>NC_051333.1:17044757-22044757 GCF_015220235.1 Choloepus didactylus
AAAGTTACAAGATTAGTACAAAGGATTCTTGTGTACTCTTTACACAGATTAACCAGTTGTTTACATTTTACCTCATTTACTGTATTATTACAGTATGCACTTGTTCTGTCTCATGCTCTCTCTATATATTTACACACACACACAATACGCACTGTTATCTAATCTACTATTATCTAAACCACAGTCCATATTCAAATTTTGTCAGTTCCCAATAATGTTTTTAATAGCTATCCACCCTTCCCTCACTGCCTCTCCCTCCACTGTCCAGGATCCAGTCCAGGATCATATAGTGCATTTATTTATCATGTCTCTTTAGTTTTTTTTAATCTGGGAGAGTTCTTCCCTCTTTCTTCGTCTTTCATGACCTCAACATTTTTGAAGAGTATAGGCCAATTATTTTGAAGATCATCCTTTAATTTGCGTTTGTCTTAAGTTTCATCATACTTCATTAAGATCATAAATTTTAGTGGTGGGAATACCACAAAAGTGATATTATATCCTTCTCAGTACATCATATCCCATTATTGGACATGTTAACTTTGATAATTGGTTAAGGTGGTTTCTATCAAGTTTCCACACTGTAAAGTTAGTAGTTGTCTCTATATAACTAATAAATAATTTGTTGGAGATACTTTGAAACTATGTGAATTACTTATTTGTCATTAAACTTTCACCCACTGATTTTAGTATCCATTGATAATTATTTTCTCTAACCATTACTATGATGTTTTCAAAATGCTGTTTTTTAAAAAGATCTGTATTGTTTTTGTCTATATTAGTTAGCACTGTCCTATAAGGAAGAACTTTCTTTTCTCCCCCAATTATTTATTTGTTATTTATGTCAATACAAAGTCATAGATTTTTACTTTATTCAATGGTTTATTATCTGTTACTAATCACTATTTTGATACTCAAATTGTCCCAGATTTGGCCAGTGGGAGCCCATTCAGTTTGGCTTCTATGTTCTTTTGACTTGTTTCCTTGATTCTTTGAGCTTTTCCTAGAACCAGATCTGTGAAAGGATGACAGCATTCATTCTTTCTCTAATAGTTAAAAACCTGCCTTCCATCCTCAGAATATTTACTAACTTGCTCAATTCTAGAATATACAAAAATAGTTTTAGAATTGATAACCCATGCTATTGTGAAAAGCAAACCTATAAAGTAGAACTCAGTATTTGTTTATAGTTCTCTTTGTCTTTAGACTGAGGGAACATAGTCTAATACTGTGTTCAAAAATTACTTGTATTAGTTTTTGTATTCCTCCACCACCGTCAGTATGGTTATAGTATTCAATTGAAATGCATTCAGGTTTATTTGTTCCTGTTTGTATTCTGTTTGACTGTTTTTGTTTTTTTTTCACTCCATTCTTGTTGATTTGATTTTATAAGTATGTAAAATCATGGTTCCAAAGGTATAATTATACAAAAAGGTACAGTTAGAGCAGTGCCACTCTACTCCTACAACCCATATTTGTGGTGTGTAAGTTATTTCCTCCTGGATCATAGTATGCACCTGTCTTCCTGGAAATTGCTGAGATTTGACCCTAGTTATATGTTTAATGGCATCAGACTGGTTTTGGTGAGTCTTGAGGAGAATATGCATGCCCTTTTAAGGCACTGCCCTGGGTGATATTATCGTAGGGTTTTCAAGCAGAGGAAGGCTAGTCTCTGGATTGCAAGGTACTTCCACTGGTAAGAGAGGCCAACAATGATTTGGGGGTTCAAGATTTTTGGTTTCATCTAGGTCCCAACCAGATGTCCCCATTCCAAATTTCAGCATACCATTCTTTATCAATCAGTGCCTTCACTTTCACACGAAAACTTGAAAAGACTGAAGTCAACTGTGTAATACAGCAACCTGCAATTTTTGCGTTTGATTCAGCAACCTGCAGTTAGCATTGTAATGACAAGAAATGGGAGAGTCTTATAGAAATGTCCAGGAAGTGACTTAAGCTGAGCATTAACAGATGAACTTGTCAGTTTTTGTAAGCACTCAAGTACACTCAAATGAATCAATTCCATACTGCAGTCCTTAAAAGTCATCATAAAAACAAATTGTATAACAATGTAGCTTACAAGGGGTGAGAATGTGAGTGTGAAAGCCTTGTGGATCACACTCCCCTTTATCCAGTGTATGGATGGATGAGTAGAAAAATGGGGGCAAAAAACTAAAGGAAAAATGGGGGGGTGGGTTACAATTTGGGTGTTCTTTTTTTACTCTTTTTTTTTTTTATTTTCACTTTTTCTGGTACAAGGAAAATGTTCAAAAAATAGATCAGGGTGATGAATGAACAACTATATGATGGTGATGTGATCAATTGATTGTATACTTAGGATGCTTGTATGGTGTGTGAATAAATCTTAATAAAAAAAAAAGTCATCATTACCCCCATGACATTAAGTGCAGCAACTACTTGATTCCGAAGGCATGTTGCTTCAGTTGGCACTTTATCACAGTGAACCAGTTTGTGATATTACTGCATGTCATGGATTTCTGGCATTCCAAATCAATCCCATTGGCAAGGAGCTCTGCTCTGTAGTCAAACCAAAGAATTAGTAAATATTTGGCAAACAGTAGAACAGCCTAGGGCAATGAAGATGGTGGTTAAAAAGCATGACAAAACCAACATCAAAATCCCATTTTTGTAGGTCTATCTCCTGAGACAACTTTGGGTATCAATTCTGTTGCCGTTAGGATCCAATCAAGAGACAGAGAACACTCAGTTATTTGAACTGGGAAAGTTTAATATGAAGAATTATGGGAGTGGAGTAACAAAGGATAGGCTAGTAAGAAGTAAAGAGAATTCTAAAGAACATAGTAACGGAAGATATAAGGATTAGTCATTAACCGTAATGGCTGAGATAGAGCATCCAAGAAAGAGGCCATCCTGGGGCTAAGATCCTGACCTGCTTGGAGAGGGCATAGCTGTGGCTCTGTGAATGGCAGAGTAGTTTCTGTGTACAGGACTGGGACTAAGGTAAGGCAAGCAAGGCAACTAGAGTGCAAAATTTAAGGAGGCACTCACCCATAGGTGTTGACCCTGCACTTCCATGACTCTGAAGGAAGTGTGTCAAATTTTGCACCCTAGCTGCCTCACTCTCAAGGAGCCACTTACTCTCAGGATCATGCAAAGTGTAGAGGTGACACCTAAAAATGAGTGTCTCTTTAAATTTTAGGTCTTACGTGCCTTGCTTGCCTAACTCAGTTCCTGTCACTGCTGTGGTGCTGCATTTGCTAGAAATCTGCCCTCTGGAACTTGCTGGAAACCTACCCTCTAGGGACTGGAGAAAGCTGTTTACTGGAAAGGGGCTTATCAGAAGCACTCACTACAAAATTGCCCATGGAAACTACTGGCTGACATTTGCTGCTGGCCACTGTACACTGAAAGAGCCAGGTGTTGGAGAAGGGAAGACCGCTTCTTCCTTCAGTGTTTTCCAAGCATCTTCTACTAACAGAGCTTAATTGTGGTGGCAAAGGAAAAGCACTTTAGTAGCCTAGATCCATTTTCACACTGTCGGCATTAAAGGGTGAATTTGGATTTAGAGGCAATAAATTGATAACAGGCACATTGTGTTCTAAGAATTTTAAGTTAATTTTTTTCAAATTTAAGTCATTTATCTCAGACTGACTTTTAAGTATTATGGGATATAGCGATATAATCATTTTTATGGATATCTGATTGTTCTATTGCCTTTTATTGAAGAGTATATCCTTTTGTCACTATTTTGCAGTGCCATGATTGTGAGATGCTGTTTCCATATATGTGTGGTCATGTTCCTGGCTCTGTTCTGTGCCATAGTTGTTTTTCTCTCTCTGTATCAATGCCCCAGTCAATTAATGAGTATTGTTTTATATTAAGTCTTGTCATCTGATAGAGCAAATCCTTCCAGCTTATTTTTCAGGAGTGTCTTGATCCATTAGGCCTCATAGAAATTTGAGAATCATCTTGTTAAGACCCATGCAAAAACTTGTGATTTTGGTTTCAGTTTCATTGATATATATAATCAGGGGGAAATTGATGTATTTATGTAATCAGTGTTTCTCATTGATAAGGAATAAAATTTCCATTTATGAGTGGTTTACTATCTTCCAATTCATTTTTATAATTCTGTGCACATATTATACATTCCTAAGTACTTTACCTTGATGCTATTTAAAATGTTATTTTTCCAATTTTATTGTTGATATGTAGAGATGCAATGAACCTTTGTTGGTTAATTTCTGACAGTTTTGCCAAATCTCTTACTAAATATAGTAATTTGTTGGAGAATCTTTTGGAAGTTTCCATGTAGGTAATCATAAGGTCTGCAGACATTATCAGCTTTGTTTCATGTTTTTTCCTATGCTTATGTGTTTTTCTTGCTACATTAAGAAGATGCATTTACTGTTATATATTTGGTGTCTTTCTTCCTGTATTTTGTAGAATCCATTCATCAGTATAAGGAAATTTCCTTCTATTCATAGCTTGTTAAATTTTTTTTCTTTTTTTATTATTTATGTTGAATTTTATCAACATAAAATATTTGTTTTTTCTCTAATCTGTTAATATAGTTAATAGATTTTATTAATCTACAATAATATATTTTCTAATGTCAAAGCAAGTTTTTTTTAATTCTTCCGTGATCGATTCACAGTACTTTCTGTAGAAAAATCTTATGAGTTTAATATAGTATCACAAACAAATATAGTTTTTTTAAATCAACATAATTTTACTCACAATCCAGCCAAAGTGTACAATCAGTGGCTCTCAGTAATCACGGATCTGTGCTTACATCACCACAGTCAATTTTAGAACATTTTCATAGCTCCAAAAAGACTAAATCTGTACTCTCGTGATTTCTAGTTACTTGATCATTTAATGAATATAGGCATATTGAATTCCTGGAAACTCATTACATGTAAATGAATGCAGTCTGGAATTCATTAGTTTAAAAGTCACTACAGTACAACTGACATTATGCTCCTTATAACCTCCCTCCATTATTGACACTTAGCTTCAGTGTGATACCTTTGTTACAGTTAATGGAAGAACATTAAGATATTACTGTTAACTATAGTCCGTAGTTTGCATTAGGTGCATTTTTTCCATATATTACCCTATTATTAACACCTTGTTGCTGTGACATACATTTGTTCTAATTCATGGAAGAACATTCTCGTATTTGTACTATTAACCACCTTCATCATTCACAACAGGAATCACTATGTTATACAGTCCTCTAGGTTTCCTTCTAGTGATGTACGCGACACTAAACTTCCCCGTTCAACCACAATCAGACACACAATTCAGCACTGTTATTTACAAACTCGATAATGTGCTACCGTCACCTCTGTCCATTTCCAAACATTTACAGTCAACCTTATTTTAAAATTCTGTATAAATTATGCATCAGTTCCCCATTCTCTATCCTCATTCTGTCTTTTGGTAACTTATATTCTAGATAATAACGCCATGAGTTTGCTCATTATATTTAAACTCCCCTGATCTTCAGAGCCCCGGAACAGTTGATTTGGACAATTTCTCCCTGTCTACTCACTGGTTTTAGGAGAGGAGTGGGCCCTGCAGCTCCCTCCCTGTTCTTCCATTTTCCTGGAAGTCCCCAACATATATAATATAGTTTAACATAATGTCAGTTGTATTGTAGTGACTTTTAAACTAATGAATTCCAGATTGCATTCATTTACATGTAATGAGTTTCCAGGAATTTAATATGCCTATATTCGTTAAATGATCCAGTAACTAGAAATCACAAGAGTACAGATTTAAATCAGTAGTCAAGAAATAAAATTTGAAATATTTTTTACATAATTAGTAGTGAATTTTATATAAGGATTTTCCCACAATGCATGTAATTTCAATATGATATATTTTATGCTTTAATGTTTGTGAACTTGTTTGTTCTGTTTTGCTAGAGCTGCCTTTATGCAAAATACCAGAAATGGATTGGGTTTTAAAAAGGGAATTTATTAGATTACAAATTTACAGTTTTAAGGCCATGAAAGTGTCCAAACTAAGGCATCAGCAAGAGGATACCTTCACTGAAGAAATGCCAATGGCATCCGGAACACCTCTTGTCAGCATATGGCTAGCATCTGTTAGTCCTTTGCTCCCGGGTTGTTTTTCAAAATAGCTCTTTCCAAAATGTCTCTGGACTTCTGTATCTCTTAGCTTTTCTCAGATCCCTACTTGGTTCTCCTGGGGAGAACTCTAAGCATCTGGAGGTCCTCTCTTAGCTTCTCCGGGGCAGGCTATGGGCTTGGTTTAGCACCTCCAAACATCTCTTGGTTTAGCACCTCCAAACATCCTTCTGTCTGTATCTTCCAGCATCTCCAAGCATCTGGGTCTGTATCAGCTCTTAGCTTCTCTTCGGAATGTCTGCCTTAAAGGACTCCAGATCTAATTGAGATCACCCAGAATGGCAGGGTCACACACCTCCGTGGAAATGATCTAATCAAAAGTTCTCACCTGTATTTGGGTGGGTCACTACTCCATGGAACACATTCAGTCAGAAGGTTCCACCCTAATCAAAAGACTAATAAGTCTTCCCCCACAAGATTGCATTAAAGAACATGGCTTTTTTGGGAGACATAATAGATTCAGACCAGCACAATGTTACACTAGTCATTCTTTCTCTTTCTGTGGAATAAATTGGATTTGCTTTCTTCATACATTTGGGATCTTAGATGTAAATATCTCATAGTAGTTTTAGATAAATCACATTTAAACCTCATTTGCTGAAATACGGTAATCAAGATTGGAAGCATATTTTTTATATATATGTATATGATTGAAGTAAAATAAGAGAGGAAGTGTCCATGGAGAAGGCCATGGTTGTTCTGGGACTTGAAAGACCAAAGCAAGTTTTTAAAATATTTTGTACATACAGACCTGTATAAAATATGTAGTATAGTTTAATACTCATTTAATCACCATACAATTTAAGAAATTTAAAATTTCTAGTATCTCAAAAGCCATCTGCCTACCCAAACCAGATTAATCCCTTTCCCTTCCCCACTGAGGTATAACCATAAGCCAGATTTTTATAAAAAAAAATAATAATAAAAATAAAAACTATTCTCCTGCTATTACAAAAAATTCTACCGAATTTGTATGACTCCCTAAACAATGTCTCATAGTTTTGCCTGCTTTAAAGCTTATATAAATTAAGTCATACTGTATGTATTCTTTTTAACTTTTGCTTATTACTGTTTTTTTAATTCATTCATTCTGATGAGTCTAACTGTATCTTCTTTCCCTACTATATGCTGTTTCATTGTATGCCTGTATCACAGTTTATTTATGCAATATGAATTTTGCTTTATGCATTGAGTTCCAGATTTTTGCTCTTAATAACAATTGTTGCTATGAACATTCCAGTATATATTTTTTCTTCAATATGTGCAAGAATTTCACTAGGGTACCTTGCTAGGAGAGGAGTTGCTGAATCATAGGGAATACATCCATGTTCACCTAGATAATGCCAGACTATTCAGAAATAGTCGTATATGTTCCTGCTTCCAGTAGTGTGTGTTCTTATTGCTCCACATCTTTGCCAACAGTTGGAATTGTCAGACTTTTTAACCTATCTCATGGATGTGTAGTGATATCTCATGGTAGTTTTAGCTTGCATTATCTCTCTTGCCAATGAAACTGAGCATCTTTTCAGTTTAGTTTCCTTTGGTTCCTTTTCTCTTGGGTTGTTTAGATTTTTCTTAATGAAGATTTGAAAGGATTCTTTATATTTTGGATACTAATTCTTTGACTGTTGAAGATGTTATAAATATCTTCTTCCATTTTGTGGCTTGATTTTTTACTGTTTAAAATGACTTAGTAATCATGTTTACATTCTTATACAACTTTTTTTCCCATGTAACTAATGCTGTCTTTTGTTGTTGTTGTTAATAAGGTGTAGTGATGTCTGGTCCATATGTCTATCACTAATTCATAACTCAAAATCTGCTGCAAAATAAACCTTTTCACAGTATGTTCAAATATAATCGTGAAACCTGTTGGTTAGAGACATCCCTCCTATAACTCTTCATTGTACTCCTTAACCTGCTTGCTAAAACTTTTGCACAACTGTAATTCTAGAATAGTATTATTTCCCGTACCTTTGAATTCTCTGCCCTTCTCCCTTGTTGAGTTCTTTATTTGTTAGATTTTATGCCTTCCTCTTTCTTGGTTTACTCCCAAGAAGAATGAGTTAGAAGTAAATTTTTGCAGAGTCTAGCTTCACTGAAAAGAACCTTTTCAACCATCATATTAATTGATTATTTGTCAAGCAGAGAATTCTATATTGAAAATTTCCCTGAAAATATTTTCCCTCAGAGTTTTGAAATTATGACTCCTAATTTGTAATATTGAAGTTGAGAACGTCAAAGCCATTTTTATTCCTGGTCCTTTCTTTATGTCCTATTAAGTCGCATCAGAAACTTTTAGGGTGTTCTCTCTATTTCTGGTGTCCAAAATTTTAATATAAATATATCTTAGTGTGAATATTTTAAATTTTTTATGCTAGGTACCAAGTGAACCCTTTAAATGTTGAGATTCTTGCCATACAGAAATTTTCTTGAATGCTATTTTTAAAAACAGGATGTAATTTCAGTTTTTCTTGAAATATTTCAAACCTTCAGAAAAATTGACAGAATATTCCAGCAAGCCTCACATATCCATCACCTTAATTTACCAGTTAACATTTTGCCACATTTGTTTTTTCTCTTGAAATACGTGTGCACAAAATGCACATGCAAAAACACACTCACATTTTTTCTTGAGTCATTTGACAGTAAGTTGCTGATATCTTAACATTTTATCCTGAATACTTTCAGTATGTATCTCCTAAATATACAGATATTTTCGAAATGATGACAATGACATATTAATCCTAAGAAAATTAACATGAATTAATATCTCAACTATTTCATATTCACATATCGCCAGTGATTCCAAAGTATCTTTGTTTTTAGCTGCTTTTTATGTTTTTTTGTTTGCTTGCTTGTTTGATTGAACTAAGATCCAGTCAAAATTCATGTATTGCTTTTGGTTATTGAGTGTCTTTATCTCTTTTAATTTGGAAGAGTCGCTTTTTTTGTTTGTTTGTTTGTTTGCTTGTTTTATATGTCATTGAATTTTAAGGAGAATCCAGGACATTGTCTTGTAGAATCTACCATAGCTTTGATTTGTCTGATGGCTTTCTCATGGAAACAGGAAGCTTAGGTTCAGTTTATTTTTGACAAGAATACTACATAGATAATGTGATTACCTTGTATTGCATCCCATCGGAAGGCACATACCTCCAGGTTGTTCCACTACTGGTGATGCCAAGTTTTATCACTTAAGGTTAAGATGTGAGTGCCAAATCATTCTGGTGGAAAGATATATTTTTCTCTTTATAATTAGGAAATAATCTGTGAAGTGATACTATTGAACCAAGTGAATAGGCTTTTCTGCAACAACTGTTCACATTAATGATCCTTGCTTAAATCTGTTATTATAAAGGTGATTTTTAAATGGTGATTTTAGATTCCTTCATTCTTTTTAGCATCCTGCCTGAAACTTGGTAGGTGCTTAGTTAATGCTTTTAAGTGATCTCCCCTCATTAATGTTGAATTTCACCCCATAATCTTCCAACTTTCATTTCCTACCTTTCATCCTTCTATCTTTTGTACTACTTTTAAGGAAATTTCCTTCAAATGTCTTCTAATGCTTTTTTGATTGTTTATTTTTGGTTTGCTAAAGCTGTAAAAATGCAATAAACCATGAATGGATTGGCTTTTGCAATAGGAATTTATTAGCTTACAAGTTTATAGTTCTAAGACGGTAAAAATATCCAGATTAAGGCATCAACTAGACAATACCTTCTCTCCGACAAAAGGCTGCTGACAACCTGAGGCTCCCCTTTCACTTGGCAAGGCACATGGCTGGTGTCTGCTGGTCCTTCTTTCGCGGGTTTCATTGCTTTCAGCATCTGGCTTCAGTGACTCCCTCTGTATTCTGTGGGCCCTCTCTTAGCTTCTCTGGGGCTGCTTCTGTGAGATTCTCTTAATTTCATCCCTATGTGTTTTATCCTCTTATAAAGAACTCCAGAAAGGAATAAGACCCACCTTGAATGAGGTGGGTCACAGCTCAATTGAAATAACCACCTATAATAGGTCTACACCCACAGGATTGGATTAAATTTAAGAACATGATTTTCTGGGGTATAATAACAGCTTCAAACTACTGCACCATTCTAATGATTTTTTTATTCCCATTTTATATTTTAACTTTCCAAGAATACTTTTCTGTCTCTGTATTATTCCCTTTATATTATCCTATTCTTGTATCACGTGTGAAATTATTTCTCATATCACTCTAAGGATATTAATTTTTGCTTCTGAAGTTTTCCCTTTTTCCCTATATAGTTCCTCTGTCTTGTAAGTTCCTTTGGTTCCATTGCTGAATCTCTTTTATGTTACAGGCTCTCCTCAAATACCTGATGATCTTTGCCTATCTATTTGTATATTAGAGTAGACACCAAGAAGTTGAATTTACTTTATGTATGTCAACTGGTAGACTTTCAAAGGTACCTAGTACTTCTATTTATTACTCTTTTCTGGGTTTCTGCAGCATGAATTACCCTCTACGGGGTATTCCTTACTTTTGGTTTAGGCTCTTCTTTCTTTGGTTTGTTAAGTTAATGATCCTTTATGTTTTTTTTTATGCTTTCTAACTTCAAAAGTTATTTTGCCACTGTTTCTTCGTTAACTCTCCCTAACTTTGTGGGTTTATCCCTTTTTAAAAATCCCTTTTTGTTTCTTCTAATGAGATTTTAGAAGGGGCAAGGACAATTGCATGTGATCCATCTGCCCTGTTTGAAAGAAAGTATATTTTAGAAATTTATTTTTAAGGATAATCAATTTAAAACATTTATTAGCCTTTTCAATATATTTTTATCTTTTTGCATGTGCCGGGGTTCAAGTTGCCTTCTTGAAGCTTGGTTCTATTATATCAGACAGATATTAAGCAAAAATTCAAACAAATAGGAAATTTACAATGCTAGGAGACAGTTACGTAAGCAATCATCACCAAAACAAAACACAATTAAAGAAAAAAAAGAATGGTCTAAGAAATACTGTGGGAGTGTTACATAGTTAAGACTGAGCATTCAGGAAAGATCTTTATTAGGACATCCCATTTAGCAGACACCTGAGGAATGGGCAGAAACTTGCAAAACCAAGAATGGGGGTGACTGGGAGTGGGAGGAACAGTGGGATAACGTTTAAGGCAGTTGAAATCATAGGGGGTTTCTGGGCAGAGGTGGGCAGTTTAGTGCATTTGAAGAACTAAGAAGGCCAGTATAGCCATAGCTTTTTGTTAAGGAAGAAGGGTAGCAGGTTGAAGGAGGCAGGCTGGAACTAGATAACAGGAATTTTTTAAGGTCAAGGGGAGGAGTATGAGTTTTATCTTAAGGGAAGTGGGAAAGAAACCATTGAAGCATTTTGATCAGAGCAGTGCCAGGCTAAATACCACTATGGCTGCTAAGGGTACGCAACTGAAAATGCAGGCAGCTAGAAAAAATGCTGCTTTAGTGTCCAAGTAAGAGACGATCAAGCTTGGAATAGCCATTGATAGTTATTTGGGTTTATTAAAGCTGCTAGAAAGCAGTATATCAGAAATGGATTGGTTTTTACAATGGGGATTTATTAACTTACAATTTACAGTTCTTGAAGGCCATGAAAATGTCCCAATTAAGACATCAACAGGATGATACCTGGACTCTGAGGACAGGCCACTGGCATCCCGGACACCTGTGTCATGGGAAGGCACATGGCATTATCTGCTGGTCCTTCTCTCTTGGGTTTCATTGCTTCCTGCTTCTGACTTCAGTGGCTTCCTCTCAGCTCCTCTGGGGCTTCTCTCTATGAATTTCTCTCGGCTTTTTCTGTCTTTTATCCTTTCATAAAGGGCTCCAGGAAAAGGATTAAGGGCCACCTTGAATGGGGTGGGTCACATCTCAATTAAAGTAACTTAACCAAAAGGTCCACCAACAAAAGGTCTGCCCCCACAGGAATGGATTAATAGAATATGGCCTTCTCTGGGGTACATAACAGCTTCAAACCAGCACAATAGTATAGATGCAAAGAACAATTTCAAAAGATATTTAGTGCCTAGGCTGAACAAGCTTGCGATGTTGAGTGTTGTAGGAAGAGACTGGCACTGGAATGGGTCTTGAGATATTTGTGCAGGGTCTTAAATGATGTCTTTAAATCAATTCCCTTTCCTAGTCTACTTATTTGGGAAATAAGTCTTCCAAAATAATAGTTACCAACTATAGTGTGCTCTATGCAAGTACATAAATACATTACATGTGGTTTCAAAATCATTCAAAAATTATCAAAGCTGGGATTCAAAATACTCATCTATCTGCATCCTTCTTGTAATCTTCCAGTAGTAACATATTACCTCCTATTTTCTTCTCTTCCCTTCTGATTTTAAAACTGCCTTCTCGGTTATAATCTGCTGTGGCCCTTGCTCATTCCCTTCTATTTTTCTCCCAGGGCCAGCCTCAGAATTTTCAGGCATTTCTCTATGCCAAGTGTATAGTTTCTTAACAGAAACTGTATTTCTTACTTACCCTTTGTCTTTCCTATATCCCAGATTTTTTCCTCCCATGTGTAGTTTTTTAATGCTCCCAGCAACTCAAAGAAACATGTATTATAAATATCCTCATTATATACGTATACGACACTAGATTCGTCCTCTAGTTAAATTAGGATGGGGCCAGAACATCTGTATGTTTATCTGGCTCCCCATGTCCACCAGGGATTTTAATCTAAACCCATATTTTGGAATAATTGACAAAATCTGTTTCCTAAATACCTTCTCCACCTTCCAGGATGATTTCTCAATCTACTTTTATTATCAAATTTCCCAATCATATGTGAGAACTATATAAGCTATTCAATTTTTATGGAAATTAATTTTAGTTAGGTCTTCCATATCTATTGTAAAAGTTACATTTCTCCCAGAACAGTGAATGTTTACTTTTATATTTTCTTTCAGACTGTGAATCAAGGTGTGAGATCAAGAAATTATTTCTGAAAAAGGAGATTTATGGAATAGAATCATCCTGATGTGAGATAATGGAAAAACTTACAAAACACAGCATTGAGTGTTCAAGTTTCAGAGGTGATTGGGAATGTAAAAGCCAGTTTGAGAGAAAACAGGGATCTAAGGAAGGACATTTCAGTCAAGTGATATTTACTCCTGAAGACATGCCCACTTTCAGTCAGGAGCCACCTTTAATTCTGCATCAAAGATTTACAAATGAAGAGCAGTCCTGTGAATGTAAAAAATGTGAGCGATCCCTTATAAATGACTTGCAACTCCCTGCACATCAAAGAATTCACATGGGCAAGAAATTCTCTGAATACAAGGAATATGAGAATGCCCTTCATAGGAACTTTTATGTTACCCAGCATCAGAGAATTCATACTGATGAGAAACCCCTTGAATGTAAGGAATGCGGGAAGGATTTTAGTTTTGTGTCAGTCCTTGTTCGACATCAGCGAATTCATACTGGTGAGAAACCTTATGAGTGTAAAGAATGTGGCAAGGCCTTTGGTAGTGGTGCAAACCTTGCTTACCATCAGAGAATTCATACTGGTGAGAAACCTTATGAATGCAAAGAATGCGGGAAGGCCTTTGGTAGTGGCTCAAACCTTACGCACCATCAGAGAATTCATACTGGTGAAAAACCATATGAGTGTAAGGAATGTGGGAAAGCCTTTAGTTTTGGATCAGGCCTTATTCGACATCAGATAATTCACAGTGGTGAAAAGCCTTATGAGTGTAAGGAGTGTGGGAAGTCCTTTAGTTTTGAATCAGCTCTTACTCGGCATCACAGAATTCACACAGGTGAAAAGCCTTATGAATGTATGGATTGTGGGAAGGCCTTTGGCAGTGGTTCAAACCTTACTCAGCATCGGAGGATTCATACTGGTGAGAAACCCTATGAATGTAAAGCATGTGGAATGGCCTTTACTAGTGGCTCAGCTCTTACTAGGCATCAGAGAATTCATACTGGTGAGAAACCGTATGTATGTAATGAATGCGGAAAGGCTTTTAGTTTTGGATCAGCCCTTACTAGACATCAAAGAATTCACACTGGTGAGAAACCTTATGTATGCAAGGATTGTGGGAAGGCTTTTAATAGTGGTTCAGACCTCACTCAACATCAGAGAATTCACACTGGTGAGAAACCCTATGAATGTAAGGAATGTGAGAAAGCGTTTAGAAGTGGTTCAAAACTTATTCAGCATCAGAGAGTGCATACTGGTGAGAAACCCTATGAATGTATGGAATGTGGGAAGGGCTTTGGTAGTGGCTCAGACCTTACCCAACATCAGAGAATTCATACTGGTGAGAAACCCTATGAGTGTAAGGAATGTGGGAAGGCATTTGGTAGTGGCTCAAAACTTATTCAACACCAGTTAATTCATACTGGTGAGAAGCCCTATGAATGTAAGGAATGTGGAAAGGCCTTTAGTAGTGGTTCAGCACTTAATCGACACCAGAAGATACACACTGGTGAGAAACCCTTTGAATGTAAGGAATGTGGGAAGGCCTTTAGCAGTGGCTCGAACCTTAATCAACATCAGAGAATTCATACTGGTGAGAAACCTTATGATTGTAAGGAATGTGGTAAGTCTTTTGGAAGGGGTTCAGATTTTAGGCAACATAAGAAAAGTCATACTGGGAAGAAGCTCTGTAAACGAAAAGTCTATGAATAAGAATTATGCAATGAGGGAGCAACTTTCAATACACAAGATAAGAAATTCACATTGTGAGAGTACCTACAAATGTAATTAAGATACAAAACCTCTACTTAATGCTTCACAGCTTCGTTAGCCTGAGAGAATTCATACAGGGAATAAAAAAAACAATTAAGTAAAATATTTGAAGACCTTTATCTGCATTAATTCCTTCAATAATTTCAGAAAATTTATACCTGTGAATGTTAAAAATGAAAAATGTTGATTGTATTACACTTTTATTTTTAAACTTTGAAAAAATTCTTTTTGGGGTTAACCCTGCAACTTTTATTTTTTCTAGAGTTCTTAACTTTTTATGTATTATACAGCATTACTAATCCAGTTCCAACTTATTTTAAGTTATTTATTGATAAAAAAGTTACCCTTTTTCCCTCCCCAGATTCTCTTCCTAATAACTTTTATACAATAGACCTATCTCTTGTGTTTTTTTTTTTTTTTTTTTTTACTGCCTGTTCGATAATAAGTTATATTTATATTTATATAAAGCTTTGATGTCAGGTCAGTCTTTGTAAAATCTGCATATCTTTGGATGTATCTGTATTTCACCCTGTTTAAGTTATTGTTACTTTTACAATATCCTCTGATACCTGATAGTTCTGTACTTTGTTTTGGAAGATTGTTTTATTATGCTGATTTTATAAAGTTTATACTGTTCTTTTTGGAGAACAATTCCCATTCCCATTAAAATGTAGCCAAGAACAAAAAAAATAGTTATGGTTATCTGTAATCTCACCAATCATAGACAATCACTGTCAGATTTTTGGAGCAGACCGTTTAAGACTATGTCTGTTTTTTTTTTTCTTTTTTACAGAAAATGTAATTATGCTATACTATTAACTAGCCTTTAATATTCTTTGTCTGTAAATATGCCATTACCATTTTATTGACTTTATAGTATTCACCAGTAGTTTGTTAATTTTTGAAGTTTTTGGCAATATAAATAATTACCTTGATCGCCCATTTTGAATGTGAATTTTTCGTTCATTTCAGAAAGAATGTTGGTTATCATCTGCGTGTTAAGATTTATACGATCCAGATATATCTGTGGTCCCCTGTAATCATTATCCCTGACCTCAGTTCCCTCCTTAACATTAACCAACTCATTTATCCTTTCAGATCCTTTTCTGTGTATATATAAATCAATGTGGAAATCCATAATAATTCTTTATGAATTTTATACTTCACCATCACTATATATATATAGTAAAGTGAGTA
Organism: Choloepus didactylus; assembly: GCF_015220235.1. NCBI lineage: Eukaryota > Metazoa > Chordata > Mammalia > Pilosa > Megalonychidae > Choloepus > Choloepus didactylus. The sequence continues at coordinate 17,060,792 of NC_051333.1, forward strand.
TAATTACAGTAGCTACTTAAGAGGCTTATGTGGATTCTGTAATTGTACATATCACATAATAAATACTTGGTAAATATTAGCTATCATTATCATTATCTTATCAATCTTAATTCTTATTATTTATGTAAAGAGTTTTAGGCATGATTCACACCTAACTCAACATCAATGACATTATATTGGGGAAACACTGGGGTTCAGTCAACATCCATTCCTTATTGAATAAGGGACAATTCATCTTAAAGAAAAAGCATGATATTTTAAAGTGTGAAAAAACAAATGCTGCAAATCAGAACAAAGGGGTAGCCCCTCCAAAAAATGTGAATATTAATTCAGTACCCATTGGTATAACTCTGGTTAAAAATAAAATCAAAACTAAAATTACTTATTTCTTTTGAAATAAACATCAGTGAATAGAGACAACATAGCAAAACCTGTGAAGACCTGCCCAATCTACACAGAATCAAACTAAGCATATAAACAAGGAAGCTCTAAAACTAATAACAGCAAACCCCAAGGATAAAGAAAGGTAAAAAGTAAAGGAAAAATAATTTAAATAGAAAACTGAACAATATGCTAGATTAATAATGAAAACCTGTTCTTTGAAAGAAACAAAAATATTATACCAATTCTGGCCAAAGGAAAAAAAGATAGTGCAGACCATGAATAAGAAAAGAGCATCATTCTAAGCTTAGAGATTTTATCAATTATATGTTCCTATTTAATAATTATTTTGAAACTTAAAATGTGTGCAATTGGCTTTAACTTTTCAGTCTCTATGATCCACATTTATAACTCATAATTTTATTTTTAAACTATGTTATTCCTCTCAAATTGTTTGAAGGAAATTCATTCACTTTGTTGTTCCATAAACCCTGCTCTTGGTTTTCTTTATGCTTTCAACTATTTTTGTTTGCTTTTTCTAGTTTCCAAATTCATATCATTATTAATTTCCTAGTATTTTTGATGTCTTTTTTATATTTTCTTAAATGGAATATAGGTACTTGGTTAACTTATTTTCAATCTCTTTTAAATGGAGAACATTTTTATTAACTTCTAGGTAATTCTCATTTTAATTTTGATTTCCAGTTTGATTCACTGGTTACCTAAGAGTTTTTTCTAAGTTTTCAAAACTTGTGGAACTGTGACCCATGACATTCTTTGAAATTTGCTCTCTAACTACTTGTGATACAGTGAAAGCTATCACTATTATGTATATATGTTAAAGTTCACAATAAAAAAATGGAAGAAAAAAACTTATGAAATAATATTTAACAAATGGAATTATAATTTGTGTGTGTGACCCGTAAGAACATTAAAATGTTAAGGCCGTATGCTATGTGGTAAATTAGAAGTTTTTGTAAATGTTTTTTAGACATAATACTTGAAAGAATATATTCTGTAATACACAAAGTTCTATATATTATGTTCAGCTTATTGGTTACATTATTTACATATTCTCAGGTATTTTGTTTGATTTGTTTTATCCTGAAAAATATGTATAAAATACCAAATTGTATTTTAGTCAAAGTCTCTGGTTAATACAGAAATTTTTACATGATGTTGAATTCTGTCTTTACTATTATAAATACTGAAAGTCTGTTTGGGCTGGTATTGCTTTGCTGTATTGTGTCAGTTTTATGTCAGCTCGCTTAAGGTGGGTGTTTATATACAACATACAGTTGGTGTTTTGTTTTGTTTTTTAAACCTAAATTGACAGTCTCTGTGTTTAATTAGAACATTTCACAAATACACATTTTGTGAAAGCTAATATATTTTAGTCTATTCATGTCATTTTTTATGTGTACTATATGTGACTAATACTATGAGCAGGCCTACTCAATGCCCTCTGAATCACCTAAAAATGCCTTTCTCTACTGCAAAAGACGGAAGGATTACTAAATTTCCCAAACTCCGTTACAGCTCTATCCTTTGTGGCTACTCCTTTTCATGGTCCTTTAATAGTTCCTGTTTATCTCTCTGTACCTAAAAATTGAAGTTTTGAAGACTCAGTCTATGGACCTCTTTTCTGTTTATACTTATTCCCTTGGTGATCTCATCCAAATGCGTTCTCTCTCCTGCACTCCACCCTCACTATATCCTACAGCCTTCCCTACATCTCCAGCTGAACTCATTTTAATTGCAGTAAAATATGTAGATGGTAAAGCTGTAAACTGTAAGTGTAAAACTACACCCGGTTAACTATCACCCAGACTGATACACATTTCCGGCACCCAAGCACTCTCCGTTTTGTCTCTTCCCTTTTAATATCCCACTGCCCAGAAGTAACCACTCTCCTTGCTTATGTCACCATAGATGAGCACTGCATGTCCTGGAACTTCATATAAATGGAGTCATACACTGTACTCTTTTTGAGTCTGGTTTCTTTTGTTCAACATTATGACTGTGAGTCATCCTTACTGTTATATGAAATAATAGATTATTCTTTTTTGTTTGTGTACCATCCCATTGTATGGAAATGTACCTTGATTCATCCATTCTGTTGTTGGTAGACATTTAGGTTGTTTCTAGTTTGAGGCTGTTAGATACAAAGCTCCTATGACATTCTTATACATGTCCTTTGGTAGACATATGTACTCTTTTCTCTTGGCTATATACTTAGGAGTGGAATTACTGAGTCAGAGGGAAGCAAATATTTAGTAAATATTTCCAAATAATTTTCCAAAGTGACTGTACCAGTTTCACTCCCACCAGAAATCTGTGAGTTCCTCTTGCTCTGTGCCCTCTTCACGCTTGGTATTGTACAGCCATTCTGGTGGGTATGTAATAACACTTCAGTTTTAGTTATCATTTCCCTTATGATTAATAATTTTGAATACCTTTCCATATGTTTAGCGATTTTGGTAATCTTTTTTGTACAGTGCCTGTTGAAAGACTTTTCCCCTTTTCTTATTAGGCTGTGCATCTCTTTCTTATTGATTTGTATGATTCTTATAGTGCCAGAAAGAAAACTCTGATCAACAACAAAAAAACCGACAAAGCACAATGATGGAGATTTGTTAAAGGGACACAGGAGCCAATTGAAAGAGCTCTCAGTGACCAAAATTGGAATAATTTGAGGAACAAAATAAATTAATATTGGCCTACAACTTAAAGTATGAAATAAATATCCATGAGTTCATACTGATATTAATAAATGATTGAATAAATAAATAAATGGAGAGACAAATTTCCAATGCAGAAGAATTCCAAATTATTTATTTGTATTCTCTGCCCTCAAGGAAGTAGAATATACTTACCCACTCTTTAAATGTGTCTTTCAAAGAGTACAGTATGGAAAGGAGGGAAAAGGAGTAACTTTACAATGAAGAGACCTGATAATCCTGTGGCTCGGCCAGGTGGTCAAAGTCAACATCAACAGTTATAAATCATTTTGATATTATGTATCCTTGATATCATGTGATAAAAATGGCACTTTATTTCTGTGGTTTTCCTCCCCCAAACCCCAGTCTAGTCATTAGAAAAATATGCAAATAATAATTGAAAAAAATTCTATAAAATACCAGTGGTCAAAGTTATCAAAAACAAGGAAAGTTTAAAAGACCTTCACAGCCAAGAGGAGCCTAAGGAGACATGTTGACTAAATATAATGTGGTATCCTGGATGGGATCCTGGAATAGAAAAGGAAGAAAAAGGTAAAAGGTAAAAACGATATTTGAATAAAGTATGGGCTTTAGTTAATGTATCAATATTGGGTCATTAATTGTAAAAAATGTACCGTACTAATATAAGATGCTAATAGGGGAAACTGAGTGAGGGGTGTATGTGAACCCTCTGTACTCTCTTCATAATTTTTTTGTACATCTAAAATTTCTAAAATAAGAAATGTATTTAGAAAGAGAGAGAGAGAGAATGAAGTTGAGTACTATTCTAAGTAGTTCTTGGGTATCCAGGCAGTCAGATTTACCACGATGAGAGTAATGATTCAGAGAATTACATGCAGTTATTTACATCTATGATATTAGATCCATCACTTACGACAGGAACACACAAACCCCAGACCATCTGCTTCCTTAAATGCTGGATTAAATCTCATATCCTAGACTTAGAATCATGGCACAGCTATTTTTGTTGGGTGTCCTGAACTCTGGATTCAATAACAGGAACTCTAAAGTGATTCTCATGATTTTGTATGAGGTACACTTTAAGTTTCTTTGAAGACTCCAAATCTGAACAAATATTAATAGAAGGAGAATAATGATAGAATTAGATATGGAGAAAAAATAGCAAATTTTATTACATGTAAGTAAAAATTTCTGCATGGTTAAAAAATACCTTAGAAAGATCAAAAGGTATCTTGGGGGAAATTATTGTTAAGACACATGACAAAGCACTAACTGTAACATATAAAGAAGTCTTGTAATCGGTAAAAATGATCAATGACTTAACGGAGAAATAGAAGATATAGTTTATAGAAAAATAAATAGGTAGGCCTTTTAAACATTTGAATAAATGATCAATTTCACTTACAACAGAAATGGAAATAAAACTGCAATGAAATATTTTCCTGTCTCATTGGCAGAAATGAAATTTTTGATAATACTTTTATTAAGAGTATGCATGTTTCTTGCAAAATATCTCCCTTCATCCACCCCCCACCCTGCACCCCCCAACACTCAGTGTTACTACCACAGTATAATGTGAAACCATCAGGCTAAAATCCTCAATGTCTTTGCCCTGTTTATATTATTCTTCACAATCTCCAGTACTCCCAGGCAATCCCTCAACTGAGGGCCCTGATTTAAATAAGGTTTGTACATCCATTTTCTTTTCCCATTTACCAAAACACAACTTCTTTGATCCTCATACCTTGCACTCTGATATTCACAGGTTACTGGAAAAATCTCATTTATTCTCAACTTCCTTTCTGAAATTCCCTTCTAAATATTCAACTTATAGGTCCAAGTGCCTACATGATATCTTACTTTTCCTTGAAAATCTGCTCCTCCCCAGTATTCCCATATTTATATATGGCAAATCCCTCCTTCCATTTGCTCAAGCAAAAGAAATCTGGAGTCATCTTTGACTCCTTTTCCTCTCATACCGTATTCAATCTGGCAGCCAATCCTCAGCCCTATCTTCATAATATATTGAAAGTCTCACCACCTTCACCTAAACTATTCAGGTAAAATCCAAGGTACCCAGAGTTGGTAATTCCCTCACCATCTTTAATGCTTGTAGAGAATTGTTTTTTATTCTTAATTCAGATTTAAATTTGTTTTATGTGGCAGTATTGATCTGGGTAACCTAACTTGATACTACCAAACCAATTAGTTGAGGTTTTGTTTTGTTTTGTTGACTTTATATGTCATCAGTTGTCATAAATATTTATCAACATTTAAAAAATAAGAGTGTTCTATTTGAAGGTATATGATAATTTCACTAGGAAATTTTTAGTTAAAATTCTATTGTTGTTACCCCTGCCTGTAATTCAGGAACTGTTAATATGACAAAATTCAAAACCTGTCTTCAGCAAATTTTCTTCTACTTTAAATAAATGGTTCATATTCTCTCCATCTATTCTTTTCCTGATTATGAAATACCTTTTAGACATATGTTGTATATTCAGGATCCATTTTCTTCATCTTTTTTCTTAAAATTTTCATCTACTTGACTTTTTTTCTGAGTTCTGTGACAATAACTTGAGCCATAATTCAGATGCCTTCTTTAGCATGCTTCAGTAATCATTATGCTATTTACCCTTTTGTGGTTTTCTCCCCCTTTAGGAATCATATTCTTTATCTTCAAAATCTGTGTTCTCTGGTTTCTTTATGAAAGCCTACTCTAAAATAAACACTATGGTATTATGTCAACATGAGAATATGTTTTAGGACTCTATAAAATATTCTGTTTCAGGGTACTTTGTTTATTCTGTTTATTGAGTATTTGTGGTTCAGAATAATCTCTCTTCTCTGGATTAGTGAACCAACTTATGGGTTCTGTGATTTTTCTGTGTCTGCCCATAGCTGTAGAAGAAGGTCTAGTGTGCTCAGTTTTGATAGCTGACAGGGCCTGAGTTGAAATTCTTTGGGTTTTCTCATATAGTTGGATTAATAGCTGAGATATATTTCCTAAATTATGTAAAAGTCACTCTTGAAAATTTTCCCTCCCAGATGAAAAGGAAAAAATAGATTTCTTACAACTTTATCTCCAAATAAAAGTAATCTTAACTCCTTTTATTATAATTACTCTAATTATTATAACTGTCCTAATTGTTTTGACTTAGTACTACCAGAAAAATGTTAAGTAATAATGATAATAATTTAATTATGTTTACCCATTAAGCATTTGACAGGCTATTGAGAACCTGTCTTTTGGTACCTTTTCTAGTATACTTTACCACATAGTATATTGCTTCCCCACAGATACTCTCATGAATGTTGCGACAGGAAACGATCCCATTGTACAAGGGATGAAATTAAGGGTAGTAAGATCATGTAAATATACATATTTTTAACTAAATACTACACTTAGGGAAGGCAAAAGATTTTAATAACACCAATAAGCCAAAACAATATATTTTAATGAATGGAAAAGGCATTAAAATGAGGTTACTGATAATATAAAGCTTAAAACCTGTATCATGTCTAAGAAGGACATCAAGTTTCAAAAATTAAAATATATCAGAAAGAGAATAAAAATTTCATAAAGTAATGAATAAAACTTAATTATAAAATGGTATTCAGCCAATAATATTTGGAAATGATATCTGAAATGGATTTAATATATAAAGAACTCCTGTAACTCAACAACAAAAAGACAACCCAATAAACAATGGGAAAGAATTTGAATAGACATTTCTTCATATATGATATATAAATAACCAATAAGCACATGAAAATATGCTCAATATCATTAGGCATTAGGGAAATGCAAATCAGAATCACAATGAGATGCCACTTTGCACCTACTAGGACAGGTATTATTTAAAAAAAAAAAAACAGAAAATAACAAGTGTGGAGAAGGATATGGAGAAATTGAAATGGTGAAGCTTCTGTGAAAAACAGTTAGGTGGTTCCTCAAAAAGTTAAAGATAATACCATATGACCTAGGTATATACCCAAAAGAATTGAAAACAGGGACTCAAACTGATATTCATAGCAGCACTGTTCCCAAAGCCCAAAAGTTGTAAATAATCTGTATCCATCAACAGGTAAATGGATAAACAAAATGTTGTATATACACATAATTGAATAATTAATCAGACATAAAAGGGAATGAAGTTCTGCTGCTACAACATGGATGAACTTTGAAAACATTATGCTAAGTGAAATAAGCCAGACAGAAGAGGGTAAATATGATTCCACTTATATGCGGTGTGTAGAATTATAAAATGCATAGATACAGAAAGTTTACTAGGGGCTGGGAGAGGGGGAATGGGATGTTATTCCTTAATGGTTAGAGTTTCTGTTTGGGGTGATGAAAAATTTGGTGATGTATGGTGTTGATGTAGCACAACATTACATTAAAAATGTAATTAATGCTACTGAATTGTACACTTAAAAATAGTTCAAATTGGAAATTTTATATTAAACGTATGTATGCACATATTACCACAGTAAAACAAAAATGGTACTCAGCCAAATGATCAGTGATTGTGGGTTTAATAACTTAGGAATACAACCAAGACCAGGTCTTAACCAAGAATCTACTGTTACTTTGTAACTTTGTAACCTTGAATGTTCTGTGTTTGTGAGTGGTGCTGGTGTCTCAGGTATTTTCCCATTTTAGAACATCCATCTGATTGTGTTGTTTTATAATCCAATCCTTTATTTTTGTCTACCTTTTCTTGAATTTATTAATCAAAATTCTTTTAAATTCCTAACTCAAATATTAGTGTTATAGGGACTCGGGCAAGATGGCGGCATAGAGAGGAGTGGAAGCTAAGTAGTCCCCCTGGAACAACTACAAAAAACCAGAAACAACTAGTAAATAATCCAGAATAACTGCGGGGGGACAAACGAGACCATCCACTCATCATACACCAACCTGAATTGGGAGGAATGCCCGAGAACACAGCATAAAATCTGTAAGTAAAACCTGCGGAACCAGGTCGGGAGACCCCCTCCCCCATAGCCCGAGCTGCAAAGCCTCGTGGTGCCAGAGAGAAGCTCTCTCCCAGCAAGCAAATATAGCTCAGCTGAGCTCCAACTGGGGTTTTAAGTAGCGAGTGTGATCTGCTCACTACAGGTATGAATCCCCAAAAAAACAGACAGAGGCTTTGGGTGACAACTGACCTGGGAGAGCCAGAGGGTCACCTTGGACTCGGTCTGAAGGGGACTATCTGTTTCTTTGTCAGCTCAGTGGAGAAAGCCCCAGTCATTTTCAGTTTCCAGGACTGTGACTCCGGGAAGGGTGGAGACAGCACAAGCAGAGAGCAAGACCATTGAAATGCTAATGACCTCCACCTAGGGGGTCTGTCTTCTTTAGGAGGAAAGGGGTGGGGCCCTTTCCATTCAGAACCAGACCCCAGAGCCTGGGGAAACATGGCCATACCTCCTCACATCAGGCAAGAATTATAGGCTAACAGGCATCACCTGCTGGGCAGAAAAGCGCAGTGACCCAAGGCATCACAGGGTGGAGCAATTTTCTAAGACACACCCGCAGGGAAACCAGATACTGAATATTTCTTTCCTCTGGGACCTGAGCTTGTTCTAGTCTGGGAAAACCTGATTCGGATAACCAAGGAAACCATGCTGAGACAACAGAAAATTACAACCTACACTAAGAAAAACAAGGTTATGGCCCAGTCAAAGGAACAAATGTACACTCCAACTGAGATACAGGAATTTAAACAACTAATGCTAAATCAATTCAAAAAGTTTAGAGAAGATATTGCAAAAGAGATAGAGGCTGTAAAGGAAGCACTGGGCATGTATATGGCAGAAATCAAAAGTTCAAAAAAACAACTAGTAGAATCTATGGAAATGAAAGGCACAACACAAGAGATGAAAGACACAATGGAAACATACAACAGCAGATCTCAAGAGGCAGAAGAAAACACTCAGGAACTGGAGAACAAAACACCTGAAAGCTTACATGCAAAGGAGCAGATGGAGAAAAGAATGAAAAAATATGAGCATCGTCTCCAGGAACTCAAGGATGAAACAAAGTACAATAATGTATGTATCATTGGTGTCCCAGAAGAAGAGAAGGGAAAGGGGGCAGAAGCAATAATAGAGGAAATAATTAATGAAAATTTCCCATCTCTTATGAAAGACATAAAATTACAGATCCAAGAAGCGCAGCGTACTCCAAACAAAAGAGATCTGAATAGGCCTACGCCAAGACACTTAATAATCAGATTATCAAATGTCAAAGACAGAGAATCCTGAAAGCAGCAAGAGAAAAGCGATCCATTACATACAAAGGAAGCTTAATAAGACTTTGTGCGGATCTCTCAGCAGAAACCATGGAGGCAAGAAGGAAGTGGTGTGATATATTTAAGATACTGAAAGAGAAAAACCACTAACCAAGAATCCTGTATCCAGCAAAGCTGTCCTTCAAATATGAGGGAGAGCTCAAAATATTTTCTGACAAACAGACAATGAGAGACTTTGTGAACAAGACACCTGCCCTACAGGAAATACTAAAGGGAGCACTACAGGGTGATAGAAGACAGGAGTGTGTGGTTTGGAACACAATTTTGGGAGATGGTAGCACAACAATGTAAGTACACTGAACAAAGGTAACTATGAATACAGTTGAGAGAGGAAGATGGGGAGCATGTGAAACACCACAAGAAAGGAGGAAAGATAAAGACTGGGACTGTGTAACTTGGTGAAATCTAGAGTATTCAACAATTGTAATAAAATGTGCAAATATGTTTTTTTACGAGGGAGAACAAGCAAATGTCAACCTTGCAAGGTGTTAAAAATGGGGAGGCATTGGGGGAGGGATGCAATCAGCATAAACTAGAGACTGTAGCTAATAGAAGCATTGTATTATGCTTCCTTTAATGTAACAAAGGTGATATACCAAGGTGAATGCAGATAAGAGGGGGGGATAGGGGAGGCATGTTAGACACTTGACATTGGTGGTATTGTCTGATTCTTTATTCTACTTTGATTTAAGGTTATTTTTCCTTTTGCTGCTTCCTAGCTGTCATTTCTTTTTCCTCTTTCTTTTTCCTCTCTACCTTCTTTGACTTTCCCTCCTGCCTTGTGGAAGAAATGTAGATGCTCTTATATAGATAGTGGTGAAGGTGGTGAACACATAAATGTATGACCATGCAGAAAACCATCGATTATTTACTTGGGATGGAATGTATGGTGAGTGAACAAAACCATATTAAAAAAAATGGGTTGATGACAAAGCCTCGAGGGCAATATACTGAGTGAAATAAGCCAGACACATTAGGACAATTATTGCAGGGTCTCACTGATAGGAACTAATTACAATATGTAAACCCATAGACATGAAATATAAGGTACCAAGATATAGGACGAGGCTTAAGAATGGGGAGTGGTTGCTTAATATGAGCAGAATGTTCAATTAGGATGAACTTAAATGTTTGGAAATGAACAGGGGTGTTGGTAGCAAGATGTGAGAATAACAGCGCCGAATGGTGTGTGAATGAGGTGGAAAGGGGAAGCTCAGAGTCATATATGTCACCAGAAGGAAAGTTGGAGGTCAAAAGATGGGAATGTATAATACTGAATCCTATGGTGGGCAATGTCCATGATCAACTGTACAAATACTAGAAATCACTTCATGAACCAGAACAAATGTATGACAATACAATTAGAAGTTAATAATAGAGGGGCATATAGGGAAGAACTATATACCTATTACAAACTATATACTACAGTTAGTAGTATTTCAACATTTTTTCATAAACAGTAACAAACGTACTATATCAATACTAGTAGTCAACAATTGAGGGGGGTTGGTTAGGGATAGGGGAGGATTAGAGTTTCCTTTTCTTTTTTTCTTTTTTCATCTTTCACTTTATTTCTTGTCTGGAGTAATGAAAAGTTTCTAAAAATTTAACAAAAATTAAGTGTGATGGATGCACAGCTGTATGAGGGTACCCAGGGGCAAGTGATTGTACACTTTGGATCTTTGGATAATTGTATGGTATCTGAACAATCTCAATAACAATGAAAAAAAATATTAGTGTTATATATAAATCATTTATAGATCTAATTGTCTAGTTTTCTCTTAGATTGTGGTAATTTTCCTATTTTTAACCCATCTTTGGTTAAAAAGATTTTGATTTCTTATTGGGCATTGTAAATAAAAAGTTTTGGAAGCTCTAGACTATGTTACCATCCTACAAAGAAGGTTAAGTATTCTTATGGAAAAGAGTGCTGATAGTTCACCAGTGATGCTGTCAAGACTTGTTAGGGTTAGTCTTTTCCATTTTGCCCTTACTCCTAGGGTTATGGCCCTTATTCTCAGATGAATGCCCAAGGGGTATTTAGCAGACTTCTTCACATTATCAGTGTTTGAATTCTAACCTTTTCATGACATGCTGCTGAAATACCTGCTGTGCCAACTACTTTTCTGTTGGAATTTTTGGAGTATCCTGAGTTTACAAAACATGGGAATTAGCCAGTGATTTGAGGATAATATGTATGCAGATTACTGGACTATTTCTCTGCCATTCTCTCTCCTCCAAGATGTTGTTTTCCTCCCAACTTTGTCAGCCTGAACGCCAACTTCTGCCTCAGGGACTGCCTCAGTTTCATATATATTGTTTAGAATTTTATAAGTCTTTTCCATGGGAGGTTTAAGCTATGGTCTACTCTTTCACATCCAGAACTGGAAGTCCCTACCTTTTCCAATCTTGCCTTTTTACTCTCTTCTGTTAGTATACAGCTTTTATTCTTTGAGATCCCTTTTACAGTAATACTGGAACCTTCTTTCACTGCTTTCTTGTGTTCACTCTTCATTTTTCTGGATCCCTGGGTATTTCTTCATTGGTTTCTTCTTCCATCTTGGTGGAATATAGCCTCCAGTAACATTCTAAGACAGAGTACATAGCAGGTAATTTGAGGGGTTCTATGCTTCTTAGAAATGTCTTCTTTTAACAACAGCTTTATTGAGATATAATTCATATACCATAAAATACATCCTTTTAAGATATATGATTCAGTGGTTTTTAGTAAATTCACAGTTGTACAACCATCACCACTATTTAATTTTCAAACACTTTCATCACCCTAAAAAGAAACCACAAACCTACTAGCCATCACTCCCCATTCAAGCCTCCCCAGAGTTCCTAGCCACCACTTATCTACTTTCTATCACTATGAATTTGCATATTCTAGACATTTACTATAAATGGACCATATAATATATGGGATTTTGTGTTTGGCTTCTTTCACTTAGCATGTTTTCAAGGTTTATCCATGTTGTAATATGTGTTAGTACTTCATTCCCTTGCATTGCCTAATAATGTCCCACTGTATGGAAATACCACATTTGCTTCCATTTTTTTGGTTATTGAGAATAATGCTGTTATGAACATGACAAATTTTTGTATGGTCATGTTTTGAATATTCTTGGGTAGAAATGTCTTTCACAGTCCTCACATTTGAATGAATTTTGGCTGGTTTCTAGACCAAAATTCAACCCACTCATAATATTAATGAATTTCTCAGTTATCTTATTTATTCAGGTGGTATTATTGAGAAGTCAATGCCTTTGTAAATCTTAATTTGACCTGGTATTAATTTACTGTGACTGCCATAAAAAATTACCACAAGCTTGGTGGTTTAAAAGAATAGAAATTTATTCCGTAACTCCAGAGGGCAGACTGAAATCAAGATGTTGGCTGGACCTCACTCCTTCTCTCTAGAGGAGAATCCATTCTTTGCCTCTTCTAGCTTCTACTGGCCATTGACATTCCTTGACTTGTGCCCTCATGACTCCAATTTCTGCTTCCTTGGTCACATTGTCTCCTCTGTCTTCTCCTCTTCTGTCCATCTTAAGTCTTCCTCTTATAAGTTACTTGTCACTGGATTTAGGGCTCACTTAGGTAATCCAGGATGACCTCCTCATCTCAAGATACTTAACTTATTTACATATCCAAAGATCCTTTTTCCAAATAAGGTAGCATTCATGGTTTCCAGGGATTAGGACATAGATACATCTTTTAGGGGTCCACCATTTAACACACTGCAAGCTGATTTTTTTTTCTTCAGGACACTTTAGGATTTTCTCTTTATCCTTGTCATGTAATTTTATTCTTACATTTTATAAGAATGTTATTGAAAGTTCATAAATTATTCCCCTTTTAGGTCTTAATGGAAGAAAGCAAGGCCATGTGGCGCTCATAATATTGAAAATTTACCATATACTGGGCAGTACACTAAATGATTGTGTATGTTATTCATTTAATTGGGAAGCTTGTCTTCACTGAACTTGTACATTCTCAAATCTGGTTGGAAATTGGAAATATTCTTTCATATCCAGTAGGTTTTCTCTACAGGAGACTACATCTGAGGGTATTAAAACCCATTGTTTAGCCATGCTGCTTACTATCCTTTACCCATGCTATAAGTATCCACCCCCAGCCTATTCCTTCTGGTATATTTACCCTCCTGAAAAGTCCTCTTCAACCCCTTGTATTTTTATCTTTTTTTCTCTTTCCATCTTAGTATTCTATATATTTTACATATGTTTATTTTTACAGGGGTCTGTAATGTTCAGGGATGTGTCCATAGACTTCTCTCAGGAGGAGTGGGAATGCTTGGACTCTGGTCAGAAGAATTTATACAGAGATGTTATGATAGAGAACTACAGCAACCTGGTTATAGCAGGTAAGTATTATTATTATTATTTCAGAGACTGCCTCTTGAACATTGCCTTCTTTCTTTATGAATTTCTCAGGTTCTTTGAAGAAGACAGTTTAATCTCAGAAGAATTGCTTAAGCTTTGTAGATCTGGAAATGGGGAACTTCTTTGGGCTAAGACAGAAGCTCCATCTTCCCTACACTATTCTAGACCTTCTAGATTTAAATTCTGGGAAACTCAACATAAATGTCTCATTTCTCTTCTAAGCAGGATTTTCCATTTCTAAGCCAGATATGATCTCCTTTTTGGAGCAAGGGAAAGAGCCCTGGCTGATTGACAGAGCACTGACAAAAGGTCCAGGTGAGTGAAGGATAACTGGTAAGGGCACATTGTAGGAAATGATCAAGCTGAACATACAGGATTCAGCACCTTTGAGATGGTCTCAGGAAGCTCTTCTCAAAGGCCCAAGACCTGTGAAACATGAACTTTCAAAGCATCTCACTCTACCTCCCACCTACCACTGTCCTTGCTTTCTGCCTCTCATTCTTCCCTTCCATTTCAGAGTAAGTGCTCTCTTTCTTCCTCTTCATGACAACCTTCTATATTTTGGATCTTACTCATTCACAGTTTCACATCTTCTTCCCTCTTCAGTCTTTTGTGTCACTCTCCTTTTAAAAAATGTAATATGAGTCTTGAGTAGCCTAAATTTTTTCTCTTTGGTTCAAGTTTATTCATTTATTCACTCTTTCTTTTAAACACTTGTTGATTTTCAAATTTTTAATATACTGTGCTAGATTTTAGAGAGATTACAAAATATATAAGCTATTAAGAATTCACAGTCTAAAAGATGAACCAGAACATGTCCATAAATAAATTCTACAAGGTAGAATTTACCATAAGAGCTGTTCAGATAGGGCACTCAGAAGAAAGGACTAAAGCTGGGAAATGCATTTCATCCATATAGATGTGATAGTTGGAGAGGTGGGAATGAATGCAATCACCTAAGGTAGAGAGTGCTGGTTATAAATGGTTTATACCTACACTGGGAAGGAAGAGATCGTGGTCAAGGTAAGATTAGAGAACCATACAAATGCATTCATGCATTTGTTCAATGCATATTTGTGAGACAGAAATCCATGAGGCTATCTAGTGGTAAAGAATTGCAGGGAGAGGAAACATTAAGTGCAAAGGCCCTGAGGAATGAATATGTTTATCATGTGTGAGGAATCCCAAGGTGCGTAACAGGGCTGGGATAGCGATCAGAGAGGTAGAATTGGAGGGGGTCAGATATGTGGGACCATGTAAGTCCTTGGTAAGAATTTTATTCTGAGTAAAGTGGAAAGTCAGAATGGAATTTTAAGCAGAGGATTGGCATGATAGGAATTATATTTTAAAAGAATTACTCTTAACTGCTTTATAAAAAAGATACATGGGGTAAAGGTGGAAGTAGAGGACCAAGTAAGAGGCTTTTGCAGTAGTCCAATTGGGAGCTGATAGTGACTTATTGACTGTAATGGCAACAGTGGATTTGATAAGTGTTGGATTTGGGATATATATTTCAAAGATAGAGCAAAAAAGTGCTAATAAGGGAAAATGTGGAGTGTGAGAGAAAGATGGAGGCACTTATGCTTTTGGGTAGGATGGAAAAGCTTGTGGCAGGAAAGCATTCCCTTTGAGAACTACAAAAAGAGATGGAAGATGCAGAGGAAATCATTTTGTATATAGAAAAGCCTAAGGAATCCACACACACGAAAAAACCTATTCGAACTAATAAAACAAGTTCAGCAAGGTTACAGGATACAATACAAATATACAAAAATCAGTTGTAAGGTTCAGTCATCAAGATGGGGAGTAATCCTCTACAGGGCTCTGTCCCCCCACAGAAGATTTAAGCAACAAACAACAGCTAGCAGAATCATCTTTTTCAAAGCTCCAGAAAATGGTTAAAGGTTTGCATTAACCAAATCAGAAAAAAAGGCAACTTAAAAGTGATGGGATCTCATGGTGCCCTGGCTGGCCCCTTCCCAATCTTCACACCAGCCAGGCACAGAGCTGGACTGTTCTCCCAGAGTAGATTCCTGATCCCAGTTCTGGAGGGAACAGGGTAATCCTTGTGTACATATTGGGAGCATGTATCTGTGCTAGTTGACTGGTGGCAGCCTGAGGGACTGAACCAGAACACTGCTCACACACTCACTGTCCAGGAACCTACCCTGCATGTAGAAGGTAGCTCTTGGAGATCTCCTACAGAACACTGGGAGAGGAATCTAGTGACTGCATCAGGCATGGGATTGCTGGCTGTGGGACGTACAGTGCAGTGCCTGTGACCATGAGGAAACTGTTTCCCAGAGAAGAGAGGACATTCATATCCATATATGGGGGAATTCCTAGGGCCACATGCACATAAGCAATGTAAGATGCATGTGCAAAATTATTAGGATGGACCCTATATTTAAGTCTCAGGCTATGCTTTAGACTCATTGTATGGATAAGCTATGAAGGAGAAAGGAGAGCACTTGCACAGGTCAATTTGCAAAGACCAGGAAAGGTGTTTTCTTTTTATCCTTCCTTTTCCTTTTTTTATCCTGACTCCTGGCACTCAAGGAAAGCTCTGTCATAATACTAGCTGGATACAAGCTTAAGGTACAGACAACTCAGGGTCTAGATTCCAACGACAACACATTAAAATACCAATATACATACAAAGATAAAGGAAGCAATGACCCAGGCAAAGGAGAAGACTAAGCATTAGAAACCATCAGTGAGGAGGACCATACCTGGGATATATGAAAGACTTATAAAAAGTTGTCCTAAATATGCTCAAAGAACTAGAGGAAAACATGGAGAAAGAACTAAATAAATTAGGAAAACAATATATGAACACAACAAATATTAATAGATATAAATTATGAAAAGGAACCAAACAGAGCTGAGGACCACTGTAAAATAAATTAAAAATTCCTTAGAGGGGTTTAACAGCAGATTGGAGCTGACAGAACAATGAATCAGTAAAGTTGAAGATAAGACGATCGAAATCATTTATAATCTAAGGAACAGAAAAAAAAAAAGTGAACAGAGCCTGAGGAACCCGTGGGACACCACCAAGCATACCAATATATATATATTTGGAGTCCCAGAAGGAGAAGAAAGGAGGAGAGACTATTCAAAGAAATAATGACTAAAACTTCCCAAATTTAACAATATTCATGAATATATACATCCAAGATGGTCAATGAACTCCAAATAGTATAAATCCACATTGACCCACACCAAATCAAATTATAATTAAACTGTTGACTGCCAAAGATAAAGAGAGAATTCTGAAAGCCACAAGACAGAAGCAATGCATCATGTCTGAGGGAGCCATAATAAGATTTTAATAATGCCCATTTCTCATCATAAGCAATGGAAGTAAGAAGATAGTGGGATGATATATTTAAAAGGCTGGAGGTTAAAAAAAAAAGGCCAACCAATAGCTCTATATCAAGCAAAACTGTCTTTCAAAAATGAGGAAGAAATTAAGATATTCCCAGATAAACAAAAGCTGAGGGAGTCCATCACCATTAGACCAGCTCTACAAGAAATGTTAAAGGGAGTTCTTCACATTGAAAGAAGATACGAGATAACAGATGGAGGCTGCATGAAGAATGGGATCTTCAGGTAAGGGTAATGACATAGGTAAATATAAATGCCTGTACTCTTATACTTTTGGTTTGTAACTTGACTTTTTCTTCCTGTAGGATCTAAAAGTCAAATGCATAAAATGTAAAGATAAATAAGTAGTTTGGGATTCATAATGTATAAATATGCATTTGTGACAAGAACTACATAAAGTTGGGAGACAGAAGTATAGAAACATAGTTTGTGTATGTTATTGAAGTGAAGCTCGTATCTAAGCAAACAAGAGTGTTATGGATTTAGGATGTAAATTTAAGCCCCATAGTAACTACAAAGAAAATAAAGAATATGCACCCTCATAGAGACAGAAATTAGAGTACAGATTGCCAGGGTCGGGGGAAAAGGGAATTAATACATAATATGTGGAGGGTTTCTGTTTGAGGATATCAAAAGTTTTGGTAATGGAAGGTGCTGATGGTACTGCAACATTGTAAATATGAGTAATACAATGAATGTTATGCTTGGGAGTGGTTTAGATGAAAAAGTTTACATTGTATATATGTTCCCACAATTGAAAAAATTAAAAAGAGCAAGCAACTAAAGAGATGATGACAATTAAAATACAGTACATGATCCTGGATGGGATGGAATGCTATTTTTTAATCCAGTCTATCTCTGCCTTTTGATTAGAGTATTTAATCCTTTTCTATTTAATGTAATTATTGATAAGGTTAGATTTATGTGTTTTTTTTTTTTAATGAGTACAGGATCTGTTGTTACAGCCCTGTTACATCCCCGTTACTGTTTTTTTTTTAATTTTTTTATTTTGTTGTTTATTTTTTATTTTGTTTCTTTGTTATTCTTGTTAGAGAATTATCAATATTATTTTTTTCAAAGAACCAGCTTTTTGCTTCATTAATTATCTTTTTTTTTGTAGAAATTAGAACTTTATTATAAACATTTCCAGAATATAAACTGATTTTGTATCAGGACTCTTTGATAACTTTTTTTTAAATTAAATTCAGTTTTATTGAAATATAGTCACATACCATACAATCATCCATGGTGTACAATCAAATGTTCACAGTACCATCATATAGTTACACATTGATCACCACAATCTATTTTCGAACATTTTCCTTACAGCAGAAAGAATCAGAATAAGAATAAAAAATAGAAGTAAAAAAGAACACTCAAATCATCTCCCCCATCCCCCACCCTATTTTTCATTTAGTTTTTGTCCCCATTTTTCTACTCATCCATTCATAACACTAGATAAAGGGAGTGCGATCCACAAGGTTTTCACAATCACACTGTCACCCCTTGTAAGCTGCATTGCTATACAGTCATCTTCAGGAGTCCAGACTACTGGGTTGGAGTTTGATATTTTCAGGTATTTACTTCTAGCTATTCCAATACATTAAAACCTATGAGGTGTTATCTATATAGTGCATAAGAATGTCCACCAGAGTGACCTCTTGACTCCATTTGAAATCTCTCAGCCACTGAAACTTCATTTTGTTTCATTTTGCATCCCCCTTTTGGTCAAGAAGATATTCTCAATCCCACGATGCTGGGTCCAGATTCATCCCCAGGAGTCATATCCTGCATTGCCAGGGAGATTTACACCCCTGGGAGTTGGGTCCCACGTAGAGGGGAGGGCAGTGAGTTCACCTGCTGAGGTGGCTCAGTTAGAGAGAGAGAGAGAGGGCCACATCTAAGCAACAAAGAGGGACTCGGGGGAGACTCTTCGGCACAATTATATGCAAGTTTAGCCTCTCCTTTGCAGTAATGAGCTTCATAAGTGCAAGTCCCATGATAGAGGGCTCGGCACATGAAACCACCAGTCCTCAATGTTTGTGACAACATCAGCATCAGTCCAGGTGAGGAAATCCAACACTTCCACATTTTCCCCAGCTCCTCAGGGGGGCCGTACAAATGTGTTTTTATTCTCTGTCCAGATTACCTTGGGATGTGTCACTATGTCACTCTAACCTATACTAACCTACCATATCTCACTTCCTATTCAAAGTTCCATGTAATTGTGGTGTTGGAACAAACTGACTGTAGAGTTATACTGTTCAGAAAATATAGATCCTGCACCAAATAGGATCTATTGGTCTGACATGGAAAGTGAAGTTTTAAAACACAGTCAGTTTCAGCCTTTACTCTTTGGCCTGGTTTGCCCTGGTCTTAACCAGGTCTGCTTCATCCATATCACTAATTGAAGTCTGGGCTCTTTTTCAGCCTTTTTTTTTTTTTTTTTTTTTTTTTTAAGTTGCTGTATGTGCTAATACTGACATTCATATCTGCCGAGCTCTAGCTCTGTGTTTCAGGTGTCACAGAGATACCCAGTTTTCCAGAGACCAATCAGTTTATACACCAAGGGATCAGCATTTCAGAGTTTGGAGATAGCCATTACTATTCAGGAATAGATTTGACTGCTGTAAGAGCTTACAATCTAGGGACCATTACAATAATTGTTCACCTTTTAGACTATGTTCTAAAATTCAATTCTGAGTTTACACATTGTACTTAGTCCATATTGGTGAGGCATTATAGCGTTTGCCTTTGTTTCTGGCGTACTTCACTCAAAATGCTGTGTACAGGATCCATTCACCTCGTTGCGTGTCTCACAGCTTCACTCCTCATAGTTGCTCAATATTCCATTGTATGCATACACCACAGTTCACCATTGTGCCTCCATAAACACCAATGTGCAAATGTCCATTCATGTCTCTGCTCTCAGTGCTTCCAATTACATACCCCATAATGAGGTTGCAGGACCTTATGGCCCCCACATACTTAGCTTTTTGTGGAACCACCACACTGACCTCCAGAAAGGCTACACTATTCTGCCTGCTCATCAACAGTAGATAGGTATATCCCTCTCTCCATGTTTTCTCCAGCACTTTTACTCCTATTTATATTTTTTCCTACAATTTTATAGAGTAATATTCACATACCATACATTTATCCAGTGTACAGTCAGTTGTTCACAGTAACATGATAAAGTTGCACATTTATCACCACAATCAGCACTTGAACATATTGATTACTACAAAAAAAAAGTTGTGTTTTTTTTTTAGTGAATAATAAAAAAGATGATAAAAAGAAAAATAATATATCATACAATACAATGTAATAGTAAGGACAGAAAACAACACCACTACCAAGAATCTCATATCCCTCCCCTATATCCCCCTCATACACACTTAGCTTTGGTATATTGCCTTTTTTACATTTAATGGAAGCATATTACAATGTTACTGTTGACCATAGACCCCAGTTTGTTTTGATTATGTTTTTTTCCCAATACCATCCCTTTTTCAGCATTCTGCATGGTTGATATTCATTTGTTCTCCCACATGTAAAAACATTTTTATATTTGTACATTTAGTAACAGTCATTGGTCACTCCAGTTTTTACCAAGTTATACAGTCCTAGTCTTTCTCATCTATGTTTACCTCTGGTGTCATACATTCTCCTATCCAATCTCTTTCAGATTTACTCACAGACATCTTTGTTCAGTGTACTTACAATACTGTGCTACCATCACACAGTATTATGCTATCTATTTCTGAATCTATACAATCAATCCTGCTAAATATTCTGCAGTCCTTCAGCATCAAATGCCTGATCTCTACCCTCTTTCTATCTCCTGGTAGCCTGTGTTAGCTTTTAATTCTCAAAGTTTGTTTATGAGTGTTTGTTCGTGTTAGTGAGACCATACAGTATCTGTCCTTTTGTTTCTGGCTAACTTCATTCAACATAATGTCCTCAGGGTTCATGCATGTTATTATGTGTTCTGTGTCTTTGTTCTGTCTTACAGCTGCATCTCTTTGATAACTTTTAAAACTATATGTAATCTAAATTTAATACTATAATGTATCTCATTTTCCACTTTGCAACCTAGAATACATACTGCAAGTTAGATCTCACAAAGGAAAGCAATCTAAATTGCCTCATAGAGAAAACCAACAAACAAAAACATCCCAAAACTAAAAGAAATCCAATCAAGAATCGGATTCTGCAAAGCCTGTTAATCTTCCAATTTATAATAAATGACCTTCCAAGGGAAAACAATTCCACTATCATAGCAATTTGATGAATAAAAGAAGAGCACTCTTATTAAGGGAAATTACATTATATGGAAGATAAATGTAGTAATAATGCTTCTAGAAAACTAGGAAGAGTAATTTCCGCATTGGGGAGCACATAGACTGACTACTTTCTGGTCACTTGGCCTTCATTAGAGGTTGAAATACCTGGTCACATAAGAAAATTGATATGAAAATAAACTTCATGAAATTAACTCCCTCAACTACTTTTATAAGTTCAACTTTGGGAGAACCAAATAAATAGCGTCAAAATCCGAGGAGAGACTGGTCTCAAAACATCTCGTCTGTCCTTTCTTGGCATTGTTCCTTTTACATTTACATTCCTCTTTCTTGGAGACTACATTTTGGGTTTGTTTTCTCCTTTTGATTCTTAAGCTTTTCTGTACTGACACTGTTTCCATCTCTACTTTCCTTCTTTGGATGCTCTTGTGTTTACCTAAATCCATTTCCTCATAACTTTTTTCCTCTAATGCTTGGGCTGCTCCTCTGGTTTTTCTGTCTTCCTCCTGGTGCCTCTTTCTCTTCTGATGTGTCTGTTTATGACTGGCTTGATGGGAACTGATACTGTTTTTTAAAGAGAAGTGCTCGTAAACTCCAGATTCTACACCTTAGGAGCCACAATTATATTCTTGCTGCCTAACATTCAGGGGTGCTGGTTTTACTGAGTAGTCCCTGGGGAGTTGACAGTAGCTCAGAGAGTCTGATCTCTGTCTGCTGTCATGAGCTGGTCGCCACTGAGGTAACCGGTTTTCCACTGTTTGTGAAATGTTTTATGATCATCGGTAAGTCTGGACAGTTTCAGATGGGAGTCTTTGCTCAAGCATTCTATATCTGGGTCTGGAGGCAACTTCTTTATACCCATAGGTTTCTAAATAGTCCTCTCTCATCTTTCTGAAACAAGTCTTTGGCTCTAAGCCTCTGGCTTTCTGCATTTTGATACAGTCTTCGAGTTCATCTTGAAAAGAGTCATGTTTTCTTTGAATGCTTCATTAGATTGACAACAAGGGATTCTCCTTATCAGGCTGAGAACTTGGAGAAATCTGATCATATTCACCCATTAAGTGCTAAAATTTTTTTTGAGATGGTGCCATAACTGGGGAGCCAAAAATCATGATGCAGAGATTACAAGATCTATTTTTGTCCAATACTCCACTCCTGTTCAACTCATGTGAAATCCTTTGTGTCAAACTGTAGCACTATACAGCATACATTACAAAGGCATCTATAAAAAGTTCAATCTTTATTCATTCAACATAGTATCTTAAATCAGAATTCATATAGTAACTTGGGCATGGTGATGTGATACTGCCTTTTCTATTAAAAAATCTTCAGTAAGAATGGGTAAATGTTGTCCTTTTGTGACAACCCAAACTTATAACAGCTGGAAAGTTTAAAGTATTTTGAGATTCAAGGTATCTTTCTCTGAGGCAGGGGCGGGTGTCTACAAACTACTTCCCCCCTCCCCGTCAAAGCGAGCCGGGGTGGAGGAGGCGGAGAGGCAGAGACGACCACCGGCGCCGCCAGCGCCTTCGTTGCCCGGCAAGCCGGGAGGGAGGAGGAAGTGGAGACGGAGCTTCTCGAGGGAGAGTTGCCGGGAGACTAGACAGCGTCAGCAACCTGGCGGCCGGGCGCAGAAGTGCGTGTACGTGGGCCTGATGGCCCGGGGCCCTGCCTCCCCTTCCTAATTAACTTTTTTTAAATGCAATTTTATTGAGATATAATCACATAACATACAACCATTCCAAGTGTACAGTCAGTTCACAGTATCGTCATACAGTTGTGCTTTCATCACTACAAACGGAACATTTTCATCACTCCAAAAACTAAAATAAAAATTAAAAAGAACATCCAAACATCCCACTCCCCTTCTCCCCCATTCATTTACTTTTTAAAATATAGTTTAATTGAGATATATTCACACACCCTACAGACTTCCAGTGTACAATCAGTTATTCACAGCACCAGAATCAATTTTTGAACCTTTTCCTTACTCCAAAATAAAAATAAAAGCAAAAAAAAAAACACCTAAATCTTTCCATCCCCTCAGCCCCACTCTATTCTTCATCTAATTTTTGTCCCCATTTTTCCACTCATCTGTCCATATACTGGATAAAGGGAGTGCGAGCCACAAGGTTTTCACAGTCACGTAGTCACACTATGCGATCTACATAGTTATACAATTGTCTTCAAGAATGAAAGTCACTGGGTTGCAATTTGACAGCTTCGGGTATTTCCCTCTAGCCATTCCAACACACTAAAGACTAAAAGGTGATGTCTAACACATAGGAATCCCCTCTAGAGTGACCTCTCGACTTGTTCTAGTTTGCTAATGCTGCCGGAATGCAAAACACCAGAGATGGATTGGCTTTTATAAAAGGGAGTTTATTTGGTTACACAGTTACAGTCTTAAGGCCATAGAGTGTCCAAGGTAACACATCAGCAATTGGGTACCTTCACTGGAGGATGGCCAGTGGTGTCCTGAAAACCTCTGTTAGATGGGAAGGCATGTGGCTGGTGTCTGCTCCAAAGTTCTGGTTTCAAAATGGCTTTCTCCCAGGATGTTCCTTTCTAGGCTGCAGTTCCTCAAGAATGTCACTCTTAGTTGCACTTGGGGTATTTGTCCTCTCTTAGCTTCTCTGGAGCAAGAGTCTGCTTTCAATGACCGTCTTCAAAATGTTTCTCATCTCAGCTCCTGTGCTTTCTTCAGAGTGTCCCTCTTGGCTGTAGCAGTTTGCTCTTTCTGTCTGATCTTATATAGTGCTCTAGTAATTTAATTCAGACCCACCCTGAATGGGTGGGGCCACACCTCTATGGAAATTATCTCATCAGAGTTATCACCCACAGTTGGGTGGGGCACTTCTCCTTGGAAACACTTTAAGGATTACAATCTAACACTGATAGGTCTGCCCACACAAGATTGCATCAAAGATAATGGCGTTTGGGGGGACATAATACATTCAAACTGGCACACGACCCCATTTGAAATCTCTCAGCCACTGGAACCCTACCATGCTTCATCTTTCTTCTTCCTTTTGGTCAAGAAGATCCTCTCAATCTCACAGTGCTGGGTCCAGGCTCATTTCCAGGAGTCATTTCCTGTATTACCATGGGGATTCACACCCCTGGTAGTCATGTCCCACGTAAGGGGAAGGGCAGTGAGTTCACCTGCTGAGTGGGCTTAGAAAGAGGGAGCCACATCTGAGCAACAGAGGCTTTCTGGGGAGGACTCCTAGACACAATTGCAGGTGGGCTCAGCCTCCCCCCACCCACCCACCTGTAGCAACTATCCTCACAGGGGAAGGCCCCCAGACCCAGGGCTTGGCCCACCAAATTGGCAGTCCTCAGTGTTTGGGGGAAACTCAGCAATAGCCCAGATGGGGAAGTCCAACACTTCCTCATTTCTCACTAGCTCCTTGGGGGGGGGGCACAAATACACAAATACTCTGCCCATATTCCTTTGGGATGTGTCAGGATTTCACCTCAGCCTGTACAAGCTTACCAAATCTCACTTCCCATTCACTGCTTCCTGCACCTATGGTGTTCAAACAAACTGCTCCTACAAGTTAGATTATCTAGTGTGCTACAGAAAATATAGATCCTGCACCAGATAAACATCTCCTCCCTTGGTCTCACACATAAGGTATAGCTTTAAAACTCAGTCAGTATTGTCCCTTAACCTTGGGCCTAATTTGCCTTAGTCCCAACCAGATCCTCTTCATTCATATCTCTAATTAAAGTCTGAATTCTTTTTTAGCTCCTTCAACAGTTGCCATATGGGGTAATACTGACATTCATAGCTGCCAAGCTATAGCTCCAAGTCTCATGTGTCACACAGACACCCAAAGTTCCACAGACCAACGAGGTCAAACAAAAGGAGTTCAGCATCTCAGGATTTAGAGATAACCATTACAACTTAGAAATAGGTGTGACTGCTTTAAGAGCTTTCAATCTAGAGACCATTACAATAAGCATTTCTCTGATAAACTGTGCTCTACAATTCAGTCCTCAGAGCTTACACGTTACAGTCAGTCCATACTAGTGAGGCATTACAATGTCCTCTCATTTCTGGCGTGCTTCACTCAAAATGCTGTACTCAAGATCCATTCACCCAGTTGTGTGTCTCATGGTTCATTTCTTCTTGTAGCTGCTCAATTTTCTATTGTATGCATACACCACAGTTCACCATTCTGTTCATCATACAATGTACTCTTAGGCCACCTCTGTCTACCATGAATAGTGATTACTCTCACCATATTTACTGGTGCGTAAATGTCCATTTGTGTCCCCACTCTCCCATCTTCCAAGCATATACCCTATACTGAGGTTGCAGGACCTTGAAACCCCACACAGCTAGCTTCCTGTGGGGCCACCAAACTGTCCTCCAGGTAGGCTACACCACTCTACCTCCCCACCAACAGTGAATACCTACATCTCCCACTCCAAGTTCTCTCTGATACTTGTGTCCTTCTGTTTATTTTTTCCCCTGCCATTTTATAGGGATATATTCAAATACCATAGTCACCCACAGTGCACAATTGTTTTCAGTATCATCATATGGTTGTGCATTTATCTCCACAATTAGCACTTACACATGTTCGTTACTCAAAAAAAAAAAAAATTGAAACAAAAGGATAATAAAAAGGATAAAATGAAAAGTAAAAATAAAATATAGCAATAAGGTCAGTCATCAACAACACCACCAAGAATCCTGTACCCCTCCTCTACACCCCTCCCTCTCAGACATTCAGCTTTGGTACATTGCCCCCATCACATCCAATGGGAGCATACTACAATGTCACTGTTAACCTCAGACTCCAGTTGCATTGATTATACTCTTTCCCCCAATACCCTCCCCTTTTCAACATCCCACATGTTCATTACTCAAAAAAAAAAAAAAAAGAATTGAAACAAAAGAATAATAAAAAGGATAAAAGGAAAAGAAAAAGAAAATACAGCAACAAGGTCAGTAATGAAAAGTAAAAATAAGATGAAATACAGTCACAAAGAAAGAGGAAGAGGTGAAAAAAGTAAAAAGACAAAAGAAAAAGAAAATGGCAACTAAAAAGCCACAAAAGAAAAGGTTAAAATAAAATTAAATACCATAAAAAGTCAGACAACAACACTAATGCCAAGAATCCCATACTCCTCCCTTACAGGCATTTAGCTTTGGTGTATTGCCTTTGTTACAATTAAAGAAAGCATATTGCAATGTTACTGTTAACTCTAGTTGCATTGTGTTTTTCCCCCAATACCACCCTCTTTTTAACACCTTGCAAAGTTGATATTCGTTTGTTCTCCTCAAGCAAAAACATATTTGTACATTTTATCACAATCACTGACCATTCTAGGTTATACTAAGCCACATAGTCCCAGTGTTTATCTTCTATCTTTCCTTCTGGTGTTCTACATTCCCCTAACCTTTCTCTTTCATCCGTAGTCACAGTCATCTTTGTTCAGTGTGCTTACATTTTTGTGCTACCATCTCCCAACATTGTGCTCCAACCCCCTCTCTCTTGTCTTTTCCTATCTGTCTGTAGTGCTCCCTTTACTATTTCCTGTAGAGCAGGTATCTGGTTCACAAACTCTCTCGTTGTCTGAGAATATTTTAAACTCTCCCTCATATTTAAAGGACAGTTTTGTCAGATATAAAATTCTTGGTTGGTGGTTTTTCTCTTTCAGTATCTTAAATATGTCATACCACTGCCTTTTCACCTCCATGGTTTCTACTGAGAAAACTGCACATAGTCTTACTGATCTTCTTTTGTATGTAATGGATCGCTTTTCTCTTCCTGCCTCCAGAATTCTCTCTTTGTCTTTGACATTTGATAATCTGATTATTACGTGTCTTGGCGTAAGTCTATTCAGATCTATTCTGTTTGGAGTTCGCTGTGCTTCTTGGATCTGTAATTTTATGTCTTTCATAAGTGATGGGAAATTTTCAATGACTATTTCCTCATTGCCTCTGCCACTTTTCCTTTCTCTTTGCCTTCTGGGACACCCATGATACGTACTTTCATGTACTTCATGTTGTCACTCAGTTCCCTGAGACATCGCTCATATCTCTCCATTCTTTTCCCATCGGTCTTTTGTGTGTAGGGTTTCAGATGTCCTGTTCTCCAGTTCATGAATCTTTTCTTCTGACTCTTCAAATCTGCTGTATGTCACCATTGTGTCCTTCATCTTTTGTGTTGTGCTTTTCATTCCCATAAGTTCTGCGAATTGTTTTTTCAAACTTTCAGTTTCTTCCTTGTGTTCACCCAGTGTCTTCTTTATATCCTTCATCTCTTCCCTCAACTTACTGAATTGATTTTTGGATTGATTTTTTAATTGATTTAGGAGATTTGTGTGATTAATAATTAGTTGTTTCATTTCCTGTATCTTTAAGTGTAAGTTCGTTCTTTTGACTAGGCCATATCTTCATTTTTTCTAGTGTGATTTTTTGTTCTCTGTTCTTTTCTGGTTTCCTTGAATGCCCCAATCAGATTTTTCCAGACCAGAGGGGTTCAGGTCTCAGGAGGAGACTGTGTGTTCAATATTAGGTTTCCCTGAGGGTGGATCCTAGAAGATTGACAGACTTCCCCATGAGGCCTCTAGACTCTGTGCTTTCCCTATCCAGCCCATCAGGTGGTTCTTGTCAGCCCCAGCTCCCCACCAGTGTAAAGAGGAGTGGTCCCTTTAATTCTCAACCTGACCTGGTGAGGGGCCAAGGGTGTCAGAAGCCAAGCTTAAGTTGTTTCTGGTTTGTTTGTATGTTTTCCCCTGGCCCTAGGGTCTGAATTCTCTGAGGGAGGGCAGCCAACTTGAGCTGGTCCCACCCCCCTTTTCTTAGGGAAAATACACCCACTCTGGAGTTATCTTCTCCATTTGAATTCCTCCTTTGTCTTTCTGGCTCCGTTAACTCCACACTTGCCTGGATCAGCACAGAATTGAAGATGCCTAAGGCTTTCTCTAATGGGCTGCTTAGAATGAGAGAAAAAAAAGGAAAAAGAGCAAAAGCCCCTTTTCAGAGCCAGTCCCCAGCCCCTCAGTTTTCTTGGGGCACAGCTGCTTCCAGTATTCTGAGTTTGGCCTTCTCCAAAAGTCTCTGTTTTTATTTATTTATGTATTTTTCCCCATCAGTCCTGCTTCCTCCCTGCTGGAAGGAATCTGCTTCCCTTCTTGGTCTGTGCTTGTAGCTTGTATTCAGTAGTCTAAGTGTGTTAATTAAAACTGCAGTTGGAGCTTGGTTGAGTTACTTTCCCTGTAACATTTCTTTTTTCCACATGGCAGTGTTTCATCTTGGCCTGCCCTGTCCAAGGGAGGAGGGGCTTCAGCTCTGGGTTTATGGAGCTCTACTTACAATTCTGTGCTGCAGTCTCAGCCACTCTACCCATTCCAGGCTGGTGTAAGATGTGTGTCCATCATGGATGTCTCCCAACAGTTGTTCCAGATTATTTACTAGTTGTTCTTGGTTATTTACTAGCTGCTCTAGAAGACTAACTAAATTCTTCACATGTCTATGCTGCCATCTTGCCTAACTTTTCTTTTCCTATGTTCAATTTTATTGATTTCTGCTCTTCATTACTTTCTTACTTTCACCCTGCCTCCACGTCCTAATTGTCTCTTCTTTTCCTGTGTTCAATTTCACTGATTTCTGCTCATTATTTTCTTACTTCCACTTGCTTTGGGTTTATTTTGCTGTACTTTCTTTTGACTTGAAGTAGGAACTTAGACTAGTGATTTTAGACTTTTCCTCTTTTTGTATGCATTCTAATGCTCGAAATTCCCTCTCAGCACTTCTTATCCTAGAAATTTTGATATGTTTTATTTTTATTTTCATTCTGCCCAATATATTCTTCATTTTCTTTGAATCATCCCTTTTGTCCCAAGTTGCATGTAAGTGTTTTAATTTCCAAGTGTTTGAGGATTTTCCTATAGTTTTCTATTACTGATTTCTAGTTTTGAGTCTATTATGGTCAGAGAATATACTGTGTATGATTTCAGTTCTTTTAAATTTGTTGAGGTTTGTTTTATGATTCAGGGTATGGTCTATGTTGGCCACCATTCCTTGGACCCTTGAGAAGAATATATGGTTTCCTGTTGTTGGGTGAAGTGTTCTAATAGGTCATGTAGGCTGATAGTGTTCAGTTCTTCAGTAGTTTTGCTCATTTCCTGTCTAGTAGTTCTATCAATTGCTGACAGGGAATGTTAAAGTCAACTGTAATTGTGGCTCTGTTTATTTTTCCCTTCTGTTTTGTCAGTTTGCTTCATGTATTTTAAGCTCTATAATTTGGTGCATACACATTTAAGATTGTGTTATCATTTTGGTGGTGTGATCATTTATCATTATTTACAGTCTCTCTTTTGCCCACTAATTTTATTTGCTTTTAATCCTACATTATATGATGTTATTGTAGCCACTCCGTTTTAAAAAGTTAATTCTTTTCAATTCCTTTTTCAATCTTTTCAATCCCTTTTCTTTCAGTCCACCTATATCATTATGTTTGAAGTGAGTTTCTATAATTTTCTTATTGATTGTTCTAGATTAACTGTATACAAATGTAACTTATAACACACTGGCTTTGACATTTTATCACATTATTCACTTTACCAAATGAAGTGTGGAAACCTTATTTCCATTTAGTTTCCTTTTCCCCTCCTACTTTTACAGTATAATTGTCACAAGTATTTCCTCAACATTGAGTGCCACATTAGATACTGTTATAAATTTTCGTCAAACATAAAATATAATTAAAGAAACTCTTGAGGAGAAGGATAGTCTGTTATGTTTACTTCTATTTTTACCCATTTGGTTGTTCTCCTTTCCTTTCTGAAGGTCCAAGCCACCTTCTGTTGTTTTGGTTTGGAGAGCATCCCTTAAGCCATTCTTTAAGGGTAGATCTACTAGGAACAGCTTGTCTCAGTTTTCCATCATTTGAAAATATCCTTATTTCCCCTTCATCCCTGAAGGATAGTTTAGCCTGATGTTGAATTCATGATTGAACTTCTTTCTTTCAGCACTTAGTACATCAAATAAAGATTGGTCTTATATCTGATGGGATCTGAGATCTGATGAATCATGAATCATAGCTTTTATATCTAGGAGAGAAAGTTTTTCCACTTTTTCTTTTTCATGAGTGTGCTGTGTATACTAGAACCTTTTGAACTTTAATATAAGTTTTATAATCACCTTTTCACATTTTGCCATCAATCCTACAGCACCTCAGTTTTACATAATGAAGGCACAAAATATGATTTTTGACATCTTTATTGAGATATAATTCACAAACAATACAATTTGCCTACTTAAAATGTACAGTTCAACTCTGTATTTTTGATTTGTAACTCCACTATTTACTTCCTACATGATCTAAAATACATAAAGTGTAATGATAAATCAGTGGTTTTGGACTCAATGTAAAATATGTAATTTTTGACAAGAACTACATAAAGGTGGGGGAATGGAGGAGTATAGGAATAGTTTATGTGTCCTATTGAAGTTAACTTGGTATCAAAGAAAACAAAATTGTTATAGACTTAGGATGTTAAATTTAAGCCCCACAGTAAGCACAAAGAAAGTATCAGAGAATATGATAATAGAGATGAAAAGTAGAGTATGGGTTATGAGAAGTGGGGGAAGGGGCAATGGGGAGTTAATAAGAACTGAATGTAGGGTTTCTGTTTGGGGTGAAGGGAAATTTCTAGTAATGGATGGTGGGAAGGTGATGGCATTGCAACATTGTGAATGTGATTAATCTCACTAAATGGAATGCTTGGGAGGGGTTGGAATGGGAGGATTTATGCTATGTATATGTTTCCACAAATGAAAAAAAAAAGTCTAAATAGATAATGACAATTAAATGCCATAGGTGATCCTGGATGAGATCTAAGAAGAGAGGAGAAAAGGCTCAAAAGGGCACAATTGGGACATAAGAAAAAATGAAATATAGAATATAGCTCTATATCAATGTTAAATTTCTTTTTTACACTTAATGTGATTACATAAATGAATATTCTTGTCCATAGGAAATGTATACGTGAATTATATTATTTGTTCAAGGATGTGTCCAACTTGCTGTCATATGTTCAGAAGACAGAGCAATAGATGATGGGTGATAGGGAGGGAGGGGGGGAGGGAAAGAAAGAAATGGTAAAGTGATAAAATATTAAAGTTGGTAGATCTGGGTATCAGTGGGGGGGGGATTGGGGTATGCTGGAGTTCTGTGTATGGGGTTTGTATTATTTTTGCAACTGTTCCTGTAAGTTCAAATTTATTTCAAAATAAAAAGTGAAAAAATAAAATAAATAAATAAATAAATAAAATGTACAGTTCAATGCCTGTTAGGATATCTATAGAGTTGTGCATCCACCACCACAATCAATTTTAGAACATTTTTATTACCCCCAAAAGAAATCCTGAACACCTTTGACATCATCCCAAATCTATCCAGGACTCCCAGCCCTAGGCAACCACTAACCTCCTTTCTTTCTCTATAAAATTATGACTTATTGGAGAAACCTGAAAGCGGAGCTAATGAGCTGTCTCCATGTTCTAATCATCCCTTGGTGAGGAGGCGTGCGAGGACATGGTCTTTCAAGCAGAAGTAAAGCTGTCTGAGCTTAGGCACCATCTTCACAGAAGAGCTGAACACCATGTACTGAGATGTGCTCACAGCTCTTCCTCCTTGAGGGAAGGTTGCAACCATGGCCTTTTAGGAAGTAAGGAAAATTTATCTCGATACCTTTTTAAAATTCCTTCTACTGTTCATGGTTGGTATATAGAAATGCAATTATTTCTGTATCAATTTTCATATGTATTAATCTCATGAAATTTTCTTCTAAATATATTACTGTAGGAATGAAGTATCTCTTTTCAGTCATATCATTTCCTTCCTTTTCTTACCTCAGTGTACTGGTGACTGCATCTTCTACAAAGGTTATTAGAAATGATAATAGAAGAGGCCTTCTTCCCTTCTTGTAGATGTCAGAAGGAACAATTTTAACACGCTGCCAGTAAATATGATGTTTTTTCTAAGGTTTTTGTAAATAGATTTCTTATAAAAGTATAATATATATACATAGAAAAGTATAAAAATCATAAGTGCATAACTCAAGTGAAAACACCTATGAACCACCACTTAGATCAATAAATAGAACATTCCAGAAATCCCACAAATTCCTCCAGTTCTCTCACATCTTCTCAAAGGAAATCACAGTTCTAACTTTTAACCCATATATTGTTTTTGCCTGTTTTTGAAAATAATATAAATGGAATTGTATAGTATTTATTCTTTTGTGTCTGGCTTCCTTCATTTAACATTAAGATTTTGAAATTTATCTATGTTTTTCCATGTCACGATAGTTAATTTACTTTCATTGCTGTATGGTTTTCCATTGTAAGAAGTGATAGACACATTTTTGCCTCTTACAGAAATGCTTCTTTGAGCATTTTTTTGTATGTTTTTAAGAAGATATATGTACTCACTTTTGTTGGGAATGAACTTAGGAGTGGCAATACTAGGTCATAGGGTGTGCTGTGTTTAAATTCAGTATAAATTGCCAAATAGTTGCAAAAGTGTTAGTACTAGTTTACATTATTACCAGTGCATGAAAGTTCTGTATCCTCTCAAACTCTCTACAGACAAACTATTAGTTTATAAGTAAAATTTCAAGATCATAAGAGAGTAAGTCAATATATGAAAATCAATTATTTCTCTATACCATTAGCTAGAAAATAACATTTTAAAAAGACAACATGATTATAGCATTTAAAAACATCAAATGTTTAGGAACAAAACTAAAAGAACTTCTGTAGAAAAAGGTGTAGAAAATTAAAGAAAATCTAAATAAAGGGAGTGGTAACCTATGTTTACTGAATGGAGGACTCAATATTGTAATGATGTCAGTTTTTCCCTTGTTGATCTTTAGACATGATGCAATTCCGAGGAAGAAATGTTGGTAGGATTTGTTGAGCAAATTGACACACTGATTCTAAAGTCAGAAGAAAGTGGTCTGTTGCAAGTTTACCAAGGACAATCCTTATGAACGACATACATACAGAAATTTGAGTATTAGACTTATTAGAAAGGTGCAGTAATTAAAACTATGGAATTTGTACAAAAATAAACATATCAATAGATGAAAAGAATGAAGAATAGAAAGAAATGCACACTTTTGCAGTCATTTATTTTATGCTATGTTTAAAGAATAGTATTTGCAATTAATGGGGCTGTACCCATTGGATTGAAAGATACAAAGCTGGAAAGGTTGTGACTATAAAAGTGACTGTCATATTAATCTATGTGAGAGATGATTAAGTCTTGGATTAAGCTATTGAGAGTGGAAAAGGAAATAAAAATTTCAAGAGATATTAGGGAAGTACCTCATTCAAGATTTGCTGACTTATGAGTATTGTAGGAAGATGGGAGTGCTAAAATTAACTTCACATTTTTTAGGCCTGTATCATTCCCTTGAAATCATATTTGATGCCTTTAAACTCCTTCTGTTTCCCATCCTCCTCATTTTTGCTAAGCAGTTCTTCCATGATATTTACTAAGTACTGAGTGCTGAACTTTACGGCAGCTATAGTTCACATACATTACTTCTAGTTCCTAACAAAATTGTATACATGAGTAATGATCATAACCAGAAGTTAAAGCAGTCACTTATTTGTATCATGTAAATCTTCCTATAGCACCTTCCATTTTATTGACTTCTCTACTTTTTGAATTTATAGCTTCCTTTATTTCAGTCTCTGTTACAGCCCTTGCTGAGTCTCTGCCTGTTTTTCCAATGTTAGCCTCTTAAAATTCTCAAGAAAAATGTAAATTTATAAACATATTATATACTTGTCTTAGTTTGGCTACAAATTTCCTTGTTTCACCACTCCTGCCAGACTATATTCAGCCCTATATAATTTCCTCAAGCTATTCCTGTCTGTATTCATCTTTGTTATTCACTTTGGATTATATGATATAATTCTTTGTTACAGAAACCCTGGACCTTCAGTTCCACAATTCCTCCTCCAAGTGCAGCCATTTGATCTCTTCAACAACCCTAAAATCTCATTATCTTTACTGAATTATTCCATAAATATATATGAAACTAGAATCATCTTCTAATATTGGGGTTGTCATGTGGGCATTTGTATATGAAGCTCCCCTGCTTCCCAGATGAACTTTTCTTCTCACCAGTGTTTGGCTTCCATATATCCCTATTCACCTCCCTCACCTATCTGCATGATTATCCTCATACAATTCTTGTCTGTTTCTTAAATTGTGCCGTAATATTTGAAAACTGCATAATCCATTTATTTCATATAGATGTTTACTTCTTTATTTTAGTACTACTATAAAGGCTTTATTTCCCCCAGAATGTAAAAGAAATAATTGTTTAGTTTTCTTTTTTCTTTCAGACTGTGAACCAAGATGTGAGTCCAAGAAAGTAACTCTGAAAACACAATTTTATGACATGGAATCCTCTCAGTGGGAGATAACGGAAGAACTGCCAAAGCATGGACTTGAGTGTTCCACATTCAGAGATGACTGGGAAAATAAAAGTCATATTGAGATGAAACAGGGGTCACAGGAGAGACAGTTCTGTCAATTGACAGTGACCTATCAAGACATGTCAACATTCACTCTGCCTACATCTCTTATCCTAGATCAAAGACTTAATACTGAAGAGATATATCCAGAATGTAAGGAACATGAGAACTCCTTTGGACATGACTTAGGGCATTTAAGTACATATGAAAGAATTCCTGTTGGAAAGAAATTCTATAAATGTAATAAATATGAAGAGGCCTTTAGTAGGGGCCCAAACCAGATGATACGGTTTGATGAGAAGCCCTATGAATGTAAGGATTGTGGTAAGGCTTTTAATTTAAGCTCACAGCTTGTTCAACACATGAGAATTCATATTAGTGGGGAAACTTTTGAATGTAAGAAATGTGGAAAGGCCTCTAATGGTTTAAATGTTATTACATATCAGAGTATGCCTAGTAAGAAACCAAATATATGTAATGAATGTGGGAAGGACTTTTTCATGGGTCCATCTCCTACTAAGCATAAGAGAATTCATATTAATGACAAACCTTATCAGTATAAGCAGTGTGGGGAGTCCTTTAATAGAGGCACAGATCTTGCTCAGCATCAGAGAATTCATACTATTGAGAAGCCTTTTAAATGTAAAGAATGTGCTAGGTCCTTTACCTGTGTCTCAAATCTTACTCACCATCTGAAAATTCATAGCGATGAGAAACCTTATGAATGTAAGGAATGTGGAAAAGCCTTTCAAAGTGGCTCAAATCTTACTCGCCATCAGCAAATTCATACTGGTGAGAAACCCTATGAATGTAAAGAATGTGGAAAAACATTTAGTTCTGGATCAGTCCTTATTAGGCATTGGAGTATTCATACTGGTGAAAAACCTTTTGAATGTGTGGAATGTGGGAAGACATTTGGCTGTGGCTCAGAACTTACTCAACATCAAAGAATTCACACTGGTAAAAACCCTTATGAATGTAAGGAATGTGGGAAAGCCTTTCATAGTGGCTTAAACCTTGCTCGGCATCAGAATATTCATACTGGTGAGAAACCCTATGAATGTAAGGAATGTGGGAAAGCATTCAGAAGTGGCTCAAAACTCATTAAACACCAGTTAATTCATACAGGTGAGAAACCATATGAATGTAAAGAATGTGGAAAGGCCTTTTTCAGAGGCTCAGAACTTACTCAACATGAGAGAGTTCATACTGGTGAGAAGCCATACGAATGTGAAGAATGTGGGAAGGCCTTTATTAGTAGCTCAGCTCTTATTCGGCATCAGAGAATTCATACTGGTGAAAAACCCTATGATTGTAAGGAATGTGGGAAGGCCTTTATTAGTAGCTCAGCACTTAACAGGCATCATAGAATTCATACTGTTGAGTCACTTTATATATGTAATGAATGTGGGAAAGTCTTTAATAAAGGCACAGACTTTACTCGGCATCAAAGAATTCACACTGGTGAGAAACCCTATAAATGTAAGGAATGTGGGAAGGCTTTTAGATTTGGATCCGCACTTATTAGGCATCAGAGTATTCATACTAGTGAGAAACCATATGTATGTAAGGAATGTGGGAAGGCATTTGGAAGTGGCTCAAACCTGAATCGACATCAGACTGTTCATACTGGTGAGAAACCATATGAATGTAAGGAATGCGGGAAGGCATTTGGGAGTGGCTCAGAACTTACTCAACATCAGAGAATTCACACTGGTGAAAAACCATATGGATGTAAGGAATGTGGGAAGGCTTTTGTCAGTGTATCAGCCCTTACACAGCATCACAGAATTCATACCGGTGAAAAACCCTATGATTGTAAGGAATGTGGGAAGGTCTTTGGACGCAGTTCACACCTTACTAGACATTACAGAATTCACAATCGTGACAAACTTAAGGAATGTGGGAAGGTCTTTGGATACAGCAAACACATTACTTTATATCAGAGAACTGATACTGGGGAGAAATCTGTTGAATGTAAAGAATTTGAGAAGGCCTTTGTAACAATGTCAGACTTCACTCAAAATTAAGGAGTTTATGCTGGTAAAAAAGAATTCTTTAAAAAGGGTTCATAGGGTTAAGGTATTTTTGTTTGGCTATATATTTTCTTGACAGAAAGTTTGGTGAGAAACTACAGCAAAGCTGTTAGAGCTAATCAATTAATACAGCAAAGTGGCAGGCTACAAGATCAACACACAAAAATCTGTAGTGTTCTTATACACAAGTAATGTGCAACAAGGAGAAATCAAGAAAAAAATTCCATTTACAATAGCAATCAAAAAAATCAAGTATTTAGGAATACGCTTAACAAAGGACACAAAAGGTCTATACAAAGAAAACTACAAGAAATTGCAAAAAGAAATTGAATTGGACGTAAAAAAATGGAAGGACATACCATGTTCATGGACTGGAAGACTAAATATCGTTAAGATATCATGAGTTATCATGAGTTATCATTAAAAGGCTGGCAGATTATCTCTAAACTTACCTGGATTAACAAATGCCCAGGATACAAGCAATTTTAAGTAATTCACACCTTTATGTATTATTTTCCTTTAGAATTTTGTCTCCTAATTCCTAACAATCATGTTGATATCTATAACATTTTAAAATAGATTTTTAAGGCTATATTATCCAGAAAAGCTATGGCACTGTTATAAAACCTAAAAGTTTAACAATAAATCCTTAATATCAAATATCCAATCACTTCATATTTTCAACTGTCTCATAAATGTCTTTGTTAAAGTAGATTATTTGAATCAGGATTCAAATAAGATATACATGTTGCATTTGATTCTTTCTCCAGCTTTTTTCTTTCCCCTTGCAATTTACTTGTTGAAGAAACTTATTTGTCCTGTTTTGATGATAATGTCCCTCCAGTATTGTTTGTCATGTTATTCTACCTTTGGCATTTCTTTTAAATTAGTAAAGTGTTCTAGATGTAGTCAGATTCAAATATGATTGTTTTTGTCGATTGCAAAAGTCTTTTTATTAACTCAAAGCAATTTTCAATTTCATACAGAAAGTCAACATGGCTTTGCTACCAGAACAATTTGTAAGTCAACAAAAACTTAAGATTGCCCCACATTTGTCCATGCTATCAGACTACAATGATTTGAATAGCTCTGAGTATGGTATTCTTATCAGAATACATAATTTGGTAGTGTAGGTGGATATTAGCACATAACATTAGAGGTCACTTTCATATTCCTTCATATTCTCTTATAACCTCTCCACTTTTTAACTTTGCCATTTCTGTTGCAACCAATCTCCCCGGTGCATGCGTCATGTTCCTTAAGTTGCCTCTCTGCTCCTACCACATTCTGAACATCAACACATTTTTATTCTTGTCCACCCAATCAAAATCAAATGACATTTCTTTGCCTCAGTTCTCCAGCTGCTTTTCTCATAGGTACCTGATTTTTTCTTTTTAGTGAATATCACACTTTGAACATGTAACAGTTGGAGTGCAGAGGACAAATTCTTTAAGTCTTTTGTATCCTGCAAAGAAAATAGGCCTGTTTATATCATCAAAAGAAAGGAAAACAACTGAAGTAAACAACAATGGATGCCATCATCCCTTTGTATATAATTATATTATTTCAACTTCCTCCTCTTAAACTCCACTTCCTTCTTTACCTCCTTCTATCTATTTATAATTTTTCCCTCCATCCATATTTGACATCTCTTTCAGGAATTTGACATATGCAAAACTCTATCTCTATCATTTTTTAATGCAATTTTAGTGATATATCCACATACCATACAATCATCCAAAGTGTACAGTTTTTCACTGTATCAACAAATAGTTGTGTATTCATCACAATTTTTCAACATTTTCATTTCTCCAAAAATAAAAAATAAAAAGTAAAAAAAACAAACAAACACAGAACATTGCATACCTGCCATCACCCCCCCCCCCACCTTTTACTCATTTACTTTTGTTCCCATTTTTCTACTCATCTGTCCATTCACTGGGTAAAGGGAGTATGAGCCACAAGGTTTTCACAATCACTCAGTCACACAGTGAAAGCTATATAGTTATTCAATCATCTTTAAGAATCAAGGCTATTGGATTGCAATTCAACAGTTTCATATTTGTCCTTCTAGCTATTCAAATACACTAAAAACTAAAAAGGAATATCTATACAATGCATAAGAATAACCTCCAGGTTGACCTCTCCATTTTTGAAATCTCTGTCACTGAAACTTTATTTTGTTTAATTTCTCTCCCCCCTCCTGGTTAAGGCTTTTTCACTCCCATGATATTGATGGCTAGATAAGTAGGAAAAATACTCAATATAATTCTTTAGCTGGAAAATGCTCAGCAGAAAAAAAAAAAACAAAACCATTTTTAAAGATTACTTCACTCAAGCAGCCTTGAGTTATTCTAAGCACAAAAAGCCCTTGTTAAAATAACTTGCTGTTATTGTAATCTCAACAACAAAAAAAATTACTCTCTGTTCCCAGCAGAATTCAAGGGATATCACCAAATAGTCTGATATCCAGTGTGT
The DNA here is from genome assembly GCF_015220235.1 of Choloepus didactylus. Taxonomy (NCBI): domain Eukaryota; kingdom Metazoa; phylum Chordata; class Mammalia; order Pilosa; family Megalonychidae; genus Choloepus; species Choloepus didactylus. Next base: position 17,100,331 of record NC_051333.1, read on the forward strand.
TCTTGAAAAACAAGCCTGAATGAGGGGAGGACTTCAAGATAACAGGAGACTCTGACAAAACAGCCTTTTCTTTTCCATTATTTCACCTTCTGCTTTCTTCTGGATCCTAGCCATTTCTTTGTCTGTTTGGGGTTATAAAGGCCAAACTACTCTTCTCACTCTGAACTGGTCTTGGAAAATTTTTTTTCCTTCAGTTTTTTTTTTTTTTTTTTTTTTTTGATGCATCTTTAATAAACTCACCTTCTCATGGAAGCAAAGAAACTTGTTTGATGCAGGATCAGGTGGGCTTGACTATTTAGGACTGTGTTTTCTGTCAAGTCCAGGCTTATCCCCAGGAGTCATGTCCCACATTGCCAGGGAGATTTATATCCCTGGGAGTCATGTTCTATGTTCAGGGGAGGACAGCATGTTCACCTGCCAAAATGGCTTAGAGAGGCCATATCTGAGCAAAAGAGGTTGTTTGGGGGTGACTGTTATGCACAATTATAAGTAGGCTTGCCTTCTAGTTTGCAGTAACAAGCTTCATAAGGGGAAACCCCAAGATTGAGGGCTCCATCTTCTAAACTTGTAGTCCCCAATGCTTGCAAGAATATCGGGAATTTCCCAGGTGGCGTTTAATATTTCCACATTTTCCCCAGCTTGCAAGGGGGCTTTGCAAATACTGTTTTATTCTCTATCCAAATTTCTCTGGGATGTATTGGGTCTTCAAACCAACATGTACAAACCAACAGCCTACTCAAGTTTCCATGTAACTATGGTATTTGAATAAACTGACCAAGCAAGTTAAATTATATGGTGTGCTACAGAAAATAAAGAGTTTTGCACAAAATAAACATCTTTTCCTTTGGTCTCACAGAGAAGCTGAAGTTTTAAAACACAGTCAATATCATCCTTTACCCTTTAGTCAGATTTATCTTAGTCCAAACCAAGTTCATTTTGTTCATATCCTAATTGAAGTCTGATGTATTTTTTCAGCTTCTTTAACAGCTATTGTATGGGGTGATGCTGACATTCAGAGCTGCTGAACTCTGGTTCTGAGTCTCAGGTGTCACAAGGATACCCGATATTCCAAGGACCAACCAAGTTATGTGGAAAGAGCTCAGCATCTCAGAATTTATAAATGAACATTACAACTCAGGAATTTATGTGACTGCTGTAAGAGCTTACAATCTAGGAATGTTTACAATAAGCATTCTCCTGATAACCTATGCTCTCAGATTCAATTTTCAGAGTTTGCACATTATACTTAGTCCATATTAGTGAGATGTTTGTCTTTTTGTTTCTGTTTTTTCACTCAACATACTTCCTCAAGTTCATTCACCTAGTTGCATGCCTCACAACTTCATTCCTACTTGCAGCCACTCAATATTCCATTGTTTGCATACACCATAGTTCACCAGTCAATGTACCCTTAGGCCACCTCCATCTATTGGAAATCCTGAATACTGCCACCATAAACAACATAGTGCCAATGGCCATTTGTGCCCCTGCTCACAGATCTTCCAAGTATGTATGTATATATTTATGTCAATACCAATTAAAATCCCAGCCAACAGAAATAGAGAAACCAATAAACAAATTTATTTGGAATGGCAACATCCCCCAAATAAACAAATTTATTTGGAATAAACAAATTTATTTGGAATGGCAACATCCCCCAAATAGCCAAAAATATCTTGAGAAAGAGGAATGAAGTGGGAGGTCTCATACTACCTGACTTTAAAGCATATTACAAAGCCTCAGTATTCAAAACAGCATGGTACTGGCATAAAGATACATATACTGACCAATGTAATCGAATTGAGTATTCAGAAATAGACCCTCTCATCTACAATTGATCTTACTTATTTTTATTGAGATTTTTCAGATATCATACAATTATCCAAAGATCCAAAGTGTACAGTCAATTACCCATGGTACCATCATACAGCTCTGCATCCATCACAATTAATTTTTTTCAATTTTTAGAAAATTTTCATTACTCCAGAGAAGAAATTAAAAAAAAAAAAAAAAAAGGAAACTCAATTCTCCCATAAAACCCCTCCATTATTGATTCATAGTTTTGGTATAGTACATTTGTTACTGTTGATGAAAGAATGTTAAAATACTACTAACTAGTATATAGTTTGCAATAGGTATATATATATTTTCCTATATGCCCCTCTATTATCAACTTCTAGTTATAGTGCCATACATTTGTTCTAGTTCACGAGAGAGATTTCTAACATTTGTAGTTAATCACAGACATTGTCCACCACAAGGTTCACTGTTTTATACATTCCCATCTTTTAACCACCAACTTTTTTCTGGTGACATACGTGACTCTGAGCTTACCCTTTCCACCACCTTAACACACCATTCAGCACTGTTATTCTCACAATGTGCTACCATCACCTCTGTCCATTTCCAAATGTTTAAGTTCACCTTAGTTGAACATTCTGCTCATAATAAGCATCTGCTCCCCATTCTTGAGCCTTGTTCAATATCTTGGTACCTTGTATTTCATGTCTGTGAGTTTACATATTATAATTAGTTCATATCAGTGAGACCCTGCAATATTTGCCTTTGTCTGTCTTATTTTACTCAATATAGTGCCCTCAAGGTTTCTTCATCAACCCATTTTTTAAAGATGGTTTTGTACACACACCATACATTCCATCCCAAGTAAACAATCATTGGTTCCCTGTATAGCCATGTATTTATGTATTCAGCACCATTGCCACTATCTATATAAAGACATCTCCATTTCTTGCACAAAAAGGAAGAAGAGTCAAAGAAGGTAGAGGGACAAAAGAAATATAAAAAAGAGACAAAAAACATGACAGCTAGGAAGCAACAAAAGGAAAGATAGCATTAAACTAAAGTAGAATAAAGAGTCAGAAAACATCACCAATGCCAGGAGTCCCATACCCTTCCCCCATGTCCCCCCACCCATATGCATTTAGCTTTAGTATGTTGCCTTTCTTACATTAAAGGAAGCATAATACAATGTTTCTGTTATAGTCTTTAGTTTGCCTTGATTGCCTTTCCCCCTAATCCCACCCTATTTTTAACAACTTCCAATGTTGACATTCATTTGTTCTACCTCATGTAAAAACATATTTATACCTTTTATTACAATCATTGAGCACCCTAGGTTTCACTGAGTTTTACAGTCCCAGTCTTTATCTTTTGTCTTTTGTTCTGGTGTCCCACATGGTCCTAACTTTCCTCTTTCAACCATGCTCACAGTCATCTTTGTTCAGTGTACTTACATTGCTGTGCTACTATCTCCCAAAACTGTTTTCCAAACCTCTCACTCTTGTCTTTTCCTTTCTGTCTGCAGCGCTTCCTTTAGTGTTTCCTGTAGAGCAGGTATTTTGTTCACAAACACTCTCATTGTCTGTTTGTCAGAGAATATTTTAAGCTCTCCCTCATATTTGAAGGATAGTTTTGCCAGATATAGGATTCTTGGTTGGCAGTTTTTCTCTTTCAGTATCTTAAACATATCACCCCACTTCCTTCTTGCCTCCATGGTTTCTACTGAGAAATCTGCACATAGTCTTATCAAGCTTCCTTTGTATGTGATGGATCGCTTCTCTCTTGCTGCTTTCAGGATTCTCTCTTTATCTTTGACATTTGATAATCTGATTATTAAATGTCTTGGCATAAGCCTATTCAGATTTACTCTGGGGTATGCTGCACTTCTTGGATACAGAATTTTATGTTTTTCATAAGAGACAGGAAATTTTCATTGATTACTTCCTCTATTATTGCTTCTGCCTCCTTTCCCTTCTCTTTTCCTTCTGGGACATCAATTACATATACATTCCTACATTTCATTTTGTCTTTAAGTTCCCGGAGACATTGCTCATATTTTTGCATTCTTTTCTCTGTCTGTTTTGTGTGTAGGCTTTCAGGTGCCTTGTTCTCCAGTTCCTGAGTGTTTTCCTCTGCCTCTTGAGATCTGCTGTTGTGTGTTTCCTTTGTGTCTTTCATCTCTTGTGTTGTGCCTTTCATTTCCATGGATTCTGCCAGTTGTTTTTTTTTTTAACTTTTGATTTCTACCTTATGTACGCCCAGTGTTTTCATTATATGTATCTCTTTTGCCATATCTTCCCTAAACTTTTTGAATTGATTGAGTATTAGTTGTTTAAATTCCTATATCTCAGTTGAAGTGTAAGTTTGTTCCTTTGACTGGGCCATAACTTCGTTTTTCTTAGTGTAGGTTGTAATTTTCTGTTGTCTAGGCATCTGGTTTCCTTGGTTACCCCAATCAGGTTTTCCCAGACCAGAATGGGCTCAGGTCTTGGAAGGAGGGAATAGTATCTGGTTTCCCTGAGGGTGTCTTAGAAGATTGGTACACCCTGTGGGGCCTCAAGTCACTGTGATTTTCTGCCCAGCAGGTGGCCCGTCAGCCTGTAGCTTCAGACTGGTGTAAGGAGATGTGGCCCATGGCTGTTTTCACCCAGGCTCTGGGGTCTGATTCTGAATGGAAGGTGGGTAGTAGAGTTTGGCACCACCTTATTCCTCTTAGGGAAGATACACCCCTTAGGGAGAGATCATTTATATTTGAAGTCTCTCTCCCTATGCTCTCTCCACCCTTGTCTGGGTCAGAGCACTGGGAACTGACAATGGGTGAGGCTTTCCCCACTGAACCAACACAGGGACAGAAGCCCCCTTCAGGGCCAGTCCATGGACACCCTCCAGCTCTCCAAGGTCTGTTATCACTAAAAGCCTCTGTCTGCTTGTTGGGGATCCATAGCTCGTATTGAGCAGCCCACGTTTGTTAATCAAAACCCCAGTTGGAGCTCAGCTGAGCTATATTTGCTTGCTCAGAGAGTGCTGCTCTCTAGCACCATGAGGCTTTGCAGTCAGGCCATGGGGGAGGGGGCCCCTGACTTGGATCCACAGTTTTTACTTACAGATTTTATGTTGCGATCTTGGGCATTCCTCCCAATTTGGGTTGGTGTATGCTGAGTGGACAGTCATGTTTGTCGTCCCCCCCCAAGTTATTTCAGAGTTTTTACTAGTTTATCCTGGTTATTAGTTGTTCCAGAGGAACAAACTAGCTTCCACTCCTTCCTATGCCACCATCTTCTTCTGTCCCTTATAACTGATCTTTGATAAGGCATCCAAGCCAGTGTAACTGGGACAGAGCAGACACTTCAATATATGATGTTTGGAGAACTGGATATCCATATCCAAAAGAATGAAAAAGGTCTGCTATCTCACACCTTATACAAAAATGAACTCAAAATGGATCTAAGACCTAAATATCAGAACAAAGACTATAAAAGTTTTAGAAGAAAATGTAGGGAAATATCTTAAAGATCTTGGGAAAAGAGGTGGTTTCTTAGACCTTACACCCAAAGCATGAGCAATGAAAGAAGAGATAAATTGGATCTCCTCAAAATTGAACACTTTTGTGCATTTAAAGGACTTTGTCAAGAAAGTAAAAAGGTAGTCTGCACAATGGAGAAAATATTTGGAAACCACATATCAGATAAGGGTTTAGTATCCAGAATGTATAAAGAGATCTACAACTCAATAGTAAAAATAAACAACCCAATTTAAAAGAGGGCAAAAAACATGGACACTTTTGATGATGAAATACATATGGCTGAAAAACATGAAAAGATGCTCACCTTCATTGGCTATTAAAGAAATGCAAATCAAAACCAAAATGAGATATCATCTCACACCTACTAGAATGACCATTATCAAAAAAAAAAAAGGAGGTGGGGCAAGATGGCAGACTGGTGAGCTGTATGTTTTAGTTACTCCTCCAGGAAAGTAGGTAGAAAGCCAGGAACTGCGTGGACTGGACACCACAGAGCAATCTGACTTTGGGCATACTTCATACAACACTCATGAAAACGTGGAACTGCTGAGATCAGCGAAATCTGTAAGTTTTTGCAGCCAGGGGACCCGCGCCCCTCCCTGCCAGGCTCAGTCCCGTGGGAGGAGGGGCTGTCAGCTCCGGGAAGGAGAAGGGAGAACTGCAGTGGCAGCCCTTATCGGAAACTCATTCTACTAATCCAAACTCCAACCATAGATAGACTGAGACCAGACACCAGAGAATCTGAGAGCAGCCAGCCCAGCAGAGAGGAGACAGGCATAGAAAAAAAAACAACACGAAAAACTCCAAAATAAAAGCGGAGGATTTTTGGAGTTCTGGTGAACATAGAAAGGGGAAGGGCCCTGAGGCGCATATGCAAATCCCGAAGAAAAGCTGATCTCTCTGCCCTGTGGACCTTTCCTTAATGGCTCTGGTTGCTTTGTCTCTTAGCATTTCAATAACCCATTAGATCTCTGAGGAGGGCCCTTTTTTTTTTTTTTTTTTTTAAATCCTTTTTTCTTTTTCTAAAACAATTACTCTAAGAAGCCCAATACAGAAAGCTTCAAAGACTTGCAATTTGGGCAGGTCAAGTCAAGAGCAGAACTAGGAGAGCTCTGAGACAAAACGCAATAATCCAGTGGCTGAGAAAATTCACTAAACACCACAACTTCCCAAGAAAAGGGGGCTGTCCGCTCACAGCCATCATCCTGGTGGACAGGAAACACTCCTGCCCATCGCCAGCCCCATAGCCCAGAACTGCCCCAGACAACCCAGTGTGACGGAAGTGCTTCAAATAACAGGCACACACCACAAAACTGGGCGTGGACATTAGCCTTCCCTGCAACCTCAGCTGATTGTCCCAGAGTTGGGAAGGTAGAGCAGTGTGAATTAACAAAGCCCCATTCAGCCATCATTTCAGCAGACTGGGAGCCTCCCTACACAGCCCAGCAGCCCAGAACCGCCCTGGGGGGACGGCACTCACCTGTGACATAGCACAGTCATCCCTCAACAGAGGACCAGGGGGTGCACGGCCTGGAAGACGGACCCACTCACAAGTCTCAGGAGTCATACGCCAATACCAAGGACTTGTGGGTCAGTGGCAGAGACAAACTGTGGCAGGACTGAACTGAAGGATTAGACTATTGCAGCAGCTTTAAAACTCTAGGATCACCGGGGAGATTTGATTGTTAGAGCCACCCCCCCCTCCCTGACTGCCCAGAAACATGCCCCATATACAGGGCAGGCAACACCAACTACACACGCAAGCTTGGTACACCAATTGGACCCCACAAGACTCACTCCCCCACTCACCAAAAAGGCTAAGCAGGGGAGAACTGGCTTGTGGAGAACAGGTGGCTCGTGGACGCCACCTGCTGGTTAGTTAGAGAAAGTGTACTCCATGAAGCTGTAGATCTGATAAATTAGAGATAAGGACTTCAATTGGTCTACAAATCCTAAAAGAACCCTATCAAGTTCAGCAAATGCCATGAGGCCAAAAACAACAGAAAATTATAAAGCATATGAAAAAACCAGACGATATGGATAACCCAAGCCCAAGCACCCAAATCAAAAGACCAGAAGAGACACAGCACCTAGAGCAGCTACTCAAAGAACTAAAGATGAACAATGAGACCATAGTACGGGAGACAAAGGAAATCAAGAAGACCCTAGAAGAGCATAAAGAAGACATTGCAAGACTAAATAAAAAAATGGATGACCTTATGTAAATTAAAGAAACTGTTGACCAAATTAAAAAGACTCTGGACACTCATAGTACAAGACTAGAGGAAGTTGAACAACGAATCAGTGACCTCGAAGATGACAGAATGGAAAATGAAAGCATAAAAGAAAGAATGGGGAAAAAAATTGAAAAAATCGAAATGGACCTCAGGGATATGATAGATAATATGAAACGTCCAAATATAAGACTCATTGGTGTCCCAGAAGGGGAAGAAAAGCGTAAAGGTCTAGGAAGAGTATTCAAAGAAATTGTTGGGGAAAACTTCCCAAATCTTCTAAACAACATAAATACACAAATCATAAATGCTCAGCGAACCCCAAATAGAATAAATCCAAATAAACCCACTCCAAGACATATACTGATCACACTGTCAAACACAGAAGAGAAGGAGCAAGTTCTGAAAGCAGCAAGAGAAAAGCAATTCACCACATACAAAGGAAACAGCATAAGACTAAGTAGTGACTACTCAGCAGCCACCATGGAGACAAGAAGACAGTGGCACGATATATTTAAAATTCTGAGTGAGAAAAATTTCCAGCCAAGAATACTTTATCCAGCAAAGCTCTCCTTCAAATTTGAGGGAGAGCTTAAATTTTTCACAGACAAACAAATGCTGAGAGAATTTGCTAACAAGAGACCTGCCCTACTGGAGAAACTAAAGGGAGCCCTACAGACAGAGAAACAAAGAAAGGACAGAGAGACTTGGAGAAAGGTTCAGTACTAAAGAGATTCGGTATGGGTACAATAAAGGATATTAATAGACAGAGGGGAAAAATATGACAAACATAAACCAAAGGATAAGATGGCTGATTCAAGAAATGCCTTCACGGTTATAACGTTGAATGTAAATGGATTAAACTCCCCAATTAAAAGATATAGATTGGCAGAATGGATCAAAAAAAATGAACCATCAATATGTTGCATACAAGAGACTCATCTTAGACACAGGGACACAAAGAAACTGAAAGTGAAAGGATGGAAAAAAATATTTCATGCAAGCTACAGCCAAAAGAAAGCAGGTGTAGCAATATTAATCTCAGATAAAATAGACTTCAAATGCAGGGATATTTTGAGAGACAAAGAAGGCCACTACATACTAATAAAAGGGGCAATTCAGCAAGAAGAAATAACAATCGTAAACGTCTATGCACCCAATCAAGGTGCCACAAAATACATGAGAGAAACACTGGCAAAACTAAAGGAAGCAATTGATGTTTCCACAATAATTGTGGGAGACTTCAACACATCACTCTCTCCTATAGATAGATCAACCAGACAGAAGACCAATAAGGAAATTGAAAACCTAAACAATCTGATAAATGAATTAGATTTAACAGACATATACAGGACATTACATCCCAAATCACCAGGATACACATACTTTTCTAGTGCTCATGGAACTTTCTCCAGAATAGATCATATGCTGGGACATAAAACAAGCCTCAATAAATATAAAAAGATTGAAATTATTCGAAGCACATTCTCTGACCACAATGGAATACAATTAGAAGTCAATAAGCATCAGAGACTTAGAAAATTCACAAATACCTGGAGGTTAAACAACACACTCCTAAACAATCAGTGGGTTAAAGAAGAAATAGCAAGAGAAATTGCTAAATATATAGAGACGAATGAAAATGAGAACACAACATATCAAAACCTATGGGATGCAGCAAAAGCAGTGCTAAGGGGGAAATTTATAGCACTAAACGCATATATTAAAAAGGAAGAAAGAGCCAAAATCAAAGAACTAATGGATCAACTGAAGAAGCTAGAAAATGAACAGCAAACCAATCCTAAACCAAGTAGAAGAAAAGAAATAACAAGGATTAAAGCAGAAATAAATGACATAGAGAACAAAAAAACAATAGAGAGGATAAATATCACCAAAAGTTGGTTCTTTGAGAAGATCAACAAGATTGACAAGCCCCTAGGTAGACTGACAAAATCAAAAAGAGAGAAGACCCATATAAACAAAATAATGAATGAAAAAGGTGACATAACTGCAGATCCTGAAGAAATTAAAAAAATTATAAGAGGATACTATGAACAACTGTATGGCAACAAACTGGATAATGTAGAGGAAATGGACAATTTCCTGGAAACATATGAACAACCTAGACTGACCAGAGAAGAAATAGAAGACCTCAACCAACCCATCACAAGCAAAGAGATCCAATCAGTCATCAAAAATCTTCCCACAAATAAATGCCCAGGGCCAGATGGCTTCACAGGGGAATTCTACCAAACTTTCCAGAAAGAACTGACACCAATCTTACTCAAACTCTTTCAAAACATTGAAGAAAATGGAACACTACCTAACTCATTTTATGAAGCTAACATCAATCTAATACCAAAACCAGGCAAAGATGCTACAAAAAAGGAAAACTACCGGCCAATCTCCCTAATGAATATAGATGCAAAAATCCTCAACAAAATACTTGCAAATCGAATCCAAAGACACATTAAAAAAATCATACACCATGACCAAGTGGGGTTCATTCCAGGCATGCAAGGATGGTTCAACATAAGAAAATCAATCAATGTATTACAACACATTAACAAGTCAAAAGGGAAAAATCAATTGATCATCTCAATAGATGCTGAAAAAGCATTTGACAAAATCCAACATCCCTTTTTGATAAAAACACTTCAAAAGGTAGGAATTGAAGGAAATTTCCTCAACATGATAAAGAGCATATATGAAAAACTCACAGCCAGCATAGTACTCAATGGTGAGAGACTGAAAGCCTTCCCTCTAAGATCAGGAACAAGACAAGGATGCCCGCTGTCACCACTGTTATTCAACATTGTGCTGCAAGTGCTAGCCAGGGCAATCCAGCAAGACAAAGAAATAAAAGGCATCCAAATTGGAAAAGAAGAAGTAAAACTGTCATTGTTTGCAGATGATATGCTCTTATATCTAGAAAACCCTGAGAAATCAACGATACAGCTACTAGAGCTAATAAACAAATTTAGCAGAGTAGTGGGATACAAGGTTAATGCACATAAGTCAGTAATGTTTCTATATGCTAGAAATGAACAAACTGAAGAGACACTCAAGAAAAAGATACCATTTTCAATAGCAACTAAAAAAATCAAGTACCTAGGAATAAACTTAACCAAAGATGTAAAAGACCTATACAAAGAAAACTACATAACTCTACTAAAAGAAATAGAAGGGGACCTTAAAAGATGGAAAAATATTCCATGTTCATGGATAGGAAGACTAAATGTCATTAAGATGTCAATTCTACCCAAACTCATCTACGGATTCAATGCAATCCCAATCAAAATTCCAACAACCTACTTTGCAGACTTGGAAAAGCTAGTTATCAAATTTATTTGGAAAGGGAAGATGCCTCGAATTGCTAAAGACACTCTAAAAAAGAAAAACGAAGTGGGAGGACTTACACTCCCTGACTTTGAAGCTTATTATAAAGCCACAGTTGCCAAAACAGCATGGTACAGGCACAAAGATAGACATATAGATCAATGGAATCGAATTGAGAATTCGGAGATAGACCCTCAGATCTATGGCTGACTGATCTTTGATAAGGCCTCCAAAGTCACTGAACTGAGTCATAATGGTCTTTTCAACAAATGGGGCTGGGAGAGTTGGATATCCATATCCAAAAGAATGAAAGAGGACCCCTACCTCACCCCCTACACAAAAATTAACTCAAAATGGACCAAAGATCTCAATATAAAAGAAAGTACCATAAAACTCCTAGAAGATAATGTAGGAAAACATCTTCAAGACCTTGTATTAGGCGGCCACTTCCTAGACTTTACACCCAAAGCACAAGCAACAAAAGAGAAAATAGATAAATGGGAACTCCTCAAGCTTAGAAGTTTCTGCACCTCAAAGGAATTTCTCAAAAAGGTAAAGAGGCAGCCAACTCAATGGGAAAAAATTTTTGGAAACCATGTATATGACAAAAGACTGCTGTCTTGCATATATGAAGAAATCCTACAACTCAATGACAATAGTACAGTCGGCCCAATTATAAAATGGGCAAAAGATATGAAAAGACAGTTCTCTGAAGAGGAAATACAAATGGCCAAGAAACACATGAAAAAATGTTCAGCTTCACTAGCTATTAGAGAGATGCAAATTAAGACCACAATGAGATACCATCTAACACCGGTTAGAATGGCTGCCATTAAACAAACAGGAAACTACAAATGCTGGAGGGGATGTGGAGAAATTGGAACTCTTATTCACTGTTGGTGGGACTGTATAATGGTTCAGCCACTCTGGAAGTCAGTCTGGCAGTTCCTTAGAAAACTAGATATAGAGCTACCATTCGATCCAGCGATTGCACTTCTCGGTATATACCCGGAAGATCGGAAAGCAGTGACACGAACAGATATCTGCACGCCAATGTTCATAGCAGCATTATTCACAATTGCCAAGAGATGGAAACAACCCAAATGTCCTTCAACAGATGAGTGGATAACGATGGAATACTACGCGGCAGTAAGAAGGAATGATCTCGTGAAACATATGACAACATGGATGAACCTTGAAGACATAATGCTGAGCGAAATAAGCCAGGCACAAAAAGAGAAATATTATATGCTACCACTAATGTGAACTTTGAAAAATGTAAAACAAATGGTTTATAATGTAGAATGTAGGGGAACTAGCAATAGAGAGCAATTAAGGAAGGGGGAACAATAATCCAAGAAGAACAGATAAGCTATTTAACGTTCTGGGGATGCCCAGGAATGACTATGGTCTGTTAATTTCGGATGGATATAGTAGGAGCAAGTTCACAGAAATGTTGCTATATTAGGTAACTTTCTTGGGGTAAAGTAGGAACATGTTGGAAGTTAAGCAGTTATCTTAGGTTAGTTGTCTTTTTCTTACTGCCTTGTTATGGTCTCTTTGAAATGTTCTTTTATTGTATGTTTGTTTTCTTTTTAACTTCTTTTTCATACAGTTGATTTAAAAAAGAAGGGAAAGTTAAAAAAAAAAAAAAAAAAAGAAAAACAAGGGAAAAAAAAAAGATGTAGTGCCCCCTTGAGGTGCCTGTGGAGAATGCAGGGGTATTTGCCTACCCCACCTCCATGGTTGCTAACATGACCACAGACATAGGGGACTGGTGGTTTGATGGGTTGAGCCCTCTACCACAGGTTTTACCCTTGGGAAGACGGTTGCTGCAAAGGAGAGGCTAGGCCTCCCTATGGTTGTGCCTAAGAGCCTCCTCCTGAATGCCTCTTTGTTGCTCAGATGTGGCCCTGTCTCTCTAGCTAAGCCAACTTGAAAGGTGAAATCACTGCCCTCCCCCCTACGTGGGATCAGACACCCAGGAGAGTGAATCTCCCCGGCAACGTGGAATATGACTCCCGGGGAGGAATGTAGACCTGGCATCGTGGGATGGAGAACATCTTGACCAAAAGGGGGATGTGAAAGGAAATGAAATAAGCTTCAGTGGCAGAGAGATTCCAAAAGGAGCTGAGAGGTCACTCTGGTGGGCACTCTTATGCACACTTTAGACAACCCTTTTTAGGTTCTAAAGAATTGGGGTAGCTGGTGGTGGATACCTGAAACTATCAAACTACAACCCAGAACCCATGAATCTCGAAGACAGTTGTATAAAAATGTAGCTTATGAGGGGTGACAATGGGATTGGGAAAGCCATAAGGACCACACTCTACTTTGTCTAGTTTATGGATGGATGAGTAGAAAAATAGGGGAAGGAAACAAACAGACAAAGGTACCCAGTGTTCTTTTTTACTTCAATTGCTCTTTTTCACTCTAATTATTATTCTTGTTATTTTTGTGTGTGTGCTAATGAAGATGTCAGGGATTGATTTGGGTAATGAATGTACCACTATGTAATGATACTGTAAACAATCGAAAGTACGATTTGTTTTGTATGACTGCATGGTATGTGAATATATCTCAATAAAATGAAGATTAAAAAAAAATAAAAATAAAAAAAAAGGAAAAAAAAGAAAAAGAAAATTTCAAGTGCTTGAGAGGATGTGGGAAAAGAGGCACACTTATTACTATTGGTGGGAATATAGAATGGTGCCACCACTTTGAAAGGCAGTTTGGCAGTTTCTCAGGAAGCTAAGTATAGAATTGCTGTATGAACCAGCAATCTCATTACTAGGTATATATTTCGAGGAACTGTGTCCTTGTTTTCTAACCTTACCTAAATGTGTAACACACCTCCTGAATGGAAAAAAATATCATAAAATATTGGAATGGTGGATATTTACATCCTAGCAATGTGATGAGGATAAAAAATTTATCGAAATCATTGAACACATAGCTAGCAAGAAGTATATATATTAAAAAATGGTACTCGAATCTAAATTTTAGTAAGCCCTATATGATAAATGCAGAACAAAAGTAAACTGAATTCAGCAAGGCATTCAAACCATACAGACTCCTTATAAACTGCTGTGACTGTAGGATGGAAAGATGCAATAAGGAAAAGACAACTTACATCACAGAACTCTTAGGTCACAAAGACCTATAGTCTGTCCTAGTACAGTAGCTTTCACAGCCTGCCACGTAATAATCCTAAAATTCCAAGCAAGAAAGAACAGTGCTAGGAAGACTTTTATGGCTAAATTGACTCCATGTCATTATTATTGTCCATTCTAGCATTCTCAGAAGACTCCCAACTACAGTATAGGCAAAAAAGACAGCCATAATCTGTATGATTCCTTCCTTGATCCATTCTGATCTATCTCATGTCGAGTGCTTCCTAGCTTTCCTTCTACCATGACACTGCTTGATGTAGAGGTATTTCAGTTTGCCCACCATCCTCTCAAACATTTCTTTCCTATGAGATAACAATGTCCTTACTTCACTCCTCTGGTAGGGAAAGTTATTTCTCTTTCCTCTTACGATCCTTTCTCCACCCTTTTGGAGTGACTCTTCTGGTAGAGAAGAAAGGAATTGGGTACCTCAGTTCAGAGTCAAGTGCTCATGTTCTTTGTTAACATTTCAGAGGAAAAAAGAGAGGCAACAGAGTCTCTCTGGGAATTTTCTTCACTAGACATCTAGGAAGACTTCAGGGTTAAGGTTGGGTTGTAGTTCTTCATTGGTCAGTGCAGGTCTAGTCACAGTTCCAAAGTCTCTTGGGTCTTGGGTAGGACTGGGAGGCCCTCAAATTGCTACAAGGTAATCTGGAAAACCAAATTGTTTTTGGCAAGATAATTTCATAGTGGTTTTCTTTCTTCAGAGAGGATGTGCATAATGTCTGGTTACCCCTTTTTGTCTGATTTTAGTAGGTATTCATAATCAATGCCTAGATTAATTTAAATAGGGGTGCAAAATGAGGATATCTTACTATTTCTTTTAAAAAAATTATTTATTTTATTCACACCATACAGTCCACCCACAGTATGCAATCAATGGCTCTTAGTATAATCAGAGTTGTGCATTCATCATCCCAATTTTATAATTCATTACTCCAAAATGAAAAAGCCCAGAGCCCCTTTACCCCCCTTATTATTGCCAATTAGCATTAATGAGGTACATTTGTTACAATTGAAAGAATATTAAAATATTACCAACAATATGCCATAGTTTGCATTAGGTGTATTTTTCCCATATGCCACCTTATTATTAACACCTTGTAATAGTGATGTACATTTTTATTTCATGTAAGAACATTCCTATATTTGTACTATTAACCATGTTCACTGCCCACAATGGGATTTACTGTTATACAGTCCCATTTTTCATCCTGTACCTTTCCTTCTAGTGACATACAAACCCATAACTTCCCTTTCAACCACAATTACATGCACAATTCAGCACTGTTGATTACAATCATAATGTGCTGTCACCACCTTTATTCATTTGCAAGCATTTACAATCAACCTTATTAAAAATTCTGTGCAAACTAGGCATTATCTTCCCATTCTCTGTGGTCATTGTATCTCCTGGTAATCTATATTCTAGATAATAATTCTGTGAATTTGCTCATTATAATTAGCTCATATTAGTGAGATCATACATTTGCCATTTTGTGTATGGCTTATTTCACTCAACAGATCCTCAAGGTTCATCAATGTTGTCATATGCTTAAAGTCTTCATTTCTTCTTATAGCTGAATAATATTCCATCATATGTATATATCAGATTCTACTTATTCATTCATTGGTTGATGGACAATTGGGTTATTTCCATCTCTTGGCAATTGTAATGCTGCTATGAACATTGGTGTGTAAATATCTGCGTGTGTCCTTGCTTTCAGTTCTTCTGAGTATATACCTAGCAGTGGATATAAAGCCCAAGAAACCACTGCTTACCATAAGATCTTTAATATATTTTCCTGCATTTTCTAGGAGTTTTATGGTCCTGGACCTTATATATAGGTCTTTGATCCATTTTGTTAATTTTTGTATCAGGCATGAGATAAGGGTCTTATTTCATTCTTTGGATATGGATATCCAGATCTCCCAGCACAATTTATTGTAGAGACTTGTTCCTAGTTGAAAGGATTTGGCAGCCTTGTCAAAAATCAATTGACCATAGATGTGAGGGTCTATTTCTGAACTCTGAATTCAATTCTATTGATCACTATCTCTGTCTTTATGCTAGTACCATGCTGTTTTGACTCCAGTAGCTTTTTAATCTTTAAAGTCAGGAATTGTGATACCTCCAACTTCATTCTTCTATTTCAAGATATTCTTGACTTTTTGAGCCTTCTCCTTACAAATAAATTTGATAATTGCACATCTTAACTATATTTAGTCTTGTAATCCGTGAACATGGGATGTCCTTCTGTTTAAGTTTTCTCTGATTTCTTTTAGCCATGTTTTGTAGTTTCCTGAGAACAAGTCCTTTACAACTTTGGTAAAACAAATTTGTAGATATTTGATTCTTTTAGTTACTATTGTAAATGGAATTTTTTTTCTTGAATTCATCTGCAGATTGATGATACTAAGGGAATTCTGTAGGCTGAAAAGACAGAGAGGTTTGGAGAAGAGTGTAGAAATAAGGAATATCAGTTAAGGGTAATGAAAAGGGCAAAAGAGAGACAGAAACAATTTATGACATATTAAATCCAAAGGATAAAATTGTTGAATATTGCCTTTACAGTAGCTACAGTATTTCTTCAATAATTAGCTGGAACAATATTATAAAAAGAAAGCTGCTCTCATAAACTTTCCTGTACATATAAAATAAGTTAGGGCAAATATTTTTTTCCTTTGTTTTGCCTATTTTACTAGCATCCTCTAACAGTGGCCAGTTTTTGTTTCCTTTTGATTTGTTTAATTATGAAATAATGGGACTTCAATACATTTTATATTTTCCAATTCAATGTAGTTATAGTTATAATCCCTATCAATGTTTAAAATACACTCTAGTAGACTAGTGGGTACCTCCTCAAGGTGGCCTTTATATATAGACATATATATTTTTAGTAGTAGTTTTTTGATAGCTTCTTTGCTATCAGGTATGAAAAGATGTCCCAGGCTCATCCTGTATATTTCTTGCCTTAAACCTGGGGTTGTTTTTCCAATATCCCTGATTGATTCCTGTTAGTGAGAAACAGTATTCTAAAGCCATAATCTGTATGCTCAGTACTGTGTGGGGTGCTATTAGGCTAGTCATTTTTTCTATGCATCCATGTGAGCAGAGCTAAGAAATATTTAATGTTCATATGAATACTTCCAATTCAAATTTAGACCTATATGCTTTTTTTTAACTCTTAAAAATCTTACATGTGTATCCATTTTCTCTCATGCTGAAAAGTCTTATCATTGACACTGGGAATAATAGAATATCACATATTAACTTAATTTATCCCATGTTATACATACAACACTCTAAAATAAGATCATCAACATGTATATTATTATTTAAAACAGTTTGAAATAACTGTTTTGGCAGGCTTCTTTTCTGGTAGGCTTTATCCCACAGTTAAATTACTGTGTTTGAAAAATTATTTGGGTTAGTTCTCTTGCATGGTTATGCCACGAATTGTAAATACTGGTTCTTTTTTATTCTTTAAATTTGTTTCCAATTTTAAAGTAAAAGTGTTTTTTATAATTTAATTTTTTATAACTAATGTATTTACATAAAATATTTATATACATCCAAACTTAAAACTACAAAACATTATATTCAAAGAAATCTGACTTCTCTGCTGTCCCTTCCACCCATTCCCTCCCTACCCTATAATTAGGTATTTTCTCTTGTCCTTTTAAAAATGAAAGCAAACAGTTAAAAATATATATCTCCTCTCCTTCCTAACATACATAGACCATAACTATGATACCTCTGTCCACCTTTTTTACACAATTAACAATGTAATCTTAATAGCACTCCATGTTTAATGTAGACATTATTTTTTAAAACTGCTTGTACACTATGATGTGTATATACCATAAATTACTTCAACCAGGCACCTGATGGAAAATTATTTTAAATATTTTACTGTAAAAAATTGTATTTATTAACACCTTGTGCATAACTCTTTTGGTATTTTTGCCTGTGTATTTTGGGGATAAACTCACAGAAGTGGGATTGCTAGATCAAATCCAAAGTTACATGTAATTGTGTAAATTCTGCCACATTCCCTTTATGAATTATGAATTCCCCCTGTATTCATACTAGTGACATATGGGGGTACCAGTCTCCTTACTCCATTTCTAACAGAACTTGAAGTCACATTTAGGAATCTGCTAAAATAAGAGGTGAGCAACAGCATCTTGCTGAGTTTCTTTTCTTGTTTTAACAGATTTATCGAACACTAGGTTTAACTGAGGAATTGCTAAATTATTTTCCAAAACAGGAGCACCGTTTTACATGCCCACCAGATTGTATGAGTTTTCCAATTTTTCCATATATTTTGCTCTCTGTAGTTTTTTTTTGCATTTTTCATATGAGCAAAGTTAAGTATATTTTTATACATTTAAAAGCCATTTACAGTACTTTTCTATGAACTGAAATACTGTGTTTTTAGTTGGCCTGGCCTGTACATGATCTTAACCTTATATTTTATTTCCAATCTATATATCAAGTATTTCTTTTCTTCATATTGTTTCATTGACTACATCATCCAATACTACTGTCAATAAATAACAATGATAGAAGGCATGCATCACCTTGTGCATGACATAAATTTTCATGCTTCTGAGTTACACCATTAAGTACAATGCTTGCCTGTTTTGTTGGTACAGGCTTTCAATTGTACAAATGATTTCTTTCCTCAGTATGAATATCTTTGTGCTTCACAAATTCTGAGTATTTGCTTAAGGCTTTTTCACCTCTGAAGTGTTTTGGTGCAGCATGAATTTCTTTAGTGAGTATATGAGATGTGAATTTCTACTAGTTTTTCTGACACTTAAGGCATTCAAATGGTTTATACTCACTATCAGTTGATTTCTCATGAGATAAGAATTGACTAGAAATAGTCCTACATTCATTACACAGGTTTCTCACCTGTATATGTCCTCACATGTAGAACAAAGGCTGAAGAGAGGCCTTTCCACATACATTAAACTTACAGTTTCTCATCTGCATGACGTTTCAGATGTGCAGTAAGAGATGCTTTTTGAGTAACAGCCTTACCACATTTATTACATTTAAATGGTTTTTCACCTCTGTGACTTCTTTTATGTGTCGTAAGTGCTGAGCTTTGACAGAAGGTTTTTCCACATTCATTACATTCATAGGGTTTCTCTCCTGTGTGACTCCTTATATGTATAGTAAGAGATGAAATTCGAGAAAAGGCTTTCCCACATTCTTTACAATCATATGGTTTTTCTCCAGTATGAATTTTCAGATGCTCAGTGAGGTTTTTCTTATATCTGAATGCTTTTTCACAATTAGGGCATTCATAAGGCTTCTCTGCAGAATGCATTTTTTCATGCTCGGTGAGACCCGATTTATTACTAAAGGCTTTCCCACAATGTCTACATGTATAAGGTTTTTCTCCAGTATGAACTCTTTGGTGTATGATAAGGCTTGACACTTGAATAAAAGATTTTCCACAATCATTACATTCATAAGGTTTTTCACCTGTATGATATCTCTCATGTACAATAAGAGATCCTTTTTGAGAAAAAGCCTTTCCACATACATTACATTCATAAGGTTTTTCACCCGTATGATTTCTTCTATGTGAAGTAAATGTTGAGTATTGAGAGAAAGCTTTTTCACATATATCACATTTATAGGGTTTTTCCCCTGTGTGACTTCTCATGTGTGCACTAATGGATGAAATTCGAGAGAAGGCTTTCCCACATTCTTTACATTCATATGGTTTCTCTCCAGTATGAATTTTCAGATGCACAATGAGGTTTTTCTTGTATCTGTATGCTTTTTCACAATTAGGACATTCATAAGGCTTCTGACCTGTATGAATATTCTCATGCTCAATGAGATTATATTTGCGGCGGAAGGCTTTCCCACATTCCTTACATGCATAGGGTTTTTCTCCTGTGTGGGTTCTATGGTGTCTAATGAGGTTATTCATTTGAATGAAAGCTTTTCCACATTCGTTACATTCATAAGGCTTCTTTCCTGCATGAATTTTCTTATGTGAATTAAGGCATGTCTTCCGGATAAAGACTTTTCCACATTCATAGCATTCATAAAGTTTCTCTGCAGTATGAATTCTCAAATGTCTGATGAGGTCCAACTCCTGAATGAAGCCTTTTCTACACTGAGTACACTTAAAGGGGGCTACCACAATAGAGGATGACATAGGACAACATTTCCCAGACTTATTATATTCATAATGTCTCTTCTCCTGGCCCCCATCCTGATTAGGTAGGTCTAAATTATGTTTCACACTCTTTCCAAAAGAGTCACAGTTATAGAGGTATCTCCTTTTAAAATTAATGTCTGGGGTCAGAGAAGACTTTTTTTCAACATTTTCAAATTCACTGCCATTTTCCTCAGGTAAGGCTTTCTCAAGTATGGTTGCAACTCTTTTCACAAATCCTTCCTGTTCTATCTCCATTGTTTCACCAGCCTCCCAGTCTTTTTCTAAAAAGAAATAAATAACAAAAAATTTCCAGGATTAAATTATTAATAAAATTTTAAAAATAAGCTAATGTGAAGTCAATTCTTTGGTTTCAGGACTTGTATCCCAATATGAAAGTAATCCCATGTGCAAATTTATTAGAGATTACCTGGTTTTCAGAAGGAAACCTCGTTAGGTGATCTAAGAGTTAAAAAACTAACATTTATAAATATAAAGGATCTTGGAATGTTTTTAATGTGACCTTGCACAGTGCAGAAATTAGGGAAATGAGCAGATCAAAAAATGGATTTATAAGATTAAGGGCTAAAATTATAAATGATCAGAAGAATCTATCTAAGATGATTGAGAAAAAGGTAGAGTGATGAGGTGAATTATCAAAAAACAAATCATGTATTAAACATAACAAAGTGAATAACATGCATTTGTTTCTGCAACTTCTCCAAAATTCCACTACAATAAGAGAAGCAATAAAGAAGATATACAAGAACAAGGACAAAAATAAGTTGAAAGTACAGAAGTACATGACCTATGCCACATTTTTCGAACCTGGAAAATTGAAGGAGGACTGTTTATGGACAACAAAGCTGAAAGAGGTGAAATGAAAGTAAGGAAAGATGTCAAAATATTGATTTGTCCCACAAAATAACAAAGCTTCAGAAATGGGTGGAACAAAGTACCACAAAAGGTTAGATGAAGCCTATTGCTAAAAATAGTACATGAAGTAGTTCCAACTCTCACCTTACAGAACTCATAGTTACTATTCCTCCACACTAGGAGATGAAAGTTACGTTTCATGAGTAAAATGTGGGAAAGAGAGGCTCCAGGTAAAGCCTCTAAGAAAGGAAGAAAATCAGGAGAATTAAGTAAAAATTTATATTTTGAATGCTGAGACTCCCCAATCCTCCAGTCCTCCTTGTCATCCCTCAAAATACAGACACCCAGAAATGTCCCAATATGTAAAAGATGGGAGAACTCTTTTCAAGAGAAATTGAATAGACTCAGAGAAAAGAAACAGACATACTGATAATTGCAAACTCCTTCCACCGCATGCCAAAATGCCTGGTCCCTGCCCAGTAACACCACAGTGAACACTCATTAGTTGATAGGGGTCTTGCACAGACACAGAACTCAAACCACTCCTTTGGGCACACTACTTAAAGATAAATTGACAGCCAAGGATTACCAAACATTTGAAAGAAATCTCTAAATTGCTAACAGTAAAAAAAGAAATGAGAGTTGTGTAAGGAAAATAGAAAATGAAGCAAGGCAAGGAGAAAAAGAAAGCTTAAAAACAAGAGTAATCAGTGAGAATGAGGTCTGTAACAAGGCATTGCAGGAAGCTTCAAAATGCCATCCCATCACATAAATCACATAAACATTGAAATCAAGCAGAAACTGTCAGAACTCTGGAAAACAACCAAAGATTTTGTAGTAACCAAGAGAAGACTGAATCCAGAAACTGGCAACTGAAAAAGAACAGAAAATATATTGGCACTTTTACTAGTTCTTACGCCACACCCTCTGTGGTTCAGTGAGGCGGTCTAAAAGATAGCAACCCATGCTCCCAGTACAGGTCACTGGTTTCTGGTTCTGGAGGGAGCAGCATACCTTATCACAAATTATGGTGTATATATGTCTGTTTCAACATTTTTGATGCTTATCTCTGTTTTGCTTATCCCAGGTGGAAAAGTGGCAGGCATGACTGTGAAAAACTGTAAAGGAGGGATCAAGCTCCAACTACTTGGGGTGAAAGATTACAATTGAGTCATGGTATCCAGCAAAATAGGCTGTGGAGAGTTTCTTTGGAAAGGGGGTCAGTAAGGAGCACATGTGTATACAGGGAAATTCAAAAAGGCACAAGCATGCCTCAGGCAAGATGCATGCCCAGAAAAGACTAGCAGATCCTAAGATTTCACTGTGGGTTGATCTCTAAGCTCAGTGCAAGACTGGCTAAACCCTAAAGGAAAGCCCAAGCATTCAGCCAGGCTGCAAAGAATGAGAGAAGTTTTTGTTTTGATAACTTCTGACATTCAACAAAATCTTTATCATATTCACAGGCTGAATAAAAATGAAAGGAATAACAATTGCAGTGACCCCCATGGCAAGGAAAATAGTGCTTCTATAAGAAAATACCACAAACTGGTGGTTCTTTGAGAAAATGAATAAAATTGACAAACCCTTAGCTGCACTGAGAAAGAAAAATAGAGAAGATGCAAATGAATACAATCAGAAATGAGAGGCTGGGCATTACTACTGACCCACAGAAACAGAAAAGATCAAGAGAGGATACTATGAATAACTGTATGTGAACATATTAGACAACTTAGATGAAATGGACAATTTTCTAGATACACACAGAATACCTACACTGACTTGATTAGAAACAGAAGTCCTCAACAAACCAATCACAACTAAAGAGACTGAAACAGTCATCAAAAACCTCCTAACAAATAAAAGCCCAGGACTAGATGGTTTTACAGGTGAATTCTACCAAGCATTCCAAGAAAAATTGAGACCAGTCCTGCTCAAACTCAATCTGTGAACTTCTATATGTATCCTTTTACTATAATAAAGCTATAACCATTAAGTATAGTGGTTTCAGTAAGTTCTGTGACTCATACTAGTGAATTGTTGAACCCAAGGGGAGGGTAGGAACCTCCAAATTTGTACCTAGCTGATCAGAAGTACAAGTGTCCAGGTCCCTAACTTGCAAATGGTACCTAAAGGGTAATTTTGTAGAGGTCTGCCCTTATCCTGTAGAGTCTGTTGTACCTCTGGATGGTTAAGAGTCAGAACTGAACTGAACTGAGTTGAGTTACTGCAGTACTTACAGAAGTGACAGAAGTCATTAAAGGTTTTGAACTTTACATAAAAACTAAATGTCAAAAAGAGATTTTAAAAGACTACAGATCTCTGAAAGACTGAATACATAAGCCAATGACTGTACAAAAGCATGTGGGAGTCAAGAATGAGAGTGCAAGTAAAAGGGAAAACAACCATGAAAAATAGTTGTAATGGAAGTGAGGAGACTTGGCATTCAGAATACAAATAAGAGTATAGATAATTCTCTAATTTGAGTAAAAAGAGAGACCTAATATATAATAAATTTCCATAAGTTTAATCTGTATATCTTGGGAAGTTATACTGTCACACAAAAAGACTACAATCTTTAAGAAAATCACCTTGAAAAACATTTCAGAGGTGCTGTCTTGTCTTGGAGCTATGTACCCTAGGAAAACATGTTTTTAGACTTAATTCATTCTGGTAGGTGTGAAACCATTGTTAATATGACCTTTCGATGAGGTTATTTCTCTAAAGGTGTGGCCCAACAAAATCATGATAGGTCCTAATCTTTGATACTGGAGGCTTTTATAAGCATAATGAAATTCAGACAGCGAGAAAGCCACAGTGAGCAGCCAGAAGCTGCAAGTCAGTGGAATTCAGAAGACAAAGGAGAAGCCAGAGGAGGAAGCCATATGCATTGCCATGTGACAGAAAAGCCAAGGACCAAGGATTACCAGCAGCCAGTCCCAGAATTCCAGTCTTTTAAGACAAAGCATCACCTTGACAACATCTGAATTTTGGGATTCTCCAAGCCTCAAAACTGTGAGATAATAAATTCCCATTGTTTAAGCCATCCTATTGTATGCTATTTATTTTAGCAGCAAGGAAAACACAACAGGTGCCATCCCCTAAGAAACTGTCATGTGAATGTAACATTCACACATGCCTTGCTTCCTCACCTGAATGTCGTCTGAATCTTTCTTCTTTAACAATATATGGCTGTTCTTCGTGCTCTAATTTGAAAATGACATCTGGCTTGATGAGTTGATAGCCTGTTTTACCAGGAAAAAAAATGAATTAATGATAAGGAAAAAGAACCATCCTAGAATTTAGGTCGAGCATGGGGAGTTTCAGGGCTTATGATGAAAGAGGCAGGTTTGGTTTCTGGGCAAGCAAAATGAAGTTTTCTGCAAAGTGCAACAATGGTTGAAGCATATACTATCATGTGAACAAAGGAAATAATCTTTTAATCCCTTAAGACTATTTGTTACAGACATTTAAAGGTCTCTCACAATGAGATGCAGAATTTAGTTTTCACAAAATTATCCTTACCCACTGTTAATAGGTTGTTATAATTCTCCAGCATCACGTCCCTGTACAAATTCCTCTGAGCAGGTTCCAATTGTTGCCATTCCTCCTCAACAAACTCAATAGCCACATCCTTAAATGTTATTGTTGCCTGTAATGACACATTCCTAATGAACTTAGGAGCGATATCTTTAAGGTTGTTATCTTTTGAAAGTATTCAGAGTTCATTCATAAAAAGGTACATAATGAGTGCCCTGTATGTATCTACTTTTATTTATTAGAGAATAAGTCATATAAGATCATATAAGAATACTTTTTCTCAATACCAGTTTATTCATTGCTTTAGCCAATTTATATATTCATCATCTGCTGTGAAAGAGGAGAACTTATATTGGGAAATGATGGAGTAGAATAGATGGCTATGGGAGTCACCAGCAGAGAGTATATGGAAAACAGTTTTGGAAGCAGAAGGAAGTATGGGGAAGATAACGAGTCAGAGTTTGGACATGAAAAATTCAAGGTTTGTGTAAAACCAGGTAAAGACATCCAACAGGTTCTTGGATATGTTCACTGGACACTCAAGTAGGGACTAGGATTGAAATGAGTTATTGACGATGATTACTCTATAACTAGTAGAGGAAGCCATTCTAGTTGGACATGATAACAAATTGAAGTATACAAAATGGGATGGACAGGGAGGTCAACTGGATTTGGTACCATAAGAGAATTTTAGGGACAACCAGCACTTAATAAACAGGTAAAGAAAAAGTATTCATTAATGGGAAATGGTTTATAAGTAGTCAGAGGATTTTAGTTATCACATGAAAAAACAATATGGGAGGCAGGGCAAGATGGCAGAATAGGGAGGTGTGGAATTTAGTTAGTCCTCTATAGCAACTATTAAATAGCCAGGAACAACTACTAAATAGTCTGGAACAACTGTTGGGAGACATCTGTGACCGGACACACATGGCACAGCAGTCTGGAATGGGTGGAAGGGCTGAGATCACAGCATAGAACTGTAAGTAAAGCTCCCCAAGCTATGGAGCAGGCACCCCTTGCCCACTGGCATGGCAGGTTCAGTAGGAATACTTCCCTGTGGAAAAAAGAAGCAGTCTAATAGGAGCAAAGGAAAGTAACTCAACCAAGCTCCAACTGCGGTTGTAATTAAAATTTTGGACTACTGAATACAAGCTTTGAGCACAGATAAACCCAGAGCCAGCAGTAAAGGAACACTGAGGTCTCTCCTGGCAGAGAGAAGGTGAGAGTGATGGAGAAAAAAATAAATAAAAACAGAAGCTTCTAGAGATCGCTGAGCTCAGATTACCAGTAAAATATTGTGTCCCAAGAAAAGGGGCACATAGAACCAGGTACCAAATCCAGTTGACCAGTGAAACTAGGGGGCTGAGGACTGGCTCTGAAAAGGGGATTTCTTCCTTTTTTCTTTTTTGTTTGTCATTCTAATTAGCTCATTAGCGAAAGCCTCAGGCATTTCCAATTGTACAACACTGACCCAATAAAGGTGGAGTCAAGAGAGTCAGTGAGACAAAGGAAGAAATCAAGTGTAGGAGATAATTCCCTAAAGGGAATATCTTCCCTAAGAAAAGGGAGACAGCACCCAGCTCAACTGCCTGACCTCTGTCAGAGAATTCAGACCCCAGGGCCTGGAGGCAGGGGTGGGGGGCAGAAACAACTTAAGCTTGGCTTCTAACACCCTCAGCCCCTGGTCAGGAGAGGGCCTGCTGAGAATTAAAGGCACTGCAGCTCTTTACATCAGTGGGGAGCTGTGGGCTGACAAGTGCCACCTCCTAGGCAGGATAGGAAAAGCACTGGGTCTAGAGGCCTCATGGAAAGTCTGAAAACCTGCTGGGTCTCATCCTCAGGGAAACTTGACGTTGATTGCACCCTCCTCCTGAGACCTGAGCCCATCTGGTCTGGGAAAATCTGATTGGGGTGATCAAGGAAAACAGATGCCTAGACAACAAAAAATTATGAGTCACACTTGGAAAAACAAAGATACGGCCCAGTCAAAGGGACAATTTTACACTTCAAATGAGATACAGGAGTTAAAACAACTAAAGATATTCAAACAAATCTTCTAAATCAAATCAACAAGCTGAAGAAAAATGTGACAAAAGAGATGAAAAATATAAGAAGACACTGGGTGACAATAAAGAAGAAATTGTAAGCTTGAAAAAATGAATGGCAGAACTTATGGGAAGGAGAGGCACAACAGAGGAGATGAAAAACATAATGGAGACATTCAACAGTAGATTTGAAGGGGCAGAAGAAAGGATTCATGAACTGAGGACAGGATATCTGAAATCCTACACACAAAAGAACAGATAGGGAAAAGAATGGAAAAATATGAGCAGCATCACAGGGAACTGAATGACTACATGAGGCGTATGAATATGTGTGTCACGGGTGTCCCAGAAGGAAAAGAGAAGGGAAAGGGACAGAAATAATAATAAAGGAAATAATCACTGAAAATTTCCCATTGCTTATGAAAGATATAAAATTTCAGATCCAAGAAGTGCACTGTACCCCAAACAGAACAGATCTGAATAGACCTACTCCAAGACACTTAATAATCAGATTATCAAATGTCAAAGACAAAGAGAGAATCCTGAAAGCAGCAAGAGAAAAGCGATCCATCACATACAAGGGAGCTCAATAAGACTATATGCAGATTTCTGAGTAGGAGCCATGGAGGCAAGAAGCCAGTGATATGATATATTTAAGATATTGAAGGAGAAAACTGCCAACCAAGAATTCTATATCTGGTAAAACTGTCCTTAAAAATGAGGGACAGTTTAAAATATTTTCTGACAAGCAGACAATGAGAGAGTTTGTGAACAAGATACCTACTCTACAAGAAATACTAAAGGGAGCACTATATGCAGATATTTCCAGGAGAGAGAAGTTTGGAGAAGAGTGTAGAAATGAAGACTATCAGTAAGGGTAAAAAGAGAGAGAGAAAAAATAAAATAAAATAAGATATGACAGAATGTTCAATAGGACTGATTGCATAGATCCAGAAATAGACAGCACAATACTGTGTGATGGTAGAACAATACTTTAAGAACTCTGAACAAAAATGAGTGAGTACAGGTGAAGGAGGAAGGCTAGAGGCATGCATGATACCAGAAAGAAAGATAGAGGGTAAAGACTGGGACCGTATAAATTAGTGAAACCTAGAGTGGTCAATGATGGTTAAGTGTATAACACATGAGGGAGAACAAATGAGTGTCTACATTGCAAGGTGGTGAAAACTGGATGGTGTAGGTGAAAAAATACAATCAATGAAAACTAGAATCTATCGTTAACAGTAATACTGTAATATTCTTCCATTAATTATAACAAAGGCAATACACCAAAGCTGAATATCCATGAGTGGGGAATATAAAGGAGTGATATGGGATTCTTGGTGGTGGTGTTGTACGACCTTTTCATTGTATTTTATTTTTTCTTCTATCTTTATTTCTTTATTTTTTTTCCTCCTCTTCCTCTTTCATTGCTGAAGAAATGGAAATGTCCTCATATAGATTGTGGTGGTAAATGCATAACTATGTGATTATACCAGGAATCATTGTTTATTTAGGATGGATTGTATGCTGTGTGAATAAAATGGTCTAAAAAATAAACAGAGGGATTCAAGTCTGGAGAAAATGTGGAGAAAGGAATGTACCTATTCACTGCTGGTGGGGAAGCAGAATGGTGCAGCCCATCTGGAGGGCAGTGTGGTGGCCATATTGTCCTGCAACCCTGTTATTGGTTGTATGCTTGGAGGAACTGAGAGTGGGGACATGTGTGGACATTGCACACTGGTGTTTGTGGTGGCAGTATTCACGATTTCCAGTGGATGGAGGTGGCCTAAGGGTACATGGACTGATAACCAAATGGTGAACTTCTGTGTATACATACAATGGGATGTTGAGCAGTGGCAAGAAAGATTGAAGTTCCGAGGTACGTAATTAGGTGAATGGACTATGAGGATAGATGGTTGAGTGAAATGAGCCAGAAAAGAAAAGACAAACATTATAATTCCTCACTGTTATGGATCAACAATAATGTGCAAACTCT
This sequence comes from Choloepus didactylus, assembly GCF_015220235.1. Lineage (NCBI taxonomy): Eukaryota > Metazoa > Chordata > Mammalia > Pilosa > Megalonychidae > Choloepus > Choloepus didactylus. The sequence continues at coordinate 17,129,048 of NC_051333.1, forward strand.
GACAATTGAATCTGGGAGCATGGGTTATCGGGGGAAGGCTTACATAAAGATTCCTGGATTGTAAGCTCTTATAGCAGTCATGTCTATTCATGACTTGTAACAGTTATTTCTAAATTCTGAGACGCTGAGCTATTTGTGTGTGACCTGGTTGGTCCCTGGAGCTTCAGGTGTCTGTGTGGCACTTGAGACTTGGCGTCAGATTTGGCAGCTGTGAGTGTCAGCATCACCCCATGTAGCACTCTTAAAGAGGTTGAAATGATCAGACTTTGATGGGAGATATGAATGAAATGGACTAGGTTGAGACTGGGGTTGATCAGACTAAAGGGTAAAGGATGATATTAACTGTGTTTTAAAACTTCAGCTTCTGTGTGGGACCAAAGGAAAAGATGTTTATTTGGCGCAAAAAATCTATTATTTCCTGTAGCACACTGTATCACTTAACTTGTATGGTCAGTTTACACAAACACCATAATTACATGGAACGTAGAATAGGGAGTGAGTTGTTGGTTTGCACAGGTCACATGAAGCCCCAATACATCCCAGAGTAATTTGGGCAGAGAATAAAAAGTATTTGCAAAGCCCCTTTGAGGGACTGGGGGAAATGTGGAAATATTAAACTTCTCCAGCTGTAGAATTCCTGATATTCTTGCAAGCATTGGGGAATACCAGTTTAGTAGGCCGAGCTGTCAATCTTGGGACTTCTCCTTACGAAGCTTGTTAGTTCAAAGGAGAGGCTAAGCCTACTTATAATTCTGCCTGAGAGTCATCCCCAGAGAACCTCTTTTGTTGCTCAGATGTGACCTCTATATCTAAGCCAACTCAGCAGGTAAACACACTGCCCTCCCCACTGTGTGAGACATGACTCCCAGGGGTGTAAGCATCCCTGGCATTGTGGGACATGACTCCTGAAGATGAGCCTGGGCCTGGCATCGTAGGACTGAGAAAGACTTCTGAACCAAAAGGGGGAAGAGAAATGAAACAAAATAAAGTTTCAGTGGCTGACAGATTTCAAATGGAGCCAATATGTCATTCTGGAGGTAACTTAGGCAGTATACAGATATCCTTTTTTAGTTTTTAGTTTATTAGAATAGGTAGGAGGAAACATTTGAAACTGTTGAACTGCAATCCAATATCCTTGATTCTTATAGATGATCATATAACGTCCTTTAGAAGAGGATAAAACACTTACAGAAGGAAAAAAAGAGAGAAACACCTAGAGAAGTTTAGAGAAAAAGCCACAGATGGAGAAGCCAAAAGCTGAAGCAACGAAACCTGGGGTAGAAGGACCAGCAGACGTCTCCATGTGTTTTCCTATGTCAGAGGGGCCCAGACTCACTGGTAACAGGTCTTCAGAGAAGACAGTGTCCTGTTCATGCCTTAAATGGGACATTTTCATGAACTTAGAACTGTAAATTGTAAACTAATACACCCTATTGTTAAAAGAAAGTTCATTCCTGGTATGTTGCATTTAGCAAGCTTTACCAATCCAAAACAAACAGTTAATAGTACTAATCAATGCTCTCAACAGCTTACATCATTTCAAAAATCTACCACTGTAGGATTTAGCCTCATTCTGAGGTGAGAAAACTGTGGCACTGACAGCTTCAGTAACTGTCAAGATAGAAGTTGATAGAGCCAGGATTGAAACCTACGTATTCTTACCTCTAAAGTCTGTGCCCTTGACTTCTCCACTATCGGAAGTAGCTAATGGAGACAAATAGACAAAAAAAAAAAAAAAATTTCTGCTTGTTTCTTTATTTTCTTTTGTTTCTTGGTTTTCTCCCCAGGATGTAAACAAAAACTATTTAGAAAATGGTAAAGTTGGGAGCTCCAGGATTCAGTCCATCAATCAAAACAACTATTAATCAGGAAACAATTATTTTCAAAGGCCAGAGGCCATAACGACACTGTACAGCATTCAGGGAACAGTGGGAAGAAGAGCCGGATAAATTATGGTAAACAATTGTAAATTGCTTTCTCCATGAGGCACCTAGCAGTGCCAACCTATAGTTGGTCCTGCCTTGGAGAGCTCACTGGTGACCGAAAGGGACGTAAAAATCCTCTTTCCAAAGAATGTGGTGGGCATGGGCAATCACTGATCACAGCTTGGATTACCAAATTTGGATTGCTGGGTCCCAGCTCTGAGTTCAGCAATTGTTTCAGCATCCCAGAAAGGGGAAGTGGTGGTAGACCTTTTTTTTTTTTTTTAAATCTTCCTTTTATTGAGATATGTTCACATACCACGCAGTCATACAAAACAAACTGTACATTCGATTGTTCACAGTACCATTACATAGTTGTACATTCATCACCTAAATCAATCCCTGACACACACAAAAATAACAAGAATAATAATTAAAGTGAAAAAGAGCAATTAAAGTAAAAAAGAACACTGGGTGCCTTTGTCTGTCTGTTTGTCTGTTTGTTTCCTTCCCCTATTTTTCTACTCATCCATCCATAAACTGGACAAAGGGGAGTGTGGTCCTTATGGCTTTCCCAATCCCATCATCCCCCCTCATAAGCTACATTTTTATACAATTGTCTTCGAGATTCATGGGTTCTGGGTTGTAGTTTGATAGTTTCAAGTATCTACCACCAGCTACCCCAACTCTTTAGAACCTAAAAAGGGTTGTCTGTATTGTGCGTAAGAGTGCCCACCAGAGTGACCTCTCGGCTCCTTTTGGAGTCTCTCTGCCACTGAAGGTGACAGACCTTTAAGGATGCTGCAAATCTGCAGAGCTTGGGTAGGATTAGTTTCCTGAAGGGCTGCTCTGCTGGGCAAAACAGGAAAGCTCAGATTTGGGGAGCCATTGGAGAAGCTCCTGACATCCTTCCTGATCCCCTCCCCAGGAGCATTTGGAGCCAGTCTGCCCACTTCATGGGCCTCTGGCCCAGTTTTAACTGGGAAAACTGACTTGGGAAAGTCCTGCCCAGGGTAAACCTCCTCCCAGAGCTTGTTCTTGGGGAAAAAGCAGCCTGAGATAACAAAGGATGTGTAAAAATCTATAGAGGTGGACGGTCTGGGACAAAGGCCTGCTGGCATCTAATTCCCGGAAGAGAGTGGTCTGTCTCGCAGGAAGCAGATGCGACCAAAAAAACTCCTGTAAATAGGGGAACTCCAAACCAACTGACAAGCAAAGGCCCAGAAAAAGAAAGAGGCCCAGAGAGACAGGGAAAACACTATACACTGTATTCATCTTGGATGACCTTCCAGACAGGAGGGCTGAAGCTCAAGAATGTCTCTGTCTTATCACCAGCTGGTTACAAAACCAGAAATGGACCTCCCCAGGAGTAAATCTCAGAGTTCACCTTTGAAAATATCAAAAGGGACAGTGTGCAAGAAAAGAGTACAAGACAAAGAAACAGAAAATCATAGTCCATCCAAAGAAAGAGGATAAAAATAAAACACCTATATTGAAACTGAAAATGTGGACATCCTGAACAAAGCCTTTAAAAACTATTTAAAAGGTTCAGGAAGATGAAGGAATGCACAGAAAAAGAACTAAAGGATATTAGGAAAACTATGAATGAATAAGAAGAACATCTTTGGAAAAAGATAGAAATTTTTAAAAGGAGCCAAACTGACCTACTGGAGGTGATGATCACAATAAATGATCTGGGAAACAAAACAAACAAACAAACAAACAAAATGCCCAGGAGGGCTTCAACAGCACAAAGTTGCTGGCAGAAGAATCAGTGAACTTGAAAACAAGAAACTTGAAATGAATCAGGATGAGGAGCATAAAAGGAAAAAGAAATAGAAAAGCAAACATGGCTTAAGCCAACTATGGGACACCATCAAGCACACCAGTATATACAGAATGAGAGTTCCAGAAGCAGAATAGTGAAAGAAAGGGGAAGAAGGAATATTCAAAAGGACAAAGACAGACAACTTCTCCAACTTAGGAAAAGACATGAATATGCACATCCAAGAAGCTCAGAGAATACCAAACAGGATAAACATGAAAAAAAAAAAAAAATGCCTCACCATATGTGTTAAAAGCTATGTGTTACATATAAGGGAGTACCAATTAGATTGAGTGCTAATTCCTCAGCAGAAAGCATGGAGTCAGGAAGGCAGTGGACTGAAATACTTAAAAAGTGATGAAGGAAAACAACTGACAGCTAATAATTTTATATCCAGCATGACTCTTCCAAAAATGAGGGACAGTTTAAGACATTCTCAGATAAACAAAAGCTGAGGGAGTTCACCACTACTAGATCTGCCCTAAATGCAATGCTACAAAAATGGCTGGGAGACAGAGAGGTATAAGAAAAATATATGTACATGCTACTGAATTTAAGTTAGTATCAAACCAACTTTATGTTACCCTAAGAAACTGATAAGCTTTTTTCATCAGACAGTGCAAACTATTTAATGAATTAAGTTACTTTGAATTTTTTGTCCTAATGTATTTTTCCCATGAAGGTCAGATTCAGATTTGAAGGTCAATTCTAAATGAATTTATTTTTGTATATTCTAACTGCAATTTTTCCCTGTTCATCATATTGCTGGGATTACTTTAAACTACTTTACTCACATTGCAGAATAAAGTAGTAAAATATATACATCATTTAAAACTCACGTGGGACTTGGTCATTTCTCCTTCTTGGGAGAATACAGTTCTGAGATGGCCAACCTGGGAGATGGGTGAAAAAAAACCCAAAAACATGAGAAAACCAGTTGCTCTAGAAAGGCTAGGCTAGAAATATTCAGGCACATAAATAAACAATTTTAAACACTGTTTTCAAATCAAAAGTATAATTCAAAGAAATGTCCTAACATTAAGATTTTATACTTCTGTTTTTGTTTTGTGTTTGTCTGACTCTACCTATCTATCTCTATCTAAACAATCTCAGTCATAGAAAAGTTGCAAGCATAGTTCAAGAAACTTTTTCCCCTGAACCATTTGAAAATAAATTCCTGACTTAACACACCTGAATAAGTTAATATACTTTCCCACAAACAAGATCATGTCCCTACATAACAAGACAATTACCAATGTCAAGTAATTAGCATTAATATATCTACTTATCAGACCCCATTCAAGTTTCACCAATGGTCCCAATAATGTCCTTTGAGGTACAGAATATGGTTCAGAAGCAGACATTGCACTTAGATATCATGTCTCTTTAATCACCTTTAGCAGAACAGTTTTTCAGACCTGCCCTGATTTTTATAATTTTGACCTTCATAAATGCAATTGCATTGAGATATACTCACACACCATATAACCCATTGAAAGTACACAATCAATGGCACACAGTATCATCATACAGTTGTGCATTCATCACCCCAATCAATTTTAAGCATTTTCATTACTCCAAAATAAAGAAAATATTAAAAATATAAAAAAACTTAAAAAAATAAGAAATAAAAAAGAACACCCAAACCATGCCATACCGCTTTATCCCCCCTATTATTTATATATATTTTTGTTATTATTTTAGTATTAGTAGATGAATACTAAAATAATACACTAGTTAAAGGGAGTGTCAGTCCCTAGGTTTTCACTAGCACATGGTCACAGGATAAAAGCTATAGTTATACGATTATCAAGAATCAAGTCTAATGGATTACTATTCAACATATTCAGATATTTCCTTCTAGCTATTCTAATACATAGAAACTAAAAAGTAATATCTATATAATGTATAGGAATACCTATATAATGCATACGAATAACTTCCAGATTGACCTCTCAACTCTATTTGAGATCTCTCAGCCACTGAAACTTTATTTTGTTTCATTACTTTTCCCCCTTTTGCTTAAGATGGCATTCTCAATCCCATGCTGCCAGGGCCAGGCTCATCCCTCAGCTTTTGTTTTACCTGAGAATGTCTTAAACTCTCCCTCATATTGGGAAGAGTCTCCTTGTTGCCAGGGAGACTTATACCCCAGGGAGTCATGTCCCATGTAGGGGGAGGGTAGTGGGTTTATTTGCAGAGTTGGCTGAGAGGAGGAGGCTGCATCTCAGCAACAAATGAGGTTCTCAGGCATAATTATAAGTAGGCTTAGCTTCTCCTTTGCAAAAATACTTCATAAGGGCAAGCCCCAAGATCAAGGGCTTGACTTAAATTGGGATTCCCTAATGTTTGCAGGAATATCAGGAATTCCCCAAGTGAGGAAGTTTAATATTTTGACATTTTACGCCAGCCCATCAAGGTGACTTCGTAAATACTTTTTTTTCACCCCAAATTACTCTGGCATGCAGTGGAGTATCGTCTTAACTTGTACAGGATAATAAGATCTCACTCCCCATTCTAGATTCCATGCAACCATGTTGTTTAAATAAACTGGCCATATGGGTTATATTAGAAAGCATGCTACAGAAAATATAATTTTGTGTCAAATAAAATGGATAGCACAATACTATCTGACAGGAGCACAATACTGTAAGCATAATGAATGAAGCTGAGTGTGAGTATAGTTGAAAGAGGAATGCTAGGGACATGGATGACACCAGAAGGAAAGACAGAGGATAAAAACTGGGACTGCATAACTTAGCAAAACATAGAGTGGACAATGATGGTGATTAAACATAGAAATATAAAAAAGTTTTTACATGAGGGAGAAGTTAATGTCAACATTGCAAGGTGTCAAAAATGGGATGGTATATGGGGAAAAATACAATCAATGAAAACTAGGGCCTATAGTTAACAATAACATCGTAATGTTCTCCCATTAATTGTAACAAAGGCAACAGAAGGGGGATATAAGGGAGGGGCATGGGACTCGTTGTTGTTGTTTTTCCTTTATAGTTTAATTTTATTTTTGTTCTTCAGTTTTTTCTTTTTTTCTTCCTCTTCTTTTTTTTTCTGGAAGAAATGGAAATGTTCTTATATAGATTGTGGTGGTGAAAGCATAATTCTGTGATTATACTGGAAGCTATTGATTGTTTACTCAGGATGGATTGCATGTTGTGCAAATAAAACAGTTTAAAAAATAAAGTACAAGTGCTGGAGAAGATGTGGAGAGAGACACCTATTCACTGTTGGTAGGGAAATAGAATGGTGCAGGTGTGCTTGGAAGAAGAACTGAAGGCAGGGACACGAACAGACATTTACACACTGGTGCTTATGGCAGTAGTATTCATGATGTGCAATGAATGGAGACAGCCTTGGGGTACATCGACAGGTGAAAGAAAGGGTGAAATATGGTGTGTACACACAATGGAATACTGAATGGCTGCAAGAAGGAATGAAACATGCAACTAGGTGAATGAACCTTGAGGACACTATGTTGAGTGAAATAAGCCAGAAACGAAAGGAGAAATATAATCTGGACACTTTTGATGATTTCAAGCCAGTTCCTGGAGAATGTCCCCCAAATTTGGTTTTCTCTAATGGTTACTCATGATCTGAATACGCTTTTTGGAAGGAATACCATAGAAGTGATTTTGCATTCTTCTCAGGGAAGAAGAATAAGGAGGTACTGATGACATCTTATCCCATTATTGGTGATATTTACTTTGATTAATTAATTATGGTGGTAACTGTCAGGCTTATCCATTGTAAAATTACTCTTTTCCCTTAGTAATTAATTCGGACCTTATGGAGAGGTACTCTCAGAATATGTGAATATCCCTATGCAATCATCAAACTTTCAATTTATTAATTTATATCAGTATTGGACTTGTGATTTGCTATTTCATACAAAGGCTTTTACTATTATTATTATTTTTAATACTTAGTCCCAGATTTGGCAAGTAGGAGCCCCATTCCTCTGGCTTCTATGTGCTTTATTTTTTAAATGCAATTTTATTGAGATATATTCACACACCACAGAAACCATCTGAAGTAACAATCACTGGCTCACAGACAGAAAGGGGCAGAACGAATATTCAAAGAAATAATGGCAGAGAATTTCCCCAACTTAGAAAAAGATGTGAATATGTATATCCATAGAGCCCAGAGAATACTAAACAGGATAAACATTAAGAAAAATTCACCCCATCATATATTGCTCACAGTATCAAATGCACAGGAAAAGGAGAGAGTTCTGGAAGTTGCAAGAGAAAAGCAATGAGTTTATGTACAGGGGAGTTACAATTAGATTGAGTGCTGACTTTACACAGGAACCATGGAAGCAAGAAAGCAGTTGGTTGAAATACTTAATGCGGTGAAGGAAAACAATTGCCAGTCAAGAGTTTTGTATCAGTGAGACTGTCTTCCAAAAATGATGGAGAGGTGCCCTTGAATTGTTTCCTACAGCATAGCCAAGAACTTAGGAAGCTGAATCTGGCAACATATTTTGGCAAGAAGCCAGGAGATGTTTCTCCTCTCCAACTGTCTGGACTGGTGAGTCATGGCTGTTGACAGGGAGGCTTGGCTACATGGTTTCACTTTTTCTGCTTGCTTGGCTCATGGTTATTCTCTCCTACGTCCTCATGGAACTCTGTGTCCCTGGGAATCTAGGGACTCCGATTTGCTCCCCCAGGACATAAACTCGGTCTACTCTGAGTTCTCTGGCTTCCTCCTCGGAGGTGGCAGGAGCCCGTCTCCGTGCCATGCAGATCCAAGGAGCCTCAACGCGGCAGACGACACTGCCCTTGAGACCTGTGGGCCTCTCCCGGTGTCATACAGGAGTCTGATGGGAGTCAGATCAAGTCTCCCCCCTCCCCCTCTCTCTCCTCAGCTCTCTGAGACTCCCCCACACTCTCTCCTTTCCTCCCTTATGGGGACCCAGACCCTTCCTCCTCTGAATCTGTTCCTCTTTTCACCTCTTCAGTAGCAGTCCTCTCCTCTGCATCCATGAGGCTCCTCCTTTTGCCTCTGTCTGGCTTTTGATGCCTTGTGAGACATTCCATCTTTTTTAACGCAGGATTCTGGGCTAAGAATTCTTGCACCAAACAAGGTTTTGTCTTTGATATTCGAAGGAGTCACCTCTGGTTTATGCTGATGGGAACTGTGTACTTTCATTGAGTGTCTCTGCTCCAGGCCTTGATCATTTAGTCTGTACTAAAACCCACTGATGCTGAACATGAAGCTTCCCTTCTTCTAAAGGATGCTTGCTTTTTAACCCTCAGGAAACAGGAAACTTAGAGGACAAAGGTATTCCTGGGAGCACTGTTCTAGACTTCTCTCAGGTGGGGCGAGCACTCCCACCTCAGCAGCACAGATCTAGACATTCCTAGGGAGGAACATACCAGGGACACCTGGTGACACATCTTGGGGACATTGGGCATCTTTACTCCCCATGTTCCCAAGAGATTGGTCCAGCAAAGAGGAAGAACTTCTTGAGAGCACTGTCCTGGAATTTTCCAGGCAAGGCCCAGGAACCCCCTTGGAAGCATAAGTCCAAACATGTCTCAGGAAAGGTGTCCCAGGGACACCTGGCTACTTTACTCCCCATGTTCCAAAGAGGGAGACTCCCAGCTACGATGCATGTCGGGATGCCAAGGGGCCACACTGGTGCTAGTGACGCTCCTCTCTTTCCTTTTCCAGAGAAATAAGGAAATACCAACAATTGACATTAAGCTAGAAGAAGGGGAAGCATAGCCCTCTGTCCTAGTTTGCCAATGCTGCAGAATGCAAAACACCAGAGATGGATAGGCTTTTATAAAACGGGGGTTTATTTCGCTACACAGTTACAGTCTTAAGGCCACAAAGCGTCCAAGGTAACACCTCAGCAATCGGGTACCCTCACCGGAGGATGGCCAATGGCGTCCGGAAAACCTCTGCTAGCTAGGAAGGCAGCTGGCGTCTGCTCCAAAGCTCCGGCCTCAAAACGGCTTTCTCCCAGGACATTCCTCTCCAGCAAGCTTGCTCCTCCTCAAAACGCCACTCACAGCTGCACTCACTTCCCTCTCTCTGAGTCAGCTCATTTATATGTATCTCCACTGATCAAGGCCCACCCCGAATGGGTGGGCCACGCCTCCATGGGAACATCTCATCAGAATCATCTCCCACAGCTGGGTGGGGCACATTCCAAGCAAATCCAACCAGCACCAAAAACGTCTGCCCCACACAAGACCACAAAGATAATGGCATTTGGGGGACACAATACACTCAAACTGGCACACCCTCCAATGGAACTCTCAATTACAATACCATCCTCCAGTCTGTAAAAGACAGGGAAAGTAGTCAGAAATTCCCTATGCCCAGATTATTATGGCTCTCTATCAAGACAATGACCTGAGAAAGACTTGTTGCTTGTGCTACCCAATTTAGAACTACCAGTGAAAGCAGAGTGATCTCAGGAATAGGGACCATATGGTCACACTTTTGCTAGAAGGCATGAGAAAATGTACCACCAAGGCAGTTAATTATAATAAGCTAAGAAAAGTTACTCAGGAGAAAAACTTGGCCCTGTTCCAGGGGAGGCTGGTAGAGGCTTGTAAAAGTATGCCAATGTCAGTCCAGACTCCTGGGAAGGTCAGATTTTGCTAGGCACCCATTTCATCAGCCAGTCTGTCCCTGACATTCGGATACAGCTACAGAAGCTCTCCATGGGCCCACAAACTCCCACAAATGACCTACCAGAAACTGCCTTTTCTGTTTTTATCAGGACAAAGCTGCAGAGAGGCTAAGACAAAGACAGGTAAGCAGGAAACCAAAGAACAGGCTCAACTATTGCAGTCACAGTATAAAGCACCTTGCCCCCTCAACGTCACCCGAATTGTGGACTCAAGCCTCAAGGGCCTTGCTTCCACTGTGGGTCAGAGGGCCACTGGCAGAGAGTGCCAGAAACCTCAAAATCTCAAAACAACCCTCAACCTTGGGACCCACTGGGGCCTTGCCCCAAGTGCCACCAGCCCAAGCACTAGGCAAAGGGCTGCACCATCTCCTGAAGGGGGGCTGGGACAGCCCCTAGAACCCTGCTCATGACAAATGAAAAGGACCAAAGGTGCCCAAAACCACATATGGCTCTGCTGACTTCACATCTGACCATCAACCTTGAGAAGCCTCAGGTGACAATTGACATGGCAGGTAAGATTACCTACCTCCTCTCGGACTTGACTAGTTATGGGAATTAAGGGTAAAGCTAACCTTCAACTCCTCTCCTTTGTAAGCTTGGAGACATTCTAGTGTCCCATCAATTTCTCATTGTCCCTGAATGCCCCACCTCCTTCTAGGGAAGAATCTTCTTTACTCCCTGGGGACCATCTTAAGACTAGTAAACCCAGCTGGCATTTACCCCCTTGTTTGCCCTGAGGCTCCTACTGGATCAAGGCCTCTTGGCATCCCAAAGGAGATCCTTAACAAATAAACCCATCCTTATGGTATGAAGGCATCCTAGGATGAGCCCCCTGAGTAGCCCCTGTCTGCATTCAAGTTCTGAGTCCTAGATCTTAGACAATTTTTTGCATCCCTCTTCACAACTGACTCTCAATACCTATTTGCTTTTAAATGGCAGGGACTTAATGATAAGATTCTCACCCTGCTCACTTAGTACTGCCCCAAGGGTATGGTGACAGTCTCCATATCTTTAAGAGTGCCTTAGCAGCAGGCTTTACTGACTTCCAGCTGCCTCAGAATACAGTCTTGCAATAGGTTAATTTTGTGAACTAACATATTCCTAATATGAAAGTGAATTTTGTTTATTGTAGTCATTGCTAACTGAATGGATATGGAAAGTTATAGAAAGTTTGTGAAAGTTAATTTTGTTTGTAGTCATTGCTGACTACAAGCCTTAGATGGAGGTGGAAAGTTGTGGAAAGTTTGAGAAAGTAAGTTTTATTTGTAGCTGACTACAAGAAATTATAGAAAGTTTATAAAAATGAATTCTGTCAGCCAATGCTGCTCTGTTAAACTGCTCTTAATAGAAAGTTATAAAAGTTTTTCTTAACCATCTGAATACTAAACAAGGATTTTATATCGTATCAGAATAATATATGTTATGTCCTTTATTTCAAAAGACAAGTCTTCGCACTCTTAAAGGAAAACTTAAAAGGGATTTATTCTTTTACCTCATAAAAGTGAGGTGCTAAAATAGTTTAGCATATAAAATATTACAATAATTAAAAGATTATTCTTCTGTTAAGCTAAATTTGTCATATATTTAGAAACTGTTTAAAATTCCTAAGGACTTGACAATATTTTCACTGTCCATGTTCTGTCCTGATATTTACTGATCTATATAATGTTAAACAACAGTATGATGTTGTCAGTCATAGTTTTAATTATTTGTAGAAAAAGTTACAGATCATAAAAACAATCTAATTTAGCTTTATTTGACATGGAACCTAGGATAAGAATAAAATCTTAATCAGAAAATAAAAAAGTATTTGCAAAGTCCCTTAAGCGACTAGAAAAAAATGTGAAGCTATAGTAACTTCCCCATCTGGGGAATTCTTGCTATTCTCTTAAGAAATTAGGGCTCCCAATTTAATAAGACAAGTCCTCGGTCTTCAGACTTTCCTTACAAAACTTATCTCTGTAATGGCAAATCTAACCCCGCTTATAATTAAGCAAAAGTCACCCCAGAGAACATCTTGTTCCTCAAATGTGTTCTCTCTAATCCAAACTCTACAAATAAACTCACTACCTTCCCTGCTACATGTGACATGACTTTCAGCGGTGTAAGTCTCCCTAGCAACACGAGACATGACTCCCAAGATAAGCTTAGCCCTTGCATAGTAGAATTAGTTAACCAAAAATGGGAAATGAAATTTCAGTGGCTAAGAAATTTCAAATAGAGTCACAAAGTCATTCTAGAAGTTTTTCTCATGCAAATTTCAGCAAGATATTGCACACTGCCACAGTATGCCAAGCCCCAACCGTGTTCCTAAAAATTCTAAAGAATACCCTGAATCTTTCTCCTGCTTCTGTTCAGACCATGTATACAATTTCTCACCCAGTTTGTTTCTTCCAGAGTAGAAGCCTTTTCACAACAAACTTCTTGCTAGAGGCTATGCCCCTGTTCCCCACACTCAAACAGCCATCCTGAATAGCATAGACAGAGACTTCTATGGTTCCACAAGTGGGGCCTGCAACCCACCGAGAGCTTGAAACAGCTACAGAAGATGGACCATTGGCCCAAATTCCATTAAGATTAAGGGAGCTAGAAATACCTGAGGAGGAATTTTGAGGCAAGGTTAGAATTAGGGCAGTGGCTGGCTGATGACCGAAGGGCAAATTCAAAGAAGTGGTCTGGCCATAAAGAGAAAGATCTCTGAGAAGAACAGCAATAAACAGCACATGGGGGCCAAGGGAGTAAGTTATCTACAGGGAAGGGTGGTGCCAACTGACCCCACCTGAGTGACTCATCTAAGATCAAGCATCAGGGAAGAAGGGAAAAGGGGAAGGTAGTAAAATAGTTAATAAAAATTAGAACAGGAACAAAAATCTATAAAAGCAGATTGCCCCAATGTTGCAGGGCCTCTCGCCTGTTTCTTTGCGAGAGTGCCCCTATGTCCTTCTTGCATGTGTACTCAAAAAATTTTCTGCCTGCTTGAAAAAAATGAGGGAGAGATTAAGAAATTCTCAGATAAACAAAAGCTGAGTTCGCTACCACTAGACCTGCCCTACAAGCAATGCTATAGAGTTTGTCAGAGTAAAAGGCAAGGCCAATAGACAGTATTTCAAAGCAGCATAAAGTAATAAAGACCTGTGGTAAAGGTAACCATTCAGGTAAATATAAACGTCAGGATTATTGTAGTGTATTGCTTCGTATGTAATTGCACTTCCTACTTCCTACAGGTGCTAAAATGCAACTGTAAAAATCATAATGAAAAAATCTATGGTTTTGGACATACAATGTACAATGACATAAGTGGTAAGAAAAAAAAAAAAACAGGAGCTAGGACAGAGGGGATAGGAAAAGTATATGCATGCTACTGAAGTTAAGTTGGTATCAAACCAAATATGATCGTTCTGTATTTAGGAAGTGAAATTTTACACCCAAGGTAACCACAAGGAAAACAGATGAGAAATATATTGATAGAAATGAGAAGGCATTCAGTTTGTTACAATGCACAAAAGCAAATAAAGATAACAGTAGGCTTTAATGGAAGTGAGGGACAAAATATGTACAAGACTCACAAAGGCTAAATACAAGTGCTAAATAAATAACAAAATGGCAGAAGGAAGGCCTGTATTGCCAACAGTGACTTTAAATGTAAATGGATTAAACACTCCAGACAAAAGGCAATAATTGGCTGAATGGATAACAAAGCATGACCCAACTACTGTATATGTTGTCTGCAAGAGACTAACCTGAAATTCAAAAATACAAGTACATTGAAAGTAAAAGGAAGGCAAAAACTATACCATGTGAGTAATAACCAAAAGAGTGCTCAGGTAGCTATACTAATATCAGACAAAATAGACTTTAAGTCAGAAACACTCATGAGGGACCAAGATGGTCATTATATATACTGACAAAGGGGATAATTCAACAACAAGATGTAACAATTATAAATATTAACTACAAGGGAACGATACCTCATTATAATATAAAAATCATGCCCATCATCATGTTAAGGCAGTCATTTTCTTACATGCGTCCTATGACCAAGTATGTAAGCTATCTGCTCACGCTCAGCAAGTAAGTTATCTCTAACCTCTTCATCTCCAGCCTCTGTACTCATTAACATAAGCCAGCCTGGGACAAAATGCTATAAAACTTTCAAAACCTCTCCAGTCTGGGGAGACAGATCTGAAGCCGCAAGCCTCCTATTCTCCTTACATTGCTCACTGTGATAAAGCTCTTTCTCTCTTTGAATCCCCGGGGTCAGAGACTGGCTAATAAGCATATGGCAGCAGCGTATGCCTGTTCTGGTCCGCAAAACAATAGCATAAAGTCACAAAATTCCATTCCAATGCAACCTCAAAAATAAATCACGGCCCCCAAAGCACACAGCGGTTCGATCGCCAGTACGAAGCGTTCGCCCGTCCCCTCTCCAGCATAGGAAACTTGCCTCTCTCTCCCTTCCCGCTGGCTGGTTCCTCCTCCTTCAGATCACCGCGAGACCCTGGAGCGCACTCACCGCTGCCCGCCTCAACTGACAACTCACCTGAACAGTAACCGCACGACCCCCGCGCACTCAGCGCGGACAGACACTCCCGGAAGTAACCTGCCCGCCGCCGCTGGGGCCAACAGGTTCCGGAAGGCGGGTCCTGGGTAAATGGCTTTGGCCTCCTAGTCTCCTGACTGGCTGACAGTGGCCTTCCTGGCATTGGACTACATTTCCCAGAGGGACGGCGCCCCGAACGCGGCTTCACTTCCGTTCGTTCGCGACATTTGGGACCCTTGCGTAGGAGAAGGCCTCAGCGGAGTAGGCGCTTGGTTCTCCTCCGGCTGGGGTGGTCGACGCAAAACTGCGCTTTTATTGGGTCGCCAGATCCTGGGCCCTGAACTGAGCCCTCTGTGCAAGTGACAGGGCAGAAACACGCGGAAGAACGGGCGCTGAAATTAATGTGTGGCGGCGTCTCGTGTGGTTTCATAGGTGTGGGACAGGTCTCGGTAACTGTGGGCGACCGGGCGTTTTTCAACTGTGGTTTTGTGTGTGAGCGTTTGTGTGAGTTCGGGTTATTTGCGACTCTGTAGGTGTGATAGTACTGCTTGTGATAGTGTGTTTGTGACCGTGCGCTTATCTGCCTGCTTGCTTTTATGTGCTTATCGGACTTTGATTGGGTGTGTACCGCGTGTATGTGGGGATTGCTTGTGACTATGAGGTATGTAACATTGCGGTTGTGAGAGGGTGTTTGCATGTGTTGTTCACAGTGAGGTTGTGTATGTGGCTGGTATCTTGTGTGATTGGCGTTTGCCATGATTTAGAGATGTATGAAAGTGCTGTTATGATAGGATGTTTGTCACCATGTGTTTCCTTGATCTGCTATTTGGATGTGCTTGTCTGATTATCTGATTGTGTGTGTGCCATGTGTATGACTGGAGTTTGCTTGTGCCTGTGTGAAGTGAGTAAAAGTGCCTGTGAGAAAGAGTGTTTGCAGCCATATGTATCACTGACAGTGTGCTTGGATATACTTGTGGGATTGTGTGATTGTATGTATGCCCTGTGTATGATGGGATTTAGTTTGTGACTGGATGGTCTGACAATTTAGCTTTAATTTGATGATTGTGACTCCAGCTGTGTGTGGAAATTTGATTGTGTGTGACTTCATGTGGTCATTTGTATAAGTTTTTATACTGCCATATTATGGGAGTTTAGTGAGGTGCAGAGGTAACGTTTGTTCTGTTATTCCCAGGGATAAGTCTGAGGCTGAGTGTCTGTGGATCATCAGTCTCATGTGGCTTTGTACTCCTCTGAGTACTTCTTCCTGTTTGACCATAGTGGCTACCCCTCCCTCACTTTCCTACCTTCTACCAACTGAGACATGGCCTGTGTTGATTCCTTTCTGCATCCATCTTCAGTTCACACTGGGACTGTAGTTATATGATCGCTGCTGTTTCCCCTTGAAACCTACAAGGGCTTGCATGGGGAGAAATGGCAGGCAGTAGGGAAGTCAGAATTTTGAGCTTCTTAAAGAAGAATAGGAGTTTTTTCCAAGCCACAGACCTGATCTTGAGTTGAGAATTTAAAAATTTATATTACTCTGAAGACAATCCATTTGGAAACGTAACTGGGCCCTGGAGTGGAAATATTTCCTATGAAAATGCTATGCTTGCCAGCCTCTTTCTTCAGAACTCCATTCCAGGGCTTTGTCTCCAGTGGACAGCTTTCAATTCAGAAATATTCTAGCCCAAGGTGTGACCTTGGCCCTTCTTTCAGGTACAGAAACTGCTGGACTGTTCTAGTTTCCTTTGAACTCTCCTTATGTTTAGTAAGGGTTACACTGTGGCGAGCAGGAACACGGTGTGTTCTAATTTAGAGTATGCCCCAAGAAAGACCTAGAATCCTGTAATCCCATTGTCTTTCCCTGAGAGTATTGCCTTGAGGAAAAAAGAATGGTGGTTGCATATGTAGAGGTAAAGATCAAGGTGAATAGAAGTTTCCTCTTTGTTTCCCAAAATGCCTTTATTTTTTAGGAGTAGGATCTTTGTTTTCCTTTTGAAATCTACTAAACCTTCTTGGATGATGGAGGGGCAAGGCAATTTTCTGTAGACTGGGAGCAAGGAAATTGTATAGTTAATTGTGATGGATCTTCCAAATAGGGTTTGAATTGAGGAAGAATGGATTTGAGATCCATGGATTTAAAGGAAAGCTCTATTGTGTTATTTCTGATACAACAGTGTTCTGTTTTTCAACTTCATTGTTAAACTTTTTATTGAAACTTTCCAATATAAATAAAGTATAATGAACATTCATTTGCCCAGCTTTAAAAGTTACCACCTGACAATCTTGTTTGATTTATTGTGTTTAATTCAAAATCTTTTCGCGTTTGCCTTTTGATTTCTTCTTTGACTGTTGTATTATTTAGATGAGTGTTGTTTGGTTGTCAAATATTTTAGGGACCTTCAAAATATTTCAGTATTTAGGGGATCTTTCTGTTACTGATTTCTAATTTCAGTCATCATTTTGAGAGAATACACATTGTATGGCATGAATCCTTTTAAATTTATTGAAATTTATTCTACGATCCAGAATGTGGACTGTGTTAGCGAATATTTTTTATGTCTTTAAATAGAATGTGTATTCTGGTTATTTTTGTGTACAATGTTAGGTCAAGTAGGTAGTATTGGTTTAAATCTTCTATGCCCTTACTGATTTTCTCTCTATTTATTATATCAGTTTAGAGAAAGTATTGAAATCTCTAATGATAATTGTGGATCTGTTTCTCCTTACAGTTTCTATCAGTTTCTGCTTCATGTATTTTGAAGCTCTGTTATTAGGTACATAAGTGTTTTAGATTATATGTCTTCATGGTGAATGGATCACGTTTTCATTATGAAATAATGTTCTTTAACTCTGGCAATATTCTTTGTTCTCTGAACATCTACTTTGCATGGTATTTAATGTAGCCATTCTAGGTACCAAGTGTATTATTTTTTTTTAACTTTGTTAATCAAAAAATTTAAAAAAAAAACAATTAAAAAAATTGCAAACAAAACCAAAGGAAAGGAATAAGAAAAACAACTGTTCTAGTTTGCTAATGCTGCAAAATGCAAAACTCCAGAGATGGTTTGGCTTTTATAAAAAGGGGGTTTATTTGGCTACACAGTTACAGTCTTAAGGCCATAAAGTGTCCAAAGTAACACATCAGTAATCGGGTACCTTCACTGGAGGATGGCCAATGGCGTCCGGAAAACCTCTGTTAGCTGGGAAGGCACGTGGCTGGCGTCTGCTCCAAAGTTCTGGTTTCAATATGGCTTTCTCCCAGGACGTTCCTCTCTAGCAAGCTTGCTCCTCTTCAAAACGTCACTCACAGCTGCACTGAGTTACTTCTCTTTGAGTCAGCTCATTTATATGGCTCCACTGATCAAGGCCCACCCTGAATGTGTGGGGCCATGCCTCCGTGGGAATATCTCCTCAGAGTCATCACCCACAGCTGGGTGGGGCTCATTCCAAGCAAATCTAATCAGCACCAAAACATCTGCTCCACAAGACTACATCAAAGATAATGGCATTTGGGGGACACAATACATTCAAACTGGCACAACAACCTAAAATAACTTACATTGCTTCCAACATGTTCCTACCATACCCGAAGAAAATTAACAAACCATAACCGAACAAAGGAATAAGAAAAACAAATACCCTAAAATAACTACATCACTTCTAACATGTTCCTGCCATACCCCCCCAAAATTAGCAAACCATATTCATTCCTGAGCATTCCCATAACACTAAGATTACCCTCCATAATTTATCTGTTCTTATTAGATTATCGTTCCCCCTCCACTAGTTGCTGTCTATTGCTAGGTCCCCTACATTCTATAATGTAAAACATTTATTTTATATTTTTCACAGAGTTCACATTAGTGGTAATATATAATATCTCTCTTTTTGGCTTATTTCACTCAGCATTATGTCTTCAAGTTTCATCCATGTTGTCATATGTTTCACAACCTTGTTCCTTCTTACTGCTGTGTAGTAGTCCATCATGTGTGTATACTACATTTTTTTTACCCACTCATCTGTTGAAGGACACTTGGATTCTTTCCATGTCTTGGCAATTGTGAATAATGCCTCTATGAATATTGGTGTACAAATATCTGTTTGTGTCACTGCTTTCAGATCTTCTGCATATATACCGAGACGTAAAATTTGTGGATTGAAGGGTAACTTGATGTCTAGTTTTCTAAGGAACTGCCAGACTGTCCTACAGAGTGGCTGTACCATTATACAGTCCCACCAGCAATGAAGAAAGGTTCCAATTTCTCCACATCATTTCCAGCATTTGTACTTCCCTGTTTGTTTAATGGCAGCCATTCTCATTGGTGTGAGATGATACCTCATTGTGGTCTTAATTTGCATCTCCCTAATAGTTAGTGAAGATGAACATTTTTTCATGGTTTTTTGCCATTTGTATTTCCTCTTCAGAGAAATGTCTTTTCATATCTTTTGCCCCTTTTATAATTGGACTGTTTGTACTATTGTCGTTGAGTTGTGGGATTTCTTTAAATATGCAAGATATCAGACTTTTGTCAGACACATGCTTTCCAAGTATTTTTTCCCATTGAGTTGGCTGCCTCTTCACCTTTTTGACAAATTCCTTTGAGGTACAGAACCTTTTAATTTTGAGGAGTTCCCATTTATCTATTTTACCTTTCATTGCTTGTGCTCTGGGTGTAAGGTCTAAGAAGCGACCTCCTAATACAAGGTCTTGAAGATGTTTTCCTGCATCATCTTCTAGGAGTTTTGCAGTACCATCTCTTATACTGAGGTCTTAAATCCACTTTGAGTTAATTTTTTGTGTAGGGTGTGATGTATGGGTCCCCTTTCACACATTTGGATATGGATATCCAGCTCTCCTAGCCCCATTTGTTGAACAGACTGTTATGTCCCAGTTCAGTGGTCTTGGGGGCCTTATCAAAGATCAGTTGGCCATGGATCTGGGGGTCTGTCTCTGAATTCTCAATTGGATTCCACTGATCAATATATATATCTTTGTGCCAGTACCATGCTGTTTTGAATACTATGGCTTTATAATAAGCTTCAAAGTCAGGAAGTGTAAGTCTTCCCACATTGTTTTTCTTTTTTAGAATGTTTTTAGCAATTTGACATATCTTTCCCTTCCAAATAAATTTTATAACTAGCTTTTCCAAATCTGCAAAGTAGGTTTTTGGAATTTTGATCGGAATTGCATGGAATCTGTAGATGAGTTTGGGTAGAATTGACATTGTAACGACATTCAGCCTCCCTATCTGTAAACACGGAATATTTTTCCATCTTTTTAGGTCCTCTTCTATTTCTTTTAGTAAAGTTATGCAATTTTCCATGTATAGGTCTTTTAAATCCTTGGTTAAGTTTATTCCTAGGTACTTGATTTTTTTAGTTGCTATTGAGAATGCAATCTTTTTCTTGAGAGTCTCTTTAGTTAGGTAATTTCTGGTGTATAGGAACATTACTGATTTATGTGCATTAATCTTGTATCCTGCTACTTTGCTAAATTTATTAGCTCAAGTCATCAATTTCTCAGGGTTTTCCAAATATAAGATCATATTATCTGCAAATAATGACAATTTTACTTCTTCCTTTCCAATTTGGATGCCTTTTATTTCTTTGTCTTGCTGGATTTCTCTGGCTAGTATTTATAGCACAATGTTGAATAACAGTGGTGACAGCGGGCATCCTTGTCTTGTTCCTTATCTTAGAGACAAGGCTTTCAGTCTCTTGCCATTGAGTACTATGCTGGCTGTGGGTTTCTCATATATGCCCTTTATCATATTGAGGAAGTTTCCTTCAATTCCTACTTTTCTAAGTGTTTGTATCTGTTCTAGTTTGCTAATGCTACCGGAATGCAAAACACCAGAGATGGATTGGCTTTTATAAAAGGGGGTTTATTTGGTTACACAGTTATAGTCTTAAGGCCATAAAGAGTTCAAAGTAACACATCAGCAATCGGGTACCTTCACTGGAGGGTGGCCAATGGTGTCTGGAAAACCTCTGTTAGCTGGGAAGGCATGTGGCTGGAGTCTGCTCCAAAGTTCTGGTTTCAAAATGGCTTTCTCCCTGGACATTCCTCTCTAGGCTGCAGTTCCTCAAAAATGTCACTCTTAGTTGCTCTTAGGGTGTTTGGACTCTCTTAGCTTCTCCAGAGCAAGAGTCTGCTTTCAACGGCTGTCTTCAAACTGTCTCTCATCTGCAGCTCCTGTGCTTTTCTTTAAAGTGTCCCTCTTGGCTGTAGCTCCTCTTCAAAATGTCACTCTCAGCTGCAATGAGTTCCTTCTTTATGTCAGCTCATTTATATGGCTCCAGGGATTTAATTTAGACCCACCCTGAATGGGCGGGGTAATACCTCCATGGAAATTATCCAATCAGTCATCACCCACAGTTGGGTGTGGCGCATCTCCACGGAAACACTCAAAGAATTACCATCTAATTAATACTGATAGGTCTGCCCACACAAGATTACATCAAAGATAATGGCATTTGGGGGGACATAATACATTCAAACTGGCATATTCCACCCCCTGGACCCCAAAATGACATTATCTTTCCATATACAGAATACATTCATCCCACAACAATATCACAGAAACTTAAGTCATTTCAGTAACAATAGTTAAGTACAAGATCCCATTAAATCAGTTATAGGCATGGTCAGTCCTAAGGCATAATTTCCCTTTAGCTGTGGATCTGTGAACTTAGAACAAGTTATGTGCTTCCAATATACAAAGGAGGGATAGTCATAGGAGAAACATTCCCATTGCCATAAGGAGAAAGAGGAAGGAAAACAAGGTTCACAGGATCAAAACAGTTTGTAAAACCCTCAGGACAAACTTCATTAGATTTCAAAGTCTGAGAGTGATTTACAGAACAATGTTGCATCCTTGGGGCTTGAGATAGTGGGAGTCTAACCCTTCCTAAGGGCCTTTGTGGCAGTCCTTTCCTCTCCAAACATGGGGGTGAATTCTCCAACATATCTACACACTGGGGAGACCACCTTCTTGGCCCCACCCTCCTCAAACATCGGGGCAACACTCAGATTCCCTTCCATCTCCGGGGCACATGCTCAACCCCTTCAGAACAGTGGGGTGGCAGCCAGGCTCTCCCCATTCCCCTGGGAATGTGTTCCACCCTCTTTGAGTCCTGGGGTGGCAAAACTCTCTGGAGCATCGAGGCGGAAGGCCCACCCTCAACCTCTGGGGCAAAGTCACCCTTTCTATGCGTGTGGGCCACTCTGCTCTCCCAGCCTGAGACCTCTTGACTCCAGACCTCAACCTCCATGGCTCTGTCCTTGAAGAAAATTTTCCTTCAATTTGTTCCTTGTCTGTCTCCTCCAGTCCTAACCAGCAGTGGCTCTGTCTGTAAAGAGCTTGCAAAAATTCTGCTAGCTTCACGTGAAGCACACAGGGTCAAAGCTGTCAGACAATAGGACTCTCCACAAATCCTTTCTGCTTAACTCCTTACCCAATCTTGGCTTGTATTGAAATGGTGGCTGGGTTCCATGTTTGGTTACATCCTCACGTTGGGCTGTAGCTTCTGGGGTTTCACCCCCTGGAAGCCCAGGGTTTTTCAGCCCATCAATTTCTGGTTTCTTTGAAACCAAGAGTTCATTTCTCAGCTTATCTCTGTCCTCTCACATTTTACTATAAGCTGCAAGTAAAAGCCAGGCTGCTACTTCTATATTTTGCTTGGAGATCTCATCAGCTAAATATTCCAGGTCATTGCTTTCAAATTCTGCCTTCCATCCAACACCAGGACTCAGTTTTGCCAAATTCTCTGCCACTTTAAAACAAGGATTGCCTTCCTTCCCTTGTGCGACAACATATTCATCATTTTTGCTCAAGGCCTCATCAGAAGTATTTTTAGAGTCCATACTTCCACAAACAGTCTCTTCAAAGCAGTTTAGGCCTTTTCTATCAAGCTCCTCACAATACTTCCAGGATCTTCCCCTTATTCATTTAAAAAGCCGCTACAACATGTTTGATATTTGCAAACTCAGCAGCACTAGCACCCCATTTCTCTGGTACCAAAATCTGTTCTAGTTTGCTAATGTTCCCAGAATGCAAAACACCAGAGATGGATCGGCTTTTATAAAAGGGGTTTATTTGGTTACACAGTTACAGTCTTAAGGCCATAAAGTGTCCAACATAACGTCAGCAATCGGGTACCTTCACTGGAGGATGGCCAATGGTGTCTGGAAAACCTCTGTTAGCTGGGAAGGCATGTGACTGGAGTCTGCTCCAAAATTCTGGTTTCAAAATTGCTTTCTCCCAGGACATTCCTCTCTAGGCTGCAGTTCCTCAAAAATGTCACTCTTAGTTACTCTTGGGGTGTTTGGACTCTCTTAGCTTCTCCAGAGCAAGAGTCTGCTTTCAACGGCTGTCTTCAAACTGTCTCTCATCTGCAGTTACTCTCTCAGCTTCTATGCATTCTTCAAAGTGTCCCTCTTGGCTGTAGCTTCTCTTCAAAATGTTACTCACAGCTGCACTGAGTTCCTTCTGTTTGCCAGCTCATTTATATGGTTCCAGTGATTTAATTTAGAACCACCCTGAATGGGCGGGGTAACACCTCCATGGAAATTTTCCGATGAGTCATTACCCACAGTTGGGTGGGGCGCATCTCCACGGAAACACTGAAAGAACTACCATCTAATTAACACTGATAGGTCTGCCCACACAAGATTACATCAAAGATAATGGCATTTGGGGGGACGTAATACATTCAAACTGGCACAGTATCAAAAAAGGATGCTGGATTTTGTCAAATGCTTTTTCAGCATCTGTTGAGATGATCATTTGATTTCTCCTTTTGATTTGTTAATGTGTTGTATTACATTGATATTCTTATGTTGAACCATCATTGTATGCCTGGAATGAACCTCACTTGGTCATGGGGTATTATTTAATGTGTTTTCTTTGGATTTGATTTGCAAGTATTTTGTTGAGGATTTTTGCATCTATATTCATTAGGGATATTGGCCTGTAGTTTTCCTTTCTTGTAGCATCTTTACCTGGTTTTGGTATTAGAGTGATGTTAGCTTCATAAAATGAGTTAGGTAGTGTTCCATTTTCTTCAATTTTTTGAAAGAGTTTGAGTAAGATTGGTGTCAGTTCTTTTTGGAAAGTTTGGTAAAATTCCCATGTGAAGCCTAGGCATTTATTTGTGGGAAGTTTTTTTGATGACTGATTGGATCTCTTTGCTTGTGATTGGTTTGTTGAGGTCTCTTTCTTCTCTGGTAATGGATCTCTTTGTTTGTGATTGGTTTGTTGAGGTCTCTATTTCTTCTCTGGTCAGTCCAGGTTGTTTATGTGTTTCCAGGAAATTGTCCATTTCCTCTACATTATCTAGTTTTTTGGTGTTCAGTTCATAATATCGTCTTATAATTTTTTAAATTTCTTTGGGATCTGTAGTAATGTCACCTTTCTCGTTTATTATTTTGTTTATTTGGGTCTTCTCTCTCTGATTTTGTCAGTCTAGCTAGGGGCTTGTCAATCTTGTTGATCTTCTCAAAGAACCAACTTTCGATTTTATTTATTTTCTCTATTGTTTTTTTATTCTTGATGTCATTTATTTCTGCTTTAATCCTTATTTCTTTTCTTCTACTTGGTTTAGGATTAGTTTGCTGTTCATTTTCTAGCTTCTTCAGTTGTTCCATTAGTTCTTTGATTTTAGCTCTTTCTTCCTTTTTAATGCATGCATTTAGAGCTATAAATTTCCCCCTCAATACTGCCTTTGCTGCATCCCATAAGTATTGATATGTTGTACTCTTGTTTTCATGTCTCTAGATATTTAGCAGTTTCTCTTGCTATTTCTTCTTTAACCCACTGATTGTTTAGGAGTGTGTTTTTTAACCTCCAGATATTTGTGAATGTTCTAACTCTTTGATGGTTATTGACTTCTAATTGTATTCCATAAAAACGGAGCTTATAAGGGGTGACAATGTGATTGGGAAAGCCATATGGACCACACTCCCCTTTGTCCAGTGTATGAATGGATGAGTAGAAAAATGGGGGCAAAAAAAAAAAAAAGTGCCCAGTGTTCTTTTTTACTTTAATTTTTATTCTTATTATTTTTGTGTGTGTAGTAAGGAAAATGTTCAAAAATTAATTTTGGTGATGAATACAAAACTATATAATGATACTGTGAACAATTGAATGTAAGCTTTGTATGACTGCAAGGTATGGGAATATATCTCAATGAAACTGAATTTAATAAAAGGGCACTGGTTGGATGTAACATTTCAATTTCAAACATTTTTCTTTCAAATCTTGGAAAAATCCAATGTTGTAGTTAAAATGTCTGATGTCAGTCTATTCTTATTTTATTGTAGGATATTTTGTCTCTAAATTTCACTACAATCTGTCTAGGTATGGGTTTCCTCTTATCCATCTTATTTGGCTCCCCAGTAGCCCTGTCATCTACCTTCATACCGATAAATAGGTTTTTCAATATTTCCTTCATTTTCTTTCTCATTTCCTTTTCTTCACTCTAGGACTTCTAACTAGATATTGGCATTCCTCTAGTCTCCATATTTCTTGCTTTACTTCTGTTTCAATTCGCTAAAGCTGCTGGTATACAGTATACCAGAAATGGGTTGGCTTTTAGAGGGATTTATTAGTTTATAAATTTACAGTTCTAAGGCCATGAAAATGTCCCAATTAAGGCATCAAAAGAATGATACCTTCTCTGAAGAAAGACTGATGGCATCTTGGGTTCCTCTGTCACATGGAAGGCACATGGTCAGCATCTGCTGATCCTTCTCTCCTGGGTTCCCTTGCTTTCAGCTTCTGATTCCAGTGGCTTTCTCCAAGTGTCTGTGGGTCCTCTAAACATCCCCGGGGCATTGCTCTCTGAACTCTCTCTTCTTGGTGTTTCTGCCTTTTATCTTCTCATGAAGGGCTTCAGTAAAGGATTAAGACCAGCTTGAATTAGGTGGTCACAATTCAATTGAAACAACTCAACCCAAAGATCCCACCCACAATAGGTCTGCATCCACGAGAATGGTTTAAAAGAACATGGCTTTTGTGGGATACACAACAGCTCCAAACTACCACAATTTCCAAATTTATTTTTTATATTTTTGATGCTTCCTAAGAACATTTGTCTGATATTCCAGTTTATTAACAAATTCTTCTGTATCCTTCCTTTCCCATCTATTATGGGAAATAGTAGCTGTTTCAACTATTACATCTTTGAAATTCAATTTCATTGAGATATATTCACATACTATACACTCAGCCATGGTGTACAATCTGTTGTTCACAGTACCATTATATAGTTGTGCATTCATCACCACATTCAATTTTTGAACATTTTCATTACCACACACAAAAAAGAATAAGAATAAAAGTTAAAGTAAAAAAGAACACCCAAAACACCCCATACCCCCATTCCTCCCTACTATTCTTTTACTTTTTGTCCTCATTTTTCTATTCATCTGTCCATACATTGTACAAAGGGAATGGAAGCCACAAAGTCTTCACAATCACACAGTCACACAGTATAAGCTATGTAGATATACAATCATCTTCAAGAATAAAGGCTACTGGGATGAAGTTCAGCAGTTTCAGGTATTCCCTTTTAGTTAATCCAACACACTAAACACCAAAAAGGATTATCTATATAATGCATAAGAATAACTTCCAGAATGACCTCTTGACTCCATTTGAAATCTCTTAGCCACTGAAACTTTGTTTCATTTCTCTTCCCCCTTTTGGTCCAAGAAGACATTCTCAAAACCACAATGCCAGGTCCAAGTTTATCCCTGCTAGTCATGTTCCACATTGCCGTGGAAATTTATACCCCTGGGAGTCATTTCCCACATAGTGGGGAGGGCAGTGAGTTTACCTGCAGAGTTGGCTTGCAGAGTGGCACATCTGAGAATAAAAGAGGTTCTCTGGGGGTGACTCTTAGGCACAATTTTAAGTAGGCTTAGCCTCTCCTTTGCAGTAACAAACTTCTTAAGGGCAAGCCCCAAGATAGAGGGCTTAGCCTTCTAAATTGGTAGTCCACAATGCTTGAGAGAATATTAATTCCCCAGGTGGGGAAATTTAATATTTCCACATTTTCCCCTAGTCTCTCAATGGGTCTTTGCAAATACATTTTTATTCTCAGTCCAAATTACTCTGGGATGTATTGGGGCTTCACAGTAACCTTTACAAACCAACCAGATTTTACTCCCTATTCAATGTTCCATGTAATTATGTTGTTTGAATAAACTGACTGTACAAGTTAAATTATATAATGTGTTATAAAAAATATAGAATTTGCTCCCAATAAACATCTCTTCCTTTGGTCTCACACAGAAGTTGAAGTTTAAAAAACACCATCAATATCATCCTTTACCCTTTAGTCTGGTCTACCCTAGTCCCAACCAGGTCCACCTTGTTCATATCTCTAATTAAAGTCTGATCTCACACAGACCCTCAAAGTTCCAGGGACTGACCAGGTCATACACAAAGAGCTCAGCATCTCAGAACTTAGAAATAACCGTTACAACTCAGGAATAGATGTAACTGCTGTAAGAGCTTACAATCTAGGAACATTTACAATAAGCCTTCCCCTGATACTTACGCTCACAGACCCAACTCTCAGAGTCTGTACATTATATTTAGTCCATATTAGTGAGGCATTATAATGAGTTTCTTTTCATTTCTGGTTTACTTCACTCAACATACTGTCCTCAATGTCCATTTACCTCACCATTTCACTCCTTGTAGCAGCTCAATACTCCATTGTATGTGTACACAGTTCGGCATTCTGCTCATCAGTCAAGGGACCCTCCATCCGCTTCACATTGTAAATACTGATACCATAAACCCCACTGTGCAAATGTCCATTCATGGCCCTCTTTTCAATTCTTCCAAGTATATACCCAATTAGCAAGTTGCAGGACCATATGGCAAACCCATGCCCAGCTTCCTGTGGAACCACCACACTGCCCTCCAGATGGGCCACACCATTCTACTTCCCTGCCAACAGTGACTAGGTGCATCCCTTTCTCCACACCCTCTCCAGCACTTGTATCCCTCCATTCATTTTCAGAGTTTTATTCACACACCATATATTCCATCCTAAGTAAACAGTTGCTCCCTGTATCATCACACAGTTATGCATTCACCACTATCTATAAAAGGGCATTTCCATTTCTTTCACAATGAAAGAGGAAGAGGCAAAAAAAAAAAAAAAAGGTAAAAAAAAATGACAACTAAAAAAACAATTAAGACAG
The DNA here is from genome assembly GCF_015220235.1 of Choloepus didactylus. Taxonomy (NCBI): domain Eukaryota; kingdom Metazoa; phylum Chordata; class Mammalia; order Pilosa; family Megalonychidae; genus Choloepus; species Choloepus didactylus. The sequence continues at coordinate 17,157,233 of NC_051333.1, forward strand.
GATATCAACATGGTGACATAAACAGCTACTGAAAAGTTCTCTCCAGAGATTCAGTGAAGAAATGGACAATTCTGAACTGCTTGAAACCCTGGAGGAGAATATAGACTCAAGAAAGAACCTACAAATGCCAAATTGAAGAAAGAGAAGAAATATCAAGTAGGAATTTTCAGTCCCAGAACAGCTAGTCATCTCCCCTATCCCTCACTTGGTCTCCATGTGGGAGAGGCACAGAAACAGATGATGGGACCCCTCCCACTAGGGACACGGATTTTAAAATCTGAGAATAGTGAAAAATACCCTCACTCTTTGAAGACCTGGTGGACAGGGGAGGACATTTCAAGACCCAGATCGGTGAGGGACAAACAGACTGAGAAAATGTGAACAGAGATGCATTTCCAGCCTTGGGTTTGAAAGCTCTTCCTCCACCCTTGAAGGAAGCCACAGCCAGCAGCTGTTTCCTTGCCTTGGGGATAGCTGGAATACTAGATCAGCTGGGGGAGTGCTTTGCCACAGGTAGAACCCTACCTCAAGCTGATTTTGGCTAGCAGAGTGAGGGCATAGGAGTCCTGCAGTTTTGGCCTGGCTGTGCTCTGAGGCCACCGTCTGCTGGACACTGCAGAAAGTGCAAGGACCTTTTCTTTGGAAACAGGAGCTGGTCTACACACCCTGTATGGAAACCTGGCTCTGTTTTGGCTGAGAAATAGGGAAGAACTAAGTGTTAAAGCAGGGCGCCAAAACAAACCCAGGTCTTGCTAGTCAGTGGAAAATAGAGCACCACTGGAATCCAGCAGATTTGTATTACCACACACACTGAGCTTGCTGGGGTGCCCAGTGCCTACATCCCCTCCCTGTGGCAGGGCACGGTGGGCACCTGATTTGGGGGAGAATACTGGGGGGGGGGGGAGCCATTCTGAAATCTGGCCAGGTAGAGAAAAAAGAAAAGAGAGATCAAACTCAACCAACAAGAAAACCTCAGGCAAAAGAGAGAAAACAACTTCCAGAATAAATCAAAAAGAAAATCAATGCCTAGACACCAGTGAAAAATCATGAGCCACATCAGAAATGGGAAGACATAGCCCAGTCAAAGGAAGAAACTAACATTTCAACTGAGATTTAGGAGTTGAAACAACTAATTATAGATGTTCAAACAAATCTTTTAAATCAAATCAACAAGGTGAGAGAGAATGTGAAAAAATAGATGGATATAAAAAGAAACTGGGTGATCACAAGAATTTGTAAGCTTGAAAAAACAAATGGCAGAACTTATGGGAAAGAAAAGCGCAATAGAAGAGATGAAAAACAATGGAGACATACAATAGTAGACTTGGAGAGGCAGAAGAAAGGATCCGTGAGATAGAGGACAGACACCAGAAATCCTGCACACTAAGGAACAGATGGGGAAAAGAATGGAAAAATATGAGCAGGGTCTCAGGGAACTGAACGATAACGTGAAGTGCATGAATATATGTGTTTTAGGTGTCCCAGAAGGAGAAGAGAAGGGGAAAGTGGCAGAAGGAATAATAGAGGAAATAAACAAGGAAAATTCCCCAACTCTTATGAAAGACATAAAATTACAGATCCAAGAAGTACAATGTACCCCAAACAGAAATGATCCAAATAGACCTACTCCAAGACACTTACTAATCAGATTTTCAAATGTCAAAGACAAAGAGTATTCTGAAAGCATCAAGAGAAAAGTGATCCATCACATTCAAGGGAAGCTTGATAAGACTAACTGCCAATCTCTCAGCAGAAACCATGGAGGTGAGGAGGCAGTGGTATGACATAATCAAGATATTGAAAGTGAAAAACTGTCAACCAAGAATCCTATATCCAGCAAAACTGTCTTTCAAAAATGAGGGAGCGTTTTTAAATATTTACAGATAAACAGACACTGAGAAAGTTCATGAACAGGAGACCTCCTCTACAGGAAATACTAAAGGGGGTGCTACACAAAGGAAAAAAACAGGAGAGAGAGAGGTTTGGAGAAGAGGGTAAAAATGAAGATATCAGGAGATAGAGGGTAGAGATCAGGCATTTGATATTGAAGGATTATAGGATGCTCTAGGGGATTGATTGTGTAGCTCTAGCAATGGATAGCACAATACTGTGTGACGGTAACAATATTGTAAGTACACTGAAAAATAATGACTGTGAATATGTTGAAAGAGGAAGGCTACGGGTCTGTATGACACCAGAAGTAAAGACAGAAGATAAAGACTGGGACTGTATAACCTAGTGAAACCTAGAGTGGTCAATGAGTGTGATTAAATGGTTATATGGTGCAAAATCTATATTTTCTGTAGCACACTGTATAATTTAACTTGTATGGTCAGTTTACTCAAATGCCATAATTACATGGAAACTTGACTAGGGAGTGAGACCTTGTTGTTCAGGTTAGCATGAACCCCTGATACAACCCAGAGTAATTTTGACAGAGAATAAAAAGTATTTGCAAAGCCTCCTTGAGGGACTGTGGAAAACTGTGGAAATATTAAACTTCCCCAGCTGGGGAATTCCTGATATTCTTACATCCATTGGGGACTACCATCTTAGTAGGCTGAGCCCTCTATCTTGGGGCTTGCCCTTATAAAGCTTGTTACTGCAAAGGAGAGGATAAGCCTACTCATAATTGTGCCTAAGGGTCACCCCTGAGGGCCTCTTGTTCAGATGTGGTGTCTCTCTCTAAGCCAACTCAGCAGGTAAACTCTGCCCTCTCCCCTATGTGGGACATGACTCCCAGGGGTATACATCTCCCTGGCAATGTGGAATGTGGACTCCCAGTGATGAGCCTGGACCCTGCATCATGTGATTGAGAAAGACTTCTGGACCAAAAGAGGGAAGAGAAATGAAACAAAAGTTGCAGTGGGTGAGAGATTTCAAATGCAGTTGAGAGGTCATTCAGGAGGTAACTCTAATGCATTATATAGATATCCCTTTTTAGTTTTTAGTTTATTAGAATGGTTACAACATATCTGAAACTGTTGAACTGCAATCCAGTATCCTTGATTCTTGAAGGCAATCAAATAGTTATATAGCTTATATAGTGGGACCGTGTGATTGTGAAAACCTTATGTCTCTCACTCCCTTTACCCAGTGTATGGACAAATGAGTAGGAAAATGGGAACAAAAAGTAAATGAATAATATGGAGGAGGGGAGCATGGGATGTTTTGGGTGTTTTTGCTTTTATTTCTATACTTATTTTTATTTTTTGGAGTAATGGAAGTGTTCAAAAATTGATTGTGGTGATGAATGCACAACTATATGATGATACTGTGAACAACTGTTACACTTTGGATGACTGCATGGTATGTGAATATATTTCAATCAAAATTTTAAAAAAAAGTAAATGGGGGAGGAGGGGTATGGAATGCTTTCATCACTCTCTTTTTAATTTTTATTCTTATTTTCATTTTTATTTTTGGAGTGATGAAAATATTCAAAAATTGATTGTGTTTTGAATGCACAACTATATGATGAAACTGAACAACTGTACACTTTGGACGATTGTATGGTATGTGAATATATTTCAATTAAAAAATCACACTTAAAATAAAAGTAAAATACAATAAAAAAGATAACACCAATGCCAAGAATCCCATACCCCTCCCTTATGTCCCCCTCATAGATATTTAGCTTTGGTATATTGCCTTTGCTGTAATAAATGGAAGCATGTTACAGTGTTTTTGTTAACTTTAGTCTCTAGTTTGCATTGATTATACTTTTCCCTAATACCACCCCTTTAAAACACCTTGCAAAGTTGACATTCATTTGTTTTTCCTCATGTAAACACATATTTGTACATTTAATCACAATCATTGACCACTCTAGGTTTCACTAAGTTATATAGTCCCAGTCTTTATCTTCTGTCTTTCCTTCTGGTGTCCTACATGCCCCTAACTTTCTTCTTTCAAACGTAGTCATGTTTGTTCAGTGTACTTACATTATTGTGCTACCATTACCCAATGTTCTCCAAACGTCTCTCCTGTCTTTTCCTTTCTGTCTGTAGTGCTCCCTTTAGTATTACTTGTAGAGCAGGTATCTTGTTCACAGATTCTCAGTGTCTGAGAATACTTTAAACTCTTCCTAATTTTTGAAGGATGTTTTTGCTGGATATAGAATTATTGGTTGTCCATTTTCTCTTTCAGTATCTTAAAGGAATCATACCACTGCCTTCTTGCCTCTGTGGTTTCTACTGAGAAATCTGCAGATAGTCTTTTCATGCTTCCCTTGTATGTGATGGATCACTTTTCTGTTGCTGTTTTCAGAATTCTCTTTGACATTTGATAATCTGATTATTAAGTGTCTTGGCATAGGTCTATTTGGATCTATTATGTTTGGGCTATGCTATGCTTCTTGGATCTGTAATTTTATGTCTTTCATAAGAAGTGGGAAATTTTCAGTGATTAATTCCTCCTTTATTGTTTCTGCCCCTTTTCCCTTCTCTTCTCCTTCTGGGACACCCATGACACATACATTTTGTGCTTCATGTTGTCATTCAATTCCCTAAGATGCTGTCATATTTTTCCATTCATTTCCCTATCTCTTCTTTTGTGTGTAGGATTTCAGATGTCCTGTCCTCCAATTCAAGAATCTTTTCTTCTGCCTCTTCAAGTCTACTGTTGTATGTCTCCATTTTGTTTTTAATCTCTTGTATTGTGCCCTTCATTTCCTTAAGTTCTTCCAATTGTTTTTGTTTTTTCAAACTTTTGAGTTCTTCCTTATATTCACCCAATGTCTTCTTTATATCCTTCATCTTTTTTTGCCATATCTTCCTTCAACTCATTGATTTTTGGATTGATTTCGGAGATTTGTTTGATTAATAATCAGTTGTTTTAATTACTGTATCTCAGTTTACTGTATCTCAGTAAATTTGTTCCTTTGAGTGGGCATATCTTCATTTTTCCTAATGTGACTCATTATTTTTTGTTTTCTAGGCATCTCATGTCCTTGATTACCCCAGTCAGATTTTCCCAGACCAGATTGGCCCAGGTCTCAGGAGGAAGGGGTAATCAGTATCAAGTTTCCCTGATAAACCCAGCAGGTTGTCCAACTTTCCTGTAAGGCCTGTAGACTCTGTGCTTTTCCTATCCTACCCAGCAGGTAGTGCTTCTCAGCCCATAGCTACCCACTGGTGTAAACAAGTGCAGTCCCTTTAATTCTCAGTAGACCATGTTCTGGCCAGGGGCTGAGGGTGTCAGAAGCTAAGTTAAAGTTGTTTCTGCTTCACCTCCCTCTCCAGGCTCTGGGGTCTGAATTCTCTGAGGGAGCGCCAGCATTTGACCTGGGCCCCACTCCCACCCCCTTTTTAAGGGAAAGACACACCCTTTAGGGAGTTATCTTCTACACTTTAATTCCCCCTTTGTCTAACTCTGTTAACTTTACCCTTGCCTGGGTCAGTGCTGACAATTCAAAATGCTGGAGGCTTTCTCTAATGAGTTACTTAGAATGAGAGGGGAAAAAAAAGGAAAGGGAAAGCCCCTTTTCAGGGCCTGTCTCAAGCCCCCCGTTTCACCGGTTGACTGGAGTTGGTACTCAGTTCTCTGGACTCCTTTTCTTGAGACAGCCCTTTTCCAGTATTCTGAACTCAGCCATCTCCAGAAGCCACTGTTTTTATTTATGTATTTTTTTTTCTGTCAGCCCAAACTTCTCTCTGCTGGAAATGTCCTCAGGTACTTTCCTACTTGCTTTGGGTTTATCTGTACTTGCAGCTTGTATTTAGTAGTCCAAATTTGTTAAAACCACAATTGGTACTTGGTTGAGCTACATTCTCTTGCTCTGGCAGGGACTGCTTCTTTCTCCCAGAGTGGTTTTGCAACTCAGCCTGCAGTGCTGGTGGGGGTTGGGTGCCATTTCCGCAGTTTGGGGAGCTTTACTTACAGTTCTTATGCTCAATCTCAGCTGTCCCATCTATTCCAGGCTGATACATGATGTGTGTACAGTCATGGACATCCACCAACAGTTGTTCCAGACTATTTACTAGTTTTTCCTGGCTTTTTACTAGTGCTCTAGTGGACTAACTAAATTTCACACCTCTCTATATCACCATCTTACCCCACCTTCAACTATTATATTTTTGTACCTAATATTTCCATTTTAATGATGTGGTACTTACTTCATATTATGAATATCCTCCTTTCTTAAAGCAACATTTATTCTTTTAAATGCCCAGTTCATCTGAACCAATAATTCAGCTTCAGTTGTCATAACTTCTTTAGCTTGTTATCTATTATAGTAATTATATCTTTAGGTTTTTAGTTACTTTGGCTTACGAACTAATGTTTGTATAAAGTAGTAGCTACCATACCTAATCATGAGTATTGGGAAGGACCCCAAGCCAGGTACTCATTTAAATAAAGGGCAGATGAGCCTCATTTGTTGCTGCTTTTTTGAGAAGGACTCTTAATCTCTTAGGAAGCAGTGATTTCCTTGGGTAATCTATTGGCTCTGGGGGGTTAGAATGAAACTCGGTGGATAAGTTGCTAAAGATAGATGATTAACTCACTGTTTTATGCCATGGAATTACCCCACTGAGAGCAGCTTGGATTCTTACTTCTGATTTGTGACAACAGGACAAGCAAAAAATAATCCCCAAATAATGTGGGCAAGAGGGAACAGCAGAATTAAAAGGTTTCCCAATCTATTCTTTTCAGCATCCAAGGTCCTCTGCCCCATGCTGCTAACCCCTCAGCTCCCTCTCCTCACACAAACACTCCTATCCAATCTGAGAGTTGGTTTTTGTTATTGCTGTTGGTCACTCCACAGATCTTGTTTTATATTCACTTCTGCTGAGTCTCAGGAATTGATTTTGAGAGAGGTATTTAGCAGTCCATGCAAGCTCACCATTTGTCAGAAACTGGAAAACAATGTCCTAATCAAAGACTGTACCTCTTTACCATCCCAATACTCACAGGACTCGTATTTCCTATTTGTATTTCTGCTAGTTACCACAAGTAGCCTAGGACTCTCAGGTCATCCTTATTCCTTCAGACTTTTACCTTACATGTCTCTGTACCCATTCTGACTCCGTTTGTACCCATTCTGACTCCGTTTGCACCCATGCCCAACTTTAGAAAACCTGTGCTCTCTGAAATTCATTCAATTATCACCAAAATCTTCTATATCCTCAAAAACTTTTCTCAATGTTTTCTTCACTTTCTTGTCTAACTTAAATATGGCTCTCTCCAGAAGACTATGTTTCCACTGCAGCCCACTCAATGTTCAGTTTTCTCTTCAAATCTGTATTAGCTTCCCAGCTGCTAAAGGTAATACCACACAACAGTTTGGCTTAAACAATGGGAATTTATTGGCTCATGGTTTTGAGAGCAAGAGAATTCCAAAACTGAGTCATCAGCAAAGCATTTCTTTCTCACAAAAAACCATGACATTCTGGGGCTGGCCACAGGCAATATTTGATCCTTGGCTTTTCTGTCACATGGCAATGTACATGGTGCTGTCTTCTTCCTCCTCCAGGTTCCACTGACTTCTGTTTCTTGCCCTTCCTGTGGCTTCTTTTTTTGTCCAATTTCCTTTCCTTAAAAGGATTTCTGCTATATTGGATTAACGCATCACCCTCATTTAGTTTGGGCACACCTTAATAACATCTCCAAAGGTCCTATTAACAAACAGGCTCACAATAGGAACAGGGGTTGGGACTTGTACATGCCTTTTGTGGAGGATATGATTTTATCCTCACTACCCATTATACCAGTGGGCTTGGGGGCAGGGGATCTGGCTCTTCTCATTTTTGCTTCCAGAAAATTCTCCCTACTATCCAAAAATGCCCACTTCTTGGCTCTTAAGACATCAAGAACACTACCTATTTCTGCTCCTTATTGCACCTCCCAGATTTTAACTTTTGGCTCACTTAATCTTTTCAAAACTATTTCCATCATTTCAATGTGTATGACCTTTCAAACAGCCTTTACTCTACTTCTGTGACCACTTTTCCATCAATTATATGTCATGCATCCCATTGCATGCACTCATTCATGGATTACCTAGATCTGAAAATTACCAATAACTGCAATGCCTCCAACTCAATTTCAAGGACACAACTCTTTGAACATCACCTCCATATTTCCAACTCACTCCTAAGTCCATCCTGACTCCAAAAGTTTTTGAACTCAACATAAATCTACAACCCATTGATCTTAGAATCAATCGCTATCCTTTACCCTCTAACATCCTCATTTCTCTACTTAAATTGTGTAACCAATTATTAAAACCCTTGCTTCATTGCTTTACATTTACTCTGGTTAAAGCCACAGTTGAACATGGCTGGAGAAAAACACATACCTATAAAACATAAAATTTATGCTAGTTTCATAACCAAATAGTTTTTTGCAGAATCTCTCTCTCTTTATATATACATGTGCCAGTTTGAATGTATTATGTCCCCCCCAAAAATGGCATTATCTTTGATGTAATCTTGTGTGGGCAGACCTATCAGTGTTAATTAGATTATAATTCTTTGAGTGTTTCCGTGGAGATGCACCCCACCCAACTGTGGGTGATGACTGTTGGATAATTTCCATGGAGGTGTTGGCCCGCCCATTCAGGGTGGGTCTGAATTAAATTACTGGAGCCATATAAATGAACTGACAAACAGAAGGAACTCAGTGCAGCTGTGAGTGACATTCTGAAGAGGAGCTACAGCCAAGAGGGACACTTTGAAGAACGCACTGGAACTGAGAGAGGAACTTCAGCTTACAGAGACATTTTGGAGACAGCCTTGGAAAGTCGACTTTTGTTCCGGAGAAGCTAAGAAAGGACAAATGTCCCAAGAGCAACTGAGAGTGACATTCTGGAGAGAAGCTGAAGCCTAGAGAAGAACGTCCTGGGAGAAAGCCATTTTGAAACCAGAACTCTGGAGCAGACGCCAGCCACATGCCTTCCCAGCTAACAGAGGTTTTCCGGATACTATTGGCCATCCTCCAGTGAAGGTACCTGATTGTTGATGCATTACCTTGGACACTTTATGGCCTTAAGACTGTAACTGTGTAACCAAATAAACCCCCTTTTATAAAAGCCAATCCATTTCTAGTGTTTTGCATCCTGGCAGCATTAGCAAACTAGAACAGTACAGGTAAAGTTTGCTCACAATTTCTAACAAAATCAAAAGAGCTATATCTATTTTACATACTTATTTTTAAGAATTTTAGGAATTTTAATGCATGCACACATATGTACACTTGCAAAATGAATATCTTACTCCTTGATTCACTAAAAATCTTTTGATTTGTAGCAACATGGTAAACTGCATTACTACAATTGTAAATTGTGAAAGCCTGCCGTAAGTAGAGTCCAAAAATTCAATGTTATAAAATGCAAGTTTTAATTATTGAAATAATCTATTTTTATTTGGCCTATACTGTACATAGTCTGAACTTTATATTTTCCTCTCAATCTATATCATGTATTTCTTTTCTTCATATTGTTTTATTGACATCACTCAATACTATTGTCAAAAATAGTGATAGCAGGCATAATCCCTCTTTTTTGCTGATCTTAATATTCATAGTTCTGAGTTTCATCAAGTACAATATTTGCTGTACATTTTATTGGTACAGGCTTTCCATTCCACCAATGGTCTTTTTCCCCAGTATGAATCTCTTTGTGCTTCACAAATTATGTGTGTTTAAGGCTTTTCCACCTTCATAGTGTTTTGGTGCAGAATAAATTTTTTGATGAGGTATGAGATGTGAATTTCTACTTAAGATTTTCTGACACCCAAGGCAATCAAAGGGTTTCTACCTATGAATATGTTGGTGTCTAATGAGATAACTATGACTGAATAGTTTCCCACTTTCCTGACACAGTTTCTCACCTGTATATGTCCTCACATGTAAAGCAAGAACTAAAATTACAGAGGCTTTTCCACATACAATACACTTATGGCTTCTCATCTGTATGACCTTTCAAATGTACAGTAAGAGATGCTTTTTGAGTAAAAGCCTTCCCACATTCATTACATTTAAATGGTTTCTCACCTCTATGACTTCTCATATGTGTCATAAGTAATGAGCTTTGACAGAAGGCTTTCCCACATTCATTACATTCATAGGGTTTCTCCCCTGTATGACTTCTTATATGTATGGTAAGAGATGAAATTCGGGAGAAGGCTTTCCCACATTCATTACATTCATATGGTTTTTCTCCAGTATGAATTTTCAGATGCTCAATGAGGTTTTTCTTATATCTAAATGCTTTTTCACAGTTAGGACACTCATAAGGTTTCTCTCCAGTATGAATTTTTTCATGCTCGGTGAGACTTGATTTATTACTAAAGGCTTTCCCACATTGCTTACATGTGTAAGGTTTTTCTCCAGTATGAATTCTTTGGTGTCTGATAAGATTTGACATCTGAATAAAAGCTTTTCCACAATCATTACACTCATAAGGTTTTTCACCAGTATGATTTCTCTCATGTACAGTAAGAGATGACTTTCCAGAGAAGGTTTTCCCACATTCATTACATTCGTAAGGTTTCTCACCTGTGTGACTTCTCATATGTAAAATGAATGCTGAGCACTGAGAGAAGGCTTTACCACATATATTACATTTATAGGGTTTCTCCCCTGTGTGCCTTCTTATGTGTATGGTAAGGGATGAAATTCGAGAGAAGGCTTTCCCACACTCATTACATTCATATGGTTTCTCTCCAGTATGAATTTTCTCATGGTCTATAAGACTTCTCTTCTGGCTGAAGGTTTTCCTACATTCATTACATTCATAGGGTTTCTCTCCAGTGTGAATTTTCTCATGCTCAATGAGATTTGATTTGTGGCTGAAGGCTTTCCAACATTCCTTACATGAATATGGTTTTTCTCCCGTGTGAGTTCTATGGTGTCTAATGAGGTTTGGCATGTGAATGAAAGCTTTTCCACATTCGCTGCATTCAAAAGGCTTCTTTCCTGTATGAATTTTCTGATGTGAATTAAGGTATTCCTTCCGGATAAAGGATTTTCCACATTCATAACATTCATAAGGTTTCTCCACATTATGAATTCTCAAATGTCTGATGAGGTCAAACTCCTGAATGAAGACTTTTCTACACTGAGCACACTTAAAAGAGGCTACTAAAATAGAGGATGACCTAGGGCAACATTTACCAGACTTACTATATTCATGATGTTTCTTTTCCTGGCCTCTATCTTGATAAAGTAAGTCTAAATTCTGTTTCAAATTCTTTCCAAAAGAGTTACATTTGTAGAGGCATTTACTTGTAAAATTAATATCCAAGTCCAAAGAAGAAATTTTTCCAACTTTTTTAACTTCACTGTTTTTTTCCTCAGTCAAGGTTTTCTCAAGTATGGTTGCAAGTCTTTTCACAAATCTTTGCTGTTCTCTCTCCATCAGTTCACCATATTCCGAATTCTCTAAAAAAGAAAAAAAAATAACATAAAAATTCCCAGCATTATATTATTAATAAAATTTCAGAAATAAGGTAATGTGGAGATAATTCTTTGGTTTCAGGACTTGTTTCCATATTAGGAAAGGAATTCCAAGTGCACATTTATTTGAGATTGGTTTCCAGAAGTAAAAGTCCTTAAAAGATTAAAGAGTAGAAAAACTGATATTTATTGCATCCAAAGGATCTTTTAATGTAACTTTGGCATTACAGAAACCAAGGCAATGAGAAGACCAAAAACTGGATATATGGTGAGATTAAAGGCTAAAAATTATATATAATCAGAAGAATCCATCTAGGATGACTGCAAAGAGAGTGATTAGGTGAATCATCACAAAACAAACCAAGCAGCTAAACATAACAAATTGAATAGCATACTTTTGTTTCTACTCCCTCCAAAAATTCCAGTAAAATAAAAGGGAAAAGGAAGATAAAACCCACAAGGACAAAGATAACTGGAGTAAGGTCAGAAGTACATGAGCTAAAGTGGAGGAGGACTGTCCATGGACAGCAAAGCTGAGAGAGATGAAATGAAAGTACTTTTCAGGAAATATGCTGAAATGATTTGTGCCACAGAAATAAGAAAGCCTCAGGAATGGGTGGAACAAAGTATTTCAAATGTGAGGATGAATGCTACTGCTGAAAATAGTATATGGAGCACTTAAAACTCTCACCCCACAGAACCCATAGTTACTATTCCTCTACACTAAGTGATGGAAGTTACATTTTATGGAGAAAATGCTTAAGAGAGCCTCTAGATGAAGCCTCTAAGAAATGAATAAAATTAGGATGATTAACTGAAAATTTACATATTGAATGGTTAGAATCCCCAATCCTCTAATTCTTCAGAATACTGACACTCAGAAATGTGCTTATATGTAAAATATGGGAGAAATATGTTCAGGAGAAATTGAAGAGATTCAGAGAAAAGACAATGATATATATTAATATTTGAAACCTTCTCTCCTGTCCCCTCCAAATGCCTGGACCCTGCCCAGTAACACCACAGTGAATTCCCATTAGTTGATATGGGTCTTTCTCAGACACACAACTCAAATAATTTCTTTGGGCATAGTAATTAAAGATATATGGACATCCAAGGATTACCAAATATTTGAGAGAAATCTCTAAATTGCTAACAGAAAAAAAAAGATATGAGAGATGGGTAAGGAAATCTGAGAAAACGGACCAAAGCAAGGAAAAAAGAAAGCTTAAAAACAAGAGTAAACATTGAGAATAGTGGCTGCAAGATGGTGCAGTATGAAACTTCAAAATCCAATTACATCATAGAAACACTGAAACCAAGCAAAAGTGTTAGAACTTTGGAAAACAATCAAAGATTTTATAGCTACCAACTGAACACTAAATCAAGAAACTGGCATCATTTTGAAGGTGGCTTGCTGGCAATCTAACTCTGCTTCTGTTAAATGGGATTCCTTCTCTTTCTGTCTCCTCCCATTGCTTATACTTCCATGTACAAATTTGCTTATATGGTCTCCAGTCATATTGTATTAAGGACCACACTGTTTCAGCTTGACATCATCTTAACAGGAACTCTGAAGGTATCAGTTACAATAGAGTTCATACCCATTGGAACAAGGGTTAGGATCTGAATGTGTCTTTGTGGATGATATGATTTATTCTACCACAAACACTACAACCCAAACAAACTTAGAAACAAACAGCAAATCCTGGGAAAGGGGGAAAATGTCATTTCCAGAGTTAATATATTAAAATATTCAAATATCAAGGTTTATAGAATAAAAAAAGAATACAAAGAAATGTAAAAAGATAGCCAATTCAAAAAAAGCAACAGAAACCATCATTGAGAATTCTGCAACATTGAAATTACTTGTTGACAACATTAAGTCAACTGTTCTAGACATGTCCAATAAGCTTAAGGAAAACATGAAAAAAAGACTAAAGGAAATCATGAAAATGACATATAGACAAAATCAAAATTTCAATAAAGAGAAATTATAAAAAGGAACCAAACTGAAATTTCTGGGACTGAAATGTACAATAAACAGAATTAAAAGGTTATAGAGGAGTTCCAAGGAGATGTGAGCAGGTAGAAAAAATGATGACTGAACTTCAAGACAGGACAACTGAAATTACCTAGTCTGAGCAGAAAAAAAAAAGAGGAAAATGAATAGAGCATAGTGGACCAGTGAGAAACCATCAAGCCTACCAACTAACATTATGAGAGTCCCAGAAGAAGAGAGAAAGTGAAAGACACAATATGTGAAGAAATAATGCCCCCAAACTTTCCAAATTGGACAAAAGACATGAACATACAGACTCAAGAAGGTCAATAAATGCCAAAAAAGATCAACTGAAAGACATTTATGTCAATACACATTATAATAAAACTGGTAATGCCAAAGACAAAGAAAGAATCCTGATAAGAGCAACAGAACTGACTTGCTAAGTACACAGGAATCCTAAATAAGACTGCCAATTTCTCATTAAAACCCACGGAGGCCAGAAGGCAGTGGGAAGATATAGTGAAAGTGCTGAATGGAAAACATGCCAAACAAGAATTTTATATCCAGCAAAATCAACCTTAAAATGACTTAACCTTAACATGACATTTAGCTTTCCAATCCATGAACATGGAATGTCTTTCCAGTTATTTAGGTCTTCTTTGATTTCTTTTAGCAATGTCTTGTAGTTGACAAAACTACAGGTACAGGTGTACAGGTCCTTTACATCCTTAGTTAAGTTTATTCTTAGATATTTGATTCTTTTTGTTGCGATTGTAAATGGGATTTAGACATGTATAGAAACATTACTGACTTTTGCGTGTTGATCGAGTATCCCACCACTTCGCTGGACTTGTTTAAGTTCTTCATGTTTTTCTGGGAAGTTGTCCATTTCATCTAAATTGTCTAGTTTGTTGGCAGACAGTCACTGATAATATCCTCTTATGATCACCTTTATTTCTTTGGGGTCAGTAGTAATGTCCCCCTCCCATTTCTGATTTTATTTGCATCCTCTTTTTTTCCTTTTTCAATTTTATTGATTCTCTCAAAGAACCAACATCTGGTTTTATTGATTCTCTCTATTGTTTTCATGTTGTCAATTTCATTTATTTCTGCTCTAATCTTTGTTATTTCTTTCCTTCTGTTTACTTTTGGGTTAGTTTGCTGGTCTTTCTCTAGTTCCTCCAGTGAGTAGTTAAATCTATACAGTTTTCAAATTCCTTTGTTCACATCTATCAGAGGCATCACTATCTGTGGCACTATTTGCCTTACAAAATGTATTTCTTAATTAATAAGACTTGAAAGTTGAAATACTTCCATGATCTGTAGGCCACAGAATGGATGTTGTGTTAGCAGGCATGAAAACATTAATTTTATTGTACATCTACATCAAATCTCTTAATGTAAATGATAAAAATGATAATACCCATCATTTATCCAACACTTATTTTGTGCCAGACACAAAATAACTTACTTACTTGTCCCTAAGTAAGAAACAAGACAAGGATGTCTGCTTTCACCACTGGTATTCAAATGTACTGGAAGCTTTAGGCAGAGCAATTAGGCAAGAAAAAAGAAATAAAAGGAATTCAAATTGGAAAGGAAGAAGTAAAACTATCTCTATTTACAGATATGTCTTATAAAGAGAAAATCCCAAAGAAAGCTATGAGAGCTTATCAGTGTTGCTGTAGGGTGAGATTAACATGCAGAACTCCTATACCAGAAATGGACAATCCAAAAAGGGAATCAAGATTACAATTCCATGTATAATGGCATCTTAAAGAATAAAATGTGAAAGAATAAATTTGTTCAGGCAGGGCAATGTCTTGCACACTGAGAACTAAAAACGTTTATGAAAGAAATTCAAGAAGACCAAAATAAATAGGAAAGACAGTATTCATGGATTGGAAGACCTAGTATTGTAAAGATATCAATACTACTCAAAGCAATATATTGATTCAACACAATCTTGATCAAAATTCCAGCATCTTACTTGCAGAAATGCAAAACCCAATCCTCAAATTCATATAAAATGGCAAGAGACCCCAAATAGGTCTTTTTGAAAAAGGAAAACAAAGTTTAAGGACTCACACTTCCTGATTTCAAAACATACAACAAAGCTATATAATGAAAATAGTGTAGTCTTATCATAAGGATAGCTATGTTGACCAGTGGAATGCAATTGACAGTCTAGAAATAAATCCTTATTTTTATGGCCAACTCATTTCAACAAGTTTACTCAATAGGGAAAGAATGCTCTCTTCAACAAATGGTGCTGGGAAACCTGTATATCTAAATGTAAAAGAATGAAATTGGATCTCTACCTCACACCATTCCCTAAAATTACCACGAGTTGTAACAATGACTTAAATATAAGAGCTAAAAGCATAAAAATCCTAGAAGAAAACATAGGGGGAAAAGTTCATAGCATTGGATTTGGCAATGCTATCTTATACATGACACAAAGCATGAGCAACAAAAGAAAAAGTAGGTAAATTGTACTCCCTCAAAATTTAAAACATTTGGGCATCAAAGTACATTAAAAGGAAGTGAAAATGATACCTACAGAATGGGAGAAAATAGTTTCAAATCATACACCTGAGAAGGGTCTTGTATCCAGAATATATTAGGAACTCCCAAAACTCAACAACAAAAAGACAAACAAATCAATTAAAATATGGGTAAAGGACTTGAAAAGACGTTTCTCCACAGAACATACACAAATGGCCAATAAGCACATGAAATGTGCTCATCATCAATAACCATTAGGGAAATGCAAACCAAAGCTACAGTGAGATACTATTTCACACCCACTGGGATGGCTATTATTTAAAAAGCAAGAAATAAGTGTTGGAGAGGATGTGGATAAATAGGAACTCCCATTCACTGTTGGTAGGAATGTAAAATGGTGTAGCCCCTCTGGAAAACAATTTGGAGGTTCCTCAGAAAATTAAATATAGAATTGTTATATAACCCAGCAATCCCACTTCTAGGTAAATACCCCCAAGAATTGAAAACAGGGACTCAAACAGATACTTGTATGCCATTGTTAACAGCAGCATTACTCATAACAGCCAAAAGATGGAAACTACCTAACTGTCCATCAACGGATGAATGGCTAAACAAAATATGGTATGTACATACAATATAATTCAACCATAAAAAGGAATGAAATTCTGATACATTCTACAATATCGATGAGTTTTAAAACATTATACTAAGTGAAATAATCACAACAGGACAAATATATGATTCCACTTATTTGAAATATCTAGAATAAACAAATTCATAGAGTCAAAGTAGATTAGAGGTTGACAGGGGCTGGGATAGGGAAAATGGGGAGCTATTGTCTAATGGGGCTGAGTTTCCCCTGACAGTGATTAAAAAGTTTTGTTAATGGGTGGTGCTAATGGTAACACAACATTATAAAAGTAATGCCATATAATTGCATACTTAAAAATGGATAAAATCACAAATTTCACGTTTTGTATATGCTACCACAATTTTTAAAAACACAGTAAATAGTATTGTAGAAAGCTAACAGAATGTAGCCATCAAGGAGTAGGGCAGTATAAAAAGGATCAAAGAGACAATAAGAAATCAATGCTTTTATTGTGGACTTAGACAAACTGATGCTAAAATTTATACATAAATGTCAAAAGAATTTTGAAGATGAAAAAGTGCAAGGCCTTGCTCTATTAGATAACAACACTTATTAAATCAGTTTGCTACAGGCACAACATGGATGAAAAGAATAATTAAACTAAATGTCATATGTCATATCACCCAGAAATATATTCATACATATATACTGGTGATTCATAACAAAGGTGACCCAGCAAAGCAGTAGAGAAAGAACAATCTTTTAACAAATTTGTTTATTACCTGGATATCCATAGGAAAATAAGTGATACTTGATACTCATCTCACACCATATATAAAAATCAGTTCCATGTAGACAAAAATTTTAAAGAGAAAACAATGAACTTTTTTGAACATATTACAGAATATCTTCCTGATCTTTGGTTAGGAAAACAATTTTAAACAGGACACATTCAGCGCTAACCATAAAATAAAAGATGTCCAAAATTGACTATATTAAACTTAAGAACTTCTGTTCATCACAAGATACTATTAGGAGATGGAGAATGCTAGCTGCCAAGTTGAAGAAGATATATGCCACACATTCAAGTGATAAAAGACTTATTCAGAATAGAAAAAAGGTTCATTTACTACTCAATTAGAGAAAAAAGGTAATTCATTAGGAAAATGTCCAAGAGGCACAGTCAAAGAGCAAAATGGGAAATTCATGTGTAATAAACTGAAAAGGTGTTCAATCTCACTGATAATCAGGGAAGTCCAAGTTAAAACAACAATGAGGTAAGACTATATCTTTACCAGAATGGTTGAAAATAAAGACCAACAATGGCAAATGTTGAGATCTGTGTAACAACTCTTCACATCTGATGTGAATAAAAATGGAAACAAATGCTTAAGAAAATGGTCTGGAATTATCTGCAAAGGTTGAAAATATAGATAGCCTATTATGGCATAATTCCGCTCCTATGTATATAACTGAAAGACATGAATGCATAAATGCACCAAGAAATATGTATTAGAGTGTTCATATCAGTGTTACTTATAACAGTTAAAAACTGGAAACAAGTAAAATTTCCATCAATAATAGAACGGATCAATAAATTGTGGTGTAATCATGCAATGGAAAACTAAGTAGCAATAAAAATGAATAAATTAGAATTACATACAAACGGCAATGGATGAATCATGCAATCATAATATTGAAACAAATGGGAGTCAAGCATAAAAAAATACATCACCTATATGATTCAATTTATATAAAGTTCAAAAAAACTAAATATAGTTTTTAGGAATACATACTTATGAAAGCGTACTGAATGCATAAATAAGGATAGTCATTATCATAAAAGTCAGGGATCAGGGAAAGGCTCTGGGGTGCTGGCAATGTTCTATTTCTTAGCCAGGGTAATGATTAAACTGATATTTAATTAAAGATAATTTGCCAAGATATACATTTATGTTTTATGCAGTTATGTGTCTGTTATATTTCACAATACAAATGGTTAATAAAAAACAAAAAGCAAGCAGACAGGTAGCTGAAGTTGGGTTAGCAGGAAGACAGCAATGTTTATAGCAATATGATGGCATGTAGAAGAGGAAAAGTATGCTGATAGCCAATGAAAGGACAATAGGAAATATGCCAATGACTTTAATTCTTAGGCATTTTACAATGGGTGTAAAGAGCTAAAAAAGAAAGAAATGAAGAATGAACCTGCATCACGGAAAAAATTTGGTGGGTCTTTATTCCCTGTTTCTGGTGAGGTAATTGCTATATCCTTGGAATTTCCTGTGATAAGAGAGTTTTTTTTGTTAATCATGGTGATTAATCATACCTAATAGTTCAAATGCGAACAAGATGACAGGACAGGGCTACCCACACTTTTAGTCTTAGGAGATTGGGGCTTTCAGCCATGTCATGTCTGCAGGATGTCTGGCCTCTCTGAACTCTGGAAAGGAAGAGGGGCTGGAAATAGAGTTCAACCACATGGCACTGATCCCATCAATCACGCCTATGTAATAAAACCACATATAAACTTGGGACACTCAAAGTTTGACTGAGCTTCCACAATTGATAAAATAACATTGCTGTGCTGGGAGGGTGACAAGTTTGGAGTCCACGTGGAGAGGCCACAGAAGTTGGTGTTTAGGACCCCCTTCTAGACCTTGCCCTATATATCTTTTCTCTTTATATGTACTGTTTTACTATAATAAAGCTATAATTGTAAATACAGTGCTTTCAGTAAGTTCTGTGGCTCCTTCTAGTGAATTGTGGAACCTCAGTGGGTGGTCGGAACCTCTAAATTTGTTGCCAGTTGATCAGAAGTACCAGTGGTCTGTGCCCCTAACTTGCAAATGGTGCAAAAAGGGCAATCGTGTAGAGGACTACCCTTAAACTGTGGAGTGTGGCCTAACTCTGGGTAGTCAAGAGTCAGAAATGAACTGAATTGAATTCAGATACTGCAGTATTTACAGCAGTGACAGAAGTCATTAAAGTTTTTCAACTCTATATAGAACCTTATATCCAACAGAGTTTTTGAAAGACTATAGATCTCTGAAAGACTGAATATATAAGCAAATGATTATATGAAAGCACCTGGATGTGAAGAATAAGGGTGCAAGTAAAAGGGAAAATAACCATGACAAAAAGTTGCAAAGGAAGTGAGGAGATTTGGCATCCAGAATGTAAATAAGATTAACAGATAATTCCCTAAGTTGAGTAAAAAGAGAGACGGGATGTATAATAAATAGCTATACATTTTATCTAAGTATGTTGGAAAGTTATACTCACTGTCACGCAAAAGACTATGACCTTTAGAAAATCACCTTGAAAAATGTTTCAGAGACGCTGTGGTGGCTTGGAGGTATGTACCCCAGGAAAACATATTCTTAAACTTAATCCATTCCAACGGGTGTAAACCCATCGTAAATGGGACCTTTCAATGAGGTTACTTCAGATAAGGTGTGGCCCAACAAAATCAGGATGGGTCTTATTCTTATTATTGGAGGCCTTTATAAGCAGAATGAAATTCAGACACAGAGAGAGAAAGCCAGAGGGAAGAGCCAGAAGCTGGAGGTCAGTGGAACCCGAAAGAGAAAGGTGAAGCCCGGAGAGGCAGCCACGTGCACTGCCATGTGACAGAAAAGCCAAGGAACAAGGATCACTGGCAGCCAGTCCCAGAATGCCATGGTCTTCTAAGAGAAAGCACTGCATTGGTGATGTCTTAATTTTGGAATTCTCAAAACCATGAGGCAATAAATTCCCATTGTTTAAGCGAACCCACTGCATGGCATTTATTTTGGCAGCAAGGAAACTAAAACAGGTGTCATCCTCTGAAAAACTGTCATGTGACTTTTCACCATTCACACATGCCTCGCTTACTCACCTGAACGTTGTCTTAATATTTCTTCTTTGACTACACATAGCTGTTCTTCCTGCTCCAACTTGAAAATGACATTTGGCTTGATTAGTTGATAGCCTGTTTATCAGAAGAAATATGACTTAGATGTTAATGATAGGGAAAAGGAACCATCCTAGAATTTAGGTTGAGTATGGGGAATTTCAGGGCTACTGAAGAAAGAGGCAAGTTTGGTTTCTGGGCATGCACAATGAAGTTTTCTACAAAGTGCAACAATGGCAGAAGCATATACTATCATGTAAACAAAGGAAATAAGAATCTTTTTATCCGTCAAGATGGTAATCACCTATTGACATTTAAAGGCCTCCCACATTTCAGAAATGCAGAATCTGATTTTCACAGAGATTATCTTACCCACTGTTAATAGGTTGTTATAGTTCTCCAGCATCACATCCCTGTACAGATTCCTCTGAGCAGGTTTCAATTGTTGCCATTCCTCCTCAGTAAAGTCAATAGCCACATCCTTAAATGTAATTGTGTCCTGTAACAACATATTCCTTACCAATTTAAAAGTGACATATTTAAGGATGACATCTTCTGAAAGTGTTCAGGGGTCAAAGTTCAAAAAAGCTACATAGTAAGTGCCTAATATTTAACTAATTTTATTTTATACTCCAAGAGATAATAAGTCATATTAGAATATTTTCTCTAAGTATCAGTTTATTCATTGCTTCAGCCAATTTATATGTTCACCATCTAATCTATGTGAAAGAGAAGATTGTATACTGGGAAATGACAGACTAGAACAGATGACTATGGGAGTCACTGGCAGAGAGTATATGGCAAACAGTACTGGAGGCAGAAGGAAGTAGGAGGAAAATAAAGAGTCAGAGTTGGACATGTAAAATTCAAGATTTGTGTGAAACCAGGTAGATATCCAACAGACTCTTGGATATGTTCACTGGAAGCTTAAGTAGGGACTAGAATGGAAATGAGTAATTGAAAAAAAAAAAAAATAATCACTCATCTATAACTGGTAGCTGAAGATACTGTACTGGGATATGATAACTCATGAAGCTAGCAAAATGGGATGAGAAGGGAGGTCATCAACAGAACTCTAGGGACAACCACCACTTACGAAACAGGCAAAGAAGATATAATTTTCTTTTTCTTAGTTGCTAGGGTATTAGAATAGCCTGAAGGAAATAACTGAAATGGTAGAACTAACCCATAACATTCTTTGAAATTTGCCGTACAGCTACTTGTTAAATTGTAGTTTGAAAGTTATCACCTTTTGGTATATATGTTATATTTCACAGTAAGGAAATACCTGAAACTATGGTTCTGTAACCATAACATTCTTGGAAATTTCCTATATAACTACTTGTTAAATAGTACTTTGAACATTAGCACCTTTTTGAATATATATTTCACAATAAGGAAATAACTGAAACTGTGGCACTATAACCCATAACATTCTTTGAAATTAGAATTTCAAAGAAACAGGCAAAGAAAAAGTATTCACTAAGTGGAAATTGTTTTTAAGTGGTCAAAGGATTTTAGTTAGCACAAGGAAAAAACAATGTGATAAAGCCAGGGATAAAATTTTAGATTTCTAAAATGAAGTGTGTTATGAAGAACAAATCTTAACTCCCCCTCTCATAAAACAAACAAATGTAGAAACAGAACAAAACAAAACAAAAAACTAAATTCTAAAAGTATGTGGAAATAAGAAAAAAAAATCTTTCATAAAGGAAACAAGAAAGTAAGGCAATCACATAAACCATACCTTGAGGAATTTCTTGCATAATTAACAGAAACTGAATGAAATAAAAATAGTTATAAATACTGTTCTGAGAAAGGAATGAGGCAAACATTAATTGAACAATTAATAGTAAGAATCACTGCTCTCAGCAGCTTACATATAATAACTCATCACTCCCCAAAAGTACCATTTTTAGGTGAGAAAACTGAGGAACTGTCAGTTTCTGTAACTTGCTTAAAGTTCCAGCAAAGAAGGTAATGGAGCCAGGATTGAAACCTACATATTTTTATTTCCAGAGTTTGTAGTTTTAACAACTACACTATCAGAAGTTGCTAATGAGGACAGACAAAAAAAAATAGTTTGTCTTTGTTTGTTTGACTGTTTTCTCCCCTGGATGTAGAGAATTAGGTAGTAAAAAAAAGAATAATTTAATATATTTGAGTATGGAATCAAGAAAAGAGAAGACATTTCTTCGAAAGGAGGAGCATCTCCTTTTCTGAGACCAGAATAAAGATGGTGTGGAGAGCTATGGACCACTACTTCAAAATGATACCAAAACATTTTATTTTCATGCCCATGAAAATCTTTTATTTTCTTCTAAGAAATTGATAGGCTTTTCTATCAGACAGTGCAAACCATGTAATAAATTAAGTTAATTTGATTTTTTTGTCCTGTGTTTTTCCTGTGAAAGTGAGATTCAAATTTGAAGCTCAGTTCTAAATGAACTTATTTCTATAAAATTCTAATTGCAATTTTCCCCTGGCCTTAATCATTTATAATTTTTCCTGACCAATTTTTATCTATTGAGTGTTTTCATCTTATTGTTTGGATTATTGTAATCTACTTATCTGCATTGCAGAATAAGTAGTAAAATAAAAACGTCGTTTAAAACTCACGTGAAACTTGTTCATTTCTCCTTCCTGAGAAGATAGAGTCCTGAGATGACCAACCTGGGGATGGGTAAAAAATAACAAAAACACAACTTTGAGTAACCAGTTGCTTAGCACCTCTAGACAAGCTAGTCTAGAAATATCCAGGCAAATAAAGTCAACCATCTGGTGGGGAAAAATCTTAAGATCCATCAAAAACCAAAAATAACCATACTATTTGGAGGCAGTAATAGGTACAAACATGAGTGACAAGATGAAGAAAATCCTATGGGGCTTCAACATAGATTGCATAGTACAAGGAAAAATTTTCCCCCTGAACCATTTAAGAGTAAATTTCTGACTCAAAGACCCATCACAAACAAGGACATGTCCCACATAACCACAAAATAATTACCAAGATTAAGAAATCAACATTAATACACTTACTCATCAGACCCCATTCAAATTCAGTGAATGGTCCCAATAATGTCCTTTGCAGCAAGTTCAGAAGCAGACATTGCATTTAGCTCTCATGTCTCTTTAATCATCTGTAGCCAAAGAACTTTTCAGACTTGTCCTGAATTTTATAATCTAGATACTTTTAATGATTACAAGACAGTTCCTTGGAGAATGTCCCTCCAATTTGGCTTTCTCTAATGTTTCCTTGTGATTTATTAATGCTTTTTGGAAGGAATACCACAGAAATGATGTTGCATTCTTCTCAGGGAATATCAGGAGGCATATGATGACATCTTATCACATTATTTGTGATAGTCACTTTAGTTAATTATGGTGGTATGCTAGTTTGAAACTGTTATGTACTGCAGAAATGCCATGTTCTTTTAATCCACTCTTGTGGGGGCAGACCTATTGTGGGTGGGACCTTTTGATTAGATTATTTCCATGGAGATGTGACCCCTCCCATTCAAGATGGGTCTGAATTAGTTTACTGGAGTCCTTAAGAGAGCTCAGAGCTGACACAGACCTGGACACTCAGAGATGCTTAGAGAGAAAACACCAGAGACATTTTGGAGACAGCCATGGAAACCAGAATCAGGAGAGAAGCTAAGAGATGAAATCCAGAGTTTGCCCCAAAGAAGCTGAGAGAGGACCCCCAGATGCTTAGAGAGAAACATTCTGGGAAAAACAAGCAAGGACGCACAGAAGCCCAGAGACATTTTGGAGAAAGCAATGGAAACCAGAAACTAACCCCAGGAGAGGCCCAGCAGACTCCAGCCATGTGCCTTCCCATCTGAGAGAGGAACCCCAGATGCCATCGGCTTTTCTTCAGAGAAGGCATCATCCTATTGATGCCATAATTGGGACATTTTCATGGCCTCAGAATCATAAATTTGTGAACTAATAAATCCCCGTTGTAAAAGCCAGTCCATTTCTTACATATCGCATTTCAACAGCTTAGCAAACCAGAACAGGTGGTTTCTGCTAGGCTTATCCACTGTAAAATTACTCTTTCCCCTTAGTAATTTGTTAGGAATTTATGAGGAGGTACTCTGAGAATATGTGAACATCCCTATGTAAACATCAAACTTTCAGTTTATTAATTTATATCAGTATGGACTTGTGATTTGTTATTCATTTAAAGGCTTTTACTATTATTTATTTTAATCCTCAGTTAGACCCACATTTGGCAAAGTGGGAGCCCCTTCCATCTGGCTTCTGTGTCCTTTTAACATGTCCCTATCATTCTTTAAGTACTTCCTTATTTTCTGGCACAAGATATTCCAGAGTTATCTACTATATGCCCTTTCCCAAACTGGAATCAGTGATTTCTTCAAGGAGTCCTAGTTTCTAACGGTATATGGAATGGTATTTAGAGGCCAAGATCCAGGTGCTAGCATGTTCACTGCTATTGCAGTGTTGTTGCTCCCAGGTTCTCTCAGTGCACAAAGCAAATAATATATATAAATAAACACACCCATAAACTGCATATACACATTTACATCTATACTCATTTTTATCTATGTATATATACTGAAAACTATGACCTAACACTAACCTCTCCAATACAAATATATAAAACCACAGGGTTCATTCTAGTTTTCTCCCTTACGTATAACTCCCTTCTCTGAGAGGGAGAAACTTTGGTTCCATTATCCTTAAGTGTGTGTATGTGTGTGTCTGTGTGTGTGCATGTATATACGCAACATATTTGATCAGTCTTCTTGGTTATAACCAATATCCCATTTCAAATACTATACTCTCACTGGGTATAGGACCCCCTTGCCAAGCACAGGCTCCAACGGTGCTTTAGGCCATTGGCTTCACTGGCTTGTATGACTACCTTGCTCAGCCTCACCTAATGTCAGGATTGAAGTGTTAGGAATGGGGAGGAATGGAAAAGAGGAAGAGAAATTGACTGAAGCCACAAGAAGAAATACAGGTCTCTAGTAAAGTTAATAATGTGGGTAAATATAAATACCATTATTATTGAATTTTTTTATTTGTAAATCACTATTTATAAATCACTAATTTAGTAACTGATTTAGGGAAGGATCATCAGTAGACGCTTAAACCACTAGATAAAAGGTTGTATGTGAAATGGTCTCAAAGTAGCTCCATCAGATTACTTCTTAACCACAAAGAAAAAAAGATATCTTTACCATAGAGAAATCAGATGCACATGCTACTTGTGAAAAAGTGATTAATTTCAGTATCACCAATAATGGATCAAGAAGAAATTATGTGCTTCTCGATGAGATAAAATAGGAAGAACACAACACCACCCATAGAGTTCTGGCCAAATATGTTTAAATTGAAACTAATCATGCAAAACACTCTCACAAATCCTGAATGTTGGACTTTCTAGAACAAAAATGTTCTGGTCTCTTCAAAATTGCCAATATGAAAGATAAAAATAGGCAGTGGGTAGGGAAGGGACTACTCTAGACTCAAGAAACTAAAAAGACATGACTATCCAAAAGCAAAGTGTAACTTTGATTGGGATCCTTGATCAATTTTCAAAATAGGCATATAGGACATATGGGGAACTGGGAAAATTTGAAAATGGACTGTATATTACATGATATTGGGAATCAATGTTAATTTCTTTTGTGAATTGATGGTACGCAGAATGACCTTTTCTTAGGAGATGCATGCTAAAGAATTCTTTAATGCTAAATCTTTATAATGTCTGCAATTTACTCTTAAATGTTGGGCAAAAAACAAAAACATGTAAATACATGTACAGAGAGATTAAGCAAATGGTACAAAATGTTTAAAACTGGTGAATGTAGGTGAAGGCTATACAAGTACATATCATTATACTGCTTGTGCAGATAGAAATGAACCTTACCCACAGACACGTCTGACCTTTGTTCTCACCTACCGGAAAGTGATCTCTAGGCCCCTGGAATGTTCTTCCTGACAGGAGTGTCTTTTTCGCCTGGGGCTTTGGCCACCAGAAAGTTTAATATGTTTTATGATGGGGCTTTGGGTTATGTGGTATCAGTTCCAACCTCCAGAAGGTATTAGCCTGGCCTCCAGGAGGGGTTGGAGACTAAAGGTCAGCCATGAGAACAATATGGGCTCGAGCTTCTGGACACCAACAAACACCTCAGGTGAGTTCTAGTTGGCAATACGCTGTGAGTATTGTCACAGATCATAGCTGGGAGAAGTAATACCAACCAAATTCCACCAGGAGAGGATGACTGGAAGCTCTGCATTTCAACTCCTCATAGACTCTAACCTATGTATCTCTTTCCTTGCCTGATTTTACTTTGTACCCCTTCCTTGTAATGTACTGTAACTGTGAGTATAATGGTTTTCAGTGAGTTCTGAGTCTTTCCAGTGAATTATCGAACATAAGGATGGTTTTGGGAACCTCCTAACTTGCTTTGGTGTCAGAAATGAGAGGGGTCTGGTGTGGACAGTCCCCAGAACTTTGCAGTTGCACCCTAACTCCTTACACCATACTGTATACTGTAGATTTAAATTATTTAAGTAAACATTAAGAAAAAACACTAGAAAAATAGCAGAATGACTTGAATACTTTCCCAGGATCACTGATTAAATGTTGGACTTAACTACACTGGTATAAATCCAATCTCTTGAAGAAGGCCAAAATCATTTACCAACATCAGCACATGCTCAAAGATCTCAAAGAAAATAATCCAGTGTCAGGAAATAGAAGAACATACTTACCAAAGCTGTTGAAGGCCAGCTGGGCTGAAGAGACGAACTAATTCTTAAATGTCTGCAAAGTTACAATGGGTCATAAGGACATAAATCTAAAACTCATAGTTGATTAAAAAAAAAAGGCACCTCAGGCATATGAAAATTTGTGGGCCAAGTATTCTTTTCTCTCTTCTTCCTAAAGGGTAAGTTTCTCTAGATTTTGTCCATTTTCAGGGTTTAGATTCCCTGGCTCACTTCCTTATTCCAGAATTTTCAACATCTCTATTTTCTTTTGAATTTTAAACTTAAATTTTAAATACAAAAGTAATATGTTTCCTTGTTGAGAGAGAAAGAGAGATTACCAATAATGCTTCAATCCCCTGTGACACCTGTCCCTTCTTAGTAAACTAAGTCCTGACTTCTCTCTCCAGAGTTTACTAGTGATAGGAGTTTGGTGTGTATCCCTCCATAAATGTATAATATTGCTTTTTCTGTGTTTTTTAAATACTAATGTTATCACATGATTTGCTAAAAAATAAATTTCCTCCTTAGCTCCTGCAGTCTGATTTATAATGGTCTTAACCTTACTGGGTTAGTGTACCTCTTTGTGAATCTGATTTAAGTGCCAGTACTTCTCTAAAAAAAAGATCACATTATATCCACACATACAAAACTTAACAAGTTTAATGTTCAATAGGTAACCCATGTTCATAGAATCTATTCCTCTCAGGTTAACAATTCCTATTTTTCACTTTCAAACAATAGCCTCCTTCTTCTTGCAAACATACATCTCAACTAGTCAAATGCCAAAGGAGATAACCCAAAATCAAATAGAAGTGGCTTGAGACAATGCATGCTGTCCAACTTCAAATCAGAATGTGTCACCTCTTTAAAAAAAACACTCTACATCTCCCATATATATTCTAACAAAATTCTTGCTCCCTTCGATCCATCCTACATCAGTGTGACTTGACCATTTTTATTTCACACAGCCATAAAAGATCATGCACACAGCTCCATTCACTCAACAATCCTGGACACCAAACCTGCTACTCCCAGTCACACTATTAGGGAGAGATCAATATATGGTCCTGAAAGTCAGAGTGGGTTTTATTAATTTTACTTTTTTTCCACTTGAAGAGTGGTGAAATCAAAACTCTATCTCCTCTGTGCCGGAATTTCACAATTTTGCAATAATTGAAAAAAAAAGAAAAAGAAAAAGAAAAAAACCATGATGCCTTGAAGAAACTGAGAACAAGGTGAAGCTTGCCAAAAAACGGAACAGCGTTTGTTCTTTTCTCTCTGTAAGCCCAGGTTTGCTTATCAGAAAATGTGTCTGACCAAGTACAAGTGTCTAACCAAGAATTCAGGAAATCTGATTAATGCTGGACTCTGCTAAAATTTACTCCTCTCCATGTATAACACTATTTTCTTACTTTCTTAGTCCACAGCCTGTCAATCTTACCCATTAATGCCCCCCCTTACAGAAGTGAATGGATGCTGTTGTTGCTTGAATCACGCCGCCCACAAAAGACGTGTTGAAGTACTAACTCTCCCTCCCTTGTCTTGTGGGTATGAATGAATCCATTTTTCCATAGCACTTTTGAAGATATTATTAGTTAGTTTTGAAGATATTATTAGTTAGGATGTGGCCAAACTGAATGAGGGTGGGCCTCGATACAATGACTAAAATCCCTAGAAGCACAGAAAATTGGACGTCAAAGGAGAAGCCCAAACTAGAAGCCAACTTGACCATCTTTTTTTTCCAGTCACACGCAGGCTTTTATGGGTGAACCTCCACAGACACCCTGTAACACAGGCACATAGAAAGGACATTTATATAAACCCACATCATCAGGCAGTCACGCAACAACACACAATTAGGGATACAAAATCAGAGAGACATAACAGAGATACGTAACAGCCAGGCTCCCTTAGTTTGCCAGACAATCGCACAAAGTCTTAAAATTCTGTTCCTATGCAGCCTTAAGTAGAAATCACTTCATACCCAACAGCATGAAGACTCACACACTGGCAGAAATACAATGACACACCCGGCCACTGACAAACTCAGTCTGCCGGACATCACGCGTTGTCTCACACGTAAATACACACACACACACACACACACACACACACACACACACACACCAACACACACACACACACACCAACACATACCAAAGCCCCGGAAACCACACAGGGTTCCGAACACCAGACCGAAGCGCTCCGGGTCCCAACCCGAACAGGGCGACGTCCCCTCCTTCCACCTTTCCGCCAGCTGATCCCTCCTCCTTCTATCAACCCGAGACCCTGCAGCCCACTCGCCGCTTCAAGCCCAACCACCGGAACCGCAGGCGCCAGACGCCTGCGCAGTGAGCAGGCGGAGTCCCCGGGACCCGTCCGGAGAAAGTGGATTTGGCGTCCTAATCGCCTGCGTCGCTTGCCACGATCTTCTTGGCGCTGGACTACATTTCCCAGAGGGACCGCGCACTGAATGCGGTTTCATTTCCATTCGTTCGCGATATTTGGGGGCCTCGCGTAGGCTCAGGCCGCTTCTGTGGTAGGTGCTTAGTTCAGCTGCGTCTAGGCTGGCGGACCCGGAACCGCTGTTTGATCGGGTCGCCAGACTCGGACCCTGAACTGCACCCTGGAAAGCCAGGTGAGAGGTCCAGAGTGACAGGGCGGAAACTCGCGGAGCAAGGGGCGCTGGAATTGCGTGTGTGGCCCTACATCGCGTGGTTTTGTATATGTGAAACAGGATGGCTTGTCTCGGTAACTGTGGGCGACCGGGTGTCTTCGGCTGTGGTTTTCTGTGTGAGCGTTTGTGAGAGTTTGGTTTATCTGTGACTCTGAAGGTGTGACAGTACTGTTTGTGATAGGGGTCTGAGACCGTGTGCTTACTTGAGTGGCTGTTTGTATGTGCTTATCTGACTGATTGGGTGTGTACGCGTGTATGACTGCTGATTGCTTGTGACTGTGAGATGTGTAACAGTGCTGTTGTGACAGGTTGTTAGCATGTGCTTGTTCACTGTGAGCTTGTGTGACTGGTATCTTGCGTGTGTCTGGCGTTTGCTTTGTGATTTAGAGATCATAGTGCCTCGGTGATAGGATGTTTGTGATCCTGTATTTCCTTGATATGCTGTTTGGTTGTGCTTGCCTGATTATCTGATTTGTGTTTGCCGTGTGTATGACTGGGGTTTGCTTGTGCCTCTGTGAAGTGAGTAAAAGTGCCTCTTTGAAAGGGTGTTTGCAGCCATATGTGCTCCTGTCATGGTGCTTGCATATACTTGTGTGATTGTATGTATGCCCTGAGTATGACTGGATTTTGTTTCTGACTAGCATTAACATGATGATTGTGACTCTAGCTGGGTAACTGTGGAAATGTGATTGTACGACTTTGTGTGGTCATTTGTGTAACTTTTTATACTGCCATATCACGGGAGTTTCGTGAGGTTCAGAGGTAATGTTTGTTTTGGTATTCCTGGGGTTCATTCTGGAGCCGATTATGTCTATGGATCATCAGTCCTATGTGGCTTTGTGCTCTGCTAAGTACTTGACATCCTCCTGTTTTGACCGTAGTGGCTACCCTTCCCTCACTTTCCTCCCTTCTACCAAGTAAGGCATAGCTTGTGTTGATTCATTTCTGTATCCATCTTCAGTTCATTCTGGGACTATAGTTATATGATCCCTGCTGCTTTCCCTTGTAGTCTGCAAGGACTTGGATGGGGAGGAGTGGCAGGCAGGAGGGAAGTCAGAAAGTTGAGCCTCTCAGTGAGGAATAGGAGTTTTTTCCAAGCCACAGATATGGTCTTGAGTTGAGAATTTTAAAAGTTATAGCACCTTCAAGACAATCCACTTGGAAGTGTTAACTGGGCCTTGGAATGGGAATGCTGTATTGGCTAGCCACTTGCTTCAGAACCTATAGAACTCCATCCATTCCAGAGCTCTGTCTCCAGTGGACAGCTTTCAATCCAGAAATGGATTCTAGCACAAGACAACTGTGGCCTTGTCCCTTCTTTCTGATACAGAAGATACAGGACTATTCTAGTCTCCTTTGGACTTTCCTTTATGTTAAGTGAGAGTTACATTGTGGTGATGGAGGAACAGGGTGTGTTCTAATTTATAGTATGCCCTAAGAAAGCCCTAGAATTCCGTAATTCCATGTTCTTTCCATGAGAGTATTGCCTAGAGGAGGAAGGAATGGCTTTTGTACATATAGAGGCAGATTCCAAGGTGAGTAGATGTTTCTTCTTTGTTTTCTAAGTTGCCTTTATTTTTTAGGAATAGGGATCTTTGTTTTCCTTTTGAAATTCCCTGCCTAAATCTTCTTGAATGATGGAGGGGCAAGGCAATTTTCTGTAGACTGAGAGCAAGAAAATAGTTAATTGTGATGGATTCTTCCAAAAAGTGCTTGAGTTGAGAAGGATGGATTTGAGATTCATGGATTTAAAAGGAAAGCTCTTTTGTTTTGTTTCTGATACAAATTCTATTTTTTTAACTTAATTTTAAAACTTTTTATTGAAAATTTCCAATGTAAAGGTAAGTATAATGAACCTTCATATGCCCGCTTTAAAAGTTATCACTTGTCAGTCTTGTTTCATTTATTCTGTCTTGAGTTCAAAATCCTTTTGATTTTTTTTTGACTCTTGAGCTATTTCGATGAGTGCTGTTTAGTGTTTAAATATTTGGGGGGCCCTCCAGAGAGCTTTCTGTTACTCATTTCTAATTTTAGTTCATTGTTTTCAGAGAACACGCTTTGTATGGCCTGAAATCTTTAAAATTTATTGAAATGTATTTTATGGCCCAGAATATAATGTGTGTTAGCAAATATTTTGTATGTGTTTGAATAGAATGTGTATTGTGCTGTTGTTGGATACAGTGTTCTATATATGTCAATGAGGACAGGCGGGTAGATAGTGTTGATTTTCAATCTTTTATACCCTTACTGATTTTCTGTCTACTAATTCTATCAATTAAGAAAGAATATTGAAATCTCTAATGATAATTGTGGATTTTTCTATTTCTCCACACAGTTTCTATCAGTTTCTGCTTCATGTATTTTGCAGCTCTGTTATTAGGTGCAAAAATGTTTAGATCATCATGGTGAATTGACCCCTTTTTCATTATGAAGTAATCTTCTTTAACTCTGGCAATATTCTTTGTTTTCTGGATATCTACTTTGTATAGTATTTAATGTAGCCTTTCCAACTGTCAAATGTTATCATAGTACATCTTTTTCTAACATTTTACTTTTCATATATTTGTATTTGATATATATATTTTTTAATTTAATAGATTTTATTTTGAATTAAATTCAATCTTAGAGGAAGAGTTGCAAAAACAGTACAAACCCCATGCATAGAACTCCATCATACCCCGACCCCCCTCCCCTGATCCCCCGATCCACCACCTTTAACATCCTGTCACACCACCATTTCTTTCTTTCCCTCCCTCTCTCCCTCTCTCCCTCTCTCCCTCCCTCCCTATCATCCATCATCTATTGCTGTGTCCTCTGAAAATACGTGAGCAAACTGCACATGTTTTTGAACAAACAATATAATTCACATATACCTTTCCCATGGACAAGAACATTCTTTTATGCAATCTCACTAAGCGCAGCTAAGAATTTCAAGAACTTCAACATTGATACAAAGCTTACATTCTATGTTTCCTTTGTGTGTGTGTGTGTGTGTGTCCCATCTGTGTCCCTTTGAGCCTCCTCTCCTCCATCCTCAGACCCCATCCAGGATCATCCTTGGCATTTAATTGTCATCTATTTAGACTTTTTTTTTTTTAATTGTGGAAACATACATATAGCCTAAAACTTCCCATTCCACCCCGTCCGAAGCATTCCATTAGTGGGATTAATCACATTTAGAATGTTGCAATGCTATCACCTTCCCACCATCCATTTCTAGGAGTTTCCCTTCACCCCAAACAGAAACCCTACTCTCATTTCTTAACTCCCCATTGCCCCTTGCCCCACTTCTCGGAACCCCTGTTCTACTTTTCATCTCTATGGTCATATTCTCTGATACTTTCTTTGTGTTTACTGTGGGGCTTAAATTTAACATCTTAAATCTATAACAATCTTGTTTTTCTTTGATGACACATAAACTATGTTCCTATACGCCATTATCCCTTCACCTTTATGTAGTTCTTGTGAAAAATTACACATTTTACATTGAGTCCAAAACCACTGATTTATCATTACAGTTTATGTATTTTAGATCCTGTAGGAAGTAAATAGTGGAGTTATAAATAAAAAATGCAGTAGTATTGGTATTTATATTTACTATGTGATCTTTACTGGAAATCTTTATTTCTTCATGTAGGTTCAGTCAATTGTTTAGTGTCCCTTCCTTTCAGCCTGCTCAACTTCCTTTAGCATTTCTTATAGGACTGATTACTGGTGATGAAGTCCCTCAGCTTTTGAATATCCAGGAATGTTTTTATCTTCCCCTCATTTTTATCCTCCAGGTGTTTGTGAATTCTCCAAGTCTCTGATGGTTATTGACTTCTATTTGTATTCCATTGTGGTCAGAGAATGTGCTTTGAACATCAAAATCTTTTTTTTTTTTTAATTTATTGAGGCTTGTTTTTATGCCCCAGCATACGGTCCATTCTGCAGAAAGATCTGTGATCACTACAGAAGAATGTGTGTCCCAGTGACCTGGGAAGTAATATTCTATATATGTCCGTTAAAAATTTTTTTTTCTCTCTCTCCTTTCTTTGTTTCTCTGTCGGTAGGGTTCCCTTTAGTATCTGAAGTAGGGCAGGTCTTTTATTAGCAAAATCTCTCAGCATTTGTTTGTGAAAAATTTAAGCTCTCCCTCAAATTTGAAGGAGAGTTTTGCTGGATAAAGTATTCTTGGTTGGAAATTTTTCTCTCTCAGAATTTTAAATATGTCATGCCACTGCCTCTCGCCTCCATGGTGGCTGCTGAGTAGTTACGACTTAGTCTTATGTTGTTTCCTTTGTATGTGGTGAATTGCTTTTCTCTTGCTGCTTTCAGAACTTGCTCCTTCGCTTCAGTATTTGACAGTCTGATCAGAATATGTCTTGGAGTGGGTTTATTTGTATTTATTCTATTTGGAGTTGGCTGGGCATTTATGTTTTGTGTATTTATATTGTGTAGAAGGCTCGGGAAGTTTTCCCCAACAATTTCTTTGAGTACTCTTTCTAGACCTTTACCCTTCTCTTCCCCTTCTGGGACACCAATGAGTCTTAAATTTGGATGTTTTATTTTATCTGTCGTATCCCTGAGATCCGTTTTGATTTTTTTCATTTTTTTCCCCATTCTTTCTTTTTTCTTTCATTTTCTGTTCTGTGGTCCTCGAGGAGGCTGAGTTGTTGTTCAGCTTCCTCTAATCTTGTATTATGACTATCCAGAGTCTTTTTAATTTGGCCTACAGTTTAATTTCCATAAGATCTTCTATTTTTTTATTTACTCTTGAAATTTCTTCTTTATGCTCTTCTAGGGTCTTCTTTATGTCTTTTATATCCTGTGCCATGCTCTTCTTCATGTCCGTTATATCCTGAGCAATGCTCTTGTTGCCTGTCTGTAATTCTTTGATTAATTGTGCCAAGTACTGTGTGTCTTCGGATCTTTTGATTTGGGTGTTTTGGTTTGGGTTCTCCATATCATCTGGTTTTATCATATGCTTTAAGATTTTCTGTTGTTTTTGGCCTCTTGGCATTTGCTTTACTTGATCCCTAATTTAACAGAACTGCAGCTTGGTGGAGTACACTTTCTCTAACTAACCAGCAGATGGTGTCCATGAGTCACCTATTCCCCTCAAGTCAGTTCTCCCCAACTTTGTCTTTGTGGTGTGTGGGGGTCTGATTCTTGTGGGGTCCAATTGGTGCACCAAGTTTGGGTGTGTTGCTGGTGCTGTCTGCCCTGAATGTGGGGCGTGTGTCTGGGTGGTTAGGCAGGCAGGGCAGCTTTAATAATCAAACCTCCCCGGTGTTCCTGGAGATTTAAGGCTGTTCTCTGCCGCTGACCCACAAGTCCTTGCTATTGGCGTAGGTTCCCTGGGATTGCCGAGCGGTTCCCCCTTCCCAGCTGTGCTCTTCCAGGACCTCTGCTGAGGGAGGGCCATGCCATGTCACTAGTGCGCGCCAGCCTGCCAGGGAAGCCCTGGGTCACTGGGCCATGCAGGTGCACTCCCAGCCCACTTCAAAGATGGTTAAATGGGAAGTGTTAACTTCACCCTTTTCGCACAGCTCCGCCCTCCCAGCTCCAGGGCAATCAGCCGTGGGTGTATTAAAGGCCACTGTCCATGGCTGATATTGTGGCTTGTGTGTAGTGCTGTGAGAAAGAGTCCCTGTCATACTGGGTTTCTTGGCGTGGCTCTGGGCTGTGGGTCTGGCCCCGGGCAGTAACGCCCCCACCCGTTGGGGAGATGGCTGCAAGGAATGTGGTTTTTTTTCTCCTTTTGGCTCCCCTCTGTTCCTCTGGTCTCGAGACAATCAGCAGTGGGTGTGGGAAGGGGTATCCTCTATGCCAGACACTGAGGCGTTAGCCCAGCCTGCTCCCGCCATGCATCACTGCGTGGCTCTCCCCGTTGTATCTGTAGCCATTCCCGGGCTTTTTTTTTTTAAAGAACTAGTTTGTCTCCAAATGCCAGCCCATTGTTTCCCCACACTGCAGTGCGGCCGAGGGACTTTCAGCCAACTCACTCACTTGTTTCAGAATGCAGGCTCCTGGTTGCACCAAATGCACGTTCCCTGTGGATTTAGCAGACCTAGTCCAACTGGTGCATAGCTGGCAGTGGTGTTCTGGGTCACTCCTGGTTTTTATCTAGCATTTATCATGGAGGTGTTTTTTTGCCCTGTCTCACCTAGCCACCATGTTAGGTTCTCTCCTGTATTTGATATTTAAAGTATATTTCTTTTAGGCCTCATATAGTTGGATGTTGTTTTTTTTTTTAATTCAATTTAACAATATCTGTCTTTTAACCAGAGTATTTAGACCATTTATATTTGGTATGATGATTGATAGCACTAGGTTCAACTTCATTATCTGGCTATTTGTCTTATATTTGTTCCATCTATTTTTCCCTTTTTTCCTCTTTTATTCCTTCTTTCGATTAATGGAAAGAGAAAGAAAGAAGGAGTTTCAAAAAATTTTACAACCAATATTTTGGTAACAATATGAATACACAAAATGGTCAAGACTTCTTGGAGTTCTTTTGATCAATAGGCTATCACCCACGGTAATCACATTATTGTGTTTGGTAGTCACATAAAATAACACCTCTCCTGGTTTAGCCAGCAACCTGAGATAGAATTAGGCAAATTTGTTTCATCTTGATTTCTGCTTTTAGAGATTGCCCCTCCCACAAACACACATGCACTTTAATTTTTTTAAAAAATTCCATAAAACATTATATGGCTCCAAAATCAAAATTACATGACAAGAGGCATTCAGAGAAGTCTAGCACCCATTCCTGTCCCCTCTACCCCATTTCCTCTTTCCCTTTTTAGATAACTACCTATATTTCTCTTTGGTTTATTCAAGTCCAGATTAATTTTTTCCTTTCATTCATTGTCATGTTTTTGGTGTTGTATCTAAAAGTCAGAGCCAAACTGAAGTTCACTTAGATTTTCTCCTATGTCATATTCTGGAAGTTTTATTATTTTCCATTTTCCATTTAGGTCTGTGATACATTTTGAGGTTTTTTTTTCGTGAAATGTGTAGGGTCATTCATTTTTTTGCATGTGAATGTCCAGTTGTTATAGCACCATTTGTTGGAAAGACTTTCCTTTCTCCATTGAAATCTCTTTGCTCTTTTGTCAAAGATCAGTTGATTTTACTTGTGTGGGTCTATTTCTGGACTCTTTTCTGTTCCATTGATCTATTTGTCTGCTCATTGGACAATACTATGCTGCAATGATTACTGTAGCTTTGTAGTATGTTTTGGAGTGGGTAGCGTCCGTCTTCCAACTTTATTCTTCTTCAATATTGTGTTATTGGCTATTTTGGGTCTTTTGCCTTACCATATATACTTTACAGTCAGCTTCTGGATATTCACAAAGTGACTTGCTGGAATTTTGTTTGGGATTGCATTGAATCTGTAGACAAAATTGGGAATAATTGGCATCTTTATAATATTGAATCTTCCTATCCATGAACAGGAATATCTCTCCATTTATTTAGCTCTTTGTCTACTTTCATCAGAGTTTTGTAGTGTTCCTCATATAGTTCTTGAGTTATTTTTGTTAGATTTATACCTATGTATATCATTTGCTGCTGATGTAATTTTTTTTTTTTAATTTCAAAATCCATTGTCATGTATTAGTTCCAGGAAGGTTTTTTGATGTTGTTGACTTTGGGATTTTCTAATAGACAGTATGTCATTTCCAAAAAAGAGTTTTATTTCTTCCTTCCCAATTAGTGCACCTTTAGTTCCTTTACTTGTCTTACTGTATTAGCTAGGATTTCTAGTACAATGTTGGATAAAGTGGTAAGAAGGTCCATTCGTGCCTTATTCCTGGTTTTATGGGGATCTAGTTTATCACCGTTAAGTATGATGTGTAGCTGTAGGTTTTTTTGTTTTTTTGTTTTTTTTTTTTGAGATGTTCTTTATCAAGTGGAGAAAGCTTTCCTTATACCTACGTTGCTGAGCTTTTATCATGAATGGGTATTGGGTTTTGTCAAATGCTCTTCTGCATCTGTTGATATGACTATTATATATTTTTTATTTAGCCCATTGAGGTGATGCATTATGGATCTCATTAATTAATTTTGAAGCGTTGAATCAGCCTTATATGTCTGCAGTAAATCTCCTTTGGTTGTGATGTATAATTCTCTTTTTTGGATTCAATTTGCTACTAATTTGTTTTGGATTTTTGCATCTATGTTCATGGGAGATATCGGTCTGAAGTTTTCTTTCTTGTAATGTCTTTGTGTGGTTTTGGTATTAGGGTAATGTTGACCTCATAGAATGAGTTAGGAAGTGTTCCATTTGCTTCTAATTTCTGAAACAGACTAGAAAATTGTTATCACTTCTTTAAATGTAGGAAACCATCTGCACCTGGTGCTTTCTTTCTTGGAAATATAGTAATTATTGATTCTATTTCTTAAGTAGATAAAAGCCTATTCACATTATTTCTTCTTGTGTCAGTTTTGGTATATTGTTTCTTTCAAGAAGTTGCTATATTTCACCTTAGTATCAAATTTGTGGGCATAGAGTTGTTCAAAATATTCCTTTATTATCCATTTAATATCCACGAGATCAGTAGTGATAGCCCCTCTTTCATTTCTGATATTAGTAATTTATGACTCCTCTTTCTTTTTTCTTGGGTAGCATAGCTAAAGTTTTATTAGTGTCACTGGACTTTTCAAAGAACCAGTTAATGGCTTTGTTTATTTTCTCTTTTTTTTTTTTGTTTTCAGTTTCATTTATTTCTGCTCTAATTTTTATTATTCTTTTCTTCTGTACATGTTGAAATTAATTTATTCTCCTCTTTTCATTTCTTCTGGGTAAAGCTTAGATTATTGATTTTAGATCTTCTTTGCTCATATATTAATTCAATGCTAGCAATTCCCCTCTAGGCACTGCTTTTGCTGCATCTCACAAATTTTGATCTTACTTTCATTTTCATTTAGTTCAAGTGTTTTTAAATTCCTCTTTTCTTTGACTCTTGTGTTAGATTTATAAGTATGTTGTTTAATCTCAAACTCTGGGAGATGTTCCAACCGTAGTTTTTGTATTGGTATCTATTTTAATTCCACTGTGGTCTGAGGGCTTACTTTGATAATTTCTATTCTTTTGAATTTGTTAATGTGTGTTTTATGGGACAGAGTGTGTTCTATGTGAATCTCTTGTGAGCTTGAGAAAAATGTGTATTCTGCTGTTGGATGAAGTATTCTATAAATGTCAATCAGGTCCCACCAATTGATGGCACTATTCAGGTCAACTATATCCTTACAGATTTTCTGCCTACAGGATCTGTTGTTTACCAATAGAAGGGTATTGAATCTCCAGCTAAAATAGTGGATTTGTCTATTTCTCCTTGAAGTTCTATAGTTTTTGCCTTACATATTTTGATGTTCCCTTGTTAGGTATGTACACATTAAGGATTGTTGTTTTCTTGAAGAATTGACTGCTTCATGTTATGTAATGCCCTCTATCAGTCCCTGAGAGAAAAAATGTTACATTTCTAACTCCAATTGTGGAGTTGTCTATTTCTCCTTTTACTTCTATCCATTTTTGCTTCATATAATTTGAAGCCCTGTTGTTAAATCTCTGCACATTTAGGATTGCTATATCTTCTTGATGAATTGATCCTCTTTATCTCTACTATTACTCTTTATTTTGAATTCTGTTTTTTCTTTTATTAATATAGCCACTCAAAGTTTCTTGTGTTTAGTGTCTGCATGGGATAGCTTTTTACACCATTTTACTTTCGACCTATCTATATCTTTACATTTAAACTTTGTTACTTGTAAATAGCATATACTTAGTACTTTATTTTTATCTTCTCTGATACTTTCTTTTTACTAGAATGATTAGACTGTTTGTTTTTAATGTAATTATTAACACAATTGAATTTAAGCCCTGGAAGGAAGGGGAGTATTCCTATGTCTCTCTTACCAGTTGGTCACTATCTCAATTTATTTTTGGCGTAATGTGTGAAGATGTGTCATATTATCTATCAGTTTCATTTCAAAAATGGTACAAGTAATGGCACAGATAATCAGAGGTATAGAGACCAGAAGACGTCACTGGCTCCACATAGCAAGCAAGAGATCCACTGGTTGACTTGTATACTGTGTGTTGGTGTGTTCTTCATCCGCTGAGTAAAATAATTGTATCCCACATTAGAGGTGGTTTCTTCCCTATTTTAAAATATCCAAAATGAAACATTTAAAGTATTTTAAAAATGGTAGAAAAGTTGTTTTTTATTATATTTATATGTGTATATATACACACACACACACGCGCACACTTTTTTTTTTTTTTTTTTTTTTGGAGAAAGAGCATTGAGTTTGACCAATCTAAGAACCCCCGTATATTGTTCAACCTCTCTTTCATCTCCCCTTTTAAGTGTATATTTTGTGAGTAGGGGTGGGAACAAGAAACAGGAAGAGAAGAACAAAGCTAATTCCAACTTAATTATTTGGCATTTTGCAAAAAGCATGGTCTCCTGGTTCTGTTTTCCCCTCTGCAGCTCTGCCTTTTTCAGACTTTGTGTTTCTCCAAAATAGGAAGCCAGAAGAGGACTGATCAGTTCTTGCAGTTCTAAAACCAATGGCTCAGGTGAAGTGGTGTTTCCTCATACCTGTTTTGGTCTCTTTTTTTTCAGGGCATGTATATGTTTGCATTCCTTATTCCTGAAACTCAGCTATGTACACCCGAATTTGTCACATTCTTGTATGTAATAGCACCTTCCTCAAGTGCGTCTCTGTTGTGTACCCTATATTTGGATATTTATTTGGCAATGCATTCAGCATCTTTGACTGGGAGAACTTATGGAACAAAAGCAGATTCCCTGCTTTGATAAAACAAAGATGGATGTTAAACTTTGAACTTCTCTTTAGATCTAAGTTTCCTGGTTAGATGAGATAGGAATTGGACTTGACTGGCTTCAGTCCCAGTATGTGGCAAGAGTTCATGTTTTAACAACTTTTAAGATTGGGAAGGAACATGGTTTGTTGCTGGGCACAGAAAGATCCAGGGAATCCTTAATTGATGAGTACCAATAATATAAAACATTTTGAGGTTGAACATTATTGCACTGATCTTGAATGTTTTAGTTTCAATTATTTTTTTCCAACCTTCTATTGCTTAAGACCAGGAAAAGTTACATTTAGGAATGATGAATAGTGACAAGAAGGATCATCATTTACAAGCATGAGCTGTTGAGAATTATAAACTCCCAGAACTAAAACATACTTATGAGATTTTTACCTAACTTAAATGTTCAAACATGAGTAATTGTTTAGTCAGATAAGTTCATTAAATAGAGCATTCTGCAGCTAATAAAAATACTAAATTATTTGTTACAAGGAGAGTGCTTAGGATGTAATAATCTGGTACAATATTGATCCTGAAGCTTCAATAAATTCTTTGGTTTCATACAAATCCTATTTTATAAGGTAGAGATTTTATAAAAAAATTTATAGAAATATTTCCCTAATTATTTTTTCTTATTCCTTAACTAGAGGAGAAAAAAAGAGGAAATCATGTTTATTGAGAATGTACAATGAACAAAATATGTTTTGTATGGGATACTCATGTGCTCTTCCTTTTAATTGTGACACTGCTGTTACTTTATTAATTCCCAGACTTATCTGTATAATAAGATGTTCTATATGTAGGAAATATGTACAGCAACAAGAGTAATCAGGAACATGTGTACATTTCAGAAGCGGCATTTTCTTTGCTGTCTCTCTTCAGTGTCAGAGGCTTCCCAGCCTGCTTGCTCTGTTGTCTCCTTTGTGGTGTGCTTCAGATCATCCCATCTACCATTGAAAAATATTTTCTTCGTTTCTACAACTAACATTATTTTGTTGTCTTAGAAATCAGTGATGTCCTGGGATGTTGCCATTGACTTCTCTCAGGAAGAGAGGGAATACTTGGATTTCTCTCAAAGGGATTTATACGGAGATGTGATGTTGGACAACTGTAGCAACTTGGTGTCACTGGGTAAGGGTATCTGGCCCTGGTATTTCTGTATCTACCTTTGGAATGACTGCTTCTCTGCTGTTAGTACAAGGTTGCCTTTTAAGTTAATAACTGAATTATTATTATTCTTAAAGGAATGGTTTGAAATTACTGGAAGTAAACACAGACAATTTCATAGGCCACATTAATCTTTTCTATCCTTCAGAAAAGCCTTAACACTGTCCTTCTTGATGATCAAGGGGCTAGATCTGAATTCTGGGACACTTGAAATTTTGTCAGAAAAACACAAGCTATGTGATGTTACAATTTAAATCTCCTAGAGGTGCTGTAAATAATTTGAAGCTGTATTACAAACTTAAAAAAAAAATTGATGCAGAAATCTCTCAGAATAGCTTGTATCAGTACTTTTACTAACAATTAAAGTGAATACAATCCATTACTTACAACAAACATATTCTCTTATATGTGCTCTGTGATTGAATATTACACCTTAGGGACTTAACATTTTACATTAAATGACGATGCCAGGATCACCGTTTATTGAAAAGAAGCTTAGGAAGAAACTAGAATAGTGTAAGAAAATTTCTTGTTTTTTTCCCATGGAAAATCATAAGGGATAGACCCTATATCAATTAAACTTAATAAGTAATTTCTGCACCTAGATAATCACTTTATTCTTTGTGCTCCTCAAGTCACTGGAATATAACTGTTTCTTTCCTCTTCAGCCCTCTTTCCTTTGAAAGCTTTATTAAGTTATTGTTTTATATGCTTCTCTGCACAGCCCAAGTTGAATGGAAAAAAGACCTAAGACTTGGAGAAAAGCAAATGCATTTCAGTATGATCTCTCCAAGAAATCCCACCTGTTTTTTATCTTCTTCCTCTCCCTATATGTTCTTTTTATTATAGTCCTTCCCTCTTTTAAAGGAGGGAAGGACTTTTCATCTTTCCCAGGAGCAACATTTTATGTAAAAAAAAAAAAAAAAATCCATTCCAGATTTTTGTATTTAAACTTATATAATTGTCTTCATTCTTAAAAATTTGTTCACTCAAAAATATATTTATTGAGACCCTATTTTGTACCAAACACTGTAGTAGGCCTTAGGGAGATAATGATCTGAGAGACAGATAAGGTTCCTACTCTTCTGAGAAGGAAAATAAATGAGAAGGAAATGAAAATATTATGTCTAGTGTGATAGGGTAGAAAGCAATAAAAACAGAGTTAAGGCAATAGAAAAAAGGACTTAACTTTTGTTCTTTACGGTGGTGTCTTCTGACTCCTGGCTGAAGCAATTGCCAGTCCTCTCTGGGGGAAAGTAAGAAGGCTTTAGAATTCTCATAATTTAAGATCAGTTATGGTTGAGCTCGTAATCAAAGATTGTCAAACTTACAAGGAAACCTGTCACAAGTGAATGATAGATGATCTAAAGAAACAACAAATTTACCTAGCAAAAGGCTTCAGATATTGGTATTATTAGATACAAATATAAATTATATCTGTGAAATGTTTAAAGAAATAAATCAAAAGAAAGGCGAGCAGTGAGATTTTTTTCATAAAGGAAAAGATTTGAAAGAGAACCAAATGGAACATGTCTAAAGGTTCTGTTTAGTTCTTTTTCAAAAATAAACTTTAAAGTTTTACCCTTGAAGGTTTTCACATCAGATTCAGCACAGTTGTAATTAGAATCAGTGAA
Organism: Choloepus didactylus; assembly: GCF_015220235.1. Classification (NCBI taxonomy): domain Eukaryota; kingdom Metazoa; phylum Chordata; class Mammalia; order Pilosa; family Megalonychidae; genus Choloepus; species Choloepus didactylus. The sequence goes on from NC_051333.1 coordinate 17,200,689, forward strand.
CTGGAAGAGATATCTGAGGAATTTAACTGGAAACCAACATACAGATGCAAGAAGAAACTATGAAAGAAAGATTGAGACAGAAGTGTTAAAAGACTTTGCATACATCTGCTCAGAGCCCCTGAGGGAGAAAATAGGGAGAATGGAAGGTTAAAATATTTGATGAAAGAAAACTGAAACTTTCCAGGAGTCATAAAAGACATGATTCCACAGAAATAAGAAATAGCATTTCAAAAGTTATCAATAAAAAGAAATCCAAACCTAGATACAATGTAGTGAAATTGTAGAGCATTGAAGAAAAGGAGATCTTAAAAATATCCAGAAAAATATTATTGTCCTGGTTTGGATATATTATGTCCCCAATAAAAGCCATGATCTTTTAATCCAATCTTGTGGGGTTTTTGGATTAGGCTGTTTCCATGGACATGTGACTCACCCAACTGTAGGTGAGGCATTTTGATTGAGTATTTCCATGGAGATATGACCACACCCAGTCAGGGTGGGTCTTAATTAGATCACTGGAGTCCTTTAAGAGGCGCTCAGGAAGAGAGGCTGCAGCTGGAGCTGGAGCCAACAGAAATGCTTAGAGGTGCTTGGAGATGAAGACAGAAGGACATTTGGAGATGCTAAGCTAAGAGATGAAGCCCCACGTTTGCCCTGGAGAAGCTAAGAGAGGACTCCCAGACACTTAGAGAGAAACGCCCTGGGAGAAAGAAGCAAGGACACACAGGAGCTGAGAGAGAGGAGCTTAAACATAACCTGGGACCAGCAGACGCCAGCCACATGCCATCCCAGCTTACAGAGGTATTCTGGACGCCATTGGCCATTCTTCAGTGAAGGTATCCTCTTGTTGGTGCCTTAGTTTGGACACTTTTTTGGCCTTAGGACTGTAAATTTGTAACTTAATAAATCCCCTTTATAAAAGCCAATCCATTTCTGGTATTTTATATAACAGTAGTGTCAGCAAATTGGAACAGTTATTTACTAAACTGGCAAATATACCTACCCTATAACCCAGTAATTCTACTCCTTCTTATGTGCCCAGTACAAATGTGTCCATATATTCACCAAAAAACATGAATTAGGCTGTTTATATGGGGTCAAAGACTAAATTATAATTGAAATTTTTAAACTTTAGATGTGAATAATAATAAAATTGCTATATATCAAATATCATCAATGTTCATAACAGTATTGTTCATGATAGGTAACAACCCAGTTAACTACCAACAGATGAATATATAAACAAAATGTGGTACATGCATACAATGAAATATTCAGTTTTAAAAGATATGACATTCTGATACATACTACAAAATGGATGAACCTTGAAAACATGCTAAGTCAAATAGTCATATGTAAAGGACACATATTTTATGATTCCAGTTATTTGAAATATCTAGAATAGGCAAGTTGATAAAAACAGAAAGTAGATCAGAGGTTACCAGGTGCTAGGGGTAAGAGAGAATGGAAAATTATTGCTTAATGGATACAATTTCTCTTTGAGGTACTAAAAAAGTATTGGTAATAGATGGTGTTAATGGTAGCACAACATTGTGAATGTAGTTAATGCCACTGAATTTTACACTGAAAAACGGTTAAAATGGCAAGTTTCTTATATATATATATAAAATAAATAATTAACTAAAGAGTTTAGCAAAAGTAAACTCAGAATGTATTGTAAAGGAGATTATAAAAATAAAAGTAGAAATTAATGAATAGGAAACAGAAAGACAAAATAAAAATATAGTAGAGAAGACCAACATGGTCATAACTTGCTTCTTTTTAAAGAGCTACATATTAAAGAGAAAAAGAAGGTACAAATAGTTACTACTAGGAATGACTAAGTGGGATATATCAACTTTGATTAAAATGATAAGAGTAATACAAAAATCTCAATTGTAAATTAAAAATTTAAACAAAATGAGAGCAATTTCCTAGAAAAATGTGATTTATCAAAGCATGCTCAAATCAAAATAGAAAAGATGGAAAGCCTTATAATTTTTAAAGACATTTAATCAGTGTTAAAAGCTTCCCATAAAGGGAACACTGGGTCTGGATGGATTTATAGGTTAATTCTACCAAGCTTTCAAGAAACAAGATTTTTTTCAGTCTTACAGACTACCAGAGAATAGAAAAAGAGAATGCATTCTCCTCCTTCTGTGACTCCAGTTTAACTTTTGTATCAAAGCCACACAAGGTCCGTCTAACTTATGAATATAGATCTGAAATTTCTTAACAAAATACTAGCAAACTGAATCTAACAATGAATGAAAGAGATAATAAATCATGATCAAACAATGTTTAATTTATCCTAAGAATACAAGTGTGATTTAACGTTACTAAATCTATATAAGTAATTCACAACATTTACAGTTTAATAGAGAAAAACCTTGTAATCATCACAATAGATACAGAGAAAACATTGGATGATATAATAACCATTAAATTTAAACTTACAGTAAACTAGGAAGAGAAGGGAACTCTTGAACACATCTTTCAAAAATCTTGAGCAGACTTTTTCATTTCAGTGTGAAAATGTTAGACATTCGTATTAAAACCAGTAACAAGACAAGAATGCCCACTATTACTGATTATATTCAACATTATAAGGGAGTGTTAGTAAGCATACCATGACAAGAAGGAGAAATAAAAGCAGAGTAATTGAATGGAAAGAATGACTGAAGAAGCAGAATGAAGAAACAAAAGAAGAAAAACATTTTTCACAAATGATATCTTTGACTATGTAGAAAATCCAAAAGAATCTACAAATTATTAAAATTAATAAAACCAGCAAGAGCCCAGATATAAGAACTATATGCAGAGATCAATTGTATATCTGTACCTCAGCAATTAATAGGAAATGAAGTAAAAAGCAAACAGCTACAACAACAAAAAAAGACCCAGAGATTACTTCTCCTAAAGGAATAAGGTGGGGAAGACCTGTGTATAAGACATAATTATAGTATACAGCTATTATACTTGACAAAGTGTTGTATTGATACAAGGACAGATATATTGATCAGTGAAAGAAAGACAATCCAGAAGCAAATCTCTACATTTATGAAAACTTGACTTATGAGAGATGATACTGTGGATCATTGGGGAAAGGAAGGAGTATCCAATAGAAGGTTGTAAGATGTTGGTTATCTGTAATGAATTATATTAAAAAAGATTTTGTATTCTAACATCATTACAAGTATGTATTTTACTGAAATGTAAAAGGTGACACTTTTAGACTATATACGAGACTATCTTTACAACTGGTATAAGGAAAGATTTCTTAAAACAGTGTTCTAAGGATGGAAGATTGATAAATATTACCATGTAATAATTGTTCTCTTTATCAAAGACACCATAAATAAAGTTAAAATGTCAAGCCATGAATCAGTGAAAAGATACAACACATATAGCCAACAATTAGTATCCAGAATACATTAAATGTTTCTAGACTTTGATAAGAAAACGATAAATAATCCAATTGAAAAAATGAGCAAAAGTCATTTATAGGCAGTTCAAGAAAGCATTGCAAATAGCCGATAAACTTACAAAGATGCTTAACCTCAACAGCAATCAATGCAAATTAAAGCCACAATGAGATAGTTATTTTACACTCCCTAAATTGACAAAAATTAACCCTGACAATACCAAGTATCAGTAACATTTGGAGGCAAAAGAGCTCTAAGCCACATTACTCAAAATAGGCATAAAGTGGAAAGAACCCAGATGCCCACTGACTGATGAATGGATAAATAAAATATGGTATATCCTTAAATGGAATATTATTCAGCAATAAAAGGAGTGAATTTCTGATACATGCTAAAACATGGATGAACCTTGAGTTCATCTCATCATGCTGAGTGAAAGAAACCAAACACAAAAAGCTACATATTGTATGATTCTATTTATGTGAAATGTCCAGAATAGGCAAAGCTATAGAGATAGAAAATAAAATGCTGGTTGCCTAGGGCTGGGAACGAGTGGGAAATGGAGAGTGACTGCTATTAGGCACAGGGTTATTTTTTGGTGATAAAAATGTTATAAAATTGGATTGTGGTGATTGTTAAACAACTCGGAATGCCTAAAAACTAAGGAATTGTATGCTTTAAATGAGTTAACTGTAAGTATATATATCTCAGTATAGCTCTGTTGTTGGTTTTTAATTTTCTATACCCAACTAATGGCAGTATTAACTGGTATAACTACTTGGGAAAACAATGTGGGAGTGGTTTCCAAATTTGTTTGCACTTTAGAAATAACTGGAGAAGGGGATCTTTTTAAAAATTCCAAAGCCCAGGCTACATCTCAAACCAATTAAATCACAATCTCTGGGATGAGACATGGGCATTATTATTTTTTAATCTCCCCGTGTTGTTCAAATATTCAGAGACATATGGTAACCCACCACGATATGGTTATCTGAGAACCTATTTTTTAGATTTGTACTCACTCTATTTAATTGTTATTGCCAATATATTTGGATTTATTTTTCATTCTTTAAGGCTTTTGTTTACTCTTTTTATTTTTCTACTTCCCTTTTTAATATCTTTCCTTATTTGGGATAGATGCAGTTGGGTTTTAAACTCCATTTTTCCCCCTTGTTTGGATTGGAAGACATACACTATTTTATACTTGTAATGGTTATCTTTAACTCTTTATCATGTGCACTTCTTTTTGAAGCGAATGCAATTATGTAGGTTTTATTCATTTTAATAGAGTTTGAAAACTTGTACAAATTTAATGCAACATTGCATTTGTTCATCCCACATAGAATATTTGGTTTGCATATGGTTTTGCAGAAGCTTTACAAAGTATATGATATGGCCCCTCAAGGATTTCATGACCAACAAGTTAAAAACACAGATACAAAGTAGTGTCTACCATGAAATAAATTGGTAGGTGTTGTGGCAGGAAGTTGAGTTTCATAGAGACATGGGAGATTGACATCTCTTTGTGAGATATTTATTTGATTGTCACAAACTTCTTATAAGGAGTGTACCACCCTGTGTATTACTGTGCTCCTTTTCTGTACTTTTACCAACACTAGATATTGTCACTTGGAAATATCTTTGTCAATCTGTAGATAAAAAATGGAATAACATATGTCTTTGATTACTGGTGAATTTAAATATTTTGGGGGTATTTCTGCCTGCCTGGTCCTTTAATCGTAATCATTCTGTTGATGTCACTTAACAAACACATACTTAATTTAACAAGTCTAAAGTTAATGTGCACCTTATCTCAGAACAAGACTCTCAGAATGCTTTAAATTTGATGACTCCTCCTATCTAATACATTATTGTTATCTGATATCATTATCTGATTCTGTTTTCTTTTAAACCCCACATGGTCATTTTTTGTTGTTGTTGTTATAATGACATTATTTGCTTAAATTTAAAAGATTATCCTTTGGTTTGCACACTATTCTCTTCCATCAGCTCTTTCCTTCTGGGATCAATTTATTTTCCTGAAATATATTAATGAAGGTCTATTGCTAGTAAATGCTCTCAATTTTAGTTTTTGTTGTTGGAAAGTATCCCTGTTTCACTTTCATTCATACCAGATGATTTAAGTAGATGTAAAATTCTGTATTGACAATTATTTTTTTTCTCAGCACTCTGAAGACATTATTCCACTGTCTCCCAGCTTCTATTGTTGCTTTTGAGAAGTCTGCAACCTCTTTATGGTTCCTTTTGTAAGTAACGTGTATTTCCTCCCATGCTTTTAAGATATTTTCTTTTAAAATTTAAATTTAATGGATTATATTGTTTCTTTTCCAGAAGTTTGGTTTTCTTCATCCCCCAAATTTTTCTTGTTTGTTTTCTTTTTTTTATTTGTTTTTGTTTCTATATAGTCCCTTTCTTGTGGTTTTGATTATATATTTTATATTTTCATATATTTCAAGCGCTTATGTGTGTTATTCAACGATTCCATTTTAAGGGGAACCAGTCTAATTGTGTTTTTTCTTGCATGCATGGGGATTCTTATGTAATAATGAATTATTGTTAGGATTGTTTTGTTCTTTTTGTTAAGAGTCCAGACCAAGACTGAACCATTTCTTGTTGTTTTCCTTTGTGGTCAGATAGAAGATTTTTCCTTTCTCTGTATTTTAGGCCTTGGATGGTTCCAATTTTGTGACAAGGTTTAATTCCAATACCTGACCTTTTGTGGACTTAAGGCCTTGTTTTTCTTGTTTTCTTTTTGGCTTCTTTTTAAGATGGGAGAATTACAGCATGTTTGTTGAATGCTGCCAGAGACAAAAAGGGCAATTTCTCCAACAGTATCCTTAAGTAGGTGAGAAGGGCTGGAATTTAGTACCCAAGTGGAAGTATTGCCCTTAGATAGAGGCACAGAAAGTTCATTCATCAAAACAGGAAAAGAGGCAGAATATGAGTATAGATGGTAGTAGGTAGTTGACAAGGTAGCAGGAGCTTGTGGAAGTTCTCTTCTGATTGCTTCCATTTTTTCAGTGAAATCAGCTCAAGGCAATTAGCTAAGCATTATTCAAAGAAAAATTGGTAAATTCATGATGATAACAGAGGACAGTAATATAAACAAAATAAATAAGGACAAAGGCTGGAACTTTACTAATATGTTAGGGAGACAGATAAAACCAATATTATATGTTATTATTAATTACCATATTAGCATAAAAATTAGAAATTAAAAACAAAAACAAAAAATACATATGTAATCTTGGAATTAAGTTACTAAGTGGAAATAAAATGAAACTTACAAACCCTATAGAGCTAAATTCCAAGAGCAACTTTGTGAAATCCCATGGAATTCAGCCAAAATTGTACTGAGAGAAAACTTAGTCTTAAATGTGTGTATTAGAAAACAAATAATTTAAAACAAGGGGATTAAGATTTCCACTCAAGAGAGAGAGGGAAGAAAGCAAAACAAAAAATAATTTAAAAATCAGAAAAATAATAAACTAGGATTTAAAAAGAATAGAAATGGTTATAAAACTAAAAGTCAATTCTTAGAAAATACCAATAAACCCTATAAAAATTTGACATGTAGGGAAAAAATCAGGTTTGGCACAAGTTCAAAACATTGGAAAGGAAAATGAAGAAAAGAATATAAACAATAAATAGTTTAAAAATATTTATGAGAAAAACCTTTATGCAAATTACACCAGTAAATTAGAAAAACTAGAATAAATAGATGAAAATAACTATAATGACCCATGAAGATATAGAAAATCTGAATCTATGCCAATAACTACAAATAATTTTTAATTTTAGTTCTTCTGTACTCCCAAAAAGCAACAGGTACTGATGACTGATGGTATTACTGGCAAAATCACACCATTAAATAATACATTGTTTCATTCATACATAATTGTTTTCAAACATGTAAAAGTGTGGAAATCTACCCAAGTCATTTTACAAAGCTAAATTAATGCAGATAACAAAATTAGAGAGCTCAAGAAAACTAAGCCAATCTCATGAATGAACATGGGTAAAATTTAAAAGGAAAATGTTAACATAGAATCTAGCTGTATATTTAAGGAATAACACATCATGATCAAGTAAAGTTTATCCCACAAATGTTGGAATAGTTAGTTCCATGTCAGAAAATCTATTTTACTACATGAAAAGATCAGAGGATAAAAAAGTAATTTAGTAACACAAAAAAAATTTTCATTTATTTCAAAACCCTCATTGTAAACTCTGTAATCCTAGAGTGGTTCTTCCTTAACCTAATTAAGTGTATCTTCAAGAAACCTATAGAAACATTAATATTTAAAAATTAGAATCCCAATAAAGTTGGAAAAAAAGACAAGGGTGTCAACTATCTTCATATTATGCTAGAGGTCTGATCAAGTATAGTTTTTTTTTTTAAATCATATAAATAGAAAAGAGATAAAACGTTATATGTAGAAAGCAAAATTGTCTACCGAGAACCCATTGTTATCTGCTGAAAACCTGTTAAATATTTCTTTTTATTTCTTATGAACTTACACAAATCAGTACTTTGACAAACACATACATATACACATAGACTTCATATTAAATATTTAGAAAATGTCATAGAAAAAATTCCTATTCATAATATCAATACAATTAATGAAATACTGAGGAAGTTATTTAACAAGATATATACAAAAACAGTGAAACTTTACAGAAAGACATAAAAAGAAAACCACAGGATTCCATACTGTAATTCTGAAATGTTGAAAACTGAAAAATACCAAGAAATGTTGGATAAAATATGAAACACATCCATTTAAAGTATGACCAAGCTTTAAAAAGTAAAGAATATCCAGGGGGGCCACAATGAAGTGGAAACAAAGAAATCTCTTCACACGTATCATCTTCCAGAAAGGGCCCCATTTCTCAGCTACTTATTAAAACAAAACTCAAAAAAATTCTCCATGCTCCTCCCTATATCCAGATCTCCCATCCTCTTTCATCTCCTTTAATCAAGACTTGCCCCTATTAATCCACTAAAATTATTCTTGTGGAGATTACTTCCATATTGTTAAAGTCTTTGTTAAATTTGAAGTCGCCATTTACTTCACCTCTCAGCATTTGACACAATTAACTATTCCTCCTTAAAACAGTTTCTTCAGTTGGCTCTTGGATTCCATACACTCTTAATTTTTCTCCTACCTTGGGTCCATCCTTATTTTCTTTGCTAGCTTCTTATCTACTCTACTTCTTAATGTTAAAGTGCTATAGGGCTTAATCTTCAAAATTCCCTTTTCTTCCCTTCCCTTCTCTATCCAAAGACACTGCATGATTGATCTCATCAACTCTCATGGTTTATGTTATCTATTTGATAGTGACACCCAAATTTATATCACTAATCCAAATATCCACTCTTAGTCTCATACTTGTATTTATACCTGTCTTCTCAGCACCTTCACTAGGACATATAAAAGTTCAAACCCAGCTCTTGTTATTCTCTTCAAATCTGCACTTTTCAGTGTTTTTTTCCTTAAGCAGCACTTCCATTCTGGTGGTCAGGCAAAACACTTGGAGTCATCTTTGACTTTCCTCTCTTGTATTACACATCCAATCCATTAGCAAATCCCCTTCAATATGCCTTCAAAATATATCAAGAATCCAGTGACTTCTCACACTTCCTCCACCCCTTCCTCCATAATCATCTGGTCTGAACTAACTTCTTTACATCTTGTTTCTGTTCTCTTCTTCTTACCATCTGTTGTTTTTTTTTCACCCCCAGACATACATTCCCCCTTCCCTCCTCCTTTATCCCAGTAACCTCTAATCTACTTATCTCTGTAAATTTGCTATTTCTAGTCATCTGTTTTTTTTTTAACAAAACAACCAGAATGATTCATTTTTAAAATGTAAGTCAGATCTTGTCGTGCTTCTTCTAACAACCCTCCAATGGCTCTTCATCTCAGAGTAAAATTCAAATTCCTTAAAATGGCCAAGACTGAAATGTTTCTTGTCATTTTCATCTGAGGTTAGATGGATTTTGTTTTCCTTTCCCTGAAATGTTGGCCTTAGATGTTTCCAATTTTGTAAAGCGGTTCAGTTCTAATCCTGACCTTTTGTGGACCCAAGGGCTTTTCTTCTGGATTTTGTCAGACCATTAAAATGCAAACGTTTAGGCAGTTGAAGGCAGCAGTTGGCCCAGTGGTAGCTGTGGCGTTAGAGTGTGTTCACCTTTCTAGTATCTGGATCCCACTTCATTATGGCCACCCTAGATATTCCTTACTTTAAGATTTATTCATATTTTATACAGCTTTTGTTGGTGTTTTTCAAGAAATATGATATACCAATCATCTTTAAGTATACCTACTGTCACAGTCATAATACTCAACAGTTGTTACCCCTCAAATGTCATGCACCCCTTTGTTGTTAGTCCCTCACCCCACCATCTGCTTATGGAAGCCACTGGTCTATTTTCCATCTGTAGAGTTCTGCCTTTTCCAGAATGTCATATAAATGGTATCAAGTTTCTGTAGGCTTTTGGATCTTGCTATTTTCACTTAGCACAGTACATTTAATATCTGTCTAAGTTGTTGCATGAATCAGTAATTCATTCCTCTTTGTTGTGTAGAAGTCCATTGTATGGAATGTACAAAAGTTTAGTGATTCATCTACCCAATAAAGGGCACCTGGTTTGTTTCAGTTTGGGGCAATTATGAGTAAAGTTGTTATAGTCTTTGGTGTACAGATTTTTGTCTGAACATAAATATAAAGACCTAGGAGTATTGATTGCTAGGTCATGTGCTAAGTGTAAGTTTAATTTTATAAGAAACTACCAGACTCTTTTTAACAGTGGTTATACAATTTTTCATTCCAAGCAGCAGTGTGAGATATTTTGACTTCTGTTTCTTGATCTGCATTGCCATTCTTAATCTGCATTGTCATTGGTTATATTCTTTCCATCAAACAAGCCTTTATCCAACATAAATCCTGGCACTTTGTCACTCCAAACTCCTTTCCTATATTAGATAGTTACCTGTTGCTCTCCAACATCCCCAGTAACTCAGGATTACAGAAGCCTTTCATTATATTTTATACCTGTAGCGGCACCTGGGAGACGATAAAGCTTTTCTTCCAGAATGAACAAATAGATTTGACCTTGGATACAAGGGGTAAGGAAATGAAGGTGTGAGATAGAGCATGAAGGAACAAAACGTGCTGTGATGTAAAGACAAACAAAAGCAACTTAGTGTCTTAGTTGGAAAGAGTAGAGAGAGCTAAAGAAGATAACCATGGGTGGTATATAGGAAGCAGTATCATTACTCTTGTGGTGGATACATGACTTGAGCCTTTCTAGCTCTGTTTCTGTTGTCTGGTTTTTTCCTCCTGTTTTTCAGTTATTTTTTGTACCTTCATTTATCTGGCTATATTTTATTATATATATAATTTTTAAGATACAAAAATAATTTGAAGCCTTGGAATATGTTATACATCTCTAATGAAGATTTAAGTTTGCTTATGACAATCACCTTAATCCAGATTTCTAGGTTTGAATGATTCAGAGACAGGATTCAGACCCTGCCCAGGCTGGTCTACTGTTTCACTCGTACTCCTTGCTATAGCTCTAAGGACTTCCAACCCAAAGGATAGTGCTTATGGTATACCCTGGTCTCCAGTTCTTATTGACAAGCCCTATAAAACTGTCAAAAATGCTGCTTAGTTTCTTTGCCTTTCATTTGCCTTTTCTAGGATGAGAAGACATCCCTACGGGGAAAAATGTTCCCAAATGCTGTGTTCATCTCTTTCATATTTTTAACTCTTGGTCCACCAACTCTTTATGCCTTCAGTCTGGTACTTTTTATATTTGGTCCTATTTGTGTAATTGTTCTCAGTAAGAAAGTTGGTCTAAATTACCTGTTATTCTGCTACCAGAAATGGATGTTTCAGATTCAGCAACTGACATTTAAAACTGAGATATGAACATTGAGAAACAGCCAGTTTGCAAAAAGTGTCTCATACCAAGCAGTCGAAAGAGATAGAAGAGCCTGCGGTTGAAAAAGACCTGTGACTTTCTTAGAGCTGAAAAGAAGATAGGATATTTGTAAAATAGTGAGCAATGCCAAGAATGGCTTATGGGGAAAATCAGATATATAGGCAGGGACCAAACAGACCCAGGAGGGTTTTGTCGAAGTCAGGGAACGGAGTTTGGATTTTATTCTAAGTAATTTGGAAGCTGTTAAGTTTTTAGCAGAAATAGCAAATCTTGATATTAGTATGAATTAGAATTAGTTGGTAGAAAGTATTAAAACCAAAGCTCTCCATGCTCTTTTCCTGATTCATTGGATTCATATCCAGTAAGTCTGGGGGGAATATCTAGGCATCTTTAAATTTAGCAAGCTCTCCAGGTGATTTTGATCCCCACCAAAATCTGAGAATCACTGACCTTAAAAGTTTTCTTAATCTCTTCCCTTAACTTCTTAGGTGAGTTTTCATTATTCTCAGATCTCTCCCACGCCCTTCTTACATGTTAATGTATGAGATCGTTTTAACCTAATATTTTTTCAAACTCTAAATAGCAACACATTACAATGAGATCAGCTTATTGGGTTTTGATTCTGTGTGTGTGTTTGTGTATGAAAGAGAGAAAATAGAAAAGACTAGAATCATATAGAATAGAATAGAAAACAGAGTAGGTGTTGTAGAAGGTATTACTATGAGTCATAGTAAATAATATTTGAAAAACTCTGATGTAAGCCTTTTATTTATTATGGGTATTATTTTCCTGTTATTTCTTTTTTCTACTATAGAAGTTTTATTTCTCCTGAATCAATATCAGAAATGTTTGATTTTCTCTTATCTTTCAGACTTGCTTTCAAGAACTGCAAGAAATGACTTAATTCTAAGAAAGGACACTTATGAAACAGAATTATCCCTATGTGAAATGTCTTTCAGGCTTGAAAGCTGTCATCTTAAGGAGTCCAATTCCAGAGATTATTTGGAAGTCAAAAGCAGGGTGGGGAGGAAACAAGAAAATCAGAAGGAATATTTCAGTGAGGGGATGATCACACATGAAAAAATGTCCATTTTCAACCAGCATACTTACTTTTCTCAACACCCAAGATGTCAGTCTACTGAGAAACCTTATAAATGCAAGGAATGTGGGAAGGCCTTCAGACGAGCCTCACACCTTAGTCAACATCAGAGTATTCATACTGGAGAAAAGCCCTATGAATGTAAGCAATGTGGAAAGGCCTTTAGTCGAGATTCACAGCTCATTCTTCATCAGAGACTTCATACTGGTGAGAAACCCTATGCATGCAAGGAATGTGGGAAGGCCTTTACTCAAAGCTCACAACTTATTTTACATCATAGAATTCATACTGGTGAAAAACCATATAAATGTGAAGAATGTGGGAAAGCCTTTATTCGTAGTTCGCAACTCACTCGACATCAAAAAGTTCATACTGGTGAAAAACCTTATGAATGTAAAGAATGTGGGAAGGCCTTTACTCAGAACTCACAACTTACTCTGCACCAGAGACTTCATACTGGTGAGAAACTCTATGAATGTAAAGAATGTAGAAAGGTTTTCACTCAGCTTTCACAACTTATTCTACATAAAAGAATTCATACTGGTGAGAAACCCTATGAATGTAAGGAATGTGGGAAAGCTTTTATTTGTGGCTCACAGCTTTCTCAGCACCAGAAAATTCATAATGGGGAGAAACCATATGAATGTATGGAATGTGGAAAGGCCTTTATTCGGGGCTCATTACTTATGCAACATCAGAGGATTCATACTGGTGAAAAACCATATAAATGTGAAGAATGTGGGAAGGCTTTTATCCGTGGCTCACAACTTACTCAACACCAGAGAATTCATACCAATGAGAAGCCCTATGAATGTAAGGAGTGTGGAAAGACCTTTAGTCATGGCTCACAACTTACTCAACACCAGAGAATTCATACCGGTGAGAAACCCTATCAATGTAAGGAATGTGGAAAGGCCTTTAATCGTGGCTCACTCCTTACACGACATCAGAAGATTCACACTGGTGAGAAACCATATGGATGTAAAGAATGTGGGAAAACCTTTAGTCGTGGCTCAGAACTTACTCAACATGAGAGAATTCATACTGGTGAGAAACCCTATGAATGTAAAGAATGTGGGAAGTCTTTTATTCGTGGCTCACAGCTTACTCAGCATCAGAGAATCCATACTGGTGAGAAACCCTATGAATGTAAAGAATGTAGAATGGCCTTTACCCAGAGTTCCCATCTGTCTCAACATCAGAGACTTCATACTGGCGAGAAACCATATGTATGTAATGAATGTGGGAGGGCCTTTGCTCGTGGCTTACTACTTATTCAACATCAAAGAATTCATACTGGTGAGAAACCTTATCAATGTAAGGAATGTGGGAAGGCCTTTATTCGTGGTTCACAACTTACTCAACACAAGCGAATTCACACTGGAGAAAAACCCTATGAATGCAAGGAATGTGGAAAGGCCTTTAGTCATGGCTCTCAACTTACTCTACATCAGAGAATTCATACTGGTGAGAAGCCTTATGAATGCAAAGAATGTAGAAAAGCCTTTACTCAAAGCTCACATCTTTCTCGACATCAGAGAGTTCACACTGGTGAGAAACCGTATCAATGTAAGGAATGTGGGAAGGCATTTACTCGTGGCTCACAACTAACACAACATCAGAGGATGCACATCAGTGAGCAATCTTTTGAATTTAAGGAATGTGGAATTGACTTTAGTCATGGCTCACAAGTTTATATATGAATTATTTGACTCTGATTAATGTGGAGGGCCTTCTCTGACTGCTTATTCATTATCTTCAAAGAAATGTTAAAAATATGAGTTTGGGAGTACATTTGCCTCATAAAGCTCAGCATCACAGTTTTTACATGGGGGAAAGATAATGTTAATTCATGTAGAAAACCCTTCTATCATTACTGAAAACGTAAGAAACTTTAGCAAATTGTAATAGGGAATAATTCTCTAAGTGTAGGAAAGTTTTTAGCCATAGCATACGTCTTCAATGTCATTTTGGTTCTATCAGTTAATTTCTTTTATAATATTTATGATAATCAACCTCTGCTTTGGCTTAATCATTTGTAATATAGTCCTAAATAGTTTCCTTATAAGTTTCCTGGAAGTATTAAATGAGTTATTACACTAAAGCTCTTAGAACAGTGCCTTGAATATAGCATTATCAGAAATATTAGCCATCATTATCATTGTTACTTTAGAGAATTTGCATGACCAGAGGACACTATGAGCATAATGAATATTGAGTAATCTTTCATTAACCTACTTCCCAGACTATTTGGCAAGAAGACTGTATGCTGTAATAAATAAGAGAAAGCATTCATTCTGATCTCATTCCATGTGCTATAAGAGAAAATTCATACTGGAAAGAACCCCTGTGGATTTATTGAGTAGATTGTTGAGCCCAGCTGTTAAGAGACTTTGGGAAAGGTGTGAAGTAATTTGTAACAAAGTCCAAAAACTCATATTTCTTACCATCTATGACCACAGATCAAAAACATTTACAAATGAAGAAAATAACCAAAATAAATCTCTCCACTAGAAAATATTAACAAGCTTGAATGTATACCTTTTGATTTAAACTGAAAATAAAAACTGACATTGCAGACTGTTTTGAAATGAAAAATTATGAGAACCTGCATCAAAGACTGCTATTCCCCTACCCCAAATTCATTTTCCCTTTTTTAGCAACACAGTTCTGGGCTGCAAAACTCAGCCTTCCTTGCAGGTCAGTGAGATGGAAGTGGTAATTGTATGGTTAGGATATTTAGGAAACCCTTTTTACCTCTCCTCTTCCCACCCCCATTCCCACCCTGTCCCCACGTTGACATCTGAGTTGAAGCTCCAGCAGTCCTATGGAGACTTTGAGAATGGCAGCTGGGTATTAGGGATGGTGGAACAGAAATACAGAAGTAGTCTGCAAACCTGCTGATTTTGTAGAACAGCCATACCACCTATGGTCTGCCTACCTCCTGTATGTCTTTGTATAAAATTAAAATAAACCTTATTTGTTGCTGCTATTGTAGTTCTCTGTTATTGACATTAAATGAAAATTTTTAAGAAGAAGAAGTGGGGTGCTGTGGGTAAAAAAACTCAAATGTGGCAATGAGGCTCTCCCACCTCAGGCTAGAAAACTGGATTCTTGATTTTAGAGGCAGGACATTTGGTCAGACTTTTTGCCACTCTATTTTTTAAGACCTTGTGCCAGCACCTAAGGCTGTAATATAAGGAGAAATGGTCAGAGTGATTCAGAATGTTGCTGTTGAATTAGATGTTTCTTGCTGCTTTCAGTAATGTCCTCTGAAAAAGATTAATTCAGTGTAGAGTTAGCTAGGCCACTAGCAGAGATTGAAAGCAATATTGCTTTTTAGGGGATGTTATCTCTTAGCAGGTGTGCAATCCAGGTTGACTGTTAAGTTTCATAAATTTTGAAACTTGTGAGATTGAAAAGGCCAAAGTGATTCTCTGACCTTAACTGAAAGCATTTGTGGTGCTGTAAAGAGGCAATTTGAACAAGAAACGAGACCATTGCCCAATCATATAAAGGCGGTAATATGCTACCCTACCCAAACCTGTTCTGAAATTAGTCATTTATTGAGTGTTTACCACATTCCTGGCACTATCCTAGGTATTTGTGATATATCTGTGAACAATGCTAGCAAGAGGAGATAGAATAATAATAAATTGCACAGTGTATTAGAACATACATGTTTTAAAAATACCATTTAAAAGGAAATGGGAGAAACAACAATCCTCCACTGAGGATTGAGAATTGGCTATTGTATCAAGCAATATCAAAGTCACTGATGACCCTGAGAATAATAGGTTTTTTTGTTTTTGGAGCAGTGGGAGTAAATGCCTGATAGGATTCAAAATGGAGACAGTGAATGTAAAGGCAACTCCTTGGAGGCATTTTGCTGCCAAATGAAGCAAATCTTTTTTTTTTTTTTAATATTTAGGTGGGGGGATAGAAGTTGTGTGTTTTCAGGATGTAAGAAATAATAGCAATTTTGATCAGAATGACTTCATAGGGAAAAAATCATGGTGTAGGACGGGAGTTTTGCTGGAGCAACGACTATGCAGATGAGGGCTAGGATTTAATGGATGGAGGGATTAGCTTTAGATAATATCATTTATTGAGATGTATTCTGATAACTTCAGTGTTCTTATGACGTGATAAAAGCAAGGTCAACAGCTTCACATCTGGGTCCTAAGAATGAATATCCCCCCCAAAAAGGGTGGAAGTGCATATCATTCACACCTCAGTGGAAGACGGTTCACATTGTAAGAAAAGCTTATGGAGTATGATATATTGTGGTGGGCATCTTTGTAAAATAAAGATATTTCCATGCCTAGCTTTGGAAGTCACATAGCCTCAATGTTTGCCATTCTCTTTTGGTTCAGGCACTCACTTGTTAATGGGAGGAGGTTCTGGTTGTTAGAAAACCAAATAGGATGGGATATATTTATGTGGCCATATATTTTTGGAAAGCACAATCATCAACAAGATACCCTCATACATGAAGAATTTCCTCATTCCATTTTTAAAATTTTTTATTCTGTTACAATATATACAATCTAACATTTCCAGCTTTAATTGCATTCAGGGCTGTTAATTACATTCAAAATGTTGTATTACTATCAGGACCATCTGTTACCAAAACATTTTCATCATTCCAAATAGGAATGCTGTGCATTTTAAGCCTTAATTTCCCATTCCCTATCCCCACCCCATCTCCTGGTAACCTATATTCTAGATTCTGACTGTAAGTTTGCTTATTCTAATTGTTTCATATCAGTGACATTATACAATATCTGTCCTTTTGTGTCTGGCTTATGTCACTCAACATGATGTCTTCAAGGCACCCATATTGTTACATCTATCAGGACTGTTCCTTTTTACAGAGGAATAATATTCCATTGTATGTATATGCCACATTTTATTTATCCATTCATTGGGTGATGGACACTTGGGTTGCTTCCATCTTTTAGCAATTGTAAATAATACTACTATGAACATTGGTGTGCAAATATCTGTTCGAGTCCCTGCTTTAAATTCTTTTGAGTATATACCAAGTAGAGGGGTAGCCAGATTGTATGGTAGTTCTATACTTAGCTTTCTAAGGAATTGCCAAACTGTCTTCCACAGTGGCTACACCATTTTACATTGCCACCAGCAATGAGTGAGAATTCCCATTTCTGCACATCTTCTCTACACCTTGTTATTTTCTGTTTTTTTAAATACCAGTCATTCTAATGGGTATGAAATTGTTTCTCATTGTAGTTTTGATTTGCATTTCCCAGATGGCTAATGATGTTGAGCATATTTTCATGTGCTTTCTAGTCATTTATATATCTTCTTTGGAGAAATGTCTATTCAAGTCTTTTGCCCATGTTTTAAAATGCAATTTTGTTGTGATATATTCACATACCATACGATCACCCAAAGTGTACAGTTGTTCACATTATCATCATATAGTTGTGCATTTCATCACCACAATCACTTTTTAGAACATTACTCCAAGAAATAAAAATGAAAATAATAAAAGTAAAAGTATGAAAGAACACCCAAAACATCTCATGATCCTTCCCCCCACTCCCTTATTCATTTACTTTATGTCCCCCCTTTTCCTACTCATCTGTCTATATACTAGATAAAGGGAGTGTGAGTCACAATGTTTTCACAATCACACGGTCACACCGTATAAGCTATATAGTTATACAATCATCTTCAAGAATCAAGGATACTGGATTACAGTTCAACAGTTCCAGGTATTTCCTTCTAGCTATTCTAATGCACTAATAACTAAAAAGGGATATCTAAAAATTCATAAGAATAACCTTCAGAATGACCTTTCAACTCCATTTGAAATCTCTCGTCACTGAAACTTAATTTTGTTTCATTTCTCTTCCCCCTTTTGGTCAAGAAGGCTTTCTCAATCCCATAATGCTTGGTCCAAGCTCATCCCCGGCAGTCATGTCTATCCCATGTGGCCAGGGATATTTACACCCCTGGAAGTCATGTCCCACACAGGGGGGAAGGCAGTGAGATTACCTGCTTAGTTGGCTTAGAAAAAGGCCACATCTGAGCAATGGAAGAGGTTCTCTGTGGGGAGAGATGATTCTTAGGCACAATTATAAGTAGATTTAAGCCTCTCCTTTGAAGTAACAAGCTTCATAAAGGCAAGCCCCAAGATTGAAGGCTTGGTCTACTACAATGGTAGTCCCCAATGCTTGTGAGAATATCAGGAAGTCCCCAGGTGAGGAAGTTTAATATTTCCAATTTTTTCCCAGTCCTTCAAGGGGGCTTTGCAAATACATTTTTATTCTCTGCTCAGATTACTCTGGGATGTGTTGTGGCTTCATGTTAACCTGTACAAACCAACCAGATCTCACCAACTATTAAAGTTTCCATGTAATCATGGTATTTGAATAAACAGACCATACAAGTTAAATTATATAGCGTGCTACAGAAAATATAGATTTTCTACCAAATAAACATCAATTCCTTTGGTCTCACATAGGACTTAAAGTTTTACAACAGTCAATATCATCCTATTCCCTTTAGTCTGGTTTACCTAAGTCCTAACCAAGTCCTTTTGTTCATATCTCTAATTAAAGTCTCATCTCTTTTTCAGCCTCTTTAACATTTCCTGTATGGGGCAATACTGACATTCCTAGCTGCTGAACTCTGGCTCTGAGTCTCAGGTATCACACAGATACCTGAAGATCCAGGGGCTGACCAGGTTATACACAAACAGCTCATCATCTCAGAACTTAAGAATAGCCATTACAACTCATGAATAGATGTGACAGCTATAAGAACTTAGAATCTAGGAACCTTTACTGTAAGCCTTCCCCTGATATCTATGCTCTCAGATTCAACTCTCGGAGTTTGCACATTATAGTCAGTCCCTATTAGTGAGGCATTATAATGTTTGTCTTTTTGATTCTGGCTTATTTCGCCCAACATACTGTCCTCAAGGTCCACTCACGTAAGTGCATATCTCACAACTTCATTTCTTCTTACCACTGTTCAGTATTTCGTTGAATGTATACACCACAGTTCACCATTCCATTTATCAGTTGATGTACCCTTAGGTCACCTCCATCCATTGTGAACCTTGAATACTGCCACCATAAACTCCAGAATGCAATGTCCATTCATGTCCCTGCTCTCAGTTCTTCCAAGTATATACCCAATAACAGGGTTGCAGGACCATATTTTTCCCACTTTAAAAATTGAAATTTGTCTTTTTTTGTTGTTAAATTTAAGGATTTCTTGATATATTGTTGCATATTAAACCTTTATTGGATTTGTGGTTTCCGAATATTATTTCCCATTGTGTAAGTTACCATTTTGCTTTCATGATAAAGTCTCTTGAGGTGCAAATTTTTTTTAATTCGATGAGGTCCTATTTGCCTTTTTTCTTTTGTTGCTTGTGCTTTGGGTATGAAGTCTAGGAAACCATTGCCTAACACAAGGTCCTGAAGATGCTATGCTACATTTTCTTCTAGAAGTTTTATAGCTCTGGCTCTCATATTTAGGTCTTTTATCAATTTTGAGTTGATTTTTGTAAATGGTGAGGCTTAGGGGTCCTGTTTCTCTTTTTTGCTAATGGAGATCCAGTTTTCCTAGCACCATTTGTTGAAGAGGCTATTCTCTCCCAATTGAGTGGTCTTTGCTGCCTTGTCAAAAATCAGTTGGCCATAAATGTGAGGGTTGGTTTCTGAGCTCTCAGTTTGATTCTACCTATCTATATGTCTACCCTTGTGCCAGTATCATGCTGTTTTGATAACTGTGGCTTCTAAATAAGTTTTCAGATTAGGAAGTATGAATTCTCCAATTTTTCCTTTTTCAAGATGTCTTTAACTATTTGGGGTCCCTTACCCTTCCATATAAATTTGATGATTGGATTTTCCATTTTTGCAAAGAAGGTTGCTTAAATTTTGATTGGAATTACATTGAATCTATAAATTGCTTTGGGTAGGATTGACATCTTAAAATTTTGTCTTCCAAACCATGAACATGGAACAATTATTTAGGTCATTGATTTCTTTTAGTGAGGTTTTGTAGTTTTATGTGTTTGAGTGCTTTACACCATGGAAAGATTTATGCCTAGATATTTGATTATTTTAGTTGCTATTGTGAAGGGAATTTTTTTTATTGATATCTTCCTCCAACTGTCAACTGCTGTGTATAAAAATACTGCTGATTTTTAGGGGAAGATCTTGTACTTCCCACTTTGCTGAATTCATTTATTAGCTCTAGGAGATTTGCTGTAAATTTTTCAGGATTTTCTGTATGTAGAATCATATCATATACACATAGCAAAAGTTTTACTGCTTCCTTTCCAATTTGGATGCCTTTTTTCTTTTCCTTGCCTGATTGCTCTGATAAGAACTTCCAGTTCAATGCTGAATAACAGTAGTGGCAGTGGGCATCCTTGTCTTATTCCTGATTTTAGAGGGAAAGCTTTCAGTCTTTTACCATTAATTGGAATGTTAGCTGTGGGTTTTTCATATAAGCCCTTTATCACATTGAGGAGGTTTTCTTCTATTCCTAGTATTCTAGGTGTTTTAATCAAGAAGTGGTGCTGTATTTTGTCAAATGCCTTTTCTGCATCAATTGAGATGATCATGTGGTTTTTATTCTTTGTTGTGTTAAGGTGGCATATTCCATTAACTGATTTTCTTATGTTGAACCACCCTTGCATAGTAGGGATAAATCCCACTAGATCATAGTGTATAAGTCTCTTTTTGTAAAATTCAGTTTTGCTGAGGTGTACTCACATGCCAGACAATCTTTCACAGTGTACAATCAACTGTTCATAGTACCCTCATATAGTGACGCATTCACCATATCAATTTTTGACAATTTTCCTTACCCCCCAAAATAAAAAGAATAAAAATGAAAGTAAAACAAACAAAAAAAGTATTCTACCACCACCCCATTCCACACTATTTTTCATTTAATTTTTTTCCCTATTTTTCTACTCATCTGTCCATACACTGGATAAAGGGAGGGCGAGCCACAAGGTTTTCACAATCACACAGTCATACCATGTAGGCTACATAGATATAGAGTCATACAACTTTAAGAATCAAGTTATATATATATAGCTTTCAAGAATCAAGTCTACTGGGTTACAGTTCAACAGGTTCAGGTATTTCCTTCTGGCTATTCCAATACACTAAAAACTAAAAAGGAATATCTATATAGTGCATAATAATGCCCTCAAGTGGGACCTCTCCATTTGAAATCTCTCAGCCACTGAACTTTTATTGTGTTTCATTTCACTTCCCCCTTTTGATCAAGAAGATTTTCTCAATCCCATGATGCTGGGTCCAGGCTCATCCCCAGGAGTCATGTCCTGCATTGCCAGGGAGATTTACACCCCTGGGAGACATGTGCCACATAGGGAGGTGGACAGTGCATTAACTTGCTGAGTGGGCTTAGAGAGAGAGAGAGAGAGGGTCACATATGAACAACAAAGAGGTTCTCTGGAGAAGACATTTAGGCACAATTGTAAGTAGGCTCAGCCTCTCCTTTGCAGTAACAAGCTTCATGAGGGCAAGCCCCAAGTTTGAGAGCTCAGCCCACTAAATTGTTAGTCCTCAATGTTTGTGAGAATGTCAGTAAAAATCCAGGCGGGGAAGTCCAACATTTCTTCATTTCCCCCCCAGTTACTCCGGGAGAGCCTGCAAATACATTTTTATTCTTTGCCAAAATTACTTTGGGATGTATCAGGATTTCACACTAACCTTTAGAAACCTACCAGATCTCACTTCCTATTCAAAGTTCCATACAAGTTAAATTATTTAGTGTACTACAGAAAATATAGACCCTGCACCAAATAAGCATCTCTTTCCTTGGTCTCACACAGAATCTGACATTTTGAAACATGGTCAATATCATCCTTTACCCTTTGGCCTGATTTGCCTTCTTACTAACCAGATCCACTTCATTCATATCTCTAATTGAACTCTGAACTCCTTTTTAGCATTTTTAAAAGTTGCTTTATGAGGTAATACTGCCATACATAGCTGTTGAGCTCTAGCTCTGAATTTCAGGTGTTTCACAGATACCCAAAGTTCCAGCGATTATACACAAAGGACTTAGCATTTCAAAATTTGGAGAAAACCATTACAACTCAGGAATGCATGTAACCGCTGTAAAACTTACAATTTAGGGACCATTCTCAGACTTGACACATTATAGGTAGTCCATATTAGTGAGGCATTATAATGTCTGTCTTTTCATTTCTGACACACTTGATTCAAAATGCTGCCCTCAAGAAAAGCTTGAATGCATTTTAAAAGATAAATCATCAATTCCAATTCCTTGATATCATTTATGAGGAAACTAGGGCCCAGAGAGGAGATGTGACATCTCAAATCATGAGATTTTAGCTGAAATGAGAACTCAGATCTCCATACTCCTAGTTCAATATATTTTCAAGTAAAGTACATTTTCCAAATATGCTCCACAGATTCCACAGGATATTGACAGATGTTCCTCTGGAAAAGGTTAGATAAGCTACACTGCCTCTGGGTTAAACTAAATAGTGTTCTTTACTACATGACATCTTGGACATGTGTCTTGTGACACGTGTCTGAGAGCTCTACAAAATATATGGTATTTTCTCACACACAAAAAAAATGCTGTCCTCAAGATCTATTCACTTAGCTGTGTGTCTCACAACTTCATTCCTTCTTGCAGCTTCTCCATATTCTATTACATGCACACACCACGGTTCACCATTCCATTAATTAGCCAGTGTACCCTTAGGTCACCCCTATCCATGGCAAATCATGATACTGCCACCATAAGCACCAGTGTGCAAATGTCCATTCATGTCCCTGCTCTCAGATCTTCCAAGTATATATCCCATAGTGAGACTGCAGGACCTTATGGCACCCACATACTTAGCTTCTTGTGGAACCACTGCACTGTCCTGCAGATAGGCTACACCATTCTACTTCCCCACCAACAGTGAGTAGGGACAGTCCTCTCTCCCACATTTTCTCCAGCATTTGTATCCCTCTGTTTATATTTTCCCTGCAATTTTATAGAAGTATATTCACATACAATAAAATCATCCAGTGTACAATCAAGTGTTCACAGTATCATCATATAGTTGTGTATTCATCACCAAAATAAGCACTTGAACATATTCATTACACCTAAAATTTTTTATAAAAGAATGATAAAAAATATAAAAGAAAAAAAAATTAAGTCAGATAACAACAGCACTGTGAAAACTCCTATACCCATCTCTTACGTCCCCCTCTCATAGACATTTAGCTTTGGTATATTGCCTTTGTTACATTTAATGGAGGCATATTACAATGTTACTGTTAACAAGAGACTCCATTTTGCATTGATTATATTTTCTCCAATACCATCCCTTTTTCAATACCTTGCAAGGTTGACATTCATTTGTTCACCCCCATGTAAAAACATTTTTCTCTGCATTTAGTCACTGTGCCATTTGGATGTATTATGTCCCCCAAAACACCATGTTATTTGATGTAATCTTATGGGGGCAGACATATTAGCATTGATTAGGTTGGAATCTTTGGATTAGATTGTTTCCATGGAGATGTGACCCACCCAACTGTGGGTAACACCTTCGATTAGATTATTTCCATGGAGGTGTGGCCCTGCCCATTGAACATGAGTCTTGATTTAATCATTGAATTCTATATAAGAGCTCAGACAGAAGGAGCTCCCTGCTGGAACTCAGACATTTTGAAGATTACCACTGAAAGCTGACATGACATTTTGAAATGCAGCCTGGGAGCAAGCAGATGCCAGTCACATGCCTTCCTGGCTAACAGAGGTTTTCTGGATGCCATCAGCCATCCTTCAGTGAAGGTACCCTACTGCTGATGCCTTACCTTGGTCACTTTATGGCCTTAAGACTGTAATTTTGTAACCAAATAAACCCGTTATAAAAGCCAGTCCATTTCTGGTGTTTTGCATAGTGGCAGCATTAGCAAACTGGAACAGTCACCATCATTGATCCTCTAGGTTTCACTAAGTTATACAGTCACAGTCTTAATTTTTTACCTTTCCTTCTGGTGCTATTGCATGACCCTAGCCCTCCTCTTTCAACTTTACTCACAGACATCATTTAGTGCTCCTACAATATTGTGCTAGCATCACACACTACTGTGCTATCCATTTCTGGATCTATGCAATCAATCCTGTTGAACACTCTATACTCCTTCAGCATCAAATGCCCAATCTCTACCCTCTTTCTATCTTCTAATAACTTGTGTTCTCAGCTTTAACTCTCAAAGTTTGCTCATTACTTTTAGTTCATATTAGTGAGAACATAAAATATTTCTCATGTTTCTGGCTAACTTTGCTCAACAAAATGTCTTCAAGGTTCATCCATATTATTACATGTTCTGTGTCTTTGTTCTGTCTCACAGCTGCATAATATTCCACTGTGTGTATATAACACAGTTTTTTTATCCACTTGTCCAACCATGGACACTTAAGCTGTTCCCATCTCTTGGCAATCATAAATAATGCTGCTATAAACATCAGTTTACAAATGCCCATTTGTGTCTCATTTTTCAGTCCCTATAAGAGTATACCTATTAATGGAATTGCTAGCTCATGTGGTAATTCTATACTTAGCTTTCTGAAGAACTGCCACACTTCTTTCCAGAGTGGCTACACCATTCTACACTCCCCCCCCCCCAAAATGAATAAGTTTGCCTCCTTCTCCACATCCTCTCCAGCACTTGTAATTTTCTGTTTTTTGTTTTTTTTTTTTTTATATAATGGCCATTCTAATGGGTGAGATGATATCCCATTGTGGTTTTGATTTGCATTTCCCTAATAGCCAGTGAAACTGAGCACCTTTTCATATGTTTTTTTTTCACCAGTTGTACTTCCTCTTCAGAAAAGTGTCTGTCTCTCTCTTTTCCCCATTTTTAATTGGGTTGTCTTCCTGTTGTTGATTTGTAGGATCTCTTTATATATTCTGGATATTAAACAATTATCTGATATACGGTTTCCAAATATTGTCTCCCATTGTGTATGATGCCATTTTACTTTTCTGACAAAGTACTTTGATGCACAAAAGTGTTTAATTTTGAGATGACCCCATTTGTCTATTCCTTCTTTCAATGCTCGTGCTTTGGGTGTAAGGTCAAGGAAATCACCTCCTATCACAAGATAGTTAAGATATTTCCCTACATTTTCTTCTGAAAGTCTTATGGTCTTAGCACTAAAAATATGTCTTTTATCCATTTTGAGTTAATTTTTGTATAAGATGTGAGATAGGAATCATCTTTCATTCTTTTGGATATGGATATCCAGTTCTCCAAACACCACTTATTGAAGAGGCTGCTCTGTTCCAATTGTGTTGGCTTGACTGCCTTATCAAAGATCAATTGTCAGTAGATGAGAGGGTCTATTTCTGAACACTCAGTTCAATTCCATTAGTCGGTATATCTATCCTTATGCCAGTTCCGTGCTCTTTTGTCCACTGTAGCTTTGTCGTATGATTTAAGTCAGGTAGTGTGAGACCTCCTACTTTGCTCCTCTTTCTTAAAATATTTTTGGCTATTCAGAACACCCTACCCTTCCAAACAAATTTTGTTATTCTTTTTTCTATTTCTGCAAAGTAAGTTGTTGGGATTTTATTTGTTATTGCATTGGAATCTATAAACCAGTTTAGGTAGAACTGACATCTTAATGATATTTAGTCTTCCAACACATGAAGACGGCATGTTCTCCTACTTTTTAGGTCCTATTTGATTTCTTTTCAGTTTTTGTAGTTTTCTATGCATAGTTCTTTTCTGGCCTTGATTAGGCTTATTCCTAAATACTTGATTCTTTGGTTGCTCTTGTAAGTGGAATTTTTTTCTTGATTTCCTTCTCCTGTTGCACATTATTGGTGTAGAGGAACACTACGAATTTTGCATGCTGATCTTGTACCCTGCCACTCTGCTGTATTTATTTATTAGCTCTGGTAGTTTTCTGTAGATTTTTGGGATTTTCTATATAGGGGATCATGTCGTCTGCAAACAGTGAAAGTTTTACTTCTTTCTCTCCAATTTGGATGACTTTGATTTCTTTTTCTTGCCTAATTGCTCTAACTACAACTTCCAGCACAATGTTGAATAACAATGGTGACACTGGGCATCCCTGTCTTGTTCATGATCTTAGAGGGAAAGCTTACAGTCTTTCCCCATTGAGTATGATGTTAGCTGTTGGTTTTTCATATATTGCCTCTATCATACTGATAAAGTTCCCTTCTATTCCTACCCTTTTGAGAGTTTTCATCCTGAAAAGATGCTGAATTTTGTCAAATGCCTTTTCTGCATCAATCAAGATGATCATGTGTTTCTTCCACTTTGATTTATTGAAATGGTGAATTACATTAATTGACTTTCTTGTGTTGAACCAAGCTTGCAAACCTGGAATAAATCCCACTTAGTCAGTCTATTAGTTAGGATTCTCTAGGGAAACAGAATCAATGGGAGATATCTATGAATATAAGATTTATAAGAGTGAGTCACACAACTGTGGGTATGCACGAGTCCAAATTCTGTAGGGCAGTCAGCAAACTGGCAAGTCCAATGAAGGTGTTCGATGAACTCCACAGGAAATGAACTGGCAACTTTGATGAACTCCTCAGGAAATGAACTGGGAATGTCAATGAACGTGTTTGATGAATTCCTCAGGAAAAAGAACTGGCAACTTTGACAAACTCTTCAGGAAATGCTTCACTGGTCAGCTGAAGAAGAAGTGAAGGTCCTGTATCTGTCTCGCTTAAAAGTCTTCAAATGATTTATTAGATTAAATCCAGCCAACTGCATTCTCTCATTGTGGAAAACACACCCTCTGTTGAGTCATCAGTCACAACTGCAGCCAATTGACTGATGATTTAATAAACTAGCCTGTTGGTTTATTAACCAGCCACAAATGTCCTTGAAGCAATGTTTAGGCCAGTGTTTGCTTGACCAGACAGCTGGGTACCATTACCTGGCCAAGTTGACACATGAACTTAACCATCACAGTCCACCCCTTGTCAACATGGCAGTTATACATATCACCTAAAACTATACTTTATCTCTAAGTAGAGAATAACAGAAGTATATTTCACCTAACAATACACCACAGTGCAGCGTACAACTGGAAATGCACTAAATCTCTCCAGAATAGGGTGCAAGTCCTTGGGTGACATTAACTCTTAAAATTGATTTCCTTTAGCTTAAATACAGCAAAATGAACAGTAGAGCTTATGCCATATGATAAGGGGATAAGACAGAGAAGAAAGCAAAAATATTTGCTTTACAGACAAATACAAACATACTCATAACAAAACAAGGAGGAAATATTCATGCCATCATATTCCTTATTTCTGTAACTGGTCATGTGGCCATAGTTCATATTTATCACTACCTTCTTCCACTACCCATCCCGTGTTCCCTTTACCCTCAGCAAGTACTTCAGCTGGCTGTGGTTCTTTGCCTGGTGGGGTGACCAAACCTTCATTCCTGAAGTTTCTTGGCCATTGGTAGTCCTGCCTGGATTGGGTTGTTGCAGTTTTCCATTGACTTTAATCACAGGGCATGGTAGCACTAAGAGATGCCCTAGGGGATCTCCTGTATTCCAGGAAAACTCTTCTTTACTTCCATTGTGTAGTTGCAGTGCTATTTCCCCCTTGATAGTCAGGATCAATCATCCCAGCCAGTACACTAATCCCCTTACTCGCCTGTTAATTCAGAGGCATAAGAAGCCCAAAGTAGCCAGGTGGCAGTCTTAACTTCCAGTTCAAT
Source organism: Choloepus didactylus (assembly GCF_015220235.1). Classification (NCBI taxonomy): domain Eukaryota; kingdom Metazoa; phylum Chordata; class Mammalia; order Pilosa; family Megalonychidae; genus Choloepus; species Choloepus didactylus. Next base: position 17,228,973 of record NC_051333.1, read on the forward strand.
GGGATTATTGTTGTGTTTCCTGGCAGAAGCACTCCTCCTTTTGGAACAAAGACTTGTAGACCAGCAGAGCTTTAGCTTGCAGGGACAGGAAGCAAAAATTTACCTAGTGGATCATTAGGAGTGATAGTGAGTGGTGCTACTCCTGTTTCCACCCCTTGATTCCTGGACCCATGGATCCTGGCTATGGGAGAAACAGCACCATAGAGTGGACACTGATTCAGAGCATACACAGCCTCCTGGAGAACACTGCCCCAGCCCTGCAAGGTATTGCCACCTGGTTGGTGTTTTAATTGAGTCTTCAACAGGCCATTCCATTGTTCTACCAACCCAGCTACCTCTGGATGATGGGGAACATGGTAAGACCAGAGAATTCCATGAGCATGTGCCCATTCCCTCACTTCATTTGCTGTGAAGTGGATTCCTTGGTCAGAAGCAATGCTGTGTGGAATACCATGACAGTGGATAAGCATTCTGTAAGTCTATGGATGGTAGTTTTGGCAGAAGTATATTGTGCAGAGAAGGCAAACCCATATCTGGAGTATGTGTCTATTCCAGCAAGGACAAATCACTGTCCCTTCCATGATGGAAATGGTCCAACGTAATCAACCTGCTACCAGGTAGCAGGCTGATCACCTTGAGGAATGGTGCCATATTGGGGACTGAGTGTGGGTCTCTGCTGCTTGCAGATTGGGCACTCAGCAGTGGCTGTGGCCAGGTCAGCCTTGGTGAGTGGAAGTCCACGTTGCTGAGCCCATGCATAATCTCCATCCCTATCACCATGACCACTTTTCTCCTGAGCCCATTGGGCAATGATAGGAGTTGCTGGGGAAAGAGGCTGATTGGTATCCACCTAACAGGTAATTTTATCTACTTGGTTATTAAAATCTTCTTCTGCTGAAGTCACCCTCTCTGGTGAGCATTCACATGGGACACAAATATCTTCATGCTTCATGTTTTTTGCCCACTCAGAAAGCTCTATCCACATACCCCTTCCCCAGACTTCTTTGTCACCAATCTTCCAATAATGTTGCTTCCAAGTCCCTGACCATTCAGCCAAACCATTAGCAACAGCCCAGCAATCAGTATACAAATGCACCTCTGGCCAGTTCTCCTTCCAAGCAAAGTGAACAAGCAAGTGCGCTGCTCAAAGTTCTGCCCACTGGGAGAATTTCCCCTCACCACTGTCCTTCAGGGACATCCCAGAAAGGGGCTGCAGTGCTGCAGCTGTCCACTTTTGGGTGGTGCCTGCATATCATGCAGAACCGTCTGTAAACCAGGCCCGAGTTTTCTCTTCCTCAGTCAACAGATTGTAAGGAACTCCTCAAGATGCCATAGCTATGGGCTGGGATAGAGAAGGTAAGGTGGAAGGAGTGGGGGACATGGGCATTTGGGCCATTTCCTCATGTAACTGACTTGTACCTTCAGGATCCACTCGAGCTCTATCTCGTATATACCATTTCCATTTTATGATGGAGTGCTGCTATGCACGCCCAACTTTATGGCTTGGTGGGTCGGAAAACACCCAGCTCATATAAGTCACTCAGGTCTCATGGTAACTTGGTGGCCCATGGTTAAGCATTCTATCTCTACTAAGGCCCAATAGCAGGCCAACAGCTGTTTCTCAAATGGAGAGTAGTTATCTGCAGAGGATGGTAAAGCTTTACTCCAAAATCCCAAGGGCCTTCATTGTGATTCTCTTATAGGAGCATGCCAAAGGCTCCAAACAGCATCTCTGTTTGCCGCTGACACTTCCAGCACCACTGGGTCACCTGGATCATACGGTCCAAGCAGCAGAGCAGCTTGCACAGCAGCCTGGACCTGTTGCAGACACTCATCTTGTTCTGGTCCCCACTCAAAACTAGAAGCTTTTCTGGTCACTTGGTAAATGGGCCGGAGTAGCACACCCAAATGAGGAATATGTTGTCTCCGAAATCCAAAGAGCCAACTAAGCATTCCTCTTTTTTGGTCATAGGAGGGGCCAGATGCAATAGCTTATCCTTCACCTTAGAAGGAATATCTCAACAGGCCCTCAGACAATATTACGATATAGGACTGGAGAGTTGATATAACCCTGAAGTAGCTTAGTGAATATAAACTGCTGGCCTTGCAGCTGAATGCAAACTGTTTCTGGTGGTCCTTACTAACAGCACTTGAGAAAAAAGCATTTGCCAGATCAATAACTGCATATCAGGTACCAGGGGATGTGTTGATTTGCTCAAGCAATGATACCACATCTGGAACAGCAGCTGCAATTGGAGTCACCACTTGATTAAGCTTATGATAACCCACTGTCATCCTCCAAGATCCATTTGGTGGATACCAATCAGCTTGAGTTTACTGAGGTTGGATTTATCTCCCATCCTCTGCCATGCAAATACCTTACCAACAAATCTAGAATGTTGCTACTTCTTGCTCACTAGGTCCAATCAACATGATAACATCATTATAATGGACCAGTGTGATGTCTTGTGGGAGGAAGAAATGATCAAGTTCCTTGTGGACAACATTATAACATAGGGCTGGAGAGTTGATATAACCCTGAGGTAGCACAGTGAATGTAAACTGCTGGCCTTGCCAGCTGAATGCAAACCGTTTCTTATCCTTACTAACAGCAATTGAGAAAAAAGCATTTGCCAGATCAACAGCTGCATACCAGGTACCGGGGATGTGTTGATTTGCTCAAGCAATGATACCACATCTGAAACAGCAGCTGCAGTTGGAGTCACCACCTGGTTAAGCTTATGATAATCCACTGTCATCTTCCAAGACCCATCTGTTTTCTGCACTGGCCAAACAGGAGAGTTAACTGGGGATGTGGTGGGAATCACCACCCCTGCATCCTTCAAGTCCTTAAGAGTGGCATTAATCTCTGCAATCCTCCAGAAATCCAGTATTGCTTCTGGTTTACTGTTTTGCTAGGCAGGGGCAGTTCTAGAGGCTTCCACTTGGCCTTTCCCACCATAATAGCCCTCACTCCATGAGTCAGGAAACCAATGTGAGGATTCTGCCAGTTGCTAGGAATGTCTATTCCAATTATGCATTCTGGCACTGGGGAAATAACCAAAGAATGGGTCCAGAGAGCCACTGGACCCACTGTGAGATGGACCTGAGTTAAACTCCATCAATCACCTGACCTCCATAAGCCCCAACTCTGACTGGTGGACCAGAGTGATCTTTTGGGTCTCCTGGAACCAGTGTCTAATCATCCATGAAATATCTGACCATTTCCTTTTCTCCAATGCACAGTTACCCTAGTAAAAGGCTGTAGGTCCCCCTGGGGAAGGCTGGGAGGAAGATTAATACTATAAATTTTTGGCAGTGTAACAGTGTCCTTTCCCAAGGGTACCTGGCCTTCCCTTCATTCAAGGGGCTCTGGATTGTAAACTGTCTCAAATCTGGGAATTGATTAAGGGGCTGTGACTCTCTGTTTTTGTAATTCAAGGGAGACTTTTGTACACTTGCCCTAGAATTCTTCTGCCTATATAGTTCAAACAAGAATTTAGTCAATTGCCCATCTATTTTACTACTTGGTACTCCATGATCTACTAGCCAATGCCATAAGTCTCTGTGAATCATATTATTTTGATTGCTGCTTTAAGCCTGTTTTCCATTATGGTAGCCATGCCCACGTTGTCTGTAGCAATTAACTGCAGCCACTTGGCTTCTGCCAACTCGGAACCTGATTATCTCCATTGTGTTTAAGGATTCCAGCTCAGTGACAGCAGTTCCCACAGTAATATCTGACCTACAGAGAAGGGCAACTACAGAGCTCTTCAGGGATGATGGAGCTAGTCTCACATATTTATTCCTCACAGCCCTGGTAAAAGGTGTGTCCTCTGGACATTCCAGGGGTGTGTGAGCAGGTCTTCCATGATAAATCCATTCTAACATTCCAGTCTCTCTAAGCCTTTGAATCCCCTCCTCCACATTATACCAGGGCAGTTCTGGCATTTCAACCTCCAGTAATGCCGGCCACCTTTTGATCCATGTTTCAGTCAACCACCCAAACTGTTAATGCCCTTTCTAATCCCTCGAGCTACAACATTGAATGCAGAATCTCTGCTTAGTGGGCCCATACCAGTAAATTCAGCCTGATCCAACCTTATATTCTTTCCACCATTATCCCACAACCTTAATATCTATTCCCACACATATTCCCCTGGTTTCTGTCTGTATAAGTTGGAAAACTCATACAGTTCTTTTGGAGTATTGCATACTTCCTCATTGGTCACACTTCGTACCTCACCCTTTGGGGCCTGTTGGGACTTTAGTTATAGGTCTTGAAGCAAAGACTGGTGGTGGGGGTGGGTCATGAAAAGAGTTAGAATTATCCGTCAAGGCATTTACCTCAGGACATTCTGTTGCCTTTTCATCTTTTAAAACAGGATTAATCTCTCCAGATAGAGGAGTGAGGGCTGCTTCCTCAGTAGAGGTGATTACATGATTAGCAGGCACTGAAGGGTTAATCTCTTTAGGTGGAAGATGGATAGCAGACTCCTTAGGGAAGACTGGAGGTGAGGAAGCTGTTTCCTCAGAACAGCCCTCTACAGGTAAATTTAACAATGACTCAGCAGAATCCAGGGTTCTAATGTCCTCACTGCCATTATTATCAATCCATATGTCCCCATCCCAAGTTTTGGGATCCCATTCTTTTCCAATCAATGCTTTTACTTTAACAGCAGACACCATAAGAGGTTGAGATTTTAGTTTACATTGTAAATCTGCTACTTGAACAATGAGAGTCTGCATCTGGTTTTCAGAAATCTCAAGTCTGTGGGCGCAGGAAATAAGATTTTCAGGGCACACATAGAAACTTTTACATGCCATATGGCGTTTCACTTTTAAATTTGAAGCCTTTAGCTCATCCCTTTCTCTTACAACTTTATCCAATGTATCTAAGAGCAGCCAGCCAACATCATTATACCTCTTAATTCTGCAAAACTCTGTGAAGGTGTTGAAAACACTGTCACCCAGAGCCTTGCTTTGTACAAGAGTATGATTTGGAGATTCAAACAGTGCTATTTTGCGTATCTCCTTTGCCAACACATGCCATGGACTGTCAGTGCCCTCTTGATTATTAATGGAGTCATTACTGCCTCTGAATCTAATCAGAGTAGAAAACAAATTGTAAAAGCCCATTTTAAGATTCTGTTTCTCAAGAACCACACCCAGTACCAAGTTGTATTAGTTAGGGTCTTCTAGGGAAACAGAATCAATGAGAGATATTTATGAATATAAGATTTATAAAAGTGACTCACACAACTGTGGGTATGTACAAGTCCAAATTTCATAGGGCAGTGAGCAAACTGGCAACGCCAATGAAGATGTTCGACGAACTCCTCAGGAAACGAACTGGCAACTTTGAAGAACTCCTCAGGAAATGAACTGGGATCTTAGACAAATGTGTTTGATGAATTCCTCAAGAAATGAACTGGCAACTTCGACAAACTCCTCAGGAAACACTTTGCTGGTCAGCCAAAGAAGAAGTGAAAGTCCTCTATCTGTCTCACTTAAAAGTCTTCAACTGATTGATTGGATTAAATCCAGCCAACTGCATTCTCTCATTGTGGAAGACACACCCTCTGTTGAGTCATCAGTCACAACTGCAGTCAATTGACTGATTTAATAAACCAGCCTGTTGGTTTATTAACCAGCCACAAAAGTCCTCACAGCAATGGTTAGGCCAGTGCTTGCTTGACCAGACAGCTGGGTACCATCACCTGGCCAAGTTGACACGTGAACCTAACCATCACAGTCATGGTGTATAATTCTTTAATGTGCTGCTGGATTCGATTTGTGAGTATTTTTTTCAGCAGTTTTATATCTATATTCATTAAAGGGATTGGTCAATAATTTTCTTTTCTTTGTAGCATCTTTGACTTTGGTATTAGGGTGATGTTGGCTTCATAGAATGAGTTAGGAAACTTTCCCTCCTCTTCAAATTTTTTAAGACGTTGAGCAGGATTAGTACTAGTTCTTTCTAGAATGCTTGGTAGAATTACATGTGAAGCCATCTTTTCCTGGGCTTTTCTTTTTTGGGAGCTTTTTGATGACTGAGTCAATCACTTTACTTGTGATTAGTTTGTTGAGATCATCTATTTCTTCTTGAGTCAATTTTGGTTGTTCATGCTTTCCTAGGAAGTTGTCCATTTCATCGAAGTTGTCTAGTTTATAACATATATTTCCTCATAGTATCCTCTCATTACCTCCTTTATTTCTGCAGGGTCAGTATTTATGTCCTCTTTCCCATTTATGATTGTATTTATTTTCATCAGCTCTCTTTTTTTTTTCATTAGCCTAGACAGGGTCTATCAATTTTATTGATTTTCTTGAAGACCAACTTCTGTTTATGTTGATTCTCTCTATTGTTTTCCTCTTCTCAATTTCATTTATTTCTGTTCTAATCTTTGTTATTTTTTTTCTTCTGCTTGCTTTGGGGTTTTTTCTTTATCTTGTTCCTCCAAGTGAAGAGTTAATGCCTCATTTCTTGCTCTTTTGTTCCTTTTAATATAGGATTTATGGCAATAAATTTCCCACTCAATACCACCTTTGCTGCATCCCATAAATTTTGATATGTTGTGTTTTTATTCTCATTTGCCACAATGCATTTACTAATTTCTCTTGTAATTTCTTCATTTACCCACTGGTTGTTTACAGTGTGTTTTTTATTCTCTATATATCTGTGAATTTTCTGAACTTCTGCCTGTTATTGATTTCCAACTTCATTCCATTATGGCCCAAAAAAGTGTTTTGTATAATATCTGTTCCAGTTTGAATGTATTGTGTCCCCCAAAATGCCATTATCTTTGATACAGTCTTGTGTGGGCAGGAAACGTATTGGGGTTGATTGGGTTGGAGACTTTTGATTGGATGTTTCCGTGGAGATGTGATCACTCAACTGAGGGTGAGATTTTTCACTGGAAAATTTCCATGGAGGTGTGGCCCTGCCCATTCAGCATCAGCCTTGATTAGTTTATTGGAGCACTATATAAGCTCAGAGAGAAGGAGTGAGCTTGCTACAGCCAACAGGGACACTTTGAAGAATGTATAGGAGGTGAGAGAGGAGCTGCAGATGAGGGACAGTTTGAAGATGGCCACTGAAAGCAGACTCTTGCTCCAGAGAAGCTAAGAGAGGACAAATGCCCCAAGAGCAACTAAGAATGACATTTTGAAGAGGAGCTGTGGCCTAGAGAGGAACATCCTGGAAGAAGGCCATTTTGAAACCAGAACTTGGAGCAGACACCAGCCACGTGCCTTCCCAGCTAACAGAGGTCTTCTGGACACCATTGGCCATCCCCCAGTGAAGGTACCCAATTGTTGATGCATTACCTTTGACATTTTATGGCCTTAAAACTGTAACTGTGAAACCAAATAAACCCCCTTTGTAAAAGCCAGTCCATTTCTAGTGTTTTGCATCCTGGCAGCATTAGCAAACTAGAAAAATATCAGTATTTTTAAATTTGTTGAGACTTGCTTTGTAACCTTACATGTGGACTATCACAGAGAATGATCCATGAGCAGTGTTCTATAAGTGTCTGTCATCTAATTCATTTATTGTACAATTCAACATCTCTGTTTCCTTATTGGTCCTCTATCTAGATGTTCTATCCTTTGATGAGTGCAATGTATTGAGTTCTCTATCTATCATTGTAAAGGGATTGACTTCTCCCTTCAGTGTTGCCTGTGTTTGCCTCATGTATTTTGGGGCACTTTGGGTCAGTGCATAAATATTTATGATTGTTATGTCTTCTTGATAAATTGTACCTTTTATTAATATATAGTGTTCTTCTTTGTCTAATTGTTTTACATTTGAAGTCTAATTTTTCTGATATTAATATAGCTACTCCTGCTTTTTTTCTGCTTTTGGTTTGCATGTGGTTTTCTTACATAAACTCTTTCAAAACATTGAAAAAAATGGAACACTACCTAACTCATTTTATGAAGCTAACACCAATCTAATACCAAAACCAGGCAAAGATGCTACAAAAAAGGAAAACTACAGGCCTATCTCCATAATGAATATAGATGCAAAAATTCTCAACAAAATACTTGCAAATCGAATCCAAAGACAAATAAAAAAACTCATACACCATGACCAAGTGGGGTTCATTCCAGGCAGGCAAGGATGGTTCAACATAAGAAAATCAATCAATGTATTACAATACATTAACAAATCAAGAGAAAAATCAAATGATCATCTTAATAGATGCTGAAAAAGCATTCAACGAAATCCAACATCCCTTTTTGATAAAAACACTTCAAAAGGTAGGAATTGAAGGAAACTTCCTCAATATGATAAAGAGCATATATGAAAAACCCAGAGCCAGCATAGTACTCAATGGTAAGAGACTGAAAGCCTTCCCTCTAAGACCAGGAACAAGACAAGGATGCCTGCTATCACCACTGTTATTCAACATTGTGCTGGAAGTGCTAACCAGGGCAATCCGGCAAGATAAAGAAATAAAAGGCAACCAAATTGGAAATGAAAAAGTAAAACTGTCATTGTTTTCAGATGATATGATCTTATATCTGGAACACCCTGAGAAATCAATGATACAGCTACTAGAGCTAATAAACAAATTTAGCAAATTAGCAGGATACAAAATTAATACACATAAGTCAGCAATGTTTCTATATGCTAGAAATGAACAAATTGAAGAGACACTCAATAAAAAGGTACCATTTTCAATAGCAACTAAAAAAATCAAGTACCTAGGAATAAACTTAACCCAAGATGTAAAAGAACTATACAAAGAAAACTACGTAACTCTACTAAAAGAAATAGAAGGGGAACTTAAAAGATGGAAAAATATTCCATGTTCATGGATAGGAAGTCTAAATGTCATTAAGATGTCAATTCTACCCAAACTCATCTACAGATTCAGTGCAATCCCAATCAAAATTCCAACAACCTATTTTGCAGACTTGGAAAAGCTAATAATCAAATTTATATGGAAAGGAAAGATACCTCAAATTGCTAAAGACACTCTAAAAAAGAAAAACGAAGTGGGAGGACTTACATTCTCTGACTTTTAAGATTATAAAGCCACAGTTGTCAAAACAGCATGGTACTGGCACAAAGATAAACATATTGATCAATGGAATTGAATTGAGAATTCAGAGGTAGACCCCCAGCTATGGCTGACTGATCTTTGATAAGGCTCCCAAAGCCACTTAACTGGGACATAATAGTCTTTTCAACAAATGGGGCTGGGAGAGTTGCATATCCATTTCCAAAAGAATGAAAGAGGACCCCTACCTCACACCCTACACAAAAATTAACTCAAAGTGGATCAAAGATCTCAATATAAAAGACAGTACCATAAAACTCCTAGAAGATAATGTAGGGAAACATCTTCAAGACCTTGTATTAGGCGGCCACTTCCTAGACTTTACACCCAAAGCACAAGCAACAAAAGAAAAAACAGATAAATGGGAACTCCTCAAGCTTAGAAGTTTCTGCACCTCAAAGGAATTTTTCCAAAAGGTAAAGAGGCAGCCAAATCAATTGGAAAAAATTTTTGGAAACCATGTATCTGACAGAAGACTGATATCTTGCATATATAAAGAAATCCCACAACTCAAAGACAAGAGTACAGACAGCCCAATTATAAAATTGGCAAAAGATATGAAAAGATAGTTCTCTGAAGAGGAAATACAAATGGCCAAGAAACACATGAAAAATTGTTCAGCTTCACTAGTTATTAGAGAGATGCAAATTAAGACCACAATGAGATACCATCTCACACCAATTAGAATGGCTGCCATTAAACAAACAGGAAACTACAAATGCTGGAGAGGATGTGGAGAAATTGGAACTCTTATTCATTGTTGGTGGGACTGTATAATGGTTCAGCCACTCTGGAAGTCAGTCTGGCAGTTCCTTAGAAAACTAAATATAGAGTTACCCTTCAATCCAGCAATTGCACTTCTTGGTATATACCTGGAAGATCTGAAAGTAGTGACACGAACAGATATCTGCACGCTAATGTTCATAACAGCATTATTCACAATTGCCAAGAGATGGAAACAATCCAAATGTCCTTCAACAGATGAATGGATAAATAAAATGTGGTATATGTACACAATGGAATACTATGTGGCAGTAAGAAGGAACAATGTTGTGAAACATATGACAACACGGATGAACCTTGAAGACACAATGCTGAGCGAAATAAGCCAGGCACAAAAAGAGAAATATTATATGCTACCACTAATGTGAACATTGAAAAATGTAAAACAAATGGTTTATAATGTAGAACGTAGGGGAACTAGCGATAGAGAGCAATTTAAGGAAGGGGGAATGATAACCCAATAAGAACAGATAAGTTATTGTGGGTAAAGTTAACGTTCTGGGAATGCCCAGGAAAGACTATTGTCTGTTAATTTCTGATGGGCATGGTAGGAACAAGTTCACAGAAATGTTGCTATATTAGGTTATTTTCTTGGAGTAGAGTAGGAACATGTTGTAGTAACATGTATAAAGTAGTTATCTTAGGTTAGTTGTCTTTTTCTTACTCTCTTGTTATGGTCTCTTTGAAATGTTTTTTTATTGTATGTTTTAAAATTTTTTTTTTTTTATATAGTTGATTTTAAAAAAAAAGCTAAAAAAAAAACAATGAAAAAATATGCAGAGCCCCGTTGAGCTGGTGGACAATGCAGGGGTATTGGCCTGCCCTACCTCGAGGGTTGCTAACATGCCCACAGACATAGGGGACTGGTGGTTTGATGAGCTGAGCCCTCTACCACAGGACTTGCCCTTGAGAAGACTGTTGCTGCAAAGGAGAGGCTAGGCCTCCCTAAAATTGTGCCTAAGAGCCTCCTCCTGAATACCTCTTTGTTTCTCAGATGTGGCCCTCTCTCTAGCTAAGCCAACTTGGCAGGTGAAATCACTGCCCTCCCCCCTTCATGGGATCAGACACCCAGGGGAGTGAATCTCACTGGCAATGTGGAATATGACTCCAGGGGAGGAATATAGACCCAGCAACATGGGATGGAGAACATCTTCTTCACCAAAAGGGGAAAGCTTCAGTGGGAGAGAGATTCCAAAAGGAGCCGAGAGGTCACTCTGGTGGGCACTCTGATGCACAATATAGACAGCCCTTTTTAGGTTCTAATGAATTGGAATAGCTGGCAGTAAATACCTGAAACTATCAAACTACAACCCAGAACCCATGAATCTTGAAGACGATTGTAAAGAAATGTAGCTTAAGAGGGGTGACAATGTGATTGGGAAAGCCATATGGACCACACTCCCCTTTGTCTAGTTTATGGATGGATAAGTAGAAAAATGGGGGAAGAAAAAAAAGGCACTCAGTGTTCTTTTTTACTTTAATTGTTCTTTTCCATTTTAATTTATATTCTTATTATTTTTGTGTGTGTGCAATGAAAATGTCAAAAATTAATTTTGGTGATGAATGCACAACTGTATAATGGTACTGTAAACAACTGAATGTTTTGTATGACTGCATGGTATGTAAATATATCTCAATAAAAATGAATTTTTAAAAAAGTTTACATAGAGGCAGGGAAAGAACCATAAAAACAAGAGGTGAAGAAGTCTGATGTGCTAAACAGAAGGTATGTTAGAGGTATAGAATAAGTTGAATGGAACACCAAAGAACAGATAGAGAACAAGACAACCAACAAGACAAGCCTAGGTAAAAGAGTAAAAACAAGCTACTTAATAAACTAATCAAGAAAATCATATGCCTGGACAACTAAAAAATAATGATCCATACTAGGAAACATAAAAATATGGACCAGGCAAAGGAAAAACTAACAGTTCAACTTGAGATACAGGAATTGAAACAACTAATTAAATATGTTCAACCAAATCTCCTAATCCAAATCAATGAGCTGAAGGAAAATGGGGCAAAAGAGATGAAGAACATAAAGAAGACACGGGATAAACATAAAGAAGAATTCATAAGCTTGGAAAAAAAAAATAAATGGCAGAACTTTGACAATGAAAGGCACAATAGAAGAGATGAAAAACACAATGGAGACATACAATAGTAGATCTGAAGAGACAGAAGAAGGGATCAGTGAATTGGAGGACAGGATATTTGAAAGCATACACACAAAAGAACATATAGGGAAAAGAATGGAATAATATGAGCAGGGTCTTAGGGAACTGAATGACAACATGAAGAGCACAAAAATATGTGTTATGGGTGTCCTAGTAGAAGAAGAGAAGGGAAAAGGGGCAGAAAGAATAAGAGAAGAAATAATCACTGAAAATTTCCCAAATCTTATGAGACATAAAATTACAGATTTAAGAAGTACACTGTACCCCAAACAGAAAAGATCCCAATAGAACTACTCTAAGACACTTACTGATCAGATTGTCCAATGTCAAAGACAAAGAATTCTGAAAGCAGCAAGAGAAAAGTGAACCATCACATACAAGGGAAGCTTGATAAGGCTACATACATATTTCTCTGCAGATACCATGGAGGTGAGAAGGAAGTGGTATGATATATTTAAGATACTGAAAGAGAAAAACTACCAACCAAGAATTCCATATGCAACAAAGCTGTCCTTCAAAAATGAGGGAGAGATTAAAGTATTTTCAGACAAATCAACACCAAGAGTTTGTGAATAAAACACAGGTGCTACAACAAGTACTAAAGGAGTGCTACAGGCTGATAGGAAAAGACAGGAGAGAGGGATCTGGAGAATAGTGTAGCAATGAAGACTATCAGGAAGGGTAAAAGGAGAGAGAAAAATATAAGATATGGCATATAAAATCCAAAAGACAAAATGGTAGAAGAAAGTACTGCCCTTACAGTAATAACTCTAAATGCTAATGGATTACACTCCCCAGTAAAAAGAGATAGACCGGCAGAATGGATTAAAAAATGACCCATCTATATGCTCTCTACAAGAAACTCACTTTAGACACAAGGACAAACATAGACTGAAGTGTAAGGCTGGAAAAGGATATTTCACACAAATATCAATCAGAAAAGAGCAGGAGTAGCTATACTAATAAAAGACTAATTAGACTTCAAAAGTAAAACAATTTAAAGGGACAAAGAAGGACACTATATATTAATAAAAGGGTCAATTCATCAAGAAAACATAACAATCATATTTATGCACCAAACCAGAGTTCCCCAAAGCACATGAGGCAAACACTGAGAACAATGGAGCAGTAAATACCTCTACAATAACAGTCGGAGACTTCAATACACAGCTCTCGTCAATGGAGAAAACATCTAGAAAGCGATCAATAAGAAACAGAGATGCTGAATTCTACAATAAATGAACTAGAGCTGACAGACATTTATAGAACACTACACCCCATAACAGGAGGACACACATTTTTCTCAAGTGCTCATTGAAAATTCTCTGGCATAGACCACATTTTGGGTCACAAAGCAAGTGTCAACAAATTAAAAAATACTGATATTATACAAAACAGTCTCTTGGGTCATAATGGAATGAAGTTGGAAATCAATAACAGGCAGAAGGTCATAAAATTCACAAATATATGGGAGCTAAACATCACACTCTTAGACTATATGTGGGTGAAGGGAGAAATTACCAGACATTAGTAAATACTTAAAAGTAAATGACAATGAAAACACAACCTATCAAAACTTATGTGATGCAACAAAGGCAGTGCTGAGACAGAAATTTATTGCCCTAAACGCCTATATTAAAAGAGAAGAGAGCAAAAATGGAGAAATTAACTGTTCACCTGGTGAAACTGGAGAAATAACAGCAAACTAGCCCCAAAGCAAACATCAGGAAACAAATAAAGATTAGACAGAAATAAATGAATTGAGAACAGGAAAACAATAGAATCAACAAAATCAGAGGTTGGTTCTTTCAGAAAATCAATAAAATTGATGGACCCTTATCAAGGCTAAGAAAAAAAGAGAGCAGATGCAAACAAATAAAATCAGAAATGGGAAAGAGGCCGTAACTACTGACCCTGCAGAAACAAAGGAGATAATGACAAGATACTATGAGCAAATACATGCTAACAAACTAGAAAACTTAGATGAAATGTACAATTACCTAGAAAAGCATGAACCCACGTTGACTTGAGAAGAAATAGATGACCTCAACAAACAAATCACAAGTAAAGAGATTGACTCAGTCATCAAAAAGCTCCCAAAAAAGAAAAGCCCAGGACCAGAAGGCTTCACATGTAAATTCTACTAAGCATTCAGAATTATACCAATCCTGCTCAAACTCTTCAAAAAAACTCAAACTGCTCAAACTCTTCAAAAAAACTGAAGAGGAGGGAAAGCTACTTAATTCATTCTATGAAGCCATCATCACCCCAATACCAAAGTCAGACAAAGCTAGTACAAAAAACGAAAATTACAGATCACTCTTTTAATGAATATAGATGCAAAAATCCTCAATAAAATCAACAAAATACTCACAAATTGAATCCAGCAGCACATTAAAAGAATTATACCCCATAGCCAGGTGGGATTTATTCCAGGTATGCAAGGCTGGTTCAACTCAAGAAAATCAATTGACGTAATACAGCACATCAATAAATCAAAGCAGAAGAACCACATGATCATCTATATTGATAGAGAAAAGGCATTTGACAAAATTAAACATCCTTTCTTGATGAAAAAGCTTCAAAGGATAGGAATAGAAGGGAACTTTCTCAATATGATAAAGACAATATATGAAAAACCCACAGCTAACATCATACTCAATGGGGAAAGACTGAAAGCTTTCCCTCTAAGATCAGGATCAAGACAGGGATACTCACTGTCACCACTGTTATTCAAAATTCTATTGGAAGTTCCAGCAAGAGCAATTAGGCAAGAAAAAGAAATAAAAGCATCCAAACTGGAGAGGAAGAAGTAAAATTTCACTGTTTGCAGATGACAGGATCCTATATGTAGAAAATCCAGAAAAATCTAAAGCAAAGTTACTGCAGCTAATAAGTGAATACAGCAAAGTGGCAGGGTATATGGTCAACATGTAAAAAAGAGTAGTTTTCCTCTACACCAGTAATGAGTAACAGGAAGAAGAAATCAAGAAAAAACATTCCATTTACAAGAGCAACCAAAAGAATTAAGTATTTAGGAATAAATATAACCAAGGCCACAAAAGACTTACACAGAGAAAACCACAATAAACTGCTAAAAGAAATCAAATTGGACTTTAAAAAATGGAAGGACATACCGTGTTCATGAATAGGAAGAGTAAATATCATTAAGATGTCAGTTCTATCTAAACTGATTTATAGATTCAATGCAATACCAATTAAAATCCCAACAACTTATTTTGCAGAAATAGAAAAAACAATAACCAAATTTATTTGGAAGGGCACAGTGCCCTGAATGAACCAAAAATGCCTTAAGAGGAGCGAAGCATGAGGTCTCACACTACCTGACTTTGAAGCATACTACAAAGCTACAGTGGTCAAAACAGCATGGTACTGGCAGAATAGATATACTGACCATGGAATGGAATTGAGTGTTCAGAAATAGATTCTCACATCTACGGACAACTGATCTTTAATAAGGCAGTCAAGCCAAAGCAACTGGGACAGAGCAGCCTCTTCAATAAACGGTGTTTGGAGATCTGGGTATCCATACCCAAAAGAATGAAAGAGGACTCCTAGTTCACACCTTATATAAAAATTAATTTGAAATGGATCAAAGACATATTTCTAGTGCTAAGAACATAAGACTTTTAGAAGAAAATGTAGGGAAATTTCTTAAATATCTTGTGATAGGAGGTGGTTTCCTTGACCTTACACCCAAAGCATGAGCAACAAAAGAATAGATAAATGGGATCTCCTCAAAATTGAACACTTTTGTACATCAAAGGACTTTGCCAGAAAAGTAAAGGCAGCCTACACAATGGGAGACAATATTTGGAAACCACATATCAGATAAGGGTTTAATATCCCGAATATATAAAGCAATCCTACGTATCAACAACAGAAAGACAAAGAACCCAATTAAAAAATGGGCAAAAGACATGCACAGACACTTTTCTGAAGAGGAAATACAAATGGATCAAAAACATATGAAATGATGCTCAACTTCACCGGCTATTAGAGAAATTCAAATCAATACCACAATAAGATATCATCTGACACCTACCAGAATGGCCATTATCCCAAAAACAGAACATTACTAGTGATGTGGAGAAGGAAGCACACTTATTCACTGTTGGTGGGAATGTAGATTGGTGCTGCCACTCTGTAAGGCAGTGTGGTGGTTCCTCAGGAAGCTAAGCATAGATATGCCATATGATCCAGCAATTCCATTACTACATATATACTTGGAGGAACTGAAAGCTAGGAAATGAATGGACATTTGTAAACTGATGTTTACAGCGGCATTCATGTTTGTCAAGAAATGGAAACAGCCCAAATGTCCCTCAACAAACAAGTGTATAAACAAGCTGTGATATATATGCATGATGGAATATTATACAGGTGTAAGACAGAACAAAGTCACAGAACATATAATAACATGGATGAACCTTGAACACATTATGTCGAGCAAAGTTAGCCAGAAACAAAGGACAAATACTGAATGGTGTTACTAATATGAACTAACATTAATGAGCAAACTTTTAGAGGTAAAGCTGAGAATACGGGTTATCAGGAAATAGAAAGAGGGTAGAGATCGTGCGTCTGATGCTGAAGGAGTATAGAATGATCAACAAGATGGATTGTGTAGATCCAGAAATGGATAGCATAATACTGTGTGGTGGTAGCACAATATTGTAGGAACACTGAACAAAGACGTCTGTGAGTAAAGCTGAAGGAGGGCTAGGGGCACGTATGACACCAGAAGGAAAGACAGAAGATTAAGACTGGGACTGTATAACTTACTGAAACCTAGAGTGCTCACTGATTGTGACTAAATGTACAAATATAAAAATGTTTTTATATGTAGAACAAATGAATGTCAACATTGCAAGGTGTTGAAAAGGGGATGGTATTGGGGAAAAACTATAATCAAAGCAAAAGGGGGTCTACGATTAAGAGCAACATTGTAATATGCTTCCATTAAATGTAATAAAGGCAATATACCAAACCTAGATGTCTATGAGAGGGGGATATAAGAGAGGAGTATGCGATTCTTGGTAGTGGTGTTGTTGTCTGGCCTTATTATTACATTGCATTATATGGTATTTTTTCATTATCTTAAAATTTTTTTCATAGTAATGAATATGTTTAAGTGCTGATCGTGATGATGAATGCACAACTATACGATGATAATGTGAACTGATTGTACACTGTGGATGATTGTATGGTATGCGAATATATCTATAAAATTGCAGGGAAAAATATAAACAGGGATACAAGTGCTGGAGAAAACATGGAGAGAGGTTATGTACCTATTTACTGTTGGTGGGGAAGCAGAATGGTGTAGCCTGTCTTATGTTGGTTCCACAAGAAGCTGAGTATGTGGGTGCCAAAAGGTCCTGCAACCTCATTATGAGGTATATACTTGGAAGATTTGTGAGCAGGGACACGAATGGACATTTGCACACTGGTGTTTATGGAGGTAATATTCACGATTTTCAATGGATGGGGGTGGCCTAAGGGTATATCAACAGATGAACAGAATGGTGAACTGTGGTGTATGCATACAATGGAATATTGAGCAACTGTGAGGAGTGAAGCTGTGAGACACATAATGAGGTGAATGGATCTCGGGGACAGCATTTGAGTGAAGTATGCCAGAAACGAAAAGAAAAACATTATAATGCCTCACCAATATGGACTAACTACAATGTGTAAATTCTGAGAACTGAATCTTAGCACACAGCTTATCAGGGGAATGCTTATTGTTAATGGTCCCTAGATATTAATCTCTTACACCAGTCACATTTATTCCTGAGTTGTAATGATTATGTTCAAATTCTGAGATGCTGAGCTCTTGGTGTATAACCTGGTCAGTCTCTGGAACTTTGGGTATCTGTGTGACACCTGAAACTCAGAGCTAGAGCTCGGCAGCTATGAATGTTAGTATTACTGCATACAGCAACTGTTAAAAAAGCTGAAAAAGAGTCCAGACTTCAATTAGAGATATGAATGAAGCAGATCTGGTTAGAACTAATGCAAATCAGGCAAAAGGGTAAACGATAATACTGACTGTATTTTAAAACATCAATGTCTGTGTGAGATCAAAGAGATGTTTACTTGGTGCAGGATATGTATTTTGGCAGCACAATAAATAATTTGACTTGTATGGTCAGTTAATTCAAACACTGTAATTACATGGAACTTTAAATAGGAAGTGAGATTTGGTAGGTTTGTACAGGTTAGTGTGAAATACTGATACATCCTAAAGTAATTTGGGCAAAAAATAAAAACATATTTGCAGGGCCCCCCTGTGGAACCAGAGAAATGCAGAAATTTTGTCCTTCCCCACCTGAGTTATTATGGATATTCTCACAATTGTTGAGGACTAACAATTTGGTAGGTTGAGCTGTCAACCTTGGGGTTTGCCCTTTTGAAGCTTGTTACGGCAAATGAGAGGCTAAGTCTACTTACAATTTTGCCCAAGTGTCTCCGCAAGAGAACCTCTTTGCTACTCAGATGTGGCTCTGTCTCTCTCTATGCCCACCTGGCAGGTGAACTCACTGCCTTCTCCCCTATGTGGGATATGACTCCCAGGGGTGTAAATCTCCCTGGCAATGCAGGATATGACTCCCAGGAATGAGCCTGGACCTGGCCTTGTGGGGTTGAAAAAATCTTCTTGACCAAAAGGAAGAAGTAAAATGAAACAAAATAAAGTTTCAGTGGCTGAGAGATCTCAAATGGAGTCGAGAGGTCACTCTGGAGGGCATTCTTATGTGCTATATAGATATCCCTTTTTAGGCTTTAGTGTATTGGAATATCTAGAAGGAAATACCTCAAACTGCTGAACTGCAGTAGCCTTGATTCTTGAAGAGGACTGTATAACTATGTAGCTTATATGGTGTGACTGTGTGATTGTGAAAACCTTGTGGTTCACACTTCCTTTATCCAGGTTATGGATGGATTAGAAAGATGGGTACAAAAACTAAATGAAAAATAGGGTGGGATGGGGGGGGATGATTTGGGTGTTCTTTTTACTTTTATTTTTTATTCTCATTTTTCACTCTTTTTGGTTTAATGAAAATGTTCAAAAATTGATTGTGGTGATGAATACATAACTATATGATGGAACTGTGGACAGCTGATTGTACATCATGGATGACTGTATGGTGTGTGAATATATCTCAATAAAACAATTTTAAAAAAGAAAACTACAACTAAAAAATAAATCATTAAAAATAATCCTGCTGAATATTGAGTACCATCATGGTGACTGAGTTACTCTTTTTTCCTTATGCTACCTACTTGTCTGAAGTAAAACGCAATCTCTACTCACTGTTTCTTCTGTAATGACCTCACAGCATCCATTCCCCAGTTTCCTCCCCCACCCCATTTATTTTCTAAAGTAAAGACAGCTACCATTAATTATTGCTAGGCATTTAATAAATATTCTGACAAGTTCATGTAACAGTTCTATGACAGATGTAGAATTATCTCCCTTTAATAGCTGAGAAAACTGAGTTCAGGTAGTAATTGGTCCATGAATAATGTAGATTATTAGATTGGAAATAATAGGGAATTGATTAATAAATCATAGTTCATACAGAATGGAGCCCTACAAACCTTAAAAATGATAGAAAAAAAGTGTAAAAAACAGGTAATGAAACCTTCTAGGCAACCATATAGTCATTTTAAAAAACTCAAACATGGAGTGACAGTCACACCAAACTGTTAAAAGTTGTTGCTTCTGAAATTCATTGTAAGTGAGCTTCTTTCTGAAGAAAATGGTGAAAATTATAGGAACAAATGCCTGGGCTATAGTAAGGAAATGACTGACAAAATCAAGTATCATTTAAATGTTCTTTCTTTAATTATGAAAGTTTAAATATACAGAAAGGTACAGAGAATAATAATCAATGCCCATATATCCACAATCATCTTTATCAAAACATAAGAATTGGCCAGCTTTGCTTATTTTTTAAAGAATAAAATGTTAAAGATATATATATCTTCCTTGTACCCTTTCCCCAATCCCATTTTTCTCCCTCCCCAGAAGTCAACACTGTTCCAAATTTGCTGATTATTTCCATGAATGTATTTACACTATTTCTATATAGCATTTAGCCATGGGGAAAAAAAAACCCACATAGAATTGATTTGCTTGTTTTCAACCTTTACATAAATAAGTGGTATTATATAATACAAATACTGTCTAGCTCAATTTAACATTTTATTGAGATTTATCCATGTTGACACAAATATCTCTAATTCATCTGTTCTACCTTGTATTCTAACATATTCAGCCTAATAGTTATTAGATTTCTTTCAATTTTTCATTCTCAAAAACAGTGCTGGAGTGGACTTTCATGTACATCTCCCTCACATCTCTAGAGGTATATTTTTAAGTGAGGAATTGCTGGGTCAAAGAGTATTCACATCTTCAACTTTACCAGATATTGCCACATTGTTAGGAATGCAAAGTTCCTAGTGCTCCATGTCTTTCCAATAAATGGCACTATTTTAATTTTTGCCAATGTAATGCTTTTGAAATAGTTCACTGTGGCTCTATTTTGTATTTCCCTTACTACTAGTGATGTACATAGTAAATTATTTGAGCACACCAAATCTATCCTTTTTACACTGTTATGAAGTACCATCTTTATCAAAAGCAAAATTCTTACAAATAAATCAGATTCAATAATTTTCTTGCTGTTCTCAAGAATTTTCATTTCAGAGATGAATTTCAAAACAAACTTGTGAAATTAAAGGGAAAAAAAGGCCCATTCAGGAATTTTGGTTGGAATTTCAATGAATTCGTGAATTAGGAAGAACTGCCAACTGTATTACATTGAGCTTCTTCAGTCTGGGCTGTATAATGATTATTGATTTATTTTCTTATTATCTTTCAGTTTTCTGGGTTTAGAATGCCCACTGTTTTATATTACAGTATGAATTAACTGTCTCAGCCTCTAGAATTTAGTTCCACGGAGGAATGGTCTTTTTATTTCTTATTGTTGTCTCCTCTTGCCTTAACAGTGCCTGGCAAATAGTAATCAATATTCACTGAATCAATGAAAGCCTATGTTAAGATATAAATTTGCCTGTAGTTTTCCTCCCTCAATCCCTTTTTGATTTCCATTTTGCAACCACTGGATAAAAACTTTAGGAACTTTCTCCTTTTTCTATGACCTGGAATAGTTTAAATGCTTCACAATCATGAATTTGCCCACACAAATACCTGCGTCTCATGGCTATACACAGAACATGAATTTCTATGTTGGTTTTTTAGAATTGTGTGTATTTCTATTTTCTCTCTGATCTAAAAGTAAGTCCTGCATTCTTCTTAGTGAATCCTAATTTATTTCAATTGGTTTATCCAATTCATTCTCTTTAGAAACTTCCCAAAATGGTTAATTTTTGTTTTACCACTTATGTATATTTTGATTACTCACCTAGAGTACAAAGATGCCCACTTATGTTCTCAAATATTTAAGTTTTCCCCGTTCTGACCTGATGCTTCCCAGGGATGTTCCACTTTGGTCACCAAGGAATCTTGATTTGTGAGAAGTAAATGAGCTAATGTAAGTTGAGTACTTAAAACAGTGTCTGGTGCATAGTAGGCACTCCATACATGTTAGCTATTATTATGGTTATTATTATTATTATTATTGAATTATTATTATTATTATTGTATTATTATTCACTGAACATCTGCTATATGTGAAGCACTATTTGAAGTACTTTACATGCAAATTTCTCATTTAATATGCATCAATTTACAAGACTATTATTTCATTTAATACTCATTTCTATAATACAGTATTCTTTATTATCTAAATTTTAAAATTAAAGAAAATCCTGAGGTTTAGATAAGCTGAGAAAATTGCTCAAAGTTACACAACGCCACAGTAGTGGCAGAACTATGATTTTCCAGAATCTAAGCTTTTAGTATTGGGAAGTGTCAAGCTTCCAGACAGGGAGACTGGAATAAAATAGGGCTCAAAGGAATTTAAGAACTAAATAATGGAAAGCCTCAGATAATTTTAAAGGCTGTGGATATTAACCTAAGAAAAACAGCAAGCCAAAAAAGGTTTAACTGGAGACAGTGATGTGTGTGTTCTCATACTTTAAAAAAGTCAGTTTAAATACACTGTAAAAAATGGATTTAAGGAGAGCAAAAGGGGATACAGGAAGACTTGATAGAAAGCTATAGCAGTGGTCCAGAGGTGATGAATCTTAGACTAGGGTGACAACATTGGAGTTGGAGGAAAGAGGACAGATTTCAGAAATTTGAAAAGACAGTACTACAGGACTTGGTGATTGACTGGATTGGGCGGTGACAGTGACTCCCCAATATGAATTCTCTGGTGATGCGCAAGGTGTGCACGCTGCCTGAAGGTTTTCTTGCATTCCTTACATTCATAGGGTCTTTCTCCAGTATGAATTCTCTGATGTTGTGCAAGGGATCCACAGTAACTAAAGGCCTTCCCACACACATTACATTCATAAGGTTTCTCCCCAGTATGAACTCTCTGATGTTGGGTGAGGGATGAGTCATTGCTAAAAGCCTTCCCACATTTAACACATTCATAGGGTTTCTCTCCAGTATGAACTCTTTGATGTTGAGCAAGGTAGGCAATCTGGCTAAATGCTTTCCTACATTCCTGACATTTATAAGGTTTTTCTCCAGTATGAATTCTCTGATGTTGAGCAAGATGTGAATTCTGGCTGAAGGCCTTCCCACATTCTTTACATTCATAGGGTCTCTCTCCAGTATGTATTCTCTGATGTACAGTAAGGTATGCACGAAGGCTAAATGCTTTCCCACAGACATCACATTCATAAGGTTTCTCTCCAGTATGAACTCGCTGGTGTTGAGCAATGGATGACCTATTGCTAAATGCTTTCCCACATTCAATACATTCATAGGGTTTCTCTCCAGTATGAACTCTCTGATGTTGAGCAAGGTAGGCAAACTGGCTGAAGGCTTTCCTACATACCTTACATTCATAAGGTTTTTCTCCAGTGTGAACTCTCAGATGTTGAATTAGATGTGCATTCTGACTGAAGGCTTTCCTACATTCTTTACATTCATAGGGTTTCTCTCCAGTATGAATTCTCTGATGTTGAACAAGATTTGATCTCTGGCTGAAGGCTTTCCCACATTCTACACATTTATAGGGTTTCTCTCCAGTATGAATTCTTTGATGAAGAGTAAGGGATGAGCTCTGGCTGAAGACTTTTTCACAGTCATTACATTTCAGAAGTTTCTTCTCTGCATAGATACTTTTGGGTTTAAAGGCCATTAATTTTTTTTTAAAGCTTTTCTTATGTGTGTCATGTTTATGAACTTTCTCCTCTTTGGGGATTATCTGTTGTGTATGAAGCAGTATGTTATGATGGAAGCTTCCCCAAGATTTGTTATATTCTTGGTCTCTTTCATTAACAAAGGCTTCTTCACGAGTAATTATTTCTTCCTTGAAAAATGCCTTCTGATTGTTTGACTGCCTCTCAAAATGGTCCTCACATTTCCAATTTTCTCTCAAACTGGAGTACTCAAGCCCATAGCTTGTAAATTTTTCTATCTTCTGGGATGATTCATCTTCGTAAATGTCCTTCTTTGGGGTTATTTCTTTAGTCTCACACATAGATTCCCAGCCTGAAAAGTACAAGTACAAAAAGTCTCCTCTATTAGTACTGGAAGAACATTCATGAAGTGAAGTATGTGAATTTAATAGCAAAGAAAACCCACAGGAACACTGCTTTCATGGTTCTTACACGTGGAGGAACAGAAAGTGAAAATAGCTGTTGTAAAAATCCGAGAAGGAATGATTAGAATTATGACAATCAGTACGGTAAATCTCAGGGCAAGAAGGAATAATAAAGGTGGTCTGGATTCAGTTATAATTTTATGCCTGTGTTAATATTACAGGCACTGAAATAATCTCCATCCGCATAGATACTTCATTCAAGTACATTCAATGAACAAATATTTACATTACGCCAGGTTCTAGATATTTTCAATACCCAAGCAAACAAAATAAAGATCCTTACCTTCATGGACCTTATATTCTTGGGAAAGAGAAAATAAATGACAAATAAGTATATTTTATTGTACATTAAAAGGTACTAAGTGCCAAAGAAACAGAAAGAGAAAATCAGGGTAAGGGAGATCAGCAGTGTGGGGGAAGTCGAAGATAGGAATCATTAATAAATTAACATTTATGCAAAGTTTGAAGAGAATTAAGAAGTTAGTCACTTAGATATTTGCGGAAAGAACATTCTGGATAGAAGAAA
Source organism: Choloepus didactylus (assembly GCF_015220235.1). Lineage (NCBI taxonomy): Eukaryota > Metazoa > Chordata > Mammalia > Pilosa > Megalonychidae > Choloepus > Choloepus didactylus. Next base: position 17,253,304 of record NC_051333.1, read on the forward strand.
CACTTAGTTTAAAGGTCAAAAATCAAAGGTATGCCTGTATGTTTGAAGACAGTAGGGAAGCCAGTATAGCTGGAGAGTTCTGAGTGGTAGGAGATGAAGTCAGGGAGGACAGACAATAACCTTATAAGCCTTACAGGCCTTCTAAGGAATTTGGCTTTTACTCCCAGTGAGATGAAAAGCCACTTAAGTGTTCTGAGGAGTGATATCTGGTTGCTGTTTTATGAATATAATGGAAGATGGGGGACATGGGGAGAAGCAAAGAGACCTGTTATAGTAATCTAGGTGAGAGAAGACAGTGATTCAGATCAGAGAGATGTCAACAGAGGTATGGTGAGCGTGTAAGATTCTGGATATATTTCATAGATAGAGCCAAGAGGATATCCTGATAGCTTGAATGTGGGATGTGACAGGAAGAGAGGAGACAAGCATGCCTTCAAAGTTTGTGGTATGAGAAATGGAAGGATGATGGAGAAGGCCATGGGTACAGCAGGTTTGTGGGTAGAATGTGGAAGATGTGGAATTCAGTTTTGAACACAAACTTGAGGTGTCTTTTAGACTTTAGTCTCTGAGTAGACAGCTGGACATATGAGACTGGAGTTTAGGAGAGAGGCTTGGATTACAGATTTATAACTGGGAATTGTCATAAAATATATGGTATTTAAAGAGACTACATAACCATATCTGAGTATAAAGAGGAAAGCAGAAAAGGACTGAACCCTAGAGCATGGCAACATTACAATATTTGGGAAAAGAGAAGAAATCAGCAAAATAGATTAATAAGGAGTAAATGTAAACAAAAGGAAATCAGGGCTTAGAAAATTAATACCACAGGATAATAATTTAAAGATTAAAATTAACTTCTTATTTAATGCTTTATATTGAAAAAGGGTAAAATCCATTACCACTATAAACATGGAATTGAAAAATGTTATAAAAATAGTAACAACAGGTAATAACAGTAGGCATTAAAAAGAGTTAGGCATATGTAGTCACTTAGAAAAAAACAACCAATGAATCAGTTAAGAAAAGGCACATAATAGCATTGCAGGGTCTCTGGGAAAGATTACTATATTGTTGTACATCTAAGGTTTTTTAAATAAGAACATATTGTTTTGGTATTTTAGAATCAATTTTAAAAATTAATAGAAAGCATAAACAAAATATGTAACATTAGAAAGATGCCATTGACAATTAACAATGGCAACAACAACAAAAGGGGGAAAAACCCTAGAAATTTACAAGTGAGCAAAACCTTCAAAATTCTAAAGACCAAAAAAAAGAAGAAAAGATTTGAATAAAGGAAGATGCACAGCTTGTTTTGGAATATAAGAATCAATAATGTTAATGTAAAGCCAGTAATTATCACTAAATTCATCTATTATTACCATTTACCATTCAATGCCAATCAAAGCCTAATTGTGATTTTTAAAGAAAAAAATCCTGAAGCTGACTGAAAAAATAAACATGAAAGAACTGCCTGAAAAATTCCAAAAAAAGAATGAGGAAGGACTATAAACTTTTTTTATGAAGCAGGAGAAATGAAACAACATGGTTCTGGTACTGTAACATCATCAGTAATAGAAAATTTTGAAACAGATCAAAGAATACAAAAGCAGTCCTTCTCCTTACATTTGGGGAACCCAGAAAAGAGTACAAATGGAGGCCCACATACCATATATCTAAATACTGAAAACTTGTAAATCATGCTGGAAAACAAATACAATCTATCCTACTCTAACTTAAAATATATACTTCGATAATGACATGGAATGCCAGATTTGAATTTAGAATTCTTTGCTAATCTCCTTGTCTTTACTCTGACAACATCCTACCCCATGGGGACATCACAGTCTGCAGCCCAAGTCCTATGAATACCCTTAACACAGAGCCACCTGTTATCCAGCCATGGGCTAGTGATGCACACACTGTGCAGCAGTGACCTTCAGGAAGGTGTACCAGAAGAAGCCCATATAAATACAGGAAGCAGGCTTGGGCTGTTTTGTTAGGGAATTCTGAGTTGCAGCTACTAAGAACATGTCAAAAAGGATGGGTGCAAATTCTGGAGGAGTCTGTCCCCTTGGTCCTATCGATTTCTCACCTTGCAATGAGGGTGTCACTAGAGGTGGTACAGAGTAGGGTCCTTTAAGGCCAGGGCCCACGGCAAGAAATGCTCTTGCCTATGACTAAATAGTATTATATATAGGAATTAAGTTCAAATATTCCTTGCAATCCAAGCTCTCAGTACTCATAATCTAAAACTCGGGAACCAACTCTGAAAATGTGGTATTCTCTGCTATCCAAATTCCTGTTCTCTGAACCTAAGTGGCAAACAGACTTGAATATCAAGGTGCACTTATATATATGATAATAGAGGCATTTAAAATTGCTAAAATATGAACAGATAACGAAGAATCACCAGACATTTAATAAAATCCCGAAACATGATAGAAATAGAAAACAACCAAAAAAAAAAAAAGCAGAAAAGAAATAATCATAGAGGGAAAAGACTGGAATGTAGAGAACTAAATAAAAATAACTGATAAATTAGTATCCTCAGAAAAATTTTTAATTAATTACATTAATAAAACAAAATTCTCTGAAAAAAATCAATTAGAGAATAAGGAAGCACTTTACTAAAAACTTTAGAAATTTAAAACTTTAGTAAAGTGAAAAGTTCAGTAGGACGGTTGAACATTAAAAGTTGAAGAGGTCTCCTAGAGCTTTGAACCAGAAGAGAAAAGGTAGGGTGATTTGAAAGAAAAGGTGAGGAGAATAACAAATCAATTCAGGACCAGACTAAACAATCAATGAGAAATGCAGAGAAAAGAGAAGTGAGAAAATCATCAATAAAATAACTTCCGCAGAAGAGTAGGGACATGAGAAGCCTTACTATGTACTAAGGATGATGAATTTTAAAACAGACATATTGCTGAAAAATTTTAGAATGCCTAGGACACAAAGAAGGCTTTAAAAGTTTCTAGAAGGAAAAAAAAAATAACAGATCACCAATAAAAGATCTGATGTCTTACCATAAGCAACACCAGATGCTAAATAAAAAGCTTTTAAAATTCTGAGGGAAAATTGTTACCATTCTAGAATTCTGGATGAAATCAAATTATCAATTAGGTAAAGGGCAGTAAAAAATCATTTTCTAACATTCAATAAATGAGAATGTTTACTTCTTATACACTCTTTCCAAGGAAGTTAAGATTGTTCCAGCAAAACAAGGTGAAAAAATTAGGAAAGTAAGAAGAGGATCAGGAAATAGAGGCTATAACCTAAGAGAATGGTGACAAGAAATCCCAAGATTAATAGCTGTGCAATACACAGGAGATAAATCAATTTCTAATTGTTAGAGTAAAACAAAGAGCTCTGGGCACTATTTCTGGGACAAAAAGGAGACTCAATAGACCATTTATTTTGATTGAGACTCCGCTAGAGGTTGAGGATATGTTATGGAACATAAGGAAATAAAGAAAAAAATTGGAAAATAATACAGTTTAAATATAATAAAGTCAGAGGGCTTTGATAAGAATGTAAGAAATTTCAAGTAAGAGGCAAGAATTAGTAACAAGCTGGGGGATATTAGAAATTATAAAGGAAGCTATATGATTTTTCTGCTAACAGGAAAAAGAAAAACAATCATACTCCAGGAGAAAGAAAGAAAACTAAAAGAAAGGCACAATTCAAATATAAATCAAACTAAAATACAGGATAATTTTGAACAAGTCATGAAATGTAAGATACAAGAATCTATTTCTCATTCTTCTGGAGTGGTATACTTCATGGCATTAGAATTACAGAGAAGAAAATGTAATCCCTCTTTAATCCTTGGAATTACAGTGAACAATTTTATATAGTCATAATGGAATAATTTCAAAAATTTTAATCCATTATAGACAAAGCATGGACTATCCCATTATGCAAATGCAATCAACCATAACAGGATATGGAGAAAGAAGAAAAGTGAAAGGATGAGTAGGTGTGCTGAAAAGCTCACCTTACAAAGTCGAGAGTCAAGACACACTGTTCGTAGTTGATATATGAAATAAGGCATATGGTCTAACATTTTGAAGTTAAAAACATGAGCATTTTGGAATGTATAACTGTGTCACAGAGAAGGCTGGAGAAGGTAGAAAGGAGATGTTGTATCAGTTACTGCAGCCTTAAAACAAAATTGATGTCTCTTTGGACTTTAAAATTGTTCCTATGAAGTTTTATTTTATTTTTGTTTAATCAAATAAACAAGAGGGTTATTTTTACCATGGGGGAAAAAAAAGAACATGGCCTTTTCTAGGGTACATAACAGCTTCAAACTACAACAGTTACAAAGTAGAATGCATATGTTATCTTATCAGCTTTAATAATGTAAAAAAGTATTGTTGACAGATGGGAATATCAAAGGGAGAGGAGAAAAAGTAAATAGAATGATAGTGGTGTCCTTGTAAACTGGGAAATTAAGAGGTACTGTGTGTTGCTGAAGGAAAAAAAGATACACATTTTGCTTTCCACCTAAAGGGTAGCCACAAAGTCTAAAGTAGTATATAACTATATTAAACAGGGAGGAGAGTAGGGCAGAATAGCATGAAATAAACAGGAAATGCCTAAAAAATGAAGAGTTCAGGTGGGTTGTCTCAAAAAGAAAAATGGTAAGAGTATTTGATGTATTTGCATGTACAAATAGGAGATTTTTGAAGTTTCCCAAGAGTTTAGAGATAAATTAATGATCTGCAGATATAAAAAAATGAAGAAAACAAAACTGAGACAAATATGAACCTCAAGAAAAATTAAAAGTTGTTAAATGCTGCAGACCTCAACTGTGAATAACACTATTCATACACAGTCAATTATTATTTTGTAAACACTGAATATTTATTTGATTTATCAAGAAATGATTATATAATATTGCAGGAATGGGAATGAGGAGAGATGTGTGTGTAATTGGAAAGAGTCAATCAAAATCTAATATAAAAAATGTCCCCCTAAAAAGCACTATAAACATGGTATTTGGAGAAATGGAGGTGACTACAATAAGAAATAGCTAAGCAATAAATGGTTGCCCTTGGTAAAAGGAAATCAGGGATAGGTAGAGAAAAAGTAGAGGAACACTGTATTTCACTACCAGTTTGACATTATTTGATTTTTTTGAACTTTGCATATGTATTTCTTTAATTAAAAGTTAATTTAAATAAATTTCATTTTTAAAAGTTCCCCAGGTAATTAAAAGTATAACACCACTGGTTAAGATACACCAGAGTAGAATGGGATTGGATTTTTAAATCAGGCAGATCTCTGTTAAAATACAAACTAGCAGTGAGATGGAAAAAGATGGCGGCATAAAGAGGAGTGGAAGCTAGTTTGTCCCCCTGGAACAACTAATAAAGAAACAGGAATAATTGGTAAATAATCTGGAACAACTGCGGGGGGACAAACGTAACTTTCCACTCATCAAACACCAACCTGAATTGAGAGGAATGCCCAATTTCGCAGCATAAAATCTGTAAGTAAAAACTGTGGATACAAGCTGGAGCCAGAGAGCAGCTCTCTCCGAGCAAGTGAATATAGCACAGCTGAGCTCCAACTGGGGTTTTAATTAACAAGTGTGGACTGCTCCATACAAATTGCCAACAAGCAGAAAGAGGCTATAGGTGAAGAGTGACCTTGGAGAGCTGGAGGGTGGCTGTGGACTGGCCTTGAAGGGGGCTTTCTGTCCCTGCTTTGGCTCAGTGGACAAAGCCTCAGCCATTTTCAGTTCCCAGCACTCTGACCCAGACAAAGGTGGAGATAGCACAGGCAGAGAGAGACCACTGAAATGCTAATGACCTCTCCCTAGGGGGTCTATCTTCCCTAAGAGGAAAGGGGTAAGGCCCAGCTCTACTACCCGCTTTCCATTCAGAACCAGACCCCAGAGCCTGGGGGAAAAGAGCCACAGGCCATACCTCTTTACAACAGTCTGAAGCTATAGGCTGACAGGCACCACCTGCTGGACAGAAAAGCACAGTGACTTGAGGCCTCACAGGGTGTACCAATCTTCTGAGACACACCCTCAGGGAAACCTGATACTATCGTCTCCTGAGACTTGAGCCCATTTTAGTCTGGGAAATCCTGATTGGGGTAACCAAGGAAATTAGATGCCTAGAAAACAGAAAACTAAACCTACACTAAGAAAAATGAAATTATGGCCCAAAGGAACAAACTTACACTTCAGTTGAGATACAGGAATTTAAACTAATACTACATCAATTCAAAAAGTTTAGGGAAGATATGGCAAAAGAGATGAAGTGTATAATGAAAACACTGGGTGTACATAAGGTAGAAATTGAAAGTTCAAAAAAACAACTGGCAGAATCTGTGGAAATGAAAGGCAGAACACAAGAGATGAAAGACACAATGGAAATATACAACAGCAGATCTCAAGAGGCAGAAGAAAACAATCAGGAACTGGAGAACAAGGCACCTGAAAGCCTACATACAAAAGAACAGATAGGGAAAAGAATGGAAAAATGCGAGCAATGTCTCCAGGAACTTAAGGACAAAATGAAATGCAGGAATGTAGGTGTCATTGATGTCCCAGAAGAAGAGAAGGGAAAAGGGGCAGAAGCAATAATAGAGGAAATAATCAATGAAAATTTCCCATCTCTTATAGAAGACATAAAATTACGGATCCAAGAAGCACAGTGTACCCCAAACAAAATAGATCTGAATAGGCCTATGCCAAGACACTTAATAATCAGATTATCAAATGTCAAAGATAAAGAGAGAATCCTGAAAGCAGCAAGAGAAAAGCAATCCAACATATACAAAGGAAGCTTGATAAGACTCTGTTTGCATTTCTCAATAGAAACCATGGAGGCAAGAAGTAAGTGGGGTGATATATTTAAGATACTGAAAGAGAAAAGCCACCAACCAAAAATCCTGTATCTGGCAAAACTGTCCTTCAAATATGAGAGAGAGCTTAAAATATTCTCTGACAAACAGACAATGACAGTTTGTGAACAAGATACCTGCTCTACAGGAAACTAAAGGAAGTGCTGTAGACAGAAAGGAAAAGACAGGAGTGAGAGGTATGGAAAACAATTTTGGGAAATAGTAGCACAGCAATGTAAGTACACTGAACAAAGATGACTGTGAGTATGGTTGAAAGACGAAAGTTAGGAGCATGTGGGACACCAGAAGAAAAGAGGAAAGATAAAGACTGGGACTGTATAACTCAGTGAAACCCAGGGTGCTCAATGACTTTAATAAAAGGTACAAATATGTTTTTATATGAGGTAGAACAAATGAATGTCAACATTGCAAGGTGTTAAAAATAGGGTGGGATTGGGAGAAAAATACAATCAATGCCCACTAGAAACTATATTTAACAGAAACATTGCATTACGTTTCCTTTAATATAACAAAGGCAATATACCAAAACTAAATGCATATGGGGGCGGCGGGACATGGGGAAGGGTATGGGACTCCTGGCATTGGTGATGTTTTGACTCTTTATTCCACTTTAGTTTAATGCTATCTTTCCTTTTGTTGCTTTCTGTCATTTTTTTTTCCTCTCTCTCTCTTTTTTCTTTTTCTTTTTTCCCTCTACCTTCTTTGACTCTTCCCTCCTTCTTTGTGGAAGAAATGGAGATGTCCTTACATAGATAGTGGCGATGGTGCTGAATACATAAATACGTGACTATACAGGGAACCAACAATTGTTTACTTAGGACGGCATGTATGGTGTATGAACAAAACTGTCTTAAAAAATGGGTTGATGAAGAAACAGTGAGGACAATACATTGAGTGAAACAAGTCAGACACATAAGGACAAATATTGGAGGGTCTCACTGAGATGAACTAATTATAATATGTATACTCATAGACATGAAATATAAGTTACCAGAATACAGAATGAGGTAAAGAATGGGGAGCGGTTGCTTATTATGAGCAGAATGCTCAAGTAGGGTGAACTTAAATGTTTGGAAATGGACAGGGGTAATGGTAGCACATTGTGAGAATAACTAAGAGTGCTGAATGGTGTGTGAAGGTGGTGGAAAGGGTATGCTCAGAGTCATGTATATCACCAGAAGGAAAGCTGGGAGTTAAAAGATGGGAATGTATAAATACAAACAGTGACTCTTGTGGTAGACAATGTCCATGATTAACTGTACAAATATAAGAAATCCCTCTCATGAACTAGAACAAATTTATGACACTGTAACTAGAAGGTAATAATAGAGGGGCATATAGGAAAAATATATATACCTATTGCAAACTATGTACTACAGTTAGTAGTATTTTAACATTCTTTCATCAACAGTAACAAATGTAATATAGCAAAACTATGAATCAGTAATGGAGGGGGGTTGGTTAGGGGTATGGGAGGATGTGAATTTCCTTTTTTTGTCCTTATTTCTTTTCTGGAGTAATGAAAATGTTCTAAAAATTGAAAAAAAAATTAATTGTGGTGATGTATGCACAGCTGTATGATGGTACCAAGGGAAACCGATTGTACACTTTGGATCTCTGGATAGTTGTATGGTATGTGAACAATCTCAAAAAAAAAAAAAAAATAAAAAAATACAAACTAGTTTTTTGGCCTTAGGTGAGTCTATTCATCTACCTAAACCTTGGTTTCTTAAGCTGGTAAATGAGGGTAAAAAAATCCACCTTAAAAGTCAGTTTGAGAATTATAATAAGTCTGTCTTAGTGTCTGTTATATATACAATAAGCATTATATGTTATAACAGAGTATCACATTAAGATGTGAATGAAACTTAAAACTCACATACACACACAAATCAGTGAGAATATATTATTCAGTGAATAAATTGATATAACAATTTAGGCATATTGAAAAACATAAGCTGCATTGCTATAGCACTCCTTTATACTAATATATCTCCAGAAGATTAATGACTGGAAGGTTTTATAAGGAAACAAGGATCATACTGCAAGAATACATAAGTGAATAATCATATGAGGATGGACTTTCCTAGCCTGATGGAATTCGGTTACAAAGGAAAAGATTAAAATATTTGACTACAAATACGTTCAAGAAAACTTCTATTTGGCAAAGATACCATAAACACAAAACTAATTACCACTAACATGTAAAAGAATTATATTATTTATTTATAATTAAATATATTAAACATATGCAACAGTGAATAATAAAAAATTTCAAACATACATACAGGATATAAGCAAAGATTTAAAACAATAACCAAAGGAAAGGGTTGAGAGGCGGGTTGGTGAAGGCAAGTAAGAGAAATGGGCAGTGGGAGCTTTTAATTATGTGATACTTTGGAGACTAATTCTTTAGCATTTATTATACCAATCATAAAAAAGGAAATTGTTTTTAAAATTATGATAGATTTGTATAACACTAAACAGTTGTTACAGTAATAGAACAGTTTTAAACATAATAACATGGAGAAGCAAAGCCCCATTTTATAAAAACAATATGACTGCTACTAATAATATATAAGCATTAAAAACCCCTCAAAGAACTATATATTAAAATATTAACAGTGTGATTTCTAGGAGTTAAATTTATATGGGTATTTTCATATATTCTACACTTTTGTACTTTTAAAAATATTTGTGACATGCATGCATTTCCTTTGTAATCACATAAAGTAAGTCCAATGGAAAAAATCATAAAGTAAATCATGGACAAAAACAAAAAGTAGTGGGAGCCCTGGGCCCAGGGCCTTCCCCAAGTGCTTTGAAGACTGCACACAGCAGTTTGCCTGACCTAGGACAGCTAAGGTTTGACCTATTCTCCCTGTAAAATCAGGCCTCCAGTGCTAAATGTAATCTATAACTACCTCCTCTCTGAGACTCTCTGAGATACTGTTATCTGCAAGATAATCTATAATCCTCCCCTCCTTCCTGTTGATTACAATCAATTCCTCCTTACATTGCAAGACCCCCGCTCCTGCCTTATGCTCTTATACCCAGTGGAATGTCAAGCCCTTATCACCAGCTTATTCAGCACCGCCCCCCCCCCCCCAAAGGGCAGAGTATCTTCACACTAAGCTCTGAACCTGCTGCCACTCAGAGCAGCTTCTGAATCCATTCAGAGAAGCTCCTAAATTCAGGGCAACGTGACAATTTCCCACCCTGTAGGTAAGCCCCAAAAATAAAAGCTCATGTCGCAGAAAGTGTCCAGTGCTTTCTTTTGTCCTTTGGTTCAAAAGCCCTCTTGGGCCATGACAGAAGCACACCCACTTCCTAAGAGTAAAAGTTTTGGCCATATTCTTTCTTCCTTACCCCAGAATAAATTCCAGGTAGTTAAAAGATTCAAAGAGGAAAAAACATGATAGAAAAAAGCAAAATGATATATATATAGGTAAATGTATTTATGATGAAAAATTAAGGTTTAGAAGCATGAAAAGAAAAACTCTTAAGAACCAGATTACAGATATGATTTCCATAAGGCTCAGAGAAACAGTCAAGTTACAATTAAAAACTAATATATATATGTGTGTATGTGTATGTGTGTGTGTGTGTAACATAAGGCAAAGGAGTAAAATCCTTAAGGAAGAGATCATTCAAATAAAAATAAAGGGCAAACAGCCCATTAAAAAAAGGCAAAGGATATGAAGAGACAATTTTAAAAGAAAGAACTGGGCAATAAATGCATGTAACAACGTTCAACCTCTTAAAAATTCAAAGAAATGTGAGGGGAAAATATATTGGGATATTATATTTAATGTATCATATTATTAAAAGGTACAGAGGTACTCTTTCTTCTTCAGAGGAATAATATTAAAGGTAGCAACACAGCAGTGAGGAGCCAGAGGCTTTTAACAAGTGTGTAGGATCCCTGTCTGGCAGTATAGACTAGATACAATGACAAACCTGTCTAGTACAAAAAAAAAAAAAAAAACTTAAAATGTATAAAGTGTAGAAAACTTCTTTTTAGATTCATTGTCAAGTTGGCCAGAAATTAAACTCCCAGAATTCAAAAAGACTCCAAAGGTACATTTAGTAATTCCTGATGAGTAAGAAGAAGGTCTTGGGCACATCTAAACTGGAGTTTTTAGAAGAGAAAATACAGAGAATGGGGGAGTGGCAGTATGTGAAAAGATAATGGCTGAGAATTACCTAGAACCCATTAAAGACCAGAATCACAATAAATCCCAAACAGAGCAATTAAAAGGAAATTCACATCCAGATACATCACAGTGAAAATACAGAAGTTCAAGGACAAGGAAAAGGAAGTTCTTTAAAGTAGTGTATCTGAGAAGTTAATGATTATGATTACTGAATTAGTACATAGATGCCTTTTTTACCTTCTAGTCCAACAGTAAATACCTGAATCTACAGAAACTCACTGAACTGTAACCCAGCTGTGTTGATCTTTAGTAATGATTCTCTTTACCTTATGATTATAAAAGCCTTGTGATAACTTATTGACTGGCCTCGCTTTGTACCCCCTTATCCTGTTCTATAACTTTAAAGTCTTGTGATCACAAGATAGCCCTTTAAATATTTATTAATGAAGGAAGTCGAGTCAGCTCAGAACTCACACACCCTAATTCCTAAGTTATCTCACTAGACAAAACTAGATTTAACTAAAATTGGCTCGCCTGACAAGTACAGTAGCTTAAACTTTAACCTATAAGTGACTATACTTCATTACAATATTAAAAATCATGCCCATCATCATACTTAGGCCACAATTTTTCTTACATACATTCTGTCACTAGGCATGTAATCAATCTGCACATGCTTAATAATTAGATGATCTCTAATTTCATCATCTCAAGCCATTATACCCATTATCCTAAAACCTACCTATCTTTTGATACTACAAAACTATCAGAGTTACTGCAATTTGGGGAGACAGATTTCAGGCTAACAGGGCATCTGTTCTCCTTGCTTTACATGGCAATAAACTCTCCCTTTGAAACTTCAGTGTCATAGATTGGCTGTTACACACATCAGGCAGACAACTCCACATTTGATTGGCAACAGTAGCAAGGAAGAAAATATTAATAAAAACCTATTTCTCAACAGCAGCAACAGAAGCCAGAAATGTATGAAATGATATTTACAAAGTGCTTATAAAAGTAATAACCATCAACCTATGATTATATGTATGGAAAGGTTCTTATACACATGAAAGCAAAACAAATGAACAAAACAATCAATGACAAAACAGTTTATATGAATACTATTCCTAAGGAATTTATAAAAGATTTACTTCTGGAAAAATTATGAGATGCAGAAAAGAATGGTGCACAAAGATAAACAGGTAGGTAAATCTAAACAATGACCAAATAGAATAACAATCTAATTTTATAACTTTAAACAAACAATACTTTATGGGATTAAAAGAAACAAGAAAACTGAAATAAATGGAGTCAAAACATTCTAACATTATTGTATTTCTAAGGTGATTAGAAATGTTAAAAGTTCTAAGGTAACCAGTAAAAGAACAGAAATAAGTTGTATAACTTTCAAATTAGGAAATGGAAAAAAGTTAAGGAATAAGAAAAAAATGAAAAAGAATTCATAAAAGAAAAAGAGATGGTGGAAATAAATCCAACTCTACTAGTAATAACAAAAAATATAAATAACCACCATCACCTAGTTGAAAGATGAAGATTAAACTGGACTAAAAAATATTTATCTATATATTGTTTACAAGAGAAATACATAGAAAGTAAGAGAGTAAATGAGAAGAAAAATATGCCAGGTAAATAATAACAAAAGAAGGCTGACATAGCTTTATCAATATGAAGTAAAATATTTAAGGGAAGAAGCATTACTAAGGTTTAATGATAATAATATAAGAATTCACTGGCAAGACAAAATAATTCTGAAAACACCTGACCTAAAAAAATACCTTCAAAATATAAAGACTGTGTTGTCAGATTTATAAGAAAAAAATGTATGTATTCACCTTTATAGAAGATTTTAACATGTCTCTCAATAATTGATTATTCAATGAGATTTTTAAAAAGCTGTAAGGATGCAGAAGATTTGACCAACACAATTAATTTAATCCAATAATCACATACCAAATATTGTTCTCAAAAAACAGAAAATACATATTATTTTTAAGGACAAATAGAATATTTACCAAAATTGAGTACCAAGACATAAAACAAGTCTCAAAAAACTGCAAAGAATACATATTAAAGAGAGTACCTTCTCTAACTATGATGCAATGATTTAGAAATCATTAACAAAAATCTTCCAAATAATTGATGGGTCCAGAAGAAATCAATGAGAAAACCAGAAAATGCATAGAGCTACATGATAACAAAAAGACTACGTACCAAAACATGTGGATTACTGCTAACATATCCTTAAATGCTTATAATAAAAAAGAAAGCCTGAAAACCAATGAAGTATGCATCTAACTTTAAAAGTTAAAAACAAAATAGGAAAAATAAATTTAAATGGATGAAATAATAAAGAAAAAATACTTAATTTTAAAAAGATAAATTTGAGAGGATCAGTTAAATAAAAAGTATCTGAAAACACTAAAAAATGTATAATGCTAGGCAAGATTTGTTTCTCCTTTTTTAGTAGGAAAAAGGAATTAACTTATGCAGACATTAGATGACAGACGATGATGGACAACTTCATTCAATAAATCTGAAGTTATGTGAAAGGAATAATTCTTAGGAAAATATACCTTAGGGGAAAAATATCATAAGACTACAGGATAAATGCAATACCTAGGGTCTTATATCATAAAAGAAATTGAATCATTATTTTAAATTGTTTTCACAGAGAAAATATCAGTCCTGGGTGGACAAAGTTCTAACAAACATTCAAAACACAAATAATTCCAATTTTGCAGAAATTCTTCTAAAGTAGTTAAAAGAGAAATACTAACAAATTTTATAAGACTAGCATGACCTCAATGCCAAATCTGATAAGAAGAGTAGATAAAGGGGAAAGAGAAGGCCAAACTCATGGATAAATATAGATTTAAAAAAAAACAAAACTAAATGAAATACTGGTGTGCCGGTTTGTATATGTTATGTCCCCCAGAAAAAGTCATATTCTTTAATGCACTCTTGTGGGGGCATATTGATTAATCTTTTTGATTAGAGTATGACCTCTTGATTAAATGTTTCCATGGTGATTTGACCCCGCCCATTCAGGGTAGGTCTTGATTAGTTTACTGGAGTCCTTTAAAGGGAACTCACACAGAGAGCAGAAAGGTGAAAATGCCCTGGGATATGCTGAGCCAGGAGACCCAGATGCTTGCTGATGCTTTGAGATGCTAGACCAGAGTTTGCTCTGGAGAAGCAAATAGAAGAAAAAAACACTCCAAGAGATGCTTGCTGATGCTTAGAGATACTTGGAGATGCAGACAGAAGGATGTTTGGAGATGCCAAGCTAAGAGAAACCCAGAGACATTTCGAAGAAAGCCATTTCAAAACTAGAACCCCAGAGCAAAGCATCAGCAGACACTAGCCATGTGCCTTTCCAGCTAACAGAAGTTTTCCAGATGCCATTGGCCTTCCTTTGGTGAAAGTATACTCACATTGATGCCTTAATTTGGATACTTTCACGGCCTTAGGACTGTAAATTTGTAACCAAATAAACCCCCTTTATAAAAACCAGTCCATTTCCAGTACTTGGCATAATGGTAGCATTAGCAAACCAGAACAACTGGTAAATAGCAACCAGCAATGAATGGAAAAGGTAAAAGAGATGGATTTATCCAGGAATGCAAGGCTGGCTCAAAATTAGAAAATGTAGTATGTAATTCACCATATTAACAGATGAAAAACTAAAAACTACCAAATCGATAGATGCGGAAAACATCTGTTGAAACTCAAAAGCCATTCAGAAGCAAAACTCTAGTGAATAGGAAAGAAAGGGTATCTATCAAAACCTTTTAAAATCACAATTGTTAATAATGTATTAAAAGCATGAGACCAGAATAAACAAGAATGCCTGTTATCAACCATTTTGGCTCATACTACACTGGAGATCCAAGATAGGGCAATAAAACAAAGATATTAAGGTATAAGAATTAAAAATGAAGAAACTGCCATTATTAACATATATGTCTGCCCACAAAGAAAGTTCAAAGAAATCTACAAATTATTAGAATTAACAGGAGAGCTTGGCAAGGTTGGTGGATATAAGACCAAGATATAAAACTTAACTTCAACTCTATGTATAAGAAACAAACATAAAATATAGATAGCATTTAATATAGCAACAAAACTAAGGTGCCTAGGAATTATCTAACAGAAGATATTCATGGCCATTATGGAGAAAATTATAAAATGTTATTGACAGAAATAAAGACCCTAAGTAAATGGAGAGATATAACATGTTAAGGAACAGAAAAGCCTCAAAACGCTCAGAATGAAATTAATAAGTGTAAATGCCCACATTAAAAAAGATCTCAAGTCAACAATCTAACTTCATATATTGAGAAAAGAGAAATGGAAAACAAACTAAACTGAAAGTGGGAGGAAGTAAATAATAAAGATTAGAGCAGAGATAAATGAAATAGAGAACAGAAAACCAATAGAGGATCAATGAAACTAAAAGTTGGTTCTTTGAAATATCACTAAAATTGACAAACCTTTAGCTAGACTGACAAAGAAAATGACAGAGAAGACACAACCAAATCAGAAATGGAAGAGGGAACATTAATAATGACCTTACAGAAATAAAAAGAACTGTCACATGAACAACTGCATGCCAACAAACTAGATAATCTGGATGAACTGGAAAAATTCCTCAAAACATCAAGTACCAAAACTGAATCAAGAATAAACAGAAGATCTCAACGAATCAGTAAAAAGTGAAGATATTGAATCAGTAATCAAAAACCTTCCAAGAAAAAGTAAACTCTAGGACCAGATGGATTTACATAGGAATTTTACCACATATACACAGAAAAATTAACACAAATCCTCCTCAAACTTTCTAAAAATCTGAAGAGGAGGGAACCCTTGCTAATTCATTCTATGTGGCCAGAAGCACCCTGGCACTAAAACCAGATAAACACATCACAAGAAAAGAAAATTACACACCAATATTCCTTATGTATAGAGATGTAAACATACTAAATGAAATACTCACAAACCAAATCCAACAGCACACTAAATGGATTATATGCTCAAATGTATACCCATATACCCAACTGAGATTTATCCCAGGAATGCAAGTGTCCCCGTCTGGATGTATTATGTCCCCCAAAACACCATGTTCTTTGATACAATCTTGTGGGGCAGACGTATTAGTGTTGATTAGGTTGGACTCCTTTGATTGTTTCCATGGAGATGTGACTCAATCAACTGTGGGCGAGACTTTTTGGTTAGATAATTTCCATGGAGGTGTTACCCCACTCGTCCAGGGTATGTCTGAATTAAATCAGTGGAGCCATATAAAAGAGCTCACAAACAGAAGGATCTCAGAGCTGCAGCTGAGAGACACATTTTGAAGACGGCCACTGAAAGCTGACATTTTGGAGAACACCATTTTGAAAAGCAACCTGGGAGCAAGCATTTGCCATCCACGTGCCTTCAGAGCTAACAGAGGTTTTCTGGATGCCACTGACCATCCTTCAACAAGGTACCCTATTGTCAATGCCTTACCTTGAACACTTTATGGCTTTAAGACCATAACTCTGTAACCAAATAAACCCCCTTTATAAAAGCCAGTCCATTTCTGGTATTTTGCATAATGGGCAGCATTATCAAACCAGAACAGTAAGTGTAGTTCAAATAAAGAAAATCAAACCATATAATAAACCACATTAATAGAATGAAGGATGAAACAACTAACACATGATCATCTCAATGTATCCAGAAAAGACATATGACAAAATCCAGCACTTTTCATAAAAACACTCAGAAAACCAGGCATAGGAGGAAACTTCCCCAACATGATAAATGTCCTCAGGCAACCTCATACTAAACAGTGGAGAGACTGAAAGCTTTACCCCTAAGATCAGGAACAAGACAGGATGCCCATTTTCACTACTGTGTTAAACGTTGTACTGAAAGTTCTAGCCAGAATGATTAGGCAAGAAAAAGAAATAAAAGTTATCTGAATGGGAAACAAAGAAGTACAATTATCTTCATTAGGAGACAGCATGGTCCTATATATAGAAAATCCCAAAGAATTCACAAGTAAGCAACTAGTGTTAATAAAAAGATTCATCAAAGTTACAGGGTACAAGATCAACACCTAAAAATCAGTTGTGTTTCTTTACACAACAATGAACAATTCAAAAAAGAAATCAAGTTAACAATCCATGTACAATAGCACCTGTTCTGGTTTGCTAATACTGCCATTATGCAAAACACCAAAAATGGACTGGCTTTTATATTGCAGACCATAATCTTTTGCAGAGCAACTTTTCATATGCTGAAATGTCTATTCAAGTCCTTGACCCATTAAAAAAATTTTTTTTTCTTTCTGTTGTTGAGTGGTAAGAGTTCTTTACGTATTTTGGATTTTAAACCTTTATCAGATATATGATTTATAACTGTTTTCTCTCCTTCTGTAGGTTGTCTTTTCACTTTCTTGCTAATGTTCTTTGATGCACAAAAGTTTTTAATACTGATAGAATCCAATTTATCTATTTTTTTCTTCTGATGCTCATGTTTTTGGTGTCATATTAAGAATCCATTGCTAAATCAAATGTCATGAGATTTTTTTCCCTATGTTTTATCTTTACAATTAGATCCCTTTGGAGTTGTTTTTATATGTGGTGTGAGGTTGGGCTCCAACTTCATTCTTTTGCATGCGTAAATCCAGTTTCCCCAGCACCCTCTGTTGAAGAGAATATTCTTTCCCTATTTTGTGGACTTAGCACTCTTGTCAAAAAATCAGTTAGCCATAGTTGTGTGGATTTATTTCTGAACCCTATTCTCTATTCCATATTCCTATTTGTCTATCCTTATGACAGTATCACACTGTGTTTGTTTTGTTTTGGTTTAATGCAATTCTATTGAGATATACTCATACACTATATAATCCATCTAATCCACAATCAGTGGCACATAAGTATCATAATATAGTTGTGCATTCATTGCCACATCAATTTGCGAACACTTTCATTATTCCAAAATAAAGAAAAAATTTTTTTAATTTAAAAAAGAAAATTAAAAAGAGTACCCAAACCATTCCATACCCTTTTCCCCCCTATTATTTATATATATTTTTGTCATTATTTTATTACTAATCTGCCCATACACTGGTTAAAGGGACTGTCACTCACCAGGTTTTCACTATCATATGGTCACACGATAAAAGCTATATAGTTATACAATTATCACCAAAAATCAAGTCTACTGGATTACTGTTCAACAGACTCAGGTGTTTCCTTCTAACTATTCTAATATACTAGAAACTAAAAAGGAATACCTGTATAATGTATAAGAATAACCTCCAGATTGACCCTTGACTCTATTTGAGATCTCTCAGCCACTGGAACTTTATTTTCTTTAATTTTTTCCCCCTTTTGGTCAAGATGGCATTCTCAATCCCATGATGCCAGGGCCCCTGTGAGTCATGTCCCATGTAGGGGGAAGGTAGTAACTTTATTTGTAGTGTTGGCTGAGAGAAAGTGGCAACATCTTGAGCAACAAAAGAGTTTCTGGGGCGAGGGGGTGACTCTTAGGTATAATTACAAGGAGGCTTAGCTTCTCCTGTTCAAGAATAAGTTTCATAAGAGCAAGCCCCAAGATTGAGGGCTTGACTTATTAAATTGGGATTTCCTAATGCTTGCAGCAATATCAGGAATTCCCCAGGTGAGGAAATCTAATATTTCAACATGTTTCCCCAGTCCTTCAATGGGACTTTGCAAATACTTTTTATTTTCTGCCTGAAGTACTCTGAGTACCACACTGTTTTGATTTCTGTATCTTTCTAGTAAGTTTTTAAATCAGTATGTATATATCATCCAACTTTGTTCTTCTTTTTCAAGATTGTTTTGGCTATACAGGGCCCCTTGCAATTCCAAATCAATTTGAGGGTTGGCTTTTCTAGTTCTGCAAAAATGGCTGCTAGAATTTTGATAAGGATTGTGTTGAATCTGTGGGTCACCCTGGGTAGTACTGACATCTTGACACTGTCTTCCAATCTATGAACAAGAGGTGTCTTTCCATTTAATTAGGTCTTTAATTTCTTTCAACATTGTTTTTTAGTTTTCAGTGTGAAAGTCTTTCACCTCCTTGGTTCAATGTATTCCTAGATATTTTATTTTTTTTACATGCTGTACCAGTTTGGATACATTATGTCCCCCAAAACGCCATTATCTTGGATGCCATCTTGTGGGGGCAGATGTATTAGTGTTGATTAGGTTGGAACCTATTGATTGAGTGTTTCCATGGAAATGTGACTCAATAAACTATGGGCAAGACCTTTGATTGGATAATTTACATGGAGATGTTACACCACCCATTCAGGATGGGTGTTAATTGGATCATGGGGAGTCATATAAAGGAGTTCACAAACAGAATGACCTCAGAGCAACTGAGAGTGACATTTTGAAGAAGAGCTGCAGCTAAGAGACATTTTGAAGATGGTCATTGAAAGCTGATGTTTTGGAGAACACCATTTTGAAATGTAACCTGGGAGCAAGCAGACACCAGCCACGTGCCTTCCCAGCTAACAGAGGTTTTCTGGATTCCAGAGGCCATCCTCCAGTGAAGGTACCTGATTGCTGATGTGTTACCTTCGACACTTTATGGCCTTAAGACTGTAACTATGTAACCAAATAAACCCCCTTTTATAAAAGCCAATCCATCTCTGGTGTTTTGCATTCCTGCAGCATTAGCAAACTAGAACAACAAGCATATTCTTAAAGACAAAACACTGATTACAGGTTTCAAGGGGCTTAGGAAGGAGGGAATAGGGAGTTATTGCTTAATGGGTCATGGAAAAGTTTTGGAAATAGATGTAGTGACAGTAGCACAACACTGTGAATGTCATTAATGCCACTGAATTATACACTTAAAAACAGCTAAAATGGCAACATTCATGTTGTATGTGTTACTACAATAGAATTAAATTTTAAAAAACCTACCAACTTTTTATGTTTTCTGGTAGAACTTGACAAGGTGACCCTAAACCTTATTTACAAGGCCAAAGAGCACACAAGTAACTCTGAAGAATATAAACAAGGTATAGGAACTTGCCTTAACAATAGTCAATCTTACAATAAAGTATTTTTATTAAGATAGTGCAATGCTGGCATAATGAAATAAAATACAGACCAATGGAATGGAATATAGCTCAAAATCAGACCCATGAATATACTAAACTCTTCCAGTTTGCTGAAGCTGCCATTATGCAAAAACACCAGAAATGGATTGGCTTTTATAAAGGGATTTATTAGGTTACAGATTTACAGTTCTAAGGCCAAAAAGATGTCCAAACTAAGGCATCAGCAAGAGGATACTTTCACTGAAAAAAGGCCAATGGTGTCTGGAACACGTCTGTCAGCTGGGAAGGCATGTGGCTGGTGTCTGCTGGTCCTTTGCTCCCAGGTTGCATTTCAAAATGGCTTTCTCCAAAATGTCTCTGGGATTCTGTCTCTCTTAGCTTCTCTCAGTTCTCCTGGGGCATTTCTCTCTAAGCATCTGGAAGTCCTCTCTTAGCTTCTCCATGGCAAACATGGCTTCATCTCTTAGCTTAGCATCTCCAAATGTCTTTCTGTCTGCATCTCCCAGCGTCTCCAAGGGTCAGCATCTGTGTCGGCTCTTCAGCTCTCTTAAGTACTCCAGTGAACTAATCAAGACCCACGCTGAATGGGTGGGGTCCAAACCTCCATGGAAGTAATTTAATCAAAGGTCTCACCCACAGTTGGGTGAGTCACATCTGCATGGAAACACTCAATCAAAAGGTTCCACCCTAATCAAAAGACTAATAAGTCTGCCCCCACAAGACTGCATTAAAGAACATGGCTTTTGTGGGGGACATAATAGATACAAACTAGCATATAAACCTATATATATTTAGAGGTATTAATGAAGAACAGTGAGCAAAGAGAGATAATTCATTCAATAAATATATGAGACTCATGTTTTACCATAAGACTAAAGAGGTGGCTCCTTGGATTCTACAAGCTGAGAGACTGGTATCCATTGGGGTTTCCACTGCCCACGCTCCACCCTGAGGCCAGCAGACAAACCAGTTGTCTGGGCAAATTCTTGGCTAGAGAAGAGGAGCCTTACAGTCCAGCAGCCTAGAGCCTTTCCATGAGGCTCCTGGCTCCACTGATTTCACAAACTGAAAGACTGAAGTGAGAGATTAATCTCCACTGCTGTTCCTGTCACACACACCCCACTCCCGAGAATCATGGATGTAGTGCGGTCCTAGGCAAGCTGTTGGCCAGTGAGGTTGGCCCTCTCAGTCCCGCAGCCTAGAGCCTTTCCACATGGCAGCTCAGGAGCCCATGGCTTCATTAGCTCTACAAACTCAAGAGACTGTGGGGAGAGATTAATCAGCACTGGGGGACTGGCACCCATCCCTGAACCCCAAGACCAGCAGATCTGTGCACATCTAGCTCTCATCCAGCTGGCTGCAGAGGGCTAGAAGAGACAGGGAGCCCCTCCCTTCAGGCTCCCTCTGGGTCTCACAGCTTTGAACCTATCTGTACAGAAGCCCAAGGCGCTCATACTTCCACTATTTCCACAAACAGAGAAGCTGCAGAAAATGACTGAGATCCACTGCAGCCCCAGATGTCCTTCCCCCACCCCTGAGACCAACAGCCTGGAGTGTGCCTGAGTCTCGCCAAGTGCGCTACAGCAGTCTGAGAGAGACAGGGAGGCCCCTGTCTCAGCTGTTGGCTGGTGAAATAAAACAGTGGGAGCCACAGCCTTGGTCCTCTCTGGACAGGTACACAGAGCACCATGGGGCCTTTATCCCCACTCACTGTAGAAACAGAGGGATCAGAGGGATAAAAAATAAACTTACCTAGTAGGACCCATCTTCTGGGAAGACTGGGAAAGTACAGTCTGAGAAGCTACTTTCCTGACCCTTTCTCTAGGGCCCTTTGGTAGGGGTCTGCACCCCCTGCATGGGACAGTGGCCCTGGTTTGGCTATGAAATATTGATGAACCTAGAGCCAAAGGAAGCTTTCAACATGAACTGAATCAACAAAAAAATCTTAGATGAGATTTTCAAAACAACTTTCAAAATAATCCTGTCAAGATAATCAGATGCCTGGAAACCAACAAAATAGTACAAGACACATGAAGAAACAAGACACGGCCAAACCAAATGATCAAATTAAAAAGTCAGGAAATACAGAATTTGGAACAACCAATCAAAGACGGTCAAACAAATCTCCTAAATAATTTCAATGAGATGATTAAAGAGATAATGGTTATTAAGAAGTACTAGGAGACCATAAATAATTTGAAAGATTACGTATAAAAATAACATCTTACAGAAAATGAAAGATACATTAGATGAAATAAAACATATACTAGAGACACACAACTGCAGATTTGAAGAGGCAGAAGAAAGGATATGCAAATGAGAGGACAGAGCAACCGAAATCAAACATGCAAAAGAACGAATGGAGAAAAGAATGGAAAAATTTGAGATAGGTCTCAGGGAAATGACTGACAACATGAAGCACACAAATATATGCATTACAGGTGCCAAAGAAGAAGACAAAGGTAGAGGGCCAGGAAGAATATTTGAGGACATGATGGCAAAAATATTCTCAACACTTATAATTTATAAAAGATATAAATTTGCAAATCCAAGAAGCCCAATGTACTCCAAATAGAATAAATCTGAACAGACCTCCACTCCAAGACACATACTAATCAGACTGTCAAATGCCAAAAGGAGAGAATCCTGAAAGCAGCAAGAGAAAAGTGATTCACTGCATACAAGCAAAGCCACATAAGGCTCAGCGCAGACTTCTCATCTGACACTAAGGAGGTCAGAAGGCCTCCATGATATATTTAAGATACTGAAAAAGAAAAATTGCCAGCCAAGAATTCTTTATCCAGCAAAGCTGTCCTTCAAAAGTGAGGGAGAGCTTAAAATATTCACAGATAAACAAAAGCTGAGAAAATCTGTTAACAAGAGACTTGCCATACAAGAAATACTAAAGGGAGTTCTGTGAGCTGGAAAAAAAAAAAAAAGACAAGAGAGAGGCTTGGAGGAGAGTATAGAAATGATGACTATCAGTAAGGGTAACTAAAAGCTAAAAAGAGAATATAGATCTGACAAAGGATAAAATGGTCAAAATAAGATGGCTTTTAGAGTAATATCACTGACAATTAATGGAGTAAACTCCCCAATCAAAGACACACATTGGCATAATGGATTTAAATATATGGTCCAACTATATGCTGTTTGCAAGAGACACATTTTATACCCAAAGATACAAACAGGCTGAAAGTGAAAGGATGAAAAAAGATACTCCATGCAAACAGTATCAAAAACAGCTGGAGTAACTGTATATCAGACAAAATAGACTTCAAATGCAAAAATGTTTTAAGGGACAAAGAAGGACACTATATACTAATAAAAGGGGCAATTCACCAAGAAGAGTAACAATCATAAATATATATATTTTTAATCAAGGTGCCCCAAAGTACATGAGGCAAACACTGGCAAAACTGAAGGGAGTAATGGATGTCTATACAACAATAGTGGGAGATTTCAACAAACCATTCTCTTCAATAGACAGAACATCTATAGATAGGACCAATAAGGACACAGAGAACCTCAATAATATGATAAATGAACTAGATCTAACAGACATATATAGAATATTGCACCCCAAAACAGGAGTATATACATTCTTCTCAAGTATTCATGGAATATTCTTCAAGATAGACCATATACTGGGGCACAAAACATCCTAATACATTTAAAAGGATTTAAATAATACAAAGCACTTTCTCAGATCACAACGGAATGAAGCTGGAAATCAATAACAACTGAAGAATCAGAAATTTCACAAATACATGGAGGTTAACACATTCTTAAACAATCAATGGGTCAAAGAAGAAATTGCAGGAGATATCAATAAATAACCTGAGATGAATGAAAATAAGAACACAACATATCAAAAGCTATGGGATGCAGTGACGGCAGTGCTGAGAGGGAAATTTATAGCCCCAAATGTCTACATTAAAAAGGTAGAAAGAACTAAAAACAAAGAAACCAAAGACCAACTGAACAACTGGAGAAACTAAAGGAAAAAAAATAAAAAAACAAACAAACAGTAAACTAATCCTAAAGCATGCAGGAAGAAAGAAATAACAAAGATTAGAGCCAAAATCAATGAAATGGAGAACAAAAGAACAGAGAGAATCAACAAAACCAAAAGTTGGTTCTTTGAGAAGATCAATAAAGCTGACAAACCTTTAGCTAGACTGACAAAGACAAAATAGAAAAGATGCAAAGAACAAAATCAGAAATGAGAGGTGGTCATTACCACAGACCCCAAAGAAATAAAAGAGATCATAAGAGGATACTATGAACAACTGTATGCCAACAAATTAGACAACTTAGGTAAAACTGACAATTTCCTAGAAACACATGAACAATGTACACTGACTCTGGAAGAAACAGAAGACCTCAACAAACCAATCACAAGAGATTGACCCAGTCATCAAAAATCTTCCAACAAAGAAAAGCCCAGGTCCAGATGCCTTTGCAGGTGAATTTTACCAGCATTAATACTATTCCTGCTCCAACTCTTCCAAAAAATTGAAAAGGGAACAGAAACTCATTCCATGAAGCCAGTATCACTCTAATACCAAAGCCTGCTAAAGTTACTACAAGAAAAGAAAACTATAGAATAATCTCTCTAATGAAAATAGATGCAAAAATTCTCAACAAAATACTTCCAAATTGAATCCAGCAGCAAATTAAAGGAATTATACAACATGAACAAGTGGGTTTTATTCCAGGTATTCAAGGGTGGTTCAACACAAGAAAATCAATTAATGAAATACACTACATCAATAAATCAAAAGGGAAAACCACATGATTGATTGATACAGAAAATGCATTTGACAAAATTCAGCATTGTTTCTTGATAAAAACATTTCAGAAGATAGGAATGGAAGGAAACTTCCTCAATATGATAAAGGGCATATATGAAAAACCCATAGCTAACACTGTGCTCAATGGTGAGAGAAGTTCTAGTTAGAGCAATTAGGCAAGAAAAAGAAATAAAAGGCATCCAAATCAGAAAGGAAGAAGTAAAACTTTCATTATTTGCACACGACATGATCTGTATCTAGAAACTCCCAAAAAAATTTACAACAAAGCTACTTGAGCTAATAAACAAGTTCAGCAAGGTGGCAAAATACAAGAGCAACATGCAAAAATAAGTAGGGTTTCCCTTGATTTTGAGGCTTGTTTGGGTGAAACTTATGGTTGTAAAGGGAAGGCTAAGCCCACCTATAATTATGCTTGGGGTCACCCCCAGAGAACCTCTTTTGTTGCTCAAATGTGGACTTTCTCTCTCTAAGCATAACTCTGCAAATAAAATCATCATTCCCCCCAACGTGCGGCAGGACCCCCCAGATGAATGAGTCTTCCTGGCAATGTGGGACACAGATTCCGTGAATGTCCCTGGCATCAAGGGACTGAGAATGCCTTTTTGACCACAAGGGAGAAAAGAAAGGCAATAAAACAAGATTTCAGTGGCTAAGAGAGATATAGATGCAAACAGAATCAAGAGGCTGTCCTGGAGTTTACTCTTATGCAAGCTTCTCCTAGATATGCCAAATGACCACGGTATGATAAGCCCAAGTCAACAGCAGTCCTGAAAACCCTAAAGAATACCGGGACCCCTATCTGAGACTCTATAAGGTTTCACTCACTAAGTTTACTCTTAGAAACTTAAATTCTTCAGAGAACTCCTATGCCAGCTAAGTCCCAAAACCCAGAGACAATATCCTCTTCAAGAACATCAATTAGATGTGTCCCCTTTTCTCAAAAAGTTGGCACCCCTTTTTAACATGAAAAACATAGGGTGATTACTGCCTAGACATCCCCGAAGATCAGGAAAGTGATTAAACTAGAGGAAGGAATAGCAATAGACAAGGTGGAATTTAACAAAAGATTATGAATACTGAATTTTTAGATAAATTTTCTTTTTCTTAGTTGCTGAGGTATTAGAATAGCTAGAAGGAAAGAACTGAAATGGTAGAACTGTAACACATAGCATCCTTTGAAATGTGCTTTACAGCTACTTGTTAAATTATAATTTGAAAGCTATCACCTTTTTGAATATATGTTATATTTCACAATAAGGAATAACTGAAACTGTGGAACTGTAACCTATAATATTCTTTGAAATTTGTTCTCTAACTACTTGTTAAATTTCACTTGGAAAGTTATCACTTCTATGTATATATGTTATTGTGTCCATTTGGATATAATATGTCCCCACACATTCAATGCAATATCAATCAAAATTCCAACAGCCTACTTTACGGAAATGATAAAGCTAATTATCAAATTTATTTAGATAGGTAAGGGGCCTCAAATAGCCAAAAACATCTTAAATAAGAAGAATGAAGTAGGAGGACTCATGCTTCCTGACTTTAAAGCTTATTATAAAGCCACAGTGGTCAAAACACTGCATGGTACTGGCATAAAGACAGACATATTGATCAACAGAATCAAACTGAGAGTTCAGAAATAGATCCTCAGATCTATGGTCAATTGGTTTTTGACAAGGCCCCCAAGTCCACTCAAACTGGGACAGAACAGTCTCTTCAATAAATGTGTTGGGAGAACTGAAAATCCATATCTGAAAGAATGAAAGAGGACCCCTGTCTCACAAGCCATACAAAAATTAATTCAAAATGGATCAAAGACCTGAATATAAGAACCAGTACCATAAAACTCCTAGAAGAAAATACAGGGAAATATCTTCAAGATCTAGTAATAGGAGGTAGTTTCCTAGACCTTACAGCCAAAGCAAAAAAAAATCATGCAAAGAAAAAAATAAATAAATGGGACCTCCTCAAAACTGAATACTTCTGTGCTTCAGAGGACTTTGTCAAAAGAATAAAAATGCAGCAAACTCAATGTGAGAAAATATTTGGAAACCAAATATCTGATAAGAGTTCATAACCAGAATATATAAAGAAATACTACAACTCAACAATAAAAAGATGAACGCCAAATTTAAAAATGGGCAAAAGACATAAATAGACATTTTTTCCAAAGAGGAAATACAGATGGCTAAAAAGCACATGAAAAGATGCTCAAATTCACTAGCTATTAGGAAAATGCAGATCAAAACTACAATCAGATATCATCTCACACCTACAAGAATGGCTGATATTAAACAAACAGTAAACTACAAATGTTGGAGAGGATGTGATGAAATAGGAGCACTTACTCACTGCTTATGGGAATGTAAAATGTTACAGCTGCTGTGGACAACAGTTTGTGGGTTCCTCAGGAAGCTAAGTATAGAGTCGCCTTTTGATATGGAAATCCCGCTACTCGGGATAAGCCCAGAAGATTTGAAAGCAGGGTCGCAAACATACATTTGCACACCATTGTTCATAGCAGCATTATTTACAATTGCCAAAAAACGGAAACAACCCAAATATGCTTCAGCAGATGAATGGATAAACAATAAACGTGGTATACACATATGATGGAATATTATTCAGCAGTAAGAAGGAATGAAGGCCCGAAGCATGCGACAATATTGATGAACTTGGGGAACATTACGTTAAGTGAAATAAGTCAAACACAAAAGGAAAATATTGTATGATCTCACCGAAATGAACTAATTATATTATGTAAACTCATAGACATATAATATAGAATAAGGTTACCAGTATATAGAATGAGGCTAAAGAATGTGGAGCAGTTGCTTAATATTGGCAGAACGTTTAACTATGTTGAACTTAAATGTCTGGAAACAGATAAAGGTGATGGTAGCATGTTATTGTGAGAATAATTAATATTACTGAATGGTGTACAAATGTGGTGGAAAGGGAAAGTTTAGAATCATGTATTTCACCAGAAGAAAAGTTGGAGATTAAAACATAGGACTGCATAATACAGTGAATTTTGCGGTGGACTATGTGATTAACTGTCCAAATATAAAAAATATTAAAAAATTCTTTCATGAACCAGAACAAATGTACAACAAGGAGTTAATAACAGAGGAGTAAATGAGAAAAAAATGTACCTATTGCAAACTATGGACTAGAGTTCACAATAATATTTTAATATTCTTTCATCAACAGTATCAAATGTACTACACCAACACTATGGGTCAACAACGGGGGGGATAAGGGTATGGGAGTGTGCCCAATCGGATATATTGTGTCCCCCCAAAAGCCATATTCTTTAATGCAATCTTGTGGGAGCAGATTTATTAATCTTTCTGATTAGGGTGTGATGTCTTGATTGAATGTTTCCATGGAGATTTGACCCCACCCAATCAGGACAGGACTTGATTAGCTTACTGGAGTCCTTTAAAGAGAGCGCACAGACAGAAGGAGCTCAGAGCAGGTGAGAGGGACATTCTGGAGAGCAGTTGAGAGAGACTTCTGGAAAGACACTTGCTGATGCTTTGAGATGCTAGCCCAGAGTTTGTTCCAGAGAAGCTAAGAAAAGACAAAACACCCCGAGAGAACCTGGGAGAGACTTTTGGAGAAACACTTGGGAGCTGACAGAGATGTTCAGAGATGCTTGGAGTTGCGGACAGAAGGCTGTTTGGAGATGCTAAACTAAGGACATACAGGAGCTGAAAGGAGCTGAAATACAACCCAGGACAAACAGACGCCAGCCATGTGCCTTCCCAGCCGACAGAGGTGTTCCAGACACATCGACCAATCTTCAGTAAAGGTATCATTGTGTTGATGATGTTTGACACTTAGAACTATAAATCTGTAACTGAATAAATCCCCTTTATAAAATCCAATCCATTTCTGGTATTTGCATAATGGCAGCATTAGTAAACCGGAACAGGGAGGATTTGGGTTTTATTTTTTATTCTTATTTATTTTCTGGAGTAATGAAAATGTTCTAAAATTGATCATGGGGATGTATGCACAACTATGTGATGATAATGTGAGCCACTGATTGTACATCTGGATGGTTTGTATGGTGCGTGAATATATCACAATAAAATTACAAAAAATAAAAGTTGGCAAAGGGCGGATGGGTAAAGGAACAGGGCATGTGTGAAAAAAAAAAGATTAAAGAAATATAATTCTTACTTCAAATAATCCTCAAAATCAATTCCAGCTGGATTATAGACCTAAACATTAAAGGAAAATCTTTAAAATCTTCATAATACAATTTGGGAATATCTATATGACCTTGGAGTATAGAAAGATTTCTTAAAACAAAATATCAAAACATAAACTAAGAAGGAAAAAATTGAAAAATTCAACTCCATTAAAATATAATACACACAAACACACTTACATATATATACCCAGAAGTCCTATTAATTATTAAAGAAAAGACAACCTACCCCAAAATGGGGAAAGGACTTGAAAAGGCACTTTGCAAAAGAACAAACCCAAACAGCTAATTTAACATGAAAAGCTGTTCAATTTTTGTTAGTAATCATGAAATACAGATCACAATTAAAAGGAGGCAATATTTCATACTCACTGAGCTGGCAAAGATTTAAAAAATCTGTCAATTCTCAGTGTGGAGCAATGGGTACTTTCACACACAACTGTTGGAAATGTAAATTGGTAAAAGCACCTTACAAATTTATTAGATATAGCATTATCTAATAAATCCTGTTTTTTTTTTCTTTACATGAATTTCTTTACAGTCACATATAAAAAGGTTCATAACAGTAATATTTATAATAGCAAAAAATTTAAACAATTCAAATGGAGAATGGATAATTGAGAACTGTTGTAGAGAACTGTGGTCTACAGAACAGAATATATTAAATAAGGAGTGAAATAAAAATTAATGAACCCTAGCTACAAAAAATCAATATAGATGAACCTCAGGAACATAATTTGAATGGAAAAAAAAAGATGTTGAATTACATGCACAATATATTTCCATCCATATAAAGTTGAAACTATGCAAATATAAATACTTTGTTTAGGGATCCCTATATATGTGACACAACTACAAAGAAAAGCCAGGAAATGATAATCAAAATCATAGGATAATAGTTACCCCAGTGAGGGGTGGAGGATGAGCCATGGGTAGGGAGTGATGTTATCATCAGGGAGGGGCCCCCAAGGGCCCAAAATGGCATTGACAATTTTCTTTCTTAAGCTAAGAAGTAGGTAAATGGATTTTGTTCTATTATTATTTAAGCTGCATATATATCTTAATATATGTGTGTGATTTCTTTACTACTAATAATAAATAAAATATAACCATATACCCTTTGGCATTACAGTTCCACATCAAAAATTTTTCTTAGGAAATGAACAAGCATATGAAAGATTGAGGAAAGGTAGTGGACTGGGGTGCAGGGTGGTGGGGATAAGCTGGGGAGTGCTGTTGAAAGAGATGTTTACAATGACTCTGAGTTTTCTGAAGTTTAGACTTCCATTTAATCCCTCCTACACCACAAAACTGAACTCTTCATTTCTTCTCCCTCAAATGTTTTCCTACTTCCGACCTCTGTGTTTTTGATAAAGACCATTATCTTCCCAGTTACCCAGATTTCTTTTCTCTCATCTCCTTCTCTGAGCTTTCTTTCAGTTTTTTCTTCTTATGTACCATTTATTGCTACATACCATCTCTGCTACTAGCCTGTCAATTCTTTAATTACTCATACACATGTATAACACCCTAGCATTTCACAAGTATTTTGTTCAAAGTACAAATTCAATAAATGTTGGTTAAAGGAATGAAAGAGTGAATGAACTGATGATTCAGAGAAAAACATGGCATTTGGAGGTAAAATAATAAAAACATGAATAACATCAATAATAGCAGCTAACATCTATTGCATTCTTATTACGTGAGAGAATTTGTTCAAAGCGCTTGGTAAGTATTTCCCGTTTTACAGATGATAAAACAAAAGCACAGAGAGGTTAAATAACTTGTCCAAATTTGAACATGGTAATTCTGTTACAGTTGTTCTTGGAGCTCAAAAGTTTATCAGATAAACCCTTAACTTCTCTAAAAAAGAAAAAAAAATGTTTCAATGAAAAAAAATTTTATCAGATTAGGAAAAGGTTTTTTAAAGACTTGAAGAGGCTTATGAAACTGAGAAGGAGGGAAACTCAGACAATAGATAAATGAGTTATTAGAAAGAAGGGGGCAATAGATAAATGAGTTATTAGAAAGAAGGGGGCAAAGTGTGAGAGAGAGACAGCAAATAACAGCAAATTCGGGAGAATACCCTAAAAGGCACCAAGCCTCTACTACAGCATTTGAGAACATGCCAAAAAAAGAAAAGTGAAGAGGTGATACTTTTAAGTCAAGTTGAGCAGACATCTGCAAAGATATTTGCCTGCCTGTTTCTTTTTCACTTACCTGAGCCTTTTGATGGTTCTCTCTTCACCATCCAGGGCTCTTTCCCTTGCTCCAACAATAATATCACACTTGGCTTAGAAAAGCAAAGTCCTGCATACATGGAAAGAAAGAATTTAGTCATGCTGTAGAAATCCTAGAGCCCATACCCCATCTTTTGATTATCAAGGGACAGGGAGTTTATAGTAAAGCAGAGAAAATTATGTAAAGGACATGTATTAGGATAGGGAAGATGAAGATTAATAATAGACCTATCCAGTGCCAATTCCACAATATTAAATTCCACATCTCTTTGGCACAGGAAGCAGACATTCACTCAAGCACTGCAATGCTAACCCAAAAGTCACAATGGTGGTAGAAAAGGGCCCCTGCTGGGCAAATGCTGAATTTTGCAAGGGGACGATATCCTTACCTAGTGACACTAAGATCCTGTAGTTTTCCAGCATCACATTACTGTATAGACGCCTTTGAGAAGAATCCAGACAATCCCACTCCTCTTGGGAGAAGTCTATGGCCACATCTCTGAAAGTCACCAACTCCTGAAATGAAATAAGTAAAACAAAATAACCTCATCTCTTAACCATGCTCATCTTACTCACTCTGCCCCAGGCACACTGATCTCTCCCTGATATTACATCCTCAAATATGTCAAGTATGTTCCCCATCAGGGTCTTTGAAATTCTTATATCATAATATATAAGATAGCAATACCCCTACCCCAGGTCCCTATTTCCCTAACCCTGCTTTATTTTTCCCTATAGCACTTATTTATTTATTGTCTGCCCCACATGTCCACTAAAATATAAACCCCATGAGAGCAGATTATTTTTGTGTGTTGGTTATTGCTATATCCTAGTTACCAGAACAGTATCTGGCACAAATGAGGCATTCAAATATTTGTTGAATAAATTAAATTAATGAATGAATGATCTGAAAAGTTCAAAAAAGTACAAGGGGATCAAAAAATGACACCAGAAAGTGCTTGCTGTATCTCTGAAAATTATGCTAGACCAAGAAGAGCAAATCATCAATTCCATTTATAACTCAAACACTTTGATCCAAGAGTACCTACAATTTTATGCAAAGAAAGGGGTGCCCCACCTATAATGCTGCTTCAGTCCACCGGGGCCAGGCAAAGTTCTTATAAAACTTGGAGCTATGCTGTGATTCAGTTGGATTCCAGGTTTCTATAACACATCCACCTGCTGATGAAACTAGCACACATTTTCATGTGTTTGCGTGTGTGTATATTTTGTTATTTTTTTTTTCTTTTTTACAAATTTAAAGGAGGTGAAACTGTCAAGGGAATAGAAGATAAGCCTTTTTTTTTTCATTTGATACAATTTTGTCTTAGTTAAGGAAACTGTCTCTACAGAAGTAAAATTCTTCAAGTGATTTTCAACACTAAGTAACCCTTTTCCTTATTTAATTATATGAAATAGTAGGTGAATCTTTCTTTCCTTGTCCCAACAGTAACATTACTCAGATATTTTAGAAATGCTCTCCTGTTAACACTTTGGGTTGTATGGTACATATGTTCCCCAAAATGTTTTCCTATGCTTAAATAGATATATATATAGTAAATATAAAAATATATAATATATAAATATTTACATATGTATCCATGTGACATACATTTTTTTACTGGTTCTTTGATTAAGTTAATTTATACAGTCAACAAAAATAATTACAATGTCAAATAAAGAGCTTAAATTCTAATCTTAAAATATATGATCCCTAATAAACAACAATAATACTTGGTTTCAAAATCCATTCATAATTATAATAAAACCAGTCTGAAGCATAGCAACATTTATTTCCCTCTGCCTTTTTGCCCTTACAGAAATATGGCTCCCAGATGAGAGGACTACTTCCCCTGAAGCCCTGTCATGTGGTAAATGTCTGATTTCCCATATTACTTATACCATAGCACGTGGGGGTGAAACAGGTGATCTCTTTGCTCCTCACACTTGTTTCCAGATCATTTCCCCTGCCTTCTCCCTAAAAGGCATTTAATTTTAAATCTCATGAAATCAGACTATATCAATTACTCTCCCTCCTTTAGATTTCTACCAATTCCTGGTAGATACTAATTCTCTGCCATTCCTACAGCCCTGGCTCACTGTCATTTTCCCCAATGCTACTTCTATCAAATTCTGTGGTCATTTTAATATCCATCTAAATGATCTTCCCAACAACTTGGCCTCACAGTTCTCTGATCCCTTTTTCCTCCAATAATCTTGTTCTTACACTTCTAAAGTCATTCACTCCCATGGCATGCCCCAGACCTTGACATTACCAGTTAAGTTCCAAACCCTCCATATCAGTATCAATTATCCTACTCTGACTCCCCCTGCTCATATTCCAACTTTTGTCCTCTGGTGCCCAATTAGAACAATTCTTTGTTCCCACCACAACCTACAATCCACTGACCTTACCATGTTTTCACTGTTCCTCATCCCCACATAATACAATCATTTCTTACAATCACCCCATGCGTACACCTTCAACTTCCGAGCCCCTCTCACTTCACTGTGTTCACTTGGTAAAATCAGACATCTCTCAGCCTCCTCGGTGTGTCTGTACCTTGCAAAGCTGAATTTTTCTGAAGAAAATCATATCAACCACGCTGATAGGATCTTATTTTAAAGTCATGATCACTAACCTTAAGCAGGCCAAAATGCTGCTTATGTGATACATCTCCCTAGTCCATTCATTTTCCCAATCTCCTAAAGGTCCATGGAATACTTTCCCCCATTTCCTCATACCTCTATATCGTCTCTCCCAAGCTCGTTCTCAGCTGGTGATCCTGCTTTCTGTTTCACTAAGAAAACAAAAGGCATTCGAAGAAAATTTCCACAAATTCCCACAATATCTACACATCTACCTACATCTGTGCCCATAGACTCTAATTTGCCCTTATTATGAATGAACAGCCTACTTGCCTAGCAAGGGCTATCCCTTCCTCTTGTACACTAGATTTCAGCATCTCTCACCTACTCAAGCACATGGTTCCAGCAATTCCTTCCTCTCTCCTCTTCATCTTCAAATTTCTCTTGCATTACATCTTTAATATCAGCCTATGGACATACTCTCATTTTTATAAAATCTTGCCGACAACACTTACCTCTTAAGTTACCACCCATTTCTCTCCTTTCCTTACAGATAAACTATTTGAAAATCTTATCCACTCTGTTATTTCTATTCCATCTCTGGAATAGGAAAGACATAAATTGACTTAGGTGTTAACAGGATCACTCTGGCTGCTCCTTTAAGAATAGACTAAAAGAGGGCAAGGATAGAAGTAGAAAGAGCAGCTAGAAGAGGATGGCAATAATCCAGGTGAGAGATGACAGCTCAGACCAGAATTGAAGCAGTGTGTAGTGGTAAAAAGTGGTCAGATTCTGGATGTATTTTGAAGGTAGAAGAAACAGAACTTTCTCATGGAAAATTTTCAGCTTGAGACAGAGAAGTATGTAAGAGTTTCCTAATTGGCTTCCTCGTTATCATCCTTGTCCCCTTCAGTTTATTCTCAATAGCAGCCAGAGTGATCCTATTGAACTGAAAATTAGATCACGTCACTCCTAAGTCCCTCAAACCACCAATGGCTCATTTCACTCAGTTTTGAGATGTTTGAGTTTGAGGTATGTATTATGCAACCAAATGGAGATTCTGAGCAGGTAGTCAGATATACAAGTCTGGAGTTCAGGAGAGAGGTCCTGGCTATACACATGAGTTTAACAGTTGTTGGCATATAGACAGTATTTAAAACCATGAAGCAGGATGAGATCACCAAAGAAGTGAATATAGACAAGAGAGAAGAGAATTAAGGACTAAGCCCTGCATATCCAATGTTAATAGATGCTTAATAAAAAATTGTTGAATGAATGAATATTTGGACAGATACTAGAATGAAGCAGTTGGCCTGTATCTGTGTCTGGGGGAAAAGCATTCCAGGTAGAGGGAATAGCAAGTTCAAGGCCATGAATTCAGAATATACTCAATTCACTACAAGGAAGCCAGTGTAGCTGGAAGTGAATAAATGAGTTACAGACAGGGTGAGAGAAACTGGATGAGGTGACAGGGTTGATCAGTACCAGATTATGTAGGCCCTGAAGGCCAAGACAAGTACTTCAGCATTTTTCCTGAATGGGGTGGGAAGCCATTGGAGGGTTTTGAGAAGTTACATGATTAGTTACCTAGAGAAGTTTCAGCAGAAGTAAAGTTAATGTTTGCTTGTTTTGAAAAGCAGGAAGGTATTTCAGGGAAAAGAGAGAAAACACCAACTCACCTGGTACATGGTTTTAAAAAGTCCAACAGCCATTCCTTCCTCCTCCTGGTTCTTCTCTTGGGAAATGGCAGTGTCCTTAGATGACTGCGAGGGGGAAGAGAACACGGGGAAACTAGGTTTTCTTTACAGCAAACAGAATTACCAGCCTAGAATTTCTAGGTTTCTCTTTCTCTTTAACACTTCTCTTAAATAGAGAGTGTAATGGAGACCTGGGAACTTGTTTGCATGCAATTTAACCCTTCTTAAATCACATCTTATGTTTTAACAACACAGTTTCCTCTAGATTTTACAGGTAAAGGCTCTGAGGAACCTAGTCGTTTATGTAAAGACATACTAGTAATAACAGCATCAAGATCAAATAAAGGTCAGCTTGACTCGCCACTAGATCAGTGGTTCTGAAACTTGGCGGCATACTGGCATCACTTGGCTAGCTTTAAAAGACACTGGGTGACACATAGTCTCAGTCTCCCCATAAACCCACAGTATTAAAAACTGCATCACCAATCACTGCCTTATATACACTACAGTCAGAGGCCATGGGTATGGGCACAGTCTCGCACGGTCACCCTCTCCCATACCCCAGCCTCAAACATTAGGGTAGCACAACCGACCATCTCACTCACACACCCCAGTCACAGAAGCCGCGGGTACAGGCACACTGAGAGGACCCTCCACAACCACCCTTCCCCTAGCCCCACTCCGAGGTTCCAACCGCCGTCTCACTCGCACCCACAGTCACACGGATGCGAAGTGTACAGGCACATCGGATGACATCCTCACACTGTACGGTACCAACCACCGTCTCACACGTAGAGTCACTGAGGCCGCGGGGACATGCGTCCAAGTGACTCACAGGCCCCACCTCAGCCCACTCCTTTACCTGCAAAACTGAATTCCGGGAAGATCCGTTCCCGCCCGACTGCTCGGGGATAGCTCCAAACGGGCCTCACCACCTGCCCTCAGAGTCGGGCGGAACCCAGCCGGGGGCCCGGAAACAAGCGCCTCAGCTGCCTTGGACTCGGGAAGACACAAAGGGCCGCCAGCCCGGTGCCCGCGGGGACCGATGGGAAATGTAGTCCGGAGGAGGAAAAGCTGCTACACCGTCCTAACTCCGCTCCGGGTTCTTAACACCGCCCCCTCCGCTCTCTCCGCCCTCGGGTCCGCCCCGGCTTCTTTCTGGCCTTGCAGAACGGAGCCCAGAACCCCCGATGCCTCTCGGATCCGAGCCGGGTTCGGCCACGAGGACTGAGCCAACCCCTGCACAAGACAGCGCTGGAGCGAAGTGCGCAGGCACCAGCGCTCGGCCAGCCTTCCTTAGCAACTCCCGCAGGGAACTTAGGGCCGCGGGGTTACCCGCAGCGGGGGAGTGGACGGCCACGCGCTAGCGCACGCGCTTCGACACAAAGGGGTGCGGGGCGACTTCCTAGAATAGCGCCGGCGTACCCGAAAAAAGTTGTGGGTAGAGTGCGCAGGCGCATTAGGTTGTCTCCCAGTCCCGTATACTTCCAGGGCGTTCTTGCTTCTGGGGTGGTTACCTTGGATACGGAAGGGGAAGGGTTAGGCTAGAGAATGTCACCTTTTGCCTGTGGTTCTTGTATTTGTGATTTGGTGATGGTGGGTATGGTTGTGTTCCTACTTCCAAAAATGGCTCTTCTACCAGGTATCTTCAAAATTCCTTGCTCCCTACGTTCAGATACAAATGTCACAGATTCAAAGAGGCCTTTCTTGATCACACCTTTCCCCTGGCACTCCGTAGTTACTTGATCTGACATTCCAATTTCTTCATAGCATTTACCGTTTTAAAACTCACAGTATTTATATTTTAATTTCTTATTTGTTTATCATCTCCCTCCCTACAAGATTCCGTAACCTTAGACTGATTTTGTGAGTGGTGCATGATCCTCAGATTCTGTCATTGTGTGTGTTTCTGTGAGTGCGTGTAAAACTCTGTGTGTTGGGAGTGGGTGTGCTCTGTGTCTGTGACCATGTGTGTGATTTTGTTACTGAGTGTCTGGCATTTTTTGACCTGTGAGACTGGGCTAGGATAGAAAGGGACTGATTGTTGGAGAGTGGAATAGAAATGTGATGTGACGGAGTGTGTGACAGACTGTGACTAAGAGGATTAGATTAATGGATGTGGGTTTGTCTGTGGAATTCTGCCCTGTGCCCTTACTGTGTGCCAGATGCTGTTTTAGGTGCTGGGGTAGACACAGAGAAAAAAGACAAAAAAAGTAAATGGAATATTGTTAGTGAGCTGAAGGGCAACTTCAAGAGGCTTAATGTATGTGTAACTGGATGCTAGATGGAAATCTGGATCTAAACAAAGGAATGAAGAACACAAAAATGGTAACAGAGTAAACATATAAGCATTCTTCTTATTATTTATCTTTGCTAAAAAATAAATTACTGTTTAAACAAAAATAATACTATAGTGAAGGGTTTGTAACATATAGAGAGGCAAAATGTATGACAACAACAGAACAAAGTCTGGAAGGGGAGAAGTAAATGTAAATAACTATTGTAAGGTGCCTATTTCTATGTGAAGTAACATAATACTACTGGAATATACACTGTGATAAATAAAATATGTATATTATAAGATGTAAAATAACTACTTAACTAACAAAACAAAAAATTATAGCTAAAAATCCAACAAAGCAGAAAACATGGTATCATAAAAAGTACTCATACAAAAGAAGTCAGAAAGAGAAGAAAGGAACAAAGAATAAGTGGGAAATAAATAAGAAGACAGAAGGTTTATTTCAATAATCAGATTAAATATAAATGATCCAAATATCCCAATTGAGAGGGAAAGAGTGGAGACTGGATGAAAATGCAAGACTTGATTATATGCTGCCTATGAGAAATTCACTTTAAAAACACGAGTAGGTTAAAAGTAAGATGGAAAAAGATATATCATGCTAATACTAATCAAGAGAAAGCTGGAGTAGCCATATTAATATCATACAAAGTAGATTCCAGAACAAAGAATATTACAGGGATAAAGAAGGTCACTTCATAATAATAAAGAGGTCAATTTTTCAAGAGGAAGTAATCCTAAATTTTTATACAACTAATAACAGTATCAAAATGCATAAACAAAAACTGATAGAACTGCAACAAGAAAGAGCTAAATCCACAATTCTAAATTAGAGATTCCAGTGCCACTCTCAATAACTGCTAGAATGAGAAGACGGAAAGCCAATTGGAAAATGTAAGAGTTGAAAATGCTATCATTTGACCTAATGGATACTTTATATCACTTCATTCAACAACAGCAGAATATTCATTGTTTTCAAGTGTACATGGAACATATACTGATAGACCATACTCTGAGTGACAAAACAAACCTCTTTCCACAATGGAATTAAATGAGAAATCAATAACTAAATGATATCTGAAAAATTCCCCGCTATTGGAAACACATACATTCAATGCTCTGAGTATGCCATGGATTAAAGAAGAAATCAAAGAGAGATTATGAAGTATTTTGAACTGAATGAAGATGAAAACTCAATATATAAAATTATGGTATTAGAGGGAAATTTATAGCACTAAATGCCAATATTAGCAGAAAAGAAAGTCAAATCAATGACTTCATCTTCCACTTTAAGAAACTAAAAAAATAGGTTCATCAAAAACCTCCCTACAGGAGGCGGGCCAAGATGGCAGACTGGTGAGCTTTAAGTTTTAGTTACTCCTCCAGGAAAGTAGGTAAAAAGCCAGGAACTGCGTGGACTGGACACCACAGAGCAATCTGTCTTTGGGCATACTTCATACAACACTCATGAAAATGTCGAACTGCTGAGATCAGCGAAATCTGTAAGTTTTTGCGGCCAGGGGACCCGCGCCCCTCCCTGCCAGGCTCAGTCCCGTGGGAGGAGGGGCTGCCAGCTCCGGGAAGGAGAAGGGAGAACTGCAGTGGTAGCCCTTCTCGGAAACTCATTCTACTGATCCATACTCCAACCATAGACAGACTGAGACCAGACACCAGAGAATCTGAGAGCTGCCAGCCCAGCAGAGAGGAGACAGGCATAGAAAAAAAAAAAAAAACACGAAAAACTCCAAAATAAAAGCAGAGGATTTTTGGAGTTCTGGTGAACACAGAAAGGGGAAGGGCGGAGCTCAGGCCTTGAGGCGCATATGCAAATCCCGAAGAAAAGCTGATCTCTCTGCCCTGTGGACCTTTCCTTAATGGCCCTGGTTGCTTTGTCTATTAGCATTTCAATAACCCATTAGATCTCTGAGGAGGGCCCTTTTTTTTTTTTTTTTTTTTAATCCTTTTTTCTTTTTCTAAAACAATTACTCTAAGAAGCCCAATACAGAAAGCTTCAAAGAATTGCAATTTGGGCACGTCAAGTCAAGAGCAGAACTAAGAGACCTCTGAGACAAAACGCAATAATCCAGTGGCTGAGAAAATTCACTAAACACCACAACTTCCCAAGAAAAGGGGGGTGTCCGCTCACAGCCACCATCCTGGTGGACAGGAAACACTCCTGCCCATCGCCAGCCCCATAGCCCAGAGCTGCCCCAGACAACCCAGTGTGACGAAAGTGCTTCAAATAACAGGCACACACCACAAAACTGGGCGTGGACATTAGCCTTCCCTGCAACCGCAGCTGATTGTCCCAGAGTTGGGAAGGTGGAGCAGTGTGAATTAACAAAGCCCCATTCAGCCATCATTTGAGCAGACTGGGAGCCTCCCTACACAGCCCAGCAGCCCAGAACCGCCCTGGGGGGACGGCACTCACCTGTGACATAGCACAGTCATCCCTCAACAGAGGACCCGGGGTGCACAGCCTGGAAGAGGGGCCCACTTGCAAGTCTCAGGAGCCATACGCCAATACCAAGGACTTCTGGGTCAGTGGCAGAGACAAACTGTGGCAGGACTGAACTGAAGGATTAGACTATTGCAGCAGCTTTAAAACTCTAGGATCATCAGGGAGATTTGATTGTTAGGGCCACCCCCCCTCCCCGACTGCCCAGAAACACGCCCCACATACACGGCAGGCAACACCAACTACACACGCAAGCTTGGTACACCAATTGGGCCCCACAAGACTCACTCCCCCACTCACCAAAAAGGCTAAGCAGGGGAGAACTGGCTTGTGGAGAACAGGTGGCTCGTGGACACCACCTGCTGGTTAGTTAGAGAAAGTGTACTCAACGAAGCTGTAGATCTGATAAATTAGAGATAAGGACTTCAATAGGTCTACAAACCCTAAAAGAACCCTATCAAGTTCAGCAAATGCCACAAGGCCAAAAACAACAGAAAATTCTAAAGCATATGAAAAAACCAGACGATATGGATAACCCAAGCCCAAGCACCCAAATCAAAAGACCAGAAGAGACACAGCACCTAGAGCAGCTACTCAAAGAACTAAAGATGAACAATGAGACCATAGTACGGGATATGAAGGAAATCAAGAAGACTCTAGAAGAGCATAAAGAAGACATTGCAAGACTAAATAAAAAAATGGATGATCTTATGGAAATTAAAGAAACTGTTGACCAAATTAAAAAGATTCTGGACACTCATAGTACAAGACTAGAGGAAGTTGAACAACGAATCAGTGACCTGGAAGATGACAGAATGGAAAATGAAAGCATAAAAGAAAAAATGGGGAAAAAAATTGAAAAAATCGAAATGGACCTCAGGGATATGATAGATAATATGAAACGTCCAAATATAAGACTCATTGGTGTCCCAGAAGGGGAAGAAAAGGGTAAAGGTCTAGGAAGAGTATTCAAAGAAATTGTTGGGGAAAACTTCCCAAATCTTCAAAACAACATAAATACACAAATCATAAATGCTCAGCGAACTCCAAATAGAATAAATCCAAATAAACCCACTCCGAGACATATACTGATCACACTGTCAAACACAGAAGAGAAGGAGCAAGTTCTGAAAGCAGCAAGAGAAAAGCAATTCACCACATACAAAGGAAACAGCATAAGACTAAGTAGTGACTACTCAGCAGCCACCATGGAGGCAAGAAGGCAGTGGCACGATATATTTAAAATTCTGAGTGAGAAAAATTTCCAGCCAAGAATACTTTATCCAGCAAAGCTCTCCTTCAAATTTGAGGGAGAGCTTAAATTTTTCACAGACAAACAAATGCCGAGAGAATTTGCTAACAAGAGACCTGCCCTACTGGAGATACTCAAGGGAACCCTACAGACAGAGAAACAAAGACAGGAAAGAGAGACTTGGAGAAAGGTTCAGTACTAAAGAGATTCGGTATGGGTACAATAAAGGATATTAGTAGAGAGAGGGAAAAATATGGCAAACATAAACCAAAGGATAAGATGGCCGATTCAAGAAATGCCTTCACGGTTTTAACGTTGAATGTAAATGGATTAAACTCCCCA
The DNA here is from genome assembly GCF_015220235.1 of Choloepus didactylus. NCBI lineage: Eukaryota > Metazoa > Chordata > Mammalia > Pilosa > Megalonychidae > Choloepus > Choloepus didactylus. Next base: position 17,295,389 of record NC_051333.1, read on the forward strand.
ATTAAAAGGTATAGATTAGCAGAATGGATCAAAAAAAATGAACCATCAATATGTTGCATACAAGAGACTCATCTTAGACACAGGGACACAAAGAAACTGAAAGTGAAAGGATGGAAAAAAATATTTCATGCAAGCTACAGCCAAAAGAAAGCAGGTGTAGCAATATTAATCTCAGATAAAATAGACTTCAAATGCAGGGATGTTTTGAGAGACAAAGAAGGCCACTACATACTAATAAAAGGGGCAATTCAGCAAGAAGAAATAACAATCGTAAACGTCTATGCACCCAATCAAGGTGCCACAAAATACATGAGAGAAACACTGGCAAAACTAAAGGAAGCAATTGATGTTTCCACAATAATTGTGGGAGACTTCAACACATCACTCTCTCCTATAGATAGATCAACCAGACAGAAGACCAATAAGGAAATTGAAAACCTAAACAATCTGATAAATGAATTAGATTTAACAGACATATACAGGACATTACATCCCAAATCACCAGGATACACATACTTTTCTAGTGCTCATGGAACTTTCTCCAGAATAGATCATATGCTGCGACATAAAACAAGCCTCAATAAATTTAAAAAGATTGAAATTATTCAAAGCACATTCTCTGACCACAATGGAATACAATTAGAAGTCAATAACCATCAGAGACTTAGAAAATCCACAAATACCTGGAGGTTAAACAACACACTCCTAAACAATCAGTGGGTTAAAGAAGAAATAGCAAGAGAAATTGCTAAATATATAGAGACGAATGAAAATGAGAACACAACATACCAAAACCTATGGGATGCAGCAAAAGCAGTGCTAAGGGGGAAATTTATAGCACTAAATGCATATATTAAAAAGGAAGAAAGAGCCAAAATCAAAGAACTAATGGATCAACTGAAGAAGCTAGAAAATGAACAGCAAACCAATCCTAAACCAAGTAGAAGAAAAGAAATCACAAGGAGTAAAGCAGAAATAAATGACATAGAGAATAAAAAAACAATAGAGAGGATAAATATCACCAAAAGTTGGTTCTTTGAGAAGATCAACAAGATTGACAAGCCCCTAGCTAGACTGACAAAATCAAAAAGAGAGAAGACCCATATCAACAAAATAATGAATGAAAAAGGTGACATAACTGCAGATCCTGAAGAAATTAAAAAAATTATAAGAGGATATTATGAACAACTGTATGGCAACAAACTGGATAATGTAGAAGAAATGGACAATTTCCTGGAAACATATGAACAACCTAGACTGACCAGAGAAGAAATAGAAGACCTCAACCAACCCATCACAAGCAAAGAGATCCAATCAGTCATCAAAAATCTTCCCACAAATAAATGCCCAGGGCCAGATGGCTTCACAGGGGAATTCTACCAAACTTTCCAGAAAGAACTGACACCAATCTTACTCAAACTCTTTCAAAACATTGAAGAAAATGGAACACTACCTAACTCATTTTATGAAGCTAATATCAGTCTAATACCAAAACCAGGCAAAGGTGCTACAAAAAAGGAAAACTACCGGCCAATCTCCCTAATGAATATAGATGCAAAAATCCTCAACAAAATACTTGCAAATCGAATCCAAAGACACATTAAAAAAATCATACACCATGACAAAGTGGGGTTCATTCCAGGCACGCAAGGATGGTTCAACATAAGAAAAACAATCAATGTATTACAACACATTAAAAACTCGAAAGGGAAAAATCAATTGATCATCTCAATAGATGCTGAAAAAGCATTTGACAAAATCCAACATCCCTTTTTGATAAAAACACTTCAAAAGGTAGGAATTGAAGGAAACTTCCTCAACATGATAAAGAGCATATATGAAAAACCCACAGCCAGCATAGTACTCAATGGTGAGAGACTGAAAGCCTTCCCTCTAAGATCAGGAACAAGACAAGGATGCCCGCTGTCACCACTGTTATTCAACATTGTGCTGGAAGTGCTAGCCAGGGCAATCCGGCAACACAAAGAAATAAAAGGCATCCAAATTGGAAAAGAAGAAGTAAAACTGTCATTGTTTGCAGATGATATGATCTTATATCTAGAAAACCCTGAGAAATCAACGATACACCTACTAGAGCTAATAAACAAATTTAGCAAAGTAGCGGGATACAAGATTAATGCACATAAGTCAGTAATGTTTCTATATGCTAGAAATGAACAAACTGAAGAGACACTCAAGAAAAAGATACCATTTTCAATAGCAACTAAAAAAATCAAGTACCTAGGAATCAACTTAACCAAAGATGTAAAAGACCTATACAAAGAAAACTACATAACTCTACTAAAAGAAATAGAAGGGGACCTTAAAAGATGGAAAAATATTCCATGTTCATGGATAGGAACGCTAAATGTCATTAAGATGTCAATTCTACCCAAACTCATCTACAGATTCAATGCAATCCCAATCAAAATTCCAACAACCTACTTTGCAGACTTGGAAAAGCTATTTATCAAATTTATTTGGAAAGGGAAGATGCCTCGAATTGCTAAAGACACTCTAAAAAAGAAAAACGAAGTGGGAGGACTTACACTCCCTGACTTTGAAGCTTATTATAAAGCCACAGTTGCCAAAACAGCATGGTACTGGCACAAAGATAGACATATAGATCAATGGAATCGAATTGAGAATTCAGAGATATACCCTCAGATCTATGGCCGACTGATTTTTGATAAGGCCCCCAAAGTCACTGAACTGAGTCATAATGGTCTTTTCAACAAATGGGGCTGGGAGAGTTGGATATCCATATCCAAAAGAATGAAAGAGGACCCCTACCTCACCCCCTACACAAAAATTAACTCAAAATGGACCAAAGATCTCAATATAAAAGAAAGTACCATAAAACTCCTAGAAGATAATGTAGGAAAACATCTTCAAGACCTTGTATTAGGCGGCCACTTCCTAGACTTTACACCCAAAGCACAAGCAACAAAAGAGAAAATAGATAAATGGGAACTCCTCAAGCTTAGTAGTTTCTGCACCTCAAAGGAATTTCTCAAAAAGGTAAAGAGGCAGCCAACTCAATGGGAAAAAATTTTTGGAAACCATGTATCTGACAAAAGACTGATATCTTGCATATATAAAGAAATCCTACAACTCAATGACAATAGTACAGACAGCCCAATTATAAAATGGGCAAAAGATATGAAAAGACAGTTCTCTGAAGAGGAAATACAAATGGCCAAGAAACACATGAAAAAATGTTCAGCTTCACTAGCTATTAGAGAGATGCAAATTAAGAGCACAATGAGATACCATCTAACACCGGTTAGAATGGCTGCCATTAAACAAACAGGAAACTACAAATGCTGGAGGGGATGTGGAGAAATTGGAACTCTTATTCATTGTTGGTGGGACTGTATAATGGTTCAGCCACTCTGGAAGTCAGTCTGGCAGTTCCTTAGAAAACTAGATATAGAGCTACCATTCGATCCAGCGATTGCACTTCTCGGTATATACCCGGAAGATCGGAAAGCAGTGACACGAACAGATATCTGCACGCCAATGTTCATAGCAGCATTATTCACAATTGCCAAGAGATGGAAACAACCCAAATGTCCTTCAACAGATGAGTGGATACATAAAATGTGGTATATACACACGATGGAATACTACGCGGCAGTAAGAAGGAACGATCTCGTGAAACATATGACAACATGGATGAACCTTGAAGACGGAATGCTAAGCGAAATAAGCCAGGCACAAAAAGAGAAATATTATATGCTACCACTAATGTGAACTTTGAAAAATGTAAAACAAATGGTTTATAATGTAGAATGTAGGGGAACTAGCAGTAGAGAGCAATTAAGGAAGGGGGAACAATAATCCAAGAAGAACAGATAAGCTATTTAACGTTCTGGGGATGCCCAGAAATGACTATGGTCTGTTAATTTCTGATGGATATAGTAGGAACAAGTTCACAGAAAGGTTGCTGTATTATGTAACTTTCTTGGGGTAAAGTAGGAACATGTTGGAAGTTAAGCAGTTATCTTAGGTTAGTTGTCTTTTTCTTACTCCCTTGTTATGGTCTCTTTGAAATGTTCTTTTATTGTATGTTTGTTTTGTTTTTAAATTTTTTTTTCATACAGTTGATTTAAAAAAGAAGGGAAAGTTAAAAAAAAAAAAAAAAGAAAAACAAGGAAAAAAAAAAAGATGTAGTGCCCCCTTGAGGAGCCTGTGGAGAATGCAGGGGTATTCGCCTACCCCACCTCGATGGTTGCTAACATGACCACAGACATAGGGGACTGGTGGTTTGATGGGTTGATCCCTCTACCATAAGTTTTACCCTTGGGAAGACGGTTGATGCAAAGGAGAGGCTAGACCTCCCTATATTTGTGCCTAAGAGTCTCCTCCTGAATGCCTCTTTGTTGCTCAGATGTGGCCCTCTCTCTCTGGCTAAGCCAACTTGAAAGGTGAAATCACTGCCCTCCCCCCTACGTGGGATCAGACACCCAGGGGAGTGAATCTCCCTGGCAACGTGGAATATGACTCCCGGGGAGGAATGTAGACCCGGCATCGTGGGACGGAGAACATCTTCTTGACCAAAAGGGGGATGTGAAAGGAAATGAAATAAGCTTCAGTGGCAGAGAGATTCCAAAACGAGCCGAGAGGTCACTCTGGTGGGCACTCTTACGCACACTTTAGACAACCCTTTTTAGGTTCTAAAGAATTGGGGTAGCTGGTGGTGGATACCTGAAACTATCAAACTACAACCCAGAACCCATGAATCTCGAAGACAGTTGTATAAAAATGTGGCTTATGAGGGGTGACAATGGGATTGGGAAAGCCATAAGGACCACACTCCACTTTGTCTAGTTTATGGATGGATGAATAGAAAAATAGGGGAAGGAAACAAACAGACAAAGGTACCCAGTGTTCTTTTTTACTTCAATTGCTCTTTTTCACTCTAATTATTATTCTTGTTATTTTTGTGTGTGTGCTAATGAAGGTGCCAGGGATTGATTTAGGTGATGAATGTACAACTATGTAATGGTACTGTAAACAATCGAAAGTACAATTTGTTTTGTATGACTGCATGGTATGTGAATATATCTCAATAAAATGATGATTAAAAAAAAAAAACCTCCCTTCAAAGAAAAGCCAAGGATGGGGTGACTCCACAGGCAAATTTTACCAAACATTCCAAGAATAATTAACACCATTCCTGGTCAAAAAATTGAAGAAGAGGGAACACTACCTAGCTCATTACATAAAGCCAACATCTTGAAGATACTTTAAGAAAACTACAGATAAATCTCCCTAATGAATATGATGCAAACATTCTCAACAAAATATTTGCAAATTGAATCTAACAGCACATTTAAAAAATTATATATCAAGACCAAGTGGGTTTTATTGCAGGTATACAAGGGTGGTTCAACACAAGAAAATCAACTAATGTAATAAAACACATTAAGACAAATCAAAAGGGAAAAACACACATGATAATTTCGATTGACACATAAAAGGCTTTTGACAAAACCCAGCATCCTTTCTTGATAAAAACCCTTTAAAATGTAGGAATTGAAGGAAACTTCCTCAACACGATAAAGGGCATATATGAAAAACTCAGAGCTAACATTGTACTCAGTGGTGAGAGACTGAAAACCTTCCCTATAAGATTGGGAATGAGACAAGGATGCCCACTGTCACCACTCTTACTCAGCATTGTGCTAGAAGTTCTAGCTAGTGCAATTAGGCAAGAAAAAGAAATAAAAGATATCCTAATTAGAAAGGAAGAAGTAAAACTCTCATTATTTTCAGATGACATGATCCTATTTTTGGAACCCCCCCCCCAAATATGATAAAGCTACTTGAACAAATAAATGAATTCAGCAAAGTGGCAGAATACAAGATCAACATGCAAAAATCAGTGGTGTTTCTATACACTAGTAATGCACTATCTGAGGAGGTAACTAAGAAAAAAATTCCATTCACAATAGCAACTAAAGGAGTCAAGTATCTAGGAATAAACTTAACCAAGGATGTAAAGTACATATACACACAAAACTACAAAACATTCCTAAAAGGTATCAAAGAAGACCTAAATGATTGGAAAGACATCCTGTATTGTCATGGATTGGAAGAGCAATGTCATTAAGATGTCAATTCTCCCTAATTGATTTGTAGAATCAATATAATATCAATCAAAATTCCAACAACCTGCTCTGTAGAATTGGAAAAGCTAGTTATCAGATTGATCTGGAAGGGAAGGGGGCCTTGAATAGCCAAAAATATCTTGACTAAGAAGAATTAAGTGGAGGACACAGGCTTCCTGACTTTAAAGCATATTATAAAGCCACATTGTTCAAAACACTGCATGGTACTGGCGTAAAGACAGACATATTGATCAATGGAATCAAGTTGAGAGTTCATGTCTATGGTCAGTTGATTTTTGGCAAGGTCCCCAAATCCACTCTACTTAGGACAGAACAGTTTCGTCAATACATGTTATTGGGAGAACTGGATATCCATATCTGAAAGAATGAAGAGGGCCCCCTATCTCACACACTAAGCAAAAATTAATTAAAAATGGATCAAAGAACTAAATATAAGAACCAGGACCATAAAACTCCTAGAAGAAAATATAGGGAATCATCTTCCCTATAGAGATAAGAGGTACCTTCTAAGACCTTATACCCAAAGCATAAGCAATGAAATAAAAAATAGATAAATGGGACCTCCTCAAAATTGAATACTTTTGTGCTTCAAAGTACATTGTCAAAAGGGTGAAAAGGCAGCCAGCTCAATGGGAGGAAATATTTCGTGACCAAATATCTGATAAGTGTTTGATATTCAGAATATATAAAGATATCCTACAACTCAACAATAAAAAGACAAAACCCAATTATAAAATGGGAAAAGGTCATGAGTAGACATTTTCCCAAAGAGGAAATACAAATGGCTAAAAAGCACATGAAAAGATGCTCAGCTTCAATAGCTATTAGGGAAATGCAAAGCAAAACCACAACAAGATATCATCTCACACCTACTAGAATAGCCACTACTAAACCAACAGGAAACTATAAGTATTGGAGAGGATGTGGTGAAATAGGAGCACTTATTCACTGCTGGTGGGAATGTAAAATGGTACAGCCACTGTGGAAGACTGTTTGGCAGTTCCTCAGTAAACTAAGTGTTGAGTTGCCCTATGACCCAGCAATTCTGTTACTCCATATATATCCAGAAGATATAAAAGCAAGGGCACAAACAGATTGGCTTTTATAAAGGGGGTTTATTTGGTTACACAGTTACGGTCTTAAGGCCATAAAGTGTCCAAGGTAATGCATCAGCAATCAGGTACCTTCACTGGAGGATCGCCCGTGGTGTCCGGAAAACCTCTGTTAGCTGGGAAGCACATGGCTGGTGTCTGCTCCGAAGTTCTGGTTTCAAAATGGCTTTGTCCCAAGACGTTCCTCTCTAGGCCGCAGTTCCTCAAAAATGTCACTCTTAGTTGCACTTGGGGTATATGTCCTCTCTTAGCTTCTCCAGAGCAAGAGTCTGCTTTCAACGGCCGTCTTCAAACTGTCTCATCTGCAGCTCCTGTGCTTTCTTCAAAGTGTCCCTCTTGGCTGTAGCAAGCTCTCTCCTTCTGTCTGATCTTATATAGTGCACAAGTAATTAAATTCAGACCCACCCAATGGGCGGGCCAACACCTCCATGGAAATTATCCGATCAGAGTCATCACCCACATTTGGGTGGGGCGCATCTCCATGGAAACACTCAAAGAATTACAATCTAATTAACACTGATAGGTCTGCCCACACAAGATTACATCAAACATAATGGCGTTGGGGGGGCATAATACATTCAAACTTGCACAAGACCCAAGACTGAAAGTGAAAGGTTGGAAAAAGATAGTTCATGCAAACAGCAACCAGAAAAAAGTGGAAGTAGCTATATTAATATCAGACAAATTAGACTTCAAATGTAAAACAACTAAAAAAGACAAAGAAGGACACTATATATTAATAAAAGGGACAATTCATCAGGAAAAAATATCAATCATAAGTATTTATGCACCGAGTCAGAGTTCCCCCAAAAAACATGAGGCAAACATGGACAACAATGAAGGGAGAATTAGATACCTCTACAGAAATAGTTGGAGACTTCAATACACCACTGTCATCAATGAATAGAACATCTAGACAGAGGGTCAATAAGGAAACAGTGTTGTTGAATTGTACAATAAATGAACTAGGCTTGGCAGAAATTTATAGGACATTACACGCAACAACAGTAAGACACATATTTTTCTGAAGTGCTTGTAGATCATTCTTTAGGATAGACCACATATTGGGGCACAAAGCAAGTCTCAACGAATTTCAGAATATTGATATTATACAAAACACTTAGATCATAATGGAATGAAGTTGGAAATCAATAACAGGCAGAAGATTGGAAAATTCACGAATATATGGAGGTTAAACAACACAATCTTAGACAACCAGTGGTTAAAGGAAGAAATTACAAGAGAAATTAGTAAATACTTCAAGACAAATAACAAGGAAAACATAACATATCAAAACTTATGTGATGCAGCAAAGGCAGTGCTGAGAGGGAAATTAATTGCCCTAAACACCTATATTAAAAGAGAAGAAAGAGCAAAAATTGAGGAATTAACTGTTCACCTGGAGGAACTAGATAAAGAACAGCAAACTGACTCCAAGCAAACAGAAGGAAGGAAATAACAAAGATCAGAGCAGAAATGGATAAAATTGAGAACAGGAAAACAATTGAGAATCATTAATGTCAGAAGTTGGTTCTTTCAGAAAATCAATAAAATCTTAGCTAGGCTAAAAACAAAACAACAAAAAAAATAGATGCTATAAATACAACCAGAAATGGGAAAAGGGACATAACCTCTGACCCCACAGAAATAAAGGAGATAATGAGATGATACTATGAGCAACTATATGCTAATAAACTAGAAAACTTACATGAAATGGACAGCTTCCTAGAAAAGCATAAACAACCAACACTGACTTGAGAAGAAATAGACAACCTCAAAAAGCCAATCACAAGTAAAGAGATTGAGTCAGTCATCAAAAACTCCCAATAAAAGTAAAGTCCAGGACTGGAGAGCTTCACATGTGAATTCTACCAAGCATTCAAGAAAGAATTAGTACCAATCCTGTTCAAACTCTTAAAAAAAAATTGAAGAGGAAGGAAAGCTACCTAACACATTCTATGAAGCCAACATCACCCTATCAAAGTCTGAGAAAGATACTACAGAAAAGGAAAATTATAGATCAATCCTGTGCTGGTTTGAATGTATTATGTCCCCCAGAAAAAGCCATATTCTTTGATGCACTCTTGTGGGGCAGACATATTATTGGGGATTAAGTTGGAACATTTGGATTAGGTTGTTTGCATGGAAATACGCCCCACCCAAATGTAGGTGATAATTCTGATGAGATATTCCCATAGAGACATGGCCCCACCCATTCAGGGTGGGCCTTGATCAGTGGAGCCATATAAATGAGCTGACAAACAGAAGGAACACAGTGTGGCTGAGAGTGACATTTTGAAGAGGAGCTACAGCCAAGAGGGACACTTTGAAGAAAGCAAAGGAGCTGCAGATGAGAAACATTTTGAAGACAGCCATTGAAAGCAGACTCTTGCTCCAGAGAAGCTAAGGGAGGACAAATACCCCAAGTGCAACTAAGACTGACATTTTTGAGGAACTGCAGCCTAGAGAGGAACATCCTGGGAGAAAGCCATTTTGAAACCAGAACTTTGGAGCAGACGCCAGCCACATGCTTTCCCAGCTAACAGAGGTTTTCTGGACACCATTGGCCATCCTCCAGTGAAGGTACCCAATTGCTAATGTGTTACCTTGGATGCTTTATGGCCTTAAGACTGTAACTGTGTAACCAAATAAACCCCCGTTTATAAAAGTCAATCCATCCCTGGTGTTTTGCATTCCAGCAGCATTAGCAAACTAGAACAAATCTCTTTAATGAGTATAGATAAAAAATCCTCAACATAATATTTGCAAATAAAATAAAGCAGCACATTAAGAGAATTATATGCCATGACTAGGTGGGATTTATTCCAGGTATTCAAAGCTGGTTCAACACAAGAAAATCAGTTAATGTAATACACCACATCAATAAATCAAAGCAGAAGAATCACATGACAAACTTGATCACTGCAGAAAAGGTATTTGACAAAATGTAACATTTTTTCTTGATGAAAACACTTCAAATGATAGGAATAGAAGGGAACTTTTTCAATATGATAAAGGAAATATATGAAAAACTCACAGGTAACATCATACTCAATATTGAAACACTGAAAGCTTTTCCTGTAAGATCAGGAACAAGACAGGGATGCTCACTGTCGCCACTGTTATTCAACATTGTGCTGGAAGTTCTAGCTAGAGCAGTTAAGCAAGAAAAAAAGTCATCCAAATTGGAGAATAAGTAAAACTTTCACTGCTTGCAGATGACATGATCCTATATAGAGAAAAATATACAGCAAATGTATTAGAGCTAATAAATGAATACAGCAAAGTGGCAGGCCACAAGATCAACACACAAAAATCAGCAGTGTTCCTATAAACCAGTAATGAGAAACATGAGGAGAAAATCAAGAAAAAATTTTATTTACAATAACAGACAAAGAATCAAGTATTTATGAATAAACTTAACCTAGCCACAAAAAGCTGTACACAGAAAAATATAAGAAACTGATAAAAGAAATCAAACAGGACCTAAAAAAAATGGAAGAACATACCATGTTCATGGACTGGGAAACTAAATATAGTTAAGATGTCAATTATACCTAAACTAATTTATAAATTCAATGCAATACCAATTAAAAACCCAACAAGTTACTTTGCAGAAATAGAAATCCAATAAAAATTTTATTTGGAAGAGCAGCGTACCCTGAATAGACAAAAATATTTTGAGAAAGAGGAATGAAGTAGGAGGTCTCACACTACCTGACTTTAAAGCATATTACAAAGCTACAGTGGTCAAAACAGCCTGGTGCTGGCATAAAGATAGATATACTGACCACTGGAATCAAATTGATTATTCCAAAATAGACCCTCTCATCTATGGACAATTGATCTTTGATAAGGAAGTCAAGTCAAAGCAACTGGGAAGAGCAGGCTCTTCAATAAATGGGTTTTGAAAACTGGATTTCCATATCCAAAAGAATGAAAGAGGACTCCTATCTCACACCTTATACAGAAATTAATTCAAAATGGATCAAAGACCTAAACATTATCACTAAGACTATAAGACATTTAGAAGAAAATGTAGGGGAAGATATTAAAGATCTTGCGATAGGAGATGGTTCCCTAGACCATGTACCCAACATGTGAGCAATCAAAGAAGAAATGGATAAATGGGATCTCCTCAAAATTAAGCATTTTTGTACATCTAAGGACTTTGTCAGAAAGGTAAAAAGGAAGCCTACACTATGGGAGACAATATTTGGCAGCCACGTATCAGATAAGGGCTTGTTATCCAGAATATATAAGGGGATCCTACAACTCAATACAGAAAGACAAACAACCCAATTTAAAAATGGGCAAAAGACATGGACAGACACTTTTCTGAAGAGGAAATACAAATGGCTCAAAAGTACATGAAAAGATGCTCAACTTCACTGGCTATTAGGGAAATGCAAATCAAAACCTCAATGAGACAGCATCTCATACCTGCTAGAATGGCCATGATAAAAAAAAAATAGAAAATTACAAGTGCTGGAGAGGGTGTGGAGAAAGTGGCACACTTATTCACACTTATTCACTGTTAGTGGGAATGTAGAATGGTGCAGTCATTCTGGAAGGCAGTGTGGCACTTCCTTAGGAAGCTAAGTATAGAATTGCCATATGATCCAGAAATTTCAACACTGGGTGTAAACTCAGAGGAACTGAAAGCTAAGACATGAATGGACATTTGTAAATGGATGTTTATAGTGGTATTATTCACAATTGCCAAGAGATGGAAACTGCCCAAATGTCCGTGTATGGACAAGTCAATAAACAAACTGTGGTATATACATATGATGGGATGCTACACAGCTGTAAGACAGAACAAAATCATGGAATCTTTAGGACATTATGTTGAGCAAAGTTAGCCAGAAACAAAATGACAAATACTGTATTGTCTCACTAATATGAACTAATATTAATGAGCAAACTTTGAGAATTAAAAGCTGGTAACACAGGTTATCAGGAGACAGGAAAAGGGTAGAGATCAGGCATTTGATGCTGAAGGAGTATGTTGACCAATCGGTCAACAGAATTGATTGTATAGATACAGAAATGTATAGCAAAATACTGTGTGATGGTAGCGTAATATTGTAAATACCCTGAACAAAGATGTCTGTGAGTCAACTTGAAAGAAGAAGGCTAGTGGCATGTATGACACCAGAAGGAAAGAGAGACAATAAAGTCTGGGGCTGTATAACTTAGTGAAACCTAGAGTGGTCAGTGATGGTGACTAAATGTGTAAATATCAAAATGATTTTACATGTGGGGTAACAAATGAATGTGAACTTTGCAAGGCACTGGAAAAAGGATGGTATTGGTGAAAAAAGCTATAATCAATGCAAGTGGAATCTATGGCTAACAGTAACATTGTAATATGCTCCCATTAAATATAACAAAGGCAATATATCAAAGTTAAATGTCTATGAGAGGGAAATATAAGGGACCAGTATGGGATTGTTGGAAGTGGTGTTGTTGTCTGACCTTATTATTTTTTTATTTTTATTATTCTTTTTTCAATTTGTTTTTGAGTAATGAATATGTTCTGTTGCTGACAGGGTGACGCTGAAATGAAACACAGACACAAAGTTAAGATTTAAGGGAGCAGGGGACCCACAGCATTGTATGCCAAGTGGGTGCTGATGTACCCGTGCTCCAGTTATTTATGCATTTGTTACACAAAGCTAGACTACACTATGTGATCAAAAGCATTCAGGGTCTCTCAGATATTAATCTTTACATCCTGCTGCAGATAAGAAGGAACAATCTGGGGTCAATGGTTAATGCTGCTGTCATAGTCACAAGACACACATCTTTACAAGGTGTGCCTGCACAGCGTTCCATGCAGGCTTGTGGCCCAGCATTCCAGGCCACCACCCCAGACATGGTCTAAGTGACATGAAAGGCTTGGTTCCCCACAGTGTTCAAGTGCTGATTGTGGTGATGAATGCACAATTATATGATGATTCTGTGAACAATTGATCGTACACTGTGGATGATTGAATGGTATGTTACTATATCTCTCTAAAATTACAGGGAAAAAATAAACAGAAGGATACCACTGCTGGAGAAAACATGGAAAGAGGAATGTACCTTTTCACAGTTGATGGGGAAGTAGAATGGTGTATCTTATCTGGAGGACAATGTGGTGGTTTCAAAGAAACTGAGTATGTGGGTGCCACAAAGTCCTGCAGCCTCGTTATTGGGTATACACTTGGAAGATCTGAGAGCAGGAACATGAATGGATATTTGCACACTGGTGTTTATGGTGGCAGCAATCACAATTTGCAATAGATGAGGGTGGCCTAAGGGTACATCAACTGATGAACAGAATGGTGAACTGTGGGTTATGCATAAAATAGAAAATTGAGCAACTACAAGAAAGAATGAAGTTGTGAGACAAGCAACTAGGTGAATGGATTTTGAGGACAGCATTTTGAGTGAAGTATTCCAGAAATGAAAAGACAAACATTATAACACCTCACTAATATGGACTAACTGTGATATGTACATTCTGAGAATTGACTCTTAGAGCACAGGTTATCAGGGGAATTTATTGTAAAGGTCCCTACATTGCAAGCTTTTACAGCAGTCGCATGCATGCATTCCTGAGTTGTAATGCTTAAGTACAAATTCTGAGATGCTGAGCTTTTTGTGTATAACTGGTCAGTCCCTGGAACATTGTGTGACACCTGAAATTCAGAGCTAGAGCTTGAGGTTATGAATGTCAGTATTACCCCATATGGCAATTGTTAAAAAAGTTGAAAAATAGTTCAGACTTCAATTAGAGATATGAATGAAGCAGATCTGGTTAGGACTAAGGCAAATTAGGCCAAACGGTGATTTAAAACTTCAATCTCTGTGTGAGACAAGGAACGAGATGCTTATCTGGTGCAGGATCTATATTTTTTGTAGCACACTAAATAATTTAACTTGTATGGTCAGTTTATTCAAACACCATAAATACAATGAACTGAATAAGATGTGAGTTTTGGTAGGTTTATACAGGTTAGGGTAATTTGGGCAGAGAATAAAAATGTATTTGCAGGGCCCTCCTGAGGAATTGGGGGGAAATGCAGAAATGCTGGACTTCCCCACCTGGGTTTTCACTGATAGTCTCATAAGCATTGAGGACTACCAGTTTAGTAGGCTGAGCGCTCGATCTGGGGCCTTTCCTGTATGAAGCACATTACTGCAAAGGAGAGGATAAGCCTACTCAAAATTGTGCCTGTCTCCCCCAGTGAACCTCTTTGTTGCTCAGTTGTGGCCTCTCTCTAAGCAAACTTGGCAGGTAAACTCACTGCCCTTCCCCCATGTGTGGGACCTGACTCCCAGTTGTGTAAATCCTCCTGGCAATGTGGGACATGACTCCTGGCAATGAGTCTGGATGTGGCATCATGGGATTGAGAAAATTTTCTTGACAAAAAGGGGAAAGAGAAATGAAACAAAATAAAGTTTCAGTGGCTGACAGATTTCAAATGGAGTCAAGAGGTCACTGTGCAGGGTATTCTTATGCACTAATGTAGATATCACTTTTTAGTTTTTAGTGTGTTGGAATGGCTAGAGGAAAATGCCTAAAGCTGTCAAACTGCAATCCAGTAGCTTTGATTCTTAAAGATGATTATATAACTATATAGTTTACATTGTGTGAATGTGTGATTGTGAAAACCTTTTGGCTCATATACCCTTTATTCAGTGCATGAACAGATGAGTAGAAAATGGGGACAAAAATTAAATGAAAAACAGGGTGGCATGGGGAGATGGAATGTTTTATGTGTCCTTTTCTCACTTTCATATTTATTTTTTTGAGTAAGGAAAATGTTCAAAAATTGTGATGAATACACAACTATATGATGGTACTGTGAACAACTGATTGTACACTGTGGATGACTGTAGGGTATGTGAATATATTTCAATAAAACTGTATAAAAATATAGAGTGTGAAGCTTAACAGAAATAAAAAGAAACAAATTTAACATTATAAAATGACTTTCACACACCTCTCTCAGCAATGGCAAACAAAAATATCACAAAGGATATAAAAGATCTGAACAAGGATATAAAAGATTTGAACAATGCAAATAAACAACTTGACTTCACTGACTAATACACAACATGCAAAATACAATAGAATTCACATTCATTTCAAGACCACACAGAATATTTTACAAACAAAAACCTCAACTAATTTCTTTTTTTTTATTTAAATCAATTCTTTTTTTTTCTTTTTTTAATCTTCATTTTATTGAGATATATTCACATACCACGCAGTCATACAAAACAAATTGTACATTCGATTGTTCACAGTACCATTACATAGTTGTACATTCATCACCTAAATCAATCCCTGACACCTTCATTAGCACACACACAAAAATAATAAGAATAATAATTAAAGTGAAAAAGAGCAATTGAAGTAAAAAAGAACACTGGGTACCTTTGTCTGTTTGTTTCTCAACTAATTTCAAATGATTGAAAACATTTGGAGTGTTCTTTGCGCACAATGAAATTGTGATAGAAGTAAATAATAAAAAATTGTAGGTAGAGAACTGCCTGGAAATTAAGCAACACAATTATAAATAATTCATGTGTCAAAGAAGTTAATAAAACAAAAATTTAAAAATATGTTGAACTGAATAGTAATAAAAATGTGAAATTAAAAAACTGATAGAGCTCAGCTAAATCAATATTAAGAGGGATTATAGCTGTAAATGCACATATTAGAAAAGGAATGATTAGAAAGTAAGAGATGATTCTTAATGCTTAAGATTTCATCTCAAGTAGCTGGAGGTGGAAGTGGGGAGAAAAAGTAAAACAGAAGGAACTATTTATAATGATAAGAGCTGAACTCAACAAAATAAAAAAGAAAAATATAATATAAAAATTAGCCAAGTGTGCTGTTTTGAATGTGGTGCCCCCCAAAACACCATTATCTTTGATGTAGTCTTGTGTGGGCAGACATGTTAGTGTTGATTAAATGGTAATTTTTTGATTGAGTATTTCCATGGAGATGTGACCCAACCAACAGTAAGTGATAACTCTGATTAGATAATTTCCACAGAGGTGTGGCCCTGCCAAAAGGGACATTTTGAAGAATGCACAGAAGCTGAGAGTAGCTGCAGAAGAGAGACAGTTTGAAGATGGCCATTGAAAGCAGACTCTTGCTCCGGAGAAGCTAAGAGAGGACAAACACCCCAAGAGCAACTAAGAAACTGCAGCCTAGAGAGGAACACCCTGGGAGAAAGCCATTTTGAAACCAGAACTTGGAGCAGACGCCAGCCACATGCCTTCCCAGCTAACAGAGGTTTTCTGGACACCATTGGCCATTCTCCAGTGAAGGTACCCTTTGTTGATGAACAATTTGTGGCCTTAAGAATGTAACTGTGTAACCAAATAAACCCCCTTTGTAAAAACCAATCCATTTCTAGTGTTTTGCATTCCAGCAGCATGAGCAAACTAGAACACCAAGCCAGAATCTGGTGAATTGAAAAAGATTAATGGAATGAATCACACACTAGACATATGAAGAATTTAAAAACTGACATCACTGTAGATCCTACAGACATCCAAAAGAGAGTAAGTGGAAATTAAGAACTTTACACAAGTTAATTTGATGAATTGGATAAAATATATAAATTCCTGGAAAAATACAAGTTACAAAAACCTGCAGACAAATAGAAAATCTGAAAACTCTTATTATAGTGAAGTAATCGAATCTGTTATTTAAAGAACAAAAAATCTTCTGGCAGAGGAATGCTACTAACCAGCAGGCTTTATCTGTAAACTAGTGCAAACCTCATCCCACACACAAAAATTAATTCTATATAGAGACCCAAGGAAGTGGTGTTGGACTGTGGGGGTAACAGCCCTTTGGCTGACCCCAGGGACAATGGTGGTGTTTCACAATGAGGTGGAGATTGAGGACTTCCAGTATGAGGAGGACTTGGAGATGTATTTATACCCCTGCCCATGCAGGGATACCTTTTCCATCACCAAGGAAGATTTGGAGAATGGAGAAGACATGGCAACATGTCCTAGCTGTTTTCTCATTACAAAAGTGATTTATTACAAAGATCAGTTTATGTGTGGAGAAAAATTCCCAGCACCTTCCACCAACAAAGAATTAGTTAAATGCTGAAGAAGGCTTTAAGAATCCAGATCTGGAACAGTTGAGAATGAGCCAAAATGGAAAAATCCAATGCAAAGCTACAGACCTCTTCCCAAGGACAACCTTTTTGTGGTTTGTTGTTCTGTTACAGAGTGTGGATTCATTCCAACAACTTCTATGTTCAACTTCAGTTAAAGAAGCAATCCACAACATGACATACCTGAATTTCATGCATAAAACTTTGAATTGCAAGTGTTCTTAATTTTCCAACCAATTTTTTAATAATATAACTTCAAATCAGTACATTTTCCCCTCAGTTTCATTATTTTTATATCTTAAACCTAATTACTTCAGTATCTGATAAAAGAATCATTTCCCTGAAAAGTTCTTGGCATTCTTTGACAAAAAAGTGATTGTATTTTTTTACTTGGTTATTAAGATTATTAACATTAGACCTTCCTTTGAAATTTGACACAAAATTTTGCGAAAAAAATTGCTAGCTAAGCTTTGCTAATCTTCTCAATCTTTTCAGTCATTGTCAGGATGTTCATATTTTGTTAAGCATGCCTTTTCTGCTATGCTTCATGCATGGAGCGCTAATTGTGGTGTTAAAGAGAAAATACAAAGCTAAAAGTTAGTGAATAAGAAAGAAAAGTAAAAAGTTACATGGTAAATGGTCAAAGAATATTGAGTTTTCTTTTCAATATTCTGTATGTTCCTTGAAAATCAGGATAAGATTAAAAAGACAAGCAGCCAAGGGAAGCAAAATTGGTAACAGCGTGAGAGGAGCCAAACATGTCAACTTTAGTAAATGAGATGCTTGAATGATTTTGCAAGATAAGAGCAAATAACATTTCTATATCTGGGTTTTGTTTTGTTTGTTTTTAGAAAAGGCTAATGAAATTGTACTCCAGATGGGGGTTAATGTCCAGTCTTGATGGCTGGAGGCAATGCTGTATTACTGTGTCATGCCATATTCCTAAAAGATGAAGCCTCTACAATGGCTTAATTTGCTGAAGATGAGCTTGAAAACTGAAGGTCTGTTCTGAATAAATATGCCTATGGGGGCACATCTAGTGTGCCATTATCTGCAACCAAACCAGATATGCAATCTTACTGAGATGTTTGCCCTGGAGAAAAATAAATGTGTAAAGATAGGCCATTAGTCTTCTGTGCCAGTTTGGATGTATTATGTCCCCCAAAATGTCATTATCTTTGATGCAGTCTTGTGTGGACAAGAAAACATACTGGTGTTGATTGAGTTGGAGACTTTTGATTAAATGTTTCTGTGGAGATGGGATCACTCAACTGTGGGCAATATCTTTCATTGGATAATTTCCATGGAGGTGTGGCTCCACCCATTCAGCATGGGCCTTGATTAGTTTACTGGAGTACTATAAAAGCTCAGACAGAAGGAGCAAGCTTGCTACAGCCAAGAGAGACACCTTGAAGAATGCACAAGAGCTGAGAGAGGAAATGCAGTTTACACAGACATTTTGGAGTTGGCCTATGAGAGCAGACTTTTGCTCTCAAGAAGCTAAGAGAGGTCAAATGCCCCAAGAGCAACTGAGAGTGACATTTTGGAGAGAAGCTGAAGCCTAGAGAGGAACATCCTGGGAGAAAGTCATTTTGAAACTAGAACTCTGGAGCAGATGCCAGCCACATACCTTCCCAGCTAACAGAGGCTTTCGCCATCCTCCAGTGAAGGTACCCGATTGTTGATGCATTACCTTGGTCACTTTATGGCCTTAAGACTGTAACTGTGTAACCAAATAAACCCCCTTTTATAAAAGCCAATCCATCTCTGGTGTTTTGCATTCTGGCAGCATTAGCAAACTAGAACAGATTTTGGTACCAGAGAGGTGGGGTGCTGGTGATGCTGTGTTTGCAAATACGAAACCTGTTGGAATGGCTTTTTAAATGGATAAGGGGAAGATTCTGGAAGAATTGTGAGGAGCTTGGTAGAAAAGGCCTAAACTGCTTTGAAAAGACTGTGGAAATATGGACTCTAAAGATACTTCCGATGAGGCCTTGAGCAGAAATGATGAATGTGATGTTGTAAACTGGAAGAAAGGTGATCCTTGTTTTAAAGTGGCAGAGAATTTGGCAAAATTGAGTCCTGGTGTCAGATAGAAGACAGAGTTTGAAAGTGACAAGCTGGCATACTTGGTTGATGAAATTTTGTAACTAGAAGTTGTAGATATAGCAAGGCTTCTCCTTGCAGCTTATAGTGAAATGCAAGCAGAGACAGATAAACTTAAAACTGAACTCTTGGGCTCAAAGAAACCAGAAACTGATGGTTTGGAAAATTCCAGGCTTCCAGAGGGTGGAACCCCAGAAGCTACAGCCCAATGTGAGGATTTAACGAAACATGGAACACAACTGCCATTCCAGTACAAGCTGAAATTGGAGATGGAATTATCCAGAAAGTATTTGTGGAAAGTCCTATTGTCTGACAGCTTTGACCCCTGTGTGCTTCATGCAAAGCCAACAGAATTTTTGTGAAATCTTTATGGACAGAGATGCTGCTGGTCTAGACCAGAGGAAACAACAGACAGGGAACATATTGAAGGAAAAATTTCTTCAAAGGAAGAGCAATGGTGGTTGAGGTCTGGAGTCAAGAGGTCCCAGGCTGGGAAAGCAGAGTGGCCTGCATGCATGGAAAGGGTGACTTTGCTCCTGAAGCCAAGGGTGGGTCTTCCACCTCAATGTTCAGGAAAGGTGTTGCCACCTCAGGCCCCAAGGAGGATGGAGCACATTCCCAGGGGACTGGGTAGAGCCTGACTGCCACCCCACTGTCCTGAAGGGGTTGAGCATGTGCCCCAGAGATGGAAGAGATTCTGGATGCTGCCCCGTTGTTTGAGGAGGGTGAGGCCAAAAAGGTGGTCTCCCCAATGTGTGGATATGTTGGAGCACTCCCCCCAGAATTTGGAGAGAAAAGGGCTGCCATGTAGGCCCTTGGAATGTGTTTGAAAGCTGCTCTCTCAAGCCCCAAGGATGCAACATCATTCTATTAATGACTCTCAGACTTTGAAATCTAATGGAGTTTGCCCTGTGAGTTTTAGGAACTGTTTTGGTCCTCTTAACCCTGTTTTCCTTTCAGTTTCTCCTTATGGCAATGGGAATGGTTACCCTATGACTGTCCCTCCTTTGAATATTAGGAGTACATAATGTTTTCTAAGTTTCACAGGTCCACAGATAGATGGGAATTTTGTATTAGGACAGATCATGCCTGTAACTGATTTTGATGGGATCTTATTGTTGCTGAAATGATTTAATGTTTTGTGATACTGTAATGGAATGAGTGTATTTGTTTATGGCAAGATCATGTCATTTTGGGGTCCAGGGGGTGGAATGTGCTGGTTTGGAGGTATTATGTCCCCCAAAATGTCATTATCTTTGATGCAGTCTTGTGTGGACAGGAAACATATTGGTGTTGATTTAGTTGGAGACTTCTGATTGGATGTTTCTGTGGAGATGTGATCACTCAACTGTGGGCAATATCTTTCATTGGATAATTTCCATGGAAGTGTGGCTCCACTCATTCAGCATGGACCTTGATTAGTTTACTGGAGTACTATATAAGCTCAGACAGAAGGAGCGAGCTTGCTACAGCCAAGAGAGACACCTTGAAGAATGCACAGGAGCTGAGAGAGGAACTGCAGTTTACAGAGACATTTTGGAGTTGGCCTATGAGAGCAGACTTTTGCTCTGGAGAAGCTAAGAGAGGATAAATGCCCCAAGAAGCTGAAGCCTAGAGAGGAACATCCTGGGAGAAAGCCATTTTGAAACCAGAACTCTGGAGCAGATGCCAGCCACGTGCCTTCCCAGCTAACAGAGGTTTTCTGGACACCATTGGCCATCCTCCAGTGAAGGTACCTGATTGTTGATGTGTTACCTTCAACACTTTATGGCCTTAAGACTATGACTGTGTAACCAAATAAACCCCTTTTATAAAAGCCAATCCATCTCTGGTGTTTTGCATTCTGGCAGCATTAGCAAACTAAAACATCTTCCTTTGCTGCAGTGCTGAGAAGTAGCACATAATTAGAATTAATTATATGGAAATTCAAAATTTCCCTTTTTATATGCAACTTTCCTGCATAACCATAAACTTGAAAAAATGAACTGATATCTGGCAGGTTGTTTGGGAAATGGGTCCTAAGAGAAAACTGACTTGATAGAATTTGAATATTCCATTACTGATTGATAAAATATGCTACACACACTCACTGGGGGGAGGGTTAAATTAAAACAAGTGCATAGCCTTTTGCCTGGCTAGGTGCCAGGCATTAGCTATGGCTATGTGCAGCATGGTTGTGTGCAACCATTAGGCTGAGACACAATAAATCACCATGGTACATCATGTGAATATGCCATACATGGCATATTCTTGATGTGCTGAGAAATCTCATTGCTATGTGGGATACTGACACCCCTGAAGTAATCCACAACTGCTTTTCAAAAGCTGATCTCAACCAGTGACTGTTCAAATGAACAGAGCAGGATACATGATAACTCTAACTGAAATGAGCTGCCCCAAACTCAAATGAGGGTGTATCTTAGAAGATTGACAGACTTTCCTGTGAGGTCTCTAGCTGTTGTGCTTTTCCTAACCTGCCCAGCAGGTGGTACCTGTCAGCTTGTCACTCCCCACTGGTATAAAGAGGTGTGGCCCCTTTAATTTTCAGGATAAGCTGTTTCTGGATTGATTGTTTTCCCCTAGGCCTTGGGGTCTGAGTTCTGAAGGGATGGCAGGCACTTGAGCTGGGCCCCACCTTCTTCCTCTTAGGGAAGATATGCTCCCTTGGGTATTGTCTTCTGCATTTGAATAGCTCTTTGTCTCTCTGACTCTGCCAACTCCACCCCTGTCTGGGTCATAGCACTGCAAACTGAAAATGGCCAAGGCTCTCTCCACACAGCCACTGAGGTTGAGGAGAGAAAAAGGGAGAGAAAGCCCCCTTTCAGAGACAGTCTACAGCCCACCCCACCCCCAGCTTTGCTTGTCAGACAGAGACAGCAACCTGGGCTCCTTTTCTGGGGCACGGGTGCCCTCCAGCTCTCTAAGGTCAGTCTCTAAAAGTCTCCATATTTTTTTCCTTTTTTAATTAATTTTTTTTTTTCTCTCCATCAGCCTCACCTCCTTTCCACTGGGAGTGACCTCAGGGTTCTTTGCTGCTTGTTAGGGGTTTGTCTATGTTAGTAGCTTGTATTCAGCAGTCCACATTTGTTAATTAAAGCCCGAATTGGAGCTAGGCTGAGCTATATTTGTTGGCTCCATGAATGCTGCTTTCTCCCACAGTGAGGTCTTGCAGCTCAGCCTGCCATGGTGGGGGAGGGGGCTCCTGGCATGGTTCCACAGTTCTTACTTACAGATTTTATGCTGTGATCTCAGCCATTCCACCCAATCCAGGTTGGTGTATGATGTGTGGACAGTCACAGTTGTCTCCCAGCAGCTGTTCCAGATTATGTACTAGTTGTTCATGGTTGTTTATTATTTGCTCCAGGGGACTAACTAAACTCCACACATCTCTATGCCACCATCTTGCCCCTCTCTCCACTGTCTCTATACTCTTAATTGAGTGGGAGGTTACTTGATGAAGCCCAAACTGACTGAATCATGATCTAATAAGGCTCAGGCTTTTTATAACAGAGATCATAGGTTTGAGGAGTAAAGAGAGGAACCCAATATCTAATGAAATTTAATGTGTGACCATGGGAATCAGAAGTTCCACTCTTAGGTATATATCCTACAGACATTCATGCAATGTTCATCCAAAGAATGCTCTAGAATATTCATGACAGCATAATTAATAATGGCCCCCAAATGGAAGCTATCTAAATGATAAATTAATGAATACCATTGAATTATGCCTTTTGGGATCCACATTATTGTCTCTGGGCTTAGCCTTTTGCTTTCTTTTGGCTAAGGGGATTTTAAAAAACATGGTGAAATTGGAGGCTTGAGAAAAACTTACATATTAGGGTTTTCCTCTTAGATTGCAACTGCTATCCCATGAAGAAGCTAATCTAGTCTTCTAAAGTGTGAGAGGAAGTTAACAGAGGCACCACAGTAAAGTCCAGTGTGAATTGCCAGAAATGAGTGACACCATCGTAAATTGTCTAGGCTGTGTCAAGCTGTCAGATGATGACAATCACATGAGTTTTCCCAGGTGAGACCAGCAGAGCTATTCATCTAAGTCCAGTCCAAATTTCCGTTATACATAAACTTAAACAGAGAAATGATAGTTTTCTAAACCACTGAGTTTTAAAGTGGCTATGCAGCAATAGATACTTTGTACCTAGAAGAAGGGAACCACCATTACAAAAAAAAATGAAATAATGTGGCATTGGTTTTGGGACTAGATGCTTGGCAAAAGATAGAAAAGTGGCAAAAATTGTGTTGACGAGGGCTGAAGGAGTGGTGATGAAACTGCTTTCAGAGACTGGAATGATATTGATAAAGGTTTTGTGGTAGAGAAAAATTGGCAAATTGTCATCTGCAGTAACTTGGAAGATATAAAATAAACTTAACCTGTAAATCTGGCTAAAAATATTTATAGGCAGAATGTTAAAGTGAGAATTGGCTTCTGTGCCACTTTGAATTATTATGTCACCCACAAAAGCCATGTTCTTTTAATCCAACCTTGTGAGTGCAGACCTACTGTGGATGGGATTTTTTGATTAGGTTGTTTCCATGGAGACGTGACCCACCCAACTGTGGGAGACACTTTTTATTGAATTATTTCCATGGAGATGTGGCCCTGACCATTCAGGATGAGTCTTGATTAGTTTACTGGAGTCCTTAAGAGAACTCATGGGCTGACACAGATCCAGACACTTGGAGATGCAAACAGAAAGATGTTTGGAGATGCTAAGCTAAAAGATGAAGCCTAGAGCTTGCCCCGGAGAAGCTAAGAGAGGACCCTCAGATGCTTAGAGAGAAATGCCCTGGGAGAACAAGGGAGGATGCACAGAGGCTGAGAGAGAGAGAAGGTAAGAGAGACAGAAGCCCAGAGACATTTTGGAGAAAGCCATGTTGAAACCAGAACTCAGGAGCAAAGGACCAGCAGATGCCAGTCACATACATTCCCAGCTGACAGAGGTGTTCTGGACACCACTGGCTTTTCTTCAATGAGTCCTCTTGTTGATGCCTTGGTCTGGACACTTTTATGGCCTTAGAACTGTAAATTTGTAACCTAATATATTCCCTTTATAAAAGCCAGTCAGTTTCTGATATTTTGCATAACAGCAGCTTTAGCAAACTGAAACAGCTTCTCTTGACACAGACAGGAAAAGAGATGGGCTAAAGAGAGAACTGATAAGTTCACAAGTGTATTTTAGAGGAAATGTAGACGTGCCAGGGCATGCAGGATTATCTTAGGTTAGTTGTCTTTTTCTTACTCCCTTGTTATTGTCTCTTTGAAATGTTCTTTTATTGTATGTTTTTTTTCTTTAATTATTTATTTTTTTATTTTTTTATTTTTCATACAGTTGATTAAAAAAAAAAAAGTTAAGAAAAAAATATGTAGTGCCCCCTTGAGGAGCCTGTGGAGAATGCAGGGGTATTGGCCTACCCCACCTCCATGGTTGCTAACATGACCACAGACATAGGGGACTGGTGGTTTGATGGGCTGAGCCCTCTACCACAGGATTTACCCTTGGGAAGACGGTTGCTGCAAAGGAGAGGCTAGGCCTCCCTATAATTGTGCCTAAGAGCCTCCTCCCGAATGCCTCTTTGTTGCTCAGATGTGGCCCTCTCTCTCTACCTAAGCCAACTTGAAAGGTGAAATCACTGCCCTCCCCTCTACGTGGGATCAGACACCCAGGGGAGTGAATCTCCCTGGCAACGTGGAATATGACTCCCGGGGAGGAATGTAGACCCGGCATCATGGGATGGAGAACATCTTCCTGAACAAAAGGGGGATGTGAAAGGAAATGAAATAAGCTTCAGTGGCAGAGAGATTCCAAAAGGAGCCGAGAGGTCACTCTGGTGGGCACTCTTATGCACAATTTAGACAACCCTTTTTAGGTTCTAAAGAATTGGGGTAGCTGGTGGTAGATACCTGAAACTATCAAACTACAACCCAGAACCCATGAATCTCGAAGACAATTGTATAAAAATGTAGCTTATGAGGGGTGACAATGGGATTGGGAAAGCCATAAGGACCACACTCCCCTTTGTCTAGTTTATGGATGGATGAGTAGAAAAATAGGGGAAGGAAACAAACAGACAGACAGACAAAGGCACTCAGTGTTCTTTTTTACTTTAATTGCTCTTTTTCACTTTAATTATTATTCTTGTTATTTTTGTGTGTGTGCTAATGAAGGTGCCAGGGATTGATTTAGGTGATGAATGTACAACTATGTAATGGTACTGTGAACAATCGAATGTACGATTTGTTTTGTATGACTGCGTGGTATGTGAATATATCTCAATAAAATGAAGATTAAAAAAAAAAAGAAAATGAATTCTTTTTCAAACTTTCATTTCTTCCAGTTAACAAAAGTAAGAAAAAGCATTAGAGTAAAGATCAGATAAGGAATGTGGTTCTAAGAAGATTCTTTATGACTTCAGAAAGATTTAAACCATCCAGATAAAAGAACTTCTAAGAATCTTAAAGTTGTGTTTCCATAGCACCCTAACATTCTGTCCAAATTAAAGAGAGGTCTGAGTAAAAAACAATTACAAATGTGGCTTTGTGAGTATGAGGTGAAAACTAATCAGATTCAGAGGAAACTGCTTTTAAGAGTGTTGTGCCAGCTTGGGTAGACTCACAAATCTCTGTAATTTCTCCTGTTTAATATCTTAGTGATCTGATTTATTGACCAAATCTCCATAAACTTCAATACTATAAGAGTTCAGTCAGAAAAGCACAACTACACACATACACAGATACTCACACATATATATTTTGCCAATGTATACCATTACTCCAAGTAGGATGGTCAGGCCCATCTGGATTAATGATTGCATCTATCCCTCCCTAAACCCCGGGAGATAGCCGAAGAGGTCCCACATAGAATCTGTGTATACACTTTGCAGCCAGTTGGCTTGCTGTTGGATTTTAGTCATCTCCTGTTCCACGTCTCTTGAGATATTAATCCACCTATAGCAGGAGGTGTTAGCAATAGTTCATATCCCTCCTTGTTGTGCTTGGAGGAAGTCTAAGGCAGTGTGATTATCAAACACTACTTTGGCTAGAGAATCTAATGATTTTTGCTGATCCTGAAGGGCTCATGCTGTGAACTCAGCAATATCAGCCAAGTTGGCTAACAGATAGTATATCATGTGTTCTCTGGTGTTTACTCCCAGCCAGGGCAATAATGATGTATCAAAAGAGATGAATCCAGAATCATAGACACCTCCCCACCAAACAAATCATGCTTTGATTTAGATAATAAATTGGAATGATGACTGAGCTATTTGTCAGTTGTATTTTATCGGGAGTTGTTACATCCTGACAGCTTCTTCAGGGGTGTGGAGAAGAATTTATCTTTGTGACAAGGTGTAATGAAGGACTTTTTTATGTTAGTTCAAATGTGAAGCAGGGAAAATCAGCTCTTTGAATGTCAATCCGAACTTGACAAAGAAGGGAGAGGGAGCAAGGGGTCAGATGGAAGATCTAGCAGTCGGTCAGGTTCCCTGCTGCCATGATGGCCTGGGTCAGCTGGATGAAGGTATTTTTCTTCCAGGTTTCTCCTGGCCAAATCTGTAAAGAACAGGAGGAGAGAGTAGTAATTAGTCCTAATAGGGCTGTTGTGCAAACAACCTTTTGTGAGAGACACTTTTCTCAGCCTATTTGCAGTAAACTTATCTTCTCCCTCTAAGGCCAACCAGGCTATCTGCCCCTTAACCTGAGCTATAACTTCACTTCTTTCACATCAATTTGAGTGCCTTACTCAATCTTCTGGACCACTTCCACCCCTTCCTGATAAATGGGAATTGTCAGGACTCCTCGAAGGTATCCCATGACCATTCCCAAAAGAGACTGGTTGCCCAACCAGGGGTAGGACTCGCTCACTAACCTCTAGTATGTATGTGTGTCAGGACACGCAGGTCTAGCTCACTGGATTGTTACCCCATGTGTGTTAAACACTTTAGGCCCGCTTTTGTCATCCCACCCCTCCTCCTGCTGGTCCTAACTGCCCACCATCCTGGGCATAGTGTGGAGGGTGGAATGGGGTAGAAAGCAGGATGATCCACTGACAATGGCTGAAAAGGAGAGTCCCAAATGCTATGTCCTTGGTCCCCCTTTTGGGGCTAATTGTCATCTTGTTGGGTATAAGGGTGGACATACAGCAAAACCTGAGTTCCTTGCCTACCCTCAACTTCTCCCTATGCTAGGAAGCAGGAAAAGGCCATATTACCCTTCTGGGGGAATTCCTGAGTTTAGCTTCTAGAGGACCTAGTCAGAGTATAAATGCTGAAGCTCTTTTTTTTCAGGCAGCCATTAAAGTTCTCCACAATGCCAACTGCTTGTGGGTGGTGGGTGATGTGGATGTTCCATCTAATTCCATGAGTCTGGGCCCATTGTTGAGTGTATTGTGTAGGAAAGTTAGATCTTTGGTCAGAGAAGATGCTGTCTGGGTACCACAAGGGGTAGCAGAGCTGACTTTCCAAGGTATCCTATGTATGTACCACATCCACATGCAAACTGGAAAGTCAAGGCCATAGCCTTAATAGGTGTCTACCACAACTGAGGCATAGGACACACCTTGGAATGGTGGGAGAGGGCCAATATAGTCCACTTGCTATAAATGGCCCAGTGAAGCCCGTCTGGGAATAACCCATAAATGACCTTTTTGGGCTTTGGCCTATAGTTGACATCTCTCACACAGGTAAATGGCAGATTGGGCTTCTTTTAACAAGAGAGGTACTCTGTGTTCCTGGGCCCATAATTTCACGGTGTTGGAATTTCCATGTCCAGTTCAGTGGTGGCTCCATTCAGCAGCAGAAGCAGCCATGGGAAATTCAGCTATTTCACGGATGTCATCTAGGTTTAGTTTATTATCCTCATCATCCACACAGGGCTCATCCTCTGACAAGAAGGGTCTCCAGCCTTCTTGGGTGTGAAAAGCATCTTGGGGCATCCTTCATTGGCTAGGTCATCCCAATGATGTTTATCATGATATGGGCCCTTGCCAGGTGCATCAACATGGGTAACACAGATGTTGTCTTTTTACATTGCCCATTGTTTTTTTTTTTTTTTTTTTTTTTTTTTTTTTTTTTTTTTTTTTTTTTAATCATCATTTTATTGAGATATATTCACATACCACGCAGTCATACAAAACAAATTGTACTTTCGATTGTTTACAGTACCATTACATAGTTGTACATTCATCACCTAAATCAATCCCTGACACCTTCATTAGCACACACACAAAAATAACAAGAATAATAATTAGAGTGAAAAAGAGCAATTGAAGTAAAAAAGAACACTGGGTACCTTTGTCAGTCTGTTTCCCTCCCCTACTTTTCTACACATCCATCCATAAACTAGACAAAGTGGTGTTTGGTCCTTATGGCTTTCCCAATCCCATTGTCACCCCTCATAAGCTACATTTTTATACAACTGTCTTCGAGATTCATGGGTTCTGGGTTGTAGTTTGATAGTTTCAGGTATCCACCACCAGCTACCCCAATTCTTTAGAACCTAAAAAGGGTTGTCTAAAGTGTGCATAAGAGTGCCCACCAGAGTGACCTCTCGGCTCCTTTTGGAATCTCTCTGCCACTGAAGCTTATTTCATTTCCTTTCACATCCCCCTTTTGGTCAAGAAGATGTTCTCCGTCCCACGGTGCCAGGTCTACATTCCTCCCTGGGAGTCATATTCCACGTTGCCAGGGAGATTCACTTCCCTGGGTGTCTGATCCCACGTAGGGGGGAGCATTGCCCATTGTTTTTAAGCGTCCCTTCCCCACAGCATGGAACCTTGTTCAGTCGTGTTCCCTCCATGAACTTGACCAGACTGCTAAGCCACTGGAGATGGCCCATGAGTCAGTAAACAGGTACAAAGGGATTCTTGGGTCTGAGTGTTCCAGGGTTAAGAAGACCACTCGCAGTTCAGCTCATTGGACACTTTTACCAGTGCCAAATGTGGTATGCAGTTTGCCTGAGACAAGAGAGACAGTGGCTACTGCCCGATGGACACCTGATGGCTCAACATGGCCAATCTATCAGTGAACCAATGCTGAGCATCTGGTGGGAATTCTTGAGTCAGAGTTCCCAAGATGCCAATGCAGGGAGTGAAGGGCCCTCATCTGATGTTGCAACAGGATTATGGCTGAGGGAGACCTTTGCTACTCGCTCACGTGAGTATGGCACTCCCTGGGGGCCCCAGGTGAGTGCAATCTTGAATATAC
Organism: Choloepus didactylus; assembly: GCF_015220235.1. Taxonomy (NCBI): domain Eukaryota; kingdom Metazoa; phylum Chordata; class Mammalia; order Pilosa; family Megalonychidae; genus Choloepus; species Choloepus didactylus. The sequence goes on from NC_051333.1 coordinate 17,325,107, forward strand.
CACTTTTATTTAATGACATTCTGTTGTTGGGCACCATCTGGGTGTGTGTTTTGATTACCCAGGAACCAGGACATGATGAACATTTTTGGCCTCAGGAGGACCTGAGAACTCTCTGTGATCCTTTCCATTTCCACCACAACCCAACAGCATGCCAGAAGTTGCCTCTCAAAGAGGAAGTAGTGCTGGGCTGCATCTGGGAACTTCTTGATCCCAAAACCCAGGGAACTGTAAATTACTGTTACTCCCTTCGTCTGCCAGGGGGACCGGTCAGTGTGGGTCCAGGTGGCAGAAACATATAGCTCAAATGGAGATCCAGGCTCTAAAGATCCCAGAGGGAGGGCAGTGAAATGGTCACTTTGCTTCCTGCAAGGCCTGCTCTCCACTGCTTCCCAGTAGAAAGTACTTGTTTTCCATGTCACCCAATAATAGGGGTGCCAGAAGAATAACAAGTTGAGGAATATACTAGTTCCAGTATGCAAATAGCACAATATCTGGACCACAGATGCCAAAGGGGGCACTTCTGCATTTAAGCCCTGATAGTTCTGTCATGTTCCACTCACCTTTTTTACTGGCCACACTGGGCTATTACAGGCAGAGATAGCTGATTGGATGGTGCCCGCAGATAGAAGGTCCTTTATGATGAATTCATAACATCCTTTTCCCCACCAGGGTGGTGTATTGCTGCTGTTAGACAATGTAGAGAGAAGATGGGAGCACTGGTGGTTTGCGGTCTGTCATTTATCCAACCATGATGGCCAAACATTGTTGGATGTGGGAGCATATCCCTGCAGTCACCGCTGGGATGTGCAGCAGTGCAGAATAAATTTCTATAATGCATTACCCAGAGGGAAACATGACCACAGGGGAATCTGAGGTGCCAAAGGGACCAACCCACAAGGTAGCAGTAACTTCTGATCTCCATATCCATGTAGAATGTTCAAAACCTTCCAATGCTATTAGTCACCCTCTCCCCTCTATTTCTCCTGGAATGATGGTGATCCGGGTGCCTGTATCTGAAAGTGCCATAAAGGTTTTTTCACTGCCCCTAAATTGTACACACACTAGAGCACATGGCCTTTGATTCCTGGGGGGAGATTGGGGCCCTTGGCCCCACTCCGAGGACATTTTCAATTCAATCAAGTCTGGGTCAAGAGGTCCCTCCCAGGGGCCAGATTCCTCAGTTGGGGGCAAAGGGAGAGGTGGGAGATCTTCAGGAACCTCAACCTCTTCTACTGCCTTTATTTGGGGATTGTGGGTTGGAGATCAGGAAAGATTGTCCCTTTCGAGCCCATGGCCCTCCTTCTAGTTTATATTTTTCCCAAAGTTTTCCATTAGAGATCCCATCTATGGTGTCATTTGGGACTCCTTGCTCTAACAGCCACAAGAACATAGCTCAGTGAGTGGGGACCCTGAGAGGAAGGGGCTTAAAATGGGAACCTCTACCCCAGCATGGAGGGTATGATAAGCCTACTCAAATGCATCTCCCAGTGGAAGCCCTGGAGTGAGGAAGAGAACAAGCTTGTCACCCTACTCAGAAGGCCGCTTTCTCATAAAATCATCAATGTCCTTCCACAAAAAGGGAATCTGATGAGGGGCTAAATCCCTCCTGTGGGGGTGGACCATCCATGTGCCATAGAGTGCCTGCAGCTACACCATCAGCTGCACCCTCCCCACACCTCACCTCCTCTTACCTTAATTCCAACTGACTAAAAGTTTGTAAGAGGATGGGGTTGGAAGTAAGGCAGCCAAGATTCCTCTATTCAGCCTGGTTGATCATGGTGGTAGTGATGCCCTCATCATAAAGTTGGGACAGCCACAAAAAGAGATCCTTTCCAGGCTTCTGTCCATATCTATCTTTCATATCCCATATCTCTTTTTCTATAAAAGCTTTCTCATCTTCAGCTGAGCTGAATAATGACCAGCCTCAACCTATGCTAACATCAAGATCAGTCTGGGCGGCCTGGGTGCAGTACACCTGGTTCCAGAATGAGAACAAAGGTAAGTAGCCATGAGCCAGGGGAGTGTACACTGGTGCCGTGGAAGCCCCAATCTCACTGATCTCAGCATGGAACCAGCTAGCCAATTCCCTGGTATTCATAGGGGGGATTCTCAAAGTCCCATTTATTGCTGTCACCTTCCCAGAGGACAGAGACAGCTTGTCCTAGGTCCCCCAGCTGTGGGTCAGTATCTCTACCCAGGCTGGTAAGGTGGGGGTGACCCCTCAGTTTAGTTCACAAGGCCATGAGTCCTGTGTTGCCTAAGACTCTCCTGTACAAAAGAAATGCAAGAGCAATGAAAAGAAAGGCCAAAAAATCAACCCACTTCATACTTCCCTGTGCACCATGCTCGCTGTGCCAAAATCTGTGGAGCAAGTTGCTATAAGGTGTGTCATGGGAACATGAGCTCAGTCACAACAAAAACTTTTAGCAAATGATCACTTTATTACTCACATAGCACAAAGAGTCCAAAAGAGCAGGGGAAGAGATCCCATTCTGGCTGGTCTCTCGGGGAGGCCAAACTGCCCAGGTCAGTTTTGGTATATGGTAGTTCTCCACACCTCACTTCGTGTTGGACAGGAGAGACTCTGTGCTGTTTGAGGGTTGAATATGATAAATAAAATCTAGTAGGCCAAATATGGAGGTGTTCATGCGAAGACCCACATCAACAAATCAAAAACCTAAGTTTTTATTTCTTGTAAATGCCCAGCTTGCCCAGAAAACCAGATTTAAATATAGCCAATCAGTTATTGTCAGCTAACTTCCTCATTCTTATGCCATCTAACGTCCTCATTCCTATGCCACATAACTTCCTCATTCCTTAGCAACTACCTGCACAAACCATATTAGGAAACATAGTCTGCATTAACAAATAAAAATTCTCTCCCAGTGTTCTGGCTTATTCTGCCTGTAACAATCCATTACACTCCTTGTTCATTGGAACTCCTCTCTACCTCATGGCAATTGGAGTCTCCGCATTTCATAAATTGAGTCAACTACACTCTCTGAGATCTAACCAAAATTTGCTGGTTTTAATTTTAACAGGTATTTACACATTCCAGGGGGAGGGGGCCTTGCCACTCAGCAAAAAGCATATATCAAGCAACCTTTGTGCAGAGTTCCCATCCTGATACGCAACTGGGGCTTATTCCTGGTTTTGAATTCAAGGAGGTCAAGCCATTCCATTAGACTGATGTCTCTCCCAGGCTGCAAAATGGAAACATATCGAAACTTGTGCACACAATAGAAAGGAGGGAGTTAGGTGAGGGCTGGGAGAGGGCCACTGAAGCGCTGTCACTGACTTTCCGGCACAAAGACACGGAAAAGTTAAGTAACTAGTCCTTCACATCAAGACCAAAAAACACTTTTCACAGTCATAATCGAGGAGTCCAGAAACAAATAATCCAAGCACACTGTATCTGAAAAAGCCGCAGCGTCAGAGTCGTCACAAGAACACACAACGCGACCATGGCCACACAAACGGTAGCAAATTTTCTCACGACCTCAAAAGTCACTGGATTTAGAGTCTCTCCACCCCAAGGGACTCCCGACCCAAAATTCCATGTAGAAGTCTCCCACACGGTCACACAACGCCGTTCTTTCCTTTTCTGAGGGCTGTCTGGAGCCATACGTTGGGGCTGGCACTGTCCATTCCGCCACGGGACCCTGATCTTTCCTTACTTCACGCCGCTGAAGCCCAGTCCCGGGCACAACCTGACTCAGACGGAACTACTGCTTCTAAGTGGTGCTTTCTTCACGGAACAGGGGTCTCAGGGACCGCGAAGCTCCAGCCTACCGCGAGGAGGAAGCACCTTGTAGTAAGAAATAGGCTTCAGCCGCGGAGGCCTCTGGGAAATGTGGTCCAGAGCAGGAAAGCAAAGGGCCTATTCACATTCTTCTCAGCACCAAGTTGCACTCCCAGGCTCTGCGTGCCGGACTGAAGAGAGGGCGCTCAAGCAGGATCTTAAGCTGAGCCCCTTGGCGCGTCTGGACGCACTTAAACACCACTGGTGACTGTTTTCCCTAGTTGCAAGCAAGAAGGCCAGCTCCGTCCTGGTGAACCGCGGGGCACTTGGGGAAGTGTTGTCCATCGTCTAACGGACCGGGGCTCGGATTGCTGTCAGCCCCAGTCTGCACTGACCTCAGTGGCGCTCCTCCCTTAGCCGAAACTGGTCGTTCCACTTGGGCTGTGTTATGTGGAATCGGGACCTGTGTCCACGGGCTCGGTGGTGAGTCCTTGGGAAGCCGCTAGCTTTGAGACCCGGACCCTTTGTGCGGGGTTGGCACTGCCAAGCCGGTGCCAGTGTTGTTGGAGGAGAACGCCAGGTGACTTGTATCCACGTCGGTAGCTCCCTGAGGCCGTGGGAGTGGTGTGTGAGTGACAGTGAGCGTGTTGCCATGGTGTGGCGTGCTGTGACTGTATTTGCCAAACATAGCTGTGACATGTGGCCGTGAGATCGTGTATGTGAGCGTATTTTGTGGATGCGCTTTTCCTTTTTGAAGTTTCAATATGAACATGGGTCATTGTGCATGATTATGGGAGCGTTGAGTGAATGATAAACTCTGTGAATGGAAGGTGGAGTAGAGCATGGTTATGAGGGTCGATTGCGGAAGTGCATCAGTGTTGCATTTCTTCGGTTATGGTATTGAAAATATGTTCCTTTATGAGACATCAATAACCCGAACACGTTATTTTAAGATTAATTTTTAATTTTTATTTGAGGGGATTAGCTACGTGGTTTTGCATGCATACTAAAATAATCATGCTTCTTGCCCCTCTCCATCACAAAATACAGGGAAGATCAAAGAAAACAAAGATCATTCATAATTCTAACAGCCATGTAACCATTGTCAAAATTTTACTTCCCATCTTTTCCCCCCTTCCTCTGCGAATATATATGCATGATTCATCTATTCTTATATATATGCACTTAATGACTTCAAAAGACACCATACTTACTGTTCTATAATCTACGTTTCTCAGGTAACAATAAACCATTCATATTTTTACATTTAGATAATTACATCTCTGTCATTATTTTAAAGTTTTTCATACGATATCTTTAATGCATTTACCTCTGTTGTGGGGTAATTTGACTCTTTCCAACTTCTTTCCATTATAAACAATGTGTTTATCTGCCACTGTTTGACACATGCTATAATGTGCTTTTCTAAATTTTGGGGGGTGGGGGGCTAGAAAGTGGAAATGATGGGTCAAAATATATGCCCTTATTAAAGGCTCCCTGAATCTGTCCAACTTTTCTCCTGTAAGGTTTCATTAATTTACAGTGTTATTGGCATAGTATAAGACTGTCTATAACCTTATACTCATGATAATAATGGAAATAATAAATATTAGTAATCTATAACTTAAGAGGTATAAAATAATTTATTTTAATTTGCAGTTGTTTGCTTAAAACTGATGTCAAACATTTTTATAGTTTGTGAATTATCTGTTGATATAATTTCCCTATATTTCTAAAGTAGTGTTTTATTTTCAAATTTATTTTTCAGAGTTCTTCACGTATTAAGGATTCATTCATTGATCCATTCACCATTTATTGAACACTGTGCAACAGGCACAATTCTAGTTGCTTGGCATATAGTAGTGAACAAAAGAGACTGACTCCCTGCTACCATGGTACTTACGTTATTGTGGGTCAGATAACAAACAAGGTAAGTAAGTAAGATCTAAAGTATATTAGAAAGTGGAAAATACTAAGGAGAAAAAGTAAAGCAGGAGGATATATAGGATTGGGGATGAGAGTAGGAATTTTTGATTGGGTAGCCAGGAATGGCATCCTGAAAAGGTAGCGGTAAAGATATGAAGGAAGTAAAGGAGCTATCCATGTGTATGGGTGAAGAAAGTTTTTTTAGGTAAAAGGCCTTAAAGGAGTAATGTGCCTATTAAAGTGAAGAGCTTGGGGTGACTGAAATAGAGTAAATGACCAGGGTGGGGGCAGAAAGGAATAGTGGGAGATGAGCTAAGAGAGGTATTTGGGAGGCCAGGGGTGTTGAGGGCAGATCAGGGTGGGCCTTGTGAACTAAAGATTTTGGCTTTTACTTTAAGCAAGATGGAAAGTTGCTGGACAGTTTCGAGCAACAGAGGGATAGTATTATCTTCTTACATTTTAATAGGATTGCTTTGGCTGCTCTGATGAGAATGGACAGGAGAAGAGGAAGGGGGTAAGGGGGTGGCAGAGCAGATGCACATAAGAACAGAAGCAGAGAAATTAGAAAATTATTGCAGTAATCTAGGGAAAAGATTTTGGTGACATAAACCAGAATATTAACAATGCCAAGAAGTAGTCATGTATTGAATATCATTTGAAGGAAGAGCTGACATGATTTGTTAACAGAATAGTTGTAGAGTGTGAGTGTGAAAAGATGAGACAATATTTTTTGTCTAAGCAACTTGAAGAATGGAGTTGTCATTATCTGAGAAGGAAAAGAATGTAGGAAAATCTGACTCAGCAAAAGGGAATAGTCAGATTTCAATTTGGAATATGTGAAGTGTGAGATTCCCATTGGATAGTCAAGTGGAGACACCAAGTCAACAGTGAGGTATATGAATTTGAAGTTCAGAAGAGAGATCTGGGCTGGAGACATACATTTGGGAATTATCAACATATAGATAGCAATTAAAGCCACAAGTCTGAATGAAATCACTTAGCTGAGAGGGTCAAGATAGAAAAAGAGAGAGGAAAGACTGAACTCTAGGTCACTCCAACTTTAAAAAGTCTAGTAAATGAGGAGAAACCAACAAAAGAGACTGAAAAGTTAGCTAGAAAGATTGGAGGAAAACTAGGTGGGTGTGGTAGCTTGGAAGCCAAGGGAAGAATGTGTTTTAATGAGAATTGTGTCAGAGGCTGCTGATAGGCCAAGTAAAATGAGGGCTAAGAAAGGGACATTGAATTTATCAATATGAAAGTCACTGGTGACCCTGAAGAGCAGTTTCAGTGATGCACGGGGCCAAAGAGAAAGCTGGACAAGAAAAATTATAGATAGCAAGTATAGACAACTCTTTAAGAAGTTTTGGTGATCTAAATGGAAGGGGTGAAATGGAGCCATAAATGGAGTTAAGAGTTATGCAATCACGCTGGTAATATACTGATTGAAAGAAACTTGATGATGCAAGAGAGAAAGGGGAGAATTACTATAGATATGTCCATATGTAAGTAGCCAAAATAAATAGGATCTAATGTACAAATGGCAGAGTTGGCCTTAGCTTGGAGTATTACCACAGTAGTAACAGGAGAGATATGGGTAGATAGGCAGATATGTTGGTGAGAGCTTGTGAATATTCTCTTCTGATTGCTTCAACTTTATAGTAAAAATAGGCCACAAGAAAGTCAGCTGAGATTGAGGTTAGTGGAAGAGGTGTTGGGAGTTTGAGGAGAGAGGAAAAGAATTTTCAAATGATCACTTAGGAGAGCGGGACAGAAAATACAGTAGTGAAGTATGGTATAATTTCCAGGCAGCATTGAAAACCCACTTGATGTTAGTGTTCAAGAATTTAAAGCAAGCGCAGTCAGGGTGGCTATATGATTTCTTGCTGCCAGGTTCATCTTCTGCACAGCTGCAGCCACAGACAGTATGGAAGAAGGGTTGGTTTTAATCACTGTTGGTTTCACCAAGCAAGTGGTAATTATATGAGACAGAAGCATGGAAATCTTAAGTTTGCAAGGATTAATTGTATTGATGGACCACGAATTTTAGGCCACATAACTAGAAAAGTGAGGATAGTAAAACAGTGAGGAAGAGTGAGAAATTGGTAGACTCTAGAAATTGAAGTTCCCGATGTGGAAATTGAGATACTTGTGGAGTTGAGATACTAGAGGAAGCAGAGTGGAGAGACAGGATGGTTTTTTTTCCCTTTGGTTGTCAGATGTTTTTAAATGCGAACAATCCCTTTTCCTATCACCAGACTGGTTTTAGCAAACAAGGATGGTTATTAGCTAATTCCATTATTTTAGTAGAGGTTACAAAATGGTGCTATTCTGTCATTACTTCTTCACTTACTAGCTGGAATATTTTCCTAAAGAAAAAGTTCCCCTGATCAAAATTTCCCTCATTTCATTACTCTCAGGTACAGTTTATACAAGAAAGGCAGAATATATTGATTCCCTTTATAGATTTTCAGGCTATTGAATTGATTCCCTTACATCTCCCAGTGAGCAGGAATTTGTTGTTCTTATTTCCATTATAAACTCATGGATTTTAACATATTTGATGTGTTTCAAACCATTGCAGTTATTTTCTTTTTAAAGCTAAATCGTCCCATCTCTGGGCATTTCCAGAATATAACTTCTGAATCCTTTTCACACGTCCCTAGTAGTCTTTGAGAAAGGGTCCTCCAATTTCTGCTATGATAGGATATTCTAGAATCGTTTTGAACAATTCCTGTCCTAGGCATGGAATCATTCATTTCTGAATGATGCCTTCCTTCCTTTTAGTTGGAAATGGTTTTTTTGATTCCACAATCCCAGTGCTTATTGCCACTGGCATGGTCATGCTTTCTAGGCTTTTTTCTGTGGACAGAGCTAGGAAATATATTCTTTTTATTTTTTAATAGCCTTATCAAGATATCATTCATATACCGTACAATTTAGACATTTATACAATTCACTGTTTTTTGTTTTTAAAGTATGTTCACAAGGTTATGCAGCAAGTATGGTAACCATTATGCTAACATAATCTAATTTGAGAGCATTTTTGTTCTCGCTAAAAGAAACCCTTTACCCATTAGCAGACATTCCCCATTTCTTCCTCCCCCTTGCCCATCTTAAGCAACCATTAATCTGCTGGCTATCTATAAGTGTGCCATTCTGGACATTTCATATAAATGGAATCATCCAGTGTGGTCTTATGAGTCTGGCTTCTATCACATACCATAATGTTTTCAAGGGTCATTCATTTGTAGCATGAATCAGAACTTCAAACTTTTTTATGGCGGAATGATATTTCATTGTGTGTATATAGCACATTTTGTTTATCCATCATCTGTTGGTAGACACTTGGGTGGTTTCCCTCTTTTGGCAATCATGAATAATGCTGCTGTGAAGATCAGTGTACAAGTATCTGAGTTCCTGCCTTTTGTTTTTTTGAGTATATATCTAGAAATAGAATTGCTGGGTCATATGGCAATTCTGTTTAACTTTTTGAGAACTGTCAAACTTTTCCACTTTACATTCCCACTGGTGGTGCATGAGTGTTGCAATTACTTAACATCCTTGCCAACACTTATTTTCCATTTTTTAATAATGGCCATCATCGTGGGTGTGAAGTGGTACCTCACTGTGGTTTTGATATGCTTTTCCCTAATGACTAATGATGTTGAGCATCTTTTCATGTGTATATTAGCCATTTGTAGATCTTTTGAGACATTTCTATTCAAGTCCGTTGCCCTTTTTAAAATTGGGTTGTGTCTTTTTGTTGTTGAGTTGTAGGAGTTCTTTATATATTCTGGATATTAAACTCTTATCAGATATGATTTCCAAATATTTTCTCCCATTCTGTACATTGTCTTTTCATTTTCTTAATAATGTCCTTTGATGCCCAAAAGTCATAGATCTTGTTGGTATATAGGATTGTTCAAGTCTTCTATTTACTTATTGCCTTTCTGTCAAGATGTTCTGTCCATTGTTGAGAGTGTTTATATTGAAGTCTCCAACTATTATCTTAGGACTGTCTGTTTCTTCCTTCAAGTCTGTCAGTATTTGCTTCATAGATTTTAGGGCTCTGTTCTTAGGTGTGTATACGTCTATAATTATTATATATTCTTGAAGAATTGACCCTTTTAGCAATATGGAATGTTCTTTGTCTCTGTTAACAGTTTTTTGCTTAAAGTGTATTTTTTTCTTGAATTGTATAGCCATCCAAGCTCTCTTTTTTTCCCTTGAAATTTTATTGAGATACAGTCACATACCATACAATAATCCAAAATATACAATCATTTGTTCACAGTATCATCATATAGTTGTGCATTCATCACCAAAATAAATTCTTGAACATTTTCATTACTACAAAAGAAGTAATAACAATAAAAATGACAATAAGAATAAAAATAAAAGTAAAGAAGAACACCCAAAACAACGCTCCCCCATTAGTCCTTTACTTTTTTGTCCCCATTTTTCCACCCATTGTCCATACACTGGATAAAGGGAGTGTGAGCTACAAGGTTTTCACAGTCACATGGTCACACTGTATAAGCTATATAGTTGTACAATCATCTTTAAGGATCAAGGATACTAGGTTGCAGTTTCAGGATTCCCTTCTAGCTATTCTAATACACTAAAAACTACAAAGGTATATTTATATCCCTTTATATAAGAATTAACTCCAGAATGACCTCTCAACTCCATTTGAAATCTCTCAGCCACTGAAACTTTATTTTGTTTAATTTCTCTTCCCTCTTTTGATCAAGAAGGCTTTCTGAGTCCCACAATGCTGGGTCCAGACTCATTCCCAGGAGTCATGTCCCACATTGCCAGGGAGATATATATCCCTGGGAGCCATGACCCACGTAGGGGAGAGGGTAGCGAATCCACCTTCTGAGTTGGCTGAGAGAGAGAGGCCACATCTGTGCAACAAAAGAGATTCTCTGGGAGTGACTCTTAGGCACAACTGTAAGTAGGCTTAGCCTCTCCCTTGCAGGCTTCATAAGGGCAAGCCCCAAGATTGAGGGCTCAGCCTACTAGATTGGTAGTCCCCAATGTTTGCGAGAATATAAGGAATTCCCCAGGTGGGTAAGTTTAATATTTCCACATTTTTCCCCAGTCCCTCAAGAGGGCTTTTAAAATATGTTCTTATTCTTTGCCCAAATAACACTGGGATTTATCAGAGCTTCACACTACCCTGTATAAACAAACCAGATCTCACTCCTTATTCAAGGTTCCATGTAATTATGGTATTTGAATAAACTGACCATACAAATTAAATTATACAGCATGCTACAGAAAAGAAAGACTTTCCATAAAATAAACACCTTTTCCTTTGGTCTCACACAGAAATTGAAGTTTTAAAACACAGTCAATTTCATCCTTTACCCGTTAGTCTGATTTACCTTAGTCCTAACCAAGGTCATTTCATTCATATCTCTAATTGAACTCTGATCTCTTTCTCAGCTTCTTTAACATTGGCTATATGGGATACTGTTGACATTCATAGCTACCAACTCTAGCTCTGAGTCTCAGGTGTTACACAGATTCCCAAAGTTCCAGGGACTGACCAGGTTTTACACAAGAGCTCACCCAGCTTTCTTTTGGTCACTATTTGCATAAATATTTTTTCCCATCCTTTTATTTTCACCATATTTATGTCTTTGGATATAAAGTGAAGCTCTTGGAAACAATATATAATTGGGTATTTTTTTTAGCCATTCTGTCAATCTCTGTCTTTTAATTAAAGAATTTAATCCATTTATATTTAAAGTAATTACTGGAAAGGCAGGACTTACTCCAGCCTTTTTACCATTTGTGGGTTTTTTTTTTTTTATGTCTTATACATTCTGAATCTCATTTCCTCCTTTGTTGTCTTCTTTTTGGTTTAGTTCAATTTTTTTATTAAACTTTTTTTTATTGCATTCTCATTTCCTTTTCTGTATTTAAAAAAGTAGTTTCTTTGTGGTTACCATGGGGTTTGCATTTAACATGTTAAATGTATAACAATCAAAATGAACTGATGAAAACATAACTTCAGTAGCATACACAATCTCTACTCCTATGCCCACGATCCCCCCAATTATATTGTTCTTGTCACATACTTCATCTTTATACTTGTGTGCCCAATAACCCAGATTTATGGTTTTTGTCACTTATGTTTTAGATCATGTAAAAAACTAAGTGGAGTTACAAACCAAAAATATAATAATACTGGTATTTATATTTACCATGCGGATACCTTTATCATGGCTCTTTATTTCTTCACACAACTTCAAGTTAGTGTTTACTGTCCTTCCTTTCATCCTGAAGGACTCCTTTTAGCATTTCTTGCAGGGCAGGTCTCATGGTGACAAACTCTCTCAGCTTTTGTGTATGTAGGAATGTCTTGACTTCTTTTCTTTTTTTTCCTGCATGGAATCACGTTATTGAACTGTACTAGTTATTGCAGTCAGATTAAGTCACATTTAAAAGCAGACCAACCAGTTGCACTGAATCTAATTATATTTCATTACGTAATTTTAATCACTATCCAGTAAACTGGCAAATCCAATCAAAGCATTAGCCTTTAATTAAAAAATTAAAAGGAAATATTCAAATAATAGCCAAACAATTACATAATGATGCACAATTACCTAGAATTGCAATTAAAAAGTACTTAACTGAAGAGGGAGATAAAAAAAGAAGGCGAAAAAAAGCAATGGAAAAAAACCACACAAATCTTTTTTTAAAAAAGCTCCAGCAATATAATACATGAAGGAACAAAGGACAATAACCTCAAAAAGCAGGTTTCTCTAACTCTAGAAATGCAGTCTGTGGCAGAAATTTTAAAAACACAGTAGCTGTAGCAGAAGAGTAAAAAAATCTCTGCCATTAATATTCACTTCCAGCTGCTTTAATAGCACTTGTGGCCACATCACACTTTGATTGGATGTAGTGTAGTGTTGTCTCCAGCAAGCCTTTCATGGAGAGGCAGCCTATTGAGCAGTCTTTCACTGTGTGTGCTGGCTCACCATGTGATTCTGCAGCTTAGTCTGAAAGAAGACCCTCTGTGGTCACTGTGAGCAGTCATAGGTCTTATCTTCTTGCCCATGCATGGTAAAAATGTGTTGCTACAACTTGTTGACTTTGCTGAAGACTGTGAAACACACAGGGCGTTTGAAGGTGCCACCAGTGCTCTCAAAATTGTGCTTGATGAGGTGACTGAGGAGCTTTGCTGGGGAGTCGAATATCTACCTGCACAGCCTACACTTGTGGTTGATGCATTCCTCAGTCATGTGGTTGGCAATATAGATTTGGATCTCTCATTCTTGAAGGTCATCTGCATTGGTATGTCTTTTTCTGGGGCACTGGAGATATCTGAGTACCTTTCCGGGGCCCACTCCTCTCTGGTGTGTGGTCTCTGTTGTTCACCTACACGTGGCTTTCTAGGCTTTCAGTATTCCTGAACTTGACACTGCACTCAGGGCAGTGGAGGATAGCACATGACCAGTCGGTGGGCTCTGGCAGGAACAGGCCACCCACCTGTCTGTTGGCCATGCGGCCAGAACAGAGGCCATAGGGGTGTCTGTTTACCTCAAGCTTCACCAGCTCCTGCTTGCCACGAAACTCCTCGGGGCACAAGGTGCACTCAGAACTTCTGCAACCCCTGGCCTTCCTTGGGGAAGGATGCCTCTGAGCTTCCTGCCAGCTTCTGCACGTGGAAGGTGAAGTGGATCTTGAGCATAAGAGTGGAGATACTGTCTGTATGCAGACCACACAGCAGAAGCCTGAGTAAGTTGTACAGGTTGGGGTGCATCTGGCAGTGCTGGATGAACAACTCCTCACTCTTCAGGGGCATCTTGCAGATTCAGCAGGTGCCTGTGACCAGGCTCTTGCTGGGTCACTTTGTGCTTGGTGAGTGTCAGCAATGAAAGGAAGGGCTTGCTGTAGATGGGGCTCGTTTAGTGCTTGGCAGGGTTATGGTGCATCTACAGGTGCTCCGGAACCTGACATCCTAGAAGAAAGTCCAAAGCAAGTGTTGCACTTGTGGCTGCCCATGATGAGCTGGTCTTCTTGTGTGAGCTGTTATATTTGCCTGGCTGGATATTGTGGTCCTGTAGCTGGTGGTTCTGCAGCAGCACCTCCATGGTATAGGTTACCCCACAGATGTCATAGTTGTACATGGATTCTAATGTACCCATATTGTATTTGCTGGCCTTGCGGCTGTTGGGCCCCTCAGGATTCTTCAGCAGTATGCCTTGCAGCTAAACTGGCTCACCTTCTTGAGGGCAGCAGGCCATGCCATTCTCTGTGGCAGCATCCAATACACAGGGCTTTTCCTGCAAGTTCTTCTCCAGCAGGATGATGGCATAGAAGGCCTTGCTGCAGAACTTGCAGTTGTACTTCTTGCTGTGTTTCTTGATGTAGCACTGCAGCTCTGCCTCAGTGCTGAAGGTCTCCACACAGAAGATGCACTTGTGGGTCTTGGCTGGGTTGCCCAGGTAGCTGTGAACCTTCAGACATGCACCTGCAGGTTAGCCTCCTTGTGGAAGTTACAGGCTGTGCATTGGTACATCTTTTTCTTGTTGTTGTGCTTCACCACCAGGTGCACCTGGATGGACACTTTGGAGTCAAAGACCTCCTGGCATAGCATGCAGTGGTATGGCATGAAGGTGTGCATATCCAGCAAGTGCTTTTGCAGGTTGTCCACTGATAAGAACTGCTTATCACAGCTCTTGAACACATAGTGGGTTGACTTTGTCATGTAGTGTACTGTCAGGTGTTTCAGGAGGGACTCCTGGGAGTCAAAGTCTTCTTTGCACTGCAGACATGCCTGCTTCTGCAGGCATAGCCCCAGGTGCAGCGTCAGGTGGGTCTGGAAGATTTTCAGTCAGAGAACTTGAAGTTGTGCTGATTGCAGAAATACCATTGGAGATGGAGTTGGTGCTCAGTGAGAGGTGCTTCCGCTTTATGGGAGTCACCTCCACATCAGACTAGATGGGGCTCTGCTTCACCTTGGACTTCTTGTTTTGGTCCAGTGGATTGTGCTTGTGGTTCTCCTTGATAAGCCTGATGAGTCAGGATGGAGCCAGAGTTGGGCAAGTTGGTGGAGTAGGAGCAGGAGTAGATCTCCACAGATGATGTGAGCTGTATGACAAGGGACTTGAGCTTGGCATTGCCTATGCTGCAGTGGTGCTATTGGAAGTGCTCAGTGATGGAGGACTCAGTGAAGAAGCCCAAGGAGCTTCAAATGCTCAATATCCAAGTGTGGCTTCTCCTCCAGAAGAAGGCATTGCTGCCATCAGGCGAGTTGGCGTTGGGTTTGCCGTGGAAGATATAGATGTGCTACCATAGGCACTTGATATTGCAGAACATCTTGGGGCAGTAGCTGAAGTGGAAGGCAGAAATATTGCTGAACTGCATCATGGGGTAAGCATGGCTCTTGTGCAGGTTGTAGAGTGTGGAGTCCAGGCAGATCTAGTTTGTGTGGTTCTGCTGGGGCTTACCCACATGGATGATCTTGAGGTGGCTCTCCAGTACGGCCAGGCTGTGAAAGTACCAATTGGATCAGCTGTAGACAACTTTGGAGCAGCCCTCCCTGTAATCCCACATCTTCTTTTGCCCCTGCAGCAGCTTCAGAGTGGAGTATGGGATGGACCCTTGCTCCATGAGGTGCTGAAGTTGGGTGTGATGCTGCTCATGGAGGCCACACAGCCCAGTACGGGGTCAGGGCTGGGGCTATGATTGCTGGAATCAGGATGCCAGTGGCTGTCCAGGTGGCATACGGCTACATCATTCCACTCTCTGCCTCCATTTTACCATCACCTTCTCCTCCAGGCATGTCTGTCTAATCTCCCTCTGACTCTTTCTTATAAGGATACCTGTGAAGGCATTCAGGACTCACCCAGATATTCAGGCTATCTCCTCATCTAAAGAGCCTTAACTTAATCACATCTGGAAAGACCCTTTTTTTCCAAATAAGGTAACATTTACAGGTTCCACATACCTTTGTGAGTGCCATTCAGCCCACTACAGCAGGTGTAAAGAAAACATGGTCTATCCAAGAAATGACAGGTAAAGGGAAGAAAAAAAAGTCAATGAAGGCAGTACCATTTTCTGCCTAATTTGAATACTCCTTGCCTTTTTATTTCTTCAACTTAGCCTTCTACTCCTGGTCTGTTTTATTTCCTGAACTTAACCTTTTTACTCTGAACCTAGAGTGGAGTAGAACTGAAGAAAACTGCTTGGGGCGCATGGGGTTCTTGTGCTTGTTAGCATGGGCTTGGTGGATGAGAGGGAGCAGCATGTTCTCATTACCAGACTTTGGGGCAGTGAATGCATTGCAGGCCCTCAGAGATCTGGAGATGGCACATGAGCACGTGCTTCTTGCAGCTAGGAGAATGCACATAAAGTTGTCCTTCTTGGTCACCTTCTCCGACTTGGTCAGGTGCTCCTTTTTGTGGGCCTGCATGTGGCTCTGTAGAGAACTGGTGGAGGAGAAGCCACACTCGCAGATGGAGCACTTAAAGGGCTTGTTGGAGCTGTGGGTCTTCAGGTGGATTTTCAGGTGGCCACTGCAGGAGAAGGCTGCCTTGCACTCATGACATTGGTACTTTTTGTCACCCATGTGCAACTCGATGTGCTTGTTGTGACTCTGCTTGTGCTTGAAGAGGTGGCTGCAATAGGTGCACTTGAATGGCGGCTTGTTGCTGTGGATTTGCTCATGCCTTTTCAACTGGCGCAGGTGGATGAAGGACTTCGCAGCATTTGCAAGGGAACTGTAGGCCCATGCCCTCTTCCTCTTGCCCAAGCCTGAGATGCCACCCTTCTTTGATCATCTCCATGTATGACACAAAATTCTTTCTTGAGGGAGATGAAGCACCCAGGAGAACTCTGGGTTGTTATTACCATCTCCAGAACAGTGGTCCAGGCAGATCTAGCTTGTGTGGTTCTGTGAGGTCCACCAGAGACGTGAAGTCCTGCAGAGAGTGATTGCAGGTGTATATTGACTCATCCTCCATGTCTTCATCCTTCTCATTTCTCTCCCCTTGTCATGCTGTTCCTGTATTCCAGCACCTGGCTGGTTTTCTGATCACACTTTGGCTCTCCTTCTAGGCCTTCTGAAGCTGTCTCAGAGGAATTCCAGGCCACTGAGAAGTCGGAGGCCATCCCCTCTCTGGTTTTTACGAATCACAGCTTCACCTGCTTCTGCCCCCCCCCCCATAGCTTTCCCCCCCTTCTCCCTTGCAGACCTCTCAGAAACTTTTCTTTTGCAGCAGGGTCTACAGCTGCTGGGAATGGATCAGAGGTCTGGGGTGGCCTCTTGGGGTGTGGGCAGTGCCAGGCCCTTGCCTGTTGCAGTGCAGCAGCCAGGGGCTCCCAGTCCCAGCAACAGGGAGTCTGGGGGCCACTTGGTGGAGCTGAGTAATGAAAGAAAAAGAAAAAAAGTCACCTCTTTCTCCTACCCACATCTGCTGGCACCCTTACCCTCTTCCTCCTTCTCTCCCCATCTCATTTTTTAAATACAGTTTTATTGAGATATATTCACACACCCTACAACCATCCACAGTATACAATCAACTATTCACAGTACCACCATATAGTTGTGCATTCATCACCAGAATCAACTTTTGAACATTTTTCTTACTCCAAAAATAAATAAATACATAAAAAATAAAAGTAAAAAAGAACACCCAAAACATTCCATCTCCCCATCCCACTCTATTTTTCATTTAGTTTTATCCCCATTTTTCTACTCATCTGTCCATACACTGGACAAAGGGAGTGTGAGCCACAAAGTTTTAACAATTACATCATTACACCATGTAAGCTACATAGTTATATAATCGTCTTCAAGAATCAAGGCTACTGGGTTGCAGTTCGACAGTTTCAAGTATTTCCTTCTAGCTATTCCAGTACACTAAAAACTAAAAACGGATATCTATATAGAACATAAGAATGCCCTACAGAGTGATCTCTCAACTCCATTTGAAATCTCTCAGCCACTGAAAGATTTTTTTTTCATTTCACTTCCCCCTTTTGGTCAAGAAGAATTTTTCAATCCTGCATTGCTGTGTCCAGGCTCATCCCCAGGAGCCATATCCCACGTTGCCAGGGAGATTTACACCCCTGGGAGTCAAGTCCCACCTAGTGGGGATGGCAGTGAGTTCACCTGCCTCATGGGCTTAGAGAGGGTGAGAGGGCCACATCTGAGCAATAAAGAGGTTCTCTGGGGGAGACTCTTAGGCACAATTATAAGTAGGCTCAGCCTCTCTTTTGCAGCAACAAGCTTCACAAGGGCACGCCCCAAGATCAAGGGCCAATCTTACCAAGCTCTCAGTCCTCAACGTTTGCAAGAACATGAGTAACAACCCAGGTGGGGAAGTCCAATATTTCTGCATTCTTCCCCAGTTACCCAGGATTTCTTGCAAATATATCCTCATTCTCTGCCCAAATTACTTTGGGATCTATCAGAATTTCACACTAACCTGTACAAACCTACCAGATCTCACTTTCTATTCAAAGTTCCATGTAATTTTGGTGCTTGAATAAACTGACCATACAAGTGAAATTATATAGCATGCTACAGAAAATAAAGATTTTTCCATCAAATAAACATCTCTTCCTTTGGTCTCATACAGAAGTTGAAGTTTTAAAACACAATCAATATAGTCCTTTACCCTTTGGTCTGATTTGCCTTAGTCCTAACCAGATCCACTTCATTCATATCTCTAATTGAGGGCCGAACTCTTATTCAGCTTTTTAAACAATTGCCATATGAGGTAATACTGACATTCATAGCTGTCAAGCTCTAGCTCTGAGTTTCAGGTATCACACAGATACCCAAAGTTCCAGAGACCTACCAGGTTATACATAGGAGCTTAGCATCTTAGAATGCACAGCTAACCATTATAACTCGGGAATAGATGTGACTGCTGTAAAAGCTTACAATCTAGGGACCATTACAGTAAGTGTTCCCCTGATAAGCTGTGCTCTAAGATTCAATTCTCAGAGTTTGCATAATGTAGTTAGTCCATATTAGTGAGGCATTATAAGGTTTGTCTTTTTGTTTTGGGTATACTTCACTCAAAATGCTGTCTTCAAGATCCATTCACCTAGTTGTGTGTCTCACAACTTCATTCCTTCTTGTAGCTGCTCAATATTCCATTGTATGCTTACACTACACTTCACTGTTCTGTTCATCAGTCGATGTACCCTCAGGCCAGCTCCATCCATTGCAAATCGTGGATACTGCCACCATAAACACCAGTGTGCAAATGTTCATTTGTGTCCCCACTCTCAGATTCTCCAAGTATATACCCCATAATGAGGTTGCAGGACCTTATGGCACCCACATACTTAGCTTCTTGTGGAACAACCACACTGTCCTCCAGATAGGCTACTTCATTCTACTTCCCCACCAACAGTAAAAAGGTACATCCCTCTTGCCATATTTTCTTCAGCACTTAAATCCCTCTGTTTACATTTTTCCCTGCAATTTTATACAGATATATTCACATACCATACAATCATCCACAGTGTACAATCAGTTGTTCACAGTATCATCATATAGTTGTGCATTCATCACTACAATCTGCACCTGAACATATTATTTCAAAAAAATTTAAGAATAATAAAAAAGATAAAAAAATTTTTAAATACCGTAAAATACAATATAATAATGAGGTCAGACAATGACACCACTACCAAGAATCCCATACCCCTTGTTTATATCCCCCTCTCATAGACATTTAGGTTTGGTATATTGCCTTTGTTATGTTTAATGGAAGCTTATTACAATGTTACTGTTAACTATAGACTCAAGTTTGCTTTGATTATATTTTTCCTCAATACCATCCCTTTTTCAATACATTGCAAGGCTGACATTCATTTGTTCTCCCACATGTAACAACATTTTTATATTTGTACGTTTAATCACCATCATTACCCGTTGAACATTCTATGCTCCTTCAGCATCAAGTACCCAATCTCTACCCTCTTTCTATCTGCTGACAACCTGTGTTCTCAGCTTTTGACTCTCAAAGTTTGCTTGTTAATGTTAGTTCATATTAGTGAGACCATTCAATATTTGTTCTTTTGTTTCTGGCTAACTTTGCTCAATATAATGTCCTCAAGGTTCATCTATGTTATTATATGTTCTATGATTTTGTTCTGTTTTACAGCTGTATGATATTCCATCGTGTGTATATACCATAGTTTGTTTATCCACTCTTCCGTTGATGGACATTTGGCAATCAAGAATAATGCCACTATAAACATCAATTTACAAATGTCTGTTCGTGTCTTAGCTTTCATTTCCTCTGAGTATATACCTAGTAATGGAATTGCTGTATCATATGGCAATTTTATACTTAGCCTCCTCAGGAACCGCCACACTGCCTTCCAGAGTGGCTGCACCATTTTACATCCCCAGCAACAGTGAATAAGTGTGTCTCTTTCTCCACATCCTGTCCAGCACTTGTAATTTTCTGTTTTATTGATAATGGCCATTCTAGTAGGTGTGAGATGATATCTCATCGTGGTTTTGATTTGTGTTTCCCTAATAGCCAGTGAAGTCAAGCTTCTTTTCATGTGTTTTTGAGCCATTTGTATTTCCTCTTCAGAAAAGTGTCTATCCATGTCCTTTACCCATTTTTAATTGAGTTGTTTTTCTATTGTTGAGTTCTAGGATCTCTTTATATATTTTAGATATTAAACCCTTATCTGATATTTAGTTTCCAAATATTGTCTCCCATTGCGTAGGCTGCATTTCATTTTTCTGACAAAGTCCTTTGATATAAAATAGTGTTTCATTTTGTGGAGATCTAATTATCTATTTCTTCTTCAATTGCTCTCACTTTGGGTGTAATGTCTAGGAAGCCACCTTCTATCACAGGATCTTTAAGATATTTCCCTACATTTTCTTCTGAAAGTCTTATGGTCTTAGCACTAATGTTTAGGTGTTTGAAGCATTTTGAGTTAATTTTTGTATAAGGTATGATATAGGAGTCCTCTTTCATTCTTTTGGATATGGATATCCAGTTCTCCAAACACCATTTATTGAAGAGGCTGCTCTGTCCCAGTTGCATTGGCTTGACTGCCTTCTCAAAGATCAATTATCTGTAGATGAGAGGGTCTATTTCTGAACACTCAATTTGATTCCATTAGTTGGTGTTCTAGTTTGCTAATGCTGCCGGAATGCAAAACACCAGAAATGGATTGGCTTTTTTTTTTTTTTTTTTTGGTATTTTTTTTTATTTTGAAATAAATTCAAAGTTATAGGAACAGTTGCAAAAACAATACTGACCCCATACACAGAATTCCGTCATACCCTGACCCCTCTCCCCTGATAGCTCAATCCACCAACTTTAACGTGCTATCACATTGCTATTTCTTTCCCTCCCTATCTATCATCCATCATCTATTGCTCTGTCTTCTGAACATATGAGAGATAGCTGCACACATCCTTGAACATACACTATAATTCACGTATACACTTCCCATGAACAAGAACATTCTTTTATGCGGTCCCATTAAGTGCAGCTAAGAAGTACAAGAGATTCAACAATGATACAAAGCTTACATTCTTTTTTTTTTTTAATCTTCATTTTATTGAGATATATTCACATACCACGCAGTCATACAAAACAAATCGCACATTCGATTGTTCACAGTACCATTACATAGTTGTACATTCATCACCTAAATCAATCCCTGACACCTTCATTAGCACACACACACAAATAACAAGAATAATAATTAGAGTGAAAAAGAGCAATTGAAGTAAAAAAGAACACTGGGTACCTTTGTCTGTTTGTTTCCTTCCCCTATTTTTCTACTCATCCATCCATAAACTAGACAAAGTGGAGTGTGGTCCTTATGGCTTTCCCAATCCCACTGTCACCCCTCATAAGCTACATTTTTATATAACTGTCTTTGAGATTCATGGGTTCTGGGTTGTAGTTTGATAGTTTCAGGTATCCACCATCAGCTACCCCAATTCTTTAGAACCTAAAAAGGGTTGTCTAAAGTGTGCGTAAGAGTGCCCACCAGAGTGACCTCTCGGCTCCTTTTGGAATCTCTCTTCTACTGAAGCTTATTTCATTTCCTTTCACATCCCCCTTTTGGTCAAGAAGATGTTCTCCGTCCCACGATGCCAGGTCTACATTCCTCCCTGGGAGTCATATTCCACGTTGCCAGGGAGATTCACTCCCCTGGGTGTCTGATCCCACGTAGAGGGGAGGGCAGTGATTTCACCTTTCAAGTTGGCTTAGGTAGAGAGAGAGGGCCACATCTGAGCAACAAAGAGGCATTTGGGAGGAGGCTCTTAGGCACAATTATACGGAGGCCTAGCCTCTCCTTTGCAGCAACCGTCTTCCCAAGGGTAAAACCTATGGTAGAGGGCTCAACCCATCAAACCACCAGTCCCCTATGTCTGTGGTCATGTTAGCAACCATCGAGGTGGGGTAGGCAAATACCCCTGCATTCTCCACAGGCTCCTCAAGGGGGCACTACATCTTTTTTTCCTTGTTTTTCTTTTCTTTTTTTTTTTTTAACTTTCCCTTCTTTTTTAAATCAACTGTATGAAAAAAAAAGTTAAAAAGAAAACAAACATACAATAAAAGAACATTTCAAAGAGACCATAACAAGGGAGTAAGAAAAAGACAACTAACCTAAGATAACTGCTTAACTTCCAACATGTTCCTACTTTACCCCAAGAAAGTTACCTAATATAGCCACATTTCTGTGAACTTGTTCCTACTATATCCATCAGAAATTAACAGACCATAGTCATTCCTGGGCATCCCCAGAACGTTAAATAGCTTATCTGTTCTTCTTGGATTATTGTTCCCCCTTCCTTAATTGCTCTCTATTGCTAGTTCCCCTACATTCTACATTATAAACCATTTGTTTTACATTTTTCAAAGTTCACATTAGTGGTAGCATATAATATTTCTCTTTTTGTGCCTGGCTTATTTCGCTCAGCATTATGTCTTCAAGGTTCATCCATGTTGTCATATGTTTCACGAGTTCGTTCCTTCTTACTGCCGCGTAGTATTCCATCGTGTGTATATACCACATTTTATTTATCCACTCATCTGTTGAAGGACATTTGGGTTGTTTCCATCTCTTGGCAATTGTGAATAATGCTGCTATGAACATTAGCGTGCAGATATCTGTTCGTGTCACTGCTTTCCGACCTTCCGGGTATATACCGAGAAGTGCAATCGCTGGATCAAATGGTAACTCTATATCTAGTTTTCTAAGGAACTGCCAGACTGACTTCCAGAGTGGCTGAACCATTATACAGTCCCACCAACAATGAATAAGAGTTCCAATTTCTCCACATCCCCTCCAGCATTTGTAGTTTCCTGTTTGTTTAATGGCAGCCATTCTAATCGGTGTTAGATGGTATCTCATGGTGGTCTTAATTTGCATCTCTCTAATAGCTAGTGAAGCTGAACATTTTTTCATGTGTTTCTTGGCCATTTGTATTTCCTCTTCAGAGAACTGTCTTTTCATGTCCTTTGCCCATTTTATAATTGGGCTGTCTGTACTATTGTCATTGAGTTGTAGGATTTCTTTATATATGCAAGATATCAGTCTTTTGTCAGATACATGGTTTCCAAAAATTTTTTCCCATTGAGTTGGCTGCCTCTTTACCTTTTTGAGAAATTCCTTTGAGGTGCAGAAACTTCTAAGCTTGAGGAGTTCCCATTTATCTGTTTTCTCTTTTGTTGCTTGTGCTTTGGGTGTAAAGTCTAGGAAGTGGCCGCCTAATACAAGGTCTTGAAGATGTTTTCCTACATTATCTTCTAGGAGTTTTATGGTACTTTCTTTTATATTGAGATCTTTGGTCCATTTTGAGTTAATTTTTGTGTAGGGGGTGAGGTAGGGGTCCTCTTTCATTCTTTTGGATATGGATATCCAACTCTCCCAGCCCCATTTGTTGAAAAGACCATTATGACTCAGTTCAGTGACTTTGGGGGGCCTTATCAAAGATCAGTCGGCCATAGATCTGAGGGTCTATCTCTGAATTCTCAATTCGATTCCATTGATCTATATGTCTATCTTTGTGCCTGTACCATGCTGTTTTGGCAACTGTGGCTTTATAATAAGCTTCAAAGTCAGGGAGTGTAAGTCCTCCCACTTCGTTTTTCTTTTTTAGAGTGTCTTTAGCAATTCGAGGCATCTTCCCTTTCCAAATAAATTTGATAACTAGCTTTTCCAAGTCTGCAAAGTAGGTTGTTGGAATTTTGATTGGGATTGCATTGAATCTGTAGATGAGTTTGGGTAGAATTGACATCTTAATGACATTTAGCCTTCCTATCCATGAACATGGAATATTTTTCCATCTTTTAAGGTCCCCTTCTATTTCTTTTAGTAGAGTTATGTAGTTTTCTTTGTATAGGTCTTTTACATGTTTGGTTAAGTTGATTCCTAGGTGCTTGATTTTTTTAGTTGCTATTGAAAATGGTATCTTTTTCTTGAGTGTCTCTTCAGTTTGTTCATTTCTAGCATATAGAAACATTACTGACTTACGTGCATTAATCTTGTATCCCGCTACTTTGCTAAATTTGTTTATTAGCTCTAGTAGGTGTATCGTTGATTTCTCAGGGTTTTCTAGATATAAGATCATATCATCTGCAAACAATGACAGTTTTACTTCTTCTTTTCCAATTTGGATGCCTTTTATTTCTTTGTCTTGCTGGATTGCCCTGGCTAGCATTTCCAGCACAATGTTGAATAACAGTGGTGACAGCGGGCATCCTTGTCTTGTTCCTGATCTTAGAGGGAAGGCTTTCAGTCTCTCACCATTGAGTACTATGCTGGCTGTGGGTTTTTCATATATGCTCTTTATCATGTTGAGGAAGTTTCCTTCAATTCCTACCTTTTGAAGTGTTTTTATTAAAAAGGGATGTTGGATTTTGTCAAATGCTTTTTCAGCATCTATTGAGATGATCAATTGATTTTTCCGTTTTGAATTTTTAATGTGCTGTAATACATTGATTGTTTTTCTTATGTTGAACCATCCTTGCATGCCTGGAATGAACCCCACTTGGTCATGGTGTATGATTTTTTTAATGTGTCTTTGGATTTGATTTGCAAGTATTTTGTTGAGGATTGTTGCATCTCCCTTCATTAGGGAGATTGGCCTGTAGTTTTCCTTTTTTGTAGCATCTTTGCCTGGTTTTGGTATTAGATTGATGTTAGCTTCATAAAATGAGTTAGGTAGTGTTCCATTTTCTTCAATGTTTTGAAAGAGTTTGAGTAAGATTGGTGTCAGTTCTTTCTGGAAAGTTTGGTAGAATTCCCCTGTGAAGCCATCTGGCCCTGGGCATTTATTTGTGGGAAGATTTTTGATGACTCATTGGATCTCTTTGCTTGTGATGGGTTGGTTGAGGTCTTCTATTTCTTCTCTGGTCAGTCTAGGTTGTTCATATGTTTCCAGGAAATTGTCCATTTCCTCTACATTATCCAGTTTGTTGCCATACAGTTGTTCATAGTATCCTCTTAAAATTTTTTTAATTTCTCCAGGATCTGCAGTTATGTCACCTTTTTCATTCATTATTTTGTTTATATGGGTCTTCTCTCTTTTTGATTTTGTCAGTCT
The DNA here is from genome assembly GCF_015220235.1 of Choloepus didactylus. Taxonomy (NCBI): domain Eukaryota; kingdom Metazoa; phylum Chordata; class Mammalia; order Pilosa; family Megalonychidae; genus Choloepus; species Choloepus didactylus. Next base: position 17,350,360 of record NC_051333.1, read on the forward strand.
AGCTAGGGGCTTGTCAATCTTGTTGATCTTCTCAAAGAACCAACTTTTGGTGATATTTATCCTCTGTTGTTTTTTTGTTCTCTGTGTCATTTATTTCTGCTTTAATCCTTGTTATTTCTTTTCTTCTACTTGGTTTAGGATTGGTTTGCTGTTCATTTTCTAGCTTCTTCAGTTGATCCATTAATTCTTTGATTTTGGCTCTTTCTTCCTTTTTAATATATGCGTTTAGTGCTATAAATTTCCCACTTAGCACTGCTTTTGCTGCATCCCATAGGTTTTGGTATGTTGTGTTCTCATTTTCATTCGTCTCTATATATTTAGCAATTCCTCTTGCTATTTCTTCGTTAACCCACTGATTGTTTATGAGTGTGTTGTTTAACCTCCAGGTATTTGTGAATTTTCTAAGTCTCTGATGGTTATTGACTTCTAATTGTATTCCATTATGGTCAGAGAATGTGCTTTGAATAATTTCAATCTTTTTAAATTTATTGAGGCTTGTTTTATGTCCCAGCATATGATCTATTCTGGAGAAAGTTCCATGAGCACTAGAAAAGTATGTGTATCCTGGTGATTTGGGATGTAATGTCCTGTATATGTCTGTTAAATCTAATTCATTTATCAGATTGTTTAGGTTTTCAATTTCCTTATTGGTCTTCTGTCTGGTTGATCTATCTATAGGAGAGAGTGATGTGTTGAAGTCTCCCACAATTATTGTGGAAACATCAATTGCTTCCTTTAGTTTTGCCAGTGTTTCTCTCATGTATTTTGTGGCACCTTGACTGGGTGCATAGACATTTACGATTGTTATTTCTTCTTGCTGAATTGCCCCTTTTATTAGTATGTAGTGGCCTTCTTTGTCTCTCAAAACATCCCTGCATTTAAAGTCTATTTTATCTGAGATTAATATTGCTACACCTGCTTTCTTTTGGCTGTAGCTTGCATGAAATATTTTTTCCATCCTTTCACTTTCAGTTTCTTTGTGTCCCTGTGTCTAAGATGAGTCTCTTGTATGCAACATATTGATGGTTCATTTTTTTTTTATCCATTCTGCCAATCTATATCTTTTAATTGGGGAGTTTAATCCATTTACATTCAACGTTATAACCGTGAAGGCATTTCTTGAATCAGCCATCTTATCCTTTGGTTTATGTTTGTCATATTTTTCCCCTCTGTCTATTAATATCCTTTATTGTACCCATACCGAATCTCTTTAGTACTGAACCTTTCTCCAAGTCTCTCTGTCCTTTATTTGTTTCTCTGTCTGTAGGGCTCCCTTTAGTTTCTCCAGTAGGGCAGGTCTCTTGTTAGCAAATTCTCTCAGCATTTGTTTGTCTGTGAAAAATTGAAGCTCTCCCTCAAATTTGAAGGAGAGCTTTGCTGGATAAAGTATTCTTGGTTGGAAATTTTTCTCACTCAGAATTTTAAATATATCGTGCCACTGCCTTCTCGCCTCCATAGTGGCTGCTGAGTAGTCACTACTTAGTCTTATGCTGTTTCCTTTGTATGTGGTGAATTGCTTTTCTCTTGCTGCTTTTAGAACTTGTTCCTTCTCTTCTGTGTTTGACAGTGTGATCAGAATATGTCTCGGAGTGGGTTTATTTGGATTTATTCTATTTGGAGTTCGCTGAGCATTTATGATTTGTGTACTTATGTTGTTTAGAAGATTTGGGAAGTTTTCCCCAACAATTTCTTTGAATAGTCTTCCTAGACCTTTACCCTTTTCTTCCCCTTCTGGAACACCAATGAGTCTTATATTCGGACGTTTCATATTATCTATCATATCCCTGAGGTCCATTTCGATTTTTTCAATTTTTTTCCCATTCTTTCTTTTATGCTTTCATTTTCCAATCTGTCATCTTCCAGGTCTGTGATTTGTTGTTCAACTTCCTCTACTCTTGTACTATGAGTGTCCAGAATCTTTTTAATTTGGTCAACAGTTTCTTTAATTTCCATAAGATCATCCATTTTTTTATTTAGTCTTGCAATGTCTTCTTTATGCTCTTCTAGGGTCTTCTTGATATCCTTTATATCCCGTACTATGGTCTCATTGTTCATCTTTAGTTCTTTGAGTAGCTGCTCTAGGTGCTGTGTCTCTTCTGGTATTTTGATTTGGGTTCTTGGGCTTGGGTTATCCATATCGTCTGGTTTTTTCATATGCTTTAGAATTTTCTGTTGTTTTTGGCCTCGTGGCATTTGCTGAACTTGATAGGGTTCTTTTAGGATTTGTAGACCAATTGAAGTTCTTATCTCTAATTTATCAGATCTGCAGCTTCGTGGAGTACACTTTCTCTAACTAACCAGCAGGTGGCGACCACGAGCCACCTGTTCTCCACAAGCCAGTTCTCCCCTGATTAGCCTTTTTGGTGAGTGGGGGAGTGAGTCTTGTGGGGTCCAATTGGTGTACCAAGCTTGCGTGTGTAGTTGGTGTTGCCTGCCCTTTATGTGGGGCGTGTTTCTGGGCAGTCAGGGAGGGGGGGTGGCTCTAACAATCAAATCTCCCTGTTGATCCTAGAGTTTTAAAGCTGCTGCAATAGTCTAATCCTTCAGTTCAGTCCTGCCACAGTTTGTCTCTGCCACTGACCCACAAGTCCTTGGTATTGGCGTATGGCTCCTGAGGCTTGCAAGTGGGCCCCTCTTCCAGGCTGTGCACCCCCTGGTCCTCTGTTGAGGGATGACTGTGCTATGTCACAGGTGAGTGCCGTCCCCCCAGGGCGGTTCTGGGCTGCTGGGCTGTGTAGGGAGGCTCCCAGTATGCTGAAATGATGGCTGAATGGGGCTTTGTTAATTCACACTGATCCACCTTCCCAACTCTGGGACAATCAGCTGAGGTTGCAGGGAAGGCTAATGTCCACGCCCAGTTTTGTGGTGTGTGCCTGTTATTTGAAGCACTTCCGTCACACTGGGTTGTCTGGGGCAGCTCTGGGCTATGGGGCTGGCGATCAGCAGGAGTGTTTCCTGTCCACCAGGATGATGGCTATGAGCAGACACCCCCCTTTTCTTGGGAAGTTGTGGTGTTTAGTGAATTTTCTCAGCCACTGGATTATTGCCTTTTGTCTCAGAGCTGTCTTAGTTCTGCTCTTGTCTTGACCTGCCCAAATTGCAAGTCTTTGAAGCTTTCTCTGTTGGGCTTCTTAGAGTAATTGTTTTAGAAAAAGAAAAAAGGATTAAAAGAAAAAAAAAAAAAAAGGGCCCTCCTCACAGATGTAATGGGTTATTGAAATGCTAAGAGACAAAGCAATTAGGGCCATTAAGGAAAGGTCCACAGGGCAGAGAGATCAGCTTTTCTTCGGGATTTGCATGTGAGCCTGAGGGCCTGAGCTCTGCCCTTCCCCTTTCTATGTTCACCAGAACTCCAAAAATCCTCCACTTTTATTTTGGAGTTTTTTGTGCTGTTTTTTTCTATGTCTGTCTCCTCTCTGCTGGGCTGGCTGCTCTCAGATTCTCTGGTGTCTGGTCTCAGTCTATCTATGGTTGGAGTTTGGATCAGTAGAATGAGTTTCCGATAAGGGCTGCCACTGCAGTTCTCCCTTCTCCTTCCTGGAGCTGACAGCCCCTCCTCCCACGGGACTGAGCCTGGCAGGGAGGGGCACGGGTCCCCTGGCCGCAAAAACTTACAGATTTCGCTGATCTCAGCAGTTCCACATTTTCATGAGTGTTGTATGAAGTATGCCCAAAGTCAGATTGCTCTGTGGTGTCCAGTCCACGCAGTTCCTGGCTTTCTACCTCCTTTCCTGGAGGAGTAACTAAAACATATAGCTCACCAGTCCGCCATCTTGCCCCGCCTCTCCAAAGCTTACATTCTATATTTCCTTTTCCTTATGTTTCAACTATGTCCCTTTGAGCCACCTGTCCTCTAACCTCCAATCCCATCCAAGTTCATCCTTGGCATTCAATTTTCATCTATTTAGATTGTCTTTTTTTTTTTTTTTTTTTTTCAATTGTGGAGAAATATATACAGCCTAAATCTTCCCCCTCCCTAGCCTTCCATTAGTGGGATTAATCACATTTAGAATGTTGTAATGCTCTTTCCCATCATCCATTACTAGAAATTTCCCTTCACCTCAAACAGCAACCCTACACTCATTTCTTAACTCCCCATTGCCCCTTCCCCCATTTCTCTTAACCCAAACTCTACTTTTCATCTCTATGGTTATATTCTCTGATAATTTCTTTGTGTTTACTGTGGGGCTTAAAATTAACCTCTTAAATCCATATCAATCTTGTTTTTCTTTGATACCACCTTCACTTCAATAGGACACATAAAGTATGTTCCTATATTCCTCCATTCCCCTACCTTTATATAGTTGTCTAAAATTACATATTTTACATTGCGTTCAAAACCACTGATTTGTCCTTAGAGTTTGTGTATTTTATAGCCTGTAGGAAGTAAACAGTGGAGTTACAGTTCAAAAATTTTTGACTTCTATTTGTATTCCATTGTGCTTGGAGAATGTGCTTTGAGTATATTCAATTTTTTTTTTTTAATTTCTTGAGGCTTGTTTTATGTCCCAGCTTATGGTCCTTCTGGAGAAAGATCGGTGATCACTGGAGAAAAATAAGTGTCCTGGTGATTTGGGATGTAAGGTACTATATATGTCTGTTAAAATTCTCTTTATCTCTTTCTCCTTTCTTTGTTTCTCTGTTGGTAGGGCTTCCTTTAGAATCTGAAGTAGGGCAGGTCTTTTATTAGCAAAGTCTCTCAGCATTTGTTTGTCTGTGAAAAATTTAAGCTCTCCCTCAAATCTGAAGGAGAGTTTTGCTGGCTAAAGTATTCGTGGTTGAAAATTTTTCTCTCTCAGAATTTTAAATATGTCATGCCACTGCCTTCTCACCTCCATGGTTTCTACTGAGAAATCCACACATAATCTTATCAAGCTTCCCTTGTATATGATGGATCACTTTTCTCTTGCTGCTTTCAGGATTCTCTCTTTGTCTTTGATGTTTGATAATATGATTATTAAGTGTCTTGGTATAGGTCTATTCAGATGTATTCTGTTTGGGGTACCCTTCACTTCTTGGATCTATAATTTTATGTTTTTCAAAAGAGATGGAAATTTTCAGTGATTATTTCTTCCATTATTGTTTCTTCCCCTTTTCCCTTCTCTTCTCCTTCTGGGGCAACCATGACACATACATTCATGTGCTTCATGTTGTCATTCAATTCCCTGAGATGTTGCTCATATGTTTCCATTCTTTTCCCTATCTGTTCATTTGTGTATAGTTTTTCAGGTGTCCTGTTCTCCAGTTCATGAATGTTTTCTTCTGCCTCTTGAAGTCTGCAGTTGTATGTCTCCATTGTGTTTTTCATCTCTTGAATTGTTCCTTTCATTTCCATGGGTTCTGCCAATTGTTTTTTCAAACTTTCGAGTTCTTCCTTATGTTCGCCCAATGTTTTCTTTATATCCTTCATCTCTTTTGCCATATCTTCCTTCGACTCATTGAATTGTTTTTTGAATTGATTTAGCATATTTATTTGAAGGTCTTTAATTAGTTGTTTCTATTCCTGTATCTTAGTTGATGTGTAAGTTTGTTCCTTTGACTGGGCCATATCTTCATTTTTCCTAGTGTGATTTGTAGTTTTCTGTTGTCTAGGCATATGATTTCCTTGATTACACCAATCAGATTTTCACAGACCAGAATGCACTCAGGTCTCAGGAGGAGGCCATATTCAGCATCAGGTTTCCCTGAGGGTGCATCCTAGAAGACTGACAGACTTTCCTATGAGGCCTGTAGACTCTGTGCTTTTCCTATCCTGCCCAGCAGGTGGTGCCTGTCAGCCCGTTGCTCCCCACTGGTGTAAAGAGGTGTGGTCCCTTTAATTCTCAACAAACCCTGTCCTGGCCAGAGACCAAGGGTATCAGAAGCCAAGCTTAAGTTGTTTCTATTTGATAGTTTGTTTTCTCCCAGGCCCTGGGGTCTGAGTTCTGAAGGAGGGTAGCCCCTTGAGCTGGGCTCTGTCCTCCTCCTCTTAGGGAAGATACACCCCCTATGGAGTTATCTTCTTCACTTGAATTACTCTCTTGTCTCTCTGACTCTATCAACTCCACCCCTGCCTGGGTCAGCACTGGGAATTGAAAATGCCTGAGGCTTTCTCCTCTGAGCCACTCAGATTGAGAGAGAATAAAAGGAGAAAGAAAGTCCCTTTTCAGAGCCAGTTCCTGGCCCCCCAGTTTTGCTGATCAGCCAGAGCAAGTACCCAGTCCTTTGTACTCCTTTTCTTGGGACACAGCCATCTTCCAGTACTCTAAGCTCAGCCATCTCTGAAAGCCTCTGTATTTTTTTCCATTAGCCCCACTTCCTCTCCACTGGGAGCAACCTCAGGGTACTTTGCTGCTTGTTAGGGGTTTGTCTGTGCTTGTAACTTGTATTCAGCTGTCCACATTTGTAAATTAAAACCACAGTTGGAGCTTGGAGGAGCTACACTCCCTTGCTCCTGGCAGGGGGTGCTTCTTACTCCCACAGTGAAGTTTTGCAGCTTAGCCTGCCATGCCAGTGAGGGAGGGGCACCAGTTACACAGTTTTTACTTACAGCTTTTATGCTGAAGTCTTAGGCATTCCTCCCATTCCAGGCTGGTGTACGATGTGTGAACATTCACGGTTGTCCCCCAACAGTTGTTCCAGACTATTTACTAGTTGCCCCTGGCTATTTACTAGTTGCTCTAGAGGGCTAACTAAATTCCACACCTCTCTATGCTGCTACCTTGCCTTTCCCCCTGTGTGGTTCCTTTTAACTGACATCCTGGAAAAGGCAAAATGCTGAGCGACAGAAAACAAATCAATGGTTGCCAATGACTGGGTGTGGGGAAGGCATTGACTACAAAGGACTAGTACGCTGGAAATTTTATGTTGATGAAACTCTTCTGTATGTCATTTTGGTGATGGATACATGACCTTATATTTGTCAAAAATGATAAAATTATACAGAACTAACAGTGAATTTTACTGTTTGTAAATTTTTAGAAATTCAACCAGGATGTTGGTAGAACCCACGATAGAATGCACAATGGGATACATGTATCTAGCTGTGTTGGGAATGTATGGCATAACCTCAGTGAAGGTAGTGGGAAGGAAAGGCACTGACTTAAGTAACTTTGTACAACAGTGTTTTACCTAGACACTATATGGCTAAAGCCAAAATGACTATACAAATACTGTACTCTAGTTGGTAAAATTTTTCTCACAGGAGGGATGGTTAGGAATTCTGAACCTACTTTATCTCTGTACTAGGGTTGTATATGTTGAGAGCCAGTTATTTTTGATGTTGGAGAAAGAAGTTACAAATAAAGAAAGGAGGAATGCCAAAATGGACCCTCTGGTGTTGGACTGAAGTTGGAGATTTTAGTTTGAACTCATGTTAATTTTAATTTGTTTACAGATAGGTAGATTCAGAAATAAATATACATATATGAGTTTTTACATAGGAGGGTGTGCCATAATTTTAGAAGAGAACTGAGTTTGCTCAGAGATGAGGTGAGGTAGAGAGAGAAATAGATGCGGGGAGGGAGATGAAAGGACATAGTAGTAGAGGGTGGTAAGGAATCAATAGCTATACCTGAGAATATCCAGTTATCTATCCTCAAAATGCACGTATCACCCCCCTTTTTTACTTCTCCCCATTGTATCATTCAAGATTTGTGTTCCTATACCATTTTTACACTAAACTTGGGTTGCTTAGAAATAATAATAGTGATAATAATAATAATAATAATAACTATTGGCTGAATCTAATAGTGTCTTAATCAATATAAGCATTTATTATCTCACTTAGCAGGAGAACTATAGGTAGATTACATATTATTTCAGTGATTTACTTATATTATCAAACCTAGGCTCTTTCGATCTTTTGGTTCCATCATCTTTGATCACTTTTTGTTCTCATGCTTGCCACTTCAAGGTTACACTCGATTGCCACATATCCTGGCATGAAATCCATGTCCAAGTCAGGAAGTTGGGGTTGATTTTTTCTGTAATGTGTGTCCTTTTTCTTTCTTACCAGAAAACAAACATTTTTTCCATAACACCCCCCTCCTCCAGTAGGTATCTTAACTCTTAATGGCCAATACTGTGTCATGTGATAACTCTAAGCTGCAAAGGATGCTGGCAAAGGGAATGGGATCCCCTCATTGACATAGATCAGTCATGATTCATCCCCTGGGATAAGGCACACTGCCACTGTGATAATATTGGGGGTCAGTTTTCAAGGAATAAGCTGGGGACAATGGCTACTTTTAGGCAATAACTGTGTCTGCCACATCTGGCCTCTAGGAATGTGCTGATTCTCCATCCTTAGCAGAGTGACAAATTCCCCTTATAGAATTTCACAGTGCTGGTGTGGGGACCATCTTCTTCTGTCCTTTTAAAGGTTGATTATAGTGGTTCTAAGAAAGTGGGACTCTCAGGATCACAGTGTTTATTAGTGGCAGAGAGAGGACTAAAAGGCAAATCTCTTTGCTCCCAGGTCACAGCTCTTTCCCACTATAATTCATCTGGCCTAAAGTTTCTTTTAAAAGATCCTTTATACTTGTGACTGACACAGTCTGTCAGTCCAGTGTATGGACAGATGAGTAAGAAAACAAAGACAAAAAAAATAAATAATAGGGGGGAATAAGGAGTATGGGATATTTTTGACATTCTTTTTTTATTTTTATTCTTTTTTTGAGTAATGAAAAAACTCAAAAATTGTAGTGAAGAATGCACAAGTGTATGATGATACCATGAACCACTGACTGTACACTTTGGATGATTATCTAGTATGTGAATATATCTCAAAAAAATTGCACTTTAGAAAAAAGGGAAAAAAAGATCCTTTAGGAAAAATCTTCAAATGAGTTGTAAGAATCAATTGAAATGTTCCAACAACAAGAACAGGCCAGTAACGCATATTTTTTCCAAATTAAATCTGGAGAATGTGCTGTCCATGGTGTGGGGGAGGATATCCGTGTCTTCATTATGTGCAGTATCTAAGAAACTCTAAGGCCATTTCTCCCCAGTCCTAATTCCTATTCCCAGAGGTAGCCATTTTTGTTTCTTGACTGTGACTTCTTGTATTACTTCCATTTTTCTAAATCACATGCTTGCCCCACTATTACTTGATACTTTTCAGTTTTGGATTTTTTTTGTTGTGGAAAATAAGGATTTAACTCTCTACCACCAATATGTCCAACACACACACACACACTCCCCCTCATTCATTCCTCAAAAATATAACTATCATTTTTGTCAAATTCCCATTCAATTTCTACTTAATTGTTTTCTTTTTAAAATTGCTCAATTCATTAAAATACTTCAGGTGTTCTGTCACTTTCGTAATTTCCTTGGAGATATGCTTTCATGAAGCTTTATGTCTTTCTGCTCCATTGTGAACCGTTTATTCTCTGATATAGAGCTGATAATAAATTAATGGGACATGTCCCACATATGCACTCCTATTCTTATCTACCTTAAGCCTGAGCTTCATATGATCATACCAGTCATCCTTATACCTAATACTACCTCTTTGGTAAGAACATTCTTGCCCTTTCTAATGAATCCAAATATTATTCTGCTAAAGGGTAGCCTTTAAAATACCTTGTGGGTGGAGGTTTCTGAAACCACAAAGTAAGCCTGGTTTAATGACTTTTATTCTCTTCCCCAGCTCGGTCTCCTCAGGTTCTGCCCCTTCCCAGGAAGAAGAGGAAATGACTGATTCCCAGGTACATTTTAAGTAGTATATTTGCTTCCTGCCTTATTCTAGAATGCAGTTAAGGGGATTGCAGTAAACATAAAGTAAATTGGACCAATATATTTAGATAAAAATTATTTTCAGAGAAAATAGAGTTGGAAAATTAAAACCAAGAATATGTTAAAATATGGTTATACAGAAACGAGTTCATTTGGAGAGATTAAAGTTGGGTTTCAAATGTGAATCTCATTGTTGTAGGTAAAGTAAAGCAGAGAAGAAATTCATTACATAATTTGCATTGTATATAAAGGATAAAAATAAACATTTCTTAGCAGGAGTAAGTTTTCCTTGGCACCTAGGTCAATAAAAATGTGATGTGACTTCTTATAGCTGATAAATCCAGCTTTTTTCATGGTCTGTTTTGATCAAGGATGAAATGAAGAATAGCAGTCAAAATAGTCCAATATTTGAAAGAAAAAAAATGAACATCAACAGAAAACAGAATAAATTATAGTATTTCATATAATAGAATTTTAAAAACAATAAAAAAGAACAGACTACTGCTGTTACCAAAGCAGATTACTGCTGTAACAACATGGATAAATCTCACATACATGTGGAGGGAAAGAAGCCAGAAACAAGTGTATATACTATATGATTCTATAAGTATGAAGTTCATAAATATAGAAAATTAATCAAGTTAAACATTTAGGATTAGGGTATTTTACATTACTCAAAGCATGTCATACCTCAATTTGTTTTTATAAAAAAGGGAAAGCTAGAATATCTAAAGAAATAGATGTAATGTGTGTCTTTCAAATGATTCTATGTCTTTCAATTCATTACAGATTGAGTCACCATATAAAGTAATAATTTCTAGAAAAATGATATAATTCTAGCCCATTAAAATGTGAAGCAGGAAGTATGTTTTTTTTGTTTGCTGCTTTATATCCAGTCCCTGGAACAACGTCTGATACACATGATGTTTCGTGGATATTTTTGGTTTTAATTTACTGAATCCACAGTTCCCTATTTCTACTTTCAGTCTTAGAAAAAGTGATGTTCTGCCTGTTCTTTAAGGGTAATTCATTTTCCACAAAATATAATACTTTTCACATCTCCTTTGAAGTCTTTCTCATTCGGATTTACACTCTTAGATATTAAACATATCTTGCTTTACTACCTTTTCACTCCCAGCTCAAAGCTTTGCCATACTGAGAAATACCTTTCTTTGACCACATGTCCCTATGTAGTGGCTTCTCTGGCTTCTTCCTCAGACAAGCTCAGTAAATTTTCATGGTGAACACACCTGTATAATCAGCATAAGAATCACATCAAGAAATAGAACATTAGCCCAGTACTCTAGACAACCCCTTCTAAAACTTTCCAAGTCATTACTCTCATCCCTTGGGTAATCAGCATTCACTTTTGTCTCCATAGATTATTTCTGCCTATTTTTAAAGTTCATACTATCCTACGTGGATACTCTATGTCTAGCTTCTCTTACTTAACATATTTGTGGAATTCATCCATGTTGAATTGTTAGGTGTAGTTTTAGTTTGATTCACACTCTTAGGCTGTTAATGGGCTTGCAGGTAGTTTTTATATTGGAGCAACTATAAATACTGCTGCTATGAACTTTCTTGTAAATACCTTTGGTTGCATGAATGTAATGTTCTTTTTGGATACACCAAAAGTAGAATTGCTGGATAAAAACTTATGCATAAATTCAACTTTTAATGATACTAGCAGTTTTACAAAGTGGTTGTCCAAAATTGCACTGTAACAGTGTATGAGATTCCCAGTTGCTCCAAGACAGCCTTCTTGAATATATTTTCTATACTTGCTTGCTTTTTTAGAATAACATTAAATTTGTAGATGATAAAAGAGAAACTCTACTAAATTTGAGTACATAAAATTTAAGTTTTCCTTTTTGATACAATCACCATAAATAAATTGATATAACTTGGAAACAATTTTAGTAATAAATATGGCAGATCTAATTTAATATTTAAATATATGTTTACAAACTAACAACTAGAATAAAATGCAGTAGAAAACTGCATACAAGACAGGAAGAAGCAATTTAAAATTGAGAAACATCAAGAAAGAACAAATGGCCAATAAAAATTAAAAATAATAAAATCAATTTCTAATGTTTATCAAAGTTTAACATGGATTACCTTATAAAGAATCCAAGAGGTAGGTACTTTTATTATTTCCTCTCCTTTTTTCTATTGAATGAGAAAATCAAAGCATAGAAATATTAAGATATTTGCTGAAGCTTATATATAAAGGATATCGTAGAACCGGGATTCAATCCCAGGCAGTATCACTCTGGATCCTGTGATCTTATCCACTATCCTGTATGGACTCAGCCTTACTTATGATTACTGAGATGCAAATTAAATGAATTATTATTTTTTTACCATCAGATTGTTCCTCTTTAAAAAAGATTAATCATATCTTGAATCTGATCATTGGCCAACATTTCCATGCATCGTATTGTAACCAGGACACATCATCTCTTACCAACTGCTTACTAACCTACTTACATCCACTCTTTTTTTTAAATAATTTTTTTAATTGAGATTGTTCACAAACCATACAATTATCCAAAGATCCAAAGTGTACAATCAATTGCCCATGGTACCATCATAGAGTTGTGCATCCATCACCACAATTAATTTTTTTTTCAATTTTTAGAACATTTTCATTACTCCAGAAAAGAAATAAAAACAAAAAAAAGGAAACTCAAATCCTCCCATACCCCTAACCACCCCCCCTCCATTACTGATTCATAATATTGGTAGAGTACATTTGTTACTGTTGATGAAAGAATGTTAAAATACTACTAACTGTAGTATATAGTTTGCAATAGGTATATGTTTTTTTCCTATATGCCCCTCTATTATTAACTTCTAGTTATAGTGTCATACATTTGCTCTAGTTCATGAGAGAGATTTCCAATATTTGTACAGTTAATCTTGTCTACCACAAGATTCACTGTTTTATACATTCCCATCTTTTAACTTCCAACTTTCCTGCTGGTGACTTATGTGACTCTGAGCTTCTCCTTTCCACCACATTCACAGGCCGTTCAGCACTGTTAGTCATTCTCACAACGTGCTACCATCACCTCTGTCCATTTCCAATGTTTAAGTTCACCCTAGTTGAACATTCTGCTCGTAATGAGCATCTGCTCCCCATTCTTTAGCCCCATTCTATATCCTGGTAACTTATATTTCATGTCTATGATTTTACATATTATAACTAGTTCATATTGTTGAGACCCTGCAATATTTGTCCTTATGTGTCTGTCTTATTTCACTCAATATAGTGCTCTCAAGTTTTCTTCATCAACCCCCTTTTTAAAGACTGTTTTTGTTCACACACCATACTTTCCATCCTAATTAAACAATCAGTGGTTCCATGTATAGTCATGCATTTATGTATTCACCACCATCACCACTATCTATATGAGGACATCTCCATTTCTTCCACAAAGAAGGAGGAAGAGTCAAAGAAGGTAGAGAGACAAAAGAAAAAAAAGACAGAGAGGAAAAAAGCATGACTGTTAGGAAATGACAAAAGGAAAGATAGCATTAAACCAAAGTAGAATAAAAAGTCAGACATCACCAATGCCAAGAGTCCCATACCCCTCCCCTATATCCCCCCCCCTCATAGGCATTTAGCTTTGGTAATATTGCCTTTGTTACATTAAAGGAAGCATAATACAATGTTTCTGTTAATTATAGTCTCTAGTTTGCATTGATTGTATTTTTCCCCCAATACCACCCTATTTTTTTTTTTATAATCACCTTTCTGATTACCTCTTTATTTCTTTATGCCTCTTCAACCCATTGTCTAGTGTCTTATCCTTTCAGTCCGAAGAAATCCCTTCATCGTTGCTTGTAGGCAGGTTGAGTGGTGGTGAACTCCCTCAGTTTTTGTTTATCTGGGAATGTCTTGATCTCTCCCTTTTTTTTTTTTTTTCATTTTTATTGAGATTGTTCAGATACCATACAATTATCCAAAGATCCAAAGTGTACAATCACTTGCCCCTGGGTACCCTCATACAGCTGTGCATCCATCACACTTAATTTTTGTTCAATTTTTAGAAACTTTTCATTACTCCAGACAAGAAATAAAGTGAAAGATGAAAAAAGAAAAAAAGAAAAGGAAACTCTAATCCTCCCCATCCCTAACCAACCCCCCTCAATTGTTGACTCCTAGTATTGATATAGTACGTTTGTTACTGTTTAAGAAAAAATGTTGAAATACTACTAACTGTAGTATATAGTTTGTAATAGGTATATAGTTCTTCCCTATATGCCCCTCTATTATTAACTTCTAATTGTATTGTCATACATTTGTTCTGGTTCATGAAGTGATTTCTAGTATTTGTACAGTTGATCATGGACATTGCCCACCATAGGATTCAGTTTTATACATTCCCATCTTTTGACCTCCAACTTTCCTTCTGGTGACATATATGACTCTGAGCTTCCCCTTTCCACCTCATTCACACACCATTCAGCGCTGTTAGTTAGTCTCACATCTTGCTACCAACACCCCTGTTCATTTCCAAACATTTAAGTTCATCCTAATTGAACATTCTGCTATACTAAGCAACCACTCCCCATTCTTAAGCCTCGTCCTATATCTTGGTACCTTATATTTCATGTCTATGAGTTTACATATTGTAATTAGTTCCTATCAGTGAGACCCTGCAATAATTGTCCTAATGTGTCTGGCTTATTTCACTCAGTATATTGCCCTCGAGGTTTTGTCATCAACCCATTTTTTTTAAATATGGTTTTGTTCACTCACCATACATTCCATCCCAAGTAAATAATCGATGGTTTTCTGCATGGTCATACATTTATGTGTTCACCACCTTCACCACTATCTATATAAGGGCATCTACATTTCTTCCCCAAGGCAGGAGGGAGAGTCAAAGAAGGTAGAGAGGCAAAAGAAAGAGGGAAAAAAAAATGACAGCTAGGAAGTAGCAAAAGGAAAAATAACCTTAAATCAAAGTAGAATAAAGAATCAGACAATACCACCAATGTCAAGTGTCTAACATGCCTCCCCTATCCCCCCCTCTTATCTGCATTCACCTTGGTATATCACCTTTGTTACATTAAAGGAAGCATAATACAATGATTCTATTAGTTACAGTCTCTAGTTTATGCTGATTGCATCCCTCCCCCAATGCCTCCCCATTTTCAACACCTTGCAAGGTTGACATTTGCTTGTTCTCCCTCGTAAAAGAACATATTTGTACATTTTATCACACTTGCTGAATACTCTATATTTCACCAAGTTACATAGTCCCAGTCTTTATCTTTCCTCCTTTCTTGTGGTGTCTCACATGCTCCCCACCTTCCTCTCTCATCCATATTCATAGTTATCTAGGGCAGGTGTCTTGTTTACAAAGTCTCTCATTGTCTGTTTGTCAGAAAATATTTTGAGCTCTTCCTCATATTTGAAGGACAGCTTTGCTGGATATAGGATTCTTGGTTGGCGGTTTTTCTCTTTCAGTACCTTAAATATATCACACCACTTCCTTCTTGCCTCCATGGTTTCTGCTGAGAGATCCACACATAGTCTTATTAAGCTTCCTTTGTATGTAATGGATTGCTTTTCTCTTGCTGCTTTCAGGATTCTCTCTTTGTCTTTGACGTTTGATAATCTGATTATTAAGTGTCTTGGCGTAGGCCTATTCATATCTCTTCTGTTTGGAGTACACTGCACTTCTTGGATCTGTAATTTTATGTCTTTCATAAGAGATGGGAAATTTTCATTAATTATTTCCTCTATTATTGCTTCTGCCCCCTTCCCCTTCTCTTCTCCTTCTGGGACATCAATGATATGTACATTATTGTACTTTGTTTCATCCTTGAGTTCCCAGAGACGTTGTTCATATTTTTTCATTCTTTTCTCCATCTGCTCCTTTGCGTGTAGGCTTTCAGGTGTTTTGTTCTCCAGTTCCCGAATGTTTTCTTCTGCCTGTTGAGATCTGCTGTTGTATGTTTCCATTGTGTCTTTCATCTCTTGTGTTGTGCCTGTCATTTCCATATATTCTACTGGTTGTTTTTTTGAACTTTTGATTTCTGCCGTATACATGCTCAGTGCTTCCTTTACAGCCTCTATCTCTTTTGCAATATCTTCTCTAAACTTTTTGATTTGATTTAGCATTAGTTTAAATTCCTGTATCTCAGTTGAAGTGTACATTTGTTCCTTTGACTGGGCCATAACTTTGTTTTTCTTAGTGTAGGTTGTAATTTTCTGTTGTCTAGGCATGGTTTCTTTGGTTATCCAAATCATGTTTTCCCAGACCAGAACAGGCTCAGGTCCCAGAGGGAAGAAATATTCAGTATCTGGTTTCCCTGAGGGTGTGTCTTAGAAAATTGCTCCACCCTTTGATGCCTCAGGTCACTGTGCTTTTCTGCCCAGCAGGTGATGCCTGTTAGCCTATAATTCTTGCCTGATGTGAGGAGGTATGGCCGTGTTCCCCCAGGCTCTGGGGTCTGGTTCTGAATGGAAAGGGCCACACCCCTTTCCTCCTAGAGAAGACAGAGCCCCCAGGTGGAGGTCATTAGCATTTCAATGGTCTCACTCTCTGCTTGTGCTGTCTCCACCCTTCCCCAAGTCACAGCCCTGGAAACTGAATATGACTGGGGCTTTCTCCACTGAGCCGAAAAAGAAACAGATAGTCCCCTTCAGACCCAGTCCAAGGCGACCCTCTGGCTCTCCAAGGACAGTCGTCACCCAAAGCCTCTGTTTTTGGGGGATGCATACCTGTAGTGAGCAGTTCACACTCGCTACTTAAAACCCAAGTTGGAGTTCAGCTGAGCTATATTCGCTTGCTGGGAGAGAGCTTCTCTCTGGCACCAGGAGGCTTTGCAGCTCGGGCTGTGGGGGAGGGGGTCTCACGACTTGGATCTGCAGGTTTTACTTACAGATTTTATGCTGTGTTCTCGGGCATTCCTCCCAATTCAGGTTGGTGTATGATGAGTGGATGGTCTCGTTTGTCCCCCTGCAGTTATTCTGGATTATTTACTAGTTGTTTCTGGTTTTTTGTAGTTGTTCCAGGGGGACTACTTAGCTTCCACTCCTCTCTATGCCGCCATCTTGCCCTGCCTCCTACCACCCTATTTTTAACACCTTGCAATGTGATATTCATTTGTTCTACCTCATGTAAAAACATATTTGTACCTTTTACCACAATCATTGAGCACCCTAGATTTCAGGGTTATATAGTTCCAGTCTACTTTCCTCTTTCCTTCTGGTGTCCTACCTGCTCCTAACCTTCTTCTTTCACTATACTCACAGTCGTCTTTGTTCAGTGTACTTACATTGCTGTGTTACTATCTCCCAAAACTGTGTTCCAAGCCTCTCACTCCTGTCTTTTCCTTTCTGTCTGCAGTGCTTTCTTTAGTGTTTCCCGTAGAGCAGGTATCTTGTTCACAAACTCTGTCATAGTCTGTTTGTCAGAGAATATTTTAAGCTCTCCCTCATAATTGAAGGACAGTTTTGCCAGATATAGGATTCTTGGTTGGTGGTTTTTCTCTTTCAGTATCTTAAATATATCACCCCACTTCCTTCTTGCCTCCATGGTTTCTATTGAGAAATCTGCACATAGTCTTATCAAGCTTCTTTTGTATGTGATGGATCGCTTTTCTCTTGCTGCTTTCAGGATTCTCTTTGTCTTTGATATTTCATAATCTGATTATTAAGTGTCTTGGCATAGGCCTGTTCAGATCTATTCTGTTTGGGGTACACTGTACCTCTTGGATCTGTAATTTTATGTCTTTCATAAGAGATGGGTAATTTTCATTGATTATTTCCTCTGTTGTTGCTTCTGCCCCTTTTCCCTTCTCTTCTCCTTCTAGGACACCCATGACATGTACAGTCTGCATTTTGTGTTGTCATTCAATTCCCTGAGATGTTGCTCATATTTTTCCATTCTTTTCTCTATCTGTTCTTTTGTGTGTAGGCTTTCAGGTGTCTTGTTCTCCAGTTCCCGAGTGTTTTCTTCTGCCTCTTGAGATCTGCTGTTGTATGTATCCATTGTGTCTTTCATCTCTTGTGTTGTGCCTTTCATTTCCATAGATTCTGCCAGTTGTTTTTTCAAACTTTCGATTTCTACCTTATGTACGCCCAGTGTTTTCATTATACACTTCATCTCTTTTGCCTATCTTCTCTAATCTTTTTGAATTGATTTAGCATTAGTTGTTTCAATTCCTTTATCTCAGTTGAAGTGTAAGTTTGTTCCTTTGGGCTATAACTTCGTTTTCTTAGTGTAGGTTGTAGTTTTCTGTTGTCTAGGCATCTGGTTTCCTTGGTTACCCCAATCAGGTTTTCCTAGACCAGAACAGGCTCGGTTCCGAGAAGGAGGAAGTAATATCAAGTCTTAGAAGATTGATACACCCTGTGAGGCCTCAAGCCACTGTGCTTTTCTGCCCAGCATATGGCGCTTGTCAGCCTGTCACTCCAGACTGTTGTAAGGAGGTGTGGCCCATGGCTGTTTTCCCCCAGGCTCTGGGGTCTGGTTCTGAATGGAAGGTGGGTAGTGGAGCTTGGCACCACCTCTTTCCTCTTAGGGAAAATATACCCCCTGGGGAGATATCATTTGCATTTGAATAGTCTCTCTGCCTTTGGTATCTCCACCCTTGTCTGGGTCAGAGAGCTGAGAACTGAAAATGGCTGAGGCTTTCTCCACTGAGCCGAAAAAGGGACAGAAAGCCCCCCTTCAGAGCTAGTCTGCAGCCACCCTCAGTTTCACCCATTGGCCAGAGACAGCACCTGGTCCTCTGGGCTCCCCCTCCCTCCCAGAGAGGTCCTCCAGCTGTCCAAGGTCAGTCATCACCAAAAGCCCCTGTCTGCTAGTTGGGGATTCATAGCTTCCATTGAGCAGTCAATGTTTGTTAATTAAAACTTCAGTTGGAGATGGGCTGAGGTATATTTGCTTGTTCAGAGAATGCTGCTCTCTAGCACAGTTTGGGCTGCTGTCGGGGAGGGGCTCCCAGCTCAGGTCTGCAGTTTTTACTTACAGATTTTATGCTCTGATCTTGGGCATTCCTCCCAATCTGGGCTGGTGTATGATATGTGGACAGTCACGTTTGTCCCCCAGCAGTTATTCCAGATTATTTACTAGTTGTTCCTGGTTGTTTATTGGTTGTTCCAGGGGGACTAACTAGCTTCTAATCCTCTCTATGCTGCCATCTTCAGTAAGTCCCTTATAATACTTGCATCCATTCTTGACCATCTAGTTGATTCTCCATGGAGCAACCTAAGTGATAATTTAAAATCTAAGGCATTGGAGGCGGGGCAAGATGGAGGACTGGTGAGCTGTAAGTTTTAGTTACTCCTCCAGGAAAGTAGGTAAAAAGCCAGGAACTGTGTGGACTGGACACCACAGAGCAATCTGTCTTTGGGCATACTTCATACAACACTCATGAAAATGTCGAACTGCTGAGATCAGCGAAATCTGTAAGTTTTTGCGGCCAGGGGACCCGCGCCCCTCCCTGCCAGGCTCAGTCCCGGGGGAGGAGGGGCTGTCAGCTCCGGGAAGGAGAAGGGAGAACTGCAGTGGTTGCTCTTATCGGAAACTCATTCTACTGATCCAGACTCCAACCATAGATAGACTGAGACCAGACACCAGAGAATCTGAGAGCTGCCAGCCCAGCAGAGAGGAGACAGGCATAGAAAAAAAAAAAAAATAACACGAAAAACTCCAAAATAAAAGCAGAGGATTTTTGGAGTTCTGGTGAACACAGAAAGGGGAAGGGCGGAGCTCAGGCCTTGAGGCGCATATGCAAATCCCGAAGAAAAGCTGATCTCTCTGCCCTGTGGACCTTTCCTTAATGGCCCTGGTTGCTTTGTCTATTAGCATTTCAATAACCCATTAGATCTCTGAGGAGGGCCCTTTTTTTTTTTTTTTTTAATCCTTTTTTCTTTTTCTAAAACAATTACTCTAAGAAGCCCAATATAGAAAGCTTCAAAGAATTGCAATTTGGGCATGTCAAGTCAAGAGCAGAACTAAGAGAGCTCTGAGACAAAAGGCAATAATCCACTGGCTGAGAAAATTCACTAAACACCACAACTTCCCAAGAAAGGGGGGTGTCCGCTCACAGCCACCATCCTGGTGGACAGGAAACACTCCTGCCCATCGCCAGCCCCATAGCCCAGAGCTGCCCCAGACAACCCAGTGTGACGGAAGTGCTTCAAATAACAGGCACACACCACAAAACTGGGCGTGGACATTAGCCTTCCCTGCAACCTCAGCTGATTGTCCCAGAGCTGGGAAGGTGGAGCAGTGTGAATTAACAAAGCCCCATTCAGCCATCATTTCAGCAGACTGGGAGCCTCCCTACAGAGCCCAGCAGCCCAGAACTGCCCTGGGGTGACGGCACTCACCTGTGACATAGTACAGTCATCCCTCAACAGAGGACCCGGGGTGCACAGCCTGGAAGAGGAGCCCACTTGCAAGTCTTAGGAGCCATACACCAATACCAAAGACTTGTGGGTCAGTGGCAGAGACAAACTGTGGCAGGACTGAACTGAAGGATTAGACTATTGCAGCACCTTTAAAACTCTAGGATCATCAGGGATATTTGATTGTTAGGGCCACCCCCCCTCCCCGACTGCCCAGAAACACGCCCCACATACAGGGCAGGCAACACCAACTACACACACAAGCTTGGTACACCAATTGGGCCCCACAAGACTCACTCCCCCACTCACCAAAAAGGCTAAGCAGGGGAGAACTGGCTCGTGGAGAACAGGGGGCTCGTGGACGCCACCTGCTGGTTGGTTAGAGAAAGTGTACTCCACAAAGCTGTAGATCTGATAAATTAGAGATAAGGACTTCAATAGGTCTACAAACCCTAAAAGAACCCTATCAAGTTCAGCAAATGCCACGAGGCCAAAAACAACAGAAAATTATAAAGCATATGAAAAAACCAGACGATTTGGATAACCCAAGCCCAAGCACCCAAATCAAAAGACCAGAAGAGACACAGCACCTAGAGCAGCTACTCAAAGAACTAAAGATGAACAATGAGACCATAGTATGGGATATGAAGGAAATCAAGAAGACTCTAGAGGAGCATAAAGAAGACATTGCAAGACTAAATAAAAAAATGGATGATCTTATGGAAATTAAAGAAACTGTTGACCAAATTAAAAAGATTCTGGACACTCATAGTACAAGTCTAGAGGAAGTTGAATAACGAATCAGTGACCTGGAAGATGACAGAATGGAAAATGAAAGCATAAAAGAAAGAATGGGGAAAAAAATTGAAAAAATCGAAATGGACCTCAGGGATATGATAGATAATATGAAACGTCCGAATATAAGACTCATTGGTGTCCCAGAAGGGGAAGAAAAGGGTAAAGGTCTAGGAAGAGTATTCAAAGAAATTGTTGGGGAAAACTTCCCAAATCTTCTAAACAACATAAATACACAAATCATAAATGCTCAGCGAACTCCAAATAGAATAAATCCAAATAAACCCACTCCGAGACATATTCTGATCACACTGTCAAACACAGAAGAGAAGGAGCAAGTTCTGAAAGCAGCAAGAGAAAAGCAATTCACCACATACAAAGGAAACAGCATAAGACTAAGTAGTGACTACTCAGCAGCCACCATGGAGGCAAGAAGGCAGTGGCACGATATATTTAAACTTCTGAGTGAGAAAAATTTCCAGCCAAGAATACTTTATCCAGCAAAGCTCTCCTTCAAATTTGAGGGAGAGCTTAAATTTTTCACAGACAAACAAATGCTGAGAGAATTTGCTAACAAGAGACCTGCCCTACTGGAGATACTCAAGGGAGCCCTACAGACAGAGAAACAAAGACAGGACAGAGAGACTTGGAGAAAGGTTCAGTACTAAAGAGATTCGGTATGGGTACAATAAAGGATATTAATAGAGAGAGGGAAAAATATGGCAAACATAAACCAAAGGATAAGATGGCCGATTCAAGAAATGCCTTCACGGTTTTAACATTGAATGTAAATGGATTAAACTCCCCAATTAAAAGATACAGATTCGCAGAATGGATCAAAAAAATGAACCATCAATATGTTGCATACAAGAGACTCATCTTAGACACAGGGACACAAAGAAACTGAAAGTGAAAGGATGGAAAAAAATATTTCATGCAAGCTACAGCCAAAAGAAAGCAGGTGTAGCAATATTAATCTCAGATAAAATAGACTTCAAATGCAGGGATGTTTTGAGAGACAAAGAAGGCCACTACATACTAATAAAAGGGGCAATTCAGCAAGAAGAAATAACAATCGTAAATGTCTATGCACCCAATCAAGGTGCCACCAAATACATGAGAGAAACACTGGAAAAACTAAAGGAAGCAATTGATGTTTCCACAATAATTGTGGGAGACTTCAACACATCACTCTCTCCTATAGATAGATCAACCAGACAGAAGACCAATAAGGAAATTGAAAACCTAAACAATCTGATAAATGAATTAGATTTAACAGACATATACAGGACATTACATCCCAAATCACCAGGATACACATACTTTTCTAGTGCTCATGGAACTTTCTCCAGAATAGATCATATGCTGGGACATAAAACAAGCCTCAATAAATTTAAAAAGATTGAAATTATTCAAAGCACATTCTCTGACCACAATGGAATACAATTAGAAGTCAATAACCACCAGAGACTTAGAAAATTCACAAATACCTGGAGGTTAAACAACACACTCCTAAACAATCAGTGGGTTAAAGAAGAAATGGCAAGAGAAATTGCTAAATATATAGAGACAAATGAAAATGAGAACACAACATACCAAAACCTATGGGATGCAGCAAAAGCAGTGCTAAGGGGGAAATTTATAGCACTAAACGCATATATTACAAAGGAAGAAAGAGCCAAAATCAAAGAACTAATGGATCAACTGAAGAAGCTAGAAAATGAACAGCAAACCAATCCTAAACCAAGTACAAGAAAAGAAACAACAAGGATTAAAGCAGAAATAAATGACACAGAGAACAAAAAAACAATAGAGAGGATAAATATCACCAAAAGTTGGTTCTTTGAGAAGATCAACAAGATTGACAAGCCCCTAGCTAGACTGACAAAATCAAAAAGAGAGAAGACCCATATAAACAAAATAATGAATGAAAAAGGTGACATAACTGCAGATCCTGAAGAAATTAAAAAAATTATAAGAGGATATTATGAACAACTGTATGGCAACAAACTGGATAATGTAGAAGAAATGGACAATTTCCTGGAAACATATGAACAACCTAGACTGACCAGAGAAGAAATAGAAGAACTCAACCAACCCATCACAAGCAAAGAGATCCAATCAGTCATCAAAAATCTTCCCACAAATAAATGCCCAGGGCCAGATGGCTTCACAGGGGAATTCTACCAAACTTTCCAGAAAGAACTGACACCAATCTTACTCAAACTCTTTCAAAACATTGAAAAAAATGGAAGACTACCTAACTCATTTTATGAAGCTAACATCAATCTAATACCAAAACCAGGCAAAGATGCTACAAAAAAGGAAAACTACCGGCCAATCTCCCTAATGAATATAGATGCAAAAATCCTCAACAAAATACTTGCAAATCGAATCCAAAGACACATTAAAAAAATCATACACCATGACCAAGTGGGGTTCATTCCAGGCATGCAAGGATGGTTCAACATCAGAAAAACAATCATTGTATTACAACACATTAAAAACTCGAAAGGGAAAAATCAATTGATCATCTCAATAGATGCTGAAAAAGCATTTGACAAAATCCAACATCCGTTTTTGATAAAAACACTTCAAAAGGTAGGAATTGAAGGAAACTTCCTCAACATGATAAAGAGCATATATGAAAAACCCACAGCCAGCATAGTACTCAATGGTGAGAGACTGAAAGCCTTCCCTCTAAGATCAGGAACAAGACAAGGATGCCCGCTGTCACCACTGTTATTCAACATTGTGCTGGAAGTGCTAGCCAGGGCAATCCGGCAAGGCAAAGAAATAAAAGGCATCCAAAT
Source organism: Choloepus didactylus (assembly GCF_015220235.1). NCBI lineage: Eukaryota > Metazoa > Chordata > Mammalia > Pilosa > Megalonychidae > Choloepus > Choloepus didactylus. Next base: position 17,374,075 of record NC_051333.1, read on the forward strand.
TGGAAAAGAAGAAGTAAAACTGTCATTGTTTCAGATGATATGATCTTATATCTAGAAAACCCTGAGAAATCGACGATACAGCTACTAGAGCTAATAAACAAATTTAGCAAAGTAGCGGGATACAAGATTAATGCACATAAGTCAGTAATGTTTCTATATGCTAGAAATGAACAAACTGAAGAGACACTCAAGAAAAAGATACCATTTTCAATAGCAACTAAAAAAATCAAGTACCTAGGAATAAACTTAACCAAAGATGTAAAAGACCTATACAAAGAAAACTACATAACTCTACTAAAAGAAATAGAAGGGGACCTTAAAAGATGGAAAAATATTCCATGTTCATGGATAGGAAGACTAAATGTCATTAAGATGTCAATTCTACCCAAACTCATCTACAGATTCAATGCAATCCCAATCAAAATTCCAACAACCTACTTTGCAGACTTGGAAAAGCTAGTTATCAAATTTATTTGGAAAGGGAAGATGCCTCGAATTGCTAAAGACACTTTAAAAAAGAAAAACGAAGTGGGAGGACTTACACTCCCTGACTTTGAAGCTTATTATAAAGCCACAGTTGCCAAAACAGCATGGTACTGGCACAAAGATAGACATATAGATCAATGGAATCGAATTGAGAATTCAGAGATAGACCCTCAGATCTATGGCCGACTGATCTTTGATAAGGCCCCCAAAGTCACCGAACTGAGCCATAATGGTCTTTTCAACAAATGGGGCTGGGAGAGTTGGATATCCATATCCAAAAGAATGAAAGAGGACCCCTACCTCACCCCCTACACAAAAATTAACTCAAAATGGACCAAAGATCTCAATATAAAAGAAAGTACCATAAAACTCCTAGAAGATAATGTAGGAAAACATCTTCAAGACCTTGTATTAGGAGGCCACTTCCTAGACTTTACACCCAAAGCACAAGCAACAAAGAGAAAATAGATAAATGGGAACTCCTCAAGCTTAGAAGTTTCTGCACCTCAAAGGAATTTCTCAAAAAGGTAAAGAGGCAGCCAACTCAATGGGAAAAAATTTTTGGAAACCATGTATCTGACAAAAGACTGATATCTTGCATATACAAAGAAATCCTACAACTCAATGACAATAGTACAGACAGCCCAATTATAAAATGGGCAAAAGATATGAAAAGACAGTTTTCTGAAGAGGAAATACAAATGGCCAAGAAACACATGAAAAAATGTTCAGCTTCACTAGCTATTAGAGAGATGCAAATTAAGACCACAATGAGATACCATCTAACACCGGTTAGAATGGCTGCCATTAAACAAACAGGAAACTACAAATGCTGGAGGGGATGTGGAGAAATTGGAACTCTTATTCATTGTTGGTGGGACTGTATAATGGTTCAGCCACTCTGGAAGTCAGTCTGGCAGTTCCTTAGAAAACTAGAGATAGAGCTACCATTCGATCCAGCGATTGCACTTCTCGGGATATACCCGGAAGATCGGAAAGCAGTGACACGAACAGATATCTGCACGCCAATGTTCATAGCAGCATTATTCACAATTGCCAAGAGATGGAAACAACCCCAAATGTCCATCAACAGATGAGTGGATAAATAAAATGTGGTATATACACACGATGGAATACTACGCGGCAGTAAGAAGGAACGATCTGGTGAAACATATGACAACATGGATGAACCTTGAAGACATAATGCTGAGCGAAATAAGCCAGGCACAAAAGAGAAATATTATATGCTACCACTAATGTGAACTTTGAAAAATGTAAAACAAATGGTTTATAATGTAGAATGTAGGGGAACTAGCAGTAGAGAGCAATTAAGGAAGGGGGAACAATAATCCAAGAAGAACAGATAAGCTATTTAACGTTCTGGGGATGCCCAGAAATGACTATGGTCTGTTAATTTCTGATGGATGTAGTAGGAACAAGTTCACTGAAATGTTGCTATAGTATGTAACTTTCTTGGGGTAAAGTAGGAACATGTTGGAAGTTAAGCAGTTATCTTAGGTTAGTTGTCTTTTTCTTACTCCCTTGCTATGGTCTCTTTGAAATGTTCTTTTATTGTATGTTTGTTTTCTTTTTAACTTTTTTTTTCATACAGTTGATTTGAAAAAAGAAGGGAAAGTTAAAAAAAAAAAAAAAAAGAAAAAAGACAAACAAGGAAAAAAAAAAAACAAAAAAACGATGTAGTGCCCCCTTGAGGAGCCTGTGGAGAATGCAGGGGTATTCGCCTACCCCACCTCCATGGTTGCTAACATGACCACAGACATAGGGGACTGGTGGTTTGATGGGTTGAGCCCTCTACCATAAGTTTTACCCTTGGGAAGACGGTTGCTGCAAAGGAGAGGCTAGGCCTCCCTGTATTTGTGCCTAAGAGTCTCCTCCTGAATGCCTCTTTGTTGCTCAGATGTGGCCCTCTCTCTCTGGCTAAGCCAACTTGAAAGGTGAAATCACTGCCCTCCCCCCTACGTGGGATCAGACACCCAGGGAAGTGAATCTCCCTGGCAACGTGGAATATGACTCCCGGGGAGGAATGTAGACCCGGCATCGTGGGATGGAGAACATCTTCTTGACCAAAAGGGGGATGTGAAAGGAAATGAAATAAGCTTCAGTGGCAGAGAGATTCCAAAACGAGCCGAGAGATCACTCTGGTGGGCACTCTTACGCACACTTTAGACAACCTTTTTTAGGTTCTAAAGAATTGGGGTAGCTGGTGGTGGATACCTGAAACTATTAAACTACAACCCAGAACCCATGAATCTCGAAGACAGTTGTATAAAAATGTAGCTTATGAGGGGTGACAGTGGGATGGGAATGCCATAAGGACCAAACTCCACTTTGTCTAGTTTATGGATCGATGTGTAGAAAAGTAGGGGAAGCAAACAAACAGACAAAGGTACCTAGTGTTCTTTTTTACTTCAATTGCTCTTTTTCACTCTAATTATTATTCTTGTTATTTTTGTGTGTGTGCTAATGAAGGTGTCAGGGATTGATTTAGGTGATGAATGTACAACTATGTAATGGTACTGTAAACAATCGAAAGTACAATTTGTTTTGTATGACTGCGTGGTATGTGAATATATCTCAATAAAATGATGATTAAAAAAAAAAAAAAAAAAAAAAAAAAAAAAAAAAAAAAAAAAAGAAAGTACCATAAAACTCCTAGAAGATAATGTAGGAAAACATCTTCAAGACCTTGTATTAGGCGGCCACTTCCTAGACTTTACACCCAAAGCACAAGCAACAAAAGAGAAAATAGATAAATGGGAACTCCTCAAGCTTAGAAGTTTCTGCACCTCAAAGGAATTTCTCAAAAAGGTAAAGAGGCAGCCAACTCAATGGGAAAAAATTTTTGGAAACCATGTATCTGACAAAAGACTGATATCTTGCATATACAAAGAAATCCTACAACTCAATGACAATAGTACAGACAGCCCAATTATAAAATGGGCAAAAGATATGAAAAGACAGTTCTCTGAAGAGGAAATACAAATGGCCAAGAAACACATGAAAAAATGTTCAGCTTCACTAGCTATTAGAGAGATGCAAATTAGGACCACAAGTAGATACCATCTAACACCGGTTAGAATGGCTGCCATTAAACAAACAGGAAACTACAAATGCTGGAGGGGATGTGGAGAGATTGGAACTCTTATTCATTGTTGGTGGGACTGTATAATGGTTCAGCCACTCTGGAAGTCAGTCTGGCAGTTCCTTAGAAAACTAGATATAGAGCTACCATTCGATCCAGCGATTGCACTTCTCGGTATATACCCGGAAGATCGGAAAGCAGTGACACGAACAGATATGTGCACGCCAATGTTCATAGCAGCATTATTCACAATTGCCAAGAGATGGAAACAACCCAAATGTCCTTCAACAGATGAGTGGATAAATAAAATGTGGTATATACAACGATGGAATACTACGCGGCAGTAAGAAGGAACGATCTCGTGAAACATATGACAACATGGATGAACCTTGAAGACATAATGCTGAGCGAAATCAGCCAGGCACAAAAAGAGAAATATTATATGCTACCACTAATGTGAACTTTGAAAAATGTAAAACAAATGGTTTATAATGTAGAATGTAGGGGAACTAGCAGTAGAGAGCAATTAAGGAAGGGGGAACAATAATCCAAGAAGAACAGATAAGCTATTTAACGTTCTGGGGATGCCCAGAAATGACTATGGTCTGTTAATTTCTGATGGATATAGTAGGAACAAGTTCACAGAAATGTTGCTATATTATGTAACTTTCTTGGGGTAAAGTAGGAACATGTTGGAAGTTAAGCAGTTATCTTAGGTTAGTTGTCTTTTTCTTACTCCCTTGTTATGGTCTCTTTGAAATGTTCTTTTATTGTATGTTTGTTTTCTTTTTAACTTTTTTTTTCATACAGTTGATTTAAAAAAGAAGGGAAAGTTAAAAAAAAAAAAAAAAGAAAAGAAAAACAAGGAAAAAAAAAAAGATGTAGTGCCCCCTTGAGGAGCCTGTGGAGAATGCAGGGGTATTCGCCTACCCCACCTCCATGGTTGCTAACATGACCACAGACATAGGGGACTGGTGGTTGGATGGGTTGAGCCCTCTACCATAAGTTTTACCCTTGGGAAGACGGTTGCTGCAAAGGAGAGGCTAGGCCTCCCTATATTTGTGCCTAAGAGTCTCCTCCTGAATGCCTCTTTGTTGCTCAGATGTGGCCCTCTCTCTCTGGGTAAGCCAACTTGAAAGGTGAAATCACTGCCCTCCCCCCTACGTGGGATCAGACACCCAGGGGAGTGAATCTCCCTGGCAACGTGGAATATGACTCCCGGGGAGGAATGTAGACCCGGCATCATGGGACAGAGAACATCTTCTTGACCAAAAGGGGGATGTGAAAGGAAATGAAATAAGCTTCAGTGGCAGAGAGATTCCAAAACGAGCCGACAGATCACTCTGGTGGGCACTCTTACGCACACTTTAGACAACCCTTTTTAGGTTCTAAAGAATTGGGGTAGCTGGTGGTGGATACCTGAAACTATCAAACTACAACCCAGAACCCATGAATCTCGAAGACAGTTGTATAAAAATGTAGCTTATGAGGGGTGACAATGGGATTGGGAAAGCCATAAGGACCAAACTCCACTTTGTCTAGTTTATGGATGGATGTGTAGAAAAGTAGGGGAAGGAAACAAACAGACAAAGGTACCCAGTGTTCTTTTTTACTTCAATTGCTCTTTTTCACTCTAATTATTATTCTTGTTATTTTTGTGTGTGTGCTAATGAAGGTGTCAGGGATTGATTTAGGTGATGAATGTACAACTATGTAATGGTACTGTAAACAATCGAAAGTACAATTTGTTTTGTATGACTGCGTGGTATGTGAATATATCTCAATAAAATGATGATAAAAAAAAAACACACGATAAAACAAACCCTGCAAAAAAAAAAAAATAGATGGGGGCGATGAATGCAGTTATGTGATGGTACTGTGAACAGTTGATTGTACACCATGGATGACTGTATGGTATGTGAATATATCTCAATAAAACTGAATTAAAAAAAAAAAGTGGTGTGACTAAAAGGACTGGATGAGTAAGTAAATAAATGAATATAAAATCCTGAAAAAAAAAATCTAAGGCATTAACTTCCTTGTTAAAACCATCTAATGGAATAAAATCCAACTTCCTTTCTGTCCTTTACAAGAACCCTTCATAATATAACTTCTGCCTGTGTCTGCCATTATCTTGTGCTACACTCTGTTATTCACTATGTTTCAGCCACACTAGCTTTTCCCCCATTTTTGAACAGATCAAGTTTATCCCTGCCTCAGGAACCTTGAACATGCTATTAAATGCTCTTACCTTGATGTGCCAATTTGGATGTATTAAGTATCCCCAAATACTATGTTCTTTATCGCAATCTTGTGGGAGGCAGATATATTCGTGTTGATTAGATTGGAATCTTTGGATTAGGTTGTTTCCATGGAGGTGTGGCCCCACCCATTCAGTGTGGGTTGTAATTAAATCACTGGAGTCCTATAAGAGCACACTGACAGAAGGAGCTCACTGCTGCAGCCAAGGGAGACATTTTGGAGATGGCCGTTGAAAGCAAACTTTTGCTGATGCTCTGGAGAAGCTAAGAGAGGACAAAAGACCCCAAGAGCAACATCCTGAGGAATGCACAGGAGCTGATAGAGGAGCTGGAACACAACCCAGGATCGGCAGATGCCGGTCACATGCCTTCCCAGCTAACAGAGGTTTTCTGGATGCCACTGCCCTTCCTATGGTGAAGGTATACTCATGTTGATTCCTTAATTCAGACATTTTCATTACTTTCATAACTGTAAATTTGTAGCCAAATAAACCCCCTTTATAAAAGCCAGTCCATTTCTGGTATTTTGCCTGACGACAGCATTAGCAAACTGGAACACCTAGATATTGATATGATCGGGTCCTTCTCATCATTCAGGTCTCAGCTGAAACGTCACATTCTTCAAGGTCTTCTTTGATCACTGGATTCAGAGCAGATCATCTTGGCCTCTCTGACCTTCATTGTGTTTTCTTAATAGCATTTATCATTATTTTATTTTGTTTATTCGCTTGTTTATGTTTTAATTTCTGTCTCCCCTAAGTAGAATATAAGCTAAGTAGACTATAAGTTAGTAAGATAAAGCAAGAACTTTATCTTATTAACTGCTATATTCTTAGTACTGGGTATGTTATAGTAACTCAGTAACTTATTACTGAAATTTTAAAAATGTAACTATAAATGGATGGTGGTGAGGGTGGCACAACACCATTAATGTGATTAATTTCTCTGAAATGTAAGCTTGGGTGTAGTTGAGAAGGGAAAGTCCATCTTGTATTTATGTTTCTACAATTTAAAATGGAGAGAGAGAGATTGAGAGACAGAGAGAGAGAGAGAGAGAGAGAAACTAAAGAGACAGTAACAACTAAATACAATACATGATCCTGGAGTGGACCTAATAATGGAGAAGAAAATGCCCAAAAGGACATTGGGAAATATGGAAAAGTTGGAATGATGACTTTAACTTTTTATCGGAGTAAAATTTCCTGAACTTGATAACTCTACTTCAGGTGGTTGCATAAGTGAATATCCCTGTTCTTAGGAAAAGTATATGGAAGTGTTCAAGAAGCCTTATGTATACAACCTACTCTCAAATCTTTAGAAAATAAATGTATAGATAAATAGCTAGACAGTTAGATAGATAACAGATGAACAGACAGGCAGAGTGATATGGAAAATGTGGCAAAATGTTAAAAGTTGGTGAATCTGGGTAGCTGGGTGAGGTGGTATGTAGGAATTCCCTGTATAAGTTTTTTAAAAATTACTTTTGCATCTGTTCTGTAAGTTTGAAATTATTTCAAAATAAAAAGTTTATTAAAGAAAAAACAACTGCAGGGCTCAAATAAGAATTATATTCTTATGTTCTTCAGTGGCAGGTAATACTCATAATGAAAAACCTTAAGCACAAGACCCTAAAATAGCCTCTGAGCTATGAAAAAAAGGTTGTCATTTAAAACTTACTGTTTTAACATGTTGCAGAAGTAGAAGAGATGAGATTTAGGAGGTTTTGCCGAGACTAAATCAAAAGAACTTATTGATAAATCATACCTAGACGTTGAGAAAGAGGTAGGAATCAAAATTTATTGCCACAGTTCCATTTTTAGAAAAAAAAAAGTAGCTTGTGTTGCCTTTAACCAAAATGGGAAAGTTAGTTGCAGAAATTGCTGGATAACCTTCTTACCCTGAGTTGGGAGGGACCTTCTTGGATACTTTTTTTTCCCTGGAGAATTAGCATATTAATTTAATTTACACTAAGGTATGTATGACAGACACCAGAACCTTCTTGAAAGCAGATTTTTGTAGGTAGATGTTTTTGTTTCTTTGGCTGCTCAAGCAAATACTATGAAATGGATTGGGTTAAATGATGGAAATTTATTAGCTTACGGTTTTGAAGCTAAAAGGAAGTCCAAATCAAGGGGTCATCAAGTTGATGCTTTCTTCCTGAAGACTGATGTTCCAGGGCTGGCTGCTGGTGATCCGTAGTCCGTGCTGCCTCTGTCACATGTCAGTGCTACTCTGTCACATGTCAGCCACTCCAGGCCTCTCCATTCTCTTTCATGTTCCATTGAATTTCAGCTTCTGGCTGCTCCCTGTGGCTTTCTCTCCATCTGTCCAAATTTCACTCCACTTGTAAAGGACTCCAGTAACAGTATTAAGACCCATCCTGATTGAGATGCATCACACCTTAACTGAAGTCAACTCATCAAAAGGTCCTACTTACAATGGGTTCACACCCACAGGAATGGATTAACTTTCAAAACATGTTTTTCTGGGGTACATAAAGCTCCAAGCACCACAGAAGACTGGCATTGGAAGGTAAGGTGAGGCCAAGAACTAAGTGCCTTGTGTTGGTTCGGAGTCAGTCAAGAATCCACACAATGCAGCGAGTCAGTTTTAAATAGAAAGTTTAAGATTTATTAGATGAAAAGCAGGTGGGAGCCAGTGAAAAGAAAAAAAATGGCTCCTGTCCTCTATCTGAGAGCTGCATTTTTTAAAGAAAAAAACCATGTTGGGAGGGAAGGGTGTCTGCTGGGTGGTGTCCTGTGCCTTGATTGGGTGATGGCTTATCAACATTTGAGCTAATTGGTTGCTAGGGTTATGAGACACTACTCTTCTTTGAAGTGCAGCTATACTAGCTATCTGGAGGGAGCAGGCCTTTTCTGCATGCCTATGGTCGTTCATCTTATGGACATATCTGATCTTGCTTTATCCGCCTTTTGGGGGTTGAGGCGCTACCGTGACTGGAATTTCTAAAACAGCCTTCAACCCGTATTTTATGGCGCATTGGGTTTCTGTGAGATAAACTGCAGGGCCCCTGGGTCAGAAATTCCTTCTATATGTTAGATTCTTTTCTGGGATTTGACACCTTGCAAGCATGTTTTACTTAATAGAGTACCTACAGTACCTTGTATAAGTACTCAGCAAATGCTGTTTGCTGTTTTTGACAGGATGTCCAAAACACTAAAGATGAATTTTGCCCAATGCCAGTGATCTTCTTCCATTAAATTTTGTGATTATAAATTCTGTAGAGAAATTTGACATTGTCCAAAAGTCATTTACCTCCTCACATTCAAGTCATACATACACCATATTTTATTGTCTCCTTAGCTTTATGTATTCAATAATTTCATATGCATCAAGGTAACAGAATTACCCATACTACATTGAAATGTGTTTAAAAATATAGTTTCTTTATTTTGTAAATTTGTTCTGATATGCTTTGTGAGTTCTATTTGATTGATGGGATGGTGGGGGAAAAGCTAGTTTTAATGCAATCTGGCTCAAAACTTAATCCATTCAGCAAATTGTTCCTTTGAGTTATTCAGATTCCTCCTTATAACCCTGCCCTCTCTTAAGGTGTGTCTGAGATATGGAGGAAGATCTATATAGCTTTGGAAGGAAGGAGTGCCCCGTGATTCTCCTTGGTTGGGTGTTTGCTGGTGTCCACCAAATCTGGTTCAGCTTGCTCTTTTTTCTCTGGGCATTCTGTGACTGATGGATTTGTGGTATTCTTTACAGCTTGACTGTGGCCCAAGAGCCTCTCCCTGTCAACTGGCTGCCTCTTGGCTCTTGCTGGTTCTGTAGACCTCTCTGAGTCTCCATCTTATGCTGTAAATGCTGCCTGGCTTCTATATACCTTCAGCCTGTGGGGTCACCGTCCCTCCTGGAAAGGTCCTATCGCTCCCTACCCAGGGTCTGTTCTGTGGGAACTGAAGGCTACTTAGAAGTCCTTCTTCAGCTTGGTCATGGCAGTCTCCCTCTTAATTCACTGCCTCTCCACAACTCCACATAAGTGCCCTAGATTGCAGGGAATTCTGAGCGTGCATTTAACTATCTACCTCCCTATATCCATGCTCTTTCTTCTTTTTTCCCAGGCTTCCAAGGGGGAGGAGAGTTTTCTTCTTCCATCTTTTCCTCTGCCTTTCCTATTTCAATAAAGCTACAATGGAGAAAGGGTATGAGGCATGAAGAAACATAATAAGGAACCATACATTGGAAAGTATTTCAAAACTGGTATACTGGTTAATATGTTTGGTATCCATGAGTACCAATGAGAGGCCTGAGGTTATGTAACATAAAGCCATGGAAGGTCTCGAGATATTCTTGATGACAAATGCATCCATCCAGAAGTAAGAAAATTAGCTCCTGAAGGAAGAATTTCACATCTCTTTGTTCTTCTGTTGCCATATTTAGTCCCCATTGCAAATAAAACGCTGTCTTCACCAGAAACATAGAGCAAAGTGTCTAAGAAAATGAAATTCATTCAATTGACAAGTACATATGAAGCTTTCTATATGTTCTGCATTCTGCTTACTGCTTTACTGGAATTCTTCATTTTTTTTCACATGGATTTGAATTAATGTTTGGTGTCATTTCTTTTCAGCCTGAAGAACTTCCTTATTAATTAATTCTTATGAGGTCAGTCTTTCAGTAATGAATTCTTAGTTTTTGTTATCTGGAAATGCATTTTACCATCTTTTATTTGTTTTTTTTGAAGTGAAATTCATATAACAAAATTTACCATTTTAAAAGAGCTATTCAGTGTTATGTGGTATAATCACAATGGTGTACAACCACCACTTGTATCTAGTTCCAAAACATTTTCATCATCCCCAAAATAAAATCCTATACCCATTAAGCAGTTTCTCCCCATTCCCTCCCCTCCTTTCAGCCCCTGGCAACCATCAATCTGCATTCTGTCTCTATGAATTTACCTACTCTGGATAATTCATAAATATGGAATTGTCCAATATGTGACCTTTTGTGTCTGGGCTTTTTCAGTTAGCATAATAACCTTCATTAAAAAAATAACTTTGTTAGATAAAAAAATCTTGCTTAACTGGTTTTTCTTTCAGTATTTTGAATATGCTGTCCCATTGCTGGTTGGCCTTCATTGTTTCTGATGAGCAGCCAGCTATTAGTTTTTACTGTGGTCTCTTGTAGACAATGAATTTTCTCTTGCTGCTTTCAAGATTTTTTTCTTTTTCTTTGACTTTCAACATTTTGAGTATGATGTGTCTGGGTATGGATCTCTTTGCAGTTATCCTTTTGGTTTGTTGGTCTCCTTGGATAAGTGTAGTGATGTTTTTCATCAAATTTATGAAATTTACAGTCATTATTTCTTCATAAATTTTTTATGTCCTTTTCTCTCCTCTCCTTTTGGTACTCCCATTCTGCATATATTGATGTACTAATTGCTTTCCCACATTTATCTGTGGCTATGTTCATTTTTCTTAATTCTTTTTTCCTTCCCTTCTTCATATTGCATAAATTCTATTGATCTAACTTTTATTTTGTTGATTCATTCTTCTGCCAACCCAAACCATCATGCAGCTCTGAGAAAAGTTGCAGCCAGGTCAATATGGAGTTGCTGAGCAAAGCTTTTGAATCCTGCATCAGTTAGAAGTGGTATAGATTCTCATATCCTCACTGTGCGCAGCCTTTGGCTGGGAGTAGCCAGGGGGTAGCATGGCCTCAGCAGGAACATACTAGTACGGAAAAGGTGGAGAACATGCAGGCTGTTCTCTAACTATGCTTCTCATAGGAGGTTCTCTTGAAGGGGATCTGAGCAACACACTTCCATGGCTTCCACAAAAGTAGAAATTTAAAATGCTCTATTCCTGACATGAACATTTTAAACTAAGATTATAGTTGACCTCCTGTGACAGAAATCCCAGAAAGCAGTTGCTTAAGCAGGACATAAATTTATTTCTCCCCCATGTAGAAGTTTGAGTGTCCTGTAGCTCAAAGAGACTGGGAACAAGGCTCTCTATTTCGTTGCTATATCATTCTCAATGGTTGGCTTCTACCTAATTATCCCAAATGGCTGCATTTACCCTAGCCATCACATTTACTTTCCAGCCCCTCCTACATTCATCTCGTTTTCCAGAACTGTGTCATATAAAATACCTAGCTTCCAAGGAGGCAAAGATTTATATTTATTCCAGGAGGCCATGTGCCTGGCCAAAAAATTGGGAAGAAGAGAAGAATAGGTATCGGCACGTAAGAGTAACAATCTGTTCTATGGTATTGCACTGTTCAAGATTTCTAATTTTTTTCTTAGACTAATGTTGGTTTCATTATTCATTTCATTGAGATTTTTAATATTTCAACCACAGAGATATACCACTTTAAATGTAAGGTGTCAATATTTATTCCTGGTGGTGGATGTTTATTTTTCATTACTAAACTTATCAAACTTAATTAACATTTGCCTTATAGATTATTTATACTTAAAATATCAACTTTTAAATGTGGAGATTTATGTATATAAATTCTAAATTTCTCATTTAAAGATTATTTCTTTAGTGAATTAATCTCCCATTTAGTGAATATTTTTTCTTCAAGTATTTTCCTCAAATTTATTTTATTGATTTCTTTTTGGATTCCTTCACTCATGAGCTGGGTACAATTAGGATTTTCTTGCAAAATCTGTGGTATATTTTTTCCTGTTTAGGTTTTATGCACAGGGAGTGGGGGCCTAGTATTTCTTGGCAGCCACTATCCTCATGTTAGCCAGGATGTTGCTTAGCATCTCTCTTTCTCTTGGGGTGAATATGTGTCTTCACCCTTTTCTTTATGAACTCGAGGGCCTGATTGTCCTTGGAGACTTTGGACAACTCCATGGTGCACTGCTCATACAGGGTGTGACCATGCATCTCTTGGATGTTGTCCTTCATGAATTTGGTATGTGTGATGAGGCACTCACAGCAGCAGTGCTGCCTTGGCTTGCTCACATTCTTGGTCACCTTATAGCCTTTGTTGAGGCCTATGTCCAAGGGATAGCAAAGATCTATGGCTGCTGCTCTTCAACGGCTGCCACAGCAGAAAGGCTATGGCATTGGTTTGTGTCATTCATTTAATAGTTTAGTGAGCTGGCTTCTTGAGGGAAATATAGTTTCCTGAAGAGAGATCTGGGACTGAGGCAGGACCAGTGAGAACACATCTTACATGCTCCTGTCTTTTACCATGATTGGTTAAGGCATTATACTAAGACCAGCTTTCAACATCACATTTTCTCTTCAGCTTCCTTGGACAAATGATTTATCCAGGATTATTTTTGTCTTTCTCCCAGTTAAGGGGAAGTCCAAAGAGCCCCCTGAGTTTCAGGGTTTTATTGCCCTGGCACTTTCCCTTTTTCTTCTTAACCTGTTTATTTCAAATGTCTTGAAATGGTTCCAGTGAGGATTTCCCATCAGCCCCACAGGCTACTCTGAACCCATAGGGTTAGTGGATGTTGATCTTCATGGGCACCTTTTAGGAACTAGATAAATTCGTAGAAATGTTAATTATGAATTAGCTCCTGGTGATTTCCTTCTATCTCCCCCCAACTTTGGTAGAAATTCTTCAAAGAGTAGGAATAATGTTTAGCTCCCTTCATTTCCATTGCTGTTGAAGATTTTTTCTTATGTTCATATGCATTTGGCCGTTCAAAATTTTAACTAGGAAAGGTTAGTTAGATTTCTATATTCAAGTCACATTGCTTGAAATGACAAAAAAATTGTCACTTGCATCACATTTCTGAAACTCATTCTATTTCTTTCTTTTTTATTTTTGTATTGTGTTAATATATTTACAATATAAAATTTCTCATTTTAACCACTTACAATTATACAATTCAGTAGTATCAGTTACATTCACAATGTTGTGATACCCTCACCACCATTCATTACCAAAATTTTCCAATATCCTGAACTCTGTACCGATTAAGCAATACCCCATACACCCTACAAGTCCCTGGCAATCTGTAATCTACTTCCTGTCTCTATGAGTTTGCATATGCTAGGATTTCATATAAGCTGAATCATACAATCTATCTCCTTTTGTGTTTGGCTTATTTCACTCAACTTGATGTTTTCAAGGTTCATCCATGTTGTAAAATGTCATTCTTCACTGCTTTTTCTAGTTTGCTAATGCTGCTGGAAAGCAAAACACCAGAGATGGATTGGCTTTTATAAAGGGGGTTTATTTGGTTACAAAGTTACAGTCTTAAGACCATAAAGTGTCCAAGGTAATGCGTCAGCAATCAGGTACCTTCACTGGAGGATGGCCAGTGGTGTCCGGAAAACCTCTGTTAGCTGGGAAGGCACGTGGCTGGCGTCTGCTTCAAAGTTCTGGTTTCAAAATGGCTTTCTCCCAGGACGTTCCTCTCTAGGCTGCAGTTCCTCAAAAATGTCACTGTTAGTTGCTATTGGGGTGTTTGTCCTCTCTTAGCTTCTCCAGAGCAAGAGTCTGCTTTCAACGGCCATCTTCAAACTGTCTCTCATCTGCAGTTACTGTCTCAGCTTCTGTGCATTCTTCAAAGTGTCCCTCTTGGCTGTGGCTCCTCTTCATAATGTCATTCACAGCTGCACTGAGTTCCTTCTGTTTGTCAGCTCATTTATATGGCTCCAGTGATTTAATTTAGACCCACCCTAAATGGGTGGGGTAACAACTCTATGGAAATTATCCAATCAGAGTCATCACCCACAGTTAAGTGGGACACATCTCCATGGAAATACTCAAAGAATTACAATCTAATTAGCACTGATTGGTCTGCCCACACAAGATTACATCAAAGATAATGGCATTTGGGAGGACATAATACATTCAAACGGGCACAATTTGTTCTGTTGTATGTCTGTACCACATTTTTTTTTATCAGTTCATCTGTTGATGGACACTTAAGTTGTTTACATCTTTTAGCTATTGTGAATAATGCTGTCATGAACATTGGTGTACAAATCTGTTTGAGTCTCTGCTTTCAGTTCTTTGGGGGATATATCTAGAAGTGGAATTGCTGGGTCATATGATAATTCCATATTTAACTTTCTGGGGACCCACCAAACTATTTCTCATAGCAGATGTACCATTTTACATTCCCACTAACCTAATGTCTATTGATATTGAACATTTATTCATGTGATTATTAGCCATTTGTATATCTTAAAGAAGAGGAGATTCATACATTCAAATCATTTGCCATTTTTTAATTGGCAGTTTGTTTTTTCTTGTTGCATTGTAGTTTTTAAATATATTTTTGATTGTAAACCCTTATCAGATTTATGGTTTTCAAATATATTTGATAATGTCCTTTGATGCACAAAAGCTTTTAATTTTGATGAAGTTCAATTTATCTATTTTTTCTTTTGTTTCTTGTGCTTTTGATGTAAAATATAAGAATCCATTGCCCAATAAAAGTTCTTGAAGATATTCCCCTGTTTTCTTTCAAGAATTTTATAGGTTTGGCTCTTTAGGGCATTCATCCATTTTGAGTTAATTTTTGTGTATGGTGTGAAGTATGGGTCTACTTTCATTATTTTGTGTTCTTTTGCATTCATTCCCAGCACCATTTGTAGATGAGCCTATCTTATCCACTGACTATACTTCAAACCCTTGTCAATAATCTTTTGGCCATAGATCTGTGGGTATATCTCTGAATTGTCAATTCTGTTCCATTAGTCTATATGTCTGTCCTTATGCCAGTACCACACTCTTTTTTTTTTTATTTTTACCTGAATTTTTTCCTATTTATTTTTTTATTGAGATTGTTCACATACCATACAATTATCCAAATATCCAAAGTGTACAATCAGTTGCCCATGGTACCATCATACAGCTGTGTATTCATCATCACAATTAATTCTTTTTTCAATTTTTAGAACATTTTGGTTACTCCAGAAAAGAAATAAAGACAAAAAAAAAAAAGGAAACTCAGATCCTCCCATACCCCTAACCACCCCCCCTCTCCATTATTGATTCGTAGTTTTGGTATAGTATATTTGTTACTGTTGATGAAAGAATGTTAAAATACTACTAACTGTAGTATATAGTTTGCAATAGGTATATTTTTTTTCCTATATGCCCCTCTATTATTAACTTCTACTTATAGTATCATACATTTGTTCTAGTTCATGAGAGAGATTTCTGATATTTGTACGGTTAATCACAGACATTGTCCACCACAAGATTCACTGTTTCATATACTCCCATCTTTTAACCTCCAGCTTTCTTTCTGGTGACATACGTGACTCTAAGCTTCCCCTTTCCACCACCTTCACACACCATTCAGCCCTGTTAATTATTCTCACAACATGCTACCATCACCTCTGTCCATTTCCAAGTGTTTGGGTTTACCCTAGTTGAACGCTCTGCTCATAATAGGCAACCATTCCCCATTCTTTAGCCTCATCCTATAACCTGGTAACTTATATTTCATGTCTGTAAGTTTACATATTATAATTAGTTCATATCAGTGAGACTCTGCAACATTTGTCTGTATGTGTCTGTCTTATTTCACTCAATATAGTGCCCTCAAGGTTTCCTCATCACCTCATTTTTTTTAATAAATTTTATTTTGAAATAAATTCAAACTTACAGTAACAGTTGCAAAAATAGTACAAACCCCATACATAGAACTCCAGCATACCCCGACCCCCTCCCCCAATACCCCGATCCACCACCTTTAACATCCTGTCACACCACCATTTCTTTCTTTCCCTCCCTCTCTCTCTCCCTCC
Source organism: Choloepus didactylus (assembly GCF_015220235.1). Classification (NCBI taxonomy): domain Eukaryota; kingdom Metazoa; phylum Chordata; class Mammalia; order Pilosa; family Megalonychidae; genus Choloepus; species Choloepus didactylus. The sequence continues at coordinate 17,390,640 of NC_051333.1, forward strand.
CTTCCTCTCTATCATCCATCATCTATTGCTCTGTCCTCTGAACGTATGAGAGCAAGCTGCACGTATCTTTGAACAAACAATATAATTCACATATACCTTGCCCATGGACAAGAACATTCTTTTATGCAATCCCATTAAGCGCAGCTAAGAAGTTCAAGAAATTCAACATTGATACAAAGCTTACATTCTATATTTCCTTTTTTTTTTCTTATATCCCATCTGTATCCCTTTGAGCCTCCTCTCCTCCATCCTCAGATCCCATCTAGGATCATTCTTGGCATTTAATTGTCATCTATTTAGACTGTCTTATTTTTTTCAATTGTGGAAACATATATATATAGCCTAAATCTTCCCATTCCACCCCCTCCCTAGCATAACATTAGTGGGATTAATCACATTTAGAATGTTGCAATGCTATCACCTTCCCACCATCCATTTCTAGAAGTTTCCCTTCACCCCAAACAGAAACCCTACACTCATTTCTTAACTCCCCATTGCCCCTTCCCCCACTTCTCTTAACCTATACTCTGCTTTTCATCTTTATGGTCATATTCTCTGATACTTTCTTTGTGTTTACTGTGGGGCTTAAATTTAACATTTTAAGTCTATAACAATCTTGTTTTTCTTTGATATCAACTTGACTTCAATATGACACATAAACTATGTTCCTATACTCCATCATTCCCCCATCTTTATGTAGTTCTTGTCAAAAATTACATACTTTACATTGAGTCCAACACCACTGATTTATCATTACAGTTTATGTATTTTAGATCCTGTAGGAAGTAAATAGTGGAGTTACAAATCAAAAATACAGTAGTATTGGTATTTATATTTACCATGTGATCTTTACTGGAAATCTTTATTTCTTCATGTAGTGTCAGTCAATTGTTTAGTGTCCCTTCCTTTCAGCCTGCACAACTCCCTTTAGCATTTCTTTTTTTTTTTTTTTTTTTAATCATCATTTTATTGAGATATATTCACATACCACGCAGTCATACAAAACAAATTGTACTTTCGATTGTTTACAGTACCATTACATCGTTGTACATTCATCACCTAAATCAATCCCTGACACCTTCATTAGCACACACACAAAAATAACAAGAATAATAATTAGAGTGAGAAAGAGCAATTGAAGTAAAAAAGAACACTGGATACCTTTGTCTGTTTGTTTCCTTCCCCTACTTTTCTACACATCCTTCCATAAACTAGACAAAGTGGTGTTTGGTCCTTATGGCTTTCCCAATCCCATTGTCACCCCTCATAAGCTACATTTTTATACAACTGTCTTCGAGATTCATGGGTTCTGGGTTGTAGTTTGATAGTTTCAGGTATCCACCACCAGCTACCCCAATTCTTTAGAACCTAAAAAGGGTTGTCTAAAGTGTGCATAAGAGTGCCCACCAGAGTGACCTCTCGGCTCCTTTTGGAATCTCTCTGCCACTGAAGCTTATTTCATTTCCTTTCACATCCCCCTTTTGGTCAAGAAGATGTTCTCCGTCCCACGGTGCCAGGTCTACATTCCTCCCTGGGAGTCATATTCCACGTTGCCAGGGAGATTCACTTCCCTGGGTGTCTGATCCCACGTAGGGGGGAGGGCAGTGATTTCACCTTTCAAGTTGGCTTAGCCAGAGAGAGAGGGCCACATCTGAGCAACAAAGAGGCATTCAGGAGGAGACTCTTAGGCACAAATACAGGGAGGCCTAGCCTCTCCTTTGCAGCAACCGTCTTCCCAAGGGTAAAACTTATGGTAGAGGGCTCAACCCATCAAACCACCAGTCCCCTATGTCTGTGGTCATGTTAGCAACCATGGAGGTGGGGTAGGCGAATACCCCTGCATTCTCCACAGGCTCCTCAAGGGGGCACTACATCTTTTTTTTTTTTTTTTTCCCTTGTTTGTCTTTTTTCTTTTTCTTTTTTTTTTTTTTTAACTTTCCCTTCTTTTTTCAAATCACCTGTATGAAAAAAAAAGTTAAAAAGAAAAAAAACATACAATAAAAGAGCATTTCAAAGAGACCATAGCAAGGGAGTAAGAAAAAGACAACTAACCTAAGATAACTGCTTAACTTCCAACATGTTCCTACTTTACCCCAAGAAAGTTACATAATATAGCAACATTTCAGTGAACTTGTTCCTACTACAACCATCAGAAATTAACAGACCATAGTCATTTCTGGGCATCCCCAGAACGTTAAATAGCTTATCTGTTCTTCTTGGATTATTGTTCCCCCTTCCTTAATTGCTCTCTACTGCTAGTTCCCCTACATTCTACATTATAAACCATTTGTTTTACATTTTTCAAAGTTCACATTAGTGGTAGCATATAATATTTCTCTTTTTGTGCCTGGCTTATTTCGCTCAGCATTATGTCTTCAAGGTTCATCCATGTTGTCATATGTTTCACCAGATCGTTCCTTCTTACTGCCGCGTAGTATTCCATCGTGTGTATATACCACATTTTATTTATCCACTCATCTGTTGAAGGACATTTGGGTTGTTTCCATCTCTTGGCAATTGTGAATAATGCTGCTATGAACATTGACGTGCAGATATCTGTTCGTGTCACTGCTTTCCGATCTTCCGGGTATATCCCGAGAAGTGCAATCGCTGGATCGAATGGTAGCTCTATATCTAGTTTTCTAAGGAACTGCCAGACTGACTTCCAGAGTGGCTGAACCATTATACAGTCCCACCAACAATGAATAAGAGTTCCAATTTCTCCACATCCCCTCCAGCATTTGTAGTTTCCTGTTTGTTTAATGGCAGCCATTCTAACCGGTGTTAGATGGTATCTCATTGTGGTCTTAATTTGCATCTCTCTAATAGCTAGTGAAGCTGAACATTTTTTCATGTGTTTCTTGGCCATTTGTATTTCCTCTTCAGAGAACTGTCTTTTCATATCTTTTGCCCATTTTATAATTGGGCTGTCTGTACTATTGTCATTGAGTTGTAGGATTTCTTTGTATATGCAAGATATCAGTCTTTTGTCAGATACATGGTTTCCAAAAATATTTTCCCATTGAGTTGGCTGCCTCTTTACCTTTTTGAGAAATTCCTTTGAGGTGCAGAAACTTCTAAGCTTGAGGAGTTCCCATTTATCTATTTTCTCTTTTGTTGCTTGTGCTTTGGGTGTAAAGTCTAGGAAGTGGCCTCCTAATACAAGGTCTTGAAGATGTTTTCCTACATTATCTTCTAGGAGTTTTGTGGTACTTTCTTTTATATTGAGATCTTTGGTCCATTTTGAGTTAATTTTTGTGTAGGGGGTGAGGTAGGGGTCCTCTTTCATTCTTTTGGATATGGATATCCAACTCTCCCAGCCCCATTTGTTGAAAAGACCATTATGGCTCAGTTCGGTGACTTTGGGGGCCTTATCAAAGATCAGTCGGCCATAGATCTGAGGGTCTATCTCTGAATTCTCAATTCGATTCCATTGATCTATATGTCTATCTTTGTGCCAGTACCATGCTGTTTTGGCAACTGTGGCTTTATAATAAGCTTCAAAGTCAGGGAGTGTAAGTCCTCCCACTTCGTTTTTCTTTTTTAGAGTGTCTTTAGCAATTCGAGGCATCTTCCCTTTCCAAATAAATTTGATAACTAGCTTTTCCAAGTCTGCAAAGTAGGTTGTTGGAATTTTGATTGGGATTGCATTGAATCTGTAGATGAGTTTGGGTAGAATTGACATCTTAATGACATTTAGCCTTCCTATCCATGAACATGGAATATTTTTCCATCTTTTAAGGTCCCCTTCTATTTCTTTTAGTAGAGTTATGTAGTTTTCTTTGTATAGGTCTTTTACATCTTTGGTTAAGTTTATTCCTAGGTACTTGATTTTTTTAGTTGCTATTGAAAATGGTATCTTTTTCTTGAGTGTCTCTTCAGTTTGTTCATTTCTAGCATATAGAAACATTACTGACTTATGTGCATTAATCTTGTATCCCGCTACTTTGCCAAATTTGTTTATTAGCTCTAGTAGGTGTATCGTTGATTTCTCAGGGTTTTCTAGATATAAGATCATATCATCTGCAAACAATGACAGTTTTACTTCTTCTTTTCCAATTTGGATGCCTTTTATTTCTTTGTCTTGCCGGATTGCCCTGGCTAGCACTTACAGCACAATGTTGAATAACAGTGGTGACAGCGGGCATCCTTGTCTTGTTCCTGATCTTAGAGGGAAGGCTTTCAGTCTCTCACCATTGAGTACTATGCTGGCTGTGGGTTTTTCATATATGCTCTTTATCATGTTGAGGAAGTTTCCTTCAATTCCTACCTTTTGAAGTGTTTTTATCAAAAAGGGATGTTGGATTTTGTCAAATGCTTTTTCAGCATCTATTGAGATGATCAATTGATTTTTCCCTTTCGAGTTTTTAATGTGTTGTAATACATTGATTGTTTTTCTGATGTTGAACCATCCTTGCATGCCTGGAATGAACCCCACTTGGTCATGGTGTATGATTTTTTTAATGTGTCTTTGGATTCGATTTGCAAGTATTTTGTTGAGGATTTTTGCATCTATATTCATTAGGGAGATTGGCCGGTAGTTTTCCTTTTTTGTAGCATCTTTGCCTGGTTTTGGTATTAGATTGATGTTAGCTTCATAAAATGAGTTAGGTAGTGTTCCATTTTTTTCAATGTTTTGAAAGAGTTTGAGTAAGATTGGTGTCAGTTCTTTCTGGAAAGTTTGGTAGAATTCCCCTGTGAAGCCATCTGGCCCTGGGCATTTATTTGTGGGAAGATTTTTGATGACTGATTGGATCTCTTTGCTTGTGATGGGTTGGTTGAGGTCTTCTATTTCTTCTCTGGTCAGTCTAGGTTGTTCATATGTTTCCAGGAAATTGTCCATTTCTTCTACATTATCCAGTTTGTTGCCATACAGTTGTTCATAATATCCTCTTATAATTTTTTTAATTTCTTCAGGATCTGCAGTTATGTTACCTTTTTCATTCATTATTTTGTTTATATGGGTCTTCTCTCTTTTTGATTTTGTCAGTCTAGCTAGGGGCTTGTCAATCTTGTTGATCTTCTCAAAGAACCAACTTTTGGTGATATTTATCCTTTCTATTGTTTTTTTGTTCTCTATGTCATTTATTTCTGCTTTAATCCTTGTTATTTCTTTTCTTCTACTTGGTTTAGGATTGGTTTGCTGTTCATTTTCTAGCTTCTTCAGTTGATCCATTAGTTCTTTGATTTTGGCTCTTTCTTCCTTTTTAATATATGCGTTTAGTGCTATAAATTTCCCCCTTAGCACTGCTTTTGCTGCATCCCATAGGTTTTGGTATGTTGTGTTCTCATTTTCATTCGTCTCTATATATTTAGCAATTTCTCTTGCTATTTCTTCTTTAACCCACATATTGTTTAGGAGTGTGTTGTTTAACCTCCAGGTATTTGTGAATTTTCTAAGTCTCTGATGGTTATTGACTTCTAATTGTATTCCATTGTGGTCAGAGAATGTGCTTTGAATAATTTCAATCTTTTTAAATTTATTGAGGCTTGTTTTATGTCCCAGCATATGATCTATTCTGGAGAAAGTTCCGTGAGCACTAGAAAAGTATGTGTATCCTGGTGATTTGGGATGTAATGTCCTGTAGATGTCTGTTAAATCTAATTCGTTTATCAGATTGTTTAGGTTTTCAATTTCCTTATTGGTCTTCTGTCTGGTTGATCTATCTATAGGAGAGAGTGATGTGTTGAAGTCTCCCACAATTATTGTGGAAACATCAATTGCTTCCTTTAGTTTTGCCAATGTTTCTCTCATGTATTTTGTGGCACCTTGATTGGGTGCATAGACATTTACGATTGTTATTTCTTCTTGCTGAATTGCCCCTTTTATTAGTATGTAGTGGCCTTCTTTGTCTCTCAAAACATCCCTGCATTTGAAGTCTATTTTATCTGAGATTAATATTGCTACACCTGCTTTCTTTTGGCTGTAGCTTGCATGAAATATTTTTTTCCATCCTTTCACTTTCAATTTCTTTGTGTCCCTGTGTCTAAGATGAGTCTCTTGTATGCAACATATTGATGGTTCATTTTTTTTGATCCATTCTGCGAATCTATATCTTTTAATTGGGGAGTTTAATCCATTTACATTCAACGTTAAAACCGTGAAGGCATTTCTTGAATCGGCCATCTTATCCTTTGGATTATGTTTGCCATATTTTTCCGTCTCTCTATTAATATCCTTTATTGTACCCATACCGAATCTCTTTAGTACTGAACCTTTCTCCAAGTCTCTCTGTCCTGTCTTTGTTTCTCTGTCTGTAGGGCTCCCTTTAGTATCTCCAGTAGGGCAGGTCTCCTGTCAGCAAATTCTCTCAGCATTTCTTTGTCTGTGAAAAATTTAAGCTCTCCCTCAAATTTGAAGGAGAGCTTTGCTGGATAAAGTATTCTTGGCTGGAAATTCCTCTCTCTCAGAATTTTAAATATATCGTGCCACTGCCTTCTCGCCTCCATGGTGGCTGCTGAGTAGTCACTACTTAGTCTTATGCTGTTTCCTTTGTATGTGGTGAATTGCTTTTCTCTTGCTGCTTTCAGAACTTGCTCCTTCTCTTCTATGTTTGACAGTGTGATCAGTATATGTCTCGGAGTGGGTTTTTTTGGATTTATTCTATTTGGAGTTCGCTGAGCATTTATGATTTGTGTATTTATGTTGTTTAGAAGATTTGGGAAGTTTTCCCCAACAATTTCTTTGAATACTCTTCCTAGACCTTTACCCTTTTCTTCCCCTTCTGGGACACCAATGAGTCTTATATTCGGACGTTTCATATTATCTATCATATCCCTGAGGTCCATTTCGAGTTTTTCAATATTTTTCCCCATTCTTTCTTTTATGCTTTCATTTTCCATTCTGTCATCTTCCAGGTCACTGATTCGTTGTTCAACTTCCTCTAGTCTTGTACTATGAGTGTCCAGAATCTTTTTAATTTGGTCAACAGTTTCTTTAATTTCCATAAGATCATCCATTTTTTTATTTAGTCTTGCAATGTCTTCTTTATGCTCTTCTAGGGTCTTCTTGATTTCCTTCATATCCCGTACTAGGGTCTCATTGTTCATCTTTAGTTCTTTGAGTAGCTGCTCTAGGTGTGTCTCTTCTGGTCTTTTGATTTGGGTGCTTGGGCTTGGGTTATCCATATCGTCTGGTTTTTTCATATGCTTTATAATTTTCTGTTGTTTTTGGCCTCGTGGCATTTGCTGACCTTGATAGGGTTCTTTTAGGGTTTGTAGACCAGTTGAAGTCCTTATCTCTAATTTATCAGATCTACAGCTTCGTGGAGTACACTTTCTCTAACTAACCAGCAGGTGGCGTCCACGAGCCACCTGTTCTCCACAAGCCAGATCTCCCTTGCTTAGCCTTTTTGGTGAGTGGGGGAGTGAGTCTTGTGGGGCCCAATTGGTGTCCCAAGCTTGCGTGTGTAGTTGGTGTTGCCTGCCCTGTATGTGGGGTGTGTTTCTGGGCAGTCGGGGAGGGGGGGTGGCCCTAACAATCAAATCTCCCTGATGATCCTAGAGTTTTAAAGCTACTGCAATAGTCTAATCCTTCAGTTCAGTCCTGCCACAGTTTGTCTCTGCCACTGACCCACAAGTCTTTGGTATTGGCGTATGGCTCCTGAGACTTGCAAGTGGGCCCCTCTTCCAGGCTGTGCACCCCGGGTCCTCTGTTGAGGGATGACTGTGCTATGTCACAGGTGAGTGCCGTCCCCCCAGGGCAGTTCTGGGCTGCTGGGCTGTGTTGGGAGGCTCCCAGTCTGCTCAAATGATGGCTGAATGGGGCTCTGTTAATTCACACTGCTCCCCCTTCCCAGCTCTGGGACATTCAGCTGAGGTTGCAGGGAAGGCTAATGTCCACGCCCAGTTTTGTGGTGTGTGCCTGTTATTTGAAGCACTTCCGTCACACTGGGTTGTCTGGGGCAGCTCTGGGCTATGGGGCTGGCGATGGGCAGGAGTGTTTCCTGTCCACCAGGATGGTGGCTGTGAGCGGACACCCCCCTTTTCTTGGGAAGTTGTGTTGTTTAGTGAATTTTCTCAGCCACTGGATTATTGCCTTTTGTCTCAGAGCTCTCTTAGTTCTGCTCTTGACTTGACGTGCCCAAATTTCAATTCTTTGAAGCTTTCTGTATTGAGCTTCTTAGAGTAATTGTTTTAGAAAAAGCAAAAAGGATTTAAAAAAAAAAAAAATAAAAAAATAAAAAACCGGCCCCGGCCCTCCTCAGAGATCTAATGGGTTATTGAAATGCTAATAGACAAAGCAACCAGGGCCATTAAGGAAAGGTCCCCAGGGCAGAGAGATCAGCCTTGCTTCGGGATTTGCATATGCGCCTCAAGGCCTGATCTCCGCCCTTCCCCTTTCTGTGTTCACCAGAACTCCAAAAATCCTCTGCTTTTACTTTGGAGCTTCTCGTGTTGTTTTCCTTCTATGCCCGTCTCCTCTCTGCTGGGCTGGCTGCTCTCAGAGTCTCTGGTGTCTGGCCTCAGTCTATCTATGGTTGGAGTTTGAATCAGTAGAATGAGTTTCCGATAAGAGCAGCCACTGCAATTCTCCCTTCTCCTTCCTGGAGCTGATAGCCCCTCCTCCCCCGGGACTGAGCCTGGCAGGGAGGGGCGCGGGTCCCCTGGCCGCAAAAACTTACAGATTTCGCTGATCTCAGCAGTTCCACGTTTTCATGAGTGTTGTATGAAGTATGCCCAAAGACAGATTGCTCTGTGGTGTCCAGTCCACGCAGTTCCTGGCTTTTTACCTACTTTCCTGGAGGAGTAACTAAAACATACAGCTCACCAGTCTGCCATCTTGCCCCGCCTCCCCTTTAGCATTTCTTATAGGACTGATCTACTGGTGATGAAGTCCCTCAGCTTTTGATTATCCAGAAATGTTTTCATCTCCCCCTCATTTTTACCCTCCAGGTGTTTGTAAGTTCTCCAAGTCTCTGATGGTTATTGACTTCTATTTGTATTCCATTGTGGTCAGAGAATGTGCCTTGAACAAATTCATTTTTTTTTAATTTATTGAGGCTTGTTTTTATGTCCCAGCATATGGTCCCTTCTGGAGAAAGATCTGTGATCACTGGAAAAGAATGTGTGTCCCGGTGACCTGGGATGTAATATTCTATATATGTCTGTTAAAATTCTCTATATCTCTCTCTCCTTTCTTTGTTTCTTTGTCAATAGGGCTCCCTTTAGTATCTGAAGTAGGGCAGGTCTTTTATTAGCAAAATCTCTCAGCATTTGTTTGTGAAAAATTTAAGGTCTCCCTCAAATTTGAAAGAGAGTTTTGCTGGATAAAGTATTCTTGGTTGGAAATTTTTCTCTCTCAGAATTTTAAATATGTCATGCCACTGCCTTCTCGCCTCCATGGTGGCCGCTGAGTAGTCACTACTTAGTCTTATGTTGCTTATGAATTGCTTTCCTCTTGCTACTTTCAGAACTTGCTCCTTCTCTTCAATATTTGACAGTCTGATCAGAATATGTCTTGGAGTGGTTTTATTTGGATTTATTCTATTTGGAGTTCGCTGGGCATTTATGCTTTGTGTATTTACATTGTCTAGAAGGTTGGGGAAATTTTCCCCAACAATTTCTTTGAATACTCTTTCTAGACCTTTACCCTTCTCTTCCCCTTCTGGGACACCAATGAGTCTTAAATTTGGACATTTTATTTTATGTATTGTATCCCTGAGATCGTTTTTATTTTTTTTTATTTTTTCCCCATTCTTTCTTTTGTTCTTTCATTTTCTGTTCTGTGGTCCTCGAGGAGGCTGAGTTGTTGTTCAGCTTCCTCTAACCTTGTATTATGAGTATCCAGAGTCTTTTTAATTTGGCCTACAGCTTCTTTAATTTCCATAAGATCTTCTATTTTTTATTTACTCTTGCAATTCCTTCTTTGTACTCTTCTAGGGTCTTCTTTATGTCCTTTATATCCTGTGCCATGCTCTTCTTCATGTCCTTTATATCCTGTGCCATGCTCTCGTTGCCTGTCTGTAGTTCTTTGACTAATTGTGCCAAGTACTGTGTGTCTTCTGATCTTTTGATTTGGGTGTTTGGGTTTGGGTTCTCCATATTGTCTGGTTTTATCATATGCTTTAAGATTTTCTGTTGTTTTTGGCGTCTTGACATTTGCTTTACTTGAGCTCTAATTTGTCAGAACTGCGGCTTGGTGGTGTAGACTTCTCTAACTAACCAGCAGCTAGCATCCATGAGTCACCTATTCCCCTTAAGTCATTTCTCCCCAACTTTGTCTTTGTGGTGTGTGGGGATCTGATTCTTGTGGGATTCAATTGGTGCACTAAATTTGGGTGTGTTGCTGGTGCTGTCCACCCTGAATGTGGGGCGTGTGTCTGGGTGGTTAGGGAGGCAGGGCAGCTTTAATAATCAAACCTCCCCGGTGTTCCCAGAGATTTAAGGCTGTTGCAAGAGTCTAAGCCTTCATTTCAGTCTTGCCACAGATTGTCTCTGCCACTGACCCAGAAGTCCTTGGTATTGGCGTAGGTTCCCTGGGATTTCTGAGCAGGTCCCCCTTCCCTGCTGTGCTCTTCCAGGACCTCTGCTGAGGGAGGGCCGTACCACATCACAAGTGTGTGCTGGCCTCCAGGGAAGCCCTGGGATGCCAGGCTGTGCAAGGGCACTCCCAGCCCGCTTCAAAGATGGTTGAATGGTACGTGTTAACTTCCCCCTTTTTGCACAGCTCTGCCCTCCCAGTTCCAGGACAATCAGCTGTGGGTGTATTAAAGGCCACTTTCCACGGCCGATATTGTGTGTGCGCGGTGCTGCAGGGAAGACTCCCCATCACAATGGGTTTCTTGGCACGGCTCTGGGCTATGGGTCCGGCCCCAGGCAGGAGTGTCCCCAGCCCGCTGGGGAGATGGCTGCAAGTGGTGCGGTTTTTTCTCCTTTTGGCTCCCCTTTGCTCCCCTGGCCCTGAGACAATCAGCAACAGGTGTGGGAAGGGGTATCCTCCACGCCAGACAGCGAGGCATTAGCCTAGCCTGCTCCTGCTGTGCTTCGCTGGGCAGCTCTCCCCATCGTAGCTGCAGCTGCTCCTGGGCTTTTTTTTTTTTATTATTATTAGAGAACTAGTCCATCTCCAAACACCAACCCACAATTTCCCCACACCGCAGTGCAGCCGAGGGACTTTCAACTGACTCACTCACTCATTTCAGAATGCAGACTCCTGGTTTCACCAAATGCATGGTCCCTGTAGATTTACCAGACCTTGTCTGGCTGGTGCTATGCTGGAACTGGTGTTTGGGTCACTTCCTGTTTTTTATCTAGTATTTTTCATGGAGGTGTTTTTTTGCCCTGTCTCACCTAGCCGCCATCTTAGGTTCCACCTCATTTTGTTTTAAGATGGGTTTTTTTCACACACCATACATTCCATCCTAAGTAAACAATCATTGGTTCCCTGTATAGTCATGTATTTATGTATTCAGCACCATAACCACTATCTATATAAAGACATCTCTATTTCTTCCTCAAAGGAAGAAGAGTCAAAGAAGGTAGAGGGACAACGGGAAAAGAAAAGAAAGAGAGAGAGAAAAAAACATGACAGCTAGAAAGCAACACAAGGAAAGATAGCATTAAACTAAAGTAGAATAAAGAGTCAGACAACATTACTAATGCCAGGAGTCCCATACCCTTCCCCTATGCCCCCCCCCCCAACATACATTTAGCTTTGGTATATTGCCTTTGTTATATTAAAGGAAGCATAATACAATGTTTCTGTTAATTATAGTCTCTCATTTGTATTGATTGTATTTTCCCCCCAATCCCACCCTATTTTTAACACCTTGCAATGTGGACATTCATTTGTTCTACATCACGTAAAAACATATTTGTAACTTTTATTACAATCGTTGAGCATGCTAGGTTTCACTGAGTTAGACAGTCCCAGTCTTTATCTTTCATCTTTCATTCTGGTGTCCCGCATGGTCCTAACCTTCCTCTTTCAACCATGCTCACAGTCATCTTTGTTCAGTGTACTTACATTGCTGTGCTACTATCTCCCAAAATTGTTTTCCAAACCTCTTACTCCTGTCTTTCCTTTATGTCTGCAGTGCTTTCTTTAGTGTTTCCTGTAGAGCCAGGTATCTTGTTCACAAACTGTCATTATTTGTCAGAGAATATTTTAAGCTCTCCCTCATATTTGAAGGACAGTTCTGATGGATATAGGATTTTTGGTTGGTGGTTTTTCTCTTTCAGTATCTCAAATATATCACCCTACTTCCTTCTTGCCTCCATGGTTTCTATTGAGAAATCCGCACATAGCCTTTTCAAGCTTCCTTTGTATGTAGTGGATCGCTTTTCTCTTGCTGCTTTCAGGATTCTCTCTTTATCTTTGATGTTTGATAATCTGATTATTAAGTGTCTTGGCTAGACCTATTCAGATCAATTCTGTTTGGGTTACGCTGTGCTTCTTGGATCTGTAATTTTATGTCTTTCATAAGAGATGGGAAATTTTCATTGATTATTTCCTCTGTTATTGCTTCTGCCCCTTTTCCCTTCTCTTCTCCTTCTGGGACACCAATGACATGTATGTTCCTGATCTTCATTTGTCCTTAAGTTCCCAGAGACATTGCCCATATTTTTCCATTCTTTTCTCTATCTCTTCTTTTGTGTGTAGGCTTTCAGGTGCCTTATTCTTCAGTTCCTGAGTGTTTTCTTCTGCCTTTTGAGATCTGCTGTTGTATGTTTCCATTGTGTCTTTCATCTCTTGTGTTGTACCTTGCATTTCCATAGATTCTGCCAGCTGGTTTTTCAAACTTTCAATTTCTACCTTATGTACGCCCAGTGTTTTCATTATGTGCTTCATCTCTTTTGCCATATCCTCCCTAAACTTTTTGAATTGGCTTAGTATTAGTTGTTTAAATTCCTGTATCTCAGTTGAAGTGTATGTTTGTTCCTTTGACTGGGCCATAACTTCATTTTCTTAGTGTAGGTTGTAGTTTTCTGTTGTCTAGGCATGGTTTCCTTGGTTACTCCAATCAGGTTTTCCCAGACCAGAATGGGCTTAGGTCTTGGAAAGAAGGAATAGTATCCAGTTTCCCTGAGGGTGTCTTAGATGATTGGTACACCTTGTGAGGCCTCAAGACACTATGCTTTTCTGCCCAGCAGGTGGCACCTGCAGCTTGTAGCACCAGGGTGTTATAAGGAATTGTGGCCCATGGCTATTTTCCCCCAGGCTCTGGGGTCTGGTTCTGAATGGATGGCGGGTAGTAGAGCTGGGCTCCACCCATTTCTTCTTCGGGAAGATAGAACCCCTAGGAAGAAGTCATTAGCATTTGAATGGACTCTCTCTGCCTGTGCTATCTCCACCCTTGTCTGGGTCAGAGCACTGGGAACTGAAAATGGCTGAGGCTTTGTCCACTGAGCCAAAACAGGGAAAGAAAGCCCCCTCCAGAGCCAGTCTGCAGCCACCCTCCTGTTCTCCAAGGTCAGTTTTCGCCCAGAGCCTCTGTCTGCGTGTTGGGGATTTGTATTGAGCAGTCCATGCTTGTTAATTAACACCCCAGTTGGAGCTCAGCTGAGCTATATTTGCTTGCTTGGAGAGAACTGCTCTCTAGCTCCATGATGCTTTGCATCTCTTGCCATGGGGGAAGGGGGCTCCCGGCTTGGATCCACAGTTTTTACTTACAGATTTTATGCTGCAATCTCAGGCATTCCTCCCAATTCATGTTGGTATATGATGAGTGGACAGTTACATTTGTCCCTCTGCAGCTATTCCGGATTATTTACTAGTTGTTCCTGGTTGTTTATTAGTTGTTCCAGGGGGGACTAACTAGCTTCTACTCCTCTCTATGCCACCATCTTTGATCAGGTCCACAGTTTCTACTTACAGATTTAAACTGTGATCTCAGGCATTCCTCCCAGTTCAGGTTGGTGTATGATGAGTGGATGGTCACATTTGTCCCCCTGCAGTTATTCCAGATTATTTACTACTTGTTCCTGGTTGTTTATTAGTTGTTCCACAGAGACAAACTAGCTTCCACTCCTCTCTATGCCACCATCTTCTCCCATCTCCCTAGAATGAATATTGATGGAGGTTTTCTCAAATTTGATAACAGTCTCAGACTTGGTACTGCAGCTGGTGGACCCACTGGTCTGCAATGCAGCTCCACTTCATGCCCTGCACCAGCATGGTCACCTGGGCAAGGGTCTGTACCACACTGTTTTGATTGCTGTAGCTTTGTAATAAGTTTTGATATTGGGAAGTGTGAGTTCTCCAATTTTGTTCATTATGATTGTTATGACTTTTGGGGGGCCCTTTCAATTCTGTATGAGTTTGATGATTGGCTTTTCCATTTCTGCCAAGATTTTGACCAGGATTACATCAAATCTGTAAATCACTTTGGGTAAATTGGCATCTATGGTGGTTTGGAGTTGTATATACCCCAGAAAAACATGTTGTTAAAGTTAATACATTCCTGTGGGTATGGACTCATTGTTAGTAGAATATTTTGATGAGGCTACTTCAGTTAAGGTGTGACCCACCTCAATCATGATGGGCCTTAATCATATTACTGGAGCCCTTTATAAACAAAATGAATACAGAGAGAGAGAGAGCAAGAGAGAGAGCATGTGAGAGAGTAAGTGTGTGCCTGTGCACACACCATGAAAGCCAGAAGCTGAAAACAATAAAACCCAGAAGAGAAGGAAGAGACCACCAGACACCATTATGTGCCTTGCCATATGGTAGAGGAGCCAAGGATCACTGGCAGCTGGTCTTCAGGAAGAAAGCATGGCCTTGATGATGCCTTGATTTGAACATTTTCTCAGCCTCAAAGCCAAGCTAATAAATTCTCATTGTTCAAGCTGAGCCATTTCATATTATTTTCTTTAAAGAGTCTAGGAAACTAAAACAGCATCATAGCAATATAAAGTCTTCTAATTCATGAAAACAGGATGTCTTACATTTATTGAGGTCTTGAATTTCTTTCAGTAGCAATTTTTTCTCCAACTGAGTGAAATAACAGCTTTCATTGACTTCTATGGTGTTTTCCTGGGCTGAAATCTCACTTTCCTTAAAACATTTCACTTAGAAGTCTTCAGCAGCAATTTTGTAGTTTTCCATGTACAAGTCTTTTACCTTCTTAGTTAAATATATCTTTAGATATTTTATTCATTTAGATGCTATTATGAATTGAATTGTTTTCTTGATTTCCTTTTTGTATTGTTCATTGCTGGTGTATAGACACACAACTGATTTGTGCTTGTTTATCTTATATTCTTCTACTTTGCTGAATTCATTTATTATCTCTAGTGGATTTCTTATATATTCTTTGTTATGTTCTCTATATAGGATCATGTCATCTGTGCATACAGATAGTTTTACTTCTTCATTTCCAATTTTGTAATTCCTTTTCTTGCCTAATTGCTATGGATAGGATTTCCAGTACAGTGTTTAATACCAGTGGTGGTGAAAGCAGTCATCCTTGTTTTCTTCCTGATCTTAGAGGAAAGTTTTCAGTCTTTCACCACTGAGTATGATGTTAGCTATAGGATTTATATACCCTTTGTCATGCTGATGAAATTTCTTTATTTTCCTAGTCCTGAGAGTTTTCATCTTTGACCTATTGGTTGTTAAGAGCATATTATTTAATTTCCACATCTTTGTGAAATTTCCAGTTCTCCCTGTATTATTTCTAGCCTCATTCCATTATGGAATACAGAGAAGATACTTTATATGACTTCATATTTTTCAAATTTATTGAGACTTCTCCTGTGCCCTAACATATGGTCTATCCTGGATAATGATCCCTGTACACTTGTTAAGGGTGTGTGTTCTGCTGTTGTTGAGCAGTGTTCTGTATATATCTTATAGGTCTAGTTGTTCAATTCTTCTTTTTCCTACTGTTTTCAAATTGCTTTTCCCTTGATTAGGCACTAACCCATTTTCTGCAGACTTTTCACTGTTTTCCAGGGCTCTGACAAAGATGGTCTGCCAATTTTTACTTGCTTAAAAATTTGGTAGGGGGATGGATCCCTGTAGCATCTCACTCTGCCATCTTGCTGATATCACCCTCTGTAGCTTTCTTTTTTAATGCATTTTTTATTGTGAACTTTAACATATATACATAACAGTGATAACTTTCAAAGTATGATCTAACAAGTAGAGAACAAATTTCAAAGAATGTCATGGGTCACAGTTCCACAACTTCAGCTATTTCCATTATTGTAAAATATACATTCAAAAAGGTGTTAACTTTCAGTGTACAGCTGAACAAGCAGTTATATAGGTAATTTCAAAAATTGTTATGGGTTACAGTTCCACAGTTTCAGTTCTTTCCTTGTTATGCAATATAGGGTATATACAGAAAGGTGAAGACTTTCAAAGCACAATTCAATGAGAAGCTATAGAGCAAATTTCAAAGGATGTTATAGGTTACAGTTCCACCATGTCATTTACCTCCTTCCAGCTATTCCAATGCACCAACTTTATATAGATATAGATATAGATATAGATATAGATAGATAGATAGATAGATAGATATAAAGTTTTAGTATTCATAGGCCTTTGCTAAATTTTATCTTGTTACTACCCCATCCTCTCACTTAATCTCTTTCTCCATCTTCAGGGGGTATAGGTAGTGAACACCCTAACCTGTTCATATTGAAAGGGGGTATTGACAGCATGGGGAAGGGGGCTGCATCTGATTGTTGTTCTTAAAGAAGCTGTTGCCTCTGGGTTTTAGGCCTTGTCTGCCATAGGAACACTCTGGTGGATTTAAGTTTCTGAGAGATAAAACTTAGTGAGTGAATCTTCTACAGAATCTCAGTAGGGACCTAGGTATTTGGGGAGAACTTTTGGTAAGAGTATGGCATACTGTGGTCATTTGGGATGTTTAGCTGGAGTTTGCATAAGAGAAACCTCCAGGATAGCCTCTTGACTCTATTTGGGATCTCTCAGCCACTGTGATTTCAGTTTGTTACCTTTCTTTTTGCCCCCTTTTGGTCAAGTATGCATTTTCAATCCCTTGCTGCCAGGGCCAGGCTCATTCCTGGGAGTCATGTCCTGTGTCACCTGGGAAACTAATTCCCCCTGGGAGTCATGCCCCTCATGAGGGGGAGGTTAATGAATTTATTTGCTGAGTTAGGGTTAGAGAAAGGCCACATCTGAGCAACAAAAGAAGCTCCCTGGTGGTGCCTCTTAGGCATAATTATAGGAGGGCTCACCTCCCATTGACAACCCTAAGTTTCACAAGAGCAAACCTCAAGTCAAGAGCTTGATTTATTAAGCAGTGCATTCCTAATTTCACTTAATGTATATTCTATCCCAAGATAAATGATCAGTTTCTTACATTATCTGCATTTAGTTGTACAACCATCATCACTCTCAACTTTAAACAATTATTATAGCCTAATGCATCCCAGAGCTCTTATCAGCTGCTAATTATTCATCCCTAGTATTAGTGTAGTGTTGGTAAGATACTCCTGTTAAATATAGTCTTTAATATTTAATGGGTAGTTTTTCCATATACCACTCTACTGTTAACCCTCTGTACCTCTGTAGCTTTCTTGATAATGTTTTCTCATAGTTCTGGTTCTAATTCTAGTTCTGACCATCAAAAATTCTTTATCAGGGAATATTTGTTTGTTTGTGTCTATAGGATTCTGTCTGTGGCTTCTTTTCTTTTCAATATATACATGCTCTTCCAGCAATTAGATTCTGTTTCCATAGCTGCTGATGTATAGGCCGGTGATCAATAAATCCTCACTGCCATTCTGAGTTCCTCCTGTCCTTGTGAGCATTAGGTCAAGGTACAGAATCAATGGGTATCTCCAGTTGGGTGTCCTATTATACCTCAAATTTTACATATCATCCTTTCCTTCCTTCTGATCCCATCCAAATCCTGCTTTCAGTTTTTCCTGTCTCAATCACAGGCACATAATTAAGTCTCCATCCAGTTGACTTGAGTAAATTTTATTTTTCCATTTTTTCCATTCAGTATAAATTGGTGCCCAAGATCTCCCCTCTAACCAAGGCAGTTATTAATGATATGTGACTGCTAAGTAAATGAATAAATACGAACTGACAGGGTGTTGCTAATATGTTTTTTCTCTTAGACAATAAAAATAGGTAAAGTTTTTACCACCTCTTCTGAGTTCTGCAGAACAAGGCTCAATATATTTTGTCCATACCATCTAAGATAGATGGCTTCAGACTGACTAGGCATGTGTTGTTACAGGAAACAGTGACATTCAAAGATGTGGCTATTGACTTCACCCAGGAGGAGTGGCAGCGACTGGACCCTGCTCAGAGGAACCTGTACCGGAACGTGATGCTAGAAAACTATAACAACTTAATCACAGTGGGTAAGTGCAGTTTCTCGGGTAACTTCTCCAATATTTCTGAAATGTGCAGAATCTTTAAATATTAGAGCAAATTTAGCCTCGTGATGCCTTTGCTCAATAAGGGTCATCCTTGGTTATGTTTCAGGGGGCAGCATCCCCAGAAGCCACACTTTTCTCGTTCTCCTGAAAGCCTGGTTTCCATGGGGCCAGCCTCAATGGTCAGGTAGTTCTTTGTTTCCAGTATTTATCCCCAAATCTTAATGTCACTTGTCTTTGACAGGCTTTCCATTCACCAAACCTGATGTGATTTTCAAGCTGGAACAAGAAGAAGAACCATGGGTGGTGGAAGAAAAAGTGTTAAGGAGACACTGTCCAGGTCAGTGAGAGGGAATCATCAGTGACAATTAGTGTGAATTCTTTATAAACCTAAGCTGATATTTCTAGACACTGTTTCCAAGTTCTTTCCTCAATATTTACACTGGTTGGCCTTCTTACCTGGATGCTAGGTACCAACTTTTCCTAATTCGTTTCCAGCCTTACTTTGATAATCATTCTAACAATTATTAGCATCTGCAGTCTCTCTCTGCCTACCTTTTTACATAGGATCATTTCATTTTGCATTCAGACATTTACAGATTTGTAGTCAGTTGTTCAAATAAATTTGTTGACATTTGCAGTCCTTTACTTTCTATTTTCTTTTCTTCCTTCCTTGTAAATATCTTAGTATTGTATTTTATGTACACAGTAACACTTCTCATTGTATTTTTAGATTTTGCTCTCATACTTCAGTAATGGCCACAAATCATTTACTTCAATAAAAGTTTGAAAGTCAGTGCTGCTTTTCTGTTAGCTCCCATTTTCTGCATCATTTGTCATGTGTATGTACTTGTGAGTGTGTGATATGTAAAAATATGCATGTACATATATATCACCTATATGCACACATACACATATATTAATATACATATATGTTCATATAGATTTAGTTGATATAGAATTGGAATTGCTGGTCAATGGATAGGTGTAGCTCTAATTTGATAGATATTGTCAAGTCTTTTATGCCTTCTAAGGAGATTTTAACAGTTTATATTTCTACTAACAGTTTCTGCTTACATAGACTATTAGCATCTAAAATTTTTGCCAATCTCATGGTGAATATTGGTTATTGCAGTTTGAATTTTCATTTCCTTTATTATGAGTGAGGGTAAGTATCTTTTCATGTGTTTACAATCTATATTTCTTTTATTTGTTGAATTCTTTTTTTGCCTTTTACTTTTTTGCATTCTTAATTTGTATGAATTCTTAACATATGAAGGTGATTAGCCCTTTATCTATTGTATGTTTTTCTAGTATTTTTTTCCCAATTGGGTCATTCCTCATTGAAGTGTTTTTTGTCACCTTGACTTTTCTTAATGTTCATGTAAACAAAATAACAATATTTTCTTATAGGGAGATTATCACATGACTTTTTCCTTTAATGTATATGAGTGAATTATATTTACACATCCCTTAACAATGACTCATCCTTACATTTCTGCTGTGAACCTAAATAATTGTTCCAACTTTCTCTGGCTTTAATGTCAATGTTGTGTTGGTTTCATGACTAGAATTTGGAAGCTTTTCTTCATATTCTGGAACACTTACATAGCATTGGTGTTTTGGTAAATCTTGTTGAACTGTCTAGACATTGTGCATTCATGAGAGAAGCTTCTTTGACAACTATTTTCATTGTTCCTTTTATAACTGTTCTATTTAGATGCTTTGTCTCTTTTGCATTAGTTTTTGATAATAGGTTGTGTTTTTCAGAAAATTATCTCATTTAATCCAGGTTTTCAAATTAATTTTCCCAGAATTGAACAAAATAATTTCCATTAGTATTTAAATTTTCTCTCTGTGAAAATTTACCACACATTGATGTTCCACAGTCTTCTGATATATTTAAGAATTTGTTTCATCTGTGTTTTCAGATCTGTTGGTATAAAATTGTTCTTATTATTCTCTTCATATTTTTGTCTTCCATTAGTTCTGCAAAATTCTCTCCATTATCACATCAAATATTGCCTCTCCTCCATTCTGTCTACACTCTACTTCTGGAATTCCTTTTAGATAGGCTAGACCTTCTCATTCCCACCCCCCGTATCTCTTTCATTTTTTTTGCTATTTTTTACCTGTCTTTCTGTGCTGCCTTCTGAGTGGTTTAGATATGTCTTCCAGTGTACTAATTCTCTCCCCAGCTGTGTTTATTCATCTGTTTAACCCATCCACTTTTTAAATTCAATTTTATTGGGATATATACATTTTCAATTCATCCAAAGTATACAACCAATGGCTCACAGTATCATCACATACATAGTTGTGTATTCATCATCACAATTTTAGAACATTTTCATTACTCCAAAAGAAAAAATCAAACCCAAACATCCTATACCCCTTGTTCCCCTCATCATTGACCCCTAGCATTGGTATGGTACATTTTTTACTTTTGATGAAAGGACATTAAAATACTACTGTTAATTTTAGTCCATAGTTTGCAATAGGTGCATTTTTTCACATGTAACACTTTATTAACTCCTTGTAATAGTTTTGTACATTTGTTCTAGTTGATGGAAGAATTTTTTTATACTTCTGTTAGTCACAGTCATTGTACATCACAAGATTTATTCTGTTATACAGTCCCATGCTTTAACCTCTGACCTTCCTTCTGGTGACATATGACTCTAAGCTTCCCCTATCAATCATATTCATACACCATTCAGCACTGTTAATTTTACTCACAATAATTCTCCAGCTGTGTTTATTCATCTGTTTAACCCATCCACTTAAAAAATAATTCAGTTGTGTTTCTAGAATTCCTTTCCTTTTTTTCTTTCTTTTTCTGTTTTTTGTTTTCAAATATTTCTGATCATTCTCAGTAATTTCTTGTGGCTTGTTCAGCTTTGTGTTTTTATTCTCTCCTTCTTAATACATACTATACATAGTTCTTCTCTATTCTCTATATGATGATTCCAATATTTTAAGTCCTCAGGTGTAAATTTATTTCTTGTTTTTGCTGACTCTCAGTTATCTTACTTGCTTCCTCATATGCTTGATGATTGCCAATTGTGAATTCAGTTTTTTTTTCCTAATTTGTGAGACTCCTGGTGTCCTAAGTTGGGATTGCTTTTTTCTGAAGATGATTTGCATGTGCTTCTGGAGGTACACCACCAAGTGAAGATCTGGATTTTTGTGGAAGCTTCAGTAGAGCTCTT
The DNA here is from genome assembly GCF_015220235.1 of Choloepus didactylus. Lineage (NCBI taxonomy): Eukaryota > Metazoa > Chordata > Mammalia > Pilosa > Megalonychidae > Choloepus > Choloepus didactylus. The sequence goes on from NC_051333.1 coordinate 17,412,161, forward strand.
CTTCAGTAATGCTGACCTGAGGCATATACTTCACTTAGCAGGGCTTTTGTTTATAGGGGCACTCCTCCAGCTTGCATGCTAATTCTCTCTCCAAGCTCTGATTTTACCTAACAGTTATTTGTTTTGATCTGTTATTTTGAGGGTGTGGGGATTTGGAGGTGGGTGGGTATAGAGGACTGGGGTATTCTTGGAGATTTCTACTAATTCCTATGAGCCCTGTGGTGCATCAGAATTTCTGTTTTATCCATTATTTCATTGTTTTGCAATGTGAAATTACTATAATTTTTAAAGTAACCACCCCAGCTAGTCTCATTTATGGCTGCTTCCAGAGTGTTATTTCTGTTGTAGTTTTATTTTTCTCTTCATTTTTTTCCTTGGTTCTGCCAGTTCATTTTTTAACCCTTTTTGTTTTCTTATTGATTCATCCTCATGTATTTATTTTCTATTTTGAGCTCTTGATTTTTTAGATGCTATTTTCATTAAGTGTTTTGAATTCATAGAAGACATTTAGTCAATATTTTCATCTACTGTATCAGTTTTTCCAGCTTGTAATTTTTGGTCTGCTTTCCATATGTCATATTTCTTTTCTCGTTTTCTTTTATAATAGTTTTTTATAGATCTGATTCCTGATTCCAGTGTCTTCTTTATTGCTCACTTTTGAGTGTGGACAATTCTTCTTTGGCCTACTATTTTTAGAAGGCTACTGTTGGGGAGGAAAAAGGAGTGCTCTGATCTAGAACACAGGTCAGCAAACAATGGAACACAGCCGTGCGCATTCATTTAGATCTTGGCTATGGCTGCTTTCATATTGAAATGGCACAGTTGAATAGTTCCTGTAGAGTCTATATGGTCCACAAAGCATAAAATATTTATTATCTGGCCCTTTCAGAAAAAGTTTGCCAATCATTAATCTGTAGAAATACCTCCCTTGTTCATATTGATGCCATTTATTTTACATGGTTGTATGTATATGAGTATGTTTAGGCTTTATTTCTTCCCATCCAAAAAAGAAATGCAGCTGCAAGTCTTCTTGTAACTCAATCTCCCACCCTCACCCCAACAGACTTTTTCTTGAAACAGTAATATGTCAGAGTATTTCCTGTTCAGTTTTGGCTTCTCTGACATGTATTGGTTTCTGTCAAGTCTCTGGTCTGTACTCCCAAACTTAATTGTTGTAACCATGTGTTACTTAATTAACCCAACGTATGATACCTATTTTGACACTGTCTACTGCTTGCTGCACCCTACATCAGCATTTATCTTGGAATTCTTCTCCTGTTCCATTCTTCACTGTATTTGTCAACACTGATTCATTTATTATAATTGGGGATACAGCCACCTCCTAGGATCAGTGAAGAAGCAATGATTTTTCTTGCTCTTTGTTGGGAGAGAGGAAAAGAGACTTCTTTATTCCACCATCTTAAAACATGAGCTCTTTTCTGTAACACTAGATATTTTGATCTTGCCCTTGGAATTCTTTTTCACTTCTGCCTGGATAATACCTTGCTGCTCTGGTCTTACCTTCTTTTTCAGCACCTTTTGCTTTTTCCCTCTCCCTGTAACTGAGGTGACCCAAGAACTTAGCATTAAACCTACTTTTCTACATTTATGACCTGCAACCAAGTCTCTTAAGTTTATCTGCTTACAAGAGAGTTTCACAGGAATTTTTACTCACTTCATTCTCAGTCTGGTGAAGAGAAAAAAATCTCTATGTCTCCATTTCAGAGTTAAGCAGCAATTGGGGACTGAATGTCTTGCCCTTTAATATGTAGACTTTCACTTATTGTCCCTATGTTTGAGCCAGTTCCTTTACCCTGTATTCTCTGCCTGGTGTTCCTGAGTTTAGAGCCTTTGTCCAGAGAATAATCTCCCATCTCGTATAGGATAGTGAAGGAGTAGGCACCTCACTGCAGAATGCAGATATCTAAAAGCTTTCTGTATAGACATCCCATCAGTCCTCTTGTTTTTAGCCCCCCAGCTCATTCCCACCTTTCATGGTACATTTGTTCTTTCATTCTTGAGCCCTTCTTTTGTTATGCAGTATGAATTGGGTTGTTGTTCTTTGGCATCTTCCTTGAGGCACTTAGATTTCATCTTTCTCAATTCTGCTGTTGGGTACTGGTTCTTCTTTCCAACTGATAAAAATATCTTTACATCTGCAATCCATATTTTCTCTTCTCTTGTATTCTTTGTTTTGGTACAGGTATACCTTTTTATTTCTTTATCTCATATTAGGATAGTTGGGGGGGGGATCAGAGATAAACTCAGGTATTTATCATACTATATTTACCTTCAATTCCCCAGTCTTTTTCTCCTCTGCTCGCTATCCTTACTCCCTACTCAGTCATCCTAGCTGGGCTTTTCCAGTTTTATGTTATAGTATTTTCATCCAGTTGTCTATGCTCATTTTATTGATTCCTGAAGTGTTCAGAACAATTTTATTTATTATAAATATTACTTTTTTGAATACATAATACATGCTCATAGTATAAAATTTTTAAAGTGCAAAGGGGTTCTATGTTAGAAAGTAATTCCATCCATCCATCCATTCCTATTTTATGAAGTGTTTTATAGAAAACGGAGAATTTTATTGGACAACTTTTCAGTATCTATGGAAATGATCACTTGATTTTTCACTTTTGACTTATTAATACATTTACTAACAGTAATAAATTTTCTAATATTGAACCATACTTGTATTCCTGGAAAATAGTCTACTCAGGTATGATATACTTTATATTTAATGTGCTTCTGGGTTATTTTGATATTTTATATAGAATTTTTACTGTTAGTATTCATAAATGAAATTAGAGTGTGTAGTTTTATAGTGCATCATTTTATCAAATTTTGGTATTAATACTATATTTGTTTTGCAGACAAAAAAACTGAGAATTCTTTTATTTTCTTTTGTAACATTTTGCACAGCAATGGAGTTGTCTCTTAAATGTTAGAATTTCCTTGTGACTCTCTCATGGCCTAGTGATTATCTTTTTTACCATGGTGCTTTTCAAGTTTTTCTATTTATTTCCTGGAAATTGGTCTACATCTTCTAGACTCAGTTTTGGTAATTCACATTTTCCAGAAAATTATGCATGTCAGTTTATAAAAACATATTTCAAGAAAGTCCTGCTAAACGGTCTGTTAAATTTTTTAATTCCTTTCTTTTTGTTGTTTTTTTCCCTCTATTACATTTCTCCTTATTCTATTTGTATGCAGTCTCTATTTTATTTACCTAATAGCTTATCCATTTTCTTTTGAATCCCACTTAAATGCTGTCAAAGCTGTTTGTAGTCATAAAAATCTGCCTCTATGCATATTTCCTTTTGTGGAATGTCCTTCTCAAAGCCAAGGAAATAGGAATTTTATGTACTTGGAATTTTTTTAAATAATGGGAGAGTAGGATTAAAACAAAGAATCCATCCTATGATAGTATATTTTTAAAATGTTCTTGATATTATAATATTGGAAAAATTCACAAGTGATATTTATTTGCAATCTGTTTTAGGAGAAGTATGGGGAATTGATGAGCATCAGAAAAACCAGGAAAGACTTTTGAGGCAAATTGAAGATAAATTCAAGGAAACACTGACTGAGGAAAAAGTCAATGAATGTCATAAGAAATTTGCAAATACATTTCCTCTGAACTCTGTCTTTGTTCCTTCCAGACACAACCTCTATGAATATGACTTATTTGGAAAGTGTTCAGAATATAATTTAGACAGTTATTATAATGAGAGAAGCTATATAAGGAGGGAATATTGTAAACATAATGATCCTGGGAAATCATTTTACAATAGTTCATCCTATCATGTAGTAACCCCATTTAAGTGTAATCATTGTGGGAAAGGCTTCAGCCAGACATTGGACCTTATCAGACACCTGAGAATTCATACTGGAGAGAAACCTTATGAATGTAATAAATGTAGGAAAGCCTTCAGCCACAAGGAAAAACTGATTAAACATCATAAAATTCATAGTAGGGAGCAGTCTTATAAATGTAATGAATGTGGGAAAGTTTTCATTAAAATGTCAAATCTCATTAGACATCAGAGAATTCATACTGGGGAGAAACCCTATGCATGTAAAGAATGTGGGAAATCCTTCAGCCAGAAATCAAATCTTATTGATCATGAAAAAATTCATACTGGAGAGAAACCTTATGAATGTAATGAATGTGGGAAAGCATTCAGCCAGAAGCAAAGCCTCATTGCACATCAGAAAGTTCATACTGGGGATAAACCTTATGCATGTAATGAATGTGGTAAAGCTTTCCCTCGAATCGCATCCCTTGCTCTTCATATGAGAAGTCATACAGGAGAAAAACCTTATAAATGTGACAAATGTGGAAAAGCCTTCTCTCAGTTCTCAATGCTTATTATACATGTGAGAATTCATACAGGTGAGAAACCTTATGAGTGTAATGAATGTGGAAAAGCCTTCTCTCAAAGCTCAGCCCTTACTGTGCATATGAGAAGTCATACTGGTGAGAAACCCTATGAATGTAAGGAGTGTAAGAAAGCCTTCAGCCACAAGAAGAACTTCATTACACACCAGAAAATTCATACTAGAGAAAAACCTTATGAATGTAATGAATGTGGGAAAGCCTTCATTCAGATGTCAAATCTTGTTAGACATCAGAGAATTCATACTGGAGAAAAACCCTATATATGTAAGGAATGTGGCAAAGCCTTTAGCCAGAAATCAAATCTCATTGCTCATGAGAAAATTCATTCTGGAGAGAAGCCTTATGAATGTAATGAGTGTGGTAAAGCCTTCAGCCAAAAGCAGAACTTTATCACACATCAGAAAGTTCACACTGGAGAGAAACCTTATGATTGTAACGAATGTGGGAAAGCCTTCTCTCAAATTGCTTCCCTTACACTTCATCTGAGAAGTCACACAGGGGAAAAGCCTTACGAATGTGATAAATGTGGGAAAGCATTCTCTCAGTGTTCATTGCTTAATTTACATATGAGAAGCCATACTGGTGAGAAGCCCTATGCATGTAATGAATGTGGAAAAGCATTCTCTCAAAGAACTTCTCTTATTGTGCACATGAGAGGTCATACAGGTGAAAAACCCTATGAATGTAATAAGTGTGGAAAGGCTTTTTCCCAAAGCTCATCTCTTACTATACATATACGAGGTCATACAGGTGAGAAACCCTTTGACTGTAGTAAATGTGGAAAAGCCTTCTCTCAAATCTCATCTCTTACTCTACATATGAGAAAACATACAGGCGAGAAGCCTTATCATTGTAATGAATGTGGCAAGGCTTTTAGCCAAAAGTCTCACCTTGTTAGACACCAGAGAATTCATACACATTAGAAACCCTATGAATATTGTGAATGTGGGAAACCTTAAGAAGGAATTAACACCTCACTGCACATTACATAATTGGTTTTTAGAATGGAAAATTATGAATGTGGAGGATTCTGGAGTAGTCACATATTTATGCAACATCAGAAAATTCATACCAAGGTGACACAATGTTGGTATAATGAAAAAGTTGGTCATCAAAAACCTGTATCATACATCTAACTTACTGATATTTAATCAGAATTTTCATTAAATTCTGTGACAAGGTATCTGCTGTCAGCACTACTTATCAACATAATTCTTGAGCTCCTAGCCAATGTATTAAACAAGAAAAAGATTGGAAAAAAGAGGAAATAATATAAATAAATTTTTATATGAGGACTAGTTCACTAGAAAATGTGTTGATATAAAATATTTAAGAATAAACACAACAATGGATTACAATACATTTATATATAAAGGTATAAAACATGTTTGGTCACAAAAGAACACTTGAAAAAATGGAGAGAAATAAAATTATATCTGAAAAGACATAATATAAAACCATGAGCTCTCCCCCAACTCTCTAAGTTTAATGTACTTCCACTCAAAAGTTTTCACAAGTTAATATTTCTTAAAAGAACTTCAAAAACAGATTCAAAATTTTATCAGAGATACAGGTAGAGTAGCACAAATAGCTGAAACAATTTTCTAAAAAATGGAAGACCCACTCTACCAGGTGTCATCACATTCTTTAAGGCTGAGATCATTTAAATGATGTGTCACTGATGTATTAAATTCCCATGGACTTTTGTATGGAAACAAATAGGGGAGTCATACAAAAGTCCATGGAAGTTTTATGTATGATAGTGCTAGCAAAATCATTGGTGGAAAGGATAACCTATTCAATAGATAGAAGATTCACATGAGAAAAAATTATCTCTCTATATTCAAAAATAAAATCCAAATGGATCAAAGACCAGAATACAAAAGGCAAAAATCTAAAACTATGATGAAAATAAAATGGAACATATTTATTACCTTAAAGTGACAATTTATTTTAAAACACAAACATGTAAAAATCAATTTTATATATATATATATATTGGCCTCAGAGGAACTCATATATGTGCAGAAGGAGATATACATCACTATGTTCACTGCATCATGGTTTGTATTTGTGCTAGATTGGATATAACATAAATCTCCACCAACAGAAGGGTCAGTAAAATTATTTCTATGGTAATGATAGAATACTATACAGTATTTAGAAATAAGGTACAAAATCCACACAGAATTACATAGATAGATTGCAATACACATTATAAAGAGAAAAAAAAGCAAAATGCACAATGAAACATGCTATAACATTTGTATAAATTTAATAAATTTAACAATGCAAAGAACATTACTGTATATTGATCATGGATCCATATATAACATTGTTCCCTTTTAGGAAGTGGGAAAGGTTTGGAGAAAATTGTTATATTTACCTGTAATATTTCTTTAATAAAAGAATGAAAGCGAATATAAGAGTGGTAACAATTCTGATGCCAAAATTTTGGGTTTGTTATATTCTTTCTTGCCTTTCTGTATTTTTCTAATTTCTCTAAAATAACATACAAGTTGGTGGGGAAAATCTAGGTTTATAGAAGCAATTTTAAAATGTATTTTTTTCTTGGTCAGATACTAACATTTATAGAAAACGCTTTAATAATACACAAACCAAGTCTGATTTAAGGTAATATTTTGTTTACTCTCTCATAATGTTAATGGGGATAATGAAAATGAGTTGTTTATAGCACTATTTGAGGCCAGCTTTAAATATTTAAATAGTTTTGTCCCAAACATAAGTGCTTTCCCTATTTGAAAGCAGTGAGGAAATGAAAGAATTATTTTATTGTGGGAAAATTTACTCTCTATTTGGAAAAGAACAAAAACATCCCACCCACAGCATTTTGGGTTGGTTTCAGGTTAAAGAGAAGTGACCATTCAGACTGACTGCAAAATTTAATTTATTAGTGTTCTACTATGTCAAGCCAAGGATAGTTACCAGCATCAGAGCAGGAGCAGTTTCAATATATCTCAACACATTTTTATTTGGTTTCTGGATCCTTAGATGGGAATGCAGATGCTGATGATTTTATTTGTCCCCAGTGGATGTGAAAAGTTCACTTCTTCCTGTACCAAAACTATTTTATATATAGGGCTTTCAGATGTTTATGGTGAATCAAATTGCCTTTTCTTGAATAGCCTATTTGTATATTTTGTCTGTTCTTCTTTCCTATTAGCAATTTTCAAAGAATTTTATTTAGAAAGAATTATAGATTATAGGAAGTTGCAGAAATAGTACATAGAGGTCTGTGTACTCTACACTCAGTTTTCCCCAATAGTAACATCTTACAAAACTATGGTGCAATATCAAATTATATTTGATATTATAGTACAATATCAAAGTTAAATAAGTATCCCTATTTTATGAAGGGTTTTTAATGGACAATAAATGTTGAGATGTCATTGTAAATGGAATTGGTTTCTTACCTTCCTCTTAAGATTGTTCATTGCTAGTGTATAGAAACACAATTGATTGTTGCATGTTGATCATGTACCTGCCATTTCGCTGAAAGCCTTCAATCAATAACTCTGGTAGTTTTCTTGTGGATTCCCATGGATCTTCTATATATAAGATTATATCATCTGCAAATAGATGAATTTTACTTCTTCCCAATTTGGATACCTTTTATTTATTTTTCTTACCTAATTGCTCTGACTAGAACTTACAGTACAATATTGAAGAGTAGCAGTGAAAACCATCCTTGTCCCAGATGTTTAAGGGAAAGGCTTTAGTTTTTCATTATTGAATATGGTATTAGCTGAGGGTTTTTCATAAGTGGACTTTGCATGTTAAGAAAGTTCCCTTCTATTCATAGTTTTCTGTGTATTTTTATCAGGAAAGGATGCTGGATTTTATCAAATGCCTTTTCTTCATCTTTTGAAATAAGCAAGTAGCTTTATTCCTTTGTTCCAATTATACGGTGCATTACATTGATTTTCTTATGTTGAACCACTCTTGCATTTCTGGTATAAACCACACATGGTGATATTGGAAATATTTTTAATATGCTTTTGCATTCTGTTTGCAAGTATTTTGTTCAGGATTATTGCATCTATATTCATAAGAGAAATTGGTCTATAACTTTCTTATGTCTTTGTCTTTGGTATCAGAGTAATGCTGGTCTCATAGAATGAATTAGGCAGTGTTTACTCCTCTTGAATTCTTTGGATGAGCTTGATATGGATTGGTATTAATTCTTCTTTAAAGGTTTGATAGAAATCACCAGTGAAGCCATTGGGTCCTGGACTTTTGTTAGGTACAATTCAAACAAAATGTGATTGATAAAAATGTTTTTGTATATTAATTCATTCTCTTAATTTGTTATTGCTCCGTTGAGATCCTCTGTTTCTTCTTCAGTCAGTTTAGGTAATTTATATATTTCTAGGAATTTTTCCATTTCATCTAAATTATCTAGTTTATTGTCATAAAATTATTCATAATATTCTCTCATAATTCTCTTTAATTCTATTTATTTGAGATCTTTCTGCTTTTTTAATATGAGTGTTCATAAATATAAATTTTCCCCTAAATATTGCCTTCACAGCAGCCCTTAAGTTTTGGTATGTTACACGTTCATTTTCATCCATCTTTAAGTATTTTCTAATTTCCTTCCTTGTAATATCTTCTTTAGCCCATTGGTTATTTAGGAGTCTGTGGTTTAATTTCCACGTATTTGTAAATTTTCCTGTTTTCCTTCTGTTATTAATTTCTAGCTTCACTCCATTGTGGTCAGGAAAGTTACTTGCTATAATTTCAGTATTTTGAACTTTATTGAGAACTTCTCTTATGGTCTATCCTGGAGAATTATTCATGTGCACTTGAAAAGAATGTGTAGTCTACTGTTGTTGGATGAAATATTCTTTATATGTATGTTAGATCTAGTTGGCTTGTAGTGTTGTTCATGTCCTCTGTTTCCTCTTTGAGCCTGTGTCTAGATGGTCTATGGAAAATGATGTGTTGAAATATCCAACTATTGAAATCTAGAGGTTTATCAGTAAAATTTCCCCCAGATCATAACTTAAATTAAGGGGCAAATCAGAAGGAAAAAACAAATATTATTGCTGTATTTGGTTAAATTTAGAATGCCGTCAGTTATAAGGTACACCGTTATTTTATGTATCAAGATGAAGGGGAAAAAATGTTGCCAATTAAACTATGACATCTCCTTGACTATAAGATCCATTCTGATCTCAGAGATATCAAAATGTGAAAAATATTAGTTTTAAAGTCAATATGGTATTGTTTTAAAAAGTTACTGAGAAGTACCAGAGAAGAAGCTTTGAGAGGCTCTTTTGTGTCACTTTGGCTCTGTCTTCTGAATAGAAAGGCAACAATCATGTAGATTAATGAATGCATCAATTTTTAAAAAAATCAATATGAATGGAAAGTGTGTTGCACTGAACCTGTAGTAGGTATTAAGAGAGGTTACATTCCTTAGGTATTTGGGTTTTCCTTGATCTAGATACTGATCCTTTTAATTTCAGAATAAATTTTCATGTTTTTGGTTTTTTTAAATAGATATTCACCTTTGTTTTATGTCACAATTATCCTGATCTTTTAGACTTTAATAGGAATGCTTTCTTAGTGCTTAGTAGCAGCTTGGCCTTGGGACAGCCAAGGAGATTGACACATTCTAACTAGACCCATCTGGGAATGGCCATTGCCCATGGATAGTAGTGGCAACCTGGCATTTTCTTCTGTGTTTAGACCATTTTCTTTCCCTATTCATTTCCCTTGCTTTCCCAGAAATTGCCGTGAGTGCCACAGTGATAAAGAGCCTGTGGAGTGCTGAGATGTACCCCTGAAGTCTGAGGCATCACTCATTGCTTGAGACTTCCCTACCCAGTTCTTCATAATTACTACTTCTTGTCTAGGTATAGGACTTGAAATGTAGGCACTAAAAATTCAGACTATACTACTTCAAAATCAGTTTCCAAAGCCCACAGGGGAAACCTTATAGCCACTAACAAAGGTGAAATTTTAGTTCATTTTATCATTTATTACCAGAGTAAAGAAACCCATGATGATTGTGAAATAGTTTATATACTTATCATTTTCTTAAATAACAGCAATCTAATGTTTTAAGTGTAGCAGGAGAAGGGGATACAAGGTAAAAAGCAGAGAGGAGGTGAATTACTAATTTGGTTGAGGTCGTTTTGAAGTCAATAAAAGGTGATTTCCTTTCTCAGCTTTGATTCTAAATCAATTGCTTTTATTATTTTAATTGCATTTTTAAAATGGTTAACACATCTATATGGTGCAAAATTCAAAAGGATGTACTGAGGAAAATAAGTTGAAGAGTTGCGCTTCTCCCCCATTTGTGTATTTATTCAGTTATTTATTTTTATCTGAACAGGGTTCATGGATTTTATCCTTTGTGTTATAATCAAATAATATCATTATTATGACTTCATTTAAAAAATAAATCTTTGACCCACTCAGAATTCATTCCAGTATAAGGTATGAGGTAAGAACTTGTCCCAATACCATTTACCAAATATTCCATCTTTCTCACTGACTGAAAATGCTGTCTTTAAAAAATATTAAACTCCTGCATGCATTGGTTTATTCCATAGCTAATGGCACACATTAAATTATCCCAGTCAATGCTATTTTTTAGGATATATTAGGGCTAGTGCCTCTTCATTACCTTTTGTTTTCCTCCAAACACTGAGTTTTATTGCTAGTATGTTTATTTCATGTGAATTTATAATCAACTTTCTCAAGTTCCAAAATATTACTAAAGTTTTGCCCAGTTCCTTTTAAAGGCTACTTAAATGCCTTAATAGTACTCTAGATTCTCTTGGCCCTGGATCTTCTACTGTGCCCAAACTTAAAAGATTACACGTTCTCTGAATCTCATTTCTCCCTGTTTCCTTAACTGATATTCTCACTTCATACCTTTCTGACTGCTAAGGAAGAATACACTTACCATCCCTCTCAATTTCTCCCTTACCACTTAAACCTTCCTTCTGCCTTCTACATGTCTACTCCAGTTCTCACACATCCTGATCTTGCTCTGATTGCTATCATCCTTTTCACTTCTGAATCCCTTGTAATATGATTTATCTTTCTACAGAATCTGCTTTAGAGATTTCTCTTGCTTTCTTGACCAACTAAGGACTCTTTCCCATCTGCATTCCATTGTTTGATTATGTTAACCTTCCCCTTTCATTTACACTTTCTCTTTCTTGACTTCTGTTTTATTTTCCTAGGCTGCTCAAAGCAGATACCATGAAATGGGTTGGCTTAAATGATGTGAATTTATTGGCTTACAGTTTTGAGGCTGTGAAAATGTCCAACTCAAGGCATCATCAGGGCCATGCTTTCTTCCCAAAAGCTGGCTGCTGGCGATCCTCAGCTCCTTTGCCACATAGTAAGGCATACGGTGGTGTCTGCTTGTCTCTCCCTTCTTTTCTGAGTTTCAGTGCTTTCAGCTTATTGCTTCTCTCTCTCTCTCTCTCTCACTCACTCTCTCTCTCATGTGTATTCATTCCACTTATAAAGAACTCCAATAATAGGACTAAGACTCATCCTGAATGAGGTGGGTCACACCTTAACTGAAATTACTTCATCAAAAGATCCTACTTGCCATGTGTTTACAAAATTCAAAAATAGTTGAAGTTAAGGCAGTTGATTATAACAAGAAAGGATCTAAGAATGGATCCTTGGGAAACAAGACTTTCTGGAAGTAATCATTTTAGTATCTTCTCCATTTCCATTTGGTGACTAATCTCTCTCAATTCTGCATTCTACACAGGAGTGGTTTAAATTCAAGAACATATTTTTCTGGGGTACATATAGCTTCAAGCCACCACAATTTCCGTTGGTATAAATGTTGTAGTTCTCTTTCTTCCTTTCTTCTTACCTTTTCCTTTTATCTTTTGCTGAATCCTCTCTTGTTCTTACTATGTAACTGTGAATTTCATAGGGCCTAAGTCCTTTTGTTCTCTTTCCCTGAGATCTAGTAACTCTCAACTCTGTCTTTCTATGTAATTTCTTCCATGATCTCCAGTCTCATCTCCGGAAGACTACAAAAGATTTCTAACTGGACAACCTTTCCATTACCTCAAACTCAGTAACTTTGGCCCTTATGTTCTATATCTGCCAACCTGCAACTTCTCCCTATATCAAAAACGAGGTATCCCCCTTCTTTTACATCTTGTAAAGTATGCACGTTATTGTTTTCTTTCTAATTAGTAAAGTCACAATCATTGTTTCAAAACTTGTAAAATACAGAGAAATTTAAAGAAAATAAAATACTACATAATCAACCAATTATTTTGGCTTATGTCTTTCCAATCCTTAATGAATGTATACCATATACCCCCCTTCATAACACAAAAAGTAGGGCTCAAAGACAAATTGCATAAAATGCAGGATGGCATTATTGAATGTTTAATAAATGCTAGCTAACTTGCAGTCTACCTATAGTCTTCAAATCTAGCCCTCTTGGAGTGGTGCCACCTAGTGGTAGAGGTTTACCTCCCTGGTTTAAATATTAAGGAGGATGATTCTGGGTTTTGTGGCTGACTGGGATTTCCAGAGATTAAACCTAGGGATGATAGAATCTATCCTTTATGGCTCTGTTCCATTTCTCTGCCAGATCTTGCTTTCCTTCCCCTGTACATCTAACTTCATCCCAAGAAAAGTTTAATCCACTGCCGCTTTTCAACAGAGTCTGAGTAAAGGACAGAAGCCAATCACCAATAGTATTATATCTGAATTCACAATGTTATGAGGTGTTGTGTTAGGGAGATTTACTGTATCTGATAAATGTAGATCAACATACCAAATTAGAATTACGAAAGTAATGATTTTTATATCTTGCTTTCTCACCTGCCCCCGTGAAGCATTTCTCACCTGTACTCCTGCTTCTACCCCCTCCTGTTTCCTCATAAACGAATTCTGAATTTTCCCTTTATTTCCTGTGTCCTCTTCCTCTCCATTTCCAAACTTGTCAGCCGTCTTCTGTTAATAATAATAAAATATTAGCCACTAGCTTGTGCTCCCTCTTCTGCCTCTGCAGTCTGTCTTCAGCTCCCACTCTCACCCCATTCCACTGGATCTCTTCTGGCAAAGGATACTAATGGCCATATTCACTTTCATCTTTTCAGTCTTAAGTCCACTTAAACTCTCTGCTTGAGCATTTGATGCTGCTTTTTATGAAATCTCTCTTTGGGCTCTCTTGGCACTTCTCTTAGATGCTTAACCTCCACTTCTCAGTTTCTTCTTTTGATGTTTCTCAGGGTTTTGCAGCAGCCTCCTTCTTATTCATCACATTTTTCTCAGTTGATCTCTTTCACTTCTATGGTTTCCACTACCACATCCACCCTTACTTCCAGCACTGCATATCCAACTACTTAATGGACATCTCCACCATATTTTTCCCTCAGACATCTCAAACTCAATTTGACCAGAACCAAACTTATCTTCTTTTCAGGAGATCTAGCTGGAAATTTGGAAGTTATCAAAATTCAAAGATAGTTGAAGTTAGGGCAGTTGATTATAACAAGAAAGGATCTAAGAATGGATCCTTGGGAAACAAGACTTTCTGGAAGTAATTATTTTGGTATCTTCTCCATTTCCATTTGGTGACTAATCCCTCTCCATTTTGCATTTATCATACATCTTGAATCAGCCCACTCTTCCCCATCCTTACTGTTCTCTGACTTAGTTTGCACTGCCTTGTTTACTGTGATAGCTTTATTTTCTGTCTTCAGCCTCTAGGCCTCCAATCCATTTTCCTCACCATCCACTAGAGTGATCATTCTGAAAATTGATTTGACTATACCATTCCTTTGTGAAAAACCTCTCATCTTTCCATTACTCTCTGGATAAAGCCCAAAATCCTTAGCACACAAAGTCCTTGGTTATTTAGTCTCTGCTTCTCTCTAGTCTAATCTCTGTGGACTCTCTGCATTGCACATTATACTGCATCTGTACCAAAATTCTTTATGCCTATTAACCTCATATTCTCTCTCACTTCTGGGTCTTTGCAGAAGTTATTCCTTTTGCCTAAAACTCCCCTTGATATTTGAGTGTTTATATAACTTTCTCAGGAAAACTACCCCCAGTGTAGATTAGATGCCCCTCCTCTGAGCACCCATGGCTCCCAGTTCTTTTATCAAAGCTCTTATAGTGAACTGGGTTTTGTGATCTTTTTTCCCCCCTAGAGATATAAACTTTTCAAAGGCAGGAATTAAGACAGAATTATCTCAGTATCCCCACTGTCCACTACAGAGCCTAGAAAAACAAGCCTTCATAAATGTAAATTGGATTTTGAAAAACAGAAAAAATATGAGAACATGGATCATGTCTGTTTTGTTCAGTCATCAGCTCTCTATCCAGGGCCTAGCACTTAGTAAATACTTACTAAATATTTCCCTAATGAGGGAATGAACAGTAAGCCTTTATCTCTTTTTCTTTCTTTCTTTCCCCATAACTTTATTAGGCACTAGTAAAACACAAAACACTCTGCCACCATGATAAATAGAGGCCCACCAGACAGATCTGGGAGGGCAGAGACCAGTTCATGTTTCAGGCAATGAAACAGCTTTCCAGAAGCAATGCAGATGCCTGGGATTAGGTCTGCCTTTGTAATCGGAGGCCTAGGTTTGAACCCAGCTCCATAACTCACAAATGTTTGACTTTGAGACACCTTTCCTTTAAAATAGGAATAATATTACCAACCTCATAAGGCTGATAGGAGAATTACAGATTTTTTTTTAAATGAATACATGTCAGAGGTTATATTTACCTCATTAATTGATGGGGGATCTGGGAAGACATTACAACTGGCTCAAAAGAGAATTTGAAAAACAGACATACACAGGCCATTGAGAATGCTGAAACAAACATGCCAGTAGATGCAAAACTGGTTAATGGCCAATAAGGCAATAAAATATGTTTGTAGATCATCTGTTCTACAGCAGGGAAATCAACTTTATCTCTACCAGTCAAAATTTATTTGCATTTCTCTGGACAGAAATTTGCACTACTATGGGTAAGAAATATGTGCACTGCTATTTGTTTTCTAGGATTTAAATTGTATCTCCACAGAGTGGTAAAGTAACCTAGTCTATCAAAGATAATCAAAGGTAACAACTCCATAAAATCCTCCTCGGAGTTTTCATTAGAAAAGGCCCATATCACCACTGAAAGAAAACCAGGAATCCTGGTTTCTTCCTCACCAAGGAATCCCAAGATTCCTCTTGAGCACAAAAGAGACTATTTTTGTTATATTCAGCGTGCTGATTTACACAGGTACAGCAAGGATACATTTAACCGTTTTGAGTTTGCTCTGGAGATCTAGAGCCATGTGGTATTGAGTAGTTATTAAGGCCAAAGAAATAACTTCTGTTCAGAAGTTTTCATAAGGAGTCGTGGGTTGATATTTTAAAAGCCTCTATAATTTACTATCCCAAGGCTAGAAATGCTATGCTCTCCACCAGATTTCACCTCTAGTACCTATAAACTTGATAGATTTCTTTCTTCTCAAGGTTCTCTCTGAGGTTCCTGGCCTGCCAGGAAGAGCCCTTTCTTGCCACCTGTGATGTCGGGGAATCTATTCACTTACCTCTAGTTAGTTCTTGTTCTGCTGGATCTTGGGTCAGCAGTCTGCTTTAAGGAAGTCATCTGCTTCTTGACTTAAAAAATGAGTCCTGGAAATCCTGACTCAGTCTCCTGTTATGGTCTGAAAATTGTCTAAATAATATCAGCTAGGAAGCCTCTACTCAAGAGATTATTCTTTAAAAGTGGTTCAAGGTACCCGGTATAGTCCTTCCCACAAGGCTCTGAGATTGTCTATCTTTGTTGAAGAAAAATATCTGTCCTGTGGCTTATAGAAGAGCTTTCGGGCAAGTGTCAGAGTAAAACAAAAACTATCTTTGATAATAAATATTGAATGACTGATAAATTTATTTCAGTAACCAATAACATCAGAATGGAGAAGAGAGAAATTTTCTACTGGGGTAAAGTACATAACTATTTCATAAGAGTTTGATTAGTTTTTCTTTTAGGGTAAAAACATATTATGGATGCAAGAGTATTGACAAATTTCTAGGGTCTTCCACTAAATTGTATAATATCTGAAACTTTTATAGTAATATTTTACCTATATAAATGTAACCCAGGGAAGGCCGAGTATCTCTGACTTGAGTGGAAATTTTAAAATTCTGAATTCTCAATTGTGCTCAGTGAAAGTTTTAAAAAATGCAAAAACAGTATCTGAAGAATTTTTTTATATCTTCTTAAAATGTGATGCTCAGAAAAATACTAGCTCAGAAAAATACTGATGGCTGGTTCCCATCCCCAGACATTCTGATTTCTTTGGTATGGGTGTGTAACATGTACATCAGAACTTTTTAAAACTCTGCAGGTGGTTCTTATGTGTATCAAAGTTTGGAAACTACTGTTTTAAAATATAATTTTCAAAAATGTAAAATTATGATTTTTATACAAATATAAAATGGGCACATCTCAAAGATTTTATTTAAGCCATTAATTAATGAGGGAGCCATTAAGGTGTTACTATCAGTCCCAGAGGTGCTGCTTTAATAGTAAATTCTTAACAACGGACCTCAAAAGATATAGCAACAGCTAAAAAGAGCTATTTCTATTTGCTCTACTGCAGTTGAAGTGAATAAACTAAAATATTGGGGAATTGGGGAAGCAGCCATTGTGTGACCTGCCACCCCCCAGGGCTTGCCCTGGGCCCAGAACCCTCCATTTCTGGAGGCTGGGCATCAATCTTGTGGCTACTGTGGATGCTGGGTGCATGTGTGACCTTCAGAGGGGTGAGAGTTGCCTGGATAGGGAATCCTCAAATTTCATCTGCCAGTAATCTGCACTCATTTATTATACTTAGTATAAAGTAGGGGTCGTCTACCCATTCTCTTAATGTGGACTCTAGAGCCACACTTCCTGGGTTTGGATCCTATAAAGGCAATTTACTGCCCATATGTCCTTATGCAAATGTTTTAATTTCTCTCTGCCTTAAGTTAAGCCACTTGTAAAAAAATAGGGCTGAATAATAGTACTTCCCTCATAGCATTGTTGTGAGGATTAAATGAGTTAATAGGTGCAAAGCACTTAGAATAGTGACTGGCATACAGTAAGTGCTCAAATAAGGTTTTTTTTGTTGTTGTTGGTCTTTTGGAGAATCAGTATATGTAATGATTAAAAACATGGATTCCCAAAACAAACTACCTGGGTTCAAATCCCAGCTCTGTCACCAATGAGTGAACTAGAAGTAAATTACCTAGCCTTTCTGTGCCTCAGTGTTCTGATCTGTAAAGTGGGGGTAAAAATAGTACCAACCTTTTGGGGTTGTGGTGAGGATTAAATGTGTGTGTGTGTGTGTGTGTGTGTGTGTGTGTGTGTGTGTGTCATGTAGAACAGAACCAGGCTTAGAGTAAGCATTCATAAGCATTAGCTATTATTTATAGTTTGTTCTACTGCATTGATTCCCATTTTATAGAAGAAGAGAATGAGGTTCAGAACTGTTAAATAATTTGCCCATAGCGACACAATGAATAAATATCAGATCTAGCATTCCAAGCAGGGCTAGTTGGTTCCCAAGTCCATGTCCTTTTACTTCTCTGGAACCACCTTTGGAGGCTGGGCTTCCTGTAAAGAGAGAGATTTGAGATGCAGAGAGAAATTTGACTCTCGCTCCTTAAGGTTATATTTTCAATGGGAGAAGTGGGCTTTAGAAAATCAATAAGACCACAATCACAGGGGCAAATCTAGATTTTCTGGGGCCTGATGCTTATAAAATTGGGAGAGGTAGTCTCTAAGGGAATACAAAATTGTGATTAGCAAATGTCAAATGCTCACAGCCACTCCAAGGCCATTCTACTCCAGAAATTATAAATACAAAAGGTACTTGGTCTCTTGGGAAGAGCCATGCAAGTAAAGGGCCCTAAAGCATAAGCTTCATTAGTCTCCTGATAAGTCCACCCTACCTCGGTATGAGTTCCATATCCTTGGAAAGAGCTCCCCCAATTACCTATTGCCTTGTAACAAACCACTCCAAAACTTAGTGACTTAGGTCTCACCCCAATCAAGTTGACAGAGTGAAATGCTTCAGGGCTCCATTCCCCTACAGAAGCTTTGAACAACCAGCAAGAACTTGCAAAAATATCTTTCTCAAAGCTCCAGAAAACAGTTAAAGGACTGTAGGGAGGGCACTGAATCAAGAAAAAGGCAACTTAAAAGTGGTAGGATCTCATGGCACTCTGATGGCCCTTCTCCTATCCCTCACTGGCTTGGCATTGAACTGGTCCATGCTCCCAGCGTGGATCTCTGGTCCCTGTTCCAGAGGGAGCAGCGTAACCCTTGTGCACACACTGGGAGCATGTATGTCTGGCCCAGTCTTTCTGGTTTTGGCCTGAAAGACTTGCCATTCTAGAACTTGTCCTGAATGTAGAAGACAGCTCACAGAACTCTCCTACAGAATTCTATGGGCAAGCAGACAGGTCACAAGGGATTTCTGACTGTAGGACATACATTACAATGCCCAGGGAAGAGGGGACATTCATATATGTGTAAATGGAGGAATTACTAGGGCCACATGCTCATGCCCGAGTCAATTAACACATGCAAAAAGGACCAGGATAGCCTCTATGCTTTGGCCTGGAGCTATTCTCTAAATTCATTGTATGAAGGAGAGCACTTGGCATAGGTCAATCTTCAAAGACTGGAAAAGGTGTTTGCTTTTTCTTTCTTTATTTTTTTCTTTGATAGCTCCTGAAATTCATGGAAACCTCCATCATAACACTAGCTGGGTACAAGCTTAGGGAACAGATGCCTCAGAGTCTAACTTTCAGCAATAACACATTAAAATATCAAAATGACTAGGTTTCAACAAAAGGTTGCAAAATATACAAGGAAATAGGAAGTGATGACCCAAACAATGGGTAAGATTAAAGCATTAGAAACTATCAATGAGGAAGATCAAAGACTTTTTAAAAAATGGCCCTATAGAAGAGGAGGAGGCAATGTGGCCACCAGAAACTGGAAGAGGCAAGGAATGGGTTCTTTCTGAGGTCTCCTAGAGGGGGTGCACCCCTGCCCACATCTTGATTTCAAGCCCAATGGTAGTAGTGATTTCCAACTTCTGGTCCCCGGAACTGTGAGGAAATAAAATTCCATTGTTTTTAAGCAAAAAGAAAAAAAATCCTAAATATACTCAAAGAGCTAAAGGAAAACATGGGCAAAGAAATAAAGGAAATTAGGAAAATGATAGATGAACACAAAGATAATATCAGTAGAGTTGGAAACTATGAAAATAAAACAAACAGAGATTAAGATCACAGTAACAGAAATTTAAAATTTCCTAGAGGGGTTTAACAGCAGATTGGAGCTGGGAGAAGAATGAAAACTTGAAGATAAGACCATTGAAACCATTCACTCTCAGGAGCAGAAAGAAGAAAGGATGAAGAAAAATAAACAGGACCTGAAGAACCAGTGTGGCACTGTCAAGCATAATGATATGCACATTGTGGGAGTCCCAGAAGGAGAGGAAAGAGAAAGGGGCAGAGACAGTATTTGAAAGAAATAATGACTGCAAACTTCCCAAATCTAATAAAAGACATGAATATACACATCCAAGTTGCTCAATGAGCTCCAAGCAGGATAAACCCAAATAGATATAAAGCATAGCATATTATAATCAAACTGTAAAATGCCAAGAATAAAGAGAATTCTGAAAGCCAAAGAGGGCAGCAACATATCACATACAAGGGAGTCTCGATAAGATTAAATGCCAATTTCTCTTTGGAAACCATGGAGGCAAGAAGGCAGTAAGAAGGTGTATTTATAGTGCTGAAAGCAAAAAACTGCCAACTAAGAATTCTATATTCAGCAAAACTGTCTTTCAAACATAAGGGGGGAGGGATTAAGACATTCCAAGAAAAACAAAAACACCACTAGACTGGCCTTTTTTTTTTTTTTAATGAGATAGGTGTTCATTTATTATTTGTCTGTGTGTGTATCACTGCATTTTTGCAGCTGTATTTGCTTTTTTTATATGTATATATATTTTTTATTGAGATTGCTCACATATCATACAACTATCCAAAGATCCAAAGTGTACAATCAGTTGTCCATTGTACCATCATACAGCTGAACATCCATCACCACAATAAATTCTTTTTTCAATTTTTAGAACATTTTCATTACTCCAGAAAAGAAATAAAGATAAAAAAAGGAGACTCAAATCCTCCCATACTCGTAACCCCCCACCCATTATTGATTCATAGTTTTAGTACAGTACATTTGTTACTGTTGATGAAAGAATGTTAAAATACTACTAACTGTAGTACATAGTTTGCAATAGGTATATATTTTTCCTATATGCCTCTCTATTATTAACTTCTAGTTATAGTGTCATACATTTGTTCTAGCTTGTGAGAGAGATTTCTAATATTTGTATAGTTAATCACGGACATTGTCCACCACAAGATTCACTGTTTTATACATTCCCATCTTTTAACCTCCAATTTTCCTTCTGGTGACATACATGAGTCTGAGCTTACCTTTCCACCACCTTCACACATCTTTCAGCACTGTTGGTTATTCTCACAACATGCTACCATCACCCCTGTTCATTTCCAAATGTTTAAGTTCACCCTAGTTGAACATTCTGCCCATAATAAGCAAACATTACCCCTTCTTTAGCATCATTCTACATCCTGGTAACTTATATTTCATGTGTATGAGTTTACATATTATAATTAGTTGATATCAGTGAGATCCTGCAATATTTGCCTTTATGTGTCTGTCTAATTTCACTCGATATAGTACCTTCAAGATTTCTTCATCAACCCCTTCCTTTTAAGATGGTTTTGTTCAGACACCATATATTCCGTCCTAAGTAAACATTCGTTGGTTCTCTGTATAGTCACGTATTTATTTGTTCAGCACCATCACTACTATCTCTATAAGGACATCTCCATTTCTTCCCCAAAGAGGAGGAAGAGTCAAAGAAGGCAGAGAGACAAAAGAAAAAGAAAAAAAACAAAGAAAGAAAACAACAGCAACAACAACAAAAAACATGACAGCTAGAAAGCAACAAAAGGAAAGATAGCATTAACCTAAAGTAGGATAAAGAGTCAGACAACATCATCAATGCCAGGAGTCCCATATCCTTCCCCTATTCTACCCCCCTTATATGTATTTAGCTTTGGTATATTGCCTTTGTTATATTAAAGGAAGCATAATACAATGTTTCTGTTAATTATAGTCTCTAGTTTTCATTGATTATATTTTCCCCCCAGTCTCACCCTATTTTTAACACCTTGCAATGCGGGCATTCATTTGTTCTCCTTCATGTAAAAACATATTTGTACCTTTTATTACAGTCATTGAGCACCCTAGGTTTCCCTGAGTTACACAGTCCCAGTCTTTATCCTTTGTCTTTTGTTGGTGTCCCACATGGTCCCAACCTTCCTCTTTCAGCCATACACACAGTCATCTTTGTTCAGTGTATTTACACTGCTGTGCTACTATCTCCCAAAATTGTTGTCCAAGCCTCTCACTCCTGTCTTTTCCTTTCTGTCTGCAGTGCTTCCTTTAGTGTTTCCTATACAGCAGGTATCTTGTTCACAAACTCTGTCATTGTCTGTTTGTCTGAGAATATCTTAAGCTCTCCCTCATATTTGAAGGACAGTTTTGCCAGATATAGGATTCTTGGTTGATGGTTTTTCTCTTTCAGTATCTTAAATATATCACCCCACTTCCTTCTTGCCTCCATGGTTTCTACTGAGAAATCCACACATAGTCTTTTCAAGCTACCTTTGTATGTGATGGATTGCTTTTCTCTTGCTGCTTTCAGGATTCTCTCTTTATCTTTGATGTCTGATAATCTGATTATTAAGTGTCTTGGCATGGGCCTATTCATTTATTCTGTTTGGGGTACACTGTGCTTCTTGGATCCGTAATTTTATGTCTTTCATCAGAGATGGGAAATTTTCATTGATTATTTCCTCTATTATTGCTTCTGCCCCTTTTCCCTTCTATTCTCCTTTGGGGACACCAGTGACATATACATTCCAGATTTTCATTTTGTCCTTAAGTTCCTGGAGACATTGTTCATATTTTTCCATTTTTTTCTCTATCTCTTCTTTTGTGTGTAGGCTTTCAGGTGCCTTGTTCTCCAGTTCCTGAGTATTTTTTTCTGCCTCTTGAGATCTGCTGTTGTATGTTTCCATTGTGTCTTTCATCTCTTGTGTTGTGCCTTTCATTTCCATAGATTCTGCCAGTTGGTTTCTCAAACTTTCAATTTCTACGTTATGTATGCCCAGTGTTTTCATTATATCGCCCATCTCTTTTGCCATATCCTCCCTAAACTTTTTTAATTGACTTAGTATTAGTTGTTTAAGTTCCTGTATCTCAGTTGAAATGTAAGTTTGTTCCTTTGACTGGGCCATAACTTAGTTTTTCTTAGTGTAGGTTGTAGTTTTCTGTTGTCTAGGCATGGTTTTCTTGGTTACCCCAATCACATTTTCCAAAATGGGCTCCAGACCCAGAAGGAAAAACTATTCAGTATCCAGTTTCCCTGAGGGTGTGTCTTAGAAGATTGATGCACCCTGTGAGGCCTTGGGTCACTGTGCTGCTCTGCCCAGCAGGTGGCACCTGTCAGCCTGTAGCTCCAGACTGGTGTAAGGAGGTGTGGCTCATGGCTGTTTTCCCTCAGACTCTGGGGTCTGGTTCTGAATGGAAGGTGGGTAGTAGAGCTGGGCCCCCACCCCTTTCCTCTTAGGGAAGACAAAGCCCCTAGGGAGAGGTCATTAGCATTTCAATGGCCTCTCTCTGCCTGTAGTCTCTCCACCTTTGTTTGGGGCAGAGAGCTGGGAACTGAAAACGGCTGAGGCTTTCTCCACTGAGCCGAAACAGGAACAGAAAGACCCCTTCAGGGCCAGTCTGACTCTCCAAGGTCAGTCTTCACCCAAATCCTCTTTCTGTTTGTTGGGGATTCGTATGGAGCAGTACACAATTGTTAATTAAAACTCCATTTGGAGCTCAGCTGTGCTATATTCACTCACTCAGAGAGAATTGCTCTCTGTCTCCATGAGGCTTTGCAGCTCAGGCCATGGGGGGAGGGGGCTCCTGGCTTGAATCCGCAGTTTTTACTTACAGATTTTATGCTGTAATCTTGGGCATTCCTCCCAGTTCAGGTTGGTGTATGATGAGTGGACAGTCATGTTTGTCCTCCTGCAGTTATACTGGATTATTTACTAGCTGTTCCTGGTTGCTTATTAGCTGTTCCAGGGGGACTAACTAGCTTCCATTCCTCTCTGTGCTGCCATATTAGTTCTCCTTTAGACTGGCATTTTAAGAAAGGCTACAGAGAGCTGTGGACATTGAAAGGAAAGGAAAATAGTCAATATATTGAAGCCACATGATAAAGATCTCTGGTGAGGGTAATGACATGGGTAAATATAAATGCCAGTACTATTGTATTATTGGTTTGTAACTCCACTTTTTTTTCCCTACAGGATGTAAAAGGCAAATCCATAAAATATAATGATGAATCAGTGATTTGTGATAAGAACTACATAAAGGTGGGGGGGTGGAGGGATATAGGAACATAATTTGTGCGTACTATCGAAGTTAAGTTGGCATCAAAGTAAATGAGATTGTTACAGATTTAGGATGTTAAATTTGAGCCCTATAGTAAAGACAAAGAAAATATTAGAGAAAATGGAAGCCCATAGAGACAAAAATTAGAGTACTGATTGCCAGGGGTGGGGGGCAGGGACAACGGAGAGTAAATGCATGATGGGTGTAGATTTTCTGTTTGGGAAAATGGGAAAGTTTTAGTAATGGAAGGTGGTGAGTGTACCACAATATTGTGTATGTGATTAATCTCATTGAATGGTATGCTTGAGAGTGGTTCAGGTGGGAAAATTTATTTTGTAGATATGTTCCAACAATTTAAAAAGAGAAGAAAAGGAAAAGAACAATGAAATAGATAATGACAATTAAATGCAATACATGATCCTGGATGGGATCTATCAAGGGAGGAGGAAAAGCTCTATGGGACGTTATTTTGATGATTAAAAAAATTGGAATATATATTGTAAGCTTTATATCAATGTTAATTTTCTTGAACTTGATAACTGCACTTAAGCTGATTACATAAACGAATATTCTTATTCTTAGGAAAGGTACATGGCAGTTTCACTTGTTCAAGGGGGAGTTTACATACTAAACTCTAGTGCTCAGAAAATGGAGAGAGAGAGAGAGAGAGGCAGATAGAATGATATGTATGGCAAATGTGGTGAAGTGTTAAAATTGGTGTATCGGGGGGATAGGGTATTTGGAGTTCTCTGTTTGGGGTTTGCATTACTTTTTTAATTGTCCTGTAAGTTTGAAAGTATTTCACAATAAAATGTTTTAAAAAGTTATATATATAGAAAAAAACTTAGTGACTTAAAACAACAATTTATTATTATTAGTGTGTTTCTTCCGCTGGCTGACTGGGTATTTTCATTTGGGTCTCTTATGTAGTTGTAGTCAGCTATCAGATGGGGCTCTGTTTCTGAACACTTAACTAATCTAGAACATCCAAGATGTCTCACTCATATGCCTAGCAGTTGATAATATCTGGCTAGGAGCTCATCTGGGGCTATTACAAGAGCACCCATATATGGCCTCAGTGTGGCTTTGCCTTCGTATGGTGGCTGGGTTCCAAGGTGGAGCATCTCAAGAGTATTTCAAGAGACAGGCAGAAGTCACAGAACATCACTTCCACATTGTATCAGTCAAGCAAGTCACTAGGACCCGCCGAGATTCAAGAGGAGGGGAATTAGATATGTGCTCCCAATAGGTTGTCAAACAATTTGTGGCTGTCTTTAGTCTGCCATAGGAATTCTGTTGGTACTAAGATAGTCAAAACTCCAGAGCAGGCAAATGACAGAGAAAGGTTGTCAAGGGGTTCCATCTCCTGCAGGAGGAAGACAGGACTTGGGAGGTGCCCTGTAGAGGAAAATCTCTGTATTAAGGACTGAAAGCTCGGAAGTAAAAAGAATGAAGACGCTGCCCTTCCAGGATAAGAGAGAAAAGTGCTACTTCACTGATGCATCTTGGAGTAATGGGGGTTGTGGGGAGAAACTCCTTGAATTCCTGGCCTGAGCCAAAATTTCCGTCATCCAGGCTTGCCTTCCCCTTCCAGGTTCCCTGAGCGCAATCATCTGTCAAAGACTCAAGAGGAGAGCATATTGTTCATGGCCTGCCACCTTCTTAGATCCATGGGTCTGAGAATTTAGTTTCAGATCTCTTAAGGCCCTTTCTCATCAATGTAGTATTGCGGTTGAGAACATAGGTTGGAAGTCAACTTGATAAGTGGATTTGCTACCTGGTTACTGTGTCTCTTCAAGAATTAATAAACGTTAATTATCATTATCCTCGTCACACCTGAGATGCAGTACAAATCACAGCACCCTTGAGCGAACGGGTGGCAGCCTCTTTAAGCATCTACTCTCCCTAGTGATGTAAAAAAAAAAGATTTCTTTTATCTGAGACACATGAGTAATTGTGAGATTAAGTGAGAGAAAGGGTAGGGGTGGGGAGTGTTATAGGCAACTACTTCACTTTTCTCATTTAATGTACACAAGGACCAAGTGATACTGTTTTTCACCCCATTTTACATGTGAAAGAGCTGAGGTGCTAAGAGGTAAAGTTAGTTGCTCACAGTCAAATAGCTCTTCTAGTGAACACTGAATAAATAATTATTAGCCACCTACTATGTGCAAGATACAGTTCTAAGTGTTGGGAATAAAACCAACCCTCAGTACTCATGTTCTAATGGGGACACAAGTGATAAATAAGTTAATAGTGATAGCTATGAAAAAATATGCATGATAAAAGTGCATAGGGGAGGCCCGCCCCAGACGCTGCTCCCTTGGGAACTGAAGAGGCTAAATTCCTCTTGGAATGCATCGCAGAACCAGGTTCCTGGTGATGATTGCCACATTCACTCGCTCAGTCCACCCACCAGCCTGTTGTCCACCACCTCTGCACCCCACAAGCCTGCCCCTCTCCTCTGCCAGGAACTTGCCACTACCAACACTATGCCCTACCCATATACAGTGCTGACCCTGGTGCAGAAAAAGGAGCAATCTGACATTGCTCAACACATTGTGGCTCTTGACAAGGGCATCTCAGCTTCAGATGATTCCACTGGAAGCATTGCCAAGCAACTGCAGTCCATTGGCCCTGAGAACACTGAGGAGAACCAGCTCATCTACCACCAGCTGCTACTGACCAGAGATGACCTGGTGAACCCTGTATTAGGGTTATCATCCTTTTCTATGAGACACTTTACCAGGAGTAATTAAAGAAACCTCACAGAATTTTGAGTGTATGTAATGTAATATGGACAAAGTTGCCAGAACAGCTATTGCTGTAGTAACTAAACATTGTTAATATTGTTGCTGTTAAAAATGAGATGGCCTGTAGACCAAGTGGTTCATGTCTCTTGACTTAAAACCCAGGACATCATAATAGAGGTGAGCCCCAGTATGTAAGTATGACTTGGGCATTTTCTGTGATCCTGTGATAGGGTGGATCTTTGCCAAGATTTGTTGGCTTCCCTCTTTATCTATAAAGTGAATGGGGTTCCCATGGAGGTTTCTAAGATGGAGATTTTTTTGTACAACAAGGTAAGCTGTTTTCTTTGGCTCTAGGTCTCCTTTCCTTAGGTACATACTTCTCTAGGAAAGGAGCCAGGTGTTATTAAGGATGGTTCATGTAAGAAAACAATCACAGCCCAAGTGACTCTCCCTTCCTAAAATTCCATCTTGTTTTCAGGACTTGAAAGCGTGTGTGTATGTGTGTGTGTTTCCTGAAACAACCTGCTGTGTCCACTCAGGGAGCTGACTTGCAGTTCTCTCATTTCACAGACTGTTGAGGACTTCTCTCTACCCACCATGAACACATTTACTCAGCAAATCAGATTTATTAGTAACTGGGCCAAGTCTAGGGACATAAAGCACGTTCAGAAGGGCAGTAATGATAAACCTGATGAGATCAGCTTGGAGTAGATGATGCAAATGGTTGATGTGGACTGAAAACAAAAAAGAGTCATCTGGGAATGATCCCAAGGAATATTTCCAAGCAAGTCCTGTTTTCTCACACTTAATGGATTGATAAAAGAATGTTAGCTATGCAGACAAGAGGGAGGCAGGAGGCATCCGCTATTGCTTGGGTAAAGCCTCATTTCCCTTAAGTTTTTGGTAAAATAATTTTAAATTTTTTCACCTCTGACCAAGAAAAATTCATTCTTAATCAGGCTACAAATGTTTTCAGCTTCATCTCATAGTCATGAATGCTTTGAATTAATGCTTTAGATTTTGTAAAGCTCTTTCTGATTAAATCTTCCTGCTGCCCTTAGAATTATCATAATTATCCCCATGTGACAGAAGAAACTCCTGCCTCTGTATGATATCTTGAATACACATAACCACATTACTAAATGTAAGTTATCTGCCAATCTTCTAATTTAGCTAAATTATTTTACTCTGAAGAGTAACTCACTTTTCACCAGGATTTCCTTATCTCCTTCCCACATCCAAATATTGTTCATCCCATCTTAAGAATAATTGTTACCATTTCTTGAGGGCAGTTATGTGCTTATCTCTTATATGTATTATCCAATTTAACCCTCCCAGCAACCCCATCTTACAGCTAATGAAACTGGGGCTTAGAGATGTAATTTTGCCCAAGATCAGACAGAAAGGAAATAGCAAAACTGGGAGTCAACTTCAGATATAGTTGGTGCCAAAGTAGATTTGCTTTATTATAAAAATGTTCTTAAGACTCAGTAAAACTTCAATATCATAAGTAATGACTGAGGATCTGCTGTTTGCAGGGCACTGTATCCACAAGATTTAAATTAAAAATTTCCAAAAAGATTGTCTGTATGATTAATTCCATAGATATCTCTGCTAGAGATGTGCGTCTACCATTGTTTGTATAAATAGGTATTTAAACATGCTTTTAATACTGTTTGTTCTTTTCATGATAAATGCTACATTCTCAAAAAAGAAAATCTGGCAATTATAAAAATAGTATTGGTAACAACTATTTTTTGTTCCTCCTGGTATTCTACATCATGTGTGCAATTTAATCTTATCAAAAATACACTATGAGGTTAGAGTTATTGCCTTTCTTTTACAAATGAAGAACTGGAGTCCAACGGAGGATAATTCTGTTCCTCAGCTTTCATCTCTGCCTTGTCTTTCAGTTATCTCCCACTTTTTATGCTTGTTGACTTTACAATATTCCGAGATTTACTTCTCATTTCATTTGCATGCCCACCCCACTGCCCTTCTCATCTGTGCCAATGTCTCCAATTTTCTTGTTGTGGGTGTGGACTTTTGGCTTATAATACAGAGTTACGATTTTAAGAATGGTATTTTTAGGACTTCTGTATAAAGATAGTGGATCCACCACTGTTCTATTTCCTCTGCCTCCTTAAATCACATAAAAATGAAAATAAAGAAATCAACTCACATGGACAACTCTCTTAAGGAGAAAACAGTGGATGAAAGATTTCAATAGTTCTGCTATATAACACTTGTTTTGAAAATGCTTATTTGTTCTAACACAATTGATATAATAGGGAACAATCTGAGCATAACACAAATTTTAGTTTGCTTATGTGTAAGCCTCTTTGGCAACCCAGGAATGTTTTTCTTGGAGGCCATTAAGACATTTCTTTGAAATGTGAACAAGGAGAGTATTGTTTCCCTCTCTCTGTGGAAGTTTTGCTCCAAGTTGTAACTTCCTGCTTACCAAAAAGAAAGAGAAGCTTTATTTTTCCTTTTGATAAAGACATATGTATTAAATGGATTGTTTCTGCCAGCCTATATAAAAGGGTGATACATTCTTTTTTCCTTTGCAGTCTCTGTAGCAGATTGCCTGTGATACTTATCAGTCTAGTTTAATGCTTATTCAATAATAAAACTGTCTTCTTTCTTTCCCATATTTTGTGAAGGGGAATTTCTGTGTTGTCAGGCAATTTTAGTTTTAATTATATTTCCCCAACAATACCCAGAATTAAAAACTCTATTTCCCAGCCCCACTTGCAGCTAGAGGGTGGCTCATGTGACACAGTTCTGGCTAATGAGACAGAGTCTGAGGGTGTCTAGGAGTGTTTTGCTTTCTTAATAAAGGCATCACCTCTCTCCTGTATTATTGCTCCATCCTGTCTGAAACATGGATGTGAAGTCGAAGATGGAGCAATTTCTTTAGCATGCTTCAGAAGCACCTGGAGGACTTCTAAAAAGAGTTTGCTGTGCCCTACTCCTTGTTGGATTCAGCAGGTCTGGAGTGAAGCTTGAGATTTTGCATTTCTAAGTTCCCAAGTAAAACTGATATTGGTCATAGGACTTCAGAATATAATAAACTCAAGGTTTAGGCCAGAAAAAAAATTCACTCATTCCACGCCACTGTTAGAAAAAGAGAAAGATTAATGTTTTCAGAAAAGGGGAAAAATAATTTGTTTTCGAGTAAAATTATGTCCAATGGCGGCAGTCCATAGTCCACATCCAAATCCCAATAGGGATCACCACCCCTGCTTTTTTCAGCCTTTCTTGTGGCAGACATTTTGAATCCTTGGTGACATCAAAACTCAAGTTTCTCCTGCCTTATTTCACATACAAAGGCCAAATTTCTTCCCAATTTACTTACAGAAGCATTTATAAAAACTGAAAACAAGGAGGATTTCTAAATACAGAAGTGGTAAATTTTATATATCTTCCGGGCAAATATGAACTATTTTTTTAAATGGGATATATGGATCTTGGAAGTACCATGCTTAAGAGCAATAAAAACAGTTGACTAAAAGTCTCATCTGTTTCCCAAGAAAATAATTTTGAAGAGTATTTATGTATAATAGTTAACACTTTTACATGACTCAAAATTCAAGGTAAATAAAAATAATTTAAGGAAGTCTCATTTCCCACCCCAATCTCCCACCCAGGTCCTGTCTCCCCATTTGTAACCATTGTTACTGGTTTCTTGTTGTCCATTTGTCAGTTTACCAGGGCTGCTATGACAAATACCATATATACTGGTTGGCTTAACAACAGGAATTTGTCTCATGCTTTCAGAGGCTAGAAGTCCAGAGTCAAAGCACTGGCAAGACCATGTTTTCAGTCTGAAGTCTATGGTGTTCTCATGCTGGATTGCCACAATCCTGGGAGTTCTTTGACTGGTATTACTGCTTTAGTACAGATTAAGGCCCACCTGATCTAGTTGGGCAACACCTAAATAGGATCTGTGGTGGTTTGAAGCTTTATGTACCCTAGAAAAACATGTCCTTAAAATTAATCCATTCTTGTTGGTGTAAACCCATTGTAAGTAGGATCTTCTGATGAGGATACTTCAGTTAAGATGTGACTCACCTTATTCAGGATAGGACTTAATCCTATTACCAGAGACCTTTATAAATGGAATGACTAGAGAGGGAGATAGAAAGCCTCAGAAGCAAGAAGTTGAAAGCAATGAAACCCAGAAGAGAAGGGAGAGACCAGCAGACACTGACATGGGCCTTGCCATGTGGCAAAGGAGCCAAGGATCACACAGCTGGTCTTTGGGAAGAAAACATCGCCTTGATGATGCCTTGATTTGGACATTTTCATGACCTCAAAACTGTAAGCTAATAAATTCCCATTGTTTAAGCCAACCCATTTCATGGTATCTGCTTTGAGCAGCCTAGGATCTTAGAAGATCCTATTCACAAATGAATGCATACCTTAACTGATAACACATCTTCAAAGTGTCCTATTTAATCAATGGGTTCACATCTACAGGAATGCAGATTAAGAACATGCCTTTTGTTGGGGTACATAATCCAACCTACCACACCATCTATAGGCTTTTTCTTTTCTTTTCTTTAATGCACATACAAGCCGAAACATATTCTCATTCTCTCTCTCTCTCTCTCTTTTTTTTTTAACCGGTAGTAACAAAGTATGTGTACCGTTCTACATCTTGGTGTTTCACATTGGAGATTTTTTCACATCAATGCATAATGCGTTTTCTCATTTTTTTTTCCTACCTGTATAGTGAAGGATTTTTTTTTTACACACAGGTGACTAGATTTTAATGTTCTGTGCATATGATTTTCCTCTAGAGTGTCCCATAACCAGATTGCCTGAGCTGAAAAAAACAGATGTCTCTTTGATTCTTCCCTAGAAGTTCCTACAGCATGTTGGTTCAAAATAATCCTATTTTCTTCTGTATTGTATCATCGGTATAAATATCAGTTCTGCATGTATTCCCCCTAGAATGTCGTGTTTCAGTTCCTCTTATCCATCTCAGTCATAGCTTCTTTTGACACTACAAAATATTCTGTTTCTTCAGAAACTGATACCAGTTTCTCACAACTAAGGTCTCATCTCCCTACATACATGCAGAGAAGACGGTACCAATACATTATGGTATTTATCAAGTTATATTCACCTGCATAACCTAACTGGAGACTAATTCTTTTCACTTGAAAAAATCTACCAGACTCTGAGCTCCTCTTCCTGTGTATTCATGGTTTATCATGGCTGTTCCTCTAGGTTCTCTAAAAGTCTCATCTTTTACCTCTAAGCTTTAGACAGATGGCTCATATATTATTTTATGACCACTTAAAATATTTACAACTCCTCCATAAAAATGATATTGATCATTTTTCATATTTTTTTACAATATTTTAAATGTCAAAGTAGTATATGAATAATCCCAACCAAAAGTGTTCTTACATTACTGACTTATCTAATTACTTCTAAATCTGCTATTTTCATAAGAAAGTCCTGGGTATACAATACTCCTTTATATAATAAACTCTTCTACCTGAAGCTTGTAAATAAAGATTAACTTCCATCATGTACAGAGCAATCTATTTGATAAAATGTTTTTATTAAAAGTTTTCTTTTCCCATAACTGCTTTTTCAACAGTTGTTCTTTCAAACCTATCCAAAACATCTCGCATCATGGGGTTTCTCTCTAATATGAATTATCTGGTGTGGTGAGAGAAATGAACACCAAATGAAGGCCTACCCACATTTAGGATTTATCTCCAGTACAATTCTCTGATGTAAATCATTCTCACATTCTTTAAATTCATTCATTTTTTTAAAAATAACAGCTTTATTGAGATATAATTCATATAATTCTCATAAAGAGTACAATCCAGTGGTTTTAAGTTGTCTTAGTTTTCCAGAGCTGCTATCACAAATACTACAAACTGGTTTTGGCTTAATGTCAATAATTTATTGGCTCATGGTTTCAAGGCTAATTCATTCATTCATTCATTTTTCAAAAAATATTTTAAGTATTTTAAGGCAATGTTCCAAGACATTGGGTATATACTGATGAACAGCAAACATTTGTTCGGTTTTTCTTCATTAAGAGTTTCCTATCATTGGTGGCTGACTTTCCATAGTCAATGTGTTCATAGTATTTCTCTCCACCATAAATTTGTTTGATGTCTAACAAGATATCTGTGGTGGGGGAAGACTTTGAGACATTGTTGATATTCATAAGGTCTTTTTCTTATAATGAACTCTCTGATGTTCTTTAAGACAAGAAAAATGACTACTTTGCTATATTCATCACATTCATAACTACTCTTTCCAGGATGAATTTTTTAATGCTTAATATGAGATGACGAAAGGATTTTCTACATTCATTGTATTTATGGGGATTATTTCTTGTATGGATTTTTTTTAATTAATAGCAAGATGTCTCAGACATCTTTGCTACATTCTTTGCTTTCATATGATTTTTCTCCTGTATGAATTTCTGATGTTAATAAGAATGTTGGGTGAAAGGTTTTCTACATTCATTGGGTTTCTTTCCAGAATGAATTCTCTGGTGTCTAGAAAGTTGTGTACTCTGGATGTAAGCTTTATTACATTCCTTACATTCATAGGACTTTTCTACAGTATGAATTCTTGGATGTTCAGCAAGTAATGAGTGGTGGAAAAAGCCCTTCTCACATTTATTTATGAGGTTTAACTCCAGTATGAGCTATCTGATATTTTGTAAAGTTTCTCCTCTGGCTGAAGACTTTCCTGCATTCATTATATTCATGGGGTTTATTTCCAGTCTGAGTGAGCTGGTATTCAATAAGGTTTCCCTTTTGGCTGAAAGCTTTACCACATTCTTTATATTCATAAGGTTTCTCTCCTGTACAAAACTGGTAATGATGCACAAGGTTTGTATGGTATCTAAGGCTTTCTCACACTCATTGCATTTATAAGAATCTCTCTTCTGTGTGAATTCGCTGACACTGAGTGAAGAATGAACCATGTCTAAAGGCCTTCCCACATTCATTACATTTATGAATTCTTTGATGTTTTGTAAGTGATGAGTGATAATTACAGATTACTCCTCAATAATTACACTCATAAAGTTTCTTCCCTGTGTGAAATTTCTGATGAAAAAAAAGGGATAAGTGCTGGTGAAAGGCTTTTCCACAGGCCTTACATTTCAAAGGCTTCCTCCTTTCCTATACTTTCTTGTATTTTATTAGTTGAATTTTTTATACCTTTCTCATTTGTATAATTTTCACGTGCTTTCTCGTCTGAGAGAATTCCTGATTGCATAAAAATTTTTTTTTTGAAATGAAAGCTTTTCACATTTTTGTTGTATTCATTGCCCCCTTCTTTGGTGGGAATTTCTTTCTGGGTGATTTAGCTTGCTTCAATTGTTTTACCTTCAGATTTTCCTGTTGGAAATGATGTTTGCATTCCCAAAGTCTTCTGAAATAGGAGCACTCAAGACCATGGCTTTCAAATCTTTCTTTTATTTCTCACTGGGATGATTTTTCTTTATAAATGTTCTGGTTTAAGGATAACTCCTCGATCCTTTCAGATTGAGGATCTGAAAGATCAAAAAAAGCAAAATTGTTTTCCTAATGTGGAAGAAAGGAATTTGTCATAGAAATGCATTAAATAGAAACTAAAACCCATGAAAAATGTCTCTAAAAGTATTCAAATATGACTGAAATTTAAAAAGTAAGGAGAAAAGAGAATGAGTATAGTTTATACAGAGGTGCAGGATATGATAAGGAAATAAATTAAGTGAATGGAATCAGGATGAGTACAAAGGGAATTATAACTTAAAGATAAGGAAGTGGAAAAAGTAATATGAACCATAATGACTTCATGTCTGTAATTATGTAACAGACTGTGGAGTTGCCTCCCTGTTTCTGATCCGCAATTAATATTACAACCTGAAGTTGTTGTTGACTCTTTTAAATATTTGAATTACTAAAATTTAATTTAAAAACAATAACAGTCCTTCAGTGTATGATGAGACAGCTTACCAAAAAGGAAATATAAGTGGTCTATAAACATGACAAAGAACACTTCACTCTTACATTTAAAGGAACATAAAGCAAAATAAGATAATCTTTTTCATCTAAAAGATGGGAAAAGATTTTAAAACTTAATAAAATGGACATGATCACTATTATTGGTGAATGTGCAAAACTGTTGGCAAAAGTGCAAAAGTATAGTCTTTTGGTGGACAATGTGGCAATATCTAACTGTGGATCAAAGGGTTAACAGACCCCTTTTCCTGATGCATGAGAATCTGTTCTTTGGTAAAACTGTCTAGCTCCGTTCAGCAGGCCAGCTGATAAGGGCAAAAATATCAACTATGTTATCTAGCAGCAGTGCTTATAATAAAAGTGGTCCAATTAGTACACTACACCTGACTGGGAGAAATCATAACTGAACTATAAATACCTGATAGGAAATCATAACTCTTGGCTTTCCTGAGTGCAGTGACATTCCTTGTGGGGAACCTGGAAGGTATGCTTATGAATGGTTATAAAAGATAATGAATCATGTAGGACATGAGGCTATAAGCCAAAGCAACTCCCATACCTGCCCAATGTGGATCACATTTCCTTGTATTCTGTCCCCTGAAGAGATGACAGTTCCCGTAAATCAAAGTGAACTGCTTCAGAAACTGCTGCAAGAGCTCCTGTTGAAAAGATTGCTGCCTTCTTGGCAAGCTGTGCTTCCTGCCCTACATCAAACTCTAAATAGACTGATGCCAAATGTGAGCCATAGTGGTCTTGTGAGACTCGATGTTTAGCTGACCCTAAGAAGACCACCTGGTAGGATTAGCAAGAAGATAATTTCAATACACTGCAAGTTAACCTAAACAAGTCTCCTACGAATTTACCATATAAAGAGACATGGAATTGTTTGTAAGAGCAAAGCCCAGAAATGAACTAAATGTTTATCAATTGGGAAATGGTCAAATAAAGTGTGGTAAATCCATACAATGAAATATCATGCAACCATTAAAAAGAATTTTTATTGTTGAAATGGAAAAAATTCTGATACATTATTAGGATAGAAAATAAGGGAAATTATTATGTGTATATTCTGTCACATTTGTATACATTTTAAAGATATATATTAATTATATATGTGTATTGAAAGTAGTTGCCTTTGATGTAAAGGTTTAAAGGACCAGGGTGACGGCAGAAGAGAGACTTCTGCTTTTTATTTTGTAATCTTCTGTGCTGTTTGATTTTTCTATAAGCACACATTTTAAAAACTCTTTCTCAACTGTTTCTCCAATTGTTACTGGTACCCCAAAACCTAGAGATGTCCCCAGTTCCCTCTAAAGACCAGGATTTGAGACTTGATTTTCCTTACAGACAGAATACTGGTTTGTCATCTTTAACAAAGAGAAAATGGTTCTGAAAAACAACATCTTATCTGTCACTCACTCTAACAATGTTCTTTCAATTGAGTTTTAAAGTTCAGCTTTGGAATACAAATGATTTTTATTTAAATTACATGATCTTGCTTACTTGGTATAATTTGTTATTGTTTGGTTTGGTTTGGTTTGGCTTGTCTGCCCAGAACCTTTTTTGGATACCACTCTTTCCTCTTTTCTGCCCTCACAGTTCCAGCAGGGCTGAGGCTGTCATCACCACCATCCTCCCTCAACCAGATTTAGGAATGGGCATACTTCCTGCAGCCTCAGTGACTGTTTACAGAATGGCCTGGGACCAAACCAGGGTAATGTGCACATGGCTGGCTCCCTTATCTCCTTCAGGGTTTTGCTTAAATGTTATCTTCTCAGTGATACTCAACTTAAAATGTCAACTCTCCCCATACTTTCTATTCTCCCTTCCCTACATTATTTTTCTTCTTAGCACTTGTTCTAGTTTGCTAATGCTGCCGGAATGCAAAACACCAGAGATGGATTGGCTTTTATAAAAGGGGGTTTATTTGGTTACAAAGTTACAGTCTGAAGGCCATAAAGTGTCCAAGGTAACACATCAGCAATCAGGTACCTTCACTGGAGGATGGCCAGTGGTGTCTGGAAAACCTCTGTTAGCTGGGAAGGCACATGGCTGGCATCTGCTCCAAAGTTCTAGTTTCGAAATGGCTTTCTCCCAGGACTTCCTCTCTAGGCCACAGCTCCTCTTCAAAATGTCACTCTCGGTTGCTCCTGGGGCATTTGTCCTCACTTAGCTTCTCCAGAGCAAGAGTCTTGCTTCCAACGGCTGTCTTCAAAATGTCTCTCATCTGCAGCTCCTGTGCTTTCTTCAAAGTGTCCCTCTTGGCTGTAGCAGCTTGCTCCTTCTGTCTGATCTTATATAGTGCTCCAGTAATTTAATTCAGACCCACCCTGAATGGGCGGGCCAACACTTCCATGGAAATTATCCAATCAGAGACATTACCCACAGGTGGGTGGGGCACATCTCCATGGAAACACTCAAAGAATTACAATCTAATTAACGCTGATAGGTCTGCCCACACAAGATTACATCAGCAATAATGGCGTTTGGGGGACATAATACATTCAAACTGGCACAGCACTGATCTTTATCTAACATGAATATCTCTTAGTTATTTATCTTGTTTATTGTCTTTCTCAATCCACTAAAATGTAAGCTCCATGGAGGCTGAGATTTTTGGCTGTTTTGTTAACTACCATATCCTCAGGTTCCAGGATACCACTTGGTATATAGAAGGTTCTCAGTAAATATCTGTTGAATAATTGAGCGCATGAATAAATGAACAGTGAGTGACACACAAGATAGTTCCTAGCAACATGTTCTTGGATATTTAATAATATATAGAACCACATATAGAACACAAGTGAATTAAAAAAAACTGATACCTCACTGAGTCTGGCATAAAATCAAGATGTCTCTGAGCAGCATATCTTATAAAATTAGTATTTAACAAAAGAAATCATGCAACAAATGCAGGGTGAGGAGGTGGGAGAACTAAAAACAAAGTTTTTCAATTTGCACACTTTTTGCCATTTGAAAAAAATTAACATGATTACGTATTACTATGAAAATTTAAATTTCTTTAAAGTAAACATTTAAAACATGGGGAAGAAAGGGATTATCATAAACGAGGCTGTGAAAATATTTTAGAAAAAAATTAGTTTTCCATTATACAGCCAATTAGTCTTCTAGTATACAAAAAGTTAATATAAAAAATTGAACTTGAGTCACGCACAGGGCATGTGGCGGTGCTGCTCAGGCCACTGGGAGCTCTGGCCGATGGGAGCTCGAAACGCCGGGGACTCTCCAAGGAAAAGTGCAGCACTGCAGGAGCCTGCAGCCAGAGCAGCCCGGGAGCAGCAGCCGCCATGGCATTGTCAATGCCACTAAACCGGCTAAAGGAGGAGGACAAATTGCCCATCATCAAGCTCTTCACCAAGGCTGGTAGTGATAGTGAAAGCATAGGAAACTGTCCCTTTTCCCAGAGGCTCTTCATGATTCTTTGGCTCAGATGAGTTGTGTTTAGTGTTATGACCGATCATTGACCTAAAAGGAAAGCCTGCAGACCTGCAGAACTTGGCTCCCGGGACCCACCTACCATTTATAACTTTCAACAGTGAAGTCAAAGCAGATGTAAATAAGATTGAGGAATTTCTTGAAAAAGTCTTATGCCCTCCCAAGTGCTTAAAGCTTTCAGCAAAGCACCCAGAGTCCAATACTGCTGGATTGGACATCTATGCCAAATTCTCTGCATGTAACAAGAATTCAAGGCCAGGGGGCTAAGGAAACACTGGAGAGGGGTCTCTTGAAAATACTGCAGAAACTGGTTGAATATCTGAATTCTCCCCTCCCTGATGAAATTGATGAGAATAGTATGGAGGATATTAAATTTTCTAAGTGAAAATTTCTGGATGGCAATGAAATGACATTAGCTGATTGCAACCTGCTCCTAAACTGCACATTGTCAAGGTGATGGCCAAGAAGAATCACAATTTTGATATCCCAAAAGAAATGACTGGCATCTAGAGATACTTAACTAATGCTTATGTTAGGGATGAGTTCACCAGTACCTGTCCCAGTGATAAGGAGGGTGAAATAGCATATAGAGATGTAGCCACAAGACTCACCAAGTAAAATGGCACTTACGAGAGAACTGTCTTCACATCTTCCCCAAACAGAATAAGCTTCTCCAACAGACTGCTCCTCTTCCTATAACATAGAAATTTTATTTTGCATGAACATACAGTTATTCAAGATTAGGATAAAGGATAGGCAAGGTAGAGTAGTTATCTCAAAATATATACTCCCAAGCAGTATTATTTTTAAATTCTCTTACCCTGCCTACCTCCCCTATGTATATTCCCCTATCCTCTAGTTTGGACACAGTCCATCCCAAACTTTTCATTTTAGAGGTAGTTTGCCAACTCTCTGGAGCCCTCACCATACACTGTGTATTGAGGGCAGAACTTTTGAGGTGCAGTGTTTAACTGTTAAAATGGTAGCCATGACTTCGTTGTCTGCCCCAAACTGGTGCATAACACATGGTACAAGGAATATTTATGTATTTTTTGCAATTTTATAATAGTAAAAGCATTTGAAAGGAATGCTACTGTATCACAAATATGCTGTTCCAATTTAATCTATCCTGGATATGTACTAAAGGATAGTACCACTGACGAAGAGAGCCTTTAACAAATAGTCACTACAGATTTTGCTAGTTTGCTTTGTAGATGGATTTTTATTTTTGTCTAAAAGCATTTATCATTTCTACCAATTGAACATCTGATACTATGTGGAAGTTCAAAGTTTAGAGGGAAGGGATGGTAGTCTCAAGTTCTTCAGCGTTTTATCTTTATGAGAGAAACTGATAATCTATCTAAATCTGTTATTTGTTATACGTAATTTGCCCAGTGCCATTCATTTGGAACATTATTGCTTTCTTCCAGTTTGTCTTTATTTTAAAAAGTTCCTTTTTTGAATAAACATAGACCCTTGTTTGTAGGTCTTTTGAGAAACACTACATATACGAATATTAAGTTGATTTAGCTCTAGCAATACAATGATTAGTAATGTAAAAACTAACATTTATACAGAAATTAACCTAAGGCATGTGGGATGGGTTTGTCAAAGTATTAAGTAAAATTTTGTTTCTAAAGTACATTTAATGTAGATAATTTTTGTAAAGAATGCATTATCCATCCTATATTAAAGGCAAGATAAACCACACAGATTACCAACTTTCCTATTCTACCCCATTTACTGTTAGACTTTGGGTAGAGAATCATTCACTCCTTTTGTACTAAATTATAGTTGTTGTGTTGAATGTGTATTTACTTCAATTTTGCCTGATCTCAATCAATGTACTTCCATGAGTTGTTTTTTCCACAGCCATGTTGAGAAATAGCACTCTGCATGAATTTTGTTTTTTGTTTTTTAAATTGAAGTCCCATATCAGGAACTATTTGTGCTCAAACAAGGGAGGAGGAACTTAGTGAAAATAAAACAGAAGTTTGCTATTTATTTATTCATTTGCATTTTTTAATGAAATTTCTAAATACTGTGCCAAAGACTATGGTAGTGACTATAATACATTTTTGGTAATTTTTATATCTAACTTATTTAAGAACTGCTATTTCTCATATGTTGTTTTTGAAAAATTTAAGTATATTGCTTTAAAATGGCAATGTTTTCCTCCCTTTATATACAAACATTTAGTAAGCACTGGCTTTATGGAAGCAGCCAGACTTTTATAAGCCTATTCCATTTTTTACTTATCAGTAAGAAGGTTGGTATAGAAAGATGATAGGAAAAGGTCCATATTGTATCCATTTGGCTCAGGAAGTTTCCTTTGTCTTTCCTTTCTTAGAACTCCTGATTGCTGATCACAAATTTTGGCATTTTTGAAATTAGATATTTGATGATGATTTACCTGGTTCCAGGAAAAAGTACTATCAGGTGCTTTCACCCAGATTATTGAGGAATTACATTTTAGTTGCTTCTGTGGGTAAAAGTGTTACATCTACATCAGTAGAGAGGCAGGAATGATCACTTTTTACCTACTTTTAAAAGAGCGGCAACTTAGAATTCAAATGATGTTGAATCTTGCTGAATAACTTAAAGTATAAAAAAAAAAATTGAGAGACGTACCTGTTCTTTCTACTGAATGGTGGACTAAGTGGTACCAAGTGGGGGACTAATGGAGGAAAGAGCTACATTCCTCAAAATATACTGATGAAAAACACATTCTGCAACTCAATTGTGAAGTATTTTCACCTTGGATATTTATTCTCATCATTGTCTTTTTTGTTTGTTTTATATATTTTTATTGTGAAATTTAACATATGTATGTAACAGTGACAACTTCCAAAGTAAGATTTAACAAGTAGTTAGAGAGCAAATTTCAAAGAATGTTATGGATTACAGTTCCACAGTTTATTTCCTTATTGTAAAATATAACATGTATACAGAAAGGTGCTAACATTCAAAGTAAAATTTAATGAGTAGCTATAGAGGAAATTTCAAAGAATGTTATGGGTTATAGTTCCAGTTATTTCCAGTTATTTTCAGTTATTTTCTTCTAGCTATTCTATTAATATATATATAAAAATATATATTTATATAAAGATTCAGTATTCATAATCCTTTGTTAAATACTATCTTGTTTCATGCCACCCCTTCTTCTCATTTAAACATTTTCTTGATCTTCAGAAGTGTCTAGGCAGAGACAACCCCAATTTGTTCCTATTGAAAAGGGGTGTCAACATTATGGAGAAGGAAGCTGTATTTGATTGTTGTTCTTAAAGAGGCTGTTGTCTCTGGGTTTTAGGCCTTGTCTGGCATAGAGAACACTCTGGTGGATTTAAGTTTCTGAGAGATAAACTTAGTGAGTGAAACTTTTATAGAATCTCATATAGGGACCTAGGTATCTCAGGACTCCTGTTGGTTAGGGCTTGGCATACGGTGGCCATTTGGGACATCTAGCCAAAGCTTGCATAAGAGAAACCTCCAGCATAGCCTCTCAACTCTATTTGAAATCTCCCAGTCACTGTAATCTTATTTTGTTACCATTCTTTTCCCCTTTTTGGTCAAGAAGGTATGTTCAATGCCTCAATGCCAGGGCCAAGTGCATTCCTGGGAATTGTGTCCCATGTTGCCAGGGAGATTCACTCCCCTGGGAGTCATGTCCCATGTTGGGGGCGGGGGGAGTTAATGAATCCATTTGCTGATTTGAGCTTAGAGAGAGAAAGGCCACAAATAAGCAACAAAAGAGGCTCTCTGGAGATGCCTCCTAGGCATAATTATAGGAAGGCTTAGCCTCACTTCTACAACCAGAAGTTTCACAAGAGCAAGCCTCAAGATTGAGGACTTGACTCATTAAGTATGGGGTTCCTAATTTCACATAGCATATATTAGGCCCAAGATAAACAATAAGTATTTCACATTATCTTCACTTAGTTGTACAATAATCATCACTCTCAATTTTAAATAATTATCACAACACAAAACATCCCAGAGACCTTATCAGCTGCTAATTATTCATCACTAGTATTAGTATTGTGCTGGTAAGATATTCCTATTGAATATAGTCTATAATATGTAATGGGTAGTTTTCACATATACTACTCTGTTGTTAACTCTTTATACTAGTGTCATATCTTAGAAGTATATAATGCAACATTTATTTACATTTGTGGTGATTTCTGTTGATTACATGCCTTTAAACAACCACTTTCAATCACGTTCACTTTCAATACAGCACTGATACGTATAATCCTATTAACGAACCGTCATCACACCTGTCCATTCCCATACGTTTCAGTTCACCCTCATTATCATGTCTGTACATATTATGTTATCATTCCCTCTTCACTAGCTTCTGTCTATCTCTAGGTCCCCTATATTTTACATTATAAGACACTGATTTTAAATTGTTCAGGGAGTTCACATTAGTGGTAACATATAATATCTCTCCTTTGTATCTGGCTTATTTCACTCAGCATTATGTCTTCAAGGTTCACCCATGTTGTCATATGTTCCAGGACCTTGTTCCTTCTTACTGCTGCATAGAATTCCTTCATATGTTTATACCACATTTGGTTGTCCATTCATCTGTTGAAGGACACTTGGGTTGTTTCCACCTCTTGGCAATTGTGAACAATGCTGCTATGAACATCAGTTTCCAAATATCTGTCCATGTCACTGCTTCCAGATCCTCTGGGTATATACTGAGAAGTAAAATTGCCAGATTGTAGGGTAACTCGGTATCTAGTTTTCTGAGGAACTGTCAAACTGTCTTCCACAGCAGCTGTACCATTATACAGCCCCACCAGCAAAGAATAAGAGTTCCAATATCTCCACATCCTCTCCAGCATTTGTAGTTTCCTGTTTATTTAATGGCAGTCATTCTTATTGGTGTGAGATGATATCTTATTGTGGTCTTGACTTGCATTTCCCTAATAGCTGGCAAATATGAACATTTTTGCATGTGTTTTTTAGCCATTTGTTTTTCCTCTTCAGAAAACTGTCTTTTTATATCTTTTTGACCATTTTATAATTGAGCTGTTTGTATTATTGTCAGTGAGTTGTAAGATTTCTTTATATATGCAGGATACCAGTCTCTTATCAGATATGGTTTCCAAATACTTTCTCCCATTGTGTTAGCTGCCTCTTTACCTTTTTAAACAAATTCCTTTGAGGTACAGAAGTTTTGTCTTTGAGGAGTTCCCATTTATCTATTTTTTCTTTCATTGATTGTACTTTGGGTGTCAGATCTAAGAAGCCACCTCCTACTACCAGGTCTTGAAGATGTATTGTATTAGTTAGGGTTCTCTAGGGAAACAGAATCAATGAGAGATATCTACGAATATAAGATTTATAAAAGTGACTCATGCAACTCTGGGTATGCACGAGTCCAAATTCCATAGGGCAGTCAGCAAACTGGCAACTCCAATGAAGATGTTTGATGAATTCCTCAGGAAATGAACTGGGATTTTCAATGAATGTGTTCAGTGAACTCCTCAGGAAACAAACTGGCAACTTTGATGAACTCCTCAGGAAATGCTTTTCTGGTCAGCCAAAGAAGAAGTTAAGGTCCCCTATCTGTCTCGCTTAAAAGTCTTCAACTGATTGATTGGATTAAATCCAGCCAACTGCATTCTCTCACTGTGGAAGAAATGCCCTTCATTGACGTCGTCAGTCACAGCTGCAGCCAATTGACTGAGGATTTAATAAACCAGCCTGTTGGTTTATTAACCAGCCACAAACATCCTCACAGCAATTGTTAGGCCAGTGCTTGCTTGACCAGACAGCTGGGTACTATCACCTGGCCAAGTTGACACAGAAACCTAACCATCACAATTATCTTCTAGGAGTACTGTCTCTTAATTTGAGTTACTTGATCCAGTTTGAGTTAATTTTTGTATAGAGTGTGAGGTAGGGGTCCTCCTTCATTATTTTGGATATGGGTATCAAGTTCTCCCAGCCCCATTTATTGAAGAGACTGTTCTGTCCCAGCTTAGTGGATTTGGGGGCCTTATCAAAACATCAGTCAACCATAGATCTGGGGGTCTATTTCTGCACCCTTGATTCAATTCCAATGATCAATATATCTATCTTTGTGCCAATACCATGCTGTTTGGACTACTGTGGCTTTATAGTAGGCTTCAAAGTGAGGAAGTGTAAATCCTCCCACTTCGTTCTTCTTTCTTAGAATGTTTTTGGTAATTCAAGGCCCCTATCCCTTCCAAATAAATTTGATAATAAGCTTTTCCAAGTCTGCAAAGTAAGATGTTACAAATTTTGATTGGAATTGCATTGAATCTGTAGATCAATCTGTGTAGAATTCATATCTTAACGACCTTTAGCCTTCCTGTCCACAAACATGGAATATCTTTCCAGCTATTTAGGTACTCTGATTTCTTTTAGTAAGGTTTTGTAATTTTCCGTGTAGAGGTCTTTTAAGTCCTGGGTTATGTTTATTTTTAGG
The DNA here is from genome assembly GCF_015220235.1 of Choloepus didactylus. Taxonomy (NCBI): domain Eukaryota; kingdom Metazoa; phylum Chordata; class Mammalia; order Pilosa; family Megalonychidae; genus Choloepus; species Choloepus didactylus. The sequence continues at coordinate 17,456,840 of NC_051333.1, forward strand.
TACTTGAGTTTTTTAGTTGCTATTGTGAATGGAGTTTTTTCTTGAGTGTCTCTTCAGTTAGGTCATTTCTGGTATACAGGAACATTACTGACTTTTGTGCATTAATCTTGTATCCTGCCGTTTTGCCAAATTTGTTTATTAGCTCAAGTAGCTGACTTCTCAGGATTTTCCAAATATACGAACTTATCATCTGCAAATAACGACAGTTTTACTTCTTCCTTTCCAATTTGGATACCTTTTATTTCTTTGTCTTGCCAGATTGCTCTGGCTAGAACTTCTGGCACAATGTTGAATAAAAGTGGTGACAGCAGGCATCCTTGTCTCATTCCCAATCTTAGGGGGAAGGCTTTCAGTCTCTCACCATTGAATACTATGCTGGCTGTCAGTTTTTCATATATGCCCTTTATTATATGGAGGAAGTTTCCTTCAATTCCTACCTTTTGAAGTGATTTTATCAAAAATAGATACTGAATCTTCTCAAATGCTTTTTCAGAATCTATTGAGATGATCATTTTATTTTCCCCTTTTTATTTGTTAATGTGTTTTATTACATTGATTTTCTTATGTTGAACCACCTTTGCATGCCTGGGATGAACCCCACTTGTTCATGATGTTTGAATCTTTTAATGTGTTTTTGGATTCTGTTTGGAAGTATTTTGTTGAGAAGTTTTGCATCTTATTCATTAGGGAGATTGGTCTGTGGTTTTCATTTCTTATAGCATCTTTATCTGGTTTTGGTATTAGAGTGATACTAGCTTCATAAAATAAGTTAGGTTGTGTTGCATTTTCTTCAATTTTTTGAAAGAGTTTCAGCAAGAATGGTATTAGTTCTTTTTGGAATATTTGGAAAAAATCCCCTGTGAAGCCATCAGGCCCTAAGTTTTTATTTGTAGGAAGCTTTTGATGACTGATTGGATCTCTTACTTGTGATTTGATTGTTGAGGTCCTCTGTTTCTTCTTGGGTCAGTCTAGGCTGTTCATGTGTTTCCAGGAAATTATCTATTTCATCTAAATTGTCTAGTTTGTTGGCATACAGTTCTTTATAGTATCCTCTTATGTTTTTTAAATTTCTTTGGGATCCACAGTAATATCCCCTCTCTCATTTACGATTATGTTTATTTGGGTCTTCTCTCTTTTTCACTTTGTCAGTCTAGCTAAGTGTTTGTCAATCTTGTTGATCTTCTCAAAGAACAAACTTTTGGTTCTATTTATTCTCTTCATTGTTTTTTGTTTTTTTTTTCTGTTCTCCATATCATTTATTTCTGCTTTAATCCTTGTTATTTCTTTTCTTCTACTTGCTTTAGGGTTAGTTTGCTGATCATTCTCTAGCTTCTTCAGTTGTTCTGTTAGTTCTTTGATTTTAACTCTTTCTTCTTATAATGTATGTATTTAGAGCTATAAATTTCCCCCTCTGCACCACCTTCACTTATCCCATAGGTTTTGATATGTTGTGTTCTTGTTTTCACTCATCTCTAGATATTTATCAATTTCCCTTGCAATTTCTGCTTTGACCCACTGATTGTTAGGAGTGTGTTGTTTAATGTCCACATATTTGTGTGTTTTCTGGTTCTTTGATGGTTATTGACTTCTAGTTGCATTCCATTATGGTCAGAGAATGTGCTTTGAATAATTTCAATCGTTTTAAATTTATTGAGGCTTGTTTTAAGCCCCAGCATATGATCTAAATTGGAGAACATTCCATGAGCACTAGAACAGAATGTATATCTTGGTAATTTGGGATGTGATGCTGTATATATGTCTCTTAAATCTATTTCGTTTACCACATTGTTTAGGTTCTCAGTTTCCTCATTGGCCCTCTGGTTTTTCTATCTCTAGAAGACAGTGTTATTGAAGTCTTCGATGATTACTGAAGAAACATCTATTGCTTTCTTCAGTTTTGTTAATGTTTGTCTCATGTACTTTGGGGCAGCTTGATTGGATGCATAAATACTTATTATTATTACTTCTTGAATTGTCCCTTTTATAAGTATATAGTGTCCTTCTTTGTCTCTTGTGACATTTTGCATTTAAAGTCTATTTTATCTAAAAATGCTACCCCTGCTTTCTTTTTACTGTAGCTGGCATGAAATACTTTTTTTCCATCCTTTCACTTTCAATCTCTTTGTGTTGCTGGGTCTAAGATGAGTCTATTGTAAATAGCATATTGATGGTTCATAGTTTTTAATCCATTCTGCCAATCTGTATCTTTTAATTGGGGAGTTGAATCCATTCACATTCAATGTTATTACTGTGAAGGCAGTTCTTGAGTCAACCATCTTATGTTTGGTTTTTATTTGTCAGATCTGTTTTTCCCCCAGCTCTCATTTGTTTTCCCTTTAAGTTTCCCATACTAACACTTGTCAGTTCTGTGCCTTTCTACAGACCTCTCTCTCCTTTCTAAATTTTTCTCAGCCAGTAGAACTCCCTTTAATATTTCTTGCAAGGCAGGTCTCTTGTTAAATTCTCTCAGCATTTGTGTGTGAAAATTTTAAACTCTCCATCAATTTTTTTTTTAATCTTCATTTTATTGAGATATATTCACATACCACGCAGTCATACAAAACAAATCGTACTTTCGATTGTTTACAGTACCATTACATAGTGGTACATTCATCACCCAAATCAATCCCTGGCACCTTCATTAGCACACACACAAAAATAACAAGAATAATAATTAGAGTGAAAAAGAGCAATTGAAATAAAAAAGAACACTGGGTACCTTTGTCTGTTTGTTTCCTTCCCCTATTTTTCTACTCATCCATACATAAACTAGACAAAGTGGAGTGTGGTCCTTATGGCTTTCCCAATCCCATTGTCACCCCTCATAAGCTACACTTCCATACAACTGTCCTCGAGACTCATGGGTCCTGGGCCGTAGCTTGATAGTTTCAGGTATCCACCACCAGCTACCCCAATTCTTTAGAACCTAAAAAGGGTTGTCTAAAGTGTGCATAAGAGTGCCCACCAGAGTGACCTCTCGGCTCCTTTTGGAATCTCTCTGCCACTGAAGCTTATTTCATTTCCTTTCACATCCCCCTTTTGGTCAAGAAGATGTTCTCCGTCCCACGATGCCAGGTCTACATTCCTCCCCGTCTCCCTCAATTTTGAAGGAGAGGTTTGCTGGATAAAAATTCTTGGCTGGCAATTTTTCTCTTTCAGAATCTTAAATATGTCATACTACTGCCTTCTCTCCTTCATGGTGTCTTCTGAGTAGTCAGAACTTAGTCTTATGTTGTTTCCCTTGTTTGTGGTGAATTGCTTGTCTCATGCTGCTTTCAGAACTTTCTCCTTCTCTTTGGCATTTGACATTTTGATCAGTATATGTTTCAGAGTGGGTTTAGATATATTCTATTTGGAGTTCATTGGGCATCTTTGATTTGCATAGTTATGTCATTTAGAAGGGTTCAGAAGTTTTCTCCAACTATGTCTTGAAAGACTTTTCCTAGCCCTTTTCTCTTCTTCTGGGACACCACTGATTCTTATATTTGTGCACTTCATGTTGTCCACCATTTCCCTGAGATCCTTTTCAAATTTTTAAAATTTTTTTTCACCATTTGTTCTTTTGTGTGTTTCCATTCATTGTTCCATCCTCTAGTTCATGTATCCTTTCTTCTGCCTCTTCAAATCTACTGATGTGTTTCTAGTATATTTTTAATTTGATCAAAGTATCTTTTATTTCCATAAGATCTGCTATGTTTTATTTACTCTTCCAAATTCTTCTTTATGTTCTTCTAGCATCTTCTTGAGGTCCTTTATGTCTATAGCCATCTTGTTGAATTTATTTGGCAGATTTGTGTGTGCTTCTTTAATTAATTGCCCCAAATTTTGTGTCTCTTCAGGATTTTTAATTTGTTTACTTGGCTTGTCCATATCCTCTTGGTTCTTCAGGAGCTTTATGATTTTCTGTCAGCTTCAGGGCATTTTCTTATCTTGGTAAGATTATTTGGGGAAATACAGGATCATTTGAGCATTTATATATAATTTGGCAGACCTACAGCTTGGTGGAGTGCAATTTCCCTATCCTACCAGCAGATAGTGCTCTTGAGCCACCTCTTACTTTCATGCCAGCTCCCCACCCTCCAACTTTGTCTGTGCACTGGGTATGGTCCAAACTTGGTGGAAATCCAACCAGCACATCAGTTTTCTGTTTGCACTTGGAACTGCCAGCCCTGTGGGAGGTGGCAGGCCCCGCACACTTCAGAAGGGAGTCCACCCCAGGGCAAAGTTGTCCCAGGAATTCCTGGGGCTGCAAGTGGATCATGCTGGGGCTGTGGAGCTACATGTCTCACCTTCCAGCTCAAATGCACCCCAGTCCCTGTCCACCGTGTGCCCATGATTCCCTGGGTTTACAGAGGGGCACCTGGCATTTCCATGCAGCACCCTTGCCTCTCAGTTGTGCATATGGCAGATGTCCATGGAGGAAGAGTGAGTATGGTCACCACAAGTCCACTGAATCCTGAGTTCCCTCATGGGAACTCTTGGCCACAGGGCTGTGAAGGGTTATCTCTCCAGCCAACTGCTGAGATAGTACACAGGGTTTTGAAAGCTACTTGTTCTGTGCTTGGTAGCTGGCTGTAGCCTCCAGTCCCTGGTGCAGGAGCTCTCAGCTGTGGAGCTGTGATGGGTTATTTCCCCAGCCAACTGCTGAGATGTGTGCACAGGGTGTGGAAATCTCCCTCCCATGATCATCAGCCATCTCCAGCCGTCCTTCCCCAGCAGCAGTCCAGGCCGAACACACTCACTGGTTCTTACAAATTCAGTGTCTCTGCCTCTCCAGCTAGGTCCTCACTATGTGATGTAGAAGTCCCTGCCTGGCTGGTGGCACTCTGGAACTGGTGTTATGGAGTGCTTTCTACCATGGAAGAGAATTTTGCTCTGCCTCTCCTAATCTGCCCTCTTCATCTTCCCAGAAAGCTTGTCTTTGTCTTTTAAAGTCTATATCCAGTGATTACATTTATCTACCTAGCTGGATGACTGAAGAAGGTGTTTGTGTTTATTGTCACACTTGGCTGGTCTAATGATATTGACAAAGACAGAATTTTTTCTGTAGAAAGATTTTATTCCTTTATCAGGGAAGTTAGTAAAATTAAATTGATAATAGCACATGGATAGAAGCTAAAGAGAAGGCTTATTCTACAACATGCTTTTACCCCATCATATGTTTTTAGAAACACCATAGCTTAAAATCTTGGGAGATTTTGGACATAAACATTTTCCTGGTGATTTCATGTAGTGTATGGTTGACATAAAGGAAATAATCTGATAGTGTTTCCATAGCTATCGAATCATTTTCCCCTTTATTCCACTTCAATGAAGAGATGAGAGCCTGAATGGGAAGTCTCACTACTTTCTAAGGATTTTGGGAAATTTTTGTATTTGACAGGTAGAAAACTCACCAAGTTATCTTTATTTTTTAATGTAGATGCAAATTTTCTATACATTTCTGTTATCTTTTACTAGTATTGTTAACTTTTATGATAAAATTGAAATGAGATTTTATTTCTTGGTAACTTTGCCCTTCACAACTTTTCTTTAACTGCTTGAGCAATCTGTATACAATTATGAGATTTCTGATATTTTTTCTTACAACGTACTGATCCATTTGAATTTAGGCATTATTATTTTATCTCTGTTGGGTTTTAAATCTCTCCAGAGTTGCACAAAGATAGTGTTTATTTCTGTGCATTAAAAAATCCATTTAGAAAATTTCTTCAGAGTTAAAAAGAAAGGAAATAGAAATGTATTTCTTCATGCACATTTCATTAAGTTTATTGATACTAATTTCTTACACTGGATATTATCATTGTTTGATTCTAAGAGAGGAAGGCATTCATTATTGATATACAATATGGGCCTTTATAGTCTATGCTTTACAAGTTATCAAGATTGGACCACCATAATTATATTTTTATCACGGAAAAAATGTTCAATTCCCTGAGCCATAATGTTAAGCAGAAATGAACTATTATCTTTAAGATTGCTTGAAAAGGCAAATGTAAGCTTATTAAAGAATGACTGTATTTTTCTTTTCTCTCTCTTGGAAACCATACACCAGTATATTGCTGGCTACTATTGTATTAAAAAATAAAGTATATTTTCACTATCAAAAAAACATGAACCTAAGACAAACTAAAAAAAAAAAAGAATTATAATTTAAGTTGAAATTTTATGTAATTTTTAAAAAGGTCCTAATCAAAATCAAAGTGTATATGAAAAAATTGAGAAAATATTTCCAAACTCTAAACACTAATATTAAAGATATAAACAGAAAACTAAAATATACAAGTAGCAAATAAATATTCATCTTCACTAGTATTAAAAGAAATACAAATTAAAATTAAACAATAAGTTTTGTTAATGTAACAATCTTACATTATTAATTATCAAAAGAAAGTTTTTAATAATACCCAATACCAATTAAGATGAAAACAGAATTAATACTGTCATATGTTCCCATGATATTGGTATTCAAGTTAACCGGATAAATCTTCTGAAAAGCAATGTGAGATTGTGATTCAAGAGGCTGAAATATTCTCATTTCCTTCTGAAAAGCAATTTCACTCCTGGGGTTCAATTCTAAGCAGAATCTGATATATATATAAAGATTGTACAAGGAGGGTTTTTGTTTTTGTTTTTTTAAAAAATAGCATAAAAGTAAGAATCAATACTATAGACATTCAAAACTTAGCCACATGAAAAAAAAATAATGCTATGTGAGAAAAAGTAGGATATAAAAACTGTATGGTTCCATGATAAGTAATATATAAACTGTGAACAAGAAATTATTTTAAAGGGGAACAAATAGTATGGTAAAAAGATAAAAAGAATATGGCTTTATAATAATTTATCCTCTTTAAAAACATTCTGAAATTGAGTTCATCTATAACTTAAAAATCCATATGTATTTTTCTATATCTCTTCCCTGAGATCTCAAATTTAAAAGAACTTCCCCACACCTCCTTGTGAAGTGAATTCTTCCCATTCTATTCTACCTACATTTTGTTAAAATAAGAACACCTATCTGGGTTTTCCTTCTTTTCCAGTCTGTACAGCTTAGGACATGAATGGGAATTCCCCCTTGACTTCTAGGATCCTGGACTGCAGGCTTTCTCACTACTATGCCTCTGATCTCACCTTCTCTGGTGTCTCTTGCTCCTAAATGAAGACCTGGTCTCTCTTCCCAACTCTCACCATAGATGACCACATCCCTCCCACTGGCTCTAATTCCCTTTCCTTTGTGGTTGACTCTACAACTACATTTCTGCTCTCATTTCTTTTTGAGATCCAGTTTCACATTTCCAGCTCCCACCTATTCCTGAGCTCCAGACTCATTATTCACATGCCTGTTCAACATTTCTATCTCAGTGTCCAGAACCAGTCTCTGATTTTACTCACAAATTACCTCTTCCTCATCTCAATAAAGAACAGAAAACGTGAATGGGGGGCGGGGCAAGATGGCGGAGTGGTGAGGAGCAGAATTTCGTCTCTCCCCTAGAGCAGCTGGCAATTACCCAAGAACTACATGAAACAGTGTTTTCGGGGTCTCCAGTAACCAGTCACACATTGGACACAAGTTTGGAATTGGAGGAAAAGCTGAGATCGCAGCGAACATTGTAAGTTCCCCGGACCAGGGGTCTGGGGCCCCTCCCCACCCAGACCTCACAGACTGTCTTGCTGCCGGCTCCCTGAAAGGGGGGAAAAAACACCAAAAAACAGCAATCTGCTGAGGGCAAGAAGGGAGGCTCAACCCAGCCTCAACTGCAGAATTAATTAACAAATTAAATAACTAACTTTGGGAGCTGGGGCGCTAAAGAAGGGCTGGGCTCCGAGAAGTGGGGGCACGTAAAAGCGGGCACCCATTCCCAGACTCCAAAAAAGCCATTTTTTTTCCCCCTACATTTTGTCCCTTCTGGCTTCTCACTGATCCCTTATCTTTTTGCATTTCAATAGCCCCCGGCAAGGGTGGAACTGAAGCGGTTGGAGAGTAATTATCAGACAATCGCCCAAAGCATATCTTTAAATGCCCTATTCTGACACTGACAAAACTTCCAGGCTGGGGAAAGACTTTTAAAAGAGACTCTTTTTTTTTTTTTTTTTTTTTTTTCCTTTTTTCTTTTTCTTGATTTCTTTTCTACTTTTTTTTTTTTTTTAAATCTATAAGTAATATATGTGGTTATTTTCTATCGAAAAGCCCAGGTTGAGGGACTAGGCTGGGCTTGGGGGGAGACAGAGTACCCACAGTGTCTTTGAATTCCTTATTCACTACTGAAGGCCTCCACCCCCGTCTTTAATTGGCAACTCAAGGAATCTACCTGGAGAGGCCCCAAAGAGGAGAGAGGAGAAGGGAATAGTGCCCCTGAGAGACAACTGGAGTTCTGAGGATTGGGAGAGTGGAGGGAGGCCCAGCTCAACTGGCAGTCCTCCTTCTGGGAACTCAGACCCCAGGGGCTGGAATTCAGATTCCGGCTTCAGACAGCCACGCCCCTGACAGGATCAGAGTCACCAGGAGAACTAAAGTCCCCATACCTCCTTACACTGGTGGGGGAGCTGCGGGCTGGCCAGCGCCACCTGCTGGACAGGAGAGGAAAAGCACCAATTCTAAAGGCCTCATAGGAGGGTCTCATTCTCAGGAAAACTCCATACCCTCCCAATGAGACCTGGGCCTCACTAGACTGGGAAAATCTGACTAGGGTCGACCATACATGAGGAGACCCACTCACAAAAAGGTTGCAAAGAGGCAGAGCAAGAAACAGAAAAAACAAGAGGGGGAAAATTCTGATCAACTAAATAGAACTTAAGTTAGAGGTCTAGAATAAGTTGAACTGAATAACAGAGGCCAGAGAACAAAGCCAACCAACAAGAAAACCACTAGGTAAAAGACAGAAAACAAGCTCCAAAATAAACTAATCAAGAGAATCAGATGCCTAGACAGCTTAAGATAACAAGCCATACCAGGAAACACGAAAACATGGACCAGCCAAAGGAACAAACTAACAGCTCAGCTGAGACACAGGAGTGGAGGCAACTAATGCTAAATAAATTTGATGAAATGAAGGAAGATATAGCAAATAAAGAACAGCTTCATCCTCTTAGTTGCACTGGCCAAAATCTTTATTCCTTTGTTTCTCATATGCATTGCAATTTAATCTATCAGCAAATCCCTTTGGCTCTACTTTCTAAATATATCCAGGATCTCACCATTTCTCAGTACCTCTATTGCCTGGATCCAAAGCACTATTATCTGCCACCTGGATTATTTAAATAGTCTTACTGTAGGTCTCTCTACTCCCAGTGTTGCACCACAATATACTGTTCTCCATATAGCAGCTAGAATGAACCTGTAAAAAACTAAGTCAGATCAAGTCACTCCTCCCCTTAAAACCCTCCCTTGGCTTCCCATCTCACTTAGAATAAAAGCAACAATTCTAACAATGGCCTTCATAATTTGACCTCATCTTCTATTAACTTTTTCTTCACTCACTGTAGTCCAGCCATAATGGCCTCTATACTGACTCTTAAAAATGTTAAGCATGTTGCTGCCTTGAGACCTTTACACTTGCCATTCTCTCTTCTCGGAATTCTCATTCCCAAGATATCATAATGGCACACTCCCCAACTTTTATAGGCCTCTGCTCGTATTTCTCCTTATCAGAGAATACATTCTAGGCTGCCCTATATTAAACAGCACTTCCACACCCCCAGAGCTCTCTCTATCCCCCTTAACTTAATTTAACTTTTTTCACAGCACTTATTATTATCTAATATACTATATATTTATGTATTCATTAGTTTATTGTCCCCCCAACAAGAATGTAATCTCCATGAAGGAAGATCGTTTGTCTATTTTTTCATTGCTCTAACACAAGGCCTAGATTAATGTCTGGAATATAATGGCATCTCAATGAATATCTGTTGAATGAATTTCCAACTTAGAAGTCTACCTTCGTAATCCAAGCTATTAAATGTCACACACATCTCATTATTTTGTCTTATACAATGAACTCATTCTCAAAAAATCTGATAATGCTACCACTACCTTCATTTTCTAATTAAACTTGGAAAATTATCCCTCTGAAGTTCCTTACAGCAGTTTCTATTTTCTTCTCTTCCATACCATACAACTATACAGTACTGTATATTGTGGATGAATATAAGGTTGGCACTATTATAATCAATGGTATATCCATTCATCTGCTCCAACCCAATACTGAATCAGAACCTCAATAAATGTTGGATAAAGGAATGGCTCAATAAATAAATATAATTATAAATCAATTAAAGAGGAATCAGAAGAGGAAATGAATGACTGAGGGGAGCTAAAGAGAATGGCAGAGTAAAGGAAAGTATTTGTGTGTGGGGGGGGGTGTGGGATGGACTTATGCAAATATGAATGTAAAAGGAAAGAGTTGGAAATATGATCCAGAATAAAGGTGAAAAGATTATCACAAGAGAGGGTACAATGTAATATACATCTTTCCAGGCCTACGGAAGATTATAATATGAAGTGCAAATTTTAAATAAGTGGAGATGAAGGTAGGGTTACTGTTATGAAGAAAAGACTCAATTTTCAGGTCTGGAGCCATTGTGGGGCTCAAACATCTTTAGAATATAAATGGAATGGAACATGGAATGGAGCAGCTGAGCTTCCATAGACAGTGGCTTCTCCCTGCTTGTCTCCACCTACTCACCTTGATACAGGCTTCTTGTCTTCTTTCTTTCCACTATCCACAATTATTTTACTTCCTCCAATAAGGAAATCACATTTGGCTTAAATATAAAAAAAACCTGCATTCTATCTGAGACACCTGAAACTCAGAGCTAGAGCTCGGCAGATATGAATGTCAGTATTAGTGCATACAGCCAATGTCAAAAAAAAAAAAAAAAAAAGCTGAAAAATAGCCCAGACTTCGATTAGTGACATGAATGAAGCAGGTCTGGTTAAGACCAGGGCAAGCCAGGCCAAAGGGTAAAGGTTGAAACTGACTGTGTTTTAAAACTTCAACTTCCATATGAGACCAAGGGAATAGATATCTATTTGGTACAGGATCTAAATTTTCTAAACGCTACAACTCTACAGTCGATTTGTTCAAACACCACAATTGCATGGAACTTTGAATAGGAAGTGAGATACGGTAGGTTAGTATAGGCTGGAGTGAAATAGTGACACATCCCAGAGTAATTTGGGCAGATAATAAAAAATATATTTACAGCCTCCCCCTCCCCAGCCCCGAGGATCTGGGGGAAGGTGCGGATGTGTTGGACATCCTCACCTGTACTGGTGTTGATGTTCTCACAAACATTGGGACTGGCGGTTTGATGTGCTGAGCCCTCGATCATGGGACATGCCCTTATGAAGCTCGTTACTGCAAAGGAGAGTCTAAACTTGCATATAATTGTGCCTAAGAGTCTCCCCCTGAGTACCTCTTTGTTGCTCAGATGTGGCCCTCTCTCTCTCTAACTGAGCCATCTTGACAGGTGAACTCGCTGCCCTCCCCCCTACATGGGACCCGACTCCCAGGGCTGTAAATCTCCCTGGCAATGCAGGATATGACTCCTGGGGATGAATGTGGACTCGGCATTGTGGGACTGAGAGTATCTTCTTGACCAAAAGGGGGATGCAAAATGAGACGGAATAGTTTCAGTGGCTGAGAGATTTCAAATGGAGTCGAGAGGTCACTCTGGTGGACATTCTTATGCACTATATAGATAACACCTCTTAGGTTTTAATGTATTATAGCTAGAAGTAAATACCTGAAACTACCAAACTCCAACCCAGCAGTCTGGACTCCTGAAGACAATTATATAATAATGTAGATTACAAGGGGTGACAGTGTGATTGTGAAGACCTTGTGGATCACACCCCCTTTATCTAGTGTATGGATGAGTAGAAAAATGGGGATAAAAACTAAAGGACAAATGGGGTGGGATGGGGGGGATGATTTGGGTGTTCTTTTTTCACTTTTATTTTTTATTCTTGTTCTGGTTCTTTCTGATGTAAGGAAAATGTTCAGAGATAGATTGTGGTAATGAACGCATAACTATGTTATCATACTGTGGACAGTTGATTGTATACCATGGATGATTGTATGATATGTGAATGTATTTCAATAAAACTGAATTTAATTAAAAAAAAAAAAAAACCTGCATTCAAGGAAAAAAACGATATGGCTGAACCAAGCATAGCCAACCAAGAATTCAGACCTACTCCATTAATCATCAGAAAAAAAGACATTAAGGAGGGCTGGAGGAAATTGTAAGGATGGTAACACATGGGAAAGACGAAACTTCAAGGACAGCTAGTCATTTCTAACTCTAGACAGCTGAAACAGAGTGTTTTTATGTCTCCAAGAAAACTCTCCAAGATATATACTATGGAGGATTACCACTTCTTATAATGGCTCCACAAAATCCTATAAAAACACCTAAAATTTTCAAAAACTGGAAATCTGGATAAAATGCAAATAATATCCTCTAAATGCATGGCTGAACTTGCAATAAAGTAAACAATATTCCTCAAATTGCAGAAGAAACAGAAAACCAAAGTGTTGAGCAAGTACTAAAGACAGAGCTGCCATGAGAGTTTGTTGGTTGCAAGAACCTAGAACTTTGAGTTTTAAAGTCACCCAGCAGATGATGACAACGCCTTGGGACAGTACAAAGTGGAGAGTTGCAAATGAGACCCTTTACACAAAGGTGTATCCCAGTGAAAGAGCAGACAAGAAAAAAATTCTCCATTGGCCGAGGAAGACAACAGGAAAACCTATCTGTCCCAGCCTGGGCTTTGAGAAGGAAAAGTCTCCCCTGCTAATTCATGAGCAAAGACTTGCTGTCATGCTGATTTGGGAACTGAATTTATACCATTTTGTGTTCCAGCAAGTAGTCTTGGGTTGTGGCTTCTGGGGACACGCAGCAGAAGCAATTGCTGATTTTTTCTGAACAAACATACCTTCAGCCTAGATCTTACAAGAGTCCCACAAATTACAATCATTTGAATAATATTTTTGCAATCCCAGATTACAAAACATGAGGAAATGCAAAATAAATCTACAATGGGATCTCATTTCATACACGTCAGATTGGCAAAAGTTAAAAAAGCCTAACAATAATAAAGGTTGGTGAGGACAAGGAGAAAGGGGAAAAAGAGAACTTATATATTGCTAGTGGGAATGTTAACTGGCAATGTTAATAAAGATAAGGACTCCAATACCCTAATGTTCCAGAAGTTCTACTTCTAGGTATGAACCAAAAATGAATTTTTTCCCATATATAGCAGTGTTTATAGCAGCATTGTTTGTAATGTCTATCATTGGGAGTATGGAGAATAATATATAGTATAATCATATAATGAATACTATACAGCAGTGAAAATATATGAACCAATAAACTACATATATCAAGCATGGATGAATTGTATAATGAATATTTTGAGCAAAAATAAGCAAGCTGCAGAAGAATATATAGGATATTATATTTAAATAAATTTCAAAAACAGGCAGAACTGTACTACTATATTTCAATAATTCTAAGGTATTATCAATCAAGACATATCATTATTTCCTCTGCCAGCAAAAAAAGAATGCTACCATCTAAAATATGGCACATTATCAACTATAAGATGCACCCTGGTTGAGTAATACAACGAGGGTGCATCTTATAAAGCATCCATTCAATGAGGAAAAAAATTTAACCATACTGTAAAGAATATTTAATGATACATTAAGATGATGAACATAAACTATAAATTATAAAAACAATGGAGAGAGTCATAGAGTAACTTTCCAAGCCAACCAAATGTTAGAATGCTACAATGTACATCTTAGCTTCAGTGAAATCTGGCAAATATTGTTTAGAGATACATGGATAGAGAGTAAAACTTTAAGTAAATGCATGAAAACAATACCTTTCAAATCCATTATAGTGGCTACCTCTACAGAAAAAAAAGGATGGCATAGGGAGGGTCAACGTGGTCAATGAGAGTTTTTTAAAACACAAGGTGCAAAATATGTGTAAAAAATTAAGAAGAAAAATACTTATGTATGTGCTTACTTGTATGTAGATTACCTCTGGAAAGATACATAAGAAATTGTCCTCACTAACTGATTCTAGATGGTTGGGGAATCAGTGTGAAAAGAGAGCATTTTCACTTTATACCACTTTGTGCATTTTGAATTTTGAATCGCATGAATGCCTTATCTACCCACAAAGGAAAATAAAATGGGAGAAAAAGATAAGGCTTAAACTGTCTTTTGAGAATATGTTATCTAGAGGCTCAAAAGATGCAGCCTGGGGATAGGTGGGCAGCTTCCGCACAACAGCAAGGAAATTTCCTACCAAACTGGACTAGGCTGAGATAGTTCTCCAACATGACATCCCCGTACAGTCTGCTGAGCAGGGTTCACGCAGCCCTACTCTTCACAGGCAAAGCTGAAGGCCATATAGCTGAAGGTCACCAGCCCCTGAAATGACAAACATATCCAAGCTCACCAAGAGCCAGGTCCCCAACAATCTTACAGAAAGGAAGAATGGATGGAGGTGATACAATATCCACAGAATTTTCAAGAACCAATACTAACCTAATGGTGAAACATCCATTCAGTGCAGTGAAAAAAATTTAATCACACTGTAAATAATATTTAATGACACATTAAGATGATGAATATAAACCATAAATTTAAAAAAAAAAAACGGAGAGTCATAGAGTGAGGCAGGCAGAGAAAAAAAAAGAGACAGAGAAGGCAGAGATGGAGAAAGAACAAACGAGAAGAAGCTCAGAGAGACCTGCACACACAAAGAGCAAGAGAGAATGAGAGATGTGCAGACAGCAGGAACCAGAGAGCAGGAGAAACCCTGACAGAATGAGACACTAAGAGAGACACACACATACAAGAGAGACAACACACAGACTAACACCTAGAGGCAAAGCCACATGAGAGAGCCACACAAAATTCCAGAGACAAATTTAAACACACACACAAACGAAACCAAAGACATTCACAGAGACTCGTAAACCTAGAGATACACGCTCAGAGGGAGAGACACCCAGGGACACACTCACTCGGATATATATACAAACACACAGAAACACATGTAAAGAAAGAGGAATAGACACACATACATGGATAGTCACTCAAACACACACACTTACATACAGAAAAGAGAGAGAGAAAGACAGAGATACAAACCCACACAGAGTCAAACAGAGATATAAATACAGAGAGAAAAAACACACACATGCAGAGAGAGACCCAAAGAGAGAGCAACCCACTCAATAAAAGGCCCATAGAGATACCCATGCAGAAAGACACCTAGAGAGAGATCCATGCAGAAGAACTAAAGAGCTATACACCCAAAGACACGCTCAGCCTCCAAAGCACTCTAGAAGGCAGACAGAGACAGAGATGCATAGGGAAAGTGATTGGGAAACTATTTCCCAAAATCTTAATAGTGATTGTCTCTGGATTATATTACTCTAGGTAATTTTTAATGCATTTTTTCACGGCGAACTTTAACATATACATATATGATCCAACAAGCTGTTGGAGAACAAATTTCACAGAATGTCATGGGTCACAGCCCCACAACCTCAGCCACTTCCATTATTGTAAAATATAACATACATATAGAAAGGTGTCAACCTTCGATGTACAGCTCAACAAGCAGTTATATAGGTAATCTCAAAAATCGCTATGGGCCACAGCTCCACAGTCTCAGTTCTTTCCTTATTATGTAATACAGGATATATACAGGAAGGTGAAGACTTTCAAAGCACAATTCATCAAGTACCTATACAGCAAACTTCAAAGGATGCCATAGGGTACAGTTCCTATGTCATCTACCTTCCTCCAGCCGTTCCAACACCCCAGCATCCAAAAATGTATCTATATATTTATATAAAGTTTCAGTATTCATAGACCTCTGTTAAATCTTACCTTGTTTGTCACTACCCCTTTCTTTTACTTAATATCTTTCTCCATCTTCAGGGGTATCTAGGCAGTGAGCACCCTAACTTATTCATATTGGAAAGGGGTGTCAACAGTATAGAGAAGGGGGCTGCATCTGATTGTTTCTTAAAGAGCCACAATCCTCCTCCTTTGCCCAATCCTTCTCCCTTTGCCATGGATCAAAGTAAAATCCCCAAAAGCACCACTGTGTTTTTGTTGAGTAGCTGGTCTTTGTCCCTGTCCTGGTTTGCTAATGCTGCGGAACGCAAAACACCAGAGATGGATTGGCTTTTATAAAAGGGGTTTATTTGGTTACACAGTTACAGTCTTAAGTCCATAAAGTGTCCAAGGTAACACATCAGTAATCGAGTACCTTCACTGGAGGATGGCCAATGGCATCCAGAAAACCTCTGTTAGCTGGGAAGGCACGTGGCTGGCGTCTGCTCCAAAGTTCTGGTTTCAAAATGGCTTTCTCCCGGGATGTTCCTCTCTAGCAAGCTTGCTCCTCTTCAAAACATCACTCATAGCTGCACTGAGTTCCATCTCTTTGAGTCAGCACATTTATATGGCTCCACTGATCAAGGCCCACCCTGAATGGGTGGGGCCATGCCTCCATGGAAATATCCTATCATCTACAGTTGGGTGGGACGCATCTCCATGCAATTCAAGTGTTCCAACTTAATCCCCACTATTCTGTCTGCCCCACAAGATTGCATCAAAGAATATGGCTTTTTCTGGGGAACATAATACATTCAAACCGGCACAGGCCCCCATCCCACCTTCTAATGGCCCCATGTTCCTGTGGTTGCTGCACTCTACTTGGGCTATGGTGTGTCCTGCGAGCACATGAGGGGACTTTCCTGGCCACACCCTCTTCCCTTTTGTTGACAAGTGGTTTCATTTTGTGCCAAAACCATGCCTACTGGAGGATGCTCTCCAAACACCAGCATCTTCTCATCCAACCAATCCCACTTTGAGTCTAACATTATCAGAATAAAGACTGAAGGGAATCAAATAGCCATCACTAAGTTCTTTAACCAAGCCCCAGAGTTTCTCCCGATGGGTTCAGATCTATCGAACTGGACATGCAGTGACGAAAAGAGCCATGACAATACCTCCCTCTCCTGAACTCCCACCAGGGGCTGTCCGGACTTGTTAGCACCCTTATCACACTCTTTACCTTACAATGATTTCTGTAAATGTTTTATCTACAGAGCTAGACTCTTGCAATCTCAGAGGAGAGTCCATACTTTATTCATATTTTTATTTTCCACCACTTTTTTTTTATTCACCACCACTATCAAGTAATGAGTACAGACACTTGCACATAGTATACATTTAATAAATACCTAATTTTTCTGACCCAACAATCTCAATTTTAAGAATTTATACTACTTCTAATACAACTACTACTTGGCAATACTTACAGAACATTTATTACATATCAGGCAGTATCCTAAACATTTATATACATTCACTTATTTATTGTTAACATATCATTTTCATTTAAAAATGCTTCCAGGTGGTTATATAATTATTATTATTATTACCACTTACTGGTGAGGTAACTGAGGCTCACAAAGGAGTTAAATAACTTGCCCTCCCTCCCCAAAGTCACACAGATAATGACAGCGGCTGGATTTGAACTCAGGCAGTCTAGTTCCAGAGTCTGTGGTCTTAAGCAGAACACTATATGGCCTCTTGAAATCTTCAAGGTAATATCTAGAAAATCACACAAAGATATAACCACAAGGATGTCTACTGGACATAATGCCAGTTATTTTCAAACCTTAATATCCATTTATAGGTTCACTAAATTATGGTACATCCATGAAATGGCAAATCATCAACTGTTAATATTGACATATGTCTAGAACAAGATCTTGAATAAAGACAGAAAGCTGGAGAATAATGTTTAATTGGGTTCACAGACAGAAACACATGGAAAAGAAGTCTGGAAATACATACAATAAATATTAATAGTGGTTATCTATCATTTTCATTTCACAATTCCTGTTTGTCTGCAATAAGCCTATATCAGGTGATTGAACTCTGTGTTGAAAGGGAGGTTCCTGACAGCCAAACACAATTCCAGCTAATCCTGATAAAATGTGGAGGCACTTTGGCATACCAGTTAAAACTGCACAACCAATGTGACAATAGCATTAAAAGTTTACAATTCATTTGGCCTGCCTCTTTTAGGAAGGGGATTCTTGACAGACTTTTAATCAGGGGGGAATGCTCCCATTAATTCACATATTACACACAAAGTGAGACTTGTTAATTGTTTCACATTCCTTTCAAATTTGCATAATTTAAAACTGCATAAAATACATCTATACCATATTACTTGCAAAATCTGGGAAGAAATAAGCTCTTTCCTTTTCATAAACAATTAAACCCATTTTGATTGGTTGCCTTTGGAGGAGGCTGAGGATGAATGCTTGCAAGACAATGGGGTAGGAAAAATCAGTCTCAGGAGACTGCTATGCTTCTGTTATCTAGATTTATGTGGAACTGGAACATTCACACCTTGTGAAATAGCAGAGATAAAGCAAATGACATGGTGTGATGTGCCATGTAGGTGCTTCACAAATGTGACTCCTCTGAACTTTCCCAAAAAATCACTGTGATGATTTGAAGGTTTTATGGATTCCAGAAAAGATAATGTTCTTAAAGCCAATCCATTCCTGTGGGTATAAACCTACTGTGCTGGGACTGTGCTAGTTTGGAGCTGTTATGTACCCCAGAAAAGGTCATGTTCTTTTAATCCATCCTTGTGGGTGGGACCTTTTGGTTAGCTTATTTCAATTGAGATATGACCCAGCCCATTCAAGGTGGGTCTTAATCCCTTACTGGAGTCCTTTATGAGAGGAAAAAAAGCAGAAAACCCAAAAGAACTCAGAGAGAGAAACACCCAGAGAGAGCTAAAGGAGAATAGCCATGGACATGCTAAGAGAGGACCCATAGACACTTAGAGAGAAAGCCACTGGAATCAGAAGCTGAAAGCAGTGGAACCCAGAGAGAAGGATGAACAGATACCGGCTATGTGCCTTCCCGTGTGACAGAGGTGTCCCAGATGCCAGTGGCCTTCTTCAGAGAAGGTATCCTCCTATTGATGCTTACTTTGGGCATTTTCATAGCCTAAGAACTGTAAATTCTAACTTAATAAATCCCATTGTAAAAGCCAATACATTTCTGGTACATTGCATTTCGGCAGCTTTAGCAAACTGAAACAGGGAACTTTTGATTAGGTTGTTTCAGTTGAGGCATGCCCCAGGTGGGTTGTAATCCTTTTACTGAGAATGAAATAGACAGAAAGAACAGAAGCTGAGAGAGAAAGTCACAGAAACAGAGGAAAAGCCACTGAAGCCAGAAACTGGAAGCTATAAAACCTGGAAGAGAAAGAAGAGACCAGCAGAGATCATGTGCCTTGCCATCTGACAGAGGAGTCCAGGTATTATCTGATAAGCCTTGATTTGGACATTTTCACAGCCTCAGAACTGTAATTTAATAAATCTCCATTGTTAAAAGCCAGTCCTTTTCTGGTATATTACATTTCAGCAACTTTAGTAAACTAAAACAATCACCAATTAAAAAATAATGTATGTGTATATATTTATTTTTCAGGATCTTTAAAAATATTTATATTTTTTTCACAAATGCTATTTAAACACAATTTCATGTCTGGAGTATTCTGGTTCATCATAAATATTGCCTAACATTTTTCCTTATGACTATTTTACTTATTTTTTTTGAAAATTATTATGATAAATAGGAAAAAAGTTAATTATCTGCATATGTTTTTTAACATTTTTATTGTGAAAATTTTCAAATATACAAAAGGAGAGAGCAATGAACAAGCACCTACCCATCATGTTTGTTTAATGATTGTTTACATAGTGCTATATTTGATTTATTCATTTTTTTGCTGATCTACTTTAAATTACAGATATGATAACATGCCAGCTCTAGTTATTTCGGGTTACATCTCCAAAGAATGGCATTTTCCTCTATAATCACAATACTATCATCACACCTAATAAAATTAACAGTAAGTCTATAAAATCATCCAGTATCTGGTTTATATTCAATTTTACCCAATTGTTGGACAATTAAATATGATTTATGGCTGTAAAAAGTTCTAGACAAGCACAAATCATAAATTACTTAGTCATGCATTTGTTGAGGGGTGCTAATTTGGGGCAAGATTATTGCCTGGATTCTAGCCTGGGGGTTCGTAACACTTCGGAGGTTACATACTCTTTGAGAGTACGATTCAAAGTTTGAAACTGATCCCTATTAAAATATACCTAGGTCCCCATATGCAACCCCCTACATACTACTTCTGGGAGTTCAAGGACCTCTGGGAAACTGTCCAGGGAGCCCTGCTCCTTCCTTGGGACCTGCAAATGTCCACTGGATCATACTATACCCAGTCAATCCTCTGATGAACAGAGAACTAGCAGGGCTGATCCAGAGTTGCAAAGACATGGTCCTTACCCAACCCTGCATCAAAACTTTAAGCTGGGCCCTTCAGGGAAAACAGTGAACCCTGTTTTCCATCTCCTAGAAATTCCCTGCCAAAACCACTGCCCTCTTTACCCACACCTCTATGCTAATGCTTCAGTTACAAACCTTCTTTTAAATGACTCCTAATGCAGTTCACCCCTGTCAGGTCTCAAGACTGTCTCTTCTCTAAGCTTCAAAACTCCTTTTTATGAAGTAGGTAATGTTACTGTATTTTATCAAATCTAAGATAACATCAATTGAAAAAAATGCATCCCAATTTCAAAAATGTTCAAATGTGAAGAGAATGTGTCTCAGCCTTACAGCCTTACACTGATATAAGGACAGAGACAGCTGCTGCCCCAATCACCCTCTAAACTGATCTATTCGAACCCTAGGATCTACGCAACCCTCCAGCCCCCAATGTCCCATAATCCTGAAACTGAAGTTTTAATATCAGATCTAGCAGGGGGCTTCCAAGGCCTTGCTCCATCCCTGAGCTTTGTCTTTCTAGCTGGCCAGAGCCTGTGCCTGATAGGCTGGTAAATATTTAGGATGACATCACAGGCTGTAAGGCTTTCTAATTCCCTCCAGGGCAAACCTTTCTGCCCAGTCAGGATGTGCAGAACACTGAGGCTCTGAATATGTGGAATAATACCCTGAATAAATTTGTAAGAGAGGGTAGGGAGAGCAGGGACAATAAAAGTGGGAATTGAGCTGTTAGAGATCATATTTTTGGCCGTCTCACTCCTTGGGATGGGAGGAACTGAGGTCCTGGGAAACCTATTAGGATACCGAACTTAAGACAAAATGCTGTGCATAAGTCATGAAAAACCAGATGATGTTTGAAGGAGGAATGATACCAACTCACCTAGGCCATGGCTTTAAGGCTTAAGAGTTGTAAACTTTCCTCAAGTTCCTCTGGTGCAGATAACAGATTCTAGCAGTCTGGAGAATAGAGACAGAAGGCTCCAGCCCTGTCTCACAGCTTCTATACACACTCAGAAACTCATTCTTGCTTCCTGTTCTGGTTTGCTAATGCTGCTGGAATGCAAATCACCAGAGATGGATTGGCTTTTATAAAGGGGGTTTATCTGGTTACACAGTTCCAAAGTAAGGGGGTACCTTCACTGAAGAATGGCCAATGGCATCCGAAAAACCTCTGTTAGATGGGAAGGCAGGTGGCTGGCGTCTGCTCCAGAGTTCTGGTTTCAAAATGGCTTTCTCCCAGGACGTTCCTCTCTAGGCTTCAGCTTCTCTTCAAAATGTCACTCTCAGTTATTCTTGGGGCGTTTGTCCTCTCTTAGCTTCTCCAGAGCAAAAGTCTGCTTCAAAGGCCGTCTCCTAAATGTCTCTGTAAGCTTCAGCTCCTCTCTCAGCTCCTGTGCATTCTTCAAAGTGTCCCTCTTGGCTGTAGCAAGCTCGCTCCTTCTGTCTGAGCTTTTATAGTGCTCCAGTGAACTAATCAAGGCCCATGCTGAATGGGTGGGGCCACGCCTCCATGGAAATTATCTAATCAGAGTTATCACCCACAGTTGGGTGAGGCACATCTCCATGGAAACACAAATCAAAGAATGACAATCTAATCAACACTAATACGTCTGCCCACACAAGATTACATCAAAGATAATGGCATTTACAGGGACATAATACATTTAAACCGGCACACTTCCTTCCTAGGCCCCATGAAGATTCCTCACCCCAAAGCTGGGGTGAGTCCCTCAGACACCAAGGATGCATCCTGCATCCCTGCCAAAGTTGTTGCACTGGGGGCTCATTTTGCCACAGAATTTGCCTTAGGTTCCAGGGGATGAATTTCACAACTTTGTTTCTCCTGAACAGGTAGTGTGCGCCCCAGAGATGCTCAAAGACTTTGTGCTTAAATGGCCTTAATAATTCTAATAACAATGACATGAACAATAATAACAGCAGTTAGGCAAGGACTTTACATATTATCTCATTTGATCCTCAAAAAACAAAAAATAAAAAATAATACAAAAGTGCAATGTATAAGCATCTTTTCCCATTTTACAGATGATGGAAATATGCTGAGAAGTTATGGTGATTTGCCCAAGGTCACACAGCTTATAAGTGATGGAGCTCAGAGCATAAATCCGGTTTCTCACAAAAATTAGCACTCTTCATTTAAGACAGTGTGGCCTTGAGGAGAAAATACTCACACTGTCTTCTCTTAAGGTTGTAAGGAGTTAGTTATATTTGTGCATCTCATTACTAGACCAAGTCTGCAATTCAGGAGAAAGTCTCTGGCTTGGAACTTTCAACCTGAGACTTAAATTCCTATCTTCTCCTAGAGATCATTTTTCCAGAGGTAGCTGAAGCTTTCCAGGTAAGAGAAGAAAAAGCAGGAGTGACTCATAGCTGTAGACATCAGAGACCCTGGAAAATTAAAATGTCCCAGGAGTGCTATTAGTCATATTCCACTTATGTGTATTGATATCTCTGCCTGTGCCCATCTTCAGGTTAGGTACTGCGGGGAAGGAAATACAGAGAGGAAAGTCCAGGCAACCACAGGAGACAGATTTCCAGACTCCCTAGACTTCTTTAGCAAAGTCAGCCACTATTTCCAGAAGAGGAAGAAAATGCTCCTACTGGCAAACACCAAGCAATCACTGGGTGATACCAAGGATGACCCAAGTGGCAGCCACTCAAAATTCCAGTCATACACTAACACTCACATGGTACAGCATCTCATCAACCTGGTGACAGTGCCACAGTCACACAGCCCACAATAATCTCACTTTAGACAGACACACACACACAGAGCAACAAAGACACACACCATCACACCTAAACACACCCTCCCCAGAATCGAACCAAATCGTACTTCCCAGCTCAGTGTGAGAAAGGCAAGACAGAATCAAGACGCAGTGGCCCCTGGGAAATGTAATTTGGAGGTGGTGGGGAGGGGGGAAGGGTTGCTGGAAACTCCCCGGAGTGGAGGATTTGGGGGCTCGGTAGCTCAGGAGGCAGAGGCCAGCATTCTGGGTGATGTTACTGGCCATGGGGCAAGTCTGATACTCCCCAGAGCCAAGATACCTCCCAGTCCTGAGGTCCAGTGGTGTGATCTGGGGCTGGGACCACAAGAGCTGCTCCTGAACAGAGCAGGGGAACCTGGTGGGGAAGGGATTATGGCAGGGGTACTGAAGTCAGAGGTGGAAAGGAACACACTCCCTACAGTGGGGGAGGCAGGGTTCAAAGGGTCCTCTGTCCACCAGCACAGGACAAGGGTGCTGTTGTCTGGAAGCCCCAGAAGCTGCAGCCTCTCCTGGGAGAAGGAGAGTGGGGTGATGCTTGTCCAGTGATGACCAATAAGTCAAGGATCCAAGTATCCTGCAGTTTGCCTCACAGCATCGCAACTGGGCTCAGGGGCTGGAAGACAAACTTTGGAGGCTTGATTTTCCTGGTGTCACTGTTTGCCTCAGACCAGCCAGAGGAGGAGAAAAAGACTTTCGAGGGCTGTGGAAACAATGAAAATATCTGTCTTAGTAGGAAGTCTTGTTTCTAGCTGGGAAGGGAACTCTGAGGAAATGCTCACTTTTCCAGGACAACCCATGACATGGGTACAGCCTGATGGAGCGGGTATCTTGAGTGGCTGCCACGATCAGGGCCCTCCAATTTTCATCCCAGATGCCTCGTAAGGTAAAGCAATGGCTTCCTGCGGCCAAAACCCTATATATACTCAACTTTTCTTCGGAGTCAGGATAGTCAGTATGTATCTTGGGACAAGAAAAGACTAACTACCTGGATGCACATGGGAGAAAGGATTCCTCCCTTGATGATGCTGAGGAGCAGAGGCTACAAAAGGGACCAAGAAGAAATGGTCCAAGTCGTGGTGCTTCCCAACCTCCCTTATGGCACCAGTGGAAAATGGTAATATTTGTATGGTACGTTGGAGTTGTGTAAGTTAGGGAATAGGTTAAGTTCATATATTAAAGACATCAAAATACAGTGGCCTTAGTAAATATGTTTATGTTCCCCTTGTGTAAGAGTCTAGGGGTGAGAGACCAGGGTTGGTGGGATGGCTCTGCCTTCATCAGCAAGTGGTCTCCATCTTTAGGACCAAGGGGTATGTTAAAATTCTCAGCATCTCACAGCCAATAGGGCCGAGGAAGGGCAGAAGAAGCAGGGACGGTGCTTTTTAGGGTTGCACCCAGAAATGATGAACACACCTTTGGCTCATATCTCATTGGTTGGATCTTAAACATATGGTTACATCTAGCTGTACAATATTGCTTAGAAATTGCACTTCTAATTGGACAGCTATGATCATGTGAGAAGTTATGAGTTTTATTGTTTAAGAAGGAGAAAACTAATGTCTCAGCCCTATAGGAACAGCCTGGATGCTAGAGGTACCAGATTTCAAACTATTCCCCTCCTTATCCCAAAGGCTAAGGCATACTGGCTGGGGCACCATGGTATAAGAGATAAAAGAAGAATTAAGAGAGAGTGATAATGCAAGATTTGAGATATATTAAGAATAAGGGCTACATGTATTTCTGCTCAAGATGGAGTAACAGAAACCAAATTTACCTGCCTACCTAAAACAATTTTAAAAATTGAACAAAATATATGAGTTAATGGTTTTTTAAAAAACAGAGGAGAGTTATTCATGAGAGAAGAAAATCAAATGAGATTAGCCGTATGACTGGCCCAGCTTCTTGCCTTAAGAGTTACCAGGCTGTGGTGTAGGGAGGAGGAACCAAGGCAAAGTCCAGGAATATCTATGCATTTAGAGATGGAGCTGGAAGTCCAAGGAATCCAAGATAGCTAGAGCTTACAAGGCAGAGTACTAGAGGGGAGAGAGCTGCACTGAGACAAAGGTCCCAAGATCTACAGAGAGTCTGCCACAAGTCTTTAGCTGACTAATAATCAGCACATGGATGGGAAGTTAACTACCCAAGGCCAGAGAAAGAACTACATCAAAGTATTAGAGGGAAAAATACCCAGAACTCACAAAAGGCCAGTAATAGTTCCTGTTCCCACCAGCCAGAATGGAAAACTTCAGAATTCATTGTGTCCCAGGTAAACAACTAGGGAGGATTTTGCCTCTGTACTGCAGCAAAATTAGCCATAGAAAAAAATGGTCCTCTTATACCACCTAACAAAGCTTAAAAGCAACCCCTGAAAGAGCCAGACTGCTTCCAACCAACTTAATTGGTTCCTGGAATAAAGCTAAAGAATATATGTGTGTGTGTGTGTGTGTGTGTGTGTGTGTGTGTGTGCATGTGAAGGATATAAAGAAAGCACTGGGCAAACAAAAGGTAGAAACCAAAAGTTTGAAAACAACAACTGGCAGAATTTATGGGAATGAAAGGCATAACGAGATGAAAAACACAATGGAGACATACAACAGCAGATTTCAAGAAGCAGAAAAAAACACTCAGGAACTGGAGAACAAGACATGTGAAAGCCTACACACAGAAGAACAGATAGGGAAAAGAATGAGAAAATATGAGCTAAGTCTCAGGGAACTGAATGACACATGAAGCACATGAATGTACATGTCATGGGTGTCCCAGAAAGAGAAGAGAAGGAAAAGGGAGCAGAAGCAATAATAGAGAAAATAATCAATGAAAATTTCCCATCTCTTTTGAAAGACATAAAATTACAGATCCAAGAAGTGCAGTGTACTCCAAACAGAATAGATCTGAATAGGCCTACACCAAGACACTTAATAATCAGATTATCAAATGTCAAAGACAAAGAGAGAATCCTGAAAGCAGCAAGAGAAAAGCAATCCATCACATACAAAGGTAGCTTGAAAAGACTATGTGCAGATATCTCAGTGGAAACAATGGGGGCAAGAAGAAGTGGTGTGATATATTTAAGATACTGAAAAAGTAAAACTGCCAACCAAGAATCCTATATCCAGCAAAACTGTCCTTCAAACATAGCAGAGTTTAAAATAGTCTCTGACAAGTAGACAATGAGAGAATTTGTGAACAAGATACCTGCTCTACCAGAAATACTAAAGGGAACACTATAGACAGATAGGAAAAGACAGGAGTAAGAGGTTTGGAACACAATTTTGGGTGATGGTAGCACAACAATGTAAGTACACTGAACAAAGATGACTGTGAGTATGGTTGAAAGTTAGGAGCATGTGGGACACCAGAATGAAAGAGGAAGGATAAAGACCGCAACTGTATACCTCAGTGAAACCTGGAGTGCTCAACAACTGTGATAAAACGTACAAATATGTTTTTACATGAGGGAGAACAAATGAATGTCAACCTTGCGAGGTGTTAAAAATGGGGTGGTATTGGGGAAAAAATACAAGCAATGCAAACTAGAGCCTACAGTTAACAGAAACATTGTATTATGCTTCCTTTAATGTAACAAAGGCAATATACCAAAGCTAAATGCCTATAAGAGGGAAGTAAAGGAGGGGAATAGCACTCTTGGCATTGGTGGTGTTGTCTGACTCTTTTATTGTACTTGTGTATAATTCTGTCTTTCCTTTTGTTGCTTTTTAGCTGTAATTTTTTTCTTTCTTTTTCTTTTTCTTTTGTCTCTCTACCTTCTTTCACTCTTCCTCCTTCTTTGTGGAAGAAACAGAGATGTCCTTATATAAATAGTGGTGATAGGTGGTGAATACATATCTATGTGATCATCCAGGGAACCATCTATTGTTTACTTAGGATGGAATGTATGGTGGGTGAACAAAACCATCTTAAAAAAAGGTTGATGAAGAAACCTTGAGGGCACCATATTGAATGAAGTAAGTCAGACACATAAGGACAAATATTGCATATTGCAGGGTCTTACTGATATGAACTAATTATAATATGTAAACTCATAGACATGAAATGTAAGTTACTAGGATATAGACTGAGGCTAAAGAATGGGGAGCGGTTGCTTATTATGAGCAGAATGTTTAACTAGGTTGAACTTAAGTGTTTGGAAATGACAGAGGTGACAGTAGCACGTTATTGTGAGAATAACAGTGCTGAATGGTGTGTGAATGTGGTGGAAAGGGGAAACTTAGAGTCACGTATGTCACCAGAAGGAAAGTTGGAGGTTAAAATATGGAATGTATAAAACAGTGAATCTTGTGGTGGACAATGTCCGTGATTAATTGTACAAATATTAGAATAATATCTCTTTCAAGAACTAGAACAAATGTATGACACTATAACTAGAAGTTAATAATAGAGGGTTATATAGGTGAAAATATACCCATTGCAAACTACTACAGTTAGTAGTATTTTAACATTCTTCATCAACAGTAACAAATGTACTATACCAATACTATGAGTCAATAATGGAGGGAGGTGTTTAGGGGTATGGGGAGATTTGAGTTTCCTTTTTTGTCTTTATTTCTTTCTGGAGTAATGAAAATATCCTAAAAATTGAAAAAAAAATTAATCGTGGTGATGGATGTACAGCTGTATGATGGTACCATGGGCAATTGATTGTGCACTTTGGATCTTTGGATAGTTGTATGGTATGTGAACAATCTCAACACAATTGAATTCTTTTAAAAAAGTAAAATGTTGGGAAAAGATACACCAGGATAATGCTAAATAAAAGAAGTTTTATTACAAACTACAGTAGTCAAAACAGCATGGTACTGGCATATAGATAGATATATTGATTGATGGAATGGAACAGAATTCAGAAGTAGACACTCACACCTATTGTCTATTGGTTTTTAACAAGGCTGCCAAGTCCACGTAACTGGGACAGAACAGACTCTTGAACAAATGGTGCTGGAGAACTGGCTATCCATATCCAAAAGAGGACCCATATCTCATACCATATACAAAAATTAACTCAAAATGGAGCAAAGACCTACATATAAAAGACAGGGCCATAAATCTCCTAGAAGAAAATATAGGGAAGCATCCTCAAGATCTGTGGTAGGCAGTGGTTTCTTAGACCTTATACCCAACACACAGGCAATGAAGAAAAAAATAGATAAAAGAACCTCCTCAAAATTGAATCCTTTTGTGCTTCAGAGGACTTGGTCAAGATGGTGACAAAGCAGTCTATTTAATGGGAGGAATATTTGGAAAGCACATATTTGATAAAGGATTAATATCCAGAATATATAAAGAAATCCTTCAATTCAACAATAAAAAGACAAACAACCCAATTTAAAAATGGGCAAAAGACCTGAATAGATGTTTTTGCAAAGAAGAAATACAAATGACTAAAAAGCACATGAAAAGATGCTCAACTTCAATAGCTATTAGAGAAATGCAAATCAAAACCATGAGGTATCATTTCACACCTACTAGAGTGACCAGTATTAAATAGAAAACTACAAGGGTTAGGGAGGATGTGGAGAAATAGGAACACCTATTCACTGCTAGTGGGAATATAAAATGGTACAGCTGCTGTGGATGGCAGCTTGATAATTCTTCAGAAAGCTAAGTATAGAACTGACATATAATCTGGCAATCCTGCTACCCAGAAGTGACAGCAGGGACATGAACAGACATTTGCACACTGATGTTCATAGTGGCCTTATTCACAATTGCCAAAAGATGGAGGCAACCCATGTCCATCAACTGAAGAACGAATAAATAAAATATGGTATAGACATACAATGGAAACATATTCAGCTGTAAGAAGGAATGAAGTCCTGATGCAAGTGATAACATGAATGAACCTGGAGGACATTATGTTGAGTGAAAAAAGCCAGAAAAAGCAGGACAAATATGGCATGATCTCACGATTATGAATTTAAAAATGAGAAAACTTGTGGAATTATTACCTAGAATACAGGCTACCAGAAGATAGAATGAGGATACAAAATGGGGAACTGATGCTTAATTTGTGCAGAGTTTTAAAATAAGGTTGATTGTAAATGTTTGGAAATGGATAGAGGTGATGATACTACATCATCTTGTATATAAATAACAGCCCTGAATCATGTGTGTGATTGTCATTGAAAGGGGAAGTTTAGGGTCGTGTATATCACTAGAAGGAAAGCAAAAGGATGAAATAAGAGACTGTATAACCTAGTGAACTCCATTGTGGATGAAGGTGGTTCATAGTACAACTACGACAATGTTCTTGCATGAATTAGAACAAATGTATGTCACAACTACAAGGTGTTAATAATAGGGTGATGTATGGGAAAAATGAACCTATTGCAAATTATAGACTATAGTTAATAGTAATATCTTAATGTTCTTCCATCAGACTTAACAAATGTACCACACCAAAGCTAAGTGTCAATAATAAGGGATATAAGGGGTAGGGTTTTTTCTTTTTGTAGCTATTAAAATGTTCTAAAATTGGTTGTGGCAATGAAAGCATGGCTCTGTGATTATACTGATAGACACTGATTTTACACTTTTGATGAACTATATGGTGGGTGAATAAAAATGTGTTGGGGAAAAAAAAAAAAGCTTGAGTAGATAGCAGACAAGGTAGACTTGGGAGCAAGGAATATTACCAGGATCAAAAAAGGTAATTTCATAATAATAAGGGGATTAATTAATCAAGAGAAGATAACAATCCTGGACATTGATTCACTTAATAAAAACTTGAAAATACACAAGCAAAAACCTATAGAACCTGTGAGAGAAATAGAAAAATTCACAATTATAGCCGGGGTATTCAAAACCTCTCTCTCAATGACTGATCAAACAAGTAGATAGAAACAGTAAACTTGAACAACATAATCAACCAACTTTGCAGCCAACAAGATAGGTGCATACAGAACATTTTTCAAGGTAGAATATATTCTGGGGGCATAAAATAAGTCTAAATAAATTTACAACTATTCAAATAATAAAAGTATGTCCTTTGACCACAACAGAATTAAACTACAAATCAATAACAGACATCTGTAAAATCTCCAAATATGTGTAAATTACATAACATATTCCTAAATAATCCTTGGTTCAATGAAGAGATCAAAAGGGGGATTATGTGTTTGAAAAAGAATAAAAATGAAAACACAACATATTGCAATTTGTAGGATGCACCTAAATCAGTGATGATTGGGAAATGTATAGAACTAAAATGCCTCTGCTATAAAGACAGGTCCCAAATCAGTGACTTCAGCTTCCCACCTTAAGAAATCAGAAAAAGAGCAAATTAAACATAAAGTAAGCAGACAAAAGGAAATAATAATCTAAGTAGAAACTAATGAATTAGAAAACAGAAAAGCAGTAGAGAAAAAAATGAATGAAATCAAAAGCTAGTGCTTAGAAAAGATCAATAAAATACATAAACCTTTTGCCAGGCTGATCAGAAAGAAAGAATGGAGAGAAGAAGAGAGAGAGAGAAATTACAAATTATCAATATCAGGAATGGAAAAGGTGACATCACTACAGATAATGCATATTTTAATGAATAATAAGGGAATTTATGCCAACAAATTAAAAAACATAGATGAAACAGAAAAATTCCTTGAAAGACAGACTACCAGTATTCACACAAGATGAAATAGATAAGCTGAACAGATTTTTACCTATTAGTGAAACTGAATTTGTAATTATAAGCCTTCCCACATATAGAATATTATTCAGCCCTAAGCAAGAATGAATGCAATATGGAATAAACTTGAAAACATGATGAGTGAAATAAGCAAGGCACATTAAGGGCAAATACTATATGATCTCACTTAAATGAAATATCTAGAAATAGCAAAGCTTTAGAGACAAAGCAGATTAGAGGTTACCAGGGGATGAGAGGAGGGGAGAGGAGCAAGTTCTTGCTTGGATGGTAAATTTTGAAAATATTTAAATAAAATTAATTTTCAAAAGGTTACAGATGACTGAGGCTGAAAGTATTAAAATCAATCTTTCAAGTTTCCTCAGTAAAACAGCTGACATCCACACGAAGTCTGACTCCAAAGCCCTTGCTTGTCCCACTAAACAAAAGAGCTGATACTTCCACTGTTCTTTCTGGAAGGATATGTGAGAAAACATCACACAAATGCTTGAAGAAAGCAGTCCAGGAAGGTGATTATTTTCATGTCATTGAAGTTCCCTTTCCTGTTTTCAACGAATCTACTCCCCTCCAGCATTTAATCTATTGTCTCCCTCTCTTGAGCTTTGTGAATAAAGTAGAAAGTCTTAGTAAGATACAGCAACTTCATATGTAACCTAAGTAGGAACTAGAAATCAATAGAAAACCACATTCTAAAAAAGGAAACATGAAAAGGGGCCCGATTATAACAGCAGCAATTTTACCCAAACTCATATGTTAGTTCTAGTATCCAAATATAGTCTCTACTAAAATGGACCAGGACTCTAAAGAAAATAATAAACCACACAAAGTTTTGCATTATATTTGCTCAGGAAAACCTGTCCAAAATAACTTTAAGAAGAAAGAAACCCTTTTGTAGGAGGAAGAGATTAAATGGAATTTTAATGCACTTGAAGCAGCTTACATTTGCACTGGATTCATTTACATCAATTTAGACAATTTTAAATTATCATTAATTTTCAAATGTTAATTGTTTCTACTTAGATTATTATCAGAACAATGTTTCAAAAATCCTGAAACAAATTAAGTTTCTAAAGAATAATTAATGTATACTTTTTATTAAAGTGAGCTCTACTGTGAAGTTGAGCCATCTCTTTTTCCTGGGGTACCAAGAATTATAGAATACTGAAAATATAGTATATATGGAAATGCAATATTAATTTAGACTTATTCTTAGCTCCCAAATCTAGCTAACAAGGTATTTCACTGAGAAAAAGTATTTCCTTTCTTTAACAGGAAATTCCTATTTCTCATTTCATATCATCTTTCAGATATATATGCTTGTTTTCTCCCTCCCACAATTCCTTAGAAGATAGCTAAATTCATGACTTTGAACAGGTAACATTCAGGGTAGGTCTGGAACATCCTATTATTATCAGAAAATAAGGATGCTTGCAAAGATGTTCGGAACAGTGCTGAAAGGTCAAAAGAACTAGCTCACAGGAGCCCCCAGTGGCTAATTTCTGACATTTTGAGCACCAAAAATATTTGTTATAACTAATTGAAATTTAAGACTGTAAAGGCCATGAATTCATGAGACTTGAAAGAAAAATGTTAATAAAAATACACAAATACATAGGTGTAATAAAATAGAATGAATTTAGTAAGTACAACATGTAAATATTTATATATGTGGATTTCCTTTACATTAGAAGACGACACGTGTGTGTGTGCACGTCTGTGTGCATATGTATATGTAAATGGTTAGATAGATAAGATATAGATTGATAGATAAGTAGATAGAGCCCTCTTTTCTTCCAGGTCTTTACTCAAAGTCAGCTTTAAAAGAGGTCCTCCCTGTCCACATGATCTAAAATTTCAATCTAGCCCACCACTCCTTCCTACATGTTTTTCTCCTTAGAATTTACTCTTACATATTATATATTTTACTTATACATCTTTTTTATTGTCTGTCTTCTGCATTAGAAATTGGCTCTCTGAAGGCAGGACTTTTGTCTTAGTTAACTAGTGTATCTCCACTGCCTACATTAGAACAAAATCTAGCAAAAACAAAACAAAAAAACAAAAGCCTTTTAATGGACAAACATATCTTCTGCTTAATCAAGAATGATTAAAGAAAACTCTTATATATGACAAGCAAAACTTGCACAAACTATACCAAGACAGAAAGATGTGTTCCAGCATAATAACCAGATTAAAAAAGGAGCCCAACAGTTAATCAGCATTGATCACACACCCACAAACCAAGTGGAAAGGGTTTCAACAGTGTGCTCTTAATGAATTAGCCCATGTCCTAAAGAAAAGTAAACACACAAACTCAAACCCTTATTTATTAGGACATGAAATCTCTAGATGGTCCTACTAACTCTAAGATATTAAGAAAACATAAGTTTTCAATAATGCTAAAAGATCAGGTCAATAAATCACAATAAGACAATGGTTTGTATATTTGCAGCTAAATAAAATTTAGCACCTCAACGTGAAGGGAAATGCTAGATTGCAAATACAAACAGCTTCGTTAAAGACATGGGTGTAAAAGATTATCAACGTTACAAGTGAAGCTTAACTGTAAAAACAGAAAATCGACCAGTGGCTTGGGTTTATGTCACCTTGGAGGAAGAAACCAGGTGCCATACTTTCATTCAGGGAGCTTTCTGAAATGTGTTATTACTAAACCCTTAGAAGTATTAAAATAAGTATTCCTATACACCCAGGAAATGTAAGACAAAATAAATGACATAAATTTAGCTTATGATTCTAATATATTTTAGATATATAAATAAAAGTTTGGCAGTGTTTTATAATCATTATATTTCTGTTCAAACTTTGAAGTATTGAGAAAAAAATCAGTCATACTAAATCTGTACCTTAATTGTTTTAAGGGAATTTGTTTTATCGAAACTTGAGAAAAGTCATTTTCAGATTTTATTAGTTTAAATTGACTATTAAATAAATTATTTTAGTAGCCATTGTTTTGTACCATGCACATATCTAGATCCTTCATTCTTTCTTAATTCATTTATTCTGATGTTTCTATAGATGCAATCCAGACAATGCCTAAGATTCTAACTGGTTCTAATTGTTCAAGGTGACTAAGTTTCCATATCACCAAAGTTTACCTCCCTACATTTGTTCAGATAATACAGGAATATATTGCCCCATACCTTCATGGTTCTCATTACTCTGAAGAATGGCAATGATTTATTCTCTCAAGATTTTAGGCTCCAAGTGCCTTACTTTTACCATTAGTTGAAAATGGCTGATCTTTTCTGTCTTCCAGGAATGTCTTTGTCTAAAAATTCAAGTTCCAAAGAAGTCACCTATGAATTTCTTAAACCAAGTTTTCAGACCACCCATAAAATACCTCATTTACAATTCTATTTTATTACAGTCTATGAGACAATATGATTGAACCCATATTGAAAGCAGAAAATCAAATAATTCCTTTAAAATGAAGAAAAGCCATTCATTAAACCAATGGATCCATTATTCTCTTACTTTGCCATTCTCTTTAAATGCCTACGGTAAGGTACTGCTCAAATAATTTTAACTCCTTAAAGGAAAGCTTGTATTACTAGATGAGTTTTCAAAAATTCATCCTTATTGTGAAACAAACCAATAAAAATGAAGTTAATTTTTATCAATAAATATGTAATATTATTTTGGCTTTATGAAGACTTAACTCACATATACTTGTTATATCATAAGGTTTCTTTTCAGGATAATTACATCATGTAAAAGATTAAGGCTTTCTCACAGTGTACAACAATCAGTCAAGACTAATTACAAGAAGCAAAACTCCAATTCAACTTAACTTAAACAAAAAAGGGAATTTATTGACTCAAAAAAATGAAAAGGTAAAGGATGGTATAGACTTCAGGCATGATGGATCCAGGAGATCAAACAACCTCATCAGACTTATACCTCTCATCTCCATTTTCCTTTGGTTGGTTTTGTTTTTTGGAAGGCTTTCTTCATGTGGCGGCAAAAAAGGTACTGGTGAGTTTTTAACCTTACTTAATCCTCAAAGCTAGCAAGTCTACAAGAAATAAAAATGAATCTCTCTCTTACTGCCCATTAAAATACCCCAGCGGACTCTATTGGCCCAGACAGTCCCACATGCCAGTCCCTTATTAGTCACAAGGTTATAGAAAATAACTGGTCATCCTGTGACCAATCCATTATTCTCCCTGATTAAGTTTCATCAGAATGCTATGCAGTGTGGATGGGTTAATTCTCAAATGGGATATAGAACAGATAAAAAAACAACAGATGTCTATTACTGAGGCTATTTTAAATAAGGGGTGCTTATGGACTGAAGGCTTTCCCATATATACTACATTCATTGTATTAACACAAAAAATTTTCACAGCCATTCAATAAAGACTGAGTGGTGATTAAATGTTTTCTTCCCTCTGTCTGTTATAATCAGAGAGTTTCTCTATTATGAATTCTCTGATGTCGTCTAAGGGCTGAAGCACAGCTAAAATTATTTCCACATTCATTACACTTATAGGGTTTTTCTCCAACATGAATCCTCTGGTGTAGCCTAAGGGACAAGATCTGGTGAAAAGCCTTCCCACATTCATTACATACATAGGGTTTCTCTCCAGTATGAATTCTCTGATGTTGATCAAGGTATGAGCCACAGCTGAAGGCCTTCCCACATTTATTACATTCATAGGGTTTCTCTCCTGCATGACTTCTCTTATGGTGAATTAGAACTAAAGCATCACTGAAGGCTTTTCCACATTTACTACATTCAAATGGTCTCTCTCCAGTATGAATTCTATGATGTCGATTAAGTTGGGAGTCAGTCCTGAAAAACTTCCCACATTTGATGCACTCATAGGGCTTTTCTCCAGTATGAATTCTCTGATGTTGATTAAGGTGTGAACGATAGCCAAAGGTCTTCCCACATTCATTACATTTGAAGGGTTTCTCTCCTGTATGAATTCTTTGATGCAGAGTAAGGGCTATGCGTCTGCTGAAGGCTTTTCCACATTGATTACATTCATAGGGCTTCTCTCCAGTGTGAATTCTCTGATGTTGATTAAGGTGTGCACTCTGTCGGAATGCCTTGTTACATTCCTTACATTCATATGGTTTCTCTCCCGTGTGAATTCTCTGATGTTCAACAAGGAAGGCATAACGGCTAAAGGCCTTCCCACATTCACTACATGTAAAAGGTTTCTCTCCAGTGTGGATTCTCTGATGTTGAGCAAGGTGTGCACTCTGTCGGAAGGCTTTGTTACATTCCTTACATTCATAAGGTTTATCTCCAATATGAGTTCTCTGATGTTCAATGAGAAAGAAGTCATGGCTGAAAGCTTTTCCACAGTCATTGCATGCATATGATTTCTGTCTGCTCTGAATTCTCTGAGGCTGAGTAAAGAATGTGTAACAGCTAAAGGCATCATCACAATCATTGTATCCATGGGGTAATTTTCTAAAATGAGTTGTCTGATGCTGAGTAATTAATGAGTGGAAACCTAAGAGATTTGAAAAATCATTACTTTCATAAGGTTTCTCAGCAGGAGGAATTCCTATATCTTTAGCAAGATGTCTACTTTGGTTGAAATTGTCTTCATATTCATTACCTATCAAAGATTCCTTCTCAGCATGGAGTCTTCTACGTTCAATTATGATGGAATTTGGGGGGAAGATTTTTTCATAAATATCAAATTTATGTACTTGCTCTTCTGTGGGAACTCTCTGTTGTGTTAAAAGTGATTTCAGTTGGATGCTTCTCTGAGAATTATTATATCCATTGTCTCTTTTCCCAGTAGAGAATTCCTTTAAAGTTGTCACTTGCCTGAAATGCCTCTCTTGATTTCCTTGATGTCTCTTAAATTCACTCTCATATTTCCAGACTTCTCTGAAACTGGAGCACTCAAGGCCATGACTTGTAAACCTTTCCATTATCATCCCCTGGGATATTTCTTCTTCATTAGTATACCATTTTGGAGACAATTCCTTGATTTCACACCAAGACTCCCAGTCTGAAAAATATCAAGAAAGCAAATGTCTCCTTTTTTTCCTTTGCTGAAGAGAAAGAAAACTGTTACAGAAGAAATTGGAGAATTTTACTCAGGGGAAGGAGAAAGGAAAAATACATAATTGTGATATATCTCAAATATAGCCATACAATATGAACAAAATATAAAGAAAACATAGAGTGAAGAGGGCTGATAGAGGAAGGTATATATTTTGGTGATGGAAAGGGGGTAATAGAAGAAATAGGTAAAATGGAGGGAGGGAATCAAGATGCAGATAAAGATAAAGGCCAAGAAGATAAGGAATTGAGAATGCATGATTAGATCATAATCAGAGTTTCCCTCTACTCTTTAAAGACTCCAGTCCATCTACACTACTATTCATAAGACTGAAAGCTCCCTGAGGGCAGTGATTAATGTCTACTTTTTTTTTCTTACTGTTACATCTAGTGCCTAGCACAATAGCAGCATTTTGTTGAATGAATGCTGCCAAATTAATCTTCTCAAATAATCTATTCACTAATGCTACTCAACAACTTCTAAGATTTTTTCAGGTTCCAGAGAAAAATTACTGTTTTTTTTTTTTTTTCCTCAGTGTCTAGAAGACACTGGAAGTCACTTTTTCTCATCAATGAGAGAAAAATAATACCTATAGAGCAAATACATGATACTATAAGGAGAAGGTATTCATTAAAGTAAGGCAGAAAGAAAACTTTTTAAAAAGATTATCTCAAAAAGAGGGAAGGTGAGAAAGTCTTTTCCATGTCCATCCACAATAATCAGCCAATGTATTCAATGTCGACTGAAACTCTTATGTACCTCATGCTTACAGGAAATAAAAAAGTCTGAGAAACAAGTTCTTCCTCCTTTTTTAATCTCTGAAGAGAGAGATAAAATTTCTGGGCCAATGATTCAATATAGTGCATAATTAAGGACTAGCTAATGTGATACAGGCTATCAGTAGTACAAAATGTCAGGAAAAAAAAGATCAAAACTCACTAGCTTAGTTAAGGAACACTTCCTAGAGAACATGAGCTTGGTTTCAAGGCTATAATCAGACTTCTAAATTTAGTGATTATTTCAATTACAGAGCCATTCTGATGTTTTGATGTCCTTCGAGGTTATTAACTGCATGCATTACCATTTCTGGGATACAGAATTTCTTATAACAATTTCCCATCTGTTGGAAAAAAAAAAAACTGCTTCCAACCTAGGTCAGTGCAAAGTTGAAAAGCAAAGAACAGATTATGCACCTGTAAATTTCTTCCTTCCAATATACCCTCCACACAAGAAAAGCCTCCAACCCTACCCCCTCCTATATTCAGCCATGGTTTTTCTCTTACTGAGGCCCACAGTTGACAGGGCTTTGTTTACTTGTCCTCAGTTAGGTCCATACTGTAATTCATTCTTTCTGCAGAAGCATAAGTACTTCTTTTCCCTCACCCACTCTCCTGGGATCTCCTGTCCAGTATCATCAACCAGGGCCACTATATTCCCTCTTATCAAGAATATCTTTTTTTCTATACTCCAGGCAAATGGCAGCAGCTTTATATAATAATTAATGTAATGCTGAGTAAGAGATCCAATGGGAAAAGACTATAGACATTTTCCAACATGGAGGGATTCTGAGGTGCCTGAAACTCCAACAACATACTGGATTGAGTCAACCCAGAGGGCAAAAGTCAAATTGCAAGTGGTAAGACAGTGGAAGAGAATGTGAAGTAAAGGCAGTAAGTGGATGTAGATGACTCTCACACCTTTAAATCTAATAGAGTTTGCTCTGCACGTTTTCTGAACTGGGGAGAGGGGGGAATTTGGAGTGAGTGCTAAAGGGGAAAGGTTTCTTTCTGGAGTGATGGAAATTTTCTATAACTGGATTGTAGAGTAGGTTGCACAAACTTTTGAATATATGAAAATCCACTAAATTGCATATTTTAAAATGGTTAATTTTATGTTATGTAAATTATCTCTCAATAAAAAGTTATGAAATTATTTTTAAAAAGATTTAAATAAACATAAATATATGTTGTACCAAAATAAGTAAATAATGCATGCAAGCTTGTTTACCTGAAGTTATTTTATAGCAGATCAATTTCAATCAGAATTCCA
Source organism: Choloepus didactylus (assembly GCF_015220235.1). NCBI lineage: Eukaryota > Metazoa > Chordata > Mammalia > Pilosa > Megalonychidae > Choloepus > Choloepus didactylus. Next base: position 17,495,829 of record NC_051333.1, read on the forward strand.
TGAAGATTTTTATTTCTGAACTTACAGAATTTTAAAAGGATACTTGGGGAAAAAAATGGTCAAGAATATCAAAGAAAATTCTGAAGGAAAAAAAGAAGCTTTCAGGACCAAGAACATGACCTAAACCCTGGCATTTTTCTCCTTTTCTCCATCAAAATCCCTCTAAAAGGATTCAACCAAGTGACTTGTAAAGATTTCTATTCTGGGAAGAAACTGGAAGAGAGAATCAAAAATGCATCTAAAGCTTAAAAAATTTATTGGATACCAAAGAGAAAAGAATGAAGAGGAGCATGAATCCCTACTCTGACCACACATGACTGAAATAAAATTCATGTAGAGAATACTGGAAAAATTTCCATATACATCTTCTGGATTGTGTGAGAATTACAGGTGAGGACCAGCATCAGGGCTATTCTTCAACGCTTTTCCTTTATTCTTTTAAACAGAAATAATATTTGCTATAAAATATTCAAAAAAATTTTTAAATGTTTAAAGTAGAAAGTAAAGTCACCCAAGATATCCCACTGACCACTACTGCCTTATGGATTTACAGGCAAAAATCTTAGATATTAAAAATTGAATCCTGCAGTACACTAAATGAATAATACACATGACCAAGGAAGGTTTAATCCAAAATGCAAAAACAGTTCAGCAATAGGAAATCCTTTACTACAAATTGTTATAGAATTTCTCTTTTATGAGTTGTTAGAGAAAAAAAACAATCATCTTGATAGATGCAAAAGCCTCTCCTAATTAAATGAATGAATATATATATATATTCAAACATAAGGCTAAGAATAGAATAAAATAGGCATGTTTAATATGAAACAATTGAAACAGTGCCATGATGTCAGAAGGAAGAAAAACTGACTATAATTATTCAACACAGATAAGGAAACTGCAGTTGATACTGTAAAATTTAAAAAGAGAAAAGATAAAGGGTGCCATAAATACTGGGAAGAAAACTGTATGCCTTTCCCTCCTAGGCTGATAGGAAGCTGCATCTCCCAGCCTCCCTTGTAGACATGTGACTGAATTCTGACCAATCAGAATCATTTGATACATGCCACCCATGCCATTTTCAGGTCTGGCCCATAAAAACCTCCTGAGAGAGACTCCATTCATCTTTCTCATGCTCTCTCTCTCTCTCTCTCTCTCAATGTGTGTGTGTGTGTGTGTGTGTGTGTGTGTGTCTCAATCTCTCTCAATCTGTCTCCCATCCCCCCACCTCTCTCTCTGTCCCTCATTCCTTCTTTACCTCCCTCCCCAGGCTTCAGAGGACCCAGCAAAGGAAGTAGATGAAGGCAATAAATGAAAGGAGTCTGGCTACCTGAATAATAACATAAGCGGAGGTCCCTGATAACCTCACACTGGACTGTGCCATGTGCAAAAAATAATCTTTACTGTGTTCATACATTTAAGACTTTGGGGTGCTTTGTTAAAGCAATTAGCTTACCTTGACTAATAAACTCAAAAAATTTTTGAAGCACTACTACAATAGGAGAATACAATAAGCTGGCTAGATAAAATGATAAATATACGCAAATTAATACCTTTTGTATCTACCAATAATAACCAGTCAGAACATCTAAAGGGAAATAAAACTATTTAGTAGGAAAATAGTATAGCTCAGGCTCAGGAATAGACATACAGATTGAAGGAACAAAAAATAGAGGACAGAAATGAGATTTACACAAATGTAAGAACTTGGCATATAATGGAGATGGCATTGTAATCAACAGGGAAAAAAGATTAATTAATAAACAGCGTTGGAAAAACTCCATGTGAAAAAAAAAACTCATATATCATATGTAAAAATTAAATTCCACATGGAGCACAGGCCTAAAAGTGAAAAACAAAACTTTAAAACTTTTAAAAAATAATGTAGGGGACTATTTTTAAAACCCCAGGTTAGGAAAAGATTTAGTAAACAAGATTATAATAAAGCACAAACTAATGGAAAAGATGGATGTATCTGACATTAACACTAAAACTTCCATGTGGGAGAAGACTTCACAAATTTAAAGGCAAGGGACAGTATGGGAAAGATCATCTAAAACACATATTACAGAAAAATGATTACAGCCCAGATTATATAAAGTTTTACAAATCAATAAAAAAATAAAAATAAAAATAACCTAACCCCCAAAATTGGTTAAAAAGATGACAGGTAATTCACAGAAGAGAAAAAATGAATGAACAATACACTTATGGAAAGATGCTCGCTATTACTAGCAAATTAAAAAATCACATGACAGCATTTCTTCTTCCTCGTAATGGCAAAAATTTAAGTTGGACAATATCAAGGGTAATATAAAAAATTTAAGATGGAGAATATCAAGAGAATAAAGAAATAGGAAATCTCAGGCAATGCTGGTAGAAGTATAAACTGGTGCAATCACTTTAAGGACAATTTGAGTATCTAGCAAAATAAAAATGTGCATTCCTAAGCACCAGCAGTTTTACTTCTAGATATAAATCCTTGAGAAATTCTTATACATGAAGCTGTGCATGGAAACATACTGTGCTACTATGTGAGATAACAAAAAGTGGAAACAACCTGAATGACCACTGGTAGGAAAATGGTTAATTAAAATGTGGGAAATTCAAACATGGAATACTATACAATAGTTTAAAAGGAATGAAAATATATTATAGGTAGACTTACCAAGGATAAATCTCAAAAGCAATGTTAAGTAATAAAAGCAAATTACAGGCAATAGTTCATTTTTTAAATTAATGTAGAGAATACCACCTATGAAATAAATTTTTTTTCACAGACTCATAAACATTTACAAAAATGTTTAAAAATGAAGGATATACACTGAATTCATGACTGCTTGCTGCTGAGAGTAAGAGGTAGATGAGGGAAAGAGAACTGAGAATGGGAGACAAAGAAAACTTCTAATTAATCACAATGACTTATCTCTTTTATCAAAAAAGAAAAATATGCCAAAATATTAACAATGGTCAATCCTGGTTGGTATTTGAACATTTATTATATTATTCTCTGTACTTTACTGTGTCTTTAACTTTATCAAGAGAAAAGATTTTTCCTGAAATAAAAACAAATCTCAAACACACATACAAGGAAAACGTGACCCAAAAGGGTCAAGACTGTGACATACGCTATTAAAATGACTTTAAAATTAAAGAATTATTTGGGTGACCAGAAAAAAACATAAAGATATATATATGTATATGTATATATATATATGAAAGTTATCAAGGTAGCATCAGACTTCTCCATAGCAACATTCATCACCATAGTAGAGCAATTCTACAAGAAACTCAAGGAAAGAATGGCCAGTTCTGAACATGGAAGAACTTGGGGGGACGTTGTTTCTGTAAGTCCTTTTGAGGAAACCACTAGAGGACAAACTTCAGTCAATCAAGAACTGTCTAGCAAAAGGATTGGTGGTAAACGCTGAATATATTTAACCACAGAACTAAGACTACATGAAATCTTGGGCTAAGTGTGACAGAACAGTATGTAAACATAATATGCTCTGACAACGTAAAACAGCAAACAACTAACAAAATGTGGGAAAAGAGGGGAAAGATTAAGAGGAGTGTAAAAAAAGCCACTGTTGATTTATCTGTAACAATTAAAACTCAAAGGATAGCTTTTAAAACTAACCATCAAGTAGAAGTATAATTAATCAGTAGTAAAAAGGTACAATTATAAAAGATAACACATTTTCAGGTGATGGAAAAGTTTTGGTAATGGATGGTGGTGATGGAAGCACAACATTGTGAATGTAGTGAACACCACTGACTTATGTATTTGAATATGGTTAAAAGAGGAAATTTTAGGTTATATATATCTTACTAGAAGAAAAATTTTGAAAAAAACCATAGGATTGTACAAAACAAAGACTGAAACCTAATGTAAACTATGGACTATAGTTAATAGTATAATTATAATAATATTGGTTCATCAATTGTGAAAAGGTACCACACTAATGCAAAGTGTTAATAAAAGGTAATTCTGTGGGGGGGGGGGATATGCAAACTATGTAGTTTTACATGATTTTTCTGTAAACCTACAACCTCTCTAATAAAATTTTTTAAAAAGATAATACAATTGACTAAAATGAGGTGGTAGAAAAGAGGAAAGGGAAGAAATGACAACCTGTTTTATTAATGTTTATAGGAGAGAATGAGTAGATACGGTTTACAGCAAAAAAAAAACAAAAAAACAAAACACTATAATCATGAAGGTAAGCACTAAAACAAAAAGAAAAATCTTCCTACTATAAAAACTCCAATATTATATGACAAAAAAGGCAAGAGAAACTGATATGTGAAAGTCTTTTTAAAAAATAATAAAAACAGAAAAATAACATAAAACAATATACAAAACTAAGTCCAACTGTATCAACTGATGTAACTAAACTTAATTCACCTATTAAAATGAAAAAAATATTCAGATAGGTTCCCAAAGCAAAATTCAATTACATATCGCATATAAGCCCCACACCTAAAACAAAGTGATTCAAAAAGTTGAAAAAAAAGGATGGGTAAAGGTCCATAAATACAAACCAGGTACTTTCATACATTGCTGGTAGGAAAGTAAACTGGTACAATCTTTCTAGAGGTGAATTTGGCAATTCCTAACAAAACTACACATGTATTTACCCAGCAATCCCACATCTAGGAATCTAAAGAAACAATCCCAACAATACAAAAATAAATATGTACCAGGTTATTCACTGAAGTATTGTTTGTAATTGTAAAATATTGCAAACAACCTAAATGCACACATATTGGAGAGTGGTTGAAAAAACTGTGATATATCCACATAATGGCGTATTATGCAGCTATTTAAAAGAATGAGGAAGATCTCAGTGAACTAATATAGAGTAATTTCTAGTACACACAATTAAATAAATAAAGCAAAGTGCATGGCATCTATAGTATTCTACTCTGTGTGTAAGAAAAAAAGGAGATACAAGAAAATACATGTAATCTACTCATTTGTGCAAAATAAACATAAGTATAAACCCAAAATTATAGAGATGGGTAAGCTACAAAGGGTGGAAAGGAGTGGAAAGAAGCAGGAAATAGGGACAGTAAAATAGGTATAAGGAGGAAGTAACACTTCTCTGAGGGTATCTTTTTGTAAATCTCTGACTTGTAGTACCATAATAATGTTTCAGATACTCCCCAACACAAAACAACAATTTAAACCGGCCAGGCTTTCCACTGATGTTATGCAGATCGCAGACACACTGCAGAGTATAACAGTAGCAGCATCCCACCATGAAGTGTAAGGTAGCAACTCTGAAGGGTCCCAGTATGATTAGCCAAGGACTCAGCCAAGCAAGAGGTTTTAAAGAACTGAAACCTGGAGAACAGTGATCAGCAAGGCACTTTAGAGATGGTAGCAGCCACTCAGCCCAAGAAGACATATCCTCAGGCTGGTCAGCCATGCTGCAGCAGGGGCTGAATCTGAAGTACCACAGACTCCGGGCCACCATCAATTTAGACTCTGAGAACCTAAGCGGCTTTAACATCTGGAATAACAGCTTGGCTGAAACATGCTCCACTTGTGCTGAATAGCAGGCCGTTCTTACCAACAAAGCCACAAAATATATTTGACAACTATTTTTCTAGGGCAGTCATGTTTAGTATTATCCATTAGATTCATGAGTTTTCTAACACTGTTCCATGCCAAACTGTCAAGAGCTTCTGAAATGTACAGTTTTAAAATGTATTTAAAGGTAAATACATTTTTAGTGGGTTGTAATTTTGGAGGTGGAACAGAGTATTTTAAGCTGGAAACTGTTAATTCCAATCCCTCCTGAATGTACCCATGCAATGTCCACAACAATAAAATAATGTCTTTGTAAACAAAATAAAACAACAACTAGGATGTGTTAGAAACCCAAATGTAATGCAAAAAGTAACAAGTGAGTCTAAAAGAACTAACCTAAGTAACTTTGGGAAACAGTAATTTGACTGATTACTATGAGACTAAAGACAAAAAGAACTGAAATATACACAAATACTGTAATCTGCTTAGTAAATTTGTTACTCACAGAGATATAGGTTGGCAATTCTGAAACAATTTTATGTGTATGCTAGTATTGAGAAAATAAGTAAATATACTGTAGAAAATGAGACACAGATTTCTCACATTCAGAAAAAGAAATTATAAATCAGTAAAGGAGAAAGACTACAATGAACCCTGTGGCGCGGGACTGGATTCAGAGTTATCAATATAAACTCATAGTTTTTTTCTAAAGGTTCAGAAATAAATATGTGTGTGTGATATGTAAGTTAGTATACATAAATATATTTCCTAGATCTGTCTGTGAGGGCTAGAAACCAAAGCATCCCGGTAGCAAAGAACACACCTAGCATGCAGACACTGGTTTCTAAACACCATTCCCCAATAAAAGAAACCATGGCTTCTTAGAGAAGTGGTTGACTCTAGGATTGGGGCAAGAAAAATACAAGATGAACCTGGAACACCTTGTGGTGCTAGTAGAAAGTGCTCATAAAAAGGATGAGGGCATGTCAAATGGTCAAAGAAACCAACTTGAAGGAGATCCCAATGGCCAAAGCCAGAACATTTTGAGCATCAAATAAAAAATGATTTATTGGGTTTTAACCCATAGAAAACAAAAATCAGTAAGTCCATAAATAATAAATAAATAACTGAATACATACATAAATAGGGGAGAAGGGACAGCTCTTCCTTATAGAACAATTCCAATTAATATATGTAGGGAAAAGAAGGAAATAGAAGATCATTGTCAGGTTAACACCGCAGCAATAACTGCTGTAGATAAGATCCACCAATGGATGCTAAATTTAGTGGGCAAAATTTTTAGAAGAAACTGAGTATCTGCCAAATCCCAAAGAATCTCCCCCAAGATATCTATTAATTACAAATGGAAAATTCCTAACTTACAGTGGAGAAACATAGCAGACACTACCTGAACCAGTAATCAAGGATAAATATCATCAATAACAGGACATACCACCATCATGAATTTCTTGATATAACGCACTGAGGGGATACAACATTGCTTTTGTGGCATTCTTCTCAAACTGCATAACTTCAATCTAATCACAAGAAAACATTAGACAAACCCAGATTGAGAGGCATTCTATAAAATAACGAATCAATACTCTTCAAAAGTGTCAAGGTATGAAAGATAAGGAAAGGCTGAAGAACAGTCACAGATTGGAGGACATTAAGGAGACACAACAATTAAAAGCAAACATGACATGCTGGATTGGATTCTGGAATGGAAAAAGGACATTAGTGGAAAAACTGGTAAAATCGGAATAAGGTATTTAGTCTAGTATTGTACCAGTGTTAATTTCTGTTTTTAATAATTGTCCAATGGTTAGGTAAGATATTAACATTAGGAAAAGCTGGGTAAAGGGTATATGGGAACCCTCTGCACTAGTTTTGTAACTTTTTTTCAGAGTAAAAATTATTCCAAAATAAAAAGTTAAAAAAAAAAAAGCAGGTGTCACAATCTTAACAAGGTAGAATCTGAACTAAAAAGTATTACATATGACCAAAATGTATACTTTATAATTTTTAAAGAATACAATTCATAATGAAGATATGTTAGAATTAGCTATAACTAAATATCATAGTAGCAATTGTGATAAAGCAGAAATTATAAGAAATAGCAGGAAAAACAGGCAGAAATAAAATTGTGATAGGAAGCTTTAATTCATTTCTTTCAAACCAAGATATATCAAGTGGACAAAAAAATAAATAAGGAGACATGATCTATATAATATAATTAGTATGATAGATCTCAATGTAATATAGTAAAGAATACACATTCTTTTCAAGGGCCTTTGGAACATTCCACACACAAAAAGATTGCAAAGAAAATGACAATAAATTCCAAAAAGAAGGAATAGTTCAGAAAACATTCTTTCATTACAATGCAATAAAACAGAAATTCTCAACAAAATGAAAAAACAAAATATGGTCCTTTCCCCTAGAAATTTAAAATCTATTGTGTCAAAGAGAAAATACAAATGACACTCCAAAACTGGTTAGTAACAAGAAAACAAAAAATAACAAGCATCAAAAGTTTTAAGATTCATCTAAAGCAATAATCAAAGGAAAATTCAAAGCCTTAAATACATGTATCAGAAAAAACAAAAAAAAAAAAGAATAAAACATTAAAATTAATGTTAGAATGAGAATACTGACAACAACAACAAAAAAAACAAAAGGAAAACAGAAGAAATAATTATTAAAGATAAAAACATAAATTAATGAGTTAGAAAACAGAAAAACATTAGAAATAGTAAACAACACTAAAGTTGATTCTTTAAAAAAAACAAGCCACTGGATAACCTAATCAAGAAAAATAAGGGAGAAAAAAAAGAGGAACAGTGAAAAATTTAAAATCAGGGAAGAATCACAGAAACAGAGAAAGTTAAAAGAATCATTAAAAAAACTACCTTATTCCCCTCTATGGATATAAAAACATGTTTGAAATGAATAATTTTCTAGGAAAATAAGATTTACCAAAAGAGATAGAAAATCTGAACAGACCAATTTCTATTGGCTAAACAGTGAATGTTAGAGTTACCTCCTGAAAAAATATCAGGCCCAGACATTTTCACAAGGGTTTCACCAAAGCTTGAAAATTCAGATAATTCCAAAATTATTTAAACTCTATAGGATACAGAAAAAGAAGAAAAACCTCCAAGCTCTCATGAAGAAAATATAACATTGACAACTAAACCTGCAAAGATTTCACAAAAAAATAAAAGTGTAACAATTTCACTTATGAATATCAATGCAAAATAATTGGATAAAAAGGTTACTGGAGGGTAGCAGGAATTTTCATTATATAATCTTTTACATCTTTTATGCTTTTTGATTTTTTATTCACGTGATATGTTATGGATTGAATCAGGTCCTCCACAAAGACATGTTCAAGTCCTAACCCCTGGTCCTGTGGATGTGAATCCATTTGTAAACAGGATCTTTGAAGATGCTATTAGTTAAGGGGAGGCCAAATTGAATCAAGGTGGGCTGTAAGCCAACATGACTGAAGTCCATATAAGCAGAGGAAATTGGACACAGTAGTAGGAAGAGTGAGGAGGAGACAAAAAGAAAGATTGCCAGGACAGAGGCAGAGACTGAGACATGGTGCCAGCAAGCCATCACCAGAATGCTATAGATTTCAGAGAAAGCATGGCCTGCCAATACCTTGATTTTAGACTTCTAGCCTCTGAAACTATAACACAATAAATTCCTGTTTAAGCCAACCAGGTTGTGGTATTTATCATAGCAGTTCTGGCAAACTAAGACATGATGTATTATCTATAAGAAAATAAATAAATAAAATCGATTTTTAACAAAGGAAAAAAAAAGGACCAGTCCAGGAGGTTCCAATATCTTAAAAAATCAGAATTCCAGAAAGAGATGGAGAAAATCCACAACACGAAATCATCAAAGAAATTATTCAAAATATTTTCTTAGGACTAAAGGCCATGAGTTTCCCAACTGAAAGGGCCTATAAAATAGAGTATACCAGATGAAAGTTGATACACACAAAGATATGCTACAGTGAAATTTCAGAAAACTGGGGACATTCAAAGAGAAAAACTTTCAAAGAGAAAAAACAGGTTTCACATAAAAGACCAATTAATAAGAATGGCATTGACTTTGCAACAGCAATGTAGAAAGTCAGAAGAGACAGCGGATCATTACTACAACAATGCCAATGAAAAATGATTTCCCACCTAGAATACTGTATCTGCCAAACTATCATTGATGTATAAGGGTAGAATAATGATTTTCAGATATCTAAGATTACAAAATATTTACCTCCCATGCCACTCTTTCTCAGGAAGTTGCTAAAAGATGTGCACCAACAAAATATGAGAACAAACCATTAAATAGGAAGGTTTGGGTACAAGAAACAGTAAATTCAACAAAGGAGCAAGTTAAAGAAAATTTTCAGGGTGATGGAGAAAGAAAATCCCAAACAAGAGCTCTATGCAAATAGATGAAAAGGACCATTTGTCCAGAGGGAGGCATATCTGAAGACCCTAGAGGTTTCTCCCACAAAATGAAATTAATAGATTACCTAAAATGTCCAAATATCTTGACAGATTTAGACAATTGATGGGGATCTGGGAATTAAATTAGGGATATGTACATAGAAGAATCAGCAAAGAAACAAACAGGCAAAAAAAAAGAAAGAAAAAAAAACCCAGATAATTATTAACTCCAGAGAACATAAAGTTTACAGAAAAAGTAATTTTGATATGTGTACAGCATAGCTATAACTAGCACTTAATAGCATAATAACGTAAACACTGAAGACTAATTCAATTCAATCAAAATTATGATACTGGTAAGAGCGAAATGAAAGTGTGTGTGTGTATGAGCGCCAATGTTGTACTGAGGATAAGAAGGTGGAAAATCCTTATTTCCTTAGTGAGAAGATACTAGATAAGGACTAAAACTGAAAAAAACAATCAAGAAGTATTGATACAAATATGTTTTTTAGAGACAAGTAGCTGTAAAAGAAAAGAAAGTGGATCCCTCTAAGGAGGGGAAAACTGAGAAGCAGGGCAAGAGACTACTACCATTTTTTAGCGAATAAGTCTTACAGAACTACTTGATTCTTTAAACAATGTGCATGATAACTTGGGATTAGTTTGATAAAAATTAAAACTCTGAAAAGAAATCTAGAAATGTATGCAATTCTGACCATAAAGGGGAAAGAAGAGCTGGGAAGGTCTGAGATTCAGGGTACAGGTAGATGTCTATCAAATATAATCTTATAGAAATAGGGAAGAAAAACCCAAGGGAGTATGTGAGGTTTCTAGGGAAAATCATGCTAAAAAGATTTGGGTTCCCTTCTCAAACCCAAGGTAATCTCAAGACCACTTGGGCTGGCACCTTATAACAGCCCTCCTTGCCCAGTTCCCTGTCGCTCACCTGCACACTGACCATATGACATCTCTCTCTCCATCATCCAAGGTTCCTTTCCTTGCTCCAGTAAGGAGATCATGTTGGGCTTAGAAATGGAGAGTCCTGTTTATAGGGAAAGAAAAATGGTAGTGAGAGAGACAGGCAGATAGACAGACAAATCAACACGCTACAGACTGGGACTCAGCCCCAATCCCTTGGCCACCTTGGCAAGAAAGTGATTACAGGAAGGATCAGAGAATAGAGTGATGCTTGCATGAAGGATGAGGAAGATAAAGCTTTTCCATTGCAGTGGTTCTCAAAGTATGGTCTCTAGAGCAGCAGCAGCAGTGTCACCTAGGAATTGTAAATTCTCAGGCCCCACCTTCAGATTCACCTAATGAATCTGAAAACACAGTGGTTCTCAAACTTTAACAAGCATTAGAATCATATGGAAGGCTTATTAAAACCCAGACTGCTGGGACTCACACCGAGTTTCTGACTGTGCAGGTCTACAGTGGGTCCCCATAATTTGCATCTTAACAAATCCCCAGGTCACACTGATGCTGCCATTCCAAACCACAATTCTACAACTAATGGAGCTACTTATTTCCAACTCTATGAAACTACTCCATATAATTTCCTGGGAACAGGAAATAGAAATCCAGTTAAGAACTTTAGAGAAGCCCTAAATATTCCCAATGAAGGAAGCAAAAACACTCTAGAGGGAAGTTTTGAATTATAGGGGGGAAAAATCCTTACCCAGCCATACCAAGTTCCTGTAGTTCTCCAACATGACATCTCTGTATAAATCCCTCTGAGATGGGTCCAGCCATTCCCACTCCTCTTGGGAAAAGTCTACAGCCACATCCCAGAAGGTCACCAACCCCTGAAATAAAAAGATGTTTGCCAAGCACCCAGACTGCCATACGGTCCTAGCAAAAATGATTAATTCTGCCCGAATTCAAAGCTCTAAGTGTTCCAAGGAAAACTGAAAGAACAATTAGATGACCAAGTTTGTCAGATACTTTAAGAGAAAGAGAAATATTAGACACAGACTCACCCCTTGAAAATTTTACAGTTTTGAGAAAGAAAACAGACACATATAATAGGAAAAAATTAGCTTATAACATGAAACAATATATGAGCAAAGGCTAAGTTGTATATTACATGCACTAAGTATAAAGAAATTCTTATACAGAGAATTGCTTTATACTCCCCAAACTGCGGTATCAGTAGGGCACAGTAGAAAAGGCAGGCCTTGAATTAGGCTTTAACAAAAGGGTATGGTCTGAAACTTAGACTCTAAAAGGAAGGAGAAACTTCCAAGAATCCTGAAGAAATAATAAAGTATATGTAAAGAGATTTAGGTAGAATTTTCAATGGAAGTTTATATGAAAAACCTGAAAAACTTTAGATGTCCAAAAATAGAGGAGTTTACACTATACCACTGAACTGTAATCTGCATGAGGAGAAGGATATATGCTTTATAAAGTGACGTATATTCAGTGTCTATTACAAAAGCTGTAATTTAGTAAACAGTAAATATCTGCCACTCATTGATGAAATGGGGACTTTTCCTATAACATATTCATATGAAGGAAGAGTATACACATGCTCAAAAATGATGGAGTTCCAATTTTTAGAGCAAGGTCTCAATTTTTATCAAAAATAATAAAATGTCAAATATGGTTATTCTACATAGTGAAATAATGGCTGAATATGGCTGGAGAAAAAAATTACACAACTACAAAGTGTCATATAACTTCCAGTGCCTCTCTTCTTTGTGTCCTCAAAGGCTGACATATTAGCTGCAGCAATGAACCCCTTGCCCCACCCCATTTTCAATTGGGTTTAGCCACAGGCAAGAGATGGGAGAGAGGCAAGTGAGGTCAGATGTTTGTTTCCTTGGCTCCCTCTCTGCTGCACCACCCTAGGTGGTCTTTCTCCCTCAAACAAAGGTCATAATGACTGTCAGTGTCCCTCTCCACTCAGCTTCCTGTCTGCCTCTGGTTTCAGGCCTACAGTTAGAAAGGACCCTCTGCTGTTATGAGGCCCAGGGTGTAGCACTACCATTTGTGGTTTCTCCATATCCTGGTCATATCTTAATAAGTAGTCTCCTTTGAGTTTCTTGCTTGAACTCTGGACTAATACACATGGAGATCCAATGTGATTCTAGGATATGACCAGAGATCCCACAAAAGCACTGCTAGGCAACTTGATTACCCTTCCCTAGTAAGTGTACTCTCCCACTCCACCAGATAACTATTTCACATCTTCTCTTTCTCAAACTACCAATTCCTCCCCTTCTCACTTTGAGCTGTTTGCTCTTTCTTCCACTGAGGACACAGGAACACTGAGGCAAAGAACTTATTTTCCTGCCACTATATCTATATACTTACCTGCATCTGTATTCATATAGTTTGTCTTCCTTCTGCTACTATGGATGAAACTGTGGGTTCCTATCTCAGACCGCCCCCTCTATTTTTCCACTCAGGAACACTGCCACCCCTGTCTCTTGTATTATCAAATTTTCTCACTTTACCAGATCATTCCTAGAAGCATACAAACATGCAGTATCTTCCACCAAATAAAAAAATGAACAAATAAAATCCCTTCCATGATCTCACTGTAACTACTGTCCCACTTCTTTAGCCCCCTTAACAAAACTCTTCAAAAGAGTTGCCTGAATCAGTGGTGTTCAACAGAAATATTGTGAGCCACACATGTAATTTTAAATTTTCAACATTAAAAGTAGATGGATAAATGGAAATAAGTGAAATTAATTTAATAATATATTTAACCTAATGTATTTAAAATGTTACATTTCAACATGTAATCAATACAAAAATTATTAATGAAATACTTTATATTTTTTTGTACTAAATCTTCAAAATCCAATGTATATTTTACACTTATAGCATATCTTAATTTATAGTAGTCACATGTGGCTAGTGTTATTGTATTGGACCACACACGTCTAGACTTACTGTCCCCATTCTCATCTCCCTCACCTTCCATTCTCTCTTTAACCCACTGCAATGATGCTTTCATTCCATCCACTCAGTGAAGTAGTTCTTGTCAAGGGTAACAGTAATTTCCATGTTGCCAAATCCAGTAGTCAGTGCTCAGCCTTCATTGTCTTCAGTCTCTCTCAGCAGAATTTATCTCAGTTTTCTTCTTTGAAACACTTTCTACTCTTGGTTTCTAGAGCTCACACTCTCCTGGTTTTCCTCCTACCTCAGCTGTTATTTCTTTTCAGTCTCCTTTTCTGGTTCCTCCTCGTCTTATTAGCCACTAAATGTTGAATGCCCCAAGTTCATCCCTTGGGCTGTCTTCTCTGTCTACACTCACCACAACCCTGCCCTCAAGATAATCTCATCAAATACACTGATGACTCCCAAATTCACATCTCTAGTCCTGACCTCATCTTTAAACTCCAGATATTTAGTCAACATTCTATTTTGGTGTCCAATAGGTTTCTTCTTAGTAGGTCCAAAACTCTATTCTTGATTTCCATTCCTACTCCGATCCTGTCTTTCTGTCTCAGTAAATGGCATAAACGTTTATGCAGTTTCCCAGCCAAAAAAATTTTTGTAGACATCCTTGAATTCTTTCTTCTTCTCACACCCCACAACCAATTCATGATCAAATTCCATAATTTCTAACTCCAAAATACATCCATCTAACTAGCTCCATTGCCACCATTATGGTCCAAGCCACTATTAACTCCCATTTGACTTACTGCAATAGTATTTTGACTGGCCTCCCTGCTTCGACCCTTGCTCCCCTTCTACCTATTCTCTTTTTAAAGCATATATCAAATCATGTTACAAACACTCCAGTGGTTCCCTTCATACTTAGAACAAAATCCCAAAAGGTCTTGTTGTAACTTCCAAAGGCCTATATAATTTTGTCCCCAGCTACCCTTCTCATCTCACAGTACTCATTTTCCCTCCAAGGACACTGGCCTTGTTAGACTTGGAACACATCAAATATGCTCCAGTCTCAGGAACTTTGTCCTTGCTATTTTTTCTACTTGTAAAAACTCTTCCCCAGATCTCCACAAAACTTACTCCCTACTTTCACTGAGGTCTTTGCTTAAATGTCACTTCCTCAAAGGCATTCACTGACCTCCCTATTTAATAGGACATTCCACAGTCACACTCCATCGCTTATTGTACTCATCTCCAACATGACAAATCACAATCCACGTAAAGAGAATATTTCTGTTCTATCACACATTTGAGCAAAACACTGAACAAAAAGGACAATAGATGTCTTGTAGAAGTACTATACAAACAAAAGATACTGGGCTATTTGTGACTCTCCCTGTGGTCTCGAGTCCTGAAAAACAAGGTGGAATTTCTGGAAACAAAGTGAAAGTATCAACTCACCTGAGACACAGCTTTACAAAGTCCAACAGCCATTCTTCCTTCCTTCATCAGCTTGCTTTCTTGAAGAAGAACAAAGTCCTGAAAAGGGAGAGTTAAGAAATTAGAAATGCTGGTCCCAGATTTACAATGATAGAAGTAGTTCCTGTTTATGGACCCAACACTCTCATTCCATGGGAGGAAACATGGCTCAGCTCCACCCCTTCTAAGATCTAAGTAAAACCCACAGTAATTTGGGCAGAGAATAAAAATGTATTTGCAAAACCCCTGAGAGACTCGGGGAAAATGCGGAAATATTAAACTTCCCCACCTGGGGAATTACTGATATTCTCACAAGCATTGGGGACTACCAATTTAGAAGGCTGAGCCCTCAACCTTGGGGCTTGCCGTCATGAAGCTTGTTACTACAAAGGAGAGGCTAAGGCTACTTATAATTGTGCCTAAGAGTCACCCCCAAAGACCCTCTTTTGTTGCTCAGATGTTGTCTCTCTCCCTAAGCTAACCTGGCAGGTAAACTCACTGCCCCTCTCCCCTTCATGGGACATGACTCCCAGGGGTATAAATCTCCCTGGCAAAGTGGGACATGACTCTCAGGGATGAATATGGACCCAGCATGAGGGGATTGAGAAAGTCTTCTTGACCAAAAGGGGGAAGAGAAATGAAACAATATAAAGTTTCTGTCACTGAGAGATTTCAAATAGAGTCAAGAAGTCATTCTGGAGGTTATTCTTATGCATTATATAGATATCCCTTTTTAATTCTTGGTGTATTGGAATAACTAGAAGGATATTTCTGAAACTGTTGAACTGCAACCCAGTAGCCTTAATTTTTGAAGACAATTGTATAACTATGTAGCTTACACAGTATGACTGTGTGATTAAGAAAACTGCGTCGCTCACACTCCCTTTATCCAGTGTATGGACAGATGAATAGAAAAATGATAACAAAAATTAAATGAATAATGGGGGGAGGAGGGGGTTGGGATTTTTTGGGTGTTCTTCTTTACCTGTATTTTTATTCATGTTTTTGCTATTTTTTTTTTTTTTTGGAGTAATGAAAATGTTCAAAATTTGATTTTGGTGATGAATGCAAAACTATATGATGGTTCTGTGAACAACTGATTGTACACTGCAGATGACTGTACTTTATGTGAATATATCTCAATAAAACTGAATTTAAAAAAAAAAAAGATCTAAGAAAGAGGCCAACGCTGAAGTAAACCCCTAATGTCTTGACTGGTATTAAGGACATACAGATTAAACAATCCAAAAGTCCACCCAGTGGCCAAAATGGCTGTTTATGATTTGGCCTCTGGTTGCCCCTCCGACCTCATTTCCTATCCTTCTCCCCCTTGTTCACCCCACTCCAGGAACACAGGTCTTCTCACTGTTCTCAAACACTGTGCATACTCGCCATTGCATTTGCTGTTCCCTCTGCTGGAATCTCTTCTCCCAAATATTAGCATGGCTCACTCTCTTCACTCCTACCTGTGCTCAAACTTCACTACATCAGAGGGTCTTCGGTGAACGACCTAAGTAAAAGAGAACCCCTCTTCCCCAGTTACTCTTTTTCCTTACTCTGATTTATTTTTCTTCTTAGCATTTATTACCATCTGACATGTTACTTTTTTTTTTCCTGTTTTTAGTATGTCTTCCCCACAAGACTAAGTGGTATCTAAGACACAGTGGTATTTGTTCGGCTGTCTGTTGTATCTCCAGTGCTAGAAAAATGCCAGAACCACTGTAGGTGCTCAAAAAATATTTGATAAATAAATCTTTCTGCGCCTCCTGTAACATAAGTAGCCACATTATACATGTTGTATATCTGTCATTATCCTATTTAATTCTCATAACACTGTAAAGGTAGGTTAAAAAGCTTAAACAACTAACCCAAAGTTACAAGAGTCCAACCAAGGTGTGACTGAAAAACTGGTCCTCTTTCAAGAGGCCATGATATCTGAATGGGAAATAGTCTACAAAGCCTGAGGAGTCAATGCCAAAATATTTCTTGGAGGAGCATCTTCAGAGCTGGCAGTTGTTACCTTTTTTACTCCACAGAAATGCAGCTTGAGGAAAAAGGGGCCAAATTTTAATCTTAAACCAACAACAAATGGTGCAGGCTGGAATAAGTTCCTTGTGCTCTCAGAGCCCAAATTCTTCATTCTGAAAATGGGAATAATTGTGTCTAACCCAAAATTCAGATAAACTCCCTAATTCTAGGCTACTCTGTACACTGGCCAACTCAAGTCTCTAGAAAAGTTATTTCCTTAGTGAAGTACAGCTTCAACTTGTCCATAAAGGTCTTTGCAACCTGAGAGAAGAATTCGTGCAGTCTACTGGGCATCTGGGAAGAAGGAGCCCTAAGTAGCACCAGCATAAAGGAAATTTTCTTAAATTTTCTATTTGCAAATAGTTGTGCATCCCTTGGTTAATATGTTTCCAAGTTTGAGAAGAGTCATCAGTTTCTAAAAGGTATAATGGAAAAGACTTGGGTTTTATAGCACCCAGAATCAGGTTGACTCTCCATTCCTTCCCTTATTGGCTACACATGTGACCTTGGGCAAGTTAATCCATCCCTCAGAATCTTTCTGTCCTCGCTGTCAAGATTGCATGAGCCAGAATCTGGCATAGAGTAGCGCCACCCTCATTCCCACTTCAATTCTAGGTACACATTTGGAAAGATGAAAACATTTTTCCTTATTGACTGAGAAATAACAACAGAAAATTTAGCTCAACTGGTATGTCAGAAATAGAGCCCTGAATCCAGCCTCTCAGAGCACCAAACATGGAAAAGTTTTGACAAGGACAAAATCTCAAACTCACTGGCCTAAGTAGAGGAAGACCTGGCTTTCAGGCTGGGCTTTCCTCTTGCAGGGGCAGCTAAATTGAGGATGGTCTCACTATAGGGTCTTTCAAACTGGGTCGTGTTACTCACAAGGGGACTGAAAGAAAAGATCCAGATTAAGTCCATATAAATTCTAGGTCCTTAAGGTTCCTGGTCCAACACCTGGGACAATCCCCAGAACCCAGGTCTTCTATTCTTCACTCTTACAATGTAAGAAAGATCAAGGGAGCTCAGCAATTAAGAGCAAGGTCTCTGGAGACCAAATGCCTGTGTTCAAGTCCTGGTTCTGTCATTTATTAACTGTGTGAACTTGGGGAACTAATTTTCATTTTTCTGTGCCTCAGTTTCTTCATTTGTAAAATGGGAACTTATCTCCATTTTATCTACTTATTTCCATATCATACTATCTCAGAGAATTTTTATAAGGAATTAATACACATAAAACTCAAAGAAAGTACCTGACATACATACAAACATCAGCTTTTAAAATTATTATTATTATTATTACCTTATCCATTACCCACACTGTACCAGCATTCCCCCCATCCCATCCCTTCTTCTCTCTTCTTTGCTGTCCCTTGGAATTGAGAACTTCAACCCCAGCCACCAAGAACTCTCCTTCATGTTAGGGTTCTACAATCTCAGCCTGGCCCACACTGAGTTCCCTAGGAGGACTCCCCCACAGGACTGATTCCTCCATCCTGGGTTTCCTCTTCTCTCTGGTTCCTTCTCAGGAGTGTAATTTGAGGGCAACTTCCAGATCTAAAATTCTCATTCCTTTACCACAGGGGCCACAGTTGTTAAAGCTCGAAATAGACACACATACAGTTACACACAGAGACATGAGGTTTCTCCTAAGGGCAGTCTTAGTTTTGCCCCAATTCAGGAAAATATTCTTACATCCAAGAAGGCCACATGGTTCCAGGTGGTACAGATGGCACAGATGGCACAGTGTTCACACACTCACATAGAGAATTATGCATAATCACATATATATAATCATAATATATTTACGTCACAACAAATATAATCATAAGGACTATATATAATCATTTATAGTCATACAAAATTCTATGTGCTTGATGACACACAACCATACACACAAAGACCATTAAGTCATACATAACATATATACACACATATACAAAGTCAATGCAGACACCCACATGCTCACATACTTCTGGTGGTCACACAAACACCAGGTGACCAAACCACACAATCAAGCCCACAATTTCATATACACATACAAATCCTCACCCAATCACACATATACACATGGTTACACAATCACACTCATAGCCCCCCACACACAGTTACATTAACACAGAGAGAGAGATGTTCATACCCAATTACTCCAATGGACAGTCACACATAATCACACTCAAAGTGACATGCCACATACAAGATCACACATTCTGTCACAACCTCTCACACAAAATCATTCCTGTAGAGGCAGATGGTCATGGTCACACACAATCACATATGCTCCCACACATACTGAAAGTATACCTAAGGAGACAAGCAAACACATCCAATGTCACACTCACAGTCTCCCACACATCCAAAGACAATAACAGTTATACATCCAGAGACCGACAATCGTACACATTATATGTGTGTGTGTGTATACACACACATATATATTCACATAATTTCATCCGCAGACACACGGCCAGTGTCACATACAGTCACACAGCAGTACGGAAACACACAAGATCACATTCTGTCACACCCGAAGCCTCTGACATAGTTACGCACACAGAGCCCTACACATGGTGACACTCTCACGCACACAGTCTCCTGGCAGCTGCCGCCGGGTCCCTGCCGCTCGGCCCCAAGGCCGACCCGGGCCTCTAGCTCTTGCCCACGGCCCAGCCCAACTCACCTCCCCGCGCCGGGGGCAGGGGAATTGGGTCCCGCGACCCCAGACCCGCGACGTCGCTCCCAGAATCCCCCGCGGGGCGGGGCCTGCGGCGCGCGGGTCCGCAGGTTCGGCGGGAGACGCACGGGCGCCCGCGATCTGGGCGAGAAACATTACACTCGCTTCGGAACACGCGAACCACGAGCCCCACAACGCTTTGCGCGGGTCTTTTCCGAACTACGTTGCCCAAGGGGCGCCGCGGCTGGCTTTCGCTTCGCGCCTGCGCAGAGGGCGGCCAGGGTAAGTGCTGGCTGCCGCGGCTGGCTGGGCTGCAGGGCTTTCACACCTTGGGCGACGATGGAAGCGCGAGTGACCGTGGAACACTGTGCGTGAGGCTGCGTGTGTGCGTTACTGGGATTGAACGCTTGTGTGGAGAGTTTGTGTGTAACTCGCTGTATACTTTTGTGCTTCTGCATCATGGGGATGAAGGTTCTTGTCAGTGCAGCGAGCTTCGGTATTTCAAATCACGGGGACTGTTTTGCGATAGATTATGGATGTGTCACGTTGAGAATGTGAGAGTGATTGTAGGTGTGTGAGAAAGACTGGCTGACTTTCGAAGTGACCGTTACTGTAATTGTGATCTTGCCCTCGGTGCTGCAGGTTACCTACGACTGGTGGTGGAACTTCATTCCTTTTTTGTGTGGGTTTGCCTTTAGGGTTGAGTCATGGGAGAAGAGTTCTTGCGTGTCCGTGTATCTGTCTATCTCCTGTTCTGTCTTCCCCCCCCCCCCACACACACACACCTCCCCTTCCGTGGAGCGAGGTCAGTATCGTTCTCATTTTGATACCCATTTTCTACTTGCACCTAATGTGATGTGGGGCTTGTAAGGGTAATTATATTCCATTTGTAAAGGAGGCTCATTTGCCTCAAAGGCCTTTGTAATCTGGTAGCTGGTAGCTCTGGGGTTCCTCTTGCAGCTGTTTCCACCATTCACTTTGCAACTTCAGTTAGGGCCTACCTTCATGAAAACTGCCCACATTAGAAGGACAGAAATGTGAATCCCTAAATGAAAGTTCCAAGCAAAGCAGCATCCTTCCTTATCCCCAGACCCTAGTGCAGAATATAACTTAAGATCTAGGAAGTGTACTCAAATCAGGATCCTAGTAAGTAGGTGATTTTTAGAAGCAAGGAAAAGTTTGAAAATGGGAATCCATCCTTGGAAGATACACCCTCTGTTACCCCCCAACAGAGAGCCCTCTAATAGCTAAAGCTAAAGAGTCTTGGACAAAAGGAGCCTAGCTACTAGGGCTAGATTGATTTGCTATTTACTATGTGAAATCGGGCATCGTTACCTTCAGAACAACCAAGCGATTGTTTTGTTAAGGCTCTACAAACAATCCTTCCTCATTTAATAGCTGAGTTCATTTAATAGCTGAGTTCCTGTCCACATGCTTGGGTTGGTCCACTCTTCTGGCCCAAGATCTCTTATCCTTCCATGGTTCTGCCCTTGAAGTCATCCTTCCTTTAATTTGTCCCTTCTCCATCCCCTCTAGTCCAGACTGGCAGTGGTTCCATTTAAACAAATTTCACAATATATTTGTTGGCTTGTAATGCAAGCCTATAGGGGTCAAAGTCATCAGACAATAGGACTTTGCATAAATCCTTTCTGTATAACTCCATCTCCATTCTTGGCTTGTACTGAAATGGCTGGCTGGTTCCAGGTTTCATTAAATCCTCATATGGCACACTTTCCTTTGGGGTCTCATTTTCTGGAAGAGCAGAATTTTCCAGACTATCAATTTATGGTTTGTTTGTACCCAAGATTTCAGTTATCAGCATGTCTCTTCCTTCTCAGATTTTACTATAAGCTGCAAGGAGAAGCCAGGCTGCATTTTCCACATTTAGTCTGGAGATCTCTTCAGCTACATATCCCAGCTCATCACTTTCAAATGCTGCCTTCCATCTGACACCAGGCCTCAAGCTTGCCAAATTCTCTGCCACTTTAAAATAAGGATCACCTTTCTTCCAGCTGGCAATGACACATTCATCATTTCTGTTGAAGACCACATCAGAAGTATCTTTAGAGTCCATGTTTCTACCAACAGTCTCTTCAAAGCAATCTATGCCTTTTCTTTGAAATGTCTCACAATTCTTCCAAAAGCTTTCCATTATCCATTTAAAAAGTCAATCCCAACATATTTGCTACTTTGAACTCAGCAGCACCCCACTTCTCGGGTACCAAAATCTATTCTGGTTTGCTAAAGTCACCAGATTGCAAAATGGATTGGCTTTTAGAAAGAGGATTTATTAGGTTACAAATTTACAGTTCCAAGGCCATAAAATGTCCAAACTAAGGCATCAACAAGAGGACACTTTCACTGAACAAAAGTCAGTGGTGTCTGGAACACCTCTGTCAGCTGGGAAGGCATGTATGTGACTTCCATCTGCTGGCCCTTGCTGCCAGGATCTGGTTTCAAAATGGCCTTCTCCAAAATGTCTGTGGGCTTGTCTCTCTTAGCCTCTCTGTCTCTCAGCTTCTAAGCATCCATGCTTGTTCTCCCAGGGTGTTTCTCTCTAAGCATGTGGGCTTCCTCTGTTAGCTTCTCTGGGGCAAACTCTGGGCTTCATCTCTTAGCTTATCATCCAAACATCTTTCTGTCTGCAACTCCAAACATCTCCAAGCATCTGGGTCTCTGTGGGCTCTCAGCTCTCTTAAGGTTTCCAGTGATCTAACTAAGGCCCTCCCTTAATGGCCAGTTTTACCCCTCCATTGAAATAATCTAATCAAATTTGTCATTATTGCATCATAATATCTCTACTGAGAAATCTGATAATGAGGATGCTGACTTCTCTCTATGCTGTTCTCATACGCCACCTGAAGTTTTCTGATAGTGAAGAGCCAGTTATTCCTTCTAATATGGAAGCATATTTAACAGAACTTTACCTAAAAACACTCAAGGACAATTTTCAAATGATAAAAAGTGGAAAGGCCTTACTATAGTAAGTGGAACAGATGATTCATATCCTTCAAATCCTATATTAGAAGATTATACTGAAGGGGAGGCTAAACAGTTAAAAAAGCCGAATATTTTCAGGAAAGCAGAAAAGCCCCCTCAACCTGCTTAAATATAGATAACATGTAATCTTCTGCTCCTCTGTGGAAACAGGATGGGTCTGCAGCTGTTACATTAATCATAGGTAAGTCATAAATAATGTAGCAAGGTTGAATGCAGTCTTAATCAAATGTATGTTTATCAATATAATGTAATGACTAAACTAATCATAGAATAAAATAAATCTATATTAACAAGTTTGAGACAAAAAATAATCTCCTAATTTTTAGACTTTATGTAAGTAAAAGTATGTTTTATTGCTCTTACAAAAGTCATAGCTTAATTAGTAAACATTTTATCAGTAGAGTTTTATGGGCATTCAAGTCTAAGTCTCTAATAACATTGTGGATACACTCCTTTGATCTTGAACCACTCTTGGATAAAGATGCTTTGCTTCATGAGTCATTCATGCTCATGGAGCACCATTAAATGTAAAAATAGAATATGACTTAATTAAAGGTACTCTAAATCAAGATGTTATGAATTTTCTGTAAGTCAAACAATGGGGAGCTCTCTAATCTCATGTCCAGCTGTGTCTGGAGGAGTGGGTGCTCCTGGCTTGGTAATGTATCAATTAATTTTTACATTGTAAACTTATTCTTAAGTACTTCTTAAGAATATACTTAAGGTATAAGAAGTACTTATACCTTAAAGTACTTCTTTAGTAAAAATGTATTAAGCTGAATACTTGTCTTGAGTGCTCTTTTCTTTTAAACTGTTGTCTGTCCCTGTACTCTTAATTGAGTAGGAGGTTACTTGATGAATCCCAAACCCATTGAATCACAACTTGATAAGTTCCAGGCCTTTTCTAATGGAGATCATAGGTTTGAGGTGTAAAGAGACAAACCCATTGACATCACCCTCATTTGAGTGGGTCATATCTCCAAGGAAACATCCTAATCAAAAGGTCTCACCCACAATAAGCCCAATCCACAGGACTGGATTAAAAGAACATCGCCTTTCCTGGGGTACATAACAGTTTCAAACTGGCACAGTGTCCATCAACGTAGATTCGTAATTTTTTTATGCAGTTGCCCCTTAAATCGTATACGGAAAAAAGAGGTTTTACAAACCAAGAATACATCAATAGTTACTTTTACATTTACCTATGTAGTTACCTTTACTGGTGTTCTTTATTTCCTTGTGGATTCAAGTTACTGTCTAGTGCCCTTTTATTTCAGTCTAAATGACTTCCTTTAGCATTTCCTGTAGGAGAAGTCAATAATGGTGAACTTTCTCAGTTTTTATTCATGTGGGAGTATCTTAATTTCTCCTTACTTCTGTAATGGTAGTTTTACTGGATATATAATTGTGGTTTAATAGGATTTTTTTCTTTCTGTACTAAAATATGTGCCTTTTGGACTCCATTGTTTCCAATGAAAATTTAGTTGCCAATCTTACTGAGGATTCCTTTTATGTGGCAAGTCACTTCTCTCTTGCTGCCTTCAAGATTCTTTTTTGTCTTTCAGCAATTTGATTATAATTGCTGCATCCTGAGGTTATCCAGCTTGGAGTTTATTGAACTTCTTGGATGGGTACAATCTTGTTTTCCCTCAAATTTCAAAGGTTTCTGGCCATTATTTTTTTCAAATATTCTTTATACCCTTCTCCTTTCTGTTTGAACTCCCATTATGTGTATATTGGTATACTTGATGGTATACCACAGGTCTGTTAGCCTCTGTTCATTTCTTTAAAATTATTTTTTCTTTCTTCTTTTTAGAGTGGATGATCTCAATTGATCTATCTTCATGTTCACTGATTGTTTTTTCTGGCTGCTCATATCTGTTTTGAAACCCTCTAGTGACTGCTTCATTATTGTTATTGTTCTTTTCAGCTCCAGAATCTCTTTTTGGTTCCTTTTATAATTTCTATGTCTGTATTGGTTGTCTCTGTTGGTAACATCCTGTTATCATGGTTTCTTTTAGTTATCTTTACATGGTTTACTTTAGCTTTTTGAGCGTATTTTAAATAGTTGATTTATAGTTTTTGTCTAGTAACTTCAATGCTTGGGCTTCCTCAGGGATATTTCCTATTTATTTATTTTTTCCTCTGGATATGTTCCATCGTTGTTGTTTCCTTGCATGCTGTACCAGTTTGTATATATTATGTCCCCAGAAAAAGCCATGTTCTTTGATGCTGTCTTGTGGGGGCAGACATAGTAGTGTTGATTAAGTTTGAACCTTTGAATTAGGTTGTTTCCATGGAGATGTGACCCACCCAACTGTAGGTGATAACTCTGATTAGATAATATCCATGGAAGTGCGGCCTTTCCCATTCAGCATGGGCCTTGATTAGTTTATTAGAGCGCTATGTAAGAGCTCAGACAGAAGGAGCTCACTGCTGCAGCCTAGAGAGGCTGTTTTGAAACCAGAACTCCAGAGCAGATACCAGACTCATGCCAGATTCATGTCAGACTCATGACTTCTCAGCTAACAGAGGTTTTCCAGATGTCATTGGCCATCCTCCAGTGAAGGTACCCAATTGTTGATGCCTTACCTTGGACACTTTATGGCCTTAAGACTGTAACTGTGTAACCAAATAAACCCTCTTTTATAAAAGCCTATCCATTTCTGGTATTTTGCATCTTGGCAGCATTAGCAAACCAGATCACATGCCTTATATTTTTGTTGTAAATTGGACATTTTGAATATTATAATGTGGCATCTTTGGAAATCAGATTCACCCCCTTCCCCAGGATTTGTTGGTGCTGCTTGTTATAGTTTCATTAGTATCATTAGTGACTTTTCTGAACTGATACTGTAGAATCTATATTATTTGTCATGTGTGGCCACTGAAATCTGTTTCATAAGCTTAGTTGTCAGCTAGTGAGTTGACAGAGTTATTCTTAAACACTTGAAATAACAATGACAACAACAACAAAAACAAAAATATCCCCATCTTTCCAGATTGGATTTGTACATGTGTCTTGGGATATAGCTTCAACACTCAGCCAATGTTAAAACTCTGCCTCATCCTTCACTTCCTGCTAAGGTGGAGCCTGATGGTCAGCAAGTGAAAACTTAGGACCTTCTCAGGTCTTTTCTGAGCATACGCCCAGCCCTGAGAATGTCTGTGTCCTTCTAGAGTTCCTGGAGTATGTGGGGGCTTTTCAGATCCACTATTTCCCCCAAAGTCTGTCATTCCCCAGCCTCTTCTGCCAAGAATTTTGGTTATTTTAGTTTATGATTTTCCCCAACTCTTACCCATTGCCCCAGGTAATAGTTTGTAATACATTTTCCCATAAATGTTTTTGACAAATGTCCTCTGGGTAGCTGCCTCAGTACTCAAAGAGTCCAAATTAGGCTCCCTGAGACTGTCCCTCAGGAGGCCACCAGAAATTTTTAAAAATCCCCACAATTCTCTAAGTATAATGTCCATTCTGCCTCCTCCAGTACTAGATGCCTAAACCAGGAATGTGGAATGTTGTGTTTAAGGCTGCTGCCATTCTGAAGAGTGGGGTATGGGACCAAGGTAAGTTAAAGTACCACAGAGCTATTTGACTGAGATTCAACTCCTTTTTCTTGATTAATCATTCCCCTGGTTTTTGTCATCTTTTGATCAGTTTTCAGAGTTCTGAAGAAGTTGATTCTGACAATTTTTGCCAATTTATTAATTGCTTTTGTGGGTGGGATGGAATTTTGGACAATGATGGCATGAATATTTCCTCCTTGTTTTGTTATGAGTATGTTTGTATTTGTCCAGAGAGCAAATATCTTTGTTTTCTATTTTTTCCCATATCGTATGACATAAGTTGTATTGTTCATATTATATTATTTAAGTTAGAGGATATCAAGTTTAAGAGTGAATATTACCCAAGGACTTGCACGCTATTCTGGAGAGATTTAATGTGCTTCTGGTTGCATGCAGGAAAGCTGACTACTATTAAGCAGAATATATATCTCTGATTATGTTCTATTTAGAAATTAACTATCGTTTAAGGTGATGTGCACAGCTGCCAATTTGACAAGAGGTGGACCATGATGGTTAGGTTTATGTGTCAACTTGGCTAGTTGATGGTGCCCAGGTGTCTGGTCAAGCAAGCACTGGCCAACCATTACTCCAACGGCATTTGTGGCTGGTTAGAAGTCTGGTTTATTAAATCATCAGTCAGTTGATTTCATCTGTGGCTGATTATATCAACAAAGCACATGTCTTCCACAATGAGAGAATTCAATCTGTTAGATTCATTCTAATGAGTTGAAAACTCTTAAGGGAGAAGAGACAGAACTTGCACTTACTCTTCAGCCAGCCAGCCTCTCCTGTGGAATTCATTGAAGACCTTCATCAGAGTTGCCCACTTGCTGCCTGCCCTATGGAATTTAGACTCATGCATCCCCACAGTTGCATGAGTCACTTTTATAAAATCTCATATTTAGAGATATCTCCTATTGGTTCTGTTTCCCTAGAAAACCCTAATTAATACAGTCAGACTGGTTAGAGATTTAGCAGTTTTGTGGATCTTTTCAAAATGCTGGCTTTTGGTTTCATTAATTTTTCTCTGTTGATTTTGTTTTCAATTTCATTGATTTCTGCTCTTATCTTTATTAACTCCTTCATTCTGTTTGCCTTGGGGTTATTTTGTTCTTCTTTTTAAAATTTCTTCAGGGTGAAGTTTAGATTATTGGCCTAATACTTTTATAGTGCCAGAAGTATACCTTTAAGCATTGCTTTAGCTGCATTACACAAGTTTGGTTATGTTGTATTTTTATTTTCATTTGATTTATTTTTTTTTAATTTCCCTTGAAACTTACTCTTTGATGAATGTATTATTTAGGAGTCTGTTGTTTAATTTCTAAATGTCTGGAGATGTTTCTGCATCTTCCTCTTACTGATTTCTAGTTTGAGTTCATTGTGGTCAGAGAACACATTTTGTATGAATTCAAGTGTTTTAAACTTGAGGTTTTTTTTAAAATAGCCAAGGATGTGGTTGTTCTTGGTATATGTTCTGTGGGTATGTGAAAAGAATTTGTGTTCTCGTGTTGTTAGGTGGAGTGTCCTGTAATTGACAACTATATCCTGTTAATTGACATTATTGTTCAGTTCTTCTGTATCCTTGATGATTTTGTCTAGTCATTTTGTCAATTACTTTGAAAAAGGGATACTGAAGTCCTCAACTATAATTTTGAATTTGTCTATTTCTCCTTTCGATTCTGTTAGCTTTCACTTCATATATTTGAAGTTTTATTTAGTATATACATATTTAGTATTATGATGAATTGGTGGATGTAACTTTTTATCATTGTGTAGCATTTCTGTCTCTAGTATTTTCCTTGCTCTGAAGTCTACTTTAATATGATATCAGTACAGCCATGCCAGTTTTTTTAAATAGATGTTTGCATGATGTATGTTTTTCATTACCTATATCACTTTATTTGAAATGAGTTCCTTGTAGACAGCATACCATGCAGTTATACTTTTAACCCACTCTGCCAATCTGTTTTGATTGATATGTGTTCCAGTTTGCTAATGCTGACAGAATGCAAAATACCAGAAATGGATTGGCTTTTATAAAGGGAGTTTATGTGGTTACAAAGTTACAGTCTTAAGACCATAAAGTGTCCAAGGTAAGTCATGAACAATAGGGTACCTTCACTGGAAAAAGGCCATTGGCATCTGGAAAACCTCTGTTAGCTGGGAAGGCCCGTGGCTGTTGTCTGCTTGCTCCTAGGTTGCGTTTCAAAATGGCATTCTCCAAAATGTCAGCTCTTGGGGCGTTTTGTCCTCTCTTAGCTGCAGCTTCTCTGCATCTGGACCCATGTGGCTCTTTTTAAAGTACTCCAGTGATCCAATAAAGACCCACCCTGAATGGGTGGGACCACACCTCCATGGAAATAATCCAATGAAAGGTCTTGCATACAGTTGATTGAGTCACATCTCCAGGGAAACACTGAACTAATAGGTTCCAACCTAATCAACACTAATACATCTGACCCCACAAGATTGAATCAAAGAATACAGCTTTTTCTGGGGGACATAATATATATGTTTAGATCATATACATATATGGCACAATATGTTTAGATCATTTACATTTAATGCAATTATTGATATCTTAGGATTTAAGACTACCATTTTATTATTTGTGATCTGTTTGTTCCCCTCCTTTTTGACAGTTTTATTGAGATATATTCACATACCATACAATCTATTCATGGTGTCCTTTATTGTATCTCTTTGTATAATTTTTAGTGTTTGCTCTAGGGCATATGGTGTATTTACATAACTTATTGCAATCTACTGGTTTTGACACTTGCCACTTCAAATCAAATGGGATTCTGTGACACTCCATTCACAAAGTAAGATTATCAAGATGAATAAATATATTTGGAAGATCTGAGAGCAGGGACATGAATGGACCTTTGCACACTGGTGTTTATTGAGGCAGTATTCACAATATGCATTAGATGGAGGTGGCCTAAGGGTACACTGACTGATGAACAGAATGGTGAACTGTGGTGTATGCATACAATGGAATATTGAGCAACTGCGAGAAGGAGTGCAGCTGTGAGACACACAACGAGGTGAATGTATCTTGTGGACAGCATTTTGAGTGAAGTATGCCAGAAACAAAAACACAAACATTGTAATACCTCAGCAGTATGGACTAACTACAATGTGTAAACTCTAAGACTTGAATCTTAGAGCAAAGCTTATCAGAAGAATGCTTATTGTAATGGTCCCTAGATTGTAAGCTCTTACAGCAGTCACATCTATTCCTGAGTTGTAATGGCTGTCTCCAGACTCTGAGATGTTGATCCCTTTGTGTATAACCTGGTTGGTCTCTGGAACTTTGAGTATCTGTGTGACACCTAAAACTCAGAGCTAAAGCTCGGCAGCTGTAAATGTCAGTATTAGCACATACAGCAACTGTTAAAAAACCTGAAAAAGAATCCAGACTTCAATTAGAGATATGAATGAAGCAGATCTGGTTAAGACTAAGGCATATCAGGCCGAAGGGTAAAGGACAATTTTGACTGTATTTTAAAACTTCAACTTCTGTGTGAGACTAAGGGAAGAGATGTTTATTTGGTGCATATTTTCTGCAGCACACTAAGTAATTTAATTTGTATGGTCGATTTATTCAAACACAATAATTACCTGGAATTTTGAATAGGAATTGAGATCTGGTAAGTTTGTACATATTTGTGTGAAATCCTGATACATCCCAAAGTAATTTGAGCAGAGAATAAAAATATATTTGCAGGGCCCCCCTGAGGAACTGGAGAAAAATATGAACAGGTTAGACATCCCCACCTGGGTTATTACTGATATTCTCACAAACATTGAGGACTAACAATTTAGTAGGCCAAGCCCTCAATCTTGGGACTTGCCCTTATAAAGCTTGTTACTGCAAGGGAGAGGCTAAGCCTACTTATAATTGTGCCTAAGAGTCTCCCCCAGAGAACCTTGTTGTTGCTCCAGTGTGGCCCTCTCTCTCTCTCTAAGCCCACTCGGCAGATGAACTCACTGCCATCCCCCTATATGGCACATGACACAGGGATGTAAGCTCGCTGACAACACAGGACATGACTCCTGGGGATGGGCCTTGACCCAGCATTGTGGGATTGAGAAAATCTTCTTGACCAAAAGGGGGAAGAGAAATGAAACAAAATAAAGTTTCAGTGGCTGAGAGATCTCAAATGGAGTGGAGAGGTCACTCTAGAGGGCATTGTTATGAGTTATATAGATACACCTTTTTAGGTTTTAGTGTATTTGAAGAGCTAGAAGTAAACATCTGAAACTGTCGAACTGCAACCCAATAGCCTTAATTCTTTAAGATGATTGTATATATAACTATGTAACTCACATGATGTGATGGTATGATTGTGAAAACCTTGTGGCTTATACTGCTTTTATCAAGAGTATGGATGGATGAGTAGAAAAATGGGGACAAAAACTAAATGAAAAATAGGGTGGGATGGGGGGATGGAATGATTTGGGTGTTCTGTTTTCACTTTTATTTTTTATTCTTATTTTCATTCTTTTTCATGTAATGAAAATGTTCAGAAATTGACTGTGGTGATGAATGCACAACTATATGATGGTGCTGTGAACAGCTGATTGTACAGCATGGATTACTGTATGGTATGTGAATATATCTCAATAAAACTGAATTTTTAAAAAAAGATGAATAAAGAACTGGGGAAAAGCTATCCACAGCAAATAGTACCAAAAAAAGGCAGGTGCAGCAATATAGAGAGACTAATTAGAAGCATTGAATGGGACTTGGGGTTGCTTCATAGTTTGAAATGGGAAAAATCCATCAGACAGTGTCATAACGTCTATAGATCTAAATGTAATAGCTCTGAAATGTATTTAAGAAAATCAGATAGACATATATGGACAAATATTTCCTAATATGATTGTAAATTTATTTTACTGCTTATGGAAATGGAAGTATCAAGTTTTGAAAAATAAATAAGGTTTATTTCTTCTGTTGGGGTGGATATATCAGTGTTTGTTCTATTAATATTAATTAATCTATACTTACATCAGAGATCTAATTTTACATGTTAACCATACATTAAAATTAAATAATAAAAATGAAAAGAGATCATTATTATCAAACAACAGCACACTAATAAGGTAAATATGTAGAAAAACATCAACATAAACAAATTATGGTTTAATTTTGTATATTATCATTAATGTAGATATACACACATTTACACATTAATTAAATATTTGCTTTAAAATACATGAAATGGTGATGGTAGCACAATATTATGAATGTATTTAAAACTGTGCACTGGAAAGTGGTTAAAGTGGGAAATTTTGTGTTGTGTATTTGTTACTACAATAGAAAGTTTTTTTAAAAAAATACACAATATTCAGAGCTTGTTCAGATTTGAAAACAACTTTATGAATTAAAAATGAGAGAAATCACAAAAAACATTAACTGGCAACAATACTATAAAATAAAATTAAATGCTAGGGGACTGAAAAAATGAGTAAATACATCTAGCTGTTTATAAGTACTCACTAATAGTGATTACTGGCCTAAAGAGAAAATAGGAATGGAAATTATAGGCCATTTAGAGATATACTGCTTTCCAGAAGAAAAGTACAAAAGAGGAAGATAAATAAATTGAACTATGATTAAACAACTGAAAAAGCAATAAAATAAATTTAAAGAAATTAGACTGATACTAATAGTTATAAACAGAAATTAATGAAATACAAAATAAGACAAACTGAAAAGATGATTAAAAGTGCAAAGTGGCTTTGATAAAAAACAGAAAAGAATTGGTAAGAATATTAAGAAAGAAAGTGACATACAGTAAAAGGAAGACAGAGCCACAGCATAGAGATTTAGTAATTATGTAATTTAGTTCTAGAAATGAATATGCCCCAAGGTTCCTGCAGTTTGTCTAGATGAAACAACATATGTCAGACTGTAGGTTTACATGTGTCATTGAGACTGAACAAGTGTTTTATTTGCATTTTTTGGGTTTATTTGGTAATTTTATTCTATGCCTAGTTAAATAATACTAAAGCATATATGTTAATAATATGTTAGATATTATGACATACAGCTTTTTTTCTGGTTTGTGTGTCAAGTACTGCTCACTGTGTGATATATACCATACACTTCTGGAAATAACAGATTTAAAGGTGAAAAGTTAACTGTTTCACTTTCACTCAGATTTGAATATTTTCCACAAAAAACTTAGAAGGCTATTATATTTTGTATTTTACATAAATGTATCTATTTCATAATAGACAGCTAGTATATATATTCCTGCATTTGATCTGTTGCCATATGTTATTTTGGTTGAGATACATGAAAAGAATCTGGCCTCACACAGAGAAGTGTCTTTTCAGATAATTGTGGATACTATTCTTTGAAACTATGCCCGAAGTCAACAAGTGGTAATTTCTCAAAGGTTACTTGCAATGTAGAATCTGAACCTGATCTGTTAAGCTAAAATCCCTTTGTTTTTCACATACTTTAAGATTTTTTATCCATGCAGCATTTTGCAGCATCATACATAGATCATTTGGAAAATTAAGGTTCAAGGAGTTAGGCAGATCTTCCAAGTGTTGATACATTTCATTATATGGAATTACAAAATCACACTCATTGATATCACCACCATTCTTCATCCTTTGTGATGACAACAGATGAAGTATTGAGAAGCTCTCAAGCTCACAGTGGCAGATACTTGTTTCCCAAAATTCAAATATTGTTCTTGAAAGTCAAATTAGCAAAAACTACTGTTTTTTTAAGTCACTTCATTCATTTTAAAGAAAATGTCTACCAAATACTTAAGTATGAATAACCATAGTTTATTGGTTTCAAATAAAAACTGTGCCCATAAAAAAGTGCCTATTTAGCCCACAACTCAATCACAGAAATGCATTTTCTTGAAACAGCCTATCATACATCAGTGTGCAGACTGGCTTTATGTGCATTTCCCATTTCATCATGTAGAATGTTAAAAAGATATGAAAATGAAAAAAAAAAGATATGAAAATGATGTACACTCTTAAAGAGCAACATCAGTTTTGCAAGATGTTTTACTCATTGGAGTAAAGAGGGTAAAGGTAGATGGGATCTCTATATTATTTCTTACAACTGCATGTGATCTACAATAATCTTAAAATTAGAAGTTTAATTTTTAAAATATGTCCTTAAGGGTCAAGATTTAATAAAATTAATTTTTACTGCTTTAAGTAAAACAGTCTTAAGCAAAATTGGCATTTTTTACTGCAAGTGTATGGTGATGAAAAATACAGTAACTACTAGTACAGTTTGGTGACA
The DNA here is from genome assembly GCF_015220235.1 of Choloepus didactylus. Lineage (NCBI taxonomy): Eukaryota > Metazoa > Chordata > Mammalia > Pilosa > Megalonychidae > Choloepus > Choloepus didactylus. The sequence goes on from NC_051333.1 coordinate 17,529,728, forward strand.
CTGGGCCAAGGGATAGTGCGTCTTTCTCTCCCTTTCTCAGAACATTTCCAGTTCTGTTTGGTTCCTGTCCTATAGAAACTGTCTCCTAGGGTTTGTATCTGTTTGAATCTATTTGAGTTTCTATGTAGCAGTTCTGTTCTAATTTTTCTTGTTTAAAGTTTTAAACAATTTAAGGCAAAATATTTTAGTTGAAAACTGAGAAAATTATGTTAACTCTTTCTAAAAGTTAATAAACAGTTAAGAGAAGTACTTAATTTTTGGAAACCTTATTTTTGTGCCATGATTTAATGAGAAAGAATTATGAAATTCTAAAATTCAGTGGGATGAAAACTCAAAAGGTATTTTTCTTTTGAGTAGGAGTATAAAAATTAGCCTAGGAATTGCCATGGAGGAGGGGTAAGAAGGGCAGGCCATGCCAACTGCTCCATCTAGGCTAATATGTGATAATTTTTCACAAGGTTCTGCTCACTCTACTCAAGTTTACTTAGAAGTTGAACACAGATTAAGGCTCCTACACTTCATACCAACTGGGGTTGTCTTAACTCCCTAAATACTAACTCCTTTGTATAATGAGACTTTAGGAACCTAAATTTTCCCTAAAGTGATAACCAGTATTCCAAACATTGTGTTTTGTACTTACCATTTTCTCCCTAATTTAAAATACTGATTCATTACATTTTCTAAATGCTCATCTATAGATGGGTTTGTTTTCTATTTGTTAGATGATTCTGAGAACTATTCTAAATGCCTTTATCAGGACAAAAAGACATATGTCATTAGAAAGTTTCTATATTGTCTTGCGCATTCTTGGAAATTTTATTTTCCAAATAAAATTCAGAATTATTTAGTTAAGTTCCATGAAAAAAAAATGGGATTTATAAATTAATCTGTGTAACACTGTGATTTTCAAAAAGAGAGAATTCCCGACCAGAAGTATGATATATTTTACAGCGGTTGGATAGATTCAAACAAAAGAATTACCTCTGAGATGTTGGATGGTAATTCAAGGGAGAATAGAAAGTGATTTAGTTTTCTATTTCTGCATGTGTTTATATGTTTTCTTCATAAAAGCACAGAATATATTTCTAGTCCAAATACACCAGTCAATAAAAATATCTTCAGTACAGACTCAACCTGGGAAGAGGAGAGAAGCCCAGGAAGTGAGCAAAGCTAGGGTATTTCAAAAGATGGACACTTCCCAAAACCTAGAGCAAGCACATTTTGATCTTTCTCACTTGTCAGCCCTCTGCATAATAAAATCCTCTTCTATCCTTGCACTAACCCTGTCCCCATGAATTCACCATTCCTCAAACTCTCTCTGAGGTTGTCTGCTAAGTGTCTTTCTCAGATAGAAGGTGAGATGGACATCAAAAGAGACAAGTTCTAGCAGTCATTTCTGTAACATCTAGGTTAACTATGGAAGGAGTGTTTAAATATACATGGGAAATGACACTGGAATCTGGAATCATCTCTATTCCCTAATTTCAACCTATTTAAAAGTACTCCCTCCATCAAGTTACCTGAGTGACCTTCTACAACTCACCATACCAGCCAGGGAAAGCCAGAGCTCCTAGAAATGGGCCAGTGAAGCCCCTTCAGGTGAACCATGGTTTCCGACTCTGCTACAGCTTCATGCACACTCCTGCCACATATAAGACGCCTCTGGTTTGGTGTCTGGCGATGGCCAACTTACTACTAAAGCTACAGCCCAACTCCCTAAAAAAAGACTCTCTGCCCTATGTGTGTATTCTGGTATCCAATTAAATGTGACTTCTGGCTAAAGGCTTCACTATATTCGTACACAAAGCTTTCTATCCTGAGTGTGTCCTCTGATGTCTGATGAGGTTTGACTTCCGACTAAAGCCTCTCCCACACTTCCTGCATACATAAGGCTTCTCCCCTGAGTGTGTCCTCTGGTGTCTGATGAGATGTGACTGCCGGCTAAAACCTTGCCTACATTCCCTGCACACATGAGGCTTACTCCCTGAATGCGCCCTCTGGTGTGTAATAAGAGTTAACTTATCACAAAAGCCTTGTCCACAGTCCCTGCACACAAAGAGCATATCACCTGAGTGTGCCCTTTTGTGCCTGAAAAGGTTTGGCTTCTGACTAAACCTTCTACCACACTCCTTGCATATGAAAGGTTTTTCCCCTGAGTGTGTCCTCTGGTGTGAGATGAGGGTTGACTTATCATTAAAGCCTCGCCCACACTCCCTGCATACAAACGGCTTCTCTCCTGAGTGTGTTCTCTGGTGTGAAATGAGGGTTGATTTCCGGGTAAAGCCTTGCCCACACTCCCTACATTTAAACGGCTTCTCCCCTGAGTGTGACCTCTGATGTTTGTTGAGGTTTGACTTCAGGCTAAAGCACTGCCCACACTCCAGGCACACATAAGGCTTAATCCCTGCGTGTGTCCTCTGGTGTGTCTTGAGGTTTGATTTCCAGCTAAAATGACGCCCACATTCTGTGCATACATAAGGCTTTTCTCCTGTGTGTGTCCTTAGGTGTCTGATAAGGTGTGACTTCTGACTAAAGTCTTGCTCACACTCTCTGCAAACATAAGGCTTCTCTCCTGAATGTGTCCTCAGATGTCTGATGAGGTGTGAATTCTGGCGAAAGCCATGTCCACATTCCCTGCAAACAAAAGGCTTCTCCCCAGAGTGTGCCCTCTGGTGTGTGATGAGGTTTGACTTCAGGCTAAAGCTCTGCCCACATTCCTTGCATATATAAGGTTTGACCCCTGAGTGTATCCTCTGATGTGTAAAGAGATTTGACTTCCAAGTAAAGCCTCTTCCACACTCCTTGCACACATAAGGTTTCTCCCCTGAGTGTGTCCTCTGGTGTGCAGTGAGGTTTGACTTCCAGTTAAAGCCCCGTCCACACTCCCTGCACACATAAGGCTTTTCCTCAGAATGTGTCCTCTGGTTTTTGATGAGGATTGACATACTGCTAAAGCCTCTTTCCCACTCACTGTACATATAAGCTGTCTCTCCAATGTGTGTCTTCTGAAGGCTGAGTACGTTTGACTTCTTGATAAAGCCCAGCCCAAATTCTCCTCCACATTTCATTGCTCCAAATCCAGAGATTTCTAAATCATTAAAAACTTTGTCTGTTTCTTTAAGATCTGTCCTCTGTTCTGGGCCAGGCCCTACGTCCAGCAATGTGATGTCTTCCTTGGACCTTACTGGCTCCTCTTCACGGGAGCTGGAGAATGCCTTTGAAATATTACTCTTCCTTAATCTCCCAAACAAGTGTTTGGAGTCTTCTCTCCTTTGAACTTCTGCTTTGTCACTTGAGCAGCTTTTGTCAAAGAGTAGTTTCTGCTGCTGTTTCTGATCTCCTGGATATTGCTTTCCTGGATGGAGATGATTTTCTGCACATAAACTTGAAAATATCTGAGGGAGATGATTGAGCCACACATGCTGGCTGAGGGCTTGCTCACTGGGGAATGCCAGAGGGCAGGAGGGACACAGCTGAATTTCTTGCTTTGATCCTAATGAAGAAAGAAAGTTTTCAGAGAGAATAGTCAAAGGTAGGGTTGCTGAGACTATTTTACCATATTTAAGTAAAATACACCCCTCTCTGCCACTAAGACATCTGCCCCAAGACCCATTTTTCATTTCACTTTGCACATTACATTTTCTACTGTAGGAGTTAGCAAACTCACGCAGTGGATGAAATCCAGCCCATGATATATTTTTGTATGTCTGCCATACAAAACGATTTTTACATTTTTAAAGGGTTGTAAAATTTAAAAAGAAGAATATGTGGCAGACTGCATATGGCCTGGAAAACTAAAAATATTTATTATGTGGCCCTTTATAGAAAAAATTTGTCAGCCACTGTTCTATTGCAATACAGAAATCCCATATCAAGGACTTGTTTTCACATTATCCAACAGACTAAAAATTTTCAGGGGATATACCAACCAAATCAACCAAAAGCATGCACTAAATTGAGAAAAGTTCATTCATGAGAAACACTGAAATCTGGGAAAGAAGAGTGGGACTCTGTGGCATTATTGCCTGGAGCTGTCTCACCCCTCCCATCCTGCAGTCTGGTTGGTGTGGTAGTTACACAAGCACAAGTCATGAAACCATTAGTTTTGCTGCTGCTGGAGGAAGCTCACTTGATTTGGAATAGAAGGGGAAAATCAAGCCCAGTGGAGCTGTCAATAAAAGTAGTGATCTCGGTGGTAAATGAACAGAGAAGGCCAGCAACTCTGCTAGCCTGGGTTGCAGGCCTTGTTGGGACAAGAATCAGGCTGGTAGAATAGAAAGAAATTTAGCATGGAGACCCCATAAATGAGATGGCTAGAGAGGGGATTAATAAGCTCTCCACACAACCCTGGCTGACTGGAAAGCTGTGGGTACAATCAGGAAAGACTGGAGGGGACCCATGCTACATACACAAGGAGTCTGCACCCAGGTACAGAAGAGAAACAAGAGAGCCCAGTGAAAAGTAAAAGGTGGGAAAGACTTGAAAACTGCCTGAATTTTGAATGTGCTCCGTGACCCACATGCTTACCCACTGGAATGGAAGCCTTACCGGCTCTAGGTCTTTGAGCTCAATCTATGGTCAATCACTGCAGACCACTAAGCTATGCAGGCACAAGGCTGACATCTCAGAACTAAAAATAAACACAAGAATAAAATAAAAAACTGAACAGAAACATCATCCCCATATGGGAGACGTATTCCACAGAGGTAGTAAAAAAAAGTTACTAAATAAACAAAGAGCACTACCAACAAACAATCTTTAGGCAGAAAATATAATCAGAAACCAAAGATGCTACAATATAGTATCCAAAATTCCCAGTTATCAAAGAACAGGAAAGAGGGACCTATACTCAGGAAAAAAATGCAGTCAATAGAAAGTGTCTCTGAGTGGGCCCAGATGATGATTTAGGGGAAAAAAAGACTTCAAAATGATATTATAAATACATTCAAAGAACTAAAGGAAACACTGATAACTAAAGGAAAATGTGATAATAATGACCCAACAATAGAAAATTTTAATAAAGAACAGAAACTATTAAAAAGAACCAGAAGGAAAGTCTGGAATTAAAAAGCAAAACAACTGAAATTACAAAGTTACTGGAAAAATACAACAGCATATTTAAATTTGCTACAGAACCAATGAACTTGAAGATAGATAAATAGAAATTATCTAAACTGAAGAACAAGGTGAAAAAAAAGATTGAAGAAAAAGCAAACATAGCCACAGAAACCTATGGGAAGGAGAAAGGAAAAAAGAGCAGGAAAAATCTGGAGAAATAATGGCCAAAATTTCCCAAATTTGATGAAAAACATTAATCTACAGATCCAACAAGCGCAACAAATCCCAAGAAAAATAAGCATGAAGACATCCCCAGCTAGAAATATCATAGTCAAACTGTTGGAAAAAAGGGCAAAGAGAAAATCTTGAAAACAGCAACAGAAAAATGACTCAAATTTTCTGTACAGAAGGAAAAACAATATAATTAATGCTGACTTCTCATCAGAGATAATGGAAGTCAAAAAGCTGTGGAAACGACATATTCAAAGGGCTAGAAGAAAAAAAACTATTACAGAGTTCTATTCTTGAAAAACTATCCTTCAAAACTGAAATTTACTTTCCCAGATTAACAAGTAATAAGAGATCTGCTAGCAAACATGCCTTAAAAGAAATGCTAAAGTAAGTCCTTTAGGCTAAAAAAGAACTGACACCAGACAGCAACTCAAATCCATAGGAAGAACTGAAGAGCATAGATAATGATAAACATGTGGGTAAATATGAAATGTTAAATAAATATATACTTCTCTTTTCTCCTCTTAATTTCCCTCAAAGATTGTAAAAAGCAATAACTATAACAAAACAATGTTAGCTTTACAGTATGCAAAATATTTTACTGGAATTAATTTAATATTAATTGGCAATACATTGTGATAAATTAAAATCCATATTCTAATTCATAGAGCATCATTAAGAAATAACTCAAAAAAAGAGAATTAGAAAAATTGAGAGGAATTAAAAGTACACTTACATATTCATCAATCCATTAAAAGGCAATAAAAGAGGACAAAGGAACAAAAAGACATGAGACATACAAAAAATAAAGAGCAAAATGGCAGAGTTAAATCCAATCATATCAATAATGACATTAAATATGGTCAAACTGAACACTCCAATCAAGAGGAAGAAATTGTCAGACTGGATTTAAAAAGCAATATCCAATCAACAGTGGGATTTTTACAACAGACACATATTGTATCCAAAAACACAACACATTGACAGTAAAAGGATAGAAAAAGATATAGTATGCAAACAATAACCACAAGAGAAATGGAAAACTTAATATTAGACAAAATAGATGTGAAGACAAGGAGAATTACTAGAGTAAAAGAGAGACATTTAATCAGGGTATCAGGAAGATATCATACAACGTATCATCTCTGACCACAACAGAATGAAGCTAGAAATCTAAAAACAGAGGGAGAAATGGAAAATTCACAAATATGTGGGAATAAACAACAAACTCTTAAACAACAAATGAGTTAAAGAGGAAATCACAAGGGAAATTAGGAAATATCTTAAGGTGAATGAAAATAAAAATACAATATACCAAAATACATGGGATAAAGCAAAGGCAGTGCTGAGAGAGAAGTTTATAGCTCTAAATGCATACATTATAAAAGAAGAAAGACTTCACATCAGAGACCTAACTTCAAAACTGGAAGACCTAGATAAAAAAGAGCAAACTAAACCCAAAGCAAGCAGAAGAAAGGAAATGATAAAAGAGCAGAGATAAATGAAATAGAGAATAAAAAAAAAAAACAATAGAATAAACAAAACCAAAAGTTGCTTCTTTGAAAAGATCAATAAAATCAACAAATCATTAGCAAAACTGATGAAGAACAAAAAAGAGAGGATACAAGTAATGAAAATCAGAACTGAAAAGGGGACCATTATCACCAACACTGCTGAAATAAAAGGACTATAAGAAGAACTATAAGCAACTGTATGTCAATAAATTAAATAACCTAGATGAAATGGACAAATACTTAGAAACACAAAAACTACCTACCTTGACTCAAGAAGAAATAGATCTCAACAAACCAGTTACTCCTAAGGAGATTGAATCGGTCATCAAAAACCTCCCAACAAAGAAAAGTCTAGCACCAGATGGCTTCCCAAGAGAATTCTACCAAACATTCCATGAAAACTTAACTCCAATTCTATGCAAACTCTTCCAAAAACTTGAAGAGGAGGTGTTCTAGTTTGCTAATGGTGCCGGCATGCAAAAAACAGAGATGGATTGGCTTTATAAAGGGGGTTTATTTGGTTACACAGTTACAGTCTGAAGGCCATGAAGTGTCCAAGGTAACACATCAGCAATTGGGTATCTTCACTGGAGGATGGCCAATGGTGTCCGGAAAACCTCTGTTAGCAGGGAAGGCACATGGCTGGTGTCTGCTCCAAAGTTCTGGTTTCAAAATAGCTTTCTCCCAGGACGTTCCTCTCTAGGCTGCAGTTCCACAAAAATGTCACTTTTAGTTGCTCTTGGGGTGTTTCTTCTTTCTCAGCTTCTCTGGAGCAAAAGTGTGCTTTCAACGGCCATCTTCAAACTGTCCCTCATCTGCAGCTTCTCTCTCAGTTCCTGTCCATTCTTCAAAGTGTCCCTCTTGGCTGAGTAGCTTGCTCCTTCTGTCTGATCTTATATGGTGCTCCAGTAATTCACATCAGACCCACCCTGAATGGGCGGGCCAAAACCTCCATGGAAATTATCCAACCAGAGTCATCACCCACAGTTGGGTGGGGCACATCTCCATGGAAACACTCAAAGAATTACAATCTAATTAACAATGACAGGTCTGCCCACATAAGATTACATCAAAGACAGTGGTGTTTGGGGGGACATAATATAGTCAAACTGGCACAGGAGGGCACACTCTCTAATTCATTTTACAAACCAACATCACCCTAATCCAAAGTCAGATAAAGATACCACAACAGACCAATATCTCTTGTGAATATAGATGCAAAATTCTCAATAAAATACTAGCAAACAGAATCCAACAGCACATTAAAAGAATTATACACCATGATCAAGTAGAGATTTATCCCTGGTATGCAAGGGTGGTTCAACATAAGAAAATCAATTAATGTAATACACCTCCTTAACACAATAAAGGAAAAAAAAATCACACAATCATCTCAATTGATGCAGAAAATGCATTTGAGAAAATCCAGCACCCCTTTGTGATAAAAACACGTAGATCACCAGGAATAGAAGGAAACGTCCTCTTCATGATAAAGGATATATATGAAAAGCCCACAGCTAACATCCTATTTAATGATAAAAGACTGAAAGCTTTCCCTCTAAGATCAGGAACAAGACAAGAATGCCCACTGTCGACACTGTTATTCAACATTGTACTTGAAATTCTTGAGGAGCAATTATGCAAGAAAAAGAAAAAAAAAAGTGTCCAAATTGGACAGGAAGGAGTAAAACTTTCCCTACTCATAGATGACATGATACTGAAAATCCTGAAAAATTCACAACAAAGCTCCTAGAGCTAGTAAATGAATTCAGCCAAGTGGCAGGATATAAGATCAACACCCAAAAATCAGTAGTGTTTCATTCCACAATCAATGAACTATTGGAAGAAGAAATCAGGAAAAAAAATCACTTACAATAGCATCTAAAAGAAGCAAATATCTAGGAATAACTCTAACCAAGGATGTAAAGGATTTTTACACAGAAAACTACAAAACATTGCTAAAAGAAATCAAAGAAGACCTAAATAAATGGAAGGACATTCCATGTTCTTGGATTGGAAGACTAAATATCATTAAGATGTCAAATCTACCCAAATGATTTATAGATTCAGTGCAATCACAATCAAAATTCCAACAACCTTTGCAGAAATAGAAAAGCCAATCACCAAATTTACATGGAAGGGTAAGTGGCCCCAAATAGCCAAAGCCATCTTGAAAAAGAATGAAGTTGGAGAATTTACACTTCCTAAACTTAAAACTTATCACAAAGCCACAGTAATCAAAACATCATGGTACTGGCACAAGGACAGACATATAGACCAAGGGAATCAAATTGAGAGCTCATAAATCAACCCTCATATTTATGGCCAACTGATATTTTACAAGAGAACAAAGACCATTCAAATGGGAAAGAACAGTCTCTTCAACAAATAATGCTGGGAAAACTGGATCTCCATTAGCAAAAGAAAGAAGGACCCCTACCTCATGCCATATACAAAAATTGACTCAAAATGAACTAAAGATCTAAATATAAGATCCAGAACTATCAAACTCATGGAAGAAAAGGTAGGAAAGCATTTCAGGACCTTTCATTAGGCACTAGTTTCCTAGACTTTATACCCAAAACACAAGCAGCAAAAGAAAAAAAAAAAAAAAAGATAAAATGGGACATTGTGAAAATTAAAATCTTTTGTGCCTCAAAGGAATTTAATGTGAAAGGTAAAAAGACAAGTTACACAATGGGATAAAATATTTGGAAACCACATATCTGATAAAGGTTTAATATCTAGAATAAATAAATTTTTCAACTTAACAAAAAAAGACAAGCAACCCAATTTAAAAAATGGGCAAAAGACTTGAATAGACATATCTCTAAAGCAGATATGCACATGAAAAGATGCTCAACATCATTAGCCATCAGGGAAATGCAAATCAAAACAAGGAGATACCATTTCACACCCATTAGAATGGCTACTATTAAAAAAAAAAAAACAGAAAATAACAAGTGTTGGAGAGGATGTGGAGAAATAGAACACTCATTCATTGCTGGCGGCAACATAAAATGGTGCCACCGTTGTGGAAGACAGTTTGGCAGTTCCTCAGAAAGTTAAGGATAGGCAGCAATCCCACTACTAGGTATATATCCAAAAGAACTGAAGGCAGGGACTAAGATATTTGCACACTGATTTTCATTGCAGCATTATTCACAAATGCCAAAAGATGGAAGCAATCCAAGAGCCCATCAACTGATGAATGTGTAAGTAGAATTGTATATACATATAATGGCACGTTATCAGCCATAAAAAAGGAATGAAGTCCTGATACACACTACAACATGTATGAACCTTGAAGATATCATGTTGAGTGAAATAAGCCAAACACAAAAGGACAAATATTGTATGACTGCACTGATACAAAACAATTAGAAGAAGCAAAGTCATAGAGTCAGAATCTAATATATAGGTTACCAGGGGATGAGGTAGGGACAGGGAATGGGAAGTTAAAGCTGAAAATGTTGCAAGGATGGAAATGTATTATCAATGGATAGTGGTGATGGTAGCACACCATTGTGAACATAATTAACAGTACTGAAAAATATATCTGAATTTGGTTAAAAGGGGAAATGCTAGGTTGTATATATGGTAATAGAGTAAAAAAAAAATTTTTTAAATCCATGGAACTGCACGGCACAATCAGTTAAAAGTTAAACCATGGGCTATAGTTAATAGTGCAACTATAAAACTGTGCTTTCATCAATGGTGTCAAATGTAGCACATCAACAGAAGGTGGTAATAATAGGGTGGTATATGGGAATTCTGTATTTTATTCATGATTGTTCTGTAAAGCCACAACTTCTCCAATTTAAAAAAGGAATAAACTAGTCATATGACAACTTGGAAAAAAATCCACAATGAGATACTACTGCACACCCACTACGATGTCTATAATCAAAATTAGAGACAATGCCAAGTTTTGACAAGGATGAAGAAATGTAGAAATGTAATATTATACAGCTAGTTCGTAAAACAGTTCGGTAATTTCTTAAAAAGCTACACATGGGGAGTGACATCATCAACATGGCAATGTAAACAGCTACTGACAAATTCTCTCCAGAGATTCAAAGAAAGAAAAAGAACAATTATAAATCGTTCCGAACTCTGGAGGAGGATATAGACTGGAGAAGAACCCTACAAATGCCAAATTGAAGAAAGAGAAGAAATAACAGGTAGGAATCTTCCATCTCTAACCAGCTGGTCCTCTGCCCTCCCCCTCAGTCCCAGCATGGGACAGTCACAGAAGCAGCAGATGTGACCTCTCCTACAAGGACACAGGTTATAAAATATCTCACAGCAGTAAGACATGCCCCCATTGTTTGAAGATCTGGGGGACAGGGGAGGACGTTTCAAGGCTCAGGTCAGTGAGAGACAAAAGAGTCTGAAAAAGGTAGACAGAGACTGTGTTTCCAGCTCTGAATCTGAAAGTCCTTCCCTCACCCTGGAGGGAAGCAGCAGCAGGCAGCCATTTCCTTGCCTGGGGGATGGCTGGAGGACTGGGTCAGCTGGGGGAGTCCTCTTCCACTGGTGGAGTGAGGAACACAGCCCCACATCGAGCCAGATTTGGGCCAGCAAAGTGAAAGCATGGGAATACCACAGTTTCAGCTCACTAGTACACATGCAGCCTGTGCTCAGAGGCAAAGCAGCTTCTGAGAACAATTACGTTACTGAACAGTGCCATCTGCTGTACAGACCAGAAGGTGCAAGGGAATTGTAAGACTTAAAAAGATGCTCCAAACTGTTTCTTAGGACCAAGAAGCTGGTCTACATGCCCTGTGCAGAAACCTGGCCATATCTTGGCTGAGAAATATGGAAGACCCAACTGTTAAAGCAGGGCTCTAAAACAAACCCAGGTCTTGCTGATCAGCAAAACAGAGCACTACTGGAAGCCAGCATATTTGTTTTGCCAAACACAGTGAACTTGCTGGGGTCTCCTGGGCCCACCTCCCATCACTGAGGCAGGTCACTATGGGCACCTGATTTTGGGGGGAAGACTGGGGGCAGTGCCAATCTGACAATTGGCCAGCAAGAGAAACAAAGAACAGATATAGATTAAAACAACTGTGCTATTTTGGATGTACTATGTCCCCCAAAATGCAATTATCTTTGATGCAGTTTTGTGGGGGCAGACGTATTAGTGTTGATTAGATTGGAATCCTTTGATTGAGTGTTTCCATGGAGATGTGACTCAATCAACTGTGAGTGAAATGTCTGATTGGATAATTTCCATGGAGGTATTACCCTGCCCATTCAGGGTAGGTGTTAATTGGATCACTGTTCACACACAGAACAGAGAAGCTAAGAGTGACATTTTGGAGAGCAACTGAGAGTGACATATTAGAGAGAAGCTGCAGCTGAGACAGACACTTTAAAGATGGCCACTGGAAGCTGATGCAGACATTTTGGAGAACGCCATTTTGAAATGCAACCTGGGAGCAAGCAGACACCAGCATGTGCCTTCCCAGCTAACAGAAGTTTTCTGGAAGCCAATGACCTTTCTCCAGTGAAGGTACCCTATTTTTGATGCCTTACCTTGGACATTTTATTGACTTAAGACTGTAACTTTATAACCAAAGAAATCCCGTTTATAAAAGCCAACTCATTTCTGGTATTTTACAAAATGTCAGCATTAGCAAATTGGAACAAAAACCAACAAGAAAACCCTAGGCAAAAGAGAAAACAACCTCCAGAATAAACTAAGCAAGAAAATCAGATGCCTAGACAGCAAAAAATCATGTCACACAAGGAAACATGAAGATATAGACCAGTCAAAGGAACAAACTAACACCTCAACTGAGATTCAGGACTTGAATCAACTAATTAAAGAGGTTCAAGCAAATCTTCTAAATCAAATCAATGAGTTGAAAGAAAATGTGGAAAAACAGATGAAGGATATAAAGAAGACACAGGGTGTCTATATAGAACTCAAATGCTTGAAAAAAAAATGACAGAACTTATGGGAATGAAAGACACAATAGAATAGATGAACATCACAATGGAGAAATACAACAGGAGACTTGAAGAGGCAAAAGAAAAGATTAGTGAGCTAGAGAACAGGACATCTGAAATCCTACACACAAAAGAACAGAGAAGGAAAAGAATAGAGAAATATGAGCAGGGTCTCAGGGAACTGAATGACAACATGAGGCACATGAATTTAGGTGTTATAGGTATTCCAAAGGAGAAGAGAAGGGAAAAGGGGCATGTGCCAGTTTGAATGTATTATGTCCCCCAAACGCCATTATCTTTGATGTAGTCTTGTGGGGCAGATGTTTTGGTGCTGGTTAGATTTGCTTGGACTGTGCCCCACCCAGCTGTGGGTGATGACTCTGATGGGATATTCCCATGGAGGCATGGCCCCACCCATTCAGGGTGGGACTTGATCAGTGGAGCCATATAAATGAGCTGACTCAAAGAGAAGGAACTCAGTGCAGCTGTGAGTGATGTTTTGAAGAGGAGCTACAGCTAAGAGGACACTTTGAAGAAAGCACAGAAGCTGCAGATGAGAGACAGTTTGAAGGCAGCCATTGAAAGCAGACTCTTGCTCTGGAGAAGCTGAGAGAGGACAAATATCCCAAGTGCAACTAAGAGTGACATTTTTGAGGAACTGCAGCCTAGAGAGGAATGTCCCGGGAGGAAGCCATTTTGAAACCAAAACTTTGGAGCAGATGCCAGTCATGTGCCTTCCCAGCTAACAGAGGTTTTCCGGACACCATTGGCCATCCTCCAGTGAAGGTACCCAATTGCTGATGTGTTACCTTGGACACTTTATGGCCTTAAGACTGTTAACTGTGTAACCAAATAAACCCCGTTTTATAAAAGCCAATCTATTTCTGGTGTTTTGCATTCCAGCAGTGTTAGCAAACTAGAACAGATATTGGTACCAGGAGTGGGGTGCGTTTGCTGCTGAGTTTACAAATACAAACATGTTGGAATGGCTTTTTAAATGGATAAGGGGAATATTCTGGAAGAATTGTAAGGAGCTTGATAGCAAAGGCCTAAACTGCTTTGAAGAGACTGTTTGTGGAAACATGGACTCTAAAGATACTTCTGATGAGGCCTTGAACAGAAATGATGACTGCTGTTGTGAACTGGAAGAAAGCTGATCCTTGTTTTAAAGTGGCAGAGAATTTGGCAAAATTGAGTCCTGGTGTCAGATGGAAGGAAGAATTTGAAAGTGACAACCTGGAATACTTAGTGGAGGAGATCTCCAGACTATGTGTGGAAGATGTACCCTGGCTTCTCCTTGCAGCTTATAGTAAAATGTGATTGGAGAGAGATAAACTTAGAACTGAACTATTGGGTTCCAAGAAACCAGAAGCTGATGCCTTGGAAAATTACAGGCTTCCAGAGGGTGAAATCCCAGAAGCTAAAGCCCAACATGAGGATGTAACCAAACATGGAACCCAGCCACCATTTCAGTACAAGCCAAGATAGGAAAAGGAGTTAAGCAGAAAGGATTAGTGGAAAGTCCTATTGTCCCATGGCTTTGACCCCTGCATTCTTCATGTGAAGCCAACAGAATTTTTGTGAGATCTTTATAGACAGAGCTGTTGCCAGTCTGGACTGGAGGAGACAGACAAGGAACAAATTGGAGGAAAAATTTCCTCAAAGACAGATCCATGGAGGTTGAGGTCTGGAGTCAAGAGGTCTTTGGCTGGGAGAGTGGAGCAGCCCATATGTGTGGAAAGGGTGAGTTTGCCCTGGAGGTTGAGAGTGGGCCTTCTGCCTTGATGCTCAGGAAATGTTCTGTCACCCCAAGCCCCAAAGAGAGTGGAGCACATTCCCAGGTAATTGGGGAGAGCCTGGCTGCCACCACACTGTTCTGAAGGGGTTGAGCATGTGCCCCAGAGATGGAAGGGAATCTGGATGCTGCCCCAACGTTTGAGGAGGGTGGGGCCAAGAAGGTGGTCTCCCCAATGTGTGGATATGTTGGAGCACTCACCCAAGCATTTGGAGAGGAAAGGGCTGCCACAAAGGTCCTTAAAAAGGGTTAGACTCCCGCTCTCTCAAGCCCCAAGGATGCAACATCGTTCTGTAAATGACTCTCAGACTTTGAAATCTAATGGAGTTTGTCCTGCAGGTTTTAGGAACTGTTTTGGTCCTGTGAACCCTGTTTTCTTTTCAGTTTTTCCTTATGGCAGTGGGAATGTTTATCCTATGAATGTCCCTCCTTTGTATATTGGAAGCACATAACTTGTTCTAAGTTCACAGATCCACAGCTAGAGGGGAATTATGCCTTAGGACTGACCACGCCTAAATTGATTTTGATGGGATTTTGTACTTATTGTTACTGAAATGATTTAAGTTTCTGTGATATTGTTGTGGGATGAATGCATTTTGTATATGGAAAGATAATGTCATTTTGGGGTCCAGGGGGTGGAATGTGCCAGTTTGAATGTATTATGTCCCCGAAACACCATTATCTTTGATGTAGTCTTGTGGGGCAGATGTTTTGGTGCTGATTAGATTTGCTTGGAATGTGCCCCACCCAGCTGTGGGTGATGACTCTGATGGGATATTCCCATGGAGGCATGGCCCCACTCATTCAGGGTGGGACTTGATCAGTGGAGCCATATAAATGAGCTGACTCAAAGAGAAGGAACTCAGTGCAGCTGTGAGTGATGTTTTAAAGAGGAGCTACAGCTAAGAGGACACTCTGAAGAAAGCACAGAAGCTGCAGATGAGAGACAGTTTGAAGGCAGCCATTGAAAGCAGACTCTTGCTCTGGAGAAGCTGAGAGAGGACAAATATCCCAAGTGCAACTAAGAGTGACATTTTTGAGGAACTGCAGCCTAGAGAGGAATGTCCCGGGAGGAAGTCATTTTGAAACCAAAACTTTGGAGCAGACGCCAGCCATGTGCCTTCCCAGCTAACAGAGGTGTTCCGGACACCATTGGCCATCCTCCAGTGAAGGTACCCAATTGCTGATGTGTTACCTTAGACACTTTATGGCCTTAAGACTGTTAACTGTGTAACCAAATAAACCCCCTTTTATAAAAGCCAATCTATTTCTGGTTTGCATTCCAGCAGCATTAGCAAACTAGAACAGATTTTGGTACCAGAGAAGTGGGGTGCTTTTGCTGCTGAGTTTGCAAATACAAACATGTTGGAAAGGCTTTTTAAATGGATAAGAGGAATATTCTGGAAGAACTGTGAGGAGCTTCATAGAAAAGGCCTAAACTGCTTTGAAGAGACTGTGGAAATATGGACTCTAAAGATACTTCTGACGAGGCCTTGAGCAGAAATGATGAATCTGTTGTTGTGAACTGGAAGAAAGGCAATCCTTGTTTTAAAGTGGCAGAGAATTTGGCAAAATTGAGTCCTGGTGTCAGATGGAAGGAAGAATTTGAAAGCGACAACCTGGAATACTTAGCTGAGGAGATCTCCAGACTACATGTGGAGGACGTACCCTGGCTTCTCCTTGCAGCTTATAGTAAAATGTGAGCGGAAAGAAATCAACTTAGAACTGAACTCTTGGATTCAAAGAAACCAGAAGCTGATGCCTTGGAAAATTACAGGCTTCCAGGGGGTGGAATCCCAGAAGCTACAGCCCAACGTGAGAATGTAACCAAACATGGAACCCAGCCACCATTTCAGTACAAGCCAAGATTGGAGATGGAATTATCCAGAAAGGATTTGTGGAAAGTCCTATTGTGTGATGGCTTTGACCCCTGCATGCTTCATGAGAAGCCAACATAATTTTTGCAAGATCTTTATAGAGAGAGCCATTGCCTTTTGGGACTGGAGGAGAAAGACAAGGAACAAATTGAAGGAAAAATTTATTCAAAGACACAGCCCTGGAGGTTGAGGTCTGGAGTCAAGAGGTCTCAGGCTGGGAGAGCGGAGCAGCCCACAGGCATGGAAAGGGTGAGTTTGCCCCAGAGGTTGAGGCTGGGCATTCCCCCTTGATGCTCTGGAAGTGTTTTGCCATCCCAGGTCCCAAAGAGGGTGGAGCACATTTCCAGGGAATTGGGGAGAGCCTGGCTGCCACCACACTGTTCTGAAGGGGTTGAGCATGTGCCCCGGAGATGGAAGGGAATCCGGGAGCTGCCCCGATGTTTGAGGAGGGTGGGGCCGAGAAGGTGGTCTCCCCAATGTGTGGATATGTTAGAGCACTCACCCAAGCATTTGGAGAGGAAAGGGCTGCCACAAAGGCCCTTAGGAAGGGTTAGGCTCCCGCTCTCTCAAGTCCCAAGGATGCAACATCGTTCTGTAAATGACTCTCAGACTTTGAAATCTAATGGAGTTTGTCCTGCGGGTTTTAGGAACTGTTTTCGTCCTGTTAACCCTGTTTTCCTTACTCTTTCTCCTTATGGCAATGGGAATGTTTATCCTATGAATGTCCCTCCTTTGTATATCAGAAGCATGTAACTTGTTCTAAGTCCATAGATCCAAAGCTAAAGGAGAATTATGCCTTAGAACCCACCATGCCTGTAATTGATTTTGATAGGATCTTGTACTTAACTTTTGTTACTGAAATGATTTAAGTTTTTGTGATATTGTGATGGAATGAATGTATTTTGTATTTGGAAAGATAATGTCATTTTGGGATCCAGGGGGTGGAATGTGCCAGTTTGAATGTATTATGTCCCCCAAACGCCATTATCTTTGATGTAGTCTTATGGGGCAGACGTTTTGGTGCTGATTAGATTTGCTTGGAATGTGCCCCACCCAGCTGTGAGTGATGACTCTGATGGGATATTCCCATGGAGGCATGGCCCCACCCATTCAGGGTGGGCCTTGATCAGTGGAGCCATATAAATGAGCTGACTCAAAGAGAAGGAACTCAGTGCAGCTGTGAGTGACTTTTTGAAGAGGAGCAAGCTTGCTAGAGAGGAACGTCCTAGTAGAAAGCCATTTTGAAACCAGCACTTTGGAGCAGACGCCAGCCACGTGCCTTCCCAGCTAACAGAGGTTTTCCGGACGCCATTGGCCATCCTCCAGTGAAGGTACCCGATTACTGATGTGTTACCTTGGACACTTTATGGCCTTAAGACTGTAACTGTGTAGCCAAATAAACCCCCTTTTTATAAAAGCCAATCCATCTCTGGTGTTTTGCATCCCAGCAGCATTAGCAAACTAGAACAGGGCAGAAAGAATAATAGAGGAAACAATCAATGAAAATTTCCCAATTCTTATGAAAGACACAAAATTACAGGCCTAAGAAGCAAAGCATACCTCAAACAGAATTGAACCAAGTAGACCTACTCCAAGACACTAACTAATCAGAGTGTCAAATGTCAAAGACAAAGGGAGCATTCTGAAAGCAGCCAGACAAAAGCGAACCATCATATACAATGGAAGCTCAATAAGACTAAGTGCAGATGTCTCAGCAGAAACCATGGAGGCAAGAAGGCAGTGGTACAACATATTCAACAAATTGAAAGAGAAAAACTGCCAAGAATTTTATATCTTGTCCTTCAAAAATGAAGGAGAGTTTAAAATATTTATAGATAAACAAGACATTGACAGAGTTCACGAACAAGAGACCTGTTCTACAAGAAAAACTAAAGGGAGTGCTACAGACAGATAGGAAAAGACAGGAGACAGAGGTTTGGAGAAGAGTGTAGAAATGAAGATTAGCAGTAAGGGTAGCTAAAAGGGTAAAAAGAAAGAAAAAGAAGTTGTGACATATAAAATCCAAAAGGAAAACAATGGTCGAAGAAAGTAATGCCTTTACAGTAATCACATCAAATGTTAATGGATTAAACTCCTCAATCAAAAGACATAGGAGGGGATCCAAGATGGCAGATTAGAAGAGACAGAGCAAAATTCTCCTCTGTGAAAAACTCTAGATATCAGACAGAAAGCACCCCAGAACAGCTGTTCCAGGGTTCCACCAGGTGGGAAGAGACTTCTACACCCATAATGAGTATGTACATGAAGAAATCAAAAGATGGCAATCAAGATGGGTGAGTGTTTGGTCCACTACATCACTTGGGAATGAGCAGCTGGAGTTGGTGGATGGCACAGTGGAGAATAGCCTTCCACTCCCCGGGCACCCTCCTCACTTCCTGGAGTGGGTGATAACCCTTCATAGACCCACAGTCAAGATCCCCTGTGCTAGGGACTAGAGGTTGGAGCAGGCAGACAAATGCAGAAAGGGCACTTTTCCATGCCCCATGTGGCCATCTTTGCATCTAGCTGGGAGACATCCGTTCGCAGCCCCACAGCCGAGAGCTTCCTTGAGGGAATTCAGGATTTGGCAGGCTTGTGATGGCATCGACCCTTCCTCCACATAATACTGCAGTGTGCACAGCCTAGAGGCAGGGATGCTATGTGGCAGTACAAGGAACACTCCCCCAATCCCAGGGACTTGTGAGCCCACAGCAGACAGGGACTGAGGGGCATCTGAGCTGAAAAGTGAGACACCAGCTCTGCAGCCCCAGGGTACTCCACCCACAACCCCAGGAATGGCCAGAACAACTGTGTCCTGGAGCAGAATCCCTGCCAAACTGCACAAGACATGCCCCCACACCAAAAGGGCTGGCAGTCCCCAGTGCACACAGAAAATTGGTGCACTGATTGGACCTTCACATGCTATGGACCCCCACTCAGTATGCAGACAAAGTTGAGGAGAACCGGTTTGAGCATAAAAGGTGGATCAGGAGTGCCATCTTCTGGTAGGTCAGGGAAAGTGCACTCCACCAAGCTATAGCTCTGCCAAATTATAGATAAATGTTCAAATAATCCTGCATATTCTAAAACAACCCTATCAAGACAAGCAAATACCAAGAGGCCCAAAACAACAGAAAATTATAAAGCATATGAAGAAGCCAGAAGATATGAACAATCCAAATGTCCAAATTAAAAAGCCAGAGGAGACACAGAACTTGGAGCAATTAATCAAAGAAGTACAAACAAACATCAATATCATGGCTCAGGATATAAAGGACATGAAGAAGACCTTAGAAGAGCACAAAGAAGAATTTCCAAGAGTAAATTTTTAAAATAGCAGATCTTATGGAAATAAAAGATACTGTTGATCAAATAAAAAAGATCCTTGAGACACATAACACCAAACTTGAAGAGATAGAGGAATGAATTAGCGAACTCGAAGATACAGTAATGGAAAGTGAAAGCACAAAACAACAAATGGTGAAAAAAATAAAAAAAATTTGAAATGCATCTCAGGAAAATGATGGACAACATGAAGCATACAAAATAAGAATCACTGGTGTTCCAGAGCGGGAAGAGCTAGGAAGAGTATTGAAAGACATAGTTGCAGCCTCTTTCACCATACTGTCGACACCCCCTTTAACATGAACAAGTTAGGGTGCTCAATGCAAAGACACCCCTGAAGATGGAGAAAGAGATTAAGTGAAAGGAGTGGGTAGAAACAGACAAGATGATTTAACAAAGGTCTATGAATACTGGAACTTTATATAATTATATATATGTTTTTGGATGCTGGAGTGTTGGAATGGCTAGAATGGCTAGAAGGAGGGAAATGACATGGTTGAACTGAAGGCTATAGCATCTTTGGGATTTGTTCTATAGCTGCTCATTCATTTGTGCTGTGAAGGTCTTCACCTTTCTGTATATACCTTGTATTGCATAATCAGGAAGGGACTGAGACTGTTATAGTGTAATGCATAAGAATTTTTGAAATTACCTAAATAACTGCTTATTGAGCTGTACATTAAGAGTTGACACCTTTCTGTATGCATTTTATATTTTACAATAATGGAAATGACCAAAGTTGAAATTTGCTCTCTAAAAATGTGTTAAATTGCACTTGGAAAGTTATCACTGTTATGTATATATGTTAAAGTTCACAATAAAAAAGGAGAGACATAGATTGGCAGAGTCGATGAAAAAAACAGAATCCATCTATATGATATGTTGTCTACAAGAGACTCATTTAAGACCCAAGGAAAAAAAACAGGTTGAAAATGAAAGGTTTAAAAAAGATATTTCATGCAAACAACAACCAGTAAATAGTGGGGGTAGCTATACTAATATCAGACAAAGTAGACTTCAAATGCAAAACAATTAAAAGAGACAAAGGAGGACACCATGTATTAATAAAATGGGCAATCCATCAAGACATAACAATCATAAATATCTATGCACTGCACCAGAGTGCCCCAAAATAACTGAGGCAAACACTGACAAATCTGAAAGAAGTAGACACTTCTACAGTAGTAGTTGGAGAGTTCAATACACTACTCTCATCAATGGATAGAACATCTAGACAAAAGATCAATAAGGAAACAAAGATTCTGAATAACATGATAAAAGAACTAGACTTAACAGACATTTACAAAACATTGCACCCAACAACAGCAGGATATATCTTTTTCTCAAGTGCTCATGGATCATTCTCCAGGATAGACCACATGTTGGTTCACAAAGCAAGTATCGATAAATTTAAAAAGATCAAAATTATACAAAACACTTTCTCAGATCATAAAGGAGTAAAATTAGAAATCAATAACAGGCTAAACAACACACTCTTAAACAGTGTGTCAAGGAAGAAATTATAAGAGAAATCAATATCTTGAGGCAAATGAAAATGCAAAACAACATATCAAAACTTATGGGATGCAGCAGAAGCAGTGCTGAGAGGGAAATTTATCACCCTAAACACCTATATTAAAAAAGACAAAAGAGCAAATATTGAGGACTTAACTGCTCACCTGGAGGAACTTGAAAAAGAACAGCAACCTAACCCCAAAGCAAACAGAAGGAAAGAAATCACAAAAATTAGAGCATAAATAAATGAAATAGAGAACATGAAAACAATAGAGAGAATCAACAAAACCAGAAGTTGGTTCTTTAAGAAAATCAATAAAATCGATGGACCCTTAGCCAGGCTGACAAAGAAAAGAGAGGAGAACTCAGAAATGGGAGGGGGAACATAACTACTGATCCCACAGAAATTAAGGAGATAATGCTATATGCTAACAAACTAGACAATTTAAATGAAATAGACAACTTCCTAGGAAAGCAAGAACAACCAAAATTGACTCGAGAAGAAACAGAAGATCTTAACAAACCAATCACAAGTAAAGAGTTTGAATCAGTCATCAAAAACTCCCAAAAAAGAAAAGCTCAGGACCAGATGGCTTCACATGTGAATTCTACCAAACAGTCATGAAAGAATTAGTACCAATCCTGCTCAAATTCTTCAAAAAAAAAAAATTGAAGATGAAGGAAAGCTACCTAATTCATTCTATGAAGCCAAAATCAACCTAATATCAAAGCCAGACAAAGATACTACAAGAAAACTACAGACCAATCTCTTTAATGAATATAGGTGCAAAAATTCTGAACAAAATACTTGAAAATCGAATCCAGCAGCACATTAAAGGAATTATACACCACGACCAAGTAGGTTTTATTAAAGGTATGCAAGGAATGTTCAACACAAGGAAATCAATTAACGTAGTAATTGATTACCACCACATCAATATATTAAAGAGGAAAAACCACATGATCATCTCAATTCATGCAGAAAAGGCATTTGACAAAAGTCAGCATACTTTCTTGATGAAAACACTTCAAGGACAGGAATACAGGGAAACTTCCTCAACATGATAAAGGGAATATATGAAAAAACCAACAGCTAACATCATACTAAATGGGGACAGACTGAAAGCTTTCACTCTAAGATCAGGCACAAGAAAAGGGTGCCCACTGTCATCACTGTTATTCAACATTGTGCTGGAAGTTCTAGCACTTAGGCAAGAAAAAGAAATAAAAGGCATCCAAATTGGAAAGGGAGAAGTAAAACTTTCACTGTTTGAAGATAACATGATCCTATATGTAGAAAATTAGGAAAAACTATAGTAAAGCTACTAGAGCTAATAAACAAGTACAGCAAAGTGGCAGGATACAAGATCATATGACCTTTAAAAACAAGGATCTGGGAATTTTTTCATAAAGACCAAGAAAAAATACATGTTAGACTTTGGGGCCATACAATCCCAGTTGAAAGTACTTGATTCTCCTGTTGTGGCCTTAGACAATATGTAAATAAATGGGTGTGGCTGTATACCAATAAGACTATATACAAGAACTTTATTTATGAAAAAGAATCTTTATCATTTGCAGGCTCTATTTGAACTCTGATCCAAATAAGTGCAGAAAATCATTGTACTAAATTTAGTACCCATTAATGATAAAAAAAAAAAAATCACAGCAAAACTAAATCAGAAGGGAAATTCCTCAACCTGATAAAGATATACATCACACTAAATGGTGAAATAATTAATGCTTGCCACACAAGATAAGGAACAAAGAAAGGATGTCTACTCTTGTGATTTCTAATCAACATTGTATCAGTGGTCTTAGCCATTGCAACAAGACCAGAAAAAGAAATCAAATGTATACAGATTAGAAAGGAAGAAGTAAAACTGTCTTTATTCATAGATAAGATGATCATGTACAAAAAAGATTCTAAGAAATCTAGAAAAAAGCTACTAGAATTAAAAAGTGAATTAAGCAAGGTTACAGGAAACAAGGACAAAATATATAAATCAATATTTTCATATACTAGCAGTGAACAAATAACTGGAGGTTGAAATTTAAAATATAATTCAATTTATAATAACATTCAAAAATATGAAATACTTAGGGATAACTTTACCAAAATATGTGCAAGACTGGTATACTGAAAACTATAAAGACTGCTGAGACAAATTAAAGAACACCTAAAGAAATAGAGATGTATACCATTTTCATCAATGGGAATACTCAATATGAAGATGTCAGTTCTCCCCAAATTAATATTATAAATTCAATGCAATCCCAATAAAAATTTTAGCAGGCTTTTTTGAAGAAATTGTCAAACTGATTCTAAAATCCATAAGGAAATGCAAACAACCTGTAAGAGGCAAAACAAATTCAAAAAAGAATAAAGCTGAAGGACTTACATTACCTGATTTCAAGAGTTACTATGAAGCTACAGTAATGAAGACAATGTGGTATTGTCAAAGATCAGTGGAGAAGAATAAAGAATCCAGGAATATATATAGTCCATTTTTTTGTTCTTTTTTATTGTAGAAATATATATGCAACATAAATTTTCTTATATCAACCACACCCAAGCATACCATTCCATGTAGTCAATTGATTTTTGACAAAGTTGCCAAGGTAATATAATAGGAAAAGGAACCTCACAGCATACTTAGAATAGATAACAATGAAAACTGGAAACATTTAGAACTGAACAATAGCAAAAGAACTATGTATCAAACCCCAGTATCCGCAAATGACCTTGTTTGAAAGTGGGTTCTTTGCAGATGTAATTAGTTAAGAAGAAGTCATACTGGATTAGGGTGGCCCTATATCAATATGACCGATGACCTTATAAGAAGAGACACAGACACAAAAGAAGACGCCAAGTGGAGGTGAAGGCAGAGGCGGAGATTAGTTATGCTGCCACAAACCAAGAAGTGCCTGGGGCTACCAGACGTTGGAAGAAGTGAGGGCAGATCCTTCCTTCCCTAGAGCCTTCAGAGGGAGCAGTTCCTGCTAGCGCCTCAATTGTGGACTTCTAGCCTAGTCTCCAAAACTGTGAGAGAACAAATTTTCGTTGTTTTCAACCACCCAGTTTGTGGGAATTTTTTATGGCAACCCTAGAAAACTAACATACCTATTTATAAAGAGAGATGTGCATTTAGAGAAAATTATAAAACTTAGCAAAAAGTCGTAATGAAGAGGTGTAATACATGGAGACAGACACATTAATAAATAGAAAGACAATATTGTAAAATATTGTCCAATTCTAATTTATTAATATATAATATATAATTTATATATATTAATTAATATATAAATTCAACACAATTACAATAAAATCCTGACAATATTTTATGAAATCTGACAAGCTGACTGTAAAATGTGTATGAAACATCAAAGGACTGAAACTAATAAAAACACAGTAAGGAATAGCATGGAAGGACTTAACCGACCGGATGTCAAGATTTTATAAAGCTATAGTACATTAAAACAGTGTGATATTAATGCAGGGATAAGCAAATACACCAATGGAACAGAAAAGAGAGCCCAAAAACTAATGTATGCATATACTGAAACTCAAAATACTAGAGGCGGCATTTAAATAGGGGAAAATGAACTATTCATTGAATGGTGTCTGATGACCATCCATTTAGAAACATATAAAAATAAATCCCTAGTTCCCAACACTTAGGTTAATGATCTAAGTGGAAAAAGCAAAGTTTTTTTAAAAGTTATAGAAGAAAATCTAAATAACGTCTTTATGATCTTGACAAAGGGAAGGATTTCTTAAATGAGACACGAAAAACCCCATAAAAAACACACACAAAAAAAGACTGACAAATCCAACCAGATTTAAAATTATTATAAAAGGCCATTTAAAAAATAATTTTTATAACACTCTTGAAATAAAATTAGAGCGATGGAGAACAGATCAATGGTTACCAGGGGTAAAGGTTGGAAGAAGGGTATATGAAGGAGTTTCTTTCTAGTGATAGAACATGTTCTATATCCTGTTTCCTTATTGTGGTGTTGGTTACATGAATCTATGTATGAGATAAAATTTCATAGCTCTATACAATAACTACCAAAAAAGAGTATATGTAAAAACTGATGCAATCTCAATCCGAATAAGGTCTTTTTTTAATTTAAGAAGATAATACCAATATCAATTTCCTGGTTTTGAAAAATGTACTATGATTATATAAGACGTTATCCTTGAGAAAAGCTGGGTGAAGCATATATGAGAACTCTGTTATTTTTTAATATTGAGTCTTAAATTATTTCAAAATTGAAAAGTTTTTTAAAAATCAGGTAGGCAGGCCACAGACTGGAAGAAGACAGACACAATACATCTAACTGAAAAAGAATTTATTTCTAGGATTTAGAAGGTATTTCTACAAATCAACAAGGAAAAGAAAAGCAGGCAAATGATTTAAAGAGGCAATTTATAGAAGAGGAAATACCAATGCCAGTCAACACAAGAACTTAATGGTAATCAAATTAAAACCTCTGTGAGATGCCATTTCATATCTAAAAGATGGGCAAAAATTAGAGTCTGACCACACTAAGTGTTAGCAAGGGTGTAGAACAACTAGAATTCTCAGACAATGCTACATGAGTAAAAACAACTTTGGAGAACAATTTAGCATTATCTATTCAGGTTGAACAAGGCAACAATAATGTGACATAGCTATTCCACTCCTAATTATATATCCTAGACAAGCAAGTACCTACGTGTCCAAAGTATGTATGAGAATGTTTCTAACAGCATTCTTTAACAGCCAAAATTGGTAAAACCATAAATGTCCAACAAAAATGGAATGGATAAATGAATTATATTATAATTATGCATATATTGCAATACTATAGAGTAGTAAAAATAAATGAACCAGAGCCATGCATCTCAATATGGAATTGTCACTGAAGAGAGCACACTGCAAAAAGATATACACAATATGGTGCCAGTAATATAAAGTTTTAAAATATGCAGAACACTACAGAAAGGTTCTTGATTATCCTTGGCATAAGAGAAACTGGAAAACTTCTAGAAAGGTGGCAGACTTAACGCTTGTGGGGTAGGTGCAGTTTTTAAAGATCAGGCTCTTTGCCCTTTAAGATGGAGACCACACCTTTCTCTCTTGTCATCCGCCCTGTTCACTATCCCCTGTGACCTCTCCCACTTGAGATTCCTCTTACCTAGTGTTTTACAACCATGACTGTACTTAAGGGTGTTTTAAAGTATGAAAGTCTGAACCCCTTCTACAGAGAATCTGATTTTATTGATTTATGGTGGGGTAGTTCTAATATGCAGCCCAAGATGAGAAGTGAGAAACACAGTTCTCACTCATCCTATCTGTGCCTTTCCATTTGTGGTTACGTACTTTGGGACTGCTATTACTATAGGGAAGAAGGGTCTTAAAGCCATTCCATTTGAAAGAGAAGCCCGTGAATGAGGACAACCTGAGCATGTTGGAGAAGGCAAGCCAAATGGTAAGAAGGGAGGCTTCTGGTGGAGGAAAAAGACAAGGAAAAAAAAAATGTCATGAACACCCCTCTGTGGAAGGGAGGCCATACCAGGCAGCATTACCAGCCTGCAAAACCTGATGAAGAGCTTCCTCCTTACTACCTCAGAGATACCTCTTCCTTCGCCACCTGCCAATCTACTGACTGTACCATCTGCCCTGTACTCTCACTTACCTGGACAGATGCCCAGTAGATGTTTTCTCTCTTCTCTCCAGGGTTCTACCCCTTGCTCCAGCTGAGTAATGAGCTTTGGTTTGGAAAATGGAATTCCTGCCCAGAGGGAGAGAAAACAAGGAGACTCACAAGGAGGCCATCCCAGAACTCAGAACCAAATGGGTTGTGGGGAGATCCAGAGGGTGGTACAGAGGGCCTATGAATAGTGGAGTCTCTGCAGTGGAAGGGTTAAGTAAGGAAAGGTGACTCCAATTAAAAAGACAGCATACTGACACCTGGTGGATGAAAATCTCCTGAGTTTGGAGTAAGATAAAATAGGAAGAGAGCCCCAGCCTTGGGAGAGAGGTCTGGAAATGCAGAGTGACATATACAACCTGAATAAATCTACCTGCTTTCAACTCCACTAAAACTAGGTTTAAAAGGTAAATTACCCGGGGAGGAATGTAGACCTGGCATCGTGGGATGGAGAACATCTTCTTGACCAAAAGGGGGATGTGAAAGGAAATGAAATAAGCTTCAGTGGCAGAGAGATTCCAAAAGGAGCCGAGAGGTCACTCTGGTGGGCACTCTTATGCACACTTTAGACAACCCTTTTTAGGTTCCAAAGAATTGGGGTAGCTGGTGGTGGATACCTGAAACTATCAAACTACAACCTAGAACCCATGAATCTTGAAGACAGTTGTATAAAAATGTAGCTTATGAGGAGTGACAATGGGATTGGGAAAGCCATAAGGACCACACTCCACTTTGTCTAATTTATGGATGGATGAGTAGAAAAATAGGGGAAGGAAACAAACAGACAAAGGTACCCAGTGTTCTTTTTTACTTCAATTGCTCTTTTTCACTCTAATTATTATTCTTGTTATTTTTGTGTGTGTGCTAATGAAGGTGTCAGGGATTGATTTAGGTGATGAATGTACAACTATGTAATGGTACTGTAAACAATCGAAAGTACGATTTGTTTTGTATGACTGCATGGTATGTGAATATATCTCAATAAAATGAAGATTTAAAAAAAAAAAAAAAAAGGTAAATTATTGCTTTTAAGCCCAACCCTAAGACAAAGCTGCTCCACGGATAGCCTTTTCTCGTGATGACTGGAAAATGCTCTTTAGGGCAGATTGTAAGCACTAAGAAAAGCCATCCTTACCCAGTGAGACCAGGTGGTTGTATGTCTCCATCATCACGTCTCTGTACAGAGTTCTCTGAGCAGGTCTCAGCAACCTCCACTCCTCCTGGGTGAAATCCACAGCCACATCTCTGAATGTCACAGATGCCTACAACATAAAACATACCTTGGTTCATCCAGGAGTCAGCCTTACCCACTGCTGGGGAGGAAGAGTAGGGGGAGGTAGGTAAGATTTCTAAAACTACTTTGAAAGGTGACCTTTGTGCCAGTGGTTCAAAGACCATTATTCTCCTATTTCTATGCAGCCAACCAACATTTGCATACCTATTACTGTTAACATTTTAGGTTGGTTGCTATGCGGGATAAGAACAAAACAAAACAAAACAAAACGAAAATAACTCCATAAACATGGGGAGCTTTAAATCTAGGCAGAGAGAAGAGGAAGACATCATACACACACATATACACACACAATTAAATAAGAGAAAAAGTAATCATTTTTCTGAGTTTGAAGAATTTCAGAGATCTAAGCATTGTGTTCTACTTGAAACAGCTGAGCCCCTAGGGTTGTAAAAATCCACCAATTCATGTGCTTCCTAGAGCAGGACACACTCTTTCCGCTAACTGACACTGCCACTCTCCCTGCTCAGGCCTGAAAAGTGGAGGCAAGTGGTGGTGAATAGCATGGACTCAAACCACACTGCCTGGATTAGGAACCCACTTCTGCCCCCAACTAGTATAACCTTGAGTAAATTAGTTAACCTCTCAGTGTCTCCATTTCTTCTTCTGTGAAATGAGAATAACAGGGTTTGTCTCACAGGGTTGTGAGGATTAAATGAGTTCATAAATGTGAAGTACGCAGACAACCGACTGCTGTGCACTCTAAGTGCTCAAGGAGGACTCCCCTGGACATTCCCATACCCTTCTTCACCTTCCCTGTTTTACTGTATTCCCTTAATTATAAGATAATATATATGCTATTAATTTTTATTGCCTGAACCCCCACGACGTTTGTGTCTCTCAAAATAATTCTATGCTGTACCCTCCCCAGGGTTCTCACTCTCTTGGAGGACCCTCCCCTGAATTTCCTGTCTCCTACCAACTCAGCTGTTCTGCACTGGAAGGGTTTGGAACGGCTTTAAGACCCTTCTTCCCTATAGTAATAGCAGTCCTAAAGTACGTAACCACAAATGGAAAGGCACAGATAGGATGAGTGAGAACTGTAGTTTCTCACTCCTCATCCCGGGTTGCATATTAGAACTACCCCACCGCAAATCAATAAAATCAGATTCTCTGTGGATGGGGTTCAGACTTTCATACTTTAAAACACCCTTAAGTACAGTCATGGTTGTAAAACACTAGGTAAGAGGAATCTCAAGTGGGAAAGGTCACGGGGGATAGTGAACAGGGCAGATTACAAGAGAGAAAGGTGTGGTCTCAATCTTAAAGGGCAAGTGGGATTTGGAAGGGTAAAAAAGAGATAGAGAAGAGGGCTGGGCTCTCCAGACAAGGCATGTGTGTTGGGAGGGAACTGAGTGAAAAGCAGCTAGCTGGAAAATGTTGTAGCAACCTCTAAGAGGGTTTGAAATGCCAAAGGAACATAAAATAGCCTCTACTATAGGGTGGTAGCTTATGTTGAAGATACACTAAGTTCTGCATTTAAGGCAATATTTGAGCATTACCCTTAAATTGATGATAGAACAATGTACGTATTGATAGGTGGTAAAGCACATGTAGCAAAATGTTCATTGTTGAATCTAGGTAGTGGGTATGTGAGTGTTCAATATGCAAGTCTTTCTATTTTTTCTGCATGTTTAAAATTGTTCATGATAAAATTTTGGAGATAAAAACTCTATACAAAAATAAATAAATAAAAACAAAATCTCAGATGAAGGAGCTACATTAGAGACCACCTATCTCATTTCAACAAATTTAGGACAACTGGTTTTTTGAGCAATTCTGGAACAACTCATGGTTTCTCTGAGAACTAAAGATGCAACGAGCTTGCATGTAGGAGGTATGTAAATATATAGATGACTCCCTGTGACCCATTCCAAGCCTCTCCCACTGAGTAGTAACGCACCTAGCAGCTTGGGGAACTAAAGTAAAGTCAAGGCAAGAGGAGGCCTCACTGGTAATCCTTCTGCACAGGAAACCCTGAGGCCACCATGTTAATAACTTGAGCTTGCCTGCTAGATAGACCACAAGAAGGAGAATCGTGAACTGAGGCACGTGAGACCATCTAGCTGACTGAAGTCACATGAGTAAGCCCAGGCAAGCCAACAGAAGAACCACTCAGTTGTGCCAAGCCTAATTATTAACCCATAGTATTATGAAATAATGAATGATTTTGTTTTAAGCCACTAAGTTTTTTCAAGCCACTAAATTAGTATATAGAAGTAAAGTGCTGCCACGACAAATAACCTAAACATGTAACATTGGCTTTGGGATCAGGACATTGGCAGAGACTGGAAAAGCATTCACGAAACTATTAGCAAAGGTTGGAAGAGGAGTAAACAGCCTGTTGGTGGAGGCTGGAAATGTGATGAGGACACTGACACAGCAGCTTGAAAAAGGCAACTCTTGTGTATCAGGAAAACTATTGCCTGCAGTAACTTGGAAAAGAGAAAATATACCAAATGAATATTCAGTTCTGGCCAAAGAGATCTCCAGAAATACTGTTTCAGTTGGAAGCTTCTATCTGCCTATGATAACATATAGAAAGAGAAGCACTAAGGAACGACTATGCAGTTTGCAAGCACCATTTAGAGGAAATGTAGAGGGGCCAGGACTTGCTGGGTTAGAAAATAAAACTGTTGTTATATCTCCAGTCTCTCCAGCCAGCAAAATAATCTCAAAATAAGAAATAGCCTCAGGGTAAAGATCAAATCAAGAGTTTGGCTGAAAAATCTTTTGTTAAGACTTCTGAAAGTGTTAAGGTGGTACCTAATAGACTCTCTAAGCCAGACAAAATGGCTTCTGAGATTCTTTCAGGAATTGTCCCAAAGTACCCTCACACCCTGCCAAAAGACGAGAGGCCTATCTCAGAAAGAATTATGAGTGTAGCTTTTGTCTAACCAAGTAGACTATAATCTGATACATAGGAAACCCATGAAATCTTTAATGAAGTTTGTGGGAACCCAGGATCCAGGTCATCCCTAATGGGGAATGAGACCCCACAGCATGTAGCAGCTTGCTTGACCGGGACAGAAGTTGAAGGTCATCAGACCTCCTCAAGGAAAAAAGTACGTACAGATAATATCATAAACAAAGCACTGAAACTCCCCTCCCCTGATCACTGTTGATGACAAACCTCCACACCCCTGTGTCATGAGACTCTCCTAAAACTCTCTTCTCATACCCTATGGAATATCTTTTTCCTAAACTCTTATAAGCTGCCCTTTGCACTCCCCATCCTTGCAGAGTGCGAATTCCATTTTCCTCAGGTGACTGCCACCAAGGACCCTCCTGTTCGTAAGTCCTAATAAACCCATGTCTCACTCTGTGCCTGGCATGTTCTTTGGTCTTACGGCTGCATCAACCCAAGCCCTTCAAGAGCCAGGTTGGAACAAAGATGAATCAGCTTGGGCCAAAAGGGCTACAGTCTATTCAGAACGAAAAGAGGCTCCCTACGTGCCTCCCATCACTCCCCTTTTTGAATGGGAGTGTCTTTCGCAGTTCTCCTGCCCCTGCCTCACCACTGTATATTAGGTTGGGGGTAGAGGGAAAAAATAACTTATCTTTTTAGTACATATGTCTCTGATTCAAAAGTATTGTCACCAAAAAAGCCTTAGCCTCATCCAGACTGATGCATATAGTTACTGATTTTGAGTTTGAGGATGAAATTTGTAGGGATCCTGGGAGAAGGGGTGAGTGTATCTTGTACGTAGGAAGGATGTGAATCATTGGGGCCAGAAGGCAGACTGTGATAGTTACAGTAATGAACCTCAATGAATCATGTCTTCCTGTATCTACATCCTTCTATCATGACTCTGAACTTGGCCATGTGACCTGCTTTGGCCATAGGGACATTAGCAAACAAGACACAAGCAGAGGCTTAAAACATGCTTGTTCATTGGGGCTGTTCTCTGTCTTGCTGTGTAGAGAAGCCTGAGACCAATGTTTGACCAAGCCCGAGCAGTCTCTGGAATAAGCCAAAGCCCATGTAGAAGAGAACTAAGAAGAAACAAGACACCACAGCCAACCAGCTTGCTAACTGTCACACATGGATGGTCATTCAGCGCCAGTTAAGGTGCCAGCTACAACAACAACATGAGCAAGCCCAGATGAAACATGCAGAAGAACTAACCACCAGAGCCCAGCCCCAAATGCCAATCTACCACATTGTGTGCACTGTGTGCAAATAAGTGATTTTATGTCAAGCCACTAAGTTTTGGGGTGGTTTATTGTGCAGCAAACGCTGATTCACTGATAGAAGAGTCATGTTAGATGACAAATTCTTTTGACTAACATCATCCTTGCCTTGCTGAGATGCTCAGGCTGTCAGAAACTCAGAAGAAAGACCTAGAGAGTAACAGATTCAGTCCTCCCATCTCTCACTCTCTCCAGGGTATGAACTCATTAAACGGAAGAGAACAAATTGACCTAAATCACTTGAATGTTATTTTTCTCCCTTTTTTCAGCTTCATGAATAAAAAGTGAATTTATCTCCATAAAAGCTATATATAAAATGACTTCACTGTGGTGGCAAAAAAACATTTTCAGAATGAATAATCAGAACATGATATCAGATGACAGGACAAAACATTTGAAATCAGGACTGTCCTGAATATCTAAGACACTGTTGTGAGCTACTAAAAGTTTCTGAATAAAAAAACTGATGTTACTGTAATATATGGGGAAAATGAGGATTACCAAAGCATGCATTGGGTCGTAAAGGACCATATCAACATGTGGAAACAAATCAGGACATACTATGAGCATCTGCTTGAAAGAAGACTAAAGACTGCCCTGGGAACGTAAAACTGCATGTGTAAAGTAAAGACAGTGAAGGAAGAATGGAATCTCAAAAAAGGAAAAAAATCATTGCTTTAGGACAGGCAGAGTTCAAAGCTCCAACAGGGGTTGAGTGCATAATGCTTCAAAACAGTCATTTCTATTCACCTTGTCATATTTTGTCTTGAAAAGAAATGCAAATCTATAAAAGTGATTCATGCACAAAGTTGACCATATTTTTAACAATTAAACATCGGGAACAAGTTAAATGTCCAAAGATTGAGAAACAGTGAACAGGTTCTTCCTTTCAATGGACTATCATAGAAGCCACTTTTAGTAGGATAAATGTTGGCTGTTCCTTCATTTTTTAAATTATGGGCTTGGGGTAGATACATGTCACTAGCCTTAATACACTGTGATTTTATCTTAAAGGACAGTAAAAATGTATGCATGTAGGTGTGTAGTTATGTAAATGTATAAATTTATCAAATCAAATCCCAATGACGGATGAAAACTAAAATAAAATGGAAGACTCCTAAGGGTGCAGACTGTGCTTTGCACATCATCAAATGTAGACTAACAAAGTATTCTGCACGTAGCAGCTATTCAGCAAATTTATTGAAAAGAATCAATGATAAAATACTAAGAATTAGTAATAATGTATGCCCGCCAAACCATATCATTTGTTACAAGCTTAATACAAATTCTAATTTATCCTCTTAGGCGAGGTTCCTGGCAGAGATACCTAATATCCTACTGTGTATTTACTTAGATTTTTCTGTATAATTCAGATGTCATACAAATCATAGTAACTGGAAAATCTACTCAAACCCCCTGAAAAATGTGGTTAATTATATGCCTTAGATAGCATATTCCAAAACAAACAACAAAAACTCCTTTGTTATTTAGTTCCTTCAAATAATTTATTTTAGGTGGTGGTTCCTTCATGTACCAAACATTTCATATGTGCCAGGTACTCCTCTAGGCACAGAGGTTTCATCTGCAATAACTTAGGCATTCAAATGTTCATGCTCTTTGATCAGTTTTTCCTGAATAACTTTAAAAAACAAAAAAGCTATATTGTGGAAGATGCTAGCTACAGACAGAATACAGTTCAGGGTAGACCTAAGAATCCCATTGAAAGTGGGAGAACGGGGCCAGGAAACGTCAACTGATACAAACTTCTTTTCCTAGCAAATCAGAATGTTTCCCTATTAACAATAAGAAAGGTGCAGAACGTTCACACACAAATGACTCACTGTTACCTTAGGAAATGTCCTGAATTGGATTTCTTATGCATTCTTGGTACTCATACTTTCAAATGAGTGACATGTTTTGGGAATGAAAACACAGAACTCTCAATGTTGTTCTGATAAAATCCTGGAACATGTAACTCTCCAGCGCAGGAAGCCTAAACTAAGAATAGATCCAGATCTCTTTTCCTGTCCAAATTTTACTCTTTTTTTTTTTTGATAGGATGCTTGACCCGAACTAGCCAAATCAATTCATATAAAAAATTACAGTTACCAGCCTGGTAACTGTGTAGAGGCGCAATAAATGTTAACTGCGTTCAATTAAGTAAAGTTCATCATAATCACCATTCCCAAGGGTTAGAAAGCTTTCCCTTTAGCCGCTGAACACCATCAATCACTCTTTGTTAGATAGCACTGGTTTCCTTATGACAAACCTCTTCTCAGCATCCTTCAAAATTCAGCTTGCTCAAAGACAAAGTTTACGCTCCTCTGCCTGCCATTCCAGATCGTTGGATCAGACTAAGAGCTGGGAAATGCAAAGTCCTCAGGAACCAAATAAGTATTAAAAATGAGAGAGGCAGGCAGGTGAACTGGCAAATGGCTTCAGCCTCAGTGTGGAGGAAACTAAGAAGTACAGCAAATAGTCCCCACAAGGCCCTGTCTAAAGGTATGAAGGCACCGTTCAGTTCAAATTGCTTGCCACAAAGGGCCAGTGCATCTCAGGGCAGATTCATTTTCAGAGAAGCAGGCAATCCAGAACTTTTGGTGAAATCTCCCAATTATCAAATGCAGAAAATGCTCTCAAATGTAAAATCTGGTTTGGGCCATATCAAAATGTGAACAGCTAGTCTATATTTTCACCTGCACATATTTTAAAAATCAACCCTAAGGAAATCCACTGGCTACTACAGTCCTCCCACATTGTGGCAGTGGCAGTGAGCCCAGTAGCCTAGCATCCCAGTATCACCACACATCCACTGGCATGCCTATCCCCCCACAACTCTCCAAATTATGGAACACATCAGGTACAGCTCAGACAGCCCTGGACCTCCTGGAAGTTCTCCCCCTCACTTGGGCCACGGAGATCTCTGCTGTCCCTGCCCTTCACCCATAACATTGAACAATTGAGCATGGATGTCCCAGTATTTTCATTTAAGCTGCTCCATGTGTGTTGTTCATAATTAACCACTTGGTGGGTGATTCAGGCGTGGACAGAGCAGAAACAAATACTGAGGGGGGACTCCATGTTAGATGAGCCACCCCCACCAAACCAAGAGCAGACTTTGCCCAATACCAAAAGGGCAGTCTACAGGGCAAGGTAAGGGAACAGATCCAACCTATTGACTGCCAACATGGAATTACCGGAAATTCTCACCTCTTTTCTGGCTCTCAGGAGCCGCGTGGCCATTTTCCTGGTCTCCTGAGTGCTCTCCCTGAAGAAGGGTAAAGTCTCAGAAGACAGATCTGGGGACGTGAAGAGAAATGAGAGAGCACCTGGGTAGAAAACTCCTCCCCATGAGTGAACGTGGGATCCGCCCCACAGCCCTACTATTGAGTATCGGAGGTGTCATAGAAATCACCAGCTCAGCCCAATTCCCAACAGAGCCGTGGGGAAAAAAAGGCCCAGGGTTGTAGAGTACCGACAAGCGCGGCCTCTCAGCTCTGGCCAGGGAGTGAAGCCCCTTTCGCCCAGCAGCGGGATGAGGCTTTTTCTCTGACCCTGTGGGTTTGAATGAAAGGAAAAAGGCTTGAAGGTGCCTACAGGAGAACCCCCGAGTTCAGAGACAGCTCTGCCTCTCCCAGCCTCTGTTCCTGTGAGCAAAATGGGGGCGAGCAAAGGGACGTGCTGACTGGATGAGGCCATGCCTATAGGGCACTCACGGAACACAGGGGGTGCACGTTGTCGATCCCGAGGCTGAAGCCCAGAGAGCGAAGTGCTGCGGGGTAGGAAAGACACCAGCAGGGAGGCCTAACCCCGGCCGGACCCACCAACCGAGAGCGCTCTGCTGCGTCAACCCAGCAGGAAGGACGACGGCGGGCGCAGGGGCATCTGGAGCTTGTAGTCTTTGAAGCAGAGAAGCGGAGGGGTAGTTGGCTTCTCCAAGGTAGGGTCACCCTTTCTGCACCCCTCAAACACCCAAGACCTGGAGCCCATTGTTAGGATGCTCGGACCGCGAGTATTCCGGGAAATGTAGTCCTGAAGCGCTGGCGAGCATTCTGGGAAATGTGGTCCGTGCTGGTGCACGTGGTCTGCAGGCAGCCAGGCAGAACAGCCAGTCCTCCAGTGGTGCCAGTGAGCAAGGCTCACGCACGCTGGTCCCGGCCCCGGTGTGGCCCGCCCGGTGCGGAGACAAGGGTCGGCTAGGGTGGAGCTTGAGAGTGGCGGGAAGGGGCGCGGCTCAGGGCTCGGGATTTAGAAGACCGGTCGTCCGGATGCGGCTCGCCTGGTACTCTGCTTTGGGGCGACTGCAGTCTTGCGTCCCCGGGGACAGGAGGGATGCACAAACTCCCCGAATGGAGGTGGGAGCCGTTCTCTGGTCTTGTGTCCCTGGGATTTGAGAGGTCAGCGGGTGGAGGAGGCTGAACTTAGGGAAAATAGCCAGAGATATCCTGGAGGTGGTGGTGAGGATGCGCGGCTTGATCAGAAATCCCTGGGATTTTATTGGAGCGTGGAGAAAAAGTGCAGTTTGGTGCAAACTTTCCCGGGTGGTGGTGGCGGTGTGACGAGGAGTTGGAGGGTGAGAGGATGCATAATTCTGTTTTGTACATAAGAGAATTTTTTGCATTGATTTTGATTTTTTAAAACATTACATTAAAATATTTATCTTGGTTACTGGGTTTAGGGCCCCCCCCCCTGAAATTTTGCGCCCACAAGCCCTGCATTAATGAAACACAAGAATTGATTTGACACTTTATATGAACTTCATGGCTCCTACTGGCCTGTAGCCTTGGTGGGAGGGTAAGGGCCTGGCTGCTGGGTATTTAGTAGTCAGAAAGAGCCCTTTAGGAGCTTTGAACTGAATTGATGAATGGTGGTTTACCTTCTCTTTTCCTTTCTTGACTTCCTTAATATCTCTAGTTTCTTGGTAACCATCCTTCCCAAAAACCTGCCCCCAAGGTACCTCAAAGGCCTTGGTATACATATTCAAAGACAATTGTTAAATCGTCACACCCCCCTCCAGAGTCTTTCTCCAACATCCCTTCACCTGGAGAATTAGAAACAGAGTTTGCTTGTTAAGTGTCAGCCTCTCCCCTTGGGTGGGTGCCAGGGTGGGATCCAGTCCAGGTCACCTGCCTTGCCAAAAATTTCACGTCCAAGAATGCAGAATGCTCAGAACAGAACTCATTGGGAACCAAAATCAGGCAGGGATGGGGCTGTGAGAAGGCACAAAAGAAATGCAGGGGCTGGAAAACTCCAGAAAGAGGAATGGGGGTGAGGGTTGGGGGGCTGGGATCCTGAGAGAATCCAAATCCCTGTGAGTTGACATGTGTTTCCCAGGCAGTGAGGAGAGACCCAGGCTGATAAGGTATTTGCAATAAATCAAACATAATATAATAGCAGGTCAGGTGATGATGTGACTCTAGAAAAACAGAAAGAGGAAAGAACATGTCTTAAACTCCAAGGACACCTAAGAAAACATTTACAGCTGTGTTCATTTAAATGAAAGGTGATATTTACTGGGTGCTATATCCCAGGTACAATGATACACCACAGATAGACCTGAGTATGGCTCATAAATCTTGGAGCCCTCTGTGATATCTGTACTTTGAGGATCCTCATTTCCCACACTTCTGTCTGGGCTCTGAGCCTCACAGATATGACAATCCATCTAAATTACAAACTGAAAAAAACATAGACATGCCCATCTAGGTAACATGCCTGATTAAAATTAATTCAACATAGATAAAAATCAGAACATATGTAAGAAAATGGTGGCCTTAATATAATGATGGGCGTGATATTTAGTATTATAATGAGGTATAGGTGTCTTGTAGGTTAAAGTCTAAGCTACTGTGCATGACAGGCAAGCCCATTTTGGTTAAATCATGCTTGGGTTAGCTAGATAATTTTGAACTTGCAGTCGGTTAGTTCTGGGCTGACCCAAGACCCTTCATTAATAAGCATTAGGGATTGTCTTCAGTATAGTAAGACTCTAAAGTAGACAAACTGGATAGATGGGTACAAGTGAAGGTTATACACACAAGGTTTTTACAATCACAAGGGCACAAGTTAAAGGCTATACAGTCATTATCAGAGATCAAGGCAGCTGGATTACAGTTCAGGTTTCAGATAGTTCCCTCTGTCTACCTAATATATCAGAAAATAAAAAGGAATATCTACATGATGATTCAGTAATCATCATCAGTCCTTCTTCTTGGTTACAGTGGGGCCCTCCCCAAATCTAGGTTCGTCACTTGGTGTGGCCAAATGTACAGACACACTGAACAGCTGAAGAGGAAAATGGGGTTTATTTACACCAGCAGGAGAGCAGAGGAGATTTTACCAAATCTGTCTCTCTGTGGTGATTTTTCAATTGTCTTTTATACATGGCAGAGATAAAGATAATCATCTTGAGTAACACGTAACAGAGGCCTGGAGCTTCAGCAGTTTTTTATCTCAGTTATTTACTACTTCCTTTAGGATTTACATCCTCTGGGACACCTGGGGATGGTGCCTCCAAGTCTGGGGTGATAAATGAAAGCTTATTCATATCTGAGTGGAGATTTTACATTAAGACTGTAAGACAGAGCTCTCGTTCACAACTTGCTTACAGTTTTCCAACTACATTTAAGAGGTTACTGCTACACATCAGTGCTCAGAAATATTACAGTCTTAAAAATAGTACCCCAAAAAAAGCATAAAATTATTAACCTTTATATACAACATAGACAGAGTTCCTACTCTGAAACTCAAAAGTTTAAATAGAAATTACAAAAAAAGGCAGAACAAAACTCCAGAATTGGGGGAGGAGGGAGTTTAAATCATTGATGAGCCAAAGAAGAAATAATTTTAAAATAATTTAATTTCCAATGAATGCTGATGAATAAAACTGCGAACTAAGACTTGTAGAATGAGGCCAAAATGGTGGTGCTTTACAGTAATCTATGACTTAGAAGTTAAGGTAGAAAATTAGGGAGCTGAAAAACACCTTCAGGTTAGAAAAACTAACAGAACAATAGGACAGAAGAGAGTAAGGTAACAGACTCTAGGTGGGGCAATGAGAATGGAGAAGGCTGGAAGAGCATATGCATAAAGTCACAATATAGAGAGAAGGTGGGGAGGTGGGTGCACAGGATTGCACTAGGGATGGAAGGAAGAAGGTGACAGACACCCCTGGAGGGTATATTCAGGGATTGACATTGTATAAGAAACACAGAAGAGTTAGTTGTGGAGACTTTCCCATCCTATGCTCAGCAGAAGGGCAATACAGGTGATGTCTCCAGATGTTGGGTGCAAGTGGACAAATGGGGAGTCAAAAACAGCATGTGAAAACACAGCCCCTCGGGAAAGAAATGGGGGAAATGGGCACAATCCTGTCCTCAGAAAGACACAGCACTTAAGTCCACTTACAAGGAAACCCAGGGGTTCAGGACAAGGCTGTGGGTTCATCAGGAGACAGCAGCCCACACCCCTGAGTGGTACCAAATCCACAGGGCGCCAGCAAAACCCACTGCCCCAGCTGAGCTAACCACAAAGTGATTAGAGCAGAGGAGAGACTGCCAGAGGGTTCAGGAGAATCTGGGGCCTCCCAGCAGGACCTGAGAACTGCTGGTCCCATAAGGAACCTCAACTGGGGAGGAGGCTCCATGTTCTCATGTGTGTGAGTGGAGGGGAAGGGCGGTGGTGAGAGAAGAAACACAGAGGAAACATAATAGTTGTGTATTTTTTTTTTAATATTTAATAATATCTATCTCAGGTAGAGATGGATACAGTGACAGAAAATAAGGTAGAGGAATGAGCTAAACACCATAGGTACATGATGATGGATAAATGAATGGCATGTATGGGGAATTTACCCACATATGTGGACTTTATATGTTTACATAAATACTTATATGCATACATCACCCAGTGGAGATGTTTACATGAACTGCATTTATATTGTGAAATCGACAAGGAGATGAAGTAAAAATATAACATTTATGGAGAAAGTCAATCTCCATTTAGTGGGAAGCACTTCAGAACATCACCACAGCTTCTCCTCTTCCTTCTGAATAGTGTCTACTGCCTTCAGCAGTTGATGGCAAATCACAGCCTGGCCACCCCACTCAGAATATTGCAAACACAAATGTATAAACCACAGAACTCACCAGAAACTAAAGCCCAGTAGTGCAGGGGCTCTGAAAGAGACTTCAGGGAGAATGAAGGACTAAAGAACTTCAGGAGGGACAATGGGATTGAGACTAAATAACACATATACTTTATTCCAATTACCCACCCACAAGCGAAAGGATTTTACAGTTAGGATCATTTTCTCTATTATTACCATAACATGAGGTCACAACCCAAACCACAGGTGCCGCTCAGATTGGATCTCTGTGCTCATGTAAATTTACTCCTTCAAAGAGATGCACAGAGCTTATGCAGGAGGTGGGTCGGGGTGGGGGGCAGCACAAAAATAGGTAAGTGATCTGGGAATACCTTTGAATTGAGTGAAAAAATTCTCACCCCCATAGCATCTCTATCCCTCACTGGCACCACATGGGTCTTCATGTCTTCATTGCCAGTGCAGGAAAGGGGGACCCCACATTCCAGCCATACCATAACTTCTGGGTTATATTTAGACTTTCCTAATTCAACCCCTTTGAAAACCACAGCACAAGTCATCTCCTTTCTCAGTATGAATGTTCACATCTCAGCCTTACCTCTCCAACTTCTAGTGAGATTCATCCAAAATCTAGACCTAAATGAATACAAAACAAGATTTGCCTGGGAAAGTTCAACCTCTCCCTTCTGAGAGGAAACCCTTAAGAAACATCAGCACAGGCTCTCCCATCTCTGCTCAAAAAGTCCTTCAGGAGCAGAGGGCAAAGCTCAACTAGACCCATTTACCTGCAAGAACTGCAACATAACACAAATACACAGAGAAAGATAAACTAATATAATTTAATATAATACCAAGTCAGGGAGGGATGCCCACCATGAAATATTCAAGTAATAAACTTGTATTGGGGGTGGAAAGAGATAGAGACTCTAAGGATGGACTGGAGGGTAGGTCCTGAGAAATTCCACATCCTGGGGGAAGTGGGGGTGAGTGATCAGGTTTTGAGGAGACTCATAGGCCAAAATTATATCTGTCCAAACTCATACACAGTTAAAATTATACCTAGATGGGTGGTGAGGTAGGCAGTTAGCAACAATGAAAAGCCAGGGAAAAAGGTGGATATGTGAAAGGCTTCTCTGTAAACTCTGAAGACAGTAAATGCCAGCAACATCCCCAGAAAGTGTGTATAGCAGCATTTTGTCAATTAACAGTGGAAAGGTTGGAACACCAAGGGCAAGACAAAGGCTGGATACTTCCCCTGGGTCATTCTATGTGAACCTGGCAGCCAGCAATCCTGGGTGTCACCATTTCCTCATGATGAAACAAATCCCAGAGGGGTTTATTGGTGGATCCAAGGATGGACAGCTAATAAATAAAGGCTGGATCTGGAATCTGAAGAGATGCCATTGACCTCCCAGGCCTGTGCTTAATGCTCAAAAGTACTAAAAATCTACCTCACTTAGTGGTAAGCTCAAAGAAACTATCTTTCCATTCCCCTCAAGTTATCTTTTCTGGTTGGTATTTTCTCTGTGAGTTAGGCATGTGTATAATAGAGGACATAGATTGTCTTTGTCTCCAGTTCCTCCAAAACTTTGGAATTTCCCATGATAAGAGTATCTTTTGTTGTTCTTGGAAGCACCACCAACAACAACAACCACCATACCTGATACTTTTTTCTAATGAGATGACAGGGTGGGTCCAACCACACAGGTAATCTTAGAATGGGGAGTGGGCCACAAACCAGAAAGACCAACCATGTGATTAGGGTGTTGGAGCTTTAAGTCAGGTCTTACCAGTCCAACCTTAGTAAGAGAAGCGTGCTGGAATTCAATCACATGGACATTGATTCCATCAATCCTGCAAAAAGACCCCAATGAAAACTCAAGCACTGGAGCTTATTTTGGGGTATGGTGTGAGGGATGGATATAATTATTTTTCCACAGATGGATAAACAGTTGTCCAAACACCATTTACTGAAGAGTCATCCTTTCCACTGATGTGAAATGCCACCTTGTCCAATAACCTTATATAGATCTGGATCTATGTGTGGGCTCTCTCTCTTTAGTCCATGTTTGTCTATTAATGTCCCAATACCACCTGAAGTTTTGTAGAATACTTGACTCTAGTAGGGCAAGTCCTTTATATTCTAAAACTTTTCTGACCCTTCCGACCAATTTTGTCTTCCAAATGAGTATTAGAATGAGCAATTCAAATTCTATTAAATAAAAACTGCTGAGATTTTGAGGAGACCCAGGGTTTGGTCTCCCCCTCCCTACAGAGAGCAAGTTGCTGCACACAGCTGCCCACGTGACTGGGAGAGAAGTTAAAAGTCAATAGACCTCCTCAGGGAAGCAAGAATGTACAGATGGTATTGTAAAGGACTTATCTTGTAAAGCATTAAAACTCCTCTCCCCTGACGTCTATGTTGGTAACAAAACTCTAGACCCCTGTGTCATGAGACCCTGCTGAAACTGTTCTCATACTCATTGGAATGTCTTTGTCATAAACTCTTAGAAGATGCCCCTTGCACTTCCACCTTTGCAGAGCACTGTTTCCATTTTCCGGACAGCTGCCACTGGAGACTAATAAAACTCATGTCTGACTCTGTGTTTGGCATGTCCTTTGGTCTTGTGGCTGCCCTGACTCAAGCCCTTCAAGAGCTGGGTTGGAAGAGATTTTCATTGAGATTGGCAATTGTGATTAATGTCACTAAGAATGTGGTGTGCACATATCTGTTTGAATCCCTGCTTTCAATACTTTTGGGTAGATATCTGGAAGTGGGATTGCTGAGGCATATGATAATTCTATAATTCTATACTCAACTTCCTGAAGAACTGACAATATTTTCCACAGTGGTTACAACCTGTTTTACATTGCCACCAGCAATGAATGAGTGTTCCTAATTCTCCACATCCTAGCCAACACTTTTTTTTTTTTACATAATGCTTTAATTCTTAAGGATTCTGAAAGCTGGTTAAATGATACATTTTATCATATTTTTATTGTTAAGTTTAACATATATACATAACAGTAATAACTTTCACAGTATGAACGAGTAGTTAGCAAATTTCAAAGAATGTTATGAGTTACAGTTCCACAATTTCAGTTATTTCCTTATTCTAAAATATAACATATATACAGAAAGGTGGTAACTTTCAAAGTGAAATTTA
This sequence comes from Choloepus didactylus, assembly GCF_015220235.1. Classification (NCBI taxonomy): domain Eukaryota; kingdom Metazoa; phylum Chordata; class Mammalia; order Pilosa; family Megalonychidae; genus Choloepus; species Choloepus didactylus. The sequence continues at coordinate 17,573,486 of NC_051333.1, forward strand.
ATGAGTAGCTATAGAGCAAACTTCAAAGCATGTTATGGGTTACAGTTTCACCTTTTCAGTTATTTCCTTCTAGCTATTCTAATACCCTAGCATCTAAAAAATATATTTATATAAAGATTCAGTACTTGTAATCCTTTGTTAAATCCTATCTTGTTTGTTGCTACCCCTTCCTCTAGTTTAATCACTTTCTTGATTTCAGGGGTCTCTAAGCAGAGACTACCCTAACTTGTTCATATTGAAAAGGGGTGTCAACATTATAGGGAAAGTTGCTGCATCTGATTGTTGTTCTTAAAGAGGTTGTTGCCTCTGGATTTTAGGACTTGTCTAGCATAGGAACACTCTGGTGGATTTAAGCTGCTGAGACATAAACTTAGTGAGGGAAAATTTTATAGGATCTAGATAGGGAACTAGGTATTTAGAGACTACTGTTGGTTAGGGCATGTCATACTGTGGCCATTTGGGATATCTAGCTGGAGCTTCCATAAGAGAAACCTCCAGGATAGCCTCTCAACTCTGTTTGAAATCTCCCAGCCATTGTAACCTTATTTTGTTACCTTTTTTTTCCCCTTTTTGTCAAGGAGTTATTTTCAATCCCTCAACGCCAGGGCCAGGCTCATTCCTGGGAGTCGTGTCCCACATTGTCATGGAGATTCACTCACCAGAGAGTCATGTCCCACATGGGGGGGGAGGTTAATGAATTTATTTGCTTATTTGGGCTCAGAGAGAGAAAGGCCACATCTGAGAAACAAAAGAGATTCTCTGGAGGTGCCTCTTGTGCATAAATATAGGAAGGTCTAACCTCCCTTTTACAGCTGTAAGTTTCACAAGAGCAAGCCTCAATATTGAGAGGGCTTGACTTTTTAAGTACGGAGTTCCTAATTTCACATAGCATACATTCTGCTCAAGATGAATAATCAGTATCTCACATTATCTTCACTTAGTTGTACAATCATCATCACTCTCAATTTTAGACAATTATCACAACGCAAAACATCCCAGAACTCTTATCACTTGCTAAATATTCACCCCTAGTATTAGTGTAGTGCTGGTAGGATATTCCTTTTAAATATAGTCTATAATATGTAATGGGTAGTTTTTCCATATATCACTCTGTTGTTAACTCTTTGTACCCATGTCATACCTTAGAAGTATATCATGCAAACACTTATATTGGTAGTGCTACTCTGTTGGTTATATGCCTTTAAACAACCACTTTTGACCATGTTCACCTTCAATATGGCACTGATACTCATAATCACATTAACAAACCACAATCATCCCTGTCCATTCCCATAACTTTAACTTCACCCTCATTATCATGTCTGTACATATTAGGTTATCATCCCCCTTTTACTAGCTTCTGTCTATCTCTAGATCCCCTATATACTACATTATAAGACACTGATTTTGCATGGTTCAGGGAGTTCACATTAGTGGTAACATACAATATCTCTCCTTTTGTGTCTGGCTTATTTCACTCAGCATTATGTCTTCAAGGTTCATCCATATTGTCATATGTTTCAGGACTTGGTTTCTTCTAGTTCATTTATCCTTTCTTCTGCCTTTCCATTCTGTTCTAATACATTTTTAATTTGATCAACAGTATCTCTTATTTCCATAAGATCCATTTTTTATTTACTCTTTCAAATTCTTTTTTATGCTCTTTAGGGTCTTCTTGGTTCTTCAGGCTGTTTATGATATTCTGTTGGTTCGGGGCATTTGATTATCTTGGTAAGGTTATATTTTGGGAAATGCAGGATTATTTGAGCATTTATGTGTAATTTGTCAGAGTCACAGTTTAGTGGAGTGCACTTTCCCTGTACCAGCATATGGTGCTCTTGAGCCACCTCCTACCCTCAAGCCAGCTCTCCCCCAACTTCGTCTCTGCACTGAGTGGGTCCAATCCAGGTGGAAATCCAATCAGCACACCAGTTTTCAATGTGCACTTGTGACTGCCAGCCCTGTGAGAGGAAGGTGGGAACTGCACAGCTAGGCATGGAGTCTGCACCAGGGCACAGTGTTCCTGGAAATTCTCAAAGCTGGAATTGGACCACTCTGGGGCTGTGGAGCTGTGTGTCTCACCTTCCAGCTCAAATGCACTGCAGTCACTGTCTGCCAGGCACCCTTGAGTCCCTGGGATTGGGGAAGGGCACCTGGAGCTTCTGTGCAGTGCCCTTGCCTCTCAGCTGTGCACACCATAGTCTTCCATGGAGGAAGAGTGAGTATGGTCACCACAAGTGCACTGCATCCCAAGTTCCCACATGGGAGCTCTCAGCTGTGGGGCTATGAAGTAGGCTATCTCCCTAGCCAACTGCTGAGATGGTTGCATGGGGCATGGAAAGCTCCTCCCTTCCATGCTCATCAGCTGCTCTCACCACACATAGTGGCTGACTCTAGCCACCAGTCCCTGGGACAGGAGCTCTTGGCCACTGGGCTATGAAGTGTTATATTCCCAGCCAATTGCTGAGATGGGTGCACAGGATGTGGAAAGCTGCTCCCTTCCACACCCATCTGCCATCTCCAGCTGCCAGTCTCCAGCATAGGAGCCATCATCTACAGGGCTGTGAAGGGTTATCTCCCCAGCCAACTGCTGAGAAGGGTGTATAGTGTGTGGGAATCTGCTCCCTCCCATGCTCCTCAGCTGGCTGCAGCCACCCATCCCCAGTGGTGGTCTGGGCCGAACACAATCACTGATCCTTACAAATGCAGTCTCCCTGCCTCTCCAGCTAGATCTACACTATGTGGTGTAGACATCCCTGCCCAGCCCTGCTGTCCTGGAATGCATTCTGCCCTTTACCTAGTCTTTCACGTGAAGGAGAATTTTGCTCTGCCTCTCTTAATCTGCCATCTTCCCAGAAGTCCAACACTTCTTTTTAGCAGTGCCATTCTAGAGAGTATGCAAATGGTATCTCATTGTAATTCTGAGTTGTTTTTCCTTAACAGCTAATGACATTGAGCCTCTTTTCGTGTGCTTATTTGGAGAAATGTATATTCAAATCTTTTGCCCATTTTCTAATTGGATTGTCTTTTTGCATCTAGTTGTATGATTTCTTTATATATACTGGATATTAAACCCTTATTGGATATGTGGTTTCCAAATATTTTCTCCCATTCTGTAGGTGTTTTATGCCACCTTCTTGGTTGACCAGAACCAGTGATTTAATTTTAATTTTAATTTCCAAATTATTTGACTGATTATTTTTAAAAATTTAATACCTTTCTACTTTTCTTTAAGCAAAGTAATTAAACTTATTCTAACACTCTGCCCTGTCTGCTTTATTAATCCTGTTTCTTGGTTCTGTAAATGCTTAACTTTTTACTACAGCTTGCCTTACACAGATACTGATACTTATAATCACATTAATAAACATTAACATCCTCCCCAAAATGTTTACATGTTATGTAACCATAGTCCAATTATCAAAACCAACAAATTATATTAGGTGGTTTTCTCCTACTAGGATATGTATGCTTAACACATTTGTGTGATTATGATCTATTTAAACTCACTGATCCTTTCATATTTCAAGGATCCTATTTATTTTGCATTCTTATTCTTTTATTTCCTGTCTTTTTCTCCACTCATTAGTTTTATTAATTTTTTTCACTTAGTGCTAAAGAATTTGAATCCCCTTTTGTCCTATTGTTTCTATACTTGAATTGTTTTTAACATTTTACTGTGATATTCCTTTTTTAAATCCCTGTATTTTCAACCTGTTTGAATCTGTTTGAGTTGACCCTTATAAACAGCATGAAATTGGAATTTTTTCTCCAATCTTGTAGTCTGTCTTTCCAGCCAATAACTCAACACATTCTTCATTGAACCAATAATAAAAGTAATAGTTAAAAAATAGGCAGGGCGCAGGGCAAGATGGTGGCATAGGGAGATGCGGAATTTAGTTGGTTCTCTGGAACAACTAGCATATAGCCAGGAACAACAAGTAAATAGACTGGAACAACCACTGGGGGACATCTGTGACTGGACACACATCGTACACTAGTCTGGAATGGATGGAATGGCTGAGATCACAGCATAAAAACTTAAGTAAATCTCCTCAAACTGCAGAGCTGGAGCCCCTCCCCCACTGGCATGGCAGGCTGAGCTGACACACTTCCCTGTGGGAAAAAGAAGCAGTCTACTAGGAGGAAGGGAAGGTAGGTCAACCAAGTTCCAACTGTGGTTTTAGTTGATGAATTTGGACTACTGAATACAAGCTACGAGCACAGATAAACCCAGAGCAAGCAGGAAAGGAACTCAGTGGTTTCTCCAAGCAGCGAGGAGGCAGGGCTGACAGAAAAAAAAATACTTAACTAAACAAAGAGGCTTTTGGAGTTGACTGAGCTGAGAATACTGAAAAAGGGCTATGTGCCAAGAAAAGGGGGACATAGAACCAGACACCAACTCTGGTTCTTGACTGGTAACTGGGGGGCTGTGGACTGGCTCTGAAAAGAGGATTTCTTTATTTTTCCTTTTTTCTCTTTTTCTACATAGCTCATTAGAGAAAGCCTCAGGCATTTTCAGTTGTCAGTGCTGATCCAGGCAAGGGTGAGTTAAGATAGTTAGAGAGACAAAGGAAGAAGTCAAATGTAGGAGATAAATCCCTAAAGGGCTTATCTTCCCTAAGGAAAGGGGGAAGCAGGGCCATCTGGTCTGGGAAAATCTGATTGGGTTAATCAAGGAAACCAGATGCCTACACAACAAAAAATTATGAATCACACTAGAAAAAATGAAGATATGGCCCAGTTAAAGGAACAAGCTTACACTTCAAATGAGATACAGGAGTTGAAACAACTAATTAAAGATCTTCAAACAAATATGTTTGAAAATATGAGCAGGGTCTCAGGAAATGAATGACAACATGGAGCATGTGAATATGTGTCATGGGTGTCCCAGAAAGGGAAGAGAAGGGAAAGGGGGCTGAAACAATAATGGAAGAAATAATTACTAAAAATTCCCCATCTCTTAAGAAAGACATAAAATTGCAGATCCAAGAAACACAGCATACCCCAAATGGTATAGATCTGAATAGAACTACTCTGATACACTTAATAATCAAATTATCAAATGTCAAAGACAAAGAGAGAATTTTGAAAGCAGCAAGAGAAAAGTGATCCATTACATACAAAGGAAACTCAATAAGACTGTGCAGATTTCTCAGTAGAAACCATGGAGGCAAGAAGGCAGTGGCATGATATATTTAACATACTGAAAGAGAAAAACTGCCAACCAAGAATTTTATATCTGGCAAAACAGTCCTTCAAAAATGAGGGAGAGTTTTAAATATTTTCAGACAAACACTGAGAGTTTGTGAACAAGAAACCTCTGCAAGAAATACTAAAGGGAGCACTACAGGCAGATAGAAAAAGATAGGAGAGAGGTTTCAAGAAGAATATAGAAATGAAGACTCAGTGAGAATAAAAAGGAGAGAAAATAAAATCAAACAAAATAAGATATGACATATAAAGTCAAAATGGTAGACAGTAGACATCATGTTGTGTGAAATTAGCCAGAAACAAAAGGACAGGTACTCTATGGACTCACTAATATGAACTAACATTGATGAGTGAAATTGGAGAGTTAACATAGAGAACACAGGTTATCAGGAGATAGAAAGAGCTTAGAAATTGGGCATTTGATGCTGAAGGAGTACATAAGGGTAAACAGGATTGATTATATAGATCCAGAAATGGATAGCATAACACTGTGTGACTGTAGCACAAGGCTAGGGGCATGTATGACACCAGACGGAAAGATAGAAGATAAAGACTGGGATTGTATAACTTAGTGAAACCTAGAGTGGTCAATGATGGTGATTAAATGTACAAATATAAGAATGTTTTTAAAAGAGGGAAAACAAATGGATGTCAACATTGCAAGGTGTTGAAATTTGGATGGTACAAGGGAAAAATACAATCAATGCAAGCTAGAGTCTATAGTTAATGGTAACACTGTACGATGCTTCCATTAATTGTAACAAAGGTAATATACCAAAGCTAAATGTCTATAAGAGGGGGTTATAAGGGAGTGATATGGGATTCTTGGTGGTGGTGGTGGTGTCTGACCTTTTCATTGTATTTTACTTTATTTTTTATTTTTCTTTTATCTTTTATCTTTTTATTCTTCATTTTTTTCTCCTTTTCCTCTTTCTTTGTGGAAGAAATGGAAATGTCCTCATATGGGTTGTGGAGGTGAATGCATAACTATGTGACTGTATTGGGAATCACTGATTGTTTACTCAGAATGGATTGAATAGTGTGTGAATAAAACTGTTAAAAAATAAACAAAGGGATACAAGTGCTGGAGAAAATGTGGAGATGGGGATTTACCTATTCACTGTTGGTAGAATGGTGCAGCCCGTCTGGAGGGCAGTGTCATGGTCCCACAGGAAGCTAAATATGAGGTTGCCATATGGTCTTGCAACCCTGCTATTGGGTATACACTTGGAAGAACTGAGAGCAGGGACATGAATGGACATTGCACACTGGTGTTTACGATGGCAGTATTCATGATTCTCAACAGATGGAGGTGACCTAAGGGTGCATCAACCAATAAAAGGAATGCTGATCTGTGATGTATGCATTTCATGGAATATTGAGCAGCAGCAAGAAGAAGTGAAGCTGTGAGATATGCAACTAGGTGAATGGATCTTGAAGACAGTATGTTGAGTGAAATAAGCCAGAATCAAAAAGATTAACATTATAAAGCCTCACTAATATGGACTGACAATAATGTGCAAACTCTGAGAATTGAATCTGAGAGCACAGGTTATCAGGGGAAGGCTTATGGTAAAGGTTTCAAATATGCATATTCCAACAAAACATTTGGTTATTGCCTTGTTCTTGGGAGATAATCTTTAAACCCTTGCAATATCTTGTCTGAAAAAAGTGTCATTGTTTACCAGAGGCCATGGGCCATACCAGATAGTTTATGCTAACAATGTGATTTATAGTGGGTGCCTTGGGCAATGTGGAATCAGCCTGACCTCTGGAGAAGATAGAGACTGAGTAAGGTCAGCCACCTGGGCATTCCTTGTTTATGTGTCCAACTCCCAATTAAAACCCTGGATGCAAAAGTTCAACTTAGTTTCTCTGGTTGACAATATTTTCTGTATATTGCCACATATTGTTGCTAGGAGAATTCAGTCCTGTCCATATGTGTCTACTGGTTGGGAACAACTGAAAGTTTGTTCCGCGCCTCATCTGGACTCTGCCCTATGTAGCTTTTTCTGTTGCTCATTTATCTCTATCCCTTCATTATCATAAATGACAACAGCTTTACAGAGTTTTGTGTGTCTTCTAGCAAATCATTGTACCTGAGGGTGATCTTGGGGTCCCCTGTATACAACTTGGTTTCTTCTTTTATTGAATTTTCAATTTTATACCAGAAATCTTATGCATGTGGTTGAAAAAAATCACACACTAACAAATGGGATTTTAATGAAAACTATACCCCTGCCCTGTTCCTTCATTGTTCCCAGTCCTGCTCCCAAATGATTCCATATTTAAATCTTCTAAACTGTTTCTAATTCTATATCTCAATGTAATTACCTCTATATCTTTTTTTTTTTGGGGGGGGGCTTAAATCAACAGTTATTTTAATTTAGCTTCACGGTTTTGTGGGTCAGGAATTTGGGCAGGGCTCAGCTAGTGATGCTTCTGTTCCATATGGTGTTAGGGGAGGTCAGTCGGGGTGTTCAGCAGGCAGATGAGCTGATCTGGAGGTCCAAGATGGCGCCCCTCACCTTTCTGGTGCCTTGGTGGGGATGGCTGGAAGGTTGGGCTCAGCTGGAGGTGTTGACTGGAACAGCATGGTGGCCTCGGGTTAATTGGACTCCTTCCATGATGGCTGGTTTCCCCCAGGAGGAGCATTCTAAGAGGCCTAGCGGACACTGCAAGGATATTTATAACCCACCTTGAAAGTTCCAAAATATCCCTTTTGCCACATTCCATCAGTCAATCAAGTTACTAAGGCCAGTCCAAATTCAAGGGGTTGGGTATGGAATCCACTTCTGAATGGGAGCAGTAGCAAAGAATTTGTAGTTGGTTTTAATTTTTCACAATTGATTTACTTTTCTGGTCTAAGTTGCCTTTTTTTTTTTTTTTTTTTTTAATCATCATTTTATTGAGATATATTCACATACCACGCAGTCATACAAAATAAATTGTACTTTCGATTGTTTACAGTACCATTACATAGTTGTACATTCATCACCTAAATCAATCCCTGACATCTTCATTAGCACACACACAAAAATAACAAAAATAATAATTAGAGTGAAAAAGAGCAATTGAAGTAAAAAAGAACACTGGGTACATTTGTCTGTTTGTTTCCATCCCCTACTTTTCTACACATCCATCCATAAACTAGACAAAGTGGAGTTTGGTCCTTATGGCATTCCCAATCCCATTGTCACCCCTCATAAGCTACATTTTTATACAACTGTCTTCGAGATTCATGGGTTCTGGGTTGTAGTTTGATAGTTTCAGGTATCCACCACCAGCTACCCCAATTCTTTAGAACCTAAAAAGGGTTGTCTAAAGTGTGCGTAAGAGTGCCCACCAGAGTGATCTCTCGGCTCGTTTTGGAATTTCTCTGCCACTGAAGCTTATTTCATTTCCTTTCACATCCCCCTTTTGGTCAAGATGTTCTCCATCCCACGATGCCGGGTCCACATTCCTCCCCGGGAGTCATATTCCACGTTGCCAGGGAGATTCACTTCCCTGGGTGTCTGATCCCACGTAGGGGGGAGGGCAGTGATTTCACCTTTCAAGTTGGCTTAGCCAGAGAGAGAGGGCCACATCTGAGCAACAAAGAGGCATTCAGGAGGAGACTCTTAGGCACAAATACAGGGAGGCCTAGCCTCTCCTTTGCAGCAACCATCTTCCCAAGGGTAAAACTTATGGTAGAGGGCTCAACCCATCAAACCACCAGTCCCCTATGTCTGTGGTCATGTTAGCAACCATGGAGGTGGGGTAGGCGAATACACCTGCATTCTCCACAGGCTCCTCAAGGGGGCACTACATCTTTTTTTTTTTTTCCTTGTTTCTCTTTTTTCTTTTCTTTTATTTTTTTTAACTTTCCCTTCTTTTTTAGATCAACTGTATGAAAAAAAAAGTTAAAAAGAAAACAAACATACAATAAAAGAACATTTCAAACAGACCATAACAAGGGAGTAAGAAAAAGACAACTAACCTAAGATAACTGCTTAACTTCCAACATGTTCCTACTTTACCCCAAGAAAGTTACATAATATAGCAACATTTCAGTGAACTTGTTCCTACTACATCCATCAGAAATTAACAGACCATAGTCATTTCTGGGCATCCCCAGAACGTTAAATAGCTTATCTGTTCTTCTTGGATTATTGTTCCCCCTTCCTTAATTGCTCTCTACTGCTAGTTCCCCTACATTCTACATTATAAACCATTTGTTTTACATTTTTCAAAGTTCACATTAGTGGTAGTGTATAATATTTCTCTTTTTGTGCCTGGCTTATTTCGCTCAGCATTATGTCTTCAAGGTTCATCCATGTTGTCATATGTTTCACCAGATCGTTCTTTCTTACTGCCGCGTAGTATTCCATCGTGTGTATATACCACATTTTATTTATCCACTCATCTGTTGAAGGACATTTGGGTTGTTTCCATCTCTTGGCAATTGTGAATAATGCTGCTATGAACATTGGCGTGCAGATATCTGTTCGTGTCACTGCTTTCCGATCTTCCGGGAATATACCGAGAAGTGCAATCGCTGGATCGAATGGTAGCTCTATATCTAGTTTTCTAAGGAACTGCCAGACTGACTTCCAGAGTGGCTGAACCATTATACAGTCCCACCAACAATGAATAAGAGTTCCAATTTCTCCACATCCCCTCCAGCATTTGTAGTTTCCTGTTTGTTTAATGGCAGCCATTCTAACCGGTGTTAGATGGTATCTCATTGTGGTCTTAATTTGCATCTCTCTAATAGCTAGTGAAGCTGAACATTTTTTCATGTGTTTCTTGGCCATTTGTATTTCCTCTTCAGAGAACTGTCTTTTCATATCTTTTGCCCATTTTATAATTGGGCTGTCTGTACTATTGTCATTGAGTTGTAGGATTTCTTTGTATATGCAAGATATCAGTCTTTTGTCAGATACATGGTTTCCAAAAATTTTTTCCCATTGAGTTGGCTGCCTCTTTACCTTTTTGAGAAATTCCTTTGAGGTGCAGAAACTTCTAAGCTTGAGGAGTTCCCATTTATCTATTTTCTCTTTTGTTGCTTGTGCTTTGGATGTAAAGTCTAGGAAGTGGCCTCCTAATACAAGGTCTTGAAGATGTTTTCCTACATTATCTTCTAGGAGTTTTATGGTACTTTCTTTTATATAGAGATCTTTGGTCCATTTTGAGTTAATTTTTGTGTAGGGTGTGAGGTAGGGGTCCTCTTTCATTCTTTTGGATATGGATATCCAACTCTCCCAGCTCCATTTGTTGAAAAGACCATTATGGCTCACTTCGGTGACTTTGGGGGCCTTATCAAAGATCAGTCAGCCATAGATCTGAGGGTCTATCTCTGAATTCTCAATTCGATTCCATTGATCTATATGTCTATCTTTGTGCCAGTACCATGCTGTTTTGGCAACTGTGGCTTTATAATAAGCTTCAAAGTCAGGGAGTGTAAGTCCTCCCACTTCGTTTTTCTTTTTTAGAGTGTCTTTAGCAATTCGAGGCATCTTCCCTTTCCAAATAAATTTGATAACTAGCTTTTCCAAATCTGCAAAGTAGGTTGATGGAATTTTGATTGGGATTGCATTGAATCTGTAGATGAGTTTGGGTAGAATTGACATCTTAATGACATTTAGCCTTCCTATCCATGAACATGGAATATTTTTCCATCTTTTAAGGTCCCCTTCTATTTCTTTTAATAGAGTTATGTAGTTTTCTTTGTATAGGTCTTTTACATCTTTGGTTAAGTTTATTCCTAGGTACTTGATTTTTTTAGTTGCTATTGAAAATGGTATCTTTTTCTTGAGTGTCTCTTCAGTTTGTTCATTTCTACCATATAGAAACATTACTGACTTATGTGCATTAATCTTGTATCCCGCTACTTTGCTAAATTTGTTTATTAGCTCTAGTAGCTGTATCGTTGATTTCTCAGGGTTTTCTAGATATAAGATCATATCATCTGCAAACAATGACAGTTTTACTTCTTCTTTTCCAATTTGGATGCCTTTTATTTCTTTGTCTTGCCGGATTGCCCTGGCTAGCACTTCCAGCACAATGTTGAATAACAGTGGTGACAGCGGGCATCCTTGTCTTGTTCCTGATCTTAGAGGGAAGGCTTTCAGTCTCTCACCATTGAGTACTATGCTGGCTGTGGGTTTTTCATATATGCTCTTTATCATGTTGAGGAAGTTTCCTTCAATTCCTACCTTTTGAAGTGTTTTTATCAAAAAGGGATGTTGGATTTTGTCAAATGCTTTTTCAGCATCTATTGAGATGATCAATTGATTTTTCCCTTTCGAGTTTTTAATGTGTTGTAATACATTGATTGTTTTTCTTATGTTGAACCATCCTTGCATGCCTGGAATGAACCCCACTTGGTCATGGTGTATGATTTTTTTAATGTGTCTTTGGATTCGATTTGCAAGTATTTTGTTGAGGATTTTTGCATCTATATTCATTAGGGAGATTGGCCGGTAGTTTTCCTTTTTTGTAGCATCTTTGCCTGGTTTTGGTATTAGATTGATGTTAGCTTCATAAAATGAGTTAGGTAGTGTTCCATTTTTTTCAATGTTTTGAAAGAGTTTGAGTAAGATTGGTGTCAGTTCTTTCTGGAAAGTTTGGTAGAATTCCCCTGTGAAGCCATCTGGCCCTGGGCATTTATTTGTGGGAAGATTTTTGATGACTGATTGGATCTCTTTGCTTGTGATGGGTTGGTTGAGGTCTTCTATTTCTTCTCTGGTCAGTCTAGGTTGTTCATATGTTTCCAGGAAATTGTCCATTTCCTCTACATTATCCAGTTTGTTGCCATACAGTTGTTCATAGTATCCTCTTATAATTTTTTTAATTTCTTCAGGATCTGCAGTTATGTCACCTTTTTCATTCATTATTTTGTTTATATGGGTCTTCTCTCTTTTTGATTTTGTCAGTCTAGCTAGGGGCTTGTCAATCTTGTTGATCTTCTCAAAGAACCAACTTTTGGTGATATTTATCCTCTCTATTGTTTTTTTGTTCTCTATGTCATTTATTTCTGCTTTAATCCTTGTTATTTCTTTTCTTGTACTTGGTTTAGGATTGGTTTGCTGTTCATTTTCTAGCTTCTTCAGTTTATCCATTAGTTCTTTGATTTTGGCTCTTTCTTCCTTTTTAATATATGTGTTTAGTGCTATAAATTTTCCCCTTAGCACTGCTTTTGCTGCATCCCATAGGTTTTGGTATGTTGTGTTCTCATTTTCATTCATCTCTCTATATTTAGCAATTTCTCTTGCTATTTCTTCTTTAACCCACTGATTGCTTAGGAGTGTGTTGTTTAACCTCCAGGTATTTGTGAATTTTCTAAGTCTCTGATGGTTATTGACTTCTAATTGTATTCCATTGTGGTCAGAGAATGTGCTTTGAATAATTTCAATCTTTTTTAATTTATTGAGGCTTGTTTTATGTCCCAGCATATGATCTATTCTGGAGAAAGTTCCATGAGCACTAGAAAAGTATGTGTATCCTGGTGATTTGGGATGTAATGTCCTGTAGATGTCTGTTAAATCTAATTCATTTATCAGATTGTTTAGGTTTTCAGTTTCCTTATTGGTCTTCTGTCTGGTTGATCTATCTATAGGAGAGAGTGATGTGTTGAAGTCTCCCACAATTATTGTGGAAACATCAATTGCTTCCTTTAGTTTTGCCAGTGTTTCTCTCATGTATTTTGTGGCACCTTGATTGGGTGCATAGACATTTACGATTGTTATTTCTTCTTGCTGAATTGCCCCTTTTATTAGTATGTAGTGGCCTTCTTTGTCTCTCAAAACATCCCTGCATTTGAAGTCTATTTTATCTGAGATTAAAATGCTACACCTGCTTTCTTTTGGCTGTAGCTTGCATGAAATATTTTTTTCCATCCTTTCACTTTCAGTTTCTTTGTGTCCCTGTGTCTAAGATGAGTCTCTTGTATGCAACATATTGATGGTTCATTTTTTTTTGATCCATTCTGCGAATCTATATCTTTTAATTGGGGAGTTTAATCCATTTACATTCAACGTTATAACCGTGAAGGCATTTCTTGAATCGGCCATCTTATCCTTTGGTTTATGTTTGCCATATTTTTCCGTCTCTCTATTAATATCCTTTATTGTACCCATACCGAATCTCTTTAGTACTGAACCTTTCTCCAAGTCTCTCTGTCCTGTCTTTGTTTCTCTGTCTGTAGGGCTCCCTTTAGTATCTCCAGTAGGGCAGGTCTCTTGTTAGCAAATTCTCTCAGCATTTGTTTGTCTGTGAAAATTTTAAGCTCTCCCTCAAATTTGAAGGAGAGCTTTGCTGGATAAAGTATTCTTGGCTGGAAATTCCTCTCACTCAGAATTTTAAATATATCGTGCCACTGCCTTCTTGCCTCCATGGTGGCTGCTGAGTAGTCACTACTTAGTCTTATGCTGTTTCCTTTGTATGTGGTGAATTGCTTTTCTCTTGCTGCTTTCAGAACTTGCTCCTTCTCTTCTATGTTTGACAGTGTGATCAGTATATGTCTCGGAGTGGGTGTTTTTGGATTTATTCTATTTGGAGTTCGCTGAGCATTTATGATTTGTGTATTTATGTTGTTTAGAAGATTTGGGAAGTTTTCCCCAACAATTTCTTTGAATACTCTTCCTAGACCTTTACCCTTTTCTTCCCCTTCTGGGACACCAATGAGTCTTATATTCGGACATTTCATATTATCTATCATATCCCTGAGGTCCATTTCGTGTTTTTCAATTTTTTTCCCCATTCTTTCTTTTATGCTTTCATTTTCCATTCTGTCATCTTCCAGGTCACTGATTCGTTGTTCAACTTCCTCTAGTCTTGTACTATGAGTGTCCAGAATCTTTTTAATTTGGTCAACAGTTTCTTTAATTTCCATAAGATCATCCATTTTTTTATTTAGTCTTGCAATGTCTTCTTTATGCTCTTCTAGGGTCTTCTTGATTTCCTTCATATCCCGTACTATGGTCTCATTGTTCATCTTTAGTTCTTTGAGTAGCTGCTCTAGGTGCTGTGTCTCTTCTGTTCTTTTGATTTGGGTGCTTGGGCTTGGGTTATCCATATCGTCTGGTTTTTTCATATGCTTTATAATTTTCTGTTGTTTTTGGCCTCGTGGCATTTGCTGAACTTGATAGGGTTCTTTTAGGGTTTGTAGACCTATTGAAGTCCTTATCTCTAATTTATCAGATCTACAGCTTCGTGGAGTACACTTTCTCTAACTAACCAGCAGGTGGCGTCCACGAGCCACCTGTTCTCCACAAGCCAGTTCTCCCCTGCTTAGCCATTTTGGTGAGTGGGGGAGTGAGTCTTGTGGGGCCCAATTGGTGTACCACGCTTGCATGTGTAGTTGGTGTTGCCTGCCCTGTATGTGGGGCGTGTTACTGGGCAGTCGGGGAGGGGGGGTGGCCCTAACAATCAAATCTCCCTGATGATCCTAGAGTTTTAAAGCTGCTGCAATAGTCTAATCCTTCAGTTCAGTCCTGCCACAGTTTGTCTCTGCCACTGACCCACAAGTCTTTGGTATTGGCGTATGGCTCCTGAGACTTGCAAGTGGGCCCCTCTTCCAGGCTGTGCACCCCGGGTCCTCTGTTGAGGGATGACTGTGCTATGTCACAGGTGAGTGCCGTCCCCCCAGGGCAGTTCTGGGCTGCTGGGCTGTGTAGGGAGGCTCCCAGTCTGCTCAAATGATGGCTGAATGGGGCTGTGTTAATTCACACTGCTCCACCTTCCCAGCTCTGGGACATTCAGCTGAGGTTGCAGGGAAGGCTAATGTCCACGCCCAGTTTTGTGGTGTGTGCCTGTTATTTGAAGCACTTCCGTCACACTGGGTTGTCTGGGGCAGCTCTGGGCTATGGGGCTGGCGATGGGCAGGAGTGTTTCCTGTCCACCAGGATGGTGGCTGTGAGCGGACACCCCCCTTTTCTTGGGAAGTTGTGTTGTTTAGTGAATTTTCTCAGCCACTGGATTATTGCCTTTTGTCTCAGAGCTCTCTTAGTTCTGCTCTTGACTTGACGTGCCCAAATTGCAATTCTTTGAAGCTTTCTGTATTGGGCTTCTTAGAGTAATTGTTTTAGAAAAAGAAAAAAGGATTTAAAAAAAAAAAAACGGCCCTCCTCAGAGATCTAATGGGTTATTGAAATGCTAATAGACAAAGCAACCAGGGCCATTAAGGAAAGGTCCACAGGGCAGAGAGATCAGCTTTGCTTTGGGATTTGCATATGCGCCTCAAGGCCTGAGCTCCGCCCTTCCCCTTTCTGTGTTCACCAGAACTCCAAAAATCCTCTGCTTTTATTTTGGAGTTTTTCGTGTTGTTTTTTTTCTATGCCTGTCTCCTCTCTGCTGGGCTGGCTGCTCTCAGAGTCTCTGGTGTCTGGTCTCAGTCTATCTATGGTTGGAGTTTGAATCAGTAGAATGAGTTTCCGATAAGAGCAGCCACTGCAGTTCTCCCTTCTCCTTCCCGGAGCTGACAGCCCCTCCTCCCACGGGACTGAGCCTGGCAGGGAGGGGCGCGGGTCCCCTGGCCGCAAAAACTTACAGATTTCGCTGATCTCAGCAGTTCCACGTTTTCATGAGTGTTGTATGAAGTATGCCCAAAGACAGATTGCTCTGTGGTGTCCAGTCCACGCAGTTCCTGGCTTTTTACCTACTTTCCTGGAGGAGTAACTAAAACTTACAGCTCACAAGTCTGCCATCTTGCCCCACCTCACCTCTATATCTTATATAATATATATATTCTATTTCTTAATATATCAATTTGAGATAGTATCTGAGGACTTCCTGTTCTGATAGGTGCGGATTTAGCTCACATCACCCCCCCAGTTCCTGTACCACTTTCCCAATATGGTGCTATAACTATTTTTAATGTTTCTCTTACTTACATTTTGCAACTTTCAATAATAATTACACTTAATTTCTTTTTACATGAACCATGGACAATATTGTTGTGAAAAAATATAATCAAAGTAAACTGGAGTCTATGGTCAACAATAATACTGAATATGCTTCCATTAAATGTAACAAAGGCACTATACCAAAGCTAAATGTGTATGAGAGGGGGATATAAGGGAGGGATATGGAATTCTTGCTAGTGGTGTTGTCTGACCCTACTATTATATTGTATTGTGTATTTTATTTTTTATTATCTTTTTTTTATTCATTAAAAAACTTTTTTGTAGTAATCAATATGTTCAAGTGATGACTGTGGTGATAAATACACAACTGGATGATGATACCATGAACAACTGATGGTACATTGTGGATAATTATATGGTTTGTGAACATAGCTCTATAAAATTGTATGGAAAAATATTAGCAGTCATAAAAGTGCTGGAGAAAACACAGTTAGAAGGTATTTACTGTCAGTTAGGAGGTAGAATGGCATAGCCTTTCTGAAAAGACAGTGGGGTGGTTCTGCACAAAGCTAAGTAGGTAGGTGCCATAAGGTCCTGCAACTTCATTTGGGGGCATTTACTTGGAGGATCTGAGAGCAGGGGTATGAATGGACATTTGCACACTGGTGTTCATGGAGAGAGTATGCATGATTTGCAATGGTTAGAGGTGGCCTAAGAGTACATTGACTGAGGAACAGAATGGTGAACTGTTGTGTGTGCATACAATGGAATATTGAGAAACTGCAAGGAGTGAAGCTTGAGACACACAACGAGGTGAATGGAACCTGTAGACAGCATTTTGAGTGAACTACACCAGAAACAAAGGCAAACACTATAATGCCTCACCAGTAAGTACTAACTACAATGTGGAAACTCAGAATTGAACCTTAGAGCACAGCCTAATGGAGGAATGATTATTGTAATGGTCCCTAGATTGTAAGCTCTTACAGCAGTCAAATCTATTCCCAAATTGTAATGGCTGTCTCCAAACTGTGAGGTGCTGATCCCTTTGTGATTGGTCTCTAGAACACTGGATATCCGTGTGACAACTGAAACTCAGAGGTAGAACTTGGCAGATATGAAAGTCAGTAATAGAACATATAGCAACTGTTAAAAAAGCTGAAAAAGAGTCCAGGATTCAACCATATATATGAATGAAGAAGACGTCATTAGGGCTAGGGCAAATTGGGCCAAAGGGTAAAGCACAATACTGACTGCATTGAAAAACCTCAAATTCCATGTGAGACCAAAGGAAAAGATGGTTAGTTGGTGGAAGAGCTATATTTCCTAAACAATTTAACTCATACAGTTTGTTCAAATACCGTAATTACATAGAACTTTGAATAGGAAGTGAGACCTGGTAGGTTTGCATAGGTTAGTGTGGAATAGCGACACATCCCGAAGTAATTTGGGCAGAGAATAAAAATATATATACGGGGGCCCCCTGAGGAACTGGGGGAAAATGCAGAGGTGTTTGCCTTCCTCACCTGGATTGTTGCTGATGTTCTCACAAACATTGCAGACTGATGGTTTGATGTGACAAGCCCTCTATAATGGGATTTGCCCTTATGAGGCTCATTACTGCAAAGGAGAAGATAAACCTGCTTATAATTGTGCCTAAATGTCTCCCTCTGAGTACCTCTTTGTTGCTCAGATATGACCTTCTCTCTCTAGCTAAGCCAACTTAGTGGGTGAACTCACTGCCTCCCCCCCCCGCCCCACATCAGATCTGACTCCCAGGGTTGTAAATCTCCCTAGCAACATGAGATATGAGTGGGAATTAATCTGGACCCAACACCATGGGATTGAGAATGTCTTCTTGACCAAAAGGGGGATGCAAAATGAAATGAAACAAAGTTTCCGTGGCTGAGAGATATCAGATGGAACCGAGAATTCACTCTGGTGGACATTCTTATGCACTATATAGATAACCCTTTTTAGGTTTTAGTGCAATGAAATAGAAATAAATACCTGAAACTATCAAACTACAACCCAGTAGCCTTGACTCTTGAAGATGATTGTATAGCAATACAGTTTACAAAGGGTGACAGTGTGATTGTGAAAATCTTGTGGATTGCAGTCCTTTTATCCAGTGAATGGATGGATGAGTAGGAAAATGGCGACAAGAAACTAAATGAAAAATTTTGTATGGGGGGATGATTTGGGTGTTCTTTTTTACTGTCTGATGGTTTTAACCCCTATATGCTTGCATGCCAAGCCAATAAATATTTTGTGAGATTTGTTTAAATGGAACCACTGCCAGTCTGCACTAGAGGGGATGGAGAAGGGACAAATTAAAGGAAGGATGACTTCAAGAGCAGAACCATGGAAGATAAGAAACCTTGGGCCAGAAGAGTGGGCCCACCCAAGCACGTGGATAGGATAGGATGAGTTTCAGAGCGCCGAGTTTAAGAGTGCAACCACCTAAGGGATCTTAGATGCCAGAGGAATTGAGGAGAGCTTGGCCACTCCATTGTTCAGAAAGAGATTGGTGCCTCAGATCTCAGAGAGTGTGGAACACATTCCTTGGGGATTGAGGAGAGCGTGGCCATCATTCCACTGTTCAGAAAGCAGACAGCCTTTGCCCTGGAGATGCAGAGTCTGGGTGGCACCTCAATGCTTGGGAAGGATGGGGCTGAAAACAAGGTGGTCTTCCCAATTCTTGGATATGTTGGAGAAATCACCCCAGCATTTGGAGAGTGCATGGCCACTATGAAGGCCCTTGGAAAGGCTGGGATTCCCACTTTGTCAAGCCCCAAGAATAAATCGTCATTCTTTAATGACTCTCAGACTTTGAAATCTAATGGAGCTTGCCCTGTGGGTTTTATGAATTGTTTTGGTCCCATAAACCCTGTTTTCCTTCAAATTTCTTCCTATGGCAATGGGAATGTTTATCCTATTAATGTCCCTTCTTTGTATATTGGCAGCAAATAACTTGTTCTAAGTTGCACAGCCAGAGAATTTTGGTTTAGGACAAAACATGCCTATAACTGATTTGATAAGACTTTGTACTTATCTGTTGTCACTGAAATATTGTGATGAAATGAATGTACTTTTGCATTTGGAAAGAATATGTCTTTCTGGGGACCAGGGGATGGAATGTGCTTGAAAGTGTTATGTATCCCAGGAAAGGTGGGTGGGACCTTTTGATTAGGTTGTTTTCCTGGAGACATGACCCACTCAGCTGTGGGTGAGACTTTTTGATTAAATTGTTTCCTGTTTCCTTGGAGGTGTGACCCTGCCCATTCAGGGAGGGTCTTAATTAGATTAGTGGAGTCCTTAAGAGAGCTGAGAGCCTACAAAGACCCAAGTGCTTGGAGACACTTGGAGATGCAGAGAGAAAGATGTTTGGATGATAAGCTAAGAGATGAAGCCCAGAGTTTTCCCCAGGGAAGCTAACAGAGGAATCCCCAGACACTTAAAGAGAAACACCCTGAGAGAACAAGCATGGATGCACAGCAGCTGAGACACAAAGAGGCTAAGAGAGACAGAAACCCACACATTTTGGAGAAGGTGTTTTGAAACCAGAACCCAGGAGCAAAGGAAAAGCAGATACCAGAGACATGACTTGCCAGCTGACAGAGGTGTTCCAGACACCACTGGCCTTTTCTCAGTGAAGGTATCCTCTCGTTGATGTCTTAGTTTGGACACTTTTATGGCCTTAGAACTGTAAATTTGTAACCTAATAAATCCCCTTTATAAAAGCCAGTCCATTTCTGGTATTTCGCTCTAGCAAATTGGTACAATCACATAAAGTATAAAAGTGTAATTAGTGAGAAGAAAAAAAACTGGGATGGAGCTGTAAAGGAGCAGAGTTGTATAAACTATTGAAGTTAGTATTTATTCAAATTAGATTGTTGTAAGTTTACAATGTTAATTATAATTCCTAGGGTAACCACCAAGTAAATAACCTAAAAATGTGCAAAGGAAAGGAAATAAGCAGGTAATCAAACAGTATGCTACAAAAATCAATTAAAATCAAAAGAAGACACTAATGGAGAAATGAGGAACGTTGGCTTGGAAGGCACAGGCACATGGCTGGCATCTGCTCTAGGGTTCTGTTTTCAAAATGGCTTTCTCCCAGGATGTTCCTCTCTAGGAGTGTAGGGGTGTCCTCTTAGTTTCTCCCAGGCATACTCAGGGCTAGCAAAAGTCTGCTTTCAATGGCCATCTCCAAAATGTCTCTCTTGGCTGCAACAAGGTTCCAGGCCTGTGTGGCTCTTTTTAAAGTACTCCAGTAAACCAATCAAGACCCACACTGAATGGGTGGGTCCACACCTCAATGGAAATAATACAATCAAAGGTATTGCCCACAGTTGGATGGGTCACATCTCCATGGAAACAAACTAATCAAAAGATTCAAACCTAATCAACACTAATAGCTCTGCCCCCCCAAGATTGCATTGAACAACATGGCATTGTGGGGGACATAATACATCCAAACCAGCACACAAATAAAAACATACTCATAACAAAAGCAAAGAGGAAATATTCATGCTATCATAGTCCTCATTTCTATAACTGGTCACATGGTCATAGTTCATATTTATCACTACCTCCTCCCATGACCCATTTCATATTCCTTTACCAACAGCAAGCACTTCAACTGGTCATGGTTCTTTGCATGGTGGGGTGACCCAAACCTACAATCCTGAAGTTTCTGGGCCATTGGTAGTCCTTCCTGGATTGGGTTGTTGCCGTTTTCCATTGACTTTAATCACAGGGCATGGTAGTCCTAAAAGACACCCTAGGGGATCTCTTGTATTCTGGGAAAACTCTTTTTTACTTCCAACATGTACTTGCAGTGCTATTTCCCCTTGATAGTCAGGATCAATCACCCCAGCCAGTACAGAATTCCCCTTCCTTGCCTGTTGATTCAGAGGCATGAGAAGCCCAAAGTGGCCAGGTGGCAGTCTTAACTTCCAGTTCAATGGAATTATTGTGTCTCCTGGTGGAAGCACTCCTCCTTTTGAAACTAAGACTTGTAGACAAGCAGAGCTCAAGGTTGCAGGGAAAGAAGCAAAAATTTTCCTAGCAGATCACTTGAGGTGATAGTGAGTGGTGCCACTCACATTTCCACCCCTTGATTCCTGGACCTGTGAATCCTGGCTATGGGAGAAACAGCACCATTGAGTGGATGCTGATTAAAAGCATATGCAGCCACTGGGAGAACACTGCCCAGCTCTGCAAGGTATCGCCACCCAGTTGGCAACATAATTGAGTTTTCTAAAGGCCATTCCACCATTCTATCAATGCAGCTGCCTCTGGATGATTGGGAACATGGAAAGACCAGAGAATACCATGAACAAATGTACATTCCCTCACTTCATTTACTGTGAAGTGGGTTCTTTGATCAGAAGTAATGCTGTATGGAATACCATGACAGTGTATAAGACACTCCAAAAGTCCATGTATGGTAGTTTTGGCAGAACCATTGCATGCCAGGAAGGCAACCCCATATCCAGAGTATGTCTATTCCAGTGAGAACAAATCACTGCCCCTTCCATGATGGTAGTGGTCCAATGCAATCAATCTGTCACCAAGTAGCAGGCTGATCACCTCAGGGAATGGTGCCATATCAAGGACTGATTCAGGGTCTTTGCCATGGGCAGACTGGACACTCAACAGTGGTTGTGGCCAGGTTGGCCTTGATGAGTGGAAGTCAATGTTGCTGAGCCCATGAATAATCTCCATCCCTTCCACCATGTTCCCTTTGTTCATGAGCCCATTGGGTAATGACAGGAGTGGTTGAGAATGAGGCTGACTGGTATCCACAGAATGGGTCATCTTATCCACTTGATTATTAAAATCTTCCTCTGCTGAAATCACCTTCTGGTGAGCATTCACATGGGACACAAATGTCTTCATGGTTTTTGCCTACTCAGAAAGGTATATCCAGATACTTCTTCCCCAAACTTCGTCACCAGACTTCCAGTCATGTTCCTTCCAAGTCCCTGACAATCCAGCCAAACGATTAGCAAAAGCCCTTGAATCAGTATACAAATGTACCTCAGGTCAGTTCTCCTTCCAAGCCAAATACACAACTAGGTGCACTGCTACAGGTTCTGCCCTCCCCCCTCCGGGAGGATTTCCTCTCACCACTGCCCTTTGAGACATCCCAGAAAGGGGCTGCAGTGCTGCAGCTGTCCACTTTCAAGGGCACCTCCATATCATGCAGAACCATCTGTAAAGCAGGCCCAAGTTTTCTCTTCCTCAGTCAACTTACTGTAAGGAACTCGCCAAAAGGCCATAACTCTGGGCTGGGATAGAAGGCAATGTGCCAGGAGTGGGGGCCATGGGCCCATGGGCCACTTCCTCGTGTAACTTACTTGTGCCTTCACGACGTGGTTGTGCTAGTTTGAATATATTATGTCCCCCAAAAGTCATATTCTTCAATGCAATGTTGTGGGAGCAGATGTATTAGTGTTGATTAGATTGGAATCCTTTGAGTGTTCCCATGGAGATGTGACTCAACTGTGAGAGAAACATTTGATTGGGTAATTTCCATGGAGGTGTTACACCGCCCGTTGAAGGTGGGTGTTAATGGGATCACTGGAGTCATATAAAGGAATTCATGGATAGAAGGACCTCAGAGCAACTGAGAGTGACATTTTGAAGAGGAGCTGCAGCTTAAGAGAGGACAGAATGCCCCAAGAGCAACCTTTCAGAGAAAACCATTTTGAAATGCAACCTGGGAGCAAGCAGACTCCAGCCACATGCTTTCCGAACTACAGAAGTTTTCTGGACACCAACAGCCATCCTTCAGTGAAGGTACCCTATTGTTGATGCCTTATTTTGGACACTTTATGGCCTTAAGACTGTAACTTTGTAACCAAATAAACCCCCTTTATAAAAGCCGATCCATTTCTGGTACTTTGCATCCTGGCAGCATTAGCAAACTGGAACACCACTCAAGCCCTATCTCATATATACCATTTCCATTTTATGATGCACTGTTGCTGTGCACACCCAAATTTATGGCTTGTTGAGTTGGACAACTCCCAGCTCATGATAGGTAACCTAGGTCTCGTAGTTTGCTAATGCTGCTAGAATGCAAAACACCAGAGATGGATTGGCTTTTATAAAAGAGGGTTTATTTGGTTACACAGTTAACAGTCTTAAGGCCATAAAGTGTCCAAGGTAACACATCAGAAATTGGGTACCTTCACTGGAGGATGGCCAATGGCATCCAGAAAACCTCTGTTAGCTGGGAAGGCACGTGGCTGGCGTCTGCTCCAAAGTTCTAGTTTTAAAATGGCTTTCTCCCAGGACATTCTCTCTAGGCTGCAGTTCCTCAAAAATGTCACTCTTAGTTGCACTTGGGATATTTGTCCTCTCTCAGCTTCTCCAGAGCAAGAGTCTGCTTTCAACGGCCATCTTCAAAATGTCTCTCATCTGCAGCTCCTGCGTTTTCTTCCAAGTGTCCCTCTTGGCTGCAGCTCCTCTTCAAAACATCACTCACAGCTGCACTGAGTTCCCTCTGCTGGTCAGCTCATTTATATAGCTCCACTGATCAAGGCCCACCCTGAATAGATCTGCGAACTTAGAACAACTTATGTGCTTCCAATATACAAACGAGGGACATTCATAGGATAAGCATTCCCATTGCCATAAGGAGATACAGTAAGGAAAACAGGGTTAACAGGACCAAAACAGTTCCTAAAACCTGCAGGACAAACTCCATTAGATTTCAAAGTCTGAGACTCATTTACAGAATGAAGTTGCATCCATGGGGCTTGAGAGAGTGGGAGTCTAACCCTTCCTAAGCACCTTTATGGCAGCCCTTTCCTCTCCAAATGCTTAGGCGAGTGCTCCAACATATCCACACATTGAGGAGACCACCTTCTTGGCCCCACCCTCCTCAAACATCAGGGCAGCTCCCAGATTCCCTTCCATCTCCAGGACACATGCTCAACACCTTCAGAACAGTATGGTGGCAGTCAGGCTCTCCCCAATTCCCTGGGAATGTGCTCCACCCTCTTTGAGGTTTCGGGTGGCAAAACATTTCCTGAGCATTGAGGCGGAAGTCCTGCCCTCAACCTCCAGGGCAAACTCACCCTTTCCATGCATGTGGGCTGCTCTGCTCTCCCAACCCGTGATCACTTGATTCCAGACCTCAACCTGCATGGCTCTGCTTTGAAGAAATTTTTCCGTCAATTTGTTCCTTGTCTGTCTCCTCCAGTCCAGACTGGAAGCATCTCTGTCTATAAAGATCTCACAAAAATTCTGTTGGCTTTGCATGAAGCACACAGGGATCAAAGCCATCAGACAACAGGACTTTCCACAAATACTTTCTGCTTAACTCCTTTTTCAATCTTGGCTTGCACTGAAGTGGCGGCTGGGTTCCATGTTTGGTTACATCCTCACGTTGGGCTGTAGCTTGTGGGATTCCACCCCCTGGAAGCTCATAATTTTCCAAGCCATCAGCTTCTGGTTTCT
This sequence comes from Choloepus didactylus, assembly GCF_015220235.1. NCBI lineage: Eukaryota > Metazoa > Chordata > Mammalia > Pilosa > Megalonychidae > Choloepus > Choloepus didactylus. The sequence goes on from NC_051333.1 coordinate 17,598,025, forward strand.
TTGAACCAAAGAGTTCAGTTATAAGTTTATCTCTCTCCACTTGCAGTTTACCATAAGCTGCAAGGAGAAGGCAGGGTACATCCTCCACACGTAGTCTGGAGATCTCCTCAGCTAAGTACTCCATGTTGTCGCTTTCAAATTCTTCCTTCCATCTGACGCCAGGACTCAATTTTGCCAAAGTCTCTGCCACTTTAAAACAAGGATCGCCTTTCTCCCAGTTCGCAACAACACATTCATCATTTCTGTTCAAGGCCTCATCAGAAGTATCTTTAGAGTCCATATTTCCACAAACAGTCTCTTAAAAGTTTAGGCCTTTTCTATCAAGCTCCTCACAATTCTTCCAGAATCTTCGCCTTATCCATTTAAGAAGCCATTCCAACATGTTTGGTATTTGCAAACTCAGCAGCAAAAGCACCCCACTCCTGGTACCAAAATCTGTTCTAGTTTGCTAATGCTGCGGAATGCAAAACACCAGAGATGGATTGGCTTTTATAAAAGGGGGTTTATTTGGTTACACAGTTAACAGTCTTAAGGCCATAAAGTGTCCAAGGTAACACATCAGAAATCGGGTACCTTCACTGGAGGATGGCCAATGGCATCCAGAAAACCTCTGTTAGCTGGGAAGGCACGTGGCTGGCGTCTGCTCCAAAGTTCTAGTTTCAAAATGGCTTTCTCCCAGGACATTCTCTCTAGGCTGCAGTTCCTCAAAAATGTCACTCTTAGCTGCACTTGGGATATTTGTCCTCTCTCAGCTTCTCCAGAGCAAGAGTCTGCTTTCAACGGCCATCTTCAAAATGTCTCTCAGCTGCAGCTCCTGTGTTTTCTTGCAAGTGTCCCTCTTGGCTGCAGCTCCTCTTCAAAACATCACTCACAGCTGCACTGAGTTCCCTCTGCCTGTCAGCTCATTTATATAGCTCCACTGATCAAGCCCCACCCTGATTGGGTGGGGCCACGCCTCCATGGAAATATCTCATCAGAGTTATCATCTACAGTTGGGTAGGGCATATTTCCATGCAAATGTAATCAGCACCAAAATGCTCCACAAGACTGCATCAAAGAATATGACTTTTTCTGGGGGGACATAATACATTCAAACCAGCACACATTTTTTCCATTAGGGTTCACTTGTGCAGTTCTATGTGTGTGTGTGTGTGTGTGTGTGTGTGTGTGTGACAACTTATGTACAAACTAAAATTTCCCTTTTACAAATATATAATTCAGTGATATTACATAAGCAAAGTTGTGCCTCCATCCTCACCATCCACTAGCAAAACTTTTCCATTAACCCAGATACTCCATACCAATTAAATATTAACACCTCTTTCCCCTCCCCCACTTGGCCCCAGGTAACCTTAATTTTAGTATCTGACATTATGTATATGTATATTCTGCTTATTTCATGTAACTGAGGTCATACAGTATTTGTCCTTTTATGTCTGGCTTATTTCACTCAACATGATGTCTTCAAGGTTCATCCATGTTGTAGCATACATCAGGACTTCATTCCTTTTTAATGTTGAATACTATTCCATTCTAGGTACATAACCACATTTTGTTTATTCGTTCATCTGTTGATGGACACCTGGGTGTCTGCCACCCTTTACCAACTGTGAATAGTGCCACCACTAACATTGGCATGCAAATGTCTATTTGACTCCCTGATTTCAATTCTAATGGGGACAAACCTAGAAGTGGTCTTGCTGGATCAAATGGAAATTCTGTATACTTAATTTTCTGAGGAACTGCCATACTGTTTCCCTCACTGGCTGTACCATCTTATATTGCCTCCAATGTGAGTGTTCCTATTTCTCCACATCCTCTCCATCATTTTTAATTTTGTCTTTTTAAATAGTAGCCATTCTTGTGCATATGAGATGGTATTTCACTGTGGTTTTGTTTTGCATTTCCCTGATAGCTAAAACTTGAACATCTTTTCATGTGCTTATCTGCCATTTGTATATTTTCATTGGAAAAATGTCTATTGAAGTATTTTTCCTGTTTTAAAACTAGGCACTGTGTCTTTTTGTTGTTGAGTTGTAGTTCTTTACATAGTCTGGATATTAAATCCTTATAGATATATGGTTTCCAAATATTTTCTCCCATTCTATAGGTTGTCCCTATACTTTATTGATAAAGTCCATTGCTACACAAGTTTTTAACTTTGATGAAGTCCCATTTATTTCTTTTGTTGCTCACACTTTTGGTGTAAAGTCTAAGAAACCACTTTCTAATACAAGGTCCTGAAGATGTTTCCCTATTTTCTTCTATGAATTTTATAGATTTATTTCTTGCAATTAGGTCTTTCATTTGTTTTGAGTTAATTTTTGCATATGGCTGTCCAGTTCTTCCAGTACCATTTGTTGAGGAAAATATTCTTTCCCCACTGAGTGGGCTTTTCACTCTTGTCAGAGATCAGTTCTGGCCAATTAATTTTTGACAAAGGTGATGTGATGGCTTGAAGCTGTTATGTACCCCAGAAAAGGCCCTGTTCTTTTGATCCCTTCCTGTGCATGTGTACCTATTATGGGTGGTACCTTCTGAATATATTGTTTCAATTGAGATGTGACCCACCTAATTCAAGGTGGGTCTTAATCCTTTCCTGGAGTCCTTTATGAGAGGATGAAGGACAAAGCAAAAGCCCAGAGAGCTCAGAGAGAAATACCCAGAGAGAGAGGTTAGAGAAGAGTCCTGGAGGAATCAAGATAGGACCCACAGAGGAAGCCACTAGGACCAGAAGCTGAAAGCAACAGAACACATGGATGATGGACCAGCAGACACCAGCCATGTGCCTTGCTATCTGACAGAGGTATCCCAGGTGCAAGCAGCCTTTCTTCAGAGTCTAGGTATCATCCTCTTCATGCCTTGATTTGGACATTTTCATGGCCTAAGAACTGTAATTTATAAGTTAATAAATTATTATTGTAAAAGCCAACCCATTTCTGGTCTATTGTATTCAAGCAGCTCTAGCAAACCAAAACAGGTGACAAAGCAACTCAATGAAAGAAATACAAGTATTTTCAACCAATGGTGCTGGAAAAACTGGATATCTCTGTTGAAGGGAAAATGAACTTCACCCCCTACCTCATATCATATACAAAAATTAATTCTAGGGTGAAGCATAACATAAAGGTATATTCCCTATCCAGCTTTCTGAATAAATCAAGATTTTCCACATATCATTGAGCTCTCATTTCATTCTGTAATACAGAACACACACTAAGATGTCAGTCCTTTTAAAGTTACTGAGTCTTGATTATGGTCCAATATGTGGTCTTAGTCAAAGTTTCACATATAATTGAATGGCAAATGTATCCTGCAGATACTGAGTAAACTGTTGTGTAAATGACAAATAGGTTAAGTTGTTGAGAGTACTGTTTCAATATTTTTTATCCTTACTGATTTTATATTTTTCTACAGGTCCTACAAATTACAGAGGAAAGTGTTAAAATATCCTATTATAATTATACATTTATTTTTTCTCCCTTAACTTCTATCCAGGTTTGCTTCATGTATTTTGAAATGCTATTATTAAGTGTATACAAATTTAAGACTGTTAAATCTTCTTCAATGAATTGATTCTTTTATCACTGTGAAATTTCCCTCATCTCTGGGTTACTTCTTGTATGAAAGTGTAGTTTGACACTGAAAAGTTACATGAGCCTTCTTCTGATTACTGTTTGTATGGCACATCTCTGCCCTTTATTTTCATCTTATCCCTGTCTTCCTATTTAAAGTGCATGTCTGGTAAATAGCATTTGTTGGGTCTTGCTTTTTTATTCAGTTACCAAATCTCTACCTTTTAACTGGAGATTTTAGTCTACATACATTTAATATAATTATTGATTTGGTTGGATCTGTCTAGCATCATTGTTGGTTGTTTTCTATTTGTCTCATATATTATTTTTTGTCCAACTTTTGCCTTCTTTTGGATTGACCAGACTTTTTAAGATTACATTCTATCTTCTCTATTGACCATTTATTTACTTAGTTTCTCTTTGGACCTTAATACATCTCAGTGTACCTCAAATCAGTATTATACCATTTCAACTATAATATAACCAACTTACAAAATATTTCCATTGACCTGTCTCTTTTATCCTTTGCTCTATTGCTATTACACATTTTACTTTTACATATATTTGAAACCATATGATACATTCTTATTTTTACTTTCAACAATAAATTATGTTTAAGAGATCATGAGGAAAGATATCCATATATTTACTTATATATTTACCATGTCCAGCACTCTTCATTTCTTTATGAAGATACAAGTTTCCATGTGGTATCATTTCCCTTCAGTGTGAGGAATTTCCTTAGACATTTTTAGTAGTGTATATCTGCTGATGGCAAATTTTTTTACCTTAAAATGTCTACTTGACCTTAATTTTTGCAGGATATTTTAACAGAATATAGAATTCTGGTTGACTTTTTTCAGAATATTACAGATGCTGAACCACTGTCTTATAGCTTGCACTGTTCCTGGTAAGAAATCATGAATAATTCACTTATTTGTTCCCCTCTACATGATATGAGCTTTTCCTCTGGTTGTTCATAAGATGTTCTCTTTATCATTGATTTCTCAGCAACTTCATTATAGTGTGCTTAGGTGTGGTTTTACTTATTCTGCTTCTTGGATAAGTGGATTAATATTTTTCATTCCATTTGGAAATTTTTCAGCTAAAGACAAATAAAAAAATATTTGTAGAAAAAATGACACCATTTTCTCTTTCCCCTCCTACTAGGCCTCTAATTTCATTTTCATTAAATCATGTATTATCACATGGTCACTGAAACCTTTTTCATTAATATTCTCTTTCTTTCAGTTTAGATAATTTCTTTTGGCATGTATCATCAGGTTTACAGTTCCTTTCTACTGCAGCATCCAATCTGCTGTCAAGTTCACCGAAAGAGTCTATTTCAGACATCACATTTCTCAGTGCAAGAATTTCCATTATTTATTAACTTTCCATCTCTCCTGAAATACTCCATTTATTCCTCTATAATTATCTCCATTTCATGCATTAAATTCTTTAACATGTTTATAATACTTCTTTTAAAGTACTACCCTGCTAATTCCAATAATGGAGTTATCTTTAGGTTTGCTTCTACGACTGTATTTTCTCTTAATAATGGTTTATATTTTCCTGCTCTTTTGCATATCTCATAATTTTGTATTGTGTTCCAGACATCAAGAATAAAAGAACAGTGGAAACTGAAGTATAATTTTTTTTTTTAGAATTGGGCCACTGCTCTGGTTTGAGTTCACCTGTTTTATCCAAACCCCAGCAAACTTTGTGGACCGTTGAGCTGCAATTTCAGTTTTTGGATCTTTGTGATTCAGCTCCAGAAGAGTCCCAGAATATAAGCACTGCAAGAATGCAACAGTCTACATAATTTCTGCTTTCTATGCCATCCTTTATTGACACTTTCTTCCCAAATTTAGGAAGAGAGTGGAGATTCTTTGGCCAAGAGATTTGCTTTTGCATTTGAGTCTCTTCCATATTTCTTATGCATCCTGAAAGTTCTGTCATCTTAGGCTCCACTAATTTGTCCTCATCTCTGCAAAATCTCTTCATATGTGGCAAACCTACTCCTCTATCCACATATTCCTTAAGTCATACCTCTGTGCCTAGCTATGGAAAGGTCCATAGTCATCTGTTCAGGTATAGTTGGCTTATTTCTATTAGGAGTTCAGTTAACCAAGGCTTCCTTGCCTCCACCTCACTTAAAAATCCCATAGGAAGGTATGCTATTTATCATGTAAAGGTTTTTCTTGCTATAATTGGAGTTAGGTCTTTTCATATCCTTCTACATAGAAATTGCAATGAAAGTTGAAGTTTTGTGCTTGTTTTAACAACTTTTTCCTCCTTTCCCAATACTAAAATGCACAGTAATATCTGGATTTATTGACTGTTTTTAAGACTGTTTAAGTGGGAAGGAGACAAGATATAAATGGATGAACTTTGTGATATTGCAGCAGGTAGGATAATAGTTCCTAAATTTATTTATAAAAACATCCCAAGGAAAACATGAGAAGGGTGCATCTGGAAGATGTTGAGGTATGAAAATATATTTAAGATATTTTCACTTATAGTACTTCAGTTAATTAGACTCTAGAAATCCCAAGTGAATTATCTTGGGTTGTATTCCAAGAATTCCTCACTATCCACATCTCTTTGATTTCCAAGTTTGGATACTAAGGAATATTATATTATCTAAATTAACTTGGCTTCCAACTTTCAGAAAGTGAACAGTAAGTTTAAGGATTCATCAGAATCTTTTTTTCCTAAATTTGGATTCTGAAGAATATTTATTTTGTTTCAATAGATTACTAGGTATATTTGCTAATTTATGAAGCTGTATATTTTCATAAATGATTCTGGATATATTATCTTTTGTGTTCTTCTAACAAATTTTTAGCATCAAGATTATGAGGAATTCATAAAAATATATGATAATTTGCTATTTCAGTCTATGTCCCGGAAGAGATCCTTGTACATTCCATAGATTTCACCTATAAAAACATTTACTTTGCTGACTTCCTCATATATATATAATTTTAAAATGTTCATTTTGTTAGTGAGACTATTAATATTTTACACTTAAGTCAATTCTTATAAAAGTCACATTTTGATATTATAACAAATGTCTATAGTACTAACATTTCAACATTTAAAATTTGAAACATAATTCACATACCATAATATTCACCCTTTTAAAGTGCAGAATTTGGATTTTAGTATATTCACAAAGTTGTGCAACCATCACAAGTTCAGAACATTTTCATCATCAAGGAAAATTGAGTACTTTTAAATATACAGTCTGTTCCATTTCTCATTTAAAATATCATATATTTGTCATCCTATGTCCCCAACAGAATCACTAAGGTTTATCTATATGCTTGATTTTTTGTCAATCAAATTTTCTATTTTAGATTGTTTCCTTTTTTCTTTCAATTACTTCTGCCTTTTATACCTAATAACTTCTCCCTCCCACATTGTGGATCTATTTTGGCTGTTACTTTAGCTCCTTGCATTCTATATTGATTTTAATAATCTCTCTAGTATTTTAATATATGCATGCATGTTAGGCTTTAAAACCATCTCTGAAAAGTTTGATTACCACTTGCAGATTTTCCTGCATTGTTCTCATCTTTATTCACATTGCATGTGTATTCTAAGGATTTATTTCTTTAATCCATGTTAATTGAGAGGGGACATTAAATGAATACTCAGATACTTGGTAGCTATCCTATTGTTAGTTTCCACCATTCTGACCAAAGAACGGGGCATGTATGTTTTCTATTTTTTTTGGAACTAATTGTTTGGAGAATATTCTTATCTCTTCCTGCACTTTTGACAGCTATACTTTCAACTATCCTTCATTATATCCACAGGGTTTCAGACTGGTGTTAATCTTTGTGCAATATAAAATATGAAGTCTCAGTGAAGACTATCCTCATATATCTTTTCATTCTTTTTACTTCCATGGTGAATAATAGTAAGTGATGGGAAAAGGCTTTCCTAAACTCATTACACTCATTTCTCATTTTCTGCTATGAATTCTGATTTTGACAAAGGTTGAGACAACATGGTTAAAATCCTTTCCATAAATAATACTGGTAATTATGATAATGAATGTATTAATAACACTGGATAATTTTGACTAAATATTTACTATGTGATAGGAATAGTATTAAGTGCTTTACATTTATTAATTCATTGAATCCTCAGAGCAAACCAATACATAAAATATGACTATATAAACTTATAGATAAAAAATTAACACCACCAATATATATGTTAGAAAAAACTGAAAAAATTATATGGTAGGATAAACAAAGCTTTGACAAAAAATGGTTACCTTTTAGTATGGGATTGAGATTAGGGCTATCAATGAAAAGGAACAACACTGTTTAAAAGGGGAAAATTTGGATAATTTCAGCACTTAAAATAGATTTCTTTAAAGAGAAAAACAAGGGTTCCAAGATGAATTTCAGGTCATATTAATCATGGCAGCTTTTATAATTACAAAAATTATAATTGATCAGTATGAATAATGACATCATTAAATATAATGATAAAATCTATACTTACTGAGATTGTAGTTATGATATGTTTTGGCATGACGAAAGTAACTGAAAGTATAATATGTTGTTCATGACTACACTTTCTTTAAAAACAAAGTCTGGTAGGATTTGCTTGAACTTGAGAGTTCTCATCTCTAGTTGGTATGTTTACAAGTACTCCTTGCTTTTTTTTTTTTTAACATGTTCTGATTTTCTGTTTTATAAGAAAGCATAAATTCGTGAAATGAAACAAAAAAGATACCACTGGCCTCTAAAACAAAGTTCTAATTCCACTAGGAATTTTAAAATATTAATGTTAACATGATTTAAACAGGATGGTATTGGCTCAAGCAAAAATATATAGGTAAAAGAAAACAAAGCCCTAAAACACAAGCAAATATAAACAAGAATATAACTTATCACCAAGAAGGTTGAATAAAGCAGTGGGGAAGGAATTATGGAATAACATGTTGGGATAACATTTTTCAGGGGTGGGAGAAGAGGGACAATGTTCACTTAGACACTGATTCACATTTTAAAATGCAATACATTGGTATTAAAACTTGAATATAAAATAAAATTATAAAGCAATTCAAAAATATTGAAAGGGGGTAACCATCAAACATGAATATTTTATTTAAAATATTAGGAAGCTGATAAGAATTTTAATTTTTACTACTCATCAGTATGAACTCCCTGATGACGAATGAGGTCTGAGCCACTACTAAATGCTTTCCCACATTCCTTACAGTTAAATGGTTTTTCACCAGTATGAATTCTGAGATGTCGAGTAAGGTTTGAGCATTTATTAAAGGCCTTTCCACATTCATTACATTCATATGGTTTTTCATCTGTATGAATTCTCTGATGTTGAAAAAGTTGTGAATTCTGAGTGAAGGCCTTCCCACATTCAAGACACTCAAAGGGTTTCTCACCAGCATGAATTCTCTGATGTTGACGAAGTTGTGAGCTCTGAGTAAAAGCTTTCCCACATTCCTTACAATCGTAGGGTTTCTCACCAGTGTGAATTCTCTGATGATTAGTAAGTGCTGACCCACTACTAAAGGCTTTGCCACATTCTTTGCATTCATAGGGTTTCTCACCAGTATGAATTCTCTGATGCTGAACAAGCTTTGAGCTCTGAGTAAAGGCTTTGCCACATTCCTTACATTCATAGGGTTTCTCACCTGTATGAATTCTCACATGTTGAAAAAGTTGTGAGCTCTTAGTAAAGGCTTTTCCACATACTTTACATTCATAGGGTTTTTCACCAGTGTGAATTCTTTGATGGTCAATAAGATTTGAGCAATAATTAAATGCCTTCCCACATTCTTTACATTCATAGGGTTTCTTACCAGTATGAATTCTTTGATGTTGAGAAAGATATGAGCTACAACTGAAGGCTTTTCCACATTCCTTACATTCAAAGGGTTTTTCCCCAGTATGAATTTTCAGATGTCGAGTAACATGTGAGCCACAACTGAAGAATTTCCCACACTCCTTACATTCATAAGATTTTTCACCAATATGAATTTTCTGATGTTGAATAAATTGTGAGTTCTGACTAAAAGCCTTTCCACATTTCTTACATTCATAGTGTTTCTCTTCATTATTAATTATTTGATGTAGAGTAAGAAAAGAGTGTTGAATATATGTGGGCATGTATTCATGAGTGAATATTTCTTGACTGAAATGCCCATTTTTGTATTCCAATTGTCTTTCAAAGTGGCTTCTATATTCCAAAACATCTCTGAAATTGGAGTACTCAAAGCTGTGCCTTGGAAGTCCCACAATCTCCCTTTGGCATGATTCTATTTCATAAACTTCCTTCTTTAGAGATAATAACTTGGTTTCACACATTGATTCAAGATCTGAAAGAAAATGAAATATTAATAATTTTTCCTATTTTCAACAAGTTAAACTTTTATAATGGGAAAAATTAAAGTGAAATAATATCTAGCCATAAATGACAGAGTTCTCAAGTATAGCTGTGTAATCTGAAAAACAGATAAGAAATGCATAGACAATGAGATATAATGCAGGAAGTACATGGAAGAAATTATGAAAATAAATTACTACAATGATTCTCAAACATTGGTGCAACTCCAAGTCATCTGGAAAGCTTGAGTCATCTTTTGTAGTAAAAGATTACACACATATACACATACCCGTATGTATGCATAAGAAGGAGAGTGTATCATCATACAAGATACATTACAAAACGTAGATAACTTTCTGACCTCCATTAAAGGTCTCCAGAGAGGAATAAATGCATATAGAAAAAGATTCTTTGGCTCTATAATAAAGGATATATGGGATAAAATATTAAGAGGTTAACAGACAGTTATCCACATGGAGGAACAGCCTGAGATAAATCTATGGTATTGAACTAATTTGTTGAGAAAAGCAAATAGGGAAGACTCTTCTATGACTATATTACGTTATGTGTTGGAGATTCAGCGAAAATACATTTGCCTTGAAATTCTGTGATGTTGATCTTAGTAGGAAAGAGGAAAGGACTGCTCATGTATCACATCAGTGACTGAGGAGGGAGGCTGTTAGAGTTTAAGATAGAAGGAAAGAAAATAAGACACAGTGCAACTTACTGCCCTGGGAAAATGACAGGAATTAGAAGCACATTGATGAGTGCTGAGCCCCAGCTCTAATTTCTAGCTTTAATTTCTTAGGCAATTATTTAACCTGAGTCCCTATCTTTTTCATCTATAAAAAGCAGATAATCCTTAACACATGATGGTAAGGAAAAATGTATGCAAATGACTTGAAGTAAAGGGCTCAGTATAGGATTATTATTATCAAAGAATTTCTTGCCAAAAATGGGAATATTAGGAAATTACTGGTTTTAAGACATCAAAGTGGAGACTGTTGAAACATCTCAAGCCAAAAATAGGAAATTCATTCCACAAATTCTTTTTCTCCTATCCTCATAATAATTTTGCAACAACTTGCATCTAATTCAGCTCCTAAGCAACACCTAAAACTGTCTTCTTCTACATCTGTAAATGCCCTCTTCTAAACATGAATCATCTCTTATCTAGACCATTGAAATAGTCTCCTACTCCAGTCTTCTCAATTGAGTTTTCACATCCACTAATCTATTCAGGAACCTAAATAAATTTGGCCTGGCCTTCCCCTGCTCAAATTCCAAACTCAAAATCATGAAAGCTGAATGATGTGGTTCCTGCCTGCCTCTCTTAACCTCCTCACTCCACTCCCACTGGATCATGGGGCCTGGCAACACTGGCCTTCTTTCAGTTCATCAAACATAGGAAGCTCTCCCTTCCTATCAGGGCATTCACAGGGCCTCTTCCCTCTGCCTGGATCTTTACCTTTATGAACACATTAAATAACTAGATCTAGGCTTATGTAATATGGCCGGCAACATTAGCTAGTAGCTCACTCTACTCTCTGTAATGGGGAAGCAGTGGACTACAAGAGACTGAGCTGTATCTGCCTCTTATTTCCAACAGACTCATTTTCAACTTTCACTCACACACAAAAAAGGTAGGAAATTTTTATTATTCCTTTTTCAAAAAAAATAGTTAATATAAAATTAACCCCCTCCCCCTGTAAAAAAAGGAACCTGAGCTTTAGTAACAGCTGGAACAATCCACAGCAGAGGTAGAAAAGATATAATTTGGTAGATTTTCTGTGGTTGTTGGTTGTTCGCTAGTCTCATGGTGATGAAGTTGCACATTTTTTCAAAGGGACTGAGAAGCTGCTGGAGGTTTGGTTCTCCGGGTAGCAGCCTGATGCAAACCAAAGACCTGGGGATCTTCGTACCATCCCAAGATCTGAGTGGGACATACTTTAGAAGGATGTGTGACAAAAACTGATAAGCAGGAAGCTCATGTACTTTAGTTTAGAGTAGCATGTTTGTATCCAAGAGACCTTTCATTCTGAAAACATGTGCCATCACCCTCTTACTGAAAGCACTGGTTCCCCTGTTGAAGATTGTTAGGGATTGCAATGGATTTGAGTCAATTCAAAGCTTCTTTAATTCTTCTAAGAATTCCATGAAGCCTTCTCACCAAGGGTACCCACACTGGAATTTCCAGGAAGAAACAGTTTCTTGATGCAATTTTCCCAAATGGAGCAGCATATTGTATGGGATGGATGAATTCTGACTATTGGTACTTGCATATTCTGGATTTCCCAAAGAGTTGTGTAATCAATAAGCCAGACCAAATGTTGAAAATTCTGATGTGTGAGCTTGACCCAGCAGTTATAGACCAGTTTTAACTGAAAGATGGTGTTACTGCAAAGGATGTCACTCATGAAAGTGGAATTCATAACCTGATACCAAGTTGACATTGATGCCACACTGATCAATCCTTGTGGGTATTTGATTAATGGAATGAATCAGATGGAACTTATTGGACTATTCACATCATTCCAGAACCAGAATTTTCTTATGTTAGCTTTGAAACAAACAAGTCAGACCTCCTATGAGGAAAGTTGTGGAAGTCTTCAAGCCAGGAAAATTCATGACCACCTTGTTTGTAAATCAGAGTTCCAAATGTCACACAGTGCTTTCTTCACCACAGAAGACTGAGGGTTTTAAGTGTCTTGATTCTCAGAGTGCTATGTTCAATGAATACAACTTTGTTTTTACCAGCTTTACTAAGAATAAGCAACAACAGCAGACTTGATTAAGAAAAATGAAGAAAAAAAACAAAACAAAACAAAAGAACACACATAGAAGGAGGTGGTGGCTGCTTTTTAGTTTATATACCAAGGGCCATGCTTTACATAACCACCAACTTGTAGTTGCACGAAGCTGTAGTTGCAATCACAGTGCAATCACTTTAAATTGCTACATGCATTATTATATCAAGAAACTAGATATCTTGCATGAATGGTCTCTTCTGTATTTAGGTATTCTATGCCACTCTTGCTGTGAAGTTGAAGTGCATGTAGAAAAATCCTTTTTCTGTATGAAACTTTACAACACTTATGAAAATAATTCAATTTGGTTTATGAATAGTGTAACATTTCTCCAGGTATCATCCAAAATTCCCCACAGACAAGGCTTTCATCCTCATTAGATATTGGCCTCAGCCTAACCATCTGGGATTCATCTATTAAATTGCTGCCTGAATTTTACATCCAGTTACCTCCAATTTCTAGAACATATTCTCTACTAATGTTAATGAAACCACTTTCTACTTCACATAGATTTTTTTCAAGCAATTCAAGTTTTTCTTTCATGAGTCAAGTCCTCTTAAGAAAATTATTGCAGTCACTTGTTTTGTGAACTATTTTAACATTATTGCTCCCTCCATTTGTAGCCCTCACCATGGAGTTCCTTCTCCTCAGCCCCCCAAATAAAGCAATACACTGTTACACTGGGTGTTTATACTAACCTTATACCCTTGAGGGATGAGGGGAGTGGATCCTGGTCCCAATTTTCTTTTAAGGTCAAGTGAATCTGGTACCCTTTTTATTGGCAGATGGTGACAAAATAAACAGAGTATTGAAGCTCGAGATGCAGGAGATAGTGTTCTGACTTCATCTATTCTTCTCACTGGTATTCCTTTCACCATTATTTGATAGGATAAATGAAGAGACTGCTCAGAATGATAGCTGTTCAGGGTATTCAGGTGCTCACAGTGAAGCAGAATGCTATTCATAATGCAATACCAAAACACTCAATGGGAAAAAACAAGAAATATAGGCTATGAAGAGCAGGCATCTTTTTATCAAATTCTGTGGGATTTAAGCAGCTGAGAACAGTGAAGCTAACTAAATTTTGTATTTTTGTCCTCAAAATATTTTTTTACTTCTTTCTGGGTTGGTGCCATGGTGTTTTGTTCCGTCAATTACTTATAGATGAAACTTTTTTCTTAGTGTTTCTAACCAAAATCTACTTGGTTTGAAATCAGGTGGTTGGAACACTGTTTTGACTTATTTTAAGCATGCTGTAAAAAGTTTCATTGAAGAAGCATTCAGTCAATGTGTAATCAGTTTGATTCTGTAAGCAGCATAGCACATAAATTTTGGTGCTCTTGTTTCTTCTGGACCAAAACTCAAAGAAAATTCTGTTCTTGAATAGTATCCCAGCAGATCTGATAACATTTGTAGACTTGAGGTCTGATTTAAAAAAAATAAAAAAAAGAATTCTGCCTAATGTTGACAAAGTGCACAAATTTATATGGAAAAAAGCCTAGGAAAATGAAAACAGAAGATTGGATAGTAATCTAAATCTTAATGTGATAGAGGAGGGGGAAGTTTTAATGTCATAAATTCTCCCTTCATGGTATTGGATTTAAATTAGTTGAAATGTATTTCTGTACCACAATTTATGCTTCAATAAAAGTTTGCTTAATTCATAAAAAACAAAACAAAACAAAATCTAGCAGTGAGCCTAGTACTACAGTAATTGTGAAACAGTAATGAGCATAAATGATATTTCAGTATGTCTTCAACCACAGTAAAATGATATGAAAACATCTGTCATTTCCACTCATGTCATTGTCACAGGAACTGCTAATACTACTATGATTTGTTGTAAACATCATAATAGGAGGAAAAGCTAACTTTCAATTACAGGTTATTTAAAACAAAGATGATTTTTTTAAAATTTTCATCCAGATTCATGGACCCCCTAAATTCCATCCAAAAGAATCCAAGGTTAGGAACCTCTGAACTAGAGTGATCCTTAAAAACACGATCATGTCACTCCTCTGTTTAAATCATCCAATGGCTTTACATCTCATTCAGAATAAAATTCAAAGCCTTATTATACCAAGTCCCACAAGACCCAAAATAACCTACATGCAGCTTCCTGCCTGCACCAGCACACAAACACACGTACTCCCTGCCACTTCAATGGTCTTCTCTTATACATTTCCCTCTTTCCTCACTCTGCTCCAGTCATAATGGGGGGTGCCAACAAGCTCCTACCTCAGTGACTTTGCCCTTCCTGTTCCCTTTGTCTGCATCTTTTCCAACAGATATTCACATCATTTGTTCCCTCATTTTCTTTAGTCTCTACTGACCTCTTCAAATCTCCCTTCATAGCACCTATCACCATCTGACGTATTAAATATATGTTTGACATATGTTTGTTTACTTTCTTACCTTCCAGAATATAGGCTCCAGAAGTGCAGACCTTTGAATGTTTTGTCCAATACTATATCCCCAGCACCTGGACCTATGCTTGGTAAATAGCAGTTGCTTAATAAGTACTCTTCTGGTTCTATCCCTTCATCCCAAATCCCAAATCCCTCCTTCTCTGCCGCCACTTCCTTTTCAATATAGGCACAGAATCTTTTCCCCCAACGTTGTCTCTATAGGTTGTAACTACAGTCACTTTCAAGGATCCAGCCATGATTTTGATATGGATTAATTCCACTTCTACATATTTCTGTTAAGCTCCCTAACTGACCTTCTCTTTTATTGGATTCTATTTTACGGAAGTCATTCATGTATATATTTTTGCAACAGTTTTAGACTCTGAATTTTTAACAGCTTACATAATTAGTAAACTGCAGCATGTGGCAGATACCTTTGCCCAAATTAGGAAATCAAAAATGTCAGATAAAGGAAAACTCCAAAACAAATTGATGAAATGAGTCCTTGGCAGGCATTCATAGTAAAGATCGGCATTGGGGCAGGGGAGGTGCATATACAACATATAAACAATATATAAACACATACACACACACAAGTACATTATTTTGGAGGTGATAATAGAAAAACTTATAAAGTCTAATGTATCTAAAACATGGATAAAAGTTTGGAGGGAAAGTGAAGGGTACCTTCTGACTGAAATTCAGAGGGATGTTGAAGAAGAGTAGCAGAAAGTGTGCTGGGTGGGAGAAGCAATAAAACAGGTCATCTGAAAGCTCATGCTAAAAGGAATTACTTTTCTCCACAAGTAAGGCCTTGACAGGATCTTCCAAGATAACTTGTCTAAGGTGCTGTTTCCTCACCAACCAGCTGAGTTAATAACTATAATGTCCTACTTCTATTTAATCATCTCTCACTTACCTGAACACAGGCCTCGTGTCAGCTCCTTGCCAACCATCCAAGGTTCTTTCCCTTGTTCCAATAAGGAGATCACTTGAGGCTTAGGAATGTAAAGTCCTGCTCACGAGAAAAGATGGAACATGGTTATGCTGTGGGTATCCCAGAAATCAGATCCAGTCCCTTGATGATCAAGGGAGCAATGCCACTACAAGAACGGCCAAGGAAAGATGAAGATGAAGTTCAGCCATAGCTTATTTGTATTGTCATTTCCTGCTCTTCTTTTTCATTCCAACTTAAGCCATTTATTGGAAACAGGGAGCATAATTTCAGCTGGTAACTTGAAAAGCAGCTGAGAAATTCACTGTGGAAGAAGCCAACATTCCAGAGAGAGGACTATGAATTACTGGTATAGTTTCCCTTACCCATTGAAACCAGATTGCTGTAGTTCTCCAACATCACATCTCTGTACAAGTCCCTCTGAGTAGGGTCCAGGAATCCCCACTCCTCCTGAGAGAAGTCTATGGACACATCACTGAACATCAATGGTCCCTGAAACAATAAACATATATGTATATGACTTAATAAAAGAAATACTTCTGAGACTATGGTGTTTGTATTGTGGATAAAGCAAATGACTAATTATATTGGTGTGACTGGGAACCAATATCTTGAGATCTCAGAAATATATTAAAACAATCAAATTCTTGACAGTGCCCACAGAAAAGGCCTAGAAGCAATAACTAACACAGTAGCAATGAGCACCGTAATGGCTAGATCATGATCTCCAATATACCATTTTCAAATAAAAGGAACCAAGGTTCTTTGGAGAAGGAACTCATTTCAGGATTGAGATGGAAATGCACAAGAAGAGCCTGAACACTGTATCATACCAAAAAGCAAGGAAGCTACCAAAACTTATTAGCATTATGTTTAAAAGATTCAGCAGCCGACTTGGAGAGGTTCCCTCTGGCCCAAAATGATGTAATTTGAGCACCAAATTATAAGAATAATAGCTGCAATGGACTGATAACACCAAAAATGTTTAGGTTATAAAATGTTTAAATCATAAATTCATAATGATTCTGGAAAAAAAATCATTGGTCACTTTTAGAGAATGCTAAGAAGCCAATATATTATTTTGAAAACTGGTGAATAAAAGGAAAGAATCAAGCATTCTTTTCTACCTGAACTGTCCTTCAGCATAACCAAACAGTTGATGAGAAGTTTTACTTTATAGATAGAAGTATCCTATTTAACACATGAGAACAACAGAATTTAAATATCATTTTGCAACCCCTGATAAATTAATGGATCCAGACAATGGTTGTCAATGGCTACTAACATAAAAAGAGATAACCAGATAGAATGTGATTTTTAGTGGAATTATACATCAGTACCTATGAAATAATCTTGACAAAAAATCCCAACTGAATCTGATCAGGCTATAAGAAGTAACTACCAATTTACAGGAAATACTTAAATGATACCACAGGGATGCAAATCAGGAAAATTTAGACAATGGACAAATGAACCAGTTTTTTTTCTTTTCCAACAAAAAAAAAAACTGCATAGAAAGTAAGTTTAGAGAGGTTATCAACCAATTGCAATGTACAGTCCTAATTCAAACAAACAATTTAAGAGAAATGAGACAATAATGGAAATTTGAACACGAATGGATACTGATGATATTAAAAAGATTATTGTTCATTTTTTTTAGATGCAGGTATGGAATAATGGTTATGTTGTAAAAATAATCCTTACCTTTTAGAAATAAAAATTTGTATTTGCTTCTAATTAATCTGAGGTGGGGGTGGGGCTGGGGGAAGAGCTCATGGAACAAAAACGTGGGGATACAGATGAAACAAGATTTACACTGAGTTGATAATTACTGAAGTTGGATGACAGATATGTATTATTTCATAAGATTACTCTACTTTTTAAAAATATGTCTATTTCCCATAATCACAAGTTATTATATAAAAGGGGGAAATGTTTGCAACAGAAAATTTGCAAGGTCCTAATCATGAGTTAAACAAAAAATGTGATGTGACCCTGTTGATAGGAAACGAAGTAGAAAGTGTGATATAGCAAACCAAAACATACACATGGCCTGCAAGGAAATTACTAAAAATTGTCAAAAACTGTTTAATCAAGAAAGACCAATATAGGAATATTAACTAGAAAAATGGGATAAGTTCCACTGGAATCAGCTAAAAGAGTTGATGTTATCTGCCATTATGGGAGTAGGACTAAATGGTGGGACAAAGACATATTCTTTTTTCTTTCTTTTTTAATGCAATTTTCACATACCTTATAGTCACCCAAAGTGTACAATCAATTGTTCACAGTATCATCATATTAACCACCACAATCAATTTTTTGAACATTTTCATTATTCCAAGAAATAATTTCATCTCTCTTACCCCTTTTGGTCAAGAAGCCTTTCTCAATCCCACAATGCTGGGTCCAAGTTATTCCCAGGAGTCATGTCCCACATTGCCAGGGAGATTTACACCCCTGGGAGTCATGTCCCACATGGCAGGGGCAGGGCAGAGAGTTTACCTGCAGTGTTGGCTTATAGAGAGAGAGGCCACATCTGAGCAATGAAAGAGGTACTCTGGGGGTGACTCTAAGGTACAATTCTAAGTAGGCTTAGACTCTCCTTTCAAGTAACAAGATTCATAAGGGCAAGCCCCAAGATCGAGGACTTGGCCTACTACAATGGTAGTCCTCAATGTTTGTGAGAATATCAGGAATTCCCCAAGTGGGAAAGTGTAATATTTCCAATTTTTTCTTAGTCTCTCCAGGGGGCTTTGCAAACACATTTTTATTCTCTGCTCAAATTACTCTGGGATGTATCGGTGCTTCATGCTAACCTGTACAAACCAACCAGATCTCACCCCTATTCAAAGTTCCATGTAATTATAGTGTTTGAGTAAACTGACCATACAAGTTAAATTTTATAGCATGCTACAGAAAATATAGATTTTCCACCAAATAAACATCAATTGCTTTAGTCTCACATAGAAGTTAAAGTTTTAAAACAGTCAATATCACCCTTTCCCCTTTACTCTGGTTTACCTTAGTCCTAACCAAGTCCATTTTGTTCATATCTATATAAGACTGATCTCTTTTTCAGCTTCTCTAACATTTGCTTATGGGGTAATTCTGACATTCATAGCTGTTGAACTCTGGCGCTGAGTATCAGATGTCACACAGATACCCAAGGTTCCAGGGACTGACAAGGTCACACACAAACAGCTTATCATCTCAAAAGTTAGAAATAACCGTTACAACTCATGAACAGATGTAACTACTGTAAGAGCATACAATCTAGGAACCTTTACCATAAGCCTTCCCCTGATAACTTATGCTCTCAGATTCAATTCTCAGAGTTTGCACATTATAGTTAGTCCATATTAGTGAGACTTTAGTGTTTATCTTTTCAATTCTGGCTTATTTCACTCAAACTGTCCTCAAGGTCTATTAACCTAGTTGCATACCTAACAACTTTATTTCTTGTTGCCACTGCTCAATATTCCATTGAATGTATGCACCGCAGTTCACCATTCCGTTTATTATTTGATGTACCCTTAGGTCACCTCCATCCACTGAGAATCACAAATACTGCTGTCATAAACACCAGTGTGCAATGTCCATCCGTGTCCCTGCTCTCAGGTCTTTCAAGTATATAACCAATAATGGGGTTGCAGGACCATATGGCAACCCCATAGTTAGCTTCCTGTGGAACTACCACACTACCCTCCAGATGGGCTGCACCATTCTACTTCACTGCCAACAGTGAATGGGTACATTCCTCTCTCCACATTTTCTCCAGCACTTGTATCCCTCTGTTTATTTTTTTTTTCATTTTCTTAATTGAGATTGTTCACAAACCATACAATTATCCAAAGATCCAAAGCATACAATTAATTGCCCATGGTTCCATCATACAGCTATGCGTCCATCATCACAATTTTTTTTCAATTTTTAGAACATTTTCATTACTCCAGAAAAGAAATAAAGACAGAAAAAAGAAAACTCAAATCCTCCCTTACCCCTAACCATCCCCCCTCCATTACTGACACATAGTATTGGTATAGTACATTTGTTACTGTTGATGAAAAAATGTTAAAATACTACTAATTGCAGTATATAGTTTGCAATAGGTATATTTTTTCCCTATATGCCCCTCAATTAGCTTCTATTTATAGTGTCATACATTTGTTCTAGTTCATGAGAGAGATTTCTAATATTTGTACAGTTAATCATGGACACTGCCCACCACAGGATTCACTGTTTTATACATTCCCATCTTTTAACCTCCAACTTTCCTTCTGGTGACATATGTGACTCTCAGCTTACCCTTTCCACCACATTCACAGACCATTCAGCACTGTTAGTTATTCTGACAACATGGTACCATCACCTCTGTCCATTTCTAAACATTTAAGTTCAACCTAGCTGAATAATCTGCTCATAATAAGCAACCACTCCCCATTCTTTAGCCTCGTTCTACATCCTGGTTATCTTATATTTCAGGTCTATCAGTTTACATATTACAATTAGTTCATATCAGTGAGAATCTGCAATATTTGTCTTTATTTGTCTGACTTATTTCACTCAATATAGTGCCCTCAAGGTTTCTTCATCAACCCATTTTTTTAAAGACAGTTTTGTTCACACACCATATATTCTGTCCTAAGTAAACAATCGATGGTTCCCTGTATAGTCACGTATTTATGTATTCAGCACCATCACCACTACCTATATAAGGACATCCCTATTTCTTACACAAAGCAGGAGGAAGGGTCAAAGAAAGTAGAGACAAAAGAAAAAGAAAAAAGAAAGAGAAAAAAAAAAGCATGACATCTAGGAAGCAACAAAAGGAAAGACAGAATTAAACTGAAGTAGAATAAAGAGACAACATCACCAATGCCAAGAGTCCCATACCCCTCCCTTATGTCCCCCCTCTTATAGGCATTTAGCTTTGGTATATTACATTTGTCACATTAAAGGAAGCATAAAACAATGTTTCTGTTAACTATAGTCTCTAGTTTGCATTGATTGTATTTTTCCCCCAATCCCACCCTATTTTTAACACCTTGCAATGTTGACATTCATTTGTTCTCCCTCATGTAAAAACATATTTGTACCTTTTATCACAATTGTTGAGCACTTTAGGTTTCACTGAATTACACAGTCCCAGTCTTTATCTTTCCTCTTTCCTGCTGGTGTCCCACATGTTCCTAACCTTCCTCTTTCAACCATACTCACAGTCATCTTTGTTCAGTGTACTGACATTGTAACAACCTGTAACACTGTACCCATATTGAAAATCTGTTTGACACTGTCTAGAAAAGTTGAAAAGGCATATCTGACATATCCAACAGCCCAGCAATTTCATTCCTATGTTTATCCTCCACGAAATATGCATATGTGCACCAGAGTACTTGTACAAACATGTTCAGAACAGCATTTTCATAAGAGCCAAAAACTGGAAACAACCGTCTGAGCTACAGTATAAATAGAATAACAATGGTGAACCTAAAAAACATAAGATTGCATAGGAAAAGCAGCACTCAAAAGAACATTACAGGGAAGCGAGGCGCCTGTGCTGCTTCAGTGACCGGGTGGTGGTGGCGGCGGGGAGGGAGACTATGGCGGTGACAGCGGTGGACACCAACGCTGTCCTCAGGGAACAGCAGCAGGGTCTGGAGCCGCTCGCACCGCTGCAGAGGGGCCAGCCAGGCGCGGAGCACAGCAGGTGCGCCACGGGTGGCATTGTGTGTCCCAGGGTGCAGGAGCGAATCCCAGAAGAGAGGTGAGGCTGAGCCCAGAGTGCTGGGTGACTTCAGCAGGGAAGAACTCCCTTCCCCCCTGCTTCAGGCTGCTGAGCACTGAGCAGCACTCAAAATGGAAGCCATCGCCAAATATGACTTCAAAGCTGCTGCAAACGATGAGCTGAGCTTCAAAAGGGGGGACATCCTCAAGGTTTTGAATGAAGAATGTGATCAGAACTGGTACAAGGAAGAGCTCAGTGGAAAAGATGGTTTCATCACCAAGAACTACATAGAAATGAAACCACATCTGACTAAGACATAGAATTCTTCACCCAACAACAACGGAATACACACTCTTTTTGAGTGCTCATGGATCATTCTCAAGGATAGACCACATCTTAGGTCACAAAACAAGTTTCAATAAATTCAAAAATATTGAAATAATACAATGTATCTTTTCTGACCACAATGGAATGAAGCTAGAAATCAATAGAGAGAGAAATGGAAAATTCACAAGTATGTGGAAATTAAGCAACATACTCTTGAACAACTAGTGGGTTAAAGAGGAAATCACATGGGAAATTAGTAAAAATCTTGAGGCAAATAAACATGGAAACACAACATACCAGAACTTATGGGATGCAGCAAAAGCAATGGTGAGAGGGAAATTTATACCTCTAAATGCTTACATTAAAAAAGAAGAAAGATTTCAAATCAGAAGCCTAACCTCAAAACTGGAAGAACTAGAAAAAGAAGAGCAAACTACATCCAAAGCAAGCAGAAGGAAGGAAATAATAAAGATTAGTATGGAGATAAATGAAATAGAGAATTAAGAAAATGGAAAATATCAACAAAACTAAAAACTGATTCTTTGAAAAGATCAATGAAATTGACAAATTTAGCTAGACTGACAAAGAAAAAACAGAGAAGACAACCCAATGAAAATTAGAAACAAAAAGGGGGACATTACAACTGACTCCACTGAAATAAAAAGGACTGTAAGGGGATACTATGAACAACTGTATACCAACAAACTGGATAACTTAGATGAAATGAGAAAATTCCCAGAAACATGCGAACTACCTAAACCGACTCAAGAAGAAACAAGATCTCAACAAACTAATAACTAGGAAAGAGATTGAATCAGTAATCAAAAACCTCCCAACAAAGAAAAGCCCAGGACCAGAAGGCTTCACAGGGGAATTTTACCAAACATTCCAAGAAGAATTCACACCAGTTCTGCTCAGACTCTTTCACAAATCTGAAGAGAAGGGAATACTCCCTAATTCATTCTACAAGGCCAATGTCACCCTCATACGAAGGCAAGATAAAGATGTATCTTATCTTTCACTAGTATTTCACTAGTAGCGAAAACTACAGACCAGTATCTCTTATGAATGTAGAAGCAAAAATCTTCAACAAAATACTAGTAAACTGAATCCAACTGCACATTAAAAGAATTCATGCCCAGGTGGGATTTATCCCTGGTATGAAAGGGTGGTTCAACATAATAAAAGCAATTAGTAATATACCACATTAACAGACTAAAGGAAAAAAACCACATGATCATTTCAGTTGATGCAGAAAAGGCATTTGACAAAATGCAGCATCCCTTCTTGACAAAAACACTTAAAAAACTAGGAATAGAGGGAAACTTCTCAACATGATAAGGGGCATATATGAAAAACCCACACCTAACATTCTACTTATGGTGAAAGACTGAAAGCTTTCTCTTTAAGATCAGAAACAAGACAAGGATACCTACTGTCACCACTGTTACTCAGGATTGTACTGGAAGTTCTAGCCAGAGCAATTCAACAAGAAAAAGAAATAAAAGACATCCAGATTGGAAATACAGTAAAACTTCACCTGTTTGCAGATGATGTAATCCTTATTTACAGAAAATCTTGAAAAATCCACAAAAAAATACCCCTAGAGCTAATAAATGAATTCAGCAAAGTGGTGGGGTACAAATTTTGGGGGTATCTAAAAACCAATAGTGTTTCTGTATACCAGTGATGAACAATCGGAATAAGAAATCAAGAAAAAATTCCCCTTATTATAGCAATTAAAAGAATGGAATATCTAGAAATAAATCTAACCGAGGATGTTTGTACACAGAACACTACAAAATGTTGCTAAAAGAAATCAAAGAAGATCTAAATAAAAAGACAGTCTGTGCTCATGGATCAGAAGACCAAATATTGTTAAGATGTCAAGTCTACCCAAAGCAATTTTCAGATTCAATGTAATCCCAATCAAAATTCCAACAGCCTTTGCAGAAATGGAAAAACCAATCATCAAATTTATATGAAAAGGTAAGAGGCCCAAAATAGCCAAAAACATTGGCTCACACTTTCCAGTCTTAAAACTTATTACAAAGCCATGGTAATCAAAACAGTATGGCACTGACACAAGAAGAGACATATAGGCCAATGGAACAGAATTAAGAATTCAGAAATCAACCCTCACGTTTATGGCCAAATCATTTTTTACAAAGGGGAAGACTACTAAATTGGGAAAGAACAATCTCTTCAACAAATAGTGCTGGGAAAACTGGATCTCCATTTGCAACAGAATGAAGGTGAACCTCTACCTCACACCTTATGCAAAAATCAACTCAAAATGGATCAAAGGAAAAAAAAAAAACTAAATAAAAGAGCCAGCACTATAAAGCTCCTAGAAGAAAACACAGAGAAACTTCTTCAGGACCTTATGTTAGGCAATGGTTTGTTAGACTTTACACCCAAAGCACAAGCAACAAAAGAAAAAATAAATGGAACCTCATCAAAATTAACTTTTGTGCCTCAAAGGCACAAAAAACCCAAGTTAAAAATGGGCATAGGCCTCCCCCCTACGTGGGACCCGACTCCCAGGGGTGTAAATCTCCCTGGCAACGCAGAGTATGACTCCTGGGGATGAATGTGGACCCGGCATCATGGGACTGAGAGTATCTTCTTGACCAAAAGGGGGATGCAAAATGAGACGAAACAGTTTCAGTGGCTGAGAGATTCCAAATGGAGTCGAGAGGTCACTCTGGTGGACATTCTTATGCACTATATAGATAACACCTCTTAGGCTTTAATGTATTGGAATAGCTAGAAGTAAATACCTGAAACTACCAAACTCCAACCCAGCAGTCTGGACTCCTGAAGACAATTATATAATAATGTAGATTACAAGGGGTGACAGTGTGATTGTGAAGACCTTGTGGATCACACCCCCTTTATCTAGTGTATGGATGAGTGGAGGAATGGGGATAAAAACTAAAGGACAAATGGGGTGGGATGGGGGGATGATTTAGGTGTTTTTTTTTCACTTTTATTTTTTATTCTTGTTCTGGTTCTTTCTGATGTAAGGAAAATGTTCAGAGATAGATTGTGGTGATGAACGCATAACTATGTTATCATACTGTGGACAGTGGATTGTATATCATGGATGATTGTAGGGTGTGTGAATGTATTTCAATAAAACTGAATTTAATTAAAAAAAAAAAAATGGGCACAGGACTTGAATAGATGTTTCCCCAAAGAATATGTGCAAATGGCAAAAAGCATATGAAAAGATGCTCAACATCATTATCCATTAGGGAAATGCAAATCAAAACCACGAGATACCATTTCACACCCACTAGAATGGCTACTATTGGGGGGGGGGGGGACAAAATTATAAGTGTTGGTGAGGATGTGGAGAAATAGGAATACACATTCATTGCTGGTAAGTATGTAAAATGATGCAGCCACTGTGGAAGACGGTTTCTAAGAAAGTTGAGTATAGAATTACCATATGAACCAGCAATTCCACTTCTAGTATACACCCAAAAGAATCAAAAGCAGGGACTAAAACAGACATTTGCATACTGATGATCATAGCAGCATTATTCACAATTGCCAAAAGATGGAAGCAACCCACCTATCTGTCATCTGATGAATGGCACACAACGGACTTTTATTCAGCTGTAAAAAGGAATGAAGTTCTGATATATGTGACTATATAGATGAACTTTGAAGATGTCATGTTGAGTGAAATAACCCTGACACAAAAGGGCAAATACTGTATGACCCCAATGATATGAAATAATGAGGATAAACAAACTCACAGAGTCAGAATCTAAAATATAGGTTAGGAGAGGCGGGGCAAGATGGCGGAGTGGTGAGGAGCAGAATTTCGTCTCTCCCCGAGAGCAGCTGGCAATTACCCAAGAACTATATGAAACAGTGTTTTCGGGGTCTCCAGTAACCAGTCACACATTGGACACAAGTTTGGAATTGGAGGAAAAGCTGAGATCGCAGCGAACATTGTAAGTTTCCCGGACCAGGGGTCTGGCGCCCCTCCCCACCCAGACCTCACAGACTGTCTTGCTGCCGGCTCCCTGAAAGGGGGGAAAAAAAAAAAAACAAAAACAGCAATCTGCTGAGGGCAAGAAGGGAGGCTCAAACCAGCCTCAACTGCAGAATTAATTAACAAATTAATTAACTAACTTTGGGAGCTGGGGTGCTAAAGAAGGGCTGGGCTCCAAGAAGTGGGGGCACGTAAAAGCGGGCACCCATTCCCAGACTCCAAAAAAGCCATTTTTTTTTTTCCCTTACATTTTGTCCCTTCTGGCTTCTCGCTGATCTCTTATCTTTTTGCATTTCAATAGCCCCCGGCAGGGGTGGAACTGAAGCAGTTGGAGAGTAATTATCAGACAATAGCCCAAAGCATATCTTTAAATGCTCTATTCTGACACTGACAAAACTTCCAGGCTGGGGAAAAACGTTTAAAAGAGACTCTTTTTTTTTCCTTTTTTCTTTTTCTTGATTTCTTTTCTACTTTTTTTTTTTTTTTAAATCTAAAAGTAATATATGTGGTTATTTTCTATCAGAAATCCCAGGTTGAGGGACTAGGCTGGGCTTGAGGGGAGACAGAGTACCTACAGTGTCTTTGAATTCCGTATTCACTACTGAAGGCCTCCACCCCCGTCTTTAATTGGCAACTCAGGCTGACCAAGGAATCTACCTGGAGAGGCCCCAAAGAGGAGAGAGGAGAAGGGAATAGTGCCCCTGAGAGACAACTGGAATTCTTAGGATTGGGAGAGTGGAGGGAGGCCCAGCTCAACTGGCAGTCCTCCTTCTGGGAATTCAGACCCCAGGGGCTGGAATTCAGATTCCAGCTTCAGTCAGCCACACCCCTGACAGGATCAGAGTCACCAGGAGAACTAAAGTCCCCATACCTCCTTACACTGGTGGGGGAGCTGCGGGCTGGCCAGCGCCACCTGCTGGACAGGAGAGGAAAAGCACCAATTCTAAAGGCCTCATAGGAGGGTCTCATTCTCAGGAAAACTCCATACCCTCCCAATGAGACCTGGGCCTCACTAGACTGGGAAAATCTGACTAAGGTCGACCATATCTGAGGAGACCCACTCACAAAAAGGTTACATAGAGGCAGAGCAAGAAACAGAAAAAACAAGAGGGGAAAAATTCCGATCAACTAAATAGAACCTAAGTTAGAGGTCTAGAATAAGTTGAACTGAATAACAGAGGCGAGAAAACAAAGCCAACCAACAAGAAAACCACTAAGTAAAAGACAGAAAACAAGTTCCAAAATAAACTAATCAAGAGAATCAGATGCCTAGACAACTTAAGATAACAAGCCATACCAGGAAACATGAAAACATGGACCAGCCAAAGGAACAAACTAATAGCTCAGCTGAGACACAGGAGTGGAGGCAACTAATGCTAAATAAATTTGATGAAATGAAGGAAGATATAGCAAAAGAGCTGAAGGATATAAAGAAGACACTGGCTGACCATAAAGAAGAATTCATAAACTTAAAAAAACAAATGGCAGAACTCATGGTAATGAAGGCCACAATGGAGGATATGAAAAACACAATGGAGGGACACAACAGTAGATCTGAACAGGCAGAAGAAAGGATCAGTGAACTGGAAGACAGGTCATTAGAATTCATACACACAAAAGAACAGATGGTGAAAAAAATGGAAAACTATGAGCAGGGTCTTAGGGAGATGAGTGACAACATGAAACGCACAAATATACATGTTATGGGTATCCCAGAAGGAGAAGAGAGGGGAAAAGGGGCAGAAAGAGTAATAGAAGACATATTCACTGAAAATTTCCCAACTCTTATAAAAGACAGAAAATTAGAGATTCAAGAAGTACAACGTACCCCAAATAGAATAGATCCCAATAGACCTACTCCAAGACACTTACTGGTCAGATTGTCCAATGTCAAAGACAAAGAGAGGATTCTGAAAGCAGCAAGAGAAAAGCAATCCATCACGTACAAGGGAAAGTCAATAAGACTATGTACAGATTTCTCTGCAGAAACCATGGAGGCAAGAAGACAGTGGCATGATATATTTAAGACACTGAAAGAGAAAAACTGCCAACCAAGAATTCTATACCCAGCAAAACTTTCCTTCAAAAATGAGGGAGAGATTAAAACATTTTCAGACAAACAGACACTGAGAGAGTTTGTGAATAAGAGACCGGCACTACAAGAAATACTAAAGGGAGTGCTACAGGCTGATAGGAAAAGACAGGAGAGAGAGAGCTGGAGAAGAGTGCAGAAATGAAGATTATCAGGAAAGGTAAAAGGAGAGGAAAAAATAAGATATGACATATAAATTCCAAAAAGCAAAATGGTAGTAGAAAGTACTGCCCTTACAGTAATAACACTAAATGTAAATGGATTAAACTCCCCAATAAAAAGACACAGACTGGCAGAATGGATTAAAAAACAGGACCCATCTATATGCTGTCTACAAGAAACTCACTTTAGACACAAGGACAAACATAGGCTAAAATATAGGTTACCAGGGGATGGGGTGGAGGTAGGAAACAGGGAGTTAAGGCTTAAAATGTAGAGTTTCTTTTTGGGGCAATGGAAAAGTTTTGGTAATGGGCAGTGGTGATGGTAGCACAACTTTATGAATTTAACACGCTGAATTATTTATTTGAATGTGGGTCATAGGGGAAATATTAGGTTGTATAAATGGTAATAGAATAAATTTTTTAAAAAAAATCCATGGAACTACTCACAGTGAACTCTAAGTTAAACCATGGACAGTATTTAATAGTACAGTTATAAAAATGTGCTTTCCTCAATTGTAGCAAATGTACCTCAGCAATGTAAGGTATTAATAATGGGGTGGTATATGGGAACCCTATATTTTATGCAATTTTGTAAACCCTAAACTTCTCTAATAAAATGAATGAATGACTAAATAAATAAATAAACAATAAAATAAAACAACAAAAAAAACGTTATACAGCACAATTCATTTGTATAAAGTTTTGTTTTGTTTTGTTTTTTTAAGTGAAACTAAACTATATTGTTTAGGGATGTGTACATATGTGTATAAAACTATATTTTCAGGAAAGAAGGTAATTATCACTAACATCAGGATAAGGGTTACCTAAAGAGGTGGGAAGAATAGGCTTATTTTGGGGACAAGAAAAATAGGGGGCTTCTGGAGTGCTAATGAAGTTTAAGTTTTTGTTATATATAAGTTTCCTTCATAATTACTTTTTAAACAATATGTCTAAATTTTAAGCACTTTATGTATGTAATATTCAGAAGTAAAGAAAAACTACATAATAGCTATATATAATTTTTAGTGAAAATACAAGAAATTAAATGGTAATACTGTAATATTCCAATCTTGAAAATAATGTACCCTATATATTCATAGGAAACTTATTGGAAGGAAATAGATCAAACAGTGGTCTGGGTGATAGGAGTTTACTTTTGCTCTAACTTCCTATTTTTCCAAATTCTTTAAAATAATGTAAAAACAAGAAGCAAAAACATAGTACACAGGAGAAACTGAGCTACTTTCCAAATTAATTTGTCAACATTACTATGTAAAGTTGGGGAGGATCCTGGGATCTGTGTGTCCAACCCAAAGGCTTCCCATCATTTTCTTGAATGGAAATTTGTAGAAACCAAGTCATTTGATGCTCTGTATTACACAAGACAGTCCAGAAGAAGGAAAGCAAAAAGGAAAGCCCAGCGCACCTGGTACATGGCTTGGTCAACAGCCATTCTTCCTTCCTCCTCTGGGGATCTCTCTAAGAAGAACAGAGCTGAGGAAGGAAAACGGAATCATGACGTACCAGGCCTTTCTTGCCTCCCAGACTGACCACAGCAGAGGTCACTCAGGACCCACCCCTATGGAGAAAGGGGGGTCAGAGCCATCTGGTCCATCCTGATCAGTTCACAGAGAAGGGGTGAAATCTGTGCTGTCCCGAGTTCAAAATCTGTCCTAACCTCAGAGGAGTCTCTTGGGACAGGGCACTGAAGTCACAAAAGCAGACACAGGCACCCAATATCCATATACCCAATACTGTACTGCACAACCACTCACCCACCATGGGGACCCACATACTCACATACAAAAAATCACAGGCACTCCTTGCCCAAAAAATGGCACTATGCATGGTCATACAACCATAGTTCCACACTCAACTGAGGTGGAGGGGTGTCACACACAGTCACACCCACATGGCTAGACTCCTCAAACTCAGCACCACACACAACCATACAATGCTACATTTAGTAACAACCGGTAACACAGTACAGGCCACAAAGTTTCAGCCACTCCTACACACACGTGCACACACGCACACAGCCAGTCAAAATAACACATACGCACCACTAAGACACACACAATGTGACTTTGACACAATTACAGACTCCCCAACCGCACACAGTTACAGTTCACCCACACATAATCTCACACAGTCTCAGACACCCTGTATACTTAGTGGTGCTCACATACACACAAACACAAACATACACTGCTCTGGATAACACACTATCATAGCTGCATAATCACAGATTTATCTTCTACACACACATGCACACCCAACAATGTCACACAAAGTTACACAGTCACACACAATCAGTCCCACCATGAAGCACAGTCACACCTGCACATACAGCTCCGCACACGGTCACAGGATCAGGATACCGCCTCCACAGCGACACAAAATCCCGACCTCACACACACAGAGGCACAATCAGACAAGGTCACCACCACACATGATATCCCATACCTCGCGTCCCTACCCCAGCTTGACCGCCCAGCCGCCCGAGGGCCTGGACCCGCTCTCCAGTCACTTCAGGCCACCGAAAACGCACCTGCGGAGCCTAGCCGAGCCCCCCGCGACCCAGGCCGATCACCGCGTACTTCGCCTACCCCGGAGGCCGAAGGTCCTTCGGACGACGGAAGTGGCGGCCCTTTTTCTCGCTGGGGCCTCCGGGAAACGTAGTTCTGGGCCGCACACGCGCAAGCAAGAGGATCTCTAGCTCCTGTATTTCTGATTGTTCCCGGCCTAAGCTAGGTTGCTACCCCTGCTTTCCTCCTACTCTCTCCGAGATCCAGAAGCAGGCTCGGAGTGAGGCTCCCACTCGAGGTCGGCTGCACATCTTGGGAATAAGCTGTTTCCACAGATCCGGCCTGGTCTTCCCCCAGAAAACTATGTTTCCCTAAGAAACAGGAACAGGGAGCCATATTCGCGCCACAGATTGATTCGTGCAGCAAGAGCTTCTGGGAAATGTAGTCCGAAACCGGAAAAAGGCGTCGCACCGCCTCAACGGAAGGAAGGTAGTCTTAACTGACTTTCTTGGCTCCGCCTGGTCCTGCCGCAGTGAAGAGTGCCGACGCGCCCCGAGTCTCCTAGGAGTCTTTGTGACTAACTAGAGTGCGTGGGTGAGAGTGGCACGGGAGCAGCGCGGCGAGGGAGGTGGAAGCTGGGTGTCTCAGACCCGAGCCGCACCAGGGAAACTGAAGAAGCGTAATCCCGGAAACCGAAAGGGGGCTGATGGGGCGAGGATTTTCCAGAGCGTCCAGCTGTGTGTGTATTGATCGCGAGGGAGGAGCGGGTGGTGCTGAGGAGAATTCCGATATGCGTAAGGCCGTAGGTGGAATTCGGTGAGTTACTTAGTCTATCTTCATTTGGAAAATGATGATACTACTAGGTGCATCTCCTGGGATCATCAATTTTACTCGACTATTTGAAAAGCAGAATGCAAACCAATTAGTCTGATACATGTTTTAAACGACGATTTTTATAAAATACGGTCTTTGTTCCTTGCGTGTGGCTCTGGATCCCACACCCTTCGATGCCTTGGAGACCCTGTTTTTACATTTACAGTCTCCCTCTGCAGTATTTGAAGTTGCACTTTATTCCTTCCCAGCCCTCCATGGGTTGATAACTAACTCTCCCAACTGGGGGAAAAAAAATTGGACCCATAAGTATATATTCAGTACTACAGTTTATGCCGAGGGCTGGCCTAACCCTCAGCAACGGGCAGGGTCCTGATAGGGGGCTGGAGTCGGCGAAAAAACGAGACAGACACCTTGTTGTGTCCGGGTACGAAGATGGAATCTCCGACCAAGCAGAGCATCAGAGCTTTATTTTTATAATTTTCTGTAACATACGCACTAGCATTCAGGAATGCAATACTAGTATAGTTTGACTAAATCTCAGACATTATTTATTCTTACACAGTGATCAATGGACTAGCAGGGACAGACTCCCTGGAGCGTAGCAGGACACAGTGTTTTTGGCACAGGCATAGCAGTTCCTGTTATTTAGTACCAAGCAAACTATAACTATTTTTTGTGTTCATGTTTTAGAGTCTGTTAATCATTACCTTTTTATTTCTTCTAGCTAACTCTTTCAAAGCTTGGGAAGGGGGATTTTGAGCAGAAAGGGTGACCTATTGTTTTCTAAGACAGGAGCAGGCATTTTCACTACGCTGACGCTAATGCAGGGTAAGTTGCTGGCTCATTAATGTAGCTAGGTGTGGGAACATGTCACCACCACAGAGCCCAAAAGACACCAAATGAGAAAAAGAAGCAGTATGAATATAAGAAACATATAAGAAACAGCATAAGAAACAAATTCCTTTTAGGCAGAAGTCATAGGTGCCACTCGACGCTCCGCCTTGCGGAACGGTCACCACGACATGTACTGAAGGCCCAGGGACCGTGCCACTAGGCCGACTGCGGGTGCTGAATTGGCTGCCCACAAGTTTAGATATGAATCTTACTGCTTTGTCTTCTTGGAAACAGTTCAGTCACAAATGGGGACCGAAACAGCAAATTCCAGTTTCAGCAAAACTCTTAGAAAGGAAAAGTTCATGAACTCCAAAATACACAGGTGCATTTCCTCACAGAGTTGAGTTACATAGAAGCATGCTGGAGGCTGAGGTAACAGGTAGGAAGTGATGCTGAGTTGCTGGTAAATCCCGATGGTAGTAGGCTCCAGAAATAGCCAAAAATTAATTCCATGAAGGCAAGAAATAGTGAAAGGGAAACTATGAAGAGGTAGCTGCCAGGAGGAGAGTGCAGGTCAAGCACGATGATGTCATGTGGAACCTGTGTGCCAAGATCAATACAGGGCCGTGTTTAAGAGAAAATCAACCCAGAAAACTAGGATATATCTTAGTTTTAATCAGTGTTATTATCTTATTATTATAAGATGAAGGAAGACTCTTGGGTATCCAAGGAAAATGTCAGATTACTCAAAGGAAAGAAACTTGGGCAATGTCAGATTTCTCCACAATAAAATCTAGCATGAGAGATCAGTGGAACAAAAGCAAAAACAAAACAGAACAAAAAAGTTGAAGAAAGAGGGTGAGAGTCAAAGAGTTTTTTGGCCCACAACCAAGTTGCCATGCAGATATAGACACTAACATCTACATTTTTCCCAGGCCAGGCATGCGTTTATTCCATAAGTGAAGGCTAGTGTTATTTTGACAAAGGGGATTTTTGGAGTTCAGAGATGACTAGGGCCACCCAATGAATTGAGGATGTAGACTAGGATTACTTGAAAACCAGGGGCAGTGATATAAAGGATTTATGTCTCTGTGTCCCTGGGTCTTCACATGATTTTCTTATAAGAACAGCAGTTGTTGGAATAGGCCCACTCTAATCCACTATGACTTCATCTTAACTTGATTACATCTGCAGAGATCTTATTTCCCAGTGAGGTCACATTCACGTTATCAGGCGTTAGGATGTTTTGGGGGACATAATTCAACTTACAGCTACAGGTCTATTCAGATTTTCTATTTGTTTTTCAGTCAGTTTTCATAGGATGTATCTTTCTAGGAATTTGTCTTTTATCTAGGTAATCTGATAATATTGACATAGTTTTTTATAGTAATCCTTTATAATCCTTTTTGTTTCTGTAAAGTTGGGATTAATGTCCTCTCTTGCATTCCTAATTTTACTAATTTGTGTTTTCTTTTGTTTTCCCCTTTGGTCAGTTTAGCTAAAGGTTTTTTAACTTCATTGATCTTTCCAAGGAGCCAACTTCTTTTTTATTAGAGAAGTTATAGGTTTATAGAAAAATCATGCAGAAAATACAGAGTTGCCATATACTCCCCATAATTAACACCTTGCATTAGTGTGTTACATTTGTTTCAATTGATGAACGAATATTATTGTGATTCTATTAACTATAGTCCATGGTTTTTATCAGGGTTCCCCATTTGTGTTATACAATCCTATGTGGTTTTTAAACTTTTATCCTGGTAACATATATACAACCTAAAATTTCCCCTTTTAACCACATTCAAATATACAACTAGTGCTATTAATTATGCTCACAATGTTGTATTACTATCACCACCATCCATTACCAAGACTTTCCATCACCCCAAATAGAAACCATACAATTTAAGCATTAACGCTCAT
Organism: Choloepus didactylus; assembly: GCF_015220235.1. NCBI lineage: Eukaryota > Metazoa > Chordata > Mammalia > Pilosa > Megalonychidae > Choloepus > Choloepus didactylus. The sequence continues at coordinate 17,632,587 of NC_051333.1, forward strand.
TCCCTACCCCCACTCTGGCCCCTGGTAACCTATATTCTAGTTTCTACTCTAAGAATTTGCTTATTCTAATTATTTCATATCAGTGAGATCATACAACACTCGAACTTTTGTTTCTGGTTTATTTCAATGAACCAACTTTTGGTTTCATTGATTTTACCTATTGTTTTTCTATGTTTTGTTTATTTCCACTCTACTCTTCATTAACTCCTCCTTTCTGATTGCTTTGGGCTTAGTTTGCTCTTATTTTTGAGTTTTATAAGGTATAAGTTTCAGGTTATCATTTTGAGATCTTTCTTATTTTTAATGTAGGCATTTACTGGTATAAATTTCACTCTGAGAACTATTTTCATTGCACCCTATAAGTCCTGGTGTGTTGTTGCTTTGGGTTCACCTCAAAGTATTTTCTCGTTATCACCTGTAATTTTTTTCATTGATTCATTAGTTAAGTAGGAATGTGGTGTTTGATGTGTTTAATTCCTAGGTTTCACTAATTTCCTTCTGTTTTATTTATATTTTCATCAGAGAGCACACTTTATATGATTTCAATATTTTAAAATTTATTGAGATTTGTTTTATGGCCTACTTTATGGTCTCTACTGGAAGATGTACCCTGGGCACTTGAAATGTGTATTCTGCTTTTGTTGGGTGGAGTGTTCTATAGATGGTCTCTTAGATCAGTTAGTTTAGTTTTATTAAAGTCTTTTATTTCCTTGCTGAAATAAGGAAATAAAAGACTTTAATAAAGTCTTTTGCCTAGTTGTTATATCCATTTTTTAAAGTGAGGTATTTCAGTCTCCAGGTATTATTGCTGAAATGTGTATTTCTTCAATTCTGTCATTTTTTTGCTTCATGTACGTTGGGACTCTGTAGTTAGGTGCATATATATTTATAATTGCTGTATCTTCTTGATGGATTGGCTCTTTTATCATTATGACATGTCCTTCTTTGTCTCTATAACAATCTTAGTCTTGAAGTCCATTTTGTCTTCTATTAATATAGTCACTCCAGCTCTCTTTTGGTTACACTTTGCATAGTATATCTTCTTCTGTCTTTTTACTTTCAACTTACTTGTTTCTTTGAATTTAAAGTAAGTGTGCTGTAGACAGAATATAGTTGGATCACCTTTTATTATTTATTCTGCCGATCTCTGCATTTAATTGGAGAATTTAATCCATTTAAACCCAATGTAATTACCTATAAAGTGTGATTTGTATCTAAAATTTTGCTATTTTTTGTATTTATGTCTTTTTTTGTTCCTCAGTTTCTCCATTACTGCCTTCTTTTCAGATAAATGGATATTTTCTAGGGTGTTTTTTAAATTCCTTCAACGTTTCTTTAACTATGGTTTTTAGTTATTTTATTAGTGGTTGTCCTTGGAGATTAGAATTAAATTCTTATTTTTTAAAATATAATTCAAATTAATTTCAATAGTATACAAAAACTGTTCCTCTATATCTGTGTTCCTTCCTCCTTTGTGCTGTTATTGTCATACAGGTTGCATCTTTATACATTTTGTATACTTCAACAGATACATAATTATTGCTTTACACAGGTGTCTTTTAAATCATATAGGAGAATAAAGTATTACAAACAAAAATACATTTATGCAGTGTATCATAGTTACTTATGTAATTACCTTTACCAGTGCTGTCTTATTTCATGTGGATTCAAGTTACTGTCTAATGTCCTTTCATCAGACTGAAAGATTCAGTTTAATGTTTCTTGTAGGGCAGGTCTGGTAGCAACTAACTCTCAGTTTTGGGAGTGCCCTTATTTCTTGTTTTATATATAGGATAGTTTTTACCAGATATAGAAGTCTTAGTTTGTGGATTTTTTCTATCACCGCTTTGAATATGTCATCCCACTGCCTCTGGTCTCCATGGTTTCTGATGAGGAATCAATTGTTAATCTAATTGAGGATCCCTTGTATATGATGAGTCACTTCTCTCTTCCTGCTTTCAAGATTCCCTCTTTGGCTTTGGCTTCAACAGTTTGCTTATGTTGTGTCCAGGTGAGGACCCCTCTGAGTTCATCCTACTTGGTGATAATTGAGCTTCTTCACTGTAGAGATTAATGTTTTGTTTTGTTTTGTTTTTAAAATTGAATTGGGGGAATTTTCAACAATTATTTCTTCAAATATTATTTCTCCTTTCCTTTTGGGACCCCTATTATGCCCATGTAGGTATGCTTGATTGTGTCCACAGGTCTCTTAGGCTCTGTTCATTTTCTTCATTCTTTTTTCTTCCTCTTCTGTATACTGGATAATCTCAATGGACCTATCTCCAAGTTCACTGAATCTTTCTTCTGCCTCCTCAAATCTACTGTTGAACTGCTCTAGTGATTTTTTTCATTTTGTCTGTTGTACTGTTCAACTCAAGAATTTGTTTGGTTTCCTTTTATAATTTCTATCTCTGTATTGCTGTTTATTCTCATACTTTCCTTTAGTCGTTTACACATGATTTGCTTTAGATCTTTTAACATATTTAAAATAGCAGATTGAAGTTTTTTTCTGGTAAGTCCAAAAAGTGTGCTTCCTCAGGGACAGTGTCTATTGATCCCTTTCTTCCCCATGTTTTTGCCATACTTTGTTGTTTTTTTGTTTGCTTGTTTGTTTTGTTTTGTTTTGTTTTGTTTTACATGCCTCATAATTCTTTGCTGAAAACTAGATGTTTAAAATACAATAATGTTCAGCCCTGGAAATCATATTCTCTCCCTTTCCCCAGGATTACTTTTTTGTTGCTGTTTGTTGTTATTGTTGGTTTGTTTAGTGACTTACCTGAACTAATTTTCTACACACTGTATTCTTTGTTGTTTGTGGCCACTGAAGTCTCTACTGATTTACTTAATGTTCACATAATGATTGGACAGAGATTTGTTTAAATGCTTGGAACTAAAAATTCTCCCAGTCTTGGCTGAGGGATTGTGTGCATGTTACAGCATGGTTTTATTATTATGTAAATGGACCAAAGATGACCTTTTGTCATGTAATGGCTCAACAAAATTTGTGCTGTTGACTTCTTCACAGCAGTGTGGGTCCATTAAAAACACTCCAGCACCAAATTCAAATTCTTATACATTCAATTAAAAAAAAAAAAAATAGCCCAACCCAAGTAAGCAATTTTTAGCCTTTTGCAGTTAACTGGCCCAACATCTGCTCTCCATTGATAAGACCCTGCACATATAAGGCCCCATGCCACTTCAGCTGCTTGGAGCTCTCTGGCCCAGAGGTTCCCATCATGTTGACTTTGAATCACCTAGTCATACAACACACTCCTCCATTCCTTCCTCTTCTTCTGTGGGAGTTTGAGGGTTTTCCCCTTGTCCTGCTTCCCTTCTAGTGGCTCCCCTCACACCCAATGGCCTCTAAAAGGTTTCCTGCTGCAAGAACCTGCCACTCCTACTGCAAACCTGGTAAAGCTACACCCCTAATAAATAGCTTGTATGTAACTGCCATCAAGAGGTCAAATATTTTTCTTGGCCAACTCCAAAATCCTCACATTGAAGTCACTACACCTTCTTAATCCTCAGTCAGCCGGTTTACAGCTCTGCACTAGCCTTCACTTTATGCTCACACGAAGCTTCATGGCCAGGCACAGGTGACAGCTTTCAGCCTTCTCAGGTCTTTTCTGAGCATGCACACAGTCATATCTGTGCATGTGGCCTTCTAGATCCCGCTTTTCAAAGCCCCAATGGATAGCTCATTCCTCAGCTTTTACTTTTAAATGTTCTTTTTAGTGTATTGTGTGCCCCAAGTGTTTTCTACTGTGTCAGGCAGCTTTGAAATTAAAATGCTTTCCTGTAAATGTTTCAACAGATGCCCCAAAGGCAATAGAACTAGGTGACCTCCAAATCAGTTCAAATAAAAGAAGCTTTTCCAATGTGGGACATGACTCCTAGGGATGAGCATGGCCCTGGCATAATGGGATTGACAATGCCTTCCTGACCAAAGAGGGAAGAGAAATGTAACAAAATAAGGTTTCAGTGGCTAAGAGATTTCAAATAGAATTGAAAGGTCATTCTGGAGGTTATTTTTATGCAAGCTTCAGCGAGATACTACAAATTGCCTCAGTATGTCAAGCCCAAACCAACAGTATTCCTGAAAACCCTAAAGAAAACCCAGGGCTCTATCTAAGACTCTATAAAAATTTTACTTATTAATTTTATTTTTCAGAAACTTATTTCAAGGATTGTACATTAAACAAATTTGGTAAGTTTTGAGGCTGGGTGATGGATACAGACTGAGGGTTGATGATAATATTCTTTCTACTTTTGTATATATTTGAAAATTTCCAAACTAAAAAGTAAAATTATAGTAATAATAAATAAAATCCCAACACTGCCACTTACTATTGATAAGAGTTTGACCAGTGACTACTTGAGCATCAGATGAATGGGAATAATAACTACTTCCAAGAATTATATCTGAAGTCTTAAAGGAGGAGGTAATGCAACCCCTTCTCAAACACAGATGGAGACAGAACCCAAGAAGTCCTAGTATGGTGTAGGAGAGGCTGAGCCTATGTAGAACACTGATTGTGCTCCTTCCTCAGCATGATTGTCATTGTGCCTGGGGAATAGTGTGGGTTAGCTTGCCTAATATTCACATAAGATTCACACAGCTACTGAAGATCCACTCAGGGTGATCAAATCAGTGTGTCTCAGATGAGATCAGCATCACAGGAAAGGGTGGTCTGATTTGAATCTTCTTGTGCATGTAGGAGCCTTAACCTTTTTATAGAAGGTGAGGGGGCACCAAAGTCCTGTCTCTCCTATGACAGCCATGGTCTATTGTTACTGATGTGGCTGAGAACCATTATGTTCTAGATTCCCTCTCATCTCCCTTGTTTTTATCTGTGTGAGTGGCAGGCATGGGGAAAGGAGAATGAAATAGAAAGGGGAGAGAAAAAGGTTAGCAGGTTTATTTTTTAATATTTTTATTGCAAAATATAACAGATTCAGAAAACTGCATAATATAGTTGTATAATTTGGTAAAATTATTGTAAGTCAAATACGCTTTATAGTGAAGATAATAATTTTTAACCTCATAATGATAGCTGGAAAGTTAGGGAGAAAATACTCAATATAATCCTTTAGCTGAAGAATGCATAGTATAGTCTTCAGTAGTTTGAAAAATGTTTATTATGATCACTACACTCAAGCAGCCTTGAGTTATTTTTAAGCCTAAAAGCCCTTATTGAATTAGCTTTCTGATGACCTAATCTCAAAAGTTTTATTCTCTGTTCCTAGAGACCTTCCAAGAAACACCATAAAGTCTGATAATCAGTACTTTCCTTTCCTTGAAAAACAAGATCAAAGCCTGAATGGGGTGGGGGTTGGGAAACCTCTAAGATAACTGAATATGGTGATGAAACAGCTTTTCCTGTCCTATTTTTTTTTTTCTTTCTTTTTTCCCCACCCCCCCCCCCCTTCTTCTGGATCCTGGCCATTTCTTTTTTTATAGTCTGTTCAGACTATAAAAGTCCGAATTGCTCTTCTCATTCCAAACTGGTTTTGGAAAATTTTTCCTCCAGTTCCTTACATGTGCAACTCACCTTCTCTCCAAGACAAAGACACTTGTTTCTCTGATGCGGGATCAGGACAGCCTAGCTATTTTCTCATGGGAACAATGATTCCAAGAGGTGTTAGCAACTGATCTTTCAAAGCCACTTTTTTTTTTTTTTTTTAACTTCCCTATATTTGTCTTCTTTGGACCCAGCCCATCTCTAAGAGAAGAGAGCTAACAGTGGAACCAAAAAGTGCTTGTGATGCTGAGTCATGGCCAAGGTGATTCATTTTTTCTCTCTTCTTACAGGATGACAGTCATCATTCCCAAGCCACAAATATTTGCTTTCCTTATCCTGAAACTTTCCGCCTAACTGAGCCGCATCCAGGAGCCAAGTACTGTGCTCCTCCCCTTCCAGAAATGGTGGACTCTTAATCCAGTGCCTCCCTCCATACTTCTCTTATACCAGGGTTCACAGATTCATTCAATAAATCACTTACTGATGATGAGTGTTTTCTTCTGCTTCTTGAGATCTGCTGTTGTATGTCTCCATTGTGTCTTTAATCTCTTGTGTTGTGCCTTTCATTTCCATAGATTCTGTCAGTTGTTTTTCCGAACTTTCGATTTCTACCTTATGTACACCCAGTATTTTCATTATATACTTCATCTCTTTTGCCATATCTTCCCTAAACTTGTTGAATTGATTTAGCATTAGTTGTTTCAATTGCTGTATCTCAGTTGAAGTGTAAGTTTGTTCCTTTGACTTTGTTTTTCTTAGTGTAGGTTGTAGTTTCCTGTTGTCTAGGCATCTGGTTTCCTTGGCTACCCCAATCAGGTTTTCCCAGATCAGAACAGGCTCAGATCTCAGAAGAAGGCAATAGTATCAGGTTTCCCTGAGGGTATGTCTTAGAAGATTGATGCAACCTGTGAGGTTCAAGCCACTGTGCTTTTCTGCCCAGTAGGTGGCACCTGTCAGCCTGTCCCTCCAGACTAGTGTAAGGAGGTGTGGCCTGTGGCTGTTTTCCCCCAGGCTCTGGTGTCTGGTTCTGAATAGAAGGCAGGTAGTAGAATTTGGCAATCTTTCCTCTTAAGGAAAGCACAAGATAAAAGCGATCCATCACATACAAAGGAAGCTTGATAAGACTATGTGCAGATTTCTCTATAGAAACCACGGAGGCAAGAAGGAAGTGGGGTGATATATTTAAGATGCTGAAAGAGAAAACCACCAACCAAGAATCCTATACCCGGCAAAACTATCCTTCAAATATGAGGGAGAGCTTAAAATATTCTCTGACAAACAGACAATGACAGAGTTTGTGAACAAGACACCTGCTCTACAGGAAACAGTAAAGGGAGTACTACGGACAGAAAGGAAAAGACTGGAGTGAGAGATTTGGAACACAATTTTGGGAGATAGTATCACAGCAATGTAAGTACACTGAACAAAGATGACTGTGAGTGTGGTTGAAAGAGGAAGGTTAGGAGCATGTGGGACACCAGAAGGAAAGAGGAAAGATAAAGACTGGAACTGTATAACTCAGTGAAACCTAGGGTGCTCAATGATTGTGATAAAAGGTACAAATATGTTTTTACATGAGGGAGAACAAATGAATGTCAACATTGCAAGGTGTTAAAAATAGGATGGGATTGGGGGAAAAATACAATCAATGCAAACTAGAGACTATAATCAGAAACATTGTATTATGCTTCCTTTAATGTAACAGAGTACACCAAACCTGGGGGGGACATAGGGGAAGGGTATGGGACCCTTGGCATTGGTGATGTTGTCTAACTCTTTATTCTACTTTAGTTTAATTCTGTCTTTCCTTTTGTTGCTTCCTAGATGTCGTGCTCTTTTTTTCTCTCTTTCTTTTTTCTTTTTCTTTTGTCTCTCTACCTTTGACTCTTCCTCCTGCTTTGTGGAAGAAATGGGGATGTCCTTATATAGATAGTGGTGATGGTGGTGAATGCATAAATACGTGACTATACAGGGAACCATCATTTGTTTAATTAGGATGGAATGTATAGTATGTGAAGAAAAGCATCTTGAAAAAATGGGTTGATGAAGAAACCCTGAGGGGAGAATATTGAATGAAATAAGATAGACACATAAGGACAAATATTGCAGGGTCTCACTGATATGAACAGGTTATAATAGGTAAATTCACAGACATGAAATATAAGTTACCAGGATATAGAATGGTGCTTAAGAATGGGGAGTGGATGCTTATTATGAGCAGAATGTTCACCTAGGGTGAACTTAAACATTTGGAAGTAGACAGAGGTGATGGTAGCATGTTTTGAGAATGACTAACAGTGCTGAATGGTCTGTGAATGTGGTGGAAAGGGTAAGCTGAGAGTCACATAGGTCACCAGAAGGAAAGTTGGAGGTTAAAAGATGGGAATATATAAAACACTGAATGTTGTAGTGGACAGTGTCCATGATTAACTGCACAAATATTAGAAATCTCTCTCATGAACTAGAGATTGACACTATAACTAGAGGATTATAATAGAGGGGCGTATAGGAAAAAATATATACCTATTGGAAACTACATATTACAGTTAGTATTTTAACATTCTTTCATCAGCAGTAACAAATGTGCTATACCAATACAATGAGTAATGGAGGGGAGGTGTTAGGGGTATGGGAGGATTTGAGTTTCCTTTTTTGTCTTTATTTTCTGTTCTAAAAATTGAAAAAAATTAATTGTGGTAATTGATGCACAGCTATATGATGGTACCATGGCAATTGATTGTACACTTTGGATCTTTGGATAATTATATGGTATGTGAACAATCTCAGAAAAAAGAAAAATGTAAAAACGAAGTTTATACTATACTATTGTCTATTAAGTGTGCAATAACATTATGTATTAAAAAAATGAACATACACCTTAATTAAAATGTGATGAAGAGACACAAAGTATGCACATTGCTGTTGGAAAAATGGTGCCAGTAGACTTGGTCAGTGCAGGGTTGTAACAAATCTTCAGTTTGTAAAAAACAAAGGAAAAAAAAACCAGTATTGGTGAAACAAAGCAAAGCACAGTAAAACAAGGTATGCTGGTACATGGCTTTGTTTTTTCAGGGGTTGGTGATGATTGGGGATATGGCTATAGACTTCTCTCAAGAGGAGTAGAATATCTGGACTTGAAACAGAGGAACTTGCACAGAGATGTGATGTTGGAGAAACAGCAATGTGGTCACATTGGGTAAGGTAATCTGTGCCTTGTTATTAAAAATCTGCTACCTAGAGCATCTTTTTCCTTCACTGTAACTGTTATGGATGCCTTTCTGAATTTCTGCTTCTGGGTCTGAACTGAATGGTTTGAGGTTTGTAGAGTGGAAATGGGAAACTCTTCTAAAGCTTCATCTTCTCTATCTTCAGAAAATCTCTATACGTTTCTCTGAGTTATTTTCCTTCTTCACCAAGGGACTATATCCAAATTTTGGACATCCATGGAATAACTAAGTTCTGTTTTTTGTTTTTTTGTTGTTGTTGTTGACAGGACTCTGTTTCTAAGTCAGCTTTGATCTCCTTTTTGGAACAAGGTAAAGAGGCCTGGATTGTTGAGAGAGACACACAAGGCCTATACCCAGGTGTGTGAGGAAAATTCATATGGATGGAAACTATTGCAGGAATACAGCGAGATGGTATCCCTTAAATGGTACTGGTCAGAATGTTCTTCAAAAAAGGTGTCTTTATTTTTACCTCAGTAACAAGTGTTATACCTACTATGGGGTTCCTATTCTTTTCTTCTTCCTCTTTTGCTTTTGGACTTATGTAGTTTTTCTATCTCCTAACATATGTATTTTTCCTAAATATTATTCTTATTGTAGCGACTTGACGATAAATAAGTTCCCATTTCTTTACTAGTTTCTATTTGAGTCATTATTTGGTTTATCAGTTTTTGCAAGCATACTTTTGTCTTTAAAATGCCAAAAATTTGTCAGATGCAGAGGTGGCAAAGTAAAGAATTAGAGAGAAAAGTTAGAAAGTATTCCATTCATCCAACTTCTAACCATGTCCTCTGTGCAAGCCGCTTTTTCATCAGTGTTTGCAGGTTTGCTGCTTTGTACAGTACACTTTACTAGATTTTTAAAAGTATATAAATTTTTTATAAAGCATAAATCTTGGTAAGTAATTTTCCATTGAAGAGAGCTGTCACAAATAACTTCCAAAAAGTAGAATCTGTAAGTCCAGACAGAGAGCTCAAAAGAAAGACAGGCCTAAAGATGTAGTCATGGGATTCATCCATGTGGAGTTGGTAGGTGGAGCAGTGGGGGCAATGAGACTGTCTTGGACTGAAAATAAGGCTCTGGATGTCCACTGAGGAAGAGGAGGTAGAGAAGTAGTTCAGCAATGAAGCCCTAGGATTGGGAGACAGCAGGGTCTGGAAACAAAGACCTAGTCATCAAAATGGTCAGCAGGGGCACACATTTGTGAGAAATAGAGAAGGATAAATAGCCAGCAATGGCTTTGGCATTTGACACATTGTCCGTAGAGACCATCAAGGTTCAAAGAGCAGGAATGGGATTACAAAGGTAAGTCTCCAAGTTATTATAATTCATTTGAAATGTGAAGGATGGAGAAGAAACTGCTTTTATTTATGAGAAATTTGTTATTGCTGAGACATCAGATGCATACTTCAAATTATTCCAGTATATATGTATACAGTTTTGCATTGTGGCATTAAATGAAACAGATTGTTAAATGCTTTGTTTAAATAAGAAATTGAGCAGCCATTTTATAAACTTCATGCATGTAGGAGAAGGAAATGAGAGTGACATTCTTTTTGTTTAAAGAACGTTGACAAGTATTTATACATCTGAGAAAGCAGCGATGTCAATGTAAACATTGCCAGAAAAACAAATAAATAAGATAACCAATCAGAATTATAGATTATGTAGAGGTTAAGGGTTACTTTCTCAGGATATAGCCACAGTCTGGAGTTGGATGTTTTTGTAAGGCCATTTACAGGTCAGTTGATGATGCTGAATTCCATCTGCTTTTCTCTGCATATGTAAGGAAAAAGAAAATACTTCCCCCTCATCTTGCTGAGTCCTTTTACCAAGACTTAGAAAATTCTGTAGGTTTCCAAGGCTAAGAATTTGAATTCCATTGATGAACACAAACAAAAGGAGGAAAAGCTCAAAAAGTAAAGGGGATAAAAGCAGGAGAGGATTTTTAGCAAATGAATTAGGGACATGCAAAGTTGTTACTGTTTAAAGGACACCTTATTTTAGATTTGAAATGTCCCACTTGTTCTTCAAAATCACCTTTCTAGGATGATCTCTTTATATAATATCTCAGTGAAAAATTGGTATGATACCTTTAAGGCTAAAACATATATAGCATTTATAAACATTACTCTTATATGGGGATATCTATTACTTCCACATCACTATAATATATTGTGCAATAAAGTAACAGTAAAGCAAATAATCTGAATGTGGTAGGCAGAATAATGACCCTTTCCCCACAGGATGTTCATGTCCTAATCCCTGGAACCTGTGACTAGATTATGTTACATGGAGAAGGGGAATTAAGGTGGCTAATCAGCTGCCCTCGAGATGGAAAGATTATTGTAGATTATCTGGGGAAGCCCAGTCTCATTGCTTGAGTCCTTAAAAGCAGAGTCTTGCCTGCCTGTCATCAGAGGCAGATGTGACTACAGAAGAAGAGTCAGAGAGATGCTGGGCCTCATCACACTTTTCATTCCTCTGCCTTTCTTTTTCTATGTTTACACGCTTTTTATAATATTCCTTTTCTTCGTTTCTTTCTTCCAGCTTTTTATTTTGCAACAGAATAGCTGCAAGGATACTACAAATAACTCCCTTACATCCTTTACCCATGTTACCCAGACATTCATTCTGTCATTTTGTCTCTCAGTAGTATATTTGAACATATGCATGTATGTATGTGTGTGTATAATATATATATAATTTTTAACCATATGAGAATAAGTTGCAGGTTTTGTCCCCATTCACCCCTAAATATTTCACTGTTTATTTCCTAAGAGCAAGGACGTTATCCCCCATAACTATAGTACGTTATCCAAATCAGGAAATTCAGCATCAATGAAGTATTATCTAATCCTCCACAGTCCATATTAATTTTTTTTTCATTTTTTCCAATAATGTCTGTTCTAGTTTGCTAATGCTGCAGAATGCAAAACACCAGAGATGGACTGGCTTTTATAAAAAGGGGGTTTATTTGGCTATACAGTTACAGTCTTAAGGCCATAAAGTGTCCAAGGTAACACATCAGTAATCAGGTACCTTCACTGGAGGATGGCAAATGGCGTCCGGAAAACCTCTGTTAGCTGGGAAGGCACGTGGCTGGCATCTGCTCCAAAGTTCTGGTTTCAAAATGGCTTTCTCCCAGGACATTCCTCTCTAGCAAGCTTGCTCTTCTTCAAAATGTCACTCACAGCTGCACTCCGTCCAGTCTCTTTGAGTCAGCATGTTTTATATGGCTCCACTGATCAAGGCCCACCCTGAATGGGTGGGGTCATGCCTCCATGGGAGTATCCCACCAAAGTCACCACTCACAGCTGGGTGGGGCACATTCCAAGCAAATCTAACCAGCACCAAAATGTCTGTCCCACAAGACCACAAAGATAATGGCATTTGGGGTACACAATACATTCAAACCGGCACAATGTCCATTATACCTATTTTTTTTCCCCGGTGTATGATCAAATCTGTCACAATGTATTGGATTTCGTTGTCATATCTCTTTAGTTTCCTTTACAGCTCCTCAGCCTTTCTTTGTCTTTCATGGTCTTGAAATTTTTGTATATTGTAGAACGCTTATGTTGTAGAATGTTCTTCAGTGAGGTTTTTTTTTTTTTTATTCATTTTATTGAGATATATTCACATACCACGCAGTCATACAAAACAAATCGTACATTTGATTGTTCACAGTACCATTACATAGTTGTACATTCATTACCAAAGTCAATCCCTGACACCCTCATTACCACACACACAAAAATAACCAGAATAATAATTAAAGTGAAAAGGAGCAACTAAAGTAAAAAAGAACACTGGGCGCCCTTGTCTGTTTGTTTGTTTGTTTGTTTGTTTCCTTCCCCCACCTTTCCACTTATCCATCCACAAACTAGACAAACATGAGTGTGATCCCTATGGCCCCCCCAATCCCACTGTCCCCCCTCATAAGCCACATTTTTATACAATTGTCTTCAAGATGCATGGTTTCTGGGTTGTAGTTTGGTAGTTTCAGGTATCCACCACCAGCTACCCCAACTCTTTAGAACCTAAAAAGGGTTGTCTAAATTGTGCGTAAGAGTGCCCTCCAGAGTGACCTCTCGGCTCCTTTTGGAATCTCTCTGCCACTGAATCTTATTTCATTTCCTTTCACATCCCTCTTTTGGTCAAGAAGATGTTCTCCATCCCACGATGCTGGGTCTACATTCCTCCCCGGGAGTCATATTCCACGTTGCCAGGGAGATTCACTCCCCTGGGTGTCTGATCCCACGTAGGGGAGAGGGCAGTGATTTCACCTTTCAAGTTGGCTTAGCTAGAGAGAGAGGGCCACATCTGAGCAACAAAGAGGCATTCGGGAGGAGGCTCTTAGGCACAATTATAGGGAGGCCCAGTCTCTCCTTTGCAGCAACATTCTTCCCAAGGGCAAATTCTGTGGTAGAGGGCTCAATCCATCAAACCACCAATCCCTATGTCTGTGGGCATGTTAGCAACCCTCAAGGTAGGGCAGGCCAATACCCCTACATTCTCCAGCAGCATCTCAAGGGGGCTCTGCATATTTTTTTCCTTGTGTTTTTTTTTTTTTTTTTAACTTATTTTTTTTTCTAAATCAACTGTATGAAAAATAAAGATAAAAAAAATTAAAAAAAACATACAATAAAAGAACATTTCAAAGAGACCATAACAAGGGAGTAAGAAAAAGACAACTAACCTAAGATAACTACTTTACTTCCAACGTTTTCTTACTCTACCCCAAGAAAGTAACGTAATATAGCAACATTTCTGTGAACTTGATCCTACTATACCCATCAGAAGTTAACAGACCATAGTCATTCCTGGGCATTCCCAGAACATTAAATTTACCCATGATAGCTTATCTGTTCTTGGATTATTGTTCCCCCTTCCTTAATTGCTCTCTATCGCTAGTTCCCCTACATTCTACATTATAAACCATTTGTTTTACATTTTTCAAAGTTCACATTAATGGTAGCATATAATATTTGTCTTTTTGTGCCTGGCTTATTTCGTTCAGCATTATGTCTTCAAGGTTCATCCATGTTGTCATATGTTTCACAACATCGTTCCTTCTTACTGCCGCGTAGTATTCCATCGTGTGTATATACCACATTTTATTTATCCACTCATCTGTTGAAGGACAATCTTGGCAATTGTGAATAATGCTGCTATGAACATTGGCGTGCAGATATCTGTTCGTGTCACTGCTCTCTGATCTTCCGGGTATATACCGAGAAGTGCAGTCGCTGGATCGAAGGGTATCTCTATATCTAGTTTTCTAAGGAACTGTCAGACTGATTTCCAGAGTGGCTGAACCATTATACAGTACCACCAACAATGAATAAGAGTTCCAGTTTCTCCACATCCCCTCCAGCATTTGGAGTTTCCTGTTTGTTTAATGGCAGCCATTCTAATTGGTGTGAGATGGTATCTCATTGTGGTCTTAATTTGCATCTCTCTAATAGCTAGTGAAGCTGAACATTTTTTCATGTGTTTCTTGGCCATTTGTATTTCCTCTTCAGAGAACTGTCTTTTCATTTCTTTTCCCCATTTTATAATTTGCCTGTCTGTACTGTCGTCATTGAATTGTAGGATTTCTTTATATATGCAAGATCAGTCTTTTGTCAGATACATGGTTTCCAAAAATTTTCTCCCATTGAGTTGGCTGCCTCTTTACCTTTTTGAGAAATTCCTTTGAGGTACAGAAACTTCTAACCTTGAGGAGTTCCCATTTATCTATTTTCTCTTTTGTTGCTTGTGCTTTGGGTGTAAAGTCTAGGAAGTGGCCGCCTAATACAAGGTCTTGAAGATGTTTTCCTACATTATCTTCTAGGAGTTTTATGGTGCTTTCTTTTATATTGAGATCTTTCATCCATTTTGAGTTAATTTTTGTGTAGGGTGTGAGGTAGGGGTCCTCTTTCATTCTTTTGGATATGGATATCCAACTCTTCCAGCCCCATTTGTTGAAAAGACCTTTATGACCCAGTTCAGTGACTTTGGGGGCCTTATCAAAGATCAGTCGGCCATAGATCTGGGGATCTATCTCCGAATTCTCAGTTCGATTCCATTGATCTATATGTCTATCTTTGTGCCAGTACCGTGCTGTTTTGACTACTGTGGCTTTATAATAAGCTTCAAAGTCAGGGAGTGTAAGTCCTCCCACTTGGTTTTTCTTTTTTAGAGTGTCTTTAGCAATTCGAGGCATCTTCCCTTTCCAAATAAATTTGATAACTAGCTTTTCCAAGTCTGCAAAGTAGGTTGATGGAATTTTGATTGGGATTGCATTGAATCTGTAGATGAGTTTGGGTAGAATTGACATCTTAATGACATTTAGCCTTCCTATCCATGAACATGGAATATTTTTCCATCTTTTAAGGTCCCCTTCTATTTCTTTTAATAGAGTTATGTAGTTTTCTTTGTATAGGTCTTTTACATCTTTGGTTAAGTTTATTCCTAGGTACTTAATTTTTTTAGTTGCTAAGAAAATGGTATCTTTTTCTTGAGTGTCTCTTCAGTTTGTTCATTTCTGGCATATAGAAACATTACTGACTTGTGTGCATTAATCTTGTATTCTGCTACTTTGCTAAATTTGTTTATTAGCTCTAGTAGCTGTATCGTCGATTTCTCGGGGTTTTCCAGATATAAGATCATATCATCTGCAAACAATGACAGTTTTACTTCTTCTTTTCCAATTTGGATGCCTTCTATTTCTTTGGCTTGCTGGATTGCCCTGGCTAGCACTTCTAGCTCAATGTTGAATAACAGTGGTGATAGCGGGCATCCTTATCTTGTTCCTGATCTTAGGGGGAAGGCTTTCAGTCTCTCACCATTGAGTACTATGCTGGCTGTGGGTTTTTCATATATGCTCTTTATCATATTGAGAAAGTTTCCTTCAATTCCTACCTTTTGAAGTGTTTTTATCAAAAACGGATGTTGGATTTTTTTGAATGCTTTTTCAGCATCTATTGAGATGATCATTTGATTTTTCCCTTTTGATTTGTTAATGTATTGTAACACATTGATTGATTTTCTTATGTTGAACCATCCTTGCCTGCCTGGAATGAACCCCACTTGGTCATGGTGTATGATTTTTTTAATGTGTCTTTGGATTCAATTTGCAAGTATTTTGTTGAGGATTTTTGCATCTATATTCATTAGGGAGATTGGCCGGTAGTTTTCCTTTTTCAGTGAGGTTTTTTATTTGATTGAGATATAATTCTCAATGTAGCCTATCTGAGGTATCCTCCTGATTATATACATACTTGTGCATTTTTGGTGGGAATATTTGCAATATTATGTCCTTGTTTCTCAGGAGATCATATCAGAAGGCACATGATATTAGTTAGCCCTATGCTTAGTAAGGCTAATTGTGATCTCTTCATAGCTACTCAATGACCAGAAAACTCTGATTCATCTTCAGTTCACCCAATAAAACTGTGTTGTATTTTTAAACAGCAAGGTCTGGTCTTAGAAACCAGCTTCTGACACTAGGCTTCTTCCATTCTCCTGGTTGTTGGTTTTTGTTTTTGTTTTTGTTTTTAATAATGCATTACTTTTATTGTGAACTTTAACATATATACATAATAGTGATAACTTTAAAACTATGATTTAACAAGCTGTTGGAGAGCAAATTTCAAAGAATATCATGGTTCACAGTTCCACAACTTCAGCTATTTCCATTATTGTAAAATATATCATGCATACAGAAAGGTGTTACCTTTTGATGTACAGCTCAACAAGCAGTTATATAGTTAATGTCAAAAATTGTTATGGATTACAGTTCCACAATTTCAGTTCTTTCCCTATTATGCAATATAGGGTATATACAGAAAGGTAAAGACTTTCAAAGCACAATTCAGTGAATTGCTATAGAGCAAATTTCAGAGGATGTTATAGGTTACAGTTCGACCATGTCACTTATCTCTTTCCTGCTATTCTAACACCCCAGCATCTAAATATATATATAAAGTTTCAGTATTCCTAGAACTTTGTTAAATCTTATCTTGTTGCTATCCTTTCCTTTCACATAATCTCTTCTCCACCTTCAGGGGTGTCTAGGCAGTGAGCATCCTAACTTGTTCATATTGAAAAGGGATGCTGACAGTATGGGGAAGGGGGCTGCATCTGATTGTTGTTCTTAAAGCGGCTGTTGCCTCTGGGTTTGAGGACTTGTCTGGCATAGGAACACTCTGGTGGATTTAAGTTTCTGAGAGATAAAACTTAGCAAGTAAATATTTTATAGAATCTCAGGTAGGGAACTACTTTTGGTAAGGGCATGGCATACTGTGGCCATTTGGGATGTCTAACTGGAACTTGCATGACAGAAACCTCCAGGAGAGCCTCTCAACTGTATTTGGGATCTCTCAGCCACTATGACCTCAGCTTCTTACCTTTCTTTTTTATTCCTCCTTTTGGTCAAGTAGTCATTTTCAATTCTTTGCTGCCAGGGCCAGGCTCATTCCTGGGCATCATGTCCCACATTGCTGGGGAGTTTCATTTCCCTGGGAGTAAGGTCCTTTGTGGAGGGGGGTAGGAAGTTAATGAATTTATTCACCGAGTTGGGCTTAGAGAAAGGCCACATCCGAGCAACAAAAGAGGTTCTCTAGAGGTGCCTCTTAGGGATAATTATTGGAGGGCTCAGCCTCCCATTTACAACCCTAAATTTCACAAGAGCAAGCCTCAAGTCGAAGGCTTGATTTATTAAGTAGTGGGTTTCTAAAATCACTTAATATATATTTTATCCCAAGCCAAACAGTCAGTTTCTTACATTATCCTCACTTAGTTGTACAGTCATCATCACTCTCAACTTTAAACAGTTATCATAACACAGTACATCCCAGAGCTCTTATCAGCTGCTACTTATTCATCCCTAGTGTTAGTGTAATGTTGGTAAGATATTTCTATTAAACATAGTCTTTTAAATGTGTAATGGGTAGTTTTCCTTTATACCACTCTGTGGTTGACCCTCTGCACCTGTGTCATACCTTATAACTATATCATGCTAACACTTATTTAGGTGTGTGGTACTACTCTGTGGGTTACATGCTTTTAAACAGCCATTTACAAACCTGTTTGCCTTCAACAAGTCACTGATATTTAAAATCCCATTAACAAATCATAGTCACACCTGACAATTCCCAAACCAATAATCTTCACCCTCATTATCATATCTGTCCATATTAGATTATCATTCCCCCTTCACTAGATTGTGTCTATCTCTAGGTCCCCTATATTCTACATTATAAGACACTTATTTTACATTTTTCAAAGAGTACACATTAGTGGTAACATATAATATCTCTCCTTTTGAGTCTGGCTTATTTCACTCAGCATTATGTCTTCAAGGTTCATCCATGTTGTCATATGTTTCAGGGACTCGTTCCTTGTTACTGCTGCATAGTGTAATGTATGTACCGCATTTTTTTAATCCATTCATCTGCTGAAGGACATTTGAATTGTTTCCATCTCTTGGCAATTGTGAACAATGCTGCTATGAACATAAGTGTGTGATGTCTGTTCATCTCACTGCTTCCAGATCTTCTGGGTATATACCGAGAAGTGAAATTGCTGAATCATAGAGTAACTTGATATCCAGTTTTCTGAGGAACCTCCAAAAACTGTCTTCCACAGTGGCGGTATTATACAGTCCCACCAGCAATGAATAAAAGTTCCAATTTCT
Organism: Choloepus didactylus; assembly: GCF_015220235.1. Lineage (NCBI taxonomy): Eukaryota > Metazoa > Chordata > Mammalia > Pilosa > Megalonychidae > Choloepus > Choloepus didactylus. The sequence continues at coordinate 17,651,018 of NC_051333.1, forward strand.
CCACATCCTCTCCAGCATTTGTAGTTTCCTTTTTTTTAATGGCAACCGTTCTTATTGGTGTGAGATGATATCTCACTGTGGTCTTGATTTGCATCTCCTTAATAGCTAATGAAGATGTACCTTTTTTAATGTGTTTTTTAGCCATTTGTATTTCCTCTTTGGAGAAATGTCTTCTCATATCTTTTGCCTATTTTGTAATTGGGCTGTTTGTACTATTGTTATTAAGTTGTAGGATTTATTTATATATGCAGGGTATCTTTTGCCTATTTTGTAATTGGGCTGTTTGTATTATTGTTATTAAGTTGTAGGATTTATTTATATATGCAGAGTATCAGTCTCTTATCAGACACATGGTTTCCAAATATTTTCTCCCAATGTGTTGGCTGCATCTTCACCTTTTTGACAAATTCCTTTGAGGTACAGAAGCTTTTGATTTTGAGGAGTTCCTGTTTATCTATTTTTTCATTCATTGCTTGAGCTTTGGGTGTAAGATCTAAGAAGTGACCCCCTGATATTAGGTCTTGGAAATGTTTCCCTACATTATCTTCTGGAAGTTCTATGGTGTTCTCTCTTATATTGAGGTCTTTGTTCCACTTTGAGTTAATTTTTGTATAGGGTGTGAGGCAGGGGCCCTCTTTCATTCTTTTGAATATGGATATCTAGTTCTCCCATCCCCATTTGTTGAAGAGACTTTTCTGTCCCAGTTCAGTGGATTTGGGGGCCTTATCAAAAATCAGTTGACTGTAGATCTGTGGGTCTATTTCTGAAATCTTAATTTGATTCCATTGATCAATACGTCTATCTTTGTGCCAGTGCCATGCTGTTTTGACTACCATAGCTTTATAGTAGCCTTCAGAGTCAGGAAGTGTAAGTACTCCCTCTTCATTTTTCTTTTGCAGAATGTTTTTAGCAATTTGAAGCCCCTTTCCCTTCCAACTAATTTTGATAACTAGCTTTTCCACAATTGCAAAGTAGGTTGTTGGAATTTTTATTGGAATTGCATTGAATCTGTAGATAAGTTTGGGTAATATTGACATCTTAACAATGTTTAGCCTTCCTATCCATGAACACAGAATATCTTTTCATGTCTTAGGTCCACTTTTATTTCTTTTAGTAAAGTTATATAATTTTCTGTGTAGAGGACTTTTACATGCTTGGTTAAAGTATATTCCTAGGTACTTGATTTTTTTGGTTACTATTGTGAAAGGAATCTTTTCCTTGAGTGTCTATTCCATTAGGTCATTTCTAGTGTATAAAAACGTTACTGACTTATTTGGATTAATCTTGTGTACTGCCACTTTGCTGAATTTGTTTATTAGCTCAAGTAGCTGTGTCATTGATTTCTAGGGTTTTCCAAATATATGATCATATCAAATGCACATTGGTGTGCCGATATCTGTTCATGTCACTGCTTTCAGATCCTCCAGGTATATACCGAGAAGTGCAATTACTGGATTGAAGGAAACTCTATATCTAGTTTTCTAAGGAATTGCCAGACTGTCTTCCAGAGTGGCTGAACCATTATACAGTCTCACCAACAATGAGTAAGAGTTCCAATTTCTCCACATCCTCTCTAGCATTTCTAGTTACCTGTTTTTTTAATGCAATTTTTTGAGATATATTCACATACCGTAAAATCATCCAAGGTGTACAATCAGTTGTTCACAGTATCATCATATAGTTGTTCATTCATCACTGCAATCAATTTTTGAACATTTTCATTACTCCAAAAAAATAAAAAATAAGAATAAAAATAAAAGTAAAAGTAAAAAAGAACACACAAAACATTCCATGCCCTACCTCCTCCCCTATTATTCATTTACTTTTTGTCCCCATTTTTCTACTCATCTGTCCATACACTGGATAATGGGAGCATGAGCCACAAAGTTTTCACAATCACATATTTACACTGTATAAGCTATATAGTTATACGATCAGCTTCAAGAGCCAAGGCTACTAGATTGCAGTTCAACAGTTTCAGGTATTTCCCTCTAGCTATTCTAATACACTAAAAACTAAAAGGGATATCTATATATTGCATAAGAATAACCTCCAGAATGACCTCTCAACTCCAAATTTGAAATCTCTCAACCACTGAAACTTTATTTTCTTTCATTTATCTTCTCCCTATTGGTCAAGAAGGCTTTCTTAATCCTACAATGCTGGGTCCAGGCTCGTCCCCAAGAGTCACTTCCCACATTGCCAGGGAGATTTACACATGGTGTCTGTTTTATTCACTGCTTAGGCACCCAACAATAAAAATCTGTTAAGTGATTGAGAAAATGTAAAATAGAAATCACAATAACACTAATAATCAGACATCCTGGTAACAAGGGTTAGAACCTTGGAGGAACAAACTACGTATATGTTTCTCTAGAGTTGTCTTTCCCAAACCATGCCCCCTCACAATACTTGCCCAATAAAATTTGCTGGGAAAAATTGTTATGTGAAAGAAAAATGATCAATAAATGCTGCATTTCGTATTCCTTTCTTGGAGATTCAGTATGCATGTTAACATATTAAAGGTTCTGAGCAGTCATGTCAGAAATGAACTGAATTTTACTTTAAAATTTCCTTTAAAAATATATGACTGCAGAATCCCTTTCCCAAAGAATGCCTTAGAGTAGAGTCAAATTGGGATGGTTACCTGACAGCCAATCCTACCCTACCTTCATCTGACATAGACATTGGTCTCCTGGCAGAGGAGTGGGGCATTTGATTATGAGGGGCATGGGCCAGTCACAGTGCCTCATGATGGTTCTAAAGGGTGAGCACATGACCTGAGTCAGGCCACCCTCCAGCTCCCTAAGGTCAGTCATCTCCCAAAGCCTCTGCTTTTTGGGGATTCATAGCTTGTATCAAGCAGTCCACGCTTGTTAATTAAAACCCCAGCTGGAGCTCAACTGAGTTGTATTCACTTGCTCAGAGAGAGCTGCCCTCTAACACCATGAGGCTTTGCAGCTTGGGCCATGGGGGGAGGGGGCTCCCAGCTTGTATCTGCAGTTTTTACTTACAGATTTTATGCTGTGATTTCAGGCATTCCTCCAATTCAGGTTGGTGTATGATGAGTGGACAGTCACATTTGTCCCCCCACTGTTATTCCAGATTATTTACTTATTGTTCCTGGTTGTTTATTAGTTGTTCCAGGGGGGCTAACTAGCTTCCACTCCTCTCTATGCCACCATCTTAGATGAGCCTCTCCTCTGATCTTTTGATTTGGGTGTTTTGGTTTTGGTTATCCTTATCTTCTGGTTTCTTCATATGCTTTAAAATTTTCTGTTGTTTTTGGCCTCTTGGCATTTGCTTACCTTGAAAGGGTTCTTTTAGGATATGTAGACTTATTTGAACAATTATCTCTAATTTGTCAGATCTACAGCTTCGTGGAGTGCACTTTCTCTGACTAAACAGCAGGTGGCATCTGCAAACCACCTATTCCCTTCAACCCAGTTCTCCCCAACTTTGTCTTTGTGATGAGTGAGGGTCTGAATCTTGTGGGATCTAATTGGTGCACCAAGTTTTCATGTGTAGTTGGTGCTGCCCACCCTGAATGTGGGGCCTGTGTCTGAGAAGTTAGGAAGGGAGGGTGGCTTTAATAATCAAAACTGCCAGGTGTTCCTGGAAACTTAAAGCTGTTGCAGGAGTCTAAACCTTTGGTTCAGTCTTGCCACAGTTTGTCTCTGCCATGGGCCCACAAGTCCCTGGTATTGGTGTGTGGTCCTTGGGACTTCCGAGTGGGTCCCTCTTCCAAGCCATGCCTTCCCAGGGCCTCTGCTGAAGGAAGACTGTGCTACATCACTGGTGAACGCAGTCCCCCAAGGGAAGTTCTGGGCCACAGAGCCACTAGTAGGGATGTTTCCAGGCCACTGAAAAGATGGCCATATGGGGCATGGTAATTTCCCCCTTTTTATGCACCTCCAGCTTCTTAGCTCTGGGACAATTAGCTGTGGGTGTGTGAAAGGCTATCATCCATGCCAGATATTGAGGCATGTGCGTGTGTTGCGGGAAACACTTCCTGCTGCATTGGGTTGTGCAGTGCATCTCTGGGCTGCAGCGCAGGGCAGGGGTATTCCTAGCCCACCGGGAAGATGACTGTATGGGGTGTGGTATTTTCCCCCACCTTCCTAGCTCTGGGACAATTAGCTGTGGGTGTGTGAAAGGCTATTGTCCACGCCAGGTATTGAGGCATGTGCACGGGTTGTGGGGAAGCAGTTCCTGCCGTGCTTCACTGTGTGGCTCCTGTTGCTGGATCTACAGCCACTTTGGGGTTTTTTTACCTACTCCATCTCCAAATGCCATTCCCTGGTCTCTCCCAACCTCAGCATGGCTGCCAGTTCTCCAGCAGTCTCACTCACTTGTTTCAGAATGCAGACTCCCAGTATCACCAAGTGCACAGTCCCTGTGGATTTAGCAGACCTTGTCCAGCTGGTGCGTCGCTGGAACTGGTGTTCTGGAGCACTTTCTGTCTTTTATCTAGTATTTTTCATGGGTTTTTTTTTTTTTTTTTTTTTTTTTTTGCCCTGTCTCTCCTAATCCACCATCTTCCTCCTCCTTGAATGTTCCACTTCTCAAGATGAATGGAAGTTGAACCATTTTCAGATACAAGGAAATCAAGGAGGATATTTCAAACCCATTACAATCACCCATGAAAATATGCAAAGTTTCAGCCAACAAACATCCTATGCTCTATATCAGAGAAATCACAATAAGCAGAAACCCTGTGAATGCAAGGAACATTGGAAAGTCTTCAGCTACTGTTCATTACTTGTTCACCATGGGAGAACTCACACCAAAGAAACACTATGAATGTAAGTTTTGTGGAAAGGCTTTTAGCTGTAGCTCAGAACTAACTAGACATCAGTCAATTCATACTGGAAAAGGACTATGAATGTAATGAATGTAGGAAAACCTTCCATCATTCCTCAACCCTTATTCGACATCAGAGAATTCATACTGGAAAAAGACCTTATAAATGTAAGGAATGTAGAAAGGTCCTTAGTCATGGCTCACACCTTACTCTACATCAGAGAATCCATACTGGAGAGAAACCTTATGAATGCAAAGAATGTAGGAATGCTTTCCTTTACCATTCATCCCTTATTCATCATAACAAGACTCATACTAAAGGAAACATTATGAATGTAAGGAATGTGGGGAGGCTTTTAGCAAAAGCTCAATTCTTAAAGGACATCAGAGAGTTCATAGTAAAGAAAGACCATATGAATGTAGTGAATGTGGGAAAGCCTTCCATTACCACTCAATTATTCAACACCAGAGAATTCACACTGGAGAGACCCTATGAATGTAGCGGCTGTAGTAAAGCCTCCCATTATCATTCAAACCTTATTGGACATCAGAAAATTCATTCTAGAGAAAAACTTTTTGAATGTAACAAATGTGGACAGTCCTTCAGTCATGGCAGGGAACTCACACATCAGCAAATACATGCTGGTGAGAAACTTGATGAATGCGAAGACTGGCAAGACCTGTAATCATGGCTCATGTCTTATTTGACATGAGAAAATTCATATTAGAGAAAGAAAATCCCTGGTATTCTAATGAATTCAGACCACAATCCTTTGCTTCCAGGTCATCCCTTATGGACTTAGAGAATTACTAGATGAAAACTGTGGATGTGGTAAATATAGGAAGGTTTTTTGCTTTGCTTTACAATTTGCGTCAAAGAATTGATTCAGAATAAGGTCCACATGAATGTAATATATAATAAATTTTATTTCTATTGAATTTTTTAGTTATGTCTGATTCATATTGGTACAAAACTACGTTGATGTGAGTAATGTGGAAAAACTTAGGTTAAGGTTATACCTTAGTGAATTTATAATACAGAGAGGCTTTATAATGAATGTAACAAGTATAGAAAACCATTTCCTAGGCTTTACGTAAAGCATTATAGAAAGATTATATAAGTATGAAAACTACAGAAAGTTACTGATCACCACTTATTGCTTATTGAACATTAAAGAAAACACTCCTTAACAAAAAGGCAATACAATTATAAATCAAATAAAAAACATGGGCTAAAACAAAATACCACACTACCAACTTGGTAATTTAAGGAGAATACCAGAAGTAAAAGTGAAGAAGGGGCACTTCCCAAATATGGGTTCTTTGCTCGGCATGGCTGACAGAAGTCACACGGAACCCAGCTGAAGAGGAAAAGATGGTTTATTTTACACAGGCGGAAAGCAGGAGAAGTTTTCCCAAATCTGCCTCCCTGAAGTGTTCTCCAGTTGGGTTTTATACTCAGGTTCAGAGACAAAGAGAGATAATCATTCAGTCAACAAGCAACAAGAGTGATAGACAAAACAATCTATCTGGGAGGTTTGGGGCAGTCTCCCAATGATTCCTTAATTGGCTAAACCTATTAGAGACAAAAGGAGTCAATTTGTTAACATGTAACAGGTTTGGAGAACTTCAGTAATTTGTTAGCTCCTATTTTCTAGGTGACACCTGGGAAAGGTGCAAACTTTACATTTACATATGTTTGCAGACCTTTACATTTACAAATTGCTCCTTTGTGAGAATAAGAGCTTTCGTTATAGCCTGTTCCATTTTAAAGGTTACGTTTTAAGGTTACTTTACAATTTCCTGCTTGTTTACCATTTTTTAAAATTATATTTAAAAAGTTATTCTTGGAGGCGGGGCAAGATGGCGGACTGGTGAGCTGTATGTTTTAGTTACTCCTCCAGGAAAGTAGGTAAAAAGCCAGGAACTGCGTGGACTGGACACCACAGAGCAATCTGTCTTTGGGCATACTTCATACAACACTCATGAAAACGTGGAACTGCTGAGATCAGCGAAATCTGTAAGTTTTTGCAGCCAGGGGACCCGCGCCCCTCCCTGCCAGGCTCAGTCCCGGGGGAGGAGGGGCTGTCAGCTCCGGGAAGGAGAAGGGAGAATTGCAGTGGCTGCTCTCATCGGAAACTCATTCTACTGATTCAAACTCCAACCATAGACAGACTGAGGCCAGACACCAGAGACTCTGAGAGCAGCCAACCCAGCAGAGAGGAGACAGGCATAGAAAAAAAACAACACGAAAAACTCCAAAATAAAAGCAGAGGATTTTTGGAGTTCTGGTGAACACAGAAAGGGGAAGGGCGGAGATCAGGCCTTGAGGCGCATATGCAAATCCCGAAGCAAGGCTGATCTCTCTGCCCTGGGCACTTTTCCTTAATGGCCCTGGTTGCTTTGTCTATTAGCATTTCAATAACCCATTAGATCTCTGAGGAGGGCCGTTTTTTTTTTTTTTTTTTTTTTTTTAAATCCTTTTTGCTTTTTCTAAAACAATTACTCTAAGAAGCTCAATACAGAAAGCTTCAAAGAATTGAAATTTGGGCACGTCAAGTCAAGAGCAGAACTAAGAGAGCTCTGAGACAAAAGGCAATAATCCAGTGGCTGAGAAAATTCACTAAACAACACAACTTCCCAAGAAAAGGGGGGTGTCCGCTCACAGCCACCATCCTGGTGGACAGGAAACACTCCTGCCCATCGCCAGCCCCATAGCCCAGAGCTGCCCCAGACAACCCAGTGTGACGGAAGTGCTTCAAATAACAGGCACACACCACAAAACTGGGCGTGGACATTAGCCTTCCCTGCAACCTCAGCTGAATGTCCCAGAGCTGGGAAGGGGGAGCAGTGTGAATTAACAGAGCCCCATTCAGCCATCATTTGAGCAGACTGGGAGCCTCCCAACACAGCCCAGCAGCCCAGAACTGCCCTGGGGGGACGGCACTCACCTGTGACATAGCACAGTCATCCCTCAACAGAGGACCTGGGGTGCACAGCCTGGAAGAGGGGCCCACTTGCAAGTCTCAGGAGCCATACGCCAATACCAAAGACTTGTGGGTCAGTGGCAGAGACAAACTGTGGCAGGACTGAACTGAAGGATTAGACTATTGCAGTAGCTTTAAAACTCTAGGATCATCAGGGAGATTTGATTGTTAGGGCCACCCCCCCTCCCCGACTGCCCAGAAACACGCCCCACATACAGGGCAGGCAACACCAACTACACACGCAAGCTTGGGACACCAATTGGGCCCCACAAGACTCACTCCCCCACTCACCAAAAAGGCTAAGCAGGGGAGATCTGGCTTGTGGAGAACAGGTGGCTCGTGGACGCCACCTGCTGGTTAGTTAGAGAAAGTGTACTCCACGAAGCTGTAGCTCTGATAAATTAGAGATAAGGACTTCAACTGGTCTACAAACCCTAAAAGAACCCTATCAAGGTCAGCAAATGCCACGAGGCCAAAAACAACAGAAAATTATAAAGCATATGAAAAAACCAGATGATATGGATAACCCAAGCCCAAGCACCCAAATCAAAAGACCAGAAGAGACACACCTAGAGCAGCTACTCAAAGAACTAAAGATGAACAGTGAGACCCTAGTACGGGATATGAAGGAAATCAAGAAGACCCTAGAAGAGCATAAAGAAGACATTGCAAGACTAAATAAAAAAATGGATGATCTTATGGAAATTAAAGAAACTGTTGACCAAATTAAAAAGATTCTGGACACTCATAGTACAAGACTAGAGGAAGTTGAACAACGAATCAGTGACCTGGAAGATGACAGAATGGAAAATGAAAGCATAAAAGAAAGAATGGGGAAAAAAATTGAAAAACTCGAAATGGACCTCAGGGATATGATAGATAATATGAAACGTCCGAATATAAGACTCATTGGTGTCCCAGAAGGGGAAGAAAAGGGTAAAGGTCTAGGAAGAGTATTCAAAGAAATTGTTGGGGAAAACTTCCCAAATCTTCTAAACAACATAAATACACAAATCATAAATGCTCAGCGAACTCCAAATAGAATAAATCCAAATAAACCCACTCCGAGACATATACTGATCACACTGGCAAACATAGAAGAGAAGGAGCAAGTTCTGAAAGCAGCAAGAGAAAAGCAATTCACCACATACAAAGGAAACAGCATAAGACTAAGTAGTGACTACTCAGCAGCCACCATGGAGGCGAGAAGGCAGTGGCACGATATATTTAAAATTCTGAGTGAGAGGAATTTCCAGCCAAGAATACTTTATCCAGCAAAGCTCTCCTTCAAATTTGAGGGAGAGCTTAAATTTTTCACAGACAAAGAAATGCTGAGAGAATTTGCTAACAAGAGACCTGCCCTACTGGAGATACTAAAGGGAGCCCTACAGACAGAGAAACAAAGACAGGACAGAGAGACTTGGAGAAAGGTTCAGTACTAAAGAGATTCGGTATGGGTACAATAAAGGATATTAATAGAGAGAGGGAAAAATATGGCAAACATAATCCAAAGGATAAGATGGCCGATTCAAGAAATGCCTTCACGGTTTTAACGTTGAATGTAAATGGATTAAACTCCCCAATTAAAAGATATAGATTCGCAGAATGGATCAAAAAAAATGAACCATCAATATGTTGCATACAAGAGACTCATCTTAGACACAGGGACACAAAGAAACTGAAAGTGAAAGGATGGAAAAAAATATTTCATGCAAGCTACAGCCAAAAGAAAGCAGGTGTAGCAATATTAATCTCAGATAAAATAGACTTCAAATGCAGGGATGTTTTGAGAGACAAAGAAGGCCACTACATACTAATAAAAGGGGCAATTCAGCAAGAAGAAATAACAATCGTAAATGTCTATGCACCCAATCAAGGTGCCACAAAATACATGAGAGAAACATTGGCAAAACTAAAGGAAGCAATTGATGTTTCCACAATAATTGTGGGAGACTTCAACACATCACTCTCTCCTATAGATAGATCAACCAGACAGAAGACCAATAAGGAAATTGAAAACCTAAACAATCTGATAAATGAATTAGATTTAACAGACATCTACAGGACATTACATCCCAAATCACCAGGATACACATACTTTTCTAGTGCTCACGGAACTTTCTCCAGAATAGATCATATGCTGGGACATAAAACAAGCCTCAATAAATTTAAAAAGATTGAAATTATTCAAAGCACATTCTCTGACCACAATGGAATACAATTAGAAGTCAATAACCATCAGAGACTTAGAAAATTCACAAATACCTGGAGGTTAAACAACACACTCCTAAACAATCAGTGGGTTAAAGAAGAAATAGCAAGAGAAATTGCTAAATATATAGAGACGAATGAAAATGAGAACACAACATACCAAAACCTATGGGATGCAGCAAAAGCAGTGCTAAGGGGGAAATTTATAGCACTAAACGCATATATTAAAAAGGAAGAAAGAGCCAAAATCAAAGAACTAATGGATCAACTGAAGAAGCTAGAAAATGAACAGCAAACCAATCCTAAACCAAGTACAAGAAAAGAAATAACAAGGATTAAAGCAGAAATAAATGACATAGAGAACAAAAAAACAATAGAAAGGATAAATATCACCAAAAGTTGGTTCTTTGAGAAGATCAACAAGATTGACAAGCCCCTAGCTAGACTGACAAAATCAAAAAGAGAGAAGACCCATATAAACAAAATAATGAATGAAAAAGGTGACATAACTGCAGATCCTGAAGAAATTAAAAAAATTATAAGAGGATATTATGAACAACTGTATGGCAACAAACTGGATAATGTAGAAGAAATGGACAATTTCCTGGAAACATATGAACAACCTAGACTGACCAGAGAAGAAATAGAAGACCTCAACCAATCCATCACAAGCAAAGAGATCCAATCAGTCATCAAAAAGCTTCCCACAAATAAATGCCCAGGGCCAGATGGCTTCACAGGGGAATTCTACCAAACTTTCCAGAAAGAACTGACACCAATCTTACTCAAACTCTTTCAAAACATTGAAAAAAATGGAACACTACCTAACTCATTTTATGAAGCTAACATCAATCTAATACCAAAACCAGGCAAAGATGCTACAAAAAAGGAAAACTACCGGCCAATCTCCCTAATGAATATAGATGCAAAAATCCTCAACAAAATACTTGCAAATCGAATCCAAAGACACATTAAAAAAATCATACACCATGACCAAGTGGGGTTCATTCCAGGCATGCAAGGATGGTTCAACATAAGAAAAACAATCAATGTATTACAACACATTAAAAACTCGAAAGGGAAAAATCAATTGATCATCTCAATAGATGCTGAAAAAGCATTTGACAAAATCCAACATCCCTTTTTGATAAAAACACTTCAAAAGGTAGGAATTGAAGGAAACTTCCTCAACATGATAAAGAGCATATATGAAAAACCCACAGCCAGCATAGTACTCAATGGTGAGAGACTGAAAGCCTTCCCTCTAAGATCAGGAACAAGACAAGGATGCCCGCTGTCACCACTGTTATTCAACATTGTGCTGGAAGTGCTAGCCAGGGCAATCCGGCAAGACAAAGAAATAAAAGGCATCCAAATTGGAAAAGAAGAAGTAAAACTGTCATTGTTTGCAGATGATATGATCTTATATCTAGAAAACCCTGAGAAATCGACGATACACCTACTAGAGCTAATAAACAAATTTAGCAAAGTAGCGGGATACAAGATTAATGCACATAAGTCAGTAATGTTTCTATATGCTAGAAATGAACAAACTGAAGAGACACTCAAGAAAAAGATACCATTTTCAATAGCAACTAAAAAAATCAAGTACCTAGGAATAAACTTAACCAAAGATGTAAAAGACCTATACAAAGAAAACTACATAACTCTACTAAAAGAAATAGAAGGGGACCTTAAAAGATGGAAAAATATTCCATGTTCATGGATAGGAAGGCTAAATGTCATTAAGATGTCAATTCTACCCAAACTCATCTACAGATTCAATGCAATCCCAATCAAAATTCCAACAACCTACTTTGCAGACTTGGAAAAGCTAGTTATCAAATTTATTTGGAAAGGGAAGATGCCTCGAATTGCTAAAGACACTCTAAAAAAGAAAAACGAAGTGGGAGGACTTACACTCCCTGACTTTGAAGCTTATTATAAAGCCACAGTTGCCAAAACAGCATGGTACTGGCACAAAGATAGACATATAGATCAATGGAATCGAATTGAGAATTCAGAGATAGACCCTCAGATCTATGGCCGACTGATCTTTGATAAGGCCCCCAAAGTCACTGAACTGAGCCAGAATGGTCTTTTCAACAAATGGGGCTGGGAGAGTTGGATATCCATATCCAAAAGAATGAAAGAGGACCCCTACCTCACCCCCTACACAAAAATTAACTCAAAATGGACCAAAGATCTCAATATAAAGAAAGTACCATTAAACTCCTAGAAGATAATGTAGGAAAACATCTTCAAGACCTTGTATTAGGAGGCCACTTCCTAGACTTTACACCCAAAGCACAAGCAACAAAAGAGAAAATAGATAAATGGGAACTCCTCAAGCTTAGAAGTTTCTGCACCTCAAAGGAATTTCTCAAAAAGGTAAAGAGGCAGCCAACTCAATGGGAAAAAATTTTTGGAAACCATGTATCTGACAAAAGACTGATATCTTGCATATACAAAGAAATCCTACAACTCAATGACAATAGTACAGACAGCCCAATTATAAAATGGGCAAAAGATATGAAAAGACAGTTCTCTGAAGAGGAAATACAAATGGCCAAGAAACACATGAAAAAATGTTCAGCTTCACTAGCTATTAGAGAGATGCAAATTAAGACCACAATGAGATACCATCTAACACCGGTTAGAATGGCTGCCATTAAACAAACAGGAAACTACAAATGCTGGAGGGGATGTGGAGAAATTGGAACTCTTATTCATTGTTGGTGGGACTGTATAATGGTTCAGCCACTCTGGAAGTCAGTCTGGCAGTTCCTTAGAAAACTAGAGATAGAGCTACCATTCGATCCAGCGATTGCACTTCTCGGTATATACCCGGAAGATCGGAAAGCAGTGACACGAACAGATATCTGCACGCCAATGTTCATAGCAGCATTATTCACAATTGCCAAGAGATGGAAACAACCCAAATGTCCTTCAACAGATGAGTGGATAAATAAAATGTGGTATATACACACGATGGAATACTACGCGGCAGTAAGAAGGAACGATCTGGTGAAACATATGACAACATGGATGAACCTTGAAGACATAATGCTGAGCGAAATAAGCCAGGCACAAAAAGAGAAATATTATATGCTACCACTAATGTGAACTTTGAAAAATGTAAAACAAATGGTTTATAATGTAGAATGTAGGGGAACTAGCAGTAGAGAGCAATTAAGGAAGGGGGAACAATAATCCAAGAAGAACAGATAAGCTATTTAACGTTCTGGGGATGCCCAGAAATGACTATGGTCTGTTAATTTCTGATGGATGTAGTAGGAACAAGTTCACTGAAATGTTGCTATAGTATGTAACTTTCTTGGGGTAAAGTAGGAACATGTTGTAAGTTAAGCAGTTATCTTAGGTTAGTTGTCTTTTTCTTACTCCCTTGCTATGGTCTCTTTGAAATGTTCTTGTATTGTATGTTTGTTTTCTTTTTAACTTTTTTTTTTCATACAGTTGATTTGAAAAAAGAAGGGAAAGTTAAAAAAAAAAAAAAAAAAAAAAAAAGAAAAAAGACAAACAAGGAAAAAAAAAAAAAAAAAGATGTAGTGCCCCCTTGAGGAGCCTGTGGAGAATGCAGGGGTATTCGCCTACCCCACCTCCATGGTTGCTAACATGACCACAGACATAGGGGACTGGTGGTTTGATGGGTTGAGCCCTCTACCATAAGTTTTACCCTTGGGAAGACGGTTGCTGCAAAGGAGAGGCTAGGCCTCCCTGTATTTGTGCCTAAGAGTCTCCTCCTGAATGCCTCTTTGTTGCTCAGATGTGGCCCTCTCTCTCTGGCTAAGCCAACTTGAAAGGTGAAATCACTGCCCTCCCCCCTACGTGGGATCAGACACCCAGGGAAGTGAATCTCCCTGGCAACGTGGAATATGACTCCCGGGGAGGAATGTAGACCCGGCATCGTGGGATGGAGAACATCTTCTTGACCAAAAGGGGGATGTGAAAGGAAATGAAATAAGCTTCAGTGGCAGAGAGATTCCAAAACGAGCCGAGAGATCACTCTGGTGGGCACTCTTACGCACACTTTAGACAACCTTTTTTAGGTTCTAAAGAATTGGGGTAGCTGGTGGTGGATACCTGAAACTATTAAACTACAACCCAGAACCCATGAATCTCGAAGACAGTTGTATAAAAATGTAGCTTATGAGGGGTGACAGTGGGATTGGGAATGCCATAAGGACCAAACTCCACTTTGTCTAGTTTATGGATCGATGTGTAGAAAAGTAGGGGAAGCAAACAAACAGACAAAGGTACCCAGTGTTCTTTTTTACTTCAATTGCTTTTTTTCACTCTAATTATTATTCTTGTTATTTTTGTGTGTGTGCTAATGAAGGTGTCAGGGATTGATTTAGGTGATGAATGTACAACTATGTAATGGTACTGTAAACAATCGAAAGTACAATTTGTTTTGTATGACTGCGTGGTATGTGAATATATCTCAATAAAATGATGATAAAAAAAAAAAAAAGAGATTATCTCTTAGAGACAATTTGGGATGGTGGGTGATCAAAGGAGTTTTGGAATAAATGTTTTAAATTTTGAAAAAAAAAAAAAAAAAAAAAAGTTATTCTTACAAAAGAAAATTTCTTTACTAATAAATGATATTGAGAATATTAAATATCAAATGTTTTGTTAAGTGGTCAAAGTTAAACTCATAGGAAAATGTATATCTTTTGATACATGCATATAATTTAATAAAACAGGAAATAAACTATACATAATGACAGGGAGGTAGAAAGCAAATAGTTCCCCAAACCAAAAAAGATAAGAATTAGTAAAAGTAGAGGTTAAATAGGGTGAGCCAATAACTATAGACTTAATAATTCAGACGTGTTTTTTGTAGAGGTCAGTGGATGGATGTGGTCAAGAAAAAAAGTGAAAAACTAAAGAGCATTATGAATGAGGAAGTTTACATAACTTATATAAATGCAGATTATTCTTAAACATACTACTACTTTATACCAATAAATATGAACATCTAGATCATGGTTTCTCAAGCTATGCATTATTGACATTTTGGGCCTGAACATTTTGTGATGTGAGGGGCTGCCCTGTGCATTGCAGGATGTTTGGCAGCATCTCTGTCCTCTGCCACTTGGTGCCAGTATCATCCCCTCTGTCCTCCATTTGTGACAACTAAGAATGCCTCCAGACATTGTCATATGTCCCTTGATTGCACCCAGTTGAGAACCAGTGGTCTAGATGAAATGAATAATTTTCTAGGAAAATACCCATAGTTTATTCAAGAAGAGACAGAAAATATGAATAAAATATAGCCACAGGAGGAAACTTTAAAGTAGTTCAAAGATCTACGTCTTAAATTTCCCCAAGGATCAGGTGGTTTTAAGAATACAGTATGCCAATCCTTCAAGTAATAGATGATTCATATGTTATATAAATTCTTCCAAGGCCTGCAAAAAAAAAAATAGAATGCTCACTAACTCATACAATAGCTCAATAGAACCTGGATACTCAACTGGGGCAAAGAGTCCAAAAGGTTAATATACTTACAAAGAAAGATGTAAAATTCCTTAATAAGATATGATGAAATGGCAACTAGCACTGTATTAGAATATTACAACCATATAACGTAGTTTACCTAGCATGTCCAGGACTTATCCTGTTTCCAGTTAATGCTCTCTCCAGGGTATATATATCCCAAATCTAAGAAAACATGATAATTATTTTTAATAAAGAAAACATAATCCAGACACAAATTCCAGGTGCATTTTATTGTATGTTTATTAACTTTAAATGGTTTAAATGTTTATTCACAGAATTTGAATTCAAAATTTGAAGTAATGTTAGGAGCCAGAACATAAAATATTTTGATATCTGGTAAGGCAAGCCTCCCCCCCCCCACTCCACTTCTGATTTTCTCCTTAAATTACCAATTTGGTAGTGTGGTATTTTGTTTTAGCTCATTTTAAAAATTTGATTTATAATTGTACTGCCTTTTTATCAAGGAGTGGGTTTAAGAGCAAGCTATCTTTGAGTCTGTGTGTATGTGTGTGCATGCACACACTGTGCCTAAGCTCAGGTATTTATTTTTCCATGTGAATTTTCTGCTTGAAATGTTTATCTTTATTGCTCATATTAATTAACTAATGAATTAAATTGTTTATATTAATTGACATTTTTATTCTATCAATCTTCCCCTCCAGAAATAAGGTCTTTCAATCTGATTTTTCAGAACTTATTGCAGTCTCTTTGATAAAATGATGTGGTTTTTTCACGTCAATACTTTTGCTTTCTTTTTCAGAATTATTCTTGTCTTTAATGACTTTGAGACTGAGATAGATTTTCTTTTATTCATTTCTAGCTGATCATAGCTAGTATAGAAAATGATATAGATTTTTCTATTTGTATCTTATATTAAGCCATCATACCAAATAATTCTTTGCTACACTGTCTTGGTTTATCCAGATGTGTAGATATGATAGAAATAGAGATAATTTTGATGCTTCCTTGCCAATGTTTATAACAGTTATTTTATTTTCTTGCCTTTTTGTGTTGGTTTACATTTCTAAAACCATGTTGAATGACTGTGGTAAGAGCACATAGCCTGTCTCTTTCCTGATATAAAGAAATGGCTTCAGCATTTCACTGAGTAACAGTGCTCATGGGGGTTAGTAAATAGCTTTTGTCATGTAGAAACTGGCCTTTCTATCCTCATATTAGTTTTATTTAAAATGGCTACCGAGTTTGATAAAATGCCTTTTTGCTGTATGTTAGGATACTCATATACTTTTAATCCTTTAATTTGTTCATATAATAAATTATTTTGATGTACTTATTGATATTAAAGCATATTTTATTAAAACAGAAATTCTATTTTGCCATTTTATGAAAACAAAATATCCCATATGTGAAGTTTTAAGACCAAAAATCTAACAGAGTTAGTAATTGTTAGTACTTTGGCCAAAGAGCAAAGTGGAAGATATAATGAATCTGAAACCTATCTGCATATCTAAGAAAATTCAGTGATTACATGGCTTAGGCTATAGTCAGTTCCATTTCAGAAGACAGTTAATTAGCCAGCCTTGGAGACTGATGGCTGTCTTGCTCAGGAGATAACATTGTACTTTTGGAGAACAGATGTCTACAAGAAATGTTTACCAATGATATTACAAGGCATTATAATTACAGAAATAGGCTAGGAGGTTTATAGAATATAATCACATGTATAATGTGATAATTGGGTTCTTTTTTGTTTTTCTTGATAGAGATTTCTTCTCTCTCTAATACCATGTCTTAATATTCTTAGCCTCCAGCTTTAGCAAAAATGTTTATAAACTGCCACCCTGCTCAGAATTTTGTTGACAGCATTAATATTGTTAGTCAGAAGTTCGGTTTAAAGCTCCAGCTTCAGCCAAGACTGAAAGTAATAATAATAATAACAATAATAATAATGATATATGTGTATATAACATATGTAATTGCATGTAAGTATATATAAAAAATATATATGTAGTTGAACAAAGAGCTAAGAAAGAATACAAATGATTAAAGTTCAACATTAAGAAAATGTGAAATTATGACTTTCCGCCTCCACAATACATGACTATTTTAATACCTCCTATACATCATTTGATAATGCATCATTTAAAATTTTTGCATCTTTATACATAAGTTAGATTGGTCTATACATTAAGGGTTTTCTCTTTTTAAAATGCATTTTTATCACATTTTAGGACTAAAATTAAGCTTACCTTCATGAAATGAATTGGGGAGTGTTTTGTGTTTCTGTCTAGTCTGAAATAGTTTGGTGTCCTTAAAGGTTATCCTAGCCTGGCACACAGATAGGACCTCCATTTGAATGTGGGCTGTGATCTGGGCTGTCCTTATCTTGTTCCAGACTCAATGGAAATACTTCCAGAGTTTCATCCTAATGTATACAGCAAATTGTAGTGTTCTGTTAGAAAACTTTTATCAGGTTAAAAATGTGATCTCCTATTCCATGCTGGTTAAATCTTGTTATTGTTTTGTTTTAAAAATCAGGAGGTTGTGTTTAATTTCATCTAATAATTTTTCTGTGTTTACTGATGTGCTTTCTGGTGTTTCCTTATTAAGAATGATATTTCTTATGGGTTTTATTAAGTAGCTTTTATCAGAGTGTGAAGTTTCTCCCATATTCCTAGTTATCCAAAAGAGCTTTTCCTCTGTAATCATGAGATACTTTTGAATTTTATCAACTGTTTTTTCTCCCTTTTGCTCAGGAGATATATGGTTTGTCTTCATCAGTCTGGTAATGTGGTATATTATTCAACTGATGTACTTCCTAATATTAAACCATGTTTGCATTCCTGGGATAAACAACACTTATTCACAATATGCTTTTAACTCACAGCTAGAATTCATTTGCTAATATTTTCTTTAGGATTTTTGCATATATAATAATAAATGAGAGATCAGTCAGTAATTTATTTTGTCCCTTAAATTGTCTTTGTTTTTCTATTAAGGTTACAATTAATCTCAGTGCACACTGAGTAGTTATCTTTCTTTCTTTGTCTAATCACTAAAACAGCTTCTATAAGGTATGGATTATCTTTTCCTGGAAGGTTTGCTAAAACTTATAACCATTTGGGCAAAGGTGTCTTGTGACTAGGGGCCTCTTTGACTGCTATTAATTTCCTTTTTAATGACTTGTGGTCTATTGAGGTTTTCTGTTCCTTGAGATAATATAGTAATTTTTAAAAGTTGATCATTTAAGTATTTAAAAATATTAGTAATAAATCCATTTACTTATGAATTTTTAATTCCTACTCTATCTATAATTGAATCTCATATTCCTATATTTTATATCTTCCCTTTTTCTTGATGAATTATATGAAAGCTTTGTCTTAATTTTTTCAAGACCAGTTTTAATTGTTATAAATGATGTCTGACATTTTTGCTTATTACAATCTGCTATTTATTTCATTTCTTCTATTATCTTTGAGTTTACCTTTACTCTTTTTTTTAGCTGACTCAGTGGAGAAACTTAACTCCTTCACTTTCTACTTTTCTTGTTAAATGCAGTGGATACATTTAAAGCTATAATTTCAGATCCTCATTTTGATATGATTATTTCTCTTTTAATTTAAAATATTTTCTGATTTCCATTATGATTTGATTTTAACCCATGAATAATTTAAGACTGTGTTTTGGGTACCAAATATATGGGCTTTCATTTTATATTATACAATTATATTTATATTTATATTTTTATATTTACTGGCTTCTAATGTAATTACCTTGGAGTCATGCAGGTGGGCTGTAGAATACCGAATCTCTTAAATATGGTCAATTTCTTGTAAATATTCAAAATTTTCAAAATTCAACTTGTAAACAAAGATTATTGTGTTGTTAAAATTTGGTATAATCCTACCAATATTTTTTAATAACTATCAATTTTCGGTAGTATTATGTTAAAAATCTCTTATGATTGTAGATTTGTCAATTTGTCCTTGTAATTCCCTCAAGTTTTTTACCTTACATGTTTTGAGACTGTATTATCAGGGCCATACAAATTGTTACATCTTCATGATAGATTATTTATTTTCATTATTTACCTTCAATTCTTCATCCCTATAAATATTTTTGGTCTAAAATACTATTTTGAGTGATATTAACATTACTTACAAGTTTTGTCTTGTAAGTACCATAGACCTAGATTTTGTTTAGTTATCCATTCTTTAATCTGTCATTTAGTAAATGAGATTAATTTTTTATATTTATTATAAATACTGATATTTACATTTATTTCTGTCATCTTGCTTTGTATCTTCCCTTTAATGTTTCTCATTTCTTTTATTTCTCTTCCTGCTTTCTGTGATTTGATGATACATTATTTTGTATCTTATAAAAATCTACTCATTTGCAAGTTATGGGTTGTATATCTTTATTTGCACATATTCTCGAACATATCAAACACAAAGACTCCTTTTTACAACAAATATTTTATTACACTTGTGCTTTGCTAAAATTAAATTCATAGATAATATAATACCTTGATATGCATAATTTTAAAAAGTATAATGTTCTAACAATATTAATAGCATTAAAGAAAAGAAATTTACAATACAAAAAGTATCTCAGTATGAAAATCCTTGTAACAACTAACTTATACCTGTATATGCAGCCACTGAAAACATTGTGTTGATGATGCAAATATTGTGACCAGTGTTGCCACTGGTGATGTGAGTTTCCCAAATGACAAAACCCATGATAAAGTTCTGAACATAAAGTGTAATTGTTCCTCAATTTCCAAGGTAGTTGCATACCTGGAAAATTTGGTGTGTATTAAAACTATGGAAAAAGTATTTTGTGTTTATATGTAAAATAGGCTATAGGCATAAGTGGTTATTAGCATGTTTTCACCTATATGAATATCCAGCAGATTATTCAAAAGTCATGGTGGTATGAGGCAAATCTTTGTTGTACAAGACCATTCTTTGCATTGCAGGATATTGACATCCCTGACCCCTACCACTTAATTCTGGCAGTTGGCCCACAGATGTCCACCTCCTAACCCCATAGAATGGTTTCACTCCCCCCCCCACTGAGAATTCCTGATCTTCATGGATATTCAGAGAGACGTTCAAAAGATATGCAGAACATGGGATAATCCTTCCATGTTTAGCAGACATCTAGTATGACTAGTGCCTACCCATTAAATGCCAGTTGCATTCCCAATTTTTTCTGTTACAACCACAGACATCCTACAAATTTCCAAAATACCCTCTAAGGACATAAATTTTCTCCCATTGAGTTTTAATGAATGCCTGTATGTTTCTGATCTGCGTATTTATCCATAAAACTTTCTAACAACTCCTAAAAATATTTAGTATCTCTATCCTCCTGTTTTAGTTTCCTTGGCTGCTCAAAGCAAGTACCATGAAATGGGTTAGGTTAAACAATGGGAATTTTTAGCTCATGGCTTTCAGGCCAGGAAAATGTTCAAATCAAAGCATCATCAAGGTGATGCTTTCTCCCCAAAGACTGTGGCATTCTTAGGCTGGCTGCCAGTGATCCTTGATCCTTAGCTCCTCCATCACATGGCAATGCACACAGCAATCTCTCCCAGCCTCTTGGTTCTCTTCCAGTTCTGTTTAATTTCAACTTTTTGCTGATCCTTGTGGTTTTTTCTCTGGCTGTCTGAATTTCACTCCACTTATAAAGGACTCCAGTAATAGGATTAAGACCCATTCTGATTGAGGTGGGCCACACCTTAACTGAAGTAACCTCATCAAAAGGTTCTAATTACAATGGGTCCACACCTACAAGAATGGATTCAATTTAAGAACATGTTTTTCTAAGGTACATACATCTGCAAACCACTATACCTCCTCCAAAAGAAAGAAGTCAAATACTTGGTCATGTTTAATTACCTTCTGAAACATATTCTCCAAGTTGTCAGTCGTGGAACAGTGCTGTACAATAGAAATACAATGTGAGCCACATAGTAATTTAAAATTATTTAGAACTCACATTTTAAAAAGATAAACAGGTGAAATTAATTTTAACAATACTTTATTTAACACGTTTTATCTGCTAAGGATGGCAGAACAGAAAGAGCAGAACCTGGGATGCAGATGACATTGTGGTCATGTGTCAGTTTGGAGTGTCCATCTCCAGATTTTTTGATATTTGAGAAAATTTACACTGCTTTGTAGTTTCTAGCAGATAAAAGTATTCTTAACTGATGATTAACCAAAGGAAAACAATTCTGATGAGGTAAGAGAACAGCGATCTTACTTATGTGAGGGATTGAATTATGAAGATATTGTGGATGGGGAGTGTACCAGGTCAAAGAGGCAAGTGTGAATGAACAAGAAACCACAAGTGGAAGTAAAGTAAGTGGAAGAAACCAGGAAGAACACATGCTTCCTGTTGCTCCACATGCTCACTAGCATTTGGTGTTGTCAATGTTGTGGATTTTAGCCATTCTAATAGCTAAGCAGTAGTACATCATTGTTTTAATTTACAATTTCTTAATGACATATGATGTTTGTATTGGTTTAGAGCTGTTGTGTACCCCAGAAAAGATCATGTTCTTTTAATCCATTTCTGTGGGTGTAGACCTATTGTAGGTGGGAACTTCTGATTAGGTTATTTCAATTGAGATGTGACCCACCTCATTCAATGTGAGTCTAAATCCTCTTACTGGAGTCCTTTATAAGAGGATAAAAGAGATACAGAAGTTAACACAGAAGAAGCCTAGAGATGTTTAGCGAAAAGCCCCAGGGAAGCTAAAAGAGGACTCACAGAAAAGAGAAAGGAAGCCATTGAAACCAGAAGCTGAAAGCAACCCAGGAGAAGATGGACGAGCAGATGCCAGCCATGTGCCTTCCCATGTGACAAAAATGTCCCAGATGCCAGCAGTCTGACTTCAGAGTCCAGATATCATTCTGTTGAAGCCTTGAGTTAACATATTCATGGCTTAAGAACTGTAAATTGTAAGTTAATAAATCCCCACTGTAAAAGCCAGCCTATTTCTGCTATATTGCATTTCATCAGCTTTAGAAAACCAAAACAATGTCAATCTTCTTTTTCTCATATGTTTATTTACCATCTGTTTATCATCTTTGGTGAGATATCTTCTCTGAGCTTTCGCCCATTTTGTAATTGGGTTGTTTCCTATTGTTGAGTTTTAAAATTTTTTCTATATTTTGGATAAAAGTTCATTATCAGATAAGTGTTTTACAAATATTTTCTCCCAGTTTGTGACTTGTCTTTTCATTCTTTTAACAGTGTCTTTCACAGAGCATAAGTTTTTATTCCCTTATATTTCAATAATTTCAACCTTACAGGTCAGTTGTAAAAATGATACAAAACCCATACAGAAAAGTCCCCCGCATCCACCCATAGCCAGATGCACTAATTTAAACATTTTGCCATATCTGCTGTATCATTCTATCTATACATCTATCTATCTTTCTAGACAGAAGTTTTTAATTTTAATACAGTCCAACATATCAACTTTTCTTAATGATCGTGCTTTTGGTGTTGTACTAAAAAGTCATTGACAAACCCAGGATAATTCAAATTTTCTCTTATGTTATCATCTAGAAATCTATATTTCTGCATTTTCCATTTAGATCTATGATCCATTCTGAGTTAATGTTTTCAAAAGGTGAAAGATTTTCATCTGGATTGTTTGGTTTGTTTTTTGCTTATGGATGTCCTGTCCAGTTGTTCCAGCACCATTTGCTGAAAAGAATATCCTTTCTCCATTGAATTGCTGTTGCTCCTGTCTCTAAAATCAGTTGATTATATTTGTGTGGGTTTATTTCTGTTCCATTCGTCTTTTTGTCTCTTCCTTCACTGATATCACACTGTCTTGATCACTGTAGCTTTATAGTAAGTCTTGAAGCTGAGTACTGTCAGTTGTCCAAATTTGTTCATTTTCTTCAATATTGTGTTGGCTATTCTGAATCTTTTGCCTTTCCATATAAACTTTAGAATCAGTTTCTCAATATCCACAAAATAACTTAAATCTACAGATCAAGTTAGGAAGAATTGACAACTTAACAGTATTGTCTTCCTATCCATGAGCATGGGATATTTCTCGATTTATTTAGATATTCTTTTACTTCTTTCACCAGAATTTTGTAGTTTTCCTCATATGGATGTATGTATTTCCTTAGAATTATACCTAAATATTTCATTTTGAGAGGGGGGGTGCTCAGGAATGGTGGTGTTGCTTAGTTCAACTGTATCCTTACTGATTTTCTGCCTATTGGATCTGTCAATTACAGACAGAGGTGTGCTCAAGTCTCCAGCTATAATAGTGGATTTTTCTATTTCTCCTTTCAGTTGTATCAGTTTTTGCCTCACATATTTTGATACTATTATTAGGTGCATATACATTAAGGATTGTCATGTCTTCTTGGAGAATTGACCCCTTTATCACTATATAATACCCCACTTCATCCCTGATAATTTTTCTTGCACAGAAATATGCTTTGTCTGAAATTAATATAGATATTCCAACTTTCTTGTGAGTAGTGGTAGCATGGTATATTTTTTGCTACCACTTTGCTTTTAATCTTACCTGTGTCTTCATATTTAAAGTGGGTTTCTTGTAGGCAACATATAGTTGGGTATTGGTTTTTTTTATCCAAAGATGGGCTGTCTTGTAAGTGGTATATTTCCACCATTTACATTTAAAGTGATTATAGTTATAGTTGGATTAATATCTACCATATTTGTAACTGTTTTCTATTCCTTGCCTTTGTTCTTTGTTTGTATCTTGCACTCCTTTTCTGCCTTCTCTGGTTTCAATTAAGCATTTAATTTGATTCCATTTTCTCTCCTCTCAGCATATCAATTATACTTAATTTTTTCAAAAAATTCTTTTAGTGATTTCCCTAGAGTCGGCAATATAAATTTACAGCTAATCTATCGACTTTCAAATAACACTAAACCACTTCACAGATAGTACCGGAGCCTTACAACAGAGTATTTCCAATTTCTCTCCGATCCCCATATAGCATTCATTTCACATACCCATAAGCTATAATCCAATATACTGTTGCTATTATTATTTTGTACAAACTGTTATTTTTGTGAGATCAGTTAAGGGTGAGAAAAATAAAAGATTTTATTTTACCTTCATTTATTCCTTCTGAAATGCTGTTTCTTTCTTTAAGTAAATCCTGGTTTCTGACCTATATAATTTAACTTCTTTCTGAAGAGCGAAAGAAGCAGACCATGCGAGGCAGATCTACTGGCAACAGATTCCCAAATTTTTATCTGAGAGTCTTTATTTCTTCTTTACTTTTATAGGGTAATTTCACTGGGTACCGAATTCTAGGTTGGTGGTTTTTTTCCTTTCAATACTTTAAATATTTCACTCCACTGTCTTCTCGCTTGCATGGTTTCTGAAGAGAAGTTCTAGTGACTCTAATCCCTGTTCTTCAGTAGGTAAGGCGTCATGTCTCCTGTCCCTGCCCCTCGCCCCCACCCCTGGCTTCTTTCAAGAATTTCTCTTTGTCTTTGATTTTCTGCAGTTTGAATATGATATGCTTAGGCAGTAATTTTATGATATTATTTATCCAGCTTGGTGTTCTGTGTTTCCTGGATCTGTGGTTTGGTGTCTGTAATTGATTTTGGGGATATTTTCAGCCATTATAACTTCAAATATTTCTTCTGTTCCTTCTCTCTCTCCTCTCCTTCTGGTATTCCCATTATACACAACGTTACATTTTTGTAATTGTCAATTTTTGGATATTCTGTTCCAATGTTTTCACTCTTTTTTCTTTTTGCATTTCAGTTTTATAAGTTTTTATTGGCATATATCCAAGGTAGTGATGCCTTTGGTACTTTCTTCCCACATGCCATTTAGGCTCTGGTAAAACCCATGCTGGTTAGGCTCTGGTAAAATAGTTTCTTTGAGGGCAGTCTTTTGTTGAGGATAACAGACTTCCCTGGCCATATTTCTGGAAGCATGAGCAGAATTTTCTCCAGTCTTCAGAGTGAGAACCTGTCAGAGCTCTTGGATGTAAAATTCAGAAAAGCATGGGACTCCCCTAAAATTGCCCCCACCCCCACCCCCAGGTCTTTGCTCAAGCTATTTCACCCTGAGCCCCCAGCAATTTGTCAGTTACAGTTCAAGCACTTCTACCAGTATGGACTCCAGTGAAGAGTTTCAGTTCCTAGGTTGAGTCTGCACGCAAACTATGGGTCTCTTTATCCACTTCTCTCCTGTTTTCATGGCAGTGGTTTGCCTTGTAATCTCAATTCTTTGAGATCTCAATTTCTGTTTTGTTAGCAATGAAGAGACAAATTCCAAGGTCCCTAAATGCCAAACCAGAAACCAGAAATTGCTGCATCCTTTAAATTTGGAAATATCCCTGTTAATTATTCTTTGCTTTGAAATCTGTATGTGTCTAATACTAATGTCATGACATCTTCTTCTTATTGGTAATTTCCTTGTAAATTATTTTTAATTCATTTCTTTTAAAAATTTTACTATGAAAATTTCACACAAATAGTAAAGAAGAAAGAACATTGTACTGAACTCTATATACCTATAACCCTGCTTCAATATTTATCAACATTCTGCTATTGCTTTATCCATTCACCCCTCAGAAAAGTTTTTAAAGTTAATATTTTGCCTATAAATATTTTCATGTGACCCTCTAAACAATAAAGTCTTCTTTTTTATCATAACCACCTTACCAACAGAACTGATAGTAATTCTTGGTCATCTGGTAGAAATGTGTGGGCACTAATGAACTTTCACAGATTTTTCCTTAGACCAGGCTTTGAGAGAAGAAGGAGAAGCTGGGATAAGCCGAGATTAACACTTTTTCTGACCCTATTTTTTAGCTGGCCCTCAAAATGTGACTTGACTGGTATGAGGATACCCACAATGCCCACCCCTGAGCCTGGGTTCAGTTGCCTCAAAACACCTTCCCCACCTGCTGAAACTGAAGTGACAGTTTTCAGTATGGCACAGAATGTCCCACCACTGTCAGATAGGACTTTCTGGCTGAAGGAATATTTAAGCTGGGTTTTGAAGGACATAGGAATTGTGCCTTCACTACTCCTGTCACATCCAAAGAAAGGGGAGGAAGAGAGAAAATTTAGCTGCTCCAGAATTTCCTTCTAGGGCAGAGAATGGATTTTAAGGCTTCGTTTAAGTAGTAAGAAGACAGTCGTTACTGAGATTTTAATTTACAAGTAAATAACAGTAACAGAGTTTTCTTTAGGTACTTTTATTCACACGTTGATAAAAAATCAATTGGCCATATAAAAGACCACTATTGTTGTTGTTGTTCTTGTTGTTCTCGCTGCCGACGAATTTTAAGTGAGGTGGTTAGGGTGGACGCTAAAGATTAATGGGGATTCAAGCCTCCATTTCCCCACCACCAGCCTCCCATAAGGGGACACTTTGACTCCTGCCCACCCCAATAGCATCTTCCAGGAGAGGACTGTACTACACAGATGTCTCCCTTTTTTCCCGAGTGGTTTCTCCCATGAACGGTTGTACCATCCTTCCATAGGGGACTGTCTATTCTGAAATCCGCCCGTATGCTGGTTTGGAGCAGACTATACCATCCGACTCTCTCCACCCTCGAAGAAGTTTCTCCCAAAAGCGGACTGTAACCTCTTGTTCTTTCCCCTCCTCTCCCTCGGTGATTTTTCCTCTCTGGCTCCTCGGGTTCCCGGTTTCATCGGTGCTTTCTCCCAGGAAATTAGAGCTCTCCACCCCCTGCCGAGGGGCGATTTAGTTTTTTCTAAATAGTACATTTTTCTAAAAGCCACACGTGTGACAGTCCTACTGCCCCACTCTCTGAAATCCAGCGGGAGGCCGATTCCTCCGCTATACGGAATGGACACGCTTCAAAAATGACTTCCCTCGCGGATAAGCAACCCATGTACGCGGCCATGTTCCCTGCCCAACAGCGTCTCTTACAGAAATCAATCAAATCCCCTGACAAAACCTGTGCCACGTTGACTGTTGGCAAACGCGGCTAACTAGGAGATTCTGAGAATGCGACATTCCAACAACCCGTAAGGGGAGGTATTAGAGGACGGACCGGAAGCGGAAGTGGGCCTCGAAGGCTACTCCTTCTCCGCGATTTAAGGCTTAGAGGTCTAAGGTGATTTGGGTTTGTCGTAATTAGGTATTCTGTGAGATCAGTGTTGGGGGTTGTCCGTGGACTTGGTGGTCTCTGGGTTCCGTGATGGGAGAAGGGGGCCTGTGGCGTCACCGATGAGTGTTTGTGAGGTCAGTGATAAGGGTCTCTGCCGTCAGGGATGCAGTCTGCGGTCGGTGCGTCTGTGCGTCAGTGATGGGATCTGTGAGTGAGTGGGTCTGTGCAGATCAGTGATGAGGGAAGGTCGGCGGGGTCTGTGGCGAGGTTGTTTTGTAACTTGAGTTGAAAGTTTAGGTCATTAATTTTTACAACCTTTCTTTTATACAAATATCTGCAACCCTTGGTATGTAACATTTTCGAGCATGTTCAAATCTAAGTGTTCTTTTTTGTTTTTATTTCAACTATTTTTTTCTTTGACCCATGAGTTATTTAGAAGCGCATTCTCTGTTTCAAATAATGCCTCTGTGTAATGCTCATTTTTTGATGAGTTGAAAAATTGCTTTATGGCCTAGTTCATGGTCAGTTTTAATAAATGTCACATCTGTTACATGAAAAGGTGTGTTCTCTAATTGTATTGTTCTCTGTATTTACATACGTACATAAATATATTCTCACTGATTTTTTTCTGCTTGACTAATTATAGAAAAAGGTAAAACACACTGGAAAGATGATGTGCCCACTTGTTCTTGCCTTCTGTAATTTCTTCTTTATATATTTGAAGCTATATTATCAGGAACAGTTATGTATCTTTTTTAATAATATAACCAAATAATTCAGAAGAGCAATTCAAGCTCCCACCAACAGTGTATAAAAGAGCTCATTTTCCCAACTGTTTTCCGGCACTGGATATTATTCTTTTTCTGTTTTTACCATTCTGAGGGAAAATTGAATCTAATTGCTTTAATGCATTTTCCTGTTAACAAAGTTAACATCTTTTCATTTAATTGACATTTAAATCTCCTTTTCTGTGAATTTTCATATCCTTTGTCCAGTTTTTATTCTATTTTTTTTTTCCTTATTGATTGGTAGATTTGTTTTAACATTAATAGCCTATTGTCACATATTGTAAGTGTTTGTATTGTCACTTCAGTTTTTGAGATGTATTTTAACATGCAATTAGGAAATACCATCTAACCAGAAATCTTTTTATTATAGTTTCTGAGTTTTTAAAACATTGTTTTTATAATAAATTTTAATATCGATAGTACAAAAACCTCTTCAGTATTCATTTGTATCATTTTCTTGGCTATTCTTGCAAAATTATGCTTTGATGTGAACCATAAAATCATTTTACCAAGTGGGGAAAATTTGGGATTCTGATAGGAATTGCAATAGTGTAATATAGTAAATATTTAAGATAGATGGTTAAGCATTGGCAGGCAATAGCCCTGGTGTGAAAAGATGTTGACAGATCAGAACTGATCTGTGATCAGAGGCTCTGATAGATGTACTGGTTTTCAGGGCCAAGGTAGAACTGGGGAGTTTGAGTTTTAACTTCGAGTTCTTGTCAGAAGAGGGTGGGCTGTGTAGGTTATCCTTAATGTAGATTGAGTGGTGAGGAGTTCAGTGTTGGTAACCCACAGCCTGGGCTCTTTTAAGACAGTAGGAAACAGCAGAAACATTTTGGAACTCCAATGAAGAGAGCTCAGGAGTGGCAGAGCTGCTGAGAGTCTGTAGCTTAAGGCCTCACAGATGGAGTTGGAATCACTGACTTCTACTTAGTTGATGTGCCCTTGGACCAATTATTTACACCTTTAAGCCTCGGTTTCCTCTTTCTATAAAATGAGTGAAATAATTATAATAACACTTAGCTGACAGGATTTTTGTGAAAATTAAATGAAGTACTTGAAAAGCATCCTTGCACCTTGCATGGTAATTGCTATGTATTGTGTGCTTCTCCTGTGCCAGGAAGGTGGTAAGTACTTTACAAACATCATCTCATTTAATTTGCATTACTCTGTGAGGTATAGGCATTTTCATCCTCATTTTAAAAACTAAAATAGCTGAAAATTGGCAGAGCCACAATTTAAATGTTCAGTAATGTTATTCCGCATCTCATGGTTTTTCCCATATTTTTATCATGACTAATACCAAGGGCAACTTTTTTTAAACTTCATATTCTCTACAGCACTGGTTCTCAAGTGTGGTCTCTGGACCAGCAGCATCAAGATCACCTGAGGACTAGTTAAAAATGCAAATTCTTGGGCCCTACCTCAGACCTACCGAATCAGATACTGTGGGGGTGAGGCCTGAGAATTTGTAACTGTGTTTTAACAAGCCCACCAGGTGATTTGAATGCACACTCAAGTTTGCACCACAAGTCTGTGGTTTCTAACTCAGGGACACACACCTTGGTGTCCCCAGTAGATGTCTGTGTGGTGAATGTTGAATGACTGACCATGTGGACATTGTCTTTCCAGTTTTCTTGGTGTCTCTGGGGAGCCTATGGACCAGATCTTCCTCCCATTTCCAGCCCACCTCTCCCCAGCAACCCCGGTGGAGTTCACAGATATCCACCAAGTTTCAGGCTCCTGAGAGAAACAAGGTTTGAGGCCCAGCATGGACATGTCAGATAATTGGACCACACCCCAGAAATCCCTGGCACTGACTCCAGAGAAAATTCGCAGCTTATGTGAGGTGAGGAGGAGGCATCCCCAGAGGTGAGAATTCATCCTGGAAAGAGATACCTCTGAACTGTCACCAGAACTTGAGGGCAGAAGCAGATGAGCCACAGGAAGCAACCAGACTCCAGACCTGCTCCCCCTGAAATAAATCTTGATCGCCCTACCAAGAGTGAGAAATATGTGACCAATGTCTCCACATCTAAAATCCAGCTGTTAGCAGTGGAGAGGAGGGGTGTCAAGGAAAATGTGATTTTTTTTTTAATTCTCACATTATATTAATCTTTCGGCTAAGAATAGAATTATTAGTTAGAAATTACTTTTGTGAAGGATTTTAAAAGTATTTCTTCCTGTATGCTTTCCTACCAACAAACATTTTCTCTTCTGCTTCTTCCTGAAATTTGTTTTTCAGAATCACCCCCCAACCCCTACTATTTTCTATTTCTTTGCTGCTCTCTGTTCTGGGAAATTTTGTCAACTTTATATTCCAGTCCTTCTATTCAGTCTCTCATTATTGCTATCAACATTTTAATTCAAAGTTTTAATTTTCAAAACCTCTGGTTTGTTTTCTAAATATTCCTTTTTTATTAGCACCCCATACTTACTTCATAAATCTAATGTGACTTCTTATCTCTCTGAAAATATTATAATCATTTTCCTTAATTTTTTGAATATGTAGTACATACATTTGGTTGAAAAAATTTTTAAATACAAATAACAATACAGTGAGAAGTATTATAGTGAAAGAAATGCAGGGCAGGGAACATACTGTGGTGTGCTCACTTCTGTCCCCCATTTGATTTGCCCTTATCTTTCCAATACAGATGACCAGTTTTCTTAGTTTTCTTTGATTTCTTAGTCTCTTTATGCATGTAAAAACAACTAAGACATTTTTTTTTCCATTTCACAAGAAGTGGCATACCGGATGCCCTTAAAAAATTTTTTTAATAATATTTTATTGAGATATATTCACATACCATACAATCATCCAAAGTGTACAATCAGTTGTTCACAATATCATCATATAGTGTGTATTTATCACCACAGTCAATTTTTGAAAATTTTCATTACTCCAAAAAAAAAATAATAATAAAAATAAAAGTAAAAACGAATACCCAGAATATCCCATACTCTTCCTCTCTCCCCCACATTATTCATTTACTTTTTGTCCCCATTTTTCTACTCGTCTGTCTATACACTGGATAAAGGGAGTGTGAGCCACAAGGTTTTCACAATCACACAGCCACACCATATAAGCTATATAGTTATACGATCGTCTTCAAGAATCAAAGCTACTGGATTGTAGTGCAGCAGTTTCAGATATTTTCTTCTACCTATTCTAATATGCTAAAAATTAAAAGGGATTTTTATGTAATAAATAAGAGTAACCTCCAGAATGACTTCTCAACACCATTTGAAATCTCTCAGCCACTGAAACTTTATTTTGTTTCATTTCCCTTCCCCCTTTTGGTCCAGAAGGCTTACTCATTCCTACAATGCTGGGTCCAGGCTCATCCCCGGGAGTCATGTCCCATGTTGCCTGGGAGATTTATACCCCTGGGAGTCATGTCCCATGTAGGGAGGAAGGCAGCAAGTCTACCTGCCAAGTTGGCTTAATGACAGAAGCCACGTATTAGCCAGAATAAAGGGATATTTGGTCACTTTTTGTGGTTTGAACAATGTACTTATTTTTGTCTGCTCAGACATGATTATGGAGTGATGTTGGTTTTGTCTTGTACCATGATAGACAGTTGTTACCTGATGTTGGTGTTCTATGAGATTGTTTCTGTTTAATAGGACAACAACGTGGTCTAGCTTATCCTGCCAGGCCAGCTCTTAGTAACACTGAGGCCTAACTTATGGTGCCAGGCCAACTCTCAGCTGTCAGGGGCTGCTCCTTTCATCATGTGAAAATAAAGGAATGGAAAAAAGTTTGACATAGAGACAAAAACCAAACGAAAGCTAGGTCTGCAGTTTTAGGGAATGATCAAAAGCAACTTAACATGAAAAACATCTAAAGGAATGCAGAGGGATGGTTCAAACTTGTATGTATAAGGAGAATAATATAGTAAGAATTATAAAAATTGTCAAAATTTAACTAATTAAATATCTTTGAATGAGCAAAAGTCATGAAACACATCATTAGGCATTTTATGACACTACTCAAAAACTTACTAATCTAATCAAAGCAGACAAAAAATACACCTTTGCTATAATGTGGATTCTATTCTCTGACCAAAAGCATTACATAAAATCTAAAAAGGTAAAAGACTAGCAAAAAGAAATCCCCATATCTGGAAATCTTAAATTTTTCCCCTATATAAGTATGCATTAAAGAGAAAATAATAAAGGATCTTCTTACAAAAATCCTTAGAATCAAATTTCAATAAATAAAGTACTACATTTTAAAGTTTGTATGGTAAATCCAAACTGTAGGTAGCAGGGAAAAAAAGGTTCTAAATGCCCTTTTAGGGAATCATGGATGCTTGAATAAAAAGCATCTATGATATGAGTTATGATTTCAACTGAAGATGTTAGAAAAAGAACAACTCAATAAATATAAAATAACAATAAGGACTAAAAAAGATTAGGGAAGAAATCAATCATATAGAGAACAAAAATAATTGAGGGAGATCTTTGACAGAACTGCAAATTTCCTCTATGTGGTGATAATCAAGAAAAAGGAGTAATGATACACATAATCAAAGTATGTTATAAACAGGAGAAACAGCTACAGCTATAGCTAAGATTAAAACAATCATGAATATTATGTAAATCATACACAAAAAATTTGAAAACCTAAACAAAAGATAAAATTTTATAAAAAATAAGTGCCAGGAATACACAACTATGTGATGATACTGAGAAGTTAGAAAAACTGATATGATCATCCAAAGTATACAAAATATTGAGTGTATACTTTGGATGGATTATATGGTGTGTGAATATCTCAATAAAATTGCTTTAAAAAAATAGCCATACTAAACTTTGACAGTGTTCTACAATACTAAAATAAACTACAAAGTCAAACAGGCAAACAAACAACAAAACCAGACTGATTTCAACAAATTGGTATTTCCAAAAGTAAAGTCTATTGAGAACAAATAATATACATGTACAACAAATTATAAGGAATGATAATATGGAAAAAAATGTAATTTCCATTTATGTATAAACAGAGAAGAATAACATTTTAAGAGTGTATGTTTCAGTAAAAAAGTTAAGGTACATTTTCCTTTAAGAAGAAAAAATAAATAAATGCCAAAATTGGCAAAAGCAAATGGTCCAAAAGTCCTTGAGGAAATTAAAATGTTAATGAGACACTTCTGCACAGTCACAAATGGTGGAAAAAGCCATATAGTTTCAGGTAATAAATAATATCTAAAATTATTCCCAACCTTGGTTTTGGGTGCTTCTTTTATTTGGTTTACAGTGTTTACCTTGATGCCCAGACCCATCAAGGACAGTAAAAGAACTGGAAATTATGAACATAGATTCTGAAATCTAATTAATATATTAGCTAAATGCATCCAAGAGTAGATGAAAACAGTTGTCAAATAGTTTATTCTAGGAAAACATGATGTACATGATTCTTATTCAGCAGCCTCCTCCAGAGTCAAAGAAGTCAAAACTAATAGCAAAATATCTAGAAAAACATAATTAAAATATTGTATATCAGAAGCTATGATATATAGAAAAACAGTGCTCAAAAATAATTCTGAGGTTTAACTTAACTCCATGCAAATAAATTTTAAAATCCAGATAAATGGATGAATTTCTAGGAACATACTAAATTTCCCCCAAAATTTTTAATTGCCATTTACCACATTTTCATTTCTAGTTGTTAAGATTTTCATTTTAAAAATTCTATTCATAATAAAACTGGGATAGCAGAGTTAAGGGTATTTGTCTGCATTGATCCTGTTTTTTGGAATATGATTAATATTTGGACAAATTTTACATTTACTATTTCTGAGTGTTCCATAGGTACTTGAAATGTTTCCAGATACAGAATTTGATAGATAAAAATAAGATATATCTTATATAGTTATGAGATTTCTAAAGTGTTGCTCATTTTTTCCACTTTGTCTCATGTAACCTGAGAGATTATTTAAAGTCTTCTTTCACGAATACATTCCTACCTATTTTCCTGTAATTTCTGTTTATAAATGTCAGTGCTATGGTTTGGTACAGTGATAGTCATAACATCTGAAATTCATTTTGGATTGAGACCTTGTCTTGTTTGATATTTTTTTCCCCCAGAATTCAGCTCTGTCTGGTATTAAGATGGAGACCCTTGCTTCCTTTCTGTTGGCATTTCCACATATGCCTCTGCTCATCCTTTTACTGACATCCTTTGGAGTAATTGTGTATTTCTTCTGTATGGCAGTGGAAAGATGCATTTTATGTTATGCTGCTTCTTTGGATGCTTTTTTTTTTTTTTTTCCTTTGTTCCTTCTGGTAAACATTTGGAAGGTTTGTGCTCTATTTTGTTTGGTTCTTTTAGTATCATTTTATAATATTAACTTTATGAACTGAATCTTCTAATCCTTTAATATCTATTACATTTGCACTGTGAATAATGGTGAAAGTCCTAAACTGCCATCTCAAGGATTCTTTTATTTGTTGGATCTTTTTACTGAACTTGATTTTTCTTTTTTTCTATTATCCTTTAAATGTCCTTATTTTCATTTCATGTTGCTTACTTGTCTTAATCTACTCTTTGCCTTCTTTTTTGTTTTGGCACGGTCTTTTCATTGCTTTTCAGGAAACCACTTCTGAGTTGCCTTTTTTTTTTAATTTTTCCCCACTTCTTTACTGAGGTCTGTCAATTATTGTTCACAAATCAAAATAACTATTTCCTTACCCCATCTGTTTGTCCATTATTTCTTCTTTGACCACTTATATCCCTTTTTATTTTAAGGAGTTGATTGCTTTAATGAGTTCCTTCATTTCCTGGTAGATTTGTTTTCTTCCATTGTGTAGCAATATATTTCTTGTGTGTGTTTTCTTAATCTCCTTTTATTCTTTCATACTTTTTGCTTATTGTGTCTTTATACATCATATTATTATCTTTGAGTGGGAGATTTCTCCCTGGATAAACTGTGGAAGCTCATTTGGTGAGGAGTCAAAGCTGTGTTCCAGGCTAATGTGACATCTTCCTGATTCCCCATTAAATTTGATGACGTGGAGTTTTGGTTGGGGGAAGAGGTGTCAGAATGTGGAGGGTGTGAACATACAAGTATCTGAAAGAGAAAAATTAGAGCACTTGTGTTCTTTTCAAGTATTTAGGGAACATTTTTTTAAATGACAATGTTGCAAGCCTCCAAAACAGAATCAATACATCACAAAGAAGCAGACTACAATCTCTGAACACAAATAAATGGAGAAACCTAAAAGCTAGCTTTCAGTCATCATCATTTCAGAAATTAAAAAACACAAGTATCTTTTTTTTTTCAGCTACTGTTTTTTTTTATTTTTTTTTTATTTTTTATTTTTTTTTTAATCTTCATTTTATTGAGATATATTCACATACCACGCAGTCATACAAAACAAATCGTACTTTCGATTGTTTACAGTACCATTACATAGTGGTACATTCATCACCCAAATCAATCCCTGACACCTTCATTAGCACACACACAAAAATAACAAGAATAATAATTAGAGTGAAAAAGAGCAATTGAAGTAAAAAAGAACACTGGGTACCTTTGTCTGTTTGTTTCCTTCCCCTATTTTTCTACTCATCCATCCATAAACTAGACAAAGTGGAGTGTGGTCCTTATGGCTTTCCCAATTCCATTGTCACCCCTCATAAGCTACATTTTTATACAACTGTCTTCGAGATTCATGGGTTCTGGGTTGTAGTTTGATAGTTTCAGGTATCCACCACCAGCTACCCCAATTCTTTAGAACCTAAAAAGGGTTGTCTAAAGTGTGCATAAGAGTGCCCACCAGAGTGACCTCTCGGCTCCTTTTGGATTCTCTCTGCCACTGAGGCTTATTTCATTTCCTTTCACATCCCCCTTTTGGTCAAGAAGATGTTCTCCGTCCCACGATGCCAGGTCTACATTCCTCCCCGGGAGTCATATTCCACGTTGCCAGGGAGATTCACTCCCCTGGGTGTCTGATCCCACGTAGGGGGGAGGGCAGTGATTTCACCTTTCAAGTTGGCTTAGCTAGAGAGACAGGGCCACATTTGTCTTTCCTGCACCCTGATTGTCTCACCTGAATTCAGTGACCTGCTCTGTACCTAAGACTCCTGAATCTTCATCGCTACCTGTCTTAGTTTGCTAATGCTGCAGAATGCAAAACACCAGAGATGGATTGGCTTTTATAAAACGGGGATTTATTTCGCTACACAGTTACAGTCTTAAGGCCACAAAGCGTCCAAGGCAACACATCAGCAATCGGGTACCCTCACCGGAGGATGGCCAATGGCCTCCGGAAAACCTCTGTTAGCTAGGAAGGCAGCTGGCATCTGCTCCAAAGCTCCGGCCTCAAAACGGCTTTCTCCCAGGACGTTCCTCTCTAGCAAGCTTGCTCCTCTTCAAAACATCACTCCCAGCTGCACTCTCTCTCTTCCCCCCAAGTCAGCTCATTTATATAGCTCCACTGATCAAGGCCCACCCCGAATGGGCGGGGCCATGCCTCCATGGGAACATCTCATCAGAATTATCTCCCACAGCTGGGTGGGGCACACTCCAAGCAAATCCAACCAGCACCAAAACGTCTGCCCCACACAAGACCACAAAGATAATGGCATTTGGGGGACACAACACATCCAAACTGGCACATTCCACCCCCTGGAACCCAAAATGACATTATCTTTCCAAATACAAAACACATTCATTTCATCACAATATCACAAAAACTTAAATCATTTCAGTAACAAAAGTTAAGTACAAAATCCCATCAAAATCAGTTTAGGCTTGGTCAGTTCTAAGGCATAATTCCCCTCTAGCTGTGGATCTGTGAACCTAGAACAAGTTATGTGCTTCCAATATACAAAGGAGAGACATTCATAGGATAAACATTTCCATTGCCATAAGGAGAAACAGTAAGGAAAACAGGGTTAACAGGAGCAAAACAGTTCCTAAAACCCACAGGACAAAGTCCATTAGATTTCAAAGTCCGAGAGTCATTTACAGAACGACGTTGCATCCTTGGGGCTTGAGAGAGCGGGAGCCTAACCCTTCCCAAGGGCCTTTTTGGCAGCTGTTTCCTCTCCAAATGCTTGGGTGAGTGCTCCAACATTTCCACACATTGGGGAGACCACCTTCTCGGCTCCACCCTCCTCAAACCTCGGGGCAGCTCCCGGATTCCCTTCCATCTCCGGGGCACATGCTCAACCCCTTCAGAACAGCGTGGTGGCAGCCAGGCTCTCCCCAATTCCCTGGAAATGTGCTCCACCCTCTTTGGGACCTGAGGTGGCAAAACTCTTCCAGAGCATCGAGGCGGAAAGCCCGCCCTCGACCTCCAGGGCAAACTCACCCTTTCCATGCATGTGGGCTGCTCTGCTCTCCCAGCCCGAGACCTCCTGACGCCAGACCTCAACCTCCATGGCTCTGTCTTTGAAGAGATTTTTCCTTTAATTTTTTCCTTGTCTGTCTCCTCCAGTCCAGACCGGCAATGGCTCTGTCTATAAAGCTCTCTCAAAAATTCTGTTGGCTTTGCATGAAGCACACAGGGGTCAAAGCCATCAGACAATAGGATTTTCCACAAATCCTTTCTGCTTAACTCCTTTTCCAATCTTGGCTTGTACTGAAATGGCGGGTGGGTTCCATGTTTGGTTCCATCCTCACGTTGGGCTGTAGCTTCTAGGATTCCACCCCCTGGAAGCCTGTAATTTTCCAAGCCATCAGTTTCTGGTTTCTTTGAACCCAAGAGTTCAGTTCTAAGTTTATCTCTCTCTGCTCGCATTTTACTATAAGCTGCAAGGAGAAGCCAGGATATGTCCTCCACACGTAGTCTGGAGATCTCCTCAGCTAAGTATTCCAGGTTGTTGCTTCCAGATTCTTCCTTCCATCTGACACCAGGACTCAATTTTGCCAAATTCTCTGCCACTTTAAAACAAGGATCGCCTTTCTTCCAGTTTACAACACATTCATCATTTCTGTTCAAGTCCTCATCAGAAGTATCTTTAGAGTCCATATTTCCACAAACAGTCTCTTTAAAGCAGTTTTGGCCTTTTCTGTCAAGCTCCTCACAACTCTTCCAGAAATTCCCCCTTATCCATTTGAAAAGCCGTTCCAACATGTTTGGTATTTGCAAACACAGCAGCAAAAGCACCCCACTTCTCTGGTACCAAAATCTGTCTTAGTTTGCTAATGCTGCAGAATGCAAAACACCAGAGATGGATTGGCTTTTATAAAACGGGGATTTATTTCGCTACACAGTTACAGTCTTAAGGCCACAAAGCGTCCAAGGCAACACATCAGCAATCGGGTACCCTCACCGGAGGATGGCCAATGGCCTCCGGAAAACCTCTGTTAGCTAGGAAGGCAGCTGGCATCTGCTCCAAAGCTCCGGCCTCAAAACGGCTTTCTCCCAGGACGTTCCTCTCTAGCAAGCTTGCTCCTCTTCAAAACATCACTCCCAGCTGCACTCTCTCTCTTCCCCCCAAGTCAGCTCATTTATATAGCTCCACTGATCAAGGCCCACCCCGAATGGGCGGGGCCATGCCGCCATGGGAACATCTCATCAGAATTATCTCCCACAGCTGGGTGGGGCACACTCCAAGCAAATCCAACCAGCACCAAAACGTCTGCCCCACACAAGACCACAAAGATAATGGCATTTGGGGGACACAACACATCCAAACTGGCACACTACCCAAGCTCTTTATCCACCTGCCTAGTGGAGATCCTTATGTTCTGTCACCTAAATTTCAGGATGTACAAAATTTAAAACATTATTTATTGTCTCGTTGCACCAACCTCTTCCTCTAGTCCTTAAATCCATCTGTGGCACCAGAACCTATACAATTGTACAAAACCGATAACTGAGACTTACTTCCAAGTCTCTTTCATAACTTCACGATCAATATCCATTCTGCCTCCTTGATATACAGTAACATTCCCTACTACATCCCTGTTCTTGCTGCAGCCTTAGTTTAGAATTCATGTTCTCTTACGTGAATTGTGCGATGGGTCTCCTGAAGGTCTTCATTCTTGTCCATTCCAAAATATTCTCTATGTTTTAAGAATTATCTTTTTAAAACATAATATTTAAATTTTTGACTTTTCGTTTTGAAATATCTATAAGTTCACAGGGAGCTGGAAAAAAATGGTACAGAAAGATCCCCACTTGTCCTCCTAACCTTTCACCCAGTTTCTCCTAGTGGCAACATATTGTATAACTAATTATCAAAACCAGGAAATTGGTATTGTTACAATCCACAGATTTGATTCAGATTTCACCAATATTACATTCATTCGTGTGTGTGTGTGTGTGTGTGTATTCTATGCAATTTTATCACATGTGTAGGCTCATATAACTACCACAGTCAAAATACAGAACTGTGTTATCACTATAGAGATTTCTCCTACTACCCTTTTATAACTATACTCAGCTCACTCCCCTCCCCATCAATCCTTACTCCCTAACCCCTGCCAACCACTAATCTGTTCTCCCTCTCTAAAATTTTGTCATTTTAAAAATGTTATATGAATGAAATCATACAATATGTAACCTTTTAAGATTGAATTTTTTTCACTGAACATAGTTCACCATAGATACATCTAAGAGGTTGCTTGTATAGTTTGTTCCTTTTTATTGCTGGGTAGTATTCCATGATATGGATATACTACAATTTGTTTAACCATTCACTTATTAAATAATATTTGGGTTGTTTCCAGTTTTGGGCTATTAGGAACAAACCTGCTGTGAACATTCATGTACACGTTTGTGTATGAATGTAAGTTTTCATTTCTCTGAGATAAATCCCCAAAGTATAATTGCTGGGTCAATGGTAAGTGCATATTTGGTTTTATAAGAAACATCCAAACTATTTCCCAGAATGACTGTTCCCATTTTACATTCCCACTAGCGAAGTATAAGGGATCCAGTTTTCTGCATACTCATCAGCATTTACTTTTGCCCTTTTTATTCCAGCTGTTCTAATAGTGGTTTTAATTTGCAATTCCCTAATGGCTCATGCTGTTTTACATTTTTTCATGTGCTTATTTGCCGTTTCTACATCCTATTCTCTGTTCCTGTTTTTTTATGGATTTTTAAATTGGATTTTTATTTACTGATAAATTTTGCAAGTACTTTATGTATTCTAGATACAAGCATTTTGTTAGATATGTAGCTTTCAGAAATTTTTTCAGACTCAATAGCTTGTCTCATCCTCTTAACACAAAAATTTTTAATTTTTTCTTTCATTTTTTGATACCAAGTCTAAGAACTATTCGCCTAGCCCTAGGTCCCTATGTTTTTTCCTTCTAAAAGTTGAATAGTTTTACATTTACATTTAAGTCTGTGAACCATTTTGAGTTTTTACAAAAGATGTGAGGTTTATGTCTTTTTTTTTGCTTACGGATGCCCAGTTGCTCTAGCACCATTTGTTAAAAAGACTGTCCTGCCTCTCTTTAATTGTTTTTGCAACTTTTGTCAAAAATCAGTTGTGAATATTTGTGTGGTTTTATTTCTGTTCCATTGATCTGTGTGTCTGTCCGTCTGTGAATACCACATTGTTTTCATTATTGTGACTAGATAGTAAAACCTGAAATTTGGGCAGAGTAATTCCTCCCACTTTATTCTTTTTCAAAATTGTTTTTGCTATTATAAGTCTTTTGCCTTTTCATATACATTTTAGAATATGCTTGGTTATATCTACAAAAAAACCATGCAGTGATTTTCAAGTGACATCCTTACCATATTGAGTCTTCCAGGCTATGAATGGAGTATGTCTCTCCATTTATTTAGATCCTCTTTGATTTCTTTGATTAGCATACAGATTTACTACATGTTTTATAAGGTATACACCTAAGTATTTCGTATTCTTTGGAGCAACTATAAATGGTAATATTACCAGATGAAAGCAGTGGGTTCCCTGCCCAATGTGCGTAACATCCAATCCATGACACCAAGGTTTCAAAGACTTTATTGCTAGGCGTGAAGCAGATCAGATAGCTTATCAGCCTAAAAATCTATCTCCCAGAACTGCAGTAACTCTGATGGTTTTATGGTATCAAAAGATGAGCAGGTTTTAGGATAATGAGCACAACGGCTCTAGATGATGTAATTAGAGGTCATCTAATTATTTAGCATGTGCAGATTGATTACATGCTTAATCACAGAACGTATGTAAGAAAATGGTGGCATTAATATGGGGATGGTGTGATTTTTAGTATTGAGATATAGGTCACATAGGTTAAAATTTAAGCTACTGCGCGTGTCAGGTGGGCCCATTTTGGTTAGATCCAGCTTCATTTATCAAGATAGCTTGGAATTGGGTTTGGTTAATTCTGGGCTGACTCAAGGCCCTTCATTAATAAATATTAGGAGCTGTTTTTAGTGATGTAAGATTCTAAAGTTGAAAAACTGGATAAAAGGGGAATAAGTAAAGGTCAGTAACAAGGTTTTCACAATAACAAGGGCACAAGATAAAGGCCATACAATCATTATCGGAGATCAAGGCAGCTGGGTTACAGTTCAGAGATTTCATGTATTTCCCTGTGTCTACTATACCAGAAAATAAAAAGGAATACCTATATATGATTCAGTAATCATAATCATCCCCTAAATCCTAGTTTCTCAGTTAAAGTACTGTGTTTTTAATTGTCATTTTCACATTTTCATTGTTAATATATGAAAATGTGATTAATTTTTGTGTGTTAATCTTATATTCTTGTTGAATTCACTTATTCTAGAAAACTTTTTGTAGATTCTTTGGGATTTTCTTCAAATAGGGACTCTCTGATCTATGTAGCTTTTATTTTCTTTTTTACCTTATTGCATTGGCTATAACATCCAATACTATTTTTTTTTTTTTTGATTAGTGAGGTGTTATACAACTTCCAATCCTATCTTGAATAGGAGTGTTGAGAGCAGACATTCTTGCCCTTTTCCTGATCTTAAGGGGAAGATCTTCATTCTTTCAATGTTAAGAATGATTTTAGCTGTAGGGTTTTTTGTAGATGTTCTTTATCAGTTTAAGGAAGTTTCCTCTATTTCTAGTTTGCTGAGAGGTTTTTCTTTTTAAATTATGAGTAGGTCTTGGGTTTTGTCAAACATTTTTTCCATATCAAGTGATAAGATTATGTAATTTTTTCCTCTAACCTGTTCATATGGATTCCATAAAATATTAAACCAACTTTGTATTCCTGGAATAAATCCCAGTTTATGGTGATGTGATACTTTTTATTCATTGCTAGATTCAGTTTGCCAATATTTTGTTGAGAATGTTTGCATTTAAGTTCATAAGAGATGTTGGTCTGTAATTTTCTTTTTTTGTACTGTCTGCTTTTCATATCAGGGTAATACTGACGTGTTCCCTCCTCTTTTATTTTCTGAAAGAGATTATGTAAAAATAAGATTAGTTCTTTTTTAAATGTTTGGTGGAATTCTCCAGTGACAGCTATCTGGGACTAGAGATTTCTTTTTCAGCAGCTTTTAAATTTAATTTAATTTAATTTAATGGTTATAGGATTATGCAGCTTAACTACTTCATATTGGTTGAATTTTGGTAGTTTGTGGTGTTTGAAGAAGTGGTTAATTTCTTTTAAGTTGTTTAATTTAATTTACATAGAGTTATTTTACTCCTTTGTCCTTTTAATGGCTGCTGGATATGTTATGATATCCCCTGTTTCATTCTTGCTACTTGTGATTTTTGTATTTTTTAATATTGTTGAGAGTCTTGCTAGAGATTTATCAATTTTATGTTTTTCAAAGAACTCAATTGTGTTTTATTGGTTCTCTATTTTCTCTGTCTTCATTTTCAAAGATTTCTACTCTATTATTTTTGTCTTTCTGCTTGCTTTGGGTTTATGTTACTTTTTCTAATTTCTTAATGTAGAAACTTAAAACTTGGTTTGAGATCTTTCCCCTTTTCTAATGTAAGCATTTAGTGCTGTAAATTTCCTTCTCAATATTTATCTACATTCCACAGATTTTGAGAATTCCTCTTTGACCCATAGGTTATTTAGAAATGTACTGTTTGCTTTCGAAATATTTGGTGATTTCCAACTACTTTTGTTATTATTTTCTAATTTAATTCCTTTGGGGATTTTTCTGTTGTCTTTCTGTTAATGATTTTTAATTTGATTCCATTGTAGTCAGAGAACATACTTTGTATTATTTCAATTATTTTAAACTTGTTGAGGTTTGTCTCATAGTCCAGGATGTGGTCCATTTTCATGGGTTCTTGAAAAGAATGTGTTTTGTTATTAGTTGGAGCATTCGACAAATGTCAATTAGATCCCGTTGTTTGTTCTGTATTCTTGATGATTTCTTGTCTAGTTGTGCCAGTTTGAGTGTATTGTGTCCCCCAAATGCCATTATCTTTGTGGTCTTGTGTGGGGCAGGCGTTTTGGTGATGGTTGGATTTGCTTGGAATGTGCCCCACCCAGCTGTGGGCAATGATTCTGATGAGATGTTCTCATGGAGGCGTGGCCCCGCCCATTCAGGGTGGGCCCTTATCGGTGGAGCTATATAAATGTGCTGACTTGGGGGGAAGAAAGAGAGTGCAGCTGGGAGTGATGTTTTGAAGAGAAGCAAGCTTGCTAGAAAGGAACGTCCTGGGAGAAAGCCGTTTTGAGGCCGGAGCTTTGGAGCAGACGCCACCTGCCTTCCTAGCTAGCAGAGGTTTTCCAGACGCCATTGGCCATCCTCCGGTGAAGGTACCCGATTGAAGACTGTAATTGTGTAGTGAAATAAACCCCCGTTTTATAAAAGCCT
Organism: Choloepus didactylus; assembly: GCF_015220235.1. Classification (NCBI taxonomy): domain Eukaryota; kingdom Metazoa; phylum Chordata; class Mammalia; order Pilosa; family Megalonychidae; genus Choloepus; species Choloepus didactylus. The sequence goes on from NC_051333.1 coordinate 17,695,163, forward strand.
ATCCATCTCTGGTGTTTTGCATTCTGCAGCATTAGCAAACTAGAACACTAGTATTCTATAAATTGCTGAGCATGGGTTGTTCAAGTCCCTATAATACTGTTACTGCTATATTAGGTAACTTTCTTGGGGTAAAGTAGGAACAGGTTGGAAGTTAAGCAGTTATCTTAGGTTAGTTGTCTTTTTCTTACTCCCTTGTTATGGTCTCTTTGAAATGTTCTTTTATTGTATGTTTTTTTTTTTTAATTTTTTTTTCATACAGTTGATTTAAAAAAGAAAGGAAAGTTAAAAAAAAAAAAAAGAAAAACAAGGAAAAAAATATGTAGTGCCCCCTTGAGGAGCCTGTGGAGAATGCAGGGGTATTCGCCTACCCCACCTCGATGGTTGCTAACATGACCACAGACATAGGGGACTGGTGGTTTGATGGGTTGAGCCCTCTACCATAGGTTTTACCCTTGGGAAGACGGTTGCTGCAAAGGAGAGGCTAGGCTTCCCTATAATTGTGCCTAAGAGCCCCCTCCCGAATGCCTCTTTGTTGCTCAGATGTGGCCCTCTCTCTCTAGCTAAGCCAACTTGAAAGGTGAAATCACTGCCCTCACCCCTACGTGGGATCAGACACCCAGGGGAGTGAATCTCCCTGGCAACGTGGAATATGACTCCCAGGGAGGAATGTAGACCTGGCATCGTGGGACGGAGAACATCTTCTTGACCAAAAGAGGGATGTGAAAGGAAATGAAATAAGCTTCAGTGGCAGAGAGATTCCAAAAGGAGCCGAGAGGTCACTCTGGTGGGCACTCTTACGCACACTTTAGACAACCCTTTTTAGGTTCTAAAGAATTGGGGTAGCTGGTGGTGGATACCTGAAACTATCAAACTACAACCCAGAACCCATGAATCTCGAAGACAATTGTATAAAAATGTAGCTTATGAGGGGTGACAAAGGGATTGGGAAAGCCATAAGGACCACACTCCCCTTTGTCTAGTTTATGGATGGATGAGTAGAAAAATAGGGGAAGGAAACAAACAGACAAAGGTACCCAGTGTTCTTTTTTACTTCAATTGCTCTTTTTCACTTTATTATTCTTGTTATTTTTGTGTGTGTGTGCTAATGAAGGTGTCAGGGATTGATTTAGGTGATGAATGTACAACTATGTAATGGTACTGTGAACAATCGAATGTATGATTTGTTTTGTGTGACTGCGTGGTATATGAATATATCTCAGTAAAATGAAGATAAAAAAAAAAAAGAAAGAGCATTAGTAAAACCAGAAAGAAAAGCAAGGAAATGATTATCCCAAGTGTTAGGATAGCAGTTGCTTCTAGGATCAAGGGGTTTGGGGGATACTGGCAATGTTCTGATTCTTGACCTGGGGTTAGTTACGTAGGTGTTTGCTTTAAAATTATTCATTAAATTACACATTTATATTTTATAAATTTCTATGTATGTATGTCATATTGCACAATAAAAATGGCATTAAAAAAAAAAAAAAAACTTAATGCAGAAATAGCCATTTCTTCAACTGTGCATTTCTAGGTTCGATTTATATCTTATATGGAGAGTCATGTTTTTTTAAACATTTTATAATGGAAAAGTTTTAATATATACAAAAATAGAGAAAGTAGTTATCAACATTCTGCCAATCTTATTTCATCTGTAACTACTATCCTCTCCTAGCTGCTGGATTATTTTAAAGCAAATCCCAGATACCACATTTTATCCTTAAATAATTTGGTCTGTTTCTCTAAGAGAGAATTCTTTTTTTTTTTTTTTTCTTTTTTTTCTCTTTCTCTTTGTGGTTAATATAATCAGTAAGCTATTCTCTCCCCCACCCCGTTTCTCACACACACACTCCAAAAACTAAAACTATAACTCATTGATATCATCTAATAACCAGTCACTGTTTGAATTTCTCTAAAGGTGCCGTAAATGTTTTTTTTAACTTCAAACTTTTTTTAATTTTTACTTTTTTTAAATTTTTTTACTTTTTTTTAATTTTAAAACACTCTCAAACCCACAGGACAGCCACAAAAGTAATACACACCTCTCAAAGATAACTCCAACACATCCCCAACCTCCTAGATACCCAGATTCACAAAATGTGGCACCCTGCCACATTGGTCACATCATTCCATCCGTCCATCCATCCATCAGTTCACCATTCCATCTATCTATACATCCATCTGTCTGTACATCTCTCTATCCATACATCAGTCCGTCCTCTGAACACCGGAGTGCAGGCCCTACACATCAGCTCCTTAAACACCCAACACTTCCATGCGCATTTCCCAAGAACAAGCATCAAGTTCAAGAAAACCAACCCCAATATAAAGCTCACAGTCTACATTCCAATCATTCTATACAGCCCAGCAGTGTCCTCCTGAGCCTTCCCTCCTCCCCCTCTAGATCCCATTAAAGACTACATACTGCCTTCAACTGCCATTGTCTCCCCAATTGCTTAACCCCTCCTCTTCCTTTCCTTGTGGGGAAACATTCACAACACAAATTTTCCCATCACAACCACTCCCAAGCACCCCATCCAGTATTATCAACCACATTCAACGTGTTGTGGCATACTCATCAACTTCCACCACCAAAACTCTCCCATCTCCTCAAACAGAAACCCTACACCCATCTCACATCAAGTCCCATTCCCCTTGGCTGTTGCCATTGGTAACATGCACCCCAATCTCCATCCCCATGAACCCACACACTCTCTAACACCCTTTCTGTAGTTACCATGGGGCCTGAATTCAAGATCCAAATCCATAAATACCTCACCTGCTTGACACCAGTTCAACCTCAACAATACATACAAACTATACTCCTACATCCCCTGGACCCCCATCTTTATGTAGTTCTATTCACAAATTACATATTTTTACATTATTAATCCCAGATAATTGATCTGTCATTACATTTTATGTATTTTAGCCTTTTAGATCCTGTAGGAAGTAAAAAAGTGGAATTACAACCAAAAATGCAATACTACTGGCATTTATATTTACCCCTGTTGTTAGCCTTACTAGAGATCTTTATTTCTGTATGAGGCTTTGATCTTTTGTCTATTGTCCCTTCCTTTCAACCTACATAACTCCATTCAGCTTTACTTGTAGGGTTGCTGTAGTGGTGACAAACTCCTTCAGCTTTTATTTATCTGGAAATGTCTTAATCTTGCCCTCTTTTTTGAAAGATAGTTTTGCCAGACATAGAATTCTTGGTTGACAGGGTTTTGTTTGTTTGTTTGTTTTGTTGTTGTTTAATTATTTTAATAAACTTTTTTCCCCTTGCAATTGTATTGAGATATATTCACATACCATACAGTCATCCACAGCATACAATCACTTCTTCACAGTATCATCATATAGTTGTGCACTCATCACCACAATCAGCCCTTCAACACATTCATTACTCAAAAAAAATAAGAAGAATAAAAATAAAGGTAAAAAAAAAAAAGAACACCTAAAACATCCCATACCCTCATACCCCTCCCATTATTCATTTACTGTTTGTCCCCATTTTTCTTCTCATCTGTCCATACACTGGCTAAAGGGAGTGTGAGCCACAAGGTTTTCACAATCACCCGTTCACACCGTGTAACTATATAGTTATAATAATCATCTTCAAGAGTCAAGGCTACTGAATTGGAATTCAACAGTTTCAGTTATTTCCTTCTACCTTTTCTAATACACTAAAGACTAAAAAGAGATATCTATATAATGCATACGAATACCCTCCTTAATGACCTCTTGACTCCATTTGAAATCTCACAACCACTGAAACTTAATTTTGTTTCATTTCTCTTCCCCCTTTTCCTCAAGAAGGCTTTCTCAATCCCATGATACTGTGTCCAGGCTCATCCCCGAGAGTCATGTCCCACATCGGGAGGGCAGCGAGTCCTCCTGCCGAGGTGGCTTAGAGAGAGAGGACACATCTAAGGTTCTCTGGGGGTGACTCTTAGGCGCAATTATAAGTAGGCTTAGCCTTTCCTTTGTGGCAACAAGTTTCATAAGGGCAAGCCCCAAGATCGAGGGCTTGGCCTACTAAATTGATAGTCCCTTGTGAGAAAATAAGGAATATAAGGAATTCCTCAGTTGGGTAAGTTTAATATTTCCACAGTTTTTCCCCAGACCCTCAAGGGGACTTAGCAAATAATTTTTTATTCTCTGCCCAAATTTCTCTGGGATGTATCAGGGCTTCACACTAACCTGTATGACCAACCAGATCTCACTCCCTGTTCAAGGTTCCATGAAGTTATGGTGTTTGAACAAGCTGACCATGTAAGTTAAATTTTATAGCATGCTACAGAAAAATATAGATTTTCCACCAAGTAAACATCTCTTCCTTTGGTCTCACACAGAAGTTGAAGTTTTAAAACACAGTCAATGTCATCCTTTACCCTTTAGTCTGATTTACCTTAGTCCTAACCAAGTCCATTTCATTCATATCTCTAATTGAAGTCTGATCTCTTTTAGCTTCTCTACCATTTGCTGTATGGGGTAATGCTGACATTCATAACTGCTGAACTCTGGCTCTGAGTCTCAGGTGCCACACAGATACCCCAAGTTCCAGGGACTGACCAGGTTATACACAAAGAGCTCAGCATCTCAGAATTCAGAAATAGCCATTACAACTCAGGAATAGAAGTGACTGCTGTAAGAGCTGACAATCCAGAAACCTTTACCTTAAGCCTTCCCCTGATAACATGTGCCCTCAGATTTAATTCTCAGAGTTTGCACATTATAGTTAGTCCATATTACTGAGGCATTATAATGTTTGCCTTTTTATTTCTGGCTTATTTTACTCAACATACTGTCCTCAAGGTCCATTCACCTAGTTGCACACCTCACAACTTCATTCCTTCTTGTAGCCACGTCATATTCCATTATATGTTTACACCACAGTTCGCCATTCTGTTCATCAGTTGATGTACCCTTAGGCCACCTCCATCCATTGTGAATCATGACTACTGCTGCCATAAACACCAGTGTTGAAGTGTCCATTCGTGTTCCTGCTCTCAGTTCTTCCAAGTATATATATACCCAATAATGGGGTTTCAGGACCATATGGCAATCCCATAGTTAGGTTCCTTGGAACCACCACACTGCCCTCCAGATGGGCTGCACATTCTGCTTCCCCAGGTTGGCAGATTTTTGCTTTGAGCACTTGAAATATGTCATCCTGCTGCCTTCTTGCCTCCATAGTGTCTGATGAGAAATCGGCTCTTAATTTTATTGAGACTGCCTTGTACATGACATGTTGCGTCTCTCTTGTAGCTTTCAGAATTCTCTATCTTTGGCATTTGACCATTTGATTATAATATGCTGCAGCATGGATCTATTTGGGTTTATCCTGTTTGGAGTTCATTGAGCATCTTGGATGTGTATATTCATGTCTTTCTTTAAATGTGGGAAGTTTCAGTCATTATTTCTTTCAGTATTTTCTTTGCCTCTTTCTCTCTTCTTCTGGGATTCCTATAGTTGGTATGCTTGACAATGTCCCACAGGTTCCCAGCCTCTGTTTACTTTTTTTCATTTATTCTTCTTTTTGTTTCTCAGACTGAATGATTTCAATTGTCTTATCTCAGGCTCACTGATTCTTTCTTCTACCAGTTCCATTCTGCTGTTGAACTCATCTAGGAATTTTGATTTCCATTACAGAGATCTGCACATCTGTTTATTTCCTTTCTGTAATTTCCAACTCTATATTAGATATTCCCTTTGTTTTGTTATTTTGATTTCCTTTAGTTCTTTGTCCATGTTTTACTTTAGCTCTTAAGCATATTTAGGACCATTTAAAAAAAAGTCTTTATCTAGTATGTCCCAGGTCTGGTCCCCTTCATTGATGTTTTCTAATGCTTTAATCTTCTCCTTTCATGGGCCACCACTTCCTGTTTCTTTTATGTTTTGCAATTTTTTGTTGAAACATGGACATTCTGATATTTTAAGGAAGTGTTGTTGCTGGAATTTAGACTGAGGCTTCTGTTCCTTAAGTTTGTATCCAGCTAGTGTTATGAGAGAGCACTGGCCAGCTCCATGCTAAGCCTTGAGAACCTACTTCTTTTAAGTAGCTTTTTTCTTGATTCATTGCTCACCTTGTTACTGCAGTCCTTCAGCTGCTAGTTGTTCAAGGCTTCTGTGGGGACAGAGCCCTGAAGCATCTTGCTCCGCTATCTTGAGCCTATAAATGTCACTTAATATTGGTTCATTTTAATTAAGAGCCAAACAAGGTCCACAAGTTGCATTTCATTAGTATGACTCTTAAGTCACTTTTAAAAAAGAAAAGATTCTCATCCATATTATTTTTCTTGTAATTTACTTTTTGAAGAAATAGGTCATTTGCTGCCTTCTGGATTTGGCTAATGTTACAGTTGGTCTTGACATTGTTCAGTATGTTCCTCTATTCTCCATAGTACTTTTGAATGGTTAACCTAGAGGCTTGATGAGATTCAGGTTTGATTTTTTTTTTTTTTTTTTTTGGCAAAGGTGGTGTAATGAAATTAACTATTATGTCAGAGGCACATTATCTGGTTATTCTTTTTGTAATGTTAAGATTGGTGGATGCAGCATTATCAGCTGATCAATCCACTGTAATATTCCTTCAGTCTTTCATATAAACATTTGGATAACCATTAAGTATTTTTGTCAATCAGTTAGTTCATTTCAAGTTGTAAAATGATGGTATTCCAATTCTATTCTCACTTCTTCATTTATTAACCAGAAGAATTTAATGAACTTTTTTTTTAATCCATTATTTGGTTACCCTACAATACAGTTCGTTTGGAAAAAAAAATTTTTTTAGATTCAAATGTGATTATCTGAATTACCTGAAGTTTTACTTAAAGTAAAAATCCATACTTGTTCTATGTATGGTTTTCCCCATGACCATCTTCCTGACATCACACAATCTTCTCTCCATTTTTATAGTGCTGTTTGCTATTCTCCAAACTCATCATGTATTTTTCCATCTTTTTGCTGTTGCCCTTGTCTTTTCTGGGAAATAACTGCCCACCTCCCTCCATTCTGCATCATACTTTTCATCTTTCAACTTTTAAGTTCCTCACCTCTATGGATTATAAACTTCCTGATGTAGAAAATGCACCCTTCTTTCTTTAGGGCCCTCAGTATCCCACCTTAGAGCTCTACTATGCCCCTTTTTAACACTTTAGTGAATTTTTGTCCTTTTTTGGGGAGGCAGGGTCTTGTTTATTTTCCAAGTCTTTAAATTGCCAGAAGTCTAGAAACATAAAATAATTTGTTTCTTTTTTCCCAGAAATGGCATATGTTGGTCCTAAATTTCTCATAAACTGTATTGTAGGTCATTCACTCAGGTCCTAGAAGACTTAAAGAGAACCTATTTTAATTTTCAATTTTGCAAAAAGAATAATTGACTGTAGCTCACAACAAATAGCAGAAATTTTCATTGAATTCCATTCTTCCACAAAATATTATGTAAAATGGGATATTTAATATGTACCCTATATGAAATACCATTAAAACACTTCCTGGATTACATAAGTGTATGTATTTGTCAAAACTTCAAATGGTACACTAAAGATCTATGCATGTCATTGTATATAAATTACCTTAAAAAAAAACAGATAAAACAGAATAAGACAAGTACAAATACTAAACTCCAGTTATAATGATTTACATTCTGAACTATTTAGGGAGAAGTGTACTGGCACCTGAAATTTACTTTGAAATGCATCAAAAAAGCAATGGATTGGTGGATGGATAAAGGGATGGGGATATGAGTGATAAAGAAAGAATAAAATAAAATGTTAATCATAGATCCTAGGTAGTGGGTATAATTCTTCAAATTTTCTATATGCTTGAAAATTTTCATAATAAAATGATGGGGAATGAAGGGGATGGATTTTTTAAAAAGAGGAGATTAATTAATAACAAGAACAAACACGCATTCCTTGTTCCTCAGGATTGTTTTTCCACCCCCTCAAAGCTGATTATTCACATTGAACAATAATAATGCCATTACAGGGATCAGTGTCCTTCAGGGATGTGGCTGTAGATTTCAGCAGAGAAGAGTGGCAGCACCTGGACCTTGCTCAGAGAAACCTTTACCGGGATGTGATGCTGGAGACCTACAGCAACCTGCTCTCAGTAGGTAAGCACAGTCACCTGGGTATCTGAGAGGAGGCCTCACTGAAGGTGTTACTATTCTTGGTTGTCGGATGCTGGGGGACATCTGAAATATGTGATAGTTTCATCCTTAATTTGCCCAGGATTCTTCATCCCTTTGGGGCACTCTGAGTATTACTCTGTTCCCAGGGATATATGGCTACTTTTCAGAAGAACAAAGCTTTATTGAAGAACAAGACTATTCATTGGGCTCTGAAACATAATTAGCTGGACCCAATCCTTTATCATTTCTTATGAACAGGATATCAAGTTCCCAAATCAGAGGTCTTCATATTGGAGCAAAGAAAGGAGACATGGGAATTGCAGGGTGAGAGCCCATGTCATAGCTCTCCAGGTGAGTGATTGTGACCCAAGTTCATGGGAGATGGGGGAATAAATCTCAGATGTCCTGAGAGAGGAGAAAGATGACTCTTTTGGATGGTTCTAGATTTTTAGTACTGTTTAAGGACCCTTGACACTGGCCTATCAGATATCTAAATGTGTTCTATGTGGATGAATTTTGCCATTTCCAGCTGCCTTCTTGCCTTGGCTTTTTGGATTCTGGATCTTGAGCCAATCATTCTGCCTCACTGAAGATCTTACTTTCTTGGCTACACTCCTGTTCCAGTTTGCTAAAGCTGCCATTAAGCAAAATACCAGAAATGGATTGGCTTTTATAAAGAGGATTTATTAGGTTACAAATTTACAGTTCTAGGGCCATAGAAGTGTACAAACTAAGGCATCGTCAAGTATACCTTCACTGAAGAAAGGCCAATGGCATCTGGAACACCTCTGTCAGCTAGGAAGGCATATGGTTCTCATCTGCTGGTCCTTTGCTCCTGGGTTGCGTTTCAAAATAGCTTTCTCCAAAATGTCTGTGGGCTTCTGTCTCTTAGCTTCTCTCTCTCAGCTCCTGTGCATCCATGTTTGTTCTTCCAGGGCGTTTCTAAGTGTCTGGGGGTCCTCTGTTAGCTTCTTTGGGGCAAACTGCAGGCTTCATCTCTTAGCATAGCATCTCCAAATGTTCTTCTCTCTACATCTCCCAGCATCTCCAAGGGTCTTGGTCTGTGTCAGTGCTTAGTTTCTCCTGGGGGCAAACACTTAGCTTCTCTTGAAAGTGTCTCTCTCAGCTTCTCTGAGCTCACTGTTTCTGTGAGCTCTCTTAAAGGACTCCAGTGATCTAATTAAGATTCACCTGGAATGGGCAGGGCCACTTCTCCATGGAAATAATCTAATCAAAGGGCTTACCCACAGTTGGGTGAATCACATCCCCATGGAATCACTCAAAAGGTTCCACCCAAAAAGACTGGATTAAAAGATCATGGCTCTTCTGGGGTCCGTAACAGTTTCAAACAGCACATTCCACCCCTTGGATCCCAAAAGACACATTCTTTCCAAATCGAAAATATACCCGTTCTATCACAATATAGGTTAAGTACAAAGTCTTATCAAAATCAGTTACAGCTGTAGTTTGTCCTAAGGCAACATTCTTTTCTGGCTGTGGACCTGTGAAACTCAGAACAAGCTATCTTCTGCCAATATACAAAGGAGGGACAGTCAGGATAAATATTCCTATTGCCATAGGGAGAAACTGAAAGGAAAACAGGGTTCATGGGACCAAAACAATTCCTAAAACCTGCAGGGCATACTTCCTTGGATTTCAAAGTCTGAGAGTCATTTATCAAATGATGTTATATCCTCCGGGCTTGAAAGAGTGGCAATCCCACACTTTCCAAAAGCTTATGCAGTGACCTTTTTCTCTCTAAACCCTGGGGTGATTGCTCCAACATATCCATGCATTGGGAGACCATCTTCTTCTCAGCCCCACCCTCCTCAAGCATTGGGGTGCCACATGGCCTCTGCACTCTGGGACAAATGCACTCCCTCCAAACAGTGGGGTGGTGGCCAGGCTTTCCCCGATCTCCAGTGAATCTCTACCCTGTCTGAGGCCTCGGGTTGCAGTACTTTTCCTGAGCATCGAGGCCAAATGCCCACCCTCTACCTCCAGGGCAAATTCGCCCTTTCCATGTGCATGGCCTGGGATTTCTTGATTCCAGACCTCAGCTTCCATGGTTCTGCCTTTGAAGTCATCCTTCTCTCAATTTGTCCCTTCTCTGTCCTCTCTAGTCCAGAATGGCAGTGGTTCCATTTATACAGATCTCACAAAAAATTTGTTCACTTGGCATGCAGCATACAGGGGTCAAAACCATCAGACAGTATGACTTTCCACAAGTCTTTTCTGGATAACTCCATCTCCAATCCTGGCTTGTACTGAAATGGCTGACTGGTTCCAGGTTTTGTTAAATCCCTACACGGCACACTATTCTCTGGGATCTCAAATCTGGAAGCCCAGAATATTCCAGCCATCAATTTCTGGTTTCCTTGTACCCAAGAGTTCAGTTCTCAGCTTATCTCTTTCCTCTTGCATTTTACTATAAGCTGCAAGGAGAAGCCAGGCTGCATTTACCATATTTAGTTTGTAGATCTCTTTAGCTAAGTATTCGAGCTTGCCACTTTCAAATTCTCCCTTGCATCCAACACCAAGACTCAATTTTGCCAAATTCTCTGCGACTTTAAAAGAAGGATCGCCTTTCTTCCAGTTGGCAATTAAGCATTCATTGTTTCTGTTTAAGGCCTCATCAGAAGTATCTTTAGTGTCTGTATTTCCACCAACAATCTCTTCAAAGCAATCTAGGCCTTTTCTATCAAGCATCTCACAATTCTTCCAGAATCTTCCCCTTATCCATTTAAAAAGCCACTCCAACATCTTTGATATTTGCAAACTCAGCAGCACACCACTTCTCTGGTACCAAAATCTGTTCCAGTTTGCTAAAGCTGCCATTATGCAAAATCTCAGAAATGGATTGGTTTTTATAAAGGGGATTTATTAGGTTACAAATTTACAGTTGTAAGGCCATAGAAGTGTTCAAACTAAGGCATCAACAAGAGTATGCCTTCACTGAAGAAAGGTCAGTGGAGTCCAGAACACCTCTGTCAGCTAGGAATACACGTGGCTGGTGTCTTCTGGCCCTTTGCTCCTGGGTTGCATTTCAAAATGGCTTTCTCCAAAATGTCTCTGGGCTTGTCTCTCTTCTCTCTCTCGGCTCCTGTGCATCTGTGCTTGTTCTTCCAGGGTGTTTCTTTCTAAGCATCTTGGGATCCTCTCCTAGCTTCTCTGGGGCAAACTCTAGGCTTCATCTCTTAGCTTAACATCTCCAAACGTCCCTCTTCCTACATCTCCCAGTATTTCCAAGCATCTGGGTCTGTATCGGCCCTTAGTTTCTCCTGGGGGCAAACACTTAGCTTCTCTTGAAAATTTCTCTCTCAGCTTCTCTGAGCTCCTTGTTTCTGTGAGCTCTCTTAAATGACTCCAGTGATCTAATTAAGACCCATCCAGAATGGGTGGGGTGACATCTCCATGGAAATAATTTAATCAAAGGTCTCTCTCATAGTTGGGTGAGTCACATCTCCATGGAATCAGTCAGAAGTTTCCACCCAACAAGATTGGATTAAAAGATCATGGCAATGAGACCATAGTACGGGATACAAAGGAAATCAAGAAGACCCTAGAAGAGCATAAAGAAGACATTGCAAGACTAAATAAAAAAATGTATGATCTTATGGAAATTAAAGAAACTGTTGACCAAATTAAAAAGATTCTGGACACTCATAGTACAAGACTAGAGGAAGTTGAACAACGAATCAGTGACCTCAAAGATGACAGAATGGAAAATGAAAGCATAAAAGAAAGAATGGGGAAAAAAATTGAAAAAATCGTAACGGACCTCAGGGATGTGATAGATAATATGAAACGTCCAAATATAAGACTCATTGGTGTTCCAGAAGGGGAAGAAAAGGGTAAAGGTCTAGGAAGAGTATTCAAAGAAATTGTTGGGGAAAACTTCCCAAATCTTCTAAACAGCATAAATACACAAATCATAAATGCTCAGCGAACCCCAAATAGAATAAATCCAAATAAACCCACTCCGAGACATATTCTGATCACACTGTCAAACACAGAAGAGAAGGAGCAAGTTCTGAAAGCAGCAAGAGAAAAGCAATTCACCACATACAAAGGAAATAGCATAAGACTAAGTAGTGACTACTCAGCAGCCATCATGGAGGCGAGAAGGCACTGGCACGATATATTTAAAATTCTGAGTGAGAAAAATTTCCAGCCAAGAATACTTTATCCAGCAAAGCTCTCCTTCAAATTTGAGGGAGAGCTTAAAATTTTCACAGACAAACAAATGCTGAGAGAATTTGCTAAAAAGAGACCTGCCATACTGGAGATACTAAAGGGAGCCCTACAGACAGAGAAACAAAGAAAGGACAGAGAGACTTGGAGAAAGGTTCAGTACTAAAGAGATTCAGTATGGGTACAATAAAGGATATTAATAGACAGAGGGGAAAAATATGACAAACATAAACCAAAGGATAAGATGGCTGATTCAAGAAATGCCTTCACGGTTATAACGTTGAATGTAAATGGATTAAACTCCCCAATTAAAAGATATAGATTCGCAGAATGGATCAAAAAAAATGAACCATCAATATGTTGCATACAAGAGACTCATCTTAGACACAGGGACACAAAGAAACTGAAAGTGAAAGGATGGAAAAAAATATTTCATGCAAGCTACAGCCAAAAGAAAGCAGGTGTAGCAATATTAATCTCAGATAAAATAGACTTCAAATGCAGGGATGTTTTGAGAGACAAAGAAGGCCACTACATACTAATAAAAGGGGCAATTCAGCAAGAAGAAATAACAATCGTAAATGTCTATGCACCCAATCAAGGTGCCACAAAATACATGAGAGAAACACTGGCAAAACTAAAGGAAGCAATTGATGTTTCCACAATAATTGTGGGAGACTTCAACACATCACTCTCTCCTATAGATAGATCAACCAGACAGAAGACCAATAAGGAAATTGAAAACCTAAACAATCTGATAAATGAATTAGATTTAACAGACATATACAGGACATTACATCCCAAATCACCAGGATACACATACTTATCTAGTGCTCATGGAACTTTCTCCAGAATAGATCATATGCTGGGACATAAAACAAGCCTCAATAAATTTAAAAAGATTGAAATTATTCAAAGCACATTCTCTGACCACAATGGAATACAATTAGAAGTCAATAACCATCAGAGACTTAGAAAATTCACAAATACCTGGAGGTTAAACAACACACTCCTAAACAATCAGTGGGTTAAAGAAGAAATAGCAAGAGAAATTGCTAAATATATAGAGATGAATGAAAATGAGAACACAACATACCAAAACCTATGGGAGGCAGCAAAAGCAGTGCTAAGGGGGAAATTTACAGCACTAAACGCATATATTAAAAAGGAAGAAAGAGCCAAAATCAAAGAACTAATGGATCAACTGAAGAAGCTAGAAAATGAACAGCAAACAAATCCTAAACCAAGTAGAAGAAAAGAAATAACAAGGATTAAAGCAGAAATAAATGACATAGAGAACAAAAAAACAATAGAGAGGATAAATATCACCAAAAGTTGGTTCTTTGAGAAGATCAACAAGATTGACAAGCCCCTAGCTAGACTGACAAAATCAAAAAGAGAGAAGACCCATATAAACAAAATAATGAATGAAAAAGGTGACATAACTGCAGATCCTGAAGAAATTAAAAAAATTATAAGAGGATATTATGAACAACTGTATGGCAACAAACTGGATAATGTAGAAGAAATGGACAATTTCCTGGAAACATATGTACAACCTAGACTGACCAGAGAAGAAATAGAAGACCTCAACCAACCCATCACAAGCAAAGAGATCCAATCAGTCATCAAAAATCTTCCCACAAATAAATGCCCAGGGCCAGATGGCTTCACAGGGGAATTCTACCAAACTTTCCAGAAAGAACTGACACCAATCTTACTCAAACTCTTTCAAAACATTGAAGAAAATGGAACACTACCTAACTCATTTTATGAAGCTAACATCAATCTAATACCAAAACCAGGCAAAGATGCTACAAAAAAGGAAAACTACCGGCCAATCTCCCTAATGAATATAGATGCAAAAATCCTCAACAGAATACTTGCAAATCGAATCCAAAGACACATTAAAAAAATCATACACCATGACCAAGTGGGGTTCATTCCAGGCATGCAAGGATGGTTCAACATAAGAAAATCAATCAATGTATTACAACACATTAACAAGTCAAAAGGGAAAAATCAATTGATCATCTCAATAGATGCTGAAAAAGCATTTGACAAAATCCAACATCCCTTTTTGATAAAAACACTTCAAAAGGTAGGAATTGAAGGAAACTTCCTCAACATGATAAAGAGCATGTATGAAAAACCCACAGCCAGCATAGTACTCAATGGTGAGAGACTGAAAGCCTTCCCTCTAAGATCAGGAACAAGACAAGGATGCCCGCTGTCACTACTGTTATTCAACATCGTGCTGGAAGTGCTAGCCAGGGCAATCCGGCAAGACAAAGAAATAAAAGGCATCCAAATTGGAAAAGAAGAAGTTAAACTGTCATTGTTTGCAGATGATATGATCTTATATCTAGAAAACCCTGAGAAATCGACGATACAGGTACTAGAGCTAATAAACAAATTTAGCAAAGTAGCGGGATACAAGATTAATGCACATAAGTCAGTAATGTTTCTATATGCTAGAAATGAACAAACTGAAGAGACACTCAAGAAAAAGATACCATTTTCAATAGCAACTAAAAAAATCAAGTACCTAGGAATAAACTTAACCAAAGATGTAAAAGACCTATACAAAGAAAACTACATAACTCTACTAAAAGAAATAGAAGGGGACCTTAAAAGATGGAAAAATATTCCATGTTCATGGATAGGAAGGCTAACTGTCATTAAGATGTCAATTCTACCCAAACTCATCTACAGATTCAATGCAATCCCAATCAAAATTCCAACAACCTACTTTGCAGACTTAGAAAAGCTAGTTATCAAATTTATTTGGAAAGGGAAGATGCCTTGAATTGCTAAAGACACTCTAAAAAAGAAAAACGAAGTGGGAGAATTTACACTCCCTGACTTTGAAGCTTATTATAAAGCCACAGTTGCCAAAACAGCATGGTACTGGCACAAAGATAGACATATAGATCAATGGAATCGAATTGAGAATTCAGAGATAGACCCTCAGATCTATGGCCGCCTTGATAAGGCCCCCAAGGTCACTGAACTGAGTCATAACGGTCTTTTCAACAAATGGGGCTGGGAGAGTTGGATATCCATATCCAAAAGAATGAAAGAGGACCCCTACCTCACCCCCTACACAAAAATTAACTCAAAATGGACCAAAGATCTCAATATAAAAGAAAGTACCATAAAACTCCTAGAAGATAATGTAGGAAAACATCTTCAAAACCTTGTATTAGGCGGCCACTTCCTAGACTTTACACCCAAAGCACAAGCAACAAAAGAAAAAATAGATAAATGGGAACTCCTCAAGCTTAGAAGTTTCTGCACCTCAAAGGAATTTCTCAAAAAGGTAAAGAGGCAGCCAACTCAACGGGAAAAAATTTTTGGAAACCATGTATCTGACAAAGACTGATATCTTGCATATATAAAGAAATCCTACAACTCAATGACAGTAATACAGACAGCCCAATTATAAAATGGGCAAAAGATATGAAAAGACAGTTCTCTGAAGAGGAAATACAAATGGCCAAGAAACACATGAAAAAATGTTCAGCTTCACTAGCTATTAGAGAGATGCAAATTAAGACCACAATGAGATACCACCTAACACCGATTAGAATGGCTGCCATTAAACAAACAGGAAACTACAAATGCTGGAGGGGATGTGGAGAAATTGGAACTTTTATTCATTGTTGGTGGGACTGTATAATGGTTCAGCCACTCTGGAAGTCAGTCTGGCAGTTCCTTAGAAAACTAGATATAGAGTTACCGTTCAATCCAGCGGTTGCACTTCTCGGTATATACCCGGAAGATCGGAAAGCAGTGACACGAACAGATATCTGCACGCCAATGTTCATAGCAGCATTATTCACAATTGCCGAGAGATGGAAACAACCCAAATGTCCTTCAACAGATGAGTGGATAAACAAAATGTGGTATATACACACAATGGAATACTACGTGGCAGTGAGAAGGAACGATCTCGTGAAATATATGACAACATGGATGAACCTTGAAGACATAATGCTGAGCGAAATAAGCCAGGCACAAAAAGAGAAATATTATATGCTACCACTAATGTGAGCTTTGAAAAATGTAAAACAAATGGTTTATAATGTAGAATGTAGGGGAACTAGCAATAGAGAGCAATTAAGGAAGGGGGAACAATAATCCAAGAAGAACAGATAAGCTATTTAACGTTCTGGGGATGCCCAGGAATGACTATGGTCTGTTAATTTCTGATGGATATAGTAGGAACAAGTTCACAGAAATGTTGCTATATTAGGTAACTTTCTTGGGGTAAAGTAGGAACATGTTGGAAGTTAAGCAGTTATCTTAGGTTAGTTGTCTTTTTCTTACTCCCTTGTTATGGTCTCTTTGAAATGTTCTTTTATTGTATGTTTGTTTTCTTTTTAACTTTTTTTCATACAGTTGATTTAAAAAAGAAGGGAAAGTTAAAAAAAAAAAAACAAAAACAAGGAAAAAAAGATGTAGTGCCCCCTTGAGGAGCCTGTGGAGAATGCAGGGGTATTGGCCTACCCCACCTCAATGGTTGCTAACATGACCACAGACATAGGGGACTGGTGGTTTGATGGGTTGAGCCCTCTACCATAGGTTTTACCCTTGGGAAGACGGTTGCTGCAAAGGAGAGGCTAGGCCTCCCTATAATTGTGCCTAAGAGCCTCCTCCCGAATGCCTCTTTGTTGCTCAGATGTGGCCCTCTCTCTCTGGCTAAGCCAACTTGAAAGGTGAAATCACTGCCCTCCCCCCTACGTGGGATCAGACACCCAGGGGAGTGAATCTCCCTGGTAACGTGGAATATGACTCCCGGGGAGGAATGTAGACCTGGCATCGTGGGACGGAGAACATCTTCTTGACCAAAAGGGGGATGTGAAAGGAAATGAAGTAAGCTTCAGTAGCAGAGAGATTCCAAAAGGAGCCGAGAGGTCACTCTGGTGGGCACTCTTACGCACACTTTAGACAACCCTTTTTTAGGTTCTAAAGAATTGGGGTAGCTGGTGGTGGATACCTGAAACTATCAAACTACAACCCAGAACCCATGAATCTCGAAGACAATTGTATAAAAATGTAGCTTATGAGGGGTGACAATGGGATTGGGAAAGCCATAAGGACCACACTCCACTTTGTCTAGTTTATGGATGGATGAGTAGAAAAATAGGGGAAGGAAACAAACAGACAAAGGTACCCAGTGTTCTTTTTTACTTCAATTGCTCTTTGTCACTCTAATTATTATTCTTGTTATTTTTGTGTGTGTGCTAATGAAGGTGTCAGGGATTGATTGAGGTGATGAATGTACAACTATGTAATGGTACTGTGAACAATCGAAAGTACGATTTGTTTTGTATGACTGCATGGTATGTGAATATATCTCAATAAAATGAAGATTAAAAAAAAAAAATTGAAGAAGAGAAATCCACTGAGGGAGCAGCCAGAAGCTGAATAGCAATGGAACCCAGAAGAGAAGGGAGAGACCAGGAGACGTGGCCATGTGCCTTGCCACGTGACAAGCTAAGGACAAGGCTTGCAGCAGCCAGCCCCTGAACACCACAGTCTTCAGAGAAAAAGCATCAAACTGATAATGCCTTGATTTGGAATTCTTCCTAACCTCAAGACCATGAGCCATTAAATTCCCATTGTTTAAACTGAAAAACAAAACAAAACAAAACAAACATAACAAAAAACCAATTGAAGAAACACTTTGAGGAGGCAGATTTGGTAAAGCGCCCCCCCCCGTCCTCCTGCTGGTGTAAATAAACCCTCTTTTCCCTTTCAAAAAAAAAAAAAAAAAACACAGTAAATGCACAACTATATAATGGTACTGTAAACAATTGAATGTATGCTTTGTTTTGTATGACTGCATGGTATGTGAATATATCTCAATAAAAATGAATTTAAAATAAAAAAAAAAAAAAAGATCATGGCTCTTCTGGAGTCTGTAACAGTTTCATACCTGCACAGTTCCCTTTCTCTAACATTCTCTTTCTACCCTCCCCACAGTCCTAGATTCTTTCCTTATACATTCTGGTGTTCATGGATCTACTATTTTCAAAATCACTATGTGTTACACATCACTCTTGCTAGTCACCTTTCATTTGTTTCCTTCTCACTGTAAAATGCCTCAGAACCACATCTCCAGGCAGATTTTCTTCCTCTTTTCTCTACAGGTACTACAGTAAGGATTCTCATTTCTTCCCTTTCCCCTTTTCCTTTCCTCTAAGAAATGGCTTGGAGGTCACTGTCACTTAACTTTTGGGTGTTCCTTTCTGCTCTGCTTGACATTATCAGTGATTTTTCCTGACACCTTCCAATGTGTCTTGAGTTACTCCACACTGCTGACTGGGGTCTCTCTGCCTTGTTGATTGATTGACTTCGGTTACTGCATTATTTCTGTACTTCACATGATAAAGCTTGAGTTTAATCACAGTTCCCAGTTCAGTGTATGGTGTTACCATCAATCTCAGGGCAATCTCTTTTTTTTTTTTTTTTTTAATTTCATGATTTATTCCCTTTTCTCTCTGTACCACACACCCATATCCTTCCCCACTGTAGGCTACAGTTTATGTGATGGATTCAATTTTTTTTATTTCATGCATTTTGTTGTAAAATTCAAAGTGATATGTACCTTCTTCTTTAGCCTCTGTTAGCTGTTGAGTTCAAATTACCCTCTCTTTCTACTTTGAGAAAGGGAAGTTTGGGTTTGAAACCCCACAGCAGGGAATTTCTGAAAAGCTTTTTCCCACATTGAGAGGGAATATGATGTTTCATTGCATTTCAAGTCATGTTTCATTGTATTTCATTCTAGAAGAAATGCAGAAGATTGGGGACCAGACAGAGAGCTATCAGAAAAAAGAAAACAAATCTTTAAGTCATATTACTTGCATCAAGAAAACACTGAATACAGAGAGGGCATATGAATATACAGACATTGAAAAAGTAATTCATATTAACTCAAACCTTATTCCCTCCCAAAAAAGACCTCAACGATTCAACTCACTTGGAAATGACTTGAAGCATAATTTATATTTACACAGTCATAAGAGAAACAACTCATCAAAAAACTTAAATACAATTGCTGAATATGGTAACATTTCTTTCTATACTGATCATGACAATACTTCAATTTATGGAAAAGTTTTCAGGTTTAAACAAGCACCTTCTCAACATGAGGAAGTTCATAGTGACAAGAAACTCTATGACTGTGCCAAATTAGGAAAGGTTTTCACTCAGAAGATACAATTCAAGGTACATCTAAACATTCCTACAGGAGAAAAACTATATGTATGTATTGAATGTGGGAAAGCTTTTGTACAGAAGCCAGAATTCATTACGCACCAGAAAATCCATTCTAGAGAGAAGCCCTACAAGTGCAGTGAATGTGGAAAAGCCTTTTTCCAAGTATCTTCTCTCTTCAGACATCAAAGAATTCATACTGGAGAAAAACTTTATGAATGCAGTGAATGTGGTAAAGGCTTCTCTTATAACTCTGATCTCAGTATACATCAGAAAATTCATACTGGAGAGAGACACCATGAATGCAGTGTTTGTGGCAAAGCATTCACACAAAAGTCCACACTCAAGATGCATCAGAAAATTCACACAGGAGAGAGATCCTATATATGTATTGAATGTGGACAGGCCTTCATCCAGAAGACACACTTGATTGCACATAGAAGAATTCACACTGGAGAAAAACCATATGAATGTTGTGACTGTGGGAAATCCTTCACTTACAAATCACAGCTCCAGGTACATCAACGAATTCACACAGGAATAAATCCTTATATGTGTACTGAATTTGGGAAGGTCTTTAACAACACTTCTAATCTCATTACACTTAAGAAAGCTCAAATTAGAGAGAAATCTTCCATATGTACTGAATGTGGGAAGGCCTTTGCCTACAGGTCAGAGTTGATTACACATCAGAGAGTTCATACTGGAGAAAAACCTTATGAATGCAGTGACTGTGGAAAAGCCTTCACTCAGAAGTCAGCTCTCACTGTACATCAGAGAATTCATACAGGAGAAAAGTCATATATATGCATGAAATGTGGGTTGGCCTTCATCCAGAAGGCACATTTGATTGCACATCACATAATTCATACTGGAGAGAAACCTTATAAATGTGGTCACTGCGGGAAATCCTTTACTTCCAAGTCACAACTCCATGTGCATAAACGAGTTCACACAGGAGAGAAACCCTACATGTGCAGTAAATGTGGAAAGGCCTTCACCAACAGGTCAAATCTCATGACGCATCAGAAAACTCACACAGGAGAGAAATCCTATATATGTCCTAAATGTGGAAAGGCCTTCACTCAAAGATCAGACTTGATTACACATCAGAGAATTCACACTGGTGAGAAACCTTATGAATGCAGTGACTGTGGAAAAGTGTTCACCCAGAAGTCACACCTCAGTATACACCAAAAAATCCATACTGGAGAGAGACAGTATGAATGCCATGAATGTGGGAAAACCTTCAACCAGAAATCAATACTCATTGTGCATCAGAAAATTCATACAGGAGAGAAACCGTATGTATGCACTGTGTGTGGAAAAGCCTTCATCCGGAAGTCAAACTTCATTACCCATCAGAGAATTCATACTGGAGAGAAACCCTATGAATGTAGCGACTGTGGGAAATCCTTCACTTCCAAGTCACAGCGCCAGGTGCATCAACAAATTCACACAGGAGAGAAACCTTATGTGTGTGCTGAATGTGGGAAAGCCTTTAGTGGCAGGTCAAATCTTAATAAACACCAAAAAACTCATTCTGGAGAAAAGCCCTTTATCTGCCCTGAATGTGGGAAGTCCTTCAGACAAAAGTCAGAGTTAATTACCCACCAGAGAATTCATACTGGAGAGAAACCTTACAAATGCAGTGACTGTGGGAAATCTTTCACGAAGAAATCACAGCTCCAGGTGCATTGGCGTATTCACACAGGAGAGAAGCCTTATGTGTGTGCTGATTGTGGGAAGGCCTTCACTGACAGGTCAAATTTGAATAAACACCAGAAAACGCACACTGGAGACAAACCCTTCAAGTGTGTTGTCTGTGGGAAAGGTTTCATTCAGAAATCAGTGCTCAGTGTGCATCAGAGTATTCACTCTTGAAAAAAACAGTATGAGAATGAGGTCAGGGCTCATTATACATTATTGAATTCATGCAACAGGAAATTAGGTATATTACTGAAGGTAGAAATGCCTTTGTCAAGATGTCACATGTTCAGGAGGTGATCTACAAGACAGCAGTGAATGAGGGGAGCCTTCCCACATTGTCACTAATCTCATTAAACCTTGGGCATTCATACAGGGAAGGAACTGAGTTAACTTGATGCATTAGAAAAAGCTTTTCCATGAAAAATATGATGGGCCATTGATACCAGATTGTTCCTGGGAAATATTATATTAAATCATGTTGATAGTCCTGCTTACTGTGGAATAGGTATAGTACCATAAATTGAATGGTAGAACAACATAATGTGTATGATAGGGACTAACCCTAAGTTCTTTGGGGTATTTATTGCAGAACACATTGTCTAATGGGGTTGTGGATGTGTTTTCATTCTGTTGAACACAGTTGTGTGTATCCAATTCCCTACTGAAATTTCCATAAAGTAAGAGATACCACAATAAAAAAAAATTTTAGTATACTGATATAAACCTCACAGTCTGTTGAGACCCCCACATTAACCCCTAGCACCATGACTTGAGACCCTCAGCATTAGCCACCAATAGAGTCTCTTCAATCCTCATGAACCCCTAGCACATTGTCTTCTGATCCCCAATTTGGGCACAATACCTGATGACTGCCCAGAAGTAATCTTCTGTTGAAACCCGGACATTTTTATAGTGTAATGTGTTATCACTGGGATTTGGACTCAGAGATATCTGTTCCTTAAGCTTGTATCCAGCTAGTGTTATGGCAGAGCGTTCCTTGAATTTCAGGAACTAACAGAAAAGGAAAAAACAAAAATACCTTTCCTCGTCTTTGCATACAGACCTATGTGGGCATTCTCCTTCAGGGCTTATCCATAATGATACAAGGCCAAACACAGGGGCCTCCCTGTTCCCTTCTAGGCATGTGTCTTGTCTTAGGCCCTGTATGTTGCCCTAGGAATCCCCCCATTTATATATATATATCCTCTTCCCTAGGAAACAGTTTCCTCACAGTCCTGGACCTTACACTGTACGTCTTACAGCCAGTAATCCCTTGCCGCAGACAACCATGACATGACTGAGTTCCCACGTGTTCTATAGTAGAGCACTGTGAGCTGCCTTCTAAATGCAGTGCAAGTTCTGAGACGGCAGCCCATAACAAGTGTCCTGATCCATCCCTCAGGCCGCCAAGAGAGTTGCCAGGCCAGACATATATACTGTGTATGGGGGTTACTCTGTTTCCTCCAGAACTGAGACCAGGGACCCACACTGGGAACAGGCTCCATACTGAGCTGCAAGGAGATGGGAGAGGGGCCAACGAGGGTGGCACTAGATCTTAGTGATTTTAAGTGACCTTTTTCTGGATTTGGCACTTGCCCTATTGCTGCAAGCCTTGAACTGTTTACTAGAACTTTGAGAAAGATGTTTGTGCTAATTCTTGCCGGTTGTTCAGTTTCTGCAGGAGAGTGAAACTTCACACTCTGCCATCTTATCCATGCCTGCCCATTAGTGCTAAACACAACGTCTGCTATCTTTATCTCCCACATAGTGTCTCCTGACCCCCACGTAGCCCCCAGCATAGTGTCTTGTGAACTCCCACAACTCTCAGGAGAGCTTCTGAGGCAACAAGAATTTTCAGGTCACCTGGGTCAACTGTTCAGTATCCCTTCTGCTGTAAGTCATGACCCATTTCTTTCTTAATAATCTTTATAATAAAAATAGCAAATTAATAACTCATAACAAACCCAAACATACATTCACTGCCTGCTCTGTGTCCATCTTCATGTCATACACTCCACAATGACCTTCTCCATATACCTCAAACACATCTCTTCCATACTCTCTGAAAAGGAGCACCACTTCTCCTTATGTCTATGGTTCACTCCCTGACTCCTTCCTCCAATGTTGCCATCCTCACAGAGGCCTTCCCTGCCTGGTTTAAAATTTCACACCCCACCCTCCCTCCTTTATCCTTCACCATAGTGCTTACAGCCATGATGCACCATTTATTTAGCTTATTTGTCTATCTCCCCCACTAGAATGTTTTCTGCCTATTTTGTTCACTGCTGTGAGCCTAAATCCACACCTGCCGTTACAGCTGGCATATTGTGGATTTTGACCACTACTCATCCCATGACTTCCCTCTGCTCCTTTCTATTTTGTAGCCTAAGAGGCTCCAGTGAGGAGAACCAACTTGCCTAAAATACATCAGGCTCTTTTACCTCCTGTTTTTATCTGGCTGTGCCCCCTTCCCTAGAGCTGAAAAGTTGTAAACTGTTGGACCTGATGCCAGCTCATTTAAAGAAGGGAAAATTGAGATACAGGAAACCTTGTGGATGCTTGATATAGCAAGATACCCTGCCAGCATGCTGAAATCCCACTGTCAGCTCAAAAGTGATTGGAAAAAGGCCTACTCACTCTGCCCTTGTACTTGCATTTGTTAGAAAGAGCCCTGTTCACCCCAGAACCCACCCTACAGATGTGCACGTCAGGCCCTGACTGGTGGTGCTTGTGGAGTGCTCAGTCCTGCAGAGGCAATAGGGAGGGGCCAAGCCTCAAGGGGGAGGGGGAAGTAGTGGCCTCAAATGCAGGCAGGATTTCTACCAGAATGCTAGCTGTTGGGCAACCCCACTGGAACCAACAGAGTGACCATCCCCAGACAAATACATTGGTGATGCCTGGAGTAGGATGGTCTCACTTTTATGAATGGCAGCATGCCTGGGCAGAAACATGGGCAGGGCAGGGGCACCACCAAGGGACAATTTGGCAGAGGAGGGGTTGCCACACATATCCCCAGTTGTGGTTTCTGCCTCAGTAACATCTCTGACAATGCTCAGCAATACTACCATTAGGCCACCTTAGATCAATGTGATCTATCATTAGGTACCCTTCTCACCCCTTCACAGTATCTAATGATTAACTGCACACCCTACCCCCACTTAAAACAATGTCTGGTAACCCTGTGTTACCCCTTTTTATCTCACCCCAGCACTGTATCTGGGGCTTCACTACGAGTCACCCAGTTTAGGAAAATGTGACCAACATTATGCCCCAACTTAAAACAATGCTGCCTCCCCAGGCAAATGTCTAGAGCTCCCCCATACCCCTTCTTAACCATGCCAGCACAATCTGGACACACTCCATTTATCCCACTTTTACCTTTGGTAATATGTGTGCCATCCCTCATATATTCTGAGGAATGGTTCCTAGAGCTCTCATTATGTCTTCTCCTACAACCCCATTCCAGATTCAGTTCACTTCAAGAAGCCCCTCAGTCACCCCTGGCTGCTGCTTCTTGACCAAAAGGGGGAAGTGGAATGAAATAAAATATTCAATGGCTGAGAGATGTCAAATGGAGTCGAGAGGTCACTCTGGTGGGCAACTTATGCACTATAGAGATATCCCTTTCTATGTTTTAGTGAATTAGAATAGCTAGAAGTAAATAACCTGAAAGTATCAAACTCCAACCCAGTGGCCTTGACTCTTGAAGACAATTATATAAATGTAGCTTACAAGGGATGACTGTGATGGTGAAAACCTTGTGGCACACACTCCCTCTACCCAGTGTATAGATAGATGAGTAGAAAAATGGGGACAGGGACTAAATGAAGATTGGAGTGGTGGGGGGAGGGTATTTGGGTGTTTTTTTTACTTTTATTTTTCTTATTTTTATTCTTTACGGTGTAAGGAAAATGTTCAAAAATGGATTGGGGTGATGAAGGCACAAGTATATGATGGTACTGTGAACAGCTGATTGTACACCATGGATGCTTGTATAGTATGTGAATATATCTCAATAAAACTGAATTTAACAAAAAAACATAATGCTGAGTGAAAAATGCAAGAAATAGAATGAAAGCTGGGGGTCAATACATTTATGGGAATTAAAATAAATACCAAAAAACTACATATTTAATAAAGATAAATATAAATTCAAGGATATTATAATTACAAAAAAAATCATAAGAGAATACTATGAATAGCGCTGTACACCAACAAACTAGACAATTTAGAGAAAATGGATAATTTCCTGGAAACACATGAACAGCCTAGACTGACCCAACAGTAAATAGAAGACCTCAACAAACCAATCACAAGGGAAGAGAGCTAATCAGGCATCAAAAAGCATCCTACATGGACAGTGGATTGTATATCATGGATGATTGTATGGTGTGTGAATGTATTTCAATAAAACTGAATTTAATAATAAAAAAAAAAGAATCAAGCCTACAAAAATGGTGGCATCAAAGACAAGGATGTGGATATAATAATGCTTACTGAAGCCATGTTTGTCATACTGAAGAACTGAAATCAACCTCAGTGTTCATCATTTGAGGTATGGTTTGTCTATGCTGACCAATACAGTAGCTATTTATAAATTTAATTTACAATGTAAATTTCTTAAAATTAAATACAATTAAAACTTAAAAAAAAAAAAAAAAAAAAGCTTCCTACAAATAAAAGCCCAAGGCCAGATGCCTTCACTGGGAAATTCTACCAAACTTTCCAAAAAGAACTGACACCATTCCTGCTCAAATTCTTTCAAAAAAATTTCAAAAAGTAACACTGCCTAACTCATTTGATGAAGCTAACATGGTTAATAGCAAAACCAGATAAAGATGCTACAAGAAAGGAAAACTACAGGACAGTCTCTCTAATGAATATAGATGCAAAACTACTCAAAAAAATAGTTGCAAATCAAATCCAAAAACATTAAAAGAATCATACACCACTACCAAGTGACTGTTTATCTTGGGACAGAATATATGTTATGTGAAATTAGGAACCCACTACTTAATAAATCAGGCCCTCGACCTGAGGCTTGCTCTTGTGAAATTTAGGGGTGTAAATGAGAGGCTAAGCCTTCCTATAATTTTGCCTAAGAGGCACCTCCAGAGAACTTTTTTGTTGCTCAGATGTGGTGTTTCTCTCTTAAGCCTAACTCAGCAAATAAATTCATTAATGTCCCCCTTGTGGGATATGACTCCCAGTGGAGTGAATCTCCCTGATGTTGTGGGACCTGACTCCCAAGAATGAGCCTGGCCCTGGCATCAAGGGATTGAAAATCCCTTCTTGACTAAATGGGGGAAAAGAAAGCCAACAAAATAAGGTTACAGTGGCTGAGATTTTAAATAGCGTTGAGAGGCTATCCTGAAGGTTACTCTTCTGCAAGCTCCAGTTGGATATCCCAAATGGCTACAGTATGCCAAACACTATACCAACAGTAGTCCCTATCTGAGATTCTATAAAAGTTTCACTTACTATGTTTGTCTCTCAGAAACTTAAATCCACAAGAATGTTTCTATGCCAGTCAAATCCTAAAATCCAGAGACAACAGTCTCTTTAAGAACAACAACCAGATGCAGCCCCCTTCCCCATAATACCGATACCCATTTTCAATATGAACAGGTAAGGGTGGTTACTGCCTGGATACCCCTGAAGATTGAGAAAATGATTAAATGAGAGGAAGGGGTAGTAGCAACAGACAAGATAGGATTTAACAAAGGATTAAGATTACTGAAACTATATAAATTTTTTTTAGATGTTAGGGTATAGAATAGCTAAAAGGAAATAACAGGAATGGTGGAACTGTAACCCATAATATTCTTTGAAGTTTGCTCTCTAACTACTTGTTAAATTGTACTTTGAAAGTTATCACTGTTATGTATATAGGTTAAATTTCACAATAAAAAATGTATTTAAAAAAACCACAGTGGGATACCATTCCAAACCACTAAATGGCTACTATTCTTAAAAAAAAAAATGGTAAATAACAAGTGTAGGAGAGGATGCAGAGAAATAGGATCACTTGTTCATTGTTGGTGCAGTCGCTGTGCAAAAGTTTAGCAGTTCCTCAGAAAATTAAGTATAGTATTACCATATGATCTGACAATCCCACTTCTAGGTATAAACCCAAAAAAGTTGAAAGCAGGGACAGATATTTGCACACCAATGTTCACAGCAGCCTAATTCACAATTGCCAAAGGTGGAATCAACCCAAGTTCCCATCAATAGATAAATGGATAAACAAAATGTGGCATATACAAACAATGGAATACTGTTCAGTTGTTAAAAGGAATGAAGCTCTGATAAATACGACCACATGGATGAACTTGGAAGACATCATGCTGGGTGAAAGAAGCCAGACACAAAAGGCAGACATTGTATAATCTCACTGATTTGAAATAATTAGAATAAGCAAATTCACAGAAACAAGAATACAGGGTACCAGGGGGAGGGAGAGGAGATGGGAAGTTAATGGTTCAATGAATTATATGTTTGAATGTAGTTTAAAAGGGGAAATTTTTGAATATATATATATATTTATAAAATATATATATATATGTTACTGTAATATAAATTTTTCAAAAAAAACAATTTTGGATGATACAACTGAAAAAGTGACCCTTAATGTAAATATTGTATTATACTTAATAGTACAATTATAATAATATTCTTTCACCTCTTTTCACCTCCACATTAATGTGAAGTGTGAATAGTAGGGAAAACTGTGTTTGGAGGGATATATGGGGACATCTGTATTTTTGGCATTATTTTTCTGTAAACCTTCAACTCTAATTTTAAAAATTGTTTAATAAAACCACAAGATACCACTTCAAACCCACAAAGATGGCTATTATTTTAAAAATAAATTAAGTGTCCTGAGGATGCAGAGAAATCAGAACCGTCATGAATTGTTGGCAAGACTTGTATAATGGTGCAGCCACTGTGGAAATTGGTTTGGTGGTTCCTCAAAAAGTTAAGTATAGAATTACCGTGTGACCTGGCAATCCCACTTCTAGGTATATACCCAAAAGAATTGAAAGCAAGGACTCAAATAGATCTCTGCACACCAATATTTATAGGAGCATTATTCACAATATCCAAAAGGAAGAAGGAATCCTAGTGTCCAACAGATGAATGAATAAAAAATATGTGGTATATACATAGAATGAAATATTTTTCAGCCCTAAAAAATAATGAAGTTCCAATACGTGCCTCAACATGGTTGAATCTTGAAGGCATCATGTTGAGTGAAATAAACCAGACAAAAAAGGACAAATATTCTATGATATTATATTTCACTTAAATGAAATAATGAGAATATGCAAATTCATAAAGACAGAAAATTACGGGGCACTAAGGATGGGGTGGGGATGGAGAATGGGGACTTAATGGGTACAGAGTTTTTGTTTGGGGTGATAGATAAGTTTTAATAATGGTAGTGATGGTAGCACATTTTGATAATGGTAGTTATTGTAGCACAACATTGTGAACGTAATTAACTCCACTGAATTGTATACTTGAAAGTGGTTAAAATGGGAAATGCATATTTGTTACCACAATAAAAATTTAAAGAAAAAAACATATCAAAAACTGGTAAGGAATGTAAAATGGTAAGTCCACTCTGGAAAACAAGTTAACCATACACTTACTGTATAACCCAGCAATCCCACTCCTAAGTATTACCCTAGAGAAATGAAAACATATTCACACAAAAACCTGTACTCCAATGTTCACAGCAACTGTATTCCTAATTGCCAAGAACTGGAAACAAACCAAATGCCCATCAATGGGTGAACAGACAAATTGTAGTACATCCATATGAGGGAATACTCTCAGCTATCAAAAAAGAATAATTTATTGATATAGGCTATGACATAGAAAAATCTCAGAAGTTTGTAATATTTTAACATTTTTTTTAAAAAACAATTTTTATTGTGTGTTAACCAAACCCATTCTGGCTGTTCTTAAAATCAAGAAAGCTTGCTCAGCCTTAGTGCTTTTACAGGGGCTGAGCCTCTGAGAGGACTCTGCTTCCCCATTGCCCATTTGGCTCTGCAGTCCTCCTTGCCACTTTGGAGAACCCCATCCCCACTCCCATTGTGTCTGAAGTAACAAGCCCCTTGCTCTCTCTTTGTGTTGCAAGTACCACCATCCACTTCCCACTAACAGTCCCCAATGATGCCTGGACTTTGTCTTGTTCCTGCTGTGTTCACAGCATGGAGGATGGCACTTGCACAAAGTAGGCAATCAGTATGAGCTTGTTAAATGGATGAATAATAGCAATAACATCCAGTTTGACCAAGTGCCCTGCACAGAATGAGCTAAATGCATGGGATGGGTGGATGGGGTGGGATTATTACAGGTTCCCTGATTCAAAATTTAATGCCCCTTCCCATGCTCCAGGATTCCACAGCCCTAACTCTACCTCCCCCATCTCACCCCACCCCTCCCCAGCATATCTCACCCTCCCTCCAAGGGTCCACAAGGTCAACATTATCTCCTGACTCAGCCTCCTCCCTGCCTGGGCAGGCAGGCATTATGTGGGGAATTAATGGGAGTAGGAGGACCAATACTGGGGGACCTGCAGGCAGGAGGCCATTCCCAGTTGCATCTGCCTCCTCACTTTTCAATCATGTACCCCATCCTCCTGGGTTATCTGCACCACCCGCTCCACTGAGGCACCACCACATGAGGCAGGCAATGAGAGGACCAGGATATTTAGGTGGTAGGCTCTGCACTAAGGGCTGACATTTCCAGCCTCATGTACCCAACCAGATAGTGAATGTGACAGTATGGCTGGCATCGACCCTGTGGTTAAGGTCAGGTTAAAGCTGTGGCAGCAGGTGGTTGTTATGGACACTTGCCCTAATTGGTCCCTCCACTCTCAGCTTTGATTGGGTCTACCAGTGCTAGTGTAACTATCATTTCTATTTATTATGTTAAATATTTTATCAACTATTATGCTTAATTCCACAATTATATTCAAGTACTGACTTCCATTAATTTAGTTATAATTACTACAATCATAATTTATAATATCAGAATCCTTATGGTTATTTATTATAATATCTCTAATTCATTAAGATATAATGATATCCTAGGATATCAACTTGGATGCTAAGAAATCCCAATGTCCCTTCTGGTTCCTGCCACCTTCAGGTTGTTGTTTTCATTGTATTACCACAACATCCCCACAATTATATCATTTCTTTAGTGGTATCATTATTGTGTTATTTAAATATTTATAATAATGGACACTGCTATGAAAACAAAATCTGATGTTCTGTTTCCATCCATAAAACAGGGTGATGTAAGCACAACATTAACACAATCATTTGAATTATATCCAAGATATGACTATAATTTATGTCACTCTTAAGAACCCCCAATGTGCGCCATCATCCTCTGGGAAATAGGCACATTTATAATACATTTCTGACTACACTCGTTATTTATTGCTACATAACAGGTTACTCCAAAATGTAATGACTTAAAATGACAACAAATGTTTATTATCTCAGTTTCTGTGAGTAAGGAGCTGCCAACAGCTTAGCTGGAAGGTTTGGCTCAGGAACTCTCATAAGGTTGCAGTCAAGGTGTTAGCCACGGTTGTGTTCACCTGAAGCTTACAAGACTGTTGGCAGAAGGCCATGATTCCTCACCACGTAGACCCCACCATGTGGCAGCCTAAGGGTACTCACAGCATGGCCACTGGCTTCCCTCGGAGCCATTGTTCTAACAGCATGCAATGTGGAAGCTTCACTGTCCTTTTTGACCTAGCCTTAAGAAGTCACATGTGATTTATGCAATATTCTTTTGTATACACTGGTCAACCCTATTCATCATGGGATGGACTATACAGAAATTTAAATACCAGGAGGAGAGAATCATTGAGGGCCATCTTCAAGGCTGGCTACCACACTCACATTGTGATTATTTGCATTTCTTAATATTATCATTATAATTGATGCCACTATTAGGAATGATGATACCGTAAACCAGAGGGAAATATTGCATGCTTTACAAGGACTCTGTGAGACTAAAATGATGTAGAACCAAGTATACAGGTCTGCTGCTGATGATGATAGCAAATTTGTTTTTAATGTGCATCAGTGACTGTTCTAAACTCTTTAAATCTATAATTTCATTTAATCCATACAAAAATGTTTGAGATGGACACAAACATTATCCCCAATGGACAGATGAAGAATCTGAGCCACAAGGAGTACAGAAAATTGCTCAACATCACAAAGATAGTAAATGGCACAGGAAGATACAAACCCAGTCTGGCTGGCTGCAGAGTCCATGATATTAACCCCATGCAATGCTGCCCCACAAATGACATCATTAATATGATCACTATAGTCTTAGAATGTTGAATATAATTACAGTGTAGTTATAATACTACTCTCTGAGAAGGCTGGTTATTCCTACATTTCCCCCCAACCCCATAGAAATAGTGCATTCATAACATCATTCTTATAATATTATATCTATGCCTATTAATAAGAGTGATGCAAAATAGAAAACCTCAACAAACCAATCACAAGCAAAGAGATCCAATCAGTCATAAAAAAATCTACCTACAAAAAAAAAAAAAAAAAAAAAAAGCCCAGGGCTAGATAGCTTCAAAAGGAATGTTACCAAACTTTCCAAAAAATTGACACCATTCCTGCTCAAACTCTTTCAAAAAATTGAAAAAGGAACACTACTTAACTCATTTTATGAAGCTAATTTCACTCCAATACCAAAACCAGATAAAGATACTACAAAACTGAAAACTACAGGCCAAATTCCCTAATGAATACAGATGCAAAAATTCCCCCCCAAAATACTTGCAAATTGAATCCAAAGGCACATTAAAAGAATTACACACCACGACCAAGTGGGGTTCATTCCTGGCATGCAAGAGTGGTTCAACATAAGAAAATCAATCAATGTAATACAACACATTAACAAATTAAAAGGGAAAAATCAAATTATCATAGGTGACATCATCAACATGGTGATATAAACAGCTACTGAAAACTTCTCTCCAGAGATTCAATGAAAAAAGGGACAATTCTGAACTGTTTGAAACTCTGGAGGAGGCTATAGATTGGAGAAAGGCCATGCAAATGCTGAATTGAAGAAAGAAGAAATATCAGGAACTTTCTGTACCAGACCAGCCGGCCATCTCCCCTCCCCCTCACTCAGTCTCCATGCAGGAAAGGCACAGAGCAGACAAAACCCTTCACACCAGAGTCATAGATTTTAAAATCTCATAGCAGTGAAAAATACCCTCAGTGTTTGAAGACCCGGTGGACAGGGGAGGATATTTCAAAGCCCAGATCAGGGAGGGAGAAAGAGACTGAGAAATCGTGGACAGAGATGTGTTTCCAGCCCTAGATCTGAAAGCCCTTCCCTCACCCTTAAGGGAAGCAGCAGCTGGCAGCCGTTTCCTTGCCTTGGGGACAGCTGGAGTGCTGGGTTGGCTGGGGGAGCACATTGCCATGGGTAGAACCCCACGTTGAGCTGGATTTTGTCCGCCAGAGTGAGGGCATAGGAATCCCGCAGTTTTGGCCTGGCTGTGCTCCGAGGCAGAGCAGCCTCAGAGGACGATTAAGTTACCAAATAGCGCCATCTTCTGGACAGTCCAGAAAGTGCAAGGACCCTTTCTTAGGAACACAGGAGCTGATCTACACAACCTGTATGGAAACCCAGCCCTGTTTTGGCAGAGAAATAGGAAAGACCCAACTGTTAATGCAGGGCCCCAAAACAAACCTAGGACTTGCAAGCTGGTGGAAAATAGAGCACCACTGAAAGCCAGCAGATTTGTATTACCACACACAGTGAACTTGCTAGGGTGCCCAGTGCCTAGCCAGGATGTAGTCTGGCTTCTCCTTGCAGCTTATAGTAAAACGCCACAGGTAGAGATAAACTGAGTAATGAACTCTTTGGTAAAAAGAAACCAGAAACTGATAGTTTGGAAAATTCTGGTCTTCCAAAAAAGGAGACCCCAGAAGCTACAGCCCCACATGAGGATTTAACCAAACATGGAACCCAACTGCCATTTCAGTACAAGCCAGGATTGGAGATGGAATTACCTGGAAAGGATTTTTGGAAAGTCCTATTGTCTGATGGTTTTGA
Source organism: Choloepus didactylus (assembly GCF_015220235.1). Taxonomy (NCBI): domain Eukaryota; kingdom Metazoa; phylum Chordata; class Mammalia; order Pilosa; family Megalonychidae; genus Choloepus; species Choloepus didactylus. The sequence continues at coordinate 17,728,566 of NC_051333.1, forward strand.
CCCCTGTAAACTGCATGCCAAGCCTACAGACTTTTTGCAAGATTTATATAGATAGAACGATTGCCAGTTTGGACTGGAGGGGACAGAGAAGGAAAAAATTGAAGGAAAAATTTCTTCAAGGACAGAATCATGGAATTTGAGGTCTGGAATCAAGAGGTCTTGGGCAGGGAGAGTGGAACAACCCATACATGTGGACAGGGTAAGTTTGCCCCAGAGGCAGAGGGTGGGCCTTCTGCCTCACTGCTCAGGAAGAGTGCTGCCACTCCTGACCTCAGAGAGGGTGGAGCACATTCCCCTGGGATTGGGGAGAGCCTGGCCACCACCCCACTGTTCTGAAGGGGTTGAGCATGTGTCCCAGAGATGGAAGAGAGTTCAGGTGCTGCCCCAATGTTTGACTAGGGTGGGGCCAAGAAGGTGGTCTCCTCAATGTGTGAATATGTTTGGAGAGAAAAGGGCTGCCACAAAGGCCCTTAGAAAGGGTTGGACTCCTGGTCTCTCAAGCCCCAATGATAAAAAAAAATCATTGTATAAATAACTCTTAGACTTTGAAATCTAATGGAGTTTGCCCTGTGGGTTTTAGGAACTGTTTCAGTCCTGTGAACCCTGTTTTCCTTTCAGTTTTTCCTTATGGCATTGGGTATGTTTATCCGATGACTGTCCCTCCATTGTATATTGGCAGCAGATAACTTGTTCTGAGTTTCACAGGTCCACAGCTAGAGGGGAATTTTGCCTTAGAACAGACCACACCTATAACCAATTTTGATAAGAACTTGTACTTACCTATCGTTACTGAAATGATTTACGTTTTTGTGATATTGTGAAGGGATGAATGTAATTTGTATTTGGAAAGTTCTTGTCATTTTGGGGTCTAGGGGGTGGAATGTGCTGGTCTGGATGTATTATGTCCCTCCAAACACTATGTTTTTTCATGCAGTCTTGTGGGGAGCAGACATATTAATGTTGGTTAGGTTGGAATCTTTTGATTAGGTTGTTTCCATGGAAATGTGACCCACCCAACTGTGGGTAATACCTTGATTAGATTATTTCCACGGAGGTGTGGCCCTGCCCATTAAGCATGTGCCTTGATCAGTTTACCTGAGCCCTATAAGAGCTCGACAGAAGAAGCTCAGTGCTGCAGATTAGAGAGACATTTTGAAGATAGTCATTGAAAGCTAATGCTGACATTTTGGGGAACACCATTTTTAAATGCAACCTGGGAGCACGGAGATGCCAGCCAGGCGCCTTCCGAGCTAACAGAGGTTTTCTGGACGTCAATGGCCTTTCTCCAGTGAAGGTATACTCATGTTTATGCCTTGGTTTGGACACTTTTATGGCTGTAGAATTGTAAATTTAAAACTTAATAAACCCCCTTTAAAAAAGCCAATCCATTTCTGGTATTTTGCATAACACCAGTATTAGCATAATGTGCTTAAGAGTCACCCCCAGAGGGCCTCTTTTGCTCAGATGTGGCCTCTCTCTTTAAGCCAACTTGGCAGGTAAACTTGCTGCCCTCCCTCCTATGTGGGACATGACTCCCAGGGGTATAAATCTCCCTGGCAATGTGGAACATGACTCCCAGGGATGATGAGCCTGGACCCTACATTATGTGATTGAGAAAACCTGGACCAAAAGAGGGAAGAGAATTGAAACAAAATAAAGTTTCAGTGGCTGAGAGATTTCAACTGAAGTCAAGAGGTCATTCTGGAGGCAACTCTTACGCATTATAAACATATCCCCTTTTAGTTTTTAGTTTATTGGAATAGTTAGAAGGAAATATCTGAAATAGTTGATCTGCAATCCAGTATCCTTGATTCTTGAAGGCATCATATAACTATATAGTTTATATGGTGTGACTGTGTGATTCTGAAAACCTTATGGCTCACACTCCCTTTACTCAGTGTATGGACAAATGAGTAGAAAAATGGGGACAAAAATTAAATGAATAATATGGAGGAGGGGTATATGGGAAGTTTTGGGTGTTCTTTTTACTTTTATTTCTATTCTTATTTTTATTTTTTGGAGTAATGAAAATGTTTAAAAATTGTGGTGATGAATGACAACTATTGATGATACTATGAACAACTGTGTTACTTTGGATGATTGTATGACGTGAATATATTAAAATTAAAAAAAAATTTTAATAAGTAAATGAGGGGAGGGGGGTATGGGATACTTTGAGTGTTCTCTTTTACTTTTGTTTTTATTCTTATTTTAGTTTTTTTTTTTGGAGTGATGCAAATGTTCAAAAATTGTGGTGTTGAATGCACAACTATATGATGAAGCTGTGAGCAACTGTTGTACACTTTGGATGATTGTATGGTATGTGAATATTTTTCATAAGATTACATTAAAAATCAAATGATCATTTAAATAGACGCTGAAAAGTATTCTACAAAATTCTGCATCCCTTTCTGATAAACACTTCAAAAGGTAGGAATTGAAGGAAACATCCTCAATATGATAAAAGGCATACATGAAAAACCCATAGCCAGCATAGTACTCAATGGTGAGAGACTGAAAACCTTCCCCCTAAGATCATGAATGAGACAAGGATGCCCACTGCCACCACTGTTTTTCAACATTGTGCTAAAAGTTATAGCCAGAACAGTTTGCCAAAGCAAAGAAATAAATGGTATCTAAATTGGAAAGGAAGAAGTAAAACTGTTATTATTTGCGGGTGATAAGATCTTATTTTTGGAAAATCCTGAGAAATCAATGACAAAGCTACTTGAGCTAATATATTCAGCAGAGTGGCAGGATACAAAATTAATGCACATAAGTCATTAATGTTCCTATACACTAGTAATGACCAAACCAAAAAGGCAATCAAAAAAAAAATTACATTCACAATAGCAATTTAAAAAATCAAGTACCTAGGAATAAATTTAACCAAGGATGTAAAAGACCTCTACACAGAAAATTACATAACTTTTCTAAAAGAAATTAACAGGGACCTAAAGAGGTAGGTATTATGCATTCATGTATAGGAAGGCCAAACGTCATTAAAATGTCAATTCTACCCAAACTCATCTACAGATTAAATGCAATTCTGATCAAAATTCCAACAACCTACTTTGCAGACTTGGAAAAGCTAGTAGTCAAATTTATTTGGAAGGGAAAGGGGACTTGAATTGCCCAAAACATTCTAAAAAAAGAAGAACAAAGTGGGAGAATTTACACTTCCAGACTTTGAAGCCTACTATAAAGCCACAGTGGTCAAAACAGCAAGGTACTGGTAGAAAAATAAATATATTGATCAATGCAGTCAGATTGAGAGTTCAGAAATAGACCTCCAGGTCTATGGTCAACTGATTTTTGATAAGGCCCCCAAATACACTGGACAGAACCATCTCTTCAACAAATGGGGCTGGGAGAACTGGATATCCATATCCAAAAGAATGAAAGAGGACCCCAACCTCACACTCTGTATAAAAATTAACTCAATGTGGGTCAGATACCTCAATATAAGAGACAGAAACAATAAAACTCTTAGAAGATAATATAGGGAAACATCTTCAAGAACTAGTAATAGGAGGTAGCTTCTTAGACCTTACACCCAAAGCACAAGTAACAAAACAAAAAACAGATAAATGGGAATTTCTCAAAATTGAAAGTTTCTGTGCCTCAGAAGACTTTGTCAAAAATGTGAAGAGGCAATGAACTCAATGGGAGAAAATATTTGGAAATCATATATCTGATAAGAAACTGATAACCTGCATATATAAAGAAATCCTACAACTCAACAACAATTGTACACACAGCCCAATTATAAAATGGGCAAAAGATATGAAAAGACATTTTTCCAAAGAAGAAATATGAATGGCTAAAAAACACAAGAAAAAATGTTCATCTTTACTAGCTATTAGGGAAATGCAAATCAAAATCACAATGAGATACCATCTCACACCAATAAGAATGGCTGCCATGAAACCAATAGGCAACTACAAATGCTGGAGAGGATGTGGAGAAATTGGGACTCTTATTCATTGCTGGTGGTAATGTATAATGGTACAGCCACCGTGGAAGACAGTTTGGTGGTTTCTCAGAAAACTAGATATCGAATTACCCTAAGATCCCGCAATTCCACTTCTCAGTATATACTCAAAAGATATGAAAGCATTGACATGAACAGACATTTGTACACCATTATTCATAATGGCATTGTTCACGATTGCCAAGAGACAGAAAAAATCCAAGTGTTCAACAGACAAGTGGATAAACAAAATGTGGTATATATATACACAATGGAATATTATGCAGCAGTAAGAAGGAACAGGTCCTGAATCATTTGGCCACACAGATGAACACTGAAGATATAATTCTGAGTGTAATAAGTCAGACACAGAGGAGAGATATTGTATGTTACCACTAATATGAACTCCCTGAACAATGCCATTATGAATATTGGTATACAGTGTAAAATCAATGTCTTATAATGAAGACTATTGGGAATGTAGAACTAGACAGAAGCTAGTGAAGGGGGAACGATAACCTAATATGTTCAGATATGTTAATGAGGGTGAATTTAAAGGTATGTAAATGAATAGGGGTGATGATTATTTCTAAATGGAATTAGAAGTATCAGAGCTGCATTGAAGATGAACAGGATTGAAAGGGGTTGTTTAAAGGCATGTGTCCCACAGAATAGCACTACAAATATAGACAGGTGATTGCATGATATACTTCTAAGTTATGACACTGGTACAGAGAGTTGACAACAGAGTGGGATATGGGAAAAATCTGCCCATCGTATACTAGGGACTATAATTAATAGGAATGCCTTACTAGTACCACACAAATACTAGGGAAAATAATTAAGGGCTGAAAAGAGCTATGGGGTGTTTTTGGTCATGAGAATCATGAGATCTTGAGGCTTGCTCTTTTGAATCTTACGGTTATAAAGAGGAGTATAAGCCCACCTATAATTATTCCTAGGAGTCACCTCCAGAGAACCTCTTTTGTTGCTCAAATGTGGACTTTCTCTCTCTAAGCCCAACTCTGCAAATAAATTCATCACTCTCTCCCTGAAGTGGGACAGGGCTCCCCAAGTGAGTGAGTCTCCCTGGCAACATGGGACATGGATTCTGGAAATGAGCCTGACCCTGACATTGAGTGTTGCAAATGCCTTTTTGACCAAAAGGGGGGGATAACAAAATAAGGTTTCAGTGGCTAGAAGATTTCAAAGAGTCAAGAGGCTGTCCTGGAGGTTACTCCTATGCAAGTTTCAGCTGATATCCCAAACAGCCACAATATAATAAGCCCAAGTCAACAGTAGTCCCAAAAATCTTAAACAATACCCAGATCCCTATCTGAGACTCTATAAAAGTTTCACCCACTATGTTTATTCTTCAGAAACTTAAATCCTCCAGAGAGCCTATGCCAGCTAAGTCCCCAAAACACAGAGGCAGCAGCCTTCTCAAGAACATCAACCAATTGAATCCCCTTTTCCCATAAGGTTGACACCCCTTTTCAACATGAAAAAGTTAGGATGGTCACTGCATAGACATTCCTGAAGATCAGGAAGTGATTAAACTAGAGGAAGAGGTAGCAACAGACAAGACAGTATTAACAAAGGATGATGACTACTGAATCTCTATATAATTTTCTTTTTCTTAGTTGCTATGGTATTGGAATAGTTAGAAGGAAAGAACTGAAATGGTGGAACTATAACCCATAACATTCTTTGAAATTTGTTCTATAGCTACTTGCTAAATTGTAATTTGAAAATTATCACCTTTTTTGTATATATGTTGTATTTCACAATAAGGAAATAACTGAAACTATGGTACTGTGACATAACATTTTTTGGAAATTTCCTATATAACTACTTGTTAAATCATATTTTGAAAGCTATTACCTTTTTACACATGTTAAATTTCACAATAAGGAAATAACTGAAACTGTGGAACTGTAACCCATAACATTCTTTGAGATTTGCTCTCCAACTACTTGTTAAATTGCACTTGGAAATTAATCACTTCTATGTAAATGTTATATTCCACAATAAAAAATAATTTTAACCCCCCCCCAAAAAAAAACATTATTCTCTTCAAAAATGTCTATTTCATGAAAGACAAGAAAAAAATGAGACTGGGCCATGATGTCACAATGACTGAAGTGGCTGCTAAGCACCAGGTCCTTGAGACACTGAGGACCTTGGGAACTGCCTGCAATTGCACAAACCCAAGCTGTGGACATTGCTACCAGGACCTTTGGTATATGGAGAGGGAGACTGGGCCTCCAAGAGGGACACTGGGTGGGACCAGGTGGGGAAGCAGGATTAGGAGACTGGCTTGGCCAAGGATGTACCAGCCTCAAGCCTGCATGAAGATATGCACTTGACAGTACTTGGATGAGTCCTCAGGGCTTTGGCTCCTGGAGCACACCCTTTACCAAAAGGAAATGTGTGTGTACTTTTGTGTGTGTGTGTGTGTTTAGGTAGATAGCAAAGGGGCTTGTGGAAACTGGGCCTGGACATCAAGTCTTCATTACTACATATGACCTTAGACATGTTACTAGTTATTCATGTACTGCACAGTCCACTCTATTATAGTGGATATCACTTGGGAATCATTGATCCTCAACTGAGTAGAGTCCAAGACAAAGTATTTAGCACATCTCAGCTGGAGGAAGAAAAGAATTGTAAGCACAGAAAGTTCAAACATTTGCCAAAAGAATATGGAAGCACTAGGCAGGAGGGAGGGAGGCACCGGGCAGGGTCTTCCTTCTCCGTCCTCCACCCCACCCAATCCAGCCCAACACTCACTGGGAAAGAAGAGCTGAAGGACTCTGCCAAACAGAAACGAAGGAAAGCCTTTGGAAAACAAGAGAGCGACAGGAATGTCTTTTCTTTCTCGAGGAAATTCCACCTCCTCTGGGCGTGGCTTTCAGGTAAGCAGAAGCCAGGCTTCGCTGCTCAAAGGCCCCTTTTCTCTGAGAAATACACAGCTCGGAGTACTCAGAGGCCTCGCTCACAACCAGTTCACGCCAGGTCATCCTGTGGCCCTGACCCTGAAGACAGGCGTGCTGCAGACGGCGACTAGCACCATCTACCTTTCCTGCTTTCCACAGTCAATGTCAGGGTCGCTGCCAGCTGGGGTTAGACTCCCTCAGGTGTCACCAAGTTGGGGAAGAGCCCCGGCTTGCCCAGGTTTGTAGGAAGTTGCAGCTTCCTAGAAACCTGCTAGAAGCCTTCCTGGAGCCCGGCTGTTCCGACCCGTCCCTGGACTGGGCATGCGCAGACCACGTCTAGCGCTCGGCGTCACACAGACCCCCGCGGTCGCTAAGCGCCCCCTCCTGGAGGGCTCTGGAACCTCGGCCGTTGCTCCCGCCCTGGACTCCGGGGGGTGTGCGGGCGGCTGAGGCCGAGAGGCGGCTACTGCGGCGGCGCATGCGCGCCCAGAAGGGGCTGGAGGCAGGACGGGTGGAGGCGTCCCAGTCAGGCCTGCGGACGGGTCTGCGTGTGACTGTCCTTGGGAAAGTGCGTGGTTACTCCTGCAGAGGGGCTGCGGGCGTGGTGTGGGTTGCTGCTCTCTGAGGGGGTTCAGGGACTGGAGCAGAGCCCTCAGCCCGAGGTGCTGCCTCTGTGTGGCAGAGGGAAGGTGGTTGCGTGTGTGAACCCGAGTGAGTGGGTGGGCGGGTGCCCACCTGTGAGTTTAGGGAGGGACTCAGTGCACCAGGCCAGGGCTTTAAAACTGCATTTCTCCTTTTTGACCTTGTGTGTGTGCGCGTGTGTGCGCGCGCATGTTTGCCGGGTTGCTGCCTTTTCGGTTTGGTTTGGTTTGGTGAAAGTGTGTTTGTGAATGGGGTTGTTGCTTGAGGCCAGTAAGGAGTTTGGGAATGGGATTTTGTGTCTGAGGCAGCCCCTCACGCCATCAGATCCAAGAAGACAGCCATCCTTAGATGCACTTGAAACAAAACAAAACATAAAACACAAAGCAAAAGCCCTACTGAAAACTCCTTTTAGATTTACAGAAAAGGTGCGGAAAGTTGCCCAAAGGGAACATCTTACTTAACGATAGTCATGATCAGGAATGGGAAGCTAACATTTGTCCTCTATTATGAATTCCACCGCAGACCTTGGAAGATTGGCTTTTTCCCCAGAAATAGCCTCGTCCTGATCCAGGAACCGTAAGTGCGCGCTTTGCTGGCAACAGTGCCAGGCAGAACCCCATTCCAGGTTCGGGATTGTCACCACAGAAAGAATTTTGAGAGGAGAGGGGCCAGTAGAAATAAGGAGTAAAGTTTATTAAAGAAAAAGAGACATACACATGTTAAAGAGATAATGCACTGAGTGGGAGTGGGTTGGCTTGTTTTATAGGAACGTTTTGCCGATGTCAGGTTTCCATAGTAATCTTTGAACACTAGGGACTTACAAGGTTTGTATTAACCATGGTTTGCATTAACTAGGTATATTCTTTGTTCTAGAAGGAGATAGATGTCAGGACCTCTGGCTTGCTTTCATGTACCCCAAATTTCTCTATGGCAGACGTTTAACAATCTTTATGACCCCATGCTTTTTGTCATTAAACGTTTGCTTTGGACCCATGATTTTACAAGCTTTTATGGTTTGGGGAGACTTCAGAGCTTTAGGTGAAATTTTGGCTCCACGAAGTCTGCAGTTGAAGCTTGCAGATCTTCATTAACTCTTTCGAAGTGAATAGAAGGCCAGAGACCACAGCCTTGATGCCCTATTCTATCCTGCCTCAGAACTACTTGGCATTTACTTGGGACTTCTGAGTCCCCTCCAGACGTTGATCTTTCCTCCATCTTTCATGTCCTACATGCACACTTACTTTTTGGAAGTCATAAAAAGAAAATATTTTCACCAATTTAAATTTACTATGACACAATTCTCCATGACCGTTCAAGTTATTTCTTGCTTATTGATATACACTATTTGTTTCTGACTGAACAATGCTATTATCATACACTTTTTTATATACAATATAACATTGTGTTATATTGAATTGCTGTAGGATGTCCTGACAATAAGATGTATCTAGTATAAGCTACCATCAGCAGATGCATTCACCTTGTCTGGTGATTTCAATGTCAAAGTGACAGTTTTCCTTTTCATCCGATTGCAGTTTTGTTGTTTGCTCTTCCCCGTCAGTCCTTTCTCCTCCAGCTTTCCCTGTTCATCCTAGAGAATACAATCCTCAGTGTCACTGTTGCTTTTGTGAAAGTCACCTCTCTTCCCCTGAAAGGGTCTGTGGTTTTGTCTTGGGTCTTCTAAAGATTTCCTCTCCTATTCCAAGTCATGGTTTCTTTTGCTGATAGCATCCTTGGAGTGCTACTTCCCAGCATGGCTTCATGACATCTGTCAGTCTGGAACATCCGTATGTTGCTCTTCATCTTTTCTATCTTCTCCCCTTGTAGTGAGTTCTGGGATTTCTGTCCTAAATTCCGACTTGGGCAATTCTTCCCCCAGCTGAGTTTAATCTTTCTGTTCTTCAACTCATCTTTTGAGTTCTGTCTCTCTGATTTGAAACTAATGAAAGACCCCTTTAGGATTGTTTTCCTTCCACAGGAGGTCCCATTCTCTGCCAAGATGGAAATCTTCTTCACATGATCATTGTGATAGTTACTTTTGGATCCCTGAAGTACCTTTCCAGTCAGATTTACTTTGAGGCATGACTTACATAAAATGAAATGCTTCAGTTGAAAGGATGGGCTTTCAGATACTGACAGAGGTACCCAGAAGCTGGCTGCTGCCATAACATAACCTCACACAAGGAAGCTGGCAGATACTGGACAGCTTGGAGGAAACTGTGAGTGAAACAAGAATAATAAACTGTTTCTTATTCTTCCTGTGAAATTATGTAATAACTCTAATGATATGATACCATCGTTGTTACTCTAGGAAAGCTGACAAAAGTGTGGCACAGAGAATTTAATTCCATGGCCTGAGCACCCCTAGGTGGCTAAAACCTGTGCTAGGATGCAGGCCCAGGTAGCCTGAACTGTTTCAGGCTTTTACACAGCAAGCTGGACTGTCTGCCTTAAGCCACTTAGGCATTTCACCAAAACCCATTCCTGTGGCCAAATCTCCAAGCAAACTTAAAGCTCTCATATCTGACTCGTCCTTTCCCCAGAAAAAGTCTTGTCCCTTGCCCCATACCTCTCTGCTACCACACAGGGCAATAGCCATACATGACCTTCTTGCAAGAAAAGCCCTGTCGCTTCTGATTCTGTGCCTCTTTGTGTGTCTGTTATGCTTGTTTCTCCTTATTTTTGTGGTGTCTTTTAAGTGTGCTGGGTGTTTAGTTGTTGCTTGACCCAGCTTGCACAAGACGGACTCACCAGAGGGGGATTCTGAGAGGGGCTGTGAGTTCTCTGAGGCAACAGCTGGCACCATCAGGTCCAAGCAGACTCCACCCTTAGAAGCAAGTTTCAAAATACACATGCACACCCCACATACACTCACAAAACCCCATAAACCTTGTGGTATACTCATTTCATATCTACAGGTAAGGCATAAAAATAGGTCAAAAAGTGTGTTTCTCAGCACTCCTCACACCTACCCACCCCTTTCCCCAATGTGAACAGGTTGCCTAAGCACAGTAGAATTATCAAGATGCAGAAATTAACATTAGGTTAAATTAATAACTATTGCCTTTTTGGAAATTGGGTAATTTTTCCGCAAATGTGTTTTCTCATACAGGATCCACTTTGCGTGGAGTTATCTCCTCAGTCCTCTCCAGCCTTAACGTTTGCTCAGTCTTTTCTCTCACGACCTTGATACATATGTATATTTTGTAACTTTAGAAAAGAGAAACTTCTTCGACTAAACTGTCACAGACTTCTTTTTTATCACTCAAATTATTTTTCACGCATCAGTTTATTTGTTTCTTATGGGACAAATACTACTGCTGTCATGGACTTCTCTATGTCCATGCTTTCTGTGTACAAAATAACTTTTTGTTGCTATGCCAGATATTACTGTTCTGCCATATACAAAATGAGATGCGTCCATTCTTGGCTATTCTTGGCCTCTTAATTCCTGTTGTCTAGTGTTGTCTTCTGCAAAACATCAATATATTTTTCATTCTTGAACAATATCAAATTGTAGGTGAGCTGTTTGTTGTTTTTCTTTCTGTTGTTGTTGTTTCCCTGTCACGGCTCTTCTAGCTTCCACCTTTTGGATGAGAAGACAGGCCTCAGTGCAACTGTTATCCTTTGAAAGTTACTTTTTCTCAATGTCCAAAGATTTTGTCTATGGCATTCCACAGATTTCCTCTTATGGTCTTGCTTTTGGTTTTTGTTTTCCTTAACTTTCTTGGGGTTCTAGGTGCTTCTACACAATGTGGCTCAATATCATCTGTCAGTTTGGGAATCTCTGAATATTGCCTCTGAAACCTTCTTCTCTCTCATTTCCTTGTAGAAACCCAATTCTGCATATATTTGACTTCATTAAAATATACCTTGTGATAGTACTTGCTCTTTACTGTACCATTTTTGTCTTATACTCTATTTTAGAGTGTGTGTCTTAATTCCAAGTGGCTGTTTCTTTTCTTTTTTGAGAACCTGGATTTCCTATTCATTTTCTTGATGACTTGGTCATTCAAGTAAACATGGCAAAACCCCCTAGAACTAAAAAAGAAAAAGGAAAAGAAAAACCCAGCACACCAATGAGCCAAATGTGAGGAAAGAAATCACAAAATTCTGAGCAAGAGAAACACAATGGCAATCTTTTAAATCATCTTTATTGTAGTATGGTCTGCATAAAAACCAAAAATGAAAAAAGGCACCACATTCATGTATGAATGTTCGTGAGTATGACAAAACTACCTGGAAGTGGAATGCTGCCATTACAAAATATTCAAATGTGGGAGTGGGTAGACAGGAGAGATTTGGAGGAAACTGTGAGAGCTGGAATAGCCTTGAAGAAACTCTTATTTTATTGTGTTTACATATTTAATAACTATAGGAATCATCAAAGCTGGTTTCTCATTAACTCATCTTAGAGGAAATGAATCAAAGAAAACAGAGTCACATATTATAGCTATGGCCTGTTTATTGCATTGTTTGGGCTGAGGAAACATTAGCTTGCATTTATAACAACCTAGATCATTGAAGTTATGTTATCCATTTGGAAATTTCCTATTCTCGTCCTCTCTCTCTCTATGTCTCTCTGTCTCTCTCTTTGCCAAGGGTAGTTAATATTATGAAGCAAATTCTTTTCATTCTATGAGGGAAACTGTGGTAGACTGTTTAATGTTCACCACGATCTAGAGTTCGTACCTGTAGGAGAACTGTACATCCTCGCCCCTTTGAATTCAGAGCTGGTCACATGATTTGCTTTGTCCAATGAAATATTAGTGGGCAAACTTTTATATGCCAGTAGATGATCATCACATTCTTTCCCCACTGCCTCAGCAGAGGAAATATTTGAGATCATATCTGATCTGTCTACCTGTCTCCCAGTGGAGACGATCATGTGGAGCAGCCCACAGCTAACCCTTAACGGGTGTGAGAAATAATTTAGTTGAGTAAGAATGCTATTGTAAGCTACCAAAATCTGGACAATACCTGTTATCCTGACAGGGTATCCTAACTCATACAGAAACACAACACAGCTTGAGACATATTTCTGGGTGAGTGAATGATGAGAGAAAGATATAAGAATTTTCTAAAGTAGTATACGCTTACTTCTGTTTTCTTCCCTTTAAGTTATTTCTGGGTTATAACAGTCAGGGAGCTTTTCAGTACCATAGGAATGATAATGACAATTATTAATTCTGCTCTTTCTACTTGAAGAACAAGTTGTAAGTGATGGCCAGGCTCAGACTTAGCCAGAGCTCTGTCTGTCCTCATCCCCAAGAGCAACATGCCTCATCTCTGATCCAGTTAATCACCAACTCCTCAAAGGGTATGCAGGATTCAGCCTGCCCCTCAGGTTAATCTACTCCCTAGACCTCCCTTGATCCAGGGAACAGTCATGTGCCACCCAGATCCAGAGCAGTCTCTACTCATACACAAGGGCAAGGCCTTATTTCCTCTTAGCTCAAGGCAGGATCCTTTCTGCTCCAGAGCAGGGAATAGCTATGCCTCCTTTAAGGCCAAGGCTGGGGTTCCTGTCTCCCTTCAGAAGAAAACAGGGTCTAGGGCTGCCACATCTAGTTCTCTAGACTGGGACTGCACCAGGGCACCAGGCCAAGGAAGCAAGTGAGAGCTGATGGTCAGTGCTGGCTGCTGCAGCCCATGGTCTTTTACCTGCCAAGCCATGAATCCTTGGAGCCTAGACTGTCCAGAGGTTCCTTTCTCTTTCTCCTTCCCCCACTCCCCTGATGGGGCACTGTCCTAAATTATAAGTGCTGAAGATGGCCTTGGCAGGAACCCATCTGTATTAAGACTTTGGTCTTGTCACTTCTCTCATGTGCCCTTTCTATTCCCTGGCCCACACAATCATTCAATACTCTGCTTTTTCTTTTAAAAGTTAGTGTACAATTTACATGTAATAAATGCAAATATCATAGGTATTGAGTTTATTGAGTCTTAACAGTTATGTAGACAGAAGGAGCCACCACCCAAGATTAGAACATATTCATCATTCCAAAAATTTCTCTTCAGAGCCAATAGCCCCTAGAGTTACAGCTTTCTGATTTATGGTTCATTAGATTTATTTTGCCTTTTCTTGGTCATCATATAAATAGAATCCTACAGTATATACTCTTTTGCACACACTGTTCTTTTACCTTTTTTCCTCTTTCCACGCATACTCCTTCCCCAACTCTACCTCAGTTCCTTGAGGAGTGTTTTTATTGTAGTGTTCCCTCTTTGCTCCCTGTTTTAGTTTCTCAGCTGCTGTGGTGATTTGAAGCTGTTATGTATCCCAGGAAAGGCCATGTTCTTTTAATCCATTCCTGTGGGTGTAGACATATTGTGGGTGGGACCTTTTGATTAGGTCATTTCAATTGAGATGTGACCACCTCATTCAGGGTGGGTCTTGATCTTCTTCCTGGAGTCCTTTATAAGAGGATGAAACACTAAACAATTTAACTCATACAGTTTTTTCAAATACCATAATTACTTGGAACCTTGAATAGGAAGTGAGACCTGGTAGGTCTGTACAGGTTAGTGTGAAATAGCTACACATCCCAAGGTAATTTAGGCAAAGAATAAAAATATACATGTAGCCCCCCCCCCCCCGAGGAGTTGGGGGAAAATGCAGAAGTGTTGGACTTCCTCACCTGGATTGTTGCTGATGTTCTCACAGACATTGAGGACTGAAGTTTTGGTATACCGAGCTCCATAAAAGCTTGCCCTTACGGAGCTCATTATTGCAAAGGAGAGGCTAAACCTGCTTATAATTGTGCCTAAGAGTCTCCCCCTGAGTACATCTTTGTTGCTCAGATGTGGCCCTGTCTCTCTAGCTAAGCCAACTAGGCAGGTGAACTCACTGTCCTCCCCACTATGTGGGACCTGACTCCCAGGGGTGTAAATCTCCCTGGCAATGCAGAATATGACTCCCGAGGATCAATCTGGACCTGACATTGTGGGATTGAGAACATCTTCTTGACCAAAAGGGGGATGCAAAATGAAACAAAATAAAGTTTCAGTGGCTGAGAGATTCCAAATGAAGTCTAGAGGTCATTCTGGTGGGCATTCTTACACACTATATAGACAATCCAATTTAGGTTTTAATGTACTGGAATAGCTAGAAATTAATACATGAAACTATCAAACTGCAACCCAGTAGGCTTGACTCTTGAAGACGATTGTATAACAACGTCGCTTACAAGGGGTGACAGTGTAATTGTGAAAGCCTTGTGGATCACACTCACTTTATCCAGTGTATGGATGGATGAGTAGAAAAATGGGGACAAAAACTAAATTAAAAATAGGGTGAGATGATTTGGGTGTTCTTTTTTACTTTTATTTTTTATTCTTATTTTCACTTTTTCTGTTATAAGGAAAATGCTAAAAAAATAGATTAGGGTAATGAATGCACAACTATATGATGTTACTGTGAACAGCTGATAGTACACCATGGATGACTGTATGATATGTGAATATATCTGAGTAAAACTGAATTTCTAAAAAAAGGTCTCACCTATAGTTGGGTAGGTCATATCTCTATGGAAACAACCCAATGAAACTTCCCACCCTAATCAAAAGATTAATAAGTCCGCCCCCACAAGATTGTATTAAAGAACATGGCTTTTGTGGGGGATATAATACATTCAAACCAGCGCAGCTATTGACTTTTGTGCTGGTTTGAATGTATTATGTCCCCCAAAATGCCATTATCTTTGATGTAATCTTGTGTGGGCAGACATATCAGTGTTGATTAGATTGTAATTCTTTGAGTGTTTCTGTGGAGATGCGCCCCACCCAACTGTGGGTGATGACTCTGATGGATAATTTCCATGGAGATGTTACCCACCCATTCAGGGTGGGTCTAAATTAAATCACTGGAGCCATATAAATAAGCTGATAAACAGAAGGAATGCAGTGCAGCTGAGAGTGATATTTTGAAGAAGAGCTACAGCCAAGAGGGACACTTTGAAGAACGCACAGAAGCTGAGAGAGTAGCTGCACATGAGAGACAGTTTGAAGACGGCCATTGAAAGGAGACTCTTGCTCCGGAGAAGCTAAGAGAGGACAAACACCCCAAGAGCAACTAAGAGTGACAATTTGAAGAGGAGCTGCATCCTAGAGAGGAACGTCCTGGGAGAAAGCCATTTTGAAACCAGAACTTGGAGCAGATGCCAGTCACATGCCTTCCCAGCTAACAGAGGTTTTCTGGATGCCACTGGCCATCCTCCAGTGAAGGTACCCGATTGTTGATGCATTACCTTGGACACTTTATGGTCTTAAAATTGTAACTGTGTAAACAAATAAACCCCCTTTATAAAAGCCAATCCATCTCTGGTATTTTGCATTCCAGCAGCATTAGCAAACTAGAACAACTTTGATTTGCAAATATTTTGTTGAAGATTTTGCATCTATGCATCTATGTTCATTAAAGAGATTGGTTTGTAAAAAAACAAACAAACAAACAAAAAACATACAGAGGCGAAGAGATGAAATTGAGAGAAGCTCAGAGAAAAGCCCTGGAGAAGCTAGAAGAGGACCTCCAAAAGCTCAGAGAGGAAGCCAGTGAAGCCAGAAGCTAAAAGCAACAAAACAGGGGAGCAAAGGACCAGCAGATGCTGGCCATGTGCCTTTCCATGTGACAGAGGTGTCCCAATGCCAGCAGTCCAGATATCCTCCTGCTGATACCCTGAGTTAGACATTTTCATGGCCTAAAAACTGTTAATTGTAAGTGAATAAATACCCATTGTAAAAGCCAACCCATTTCTAGCATATTACATTCTGGCAGCATTAGCAAACTGAAACAGCTGTTAAAACAAATACCGTACAATTGGTTGGCTTAAACAACAAAAATTTATTGGCTCATGGTTTTGGGGCTAGGAGAAATCCAAAATCAAGATGTCAGCAAGGCAATGCTTTCTCCCTGAAGACTGAAGCATTCTGGGGCTGGCTCCTCGCAGTCCTTGGTCCTCTGCTTTTCTGTCATAAGGCAATGCTCACGGCAGTGTCTTTTCCTTTCTCCTCTGAGTTCTGTTAACTTCTGGCTTCTTGCTCTTCCTGTGACTTCTCCTCCCATGTCCAGTTTCCTTTGCTTAGAAGGACTCCAGCCGTATTGGATTAAGGTTCACCCTCATTCAGTTTGGGCACAACTTCAAAGGTCCTATTTACAAATTGGTTCCACCTGCAGGAGCAGGGGTTGGGACCTGAGCATGCCTTTTTTGGGGGACACTATTCAATCCCCAGCACTCCCTATCCATTCAATGTCTTAAATATATTGATGTTCTAATGAATTTTTAGTAAAATTTAATAATAATGCTAATGAGTTTAAATTTATATAATATAGACATACTTGGCTCTAATTCCTTGTTGCCATACTTAACTAGTTGGGTGATCACCTCATCTCTATGCCTTAGTTTCTGTAACATGGTGATGATAACTGTCTTAGTTTGGAGGGCTGCCATAACAAATTATCACTGACAGTGTGGCTTACAACAACAGAACTTTATTGCCTCACAGTTCTTGAGGATAGAAATCCAAAATCAAGGTGTTGTCAAGGCCATGCTTCCTTTGAAAAGGAAGAATCCATTCCATGACACTTTTCTGGCTTCAAGTGAGTAGCCAGCAATCTGTGGTGTTCCTTGGCTTGTAGCAGCACAACTCAATCCTACCTCTATCACCTGATCCTCTATCTCCCTCTGTTGTCCCAATTTCTTCTCTTCATAAGGACACCAGTCATATTGGTTTAGAGTCTGTGCTAATCCAGTTTGGCCTCTGTACCAGTTTGTATATATTATGTCCCCCAGAAAAATCTGTGTTCTTTGATACAGTCTTGTGGGGGCAGGTGTATTAGTGTTGATTAAGTTGGAACGTTTGGGTTAGGTTGCTTCCATGGAGATGCGCCCCACCCAACTGTAGGTGATAACTCTGATTAGATAATTTCCGTGGAGGAGTGGCCATTCAGTGTGGGCTGTGATTAGTTTACTAGAGCACTATATAAGCTCAGACAGAAGGAGCGAGCTTGCTACAGACAAGATGGATACTTTGAAGAACACACAGGAGCTGAGAGAGGAGCTGTAGCTGAGACAGACATTTTGAAGATGGCCGTTGGAAGCTGATGCAGACATTTTGGAGAATGCCATTTTGAAATGCAACCTGGGAGCAAGCAGATGCCAGCCAAGTGTCTTCCCAGCTAACAGAAGTTTTTGGAGGCCATTGGCCATCCTACAGTGAAGGTACCTGATTGTTGATGTGTTACCTTGGACACTTTATGGCCTTAAGACTGTAACTGTGTAACCAAATAAACCCCTTTATAAAAGCCAATCCATTTCTGGTATTTTGCATAATGGGCAGCATTAGCAAACTGGAATAGCTTCATCTTAACTGAAATCTTCAAAAATCCCATTTCTAAATAGGATCACATTCACAGAATCTGGGGTTAGGTCTTGAACATATTTTTTTTGGTGTTGGGGTGGGGACCACATCTTCTGAGCAGGACACAATTCAATCCATAACAGTACCACTCTCCTCACAGTGTTTGTGGTAGTCTTTAATGTTGTTTCCTAAATATTTCTAGCTCTCCCCATTCTGGGCTCATGTAAGATTGCATTTCTGCTCATCATGTGATTGGGTGCCCATGTGACCATCCAATAAGTAGTAAAGGAAATGACAAGTATCATTTCTGAGCCTGACCTTTAATTCCCATTGTGATACCCACCAAGGCTCTCTTTCCTTCTGCCTTTATGACTGAAATTTGCTGGTTGTTAGTGCTCCATCAGTCTGGTCCTAGAATGATGTAACAAGCACTCCATAAATGGTCATTTTTATTAATTACTTCAAAATCACTTCAAAACTTTGTCACATAAACCACTTGTATTAATTCAAATGTGGCAAGACTCTTAAGCTCTTGTTAAAATAAAACATCTAGCAGAGCCATAAGCCTTCAATTTTTCCATCATGCAGGAAAAGAAGAAACTGCTAATGATACCCTTCTGATCTGATAGAGCAATATCACAAGTTTAGGAATTTGTTTAAGGCATCCAGAGGTGTCAATTACAGCATTTTTACCTGTGGTGTAATGAAAATCTTGGCTGGACTTTTGTCCCCAATTCCTGGGGAAGCAACTTCTGAATCTTTGTAATTTCCTGTGATAGAAACATCTTTTCTTATTCATGCTGGGCTCAGGACCACATTTGATTGTTGCAGGGCATGGCCAGCCACACCTGCAGACTTAGGGTGGGGGCTGGCTGCAATAGAAAGCCCAACCAAGAGAACAGGGGAATTTGAGCTTCCTCATTATCACCCCACCTCCCTGACTTATGGGAAGGGAGGAGGGTGCAGATTGAGTTCAACCACCTGGGCATTGATTCTATCAATCATACCTATGTACTGGAACCCCTTATAAACTTGAGATATTCAAAGCTTCCTTGATTGAGAAAATACTTCTCTGTGCCAGGAGGGCAACATGTTCTGACTCCACTTGGAGAGAACACGGAAGCTTTCCTTTGAGGTTCCCCCCAGACCTCACCCTGTGCATATCTTCTTCTGGCTTTTTATTTGTATACCTTTTATTATAATAAAACTATGATTGTAAATATAGCACTTTCAGAGACTTCTATGGGTCATTCCAGAGAATTATCGAACCTGAGGGGGTGGTGGAAACCCCCAAATTTGTATCCAGTTGGTCAGAGTGCAGGTGGCCTGAAACCTGAACTTGTGAGGTCCCTGAAAGGCAGTTTTGTAGATGGTTGCCCTTAACCTGTGGAGTCTGGCCTAGCTCAGGGTAGTGAGAGTCAGAATTGAATTGAGTTGAGTTACTGAAGTGTTTGCAGTTGGTGCTGGAAGCTGTGTCTGGAAATTGATTGAATTTTGATACCCTATTTTTTACTACATCATCATAGTTATTTATTACTACGTAACAAATTACTCCAAATTCAGCAGCTTAAAACAACAAGCTACTCACCCAATTTCTGAGAATTATGAGATAAATGTTCTTGAAATGTCCTGAGAATTTCAAGAATCTGGGAGTGGCTAGTTGGGTGTTTCTGATTAAGTCTCTCATGTGGCCTCAACCAAATTATCGGCCAGGATTGTTTTCATCTGAAGGCTTGACTGAGGCTGGAGGTTCTACTTCCAAGATGACCCACTTGGTTATAGGAAGACCTCAAGTCCTTGCTATATGGGCTGCCTCAGTGTCATCATGAGATGGGAACTAATTTCACCTACAGCAAGTGATGAAAGAGAGCGAGAGCACTCCAAGATGGAAGCCAAGGTTTCTTTTAAAACCTAATCTCTGCAGCAACTTGCCATCAATTCTTCTGTATTTTTTTGGTCTCAAAGACCAACTCTGGTGTGGGAGGAGTGATTTCAATGCAAAGGGTGTTTATACCCAGACGTAGGGACCATTGGTAGCAAAAGTGTGGGTTGGCTATCATACCAATTGGTATGACAACCAATTGGAATTAGGGCTTTATTAGAAGTTATTTTCACAGGAAAGGCAACCATTTCTTTAGTTGTTCCAATAGCTGTGATGTGCAGAGCACTTCTCTCCGTTGTATTCAAGGCAGGACTCTAAGGAATGGTGTTCATCCGTACCCTTACAATTCCCCTTGGCACTCACCATTCCCTTGTGCAGATGGCTGGTTTCTTACTGCAGGCACCAACTATTCTCTGAGACCTGCCCATGCGTCAGGCTGGAAATGGTAAAAGCTTTAACGCCCCTGAAGTAGCCTTCAACTAATGAGGAATGGGAGCTGGTGTATAAATACGTAAACTCCCGCAGCCCTTGGGTGGGACAAGTGTCAGGTGGTTTCGACACAATCACCAGATGCTTGAACTCCCTTTGCAGACAGAGGTAATCAGCTCATTGACGCATCCTAGGTTTCCATCCTTATACTGGGACGATCATTTCCCCCTCACGTATCTGCCAAATAAATTGCTTGCACTGACATTTTTGTCTCGGGGTCTGTGTGTGGGGCAAGCCACCCAAGACAGCCTCTGTTTTCGTGGATGTTACACTCAAGGGGCTTACTTGCTACAGTTGCTTTTGATAACTTCGTACCCTGCCGCTGTGGCGGCCCCACCCCTTCCTCGAGGTCCCGACCTTTCCGTGGGCCATGCCCCTTCCTCAGGCTGCCTCTGGTCCCCTAAGAATAGAGCGAGTGCTTTCTCTGCTTTCCATCTCCTATACCCTATCCACAAAAAGTTACTCTCTGCCTGTAGGGTGGCTCCTCCTAGGAGATGGCGGCGCCCATTATACGTAAAAAAGCAGTATAAATGTGCGCGGCCATCTTATTTCACTGTCTTGGCTGCTGAAGACCAAAGAAGCCCGGCTTCGGGGTCAGGCTTCTGAAATTTTGGGAAAGTGCAGCGGAGGCGTGCAGGGTTTAGGGGTCCAGAGGCACATGCTTCTTCCCGCCCTAAAATAGTGTAATCTCCTGGTCTCTAATGGGCCGAGAAATCCGCTGTACGGATGTGTTGTGAACATGGCCGCCCTCAAGAAAGTGATCAGGTGGGCGCGGCCATCATACTTCCCGTTAACGCTCAGAGAACCCACAATCCTGTTCTTTGGATGGCTGCCGGGTGGGCTGACAACCTCAAATTCGCAACTGATTCTGCGCACGGGCCATTCGGGATGGGAAGAGCTGATGCTGCGGTAAGACAGCTTGGTAGGGCAATCAATTTCGGGTTGTGGGCCCGCGGATCCAGGGTAAATGGGAAGGGCCTGTATGGTCAAACACTGGGAAGCCGGATGGTGGCCGGCGACTACGGTGGCCCGAATGTTTCATTCATGGGTGCCCGTAAGGGTCAGTGACGAGGGGACTGAGGGGTTAAGTGGTCGGACGTCTGAGCCTTCTGGGTGATATGTGGTGGCGGGAGGAGGTCTGAGGGAGCCAGTGGCAGGGGCTTTCTGGAGAAGATGGATTGGGATTAAGTGGGAATCATTAAATGAGGGTTCTTTGAAATTTCTTGATTGTCAGGATGCGAGGGGTCGATTATTGCTGATCTTCTGTGGTCTCAGGCCAGGTGGGGGTCTTTATACGCTAGAGATTTGAACAGCGTTAGAGGCCAGTGATTGGTACGGGGGCTAAGATCTGTGAGTCGTCATAGTTTGGATACTGGAATTGGTGATTGTGGAAACTTTGGGGTTCATTGATGAGGGATGGTGGGGATCAATGTTTGGAGAGATGCTCTGGGCCATCAGTGATCCAAACTTCCTGTAGATCATCGATGGGAAGATCAGAGGTGTTGGGAGGACTTTTGTAGGTCAGGGACTGGGGAATGGAGGAATCAGTGGGAGTCAGGGATGGGAATTGTGGGGGAGTAGTGGGACTGTGGGAGTCGGCAGCTGATCACGGGTCATCAGGATATTGAAGATCACTGTGGTTTCATGATTGGAGATCTGTGGAGTTATGCTTGGCAGTCAGATTGGATTAATGCACTTTTGTAGTCATGGACCAGTGGTCTTTGATGGCAAGGTCTGAACATATTTCTGTATCATTGACTGCAAGGACCTATGGGAGTTGGAGATTGGGGGCCTGTCATTGGAGACACTGTGTAAGTCTACGATTCGGAGGCTTATGGGAGTTGGTATTCAGGAAGCTTGTGAAAATCTTAGGTTGGGGATGGGAGAGTCAAGGATTTGACTGCATAACGGAACACATTCACCCAGATTAAAACTCTGCACCTGACATGCAGCCAATATGTTCCAGTTCCTCACAACCAAGGCCCACCTCAAAACACTCTTTGGAACTATTGGTGTAACTCTCACCCCCCTACCCTTTTATTGTTCCCCACAGTAATAAAAGTGCTTTGAAAGAAGTGAGTGTTAAACTTATCTAAAGTAACAAGTAAGGATGTGGACTTGTTTGCTCTTGTCAGGGGCTAATGCCTGTTTTTCCTGTTTTTCCTTCACAGTTCTTTCTGACAGAGATAATGACATTTCCATCTGTGACAGCATTCCAGGAGTGATCCTGGTTTCTGGAAATCCGTTCCAACTCCATGGCAGCTGGGATGAGTAGGATCTTGCCTGTGGTTAGAAAACGAAGAGTTTACTGAGTAAGTATCTTCTTACTGAGTAAGTATCTAAAAAGATTTGGCTGAAAAAGCTAAATCAGAGCGCTTTTGGAAAATATTTTTATCTAGGCTCAACTTAAAAATAAATTTTGTAAAGAAAAGAAAATAGACTTAGATGTGAAAGTGCTCTAAAAGTCTTTTAGCCTTGTCCTGTATTTTTTAGGCATGGCACATTTGCCTTCCATGAATTGGTTCCTTCTGTTGTCCTGGTCGAATGAATCAGTAAAGACAAAACTACAACAACACAAAAATAAAACTTAAAGTTACTTTTGGAAATTGCCCTTCACTGAAATTACAGTCATTAAGATGGGCTGAGACAAAATTACAAATAAGATTTTGACCATTAGCCAAAATCGAGGGTATAATGCAGAAAGAATATTTTAACTGTTAATTGTGTTTCAGACAACGCATAATGCCCATGGTTTTTGAAGAGCTAAGGCAGGTAACATCTTTCAGGTCAAGTTCAGGTTTCAGTGCAGACAGTTCCTATTTTTCAGTTCCCCAGAATTAAAGACAGATAGTTGCTTTGCATCCAGAAGCCTTGTGCCTGGGTAAAGAGCTTGGGCTTGTACATATATAGAGAGCCCAATAAAATGTCACAAAGGGAATGCCCCTGGGTAACACACTCATATCAGAACATTGTAGCACCTTGAAGCCCCAGTAATGCTCCCTCCCAGTCACCACTCTCCCAAGGGTTACCATTCTCCCAACTTCTAGTATCACAGGTTAGTTTTGCCTGTTTTTTTTTTAACCTTTATTTATCAAAAAATTAAAACAAACAAACAACATCAAAAAAAACCGCCCACCACATTTCAAACAAAACGAAGCAAAGGATTAAGGAAAACAAATAACCTAAAATAACTACTTTGCTTCCAACATGTTCCTACCATACCCCAAGAAAATTAATAAACCATATCCAAACAAAGGAATAAGAAAAACAAATAATCTAAAATAACTACATAGCTTTGCCTGTTTTCAAACTCTTAATTAAATGGAACATCCCTATGTGGGGGGAGAAAGGGGGCAGGATGTGACTCTGACTGAAAAAACTTCGTAATTTGAATCTAGATTATTTCATTTCATTCATACAACAAAGATTATTCCAGATCATTAAATACCCCCTCCCCCAAACTGAGGTATAACGCACATATAGTCAAGTGTGCTCATCTTAAGGGTATAGCTCAATGAATTTTTACCTACAGAAAACCATGTAACCACTACCTAGGTCAAGATGTAGATAATTTCTAGCACCCAGAAGGTGTCCTCAAATCTTTCCCAGTACCTGTCACCACCTCAGAGGTAATCTGGGTCTGATACAATGGATTCGTTTTGCCTATTTTTGAACTTGAATTAAATGGAATTGTATAAATAATCTGCAACTAAAGCATTTATACCATGGGGAAGTTTTCTCTGAAATTCTGAAAACAGACAAATACCAGGACATAAGTCCTGCCTTGACCGTCTGAGATTGCCTGTTTTCTGTAATTCCCTCAGGAGGCCAAAAATGTGCACAGTGAACTGGACCCTGAGGGTTTGGGGTAGACTCAGCCTCAGTGTCCTGTTAATGACACTGCCCCGTCCCATTAGTCAGAGGGGATGGGAAATCACCCTCCACAGGAGCAGCTTTATTCTGAGGGGGTAAGAGCACCTGCTCTCCACCTTTACTAACCTCTGAATGGAGTCCAGTGGTCTAAGGACCCAGGAGGCCAGGAATTTTTAGGATAATTTCAGCCACACACAAAAGCTAAGAAAATAGTAATAAAATGAAGGTCTATATACCCATTACCCAGCTTCAACTCTGAGCAGTATGAATTCACATGCTCCTCCAACCAAGATAATCTTAAAGCAAATCTCAAGCAGCCTGTCATTTCATGTTTAAAAAAAAAAAGCAAGCTTCATTATTATTTTTTAACATAGTGCCTTAAATTTAGATCTTGCAAATATGAGTCTGCAAATATGTGCTAAGTGGAGCCTCGAGATGGGAACAGAGAAACCAAGGTGTTTGCACCCTTTGCTATTCAACCAGGAGGAGAATGGAATGAGCTGGACATGGTTGTCCCAGATGGTGTTTATAGCAAAACAGTCCAGTCCAGGATCCCTCACTACATTGAGCTGTTATGTTTCTTTAGTCTGTTCAGACTCGTTAATCTGTTCATTAGAACTGTTCAAGCTGGAACAGTTCTTCAGCCTTTCCTTGACTTCATGACCTTGACATGTTGAAGAATATTTTGTAAATCTCTTTCTCAATTTGGGTGTGTCTGATACTCCTGATTGATTTGGGTTCTGCATTTTTGACAGGGATGTCACAGACGTGATGTTATGTTCTTCTTAGTGCACCCTTAGTGTGATTTTGATGTGCCCCAGTGTTGTTGATGTTCTCTTTGATCACTTGTCAGTGGTGTCAGGTTTTCTTCACATGGCATCTGCAAAATTTTGGGTAACCAGATTCCTAGATATTTTATAGATGTGTCTTATTGCTATTATAATGGGAATTTATTTTCTTTTTCTTGTGATATATACAGAATGTGCTTTTAGATGGGTATTTACACTCACAGAAAGGTATGTACTATAGCTTATTGAATGAAAAAAATAGCAATTACAAAATATATCCAGCATGATCCCATTTTACTTCAAAAATATATACACGCACACTGTGTTACAGTGGTTATGTCTGGCTGTTAGATTACTTGATGTTTGTTATTAATTTTGAACTTATTTTTGTTTTCCTCTTTTTCCAGAATTATTATGTGTGATTCCTGGAATACATATAAAAGAACTATTTTATTTAAGGTCCTCATATTTGTATTCAAAAGATAAATTGATCATCTTGAAGCGATTTTTTTGTAGCTTTAGATGTCTACATGCACATGTGCACTCCTATTGTGGGCAAGTAAACCGGGCTCTGGTCCATCCCCACTGAGGAGATGGAAGGCCCAGTCCCCTGGAAGCAGCCAGAGAGTGTCCTAAGAGTCCCTTCTGGGGACCAAAGCAGTCCCTTTGATACTTCCCCAGGAGATCACTGCAGCTGGGCATTTTCTCTACTGTTTACACCCTGCAATCCTGGTCTGCCAGGGCCTTCCTGGAGCAGGTGAATGCTTAGCTCCAGGCCCAGCTCCCTGCAGGGCTGTCTTCACAGTGGCCTTTTCCCTCACAATGAGAGGTGATGTCATGTGTGAACCCACAGGAGGCTGGAGACCAAGGTTCAGGGGTCAGAGACCTATGTGGAGAAGAAAGGGTATGGCCTGGAGAGGTGCCAAGGGGCAGGCAGTAGTAACAGCTGAGGGAGGGCTGGAAACCTGGATGTTCTTTTTGGGGGAGGAAGTGGTGACCCAGTGCCTCTGGAGGCTTTATGACTCTAGGTGACTCAGCCTTGGGGGTCCCTATTTCCACTGGGGAGGGGCGGTCTAGCCAGGAGTCAGTGTGTGCGCCTTCATCCCTGGCTGTGTACGTGGTGGTGTCCAGACCTAGAAATGTCCAGATGCCCATCTCTGGGATCCTGCATGTGCCCATGGTGGCAGGGAGAACAGTTAATATTTCACATGAGCTGCCAGGGAAAGGAGTCATTGAGCTTTAAAAAAACTGCACTTGTAGGTCTGGCAAACCTGGTGTCCTGGTCTGACATTATACGACTTCTCCGAGCCTCAGTTAATTCCTCCGCAGAATGGGGATAAGAAGCCCCCTGCCCCAGCCCCTGCAAAGCTGCTGGGAGGGTGAAGTGAGCTCTTGCATGCAGAGTGCCCAGCACCGTACCAGGCACATGGTAAATGCTCACAATTGTTCCCCCTGATTGCAGCAGGGCATTTTCAATCGGAGTCTCTTAATTCTGGCTGCAGTTCTGGATGAACTGTTGAAATTAAAGGCAGGACCTGCAGCCAGGTAATCTCCACTCATGTTCCAGCTCCTCAGCTGAGAAATCAGACGTGTCCCCCAATCTACCTCTGCTTCTGTTTCTCATTGGTTAAAAGGCAGAATTAAAACCACCAACCTCTGCATTGCAGTGAGGACCCAATGATGCCATCCATGGATTTACTTAGCATGTTACTTGGTGAGCACCCATTAAATTCCAGCTAGGAAAAGAGTAATAATGGTAGACTTTTATACTGTGCTTTCTACATGTTTGGCACATAGAACTTTACATGTATTAATGAATTTAATCCACATAACAGTCTTGTGAGGAGATACTGTTATCCCCATTTTACTGATGGAGAAACTGAGGCACATAGCAACTTGGTAACTCATTGAAGATCACACGCCAGTAAGTGGCAGAACCTGGGTTTTTGAACCCATGCTATCTTGCTCCTGAGGCTGTGTTCAGTGGCCTCTCCCTATTTTCACATGAGGAAACTGAGGTCTAGAGAGATAAAATGTCAGGCCTAGATTGCCTCAGTCAAGTAGAGGAAGAGATTGGCTTCAAACTTGTGTCTGTGTCACTCCTAGGCTCAGGATCTTTCCAGAAGTTTCCCCCGCTGCAAACCCAGAGCAGAGCCTCACTTGTCTGTCTCCTGCATAGTCCTCTGCAGGCTCCTTCACCAGAGGCCCCAGGAAGTGTTTGGAGAGAGATGGTTGGATGACTCTCACCATGGAGTCTGCTTTTTTCAGGTTCCCTGGGTGTCCTGCAGACCCTTGGATCCTGCCACCTTGCTGGACGGCAACACCCTTCAGCTTCTGCTAGCCTTCAGGGTCACGGGACCTTGGTTACATCTACCGAAGACTCTGCCAGGGGCTGCAGCTGAAGGTGAGTTATGGGTGAGAGATGGAGCTCTGAGGACCTGTCAGGTCAGGTAAAAGATCCTTTTGCCAGAGCTGCAGGTGAACCCAAAGACTCCCAGGTAACAGGAAATAGTGTCATCCCTTGGCCAGAAGTTGAGTAAGACCCATCTTGGGGGTATCACTCCTTCCAGGGGCCCTCCGTGGTTGTGTGGTGGAAACGGGGTTGGCCCCAAAATCTAGAGAAATAG
This sequence comes from Choloepus didactylus, assembly GCF_015220235.1. Lineage (NCBI taxonomy): Eukaryota > Metazoa > Chordata > Mammalia > Pilosa > Megalonychidae > Choloepus > Choloepus didactylus. The sequence goes on from NC_051333.1 coordinate 17,756,138, forward strand.
GAGTGAGGAGCAGGCAAGAAAGGGGCCAGGGCCTCACTGCAGGTGTGATGGGCACGTTTGCTCAGGGGAGGAGACATTGGTCCCAGCCCAGTGCATTCTGCTATCTTATAATATGGGGTGTGGCCAAATCATCCCCTCATTCTTTTTTTTTTCTTTTTAATTTTAATTTTTATTGAGATTGTTCACGTACCATACAATTATCCAAAGATCCAAAGTGTAAAATCAGTTGCCCCCGAAACCCTCATATATCTGTGCATCCATCACCACAATTAATTTTTGTTCAATTTTTAGAATCTTTTCATTACTCCAGACAAGAAATAAAGACAAAGAAGCCAAAAAAAGAAAAGAAAAGGAAACTCAAATCCTCCCATATCCCTAATCACCCCCCCTCTATTGTTGACTCGTAGTATTGGTATAGTACATTTGTTACTGTTTATGGAAGAACATACATTGCTGTGCTACCATCTCCCCAAATTATGTTCCAAACCTCACACTCCTGTCTTCTATCACCCTGTAGTGCTCCCTTTAGTATTTCCAGTAGGGCGGGTGTCTTGTTCACAAAGTCTCTCATTGTCTGTTTGTTGGAAAATATTTTAAGCTCTCCCTCATATTTGAAGGACAGTTTTGCTGGATATAGGATTTTTGGTTGGTGGTTTTTCTCTGTCAGTATCTTAAATATATCACAACACTTCCTTCTTGCTATTTTTTTTTTTTTAAGAGAAAACCGACAAATGTGTACTAAATACTCTGGGGAGTGGAGAGTGGAACTATTTTTTTTTTTTAAGATTTTAATAAGAAAAATGGATTTAGTAGGAGGAGAGGAAGATGGCTGCCACCACCAGCACCTGCAGGGCCTTGGGGCCACTCCAAGGAGCCCAAGAGACCCACCAAGGTTTTTTTTTTTTTTTTTTGGTTTTTTTTAAATTCATTTTATTTGAGATATATTCACATACCATGCAGTCATACAAAGCGTACATTCACTTGTTCACAGTACCATTATATAGTTGTGCATTCATCACCAAAATTAATTTTTGAACATAAACCATTTCCTTCTTGCCTCCATGGTTTCTGCTGAGAAATCTGCACATACATAGTCTTATTAAGTTTCCTTTGTATGTGATGGATCGCTTTTTTCTTGCTGCTTTCAGGATTCTCTCTTTGTCTTTGACATTTGATAATCTGATTATTAACTGTCTTGGTGTAGGCCTATTCAGATCTATTCTGTTTGGAGTACGCTGTGCTTCTTGGATCTGTAATTTTGTATCTTTCATAAGAGATGGGAAATTTTCATTGATTATTTCCTCTATTATTGCTTCTGCCCCTTTTCCCGTCTCTTCTCCTTCTGGGACACCAATGATATGTACATTCTTGTATTTCATATCATCCTTAAGTTCCTGGAGACGTTGCTCATATTTTTCCATGCTTTTCTCCATCTGCTCCTTTGCATGTAGGCTTTCAGGTATTTTGTTCTCCAGTTCCTGAGTGTTTTCTTCTGCCTCCTGAGATCTACTATGGTACGTTTCCATTGTGTCTTTCATCTCTTGTGTTGTGCCTTTCATTTCCGTAGATTCTGCCAGTTGTTTTTTGACCTTTCGATTTCTGTCTTACATGTGCCCAGTGTTATCTTTTGCCATCTCTTCTCTAAACTTTTGAATTGATTTAGCATTAGTTGTTTAAATTCCTGTATCTCAATTGAAGTGTAAGTTTGTTCCTTTGACTGGGCCATAACTTTGTTTTTCTTAGGGTAGGTTGTAGTTTTCTGTTGTCTAGGCATCTGATCTCCTAGGCCACCCCAATCAGGTTTTCCCAGACGAAAGCAAGCTCAGGTCACAGAAGGAGGAAATATTCAGTATCTGGTTTCCCTGATGGTGTGTCTTAGAGGATTGACACACCCTGTGCTTTTCTGCCCAGCAGGTGGTGCCTGTCAGCCTGTCACGGGCTGGTGTAGGGGGGTGTGGCCCGCGGCTCTCTTTCCCCAGGCTCTGGGGTCTGGTTCTGTATGGAAGGCAGGTAGTAGAGCTGGGCCCCTCCTCTGTCCTCTTGGGAAGCTATGCCCCCTAGAGAGAGGTCATTTGCATATAAATAGATTCTTTGTTTCTCTGACTCTGCTGGTCAGAGTGCTGCGATTTTAAAATGGCACTGCAAAGCACTGCAAGCTGAAAACGGCTGAGGCTTTCTCCACTGAGCCACCCAGGTTGACAGAGAGAGAAAGGGACAGAAAGCTCCCAGATACACCTGTCAGCCAGAGATAGCACCCGATCATCTGGGCTCCCCATCCTGAGACAGATATGTCCCCTGATTCTCCAAAGGTCAGTCGTCACCAAAAGCCTCTGTCTGCTTGTTGGGGATTTGCAGTCTGTATTGAGCGGTTAATATTAAAACTCCACTTGGAGCTGGGCTGAGATACACTTGCTTGCTCAGAGAGTTCTGTGCTGTAGCACGGGAGACTTCCATGAGGGGGGGCGGGGGCTCTTGGCTTTTAGTCCACAGTTTTTAGTTACGGATTTTATGCTGCGATATCGGGCATTCCTCCCAATTCGGGTTGGTGTATGATGAGTGGACAGTCACATTTGTCTCCCCGCAGTTATTCCAGGTTATTTACTAATTTTTCTGTCATTTATGAATTATTCCAGGGGGGAGTAACTGGCTTCCACTTCTCTCTATGCCACCATCTTAGCTCCTCTCAGTTGATCATCAGATTTTAAAGTCGAAAAAAGGTTGTGGTGCCTCCTTCAAGGCTGGGGGCTGATCCTTAGGCCTGCCCAGGGGGTTCAGTTCCGTCCTTATCTGACACTGAGAACCACGACGTGATCACAGCTCGATATCCTGGCCAGGCACTGTGCTAGGTGCTTCACGTGCATTATCTCACTGAATCTGCAGGGAGCCCCAGAAAGGCAGCACCATCATTACCGTTTTACCAGAAAGGACCCCGAGGCCGAAAGAGGGCCGGTGACTCAGTGGAGGAATCCAAGGCTGAGGTGGCGGAGTCGTTCGGGGGCTTCCTGCACACACTCCTGCATTAGAAGTGCTTTATAAACAGGTCTTGATGGACTTGGAGACGTCTGTCTCTTCCCCTGCCTTCCCCCTCATCTGTCCTTGGAGGACAGTCAGTCCTTTTCTGAGAGAGGCCTGTGTGGAGAGACGGTGGACTCCCCGCTGCGTGCCGGGTGGGCAGGGCACTCCCTTCCGTCCCCTCATTCTTGCCAGCCCGTTCTCGACACTGCTGGCCCTGTCATTTCTGCCACCTTCATTCTGAGCAAGAGGCAGAAAAGTCCCAAGATTCTCAGAATGGTGGTGCCAGCAAGATCTATAGACCTGCTGTAGCTTTTTTTTAATTGATCATTTTATATGGAAATTTGCAAGAATATTACCGTGGGCTCCTGTGTACCCTTCACCTAACTGAAGACACATTTGCTAAGTATGTCTCCTCCCTCTCTCTCTCTCTCTCTCTGTGGCACTTCAGTGAGAACAGCAACAAAAGACAATTTTAAAAAGCATGAGTTGTCCCATGGATAATTTTAATACAATTCTAACAGTAAACATTCACGTACCTCATAAAGTATTTATTTATACTCTTAAATATCTTATTTATCTTACACTCTGTGATTTACAATTTAAATCATACTGTGACTGCATTAATTAAATATCTTGATTTAAAATAACAAGTTGTTTTCATCTGTTGAAAATTATTATTTAATGGCAACACTTAATAAACCACTGAATGAATAACAAGGTTTAGCCTCATAGTAGTTATTTGTGACCATAGTTTGAGTATATTTTACTAATGTTATAGAGTCATTTGACCTTGCTTTGAGTTCTGTGTAATCTTTACAGAACAGTTACAGAAGCCGTTGTCCATTATGTACTTGGGTCAAATTATTTAAGTTTTAAAGCTCTTGATATTTTATTTCCTGTGGGGCTTTTTAAAAATTTTTTATTGTTCTAACATATAGAGCATGAAATTTCCCATTTTAACCACTAAAAGTATATGTTTTCTTCTAAGAGTTTTATAGTTTTAGTTCTTATATTTTGGTCACTGATACATTTTTTTAAACTTCAAATTTTATTGAGATATATTCACATACCATATAATCCATCCAAATTATACAGTCAGAGTCTCACAGTATCATTACCTAGTTGTGCAGTCATCATCACAATTTTAGAACATTTTCATTACTCCAAAAAGAAAAATAACAAATAGACATAAAAAAAGAAAATCCCAAACACCCCAAACCTCTTATCCCCCCTATTATTGGCATCTAGAATTGGTGTGGTATATTTGTTACTGTTGATGAAAGAATATTAAGATATTAGTGATAACTATAGTCAGTAGTTTGCAATAGGTACTTTTAGCCCCATATACCACTCTATTATTAAATCTTTGTACAAGTGCCATACATTTGTACTAGTTCATGAAAGAACTTATATATATTTGTACTATTAATCATAATCATCCACCACATGTTCACCATGTTTACAATCCCATATTTTAACCTCTAGCTTTCCTTCTGATGACATACATGACTCTAAACAACCCCTTTTAACCATATTCACCTGCAATTCAGCACTATTACTTATAATCCCAATAGCAAGCTACCATCACCTCTATCCATTTCCATATGTTTAAGTTCAATCCTGATAACAATTCTGTACACATTGGTAATCACTCCCCATTCTCTAGCCTCAGTCTATTTCTTAACTATTTTTTATTCTAAGTTTTATGAGTTTACATGTTCTAATTAATTAATATTAGTGAAATCATACAGTATTTGTCCTTTTTGGGTCTGACTTATTTCACTCAGCATTATGTCCTCAGGGTTCATCCAGGTTGTCATGTGCTTCAGGATTCATTCCTTCTTACTGCTGAGTAATATTCCATCATATGTATATACCATAATTTTTTATCCATTCATTGGTTGATAGACACTTGGATTGTTTCCATCTTTTTGGCAATTGTGAATAATGTTGCTGTGAACATTGGTGTGTAAATGTCTAATCGTGTCCCTGCTTTCAGATCTTCTGGGTATATACTGAGTATGGGATTGCCAGCTCTTAGGGAAACTCAATATTTAGTTTTCTGAAGAACTGCCAAACTGTCTTCCATAGCGGCTGTACCATTTTATATTCCTACCAGCAGTGAATAAGTGACCCTATTTCTCCATATCCTTCCCAAAACTTGTAGTTTCCTGTTTGTTTAATAGCGGCCATTCTAATAGGTGTGAGATATCTCATTGTGGTTTTGATTTGAATTTCTCTAATAGCTAGTGAAGATGAGCATCTTTTCTTGTGCTTTTTAACCACTTGTATTTCCTCTTTGGAGAAATGTCTATTCATGCCTTCTGTTTATTTTATTATTGGGTTGTTCGTCTTTTTATTGTTGAGTTGTAGAATTTCTTTATAATATTCTGGATATCAAACCTGTGTCAGATATGTGGTTACCAAATATTTTCTTCCATTGAGTTGGCTGCCTTCTCGCCCTTTTGACAAAGTCTTTTGAAGCTTAGAAGTATTCAATCTTGAGGTCACATTTATCTATTTTTCCTTTGTTCCTTGTGGTTTTGGTGTAAGGTCTAAGAAGCTCTCTCCTATCACTAGTCTTGAAGATGTTTACCTATATTTTATTCTAGGAGTTCTATTGCACTAGCATTTAGATCTTTGATCTTCTTTGAGTTAATTTTGGTATAGGGTGTGAGGTGGGGGTCCTCTTTCATTCCTTTTAATATGGGTATCCAGTTCTCCCAATACCATTTATTGAAAAGATTATTCTGTCCCTGTTTAGTGGATTTGGGGACCTTGTCAAAAATCAGTTAACCATAGATCTGAGGGTCTATTTCTGAACTCTCAATTCCATTGAACTGATCCAATTTTGAGTTAATTTTTGTAAGTGGTGTGAGATAGGGTCCTTTTGTTTTGTTTTGTTTTTTGTTTTGTTTTGTTTTTTTGCATGTGGTTAAGGATTTTTGACTTTTTAATAATTTTCAGGTCTTCCTTGGTAGCAGCTTTTACATCCTGGAAAGTCTGTTTTGTGTGTCCACATTCTGAATTGAGTGGAAAATTCAGTGTGCCCTCTGAAGCTATGCTCTAAAGGTACCGTTTCTCTTCTACCTGCAGTGATTTATAGCCTGGGTTTGTGGTCAATATGTGCATTGGAATTTGTGAGTTGTAAGACAGGCCTCACAGCTCTGTTCTCTGTTCTTTCTCCATCATCTTCCTCCTGATCTCTATTTTCACAGGTCTCAGCTCTTTTTCCAAGAACATCAGAAAATGATTGAGCACCAGGTGAGTGTGTGACATTTATTGGAGTTCTTGTTTTATTGAAGGGGAAAGAGATTTTAAAAATCAAGAAGTACAAAAACAAAAAAAAAATACATAGTGAAAATAAGTATCTTAGCCACCCAATTTGGAAAAACTGTCCTTAAAAAAATTGTTTCATAGGCTGGGTTCTCAGGAAAATTGACTCTGAGATGGAGACTGGCATACAACAGATTTACTAGTGGGGCTATGAGAATAACACCTGCAAGGAAGTAAAGGAAAGCAGGATTAGGCGTAGGAAATTGTTGAAAAGGGACCTCAGTTGGAATTAGAAGATCCTCTGGAGATGGGGTGGCCTTCAGTGATGTCCTGAATGGAGGCAAGGAGACCTTTGAATTCTGAAATCAACCAGTCAGTGGTTGTAGGCTGATGCCTCAGGGAGGAGAAGTAACTTTGGGATGGGGAGTTCTCAGAGGGGGTCTCTAGCTGCAGCAGCTGGGAGAATGAGTGCCTTGGTCCCCCAGGAACATCTTGGTGAAACACTACAGCCTCCTCTCTACACATAGATGCTCTGGTGGGATTCTTATCTTATGCTGCGCTACCTTTTTTTTCTCTCCAATTGTCCTAGAGATTTTCCATGTTAGTATTTGGAGCCACATCATTCTCTCTCTCTCTTTTTTAAACTAGAGAAGTTATTGGTTTACAGAAAAACCATGCAGAAAATACAGAGCTTCCAAATACGCCCCCCCTCCCCCCAGCCTCATACACATACAGACACACCATTCTTCTTACCAGTGACATAATACTCCATCACAGGCAGAGAATATGATTGAATTACCTAGTCCCCCATTCATGGACACTCAGGTTATTTCCAAACTTGATATTATAAGCAGTGATTCAAGGGACATTCTTTGTTGGAATACAGATGTATAAAGTAGAGAGTCCAACAGAGACATTAACTGATCTTCCCGGCAGCCCAGCCAAAAGGCAGACATAGCCCATGATTTGCATTGTCCATGAAGAAGGAGCATATTGGTATCTTCAGTGGAAGACTTGCTTGTTGAGGTACTTCTTTCTGAAGATTTTTCCCCGTGATGCCTTCCTGTGACTGATGTTAAGCCGCACTGCTGCTCACAGCGTGGTCCCTGGACATCTCAAGACATTGGTATCTCCTGGAAGATTGTTAGAAATACAGAAATTCATAATAGCAGGCTCCACCCTCCAGGTCTGCTCAAACAGTGAGTGGAACCTGGGAAACTGTTTTAGCAAGCTCTGGGTGATCCTTAGACATACAAAGGTGTATGAGAAGCAATAAGTAATAAATGCAGAAACAGGTTTTCTACAGTGGTTTCTCACCGCTTCCCTTGGAGTAGTGTGTTAGCCCCAATACCGATCTCCCAGTTCTAAAGGTGGCACAAACCAGCAGGTCCTACCTCCCCAGTTCTGAGGGATGGGACTGACACAAGGGAAAATCTATGTCATCTAGACTAGGAAGTCTGAGCCATCTCTGTACCCTGGACCTTTCTGGATCACTTCTCACAAAAAGTTTTAAAATGCATTTTTAAAAAGCTATCGGATTACCGAAGAAATGAATTATATTAGCAAAATACTACCCTGGGTTATTCCCCCATGTCTTTGTTTGTGCTGCTCCTTCTGTGAGGAATGCTGTTTCCTCATCTTCCTGCAGAGATGGCTCAGCTCCATGTATCCCTGAGCTCTGAAGCCTAACCAGACCTTGAAAAAGTTAATGAGCCATTCTCTTCTCTGTGCATGTGCCATAGCCCGGATGTCCAGTCATCACAGTTCTTGTGACAACTGTAACCCTGACGGCTTTATACATTGCTCTTCCTGTGCAGGCCTTGAGCTCCTTGAGGTCAGGAGTTGTCTGTAACTGTCCCCAGCAACCAGCACTGGGCCAGTCACCAGCAGGTCTTAAGTCAGTGTCTTTGGCTCATAGTATAAGTCATTGGTGGGCTATTTCCAATGTGATTTTTGTTCAACCTACTGTATATAGCAGAAAGCCAGAATTATAAAAGACATTCTGGAGAGCTAAATCCCCATGGTAAGCTCTGACCTATGAACATTGTTTAAAACATGCCAACATTCTTCCACATAACTCAGTGTTAATCATTTCAGCTTCAGCAAAAATCTGTGTCATTCAAGGATGTGGTTGTGGGCTTCACTAAAGAGGAGTGGCATCGGCTGAATCCTGCCGAGAGAGCCCTGTACCGGGATGTGATGCTGGAAACCTACAGCAACCTTGTTTCAGTGGGTAAGGATAGCTCTGCCATGTAATTCAGATTATGCTTTCCTTTCTCAGTGGCTAAAAGCTACAGAGCCTCTGAAGTGCCCTATTTATTTATTTAAAACTTGTATAGCACTTTCTACGTGTCAAACACTGTTTCAGCCACTTTAAAAATATTAAATCATTTAATCCTCATAAGACTCTTATGAGGTAGGTGCTATTAATAACCCTGTTTTACAGATTTGGAAATTGAGGCATAGAGAGATGAAGTAATTTGCCCAGGGCCACCCAACTAGTTCACAGCAGAGCCAGGATTTGAACCTCAGCAGTCTGGCTACACAGACTGATTCCTAGCCCTTAAACTGTGCTGCCTCAGTAAGTTTGACTTGAATTTCATTGGTTCTGGCTTTCTAATTCCTTTTGGGCTCTAAATGAGGTGTGTGTACAGTCTCCTCCCAAGTACAATGTCTTTTGTGCGGCCTCTAAAGCTGCCTGTCCTTACCCTTGAGAGGCCCTGAAGACCAAGGAGCTCAGCCCAAGGCCTGGATGGTTTCCCTGGGACAGGTTATAAAGGCACCAAACCAGATGTGATCCTCAAACTGGAGCAGGAAGAGGCCCCATGGATTTGTGAGGCGGCGTGCCCAGGGTGCCACTGTCGGGGTGAGTGTGAGAAATCCAGCAAAAGTGGGATTGTGGGAGACTGGCACCTTTGAAATTTTGTTCAGAGTCTTGTTCTTAAAAGCCTTAGAGCTTTGCAAGCACCTGGAGACATTTCTCTGAGAGCCTTAGCTTTCTTGATGACCCTTCAATCTCATACATCCCATTCTCCATATCCTCCTTCCTCTACTTCAAGTCTCGCCTCTCCCTCATGTGGTTGGTCCGCCTCCCTTTCTCTAGAATCCTTGGTCTTTCTCCTCCTGATGTTATCAGTACACCTTTTCTTTCGCATCCAGGCGTTAAGAGATCTGCATTCTTTGTGGATATTGTGATTCTCCTGTCACTGCTAGTTCCTTTCTGTTTTCTGTTCTTCCTTTCCACCTGACTTGCCATACCCACAGACTCACTTTCCATCCTCTCTTCAAATTCAAATTTCACTCAGATTTAAGTCACAGATCACAGAGGAGGAAGCAGTGAACTCCATTTGGGGCCGGAAGGTGATCAGGGACAGCTGAGTGCTGGAGGAGATGGCTGAATTGAGCCTGTCTTAACCACTTCCACGTCATACTCATCATCTGAACTGCCCCACTCCATCAGTTTTGTACAATATCCTGAAAATGCCCATGGCACCCTGAGTGTCGAAGGCCCCCTCTTAGGGATGCCTCTGAAATTCCGCTCTCTTTGCAAGTCAGGGGGCTTATTAACAAGAGTCGGGGCCATCTGTTCCCAGAACTCTTGATGCCACTTATACTTTGAGTTGTAATCCACAATTGAATTAAGTATTATACAAACCCCCCAAAATTAAAGTCATTTTGATGCTTCTCCCTAAAATGACATCTTTGACGTTATCACCATCACCTTTCACTAGTTGTAGTAGCGGCAGCACCACTAGGAGTATTGGCCCACACTTAATGCCAGGATCTGTTCTGAGCACTTTACATATATCATCTCATTTAACCCTTACAACATCTGTGCGGTAGCTATCCTGTACCATCCCATTTACAAAGGAAAAAAACAATCACAGACAGTATATTAGTCAGGGTTCTTCAGAGAAACAGAACCAACAGCATATATGTTTGAGAGATTATATATTAATCTATTATGGTAAGAGATTATATATTAAGATATGAGATATCTTAGTAATAAGCTATAAGAGATTATACATGCTTACATACATATATATATACACACACACATATATAAGAGATTTATTGTAAGGAATTGGTTCATGCAACCTTGAGGGCTGATGAGCCTGAACTCTATAGGGTTAGCCACAGGCTAGAAACTCTGATAAAGGTGATGTTGAGTCCTTAGTCCAAATTCCCCAAGGAAAAGCTGTCTGCCTGGAAATTCTGGCAGGGGTCAGTGTTGAAATTAAGGCAGAAATTCTTGCATCCTCTGAAACCCTCAGTTCTGGCTTTCAAAAGCACCAACTAATTAGATGATGTAATTACCCACATTCCTGAGGACAATCTCCCTTGTTGAGTGTAGATGCAAACTGATTGTAATGTAGATCTCATATACAGAACATTCACAGTGACAAGTAGGCCAGTGTTTGATCAAATAACTGGACACCTGAACTAGCCAAGATGACACATGAATTTAACCATTACAGAGAGGTTAAGAAACATGTTTAAGGACATAAAGCAAGTAAGGAATATCTTCAGGCTCCATCCAGTACCAGTACCCTTACCCTCTAGCCCTCTGGGATGTGTTTCTCCTTCATTTGACATTGCTGATCAGAAACCTATCCCAACTGTGGTAACTAAAAGCAACTCTTAGCTGCTTTTCTTTTCTCCCTTTCAAGAATTTTTTTAGTAACTGCAAATCCCACAAAAATGTATCCAGTCTACCCTCATTTCTAAGTGTTCTCTATCTTCTGTTTTTCTGGATTCAACTCAGCTTTTTCCTTTCAAAGGGCTGCTGCAATTTCTGTTTTCCACTCTTAGTTGTTCCAATTGATGTAACTCTCTCAAACAGCTCACCTATTTCTGAGACCACATGATGCTTACAACTGGCCTCTTTGCCCCCCATACACCACCATGCCCCCCATTTTACCAGCCTGTGGATCATCTCCACAAGTATGTCTCACTTACCCTGCTCTTTGTATGTCAAACACTGGTCAGCCTGGATCCCCCTAAATCCCAACACCTTTTTGTTACCTCTACCCTCCCACACAGGCATGCCTTCCCCACCCATCTTGCTTCTCATTCCAGAGCTTTGCTACCATGTGCTTATTTTGAATCTTCTGCTTCTATCATTCTAATAGTCTTCTAATTGTTCTATCTTTATGTCCTGGTTTTGTTGATTTTTTTTTTCTGTGGGACATGGCGTTGATCTTCCTCTCCACATTTGACTTTCCACTAACATCTAAAATCAGACCCAAATTATTTCAGGGGTTCTCAATTGTTTTGGATCCTTAGGAGGTCTAGTGAAGCCTTTAGACCTCCCTTTTTTTTAACATATAAAAAAATAAAATCCATAATATTTCAAGGAAATAAATTATTAAAATACAGTAATGATCAAAATAGTATAAGTTAGAAAATACAGTCATAAAATACTTTCAAAATGTATGAAAGGGTAGTAGATGTGCATCTTTAGACATTAAATAATGAGATTTAGTAGTCTAATAACTGTTATGATCTCAAAGTAGAGATAATTGTAACCAAATTTTGAAAAATCTTCAATAGCTATATTGTGACTTTTTTGACACAAAAATACCATATTCACAAACTAGTACAAAGTTACAGGAACTGCTAATGCACTGTATTTTGTTGCTTACATTTATATACTCAAAGGAAATACTGAATTGCAATTAGAGTTTAGTGAAAATAAAGATGTAAGTTTTTTCTATTCAAGTTCACCAACCCCCTGAATTCTATTCATCAAGAACCCCTGCTTTAAGTCCTTGTTAACTTTGCTGATCCCACTTTTTTATCTGGTTTCCTTTTGAGCTCTCTGCCATTTGTCTTGTAACTAACTGGCCCATCTTGATAAACTTCCTGATGACTGCTGTATCAGTGCTTGTGAAACTCTAATGTGTTGAGAATCATCTGGGCTTCTTGTTAAAACGCAGATTCTAATTCAGTAGGTCTGGAGAGGGGCTTGAGATTCTGCATGGCTTAACAAGTTCCCAGGTGAGGCTAATTTTGCTCCTTGCAAAACTACTTATTGAGTAGCAAGGTTCTGTATGACATTTAAACCCCTTTCATCTCTAACAGGCATTGGTAAACTATGGCCTACAGGATGTTTTTGTAAATAAAATTTAATTGGAACACAGCCACATCCATATGTTTAAGTATTGTCTGTGACTGTTTGTCTACTACGATGACAGAGTTGAGTAGTTGTGACGGAGACGTTACAGCCGTAAACCCGAAAATATTGGCTATCTGGCCCTTTTAAGAAAAAGCTTGCCAACCTCTCTTCTATTATATCATTCTATCTTCTCTAAAATCATTTCTCTCTACTCTGTGACTCATGTTCCATTCTGTTTGTGCTATTCTCTACCTATACAGTCCTCTTCCCTGCATTGGTGCCTTAGGTTATGGTTCAGGCTTTCTTTTTATATACTGTGTACTCTTTCAATTTGAGGGCATTTCTTTAAGTAGTTTTATTCCAAATCATCATAATAGAAAGATTCATAAGGAGTGGTTCACTGTACTTTCTCCAGAAGACATCTGGCAAGTTAATGTCCCAAGGGGAAGACAGCAAGGCGTGCTTTTGAGGCAAGGTACATTCATCAGCAAGAACACATTGCCCAAGGAAAGAAGTCACAAATGTGACAACGTTGGGAAAATATCAATTCTGAGCACTGATCTTTTTCCTTCAATTCAAAGCCCCAATAATTGGGACCCATGTGGAAAGAGTTTGAAATATAATTTAGACTTGGCTGGTTTTAGGAGAAACTCTTCAAAAAAGCAAGATGAGTTTTATGGCTATGGGAAATTGTTACAACATATGAATCATGATAGAAGACTTATTGGAGAAAGACTCTGGGAATGCAATCAGTGTGAGAGAGCTTTCAGCCATAACCCAGCACTCATGTGTAAAGCAGCAGTAACCAATTCTGTTGTGTACAAACGGAAGCGGGTTCCACCTACAGAGAAACCCCACATCTGTAGTGAGTGTGGAAAAGCCTTCTGCTACAAGTCTGAATTTATTAGGCATCAGAGAAGTCACACTGGGGAGAAGCCATATGGATGCAGTGACTGTGGGAAAGCCTTTTCACATAAATCAACCCTCATTAAACACCAGAGAATTCACACTGGTGTAAGGCCCTTTGAATGCTTTTTTTGTGGGAAAGCTTTCACCCAGAAGTCACACCGCACAGAACATCAGAGAACACATACAGGAGAGAGACCCTTTGTGTGCAGCGAATGCGGGAAGTCATTTGGAGAGAAGTCATACCTCAATGTACATAGAAAAATGCACACAGGAGAAAAACCGTATCGTTGCAGAGAATGTGGGAAATCTTTCAGCCAGAAGTCATGCCTCAATAAACACTGGAGAACTCATACAGGAGAAAAACCCTATGGATGCGATGAATGTGGCAAAGCCTTCTATCAAAAGCCAAATCTCAGTAGACATCAGAAAATTCATGCAAGGAAGAATGCCTACAGAAATGAAAACCTAATGATTGTGGGAAAGCCTTGAGAAAGACATCCAGTTCCATTGTGTGTCAAGGAAATCAGCCTGAAAAGAAATCTTATCAACATCATTTGGACAAAATGTTTTACCATAAGGAAATTCACGCTCCAATTGTGATACGGATTTTTATAGAAAAAAATTAAAGAAAATACTTTATGACGTGTATAGATGGTCATTCTGGCATATGAAAGTTTAAAAATATTTTAAATGGAATGACGACAATATAAGATATAGGTAAAGAGACTTAGAGATATATCATGGTACATTCCATAATGAGCTGCATAATTGTATTTTGGCATTGTGTGAATTTAACATAAATGGATCAGACATATGCCACATAGTATGTAGAATGCCATCCACCAAAGTTTTCCACACTGAATTATACCATTGTCTTTTGGTATCTTAACAAGACAAAAAACCAATAAGAAAGGAAATAACATGGCCAGCTATTTCAAAGTAACTTTAACATATTATGCCAGCTACATTTTCCCCACCTTTTTGTAACTGATGTAAATGGTCATAGCAGTTGTTGTTGAGCCTTGTTAAGTCAGCCAAACACATTATTAAAGCATGATTATTTGTGTTGAAAACCGAAAGCTAAGGAATAGATTAACAAGCTCTTATTGGGTGAACAAAGCAAATCATTGCAAACTTGATTACTCATCACACACACTCACTATTTGACAAAAAGCAATGTGGCCCTTGTATATTGTGCATTAATTCCTACTTTCTTACTCTTGCTTAAAATATCTTACAAAAAGTAATAGAAGGGATGCTCTTTATATGGGTCTTATAAATCAGACCCATGGGTCTGTTTCAGGCAGAGACCAAGGAAGGAGAATTTCTTCTCTTTGTTTTTTGTTTTTTTCTTTTTTAATTAATTCAGTGACATCAATTTTACTTCCCTGTAAATTTCCTTGTGAATGTCCTAGACATGAAATCCCAAGTTTTTCATCATTCCATTGTTTGGAAAAAGTCCTCCTCCTTCCTTGAACTGCCATGTTCAAGATTTGCGTCCCTTTAAAAATACCTAATCCAGAATGGGAAAGGAGCCATAGTCACAGATATAGAAATGATTAAAAGAATGATGAAAGAGATCTCTTATAACTGTAGATCCACATATTTTAAAACAGAGGAAGTAGATGTCTTTCTAGCAAAATATAAAGAAAATTGCAAAAAGAAGTAGAAAACTTGATATAACGATTAATCATTGAAGAAGCTCAGATGTGATTAAAGATGTACAATTGAAAAATGCTTCAGGCCCAGGTGATTTCATTGTTAGTTCTATCTAACATTAAAGAAGTGCTAATTCCAGTGTTATTTAAATTATTTCACTCCACAGATTAAGCTCTCCAATTTTTTTTATGAAGTTAGAATAAGTTTAACAGCAAAACTTAATATAATCTGAAAAAACAAAACTCCAGGTCAATGTCTCTTTGGACTAGAAACAAAAATTGCAATTAAAATAATAGCACATAGAATTGAGCAATATACCTGCATACAGAATGATGCACCGTGATGACCAAGTAGGAGTTATACCAAAACTCCCTAGATAGGTAAATAATAGGAAATCTATAAATAAAATTATCAGCTTGAAGGAGAATAATCATGTGAACTATCAACAGATGCTGACAAGACATTTAATAGAATTTGCAGCAATTGCTAATATAATAAAATATAAATTGTGATAGATGGTAACCACTGTGTTTCTTTGGTAAAGAGATGAGTCTCTTTATCAAAAACCCCAATAGTAAATATTATGCTAAAGTCATTTTTAAAAACCAGGAATTTAATAGTATTGGAGATAAGGATGCCCACTATCTCTGTTATTATTAAATACTGTCTTGGAGGTTCCACTGAAGGCAATAAAAGAAAATTAAATAATTGGTATAAACAATGGAAAAGAATGTAAAACTGGCACTTTTTGTTTGTGATATGGTTGAATACCAATAAATAAGCAGATTTATAATTTGGGTGGAATTAACAATAATTTTCTAAGGACACAAGGTCCAGAAATCAAGCGCTTTTCTCTGCACTTGCAGTAAGCACCTCATAATTTAAATGCAATTCCTATGGAATTACATTAAGTCTCAATGACTTTTTTTTTTAACTTATGGAAATGACCTTAAAGTTCATGGAAAAATAAATGCCTGAGAATAGAAAAGTATGAAAAATAAAAATAATGCCATACCAGATACAAAATATACTATTCAGCCTTTCTAATCAAATTAATATTGTATTGGCAAAGGAATAGATAAATGTGTCAATGAAACAGAATGGAAAATCCAAAAACAGACCCCAGTATATATGAGCTTTTTTGCATACGGAAAAGGTAGACTCTCAAATCAAAGGAGAAGTTTATTTAAAAAGGCTTTCAGTGTGGAAGAAAATTAATTGGACCATCACAAACTATCCTCAATAAATTCCAGGTGGACTTAAGACTTAAATTTAAAATACAACAAAATTCTTGTAAGAAAATTGAGGAAGATGCGTGCACAATCTAGAGTTTGGGATAGATTACCTTTACCAACGCAGGACATACAAAAGGTATTTAAAAAATAATAAATAGAACTCTGCCTACATCAAGGGTCCAGGCAGCAAGTTATACCTCATGGTGGGAGGCAATAGCCTCTCTTACTTCCATGAATGGGAGAGTTAGATAGCAACCCAAGAAAACACCATAAAAGATACTGATATCAAAGACTATTGTATGCCCATCTTTTGTGCATATTTTCAGTTATCTTAAGCATCTTCATTCCATCGTTGTTCTTGGAAAACTTCTCAATGTAGGAAATAAACTTAACATGGTTGTGCGTCTGTCCTGTTTTTGTAACTGCTATCTCATATTATATTTAGTAGTGAAACTAAATGCATCCTCTAAAAGAAGTTCATTATCACACAAGGTAACCAGGTTTTTTGAAATACTGTCTCTACTCTCTTATGTCTTGCTTCTCCTTTCATGAAATTTTTATCCTATATGGAGCACTACTAATAGAGTTGGTGTGGGAAACTTCTTTATTTGCAGTTGTTTTGTCTACTTTTACTGTTGTACCTTGTTTATGTTTATTAGGACCAAACATCAAAGCATGGCTGAGAGTTTTCAGTAGAAATGGAATTACATCCATTTGGGAGAATAATCATCAGATCACTACAATTTCTAGTTTTGTAGGAGTATGGCTTGGAGCACTTCCTATTTCACTAGGTAGGCAAGATCATGGCAGGTATAGCCCATCTCCTGTACAGCAGGAGCACCCTTTGGCTTTATGGCTGGCTTTTATATTTCACCACTCTGGATATACGGGAATAGAAAGCAATTTACATGCAAGAACAATTAATTGGAGTAAATGGAGAAGATGTTTCTTTGTTCAGATTCCATAGTCCATAAAGATTGTCAGAAATGTATATGGTCAAAGCAATTATGAAATCCCTGAGAGAATGTCCTTTCTAGTTGAAATAAAGTATTTATATTAGAAAAAACAACAACAACAACAAAAAAAAAACACATAAAAAGTGTGATCTTTTGAATGGCAAAAGATGCCATAAACAAAATCAATAGATTAAACAATAAATTGCAGATAAATATTTGCACAGACTATCAGAGAAAAAGTACCCTGCAAATTGACAGGGAAAAGATAACCCAATAAGAAAATATTGGTAAACAATATGAATAGACAGTTGTGAGGAGAGAAAATCCAAGTGGCTGATGAACAGTTCAAAAGATAAGATGTTGAACCTCACTCAGCAATGTTCAGGGAATGCATGTTGCAGTTATAAAGAGAAAAGTGTAGGCCTTCAGGATGGCAGGAAATCTAAAAAGCAGGAATGCTTTTTGCTGGCAGGACGAAGGGTGTTCTTGCACACTACATGTGGAAACAAACTGGTATAGCTGTTTTGCAAAGCAATCCAGCAATACCTATTATAACTTAAAATACCAAATACTTTGACCCAGCCTTTCCACTTGGGGGACTCTTCCCCTTAGATGTAAAAGCCCCAACACATAAAGGACTGATGAACATAAATATTTATTGTAAAATTGTTCCTAATGGCAAGAACATTGAAATCAAATGCCAATCAATAGGAGAGTTTGGGAATGGGGGGAACTATGGTATATTCATTCCTTAGAATGTTTAT
The DNA here is from genome assembly GCF_015220235.1 of Choloepus didactylus. Lineage (NCBI taxonomy): Eukaryota > Metazoa > Chordata > Mammalia > Pilosa > Megalonychidae > Choloepus > Choloepus didactylus. The sequence goes on from NC_051333.1 coordinate 17,774,070, forward strand.
ACATTCTAAGTGGACAAATTAAAGCTATGCTAGTGGACTTGAATGGTATTCCACCATTTTCTTCAGTGAAAAAAGCAAGAGAGAGATGAGTGTGTATGCTATGACCCCATGTTTGTAAATCAGTGACAAAATGCTTCTAGGTGTCTCCAAGTGATAAGGGTATATCCATATCTATTTGTGTATAATTTTATGTGCATGGTGAAAAGCATAGTAGAATGTACATTGGGTTGGGGTAGGAGGTGGGTGATGCAAATGGGGCATGAGGGAGTCAGAGGGAGCAAAGAAAGCCAAAAAGAAAAATATATATAAATGACTGAACCAAAAGAGAGAAAAAAAAGTATGATATCGCAAGTGTGTGAGTAAAGAAATTTGAGGTGCAAAATCCAGGACGCTTACTAATTTGTGGAGATGTTTGTGATATATTAAGTGAAAAGAGCAAATTGTAGATAATGTATATGGTTCTATTTCTATTAAAACACATTTTTAAAACCCCTATATGTGTATCTATGCATTTGTATCTCTATATGAACAAAGAAGTGTGGAAGGATGCACACCAAGATAGTTACGTTGGCTACCTTGGAGTAGAAGGGAAAGAGGAATATAAATAGTTTTATTTATACATCTTTGTATCATTGTACTTGTTAAAACATGTTACTTTTTAAATTTGAAAAACATAAGATGAAGGTGGAAAATGTTTCAAAATGCCTGGGGCTTGTAAATGTTTCTATTTTATGACAAGATGGCACTCTGGCCTGGTTCTAACTGCCTCTCCCCAGCCCAATCCTGGATATTACCAGAGTAAGAGGAAAATATTTAGCTATAAAAAGCAAAAAGGAAAACTTAGAGAAATCACCAAGTAAAAAGATTTTTCCCCCTAATTTTAGACTTACAAAGAAGTTGCCAGAGTTCCCATAAAACCTTCATCCAGCTTCCCCTAATGATAACATCTCGTAGAATCATAGTATAATGATCAAAACCAGGAAATTAACATTGATATAAAGCTAGTAAACTTCAGACCTTACTCGAATTTTACCAGTTTTCTCACCATTCTCCTTTGTCTATTCCAAGTTGCAGTCCTGAGTCCCACATTGCATGTATTTGTTATTTCTCTTTTAGTCCCCTCCAGTCTGTAATGCTTCTTCCGTCTCTTCCTGTCTTTCATGACTTAAACCCTTTTGAAGACTACTGGCCAGTTATTTTGTAGGATCTCTCTCAGTTTTGGGTTTCATCCAATGTTTTCTCGTGATTACATTGAGGTGATGCATTCTTGGCAGCAAGACCACTGAAGTGATGCCGCATCCTTTTCAGTGCACCATAGCAGAGAGCTCTTGATGTTATAATGTATTATTATTGGCGTTAATCTTGATCACTTGGTTAAGGTGATGACAGCTGGATTTATTCACTGTAAAGCTACTAATTTTTCCTTTGTAGTTAATAAATATCTTGGACAAGATACTTTGCAGAGAGTTTTGTTTGTATGCTTTAAAATACATATTAGTACACCGCAGCCCCAGAGATTCTGTGATTTGCCTGGCAGAGGGTTTAGGCATCCACAGTAATTCTGATGGGCACCCAGGGGTGGGCCCATGGACAGCCAAGGGTGGGCCCTTGATCTGGATCACATCCCAACTCATTAGCCCTGAAACAAAGCATCCTCTTCATGGAAGAACAGAAACTAATAAGAAGAAATAGAATCTTTACCATTGTGGACACTGATCTTTAGCTTTAGTGACCTAACAAATTACTGTAAACTTAGTAGCTTAAAACAACACACATTATCTCACAGTTCCTGTGGGTCAGGTGTCCAGGCATGACTTAACTGCATCCTTTGGCTCAGGATGGCTCACAAGGCTGCCATCAAGATGTTGGCTAGGGCAGTGGCTTCATCAGACTCAACTGGGAGAAGATCCATTTCCGAGCTCACTGTGATCATTGGTAGAATTAAGTTCCTTGTGAGCTGTTGGACTGAGGGCTTGTTTCTTGTTGGCTATAGGCCAGAGGCTGCCCTCACTTTCTTGCCATGTGGATCTCTCCAAAGTGCAGCTCACAACATAGCTTGCTACAAGCAAGAAGAGTCTGCTACCAGTACAGAAGTCACAGTCTTATGTAATGTTATCAGGAAAGTGACGCCTGGTCACCTTTGCGGTATTCTAGTGGTTATAAGTCACATTCAAGGAGGTAGTTACACAAGAACATGATTACCAGGAGGAGGAAATCACTGGGGGCCATCTTAGAATATACCTGTCACACCAAGGAAACATTCCTTTGCATACAAGGAGATATGAGGAAAGTGAATGTGTTGGAATTGAGATCTAAGTGAGCCACACATCTGATGCTGGGCACTATTAGTGCACAGATCCTGGATATGTCTGCTGGGAATTCACCCTCTACAGAAGTAATATATTCATTTATCCACAAATACGTACTCAGTGCCTACTATGAACCAGGCACTGGGGATACAGTAGCAAAAAGGGAGGCAGTGATAGCTACCATGGTGCACAAATAACCAGGGAATGGAGATATGAAATGGGAGGAGGAGTTAAATAGTAACCACGGGAGACCTGGAAAGAGAACTCTGCATGAAGACCTTAAGGAAATGAGATGGCTAATTATTTCAGCTACTCAGAAAAAAAGCATTGCAGGCAAAGAGAACACCAAATGCAAAGACCTAACTTAGGGAGTGTGCCTGGGATATTAGCGATCAGCAAGGAATATATATTATCTATCGGTGAGTTATAAATTTCCCCCAAACAACAGATTATCACATAGTGTCTATGGGTCAGGAATTGAGGAAGTGCGCTGCAGCCACACTCTCCCTACCTCCGGCTCCTACCTCCGGCTCCTTTCCCCTCACTCTTCGTCCACGGAGGGCGTCTTTCCAGACCCCAGCCCGCCGGTGCCCCAGGGCCTCCCGCACTCATCCGAAGACACACGCCCCCTCCACGACTTTCCCGGACTCCCTCACCAAGAGGCGGAATCTGAAGCGCACGGCGCCTCCTCCAAAGTGGTGGCGCCCTCTGTGCGCGCTCCTGTCCGCTGGTGCAGGGCGCAGTCATCGTTCTTGCGACTGGGGTCGTGTTGATCAAGAAGATACGTGAGCAGCTGCATCACTGCGCAACTGGGGGCGCAGGTCGGAGACAGTCTTCTATCCCCACCGAGAACAGTCAAAAATTCTGCGCCAGGAAAGGCAGCTTGGGGCTTTCTGGAAACAGTTGAAAACGGCCGCCCCCGGGGAGAGAGCTCAGTGGTTGCAGCTCCCTGACCTGCCGCGGCGGGCAGCGTCTCACACCCATGAACTGCAGCCCAGCCTGCGCGGCTTCCTCGGAGGCGGGAGCCTCAGGCTTGCCCCACCGACGGCCGCATAACCTTTACGGAAACCAAGGCAACGCCTGGGCTGGCGGAGGAACGAGGCAGAGGACTGGGTGGAAGTTTAGGGATCGCGCAGGTCGGGGCCTGTCTCTGGAACGTAGCGATAAAGGGGACCAAGTTGTGACGAGACGCAGTTACTTGGTTTTCAATGATTCCGAGGACCGAGGATAGCCTGTGTTTGGTTATGGTGATCCCAGGGGAATCAATGACTGCGGTCGGGCATGTGGGGTCTCTGGGAGATGGGGTGGGAGCCCAGGGTATTGTAATGGGGAGTTTGAAAAGGCTGTGATGTGGGAACCAAGGGGTTGGTGATTCGATGACTTAACACAGTATCCTGACTGCTCACCCTAAGAACAACACATCCTGGGGTCAAAAAAGAAATGTAAAGAAAAATTGAACTTCACTTAATGGTTTGTTGTCGATAGTGGCACGAGTGTAGCAATTGAAACTATTTTGCGCATATTGCATGATTGAACAAATGAATAGATACACGAATGCAGTCAGCAACCAGCTTCACACTGCTAGAGAAGAGAAAATCAAATATGAATAGGGGGAAGAGAGGAAACACCCTATGGTGTTAGATTACACTTACGGATATTGTGATTTATGACTTAAAAAAAAAATTTCTCTAGGGTTGTTCACCAAGAGATCCTAGAAACAAAGACACCGGAGAACCAAGGAGCAGTTCTGCACCCAACTCTTTGTCTCTAACGCCATTCCCCACTCAAAGAAACCAGGGTTCCTCTGGAAAATGGCTGGTTCCAGGACTGCCTCAAGGAAGTTATGAGATGAGTTTAGACTCTCTTGTACCAGAAAATAAGGAAATGCTCCAAGAATGATAGGGACATGTCAAAAGAACACAGGAGCCAGCCTAAAGGGCTTCTCGCTGGTCCAATGAGATACAGTTGTGGTTTCTTCCCCCATTTTTTTTTAATTGGGAACTTTAACATATATATATTACAGTGATAAATTTCACTGTACAATTTCATAAGTAGTTAGCAAATCTCAAAGAATGTCATGGGTCACAGTTCCACAACTTCAGCCATTTCCATTACTGTAAAATAGTACATATATACAGAAAGGTGTCATCACTCGATGTACAAGTCCGCAAGCAATCATACAGGTAATTTCAAAAATTGTTGTGGTTTACAGTTCCACAATTTCAGTCCCTTCCCTGTTATGCAATACAAGGTAGATACAGAAAGATGAAGACCTTCAAGGCACAATTCAATGAGCAACTATAGAGCAAATCACAAGGGTTGCTATAGGCTACAGTTCCACATGTCATTTACCTCCTTCCAGCCATTCCCACACTCCAGTATTCAAAAACATATATATAATTGTATAAAGTTTTAGTATTCACAGACCTTTGTTCAATCTTATCTTGTTTGTTGCTACCTCTTCCTCTCACTTAATCTCTTTCCCCATCTTCAGGGGTGTCTAGGCAGTGAGCACCCTAACTTGTTTATATTAAAAGGGGGTGTCAACAGAATGGGGAAAGGGGCCGCATCTGATAGCTGATCTTAAAGAGGCTATTGCCTCTGGGTTTTAAGACTTATCTGGTATAGGAACACTTTGTGGATTTAAGTTTCTGAAAAGTAAAACCAAAGTAGTTTGGACAGAGAATAAAAATATATATGCAGCCCCCCACCCCCACCCCGAGGAGCTGGGGGAAAATGCAGAGGTGTTGGGCTTCTTCACCTGGATTTTTGCTGATGTTCTCACAAACATTGAGGACTGGCAGTTTGATGTGCCGAGCCCTTTATCAAGGGGCTTGACCTTATGAAGTTCTTTACTGCAAAGGAGAGGATAAACCTGCTTATACTTGTGCCTAAGAGTCTCCCCCTGAGTACCTCTTTGTTGCTCAGATGTGGCTGTCTCTGTCTAGCTAAGCCAACTCAGTGGATAAACTCACTGCCCTCCCCCCATGTGGGATCTGACTCCCAGTGGTTTAAATCTCCCTGGCAATGCAGGATATGACTCCTGGAGATGAATCTGGACCCAAAATCATGGGATTGAGAACATCTTCTTGACCAAAATGGGGATGTGAAATGAAATGAAATAAAGTTTCAGTGGCTGAGAGATTCCAAATGGAGTTGAGAGGTCACTCTGGTGGACATTTTTATGCACTATATAGATAACCCTTTTTAAGTTTTAATGTATTGGAATAGCTAGAAGTAAATACCTGAAACTATCAAACTGCAACCCAGTAGCCTTGACTCTTGAAGACAATTGTATAGCAAGGTAGCTTACAAGGGGTGACAGTGTGATTGTGAAAACCTTGTGGATCGCACTCCCTTTATCAAGTGTATGGATGGATGATTAGAAAAATGGGGACAAAAAACTAAATGAAAAACAGGGTGGGGGGAATGATTTGGGTGTTCTTTTTTACTTTTATTTTTTACTCTTATTTTCACTTTTTCTGGTACAAGGAAAATTAAAAAAATAGATTGGCATGATGAATGCACAACTATATGATCGTACTATGAACAATTGATTGTACACTTTGGATGATTGTATGATATGTGAATATTTCTCAATAAAATTGAATTAAAAAATACTTAATAAGTGCATCTTTAATAGAATATCAGGTAGGGACCCAGGTATTTGGGGACTACTTTTGGTGAGGGCATGGCAAGCAGTGGCCAATTGGGATTTCTAGCTGGAGCTTGAGTAAGAGACCTCCAGGATAGCCTCTTGATTCTATTTGAGGTCTCTCAGCCAGTGTGACCTCAGCTTGTTTTTTTTCCCCCTTGTGGTCAGGTAGGCATTTTCAATCCCTCACTGCCAGGGCCAGGCTCATTCCAGGGAATCATGTTCCTTGTCACCAGGGAGATTCATTCCCCTGGGAGTCATGTTCCATGTAGCAGGGGAGGTTAATGAATTTATTTTCTAAGTTGGGCTTAGAGAAAGGCCACATCTGAGCAACAAAGAGGTTGCCTGGGGGTGCTTCTTAAACATAATTATAGGCGGGCTTGGCCTCCTATTTACAACCCTCAATTTCACGAGAGCAAGTCTCAAGTCAAGGGCTTGATTTATTAAGTAGTGGGTTCCTAACTTGATTTAATATATATTTGATCCCAAGATAAACAGTCAGTTTACCTTCACTTAGTTGTACAATCATCATCACTCTTACCTTTAAATAATTATCATAACATAATACACCCCAGGGCTCTTATCAGCTGCTAATTATTCATCTCTAGTATTAGTGTAGAGTTGGTAAGATATCCCTATTGGATATAGTCATTAATTTTTACGTAATGGGTAGTTTTTCCATAACACTGTTGTTAACTCTCTGAGGCAGTGTCATACTTTGTAAGTATGTCCTACTAACACTTATTTAGGTTTGTGGTGCTACTCTGTGGATTACTTGCCTTTACACAACCATTTACCAACAAGCTCACCTTCAGTGTGTCACTGACACTTATAATCTCATTAATGAACCATAGTCATCCCTGACCATTCCCATACCATTAATACCATTCCCATATCATTATTACATCTGTACATATTAGATTATTGTTCCCTCTTCACTAGGTTCTGACTATCTCTAGGTCCCCTATATTCTACATTATAAGACACTATTTTACATTTTTCAAAGAGTTCTCATTAGTGTTAACATACAATATATCTCTCCTTTGTGTCTGGCTTATTTCACTCAGCATTATGTTGTCAAGTTTCATCCATGTTGTTATATGTTTCATGATTTTGTTCCTTCATACTGCCTCATAGGATTCCATCATGTATATACACCACATTTTGTTTATTTACTCATCTGTTGAAGGACATTTGGATTGTTTCCATCTCTTGGCAATTGTGAACAATGCTGCTACGAACATCAGTGTGCAAATATCGGTTCTTGTCACTGCTTTCAGATCTGGGTATATACCAAGAACTGAAATTGCTGGATCATAGGGTAATTTGATTCCTAGTTTTCTGAGGAATTGCCAAACTAGCCTCCAGAGTGGCTGTACCATTACACAGTCCCATGAGCAACGAATAAGAGTTCCAATTTCTCCACATCTTCTCTAGCATTTGTAGTTTTCTATTTGTTTAATGGCAGCCATTCTAATTGATGTGACATGATATCTCATTGTGGTCTTGATTTGCATCTCCCTAATAGCTAGGGAAGATGAACATTTTTTCATGTGTTTTTTATCCATTTGTATTTCCTCTTTGGAGAAATATCTTTTCATATCTTTTGCCCATTTTATAACTGGGCTGTTTGTAGTATTGTCATAGAGTTGTAGTGCATGAATGTACGTGTCATGGGTGTCCCAGAAAGAGAAGAGAAGGGAAAAGGGGCAGAAGCAATAATAGAGGAAATAATCAATGAAAATTCCCCATCTCTTATGAAAGACATAAAATTACAGATCCAAGAAGCACAGCATACCCCAAACAGAATAGATCTGGATAGACTTACACCAAGACACTTAATAAACAGATTATCAAATGTCAAAGACAAAGAAAATCCTGAAAGCAGCAAGAGAAAAAGTGATCCATCACATAAAAAGGAAGCCAGTTGCATATGTAACTCAGGATATTCCATATCTTTCATATTTTAAAAGGAAAAAATTTTAAATATAAAATTTGTTAGAGAAAGAAACTCTTAGATATGAGCAAGGAAAAAATACTCTGTGTTTGTGAATTCTAGAAACTAAAATCTTGTACTAGAACACAAGAAAGAATTAAAATAATGGAGTTGCTCTTGCAGTTATGTACCTGTTTGGGAGACTATATTCTGATGAAAAGAATAGATGTCATTGTATAGTGTACATATTACTATTCAAATATCAGATACAACTATATATAAGCCCATTTTTGTTATAAACTTGACATTGAATTTAATGATTTTGGATATTAACTTCATTGGAAAACAAGACATTTATAAATTCAGTTAACCTTAAAAACAAGCATTCTAATAAAAATGTCTTCTTTTTTTGTAAAAATAAATAAACAAAGGGATACAAGTGCTGGAGAAAATGCGGAGAGAGGAATGTACCTAATCACCGCTGGTGAGGAAGTAGAATGGTGCAGCCCATCTGGAGGGCAGTGTGGTGGTTCCACAGGAAGCTAAGTATGGGGTTGCCATATGGTCCTGCAACCCTGCTATTGGGTATATATTTGTAATAACTGAGAGCAGGGACACAAATGAGTGCACAGTGGTGTTTATGGCAGCAGTATGCACCGTTCACAGTGGATGGAGGTGGCCTAAGCTTACATCGACTGATGAATGGAATGGTGAGCTGCGGTGGTATACGTACAATGGAATATTGAGTGGCTGTAAGAAATGAAGTTGATGTATACAATTAGGTAAATGGAACTTGAGGACAGTATGTTGAGTGAAATAAACCAGAAATGAAAAGACAGACATTATAACCTGTCACTAATATGAACTAACTAAATGTGCAAACTCTGAGACTGGAATCTAAGAGCACAGATTATCAGAGTAAGGCTTATTGTAATGGTTCCTAGATTGTAAGCTCATACAGCAATTACATCTATTCGTGAGTTCTGTTATTTCTAGATTCTGAGATGCTGAGAAACAAGCACTATACCTAGAAATGCTCACCCAATTGTGGAGGAGAAAAGAATTTATTCATGATCTTGCAAGAGCAGGTGCACCACCAAAGAAATGTGGCAGGTGCACCGAACAATAGAATACAGCAACATTTTCTATAAGTCTAACACGCATGTCCCTCCTGTTTCTCCATTGGCTGGATACTCCAGACGGTACAGCCTATCCGAGAGAGCTAACTAGTCTGCCTTTGGGATTTTAAATTTTTCAGCCTATCTGAGAGAGCACATCCAGTTTCATTCCCGAGAGTTCCCGCCTTTGATTATAGCTAGCACCAACTCTGGGCTCATGTCAGGGGGCTCACTCCTTCCCTTTAACCCTGGAGCCCATTTGAGCCTGTCTTGTCTAGTTTCTATTTTCCCTTCTCCATGGTGCCTTTCTGTGAAAGCTAAACTTAACCCTTTCTTACAGATTCCCTCCTCTTACTTTTTAAACTCTTTTTAGTTTTCACATTCTAGTTTCTCAAATTTGCTAAAAGCTTTTTTTTTTTTTTTACATTCCTCATTATAGGGATCTTTCTCTTTGAGGGGGGTATAGATTGCTCTGCTGATAATGCAACACCCAACCACTGTGAGTACTCTGGCTGAAATAATAAGGGAAGTTAAAACAGACATTGCAACTCCTTTTCATTTCCCAAAACAATTTTAAGGCTCTTAAGCCTTGTAAAGCCTTGGTGATAGTTCCACCAGGTGCTGTATTTTGGGGGATGAACGTGCAAGAACTTCCCCCAATTATAACACAGACACCTCCCTTTTTAGCTAGCATCAAGTCTAGGGCTATCCTATTTTTCCATGCCATTCGGCTAGTGGCATATAACTATCCTGCTATTCCCTTAATGGCATCCCTGGTATCACTGATAAATCTTTGCTGATTATAATAGATATAATTGAGCCAATCCACGTTTTTACTGATGGTGACCAACCAGAATAAGAACAATTCAAATCCTGCAGCCACTTGATTTCTTTTTCTTTATTTTAATAATTCAATTTTATTGATATATTCACATACCATGCAGTCATACAAAGTGTACAATCAATTGTTCACAGTACCACCATATTGTTGTGTGCCCATGATCAAAATTAATTTTTGAACATTTTTGTTACCACACACACAAAATAATAAGAATAAAAATTAAAGTGAAAAAGAACTATTAAAGTAAAAAAGAACACTGCGTGCCTTTTTTCCTCCCATTTTTCTACTCATCCATCCATACACTGCACAAAGGGGAGTGTGATCCACACGGCTTTCCCAATCAGATTGTCACCCCTCATAAGCTACATTGTTATACAATCGTCTTCAAGATTCAAGGGTTCTGGGTTATAATTTGATAGTTTCAGGTATTCGCTGCTAGCTATTCCAAGTCATTAAAACCTAAAAAGGGTTATCTATATTGTGCATAACAGTGCCCACCAGAGTGACGTCTCAGGTCCTTTTGGAATCTCTCAGCCACTGAAACTTATTTCATTTCATTTCACATCCCCCTTTTGGTCAAGAAGATGTTCTCCATCCCATGATGCTGGGTCCAGATTCCTCCCCGGGAGTCATATTCCCCATTGCCAGGGGGATTTACATCCCTGGGTGTCAGATCCCACATAGTGAGGAGGGCAGCCAGTGGATTTCTAGCTCTAAACTCATCTGGAACTCCCCAGGGAACCCCTATACTATCTAAATAGATTCATTCATCAAAAGAACCAGGTACAGAGACTTGGGCAAGATGGCGGCATAGAGAGGAGTGGAAGCTAAGTAGTCCCCCTGGAACAACTACAAAAAAACAGAAACAACTAGTAAATAATCCAGAATAACTGCGGGGGGACAAACGAGACCATCCACTCATCATACACCAACCTGAATTGGGAGGAATGCCCGAGAACACAGCATAAAATCTGTAAGTAAAACCTGCGGAACCAAGTCGTGAGACCCCCTCCCCCATAGCCCGAGCTGCAAAGCCTCGTGGTGCCAGAGAGAAGCTCTCTCCCAGCAAGCGAATATAGCTCAGCTGAGCTCCAACTGGGGTTTTAAGTAGCGAGTGTGAACTGCTCACTACAGGTACGCATCCCCAAAAAACAGACAGAGGCTTTGGGTGACGACTGACCTGGGAGAGCCGGAGGGTCGCCTTGGACTGGGTCTGAAGCGGACTATCTGTTTCTTTTTCGGCTCAGTGGAGAAAGCCCCAGTCATTTTCAGTTTCCAGGCTGTGACTCTGGGAAGGGTGGAGACAGCACAAGCAGAGAGTGAGACCACTGAAATGCTGATGACCTCCACCTGAGGGGTCTGTCTTCTCTAGGAGGAAAGGGGTGGGGCCCTTTCCATTCAGAACCAGACCCCAGAGCCTGGGGGAACACGGCCATACCTCCTCACACCAGTCAAGAATTATAGGCTAATAGGCGTCACCTGCTGGGCAGAAAAGCACAGTGACCCGAGGCATCAAAGGGTGGAGCAATTTTCTAAGACACACCTGCAGGGAAACAAAATACTGAATATTTCTTCCCTCTGGGACCTGAGCCTGTTCTGGTCTGGAAAAACCTGATTTGGATAGCCAAGGAAACCATGCCTAGACAACAGAAAATTACAACCTACACTAAGAAAAACAAAGTTATGGCCCAGTCAAAGGAACAAACGTACACTTCAACTGAGATACAGGAATTTAAACAACTAATGCTAAATCAATTCAAAAAGTTTAGAGAAGATATTGCAAAAGAGATAGAGGCTGTAAAGGAAGCACTGGACATGTATACGGCAGAAATCAAAAGTTCAAAAAAACAACTAGTAGAATCTATGGAAATGAAAGGCACAACACAAGAGATGAAAGACACAATGGAAACATACAACAGCAGATCTCAAGAGGCAGAAGAAAACACTCAGGAACTGGAGAACAAAACACCTGAAAGCCTACACGCAAAGGAGCAGATGGAGAAAAGAATGAAAAAATATGGGCAACGTCTCCGGGAACTCAAGGATGAAACAAAGTACAATAATGTACGTATCATTGGTGTCTCAGAAGGAGAAGAGAAGGGAAAGGGGGCAGAAGCAATAATAGAGGAAATAATTAATGAAAATTTCCCATCTCTTATGAAAGACATAAAATTACAGATCCAAGAAGCGCAGCGTACTCCAAACGGAAGAGATATGAATAGGCCTACGCCAAGACACTTAATAATCAGATTATCAAATGTCAAAGACAAAGAGAGTATCCTGAAAGCAGCAAGAGAAAAGCAATCCATTACATACAAAGGAGGCTTAATAAGACTATGTGCAGATCTCTCAGCAGAAACCATGGAGGCAAGAAGGAAGTGGTGTGATATATTTAAGATACTGAAAGAGAAAAACCACCAACCAAGAATCCTGTATCCAGCAAAGCTGTCCTTCAAATATGAGGGAGAGCTCAAAATATTTTCTGACAAACAAGACAATGAGAGACTTTGTGAACAAGACACCTGCCCTACAGGAAATACTAAAGGGAGCACTACAGGGTGATAGAAGACAGCAGTGTGTGGTTTGGAACACAATTTTGGGAGATGGTAGCACAACAATGTAAGTACACTGAACAAAGGTAACTATGAATACGGTTGAGAGAGGAAGGTGGGGAGCATGTGAGACACCACAAGAAAGGAGGAAAGATAACAACTGGGCTGTGTAACTTGGTGAAATCTAGAGTATTCAACAATTGTGATAAAATGTACAAATATGTTCTTTTACGAGGGAGAACAAGCAAATGTCAACCTTGCAAGGTGTTAAAAATGGGGAGGCATTGGGGGAGGGATGCAATCAGCATAAACTAGAGACTGTAACTAATAGAATCATTGTATTATGCTTCCTTTAATGTAACAAAGTGATATACCAAGGTAAATGCAGATAAGAGGGGGGATAGGGGAGGCATGTTAGACACTTGACATTGGTGGTATTGTCTGATTCTTTATTCTACTTTGATTTAAGGTTATTTTTCCTTTTGCTGCTTCCTAGCTGTCATTTTTTTTTTCCTCTTTCTTTTGCCTCTCTACCTTCTTTGACTCTCCCTCCTGCCTTGTGGAAGAAATGTAGATGCTCTTATATAGATAGTGGTGAAGGTGGTGAACACATAAATGTATGACCATGCAGAAAACCATTGATTATTTACTTGGGATGGAATGTATGGTGAGTGAACAAAACCATATTAAAAAAAATGGGTTGATGACAAAACCTCAAGGGCAATATACTGAGTGAAATAAGCCAGACACATTAGGACAATTATGGCAGGGTCTCACTGATAGGAACTAATTATAATATGTAAACTCATAGACATGAAATATAAGGTACCAAGATATAGGACGAGGTTTAAGAATGGGGAGTGGTTGCTTAGTATGAGCAGAATGTTCAATTAGGATGAACTTAAATGTTTGGAAATGAACAGGGGTGTTGGTAGCAAGATGTGAGAATAACTAACAGCGCCGAATGGTGTGTGAATGAGATGGAAAGGGGAAGCTCAGAGTCATATATGTCACCAGAAGGAAAGTTGGAGGTCAAAAGATGGGAATGTATAAAACTGAATCCTATGGTGGGCAATGTCCATGAACAACTGTACAAATACTAGAAATCACTTCATGAACCAGAACAAATGTATGACAATACAATTAGAAGTTAATAATAGAGGGGCATATAGGGAAGAACTATATACCTATTACAAACTATATACTACAGTTAGTAGTATTTCAACATTTTTTCATAAACAGTAACAAATGTACTATATCAATACTAGGAGTCAACAATTGAGGGGGGTTGGTTAGGGATAGGGGAGGATTAGAGTTTCCTTTTTTTTCTTTTCTCATCTTTCACTTTATTTCTTGTCTGGAGTAATGAAAAGTTTCTAAAAATTGAACAAAAATTAAGTGTGATGGATGCACAGCTGTATGAGGGTATGTACACTTTGGATCTTTGGATAATTGTATGGTATCTGAACAATCTCAATAAAAATGAAAAAAAAGAAAAAAAAGAAAAAAAAAGAAAAAGAAAAACCCAAAAATAAAAACAGAGACTTTTGGTGTTCTGGTGAACATAAAACGGAGAAGGGCAGGGATCAAACAGAATCAGGCACATATGCAAAGCCAGAGGGTGAGTAACCTTGTCTGAAGAGCTGGTATCTCTGCTTTCTTGATTGTTCCTTAATGGCCCTAAACTCCTTGTCTCTTAGCATTTCAATAGCCCATTAGATCTGCAAAGAGGGCCCTTCTTTTCCTTTTCTTGTTTTTTTAAATCTTTTTCTCTTTTTCTAAAACAATTACTCTAAGAAACCCATTACAGAAAGCCTCAAAGCTTGCAATTTGGGCCCAGGCAAGAGCAGAACTAAGATAGCTCTGAGGGATAAAGCAATAAGTCTAGTGACGGAGAAAATTCGCTAAAACCATAACCGACCAAGAAAAGGGGGGGGTGTCTCCTTGCAGCCACCTTCCCAGCAGGCTGGGAATACTCCTGCTCAGCACCAGCACCACAACCCAGAGCTGCCCCAAACAACCCATTGTGATGGGAAGTGTTTCCAACAAGTCATGTTCTAATTGGGTAACTGTTATTTAGCTATGACTGATTTAATTTACCACATAACGAATGTTTACATTTACTTATTTAAAATATGCATTTTTCTTAGAGCATGGGGCAGAAGAATCCACTGGTGATTTTTCCAAATGTTGTGAATGTCTACAGACCAGGGGGTCAGATCAAGTGGATGACTGCAGTGACACCACAGCAGCTGCCGAAAAAGCATAATCTGCACTGGTTTGCAGTTACTGTCAGTGATTAATAGTTATTTTTGTGTCTAGCTTCCAATATGTAAATACTATATTTATACACTACATTCTTTGACAATTAGGTCAACTCACGAATATTCTGGATAAATAACCTATCAGTTTCTTCTTTTAATACGCTGCTAGATTTCACTTGCTATTTGTGCCAGTTTGAATGTACTGTGTCCCCCAAACACCATTATCTTTGATGCAGTCGTGGGGCAGACGTTTTGGTGCTGATTAGATTTGCTTGGAATGAGCCCCACCCAGCTGTGGGTGATGACTCTGATTTATTTATATGATCATTTATATGATCAGTGGAGCCATATAAATGAGCTGACTCAAAGAGAAGGAACTCAGTGCAGCTGTGAGTGATGTTCTGAAGAGGAGCAAGCTTGCTAGAGAGGAACGTCCTGGGAGAAAGCCATTTTGAAACCAGAACTTTGGAGCAGATGCCAGCCATGTGCCTTCCCAGCTAACAGAGGTTTTCCGGATGCCATTGGCCGTCCTCCAGTGAAGGTACCTGATTACTGATGTTACCTTGGACACTTTATGGCCTTAAGACTGTAACTGTGTAGCCAAATAAACCCCCTTTTTATAAAAGCCAATCCACCTCTGGTGTTTTGCATTCCACAGCATTAGCAAACTAGAACACTATTTTAATTGGAATACTCATGTATTCTAAGTACAACAGGTTATTTCTTTTAAACCTGATTTGATTTTGGATGCTGTCCTTTTCCAAACTTGACAAAAGGATTATGCTAGCCTCATTGAAGTGTTCTTCGAATTTTGACGATTCAGAAGATTTTATCTGTAATAAAATCTGGTACTAGAAGAATTTTATAGTGTAGCACATTGACTAATGAGTTTCTTCTTGATTCTTACTTTTTTCAAGAAAATAATACTTTTTTCAGAATTTCAAACATACTATAAAAATCTGAATATAAACAGACAATAAAACACTGAATGTAAATATAAACATTTCTTGTACCTTATTGAATCAGAGTTGAATATATATAAGAAAATATTTAAGAAAATAATGCTTTTCCAGGATTTCAGATATATCATTAAAAGCTTAATATAAACATTTTCTCATCTTGCTGAAAGTTGAATAAATATGTGTATGTGTTTACAGATGAAAAAATTTTAAATGCAATTTTCCATTATTCAGATATATTGCAAAAATATATAAACATTTGGGATGCTTTCATATCTTAACAGACATGCATGAGGTTTCTTATTTCACATAATTCCAGGGACAAGGCAGTTCTGAGTTGTTTCAATGGCCCCAACAATGTCAAGGACAGAGGTAATTCCAATCTGTGCCAATCTCAGCCTATTGTCCCACTGATTGTAAATTTGCCACAATTCCGGGTATCACATATACATACATCCTATATATAAGAGGCACATTTCCTCCCATTTTGTTAGGAAAGAAAATTTACCTGGACCCCACTTGCAGACTCCTGCTCAGATCTTCTGTGGCCAGGAGTATCATACATCTGCCCAGCTGCAAAGCAAGCAAGGGAGAGCAAGCACCTGGCCTTCACAGCCCAGGCGGATGGCAAGTTCCTGGTAAAGGGAGAATGGTAACGACCAACGTATAGAACAACAGGGTCTGCCATAACACTGGCCGCCTGATTTCTTTAATCTCCTCCAGTTTTGCAGTTATATATCCTTTCTCATTCATGATGCTTGAGGGTTTTTTGCAACCATACCAAAGCTCAGGATGCACTCTTTCTATTTCAAGAAAAGTTTGCAAATAGTGGTGGTGTTTTTTTTTTTTTCCATTTCAAGTATCTAGTCCCCCCCCCCCGCTTTTTTTTGGTTTTGCATTTACAATGTGAGCTTTTCTAATACTTGAGTTGATTGCTTTTTCAGTCTCTCATTCTTTTGATCAACAAATATTTACTGAGAACCTACTAAGAGCAGCAAAGTCAGAGGGAATCCTGGCCCTTAACTGTCCCAGTTTTCTACACATATTAAAAATAGTTAATTTTCCTCTGAGTAAAGTTTTGCTCATATCCCACAAATTCCTATGTTTTTTGTCACTTATCCTTTTTTTTTAATTAAATTCAGTTTTATAGAAATGTATTCACATACCATACAATCATCCATGGTGTACAAGCAACTATTCACAGTACCATCATATAGCTACACATTCATCACCACAATCTATTTCTGAACATTTTCCTTACATCAGAAAGAACCAGAACAAGAATAAAAATAAAAGTAAAAAAGAACACCCAAACCAACCTACCCATCCCACCATATTTTTCATTTAGTTTTTGTCCCCAATTTTCTACTCATCCGTCCATATACTAGATAAAGGGAGTGTGATCCACAAGGTTTTCACAATCACACTGTCACCCCTTGTAATCTACATTGTTATACAATCATCTTCAGGAGTCCAGACTACTGGGTTGGAATTTGGTAGTTTCAGGTATTTACTTCTAGCTATTCTAATACATTAAAACCAAGAGGTGTTATCTATATAGTGCATAAGAATGGCCACCAGAGTGACCTCTTGACTACATTTGAAATCCCTCAGCCACTGAAACTTTATTTCGTTTCATTTTGCATCTCCCTTTTGGTCAAGAAGATATTCTCAATCCCATGAAGCCAGGTCCAGATTCATCCCCGGGAGTCATATCCTGCGTTACCAGGGAGATTTACACCCCTGGGAGTCAGGTCCCATGTAGGGGGGAGGGCAGTGAGGTCACCTGCCGAGGTGGCTCAGTTAGAGAGAGAGAGGGCCACATCTGAGCAACAAAGAGGTACTAAGAGGGAGACTCTTAGGCATAGGCACAACTATATGCAAGTTTAGCCTCTCCTTTGCAGTAATGAGCTTCATAAGGGCAAGTCCCATGATGGAGGGCTCAGCACATCAAACTACCAGTCCTAATGTTTGTGTCACTTATTCTTAATGGTAATTTGCCTTTACTTCCTTTTCAACATAAGAATTTTTATATGATATATTCAAAATTTCCTAGTAGAGAAATGGATTTTGACCAGGACTTTGTTATTCTCCAATTGTCTAGAACAGAGATCAGAGATTGTGGTGCATGTCTTTCATTGTTCGGAAGGTTTTAATAAATCATCTAAATCTTCCCCTTAAGTTTCTAATGGCTGATCTTAGAACAACTGACTCTTAGTTATTTTACTGGGTTTCTTTACATTATGAATTTCCTAATGAAGCAGAAGGATTAGCTATAAATGAAAGCTTCACAGCTTTTGATTTTTCTCCAAAAGGAATTATCTAATATTCAATAAAGAAAAAAGGTGATGGAAGATGTCCCTATATTCACTGCACACATAAAGCGTTCTTCTCATATGATCTCTAATAGTACAAAATTATGAAATAATAACAAAAAGTAATAATAAAAGCAATTCTTAATTAGCACACTATTAGTATAAGCCAGACACTGTTCTAAAGGATACAAATGTGTTAATTTCATTAATCCTCACAATGCTACTAAGAAATAGAGTGATAGTATCACTAATTTATAAATGAGAAAATTTAGGCATAGTTATGCAATTTGCCCTATATGAAACAAGTCAAAATGGTGAGGGTGAGTAAAGATTAAACACTGGTTAAATTCTTTCCCACTTTGTTTCAGTTCTGGTGAATTCTAGAGAATGAGCTTGCTAATATTTAACAGGATTTAAGTGGGCTGGAAGGATCTGCTGCATTTTTAACATTAATGTAGCCTTGCTCACATATGAAATATCAGATAACTTGTTACAACTTGTTACTAAAGAAAACTGGTGTCCCATATACAAGAAATTTACATTATGAACCTCTGATTTCCCAAAGGGCTAATGACAAGTGAAGGTTTCCTAGAATACTATTTATTGGGTCTTTGTTGTGAAGTCCTTAATATTGAGGAAGGTTTGAATGGTTAATATCTCTTAACATATACACTGCCTTCCTAAGTTTCTCCCTGCTATGAATTCCCTAATGTTGAGTTAGTTCTGAGCCATAGAAACAGTCTCCCCACTTTCCTCATATTAATGGAGTTTTAAATTTTTTTTTTACTGATCGCTGCTGTTTCATAAATTCTAAGACACAAATAAATCCCTCCCTATTCCTAACATTTACAAAGTTTCTCATGAGAAACAAGTGTCACATAGATTCTTCCTCTTAAATAAAGGCCTTTTAGGCCTTACATCCACAATATGAACTTTGATATTCAGAGTTTCCAAATGTATGAGCTCTGATATTCAATAAGATAGCCTCAAATGCTTTCCCACATTCTTTATAATCATAGTGTTTTTGGTTTGCTTTGTTTTTTACCAGTATGAATTTTCTGATGTCAACTAAGTTTTGAGTTTTCCTACATTTCTTCATTCA
The DNA here is from genome assembly GCF_015220235.1 of Choloepus didactylus. Taxonomy (NCBI): domain Eukaryota; kingdom Metazoa; phylum Chordata; class Mammalia; order Pilosa; family Megalonychidae; genus Choloepus; species Choloepus didactylus. Next base: position 17,793,121 of record NC_051333.1, read on the forward strand.
CTCCTCTGTCCTGTATGAATTCTTTGATGTTGACTAAGGTGTGAGCCACAAATAAAGGGCCTTCCCACATTCCTTACATTCATAGGGCTTCTCCCCAGTATGAATTTTCTGGTGTTGACTAAGATCTGAGCCACGACCAAAAGCCTTACCACATTCTTACATTCATAGGTTTTTCACCACTATGACTTCTCTCCTGGTGAGTAAGTTCTGTCTTCTAATGAAAGCCTTCCCACATTCCTTACATTATGGGGTCTCTCACCAGTATGAACTTTTTGATGTTGAGTAAGTTCTGTGCTCCAATTAAAACCCTTTCCACATGCCCCACATTCATAGGGTTTTTCACCTCTGTGAGCTCTCTGATTCCGAGTGAGTTCTGAGCCACGATGAAAGGACTTCCCATATTCCTTACATTTACAGGGTTTCTCACTGGTATGAATACTCTGATGTTGAATAAGATGTGAATCAGAGAGAAAAGGTTTCCTACACTCCTTACTTTTATGGGGTTTCTCACCAATATGAATTCTTTGATGTAGAATCAGTTGTGAGGCACAACTATATGCCTTCCCACATTCCTTACATTCATGGCATCTCTTATCATTATGAATTATCTGACGAAGACTAAGCTGTGTGTCAGAACAAAAATCTTCCCCATACTTGTTACATTTATGGGGTGTCTCACCAGTATGTATTCACTGGTGTCAAGAGAGGTGTGAGGGATGAATAAAGGCTTTCCCACATTGCTTACGTTCATAGTATTTCTCATCAGTATGAATTCTCTGATGCAGATTAAGTTGTGAGGTAGATGGAAAGACCTTCCCACACTCCTTACATTTATAGGGTTTTTCACCCATATGAATCCTTGGATGTTGACTAAGTTGTGAATTCGAGTTTAAGGTTTTCCCACATTCCTTACATTTATGGGGTTTCTCACTAGTATTAATTTTCTGAGGTTCAGTAATTTCACTAATAAAGGCACATTTCTTATTTTCATTACCATTTTTTGCTGTCAAGAATTCTCTGATGCTGAATCCGATCTACTATTAAAGGTTTTCCCACATTCAGAGTCTTTTTCTATATTGTGAATTCTTTTATGTTGAACAAGGTATGACTGGTACCTGAAAGCTTTCTTACATTCCTTGCATTCAACAGGATTTTTCTCCAGTATGAACTCTCTGATGTGCTGTAGGCAGCATGTGATGAATGGAAGCAGACCTTTCTTCAGAGGTTTTTAATGCTTGTCTGAAGTGTCCCTCCTGAATCTCCTGTTGTCTCTCCTTCTGGCATTTGATTTCTCTATTATATTTGAACCCAGTGCACTCAAGGTTACAGCTTGTAAGTCTTTTTATATCTCCTGTAGCAATGACTTAATTTCATAACTATTCTCCTTTGGAGATAAATTTTTGGTTTCTTTTCTGGACTGCCACTCTACAAGATAACAAGAAAGAGAACAGGGGTTATTTTATGATGCAGGAGAAAGGAAAGTTCTCAGGTAGAAGTGACAAACTAAAAATAGTGAATAATTTAATCAGCTCTTAACACTGCACTACAATTTGATAAAATAAAAGGAATTAGACAAGAGAAAATAAGGAGAGCTTATAAAGGAAGGTGAAAGCACCAGAGGTGAATCAGAATCAGCCAGGGAACTTATAAAAAAATACAGATATCCAGAAACTACCCAAGACCAACTAAACAATAATTGAAAGGATGAGGACATTACGGCTAAAAGCAAATCCTCTCATCTCTAGCCTCAAAATACACCCAGATTTTTACTTATTCTCTCTACCTGTATATCTACTGCCCTGTCCAAGCCACTGTCATCTCTCATCTGGATTAACACAACACTCTATCCTAACTGGTCTCCTTTTTCTACTATTGCCCTAATATTCCATACCCAATACAGCATCTACAGCAATCCTGTTAAAGTAAGTCAGATTGTGCCATTCTGCTTAAAATCCTCCACTGGATTTCCCTCTCATTTAGAGTCAAAGTCAAAGTCCTTGTGTGTTCTACCAAGACCTTTCATGAACTTGTCTGGAACTACCTCTTTTTGACCTCATCACTTACCTTCTCCTCTTAGTTGACTTTGCCCTACCTCCCTGACCAACCGGATGTTCTTCAAACCTGTCAAGCATACTGTTCCCCAAAATCGCAGCCTTCAAAGATCTTTCCTAAAATTTAAGCATGGCTGGTTGACTTCGTTCTGACCTGTATTCAAGTGCCAACTTGTAAGACTACTCTTTACAGAAGAGCACCCCCATCACTCTACATACTTAACTCTCTTTTTCTGCAGGGCACTTACGCCTGCATCTTATCTGTTTTCCCAGCATTACTTTGAAAATGTCCAAACATACAGAAAAATGAGAAGAACAGGACACTGAACGCCCACGTGTCCATATCTAGATTCTACAATAAATAGTTTTGCTTCTCCTTCCCCCACAGTAGTCAAAAGCTGGCAGACTTGGCAGTTAGTGGAGAGGTCTGACCTCTTTAGGGGCACTGTTAGACATACCATCCTCAGCCAATCTTCTGTAGGAACTTGCAGGTCTCTGGAAAATCTATTTTAGGGTGTTGTGACTATTTTCATTTGTCTCAGGTTCAGTTCAGCAGGGAAAATAAAGTCCTACCCCAGAACATCATGGAAAATAGTGAACTTCTGGAAACACCAAAGCTGCTTAAGGCTGTGATTTTGAGTGGTGCAAACAAGAGCTGGCCAGGAATTTTGTGGGCAGCCAACTCAGCACCCGGCAGTCGGCCTAGTGGCACGGTCCCTGGGCCTTCAGTACATGTGGTGACCGTTCTACAAGGCGGAGCATAGAGTGGCGCCTATGACTCCTGCCTAAAAGGAATTTGTTTCTTATGCTGTCTCTTATATGTTTCTTATATTCATACTGTCTCTTTTTCTCATTTGGTGTCTTTTGGGCTCTGTGGGGGTGGAATGCTCCCACACCTAGCTACATTAATGAGCCAGCAGCTTACCCTGCATTAGCGTCAGCGTAAGTGAAAATGCCTGCTCCTTTCTTAGAAAACAATGGGTCACCCTTTCTGCTCAAAATCCCCCTTCCCAAGCTTTGAAAGAGTTAGCTAGAAGAAATAAAAAGGTAATGATTAACAGACTCTAAAACATGAACACAAAAAATAGTTATAGGTTGCTTGGTACTAAATAATAGGAACTGCTATGCCTGTGCCGAACACTGTGTCCTGCTACGCTTCAGGGAGTCTGTCCCTGCTAGCCCATTGATCACTGTGTAAGAATAAATAGTGTCTGAAATTTAGCCAAACTATTCTAGTATTGTATGCCTGAATGCTAGTGCGTATGTTACAGAAAATTATAAACATAAAGCTCTGATGCTCTGCTTGGTCGGAGATTCCATCTTCGTACCCAGACACAACAAGGTGTCTGTCTCGTTTTTTTGCCGACTCCAGCCCCCCTGTCAGGACCCTGCCCGTTGCTGAGGGTTAGGCCAGCCCTCGGCAGAATTTGAAAGGAAATATGAGAACCAGACAACCATAGTGTGCCGGTTTGAGTGTATTGTGTCCCCCAAATGCCATTATCTTTGTGGTCTTGTGTGGGGCAGGCGTTTTGGTGATGGTTGGATTTGCTTGGAGTGTGCCCCACCCAGCTGTGGGCTATGATTCTGATGAGATGTTCTCATGGAGGCGTGGCCCCGCCCATTCAGGGTGGGCCCTTATCGGTGGAGCTATATAAATGAGTTGACTCGGGGAGGGTGGAAGAAAGAGAGCGCAGCTGGGAGTGATGTTTTGAAGAGAAGCAAGCTTGCTAGAAAGGAACGTCCTGGGAGAAAGCCGTTTTGAGGCCGGAGCTTTGGAGCAGATGCCAGCTGCCTTCCTAGCTAACAGAGGTTTTCTGGACACCATTGGCCATCCTCCGGTGAAGGTACCCGATTGCTGAGGTGTTACCTTGGATGCTTTGTGGCCTTAAGACTGTAACTGTGTAGTGAAATAAACCCCCGTTTTATAAAAGCCTGTCCATCTCTGGTGTTTTGCATTCTCCAGCATTAGCAAACTAGGACACATAGGAAACTTTGAAAAACTCTGACACATTCATGGGAATGTAAAAGGCTGTACAAGAACAGGTCTGTCTCCATAGCCAGGAAAGACCTAGGAAAGGAGAAGGCCCAGCTATTCACATCTGCCTAACCTTGAGGCCTTATGCAAGCAGGAAGTGCAAACTAAGGCTGTTTCATAAACTGCCTGAAGTTTTAAGGCCTGCCTTTTCACAGATCTCCTTGGCAAAGGGTGGAAGGAATATAGGAGAGCATTTAAAGAAATCTGATCATTAATGGCTTACCAATAAATTATACAAACACAGAGATGATCCCTAGATAGCCAGACATAAAAGTAAAGACAAGAACTTAGAAAAAAAGATAGTAGAGGAATCAATTGCTGCACACTGCAGGGAACACAGAATCTACAGAATTAGTCCAAGAAAACAAGTAAATTAAAGAGGAGCAGCAAGAAAAACAACAACAACAACAAATCCAGCAAAAACAACAAGCCTGGGGGAGACAGTGATATGTGTTAGGTTCAGGCCCTGGGCCCTCACCCCACCCCTGCCCTTAGGAATTTTGCAATAGAGCCACTGCCCCCCACCCTGCCCTAGGGACCCTGCAGGTCTACAATAAGCTACCACCCCCACCCTTAGGAATCCTGAACGTTAAGATTTTAAACTCTCTCACTCCTAAGCGCCCTGCTTTCAAACTGGCCAATGGATACTTTCCAGCTACCCCCTTTCCCCAAAGTAGCCACTGAGAAACTACACCTGGACCTGCCAGCCTCCCCTTCCCTGGACAAACAACTTCCTGCCAACCATCCTTTATAAGCCCTACTCTCCCCTTGGCTCACAGCTGTCACCATTTTCTTAGGCTTCAGTCTGCCTGTGCATGGCTGGACAATAAGATTCCTTTTAATTGAGTTTTTGTCTCTTCTCAATTGAAAAACCTAACAATATGATAATAGTTAACATTGTTACAATATCTAAAATGTCCCATTTTTCAGCAAAACTTGATGAGACATGGAAAGAAAGAGGAAAGTATGCTATGTACACAGGGGAAAAAAATAGCCAAGAGAAAATATCTGTGAGGGGCCCAGATGTGGACTTAGCAGACAGACTTTAAATCAGTAATTATAAATATTTTCAAAGAACCCCTAGAAGGGTTCAGTAGCAGATTAGAGCTGGCAGAAGGATCAGTGAACCTGAATTTAAGATAATTGAAATCGTCCAGTCTGAGAAGCAGAAAGAATGAAGAAAAGTGAGAAGAGCCTTAGGAACCTGTGGAACAACAAACGTGCAAATATATGCACTGTGGGCATCCCGGAAGGAGAAGAAAGAGAGAAAGGCGCAAAAAGAGTATTCAAGGAAATAATGGCTGAAAACATCCCAAATTTAATAGAAGAAATGAACTATACATCCAAGACATCCAATGAGCTCCAAACAGGATAAACCCAAAGAGATCTATGCCATGGCATATTATAATCCAACTGTCAAATAAATGCCAAAGATAAAGAGAGGATTCTGAAAGCTGCAAGAGAGAAGCAACATGTCACATATGAATGGAGCCTCAATAAGATGAAGTGCTGATTTCTCATCAGAAACCATGGAGACAAGAAGGCAGTTGGATGACATATTTAAAGCGCTGAAAACCAAAAATTGCCAATAAAGAATTCTATGTCCAGCAAAACTGTCTCAAAAATTAGAGAGAGATTAAAACATTCCCAGATAAACAAAAGTTGAGAGAGTGCATCACCATTAGACTGGCCCTGCAAGAGATGGATGCTAAAGAGAATTCTGTAGGTTGAAAGGAAAGTACAACAGACAATAGATGCAGCTGCACAAAGAAATAAAAGATCTCCGGTAAAGATAACAAAATGGGAAAATATAAATGCCAATACTATTTTATATTTGGTTTGTAACTCCACTTTTTATTTCCTACAGGATCTAAAAGGAAAAGGCAAATGCGTAAAATATAATGATGAATCAGTGGTTTTGGACTCATAATGTATAAACAGGTAAACTGTAGCAAGAACCACAGAAAAGGTGGAGGGATGGAGGGGTATAAGATCATGATTTGCTATACTACAGAAGTTAAGTTGGTATCAAAGCAAATGAGATTGCCATATATTTAGGATGTTAAATTTAAGCCCCATGGTAATTACAATGAAAGTATTGGAGAATATGCAAACTCATAGAGGCAGAAAGTAAAGTACAAGCTACCAGGGAAGAAGGCAGGTTGAATAGGGAGTTAATGCAAAATGGGTGTAGGGTTTCTAGTTGGGAAGATGGGAAAGCTTTACTAATGGAAGGTGGTAAAGTAAGGGTACTGCAACATTTGAATATGATTAATCCCACTGAATGGTATGCTTTGGAGTGGTTGAAATGGGAAAGTTTATTCTGTATATATGTTCCCACAATTTGAAAGTGAAAAGAAAGAGTAACTAAAGAGGCAATGACAATTAAATGCAATACATGATCCTGGAAAGGATCTAACATGGGAATAGAAAAGGCTCAAAAGGACAATATTGGGTCATATGAAAAAAATTTAAATATAGACTGTAAGTTTTATATGAATGTTGAATTTCTTGAACTGGACAACTGCACTTAATATGGTTACATAAGTGAATGTCCTGGTCTTAAGAAATGTACATGGCATTATTAAGTGTTCAAGGAGCATGATGTAAACAACCTACACTCAAGTGTTCAGAAAATGGAATGACAGACAAATGACAGAGAGATAGACAGAAGGACAGGTAGATGAATAGATAGAATGATGTGGCAAATGTGGTAAAATGTTAAAATTGGCACATCTGGGTATATTGAGCATAGGGGTATGATGGAGTTTTCTGTATGGAGTTTGTATTATTTTTGTAACTGTCCTGTAAACTTGAAAGTATCTCAAAATAAAAAAATTATATAAAACAAGGAATCAATTACTGGTACATGCTACAATATGGATGATGAACCTTGAAAACATTAGGCTAAATGGGAGAAGCCAGTCACAAAAGACTACGTATTGTGTGATTTCATTAATATAAAAGAGAACAGGAAAATCTATAGAAGCAGTAGATTAGTGGTGGCCTCGGCTGGGCTTGGTGGTGGTAGGGAGATGCTGAGTGACTGGTAGTGGGTATGGGGTTTCATACCGGGATAATGAAATGTGCTAAAATTAGATTGTGGTAATGATTGCAGAACTCTGTGAAAACATTAAAAAGAAATGGACTGTATACTTCAAATGGGTGAATTTTATGATACATTAATCACATATTGATAAAGCTGTCAAAAGAAAAGAAAAGACAGGACAAAACTGAACCCAAAAGTACAGGTAAAATAGTTGTCACAGGAGGAGAAGAGCACTTCCTCTCTGAAATGAGAGGGAAGTATGAGAGAAGGGAAGCAGGAGGGTGGTAAGAGGAATAAAAATTGAGATGCATTTGGGGGATAAACATTCTTATTTTCTGCTCAGTTCTCATGACTTTTCAGAAAATTTTTCTATGAACATCTCAGATGTGCCGAGTTCTTACAGACCAGTTCAGTTACCACCTGCAATGGCCTCCCCCGTATGATTCACCATCACTCACCTGGGTACCATCCATTTGTCTCATTCCTCCTAAACACCTGGGACCCTTTCCTCTGTTCCAATAATGAGATCACACCTGGCTTGGAGTCAGAAAGTCCTGCTCAAGAAAAAAGGAGAAGATACGCTGAGTGTTCCATAATTAAAACCAATCCATGGGGAGGCGGGGCAAGATGGCAGACTGGCGAGCTGTATGTTTTAGTTACTCCTCCAGGAAAGTAGGTAGAAAGCCAGGAACTGCGTGGACTGGACACCACAGAGCAATATGACTTTGGGCATACTTCATACAACACTCATGAAAACGTGGAACTGCTGAGATCAGCGAAATCTGTAAGTTTTTGCGGCCAGGGGACCCGCGCCCCTCCCTGCCAGGCTCAGTCCCGGGGGAGGAGGCGCTGTCAGCTCCGGGAAGGAGAAGGGAGAACTGCAGTGGCTGCTCTTATCAGAAACTCATTCTACTGATACAGACTCCAACCATAGATAGACTGAGACCAGACACCAGAGAATCTGAGAGCAGCCAGCCCAGCAGAAAGGAGACAGGCATAGAAAAAAAACAACACGAAAAACTCCAAAATAAAAGCGGAGGATTTTTGGAGTTCTGGTGAACATAGAAAGGGGAAGGGCCCTGAGGCGCATATGCAAATCCCGAAGAAAAGCTGATCTCTCTGCCCTGTGGACCTTTCCTTAATGGCCCTGGTTGCTTTGTCTCTTAGCATTTCAATAACCCATTAGATCTCCGAGGAGGGCCCGTTTTTTTTTTGTTTGTTTTTTTTTGTTTGTTTTTTTTTAATCCTTTTTTCTTTTTCTAAAACAATTACTCTAAGAAGCCCAATACAGAAAGCTTCAAAGACTTACTATTTGGGCAGGTCAAGTCAAGAGCAGAACTAGGAGAGCTCTGAGACAAAACGCAATAATCCAGTGGCTGAGAAAATTCACTGAACACCACAACTTCCCAAGAAAAGGGGGGTGTCCGCCCACAGCCATCATCCTGGTGGACAGGAAACACTCCTGCCCATCGCCAGCCCCATAGCCCAGAACTGCCCCAGACAACCCAGTGTGACGGAAGTGCTTCAAATAACAGGCACACACCACAAAACTGGGTGTGGACATTAGCCTTCCCTGCAACCTCAGCTGATAGTCCCAGAGTTGGGAAGGTAGAGCAGTGTGAATTAACAAAGCCCCATTCAGCCATCATTTCAGCAGACTGGGAGCCTCCCTACACAGCCCACCAGCCCAGAACTGCCCTGGGGGGACGGCACTCACCTGTGACATAGCACAGTCATCCCTCAACAGAGGACCCGGGGTGCACGGCCTGGAAGAGGGGCCCACTTGCAAGTCTCAGGAGCCATACGCCAATACCAAGGACTTGTGGGTCAGTGGCAGAGACAAACTGTGGCAGGACTGAACTGAAGGATTAGACTATTGCAGCAGCTTTAAAACTCTAGGATCACCAGGGAGATTTGATTGTTAGAGCCACCCCCCCCTCCCTGACTGCCCAGAAACACGCCCCATATACAGGGCAGGCAACACCAACTACACACGCAAGCTTGGTACACCAATTGGACCCCACAAGACTCACTCCCCCACTCACCAAAAAGGCTAAGCAGGGGAGAACTGGCTTGTGGAGAACAGGTGGCTCGTGGACGCCACCTGCTGGTTAGTTAGAGAAAGTGTACTCCACGAAGCTGTAGATCTGATAAATTAGAGATAAGGACTTCAATTGGTCTACAAATCCTAAAAGAACCCTATCAAGTTCAGCAAATGCCACGAGGCCAAAAACAACAGAAAATTATAAAGCATATGAAAAAACCAGACGATATGGATAACCCAAGCCCAAGCACCCAAACCAAAAGACCAGAAGAGACACAGCACCTAGAGCAGCTACTCAAAGAACTAAAGATGAACAATGAGACCATAGTACGGGAGATAAAGGAAATCAAGAAGACCCTAGAAGAGCATAAAGAAGACATTGCAAGACTAAATAAAAAAATGGATGATCTTATGGAAATTAAAGAAACTGTTGACCAAATTAAAAAGATTCTGGACACTCATAGTACAAGACTAGAGGAAGTTGAACAACGAATCAGTGACCTGGAAGATGACAGAATGGAAAATGAAAGCATAAAAGAAAGAATGGGGAAAAAAATTGAAAAAATCGAAATGGACCTCAGGGATATGATAGATAATATGAAACGTCCAAATATAAGACTCATTGGTGTCCCAGAAGGGGAAGAAAAGGGTAAAGGTCTAGGAAGAGTATTCAAAGAAATTGTTGGGGAAAACTTCCCAAATCTTCTAAACAACATAAATACACAAATCATAAATGCTCAGCGAACTCCAAATAGAATAAATCCAAATAAACCCACTCTGAGACATATACTGATCACACTCTCAAACACAGAAGAGAAGGAGCAAGTTCTGAAAGCAGCAAGAGAAAAGCAATTCACCACATACAAAGGAAACAGCATAAGACTAAGTAGTGACTACTCAGCAGCCACCATGGAGGCAAGAAGGCAGTGGCACGATATATTTAAAATTCTGAGTGAGAAAAATTTCCAGCCAAGAATACTTTATCCAGCAAAGCTCTCCTTCAAATTTGAGGGAGAGCTTAAATTTTTCACAGACAAAGAAATGCTGAGAGAATTTGCTAACAAGAGACCTGCCCTACTGGAGATACTAAAGGGAGCCCTACAGACAGAGAAACAAAGAAAGGACAGAGAGACTTGGAGAAAGGTTCAGTACTAAAGAGATTCGGTATGGGTACAATAAAGGATATTAATAGACAGAGGGGAAAAATTATGACAAACATAAACCAAAGGATAAGATGGCTGATTCAAGAAATGCCTTCACGGTTATAATGTTGAATGTAAATGGATTAAACTCCCCAATTAAAAGATATAGATTCGCAGAATGGATCAAAAAAAATGAACCATCAATATGTTGCATACAAGAGACTCATCTTAGACACAGGGACACAAAGAAACTGAAAGTGAAAGGATGGAAAAAAATATTTCATGCAAGCTACAGCCAAAAGAAAGCAGGTGTAGCAATATTAATCTCAGATAAAATAGACTTCAAATGCAGGGATGTTTTGAGAGACAAAGAAGGCCACTACGTACTAATAAAAGGGGCAATTCAGCAAGAAGAAATAACAATCGTAAATGTCTATGCACCCAACCAAGGTGCCACAAAATACATGAGAGAAACACTGGCAAAACTAAAGGAAGCAATTGATGTTTCCACAATAATTGTGGGAGACTTCAACACATCACTCTCTCCTATAGATAGATCAACCAGACAGAAGACCAATAAGGAAATTGAAAACCTAAACAATCTGATAAATGAATTAGATTTAACAGACATATACAGGACATTACATCCCAAATCACCAGGATACACATACTTTTCTAGTGCTCATGGAACTTTCTCCAGAATAGATCATAAGCTGGGACATAAAACAAGCCTCAATAAATTTAAAAAGATTGAAATTATTCAAAGCACATTCTCTGACCACAATGGAATACAATTAGAAGTCAATAACCATCAGAGACTTAGAAAATTCACAAATACCTGGAGGTTCAACAACACACTCCTAAACAATCAGTGGGTTAAAGAAGAAATAGCAAGAGAAATTGCTAAATATATAGAGACGAATGAAAATGAGAACACAACATACCAAAACCTATGGGATGCAGCAAAAGCAGTGCTAAGGGGGAAATTTATAGCACTAAACGCATATATTAAAAAGGAAGAAAGAGCCAAAATCAAAGAACTAATGGATCAACTGAAGAAGCTAGAAAATGAACAGCAAACCAATCCTAAACCAAGTACAAGAAAAGAAATCACAAGGATTAAAGCAGAAATAAATGACATAGAGAACAAAAAAACAATAGAGAGGATAAATATCACCAAAAGTTGGTTCTTTGAGAAGATCAACAAGATTGACAAGCCCCTAGCTAGACTGACAAAATCAAAAAGAGAGAAGACCCATATAAACAAAATAATGAATGAAAAAGGTGACATAACTGCAGATCCTGAAGAAATTAAAAAAATTATAAGAGGATACTATGAACAACTGTATGGCAACAAACTGGAGAATGTAGAGGAAATGGACAATTTCCTGGAAACATATGAACAACCTAGACTGACCAGAGAAGAAATAGAAGACCTCAACCAACCCATCACAAGCAAAGAGATCCAATCAGTCATCAATAATCTTCCCACAAATAAATGCCCAGGGCCAGATGGCTTCACAGGGGAATTCTACCAAACTTTCCAGAAAGAACTGACACCAATCTTACTCAAACTCTTTCAAAACATTGAAGAAAAGGGAACACTACCTAACTCATTTTATGAAGCTAACATCAATCTAATACCAAAACCAGGCAAAGATGCTACAAAAAAGGAAAACTACCGGCCAATCTCCCTAATGAATATAGATGCAAAAATCCTCAACAAAATACTTGCAAATCGAATCCAAAGACACATTAAAAAAATCATACACCATGACCAAGTGGGGTTTATTCCAGGCATGCAAGGATGGTTCAACATAAGAAAATCAATCAATGTATTACAACACATTAACAAGTCAAAAGGGAAAAATCAATTGATCATCTCAATAGATGCTGAAAAAGCATTTGACAAAATCCAACATCCGTTTTTGATAAAAACACTTCAAAAGGTAGGAATTGAGGGAAACTTCCTCAACATGATAAAGAGCATATATGAAAAACCCACAGCCAGCATAGTACTCAATGGTGAGAGACTGAAAGCCTTCCCTCTAAGATCAGGAACAAGACAAGGATGCCCGCTGTCACCACTGTTATTCAACATTGTGCTGGAAGTGCTAGCCAGGGCAATCCGGCAAGACAAAGAAATAAAAGGCATCCAAATTGGAAAAGAAGAAGTAAAACTGTCATTGTTTGCAGATGATATGATCTTATATCTAGAAAACCCTGAGAAATCGACGATACAGCTACTAGAGCTAGTAAACAAATTTAGCAAAGTAGCGGGATACAAGGTTAATGCACATAAGTCTGTAATGTTTCTATATGCTAGAAATGAACAAACTGAAGAGACACTCAGGAAAAAGATACCATTTTCAATAGCAACTAAAAAAATCAAGTACCTAGGAATCAACTTAACCAAAGATGTAAAAGACCTATACAAAGAAAACTACATAACTCTACTAAAAGAAATAGAAGGGGACCTTAAAAGATGGAAAAATATTCCATGTTCATGGATAGGAAGACTAAATGTCATTAAGATGTCAATTCTACCCAAACTCATCTACAGATTCAATGCAATCCCAATCAAAATTCCAACAACCTACTTTGCAGACTTGGAAAAGCTAGTTATTAAATTTATTTGGAAAGGGAAGATGCCTCGAATTGCTAAAGACACTCTAAAAAAGAAAAACGAAGTGGGAGGACTTACACTCCCTGACTTTGAAGCTTATTATAAAGCCACAGTTGCCAAAGCAGCATGGTACTGGCACTAAAGATAGACATATAGATCAATGGAATCGAATTGAGAATTCGGAGATAGACCCTCAGATCTATGGCCGACTGATCTTTGATAAGGCCCCCAAAGTCACTGAACTGAGTCATAATGGTCTTTTCAACAAATGGGGCTGGGAGAGTTGGATATCCATATCCAAAAGAATGAAAGAGGACCCCTACCTCACCCCCTACACAAAAATTAACTCAAAATGGACCAAAGATCTCAATATAAAAGAAAGTACCATAAAACTCCTAGAAGATAATGTAGGAAAACATCTTCAAGACCTTGTATTAGGCGGCCACTTCCTAGACTTTACACCCAAAGCACAAGCAACAAAAGAGAAAATAGATAAATGGGAACTCCTCAAGCTTAGAAGTTTCTGCACCTCAAAGGAATTTCTCAAAAAGGTAAAGAGGCAGCCAACTCAATGGGAAAAAATTTTTGGAAACCATGTATCTGACAAAAGACTGATTATCTTGCATATATAAAGAAATCCTACAACTCAATGACAATAGTACAGTTGGCCCAATTATAAAATGGGCAAAAGATATGAAAAGACAGTTCTCTGAAGAGGAAATACAAATGGCCAAGAAACACATGAAAAAATGTTCAGCTTCACTAGCTATTAGAGAGATGCAAATTAAGACCACAATGAGATACCATCTAACACCGGTTAGAATGGCTGCCATTAAACAAACAGGAAACTACAAATGCTGGAGGGGATGTGGAGAAATTGGGACTCTTATTCACTGTTGGTGGGACTGTATAATGGTTCAGCCACTCTGGAAGTCAGTCTGGCAGTTCGTTAGAAAATTAGATATAGAGTTACCATTTCATCCAGCGATTGCACTTCTCGGTATATACCCGGAAGATCGGAAAGCAGTGACACGAACAGATATCTGCACGCCAATGTTCATAGCAGCATTATTCACAATTGCCAAAAGATGGAAACAACCCAAATGTCCTTCAACAGATGAGTGGATAAATAAAATGTGGTATATACACACGATGGAATACTACGCAGCAGTAAGAAGGAATGATCTCGTGAAACATATGACAACATGGATGAACCTTGAAGACATAATGCTAAGCGAAATAAGCCAGGCACAAAAAGAGAAATATTATATGCTATCACTAATGTGAACTTTGAAAAATGTAAAACAAATGGTTTATAATGTAGAATGTAGGGGAACTAGCAATAGAGAGCAATTAAGGAAGGGGGAACAATAATCCAAGAAGAACAGATAAGCTATTTAACGTTCTGGGGATGCCCAGGAATGACTATGGTCTGTTAATTTCTGATGGATATAGTAGGAGCAAGTTCACAGAAATGTTGCTATATTAGGTAACTTTCTTGGGGTAAAGTAGGAACATGTTGGAAGTTAAGCAGTTATCTTAGGTTAGTTGTCTTTTTCTTACTCCCTTGTTATGGTCTCTTTGAAATGTTCTTTTATTGTATGTTTGTTTTCTTTTTAACTTTTTTTTCATACAGTTGATTTAAAAAAGAAGGGAAAGTTAAAAAAAAAAAAACAAAAACAAAAACAAGGAAAAAAAAAAAAAGATGTAGTGCCCCCTTGAGGAGCCTGTGGAGAATGCAGGGGTATTCGCCTACCCCACCTCCATGGTTGCTAACATGACCACAGACATAGGGGACTGGTGGTTTGATGGGTTCAGCCCTCTACCACAGGTTTTACCATTGGGAAGACGGTTGCTGCAAAGGAGAGGCTAGGCCTCCCTATGGTTGTGCCTAAGAGCCTCCTCCCGAATGCCTCTTTGTTGCTCAGATGTGGCCCTGTCTCTCTAGCTAAGCCAACTTGAAAGGTGAAATCACTGCCCTCCCCCCCTACGTGGGATCAGACACCCAGGGGAGTGAATCTCCCTGGCAACGTGGACTATGACTCCCGGGGAGGAATGTAGACCCGGCATCGTGGGACGGAGAACATCTTCTTGACCAAAAGGGGGATGTGAAAGGAAATGAAATAAGCTTCAGTGGCAGAGAGAATGCAAAAGGAGCCGAGAGGTCACTCTGGTGGGCACTCTTACGCACACTTTAGACAACCCTTTTTAGGTTCTAAAGAATTGGGGTAGCTGGTGGTGGATACCTGAAACTATCAAACTACAACCCAGAACCCATGAATCTCGAAGACAGTTGTATAGAAATGTAGCTTATGAGGGGTGACAAGGGGATTGGGAAAGCCATAAGGACCACACTCCACTTTGTCTAGTTTATGGATGGATGAGTAGAAAAATAGGGGAAGGAAACAGACAAAGGTACCCAGTGTTCTTTTTTACTTCAATTGCTCTTTTTCACTCTAATTATTATTCTTGTTATTCTTGTGTGTGTGCTAATGAAGGTGTCAGGGATTGATTTGGGTGATGAATGTACAACTATGTAATGGTACTGTGAACAATCGAATGTACGATTTGTTTTGTATGACTGCGTGGTATACGAATATATCTCAATAAAATGAAGATTAAAAAAAAAACAAAAAACAAAAAACAATCCATGATTATGAAGAAAGAAGAGCAATTTAGACTCAGGGTCAGAAGAACGGGAAAGATAAAGATGCTAAATTCCAACTCCACATGTGACAAAACATTCTTTGGAAAGCAGGATTCATTAGTTCTTCCAGGCCTGAAAAGTGCTCATGATATAGTCACAGAAAAGATCACAGAAATTCCAGAAGGCCCAATGCTGAATTTTGAGAGGAAGATAAACTTACCCAATGAACCAGGTTGTTGTAATTCTCCAACATTACATCCCTGTGTAAGTTCTTCTGAGCAGCTTCTAAGCATTCCCACTCCTTTTGAGAGAAGTAAATGGCCACATCTTTGAACTTTATGCCCTGAAAGAAAATAAATATACTATTAGTGAAATTGATGGACAAAACCATCTTTGACATGTAATGAAAAAAAAAAAAAAAGGAAAATGCAATACAGAAGGGGAGCATCATCCTGAGAAATAAGACTATGCTGGACCCTTTAACACAGACGGTTCACAGGTATGGAAATAAGGGTGACCAGAGCCAAGTGCCCCCAAGATTCTTGAACATTCCTGATACTGCACATGTAACCTCCTGGCACAGTGAAATAATTCCACTATCTACCCAGAACTGGAAATAGTATTTGTTAATAAAAGTCCAATAATTGGTGTTTTCTAAGTAAATGAATCTGTACTTGCAATTACACAGAACACCATATGCCTATCACAAGAGAATTCTTAACACTTGTAAGTGCCTCCTTCCCATTCTCCCATTAATAACCTTTCAAAAAAAGTCTAAATCTCTGTTTCTAAAAATGTGATTTGAATATAATTTACATAATTTAATAGTGTCTTAAAAATTCAGACTTATAAATATGCTACAATATTAAATCCTAATCACTCTTCCATGACATAAATTCCTTAATAAAGATTAGTTTTACTGGCTGTATGACACATCAGCTCAAGTTCTTATTTTGGGGCACCGAGTTTGGACATGTGGTCTAAGATTCTTTTGCAGTTATCAGGATCATTATTTCTCAACAATTTATTACTTCCTAACAATAACAATGGTCAAATTGCACCTTTGATCCAAATTATTTTCAATTATACTCTCCTTGTTCCTAAGTTACCAGAATTATAGAGGTTGATTCAGACTCACATCAATGTGACCCAAGATGAGCACAAACTACACAAGTACAAAATTAACACAATGGCTGTTGTCCACCTTGCAAAATTCCTTGGGAATATCCCATAACTACCTACACTCTATCATATCTCCTATCATATCTCCTGTCCTAAAACCTCAGAGAACTAGAGATATCAGCAGATTCGGAGACTACAACAAATCAAGTTTGCAACATGTTGTCCCACTTAACCACTCATCTCCACTTCGTCAAACCACAGCTCTAACACAGAAGTTCTAATATCTCCAGCAAAGTGTTTTTGTTTGTTTGTTTGTTTGTTTCCTTCACTCTATCAACTCCTGGTGGAAAGGTATGTACTTTAGGCAATGTAAGTGGTTTGCTAAATGATGACTGTTCTGGTTTGTTAATGCTGCCAGAATGCAAAATACCAGAGATGGATTGGCTTTTATAAAGAAGGTTTATTTGGTTATAAAGTTACAATCTAAAGGACATAAAGTGTCCAAAGTAAGGAATCAACACAGGGTACCTTCACTGAAGGATGGCCAATGGCATCTGAAAACCTATTAGCTGGGAAGGCATATGGCTGGCATCTGCTTGCTCCCAGGTTGCATTTCAAAATGGCATTCTCCAAAATGTCAGTGTCAGCTTCCAACAGCCGTCTTCAAGACGCAACACCTCCATGGCAATCATCCAATGAAAGGTCTCACCCACAGTTGATTGAGTCACATCTCCATGGAAACACTCAAAGAATTTCAATCTAATCAACACTAATAATCTGCCTCCACAAGATTGCATCAAAGATAATGATGTTTTGGGGACCATAATACATCCAAACTTGCACAACCACCTAAACACTCGTTAAAGAACAGAAGGTCACTTGAGGAAGAGACAGAAGTCTTTACTGCTATCACTCACCAAAATGGGAAGAACTGGGGGGAGTAAGTTTCTAGAGGGGGTCAGGGAGGCAGGAATTACCAGGAAAAAGAAATCCACTGCACAAATTTTCCAAAATAAAAAGAATGCAATCAATGAAGAAGAGGAGTAACATCAACTCATATGTATAATTGCTTTAAGAACAGATCATTTACATCCTGGGTCCATCCTAAAGAAATGAAGCACATAAGGCAACGGAGGAAGAAGAAAAAGCAGCCCTGGGTCACCAGACTGATCTCAGAGTCCTCAAACGACTGAGAAAGAATTTTCCTCCACTGTTCCTATCTTTCTGCTTTCAGCAACCCCACACACACAAACACACACTCCTCACTGCACCCCCTCTCTCAGAGATTAGAGGGAGAATGAATAACCCTTAGCCTTCCTTGAACCCCAGGGAACTCAACTGTTGCACAGCAGATTTAGAAGAAATTTTCCCTCTGTCATGAGGTGATCTGAGCCCCGAGGGGCCTCCTCTGACCTGTCCTAGAGATACCTTTGTTCTGTAACTTGGAAGCCATGAGGGATCTCCAGGACACAACAGAGCCCTCAGGTCCAGGAGCACAGGACACCGGGCAGGCCCAGCCCCGGACAAAGGCTGTGACAGCAGAAGTCTTCAGCCTCTCTCAGGCCTAACTGGCTTGGTGTATCAGGCAGCTCTCTGGCTTAGTTCCCGCATGTCAGAACTAGGGACGTCAGAACCAGGGACTTCAGAACCCAAACTGAAGCCTCTTTTCTTCAAGGACCCTGTCCAGAATCACCAATACTGAGCTAGACAACCCTGAACATACTCAGCAGAGCTCAACTGCCTGGATATGTGTTGCAGTGGCCTTAAGAGAAACCACAGTTCCCAGACTCCTTTGGGCCAGCACATCCTGAGTCCCAGTTGAGCTCACTCACGGCTTTCCTGCCTGCATTATTCCCTCCCACTCCTGCCTCCAGCCTTAGGGCCAAGAAAGTATTTGACACTGCATCTCGACTACAATTAGCGTGCATTAAGCACTTTGCCTTGCATGTATTAATCCTCAAGAGAGGCCGATGAATCCCACTTCAAAGGAAACTTTAACTTGGTTAAGTGAAGTCATTTGCTCACAAACTCCTATAGTGGTGGCCTTGCTAAGTTTCGAATCTAGGCATCTCTAACTCTGCAGCTGGTTGCATTCCACCTCTGGTTCTTAAAGATGCAGCTCAGGATTTCCTGATCCTTTCGAAGAACCCTGAGCTGAGCTCTGCACTTAGCAGAGTAGAAAAAACTCAGCCTCCTCTGTTGGTCACTGTGCCAGTTCGAATGCATTGTGTCCCCCAAATGCCATTATCTTTGATGTAATCTTGTGTGGGCAGATGTTATCAGTTTTGATTAGATTGTAATCCTTTGAGTGTTTCTTTGGAATGCGCCCCACTCATCTGTGGGTGATGACTCTGATTGGATAATTTCCATGGAGGTGTTGCTCTGCATATTCAGGGTGGGTCTAAGTTGATCAGTGGAGCCATATAAATGAGCTGACATAACAGAAGGAACTCAGTGCAGCTGTGAGTGACATTTTGAAGAGGAGCTACAGCCAAGAGGAACATTTTGAAGAATGCACAGGAACTGAGAGAGGAGCTGTAGATGATGGGACAGTTTGAAGATAGCTGTTGAAAGCAGACTGTTGCTCCAGAGAAGCTGTGAGAGCAAAAACGCCCCAAGAGCAACTGAGAGTGACATTTTTGAGGAACTGCATCCTAGAGAGGAATGTCCTGGGAGAAGCTGTTTTGAAACCAGAACTTTGGAGCAGATGCCAGCCACGTGCCTTCCCAGCTAACAGAGGTTTTCCGGACACCATTGGCCATCCTCCAGTGAAGGTACCCAATTGCTGATATGTTACCTTGGACACTTTATGGCCTTAAGACTGTAACTGTGTAACTAAATAAACCCCCTTTTATAAAAGCCAATCCATTTCTGGTGTTTTGCATTCCGGCAGCATTAGCAAACTAGAACAGTCACTTCAGAGAAAAGCACTTTATGAGGGAAAATCAAAGGTAGGAGGAAGAGGGAAGAGAGAAGCACTTCTGCAAACAAAGTTCTTTTATCCAAAAAATTTCAATCAAAATCCTCCATAACTCCAGCTTTGTGTGGGCACTGGAGACATGGATGACTCTGACCCACCACCTGCCCTTAAAAAGCTCAGAGTCACAGAGGAATAATACAAAAGTAGAGACAATCAAAGGGTGTTAGGATCTGTGGTGGGAAAAAAGTTAGTTGCTTCTTTTATTAGCATGATCCCAACTCT
Source organism: Choloepus didactylus (assembly GCF_015220235.1). Lineage (NCBI taxonomy): Eukaryota > Metazoa > Chordata > Mammalia > Pilosa > Megalonychidae > Choloepus > Choloepus didactylus. The sequence continues at coordinate 17,813,039 of NC_051333.1, forward strand.
GAAAACAAAATCTCATACCCACACATACGTGCAGAAAAAATAACCTGAAAATACTATCTATTTCTGGATGGTGGGACCATGGGTAACTTAAACTTTCTTAATAACTTTCTCAAGTTTTGAAATCTTTGCAAGAATCTTATACTGCTTTAATCATTAGAAAGAGATTATTTCTATTTTGGGGAAAAAATATCTACAGCTGAAGGGGGCAGACAGGCATTCCAGGCTGTTAGAAATCTGTAAGCAAATGGGCTACTAGGAGGGGACATAAGGAAATTAGGATGTGAGAATGAAGTGAGTAACCTTAAGCTGTTCTTCACCTCCCCTCTCAAATCACTGAGGCACTTTCACTATCAAGACTGTTCTGGCAATGAGCAAAATTCAGTTAAGTGGCAAATCTAGATCATTTGAGACAAGATGTGTAAAACAGAAAGCTCTGGAGATGATTTAGGAAAACTGCTCCATAAATATTTCCTCCCCTCTTCCCAAGTTCCCAAATTACTAATATAAAAAATCTCTTGGATAAAATCATTCAAAATGTCTCACTAATCCCTATACATTATTAGCATTTAAACACAATTTAACAATTTCTTGGGTACATTAATTCATTATCAGTGTTGCTCAGTGTTTTCCTTCTCTTGAACACTGCTAACAATTGCTTACATGTCCTGAAAACCATGAAACCCTCTCCCAGAAGAAAGTGACAAATGTAACTTACCTCTGCCACGACTTTAGATACACAATGTCTCTTTTCTCCTCCTCCTCCTCTGGGTTCTTAGAGAAAGAGAAAGGTGGGAGAGGGTTAAGAAACTATGAGACACCAGTCCCTTCCTGGAGCCCAGAGGAGGACAAGTCAGAAAAGACCCCTGCCCCACTCCAGGCAATGAGGGAGCCACCAGAGAAGCCTGCTCTACTACCACCTCTCAAGGTTTAACAGACAAGGACAGGTGACCCTTAGAGCCCTAGATGGGAATGCAGGTGGGAGGAATGGGCCTCCCAGACTGAGGATCTCCTACTTCCATAAAGCCTGACTTTAGTCTTCCAGGCTCAGCATCTTACACTAAATCCAGGCTTGAAGTTCCAAGACAGCCTATGTACATAGACTCACCAGTCAGGATGGCACATCCCTGTTCTCCAGGCTGGAAGCACCCTATGGGCCTGGATCCCTAGCTGCTACAGGGTCAAAGGTAAGTGGAAGCCGCAGATGTTCCCTAGCCCCGAGCTCCAAGCTCCAGAAACAACCCATACACACATACACACCAGAGATAGACAGGGTAGGGGTGGGGGATGTGACACGGACACAGTATTCACTGAACTTGAGAGCTAGTGGTGCTGTGCCCTTCTGGTTGGGCCCGGAAGGTCAGAGGAGACTCGGCTGGGATCTGAGGTAAACACCCAGGACCCTTCCATGGTCGGACACTGCCCTGTGTAATGAAGAAGGGGCCCTACCCCTTCCCAGATTGCCCCAAAAGCAGAGTCGGCAACGTAGCCACATGGGGTATCACACACAGGGCCACATGGAGCCCTGCTCAGAAAGGGCATCCATCTCGCTCCGTGGGCATTATAATTTTCGCCCGGGGAATGCAGTACCTGTTTGCCCGGCAGGCAGGAAGGCACACCCTGCAATACACTTGATCTCCGAACACCTCCAGCCCACTCCCACCCCGTGCACCCCTCCACAGAGCAAAGCAAGGCCTCGACAGCCCCAGCCTCCGCGAGGGTACAGCCCTCATGTCCTCTTTTCCCAAACATAGGAACGCAGTCGACATCTCCAACAGCCGTCCAGATTAGAAGCTAGAGACAGATCCCAGCCCGGCCCGGGACTCCTCACCGTCCACTTCTCTGGGGCCGACACTGTGCAGTGTAACAGAGTCCGCCCCAAACCAGGGAGCCTGGCTGCCTCCGACGCCTTGAACCTTTGCGCCCAAACTCCCGCCAACTCACCACTAGCCGGCTAACTGCGGCCTTAAGTGGCGTGGCCGTGGAGGCCTCTGGGAAATGTAGTTCAGAAGAGGCTGAGTCAGCACAACCACCTTCCCACCCGGAGTCACAGCCTTGCCAAGGCTTCAGTGAGACACAGCTCAGACCGCTCAGTGCCCCCAGGACCTGAGTGAAAGGACAGGTGGAGACATCAATAGGCAGCCACCTAAGGGGTAGGAAAAGGTTGTGGGCCGTGGAAACTTCTGGGAAACGTAGTCCAGAACTGGGGACAGCTCGTAGTGGTCTGGGAACAGGACATTTCTAGTCCTGGAAGGCAACCCGGCCACAAGCAGTTCTCACCCCCAAGGAGTGGGATGCCCGAGGCCTCTAAGAATTGTGTTTAAGTGCCAGGGAGAGGACTGTCCAGGAGAGGACTGTGTTGGTGATGATAGCATAATATTGTGACTGTAATTAAAACCACTGAATTGTATACTAAAAATGGTTAAAATGAAAAAAAATATATATATATACACATGCACATATACATATATAACTACAATTAAAAATTTAAAATTACACTAAATTTTCTTTTTAAATTGGGAAGGATGAAATTTTTTAGGCTATTAAACTTCTATTTGAGTAGCCTTGGTATCTTCTCATTTACCTGGGTTTTTAGTGAAGTCCTCCAATATAAATTTATGGTTTTCTTCAAATATGACTTCTTGTAAAATATATTCCTATGCTTTTTTTTATTTGTTTTGATTGTGTATGTTTTTTCTATATTTCTAACTGATTATTTCTGACTTAAGCAAATGCTAATGCACAGCATATCTTGTTTACTCTCTTAAAAGTTTTTATTAAGGTTTATCCTTATCTCTTGTGATGTCTTGGTTTATGGTCATACATAAAATACATTTTATGCTCACATAAAATACATTTCTGTCCTATATTTTCCAAAATTTCTACTACCTTATAGGTTGCATGGACTTAGATTAGCTACAACTTTCAAAACAATGTTTAGTCCTAAGTCATAGTAGTGATTTGAGTATCTATATTTTATTTCTAATTTTAATGTTAATGCATTTAATAATCATTTAATATATTTATTTTATTAGGAAAGGGTGTTGAATTTAATCATATGTATTAGTTTCCTATTGCAGCTGAAACACATTACCATAAACTTAGTGGCTTAAAATAACACAAATTTATTATTTTACAATTCTGGGTGTCAGAAGTCCATAATGGGTCTCATGGGCTAAAATCAAGGAATCAGGAGAGCTGCACCCCTTCTGAAAGCTCCAAGGGAGACCACCTCCTTGCCTTTTCCAGCTTCTAGATGTCACCTGCATTCCTCAGCTTTCAGCCCCTTTCTCTATCTTTGAAGCACAACACTCCAATCACTGCTTCTATTGTCACATTTCCTCTCTGCCTGATCCTCTTGCCTTCCTCTTGTAAGGATTATCTTGGGACCATCAGATAATCTAGGATAATCATCCCATCTCAAGACTCCTTAATTTAATCATACCTGCAAAATCCCTTTTGCCATGTAAGATCACATCCACAGGTTCTGGGGATTAGGATGTGGACATCTTTAAGGGGCCATTATTCTGTCATTATTTCATCAAAATAATTTCATATATGTATTTCTTTTTCCTCCTTTAATTTGTTCATTTGATGCATTCTGTCATTATATTTCTTAATGTTCTTCCAACATCAGAAATCTTTTGACAATTCATTGTATAAATTTTATACTACATTATTGAAATCAGCCTCTTCCTGGAATTTTGCATCTATAATCATAAATGAAATTGATTAATACTTTTCTTTTGGCCTGTCTTTATCAGCTTTTATGCTAGCTAGACAAAATTAGAAAACAGTCTATTTCTTCCTGAGATATTTATAAATGGAATAACAATCATTATTGGTTGAAAAATTAGCTAATATGAAGCTACAAACCATTTTTTTCTTCCCCAACTGTTTCAGTCAACAAAAAGGAAACTATTGAGGTCTCAGGCCCATGGGGTCGAAGAAGATCATCCCATGTGAGTCCAAGAAGCTGTGAAGAGGGGGCCTTTGTTTGACTTTCTTCTTGGGGCATGGGTTGTTGGTGGGTTGTTGGTGCGGCTGTACTTCCTACTGTGGCAGTTGACAGCGTAGAAGAGGCGACCATAACACCTGCAACAGATCATCTGTTGCAGCTGTACTTCTGGAAAAGCTGGCAGAAGGAATGGTCAGTGATGCCTCCCCAGAGGTAAATCACCAAGTGTGGGGTGGACTCTTTCTGGATGTTGCAGTCTGAGAGAGTGCAGCCATTCTCTGGCTGTTTGCCTGCTGCTTCAGTTTCCTAGCTGCCATAACAAATACCATGCAAAGGGTTGTCTTAACAACGGAACTTTATTGGCTCAAGGTTTCAGAGGCAAGAAGGCTTCTTTCCTCAGAGGGTTAGATCTTTTGGCTCGCAGTGCACATGTTGATGTCTTCTTCTTTCTCTTCCGGGTTCCACTGATTACCAGCTTCTGGCTAAGCCCCATGGCTTCTCTCTCTGTGGCCTTCTCTATAAAGCCTCCAATAATAGGATAACACCCATCCTGATTCAATAGGGCCACACCTTAAGTGAAGTAACCTCATCAAAAGGTCCTATTTACAAGAGGTTCATACTCAGGAATGAATTAAGATTAAGAACATGTTTTTCTGGGGTACCTAACTCCAAGCCACCACACCCACAAAAAATTAGATACTGCTGGTCAGGTGGGATGCCCTGCTTGTCTTGGATTTTGGTTTTGACACTCTTAATGGTATCACTAGGCTCAACCTTGAGGGTGATGGCTTTGCCCATTAGGGTCTTTACAAAGATCTACATCTTTTTGCCTGCCTCTTGGCCACCTCATTAAAGAGGCTGTATTACTTTTCTAATAGGACATATTTTTAAAAACTTTTACATTATAGTTATTGTTTAGTACCTGTTTTCTACCTCTTAGTACGAATTAGTAGTTTAAATTTTAGAAAATCTAAAATTTTCTCTACTATTTTAGAGTTGCACATAACTACTTCAAAATTCTTTTAAACTGTACATCTAAGGTTTAACTAATCTTGTTTCTAATGGAATGGACAAATTGAAGATTGGCAAGAAGGGCTGGCTTACACACCTTTGTGAGTGTGTGCTCACACTTCACATAGGTGGAGAACTGCTATTTCCTTCATAATATTTTGTTTATAATTATGGGACTATGAAGGGTTCTAAGTGTAATAGCAATTCTCTATATCATTCACCCCTATCCACATTTCAATGAACAATTTGAATTTTTGTAATTACTTTCTTTCATCCTATGGTATGTTTGTTACAATTCTATTTAGGAAAATGAAATTTTATGATTGTTGACCCTAAGAAATAAAAAATTGGGGCTTTTATGGTCTTTTTTTCTTCTTCTAGCAATTAATGTTTATTACATTTTCCAAAAGTCTTGGTCCATAACGGATTGCAAATTTTAAAGAAGGAAAGAACTATTCTAAAAAAACAAAGGATGGGATATTTAATTGGTCTACTTTGAAGAAATAGCTAAGTGGTTATCTGCATATTAGTTAATATGACCAAAGACTCTTAAGAAAATAAGATCAAATTGAATCCTTAATGAAAACAAGCCCAGCCATAATCTTCCTTCTATAGCAACTGTATGTCCCCAGATGACTAAAGATCATCCTAACTAGAAAAAGGCAGAGGTAAGTTCTTTTATTTAGAGGTGCACCCTCTTCCACCTCTATCATTGGGGGCATCAAGTCCCTCTTGGATGACTTCTATTGCAGGCTCTACCTCTTGTATCCACCTTCACTTCAACATTTTGATTTAGTGATCTGACCTGTTCAGGTGCCTTATCTTCCAGAAAACATTTAAAGTTTTATTTTCTGCCCTTAGTATCTGTCCCTTTAAGGAACATCCAGCCACAAGAGAAATCAAGTCTGCACTCTGGTCACCAGGAGATCTTAGAAAGTTACGGTCCAATATGCAAAAAGGAAGTCAAATTCTACAAAGGTTCAGAGGCTAATATAACAAATTTGTATGGCCTCCCTAATGCATGCAGGAGTACTGTCAATGATAGGAAACAACTTTGCAACATGGCACCAGCCCTAGCATATTCTCTGCCAAGTGCAATTAACAGAACATATCAGGAGTATTTCCTGAAATGGCAGCTCATGTTCTCTCCGTTAAATATAGAGGAGAAACAGCAGCTGGCTACAAGGGCATACTAAAATGTCTTTCAGAGGCAGTCATTAACTATGCCCCAGAAGCAGCTGCTGAGACAGTGGCCTTGGCTTCTGCACTGGCTTTCTGCACAAAGGCTTGTGAGGCTGACATTCCTCTGTATTTGTTGGCACACAGAGTTATCAGTTGAAATTGCCACTGTAGCTAATATTTCCATGGCTGAGAAAAATGAAACTACTGAGACTGAATTAACAGCACTAAAAAAATTATGTATATTTCATAAATATACACCTTCAATATGACCCAGCCAGTCCACAACTAGATATTTATACAAGAAAAATGAATATATGTATTTATACAAAGACTTGTACACGAATGTTCCCGGTAGCTTTATTCATAATAGTCCAAAACTGGATACAACCCAAATATTCACCAACAGGTGACGGGATGAACAAATTGTGATATCATTACTCAGCAATACAAAGAAACAAACTACTTATAAACACAACAGGGATGAATCTTACAATATCTAAACAAATGAAGCCAGATACCAAAGACATTGTATGATTCCATTTATATGAAATTCTAGAACAGGCAAAACTAATCTGTGAAGATGGAAGTTACAACAGTCGTTATCTGAAAATAGGGATGGAATTCTGGAAAGAAGTCAAGGAAACTTTCTGAGGGGATGGAAATATTCTATTTCTTGATCTCAGTGATTATACACACACACACACACAGACACACAAAGAGACATACATATAAATATGTAAAAACCCATCAAGGTGCATACTTAGCATTTTTATATTTTACTACAACTAAATCATACTTTTTTTTTTTTTAATGGAAAGGGAAAAACTAAAAGAAATTAAACTCTAGTGCTAAGGAAGTGAGTAGGGGAACTTTGGATACGTGGGTCAGGGACAGAGTAGAGAAAAAAAGGAAAGAGTAACCTTGGGCAAATAGCTTGATACCGTGGGCTAATCAAGGGCCTACAAATATATTTCAGACCTAAGAAAATATGTATAGTCTTTAAAATATGAAAATCAGAAGATGAAAATTAATACTTATAGTCTAATGTTTCAAAAATTTAACATGACAGGTATATTATGCAACCCAATTATATATGTGTGTGTATATATATATACACACACATATACACACTTTTAATAAATATAATGTAGGTGATATGTGTTTCAATGCATTTATTCATTTTCTGAGTGCTGAAGTCCTCGTAAGTCCCTAAAGTTTAGATCTTAAAATAGCCCTTGTCTTTCCTTCTTTACTCTCTCACCTCTCACCCCTTTGTCTCCCTCATTCCCACATTTCTGTGACAGACATAACCTTCTATCCCAAGGATCCTGGCTTCTGCTTTCCACATTTCAACTTGGTTCAGCACATTCAGTCCCCATTCAACCCGTGGTGAAAGGACTTTTCACCAGACCCAGAAAGGATCAATAGGACTTGGGATTCCCTCTCCTTGGAGATCTTTTGAACCTACTTCCTCTGGCTCTTTGGCCTACAGGCCTCAGAACCATAAAATTTTCTCATGAAACTAACCCAAAATTCAGGTTGCTTTTGGGCAAACTTTTAGGCCCATTACACAGAAACCTAACAGGCCAATGCAACATGATTAAGTTAAGCGTGGACCCATCTTTACTACTATAGCCAAACCTGCACATCTTTCCTAGAAATCCTTGGGACAGAGTCCTTATAGGAATGGAGACTTCCAACTAACCCCTTGGAAATCACACAACTTTATACTTCTGTGCAAATTTGGATATATTATGTCTCCCAAGAAAAAGCTATGATCTTTTAATCCAATCTCGTGGGATACTGGGATTGTTTCCATGGAGATGTGACCCACCCAACTATGAGTGACACTTTTGGATAGGATGCAACCTCTGATTGAATGTTTTCATGGAGGTGTGGCCCCGCCCATTCAGCATGGGCCTTGATTAGTTCACTGGAGTCTTATAAAAGAGCTCACAAACAGAAGGACCTCAGAGCTGCAGCTTAGAGAAACACTTTAAAGACAGCCTTTGAAAGCTGATGACATTTTTGAGAACGCCAGTTTGAAACGCAACCTGGGAGCAAGCAGACACCAGCCACATGCCTTCCCAGCTGACCATTTCTGGATGCCAATGGTCTTTCTCCAGTGAAGGTACCCTATTGTTGATGCCTTACTTTGGACACCTTATGACCTTAAGACTGTAACTTTGTAAACAAATAAACCTCCTTTATAAAAGCCAATCCATTTTCTGGTGTTTTGCAAAATGGCAGCATTAGCAAACTGGAACAACTTCCATCAGAATTTCACCTGAAAACTTTTACTTGAGAGACACTGTGTCTTAATCATAGGCTTGGAAAGTGTGTGGTTATTTCTTTTCTTCTTTTTGAAGACATTTAGTCAAGTTTTAAGACCTTATTTGGACTTGATAATTGTAAGGAGAACAATTCTACTGAGAAGGAACACAGACACCAGATCCATGTCTCCCAACTTTGTCTTTACTTTTGCCAGATTTTGTTTGATACCTTTATCTTAGTTGCACATGTTTATATTAATCACAACTCTTGGGGTATACATACGCTCATCACTGTTCATGTAGGACTAACATTTAGTTATTTAGTTGGTTAGTATGATAGATTGTGATACTATAGCATATTTTTTTACCCCTCCCTTCTGGAGGGGTAATCCTCCCTACAGGAAGATTATACTTCTTGTGCATTTATACCAGATTTGATAATGTGACTTGCTCTGGCAAGCGAAATGTGAAAGTGACATGCCAGTTCAGAAGTTTTAAGAGCTGTTCTATGGTTTTGTCAACTCTCTTTAATATTCCTAATATTCTTAATATACTTTCATCAACAGTAACAAACATAATGTATGAATGCTAGGGATCAATGATAGGGGGATAAGCAGTACAGGATATTTTGGGTTTTTTCTTTTTGCTTCCTGGAGTAATGAAAATGTTTGAAATTGATTGTGGTGATGAATACACAACTATGTGATGCCACTGATAGTATAATTTGGATGGATTCTATGGTGCAGGAATATATCTCAATAAAATTCCATTAACAAAAAACTAACTGCCAAACTATTTTTCAAAGTGGCCCATCAATTAGTTCCTACTAGCAATAAATTACAGAACTTGGGAACACACATCCTCTACAACACTTGGTATTTGTGCTGAATAGCTTCCATTTGCCCCTCCAGATCAACTCTTCACTTCTACCCACCCTACTCTGTGCCTCAGAGGCTGACCTGTATGGACTGCATCAATGTAAGTTATATGTATAGCAAATATCTGTTCCTAATTTGTAACTTGTTTATTCTGGTTTCTGATTGGATTCATCCCATGAGATCTACCACGAGGTCAAGGGAGAGAGAAAAGTGTGGATGATATATTGATCCCTCCCCAATTTGTCACTGTGAAATTACAATAGGCAGGCCATGTCCCTCAACCAAAGGGCATAATTCTTGACAAGCATCCTCTCCACACAGCCCTCTGTATCTCTGGGATCTGATATCACTGTCTTCTCCACCCCGTTAGGTTTAGTAGTGATAGTGGACCTCTACCCCAGGATACATCTCCATCTCTTGTGGTTCTCTAGATGCCACCCACATCTTTTGTAAATAGTTCCTTTAATAACCTCTACTCAACTTACCAATTTGAGTGATGATCTATTTTCTCCCAAGTCCTGTTGAAACATTATAGTCAGATTCTAACTTTTGACAATTGAGTGGATGCAACATGACATCTTGGTGTGGTTTTGAACTTGCATTTCCCTTACTCTAATGATATTGAACATCTCATCATATATTTATTGATCTCATAGGTTTTTTTTCTTGATATGCTTGTTTATGTTTTTTGTCAATACCTGTATTGCACTTATTTGCTTTTTTTATTGATTTGAAGTTTAAATATATATACTGATAGCAAGAATTTGTCAGTTATGTATAGCAAATTTCTTTTCCTAACAATAACTTTTTTCTTTTGCTTTCCTTAAGCTGTCATTTAATATTCTTATTTTTTAAATGCCAAAAGTATCAATCCTGTCTTTTCTAATCAACTCTGTATTTTGTTTAAGAACTATTTCACCACCCCAATGTCTAAAAGATATTCGACTATATGTTTTACCAAGTATTTTAAAGTTTTGACATTAAAATCTTTCATCCATGTGGAGTTCATTTTTGGGTGTCATGGGAGGTAGGAATCTAATTTCATTTTTTTTTGCCAAATAAACTAATTTTTCCTGCTCCACTGATTCAACTGTCCTTCCATCCCCCTGGCTTAATATACTTTATCCATCTGTAGTGGGTTCAATGGTAGCTCCCCAAAAAGATATGTCCATGTCTTAGTCCCTATGAATATGACCTTATTTGGAAACAAATGTAATTAAAGTAAGGATTTCAAGATGAGGTCATCTAGGATTATCTGGGTGGGTCCTAAAACCAATGACAAGTGTCCTTGTAAGAGAAACACAGAAGAAAGACACAGAAAGAACAGGATAAGGCAATGTGACTATGGAGGCAGAGACTGGAGTGATGTAGTCACATGCCAAGGAACTTCGGGAGCTGCCAAAAGTTGCAAGAGACGAGGAGAATCTCCCCTACAGCCTCGAAAGGGAGCATAGTCCTGTCAAAAGCTTTATTTCAGACTTCTGGCCTCCAGAATTGTGGGAGATTAAATTTCTGTTGTTTTAAGCCAACAAGTGTGTGGTAATTTGTAACAGCAGCCCTAAGAAACTAATACACTATCATATATCAAAATTCTATACAACTTACAGAAAGTTTCTGGGTTTTCTACTGCATTCCACAGACCAACCTGCCTATCCTGTAACAATATTACTTTGTCTCAATAACAGATGCTTTTGGTGTTATCCAAGGGATTTTTATTCAACCTTTTGAGGAACCTGTGGTCACTGGCTGACTAAAGGTAAATAAAGTAAGAGTGAAAACGGGAAGAGATTTGGATGCAAAAATTCAACATGCCCAAGTGGGGTCTCTGGTAAATTGATTCAAACATGTGAGGAATGAATAACACCAATTTCATACAACTTCATTCAGAAAAAAGGAACATTTCTTAAACTCATTTATGAGGTTAGAATAAACTTGACATTTAAACCTGATTAAGGTCAACACAGGAAATAAACAATTATTGGCAAATATCGCTCATGGATATAGATGAAAAAAAAAAAATCCTAAACAAAATATCAGCAAATTCAATCCACTAAAGTATATATAAAGATAATAAATTACAACCAATAAGGTTTATTCCAGGAATGCAAAATTAGTTTAAGATTTAGAAATCAATCAATATAATTCACCACATTTACAAATTAAGGAGCAAAACCACATGCTTACCTCAATAGATCAAAAAACTGATAAAATTCAATACAGGCATACCTCACTTTATTGCACTTTACTGATACTGCGCTTTTTACAAATTGAAGTTTTGTGGCAACCCTGCATCAAAAAAGTCTATCAGCACCACATTTTCCAACAACATGCTCATTTTGTGTGCCTGTCACATTTTAATTAAGGTATGTACACTGTTTTTTAAGACATAATGCTATTTCATACTTAATAGAGTATGGTGTAAACATAATTTTTATATGCAATGGGAAACCAAAAAATTTGTGTGATTTGCTATGCTGTGATATTTGCTTTATTGCAAACTGAACCTGCAACATCTCTGAGGTATGCCTGTACTTATTCATGATATAAACTCTTGGCAAGCTAGATATAGAAGGAAATCTCCTTGATCAGAAAAAAAAGGTATCTACAAAAATCTATAGCTAACATCACACTTAAATGGTGAAATATTGGACACCTTTCTCCTGTGTTCAGGAAAAAGACAAGGATATCGCTTTTATTTAAAATTGTACTGGAGATCCTAGCCAGTGCAATAAGGCAAGAAAAATAGATAAACATGTAAAAATTAGAAGGGAAGAAGTAAAGCTTCTTCACTCACAGATGACATGATTTTCTACTCGAAAATCTAAAAGAACCTACACATTATTAGAAAGAACAAATGAATTAACTATGCTAGTGGACACAACATCAATATTTTAAAAATTGTATTTCTGTATACTAGCAATGTATAAAATACAAATTTAAAAAAATACTTACAGTAGCACAAAAAAATCAAATACATAGGAATATACCTAATGAAAGATGGCAAAGCTTTACACTGAAATCTATAAATCATTTTTTTGTTTTTTCATGAGTTATCTATTTATTTATATATATTTCATTAATCACTGCTATGCACATACATGTTAACAGTATATAATAGTTAAGCACATCATCTTGTATTGTACACCTTTCAGTTGACATTCAATGTGATTTTCTGAATCAACCCAATAATTATAATTTCATTTAGTGTTGAATAAAATACAGAATCTGGAAGACACAATAGAAATATTAGCAGCAGCTTTTACTTCACATGCATTTGTATATACTAATCTATTTGGGAAAAAGTACAATATTCTTTCCTATTAGTTGTTACAAAATTCTGCATTCAACACTGCCAAATCATCTCACAATCCAAAATTTTTATCTTAATTATTTTTCAGTAATATATGATGAGGCCATATTCTGAATTTGTGATTGAATTGTGCAATAAAGAATTCTTCTTAGGGGTTTATTTCCAGGCTGGTAATTCTGATGTGAACAATAACTGAATATTTTTTCACTTGATTTTTGCATTGGCATTTTTTCAGTATGAGAAACTTCATGCTGTTTGTTCCAGTTTGCTAATTCTGCTGCTATGCAAAATACCAGAAATGGATTGGCTTTTATAAAGGGGGTTTATTTGGTTACAAAGTTACAGTCTTAAGGCCATAAAGTGTCCAAGGTAAGGCATCAGTAGGGTACCTTCACTGAAGGATGGCCAATGGCATCCAGAAAACCTCTACTGGCTGGGAAGGCACATGGCTGGTGTCTGCTTGCTCCCAGGTTGCGTTTCAAAATGGCATTCTCCAAAATATCAGCTTTCATCGGCCATCTTCAAAATGTCTCTCAGCTGTAGCTAACATTTGGGCCTGTGTGGCTCTTTTTAAAGTACTCCAGTAACCAATCAAGATCCATGCTGAATGGGTGGGGCCACACCTCTATGGAAATTATCTAAAGATATTACCCACAGTTGGGTTGGTCACATCTCCATGGAAACAACCTAATCCAAAGTTCCAACCTTATCAACACTAATATGTCTGCCCTCACAAGATTGCATTAAAGAATATGGTTTTTTCTGGGAAACATAATATTGACAAACTGGCACACTGTTGAAGGAATTTGAAACCACTAAAGATTTTCTTCATTCATTACACTGAGATTTAATAAAGGATTTTTGATGTTCATTTCATTAAATACTTTCTCTAAATATCTTCTCCAGTATTATTTGCTGGTCCCTTAGAGTCTCTTCCTCCTAATAAGGATTTTCCTGTCTTACTTCCAGAGTTTGGAGTTATTACTGTGCTACATTTTTCTTGTCTGCATCTAGGCTGAGGTTCAGCTGGAATGAACTACACACATAGGGTTCCTCATGTTGTTTAAGGATAAATTACAAAAAAAGGTATTATATTATTGATTACTTTGATAAGGAATTAAACTCCTGTGTGTGTTCTCTCATTTGTTTGAACATTAGAGCTGTGGCTGAAGACTCTTCTGTATTCATTACATTCATAGTGTGGTTTCTCTCATTTCCTCAAAGGGTAGCATATCAACTGAAGCCTGTCCCACATTGACAGCATTCTTATGGTTTCTCAACAGTGTGAATTTTCTCATGTTTCTTAAGAGTAGAAGATCCACTGAAGGCTTTCCCACAAAGATGGCAAACATATGGTTTCTCTCCAGTGTGAATTCTCTCATGTTGTCTAAAGTTAAAACTTTTATTGAAGGCTTTCCCACATATATAACATTTGTATGGTTTCTCTCCACGGTGATTTTTCTCATGGTGTCTAAGGGTAGAACTGTGACTGAAGGCTTTTCCACATAAATGGCATTCATATGGTTTCTCTCCTCTGTGAATTCTCTCATGTTGTATTAATTTGGAAAACTGATTGAAGGCTTTCCCACATATTTGACACCCACATTGTTGTCCTCTAATGTGACATATCTCATGTCTTCTAAAGTTAAAACTTTTTCTGAATGCTTTCCCACATAAATGACATTGATAAGGTTTCTCTCCAGTGTGTATTTTCTCATGTTGCCTAAGGGTAGACAGTTGACTGAAGGCTTTCCCACATAGATGACATTCATATGGTTTCTCTCCAGTGTGAGTTTTCTCATGTTGTCTAAGGGAAGAATTTTGATTGAAGGCTTTTCCACATACAAGACATCCATACGGTTTCTCTCCAGTGTGAATTCTCTCATGTTGTCTGAGGTTGGAAGATGTACTGAAGGCTTTTCCACATATTTGGCAACCATACCTTTTCCCTACAGTGTATGTTTTCTCATGTTGTCCAAGATCAGAACTTTTTCTGAAGGCTCCCCCACATATATTACAATCATGTGATTTGCTTCTAGCATGAATTTGTTCACCTTGATTAAAGCATGGCTGGTCACTGAGGACTTCTTGGAATTGTTTGCTGTTACAGGATTTCTTTCCAACTTGAGTTGACACATATTGAATCAATGTGGAGTTGTAAATGAATTCTTCTGAATTATTACATTCAATGTGATCCTCTTGAGTGTGAAATCTCTGCATTGACAAGTTGGTGGATGTGTCATTCCTGCAGATATGCTGCATGGGTATCATTTGTTTTCTAAGGTCACATTCCCTGCCCATGGACACCAAATGATTCATAGTCTCCAGCATCACATCTATGAAAAGCTTTCTCTGGAATGTGTCCATCAGGGCCCACTCTTCCTGGGTGAAGTCTATAGCTATGTCTTTGAAGGTCACTGATTCCAGGGGATGCATTGTCAATAGTTTGGCTGTTGAGTTTCTTTCTGTGGTTTTTCACTCTCATACAGGACAATCACAAGCAGGCAATGCAGATCTGAAATTGTAGAGGACAGAGAGGCCAACTAGACTCAGATTGGTTCCACAGGCAAGCAGCACTTACTCTTCTCCAAGGAAGAACTGTCCAGCACTGTCTTCTCTGGTCAAATGCCTCCTCTAATTTACCCTGCTAGGGGTGTCTCAGTCTCTAATTTATCTTACTGCAGAGTCTCAGCAATCAGAGTGAAGACACAAAGGTATCACCATTGGTGCCTTGCCTTGACTGTTACCAGAGCCTGCAGCCCCGGAGGGCACCTTCTATCTCACTGGGGCCTCCAAACTTGTCTAAAGACAAGTTGAAGTGAAGTTGCAGACTACACCATCTTATTTGGGGAACTAAAGTTTTGCTGCAGCCTACAAATCATTTTGAAGACATAGAAGACCTAAATGAATGGAAGCATATACTTTATTCAGGGGATTGTAAGACTGTTAGATGTCTATTTTCATTTAAATTGATCTCTATATTCAATGCAATCCCAACCAGAATTCCAGCATAATTTTTGTGGAAATCAACAAGCTAGTTCTAAAATGTGCATGGAAATACAAAGAAGCTGAAGGACTTCCATTGTTAGAGAGCAAGCCTGATGATAGTGTTACATCTATGGTGCAAGGATATATAACTATACCAGTGGAACAGAGTAAAAGTCCAGAAATAGACTGAGCACTTTTAGATACCTGATTTATTACAAAGATGCCACTGAAATTCAGTAGGGAAGAATGGTCTTTTCAACTAATGGTATTGGGTCAAGTGGATACCCATGTGAGAAAAAAAAAATGAAACCTTGATCCTTACCTCAAACTGTACAAAATAATTAAGGCAAAACTGATCATAGACCTAAATATGAAAGTTAAACAGGAAACCTCTAGGAGGAACCATAGGAAAATATCTTTATGACCTTGGGGTAGACAAAGATTTTTAAAACTGGAAATAAAATGCAGTAACCATAAAAGAAAAATAATGATAAATTAGATGTTACTAAGATTTGAGAAATTCTGTCAAAACTCAAACTAGTGGGAGATGATAATGCATACATGTGACAAAGGGTAGGTATCCAGAATGCATATCCACAAGCCCATAAGAAACACAATACAATAAAAAATATGGACAATGATTATTCACAATAGCCAAAAGCTGGAAGCAACCCAAGTGTGCATCAACAAATGAATGGATAAACAAAATGTATAACATGCACACAATGGAATATTATTCAGCCATAAGAAAAAAATGAAGTTATGAGACATGCTGCAACATGAAAGAACCTTGAAAACATTATGTGCAGTGGAATAAGCACATAAGTTGAATTATATCACTTATAAAAGATGACTAGAAATAGCAAATTTGCAGAGATAGAAAGTAGAATAGAGGTTAAGGGGGTGATTGTTAAAAAAAATACGGGCAATAGACTAGAACAGGCACTTGAAGATATTTAAATGGCCAATAACATATGAAAAGGTACTTCACATCATTAGTCATCAGAAAAATGAAATGATATACCACTACATTCCCAACTGTCTTTTTACCATTGGTTTCTGTGACAATGGATCTAAATAGGGTCCACATATTGTACTGGATTGTTATGTATCTCAAGTTTTCTTTCAGTCTAGAATGTTCCTATCTTTTTTGTTTTGCCATGGACTTACTGAAAAGAGATTTGTTGTTCTGTAAAATGTACAACAGTTAGGATTTATCTGATTGCTTTTTTATGGTGTCACAACTTTTTTATATATATTTTATTAAAATCAGATTTTAAATGCACAATTAGATTACCATTAAATTTTTTGGCTGCCTTTATCACATCAATTGGTACATAATAAATACTGAAGTCCTACTTTTATTGAGGGTGAGATCGATCAGTGGTGAAACCGATCTTTCCATTTTAAAAGTTGCATTTTTATGTACAGTGACCCTTTGGAGTCCCCAAAACATCCAGTTTCCAATCAACCTTTCATCTAGGGTTTTAGTATACATTAATGATCACTGTTTGAATCAGTTATTTCATTAGAGGTTGCAAAATGTTGATTTTCCTAATTCTAACATTCTTCTTACATTTAATGCCCAGAATTACTCTATATAGGACTTTCCCTTATCAACTATTTGGCTATTTACAGCCCCCAACAGGACTATTTGGTTACTATGAAATAATACAGTTCAAACAGAGAAGACAAGATAAATTCTTCTTTCCCTTTATCATTTTTGCAGAATAAGGAGTTGTGCATTAACTATTGCCAACAGTGAAAATGAGTTTTTGATTTCTTGCTTTTTACCTTTTTCAATATTATTTGATCTTAGGGATTTTGAGGAATTTTATATATTTTACTGTTCTGTAATCATTAATCTTTTCTTGTTAAAATCATCTTATCTTTGGCCAATGACAGTCTCTTCAGATTGACTCGTGTCCTTTGGAATGATCTGATAACACTTTTCCTTTCTAAGACACTACAAGGTCCCAGACTGTTGTAACTGATGTCTGGTTCAACTGCACTGTGATCAGGGTACAGTTTAAGCTTTCAATCTACTGATATTTCTTGATACAATATTTATGATCAATTTCTGTAATGTTCCATGTTTGCTTGGAAAGACTATATTCTGAAATTGTTAGGTAATAAGGAATTTAACCACGACCTTTGCCCTAAGCTTCTGGGAGGTAATCTCTGAACCCTTGGAATGTTATGCCTGATGGGTGTGCCTTTGCCTGGGGGCCTTGGGTCATATTGGATAGTGTGACAATGGGATTTAGGGTTTGGGCTGGCTACACCAGGGAGTAACTTGATTTAGGGTGGGGGCTTTGGGTCATGCATTATCAGTGAACCTCCAGATGGCATGGATATTGAGATCAGCATAGAGGCAATCAATCATCCACATAACAGATCCCTAATAGAAATTCTGAACATAAAAGGCTCAGGTGAGTTTCCTTGGTTAGCAATACTCCATGCACATTATCACACATAAATAACAGAAGAGTAAGACTGTCCTGACTCCATGGGGAGAGGATACCTAGAAGCTCTACATTTGGTACCCTCCTGTATTCTACCCTATGCATTTCTACCCTTGGCTAATTTTAATCTATATCCTTTCCCTGTTATAAACCGTAAATGTGAGTATAACTGCTTTCAATGAATTCTGTAAGTCCTAGTGAATTATCATACCTGAACCTGCAGCTGGTGTGAGAAACGAGTGTAGTCCTGAGGACTGGTTAACCTTTTCATGTATGTTCAAGACAAATCCAATAGGTCAATTTTGTTAATGATGTTTCAAATTATCTGTAAACTTAATAACCTTTTGTCTTCTTGATTGGTTATACAGATAGAGAGAAAGAGAGGGATATTGTAAAATCTCCCATCATTAAAGTGGTTTTACCTCCCTCTTTGTAGTTACCCCAGTTTTTACTTCCCAACACTTTACTAAAACTACTCTTGTCAAGGTCACCAATAACTTTACCATTGCTCAACAATCCAGTGGTCAGTTTCTCAGTCTTCTTCCTTTACTTATTAGCAAAATTTGATAAAGTTCATCACCCTCCTTTTGAGAACAGGTTTTTCACTTTGCTTCCAGTACACCATCTGCTCTGGGGGTTTTCCTACTTTGTTGGCCCCAATTTCTTGTGTCCGTTGCTGTTCTAACCTCTAAACACTGAGATCGGTCCTTGGATCTCTTCCTATCCATTCTCATGGCTTTAAATACTATCAATATGCTAACAACTCATGAATGTGTATCTCTAGTCAGAACTCTCCTCTGGATTTCAAACCCACATATCCAATTGCCGACTGGACTTCTGTGCTTGAAAATCTAAAAGGAATCTCTCTAGTAACCTGTCTACCCATACTCCTAAACCTACTCTTCTATCACTTTTCCAACTCAACAAATGAAATTATGTATTTTATGTTGATCAGGCCAAACTCATTGATGCTTCACTCATATGCACCAAACCAAATCTTTCCAGCTCTACCCTGAAATTATCCCAAGGACCTGACTACTTCTCAATACCTTGACCACTATCACCCAGGTCCAAGCCACCATTACATCAGCCTCAGTTTGTGTTTCACTTCTACACTGTTTCTCTACCCTGTGTAATAAATCCACTAGAACAGTCCCTTCAAAGCATGTTACATTTTGTCAATGCTCTGCTCAAAGCTCTTCAATGGTTTCCCATTACCCACAAAATAAGAGCCAAATTTATTCCTAAACTCTTTGAGGCACTACATAATCTGGCCTTGCCCTCTTTTTGAACTTTATCACTTATTACTCTTCCCTTCCTCACTTTGCTCTGACCATATAGTCTACTTCTTACTATTCTTTGAACCTGTCAGTCAGACCCTCACTATGGGGTCTTCCCACTTTGTTTTCTATAGCTGGATATTATTTATTCAAATTTTTTCATGACTCATTATCTCATCTCCTTCAGATCTCTGCTCAAATGTCACCTTCAAGTTCCACTTCCTGTGATGGAAAACTTATGTCACACTAACCCATCCACAGATAATAATTATAAACTCTGGACAAAATATATATTAAAAAAAAAACTATTTGAAGACACTGGGGAACAACTAAAACCTTGCAAAAATTGGAGGAGAGTTTACCCTTAAAAAAGGAAAAAGTGCAATGGGAAAGACATTTGTACAGATTTTCAATGAAGGGCAGTTACCAGACCCTGTGGAATGGGGTGGCTAGAATTCAGGCAGAAAGCCACAATCTTACTGACTTGAGAAGTTAGAGGATGGAGTTTGGGGCTGCTAACGTCATAAAGTGAGGGGTAAAATTCCAGAAACGAGGGAGCCCAAGAGAAACGGGACTCAAGATCTGTATATAAACTCCATCCAAATCTTTGATTGATGCCTGCACATGTTTAGGGAAACTCCAAGCAGCCCAGGGAAAGCAACAACTAGAAAATTGCAAGAAAGAAGCAGAAATTTCAGCTACTTCAGGGAAGACAGAGTTTGTATTTTTAGTCCAGCCAAGTTAACTGCTTTTTGGAACAAAAATGAACAGTCTTAACAGGAACAGAAGAGAATCTCAGAGTCTCTATAACAAACCATTCACAATGTCCAGTATATAATCAAATTTACCAACTATGCAAAGATACAGGAAAGGTGACCTAGAGTCAAGAGGAAACTATTGGGATTATAAGATAAGGGTTTTTTTAAACTTATTTTGACATAATTTTAGACTTACCAACAAGCTGCAAAGAATGGTATGGAAAACTCCCACATACCTTTCACCCAGCTTCCTGTAATGCTAACATTTTATATTTCCATAGTAAATTACAAAATCAGGGAATTAACTTCTGATAAACTATAAACTACAAATTTTTTTTTTTTTCAAATTTCACCAGTTTTCCCACTACTGTCCTGTTCCCAGGATCCAATCCAGGATTTCACATTGCATTTAGTAGTTATAATTCCTTAGCCTCCCCAAATCTAGGACAGTTCCTCAGTCTTTCCCTGTCTTTCATGAGCTGGACACGTTTGAAGTGTACTTGTCAATCTGAAGAGTACTTGTCAGTTATTTTGTAGAATATCCCTCAATCTGGGTTTGTCTGATGTTTTCTCATGATTATAAGTTTATCTATTTCTGGCAAAAATACCACAGAAGTGAAATTGTGCCTTTCTCAGTCATCATATCAGGAGGTTCATGCTGTTATGACTTATTACTAATATTAACTTTGATAATGGTTAAGGTGGTGTCTGCCAAATTTCTCTGTGAGGTTACTAATTTTCCCTTTGTAATTAATATCTTGTGAGAAATACTTTATAAATATCTGTGTATCCTGTTTCTCCTCAGACATCTGCCTACTAATTTTGCATGTTATCAATGGATCTTATCTGCAAAAATTATTACTGTGATTTTCAACTTTCCTAATGGTGATTTTCATCTTTCCTCTTTCCTTCTACATTTATTAAAATTCTTTCAATAAGGAAGAGTTGTGCCTTCTTCCAAAGCTATTTTTTACTCATTTATTTACATCAGTATGACCTCATGGACATTAGTTCATTCTGGGTTATAATCCAATATTATTATTTTATTTTACTTTACTTGTTGCAGAAGTTGTTCCAGCTTTAGTCATTAGGTGTTCCTTCGGGTTTACCACTCTTCTGATCATCTTTTTTTAAAGCAATTCCTTACTTTCTGGCATCACAAGGTATTCCAGTTTCACCTTGCATTTCCCCTCACCCAACCCTGGAATCAACTGCTTTTCCAAGGAGCCCTGGTTTATTTCATTGGAGAATGGTATTTAGAAAACAAGATGTGGACACTGGGTATGCTCATTGCTATAGGGTGTCATCGTTCTAGGCCCGCTCAGTAGACAGAACCAAGAAATATATGTATGCGTATCAAGCCATTCATCCATCTATCTAATTATGAATTCATACTAATATCTCTGATTCCAAGCCAACATTCATTTTAGCCTCCCTTCTTTTCTTATTTGTAACTTCTTTCTCTAATAGTGAGAAACTGAACTTCATTATCTACTGCATACCCGAGGCAGCTGGCCATTATAGAATAGTGGAATGGCTTGTAGAAGACCACCTATGGCAGGTTTTATCTGTCCCCAAACTGTGGTTCTCAAACTTGGCATGTACTAAAATCATCTGGAAGGCTTGTTAAAACAGATTGCTGAGCTTGACACTGAGTGTCTGATTCTTTAGATCTCAGGTGAAGCCTGAGAATTTGCATTTCTGAATTCTTTTAGCAATGCTGATGTTTTCGGAGAACCACAGTCCTACAGGATGTAGTATAAACTGAACCACTGGTCAATTTCTCCCATAGTCAGAATACATGGGGATTGGGAATCAAATGAGCAAAAGTTTTCCTCACTTTCATGCTGAATAACTCACACAAAGATTTTTAGTTCAAACTTTGAGCTGAAAAGTTGAGTTCTGTTTTAGTGGTTTTAGTTCCTGAAAGGGACATTTATACCAGGGGACACAACAAACTGAAGTTGAGATTGCCACCTGGCCACTTTGGATTCCATAGGCCCCTGAACAAACAGGCAAATAAAGGGATATTTTTGGTTAGGTGATTGATGCCAATTACCAAGAAGAGGTTGAGTCACTGCAACAAAGTGGGACATAAATATCGCTATCTAGAACCCAAGGAATTCTCTGGGGCACTTCTTAGTACTTTCATGTCCAGTAGAAAAAGCTAATGAAGGAAATCAGCAACCCAATATATTTAGGACCATTAATGACTCAATCCTTAAGGAGTGAAGGTTTGGATCATCCTAACCAGATAAAGAAACCAGACTGGCTGATGTCTGGTTGGGACTAAAGGGAACATGGAATAAATAGCAGCAGGAGAAAGTTATAAATATATCAGCTACATCCTTGTGGTAGTTACAGAGCAGCTTTGCATATTTTCTTCCTTGTTTAGTTTGTTTATCTAAACTTACTGCTGCCTATCTTTTCTGTCTCTGTTACAGACCTTTCTACTGTCAATATTAGCCTCACAGAATTCCACATTTCCAAGCAGAACATCTTTATTTAATTCCCAAACACATACCACAGAAGAATAATCTCTGCCAATCACTCAAACATAATTCTGTAAGCACTTCATACTTTTTTCAGGATTTTCCGTCAGGATTGCCATCCTTTATTATCTCCTTCTGATCATATCCAACACATTTGTGTTGGCCTCTGGCTCTCACATCATCCAAGGATCTTCATCCAGGTATACTTAATCTAAATAAGAACCCTATGATATAGGGAGGTTGGTTATTACCATTTTATACTAAATACAGTATGATCGTATGTGTGTATGTCACTCTAGTATGTGGGATGGGTCCTGGGAACCTATATGCACCCAATTCCCCAGAGGAGTTTTCATTCACAAAAATGGGAACCATCAAGTTGGTCTTACTTAACAATAGACTGCATACCTGTCAATGTAGAAAATGCTAATCCTTCTGTCACCTCTTGAACAGCACAGATTATGATTTTGAGAATAACTACAATTTTATCCCTTTTCCCCTTAATTATGCATAATGTCTATTTTTTGGATAACTTTAAGTCATATTTATTTTATTCTAAAGTGTTTTTTGAAGAGTCTAAATGAACATTTTTTTTTCCTTAAAATAGTATGCCAATACCATTTATTCATTAATTTCTTCCATTCCTCTCTCTTCTTAAAATTGCCTCCTCCTCCTTTCAGGACTATTTTTTCTATTTCTTTGTACTACACACCTGTGCTTGCTCACTTTTAAATCATTATTACATTTTGAATGCTTTAACAACTGATAACATCATTCTTTATGTTTTTGAAGACAGTTTTCTTATTTTTCTTTTTAAAAGTTAAAATTTCTTACAAAATAATTTTAGAAAATACAAAGACACACAAAGAACAAAAGAATGGTCATCTCTAATCCACTCAATCTGTGATAACTCCTGTCAAATAGTGAAGCAAATCCTTTAGACTTTCTCTTATGAAAACACACTGATGCTTTTCATAATGTTCTGTAAACTGCATCTATTACAAGATACACAAAGAACAGCTTTTCAGGTTGGGCAATACAGGTCATTATCATTACATGTAATGACTTTGTTCTGTTCAGCTTCATGGCGTTCAAGGCTAAACAATCATTTTACCAAACTGCTACTGCTGAATGCTGGGATTATCTCCAAATTTTTGCTATTTTAAACATCCCGATGAACAGGCCCAGAATTCATTTTGTTATGCTTGCCTGCTTTTTAAAATTCAAACTAAATTTAAGAATACACGAATGCCTTCTCCTTTTAAAAGATATAAACAATGTAGATATGGTTAAATTCTCCCTTGACCACTATTTCTAATCATAATCCTTTCCTAAAGCTCACTAACCTCATGGCGGTTTCTGGTAAGCAACAAGTGTTGAGGATTAAATGAGTTAATATTTAAAGAGAGCACTTGTAACTATGCCTGTCACATAGTAAATCACCAGTAAATGTTAGTCATTCTTACCACTGTTATCACATCATGATTATCTGCTGAAAGGTCTTCAAATTTAGACAATTTATATTCAGGAACGTGTAATTAATGTGAGGAAACCATCATCACCTATTCTTTAGTGAACAAATGATATTTCAAGCTGAAAAAAAATAAGAGGTAATGTGTATAAAAAGCTTCACTAAAAACATCAACGTTTATACTGAATTGTTAACTTCATACCAGCATGAAAACCTGATACAATAGTGTGGGAGCGAGGTTATTTGGAAGTACCGCTTTTAAACAATTAGAAACAGATCTGAAAAAATTCTCCAAACAATTGTAAAAAAAAAGCAGAAATTATATTGGCCATGTAATCTGGCCCAAATTAATCTAAATTTTACACTAATAGAGTAAAAAGTGTCTGAGTATTGATTTTAAATGCTTATCCAGATAGCTCTTTGAATTAAGGGAAATTTTTAAGCTATATAATTTGTTTGGAACTAAACAACACTGATTATAATATATTGTAAAGCCAATTGTTGCTAAAATTAGAGAAAAATGGATAGTTTAAAATACATATACCTATTAAGATATAAACCAACCAACCAACTATGTAAGACAATAAACTAGAAGAACGGCAAAATAAACCCAAAGACAGTGGAAGGTATTTGTAAACCTAAAGGCAGATTAGTTTTAAATGCAAACAAACAAACAGAAAACCTCAATCAATAATATGAAGACAATTTTCTTGAAAGAAAGAAAAAAACAACTGTGAAAATTCTCATTTAAACAAAGGCAAATGAGCAGTGTTATGAATGAGCAGCAAAAACTACAGATTTATTTTGAAAAATGTAAAGGTAATATTAACTGTCATGTTTCCTTTTGTAAGATAGGCCAAGTGGTGATTTTTCTAGGAAAAAAATATTTCACCAGAATTTACTCAATAAGAGAAAAAACTTAATAAATTGATAAAAACACACACACAAAATAAAATAT
This sequence comes from Choloepus didactylus, assembly GCF_015220235.1. NCBI lineage: Eukaryota > Metazoa > Chordata > Mammalia > Pilosa > Megalonychidae > Choloepus > Choloepus didactylus. The sequence goes on from NC_051333.1 coordinate 17,838,060, forward strand.
AGCCAGCAGTTTCCGCTAAAGTAACCAACAAACTAGATATTTATAGGATACAATTATCCAAACATTCACAGAACTTCTAGAATATATTAGAAGATCAAATGCTTGACAACTCATTCTGACTGGAATAACCTTAATTAAAAAAATTTATTGTGGTAATATAGATCCAACATAATATTTTCCATTTTAACCACTTTCAAGTTTACAATTCAGTGGTATTAATTACATTAACAGTGTTGTGCTATTATCCAAACCATCCATTACCAAACCAAATGGAAACTCTACCCATTAATCAATAACCTCCGTTCCACTCCCCGCCCCCGTACCTTGTAATCATCTGTCTCTATGAATTTGCACTGCAATAACCTTAATTTTAAAATGGAAATAGGGAGGTGCAAAACAATTTTCCAGTATCAATTATAAAATATACACAAGCATCTTATGTAAACATGCAAATTTAATCCAGCAATCTATCAAAATAGTACAAATAGAAGATAATTTAATCAGAAATTTTGAGGTGACTTATTTCAGATTAAATATATTTCCAGAGTTTGAGTAACAGTCTGAAAAAAAAAAAGAGGAACAGACCCAAACTCAACATTATCTAGGTGCAGTCTCTTCGTATTGCTCAACATTAAATATTTTTACATATAAATGATATTTAATTTTTCACAAACTGTAATTTAAACATTTAAGAATTAACTCTCCTTCCACCTTGCCCAAAAAGACTCACAATAACATCCTAACATTGCAATAGGTTAATTCTCAATCTAGGAAATAATGGTGAACATTAAAATATGAAAATAGTTTGTGAGGTCCTTGAATTAAAAGAAAGGCAACAACATTAAACCTCCACAATTTACCTTTCTTAAACCCAACATGTCTTAAAATAATTTGACTTGAGACTGCTTTGCCCCTAATAGTAACACTGTGGGCCACAGACACAGTATGAGCTATGACTAAGGGTAGAACTTTACAAAATTATTACGGATGGTTAGCTAAGTATTTGGGGGACACACACTTTTCTGGGCTTCTCTTATCTCCATAGTCTTCAGTTGGCTGGATCCAAGGTTGAATCCCTTGAGGGTAATTTTTTTTACTTTGAATTGCTGAATATTTACATAGGGAAAAACTGCACAGCATTGATGTGCTTTTGTCATTTTGAGTTAATTGGAGGTTCTTTTCTAAGTGTTAAAAATGCCAGAATATGGAAAGGTTAAAATAGCTACAACTGCAGTATGCTTTGTTTCTACTTCTTAATATTTTCTGATTATCAGAAACGAAACTTTTCATTTTCTTTCCTTCTACGTGTATATTCTGAAGCTTTCGTCAGCTAAAATTACAAAGCATGCTTTCAATACAAGCTGAAAACAACGCAATGTTTTAGAAAGAAAAGACAATGTTCTCCATTCCTTACCATTTCCTTTTTCCCCCTTCTTCTTCTATTCCTGCATCCTTGGATTTACATCTGGTGTACAAACTTTCACACCCTTCTACTTGCTCAAACATTAACATGTTTGATCTTTTATTTACTTTTAAGAAGTGCATTCATGTTAAACATTTCTATAATTTTTCGCACAACAATACACCTTCAGCTTTAATTCACTCTTTTTAATGGTTGCATTATATTCCACAATAGAATTCTACTGTGCTGGCATATTTTACTGTGAGCCTTCAATGCTACTAAAACCAATGTTTTTATATATATATCAGCTCTTTATTTCCATGAGTTAGTCTTTTCAAACTTGAATTTCTGAGGCAAAGGGTATGGATTTTTTAAAACGGACAATATTTTGGGAACAGTTTTAGATTTACAGAAAAATTTTACAGATAGATTTACTATATGTATAGCAGACAGTACAAAGGGTTCCTATATACCATCCCAGGCCCATGTGTACAGTTTGCCCTATTATTCACATCCTACATTAATATGGTACATTGTTACGATTAATTAACCAATATTGATACATTAAGTCCATAGTTTATTCAGATTTCTTTAGTTTTTGCCTAATGTCATTTTTTGATTCCAGGATACCATAAAACATTTAGTTTTCATGTTTCCTTAGGCTCCTCTTGGCTGTGACAGTGTCTCTGACTTTTTGTTGTTGTCTTTGAGTTTTGAGGAGTACTGGCCATTATATGGTAGGATGACAATGGAATTTCCTGATGTTTTTCTCATGATTAGACTAGGGTTATAGGTTTGGGGAGGAAAATCTCAGAGGTAAACTGCCATTTTCATCATCTCATATAAAAGGTATGTACTATCAACCTGATTTATTACTATTGATGTTGATCTTGATTACCCGGCTGAGGTAGTGTTTGTCAGATATCTCCACTGTAAAGTTACTCTTTTCCTCCCTTTCCATACTGTATTCTTTGGTAGAAAGTCATTATGTGCAGCCCACACTCAAGGAATGGGAAGTTATACCTGTCCCCATCCTTGAGGGTCCAGTACCTATGTGATTTATTTGGATTATTCTGCATGGGAGAGTTGCCTCTTCTCCCCATTTTATTAATTTATTCAATTATTTCTTTATATCAGAATGGACTCATGGATATGTATTTTATATTTGAGTTATAATTCAATACTACTTTATTCATGTTGTTGCTTAAATTGTTCTAGCTTTGTCTATTGGGAGCTCATTCAGTTGGCACCTGTGCCCCTCTGAAATACCTCCAATTGTGTATGTCATGTGGGTGTATTTGAGCACTTTATTTTCTGGTCCTTTAAAATGTCCCAGCCTCATCTTGTATATTTCCTACCCTAGTTCCAGAATCAGAGGGCAAAGATCCTTTTACTGGAGAATGGTATTAGAAACCAGGATCTGGATGTTAGGTGCAGTAGAAGTGTTGTTTCTTTTAGGCTTTCTCATCTGATACAGCATAGATATGTCTCCATATACTAACCTGTGCATATACAAGTATTTATACATATTTTTATATGTAACCATCTGTATCAATATTAAGTTAAACGTAAGTTCTTACTGATGTTTCTAACCCTAATCCATTACCACATGAATCACTGCAGCCTCCTCACCTGGAGGATCATTCACATTTAAAGTGATTATTGATACAATTAGATCAATATCTATCATGTTTATAACTGTTTTCTATTTGTAGCACTTGCTGATTTTTCTCCCTTTCTTTTCCTGTCTTTATTTTATGATTTCTAAAATTGTGGTAGCATATAACATAAAATTTGCCATTTTAACCACTTTTAAGTGTTCACTTCAGTGGCATTAATAATATTTACAATGTTATACAACCACTGCCACCTTCTACTACTAAAATTTTTTCAACACCCAAAACAGAAACTCTTTTATCCATTAAGCAATAACTCCCCATTCCCCCTCACCCCAGCCCCTGGCGTCTCAATTTAATTTCTATGTATTTTTTTTATTTTAGATATTTCCTATAAATGTAATCATATAATATTTGTCCTTTTGTGTCTGCCTTATTTCACTTAGCATAATTTTCAAAGATCATCCAAAATTATAGCATGTATCTGAACTTCATTCCTTTTATGGCTGAATAATATTCTTTTTTTATGTATACTCTACATTTTGCTCATACATTCATCTGTTGACGGGCACCTGGGTAGTTTCCACTTTTTAGCTTTTGCAATAATGCTGCTATGAACACCAGTGTACAAGTATCTGAATCCCTGCTTTCAATTCTTGAGAGTATATACCTTAGAGTGGAATTGCTGGGTGTATTAGTTTACCAGCTGCTAAAACAAACACCATATAAAGGGTTTAGCTTAAAAAATGAGAATTTATTAGCTCACAGTTTTGAGGCTAGAAGTCCAAAATCAAGGTGTCAAAAAGGCAATGCTTTCTCCCTGAAGACTGTGGCATTCTTGGATTGGCTGCCAATGATCCTTGGGTTTTTGGCTTTTCCATTACATGGCAATGCACATGTCAGCATCTTCTTTCTCTTCCAGGTTCCAATGACTTTCAGTTTCTCCTCCCTGGTGGCTTTCTACCAGTGGCCTTCTCTATAAAGCCACCAGTAATAGGATTAAGACCCATCCTGATTCAGACGAGCCATACCTTAACTAAAAATAAGATCTTCAAAAGGTCCTACTTACAATGGGTTCACACCCACAGAAATGGATTAAGATTAAGAACATGTTTGTCTGGGGGTGCATAATTCATCCTACCACAACCAGTTATATGGTAATTCTATGTTTAACTTTTTGAAGAACCACAGAACTGCTTCCCACAGCAGCTGCACCATTTTACACACCCACTAGCAATGAGTGAGTTCCAATTTTTCCACATCTTCATTAAAACTTACCGTTTTCTATTTTTATAATAATAGACATTTCTTGTAGTTTTGATTTGCATTTCCTTAATGACTAATGATGTTGAGCAGCTCTTCATTTGCTTACTGGTCATCTGTGTATCTTTTTTGGAGGTTGCCTCGTTAGTTTTACTTGACTATTTTGTGTATCATTTTCTCTATTAGCATATAAATTATACCTATTTTTGAAAAAAAATAGTGGCTTCTCTAAAGTTTGCAATACACATTTACAACTAATATAACTTTACCTTCCAATAACACCATACCACTTCACAGGTAGTACAGAGTATTGCTAATTACTTGTTCCCATTGTAACACTGCTGTCTTTGTTTTCACCTAATCCTTATTCTATAAACACCCAATTTACTGTTACTATTATTACTTTGAAGAGTTAATCTGAAGAAGAAAAATAAAAAGATTGTTATTTTGCCTTCATTTGTTCCTGCTCTGATACCATTCCTTTCTTTATGTAGATCAGAATTTCTGATCTGTATCATTTTCCTTCTCTCTAAAGAACTTCTTTTAAAATTTCTTTTCAGGGCAGGTCTACTGGCAAATTCCTTCCATTTTGTTTCTGTGAAAAAGCCTTTATTTCTTCTTCATTCTGAAAAATAATTTCACTGGATATAGAATTCTAGGTTGGTAATTTTAAATTTTTCTTTCAATACTTTAAATATTTCATTTCTCTTCTCATGCTTGCATGCTTTCTGATGCATGGAGTATGATATCATTCTTACGATGTAATTCTTATCCTTGTTTCTGATGTAAGGTGTCTGCCCCACCTCTCCCCAACAGTCCCCACCCTGACTCCCTGGCTTCTTTCAAGACTTTCTGCTTTGATTTTCTGAAATTTGAATATGATATGACTCAGTATAGGTGTTGTTTTTTTTTTTTTTGGTATCCGTGTTGTCTGAGCTTCTTTGGTGAGTTCTTTCATGTTATTTATTTCAAAAACTCTTGGCCACTATTACTTAAAATATTCCTTCTGCTCCTTTCTCTTTCTCTGCTATTTGTTATTTCAATTACATATGCTATATTTTTTGTAATTGTCCCACAGTTCATGGATATTGGTTTTGTTTTTTCCACTCTTTTTTTGTCTTTGCATTTAAGTTTGGTAAGTTTCTGTTGACATATTTTCAAGCTCACTGATTATTTCCTTGGCTCTGTCCAGTCAACTGATAAGCACATCAGAGGCAGTCTTCACTTCTGTTAGTGGTTTTGATTTCTAACATTTCCTTTTGATTCTTAGAATTTCCATCTCTCTGTTAACACCAACCATTTGTTCTTGCATGCTAATTTTTCCATTGGAACCCTTAAAATACTTATAGTTACTTTAAATTGCCTATTTGACAATTCCAAAATCATGTTATATCTTAGCCTCATATTTGCTTTGTCTTTTTTTTTTAAACAATGAACTTTGTTTTTAGAATAGCTTTAGATTTACAGAAAAACACAGAAAGTAGACTGCTCCCATATACCACTTTCCCCCTCCCCCCCCCTGCTCCCAGTCTCTTCTATAATTAACATTTTGCATTAGTGTGGTATACTTGGTGCAATCATGAATTAATACTGATGCATTATTAGTAACTAAAGTCCTTATGTTTTGTCTTTTCAAACTTTTTTTCCCCTTTACCATCTTGTAATTTTTTGTTGAAAGCTGTACACGATATACTGAGCAGTAGAAACTGAGGTAAATAGGCCTTAGTGTGAGATTTTTATTTTAATCTGTCTAGGACTGTGCATCATGTTTGCTGCAGCTGTAGGTGCCACAAGCTTCAGTTCCTCTAGTGTCCTTGTTATTGTTTTCTTTTTTCTCCCTTCTCTGTTATCCCTGAGTTTCCCTCACAACTCCTTAAATGGAGTCTGCGCCTTGTAGTTTTCAGTTTTAATCCAGGAGTACTGCTGATGTGGTAGTAAGGTGTGGGGAGGAGAAACATTTCATAATCTTATGATTATAAATCTGTCTTTCAGTGGGCCTGAGTCCCTGGGATATGACTTTCAGAAGGATTTATTAGCCTTTTTTCCTTTCCATTCCCTTTAGTGAGAGAGTAAGGATAATAGGGGCTGTAGTTGGCTAACTGCCCTTCCCCAAAGAAGGTAAGATTTTCATCATTTCCCTAGAGGAGCAGGCTTTTGTTATCAAGAACACGCTGAGGTATTTCAAAGTTGTTACCAGATTTTTAAATAGCTATTCCAAGTTTAATTTACAAAAGGGTCATTTTATTTCACACCTCCACCAGCAGTGAATGAGTAACCTTTTGTTTGCATCATCTTCAGTGTTGGATGTTATAAACCTTTAGAATTTTTGTAAAACTACTGCATGAAAATAGCAGTTTTCATTAAAATTATTTCCATTACTGAGGTTAATTATATTTTCTCATGTATTTTCATTTGGATTTTCTCTGAAGTTAACTGCCTATACACATATGCTGATCATTAATTTGAATGCACTCTATTAATAAAAATATTAATTCTATTATTGCTAAGTATATTAATGATATTTTCCAGTTTAACTTTCTTTACTTTTGTTTCTGATGTTTTTCCAAACTGAAAGTTTTAATTTTTATACTGAAAATATGCCTTTTCTGTTTCTTTCTTAAGAAAATTCTTCTCACCTTAATCGACAACACCGTGAAATTTTTCATTTTTAAAAAGTCATTTTTTATGATTTTACTCCAACTGAAATTTATTTGCAGGGTATGGAATAAAAATTTAACTTTGTTTCCACCTAGATGGAAATCCAGTTATGCCTGAACAGATTTTAAATAATCCATCACTGTTGCACCAATTTAAAATACCTTCTTTGTCATCTATAAGTACTTACATAAGTTGTTTGATTGTTGGACCTTCTTTTCTGTACTAGTGGCCTTTATTTTATATGACTTTACAGTAATTTTATATACATATATATATGGTATAGCAATTTTAGCCTGAGAAACCTATAAATTTTACAGGGGCTCATGGTTATCTGGTTAAAAAACTGTATTTCCCAGCTGATTCTGCAGTTACATCTGGTCATGTTATTGGATTTTAGCCAGTGGGATGTGAAGGAAGGTAATGTGTGTAACTTTAGATAGCCGTCCTTAAAGTAAACTGATGTGCCTCTTTGTCTTTTCCTCCACACAGTGATTTGGGGTGTGCAGAGAAAAAGAGGAAACATCAGTCCTGGACTGTCTAACTGCTGACAAATAAATGGGAGGATAGAATCAGTTTCCATTTTATTTTAGAGCACTGTTATTTTGGGTCCCTGCTACATGCAATTAATTTGTATCTTAAAACATTGGCCTTATCTTTAACAATAATGGGACTTGAAATACTTTCAATTAAACCTATAGTAACCCCCTTAATTATACGCCACTGTCTTCCACTATTTTTTTAACCCCTTTAAGACAATTCTGCTATTCTTTTCCATTGTCAATATTTCTTTATATTTACTCAAATATTTAACATTTTCTTTGTCCACCAATCCTTCTTGCTTTTTCAACCCTCCCTCTGGCACCACTTATATTATTAATAGCAAGTTCACCCACACCCACCCCCCACCTACCTCTTTAGTCCATGACACTGAGTTTTTCAAGAGATCAGGCCAGATGTCAAACAGCAGTGCATAAAGAGTAGTCTGAGAATCCCCGAGGATCCCTGAAGTCAAAACAATTTTTGCAAATTCTAAGACTTTTCCTTTGTCCCTCTCATTCTCTTATGAGGGTACATGAGTTTCTCAGAGCCCACGTAACATGTGACACTACTACAGACTGAAAGCAGAGGCAGATATAAGAACCTAGCTGTCATCTATTAAGCTAGACTATAAAGGGATTTGCAAAATTGTACAACAATGTCACTGTTTTCACTAAATATTTTTGTCTTGAGAAAGTTATTTTTCATAAAAGATATGTTAACATGTAATGAGTTTACTATTTTTTTAATGAATTAAAAACACTAAAAAATTTTCTCTGAGATTGCTGTTGCAAAATTCCCATTTTCTTGCATCAGGTTCTCAGGGAAACAGAATCTAAAATGGAGATTTGTGGTCAGGTAGCTGACTGGGGGAGAGCTCTTGGGAATATTACCTGTCAATAAATGAGGGAAACAGAACAGGGTGGAAGAAGTTGAACTCTGATGTAGCTGCAATCCCTTGGGTAGTTATAGAGCTGGGATGGCTTTTTGGAGTTATCGTAAGTTGAGGCAAAGGGGGACTAGGCTGCCCTTAGGGAGGCAGTGTAACCTGGGGCAGGCAGTTCCCTTCATCTGAGAGCGACTGCAGAGGAACTTAGCTATGAGTTGTCAGCAATCAAGATGCCCAGTAGTTGGCAGCATCAGTGCCTCAGACCTGCAGGGGGTATCTGACAACTCTGAGGCATTACTTACTGTGTAATAAAGAATTTAACCTTGCCCAAAGAGAGAGCTGGCCTTTACCCTTGACTTCTAGTAGGGAACCTCTAAGCCCTCATGTCATGACTAATAGAAGGGTCTTTGCTTGCCTGGGGGCCTTGGGCCACATCAGATAGTCTAACAATATGATTTAGAGTGGGCCTTTGGATCATATAGTATCAGCTTGACCTCTAGAGGGGCTAGAGACTGATATTACCCACATGATAAATTAACCATGCCTACATAATGAAGCCCCAACAGAAACTGGACGTCAATACAGCACTCTGCATTGTCACACATTGTTTCCTAGAAAAGTAGTGTGTCCAAGACTCCAGTGGGACAACTGGAAGCTCCATGCTTGGAACTTTCCTGGACTCAGCCCCATGCTTAGTTTTCATTGGCTGATTTTAATCTGTATCCTTTCACTGTTTTACTCAATAAAATGAGTATAACATCTTTTAGGAAGTTGTGTGAGTCGTTCAAGTGAATTATCGAACCTGAAGGTGATCATGAGGAACCCTGAAGTTACAATTAATGTCAGAAGTGAACATGGTCTTGGTACCCCCAAACTTGCAAATAGGTGTCAGAAATGAGAGGTGGTGTCATGAATTATTCCCAACTTTGCACTTCTACTCCAGAGTTCTCTAGCGATCAGGCTGAAATGACCCATGGTAGGACTAGGTCTAAGATCATAGCCTAACATTCCTCATTCATGATCTTCTTCCTCCCTGCCCTTTCTGTCCTTTTGGAAGCACTTCCTTAATAAAACTTTTGCATGTGAATCCTCATCTCAAAGTCTGTTTCTAGGAAACACAAAGAAAAAGAATGTCCAAAACAGAACTTGATTCCATTCCCTGATATTCACCCCCAAATGCTCCTCCCTGACCTGATGCATTATTAGCCAGTGGTCCACCATACAGTCAGTGGCTCCCCCTAAAATACAGAAGTTAGCTTTTATCTCTTTTTACCTCCTCTTTCATATCAGTGTGTTCTATTCATTCACCCCCAAAATACATCTCAAATCTACCAATTTCTACTGCTGTATTCTCTAGTCCAAGTTGCTATTAATATTTTTTATTTCATGTGTGCTAAGGCGATTTCCAGGTAATGGACATTATGAAGTTAAAAAAATAATACAATCTAGAATAGAAACTTGACAGACAGCAGTTCATGTGTATCCAGGTAATCAGGGATTACCATGATTTAATTAATCATATTTCAGATGTTATCTCAGTCACTTATCTTATTATTTAAACCCTTTAGGATAGGGAAAAAAATACCCAAAACAAAGGAATTCAAAGAACCCAGATCATCCACTTGCTGACATAGGTTAATAAAACATCCTTCCTATACTTCAGGCTCAGGCTAACCCGCAAGCACTTTACCTCACCTGATAAGCACAGCCTCTCTTAATAGCGAAAAGAGGCACCTAAAGTGGTCCTTATGGACCTTAAGTGAAACATTAAATTGCTTTAGTGACTTCAAAGCCATGTAAAGAAAGGGGCAGAAGAATTAAGGTATATAAAGTTATCTTCAAATAAACACGAAGAAGAAAATCAGAAATAAAATGACAGTTTAGACAAAAACAATGTCTTGCAACTGAAAATACACAGGTTTTCTTGTGTGGATAACACATGAACTTTGAAAACTATCTTTTAAAAAAAGACGTCTACAAGTATTAAGTTTGCTTCCAAACTGGATTTAGCATATAACCGTCTAAAGAACAGACTATTAAATGAGAATACTCATTTAGTTATTTAAATTTTGGTAAATTCTTGTTTTCATAAAAAATCAGCCCCAGCTGAGAAGTCCTAAGTCACTGTAAATCTTTTAGAATAGCTAATAAAAGTCAAATATCAATATAGTCATGATTGCGCTTCACAACTTCAGTTTGAACAAACAGGAAAGATTTAATTTTGTGAAATCAGGTTTTCAAACAAATTCAGATGATGTTCAAACATAAAAGCCAAAGACCCTTTTTGATCAACACCCCCAATCCCAATCTCCTTTAAAAAAGGCATTGTGACTTTCTTTAAATCATATTTTAGAGATGACATAATAAAAAAGTATCCATAGTAAGAGTTGGTTCATGCACTGTTACAAAGAATGAGACACTTTTAGAGATACTATAAAATCACTTAAAAGAACTCTTAAAGATGTTGCCCAGAACTCAAAGGTTAATGCCCAGAATCTGAGACCATATCTCTCCACCATTTGCAAACAAAATTAGAGAGGCTATATAAGTCAAGGGCTTGTGGAAGGATGAAAATTTTTGTTAGGGTAAGAATGAAGCAATTTTATTTATACAATTGCTTATGGCTGCCTCAAAGAAATAAAAAGACTTTCTTATTATTACAAAATATTTTAATAATTAACAATAAAATTAATGCCTACAGCTGGCCACATGGAAACTTACAGGGCAAGAAAACTAATATCCCAGAGTCAATTTCTCTTAAAAACATATTCTCTCCATGACTCAGCACATATTATTCATTAGTTAACTAGGAGCCCAGAAAATCTTGTCAAATAATGCTAGACATACTCAGAGGATAGGGACCATGAGTGGTATACTATGATGTCATGAAACAATAAATGACAATGTATTTGATTTGTTACACTGTCGTCTCATTTTCAAAATTTTAAGTTATTATATATTTACTTGAATCTAAGACACTGTTGGTTGAACTATGACTCCCAATTTCAGAAATGTTAAAATGTAAAAAAAAAAGCATTACAGAACAGATAAAATATGTTAAATTCATATTATAATAGGACTATCAGTTTTAATTACTGATTTTCTGGAAATATCTTTGATGAAATAGTTTAGCATCTGATAGGGCATATGCATCTATTATAATATTTTTTCTATAAACAAAGGCTTCCCCATGGCCCTTTAATTCTGAGAAGTAAATAGAAAAACACTATTAAGACACCCACATTACCATTTCACATCCATTAATTTTTAAGATTTATTTTAAATGCTACCAGAGTTTTTTTTTCTTTTTAAGGCATAAAGAATTACAAATAAAGCTAAATTAAAGTATCAACATCCCCAATCCCAATTTCCTGCCAGACACAACCACTATCAACAATTTGGTATGGATCTTTTTAGTCCACATAAAATAGTTTTACATACATACATGTATCAATAATAAAAACAGACTTTTGTTATTTGTGAATGTTTTCATTCCAAATTACAAGAATGGCATTATACAATATGTATCATCTGTATCTTGATTTTTTCAACTCAATATTGTTTCAAATAACTATCCATGTTAAAAAATATGGTTCTACTTCATTGTTTTCAACTGCTCTATAGCATTTTATCATTTGACTACACCATATTTTGTTCATCCATTACCCAACTGATGAATAGTTGTTTTCAATATATACATACATACACATATATATGTATATATATTTTATAATGCATATTTGTGAGTTCTAGAAGTGGAATTACAGGGTCTTGATGTCTTTTAAAAAAATGCTTCCCAGACCTCAAGGTCATAAAGACAGTATCCTGTATTTTCTCCCAAAAGTTTCAGGGTTTGGCTTTTCACATTCCAGTGTTCAGATCCTTGGGAATTATGTTTCCTTAAACTTTGTAAGGTTATATGTAATTTTAATTTATTTCACCCAATATGGAGAGTCAAATACTCCAACAATTTTTATTGACTAGGCCATCATTTCCCTACTGACTTATGTTGTCTAACATATACCAAGTTCACATTTATTCTGTGGTCTATTTCTAGACACTCTATAAAACCTGTTTATCTATTTAATGCACTAATACCACACTTTTTTAATGACTATGACTTCATGTGTATTATATAGTATGAGGGTGTCTTCTCCCTGTTCTTGTTTAAAATTGTCTCAGCAATCCACAGACTTCTATTTCACATGAATTTTAGAATCATTTTGTAAAGATCCTAGAAAATTCTTGTCACATTTTGTTTGGAACTGCATTAAGTCTGTAGATTAATTTCAGGAGAATTCACAAGATATTTTAAAAGTTAAGTAGAACATGGGTTGAATTTAAGAGAAGACTTTCTTCCTTCTCTCATTTAGCACACCAGGCGTTTCTCACCTGTATGACCTCTCTTATGTATAGAAAGGGATGCTCTTTGAGAGAATGCTTTCCCACATTCATTACATTCAAAGGGTTTCTCGCCAGTATGACTTCTCATATGTATAATAAGTAAAGAGCACTGAGAGAAGGCTTTTCCACATTTATTACATTCATAGGGTTTCTCTCCCGTATGACTTCTCACATGAAGAGTAAGGGATGAGATTCGAGAGAAGGCTTTACCACAGTCGTTACATTTAAATGGTTTCTCTCCAGTATGAATTTTCTCATGCTCAAGGAGATTTTGTCTCTGACTGAAAGCTTTTCCACACTGATTACAATGATAGGGTTTCTCTCCGGTATGAATTTTCTCATGTTCAGTGAGATTTGATTTCTGACTAAAGGCTTTTCCACATACTGCACATGCATAGGGCTTTTCGCCTGTATGAATTCTCTGGTGTCGGATGAGGTTTGACATCTGAATAAATGCTTTCCCACATTCATTACATTCATAAGGTTTCTCTCCAGTATGAATTTTCTGGTGCGTAATGAGATTTTCTTTCCGACTGAAGGCTTTTCCACATTCATTACATTCATAAGGTTTCTCAGCTGTATGATTTCTCATATGTACAGTGAGGGATGAACTTTGAGAGAATGCTTTCCCACACTCACTGCATACATAGGGCTTCTCACCTGTATGACTTCTCATATGTATAATAAAAACTGAGCATTGAGAAAAGGCTTTTCCACATTTATTACATTTATAGGGTTTCTCTCCTGTGTGACTTCTCATGTGCAGAGTAACAGACGACATTCGAGAGAAAGCTCTACCACATTCATTACATGCATAAGGTTTCTCCCCCGTATGAATTTTCTCATGCTCAATAAGGTTTTGCTTCTGGCTGAAGGATTTCCCACATTCCTTACATTCATAGGGCTTTTCTCCAGTATGAATTCTCTCATGTTCAATGAGATTTGATTTCTGACTGAAGGCTTTCCAACAATCTTTACATGCATAAGGTTTCTCCCCAGTATGAATTCTCTGGTGTCTAATAAGATTCGACATCTGAATGAAAGCCTTTCCACATTCATTACACTTATAAGGTTTTTCCCCAGTATGAATTTTCTGATGTGTAATTAGATTTTCCTTTCTGCTGAAGGCTTTTCCACATTCCTTACAATCATAGGGCTTCTCTCCAGCATGAACTCTTTCATGTCTGATGAGGTCAAATTTATGACTGAACTCTTGTCCACACTGTTTACACTTAAAAGGAATTACAACATGGGATGAGCAATGGTAAAATGGTTTCCCATACTCATTATATACATAATTTTTCTCTCTTATAGAGCCTTTCTCATTACTAAGAAAGTCTAAATTATGTTTCACACCCTTATCATATTCATAGAAGCTCTGTCTAGAAGTAAGGATGTCTGACCTAAGAGGAAATACTTGTGTAACTTTTTTACATTCACTGACTTTTTCCTTAATCAGAGTTTTCTTGGAGATGGATGTGACTTTTTTCCTCACAAGTGTTTCCTGTTTCTTCTTGATTTGTTCATCAACTTCCCAAACTTCTAAAATGGAGGACCAAAAATTATTACTTGTCAATTTTTCTACTACTGTATTATTAATAACATTTCAGAAATTTGTTAATGTAGAGTTAAATCTTTAATGTTGGCCCTAATCTCCCAATATGAGCAAAATCCAATGTGCAAATGTCCCTAGTTTCTAAGGATTGATAAGGCAATTCCCATAGAAAATATTATGGAGAGAAAACTGACATTTGTAGGCCCGAGGAGCTTTGATTGCTTTTTAGTGTCCCTGCACACTGCAGAAATCAGCAACATGGGCAGAATAATTAAGATGAGTGAACAAACACATAAATGACTGAATAGGAAGTCAAATGACTAGAGAATAAAATTAACACTTGTGGTAAAACAGAGTAGATTATGCTTCTTTCCCTTTCTTCCTAAAATTTCATTAAAATGACAGTAAAAGAACAAAGGGTAAAACCCATAAGACAAAGAAAACAAGTATAAACAAGGGAAAATAAGGATTTCAACAAAATACTGGAAGATGAACATCTTAACTGATGGCAGAGCTAAGAAGTTAAGCAAAAGCACCCTGAAATGAAAATGCCAATAAGCAACAAAGTGATTTGGCCAGACAGTGGAAAGATTCAGACACTCAAAAGACAGGGTAAGAATGAGACTGAAAAGAAGAGATCAATTTCAAGTCTATGAAACAGTTAAGACTCCATGAGCCAGATATTGTGGATCCACTTTGGTAACATCTTTTCCAACCTTCTTCTTTGTTTTTCCATCCTGCAGTGGCTAAGACAGCTAAAACCTAAATTTCCTAAACATACTTGCATGTAGGTATCTGGATATGATTTAGATTTGCCACATAAGATGCACTCATATAACATTTCAATTAAAAACGGACTGAAGAGAGGAAAGAGACTGTGTATGAGGCATCTATTATGTTTATGACATTACAACAGAAGTGGTTCTGGAGCCCAGAGTTTTGTAGTGGTATCTCCTGGTAACTATATAAATAAGTCAAAGATGGCCTTTGTATAGTGACCCTATGTATTGCTTACTTCTTCAAAGTGGGTTGGGTCTCTTAAAAAAGCCCACCGACACCCAATACAAATTCTTACACATCTAACTGTTTTCAAAATAGACAAATATAATCAATTTTTAAAGCCATTTGCAGCTGGCCTGCTTTGCATACCCTGCAAAACAGTGTCCAACATCTTTAATATTAATAAGATAAAATTTTGCACTTATAGAGCCCCAAGCCACTTCAGTGTCTTGGTGCTCTTTGGTCCAGAAGCTCCCCATTATGCTGTTTTATAGTCTTGATTTTACAATCATGTAAATGCTTTTCAATTTAAAAAAATAGAATTAAAAAAAGAAGAAATAAGAAGCTAAAGCAATCTCTATATTTTGAAAAAACTATATATCAAGTTACTGCCATAATCACAGACACGAATTATTTCAAGTGACTTTAAAATACAGTATTTGACTGTATATTCCTAGTAGAATATATCCTAAGGGAGGAAACAAAACTCACAAAGAAATCTCAAACTATATTGAGCAATACCGGTATTAATCTTAGAGAGAGAGAGAGAGAGAGAGAGGGAGGGAGGGAGGGAGAATAGAGAAAAGAGAGACAAATCAGTTTTGCCCTCCAAGGGATATTTGGCAATGCCTAGAAGGTCTGAAGACATTTTTGATTGTCACAATGAGGGAGGGAGGCAGTGTTATTGGCATCTAGTGGATAGAGGCAGGAATGTTGCTAAACATCCTACAATACATAGGACAGACCCCACACTCAACAAAGAATGTCCAAAATGTCAAAAATGATGACATTTCAGAAATATTTATGGATTCAGCAAATAAATATGTAATGTTCCTAGGAGACAAGATTTTCAGCATAAAAGATAAGGGAAACAAATATAAATTTAAAAAAATTTAAGACAATGGAAGTATTGTATGTTCAAGGAACATGATGTATACAGCCTACTCTTAAATGTTTAGAAAACTAATGCATAAGTAGATTGACAGACAGATAGTTAGATGGATAGACAGAATGATATAGAAACTATGGCAAAATATTCAAACTGGTGCATGTGGGTATTTGGGGATGGATGGGAGGTATGTTGGAGTTCTCTGCATGGGCTTTGTATTATTTGTGCAACAGTCCTGTAAGTTTGAAATTATTGCAAAATAAAAAGTTTAGGGGGAAAAAAAAAAGAAAAACCCCATATTCTTTAATCTGAATTGGAAAAGTCAGTATAAACTCATGAGTTCTTCCTAAAAATACATGTTACTAACTCTTATCTGCTTAAAAGCTCTGGAAGCAACGACAAACTAGTATTAATGAGCAACCCTAGTGCCCAGTTTGTGACTTCTAAATATAACCATTAACAAATGCAGGGACTTTTGAAAAAAAATGGCTATTTCCACACCTGAAGCAAGAAATTTACAAGATTAGCCAAGAATCCTCTGGCCAAAGAAGAGACGATTTGACTATCAAAATAAATAATATCTATGGAAAGTATATATGTATATTTTTATTATTTTGATGTTCAAGTTGTATAAACATGGATCTATAATGACTTAACTTAGTGATGTGGAAACGGCTAGGGCATCAATCATTACTTGAAAGATTTTAATAGGAAAGAATGCTGTCCTGTATAAAATCTACTTCAGAGTAATCAAATAGTTGATGAAACATTCTTATTTATGGGATAATTTCTGCTAATAAAAGCAGAAGGAACTCCTAATAAAATAATGGATCTAGGCAATTATCATCAATGGTTGCTAAAATCCTTAAGTGAAAGATTAATGGAGATCTTTAAAAGATGGATAAGGCTGAGAACATCTGAATCTACTGATTAATCTTAATATCTCTAAGAGGTAGATAAACAAGCATGTGATATGCAAAAATATGTACACAGCACACTTATAAGGTATTGCCAAAGAGTCAAACTTGAATCTAGTAAAACCGGATTACAGAAAAATGGGATAGAGGACTACGTTGAACAGTATCAGGACGAAGCAAATTGCCAAACAAAAAATACGGGACATTTTAAAGAAAGGATAGGCAAACTACAGCCGTGGCCAGATTTTATATGGACTACAAGCTAAGAATTGTTCAAAAGTTGTTAGAAAAAAAAAAAAAAGGACAGAAGAATATGTGACAGAGACCTTTTGTGGCCTGCAAAGCCTGTATACTATTTATCCCTTGAAAGAAAAACCTTGTTCATGCTTGTTCTAGAGTACAAATGACTTGGGTTTTTTCATAAATAACAGAATGGGAAGAGACAGAACTCTCACAGATTAAGAGAGACCTGAGACATATCAGTCAAATACAATGTGTGGATCTTGTTTGAATCCTGATTCAAATAAACCAATCATAAAGAGACATTCTTGAATCAATCGGGAAAATGTGAACCAAACTAAGTATCAGATGATAGTAAGAAATTAATTAATGTTGTTACATATTGTGCTGGTTTGAAGCTATTATGTATGTATCCCAGAAAAGGCCATGTTCCTTTAATCCATTCTTAGGCTGTTTTAATTGAGATGTGACTCATCCAATTCAAGGAAGGTCTTAATCCTATACTGGAGTCGTTTATGAAGATAAAAGACAGAAAAAGCCCAGAGTGCTCAGAGAGAGAAACACCCAGAGACAGTAGGAGAGAGCTGAGAGAAAAACCCTGGAGGAGCTAAGAGAGGATCCACAGAAGCTCAGAGAGGAGGCCACTAGAATCAGGAGCTGAAAGAAACAAAATCCAGGAGCAGAGGACAAGCAGATGCCAGCCATGTGCTTTGCTATCTAACAGAGGAATGTCAGTGGCCTTTCTTCAGAGAAGGTATCATCTTGTTGATGCCTTAATTGGGACATTTTCATGGCCTTAGAACTGTAAATTTGTAAATAAATCCCCATTGCAAAAGCCAAGCCATTTCTGGTGTATTGCATTTCGGCAGCTGTAGCAAATCAAAACACATTATGAATGATAATATTGTGGTTATTATTATTTTAAAAATTTTAGTGGTTAGGGATACATACTGTAGTATTTAAGGGTGAAATGTAAAACATTCAGAGAAAAGGCAAAACAACAAAACAACTGCAGGAGAAGAGATGGAAAGGAAACATGACTGCAAAAAGTTGAGAATGTTGAAGCTGAATGATGAATACATGAAGGTTTATCATCCTCTTCTCTTTATTTTTGTGTATGTGTGACAACTTCCCTACTATACATTTAAATAGCAGTATAAGCATATTTATTTAGAAATATTGAGGTCAATACCAAAATAAATAGTTAAATAAGTTGAAAATAACTGCCAAAAGAAGTGAAATGTGAGGTCAGAAGAGGAACTGCTATAAGTTGTATTTCTACTGGCTTTTCAAACTAGGTACACAAATTCTTTGAGAAAAATAAAAAATGTATATTAAAAAGGAAAGAAATGATGCTAAAAATAAATAACAGTAGCATTAGGTTTGGAGAAGCAAGTAATAATCCAAGTCCTCAATACCTTTCCTTAGATTAAATGTCATATGATCCTTCGTACTGGGGTTTTATTATGTCCCCCAGAAAAAGCCATGTTCTTTGATGCAATCTTGTGGGGGCAGACATATTAGTGGAGATTAAGTTGGAACACTTGGATTAGGTTGTTTCCAGGAAAATGCACCCCACCCAACTGTAGCTGATAACTCTGACTGGATAATTTCCATGGAGATGTGGTCTCGCCCATTCAGCAAGGGCCTTGATTAGTTCACTGGAACACTATATAAGCTCAGACAAAAGGAGCGAGCTTGCTACAGCCAAGAGGGACACTCTGAAGAATGCGTAGGAGCTGAGAGAGGAACTGCAGTTTACAGAGACATTTTGGAGATGGCCTTTGAAAGCAGACTTTTGCTCCAGAGAAGCTAAGAGAGGACAAATGCCCCAAGAGCAACTGAGAGTGACATTTTGGAGAGAAGCTGCAGCCTAGAGAGGAACATCCTGGGAGAAAGCCATTTTGAAACCAGAACTTGGAGCAGACGCCAGCCACGTGCCTTCCCAGCTAACAGAGGTTTTCCGGATGCCATTGGCCATCCTCCAGCGAAGGTACCCAATTGTTGATTCACTACCTTGGACACTTTATGGCCTTAAGACTGTACCTGTGTAACCAAATAAACCCCCTTTTATAAAAGCCAATCCACTTCTGGTGTTTTGCATCCTGGCAGCATTAGCAAACTAGAACATCCTTATAAATCTAGTTTTTGTCCATTCTGCAATCATAATTTCTTTATGAGCATACTTGAAACTCAGACTGTCCAAACTAAACCCAAACCATTGTTGGTAATAACTATTGGAGGGAGCTCCAACTTATCATCTAATTGTAATTCATTCTAATATATGCTTAAAGAACAAGGCATATATGTGTCCAATGGAAATGTAAAATAAATCAGGAAGCAAGCAATTTTAGCTCAAGATCTGATTTACTGCAGTGCTCTTATAGCAGGTACTATCATTTTATTCTACCTTCATTTCCAGACTCTGAACCTGTCCTTACCATCACAGCCTGTTGTTTTGCTTCTCTGCTTTCATCATGGCTGACACACTGTCACCCAAAATGATGACAGTCTTTCACATCATTAGTTCTACATTGGTGTTTCACATCCCTGGAGTTCTATCAAACATGAGTAACTTAAAATTCAGAGAACTAGTCACTTTTTAACTTTTATATTCTATTTTCTTATGATACCTCTGCTTATAACTAACCATTGTAACCTTGCTGCCATCATGTAAAATGCAAAACTATAGCTTCAATAAAAAGAAAATACTACACTGCATTTGCCAAAACAATTTTTTTTTAAATATAAAGGAGGGAAAAAAAGCTGACAAAGTTCAGAATCTCTAAGTATACTGGATAACCCATCGTCCATTACGAAAACCCCTTAAAATCATCTCCTCCAATTAGGCCTTGCTTTTACGCTTATCCCACAAATGTATCATGCTAATTTTATTCATCCATCCTTTGTCACGTTTTTCTTATTATTTATGCCTTAAGAAGCTATAGATCTTTTAGAAAAAGAGCTTCAACACCAAGCTCTCTTAAAAAAGAGAAAAGAAGAAAGACAATACTTTCTTAATGTTATTACTCCTTCTATCGCCCTTCTCAAAACTCTTAAGGTAGTCACTGTCTGATCTACTCATTTACAAAACAAATGCTTTGCATGCAATTTACGATTTCAACAGTATTTCATGTGGCTGTGTCCTGTGTTTCTAACTCTAACCTTGGTGTTTCTGCATTTCCTTTGAAGATCTGCAGATACATATTTTAAACCAGTAAAAACAACAAAAATCTCTCTAAACATAGCTTTACATCAATCATTAAGTAATTTTATAAGAATAAAGCCTTACTTTCTCCCATCTGGTTCAAAATTCAAGTCTCAAACATCAAAGTGTTGAAATATATGACAGTCTACGATTTCAGACTCCAAAGCACTCTAAGTAGTGCTAGAATGCTTATTCAGAGATGGGAGATATAGATGTAGGCTGAAAGTGCTAGAAATTGAGCTCAAGGTTAAATGACTGCTAGAACCTGGATAGGTAGAACACTCATAATTAAAAGTAAAGATGTGAAGATTTCCACAATTGTGAGGCATTAAAGATACAGATTCCAAGGCTGCCATTTATGGAGTAAAGTGAAATACAAATTTAAAGGCATGATCAGCCATATCACGGAAGTACACAAAAGAAAAAGGAGTCCATTATGTAAATTAGAACTGCTTTGGGTGTTTGTTCAATAAGGACCAAGAAAAAGTGGTCATGCAAAAGTAATTTCATAAACAAAGAAAAAATAAACAAACAGGAACTCAGGAGAAATCAAAATCCTTTAGAAAGGAGTGAGAAAAGTGATTTACAAGAAGAGTGAACCATATGATCAAATGTAGCACAGAGGACTTCCTCTTACCACAGTAGAATTAAGCATCTCTGCCCTCTCTCTGCAAACATGGAGAATGAGAAACTAAGAATGAGAAAAAGAAATTAAGTCTTTGGTGAAACTAGAACTAAACTCCAAATCCAGTATGTGAGGAAAGAACAAAAGATAGGTTGGACCAGGCAGGGGAGAAACCTAGACAGTGACTGTCTGCTTCTCAGACAAAAACCATAGAGAAAAATGTCTTCCAAAACAGAGGCATGCCCCGATCAAAGACTCAACAAGTCCTGTTTTGCAACAATGGGGTCCAGATGTGTTGCGACTGGTGGTAGAAACATGATGGACCACATCTGGCCCCGCCAAATGATAGAGAGGACAGGGTTAATGAGGAGATGCGAAGAGCTATTGTTCTTGTACAAAGCAGTCTGTTGGTGTCAGAGGGTGGGAGAGACACTTTTTGTGCTAAAGGAACCATACAAATGATAATCTCTCGACTGAGGAGAAGTGAAGGCTAAAACAACTCTCAACACAAAATCTGTATAACAGACTTCCACATAGCTTAGAGCTATGTGGACAACCTCCAACACTATCCTTCTGTAAAGAAAAGGAAGAAATACCCTCATTCAAAGATAAGAAATGTAACTGAAAAAGAAACCAGCATCAGACGTATACAATCATGCTACCAGAAACAAAAAACAAGAATCCACAGGCTGAAAGAAAAAACTGATACTAATTGATTCGTATTAAGACATGGTCTCATGAAGTTCTGGGGCTTTAAAGAAAAAGAAACCTATGGGCATCCAAGCGAATAAACCACGTCACCTATGAGGAGCAACAATCAAGCTTCAGACTTCCAAGTAACATTCAAAGCCAGGTGAGAGTACAGAATTGTCTGGTCTCTGGGGAAATGGTACTAAATGGTACAACCACTGTGGAAGACAGTTTAGCAGTTTCATAAGAAGTTAAACATACACCTACCATATGATCCACCCGTTCCATCACTAGGTATCCATCCAAGAGAAAACGAAATGTATGCCCATACAGAGACCTGTACACGAATATTCACAGAAGCTGTCTACAAAGTCCTCTGGGAAAGAAATGATGGCTCGAGAATTTTACAGTCAACTATGAAGAAAATACAAAGGTTAAAAAAAAAGATACTGTCTTACATGCAAAACCTCAGGGACTCTAGTTAGAAGGTCCATAAGGACAGGGACTTTGTTTCGTACACTGTCATGTTCTCATGCCCAGAATGGTACTTTACTGTTATGACTATAAACGGTTTCCCTTCCTTAGTATCTTCTACATGGTTGTTGCAATATATATGAATGCTACTGATTTTAATTTTATATCCTGTCACCTCCCTGGATTCTCTTAGTGTTTGTAGCACTTTTCCAGTTAATTACCTTTCGTTTTCCAGGGAAACAATCTTATCATATGTAAATA
The DNA here is from genome assembly GCF_015220235.1 of Choloepus didactylus. Lineage (NCBI taxonomy): Eukaryota > Metazoa > Chordata > Mammalia > Pilosa > Megalonychidae > Choloepus > Choloepus didactylus. The sequence goes on from NC_051333.1 coordinate 17,860,687, forward strand.
AAGATGGTTTTATAGCTTCCTTTCCAATTCTTATAGTACTGATTTCTTACACTTGTCTTATACTTAGGTAAAAACTTAACAAGAAATATACAGACACTACAAGGAAAACTTGAAAGAATTTCCAAAGAACACATAAGTATACAGATCTGAACAAAGCAGAGCATGTTCTTGGACAGAAAGCCTCAATGCTAAAAGGATGTCAAATCTCCAAAGTTAATTTGTACATCTAACAACAATCCCAAGAAAAATTCCAATGGGTTTTTCTCTTGAAATAGACAGTTGAGTCTAAAGTTCATATGATAAAATAAACAGTCAAGAAAGCCCAGGAGAACTCTGAAAAAAGATATATATACATCTGGGGAAAGGAAAGGACTCAATATCAAGGATGTGAAGCAGACCTACTTTTCAATGAATCCTTTGGACTATTTATGCTTTTTAACCAAGTACATATAATTTTCAAAAATTAAAGGGCTGGAAGGTGAGAGTAATCAGGAAGGTGATACCAATTTCCAGCCAGAAACTTTTAAAGCTGCATTAGATTGAGAGGGTTATGAAGCACAATGAGAAGTACGATTACCATTACAAAACACACCCCTGAAGTTTTTTCAAATGGGAAAAAGGAAAGAAATTAAAAGGAATCTAAGTGTCAAACCAACAAACATGTTTTTAAAATACAACACATCCATGAAACACTGAATTGCATAAGAAAGTAAAGGAGAGAGAGTACCTAAGGAACATAAAGAGGGACAATAATCCTGAAAGCAAGGCCATTAATGAATTAGGAAGGATTGGCATCCTGAAATCAGATAAGTGGGGCTGTTAACCTCGACAATTTGAAAAAGAAGATAGCCCCAATACAGGAAGAATAGAATATGGAAATGTCACAATAATCCAAGGCATTCATACCATTTTTCACTCTAGAAGACAAGGGCCTTTAAGAAAATTTTCTTGGAAAATGTGAAATGGTATCAACCCTTCACTGAAGAACTGTCATGTTCTTTCTTATTCAAAAATGCCTAGTTTTCACTTATTTACCTGGATTGTGCTTCCCAAACATTTCTTCCTCAATCACCCATGGCTCCTCTTCCTGCTCCAACTTGAAGATCACATCTGGTTTGGTGACTTGACAGCCTATTACGGGAAATGGCAAAGGTCATGTGTGTTAACGCTGGAGACAAAAAAAAAACCCCAGCACAGATCTTGGGCTGAGTCCTGGGGGCTTGAGGACTTATACAGGAACTTCCAAGGAAGCACAATGACACAAATTAACTGGCCGTTATCTTGGAAACTGGAACACATACAGTTCTGTGAAACGAGGGGAGGCCAGAATGATCTAGCCAGTAAAAGTCTTCACAAATTTCCAAAATGGAAAGGAATTCTGTGTTAAATGGCAAAGCTACTCTTACCCACTGTGACTAGGTTGCTATAGTTCTCCAGCATCACATCCCGATACAAGTTCCTCTGAGCAGGTTTCATTTGCTGCCACTCCTCCTGGGTGAGGTCCACAGCCACATCCTTAAATGTCACTGTTCCCTATAAAAACACAATCCCAATTAATTTGAAGTCACCAAAATTTGATAATGCAGTCAAAACATATAAGGACTCATTTAGATAATGTTCAGGGGTCAGACGTGATGAAAACTGCATAACAGGTCTTCATATTTACCTAATTTTTGTATTATACTACAGGGGAAAAGGTAACAGAAATACTCTGTAAAAGTATGTTAATTATTGGGTGAACAAACAAATTCATCATCAATAACAAAGGAAGACAGAGATGGTGGTCAATGAATCATATTGGGCTGTGATAGATGGACATGACTCAAGACTAACAACCTGGCTAGTTGGTTGTACAATCTAGTGAGAAAAGGAACATGGTAGAGTGTGGGGATGAAAGAAAAAGAAGGCAGGAAGAGGAAAGAGAGATGTGGAAGTTTAAACATGCAAAATTTGAAATTCCTATAGGACTTCCAGATGTAAATGTCCACTTATAAGTATGGAGAAAGAAAATGAAAATTTGTTAGCCATGAACCCAAAATAGGGAGATGAATCCACGGCCAAAGAATGTTAAGTGGTTATAAAGAACATGCACAATGGGTATAGACAGAATCAACAGTCAAGCATCAAAGAAATGGATCCAAGCTTTTGTTTATTTTATACACCACTAGAGGATTCAAATTAAAACCATGAGAACAGTGTAAGAGAATCTAGGAAACAAATATCAAAGAGGTAAAGACCAATTTCTGGAAAAGAATGTGATGATCACAGATATCTAACTCTTTCTCCATATATAAAATCTTCAATATCCAAATAAGAAAATATGGAAAAATCTTTGTCTGCAAAGGCACTAAGAAAGAAAAGCATCCACATATTTCATACATGTATGAATTTATTCAAGAAATAGTACAAATGAGATGAGACAACATGAGAAATACAAATGGAAATTAACAAGGGCTGAATCACATTGTTTCTCAGAAGCTACCTCTATGATGTTGAGACCATTATTATAAAAAATATCATCACTGACATCCACTGAGTACTTATTATATACCAGGCACAGTCATAATTCCTTGAGATACACTAACTTTTAAAATTTTCCCAATAAGGCTATGAAGTAGCTACTGTTACTATCCATTTTAAAGGTGAGGAAGCTGGGGCTGAAGAGTAAGTTGCCCATGGTCAGAAAGCTACTATGTGTCGAGCTGGGATTCCAGTTCACGCAGTCTGGCTGCAGAGACCATGATCTTAACCACCATACTATAACTTCCTTTCCAAAACAGCAGGAAAAACCTCAGAATCGCACAAACACCCCCTGTTTTAAGACAGACAACTGGACACAGGAGCTCCTCTAGTTGAAATCCCCTTTCTTGCTGAGGTTAAAAGCATTTGGAAGCACTAACAATAGGAAACCACTGGACATGTCAGATTAAAAAAAATCAAAAGTCGATGCAGTAAGTCACGCTGACTTGGGGAAGCACAGAAAGAAGTATGCATGAAGCAGTGAAAAGGAACACTGAAGACTAAATCAGATGTGGAAAACTGACCCCTGGTGCGATGGTTTCACTCATCACTGCGTAAACAAACAAACAAAAAAGCAGATGAAAAGTCTTTTTGTATTTCTACCCAATCCTCCTGATATCCCACAGGATAATGGATTAACTGAACTAGTCAAATGAACTCACATGAGCTACTGTTGAAGATTTTAGGTGAAGAGTGAGGTAATTATTAAAATAACTTAAAAGCAACTACCTGGTAGGACTTGATAAATATAAAAACAAATAAATTAATTTTACATTAAAAATGAGCTATAAAACATATATATATGTATTATTTCTAAAAACTGGTATCTTAATAATTCTAATGAATTAGACAACACTTATCAAGCCAAAAACAATAAAAACAATAAAAAATACAATTATCCAAACTTGGGATTTAAAAAGGACTTATAAAAAGTTATAAGAGGAGTTCTACTTCCAGGAAGGCAGCATGAGGAGCTCCATAGATCTGCTCCCCAGTGAAACTAAGTACTAACAGAGTACTAACTGGTGAGTACTATAAAAAAATAACCATTTAAGGTCTCTGGAAATTTTCCTAAAGGTATACAGCCAATGAACAAATACTCATTCAAGAAAATCTACTATAACTCCATAAGAAACGTGATGGTCTATGGCCTTATAGCCATAACCACTTGTTGCCTCCCCCGATCAGCTTGAGAGAGGGTCCACTCTGGGTGGGTGTGGCCAAGAAGACGGCCCTCTCTCCCTGCCGCTACCAACCCATCAAGGGCTATGGTATCTCATTGGGAGGTGCAGACAGTGAACATTCTCATCCAAGTTGAAGAGGCTAAATTCCTGGTGAATTCCTGTGGTTGAGAAGTCAAGGGCTCCTTTCCTCCTCCATGTTCCCACTAACAGGGAGAAGGCTCTACTTCAGGCACAGTATGGCAGGAATACCAAGGACCAGATCGCCTTGATCCCATCTCATTCTCAGGGCAGACATTCCACACCCGGCTAACCAAGAAGACCACAGACTCCTACCCCTACCCACTGCCTATAGTAGCATCTCAGAGATTTTGCCCAGGGGTAGACACAGTCCATAAGAACAAGAACACCAAAGCACTCCACAAAGGAAATGACTATATTTGAAACAGAATGTGGGGAAGTTCAAGCCTAAGGGAGCACTTGGAAACAAAAAGATTTCAGTGGTAAGCAAATAAGTAGAGGTTAATAGCCTCTTTTAGTTAAGAACAACAAGGTAAACCATAGACCAGCTAGTATGCCAGGGAGAACCAGTGAAAGAGACAGCTAAGAAGAGCCCTGCTGGGGTCAGAACAAACCTCAAAGAATGGCTTCAGAAACTACTACTGCCTCCATTTAATTGGATCAAACTGTGGAGCAATTTATGCTCAGGAACTGTTGAAACAGTAGTGCAATCAGCCAGAAATTAGTAGAGTCTAAGAGGCGGACAGCTTAAACAAGAGTTCAAGGAAAGGGACAAAGAGAGCCCCACTAAAACCACTGTCATCCCAGAGTGACTGTGTGCGTGCCCAAATCTGCACCATTTGAGGAATGACACCAAAGGCTTCACACTGCAGGGGAAAGACATTTCACGAAAAACACTCCAGACAAGTCACTAAGCAAGCAAGCAAGCAAACAAACAAACAAGAAAACAAAATAAGAGAAACAGGTTAAACATTGGAACAATGTGTGCCAAAACAACATAACAATGAGGAGTTAATTCTTAAATACTACAGAGTTTCTATTTGTGTTGATGGACAAGTTTTGGTAATAGCTGGTGGTGATGGCAGCACAACATTGTGAACATAATTAACAGTACTAAATTACATATTTGAATTCGTTAAAAGGGAAAATTTTAGGTTGTATAAAAGCAAAAAACTAGACTGTACAACACGAACAGTGAACCTTATTGTAAGCAATGGATGACAGCAGCACAACTATAAAAATGTTCTTTCAGAAACTGTAACAAATGTATCAGACTAATGCAAGGTATTGATAACAGGGTAGTATATGGAAATTCTGTATTTTACGCATGATTTTTCTGTAAAATCTACAACTTCTCTAATAAAGAAAAAGGGAAATGGACTTGGCAATAGCTGATTGGCTACTTTAAATTCTGTTTTCCAGGTAAGTCAGACATTAATAGGGAATAGAAACTTCCTTAGATTTTGATTTTGTTGATTTGGGGCTTAGCACAGGGCGCTTAAAGTTAGGCATACTAGATTTATCAGCCTCCATTCTACAGAGAAGGAAAATAGAAACTCAGTAGTTCAACAACTTTTCTGACATAATGGTTAGGTCAGAATTCAAACCCAAGTGTTGGGTGGGGAGACAATGCCCATGCTACAACAAGCCATTATATGAAACTGCCGTCAAATAAATCTCTGATTAAACAAACAAACAAACAAACAAACAAAAAAAGTCTTAGGAGAGGGGGGAAGGGAATCAGTATTCAGAGTTGCAAAAATTTATTACCTAAAATGTTCAGTTTTCAACAAAATATTACAAGACAGGCAAAGAAAAGGAAAGTGAGACCAATACACAGGGAAAAAAAGCAGGCAACAGAAACTCTCTCCAAAAGGATCCAGACATTAGACTTAACCCACAAAGGCTTCAAAGCAACCATTGTAAATATGCTCAAAGAACTATAGGAAACTAGGCTTAAAGAAGAAGGAAAGGTATGACAGCAATGTCTCATCAAACAGAGAATATCAATAAAGAGACAGCAGTTGTTAAAAAAAAAAAAGCCAAATGGCAATTCTAGAATTGAGAAGTACAATAAGCAAAATGAAAAATGCACTAGAAGGATTCAATAATAGATTCCAATGGTAAAGAATCAGCAAACTTGAAGACAGGTCAATAGAGATTTTACAATCTGAAGAACAAAGAGAAAAAGAATGAATAAATATGAACACAGCATCAGAGAAATATGGGACACCATTAAGTACACCAACATATGCATGGTGTGAATAAGAAGAATAGAAGAGAAAGAAAGGCACAGAAAAAACATTCAGCCATTAGGCTGAAAACTTTCAGAATTTGATGACAATCTACACATCTAAGAATCTGATGAAAAAACAATCTAAGAATTTGATGAAAAACAATCTACATATCTAATAATCTCAACAAACTCCAAGTAGGATAAATGCAAAGATTCCAAAGCTAGATATATCATAGTAAAAATGCTGAAAGCCACAGACACAGCAGCAAAGAAAAAGAAATTGTCACAAACAAGGAAAACTTGCTAAGATTAACAGCTGACTTCATTTCAGAAACAATGGAGGCCAAATAAGCACATGAAAAGATGTGCAATTATCATTGACCATTAAGAAAATGTAAATCAAAACCACAATCAAATATCACCTCACACCCATTAGAACGGTTATTATTTTAAAAATAAAAAATAGTAAGTGCTGTTAAGGATGCAAAGAAATAGGAACCTTAGTATATTGTTGTTGGCAATACAAATGCTACAGTTGCTGTGGATTAGTTCAACAATTCCTTAAAACATTACACAAAGAGGGGCAAGATGGTAGCATAGAGAGGTGTGGAATTTAGTTAGTCCCCTGGAGCAACTAATAAGCCACCAGGAACAACTAGTAAATAATCTGGAACAACTGCTGGGGGACAACCGTGACTGTCCACACATCATATATTAACCTGGAATGGGTGGCATGGCTGAGATTACAGCATAAAAGCTGTAAGTAAAAACTCTGGAACAGCACCAGGAGCCCTCCTCCCCCCAGACAGGCTGAGCTGCAAGACCTCACTGTGAGATAAAGTAGCATTCCCAGAGCAAGCGAATACAGCTCAGCCTAGCTCCTACTGGGGTTTTAATTAATGGATGTGGACTGCTGAATACAAGATACAAAGACAGACAAACCCCTAACAAGCAGCAAAGTACCCTGAGGTCACTCCCAGTGGAGAGGAGGTGGGGCTGCCGGAAAAAAAAAAAAAAAACAAATTAAATAAAAATAAAAAATACAGAGGCTTTTAAAGGCAGCTGACCTTAGAGAGCCAGAAAACTCCTGTGTCCCAGGAAACAGCCCAGAAGACCAGGTGCTATCTCTAGCCAACAGGTGAAACTGGGTGGCCGTGGACTGGCTCTGAAAAGAGGCTTTCTTTACCTTTTTCTCTCTCTCAACCTGAGTGGCTCAGTGGAGACAGCCCCAGCCATTTTCAGTCGGCAGCGCTCTGACCCAGACAGAGGTAAGTTAACAGAGTCAGAGAGACAAAGGAGTAATTCAAGTGCAGAAGATAACTCCCTAGGGGGTGTATCTTCCCTAAGGGGAAAGAGGTGGGGCCCAGCTCTAGTGTCTGTCTTCCCTTCAGAACTCAGACCCCAGGGCCTGGGGGAAAAGAGTCAAAACAGAAACAACGTAAGCTGAGAATTAAAGGGGCCATACTTTTTATACCAGTGGGGAGTGACAGGCTGATAGGCATCACCTGCTGGGCAGGTTAGGAAAGGCACAGTGGATAGAGGCCTCACAGGAAAGTCTGTCAATCTTCCAAGACACACCCTCAGGGAAACCTGATAATGAATATAGGCCCCTTCTGAGACCTGAGCCCCTTCTGGTCTGGGAAAATGTGATTGGGGTAATCAAGGAAACCAGATGCCTAGACAACAGAAAAACACAAATTACACTAGGAAAAACAATGATATGGCCCAGTCAAAGGAATAAACTTACACCTCACTTAAGATACAGTTGAGATATTGTTTTACTGTAATGAAACAATCAATTAAAAGATTTTCAGATAAATATGCTAAATCAATTCAAAAACCAAGTCAATGAGTTTAGGAAAGTATGGCTAAAGTGATGACAGATATAAAGAAAATACTGGGCGAATATGAGGTAGAAATCAAAAGTTTGAAAAAACAACTGGCAGAATCTACGGAAATGAAAGGCACAACACAAGAGATGAAAAACACAATGGAGACATACAACAGCAAATTTAAAGAAGCAGAAGAAAACATTCAGGAACTGGGGAACAAGACACCTGAAATCCTACACACAAAAGAACAGATAGGAAAAAGAATGGAAAAATACGAGCAACATCTCAGGGAACTGAATGACATCATGAATCGCACGAATGTACATGTCATGGGTGTCCCAGAAGAAGAGAAAAGGTAAAAGGAGCAGAAGCAATAATAGAGGAAAAAATCACTGAAAATTTCCCATCTCTTACGAAAGACATAAAATTACAGATCCAAGAAGTGCAGCATACCCCAAACACAATAGATCTGAATAGACCTAAGCCAAGACACTTAATAATCAGATTATTAAACGTCAAAGACAAAGAGAGAATCCTGAAAGCAGCAAGAGAAAAGCAATCCATCACATACAAGGGAAGCTTCATAAGACTATGTGTGGATTTTTCAGTAGAAACCATGGAGGCAAGAAGGAGTGGTGTAATATATTTAAGATACTGAAAAAGAAAAACCACCAACCAAAAATCATATATCTGGCAAAACTGTCCTTCACATATGAGGGAGAGCTTAAAATATTCTCTGACAAACAGACAGTGAGAGAGTTTGTGAACAAGAAACTTGCTCTACAGGAAATAGTAAAGGAAGCACTACAGAACAGACAGGAAAAGACAGGAGTGAAAGGTTTGGAACACAATTTTGGGTGATAGTAGCACAACAATGTAAGTACACTGAACAAAGATAACTGTGAGTATGGTTGAAAGAGGAAGGTTAGAGACGTGGGACACCAGAAGCAAAGAGGGGAAAATAAAGACTGGGACTGTATAACTCAGTAAAACCTAGAGTGCTCAACAACTGTAATAAAATGCACAAATATGTTTTTATATGAAGGAGAACAAATGAATGTCAACCTTGCAAGGTTTTAAAAACTGGGGCCATATTGGTGGGAAAATGCAATCAATGCAAATTATAGAGACTATAGTTGGCAGAAACATTGTATTATGCTTCCTCTGATGTGGCAGGGGCAATGTACCAAAGCTGGATGCCTGTGAGAGGGGGATATAAAGGAGGGGTGTGGGACTCTTGGCATTGGTGATATTGTCTGACTCTCTTATTACACTTTAGTTTAATTCTATATTTCCTTTTGTTGCTTTGTAGCTGTCATCTTTTTCTTTCTTTCTTTTTCTTTTTCTTTTGTCTCTCTACCTTCTTTGACTCTTCCTCTTTCTTTGTGGAAAAAATGGAAATGTCCTTATACAGATAGCAGTGATGGTGGTGAAAGCATAAATACATGATTATGCAGAAAACCATTGATTGTTAACTTAGGACGGAATGTATGGTGGGTGAACAAAACCATCTTTAAAAAATGGGTTGATGAAGAAACCCTGAGGGCAATATATTGAGTGAAATAAGTCAGACACAGAAGTGCAAATACTGTATGGTCTCATTACTATGAACTAATTATAATATGTAAACTCATAGACATGAAATATAGGTTACCAGAATATAGAATGAGGCTAAAGAATGGGGAGCAGTTGCCTATTATGAGCAGAATGTTAGTAACTAAGTTGAACTTAAGTGTTTGGAAATGGACAGAGGTGACAGTAGCACATTACTGCGAGGATAACTAACAGTGCTGAACGGTGTGTGTGAATGTGGTAGAAAGGGGAAGCTCAGAGTCACACATGTCACCAGAAGGAAAGTTGGAGGTTAAAAGATGGGAATGTATAAAACAGTGAATCTTGTGGTGGACAATGTCCATGATTAACTGTACAACAATTAGAAACCTCTTTCATGAACTAGAACAAATGTATGACACTATAACTAGAAGTTAAGAATAGAGGGGTATATAGGGAAAAATACATACCTCTTGCAAACTATGTACTACAGTTAGTAGTATTTTAACATTCTTTCATCAACAGTAACAAATGTACTCTACCAATACTATGAGTCAATAATGGTGGGGTTAGTTAGGGGTATGAGAGGATTTGAGTTTTCTTTTTTATTTTTATTACTTTTCTGGAGTAATGAAAATGGTCTAAAAATTGAAAAAAAATTAATTGTGGTGATGAATGCACAACTATATAACGGTACCATGAACGAATGATTGTAGACTTTGGATGATTGTATGGTATGTGAACAATCTCAGTAAAATTGAATTTAAAAAAAAGTTAAAGAACTACCACAGGACCCAGCAACCCCACTTCTAGGTATATAACCAAAGGAATCATCTATAATATCAGTGGCACAAACTATCCAATATCTTATTGGAATTTTGTATGTATAAATATGAAGTAGATTTTGGCAAGCTCTAGGGCAAACACTAAAAAAAAAACTCAAAAAAAATAGTGAAATAATCATTAAAGAAATTAAAATTTACTTAAGAAAACAGTCACTTAATGACAAGAAAACATTAAAAGAGGAAAAGAGAAATAAAAAAGAATGACATAGAGAAAACAAAAAATAAAATGACAGACAAAAATCCAATGATTTTAGTATTAACTTTAAATGTACATGGATTCAAAGAAAAGGAAGAGATTCTCAAACTGGATTAAAAAAATAAGATCCAACTATATGCTGTCTACAGGAGACACACTTTATGTCCAAACTATGAACAGGTTGAAAGCAAAAGAACAGAAAAATATGTATCATGCAAGCAGCAACTACAAAAAGCTGTAATGGCTATAATGAAATCAAACAAAATAGACTTTAAAACAGAAAATGTTACAATAGATAAAAAAGAACACTGTCCAATGATAGAGAGATAATCCCACAAGAAAATACAACAATTATAAATATATATGCATATAGAAAGAGAGTCCCCAAAAAGATGAAAAAAACTGATAGAACTGAAGGAAGAAATTGGTAATTCAAAAATAATAGTTGAATCTTCTTGACCAAAAAGGGGGATGGAAAATGAAATGAAATAAAGTTTCACTGGCTGAGAGATTTCAAATGTAGTTGAGAGGTCACTCTGGTGGACATTCTTATGAACTATATAGATAACCCTTTTTAGGTTTTAATGTATTGGAATAGCTAGAAGTAAATACCTGAAACTATCAAACTCCAACCCAGTAGCCTTGACTCTTGAAGACGATTGTATAACAATGTAGCTTACAAGGGGTGACAGTGTAATTGTGAAAACTTTGTGGATCACACTCCCTTTATCCAGTGTATGGATGGATAAGTAGAAAAATGGGGACAAAAACTAAATGAAAAATAGGGTGGGATGGGGCGGTGATTTGGGTGTTCTTTTTACTTTTATTTTTTATTCTTACCTTTATTCTTTCTGGTGTAAGGAAAATGTTCAAAAATAGATTGGGGTGATCAATGCTAACTATATGATGGTACATCATGGATGATTGTATAGTATGTGAATATATCTCAATAAAGCTGAATTTAGCTAAAAAAATAATAGTTGAAGACTTCAATGTACCACCTTTAATAACGGAAGAACAAGGCAAATTATCAACAAGGAAACAGAAGATATGAATAATATCATAAAACAAGTAAACCTAACAAATATATAGAACATGTCACCAAACAACAGTAGTATACACACTGTTCTCAAATGTATATCAAACATCCTCCAGACAGACCATACACTTGGCTTTTATAAAACAAGGCTCAAAATTAAAAGGATTGAAATCACACAAAGTATGTTCTCTGATCACAATGAAGAAAAATAAGAAACAATGAAAGAGATAAGGGAAATACACAAATATGCAGGAATTACACAATACTCCCAAATACCCAGTGGGTCAAACAAGAAATCACAAGGAAAATTAGAAAATACTTTGAAATAATGAAGTTACAACATATCAAAACTTAAGGGATGCTGCTAAAGTAGGGCACTTACAGCTGTAAATTTCCCTCTAAACACTGCTTTAGCAGCATTTCATTTAAAAATTATGTTTATAAAATCCCGTAAAATTTCATAAAGAGTGTATTTTTAATGTAAGAAGAAAGATCTTAAATCAATAAACTAATCTTAAACCGAAAGACAGGGAAAAAAAGAAGAGCAAACTAAACCCAAAGTAACCAGAACGAAGGAAATAAAAATCTGAGCAGAAATAAATGAAATAGACACACACACACACAAAAAAAAAACAAAGAAAATCAACTAACCGAAAGTTTGTTCTTGGAAAAGACCTGAAACTGACAAACCTTTAACTAGCAAAGGTGGGGGGGGGGGGGGGGGTAAAGATACAAATTACTAAAATCAGGAGTGAAAGAGAAGGCATTATTATTACTATTAAGCTTACAGAAATAAAAAGCATTTTAAGGGAATACAATGAACAACTGTAGGCCAATAAATCAGATAACAGAACAAATGGAGAAATTCCTAGAAAGACATAAATTAACAAAGATGAATCAAGAAGAAACAGAGAAACTGAATAGATCTATAACAAGACCCAGAATTAGTAATCAAAAATCACCCACAAAGAAAAACTCAGGATCAGATGGTTTTATTGGCAAGTTCTACCAAAGATGTACAGAAGGATTAATACCAATTCTTCACAAACTCTTCCAAAAAGAGCAGAGAAGGGAACCTTTCCCAATTCATATTATGAAGCCAGAATTAGCCTGATCCTATAAGCAGAGAAAGACATCAAACAAAAAGAAAACTATAAACATCTTTTATGAATAAAAAGGCAAAAACCCTCAACAAAATAATAATAAAACTAATCAAGCAACATATAAAAATGATTACACAGTATGACAAAGTGGGAAATATACTAGGAATGCAAGATTGGTTTAACATCTGAAAATTAATTAATGTTATAGATACATTGATAGATTAAAGGATAAAAACCAAACATCATCTCAAAGGATGCAAAGAACCATCTGACAAAATTAAATAAAACTTCATGATTAAAACACTCAACAAAGTAACAACAGAAGGGGACTTCCTGAACATGATATAAGGCATCTGTGAAAAACCCACAGTCTACATCATACCTAATGGTAAAAGACTGAATGCTTTCCCCTAAGATCAGGAACAAGGCAAGGATGTCCACTGTCATTACTTCTATTCAACATTCTACTATAGGTTCTAGAAAGGGCATTAGGCAAGAAAAAGCAACAAAAGGCATTCAAGATTGGAAAGAAAGAATTAAAACCATTTCTATTTTCAGATGGCAAGGTCCTATATGTAGAAAATCCTATGGAATCACTAAAACACTTTTAGACCTAATAAACAAGTTCAGTGAGATTGCAGAATATAAAATCAACATACAAAAGTTGGTTGTATTTCTATATACTTGCAGTGAGCAATCCAAAAATGAAATTAAGAAAACAATTCCATTAAAAATAACATCAGAAAAAAAAGAATGCCTAGGAATATATTTAGCAAAACAAATGTAAAACTTACTCTCTGAAAACTACAAAATATTGTTGAAGGAAAAAGAAGTCCTAAATAAATGGAAAGACATTCCATGTTCACAATTCAAAAGAATTAATATTGTTAAGATGGCAAAACTCCTCAAATTGATCTACAAATTCAATGCAATCCCTTTCAAAATTCCAGCTGCCTTCTTTGCAGAAATTCAAGGAATCCAAAACATCCAAAACAATCTTAAAAAAAGAAAAAGTTGGAGGACCCACCCTTCCTGATTTTAAAATGTGTTACAATGCTACAGCGTAATACTGGAATAACAACAAACTTACAGGTTACTGGATTAAAATTGATAGTCCAGAAATTAACCCTCACAATAGATTTTTGACAAGGGTGACAAGACAATTCACTGGGGGAAATGACAGACTTTTCAACAAATTGGCCTGGGACAACAGGTTGTCTACATACAGAAGAATGAAATGCAGATACTTACCTCACACTCTATACAAAAGTTAACTCAAAATGGATCAAAGACTTAAATGCAAGAGATAAGACTTATCAATCTTAGAAGAAAACACAAGTTAAATCATGACCTTGGATTAGGCAATGGCTTAGATATGACACCAAAAGCACAAACAACAAAAAGAAAAACAGATAAACTGGACAATAATTAAAAATTATTATGCCTCAAAGGACACCATTAAGAAAGTGAAAAGATAACCCACAGAATGGGAGAAAATAATTGCATATCATAGATCTAGTAAGGGACTTGGATCTAGAATGAATATATATACATGGAATACATAGAGAGAATATATAGAATGAATATATATATATATAACTCAATGATAAAAAGACATATAACCCAATTTAAAAAATGGGCGAAGCGGCTGAACATAGACATTTCTTCAAAGAAGATTTGGAAATGGTCAATAAACACATGAAAATATCACAATATCATTAATCATCAGGTAAAGGCAAATCACAACCACAATATTGGTTGTGTAACAATGAGCCAAAACAAACGAAATAATATTTCACACCCACTAGGATGACCATAAGTTACAAAAATGAAAGTAAGTGTCAGGGAGAATAGGGAGAAACTGGAACCCACATACAATGCTGGTTGGAATGTAAAACGGTGCAGCTACTTTGGAAAACAGTCTGGCAATTACTTAAAATGTTAAAACTACAGTTACCATATGGTCCTGCAATTCCATTTCTAGGAGAAATGAAAACCTATATTCCCACAAAATTAAGTACTACAATGCTACAACATGGATGAACTTTGAAAATATTAAGCCATGTGAATGAAGAGTCACAAAGGACCACATATTGTATAACTCCATTGATATGAAATGTCCAGAATAGACAAATCCATAGAGATAGAAAGGAGATTGGAGGTTGCTACATTGGTGGAGGGGATTGGAGGAAACTGGGGAGTGATAATGGCTAATGGGACAGGGTTTCTTTTTGGGGTGATGAAAATGTTCTAAAATTAATTGTGGCACTGGCCTCACAACTCTGTAAATATACTGAAAATGATCAATTTATACACTTTAATTGGGTAAATTAATGGTATTTGAATTATATCTCAAAAAAGCTGTTATTTTTAAATTATGAAGCTATTTTACAGGAAGTTTTTTTTTTTTTTTGAACAATGGGAATTTATTGGATCACAGTTTTGAGGCTTAAAAGTCCAAAATCAAGGTATCAGCAATGCTTCCTTTCTCTTTGAGTGTTTATTTTTGAATTTCAATTTTTAAAATTTCATAAGAAAATGTTACCTTGATAAACCAGATTACTGTTCATTGGGTAGTCACTCCTCTCACCTCCCTTTATGGGAGTAGTATACTTACCAATCCAAAAAAACGGGGCTTGGTCGGGTCATTTGTTTGGGCCAGAATAATGTAAGTAGACATGATATGCACAGAAGCCTTAAATGTGCTTACTTTATTTGACATGTTTCATGAAATTCAATGATATGTCATGAGAAAAACTTACCCTGGGAGCCACTGTCCTTTTGGCTGGGGTCCAGAATAAACATATGTAGAGCAGACCTGAGCCCACCCACAGCCTGAACATAGGCCAGTTGATCCACAGTCTAAAGCATAGCCACCCACCCAATCTGCAGACCCTTGACTATAAAAAAAAATGCCTACTAGTCTATAACAACAAGTTTTAAGGCTGTTGTTAAGCAGCATTATTGCATCAACAAACTGACTCAAAAAAGAAGTACAAGAGCTTAAAAGATATCAGATTAATACATACACGACTGATAAAAACGTCAAGGTACTAACCTCTCAAATCGAGCTGGGTTTAGATATATTTGCTAGATAACAGTGAGGCTGTGGAGTCAGGCTTCCCGGATTGAAATCTTTGCCTCAAAAATTTACTAATTTTGAACATCACATCTATGGCCAACTGATTATTGACAAGGCCTCCAAGTCCCCTCAATGGAGAAAGAATACTCTCTTCAACAAATGGTTTTGGGAAAACTGGATATTCATATGCAAAACAATGAAGGAAGACCCTACCTCACATGACATATAAAAGTTAACTCAAAATGGATCAAAGACTGTAAATAGGAGGCTAAACCTTCCTATAATTATGCTCAAGAAGCACTTTTCAGAGAACATTTTTTGTTGCTCAGATGTGGCCTTTCTCTCTCTAACCCCAACTCGGCAAAAAAATTCATTAACATCCTCCCTAGGTGGCACATGACTCCCAGGGAAGTGAATCTCCCTGACGACGTGGGACATGACTCCCAGGAATGAGCCTGGCCCTGGCACTGAGGGACTGAAAATGTCTTCCTGACTGTACCAGTTTTCGATGTATTATGTCCCCCAAAACGCGATGTTATTTGATGAAATCTTGTGGGGGCAGACATATTAGTGTTGATTAGGTTAGAATCCTTTGATTGAGTGTTTCCATGGAGAACTCAATCAACTGTGGGTGAGACCTCTGATTGGATAATTTTCATGGAGGTGTTACCCCGCCCACTCAGGGTGGGTCTTAATTGAATCACTGGAGTCCTATAAAAATGTTCACAGACAGTACGAGGTGCTGCAGCCAGGAGAGACACTTTGAAGAATGCATAGGAGCTGAGGGTGGAACACAACCTGGGATCAGCAGACACCAGCCACATGCTTTCCCAGATAACAGGTTTTCTGGATGCCACCGGCCTTCCTTCAGTGAAGGTATACTTGTGCTGATGCCTTCATATGGCCATTTTCATGGCCTTCAGACCGTAACTTTATAACCAAATAAATCCCCTTTATAAAAGCCAATCCATTTCTGGTATTTTGCATAATGGCAGCATTAGCAAACTAGAACACTGACCAAAAGGGGCAAAAGAAAGGTAACAAAATAAGGTTATAGTGGCTCAGACATTTGAAATAGAGTTGAAAGGCTATCCTGGGGGTTACCCTTATGCAAGCTCCAGCTAGATATCCCAAACAGCCATAGCATGCCAAGTGCTTTCCAATAGTAGTCCCAAAATACCTAGGTCCCTATCCGAGATTCTGTAAATGAAAACTCACCATGTTTATAAGTCAGAAGTTAAATCCACCAGAGTGTTCCTATGCCAGACAAGTCCTAAAACCCAGAGACAACAGCCTCTTTAAGAACAACAACCACATGCAGCCCCGTTCCCCATGTCGACACCCATTTTCAACATCAACAAGTTAGGGTGGTCATGCCTAGACATCCCTGAAGATCAAGAAAGTGATTAAATGAGAGGAAGGGGTAGCAACAGAATAAATAGGATTCAACAAAGGATTATGAATATTGAATCTTTATATAAATAATTTTTTTAGATGCTAGGGTATTAAAATAACTAGAAGGAAATAACTGAAATTGTGGACTGTAACCCATAACATTCTTTGAAATTTACTCTATAGCTACTCGCTAAATTGTACTTTTAAAGTTATCATCTTTCTGTATATATGTTGTATTTCTCAATAAGAAAATAACTGAAATTGTGGAACTGTAACCCATAACATTCTTTGAAGTTTGCTCTCTATTTGTTAAATCATACTTTGAAAGTTATCACTGTTAGGCATATATGTTAAATTTCACAATAAAAAATGTATTTTAAAAATGGATCAAAGACTAATATGAGAACCCCAACTATAAAACTCCTAGAAGAAAACCAGGGAAACAGCTTCAGGACCTTGTGTTAGACAATGGTTTCTTAGACTTAAACCCTAAAGCACAAGCAGAAAAGAAAAAAATAGATAAATGGGACCTTATCAAATAAAAAACTCTTATGAATCAAAGGACTTTATCATGACAGTGAAAAGACTATGTACAGAATGGGAGAAAATATTTGGAAACCTCTCATTGAATAAGGGTATAATAACCAGAATATATAAGGAAACCCTACAAGTCAACAACAAAAAGACAAACAACCCAATTAAAAAATAGGAAGAAGACTGGAACAAACATTTTTCCAAAGAAAATAAACAAATGGCCAATAAGCAATAAAAGATGCTTAGCATATTTAGCCATTAGAGAAATGTAAATCAAAACCACAATGAGCTACCACCTTACACTCATTAATATGGCTACTATTAGAAAAAAAAAGACAAAACAGAAAATAACAAGTGTTGGAGAAGATGTAGAAAAAAAGGAAGACTCGTTCATCGTTGCTGGCAATGTAAAATGATGCGCCCATTCTGGAAAACAGTTTGGTGGCTCTTCAGAAAGTTAAGTATAAAATTACTATGTGAGCCAGGAATTCCACTTCTAAGTATATATACCCAAAAGAACTTAACGTAGGGACTTGAACAGACATTTACACACTAGTATTCACAGCAGCATTATTCAAATTGTCAAATGATGGAAGCAACTCAAGTAGCCATCAAGAGATGAATGGATAAACAACATGTGGTATATATATACAATGGAATATTATTCAGCCATAAAAAGCATGAAGTTTATCTATTCTGATACATGCAACCACATAGATGAACACTGAAGACATCATGTGGGTGAAATAAGTCAGACACAGAAGGACAATTATTTTATTATCTCACTTTATGAATTTATATACTCTAATTATTTTATATATAAGTCAGAAACTATAATACAGGTTACCAGAGGACAGGATGCAGTTAGGGAATGGAGAGTTAATGCTTAATTGGTACAGAATTTCTGTTTAGTGTGATGGAAAAGTTTTTGTAACGGATGTTGGTGATGGTAGTACAACATGGTATATATAATTAACACCACTGAATTGTATGTTTGAGAGTGTTTAAAATGGGAAATTTTAAGTTGTATATATGTTAACAGAATAAAAAATTTTAAAAAAATCATAGAACTGTATAACAGTGAACCCGTAACATACACTATGAACTACAGTCAACAGTGTAATTTTAAGAAGGTTTTATCAATTGTAACAAAAGTACCACACTAATACAAAGTGTTAATAACAGGGAAAAACTGCATGTATGTGGGGGGGGGTATATGGGAACTATGTGCTTTCTGTATGATTTTTCCATAAAGCTACAACCTCTCTAACAAAAAAAGGAATTTTTTTTTCAGTAATTGTATAATCTTAATAAGTAACCAAATTTACACCTCAGTTTCCTTATCTATAAAGTGGCATTCACCTAGTAGGGCTGATGTGAGTACTAAATTGAGACAATACATGTACAGATTACCCAGGAATCAATATTTCAAGAATAGATAATCCCTCTAGAATATAAACCATAAGGAAGGCAAAAAACAACAATAACCAAAGAAAACATCACTTCTATTAATTCAAGTAAATATGAATAAATCGTATTTAAAAAAATAACAGAGACACACACAAGTAAACACTATACCACTGACAAAAACTATATAACAAGTAACAAAAGTTCTAGAAATAAATATGGGTGAATTTCCAATTGCATAAAATAGTGAATCAGTGCTTTTTTAAAAAAATCTATTTGCCTAAGATGTTGACTGTCTTTGCATCCATATGTAAAAAATTCCACATTAATAGCAGGAAACAGTGGAATGAACCTTAAGAAATATAAATTCATAATTTATACAATTAAGTTTTAGTTCTCCTGTCAGATAGAATCAAGAAAAGATGAATGTACTCCAGGGCCAGGCAAGAAGCCTTAACAATTTCAGAGTTCTCGCTGGTATTACAGCAATTTCTTCTCCTTCATGTTTAAGATACTCAAAGCAAAATCTTCAGACCTTGCATTTGGAATGGATTCTTAGATATAACACCAAAAGCATGAGCAAAAAACAAAAAATACATAAACTAGCCTTCATGTAAATGAAAAACTTTTGTACATCAAAAGACAATATCAAGAAAGTAAAACAACAATCTAGAGATTGGGAAAAAATATTTGGAAATCATATATCTGATAAGCGTTTAATATCCAGACTACGTAAAAAACTCCTACAACTCAACAACAAAAAGACAAACAACCCAATTTAAAAATGGGCAGAGGACTTGAACAGATAATTCTCCAAAGAAGATATGCAAGAAGCCAATAAGCACATGCAAGGATGCTATTAGGAAATGCAAACCAAAGCCATCACAATGAGATACCACTTTACACTCACTAGAATGGCTATTTTGAAAAATGAAAGTAAGCATTGGTCAGGATGTGAAGAAAATGGAACACGTGTGCATTGTTCGTGGGCATATGAAATGGTGCAGCTGCTGTGGAAAACAGTTTAACCGTTCCTCAAAAAGTCTGACATAGAATTACCATATGACCTGGCAGTTCCACTTCTAGATATATATCCAAAAGAATTGAAAGCAGTGATTCAAACAGTAATTGTACATGGATGTTCAAAGCAGCATCATTTACAATAGCTAAAAGGTAGAAACAATCCAAGTGTCCATCAAGAAAAGAATGGAGAACGAATATGTGGTATACACATACAATGGAATATTATTCATCCCAAAAAGGAATGAAGCTCTGATACATGCTACTACATGGATCAACCTTGAAGACATCATATTAAGTTAAGCCAGACAAAAAGGACTAATATTGTATGATTTCACTTATAGGAAATATCCAGAATAGGCAAATGCAGGGACAGAAAGGAGATCAGAGGTCATCAGGGGTCAGGAGGAGGAGAGAATGAGGAGTGTTGATTAAGTACAGAGTTTCTTTGGGTGGGAGGGATGATGAAAAAGTTTTGGTGATGGCAGCACAACATTGTAAATGTAATTAATACCACCGAAACATACACTTAAAAAGCTCAAAATAGGAAATTTTACTACAATACATTAAAAAAAATGCTGAGGAGGGGGCGGAAGATGGCAGCATAGAGAGGAGTGGAAGCTAAGTAGTCCCCCTGAAACAACTAAAAAAAACCAGAAACAACTAGTAAATAATCCAGAATAACTGCGGGGGGACAAACGAGACCATCCACCCATCATACACCAACCTGAATTGAAAGGAATGCCCGAGATCTGTAAGAAAAACCTGCGGATCCAAGTCAGAAGACCCCCTCCCCCATAGCCCGAGCTCCAAAGCCTCGTGGTGCCAGAGAGAAGCTCTCTCCCAGCAAGCGAATATAGCTCAGCTGAGCTCCAACTGGGGTTTTAAGTAGCGAGTGTGAACTGCTCACTACAGGTACAAATCCCCAAAAAACAGACAGAGGCTTTGGGTGACGACTGACCTGGGAGAGCCGCGTGTTCGCCTCGGACTAGATCTGAAGGGGACTATATGTTTCTTTTTCGGCTCAGTGGAGAAAGCCCCTGCCATTTTCAGTTCCCAGGACGGTGACTCAGAGAAGTGTGGAGATAGCACAAGCAGAGAGAGAGAGACCATTGAAATGCTAATGACCCCCACCTGGGGGGTCTGCCTTCTCTAGGAGGAAAGGGGTGGGGCCCTTTCCATTCAGAACCAGACCCCAGAGCCTGGGGGAACACGGCCACACCTCCTCACACCAGTCAAGAATTACAGGCTAACAGGCGCCACCTGCTGGGCAGAAAAGCACAGTGAGCCGAGGCATCACAGGGTGGAGCAATTTTCTAAGACAAGCCCTCAGGGAAACCAGATACTGAATATTTCTTCCCTCTGGGACCTGAGCCTGTTCTGGTCTGGGAAAACTGATTTGGATAACCAAGGAAACCATGCCTAGACAACAGAAAATTACAACCTACACCAAGAAAAACAAAGTTATGGCCCAGTCAAAGGAACAAACGTACACTTCAACTGAGATACAGGAATTTAAATAATTAATGCTAAATCAATTCAAAAAGTTTAGAGAAGATATTGCAAAAGAGATAGAGGCTGTAAAGAAAACACTGGGCATACATAAGACAGAAACTGAAAGTTCAAAAAAACAACTAGTAGAATCTATGGAAATGTAAGGCACAACACAAGAGATGAAAGACACAATGAAAACATACAACAGCAGATCTCAAGAGGCAGAAGAAAACACTCAGGAACTGGAGAACAAAACACCTGAAAGCCTACATGCAAAGGAGCAGATGGAGAAAAGAATGAAAAAATATAAGCAACGTCTCCGGGAACTTACGGATGAAACAAAGTACAATAATGTACGTATCATTGGTGTCCCAGAAGGAGAAGAGATGGGAAAAGGGGCAGAAGCAACAATAGAGGACATAATTAATGAAAATTTCCCATCTCTTATGAAAGACATAAAATTACAGATCCAAGAAGCGCAGCGTACTCCAAACAGAAGAGATATGAATAGGCCTACGCCAAGACACTTAATAATCAGATTATCAAATGTCAAAGACAAAGAGAGAATCCTGAAAGCAGCAAGAGAAAAGTGATCCATCACATACAAAGGAAGCTTAATAAGAGTATGTGCGGATCTCTCAGCAGAAACCATGGAGACAAGAAGGAAGTGGTGTGATATATTTAAGATACTGAAAGAGAAAAACCACCAACCAAGAATATCCAGCAAAGCTGTCCTTCAAATATGAGGGAGAGCTCAAAATATTTTCTGACAAACAGACAATGAGAGACTTTGTGAACAAGACACCCGCCCTACAAGAAATACTAAAGGGAGCACTACAGAGTGATAGAAGAGAGGAGTGCGTGGTTTGGAAAACAATTTTGGGAGATGGTAGCACAACAATGTAAGTACACTGAACAAAGATAACCATGAATACGGTTGAGAGAGGAAGGCTGGGAGCATGTGAGACACCACAAGAAAGGAGGAAAGATAAAGACTGGGACTGTGTAACTTGGTGAAATCTAGAGTGTTCAACAATTGTGATAAAATGTACAAATATGTTGTTTTACGAGGGAGAACAAGCAAATGTCAACCTTGCAAGGTGTTAAAAATGGGGAAGCATTGGGGGAGGGATGAGATCAACATAATCTAGAGACTGTAACTAATAGAATCATTGTATTATGATTCCTTTAATCTAACAAAGGTGATATATACCAAGGTAAATGCAGATAAGAGGGGGGATAGGGGAGGTATGTTAGACACTTGACATTGGTGGTACTGTCTGATTCTTTACTCTACTTTGATTTAAAGTTATTTTTCCTTTTGCTGCTTCTTAGCTGTCATTTTTTTTCCTCTATCTTTTGCCTCTCTACCTTCTTTGACTCTCCCTCCTGCCTAGTGGAAGAAATGTAGATGCCCCCATATAGATAGTGGTGAAGGTGGTGAACACATAAATATATGACCGTACAGAGAACCATCGATTATTTACTTAGGATGGAATGTATGGTGAGTGAACAAAACCATATTAAAAAAAAAATGGGTTGATGACAAAACCTCGAGGGTAGTATACTGAGTGAAATAAGCCAGACACATTAGGACAATTATTGCAGGGTCTCACTGATAGGAACTAATTATAATATGTAAACTCATAGACATGAAATATAATGTACCAAGATATAGGACGAGGCTTAAGAAGGGAGCAGTTGCTTAGTATGAGCAGAATGTTCAACTAGGCTGAACTTAAATGTTTGGAAATGAACAGACTTGTCAGTAGCAAGATGTGAGAATAACTAACAGTGGCGAATGGCGTGTGAATGAGATGGAAAGGGGAAGCTCAGAGTCATATATGTCACCAGAAGGAAAGTTGGAGATCAAAAGATGGGAATGTATAAAACTCAATCCTATGGTGGCCAATGTCCATGATTAACTGTACAAGTATTAGAAATCACTTCCACGAACCAGAACAAATGTATGACAATACAATTAGAAGTTAATAATAGAGGGATGTATAAGGAAGAAATATATACCTATTGCAAACTATATACTACAGTTAGTAGTATTTCAACATTTTTTCATAAACAGTAACAAATGTACTATACCAACACTACAAGTCAACAATTGAGGGGGGTTGGTTAGGGATAGGGGAGGATTCAAGTTTCCTTTTCTTTTTTTCTTTTTTCATCCTTCACTTTATTTCTTGTATGGAGTAATGAAAAGTTTCTAAAAATTGAACAAAAATTAAGTGTGGTGATGGATGCACAGCTGTATGAGGGTACCCAGGGGCAACTGATTGTAATGGTAAAATTATGTCACTTGAATTATTCATTAATGAAAAATATTTTCTTTTATTTAAAAAAAAAAGAAAAAGTAAATATACAATGAGGGGAGGAAGGGAATGGGATATTTTGAATGTTCTTTTCTATTTTAATTTTTATTTTATTTTTTGGAGTAACAATGTTCAAAGACTGTGGTGATGAATGCACAACTATATGATGATACGGTGAACAACTGATTGTACGCTTGGAATGACTGTATGTTATGCGATTATATCTCAATAAAATTGCATTAAAAAATCAAAAAAAAATGCTGAGATGAATCTTTTAAAAATAGTAAAGCATATTGGGAGGGCACATGATGTATTAGCTGACTAGCAACTTTTTGTACATTTTTTTCTTAAAATTACACAACTATTAAATGAAAATCTGTCTTTTAAAAACTTGAAGCATGACATGCTTTCATGTTTTTCTTACCTATTATGCATGTTTTTATTATTTCCAATATATTTTAAATTTATCTTGAATAGACTAGCCTAATACTAAGCAAAATGCTTAAAATCTTTATTGATATTCAGATAAATCTGCACAGATTAATTTAAAGGGAAATTATACTGATTCAATAATGATGAAATCTAACTAAAAGAGAGGTATTTTTAAAAACTCATTCAAATACTCTCTTTAGGTTTCAGTAAAATTTTAAAGGTTTTTTTCCTTTTCCCCTACATAACAGATAAATTTCTTATTTTTTTTTCCTTAATGGTTTTGTTTCTAGTCTCAGCATCTTTTTCATTTAATTTTGAGCTGGTTGTAGTTTGTATATGAGACTGTTATTCATTTTTTGTATTCTGTTTGGGAGGTGGTCTACATTTGAATGAATTATCTTCAGCTGCCCATATACATAACCATTATATCTAGATATAATATTTTTGCATGCATCTTCCCAATTTTTATCTTTTATTTTTTCTCTTTTATGTATCCTCCCCTAGAAGTTATGAAATTATAGTAAGTAAATGTGTAGTCTGATCTTACACATTTGGGTAGTCTGAGCGTGTTTCTGACTTTAATGGGAATGAATCTCATTTTTCACCAGGAAGCATAGCACTGGCTTTCAACTTAACATATGAGTGTGTATATCTTATATATGTTTGTGAATAGTTTTTTTAAAAAAGCTTGCTAAGAAAGTATCCTTGTACTCTTATTTGATAAATAGGTCCCTTTAAAATCTCAAATTCTGATTTTTTTTCAAAGTTTTTTTTCACTCTAAGGAGCTAATTATATTTTTTCTTGAATATGGTAGATTATGTTAGTTGATTCTTTTAAATTGACCCATTCTTGATTGTAATATAGAAAAGACATTTCACCTAATTCTTCTCCAATTAATCTATAAATTTTTTGCAATGCCAAATAAAATCCCAAAAGGATTTTTTCCTAGAACTAGATAAGCTGATTCTAAAATTCAAAAGGAAGCATAAAGGTTCCAAGGTGGCTGAAACATTTTTGATAAACTAACAAGGTGTGTGGGGAGTGAGAAGAAGAATCCTTGCCCAAGCAAACAGGATTATTAAAAAGTTACAGTAATTAAAACAATGTAAACACAAACACATAGAATAATAATGTTATAGATGTAGACAAATAGATTAATGAAAGAGAAGACAGTTTAGAAACAGAACCAATCACGTATATGATAAAGGCGACATCAAAAGAAAAGATCTATTTAATATATGGTGTTGGAACAACTGGTTTTCTAAACACAACCATAATTCCACCAACAGAATTATCAGTAAATCCCTACCTCACACCAATTACAAAATTAATTTCTAGTTGTACTAAAGATTAAATATGAAAAACAAAGCATTAAAAAGAATATCTCTATAACCTTATATTAGGAAAGATATCTTAGAAAAGACCAACGTTGGCAATACATGAAGACTGTTAAATACTGACTTTCATATATTCATTCTGAAAATTATTTTCTTGTTCATAAACATTTGTCATTTACTAAATGTAACTATCCAAATTTAAAGTGTCTATACAACAAAAGATAAATGATAAAACACAAAGTGAGAGATTGGGAGAATATATCTGCATAAATCCAAATGCAAAAATAGTCATGCTTAAAATTCCCATTTTTAAATAACAAGTAGAAAAAAGACTAACAACTAACTATAAAGTGGACAAAGTATATGAACAGGCAACTAGAAGAATGTACATTTCTTCACTCATGAGTGGGGTTCAATCCATACAGTGTTTTTAGAGTGTGGGCCTTAGAGTCAGACCACCTGGGTTTTAATTCTAGCGTTATCAGACATTTAATGCACAAAGTTTTGCAAGTTTCCTAATTTCTGCGCTTCACTTCCCACATCTGTAAAAATTGAAAAAACAGTAATATCTACTTTATAGGCTTTTCATAATAACTACACGAAATAAGCTATGCAATTTCATAGCACATTATTCCTGACATACTAAGTACTCAATAAAGTTATTATGCTATTGTAGAAGATTTTTCTAGCTATTGAACAGTTATTCATATACAGACAAGAGCTGTCATGGCATATATTTACACCCAGATTCTAGAATGAGTTTAGGGACTATAGTACCAGAAATGGAGTCGGTCCATTTCTATTTGAGAGTCCATTTCTATTTGAGAGTCCAAACCAAAAGATCTGTCTCTGATATCTGGCAAGGATTGTATGAATTTTTTTTACAGCTAATAGTGTCCTATTTATAGATTACAACTCCTTTGACATGATCTCCAGATTTTTACTTTGCAAAGAAAATGCACATGTGAACTAATTATTGGAATCTTCTCATAAAAGATCGTCCTTACCCATCATCAACTCAAAATACACCTAAAAAAACATCTATCTGCAAATCTTAATGGTCTGTTTCTTGAGACATTATTTTAAAATCTTTATCATGCAAGAACTTGCATTTCTTCCAACTGCTTAGTGTTTTTCACCCAAATTCCTATTTTATTAACTATTGATTTTTAAGAGTTGTTAGTATATCTATGTCTGCTATAGGTATTACAAAAACTGTTGCACAATTTTGCCTTTTTACATTTTTGTGGTGTTTTTACAGAACTGAACGATTCATTTTATGTACCCAAACCAGGCAATCTTCCCTTGTATCTCATGGATTTCCTGTTAAACTAAAAAAACAGGTCAATGAATACAGCCAACATATTCAAAGACCTTTTAAGTAGGAAACGAAAGGTCTAGTCTGACTAGAGCCAGAGATTGTGCTCTTAACCAATGTGCCAGTAACAGAAATAGCTGAATAAGCCACAGGATCATCTGGTCCAAAGAATTATAGGTTTTTCAGACTGAGAAATATTTAAGGTGAGGGGCAAAGAGCAGTGAGGTGGGAAATTTTCAATATACAGGAGAATGAAGGATAGCTGACAGATAGAAAGATCAGATAGAAAGATCCCAGAAGCCGAAATGGAAGGAGACAAGAGCAGAGCACAATGGGTTATTTTGTAAAAGGATAAAGAATGCTGCATCTTCTGAGACCATAAAAAAGATCTGGAAAGCTATGGATACCAGAACCATGAGATTTTGCCATGGAGTATTACTCCATATTTTGACTTAACTTGTATCAAAAGCTCAAATGAAAAAAAAATACACTTGGAAAATCATTTGAAAGGCAAAGGTTCCATTTATTCCTCCAGATAATTAAGATTTTTAATCCTTAGCCAAGATAGACTTTTAAAGAAAACAAATGAATTTAACAATTTTAAGAAGAAATATGGAATTATTTCAGAATTTATTTTTTTACCACGGTGCCAATGAAAAGACTTTTCTTTCCTTAAGGAACTATTAAGCTGTTTCCTCATAAACATTACAAATGATGGAATGAACTTTGCAACCCAGTTTGCTTTGCCTCTCCAGATCAGATTCAAATTTGAACTTAACTTTAATAAATGTGTATGGCCCTTTTCCTGAATATCCATATCCCAAATTTCCCCTGGTTCTGATCTTCTATTTGTATTTTTTCCTCACTTCAATTTTCATCTATTTAATTCTTTTCCAAATTAATGGGTGGATTACGGTAACCCACCGAGGCTGCCCTGCAAAATAAGACAGGAAGCAAATACAGGCTCAAAACTTACAAGAGATCTGGTCATATCCTCTTCTTCCTTGGAAAGAGCAGAGTCCTAAGAATGCCAAGCTGAGGGAAGAGAAATAAAACAGATTTCTTTCAAAGCTCCAAAAACTGAGTACAGAAATCTTCAGCACTAGGTGGCTACTAGGTCCCCTATGGACGAATGATCCTCAGAGCCATGAATAATATTAACCACCAGGTGATGGAAACACTGAAATGTACACGGATGACTGATTTAATCATACGCAATCCGGTGGGGATATCTGGAGGGCGAAGTATAAGGTGCCCAATGAATCCGTCAGCACTATAGTATACCCCTAGGTTCTTGCCATCTTATTTCCAGAAACTTATCCCAAGTACATACTAATAATTACCACAGAGATTTAAGAATTAGGATATTCTTTGAGGTGCTATTTTGAACATAAAGAATTTGGCAAAAACCTTAATCAGAGATTGGTCATAGGCATTGTGGAACATTCTAATGATGGAATGAAATGCAGTCATGACTCTAATGACATTTTAAAATAAATTTAATTGGTTTATATTTTACCATAAAAAATTTAGGGCCTTCTGGTAAAAAATGGCAGATTGAATACTTGCATTTATCTCTGCTCTTTCCCAAACACAACCAATGCTACAGTGAGGGAACATAAGAGGGCATCACATCACAAGGAAAAATACTTCAGCAGATAATACATGTCAACAAAATTTTTGAGGCTGTAGAGTGGACAGATGAGTGGTATCTAATGCAGCAAATCACAGGAAGCTAAAACTTAAATCAGGAGAGAAGAAGGTGGGGAAGCTACGGCAGAACCCAGAAAGGCACAGGAACACAGACATATGGTATTTCTGCACACAAGTGTTTTCAGTGGGCCAAAAACCAGGGAACTGAGTATAAGATGCTATAAACAGTGGTGAAGACCGTCTGATGTCCTCTTTCATTTCATATACAGCTTGGAGGCATTTCACCTACCCTAGCAAAAAAATTAATTTTCTCATCAGAAATATTGAATGAAAAAGTCTCTGGATTTCAAGTATATCAGAGCCAGATAAAAATGGGGTTGAAAAATTGTAGAGGAAATACTGAAACATGAGGATTCCTCCCTCACTTCTTTGTTTTGTTTGCCACCCATAAAGCTGGCATCCTGGCTTACACCCTTCAAGCTAAATCTAGAAGAATTTCCCCTTAGGGAAACTGACTAGCCCTAAAGAAATTGCCTACAAAGGCTGACATTTAGTCAAACTTTAATGAAACCCTATATTGGGAGGAAAGGCAAGGGGTAGAGTGTACACATGCTGAGGTAGACATGGGAGAGATGAGGAAGGGGTTAGGCAGTGAAGGAAATCTAAAAATCACCATTGTCAAATGTCAATAGGAAATATCTAAAACTGAAAAAGAAGGCATCAGTAGTAGTAGAATGTTTCTCAGAAATATGGAATTGAATACTCAAATATCCAAACAAAAAATGTTCAAAGTGGTTGCTTCTGTGTAGTAGGAATTCAGTACTAGGAGGGACAGAATAGACTTCTATTCTTGTTTCTTAGTAGCACTTTAAAAAATATTTAAATGGATTCTCCGAGAAAAATAGAAATTACATTTTAAAAATTCATTTAAAAAAAATCAAACAATAGTGAATAGTCAACTAAATACATTAGAAAACAAATGCCTACTCTTAAGAGTCAAAAATACCCATGTGTACTTTCTTGGTAAGAGTAATGAATTTCCTAACTCTTTTTACTCTCTGTGCCCTTACTCTCTCTGCCTCTCTCCCCTAACCTCAGCCCTATCTCTGAGCCACCTCACCTTTCCTTTCCATCAACTGGGTTAAATGCTTCATTGTCACACAGCTACTGCTGATCTCTGAAGGTTGAGACGTTATTCAGGCCTTGCTTGCTCAGGGCAAGAGGGTTAAGATAGGCTGCAGCACCAGCAAGTCCAAGATCCACTCTTTCCTAGGACTTTCCAACCGCTTGGGCAAGTCTCAGGTCAGGAGGTATTTTTCCATGATACATATCTGCACCTAGGGCTTCCTTCTATTCTCACCACAGAGATGTCTTCTCTTTGTGGACACAGGACCTGTGGGTTTAGGACATAAATCCAGTTTACCTGAGGCCTTTTCACTGGATCTCTGTGGCAACCAGCCTCTAATATGGCTCCCCAAAAAGCACTGTCTTTTGGTGTTCATGTCTTTTGTAAGTCCCTCCCACCCCATGCTAAATAGGACTGACCCATATAACTAATAAGATATTGCAGAAATGACAGTGTTTACTTCCAAAGCTTGGTGAAAAGAGACACACATTGTGGCTTTTGTGTGGTGCATTTTTGGATCATGTACTTTGGGGGAAGCCAGTCATCATGCCATGAAGACACTCAACCAGTCCTATGGAGAGGCTTCCAGATAACAGCTAATACCAACTTGTCAACCATCTTGGAAGTGACTCCTCTAGTCCCAGTCTAACTTTCTGATGACAGCAGTCTCAATCTCACCAACATCATGACTGCATGTGAGATCTAAGCTAGAATTACCCAGCTAAAACTACTCCCTGCACCCCAGAGAAACTGTGAAATAATAAATGCTTTTTGTTATTCAAATTACTAAGTTTTTACGAATCTGCAAATTTTATTGAGATACATTCACATACCATATATTCCATCCAAGGTATACAATCAACATCTCACAATGTTATCACTTTAGATGTGCAATCATCATTACACTCAATTTTAGACAATTTCCATTGCTCCAAAGAGAAAAATAACAGGAAAAAAAAGGAAAACCCCAAACACTCCATATCCCTTTTTCCCTCATTATTGACCTCTGGTATTGGTCAAGCCACTAAGTCTTGAGGTAATTTGTTACACAACAATAGGTAACTAACACAGCCCAAAACACTTCTTTTCTTTGCCTGGAATTCACACTCACTGGAGTCACTGACCAGAGATGCTGAATGCAGAGACCAGGAGGAGACTGTAGGAAAACGCAAAGACTCAGCAACCTAGGCTGAACCAAGTACTCAATAGGGACACCAACAGTCTAGAAACAGAGTGAATACAACAGTGATGTTTATACAATATCTGCTCCTCGATTATCTTCTGTGAGTATAAACGTATAGGTTCAGTGCAGGAATGGATATAAAGTTGCCAGAAAACACTCAGATTTGCAGCAACCCCAGATGTAGAGTAAATGTGAGTTGCACTAAAAGCCCAGCTATTCCATTTCCTATCTGAGTTACCCTGGCAATTGAGGTAAAACAGAGTGGCATTAAAAGTCCCAGATTCTTCATCTGAAATGAGAATTATACCTATCTCATGATTCTAGATGAATAAATAAAATGGCTATTAAGTAAATTAAGACATATTAATTTACCATGTGCTATGACCTTTTACTAGATGAAGAGTAAAAAATAAAAAATAAAAACAAAGATACACTAGAAAGCAGATCAATCCTTGCCCAACAGGATAGAACAGAAATAATAAAACAGAAACATTCAATTATAAATTTTGAGAAGTGCTGTACTTGGGGTATGCTCCCATTTTTTTTCAGGACAGGTATCACCTTCTAGCAAACCATATAATTTGTCATATATATTAACCTTCCACCCTTCATATAAACTATGAAAACGGATATTTTTTTTCTTTTTTGGCTATTTGTTCCATTGATAGCAGGTACTAAAAAATACATGTTGAACAAATGAACTAGTACTACTAATCTAAGATATTTAAAACTAGAAGGAGGCACTGTATCAGACAATAACAGAAATGGGAAGGTAGTTTGGAGTAAGTGTTCTAAAGTTTTGTTTGAGTTTTGTTAAATATGCATGTTAAAAATTCAAGGATAAGAACAGATATTGAATTAGTAAACTCCAAGCCAATGGAAAAAGAAAACAGACAAGGTAAATGTGCATAATGGAAAGGCAAAATAGAAAATGAGAAATAAAAAGTAAAACAACAAAAAATTAATATATATCAGCAATTACAATAAAGGTACTGAATTAACTTACATATTAAAATACCAGTCAAACAGGATAAAGGGGGAAAGATCCAGCAGTATGTTCTTTACAACAAACAGACCTGAAACATAAAAAAACGGGGGGGTGGGGGGTGGGGGTGGTGGAGGGGTGGTATTGGAAAATGAAATTCTGCAAAATACATTAACAACAACAAAACCTGACATGCAATATTATCAGACAAAAGAGAACTTGGACAAAAAGGCAGTCATCAGGATAAAGAGGCATGTTTTTTAATATGGTAGATTAGAATATGCGTGACTTGCTTTGGCTAATTAATATTAGGAAATTGGGAGCAGAAGTTTTAACAGCATTTTTATGATCTGTTTTGTGCTCTTGGACTCTGATGATCCCCATGAGAAGAGCATTATCCTGGTAACCACTGTCCCTGTAGCCAGAAACCCAGAAAGAACACATGTTGAACAGATCTGAACCCATCCTGAAGCTGAGCCACGGCAGCCAAGCCCACCCTATATCAACCAAACACAGACAACCTGCAAACCCCGAACATAATAAATGCTTGCTGCCCTATGCCACTGTGTTTGAGGTTAGTTTGTTAGGCAGCATTATTATCATGGCAACAGCTAAGTAATACAACACATGATGAGATAATAATACCACACATGATGAGATAATAATGACTCTGGAAAAGATCACCAAGGAAGAGGACCAAGAAAGCAGCAAAGGAGACTTAAAAAGAAGTACCCAATAGGGAGGGGGACCACTAGAAAATCAAATACAGAAATGTTTTTCAAGGAGTTACCAACTACCTCAAATGTTATGAAGAAGTCAAGTAAGACAAGAACAACCACACATATCAGGATCACACACACACACACACCACCACACGCTTCATCACATTCACACACACACACACCACACACTTCATCATAATCACACAACCACAAATATCATCACGATACAAACATATAATCATACACATCATCACAAATACGCCATTACACACACATGCACACACACCATTCCTTCTTATACACCAACCAGACACACATTAGCACAATCACACACTCCCACCACAGTTTTCTTGTTCCAACAACTCCAACCACACTGGTTCCCACTGCCGCTACTCTGGGCACTCACGGCCTCCTTAGAGGTTCCACCCCATCCACCGCGAGGCCGGCCCAGTCCAGGCCGCTCCAGCCCCTCCCCCCACCGCCCGTGCGGGTCGCGGCAGCGTCACCTGCAGGAAACGCTCGAAAGCGCGTCCTGCTTGCAATTTCTAGGAGGCCTAGCAAAAGCGACCGAAGACAGGCCCGAGCCAGATGCAGATAACGCCGTACCCTAAGCACCCGCCTCGAAGCCACCGGTCCACCACCGAACAACATTTCCCAGGAAGCCCCGCGGCCCTATCAACTTCCGGTCCGGACGTAGTCGTGTTTCCTGTGGCGGGGAGAGGAGGAGCGAGGTTCACGGAGTGGGTTCAGACCCAGCAAGCCAGAAGTCCGCGACCGAGAATTCCGAGACTATGCTGGACGCTGACAAGTGGAAGAACAAGTCATTTTCGGTGCGCTCAGGCCAGGCGCAGAGAGGAATGGGCCGGCCGTACGCTGTCTTGTCGGTCGGATCTGGACCACATTTCCCAGAGCGCCAGGCGACCCATCGCTCTTCTCGCAGGAACTTGAAGGTTTCGTCACTCCTGGCGGGACCGTTAGATCCGTGAGTTGAGCGATCGCGGGTCCTGGGGAACCCTCTCAGCTCTACAGGTTCTGAACCGGGGAGCTCGGGAAAGCCTGAGGTTAGTAGACCGAAGGACAGTATAGACCTTAGGCCTCGGGCCTGTGCGGGCGGAGCGGCGGGAAGAGGGGAGGCTGTAGGATTTCCTGTGAGAAGAGATTGCGTGGTAGATAGTGCCACTCATATATGTGTGTGTAGGTGTGTGTATATATATGTAGGTGTGTGTGTATATATATATATGTGTGTGTATATATGTGTGTGTGTGTGTGTGTGTATATATATATATATATATATATATACATATACACACACACATACACATATGGCCTTACGTGCGGACATAGGATGCCTGTGATTGTGGGGATGTGACTGTGTCCCGTGGTGGGTGTATAATTAATTGACCATATTTGGTTGTGTGTGTGGGTGTGGCTAGTCTGTATTGTACGATGTGACTAGACGTATCCCCCTTTAAGTATGACTGTGCCTATATATATATACATATATATGTGGTACTGTGAGTCGGGAGGAAGGTCCATGAAGCGCTTTCAATTGTGTGATTGTGACTCCAGAACTCTATCTCCAGGCACCCTCGGGGAGATCTGGTCAGATTCCAGCCCTGAACTGCTGTGACCTCATCCTTTCCCTGAAACGCTGGGGATGGACAGTATGCTCCATTCTGTTCTGCTCTCCATTCCCTCTCTGTGGTGGTGATGGGGCTGGGGTGACCTCTGACCTGGCCAGTTTGGTACCAAGAAACAGCTGCTTTCTCCTGCCCCAGTTCTACCGTTCTCTTTGTGAGGGACCCAGAAGAGGAAGGAAGAAATGCATGATGAACTCCTGCAAGCAGCGTCCAAGGTGTGTTGTGATTTCCTCTTTGTTTAATAAGGATAGTCATTTGATTATAGGTTCCCGTAATTTATCCATTGACAGAAACGTAGTTGGGCCTGGCATTAGAACCCAATACCTAATGTTTATTTCTTTGGAAAATGGCTCCACTGCTGTGGGTTGTTTTCTTCTTTTTAAATACAATATTATGATTTAAAAAAAAAAAATGATTATTTTAGAGGTTTTGAAAACATAGAATTCCAAGAAAAAAAGAAAACTGACTGCCCAGAAATAACCAGTGTTAATATTTTGGTGTTTTTCCACATGAAGTATACGTCACTTACTGTTTTATAGTCTACATTTTCACTAGAAAGGGTAGTAAATTTTCTCCCATTTCATCAAATAAGTAGCCTTTGTAAATATCGTTTTTAAAAGATACATATTCCTTTGTATGAATGAGCTATGGTTTATATATTTTTTCTTTGATGGCACAATGTGCATACATGAAGAAACTATGTAATGCAAATATATATAGTTTAACAAATAATTATAAAGGGAACTCCTAAATAACGAACTCAGATCAGGAGTGTCAAACTTTTATATCTTTGACAAATGTGGTAGGCAATTATTGATTGGGGTGTGTGTGTGTGTGTTTATACATTCACCTGTTTTTCTCTTGGGTTAGCTCATGTTGATTCATAGGAGTTTGTTATACAGTCTGGGTCAGGTCCTTTATTGATTATATTTTCCTACTGTTTGGTTTGATTTATCACTTCAAGATGGTTTTATGAGCATAAATCCTAATTCTAACAAAGTCAAGTTTATGATTTTTTTCCATTATGGTAAGTGGTTTGCATATCTAACCTAAAGATGCAATATTGTCTGGTATTTATACTTAAGGTTTTCCCTTTCCCATTTATTTTATCCACCTGTAGTTGACTTTTGCATAAGGTGGGATCAAAGTGTTTCTTTCCATCTTAAAAGTACCTAGTTTTCTCAGTACCATTTATTGGAAAGTCCATTATGTTCCCACTGATCTCCAAATATATCCAGTGTCCTTATGTACATGAGTCTGTTTATGAGCTCCCTATCGGTTCCACTGATCAATTTGTATATCCCTGTGCCAGTATCATAGTCTTGATTACTAGAACTCCTCTCCTTTGAAGGAGATCTGTGTTTTCTTCCTCTGCTTATTTCAAAGATACTCTCTCTTTTTTTATTTGTTTGTGTTTTTTTCTGTGGTTTTATTTCTTTTGTTTTTCTTTTTGGGATTTGTAGAGATTCTTGAATTTGTGCATTGGTATCTTTTATTACTTCAGAAAAATTCTTAGCCATTATTTCTTCCAATATTGTGCCTGCCTCATTCTTTCTTCTCCTTCGCAAGCTCTAATTAATCATAGGTTAGAATTTCTCATTCTTTCCTTTTCTCTTTTTAGTATTTAGAGTTGTTGCATAAACCTCAAATCAAAGCAACGTTAAGCAAAGGAACCTTGCCTCCTCTCAGGAGGGAGCTGTGGGCATAGGCAGCTTGAGGTCTTTGGATTATTCTCTCAAATAATAGTAAAACTGTCTTCATTCAGTTTGTGTTTCAACACTTCTAATCTTGGGGAACTCACTAAATCATCATAGACTACCTATTTACCTTATAATTCTCCTATCTGAAAATGAGAGGCTACAGGGGCAGTATACAGGCATGCCTTGTTTTATTGTGCTTTGCTTTACTGTACTTCGCAGATACCATTTTTTTATAAATTGAAGGTTTATGGCAACCCTGTGTCGAACAAGTCTGTTTTTCCAACAGCATGTGTTCACTTCATGTCTCTGTATCACGTTTTAATTGAGGTATGTACATTTTTTTAAACATAATGCTATTGTACATTTAATTGACTACAATATAGTGTAGACATAACTTTTATATGCACTGGGAAAACATAAAATTCATATGACTCTCTTTATTGCATGCGATGTTTGCTTTATTGCGGTAGACTAGAACCAAACCCAAAATATCTCCATGGTATGCCTGGACTCAGAGTAGGGATAGTGTTTTCTCAAGGTGTAAATTTGGTAATCTGAGTTAGCTTACTCTCAATTTAAAAATTGTGGGTGTTTGTTACAGATGCAGAATAAATCAGGCTAAGAATCAGTCTCCCCAAATCTAATGAACCTTAAGGGCTTTATGTGTAAATTTCTTTAGAAAAGTATCAAGTCTTCTTGACCCATTTTCCTGTGCTAATGCCCAAATAGAGTATGTGGTTCCCCTCTCCCATAAGCCTTTGATTACATTCACCATTTCCTCAGTGAATATTATTGTCCAATGTTAATGGGAAGAACTCTAAAGAGGTAGTATACTGTAGTAGAAAATAAATTTATAAAGGAATAAAATGATGTTCTTCTCAGAAGCTAACCTAAAACTTAATCAGGAAATATTTGAAGCATTCCCAGTAAAATAAGAAAAAGACAAAGGTATATACCATTGCCAGTACTATTTAACACTGTGCTGGAGGTATTAACCGAAGAATTAGACAAGAGATTTTTAAAATGAAAAATAAGTGTTGGTGAGGTTGCAGAAAAATCAGAACCCTCATGTATTGTTATTACTGTGAAGGCATTTCTTGAATCAGCCGTCGTATCCTTTGGTTTATGTTTGTCAGATATATTTTCCCCTCTCTCTCTTTTTTTCCTTTAACATACCCTTACTGAATCTTAGTTCTGAACTCTTCTCCAAATCTCTCTCCCTTTTCTTTGTTTCTCTGCTAGTAGGGCTCCCTTTAGTGTCTCAAGTAGGGCAGGTCTCCTGTTAGCACATTCTCTCAGCATTTGTTT
Organism: Choloepus didactylus; assembly: GCF_015220235.1. NCBI lineage: Eukaryota > Metazoa > Chordata > Mammalia > Pilosa > Megalonychidae > Choloepus > Choloepus didactylus. The sequence continues at coordinate 17,897,872 of NC_051333.1, forward strand.
GTGAAGATTTTAAGCTCTCCCTCAAATCTGAAGGAGAGCTTTGATGGATAAAGTATTCTTGGTTGGAAATTTTTCTCTTTCAGAATTTTAAATACGTCATACCACTGCCTTCTCACCTTCATGGTGGCTGCTGAGTAGTCACTGCTTAGTCTTACATTGTTTTCCTTGTATGTGGTGAATTGCTTCTCTCTTTCTGCTTTTCGAACTGCCCCTTCTCTTCAACATTTGACAATCTGATCAGAATATGTTTTGGAGTGGTTTTATTTGGAGTTATTGTTTGGAGTTTGTTGGGCATCTATGATTTGAGTATTTATGTTGTTTAGAAGGTTTAGGAAGTTTTCCCCAACAATTTCTTTGAATACTCTTCCTAGACCTTTACCCTTCTCTTCCCCTTCTGGAATGCCAGTGATTCTTATATTTGTGTGCTTTATGTTGTCCATCATATCCCTGAGATCCATTTTGATTTTTTTTATTTTTTTCTCCATTCTTTCTTTTGTACTTTCACTTTCCATTCTGCATGCTTTTACGTTCGCTTATTCTTTCCTCAGCTTCCTCTAATCTAGTACTGTGTGTATCCAGAATCTTTTTAATTTGATCAGCAGTTTCTTTTATTTCCATAAGATCATGTACTTTTTTATTTACTCTTGCAAGTTCTTCTTTATGATCTTCTAGGGTCTTCTTCATGTCCTTTATATCCTGTGCCATGACGTTGTTTGTGATTACTTTTTTGTTTAATTGCTCCAAGTACTGTATCTTCTCTGATTTTTTGATTTGGGTGTTTGGATTTGGGTTATCTATCTCTTCTGGTTTCTTCATATGCTTTAAAATTTTCCGTTGTTTTTGGCTTCTTGGCATCTGCTTATCTTGATAGGGTTCTTTTAGGATATGCAAATTTATCTGAACAATACGTATAATTTGTCAGAGCTATAGCTTGGTGGAGTGCACTTTCTCTGACTTACCAGCAGATGGGGCCCCCCAAGCCACCTATTATCCTCAAGCCAGTTCTCCCCAACTTCATTTATGTGGCGAGTGGGGTTCCAAATCTTGTGGGGGACCAGTCTGTGCACCAAATTTCTGTGTGTTGTTGGTGCAGCCATCCCTGAAGCTGGGGGGTGTGTCCTGTGCAGTTAAGGACGGAAGGTGGCTTTAAAACTCAGATTTCCCAGTACCGAGGGCCAGCCTCAGCAACGGTCAGGGTCCTGATAGGGGGGCTGGAGTCGACGAAGGAAGGAGACAGACACCTTGTTGTGTCTGGGTACGAAGATGGAATCTCCGACCAAGCAGAGCATCAGAGCTTTATTTTTATAATTTTCTGTAACATACGCACTAGCATTTAGGCATACAATACTAGAATAGTTTGGCTAAATTTCAGACATTATTTATTCTTACACAATGATCAATGGGCTAGCAGGGACAGACTCCCTGAAGCGTAGCAAGACACAGTGTTTTCGGCACAGGCATAACAGTTCCTGTTATTTAGTACCAAGCAACCTATAACTATTTTTTGTGTTCATGTTTTTGAATCTGTTAATCATTACCTTTTTGTTTCTTCTAGCTAACTCTTTTAAAGCTATTTATTTCTTCTAGCTAACTCTTTCAAAGCTTGGGAAGGGGGATTTCTGCTTAGTTGACAGATGGCCAGTGGGAGTGAGCAGAAAGGGTGAACTAATGTCTTCTAAGGAAGGAGCAGGCATTGTCACTTACGCTGAAGCTAATGCAGGGTAAGCCGCTGGCTTATTAATGTAGCTAGGTGTGGGAGCATTCCACCACCACAGAGCCCAAAAGACGCTAAATGAGAAAAAGAGGCAGTATGAATATAAGAAACAGCAGCAAGAAACAAATTCCTTTTAGGCAGGAGTCGTAGGCACCACTCAATGCTCCGCCTTGCGGAACAGTCACCACGACATGTACTGAAGGCCCAGGGACCGTGCCACTAGGCCGACTGCCGGGTGCTGAATTGGCTGCCCACATCCCAGCAGTTCCTGGAGACTTAAACATGTTGCAGGAGCCCAACCCTTTGGCTCAGACTCCCCAGTCTCTCTGCACTCAGGTCCACAAGTCCCTGGGATTGGTGTAGGGCCTTGGGACTTCCACGCGGGATCCCGCCTCCAAACCGTGCCATCCACGGGCCTCTGCAGAGGGAAAACTGCGCAACCTTACAGGTGAGCGGAATCCCCAAGGGAAGCTCTGGGCCACTGCACTGTGCAGGGGCATTCCCAGCCCACTGAAAATTTGGCTTTACGGGGCATGGTAATTTCCCCCTTTTGTAGATCTCCACCTTCCTAGCTTTGGGACAGTTAGCTGTGGGTATGCGAAAGGCTATCATCCACACCAGATACTGAGGCGGATGCCCAGAGCATGGAAGGCATTCTTTGCTGTGCTCAACTACGCGGTATAACCCTCATGCATTGTTGATAGGAATATAAAATGACGCAACCACTATGGAAAATAGTTTAGCAATTCCTCAGAAATAATAGAAATACCATATGACAGCATTCCCATTTATAGGTGTATACCCAAAAGAATTGAATGCAGGAACTTGGACAGATATTTGTACCCCAGTGTTAATAGCACCATTATTCACAATAGCCAAAGGGTGGGAGCACCCCAAATATCCATCAGTGGACAAATGGATATATACAAAGTGGAATATTGTTCAGCTGTAAGAAGAAATGAAGTTCTGAAACAAGCTACAACATGGATGAACCCTGAATACCTCATGTTGAGTGAAATAAGCCAGGCACAAAGGGACAAATATTTTATGATCTCACTGATATTAAATAACTAAAATATCCAAATTCATAGAGACAGAAAGATTGCCAGAGGTGGTGAATAGGGAGTTAATGCTTAATGGATACAGAATTTCTGTTTAGAGTGATGGAAAAGTTTGGTAATGGATGGTGGTGATGGTAGCACAACATTGAGAAAGTAATTAACACCCACTGAATTGTATACTTGAGGTGGTTAAATGGGAAATGTTATGTTCCGTATATGTTACCACAATAAAAATAAAAAGGAAATGATCGTTAAACTTTCAACTTTAAAAAAAAATGTGTGTCATGAACATTGTTCAAATATCTGTGAAAGTCCCTGCATTCCCTCCTTTAGGGTATATACCTATAAATGGGATTGCTGGGTCGTATGATAATTCTTTTTTTTCCTGAGGAATTGCCAAACTGTTTTACATGGTGGCCGCACCATTTTATATATATTCTACTATCTGGTAGGGCTAGTCTTCGCTCAATAAGCTTGGTTTAGTTTTAACAAAAATACCTGCCTATTCTGACTTATTTTGCACATGAACTTTAGAGGCAGCTTGTCTACTTCAAGGACCAGGAAAAATATGTTAAAACATGTTTTTATAAAAAAAAAATTTTATTGGAATACAGCCATAATGGGAATACCCATTCTGTATATGGCTGCATTTGTGCTACAATGGTAGAGTTACGTAGTTGTGACGAAAACTGGCTGGTCTGCAGACCTAAAACATTTACCACCTGGCCTTTTAAGAAAAACTTTACTAACCCTTGGATTACTTTGTTAATTTTTTTTTTTTTTTTACTTTTGTTGTGATTTCTCATAACATTGATTAACTTAAGTAGTTTTGGTATCTTTATAATGTTGACTTGTTTTCTTAGAACATGGTATATCTTTCCATTTGTTCATATTTTCTTTTGCATTCAAGAACTTTTGTTTTTTTGTTTTTTTGTTTTTTGCTGTATTCATCTTTTTATTGACAGTATAGCCAGAGCTAGAGAAAGGATTTGCTGGAGTCTATCAAGTTAATAAATACAGTAATTTAATTGTAAAAGGAAACAGTTGGGAAGTTTTAGCAGAAATTTCTAGAGGCAAGGGACTCTTGGCATACAATCTGTTTGTATATAAAAGATGGCAGAGGAGGAAAACTGAACAATCCAGGTACAGATGTTTGAGATTAGGGATTCTGCAGAAAGAAAAGCAGATGTTCTGGATTGCTCTTTTGAGGTAAGAACTCTGAAAGAGCAAGGTAAGAACTTCATTAAAAATGAGGAAGCAATTGAACTGGGTAACCAATCTTAGGCAAAGAGAATAAACGCTTGGCAACATCTTGGTTTTAGCTGCCAATCTGAGATTGGATATCCTAGAAATTTAGAAGTTACAAAAAAAAAGATCCTTTCTTACTAGAATAAAGATGAGTTGGGTGTTCTAGGCAGGCCAAGATAAGAATGCTGCTGTAGAGTGGGTTTCCTGTTCCAGCACCAGCCACTAGCCCTTACAGCAGAAATGAGATGAGTGTAGGAAGAACTTTCCCTTTCCTAAGGGAAAGGGAGTTAAAAGCTGAGAAGAGTGAAAGAAGAAAAGAATGGAGCCACAAGAAGAAAGCTAATAACATAAGAACAATAAGGAGACATGAAGAACCAGCACTTATATCTTGACTTTCATCCTTTCTCCATTTCTTCATGTCTAATGAGGCAAAAATAACTTGGCTTCCAAGTGACTTCGAAGCCACTGAAGTGGAGTGAAATGTAGACTGACTTGCCCACCACGATGATCAGTGTGGTATCATCAGTGTTACTGAGGATTCTGTTTATGCCTCAGTATGATGGACTTCCATGTACTTGGTCAGTATAGAAGAGACATTCTAGTACTCAAGTGACAATTATGATAATAGTTTCAGGAATCTACTGACTATAGCCTTGGGAAGCACAATATGAAAAGGAAGTCCCCCCTACAGACAAGGGATGGAGGCTAATTCAAGCCCTTAAGAACAAAGAAAAAGATAAGAGACTAAAAATCAGAAGACTGACAATAGTGAGGCAGGCACATATTCCTCTTTTAGCTGAAGTGGGGTGCGAGGCATTTAGGCTTACCGGTTTAAGTGGTGTTGATAAGCTTTATAAAACATCAAGAGGGCAAAGGTTTCAGCTTAAATTTCTCTTTTACTCCATAATTTACTTAAGACCTTAAACTCCTGTGCTTGCAATAACTTTGTAAAAGCAGTAGCATTCCGTTTTATTACCTTAGCAAACAATTCACCCCTTTGAAACAATTTTTACTGTTTATCTAACAGCTGAACGAGTGGCACAAAATTGAGATGATATTTACTGCAGCAAGGTCCTTGTAAATCAAAATCTGAGCTTTACGTAAAAATCTTATTTATAAAAAGTACAATACCAAGTACAGTGAGAATGGAGCATGGAGCAGCAGAGCTCCCTGGCAGGGCCATGTGGAAGTGGCTTTTGCTGCAGTGCTTGCTTAATGGCACAAGTGAAAAGCTGAATAAGGCAAACACTTTAAGAGGCAGTTTTCTGTAAACTTCTTGGGGTGGGGGACTTCCTCTGTTGGGACAGATGCTGATTTGGGATGGGAAAGATCAGAAGGTACGACATTTGGCTGCACCTGACACATCACGTCACAGATTAGGACGCCTCCTGCTGGCTGATAGCAGTTCACTTGTTTTTAGGAGATAGGTTATCACTGTAGCCTCTGCCTTTGCTTTTACAATGTGCAGTGTCCAGCTACTACCCCTCATTGAAGAAATCACCTCCAAAATCTTTCTTAGTGAAAAGATACAAAATAAGCAAAGTCAACAGAAAAGTTTCCTTAGCTTAAAGCTTCTTAAGAATCCTACATTGATTACTAAGCGACTTTGTGAGGGGTGTGTAGCTCGACAAATGCTTTAACTAGAATATGTATTCTCACCCACTTGGTACCCAATAGTAATAATCTATTACGACACTTGGAAAACAAACTGATCTTGAGGAATTTTGGCTTCTTCTCATGTTCTCACTTGGAACTTTCCAGCTTTCGTGACATATTTGACTCCTTTAAATGGCTTATATTTCTCCCCATACATGTCCAAGCGGTTTACTTTCAAGCCTGAAATAGCAAGTTGCTGGATCTTGAACTGAATGTTGAGGCTCAGATTCTCTTCTGGCTTGGATGCTCCAGACTGTAAACTGACTAGTCCTTTAAGACTTGGGAGCTTCTGTGGAGTAATTTTCCCCACATCCCATGTTAGTACCTTGGTGACTGGATCAAATGTATAGCTGCCTTGTGTTGGTATCAGGTTCATATTCAGCACAACTTTTGGCATGTGAACTGTCACTGTGATTCCTTCAATAGTTTTTCCCATATTCTGCTTTGGTCCAATGGTAATATCAAATCTGCCACAAGAACTGTTCTCCTTAAAGCTGATGCTATGTTTCACATACACTAGATTTTGTGAGCTGACACAGTACGATATGAGTCGGAAATTTCCATCTGGAGGAATAAATGACAAAACTCTTTCAAACTCCCAACACTTAAACCTGATGCAGGGGTGGAAGCTGACATCATCCAGAAGCCTTGGGTTCATGAAGGAAAGGAAAAGATCAGGCATTCCAGACAGTTTAATGCAAGCATCAGTGACCCCCTGAATTTCTGCAAAGACTGTAGATCCTGATTTATCTATAATTGCATCTATTTCTTCAATGACATCAAAATAGGCTTCGTTGTTTGTGTACTTTACCCCTGCGCGGCGCCATGGGATGTTGGATAGCTGCCCAGTGGGGAGTGTGTCCCCAACATTACTACTGCCTATAATAGAGTTGACGACAGAAAGGAGAATTGTTGGTGGTTTAATCAGTTCTTTCAAAATGTTAGATTCAGTAGCCAGTGGAAATCCATTGTCTAACATTTCCTCTAAGAGTTCATATACTATGACCACATTATCCTTAATTGCAGCCTCTGAACACTCACCAAAGTAGTCCTGAAAAGTGTCAGCAACTCAATGTAGGAACTCAATTACAAAGAGAGGTGGCACTTCAGTCTGTATGACAGAAACAAAGAAGAGCTTGTCCCGGTAGATACTGATGAGGTAATGGTGAGGCGTTGGAATGGCAGGTGGTACATTTTCAACATCAGCAGCTTTCTCTTGAGCTTCAAAGAAATAATCACAGACAGACTGACTCACAACACTCTTCCAGTGCTTTTCTAGAAATATGTCACCAGAACAGTTTATGAGAAATAGACTGTGGATCATTTTCCTGGTAACTGGGCCCGTCAGTCTCAAGAACATTTTAAAACTTTCTTCATGCAGATGAGACATGGGTCTTATTGAGGTTATTCTTAGATATCTTTTTTTTTTTTTTGATTGCTTGTGTAAATGGGTTTTCCCCCCAGTGTGTCTTCTATCTGTTGTTTATGTATGGAGTCTATTGATTTCTGTATGTTGATTTTGCACCAAGCTACCTTCCTGAAGTCTCATTGCTTTTACTAGTTTTCTGTCTATAACAAGATGTCAAGATGTGCCTCAGTCTGCCAGTTTTGTTGGAGGCAAAACAATAGGTGCCAAATACCCATACATTCTGAAGGAGGATCTGGACCATTAGGCAGGACTTAAAGTTAGTGACTAAAAACTGGTGTTGTCCATGGGTGATTGTATGGTATGTGAATATATCTCAATAAAACTGAAAAAAAAAAACAAAAAACTGGTGTTGTAATCCTTAGTTTACACCTACCTTAATGATATTTCAGAGGTTGGAAAGACCAAGAATGAGGACTGTCTGTAGGTAAGAAGCCTGTTTTTGTAAAGCTGTTACTGTATTATGCATTCCTATCCCTTTGGAGAAGTGAGGGTGTTATGAATCTGGAGCCTCTTCCTTTGGTGTCCCAGTGCAATAACTTCTGATAACCAGGTACAATGCAATTCCAGCACTATCCAGAGTTAGGTAAGTCTCCACATGTTAAGGGCACCATCCCCACAAACTGCTTTTACTTCTGTCACCAGCTTACAAGTTTAGGAGTTCCTGGGCTACCTGCACTTCTGACCAACTGGCTGCAAATTGAGGGGTTCCCACTGCCTCCTCAGGTTTAATAATTCACTAGAACAACATGGAGAACGCAGGAAAGCACTGTACTTAACAATTATAGTTTTATTCTAGCAAAAAAAAAAAAAAAAAGGATACAAATCAAAGAAGCCAAAAGAAGAGACACATAGAGAGAAGTCTGTCAGGGCTCAAGGGCAAAACTTCGGTGTGCTCTCCCTGTGGAGTCAGAACGCATCACCCTCCCAGCACATCAGTGTATATTCTCAGTCATGGAAGTTTGCCTGAGTTTCAGTGACCAGAAATTTTATTGAGGTTTCCTCATATAGGCAAGATCGATTGAATCAGTACCCACTTGATTGAACTCTCTCTCTAGCCCAACTCCCTAGTCACATGGTTGAGCTCTTTGGTGTGGCCAGCCCTTCACTCTAAGACTACCTGGTGTGGCTGGCCCCATTTTGAGTCATCTCAGGTTAGCAATTGAATTGCACTGTAGTTGGTATCAGAAGTTGTTTACACCCAGCAACTAGGAAAATTTCTAGTTGGGTTGATGAATAATTATAACTAAGATCACCCAAAGGCATAAGTTGAAAACCATGTAGCAGATCTACCCAAACAAAATGTCTGAACATGAAAGGTTTATTCAGTAATATCTATATTGTGGAAAATTCTGTCACCAGTAAAATTATAAAATTAAAGAATTTGCGGTAATAGGGTCTAAATTGTGCTCTTTTCTAAGTGATAATATGGATTAAGATTTCCCATACCACATTCCTTGTTCCCTGTCCTTGGAATAAAGTTATATCACAGTTTGTCTTCAAATCACTCTTATCCATGTGATTACCACCTTGCAAACATTGTTGATCTGAGCCAAGTATTGCACTAGGCCCCTGGCTTCTTTGTAATAGAATTTTCGTACTTTTGAGTGTAAATTGCCTCGCCTGTTCCCTTGTGTGTGTGTTGCTAATATTCTTTCAAATCCTCCAACATTGCTTTCGGTTGCCTATCAATATACTTCACACTGTTAAACTTATCTGCTCATTTTTCCTTGGAAACCTCTTTCCCATAGTCTTCTGTCCTCCCTTCCTAGATGCTACTCTCTAGGTCTGCTTCCAGAAGTTATCCTGGAACTTGCCTTTTCTGTTTCTTAGTTTACTCCCTAGTTTTGATGGAGCACATAGTCCCATAGCTTCTAAGAAAAGCTACACAGGAAATAATTTTATCATTCCTTGCAGATCTAGAAATGTCCTGATTCATCCATCATACTACCTTGTTAATTTGATGGGGTTTAGATTTCTAGTCCAGAATTTAATTTCCTTTGTAATATCAAAGGAATTGCTTCCTTTTCTTCTTATTTCAAATGATGCTTTTGAGAAGTCTCTTGCCATTCTGATTTCTGAAATGTTTTATGTGATCTGTGTTTTCTTCTTGGAACCTTTTAGAAAGTTCTCTTTTTCATTGATATTCTGAAACTTTATTCCAAAATATGTCACTTTTTAAAGTTCATCACTTTTTTCCTTCCTTGGGATTTAAAGGGGAAAAGAAAAGGAGGAAGAAACTCATGTTTATGAAGGTTACTATGTGCCAGACATTGAGCTGGCACTTGCGATTTCATCTCATTGGAAAAGTCCACTTCTTTGTACATTCCTACATATATATTTCCCTGTAACACAGGAGATACATCTTCTGATATAATAGGATTCCAGCCCCTTCCATTTGCTCACTAATCTCTTTCCTTTCTTGCAGAGCCTCCACCCCTTCCTCTACTACAATCTTTTTCTTCTCTTCTTCCATTGTGAAAATATGCTTGTTGTTTCAGGGGTCAGTGATGTTCAGGGATGTGTCCATAGACTTCTCTCAGGAAGAATGGGAATGCCTGGACTCTGGTCAGATGGGTTTATACAGAGAAGTGATGTTGGAAAATTACAGCAACCTGATCTCAGTGGGTAAGGATAACTATCCCCCAAAAGTCAGAATCTGCCCTTGGAAATGTCTCTTTCTTCCATTGTGAATTATTCATTTCAAGTAACCACCTGAATTTCTGCTTCCTGGTCTCAAAGGAATGGTTTGAATTGAAATGAAATGGAAGAGTTGGAAATGGGCAGCTCTAGTGGTTTGCAGCTGGAAGCTTCATCTTCTCCATCTTTCTCTGCTTTTTCTGGTAGTGGCATCTTTTCCTTAATCATCAAGGTACTGGATCTGATTTCTGGGACACCCACAACATAACCATGTCCAATGTCTTTTCTTATGAGCAGGACTTTCCAATTCTAAGCCAGCTGTGATCTCCTTATTGGAACAAGGAAAAGAGCCCTGGATGGTTGCCCGAGAGCGGACGAGAGGCCTGTGTTCAGGTAAGTGAGGGGTGATCTGGCAGGACAGGGTACCAAGGAGATAGCACCTTTGAGATATTATTAGGAAGCTCTTCTCAAAAGCCCAAGGCCTCTTCCATATGAGCTTTCATGCTTTTTTTCTCTTATACTTCCTTCCTTTTTATTGCTACATTCCCAGTTCAATGTAGCAAGTACCTTCCTTCTTATTTCCAAGGCAATTCTACTTACATGTTAGATTTCATTTCTTCTTAGGATCTGCTGCACTTCAACTTGTATTATAGTGAATATTTTCAAATCCTCAAAAGAATATCTTTCTGCAAAAGAAATATATTCGTGTATGTCTGTGTGTGTGTGTTTTCTTTCTCTCTCCCTGTATTGGTTTTCATTTTGTCTACTTTCCTATTATTTCTTAACTTCTTTGACCAGTTTGTATTAGTTTTAGCAGTTCGTTCTTTCCTTTATCCAACATTTGATTATTTTTTACTTTTAAAAATATTCAAATGTAACATACAGATAGAAAACTACTCCTGATTATGATTGTACAGGGTGAGGGTGATGACTTACGCATAGTGAATGCGTCCACATAACCATTATTCAGGAAAAGAAATATAACATTATCAGCACCTCAGAACACCTTCTGTGCCTCCTCCCAATTTACTGCCCTCTTTGTACTCCCTCCAAAGAACCACCATCCTCATTTTTAATACCATGGATTAGTTTTGTCTGTTTTTGAATTTTATATAAATGGACTCATACAATATGTACTGTTTTTGCCTGTGGCTTTTTTTGATACCTGATGTTCATTCCCATTGATATGATCTATGAGTTCTACAAATATGTTGTTCTATGAATATATTCCAAATTTTGTATCCTTTCTACTACTGACATTTGTGTTGTTTCCAAGTTTTAGCTGTATACTTAATATTGCTGTGGGTGTTCTTTTACATAGTTTTTGGTGAATGTATGTACACATTTCTATTGGACATATACCTAGGAGTGGTATTACTGCATAATAGGATATGTATATGTTCAACTTTAGTTGATAATGCCAGTTTCCCAAAGTGGTTGTACCAGTTTACACTTCCAAGAGCAGTATGAGAGTTCCCCTTGCTTTGTTTGCATTCTTGCCCATTCTTGGTGTTACTAAACATTTTAATTTTACCCATTGTAGTATGTGTGTGTGTGTGTATGTGTATATGTCGTGGTTTGTCATTATGGTTTTCATTTATATCTCTGAAGTTGAACCACTATTCATATGTTTATGGTATTTGGATATGTTCTTATGTTACATGCCTCTAAATTTCTTCACTAAATTTCTTGGGTGGTTTGTCTTAATGATTTGAAGCATTCTTTATATATTCTGTATATGTGCCCTTTGTTGGTTATATGTGATAAAAATATCTTCTACCACTTTGTAGCTTACCTTTTTACTCTTAATGGTGTCTATTGATGGCCAGAAATTATTTATTTTAATTTAGTCAAGGTTTGTTATATGCTACAGCTATATACAGATATATACAGATATATCTATCTTTTCTTGTATACTTGGTGCTTTTTTGTGTCCTATGTAGGAAATCATTACTGACCCCAAAGTCATGAAGATATTTTCCTGTATTATATTTTAGTAGCTTTATTGCTTTTACCTTTTGCATTTAGATCTACAGTTCCTTGGAATTGATATTTGTATGGTATGAGGTAGGAGTCAAGTTTCATTTTTTTCCATGTTAATAGCCAATGGACCCAGCACTGTTTATTGAAAAGATTGTCCTTTTCCCATTCTTTCTAGAACCACTATTGTCATAAATCAAGTGTTCTTATATCTTTGAGTCTCTCTCTTGACTGTTCTGTTCCACTGGATTATTTATCTATCCTTGTTCTACTGTCTTAATACTGTAACGTATAATAAGTCTTTATAACTTGTAGAATAAATTCTCCTGCTTCTCTTATAAATTCACATTTGCCATTGCAAGTTTTGGAATAAGCTTAGTAAGATTCATACAAAAAACTCACTGTTGCAATGTTGATTGATGTTGAGATGAATCTATAGATTGGTTTGGTAAGAATTAAAAACCTTTAAATATCAAGACTTTCAAAAACATCTGATTTTTTTTTTTTTTTTTTGTATATGTAATCTGCTAGGTGCTGCATAGTTTATAAAATCTGTAGGCTTATTAAGAAACTCATTGTCTAATGAGGGAGCTAGACCATTTCTGTAAATAATTTCCTCAAAGTAGTATCCAACTACAGAGAAGTCATATAAATTAGAAGAAAGTTATCAAACAGTCAAAAAATACGGAAGTAGGAGAGGCGGGGCAAGATGGCAGACTGGTGAGCTGTATGTTTTAGTTACTCCTCCAGGAAAGTAGGTAGAAAGCCAGGAACTGCGTGGACTGGACACCACAGAGCAATCTGACTTTGAGCATACTTCATACAACACTCATGAAAACGTGGAATTGCTGAGATCAGCGAAATCTGTAAGTTTTTGCGGCCAGGGGACCCGCGCCCCTCCCTGCCAGGCTCGGTCCCGTGGGAGGAGGGGCTGTCAGCTCCGGGAAGGAGAAGGGAGAACTGCAGTGGCAGCCCTTATCGGAAACTCATTCTGCTGATCCAAACTCCAACCATAGGTAGACGGAGACGAGACACCAGAGAATCTGAGAGCAGCCAGCCCGGCAGAGAGGAGACAGGCATAGAAAAAAAACAACACGAAAAACTCCAAAATAAAAGCGGAGGATTTTTGGAGTTCTGGTGAGCGTGGAAGGGGGAAGGGCAGAGCTCAGGCCCGAGCTCGGGCCCTGAGGCGCATATGCAAATCCCGAAGAACAGCTGATCTCTCTGCCCTGTGGACCTTTCCTTAATGGCCCTGGTTGCTTTGTCTCTTAGCATTTCAATAACCCATTAGATCTCTGAGGAGGGCCCTTTTTTTTTTTTTTTTTTAATCCTTTTTTCTTTTTCTAAAACAATTACTCTAAGAAGCCCAATACAGAAAGCTTCAAAGACCTGCAATTTGGGCAGGTCAAGTCAAGAGCAGAACTAGGAGAGCTCTGAGACAAAACGCAATAATCCAGTGGCTGAGAAAATTCACTAAACACCACAACTTCCCAAGAAAAGGGGGGTGTCCGCTCACAGCCATCATCCTGGTGGACAGGAAACACTCCTGCCCATCACCAGCCCCATAGCCCAGAACTGCCCCAGATAACCCAGTGTGATGGAAGTGCTTCAGATAACAGGCACACACCACAAAACTGGGCGTGGACATTAGCGTTCCCTGCAACCTCAGCTGATTGTCCCAGAGTTGGGAAGGTAGAGCAGTGTGAATTAACAAAGCCCCATTCAGCCATCATTTGAGCAGACTGGGAGCCTCCCTACACAGCCCAGCAGCCCAGAACTGCCCTGGGGGGACGGCACTCACCTGTGACATATCACAGTCATCCCTCAACAGAGGACCAGGGGTGCACGGCCTGGAAGAGGGGCCCACTTGCAAGTCTCAGGAGCCATATGCCAATACCAAGGACTTGTGGGTCAGTGGCAGAGACAAACTGTGGCAGGACTGAACTGAAGGATTAGACTATTGCAGCAGCCTTAAAACTCTAGGATCACCAGGGAGATTTGATTGTTAGAGCCACCCCCCCCGTCCCTCACTGACCAGAAACACGCCCCATATACAGGGCAGGCAACACCAACTACACACGCAAGCTTGGTACACCAATTGGACCCCACGAGACTCACTCCCCCACTCACCAAAAAGGCTAAGCAGGGGAGAACTGGCTTGTGGAGAACAGGTGGCTCGTGGACGCCACCTGCTGGTTAGTTAGAGAAAGTGTACTCCACGAAGCTGTAGATCTGATAAATTAGAGATAAGGACTTCAGTTGGTCTACAAATCCTAAAAGAACCCTATCAAGTTCAGCAAATGCCACGAGGCCAAAAACAACAGAAAATTATAAAGCATATGAAAAAACCAGACGATATGGATAACCCAAGCCCAAGCACCCAAATCAAAAGATCCAAAGAGACACAGCACCTAGAGCAGCTGCTCAAAGAACTAAAGATGAACAATGAGACCATAGTACGGGAGACAAAGGAAATCAAGAAGACCCTAGAAGAGCATAAAGAAGACATTGCAAGACTAAATAAAAAAATGGATGATCTTATGGAAATTAAAGAAACTGTTGACCAAATTAAAAAGATTCTGGACACTCATAGTACAAGACTAGAGGAAGTTGAACAACGAATCAGTGACCTCGAAGATGACAGAATGGGAAATGAAAGCATAAAAGAAAGAATGGGGAAAAAATTGAAAAAATCGAAATGGACCTCAGGGATATGATAGATAATATGAAACGTCCAAATATAAGACTCATTGGTGTCCCAGAAGGGGAAGAAAAGGGTAAAGGTCTAGGAAGAGTATTCAAAGAAATTGTTGGGGAAAACTTCCCAAATCTTCTAAACAACATAAATACACAAATCATAAATACTCAGCGAACCCCAAATAGAATAAATCCAAATAAACCCACTCCGAGACATATACTGATCACACTGTCAAACACAGAAGAGAAGGAGCAAGTTCTGAAAGCAGCAAGAGAAAAACAATTCACCACATACAAAGGAAACAGCATAAGACTAAGTAGTGACTACTCAGCAGCCACCATGGAGGCGAGAAGGCAGTGGCACGATATATTTAAAATTCTGAGTAAGAAAAATTTCCAGCCAAGAATACTTTATCCAGCAAAGCTCTCCTTCAAATTTGAGGGAGAGCTTAAATTTTTCACAGACAAACAAATGCTGAGAGAATATGCTAACAAGAGACCTGCCCTACTGGAGATACTAAAGGGAGCCCTACAGACAGAGAAACAAAGAAAGGACAGAGAGACTTGGAGAAAGGTTCAGTACTAAAGAGATTCGGTATGGGTACAATAAAGGATATTAATAGACGGAGGGGAAAAATATGACAAACATAAACCAAAGGATAAGATGGCTGATTCAAGAAATGCCTTCATGGTTATAACGTTGAATGTAAATGGATTAAACTCCCCAATTAAAAGATATAGATTCGCAGAATGGATCAAAAAAAATGAACCATCAATATGTTGCATACAAGAGACTCATCTTAGACACAGGGACACAAAGAAACTGAAAGTGAAAGGATGGAAAAAAATATTTCATGCAAGCTACAGCCAAAAGAAAGCAGGTGTAGCAATATTAATTTCAGATAAAATAGACTTCAAATGCAGGGATGTTTTGAGAGACAAAGAAGGCCACTACATACTAATAAAAGGGGCAATTCAGCAAGAAGAAATAACAATCGTAAATGTCTATGCACCCAATCAAGGTGCCACAAAATACATGAGAGAAACACTGGCAAAGCTAAAGGAAGCAATTGATGTTTCCACAATAATTGTGGGAGACTTCAACACATCACTCTCTCCTATACATAGATCAACCAGACAGAAGACCAATAAGGAAATTGAAAACCTAAACAATCTGATAAATGAATTAGATTTAACAGACATCTACAGGACATTACATCCCAAATCACCAGGATACACATACTTTTCTAGTGCTCATGGGAGCCAACTTGAAAGGTGAAATCACTGCCCTCCCCCCTACGTGGGATCAGACACCCAGGGGAGTGAATCTCCCTGGCAACGTGGAATATGACTCCCGGGGAGGAATGTAGACCCGGCATCGTGGGACGGAGAACATCTTCTTGACCAAAAGGGGGATGTGAAAGGAAATGAAATAAGCTTCAGTGGCAGAGAGATTCCAAAAGGAGCCGAGAGGTCACTCTGGTGGGCACTCTTACGCACACTTTAGACAACCCTTTTTAGGTTCTAAAGAATTGGGGTAGCTGGTGGTGGATACCTGAAACTATTAAACTACAACCCAGAACCCATGAATCTCGAAGACAGTTGTATAAAAATGTAGCTTATGAGGGGTGACAGTGCGATTGGGAATGCCATAAGGACCAAACTCCACTTTGTCTAGTTTATGGATCGATGTGTAGAAAAGTAGGGGAAGCAAACAAACAGACAAAGGTACCTAGTGTTCTTTTTTACTTCAATTGCTCTTTTTCACTCTAATTATTATTATTGTTATTTTTGTGTGTGTGCTAATGAAGGTGTCAGGGATTGATTTAGGTGATGAATGTACAACTATGTAATGGTACTGTAAACAATCGAAAGTACAATTAAAAAAAAAAAAAAAAAAAAAAAAGGAAGAAAGAGCCAAAATCAAAGAACTAATGGATCAACTGAAGAAGCTAGAAAATGAACAGCAAACCAATCCTAAACCAAGTAGAAGAAAAGAAATCACAAGGATTAAAGCAGAAATAAATGACATAGAGAACAAAAAAACAATAGAGAGGATAAATATCACCAAAAGTTGGTTCTTTGAGAAGATCAACAAGATTGACAAGCCCCTAGCTAGACTGACAAAATCAAAAAGAGAGAAGACCCATATAAACAAAATAATGAATGAAAAAGGTGACGTAACTGCAGATCCTGAAGAAATTAAAAAAATTATAAGAGGATACTATGAACAACTGTATGGCAACAAACTGGATAATGTAGAGGAAATGGACAATTTCCTGGAAACATATGAACAACCTAGACAGACCAGAGAAGAAATAGAAGACCTCAACCAACCCATCACAAGCAAAGAGATCCAATCAGTCATCAAAAATCTTCCCACAAATAAATGCCCAGGGCCAGATGGCTTCACAGGGGAATTCTACCAAACTTTCCAGAAAGAACTGACACCAATCTTACTCAAACTCTTTCAAAACATTGAAAAAAATGGAACACTACCTAACTCATTTTATGAAGCTAACATCAATCTAATACCAAAACCAGGCAAAGATGCTACAAAAAAGGAAAACTACCGGCCAATCTCCCTAATGAATATAGATGCAAAAATCCTCAACAAAATACTTGCAAATCGAATCCAAAGACACATTAAAAAAATCATACACCATGACCAAGTGGGGTTTATTCCAGGCATGCAAGGATGGTTCAACATAAGAAAATCAATCAATGTATTACAACACATTAACAAGTCAAAAGGGAAAAATCAATTGATCATCTCAATAGATGCTGAAAAAGCATTTGACAAAATCCAACATCCCTTTTTGATAAAAACACTTCAAAAGGTAGGAATTGAAGGAAACTTCCTCAACATGATAAAGAGCATATATGAAAAACCCACAGCCAGCATAGTACTCAATGGTGAGAGACTGAAAGCCTTCCCTCTAAGATCAGGAACAAGACAAGGATGCCCGCTGTCACCACTGTTATTCAACATTGTGCTGGAAGTGCTAGCCAGGGCAATCCGGCAAGACAAAGAAATAAAAGGCATCCAAATTGGAAAAGAAGAAGTAAAACTGTCATTGTTTGCAGATGATATGATCTTATATCTAGAAAACCCTGAGAAATCGACGACACAGCTACTAGAGCTAATAAACAAATTTAGCAAAGTAGCGGGATACAAGGTTAATGCACATAAGTCAGTAATGTTTCTATTTGCTAGAAATGAACAAACTGAAGAGACCCTCAAGTAAAAGATACCATTTTCAATAGCAACTAAAAAAATCAAGTACCTAGGAATAAACTTAACCAAAGATGTAAAAGACCTATACAAAGAAAACTACATAACTCTACTAAAAGAAATAGAAGGGGACCTTAAAAGAGGGAAAAATATTCCATGTTCATGGATAGGAAGACTAAATGTCATTAAGATGTCAATTCTACCCAAACTCATCTACAGATTCAATGCAATCCCAATCAAAATTCCAACAACCTACTTTGCAGACTTGGAAAAGCTAGTTATCAAATTTATTTGGAAAGGGAAGATGCCTCGAATTGCTAAAGACACTCTAAAAAAGAAAAACGAAGTGGGAGGACTTACACTCCCTGACTTTGAAGCTTATTATAAAGCCACAGTTGCCAAAACAGCATGGTACTGGCACAAAGATAGACATATAGATCAATGGAATCGAATTGAGAATTCAGAGATAGACCCTCAGATCTATGGCCGACTGATCTTTGATAAGGCCCCCAAAGTCACTGAACTGAGCCATAATGGTCTTTTCAACAAATGGGGCTGGGAGAGTTGGATATCCATATCCAAAAGAATGAAAGAGGACCCCTACCTCACCCCCTACACAAAAATTAACTCAAAATGGACCAAAGATCTCAATATAAAAGAAAGTACCATAAAACTCCTAGTAGATAATGTAGGAAAACATCTTCAAGACCTTGTATTAGGCGGCCACTTCCTAGACTTTACACCCAAAGCACAAGCAACAAAAGAGAAAATAGATAAATGGGAACTCCTCAAGCTTAGAAGTTTCTGCACCTCAAAGGAATTTCTCAAAAAGGTAAAGAGGCAGCCAACTCAATGGGAAAAAATTTTTGGAAACCATGTATCTGACAAAAGACTGATATCTTGCATATATAAAGAAATCCTACAACTCAATGACAATAGTACAGTCGGCCCAATTATAAAATGGGCAAAAGATATGAAAAGACAGTTCTCTGAAGAGGAAATACAAATGGCCAAGAAACACATGAAAAAATGTTCAGCTTCACTAGCTATTAGAGAGATGCAAATTAAGACCACAATGAGATACCATCTAACACCGGTTAGAATGGCTGCCATTAAACAAACAGGAAACTACAAATGCTGGAGGGGATGTGGAGAAATTGGAACTCTTATTCACTGTTGGTGGGACTGTATAATGGTTCAGCCACTCTGGAAGTCAGTCTGGCAGTTCCTTAGAAAACTAGATATAGAGTTACCATTTGATCCAGCGATTGCACTTCTCGGTATATACCCGGAAGGTCGGAAAGCGGTGACACGAACAGATATCTGCACGCCAATGTTCATAGCAGCATTATTCACAATTGCCAAGAGTTGGAAACAACCCAAATGTCCTTCAACAGATGAGTGGATAAATAAAATGTGGTATATACACACAATGGAATACTACGCGGCAGTAAGAAGGAACAATCTCGTGAAACATATGACAACATGGATGAACCTTGAAGACATAATGCTGAGCAAAATAAGCCAGGCACAAAAAGAGAAATATTATATGCTACCACTAATGTGAACTTTGAAAAATGTAAAAGAAATGGTTTATAATGTAGAATGTAGGGGAACTAGCAATAGAGAGCAATTAAGGAAGGGGGAACAATAATCCAAGAAGAACAGATAAGCTATTTAACATTCTGGGGATGCCCAGGAATGACTATGGTCTGTTAATTTCTGATGGATATAGTAGGAGCAAGTTCACAGAAATGTTGCTATATTAGGTAACTTTCTTGGGGTAAAGTAGGAACATGTTGGAAGTTAAGCAGTTATCTTAGGTTAGTTGTCTTTTTCTTACTCCCTTGTTATGGTCTCTTTGAAATGTTCTTTTATTGTATGTTTGTTTTCTTTTTAACTTTTTTTTTATACAGTTGATTTAAAAAAGAATGGAAAGTTAAAAAAAAAAAAAAAGAAAGAAAAACAAGGAAAAAAAAAAGATGTAGTGCCCCCTTGAGGAGCCTGTGGAGAATGCAGGGGTATTCGCCTACCCCACCTCCATGGTTGCTAACATGACCACAGACATAGGGGACTGGTGGTTTGATGGGTTGAGCCCTCTACCACAGGTTTTACCCTTGGGAAGACGGTTGCTGCAAAGGAGAGGCTAGGCCTCCCTATGGTTGTGCCTAAGAGCCTCCTCCCGAATGCCTCTTTGTTGCTCAGATGTGGCCCTGTCTCTCTAGCTAAGCCAACTTGAAAGGTGAAGTCACTGCCCTCCCCGCTACGTGGGATCAGACACCCAGGGGAGTGAATCTCCCTGGCAACGTGGAATACGACTCCCGGGGAGGAATGTAGACCTGGCATCGTGGGACGGAGAACATCTTCTTGACCAAAAGGGGGATGTGAAAGGAAATGAAATAAGCTTCAGTGGCAGAGAGATTCCAAAAGGAGCCGAGAGGTCACTCTGGTGGGCACTCTTATGCTCACTTTAGACAACCCTTTTTAGGTTCTAAAGAATTGGGGTAGCTGGTGGTGGATACCTGAAACTATCAAACTACAACCCAGAACCCATGAATCTCGAAGACAGTTGTATAAAAATGTAGCTTATGAGGGGTGACAATGGGATTGGGAAAGCCATAAGGACCACACTCCACTTTGTCTAGTTTATGGATGGATGAGTAGAAAAATAGGGGAAGGAAACAAACAGACAAAGGTACCCAGTGTTCTTTTTTACTTCAATTGCTCTTTTTCACTCTAATTATTATTCTTGTTATTTTTGTGTGTGTGCTAATGAAGGTGTCAGGGATTGATTTGGGTGATGAATGTACCACTACGTAATGGTACTGTAAACAATCGAAAGTACGATTTGTTTTGTATGACTGCGTGGTATGTGAATATATCTCAATAAAATGAAGATTAAAAAAAAATAATAATAGGAGGGTATAATGGGTATCAGATATTCTGGGTGTTCTTTCTTATTTGATTTTATTTTTTGTAGTAATGAAAGTGTTCTAAAATTGATTGTGGTGATGAATGCACAACTATACGATGATTCTGTGAGCCATTGATCATATACTTTGGATGTATTATATGGTATGCGAATATATCTTAATAAAATTGCATTTAAAAAAAAAGGTAGGGATACTTCTACTATATCAGAGGAAAAAATTAACATAAATGCTTGCTTTAAAAGCTACACGGACAAAACTTCATTAAATGATGATATACTGGATAACTGAAACAAGTATTTACTGTCTTGCATTTCCATAGAGCTTCTTTTCAAAGCTCTGTTGTGTTGGCTCCCTTGAAATATTTGATTAACATTCCAGAATGAAAAATGTAAGTCAGTAATATTTACAAAAAAACTTGTAAAAACAAAGAGAGGGGACTTAGGGAGTCAGAAAAACCTAGGTTCCAATACTAATTCCTTCATTTACTGGTTGCATAATCATGGGCAAGTTCCTTAACCTTTCTGTTTCAATTTCCTCATCTGTAAATAGAAATAATATTTGCTTGCAAATACTGCTATAAATATTAAGAGATAATATGTCTTGGGATATACTATGTGCTCAATAAAAATGATTTCTTTTGTCTCTTTATAAAAATACTTATTTTCCTCTACATCTAATACAATTAAAATCATACACTACAATACTATTTATGCCAAGATAAATTTTAAAAGAATTATCTTTGATCTAAACAGAAACACCTAACTTTGAAAATAATGTCAGATTATTTCCAAAAGTACAGACTGAAATACGCACATTCTATTAATCAATTATTAATATTTTATTACTATGAATTCCTACTATTAGTATCTATCACTAGAATATAGGTTTCTGCTTCCAGATTACCATGCAGAAACACTGTAAAGAAATATTTAATTGAAATGATACATTATAGGAGCTATAATTTTAGATTTACTTATGTATTATTTATGGTTTATAATAATGTTATTTTAACTCAATAATATACTCTGTGCTAAGTTTTTCAAAAGTCATAATTTTGAAGATAAATAACTTTCAAGAACCTATGAATGCAATTACAAAGGGTAATTATCACCTTCAATGGGAAAAGGGGCCACAATGAACTCATTTCTTTCTTACAATAAAAATCTGCATTGAAAAAAAAAAATACGGAAGTAGACTTTATCCAAGTAGAAGTAATAGTTTGAGCCATGGAAGTAATGTCATCACCTATGGCGATAGTGTTGGAAATAGAAGATCCATACCCCTGTTGAGAAGAACTCTGGATTTATCAGAGCTCTCGAAACCTAGGCAGAATTTTATGAATCTTTACTCTTTCCTTGTCATCAGTAGGTCTCACCTACATTAAGTCTTTATTTTATTTCTCACTGTATCGCTCTTACTAATTTTCTTCCCTGCCAACTCACTAATTCACCCCCTACTCTACCCTTGACTCCATACACTATTACTTGTGGTCTTTGTTTATTTTTTTCACACTTTTGTAATTAATTTTTCTTTTCGTCAAAGTAATACATTTACAGAGTTAAAAATCATATAGTATTGAAAAGCTTATATTGAAAATAACAACTTTTTTCATCTGTACACTCCCACTTCCAATATCACAGGCCACTTAAAAAAGTCAACACATTTCAACCCTTAGGTTCATACTTCTAGTACTTAGCTTCATGTTTTGAACAGGATGCTTATTTTATCCTCCTGTGATCTATCAAATTGTAAAAATATTTCCTGATATATTATTCTAGTCATTGAGGGCCAGGTGCCCACAACCAGCCTATGTTCCTTGATTCTATCAATTTTCATAGTGTATGATTTTACAAATATTGTTGTAACTTTCCTTTGTTAGCTCTTAACATGCCATCTCCCTTTTGGTATGCATCAATCCCCTTTTAAATGCAATTTGTAATTTCTATTTTGATATTTTTTTAATTAAGAGTCATTTAGGATGTTTTTATATTTCCTTCCTAAGATGAAATGCAAAATGAGAATAAATGAATCAAAGCTGAGATTTTTTTTTACCTAAACTAGTTTTCACGAAATCTTGTTACAACTAATTCACATCCCATAACACCTCTGTTGCTATTATTCACAGATAGTATCAACTACTCATGTTATCATTTTTTACCTCAGAGAAATCTGAGAGGAGTAAGCAGTTTAACAGACATGTAATATGACCTCCTTTTGCCATCCACGTGTCCCTTTCAACCTCTATAAAGTGACAAAAAATAAATGTGTTTACATTATCCAAAGGTATAGCTACTCTGACATAAAAATAATGAGGCACATGTATTAAATAATGATAGCATATATATTAAAACTTAGAGACCAATGCTTTAATACTTTATCTTGGCAATTACCAAGGTTTCCAGAAAGTAACACTGTTACTTTTGATATCAAAAAGTTTGACAGAATTATATTCAATTTAGTTTAATACAATACTATATTTTTTATAATCTTAAATCCAATACTTTATACAGATAAAATGAGGGAGAA
Source organism: Choloepus didactylus (assembly GCF_015220235.1). NCBI lineage: Eukaryota > Metazoa > Chordata > Mammalia > Pilosa > Megalonychidae > Choloepus > Choloepus didactylus. Next base: position 17,920,988 of record NC_051333.1, read on the forward strand.
GATAATATAGCTATTTTTAAATAAAAATCGTTAAAGAAATCTGGTTTGTTGGATGATTCACATTAATCCCCTGCAACTTGAAGTGTGTGTGTGTGTGTGTGTGTGTATTTTTAGAACAGGCAGTTGTGATGTGTTTTGTGGAAAGGAGGGATTATTTGTGTACTATTTTTTTAAGGCTAGCATATTCAAAATATTAGAACTTCTTTATATCTGCTTTCATGCTATGATGACAGCTGAATAGCAAACAAAGCTGGAAATATGTGCTGTCCAGTCCTTTACAGAAAAGTTGGCCAGCCTCTGTGGTCTATATGAACCAGTCAGATTAGAAATACTTACTTGCTTTCTCTTTCTCTTTCTCTGTTTTTCTTTCTTCTCTCTCTCTCTCTCTTTCATTGTGACAACTTTATTGAGATATAATTCACATACCATACAATTCACCCATTTAAAGTGTACAATTCAGTGGTTTTTAGCATATTTACAAAGTTGTGCAACCATCACTACAATCAACTGTATAACATTTTCTTTAACCCAAAAAGAAATCCCATTGTCCTAAACTCCCCAACCCTCCCCAGCTCTAGGCAACCACTAATCTAAGTTTCTGTCTCTGAATTTGCCTACTCTGGACATGTCATACAAGTGGAATTATATAATATATGCACTTTTGTGACTGCCTTACATTTAGCATAATGTTTTCAAGGGTCATCCATGTGGTAGCATTTATTAGTATTTCATTCCTTTTTTATGTCTAAAAATATTCAATATTATGGATATACTACATTGTATTTATCCATTCATCAGTCAGTGGACATTCAGGTTTTTTCCACTTTGTGCTGAATGAATAATCAATCCTGTTATGAAAAGTCATACGTCCACATTTTTTGTGGACATGTTTTCATTTCTCTTGGGTACCTACAAAGTAGTGGAATTGCTGGGTCATATGGTATATCTGTGTTTAAACATTTCAAGAATTGCCAGGTTGTTTTCCAACGGAGCTGTACCATTTTGTACATTTTACATGATACCAGCAGGGTAAAAGGGTTCAACTTCTCTATATCCTCTCCAAGTTGTTATTTTCTGTTTTTTTAAATTATAGCCATCTTAGTGGGTGTGAAGTGGTATCTCATTGTGGTTTTGATTTGCATTTCCTTAGTAACTAAGGATTTTGAGCATGTTTTCATTTGCTTATTGGTCATTTCTATATCTTTGAAAAATTTCTTTAATCTTTGACCCACTGATTCTTTAGCAGTGTGTTGTTTAACCTCCAAATATTTGTGAATGTTCTAGATCTCTGATGGTTATTGACTTCTAGTTGTATTTCATTGTGGTCAGGGAATGTGCTTTGAGTAATTTCAATCTTTTTAAAGACTGTTTTATGCTCTGGCATATGATCTATCCTGGAGAAAATTCCATGAGCACTAGGGAAAAATGTATATCCTGGTCTCTCAGATCCAGCTCACTGTGAATTCCTGTCTGAGCTTATATAGCGGTCTAATAAACTAAACAAGGCCCACGCTGAATGCGTGGGGCCATGCCTCCATGCAAATTATCCAATCAGAGTTATCACCTACAGTTGGGTGGGTCACATCTCCATGAACACTGAACCAATAGGTTCCAACTCAATCCACACTAATACGTCTGCCCCCACAAGAATGTATTAAAGAATATGGCTTTTTCTGGGGGGCATACTATATACAGACCAGCTCAGTACTTAACTGAAAACATGCTTTTACCTATTTGATTAATCAGAGTTGCTCTGAAGTCAATAATGAGTTTATACCTATTAAAAGATGTTATTCAACATCAAATAATTTAATATTTCTACAACATAAAGGAAGTTAAGTGAAATTACCAATCACAAGGAAATTTGTAAGCAATGATATTTATAGCCATGATTCCACAGATGTGGTAAGTAAAACACTGGCCATCTCTTGAAATACAAGAATTTCCAACATGCATAGTTCACAGGTTCCTTAAGAGGTTGTCACTTTAGAGGCTGGATGTTCAAGAAAGATTCAACAAACAAATGTTGGCAAGTCTTTTCACACAAATGCTCCTAATCACTTTGGTTATTTAGTCATCTTAGTAATACAATATATTTATATTCTAAATGGAAGTGGAATAAACATTGCATGAAAAATGCAACCCTGTCAAATTCATTAGTAATAACTCTTATGCCCTCTTAGCAGTAAGATCCATTATTCTTGAACATCAAGTGTTTTATTATTTTCTTTTGGGGCACAGCTTCCATCAAAGAATACAAACAACAAAAAAATCTTTTCTTAAGGACCACTTCCATTCCTTATTTGAAATATAATCAAATCAATGAAACTAAATAATCTCCACATAAAAATAAATGTTAGTAAAATAATTCCTCCAACTAGTGTTGCACACAAGCTACAACTCTACCCCAACTATCGTAATCATTTTGAGCAGGGATATTCCAAGATGCAATAGCACTAGAATGGTCTGTTGCTACTTAGCAAGAAAAACAAACAAACAAAAAAAACTCACCCACAAATACATGAACTGGTGTCACAGCTGCGATTTTTAAACAATCTTTAGACAAACCAGATTTGTTAGGAAGCAAGTAGAAAAATTAAGGTTTGAGTTGTCCTATCACTACCATGATACTATCACTATCACTATCACTATCATGACACTATCACTATCACATTAACACTCTTGGTAAAAGAACACGGAAGGGGAGTCGGAAGATGATGGTGGAATAGAGAAGAGTGGAGGTTAGTTAGTCCCACTGGAAGAACTAATAAACAATCAAGAACAACTAGTAAATAATCTGGAATAATTGCTGGGGGACAAATGTGACTGTCCACACATCATACACCAACCTGGACCAGGAGGAATGCCCGAGATCACAGCATAAAATCTGTAAGTAAAAACTGCAAACCTGAGCCAAGAGCCCCTCCCGCATGGCAGCCTGAACTGCAAAGCCTCACAGTGCTAGAGAGCAGCACTCTCTGTACAAGCGAATATACCTCAGCCCAGCTCCAACTGCGGTTTTAACAAATGTTGACCGCTCAATACAAGTTACAAGTCCCCCAAAAGCAGAGGCTTTTGGTGACGAACGACTTTGGAGAGCCAGAGAACCTCTCTGGGAGGGAGGCGGAGGCCAGACGACCAGGTATTGTGTCTGGCCAACAGGTGAAACTGAGGTGGCCGAGGACTGGCCCTGAAGGGGGCTTTCTGTTCCTTTTTCAGCTCAGTGGAGAAAGCCTCAGCCATTTTCAGCTTGCAGCACTCTGACCCAGACAAGGGTGGAGATAGCAGAGCCATAGAGACTATTCAAATGCAGATGATATCTCCCCAGGGGGTCTATCTTCTCTAAGAAGAAAGAGGTGGTGCCAAGCTCTACTACCTGCCTTCCATTCAGAGCCAGACCCCAAAGCCTGGGGGAAAACAGCCACGGGCCAAACTTCCTTACACCAATCTGGAGGGACAGGCTGACAGGCGCCACCTGCTAGGCAGAAAAGCACAGTGGCTTGAGGCGTAACAGTGCACCAGTCTTCTAAGACATGCCCTCAGGAAAACCTGATACTGAATATTGCCTCCTCCTGACACCTGAGCCCGTTCTGGTCTGGAAGAACCTGATGGGGGTAACCGAGGAAACCAGATGACAAGACAACAGAAAACTACAACTACACTAAGGAAAACATACTTATGTCCCAGTCAAAGGAACAAACTTACACTACAACTGAGATACAGGAATTGAAATTTATGCTAAATCAATTCAAAAAGTTTAGGGAGGGTATGGCAAAAGAGACGAAGCATATAAGACACTGGATGTACATAAGATAGAAATTGAAAGTTCAAAAAACCAACTGGCAGAATCTATGGAAATGAAAGGCACAACACAAGAGATGAAAGACACAATGGATTCATCATCAACCCATTTTTTAAAGATGGTTTTGTTCACACTCATACATTCCATCCTAAGTAAACAATCGATGGTTCCTTGTATACTTGTATAGTCACATATTTATGTGTTTACCACCCTCACCACTATCTATATAAGGACATCTACATTTCTTCCACAGAGCATGAGGAAGAGTCAAAGAAGGTAGGGAGGCAAACAAAAAAGAAAAAAAAGAGATTTAAAAAAAAAACACATGACAGCATATGTGAATATGTGAACAATCTCAATTAAAAAAAAAAAAGACACAATGGAGACATGCAACAGCAGATCTCAAGAGGCAGAAGAAAACCCTCAGGAAATGGAGAACAAGACACCTGAAAGCCTGCACACAAAAGAACAGATAGAGAAAGAATGGAAAAATATGAGCAACGTCTCCAGGAATGGAGTGACAACATGAAACACAGGAATGTACATGTCATGCATGTCCCAGAAGGAGAAGAGAACGGAAGAGGAGCAGAAGCAATAATAGAGGAATTAATCAATGAAAATTTCCCATCTCTTATGAAAGACATAAAATTACAGATTCAAGAAGCGCAGTGTACACCAAACTGAATAGATGTGAATAGGCCTACGCCAAAACATTTAATAAACAGATTCTCAAACGTCAAAGACAGAGAATCCTGAAAGCAGCAAGAGAAAAGCAGTCCATCACATACAAAGAAAGCTTGCTAAAACTGTGTGCAGATTTCTCAGTAGAAACCATGGAGGCAAGAAGGAAGTGGGGTGATATATTTAAGATACTGAACGAGAAGACCACAGTATCCTATATCCGGTAAAACTGTCCTTCAAATATGAGGGAGAGTTTAAAATATTGTTTGGCAAACAGGCAATGACAGAATTTGTGAACAAGAGACCTGCTCTGCAGGAAACACTAAAGGGAGCACTACAGACAGAAAGGAAAAGACAGGAGTGACAGGTTTGGAACACAATTTTGGGAGATAGTAGCACAGCAATGTAAGTAAACTGAACAAAGATGACTGTGAGTATGGTTGAAAGAGGAAGGTTAGGAGCATGTGGGACACCACAAGGAAAAAGGCAAGATAAAGATTGGGAGTGTGTAATTCAGTGAAACCTAGGGTGCTCAACGATTGTGACAAAAGGTACAAATATGTTTTTACATGAGTTAGAACAAATGAATGTCAACATTGCAAGGTGTGAAAAATAGGGTGGGATTGGGGGAAAAATAAAATCAATGCAAACTAGAATTAATTAACCGAAACAATGTATTATGCTTCCTTTAATGTAACAAAGGCAATATACCAAAGCTAAGTGCATATTGGGTGGGGGGCAGACATAGGAGAGGGGTATGGGACTCTTGGCATTGGTGATGCTGTCTGACTCTTTATTCTGCTTTGGTTTGATGCTATCTTTCCTTTTGTCACTTCCTAGCTCTCATTTTTTTTTCCTCTTTTTTTTTTTTTTTTTTTTTTGGTCTGACTTCTTTGGTTCTTCCTCATTCTTTGTGGAAGAAATGGAGATGTCCTTATATAGATAGTGGTCATGGTGGTGAATACATAAATATGTGACTATGCAGGGAAACATGAATTGTTTACTTAGGATGGAATGTATGGTATGTGAAGAAAACCGTCTTAAAAAAAATGGGTTGATGAAGAAACCCTGAGGGCAGAATATTGAATGAACTAAAACAGACACATAGGGACAAATATTGCAGGGTCTTACTGATATGAACTAGTTATAATAGGTAAATTCACAGACATGAAATATAAGTTACCAGGATATAGAATGGTGCTTAAGAATGGGGAGCGGTTGCATATTATGAGCAGAATGTTCACCTAGGGTGAACTTAAACGTTTGGAAGTGGACAGAGATGATGGTGGCATGTTGTGCGAATGACTAACAGTGCTGAATGGTTTGTGAATGTGGTGGAAAGGGTAAGCTCAGAGTCACATGTCACCAGAAGGAAAGTTGGAGGTTAAAAGATGGGAATGTATAAAACAGTGTATCTTTTGGTGGACAATGTCCATGATTAACTGTACAAATATTAGAAATCTCTCTCATGAACTAGAGCAAACGTATGACACTATAAATAAATGATAATAATAGAGGGGTGTGATGGTTGGGTTCATGTGTCAACTTGGCTAGGTGGCCTAGCTGTCTGGTCAAGCGGGCACTGGCCTGACGATTCCTGTGAGGCTATTTGAGGCTGGTTGGTTTGTCGGATCATCAGTCAATTGACTGCAGCTGACTGATGACTCATCAAGGGGCGTGCTTCCACAGTGAGAGAATGCAATTGGCTGGATTTGGTCCGGGTGATCAGTTGGAGGCTTATAAGCCGGACGGTTAGAGACCTTCACTTCTTCTTCAGCTGCTCAGTGAAGCTTTTCCTGGGAAGCTCGTGGAAGTTGCCAGTTCGTTTCCTGAGGAGTTCGTCAAAGTTGTCGGTTTTTTTCCTGAGGAGTTCTTCAAAGTTGCCGGTTCGTTTCCTGAGGAGTTCGTCAAAGTTGTCGGTTCGTTTCCCGAGGAGTTCGTCGGACGTCTTCCTTGGAGTTGACAGCTTGTTGACGGCTCTGCAGAATTTGAACTCGTGCGCTCCCGCAGTTGCGTGAGTCACTTTTACAATTGGATAATAAGAGACATCTCTCATTGATTCTGTTTCCAAGGAGAACCCTAACTAATACAAGGGGCATATAGGAAAAAATATACCAACTGCAAACTATATACTACAGTTAGTATTTTAACATCCTTTCATCAACAGTAACATGTACTATACCAATACTGTCAATCAATAAAGGAGGGAGAGGTGTTAGGGGTTTGGGAGAATTTGAGTTTTCTTTTTTGTTTTTATTTCTTTTCTGGAGTAATGAAAATGTTATAAAAATTTGGAAAAAAAATTAATTGTGGTGATGGATGAACAGCTGTATGATGGTACCATGGGCTAAAATTTGTGCACTTTGGATGACTGTATGGTATGTGAACAATCTCAATGAAATTCAGTTTTTTTAAAAAATGGACAAAGGATCTGATTAAAAAATTTTAACAGAAATTACTAAATGTCTGTAGACAAATGTAAAGAAGAACACAACGTATCAAAACCTATGGGATGCACCAAAAGTGGTATTGAGGGGGAAATTTATAGCTCTGAATGCATACATTAAAAAGAAAGAAAGAGGTAAGATCCAAGAACTAATGGAACAACTGAAGGAACTAGAAGATGATCTGCAAAGTAACCCTAAAGCACATAGAAGAAAAGAAGTAACAAGGATTAAAGCAAAAATAAATGATACAGAGAAAAAAAACAATAGAATGACTAAAACTAAAAGTTGTTTCTTTGAGAAGATCAACAAGATTGACAAACCCTTAGCTAGACTGACAAAGTCAAAGAGAGAAGACCCAAATCAAGAAAATAATAAATGAGTGAGGAGACATTACTGTGGATCCCAAAGAAATTTTAAAAAATCACAGGAGGTGTTCTGGTTTGCTAATGTTACCTTTGTTCAAAATATCAGAAATGGGTTGGCTTTTATAAAGGGGTTTTTTTTTTTTTTTGGTTACAAATATTCTGTCTGAAGGCCATGAAAATGTCCAAATTTAGGCATCAACACAAGTATACCTTCATCGAAGGAAGGCCAATGGTGTCCAGAAAACCTCCATTACCTGGGAAGGCACATGGCTGGTGTCTGCTTGCTCCCAGGTTGCGTTTCAAAATGGCGTTCTCCAAAATGTCAGCGTCAGCTATAAACAGCCGTCTTCAAAATGTCTCTAAGCTGCAGCTCCGAGCTCCTTCTGTCTGAATTCTTATAGGGCTCCAGTGATTTAATCAAGATCCACACTGAATGGTTAGAGCCACACGTCCATGGAAATAATCTAATCAAAGTTATCACCTACAGTTGGGTGCATCACATCTGCATGGAAACAACCTAATCCAAAAGAACGTAATCAAGACTAATATGTCTGCCCCCACGAGATTGCATTGAAGAATATATTTTTGGGGACCTAATACATCCAAACTGGCACATTCCACTCCCTGGACCCCAAAATAACATGATCTTTCCATATACAAATTTATTCATCCCATCACATTATCACAGAAACTTAAATCATTTCAGTAACAACAGATAAGTAAAAGTGCTTATCAAAATCAGTTATAGGTGTGGTCTTGTCCTAAAGCAAAATTCCCCTCTGGCCATGGCTCTGGCTGTGGAACAGTGAAACTTACAAGCTATCCATTGAGGAGTGGAATTTATTCCATGAATGTAAGGGTGGTTCCACCTAAGAAAATAAGTCAATAATAGAGTGAAGGGAATAAAAATATAGATATGATCTTCCCAGTTAAGATGGCAGTTGGCAGGAAAAGTCATTTGACAGCATCCAACAGCCTTTCATGATGAAAACACTGAGAAAACAGAAACATAAGGGAACTTCCTCAACATGGTAAAGGGCACTTATGAAAAACTTCCCACAGCTAACATACCCAATGTTGAAAGACAAAGCTTTCCTTCTAAGACCAGGAACAGAACAGGGATGTGCACTTTCAGCACTGCTATTCAACATTGAACTGGAAGTTCTAGCTCAGAGCAATAAGGCAAGAAAAAGAATTAAAAGCATCCAAATTCAAAAAGGAATAAAACTATTTACAGGTGACATGATCCTTTTTAAAGAAAACTCCAAAGAACCCACAAGAAAACAATTAGAGCTAACAAATGAATTTAGCAAATTTGCAGGGTACAAGATTAACATCCCAAAACCTGTTGTGTTTCTATACACCAGCAATTAATCCAAAATAGAAATTAGGAAAACAATTCCATTTTTGATAGCATCTAAAAGAATAAAGTGTCTAGGAATAAATTTAACCAAGGGGGTGAATGACTTGTATACTGAAAACTACAAAACAGTACTGAAAGAAATTTAAAAGACCTAAATAAATGGCAGGACATTCTGTGTTCATGGAATGGCAAGGTTAATATTGTTAAGATGTCAGTACTATGCAAAGTGATCTAGATTCAACTCAATACCTGTAAAAATTCCAACTGTTTTCTTCAGAAATAGAAAACCAATCTTGAAATTCATATGAAATCATAAGATGCCCTTAATGGCCAAAATAATCTTGAAAAGAACCGAGTTGGCGATGTCGGTTCTCAATTTCAAAACTGACTGCAAAACTACAGTAATCAACCAGTGTGCTACTTGCATAAGAACCGACTTATAGATCAGAATAGAATTGAGAGTCCAGAAATGAACCCACATATCTGTGGCCAATTGAATTTTAACAAGGGTGCAAATTATAGTCAGTGAGGCAAGAACAGTTCTTCAACAAATGGTGCTGCGAAAACTGGATATCCACCTGCAAGAGAATGAAGTTGGATCCCTACCTCAGACTTCATACAACTATTTCCTGAAAATGGATCAGGGACCTAAATGTAAGAGTTAAATTGTTAAAACTCTTAGAAGAAAACATAGAGGGAAAGCTTCTTAACCTTGGATTTGGCAATGGTTTTCTAGATACCACCCCAAAAGCATGAGGAACAAAAGGAATAGTCAAACCAGACCTAACCAAATTACTTTTGTGCATCAAAGGACATTGTCATGAGAGAAGACATTTCCCTACAAAATGGGAGATTTCAAAATCATATATCTGATAAGGGTTTAATATCTAGAATATATAAAGCACTCCTACAACTCAGCAACAAAAGTACCAACAATCCAATTTAAAAATAGGCAAAGGACTTAACTAGACATTTCTCCAAAGATGATATACAAGTGGACAGTAAGCATGTGAAATAAAACATGCTGAACATTATTAACCACTAGGGAAATGCAAATCAAAACCACAGTGAGATACTACCTCATGGCGACTAGGATGGTTATTATTTCATTTTTGAAAGAGGGGAATAAGTGTTGGTGAGGATGTGTGGAAACTGGAACTCTTGTGCATTGCTAATGAAAATGTAAAATGGTGTAGCAGGTGTGGAAAACAGTGTGGTGGTTCCTCAGAAAGTTCAGCATAGAATTACCATATGCCCTGGCAGTTTCCTTCTAGGTATATAATCCAAATAACTGAAAAAGAAACTTGAACAGATATTTGTACACTAGTGTTCATTGCAGCATTATTCACAATAGGTAAAAGGTGGAAGTAACCCAAGTGTTCATGAACACATGAATGTATATACGAAGTGTGGTATATACATAAAATGGGATATTATTTAGTCGTAAAAAGGCATGAAATTCTCTTAATGCTATGAACCTTGAAATCATTATGTTGAGAGAAATAAGCCAGACACTAAAGTGCACATAATGTATGATTCCACTTATAAAAAATATCTAGAATAAGTAGATTAGAGGTTACCAGGGGCTTAGAAGAGGGAGGAATGGGGAGTTATTCCATAATAGCTACAGAGTTTCTTGGGGGTAGTCATGATAAGACTTTGATAATGGTTGGTGGTCAGAGTAGCACAACATTGGGAATCTAATTAATGCCAATGAATTGTACAATTACAAATGGTTAAAATGGAAAAAAATAAAAATTTTAAAAGTTTCCAATCAGAAAAAGGTTTTTTGTGTTTTTTGTTTTCTGGTTTTTTTTGTTTGTTGGTGGTGGTTTTTTTGTTTTGTTTTGTTTTTTGTTTTTTTAGCTCATTAATGAGAGAACCAGAAGGATGGTAAATTAGTTCAGAGAAATAATGCAGGAATACGTCACTAAGTTAGATACAAAAAAAAAATAGTTAATGTCTTACAGGGCTGTTAAATCATAACCTGTAGGTTCTCTTTTTCACCATACAAATAATTTGCAAGTTCCTTTTTCAAATGAATTTCTAAGTTATTTCCCTAGAAAATTATATAATACTCAAATGTACCTGTTAAATGATTGCACTGGTATGACATTGAAAAGATATGCAATAGTCATCCTTTTGCATTAATTCTTTAACAGGATTATACACCCCAAAATGGGGCATATATGTACCTGTTTGGCTAAGTATCAGATGGCTCTACAGAATGGCAGCAAGAGTCTACACCTCCCAGCATTGCCTAAGGGTTTCTGTGTCCCCACCCACACTAGTTATCCTGCTTTCTACTTTCCCAAGGTGAGAAGTGAATATATTATTAATTTGAGTTCTAATTACCAATGAGCATGAACATCTGGTATGCTTATGAACTTTTAGTCTTGTTCATTACTTTACATATTTTTATTGGAGTCAGTTTTATTGGAGTCTCCTCTCTTAGTCTAGCCTCTGTGCATTAAATTTATCCCTAGTGTCCTTTACTTAACAAATATCCTTAATTTGTTTTTCTTGTACCTAGATCATCAGAACAGCCCTGGGGGCTGGTCTTTTCTGAGGCCTATTATTTAATTTTTCTTAAATGTTGTGTGCTTTCCAATGTCATTCCATCAAATTCGTTTGTAATTACTGAATTAACTTGTCATGTCTTAACTTTGTTGTGTCCATATTAATGTTTTTTTGCCTCCTGGTTTATACTTCTGGAGTTTTATTTAAGTTATCTCTCCTTAATTATTTTCACAAAATTTTCTCTTATATGTTCTTTTATACACTATAGTTTTACCTTTTACATTTTATATTTAATCCATTTGCACTAAATCCATTTAGGTGGTGTTAAAGAGGGATCTGAGGTTTTTTCCTCTATAAATTGAGCCAGTTTTCTTTCTGCCATCCATTAAAGAATTTGTACTTTCTTCATTAGTTTGTGGTACCATCTTTATTAGATGATAAATTCTCATATTCGTGCATTTGTCTCTTAGCACTCTATTCTTTTCCTCTGGTATATGTGTCTGTATTTATGCCAGGACCAGAGGGTTTTTATTTCTGTGGTTTGAAGTATTTTTTAATATCCCAAAGAGCAAACCTTCCATGTTGATTTAGAATCTGATTTACTTTTACTCTTTCATATAAAATTATAGAAAAAATTATGGAGCCATTAAAAATACAACTGACACTTTGGGATTACTTTGAATTCATAGTTTAATTTTGAAAAAAATTGACATCTTTCTAATATTGAATTGTTCCTTCTAGGAACAAGATTGTTTCTTGATTCATTTACATTATTTATATCCTTTATTAGAGTTTAAAATTATTCCCCATGTGATCTATTCTTAATTGAGCTTTTGTTTAGATTTGTTAATAGATTCTGTTACTATTATGTTTTTTATATGTACATATAAATAATATTCTAATTGGTTATTGTGTATATAGAGAAATACTATTGTTTTGTAAATTGATCTTGTTTCCAACAACAACAAAACTGAATTTTCTTATTAGTTCTAATAGTCTTTTTTAAATTCCATTGGTCTTTCTAGGTAGATCATCATATTGTGTGCATGTAATTAGATTATTCTCTTCCCTTCCAATCCTCCTACTTTAAAAAAAAAAAAAAAAGAATTATTTTGAAATAATTTCAAACTTAATAGGAAAGTTTCAAAAAGAAAAGCCGAATCAGAGAACTCCAGTGTACCCCAACTTTCCCAAGTACCCAGATCCACCAATTTTATACATTTTATCAGCATTTCCCATGTCATTTTTTCCTTCTGTCTAGTTATCTACCTGTCTACCTACCTGCCTACCTACTGCCTACCTACCTATCATCTGTCTCTCTCTCTCTCTCTATTTTCTGAACACTTGAGAGCAGATGCACACATCATAATCCTTGAATACATAATGCCTGCGTGTATATTTCTTTTGAGTAAGGATATTCACTTCTGTGATCAACTTAAGAGCAGTTATCAATCAAGAAACTGAACATTGCATTCAATTGATATAAAACTTGCATTCTGTATTCCAATTTGTTTCTTATGTCCCAGTAATGCCTTTTTGAACTTTCTCTCCCCCACTCTTTGATTCCATCCAACGTTATGTTTTACATTCGTCATTATCTCTTTAGTTTATCTTTCTTTCCTTCTTTTCTAATTGTGGAAACATATGTACAACATATCTTCCTGTCCCAATGTTTCCCAAATGTATCATTTGATGGGATTAATCACATTTTCAATATTGCAGTACCCTCACCACCATTCGTAACTCAGGCTTTCTTTCATCCTAAGCAGAAACCCTATACTCTATGCATTTACTCCCCATTATCTCTACTCCCTACCCCTGATATCCTGTACTTTACTTTCCATCTCTATGAGCTTACATATTTTCTGATATTTTCTTTGTAGTTACTATGGGGCAGAAATTTAACATCCTAAATGTATAACAATCTCATTTGCTTGGATACCAATTTAACTTCAATAGCGTTCATAAACCATGTTCCTATATACCCTTCTGTCCCTGCACCTTTCTTAGTTCTTGTCACAAATTACATATTAATACATTTTTAATCCAAAAACATTGATTTATCATTACACTTCATGCATTTGCCTTTTAGATCCTATAGGAAGTAAAAGTGGAGTTACAAATAAAAAATACAACAGTGAGAGGTGGGGCAAGGTGGCAGCATAGGGAGGTGTGGAATTTAGTTACTCCCCTAGAGCAACTAGTAAATAGCTAGGAAAAACTAGAAAATAGTCTGGAACAACTGATGGGAGAACATCTGTGACCAGACATCATACATCAGACAGAAATGGGTAGGAAAAAAATAAGAATAAAAATTTAAAAAAGTAAAAAAGAACACCCAAGACATTGCATACTCCTTTTTACCCCTATTATTCAGTTAGTTTTTGCCCCTTTTTTCTTTTTTTAATGCAATTTAATTGAGATATATTCACGTAACATACAATGCTCCAAAGTATACACTCAGTTGTTCATCGTATCATCATATAGTTCTGCATTCATCACCATAATCAATCTTTGAACATTTTCATTACTCCAAAAAATAAAATAAAAACAAAAAAGAATATCTAAAACATTCCATTCCCCACCTCCCCCCATTGTTCATTTATTTATTTACTTTTTTTGACAGTCATTCATCATTTTTTTACCTTTACCAAAAAATTGTAAAACAATAAAAGAAAAAATTTCCAGCAAAACCAAACCAAAGGAATAAGAAAAACAAAATAACCTAAAATAACTACATTGCTTCCAACATGTTCCTACCATATCCCAAGAAGATTAACAAACCATAACCAAAGAAAGGAATAAGAAAAACAAATAACCTAAAGTAACTACATTGCTTCCAAGATGGTCCTACCCTACCCCAAGAAAATAAACAAACTATAACTGAAGTAATGAGAAAAACAACCTAAAATAACTTCATTGTTGCCAAGTTGTTCCTACCATACCCCCCAAAATTAACAAACCGTAGTCATTCCTGAGCATTCCCGTAACATTTTTACCCTCCGTAACTTATCTGTTTTTATTAGGTTATCATTCCCCCTTCACATATTTGCTATCACTAGGTCCCCTGCATTCTACAGCATAAACCATTTATTTTACATTTTTCACAGAGTTCGCATGAGTGATAACATACAATATCTTCTCTTTTTTGTGCCTGGCTTATTTCCCTCAGCATTATGTCTTCAGGGTTCATCCATGTCGTCATATGTTTCACGACCTCGTTCATTCTTACTGCTGTGTAGTATTACATCATGTGTAGATACCACATTTTGTTTATCTGCTCATCTGTTGGAGGACGTTTGGATTGTTTCCATCTCATAGCAATTGTGAATAATGCTGCTATGAACATTGATATACAGATGTCTGTTCATGTCACTGCTTTAAGATCTTCCGGTTATATACCGAGAAGTGAAATTGCTGGATCGAAGGGTAACTCTATATCTAATTTTCTAAAGAACTGCCAGACTGTCTTCCAGAGTGACTGTACCATTCTACAGTCCTACCAGCAATGAATAAGGGTTCCAATTTTTCCACATCCTTTCCAGCATTTGTAGTTTCCTGTTTGTTTAATGGCATACAGTCTAATTGGTGTGAGATGGTATCTCATTGTGGTCTTAATTTGCCTGAAGATGAACATTTTTTCATGTGTTTTTCTGGTCATTTGTATTTCCTCTTCAGAGAACTGTATTTTCATAGCTTTTGCCCATTTTATAATTGTACTATTGTCGTTGAGTTTGTAGGATTTCTTTATATATGCAAGATAGCAGTCTTTTGTCAGATGTATGGTATCCAAATATTTTTTCCCATTGAGTTGGCTGCCTGTTCACCTTTTTGATAAACTCCTTTGAGGTCTAGAAGCTTTTAAGTTTGAGGAGTTCCCATTTATCTTTTTTCTTCTGTTGCTTGTGCTTTGCGTGTAAGGTCTAAGAAGTGACCACCTAATAATACAAGGTCTTGAAGATGTTTCCCTACATTATCTTCTAGGAGTTTTATGGTGCTGTCTTTTATATTGAGGTCTTTGATCCATTTGAGTTATTTTTTGTGTAGGGTAAGAGGTAGAGGTCCTCTCATACTTTCGGATATGGCGATCCAGCTATCCCAGCCCCATTTGTTGAATAGAGTGTTATATCCCAATTCAGTGGTTTTGGGGGCCTTATCAAAGATCAGTCGACCATAGATCTGGGGGTCTCTCTCCAAATTCTCAATTCAATTCCATTGATGAATATATCTATCTTTGTGCCAGTACCGTGCTGTTTTGACTACCATGATTTCATAATAAGCTTCAAAGTCAGGGAGTGTAAGTTGTCCCACTTTGTTTTTCTTTTTAGAATGTTTTTAGCAATTGGAAGCATCTTTCCCTTCCAAATAAATTTGAGAACTAGCTTTTCCAGGTCTGCAAAGTAGGTTGTTAGAATTTTGATTGGAATTGCATTGAATCTGTGGATGAGTTTGGGTAGAATTCACATCTTAATGACATTTAGCCTTCCTATCCATGAACACAGTATAATTTTCCATCTTTTTAGGTCCCCTTCTATTTCTTTTAGTAAAGTTATGTAGTTTTCTGTATAGGCCTTTTACATGCTTTGTTAAGTTTATTCCTAGGTACTTGATTTTTTTAGTTGCTATTGAGAATGGAATCTTTTTCTTTAGTGTTTCAGTTAGATCAGTTCTGGTGTATAGGAACATTACTGACTTATGTGCATTTTTCTTGTATCCTGCTTCTTTGCTGAAGTTACTTAGTAGCTCAAGTAACTGTGTCATGATATCTCAGGGTTTTCCAGATATAAGATCATATCATCTGCAAATAGTGACAGTTTTACTTCTTTCCAATTTGTATGCCTTTTATTTCTTTGTCTTGCCAGATTGCTCTGGCTAGCACTTCTAGCACAATGATGAGTAACAATGGTGACAGCGGGCATCCTTGTCTCATTCCTGATCTTAGAGGGAAGGCTTTCAGTCTCTCGCCATTGAGTACTATGCTGTCTGTGGGTTTTTCATATATGCCTTTTATCATATTGAGGAAGTTTCCTTCAATTCCTACCTTTTGAAGTGTTTTTATCAAAAAAGGATGCTTGATTTTGGTGAATGCTTTTTCAGCATCTATTGAGATGATCATTTGATTTTTTCCTTTTGATTTGTTAATTTGTTGTATTACATTGATTTTCTTATGTTGAACCATCCTTGCATGCCTGGAATGAACCCCACTTGGTTATGGTGTATGATTTTTTTAATGTGTCTTTGGATTCGATTTGCAAGTATTTTGTTGAGAATTTTTGCATCTATATTCATGAGGGAGATTGGCCTGTAGTTTTCCTTTTTTGTGGCATCTTTACCTGGTTTTGGTATTAGAGTGATACTAGCTTCATAAAATGAGTTAGGTAGTTTTCCATTTTCTTCAGTGTTTTGAAAGAGTTTAAATAGGATTGGTGTCAGTTGTTTTTGGAAAGTTTGGTAGAATTCCCCTGTGAAGCCATCTGGCCCTGGGCTTTTATTTGTGGGAAGCTTTTTGATGGCTGGTTGGATCTCTTTGCTTGTGATTGGTTAGTTGAGGTTTTCTATTTCTTCTCTGGTCAATCTAGGTTGTTCATGTTTTTCCAGGAAATTGTCCATTCCCTCTACATTATCTAGTTTGTGGGCATACAGTTGTTCGTAGTGTTCTCATAATTTTTTCAATTTCTTCGAGATCCACAGTAATGTCGCTTCTCTCATTTATTATTTTGTTTATTTGGGTTTTCTCTTTGAATTTGTCTTTCTAGCTAGGGGCTTGTCAATCTTGTTGACCTTCTCAGAGAACCAACTTTTGGTGTTATTTATTCTCTATTTTTTGTTGTTGTTGTTGTCCTCTATGTCATTTATTTCTGCCTTAATCCTTGTTATTTCTTTTGTGCTTGGTTTAGGATTAGTGTGCTGTTCATTTCAGTTATTCCATTAGTTCTTTGATTTTAGCTCTTTATTCTTTTTTAATGTATGCATTTAGAGCTATAAATTTCCCTGTCAGTACCATCTTCACTGCATCCCATAAATTTTGATATGTTGTGCTCTCATTTTTGTCTCTAGATATTTAGCAGTTTCTCTTGGTAGTTCTTCTTGAACCCACTGATTGTTTACGAGTCTATTGTTTAACCTCCAGATATTTGTGAATGTTCTAAATCTTTGATGGTTATTGACTTCTAATTGTATTCCATTGTGATCAGAGAATGTGCTGTGAATAATTTCAATTTTTTTAAATTTATTGAGGCTTGTTTTATGGCCCAGGATATGATCTCTTCTGGAAAAAGTTCTGTGATCACTAGAAAAGAATGTGTATCCTGGTGATTTGGGATGTAATGCTCTATATATGTCTGTTAAGTCAAATTCATTTATCACATTGTTTAGGTTTTCAATTTCCTTATTGGTCCTCTGTTTGGTCTATCTATAGGAGAGAGTGATGTATTGAAATCTCCCACAATTATTGTGGAAACATCTATTGCTTCCTTCAGTTTTGTCAATGTTTTTCTCATGTACTTTGGTGCACCGTGATTGGGTGCATAGACATTTATGATTGTTATTTCTTCATGTTGAATTGTCCCTTTTATTAGTATATAGTGACCTTCTTTGTCTCTTTTAACATCCTTGCATTTAAAGTCTGTTTTATCTGAATTTAATATTGCTACTCCTTTCTTTTGGTTGTAGCTTGCAATGGAATATTTTTTTTCCATCCTTTCACTTTCAATTTCTTTGTGTTTCTGGGTCTAAGATGAGTCTCATTTTGTCCATCATATCCATGAGATCCATTTCAAATTTTCCAAATTTTTTCTCCATTTGTTCTTTTGTACTTTCACTCTCCAAAACATTTTCTTCCATTTCACTTACTCATTCTTCAGGTTCATCTAATCTGCTGCTGTGTGTTTCCAGGTTCTTTTTAATTTGATCAACAGTTTCTTTTATTTCTATAAGCTCATCTATTTTTTTATTTCCTCTTGTAAATTCTTCTTTATTCTCTTCTAGGGTCTTCTTCGTGTCCTTTATATCCTGAGCCTTGATCTTGTTGTTTGTAATTACTTCTTTGTTTAATTGCTCCAAGTTCTGTGTCTCCTCTGGTTTTTTGATCTGGGAATTTGGGTTATCTGTATCTTCTGGGTTCTTCATATGCTTTAAAAATTTCTCTTGTTTTTGGCCTCTTGGCATTTGCTTATTTTGATAGGGTTCTTTTAGGATATTTAGGCTTATTTGAACAGTTATCTATAATTTGACAGAGCTACAGGTTGGTGGAGTGCACTTTCCCTGACCTACCAACAGATGGCGCCCTCCGCCCTGGCCACCTATTACCTTCAAGTTAGTTCTTCCCAACTTCATCTGTGCAGCCAGTGGAGGTCCAAACCTTGTGGAGGTTCAATCAGTTCACCAATTTTCCCTGTGTAGTTGGAACCACCGGCCCTGAGGGTGAGGGGGTTTGCCCTGTGTTGTTAGGCAGGGAGATGTCTTTAAGACCCAGAACTCCTAGCCATTCCTGGGGCTGCGCATGTAATAGGGCTGTTGCACGAGTCCCTCCCTTTTTAGTTTTTATGTACTAGAACAGCTAGAAGGAAATACCTGAAACTGTTGAACTGCAATCCTCTATTCTTGATTCTTGAATATGATCGTATAACTATATAGCTTATAAGGTGTGACTGTGTGATTGTGAAAACCTGGTGGCTCACACTCCCTTTATCTAGTGTATGGACAAATGAGTAGAAAAAAGGGGGACAAAAAGTAAATGGGTATTAGGGAGGAAAAAGACTATGAGATGTTTTGGGTTTTATTTTTTTACTTTTATTTTTAATTTTATTCTTTTTTTTTGAGCAATGAAAATGTTCAAAAAATTGTTGTGATGAATGTACAACTGTGTGATGATACTGTGAACAACTGATTGTACACTTTGGATGATTTTATGGTATGCGAATATATCTCAAAATTCATTAAAAAGTACAACACTACTAGTATTTATATTTACTTATGTCTTTTTTATCTTTACTGAGGATCTTTATTTATGTGGCTTTAGTTGATTGTCTAGTGTACTTTCTTTTCAACCTGTGCATCTGTTTCTTTTTCCCTTTTTAAAGGGAACAATTCCAAACATTCTTCATGTATGTATTATATTTGTTTTGGGTCTGGTAACTTTTTCCAAGTTAAAGTTGTTACCTTGCAATCTTAGTTTGGTAAGAGTTACCATAAATATGTGTTGACCATACCATACAACTTTTTGTATCTCTGGAGATGATCATAGCAATTTGTGGTCTTACTTCACAGTAGTTTTAACTTCACATGTGAGGGTATTTTGACCTGTGAGCTTATGTTCCCATTAGGCAGTGTGCCTGGGAAAAGACCAAAAGCCAGACTCTGATGCATGTCTCTCCAGTTGGATTTAAGAAATGGGTGGAGAGCCCCATAGATTCACTACTGATCACCCTTGTTTGCTCCTGCTTCACCAGGCAACTCTTTTCATTGGGGTTTTATCTTTCAACATTTACACAGAGGCAGCATCCAGAGAAAGAGGCTGTGTTCCTTATTGTAATCCAACAGCTCTGGGGATGGGGGGATTTAATAGTTCAGGAGGAGTAGGAGCAGATGCCTCACTAGCCATATTTCTCTCTCTAGCAGGGCTCTTTCTTTGCTCTGGAGTTATCCCACTGACATAGTGGCCTGGGCTACTGCTTCAGTTTTCTGGTGAAGACATAGGCAGTGATGGTCTCAGGACAGTTCAGAGAAAGGAGGAGTGGTCAGAACTTAAAGACTTTACTTCCAACCTAGCTTTTCCCTGTCTTCTTCTATTATTATCTCCATCTTCAGACACACACAAGCTAGACTGCATGAGTGTTTAGTCTTCCCAGGATTTTTCACTGTCAGTTCCACGAATCCAAATTCTTGGACAGTTTCTCCAGGGTCAGTTGAGAGAGAAAACAGAATTTGTACACATTTAACATCTAGGCAGGAACTACTGATTCTTTTTTATTTAAACTTCTATCATATTTTCATTTTCTAAATACTTTGTGGGTAGGTGCATATTTTGTTAGTGTTTCTTTAATTGGCATCTTATTCCTATTTAATGATGCCAGATCTTCTGTTGTTTCTTTGAGGTTATTTATATTTCTTTGAAATTTTCTTCTGCTCTTGAATTGACTCTGTTTTCTCTTATGTTAAAGGCTTTCCCCAAATGTCTGATAAACCTTGGCTTTCTACTTATTTTTAGGAGTGAGATACCTCAAAGATGGTTGGAATCCCTGTATAGCAGGGAATAGGATCTGGCTATGTAAATTTATTGAGGACTGCCCAGTGCTGGTGACTATTGGTCTTTTCTTCAAGGCATAATTTTCCCAATAGGGTTGTCCTCCATGTTTCCTCCTGGAGTTATGAGCCTGATTACCAGTGTTCTGGGGTTGAAGTTGCTGTAAGACAATTCTGTTAATCCTTTGTTCTCAGTTCAATACCATGCCCACAGCTGTGCCTGATGTTCCTGAGTCCAGATTCTCTCTGGTGCCATTTTTCTAGATTTGTAGTCTTCTGTAAGAGTACAAAAGTATAATCATCCTTCACTGTGGGGTAGGGGTCTAAGGTCTCACCCATTGTTTCCACAATCTTTGAACTTATCCTTCAGCTTCTAGCATTCCCTGTGCACTCCACTATTAGAGGTGCCTGATGCTCAATTCTTGTATCTTCCTGAGGATCTGCACCATGATTCACTAAATTTACCCACAGTAGGCTCAAATGTTGGCTTTCTCTAGATTGCAGAGTTACCACTCATCCATTGACTTTGCAGCATCCAAGTTTTATTGCTATTTCCTCTCCAGTGTCCTTTGTCCTATGGGGTTTTTCTTTCCCCTAATTAAGCTTGTACTGTAATTTTACTATGGATTATTTATTATTTCTTGAACTCATTTGTTCAGTATACCATTTTTATCAGAAATTAGGCCTTTTTTAAAATAAGAATATGTATTTTTTCAGAAATTTATTTTTGAGGACAGTACATCTAAAGCTAATTTATTGGCTCAGAAATTTAAATATGTATTGAGTTTCTGATAGGTTTCAAGCATTTTGCCGAGAGCTGAAAATATACTGATGAAGGTAACATTCTTATCTTCCTAAGGTTTACACAGTCTTATATATAACATTATGAATTAGAATCGCTATTAAAGAAAAGCAGAGTGTTCTAAGGCTTAAAAAAGGCAGACCATAATCTGGATTGAAGATCAAGTGTGGCCTCCCTAGAAATTATGCTATTAAAGCCCAAGCAGCATAGCAGGACCCATGGTGGTGCTGCCATACTCTGTTTCTCAAATTCAAGCTGCCTGTCTTCTTAGTCACTG
Source organism: Choloepus didactylus (assembly GCF_015220235.1). Lineage (NCBI taxonomy): Eukaryota > Metazoa > Chordata > Mammalia > Pilosa > Megalonychidae > Choloepus > Choloepus didactylus. The sequence goes on from NC_051333.1 coordinate 17,942,488, forward strand.
CCATGACCCATGAAGGATCCATTCCTTCCTCTTCCAAGGTCAGCAGTATAATTCTAAAGCAAATTATTTTCAGTGGATCCCCAACACGTCATGCTATTCACACAAGACTGTTCCTGTGTACCATTCTTACAAGATTCATTCATTACCTTAGACTTGCTGCAGACTGTCTCCCTATGTGATTATGCTAATAATATGGCCTTATAGCTGAGTTGCTGTAGGTCTGACAATTACCCAAAAATTTCAGAACAAAGAGTATGATGCTATATGCTTATATACACATATACATAATTTGAATCACTGTATAATGCAGACAATGATCATAAGCAGTGTGTATTCACCAAGATTACCAGATGATTCTAATCCCCACCAGAATTGGAGGATTCTAGAGGACATCCTCTTCAGCTTCTTCTATTACCTCTTCTAAATCTCCGTGCTTTTTCTGTTATACAAATTGTTTAGCCACATTTGAGAACTTTCTAAGCATTTACTTTCCCAGATACTATTTTCAACTTATTATCCCATTTTTTCTTTAATAGTTTAACTTCTCCCAGGACAGAAAAAAAAAAATTGTCTCTTTAATTTTCTTTCAGATCTGGAATCAATGTGTGAGACCAAGATATTATCTCTAAAGAAGAGAAATTTCAATCGAGTAATATTTGCCCACAGAGACATGCCTACTTTTATTCAACCAACATTTTGTAATCCACATCAAAAAATTATTAATGAAGGGGAACACTGTGAATGTAAGAAATTCAGAAAGGCTTTTAATCACTACTCACAATTTATTCAACATCAGAGAATTCTTTCTGGTGAAAAACCCTATGAATGTAAGGAATGTGGAAAATCCTTTAGTCGTGGCTCACTCATTACTCGACATCAAAGGATTCACGGTGGTGAAAAACCCTATGAATGTAAGGAATGTGGCAAGGCCTTCAGCTGTAGTTCATATTTTTCTCAACATCAGAGGAGTCACAGTGGTGAGAAACCCTATGAATGTAAGGAATGTGGGAAAGCCTTTAATTATTACTCAAACTTTAATGATCATCGGAGAATTCATACTGGTGAGAAACCCTATGAATGTAAAGTATGTGGGAAAGCCTTTACTAAAAGTTCACAACTTTTTCCACATCTGAGAATTCATACTGGTGAGAAACCTTATGAATGTAAGGAATGCGGCAAGGCCTTTACTCAAAACTCAAGACTTATTCAGCATCAGAGAATGCATACTGGTGAGAAACCATATGAGTGTAAGGAATGTGGGAAGGCTTTTAGTAGTGGCTCAACACTTACTAATCATCACAGAATTCATGCTGGTGAGAAACTCTATGAATGCAAAGAATGTGGAAAGGCCTTTATTCAGAGTTCAGAACTTATTCAACATCAGAGAATCCATACAGATGAAAAGCCATATGAATGTATTCAATGTGGGAAGGCTTTTAATAAAGGTTCAAATCTTACTAGGCATCAGAGAATTCACACTGGTGAGAAACCTTTTGATTGTAAGGAATGTGGAAAGGCCTTTGGTAGTCGCTCAGACCTCATTCGCCATGAGGGAATTCATACTGGGTAAATGATCGAAAAGAACTTTTTGTAAACCTTTTTGATATTTTTTAAAGCAAACAATGCATGATCAAAGGGTCTCCTGGTAAGCCAATTTTTTAATGTGTTTATAATTTTCATTTTTATTTAACTTGTTAGTCATTCAAATTTGTTTTAAAATGTGACTTCTAGGTCTATATTAAACCTGTCCTCCCTCTCTCAAAAAAGAATCTATCTGAAAATTAATTCAATAATTCCTTCTTTGTTGTTTTGTTCATCTTCTTGGTAAAATGTAATGTTTGTGTTTATATTAGTTTTTGTTTTAGAGCCACCTTTTCTATGCCTGTGTTCTGTAGATCTCTGTTTCCAACTATACTATACTGTAAGTTGTGTTACATATATATCATTTAATTCCTGGGAGAATTGTAATTTTGTTTTTGAAAAGAGCTTTATTTTTTCTTTTTATAAAATTAATGTTTTCTGATTGTAAAAGAAAAGTTTTTCTTTCTTAAAACAGAGAAAAACAAAGAAAAAAAGTAAAGATTATTTGTATAATACCTGCCAGAGATGACTACTTTTAAAATGTAAAATCTTTCCAGATTTTCCTAAGTGTAATCTTAGTATGCATGCTGTACTTTCATTGTGCCAAAATGTACTGACTTCTGTTTTAGTAAATATTGATCTCTTTATCCTTTTATAAAAACTTATTTTGAAATAATTTCAAAATTATAGAACACTTGGATGAGTAATCCAAAAACAATACTGACAATGCCAATATATGTGCTACCCAGATACCCAGATTTACCAGCTTTTCACATTTTGCCACATTTGCTATATCATTCTATCTACCTGCCTATTTACTAAACATTTGAGAAGATTGCACCATGCTTCTTGAACACTTAATACTTCATATATATTTCTTGAGAACAAGAATATTCACTTATGAGACCATGTTAAGTACAGTTATTAAGTTTAAAAAATTTAACATTGATATAAGGCGTATAGTCCATAATCCAATTTTTTTCATTTCTTGCAATAATGTTCTTTTGGGCATTTTCTTCTGTTTTATTAGATCCAGTCCAGGATCATATATTGCACTTATCTATCATTGTCTCTTTAGTCTCTTCTCTCTCTCTTTTTTATAATTGTGGTAAAATACATACAACCTAAAACTCTCCATCTCAGCCATTCCCAAGCATACATTTCAATGGTATTAATCACATTCATAATGTTGTGTTACCATCACCACTATCAATTACCAAAAGTTTTCATCACCCCAATCATTATGCTTTATCTTCCCATTCTCCCTTTTTTTCTGCCCCTAGTAACCTGTAATATACTTTCTGTCTCCAAGAATTTGCATATTCTAACATGTAAGTGGAATCATACACTATCTGCCCTTTTTTCTGGCTTATTTCACTCAACATGATGTCTTCAAGGCTCATGCATGTTGTATCTTATTGTTATTTTTAATGATGTCATAGATGACTTCTCTGTGGTTGACTATCATTTTGAGAAATAACTACCAACAAAGAGTACTTTCTAAATTTTTGCAATTTTAAAACTTTCTAAATGCAAATTTATTGATATTTTTTGTTGCTGATTTGTTTTCTTTGAAAACATTAATTTTCAATGCCGAAAGAACTCATGGAGATTTTCTCTTTATAAAATATTACAACCACCAAGAGCCCCAGTCACTTCACTGTAATCACTGCTATCTGTTTTTCCAGACATTTTCTTACTGTTTTTTGCTTACACAGTTATGCACACACATATATGTATGTACATGTATGTTAAATACTTGTAGAAATGTAGGTGCTATTTTATAATTTAAATAAATGTATAACTATATATACTTATGAGAATTAAGTTAATAATGTAAAAAGTGGGAAGTCTTATATAGTAAATGTTTTAATGGATGTTATCCATATTAACATCAATATCTTCATCATTATTATTTCTGAGAAGGACTTTAACCATATTACATACCTTAGTTGATGTTTAAGTCTGCTAAAGCTGATGAATAGCAATATGCCAGAAATGGACTGGCTTTTAACAATGGAGATTTATTAGCTTACAAGTTTATAGTTCTAAGGCCATGAAAATGTTCAAATTAAGGCATCAACAGGATGATACCTTTTCCCTGAAGACTGACAAGCAACCTTCAAGTATTCTGTCATATGGCCATGAACATGGCGGCATCTACTGGCCTCTCCCTTCTCTCCTAGGTTTTGTTGCTTCCAGCTTCTGGCTTCAGTGGCTTTCTCTGTTTCCGGTGTATAATCTTTTAGCTTCTGTCTCTCTTAGCTTCTGCAGGGCTTTTTTCTATCTTCTCTCTGTCTTTTATCCTCTTATACAATAGGACTCTAGTAAGAGGATCAATACCACCTTGAATGAAGTGGGTCACATCTCAGTTGAAATAACATAACCACAATGTCCCACCTACAATAGGTCTATACCCACAGGAAAGGATTAGCTGATCTTTTCTGAACATGATCTTTTCTGGGGTACATACAGCTTCAAACCATCAAAATTAACATCAGAGAATTCCTAATGAGAAATACTGGTAAGTGTAATGCTTACAGGAAAGTTTCTGATCAACTCTTTATTCAGCATGCAGTTAAAAAAAATAAATAAATAAAGGTCAAGAATAAATTAATGTATGGCTAGGTCTACATTCATACCTCATTTTTCATTAGGGAGAGAAATTTCATGGCAGTCTAAAAACCTACTTACATGAAGACAGTAGTTGAAAAGTTGTTCTAAAGTCAGAGAAAGACAAAAATTTTACTCAATAATCATGTCCTCAAAGCAGAAAATATGTAGGTCATTTTTTTTTTAGAATGGGGAACGTATTAAAGTAGGATAGACAACAAATATCTGAATACTGATAAGAGCCCACCAAAGAAGAAGGGAAAAATGGAGTTTAAAAGATCAACCCTTGCATTTTGAATTATTTTTAAATGAATGAAAGTGAACGCATTATGTAGAAAAACCTGACAGCTTATAGCCCAATATGTATTCGGATAAAAATGTATTGCCCTCTTGACATGTATATATTTAAATGTCAAGGGATTATTAATAAATGAACTAAATGTACATCATAAAAATCTAGAAGAATAACAGTGTCATGGCCCAAGAGGGCTTTGGTAGCCAAAAGACTAAAAGCACCGGACACATTCTGAGACATGAGCCTTTTTTTTTTTTTTAATTAAATTCAGTTTTATTGAAATACATTCACATACCATACAATCATCCATGGTATACAATCAACTGTCCACAGTATGATAACATAGTTATGCATTCATCACCACAATCTATCTCTGAACATTTTCCTTACATCAGAAAGAACCAAAACAAGAATAAAAAATAAAAGTGAAAAAAGAACACCCAAATCATCCCCCCCATCCCACCCCATTTGTCCTTTAGTTTTTATCCCCTTTTTTCTACTCCTCCATACACTAGATAAAGGGGGTGTGATCCACAAGGTCTTCACAATCACACTGTCACCCCTTGTAATCTACATTATTATATAATTGTGAGACATGAGCTTTTATTTTGGGGCTTACCTGCAGGGTGGGAAGTTGGTCACATGCCCTAAATTCAGGAGCTTCTCTGAATGGATTCAGGAGCTGCTCTGAATGGTGGTCGGTTCAGAGCTCAACATGAAGATACTCTGCAAAAGCAGGGGGTGCCAGGGAGTGGTTTATAAGGATTAGGACATAGACATTCAAATGGGTATGAGAGGGGTGAGGGGTCTTGTGATGTAGGGAGGAATTGATTGTAGTCAACAGGAAAGAGGGGAGGATTATAGATTATCGTGTAACCTCAGAGTTTCAGGGAGGAAGTAGTTTCAGGAGGAAGGAAAGCTATCCTGGAGAGTGAGTCAAACCTTAACTGTCCTAGGTCAAGCAAGCTCCTGTGTGCAGCCTTCAAGGCACTTGGGGAAGGCCCTGGGCCTGGGGCTCCCACAAACAGCAAAGTAAATTTTAAAATAATGGAAAGTACTTGAAGAAATAAAGATCTCCAGTCAGATAATGACATGGGTAAATATAAGTACAGATGCCAGTTGTATGGTAATTTTGGTTTTTAACTCCACTTTTTTCTTCCTCCACAATCTAAAAGGCAAATGCAGAAAATATGATAAATCAATGGTTTGGGACTCATAATGTATAAATATGTATATTATATATCCAACTATATAAAGGTGGAAATGGAGGGTTATAGGAAAAAAGTTATGCTGTTGAAGTTAAGTTGGTACCAAAGCAAATGAGATTGTTACAGATTTAGGATGTTAAACTTACATAGTAACCACAAAGAATATATCAGAGACTATGCAAACTCAGAGACAGAAATTGAGTACAAATTACCTGGAATGTCGGGCAAGGGAATGGGGAGTTAATCCAAAATGAGTATAGGGATTCTTTTTGGGATGAAGGGAAAGTTCTATTAATAGTTGTGAGGGTGCTGCAACACAGTAAATGTGATTAGTCCCAGTGAGAGGTACGCTTGGGAGGGGTTGAGATGGGAAGATTTATATTGTATATATGTTACAACAATTAAAGAAAAAGCAAAACTGAAGAGATGACAAATGCAAGACATGATACTGAATGGGATCTAAGAATGGAGGAGAAAAGGCTTAGAGGGACAATACTGGGATATAAGAAAAATGGAATATAGAATATAAGCTTTATGTCAATGTTAAATCTCTTGAATTTGATAAATGCACTTAAGTTGTTTGCATGAGTGGATATTCTTGTTTGTAGGAAATGTGTATGAAGTATAATGTGTGAAGCCTCCTTTCAAGTGCTCAGAAGGATGGATGGATGGATGGATAGATGGCTACATGGCATGGTGCATCAAGGGTGGTAAAATGTTGAAGTTGGTGGATATGAGGGGCTGGGGTTATGTTGGAGTTCTTTTGCATGGGATTTGTATTATTTGGGGGTCTGTTCTATAAATTGGAAATTATTTCAAAATAAAAGGTTAAAAAAATAGAAGGTGTTCAAAATAAAAAAAAGAAAAAATTGTTTAACATAATAAAAGTGTATCCGTGACAAGCTGGGTGATTTTAGTGAGGAAAAAAGGAAGACAAGTGAATACGTGAGATACGGAAATTATAAGTATTGGAGAGATTAAAAATATCCCTGACTTTTAGTAGAAAATGGAGGGGAAATAAATATCTTGTGGTAGGAGGTGGTTTCCTAGACCTTATGCCCAAAGTGCATACAGTGAAAGAAGAAATAGATAAATGGGATCTCATTAAAATTGAATACATTTGTGCATCAAAGGACTTTGTCAGAAAAGTAAAAAGGCAGCCTATGCAATGAGAGGCAACATTTGGAAACCAAATATCAGATAAGGGTTTAATATCCAGAATATACAAAGAGATCCTACAACTCAACAACAAAAAGACAAAAACCCAATTTTTAAAATGGGCAAAAGACATGGAAACTTTTCTGAAGAGGAAATACAAATGGCTCAAAAACATGAAAAGATGCTCAACTTCACTGGCTAATAGGGAAATGCAAATCTAAACCAAAATGAGGTATCATCTTACACCTACTAGAATGGCCATTATTTAAAAAAAAGAAATTGCAAGTGTTGCAGAGGATGTGAAGAGGCACACTTACTCATTGTTGGTGGGAATGTAGAATTGCCCAACTGCTCCGGAGGACAGTGTGTCAGTTCCTCAAGAAGATAAGTATAGAATTGCCTTGTGATCCACCAATCCCATTACTAAGTATATATTTGGAGAAACTGAAAGCAAGGACACGAACAGACATTTGCATACCGATGTTTATAGTGGCATTATTCATGATTGCCATGAGATGGAAACAGCCCAAATATCCATCAAAGGATAAGTGGGTAAACAAACTGTGGTATATAAATATGATGGAATATTATGCAGCTCTAAGAATAAAGTCATGAAGCATATAACAATGTGGACGAAACTTGACATTATGTTGCAAAATAGGAATAAAAAGGACAAGCACTGTATGGTCTCACTAATATGAACTAACATTAATGAGCAAACTTTGAGAGTTAAAGTTGAGAACACAGGTTATCAGGAGATACAAAGAGGACAGAGATTGGGCATTTGATGCTGAAAGAGTATAGAATGTTCAACAGGATTGATTTGATAGATCCAGAAATGGATAGCACAATACTGTGTGATGGCAACACAATAGTGTCAGTATACTAAATAAAGATGAGTGTGAGTATGATTGAAAGAGAAAGGCTAGGGGTATGTATGACACCAGAAGGAAAAATAGAAGATGAAGACTGAGACTGTATAACTTAGTGAAACCTAGAGTGGTCAGTGATGGTGAGTAAATGTACAAATAAAAGAATGTTTATATATGAGGGAGAATAAATGAATGTCAGCTTTGCAAGGTGTTGAGAATGGGATATATAGGAGAAAAATACAATCGGTGCAAACTAGAGTCTATAGTTAATAGAACCACTGTAATATGCCTTATATGTTTCATATATATATATATATATATATATATATATATATATATATATATACACACAAAAGTCATATGTCTAAGAGGGGGATATAAGGGAGGGGTATGGGATTCTTGGTAGTGGTGGTGGTGGTGGTGTCTGAGCTTTTTGTTTTATTTGTCATTTTTTTTCCTCTTTTCTCATCTTCCTTTATTTGTGGAGTAAATGGAAATGTCCTCATACAGAATTTGATGGTGAATGCATAACTATGTGATTATACTGGGAACCACTGATTGTTTACTTAGCATAGAATGTTTAAAAAATAAACATGGAATCAAGTGCTGGACAAAATTTGGAGAGAGGGATGTACCTAATAACTCTTGGTGGGGAAGTAGAATGCTGCAGCCCATCTGGAGGGCAGTGTGATGGTTCCATGGGAAGCTAAGTATGGGGTTGCCATATGGTCCTGCAATGCCATTACTGGGTATATACTTGGAAGAGCTGAGAGCAGAGACATGAATGCCGCTGAGCAGAGGAGGGAGCACCTCTCCACACCCATGCATGCATCTCAGTAATTAGCTGGGGAGATGATCCTCCTCACATGACCAGGAGCTCCCATGAGGGAACCTGGGACATAGCAGATCTGTGTCAACTGAATTTAGTCTCTTTCCATGGAATCCTGTGTGTACACAGGGGAGAGGCAGGGATAGGTGAGGGTGCCACAGGGAAGCACCAGGAGCCCCTCCCACAACAAAACAGGCTTGCAGGTTCACAGCAGGCAAAGAGTGGGTACATTTGACCTGGAGGGTGAGATGTGCAGCTCCACAGCCTGACAGTGATCCATATGGAGTGATCCACCTGGGAATCACCAGACCCACAGTATCCTTAAGCAGACTCCCTAACAAACTGCACAGGGCCCACACTGCACTCCCAGGGCTGGCAGTCCCCAGTGCACATGTAGAATGGTGTGCTGACTGGATTTCCACCTGGTTTGGACCCTGCTTAGTGCACAGGTAAAGAGAGGGAAGTTGGCTTGAGGATAAGAGGTGGCTCAAGGGTGTCATCTGCTGGAAAGACAGGGCAAGTACAATTCATCAAGCTGTGGCTCTGCCGGAAAAAAATATGTAAATATTTAAATAATCATGTATTTCCCAAAATAACCTTATCAAGATAAGCAAAAACCCTGAAGGCAACAAAAAAATCACAAAGCACATGCAGACCCAAGAAGATATGGACAAGCCAAATGAGGAGATAGTACTAGGAGTAATTAATTAAAGAAGTACACACAAATCTCCAAAACAACTTCAATGGTTTGGCTAAAGACATAAAGGACATCAAGAAGACTGTAGAAGAGCATAAAGAAGAATTTGGAAGATTAAATTTAAAATCTTATGGAAACAAAAGATACTCTAGTATATTAAAAATATACTAGAGACACAACAGATTTGAAGAGGCTGAAGAAAGAATAAGTGAACTAGAGGAGAGAGAAATTGAATACAAATGCAAAAAAGAATAAGTGGTGAAAAAAAATAAAAAAAATTTTGAAATAGATTTCAGGGAAATGGTCAACATTAAGTGCACAAATATAAGAATCATTGATGTCCCAGAAAGAGAAAAGAGTAGAGGGCTAGGATAAGTAATTGAGGACATAAGTGGGGAAAACTACCCAACCCTTATAGAAGGCATAAAAATGCAAATCAAAGAAGCCAAACAAACTCCAAATAGACCCATTCCAAGACATATACTAATCAGATTGTCAAATGCTGAAGACAGGGAGAAAGTCCTGAAATCAGCAAGAGACAAGCAATACAGCACATACAAGGGAAACCACATAAGACTAAGTAATGAGTCCTCAGCGAGCACCATGGAGTTGAAAAGGCAGTGGTATGACAAATTTAATATTCTGAAAGAGAAAAATGGCCAACCAAGTATTCTTTATCCAGCAAAGCTCTCCATCAAAATTGAGGAAGAGTTTAAATTTTCACAAACAAATGCGAAGAGAATTTGTTAACAAAAGACCTGCCCCACAGGAAATACTAAAGGGAGTTCTACAAGATGAGAAAGAAAGGAGAGAGAAATCTGCAGAAGGGCACAGAACTGAAGAGTATTAGTAAGGGCACCTTAAAGGAAAAATAAATGGAGTGGGGGAAAACAGATCTGACAAATAAGAGCCAAAGGATAAGATGGTTGGTTCTACAACTGCCTTAACATTAATAACTTTAAATGTGAATGTATCCTAAATCAAATGCTCTATAAATACTCTTTGACAGTAGGGGTCTTCTGATCTCATATCCAGCTGCATCTGGAAGGGGCAAGAGTTCACAGGCTTGCTAATGTATCAACTTATTTTTATATTAGTAAACTTGTTCCTTTAAACATTAAGCACTCTTTTAGTAAATATGTGTTGAATTTGAAAAAATAAAAAGGACAATTCACCAAGAACCAATAACAATTATAAATGTTTGTGCACCCAACCAAGGTGCTCCAAAGTACATGAGACAAACATTGGCAAAACTGAAGGCAGCAAAAGATGTTTCTACAGTAATTGTGGGAGACTTCAATACACCACTCTCTCCTATAGACAGATCAACCTGAGGGCAAATAAGGAAATTGAGAACCTAAACAATGTGATAAACATATTAGACTTAACAGATATATACAAAGCATTACATCCCAAATTACCATGATATACATTCTTCTGTAGTGGTCATGGAACTTTCTCCGGGGTAGCTCATATCCTGGGGCATAAAACAACCCTCGATAAATTTTAAAAGATTGAAATTATCCAAAGCAAATTGACCACAATGCAATGCAACTAGAAGTTAATAACCGTCAAAGATATAGAACATTCACAAATAACTGGAGGTTGAACACTAAACATCTAAATCAGTGTATCAAAGAAGAAATTGCAAGAAAAATTGCTAAATATCTAGAAACAAATGAAAATGAAAACATGTCATATCGAAATGAGACGCAGTGAAAGCAGTATTGGGGAAATTTATAGCTCTAAATGCATACATAAAAATGGAAGAAAGAGCTAAAATCAAAGAAATGATGGAAAAACAGAAGAAGCTAGAAAATGAACAGCAAACTAATCCTAAAGCAAGTAGAAGAAAATAAATAAGAATTACATCAGAATAAATGATACAGAGAACAAAAAAAAAAAACAAAAAAAAAACAAAAAAAACAAAACAATAGAACAAATAAAACCAAACTAGGTTCTTTGCGAAGATCAACAAGATTGACAAACCCTCAGCTAGAATGACACAGTCAAAAAGAGAGAAGACCCAAGTAAACAATCAGAAATGAGAAGGGGAACATTACTGTGGATCCTGAAGAAATTTTAAAAATTTTAAGAGGATACCATGAACAACTGCACCAACAAACAACATATGAACAGCCTACACTTACAAGAGAAGAAATAGAAGACCTCAAAAAACCAATCACAAGAGATTCAATTAGTCATCAAAAATTTCCTACAAATAAAAGCCCAGGGCCAGATGGCTTCACAGGGGAATTTTACCAAACTTTCCAAAAAGACTTGACACCATTCCTAATTAAACTCTTAAAAAATCGATGAAAAACAAACACTACCTAACTCATTTTATGAAGCTAACATCTCTCTAATGGGAAAAGCAGGTAAAGATACTAGAAGAAAGGAACACTACAGGCCAATCTCCCTAATGAATAGAGATGCAAAAATTCTCAACAAAACACTTGCAAGTCGAATTCAAAGACACATTAAAAGTATCATACATCATGACCAAGTGGGGTTCATTCCAGGCATGGAAGGGTGGTTCAACATAAGAAAACCAATGGACTACAACACATTAACAAAACAAAAGGGAAAAATCAAATGATCGTATTGATAGAGGCTGAAAAAGCATTTGACAAAATTCAGCTTCCCTTTTTTATAAAAACATTTCAAGAGGTATAAATTAAAAGAATCTTCCTCAATATAATAAAGGGCATATATGAAAAACCCACAGCCTGCATAGTACTCACTGGTGAGAGACTGAAAGCATTCCTCTTAAGATCAGGAGTCAGCAAGGAGGCCTGATGTCACCACTATTATTCAACATTTTGCATGAATTTCTAGCCAGAGAAATTTGGCAAGAACAAAGAAATAAAAGATATCCAAATTGGAAAGGAAGAATTTAAACTGTCATTATATGCAGATGATATGATCTTATATTTGGAAAATCCTGAAAAATTGACAATAAAACTACTTGAGCTAAAAACTAATTCAGCAAAATGGTGGGATACAAGATTAATGCACAAAACTCAGTATTGCTCCTATACACCAGAAATGACCTAACTGAAGAGACACTCAAGAAAAAAATTCCATTCATAATAGCAACTAAAGAAATCAAGTACCTAGGAATTATCTTAACCACGGACTTAAAGTACCTCTACACAGAAAATTATAAAACTTTACTAAAAGAAATCAAACATGACCTAACTAGGTGGAAAGATATTCCATGTTCATGGATAGGAAGGCTAAACATCTTTAAGATGTTAATTCTACCCAAAAGATCTACAGACTCAATGCAATTCCAAACAAAATTCCAGCAACCTAATTCAAAGACTTGGAAAAACTAGGTATCAAATTTGTTTGGAAGGGAAACAGGCCTCAAATTGTCAAAAACTTTCTGAAAAGGAAGAACAAAGTAGGAGGACTTACACTTCCTGACTTTAAAGCCTACTGTAAAGCCACAGTGGTCAAAACAGCATGGTACTGGCACAAAGATAGACATATTAATCAATGAAATTGAGTCAATGGTTTTGAAATAGATCCCCCAGATCTATGGTCAATTGATTTTTGATAAGGCCCCCAAATGCACTGAACTGGGACAGAACAGTTTCTTCAACTAATGTGTCTGAAAGAACTGGATATCCATATCCAAGTGAATGAAAGAGGATCTCTACCTCACTTCCTATACAAAAGCTAACTCAAAGTGGACCAAAGACCTTAATATTAGAGACAGTAGCATAAAACTCCTAGAAAATAATATATGGAAACATCTTCAAGACCCAGTAAAAGGAGGTAGCTTCTTAGACCTTACACCAAAAACACAAGCAACAAAAGAAAAAAATAGATAAATGGGAACATCTCAAATTCAAAAGTTTCTGTCCCTCAAAGGACTTTGTCAAAAAGGTGATAAAGTCAAAAGGTGAAGAGACAGCCAACTCAATGGGAGGAAAATATTTGGAAACCACGTATCTGTTAAAAGAGACTGATATCCAGCATTTACAGAAATCCTACAACTCAGGCACAATAATACAAACAGCCCAATTATAAAATGGACAGGGAGAACCTAAAATGGCAGCTAGGTGAGACAGGGAAAAAAAAAAAAAAAAACACCTCTTTGAAAAATACTAGATAAAATCCAGAAAGTGACCCAGAACACCAGTTCCAGTAATGCACCAGCCAGACAAGGTCTGCTAAATCCACAGGGACCATGCATTTGGTGAAACCAAGAGTCTGCATTCTGAAATGAGTGAATGAGCCAGCTGAAAGTCTGGCGGCCGCTCTGCAGTGTGGGGAAACCATGGGTTGACGTTTGGAGATGGACTAGTTCTTTAAGGAACAAAAAAAAAAAACAAAAAAAAAAAAACCCGGGAGCGGCTGCAGATATGGCAGTGAGAACTGCGCAGTGAAGCATGGCAAGAGCAGGCTGTTGCCAATGCCTCAGTGTCTGGCATGGAGGATAGCCCTTCCCACACCTGCTGCTGATTGTCTCAGGCCAGGGGAACAGAGGGGAGCCAAAAGGAGAAAGAAACTGCATCCCTTGCAGCCATCTCCCCGGCAGGCTGGAGACACTCCTGCCTGGGGACAGAGCCATAGCCCAGAGCGCGCCAAGAGTGTTTCCCACAGCATCATGCACATGTCACAATATCAGCCGTGGACAGTGGCCTTTAGGGCACCCACAGCTAATTGTCCCAGAGCTGAGAAGGTGGAGCTGTGCAAAAAGGGGGAAATTAACACGCCCCATTCAACCACCTTTAAAGCAGGCTGGGAACACCCCTGCACTTGTGACATAGCACAGCCTTCCCTCAGCAGAGGTCCTGGAAGAGCACGGCTGGGAAGGGGGACCTGTTCAGAAATGCCAGGGATCCTACGCCAATATCAAAGACTTGTGGGTCAGTGGCAGAGACGATCTGTGGCAAGACTGAAATGAAGGCTTAGACTCTTGCAACAGCCTTAAATCTCTAGGAAGACCTGGGAGGTTTGATTATTAAAGCTGCCCTGCCTCCCTAACCATGCACTCACCCCACATTCAGGGTGGACAGCACCAACAACACACCCAAACTTAGTGCACCAATTGATCCCCAAAGAATCAGATCCCCACACACCATAAAGACAAAGTTGGGGAGAACTGACTTGAGGGGAATATATGACTCATGGATGCCATCTGCTGGCTAGTTAGAGAAAGTATATGCCACCAAGCTGTAGATCTGACAAATTAGAGATCGGTATTTTTTATATCCAGGAAGAATCCTATCAAGTAAAGCAAATGCCAAGAAGCCCAAAACAACAGAAAATCTTAAAGCATATAATAAAACCAGATGATATGGAGAACCCAAACCCAAACACCCAAATCAAAAGATCAGAAGAGACACAGTACTTGGCACAATTGATCAAAGACCTAAAATCAAACAATGAGAGCATGGCACAGGACATAAAGAACATGAAGAAGAGCATGGCACAGGATATAAAGGACATAAAGAAGACCCTAGAAGAGCATAAAGAAGAAATTGCAAGAGTAAATTAAAAAATAGATCTTATGGAAATAAAAGAAACTGTTAGCCAAATTAAAAAGACTCCGGATACTCATAATACAAGATTAGAGGAAGTTGAACAATGACAACATCCTTGACCACCACAGAATGGAAAATGAAAGAACAAAAGAAAGGGGAAAAAAATAAAAAAATTCAAAGTGGATCTCAGGGATATGATAGATAAAATAAAACATCCAAATTTAAGACTCATTGGTGTCCCAGAAGGGGAAGAAAAGGGTAAAGGTCTAGAAAGAGTATTCAGAAAAATTGTTGGGGAAAACTTCCCAAACCTTCTACACAATATAAATACACAAACTATAAATGCCCAGTGAACTCCAAATAGAATAAATCCAAATAAACCCACTCCAAGACATATTCTGATCAGACTGTCAAATACTGAAGAGAAGGAGCAAGTTCTGAAAGCAGCAAGAGAAAAGCAATTCACCACATACAAAGGAAACAACATAAGACTAAGTAGTGACTACTCAGCGGCCACCACGGAGGCGAGAAGGCAGTGGCATGGCATATTTAAAATTCTGAGAGAGAAAAATTTCAAACCAAGAATACTTTATCCAGCAAAACTCTCCTTCAAATTTGAGGGAGAGCTTAAATTTTTCACAAACAAATGCTGAGAGATTTTGCTAATAAAAAACCTGCCCTACTTCAGATACTAAAGGGAGCCATACAGACGGAGAAACAAAGGAGAGAGAGAGATAGAGAAATTTAACAGACATATATAGAACATTACATCCCAAATCACCAGGACACACATTCTTCTCTAGTGATCACGGATCTTTCTCTGGAATAGACCATATGCTGGGACATAAAACAAGCCTCAATAAATTAAAAAAAAAAAATACAATTGAATGTATTCAAAGCACATTCTCTGACCACAATGGAATACAAATAGAAGTCAATAATTTTTGATTTGTAACTCCACTATTTACTTCCTACAGGATATAAAATACATAAACTCTAATGACAAATCAGTGGTTTCGGACTCTGTAAAATATTTAATTTTTGACAAGAACTACATAAAGGTGGGGGAATGGAGGAGTATAGGAACATAGTTTATGTGTCCTATTGAAGTTAAGTTGGTTCAAATAAAAACAAGATTGTTATAGATTTAAGAGGTTAAATTTAAGCCCCACAGTAAACACAAAGAAATTATCAGAGAATATGACCATAGAGGTGAAAAGTAGAGTATGGGTTACAAGAAGTAGGGGAAGGGGCAATGGGGAGTTAAGAAATGAGTGTAGGGCTGTTTGGGGTGAAGGAAAATTTCTAGTAATGGATGGTGGGAAGGTGATAGCATTACAACATTCTAAATGTGATTAATCCCACTAATGGAATGCTAGGGAGGGGTTGGAATGGGAAGATTTAGGCTGTATATATGTTTCCACAATTGAAAAAAAAAAAGAAAAAGACAGTCTAAATAGATGACAATTAAATGCCAAGGATGATCCTGCATGGGATCTGAGGATGGAGGAGAGGAGGCTCAAAGGGACACAGTTGGGACATAAGAAGAAAAAAAAGGAAATATAGAATGTAAGCTTTGTATCAATGTTGAATTTCTTGAACTTCTTAGCTGTGCTTAATGGGATTGCATAAAAGAATGTTCTTGTTCATGGGAATTGTATATGTGAATTATATTGTTTGTTCAAGGATGTGTGCAGCTTGCTCTCATATGTTCAGAAGACAGAGCAATAGATGATGGATGATAGGGAGGGAGGGAGGGAGGAAGGGAGGGAAAGAAAGAAATGGCTGCATGATAGCATGTTAAAGGTGGTGGATCAGGGTATCGGGGGAGGGCGGTCAGGGTATGCTGGAGTTCTGTGTATGGGTTTTGTATTATTTTTGCAACTGTTCCTGTAAGTTTGAATTTATTTCAAAATAAAATTTTGAGTGAAGTACACCAGAAATACAGGGGAACACTTTAATGCCTCACCAATATGTACTAACTACAATGTGTAAACTCAGAATTGAATCTTAGAACATAGCCTAACGTGGACATAATAATTATAATAGTCCCTAGATTGTAAGCTCTTACAGCAGTTAACTCTATCCCTGAATTGTAATGCCTATCTCTAAACTCTGAGATGCTGATCCCCTAGCGTATAACCTGACTGGTCTCTGGAACAATGCATATCTCTGAGACACCTGTAACTCAGAGCTAGAGCTCGGCAGATATGAATGTCAGTATTAGTGCATACAGCCACTGTAAAAAAAAAAAAAAAAAAAAAGCTAAAAAAGAGCCCATACTTCAATTAGTGATATGAATGAAGCAGGTCTGGTTAAGACCAGGGCAAGCCAGGCCAAAGGGTAAAGGTTGAAACTGATTGTGTTTTAAAACTTCAACTTCCATATGAGACCAAGGGAAGAGATATCTATTTGGTACAGGATCTAAATTTTCTAAACGGTACAACTCTACAGTCAATTTGTTCAAACACCACAATTGCATGGAACTTTGAATAGGAAGTGAGATACAGAAGGTTAGTGTAGGCTGGAGTGAAATAGTGACACATCCCAGAATAATTTGGGCAGATAATAAAAAATATATTTACAGCCTCCCCCTCCCCAGCCCTAAGGATCTGGGGGAAGGTGCGGATGTGTTGGACATCCTCACCTGGACTGGTGTTGATGTTATCACAAACATTGGGACTGGCGGTTTGATGTGCTGAGCCCTCGATCATGGGACTTGCCCTTATGAAGCTCATTACCACAAAGGAGAGTCTAAACTTGCATGTAATGGTGCCTAAGAGTCTCCCCCTGAGTACCTCTTTGTTGCTCAGATGTGGCCCTCTCTCTCTCTAACCGAGCCATCTCAACAGGTGAACTCGCTGCCCTCCCCTCTACATGGGACCCAACTCCCAGGGGCGTAAATCTCCCTGGCAATGCAGAATATGACTCCCGGGGATGAATGTGGACCTGGCATTGTGGGACTGAGAGTATCTTCCTGACCAAAAGGGGGATGCAAAATTAGACTAAATAGTTTCAGTGGCTGAGAGATTTCAAATGGAGTCAGGAGGTCACTCTGGTGGACATTTTTATGCACTATATAGATAACACCTCTTAGGTTTTAATGTATTGGAATAGCTAGAAGTAAATACCTGAAACTACCGAACTCCAACCCAGCAGTCTGGACTCCTGAAGACAATTATATAATAATGTAGATTACAAGGGGTGACAGTGTGATTGTGAAGACCTTGTGGATCACACCCCCTTTATCTAGTGTATGGAGGAGTAGAAAAATGAGGATAAAAACTAAAGGACAAATGGGGGAGATGGGAGGATGATTTGGGTGTTCTTTTTTCACTTTTATTTTTTATTCTTGTTCTGGTTCTTTCTGATGTAAGGAAAATGTTCAGAGATAGATTGTGGTGATGAACGCATAACTATGTTATCATACTGTGGACAGTGGATTGTATACCATGGATGATTGTATGGTGTGTGAATGTATTTCAATAAAACTGAATTTAATAAAAAAATAAAAAATAAAAAAATAAAAATAAAATAAATAAATAAAATGGACAAAAGATATGAAAAGACATTTTTCCAAAGAGGAAATGCAAATGACTAAAAAACACATGAAAAAATGTTCATCTTACTAGCTATTAGGGAATGTAAATCAAAACCACAAGATATCTCACACCAATATGAATGGCTGCCATTATACAAAGAGGAAACAACAAACGCTGTAGAGGATGTGGAAAAATTGGAACTCATTCATTGATGCAGCTGCTTTGGAAGACAGTTTGGCATTCCTCAGAAAGCTAGATATCGAGTTACCCTGTGATCTGGCAATTTCAAGCTCGATATATACCCAGAAGAGCTGAAAGCAGTTACACAAACAGACATTTGCACACTGATGTTCATAGCGGCATTGTTCACAATTGGCAAGAAATGGAAACAACCCACATGTCCTTTACCAGATGGATGGATAAACAATGTGGTATATACATATGATTGAATATTATGTATCAGTAAGAAGGAACAAGGTCATGAAACATGACAACATGGATGAGACTTGAAGATAACGCTGAGTGAAATAAGTCAGACACAAAAAGAGAGATATTGTAAGTTACCACTAATATGAACTCCCTGAACAGTGTAAAATCAGTGTCTTATAATGTAGAATTTAGGGGAACTGGAGATAGAAGCTAGTGAATGGGGAATGATTAATATGTACAGACACATTAAAAGAGTGTGAACATAAAGGTATGGGAATGGACAGAGTTGATGGTTCATTAGTGGGACTGTAAGTATCAGTGCCACACTGATGGTGAACATGATTGAAAGGGGTTGTTTAAAGGTTTGTATCCCACAGATTAGCTCTACAAATAGAAGTAAGTGCTTGCATGATCTACTTTTAAGGTATGACACTGGTACAAAGAGTTAACAAAAAGACTTGACACCATTCCTAACAAAACTCTTTTTAAAAAAATGGTATATGGGGAAAACTCCCTTTAAAAAAAAGGAAAAAAAAGTAAAAGAATATTGTCATACATAGAAATTAAGTATTTAAAACAGACCAAATATCAATTCCCTAACCATATTTTTGTTTCCCTGTATTCCACATCTATATTCACCTGACTTGGCTTTTCTTCTTATCATATCAATTTATAGACAAAAGAGATTAATTATAGCAACCAAAGTTGCTTAAATTCATGAAAATTTGTTCCCCAAAAGAGAACAAATATTGCATATTATAGACTATTTAATAGGAATATCTTACCAGTACTACACTAATACTATAGATAAATAATTAGGGGCTGATAAGAGATTCGGAGTGTTTGGGGTTATGATAATTGTTTAAAATTGCGAGATGATGATGGTATAACTAAGTGAAGATAATGTGAGACATTGATTCTTTATCTTGGACAGAATATATGTTATGTGAAATTAGAAATCCCCTATTTAATAAGTCAAGCCCTCAATCTTGAGGTTTGCTCTAGTGAAACTTATAGCTGAAAAGGGGAGGCTAAACCTACCTATAATTATGCCTGAGAGTCACCTTCAGAGAACCTCTTTTGTGCTCAGATGTGGCCTTTTCTCTCTAAGCCCAACTCTGCAAGTAAATTCATTATTCTCCCCCTTAGGTGGGACATGAATCCCAGGGTTGTGAATCTCCCTGGTAGGACACAACTCCCAGGAATGAGCCTGGCCCTGGCATGCAGGGAATGAGAATGACTTTTTGACCAAAAGTGGGGAAAGAAAGGTAACAAAATAAGGTTTCAGTGGCTAAGAATTTTCAAATAGAGTCAGGAGTCTATCCTGGAGGTTACTCTTATGCAAACTCCAACTAGCTAATCCAAATGCCAACAGTATGCCAAGCCCTAATCAACAGTAGTCCTGAAAATACTAAATAATATCTAGGTCCCATCTGAGTCTCTATAAAAAGTTTCACTCACTAAGTTTACTTTTCAGATACTTAAATCCTCCAGAGTGTTTCTCTGCCAGATAAGTCCCAAAACCCAGAGTTAACAGCCTCTCCAAGAGCATCAACCAGATGCATCCCTCTTCCCCATAGGGTTGACATCCCCTTACAATATGAACAAGTTAGGGTGGTCACTGCCCAGATATTCCTGAAGATTGAGAATGATCAAATGAGAGAAAGGGGTAGCAAGAGACAAGATAGAATTTAACAAAGGATTATGAATACTGAATATATATATATATATTTCTAAGGAGCTAGAATAGCTAGAAGGAAATAACTCACATGGTGGAACTGTAACCCATAACATGCTTTGAAATTTGCTCTATAACTGCTTGTTAAATCATACTTTGAAAGGTATCACTTTTCTGTATATATAGTTCACAATAACAAATATAAGAAGAAATTCAACTGTGAACTTTGAAAACATTAAGCTAAGTGAATGAAACCAGACACATAAGGCCATATATTGCGTGATTTCATTTATATAAAATGTCCCGAATAGGAAAATCCATACTGACAGAAAGTAGGTTAATGTCTGCCAAGGGCTGTGCAGGGGGTTGGGGGCTGGGAATGGGGATTGACTACTTAATAGGTACTGGGTTTCTTTTTTTTTTTTTTTGGGGGGGGGGGTTCTTTTAATGTTGATGAAAATGTTGTGGAATTTGATAGTGATGATGGTTTCACAACACCAGATATACTAAAAGTTGCTGCATTATAAACTTTAAAATGAAGAAAAAGCTGAATAAAAGAATTCAATAAAAGAATAGACAAATAAGGCAATTGAGGGTGATCTTTAAGAGAGCCTCTAACCATTAGAAATAAATCCCAATATATCTGTAAATACAGTAAATGTGAATAGATGTAATTCTTCAGTGACTTTATCCACATCCATGGTATTCAATACTATATAAATTTGTATCTACTCTCAAATTTTCTAAAACTCTCTACTTATAAATCCAGTTGCATACTCAACATCTTGAGCATTTAATCATGCTTGATTCAATCCTCCAATTGAAATGAAGTATCTGTCCAGGCTCTGTTCCAGACAGACATTATAGTGAGAGTTGTGACTGTTATGAAATTATTCTCTTCAGCATTTGTACTGTTCAAATTGAGTGATTAAAGATTTTTGTTAACATTCAGTATTCTCACATTCATGAACACATTGGGCAATCCACGTGTCCATCAACCAATGGATGGATAAACAAAATGTGGTGTATATGCACAATGGAATATTATTCAGCCACAGAAAGTAATGAACTTTTGATACATGAACATGGATTAACCTTGAAGCCATCATCATGAGTGAAATAAGCCAGACATAAAAGGGCAAATATTGTATAATCTCACTGATATAAAATAATTAGAATTAGCAAACTCATAGAATCAGAATCTAGAATATAGATTACAAGGGTGCAGATAGGGAATAATAAAAACCATTGGGTAGTGCCCCCTTGAGGAGCCTGTGGAGAATGCAGGGGTATTGGCCTACCCCACCTCGATGGTTGCTAACATGACCACAGACATAGGGGACTGGTGGTTTGATGGGTTGAGCCCTCTAACATAGGTTTTACCCTTGGGAAGACGGTTGCTGCAAAGGAGAGGCTAGGCCTCCCTATAATTGTGCCTAAGAGCCTCCTCCCAAATGCCTCTTTGTTGCTCAGATGTGGCCCTCTCTCTCTAGCTAAGCCAACTTGAAAGGTGAAATCACTGCCTTCCCCCCTACGTGGGATCAGACACCCAGGGGAGTGAATCTCCCTGGCAACGTGGAATATGACTCCCGGGGAGGAATGTAGACCCGGCATCGTGGGACGGAGAACATCTTCTTGACCAAAAGGGGGATGTGAAAGGAAATGAAATAAGCTTCAGTGGCAGAGAGATTCCAAAAGGAGCCGAGAGGTCACTCTGGTGGGCACTCTTACGCACAATTAAGACAACCCTTTTTAGGTTCTAAAAAATTGGGGGTAGCTGGTGGTGGATACCTGAAAACTATCAAACTACAACCCAGAGCCCATGAATCTCGAAGACAGTTGTTATAAAATGTAGCTTATGAGGGGTGACAATGGGATTGGGAAAGCCAGAAGGACCACACTCCCCTTTGTCTAGTTTATGGATGGATGAGTAGAAAAATAGGGGAAGGAAACAAACAGACAAAGGTACCCAGTGTTCTTTTTTACTTCAGTTGCTCTTTTTCACTCTAATTATTATTCTTGTTATTTTTGTGTGTGTGCTAATGAAGGTGTCAGGGATTGATTTAGGTGATGAATGTACAACTATGTAATGGTACTGTAAACAATCGAAAGTACGATTTGTTTTGTATGACTGCGTGGTATGTGAATATATCTCAATAAAATAAGATGAAAGATTAAAAAAACAAGTAAAGAGCACTCAAGAAAAGAATTCAACTTCAATACATTTTTACTGAAGGAGCACTTAAGGTAAAAGGAACAAGTTCACAAGGTAAAAATAGATACATTACCAAGCCTGGGAGCACCTGCTCCTCCAGATGCAGCTGGACATGAGATCAGAGAGCTCCTTCCTGTCTGAGTTACAGAGTACTTATAGCACTTTTGATTTAGAGTATATTCAATTAAGTCATATTCTATTTTTACATTTGAAATATGTGTGGTGAAATATAGGTGGTGAACTACGTGTGGTGAACCGTGAGTGAGTCGAGAACAAAGGAAGGTTTTCACAGTGTTATCAGAGACCTAACATTGAATGTCTGCAAAACTCCATTGAAAATATTTCTAGTAATTAAGCTATGACTTCTGTAAGAGCAATATAACATATGTTTTACTTACATAAAACAAAAAATTAGATTACTATTTGTTATCTCTAACTGATTAATATAGTTTTATTTCATTCTATAATTAGTTTAGCCATTATATCATGTTGATAAGCATACATTTGATTAAAACTATATTCAGCCTTGTTACATTTCTTGTGACTTTTCTATGATTGAAGTAACAGCTACAGTCCCATCCTGTTTTCCTTTTACACAGAGGACCAGATGGTTATGTTATCTATATCTAAGAAGGTTAAGAAGGGCTTTCTGCTTTCTTGAAAATATTCACAGCTTTTAATTGTTTAGCTTCTCCTTAAGTATAATCATCTAATATGGGGCTTGAAGGCTATGAATCATCTGTTGCAGTTACTATAGTAAGGCCTTTCCACTTTTTATCATTTGGAAATTGTACTTGGGTGTTTTGAGTTAAAAGTTCTGTGAAATATGCTTCATATCAGAAGGAATAACTGGTTCTACACTATCAGAACACAAAGCATCAGGTGGTATATGAGAGCAAGCATAGAGAGAAGGAGTCAGCATCCTTATTATCAGATTCCTCAGTAGAGATTATCCTGTGACACCCTCTCTCACTGGCTTCTCTCTCTCTACTCTACATAATTTATTCCATCATTAATTTGATTAATATCTGGATCTCCTGTTCGTCCTATGCTCTTCCAAGGAAATAATCAAACACTGCTCTCTGAATTCTTGCCCTTTCAGAAATTGGCCATACCCATAATTTGATGTATTTGATTAGGGTCAGTAGCCCATTATCAAATAGAGACTGCTTTACCCATAGGTTCTAACAATAGCATTCTTATACCTGTATTAAAATTTAAATACTTATGGTAGCCTGTTACTGGTTTATCTAATTCAGGGTGATCAGAAATCCAAATACCATATAATTGCTTTGTTCCCCTTTTTAGGTGAGTTCCAAAATGAGTAATTATAGTATACAGAAAAATGGTGTTTAGGATTACATGTAAATTTAAACTTACCACCACACCAAGTGGTGTTTTTGCAGTAAAGAAAAATCAAGTTCCATGCAGGGTCATAGTCACTGTCACATAAGCAAGCCCTGGTGAGTTGAAGGCTATTGAGGTCATCGTCCTGGAAGATCTAAATGGAGATGGATACAGGATCTCCTGCCTAGCTGCGCAGGTGTTCTCGCAGCTCAGAATGCTCAGTACGTGTGGTAGGTTATTCAGCAGTGGGAACAGTTATGGCCAGGACACATGGGCTCAGTATCAGGTGCTAGTCATGCTCATTTGCAAAGCTCTGCATTTGGTTGGTTGTCCCCATATCTCATAAGCTCTTAATTTTTATCAAGGCCTTGTAGTAAGGTTTTATTAAGATGGTGTAGAACAGCAGTATTTCCTTGTCCCTCTTTTACTTTTACTGTTCCTTCTTTTTCCAAGAATTTGGAAGCCATGTTACAATTCTGAAAATCAGTACTATAAGTACAATAATTATTAGGATGACCATGGGCTTAGCATAAGTTAATATATCAATTATTCCATCAAAGATACTTTTGGTAACAGTACTCATAAAACTGGCTATTGTTTCAGCAGCTGAGGCAGCAGCAGGCCAGACATCCCCCAATGCTTCTCTTAATTGCTTGATCCACTCTGGAGCATCCCCTTCATATAAATTCAGTCTAAGAAGGTTAGCTTTTACATCTTCTATTTGTTTTTCAATGCTAGTTCATGTATCAGTGACCTTGACTTCCATCTTTTTCAGCTTAGCTAAGATTCCAAATAGGTATGATAACCTCAGTTGTATTTTTGATATTTGAAAGTTACCCAAAACAACACTTTGATCTTTACATAAAGGTTTCTTTCATATTTTTTAAAACATGTTACTGTATCATTGACAGTGACAATTGAGGATTGATATGGAGGTATATTATGGTTTATAGTATCTTACCTAACTATATAAATGCTGTTTTTTAAAGGAGTGAATTCTAAGATGAAACTTTTTCCAGTTACTGGACATTTACTCTTAGTTTTATTTCCACAAGGTTGATGTAGAATAATTTCCTCACATTAAGATAATAATATCTTTCTGGATGATAGATAGGGAGAGAAATAGCGATGTGACAGCATGTTAAGGTTGGTGGATTGAGCTATCGGGGGAGGGGGGTCAGGGTATGATGGAATTATTTGTATGGGGTTAGTATTGTTTTTGCAACTGTTCCTATCACTTTGAATTTATTTCAAAATAAAAAAAGATAATATCTTTCTTCACATCCTCTAGGTTCTAAATAATATCATTCAGAACACTATTGACTAATGAGTATAAGGTTGATGTATCTTTATTGAGTTGAGTTCCTGTTTTTACTAAGTGTCCAATATTTAATATTTGCCAATTACTATAGTATATTTGACTGGGTAGAATTATTTGATAATAAACCCTCATCTCCCTGATACTTTTGGAGATGAATAGGTTTGCTTTATATCATATATAGTGCTGTGTGCTGTTCACTTAATTACTTCCATGCCATGTGGAGGAATACTAAGACCTTCATTAATCCATGTCCCATTCAGTATTTTCCAGTCAATTCTCCCTTCTGTGGAGAGTATTCTAAACTTTTGTAGATAAGACTGTATCAACACAGCTATAGTCAATTCATCTATATGCTGAGTGCCCTCTACGGTAGCTTCCATAAGGATCACTGCATGATCTTTTAACATATGTAATCTATTAGCTAACCAATGATCATCTAAGTCAGAAAGTGTAGATACAGTTGCTATTGAATTAACCATCATAAGGCTTATTTTCTGAAGTTTTTGAGAGTTAGTGAGGCTTCCTTATCCCCATTTTAAGGGACAAGGGTTTACTTCCCTTTGTTTACTCTTAACTTGTATACTAGACATATTGTCTTTATTAACTAATCTCCATATCTTATCTTCCATTGGAAGTTCTTTAATATTAATAGCATGATCCTCTATTTGAGTTATAAAAAAATTCATTTAATGAGCTAACCATGCTGTCTGCATGATGTCTTTTAGCTTCTGCTGTACATTTCTGATATGAGTATATGTTACATTTAGGCTCTACAATTTTCCTTTCCTTTTTACATTTTGGTGAAGGGAACATTTTAGAATATGCTAATTGTCCCCAATCCCTTTTAATTTCGGAGTCAGTCCATTTTGGATAATAAAGGCAGAATTCGCTCAGAGAAGACTGTGATTCATATTGGCATTTAACTTCTTCTTTGATATTGTTTGGGTCAGGGATTGTCCCCCAAAATTGACATGCATAAGGATGAATATTTTTAACTTTAGTAAAGTTAACACATTCAAGTAATATACTGCTTATATTCTTTTGAAAATGTCCACAATCTCCTTCCCATAAGGAATAAATAGCATATGTGGTATTTAGGAAATAAATTAACTCTGGATAATTACAAAGTTGACTAATAGTGGGAGTCTTGAATAATCTGAAGAGTCTCCATTAGAACTATTATTCTTTTTCCACTCTGAAGAAAGGGCACAATTCTTCAATAGTCCAGTTATATTATTTTCAATCATTGGAAATAATTTCTTATTTAGAACTTGTTCTTGTTCAATTGTAATTCTAGCAACCTGCCACCACTATCATACATATTGGTGGAAAAACAGATAGCCTGTTTACATTTAGCATTGCCTCCAGGCTTACTATCTGCACCAGTACATGCATAATTTTCATTAGTAATATTCCCATTTTTTGTTCTCATTATTTGTGGTTGAATGTAATACTTCCAGGTATTAAGTCCGGTGGTATCAGAGATGCCACTAGATGGAGGTATGAGGCAATGATCACGGATAATTTCAGAAGATGACCAATTTCTGTCTGAAGCATAATCTGCTAAATAGCAATGCCCAAATTCTTGAAAACCCCTCTTTCATTGATATTGTTCCTGATTTAATGGCTGATCTAGAGATAAAGTAAAAGGCAAGACAGTTTCTTGAAATTGGGAAAATGCATTGTCAATTAACTGAGTCAATTTTTTGTCCTTCAGTGGCATATATCTGATTATCTTGCATCAAACTAGAGGTAACTATCAAGAGGATTTGTAAGATACCCAAAGTTCATTTCTTGTGTATAACTTCAACATACTTTGTTGAAGACCATGTATTTCTAAATGAACATTAACAGGTGCAGGATGGATGGCTCACCATTCTCAATGACATTGTTGGAGAGTGACAGGAATATCAGTGATGGATGTTTCACTAGTTATTCCAAGAAATTATCGGACCAGGATGATTTTTTTTTCCATTGCAATCTAAAAACTGCTGATAGAATAAACCCTAGGATAAGTCTAATAACTATTAGTCCAAAAAGGAACAAGCAAAGTATTCATGTAGATGTGGCACACAAAGTATACAAAAAATATGTAAACCTAACCTGTGCAGAGTGTTTTGAGTTTTCTTTACATTCCCATCCTGGATCCTCTAGATAAATATTGGAATATTTCCTCATTAAAAATTCTGTATCTTTTTCCCTATTCCAAATCATCCAATCCTGAAGGTTGAAGACTGGTATATATTTTTCCATAATGAACAGTGGGCTTCAAATTATTAATATTAACCTTTCATTTTTGGCCAAGAGGGTACAATATCTTGACAGTATGATCATCAACACTGTAAGAATTTTAGTAGGCTTTTTCCAACATGGGCATAGTTATACTTCTGTACCCTCTCCTAGATGAATTGGCAAATGAAAGGTTTCCAATCAGGAGTTCAGGGGGGTGATGCTACAGTGTAAGCTCCTCTCTGATTTCCTGCAGTAAATATAATTGTTCTTCTCTAGACAAATTAGAATCATCTACATTTGCAAAAGGCAAATTAGAATCAACACCAAACATTAACTTATGAGGTGTCTGATGTGCCTGTGAGGACAGTATATTGCTGATGGAAAGCTGAACAAACGGGATAATCAGTTTAGCCATTATATCATGTTGATAAGCATACATTTGATTAAAACTGCATTCAGCTTTGTTACCTTACTTCTGAGTTATCTGTACTGCAGTAACAGCTACAGTCCCATCCTGCTTTCTATTTACACAGAGGACCAGATGGTTATGTTATCTCTATCTAAGAAGGTTGAGAAGGGCTTTCTGCTTTTTTGAAAATATTCACAGCTTTTACTATTTAGTTTCTCCTTCAGTATAATCTAATATGAGACTTGAAGGATATGAATTATCTGTCCCAGTTATTATAGCAAGGACTTTCCACTTTTTATCATTTGGAAATTGTACAGTGTTTTGGGGTAATGTTCTGTTAAATATGCCTCTGTATCAGAAGGAATAACTGGTACTTCACTATGAGAACAGAAAGCATCAGGTGGCATATGAGAGCGGCATGGAGAGGAGTCAGCACCCTCATTATCAGATTCCTCAGTAGAGATAATATCCTTTAACAAATGCAGTTGAGAGAACCTTCAGTTTATTGGAAGATCTGAAATCATCCTTTAATTCTGAAGAAAATGCCCCCTAGAGTTTTGATGACCTTTAAAATAACCTATTGAGGGAAGAATAATTATTTCTTGTTCATAATTTTCAACAATTCTGTTGTTCAATTCTTTAACAATAGAATTGTGCAAATAGAAAAAAAAAAAGAGCTGTGTTGTTGAAATACTCCTTTCCTTAAAGGAATTTTTTGAATGTACTAAAGAAAGTACTGACAAAAAAAGTTATCCCTTTAAGTGTGAAGGCTGGTCTTAAGAGGGACATTACTTATGATGAACAGGAAAAGGAATTCTGGTTTGAAGTGGATAATTATTACAGCACTTGTCATGACTATTTTTTTAAGTGAATTTCAGACATTGGAGAATTCAATTCTTTTAAATGGTTGTAGCATTGAAGCAAGGAATAGAAATGGATGACAATCTTTTTTATTTCTTTTTTTGGTGTTTTTTTTTTTTTGTCAGGGGCATTTTAAAATATCATTAATCAAGGGATGCAACATAATCTTAAAAAGTGTAAAAGTTATGAAATAATGAAAGACAGTATTGTACTCCACAAATCAAATGTGAAGAACTTCTCTCAGAGTTGTTAATGCCATGTTATGTATGTTCAGTATACTGCCTCATAATGCTAATTTTGAGCATATTTTTTCATTAATGAATATTTAATGAATGAGAGAACAAAATAATTTAGATGTGACCATTGTAAATGCTATGATATAATGCAACTGCAAGGAATTTTATAAGTAAATTCTGCAAATTCTTACGAGAGCCAAATCATCAGGGAAATCTAATTAAAGAAATAGTGTAAGTTAGATATTTAAAATTTATTGCAAATAAAGAATATAATTTTAAGTATGTCTTGTGCAATATTTTTCTTTTATCTCAATGTAGATATGCATTAGAAATAAATAGAAATAATTCAGATTTAACTGGGCATATTGTACTTTTATTTGCTAAATTTGGCAACCCTAATATATGGATATAGTGAATATATATACTTATAACTGCCCCAAGACAGTACTGGAAATATTTTCACCCCAGCCATGAACAGTGGACTTCTCTGAAAGAGAGTATGATTTGGGGATTGTTCTAGTTTGCTAATGCTGCCAGAATGCAAACACCAGAGATGGATTGGCTTTTATAAAAGGGGGTTTATTTGGTTACAAAGTTACAATCTTAAGGCCATAAAATGTCCATCAACAAAGGATACATTCACTGGAGGATGGCCAATGGTGTCTGGAAAACCTCTGTTAGCTGGGAAGGCACGTGGCTGGAGTCTGCTCCAAAGTTCTGGTTTCAAAATGGCTTTCTCCCAGGACATTCCTCTCTAGGCTGCAGTTCCTCAAAAATGTCACTCTTAGTTGCACGTGGGATATTTGTCCTCTCTCAGCTTCTCCAGAGCAAGAGTCTGCTTTCAATGGCCTTCTTCAAAATGTCTCTCATCACAGCTCCTGTGCTTTCTTCAAAGTGTCCCTCTTGGCTGTAGCTCCTCTTCAAAATGTCTCTCAGCTGCACTGTAGCAAGCTCGCTCCTTCTGTCTGATCTTATATAGTGCACCAGTAATTTAATTCAGACCCACCCAATGGGGGGGCCAACACCTCCATGGAAATTACCCAGAGTTATCACCACAGTTGGGTGCGGCACATTCCAAACAAACACTCAAAGAATTACAGTTTACTCAACACCAATAATGTCTGCCCACACAAGATTACATCAAATAATGGCATTTGCGGACACAATATATTCAAACTGGCACACTGTCCATTTTCAACACTCTGCAAGGTTGATATTCATTTGTTCCCCCACATGCAAAACCATTTTTATTTTTGTATTTAGTAACAGTCACTGGCCACTCCAGTTTTTGCCAAGTTATGCAGTCCCAGTCTTTATCATCTATCTTTACCTCTGGTATTATCCATTTCCCTATCCCACCTCTTTCAGCTTTACTCACAGACATCTTTGTTCAGTGTACTTACAATATTGTGCTACCATCACACAGTATTATGCTATTTCTGGACCTATACAATCAATCCTGCTGAACATTCTGTAGTCCTTCCGCATCAATGCCTGATCTCTAACTTCTTTCTATCTCCTGGTAGCCCATGTTATCAGTTTTTAACTCTCAAAGTTTGCTCGTTAATGTTAGTTCATATTAGTGAGATCATACAGTATCTGTCCTTTTGTTTCTGGCTAACTTCACTCAACATAATGTCCTCAAAGTTCATCTATGTTATTATATTTTCCATGTCTTTGTTCTGTCTTACAGCTGCATAATATTCCATCATGTGTATATCCCAGTTTATCTACTCGTCCGTAGGACATTTTGGCTGTTTCCATCTCTTGGCAATCATGAATAATGCTACAATAAACATTGGTTTACAAATGTACATTTGTGTCTTTTAAGTTTCATTTCCTTTGAGTATATACCTAGCAATGGAACAGCTGGGTCATACGGCAAATCTATACTAAGCTTCACAAGGAACCTTCAAACTGTCTTCCAGAGTGTTTGGACCATTCTACCTTTCCACTAACAATGAATAAGTGTGCCTCTTTCTCCACATCCTCTCCAGCACTTGTCATTTTCTGTTTTTTGGATAATGGCCATTCACTTAGGTGTGAGATGGTATCTCATTGTGGTTTTGATTTGCATTTCCCTAATAGCCAGTGAAGTTGAGCATTTTTTTCCTGTTTTTGAGCCTTTTGCATTTCCTCTTCAGAAAAGTGTCTGTCCATGTCTTTTGCCCATTTTTAAATTGGGTTGTTTGTCTTTCTGTTGTTGAATTGTAGGGTCCCTTTATATATTCAGGATATTAAACCCTTATCTACTGTGTGGTTTCCAAATATTGTCTCCCATTGTGTAGGCTACCTTTTTCCTTTTCTAGCAAAGTCCTTTGAGGTACAAAAGTGTTTGATTTTGAGGAGATCCCATTTGTCTATTTGTTCTGTGGTTGCTCGATCTTTGGGTGTAAAGTTTAGGAAACCACCTCCTATCTCAAGACTATTAAGAAATCGCCCTACATTTTCTTCTAAGAGTCTTATGATCTTAAAGCTAATGTTTAGGTCTTTAATGCATTTGGAGTTAATTTTTGTATAAGGTGTGAGATAGGAGTCCTCTTTCATTCTTTTGGAAATGAATATCCAGTTCTCCAAACACCATTTATTGAAGAGGCTGCACTATTCCAGTTGCTTTGGCTTGACTGCCTTATCAAAGATCAATTGTCTGTAGACGTGAGAGTCTATTTCTGAACATTAAATTCCATTCCATTGATTGGTATTTCTATCCTTATGCCAGTAACATGCTGTTTCGAGCACTGTAGCTTTGTAATATGCTTCAAAATCAGGTAGTGTGAGACCTCCCACTTCAATACTCTTTCTCAAGATATTTTTGGCTATTCAGGGTACCTTGCCCTTCCAAATAAATTTGGTTGTTGGTTTTTCTATTTCTGCAAAGTAAGTTGTTGGGATTTTAATTTGCATTGCATTGAATCTATAAATCATTTTAGGTAACATTGCCATCTTAACCACATTTAGACTAAACCACATTTAGTCTTCCAATCCATGAACACAGTATGTGTTCCATTTTTTTTAGGCCCTGTTCAATTTCTTTTACCAGTTTCTTATAGTTTTCTCTGTATAGGTCTTTTATGGCCTTCATTAAGTTTATTCATAAATACTTGACTCTTTTGGTTGCTATTGTAAGTGGAATTTTTTTTATTTCTTCCTCTTGTTGCACATTACTTGTGTATAAGAACACTACAGATTTTTCCATGTTGATCTTGTAGCCTGCCACTTTGATGTCTTCATTGATTAGCTCTAATAGCTTTGCTGTAGATTTTTCTGGATTTTCTACATACAGAATCATGTCATCTGCAAACAGTGAAGGTTTTACTTCTTCCTCTCCAATTTGGATGCCTTTTATTTCTTTTTCTTGCCTAATTATTCTAGCTAGAACTTCCAGCACAATGTTGCATAGCAATGGTGACAGTGGGCATCCCTGTCTTATTCCTGATCTTAAAGGGAAAGCTTTCAGCCTCCCCCACCGAGTACAATGTTGGCTGTGGATTTTCATGCATTGCCTTTATCATATTGAGAAAATTCCCTTCTGTTTCTATGCTTTGAAGTGTTTCATCAAGAAAGGATGTTGAATTTTGTCAGATGCATTTTCTCCATCGATCGAGATGAGCATGTGGTTCTTCTGCTTTGATTTACTGATGTGGTGTATTACATTAATTGATTTTCTTGTGTTGAACCAGCCTTGCATACCTGGAATAAACTCCACTTGGTCATAGTGTATAATTTGTTTAATGTGCTGCTGGATTCGATATGTATCTTGTTGAGGATTTTTGCACCTATGGTCACTAAAGAGATTAGTGTATAATTTTCTTTTTTGTAGTATCTTTGTCTGCTTTTGGTATTAAGGTGATGTTGGCTTCATAGAATGAGTTGGGTAGCTTTCCCTCCTCTTCAGTTTTTTTGAAGAATTTGAGCAGGATTGGTATTCTTTCTTCAATCTGGTAGAATTCACATGTGAAGACTTCTGATGACTCACTCAGTCTCTTTACTTGTGACTGGTTTGTTGAGGTCATCTATTTCTTATCGGGTCAATGTTGGTTGTGTATGCTTTTCTAGGAAGTTGTCCATTTCATGTAAGTTATCTAGTTTATTAGCATATAGTTGCTCATAGTATCTTCTCATTATCTCCTTTATTTCTGCAGGGTTAATAGTTATGTTTCCTTTCCCATTTCTGATTGCATTTATTTGCATCTCCTCTCTCTCTCTCTCTCTCTCTCTCTCTCTCTCTCTATCTATCTATCTATCTCTCTCTATCTCTCTCTCTCTCTCCTCTCTCTCTCTCTCTCTCCTCTCTCTCTCTCTCCTCTCCTCTCTCTACTCTCTCCTCTCTCTCTCTCTCTCTCTCTCTCTCTCTCGTCTCTCGCTCTCTCTCCTCACCTAGCTAGGGGCCCATCAAATTTGTTGATTTTTCTCAAAGAACCAGCTTCTGGTTTTGTTGATTCTATTGCTTTCCTATTCTCAATTCATTTATTTCTGCTGTAATCTTGTTATTTCTTTCCTTTTGTTTGCTTCGTTTAGTTTTGCTGTTTCTTTCTCTAGTTCCTCCAGGTGGACAGTGATTCCTCATTTTTTGCTCTCTCTCTCTCTTTTAATATAGCTGTTAAGGGCAATAAATTTCCCTCTCTGCACCACCTTTGCCACATCCCATAAGTTTGGATATGTTGTGTTTTCACTGTCATTTGCCTCAAAGTATTTACTAATTTCTCTTGTAATTTCTTCCTTTGCCTACTGGTTTTCTAAGAGTGTGCTGTTTTTCTCCATATATTTGTGAATTTTACAATCTTCTGCCTGCTATTTATTTCCAACTTCATTCCATTATGATCTCAGAAACTATTTTTTATAATATTAATATTTTTAAATTTGTTGCGACTTGCTTTGTGACCTAACATGTTGTCTGTCCTAGGGAATGTTACATGAGCACTTGAGAAATGTGTATCCTGCTGCTATAGGGTGTAGTGTTCTATAAATGTCTGCCAGTCTAGTTCACTTATCATATAATTCAACATCTCTGTGTCCTTATTGATACTCTGTCTATATGTTCTATCCATTGATGAGAGTGGTGTATTGAAGTCTCCAACTATTGCTGTAGGGTTATCTACTTCTCCTTTCACTGTTCTCAGTGTTTGCCTCATGAATTTTGGGACACTCTGGCTTGGTGCATAAATATTTATGATTGTTATCTTTTCTTGATGAATTAACCTTTTTATTAATATATAGTGTCCTTCTTTGTCTTTTAATTGTTTTACTTTGGAGTCTAATTTATCTGATATTAATAGCTATTCCTGCTTTTTTCTGGTTGCTGTTCACATAAATATCTTCTTCCAACATTTCACTTTCACCTATTTTTCCTTGTGTCTAAGATGAGTTTCTTGTAGCAGCATATAGATGGGTCCTGTTTTTTCATCCATTCTGCCAATCTGTGTCTTTTATTGGGGAGTTTAATCCATTAACATTTAGTGTTATTACTGTAAGGGCAGTACTTTCTTCTACCATTTTGTCTTTTGGATTTTGTGTCATGTCTTATTTTTTTCTCTCTCTCTTTTTCCCCTTCCTGATAATCTTCATTCTACACTCTTCAAACCTCTTTCTCCTGTCTTTTTCTATCTCCTGTAGCACTCTCTTTAGTATATCTTGTAGTGCCAGTCTCTTATTCACAAACTCTCTCAGTGTCTATTTGTCTGAAAATATTTTAATCTCCCTCATTATGAAGGACAGTTTTGCTGGATATAGAATTCTTGGTTGGCAGTTCTCTTTCAGTATCTGAAATATATCATACCAATGTTTTCTCGCTTCCCTGGTTTCTGCGGAGAAATCCGTAGTCTTATCAAGCTTCCCTTGTATGTGATGAATTGCTTTTCTCTTGCTGCTTTCAGAACTCTGTCTTTGTCATTGGGCAATCTGATCAGTATCTTGGAGTAGGTCTATCGGATCTATTCTGTTTGGGGTGCACTGTCTTCTTGAATCTGTAATTTCTTTCATAAGAGTTGGGAAATTTTCAGTGATTTCTTCTATTATTCTTTCTGCCCCCTTTCCCCGCTCTTCTCCCCTGGGACACCTATAACATGTATATTTGTGTGCTTCGTATTGTCACTCAGCTCCCTAAGACCCTGCTCGTATTTTCCATTCTTTTCACCATCTGTTCTTTGTGTGTATGAATTGAATGTCTGGTCTTCCAATTCACTGATCCTTTCTTCTGCCTATTCAAATCTATTGCTGTATCCCTCCACTGTCTTTTTCATCTTCTCCATTATGCCCTTCATTCCCATAAGTTCTGCCATTTGTCTTTTCAAGTTTATGACTTCTTTATGGTATGTCTTATATCTTTTCATCTTTTTTTTGCTATATCTTCCCTGAGTTCATTGATTTGATTTTTGAGTTCATTTATGAGATTCGTTTGAACATCTTTAATTAGTTCTTTCATCAGTTCATTGAATTGATTTAGCATTAATTGCTTCAACTCTTGTATCTCAGTTGAACTATTAGTTTGTTCCTTTGTCTAATCCATATTTTCATGTTTCCTAGTATGGCTCATTATCTTCAGCTGGAATTCAGAAACCAGCTTCTGACTTTCTGGCTTTCTTGATTAGTTTATTCTGGAGCTCATTTTCTTTTACCTAGGGTTTTCTTTTTGGTTGGCTTCGTTCTCTAACCTTTGGTGTTTAGTTCAGCTTATTCTAGGCCTCTAACTTAGGTTCTCTTTTATCGGAGTTTTTCACCTCTTGTTTTTCTGTTTCTTGCCCTGCCTCTATGTAGCCTTTTTGTGTGAGGGTCTCCTCAGATATGGCCAACCGGAGTCAGGCTTTTCCAATCTGGACAGGCCCAGGTCTCAGGAGAAGGGTAAGGAGTTTCCTTGAGAAGGAGATCATCCTGTGAAGCCTTTAGACTCTGTGCTTCTCCTATGCCATCCAGCAGGTGGTGCTTAACAACCCACAGCTCCCCCACCAGTGTGTGGATGTATGGAGCCGTTAGTTCTCCTGGTGACCCTGACACTGTTGGGGGCATGGGTGACTGAAGCTGGTTTCCGAATTCCAGCCCCTGGGGTCTCAGTTCCCCAAAGGAGGGGTGCCACTGGAGCTGGGCCATGCCCACCTTTTCTTGGGAATTTATGGTCTTTAGTGAATTTTTTCCACCACTAGACTTATTGCTTTGTTTCTCAGAGCATTTTTAGCTCTGCTCTTTACTGGGCCCAAACTGCAAGTCTTTGAGGCTTTCTCTAATGGGCTTCTTAGAACAGTTATTTTTTAAAAAAGAGAAAAAGATTAAAAAAAAAAAAAAAAGGGCCCAGTATAGACTATACAGTCCTTGCAGTTCTGATGGGCTACTGAAATGCAAAAAGACAAGGGCTTGAAGGCAATTAAGGAACAATCAAGAAACAAGAAAAAACGGCTTTTCAGAGAAGGGTCCTGGCCCTCTGGGTTTGCATATGTGCCTGATTCTGTTTGAGCCCAGCCCTTCTCCATATTATGTTCACCCCCAACTCCAAAAGTCTCTGTTTTTATTTATTTACTTACTTATTTTTCCTGTTTTTGCTATCCCTATCTCCTCTCTTCTGGGCTGACTGCTCCAAATTCTCAGTGTCTGGTCTCAGTTTATCTATGGTTGGAGTTTCTGTTCACCAGTCTGAGTTTGTTAATCAGTAGTGCAACTGCAGTTCTCCCTCCTGGTTCCGAGCACTGATGGTCCCTCCTCCCTCGGGACTGTGCCTGGCAGGGAGGGGCATGGGCCCCCAGGCCACAAGAACTTACAGATTTCGCTGATCTCAGCTGCTCCATGCGTTCATGAGTGTTGTAAGAAGTATGTCAAAACTCAAACTCCTCTGCAGTGTCTGTTCCATGCAGTTCCTGGCTACCAACTGCCCCAGAGGAGTAACTAAGACCCACATCTCACCACTCTGTCATCTTGCCCCGCATCCTCCCTCACTTAGTTTTGTATCAGGATTATTTTAGCTCTGCACAATGAATTGGTAAAATCTTAAGGATTATCTATTCCACAGAGTTTTTATCTGTACAAATATCAGATCCATTTATAAAACACAAGGTTATCTGACTCCCAGGGGTGTAAATCTCCCTGGCAACACAGGATATGACTCCCGGGGATGAATCTGGACTTGATATCATGGGATTCAGAACATCTTCTTGACCAAAAGGGGGAAGCGAAATGAAACGAAATAAAGTTTCAGTGGCTGAGAGATTTTAAATGGAGTCGAGAGGTCACTCTGGTGGGCATTCTTATGCACTATAAAGATATCCCTTTTTAGGTTTTGGTGTATTGGAATAGCTAGAAGTAAATACCTGAAACTATCAACTTGCAACCCAGTAGTCTTGGTTCTTGAAGACAATTGTACAACTATGTAGCTTACAAGGGGTGACAGTGAGATTGAGAAAACCTTGTGGATCACACTCCCTTTGTCCAGTGTACAGATGGATGAGTAGAAAAATGGGGACAGAAACTAAATGAACAATAGGGTGGGATGGGGGGGATGATTTGGGTGTTCTTTAATTTTTTATTCTTATTTTTATTCTTTCTGGTATAAGGAAAATGCTCGACAATAGACTGGGATGATGAATGCACAACTATATGATGGTACTGTGAACAGTTAATTGTACACCATGGATAATTGTATGGTATGTGAATATATCTCAGTAAAGCTGAATTTTAAAAAGAGGTTATATATACACATACACATTTGTTTTTTCATGTTCTATAGTATGAAGCCAACTGTAATAACATATTCTTTTATACTTTTACATGTTTTGGAATACATACATAGTATTTATAACTTTCAAAGAATCTTCTTGATGATTTGTAGTTTTATTACCTTCATCGTTAGTGCTCTAAATGTATTAACCTTTTATTTTTCTTTCATTAGATCTGCCAAAATCTAGTCATTGTTAACACTAGATGACGCCTGCTATTGTCTTGTCTCTTAATGTCTATTTTTAATTGTACTTTGCTTCTCTTTACTTGCTTAGGTTTTAATTTGTTCTCTTTCTGGTTTCTTGACATAAATGTCAATTCATTCTTGCAACACATTTATCAAGTGCCTACTATGTAATAGGCCCTAAATTGGTTGCTGAGGATAAAGTGAACAAAATGCGATTGCATATGCAAATGATGTTTCCTTATTGCATTAAAGGGTATTAATTTCTCACTGAATAGAACTTTGGTTACATCCTCTACAAGTTTAGATATGTAAGCATTTCATTGTCATTCATTTCTATCTATACCTCAGTTTTGATCTGCATTTTTAAACATTTTATTATATAACTTTCAAACACACACTTCAAAAAAAGTAGTAATATTATAAGAATGAACAGCAATGAACGAACCACTCCATAATAATGTCAACATTTTGCCAAACTAGATTCCAGCTCTCCCCCATTTTTTTTTCTTATTTTGTTGGAATATTTTAAAGCAAACCCAGACACCTTGTCACTTCATAAATATGTAAGTACATGTTTCTAACAAATAGGGTCTTTTATTTTTTTAATAAGCACATTGACATTATCACCCCTAATAAAATTATTTCTAATACTTGGTTCATGTATACATTTCCCCAATGTCTCCAAAGTGTCATTTTATATTTTATTCAATCCAGGTCAAAATAATGCCCACAAAATGAATTCAGTTATATGTCTCTCAAGTCTCTTTTAATCCATTAATGGTTGCTCTTTTCCTTTTCTTTTTTCTTGTCACCCATTGAAGAAATCAGATCTTGTTAATTAGTTCATTGTGGTGCCATTTACCCTTTCATCTATTCTCCCAATTCTTGATTTTAAAGAATCTGATGCAAAGGGTTGATCCCTTCAGTATATTAACTTGGTAAGACTTCATAGCTAGTGCTCGGTACTTCCTGATGCATTATATCAGGAAGTACACATTGTCTGATAGTCCATAGTCCCACTTTTATTGAGATTAAGATTGAATGAACAAAGGGTTCAGAGGTGGCCAGCTTTATATATCCACTATAAAACTCCATCAATCTTTCACCAGATAGCTTCAGCATCCATTGAAGAGAATTTACTGGATTTATTATTCCATTAGCAGATAGAAAATAGTGATTTTTTTTCTAAACCTATTATTCTTTCAGTATCTACTTTGCAGCCATAATGAATAGTTTGATAACTATCAAACTACTGATGGGGTCAAGTGAAAAGACCCTACTTGAAAGAACTTCTAATCAGCAATGGAGGCATGTGAGCATCAAAAAGTATACTGACTGCAATGGAATTATGTTTTTTTCACACAGGAATCATACACATACACACGTGATATAAAATTTCCAAACGGTTAGTTTCTTTCTTGCCATCTTTTTGACATTTTCTAATTAATCTTAACCTGTGTCCAGACAATGGGGATTGTAAGCCATTTGCATTTTGGAATTACAGGCAAGTAAGTTCATATTTCTCTTTTTCTTTAGCAGATGTACTCTTAACAATCCCATGTTCATGAAATTCATAGGGCTTCTTTTCAGCCTGAAATTTCTGATGCATTTCAAGGGATGAAGAATACACATTCACTATAATCTAGATTTTATCTAGAATAAATTATTTTAAGTTTAATAAGTGCTGAGAGGTGACAGAAGGCCTAACTACATTTATTTACTTCTATAGACTCTTCTTTCCATATGACTTCACAAACACTAATAATAAAAACAATTATAGATAATATTTACAATACATCTATGTGGCTGCTATTCTTCCAAGTTGTAACTACTTAATTCTTAAAATAATCCGATTACAGTGTGGCAAGCACTCCAAAAAGGCCCACTATGGTCCCTGCCTCCTGGAATTTACTCTCTTGATTAATCCCCTTCCCTTGAATATGGGCTGGCCTAGTGACTTGCTTCTAACCAACACAGCAAAGGTAATGAACTGTCACTTCCATGATTAGATTTCATCATTAGACTTTAACTTCCATCTTGCTAACAGACTGTCTTGCCTTCTCAGCTTGCAGATTTTTGATGAAGACAGCCACATTGGAGGTCCAAGTGGCAAGTAACTGAGGATAGCTTTTGGCCAACAGCCAACTGGAAACTGAGGTCCTCAGTCCAACAGCCCTCAATGAAATGAAGTCACCCAACAACCATATGAGGTTAGAAGTGGATCTTTCCTCAGTTGAGCCTTCAGATGAAACTCCAGTCCTAGCCAAAACTTGACATCCTATAAGAGACTCTGAAGCAGAGGACCCAAATAAGTCATGCCCAGACTCCTGACCTATAGAAATTGTGAGATAATGTGTTGTTTTAAGCTATTATGTATGTGGTAATTTGTTACACAGCAATAAATAACATACACATAGGTACTATTATCACAATGTTATGAGTTAAATGAGGCACTGAAGTTGAAGTTTCTTGCCAATATCACACTAGTAATAAAGTAGTGAAATGGAGAAGATAAAAAGGCTAAAGATTTTCCTACATTCATTACATTATTCTCACATACAAATTTGCTAAAGATAAATAATGTTTGAGTGGTGACAGGAGGCTTTTAAATCAATAAACTTGCTCTAATATGAAATCTCTTATGAGCTGTGTGCATGAAACTAATTTTCTCGGGAATGAATTTCCTGATGCTCTATTATATAATATATATTTGAAGGCTTTCTTCTATTAAATTCCACTATGAATTTTCTGATGCTGAGTAAGGTGTGAATGCTGTCTAAAGGCCTTCTTGCATTCCTTACATTTATAGGGTTTCTCCCCGGTATGAATTCTCTGGTGTTGAGTAAGAAATGAATAAAGTCTAAAAGCCTTACCACACTCCTTACATTCATAAGGCTTCTCACCAGTATGAATACTCTGATGTTGAGTAAGTTGTGAGAGCAGTCTAAAGGGTTTCCTACATTCTTTACATTCATAAGGTTTTTCACCAGTATGGATACTTTGATGTTGAGTAAGTTGTGAGATCACCCTAAAGGCCTTACCACATTCTTCACATTCATAGGGTCTCTCAACAATATGAATGCTCTGATGTGAAATAAGCTGTGAGTAACTACTAAAGTTCTTCCAACATTCCATACATTCATAGGGTTTCTCACGATTATGAATTCTCTGATGGCGAACAAGTTGTTGCCTTAATCTAAAAGTCTTTCCACATTCCTTACATTCATAGGGCTTCTCACCAGTATGGATACTCTTATGGACAGTAAGTTGTTGACATATTCTAAAAGCCTTTCCACATTCCTTACATTCATAGGGCTTCTCACCAAAATGAATTTTCTGATGGACTCTTAGGTCTGGACCACATACAAAGGCTTTCCCACATTCTTTACATTCATACAACTTCTCAGCAGTATGAAGTCTCTGATGTCGAGTAAGGTGCGTACACTGTCTAAAGGTCTTCCCACATTCCTTACATTCATACGGTTTCTCGCCAGTGTGAATTCTCTGATGTCGAGCAAGTTGCTGATGCACTCTAAAGGCCTTTCCACATTCTTTACATTCATAAGGTTTTTCACCGGTATGAAGTCTCTGATGTTGAGTAAGTTCTTGGAGCACTGTAAAGGCCTTCCCACATTCCTTACATTCATAGGGTTTCTCACCAGTATGAAGTTTGTGATGTCGAATAAGGTGTGCACGCTGTCTAAAGGCCTGTCCACATTCCTTACATTTATAAGGTTTCTCACCAGTATGAATTCTCAGGTGTTGACTAAGTGTTGAGCGACGAATAAAGGTCTTCCCGCATTCCTTACATTCATATAACTTTTCTCCATTATGAACTCTCTGATAATTAGTAAAGAAATCGTGACTTTTATAAGTGGTAACTTCTTCAGAGGTAATTTGCCTTAAATATCCCTCTTGCGGTCGCTTTTCCCCCTCAATATTGCTTTTGCATTCCCAATCATTACCAAAAATGGAGCCCTGAAGGTTATAGCTTTTAATTCTTTCCATTATCTCCCATTGAAATGAATATATTTCATAAATATCCTTTTCTGGAGAGAAATTATTGGTTGTGTATCTGGACTCCAAATCTGAAAAAAAAAACAAAAAAGCAAATACATACTGTTTTCCTGTTTCAGATGAAAGAAAACTTCTATAGAAACACAGCAAACTTAAAACGCCTATTAAATGTATTGGAATAGCTAGAAGTAAACACCTGCAACTAGCAAACTCCAACCCAGTAGCCTTGACTCTTGAAGATGATTGTATAACAATGTAGCTTACAAGGGGTGACAGTGTGATTGTGAAAACTTTGTGGATCACACTCCCTTTATCCAGTGTATGGATGGATGAGTAGAAAAGTGGGAACAAAAACTAAATGAAAAATAGGGTGGGATGGGGGGATGATTTGGGTGCTCTTTTTTCTTTTATTTTTTATTCTTATTCTTATTCTTTCTAGTGTAAGGAAAATGTTCAAAAATAGACTGGGGTAATGAATGCACAACTATATGATGGTACTATGAACAGTTGATTGTACACCATGGATGACTGTATGGTATGTGAATATGTCTCAATAAAGATGAATTTAATTTAAAAATTAAATTAAAATTTAAAAAATTCCTTACAAGTGAATGGAATAGGACATCTCTAAAACAGGCATTTCTGCTACAATGCCACATGTGTTTCTACAAAACCTCATTTTCTGTAAAATTAAACACAGAAAATTTACATGGTTCATGGGGAAAACAGGACTGAAGCAGACCACTAAAATCTATGCAACTTTATAACCAAAGCACTAACAAAAGTAACAGCTGGTACCTCAAAGGATAACCTGGATAATCAAGAAAGCAGCTCAGCATGTCTGAAGGCTGCTTCATAGATACTAAAATGCACAAAAACAGAGTGAAAATATTGGGTTTAAGACACTGCATATAAAAACTACTTATTCTTATAAAAACAAATTCTTATAAAAATGAATCCCTGAGCCAGTGAGCCTACCATTAAAGTAGGAACACCGAAAAATGCAACCTGTCTTTAGATATAAACCAGGCAAGATTGAAAACACAATTCTCTTAGATGGAACCCTGGGTGCAGGCCCTTATAATTTTCTTAAAACAGAAATGAAAGGGATTCTGATAATAACACATCACTGAGGACTTTACCCTTTCCTACCTAGGGCTATAAATACATTCATTCTGGCTCCACATATCTGAGAAAAATTGCCTGGCAACCAAAAACTTGTACATTATACTAACATCAATACCTTATTTCCTATCAGTATTAAACTTTTTTGTATTATGGAACAAATTTACTGTCATACATTTTGAAAAAAGGCAAGAGACACATGGAGAATAAAGAGAGTCCATGAATGGAGGTAAAGCTGGTGCTTAGGGGAACAAGCCAAGTCAGTGGTTCTCAAATTTAAGTCTGGATAAGTATCAGGTGGAGACTTGTTAAAACTAGTAAGAAGTATTCTTAACTGCTGAAACTAGGTCCTAAGAATATGTTTGTTTCGTTCTTATTTATATTCTCAGAAGATAATATTCTGATGCTTATCTGTGTTTGAATCTTAATTATTTCAATGACTGCTCTTTAACTAGAATAAAAGATAAATATCTTAACCTGGATGATAAAGTTTTTGCTTACCTGTAAGACTTCTTTCTTGTTTATTCTTTCTGTTACTGCCAATATTAGCCTCTTTTGAGCTCAGAGAATGCACTAGAACTGTTTAAGCATTTTATGTTCTGTCTCAGACTTTATTATAGTTTTCCCAATTTTGGAATAAAATATTTATTAATTTTCTCATCTGGTATTTTGTTAGGGTCTTACCCTTAAATTCCCCCAAGGGCAGAAACAATCTCTAACATCTTTCACCATTAAATAACAAAGCCCAAACACACACTTGATGTTACTCATTTAATTCCCATAATTATGTAACCATTAATGATTATGTACACCTGTCCTGAATGTTTTACACTCTTCTACAATGATTTACTTATCCCCACTAGAGTTTATATTACTTATCAATGTTACGTAGACAAACCTTTTGTTCCTTCATATACTTTACCAAGGGTTCCTTTCCATTTCCCCACAGCAAAAACAACTTTTCTACTTTCCAGAAAAGTATCTCAAATACTTTTCAAGCATGAAAACATTAAAATGGTTATGAAATCCTGAGCCAAGAGACATAGGTAGACATTGAGCACAGCAGAATGACTGTCATATACAGAAGGGAGTCAGGGATCACCCGAGTGCAACAGAGTAAAAATAAAGGATATGCTGGATGTGAACTGGAAGACTGTGATCCAGATTGGGTATGTGCTTCCAGAAAATCTAAAATGCTGAACTAGATAAGCAAAAACTGGGGGAGAAGTCACAGTGATAGAAGAGAGAAATTTTTTCTGTGGCTACAGTTTGAATGCGTAAAAATGTTAAAATGACTCAAACAATATCTGGTTATTTTACAACAAAACAGAAAATTTTTTAAATCATAAAACCAAGAGATACCATCACTTCAAATTTTTTAAACTTCCTACTGAATAAGTCTCAGAATAATAACTAAACTGTGGAATTTCTAGAAAACAATAATAATGAAAATACCATTTAGAATCTATTAACTCTAGCCACAAATTGTTGAAGAGTATTAATTCACACATTTAAATTCTTAGAGCAATAAAAAAGAAAATAATTATATGAATTAAATGTCCCACTCAACAGTAAGCAAAAGAACAACAAAGTAAACTGAGGGAATAAGGACCGAATAAATTAAAATAAAATCAGAGTTTCATTAAGAAGATAACAGAAAAACAATGGAATTAATATACAAATAAAAACCCAGGTTGATTGAAAACAAAAACCAGTAAATAGATTAACCATTAGCTTACATAATAAGTAAAAAAGAGAAAGCATTTCAAACAAAATAAAAGATGGCAACAAGGTGTTCAAAAATAATTCCCCATGGGTTTCTCACATTTCTGCATATCCTGGAAGC
Source organism: Choloepus didactylus (assembly GCF_015220235.1). Classification (NCBI taxonomy): domain Eukaryota; kingdom Metazoa; phylum Chordata; class Mammalia; order Pilosa; family Megalonychidae; genus Choloepus; species Choloepus didactylus. The sequence continues at coordinate 17,987,384 of NC_051333.1, forward strand.
AGAGGCAAAGATCATCTCTGTTCTGGATTATCTTTAAAAAGATTCTTCATTAGAGGTGTTTGGTTCAATTGTACTGTCTCTCAGGAGCAAAGATCACACATGCTTATTTCCCACTATAACAGATTTGAGTTCTCAAAGTTCAGGGCTCCTCTCCTGTAATGCAACCCAATGCATGGGGAGGTATTCATGCAGACCTACCCATATTGAGGGAATTGGGGCAAGGAGGAACTGAAGCACATATGCTGATGATCATACTGCTTGCTATGCTTTGTAAAATCTCAGATCCTTCACAGTTCTTGACACTAGCAAATAACTCACAAAACAATATTTTGAAAATCCTAAAGGCCTACCATGCCAATAAAGGGCAATTTTCTAAGTATAGAGAAGGTAGTCAAGACTTATTCCAGAAATTATTTCAAACCTTTAGAAAGTATCTAAGTTCAACTGTAAATGGTCGAGAACATTAAAAAACAAAAGAAAAACAGTGAAATTATTTTAAAAAATGAGTACAAAAATGGAATCAAAACCCAACAAAGAAAAAAAAAAAACACCCAGTAAAGGAGAACTATATTCCAATATCACTTATGAAAATTCATGCAAAAACCCTAAATAAAATAAGAACAAACTGAATCCTATAGCATACTAAAATAAAATATATCATGACTGAGTGTGATTTATTACAGGAATGCAAAGGCAGTTCACTATTAGGAAATCTACTAAAATATGATCATTTCCATAGACTTTGAAAAAGCATCTGAACACAATTCAGCACTTACTCCTTATTTTTAAATAAGCACTTGAAATAACAAAAATGTACAGTTACTTCCTTAACACTTAATTAAAAAAAAAAAAAAAATTTTTTTAGCTCAGACACTAATTTAATTTAATGATGAAACACTGGGGACATATGTGAATTTTGAGGGATGATGGAACTTTTATAAAACTTGATTGTGTTGGCAATACAATCCAAATGAAAATAATAATGGATTTATTTTCCCTAGAATTAAACACGTCGATTTGAAATCCATATGAAAAATAAACAACCAAGAATAATCAGAAAACTGAAAGAGAAGAGAAAGGAGAAAGGACTACCCAAGGAGTTAATAAAAACTCACTAAAAAGCCTCAATAATTAAAACAATATGGCTGATGACAAAAAAATGAATAGAAATATTAATTTTTTTAAGTAAACATACTACTAACAATATTGGTGTTGTGATTCTGAAACTTAACTGTGTATATGTGTGTGTTCAAGTCTATTAAGATAAAGTAAATTAGTAATTACGTAAATTTCATTAGGACATGTAAGACTTTTGTTTTTTAAGACTTTCTTTAGAATGCAATAAAGAAATTCTCACATGTTCAGAACTCTGGAGGAAGGTATAGACTGCAGAAGAATTCCATGAATGCTGAATTGAGGAAAGAAAAGTATCAAGTAGGAAACTCTCATCCCAAACCAGCTAGTCCTCTCCCCTCCCCCTCACTTGGTTTCACACATCTCGGAAAGCGCACAGAGGCAGCAGCCAGGATCCCATCCGCCTCCCACCAGGAAAACAGACTATAAAATCTCTCACAGTAGTGAGACAGATCACCGCCTATATCCAGACACAGACACAAGCAAACAGGGACCCACAGCAGGACTTAAGCTGTGGGGAAGGGAGGAATACAAAATGGTAGCAAGGAGGAATTTCCAAAATGGAGGATCAGGGAGGCAACTGCAAAATCATCCCCAAAAGCAGCAAGCAGCCAGGCAGAAACTTCTCAAATCAACTGTTTTGGGACCCAAGCAACAGGGGAGGACACATCAAGGCTCAGGTCACTGAGGGATGAAGAGTCTGAGAAAATGTGGACAGAGACTGTGTTTGCAGCCCTGGATCCTGGAGGAAAGAGCAGGTGGAGGCCCAATCCTTGCCTGGGGGATGGCTGCAGACTGGGCAGCTCGGGAAGTCCTCTGCCGTAAGTACAGTCTATGACCGCCCCATACACGGCCAGATTTTGGACAATGAAGTGAGAGGACGACAACCAAGCAGTTTCAGTCCCACCACGTCAGATGCTGCCAGGAGTCCAGGTGGAAAACAGCTTCTGAGGGTGATTAAGTCACAAAACAGCGGCATCTCCTGGGTAGGCCAGAAAGTGCAGGGGACTTGCAAGGCTTTTCAGAGCCTCTCCAGATCCTATTCCAGGTCCACTGGAGCTGGTCTACACCCCCTGCATGGGCACCTATCCTTATTTTGGCTGAGATATACAAACAACCTAACTGTCGAAGCAGTGTCATAATACAAACCCAGGCAACAATTAAACTTTAAAGAAGAGACAGAAATTGACCTTCAGAACATTCTCAGGGATAGACGATATGCTGGGGCACAAAACAGGTCTTAATAAATTTTAAAAGACTGAAATCATACAAAGTACTTTCTCTGATCATAACGGAATGAAGCTGGAAATCAAAAAATGGAGAACCAGAAAATACACAAATACTTGGAAGTAAAACAACACGCTCTTCAATAATCATTGGGTCAAAGAAGAAATTGGAACAGAAATCAGTAAATATCTCGAGATGAATGAAAACAAGAATAAGAATATATAAAAATTTATGGGATGCAGAAAAGGCATTGCTGAGAGGAAAATTTATAGTCCGAAATGCCTACATTAAAAAAACAAAAACAAAAACAGGAAAGAGCTAAAATCAACAAAATGACTGAAATGGAGGAACTGTAGAAAGTACAGAAACTAATCCCAAAGCAAGCAGTCGGAAAGAAATAACAAAGATCAGAGAAGAAATTAAGGAAATGGAAAATAAAAAGCAATAGAATCAATAAAACCAAAAGTTGGTTCTTTGGGAAGATCAATAAAATCGACAAACCCTTAGATAGACTAGCAAAGAGGAAAATAGAGAAGCTGCAAATAAAATCAGAAATGAGAAGGGGGGACATTACCAAGGATCCTGAAGAAATAAAAAAGATCATATGTGGTTACTATGAACAACTGTATGCGAACAAGCCAGACAACTTAGGTGAAGCGGATAACTTTCTACAGATATCTGAACAACCTACACTGACTCGAGAAGAAACAGCAGAACTCAACAAACCAATCACAAGTATAGAGATCAAATCAGCCATCAAAAACCTAATAACAAAGAAAAGCCCAAGACCGGATGGCTTCAAATGCAAGTTATACCAAGCATTCCAAGAATTAATACCATTCCTGCTCAAACTCTTCCAAAAAATTGAAGATGAGGGAACGTTACCTAACTCATTCTATGAAGCCTCCACTACCCTAATACCAAAGCTGGATAAAGCTACTACAAGAAAACTTCAGACCAACCTCTTTAACGAATATAGATGCAAAAATCCTCATCAAAATACCTGCAAGTAGAATCCAACAGCATATTAAAAGATTATACACCATGACCAAGTGGGTTTTATTCCAGGTATGCAAGGGTGATTCTACACAAGAATATCAATTAATGTAGTATACCACATTAACAGATTAAAAGGGAAAATAATCATCTTGATTGACCCAGAAAAGGCATTTGAGAAAATTCAGCATCCTTTCATGATAAACACACTTCAAAAGGTAAGAATAAAAGGAAACTTCCTCAATATGATAAAGTGCATACATGAAAAACCTACAGCTAATATCATACTCCATGGTGAGAGACTGAAAGCTTTCCCTCTAAAATCAGGAACAAGACAAGGATGCCACTGTCACCACTGCTAGTCAACATTGTGCTAGAAGTCCTAGCTAGAGCAATTAGGCAAGACAAAAAATAAGAGGCATCCAAATTGGAAAGGAATAAGTAAAACTCATTATTTTCAGATAACATGATCCCATATTAACAAAATCCAGAGAAAAAGAAAGCAAAGTTTTTGAGTTAATAAGCAAGTTCAGCAAAGTGGTAGGATACAAGATCAACATGCAAAAGTCAATGGTCTTTCTATACCCTAGTAATGAGCTGTCCAAAGAGGTAATCAAGAAAAAAATTCCATTTACAACAGCACCTAGGAGTCAAATATCTAGGAATAAACCTAACAAAGGATGTAAAGGACTTGTATACAGAATATTACAAAACATTGGTAAAAGAAATCAAAGAGACCTAAATGAATGGAAAGACATCCTGTGTTCATGGACAAGAATGCTAAATGTCATAAAGATATCAATTCTACCCATATTGATCTATAGATTCAATGCAATGCCAATCAAAAGTCCAACAGAATACTTTGCAGAAATGGAGAAGCTAATTATCAATTTTATTTGGAAGGGTAAGGGGCCTCGAATAGCCAAACACCTTTGAAAAAGAAGAGTGAAATGAGAGGTATGATGCTTCCTGACATAAAAGCAATTATAAAGCCACAGTAGTCAAAACAGCATGTTACAGACATAAAGATAGATATATTGATCAATGAAATCAAATTGAGAGCTCAGAAATAGACCCTCAGGTCTACGATCAATTGATTTTTTTTTAAATTCAGTTTTATTCAGATATATTCACATACCATACAATCATCCATGGTGTACAATCAACTGTTCACAGTACCATCTTATAGTTGTGCACTCATCACCCCAATCTATTTTTTTAATTCAGCTTTACTGAGATATATTCACATACCATACAATCACCCATGGTGTACAATCAACTGTTCACAGTACCATCTTACAGTTGTGCATTTATCACCCCAATCTATTTTTGAACATTTTCCTTACACCAGAATCAGAATAAGAGTAAAAAATAAAAATAAAAATAAAAAATAATACCCAAATCACCCCCCCATCCCACCCTATTTTTCATTTAGGTTTTGTCCCCAGTTTTTTGCTCATCCATCAATACACTGGATAAAGGGAGTGCGATACACAAGGTTTTCACAGTCACACTGTCACCCCTTGTAAGCTACATTGTTATAGAATTGTCTTCAAGAGTCAAGGCTACTGGATTGGGGTCTGGTGGTTTCACGTATTTACTTCTAGCTATTCCAATATATTAAAACCTAAAAACTGTTATCTATATAGTACATAAGAATGTCCAACAGAGTGATCTCTCGACTCCATTTGAAATCTCTTAGCCACTAAAGCTTTATTTCATTTCATTTCGCATCCCCCTTTTGGTCAAGATATTGTCAATTGATTTTTTTTTTTAATCTTCATTTTATTGAGATATATTCACATACCACGCAGTCATACAAAACAAATCGTACTTTCGATTGTTTACAGTACCATTACATAGTGGTACATTCATCACCCAAATCAATCCCTGACACCTTCATTAGCACACACACAAAAATAACAAGAATAATAATTAGAGTGAAAAAGAGCAATTGAAGTAAAAAAGAACACTGGGTACCTTTGTCTGTTTGTTTCCTTCCCCTATTTTTCTACTCATCCATCCATAAACTAGACAAAGTGGAGTGTGGTCCTTATGGCTTTCCCAATCCCATTGTCACCCCTCATAAGCTACATTTTTATACAACTGTCTTCGAGATTCATGGGTTCTGGGTTGTAGTTTGATAGTTTCAGGTATCCACCACCAGCTACCCCAATTCTTTAGAACCTAAAAAGGGTTGTCTAAAGTGTGCATAAGAGGGCCCACCAGAGTGACCTCTCGGCTCCTTTTGGAATCTCTCTGCCACTGAAGCTTATTTCATTTCCTTTCACATCCCCCTTTTGGTCAAGAAGATGTTCTCCGTCCCACGATGCCAGGTCTACATTCCTCCCCGGGAGTCATATTCCACATTGCCAGGGAGATTCACTCCCCTGGGTGTCTGATCCCACGTAAGGGGTGTCAATTGATTTTTGATAAGGCTCCCAAGCCCACTCAACTGGGACAGAACAGTCTCTTAAATAAATGGTGTTGGGAGAACTGGATATCCATAACCAAAAGAATCAAAGAGGACCCCTCTCTCACACCCTATAAAAAATCATCTCAAAGTGGGCTAAAGACCTAAATAAATATAAGAGCCAGTACCAGAAAACTCTTAGAAGAAAATATAGGAAAACATCTTCAAGGCCTTAGCAATAGGGGGTAGCTTCTTAAGACTTAACACCCAAAGCACAAGCAACAAAAGAAAAAATAGATAAACTGAACTCCTCAAAATCAAATTCTTCTGTGCCTCAAAGGACTTTGTCAAAAGGGTGAAAAGGCAATGAGTCAATGGAAGAAAGTATTTGGAAACCACATATCTGATAAGGGTTAGATATCCAGTACATATAACAGGAAATTCTTTATAAAGTATACATAACAATAAAGACAAACAACCCAATTTAAAAATGGGGGAAAAAAATTACTACAGATTTCTCCAAAGAAGAAATACAGATGGTTAAGAGGTACATGAAAAGATGCTCACCTTCACTAGCTATTAGGGAAATGCAAATCAAAACCACAATGAGATATTAAACAGTCAACTACAAGTGTCGGAGAGGTTGTGGAGAAATTGGAACACTTTTTCACTACTTGTGGGAATGTAAAATGGTACAGCCACTGAGGAGGATGGTTTGGCAGTTACTCAGGAAGCTAGGTATAGAGTTGCCTTACGACCTGGCAATCCCGTTCCTCAGGCTATACCTGGAAGATCTGAAAGCAGGGATGCGAATGGACATTTGCACACCGATGTTCATAGTGGCATTATTCACAATTGTCCAAAGATAGGAATAATCCAACTGTCCATCAAGAGATGAGTGGGTAAACAAAATGTGGTGTGTATATATATATATACACGATGGAATATCATCCAGCAGTAAGGAGGAATGAAGTCCTGAAGCATACGAAAATATGGATGAACCTTGAGGACATTATGTTAAGTGAAATAAGTCAGACACAAAGAAACAAATATTTTATGATCTCACTGATATGAACTAATTATAATACATAGATTCAAAGATATAAAATAAAGAATACAGGCTACCAGGAGATAGAATGAGGCTAAAGAATGGGGAGCAGTTACTTAATTGTGCAGAATGTTTAACTATTTGTGCCAGTATGAAACTGTTATACACCCCAGGAAAGACTATGTACTTTAACGTAATCTTGTGGGGGCAGACCTATTATGAGAGGGACCTTTTGATTAGGTTAGTTCCATGGAGACATGACTCACCCAATTGTGGGTGAGACCTTTTGATTAGATTATTTCCATGGAGGTTTAACTCTACCCATTCAGGGTGGATTTACTGGAGTCCTTAAGAGAGCTGACACAGACAGAAATGCTTGCAGATGCAGACACAAAGACGTCTGGAGATGCTAGGCTGAGAGATGAAACCCTGAGTTTGCCCCAGAGAAGCTAACAGAGAACCCCCAGATGCTTAAAGAGAAACACATTGGGAGAACAAGCAAGGATGCACAGGAGCTGAGAGAGAGAAGCTGAGAGACACAAAAGGCCAGACACATTTTGGAGAAAACCACTTTGAAAACAACCCAGGAGCAAAGGACCAGTAGACACCACCCTTGTGCCTTCCCAGCTGACAGAGGTGTTCCGGACAGCAGCAGCCTTTCTACAGTGAAGGTATCCTCTTGTTGATGCCTTAGTATGGACACTTTTATGGCCTTATAACTGCAAATTTGCAACCTGATAAATCCCCTTTATAAAAGCCCATCCATTTCTGGTATTTTGCATAATGGCAACTTTAGCAAACCAGAACAACTAGGGAGAACTTAAATGTTTGGAAATGGACAGAGGTGACAGCATGTTATTGTGAGAATAAATAACAGTGCTCAATGGTATGTGAGTGTGGTAGAAAGGATTGTTTAGAGTCAAGTACGTCATTAGAAGGAAAGCTGGAGTTTAAAACATGGGAATGTACAACACAGTGACTCGTGTGGTGGATAATGTCTGTGATTAACTGTAAAATATAAAGTTCTTTCATGAACTAGAGCAGATGTATGACACTCTAATAAGGAGTTAAGAATAGAGGGGTATATGTGAAAAATGTACCTACTGCAAACTATGGACTACAGTTAACAGTAATATTTTAATACTCTTTCATAAACACTAACAAATGTACCAGACCAACACTATGGATCAATAATATGGGGGGATAAGTGGTATGAGAGGATTAGGGTTTCCTTTTTTATTTTTATTTCTTTTCTGAGGTAATGAAAATGTTCTAAATTTGATCATGGTGCTATATGCACAACCATGTGATGATAAGTTGAACCAGTGATTGTATACTTTGGACGGTTTCTATGCTGTGTGAATATATCTCAAAAAATTGCATTAAAATAAAGAATAAACTAAAGAAAAGCAACAGATTCCGGGGGGGGGGGGGGTAGAATCTAAGTCATAAGGACTGATATGAACATTAAGTCCTTTAACCCTATGACAAATATTAATACAAATGTGAGGATTAGGGTAAAGAAAATAATTTAAATTTTCTTTGTTATAAAATGAAGAAATAAAGAACTAACAAAAGATGGGAAAGGGGACTTCTGCTTCTGGCTATGATGGAGAAGCTTATACCAGGCTATCTAAAATCAACTGAAAAGCTGAATTAGAAAAAAAAAAAATGGTTGAGGATACTAATGAACAAACAAAGAGGCATTCTAGCAGCCAACATGCTGGACAGAAAGAGAACATGCTGATACAAACCAACATTCTGTATGGAATTTCCCGAGGAATTTTGCAGACTCTTATTGGGCATCTACCATAGGAAAATGCCAAAAACTAGGCAGAAAGCAACTGCTAAAAGATTAAAACTCCAAGTAGAGATTTTTGGCATTCTCACCATTCTATGGAGTCAGAAATTGGAGTTTAGCTTCAAAGGAGGAAGAGCCTTGGTAATCATTCCAGACTTTCAGTCAAGACCCCAAAGGGCTATTCCTAGAATTCAGAACAGTAAACAGATCACTGAATAAATAGATCAGTGAGTAAACAGATCACTACTGAATAGATGAAGGTGATCAGCCCATACCCTATCTACCTGCCAGAATTAAACAACTTAGTATACAGAAATAATATCATTCAGAGCCTCTAAAATTTTTCAAACATAAAGTCCAGCATTCAGTCATTAATTACGATATATAAACAGACAGGAGAAAAGTGACTAAAATCCAAGAGGTAAAACAGACAATAGAAAAAGACCCATGCCATTCCAAAATTTTGATTATCATCTCAAGAAAATAGAAAACCAAAATGGAGAATTTAACCAAAGAATTGGAATGCATTAAATAATATTTGACATACTAAAAACATTCTAATAAAAATCTTAGAACTGAAAAATAAAATAACTGAAATAAAAAATTTAACAGATAAGTTTAATACATTAGCAATTAGGCTCAGCAGAAGAGAACATTAGTGACCTGGGAAATAGGTTAGCAGAAGATATTCAGGTTGATGCATAAGAAGAGAAAAGAATAAAAAAAGAGAACATGAAGATATATGGGGCAATGTTAAAAGGTTTAACATTTGTGTAATCGGAGTTCCAGAAAACAGAGAAGAGCAAAAGTGGAAAAGAAACAACATTTTAAGTTATAATGACCAAGAATTTTCAAAACTGGCAAAAGACATCCAGCCTAAGATTTTAAAAATCCCTAAAAATCACAAGCAGTATATATGTGATGTAATATAAAATTAGGGACCACCACAATAATTCTGAATAAAAACACATTTTAAAACTTATAAAAGCAGCCATTGGGGTAAAAAGATAAAGTAACTCCAAATGAATTACAATAAGATGGGAAAACTACAGAAATAATAGAAGCCAGAAGACAAGGGGAGAACATCTGAGAGAAAATGACTGCTAATCCCTAATTCTGTATCCAATGAAAATGAAGTCAGAATTCTGTATCCTTTAAAATTGAAGACAAAATAAAAATATTTTCAAATAAAACCTAATAGAAGTCATTGCTAATGGACACAATAAAAGAAACACTACAAGGAGTCTTTCGGAAGAAAGTGAATCTAGATAAAAGAATAAAGAGCATAAATGGTATATATAAATAACACTGGCTCTATAATGCAATTTTAAATTAATATCCTACGGGGATTAAAATGTAAGTAGAATTAAACACTGCAACAGCACAAAAATGTGTGGGACAGGTAAATGGAATTAAAATGTTATTAAGATCCCTGCATTATTGGGAAAAAGGTAAAGGAACTAATTTTTAAGTTACCATCTAGTAAGTAAAGGCAATCATTAGATGAAAAATAAAAGTGCATATAAATGACATGCTAAAGAACTATAAGCTAGAATAAAAATACTTGATTACTCCCAAAAAAAAGAAAGGCAGGAGAGAAAGGAAAAAAACATGTTGAACAAATTTTTAAAATCAGGAATTTAGGAGATTTAAACCCCAAAATATCTGAAAGGTAAGTAAGGCAAATGAATAAAACAGATATATTAAAAGACAAATATGCCCCTTGTCCACACTGGGGGTAGGGGATCATGTGAGATGTCAAAGTCCAGTTGGGCTGAAGAGGGCATCCACTCATGGGAGCAGCAGAGTGCAGAGTGTTAGGAGTCCAGACAGAGGAAAAGCCCTACGTTTACAGTCAGAACACTAAGAGGGTGAAAAAGTATCCACGCTTGGGAGTATTCTGGTAAGGAATGTTGGAGCCCAAGCAGGTTGAGAGCCATACCTGCTGAAGAGGGGGTGCGGCCCAGTACAGATGGCATAGAGTTGGGTGAGGAGGCTGTCTCTGGTGGAGGAGGGCATTAATGGTGGAGGGGGAATGAGGAGGGAGCTGGAACATCATCAAGGAGAGAACTACCTCCAAAGCACAGGGGATGCTGGAAATCAGAGTCTGAATGGGTTGACAAGGACAAACGTGCAATGTGGATGAGAAATTGGTTATACACAGGGGACTGACAAAATGAATAAATATATTAAGAACAATAGGACCTAAGTTTTTCAATGATTGATACAGGAGTTACAAATAAGGAGAGGGGAAAAATTAGAATAAACCCTAAGATTTTGGATTAGAATTATAGGTACTTACATAAACTCATGATTTCCAATACATATGGATAAATCAGAAATAAATATAGATATAAATGAGTATGTATAAATAAAACTCACACATACAGTGTACAAGCATACATAAAAACACATATATTTCTCAGCTCTGTCCAATAAGAAGAGCTCGGAGCAGCAAAGAATAATAGTAATGAGCACACTAAGCATTCCCAGATCTCAGTATCTAAATACCCTTCTTCATTAAAAGGAAGCAGGTCTCTTAGAAGAAAGGACTGATTTAGAACTGGAGCAAAAAGTACAAGATGAGGCTGGAATATCTTGCACCTGAAATAAAGTAAGTAGCCAAAAAATAATGGGGACATGTCAAAAGGAAACAGAAATCTGTTTGAATGGCTTCAATTATCAAATGTGGGATATTCTAAACATTCAAATAAATTATAGTAAAAGAGTATAATCCACCAAAAAAATAGGAAGTTCATAATCTATACAGAAAGGGAGGGAAGGGGAAAGGAGGGAAAGGGAGGGGATGGGGAGGGGAGGGAAAGAAAATTTGATAAAGGAACTTAATTACAATCTCAAAGTACTTCCCCACAAAATAATTACAAAGGGAAAACAACTACATGGAAGCTTACCAACAGGAGCTCTGGTTACACCAACAATGTACTTCAGGGTGGAGGCTTTATGTCACAGGTATCAGCTCAACCCCTAAAGGAGCTGGAGACTGAGCTAAGCCACATGGGTAGCTGACTGTGCCTATATTATAGAGCCCCAGTAAAAACTTTGGAAACCAAGGCTCAGGTGAGAGCTTCCCTGGCTGGCAATACTTCATGTATACTGTCACATATAGATTCTGAGAAAATGACGCTGTCCATGACGTGGAGAAGAAAACTGGGAGCTCCATGTTGGAATTTTCCTGGACTCTGCCTTTGGCTGATTTTAATCTGTTTCCTTTCCCTGTATAAACTGTAACTATTGAGTATTACAGTTTTCAGTGAGTTCTGTGAGTCCTTCAAGCAAATTATTGAACCTGATGGTGGTTTGGGGAACCCTACAAAATTGCATTTGGTATTAGAAGTGAGGGTAGTTCTCATGGATCGGTCCCAAACTTTGGAGTTAGTGTAAGAAGTGAGAACAATCTTGTGCAATGTGTTCCTCTCAAACTTCACACATACTGAAGCATGTGGGGGTAACAGGTCATCAAGTTGGCAATTTACTCACAAATGGTGCAAGATAAAAGTTCTCTAAACTGTCCATTTTTCTTCAAAAGTGTAATTTTTTTCAAAATTAAAAAATATTTAAAGAGAAGACAAAATAACTTTTAAATGCATATATTAGAAGAAAAGAGATGTTGAAAAAACAATCCAAGCATCCATCTAAAAGATAGATTAAAAAAAAGCAAAACCCAACGAAATAGCTACCAAGACAGACACTGTAAATATAATGACATAGAAAGATGGAATGTAAAAGGCTAGATAAAGGTATATCACACATATCTACCCAAAAGAAAGCTATATAATTAAGACATAAAAATATGGACTGAAGATGGATAAAGAGACCAATGAACTAGATATAGTCCAGAAACAGTCAAAACAGTCACCTGAGTTATGATAAAGGAACATTGCACTGCAGTAGAAAAAGATAATCTTTCCATTTAATGGTGTTGGGTCCACTGGATATCCACATGGGGAATAAAAAAATAACATATATATGTATACACATACACACACATATATATCTTTATCTCATACCATATACAAAAACATCAAGGGATTATAGATCTAAATGTGAAAGGTAAATAAATAAGTAAATCTGTAGAAAAAAAATCATAGGATGGTGGTTTTCAAAGTAGGGTCCTGGACCATAAGCATTAGCATCTTCTAGAAACTGGCTGGAAATAAAACTTCTTGGGTCCACCCCAGATAAACTGAATAAGAAACTCTGCAGGTGAGGCTCAGGTATCCGTATCTTAATAAGCTCTCCAGGTAATTCTGATGCATGCTCAATTATGAGAAACACTGACAGAGGAGAATAACATAATGAGTTTGGGATAAATGACAATTTCTTAAAGTGGATGCAAAATCTACCAACAATAAAGAAAAAGCTGATAAATCAGACTAATTTAAAATTAAGAACATCTTATCATCAAAAGACACCATTATGAACATGAAAAAGCAAGCCACAGAGTACAAGAAGGTATCTCTAATACACATAACCAATGAAAAAATTGTATCCAGAACACATACAAAGAATTCCTATAAATCAGTAAGAGAAAGGCAGTCAACACAACCGAAAAACAGACAAAATATAAAGATGCCCAACATTATTAGCCATCAGAGAAATGTAAATAAAATTACAATGAGATTCCATTAGTGACTACACACTCACCAGAATGGTCAAAATGAAAAAGACAGATGACACCAAATGCTGACAAAAAAATGTCAAGTTACAAGAACCCTCATATACCACCAGTGGGAGTATAAATTGGTAAATATTACTTTGGAAAACTGCTTAACTACCAAACATAAGCAAATTTTTATAACCTATCAATTTCACTTCTAGGAAAACACAAAAGAGAAAGGTGTATGTATTTTCAACAAAAGACACATAAAAATATCAACAATGGAATGGGTAAATAAATTGTGGTATATTCACAGTGGAATACTAAACAGCAATGAGATTGAACAAACAACTATAAGCAACTATAAGCAACCATAAGCAACATGGATGAATCTCACAAACATGTTGAGCAAAAGAAGCCAGAAATAAAAAAGTACAAACTAGATGATTTCCTTTAAATGAAGTTCAAAAATAAACAAAACTAATCTATCAGGATAGCAGGTGGTAATGATTGGAAACTGGCAGGAGCGAGTAACTTCTGGCAACCTGGTAACATTGATTTTTGATAGGAGTGTTAGTCATTTCAGGAGTGTTCGATCTGTCAAACTCCAGGTACTTTTCTGTATGCATATTATTTCAATAGACAATTAATTTTCAAAAAGCAAATGTTCCTTAAAGGAATGAAAAAAATAATGAAGGTGGAATAACATGGTAACTAATAAAGAGGATGGACCCTTAAGCCCATTTGTCTTGAGTCTAAATTATGGTTCCACAACTTAATTATTATATAACCTAAGGCAAGGTACTTAAAATTCTCTGTGCTACAAAATGCTAACCATGATAGTACCTACCTTAAAGAGCTGCTCTGAGAATTGAGTCAATAAACATAAAGTGCCTACAGCAATGCCTAGAATAGTGCAAGCATTCAATAAATGTTAACTGCTATTATTATATTATTTGCTGAAACAGAAAATAAAAAAGAGAACAAGTCATTGAAGGGTAGGTAAACTGAACTACCTTAACATCCTCTTTACTCCACACATTCTGGAACAAGTCATTGAAGGGTAGGTAAACTGAACTACTCTTAACATCCTCTTTACTCCACACATTCTGCTGATGACCTACCTTGCTTATTTTACTAAGAAAACAGAGGCAATTAAAAGAGAAATATGTACTCTGCCAACAAAAATAAAAGAATGAACTATTAATACACACACAACCATGTGAATGGTTCTCAAGGGAATTACAGTAAGTGAAAAAAAAAAGCCAATCTCAAAAGGTTACATACTGTATGAACCCATTTATTTAACATTATTTAAATGACAAAATTTAAGAGAGATGGAAAACAGATTAGTAGATGCCAGGGATTAAAGAGGGGGAAGAGAGGGAGGTGGCTGGGGTTATTATAAGATTCCATATCTTTGACTGTGGAAGTGGCCATTTAAACTTTATGTCTGATAAAATTGCATAGAACTAAATGGGCACACATACAAATGAGAAATAAGCCAGGCACAAAAAAGAGAAATATTATATTCTACCACTAATGTGAACTTTGAAAAATGTAAAACAAATGGTTTATAATGTAGAATGTAGGGGAACTAGCAATAGAGAGCAATTAAGGAAGGGGGAACAATAATCCAAGAAGAACAGATAAGCTATTTAACGTTCTGGGGATGCCCAGGAATGACTATGGTCTGTTAATTTCTGATGGATATAGTAGGAGCAAGTTCACAGAAATGTTGCTATATTAGGTAACTTTCTTGGGGTAAAGTAGGAACAGGTTGGAAGTTAAGCAGTTATCTTAGGTTAGTTGTCTTTTTCTTACTCCCTTGTTATGGTCTCTTTGAAATGTTCTTTTATTGTATGTTTCGTTTTTTTTTTAACTTTTTTTTCATACAGTTGATTTAAAAAAGAAGGGAAAGTTAAAAAAAAAAAAAGAAAAACAAGGAAAAAAATATGTAGTGCCCCCTTGAGGAGCCTGTGGAGAATGCAGGGGTATTGGCCTACCCCACCTCGATGGTTGCTAACATGACCACAGACATAGGGGACTGGTGGTTTGATGGGTTGAGCCCTCTACCATAGGTTTTACCCTTGGGAAGATGGTTGCTGCAAAGGAGAGGTTAGGCCTCCCTATAATTGTGCCTAAGAGCCTCCTCCCGAACGCCTCTTTGTTGCTCAGATGTGGCCCTCTCTCTCTAGCTAAGCCAACTTGAAAGGTGAAATCACTGCCCTCCCCACTACGTGGGATCAGACACCCAGGGGAGTGAATCTCCCTGGCAACGTGGAATATGACTCCCGGGGAGGAATGTAGACCTGGCATCGTGGGACGGAGAACATCTTCTTGACCAAAAGGGGGATGTGAAAGGAAATGAAATAAGCTTCCATGGCAGAGAGATTCCAAAAGGAGCCGAGAGGTCACTCTGGTGGGCACTCTTACACACACTTCAGACAACCCTTTTTAAGTGCTAAAGAATTGGGGTAGCTGGTGGTGGATACCTGAAACTATCAAACTACAACCCAGAACCCATGAATCTCAAAGACAATTGTATAAAAATGTAGCTTATGAGGCATGACAATGGGATTGGGAAAGCCAGAAGGACCACACTCCCCTTTGTCTAGTTTATGGATGGATGAGTAGAAAAATAGGGGAAGGAAACAAACAGACAAGTTACCCAGTGTTCTTTTTTACTTCAATTGCTCTTTTTCACTTTAATTATTATTCTTGTTATTTTTGTGTGTGTGCTAATGAAGGTGTCAGGGATTGATTTAGGTGATGAATGCACAACTATGTAATGGTACTGTGAACAATCGAATGTACGATTTGTTTTGTATGACTGCATGGTATGTGAATTTATCTCAATAAAATGAAGATAAAAAAATAAATAAATAAAAGCCAATCCATCTCTGGTGCTTTGCATTCCAGCAGCATTAGCAAACTAGAACAGCTTGTGTCATTTCCTGTTTAAAAATACCCAATAGCCTTATATCACACTTAAACAAAAATCAAATGCCTTCCCCTATGATATACAAACCATTATGCAATCGAGCCCTTGCCTAACTTTCTGACTTCATCTCATTGCCCTACCTTTAACGTACCTTCTTGCTCTTCCTCAAACATACATAAGCTTCTGTCACTTGCCACCCTCCCCCACACCCTAGGAGCTCTGCATTTGCTGTCCTCTCTATCGGGAATATTCTTGATTTAGATACTCATTTGGCCTGAGCTCTTTTTATCAAATATTACTTCCTCCAAAGCCCCTGATGATACTAACTAAAACATTCCCTGTCTATACCTGTCATTTGGTATTCCCTTGCTATTCTCATTTTTCTTAATAATACTTGTCACTACCTAATATTATTTATTCATTTAATGTCTCTCCCATTAAAATGTTAACAAGCATGACTGCTGGGATCTCCAGTCTTGTTCTCCATTGTGCAATGCCTGGCTCTGATTGGGCAGTCAAGTATTTGCTGAATAAATGAATGAATATATTCTTAGGCAATGAAAAATATATATTAACTTACAATAGAAGGTGAAAGAAACTAGATCCAATACATACACACACACATGCACACACAAGGAATTGTAGTCATTGAGCAAGAAAAAATGTAGCCACTATCTTTGTTCAAATTTTTTACCCATTTCCTCTCCCACCCCAAGGGACTTTTTTTCAACCTTTGAAATTATTATTTGTTTATTATTAAATTATTACTTATTTTGAAATAACTAGATTTACAAGAAGTAACAAAGAAATGCATAGAAAAGTTCTGTGCAACCCTCCTCCAACCTCCCCCAGTATTACTGTTACTTACACAATTATAGCACAATACTCAAATCAAGAAACTAATATAGGTACAATCCATAGAGCTTATTCAGAGTTCATCAGTTATACATGCACTCATGTGTGTGTTTGTACATATAGCTCCATGGAATTCTATCACATTTGCATAACCATCACCACAATCAAGGCTCCCATGTGTTACCCCTATATAGAACCTTAACTATTCCTTCTATTCCATCCCTAATGCTTGGCAACCACTAATCCATCATCCATCTCTATAATAATGTAATTTCACAAATATTACATAAATGGAATATATAACCTTTTGTGATTTTTTCCCTCTCAACATAATTTTCTTGAGGTTCACCCAAGATGTTGCATGTTTGAATAATTCATTCATTTTTGTTGCAGAGTATTATCCAGGGAATGCATATAACTTTTACCCATTCTGAATTGTGTTTATCTTTTTAGGATTGAGTTTTGGGGGTTCTTTATAAATATTGGATACCAGTACTTTGTCAGATATGTCTTATTACTATTTTCTTCCAGTCTGTAACTTAGCTATTCATTTTCTTAATGGTCAATTTTTATGCAATAAACTTTTTAACCTGAATAAAGTCTAATTTATCAATTTTTAACTTTTATGGTTATTGCTTTCACCAAAAAAACCTTTGCCTACTCCAAAGCCATGAGTTGGGACTACCAAGTCCGTTTTCCTCTAAAAGGTTAATGATTTTAGCTTTTAATTTCGGTTTGAAATCCATCTCGAATTAATTTAAGTATGAAGTAGGGTTGAGATTTATTTATCTTTTTATCCAGTTATTCCTGCACTACTTATTGAAAAGACTTTCTTTTCTCCATTGGAATACTTTGGTGCCTTTGTCAAAAATTAAATGACCCTCTAGGTGGTAGGAGGCCTATTTCTGGGATCTTGGTTTATTCTGTTTCTTGAGCCTTATACCAGTATCATACTGTCTTGAGCACTGGACCTTCACAAAAAGTCTTGAAGTACCTTGAAGTCATGTAGTCTAAGTACTACAATATGTTCTTCCTTTTTTAAGATTGCTTTAGGGATACTAAGTCTTAAGCTTCTCCATCTATATTTTAGAATCAGCTTATTAATTTCTACAAAAACAGCCTGCTGAAATTATGACTAGAATTGTGTAGAATCTATAAAATTGTTATTTTTACAATACTAAGTCTTCCAATCTAGAAAATGGTATTTCTCCAATCTATAATTTCTCTAATTCCATGATAATTTTGTGGTTTTCATTGAAGAGATCTTATATATGTTTTATTAAACTTATTCCTATGTATTTTACATTTTTTTTACTTCAGAGTAAATTGAGTTATTTCATTTTCCATATTTTTGTTTCTAGCACAGAAAAACCCAGTTGGTTTATTAACTTTATATCCTATGACCTTACTAAATTCACTTACGACTTTGAGTAGTTGTTTTCTTTCCCTAGATTTTCTATGTAAATGACTCTACCACCTCCAAAAAGAGGTAGTTTTCTTCTCCCATTCTGATCATTATGTCTCATTTCTTTTTCTTGACTTACTGCAATGGCTAGGCCCTTCAATATAATACTGAATAAAGGTGCTAAGAGTGGACTTCCTAGCCCTGTTCCCAATCTTAGGAGGGATTTCTTTAACAAGAATGAGAAAATTTAGAATGTCATATTTTTTTAGCAGATGCCATTAGATTGAGGAAGTACCCTTCAATTTCCAGTTTGCTTGGAGTTTTTCTCATGAATGGATGTTGAATGCTGTCCTATGCTCTTTTTTAATTTATGGAGATGATCATATCGTTTCTCTCACTTTTTCCTGTTAATGTGGTAAATTACACTAATTAATCTTTGAATGTTAAACTAAGCTTGCATTCCTAGGATAAACTCTAAATGATCAACATTTTTTTTAATTGCAGGCTCTAATTTGCTAACATTTGGTTAAAGATTTAACATTTATGTTCATGAGAGATTGAGTCTGTCATTGTCTTCTCTTTTTTTCCTTTTTTTTTTTTTTTTGGAATCTCTTTGCCAGGTTTTGGTATAAAGGTCATGCTGGCCTTATAAAATGAGTACCCGCCACTTCTGAAGGAGTTTTCTAATATTACTGCTATTCCTTACACTTTTCATAGACTTCACCAGTTAAATCATCCGGGTCTGGCATTTTTTGTGTGTGGGAAGATTTTTGCTAATGAATTCAATTACTTTAAGAGATTCAGAGTTATTCACATGTTCTTTTTTTTATCTTGCATCTATTCTGCTAAATTATATTTTTCAAGGAATTATTCCATTTAATTTAAATTGACAAATTTACTGGCATAAAGTAGTTCACAGTATTCTCTTACTATCTTTTTAATGGCTACAGAATGTGAAGATCCCTCTTTTATTCCTTAATATTAGTTTCTCTTTTTAATTTGATTAGTCAAGCTAAGTGTTTATCAATGTTGTTTTCTCTTCAATAAATCAACTTTTGGCTTCATTAATTTTCCCTATTTTTGTTTCCTATTTTGTTGATTTCTGCACTTATATTTATTATCACTTTTTCTTCTACTGAGAACAGCTCTTCCTGAAGGTAGAGAAATGAGGAATGAGAAACAGAGAGTTGTAAACTGAGGTCAAAAGGAAATTCCTTTGATACTCCAGGCTTTAAAAGCTTAATTTGCTTTCCAGGTCTCAGGTCTTTTATCCACAGGCCAGGGGCCTTGGAAAGGAGTTCCCCAACAAGATACCAAGGGTGTGCCTCCACCCTAACAGCTTGGCTCACTCACCAACTCACTCAGCCTCACTCACCAAGGCAGTGTCTTCTTGTCCCTTCCTTCACAACCATCCCAGGCTCCTTCCCTTCATCCAATAAAGTAATCACATCTGGCTTAGAAATGGAAGGTGCTGCTTAAAAGAAAGATGTGACATAAAATTATAAGCACAAAAGTCCTCACATTCAGACTTGGTTAAATTTGTAATTAACTATAGATCAAAATGGTACTTTATAAAGCCTGAGCAAAGAAAGGCAATGAAGTTGAAGAATACTTATATTAGGGTTACCTTGGGACCACAAGGACTAAAGAGACTAGATGGTTAAGAAAAGGTCTTAATACATTTTAAACACACAGGCTCTACTGAGAGGCAGTATAGAGCAGTGGTTGAGAACCCAGAGTTTGTATCAATCATGCCTCTGTAGCCTATGTCACCTTGGCAATTTATTAACCTCTTGTGCCTACGTTTTTGCATCATAGAGGTGTCGTGAGGAATAATCCCTAATACAAAATGTTCAGAATAGTACCAACCACAAACATACACAGCTGTATGTATATATAGCTAACACACATAACATGTGTGTGTTAGCTATTAATTTTTATTGTTCTTATTTTTCTGAGAGGAGAACAAGAGTCTTCCTGAGAAAATCACAGATCTTTCCTAAGATATTCATTCAATGTTAAATGCAAAGTTCTTGGATTTTAACTTTCAACCAAGAAGCAGGTAGAACTGAATATGCCTGTTATAGGAAACAGAATGTGTTTACTTCACTTTTAAATTAACTCTGCGGATCCAACTATATAAATTTTACATGCTCCTTTGTTAGAGAAACAAAGAACTCCGTGGCTAGCTAGTCTCCTTGCAGATGGATGAGAAGTAGTGTTGAGCATCTACATCAATTCTTGGTTCCAATATAATGTGAAATCTGCTTTCTTGGTCAATGCTTCTACTCTGAGTAACCCAGAATTCAAATTGAGCCCCTCAGATATTGAGGAAAAGAAGAAATTACAGAAAGAGCCTGAAGAAAGTCTGCAGTACATAGCAAGATGGGTAAAAAAAGGTATTAAACTGAGGGGCCCATTTCCAACCTAACAAAGCTTAATCCATTGGGAACAGAGAGCAAAAATTTAGCTAGTGTTTCAAAATAGAGTCCTGAAATTGACAGCAGAGAAAGTCAAAATCATTTGGGATAAAGAACCTTACCTAATGAGATGAAGTTGCTATAGTTCTCCCACATCACATCCCTGTACAAGTCCCTCTGAGCAGGGCCCAGGCATTCCCATTCTTCCTGTGAGAAGTCTATTGCCACATCCCTGAATGTCACTGAACCCTGAAAAAAATAAACTCATGTATTACTGGTGAAAATAAATGAAAGATTTTTAAATGGAAAGAGAAGAGATTGAGAACTGCAATGCAGACAGGGGGCCACACAGCAAACAAACAGGCTAGGGCTGAAAACTTGTGACATGAATAAGAGACAGTAAGAAAATTACTATGGCTGAAGCACAGTACCTACATGTTCTTAAAGAGTCCTGTAGCTGCAGATTAAATTCTTGCAGTGTGGACTACCTTAATTATCCAAATATATCTGGAAATAAATAAAATAACCAGAGAACTCCAATTAAATGAAACAGTGTAGACAAATCGTCTGCATGCTATGTACCTCCATCATAAATTCATAAGAAATGTAAGGTCTTCCAACCTCTTTTCCCTTTAATGATCATGAAAAAAAAAAAAAAAAGGTAAAAACTTCTCTGAAATACACTACAAAATCTGTAAGAAAATATCATTTGCATAAAATTAAAGTTTTTCAAGACTCAAATTCATCAAAAAGTTAGATTTTCTTATAAACATTTTCCCTGTTACGACCAATTCTTTAATAAATGTTTAAAAATTTGCTACACAGTAGATCACATTTTAAAGTATATTAGATTCAATCTTTTATTATCATTATTATTATTATTATTATTATTATTATTATTATTATTATTATTGTTGAGATGTTTTAATTCAACACAATCTCAAAAGTCTTCCCTTACTCTCTAAGTCTACAATCATCTACTATGTAGGCATCTGGATAATCTTACTCTTTATCATCCATCATCCCTCACTGAACACTTTTCTTTGTTCCTAAGAAGATACAGAATTGTGAAGGTATCACCTTAGACTAGTAGTTTTCAAAAAGGAGCGATTTTACCCACCCACTCCCCCACTCACTCCCCCAGGACATTTGACAATGCCTAGAGACATTTTTGGTTGTCACAACCGGGACAGAGGGTGCTGATGGTATCTAATGGATACAGGCTGAGGATGCTGCTAAACATCCTATGATGCACAGAAAGCTCCCCACAATAAAGGATTATCTGGCCCAAAACATCAATAGGTGTCGAGGATAAGAAACCCTGTCCTAGAACAGCACATCCTGTAAAACTAGACAATGCACATTATTCCTGGTATTCTCTCATGATTTCCCAGAGATGATCCCTGATCTATCTGTAGGTCCCAATCATATCCCTACCCAATCCTAAAAGCCTTATAAAGCATAAGATCACAATAATAAAGAGACTGAGACCAGTCAACATTAAATCTCATCTATGCAGAAAACTCAGGTTTGTAGAGAAGTTGAATTTTCACTCTGAGTAGTCAAATAGGACTAAATTCTCTCTTTCATCAAACCCAGATCTTCAAGGAAAGCTCAAAATAGGGACCTCCCACTTAACATCTGTAATCTATTCCTGAAAATCAGACATTCTAGCACTACATTATTAACCAGGTGCCTATTTTCCTATCACTTAAAATCGGAAAATTATAATGTATTTATTATACATAAATCCTAACCATCCAACTAGCTTTACAACTTTTCCTTCCAGTGAAGAATTATAGTACATACTAAGGTAACTCTCTGGTCAGTGCACACTTGATGTTTTTGGCTTTATTATTTCATCCTCTCTTCCACAGAAATCATTTTTCTCACTTGCTTTATTTCTTTCTCCACAACTGTCTTCAATAATTTTCCAACTTCCTAAGAACTCATTTTACATTAGACTAAAACAAGGGCTAAATATGAAATGCACTGAAGTAAGTATGATGCTCTGATGTCTCCTTTATCATCAGCAGCATCAGACACACAAATACTCAATGTACAGCTCAGAACATCTGCAGATGATTCTGACGGTCTAACAACTAACTGTACTTGGAGTATGACAAGACTCTTCTTGCCTTTTTTTTAAGTTGTGTGGCATTCTGATTCTAAAAAATAGGCAAAATTAGTCTATGGTGTTCAAAGTTAGGACAGTTGCTACATTTGGGCCAGGCTAGGTGGGTGGGCAATGACTGAAAGGAGAGCATCTGAGAGTGCTAGTAATGTTCTTTCTTGACATGAGCACTGGGAGCTTTGATGTACTCAGTTACGAAAATTCATTCAGCTACACGCTTATGATTATGTATGTATATTTTCCTTCAATAAAAATACAAAAAAGTTTCTCAACTGTCATAATGTATATTGGTATATAAATTTTTCCTATATAAAACTAGACCAGAAAACACTGTATAGAGAAAAATATACTTCCTCTGAAGTTTAAGTACTAAAAAGAAAAAGTATTCTATTGGAAAATGTTAATAGAGGAGACATTCGCCAGGGAATGCCTGCATTTTTCTCAAGTCATTTCATTTTTTGCTCCCTCAAGGCTCTTGACAGAAGATTTTATAGATAGGAGATGCTGAGCACTGGTCAAAAACAGGAAGAACTCAAAGAGAAGAAAATGGGCTATTTGTCCCCACCTTTCACAGGAATGAAAAGAACTGGGAACCAAGTTCTTAGTAGGAGCTCTGCTAAGTTTAAAGTTTCAAGATAACAAATTAATATGTAAATATGACCAAAAAATTAACTACTTCAAAAACAAGAGGGAAACACCAACTTACGTGGGCCATGGTTTAAGACCGCAAGGACTCGTCAGTCCTTGTCAAGATTTCCCTGTTGGAGAATTGCAGAATCCAGAGAACACAGACCTAGAAGAAGAAAAGGAAGTCAAGAAACCAGATGTGCTTCAGAGCTCCCAAAAAGACTTATGTTAATATGAGCTTTTTTTCTCTCCCATTTCTGCTTCCAAATTATTCCCCACCACTAAACCAATACCCACCCCATGTCCACACAAACTGGAAGAGAGTAAATGGAATCTGAAGAAATTAAAGCCCTCTCCAACCTTGGGAAAACCCAGCTGAACAAAGAAGAATGTGATGTAGAAGCCCAGATACTTCAGTAGGAATATTTCTGACTAGTTCCACATTTGGAAATGTGGATCTGGTCCTGATATTGCTCTGAGAAGTTCCTCCTCCCTCCAGCACAACTTTCCATGGCCGAGAAGGGGCCACGCAATCCAAAGAGAGGCTTTTTTGAGCTCCCAGGATTCTACATGAACTTCCCAAACACAGTGACTGAAAACCACACAGATTGAGCCTGGAAGCTCCAACTACTGCAAGACTGCACTAGAGAAGTCACCACTCCCTGCTTCCCAACCTCCCATACTATAACTTACTTATTTATTTAGGCCACTCTTTCAGTACCCCAGCTAGGGCGGAGGGGATTCGTGCTCTGCTGTTAGATAAGCGCAAACATTCACTGGGAACTTTTATGTAATGGGTACTTTATACATTACCGTTTGATCCTTAGCACTGTTCTGCAATTTAGTTCTTCTCTCCTCTCGATAGCTCAGGAAATGGATGCTCAGAGTTCAAATCATTTGCCCAAATTCACAGTTATTAAGTGGCAGATCTTTGTTTTGAATCCACATTTCTCTAACTAAAAAGCCCATCTTCTTCCAACTTTGACTTTTGCCTCTGAAGGCTAGGATTTCTACTTCTGTGAGAGTAACCTGATCATTGACAATTCAATAAAAAAGAGGAATTACCAATAACATTTCAAAAGATAGTAAACTCACTACTAATTAGGGAGATGCATGCTAAAGCAACCAAAAAAATAACTTATTTTTTCCTTATGCTGCTATAAAGTGTTTCCCTCGGCCTGTATCCTTTCTTGAGAGGGGTTCCATGGTACCCCCTTGACCTCAGAGAGCAGTGGAACCACTCTTTTATTTTCTGCATAAAAATTTTAGGCATATCAATGCCACCAGGGCAGATTCTAAGAAAATAACTTTTTACAGTGACTAGATTGGGAGATCAAAAAGACTCATGATGTCCCATATTAGCAAGGTTGTGGGGAAATGGACACCAAGTCCAAATTTAAAAGTATGTGGAAGCAGCATTTAAACTGTGTAACCTTGTGAATCAGAAACACCACTTATGGAACTAAAGAAACTAACTGTACATGCACATAAAGATGTATGCAGTTATGCAGAGAAGTATGGTTCATAAAGGATAAAAGCAGAAAAGAATCTAAATGGGGAAATGATTAAATAAATCATTGAAAACCATGCAACTATTAAATTTTATGATATTGCTCTCTCTTTGACATGAAAGAAGCCAATATATTGAAAAAGCAGAATGCTATTTTGAGAGAAAAAAAATCACATGTATGCCTAAAAGGACAAGTTAAAATGTTTAGTGATAGGCAGCAAAACTCACCACCAGATTAAAAAGTGTGAACCTGAAGTACACAGGTACTCCAAATAAGGGAAAGACCTTTTTCTTTCAGTTGTCTCTTGAACTTGGGGAAAAAAAACAGCTCAAGAAAATTTAAAAACAGCTGCTATTTTCCCTGAGTGGCTTTTCTTTGTTTACTTCACCTTCCAAGTCATGAACCAACTCTATGATTTCATATACCCACGTATACTGGAGTACTGCCTAAAAAAAAAAAGCAAAAAGTCCCTGAGGTCTTTTAAGTACAGATGACAATGTCACGGTTGATTCCCTTCACATCCCCCTAACAGATGGGTATTTTGTTTCTGAACCAGTTCTTTTAACTAAGATGCCTATGAAGTCCTCCAGCAGCTGTTGATTCTTCTTGTTCTAGCAGTCTCACTCTGCATATAACATTATTAAAATAAAAACTGTAAGGCATTTACCTCCACAAAGACCCCACAGCTTCAGTACAATTTGGACATATAACCAGACAGCTCTTGCTGTCACTGACTGCTGTCTGCTCCCTATGAACTTCCAAGGTGTGACATCTGAATTCTTGAATGACTTTTACTACACTCTACCTTAGACTTATTCTTTATATATTTTACCTTCTTTGCTCAATTACAAGCAACTTAAGAAGAGCACCTATTTCTTTATAATGGTGGTAGCTCCCCAAAGTACTAGAATAAGTTCTGGCAAATTGCAGGCACTTAATAAATGCCTGTTGTATGACCCCACATTTGCATTTGTAGGAACTTTTCTTTAGGATATAGTTAGAAAAGTTCACAAAGATATATCGCAAGGATGTTTACCAAAGAATAATAATTTATAGTAGCTAAAACTTACAAACATCTAACCAAGCAGGTCAAATTATAGTCAACCACACCATGACATTTAATCTCATTATTAATAATGATGGTGGTCCACAATAATAAAGGGGAAAAGATATCATGATGAATTATTAAGGCAGGAAGGATTTTTTTAAAAGTATACATGATGAGAGTTGGTATACTGTTGTAATTACAAATATGGGATTTGCTGTCAGACTTCCAGGATATAAATCTCAGGTCTGACAATTACTATCTGTGCAATCTTTTCAGTGCCTCAGTTTCCTCCTCTATAAAATGGTGATGATAAAATTCCTGCCTCAAAAGGTTATGAGGATTAAAAAAGGTAATACATATAAAGCACTTAAAAGAGCAAATAAGCATTTAATAAAAGTCAACTATTATCAATGAAGATGAAGAATACTACACAGCTTTCTTTCCGTAATTATTAAAGAAAATGTTCTTCTGCGCTTCTCTTTTTCTTTGATTAAAAAATGTAAGCTTCTCAGCCTGGCTCTTTCTTATAATGCTAACTAATATATTTCAAAGCCTCGCCTTGATAAGCAATGCTTGATTAATAATTTACGAGGAGGATGGATAGATGAAGCAAATGTGACAAAATCCTGATACTTTTTGAATATGGGTGATAGAGAAAAACATGGAATCACAACATAATGGTAGCAGGCATTATCTAAGGGTTTTTACACACATTAATTTATCTACTCATAACAGCCCTATACAGTGGGTTCTAATATTATCATTTTACAGATGAAGGAACTGTGACACAGAGAGAAGAAATAAATTGCCCCAAGTTCATCCAGCTAGTATGTGGCAGGTTTGGGATCAGAACACTGGTAATTTAGTTTTATAACCCATACTATTGCCACTATATTCAACTATCATAAGACCACATAAATATGTGGACTGAAACAATCTCATGCTGTCAAAGACTTCAAACCACATCTTAAATTTCCATAAATGTCTTCTGTAGAATAATTAATCCTTGCACTTGTTGACAAATTTCACCAAAAACCCTTTCACATTACCACTCCTAGGAGCCTCATAAAGCAGAATACCCTGTCACCAATCAAACCATCTTCTTTCTTTTCCTGCTTTGAAACTCTATTTTGTGGAGAAGATAAAAGACAACTAGTGTGTGATTCCATCTAAACCGTAATCTCCTTAACAAATCACAGCCTAAAATAAAGCTCTGCAGTTAGCCTATTTTCAGGTTTACTCACAGACTATCCAAATGATTAGATAGCTTCCAGGAGAAATTAAACGATCTACCAAATGTTCATGTGAACTTCCTCTGGAGAGGGAGGGACATGGTGTGTATGTGTGTATGGGGGTGGGAGGTGGGGTTTCTACCCTTATCACCCCCTTCATTCACTGGAAAGGAAATCAAAAGCACCAGTTCAAAGGACGTGACATTTCCCGCGTGTAATGAGTCTTATCAGCTGAAAACTTAGAACAAGCCTGTATATTTGACAAAATCATATTTATTAACTCGTTGACTGGCAGAATGGGAGGGAATTCCAGAGGGATGGTGGAACACGATGGACAAGAGGAAGGCGAAAAGTATCTTTTGTAAGCATTGACCGCTGAAGAATTTTGAGGACGACCTAAGAGAAGCAGAGATCAATTTTGGATTGGCTGCAGTCTCTGAGGTGAGTTTAGCAGAATGGGGGTTTGAAGGACTGATTGGAAACTAGGTGCTGTCATGAGGCAGGTGATAGCACCCAGTTTCCCCAGCAATAAAATAAAAATAATAAAGCGGGTCTGGGGCATCATTCCTAAGAAAGCAGTAATTTCCCAAAGAAGGATGTCATAACGGTTTTTACAACTACTGCACGACCTTGAGAGAAATAACGTTTTCTATTATTTCTGCAGCCGCTTCATCTGTCTTTTCTGTCTCACCCAGACTAACGACGTGGCTGCTTTTTGTTTTCAGTCCGAGCTGATTTTCTTGCTTTGACAGAAAAAAGCAAATGTTCCCAGGCACAGAAAAATAAAAATTACATTTCACAAACAAACAGGAAACACAAATATCTTAACCTTCATTTTCATACGTGCAACGGCAATTCTTTGCTCTTTTTCCTCCTCTTTCCTAGGACATTTCTAGCAATGATCAGCAAGACTGGGGAAGAAGAAGGGAATCGTGAGACACCAGCCCTTTCTTGGAACTCAGCTCGGCCTGGCTAAGTCAGGACACACCACCGCAACCCCACTAGCTCCCACCGTCTACCACACACACAGCCTGTTATGAAAGGGAGCCTGAGGGAAAGCTGACCCTTCCGGGTGTCAGAGAGAAAGGCCAGAGCACACGAAGGCAGGGGTTATAATTAGTCTCCGAGTTCCCGGCAGTTTCCTTGGAAGGGATTCCGGGAAAGCCGTGGTCCTGAGATCTGCAGCTGTTCCTCACAAGTCAGCACCTTTTTCTTAGAGGCTTTCACGGGGAAGGATTCAGACATCTAACTCGGAGCCGTTGTCGGTCGCTAGGCCTGTGTGGCCCCAAAGCGGGTGGCAAGAGTTTGCAGCAGAGCTGCAGGCGCCAGTCAGCGTCACAAACTCCACAGCCACTGCACCCGGCTCACACCGAGGCCCGCGCCGCCCCCGCGCCGCCCCCGCGCCCATTTCCTCCTGCACGCGACCAGCTCACCTCTCAGAGCCGACACCAGCGGGGAAGCCAGAAGGAAACTAGGCGCGGAGGCTTGTGGGAAGCGTAGTCCGCACACGGAGGGACTGGTGTCCGCCCCAGAGGGCTACACAGAGTGCGCAAGCGCAGGCGCGAGCGCTCAAAGAGAGCGCGCACAGCGGTCATTCGGGCGTGACGACTGCCTGACTTATCAGGGCTTCCAGGCTGTGGGGAGAACAAGGCATGCTCAGTAAACGCGGATTTATGTTTGCAGCTGAGAAAGCCCTAGGGAAGAAGTCTGGGCAGCAGCAGGATCCTAATGTAACTACCTAAGAAGGACTTAAGGCACACAGCAGATTGTCTGTATATCCAAGCAGGGCAAGGGTATACATCAGGCATTCAATAAAAATATCTCCTTAACCCCAGCAGAACCTGGAGCAGACCCTAGACACCCAGAAAGATGGCTCAAGCCAATCTCTCCCTCCCTCCCTACTACCTTCTTTCCCTTTCTCCTACCTTCTCTTTTTCTCTTTCTCCTGCAGTGGTGAATGTAATGTCCTATAAATGTCTATTAGGCAACAATAATTAATACTGTCATTGAGATGTTGTACGGGTTTGTATATATTATGTCCCCCAGAAAAAGCCATGTTCTTTGCAATCTTGTGTGGGCAGACATATTTGTGTTGATTAGATTTTGGAATCCTTTGGATGTTTCCATGGAGATGTGACCCACCCAGAGTAGGTAATAACTCTGATGAGATAATTTCCATGGAGGTATGGCCCTGCCCATTCAGCCTGGGCCTTGATTACTGGAGCTGTGTATAAACTCAGAAGGAGCCAGCTTGCTACAGCTAAGAGGGACAACTTTGAAGAATGCACAGGAGCTGAGAGAGCAGCTGCAGATGAGAGACAGTTTGAAGATGGCCAGTGAAAGCAAACTTTTGCACCGGAGAAGCCAAGAGAGGAAAAACTCCCCAAGAGCAACTAAGAATGACATTTTTGAGGAACTGCAGCCTAGAGAGGAATGTCCTGGGAGGAAGCCATTTTGAAACCAGAACTCTGGAGGAGATGCCAGCCAAGTGCCTTCCCAGCTAACAGAGGTTTTCCAACACCATTGGCCATCCTCCAGTGAGGGTACCCAATTGTTGATGACTTACCTTGGACACTTTATGGCCTTAAGACTGTAACTTTGTAACCAAATAAACCCCCTTTATAAAAGCCAATGCATTTCTGGTGTTTTGCCTCCCAGCATCATTAGCAAACTAGAACAGATGTTTTGTGTCCTTAATGAATTTTTAAAATCTAGTTCTATTAATTGCTGAGAAAGCTGTGTCTATTTCTATTTTCCCTTTAGTTTTATCAGGTTTTGCTTCAAGTATTTGCAAGCTCTATTAAGCATATGCATTTATAATTTCATGGCTTCCATTAATTGTTATGCATAGGATTGAAAAGTGAACATTAGAAGAGTATATTCAGCAGTCTTTCTCAAATTAGTAATCATTGAAATTGTCTCGTCCTTGGTTCATTCAAGAAGAAAAATAGACAAGCCCACCAAGGACACTGGAACATCCTCCTGATCTCATATTCTTTGGGATGTGTTACCAGATGAAATAAGTCGTTGTTTGTTTGTTTTTTTAATCAAGAATATAAAACTTTTTAAAAGTTTTGAAAACGTCTCAGCCAATCTTGTTAAGTCTCATTTTGCAAACAGAATATATATATGAAGTAGAAGATAAAATGAAGTTGAAAACAACCGAGCTACTTTATCCAGAAAGTCTTGGATAAAATTTTGTTTTAATTCAAGACAAAGTCTTGATATACATGTTTACAGTTAAATTTGAGTGAGGAAAAGCAACCCTCTATAAAAACAAAACAATAAAAAGAAGTTCTTAAATGGCTTCTCCATATTCCGTTTTTAATCCTATTTTATACTGTCTCTGGCTTGACTGGGTTTTGAGGAATTTAAAACTCCAGACTGTAAATTCTTCACACTGTAACTGCTGAGAAGATGACTCTTTAGCAGACTGTATCCCATCTTCTTTGCTCAACTGTTCAGCAGCACCAGAGAATTAACTTCTGATTTAAGTGAGATCTAGCAAAAGGATTTTTGGCAATTACACTTCTCTGTGTCAAATCATGGTGCACTTTGTCACTTGGTCCAATATCATGCTCATCGAATTACTGAAATATAATTTTCTTTAGACTGTTTGTTTCTCTGCGTTATTTAGTTAAAAGAGAGTTTTGGTTCTTCAATTCATCACAGCCATCCAGAGCAAAAGATTTTCAATACCTAACTCTGTACTATTTTTAGTTACCTCTTTGATGTTTCTTTGACTCCCTAATTGAAACAAACTCACTTCTTTGAAAACTTTCACAGTAATCTTTTTTGTTGTTATTAACATTTCATTGTATTAACATTTGAAATAATAAACTAAATGTTTTACCAGTTATTAAATCCATGTCATTTCTCAATATATTTTTGGTACTTTAATGTATTCCAATTTAATACACTGTATCTCATGGATATACTTTGTAGTAAGTTTATACTCCAGATCAAGAAAGTGTCCCAAGATGTAATAAGCCTTGTGTTTTAATTATTATCATGTAATTTATGACATGAATTTTTGTGAAATACTTTCATGGCAAAGGCAATGTCAGAAGGTTCTAAGACCTAATTCCACCACTGGTAGAGAAAGAAGTTGTTTCTGATCTTTTGCCTTCTTAATCTTGCATGAGTTTATTTCATTGGGAAAACATAAATAGCATCCAGAATTCTAGAGGCAAGGGAGTCTAAGAATTGTAGTTCTCAGGCTTCCAAACTCTTTGGTACAAAAAGAGAGCATGAGTGTGTGGGGGGGTGGGGGGTGGGGTGGGGTGGGGGGATTGGGTAGAAGAATACTCATTGCCAAAACAATAACAAAAAATGATATCCAGCACATTTTTTTAAATTTTAATATCATGGTTTAGTATTTGGTTTTGATATTTGAAAGAAGAAATATTTAACTTATTACATTAAAAAATTATTGTCCCTATTAGGGAGATGCAAATCAAGACCACAATGAGATATCATCTCACACCAATAAGAATGGCTGCCATTAAGCAAACAGGAAACTACAAATGCTGGAGAGGATGTGGAGAAATTGGAACTCTTATTCATTGCTGGTAGGACTGTATAATGATACAGCCACCTGGAAGACAGTTCGACGGTTCCTCAGAAAACTAGATAGCAATTGCACTTCTTGATATATACCCGGAAGATCTGAAAACAGTGACATGAACAGATATTTGCACACAGATGTTCATAGTGGTATTGTTCACAATTGCTAAGAGATGGAAACAATCAAAATATCCTTCAACAGATGAGTGGATAAACAAAATGTGGTATATACATATGACGGAGTACTATGTAGCAGTAAGAAGGAATGAGTTCATGAAATAGATGACAACATGGATGAACCCTGAAGACATAATGCTGAGCGAAATAAGCTAGACACAAAAGGAGAGATATTGTATTTACCACTAATGTGAACTCCATAAAAAACGTAAAATATGTATCTTATATAGAATATAGGGGACATAGAGATAGGAAGAAGCTAGTGAAGGGGGAACGATAATCTAATATGTACAGATATGATAATAAGGGTGACCTTAGTAGTGTGAGAATAGTCAAGTGTGATTATGGTTCATTAATGGGATTATAGGTATCAGTGATGCATGAAAGCTGAAGATGTTTGTAAATGGTTGTTTAAAGGCATGTAACCCACAGAGTAGTACCACAAACCTAAATAAGAGTTAGTATGATATATTTATAAGGTACGACACTGGTGCAGAGGGTTAACAACAGAGTAGTATGGAAAAACTACCCATTATGTATTAAAGAATACATTTAATAGGAATTAAACTTTACACTAATAGTAGGGATGAATAATTAGCAGCTGATAAGAGCTCTGGGATGTATTATGTTATGGTAATTATTTAAAGTTGAGAGTGATAATTGTTCAACAAAGTGAAAATAATGTAAGAAACTGACCATTTGTCTTGGTATAAAATATAGATTAAGTGAAGTTAGGAACCTACTATTTAATAAATTAAGCCCTTGAGTTGAGGTTTGCTCTTGTGAATTATAGGAGGACTGAGCCCTCCTATAATTATGCCTAAGAGGCACCTCCAGGGAACCTCTTTTGTTGCTCAGATGTGGCTTTTCTCTCTCTAAGTTCAACTTGGCAAATAAACCACTACCATTCACCATAAGGGACATGACCCCCAGGGGAATGAATCTCCCTGGCGATGTGGGACATAACTCCCAGGAGTGAGCCTGGCCCTGGCAGGGAGGGATTGAAAATGCCTAGTTGACCAAAAGGGGGGAAAAAAGAAAGGTAACAAGCTGAGGTCACAGTGGCTGAGAGATCCCAAACAGAGTCAAGAGGCTATCCTGGAGGTTTCTCTTATGCAAGCTCCAGCTAGACATTCCAAATAGTCACAGTATGCCATGCCCTTACCAAAAGTAGTTCCCAAATACCTAGGTCCCTACTTGAGATTCTATAAAAGATTCAGTCACTAAGTTTTATCCTTCAAAAACTTAAATCCACCAGAGTGTTTCTATACCAGACAAGTCCTAAAACCCAGAGACAACAGCCTCTTTAAGATCAACAATCAGATGCAGCCCCCTTCCCCATATGTCAACACCCCCTTTAATATGAACAAGTTAGGGTGTTCACTGCCTAGACACCCCTGAAGATGGAGAAAAAGATTAAGTGAGAGGAAGGGGTAGCAACAAACAAGATGAGATTTAACAAAGGTATATTGAATACTGAAACTTTATATAATTATATATATATATTTTTGGGTGCTGGGGTGTTGGAATGGCTGGAAAGAGGTAAATAACATGGTGGAACTGAAGCCTGTAATATCCTTTGGGATTTGCTCTACAGCTGCTTGTTGAATTGTGCCTTGGAGTTCTTCACCTTTCTGTATATACCTTGTGCTGCATAATAGGGAAGGGACTGAGAGTGTGGAACTGTAACCCATAACAGTTTTTGAAATTACCTATATAACTGCTCATTGAGCTGTACATCAAGAGCTGACACTTTTCTGTATGTATGTTATATTTTATAATAATGAAAATGGCTGAAGTTTTAGAAATGTGAACCATGATATTCTTTGAAATTTCCTAACAACTTGTGAAGTTGTACTTTGAAAGTTATCACTGTTATGTATATGTGTTAAAGTTCACAATAAAAAAAAATTATTGTCCCTTATTTAAATGTCTATGTACCTGACACTCAGTGGTGTAAATCCCTGTGGCAATGCGACAAATGACCTGGATTTGAGCCTGGCCCCAGCATGGTGGAATTCAGAGGATCTTCTTGACTAAAAGGGGGAAGAGAGATGAAACAAAGTTAAGATTCCAGTGGCTGAGAGATTTCAAATGGAGTTGAGAGGTCATTTGGAGGGCATTCTTATGCACTATACAGATATCACTTTTAGTCTTTAGTGTGTTGGAATGGCTTGAGGGAAATATCTGAAGCTGTCAAACTGCAACCCAGTAATCTTGATTCTTGAAGATGATTGTATAAGACAATTGTATAACTAAGTATATTGCATAGTGTGACTGTGTGATTGTGAAAACCTTGTGGCTCGCACTCCTGAATCCAGTGTATGGACAGACGAGTGGAAAAATGGGGACAAAACCTAGATGAACAATGGAGTGGGAAGGAGAGGATGGAAAGTTTTGGGTGTTCTTTTTTTTTATTTTATTCTTATTTTAGAGTAAGGAAAAGGTTCAAAAATTGATTCTGGTGATGAATGCACAACTCTATGATGGTGCTGTGAATAATGTGGATGACTGTAAGGTGTGTGAATATATCTCAATTAAACTGTATTTAAAAAAAGTAAATGAACAATGGGCGGAGGAGGGGAATGGGATGTTTTGGATGTTCTTTTTTATTTTAATTTTTACTTTATTTTTTGGAGTAATGAAACTGCTCAAAGTTTGTGGTGATGAAAGCACAACTATATGATGATACTGTGAACAACTGATTGTACACTTTGAATGATTGTATGTTATGTGATTACGTCTCAATAAAATTGCATTTTAAAAAAGCAATATTCAACAAAAAGTCTATGTGCCTCTGAAGAGGAAATATGAATGGCTAAAAAACACTTGAAAAAATGTTCATCTTCACTAGCTATTAGGGAGATGCAAATTAAGACCACAATGAGATATCATCTGACACCAGTTAGAATGGCTGCCATTAAACAAACAGGAAACTACAAATGCTGGAGGGGATGTGGAGAAATTGGAACTCTTATTCATTGTTGTTGGGACTGTATAATGGTACAGGCACTCTGGAAGACAGTCTGGTGGTTCCTTAGAAAACTAGATATCAAGTTACCCTATGATCCAGCAATTGCAGTTCTTAGTATATACCCAGAAGATCTGAAAGCAGTGACAAGAACAGATATTTGTACTCCAATGTTCATAGCGGCATTATTCACAATTGCCAAGAGATAAATGTCCTTCAACAGATGAGTGGATAAACAAAATGTGGCATATACACATGATGCAGCAGTAAGAAGGAACAAGGTCCTGAAACATGACAACATGGATGAACCTTCAAGACTTAATGCTGAGTGAAATAACCCAGGCACAAAAAGAGAGATATTGTATGTTACCACTAATGTGAACTCTGTGAAAACTGTAAAATAAATTTTTATACTGTAGAATGTAGAGGACCTAGCAATAGACAGCAACTAGCGAAAAGGGAATGATTATGAAATAAGAACAGATAAGTTATGGAGGGTAATCTTAATGTTATGGGAAAGCTCAGGAACAACTATGGTTTGTTAATTTTTGCAGGGTATGGTAGGAACATATTAGAAGCAATGTAGTTACTTTAGGTTATTTGTTTTTCTAATTCCTTTGTTTGGTTTTGGTTTGTTAATTTTCTCGGGGTATTGTAGGAATATGTTGAAAGCAATGTAGCTATTTTAGGTTATTTGTTTTTCTTACTCCTTTGTCTTGTTTTGTTCGAAATGCTGGGGGGGTTGTTTTGTTTTTAATTTTTTGATAAATAAATTTAATAAAGTCTATGTCCTTATTAGCCAAGGTGAAGAGCAGGAGTTAGAAATTCTAGGTCCTCCATCACTTAAGAAAAAAATATTATGCCCAAAACTTGTTTATTAAATATGTTTTATGTGAAATATATGTAAGTAAAAATACCTGAAAATTATATATGATATATGCAAATAAAATACTCATGGAATCAGCACTTTTCATCCCACTTCAGGTCTAGAAATAGAACATTTCTTGCAATCCAGAAGCCCTCTGCACAATTCTTCCAGATTACACCTTCCTTCAATCCTAAATGTAGGCATTATTCTGACTTATGGTATACCTTTACTAGTTTGTACAAAATATTTTATTCACACCTGGACAATTCAATAAACTTCTGCTTTGTTACTAAAAATCAGTAAGAAATGATTAGTACAAGCGTTGTAAGCACTTAACTTCTACTTTGGGAGATGACTGATTCTAAGTTCCTTGTAAATAAAATCCTCTTCTAATTAACTAGGATGGGGTAATTCTTATTAATTTATTAACTTATGATTTTATTACAGTTGCATAACATGTCTGCATGATATTGATCTTTTGGAACATATTAAAGCTTCCTTTTTATTTAATAACTGGACTATGTAAGTTTTCCATGTGTTATTGCCAAGAATTTTTATTGTCTGTTTGTTGGAGCATGATGTCTTCTTTATCTAAAGACAAAGCAATGTTTCCTTTTACCAGTTGTCTGCTTTATCTATCATGAATCAGAAGTGTGTACCAGAAAGACATGTGCATCATTTCCAAATATATTGATTTATATACTTCTCTCTATAGTTTCTGTAGTTGTTGCTTTATAAAATTTTGATGGGAATTTTTGTCTATGATGGTTATATTTTCCTGTTTTATTGTTCTCTTCACCAGTATATATGATCTCCACCAGTATATATGATATTTTTGCCTCACATTGTATACATCAGATAGTAAGATTTATTGTGATTCATCTATTCTGAAATATCACTTCTTGTGCTTTTATTGTAAATCTTTTGTACAGAATTTTCTTTTGATATAAAATTTACCTCAGATACTCAGAACTGCCAATTTTTAAACTGTGCCACCTTTTGCCATATCATTCATTCTATCTATCTATCTACCTACCTATCATCTATCTCTATATTTATTTTCTGAACATTTGAGAGAGTTGCACACATCATAATTCTTGACATAAATACCTCCGTGTACATTTCCTACATTTAAGGATATTCACTTATGTAATCACATTCAGTGTAGTTAACAAGTTCAAGGAATTTAACATTGATATAAAACTTCATTCTATATTCTAATTTTTCTTAAGTCCCAATAATGTCATTTTGAGCCTTTCTCCTCCATTCTTAGATTCCATCCAGTATCACATATTGCATTTAATTGTCATTATCTCTGTTATCTTTCTTTCTCTCTTTTCTAATTGTGAAAACATAACATAAATCTTCCCATCCTAACCCTTCCCAAGCATATCAATCAGTGGGATAGATTGCATTTACAAATTTTGCAGACCCTCACCAACATCCATTACTAGAATTTTCCCTTCATCCCAAACAGAAATCCTATAATCATTTTGCATTATCTCCCCATTGCCCCTGTTCCCCATTTCTGACAACCTGTTCTCTTCTATCTGTCTCTATGAGTTTGCATATTCTCTGATATTTTCTTTGTAATTATGAACAAAGAAAGAATGAAGGGCTTAAATTTAATATCCTAAATCTGTAACAATCTTGTTTGCTTTGATTACAACTTAACTTCAACAGTATACACATACTATGTTCCTATACTCCTCCATCCCCCCACTTTTATGTAGTTCTTGGTCACAAATTGCAGGTTTATACATTTTGAGTCCAAAACCACTGATTTATTATTACATTTAATGCATTTGCCTTTTAGATCCTCTAGAAAATAAAAAGCGTAGTTACAAGTACAATAGCCCTAGTATTTATATTTACCCATATCATTATCTTTACTGGAGATATTTATATCTTCATGTGGTGTCAGTCAATTGTCTTGTGCCTTTCAACCTGCAGAACTCCATTTAGCATTTCTTGTAGGACTGGTTTGGTGGTGATGAAGTCCCTTAGCTTTGGTTTATCAGGGACTGTTTTAATCTTGCCCTCATTTTTGCAGAACAGTTTTGCAAAATACAGAATTCTTGGTGGGCATTTTTTTTTCTTTTTCTTTCAGTACTTTATATTGCCTTTTGCCTCCATGATTTCTGATGAGAAATTGGCACTTGGTCTCATTCAGGCTCCCTTATATATGACAGGTTGCTTCTGTCACGCAGCTTTCAGAATTCTCTTTTTATCTCTGGCATTCAACAGTTGGATTATATCATAGCTTGGTGTGGGTCTATTTGGGCTTATGTTGTTTGGAGTTGACTGAGCACCTTGGATGTGTCTTTCATTAAATTTGTGAAGTTTTAAGCCATTATTTCCTTGAATATGCTCTCTGCCCCTTTATCTTTTTGTTCTTCTTTTGGGACTCCCATTAATGTGTTTGTTAGTACATTTCATGGTATCCCATGGGTTCCTCAGGCTCTGTTCAATTTTATTCATTCTTTCCTCTTTCTGCCCCTCAGATGAGATGATTTCAATTGCCTTTTCCTCAGATTCATTGAATCTTTTTTCTCCAGCTCCAGTCTGCTATTGAACTCCTCTAGGATATTTTTAATTTCCGTTAATTTTCATCATTTCCATCTCTGTATTTAGATCCTTTTTCTGTTCTCCTGATTTACTTAGTTCTTTGTCCACATCCTCTATTAGCTCTTTGAGCATATTTGTGAGCATATTTATGACCATTTTTAAAAAGTCTTAATCCCAAATGTCCCAGGTCTGATCCTCCTCATTCATGGCTTCTAATGTTTTAATTTCCTCCTTTGCTTAGGCCATTGCTTCCTGTTTCTTTAAATGTTTATAACCTTTTCTTGAAACTTGGACACTTTGATATTTTAGTGTATTATCACTCGAATTTAGACTCTGAAACATCTGTTCCTTAAGCTTTTCTGCAACTATATGTCATGTATGTCATATCCAGTGTTATGACAAAGATTTCCTTGAGTGCCAGGACCTAAGGAAGAAGAGGAAGAGAAAGAGGAGGAGGAGGAAGAGGAAGAAGAAAAGGAAAAAGAGAAAACACCATTCCCAGTCTTTGCAGATTGACCTTTGTGAATAC
Source organism: Choloepus didactylus (assembly GCF_015220235.1). NCBI lineage: Eukaryota > Metazoa > Chordata > Mammalia > Pilosa > Megalonychidae > Choloepus > Choloepus didactylus. The sequence goes on from NC_051333.1 coordinate 18,026,476, forward strand.
ACTCCTTGTTGCTTATCCATACAAATTGATTAGAGAATAGCTCCAGACCAAAGTGTGGGGGCCTCCCTGGTCCGTTCTGTGCACATGCCTTGTCTTGGGCATACACATTTGGTCCTAGGAATTACCCCATTTACATGGATATGAATGTCCCCTCTTCCCTAGAAAGTTTCCTCACAGTAAGCCAGCAATCCCTTGCCCTGGAGAAGCATGACTTGATTGCTCTCCCACAGCATTCTGTGGGAGAGCTCTGTGTGCCACCTTCTACATGTAGGGCAAGTTCTGGGACAGCAAGTGCCTCAGGCCACCACCAGACAGATTGGGTCAGACATATTGTATGTGCATAAGGGTTATTCTGCTCCCTCCGGAACGAGGACCAGAGATCCAAACTGGGAGCACAGGCCAGCTCCAAGTCAAGTCAGTGAGGAGTGGAAAAGGGGCCAGCTAGGAGACCAGGAGATCCTACGACTTTTAAGTAGGCTTTTTTGTTGATTCAGCACAACAGCTTTTAAGTGATTTCCTAGTGTTTGAGAAAGATGTTTCTGCCAGTTCTTACCATTGCTCAAAAATTCTGTTGGGGGACAGAGCCCTGAAGCCTCTTACTCTGCTATCTTGATTGGGGTGGCAGTGTCAGTCTTTTTTTAAACATATTTTTACTTTTTATTACAATTATTGAGCACTCTAGGTTTCACCGAGTTATACAGTCCCAGTCTTTATCTTCTTTCATTCTGTTGTCCCACATGCTCTTAATCTTCCTCTTTCAACCATACCCACAGTCAACTTTGTTCAGTGTACTTACACTGATGTGCTATTAACTCCCAAAATTGTTTTCCAAACCTCTCACTCCTGTCTTTTCCTTTCTGTCTGCAGTGTTTCCTGTAGTGTTTCCTGTAGAGCAGGTATCTTGTTCACAAAATCTGTCAGAGAATATTTTAAGTTTCCCTCATATTTGAATGACAGTTTTGCTGGATATAGGATTCTTGGTTGGTGGTTTTTCTCTTTCAGTATTTTAAGTATATCATCCCACTTCCTTCTTGCCTCCATGGTTTCTATTGAGAAATCTGCACATAGTCTTATCAAGCTTCCTTTGTATGTGATGAATTGCTTTTCTCTTGCTGCTTTCAGATTCATTCTTTATCTTTGACATTTGATCATTTGATTATTAAGTGTCTCCATATAGGCCTATTTGGATCTACTCTGCTTGAGGTACACTGTGCTTCTTGGATCCATAATTTTATGTCTTTCATAAGAGATGGGAAATTTTCATTGATTATTTCCTCTATTATTGCTGCTGCCCCTTTTCCCTTCTCTCCTCCTTCTGAGACACCAGTGACATGCACATTCTGGCATTTCATTTTGTCCTTAAGTTCCTGGAGACATTGCTCATATCTTTCCATTCTTTTCTCTATCTGTTCTTTTGTGGGCTTTCAGGTGCATTGTTCTCCAGTTCCTGAGTGTTTTCTTCTGCCTCTTGATCTTCTGTTGTATGTTTCCATTGTGTGTTTCATTTCTTGTGTTGTGCCTTTCATTTCCATAGATTCTGCCAGTTGTTTTTTCAAACTTTCGATTTCTGCCTTATGTATGCCCAGTGTTTTCATTATATGCTTCATCTCTTTTGCCATATCTTCCCTAAACTTTTTGAATTGATTTAGTATTAGTTGTTTATATTCCTGTATCTCAGTTGAAGTGTAAATTTGTTCCTTTGGGCCATAACTTCACTTTTCTTAGTGTAGGTTGCAGTTTTCTGTTGTGTAGGCATCTGATTTCCTTGGTTACCCCAATCAGATTTTCCCAGACCAGAACGGGCTCAGGTCTCAGAAGGATGCAATAGTATGACATCTCCCTGAGAGTGTGTCTTAGAAGATTGGTACACCCTGTGAGGCCTCAAGTCACTGTGTCTTTTCACCCAGCATTGGCACCTATCAGCTTGTATCTCCAGACTAGTGTAAGGAGATGTGGCCCATGGTTGTTTTCCCCCAGGCTCTGGGGACTGGTTCTCAATGGAAGGTGGGTAGCAGAACTTGGCTCCAACTTCTTCCTCTTAGGGAAAATACACCCCCTAGAGAGAGCTTGTTTACATTTGAATAGTCTCTCTGCCTGTGCTATCTCCACCCTTGTCTGGGTCAGAGTATTGGGAACTGAAAATGACTGAGGTTTTCTCCACTGAGCCAAAAACAGGACAGAAAACCACCTTCACGGCCAGTCCATGGCTATCCTCTGGCTCTCCAAGGTCAGTCATCACCAAAAGCCTCTGTCTGCTTGTTGGGGATTTATAGCTTATATTGAGCAGTCCAAGCTTGTTAATTAAAATCCCAGTTGGAGCTCAGCTGAGCTATATTCACTTGCTCAGAGAGTGCTGCTCTCTAGCACCATGAGGTTTTGCAGTTCGGGCCATGGGGGGAGGGGGCTCCCAGCTTGGATCCACAGTTTTTACTTACAGATTTTATGCTACAATCTTGAGCATTCCTCCCAATTCAGGTTGGTGTATGTTGAGTGGATAGTCACGTTTGTCCTCCCACAGTTATTCCAGATTATTTACTAGTTGTTCTTGGTTGTTTATTAGTTGTTCCAGGGGGACAAACTAGCTTCCACTGCTCTCTATGTCACCACATTCTTCCATCTCCAGCGGGGTTAGTCTTTTAAAGTATAGCCATTCTGGTAGATATGTAATGTATTCCATTGTGATTTTAATATTTGCATTTCCCTGATATCTAATGACATTGAGAACATTTTCATTTATTTATTGGTCATTTCTATAACTTCTATTGTTAAGTATTCAAATCTTTTTGCTCATTTAAAATTTTGAGTTATTTGTCTATTATTGAATTGTAGTAGTTATTTATATATTCTGGATACCAGGCTGTTGTCAAATATTTACTGTACAAATGTTTTCTGGGACTTGCCTATTCCTTTTCTTAACTGTGTCTTTTGAAGAGAAGACATTTTAAATTTTGATGAAGTCTAATTTATAATTTTTTCTTTTATGATTATTGCTTTCTGCAACTTGTTCTTTAAACTTTTGCCTATCCCCAAGTTACAAAGATATATTCCCATATTTTCCTTAAAAAGCTTTTTGATTTTGCCAGTTATAGAATGTATTGTGTAATCTTTAAAAATTTTTTTTAATTGTGATTGTTCACATACCGTACAATTATCCAAAGATCCAAAGTGTACAATCATACAGATGTGCATCCATCACCACAATTAATTTTTGTTCAATTTTTAGAACATTTTCATTACCCCAGAAAAGAAATAAAGACACAAAAAAAAAAAAAAAAAAGAAGAAGAAGAAAAGGAAACTCAAATCCTCCCATATCCCTAACCACCCCTCCTCCATTGTTGACTTGTAGTATTGGTATAGTACCTTTGTTACTGTTTATGAAAGAACACTGAAATACTACTAACTGTAGTATATAGTTTGCAATAGGTATATATTTTTTCCCTATATGCCCCTCCATTATTAACTTCTAGTTGTAGTGTTATACATTTGTTCTGGTTCTTGAAAGAGATTTCTAATATTTCTACAGTTAATGTCAGACATTGCCCACCACAAGGTTTACTGTTTTATACATTCCCATCTTTTAATCTTCAGCTTGCCCTCTGGTGACATACATGACTCTGAGCTTCCCCTTTCCACCACATTCACACACCATTCAGCACTGTTAGTTATTCTCACAATGCCCTACCATCACCTCTGTTCATTTCCAAACATTTAAGTTCATCCTAGTTGAATATTCAGCTCATATTTAGCAACCGCTCCCCATTCTTTAGCCTTGTTTTGTATCTTGGTAACTTATATTTCATGTCTATGAGTTTACATATTTTAATAGTTCCTATCAGTGAGACCCTGCAATATTTGTCCTTGTATCTGGCTTATTTCACTCAGTATACTGCCCTGAAGATTTCATCAACCCATTTTTTTTTAAGATGGTCTTGCTCATACACCATACATTCCATACTAAGTAAACAATCGATGGTTACCTGTATAGTCACATATTTCTGTGTTCACCACCTTCACCACTATCTATATAAGAACATATACATTTCTTCCACAAAGCAAGAGGAAGAGTCAAAGAAGGTAGAGAGGCAAAAGAAAAAGAAAAATTATAGAGAAAAAAATATGACAGCTAGGAAGCAGAGAAAGGAAAGATAACCTTAGATCAAAGTAGAATAAAGAGTCAGACTACACCACCAATGCCAAGAGTCTCACACCCCTCCCCTATGCCCCCCTCTTGTCTGCATTTACCTTGGTATATTGCCTTTGTTACATTAAAGGAAGCATAATACAATGTTCCTGTTAATTATAGTCTCTAGTTTATGTTGATCGTATTTTCCCCCAATACCTCCCTATTTTTAACACCTTGCAAGGATGACATTCATTTGTTCTCCCTCTTGAAAAAACATACTTGTACATTTTATCACAATTGTTGAACACTCTAGGTTTCCCAGTCTTTATCTTTCCTCTTTCTTTCTGGTGTCCCACATGCTCCTAACCTTCCTCTTTCAATCATATTCATAGTCATCTTTGTTCAGTGTACTTCCATTGCTGTGCTACCATCACCCAAAATTGTGTTCCAAACCTCTCACTCCTGTTTTTTCCTATCAGTCTGTAGTGCTCCCTTTAGTGTTTCCTGTAGGGCAGGTATCTTGTTCACAAACTTTCTCATTGTCTGTTGGTCAGAGAATATTTTGAACTCTCCTGCATATTTGAAGGACAGTTTTGCCAGACATAGGATCCTTGGTTGGCAGTTTTTCTCTTTCAGTATCTTAAATATATCACACCACTTCCTTCTTGCCTCCATGGTTTCCGCTGAGAAATCTGCCCATAGTCTTATTAAGCTTCCTTTGTATGTGATGGATTGCTTTTCTCTTGCCACTTTCAGGATTCTGTCTTTGTCTTTGATGTTTGATAATCTGATTATAAAGTGTCTTGGCATAGGCCTATTCAGATCTATTCTGTTTGGGGTATGCTGTACTTCCTGGATCCATAATTTTATGTCTTTCATAAGAGATGGGAAATTTTCATTGATTATTTCCTCTATTATTGCTTCTGCCCCTTTTCCCTTCTCTCTTCCTTCTGGTACAACAATGATACATACATTCTTGTATTTCATTTTGTCCTTAAGTTCCTGGAAATGTTGCTCATATTTTTCCATTCTTTTCTCTATCTGTTCTTTTGTGTGTAGGTTTTCAGGTGCATTGTTCTCCAGTTCCTGAGTGTTTCTTCTGCCTCTTGAGCTCTCCTGTTGTATGTTTCCACTGTGTCTTTTGTCTCTTGTGTTGTGCCTTTCATTTCCATAATTCTGCCAGTTGTTTTTTTGAACTTTTGATTCCTACCTTATGTACACCCAGTGTTTTCTTTATAGCCTTCATCTCTTTTGCCATATTTTCTCTAAACTTTTTGAATTGATTTGGCATTAGTTGTTTAAATTCCTGTGTCTCAGTTGAAGTGTAAGTTTGTTCCTTTGACTGGGCCATAACTTTGTTTTTCTTAGTGTAGGTTGCAGTTTTCTGTTGTCTAGGCATCTGGTTTCCTTGGTTACCCCAATCAAGTTTTCCCACACCAGAAGAGGCTAAAGTCCCAGAAGGAGGAAATATTCAGTATCCAGTTTCCCTGATGGTGTGTCTTCGAGAATTGACATACCCTGTGCTTTTCTGCACAGCAGGTGGTGCCTGTCAGCATGTTACTTCAGACTGGTGTAAGGAGGTGTGGCCCGTGGCTGTTTTCCCCCAGGCTCTGGGGTCTGGTTCTGAATGGAAGGCAGGTAGTAGAGCTGGGCCCCACCTCTTTCCTCTTGAGAAGCTATGCCCCCTACAGAGATGTCATTTGCATATAAATAGATTCTTTGTTTCTCTGACTCTGCTGTCTACACCCATGTCTGGGTCAGAGTGTTGTGAATTTAAAATGGCTGAGGCTTTCTCTACTGTAGAGCACTGCAAGCCAAAAATGGTTGAGGCTTTCTCCACTGAGTCGCCCAGGTTGAGATAGGGAGAAAGGGACAGAAAGCCCCTTTCAGGGTCAGTCTATGGCCCCCAGATTCACCCATTGGCCAGAGATAGCACCCGATCCTTTGGGTTCCCTGTCCCGAGACACATACGTCCCCTGACTCTCCAAGGTCAGTCATCACCAAAAACCTCTGTCTGCTTGTTTGGGATTCACAGTCTGTATTAAGCGGTTAACATTAAAACCCCAGTTGGAGCTGGGCTGAGGTATATTTGCTTATTCAGAGAGTGCTGCTCTCTAGCACTGTGAGGCTTCCGTGAGGGAGGGGCTCTCGGCTTGGGTCCACAGTTTTTGCTTACAGATTTTATGCTGAGAATTCGGGCATTCCTCCCAATTCAGGTTGGTGTATGATGAGTGGACAGTCACGTTTGTCTCCCCGCAGTTATCCCAGGTTATTTACTAGTTGTTCCTGTTGTTTATTAGTTGTTCCAGGGGGACTAACTAGCTTCCACTCTTCTCTATGCCACCATCTTAGCTCATCTCCTCTTTTGTCTTTTTGTTCTACATGTCTACGAGATTCATCCATGTGTTGCACGTATCAGTAGTTTGTTCCTTTTTATTGCTGAGTAGTATTCTAATGTAAGAATATTCCACAATTTCTTTACATATTATTCTATTAATGACATCTGGTTTTTCTAATTTAGGTCTATTATGAATAAAGCTGCTATGAACATTCTTGTGTATCTTCAACTTTACAAGAAAATTCCAAACCTTTTCCCAAAGTGTTTATGGCATTTATACTCCCACCTGTAATGCATGAGAGTTCTAGAGACTCCATATCCTCACCAATATTTTGTGTTGCCAAGTTTTTAATTTAGTCATTTTGGTGGGTGTGTAGAGATATCTCATTTTGGTTTTGAAATGTATTTCTGTGATGACAATGATATTGAACACTTTTTTCATATGCTTATTGGATATTTGTATATCTTCCTTTATGAACTCTGTGTGTGTATTCAAGTCTTTTTTCAATTTTAAAATTGGGTTGATTGTTATTTTGTTATTGAGTTATAGTTTGCTTTTTTTTTTTTAATAAACACCAGATACAAGTCCTTTGTCAGATAGATGCTAAGCAAATATTTTATTTATTTGTACTGAGTATTCATTTTCTTATGGTGTCTTTTGACAATATACAAAAGGAGTTATTAATTCTGATAAAGCATAATTTATCAATTTTATTGGTATTTCTTTCTGTGTTTCTTAGGCAAAAAAAAGAAGTTTTTGCCTAATCATAGGTTGAGAAGATATTCTTCTACAATTTCTTCTAGAAGCTTTATTTCTGAAACTAATTTTGTAGGATATCTTTACCCATCTATATATACATATATGCATACATATATCTATGTGTGTGTATATATATAATATACCAATAGATAGATATCCTACCATATATATATATATATATATATATATATATATATATATATATATATATATATATATGTAGCTGGATCAATTTTCAAACATTTTCTTAGTTTTTACACATTTTCCATAAAATTGGTATTATACCTTCTCAAAATGTTTTATAGAATTCACTGCTAAAATGCTCTGGATCTGGGATGTTTTTTGAGGAAAGGTTTTTTTTTTAATGAATTCTAGAAAAATTGGATGGGTTCTGAAATCTACCAAAGTTAGTTTTTACTTTGTGTAGATCCATTTGTCTGTTTTATTTAGTTTTCCCAGTGAAAAGGGTATTTCAATTAGAGCTTTTCATTTTATAAATACACTATGAATTAATGAAAAAGCATGGATTTTGTTTATTCCTAAAATGTACAGTTAAAATGTCCATTCAACATAACAATACTTATGCTAAAATACCCAGTATTCAGTTTTGAAAGATAAGGCAAAAAAAAAAAAAAAGTGTAGGAGAAAGCTGAAGAATGCATTTTAAAAGTTAGTACATTTTGCTATACATCAGAAAACAGGATGAAAACTTGATTGTGTTTCTCAAAACATCATTAAAATCTTTGAGATAACTTTTTCCATTTAATCTTTTAAACATAAATATGTGAGATGTGCTGCTGTGCTGTATTAACACTCCCACCCCTTGTATCAGTCTTGAAATATTTTGTTTAAATCAGTGGGCTTAATATGTTCTGGGTGTTTATCTCCCTGTATTTAGATATATTTAATTGCAAATATACCAGAAATTAAACCTGTGTACACCCTAATCTAGCTGTGCGAGCTTCACCAAGTCACGTCTGCTCACTTTCCTCATTTATAAATGAAGAAATTGGCCAACTGAACTCTGAGCATCTTCAAATCTACCTTCTACCCTGAATTTTGCATGCTTGCCTGACTTAGTATTTCCAAAGTGATCTCTTTTTATGGTATAACTATTGTTTTGATTTTTGCTGAAAACATACAGTTCTGTCACAGCTCTGGAAATTGATCTGAAATGTATCCTTTAAGGTAACTGGGATGATCTGCCTGTAAAAAAAATTTCTTCCCCTTTGCTTTTATCTTTGGTGTACTTTCTTAATCCGACTTCCACTTGATTCATTTATCTTGTCGAACATTGAGAGTAAGGTGTCATGTTGTGGCTGAAGACTTGAAAAGAATGGAGCAAATAGGACTTCTTATTCTCAAATATTGACATGTTATCGGCAGTCACAGATTCAATTTCAGAACTGAGAATAAGTTTCCTTGGTACTTAGTGGCATCTGCTGAACTGAGCAGTATTTCCCATTGTACGGGATAACTTTATTCTGTCTCAAAGTCTGTGAACAGACTCCTAGCACCTTTCCTATCAAATTCCCAAAGAATTTTCCTATGTATTATGCTTTTTATTTTGGTTTACTTACAAACTTTTCTTAACCTAGGGTTGTTTTGTTTTGTATTCTTTTGTTTTTTTGATAGTTGTGGTATAGTGGGAAGAGTTTGAAAATGTAGTTCTAGCTTCTGCCTCTAGTTGGTTGCATAGCTTTGGGCAAGTCATGTTACATCACCTCTAGTATTCTCACCTATAAATTAGAACATCAGCCTAGGTGATGCAAACGTTTAAGGACTCTTCCTTAGGTACCCTCTAGATTTGTGATCCTTGACTCTTAAACAGTACGCTGTTTTGTTTTGTTTTATTATGACACTTGGTGTGCTCTTGGGGGGATGACCAGTAGAAACATGAGGGTTAGTTGGTTTTACTAATATGATTTGAAATTCAAAGCTATGTAGTGGTGATTGGTCAATAATTGACCATGCAGCTTAGAAACAATCTACTTTATTGCAACAGCCTACTTATAAATTGAGGGAGAATTTAAGTGGGGACAAGAGCAATGGATAGACATCCTGGCAAGAAAAGAATGGGCCCAGAAAAACTAAGGATTGGCTGGAGGAGTGAGGGGTCAACTTAGATTTCAGAGGAGTAGAAAGACTTATATATGCTCTTGAAGTTTGTAATGCAATACAACCTTGGTATCGCTTGGCTTTCTGAAAAATCAGCTTTGATCTTATGCTCGTTAAAAAAGTAATGTTATCTTCATACTTATTTAAATGACAACCTTGGAGCTTTAAAATTAGGTACCACTTTTGAAAGGTAAAAACAAACAACAAAACAAAACAAAACAAAACAGTTTTTCCCTAGAAACATAATTGCTGAACACTATGGTTTTCTACCTAAAGTTTTAGAGCAGTGATGAAACCAGGATAAAGTGATGATGCTGGCAAATGGTACACAGTAGGTGGGAACAAAACATAATACAATATTTCAGAAGAGTTAAAAACAGGCTGAATGTTCCCACGTACTAATGCTGCACACTTACATAAAATCTTTGGAAATGGAAAATATGTATTAGTGCATGTTGCCATGCTTCTTTGGGCAAAGATCTATTTTTGTTTTGGTCCATAATTTGCATTTAAAGTGTAAGCATTTAAAATACAGGTGTCATTCAATTTGTTACTGTATTTACATATTTTGATGTTCAGATTGTACCAGATTTGGCCAAATAGAGCCCCTAGAGGCTGACACTGTGATCTTTTGACATGGTTCTATCATTCTTTGAGCACTTTCCTAATTTCTGCCTTTGCAGAATGTTCCAAGCCAATCATGCATTTTCTCTTTCCGATCCTGGAATACACTATTTTTCCAAGGAGCCCTGGTTCCTTGGATATGGATGTTAGGTATGCTCATTGCTCATAGAAGCTAGGGATATCACTACTTGTATCTCCTCTCTGCTAGGATATATGTATATGTTTATTATACCGATATACAACATATATATATATACACACACACACACACAATCTATATTTCTATATTATCCATACATATTTTTTAAAACATAACTTTATATTGATATCTCCAATTGCAATCTAATATCCAAGGGTTCATTCTAGCCTCATTTCTTTATTTGCAACTCCCTTCTTCAACAATGATAAACCTGGCTCCTGTTATCCACAATTTATTTACTCTTGTGCTTAATTCTAGAATACATGAAGTAGTTTCGGAACTGCAAATCTGCATCACAGTGGAAATCAATCTACTAATTAGTGTTCATGATTTGTTTACAGGTTTTTGTTTTGTTTTGTTTTGTTTTTGTCTTTAGTCTGAGGGCATATGGTCAAATTTTATTCAAGAGTTGCTTGGCTTAGTTCTATTTCCCCCTTCAGTGTGGGGAAATAATATTTGTTTTTGCTTGTATTGCAATTTAGTTTCTCCCCTAAAAATTGTTGGTATTTAAAAAAATATATAAAACATTAACATGACCCAAAAAACAAAATATATACAAAAAATACCCATGTATGTCAGTCTATTTATGGACTTCGTTCTATTCCACTGGCCAACTCATGCACTAGTACCACACTGTTTTGATTATAGAGACCTTTAAAAATAACTGTTTGGACAAATCCCTCTTGTAGCTTTTCTTTTTCAATATTATCCTGGCTATTCTGCCATAAAACCTACACAATTACCACTATGAATACTGTATCTACTTCAGATAAAAAGTTTGACACTTCATTTTGTACATTTTTTTTTTCATTAGCCATGCTGGTAGGTGTATAGTTGTATCAGACTGTGGTTTTAATTTTCCCATTTCCTTAATGATTAATGAAATTGAGCACCTTTTCCTATATTTATTGGCCATTTGGATACTTACTTCTTCTGTAATGCTTTTTTGACTCTTTTACCCATTTCCTATTTGGCTTTTTGGCTGTCTTTCTGTCTATCAGTTCCTATTTGAAACTGATTATAAAGAAGTGGTCAAGATTAATTTTTCAATATGGATATTCAGCTAACCCAGCATTATTTATTGAAAAGACCACCCTTTCTCTACTACATTGTAGAGAAACCTTTGTCATAAATCAGGTTACCACATATGTGTAGATCTACTTCAGGACTCTTTATTCTGTACCACTGGTATATCTGTCCATTCTTGCACCAATCCACACTGCCTTAATGACTAAAATACGATTTATCACATTGTGCCAGTTTGAATATATTGTGTCCCCCAAATGCCATTATCTTTGATGTAATCTTGTGTGGGCAGACGTATCAGTGTTGATTAGATTGTAATTCTTTGAGTGTCTCTTTGGAATGCACCCCACCCAGCTGTGGGTGATGACTCTGATTGGATAATTTCCATGGAGGTGTTACTCCACCCATTCAGGGTGGGTCTAAGTTGATCAGTGGAGCCAAATAAATGAGCTGACATAACAGAAGGAACTCAGCACAACTGTGAGTAATGAGTTGAAGAGGAGCTACAGCCAAGAGGGACACTTTGAAGAAAGCACAGGAGCTGCAGATGAGAGACAGTTTGAAGACAACCATTGAAAGCAGATGCTTGCTCCAGAGAAGCTAAGAGAGGACAAATACCTCAAGAGCAACTGAGAATGACATTTTTGAAAAACTGCAGCCTAGAGAGGAATGTCCTGGGAGAAAGCCATTTTGAAACCAGAACTTTGGAGCAGATGCCAGCCACGTGCCTTTCCCGCTAACAGGTTTTCTGGACAGCATTGGCCATCCTCTAGAGAAGGTACCCATTGCTGATGGATTATCTTGGACACTTTATGGCCTTAAGACTGTAACTGTGTAACCAAATTAACCCCCTTTTATAAAAGCCAATCCATCTCTGGTGTTTTGCATCCCAGTAGCATTAGCAAACTAGAACACACATTAACAAATTCACGGAGAAAAACATATTAATGTGCCAAAACAGCATCTGACAATATTCAGCAGGCATTCCTAACAAAAATTTAAATAGAAACTGATGGAAACAACTTAGCCACAATAAAGCCTATTATCCCAAACCAAGAGCAAACATTATGCTTAATGATTTCCATTAAATTTTGGGAAAAGACTACATGCCTTGTGACAAAGATTGTTTTCCTTCTCTTGACCAAGCTGCCGGCCTTAATCCTCACAAGCCCTTATCTGCTCCTTCCCTACCCCTGACCTCCCCCCTCCTCCCTCCCTCTCATCCCAGCTACCCAGGTGTCTGAAAGGCTCCTACATGGGTAGTTATTTAAGTCCCTCTTCATCTCTCTCCCCCTCTCCCAGCCCTGACAGAATCCAGATGGCCTAATTACTGCAAAGGAAAATATTCGGAATCAAGTAGTGCTAACCACACCCTCAGTACTCTCTCAACCAACTCTGTGGAACCAAACCATTCTAAATGCAACCTCAGCAATTATTCAACCCTCCCAGTGATCAATACTCCCTTACTATCTTTCAGTGCCTTTCCTCCAACCCACCCCCACCCTTAAAAAGCTTGCTATCCTTTGTTTCTATGCAATTGCATTCTACTCTCCTGCTATAGCAGCCCCCTAAATAAAGTCATCCTGCTGTGTTTAACACTGTCTGGTGCAAGGTTTTTTTTGTTTGTTTGTTTTCATTTTTTGACACTTGTTCTGGAGGTTCTTTACATTACAATAAGAATAGTTAATAATCACTATAAATATTCAGAAAAAAGTTATATGTATTTGCAGTTGACAAAGCTGGTTGCCTAGAAAACCAAGAATGTAGTAAAAAGAAAATGAAAATGATTATTGGTAAGAATGGAAGCTATGACTGCATCCATAATTAAAATTTTTATATAACCATATCAATTTAAACACAGATGTAATACAAGCCACAATGTGAGAGAAGGAAAGTCCCTCAGAGACTAGATTATTATCCAGGATGCTATTTTTTTAAATCCTATAATTCTTATAAGAAATTTTTTTAAAAATTTTAAGAAAAGGAACATGGGCAAAAGGAATAAATTGGGAAGTCACAGTGTTTACCCAATAAAACACATGAGAAAAATGCTCAACTCACAATTAATTAGGAAAATATTAAGCCACATACCAGAAATGGGGATAAAAGGAAATATTTCACTGGTTGAAGGAATCATAAATTGGTACAATAATATTCTCTACTTCTATGGCAATATTTAGTGAAGCTGAAGGTGACTATAACTCATAACTGAGAATTCCATTTTGCTAAATACCTCAAAAAAAAAAAACTTGCTTATATACAGCAAGAAACAAAGATATTAAAGTATTTTTGAACAGTGAGAAATAATATACAGCCTATAAACATTCATCAATGGGTTTAAATACATTATGGTGAATCTATATAAAGTATAGGGCTAGTGGGTTTTTCTTTCTGTTGAAAAGCACTATTTCCACATTCAAAAAGTCAAGTTGCTGCTTATATAACATGATGTAAATTGCAAAGAACTTTATCTTGCTTTTCTTCCCAAAAATGTAACCCTACCACCTAGCATAATGCTGACTTCCCCGTTCTTGAAGTCACTCCTTTAGGTTATGGCAGCTTCTGTCAAAGTGCAAGCACATCTGCAACTGGTATCTGGAATAGTGTAATCTGAGATACATTTGGGTTATATAAAATGAAATAATTTCCTTTGCTAGTCTTTAGATAGGTACTGTGTTTGGTATTTTTCCTCCAGAAAATATAGTATAGATCTCAAATGCTTCTTTGAACACAAAACCATTTTCTTTAAGTACCACTAAGTACTAGGATTCTGTGGAACATACTTGTAGATGTATGAGTTACGTACTGTCTTCATAAAGATACGTTAACATAAAAATATTACCTGTGAAGAGAAATACATTGATCTATAAGCAAAAAAAAATTATAGCACTTAAAATGGATTTAATGTAATTAATTACACAGACATCAGAGAGGTTTGGCATAAAATGATGAGTTGTAGCAGTAATCATTTTTATTTTGTGGACATTAATAACTCTTCACTGTTGAATTTGTTTTGCATTTGCATTCCTTTTGTCAAGTCAGATAAAGCTAGATGGAAACAATACAAGATTTTGGGACTGAATCATGTCATTTTTTAACCATTTTACATTGCTAAGTTAGAACACTTAAAATGGGGATACATAATTAAATCATAACAAATCAGGCCCTGGGTATTCTTGATAAACCATTTTACGTTCTAAAATTATTTTAGGAGACTACAGAGTTAAATTTACTGTCACTTACTTGGAATTTCTGCAAGTATCTTAAGTGAAATTGGTCCAGATTTTTAGATGCTACCTAATTTTTATTATTGGTATATTTGCCTTATAGTGTTCTAAGTTGAGAGTTAAATTGTATTCCCCCAAATGAGATGATGAAATCCTAACCCTCCATACCTGTGAATGTGAATTTAATTGAAAATAGGGTCTTCATGGATGTAATCAAGTTAACCTAAATCCAATGACTGGTGTCCTCATAAAATGGTCACGTGAAAACAGAGACACGGGGAGAATGCCCTGTGACAAGAGGCAGATGCAGCTGCAAACCAAGGTAGCTGAGGAATTGCTGGTTAAGGACCAGAAGCTAGGAGAAAGGTATGTAACAGATTCTCCCTCAGAGCCTCCAGAACTGTGAGAATTCCTGGTTTTAAGCCACCCCAATTGTGCTTTGTTATGGAAGCTCTAGGAAACTAACAGAGACAGCAAAAACTTGTTAGAGATTATCTTTTCTTTAAATCTTTTTGCCTGCAAAACTATTATAGGTTTTGGGTTTTTTAAAAAAATAAGATTGACTACATTAAAAATTTTATTCTATTTATAGATCTGTTCAAGTTTTCTGTAGTATAGCTTTCTCTAATTTCTTCTGTATTTTTGTACATATTCGATATATGTATACATTATTACATACGTAATTTTTAAAATCTGTGATATCACTATCTCACATCTCCCACATGTAAAGCTGCAACTGAGGTCCCCCCACCGTAAGAACTGCTAATTCTATATTAACGGTTTTTTCAAAGAAACATCCTTGCTTTAAATTATTAAGTATTACATTAATTTCTGCTTTATCATTTAAGTTAGGGTTTTTTTTTTTCAATTTATTTTTGTGGCTTAATACTTTTTTTTTTTTTAATTACCAATTGTCTCTTGTATGACAGGCACTGCACTGTGTCAGATGTGGGGACAGTGGTGAACAAGACATCTTCAATTTAGGTTTTCTGAATGCATTCAAGTTTTCAACTTTCTACCAAATAGAGGTTTTGCAACATCCCACAAATTTTAATTGTAGGCATCACATTATCATTCATTTCTAAATAGTCTAAAATTTCAGATTTGATTTTCTACCTTGAAAAGTGAAAATTTTCAAATATAAGCAAAGTTAGTGAGAATAGGTGCTATCATCTGATTTCTATTATTGGTATATTTGCCTTATAGTGTTGTGGGTTGAACCTAAGTACCCATTACCTAGTTTCAGCATTTAACATTTTGCCAATCTTGTTTCAGCTATCCCTTCCATCTTTTTTCCTGAAGCATTTTAAAACAAATCATAGATGACATAATTTTACCCTTGCCCACTTCAGTGTGGATCACCAATAAACAAGGACTTACATAAGCACATACACACTTCCACAATACCATCATTATGCCTAACAACGTGAACAATAATTGCTTAATATCATTTAATACTCAGTCCATGTTTACATTTCTGCAAGTCTTGAAAATGTCTTATTTGCTCAAATCAGGATCCAAATACACTGCTTACACTATTATTTGATGTGCCACATAAATCTCTTTTAATTTGTAAGATTCATTTTTTCATGATATGTATTGGCTAAGAAACTAGGTCATTAATCTGTAGAATATCCTATATTTTTTATTTGGCTGTTTACTTCCTTGTCATCAATTTGTTCCTTTACTCCCCCACATTTCTTGTAAACTGGCAACAAGATTTAGAGACCTAATAATTTTGGTTCAATTTTTTGGGCAAGAATTTCACAGGTTGTGCTGTATTCCACTGTATCAATTAAGAGGTGTTTATTCTGCTTGATCCAGTTTAGAGATGTTAATATAGATTGGCAGGTTGTCATTCTGCTCCATCCATTATTTTTCACCTAACGGCTTTGATATACATTGATATCACCATTATTATTTCACAAATAAGATTAATATCATTCTTTTGATATTTATCGGCTGGAATTTTCTAATAAAAACTTCTCTTCAATTTTTGGTTGCCTTGAAATACAGTATGAAAAAGAAACAAAAGATAAATTCCCCTTCTTTACCTTAACTTTAAAACAATGCTTTAGTGGCCTCCATAGCTGACCAGTGCATTTGGTCAGACACATAACAAGCCATGAAAGGTTATAGCTGCCCTGACAAATAGACACATCAACCAACTTGAAGGGATTCCTACTGGCCAAAGATAGGATAAATTTGATTTAAAAAAAAAAAAAAAGAATAAAAAAGCTGCAATGCAGTGCTTTTTAAAAGATTTAACCCAATACTTAAAGGTGATTTTAAATTTCCAAATAGTTTCCTATTGTTTTCCTTGTTAATTTTTAACTAAATTTAGACTGTCAGAGAATACAGAACATAGAATACTTGCTTTCTTAATCAACAAACTGCTTCACACTCTTCATGATTCTTTAACATGTAATTCTCAAAAATCCCACATGCACCTGAAGTTTTCTTCCCTACATGAATTTTTCAATGCAGTTCTGTCAAGTATTTCTCACTTCCACTATTTTAACAAGAATTATCTGTTCATTAAGAGATAAGTGGTAATAGGAGGCATTTCTATATTCATACTGCCCATATTCTTTCATATGAATTCTCAAAAAGAGTAGTCTTAATGATAGTAATAAAAACAAAATTTAGTGGCTTAAAACAACCATCATTTTATTACATCTTGGGTTAGGAATATGGGCAGGGAATCTAGTTGAGCTAATCTTCTGTTCTATATGGCATCAATTGAGGTCCCTTGGTGGCATTTGACAAATGACTGGTCTGGAGAATCCAAAATGATTTCACTACTATGTCTGGTGTCTCAAGAAGAAAAGGCTCAGCAGGATGCCTCTTCCTATCCATGTGGTCTCTTCAAATGGACAGCCACACTTTTTTTTAACATGATAGCTCAGGGCTTTTGACAGTGTTCCAAGAAATCACGCCAGTGAAGCCTGGGTCCAGAAACTGGCACAGCAGTACTACTGTATTCTACTGGTCAAAGGAGTCACAGAGCCTACCCATTAGAAGGGAGGTGATATGTACTCTACCTCTTGATGACAGGCGTGCCAAAGAATTTGCAGCCATCTTCAATCTGTCACAGTTTTATGTCAAAATTTTATAAATGAAGAAAATTGTAGCACAGAGCAGTTAAGTGACTTGCTCAATATTAACACAATTAGGAAAGTGGTGGGATAGAGAATGTTAAGGGTCTTTCTCACATTTGTTATATTAATAGGATTAGTCTTTAGAATGAATTTGCTTAAGTTTACCGGTTTGAGTGATGGTAGAATATATTAAAACATTTTTTTCAACGGTATAAAATCTTTTATGCCAAGTCAAGGGATTCATTACTACATTCACAGAATGTTTTGTAACACAAGATTGAGGGGATTTTCTTATACTTTTACATTATGAATTTTCAGATGATGGGTAAGGTGTGAATGCTGTCTAAAAGCCTTCTTACATTCCTTACATTCATAGGGTTTCTCACCAGAATGAATTCTCAAATGTTGAATGAGGGATGAATTAAGTCTAAAAGCCTTCCTACATTCCTTACATTCAAAGGGTTTCTCACCAGTATGAATGCTCTGATGCAGAGTAAGTTTTTGGCGCAATCTAAAGGCCTTCCCACATTCTTGACATTCATAGGGTTTCTCACCAATATGGATACTTTGATGCTGAGTAAGTTGTGAGAGTAGTCTAAAGGTTTTCCCACATTCCTTACAGTCATACGGTTTAATACCAATATGAATACTCTGATGTGAAATAAGTTGTGAGTAACGACTGAAGGCCTTCCAGCATTCCTTACATTCATAAGGTTTCTCACCAGTATGGATTCTGTGATGGAGAATAAGATGATAACCACGACTAAAGGTCTTTCCGCATTCCTTACACTCATAGGGTTTCTCACCAGTATGAATTCTCTGATGGAGAGTTAATTGCTGCCGCACTCTAAAGGCCTTCCCACATTCCTTACATTCATAGGGCTTCTCACCAGTATGAAGTTTGTAATGTACTCTAAGGCCTGAGGCACACAAGAAGGGCTTCCCACATTCTTTACATTCGTAGGGTTTGTCAGAAATATTAATTCTCTGGTGTCGTGTAAGGTGTGCAAACTGTCTAAAGGCCTTCCCACATTCTTTACACACAAAGGGTTTCTCACCAGTATGAATCCTCTGATGGAGAGTAAGTTGTCCACGCACTCTAAAGGACTTCCCACATTCTTTACATTCATAGGGCTTCTCAACAATATGAGTTTTCTGATGTACTCTAAGTTCTGAGCCACATATGAAAGCTTCTCCACACTCCTTACATTCATAGAGTTTTTCACCAGAATGAAGTCTCTGATGTCGAGTAAGATGTGCAGTCTGCCTAAAGGCCATCCCACAATCCTTACATTCATAGGGTTTTTCACCAGTGTGAATTCTGTAATGAAAAGTAAGTTGTTGGCGTACTCTAAAGGCCTTCCCACATTCCTTACATTCATAGGGTTTCTCAACAAAATGAGTTCTCTGATGTGGAGTTGGAGACATGTGTTTTTGGTATGAGGATACTTTTCCAGAAATGATTTTCATTTGACTGAAATATCCCTGTTGAGGTCCCTCTTGTCCTTCAAATTTGCTTTTGCATTCCCAATCATGTTTTAAAACAAGGTCCTTAAGGCCACGGTTTTTCATTCTTTCCATTATCTTCCACTGGGATAAATTTACTTCATAAACGTCATTTTCCGAAAATAACTTCTTGGTCTCATACATGGTCTCCAAATCTGAAAGAAAAGAGAGCAAACATATGCTGTTTTCTTGTTCTAAAAGAAGAAAAATTTCTACAGTGAAATAAAAGACAATCAAATTAATGCCCAATTGAATCATAAAATACTTGTCATACAATTTGAAAGAAAAAAGGAAAAAGAACACTGGGAACAATGAGAGTTCATGAAAGAAAAGAGAGGTTAGTGATAAATATTTGAAGTCAGTGGTTCTAATTTGAGGTGTGGATCAGAATCATCTTGGAGGCCTGCTACAACACTGAAGTTGAGACAGCACCCAAACAACTTGGAACAGATTCTACAGTTCTGGGTGGTCCTATATTTAATACTCTCCACACAATGATTCCGAAGAAGATCAAAGACCAGGTGTAAGAAAGGTTTAAGTTTAGCTTTCACATAAAGGCAACATGGAGTAGGGAAAATGGAAACTAAACAAGACTGGCTCAAATGGGCTCCGCGGTTAAAGGGAAGGACAGAGCCCCTGACACAAGCCCAGAAGTGGTGCTAGCTATAATCAAAGGTGGGAATTCTCAGAGGGAAATTTAAACTGGATGAGCTCTCTCAGATAGGCTTTTACAATTCAAAATCTCAAAAAACGGGCTAGTTAGCTCTCTCGGATAGGCTGTAACTTCTGGAGTACCAAGCCAATGGGGAAACAGGGAAGGGACATGCGTATTAGGTGTAGGATATAACTATGGCCATGTTCTTTTTTTTGGCTTGCCTGCCACGTGTCTGGCTGTGCGTCCATTCTTGCAAGATCGTGAATAAATTCTTTTCTCCTCCACAACCAGGTGAGCATTTTTAAGGTATAATGCTTGTTTCTAACAACTATCCCTACTTAAATTTTTTTCAACAATTTCTCTTTATTCTTACGATAAAATCCAAATATGCCATGGTTAACAAGGTCTCTGCTTACCTACATGATATCATCTCAAATCCCCTTTATGGGTACCCGAAGGGCCTTCTTTCCAACCTTAGAACATGACCCAACTTATTCCCATCGCTTAGGACTTTTCACATCACAGCACGCTGTATCTCCCACAAATGATCTGATAGGGTTCTATAAATGACTGGATCTTTCTTATCCTTGAGGTATCAGATTAAGTCACTTCCTTTAAGGTTGACTGTACGGATATCCAAACCTCCCACAGGGCAGAAACAAGCCTTATTTTACTCTCCATTAAACAATAAATCCATAGCACATAATAGGTTTTATTTATTCAATTCCCATTGTTCTGAATATATCTCCCTGCTCTAATCTCTCACACTTTACTCCAATGATTAAATATTCTCTTTATTCACCCAAGCCAGACAAGTTAAATATATTTATCTAGGCATCCTTCCATTGCTTATGCCCTTACCAATGCAGTGAAAAGGTACTGGGGAGTTCTGCTCACTTATCTCCCTTTAAGCTTATTCTATTACTCATCCATTTTACAAATGTGCAACCGTTTTTGTTCCTTCCTCCCCTTCCCCAAGTCTCTCTTCCACTCCCTCATAGGCAAGGCCATTCCTATATGTCCAGGAAATATATAGCAATGATTTTTTCAAACAGGGAAACTAGGTTATACTATAGTAAAATTCCTAGCAAAAAATACATGGGAATGTTAGTAACTTACAAATGGGACAAAGGATCTGTGCCTTCACCTGAGTGTGAAGGACTTAGTAACAAAAGTCATGCTGGATGCAGACCAAAGGATGGTAAGACAGTACAAGGAATAGAGGAAGATCCAAATGTTTAATGAGTTATGTATAAGAGGGAAAAAGGATGAAATTTTTAATTATTACAATATGGTCTGTATAAGAATTGAAAGCACATAGGCATTTTTTACTAAAACTAGAAATTAACAACAAAATTAGAAAAATCAAGTCTATACACCTGAAAATTTACAACTATATTAAATAATTCTTAGATCAACAAGAAAATAAAATCCAAAATAGCATTTTAATTTTTTTAGAAAACAATGGTAATTTTACAAACTACATGTAAGTATCTATGAAATATAACCACAGTGCTTAGAAGAATAATCAAAGACTTAAACACAGCAATAAAATGAAAGGAAAATATGAATTAATAACCCTACTCAAACAATTAGAACAATAAAGTAAACTGAAGCAAAGCAGAAGAAATGAATTGAGATAAAAGCAGAATTTGATTAGTTGGAAAACAGAAAAAAGAATAAAGTAAAAATGATTCTATTTTTTAAAAATATCAGCAAAATAGATATTCTGTTAGTTAATATAATGAAAATAGCAAGAAAGCAGACATAGAAATAAGAAATGACAAAGTGAAAATAATCATTACTACAGAGAAGAGCTGAGAAAAAGATGACTTTGCCAATAGATTTTTAAGAACAGTTTAAATAAATTAATTTTCTAGGAAAATATAATTTACCAGAACTGACCACAGAAGAGAATGTTTAAACAGATCAATTTCCATAAAGATGACAGAGAACTTGTTCATACTTACCATCTCTCAGCCCCTCACCCCACCCACCATTGCCCCACTGCCAGGAAAAGAAAGCTTTAAAAGGTTACTAAAGCTTTGAAGAATAGGTAATCCAAAATTTATTTAGATTTAGAACTAGGAAAAAAGGAAGACTTTCAAATTGTTTTCATGCAGTGATATCACACTGAATAGAGATCACTCATAAAAAGAAAGCTGTGGACTAATTCTCTCATGAATACTGATGTAAAAATCGTAAACATACCAAAAAACAACAGATTGACAGACCCATTATTGTTTAATCCAAGAATGTTAATGTGGTCCAATATGGAGAAATTTATTAAGGTAATTCATCATACTAACAGAGCTAAGGAAAAAAAAATTCACATGATCAATTCCATAGATACTGAAAAGACTACTAAAAACAAGCAAAAACCATTCCTGATTTAAGAAAAAAAAAGCTCTATAAAACAAGAATGAATACTTCCCTAAAATGATAACATATATTATCTCAGCCAAAAAGGCAGCTTGCTTACCATTACCACTACTGTTTAACCATGTATTGGAATTGTAAGTCAACACTATTAGAGATCAGAAGAAAATCCGAGGTAGACAGAACTATTTCTAAATGATACAATTTCATAATTGGAAAACCCAAGAGATTTACATAACAAACAACAACAGAATTTAGTAAGGTAGTAGGGTATAAAATCAAAATACTAAAACCAATAGCCTTCATATATATATTTAACAATAAGTTATAATTAGGAAAAAAGATCCCATTGACAATGGCCAAAAAAAAAGGGGGTAAACTTCAAATAAATACATAAGGGAACTTCAAATACATACACATGAGGAAAACTGAAACCTTCATGAAGCATTTGGCATCAGAATTTCTAAAGAAATCACAGATCAAGACACAAGAGATTACTCTGCACAAAATGGGAGTGGCCTACCAAGAGTGTCCATGCTGAGAAGCTGTCAAGGAAGGAGCAGGTGTGGAGACAGTGGCAAACAACAGAGTAAATACTGTGTTCAAAGCAGCCAGGTAGATTGAACCCTGCAGATTATCTCCCTTACACAGACAGCAACTACTGTCATCTGCCTCTAAAGGAAGCAATACGCATGGGGGCTAGGGAATGAGAAATAGAAAGTGGTTGGTCCTGTCCTGGGGATATGTCACACTCATGGGCCCAGCTGGCAAAGCACCCGTGCTTAAGAGTCAACTGTATTTGTTTCAAACAGATCAAAGCCAGTTGCAATTTTTCCTGGAAGCATCCAACTTAATTAAATAATCTGTAATCTCATGAATAATCACGAAAAGACAACTGATTCTATGAAAGCAAAACTGAATACTTTGGAAAACCTAGTCATGTATACTCATTGCTAAAAATCATGGCTGTCAAAAACAAGTGAGGGAGGGACAATTGTACTAGAATGGGGAAACATAATAAGTATTCTGCAGTAATACTGCAAGTGTCTTTTGGTTTTTGTTCCACTTAAAAAAACGTGAAACTAGAAATAACAAACAACATATTTTATGTTTAGTTTAGTTAATGAAAAACTAAATACTATGAGGCACAATGAAAATGAAGGCTTGGCCACATATCAAAAGTACTGGCTAACATGTATAGTTTAATGTTCTGAGTTAAAAGTAATACTTTTACATTATGTAAAATATTTAATCCATTTTCATGAATTAACATACCAAAGACTAGATGTTTGATTCTATTGGATCGGAGGATTTCTATTGTGTCACACCTTGCTGATGAGAAGACAGAAAAATATAAAACCTTTTTTTGATCAGGTAAAAATACAGCTAATATTTATTTGCATTAGTTATGGTCTATAAAGTTACTGCTAACATTGAATCATTCCTCCTACGAGAAATTCCTGTTGTTAGATTCCTGCAACCTTCTGGTGACAACATTTTCATCAACTGATCAGTATGTAACCTCGTTTTGTTTGAATTTCTGTTTAAAGACACCTTGTTTAATATATATTGTTGGTTTGTTAACATTGAACTCACAGCCAATACTGTAACTCATACTTGAACAAAGCTTATCTAACACATATATTTTCCACATAAGGCATGTGATAGCCTTTTTGCATTTTGGAACACTAGACAGCACTTCAGTACTATGCTTTTGGGCTATTTTAAGCAGCAAAATCAACAAAAGGTACAAAAATGCAAAAAACGTGGCACTAAATATACAACAAAAAGGACACTTGTTCACAGTATGAGAGCTGAAACAAGAAGGCAGAGTACGACCTTGTTTGATCCTGGCTTGGAACATGCATGTTAAGCAAGTATTGATTTGGAGGTTACAATCAATTCTAGCAAGCAGGCAAATTTGAAAATACACGAATTTATATTTATATACAAATATAAAATCATAAACGTGACTCCCCTGTAAGAATCAGCTTTAATTAAATGGAAAATATGAAGCAAATCACCTGGACTTAGTACTTACCCTGTTTGGGCATCATTAATATAAGATTTGTTTCAAAGAAAGTCTTATTCACATTTCAACATGGGGAACAGTTTATAAAGATCTGAAAATAATAAAATCTGACAACAAAGAACTGTACTTCTGAGAATCAATTCTAATAATATCCTGAGTAAATCCATACTGAATGCTAATACTGAATAATACTCACATACTAACGATCTTGTTTCTTACTTGACTGAAAACACAGGAACAATAAAAAAATATGCTGTATTTCCTCCTCTGCACTGACCAGCCTACCACATCCATAACCACAGTTTCCCTTTTATTCCCTCTTGTTCACTGGATCCGATCCCCTCTCCCATCTCCAACTCAAGGATGATGCTCTACAATTATCCTTTCTCTAAAATAACAATGTCTACCACCTACAGAATTCATTCCAACAAACACACAAACATGTTCTAATATCTTATATCACAAAATACAGTGCTTATCCCCCATACCTCCAACTGACTATAGGACCTATTTCCCAGATTCCCTTCACACATAATTCCTCCAAAGAATTATCTTATACTTACTCTTGTCACTGCCTCATCTACTCTTCTCTCTTTTCTCAGTCCTCATTTCTACTCCCTCCATCTTGGAACATTTTCATTTGTTTTCACTTTATCTCAATGGCTGTTCTTTTTCTCTCTGCTTTGCTGCCCCTTCTTCCAAAGGTCTAAATCATGGACTGCTCCATGAATAAGTCCTTAGGCCTCTTCTCCTTATCTTTCCTCTTCCATCTGCATGCTTTCCCTAGGTGAGCACATCCAGACCCATGGCTTTAAATTCCAAGCAAAAAGAAAACATACCAGGCCCTAGTCTCTCCCTGAGCACCAAGCATTAACATCTCAAACTGGATGAATAACAGACATCTCAAACTCAAAATATTTAAAACACAACTCTTAATGTCTACCTTTTAACTTGCTGTTTCTGTGTGTCCCACCTCAGTAAACTAGGCTTCCATTTACCCAGTTTTGCAAGTTAAAACTCTCCTTGAGCTCACTCTTTCCCTTTTAATTCATTTATAATCCCAAGGGCATGTTCTTTTGGCAATACCTCCATACAAATCACCAACATAACAGTTTCTTACCTCCTTCTACCACTGCCATTCTTATTCAAACCACCATTGTCTCTAGTCTGGATAACTGAAATTGCCTCCATACTAGTCCTCCCTGCTTTTGAACCAGAGGGATCATCTTAACATAAAGTAGATTGTGGCTTCCAATGTCTCCTTTGATTACATTATTTAATCCTTGTTCAGAATGCTCCTTCCCTAGAAAGTCACATGGCTTGAGCCTTTACTTCATGTCTCTCCTCAAATATCACATCTTCAAAAGCCTTCCCTCATTTGTCCACTTTTCTGTATGTATGTTATATTTAAATAAAACTTACTAAAAGAAGGAGGGGAAGGAAGGAACAGATAGGGGAGAATGAATCATCTTGTTTAAGATAAGTAACTTTGGGCCAGCAGTTGTTATTTGTCTTATTCACTTGAAACCTCTGCATTTCATTTTCCTTGCTTCAGTATTAATGGTTGTAAATGTCATTTAATTGCCTTAATATAATTATGAAAATAGATTAGGATGGGCCAAAAAAAAAAAAATCCCTGTTTTTCTTTCCTTTAGCAGAAAGTGAGTGAGAAGATATATACATATATATAGCGACAGACAGATATAGATATAGATATAGATATAGATATAGATAGATAAACATCATATAAAGTGTGGGAACTGAAATGGCCCTAGTTACAAAATGAGAGCTGCTAGTCCAAAATGAGTTTCCTTAGTCAGACCTGAATACACAGATAATAAAATACAAAATGACAACATGTCTCTATATAAAGAATTTCATGGAGTCTTTTTTAACAAGAGGTTCAAAGAGAGAGGAGAAAATAGCAGAGCTAGAAGCTAAACCAAGTGATCACTCTCCCTATAATCTGTTACATTAATGTTCCCCCTAATGTGAAGACAGAGAAATACACAGAATGATATCAGGTAATCCAAGGTTATCTTCTAGAGTAATGATAATGAAACTTTAGTTGCTGATAAATCATTACAATGTCAATCATATCCTTCTTTGTAGTCTTTTATTAAAAAATTTATGAAGTTTTTTCAAAAGACTTCCCTTGACTATAATAACCACAACAGCCTTCTCATCTCATATCACTCTCTATCCTCTTACTCTTACTTTTCTTCACACCACAGTTATTACCTGATATTATATTTTCTACTTCTCCATAGTTATTGTGTTTCTCATATTATAACATACACTCCATTGGTTCTGTTTGCCACTGTAATGAGAATGCCTGGCTCAGAGTGGGCACTTAAATACTTATTGAATACACAGAATAATGTACTTTCAGGTAATGGAGACATGTATTTAAGCCTAAATGCAAAAGAGGAGAGAAACTGAACAAAATATAAATGGACAATTGTCAATAGAAAACAAAAAGAGAACTCCCTACCACCACCCTCTCACAGGGGAGGAAAACAAAAGAGAACAAAACAAAATGCAAGTGGTAAATGGAATAAAGAAGAAGTTATTTTAGTATCCCCAACTGAGAGAAGACCTTCATTTGCTCCCCAGGTCTCAGAGCTTTCCTCCTCAAGTCATGGAGCTTTGAAGAGTGCTTTCTAAACAACATCACAAGGCGGTGTGGCCTCTTCCCCATTCAGTTGGGCTGTTTCCCCTGGTGATGGTGACCTCTTGCCTGATTGACCCTTACTCACCTGAGTGCCGTCGTCTTCCTTTCTTCACAACTTTCCAGGGCTCTTTTCCTTGCTCCAATAAGGAAATCACATCTGGTTTAGAAATGAAACATCCTGCTTACAAGAAAAGAAACATACAATGATGTAGAAATAAAAAAATAAGTTGAAAATTACTTTGATTCAGAAGACAGAAGAAGATGGCGGCACAGAGAGGAGTGGAAGTTAGTTAGTCCCCCCAGAGGAACTAATAAACAACCAGGAACAATTAGTAAATGATCTGGAATAACCACTGGGGGACAACCGTGACTGTCCACACATTGTGCACCAACCTGGATTGGGAGAAATGCATGAGATTCACAGCGTGGAATCTGTGAGTAGAAACTGCGGACAAGAGCCAAGAGCCCCCTCCCCCACTGTAGCCCAAACTGCAAAGCCTCGCTGTGATAAACGGTAGCAGCATTCTCCAAACAAGCGAATATTCTCAGTCCAGCTCCAACTGGAGTTTTAATTGGCAAATGTGAACTGCTCAATGCAAGCTGCAAATCTCCAACAAGTAGAGAGAGGCTTTTAGTGACAACTGATCTTGAAGAGCCAGGGGACTTCTCTTTCCCAGGAGGGGAAGCCCAGAGGACCAGGTGCTATCTCTAGCCGATGGGTCAAACTGGGGGCCATGGATTGACCCTGAAAGGGGGCTTTCTGTCCCTTTTTCTCTCTCTCAACCTGAGCAGCTCAGTGTAGAAAGCCTTAGCCATTTTCAGTTCGCAGTGCTCTAACCCAGACAAGGGTGGAGACAGCAGAGTCAGAGAGACAAAGAATCTATTTAAATGCAAATGAAAACTCCCTGGAGGGTGTATCTTCCCTAAGAGGAAAGAGGTGGGGCCCAGCTCTACTAACAGCCTTCCCTTCAGAACCAGACCCCAGGGCCTGGGGGAAAACAATCAAACCAGAAACAACTTAAGCTGAGAATTAAAGGGGCCACACCTCCTTACACCAGCTGGGAGCAACAGGCTGACAGGCACCACCTGCTGGGCAGGTTAGGAAAAGTACAGTGACTTGAGGCCTCACAGGGTGTGTCAATCTTCTAAGACACACCCTCAGGGAAACCTGGTGCTGAACATTTCCTCCTTCTGAGACCTGAGCCAGTTCTGGTCTGGGAAAACCTGATTAGGGTAACCAAGGAAACCAGATGCCTAGAAAACAGAAAACTACACTCAACACTAAGAAAAAGAAGGTGTGGCCCAGTGAAAGGAACAAACTTACACTTCAACTGAGATACAGGAATTGAAACAACTAATGCTAGATCAATTCAAAAAGTTTAGGGAAAATATGGCAAAAGAGATGAAGTGTATAATGAAAACCTTGGGCGTACATAAGGCAGAAATCGAAAGTTCAAAAATACAACCGGCAGAATCTATGGAAATGAAAGGCACAACACAAGAGATGAAAGACACAACAGAGACATACAACAGCAGATCTCAAGAGGCAGAAGAAAACACTCAGGAACTGGAGAACAAGGCACATGAAAGCCTACACACAAAAGAACAGATAGGGAAAAGAAAGGGAAAATATGAGCAATGCCTTAGTGAACTGAAAGACAACATGAAATGCTTGAATGTACATGTCATGCGTGTCCCAGAAGGAAAACGGAAGGGAAAAGGGGCAGAAGCAATAATAGAGGAAATAATCAGTGAAAATTTCCCATCTCTTATGAAAGACATAGAATTACAGATCCAAGAAGCACAGTGTGCCCCAAACAGAATAGATCTGAATAGGCCTACGCCAAGACTCTTAATAATCAGATTATTAAATGTCAAAAACAAAGAGAGAATCCTGAAAGGAGCAAGAGAAAAGCGATCCATTGCATACAAAGGAAGCTTGATAAGACTATGTGCAGATTTCTCAGTAAAAACCATGGAGGCAAAAAGGAAGTGGGGTGATATATTTAAGATATGGAAAGAGAAAAACCACCAACCAAGAATCGTATATCCGGCAAAACCGTCCTTCAAATATGATGGAGAGTTTAAAATATTCTCTGACAAACAGACAAAGACAGAGTTTGTGAACAACATACCTACTCTACAGGAAATACTAAAGGGAGCCCTACAGACTGATAGGAAAAGACAAGAGTGAGAGGTTCAGAATAGAATTTTGGGTGATTATAGTATAGCAATATAAGTACACTGAACAAAGATGACTGTGAGTATGGTTGAAAGAGTAAGATTAGGAGCATGTGGGATACCAGAAGAAAAGAGGAAAGATAAAGACTTGGACTGTATAACTCACTGACACCTAGAGTGCTAATGTGATAAAATGTACAAATATGTTTTTTTTTCATGAGGGAGAACAAATGAATGTCAACCTTGCAAGGTGTTAAAAATAGGGAGGTATTGGGGGAAAAATACAATCAATGCAAACTAGATACGACAGTTAACAGAAACATAGTATTATGCTTCCTTTAATGTAACAAAGGCAATATTTCAAAGCTAAATGCCTATAAGAGGCGGACATAAGGGAGGGATATGGGACTCTTGGCATTAGTAATGTTGTCTGACTCTTTATTCTACTCCAGTTTAATGTTATCTTTCCTTTTGTTCCTTCCCAGCTGTCATGTTTTTTTTTTCCTCTTTCTTTTTTCTTTTTCTTTTGTCTCTCTACCTTCTTTGACTCTTCCTCCTGCTTTGTGGAAGAAATGGAGATGTCCCTATATAGATAGCGGTGATGGTGGTGAATACATAAATACGTGACTATACAGAGAACCATCAATTGTTTACTTAGGAAGGAATGTATGGTGTATGAACAAAACTGTCTTAAAAAAATGGGTTGATGAAGCAATCCTGAAGGCACTATATTGAGTGAAATAAGTCAGACATGTAAGGACAAATACCATATGGTCTCACTGATATGAACTAATTATAATATGTAAAAACTCATACACGTGAAATATAAGTTACCAGGATATAAAACGAGGGTAAAGAATGGGGAGCGGTTGCCTTTTATGAGCAGAATGTTCAACTAGGTTGCACTTAAATGTCTAGAAATGTACAGAGATGACGGTAGCATATTGCTAGAATAACTAACAGTGCTGAATGATGCATGAATGTGGTGGAAAGGGGAAGCTCAGAGTCACGTATGTCACAAGAAAAATTGGAGGTTAAAAGATGAGAATGCATAAAACAGTGAACCCTGTGGTGGGCAATGTCCGTGATTAACTGTACAAATATTAGAAATCTCTTTCATGAACCGGAACAAATGTATGACACTATAAATAGAAGTTAGTAATAGAGGGGCATATAGGGAAAAAAATATACCTATTGCAAACTATATACTACAGTTAGTAGTAATTTAATGTCCTTTCATCAACAGTAACAAATGTACTATACCAATACTATGAGTCAGCAATGCAGGGGGATGGTTAGGGGTATGGGAGGATTTTAGTTTCTTTATTTTGTCTTTATTTCTTTTCTGGAGTAATGAAAATGTTCTAAAAATTGAAAAAAATTTAATTAATGGATGCACAGCTGTATGATGGTACCGGGGGCAATTGATTGTACACTTCGGATCTCTGGATAATTGTATGGTATGTGAACAATCTCAATAAAACAAGAATTACTTTGATTCAGTCTTGGTTAAACATGTGAGAAACTATAGGTTAAAATGGTAATTGATAAAGCCCTCTGAACAAAGAAGTGCAAAATGATTAAATAAAAACTTTTACATTAAGGTTATACAATAAATAAAGATTAGAGAGGAGGAAAAAGGTCTTATTTTCATTTTATTCATGCAGTGCTCCTTCTTTTGAGGTACTAGAGTGCTGTGGCTGAGAGCACAGATTGCCTGGGCTCAAATCCTGCCTCTGCCACATCCCACCTGTGTGATCTTGGGCAAGTTACTTCTATTCCTCATGTCTAAAACAGGGATAAATAATAGTACCTATCTTATCACAGTTGTCTTGAAGATTATATTAGTCCATATGTCTCAGAACAATGCCTTGAATATATAGCAAGCACTATCTCTCTATTTGTTAACTATTCTTTACTATCATTGCTATTGTTTGATAAGAGGAAAACAAGAAGCTTCCTGAGACATTTATTTCTTAGGATATTCCTAAGTTAAATGCAAAGTTCTTGGATTTTTAACTTTCACAAAAGTAGGTAAAAGTGAATGCTTATTAAAAAAGGAATGTGTTTTCATTAACTGTAATAAATCCTATTGATCCAGCTTACCATTACATAAATTGTATATGTTCTTTTGATAGAGAAAAACCAAGAACCAGGATCTAGCTATTTTCCTTACAGGTGTACCAACAAATAACAAAACATCTATAGGAATTCTGAGTGCAAAGTAAAGTGAAACCTGGTTCCTCTGACACCGATTAGGCTGTAAATCATGTAGACTTCAAACCCAGCCCGTTCATCATTAAGGCCTGAAGGCTATTTAAAGATGGGGAAGATTAATGTGCTTAATGGTGTTCACTTCCAACCCAATAAAGCTCAAACCATTTCTCAGAGGACTGGGAATAGAAATGTAGCTAAAAGACAGCACATATTCCAGAGGACTGAGTCTAAATTACTTGAGGAAGATAGCCTTACCCAATGAGACCAAGTTGCCGTAGTTCTCCAACATCACATCTCTGTACAAATCCCTCTGTTCCAAGTCTAGGCATTCCCACTCCTCCTGAGAGAAGACTATGGACACATCACTGAACATCACTGACCCCTGAAATGACACAGTATACTACAAAGTTTAGAAACTGAAGGAAACTTGTCTGGAAAAGGAAAAAAATCAGTTTTCCAATTAAATGAAATGTTGTATGTAAGCCTTCTGTTATTTGTCTCCATACAATCTCAAGAAATGTGAGTTATTCTACCTTTTCCCCCTCAAAGAATAGAAAAAATTTCCCTTCAATATCTCTTAGAAAAGGATCTAAATACAATTAAAGTATTTCATCATTGAGCCAGAGTATACCATAAGCATTTTTCCTTGATATGACAAATTTTATAATGAGTATTTTTTAAAAATTGATTGTAAAATAGTTTATGCAATGGATACATGAGACAATCTTTCTCCCAAACTTAGATATTTTGGTGAGACAAAATCTCTAAGGTCCTCTTCAATTCTGAGAGCCTACGATCATCTACCACTTATGTATCTGGATGATCTTCTTATGTGCTACCATTTTTCATTGCTACTATATGCATAGTTCCTTGTTCCTGAGTTAGAGGATACAGATGTAGTATGATCTAGAACCACAAACATGCCACCCTAGACCAGCACATCCTGTTCAACTACAAAAGGAACCTTGTTCCTGGTTTATAGCTCTTAGGGATTCCCAGAGAAGATCCCTGATCTCTCCTATGCACAACCTAACCCCATCTCTCCCAGTCCTAAAAGCCTCAGAATGCTTGAGATCACATCACATACTGAGGCTGAGGTCAACCAACAACAATGCCTATCTTATATTCTTGGAAAACGCAAGTCTGGAAAAGTTCAAAATTTTCTTTTGAGTGGTCAAATGGATCCATCCTCTCTCATCAATTCATAGGGATGGTCAGTCAGCTCTCTCACAGGCTTGTGCTTCTGCTCCAGCACTGCTCCTGGCAGAAGACTGAGCACATAGGAGATGCTGAATGATCTGTTCAATGAATACACGACCAATGACTGAAAAAAAAAAAACAAAACAAAACAGAGAGCTCATGGGATGAACATCGTTCTGTTTAGTTTCATCCCTCACTGGATATAGAGCAAATGGGGACTAGGTTCTTGGATTGGGCTCTGACAGACAGGAAGTTTCAGGATAACGAAATGTTTACAGGACCTAAACATGACAGAATTTCTAGATGGAGAAATAAACAGTGACTTACGCAGGCCATGGTTTAAAAATTCAGGAACTGGTCAGTCCTTGAAGTTCACTTGCCTCGAGAAGCACAGCATCCACAAAGATCAGAGCTGAAAGAAGGAAAAGGAAGTCATGAAAACAAACAGGCCTTCAAACTCCCCACATAACTTGAATTAATATGACCTCTTCCCTCTCCAGACTGCTCCACCACACACACACACACACACACACACACACACACACACACACACACACGGAGATATGAGAGTCTGGACAAATCTAATCCCTGCTTTTACCTTTTAGTTCTGTTAAGAGGCTACATAATCCAAACCAGAACCTCCTTCAAAGTCTCAGAGGACTACTTGGACTCACCAAACATAAAAGAGAGAAATTCACAAGGACCCAAGCTGCCAGGCTTTAGCACTGCAAAACTGCTGCACTGCACATCCCAAAGTAATTTGGGCAGAGAATAAAAATATATAATCGGGCCCCCCCTGAGGAGCTGGGGGAGGATGCAAAGGTGTTGGACTTCCTCACCTGGATTGTTGATGTTCTTTCTCACAAACACTGGGGACTGATGGCTTGACATGCTGAGCCCTCTGTCTTGGGGCTTGCCCCTATGAAGCTTATTACTGCAAAGGAGAGGCTAAACCTGCTTATAATTGTGCCTAAGAGTCTCCCCCTGAGTGCCTCTTTATTGCTCAGATTCAGCCCTCTCTCTCTAATCCACCTTGGCAGGTGATCTCACTGCCTCCCCCCTTCGTGGGACCTGACTCCCAGGGGTGTAAATCTCCCTGGCAATGCAGGATGTGACTCCCGGGGATGAATCTGGACCTGGCATCGTGGGATTGAGAACATCTTCTTGACCAAAAGGAGGATAAGAAATGAAACAAAATAAAGCTTCAATGGCTGAGAGATTTCAAATGTAGTCGAGAGGTCACTCTGGTGGACATTCTTACGCACTATATAGATAACACTTTTTAGGTTTTATTGTATTGGAATAGCTAGAAGTAAATATCTGAAACTATCAAACTCCAACCCAGTAGCCTTGACTCATGAAGACGATGTATAACAATGTAGCTTACAAGGGGTGACAGTGTGATTGGGAAAACCTTGCGGATTGCACTCCCTTTATCCTGTGTATGGATGGATGAGTAGAAAAATGGGAACAAAAACTAAATGACAAATAGGGTGAGATGGGGGGATGATTTGGGTGTTCTTTTTTATTTTTAATTCTTATACTGATTCTTTTTGGTATAAAGAAAATGTTCAAACATAGATTGGGGTGATGAATGCACAACTCTATGATGGTACTATGAACAGCTGATTGCACACCATGGATGACTGAATGGTATGTGAATATATATCAAGAAAACTGAATTAAAAAAAAAGAAATTGACATAAAGAACTGATTAATAGGGTGAGAAGGAATTTTATCAGCTAATAATAAAATAGCAACAATAAAAACAAACAAACAAACCCGCTGCACTGACAACCCCTCCCACCCCTAGCTACAACAAATTCAGAATCCTCTGGGCTTGACTCTCTCTATTTCCAATCAGAATGATCAGCATTGTTTTCTTGTATGATTTCATGTGCCATTCTCTTTTTTACCACCTAGGCTGAAGAGAAGTGTATTCATGCAGCTAGGCAATAAGATATCTATTGAGAACTCCCATGTGATGGGTGTTTTATACACGTGAACTTTTATTTTCAGTATTGCTATGCAGTATAATTATTATGTGAATCAGAAAATTCACACTTAAAAAAGTGAACTCACTTTAGAAATTCAGTTTAGAAGTGATAAATCTGCATTTATAATCCTTACTTTTCTGACCAAAAAGCCAGCTCTCTTTCTACTCTGGGTCTTGGCTCTGGGAGCCAGGATTTTCTTGTTTCAACAAGATAAACCTGAGCATGACTGATTCACTACAACACAGAAATAATGTATCAACTCATCAAAAGATACTAAATCTCACTTCAAAATGTGTTGGTGCCCCACATTAGTAAGTTTGTGAGGAAATGGACCTTCTACCAGTATACAAGATCGTGTAAATTTACAACTATGTACAAGCAGCATTTAAACTACGCAAAACCCCTTGACTTGGAAATTCTACTTTTGAGATTAAAGAAAATAACTGTACATGTGGACAAAGATGTAAGACTGTGCTGGCAGACACTGTTCATAATGGAAAAAAGCTTTAAAAATCTAAACATCCTTTGATAGGAAAGCAACCATAGTGTGAAAAAACTTGCCATTTAAAAATGATGATATATATCTTTAACTGGAAAGATGGCTATATCTATACAACATATTGCTGAGTGATGAATGTACGCGATAAAACAGCATAAGTAGTGTCATCCTGTTTTGACAGGGCAAAAAGACAATATGAATATAAGCATGTGCACAGTAATCACTAAATGCTAAGTTGTAGAAAATACATAAGATCATAGTAAATATTCAAGATATATATATATAGTCTTCAGAAAAATAACATGGACATTATAATTATTTTTGTAATCATAATATAAAGAGGCATTAACAAGCATCAGCAGACAAAAAAATCTATGAACTGTGAATCTCAGGCCTGTGATATGAGTGGATCCAGTGAAAATATCATTGTTAAAGAAATATACACCTATTAGTTCTTTTACTGTTCTTTATCAAAATGATGAGTCACTTTCACTATCAAGATTCTTCTGTGAAGGAACACAATCAAGGTAAACAGCATTTCCAAATTTAGCAAAAGTATACCAACTTAGAAAGAATAGTGTTTGGTACACAATAGATGCTTTATACCTGCCTCTCTCTACTGAATAGCTAATCAAAGTTTCACATTAGCGGTAATCCTTGCAAAATGTCTTCCAAATTTCTGGTCTGATAAAAAAGATTCATACCTAATTAAAAATTTCTTGAGTCTTCTTGTTCAAAACTATGACTACTGCTTAACACAGATCATGCACTTTTTCTTTCTCATGACTAACATAATATTTATTAACAGAAAAAAAAGCATTACATGGATGGAGTGTGATTTAAACATTTTATGTTGTTAGACATTCATTTTACATAAGACCATCTCAAAAAAACATTCCCAGATATTATTATAGTCTTTGATTCCAGGCTGTGGGTCTGAATCTTTTTGGATCATGTTTGACAATTTCATGAAGTTATAAACTTTCTCCCTAGAAAAATGACAAAATATATACAATTTTTTATACAATTTTAAGGGGGCTTTTGGTCCCCAAAAAACCCCAAATGGGTTCAAATTGCTGCAGGTTAAGAACTGGCCTAGACCATTTGAGCATCTGGCTCCTTTTTTTTTTTTTTTTTACTAGGAAGCACCCATCAGAATTAACTTGGTATTTTTCACCTTTACTGGTCTATACAAGGCCGATGGTGAATTGCCCAGAATCACCACATAACAATAAGCATTATATTAAGAACTTATGAAGTACCAGGCTTTGTTCTAAGAACTCTACACATAAAAAGAAACCACAAAGAAGTATCAGAAGCATCTACCAAAAGGGTACGGGCATAAAGGTACTAGGGAGGTGACCTAGGTATCAGTTCAAGGGACAGGCATTTAAGAAGGAAGTAAATGTTCCCATGGTCCTAAAAAATAAAACGCCTTTCACAAAAGAAAGGTCTTGACCTTTTTCTCCACAGAACCCTTTTCTTAGAATTCCGCAGGACTGGGGAAAAAGGGACTCTTAAGACACCAGGCCTTTCTTGGAGCCCAGCTCAGCCTGGCTGATTTAAGGCACGATTACACAGGCACACCTGCCCACCAACCACCACCCACACGCCAATCCAGACAAAGACACGAGGGAACCTACGTAGTTTCTTTCTGATTCTGGGCGGCAGCCGGCCTGGGGTGCACTTTCAGTTCTAACATTTTCATTCCAAGATCTGAGCCTTTTTACCAGGAGACGACTCGTCTCAGGAGCTCAGATATCTGACCATCTTTCTACAGCTCAACCCGGTGTGGCGAGAGAGCAGAAAACGCAGCTGCGGCGCTGGAGTCAGAGTCACATCACCTACCACCATGGCAACCATCGCTCAAACAAAAGGCTCCACAGACAGTTCAGTCACACAAACGCGGCCACGTACCAGTCCCAGTCCCAGTCCCAGTCCCAGTCCCATAACGGTTGCACATAGTTCCGATGCCACACCCCGGTCCGGTCACGCCCGCAGACACGCACGCAATCACACCACCGGCCTTCTCACGCACACTCAGGCCTGAGGCGCGGGGTCCCCAACGCCCCGCCGAGCCGTAGGGTCTTCCCTCCCCTCTCTTTACGCCCTGGATCGCAGCGCCCTGCTCTGTGTATGGCTGGAACCGACGAGCCAATACAGGATTGCTCACCCGGAGCGCCGAAACTGGCCCGCGGTGACTTCCAGCGTAGCTGACAGCCCTACCGCCCAAGAATATCCACAGGTACCCGCAGCACGAAGGGAGGCCGCGCGCAAGGCATGCCGGGAGCGCCAGCTGTCCGCGCTGAAAGCGCAGGCGTGGCCGGCCCGAGGGGACGGAGCGTCGGGCCCGCCCGCTAGTGGGCGGCTGCCCGCCCAGCCAGTGAGCAAGCGCGGGGTTGTCTGCTTGAGGAATTCGCCTCAGCGCTTGTAGCAGAGCGGCAGCCGATGGCAAGCGCTATAAACTGGGATTTGTGTGAATGTGGACTCTCCGTGGGCCGACTATGGCCGCGTGACGGTGGACGGCGCTGCCCGTCTAGAGAGTGGTTCTGGGTGTAATTCTGCCATTGGGTGTGGCTGGTTTGTGTTTGAGAAGGTGTGGGGAGGCCGTTAACCTGGCTTGCGCCCGTCTGTAGGGCTGAGAGTGACGTGGGGACCTGTGAGATCAGGATGTTGACTCTGAGTGCCTGGCATTGTGTTTCTGTGAACTGAACGTTTATGTGGTGGTTTTAATAGATTTGCTTTCCTTGTCGTGCCTTCCCTGGGGACCGTGGATGTGATTACTCTTTGTGTGTCTCAGAAAAGAGCTCGCAACGGGGAGTGGTGGGTGTGTGCGCTTCTGGCGTGTGTCTGCGGGGCTGTGATGAGGTGCCTATCTAGATGATTGGATATGCCCATAAGCTTTATCTCCTCAACTCGGAAATAGAAAGAGGAATGTTGTATCTTCATGGAGCATGGCCTTTACTGAAGAATTTGTTAGAAAAAAAATTTTTTTTTTCTGTGTATTATGTATTTATTTTACATTCAATCACACCCGTTTATTATGGAGAAGAATGCAAATGAACATAACTTTTAAAATAAGATTTCAAAGGAACTCCTGACATGGCCTAGCTGATTTGTTTCTGCCCCAGATTCCCAGGAGTGGGCTTTTCTTCTTATTGTTAAGGGCATTCATTAGTCGGGAAGATTTGAGAGAAATCCTGGACTAAGAAAGAGCATCTTTACATAAAAGAGATGCAGTATGAAGGAGAGGCTAGGCCTCCCTATGATTGTGCCTAAGAGCCTCCTCCCGAATGCCTCTTTGTTGCTCAGATGTGGCCCTCTCTCTCTAGCTAAGCCAACTTGAAAGGTGAAATCACTGCCCTCCCCTCTACGTGGGATCAGACACCCAGGGGAGTGAATCTCCCTGGCAACGTGGAATATGACTCCCGGGGAGGAATGTAGACCCGGCATCGTGGGACGGAGAACATCTTCTTGACCAAAAGGAGGATGTGAAAGGAAATGAAATAAGCTTCAGTGGCAGAGAGATTCCAAAAGGAGCCGAGAGGTCACTCTGGTGGGCACTCTTACGCACACTTTAGACAACCCTTTTTAGGTTCTAAAGAATTGGGGTAGCTGGTGGTGGATACCTGAAACTATCAAACTACAACCCAGAACCCATGAATCTCGAAGACAGTTGTATAAAAATGTAGCTTATGAGGGGTGACAATGGGATTGGGAAAGCCATAAGGACCACACTCCACTTTGTCTAGTTTATGGATGGATGAGTAGAAAAATAGGGGAAGGAAACAAACAAAGGTACCCAGTGTTCTTTTTTACTTCAATTGCTCTTTTTCACTCTAATTATTATTCTTGTTATTTTTGTGTGTGTGCTAATGAAGGTGTCAGGGATTGATTTAGGTGATGAATGTACAACTATGTAATGGTACTGTGAACAATCGAAAGTACGATTTGTTTTGTATGACTGCATGGTATGTGAATATATCTCAAAAAATGATGATTTAAAAAAAAAAAAAAAAAAAAGAGATGCAGTATGTTAAAGCAGACAGCCCGGGATTAGGTAGTCAGCTATCTGGGGTTCTAGATCATTCTTCCCTTTTTTCAAGGTGGGAAAGAAACCTGTTTAAGACTCAGAAAAATAGTTCACACTAACTACCAATTCACGTTTTACATTACAGGATTACACACCAAGTTTTACATTATAGGATTTTATTCTTACCTTTTTTAAAATTCATGTTTCTTTTCTCTAACAGTAAAAATCTTGGTTCCTAATAACATTAACATATATTTATTTGCTTTAGCCTATAATTTCAATAAAATCATTTAAAATTACAATGCCAATATTATTACTAAAAATAAATCCAGTAAATAAAATTTTAGATTGAAGTATCTCAGAGCAGATGTCAGCAAACTACAGCTGCCACCTGTTGTTCAGCTGGTGAGCTAAGAATGGTTTTTACATTTTCAAATGGTTGAAAAAGAAAAGAAGAATATAATTTTGTGAGATGTGAAAATCAGGAATTTCACATTTAAGTGTCCACAAATGAAGTTTTATTGGAACACAGACATGCTCATTTATGCTTACTAGTTGCCTCTGATATACGAAGCCAGAATTGAGTAGTTATGACAGAGACTGATTCGCCCGTAGAACCTAAAATATTTATTATCTGGCCAAACCCTCTTTCAAAGTATATCCCTTAGTTATACATTTAGAGTGTTTTAGAATAATGTGAAAAAATTCTTTTCCCTGTGCCATCAATAATGGCTGAAGTTAATTGTAGTCCATTAAATAAATCAAAATCCACAGTTGTAATCCATAGAAAAAATAAGTGAGAATGAAAAAGGAAAACTCTTTTAATAGAATGCCAGCTAGTAAGTGTTTGATTTTACATAAGTTGTGAACTCTGCTTCCAAAACATTTGTGATATGTGGTATTGATGAGGATTTTGTAGAATATGGTATTTTCCTTTAAATTCAAAGTCATTTCTGTTGCCTTCTCTTAAGCCAGCTATTGCCTGCAGTCAGGTAAGACAGTGACATCATTAGAATGAATACATCTTCATAGCATGATGGCTAGCCATTGACAGGATAATATTTTAACAGTTTATCAGGTAATACCAAGACTTTTAAGTCAAGCCTCTATCTGATTTTTTCCATTGCTTGGTGTTTGCCATGTCTGCTAGTGACCAACTTTTTCCTTCTTTACATAGCTTCATCATTCACTGAATGTAAAGGCAAGGCTGGAAACAAGGTACCCCATGAAATAACTTCCAAAACTGGGCCTCAGTTGACAAAGGAGTTCTAATTATGGAAACAGTGCTAGTAACTTCTGTGTGTCCTCAGCTGCATTACTACTGGAGTGCTGGCCCAGGCCTATGTGGTTGCTAAAGCCCTGTCCAGGCCCTAGTCCAGGGAGTGAGGGCAGTGTTGCATTGGTCACTTCTTGGGGGTAGACTATTGGGGCCACACCTCGCATTTGCTTACTCCCCAATAAGTATTGCTGCCATGAGCAAGTCATTCTCTGAGCATGAAGTAATCTTTACAGCTGGCAGGCTCAGGCATTCTCTTAGTGTCTTCAAAAGCCATAAGAAATTGCAAGTGTATCTGTATCTTTTATAATAATGTATTCATATATTGTTTAATGCAATGAATGAGAGCAAATAAAAAGGAAACAATGAGATAGGTTATGAATAGACAGTTAATAGAAAATGTTAATAAATATACCAATTTACACAAGTTAATGAGAAATATCTCAGAAGAGAAGCCAATTAAAATAAATTTTTTATTAGGTGGAAAAATTTTTAAAGATTAAGAATACCTGAGTAGAGGAGTGTGAATCCCCCCAGCAACATAGGAAATGACTCTTGATGATAAGCCTGGATCCAGCACTGTGGGATTGAGAGGATGTTCTTGACCAAAAGGGGGAGACAGATGAAACAAAATAAGGTTCCAGTGGCTGTGAGATTTCAAATGGAGTTGAGAGGTCACTCTGGAGGGTATTCTTATGTGCTATATAGATATCACTTTTTAGTCTTTAGTGTGTTGGAATGGCTCGAGGGAGATACCACAAGCTGTCAAACTGCAACCCAGTAACCTTGATTCTAGAAGATGATTGCATAACCATGTAGACTGCATAGTGTGACTGTGTGACTATGAAAACCTTGTGGCTCACACTCCCTGAATCCAGTGTATGGACAGGTGACTGGAAAAATGGGGACAAAAATTAGATGAAGAATAGGGTGGGATGGAGGGGATGGAAAGATTTAGGTGTTCTTTTTTTGCTTTTATTTTTATTTTGGTATAAGGAAAAGGTTCAAAAATTGATTCTGGTGATGAACGCACAGCTGTATGATGGTGCTGTAAATAACTGTACACTGTGGATGACTGTAGGGTGTGTGAATATACCTCGTTTAAACCGTATTAAAAAAGGTAAATGGACAATGGAGGGCCAAGGGGAATGGGATGTTTTGGATGTTCTTTTTTATTTTAATTTTTCCTTTTTTTTTTTGGAGCAATGAAAATGTTCAAAGTTTGATTATAGTGATGATGATACTGATTGTACACTTTGTGTTACGTGATTATATCTCAATAAAATTGCATTAAAAAAAGAATACCTGGGTAGGCAGAGAAGTGGAACACAGTCATACTCATAAGCGCTGTTTAGTAATATGTATCAAATGCCAAAGGCCAATGATTCAACTTTTAAGAAGTTATCTTAAAGAAATAGTAGGACAAGTACACAAAAATATGTGTGAATGCTTGTTCACTACAACATTGTTTATAATTCTGGAAGAAGTACATGATTAGGGAAGTTCATAATTAGGGCCTCCATATGCAGAATATTAGTCTAGACAATATATCCCATGCATAGTCTGGTCTAGAGATGTGAGAAATCTAAGTCCATATTATTTCCAGATTAAATTAGATAATGCAAATCACCTACCTCTCACATACTTGAGTATGTTCTGAAGGAAAAATTTACTTCTAAGATATTCATAATAAAGTAAAAAAAAAAAAAGGTGACTCTATTAGGTAGGTATTTTAGTTTCCTAGGCTGCTTAAGCAAATACCATGAAATGGGTTGGGTTAAACAATGAGAATTTATTTGCTCATGGTTTTGAGGCCAGGAAAATGTCCAAATCAAGGCATCATCAAAGCGATGCTTTCTCCCTGAAGACTTTGGTATTCTGGGACCAGCTGCTGGTGATCCTTGGTTACTCTGTCACATGGCAAGGCACATGGCAGCGTCTCCTGATCTCTTCCTTCTCTTCTGGGGTTCCATTACAGCTTCTTGTTTCCTGTAGCTTTCTCTCTCTTTGTGTGAATTTCATTCTCTTATAAAGGACTCCAGTAATAGGATTAAGACCCATCCTGATTGAGGTGGGACACACCTTAACTGAAGTAGTCTCAACATAAGGTCCTGCTTAAAATGGGTTCACACCCACAGGAATGGATTAAGTTTAAGAACAAGTTTTTCTGGAGTACATATGGTTCCAAACCACCACATTAGGTATTATAAAATCTATTCAAGTAATCAGCATATAAATGTGACTTCACATTTTCTTATGCATTATGAACATCACATTTAAAATTGCATCATGAACCTTTAATTTATGATTTACCCTTAATAAACATTTTAATGGATGCATAGTATTCCTTTTTAGTAGATGTGGTAATATTTATTTCAAGCCCACATAATTCTCCCTTGAGAAAAAAGTGGTCTCATCCTTTCTAATGTAAGGAAAAGTTCAGAGTTAGATGTTTGTTCATAGCCCTTGAAAGAAAATGTGACTCCATCTCCTGCTTGTGTTTTTTGAGGTTTTGAATTCTTTTCTGGCCTGCAACCCAAGTCTCAAATACAGAAAACACCCCCAATTGCAAAGTATTATTTTTTATAAATTTATGCCCGAAGTGCATTCTTTCTCCAGCCTGTGGGGGCCCAAGGAGAGGTTGCCATAGCATACTTAAGGCCCAGGAATGTGACCTTCCTAATATTTTATAAAACCCTGGGCTACAGGTAGAATTTTTGGTTTGTGCTTCTCATAAATAGAGAATAGATCTGTGTTTTCTTGTGAACCTACAAGGTGAGTACAATGTATCATATTAGAGATTTTTCCCATTTCTGTGTTTATGAAACCAGATGCTCTGTGGCCTATATTTCTCTTCTAATGGCGTTTCCCAATAAGAAGAAAAGGTAAAATGTTTTGAACTAATGCTTCTGCTCCGCCAAGGATCCAGCTATTTTTTCTCTAACGGAAACTGAGTCTCTCTTAATCAGAAGACCAGTACTCGAGTAACACTGACTTTCTGCTTTCAATTCTCATCGGCAGATAATTTTGATTAGCAGAACAGATAATCTTCCAGA
This sequence comes from Choloepus didactylus, assembly GCF_015220235.1. Classification (NCBI taxonomy): domain Eukaryota; kingdom Metazoa; phylum Chordata; class Mammalia; order Pilosa; family Megalonychidae; genus Choloepus; species Choloepus didactylus. The sequence goes on from NC_051333.1 coordinate 18,069,698, forward strand.
CCCAAGAAATGCCCAAGACTGAAAAAGCTAAATTCAGGAACATAATGGGGTCATGATGGGTTGCAGCCTCTGTCTCCTACTATAATTCAATTATTGATATATTCTTGTTTGAAGAAAAAATAAACTTGGCTTAGGATACCCTAAGGCAAATTTTTAAAATTCAATTCTTGTTTTGTTTTTTGTTTTCTTAGAACATTTCTGCATACATTTTCTTTCTATCCTCTATTTTCTGTGGCTTGGTTCCTTTGCTAAAATGGTAATCAGCTTTGAAGATATGCCTATGCATTTGTATCTTGGAGGAATGGAAAACACTTAAAACTGCCCAAATGAAACTCTGAAGGGATGTTATAAAGGAGAATTATAGAAAAGTGCTATTGCTAAATAAATTCCAGTTTGCTCCTGTTGTTATTGTTCCAGTATAATTATTTTGGTTTCTCCTTGGTGCAGTCTACATAAGTTCAGAAATTCTGAATTGGGCATTAAAAGAAGATACGGGAAAAAGGGATTTTTTTAAAAAAAATGTCTTGATCTCCATGAGGGAAGAGGACTGAGAGTAAGTAGGTCTTTGTTTTTTAACTCTCTTGATCACATTAATGGGTCAAATATTTAATATTTATGATACATCCAACCAAAAATGCAAAAGTGTTTGGTATGTGTTATTACTTTAGAACTAGTATATTAGTTTAATGTTTATTCTTTTACTACCAACAGATGCAAAATTAAAGGGCAATTAACTACATCTCTTAAAATGTTCAATAAAATTTTGTACAGCTCTATGGTTAATTAAATATGCTTCTGTTCTTAAACACTTTTTTTGTTTCACTTTACTTGGGAAGTGGGACTCTCTAGGAATAATGGGAGCATGGGAGTGTAAGACATACACTATGAGAGTGAAATACATATTTTTTCAGATTTACAAATATCAGTAAACAGAAGGCTCTGAACAAAGAATGATGCATGTAAATTAATCTTCCCATAGATATACTGTTGAAGAGAGGCTGTTTATTCTCAGCTTCTATCTCGTGGAGCAATTCTTTCCAAACACAAAGTAGACAGCCACTAGCAAGAGGCTATACAGGAAACACCAGAGGGATATAATAACATCAGGGACATTTATAATTAGAAATTACAGGCCATGTGAATTCCACATGTTGGAAATATTTATCTCAATGTCAAGACTTGCTGAACATGACAGTGTCCATCCACTTCAATCTGAAACTCAATATGTTTTGTGTATAGTAAGAAATTTAGACAGCTTGGATCTCATCCTTTCAAGTTGAGAGAAAAGCCAAATTAATGTGATGAATAAATTGAACTCTTACTCCTTCATCCAATGCTTCATAAATCTTAGAAAATCTTCCCAGGGAAAAAAAACATATACAAATAAATGCAAGAATGCAGCTATACAAATACAAAGGTCAATATTTCCATGGAATTTCAAATTTTTACACTCACCTAGGAGTCTCCATAAGAGAAAAGCTGTATGTTGGAAATGTGGTAAATGTTTTGTTGCAGCTCAATTTTTCAGAGAGGCAGAGAAATCTGATAACTGACACTAAGCTGTCATTGCTGTTAGTTACTGAAGAATCCACATGTGCATGACCCTCCAGAAACAGACATGTGACACTAATATTGCACATTCATCCAATGTCCTCAGACTACAGTGACCCTATTAGTGGGAAACTGGAATAATGTATCTTATTATTAGCACAGAGCTAGAAGCAGGGCAGACAGTGGTAGAGACTTGTTTGGGCAACAAGTATGCACCAAGTTCACTGTTGGCTACCAATGATGATAGCAGGCATTCTTGCCTTGGTCCTAATTCTAAAGTGAAAGATTTCAACATTTTGCCATTAAGTATAGTTTGCTTAAGTTTCTTAGATATCCTTTCTCAACTAAAAGAAGTACCCTTCTATTTCTTTTTTTCCAAGAGGCTTGATGATGAATACATATCAACTTTTATCAAATGCTCTTTTCTGTATCTTTTGAGATAATCTTGTGGTTTTTCTACATTAATCTGTTAATGTGGAGAATCACATTAACTGATTTTCTAATATTAAAATTAAGCTTGCATTTCTGACCACAATGAGATACCACTTCACACACACTAGGAGGAATATGATTTTTTTAAATGGTAAATAACAAATATTGGTGAGGATGTGGAGAAATGGAGCTTTCATACATTGCAGGTGGGAATGTAAAATGGTGCAGCCGCTGTGGAAAACAGTTTGTCATTTCCTACAAAAGTTAACATAGAATTACTATATGACTTGGCAATTCCATTCTTAGGTATATACCCCAAAGAACTGAATGCTGGAACTCAAACATATACTTGTACACAATAGCCAAAAGATGGAAACAACCCAAATGTCCATCTACAGATGAATGAATAAACAAAATGTAGTATATCTGTACAATGGAATACTATTCAACCACAAAAAGGAATGACGTTCTATTACATGCTACAACATGGATGAACCTTGAAAACATGCTAAGAGAAATAAGCCAACCACACATATTATATGATTTCACTTACATGAAAAACTAGAATAAGCAAATTCATAGAAACAAAAAGGAGTAGATTAGAGGTTAGCAAGGGATTGGAGGAGGGGAAATGGGGAGTTATTGCTTAATGGGTAAAGAATTTTTGTTTGGGTGATGAAAAAAATATAGTATTAGGTGGTGGTAGCAACACAGCACTGTAAAAGTAATTAATGCTACTAAATTGTACACTTAAAGTGGTTAAAATGGGAAATTGTATGTTATATATATGCTATGAAAATTTAAGAATTCAATGAAAATATCCCTTGTATTTCTGGAATAAATATCTGAAGTTGGTCATGATTTGCTATCTAAAAATTGCTGGAAAAGTTTGATGACAATTTTTTTTTTTTTTTTTAAATCATCATTTTATTGAGATATATTCACATACCACGCAGTCATACAAAACAAATTGTACTTTCGATTGTTTACAGTACCATTACATAGTTGTACATTCATCACCTAAATCAATCCCTGACACCTTCATTAGCACACACACAAAAATAACAAGAATAATAATTAGAGTGAAAAAGAGCAATTGAAGTAAAAAAGAACACTGGGTACCTTTGTCTGTCTGTTTCCCTCCCCTACTTTTCTACACATCCATCCATAAACTAGACAAAGTGGTGTTTGGTCCTTATGGCTTTCCCAATCCCATTGTCACCCCTCATAAGCTACATTTTTATACAACTGTCTTCGAGATTCATGGGTTCTGGGTTGTAGTTTGATAGTTTCAGGTATCCACCACCAGCTACCCCAATTCTTTAGAACCTAAAAAGGGTTGTCTAAAGTGTGCATAAGAGTGCCCACCAGAGTGACCTCTCGGCTCCTTTTGGAATCTCTCTGCCACTGAAGCTTATTTCATTTCCTTTCACATCCCCCCTTTGGTCAAGAAGATGCTCTCCGTCCCACGGTGCCAGGTCTACATTCCTCCCTGGGAGTCATATTCCACGTTGCCAGGGAGATTCACTTCCCTGGGTGTCTGATCCCACGTAGGGGGGAGGGCAGTGATTTCACCTTTCAAGTTGGCTTAGCCAGAGAGAGAGGGCCACATCTGAGCAACAAAGAGGCACTCAGGAGGAGACTCTTAGGCACAAATACAGGGAGGCCTAGCCTCTCCTTTGCAGCAACCGTCTTCCCAAGGGTAAAACTTATGGTAGAGGGCTCAACCCATCAAACCACCAGTCCCCTATGTCTGTGGTCATGTTAGCAACCATGGAGGTGGGGTAGGCGAATACCCCTGCATTCTCCACAGGCTCCTCAAGGGGGCACTACATCTTTTTTTTTTTTTTTTTCCCCTTGTTTGTCTTTTTTCTTTTTTTTTTTTTTTTTTTTTTTTTTTTTTTTTTTAACTTTCCCTTCTTTTTTCAAATCACCTGTATGAAAAAAAAAGTTAAAAAGAAAACAAACATACAATAAAAGAGCATTTCAAAGAGACCATAGCAAGGGAGTAAGAAAAAGACAACTAACCTAAGATAACTGCTTAACTTCCAACATGTTCCTACTTTACCCCAAGAAAGTTACATAATATAGCAACATTTCAGTGAACTTGTTCCTACTACAACCATCAGAAATTAACAGACCATAGTCATTTCTGGGCATCCCCAGAACGTTAAATAGCTTATCTGTTCTTCCTGGATTATTGTTCCCCCTTCCTTAATTGCTCTCTACTGCTAGTTCCCCTACATTCTACATTATAAACCATTTGTTTTACATTTTTCAAAGTTCACATTAGTGGTAGCATATAATATTTCTCTTTTGTGCCTGGCTTATTTCGCTCAGCATTATGTCTTCAAGGTTCATCCATGTTGTCATATGTTTCACCAGATCGTTCCTTCTTACTGCCGCGTAGTATTCCATCGTGTGTATATACCACATTTTATTTATCCACTCATCTGTTGAAGGACATTTGGGTTGTTTCCATCTCTTGGCAATTGTGAATAATGCTGCTATGAACATTGGCGTGCAGATATCTGTTCGTGTCACTGCTTTCCGATCTTCCGGGTATATACCGAGGAGTGCAATCGCTGGATCGAATGGTAGCTCTATATCTAGTTTTCTAAGGAACTGCCAGACTGACTTCCAGAGTGGCTGAACCATTATACAGTCCCACCAACAATGAATAAGAGTTCCAATTTCTCCACATCCCCTCCAGCATTTGTAGTTTCCTGTTTGTTTAATGGCAGCCATTCTAACCGGTGTTAGATGGTATCTCATTGTGGTCTTAATTTGCATCTCTCTAATAGCTAGTGAAGCTGAACATTTTTTCATGTGTTTCTTGGTCATTTGTATTTCCTCTTCAGAGAACTGTCTTTTCATATCTTTTGCCCATTTTATAATTGGGCTGTCTGTACTATTGTCATTGAGTTGTAGGATTTCTTTGTATATGCAAGATATCAGTCTTTTGTCAGATACATGGTTTCCAAAAATTTTTTCCCATTGAGTTGGCTGCCTCTTTACCTTTTTGAGAAATTCCTTTGAGGTGCAGAAACTTCTAAGCTTGAGGAGTTCCCATTTATCTATTTTCTCTTTTGTTGCTTGTGCTTTGGGTGTAAAGTCTAGGAAGTGGCCTCCTAATACAAGGTCTTGAAGATGTTTTCCTACATTATCTTCTAGGAGTTTTATGGTACTTTCTTTTATATTGAGATCTTTGGTCCATTTTGAGTTAATTTTTGTGTAGGGGGTGAGGTAGGGGTCCTCTTTCATTCTTTTGGATATGGATATCCAACTCTCCCAGCCCCATTTGTTGAAAAGACCATTATGGCTCAGTTCGGTGACTTTGGGGGCCTTATCAAAGATCAGTCGGCCATAGATCTGAGGGTCTATCTCTGAATTCTCAATTCGATTCCATTGATCTATATGTCTATCTTTGTGCCAGTACCATGCTGTCTTGGCAACTGTGGCTTTATAATAAGCTTCAAAGTCAGGGAGTGTAAGTCCTCCCACTTCGTTTTTCTTTTTTAGAGTGTCTTTAGCAATTCGAGGCATCTTCCCTTTCCAAATAAATTTGATAACTAGCTTTTCCAAGTCTGCAAAGTAGGTTGTTGGAATTTTGATTGGGATTGCATTGAATCTGTAGATGAGTTTGGGTAGAATTGACATCTTAATGACATTTAGCCTTCCTATCCATGAACATGGAATATTTTTCCATCTTTTAAGGTCCCCTTCTATTTCTTTTAGTAGAGTTATGTAGTTTTCTTTGTATAGGTCTTTTACATCTTTGGTTAAGTTGATTCCTAGGTACTTGATTTTTTTAGTTGCTATTGAAAATGGTATCTTTTTCTTGAGTGTCTCTTCAGTTTGTTCATTTCTAGCATATAGAAACATTACTGACTTATGTGCATTAATCTTGTATCCCGCTACTTTGCTAAATTTGTTTATTAGCTCTAGTAGGTGTATCGTTGATTTCTCAGGGTTTTCTAGATATAAGATCATATCATCTGCAAACAATGACAGTTTTACTTCTTCTTTTCCAATTTGGATGCCTTTTATTTCTTTTTTTTTTTTTTTTTTTTATTGTTTGTTTGCTTATTTATTCATTTATTTATTTATAATACACATACACCACTGTATTAACATGTAAATGATAAAACATAAGAAAAAATTCCAAAAGTGATAAAAAATTAAATATTTAAAAAATTTATTTAATGATATAAAAAAGTCTTCACTCTTACTAAATTACTATTAATACTTGAATATTGTAAGCAATGTGACTCAGTATCCTTCATTATTTTGAATCCCTTGGCTCAAAGTTATATGGTTTAAAATTATATGATACAGATTGTTTGAGTACTTGATTTTAACAGCTGTTATAAATGAAGAAGTAACTTCATAAAGATATGTCTTCCAACTGAAGAAAGGATATAACTTGCTGTACTTTTTAAAATGCTTTCCATATTTCAATTCTATCTACAATTTTACAAGTTTTGTTAAAATTGGGCCAGATTTTGGCTCCCTCGCCTAAGGTCAAGTGTTGTTCTTGAAAATTACTGAAAAGTGTTGAATTTTAATATTTTTAATACAGGAGTATAAAATTCACTGCAGTGCTGTGCTGTGATGATTTTAAACTATATTACACATCTCTGTTTCCAGGTCTGTAGGCTTGCGCATTTATATAGGGGGTTTACAGTATTTTGGAATAATGTAAATAATATCAACATTAATCCCTTAGCAACATTTCCAGACATCTGTTTTTGAAATGTTCTCTCCATGGCTGGTTTCTTTTTTTTTTTTTTTTTTTTTTTTTTTTTTTTAAATCATCATTTTATGAGATATATTCACATACCACGCAGTCATACAAAACAAATTGTACTTTCGATTGTTTACAGTACCATTACATAGTTGTACATTCATCACCTAAATCAATCCCTGACACCTTCATTAGCACACACACAAAAATAACAAGAATAATAATTAGAGTGAAAAAGAGCAATTGAAGTAAAAAAGAACACTGGGTACCTTTGTCTGTTTGTTTCCTTCCCCTACTTTTCTACACATCCATCCATAAACTAGACAAAGTGGTGTTTGGTCCTTATGGCTTTCCCAATCCCATTGTCACCCCTCATAAGCTACATTTTTATACAACTGTCTTCGAGATTCATGGGTTCTGGGTTGTAGTTTGATAGTTTCAGGTATCCACCACCAGCTACCCCAATTCTTTAGAACCTAAAAAGGGTTGTCTAAAGTGTGCATAAGAGTGCCCACCAGAGTGACCTCTCGGCTCCTTTGGAATCTCTCTGCCACTGAAGCTTATTTCATTTCCTTTCACATCCCCCTTTTGGTCAAGAAGATGTTCTCCGTCCCACGGTGCCAGGTCTACATTCCTCCCTGAGAGTCATATTCCACGTTGCCAGGGAGATTCACTTCCCTGGGTGTCTGATCCCACGTAGGGGGGAGGGCAGTGATTTCACCTTTCAAGTTGGCTTAGCCAGAGAGAGAGGGCCACATCTGAGCAACAAAGAGGCATTCAGGAGGAGACTCTTAGGCACAAATACAGGGAGGCCTAGCCTCTCCTTTGCAGCAAACCGTCTTCCCAAGGGTAAAACTTATGGTAGAGGGCTCAACCCATCAAACCACCAGTCCCCTATGTCTGTGGTCATGTTAGCAACCATGGAGGTGGGGTAGGCGAATACCCCTGCATTCTCCACAGGCTCCTCAAGGGGGCACTACATCTTTTTTTTTTTTTTTTTTCCCCTTGTTTGTCTTTTTTCTTTTTTTTTTTTTTTTTTTTTTTTTTTAACTTTCCCTTCTTTTTTCAAATCACCTGTATGAAAAAAAAAGTTAAAAAGAAAACAAATATACAATAAAAGAGCATTTCAAAGAGACCATAGCAAGGGAGTAAGAAAAAGACAACTAACCTAAGATAACTGCTTAACTTCCAACATGTTCCTACTTTACCCCAAGAAAGTTACATAATATAGCAACATTTCAGTGAACTTGTTCCTACTACAACCATCAGAAATTAACAGACCATAGTCATTTCTGGGCATCCCCAGAACGTTAAATAGCTTATCTGTTCTTCCTGGATTATTGTTCCCCCTTCCTTAATTGCTCTCTACTGCTAGTTCCCCTACATTCTACATTATAAACCATTTGTTTTACATTTTTCAAAGTTCACATTAGTGGTAGCATATAATATTTCTCTTTTTGTGCCTGGCTTATTTCGCTCAGCATTATGTCTTCAAGGTTCATCCATGTTGTCATATGTTTCACCAGATCGTTCCTTCTTACTGCCACGTAGTATTCCATCGTGTGTATATACCACATTTTATTTATCCACTCATCTGTTGAAGGACATTTGGGTTGTTTCCATCTCTTGGCAATTGTGAATAATGCTGCTATGAACATTGGCGTGCAGATATCTGTTCGTGTCACTGCTTTCCGATCTTCCGGGTATATACCGAGGAGTGCAATCGCTGGATCGAATGGTAGCTCTATATCTAGTTTTCTAAGGAACTGCCAGACTGACTTCCAGAGTGGCTGAACCATTATACAGTCCCACCAACAATGAATAAGAGTTCCAATTTCTCCACATCCCCTCCAGCATTTGTAGTTTCCTGTTTGTTTAATGGCAGCCATTCTAACCGGTGTTAGATGGTATCTCATTGTGGTCTTAATTTGCATCTCTCTAATAGCTAGTGAAGCTGAACATTTTTTCATGTGTTTCTTGGTCATTTGTATTTCCTCTTCAGAGAACTGTCTTTTCATATCTTTTGCCCATTTTATAATTGGGCTGTCTGTACTATTGTCATTGAGTTGTAGGATTTCTTTGTATATGCAAGATATCAGTCTTTTGTCAGATACATGGTTTCCAAAAATTTTTTCCCATTGAGTTGGCTGCCTCTTTACCTTTTTGAGAAATTCCTTTGAGGTGCAGAAACTTCTAAGCTTGAGGAGTTCCCATTTATCTATTTTCTCTTTTGTTGCTTGTGCTTTGGGTGTAAAGTCTAGGAAGTGGCCTCCTAATACAAGGTCTTGAAGATGTTTTCCTACATTATCTTCTAGGAGTTTTATGGTACTTTCTTTTATATTGAGATCTTTGGTCCATTTTGAGTTAATTTTTGTGTAGGGGGTGAGGTAGGGGTCTTCTTTCATTCTTTTGGATATGGATATCCAACTCTCCCAGCCCCATTTGTTGAAAAGACCATTATGGCTCAGTTCGGTGACTTTGGGGGCCTTATCAAAGATCAGTCGGCCATAGATCTGAGGGTCTATCTCTGAATTCTCAATTCGATTCCATTGATCTATATGTCTATCTTTGTGCCAGTACCATGCTGTCTTGGCAACTGTGGCTTTATAATAAGCTTCAAAGTCAGGGAGTGTAAGTCCTCCCACTTCGTTTTTCTTTTTTAGAGTGTCTTTAGCAATTCGAGGCATCTTCCCTTTCCAAATAAATTTGATAACTAGCTTTTCCAAGTCTGCAAAGTAGGTTGTTGGAATTTTGATTGGGATTGCATTGAATCTGTAGATGAGTTTGGGTAGAATTGACATCTTAATGACATTTAGCCTTCCTATCCATGAACATGGAATATTTTTCCATCTTTTAAGGTCCCCTTCTATTTCTTTTAGTAGAGTTATGTAGTTTTCTTTGTATAGGTCTTTTACATCTTTGGTTAAGTTGATTCCTAGGTACTTGATTTTTTTAGTTGCTATTGAAAATGGTATCTTTTTCTTGAGTGTCTCTTCAGTTTGTTCATTTCTAGCATATAGAAACATTACTGACTTATGTGCATTAATCTTGTATCCCGCTACTTTGCTAAATTTGTTTATTAGCTCTAGTAGGTGTATCGTTGATTTCTCAGGGTTTTCTAGATATAAGATCATATCATCTGCAAACAATGACAGTTTTACTTCTTCTTTTCCAATTTGGATGCCTTTTATTTCTTTTTTTTTTTTTTTTTTTTTATTGTTTGTTTGCTTATTTATTCATTTATTTATTTATAATACACATACACCACTGTATTAACATGTAAATGATAAAACATAAGAAAAAATTCCAAAAGTGATAAAAAATTAAATATTTAAAAAATTTATTTAATGATATAAAAAAGTCTTCACTCTTACTAAATTACTATTAATACTTGAATATTGTAAGCAATGTGACTCAGTATCCTTCATTATTTTGAATCCCTTGGCTCAAAGTTATATGGTTTAAAATTATATGATACAGATTGTTTGAGTACTTGATTTTAACAGCTGTTATAAATGAAGAAGTAACTTCATAAAGATATGTCTTCCAACTGAAGAAAGGATATAACTTGCTGTACTTTTTAAAATGCTTTCCATATTTCAATTCTATCTACAATTTTACAAGTTTTGTTAAAATTGGGCCAGATTTTGGCTCCCTCGCCTAAGGTCAAGTGTTGTTCTTGAAAATTACTGAAAAGTGTTGAATTTTAATATTTTTAATACAGGAGTATAAAATTCACTGCAGTGCTGTGCTGTGATGATTTTAAACTATATTACACATCTCTGTTTCCAGGTCTGTAGGCTTGCGCATTTATATAGGGGGTTTACAGTATTTTGGAATAATGTAAATAATATCAACATTAATCCCTTAGCAACATTTCCAGACATCTGTTTTTGAAATGTTCTCTCCATGGCTGGTTTCTTTTTTTTTTTTTTTTTTTTTAAATCATCATTTTATTGAGATATATTCACATACCACGCAGTCATACAAAACAAATTGTACTTTCGATTGTTTACAGTACCATTACATAGTTGTACATTCATCACCTAAATCAATCCCTGACACCTTCATTAGCACACACACAAAAATAACAAGAATAATAATTAGAGTGAAAAAGAGCAATTGAAGTAAAAAAGAACACTGGGTACCTTTGTCTGTTTGTTTCCTTCCCCTACTTTTCTACACATCCATCCATAAACTAGACAAAGTGGTGTTTGGTCCTTATGGCTTTCCCAATCCCATTGTCACCCCTCATAAGCTACATTTTTATACAACTGTCTTCGAGATTCATGGGTTCTGGGTTGTAGTTTGATAGTTTCAGGTATCCACCACCAGCTACCCCAATTCTTTAGAACCTAAAAAGGGTTGTCTAAAGTGTGCATAAGAGTGCCCACCAGAGTGACCTCTCGGCTCCTTTTGGAATCTCTCTGCCACTGAAGCTTATTTCATTTCCTTTCACATCCCCCTTTTGGTCAAGAAGATGTTCTCCGTCCCACGGTGCCAGGTCTACATTCCTCCCTGAGAGTCATATTCCACGTTGCCAGGGAGATTCACTTCCCTGGGTGTCTGATCCCACGTAGGGGGGAGGGCAGTGATTTCACCTTTCAAGTTGGCTTAGCCAGAGAGAGAGGGCCACATCTGAGCAACAAAGAGGCATTCAGGAGGAGACTCTTAGGCACAAATACAGGGAGGCCTAGCCTCTCCTTTGCAGCAACCGTCTTCCCAAGGGTAAAACTTATGGTAGAGGGCTCAACCCATCAAACCACCAGTCCCCTATGTCTGTGGTCATGTTAGCAACCATGGAGGTGGGGTAGGCGAATACCCCTGCATTCTCCACAGGCTCCTCAAGGGGGCACTACATCTTTTTTTTTTTTTTTTTTGCCCTTGTTTGTCTTTTTTCTTTTTTTTTTTTTTTTTTTTTTTTTTTAACTTTCCCTTCTTTTTTCAAATCACCTGTATGAAAAAAAAAGTTAAAAAGAAAACAAATATACAATAAAAGAGCATTTCAAAGAGACCATAGCAAGGGAGTAAGAAAAAGACAACTAACCTAAGATAACTGCTTAACTTCCAACATGTTCCTACTTTACCCCAAGAAAGTTACATAATATAGCAACATTTCAGTGAACTTGTTCCTACTACAACCATCAGAAATTAACAGACCATAGTCATTTCTGGGCATCCCCAGAACGTTAAATAGCTTATCTGTTCTTCCTGGATTATTGTTCCCCCTTCCTTAATTGCTCTCTACTGCTAGTTCCCCTACATTCTACATTATAAACCATTTGTTTTACATTTTTCAAAGTTCACATTAGTGGTAGCATATAATATTTCTCTTTTTGTGCCTGGCTTATTTCGCTCAGCATTATGTCTTCAAGGTTCATCCATGTTGTCATATGTTTCACCAGATCGTTCCTTCTTACTGCCACGTAGTATTCCATCGTGTGTATATACCACATTTATTTATCCACTCATCTGTTGAAGGACATTTGGGTTGTTTCCATCTCTTGGCAATTGTGAATAATGCTGCTATGAACATTGGCGTGCAGATATCTGTTCGTGTCACTGCTTTCCGATCTTCCGGGTATATACCGAGGAGTGCAATCGCTGGATCGAATGGTAGCTCTATATCTAGTTTTCTAAGGAACTGCCAGACTGACTTCCAGAGTGGCTGAACCATTATACAGTCCCACCAACAATGAATAAGAGTTCCAATTTCTCCACATCCCCTCCAGCATTTGTAGTTTCCTGTTTGTTTAATGGCAGCCATTCTAACCGGTGTTAGATGGTATCTCATTGTGGTCTTAATTTGCATCTCTCTAATAGCTAGTGAAGCTGAACATTTTTTCATGTGTTTCTTGGTCATTTGTATTTCCTCTTCAGAGAACTGTCTTTTCATATCTTTTGCCCATTTTATAATTGGGCTGTCTGTACTATTGTCATTGAGTTGTAGGATTTCTTTGTATATGCAAGATATCAGTCTTTTGTCAGATACATGGTTTCCAAAAATTTTTTCCCATTGAGTTGGCTGCCTCTTTACCTTTTTGAGAAATTCCTTTGAGGTGCAGAAACTTCTAAGCTTGAGGAGTTCCCATTTATCTATTTTCTCTTTTGTTGCTTGTGCTTTGGGTGTAAAGTCTAGGAAGTGGCCTCCTAATACAAGGTCTTGAAGATGTTTTCCTACATTATCTTCTAGGAGTTTTATGGTACTTTCTTTTATATTGAGATCTTTGGTCCATTTTGAGTTAATTTTTGTGTAGGGGGTGAGGTAGGGGTCTTCTTTCATTCTTTTGGATATGGATATCCAACTCTCCCAGCCCCATTTGTTGAAAAGACCATTATGGCTCAGTTCGGTGACTTTGGGGGCCTTATCAAAGATCAGTCGGCCATAGATCTGAGGGTCTATCTCTGAATTCTCAATTCGATTCCATTGATCTATATGTCTATCTTTGTGCCAGTACCATGCTGTCTTGGCAACTGTGGCTTTATAATAAGCTTCAAAGTCAGGGAGTGTAAGTCCTCCCACTTCGTTTTTCTTTTTTAGAGTGTCTTTAGCAATTCGAGGCATCTTCCCTTTCCAAATAAATTTGATAACTAGCTTTTCCAAGTCTGCAAAGTAGGTTGTTGGAATTTTGATTGGGATTGCATTGAATCTGTAGATGAGTTTGGGTAGAATTGACATCTTAATGACATTTAGCCTTCTTATCCATGAACATGGAATATTTTTCCATCTTTTAAGGTCCCCTTCTATTTCTTTTAGTAGAGTTATGTAGTTTTCTTTGTAGAGGTCTTTTACATCTTTGGTTAAGTTGATTCCTAGGTACTTGATTTTTTTAGTTGCTATTGAAAATGGTATCTTTTTCTTGAGTGTCTCTTCAGTTTGTTCATTTCTAGCATATAGAAACATTACTGACTTATGTGCATTAATCTTGTATCCCGCTACTTTGCTAAATTTGTTTATTAGCTCTAGTAGGTGTATCGTTGATTTCTCAGGGTTTTCTAGATATAAGATCATATCATCTGCAAACAATGACAGTTTTACTTCTTCTTTTCCAATTTGGATGCCTTTTATTTCTTTGTCTTGCCGGATTGCCCTGGCTAGCACTTCCAGCACAATGTTGAATAACAGTGGTGACAGCGGGCATCCTTGTCTTGTTCCTGATCTTAGAGGGAAGGCTTTCAGTCTCTCACCATTGAGTACTATGCTGGCTGTGGGTTTTTCATATATGCTCTTTATCATGTTGAGGAAGTTTCCTTCAATTCCTACCTTTTGAAGTGTTTTTATCAAAAAGGGATGTTGGATTTTGTCAAATGCTTTTTCAGCATCTATTGAGATGATCAATTGATTTTTCCCTTTCGAGTTTTTAATGTGTTGTAATACATTGATTGTTTTTCTGATGTTGAACCATCCTTGCATGCCTGGAATGAACCCCACTTGGTCATGGTGTATGATTTTTTTAATGTGTCTTTGGATTCGATTTGCAAGTATTTTGTTGAGGATTTTTGCATCTATATTCATTAGGGAGATTGGCCGGTAGTTTTCCTTTTTTGTAGCATCTTTGCCTGGTTTTGGTATTAGATTGATGTTAGCTTCATAAAATGAGTTAGGTAGTGTTCCATTTTTTTCAATGTTTTGAAAGAGTTTGAGTAAGATTGGTGTCAGTTCTTTCTGGAAAGTTTGGTAGAATTCCCCTGTGAAGCCATCTGGCCCTGGGCATTTATTTGTGGGAAGATTTTTGATGACTGATTGGATCTCTTTGCTTGTGATGGGTTGGTTGAGGTCTTCTATTTCTTCTCTGGTCAGTCTAGGTTGTTCATATGTTTCCAGGAAATTGTCCATTTCTTCTACATTATCCAGTTTGTTGCCATACAGTTGTTCATAATATCCTCTTATAATTTTTTTAATTTCTTCAGGATCTGCAGTTATGTCACCTTTTTCATTCATTATTTTGTTTATATGGGTCTTCTCTCTTTTTGATTTTGTCAGTCTAGCTAGGGGCTTGTCAATCTTGTTGATCTTCTCAAAGAACCAACTTTTGGTGATATTTATCCTTTCTATTGTTTTTTTGTTCTCTATGTCATTTATTTCTGCTTTAATCCTTGTTATTTCTTTTCTTCTACTTGGTTTAGGATTGGTTTGCTGTTCATTTTCTAGCTTCTTCAGTTGATCCATTAGTTCTTTGATTTTGGCTCTTTCTTCCTTTTTAATATATGCGTTTAGTGCTATAAATTTCCCCCTTAGCACTGCTTTTGCTGCATCCCATAGGTTTTGGTATGTTGTGTTCTCATTTTCATTCGTCTCTATATATTTAGCAATTTCTCTTGCTATTTCTTCTTTAACCCACTGATTGTTTAGGAGTGTGTTGTTTAACCTCCAGGTATTTGTGAATTTTCTAAGTCTCTGATGGTTATTGACTTCTAATTGTATTCCATTGTGGTCAGAGAATGTGCTTTGAATAATTTCAATCTTTTTAAATTTATTGAGGCTTGTTTTATGTCCCAGCATATGATCTATTCTGGAGAAAGTTCCGTGAGCACTAGAAAAGTATGTGTATCCTGGTGATTTGGGATGTAATGTCCTGTAGATGTCTGTTAAATCTAATTCATTTATCAGATTGTTTAGGTTTTCAATTTCCTTATTGGTCTTCTGTCTGGTTGATCTATCTATAGGAGAGAGTGATGTGTTGAAGTCTCCCACAATTATTGTGGAAACATCAATTGCTTCCTTTAGTTTTGCCAATGTTTCTCTCATGTATTTTGTGGCACCTTGATTGGGTGCATAGACATTTACGATTGTTATTTCTTCTTGCTGAATTGCCCCTTTTATTAGTATGTAGTGGCCTTCTTTGTCTCTCAAAACATCCCTGCATTTGAAGTCTATTTTATCTGAGATTAATATTGCTACACCTGCTTTCTTTTGGCTGTAGCTTGCATGAAATATTTTTTTCCATCCTTTCACTTTCAATTTCTTTGTGTCCCTGTGTCTAAGATGAGTCTCTTGTATGCAACATATTGATGGTTCATTTTTTTTGATCCATTCTGCGAATCTATATCTTTTAATTGGGGAGTTTAATCCATTTACATTCAACATTAAAACCGTGAAGGCATTTCTTGAATCGGCCATCTTATCCTTTGGATTATGTTTGCCATATTTTTCCCTCTCTCTATTAATATCCTTTATTGTACCCATACCGAATCTCTTTAGTACTGAACCTTTCTCCAAGTCTCTCTGTCCTGTCTTTGTTTCTCTGTCTGTAGGGCTCCCTTTAGTATCTCCAGTAGGGCAGGTCTCTTGTTAGCAAATTCTCTCAGCATTTCTTTGTCTGTGAAAAATTTAAGCTCTCCCTCAAATTTGAAGGAGAGCTTTGCTGGATAAAGTATTCTTGGCTGGAAATTCCTCTCTCTCAGAATTTTAAATATATCGTGCCATTGCCTTCTCGCCTCCATGGTGGCTGCTGAGTAGTCACTACTTAGTCTTATGCTGTTTCCTTTGTATGTGGTGAATTGCTTTTCTCTTGCTGCTTTCAGAACTTGCTCCTTCTCTTCTATGTTTGACAGTGTGATCAGTATATGTCTCGGAGTGGGTTTTTTTGGATTTATTCTATTTGGAGTTCGCTGAGCATTTATGATTTGTGTATTTATGTTGTTTAGAAGATTTGGGAAGTTTTCCCCAACAATTTCTTTGAATACTCTTCCTAGACCTTTACCCTTTTCTTCCCCTTCTGGGACACCAATGAGTCTTATATTCGGACGCTTCATATTATCTATCATATCCCTGAGGTCCATTTCGAGTTTTTCAATTTTTTTCCCCATTCTTTCTTTTATGCTTTCATTTTCCATTCTGTCATCTTCCAGGTCACTGATTCGTTGTTCAACTTCCTCTAGTCTTGTACTATGAGTGTCCAGAATCTTTTTAATTTGGTCAACAGTTTCTTTAATTTCCATAAGATCATCCATTTTTTTATTTAGTCTTGCAATGTCTTCTTTATGCTCTTCTAGGGTCTTCTTGATTTCCTTCATATCCCGTACTAGGGTCTCATTGTTCATCTTTAGTTCTTTGAGTAGCTGCTCTAGGTGTGTCTCTTCTGGTCTTTTGATTTGGGTGCTTGGGCTTGGGTTATCCATATCGTCTGGTTTTTTCATATGCTTTATAATTTTCTGTTGTTTTTGGCCTCGTGGCATTTGCTGTCCTTGATAGGGTTCTTTTAGGGTTTGTAGACCAGTTGAAGTCCTTATCTCTAATTTATCAGATCTACAGCTTCGTGGAGTACACTTTCTCTAACTAACCAGCAGGTGGCGTCCACGAGCCACCTGTTCTCCACAAGCCAGATCTCCCCTGCTTAGCCTTTTTGGTGAGTGGGGGAGTGAGTCTTGTGGGGCCCAATTGGTGTCCCAAGCTTGCGTGTGTAGTTGGTGTTGCCTGCCCTGTATGTGGGGCGTGTTTCTGGGCAGTCGGGGAGGGGGGGGTGGCCCTAACAATCAAATCTCCCTGATGATCCTAGAGTTTTAAAGCTACTGCAATAGTCTAATCCTTCAGTTCAGTCCTGCCACAGTTTGTCTCTGCCACTGACCCACAAGTCTTTGGGATTGGCGTATGGCTCCTGAGACTTGCAAGTGGGCCCCTCTTCCAGGCTGTGCACCCCGGGTCCTCTGTTGAGGGATGACTGTGCTATGTCACAGGTGAGTGCCGTCCCCCCAGGGCAGTTCTGGGCTGCTGGGCTGTGTTGGGAGGCTCCCAGTCTGCTCAAATGATGGCTGAATGGGGCTCTGTTAATTCACACTGCTCCCCCTTCCCAGCTCTGGGACATTCAGCTGAGGTTGCAGGGAAGGCTAATGTCCACGCCCAGTTTTGTGGTGTGTGCCTGTTATTTGAAGCACTTCCGTCACACTGGGTTGTCTGGGGCAGCTCTGGGCTATGGGGCTGGCGATGGGCAGGAGTGTTTCCTGTCCACCAGGATGGTGGCTGTGAGCGGACACCCCCCTTTTCTTGGGAAGTTGTGTTGTTCAGTGAATTTTCTCAGCCACTGGATTATTGCCTTTTGTCTCAGAGCTCTCTTATTTCTGCTCTTGACTTGACGTGCCCAAATTTCAATTCTTTGAAGCTTTCTGTATTGAGCTTCTTAGAGTAATTGTTTTAGAAAAAGCAAAAAGGATTTAAAAAAAAAAAAAAACAAACAAACAAACAAAAAAAAAACGGCCCTCCTCAGAGATCTAATGGGTTATTGAAATGCTAATAGACAAAGCAACCAGGGCCATTAAGGAAAGGTGCCCTGGGCGGAGAGATCAGCCTTGCTTCGGGATTTGCATATGCGCCTCAAGGCCTGATCTCCGCCCTTCCCCTTTCTGTGTTCACCAGAACTCCAAAAATCCTCTGCTTTTACTTTGGAGCTTCTCGTGTTGTTTTCCTTCTATGCCCGTCTCCTCTCTGCTGGGCTGGCTGCTCTCAGAGTCTCTGGTGTCTGGCCTCAGTCTATCTATGGTTGGAGTTTGAATCAGTAGAATGAGTTTCCGATGAGAGCAGCCACTGCAATTCTCCCTTCTCCTTCCTGGAGCTGACAGCCCCTCCTCCCCCGGGACTGAGCCTGGCAGGGAGGGGCGCGGGTCCCCTGGCCGCAAAAACTTACAGATTTCGGTGATCTCAGCAGTTCCACGTTTTCATGAGTGTTGTATGAAGTATGCCCAAAGACAGATTGCTCTGTGGTGTCCAGTCCACGCAGTTCCTGGCTTTTTACCTACTTTCCTGGAGGAGTAACTAAAACATACAGCTCACCAGTCTGCCATCTTGCCCCGCCTCTGATGACAATTTGTATAAGAATTTCGCATTTGCCGTCATGAATAAAACTGCCCTATAGTTTTCTTTTCTCATACTGAGTGATTTTGAAACCAAGTAATCATATTTCCATTAAAAGAGTGACTGAAGGTTTTTTTTTTTTTTTTTTTTTTTTTTTTTTTCTATTCTTTGGAAAAGGTTAGGTAAGGTTGGAAGTATTTTTAACCTGAATGTTTGGTAGAGCTTTCCAGTGAAATCACATGGGCCTGAAGATCTCTTTTTGGGATGATGTTTCCTAATAGTCATCCTAAACACAAGTCTATGCCAAAAAAGCCATGCTAGGTCTCTTGATTCATGGTTCACTTAGTGTAACTCACCATTAACATCTCCTTGAAGGTAATGTAAAGGTCAACCTTCACGCTTTCCAATGAATTCAGGAAACAGCAACCTTTTCCCCAACTCAAGTTGACCTTACATATAAATATTGTAGCCAGATCCATTTTTTAAAAATTTTGAAATATTACATAAATACAGAACAGTGATAACTTTCAAAATATGATTTAATAAGCAGTTAGTAAATTTCAAACAATGTTATGGGTTATAGTTCCACAGTTTCAGTTATGTCCTTATTGTAAAATACAACATACTTACATAATGGTGAGAACTTTCAAAGCACAATTTAATGAGTAGCTATAGAGCAGATTTCTAAGAATATTATGGGTTAAAGTTCCACCCTTTCAAGTATTTCCTTCTAGCTATTCTAATACCCTAGAAACTAAAAACAAGTATTAATATAAAAATTCAGGATTCGTACTCCTTTGTAAAATCCTATCTTGTCTGTTGCTACCCCTCACTCTCATTTAATCACTTTCTCGATCTTCAAGGATGTCTAGGCAGTGACCATCCTAACTTGTTCATATTGAAAAGGGATGTTGACATTACAAGGAAAGGGGCTGCATCTGGTTGATATTCTTGAAGAGGCTGTTGCCTTTGGGTTTTGGGATTTATCAGCCAGATTCATTTTTATGTCCTTGGTGGATTTGATTGTAAATGAATCACAGTTCCAGATAGCCTGAAAAAGTGGGAAATGTTGGTTGGGAGAAGATAATAGAGGTGAACCGATGAAGAACAGCATCACAGGAGATGCCAGACAAAGCCAAGTTATAGAATTATAAACCTGGTCCATAGAATTTTACATGTCAACAAGGAGCTAAGGTTTAAGAGGGCTGCGGGGCCAAGATTGAATCTGGGTAAAGGCTGGGTAACTGGAGTTAAAAGTCCTAAATTATAAGATGAAGAAGACAATAAAAATTTTTATTATGGTAAAAAATATATATATAACATAAAATTTACCATTTTAACCATTTTAAAGTGTACAATTCAGTGGTATTTAGTACATTCATAACGCTGTGCTCCCATCACTGCTACTTAGTTCCAGAACATTTTCAATACCCCTCCCCACAACAAAACCCCTGATTGCATTAAGCAGTCACTCCCCAAGCCCTCCCCTCCCCTCTGCCCCAGACCCTGACAAACATTAATCTTCTTTCAGTTTCTATCCCTAATCTGGATATTTTATATAAATTGAATCATATAATATGTGGTCTTTTATGTCTGACTTCTTTCACTTACTGAGAGGTTTACAAGGTTCATTCGTGTAGTACAGCATGTATCACTTCTTCATTGTTTTTATGGCTGAATAACATTCCTTGTATGGATGTACTACATTTTGTTCATCCATTCATCCATGGACTTGCTTCCCAGGAAAACAAGTATAACTAGTGAAAACATTTCAAAAATCAAACAAACATGTAAAGTCTCTGGACATTGTTCTATAGGCATACAGCAAGTGAAAAAAATTTATTCAAGAAAATCTACTAAAACTTGGTCAGATTTGTGAGTAACTGTGGCGTTTGAACCATGACCCAATCCCTCCCACCCCCTTCCCAGCTCAGGTGATGGAAATCCCAACCCAGGAGCGTGTGGCCAAGAACACAGGGCTCGCTCCTCCCAGCTGCCCGCTGAGGGTTATAGTATCTTCCCAGGAAGGGTAACATGAAAATCTCTCATCCCCCAGCTACCTGTTGCAGAAGAAAATTCCAAGAAAGTACAGCCTAGTGGTTGGGAGCTTCCTTCTTCCATTCTCCCCCACTTTTATGGTGGAAGCTCTACTCAGCTATGACACATCAAGAATATGGGGGTCCCAGTCACACCCACCCCAGCTTGTTTGTAATGTGGAGTTTCCAAGTCAGGAGAGGGAAGCTGAGAAGACAAGAGACTATCACCCCCACCTAACACCATGTTTATAAAGCAGGGTGTCATCCCCAGAGAAGTGTACTATTTTTTCCAGCTTGGGAGCTATGACTCAGAGATTTTTGCCAAGGGGAAGTGGCAGACAATAAAATAGAACTCCACAGCTCTCCCCAAAGGAACTGACTTTATTTGAAACAGAGTGTGGGGAAGTTGAAGCCTTAAGGGCATGCTCCAAAACAATAGAGGTTTTGGTTATAGGAAACTAAGATGATTGTATTTCATGAGACATACAAGCTAAACCACAAATCAGCGAGCTTGTCACAGGGAATCAGGTAAAGGGATGGCTAAGGAGAACCTTCCTGGGGTTAGAACAAATCTTGAAAATTGGCATCAAAACCTATTCCTGTAAAGAAGTTTGAATTTAATTGTATCAAATCACGGTGCAATTTATGCCCCAGGGCATTGTAAAAAATAACAGAGGAATAATAAGGTGGCAATGATTGAAGCCTTAACAGCTGAGTGTGATCAAGGAAAGAGCTAGTCAAAGACAGCCTGCTTAAAACCACGGTCATCCCAAGGTGACTGTGTATATATGCACAAGGCTGTGCAATGTGAGGGACAATATCAGAGGGTTTACACTGTGGGGAGCAATAATTTCACTAAAAAGGTCCAGTCACATCACTAAAAAAAATCAGTAAACAATAATAACAATCCACAAAGGAAGTGGGACAAGAATCCAGAGTTATTAAAATATATTATCTAAAACATCCAGTTTCCGACAAAATATATTGAGATATACAAAGGCAGAGTGACCTGTACAAAGGAAAAAAAAATCAGCCAACATAAAATGTCCCTGAGGGGGCCCAGATATCAAATTGAACAGAAAAAGGCTTCAAAGTAGCCAATATAAATTTTTCAAAGAACTAAAGGACCCTATGCTTAAAGAATAAAGGGAATTATGATGACTATATCATTAACAGAAAATGTCAAAAAAGATTATTAAAAATTATAAAATAGATAAAAGAAATTCTGGAGTTGAAAAGTACAATAAACAAAATGAAAAAATTCTCTAGAGGGGCTCAACAGTTCTGAACTTGCAGAAGAAAGAATAGGCAAACTTGAAGAAAGGTGGATAGTGATTAGGCAAGGCAAAAATAGAGTAAATGAAGAAAAGTGAACAGCTTTCCAAAGAAATGTGGGACACCATTAAATACAGCAACAAATGTGTAATGGGAGGAGTAGAAGGAGAAAAAGAAAGGAGATGAAAAAATATTCAAAGAAATAATGGCTGAAAACTTCTCCAATGTGATAAACAATATTAATTTGTAGTTCCAAGAAGCTCAATGAACACAAAGATATCCACACACACAAAGCAGCATCATAATAAAAATGCTGAAAGCCAAAGACAGAAAACATTGAAAGCACAAGAGAAAAACAACCTGAAATGGATATGGGAACCCCACTAAAATTAACAGCTGACATTTCATGACAATCAGTGAAGGCCAAAAGGCAGTGAGATGACATATTCAAAGTGCGAAAAGGAAAACTGTCAACAAAGAATCCTGTATCTGGCAAAACTGTCTTTCAAAAATAAAGGGAAAATATGTATCTAAATAAACAAAAACTGAGAGATTTAGCAGCTGGCAGACCTTTCTTTAAAATTCATAAATGCAAATTTTTAAGTTTTGTTACTGATTTTCTAGCTTCATTCCATTGTGATTGAAGAAGATATTTTGTATGAGTTCAGTCATTTAAAAGTTATTGAGAACTGTTTTGTGATCTAACATATCACCTATCCTAGAGAATGATCTATGTGCACTGGAGAAGAATGTGTGTTATGCTGTTTTTGGATGAATTGTTCTATACATGTCGATTAGGTCTATTGGTTTATAGAATTCTTCAGGTCTTCTATTTCCCTATTGATCTTCTGTCTAGATGTTCTCTCCATTATTCAAAGCCATGTATTCAGGTCTCTTACTAAATGAAGAACCATCTATTCCTCCCTTCAAATCCGACAATGTATGCTTCATACATTTTGGGGCTCTGTTAAGGGCTTATAGGTTTATAACTATGATATCTTCTTGATGAATTTATCCTTTAATCAATGTATAGTACCCTTCTTTGTCACTATTAAACATTTTTGACTCAAAAACTTTTTTGTCTGCTATTAATATAGGTACCCCCACTCTCTCTTGCTTACTATTTGCATGTAATTTGTTGTTTGTCCTTTCACTTTCAACCTACCTGTGTCTTTGAAATTAACATGAGTCCCTTACAGACAGCATACAATTTTTCATGTTTTTAATCCATTCTACCAATCCCTGTCTTTTCTTTGGAAATTATCACATTTATATTTAAAGTAACTACAGATAATACAGGACTTTCTTTTGTCATTTTGCTATTTGGTCTTTGCAAGTCATACTTTTTTGCCCTTCAAATATTTTGTTATTGCCTACTTTCATATTTATTTGACTTTTTGGATTGTACTATTTTAAAACCCTTCTTTCTTTCTGTATATATTTTTCACATATTTTTCTCGTGGTTATCAGGGACCTTAAATTTCACATCCTAAAACTATAGCATTCACATTTGATTGGATACCAATTTAAATTCAATAGCATACACATACACTACTCCTATACTCCTCCATCCCCCTTTTTGTTGAGCTTGTTATTAATTATATTTTTATACATTGTACATATCCAAAGTCATATATTAATCATTACTTTTCATCCCTTTGCCTTTTAGAACTTTTAAGAGGTAAAAAATGGAGATACATACCAAAAAAAAAAAAATACAATAGTACTGGCATTTATAATTACTTTCATGGCTATTTTATCAGAGGTCTTTATTTCTTTATTCTGCTTGGGTCCACTGCCTAGTGTCCTTTCCTTTCAAGTCTGAACAATTCCCTTAAGTATTGCATGTAGAGCAGATCTAGTGGTGATGAACCCCCTCAGCTTTTGTTTTTCTAGGTATGTCTCAATCTATCCCTCATTTCTGAAAGACAGTCTCAGCTGGATATAAAATTCTTGGCTGGCAACTGTTTTCCTTCAGCACTTTAAATATTTTGTCCCATTGCCTTTTTTTTTAATTTTTATTTTGAAATAATTTCAAACATATAGGACAGTTGCAAATACAATACAAAACCCATACAGAGAACTCCAACACCCCCCACCCACAGATAACTGTATCTACCAATTTTACATTTTGCTACCTTTGCAGTACCTTTCTCTCGTTCCTTCCTTCCTTCCTTCCTTCCCTCCTTCCTTCTTCCCTTCCTTCCTTCTTCCCTTCCTTCCTTCCTCTCTCCCTCCCCTTCTCTTTCTTTCAACTGTATTATCTTTCTATCAATTAGCTATCTACCCACTTATCATCTTTTGAACATTTGAGCAGGTTACATATATCATACTCTTTGAACTCATAATACTCCATGTACATTTCCTATGAACAAAGATATTTACTTATGTCATTAACTTAACTGCAGTTAATTCAAGAAAATTAATATGGATATAAAGCTTAAATTCTATATTCCAATTTTTCCTTATGCCCCCTTTGAGCTTTTCTCCTCCATTCTTAGATCCACTCTAGTATCATATATTGCATTGATTGCCATTAACTCTTAATTAACTTTTTTTAAATTAAATATATAAAATTTTTTTTAAAAAAGATATACAATAAAAAAACATTTCAAATAAACCATAACAAGGGAGTAAGAAAAAGACACCTAACCTCAAATAACTACTTTACTTCCAACATGTTCCTACTCTACCCCAAGACAATAACCTAATATAGCAACATTTCTGTGAACTTGTTCTTACCATACCCATCAGAAATTAGCAAACCATAGTCATTCCTGGGCATTTCCAGAATGTTAAATTTACCCATGATAGCTTATCTGTTCTTATTAGGTTATTGTTTCCCCTTCATTAATTGCTCTCTATTGCTAGTTCTCCTACATTCTACATTATAAACCATTTATTTAAGAATGTGCTGTTTAACATCCAGGTGTTTGTGAGTTTTCTAAGTCTCTGACGGTTATTGACTTCTAATTGTATTCCACTGTGGTCAGAGAATGTGCTGTGAATAATTTCAATTTTTTTAAATTTATTGAGGCTTGTTTCATGTCCCAGCATATGGTCTACTCTGGAGAAAGTTCCATGATCACTAGAGAAGAATGTGTATCCTGATGATTTGGGATGTGATGTTCTATATATGTCTGTTAAATCAAATTCATTTATCAGATTGTTTAGGTTTTTAATTTCCTTACTGGTCTTCTGTCTGGTTGATCTATCTATAGGAGAGAGTGATGTGTTGAAGTCTCCCACAATTATTGTGGAAACATCAATTGCTTCCTTTAGTTTTGCCAGTGTTTGTCTCATGTATTTTGTGGCACCATGATTGGATGCATAAACATTTATGATTATCTCTTCTTGTTGAATTGTCCCTTTTATTAGTATGTAGTGGCCTTCTTTGTCTCTCTTTAACATCCTTGCATTTACAGTCTATTTTATCTGAGATTAATATTGCTACACCTGCTTTCTTTTGGCTGTAGCTTGCATGAAATATTTTTTCCATCCTTTCACTTTCAATTTGTGTCGCTGTGTCTAAGTTGAGTCTCTTGTATGCAACATATTGATGATTCATATTTTTTGATCCATTCTGCCTATCTATATATTTTAATTGGGGAGTTTAATACATTTACATTCAATGTTATTACTGTGAAGGCATTTCTTGAATCAGCCATACTATCCTTTGGTTTATGTTTTTCAGATATATTTTTTCCCTCTCTCTCTTAATGTCCTTTAATGAACCCATATTGAATCTCTTTGGTACTGAACCTTTCTCCATCTCTCTCTCCCCTTTCTTTGTTTCTCTGTTGGTAGGGCTCCCTTTAGTATCTCAAGTAGGGCAGGTCTTTTATTAGCAAAATCCCTCAGCATTTGTCTATGAAAAATTTAAGCTCTCCTTCAGATTTGAAGGAGAGCTTTGCTGGATAAAGTATTCTTGGTTGGAAATTTTTCTCTCAGAATTTTAAATATGTCATGCCACTGCCTTCTTGCCTCCATGGGGGCCGCTGAGTAGTCACTACTTAGTCTTATGTTGTTTCCTTTGTATGTGATGAATTGCTTTTCTCTTGCTGCTTTCAGAACTTGCTCCTCCTCTTCAGTATTTGACAGTCTGATCAGAATATGTCTTGGAGTGGGTTTATTAGGATTTATTCTATTTGGAGTTCACTGGGCATTTATGCTTTGTGTATTTATATTGTATAGAATGTTTGGGAAGTTTTCCCCAACAATTTCTTTGAATACACTTTCTAGACCTTTACCCTTCTCTTCCCCTTCTGGGACACCAATGAATCTTATATTTAGACCTTTTATTTTATCTGTCATATCCCTGAGGTCCATTTCAATTTTTTTCATTTTTTTGCCCATTCTTTCTTTTGTTCTTCCATTTTCCTTTCTGTGGTCCTCAAGGTCACCGATTCATTTTTCAGCTTCCACTAGTCTTGTGCTATGAGTATCCAGAATCTTTTTTGTTTGGTCAACAGTTTATTTCCATAAGATCATCTATTTTTTTATTTACTCTTGAAATTTCTTCTTTATGCTCTTCTAGGGTCTTCTTCATGTCCTTTATATCCTGTGCCATGCTCTCATTGTTTGTCTTTAGTTCTTTAATTGCTCCAAGTACTGTGTCTCCTCTGACCTTTTGATTTGGATGTTTGGGTTATCCATATCATCTGGTTTTATCATATGCTTTAAAATTTTCTGTTGTTTTTGGCCTCTTGGCATTTGCTTTACTTGATAGGGTTCTTTTAGGATATATGATTATTCAAGGACGAGTCTCTAATTTGTCAGATCTACTGCTTGGTGGCGTACACTTTCTCTAACTAACCAGCAGATGGCATCCGGAAGTCACCTATTCCCCTAAGTCAGTTCTCCCCAACTTTGTCTTTGTGGTGTGTGGGGATCTAATTCTTGTGGGGTCCAATTGGCACACCAAGTTTGGGTGTGTTGTTGGTGCTGTCCCTGAATGTGGGGCATGTCTGAGAGGCTAGGGAGGGAGGGCAGCTTCAATAAGCAAACCTCCCAGGTTTTCCTGGAGATTTAAGGCTGTTCCAAGAGTCTAAACATTCATTTCAGTCTTGCCACAGATCCACAAGTCCTTGGTATTGGCTTAGGGTCCCTGGGATTTCCTAATGGGTCCCTCTTCAAAGCCATGCCCTTCTAGGGCCTCTGTTGAGGGAAGGCAGTGCTACATCACAAGTGTGTGCCATCCCTCAAGGGAAGTTCTGGGCTGTTGGGCTGTGTAGGTGCATTCCTGGCCTGCTCTAAGGATGGCTGAATGGGGCATGCCAATTTCCCCCTTTTTGCACAGCTCCACCTTCCCAACTCCGGGACAATTAGCTGTGGGTGCCTGACACTGTGGGTGCCTGACACTGTGGCATGTGCGCACGCTACTGGAAACTCCCCCCATCACACTGGGTTTCTTGGTGCAGCTCTGGGCTGTGGCCCCGGGGCCAGGCAGAAGTGTTCCCAGCCCACCGGGAAGATGGCTGCAAGGGGTGTGGTTTTTTTCCCCTTTTGGCTAACCCCTGCCTGCCTCACTCAGAGACAATTAGCAGCGGGTGTGCAAAAGGCTACCTTCCATGCCAGATATTGAGGCTTTAGCACAGCCCATTCCTGCTGCGCTTCACTGTGCGGTTCTCGCTGCCATATCTGCAGCCGCTTTTGGGTTTTTTTAAAAAAAGAACTAGTCCACCTCCAAACGCCAACCCTTGGTTTCCCCACACTGCAGTGTGGCTGCTGGATATTCAGCAGCTTACTCATTTCAGAATGCAGACTCCCAGTTTCACCAAGTTCATGGTCCCTGTGGATTTAGCAGACCTTGTCCAGCTGGTGCATTGCTGGATCTGGTGTTCTGGGTCACTTTCTGGCTTTTATCTAGTATTTTTCACAGAGGTGTTTTTTTGCCCTGTCTCTGCTAGCCGCCATCTTAGGTCCTCTCCCATTGCCTTCTTACTTCCATGGTTTCTGATGAGAAATTGACAATCATATTGGGGCTCACTTGAACATAAATTATTTATCTCTGTACAGTTTCTAAAACTCTCTCCTTGTTCTTGTTGTTTGAGTTTGACCACTATGTGTCTAGGCATGGTTCTCACAAAGATTAATCAGTATCAGAATAAAATATATTAGACTTCAGATTATTACTAAGAGATTATATGTATTCTGAAGCATTATGCTATATGGGTATTAAAGGGTGAGAAGGAATTACAAAAGAAATTTCAAGATATACATGTATTAGTTAATATTTACTGAATTTAATTATGCATTCATTTAGTATACTCTGAATTTAAATTGAATACAATTCAAAATATATTCCCAATGAGTCTTTAATTGAAGCTGGATAAAATAATTAAAAAGTCTTTTGAAGAAACATTTCTCTTTATTTCCAAATAATATATAATAATCTTTACCTTTATTTCCAAATAATAAAAGATACTGAAAAGTGTAATTCAAAGATAGCTGGAAAACAGGGCAGAGAAATAGATCTGAGTATATAAGCATTTAATAAATGACAAAGTTGGGTATTTTAATTCATTAGAAAAAAGATGAATACTTTAATAATTTGTTCTGGCGTAACTGGCTTTGTTTTCTGGATGGAAACAAAGCTGTAATCCTGTATCATACCACATACAGTAATCAATTCCTAATGGATTAAACACTTAAATCTATGTATGTGTGTATACATCCACATAAACACATATATGAAAAACTTTATCCCTGAGTGAACTAAGGTGAGAAATATTTTCCCAAGAAATACAGGATACATTGAAAACAGTTTGGGAAATATATTTTCTAGAAATAAAATAGACAAGATTATAGTATTAGAATGTTTATTGCAGTGTTGCTTTTCAGTGGCAAAGAAGAGTAAACAGTATGAAATACTATAATTGGGAAAATGGTTGAACACGTATGGGAATAACAATACTCTGGAATATACCATAACCATTAAAAAAGACTAAGTTAAATCATCATCCACTGACCTGAAGGGAAATCCAAAATATCCAGTTGAATGCAAAAATGCAAAAAACAGAGAAACACATAAAGTATCATCCTTCTTTTAAGAATATGAGAAAATAAATCATTTATTTG
This sequence comes from Choloepus didactylus, assembly GCF_015220235.1. Classification (NCBI taxonomy): domain Eukaryota; kingdom Metazoa; phylum Chordata; class Mammalia; order Pilosa; family Megalonychidae; genus Choloepus; species Choloepus didactylus. The sequence goes on from NC_051333.1 coordinate 18,098,607, forward strand.
CCTGTTAATGTTTGAGCATGAAGAAATACATGGAGGATATACACAAGGTTTAAACAGTACTCAGAATAAAATGGACAGGGGGAGGGAGTGAGGGATGAAAGGGACAGAGACATGTTTTTTTCATTTTATTGGTATTGTTTCACTGGTTTATGGGAAAATGTGCTACCTCTGTAATTTTAGATGAAGAATTATTAAGACAAATGCACAAAAGGAAGTAAAATTTTATTTGGCTGTTACTCTGATAGTAATGCAAAGCAGAATAATTTTCCCATTTGCAGATGTTTTGCTTACTTTAATTTTCTCAAATTGATTAGGAAATATTTTACTTCTTTATGTCTGTAAAACATAAAGTAACTCCACGTTAAAACAAATATTCACATGAGATCTCAGGAAAAAGAGCATGGCGCATGGAGGAAAGATCTGTGATAACTAACTATATGGATTATCCTTCCACAGAATGGTAGCCATCCAATGTAGGAAGCTGCTTGCTTAGGAAGAAAATTGAGGCCCAGAAAAGGCCCATCTTAAAACACTAACCTAAACCTAAACAAGGCTAAATTGTGATATATTTTTTTTTAACTTCAGTGTCTCCTAGGAGACTTTTACTAGGCTTCCACACTACAATGGCAGAACTGAGCAGTTACGGCAGAAACAGAATGGTCCACATAGGCTAAAGTATTTACTATTTGACCCTTTACAAAAACGTTTGCCAACCTCCAGACTAGAACCGAGTATGTAATTTCAGAACATATATGCTGCTAGTACAAAATTGAGGTGGTTCTGGCTATTTTTTCTTGATAGGTTAACTCCTTAAAAACTTTCTTCAGTTGTGTGTATATAGTTAAAAGAGATACACAACACATAATACATCCCATTTTTAAAATCAACGTGATTCTTAGAATAAACAACAAAACTGGAGAAAATACTGGGGCTGGATCAAGACCTTTTTATAAAATAAATCTTTATGCTTAAAGTTTAGCTAATCTTTGGAAATACTGTTAATTTGAAACAGTTCACACCCAAAAAATTCTGGTTAAAAATTCTGGATAAATTATCTTGCATTGTACTACTCCTCTTTCCTCCCAAACTTACCTTATCAGAACAAATGTGATTGAGGTCATGGAATTTGCAATTTTAAAAATCCCTCCCAAACTTACCTTATCAGAACAAATGTGATTGAGGTCATGGAATTTGCAATTTTAAAAATCCCTCTGAGGATTTTGCATACTCACTGCTTCAGGGTCTGGAACAGAAGTGATCCATGTCCACTTGCTACTAGCAGAGCCAATATATCTTCTTTGGTCTTCAAAGTGTTTTTTGTTTTTAAATTAGAGCTACTATTTAAAAGGTGAGAGATATCACATGCAAAAAAATTTTTTATTTCTAAAAAAGTCAGAAGAGTTGGCAAAACAGGGCCTACATTTCCTCACAGCATCTGGGCAGTAGGTATCCTCTTTAGCTATGTCCCAACCAGTTTCATTTCTACTACTCTTTTAATAGATACCTAGAATTTGCTAATTTGTTCAGGATGCTTGCATACATCTTCTGATGATACTGGAACATTGCTTTCTTTTTTGTGCTCTCCTAATCCATTTCAGACATCACGATTATTTAAAGTGGTAAAATGAGGTGTCTACTTTTATATGACTGAAAAAGGTTTTATCCATTTCTAAAATGTAATGCTGTTTCTTTTTGTATTTTTTCCTTCATAGCACCACCAATGTTTTGTCTATATTCTTGTTTCTTTCAAAGAAAGTTTTATATTAATATTGTATGATGTAGCAAAAAGACACCGTCCTTCCCACACATTACTCTCCTCACCACCAGGATGTTTCCATGTTCAACAGAATAAATGATTAAGGAAATTTTTCTTAATTCATTACCCTCAAAGTCTCTTTCTTCACCATGAATACCCTGCCTGATATTAAATGGAGTCTACATTACAGTTAAAACTCCTTCAACAATGATACTGACGACAATGATGAATATAACAACAATGACTAATATTCAGTGAAAATGTATTTATTATATGACAGGCAGTTTTAAGCTCTTTATATACCTTAATTCATTTAACCATCAATCAACATTATGAGGTAGGTATTACAATTATCTTCATTTTATAATTCTACAGAGACACACATGTATAAAAACAGAAAAATGATCAAGAAGATTAATAAACAATAAATGGATGATAATGGCATCCTTTGAGAAGGGAAGTGGGTAAAGTGATGGTGGTCAAAGGGTACTTTTGCCTTATTTGTAATGTTTAGATCTTTTTATAAGGAAAATATATGCATGAATCATCTCAGCAATTAAAGAAAAATAACAAGATATAAGGATGGCCTATGGAGAATGTCCATCAGGGCACTGTATATAGTGGCAAAAAGTTTGAAGGAACCACACTATCCATCAATAGGGATTTGATAAAATGATATTAGAGCAACACAAGGAAACACCATGAAGCTATTAAAGGATTCCTATTTAATAAATGAAAAGTTGATGATGAATGATTTTACAAAAAGAAAGTCTTAATATTGTAAAAATAAAAATGAATAAACAATCTTCAAAAATAAGGGGGTCACTTCTCTCAGGTATTAAAAGCATTTTAAAAATAAGAGTATTTTACATTCTATGATGTAAACATTATGGACTTTACAGTCAAATAAATTTCAGATGGATTAAAAATTAAGAATTAAACAATTATAGACAAATTATGGGAAAAGAGTAAATTAAATTGAAAGGATTACATTTTAGCATGAATTCTCTAATATTTAAGATAAGGTTAGAAAGATGTAAAAAGTGCTTTCAATTTCAATATTTACTAGCTTAATTATCTATTGTCAAGAGAAACATGACTTTCTTTTAAAGGGCTTACAAAATGTATTCTATTCATAGGGTGAATTTGCTTGAATTTTCTCAAGTTGAGTTAGTTGTAGTAAACAAACAAGATATTTTTACATTATTCTATTTATATGGATTATTATCAAGATAAATTCCTTGATGCTTAAGAGTTTTGAGCCATAATTAAAAACTTTCTCACACATCTTATATATTCTATTTCTCACCAGTACAAATTTTGATGTTGAATAAGCTGTGAACCATAACTAAAGGTCTTCCCACATTCCCTATATTCATAGGGTTTCTCACCAGTATGAATTCTATGATGACTAATAAGTTGTGAGCTCTGAGAATAGGCCTTCCCACATATCTTACATTCATAGGGTTTCTCACCAGTATGAATTCTCTGATGTCGAGTAAGATCTGAACCAGAACGAAAAGCTTTTTCACATTCCTTACACTCATAGGGTTTCTCACCAGTATGAATTCTCTGATGTTTAATAAGTTGTGAGCTCTGACTAAAGGCATTGCCACATTCCTTACATTCATAAGGTTTCTCCCCAGTATGAATCCTCTGATGTTGGGTAAAGTTTGAACCACTACTAAAGGCCTTTCCACATTCTTTGCATTCATAGGGCTTCTCTCCAGTGTGAATTCTCTGATGTCGAGTAAAGTTTGAGCCACTACTAAAAGCTTTTCCACATTCCTTACATTCATAGGGCTTCTCACCAGTGTGAATTCTGTGATGTCGGGTAAGGTCTGAGCCACAAATGAAGGTTTTTCCACATTCCTTACATTCAAAGGGTTTCTTGCCAGTATGAATTTTCTGATGATGAGCGAGTCTTGAGGGATGTCTAAAGGTCTTTCCACATTCCTTACACTGGTAGGGTTTCTCAATGGCATGAATTATCTGATGTGTGCTAAGCTGTGAGCCATGTCTAAAGGTTTTCCCATATTCCTTAGTTTCACAGTACTTCTCTTTATTATTAATGATTTGTTGTAATGTAAAGGATGGATGACTGAAAGTGGGCATGCCTTCATGAGTGAATATCAATTGGCTGAAATTCTCCTCTTGAGAGCCATGTTGTTTCTCAAACTGGCCATTACAGTCCCAATCATCTCTGAAACTAGAGCACCGAAGGTCATGTCTTGTAAGTCTTTCCATTATCTCCCACTGGGCTGATTCTATTTCATAAATTTCATTCTTCAGAAATAATTTCTTGGTCTGACAACTTGATTCCAGGACTGAAAGAAAATATGAAAGTAATCACTCACATTTTTCCTGTTCCAGAATTGGAACTTTAATTTAAATGGGAAAATTAAACTGAATTTTTAAAAATGGACAAGAAAAGAAGAGAGATATAAAAGTGGTAACACAGTAAGATGAGGGAAGTGATTAGGGAAACAAAGTAAGTTATTGGTTCCCAAACACTGCTGCAGATCAAAATGACTTAAGGAAGCCTGCTAAAGATAGATGCCTTGGACTCATCTCCCATGATAAAAGATGACTCTAACCTAATATCTGTCTATCTATATCTGTATCTACATCTTCATATTGTCATGAAGGAAATATATACACACACATGTAGTATCACAGAGTATGAACTGTAAAATAAGGGAAATGATCATAGCTACTTAATGGGATTGTTGTCAGGATTTAATGAATATGGTAAGGGAATAGTTCCAGGAGTTGGTAAAACATAGCCTGCAGCCCTGTGCCTGTTTTTGTGATTAAAGTTTTATTGGAACACAGCCATACTCACTCATTTACATACTGTCTACGGCTGCTTGTGAGGTACTATTGTAGAGGTGAGTACTTACGAGTACTTGTGACAGAGACTGCATGGTGTGCAGGAGTGAAATATTTATTATCTGGCCCTTTAAGAAAAAGTTTGCCAACCCCTGGTTAGATCTGTGTTTTCCAATACAGTAGCCACTACTCACATGTGGTAAATATAAAATAATTAAAATTAAATAAAATTTAAAATTTAGTTCCTCAGTGATAGTCTCCATCTCTCCCCATTATTCAAGAGCCACATGTGGCTAGTGGCTACAGAATCAGAAACCACAGACATAAAACATTTCCGTCATCACTGAAAGTTCTATTGGACAGAACTGGTCAAGATTTAGTAACTGGAGGACCAGGGGCTCTTAAATAATAATGATGGTAATCCAGATGAGAGAATAGTTTAAGAAAAGTGCTGAATGAATCTAGCATGAGTGGTAAGATCCTTTTGTGACTCGATATGATATTTGATGAAAATACTGTTTGCTTTGGTATTCTGTGATATTGACCGTGGAATAAGAGAAGACTTAACAAGTGTACAAATGCTACAGTAGTAATGACTGACTGACAGAAAAGGCATCTGTAGGGTCAAAGGTAAAGAAGGAGGATAAAATGGGAGGCAGTGTGTTACCAAAGAAATCAGAGGAACTAGATTCAGATATATGAGTTTTAAACTCAAACTCAGATAATTATAAGCTTTGTTTTCTTGGGCAAATTAAATTAGCCCATCTTTTAGAGCCCCCAGTTCCCTGTCTGTACAATAGGAATGAGAACTAACTCTTCTGGTTGTTGTGAGGATTAGAAGTAATGTATGAAAAGTACCTGGTGATTAGTATTTGATAGATAATATTATGGAAGAATTTCTATAAAAACAAGGGAACGTTAGGCAAGTGAAATGGTTAGAAGACTACACTACGGACCTGAAGGGAAAAGCTCAAGTCAAAGTGCAAATCATTCCAGTACCATCTTCTTCCTCTTACTTCCATACAGTCATTCAGCAAATCCTGACTAGTCCAACTCCTAAATAGATTTCTTAAAACTGTTCTATCTCCAACATTAATACCCTATGTGAACATCTCTCCCTTGGACTACTGGAATAGCCTTCTACCTAGTTTCCTCATTTGATATCTAAGAATCTGGAACCCATTTAGGGCACTAGAATGATATTTAGCCTGCCATTCCTCTGCTTAAAAATCCTTCAGCGATTTCCCATACAATACTGCTCTTATGATAAAAGACAACTTCTGAACGTGGTCTAAAAAGCTCTGAATGATTCAGCTCCTAAATGCTTCCTCAACTAAATCTCACACTATGTTTCCCTTTGCTTTCTAAGCTCCATCCACACTGGACTTATTCTTCACTTCTTTAAATGCCCCCAGATCTTTGTCCCTCTCAAGTCCTTTCCAGGAAAGATGTTTTCTTTCACTCTTGGCCTTGATAACTACTGCTCATTTTCCAAATTTCCACTTGAAGATCTTCTACTTTTTGAGGTCTTCCTGATCCCATGACTAAATTGTGGACCTCGTATAGTTACCCCTTTAATACTCTGTTTTTCACAATTTATAATTACCCACTTATTTGGGTTCATTTAATGTTTAATGTAAGGTTTCACAATTTATAATTACACACTTATCTGGGTTCATTTAAAGTCTTTTTTCCCCTCCCAAAGAGATCTTTAATTCTGTGAAGGCAAGGAAAATGTCTGTTATCTTCAAAATTGATCTGACTCTAAGCACAATATTTGGTACATCTCAGAAAATTAACAAATACTTATTGAGTGGCTCAATCAGTGAGTGTTTAAATGTATGCTCCTTAATAAAAATTTTCTAAAAACAATATTCCTGTAAAAAAAAGGACATACGCTTTTCAAATATGGCAGAATGCATACATGCATTTATTACTGCTTTTTCATGAAGTCAACTAAAAAGATAGTAAGAGGATTAAAAGAAAGAAGAACTTCCATAAGTACAAATAGAGAGGAGAGAGCAGCAACAAAATTTTGGAAGCTAGAGAACAGACAGAATAGTAATAAAACACTTACCAAACAGAAAAAGCTGAAACCTAAGTTACAGGTTGGTCATGTTGCAGAACCCCAGATATTTTTAAGAACTGAAATTAGCAGGTCCTTTTGAAAGTGGGGTGCATGAGGGATTACAAAAAGGAAGAATAACTGAAAATCTGAATAAGAAACAGATACACCTTAGATTCCCAAACCTACCCCATTCTCAGGGTGATTCCCCAGCTGACTATAACCAGTAAACTATCAGAACATGGCAGCAAAGTAATTTTATTAATGCACAGAAAGAAAGGAGAAGATTCCCTTCTGGGGAAAACCAAGAAACAAGACCTGATAAGTGGCAGCAGCAATGAACTCTTCCAGGAAGATCACACTGCAGTGATGACCACCAATCAGTCTCTACATGCTCAAGCACAAAGGGGTGAAAATCAGCTTTTTAATGCCACAGTCATATATGAGTACATAGCCTTGAGTCAGTAGACATTTCAGGAAAATCTTAAACATGGAAAATTAAAATAAAGAAAAGAAAAAGAACCCAGGAAAGAGATAAAATAGAAAAATTTTTAAAAAGAAATTCAAATTCAAAAGAAGGAAACTATCAATGTCTGTTAGGTCTAATTCAGTTATCTCTATTTCCTTATTTATCTTCTGACTAGATTTTATATCTGTTAAAGACAGTGGTGTGTTGAAGTTTCCCACTATTATTTTAGAAATGTCTATTACTCCTTTCAGTTTTGCCAGGGTTTGCCTCATGTACTTTGGAGCACCCTGATAAAGTGTATAAATATTCATGATTGTTATTTCTTCTTGGTGAATTGTCCCTTTTATTAATATATACTGCCTTTCTTTGTCTCTTATAACATTTTTGCATTTAAAGTTTATTTTGTCTGATATTAGTATAGATACCCCAGCCTTTTTTCCCATTATTGTTTGCAAATCAAAACAGCAGGATATACATTCTTCTCAAGTGCTCAAAACAGGGCACAAAACAGGTCCTAATAAATTCAAAAGGACTGAAATTATTCAAACACTTTCTTTGATCATAATGGGATAAAGCTGGAAATCAATAACCACTGGAGAACCAGAAATTTCACAAATATATGGAGATTTAACAACACTCTTAAACAATCAGTAGGTGTGCCAGTTTGGATGTATTATGTCCCCCAAGAAAAAGCCATGATCTTTTAATCCAGTTTCGTGGGATATTGGGATTCAGTTGTTTCCATGGAGATGTGACCCACCCAACTGTACATGATACCTTTGGTTAGGGTGTGACGTTTGATTGGCTGATTTCCATGGAGGTATGGCCCTGCCCATTCAGCGTGGGTCTTGATTAGTTCACTGGAACCCTATAAAAGCTAACAGAAGGACCTCAGAGCAGCTGCAATTTAAGAGAGACATTTTGAAAACAGCCATTGAAAGGTGACACTGACATTTTGGAGAACATCATTTTGAAATGCAACCTGGGAGCAAGCAGACGCCAGCCATGTGCCTTCCCAGCTAATAAGTTTTCCAGATGCCAATGGCCTTTCTCCAGTGAAGGCACCCTGTTGTGGATGCCTTACCTTGGATGGCCTTAAGACTGTAATATTGTAACCAAATAAACCCCCCTTAAAAGTCAATCCATTTCTGGTATTTTGCATAACAGTGGCATTAGCAAACCCGAACAATGGGTCAAAGAAGAAATTGCAAGAGAAATCAGAAATATCTTGAGACAAAAGGAAATGAGAATACAACATACCAAAACTTACAGGATGCAGTGAAGGTGGTGTTGAGAGAGAAATTTATAGCCCTAAAGGCCTACATTAAAAAGGAAGAAAGAGCTAAAACCAAAGACTGAACTGAACAACTGGAGAAACGAGAGAAAGAGCAACAAACTAATCCCAAAGCAAGGAGAAGAAAGTAAGTAACAAAGACTAGAGCAGAAGTAAATGAAATGGAGAACAAAAAAAGCAATCAAGAGAACACTACTCAACTTAGATGAAATGGATACTTTTCTTAGAAATACACAAAGAACTTATACCGACTCAAGAAGAAACAGAAGACCTCAACAAACCAACCACAAGTAATGAGATTCAGTCAGTCATCAAAACCTCCCTACAAAGAAATGCCCAGGACCAGATAGCTTCACAGGGGGAATTTTACCAGGCATTCCAAGAAGAATTAACACCATTTCTGCTCAAACTCTTGCAAAAAATTGAAGGGAACACTACTTAAATCAATTAATGTAATACAACAAATTAACAAATTGTAAGGGAAATATCACATGAACATCTCGATTGACGCTGAAAAGGCATTCTACAAATTCAGCATCCTTTCTTGATAAAAACACTTGAAAAAGTAGGAATCGAAGGAAGCTTCCTCACCATCATAAAGGGCATATAAGAAAGCGCTAACATCATACTCAACGGTGAGAGACCGAAAGCCTTCCCTCTAAGACTAGGAACGAGACACAGATGCTAGAAGAGACATGTGCTAGAAGGTCTAGCTAGAGCAATTAGGCAAGAAAAAGAAATGAAAGGCATCCAAATTGGACAGGAAGAAGTAAAACTCTCATTATTTGCAGATGATATGAACCTATATTTGGAAAATCCTGAAAAAACTATGACAAAGATACTTGATTTTTACAATAAACAAATTCAGCAAAGTGGTGGGATACAAGATCAACATGCAAAAATCAGTAGTGGTTCTACACACCAGCAATGAGCTATCTGAGGAGGTAATTAAAAAAATTCCATTCACAACAGCAACTAAAAGAATCAAGTATCTATGAATAAATTTAAACAAGGATGTAAAAGACGTGTACACAGAAAACTACAAAACACAGTAAAAAGAAATCAAAGAAGACCTAAATAGGTGGACATTCTATGTTCATGGAAAGTAAGGCTAAATGTCCTTAGGATGTCAATTCTACCCAAATTGATCTACAGATTCAACATAATATCAATCAAAATTCTAATAACCCACTTTGCAAAACTGGAAAAACTTCAGTTATCAAATTTATTTGGAAGGGAAAGGGGACTCGAATAGCCAAAAACCTCCTGAAAAACAATGAGTGGGAGGACTCATTACCTGACTTTCAAGCTTATTGTAAGTCAGGTCAGAGTGGTCAAAACAGCATGGTACTGGCATAAAGATAGATGTATTGATCAATGGAATAGAATTGAGAGCTCAGAAATAGACCCTCTGATCCATAGTCAATTGATCTTTGACAAGGCTACGGAATCAACTGAACTGGAACTGAACAGTCGCTTTAATAAATGGTGTCAGCCAAACTGGATATCCATATCCAAAACAATGAAAGGGGTCCCCTATGTCACACCCTACACAAAAATTAACTCCAAGTGGATCAAAGACCTAAATATAAGAGAGAGTACCATAAAATTCCTAGAAGAAAATATAGGGAAACATCTTCAAGACCTAGTGATAGGAGGTTCCTTCTTAGACCTTATACCCAAAGCACAAGCAACAAAAGAAAAAACATAAATGGGACCTCCTCAAGACTGAAAACTTCTGTGCTTCAAAGGACTTTGTCAAAAGGGTGGAAATGCAGGCAACTCAGTGGGAAAAGATATTTGGAAACCACATATCTTTTAAGTGTTTGATATCCAGTATATATAAAGAAATCCTACAACTCAACAACAAAAAGACAAACAACCCAATTATAAAATGGGCAAAAGACATGATGAGGTATTTCTCTAAGAGGAAATGCAAATGGCTAAAAACCACATGAAAAGATGTTCATCTTCATTAGTTATTAGGGAAATGCAAATCAAAACCACAATGAGATATCATTTCACACCTATTAGAATGGTCACTATTAAACAAACAGAAAACTACAAGTATTAGAGAGGATGTGGAGAATAGAAACACTTATTCACTGCTGGTAAGAATGTAAAATGGTACAACCACTGTGGAAGACTGTTTGGTGGTTCCTCAGAAAACTAAATATTAAGTTGCCTTATAACCCAGCAATTTCATTACTTGGTATATACCCAAAAGATCTGAAAGCAGGGACAAGAACAGACATTTGGACAAATGACCAAAGTTCACAGCGACATTATTCACAATTGCCAAAAGATGGAAACAATCCAAGTGTCCACCAACCAATGAATTGATAAACAAAATGTGGTATATACATTACCCAACAGTAAGAAGGAATGAAGTCCTGAAGCATACAACAACATGGATGAACCTTGAAGACATTATGTTACATGAAATAAGTCAGACACAAAAGAACAAAAATTGTATGATCTCACTAAAATGAACTAAATATAATGAACATACTCATGGAATCAATATCTAGAATATAGGTTACCAGGAGATAGCATGAGGCTAGAGAATGGGGAGCAGTTACCTAATATTTACAGAATTTTTAAGAAGGTTAAACTTCAATGTTTGGAAATGGATAGAGGTGAGGGTAGCTCATTATTGGGATTATAAGTAACAGTGCTGAATCGTAGGTGAATTTGGCTGAAAGGGGCTGTTTGGAGTCATGTATGCCAACAGAAGGAAAGCTAGAGGTTAAAATATGGGATTGTATAACACACCACCTTGTGGTGGACGTTGTTTATGATTAACACTACAAATATATCTAAGTTCTTTCATGAACTAGTACAAATGTATGACACTTGTACAAAGAGTTAATAATAGAGTGGTATATGGGAAAAAGTTAGCAGTATAGTTAACAGTAATATCTTCATATTTTTTCATCAACAGTAACAAATGTACCACACCAATATTAGGCATCAACAATAGGGAGGATAAGGAGTATGGGGTATTTTGGGTTTTCTGTTTTTATTTCTGTGTGTCTGTTACTTTTCTTTTTGGAGTAATGAAAATGGTCTAAAATTGAGTGTGATGATGACTACACAACTAGATGATGATAGTGTGAGACACTGAATGTATATTTTGGATGGATTATATGGTATGTGACTATATCTCACTAAAATTACAGAAAAAAAAGGAAACTTCTAAAAATAATATATGGAATAATCTCAGAAGTAAATGCTGCCAGAAAAAGAAATATTCAAAGAAGAAAAATGACTAAAGAGTATTAATACAAGGATTCAAAGATAAGGAAATTGCACAGAAAGTACAACAAAGAGAAAGGAAATTACAACAACAAAGATTCTAGGACAAGGGCAAGAAATTTAAGATCTGAACTGGAGATGTTAATTTAATGAGCTCTTACAATGTGTCAGACATGGTGCTAGGCACTAGGTATTAAAAATGAACAAAAAAAGTTTGAAACAGAACAGAGAATATGAAGAGAACAAATTATCAAGAAAACAATACAAAAAAATTTCAGAGATTTAAGTTTCCAGAATGAAATGTCTCAGTAAGCTGCCATCCAAATAATAAAATCATGAAGATACCTTCACATGAATTATTAGAACATCAGAAATAAAAAATAAATTCTAAAAACTTTCAAGGAGATTAAACAGGTCACATAAAAGAATTAAGAACAAAATGGGCTTTGTACTCCTCAGGAACACTAGGTGCATGACAGAAGATATTAGAAGACCTTGGAACAATGCCTTCAAAATTTTAAGGGCAAATTATTTTCAAGCTCAAACTACATCTCCAGCTAAATTATGAAATGAAAATATTTTCAGACATGCAAAGATTCTTAAAATATACTATCTACTTCTCTTGTACTCTTTCCTTGATAGCGTTTGGATGATGTACTTCAAAAAACTAAGGAATCTAACCAAGGAAGACTAAAGGAAGAGATCCTACAGTCAAGATATGCAAGGCATCCAAAATACAGAAAGGAATCAAAACGAATTCAAAGAAGAGTGTTAAAGGGAACACATGGGATGATATTGAAAGGAAATCCTAAAATGACAGCTTTGCAGCAGTCGTGATTAAAGCAGAACAGAGGGTTAGATGAGGGATACCTCTAAGTTAAGAAACAAACCAACCAACTACAGATTACTTAATATGTTTAAGAAGAGTTGGGGGCAGATTAATGACAGATACATAGAAAACTATGTAAACCCCAAAACGAAACAAGGATTAACTGCATGGAAAACAAACAAACAAAAAATGATGCAAGAAGTGAAATGTTACTCCAGAGCTCAGCAATGATAACAATTTACATAGCTATTCAGTGAATTGAATACTGATTTAACTTAAAAACTATGATATAATTATATTTGGAAGATGAAGGAAGAGGATGTAAAGTAAACTAAATCCTCAAATTCCACAGTGAAAGGTCAATTGGCACTAAAACTGAAAAATTAAGAAAGAGATGAAGAAGTAAACAGCAGGCAGAAAAGCTAAGCCTGGAAAGTGGCTGCCTCATTGGAGAGGAAATTGGAGGTGGGGAAGGATAGAGCCTTGTGAGCTATAATAATATATACTTAATATTTTAATAAGAGTCAGGATCTCAGCTAGTGCTCTACCAGTTACCCAGAGTAGGAAATGACTATGGAATGACATATGATGAAGAGAAAAGAGGTTTAGCAAGGTGACTGGGGAGACTAAAGGCTTCAGAGTTATAAAAGAAGTGTGAATTCTAGCTTTTTTTTTTTTTTTCCAAACTGGGAGAATTTAGACAAGAAATGTTGTTTTCATCATCTGTAAAATTGTGGCAAGTGCTTGGCACATAAAATAGGTACTCAATATTATGGAATAATATTCTGAATTAAGTAAGGAATAACCCATGTCATGTAATCTTTATCTGGTGGCTATGAGATGTTCAGTCTGATCATTCTATGCATGCATACAGAAGAAAAGAGAAGATCCTAAGCTCTCACTCTTGGGTGATCACTTAATTCAGTGCAAGCAGGAAGTGAAGGCTGAGGCACAGTTGTAAACTGCATTCTTAACTGTTAAAGGAGTGCCTCCCAGCACAGAGCAAACCCAGAAAGACTAGTAGAAGAGGTTTATCTTTTCATGGTGGTAGGTTTTTTTGTTTTTTGTTTTTTTGTTTACTTTAAATGTCTGGAATTCAAGGAAATTTGTCAGAGCACTGGCTTAACATAAGCTAAAGAACAGAAACTTCAGCAACGACACATGACAAGGAATATAGTCTTAGGAAAATAGTTTGGAAAACTTAATAAACAAATGGATGACTGCAACCTTGAACAATTAAGAACACCAAACCCTGGTGAAGGGGGAGAATCTAACTCCTGAATTACCACATCATAATATTCAAATGTCCAGTTTCCAACAAAAAATTCATAAAGCAAACAGAGAAATGAGAAAGTATGGCCCATTCAAAGGAAAAAAAAAAAGAATAAAAACTACCCCAAAGGAAGCAAAGGCATTGGATTTGATAAAGAGTTCGAATTGTTTTATTGTGCTCTGCTTTACAGTGCTTAACATATACTGTGCTTTTACAAATTGAAGGTTTGTGGCAACCCTGCATTGAGCAAATCTATCAGTGCCATTTTTCCAACAGCACATACTCACTTCTTGTCTTTGTGTTACATTTTGATAATTCTCATACATTTCAAACATTTTCATTATCATTTTATCTGTTACGGGATCTGTAAACAGTCATCTTTGATGATACTATTGTAATTGTTTGGGGGTACCACAAACCATGCCCACATAAGAAGGCAAATTTAATCGATAAATACTAGGTGTTCTGACTGCTCAGCTGACCAGCCATTCTCCCATCTCTCTCCCTTGGGCCTCCCTATTCCCTGACACACAACAGTATTGAAATTAGGCCAGTTAATGACCCTACAAAGGCCTCTACTAAGTGTATAAGTGAAAGGAAAACTCGGATGTCTCTCACTTTAAATCAAAAGCTAAAAATGATTAAGCTTAGTGAGGAAGGCATGTCAAAAGCTGAGACAGACCAAAGGCTAGGTCTCTTGTGCTGAACAGCAGCCAAGTTGTAAATGCAAAGGAAAAGTTCTTGAAGGAAATTAAAAGTGCTACTCCAGCGAACACATGAATGATGACAAAGTGAAACAGCCTTATTGCTGATATAGAAAAAGTTCGAGTGGTCTGGACAGATCAAACCAGCCACAACAGTCCCTTAAACCAAAGCCTATTCCAGAACAAGTCCCTAACTCTCTTCAATTCTATGAAGGCTGAGAGTGGTGAGGAAGCAGTAGAAGAAAAGTTTAAAGGTAGCAGAGGTTGGTTCATCAGGTTTAAGGAAAGAAGCCATCTCCGTAACATAAAAGTGCACAGTGAAGCAGCAAGTGCTGACACAGAAGCTGCATTATATTAACCAGAAGATCTAGCTAAGATAATTGATGAAGGTGGCTACATTAAATAACAGATGTTCAATTTAGACGACACAGCCTTCTACTGGAAGAAGATACTCTCTTGGCTTTCATAGCTAGAGAGGAGAAGTCAATGCCTGGCTTCAAAGCTTCCAAGGACAGACTGACTGTCTTGTTAGGGGTTAATGCAGCTGGTGACTCTAAAATGAAGCCAATGCTCATTTACCATTCTGAAAATCCTGGCACCCTTAAGAATCATGTTAAATCTACTCTGCTTGTGTTCTATAAATGGAAAAACAAAGCCTGGATGACAGCACATCTATTTACAATATGGTTTACTGAATATTTTAAGCTCACTGTTGAGACCTACTGCTCAGAGAAAAAGATTCCTTTTAAAATCCCACTGCTCACTGACAATGTACCTGGTCATCCAAGAGCTCTGATGGTGATGTACAAGATGAATGTTTCACACCCATTAACAATATCCATTTTGCAGCCATGGAATATGGAGTAATTATGACCTTCAAGTCTTACTATTTAAGAAATATATTTCATAAGGCTATAGTTGCAATAGACAGTGATTCCTCTGATGCATCTGGGCAAAGTCAATGGAAAACCTTCTGCAAAGGATTCACCATTCTCGATGTCATTAAGAATATGTAATTCATGAGAGGAGATCAAAATATCAATGTTAAAAGGAGGTTGGAATCAATTTCTTCCAACCCTCATGGATGACTTTGAAGGGTTCAAGACTTCAGTGGAGGAAGTAACTGCAGATATGGTGGAAGCAGCAAGAGAACTAGAGTCAGAAATGGAATCTGAAGATGTGACTGAATTGCTGCAATCTTATGATAAAACTTGAGCAGGTGAGGACTTGTTTCTTATGAATGAGCAAAGATGAAATCTATTCCTGGTGAAGATGCTGTAAACATTATTGAAATGAAACAAATGATTTAGAATATTACATCAACTTAGTTGATAAAGCAGTAGCATGGTTTGGGAGGATTGACTCCAATCTTGAAAGAAATTCTACTGTGGGTAAAATGCTGTCAAAAAGCATCACATGCTACAGAGAAATCTTTCATGAAAGGAAGAGTCAGCTGATGCAGCAAACTTCATCACTGTCTTGTTTTAAGGAATTACCACAGCTACCCCAACCTTCAGCAACCACCAACCTGATCAGTCAACAGGAGGCAAGACCCTCCACCACTAAAAAGATTATGACTCCCTGAGGGCTCAGATGATGGTTATTATTTCTTAGCAATAAAGTATTTTTAAATTAAGGTATGTAAATTGGTTTTTTAGACATAATGCTACTGCATATAGATGACAGTATAGTGTAAACGTAACTTTTATATGCACTGGGAAACCAAAAAATTCATGTGACTCCCATTATTAGGATGTTTGCTGTATTGCAGTGATCTGCAAGCAAACCACAATATCTCTTAGGTATGCCTTTATACTCAAAGAATGGAGTGTCATGGGGTACCTGATAGCACATAACTCACAAGAGAACCTTGTATGCAGATAAGGATGTGACAGTGAGTTTGAAATGGCAGTTAGCTGTGGAGGCAATGAAAGAGCCAAATGGAAATTCTTAGAGAAGCTGAAGGAAACTAAAGTATTTCATAACAAGTTAGGTGAGTATCACTTCTTACCTTGAAATGTACTTGAAAGTCACAGCATGAGAAAACCATGGTGGCAATGTGGATATGAGACCAAAAAAAAGATGGCAGCAACAGACCATGGTGCACCCCAGTAGTCTTACTGCTGGTCTCTACAGCCACGTCTTGCCTCCACAGGTCCCACTCAAGAATTCTCAGGGATTCAGGAATAATATTTCTTGATAACTTCCCTCCTGATGGTGACCTTCCATGTCATCTTCTTGAGGCTATGCTAACTATTGCTTTGTAGTAAAAACTCCTGTGATACTTTCCTTTACCTCCTCTCCTCTCCCTCATGTGTAAGAAGGCAGTAGTAACATTTTTTTATACTGCATGTTCCATGATTTCCAAAATTATTTCATGGTAAAATAACAACAGACTCTTGAAAAAAATATGCTCAAAGAGCAGAAGGAAAACATCACAAATAACTAAAGGAAAACAGGAAAACCATCCAATACGAGAAAAGCAATAAAGAGTAGAAAGAACAACAGCTAAAATGAAAAATTCACTAGAGTAGTTCAATAACAGATTTGGGCAGGTAAAGGAAAGAACCACTGAACTTGAAGACAGGACAACTGAAACTATCCATTTTTAACAGAAAGAAATAAATAATGAGGAAAAGTGAATAGAGCCTAAGGGACCTGTGGGATACCATCAAGTTGACCAAAATATGCATTGTGGGAGTAAGAAAAGGAGCCGTGAGAGAAAGACAGAAAGAATATCTGAAGAAATAATGGCTGGAAATGTCCCAAATCTGATGAACTTCATAAACCTACAAATCCAAGAAGCTAAATGAACTCTAAGCAGGATAAACTCTGAGAGATCCACATTTGGACACATTCTGGGCAAATTACTGAAACTCAAAGACAAGGAGAAAATCTTAAAGCAGTAAGAAAAGCAACTAGTCACATACAGTGGATCCTCAAAATAAGACTAGCCCATTTTTCTTCAGAAATCATGGAGGTCAGACAGCAGTGGGATGACATATTTAAAGTGCTAAAAGAAAGAAACTGTCAACCAAGAATTCTATATCCAGTATTCTACAACAATGAAAGGGAAATGAAAAACAAAAGCTAAGGGTGTTATTACAGATAGACCTGACCTACAAGAAATTCTAAATGGATTTCTTCAGGCTGAAATGAAAAAAATGCAAGACAGTAACTTGAAGCCATGTGAAGAAATAAAAGGCGCTGGTAAAAGTAATTACATATTGTGCTGGTTTGAATGTATTATGTCCCCCAGAAAAAGCCATATTCTTTGATGCAAACTTGTGGGGCAGACATATTAGTGGGGATTAAGTTGGAACGTTTGGATTAGGTTGTTTGCATGGAAATGCGCCCCACCCAACTGCAGGTGATAACGTTGATGAGATAAATTCCATGGAGGCATGACTCCACCCATTCAGGGTGGGCCTTGATCAGTGGAGCTGATAAACAGAAAGAACTCAGTGCAGCTGAGAGTGAAATTTTGAAGAGGAGCTACAGCCAAGAGGGACACTTTCAAGAAAGCACAGGGGTTGCAGATGAGAGACATTTTGAAGACAGCCGTTGAAAGCAGACTCTTGCTCTGGAGAAGCTAAGAGAGGACAAATACCCCAAGTGCAACTATGAGTGACAATTTTGAGGAACTGCAGCCTAGAGAGGAACATCCTGGGAGAAAGTCATTTTGAAACCAGAACTTTGGAGCAGACGCCAGCCACGTGCCTTCCCAGCTAACAGAGGTTTCCTGGATACCATTGGCCATCCTCCAGTAAAGGTACCCGATTGCTGATGTGTTACCTTGGACACTTTATGGCCTTAAGACTGTAACTGTGTAACCAAATAAACCCCTTTTATAAAAGCCAATCCATCTCTGGTGTTTTGCATTCCAGCAGCATTAGAAAACTAGAACACATATGTAAATACAAAAGCCAATATTATTGTACTTTTGGTTTATAACTCCTGTTTTTTCCTTATATGATTTAAAGGCCAATGCATAAAACAATAACGATAGACCTGTGTTAATAGGAATACCATGTATAAAGATGCAATCTATGACAATAACAACATACAGGGGGAAGGGATGGAGATGTATAGGAGCAATGTTTGTATCCTATTGAAACTCAGCTGGTAAGCTGTTATTATTTAAGTTAGGTTGCTATAAGTTTAAGACGTTAATTGTAATTCCCAAAGTAACCACAAAGAAAATAAGTTAAAAATATACAGAGAAGGAAAGAAGAAAGGAATCAAAATGGAATGCTGCAAAAATCATCTAAATAATAAAAAGGCAGCAGGAACTGATAAAAAAAACATGTAAGACTGTTCTAGTTTGCTAATGCTGCTGGAATGCAACTGAGCTTTGAAGATTAATTAGCTTCTCTTCTGGTTCTGGTTTCAATGGCTGTCTCCAAAATGTCTGTGGACAATTTTTCTCTAAGCATCTCTGACCTCTCTTCAAAATGTCTCTGCCATACAGGATGCTGGTAAACTAATTAAGATCCATCTTGAATGGGTGGAGTCACATCTCCATGGAAACAACCTAATCAAAAGATTCCATCCACCCACAATAGGTCTGCCACCACAAGACTGGATTAAAAGAACATGGCTTTTCTGGGGTACATAACAGATTCAAACCAGCACACACCACATACAAAGATTAACTGAAAATGGATTACATATCCAAATTTAAGTGCTAAAACCATAAAACACTTAAGAAGAACACATAAAGGAAAATCTTCATGATCTTGAATTTGGCAATGGTTTCTTAAGTATGACACCAAAAGGCAAATGCAACAAAAGACAAAACAAATAATTTGGACTTCATTAAAATTAAAAAACTTTTGCCCTTAACCAACAGAGAGAGTGAAAAGACAACCTACAGAATGGGAGAAAACATGATTTGTAAATCACATATCCAATAATGGTTTAATGTCTAGAATATATAAAGAACAACTACAACTCACCAATAAAAGACAAATGGCCCAGTTAAAAAATAGGTAAAGGACTTCTGTAGGACATTTCTCCAAAGATATACAAATGACCAATAAGAGCATGAAAAGATGCTCAATATTATTAGTCATTAGGGAAAGGCAAATCAAAACCACCACAAGAAACTATTTTACACCCACTTAAAAAAAAAAAAGGAAAATAACAAGTGTTGGTGAGGATATGGAGAAAGTGAAACCCTCATACATTGTTGGTGGGAATGTAAAATGGTGCAGCTGCTGTGGGAAACGGTTTAGCAGTCCCTCAAAATGTTACACAGAATTAACACATAGCAATTCCACTCCTAGGTATAAACCCCTCAAGAAGTGAACACAGTGATTCAAACAGATACTTATAGATCAATATTCACAGCACTATTATTGACAATAGCCAGAGCTGGTAACAGTCCAGGTTTCCATCAACAGATGGATGGATAAACTTAATGTGGTATGTACCCAGAATGCAATAGCATTCAGCCATATAAAGAGTTAAAGTTCTGATATATACTATGACATGAATGAATCCTGAAGACATTATGCTAAGTGAAAGAAGCCAGATACAAAAAGACAAATAATGTATGATTCCACTTACATTAAATACCTAGAGTAGGCAAATTGACAGAGACAGAGTAGATTACAGGTTATCAGGGGCTGGTTTGTATAAGCTGTCAAAAGAGGGAGAAAAAAAAGTTAATGTAATGTTTTTTATTTCTTATACTGGAATGTGGATACACAGGTATACTGTTATTCTTTAAGCTATTTATACAATATTATATATTTTCTGTTGTACATATAATATATTTCCCAGATAAAAGTTTAACGAAAAATTTAATTTTGGGTTGAAGAGGGTAGTGGTCAGTTGAAGAATATTTTAGTGAAATAATACAGATCAAGGCCAAGGAATTCTATGCAAATGCAGTATAAATGGAAATGGAAACACAGTGTAGAGTAGGAGAGATTGGAGATAATCCAAATGTTCTAAAGTCTATTTAATAGGTATTTAAGAAGAAAAGAGGAAATGGTAGGAAGGCAATATTTGTAGAGATGACTGCCATGGATTTCCTACCACCAGAAAGAGATATGAGTCTTCAGACCGAAAAATACTAACAGAAGCAAAACATGGGGTGGGGGTAGGGGGATGGGGGGTGGATAATGACACCTGATCACATTGCAGTGAAAATTCAGACAATCAGAGGAAAAGATTATATAGGAGTAAGACTTACACATCATGAAGAAAACAGGAGAACATCTTTATGGCCTGGTGATAGGCAAAGAGTTGGTATGATTCCATTTAGATAAAATTCAAAAACAGGCTAAAGAAAAGTTTCTTAAGCAAGACCTAAAAAGTATGACACATAAAGGAGAAGAATGGAAAATTTCTCTACAGTAAAATTAAGAACTTCTATTCATAAAAGGATATCATGAGAACCAAAGACAATTCAGAGTGGGAGAAGATATTTGCATAACCAGAATATATAAAGAACTCTTATACAACAATAAAATAATACAGAGAATTCAACAGAAAATAGGTAAAAGACTCAAAAAGACAATTCCCTAAAGAGGAATTTCAAAAGATCAGTAACTATATGAAAATGTGCTCAAATTCATCAGTAAAACAGGTAATACAAATTAAAACAACAATGACATATCAGTATATGCTCATCAACTGGCAAAATCCAAGTTTAACAATACCTTATATTAGTAAGTATGTGTAGCTTTGAGAGTTCTCATTAACTGCTGGTGTGGTTGTAAACCAGTATAAGCACTGAAGGAAAGTTGAAAATAGGGTATTATCTAGTAAAACTAAAGATATGATACCTTATGATTCATTCATTTCTCTGTCAGTCCTAAAATGTAGAGAATGTTCATAGCCCTGTTCATAATTTTCAAAAGCTGGAAACAACTCAACTGTCTATCAACAGTAGAAATGATAAATATATTGTAGTATATTCATATAATGGAATTAATTCTTACTACAAGCAACAATATTTATGAATCTTAATAGGAAAGTGTTCAATCAAAACAGCAAGACATAAAAGGATATATAAAGTATCATGCTTTTTATATAAAATTCAAACCTAAGTAACTCTAAAATATACTGTTTTGGCTTGCGCTCTTAGGTGATAAAACTATGAAGGGTCATGAAGATACAGTGGATACAAAGATATTTATGCTGGTATTGTTGTATTTCTTGACCTGGATGATAGCTCATGAAAGTTCACTTCTTAATTGTTTAAATGTATACCTATGTTTTATTACTTTTCTATATTTATGATAATTTCCAATAAAAAGAATTTTAAAAATTAACTGTCTTACACAAGACACAACTATCTCTGCATGCACAAGCAGAGACAGATGGTTCAATGGAATACAAAAAAATGCACTGAAATTCAAACTAATATAAATCAGACTTAACTGTCACAAGGAAGTGGGATAAAACAATGGCAAAATAAGCAGTTGTTGAATAAACAGTGTTAAAATAAGAAGTAAGTGTGGGTTGGGGGGCTAGGGAAGATTGATTTGGATTCTCAATTTACACCTTATTGCAAAATAAATTTAAAATGAATTTAAAAGCTATAAAACAAATTATAGAAAATAAAAACTAGAAGTCAGAGTAACCACAAAAGAGATGACCACAAATGATGTACATACAAGAAGTGCCAATCCAAACAAAAATTGAAAGGCAAAAACACCTGCCAGAAATTGATAAATGTTTTTATAACATAAAGTCCATATAAATTGACTGAAAAAACAAAGACAGTATGGATGATAAGTATAAACTATATGAGTAAAAGACAATATCATCAAGGGGAAAATGTCCACCCTCATGAGTACTCCATATAATGACAACTAAATCAAACCACTATACAAAGAAATTATAAAATTTATTAGGGCTAATAATGTCATTAAGGTTATGCAAAGGAATTTTTTAGAATTACATACTGAGGTCTGCAAGGGTGAAATGATGCGAGGTCACAGATCTGTTTGAAAATACTTAAGCAACAACAGCAAAAGGGATAGATGAAGCAAGTACATATGAAAATTTTCAGAATGAAAAAGTAATATGGTATGACTTAAACAGATAAGCAGAAAACATTTTCAAAATAAAAAATACCCAGTCCTTAAGAGTAAATTGTAATGGATACAAATACTGTGAGAGACAGTGAGTAAAAGTTTTAAAAATATCTTCCTTCTGAGAACCTATTCTAAGGAAATATCCTTGCCATATCTTCCTCATCCTGCAGATGGGTGGATAGTGGGGCACCCCAGGGGTCAGTCTTTGCCTTTACCTGTACTCACTCCGTATGTAACCTCATCCAGTCACAAACTTTTGTATTTCCACATTGCAGGCTATCCAAATTAGTCTCCAACCCTGCCCTTCTCCCTAAATTCTAAGCTAATTATTGTACTGTTTATGTGTCATCTATGCTCAGTGTCCAATTAGCATCTCAAACTTAACACAAACAAACCCACCCTTGATTTTACAACACCCCAAATCACTTTTCCCCACCTCAGTAAACACAAAGCCTGATTCCTATTTTTCTCTTATACCCCAAGATCAAATTCTACCAGCGCTTCCTTGGAAATAGATTCCAAATGCCACCACTTTCTTCCATCACCAATAACATTTTTTTTTTACCAATAATATTTTAAAAGGTCTTCAAGCCTTCATTATATCTGAATTAGACTACTGCACAAGTCTGCTAAATGATCTGTTTCTAACCTCACTCCTACAAAGCAGCTAGTGTGATCCTTTTAAAACATAAGTTGGATCATGTTACTGGACCAAGGCGGTGGATTCTTTTGCCTGATGCAGTCAAATGACCAATTCTTGAGACATCAGGGTTTCAAAGAGAGAAAGAATTTTATTGCTAGGCACAAAGCAGGAGAACAGATGGCCTATCGGTCCAAAATCTGTCTCTCTGAACTGCAGTAATTCTGATAGTTTTAAAGCATCAAAAGATGGACAGGTTTTAGGATAATGAGTACAGTGGCCCCAGATGATGTAATTAGAGGTGATCTAATTATTGAGCATGTGCAGATTGATTACATGCTTAGTCACAGAATGTATGTAAGAAAATGGTGGCCTTAATATGATGATGGGTGTGATTTTCAGTATTATAATGAGGTATAGGTGACTTGTAGGTTAAAGTCTAAGCTACTGCGCATGTCATGCAGACCCATTTTGGTTAGATCCAGCTTTGGTTATCAAGATAACTTTGGACTTGGGGTGGGTTAGCTCTGGGCTGACCCAATACCCTTCATTAATAAACATTAGGGGCTGTTTTCAGGGGTCATAAGACTTCGAAGTCGAAAAACTGGATAAATGGGTGCAAGTGAAGGTTAGTTAAAAAGGTGTCTATAATCACAAGGGCACAAGAGAAAGGCTATACAATCATTATCAGAGATCAAGGCAGCTGGATTACAGTTCAGGTTTCAGGTATTTCCCTGTCTATTCTAATACACCAGAAAGTAAAAAGGAATATCTATATAATGATTCAGTAATCATAATCAGTCCTTAAATCCTAACTTCTCGGTTACAATGTCACCCCTCTGCTCACAAACTTCCATGTGATTTTTTGTCTTAGACTGAAAAGATTTACTGTGACGTCTATGGTAGCACATAAACTGATCCATTCTTCATTCCTGCCTCTCTGATCTCATCCCTCACCACTCCACCCTCTGCTCTCACTCTGCTCCAATCACTGGCTTCCTGGCTGCTCCTCAAATGCAGCCAGCATGTCCCAGCTCAGGGCCTTTGCAAGTTTGGCTTCCTTTATCTGAGATGTTCTTCCTTTGAGTGACCACATACAGTATGACTTACTGCCACATTTCTTCAGGTCTCTTGCTCAAATGTCACTTAACAGAACTCTCTGTCCTCTTTCCCTCACTATTTTTTTTTTTAACATTTACCATTACCCGATATAGTAAATATTCATTTTTACTTATCTCTTCGCCCCAGTGGAGGGTAAGCTCTGGGAACACAGAGACTTTGCATGTTCTATTGACTGCTGTAACTTCAGCATTGTGAATAGTGCTGGGCATATGACAATAAACATATACTGAATGAATGAATGCACCATCCTGTTCTTCCTCTTTCACACCCAAAGTCTTCTTATTTCTGCCAGCTCTAACTTCTCAATGGAGGCAAAGACCCTTTTCCCAATGCTCTACACCTAAAGGCAATGATTCCATGCCCAAACCTCCCCCATAATGTCTATGTGGATCAGCTCCTTTTCTATAACTTCATCTTTACTTTCTGCATAGCTCACAGTTTTAACTTCTCTTACGGTGGACTTTACTTTGAGGAAGTTATTAATAGAAATGTTCTATAAATTCTGAAATTGCTTATTCCTTTTTTAATCTCTGCAGCAACTACTGAGTACTTCATACACATCAGAAAATCAATAAATGCTGGTTAAAAGCATGAATTAATCAATGAATGCATGAACTGCTACTTTCGACAAAACCTAGTTAAAGAAAGTAAGTTCTTGGCAATGTTGGAAAAAATACATTTCAGAAAACAGTGATGCTTTTACAAGACTAAATTCAAAAGAGGATGAGAAGCTGGAAAGGAACTAATCCAAAATATGCATAGAATGGATATCATCAGAGTGGGTGGAAGAGGGCACCAGAAGAAAAGTCTAAGAGTGGAAAACACCCAAAGTGTGTTAGGTGAGGACAAAAGGTAAAGTCATTTGAAAGCTTGTGTTGAAAAGTTCTTACTTTTATAAAACAGGCCTAAGGCTTTTGAGGGGGGCAAGCCAGATAGCACCTCAAAAGTACAATCTCTCTGCTGTCCAACTGTATTATTTCCTGCCGTGCCTCACTTACCTGGCCACTGGCCTCTTGTCTGTTCTCTGTCAACCAACCAGGGCTCCTTCCCTTGCTCCAAGAAGGAGATCACTTCTGGTTTAGAAATGGAATGCCCTGCTTACAAAAGAAGTAATGAGACAAATTTATGCTGACAATGTCCCAGAATTCAAATCCAGTCCCCTCATTATAAAGACAGACATATTACAGGAAGAATCAGAAAAAGGCATAGCAGATTATGAAAAAGACAGGATCTGAAAAGACCCATATAACTCAATGCAGCTTCCCTTTTCTAACTCTACAATATTGAAAATATTCCTCTGGGAACAGGAAGCAGAAATCCAACTGGTTACCTGAAAGGCAACTGAGCATTTCACATTGGAGGAAGCAGTCCATCTGAAGGCAGAATCTGAATTATGGACAGGCATCCTTACCCATTGAAACCAGGTTACTGTAATTCTCCAACATCACATCTCTGTATAAATCTCTCTGATCATCATTCAGGCATTCCCACTCTTCCCGAGAGAAGTCTATGGATACATCACTGAACATCACTGACTCCTGGAACAACAACCATGTATATTACTTGATTAATAAAAAGAAATGCTTTTGTAAAGGGAAGAGAAAAAAAATTAAGGCAGAGGATGTGAAAAATAGTGAGAATATAGAGTGGGGCTGAAATCTGGGATGCAAGTGGAGGATTGTAAAGAAATTAGCACAACTGAATCAGTATGTTTCCAAGTCATCCTGTTTCCTTCAGACAAAAGCACCTGTGTACAGCTGTGCTAGTTTGAAGCCCTTATGTATCCCAGAAAATGCCATGTTGTTTTAATCCATTCCTGTGAGTACAGACCTATTGTGGGGGAGACCTCTTGGTTTAGGCTATTTCGATTGAAATGTGACCCACCCCATTCAAGGTGGGTTTTAATCATTTTTACTGCAGTCCTTTATGAGAGGATAAAGGACAGAAAAACCTGAGAGAGCCTAAAGAGAGAAAAGCTGCAGAGAAGCTAAGAGAGGACCCACAGAAACTCAGAGAGGAGGCCACTGGAACCAGAAGCTGAAAGGAACGACACCTAGGAGCGAAAGACCAGTAGATGCTGGCCATGTGCCTTGCTATCTCTGACAGAGGAACCCCAGATGCCAGTGGCCTTTCTTCAGAGAAGGTATTGTCCTATTGATGTCTTAAATGGGACATTTTCATGGCCTTAGAACTGTAAATTTGTAAACTAATAAATCCCCATAGTAAAAGTCAACCCATTTCTGGTATATTGCATTCCTGCAGCTTTAGCAAACCTAAACAATAGTGGACATGTCTATTATCCAAACAGGTCTGGGAAAGTACAAAATCAGCTCAGGGGAATTTCCTGATTAAACAAAACAGTGCATAAAAACACCTAGCACAATACCACCTGTCATAGAGTAAATCACCAACACATGTGAGATTCTTTCTCCCTCTCTTTTCTCAAATATCTAAGAGTAAAATTTCAGAATTAGGGATAAAGATAGGACATTAAAAGCTTCCAGAGAGAAGTAGAGCAGGTCATATAAAAGGCATGAGGAATCAGAGGCAATGGAATTCTCAAGAACACCACTGAAAGTAAGAAGACAGTAAGAACAATTCCTCAATATTCCAATAGAGAAAATAAATTCTGACATAGAATTCTGTAAGAAATCTATCATTCTGTTATAAGGTTTGAGACATTCCTAGATATGAAAGGATCCAAGCACCATTTCTTAAGAAAGTACTGGAGTATGTGCTGTAATTACACAAGAGTAAACCAAAAAAGAGGAAGATGTGGAATTCTAAAAACGAGAGAAAAAACACAGGAAACTGAAAGAAAATCCCCAGAAAACAAAAGGGAAGTCTCAGGAAAATTGTGCAGCAGGATTACAGAGTAACCAGACTAGATGGAAGAAGTGAGACAAAGGGCTTGGGAGTGATGTCTCCATGTTCAAAAGGAACTGACGTTTTTCACCAGATGGGAAACATCAAGTAACATGTGGCAGAGATGCTAGAGAGTTTTGGTTAAAAATACACAGACAACTAAGCAAACAGGGAATAGAAGCAAACAACTTGTAGGACTGGTGATGGGGCAACAATGGAGTAAGTCTTTCAGTACTACTTCACTTGTACACATGTAAAATGACTAAAATTTTTTATCTTAGAAAATTAAATTTGCATATAATTTAAGAGGTTTTTTTTAAAGACTCTGGTCCATTCTCATGCCACACTTATATAAGAATCATTCCTTGTTACAACAATTTCTTTCATAAGCATATTTTTTCACTGAATAACATCCCATTATATGGATATAAATGACAACTTTTCTTTTGTTTTTTAGACATTTAGGCTGGAGAAGACCTTTAAGGACATTCCCAGCACTGTCCCAATCATACTTTTATCTACCTAGTGTCCAACTGTAGATTCTCCCCTTGTTCCTGAGCTACAGGAAACTGATGGAGAATGATCCAGATTCACACAAAGGCATTTTTGATGTCCACTTTTCATGTATACCATGACAGAGTGTCAAAGCTTTATACCAGTCATCAGTCATACCCCCAAATCTAAAAACCCCATAAACCAGGAGATCTTGCCATGTACTAAGACTGAAATCTAACAAAACCATGGCACATATTTTCTTACTGGAAAACTGAGGTCTGTAGAGATGATCAGGTCTTTTCCCTATGAGGTGCCCCTAATTACTCATCTCCATCCCATCAAATCATGATCCGAGCAAATTAGATTCATTAAC
Organism: Choloepus didactylus; assembly: GCF_015220235.1. Lineage (NCBI taxonomy): Eukaryota > Metazoa > Chordata > Mammalia > Pilosa > Megalonychidae > Choloepus > Choloepus didactylus. The sequence continues at coordinate 18,126,636 of NC_051333.1, forward strand.
AATTGGGGAACATATTTCTGCTCTATCAGAACTTCTGGAAGATGTCAAAGACAGGAGAAGGTCTACGATTTACTAAAGGAGTCTGTAAACATTGTCTAAAAGGAGGAGGATTAAAAAAAAAAAAAAAGAAGGAGGAACTGGGGAAGGCACTGGGTCGTTTAAGTGGAAATGGGGATCAGGCTTCTAAAAGGGACCCTGGTTAACCAGTGTGTTAAAAACAAAAATAAACAAACAAACAAAAAAACCAAACTTGTTCCAAACCTGGTCTAGGTCAGACCCTTTCTATGCTTTGAATTTCACAATCTCTTTATGGGAAGAAATCAGCATTCCCAATGAAATCCAATTTTCTGATGGCTTTTCATCCAATTAAGACCTCTTCAGAGAAACTTGTTATCCAACCATTTGGTTGAGTAAGAGCTAACTGTAAGTTAAGAGTATAGAAATCTTAACTAGACATTTTTTTTCTTTTTGTTTAACAATGATTAATCAGTTATTTTTTCTATAAATGTCTTCACCAAGAGAGAATTTTCTGAATTGGCCTCTTAGAGACTATTTCCTTTAGAGCAAGAGAACTTTGACATTGCTAATGACAAAACTGTCTGAAAAGAAATTTTTTTAAACACTACAAAAGCATCATGAAGAGAAAAACATATGTTTACATATGTTAAGGGTAAAAATGGTTCTATTTGAGCAAATGAAATTGCATCTCACCTGAGCCATGGCTTCAATATTTACAGGAAAGGACCAGTCTTCCTCTGGGCTTCTCTTTTGGAAAAGGGAGAGCTGGCAGAGGCAAAAGAAGCTACATGAGATCCCACTTGCCCACAGCTCCCAGAATGATCATCCCATACAAACACTTGAGGAGTTCGAGTGAGAAGAATGGACAAATCTCTCATCTTCTTCAACTCCAGAGACCCCAGTCAGGCTCTGACTGCAGCAAGATGGATTTAGGCAATCTGATCTCACTTGGAGAATATATGTTTATATGTACACAAGCACTAAGATGTAATTTTATTTTATACAGATTGTGGCATATCATACAACTTGCTATTTTTACTTGACAATATATCCTGGAACAGATCCCATCTAACACAAGTAGAGTTATATAATTCTCTTAACTGATACCTAGTAATCAATTAAATGGGTATTCCTTAATTTATTTAACCAACCGATAATTTGGGTTGTTTCCAAGTCTTTTGCTGTTACAAACAATGTGGAAATAAATATCCTTATGCATACATCATTTTAATCACATATAAATTCTGAAAGTTAAATTCAATGAAGTATAATTGCTCAAAGGTATTATGCATTTTAAGTTTGGATACAAAATGGTTATACTAATTTTCAAAGACCTGGGATTTGTACAATTAGGTCCCAAGTCTTGACCAAGAATCAGCTGACTGATAAACCAGACCCTCTAATCTTTCCTGATATGAGAAGATTTTTGATTTTTAGGGTTAGTGGGCAATACATCTTGGTAACAAAAACTGGAAACAAACAAAATATTACTGAAACCTTAGAAAGATATTAAAATTAGCATAACAATAAGAAGGAATAAAAAAGCACAGAAATAATGTAGAAATAAACTAAGTCCACATCACTGATGCTTTAGAATACCCTTTGACTATAAGTATAGTAATAAAATTTGTCATATTGTGTGTATTTTGTATTCTTAAGATGCATCCAAATGACTAAGTTTTACTAAAACAGTAATCGAAGTCTAAATTGTTTAAGGGGAATAACTGAATTTGTGATCAATGTTAAAATGCTCAAGAAAACTTTTTTGTTTTTTAAAATTAGATAGAAGAATTTAATAAATTATTACACAAACTGTAAAGAGCACTGTTCTAGTTTGCTAATGCTGCTGGAATGCAAAACACCAGAGATGGATTGGCTTTCATAAAAGGGGGTTTATTTGGTTACACAGCTACAGTCTTAAGGCCATAAAGTGTCCAAGGTAACACATCAGCAATTGGGTACCTTCACTGGAGGATGGCCAATGGTGTCCGGAAAACCTCTGTTAGCTGGGAAGGCACGTGGCTGGCATCTGCTCCAAAGTTCTGGTTTCAAAATGGCTTTCTCCCAGGACGTTCCTTTCTAAGCTACAGTTCCTCAAAAATGTCACTCCTAGTTGCACTTGGGGTATTTGTCCTCTCTTAGCTTCCCTGGAGCAAGAGTCTGCTTTCAACAGCCATCTTCAAAATATCTCTCATCTGCAACTCCTGTGCTTTCTTCAAGGTGTCCCTCTTGGCTGTGGCTCGCCTTCAAAAGTTCACTCTCAGCTGCACTGAGTTCCTTCTGTTATGTCAGCTCATTTATATGGTTCCACTGATCAACTTAGATCCACCCCGAATGGGCGGAGCAACACCTCCATGGAAGTTATCCAGTCAGAGTCATCACCCACAGCTGGGTGGGGCACAGTCCAAAGAAACACTCAAAGAATTACAATCTAATCAACACTGATACGTCTGCCCACACAAGAGTACATCAAAGATAATGGCATTTGGGGGACACAATATATTCAAACTGGCACAAGCAATGAGCATTCCTGTCTATGCAAAAAGCCCCTTAGTCATTAAACAATATGTCAGTAATTTCATGTAAAAGTAGTCATCCAGGAAGTAGCCCATGTTATCAATTATCTATTAGCTTCCTATTACTCCTAGGCACTCACTACACTCCCTGAGGAGTACACCTATTCCAGGTAAAGAAATGAAAACCAAAGTAATACACAAAGGTCTCTTCTTAAAATCAAAAGTACACCTTTAACATTATTACCATTACTTATTAAGCTCCCAGAATTATTTTATCAACTAAATAGCCTATTACGTGCCAGGCATTGTGCTAGATACTAAAGAAAGAACAATAATCCATTAAGACTTGGAAACAGAGTACTTTCTCCCATATCCTCACTTTAAGCCCCTCTTTCAGTCGCTATTAATGGCCATTCTATGATTAAAACACTTCCGCATATGCTGCACTTTCTAAGAAGAATGGTCAGGAGACATTCCCACTTCAATAGTCTTTGGTTCATTCCCAGTCCTCCTCATTTTCGCCCCTAGAGGGCATCCTCCCAGACTGAATTCCTGCGACTGGGGATCTGCTCCCTCGGAAAGCAAGCATACCTGTGGCTAAGACTGCAGGACGCTGGCAGTTTGACAAAACCTGGAGTATGAGACATTGTCAAAAGGCATTACCACGTCTTTATCCTCTGAAATCCAATAAATAACTTTTACAATTATGAGATATCACACTCTTCTAAATAATAAACTTGTAGTTTTTAACAAAAAAAATGTTTTAAATTGTTTCCAGCACTACCCCGAAAGCTTTCTGTACAATAGGAATTGCATTTGGCTATTAGTAAAAGAGAACTGAGAAGTAGTTCACCTTTTCTTAATGAGAAGGCTAGACGTAGGTGGTGGCTGGCCTTGCCTTCCATGGTTTTTTGTTTTTGTTTTGTTTTGTTTACAAAATATCCATCATTCATTTAAAAATTACTAAACACACAAAGAGGGAAAAACAAAAATAGGAGTAGATCTACTGATATTTCAGATTTTGGAGTTGGCAAACCAATAATTTAAAATAGGTATAATTAATATGTTAAAGATAGACATATGGGTAAGATGGAGAAGTTAACCAGGAGTAGAATCCATTAAAAAAGAACCAAATAGATAATCTAGATCAGTAAAATACAATGAAAATTAAAAGTCATTATATGAGTTTAACCTGAGACCAGAACAAGCAGACGGTATGATTACTGAAATCAAAGAGAGGTCAACAGAAAATATCCATATTGAAGTACCAAGAAAAAAAGAATAGAAACAACAGAAGAGAATATAAAAGACACATGAAACACAGCCAAAAGATCTGTTATAGATGAGTGGAAAAACAAAATGTGGTAAATACACATGAAGGAATACTACATGGCAGTAAGAAAGAACGAGGTTGTCAAACATATGACAACACAGATGAACCTTGAAGATATAATGTTCAGTGAAATAAGCCAGACACAAAAAGAGAGATATTGTATGTTACTACTAATGTGAACTCTGTCAAAAATGTAAAATAAATATTTTTTATTGTAGAATGTAGGGGACATAGAGATAGACAGCAACTAGTGAAGGGGGAGCGACAATCTAATAAGAACAGATAAGCTATTGAGGGTAATCTCAATGTTATGGGGATGCTCAGGAATGACTATGGTCTGTAAACTTTCTTGGGTATGGTAGAATCACGCTGGAAACAATGTAGTTATTTTATGTTATTTGTGTTTCTTATCCCTTTGTTTAGTTAGGGTTGTTAATTTGGGGGTATGGAAGGGACATGTTGGAAGAAATGCAGTTACTTTAGGTTATCTATTTTTCTTAATCCTTTGTTTGGTTTTGTTTGAATTGTTTCTTCGTTGTTTGTTTTTTAAGTTTTTGATAAAGTAAAAAAAAGCTATTGCATTAAAAAATTAGCTTAATGTAGTTATTTTAGGTTATTTGGTTTTTCTTATACCTTTTTTGATTATGGTTTGCTAATTTTCTTGGGGTATGTTAGGAACATGTTGGAAGCAAAGTAGTTATTTTAGGTTGTTTGTTTTCCTTAATCCTTTGTTTTGTTTGAAATGTTTTTTTGTTGTTTGTTTGTTTTAATTTTTCAATAAAGTTTAAAAAATCTAAAAAAAGAGGTCCGTTATACATGTAATTGTGGGCTCAGAAGCAGAAAAGAAAGATTTGAGAGGAATCAATACTTGAATAAACTGATCAAAAGCATCAACAAGTTTCCCAAGCTCAGCAAACTGAGAAAAGAATTAATGAAAAGCAAAACAAAAACCAAAACCATAATCAGGCACATCATAGTCAAACTGTTAAAAACAAAAGAGAGAGGATCTAAGATGGCAGCACAGAGAGGAGTAGAAGCTAGTTAGTCCCCCTGGAACAACTAATAAACAACCAGGAACAACTAGTAAATAATCTGGAATAATTGCGGCGGGACAAATGTGACCGTCCACTCATCATACACCAACCTGAATTGGGAGGAATGCCCAAGATCGCAGCATAAAATCTGAAAGTAAAAACTGAGGATCCAAGCTGGGAGCCCCCTCTCCCCACAGCCTGAGCTGCAAAGCCTTGTGATGCTAGAGAGACGCTCTCTCCCAGCAAGTGAATATAGCTCAGCTGAGCTCCAACTGGGGTTTTAATTAACAAGCGTGGACTGCTCGCTAGGAGCTACGAATCTCCAACAAGCAGACAGAGGCTTTTAGTGACGACTGACCTTGGAGAGCTGGAGGGTGGCCATGGTCTGGCCCTGAAAGGGGCTTTCTGTCCCTGTTTTGACTCAGTGGAAAAAGCCTCAGCCATTTTCAGTTCCCAGCACTCTGACCCAGACAAAGGTAGAGATAGCACAGGCAGAGTCTATTCAAATGCTAATGACCTCTCCCTAGGGGGGTTATATTCCCTAAGAGGAAAGGGGTGGGGCCCAGCTCTACTACCTGCCTTCCATTTAGAACCAGACTCCAGAGCCTGGGGGAAAACAGCCAAGGGCCACTCCTCCTTACACCAGTCTGGAGTTACAGGCTGATAGGCGCCAACTGCTGGGCAGAAAAGCACAGTGACTTGAGGCCTCACAAGGTGTACCAATTTTCTAAAACACACCCTCAGGGAAACTGGATATTGAATATTTCTTCCTTCTGGGACCTGAGCCCATTCTGGTCTGGGAAAACCTGATTCAGGTAACCAAGGAAATCACACCTAGACAACAGAAAATTACAACCAACACTAAGAAAAACAAAGTTATGGCCAGTCAAAAACCAAAGCGAAAGAAAAAAATCCTTAAAATGGCACACACTTAAGTTTTAAGTAAACAAGATTTACCAAGAAAACTCTATCCAAAAGATCTGGTGTGGTGAAAATTAACATTAGAACAAACTGACTTTTAGGCAAGAAATATCATTAGAGATAAAAGGGAATTTTCTAATGACAAAAGAATCAATTCAGTTGTAAGACAGAATAATCCTTAATGTGTATGTATCTGAGTAACAGCAAACTTTCAAATCAAACAAAATTGAGACCTGCTAGAAAAAAGATATAAATCTACAATTCTAACAAACATTTCGCAGTAACTGATAGAACAAGTACATGAAAAATAAAATCAGTAAGGATATAAAGATTTGAATAACAGGATTAACCAACTAGACTTAACTGTCATGTATAGTATACCATACTCTACAATTGCAGAATATATAGTTTTTAAGTGCATGCAAAATATTTACCAAAAATGACTGTTAATGAGCCATAAAGCAAATCTCAAGAAAATTCAAAGAACTGATATCATAAAAATGTGTTATGTAAAAACCACAGTGAAATTTAAATGGAAAACAATAGAAAGAAAACCAGAAAATCTTCAAATGTTTAGAAATTAGAAACACTTCTAAAACACCTACAATCAAAGAAGTAATTGCAATGGAAATCAGAAAAGTTTTTGAAGTGAACAAAATGATGTAACATTTCAAAATTTGTGGGATGCAATAAGTAGGAAGCAATTTATAACTATAAATGCATATAGTAGGAAAGAAGCCATGTCCAAAGTTTCTACCTTAATAAGCTAGAAAAAGAAGCAAATTAAGAGAAGAAATCAGTGAAATAGCACAATAGAGAGAAAAGCTGATTCTTTGAAAAGACTAAAAAAATAGAATAATTCCTAGCAACACCAGTGGGAAAAAAAAAGTGGGATAACTCAAATGAACAAAATACAAAAACAATTAAAAAATTATAACATTACACCCATAAGTTTGAATGCTTAGATGACATACACAAATCCCTTAGAGTACACAATGTATCAAAACAGCAATAACAACAACTGAACCACACAATAACAAACAACAGTATTTTGGGTTATGTTTTTATTATTCCTTTGTTTTGGCTTTCTTTGAAATGCAGTTTTTTAAAATTGTTCAGTGTTTTTTTATTTTTTTGATAAATAAAGTTAAAAAAACAACAACAACAAACAACAGAATATTTGTAGAGTAAGATTGAGAAAATAATATAAAATCCATCAAGAAAATTTCAGGCCCAGAGCTTCACTGGTAAATTCTTCCAAATTTAAGGAAGAAACAACATCTGTTTTGTAGTGAAGACAGAAACACAGAAAACACTTCCCAACTCATCTGATGAGGCCAATATTAACCTGACATCAAAACTTAACAAAGTGCATGTAGCCTCGGATAAACACAAATATATCTAAAAAGGCTGGAATGTTAATATTGTAGATCCACTGTGCTAAATGGTTGAGGTGTGGGAACTCCTCAGGTGATTGTATCTGATATCCATGGCTTTTCCTTTCCTTGTAACCTTCCTATTATGTTTTACCTTCAAACATTCAGAGAATTCAATGTTCTTTAAGTTCAGGAAAGGGAGAACCTGGGAAAGTATGGGTACATTCTACACATTATCCAATCAAATTTTTCTCAATTATTTCTGAATTATTTAATTTGTGTTTAAAAATAAGCTGTGGTATCTTTAAAGCTTTAATTTAAAGTAAACTGTTATTCTATTTAAAAAGAAAGCTTAAAGAATATAGTTTGTGTATACTATTGAAGTTGCTATCAAATCAAATGAGATTGTTACAGATTTAGCATGTGAAATTTAAGTCCATGATAACCACAAAGAAAGTATCTGAAAAATATATACAGAAGGAAATGAGGAGGTACTCAAAATGGTTTATTTTAAAAAAAAAAATCAAATAAAAATGAAAACAGGCATTAATGGAGGAATTGAGGGTCAAAAAAAGGTGTAAGACTTACAAAGACCAAATAGCAAAATGGCAGAAGAAAGTCCTATATTATCAGCAGTTACTTTAAATGACAGGATTAAACTCTCCAGTCAAAGGCAGACATTGGCAGAAAGGATAAAAAAGCATGCCCCAACTATATACTGTGTACCAGAGAATGACCTTAAATATAAAGACACAATGGGTTGAAAGTGAAAAGAGGAAAAAATATTACATGCAAATAACAACAAAGATAGCTGGAGTGGCTACAGTAATAATAGACAAAATAGACTTTAAATCAAAATTGAAAAAAAAAAGGAAAAGGACACTATATATTGACAAAAGGACCAATTCATCAAGAAGATACTGACCATCATAAACATACATGCACCTGACAACAGAGCTCAAATATATGAAGCAAACTGACAGAACTGGAGGGAGAAACAGATGGCTCCACATTAACAGTTGGAGACTTCAAAACACAACTTTCAATAATGGACTGAACAACTAGTCACAAGATTAATAAAAAACAAAAAGAAATTAGAAATTAAGCAGCAACACAAAAAAACCACCAGAACCTAAGATATGTATATCTATATCAATATCCGTATCTATCTATCTATCTATCTATCTATCTATCTATCTATCTATCTTTCTATCTATCTAAATACAGAACACTTTACCCAACAACAGCAGAATGCACATTATCTCAAATTCACATGGATAATTCCCTGGGAGAGACCAAATGTTAGGCCACAAAACAAGTGCTGGTAAAACAAAAAGTGCTGAAATCATACAAAGTATCTTCTCCAATCACAATGGAATGAAGCTATAAATCAACAGAAGGAAAACAGGAGAATTTAGCCATATGTTGAAATTAAACAACACACTCTTAAAACAAGAAATCCCAAGGTACATTAGGAAATATCTTAGAATGAAAACAAAAACACAGCATACCAAAACATATGGGATGCAACAAAGGCAGTGCTCAGAGAGAAATTTCTGGCTGTAAATACTTACATTAAAAAAGGAGAAAGATCTCCAATCAGTAACCTAACCTCACACCAGGAGAACTAGTAAAGGAGCAAATTAAGCCCAAAATGAGCAGAAGGAAGGAAATAAAAATAGACCAGAGATAAGGAATTTGGAGAATAGAAAAACAATAGAGAGAAACAATAAAATTGACAAACCTTTTGCTAGACTGAGAAAAAAAGAGAGAATGCAAATAACTAAAATCAGAAATGAAAATGGGGGCATTCCTACTAATCTAACAGAAATAAAAAGGACTATAAGAGAATACTAGGAACAGTTGTATGCCAACAAACTAGAGATCCTATTTGAAATGGACAAGTTTCTAGGAACGCATAAATTATCTCAACTGATTCAAGAAGAAATAGATCTCAACAGACCAAGTAACAAGTAAAGAGATTGAACCAGTAATCTAATACCTCTCAAAAGAAAAACCCAGGACCAGATGGCTTTGCTGGCGAATTTTACCAATATACAAATAATTAACACCAAACCTTCTCAAACTCTTCCAAAAAATTGAATAGGAGGGAACACTTTCTAAACTCGGTCTATGAGACCAGCATTAATCTAATACCAAAGCCAGAAACGGCATCACAAGAAAAGAAAATTGCAGACCCAAATCCCTTTTGAATGTAGATTTTAAAAAATCTTCAACAAACAACTAGCAAACAGAATCCAACAGCACATTAAAAGGATTATATACCATGACCAACTGGAATTTCTCACAGAAATGAAAAGGTGGTTCAGTTAAGAAAATCAATCAATGCACTATACCACATTAATAGAATGAAGTTTGAATAAAACATATGATCATCTCAGCTGATGCAGAAAAGGCATTTGACAGTATCATTTCTTGATTTTAAAAAAACCCTCAGATAACTAGGAATAGAAGTGGAATTCCTCAACATGATTAAGACCATATATTAAAATCCCTCAACTAAGATTACAAATGGTAAAAGACAGAAACTTTCTAGTAAAATCAGAAACAAGACACAAGGATGCTTGCTTTCACCACTGCTATTCAACACTGAACTTGAAGTTCTGCCCAGAGCAACTGGGAAATACATACATACATATATACATACACACACAAATGGCCTTCAAATTGGAAAGGAAGAAGTAAAACTATCTCTATTCACAGATGACATAATCCTATATTTACAAAAGCCCAAAGAATCCACAAGAAAGCTACTAGAGCTAATAAATGAATTTGGGATACAAGATCATAGAAAAATTAGTTGTGTTTCCATACACCAGTAATGAAAATCCAAAAAGGAAATCAAGAGAACAGCTCCATTCTGTCTTCATCACATGAATGGGTAAACAAAATATAGTATATACATACAAAGGAATTTCATTCAGCCATAAAAAGGAATGAACTTCTAATATAGCATACAGCATAAATGAACTTTGAAAACATTATGCTAAGTGAAATAAGCTAGATACAAAAGGACAAATATTGCATCATTTCAGTTACTTGAAATACCCAGAATAAGCAAACTGATAGAGACAGAAAGTAGATTACAGGTTACTAGGGTCTAAGGGCAGAGGATGTTTAATGAGTTCAGAATTTCTGTTAAGGGTGATGAAAGTATTTTGGTAATAAGATGGTGGTGATGATGGCACAATATTTCAAATATATCTGATGTCAATGCATAGTACACATATATATAAATGGTTAAAAATGGGAAATTTTGCATTGTAGAAGTTACCACAATAAAGATTAAAAAGAAAAACTTAACAAAGACATTACAAGAAAGGAAAATTATGGGCCAGTATTTTTCATGACCATACATGCAGAAATCCTACACAAAATATTATCAAACCTAATTCAGTATATTAAAAAAGTTTAATACATATGGCCAGTGGAACTTATTTCAAGAATATAAAGTTGGTTTAACATTAAAAAATCAAACTAAGTGACCAAATTAAAATTCGAAAAAAGAGAAAAGTATGATCCTTTCCATAGATGCATAAAATATATTTGTCAAAATTCACCTCTCATTCATGTAAAAAAATCATAGCAAATTAGGAAAAGAACATTCTTAACTTGATAAAGGGCATCTTTGAAACTGGGAGACACCGTCCTCCATTGGTCTCTCAAGATCCTACACATCTTGCTGGATAAGCCAGAAGTACAAGGCTCTAATGCTTACTATACAAGTAATGGATACTCCAAGCTCAGTGTTTCTCAGTGGCTGTGCAAACTCATTGCTTGAACAGCATCCACTCATCCATTTGAGTCCCTCACATGATCCCCATGGGAGCAGCAGAGAAGAAGAACCGATGTAAACTCATGAACTGAAGCTCATGCTGCTTGCTGTACATGAGTAATAAGTATTTGTCTTTGACCCAGTGGTCTCGTGTTTTCTGCCAGCATCTATGAAACAGTAACAGGGTAATATTTAAGCTTGTAAGTAGGGTATAATAAAATCTCAGATCAGATTCCTACAGCTAATATAATACCTAATGGTAAAGAACTGAAAACTTTCCCCCTGAATGCAGAAAAACGGAATTATGTGTATTATCATCATTTCTTTTTAACAATGCACTGGAGTCAATGCACTAAATCATGACAAAGAAGTAAAAGATTGGAAAGGAAGAACTAAAACCGTCATTATTCACAGATGATAAGACTGTAAACACAGAAGTCCTAAATAATCTATAAATTATAATTAGTAAGTGAATTAAGCAAAGCAGCCTGATACAAAGATAATATACAAAAACAGTTGTACCAACAACTGGAAAACAAAATTTCTAAAAATTCCATTTAGAGTTTCATCAAAAACATCTAGTACCCAGGTATTAATCTAACAAAAAGTATATAGTGAAAAATATAACAAATTGGTGAGAGAAATTAAAGACACAAAGAAATAAGAAATACTGTTTTTCTTGGCTGGAAGAGTCAATATTGATGTCAGTTTCCCACAAGTTAGCATACAGATTTACAAACAAAATCCCAGGAAGGATTTTTTGGGGATGGAAATTAACAAATTCATTCTAATGTTTATACAGAACGTGAAAGGACTTGGAATAGTCAAAACATTCCTACAGAAGATAAAACATTGGAGGAACAATACTACCGGATTTCAAAACAGTGGTACTGACAAAAAGACTAATAAAATGAAAGAGAATATCAAGTCCAGAAAGAGAACCATGTAAGAAGGTGACCTGGAAATGAAAAATGGTGACCTGGAGAAGTAAACTGTTCTGTACAGGAAAGATACTAGTGGCTCTGGAATCAGATATATGAAGATTTCTTTTGTTTTTTGTAGGATTACTTCAATTAGGAAGCTTGGTTTTATCTTGGTACTTTTGTAATGTGGAAAAGGTATTACTTTACATCACTTTCATATTATAGTCGTATTAACATTACATATAATAAAAAATGAGAAATCTAAGAAAAAAAAAAATTTAAACCCACATCAAAATTCTACACAATCACCAGAAGGGCTAAAATGAAAGACTTACAATACTAAACAACAGAGGATGTGGATCAACAGGAATTTTCATACACTGTTGGATGAAGTGCAAATTGGTTCAAACACATGAGAAATTGGTATTATCTACTAAACATTCTGCCTACCCTATGACTTAGCATTTCACGTCTAAATATTTACCCAAGAGAAAAGCTTTCATGTGTTCACCAAAAAAATACAGCAGGATTTTCCTAACAGCAGCACAGTTTGTAATAGCCCAAAACTGGAAACTACCCAAATGTCCATCAACACCGTAACAGGTCAATATAATATATTCTCAAATGTAATGAGAACTACAATTAAACTCAATAGCATGGAACATAATGTGGAATGAAAGAATCCAGGCACAGAGGTGTACATGCTATTAAACTCCATTTATGTGTATGTGTCTGTATGAAGTTCTAGACAGGGTACAACTAATAATGATGATAGAATTCAGAATAGTTGTGTGTGTGGGGGTTGTTAGTGACTGGGAAGTGGCATAAGGGAAACTTCTTGGGTGCGGGAGCAAGTTCTTTATATTTATCTTGGAGTTCTTTGTTACAAAGCTCTTTGTTACAAAGCCGTGTACTTACAATTTGTGTACTTTACTGTATATATGATGTGATGGCTTGGAATTATGTACGCTAGAAAAACATGTTCTCAATCTTAATCCATTTCTGTGGGTGAGAACCCATTGTAAATCGAACATTTAAAGGAGGTTACTTCAATTAAGGTGTGGCCTAAGTGAATCAGGATGGGTCTTAATCCCTTATTGGAGGCCTTACAGAGAAGGCCACAGAGCGAGAAGCCACAGGAACAGCCAGAAGCTGAAGATAAATGGAACCTGGAAGAGAAAGAAGATGCCACCATATGCAAATTGCCATGTGATGGAAAAGCCAAGGAACCCCAAAGATTGCCAGCTAGCCAGAAAATACTAACCGTAGGGAGGAAGCACGCCTTCAGGCCTCTAAAACCATGAGCCAATAAATTCCTTTTCTTAGCCAACTCACTGTATGGTATTTGTTTTAACAAATAGGAAACTATAACATATGGTATACCTCATAAAAAACTTTTTAAAAGAGTATCAAAGCCATGTTTTGGTATGAATAGTGAACAATGCGATGCCTCAAACTCTGCTGTGCAAGTATAAATTTGTGAATCCACTTTGTTAAATATTTTGGAACTATTTAGTGTGGAAGATACAATATCCCAGTAATTCCACTGGTAGGTAAACAAACTCATGCACATTAGCAACACTTTATAAAAAACTGGAAATAACTCAAATGTCCATCATTACTAGAATAATAACTATGGTATACTTCAAAGGCTGGGATATGATACAGCAAAGACAATGAATGAACCACAATTTTATCTAATACGGATCAGTCTTATAAACATGGTTGTACAAATAAAGCAAAAGACAAAAGACAGTAGGGCAGTAGTATTCATATAAAGTTTTAAAACTGGAAAGACTTTACAGTGTAATACTTAGATAGGTGTATATAAGTGATAAAACCTTCACACCCTTAACCAGTCACACAAACATAATCACACATCCACCATGGACACATAGCTACAGGCAACCTATACCTATAGCAACAGGACCTCACACCCAGTACCTTAAACGGTCACACAAGCACTATGACACATTTACCAAGACACAACCGCACTGTTACAGGTCTTTCACACCTGCGCATGTCCAATCACAATCACATACCAACCAGAGACATTCACTGAGACATTCACACAGTCACAGGTACCCCTACCTGTATTCAGTGCCGCACACAGTCACACTATTACACATCCCTACGGGGAGAAACCCGATCACACCCACCCAGTCACAAGCTCCCCATACACCCACACACAATGCCGCATGGGGTCGCATCATATACACATACCACAGGGTCGCCCCCAGTCATTCTAGCACAGTCACAGGCTCCCGGACGGTGTTGCACAGTATTACAGATAGAAACACACATCCACCACAGGAACAGCCAGTAGCAATCGGACGGTCATTTACCCCGTGTAACACAAAGACACAATCACACAACTTCACAACCTCACAAGACTGAGGCTCCGGCTCCGGCCGCCATCTCCTCAGGCTCCTCACCTCATGCCTTCCTGGCTTCCAAAGCAGCAGAGTCCTCCACAGCTCTGGAGCAGTTGCTCGTGCGGCCTTGAGGGTCCCGCCAGCGCGTGACTTGGAGGTTGAATACCCGCGAGAAGCAGCGTCATGCCGCAGCTTCCTCTGGGCAACGTAGTCGGAGACAGACCTGTGACCGACAAAATGGCTCCCGGCCGTTGGGATTCCTATTAGCGATTACCTGCCGCCACGCCGAAAGGATTACGCCTCCTCACTGAAAAGCGCCTGGGAAACCTCTTTGAAGTCCCGGCTCAGTCTCGGGACGTAATTCCCGCAGAAGGCTAGTTCGACGCGTATGAGATAATTTTCTTTCCAAGACCGAGACTAGTAACCCTAAGAGCTGGACGGGCTGAGGAAGAGGAGAGCAAGTTTGCATGGAATGATAATTCGCGCTGCTGAGCCTTCTGGGAAATGTAGTTCGGAGCAGGAAAAGCGGTGGATAGATATCGGAAAGTCAATTCGATTCTCTTAAAACTAAGCCACACCCGGGACACTTTTGACATTGCCAGTGCGCAGGCGCAGACGTCCTGAGTCGCCATTTTGGCCTTTGTTCTGGGGTGAGTTTGGCTTCGGGGTCCTCAGGTGCAGAGGGGAGGTTTGACCTGGGCTCCTGAGACCCAGACTTGGGAGATCGAAGGGAGGAGACCAGGAACCTGCGACGGGATTGGGGAGGCTTAAGGGAAGGAGCTCCTAAACATGCGACGGGGTCGTAGAGGCGGGCTGGAAAGAGTCTCTGAAATTGCTAAGGGGCCAGTATAATTTGGCTTCTTTGTGAAAGGCCGGGAGAGGAGAATGAGGGGGCGGGGAGGCTAGGTTTGCAGAAAGCAAGTAAGGAAAGTCACAGTATTTGTTGCCGTGGGTGTAACTGGGGGTTTGGGGGTCGTAGAATGTGGAAGAAAATAGTTTCAGTATTTTGTTTGGGTGTTTGTGAAAATGTCACTTTCACACACAAATACTGAATCATTTAATATGGGTATGTGTACAAGTGTATTACACTCATTTCAGTATTAATACCTGACTGGGATTGTATTATGGATCCTCATCTGTAAAACAATAACAATGGCTCTTTCTGGAGAAGCAATTTTTATTGAAGATTTGGAAGAGAAAAGGCTAATAATTGAACTAGCTGATGAATGGTTTAAAATGTGATTTTCATGTAAAACCAGAAGCATTTACTATGGAGTAGAAAATAAAATTAGCATTTTTTTCTTTAAAAAGGAGATTTCAGAGGAACTTGCTTTTTGGGATGCCTGTTCTTGCATTGAGTCCAGACCCTAGAGACTTAGGCATTCAGCCTTCTGAGTTCTTTTAGGGCCCACCGTGGGGGAATGGGAGATGTAGGGATGGGGATCTGAACTGATAAGCCCTGAACTAAGGAATAACTTGAAAGTTTGAGGGGTAATGTCAAGAATGTGTTATACCTTGTACTGAATCCAGAGGCAACTCCAAATGGGTCAAAATTTAAAAGTAAAATGAAAAAACAAAGTTATAAAGACTTAAAACTTGGTTAAATGCCTTTATAATCATGTAATGCCTTTCTAACTACAAAATCCAAAAGCCATAACATAAAAGGTGGATCATTTCTACTACAAGAAAAACTAAGTCAAAATTCATAACCAACCAGAAAAAGAACTGTATTTTGTGTTAAAAATGGCTAATCTCCCTAATATGTAAGGAACGCCAAAAATTGGTAAGAAAAAGATAATCCAGTAAAAGTGGGGAAAGAGATGAACAAAATAATCCACAGTACAGAGCTACAAATTGTTCTCAAATATACAAAAAGATGCTAAACCACATCCGTAAGATAAATGCTGTTAAAACTATACTGAGATACTGGATTTTCTTTTTCTTTTAATGGAATATGATAGCAGAAAATGAAAAAAAATTGGAAAACTGTATTGCTGGAGGGTGTCCAGATTGGTACAAGCTCTTTGGAAAGTATTTTGGCCACATCTGTCAGAATTCTAATTGTACTTTTTTTTCACTGAACAAATCCCACCTCTGGGAATTTCTCCTACAGATCTACTTACAATAATGCATATACAAGGTGATTCACTGTAGCAAGTCTTCACAATAGAAAATTATTGGAAGTAGCCATAAATAAGCCATTGCACACAGGGAAAGACTGCAATTAGGAAAAAACACCAAGTTCACTCTGTGGCCTGATACGAAAAGCCTCCAAGATATATTAAGTATGAAAAAAACAAGTGCAGAGTCTTGTATGCCAATTTTTGTGCAAGAAAGGTAGGAGGGGAGATAAGAATGTATATTTGCATTTGCACAAAGAACTGAAGTTTGCATAAGAAACTAATAAGAGTGGTTTCTGTCGCAGAAGTTGAGAAGAATGGAATAGACAGGGAAAGAGAAAAGTAAATTTACACTGTATACTGGATGCTTTTTGGGGCATATTCTTTGCCCATAAATTTTTATATATTGCCATCTTTACATGAGATGGAAGAGTTGATATTTGGGGCTTATAACATTTCTTTCCAGAAAAGTATCAGAATGACATTCTGCACAATTTCTTTGGCTTCCTTGAAACCATTCCTTCTTTTTCTAATTCCAGTATTCTGATCACTAAAATAAATAATCAACAACAACAAAAATGTTAGTGAATTGTTCTTTCACTTGTCTTTTAAAATCAGGATTCTGTCATTGACCATCTCATTTTTACCTCTATATAATTTTTGAGCAAACATACACGACTACTGTGACTTCATCTAACATATACTGGCTTGTGACCAACAAATCTGTTTCCCCTCTAGGCCTGTCTTAATCTGATCCATATACCCAATTGTCTAATAGATAGCACTACTTGGATATTCCATGAGAACTTCAAATTCTGAATATTGCAAATGTCATAGTTTATCTCCCTTCTCTAGAGATCATCTTCTACCTACTCCCTCTTCCTTATTACCTGTCTTAGAGATCCACACAACTATCTTGATAGGTTTTAAGTCACTTAGCTTTGTCTCATGCTAGACCCTTTCATCTTTATTACACCTTAGTACAAATAGGTGACCAAGTTCTCTTGTGTCACATAATAAATGATAAATATGTTTGCTAAATCCATGATGAACATAAAGTTACAGGACATTTATAATGTGATTTATTTTTTCCCAGGGGATGACAACCTAGGTAAAATATTAGGATTGTAAATTTTTATGAGCTCTATATATGAATAGACACTCTTAAGAAAGGTCATTACATGGTTCTTTTTCACAGGCCGGCTTACTCGTGCATCTCTGGAAGCTGTACCTTTATTATCCTTCAGAAGCCTGAAGGTTTCAGGGTTGATTTATGGGGTGTTGTTTTTTCCCCAGTGTAACATTCAGGTGCTGTATCATTTCCCCACTTACTGGTTGTAAAGTCACTAAACTGGATGTGATCCTCAGTTGAAGTAAGAAGAGCAATGGATGATGGAACGAATGTGCTGGAGATATTGTCAAGGTAAGTCTGTGAGAATCAGATAATATTAATAGGGAAAAGGCCCATCATAGTTATTCAGTGAGAGTTTGTTACCTTTGAAATGTTTTGCAAGGAGATTCTCTTATCAGCCCTAGTCTTATGTGAGAGTTGGTAACTGTTCTTCATAAACCTATATAATATTTCCAAATTTTCTCCTTGGATCAGTGTTCAACCTCCATCAGATTCTAGACAGCCCTTTACTCCTCTGGTCTTTATTCAAGGGTGTCAGCTTCCTTACTTTGTTTTCTCTTTTTTCTTTGTTAGTCTGGCTAAAGGTTTATCAATTTCGTTGATCTTGTCAAAGAACTAGCTTTTTGGTTTTCTTGATCTTTATTGTTTTCCTCTTTTCAATTTCATTGATTTTTTCACTTTAATTTTGATTTTTTCTTTTCTTCTTGGTGGTTTTAGGTTTATAATGCTTTTCTTTCTCTGGTTACCTAAGTTGGAACATTCTTGATTTTAGATCTCATCTTTTCTAATAAATGTATTCAATGCTATAAATTGCCCTCTAAGCACTGCTTTTGCTGCATCCCACAGACTTTGATAAGTTGTATTTTCAATTTCATTTTCTTCAAAATATCTTTTAATTTCTCTTAACTTCTTTGACTCATGTGTTTTTTAGAAGTATATTTAATCTCCAGATATTTGGGGGTTTTCCAACTGTCTTTCTGTTAATGATTTGTAGTTTAATTCCATGGTGATCTAAGAGCATTCTTTATATTATTTCTGTTCTTTTAAATTTGTTAAGGTGTGTCTTATGGCCCAGAATGTGGCCTATCTTTGAATATTCCATGTGAACGAGAAGAACATGTTTTCTGCTATTTGGGGATGAAATACTCTATAAATGTCAATTTAAATTCAGTTGATCATGCTCTTCAGTTCAACTATATCTTTACTGATTTTCTGCCTGCTGGATCTGTCAGTTACTGAAAGAGGTATGTTGAATTCTCCAACCAAAATAGTGGATTTCCCTATTTCTCCTTACAATTCTAACAGTTTTTCCTT
This sequence comes from Choloepus didactylus, assembly GCF_015220235.1. Classification (NCBI taxonomy): domain Eukaryota; kingdom Metazoa; phylum Chordata; class Mammalia; order Pilosa; family Megalonychidae; genus Choloepus; species Choloepus didactylus. The sequence continues at coordinate 18,145,494 of NC_051333.1, forward strand.
CATGTATTTTAATGCTATTAGGCCCATATACATTAAGGAATTGTATGTCTTCTTGGAGAATTGGCCCATTTATCTTTTTGTTGTGTTCCCCTTTATCCGTGATAACTTTCATTGTTCTGGAGTTTGCTTTGTCTGAAAGCTACTCCAGCTTTCTTTTGATTAGTGTCAGCCTGGTATATCTTTTCCTATCCCTTTACTTTTTTTTAATGTAATTTTATTGAGATATATTCACACACCATATAATCCAAGAATACAGTCAGTGGCTCACAGTATCACCACATAGCTGTGCATTCTTCACAACAATGAATTTTAGAACATTTCATTACTCCAAAAAAAGAAAAAGAACATCCAAAACATCCCATACCTGTTTTCCCCCCTATTATTTATTTCTTTTGTCTTTATTACTCATTTGCCCATACACTGAATAAAGGGAGTGTCAGTCACAAGATTTTCACAATCAAATGGTCACCCCATAAAATCTATATAGTTATACTGTCATCATCAAGAATCAAGGCTGCTGTATTACAGTTCAACAGTTTCAGGTATGACAATTCAATAGTTGCATGTTATTCCTTTACTTTTATTGGTGTTTTTATATTGAAAGTGGTTTTCTTACAGACAACATATGGTTAGGGTTTGTTTTTATACACTGTAAATCCATCTTTTAATTGGTGTATTCAGACCATTCTCACTTAAAGTGATTATTGATATAGTTCAATTAATATTTACCATATTTATAACTTTCTTTTCCTTGAACTTGTTTCTTTTTTAGCCGCTCTTTTTCTGTCTTCTCTGATTTTTGTGATCTCATTTTCTGTTCTCTCTAAGCATAGCAATTATACTTCTTTTAAAAAAGTTTTTTACTGGTTGCCTAGAGTTTGCAAGGTACATATATAGCTAATCTGAGTTCACTTTCAGATAACACTGTGATTTCGTGGGTAGTGCAGGTGCCTTAGAGTAATACCAGTTCCTCCCTCCCATCTGTTATAACATTGCTGTTACTCATTTCACTTATCCGTAGGCTATAATCACCCAATATATTGTTGCTATTATTATATTAAACAAAGAATTATCTACTAGATCAATTAAGAATAAGAAAAAATAATTTATTTAACTTCATTTATTCCTCCTTGAATGCTCTTCCATTCTTCATGTAGATCTGAGTTTCTGGCCTGTAAAATTTTTCTCTCCTCTGAAGAACTTTTAACATTTCTTTCAAGGAAGGTCTACTGGTGACAAATTCCCTCAGTTTTTGTTTGTTGAGAAAGTATTTATTTCTCCTTTATTTTTGAAGGATAATTTTGTTGGATAAAAAATTCTGGTCTGGTGTTTTTTTTCTTTCAACACTTTAAGTGTTTCATTAATTCCCTTCTAACTTGCATGGATTCTGAGGAGAAGTCTAGTGTGTTTCTTCTTCTTGTTCCTATGTAAGTAAGGCAAACCCCACCCCACCCCCAGCTTCTTTCAAAATTTTCTCTTTATCTTTAATTTGAATATGATATACTTATGGGTGGATTTTTTGGTATTTGTCCTGTTTGGTGTTGTCTGAGCTTACTGGATCCATGGTTTGGTGTCTTGTCTTTAATTTGTAAAGTTCTCAGCCGTTCTTACTTGAAATATTTCTACTCTCCTTTCTGTCTTTCTTTTGGTACTTCCATTATCCATATGCCACAACTTGTGAAATTGTCCCACAATTTTTGGACATTCTATTCTGTATTTTTCATTCTTTTTCCTCTTTGCATTTAAGGTTAGGAAATTTCTATACACTATCTATCTTCATGCTCACTGATTCTTTTCTCAGCCATGTTCAGTGTACTGATAAGCCATCAAAACAATTCTTCATTCTGTTTTGCAGTGTTTTGATTTCTAGGATTTGTTTGTTTGTTTGTTTGTTTTTCTTGGAGTTTCATCTTTCTGTTTACATTATGAATCAGTTCTTACATGTTGTCCACTTTTTTCATTAGTTCCCTTAGCATAATAATCATAGTTATTTCAAATTCCCAATCTGATAATTCCAGAATCTCTGCCATATTTGAATCTGGTCCTGATGCTTTCTCTTCTCTTCAGACAGTGTTTTTTCCTATCTTTTTGCAATCTAGATATGATGCTTTGAGTAATAGTAACTGAGGAAATAGGACATTAGTGTGAGCTTTTATGTTTATCTGGCTGGGACTTAGGCTGTGTCTAATATTTGCTGTTACTTTAGGAGTCAAAGGTACAATTTCTGCTAATTTCCTTGTTTTTGTCTCCCCTGTTGTTTTTCGGTTTCCCTAGAAACTCTTAGTGTGTATGTCTGGCAGCATGTCAGTTGTAATTAATATGTGTTGAATGCTAATTATATAATAGCCACTCAAGATAAATAATAATAAAAATAAACAGTAATCCCCGCTTTCAAGAAGATTACCATGTAGTGTTGCTAGGTAGTAGATGGTGGAGAGAGACAGTAATCAGATACATAAAATACACATGATCTCAGATGGTGATTAAATAGTATGAAAACAGTCAAGATGGTGCAGAAATAAATGCATGTCCACTGTATTTAACAGAAGGTTCCCATTGACTGTTTTGGTCATTTTACTTCCTATTCAGTCATCTTCCTCAAATTGGCTTGATTTATTTTTTCACCCTTTCTTTGTATTTGTCACATGTCTACTGCATACTCTCTTAGCTGATTTCTAATATGTTTAAGGTTACCTATAAAAGGTAAAGCTGCATGTATTCATGAATGTCAGCTTTTTGCCCAAATAGAATCTTCCTTCTCAGCAATTAAGAGTGTATTTGTACTTGGAATTTTTTTCATACTAGGAGACTAAGCCTGAAACCAGAATCAGTTCCAGAAAAGCACATATCTGAAATGTTGTTTGTAACATTTTGATAAAAATATGTTCAAGTGAAGATTTACTGGATGGTAACTATGTTTCAGGCATTGTTTTGATTTACACCAATTTCTTTGTACTTCATTTATAGAAGAAGCATAAGACGTTAAGGAGCAGAAAGAACAGCATAACAAAAGCTTGTGAGTGAACTTACATCTACTTCCACAACAGTACAGGCTTGTACTATTGAAGGCAGAGAATGTAAAAAACTTGGGAAAATATTTTCTCTAATCACAGACATTGTTTCCTCAAAATAATGCCTCTGTGAAAGAGACTTCACTTTGAAAGAATTCTTGTCATGCTTAACTAAGCACAAAGGATAAAAGAATGAATACAAGTTTTGCCATAGTTTTTCCCATGTGGTAGTCATCCCCTTTATGCGTAATGAGTGTGAAAGTCTTCTGTTGGAAATTCAACCTCACAAGATACCCAAGAATTAATACTTGAGAGAAACTATTTGGGTGTAATGAATGTCGGAAAGTTGTATTCACATCAAAGAAATCATGCAGGAGTAAAACCTTGTGTATAAGGAATATTGGAAATCCCTTAGCCAGGTATTAAATCTCATTAAGCATGAGAATATTCATACATAAATTAGTATTATAATGATCATGGGAATGCTTTTATCTGAAGCAAAATCCCATGGAGTATGACAAAATTCTTACTAGAGAGAAAATATATGAGTGTCCTGAATGTAGTTAAGTCTGCTCTTTATAGTCATCTTTTACTCCACATTTGAAAAATCATACAAGGGAATAAGCATATAAATGTAATATAGGAAACCTTTCAACCAGATAGAAAACCTCTGTAGTCATCAGAAAATTCATACTGGAGAGAAATCATATAAATGTGGGAAAGTTTTGATTCAAATGTCAAATCTTAGACACAAGAGATTTCATACTGGAAAGAAACCCTATGCATGTAAGAAATGTGAAAAAGCCTTTAGTCACAAAGTACATCTCACAGAACATGAGAAAACTCACAGTGGACAGAAAGAATATGAATGTAAAGAATGTGGAAAAGCCTTCAGCCAAAAGCAATACCTCATTAAACATCAGAACATTCATACTGGAGTAAAACCCTATATATGCAAGGAATGTGGGAAAGCCTTCAACCAGAAGGAAAACCTCATTACCCATCAGAGAATCCATACTGGAGAGAAACCTTTTGAATGTGGTGGATGTGGGAAAGCTTTCATTCAGAAATCAAGCCTCATTACACACCAGAGAAGACATACTGGAGAGAAACCCTTCGTATGTAAGGAATGTGGGAAAGCCTTCAGTGGCAAATCAAATCTCACTGAACATGAGAAGATTCATATTGGAGAGAAACCTTATAAATGTAATGACTGTGGGACAGCCTTCAGCCAGAGGCAGTATCTCATTAAACATTACAACATTCATACTGGAGAGAAACCCTATGAATGTAATAAGTGTGGAAAAGCCTTTTCACAAATCACATCACTTATTGTACATGTGAGAATTCATACAGGTGATAAACCTTATGAGTGTAAGGTATGTGGGAAAGCATTCTCTCAAAGTTCATCTCTTACGGTGCATGTTAGAAGTCATACGGGTGAGAAACCTTATGGTTGTGATGATTGTGGAAAAGCCTTTTCTCAGTTCTCAACTCTTGCTTTACATGCGAGAATCCATACAGGTGAGAAGCCTTACCAGTGTAGTGTATGTGGAAAAGCTTTTAGCCAGAAGTCACACCACATTAGACATCAGAGAATTCATACTCATTAAAAATGGTATGAATTCCTGGAAGAAGGACTTCAGCAGATTCATAGCACATTAGGAAATTCATTCTAAAACAAAATGCCATGAATGTAGGAAAGCCTTAAAAAAGAAACCCAGTACTTATACCCAAGAATTTTCATGAAGAGAAAGAGGAAAAAGTAGAAACGTGTACTACACAAACTCATAGCATACATTATTGTTAGACTTTTAGAAGCCTTCTCATTTAAAGGCAGGAACAAGTATGGATCCTGCTATACACTCTGCTGCTAAACATGGTCCTGAATGGAGATTCTAACTAGTGCAGTAAAATGAAAGAAAAAGTGGTGTAAACATTAGACAGGAAGAGACAAAACTACCATGTTTAGGTAATATGATACCCTACATAAAGCTCTATTAAAATTCTTTGGTATTGATGCATTAGTAGTTAGGTGGAATAGAATTTATTGTCAAGAAACATACCCATGAATTTGTGGGAAAGGAATGTAGTAGCATGCAATAAGGGAATGAGTGGATAAAGGGTGTATTTGCACAACAGAAAATTGTTGAACAGTTAAATAAGGCAAAACAAATGTATAAGCAAGAAATTGCAAGCATTTGAGTGAAAAATCAAGGCTCAGAATGATGCATATACTATGGTACAGTTTTTTAATTTTGAATTAAACGCTAACAGAGACCAATGCTCTGTATTGATTATGAATTCATATGTGCATGTAATAGAGATTAAAAAAATAGGTTGAAATTATGTGCCAAATTCATTGTAGTGATTCCCTCTAGGGAGATAAGGGAAGAGACTAGGGGTGGTGATTAAACAGAATGTTTGGCTTTACATTTAAAGATCCATTTCTGTTTAAAAAGAAAAAAAGACATGAAAATATAACAAATGTGAGCTAAATTTTAAAATTCAGGGGATAAGGGAAGGAAAGCTATAACTGCAGAAATTATGTTAAGTATAAAGAAGAGCTGTAGCGTATTAATGAAAATGTACTATTTTAGCATGTCAGTGTATTGTCTGTAGTCTAGTAATTCCTAGTATGATTTTGTAGCACATTGCTTGGGCTCACACATTAAGGATAGTTATTGGTAATCAATGATTCATGCACAGACTTTCTTTATGTGAGTTTTGTTGACCTGTAAAGTTAAATAATCATTTGATTTTTGCATTGTTTGAAGGAGAAAACATTCAAATGCATAAATCTTCTAGAATTCACTGAATGTAACTTTAATCTCTGGATCTTGGCTTCATTTGTAACTTGCTGACTAACTTTCATATACTCAGCCTGAGACAGCTTGTCTTCTCTCCTTTCTCCTCTTACTTCTCTCTGCCCCTCTCTGAGTGGCCTGAGAGTGAGCAAGATATTCTCTGGCCTGAACCAAATCTACCTGAAGATAATTTATTTTTTTCTCCTTCTTTCTCCACCTGACAAGAAGAAAAGCATTAGTATATTTTGTAACTGGCATTGAAAGTGATACATAGAATTTACATGTGAGTCTGATTTTCTACTCTCAAAGTCAAAATAATGAAAAGCTACTGTTATAACTATCAAAATGTTTTGTGTGCTGCCTTGGCATCCATTTTACTTTGGTTAAGCCACTTAACACTGACCTTAGGCCTAGTTAATAAGTAGCTTTCCAGCCCTGTGGTATAAATTCTCCCAGAGCCCAAACCTACATTTGTGGCCACCGCCCACACCATCTACCCACCCACACACCTCATCCCAAACCCATGATTGATCCCAATTGATAAGCTAACCATCCTTACTGCCTTCAGAACCCTAGTCCCTTTCCCTTTTCATGCATATTTGCTGTAAACTAACTAGTCCTTGACTCCCATGGAAAATCTAATCTCTACCCCTGGACCACAGTAAAGGCACAAGCTCACAGGTCCCTCTCACTCTGCTTGTGTGCTCCCCACCTGCTGGTTGAGCCATCCAAGCTGATTGTAGTTCCTGCCAACCCCTCATGACACCCCTCTCACTTTTGAACCTGTGAGTAGCAAACTCTTTTCTCATACATTATGACCTCAGACTTCCATTGTGTCACACTTGACCTCCACCCAGACCCAAATTTAAATTCCGACTTAACTAATCCAAAGCAGCCACCATAGCTTTGTCTTATAATAGCCATTCTATCATCTTATACTAGCCATTCTAACATTAAACTACATAATCTTTTTAAGCTAGATAATGTGACACATAAAATGTCCTTATTCTTTCTCCAAACCCTATGACATCTTAGCTCCCCAGAAATGTTAGTGTCCTTTTATCTTCAATTTTTGCCTTCCCATAAGTAGTCTCTTGGATATGGTTCTGCTAGCCTTGAATATTGTGTAATAAAATCTCTGCTTTTTCTGTTTGTCTTTTGGTATATTTCACAACTCAAGGCATGTTTGATATTTCTTTTGGCAAAGGGCATTGTATACTGCCTCCAATGGTTCCCTTCCATTTAAAATACTTATAAACTAATTATTAGTTATTTTGTAAGCATTGATGTGAAAAACAGTTAAAAGATTGCATGATGAAACACTAAAATAGTCATGATTGAGCATGATTTTGTCATATAAGGTAGTAATACTGCCTAGCTACATATTTTTTAGTGCTTTCTCATTTTATCCTGGAAACAACTCTGTTTGATAGCAAGTGATGCACACATTTCCCCCCTTGTTATATGTAGGGGGAGGATGAGTGATAAGTGAATAGATCAAGTTTTTACATCTACTTCATGAAACCCTAGGTCTATGAGTAAAGCAATATTTATGCATTAAAGACAGAAAAGCAGATGCTCTGAATATCACCAAATGATCAAATGTGGTTAGAGAAATGATTATAGTCTAGTTTATTTCCCTAAATATTTGTGTATGTAACAGATACTAGGGACATAGAGGGTGGATGAGATGGATAAGTCTGTCATCCAGAGAGAAAACGGGAAGGGAGACAAAAATATAATTTCATATTGTGATAAATCCTGTGAAAGTGAAATTGGGTGATAAAATGGGAGACTAACTTGAAAAGTACTTTTAGAGCAGTAAAGGAAGGCCACTGTGAGATGGTGAAGTAGATCTTAGTATGATGAGGAGACAACCTTGTGGAGAGCCATTGAAAGATCATTCCAGGCAGGGGAATAGTAAATGTTAAGATCCTGGAAATAGCTTGGTGTATTCAAGGAACAGAAGAACTTTTGCAAAAGGGCTTAGGTTTTATGCTTCAGTGCATGGATATCCACTGATGTTAGATCTTAAGGAAGTGACTTTACATAAGTTACATTTTGTCAAAAGATTAATCTGGAAAATGGATTATAGTGATGCAAAAATTATGGTAATGTCTTAGACTAGAGGTGATGGGATAATTGAGAAAAATGTATAGATTTGATATGGGAGTGTGTACATCAGAAGACTGAAGCCCCAACTAACATCTGACTGAAATAACGTGAGAAACTCCAAATTAGAGTAGTGCAGCTGATTCCTTGAGATTGGCCCACAGACTCCATGAACATAATAAAATGGTTGTCATTTTAAGCCACGAGGTTTTGTTTTTTACACAATAGTGACAAAAATATGCAATAATAAAATGGTAGATGATTTTTTGTGAACATTTATTTGCATTTTGTGGTAGTTTGAAGCTGAATGGACCCCAGAAGATCATGTTTTGATGTTAATACATTCCTGTGAGTGTAAACCTATTGTGGATGGGACATTATGATTAGGTTATTTCAGTTGAGGCATGCCCCAGGTGGGTCTTCATCCTCTTACTGTAGTCCTTTATAAGAGGATGAAACTTAGAAAGATGTAAACGTTAGAGAAAGCCACAGAAACAGAGAGGAAGCTACTGAAGTCAAGCTGGAAGCAATGAAACCCAGAAAAGGGACAGGCCAGCGGATGCTTCCACGTGCCCTGCCGTGTGACAGAGGAGTCCAAGATTGCCAGCAGCATGTCGTCAGGAAGAAGGTATTGTCTTGATAATGCCTAGATTTCAGTACTTTCATGGCCTCAGAACTGTAAGCTTGTAAACTAATAAATTCCCATTGTTAAAAGCCAGCCCATTTCTGGTTTGTTGCATTTTGGCAGTTTTAGCAAACTAAAACACATTTCTTTTGGAAATATATGCAAGAATAAATTTTGGCATTCAGTAGAAACCATAACCGTTTTTCAAAATTGGTTGTAGCTACTTGCATTCCCACCATCAGCATACAAGAGTTCCAACTTTCCTAATTCTCATCAGTATTTGGTATTGTCTGATTTACAAATTTTAGCCATTGTCTTAAGAATATACTGATATTGCCCATGTCAATTTAATCTGCACTTCTTGGATGACATTAGCATCCTTTCATGTGTTTCTTGGACATTTAAAAATCTTTTGTTAAGTGCCTGTACGCGTATTTTGCCCTTTTTTTTTGTAAGCTTGTTCATATATTTTGTAAGAATTCTTTACATACTCTGGGTAGCAGTGTTTTTTGGAGTGTATTTATTGCAAATACCCTTTTCCACACTGACTTCTATTTTTGGTTTTAACTATCTTTTGATAAACATAAGTTCTTAACTTTAATTTACTTCAGTGTATCCTTTTGTCCTTTATGGTCCATTGCTTTTTGTGTCTGGGTTAAGTGTCATTTGCTACTCCAGTGTTACACAGGTATTCCCCCATGTTTTCTTTTAAATGATTTATTGTCTTTTCACGTTTGTACTATAACCATCTGGAAATGTTTGCTAATGATGTGACAGAGGGGTCAAGAATAAACTTTTCCATGTGGTTATCTATTATCCCAGCATCACTTTAAAAAAACACCAACTCCTCTGCATTATATTGTCACCTCTGTTATGAATCAAGTGATTGTATATATGTGGGTATGTTTCTGAACGTTCTTTTCTGTTCCATTGTTCTATTTGTCTACCATATACCAACAGCACACTGACCCAGATACCATAACTATTTTTATTGAGGTGAAAATTCACATAATATAAAATTAACCATTCACATAGCATAAAATTAATCATTTTAGTGTAGTGTATTTGCAGTGGCAAATAGTACATTCACAATGTTGCACATCACCACTTCTATCTACAAAACATTTTCTTCACCCCTAAAGAAAACCTCATACCCAGTAAACAGTCACTTCCCATTCACCCTACCTCAGCCCCTGGTAACCACCAATCTGCTTTCTGTCTCTTAAGGATTTAGCAATTCTGGATATTTCATGTAAATTGGATCATGCAATATACGGCTTCTTATGTGTAGCTTCTTCCACTTAACATAAACATAATGTATTTTAGGTTCACCAGTGTTACAGCATATATGACTAATCAATGTTTATCCATTTTCTGTTGATGGACATTTGGGTTGTTTCCACTTTTTGGCTATTATGAAAGTGCTGCTGTGAATATTTGGGTACAAATATTTATTTGAGTATCTATTTTCAGTCTTTGGGGCATCTAGGAGTGGAACTGCTGGATCAGTGGTAATTCTATACTTTCTGAGAAACTGCCAAACTTTTCCACAGTGGCTGTACCCATTTACATTCCCACCAGCAACAATATGAGGATTCCAATTTCTCCACATCCTCACCAACACTTATTTTTCCATTTCTTTATTATAGTCACCGCAGTGAGTGTGATTTTGATTTGCATTTTTCTAATGGATAATGTTAAGCATCTTTTCATATGTTTATTGGCTATTTGTATAATTTGTTTTGAAAAATGTCTGTTGAAGCCCTTTTCCCATTTTTATTTGGATTTTCTTTTTCTTGTTGAATTGTAGCAGTTCTTTATATATTTCAAACTAACAATTTATTATAAATTAACAAACTAGTAATTTATAATAACACATGTATGACATTATAATAAAACAACCAATAAACGTAATTCCATTATGGAATTAGCTTGGATGCCAGAAAAAGCCCCAGAATATAATTAAAGGTAGTTAACCTCTTTCTAGCACCGAAACCTAAAATTACATAGCCTCCTTTCAGTCCCAATCTTAGTCACTCCATGGAATCGGGATCTGAATGCCCAAGTCGTCTTCTCCTCAATTGCCTTCCTCTCCCAGGAGGTCATTATTGCCTGTGCTAGTTTGGATATATTATGTCCCGCCAAAAGCCATATTCTTTAATGCAGTCTTGTGGGGGGAGACATATTGGTGGTGATTGTTTCCATGGAGATGTGGCTCAATCAACTGTAGGTGAACCATTTGATTAAATTATTTCCTTGGAGATACGGACCCCGCCCATTCAGGGTGGGTCTTGATTTAGCCACTGGAGTCCTATAAAGGAGCTCACAAACAGAAGGACTTCAGATCAGCTGAGAGAGACATTTTGGAGACAGCCACTGAAAGCAGATTTTTGCTGACACTTTGGAGATGCTAGCTGAGTGTTTGCTCTGAAGAAGCTGAGAGAGGACAAAACTCCCCAAGAGCAAAATTTTGAAGATTGCACGGGAGCTGAAAGAGGAGCTGGAACACAACCTGGGATCAGCAGATGCCAGCCACGTGCCTTCCCAGCTAACAGGTTTTCTGGAGGCCATTGGCCTTCCTTCAGTGAATGTATACTCGTGTTGATGCCTTAATTTGGACGTTTTCATGGCCTTCAGGCTGTAAATTTATAACCAAATAAACCCCTTTTATAAAAGTCAATCCGTTTCTGGTGTTTTGCATAACCGCAGCATTAGCAAACTGGAGCACTGCTCACACTCTCCTCTTGAGGTTAACTCTTTCAAGTCATGTGTTTGGCCCTGAAGACCCAGGGTAAAGATTAGCCAAGGTCTCTACAAATAGCCTAAATGCTGGTAGACATATGAACAGTGAGGCTCTGGGATAGTTAGTTATCTTTACAATAGTAAGAAAGCATCCTGAGAAAGAAATGGTGATGAGTATCTGGAATTACCTGGGTTTAATCATTTTTCCCCAAATTACATCCCATTTTAAAATTACCTCCTCCATCAAGCCTCCTAAATGATCCTATACAACTGCCTCCCTGTAGGCTCCTCTATTTTCCCATGTGCTGCCCAGGCTCATGGAAAAGAGGCCACCTGTTACCTGAGGAAATGGCCTTGGGAATGACCTGGAGACTCTGAAATTCTTTTGCAAGTTAAGGTACATTGTACTGGGTTGAATGGTGTCCCTCCAAAATTCATGTCCCATCTGGAACCTCAGAATGTGACTTATTTGGAAATAGGGTCTTTGAAGGTGTAGTTAAGTTAAAGTAAGGTTATACTGGGTTAGGGTGGGCCCTAATCCAGTGACTTGTGTCCTTAGAGAAGACACAGAGGAAAGATTGCCATGTGAAGGTGGAGGCAGAAATTGGAGTGGTGTAGCTACAAGCCAAGGAATGCCATGGATGGCTGAAGGCCACCAAAAGCTAGGAGAGACGTGAAATAGTTTCTTCCCTAGAACCTCAGAGGGAGCATGGCCTAGATGATGCCTTGAGTTTGGACTTCTAGCCTCCAGAATTGTGGGAATAAATGTCTGTTGTTTTAAGCCACCCAGTCTGTAGTATTTTGTTATAGCAGCCCTTGGAAACTAATACATAAAGGTGAAAAATTGAAGTCATCATATTAATATTTAGGACCAATTTTTCCATCTTATCTCCCATTAGAGATTAATGCAGCAAAGAAATCTGAGGGGCAGAGAAGCAGTAAGACAAGCACACATAATCCATCTCATGGATTCTTACTCCTTTATATCACATTGATTATGGGGCCATGGAATATAGGACTCACCACATTTGGAGAATCTCCAGGGCCAATTTAAGTCCAGGAATTTGAAGAGTAGAATGGTGAATGGAAAGCTGAGGTACTGATTTACACAGCATATGCAATTATTTGGACTTCCTGACATGGGGTTTATTGAGAGCTTCTAGAAGTTAGGATAGGGAAACCTAGATAGGGTGAGACTGAAGTTCATGTCTACACTGGCTTCTTAAACTGAGTCCACCATCTGAGGGAACTGAGTAGAATCTTGGTATGGCAATTGAAATTGTGGCCTGAGTATTGCAGGAAGTGTGCACTAATCACTTAGTCCTCTATCATAAAGAATTCAACTCTGCCTTCCCACTACTGCCTATTAGAAACTTTTACCCCAAGATTTGAACCCAACTGAGCACAAATGTTCAATATGCTTGGACTGGAAACAGCACGGGGATCTCTCACTCATTCTTACATATCATGATGCAGCAAGTCAGGATTTTTCTCTTCTCAAAAAACATTTCTAGAAGTTACTATAACAGAAGAGAATGAAAGCTTGGGTGGTATGAAACATTTTATAACATATGTCACAGGACATTATGTGTTGAGGTTTCTGAAGAGGCCAAATATATATCACCCCTCTTCCTCCTATGAGTTATTATCCAACTGAGATTTAGGACAAAGAGTTAAGACAAATGGAGGCCTTTATTGTAGATAAGATCCTAAGAGGAATGAAGGTCAGTGTGGGAGTCCACAAACAGCTTTCTGACTGGATTTCAGAATTAAACAGACTGCCCCAGTCATTCATGGCAGTACAGAACTGTGAGGTTCTCCCACCCTATTCACACCTAAGAAGAGTCCCCAGCTCCATGGCATAGCCTAGAGCATTGGGCAATGCATGTTTTATGCAGACAGGCAGATCCCAGAGCAGAAGAGAAAAGAAGTAGGTTCAGTGCAGCTCAAGCCCAGGTCTTCTCCCAAATTCTGTATAAGTTTGGGTGAAATCATAATGCAGTAATTTAAACAGGGGAAGCTTAATATAAAGAATTATTAATCAATGATAGGAAAGGTAACTGTAAACATGAAAAGAACTCTGAAGGGTCTCTAGAGCTGAAGGAGAGTACCCGAAAAAGGACAAACTTGAAAGGGGGGTTCACACCTCAATGAAGAAGGTGCAGTTGCAGATCACTGAAGATGACAGGGAAGTTAAGATATAAGTTCAGTGCTGTTCATATCCAGGTCTTCTCCCAAACTTTCTGTATAATTCTGGGTTAAATCAGAAGACAGAAACGATGCAGTAGCTTTAACGGGAAGTTTAATATAAAGAATTATTAAGCAATGATAGGAAAGTAAGTATAAAGATGAAAAGAACTCTAAAGAGTCCCTAAGGCTGAGGGAGAGTACCCAAAAAAGGACAAACTTGGAAAGGGGGGTTAACACCTCAATGAAGAAGGTGCAGTTGCAGATTACTGAAGACAGAGACATTCACTGGGTTGCCCAGTAGTTAGGTGAGCAGAGGCTAAGTGGGCAGGCAGAGGCAGTTGAGTGCCATTATGGTCATTTACAGGAACCTAGAACACATTTATTTAGGGCTTGGTCCAGAACAGCTCTGGGTAGCTCTCTGCCACAAAGGTTGGATGGCTGGTTTGCTACATGGCTAGCCCACTTGGGCCCCCAATGTGCACGTGAAGAGCTGTGGAGAGGGTGCAGGAAACACTGGCTGAGGTACAAGCCAGTATTTTGGGGGACTCTTTGCCTGAGTCAAGAACTGGAGAAAACATGGGATTGCCAAATGCTGGAGAGATGTGCCCTGCAGGCACTTCACACTGGAGAAAACTACAAAAGCCAAACAGTGTGAAGAAAATAGCCTAGTCTCCAGGAATCTGATGAGTGAGCCACACTAGAGTGAAGATGGAAAACTCCTTCCTCCTGCAATATCTCTTCAGCACTCTCTACTGATGAAGCTTAACATCATGCCAGCTGGCAAAAGAAAAACTTAAAAAAAAATCTATTTTCACCAATCAGACAATAAAGACTTAATTTGGAGCTGAGAGATGATACGTTGATAACTGGCATACTCTCTAATCGGCTGTTTTGCTCCTGTTCCCCAGGAGAGGAATAACCCACAGGGCAAGAGGCCAAGAGTATTTAGGGAAAATCTCTCCCCTTGAGTGGGGAAGAAGCATTCTCAACTAACATTCTTAACTCAATGGGTACAGCCATGCTCCTCTGGAATTAACACTTTATCAGAATAGCCTTCCCTGCCTGCAACTTCATGGGATCACTGCCCTAATGCCAATCACTGCTACTTGGGACATATTTTGGACTGTTAATAGACATGAATAGTTTGCCACTACAAGTCTCTGAAATGGGATGTAACAGCACTTAACTAAATTAACCTCAAAGTCAGACTTGGCTCAGATCCCAACAATGTATTCCCTAATCTCTTTCCCACCCCAAATTATGCTTAGTTACATTGGTCAATAAAACCCATCACAGAGATTATGCAATTAGGAATGATAAAATACCCAAAACAAGATTTCCAAAATTTGAGAGAGAACTTCTACTCAAATTTCCAGGGAGAAATTTTAAAGTCCCTAAACTAAAACTCTTGGAAAGTTAAAGTCCAATGTAGTTAACACCTGAGAGTTAAATCTGAAAACCAATTCTATTGCTCCTTTGAAATAAAATCCCCAGTCCAAATTTCGTAAATTAAACAACAACAACAACAACAACACGAACAACACCAACAACAAAAACCTCATCCTCCCTGAACCCTTGTTCTGCTTACTCTCAGATGAAAGGTTTTCCAGGCCTGGTTTGGGTCTGGATTCTTTTAATAGCAAGAGCTTGGGCTGCCTCTTACTGGAACTGGTGCAGTTCCTTCCATATGAATTCACTGATGTGCCTCCCATTTTAAGAATCCAAAGAATTATTTGAGCACACCAGAGTGTCATAGTATTTACCCCACTCCCATCAAATCTAGAAAATTTAGAAAACATGCCACTCCCAAGCCATGACACTGTTAACCAAGGCACTATGATGTTCCCAGAACCAGTACTGTTAGCTGCCTAAGTCAAGATACTCAATGGTTTCTGAGGGAGGAAGTATGGATAGAGAAAGTCTTGCCTTCAGTTTTACCTGGATGCTAGTCATTCTCTTAGTTGTCTGGGTCCATGAACTTTGAATCTAAAAACAATTGGAAGAAGCCTCTCATCCAAGGTTAAATTATGACTTAATGTTAATGATGTTGACCAAATCTTTGGGAAAAATCCCCCTATGCAAACTTCTTTCTCTGAATTTGTATTTGGAAAACTGCTGCATTCTTGAGGGCTTAGGAACTTGCAATGATGGCAACTCTGTTCACCAGGCTTGGAGATCTCATTCATCCCCACTGTGCATGTTAAAAATATCCTCATTTCCACTTCTGCGCTGAGCTTCATGTTTCTGGCTCCCTAGAACAGCTTTGATGATGGGGTCAATATGAGATCATGGCCTTCACCAGCTCATGGCAGGAATGTCCTGTGTCATGGTGGATGCTGCTATCTCTTGCTGTGGAATTTCTTCAGTCTGTGAACCTACTTCTCGAATGTAAGAGTTCTATTTGGGGAGAAAAGGAGACTAGATACCTGGGTAGGATACCAGCAGGTTCTGTTAAATTTAGAGATGGGGTAAGGTAACATCTAAAACTGGATGTGAGGCCAAGTTTTAAATTGTTATTCAGTTATTAATAACAGGGTTGGAATAAGGAAAATCATCTAGATTCAGGTTATGACCACAGGTTTTGAGATCAGGCTTAAGGTCAGGTTTATAGGGGCAGTCAGGGTCAGGGTGCAAAGTTAAATTAAGACTAGAGTTGAGTTGGGCCTTCATTAAAGGGTTGTAGCAGTGTTTTGATAGAGTGTGGGTTTGGGTTAAGAGCCTGGTTCAGGAGAGAGTATATTAGTGAGGACTAGGAATTCAGAAATATTTGGGGTTCATCTTGTAAGCTTTCTGCATGAGGGGTCTGGATAGAGGTCATTTTAAGATGCTTAGGTCGGTTTCAGTTTCTCTTGCATGTCAGTCTCATTCCTTTCTGTTCTTGATATACTACTTACATTTTCTATGATTACTTGACTTGCATTTACCTGTATATACTCTTCTATTGCTTAATCACATATAAACAGCTATGTGGCTTGAATAAGAGAATAATGACAAAAATAAGGCACATATATCCACCACCATTTACTGAAATAAAAAAAATTAAACACCAACACCAAATTATTAAATTACTCATTCTTTATTTTATATTTCCAAGATCTACTGTATTTCATCAGTTCTGAGATGGACACTGTGTTTCATATTTCAGCATCTCTGTATCTTACTATCTGTGGTAGATTGTTATTGGCTTCAATTCTTCATCCCTCCTTTCACCCACATAATATCCATATGACTATGGTTCTTCCTTGTAAAGAGGCAGAAAATATTTATCTGCCCCTTGACCTTGGCCATGACTTGTTTTGGCAAGCAGAATGAGGTGGAAATTACAGTATGCTATTTCCAAGCGTAGAGTTTTAGAGGCTTCATTCATTTCTGCTCTCCCACTTGTGCCTCTGCCATCACCATGATGAGATCATGCTTAAGATAGCACCTGGTCCCAAGAGGATGAGAGACCCATGGAACAGAACAGAATTGCCCCAGCCAAGCTCAGGTAGATGAGTCAATGATCAGTCAGCACAGCACCTAACCAGCTGAAGGTGCTCAGCTAGGACCAGCACATCTGCTTGGATGAGCCCTATCTGTCAGCTGTACCATAGGTCTTTGAGGATAAATGATTGCTATTTTAATCCTTTGAGTTATGGAGTGGTTTGTTATACATTTTTGTGGCAGTAGCTAAATGGCAAATCAGTTTAATTGGTAGTTTCTTTCATAGTGGTACATAAAATTATGGGCATCTTACAAATGAAGGCACCTTACATTCAATAATACATGGCAATACTAGTATAATTCTGATCTCTAAGTCATAATGTTTCAGTCAGGCTCAAGATACACAATCATGGCTTTACCTGCCTTCTGCCTGCAGAGAACAGGACAAGTCCTCATCAACACATCCTCTTTTTAGTAACTTGTCTAATTAATGAGCACAAAGCTATGGAAAAGAACAAAGCTTTCCCACCAGTGTTCCCACTTTAGCCTTAACCTCCACCTCACCAAAAAAAAAAGCTCACCCAAGGGAGGTACTCATATCATTTTAGGAAATCTCCAAACACATGGAAATTAAACAATACACCTCAAAATAATCCATGAGTCAAAGAAGATGTCTCAAAGGAAATTAGAAAACATTTTGAACTGAATAAGAATGAAAATAAAATATAATGAAGTTTGTGGGATGCAGCTAAAGCAGTGCCTAGAGTGAAATGTATAGCATTAAATGCTTATATTAGAAAAGAAAGGTCTTAAATCAATACTCTAAGCTTTCACTTTATGAAACCAGAAAAAGAGCAAATGAAGCCCAATGCAAGCAAAAGAAAAGAAAAAAGATAAGTACAGAAGTCAATGAAATGGAATAAAATAGAAAAACAACCAAAAAGTCAATGAAAACTGTTGCTGGTTCTTTGAAAAGAGCAATACATTTGATAAACCTCCAGCAACAATGAAAAGAAAAAAATGAGAGAAGACACAAATTCCTTGAAAGTCACACACTATCATTCACCCAAATAGAAGTAGGTAACCTGAATAGTCCTACATCTTTAAAAGAAATTGAAATGAAAAATCATAAAATGCATGAGGAAAAAAAACACCCATGTGTAAGAGTCACAAAAAACATAAATTGTAGAATAAGACTTGCAAAAACTATAGACAATTATACACTATACAAAATGAGGAAATTTAATCTAGGTGAACTAATAAAAAGGGAACTGGAAAATGTGTGCAAGATACAAAGGGCTTTTGAAATATGATAGATACATTAGAAAAAGAATGGAATAAAATATACAAAAAAAGGATATTACAAATAACTGGAATCACAAATAACTAAACTAACCCAATAGGCTTGTTAAATGATGGATTAAACACAACTAGAAAATATTTCTAAGGAAATAACCAAAATATAGTATGGAGAGACAAGGAGATATAAAATATGGGGAAAGAAAAAGTTAGGAGACATGTAGGATCAACTGAAAAGGTATGACAAACTTTAACTAGAATTGCAGTTAATTTCAGAGGTATTGGTGAGAATGTTCTAGAACTGATAACTGTCACTAAACCTCAATTTCAGGAATTACACCAATCCCCAAACAATAAATAGAAATACACATTGAGGTGCATTATAAGTTCAAAACACGTAAGGAAAAGAGATCCCAAGAGCAACAGTGAGAAAACACATTACTGTCAAAGGATCAACAATTAGGCCGACTGCTGAATGCTCAACAGCAACAATGGTGGCCAGAAGAGTGGAAAATTATCTTTTAAAAAAATAATAACTGTCAACCTTGAGTAATCAGCAAAACCATTTTTAAGAATGATGTGAAATATACATATTTTCAGGTAGATAATTTATTACCAACAGATATACATTAGCATGTTCCCCAAAATAAAGTATGAGATACATGAAGATAAAGTGAGTAAAGAAAATGGACATATGTGACTAATAATAATGTCTACTTTGTGGAGAGTTCAATATAACAACATACAACTGAAATAAAGGAAAATATTGCTGGTAGGCCTGGAGAGGTGATTGTTGCTAGGAATAAGTGTTGTAAGGAAGAGGGTGAAGGTGAAGACTAATTTTAGGAATCTATCCACGTTATAATTTCAAGGACAAATATTAAATAAAAATAGAGTGAATATCTTTCAAACCAGAAAAAGGGGGGAAAGAGAGGAAAAAAAAAACAGAAAAAAGGGAAAAGGGCATATAATAAGATTTTTAGAAATTGATGAAAATATGTTAGTAAACATAAGATATGTAAATGGATTAAATTTGTTAATGGAAAACAAGTTTTGTCAGAATGGAATAAAGAAACAAAACCCAGCTTTATGCTATTTACAAGACTACATCTAAAACAAAAAGATAACAAAAAGATAGGAACTATGGAAAAAATATAAATCAGGCAAATACCAGCATAGTAGTAGTCACCATATTATAGACACAAAAATGAAAATGTTATAAAGTCTCACTGCATAATGATAAAAGTCTCAATTTATAAAAAGGTAATGCAATTCTAAACATGTATACATTGAATAATGGCTTCAAAATATCAAAACAAAAAACATTCCTTCTAAGAGATTTTGACAAAACTACCATCGGAGGGGAAGATTTTAACACCCCTTTCTCAGTAGCTTATAGATAAAGCTTAAAAAATAACCATTAGTAATAATGAATATTTGAAAAACGTAATTGACAATCTTGATCTAACAGACATACCTAGAACATTTCACCAAACAATTAGAGAATATTCTCCTAAAGTCCACATGAAATACTTGAAAAATGGACAATTTTGTTAGCCATAAAGAAAATCTCAACAAATCATAAGTTATCAGTCAAAAAAGGATTGCAATGGAAATTAATTAGAAATGAAGTTTATAAAACTGTAACAAATCAAACCCTGGGATGCAGGCAAACCAACTTTTGGGAATATATACTAATATATGCTTATGTTAAAAAAGAGGAAAGGCTGAATACAGAGAGGACCAACAAAACCAAAAGCTGGTTCTTTGAAAAGACTCATGTAATAGTCAAAGCTTTTTTTTTTTTTTTTAATTATTGAGGCAAAAGAGAAAAGGCCCACATATTACAATATTGAGGGGGAAAAGAGCACATCATTACAGACACAGTGGATTTCCAAAATTATTTAAAGAAGAAAAAATAATACAATGAAAATTTTGCATGCATAAATCTGAAAATTTAGATGAAATCGACAATACTTTGGGGCAGTCTAAAGGCATAAATAAGACAAGGAAGTCTGCCAACACAGGATGACAAGAAATAAAAAGAGAAGTTATAAGACTTGGAAAGATCTGAACAATGCTGTCATTGTTCAGATGATATGATTATCTACAAAGGAAATCCAAATGGCCTTTGTTCAGATGATATAATTACAAAGGAAACCCAAATGGCCTTTGAGAGGTTAGCACTGTTAGATTCAAGATCAGTAAAAAATGACATTCTTATCTACCAGCAACAAACACAGATGTAATAAAAATGTGAGTAACAAAAACATAGGGAAATGAAAATCAAAACCACTCTTAAGGAAATGAAAATCAAAAACAAAACGAGATACCATCTCACACATACCAGAATAGCCATTATCCAAAAAGCAGAAAATTACAAATGCTGGAGAGGATTTGCAGAAAGAGACACACTTATTCACTGTTGGTGGGAATGTAGAATGGTGCAGCCACTCTGGAAGGCAGTGTGGTGGTTCCTCAGGAAGCTAAGTATAGAATTGCTGTATGATCCAGCAACTCCATTACTAGGTATATACTCAGAGGAACTGAAAGCTAAGACATGAATAGACATTTGTAAACCGATATTTATAGCAGCATTATTCACAATTGCCAAGAGATGGAAACAGCACAGATGTCCATCAATTGCCAAGAGATGGAAAAGCTCAAATGTGGTATAAACACACAATGGAATATTATGCAGTTATAAGACAAAACAAAGTCACAGAACATATAATAACATGGATGAACCTTGAGGACGTTATGTTGAGTGAAGTTAGCCAGAAACAAAAGGTCAAATACTATATGGTCTCACTAATATGAACTAACAGTAATGAGCAAACTTTGAGAGTCAACAGCTGAGAACACAGATTGTCAGCATATAGAAAGAGGGTAGAGATCGGGCATTTGATGCTGAAGGAGTATAGAATGTTCAACAGGATTGTACAGATCCAGAAATGGATAGCATTATGCTGTGTGACAGTAGCACAATATTGTAAGTACACTGAACAAAGATGTCTGTGAGTAAAGCTGAAAGAAGCTAAGTATGTGGGTGCCATAAGGTCCTGTGACCTCATTATGGGTTATATACTTAGAATATCTAAGAGCAGGGACATGAATGGACATTTGCACACTGGTGTTTATGGCAGCAGTATTTATGATTTGCAATGGATAGATGTGGCCTAAGGGTACATCAACTGGTGAACAGAATGGTGAACGGTGGTGTATGCATACAATAGAATATTGAGCAGCTACAAGAAGGAATGAAGCTGTGAGACACACAACCAGGTGAATGGATCTTGAAGACAGCATTTTGACTGAAGTACACAAGAAATGAAAAGACAGACATTATAATGCCTCAGTAATATGGGCTAACTATAATGTATAAACTCTGAGAATTGAATCTTAGAGCACAGCTTATCAAGGGAATGCTTATTGTAATGGTCCCTAGATTGTAAGCTCTTATAGCAGTCACATCTATTCCTAAATTATAATGGAAATTCTGAGATGCTGAGCTCTTTGTGTGTAACCTGGTTGGTCTCTGGAACTTTGGGTGTCTGTGTGACACCTGAAACTCAGCTAGAGCTTGGCAGCTATGAATGTCAGTATTACCTCATACAGCAACTGTTAAAAAAAAAAAAAAAAAAACTGAAAAAGAGTTCAGACCTCAATTAGAGATATGAATGAAGTGGATCTGGTTACGACTAAGGGAAATCAGACCAAAGGGTAAACGATAATATTGACTGTGTTTTAAAACTTCAACTTCTGTGTGAGACCAAGGGAAGAGATGCTTATTTGGAGACAGGACCTGTATTTTCTGTAGCACACTAAATAAGTTAACTTGTACAGTCAGTTTATTCAAACACCATAATTACATGGAACTTTGAATAAGAGGTAAGGTCTGGTAGGTTTGTACAGGTTAGTGTGAAATTCTGATATATCCCAAAGTAATCTGGACAGAGAATAAGGATATATTTGCAGGGAACCCTGGGGAACTAGGAAAGAAGGTAGAAATGTTGGACTTCCCTCCCTCAGTTGTTATTGGTGTTCTTGCAAACGTTGAGGACTGACCATTTGGTAGGATGAGCCCTTGATCTTTGGACATGCCCTCGTGAAGCTTGTTACTGCAAGGGAGAGGCTGAGTCTACTTATAATTGTGCCTGAGTCTCCCCCAGAGAACGTCTTCTTTTGCTCAGATGCGGTCCTCTCACTAAGCCCATGCGGCAGGTGAACTCACTGCCCTCCCCGCTATGTGGGACTTGATTCCCAGAGGTATCAATCTCCCAGGCAACGTGGGACATGACTCCTGGGGATGAGCCTCGACATGGCACCATGGGATTGAGAAAATCTTGACCAAAAGGGGGAAGTAACATGAAACAAAACAAAGTTGCAGTGGCTGAGAGATTTCAAATGGAGGGCATTCTTATGTGCTATAAGATATCCGTTTTTTGGTGTGTATTGCAATAGCTAGAAGGAAATACTTGAAACTGTCAAATTGCAACCCAGTAGCTTTGATTCTTGAAGATGATTTGGTGTGACTGTGATTGTGAAAACCTTGCGGCTCACACTCCCTTTGTCCAGTGTACGGATAGATTAGAAAAATGGGGACAAAAACTAAATGAAAAATAGTGTGGGATGCGGGTGATGGAATGTTTTTGAGTGTTTTTACTTTTACTTTTATTTGATTTTATTATTATTATTATTATTTTGGAGTAAGAAAAAAGGTCAAAAGTTGATTCTGGTGATGAATACACAACTATATGATGGTACTTTATGAGTACCTTTTGTCCTAGTAATTTTATTCACAAAGACACCAAGAATTAGTTGTGAGAAGAGAGTGAGAAAGAATAGAATTCAGTGCCATCTTATCCTGGACAGATAATGGGAATATTTTAAAATCTGAGATACTGAAATATTGCAATTCCCTGAGACGGATTACTGTCAAGATGAGTAATCAAGAGACAGAAAAAAGTCACTATCCCCCAGAATGTGTGGCCTCTCCGGCCTCCTAAGAGCCCTTGGAGATGACCATGAAAAAGAAAGGCACAATAGTCTGAGAATAACTGTCGTTAGATTGACAGAAAATGCTGTTTTAAAATAGCTACAAAAATTTTCCCACGCTTTGTTGTCGAAAGAACACTGATCAAAAGTCATGTGTCCTGGGGATTCATTCTTACTCTTCTAATTATCAACTATAGGCAACTCCCTTGTTTTGTTGTGTTTGGGAAGTGGCGTTGTATTCATTCCTTCCTCAAATATTTATCAAGAACCTTCTGGGGCCTAGAAACTGTGCTAAGAGCTTCAAAGTTCAATTGTGAATAAAAATAAACATATTCTCACCCTTCCCGAGGCTTGCATATTGAAATACCAATCACTCCTAAGAGACAGTATTATATTTTCAGCAGTTGTCAGCTACAATGATTTGTATAGTTTCATGAACACTAAAAATAGCAGTTTTGACCTACTCAGGGATCTCAGGGACTATTTGCCTGAGGAACCAACCATTGAACTGAGTCAGAGCCAACCAGGTAAATCGGGTGGGAAGCTACTCCAAGATTGAAAACAGAAAGTGTCACCTTCCCTGAGAAATGTCCCCAGACCTCACCTCAAAATTTGTCACAGGTTCCTTTGTGCTCCTGCAGCCTCGTGTGCATGCCTCTATTTCACAATTTTTAATGGTTATTTGATCCCATGTTTCCTCTACTACACTATGATAGCATCAGGGAACAAATGATACACTATGCATTCAATAGCCAAGAATAGGGTCAGCCTCAATGATAGAATAAATAATGAACGAAAAGGGATTTGAGTTTATGCACCTGATACCACAGAGAGTATTTTCAGGGTCACTTGCGGTAATGCTTATTAAAGTACTTTGAAAAATGGACATCACCACACATCTGTTTTCATATTTATAGGATTACTAGTATGCCTGGTTAGGTTACTTGAAAAGTTTATGACTGAGGCTTTTGTGAACACACATAGCACCTCTTATGACCTGGCAGTAGTAGGTGTTCTATTAATAAATGTCCCCATAGCTGCAGAAGAGAAATCCACTGAATGGCTGACACATCCTACCTTTTGGCATTTGAGGAACTGCTGCAAACAGCTTCCATTCTTGTCCCAGGTTCTCTCTGGAGACAGTGTGAAAGGAGTGCACCTTGGGTCGCAGAACCCGCATTAAAAACTTTCAAGGGATGAAATTACTGCTCAGCAAAGTTTAATTGTCCTGAAGGAGGGAAGATTTACTATTGCTTTACTCCATATCAAGTTTCTTTAATGTTTTCCACATATCCTTCCCTACATCTGCCTTCATTATATGCTCTGCCCATGTAAAAACATCCTTTGAAGTTAACTTTTCAATTGTACCGGAAATAATGTATTCTCTCAAGTTTACAAGTTCTATTTTCTCTGAACAGTCATTATTGTCCATCTTTGCCATAGCTCAGACCTATTTTATGTTTATTATTTTGAAATTTGGCATGCAACTCCTTTCCTCATTTAAATACTAATCATTAACATTTACTTAGCACATATTCTCTGAGGTACTATTTTAACATTTTATTTCCTGATCCAACAATTCTCATTTTAAAATGAATAATGTGGGGCTTAGAGAAATTTTATAAATGGCCCCAAATCCCAGAGCTTTTTAATGGAGTTGAATTATACTCTAACAAAAGTGCCTTTGTCTTACCTTACCATTTAAAATAGAACATAGTAAAACCTAGTAAGTCCTCAAAAGTATCTGACTAGAACAGAGTTAAGAAAGAAATAGATCTTTCTTATTTACCCAACTAAAATTAAGCCTTTCTTGAATATAATTGTATTAAGGAGGGAACAAACGCAAATGTTCTGGAGCAGAAAGTCTTAATATCACAGATGTCAATTTTCCCAAAATAAATGTATACATTTAATGCAATTCCAATACAGAAAGTTTCTTGTGATTTGAAAAAATTATCTCAATTTACATGGAAAAAAATGAACTGAAATTAGCCAATGAAACTGAAATACAGGAAGGAACTTGCCTTAATATGAAATATTAAAATACAATAAAGTTAGTGAGAAAATTAATGTTATTAATTAATATGATCAGTGAAATACAGAAATATATCTTGGTATTTCTTATAAATATGAAAATTCATGATGAAGCAAATATAAGAGCAAATGAGGTTTATCCCCATCATACATGTATGAATTTAAGTAGTAAATCTTGATATAAACATGGCAGTTTCAGCTGAATGAGAAATGGATGGTATGGGTACACATGGTATGGGTACAGGATTACAAGGTAAACCTTCAGGTGAATAGGAAAAGGAATCTGTAAAAGATTAAGAGCAGGCCTTTTGCAATGACCCATCCCTGAGATGACCTTGAACTTGCCTTCCTACAGCACTATTTCCTTGAAATATACCACTGTAAATCCCTACACCTTGCCTGGGAGAGCTGAGCTGGCATGTGGCCATTGAGATCCTATGTGACTAGGCCATTATAAAAGTCCTGGTACCTGGGACAGGCAGTGGCTTCCCTGTGCTAAAATGGACATCTGCTGTATTTTTTACAAGTGTGTTCTATGTGATAGTGGTCCTAGAACATAGGTGGATTTGTGGCAATTTATAACTTGTAAGATTTGGGGCAATCTATATAATTATTGCAAGATGTCCTGGATGAGAATGTTAGTTTCCCAGTGCTGAGGTGAACCACACCCAATTTAATCCCTTCTCCCCCATGCAGTGTGTGTGGTGTGTGTGTTTGGCTGGGGGGGGGGGGCACACGACTGTAGAATGTACTTGGGTAGTTGCAGGATTATCTGATGAAAATGTATGATGGTGATAAATGTGTAAATAAACCTGATGCCTGGTTAAAGCCTATTCTGTTTTTTGTTGGTCAATATATAGACTGATAGTGCTGTGGGACTGACTGCTGAACAGATGGATTTTTTTTAAATTATGCTTGTACAACTGGAAACCCACTGGAAGAAAATAACTGAACCCTCTTCTTGCATAATATTCAAAACTAAATTCCAGATAGATTACATATTTACTAACTGAAAAAAGAGACAATAAACTGGCAAGAAAGCTGAAGAGATTACATGTACAACCTAGAGGTAAAACAATCTTATCCAATGCAGAAGTATAGAAAATATTAAGATCTATTTAGTTATGCAGAAATTTAAGAAACATTTTTATGGGAAAAAAAATTATGTACTAGAAAACTGCTAAAATCTTAATATATGAAGAGCTCTTCAAAATTTACAAGAAGATAAATAATCCTATGCAATGTGAAAATCCTAACGTGAAAATCCATAAAGAAGCAAATCTAGGAGCAAATGAAGTTTATACTCTTCAGATCAGGATGAATTTTAGGATAATACTATCTATTGTTGGGGTAGAAGAAATGTTAAGTCTTAAATCTTTTGGGAAACACTCTGACATCTATTAAAATTTAAAAACAGTGTATATCCTTAGATTCAGCAATCTCTTGCCTGTAATCTATCCCACAGAAATAACACCTGAAAATTTAAGGACCAATTATAAGGATGTTTACTGCAGTGCTGTTTGTGGTGGCAAACAACTAGCAACAATGTGAATCAATATGGGAAAAACTGAATAATTTATGTTACATAACAGAAAGTTGGGCATTGATTGCTCATTTTATTCTACCTGACCATCACAATCACTCTTGTTGTTGGATCTTGGACCCTGGCCAATTCAAGGTACTCAAAAGTAGTCCTCCTAGTTTGGTGTGACACCGAACTGCGTTGAGTGGCCCTGGTAATTCTAAAGTTGCACGAGTACAAGGTAAAACACTTAAGGAATGAGAGAAGGCTTAAGTAAAGCAACATGAGGAATATAAGAAAGTAAAAGATAGTTTAGTTCATGCAGATATACAAGTCTATTACTTGGGTATGTTACCTCAGAAAACTGACCCCTGCCACTTATAATCATATTCACAAACCACCTTCAAAAATATTAGTAACAAACGGTACAGTGTGATAGTTACATTGCTATTTCATTATTTTGATTTTAAGAGAAATTTTGATATATTTAATATATATATCAGGTTTATGCTGTATTCTCATTTTCACTGTCTTTTATAAAAACACTAAGCTTTCTATATGTCAAGTTATATTGTGGAAAGGGATCAAGTAACAAAAAATCCTTGCAAATATTTGCTTCAAAGATAACACTATCTAGAGTCTGAGACCTCCCGTTTCAGTACCATTTTCCCCAATATAAATAAGAGAAGGAAGGGAGAGAGCAGGCAAGTACAGCGGTGGAGAGTGGTGGTATGTCTGACAGCAGAGAAAAAAAAAATATTCTCTAGGTTAAAATTGAAACTGAATTCCAAGAGTTGTTTTACTCAGTGGCAAATAAAAAATTTTAAAGTAACATGCTTTCCACATTTTAAAACTCTCTAGCCTCTAATGCCAATACTGGTTTTGTGGACACTTAAATTTTCTGATGTTTCAGGAAAAAACTAATTTTCTCCACCAAGTCTGTACAGGTATTATTACTTAATGATAGCCTTATAAGTATGTGAACCAACCAACCTGTTGCAAAATCATGCTATAACTTCTAAGAAAAGAGCAGGCCCAATATATTGGTGAAGTGACATATAAAAGTAAATTTAAATATTAAGCTAACACCTCAATTTAAAAAGATTCATATTTAATAAAGACATGATTTTAGAAATATTTTCTGTAAAAATATTATTGTTTGGGAATGTGAGTCCACTATAACATGTACTACATGTACAGCTTCCCCACTATCCTCACCTTTTTAATTTTCAGAAATTTAAGAAAACTGCACAAATAATGGGTAAATACCTATATTACCTCAACACAGAATTAATCAACATTTTGTCTATTTGGAATCAAATATTTAGATATAGTATTCTTTTCCTATTACACTTGGTCCTATTTCTCTTCTACCTCTCTTCTTCCTAGCAGCAACTACTTTTGGTGTGTGTATAACCTACTAATCCATTCTTATACTTTTACATAAAACTGCTTATCCATACCAATGCTTAGTATTTGGTTAGTGTTAACCTTACTCAAATTCATATAATATATTCATCATTTTGTCTTCATTTTTTCCACTCAACATGATTTTTCAGATCCTCTATTAACAGATTTAACTAGGTGTACTTAACTGCTAGAGAATATTCTGTGTGACTATGACATTGTTATTCATCCATTGCACAAGTGACAGACATTTGTATCCAATTTTTGGCTACTATAATTCATGCTGCAATGAATAAGGCTCTCTGGGTACATGGGTCAGTTTTGTGGGTTTGTGTATCTATACTCAAGACTGGAAGCTGGATATTTAGGAATCTATTTTAGAAATTCTTTCCTACCTCAAGGTTTTAAAAACATTCTCCTGTGAAAAACTAATATTACTTTACAGTTCTGGTTTTTGCATTCTAATCTTCGATACCTTTGGAATTCGTTAAGAAATGGTTTAATATATGGTGATGGCAATTATTTTTCCATGTGAGAAGTTAATCATTTTTTGAGTCATCCATGATTTCCCTAATAATTTGTGATGCCAAATATCAATTTCCCATAAATGCACGTCTATATTTCTGGAGTCATTATTCTGTTCCAATTTCTACTATCTACAACTACCTCGAGAGCAAATGACTTTGACTATAGCTTTACTATAACACACATAGCAAATCATATAGTTTAAAAAACAATTATGTCTCTTAATTTCAAATCCTTACACTTATATCTTTGTCTTATTGCATTGGGTAGGCCTTCCAGGACCATGTTGATTCATAGCAGGGTAGCAGTGCCCACGACTGGATCCTGACTTTAAGTGGAATGCTCCTAAAGAAAAGCATTAACGATGTTTGTTGTGGGAGTTCTGGGAGCACAAGTTTTCATTATACTATGGTATTTCTTCTTATTAAAAACCTCAGTATTTTGAGTTGCTGCTGAAAGATTTCCTCCATTCATGTCGCTTGGCTGTAAAATGATGTGCTAAGTATGAATTCTGAAGTTTTGCTAAATTCAAGGCGTTCAGAGTTTTAATGAGTATGAATTCTCTGGTGTCTAATGTGGTGTGACTTCTGGCTAAAAGCTTTCCCACATTCACTACACTGATATGGTTTTTCACCTGTATGGATTCTCATATGTAGAGCAAGGGTTGAGAACTGAGAGAAGGCTTTCCCACATTCATTACAACCATAGGGTTTCTCACCTGTGTGACTTCTCATATGCACAGTAAGAGATGAGCTTTGGCAGAAAGCTTTCCCACATATTTTACATTCATAAGGTTTATCACCTGTATGAATTCTCACATGGACAATAAGTGAAGTGATTCGAGAAAAGGCTTTCCCACACTTATTACATTCATAGGGTTTTTCTCCTGTATGAATATTGTGATGTTTAATGAGGTATTGCTTCTGCCTGAAGATTGTTCCACATTCATTACATTTATAGGGTTTCTCTCCAATATGAATTTTCTCATGCTCAGTGAGATTTGATTTCCCACTGAAGGCTTTCCCACATTCCTTACATGTATAGGGTTTCTCCCCAGTGTGACTTCTCTGATGCCTAATGAGGCTTGACTTCTGAATGAAAGCTTTCCCACATCCTTTACATTCATAAGGCTTCTCTCCAGTATGGATTCGTTGGTGGATAATGAGATTTTCCTTCTGGCTAAAGGCTTTTCCACATTCATTACATTGAAAGGGTTTCTTTCCACTATGAATGTTCTGATGTTTAATGAGGTATTGCTTCTGGCTGAAGGCTTTTCCACATTGGTAACATTCAAAAGGCTTCTCTCCTGTATGAATTTTTTCATGCTCAGCGAGATATGATTTGCCACTGAAGGCTTTCCCACAGTGCTTACAAGCATAGCGTTTCTTTCCATTATGATTTTTCTGGTGTCTAATGAGGCTTGACATCTGACTAGACGCTTTCCCACATTCATAAAATTTCTCTCCTGAATGTTGTTTCTGGTGAGAAAGGAAGTTTTCCTTCTGGCTGAAGACTTTTCCACATTTATTACATTTATATGGTTTCTTCCCTGTATGACTTCTCAAATGTAGAGTAAGGGATGAGATTCGAGAGAATACTTTACCACATTCAGAACATTCATGTGATTTCTCTCCAGTATGTATTTTCTCATGCTCAATGAAGTTTTGCTTCAGGGTAAAGGTTTTCCCACATTTATTACATTCGTAAGTTTTCTCTCCAGTATGAATTTGTTCATGCTGAAGAACATCTGATTCGGGCTGAAGGCTTTCCAACATTTCTATCATGCTCAGGGTTTTTCTCCTACTGGACTTCCCCAGTATCTATTAAGAAGACTTTTTCATGAAAAACTCCAGTATTAATTCTCAGATATCTAATGAAGCTGAATTTATGATGGAAGACTTTTCTTATATCAATAACCCTGAGATGAGATGATTACAAAAAGGAACAAAATATTCTTATATTCATAATGGTCCTTTCTTACACAGTTTTTCTCATATTTAAGTATAAACTATATTACAATTGTTTCCAAACTGAGTCCATACACAGAAGTGTAGTCTTGAAGAATCAGTATCATGCCCAGAGGAAACTTTTGTTTTTAGATTTTCTGACTTTTCTGTCAGTCTGTATTTTAATGGCGAAGGCTGAAATTTCCCTTACAAGTCTTTCATGGTGCATCCTCATCTGCTTATAAAAATTGCCAGGGTTCTTCTAAAAGAGAGAATAACAACAACAACAAAATCATTTAAATGAGTTAGTAAGCATAAAGTATTTAGTGGCTGGCATGTAGTAAGTATCCAGTAAATTTGCTATCATCATTATCATCACAACCACTACGTGTAAATTTTTCCACTTTTATTAATAAAATTTCAGAAATCTGCTACTGTAGACTATTTCAAGCCTTGTCTCCTAGCAGAAAAGAAAGCTTAAATGCAAATGACTTTCATGGGCATCTGTAACTTTAATTGTTCTAAAATGCAATGTGGTGCACTTCATCGATTAGTAGTAAAATAAAACATAAAGAACAGGTGGCAAACAGCATGAAAAAACAAACACAAAATATTGGAAGAATCCACCTAGGATGACAGGGCAAAAACTAAAATGAATAGAATTATCATTGAACCCATGTATCTATTTCTATACTTTCCTGAAACTCCATTAAAATAACAGTAAAGGGTGGAGGGAGGCATATATGTACTCATAAAAATGAAAAGGTTGAGGAGACACCAGTAGATGAAAGGCATTAGGAAATTTTTGGATTGAAAACAAATAGAGGACTGTAAATTAACAACAGAATGAAGAGACTTAAATAAAGAGCTATCAGATGAGAATGCTAACTAGAAGCAAGGTAATTTTTGCCATAGAAGTCAACAGAAAGGTTCTGTAACTGGAGAGACTGGGTGAGAGTAAAGGGTGGGGCTTATGGAATAGCTGTAGAAGGAACAGCTGATGCCCCAACTATTCTAGCCACTACATTATCCTGAAAGGAAATGGGAAGTTTATTATCCAGACAAAGTAAAACCACGAGGCTCCAAATGTAGTGATAGCAGGCAAAGTAAATGAGAGGTACCATACTGAAAAGAAGGGGATGAGTAAATATTTATATACTGAATAGGGCCCCAACTCCTTTCTACTGCTGAACTCCAAGAATGCTACGGGTTATAAGGTGTCAGATGATAGGACTGTTTTCTGAAAAAATGAGAAAATCATTAGAAAAGTTACAGACACTGACATTCAGAGTCATCTGAAAGAAACCGCTAGATCCCTGACTGATTTCCTGACAGTAAAGCCCACCATTTTAAAAGCTCCACAAATACACACAGAGGTTATAATAACTTTTCTAATATCTCAATGTTAAATATTAATGTTCAGCTAAGGATCACCAAACATTTGAGAAAAGCCATAACATGAAAGACAGATTAAAACAGTCCAAAAACAACTGGGGAAATGGAAACAAGGCAAGGAACAGAAGAGCACATTCAAACAATACTATCATTAATGTCATAGAAAGCTAAGAGAAGATTGTTATAGGAATGAAGGACTGACAAGGTTCTATAAAGCAGTGCTTTTGGAAATAAGCAATGTGATGTTTACCTTCAGAATTCAAGGGTGAAGAATAAAAGTCTAGGAAGAGAGAGAAGGAAAGAAGGAGTAAAGGAAGGAAGGAAAGGAGTGATGATTGGAAAAATGAGTGGAGGAATCCAGAAAGTTCAACATCTACTAAAGGAGTTCTAGAGAAAGTGTGGAGAAAACTGAATGCAAGAAATTTTCAAAGAATGAATATAAGAAACCATCTCAGATTACACATCATGAGCCTTCATATTGAACAGGACCATTAAGTATACAGAACATTCAATTTAAAGAGATCTGCATTCAAGCACATCACTGAAATTTCAGCTAGGGATAAAAAAAGGATCCTAGGTATTTCCAGAAAATGTATTTTTTATATAAAAAGGAATAAGTATACAAAATACATCAGTTGTAAACTCACAGAAATAGAATCTAGAATACAGGTTACCAGGAGATAGACTGAGGCTAGAGAATGGGGAGCAGTTGCTTAAGTTGTGCACAATTTTTAACTAGGTTGAATTTAAAACAGTGGAAATGGATAGAGGTCCTGGTAGCACATTATTGTGAGTCTAACTAGCATTGCTGAATTGCGTGTGAATGTGCTTGATAGGGGAAGTTCAGACTCATATGTCACCAGAAGGAAAGCCAGAGATTAAAACATGGGACTATATAATTCAGTAAATCTTGTGGAACAATTACTGAGATTAACAGCCAAATACAAAGTTTCTTCCACAAACTAGAACAAATGAATGAATCTATTACAAGGAGTTAATAATATATGGGGGGGAAAATGCACCTATTGCAAACTATGGACTATAGTTAACAGTAATATCTTAATATGTTTCATTAATATAACATGTATCACACCAATGCCAGGTATCAATGATTGGGGGGAGGGGGTGGATAAAGGGTATGGGACTTTTTGTTTTTTTTCATATTTTTCCTTTTTTTTTTTTTTCCTCCCTGGAGTAATGAAAATGTTCTAAAACTGTGGTGATGAATGTACAACTATGTGATGATACTATGAGCCACTGATTGTATACTCTGGATGGACTGTAAGGTGTGTGAACATAATAAAATTGTTTTTTAAAAAAAGCATCAGACCTCTCAAAACTAGAAACTAGAAAGATGATGGAAAATCCTATCTCCAAATTATTTTCAACCTAAAATTCTAAGGTTTATAGTTCTGCTTGGGACAAATAATAATTAATAAATGGAAAACTAAGCAAACGAAACAAAGTTTTACATCAAATAAAACAAACCATTTCATTTACCAGTCAACAATCACAATTTTATGATAATGCAAATACAACTAATTTGATCAAAAATGTAGTGACATAACTTTTATTAGGGGACAGAAGGAAGGGAAATATGGGTGTTGGGGATAAGATTTCAGAACTCCATGTTTCGTATTAGCATCTTCATAATGCCTAAAATGCCTAATGCCTAAAATTGATAAATAAAAAAAACAGCTGTATAAAATATGTGTGGGGAACTGAGTCTTCCATGTTGCCTGAGGCATATCTGGGGTGGTGGCTTGGAATGCTGAGCCACAGGCCTGCATAGAATGCCATGCAGGCCCGCCCTGTAAAGATGAGTGTCTTGTGACTACCATTGTCTTAAACCTAGATTGTATGCACCTGATGTAAATACACCTGATGTAAACATAAGTATCTAGTGGGCTCTCCCCCACCTGAGCACCTTTAGGCTGCATTGTCCACTTAGCACGAGATGCAAGTGGGCCCCCTCCTCCCTTAATTCTTAGCTTTGTGTCCCTGTCTCATTCCTGCTTCGCCCTGTCAGCAATAAATATGGAAATAAATACCAATATAGTTGAAAGTGATTGTCTATGTAGAGCAGGAATTGAGGTTGAGGAAGGGTGAAGCAAGGCATAGTTGTAAGCCTATTTGACTATTAAAAGCCCCTATTTATTTAAACATATAGGGACATCTTTGAAGACCTGGGGCTTTTAAAGTAAACCAATCTGTAACTGTATAATAACTATAGACAGTGCTTCAATTATCTAATTGCAATTGAGTCCTCACATGGGATAAACAACAAAGCATACACAAAGAAAAAAGCACACATGAAAGAAAAAAGAAAACAGGTCAGAAAACAGCTATCTTTTCTTCTAGATCTGATTTGCTGCAGTGTTTATCACTGATACTATCATTTCTAGATACACAAACTGTCATTACCATCAATTTCTGGAACTAAGGGTGAGGAAGAATGAAGCAAGGCATAGCTATAAGCTAGGCACTTAGCTTAAAATAAGGATTGAAACTGCATTTAAAGGGATCACTGAATGTTACTGTCTGTGAAACTGAAAGTTTTGTGTGTTGCTTAAAATCTGTAAATCAGTACTCGGGAAAATTCTACTTTCTTAACCCATTGATGCAAGAAATAAAGTTATGAAAAATTAAACAGATCAATGTTTGAAAAAATAAAAAATAAAAAATAAAAAAATAATATGGACTTCCAGGAAGATGGAGGAATAAAAACAGGTAGAATTCACTCCTCCACCAATACCACCCACAGAACAGGATGAAACTGACCAAAGCAGTGGTTTGGGGGCTTGGAGACCAGGGAAGGACCACTGCAACATATAAGGAAGAGCTGGCTGAAAAAATGGAAAAACAAAAATTGAGAAATAGTGATGAGTAAACTTGACCGCGTCCATCCTCCACCCCCGAGGCTGGCAGCTGTGTGTGCACTGGCCTAGCTCCTGCTTTATCCAGCAAAGCTGTCCTTCAAAAATGAGGGAAAGATGAAAATATTCAGAGATAAACAAAAGTTGAGAGAATTTGTTAACAAGAGACCTGCACTCCAAGAACTACTAAAGGGAGTTCTGCAGGCTAGAAAAAAAAGGAGAGAATATAGAAATGATGATTATCAGTATGGGTAACTAAAAGGAAAAAAAGAGGGAAAAACAATAGAGCTGACAAATAAAAGCCAAAGGATAAAACTGTCTAAATAAGGACAGTTTTACAGTAATAACATTGAATGTTAATGGATTAAATCCCCTGTGCTGGTTTGAATGTATTATGTCCCCCAGAAAAAGCCATATTCTTTGATGCAGTCTTGTGGGGCACACATTTTGGTGCTGATTAGATTTGCATGGAAATGTGCCCCACCCAACTGTAGGTGATAACTCTGATGAGATATTTCCATGGAGGCATTGCCCCACCCATTCAGTGTAGGCCTTGATCAGTGGAGCCATATAAATGAGCTGATAGGCAGAGGGAACTCAGTGCAGCTGAGAGTGAACTTCTGAAGAGGAGCTACAGCCAAGAAGGACACTGAAGAATGCCCAGAAGCTGAGAGGAACTGCAGTTTGATGACAGCCGTTGAAAGCAGACTTTTGCTCCAGAGAAGCTGGGAGAGGACAAATATCCCAAGCACAACTAAGAGTGACATTGTTGAGGAACTGCAGCCTAGAGAGGAACATCCTGGGAGAAAGCCATTTTGAAACCAGAACTTTGGAGCAGACACCAGCCACGTGCCTTCCCAGCTAACAAAGGTTTTCTGGACACCACTGGCCATCCTCCAGTGAAGGTACCCGATTGCTGACGTGTTATCCTGGACAATTTATGGCCTTAAGACTGTAACTGTGTAACCAAATAAACCCCCTTTTATAAAAGCCAATCTATCTCTGGTGTTTTGCATTCCGGCAGCATTAGCAAATTAGAACACCCCCCAATCAAAAGACACAGATTGGCAGAATGGATTTAAAAAAAAAAAAAAAAAAAAAAAAAAGAATGCATCTATATGATATTTATGAGAGACTCATTTTAGATCCAAAGAAACAAATAGCTTGAAAATGAACAGATTGAAAAAGATATTCCATGCAAGCAGAAACCAGAAAAAAAGTTGTGGTAGCTATACTAATATCAGACAAAATAGACTTTAAATGTAAAAATGTTATAAGAGACAAAGAAGGACACACTACATAGTAATAAAAAGGGCAATCACCAAGAAGAAATAATAATCATAAACATTTATGCATCTAATCAAGGTGCCCCAAAGTACATGAGGCAAACACTGGCAAAACTGAAAGGAGTAACAGATGTCTCGACAATAATAGTAGGAAACTTCAATAAACCAGTCTCTTCAATAGACATAACATCTAGACAGAGGATCAATAAGGAAACAGAGAACCTAAATAATATGACAAATGAACTAAATCTAACAGAAATATATAGATTGCTGTACCCCAAAATAGCAGAATATACACTCTTCTCAAATGCTCATGGAACATTCTCCAGGAAAGACTATACACTGGGGCACAAACAGGTCTTAATAAATTTAAAACTACTGAAATTACACAAAGTGCTTTCTCTGTTTATAATGGAATGAAGCTGGAAATAAGTAACCAGAGAACTGGAAATTTTGCAAATATTTGGAGGTTAAACAACACACTCTTAAACAATCAGTGGGTCAAGAAATTGTAAGAGAAATCAGTAAATATATTGAAATGAATGAACACAAGAATACAATGTATCAAAACATGGGATGCAGCAAAGGCAGTGCTGACAGAGAAACTTATAGCCCTAAATACCAACATTAAAAATGAAGAAAGAGCAAAAACTAAAGAGTTAACTGAACAACTGGAGAAATTAAGAGAATGATCAACCAACTAATCCCAAAGCAAGCAGAAGGAAAGAAATAACAAAGATTAGAGCAGAAATAAACTGAGAACAAAAAAACTTTACAGAGAATCAATAAAACCAAAAGCTTTATTGAAATAAGAGGAGAAATATAAGAAATGACAGGAGAGTCATTACCATGGACCCTGAATAAATAAAAAAGATCATAGAGAATACTATCAACAACTCTATACCAAGAAATTAGACAACTTAAATGGACAATTTCCTAGAAACATATGAACAAATGACACTGACCCCAGAAGACACAGAAGACCTCAAAAAACTAATCAGAAGGAAACACATTAAACCAGTCTTCAAAAACCTCACAAACTAAAGAAAAGCACAGGCTTCACAGGGAAATATTACCAAGCATTCCAGGAAGAATTAACACCACTCCTGCTCAAACTCTCAAAAAACTGAAGAAGAGGGTACACTACCTAACTCGTTCTATGAAGCCAATATCACCCTAATAACAAAGCATGATAAAGATACTACAAGAAAACTACAGACCAATCTTTCTATTGCACATAGATGAAAAAATCCTCAACAAATGCTTGCAAATAGAATCCAAAGGCACATTAAAAGAATTATACACCATGACTAAGTGGGTTTTATCTCAAATATGCAAAGGTGGTTCAACACAATGTAATACACCACATTAACAAATCAAAAGGGAAAAAACACATGATCATCTCAATTGACACAGAAAAGGCATGTCACAAAATTCAGCATCCTTTCTTGATAAAAACACTTCAAAAGATAGGAATCAAAGGAAACTTACTCAACAGGATAAAGGGGATATATGAAAAACCCATAGCTAAGATCGTACTCAGCGGTTAGAAACTCAAAGCTTTCCAAGACTGGGAACAAGACAAGGATGCCCATTGTCACCATTTTTATTCAACAGTGTGCTAGAAGTTCTAGCCAGAGCAATTATGCAAGAAAAAGAAATAAACAGCATCCAAATTGGAAAAGAAGTAAAACTCTCATTATTTTCAGATGACATGATACTATATTTAGGAACCCCCCCCCCAAAAAAAAAAAAACTATCACAAAGCTACTGGAGCTATTTAAAAAGTTCAGCAAAGTGGCAGGATACAAGATCAACACGCAAAAATTACTGGTGTATAAAACAGATTCTATACACTAGTAATGAGCTATCAGGGGACGTAATCAAGAAAAAAATTCCATTCAGAATGGCAACTAAAAGAATCAAATATCTAGGAATAAACTTAACCAAAGATGTAAAGGACCTGTACACAGAAAAGCACAAAACATTGCTAAAAGAAATCAAGGAAGACCTAAATAAATGCAAAGAGATTCCATGTTCATGGACTGGAAGGCTAAATGTCATTAAGATGTCAATTCTACCCAAATTTATCTATAGATTCAATGCAACACCAATCAAAATTCCAACAACCTACTTTGCAGAAATGGAAAAGCTAGTTATCAAATTTATTTGGAAGGGAAAGGGGCTTTGAATAGCCAAAAACATCTTGAAAAAGAAGAATGAGGTGGGAGGACTCACACTTCCAGACTTATAGCTTATTATAAAGGCACAGCATGGTAGGTCAAAACAGCATGGTACTGGCATAAAGATACACATATTGATCAATGGAATCAAAACTGAGAGTTCAGAAATAGACCCTCAGATCTATGGTCAATTGATTTTTGACAAGGCTCCCAAGCCCACTCAAGGAGGACACAGCAGTCTCTTCAATAAATGGTGTTGGGAGAACTGGATATCTATATCCAAAAGAATGGAAGAAGAGTCCTACCTCACACCCTATACAAAAAATTAACTAATAATGGATCAAAGATCTAAATATAAGAGCCAGTACCATAAAACTTCTAGAAGAAAATAAAGGGAAACATCTTCAAGACTGAGTAATAGGAGGTTCCTTCTTAGACCTTATACCCATTATGACAAATACAATTACAGCTTACTGAATGTGCTGATTTCAATGTATTATGTCCCCCAAAACGTCATTATCTTTGATGCAATCTTGTGTGCGCAGACATACTAGTGTTGATGAGCTCTTGGAATCCTTTGGGTGTTTCCATAGAGATGTGATTCAATCAACTGTGGACAAGACCTTTGGATGGATAATTTCCATGGAGGTATTGCTCCGCCCATTCAAGGTGGGTCTGAATTAAATTACTGGGGCACTATATAAACTCAGACTGAAGGAGCAAGGTGCCTACAGCCAAGAGGGACACTGAAGAATGCACAGGAGCTGAGAGGAACTGCAGTTCACAGCAACGTTTTGGAGACAGCCTTTGAGAGCAGACTTTTGCTCCGGAGAAGCTAAGAGAGGACCAACACCCCAAGAGCAGCTGAGAGTGACATTTTGGAGAGAAGCTGAAGCCTAGAGAGGAACATTCTGGGGGAAAGCCATTTTGAAACCAGAACTCTGGAGCAGACGCCAGCCATGTGCCTTCCCAGCTAACAGAGGTTTTCCAGACACCACTGGCCATCCTCCAGTGAAGGTACCCAATTGTTGATGTGTTAACTTGGACACTTCATGGCCTTAAGACTGTAACTGTGTAACCAAATAAACCCCCTTTTATAAAAGCCAATCCACTTCTGGTGTTTCGCAATCCAGCAGCATTAGCAAACTAGAACACTGAAATTTACTTAGATGTTTATTAACCTTCCGATATATTGTAATGGAGCCCAAAGGCAAATAACTGTAATTGTTATAACTCACTGAACTGTAGCCCAGATGCCGTGGTGCTTTTTTGTAATTGTAACTGAATAGCTTCATAATAACCTAGTGAACTTGTACTTACCTTGTTTTATAACTTAAAGTCTTGTGATTCCATTAACAACCCCCTTATGTTTATTAATGAAGAAACCTGGGCCAACCCACCCCAATTTCTACTTTACTGTGCTAGACAGGGCCAGTTCTAACCAAAGTTGGCCCACCTGACATGCCAGTAGCACAACTTTAACCTGTAATAACCTACAACTCACTGTAATACTAAAAATCATGCCCATAATCATATTAAGCCACCATTTTCCTTACATATTTCCTATGACCAAGGATATAAGCTGTCTGCACACGTTCCAAAATTAGACTATCTCTAACCTTGCCATCTCAAACCACTGTTCTCATTATCATAAGTTCACCCTTGCCAAGATGCTGTAAAACTCTAAGAAGCTCTCCAGTTTGGGGAGGCAGATCTCAGGCCTGCAAGCCTTCTGTTCTCCCTGCATTGTACTTTGTAATAAAAGTTCTTTCTCCCTTTAAAACTCCGGTGTCACAGATTGGCTGATATGTGCACTGGGCAGTGAGCCTAGCCTAGCAACAAGGATAAACACACCAAGAAAGATGAAGAGAATGTGGACATACTGAACAAAGCCTTTAAAAAAATGAACTTAAAAATGCTTAAGGAGATGAAGGTAAGGACAGTAAAAGAACTACAGGATATCAGGAAAACAATGAATGCACAATATCAGAGTCTAAGTAAAGAGAGAGACATTTTAAAAAGGAACCAAACAGAACTACTGGAGTTGAAGATCACAATAACTGAAATGAAAAATGGCCCAGGAGGGTCTCAAGAGCAGACAGGAACCAGCAGAAGGAAGAGTCAGTGAAATTGAAGACAAGACACTGGAAATGAGTCAGGCTGAGGAGCAGAAAGAAAAAAGAAATATTAAAAGTGAAAATACCCTAGGACAGCTATGGGATATCAACAAGAATACCAATATACATGCTATGGGAGCCCCAAAAGGAAGAGAGAAAGGAGCAGAAGGAACAGCCAAAGAAATAACAGAGAACTTCCCCAAATTAGAAAAAGATGTGAATATGCACATCCAAGAAGCTCAACATGAAGAAAAATAGACCCCATCATGCACTGATTACACTATCAAATGCAAAGGACAAGGAAAGTTCTGAAAGCTGCAAGAGAAAAGCAATGTGTTACATAAAAGAAAGTCCCAATAAGATTTGAGTGCTGATTTCTCACCAGAGATCACAAAGGCAAGAAGAGAGTAAGCTGAAATACTTAAACTGCTAAAGGAAAACAACCGCCCAGCCAAGAATTTAGTATCTGGAGAAACTCTCAAAAATTAGGGGGGGAGGGGAGGCAAGATGACAGGATAGAGAGGAGTGGAATTTAGTTAGTGTCCTGGAACAACTAATAAATAAACAACCAGGAACAACTAGTAAATAACCTGGAACAACTGCTAGGGGACATCTGTGACTGTTCCACATATCATACACCAACCTGGATCAGGTAG
This sequence comes from Choloepus didactylus, assembly GCF_015220235.1. Classification (NCBI taxonomy): domain Eukaryota; kingdom Metazoa; phylum Chordata; class Mammalia; order Pilosa; family Megalonychidae; genus Choloepus; species Choloepus didactylus. The sequence continues at coordinate 18,186,648 of NC_051333.1, forward strand.
AATGGCTGAGACTGCAGCAAAAAATCTGCAAGTAAAAACTGCGGAACTGCACTGGGATCCTCCTCCCCACAAAGCAGGCTGAGCTGCAAAACATTCCTGTAGGAGAAAGCATCAGTTCCAGTTGGGAGCAAGCAAATATAGCTAAGCCCAGCTCTAACTGGGGTTTTAATTAACAAATGTGGATGGCAGAATACAAGCTACAAACATAGAAAATTCCCTAGTAAATAGACAGAGGCTTTAAGAGACGAATGACCTTAAAGAGACAGAAAACTCCTGTGCCCTGAGAAAGGGAGCCCAGAAGACCAGCTGCTCTCCCTGACCAACAGGTGAAACTGGGGCGCCGTGGACTGACTCTGAAAGGGGGGCTTTCTTTCCCTTTTTCTCTCTCTCAACTCGACAGGCTCAGTGGAGAGAGCCTCAGCCATTTTCAGTTCACAGAGCTGACCCGGACAGGGGTGAAGATAACAGAGTCAGAGAGAGAAAGGAGAAATTCAAATGCAGAAGGTAACTCCCTAGGGGGTGTTATCTTCCCTAAGAGGAAGGAGGTGGGGCCCAACTCTAGTGCTGGCCTTCCCTTCAGAACTCAGACCCCAGGGCCTGGGGGAAAACAGCCAAAACAGAAACTAAAGGGGCCACACTTCCTTACACCAGTTGGGAACGTCAGGCTGACAGGCACCACCAGCTGGGCAAGTTAGGAAAAGCACAGTGGCTAGAGGCCTCACAGGAAAATCTGTCATTCTTCTAAGATACAATCTAAGGGAAACTCGAAACTGAATATAACCCATTCTGAGACCTGAACCCATTCTGGTCTGGGAAAATCTGATTGGGATAACCAAGGAAACCAGATGCCTAGACAAGGAAAGCTACAAATTACACTAGGAAAAAAGAAGATATGGCCCAGTCAAAGGAAGACACACCTCAATTAATACAGTTGAGGCACTGTTTCACTTTAATGAAACAATCAATTAAAGATTTTTAAAGAAATATGCTACATCAACTCAAAAACCTAATTAACGAGTTCAGGGAAGATATGGCAAAAGAGATGAAGGATATAAAGAAAACACTAAGCGAACATAAGGTAGAAATCAAAAGTTTGAAAAAACTGGCAGAATGTATGGAAATGAAAGGCACAACATAAGAGATGAAAAACACAATGGAAACATACAACAGCAGATCACAAGAGGCAGAAGAAAACACTCAGGAAGTGGAGAACAAGACACCTGAAATCCTACACAAAAAAGAACAGATAGGGAAAAGAATGGAAAATTATGAGTAATGGCTCAGGAAACTGAATGACAACATGAAGTGCATGAATGTACATGTCATGGGTGTCCCAGAAGGAAAAGAGAAGGGAAAAGGGGCAGAAGCAATAATAGAGGAAATAATCAATGAAAATTTCCCATTTCTTATGAAAGACATAAATTACAGATCCAAGAAGCATAGCATACCCCAAACAGAATAGATCTGAATAGACCTATGCCAAAACACTTAATAATCAGATTATCAAACTCCAAAGACAAAGAGAAAATCCTGAAAGCAGCAAGAAAAAAGCGATACATCATACACAAGGAAAGCGTGATAAAACTATATGCAGATTTCTCAATAGAAACCATGGAGGCAAGAAGGAAGTGGGGTGATATATTTAAGATACTGAAAGAGCAAAACCACCAACCAAGAATCCTATATCCTGCAACTGTCCTTCAAACATGATGGCGAGTTTAAAATATTCTCCGACAACGAGAGAGTTTGTGAACAAGATACTTGCTCTACAGGAAATACTAAAGGGAGCACTATGGATAGATAGGAAAAGACAGGAGTGAGAGGTTTGGAACACAATTTTGGGTGACGTTAGCACAAAAGTGTAAATACACTGAACAAAGATGACTGTGAGTATGGTTGAAAGAGGGAAGTTAGGCACATGTGGGACACCAAGAGGAAAGAGGAAAAATAAAGACTGGGACTGTATAACTCAGTGAAACCTAGAGTGCTTAACAATTGTGATAAAATGTACAAAAATATGCTTTTACATGAGGGAGAACAAATGAATGTTAACCTTACAAGTTATAAAAAAATGAGGTGGTATTCACAAAGCTAAGGAGGTGGGTGCTGTAAGGTCCTGCAAACTCATTAGGGGGCATTTACTTGGAGGATCTGAGAGCAGGGACATGAATGGACATTTGCACACTGGTGTTTATGGAAGGAGTATGTATGATTTGCAGGGGTGGAGGTGGCCTAAGGGTACATCAACTGAGAAACAGAACGGTGAAGTCTTGTGTGTGCATACAATGGAATACTGAGCAACTGCAAGGAGTGAAGCTGTGAGACACACAACGAGGTGAATGGAACCTGCAGACAGCATTTTGAGTGAACTATGCCAGAAACAAAGGCAAACACTATAATGCTACAACAATATGGACTATCTACAATGTGTAAACTCAGAATTGAACCTTAGAGCACAGCTTATCAGGGGAGTGCTTATTGTAACAGTCCCTAGATTATAAGCTCTTAAAGCAGTCACATCTATTCCTGAATTGTAATGGTTATCTCCAGATTTCAAGATGCTCATCCCTTTGTGTATAACCTGATTGATCTCTGGAACTTTGGGTATCTGTGTGACACCTGAAACTCAGAGCTAGAACTCGGCAGATATGATAGTCAGTATTACCACATATAGCAACTGTTAAAAAAGATGAAAAAGAGTCCAGAAATATGAATGAAGCAGATGTGGTTAGGACTAGGGCAAATCGGGTCAAAGGATAAAGGACAACAGTGACTGCATTTTAAAACTTCAAATTCTATGTGAGACCAAGGGAAGAGATGTTTAGTTGGTGCAAGATCTATATTTCCTAAACAATTTAACCTGTACAGTTTGTTCAAATACCGTAATTACACAGAACTTTTAATAAGAAGTGGGACCTGGTAGGTTTGCATAAGTTAGTGTGAAATAGCAACACATCCCAAAGAAATTTGACAGAGAATAAAAACATATATGCAGGGCCCCCCTGAGGAGATGGGGGAAAATGCAGAGGTGTCAGGATTCTTCACCTGGATTGTTGCTGATGTTCTCATAAACATTGAGCCCTGGCGGTTTGATGTGCCGAGCCCTCTATCATGGAACCTGCCATTACGAAGCTGGTAACTGCAAAGGAGAGGCTAAACCTGCTTATAATTATGCCTAAGAGCTCCCCCTGAGTACCTTTTTTTTTTTTTTTATTAAATTCAGTTTTATTGAAATACATTCACACAGCATACAATCATCCATGATATACAATCCACTGTCCACAGTATGATAACATAGTTATGCGTTCGTCACCACAGTCTATCTGTGAACATTTTCCTTACATCAGAAAGAACCAGAACAAGAATAAAAAATAAAAGTGAAAAAAACACCCAAATCATCCCCCCATCCCACCCCATTTGTCCTTTAGTTTTTATCCCCATTCCTCCACTCATCCATACACTAGATAAAGGGGGTGTGATCCACAAGGTCTTCACAATCACACTGTCACCCCTTGTAATCTACATTATTATATAATTGTCTTCAGGAGTCCAGACTGCTGGGTTGGAGTTTGGTAGTTTCAGGTATTTACTTCTAGCTATTCCAATACATTAAAGCCTAAGAGGTGTTATCTATATAGTGCATAAGAATGTCCACCAGAGAGACCTCTCGACTCCGTTTGGAATCTCTCAGCCACTGAAACTGTTTCGTCTCATTTTGCATCCCCCTTTTGGTCAAGAAGATACTCTCAGTCCCACGATGCCGGGTCCACATTCATCCCCGGGAGTCATACTCTGCGTTGCCAGGGAGATTTACAACCCTGGGAGTTGGGTCCCTCGTAGGGGGGAGGGCAGCGAGTTCACCTGTTGAGATGGCTCAGTTAGAGAGAGAGCCCCCTGAGCACCTTTTTGTTGCTCAGATTTGGCCCTCTCTCTAGCCAAGCCAACTCAGCTGGTGAACTCATTGCTCTCCCCCCTACATGGGATCTGATTTCCCAGGGGTGTAATGTACAGTGGGTGAACAAAACCGTGTTAAAAAAAAAAGGGGTGATGAAGAAACCTTAAGGGCACTATATTGAGTGAAATTAAGTCTGACAAATAAGGACAAATATTGTGTCCTGGCAACATGGGATATGACTCCTGGGAATGAATCTGGATCTAGCATCGTGGGATTCAGAACATCTTCTAGACTAAAAGCAGGATGCGAAATGAAACAAAATAAAGTTTCATTGGCTGAGAGATTTCAAATGGAGTCAAGAGGTCACTCTGGTAGGCATTCTTATACAGTATATAGATAATCCTTTCAGGTTTTAATGCATTGGAATAACTAGAAGTAAATACCTGAAACTATCAAACTGCAACCCAGTAGCCTTGACTCTCGAAGATGATTGTATAGCAATGTGGCTTACAAGAGGTGACAGTGTGATTGTGAAAGCCTTGTGGATCACATTCCCTTTATCCAGTGTATGGATGGATGAGTAGAAAAATGGGGACAAAAAACTAGGTGAAAAATAGGGTGGGGGGTGATTTGGGTGTTCTTTTTTACTTTTATTTTTTATTCTTATTGTCACTTTTTCTGGTACAAGGAAAATGTTTAAGAAATGGATTGGGGTGATGAATGCACAACTATATGATGGTTCTGTGAACAACTTTCTGTATACTTTGGATGACTGTACAGTATGTGAACACATCTCAAAACTGAATTAAAAAATATAAAATAAAAAAATGGAGTGGTATGGGGAAAAATACAATCAATGTAAACTAGACACTATAGTTAACAGAAACATTGTATTATGCTCCCTTTAATATAACAAAGTCAATATATGAAAGCTAAATGTCTATAAGACGGGACCAAAAGGGAGGGGTATGGGACACTTGGCATTGGTGATGTTTGTTGTCTGACTCTTTTATTGAACTTTAGTTTAATTCTATCTTTCCTTTTGTTGCTTTTTAGCTGCCATTTCATTTTCTTTTTCTTTTGTCTCTCTACCTACCTTGACTCTTTCTCCTTTGTGAAAGAAATGGAGATGTTTTTATAGAGATAGTGTTGATGGTGGTGAATGCATAAACATGTGATTATACAAGGAACCATCGATTGTTTACTTAGGATGGAATGTACGGTGGGTGAACAAAATCATGTTAAAAAAAAGGGGGTGATGAAGAAACCTTAAGGGCACTATATTGAGTGAAATTAAGTCAGACAAATAAGAACAAATATTGTGTGGTCTCACTGATATGAACTAATTATAATATGTAAACCCACAGACATGGAATATAAGTTACCAGGATATAGAACGAGGCTAAGGAATGGGGAACAGTTGCTTATTATGAGCAGAATGTTTAACTAGGTTGAACTTAAGTGTTTGGAAATGGACAGAGGCAATGGTAGCACATTATTGTGAGAATAACTAACAGTGCTGAATGGTGTGTGAATGTGGTAGAAAGGGGAAGCTTAGAGTCAGGTATGTCACCAGAAGGAAAGTTGCAGGTTAAAATATGGGAATGTATAAAGCAGTGAATCTTGTGGTGAACAATGTCCATGATTAACTGTACAAATACTAGAAATCTCTTTCATGGACTAGAACAAATGTATGACACTATAACTCGAAGTTAATAATAGAGAGGTATATAGGTAAAAATATGCCTACTGCAAACTATGTACTACAGTTGGTAGTATTTTAACATTCTTTCATCAACAGTAACAAATGTATTATACCGATGAGTCAACAGTGTAGGGGGTGGGGTCAGGGGTATGGGAGGATTTGAGTTTCGTTTTTTGTCTTTATTTCTTTTCTGGAGTAATGAAAATGTTCTAAAAATTGAAAAAAAATTTACTGTGGTGATTGATAACACAGCTGTATGATGATACTGTGGGCAACTGATTGTGCACTTTGGATCTTTGGATGATTGTATGGTATGTGAACAATCTCAATAAAATTTAAAAAGAAAAATTAGGGGGAGATTAAGACATTCCCAAATAAACAAAGCTGAGGGAGTACATCACCACTAGAACAAGCAATGCCAAAGGGAGTTCTTCAGACTGAAACAAAAGAACACTAGACAAGGGTCAAAGCAGCATAAAGAAATAAAGACCTGCAGTAACAGTAACCATTTGGGTGATTATAAATGCCACTATTATGTTGTAGTTATATACTGTATTATACATTACACTATTATATTGTTTGGTATGCAACTCCACTTACAGGTGCTAAAACGCAAATGCATAAGAAGTCGTGATAGATCTAGGTTTTTGGACATACAATGTACAAAGATATAAGTGGTAATAATAAGTACCAAAAAAAAATGGTGGAATCTCAGAGGGGTATAGGAAAAGTATATGTGCATATTACTGAAATTAAGTTCGTATCAAAGCAAATATAATTGTTATATATTTAGAATGTTAAATTTTTACCGCATGGTAAACACAAGGAAAAGAGACGAAAAATATATTCAGAGAAGGCACTCAATATGGTACAACACAAGCAAATAAATAAAAGGCTTTAACAGAAGCGGGGGACACCAAATGTATAAGACTTACAAAGGCTAAATAGCAAAATGGCAGAATAAATACCTGTATTATCAGTAGTGACTTTAAATGTAAGTGGATTAAACTTCCCAGTCAAAAGGGAGAGACTGGTAGAATGGATAAAAAAGCATGACCCAACTATATGCTCTCTGCAAGAGACTCAACTAAAAGTTCAACTTACAAGAAGGTTGAGGGTCAGAGGATGGAAAAAAATATATTATACAAGTAATAACTGACAGAGAGCTAGGTTGGCTATAGTAATATCAGATAAAATAGAATTTTTAAAAAAGGAGGGAAAAGACAGCCATTATATACAGATAAAGGGAACAATTCAACAGGAAGATGTAACAATTATAAATGTATAAGCACTTAAAGCAGAGTCCCTAAATATATGAAGCAAATACTGACAGATTTGAAGGAAGAAACTGATGGTTATACATTAATAGTAGGATACTCTAACATACCACTCTCAATAATAGAATGTCTAGTCAGAAGATCAATAAGGAAATACAGAAATTGAATGAAACACTAAACTAAGTAGATTTCATAGACATACATAGAACACTGCACCCCAATGAAAACAATACACATTCTTCTACAGTGCACACGGATCACTCTCCAGGATAGACAATATGTTGAATTACAAAGAAAGCCTTAAAGTCAAAAATATTGAAATAATATAATTTATATTCTCCGACCACAAAGGAATGAAGTCAGAAATCAGTGACTGAGGTGGAAAGGAAATACATGGAAATTTAACAACATAGTCTTAACCACTGGATTAAAGATGAAATCAGAAGCAAAAATGGAATATTTTGAGGTGAATAAAAATACCAAAACTTATGGGATGCAATGAAGGCAGTGCTGAGAGAGAAATTTGTAGCTCTAAATGCTTACATTAAAAATGAAGAAAGACTTCAAATCAGAGACCTAAGCAGAAGGAAGGAAATAACAAAAATTAGAGTGGAGACAAATAAAATAGATAACAAACAAATAATAGAGAGAACCAACAAAACCAAGAGTTGGCTCTTTGAGAAGATCAACAAAATCAACAAGTCTTTAGCTAAACTGACAAATTAAAAGAGAGGACACAAATAACAAAAATCAGAAATGTAAAGAGGGACATTACTACTGATCCCGCTGAAATAAAAAGGACTATAAGTGAATACTCTGAATAACTGTATGCTATGAATTAGATAACCTAGATGAAATATACAAATTCTTAGAAACACATCAACTACTTACATTGACTAAAGAAGACACAGAAGATCTCAACAAACCAATTACCCGTAAAGAGATCGAATCAGTCATCAAAAATCTTCCAGCAAAGAAAAGCCCAGGACCATATGGTTTCACAGGCAAATTCTACCAAACATTCCAAGAAGACTTAACTCCAATTCTGCCCACTCTTCTAAAAAACTGAACAGGAGGGAATAATCCCTAACTCATTCTATGAGGCCAACATCACCCTCTTACCAGAGCCAGACAAAGATACCACAAGAAAAGAAAATTACTGCCCAAAATCTCTTATGAATACAGATGCAAAAATCCTTAACAAAATACCAGCAAACCAAATCCAACAGCATATTAAGAGTTATACAACATGATCAAGTAGGATTTACCCCAGTTATGCAAAGGTGGCTTAACATAAGAAAATCAATTAATGTAACACACCATGTTACCAGAATGAAGGAAAAAAAAAAAACAACACATTATCATCCCAATAGATGTAGTAAAGGTATTTGACAAAATACAGCACCCTTTCTTGGTAAAAACACTCAGAACACTAGGAACAGAAGGAAACTTCCTCAACGTGATAAAGGGGACATATGAAAAGCCCACATCTAAAATCCTATTTAATGGTGAAAGATGGAAAGCTTCCCCTCTAAGATCAGGAACAAGACAAAGATGTCACCAGTGCTATTCAACAACGCACTGGAAGTTCTTGCCAGACCAGTTAGGCAAGAAAAAGAAATAAAAGGCATCCAAATTGGAAAGGAAGAAGTAAAACATTCCCTATTTGCAGATGATATGATCCTATATACAGAAAATCCTGAAAAATCCATATTGAAGCTCCTAGAGTTAACTAATTCAGCAAAGTGGCTGAGCAGACAGTCACACAAAATCAGTAGTGTTCTGGTCTGGACTGGAGGAACAGACAAGGAACAAATTGAAGGAAAAATTTCTTCAAAGACAGAGCCATGGAGGTTGAGGTCTGGAGTCAAGAGGCTTTGGGCTGGGAGAGCGGAGTGGCCCACATGCATGGAAAGGGTGAGTTTGCCCCAGAGGTTGAGGGTGGGCATTCCACCTCGATGCTCTGGAAGAGCTGTGCCACCCCAGGTCCCAAAGAGGTTGGAGCACATTCCCAGGGAATTGGGGAGAGCTTGGCTGCCACACCACTGTTCTGAAGAGGTTGAGCGTGTGCCCTGGAGATGGCAAGGAATCCTGGTGCTGCCCCGATGTTTGAGGAGAGTGGAACCAAGAAGGTGGTCTCCCCAATGCATGGATATGTTAGAGCACTCACCCAAGCATTTGGAGAGGAAAGGGCTGCCACAAAGGCCCTTAGGAAGGCTTAGACTCCTGCTCTCTCAAGCCCCAAGGATGCAACATCATTCTGTTAATGACTCTCAGACTTTGAAATCTAATAGAGTTTGTCCTCTGGGTTTTAGGAACTGTTTTGGTCTTGTTAACCCTGTTTTCCTTACTCTTTCTCCTTATGGCAATGGGAATGTGTATCCTATGACTGTCCCTCCTTTGTATACTGGAAGCACATAAGTTGTTCTAAGTTCACAGATCCACAGCTAAAGGAAAACTATGCCTTAGGACTGACCACGCCTATACTTGATTTTGATGGGATCTTGTACTTAACTATTGTTACTGAAATGATTTAAGTTTCTGTGATATTGTTGTGGGATGAATGTATTTTGTATATGGAAAGATAATGTCATTTTGGGGTCCAGGGGGTGGAATGTGCCAGTTTGAATATATTGTGTCCCCAAATGCCATTATCTTTGATGTAATCTTGTGTGGGCAGATGTTATCAGTGTTGATTAGATTGTAATTCTTTGAGTGTTTCTTTGGAATGTGCCCCACCCAGCTGTGGGTGATGACTCTGATTGGATAATTTCCATGGAGGTGTTGCTCTGCCCATTCGGGGTGGGTCTAAGTTGATCAGTGGACCCATATAAATGAGCTGACATAACAGAAGGAACTCAGTGCAGCTGTGAGTGACATTTTGAAGAGGAGCTACAGCCAAGAGGGACACTTTGAAGAAAGCACAGGAACTGAGAGAGGAGCTGCAGATGATGGGAAAGTTTGAAGACAACCGTTGAAAGCAGACTTTTGCTCCGGAGAAGCTGAGAGAGGAAAAACGCCCCAAGAGCAACTAAGAGTGACATTTTTGAGGAACTACAGCTTAGAGAGGAACGTCGTGGGAGAAAGCCATTTTGAAACCAGAACTTTGGAGCAGACACCAGCCACATGCCTTCCCAGCTAACAGAGGTTTTCCGGATGCCACTGGCCATCCTCCAGTGAAGGTACCCCATTGCTGATGTGTTACCTTGGACACTTTATGGCCTTAAGACTGTAACTGTGTAACCAAATAAACCCCCTTTTATAAAAGCCAATCCGTTTCTGGTGTTTTGCATTCTGGCAGCATTAGCAAACTAGAACACAAGCAATGAACAACCAGAAGAAATCAGGAAAAAAATTCCATTCACAATAGCAACAAAAGCATTCAAATATCTTGGAAAAAATCTAACCACGGATGTGAAGGATTTCTACACAGAAAACACTGCTAAAAGAAATTAAAGGAGTCCTAAATAAATGGAAGGATATTCTGTGTTCATGGATTGGAAGACTAAATATCATTAAGATGTCAATACTACCCAAAGCAATTTATAGATTCATTGCAAGCCAATCAAAATTCCAAAAACTTTCTTTGCAGAAATGGAAAAGCCAATCATCAAATTTATATGGAAGGGTAAAGGGCCCCAAATAGCTAAAGCCATCTTGAAAAAGAAGAAAGAAGTTGAAGGACTCACACTTCCCAATCCTGAAACTTATTACAAAGCTACACAGGCCAAAACAGCATGGGGGGTTTCCTCCTTTTTCTCTGCTGTGTCAGCTATGGTGGCAGTAAAGACCCTGAACCCTAAAGGTGAGGTGGCCCGAGCCCAAGCGGCGCTGGCGGTCAACATTAGTGTGGCACGAAGGCTGCAGGACGTGCTGAGGACCAACCTGGGGCCTAAGGGCACCATGAAAATGCTTGTTTCCGGTGCTGGGGACATCAAGCTTACTAAAGATGGCAATGTGCTGCTTCATGAAATGCAAATTCAACACCCAACAGCCTCCTTAATAGCAAAAGTAGCAACAGCCCAGGATGACATAACTGGTGATGGTACTACTTCCAATGTCCTAACCATTGGAGAGCTACTGAAGCAAGCGGATCTGTACATTTCTGAAGGTCTTCATCCCAGAATAATAAAAGAAGGATTTGAAGCTGTAAAGGAAAAGGCACTTCAGTTTTTAGAACAAATCAAAGTAAGCAAAGAGACAGAGAAACACTTACGGATGTGGCCAGAACATCTCTGTGTACTAAAGTTCATGCTTAACTTGCTAATGTCTTAACAGAGGCTATAGTGAACTCCATTTTGGCCATTAAAAAACAAGATGAACCTATAGACCTTTTCATGGTTGAGATCATGGAGATGAAACACAAATCTGAAACTGACACCAGATGTGTTTTTGACAGCTTAATCAGAGGGCATGTTTTGGACCATGGGGCACAACATCCTGATATGAAAAAAAGAGTAGAAGATGCATACATCCTCACATGCAATGTGTCATCAGAACATGAAAAAACAGAAGTGAACTGTGGCTTTTTTTTACAAGAGTGCAGAAGAGAGAGAGAAACTAGTAAAAGCCAAAAGAAAATTCATTGAAGATAGAGTTAAAAAAATAATAGAACTGAAAAAGTCTGTAGTGATTCAGATAAAGGATTTCTTGTCATTAATCAAAAGGGAATTGACCCCTTTTCCTTAGATGCTCTTGCAAAAGAAGGCATAGTAGCTCTGCACAGAGATAAAAGGAGAAATATGGAAAGGCTGACTCTTGCTTTTGGTGGGGTAGCTCTAAATTCTTTGGAAGACCTAAATCCTGACTGTTTGGGGCACGCGGGCCTTTACTGAGAAACGTAAGTCCTCATTCTGTCACTTTATTGGTGAAAGAACCAAATAAGCATACATTCACTCAAATCAAAGATGCAATAAGAGATGGCCTGAGAGCTGTCAACAATGCTATTGATCATGGCTGTGTGGTTCCAGGTGCCAGTGCAGTGGAAGTGGCAATGGCAGAAGCTCTAGTTAAATATAAGCCAAGTATAAAGGGCAGGGCCCAACTTGGAGTCCAAGCATTTGCAAATGTATTGCTCATTATTCCCAAGGTTCTTGCTCAGAACTCTGGTTTTGACCTTCAGGAAACACTAGTAAAAGTACAAGCAGAACATTCAGAACCAGGTCAACTTGTAGGTGTGGACTTGAACACAGGTGAGTCAATGGTAGCAGCAGAAGTAGGCATATGGGATAACTATTGGTGTAAAGAAACAGCTTCTGCACTCCTGCACTGTGATTGCCATGAACATTCTCCTGGTTGATGAGATCATGAGAGCTGGAATGTCTTCTCTAAAAGGTTGAATCGAAGCTTCCCTTGTATCATCTGAATCATGAAGAGTTGACAGAGTGATCCTAAGAATATAGCTTGGGGTTTTTGTCCAAGCATCAAATGACTTACAAAGGAATTTTTCCCCATATTAAAACAGGAGGACATTGGCACCTTTTCAAATTACGAAGCTCTGAAATTATAATTAAAGGGTGTTTTTTTTTTTTTTAATTGTACTGAAGAGTACACTTATAAAGCAAATTATTTTTACCTAGTGAACAGGTTATTTTACTTCAGCTGTGGTGGCAAAAAGTTACACATTAGATAAGCATATGTTATCTACATTGTTATTAAATATCCTTCACAAACAAATTTTAATGATTTAATAATTTTCTATGGATGTATTTAGTTTATCCAACAGTTCCCTATTGTTGAGCATATATTTTAAATTTTCTGCTATTATAAACAACACCTAAGTATTTCCTTAGTATAAATTCCCATGAGAAGAATTATTGGCTCACTTGGACTTTTCACGCACTAGAAATAGCTTTGCTCTTATACTCACTGAGAAAAGTTAAGTTTATACTCCATAGTAGGTGAAAAGAGGGATAAACTGGAGGCAAGGAAGTGAAAGAGTTCCAAGCATAAAATGGAAGAAATATGAGATAGAGAAGTCAGAGGGAAGAAGATGCCTGAGCCTGGTGACTAAGGGAGCTGGGGTTATCAGAGATTTTCAGGCTGACCATATTTTCATGCTTCTGAACCTTTGATTACGTGGAAATGTCCACCCCAAACCCTCTAGTGTCCTCTTACTCTCACCCAAATTACTGTTCCTCTTCAGTGTTTCCACAAAATTGTTTTTATACAGTTTCCTCTGCATTCTTTGAAGGTGTAATAATGTTACTAAGCTTTGTATTTGATGGCTTAGCAGTTGCCTACAGAGTGTGCAATAAATCTTAAGGCAAAAAAAAAAACAAACAAAAAAAACACCAGCATGGGCTGGCACAAGGACAGATACACAGAGCAATGGAATAGAATTGAAAGCTCAGAAAACAACCCTCACATTTACGGCCAACTGATTTTTGACTAGGTGGCAAAGACCACTCAATTGGGAAAGAAAAGACTCTAACAAATGGTGCTAGGAAAACTGGATTTCCATTTGCAAAAGAAAGAAGGACCCTTACCTCACATCATATAGAAAAATCAATACAAAATGGACCAAAGACCTAAATATAAGAGATACAACTATCAAACTCCTATAAGAAAATGTAGGCGCATCTTCAAGACTTTGTGTTAGGCAATGGTTTCTTAGACTTACACCCAAAGCACAAGAAACAAAAGAAAAAATGGATAAATTGGACCTCATCAAAACAAAAAGTTTTGTTCCTCATAGAACTTTATAACAGAAGTAAAAAGACAACCTACAAAGTGGGAGAAAATATTGGGAAACCACATATCCAATAAAGGATTAATATCCAGTTTATATAAAGAAATTCTGTAACTTAACAACAAAAAGACAAATAATCCAATTTTAAAAAATGGGCCAAAGACTTGAACAGACATCTCTCCAAAGAAGATATTCAAATGGCCAGAAAGCACATGAAAAGATGCTCAGCATCTTTAGCCATCAGGAAAATGGAACTCAAAACCACAATGAGATACCATTTCACACCCATTAGGATGGCTGCTATTTAAAAAAAAAAAACAGAAAATAACAAGTGTTAGAGAAGATGTGGAGAAATAGAACACTCATTCCTTGTTGGTGGCAATGTAAAATGGTGCAGCTGCTGTGGAAGACACTTTGGCAGTTCCTCAGAAAGCTAAGTATAGAAGCACCACATGACCTGACAATCCCACGACTAGGTATATACCCAAAAGAACTAAAAGCAGAAGCTTGAACAGATATTTGTACACCAATGTTCACAGCGGCATTATTCACAATCGCCAAAAGATGGAAACAACCCAAGTGTCCATCAACAGATGAAAGCATAAATAAAATGTGGTATATATATATAAATGGAATATTATTCAGCTGTAAAAAGGAATGGAGTCCTGATACATGTGACACACGGATGAACTTTGAAGACATCATGTTGAGCGAAATAAGCTAGACCCCAAAGGATAATTATTGTTATGATCTCACTATTTTGAAACAATTAGAATAAGCAAACAAGTCAGAATCTAGAATATGGGTTACCAGGGTTCCTATTTGGAATGATGGAAATGTTTTAGTAATGGATGGTGGTGACCGTAGCACAACATTGCGAACGCAATTAACAGCATTGAAACATGAATGTGAATAAAAGGGAAAATGTTAGATTGTATACATGGTAACAATAAAATTTTTTTTAATTCCATGGAAGTACACTACACAGTGAACCCTAAGTTAAATCATGAACTTGAATTAACAGCACAAATATAAAAATGTACTATCATTAATTATAATGAATGTTCCACACCAATGCAAGGTGTTGGTGGGGCGGTGGTAATAGGAATCCTATACTTTATGCATGATCATTCTATAAACCTGCAACTTCTCTAATAAAGAAATAAAAAGAAAAAGTTTAGGCTAAAACGGAAAAAAAAACTGAGTCTACAACGCAAATGGTGAATATTATGGTAAATTAACTATATCTCAATAAAACTGCTTTGAAGAAAAAATACAAATATGATTTGGAAACAACTGTTGTAATTATTTTGTTCAACCCTACACAAATACATTTTAGGACTTGGCAAATATAACTATGAGAACTGTGACCAAAAAAGAGAAAACTAAACAGAAAAATAAACATAGAAAAAACAGAAATAAAGTATTTCTTCACTCCAAAACCCACGTGAATTTTCCTAAAATTTTAACTGACAGATAAGAATAAATCTATTTACTTTAAGTTTCCCAATTAATTTCTAAAAATTATTAAAGTTGTGAAACTATGATGCACAATAGTTTGGGACTTAAACTATGACATTCCTAGCAAGCCAGATGTAAACAGAAAAATTATATCTCCTTGGGAACTAAATCTCCTTGTATTTTTACAGGGATTACATCAACATCTTCACACATACTTATCAAAATTGAATTTTTCATACTATAAATGACAGTCCCGAACTGAACCAGAGAATTCAGGCAACATCTAGGCCCCATTATCTGAATATCACATAAAATGGTCCTTTCAACAGCAATTGGATCTTGTGGTTAAAATTCTGTATTTTCAAAATGTATGTCAAAATGCTCTAAGTGTAAATGGAGACCTGTTAGAACAGGAGTTGGCAAATGACCCTCTATTACCTCCTTCTGTAAACAGTTTTACTAGAACAGTCATGTCCATTCATTTTTTTGTCCATTCATTTTCTATTTGTCTATGGCTGCTTTTATACTAGAATACCTGTGTCAGTTTGGATATATTATGTCCCCCAAGAAAAAGCCATTATCTTTTAATCCAATTTCTTGGGATATTGGGATTGGGATGTTTCCATGGAGGTATGGCCCCACCCATTCAGTGTGGGCCTTGATTAGTTCACTGGAGTCTTATAAAGGGGCTCACAAACAGAAGGACCTCAGAGCTGCAGCTGAGGAAGACATTATGAAGACAGCCGTTGAAAGCAGACTTTTGCTCTGGAGAAACTAGGAGAGGACAAAATGCCCCAAGAGCAACATATTGAAGAATGCGCAGGACCTGAGAGAGAAGCTGGAACACAATATAGGATCAGCAGATTCCAGCCATGTGCCTTCTTAGCTAAACAGAAGTTTTCTAGATGCCAATGGCGTCTCTCCAGTGAAGGTACCCTACTGTTGATGCCTTACCTTGGACACTTTACAGCCTTAAGACTATAACTTTCTAACCACATAAACCCCCTTTATAAAAGCCAATCCATTTCTGGTATTTTGCAAAATGGCAGCGTTAGTAAACTAGAACAATGCTTGAGTTGAATAGTTGCAAGATACATCCACAAGGCCTAAAATATTTACTATCTGGCCCTTTACCAAAAAAGTTTGTTGACCCCCTCCTCTACCCGGTGAGAACCAGAATGCATTGTTGACCTAGCTCCAACCACAACTAGACAATAAAAAGACAACCTGGAAGAACCTGCATCCTTAAAAGACCAGAAAGACTGGAGGTACCATGCAAATCTGGACTACACACAACCTAACATTACATTAGCAAGAAATCAACTCCTACATTCCTTAAACAGCACATTTTGGGGTTTATTTTAGTCACTTATCTTTACCATGATTAATACATTTCTTGGTCCTGTCTCATTGCTTTATATACATATCATATATATAACAATTAACAAATATCAATAACCAGCCTAGATTTCTCTCAACACCTGATTCATATATCTGTGAACTCAACATCTCCACTTGGATGTCTAATACTGTTCTACCTTAACCTGCTCTAAACCAAACTCTTGCTGTCTTGCAAACCAAATCCTCCCAAATTGTTTTCATCTCTAATTAACAATCTCATTCTCCACATTGCTCAAGCCTTGATGCTTCTCTTTCTCTCAGAACATACAGTCATTAGTTTTTCAATCCTGTTAGATTTATCCTCAAAATATGCCCAGAATCTGAACATTTCTCCCAACAGTCATTGGAACCACCTAACATAAGTGGAGCACACAAATATGTGTGAGCACACTGATGTCTAAGTCACATCATGCCTTGCCTGGATTATTTAATAGGCTCCTCACTGGTCTTCTGCTTTTGACTTTGCCTCTCTACAACTACTCTCAACAGAGCAGTCACAGCAATGTTGTTTCAGTCATATCACGACATTGCTCTGACTAAAAGTCTTCTTGTATATTTATCAAAACATTTAGAAGCATATATCAAATACCTTTAATAGCTGCTGCTTAGGGTGAACAGAAATGGAGAACTGAGGACCAGGAGTGAGAGTGATATGTACCTTAATGTTTCAATTTTCTCCCAAGTACATGTACTATATTTTAAAAATATTAGTATTATTTCTTTCTAAAAGTAACAAGGAGGTGAACTAGTAAGAAGGCAGGAGTAATTTCCAAGCCCCACAATATTGTTAAAAGGCAGGGGTACGAGAATGTTCAATTATAATGGTTAGAGGTAAGAAGACAAAAGGAAAACAGAGTAAGGGAGTAAAATTCAACAGAGTTATATAACAATGGAAGGAGTGATTATAAAAAGATAAACTAGTTACAATTTTAAAAATATGAAAACAAGATAAACTAGAAAAAATAGGAATCTAAGTTTTAAACTTTTGAAAGACTGCACATCAGTGAAGGACTGAATGTTAAAGGAAATGAGTCTAAGCATACAAGGAGAAGTAAAAGACTGAGGATATTAGTGAAAGGGAAAACAAACCTGAAACTGACGCTGTAAAAATCATAAAACTGAAACTGCAAATGAGGTTATAAAGAGGCTGGCATCCAGAATAGAGATAAGAGGGAGAACCAAGCCTCCAGAATCTGAGAAAATAAGAGCACAGATTCAGGAAGAAAATCAGAAAATGTTATTAAGTATCTAAAGAATTCCCAGCAACTGTCACTCCAAAAAACAAGTGCTGATAAAATCTCAGAATAAATTTTAGAGATTACAAACCCTCACTGAATTATGGTAATCAGCCTTTATCCCATTCATTCCTGCCTGGTTCTAACTTACCTGGAGAACATCTCCTTTGTATTTCTTTTTCAATCATCCATTGCTCTTGTGTGAACTGATGACTTTAAACTTGTAAACAGAAAAGTGAAACAGAATTTAGATGTTACTGTTGTTGATCAACGCAGCATCCCAGAATTCAGGCTGAAACCTTAGGATCCTCAGGGTTTTTGAAGAATAAGGAAGGTAAGAGCTGCACAAAGAAACTGGCCTGTGAAAAAGAACAAAGTAATGTTGACCCTTTGCCTTAGAAGCTGGTGCACACTGAAAAAAAGAGAATTTTACTTTGCATCTCAGGCCAAACCCATTAAGCCATATAAAGGCCCATACATTTCAGGAAGGACAACTGAAGATACCTTATTTTCAGAATTTAGGTTATGAAAAGAAACTACAAGACTAGGTTGCTAGAGTTCTCCAGTATCACAACCTGTACAGTTTCTTTGCATGGATTTCACTTTTGGTCCTTGCTCCTGATACAACAGTCACATATTTGAATATCACTTTTCCCAATAACTCCAAAATAACACTTTACACAAGTAAGTCATAACCGTGAATGATATGGAAAAAAAAAAAATGTATAGGAAGGTAATCTGACAGTATTCATGGATCAGAACTCCTAAAAAATTTAGAGGCCTAATATTTTGCCCAAGAGAAATTAAATGTTATAAACATCTATAATTATATGCTCATTCATTGATTCAGCAAACATATATTTATCATTTATTATGTGTGATGAAGAGATCTTAGTTTCTACTTTGTAATGGGGTGTATAGATGAAAGAGTCAAAGTTACTCAAAAGCTCTTCTCTTAATCAGAGATAAGAGGCTTAAAACCTGGCTGGACAGTGCTATGAATTGCTGACACAGATAATACAAAAGGGGAATGGATGGAGGCAGACTGAAAGAGGAAGGAGATGGTGTTAACATTTTGGACATAAAGTTTAAAGCTCCTAAACAACCTCCAGGGGGAGCTGCTCATTAGGAAGTTGGATACCCCAGTCAGGAGCTTAGGACAACCCTCAAATAGAAAAAGACATTTGTTGGTCATCCGTGTTACCTGAAGTCATAGCAGTGGAAGTCTGTTGCATGAAAAGTACTTACAGATTGAAAAGATGATCAAGGTCAGAAACACAGAAACACCAAAAATTAGGGACAAGCAAAAACATAAGTCACTAATGGAGTTGTGGGGAATTTTTTGTTCATTAGCTTTGACTGCAATTAGAAAAAATTATAGTATTGTGAAAGTCAAGGAAACATTTCAGGAATGAGGCAGTGATAAATATCTGAAAAGGAACAGAGTAAGCATAGAAATCTAATTCCTTCATTTCAATTAAAAATGAAAATGTACAAAATAGGTGAGAAAGAATATAGGGTGGAAAAAAAAGTGGTTCTTCTCCCTACATTAGCATACCCCTCCCCCACTCAACCATTTATATTATTTTCTGTGTAAACTTCAAAAGTTTCTTCATGCAGCTACAAATATACATTCTTACCCTCTTACTCTTGGTGCATGCTGCACCTCCCTTTCTTCATGTAACAAAAAATCTTCCAGCCTTTTTTTATCTATATAAGATACATAATAAATATTTCCATTGGTTAAAGTCCTCTTTGGGATCCTTCAATACCATTTAAAAATAATCTTCATAAAGGTTTTATGCATTTCTTGTTTATCCTTAGGTGTTTTATCTAATTTGTAAATAAAGTCCCCTCTTCACTGTAACTTTTACCGATTTTTTTTATATCAAAGCTACTATTTCTGTATAGGAATTGTGTACCCTGATACCTTACTTTTAGATTTCAATGAAAATTATGTCAAGAAAATTATGCCGAGAAAAAAAATACTCGAAGAAAACATCTTTGTAGATAGAAGAAAATTTCCTTCATTACATTTTCATAGGTCACTTGGTATGGGGAAAACTTAGCCAAATTAGGAGTCAGACTGTCACGCTCATCGACCAACTGGAGAGTCTTAAAACTAGGCTACTAAATCTCTCTAAGCCAAAGTTTTCTCTACAGACCTAGAACCCAGGACAAATGTACCAATTCTGTGCTGCCTCCACGCGTGGGCACTACCTCAAGATATTCCTTAGTTTAGGGCTTGTCACAACAGCCCCGCCAAAGTTCTCCCAAAGAATTAAGAAAGAAAACCTACTGGAAGTCTAGGAACCCCATCACCAGTTTTTCGGAAATCTTTCCTCTTTAAAAAAAAAAAAAAAAATTGTTTTTGATTCCATAAGGAGTCTGCTTTTATATAAAAATCACCTTTTACATTACTTATGAGCTGAATGACTTAGCCTTTTTCTTTTCTCATCTTCCAGGAAAACGGAAGCTCCATAAAGTTTCATCCTTTTTATCACTGTTTTATTAGACATGAAAAGAGTGAGGTTATTTTTAGTTTCCTATCTCACAAAACTCACAATCCCATCTATCCATACAGGCATCCATCCATCTACACAAACTTGTAACCACAGAGTTTCACACTTACTCTACAACCCAAACACTGTCACACTCACGGTCTCTCACCCACGAATCTGCCAGTTTCCTTCCGTACCCTTCCTCCCATCCTCACAAACTCTGAACATCGCCACCGCACAGAAGGCGATTCCTCCCCTTCTGCCTCCTCAGCCGCGTCGCAGCCTCAGGGAATCCTTCCCTTCAGTCGCCCTGGCCCGGTAGGGGACCCAGAAGCCCAAGACCTACAGCCGGCCCCACGATGCAAGGAGTCGAAACAAAACTCACCGGCAAACAAAGACAACGATGGCGAACTAAAGAGACTGCGCCTGCGCAATCCTTGGGTGGATGGGCCCCACCTCAAGAGGCTACCGCTCCCAGAGGTCTCCGGGGCTCGTCCAGTCCCCGCCTCAGGATCCCACGGAATCTGCTCACTTTTCTGACTGTGAACTACGTTTCCCAGAAGGCTAAGCGGCTCAAATCAAATTTTCGCCTGAAATTTCTTTCCTCCGCTATAGCTTATGAGACTGTCTTCCTGCTGGAGAGAGGGGTGTGAAGAGGCCGAGTCTTCGGGGAAGGCTCAGCTCATCCACAAGGGAGCAACGGTGCGAGGCTAAGCCCGGACCCTGTCTTCCATGGCCAGGCTCAGACCGGGCGCCATTTTGCCTCTCCCGGGGAGCGCACTGAACTGCATTTCCCAAAGGGCGCTGCGTCCGCCGTTGCTCCCCACGCCGAGGGCCGCATGTCTGTCCCGAGAAGTGCTGGTCACGGGTGCCAGTCTTGGTTGAGTTCGGCCAGGCCAGTACAGACTGACGCTATCCAGGGAAAGCGGGAGACGGAACGGAGACTGAGTATTAAGTCTGGTCGGTCGAAGAGGACTAAGGCGGGGTGGTTGTGAAATTGTCCTTAATTGTGTGACGTGTCTTCCAGTGATGTGTGTGTGTGTGCGTGTGTGTGCGACTGTAACGCCGAGTGTGCGGATGTGGAGAGCTTTTGACTACGCGGGTGTGAATGTGAGTTCCTGTGGTGGGCGTATGGTTGTGATTGTGTTACAGTGTGTGTGTGTGTGTAGGTTACCAGAGACTGTGCGGGTGTCCCCGTCGTAGGGGTATGATAGTGACTGTGTGACTGTGTGTGCCTCTCTCTCGTCTTTGCCGGTGAGTTTTGTTTCGACTCCTTGCATCGTGGGGCCGGCTGTAGGTCTTGGGCTTCTGGGTCCCCTACCGGGCCAGGGCGACTGAAGGGAAGGATTCCCTGAGGCTGCGACGCGGCTGAGGAGGCAGAAGGGGAGGAGTCGTCTTCTGTGTGGTGGCGATGTTCAGAGTTTGCGAGGATGCGAGGAAGAGTACAGAAGGAAACTGGCAGATTCGTGGGTGGGAGACCGTGAGTGTGACGGAGTGTTTGGGTTGTAGAGTAAGTATGTGCCTTGTGACGGTGGCTGTGACTCTGTGTTCGTCTGGGGATTGTGACTATGTGCAGCACTGTATGGGGTGGGAGGGTGAAAGGGTGCTTGTGACTGTGTAAAGTGGTGGGTGTGTGACACCTGTGCAGCACTGTGTGTTCGTTTAGAGAACCTGTGACTGGATGGCTGTGTCTGTGTGGGAATGTGATTATGGCCTTGTGCAGCCTTGTGCGTGGGGGTGGAGAGGGGTGCCTATGACTGAGGTTGCGACTTCAGCTCTCTGCCCCAGAAGCAAAGGACACCTCTGCCTCCTGACCGCAAAGACCCTGGCTCTTCTCTTTCTCGTTGGGATTGAGATGGAATCCCAGTTCCCTCTGACCGACCTCGTGTGTGTGTGTGTGTGTGTGTGTGTGTGTGTGTGTGTGTGTGTGTGTTGGGAAGGAGGGGAAGAGACTGGGGACCTCCAGCCTTGTGAGCTGGATCTCAAGAAAGGTCTGGTGTCTTCCCTGTCTTTATCCTTCTCCAAGAGAGGTGCACAAAGGAGAAGAAAATGATTTTGACCTCTAAAAGCCATGTTCAAGTTGCCTTGGTGTTTTCTCTTTGTTCCTGAAATGCTCTATTTTTTCAGGACATTTTTTTTTTCTTTCTTTTTTGGCAAACACTTTGCCTGAAAAAAACAAAACAAAAAAACCACGTTAAATAACCTGAAACTTACTATTTCTCTTTGGAAGTATCTTCCTTGCATTGCCTAATATTCTCTTATTAATGTGGGAAATGGTTCTGTTCATCTTGTGTCAAGTATTTTGGTAAAGTATGCATATAAGCATGTATAAGCACACAATTCACACGTGTATACATATATACATATATAGCCTATATTTTCACTTAAATAATGTTATAATTTCCCATGTAATTGAAAATTCTTTGAGAATATTTGAAATATTACATACTATTAATTCTTTTGTCACATGGGTGGCTAGCCCAGTATCCATTCCCTCCTTCTTTATTGCTGTAAGAATCCTGATTCTCTTTGAAGGAGCACTGTGCCCAGCTTAAATAAAGAAAAACAACAGGGGGATCAAAACCACATGTACTGGTTTCCCCAACAGATGTAAATAAAAGTTTTTAGATTGGGTTTCTCAGTTCTGTTTTTTTTCCCTCAACTTTTTATTTTGAAATTATTTCAAACTTCAGGACAGTTGTAAAAATAATGCAAACCTCATACAGAGAAGTCCAACATACCCCACCCCCCAGATACCCAGATCCATCAATTTTAACATTTTGCCACCTTTGCCTTATCATTCTAGCTATTACGTATCTATATCTATCTAATCTATTTTCTGAACATTTGACAGCAGAGTGCACACATCATACTCCTTGAACACATAATACTTTCATGGATATTCACTTATATGATCACCTTAAGTGCAGTTACCAAGTTCATGAAATTTACCAAAATTCCAACTTATACAACTAAAATTTCCCCTTTTACCCACATACAGATACATAATTCAGTTGTGTTAATTACATTCACAATGTTGTGCAACCAACACCAAAACTTTTCTGTCATCCAAAACAGAAATTCCATAGTGATTAAGCATTAACTCACCATTTCCTACCCACTCCAGCCCCCCGATAACCTATTCTAGTTTCTGATGCTATGAATTTGCTTGTTCTAATTATTTCATATCAGTGAGATCATTCAAGATTTGTTCTATTGTGTGTGGCTTATTTCTCTCAATATAATGTCTTCAAGGTTCATGCATGTGGGTGCATGTATCAGAACTTCATTCCTTTTCATGGCTGCATAATATTCCATTGCATATATATACTATATTTTGCTTATCCATTCTGTGGTAGGAAACAGTACCAGTGCGGCCTGCCACTTTTCCTTGGAACCGAAAAATACATCTTGTGTGCAGGACCAGATATGTCAGCCCGGCAGGATAAAACACAATTCCCTAGCAGATAAGGAGACTACCCATAAGTTGCTTCCCCTATTGTCTTGAGCATATTTAAATATTCCCTGGAGACAGTTTGATTCTGGTGGACATGTTTTATGACATTCAGCTCATACCCTAGTGGCATATCCATCCCTGCAGGGAAGGAGAGAGGTTCCTCTACTACAGCACACAAACACAAGAGAGAGGTGCTGTGTGTAAAACATTTGCATCGGCCACAGATGGAGCCCCACTGGCTATGGGGGAACAATATCCACTAGTAAATAGGACCTTGCTCTGTCTCTTCTCCACATGAGTAAAACAGTTTTCCATTAGAGCCTGTGTGAGTACTGCTTTTGCTGGCAACCCTGTACCCATATTGGAATGGATTGACATCTCTTTAGGTGTTTGTCCTTCTGACCAACACAGCTCATCTGTTGATGGACAATTGGGTTGCTTTCACCTTTTGACAATTGTGAATAATGCTGCTAGGAACATAGATGTGCAAATATCTATTTGAGACCCTGCTTCCAATTCTTTTGGTTATATACGTAGTAGTGGGATTGCCGGGTCATATGGTAATCCTATACTTACTTTCTGAGGACTGCCGATGGTGCATCAGCTGCACCATTCTCATTCCCATCAACAAAGAACGAGTGTTCCTATATCTCCACTTTCTCTCCAACATTGGTATTTTCCATTTTTTGATAGTACCCATTCTAATGGTTGTGAAATGTTATCTTGTAGTTTGATTTGTATTTCTCTAATGACTAATGATGTTGAGCATCTTTTCATGTGCTCTTTGGCCATTTGTGTATCTTTTTTGGAGCAATATCTATTCAAATCTTGCTCATTTTCTAATTGGGTTATTTGTCTTTCTGTGTTAAGTTGTAGGATTCTTTATGAATTCTGGATATAAAACCCTTATCCAATTTATAGTTTCCAAATATTTTCTCCCTTTTTGTAGGTTGTCTCTTTACTTTCATGATGAAGTCCTTTGATGCACAAAACTTTTAATTTGGTGAGGTCCATATATGTTTTTCCTTCTGTTGTTCATTTAAAGTCTGTTGTTGGTATAAAGTCTAAGAAAACATTGCCTAACACGAGGTCCTGAAGATGGTTCCCTATGTTTTCTTCTAGGGATTTTATAGTCTTGGCTCTTATATTTACATCTTTGATCCATTTTTTAGTTAATTATTGTATGTAGTATGAGAAAGGGGTCCCCATTCATTCTTTTGCATATAGATATCCAGTTTTTGAAACACCATTTGTTGAAGAGACTATTCTTTCCCAGTTGAGTGGACTTGGCATCCTTCTTAAAAATCAATTGGCCCTCTCTTTCTAAGCCAACTCTGTAAATAAACTCACTATCCTCTCGCCTCTGAGGGACATGACTCCCAGGGGTGTAGGTCTCCCTGGCTATGTGGGACATGACTCCCAGGAATGAGCCTGGCCCTGGCATTGGGGGATTGAGAATGCCTTCTTTATCAAAATCAGGAAAAGAAATGAAATAAAGTTTCAGTGGCTAAGAGATTTCAAATAGAGTCAGGAGGTCATTCTGGAGGTTACTTTTATGCAAGCTTCAACCAGATATTGCAAATTGCCACAGTATGCAAACCCCCAACCAACAGTATTCCTGAAAACTCTAAAGAATACCCTGGGCTCTATTTAAAACTCTATAAATGTATTTCTTATTAAGTTTATGTTTTCAGAAACTTAAGGCCTCCAGATTGTTCCTCTGCCAGATAAGCCCTGAAACCCAGAGGTACCAATCTCTCCAAGAATATCAACAAGTTCCATTCCTCTAACCCAAAAGGTTGACACCCTTTTCCAGGACAAAGTACCTAAATGGTCATTGCCCAGATATCCCTGAAGATTGAGAGAATGATCAAATGAGAAATTAAGATTTGACAAATGATTATGACTACTGACTCATTATGTAGATATTACTTTTTAGTTTCTAGTGTATCAGAATAGCCAGGAGGAAATACCTGAAATTGTTGAACTGTAATCCTGTAGACTTGACCTTTGATAATGATTGTATAACTACAAAGCTTTTATCATGTGGCCATGTGATGGTAGAAACCTTGTGACCCACTTCCTTTATCCAGTGTATGGGTAGATGAGTAATAAAATAAAGACATGTATGAAAAAAAATAATAGGTCAGAAATATGGCAAAAAATACCCCTACATAAACTATAGACAATAGGAATAGTACTACTTTAATAATCTTTCATCAATTGTAACAAATGTAACTACTGTTAAAAAATAGAATTACCCCAAAAAATGTTACCATCAATTATAATATATTTTCTACACCACTGCAAGTGGTGGTGGTGGGATGGTGTATGGGAATCCTGTGTTTTCTGCATGATTGTTCTGTAAACCCACAACTTCTCTAATAAAAAATTTTTTTAAAAAATCAGTTGGCCGGAAATATGAGGGTCTGCTTCTGAACACTCAGTTCGATTCTGTTGGCCTATATGTTTGTCCTTGTGCCAGCACCATGCTGTTTTGACCCCTGTTAAGTTTTAGAATCCAGAAGTGTGAGTCCTTCAATTTCATTCTGTTTAAAGAAGTTTTTGGCTATTGGGGGCCCTGTGCCTGTTTGAATCTATTTTGTCCCCCACAAGAACCATGTTCTTTAGTGCAATTTTAGTCTTGATTAGGGTGGAATCTTTTGATTGAATGTTTCCATGGAAATGTGACCCACTCAACTGTAGTTGAGAATTCTGATAAATTATTTCCATGGAGGTGTGGACCCCATCCATTCAGGGTGGGGCTTGATTAGTTCACTGGAGTATTTAAGAGAGCTAAGAGCTGACAAAGATGCTGACACTGAGAGATGCTTGTAGTTGCGGATAGATGGACGTTTGGAGATGCGAAGCTAAGAGATGAAGCCCAGAGTTTGTCCCAGAGAACCTAAGAGAGGACCCCCAGATGCTTAGAAAGAAAATCCCTGGAAGAAAGAAGCAAGGACACACAGAAGCTGAGAGAGAGGAGCTGAAACATAACCTGGGACCAGCAGATGCCAGCCACGTGTGTTCCCAGCTAACAGAAGTGTTCCAGATGCCATTGGCCTTTTTCCAGTGAAGGTATACTCTTGTTGATATCTTAATTTGGACACTTTCATGGCCTTAGAATTGTAAATGTGTAACCAAATAATCACCCCTTTATAAAAGCCAATCTGTTTCTGGTATTTTGCATATTGGTAGCATTAGCAAACCGGAACAGGCCCCTAATCCTTCCATTTAAATTTGATGATTTGCTTTTCCATTCTTCAAAGAAGAATGTTGGAATTTTGATTGGGATTGTATTGAAACTGTAGATCACTTTGGGTAAGACTGATATTTTGACAATATTTAGTCTTCCAATCCATGAGCACAGAATGTCCTTCCCTATTATTTAGATCTTCTTTGATTTCTTTTAGCAATGTTTCATAGTTTTCCATGAATGAAACCCTTTACATCCTTAGTTAAATTATTCCTGGATTTTTAGTTTCTATTGTAAATGAAATTTTTTTCTGAATTACCTCTTCAGACTGTTAAATACTAGTACTCTGCCACTATCCTAAATTTATTTATGACCTCTAGTAGTGTACTGGTCTGTATATATTATGTCCCCCAGAAAAGGCCATGTTCTTGGATGAAATCTTGTGGGGGCAGACGTATTAGTGTTGATTAGCTTGGAATCCTTTGATTGAGTGTTTCCATGGAGATGTTACTCAATCAACTGTGAGTGAAACATTTGATTGGATAGTTTCCATGGAGGTGTTACCCCACCCATTCAGGGTGGATGTTAATCGGGTCACTGGAGTTGTATAAAGGAGTTCATGGACAGAAGGACCTGAGAGCAACTGAGAGTGACATTTTGAAGAGCAGCTGCAGCTAAGAGAGGACAAAATGCCCCAAGAGCAACATTTTGGAGAAGACCATTTTGAAACACCACCTGGGAGCAAGCAGATGCCAGCTACATGCCTTCTGAGCTAACAGAGGTTTTCTGGATGCCAATGATCATCCTTCAGTGAGGGTACCCAACTGTTGGACATTTCTGGCCTTCAGACTGTAACTTCCTAACCAAATAAACCCCCTTTATTAAAGCCAATCCATTTCTGGTGTTTTGCAAATGGCAGCATTAGCAAACTGGAACAAGCAGTTTTGTTGGAAAATTTTCAGGATTTTTTGTATATGTTGACTGCAAATGGTGAACATTTTACGTCTTCCTTTCCAACTTGGATGACTTTTATTTCTTTTTCTTGGCTGATTGCTCTGGCTAGAATTTCCAGTTTACTGTTGAATAACAGTGGTGATAGGGACATCCTTGTATTATTCCTGATCTTACAGGGAAAGCTTTCAGTCTTTAACCATTAAGTATGAGTTAATGGAATGTGTTTCATATATGCCCTTTATCATGTTTAGGAAGTTTCCTAGTTTTCTAAGTGTTTTTATCAAGAAGGGATTCTGGATTTTGTCAAATGCTTATTCTGCATCACTTGAGATGATCATGTGTGTTTTTTCCTTTGTTCTGTTAATATGGTATATTACATTAATTTATTTTCTTATGTTAAGACACCCTTGCATACCTGGGATAAATCCTACTTGATCATGGTTTATAATTCTTTAAACATGCTGTTGGATTGAGTTTGCTAGTATTTTGTTCAGGATTTTTCCATCTAAATTCATAAGAGATACTGAACTATAATTTTCTTTTCTTGTGGTATCTTTATCTGGCTTTGGTATGAGAGTGATGTTGGCCTCGTAGATGAATTAGGGAGTGTTCCCTCCTCTTCAGTTTTTGAAAGTATTTGAGTTTAATTCATTTGCATTCAGTGTTATTACTGATAAGCAAGACTTACTTCAGCTATCTTGTACTTTGTCTTTAATATGTCTCCCGAGTGAGGGAGAGGGCAGAGGACTGGCCAATCCAGGATGGACGTTTCCTACTTAATATTTTTCTCTTTCTTTAATTCAGCATTTGTGGTATCCTTCTCCAATCTATACCTTCCTCCAGAGTTTTGAATGAGTGAGACTTTTCTCTTTTTTTGCTGACTCTCTGGTGAGGAGTTTTCAGTAGCCATTTATATCACCATGTTGATGACATCACTCCTTTTTTTTCTTTTAAAATGGTAACCCTAGAATATGGTTTGGCAAATTATGTCATGTGGGATAAATCCAGCCCACTGCGTCATTTTGTAAGTGAAGTTTAGTGTAACACAACCTCACCCATTTGCTAGCATATTGTCTGTGACTACTTTCATGCTACAATATCACAGTTGAGTAGTTATGACAGAGATCATATGGACTGCAAACCCTTGGGCTGATCTTCTTGATTAGAGGGTGTTCTGGTTTGCTAAAGCTGCCAGAATGCAAAATGCCAGAAATGGATTGGCTTTTATAAAGTGGATTTCTTGGGTTACAAATTTACAGTTCTAAGGCCATAAAAGTGTCAAAACTAAGACATCAACAAGAGAATACCTTCACAGAAAAAAGGTCAATGGTGTCTGGAACACCCGTCAGCCGGGAAGGCATGTGGCTTGCATCCGCTTATCCTTTACTCCTGGGTTCTGGCTTCAAAATGGCTTTCTTCAAAATGCTGCTGGGCTTCTGCCTCTCTTAGCTTCTCTCTCTCAGCTCCTGTGCATCCTTGCTTGTTCTCCCAGGGTGTTTCTCTCTAAGCATCTGGGGGTCCTCTCTTAGGTTCTCTAAGACAAACTCTGGGCTTCATGTCTTAGCATAGCATCTCCAAACATCTTTCTGTCTGCATCTCCAAGTGTCTGGGTCTGTATCAGCCCCTGAGTTCTCTTAAGGACTCCAGTAAACTAATCAAGACCCACCTTGAATGGGCAGGATCACACCTCCATTGAAACAATCTAATCAAAAGATCCCACCCATAAATTCTGCATACACAAGATTGGATTAAAAGAACATGGCTTTTGTGGGGGACATAATAGATCAAACCAGCGCACAGAGCTAAGCTCTGAAGGAAACCACCAACAAAAGGAGATCCAATTTGCAAAGACTGTGAAAAGTGCTTTTTACTTTTATTTGTTTTTGTTAGCTCCTGGCACTCAAGAAAATGTCTGTCATATTACTACCTGGGTACAAATTTAAGGAACAGACAGCTTAGGGTCTAAATCCCAGAGTTCCGCACTTCAAAAAATTAGAATATACAGTGTGCAAAAAAGATTATAAGATAAAGAAACAGGAAATTATGGCCCTTCCAAAAGAACAAGACAGTAATACAGAAACCTTCAATGAAATGGACCAGACTTTGGACAAGAGGAACTGCCAGGTCACCTGATAATTCTAAATTCAAGTTTCTGAGTAACTGCCTGTCTTAATTTGCCATGGCTGTTATGACAAATACCACACAATGGGTTAGCTTAAACCAGAAGCATTTATTAGCTCATGGTTTTGGAGGCTAGAAGTTAAAAAACCAAGGTGTTGGCAAAGTCATGCTTCCTCACTGAGGTTTGTAGGGTCCTGGTACTTTCTTGCTGCAATCTCTGGGGTTCCTACTCATGCATCTGTTTCTCCTGTCACAAGGCTATCTCCCTCTCCTTGTGTCTGCTCTTCAAATTTCTTCCTGTGACTTTCTCTGAATGTCTGTGTCCAAATTCCTTCTGCTTTTAAAGGACTCCCATAATACAGACTAAAGACCACTGTGAATAAGTTTGGCCAAACCTAAACAGCATCTTAGAAGATGCTATTAAGAAATGATTTCAAAACTCATCTGATCATACATTTTTAAATGGGTTTAATGATTTACAGTCACTGGAATGCAGATAAAAATTAAGAACTTGTTTTGTGGGGTACATGATTCAATCTACCACAAAGTCAAACCAATTTTAAGAGTAGCTGCACCACTTTATAATTCCATGAAAGGTTTATAAGGATGCTTTTTTCTGTGCATCCTCTCTAACATTTATGTTCTGTTAATTTCTTTTTAGTCATTCTAGTGGGTGTAAAGTGGTTTATCATTATGGTTTTGATTTGCATTTCCCTGGTGACCAATGATGTTGAGCAACTTTCATGTGCTCATTAGCCATTTGTATATCTTTTGGGAGAAATGTCTATTCAATTCTTTGTCCATTTTTTAATTGGGTTGTCTTTGATGAGTTGTAACAGTATTTTATGTATTCTGGATTTTAACCCCCTATCAGACATACGGGTAGCAATTATTTTCTCCCATTCTATAGGATGTTTTTTTCACTTTCATAATAATCACCTTTGATGTATAAAAGTTTTTAGTTTTGATTAAGTCCATTTAACCTTTCTCTTTTGTTGTCATGCTTTTGGTGAAATATATGAGAAAGTCCTGACAAATCCAAGATTTAGAATGTTTTCCCCTATGTTTTCTTCTAAGGGTTTTAAGGTTTTAGCTCTTCTATGTAGAGCCTTGATCAATTTAGGTTTAATTTTTTTATGGTTAATTTTTGTTTATGATGGGAGTTAGAGGCCCAAATTTGTTCTTTTGTATGTGGACATCCTGTGTTTTCCACATCATTTTTTAAAAATTCAATTTTATTGAGAAACACACATACTATACCATCATCCAAAGTGTACAATCAGTTGTTCACAGTACCATCATACAGTTGTGCATTCATCACCCCAATCTATTTTTTGAACAGTTTCCTTGTACCAGAAAAAGAAAAAATAAGAATAAAAAATAAAAGTAAAAAAGAACACCCAAATCATCCCCTGCCTCCCACCCTATTTTTTTTCCACCCTAATTTTCATTTAGTTTTTTTGTCCCCATTTTTCCACTCATCCATCCATACACTGGATAAAGGGAGTGTGATCCACAAGGCTTTCACAATCACACTGTCACCCCACCCCTTATAAGCTACATTGCTATACAATCATCTTCAAGACTAAAGGCTACTGGGTTGCAGTTTGATAGTATCAGGTATTTACTTCTAGCTATTCCAATACATTAAAATCCAAAAAGGGTATCTATATAGTGCAAAGAATGCCCAACAGAGTGACCTCTTGACTCCATTTGGAATCTCACAGCCACTGAAACCTTATTTTGTTTCATTTCACATCCCCCTTTTGGTCAAGAAGATGTTCTCAATCCCACGATGTCGGGTACATATTCATTCCCGGGAGTCATATCCCATGTTGCCAGGGAGATTTGCACCCCTGAGAGTCAGATCCCACGTAGGGGGGAGGGCAGTGAGTTCACCTGCTGACTTGGCTTAGCTAGAGAGAGAGGGCCACATCTGAGCAACAAAGAGGTACTCAGGCGGAGACTCTTAGGCACAATTATAAGCAGGTTTAGCCTCTCCTTTGCAGTAATGAGCTTCATAAGGGCAAGTCCTGTGATAGAGGGCTCAGCACATCAAACTGCCAGTCTTCAATGTTTGTGAGAACATCAGCAACAATCCAGGTGAAGAAGCCCAACACCTCTCATTTCCCCCCAGCTCCTCAAGGAGGCCCTGCATGTATATTTTTATTCTCTGTCCACATTACTTTTGGATGTGTCACTTTCACACTAACCTATGCAAACCTATCAGGTCTCACTTCCTATTAAAATTTCCATAATTATGGTATTTGAACAAACTGTCTGAGTTTAATAGTTAAAGAAATATAGATCCTGCATGAAATAAACTTCTCTTCCCTTGGTCTAACATGGAATTTGAAGTTTTAAAATGCAGTCAGTATTGTCCTTTACCCTTTGGCCTGATTTCCCCTATTCCTAACCACATCTGCTTCATTCATATCTCTAGTTGAAGTCTGGACTCTTTTGCAGCTTTTTAAACTGTTGCTGTATACATTTTTTAAAGAGACTACATTTCCACAATTAATATATTTTGGACCCCTGTTAATAATCAGTTGGCCATAGATGTGCAGTCTCAATTGCAGACTGCACATCTCATTGGTCTATATGTCTAGCTTTATGCCAGTACCACACTGCTTTGATTACTGTGGTTTTGTAGTAAGTTTTAAAATCAGGAAGTGTGTGACTCCTCTAACTTTGTTCCATAATTGAGTCCACATACCTATGGCCAATTGATTTCAGTTATGTTTTTCTTTGCTGATGTATAGAAATTAAATTGATTATGGTGTGTTCATCTTGTAGCCTGTAACTTTGCTGAATTCATTTATGAGTATCACTAGTTTTCTTTCAACCACACTCACAGTCATCGTTGTTCAGTGTACTTACATTGCTGTGCTACAGTCTTCCAAAATTGTGTTCCTAACCTCTCACTCCTGTCTTCTCCTTTCTGTCTGTAGTGCTTCCTTTAGTGTTTCCTGTAGAGCAGGTATCTTGTTCACAAACTTTCTCATTGTCTCTTTGTCAGAGAATATTTTAAGCTCTCCCTCATATTTGAAAAGGACAGTTTTGCCAGATATAGTATTCTTGGTTGGTGGTTTTTCTCTTTCAGTATCTTAAATATATCACCCCATTTCCTTGTGCCTCCATGGTTTCTATTGAGAAATCCACACGTGGTCTTATCAAGCTTCCTTTGTATGTGATGAATCGCTTTTCTCTTGCTGCTTTCAGGATTCTCTTTTTATCTTTGATGTTTGATAATCTGATTATGAAGTGCCTTGGCATAGGCCTATTCAGATCTAGTCTCTTTGGGATATGCTGCACTTCTTGGATCTGTAATTTTATGTCTTTCATAAGAGATGGGAAATTTTCATTGATTATTTCCTCTATTATTGCTTCTGCCCCTTTTCCCTTCTCTTCACCTTCTGGGACATCCATGACACATACATTCCTGCAGTTTGTTTTTGTCCTTAAGTTCCCAGAGACATTGCTCATATTTTTCCATTCTTTTCTCTATCTGTTCTTTTGTGGGTAGGCTTTCAGGTATCTTGTTCTCCAGTTCCTGAGTGTTTTCTTCTGCCTCTTGAGATCTGCTGTTGTATGTTTCCATTGTGTCTTTCGTCTCTTGAGTTGTGCCTTTCATTTCCATAGAGTCTGTCAGTTGTTTTTTTGAACTTTCAGTTTTTACCTTATGTACACCCAGTGTTTTCACTATACATTTCATCTCTTTTGCCATATCTTCCCTAAATGTTTTGAATTTAGTATTAGTTGCTTAAATTCCTGTATCTCAGTTGAAGTGTAAGTTTGTCTCTTTGACTGGGCCGTAACTTCATTTTTCTTAGAATAGTTGTAGTTTTCTGTTGTCTAGGCATCTGGTTTCCTTGGTTACCCCAATCAGGTTTCCCAGGCCAGAATGGGCTCAGGTCTAGAATGAGGCAATAGTATCATGTCTCCCTAAGGGTGTCTTAGATCGATACACCCTGTGAGGCCTCAAATCACTGTGCTTTTCTGCCCAGCAGGTGGCACCTCTCAGCCTGTCACTCCAGACTGATATAAGGAGGTGTGGTGCATGGGTGTTTTCCCCCAAGCTCTGGGTCCTGTTTCTGAATGGAAGGCGGGTACTAGAGCTTGATACTGCCTCTTTCCTCTTAGGTAAAATACACACCTTAGGGAGAGGTCATTAGCATTTGAATAGTCTCTGGCTTTGCTATCTCTGCCCTTGTCTGGGTCTGAGCACTGGGAATTGAAAATGGCTGAGGCTTTCTCCACTGAGCCAAAAAAGGGACAGAAAGCCGCCCTTTAGGGTCAGTCTGCAGACCCCACCACTTTCACCCATTGGTCATAGATAGCACCTGGTCCTCTGGGCTTCCCCTCCCTTCCAGAGAGGTCCTCTGGCTCTTCAAGGTCAGTCATCACCAAAAGCCTCTGTCTGCTTTTTGAGGACTCATGGCTTGTAGCAAGCAGTCCACACTTGTTAATTAAAACCCCAGATGGAGCTCAGCTGAGCTATATTCACTTGCTCAGAGAGTGCTGCTCTCTAGCATTGTGAGGCTTTTTTACATTTCGGGCCATGGGGGATCCTGGCTTGGATCTGCAGTTTTTACTTACAGATTTTATGCTGCAATCTCAGGCATTCCTCCCAATTCTGGTGGTGTATAATGAGTGGATGGTCACATTTGTCCTGCTGCAGTTGTTCCAGATTTTTTACTAGTTGTTCCTGGTTCTTTATTGGTTGTTCCAGGGGGACTGACTAGCTTCCACTCCTCTCTATGCTGCCATTTTCTTTCTTCTTCTTTTTTTTTAATCTTCATTTTATTCAGATATATTCACATACCATGCAGTCATACAAAACAAATCGTACATTCGATTGTTCACAGTACCATTACATAGTTGTACATACATCACCTAAATCAATCCCTGATACCTTCATTAGCACACACACAAAAATAACAAGAATAATAATTAAAGTGAAAAAGAGCAATTGAAGTAAAAAAGAACACTGGGTACCTTTGTCTGTTTGTTTCCTTCCCCTATTTTTCTACTCATCCATCCATAAACTAGACAAAGTGGAATGTGGTCCTTATGGCTCTCCCAATCCCATTGTCACCCCTCATAAGCTACATTTTTATACAATTGTCTTCGAGATTCATGGGTTCTGGATTGTAGTTTGATAGTTTCAGGTATCCACAACCAGCTACCCCAATTCTTTAGAACCTAAAAAGGGTTGTCTATATTGTGCATAAGAGTGCCCACCAGAGTGACCTCTCGGCTCCTTTTGGAATCTCTCTGCCACGGAAGCTTATTTCATTTCCTTTCACATCCCCCTTTTGGTCAAGAAGATGTTCTCCGTCCCACGATGCCAGGTCTACATTCCTCCCCGGGAGTCATATTCCACATTGCCAGGGAGATTCACTCCCCTGGGTGTCTGATCCCACGTAGGGGGGAGGGCAGTGATTTCACCTTTCAAGTTGGCTTAGGTAGAGAGAGAGGGCCACATCTGAGCAACAAAGAGGCATTCAGGAGGAGGCTCTTAGGCACAACCATAGGGAGGCCTAGCCTCTCCTTTGTAGCAACCGTCTTCCCAAGGGTAAAACCTACGGTAGAGGGCTCAACCCATCAAACCACCAGTCCCCTATGTCTGTGGTCATGTTAGCAACCATCGAGGTGGGGTAGGCCAATACCCCTGCATTCTCCACGGCTCCTCAAGGGGGCACTACATATTTTTTTCCTTGTTTTTCTTTTCTTTTTTTTTTAACTTTCCATTCTTTTTTAAATCAACTGTATGAAAAAAAATTAAAAAAAAAATACAATGAAAGAACATTTCAAAGAGACCATAACAAGGGAGTAAAGAAAAGACAACTAACCTAAGATAAGTGCTTTACTTCCAACGTGTTCCTACTTTACCCCAAGAAAGTTACCTAATATAGCAACATTTCTGTGAACTTGTTCCTACTATATCCATCAGAAATTAACAGACCATAGTCATTCCTGGGCATCCCCAGAACATTAAAGAGCTTATCTGTTCTTCTTGGATTATTTTTCCCCCTTCCTTAATTGCTCTCTATTGCTAGTTCCCCTACATTCTACATTAAAAACCATTTGTTTTACATTTTTCACAGTTCACATTAGTGGTAGCATATAATATTTCTCTTTTTGTGCCTGGCTTATTTCGCTCAGCATTATGTCTTCAAGGTTCATCCATGTTGTCATATGTTTCACGAGATCGTTCCTTCTTACTGCCGCGTAGTATTCCATCGTGTGTATATACCATATTTTATTTATCCACTGATCTGTTGAAGGACATTTGGGTTGTTTCCATCTCTTGGCAATTGTGGATAATGCTGCTATGAACATTGGCGTGCAGATATCTGTTCGTGTCACTGCTTTCCGATCTTCCGGGTATATTCCGAGAAGTGCAATCGCTGGATCGAACGGTAACTCTATATCTAGTTTTCTAAGGAACTGCCAGACTGACTTCCAGAGTGGCTGAACCATTATACAGTCCCACCAACAATGAATAAGAGTTCCAATTTCTCCACATCCCCTCCAGCATTTGTGGTTTCCTGTTTGTTTAATGGTAGCCATTCTAATCGGTGTTAGATGGTATCTCATTGTGGTCTTAATTTGCATCTCTCTAATAGCTAGTGAAGCTGAACATTTTTTCATGTGTTTCTTGGCCATTTGTATTTCCTCTTCAGAGAACTGTCTTTTCATATCTTTTGCCGATTTTATAATTGGGCTGTCTGTACTATTGTCATTGACTTGTAGGATTTCTTTTTTTTTTTTTTTAATTCAGTTTTATTGAAATATATTCACAAACCATACAGTCATCCATGGTATACAATCAACTGTTCACAGTATGATCATATAGTTATGCGTTCATCACCACAATCTATTTCTGAACATTTTCCTTACATCAGAAAGAATCAGAATAAGAATAAAACATAAAAGTGAAAAGAGAATACCCAAACCATCCCCCATCCCACCCTATTTGTCATTTAGTTTTTACTCCCATTTTTCTACTGATTTTTTTTCAATTTTTTAACTTTGTTTATCAAAAAATTAAAAACAAACAGGCAAACAACAACCAAAAAAACCCCACAACATTTCAAACAAAGCAATGGATTAAGGAAAACAAATAACCTAAAATAACTACTTTGCTTCCAATATGTTCCTACCATACCCCAAGAAAATTAATAAACCATGTCCAAACAGAGGAGTAAGAACAACAAATAATCTAAAATAACTACATTGCTTCCAACATGTTCCTACCATACCCCAAGAAAATTAACAACCCCTAAGAAAACAAAGGAATAAGAGAAAAAAAAAACCTAAAATAACTCTATTGCTTCCAACATGATCTTACTATATCCAAGAAAGTTTACAAACCATAATCATTCCTGAGCATTCCCATAACATTGAGATTACCCTCCATATTTTATCTGTTCTTATTAGATTATCATTCCCCCTCCACTAATTGGTATCTCTAGGTCCCCTACATTCTACAGTACAAAACACTGTACATTTTTCACAGAATTCACATTAGTGGTAACATACAATATCTCTCTTTTTGTGCCTGCCTTATTTTGCTCAGCATTATGTCTTTTTTTTTTTTAATCTTCATTTTATTGAGATATATTCATATACCACGCAGTCATACAAAACAAATCGTACTTTCGATTGTTCACAGTACCATTACATAGTTGTACATTCATCACCTAAATCAATCCCTGACACCTTCATTAGCACACACACAAGAATAACAAGAATAATAATTAGAGTAAAAAAGAGCAATTGAAGTAAAAAAGAACACTGGGTACCTTTGTCTGTTTGTTTCCTTCCCCTATATTTCTACTCATCCATCAATAAACTAGACAAAGTGGAGTGTGGTCCTTATGGCTTTCCCAATCCCCTTGTCACCCCTCATAAGCTACATTTTTATACAACTGTCTTTGAGATTCATGGGTTCTGGGTTGTAGTTTGATAGTTTCAGGTATCCACCACCAGCTACCCCAATTCTTTAGAACCTAAAAAGGGTTGTCTAAAGTGTGCGTAAGAGTGCCCACCAGAGTGACCTCTTGGCTCCTTTTGGATTCTCTCTGCCACTGAAGCTTATTTCATTTCCTTTCACATCCCCCTTTTGGTCAAGAAGATGTTCTCCGTCCCACGATGCCAGGTCTACATTCCTCCCCGGGAGTCATATTCCACGTTGCCAGGGAGATTCACTCCCCTGGGTGTCTGATCCCACGTAGCGGGGAGGGCAGTGATTTCACCTTTCAAGTTGGCTTAGCTAGAGAGACAGGGCCACATCTGAGCAACAAAGAGGCATTCGGGAGGAGGCTCTTAGGCACAACCATAGGGAGGCCTAGCCTCTCCTTTGCAGCAACCGTCTTCCCAAGGGTAAAACCTGTGGTAGAGGGCTCAACCCATCAAACCACCAGTCCCTTATGTCTGTGGTCATGTTAGCAACCATGGAGGTGGGGTAGGCGAATACCCCTGCATTCTCCACAGGCTCCTCAAGGGGGCACTGCATCTTTTTTTTTTTTTTTTTTTTAACTTTCCCTTCTTTTTTAAATCAACTGTATGAAAAAAAAGTTAAAACAGAAAACAAACATACAATAAAAGAACATTTTAAAGAGACCATAACAAGGGAGTAAGAAAAAGACAACTAACCTAAGATAACTGCTTAACTTCCAACATGTTCCTACTTTACCCCAAGAAAGTTACCTAATATAGCAACATTTCTGAGAACTTGTTCCTACTATATCCATCAGAAATTAACAGACCATAGTCATTGCTGGGCATCCCCAGAACGTTAAATAGCTTATCTGTTCTTCTTGGATTATTGTTCCCCCTTCCTTAATTGCTCTCTATTGCTAGTTCCCCTACATTCTACATTATAAGCCATTTGTTTTATATTTTTCAAAGTTCACATTAGTGGTAGCATATAATATTTCTCTTTTTGTGCCTGGCTTATTTTGCTTAGCATTATGTCTTCAAGGTTCATCCATGTTGTCATATGTTTCACGAGATCGTTCCTTCTTACTGCCGCGTAGTATTCCATCGTATGTATATACCACATTTTATTTATCCACTCATCTGTTGAAGGACATTTGGGTTGTTTCCATCTTTTGGCAATTGTGAATAATGCTGCTATGAACATTGGCATGCAGATATCTGTTCGTGTCACTGCTTTC
The DNA here is from genome assembly GCF_015220235.1 of Choloepus didactylus. NCBI lineage: Eukaryota > Metazoa > Chordata > Mammalia > Pilosa > Megalonychidae > Choloepus > Choloepus didactylus. Next base: position 18,225,730 of record NC_051333.1, read on the forward strand.
CAATCTTCCGGGTATATACCGAGAAGTACAATCGCTGGGTCGAATGGTAACTCTATATCTAGTTTTCTAAGGAACTGCCAGACTGACTTCCAGAGTGGCTGAACCATTATACAGTCCCACCAACAGTGAATAAGAGTTCCAATTTCTCCACATCCCCTCCAGCATTTGTAGTTTCCTGTTTGTTTAATGGCAGCCATTCTAACCGGTGTTAGATGGTATCTCATTGTGGTCTTAATTTGCATCTCTCTAATAGCTAGTGAAGCTGAACATTTTTTCATGTGTTTCTTGGCCATTTGTATTTCCTCTTCAGAGAACTGTCTTTTCATATCTTTTGCCCATTTTATAATTGGGCCGTCTGTACTACTGTCATTGAGTTGTAGGATTTCTTTATATATGCAAGATATCAGTGTTTTGTCAGATACATGGTTTCCAAAAATTTTTTCCCATTGAGTTGGCTGCCTCTTTACCTTTTTGAGAAATTCCTTTGAGGTGCAGAAACTTCTAAGCTTGAGGAGTTCCCATTTATCTATTTTCTCTTTTGTTGCTTGTGCTTTGGGTGTAAAGTCTAGGAAGTGGCCGCCTAATACAAGGTCTTGAAGATGTTTTCCTACATTATCTTCTAGGAGTTTTATGGTACTTTCTTTTATAATGAGATCTTTGGTCCATTTTGAGTTAATTTTTGTGTAGGGGGTGAGGTAGGGGTCCTCTTTCATTCTTTAGGATATGGATATCCAACTCTCCCAGCCCCATTTGTTGAAAAGACCATTATGACTCAGTTCGGTGACTTTGGGGGCCTTATCAAAGATCGGTCGGCCATAGATCTGAGGGTCTATCTCTGAATTCTCAATTCCATTCCATTGATCTATATGTCTATCTTTGTGCCAGTACCATGCTGTTTTGACAACTGTGGCTTTATAATAAGCTTCAAAGTCAGGGAGTGTAAGTCCTCCCACTTCGTTTTTCTTTTTTAGAGTGTCTTTAGCAATTCGAGGCATCTTCCCTTTCCAAATAAATTTGATAACTAGCTTTTCCAAGCCTACAAAGTAGGTTGTTGGAATTTTGATTGGGATTGCATTGAATCTGTAGATGAGTTTGGGTAGAATTGACATCTTAATGACATTTAGCCTTCCTATCCATGAACATGGAATATTTTTCCATCTTTTAAGATCCCCTTCTATTTCTTTTAGTAGAGTTATGTAGTTTTCTTTGTATAGGTCTTTTACATCTTTGGTTAAGTTTATTCCAAGGTACTTGATTTTTTTAGTTGCTATTGAAAATGGTATCTTTTTCTTGAGTGTCTCTTCAGTTTGTTCATTTCTAGCATATAGAAACATTACTGACTTATGTGCATTAACCTTGTATCCCGCTACTTTGCTAAATTTGTTTATTAGCTCTAGTAGCTGTATCGTCGATTTCTCAGGGTTTTCAAGATATAAGATCATATCATCTGCAAACAATGACAGTTTTACTTCTTCTTTTCCGATTTGGATGCCTTTTATTTCTTTGTCTTGCCGGATTGCCCTGGCTAGCACTTCCAGCACAATGTTGAATAACAGTGGTGACAGCGGGCATCCTTGTCTTGTTCCTGATCTTAGAGGGAAGGCTTTCAGTCTCTTACCATTGAGTACTGTGCTGGCTTTGGGTTTTTCATATGTGCTCTTTATCACATTGAGGAAGTTTCCTTCAATTCCTACCTTTTGAAGTTTTTTTTATCAAAAACGGATGTTGGATTTTGTCAGATGCTTTTTCAGCATCTATTGCGATGATCAATTGATTTTTCCCTTTCGAGTTTTTAATGTGTTGTAATACATTGATTGTTTTTCTTATGTTGAACCATCCTTGCTTGCCTGGAATGAACCCCACTTGGTCATGGTGTATGATTTTTTTAATGTGTCTTTGGATTCGATTTGCAAGTATTTTGTTGAGGATTTTTGCATCTATATTCATTAGGGAGATTGGCCGGTAGTTTTCCTATTTTGTAGCATCTTTGCCTGGTTTTGGTATTAGATTGATGTTAGCTTCATAAAATGAGTAGGTAATGTTCCATTTTCCTCAATGTTTTGAAAGAGTTTGAGTAAGATTGGTGTCAGTTCTTTCTGGAAAGTTTGGTAGAATTCCCCTGTGAAGCCATCTGACCCTGGGCATTTATTTGTGGGAAGATTTTTGATGACTGATTGGATCTCTTTGCTTGTGATGTGTTGGTTGAGGTCTTCTGTTTCTTCTCTGGTCAGTCTAGGTTGTTCATATGTTTCCAGGAAATTGTCCATTTCCTCTACATTATCCAGTTTGTTGCCATACAGTTGTTCATAGTATCCTCTTACAATTTTTTAAATTTCTTCAGGATCTGCAGTTATGTCACTTTTTTCATTCATTATTTTGTTTATATGGGTCTTCTCTCTTTTTGATTTTGTCAGTCTAGCTAGGGGCTTGTCAATCTTGTTGATCTTCTCAAAGAACCAACTTTTGGTGATATTTATCCTCTCTATTGTTTTTTTGTTCTCTATGTCATTTATTTCTGCTTTAATCCTTGTTATTTCTTTTCTTCTACTTGGTTTAGGATTGGTTTGCTGTTCATTTTCTAGCTTCTTCAGTTGATCCATTAGTTCTTTGATTTTGGCTCTTTCTTCCTTTTTAATATATGCGTTTAGTGCTATAAATTTTGCTGCCATTTTCTTTTGCCCCTCCATTTCTCTCCCCTCAGTGTCTTTTAATGAAAGTTCTTAGAATCAGCCATGTAATTCCGTTTATATCACTGGCTACAAACTTAGTAACATGGCCACATATAGCAGCAACAAGTACAGTCCTTATTTTGGGTGTCCTAAGCCCATTTGAAGATTGGTGATTCTATTTCTAAAAAGAGGAGAATGGACATTGGAGGGAAACTTGCAAACTACATCACTGGGAAAGACAAGGTTATAATTTGAATCTGAATGAATGCAGGGAGCCAGAGTAGAATAGAATCTTGTGATTTCTTTGACTCATAACATCAAAATACACACATTAGAATTAGTAGTCAAAACACAGGCATACCCCTATACTTCCTGAGTGTTTGAGGACTGTCCTACAATCTGGTTTCCTCACCTTTTACATGCTATCAGTCACTTAGGTCTATTACTCTACCTCAATATTTGTTTTTTTCCCGTTTTCTTCACTGTCATGTCATGATAAAACTTTGATTATTGCAATAGTCTGTAACTTTATTATTTTTATTTTTATTACTATATATTTTTTGCATTATGACTTCTTACCCCAAAACACTAAATTACAATAACAGGTATGTTAAGATTATCATTTCAAGTTAAGAGAACACTCGAAATTTACTTGACAAAGGCTTTTAGAGAATTTCACAAAGAATAATTTTCATTTGGCTGAATAAAAAATATTTTGCTTTGTGTGCATACCTCAAGCTAGAGGAATGAAGGGCTAGCACTTTCTAAATCTTAGCAGTATGCTGCTTCCATACATTTTGAAGACTTTATATTGTCCTAAAAATGTTTACCATGCTACCCTTATTTTTCAAAACAATTTGAGTGTAAGGGAACTACAAGTCATAAAAAGTTTTAGAAATGATGATAAAGATAGTGCAGGAAATAAGCACAGTTTTCCACTTATGGGTTTTACACACATTTTATTAAATGATCTCTATTTCATGTTTTTGAAATTCTATGGTAAATTGTATAAAACTTAATTTTCTAAATGCTCATTGGTTCCTGATTAACCTTGTAACCTACTACCTTTCTAAATGCACTTATTAATTTTAGAAGAATTTTGGCAGATTTCGTACAATCTTGTGATCTGTGAAAAAAGCCAGGGTTTCTTCCTTTCTTTCCCCAATCTGTATGATTTTTAAATGCCAGTAAAATGAATAGAAGTTGTGATACTGACATTCTTTCATTGTTCCCAAGCTTAAGAGGAAATTGTTCAAGATTCCACCATTAAGCTTGAGGGTAGATGTAAATTTTATTTAGATGACCCTTATCAAATTAATACTTCAGTTCAATTCTTTGTTTGTCACAAACAGATGTTCAATTTTTAGTGAATGCTTTGACATAGGGGAATGCAAATTGAAAGCATAAGGATGCCACTATACACCCACTAGTAAGGGAAAACAAAAAAGACTGAAAATACTAAGTGTTGGCAAGGATTTGAAGAAACTGGAACTCTCAGACAATAATGGTGGGGATATAAAATTGTGCAACAACATTGGAAATCACTTTGACAGGTTCTTATGAAGTCAAATAAATATTTGATGTGAGTCAGTCATTCCACTGCTAGACAATTACCTAGGAAAAATGAAAACATATATCCATGAAAAGACTTACACACAAATGTTTATAGTGGCTTTAGTCATAATATCATAAAACATGAAACAACTCAAATGTCCATTGACAGACGGACACTATTCTATAATGAAAAAGAATACCTAAAACTTAAACATGGATGAATCTCAAAACTATGTTGCTTAAAGAAAAAAGCTGTGCAAGAAAGACTACATACTGTATCGATGCACTTAAATGAAATTCTAGGAGAGGCAAAATTAATTGGCAGTGTAGAAAGCAGATCAATAGTTAACTGAGGCTGATGAAAAATTTACTGAAAAGAGGCATGAAAGAATATTTTGGGTTTATGTAAATGTTCTATATCTTGACCGGGGTGGTGATTACACCAGGTGCATAATTTATCAAATTCAAACTGTATACTTTAAATGGGTGAGTTTTGTTGCATAAAAATTATATCTCAAAATTGATTTATTTTAAAAATCAGTACAATAAGACCTTGAAAAACATATTTTCAATTTTGCTATCAAAAGTAGGTAAGCACAAGAGGTGGCAGTGTGATTGTGAAAACCTTGTGGATTCCACTCCCTTTATTTAGTGAATGGATGGATGAGAAGAAAAATGGGGACAAAAACTGAATGAAAAATAGGGTGGGATGGGGGGATGATATGGGTGTTCTTTTTTACTTTTATTTTTTATTCTTATTCTGATTCTTTCTGATGTAAGGAAAATGTTCAAAAATAGATTGGGGTGATAACAGGGCCAGAGCCATCTTTTAAATATATAAGTCATAATATTATATCACTCTGCTGCTTGAAATCTTCTTTCCCATCTTGTTCATGAAAAAAGCCGAAGTGTGACTGACCAGTGGGCCCTAGATATCCTGGTCCCCACTCAGCTTTTGGATCCCATCTCCTATTTCACCCCACCTTAGCTCCCTTCACTCTAGCCACACTGGTCTCCACCTTCCTAAAGCAAGGCAGGCACACATTTGTCTCAAAATCTTAGCATTTGCCCTTCCCTTTGCCTGAAATGCTACCCATCTTTCATTTTCTTCAGCTCTTTGCTCAAAAGTCATTTGCAAGTAAGGCCTTCTATGACCTTCAATGAACCATATATTCAAAATTTTAACAGTCTGGTCCCCAAGTTTTCATCCCCTTCTCTATTTCCTTAGGCCTGATCAATATCTAAGATAATGTGTATTTTATTTATTTATTGCCTGTCTCCTTCAGTAGAATGTAACCTCCTGGAGAGGATGGTTTTAAAATTCTTTAATTTCATTCAGCAATATTTTGTGGTTTTCAGTGTTCAGATAGTACATATATTGTTAAATTTATCCTTAAATATTTACTATCATTGATGTTTTGTACATTGTATATTTTAATTTCAATATCCAACTGTTTATTGTGCATACACAAAAATAAAATGATTTTGGTATCTTGATCTTGTATCCTGTGACCTTGTTAGATTTACTTATTTGCTCTAGTGTTTTTGTTTTTGCTTTTATAGATGCCTTAGAAATTTCTACATAACCATATTTTCTGTGAATAAAGATAGTTTTTTCCTTCAAAAAAAAAAGATTGGGGTGATGAATGCATGACTATATGATGGTACTATGAACAGTGGATTGTACGCCATGGATGATGTACGTGAATATATTTACATAAAACTGAATTTAATTTTAAAAAAAAGTAGGTAAGCAGATTTTATTGTACTCCATAAACCCTCCATGTATCCATAAAATGCCTGTCTTTTTTTAATGCTACTATATAATACAGTACATTCTCATAGATATTCAGATATATTTCTGAGCTACATTCGGTTCCATTGAACAGTTTGTACTTATTTTAGCACCAGTACCAAACTAGTTAAAGTAATGTAGCTTTATATTCTTTTTTAAACAAACACACCCCCCCATTTTTACTCTCTTTGGTTATTTCCAGATCATATCGTAATCCTGTATGTAACTTTTTGAGGAACTGCCAAAACTGCCATGTTGCTTTCCATAGTGGCTGCATGATTTTACATTCCCACCAACAACACACAAGAGTTCTAATTTCTCTGCATCCTCGCCAACACTTGTTTTTCTCCATTTTAAAAATAAAAGCCATCCTTGTCTTTTTGAGTGTGAAGTGGTATCACGTTTTTGATTTACATTTCCCTAGCAGCTAATGATGTTGAGCATCTTTTCAGGTGTTTATTGACCATTTGTATATTTTCTTCAGAGAAATGTCTATTCAAGACCTTTGCCCATGTTTTTAATTGGGTTGTTTTGTTGTTGCATCGTAGAAATTCTTTAAATATTCTGGACATTAAGCACTTATCTGACACAAAGTTCAAAATTATTTTCTTCCATTCTATAGGTTTTCCTTTCACTTTCTTGATAATTTCCTTTGATAAACAAGTTTATAATTTTGATTAAATGAAATTTGTCTATTGTTTCTTTTGTTGCTCATGATTTAGGTATGTCTTAAGAATCCACTGCTAAATCCCAGGGAAGGTTTGTGTTGTGTTATCTTCTAAGTGTTTACAGTTTTAGCTCTTTTGTTTAAGACTAATAAAATGGAAAAATGTTTATATATTAAGTACAAAAAGGTTCATAAAATTGTATATACAGAAGAATAACAACTATGTAAACACACAAAAAAACCTAAGCACAGAAATGTCTAAAGGAACATTTAACGCCAAAAGATGTAAAGCGGTAGCATTTGGATGGCAAACTGATTCTTTTTAAAATTCCCAAATTTTCCTTAATAGACATTAATTATGATTGCAACAGGGAAAACTTAAAAAAAAATACTCCACTGGCTGGTGGTTGAGCAGTCAATGTCACTGTCACATACAAATAAGTGACTTTGGCCTGGACTCTTAAGAGAGCAGCAAGCAGCCCATTCCTCTGAAGTGAGCTTGAACACCCCTGGCTCCTGCTGAGACCATCCACCCTGGCCCCAGCCCTCAGCCTCTCTGGTCCATAGACTCCTTTCTCCTTTTATTCTGCCTCATCCCCCCATCATTTCCCTTTCCTTCCCAACTCAGGAGCCAGCTCTGCAGCCTCAGGGCTCACAGAAGGGGCCATGCAGTGGCATGGTTTTGAAGGACATGGTACTTCAGCTTTGGACATACAGGTAATTTCAAATACAAAACATGTCCTGCCGCTGCTGGGCGATACTTAGTGCCTGCATGGCTTGCAGATGTTAATTATGCAGCCTTTCTAGTTAACCCAATTCTAAGCACTCCCTCTAAACAGTACTCCTACCATGGGTTTTCACACCCCCTCTGAAAGGCCAAGGGTGGGCAGTAGCAGCTCAGATCATTTCTTTAATACCCTTTGCTCTGGGAAGGCAGAGCTACATGGTGGGTGGCAGTCATCTCGGCAGCTGTAGGCTCCATCTACATTTGGGAAAGGAGTACAACCTTTGCCCTTTTAGTCTGAGGAACAAGTCAAAATTGCTAGTGAGTCACATTCTATTCCTGCAACTGAACAGAAGCAGTGATGGCTTGCTTTACTCCCTTGCAGCTATGTACTCTTTTTTTTTAAAGGAATATGAAACTATTTATTGACCACTATTCACTAGTATTTACAATAAAGTAAACAATATACAGTTGGATAACATTCTGTTTACTATGAAGTTACTGTTTTTCCCATCTCCTGCTGAACCAGTAACACAAATACTGAAAAGATTGAGCCTACATGTAAGGAATGCTTTGAGGGTAAAGAAAAAACATGCAGGTCAACAGTTTAGTTTACAAAAGTCTGTTTACCCATTTATGTCAACATGTCCTAAACTGCAATATCTTTAACCATCTGATTAGGTTTCTCTGAATCATGACATTTTTAGTCAATACAGCATAGGGATTTCGACTTCCTATAAAGGAATGATTCTCTAGAAGGAAGCTTTAATGGCCGTCTAACTAAGCCTTGCCTGGCTAATGAAAACACATTATTTACCTTGTTTTCTCATCTGGGTAGGGAATTGTTGGTTGTGATAGATTTTCCTCTGGGTTTTACAAATATTTTGCATTTATATTACTATAGAAATAGAAATGGATTTTGTTCTGGGTGCTTTAAATTATGTAAATTAAATTATTTGTATTATATTTAAATTGTCCAATTAATTACTGAATTATCTATTTGATTTGAAAGTTTATGACTTCAGGAAAACTTTCAGTTTAAATTGAAGTGATTTCTTGCTCAGAATGGTGGTATCCCAGAAGCACCATGGATTTATCCATGGTTGTGAAATGCCATTTTTGTTTTGAACGGTTTTGTATTTGATGTATGTAAAAAAATAATAACTAAAAAATAAAAATTACATGTGTATTTACAGTCACACAGAGACAAATAAACACACACAGAAAACCAGAATGGTCAGAAGGGTCTCAGTATGTACTCTTGAGCAAGTCATAACCTTGTTGAACATCAGCTTTGACATCTGTGGGGAGTATGTGTGTTGCCTGCTTAAATGTTTGTTTGGGAACTGAGTGAAATAACCTGCCACTCACCCTGCTCTAAGAAGGCCATGCAGGGTAAGAAAAAGCCATGAACCAGTCTCGGCTCATCTCAACCCAGGCCTGGCTAGAGCCCCTCCCTCTCCCAAGAAAAGGCAAGGAAAAGCAGCAAGGAGACATACCACAAAAAAGGATGACCTGTAATTGTCAAACAGGCTTCAGACAAACTGCAAATGCTCCGGTTCCAGTATCCTGTCCCCAGATGCTGCAAGCAAGGCACAAAAGGCACGCAAGAGTGACTGTCATGCACACACAAGAATCACCAGGCAAAAGAGGGGCTTATATTGCAGAGGAGGCCTCAAAGTGAAGGTTGAGAAACACAAAGGAGTTATCCCAAGACTTTCATTAAGCTGCCATGGAAACAGCAAGCATGTGAAACTTTGCTTTATCCAGTCTTTTGAAGGGAAAAAGATAACGCTAACCCTTTTCTAAGGTTAGTGAAAAACACTTGTAGCAAACACTATTAATGAGGATGCAGTCTTTCTCCTGGGCCACAGGACTCCTTTGGCTGAACTCTGAGAAACTGCTGATGATTATAAGGAAACCAGGTTTCATAACATCTCTCAGAGATGTTCAAAACAAAAATGGCATTTCACAACCATGGATAAATCCATGGTGAGAGAGAGAGAGAGAAAGGGGGGGGGGGAGGAAGGGAGGGAGGGAAGGAGAGGGAGGGAGAGGGAGAGAGGTACATGTATATATACACAAATACGCACAGATATTTAAATGGAGGTGCACACACTATGCTAAAGTACAAACAAAAATCAAAGGTCATTTAAAAAGGCTAAATGTAACATATAGCAAAGGCCTATATCCATTCTTGGTTGGGGAGCTGAGGAAAAAAGGTGGTATTATCAGGAGACTACGTACAGAATTGGTAGTGGGCAAGGAAGCATCAGTGTAAACAACTCAGACTCACCCCACAACACTGGCCCACAGGAAAATGTGATGTAGCTAAGGCACAAAAATAGGCTCCCACCTCACTTTTACACACAAAGAAAAGTTTGATAGGCACCCAGGAGGACCACGGGCTTGTCTTGATGACAGGGGGACTGCACTAAGCTGTTTCTAAACGTCCCAGCCCTGGGAACTCATCTGCTACCCCTCTCAGGCTGTTGGGGCTTTTTCTAACCAATACTTAGGGACATGAGGCATACCCAGGACCCTGACCCCCACTCTCACCCCTCATTACTAACTGCATGACTTCCTTGCAACCAAAGGTCCTTTTGTATCTGGTACTTTTTCTGACCCCAAGATATATGAACTTATTTCCATGTTTGGCACCTAAGAAACATGATGGTTGTGGAATAATGCTACAACAACACAGGAAGATCCAGTAGCAAGACATGCAGGGTGAGGGCAAGAGGCAAAGAGTTACCCTAGTATCTCAAAAACAGAACTGTGGCTTCCCATGAATTTATGGGCGTGGGAGAAGGGATGTGAAGAACTACCTTCCGGTTCCTCAGCAGCACATACATTCAGAATTGAAGTCATTTTGAAGGCCCCACTATGCTCTACTCATGAGCCTGGTCACTCCTCTGGAGGAACTCAGTGCAGTGACAGTAGAAAATCTGTGTCCCAAAATGAGTCTGCTGAACCAAGAGTCCTTTTGAAGGAGCATGGCAAAGGATTTTTTTTCTCTTGAGCAGATGTACAGCAATATCCTTGGAAAGGCCATGTGAAAGGATGCTCTCTAGCTCAGTCAAATGATCCAATCCTACTATTATCTCAGCCCCTCTGAGTTTGTCTGGCTGGTTGTGCTCAGTGTACAGACGCATCAGAGCAGCATTGGTGTCAGTCATCAGTGATGGGCAGCCAGAAGGCCTTGTTGGAACATGCACTGGCAAAGGTCAAGAAAACTGGAGTTGAACTGCACACAGGTGATGGAGCCTGTATCTTTGGATCCAACACTACTACTTGTATACCACTCTCTCCATTCCAAACACAGACTTGCCATCCTCTGAACCAGTCATATAAACTGGAAGTCTGGGGGAAATGAGGCCTCCAGTGTGCCAGATTTGCTATTGGCATAATCTGCAAATGTATGCATCACCACTCCCTTGAATGCTTCAAAGAGATTGATGAAGCTGTTGTTGGTGCAGATGAGGATGAGCTTGCCATCACTGCTGAACTTCAGTGCTGTCCACTCACAAGTCTGATCATACTGCTTCTTTTTTAAAATTCAATTTTATTGAGATATATTCACATATCAATCATCCACGGTGTACAGTCAATTGTTCACAGTACCATTATAGAGTTGTGCATTCATCACCACAATTTTTAATACATTTTCATTACCACACATGAAAAACAGTAAGAATAAAAGTTAAAGTAAAACAGAACACCTAAAATATCCCATACCCCCATCCCTCCCTATTATTCATTTACTTTTTGTCTTCATTTTTCTATTCATCTTTCCATACACTGTATAAAGGGAGTGGGAGCCACAAAGTTTTCACAATCACATGGTCACACACTGTAAACTATATAGTTATATAGTCATCTGCAAGAATAAAGGCTACTGGGCTACAGTTCAACAGTTTCAGGTATTTCTTTCTAGCTATTCTAACACACTAAAAACTAAAAAGGGATATCTATATAATGTATAAGAATAACTTCCAGAATGACCTCTCAGCTCTGAGATCTCTCAGCCACTGAAACTTTATTTTGTTTCATTTCTCTTCCCCATTTTGGTCAAAGACGGCTTTCTTAATCCCACAATGCCAGGGCCAAGCTCATTCCCATGAGTCATGTCCCACGTTACCAGAGAGATTTATATCCCTGGGAGTCATGTCCCACATAAGAGAGAGGAGAATGAGTCTACCTGCAGTGTTGGCTTAGAGAGAGAGGCCACATCTTAGCAACAAAAGAGGATCTCTGGGGTATAGACTCTAGTTTGTATTGATTGTATTTTTCCCAATCCCATTCTATTTTTGACACCTTGCAAAGTTGACATTCATTTGTTCTCCCACTTTTGTACATTTAATCACAATCATTGACCACTCTAGGTTTCACTAAGTTGTACAGTTCTAGTCTTTATTTTCTATCTTTCCTTCTGGTGTCCTACATGTCCCTAACCTTCCTCTTTCAACTGTACTCAGTCATCTTTGTTCAGTGTACTTAATTTATTGTGCTAACATCACCCAATATTGTGCTCCAAATCTCTCTCTCCTATCTATCTGTAGTGCTCCCTTTAGTATTTCCTGTAGATCAAATACCTTGTTCTTAAACTCTCTCATTGTCTGTCTGAGAATATTTTAAACTCTCCCTCATGTTTGAAGGATAGTTTAGCTAGATATAGAATTCTTGGTTTGGCAGTTTTTCTTTCAGTATCTTATATATAACATACCACTACCTTCTAGCCTTCATGATTTCTACTGAGAAATCCATCCATAATCTTATTGAGCTTCCTTGTATGTGATGGATCACTTTTCTCTTGCTGTTTTCAGAATTCTCTTTTTGTCTTTGACATTTGATAATCTGATTACTAAGTGTTTTGGTGCAGGTCTACTCAGATCTATTCTGTTTGGGGATGCTGCGCTTCTTGGATCTGGAATTTTATGTCTTTCATAAGAGATGGGAAATTTTCAGTGATTATATTCTCCATTATTATTTCTGCCCCCTTTCCCTTCTCTTCTCCTTCTGGGACACCCATGACATGTGTTTTCAAGTGTTTCATGTTATCATTCATTTCCGTAAGACCCTGCTCATATTTTTCCATTTTTTCCCTATCTGTCCTTTTGCATGTAGTATTTCAGCTGTCCTGTCCTCCAGTTCATGAGTCTTATCTTCTGCCTCTTCAAATCTCCTGTTGTATATCTCCATTGTGGTTTTCATCTAATCTATCGTGCCTTTCATTCCCATAAGTTCTGCCAATTGTTTATTCAAACTTTTTAGATCTTCCTTATGTTCACCCAATGTCTTCTTTATATTCTTCATCTCTTTTGCCATATCTTCCCTCAACATATTGATTTGATTTTTGGATTGATTTAGGAGATTTGTTTGATCAATAATTAGTTGTTTAGTTCCTTTATCTTAGTGGAAGTGTTAAGTTTGTTCCTTTGACTGGGCATATCTTCATTTTTTACTAGTGTGATTCATGGTTTTTTGTTGTCTAGGCATCTGGTTTCCTTGATTACCCCAATCAGATTTTCCCAGACCAGACAGGCACAGGTCTCAGGAGGAGACTGTATTCACTATCAGGTTTCCCTGAGGGTGAAACCCAGAAGATTATGAGACTTTCCTGTGAGGCCTCTAGACTCTGTGCTTTTCCTATTCTGTCCAGCAGGTGGTGCTTGTCAGCCTATAGCTCCCCACTGGTGCAAAGAGGTATGGTCCTTTTAATTCTCAGCAGACCCTGTCCTGATCAGGGGATGGGGGTGTCAGAAGTGAAGCTTAAGTTGTTTCTGGTTTCCCCCACCCCCACCCCAGGCCCGGAGGTCTGAGTTCTGTGAGGGAGGGCAGCCACCTGAGCTAGGCCCCACCCACCTTTTCATAGGGAAGTTACATCCTGTAGGGAGTTATCTGCTACACTTGAATTCCTCGTTTGTCTCTCTGACTCTGTTAACTCCACCCTTGCCTGAGTTAGTGCTGACAATTAAAAATGCGCAAGACTTTCCCTAATGTGTTACTTAGGATGAGGATAAAGGTTAAAGAGAGAAAACCCCTTTTCAGAGCCAGTCCACAGCTCCCAGTTTCACCGATTGGTGTTGATACCCAGTTCTCTGTGCCCCTTTTCTTGGGACACAGCCATTTTCCCATATTCTGAGCTCAGCTGTCTCCAAACACCTCTGTTTTTAATTATTTCTGTATTTTTTTCATCAGCCCTGTCTCCTCTCTGCCAAGAGGAACCTCAAGTTCCTTTCCTGCTTGCTTTGGGTTTATCTGTGCTTGCCGCTTGTATTCAGTGGTCCAAATTTGTTAATTAACACCACAACTGGATCTTCGTTGAATTACTATCCCTCGCTCCAGGTAACCTGCTTCTTTTTTTCACAAGGAATGTTTCAACTCAACCTGCTGTGCCAGTGGGGGAGGGGTGCCAGCCCCACAGTTGAGGGAGCTTTACTTACAGTCCTATGCTGTGAGATCAGCCATTCTACCCATTCCAGGCTGATGTATCATGTGTGTTCAGTCATGGATGTCCCCCAACAGTTGTTCTAGAGTATTTACTAGTTGTTCCTAGCTATCTACTACTTGGTCTAGAGAAGTAAATTCCACACATCTCTATGCCGTCTTGCCCCACTTCCCATACTGCATCTTAAAGGCTGCAAATGGCCCCTTATCAAAAGAATGAAGGTCACAATGTTTGACCATTTAAGAATTGGCATCTGCAGCAAAAGTTAACCATTTTGGATCAAAAGAACAAAATGGCTAAGTAGGTAGGTAGGTAGGTAGACAGACAGATAGATATGACAAAGGTGGCAAAATATTAAAATTGGAAGATTTGGGTATATGGTGGGGGGTATGCTGGAGTTCTCTGTAGGGGGTTTATATTATTTTTGCAACTGTGCTGTAAGCTTGAACTTATTTCAAAATAAAAATTAAAAAAAAAAAAAAAAAAAGAACAAAATGGCTTGCCCTGTAGATGCATGAGGCCCTGGCAGTTAGGAGACCAGAGATCCCAGAACTGGATGGTCTTATCTAGAGACCCAGAAATGAACATGTCATCCACAGATGAAATGGACAAGGCCACTACCCTTTTGCTATGTCCAGGAAACTATGTAATGTATTTGTTGTCATGCAGGGACAGGTAATGAATAGTACCTCTGTTTTGTTAGAGCTGTAAACCACTGTGTTTGCTGTATGTGTGTATCTGATGAGGTCCGTGCCATATTTCTTACTGTATAGGGTTCTCTTTTGTTTGCCCTTCTGGCAGTCATAGAGTATGATGGAGTTGTTGTCAATGCTCAAAATGACTGTCTCATCATCGGCGCTGAAGTCAAAGCAGTTAATCCTGAGATCTTGCGGAACACCTCGGCGAGCGGAAGCTCTGCAGCATGATATTGGTCAACTTCATGGCAGCAGCTCTGTTTCAGCTCTTAAATATAGGTACTTGTCCCATTTTGAGTTGAGTTTTGAATATAGTGTGAGACAGGGGTCTAACTTCATTCTTTTGCACAAGGATTTATAGTTTCCCCAACGTCATTTATAACTTAGTCTTTAATGCTTTTCACCATTAGATGGAACTATGATTTCTTCACTAAAAGTAGGTAATTCCATGGTTCAAGGTAACAATTAAACAGAATGGGCTTGGAACATACTGTCTTATTTGAAAAATAAACAAAACTTCCCAGTAGGACAGGAAAATGTGGAAAAGATAAAGAGATGGATAGAAATGGAAATCAATGGTGACATTTTATCAGTCTGAGCACCACACAAGAATAAACCAACAACAATTATAGTTTATTGGAGAAGCAGAGTGTGTTAAATTCCAGAGTTCATAACAAAGCACAATGGATAAATGTTAATGTAATAAGACCAAAATGTAGCTGTAATAAGGGAAACTCTAATAAGGATATTGTGGCAACCCATGGCCTGAGCAAAACAGGCCTGCAGATCTTTGGTGCACAGCAGTCTGTGTGACCTAGGCAGCTAAATGTTTAACCTATTGTCTTTCTAAGCCAGTAAAGAGAAAAAGGGTAAATTGACCTTAAAATGTAACTCTATGGGAAGCAGGCAGGAGGTGAGAGGCTCTTAGTGTCACAAAAAAGAGCAAAATGCAATTGTTCAAGTGTTATTCTAGTCCTTCCTGCACCACCTCTCGGGTCAGAGTGACCTGTTCCCACATCTATGCTTCCCCCACCCTTAGGAGGGCCTTTTTGTCTTAAACCCTTATAAAAGGCTTTATCTCCTCTTTGCATTGCGCAGTCGACTTCCGTGAATGAGATGCCTGCCTGGCCTGAGACAGCCATCATGATCTATCTCTCCATGACTTCTCACCCTGTAAGTAAACCCTGAATAACAGTTTATGTTATCAGAAAATGCTCACTGTCTTCTTTGGCCTCTGGACTGGCATGGCCCTCTTGGGCTGCAACAGATATATTTTATTCATTTATGATTTCAAAAAGTAAGTGTCAAGACACATGGTTATTTTGTTTCTGTCATTTATTTTCTGTCTGTACATAAGGTTTATACACCTCATTGTCTAAATTTGTTTAAAGTGTAAAGAAAAAAAAACAGGGCAAGTAGTCATGGAGTATTACATCAAGAAGAGGAAAGTTAATTATCACTGATGATTGCTCAGAACAAACAGGTAGAGAGGTATCCGATAGTAAATCAACAGTGGTGGTCACATAATATTTCAGTAAGTAGCATGTTCAACTCTGTTTCAATCATATGAAATAGATAAATATCTTAAAAGAAAAGGGCAGTAACTGAGACTCATTTCCTTACTGTCAAGATATGAAGAAGCTACCAATTATATATATTTTAAAAGACTTACTTCAATAAAATACTAGTAAAGAATACTTAAAGATAACATAGGTCAGTATATCCAGTGAGAGAATGGCTTAATAATGATCACACAAAACTTCAACGAGTACATAATTTCTGGAAAAGACCCCAATTTCAAAAATTAAAATCTAATGAATGATGGTGACACAAATGTAATTAAAAATAGGTACTTTTCTTATAAAAATCTAATAATTAGTGGCTCATGATCACAAAGATTGTTCTAAGAGATGGAGGAAAGCTAAGACTTGCAACATTGGCTCTCTGTTACTGTCTCTACTTCTTCTTTTTTTAAATGAGTTAAGAGAGATTACAAAAATCAAAGAAGCTCTACCATTGTTTAACTGCCCAAACCCTAGTGAGGTAACTTTGAAAGGAAATAAAAATAAAAATTATAATGAGAAGACAGAAACCAACTGAAACCATAATAACAAAATATAGGTATACCTTTATTGTGCTTTGCTTCAATGCACTTCACAGAAACAGTCTTTTTTTAAAAAACAAATTTAAGTTTTATGACAACCCTGAACTGAGGAAATCTATTGGCACTATTTTTCCAACAGCATGTGCTCACGTCATGTCTCTATGTGACATTTTAATTGAGGTATGTACATTTTTTAGACATGCCCATTTAATAGACTACAGTGTAGTGTAAACATAACTTTTACATGCATTGGGAAACCAAAAAATTTGTGACTTGCCTTATTCAGACATTAACTTTATTGTGGTGGTCTGTAACCAAACCTGCAATATCTTCACTATCTCCAAGTTATGCCTATAATTGTAAACTTAACATGAGTTCGGTGATCATTTTATAAACATTGCAATAGATGTGAACTTTTCTCTCATTTTAAAGGTGTTTAACAAATTTAAGATACTGACAGAATGGGTTGTAATTTTTATTAAATATTTGAAAAACCTCTTTTCATTTTGATACTGGCTAGTACTACCTGAAGATCAAGATCAAAAGGCTCCTTAAGGGAACTGTGTTGTGGGAGATATTTGGGAGAATCTGTTGTGTCCAAAGCAAACAGAAATTCAAAAAGAAGTCAACCATGTGATGAAAATGGAAAGCAGATCACACACCTATCATTAAAACAAAAACAACAGGAAGCAAAACAAAATAAATACAAAAACTATGCAGAGTCATAAGACTTTCAGACCACATTGTATTTAATTGGGAGTTCTAACTCTGGGAGGAGGTAAGTACACCATATATAACAAAAAATTAGAATGCAAAAACATGTATTTGAAAAATAATATAAATCAGTAAACCAAAAGCAACAAATAGAAAAAAAGGGCAAAAGCACAAACAGCAAAGTCATGGTAAGCTAAACATGCCTGGACAAGAAACTCGTATCAAAAGATATTCAAATCACTAATACTTAGGGTAATTCATATTCCACACATTTCAGAAATGGACTTATTAATAGGGATCATCACATGTCAACGGATGTTAAGAACTGTTTGGCAATATCTAATAAAGTGTAAAGTATATATCACCTATGATTAGGAATCCACTTCTAAATATAGTGGCCAAAATGTCTGAAACAGATTTTTAAAATGAGAGATAAATCCCTTTGATTACTTCTTGTTAAACACACAAGTGTTTTTTTTTTTTTTTTTCAGTGAAAAACAGAAACAAAATACCTTTATACACTTTCATTAAAATAATTTCTTACCGGCATGAATTTTCTGATGTCAAATAAGCTGCCTACCCACACTAAATGCCTTCCCACATTCTTTACATTCATAGGCTTTGTCACCTGTGTGAATTCTCTGATGTTTGGTGAAGGATGAACTATGTCTAAAGGCCTTCCCACATGCCTTACATTCATAAGGTTTCTCTCCTGTATGAATTCTCTGATGTTCAGTAAGGGCTGAACTATGTCTAAAGGCCTTCCCACATGCTTTACATTCATAGGGTTTCTCACCACTGTGAATTCTCTGATGTTGAATGAGTGCTGAAGTAAGTCTAAAGAACTTCCCACACTCCTTACATTCATAGGGTTTTTGACCACTGTGAATTCTCAGATGTCTGGTAAGTTCACTACCTACTCCAAAAGCTTTTCCACATTCCTTACATTTATAGGGTTTCTCACCAGTATGAATTCTCTGATGTCTAGTCAGGGATGAACTATTTCTAAAGACTTTCCCACACGACTTGCATTCATAGGGTTTCTTACCAGTATGAATTCTCTGATGTCGAGCAAGTTCTCTACAGACTCCAAAAGCCTTTCCACATTCCTTACATGCATAAGGTTTCTCACCAGTATGAATTCTCTGATGTTCAATAAGCTGTGAACTAATTCTAAACACCTTTTCACATTCCATACATTTGTAGGGTTTCTCACCAGTATGAATTCTCTGATGTTCAGTAAGCTGTGAATGAAATCTAAAGTCCTTGCCACATTCCATACATTTGTAAGGTTTCTCATCAGTATGAATTTTCTGATGTCGAGTAAGTTGTGCATGTATTCTAAAGAATTTCCCACAGAATGTGCATTTATATGGTTTCTCGCCGGCACGAGTTCTCTGAAATGGAGTAATTTCTCCAACTACTCTAAACGTTCTTCCATATTCCTTACATTTATTGCACTTCTCATCATTATGAATTTTTTCATGTACACTAAGGTCTTCATAAAAACTAAGCATCTTCCCATATTCCATATACTTACAGGATTTCACAGCTGTGTGAATTTTCAGTTGTAGAGTGTGTGGGTCATCCACACCAAAGGTTTCCCAATATTTGTTACATTCATATGTCTTCTCACCAGTAAGTACTCTCTCATATTCATCAAAGTATGAGTCATAACTAAAGACCTTCCCATATTTCTTATATTCATAGGCTTTTTCACTTTGATGAATGCTCTGATGTAATGTAAAAGATTTTTGATTCTTATAAATGGGCACTTTTTCAGACATGGTTTTCATTTGACTGTAATATCCCACTTCAGGTCCTTGTAGTTCACTCCTGCTTTTACTTTGCCAGACATTTCTGAAAATGGAGCTTTGAAGGCCAAGGGATTTATTTTCCATTTCCTCCCACTGAGAACTATTGTTTGCAATAATGTCCTCTCCTACAGATAAACTCTCTGTCTCATATTTGGACTCCAAATCTGGAAAAAAGAAGAAAGACAAATTTTCTTCATACATCACAAAAATAATTTTAGAAACCAGAGAAGACAAACTGAAAATAATTCATAATATAAGTGAGTGACTAAAATACTGTTAAGAAATTGGAACAAAAGCAAGAAGAGCTCAGAGAATGGTAACAACATATTTAAGATTTTGAGATTTGTGATAAGAGAAACAGATTAAGTCAGTGAATCTGAACTTTAGGTTTTAATCATCACCTGATGAGCTTATGTACTGGTAGTCAGGAACCCATCCAGATAAAATGAACCAATATCTATAGTAATAGGAACCAGTCATCAGTATCTTGTAGAGATACAGGTAATGCAAATCAAAATCTGATAATCCATACTAACAATTTTTTTGATAGTTTCTTTTCTCTTACAACAAAATCCAAATACTTTACCATAGATAACAAGGTGTTGTTTATAAGACCTCGTTTTAATCCACTGTCCCCTTTCTTCTAATCTTTTTTTCACCTTTTAGATTAAGCCACATTTCTCATCTTTTACAGCTACCTACAGGATGTTTAATCATTCACAAATAGGCTTTTTGTATGGCCAGCTCCTTTTCATTGTTCAGATCTGAAAGTTCCTACACTTAGAAAAGGATGTACTAATAAATCTAAGTATTTCCATATTCCAATATCTAGTTATTCCAATATCTATGTCACTATTCCAATATCTAGTTCCTTGTCCTCATATCCTCTTTTTCAATTGTGTATTTAGTAATTTTCTCTTCTATTATACCATTTCTTTCTTTATTCCTTAAACTCCATAAGGACAAATGCAATAATTTCAAGTGCAACTAAGTAACAAGCCCCAAGGACACAATCGTTAATAATTATCAAAAAATAAATAATCGGATGAAAGGATTCTAAATGAGAATAAAGGTAAATATTACAAAGATAAAGATAAGTCACCAGAGAACACAATTGATTATCAAAATCATTATATAACTATAAGAATAATGCAAAAGTTATAGTATATATCTCCCTACCTCCTAACCCTCACACTATACTACAGTGATTATGTATACATATTATACTGAGATATATACGTACATAGATAAACATGCATACATACAAATACATACATGTGGTGGGTATTTATAAGTGATTCTCTAATTGCACCTCCATTTACACATATTGGTGTCTCCACAATTGCTATGCATTCCCTCGTATGCAGAACTATGATTGCTTTTCTTCATCCCACATATCAAGATAATGTTTTATTTCTCTTCAGAAGCATTTTTACTCTTATTCATCTGCCCTACTGAAATCCCAGAATATTTTTTCTTCATGCTTTTTCCCAGATATTCCTTTCATTTTCTTATAGCCAAAGCCAACCATTGTTATACTTCCCAAAAAAGTATCACAATGATATATACCTTTTGAAATTCTGAACAAACGCTTGGGGCTAAAAAAGGGAAATAGCTAACAATGATATTGAGAAAGTCATATAAGGTGGTTAGAGTATAAGGGACTTTGTAACAGAGGATTTGTTGGGCATTGGCTGGAGGTTGGCAATCAGATGAGGGAACAGCCTAAGGAAAATCCCCAGTGACAGATGAACTTTGCAAGATATGGGGCAAGAATAATTTCCCATGACTGAATTATGTTATGTGCAATAAAGGTGAAATAATGCAAGCACCATTGTTATTTTACTGTAAAACAATAAAAACAGATAGAATGATAATATCAGTAAATCAAAAGCACTTTCACTTAGAAATGAAGAAATTCTCTACTAAATAACTTTCAATGTGAAAATGTATTTAAATTCCAAAATTTTTAGAGAGCCATGATAGTGAAAACTTTATAACTTAGAATCTATGGAACTCAACTATGTTGGTTAGATAAAAAATCAAGATTTAAATGCTTACATTAATAGAAAAATGAAAGAATGAAAATAACCAATGTATATAAGCCACTCAGAAAGATAGAAAAGAACACAGTGAACTGAAGAAAAACTAAAGGGAAAAATTAATAAATATAGAAGTGGAATGAATTAGAAAATACATAAACAGCGAAAAAATTTAAAAAATAAAAACGGGAAAGAACCATTAGAGTGGGTATTTTTAAAAAGGGTATAACAGTTCTATGCCAATAAATTGGAAAATACAGATTAATCATTTTCTAGGTAAATAAATATTCGAAATTAACCTCCGAAGACACAAAAGTAAAAAGATCAATTTTCTTTTGAGATAAAATTGTTGAAGACTTACCTCCCACAAAACAAAAAGTTGCAAGCATGACTATTGCCCAGGTTGTGGTCTTTAAATGCTGTATCTGCCTTAATGAACCAGGGCTCTTAAAGAAAAGGTCTGAATCATGATCTGGAACAGGGACGGTACAATATGTACCCTGGACTACTGTGTCAGAAAGCAAGGAAGTTTTAAAATATTAATGAATCATGTCAGAGGACACAAATCACTTGAAGGAGCTTAGGCAAGGCCACTATATTGATAATACAAAAATCAAAGCAGGGGTGGGCCAAAATGGTGGAGTGGTGAGGTGTATGTTTTAGTTACTCCTCCAGGGCAGTAGGTAGAAAGCCAGGAACTGCGTGGACTGGCCACTGCAGAGCAATCTGACTTTGGGCATACTTCATACAACACTCATGAATACGTGGAACTGCTGAGATCAGTGAAATCTGTAAGTTTTCGCAGCCAGGGGACCCGCGCCCCTCACTGCCAGGCTCAGTCCCGTGGGAGGAGGGGCTGTCAGCACTGGGAATGAGGAGGGAGAACTGCAGTTGCGGCTCTTATCGGAAACTCATTCTACTGATCCAAACTCCAAACACAGATAGACTGAGACCAGACACCAGAGCATATGGGAGCAGCCAGCCTGGCAGAGAGGAGATAGGGATAGCAAAAACAGCAAGAAAAACCCAAAAATAAAAGCGGAGATTTTTGGAGTTCTGGTGAACATAGAACAGGGAAGGGCAGAGCTCAGGCAAAGTCAGGCTCATATGCAAATCCAGAAGACGAGTTTCTTTGTCTGAAAAACAGGTTTCTCTGCTCCCTGGAGTGTTCCTTAATGGCCCTAATCTCCTTGTATCTTAGCATTTCAATAGCCTATTAGATCTGCAAGGAGGGCCCTTCTTTATTTTAATTTTTTTTTATTTTTCTCTTTTTCTAAAACAGTTACTCTAAGAGGCCCATTACAGAAAGCCTCAAAGACTTGCAATTTTGGCAAGTCAAAACAAAAGCAGAACTAAAAGAGCTCTGAGACACAAGGCAACAAGTCCAGTGGCTTAGAAAATTCGCTAAACACCACAACTTCCCAAGAAAAGGGGGGCATACTCTCACAGTCATCTTCCTGGTGGGCAGGGAACACTCCTGCCAGGTGCTGGCTCCACAGCCCAGAGCTGCCCCAGACAACCCAGTGTGACAGGAAGTGTTTCCAACAACATACACACACACACCACAAAATTGGGCGTGGACATTAGCCTCTCCCACACCCTCAGCTGGTTGTCCCAGAGTTGGGAAGGCAGAGCTGTGTGAATTAACACGCCCCATTCAGCCATCATTTCAGCAGACTGGGAACATCCCTACACAGCCCAGCAGACCAGAACCACCCTGGGGGGACGGCACTCACCTGTGACATAGCAGAGTCATCCCTCAACAGAGGACCTGGGGGTGCATGGCCTGGAAGAGGGACCCACTCGCAAGTCCCAGGGGCCATACGCGAATACCAAGGACTTTTGGGTCGGCGGCAGAGACAAACTGTGGCAGGACTGAACTGAAGGATTAGACTATTGCAGCAGCTTTAAATCTCCAGGAACACCAGAGAGATTTGATTGTTAGAGCCGCCCACCCTCCCTGACTGCCCAGACACAAGCCCCATATGCAGGGCGGGCAACACCAACTACACACGCAAGCTTGGTACACCAGTTGGACCCCACAAAACTCATACCCTCACTTACCACAAAGAAAAAGTGGGAGAGAACTGGCTTGAGGGGAATAGGTGGCTCATGGAAGCCACCTGCTGGTTAGTTAGAGAAAGTGTACTCCACGAAGCTACAGAACTGACAAATTAGAGATAAGGGTATTAATTGGTCTACAAATCCTAAAAGCATCCTATTAAGTTAAGCAAATGCCAAGAGGCCAAAAAACAACAGACAATTTTAAAGCATATGAAAAAAACAGACAATATGGATAACCCAAGCCCAAGCACCCAAATCAAAAGATCAGAGGAGACACAGTACTTGGAGCAATTAATCAAAGGACTAAAGATGAACAACGAGACCATGGCACAGGATATAAAGGACATGAAGAAGAGCCTAGAAGAGCATAAAGAAGAAATTGCAAGAGTAAATAAAAAAATAGAAGATCTTATGGAAATAAAAGAAACTGCTGACCAAATTAAAAAGATTCTGGATACTCATAGTATAAGACTAGAGGAAGGTGAACAACGAATCAGTGACCTGGAAGACAGCAGAATGGAGAATGAAAGAACAAAAGAAAGAATGGGGGAAAAATCGAAATGGACCTCAGGGATATGATAGATAATATAAAACGTCCAAATAGAAGGGGAAGAGAAGGGTAAAGATCTAGGAAGAATATTCAAAGAAATTGTTGGGCAAAATTTCCCATATCTTCTAAACACCATAAATATACAAATCATAAATGCCCAGTGAATTCCAAATAGAATAAATCGAAATAAACCCACTCTGAGACATACTGTGATCACACTGTCAAATACAGAAGAGACGGAGCAAGTTCTGAAAGCAGCAAGAGAAAAGCAATTCACCACATACAAAGGAAACAGCATAAGACTAAGTAGTGACTACCTAGCAGCCACCATGGAGGTGAGAAGGCTGTGACATGACACATTTAAAATTCTGAGCAAGAAAAATTGCCAACCAAGAATCCTTTATCCAGCAAACCTCTCCTTCAAATTTGAGGGAGAGCTTAAATTTTTGACAGACAAACAAATGCTGAGAGAATTTGCTAACAAGAGACCTGCCCTACTTGAGATACTAAAGGGAGCCCTACCGACAGAGAAACAAAGAAAAGAGAGAGAGATATGGAGAAAGGTTCAATACTAAAGAGACTCAGTATGGGTACGTTAAAGGACATTAATAGAGAAAGGGAAAAAATACCTATGACAAACATAAACCAAAGGATAAGATGGCTGATTCAAGAAATGCCTTCACAGTAATAATGTTGAATGTAAATGGATTAAACTCCCCAATTAAAAGATATAGAGTCACAGAATGGATCAAAAAAAAAAAAAACCTGAACCATCAATATGTTGCATACAAAAGACTCATCTTAGACACAGGGACACAAAGAAATTGAAAGTGAAAGGATGGAAAAAATATTGCATGCAAGCTACAGCCAAAAGAAAGCAGGAGTAGCAGTATTAATCTCAGATAAAATAGACTTTAAATGCAAGGATGTTATGAGAGACAAAGGAGGCCACTACATACTAATAAAAGGGGCAATTCAACAAGAAGTAACAATCATAAATGGTTATACACCCAATCATGGTGCCACAAAATACATGAGACAAACACTGGCAAAACTAAAGGAAGGAACTGATGTTTCCACAATAATTGTGGGAGACTTCAACACATCACTCTCTCCTATAGATAGATCAACCAGACACAAGACCAATAAGGAAACTGAAAACCTAAACAATTTGACAAATGAATTGGATTTAACAGACATATATAGAACATTACATCCCAAATACCAGGATACACATTTTGTCTCTAGTGCTCACAGAACTTCCTCCAGAATACATCATATGCTGGGACATAAAACAAGCCTCAATAAATTAAAAAAAAATTGAAATTATTCACAGCACATTCTCTGACCACAATGGAATACAATTAGAAGTCAATAAAAGAAAATTCACAAATACCTGGAGGTTAAACAACACCCACCTAAATAATCAGTGGGTTAAAGAAGAAATAGCAAGAGAAATTGCTAAATATATAGACAAATGAAAATGAGAACACAACGTACCAAAACCTATGGGATGCAGAAAAGCAGTACTGAGGGGGAAATTTATAGCACTAAACACATACATTAAAAAGGAAGAAAGAGCCAAAATCAAAGAACTAATGGAGCAACTGAAGAAGCTAGAAAATGAACAGCGAACCATTCCTAAACCAAGTAAAAGAAAAGAAATAACAAGGATTAAAGCAGAAATAAATGACATAGAGAACAAAAAAACAATAGAGAGGATAAATATCACCAAAATTTGGTTCTTTGAGAAGATCAACAAGATTGACAAGCCCCTAGCTAGACTGACAAAATAAAAAAGAGAGAAGACCCACATAAACAAAATAATGAGTGAGAAAGGTGACATTACTGCGGATCCCGAAGAAATTTAAAAAATTATAAGAGGATACTATGAACAACTGTACGCCAACAAACTGGATAATGTAGAGGAAATGGACAATTTCCTGGAAACATATGAACAACCTAGACTGACCAGAGAAGAAACAGAAGACCTCAACCAACCAATCACAAGCAAAGAGATCCAAACAGTCATCAAAAAGCTTCAGACAAATAAATGCCCAGGGCCAGATGGCTTCACAGGGGAATTCTACCAAACTTTCCAAAAAGAACTGACACCAATCTTACTTCAACTCTTTCAAAACATCGAAGAAAATGGAACACTACCTAACTCACTTTATGAAGCTAACATCAATCTAATACCAAAACCAGGCAAAGATGCTACAAAAAAGGAAAACTCCAGGGCTATCTCCCTAATGAATACAGATGCAAAAATTCTCAACAACATACTTGCAAATCGAATCCAATGAGATACCATCTCACATCAATTAGAATGGCTGCCATTAAACAAACAGGAAACTACAAATGCTGGAGAGGATGTGGAGAAACTGGAACTCTTACTCATACTTGCAAATCGAATCCAAAATTAAAAAAATCATACACCATGACCAAGTGGGGTTCATTCTAGGCATGCAAGGATGGTTCAACATTAGAAAATCAATCAATGTATTATAACACATTAATAAATCAAAAGAGAAAAATCAAATGATCATCTCAATAGATGCTGAAAAAGCATTCAAGAAAATCCAACATCCCTTTTTGGTAAAAACACTTCAGAGGGTAGGAATTGAAGGAAACTTCCTCAATATGATAAAGAGCATATAAGAAAAACCCACAGCCAGCATAGTACTCAATGGTGAGAGACTGAAAGCCTTCCCTCTAAGATCAGGAACAAGACAAGGATGCCCACTGTCACCACTGTTATTCAGCATTGTGCTGGAAGTGCTAGTCAGGGCAATCCGGCAAGACAAAGAAATAAAAGGCATCCAAATTGAAAAGGATGAAGTAAAACTGTTTGCAGATGATATGATCTTATATCTGGAAAACCCTGTGAAATTGATAATACAGCTACTAGAGCTAATAAACAAATTTAGCAAAGTAGCGGGATACAAGATTAATGCTCATAAGTCAGTAATGTTTCTATATGCTGGAAATGAACAAATTGAAGAGACACTCAAGAAAAAGATACCATTTTCAATAGCAACTAAAAAAATCAAGTACCTAGGAATAAACTTAATCAAAGGTGTAAAAGACCTACACAAAGAAAACTATATAACCTTACTAAAAGAAATAGAAGGGGACCTTAAAAGGTGGAAAAATATTCCATGTTTGTGGATAGGAAGAATAAATGTCATTAAGATGTCAATTCTACCCAAACTCATCTACAGATTCAATGCAATCCCAATAAAAATTCCAACAACCTACTTTGCAGACTTGGAAAAGCTAGCAATCAAATTTATTTGGAAAGGAAAGACGCCTCGAATTGCTAAAGACACTAAAAAAGAAAAATGACGTGGGAGGACTTACACTCCCTGACTCTGAAGCTTATTATAAAGCCACAGTTGTCAAAACAGCATGGTACTGGCACAAAGATAGACATATTGATCAATGGAATCGAATTGAGAATTCAGAGACAGACCCCCAGATCTATGGCCAACTGATCTTTGATAAGGCTCCCAAAGCCACTGAACTGGGACATAACAGTCTTTTCAACAAATGGGGCTGGGAGAGCTGGATATCCATATCTAAAAGAATGAAACAGGACCCCTACCTCACACCCTACACAAAAATTAACTCAAAATGGATCAAAGATCTCAATATAAAGGACGGTACCATAAAACTCCTAGAAGATAATGTAGGGAAACATCTTCAACATCTTCAAGACCTTGTATTATGTGGCCACTTCCTAGACTTTACACCCAAAGCACAAGCAACAAAAGAAAAAATAGATCAATGGGAACTCCTCAAGCTCAGAAGTTTCTGTACCTCAAAGGAATTTGTCAAAAAGGCAGAGGCAGCCAACTCAATGGGAAAAAATTTTTGGAAACCATGTATCTGACAGAAGACTGATATCTTGCATACATAAAGAAATCCTACAACTCAACGACAGGAGTACAGACAGCCCAATTATAAAATCGGCAAAAGATATGAAAAGACAGTTCTCTGAAGAGGAAATACAAATGGCCAAGAAACACATGAAAAAATGTTCAGCTTCACTAGCTATTAGAGAGATGCAAATTAAGACCACAATGAGATACCATCTCACATCAATTAGAATGGCTGCCATTAAACAAACAGGAAACTACAAATGCTGGAGGGGATGTGGAGAAATTGGGATTCTTATTCATTGTTGGTGGGACAGTATAATGGTTCAGCCACTCTGAAAGTCAGTCTTTCAGTTCCTTAGAAAACTAGATATAGAGTTATCCTTCGATCCAGCGATTGCACTTCTCGGTATATACCCGGAAGATCTGAAAGCAGTGACACGAACAGATATCCGCACGCCAATGTTCATAGCAGCATTATTCACAACTGCCAACAGATGGAAACAATCCAAATGTCCTTCAATAGATGAGAGGATAAATAAAATATGGTATATACACACGATGGAATACTAAGCGGCAGTAAGAAGGAACGATCTCGTGAAACATATGACAACATGGATGAACCCTGAAGACATAATGCTGAGCGAAATAAGCCAGGCACAAAAAGAGAAATATTATATGCTACCACTAATGTGAACTTTGAAAAATGTAAAACAAATGGTTTATAATGTAGAATGTAGGGGAACTAGCAATAGAGAGCAATTAAGGATTGGGGAACAATAATCCAAGAAGAACAGATAAGCTATTTAACGTTCTGGGGATGCCCAGGAATGACTATGGTCTGTTAATTTCTGATGGGGATAGTAGGAACCAGTTCACAGAAATGTTGCTATATTAGGTTACTTTCGTGCGGTAGAGTAGGAACATGTTGGAAGTAAAGTAGTTATCTTAGGTTAGTTGTCTTTTCCTTACTCCCTTGTTATGGTTTGTTGGAAATGTTTTTTTATTGCATTTAAAAAAATTTTTTTTGATAAAATTGATTAAAAAAAAAAAAGCTAATTAAAAAAAAAACAATGAAAAAAATATGCAGAGCCCCCTTGAGGAGCTCGTGGAGACTGCAGGGGTATTGGGCTTCCCCACCTTGATGGTTGCTGATGTGCTCACAGACATAGGGGACTGGTGGTTTGATGGGTTGAGCCCTCTACCATAGGACTTGCACTTGGGAAGACTTGCTGCAAAGGAGAGGCTAGGCCTCCCTATAATTGTGCTTAAGAGCCTCCTCCCAAATACTTCTTTGTTGCTCAGATGTGGCCCTCCCTCTCTAGCTAAGCCAACTTGGCAGGTGAAATCACTGTCCTCCCCGCTACGTGGGATCAGACACCCAGGGGAGTGAATCTCCCTGGCAACGTGGAATATGACTCCCAGGGAGGAATGTAGACCCGGCATCGTGGGATGGAGAACATCTTCTTGACCAAAAGGGGGATGTGAAAGGAAATGAAATAAACTACAGTGGCAGAGAGATTCCAAACGGAGGTAGAAAATTTGAAATGCACCATTTGAGGTAGTTAATTAGATAGTCATTTAAAGGTCATGGTGAAACATTCTTCCTGCCTTTCCCAATAGAACTACATTTTCAGTTTACCAAAGAGCATGAGGGCAACTAATAAGAAGGAATGACTGATTTAGAAAAACATTACTGATTCAGATGAGGATTTCCAATTGTTATAAAAATCATTATGTGAATCACTGACAGGAAACTGTATATCCACAAATTGCCAAAACATGATCAAACAGATTACTTTCTGACTACACTGTGTGAATTAACTCTGCCCCCATAATTCTCTCTCCCTCTTTTTTTTTTTGAGATACCATATTTATTTAATATGGAACATTCAAAACTGGTTCCGCTCTTAGAAACTTTTAGTTATGAATCCTGATGCACAGGAAGGGACCCTAGGACAGAGGTCATTTTAATAAAATGTACATTCTGCTGTTATAATGACTTGGACTTTTACCCCAAATGTCTGTGTGATCCTCCACCCCTCTGAGGCAGGCTGGACCACATGCAAGGCTCCAGAGATATCTTTACCCTTTTAGTTGAGGACCTCTAGTTTTCAGATAATACAAAGAGTCCTCTCTCTCTCCTTTTTCCCTCCTGGATGTGATCTTCTGAACTTAGTATTTTAAGTTCACGGAACAATAAATCTCTGAAGAAAGGCTAATGGCATCTGGGCTTCCTCTGTCACATGGGAAGGCTCATGGCTGGAGTTTGCTGGGCCTCTCCTGGGTTTAGCTTCTGGTTTCGGTGACTTTCTCCAAACTGTCTCTGGGCTTCTGTCTTAACTTCTCCCAGGGGCAAACTCTGGATTACATACATTTGCTTCTTTCCCATAATTCTCTTTTGCATTACCCTGCTTACTTTTCTTCATGGCACATATCAGTATATATAATATATTTTCTATTTATTTGTTTACTTGCTTATTATACATCTTACCTACTAGATTGTCAACTCTGTGAAAGCAGGATCTGTAATGGTCTTGCTCTCCACTGTACTGATGGGGCTAGCGCAGTATCTGGCTAAGTGTAGACACTAAATAAACCTTGAGTATGTGAATAACCATACTTTTTGTCAGTAGAGGCAAGTATTTAAGTCTAAATACAGAAAAGGAACTGGAATACAGTCGGTTGCATTGGGAATGATCTTAATTTGCTTCTTCAGGTTTCACAGGCCTTTGAAGGGAGTTTCCCAACAAAAACATCACAAGGTCCACCTCCTCTCTGACCAGGTGGGCTTTCTCCTCTGGTGATGGCTTTCTTTGCTTCATCAGCCCTCACTCACCTGACCCTGTCTTCTTGTCACATCCTTTGCAACCCTCCAGAGCTCCTTTCCTTCCTCCAATCAGATGATCACAACTGGCTTACAACTGGAATATCCTCCTTACACCAAAGAAAGGTGATAAATGGTATTAAAAAATTACAAGAAAAATATCCAATTCTAAAAAATGCTTTTGAGAATTGGTTAACTTTTTTAAAAATAAAGTAAAAATAATTTTGATAAAGACCTCAGAGAATAGAAATGTGAGGGAATGGAAAGAACATTCACCTCAGAGTGACCATAGAATTATGAAGCATTAAGAGACCAGAAAGGTAAAGAAAGGTCCTATTTTATTTAAACCTAAGCTTACTCTATCCTGAGAGGCAGTATAAAGTAACAATTAGGAACACTGCTTTGGCTCCAGACTGCCTGGATAGACAACCTGCTTCTGATCCTAACTGGCTATGTAACCTTGGACTCTGTGCCTCAAGTGATCTCTTCCATAAAATGATAAAACCAATAGTATTCATGTCATAGTATCATTGTCAGAATTAAATGAGTCAATATATTTAAAGTGCTTAGAACAGGGCCTGGTACAAGGCAAGAACTATGTTAAACTGAGAGAAAAACAAATAGTTTAGTAAGACATTAAAAGGCCCTTGCTGGAATACTGTTTTAATGTTAAATGCAAAGTTCTTTAACCACAAAGCAGGTATAAGACAATATTTGTGGCAGGAAATGAATTTGAATTCTGTTTTTCAATCCACCAAAATATAAAGGGTAGAGATTCTTTAAATAATCAGAACAAATCAGGACCCAGTGTTTACCTTAAGGTAGGTAAGAAAAATAACATAAAACATCTGTCACAATTCTAAGCTCAAATACAATATAACATCTTAACGGTTATGCTGTCAGTGTCCCAAGAGTGTAATCCTGCTCCCTGGGTATCAAGGAAGGTAAAAGTACATGAAGGGTCTCAGAAGATATGAGCATCATGAAGAATGGTGAAGGTGCTAATGGAAGCGTCATCTGAAACGAAACAAAATTCAACCCATTCCCTTGGAAAAAAGGAGAAGAAATCCACCTAGTTTCTTTAAGATAGCCTTGAGTTCAGTGAATTCCAGAGAACATATTCTAAATTATTTGAGACAGACAGATTTACCCAATGAAACCAAGTTGCTGTAGTTCTCCATCATCACATCCCAGTACAAGTCCCTCTGAGCAGAATCCAGATATTCCCATTCCTCCTGAGAAAAGCTGATGACCACATCCCTGAAGGTCACCAATTCCTGAAACAAAAAGCCCATATATTAGAGGTAAAATTGAAGGAAATATTTTCGACAAAAAGAGAAGAAATAAATAATTTTATTACAGAAAGCATTCTAGATAGTAAATGAGTGGGCCAGGAGTAGATGCCTATAGCATGGGAAGTGAGGAAATTAGTGCTATTGAACAAGGTTATCTATATATTATCTAGACGTCAGCCAAAGATGTCCAGAAATGAATAATCAGCTGACAAATTGAAAATATCTATCTTAGAAAATATCTTATGACCAAAATTTTAAAATTTCTTGCAGCCCAAGTTCATTATTATGTCATATATCACTATTGCATGCATGATAAGAATTATTCCTTCTAATGAAAAATTATTTAGCAAATACATTTTAGTGGCTTCAGAGTATTCTATTATCAGTTTTAATCATGGTCTTATTTTTAGATATGGTTTTACTCCTTAGACAATTGGAGTTAGACAAGGTCTTTTCCAATTCTTGGAGTCTATAATCATCTGCTATCTACGTGTGACTGAAGCCAATCAACACCAAATCCAATATACCTGGAAACACAGGTCTGTGGAGAAATTGAGTTTGCCCATGTGTTGTCAAATGGATCTATCTGCTCTTTTTCTCTATCCAAGAATATTACAGGGGATAGAAAATGCCTCCATCTAGGGATTTCACTTCTATGCTAAAACTACTCTTGTTAAGACTGAGCACATAGGAGTGCTGAACATTATTTGGAGAATAGAGAGGCACACAGGAGGGACACTGTGTTGTTTTGGCTCTAGCCAAGAGATAAAGTAAGAAATTGTGGGGATGTGAGGAAGGCTTGTTATTAGGACTGTTTAGCGGGAAGTTTCAGAAAAAGGAAACATTCATAAGGCATAAATGACTATTCACAAAGGAGAGAGAAATAGCAACTTACATTGTCCATACTTAGAACCATAAAAAATTGGTCAGGCAATTCCACTTCTGGCATGACAGCGTGAGGAGCTCCACGGACATGCTCCCCAGTGAAACTGGTGAAAATTATTTAAAAAAAAAACAAAAAAAAAATCCATTTAAAGTCTCTGGAAATGGCCCTATGGGCATACAGAAAACAAAGAAACATTTATTCAAGAAGACTCCATAAGAACTGTGAGAGTTTGTGGAATTTGAACCAACACCTGTCCTTCCTCACCCCTCCGATCTCTGTGAGGAAAAAAAACACTCTTCTCTAGACTGGTAAAACCAAGAACACATGACATTTTCTCCCCACCCCAGACTCTCAGACAGAGGGTTGTCTTTCCAGGAGGGGGTAGGACATGAGTTATTTCTCATATTGCCCCCAGTTACCTGTTGCTTAGGCTAAGTTCTGGGTGAGTGCAGACGAGGAATCAGGGATCCCCTCTTCCACCCAGATCCGTCTTGTGAAATGGAGGTTCTGCCTTGGACACAGCACCTCTGAAAATACTGGGGTCCCAATCACCTTCACTCTGGCTTGTGGGGTGGCAAGTCAAAGAAAGTTGGAGCTGCTATACCCCCAATCCACCAAGTGATCAGCTCATAAAGTAGGGGTGCCACTCAGAAAATACTGTCCTTGCACCCAGCACCAGAGCCACAGCCATGGCTTAGAGATTTTCCCCAAGAGGAGAAACAGATCATAGAATCGAGTTCCTAAAGGAACTGATTTCATTTGCAATAATTTTGAGAAGTTTAAGTCTAACTGCTCTCAAAAACTGTGGATGTTTTGTTGAAGGCAATTAGAAGATTTATAGATTCAGTGGAGACATACACTAAACTGTAGGACAGCTAGTTTGTGCAAAGAAACATGGAAAGAGAGAGCTTTGTAGAGCCCTCCTATTCTCAGAGCAAACCTCAAACATTGACCTTGGGAACTACATTTCAAAGTGGCCCAAATTTGATTGCAATAGTCTGTGAAGCAACTTACACCCTCAGGCATTGCTGAAAACAGTAGAGCCATCAGACCAAATTAATGGAGCTTAACAGCTCGAGTGTGTCAGGGAAAGAAACAGAGAAAGACAGCCCTCCTGAAACCAGTGTCATTGGAAGGTGGCTCTGGGAATACCCAAGGATGCACCCCTGGGGAGCAAAATTAGAGGTTTCACACTGCAGGGAGAAAACAGACTTCATTAAAATTATCCATGCAGTCACTAAACAAGTAAACAAGAGAGAGATGGGAGAAAAGCTATACTGGGCTGTGGAAATTACTCCAGTTGGTAAATCAAATCCACAAGAACAAAGAGAACCAGAAATTATAAATAAGAAGGTTAACATAACAAAAGCTATAAATGTATACAAGCTCTCCTAACTTCTTTAAAAGACATAAAATTATATAAGGTAAAAATTATAACGATGGTTGGGTTTGAAACATTTATAGCTGTAATGGTTTAAAAATATTACCACAAAGTGGGTGTGGGGGTGGGGTGGGGAATAGAGCTATATAGGAGTCTCATTTCTCACTGGAATTAAGAAAGTATAACTCTGAAGCTGTTTCTGAAAAGTTAATATTTACATGGTAAGTATTAGAGTAGCCAATAGGAAATAAGTAAAAAAAAAATACAGTGAAAAAAATTAAAGGAATTAAAATGCATAAATAGAAGATATACACTTAATGGGAAAAAAGCAATAAAGGGGAAATAGAGGAACATAGTGTGAAATGGCAGACATAAGTACAACTATATAAATAACAACATTAAATGTGGATGGATTAAACAATCAAATCCAAAGGGAGAGATGGTCAGGCTGGATTTTTTAAAAAAAAGATCAGATAAAAAAACAAGATCCAACTTTATCCTGTCTACAGGAGATACACTTTATATTCGAAGATCTAAATATATAGAATGTAAGGGGATGGAAAAAGATATATCCTGCAAACAACAAGTGTATATTTTAGCAAGTAGAAAAAGAATTAGCACACTTGAAGAGAGTTCAATTGAGATTATCCAGACTGAAGAGCCGAAAGAGAAAATAACAAAGAAAAGTAAACAGTACCCAAGAGACCTGTGGGACACCATCAAGTAAACTAGTATATGCATAATGGGAGTTCCAGAGGGAGAGAAGAGATAGAAAGGGCCAGAAAGAATATTTGAAGAAATAATGACCAAAAACTTCCTAGGATAAACAAAAAGATGGACATTGTGACATACTATAGTCATGTTGCAGAAAGACAAAGACAAAGAGAGACTCTTGAAAGCAGTAAGACAGAGCAACTCCTCATGTATAAGAGATCTTCAATAAGATTAATAGCCATTTCATCTTCAGAAACCATGAAGGACAGAAGGAAGGGAGATGACATATTTCAAGTGCTGAAAGAAAAATATTGTCAACTAAGAATTCTATATCTGACAAAAATATCCTTCAAAAATGAAGAAGAAATAAAATCATACCTAGATAAAAACAAAAATTGAGGGAGTTCATCAATAATGGACTTGCCTTACAAGAAAGGAGGAGGTCCTTCAGGTGAAATGAAACGGCACTGAAGTGTAACTCAAAGCCATATGATGAAATAAAAAGCAAAGGTAAAAAGTGACTACATAGGTAAATATAAAGCCAGCGTTATTATAATTTTGGTTTGTAAGTCTTGTTTTTATTTCCTACATGATTTAAACAACAAAATGCATAAAACAATGATCATAAATCTATGTTAATGGGCACACAATGCATAAAGATTTAATTATGATGTTAACAGCATAAAGGAGAATGGAAAGAGCTGTATAGAAGCAGAGATTTTTGTATATGATGGAAACTCAATTGGTGTGCAGTAAAATGTTGACTTGGCAGATCTCAAATGTTCCTACACTGCCCATTCCAAAAAAGGAAAGACCCTTGATCAGCCACTGGCCCTTGGAATATCTTGCTGATATGCATGTCTTTAGAAACCAGGGGCCTTGGGCCACACTGAATCAGCATGAACTCTGGAGAGGCTGGAAGCTGAGTAACTAAGGCCAGCTACACAGACACTCCAGAGCTACATGACCACCATTAAAAACCCTGGACACCAAGGCTTGGGTGAGCTTCCCTGGTGGACAGTACTCCATATCCGTTGTCACAAACTATTGCCAGAGAATTAAGGACTGTCTGCATGACATCACTAGGAAAGGACAACTGGAAGCTTATCTTGTCCCTCCTGGATTTTGTCCTATGTGATTTTTAACTTTGCTGATTTTAATCTCTATCCTTTCATTGTAATAAACCATAACTCTGAGTTTTTCTGTATTCTGTATGCCTTTCTAGAAAATCTAGATCCTAAGAGTAGTCTTGGGGATCCCCATGCACAATTGGTATTGATAGCAGAATAATTGGGAAAATGCTCAGTATAGTCCTTTAGCTGGTAAATGCTGAGTAGTCTTTGGTAGTTAGAAACGCTTATTATAATCAAATCACTCAACTAGCTTTGATTCACTTTAAGCTTGAAAGCCCTTACTAGCATAGTCTGCTGTGGTCTAATTTTAAAAGCTTACACTCTTTTTCTTGGTACATTAATGAGATCTTTTCCCAGCTCTACTTGTAGGGATTAGATATCACCCCCCGAAAGGGTCAAATCCATATGGACTACATCAGTACTTTCCTCCCTTTTAAGGACAAGATCAGAGGACTGAATGGTCAACAAAGAGAGAAGGGCCTACAAGATAACAGGATATGCTGACCACACAAAATGAAGCAGACAACCATTACTCAATTTTAATGAATCCTTTTTTTTCCCTTTTATTATTTTTTTTTCTGCTTTCTTCTGAACCTTTGCCATTCCTTTGCTTGTTTGAACTATGAAAGCTAAAGTCACCTTTCTCACTTCAAACTAGTCTTGGAAAGATTTTCATTTTCTCCAGTTCCTTGTTGATGCAACTTCAATAAACTTCCCTTCTCATCAAAGCAAAGAGACTTGTTTCTCTGATGCGGGATCAGATGGGCCTAACTGTATAGGACAGTGTTTTTATTACGGTGTTCCAGTTTGCTAAAACTGCCGGAATGCAAAATACCAGAAAATGGATTGGCTTTTACAATGGGGGTTTATTAGTTCACAAATTTATGATTCTAAGGCCATGAAAATGTCCAAATTTAGGCATTAAGAGGTAGGCCTCTGAGGAAAAGGCCACTTGCGTCGGGAATCTATGTCAGCTGGGAAGGCACGTGGCATCTGCTGGTCCTTTGGTCCTGGGTTGCATTGCTTTCAGCTTCTGATTCCAGCGGCTTTCTCCTTAAGTATCTGTGGGTTCTCACTTAGCTTCTTCATGGCAAACTCTGGGCTTCATCTCTTAGCTTAGCATCTCCAAATGTCTGGGTCTGGGTTGGCTCTAAACTCTCTTTAAAATGTCTCTGCCTTTTATCCTCTCATAGAGGATACCAGTAAACTAATTAAGACCCACCTTGAATGGGCAGGGTCACATCTCCATGGAAATAATCTAATCAAAAGGTCCCATCTACAATTGGGTAGGTCACAGCTCCATGGAAACAACCTAAGCAAAAGATCCCACCCACAATAGGTCTGCACCCAGAAGAGTGGATTGAAAGAACATAGTCTTTCCTTGGGTACATTACAGTTTCAAACTGGCACAGATGGTAACAATTTAGCAAGCCAGACAGAAGCTGCCCAATCTGCAGCTCATCAGCTGCAGGGCTCTCTTGGACCCCCCAGCTCCATGCCTAGCAGCTGCCAGGGAATTCTTCCTGGAGGACTGGGACTGGAGGGTCCAGGTAGACTGCCTGCCATGGATGGACACCACGTATATCTGGGTGAAGGTGACTTTGCAGTCAGGACTTTCCCTGTGCTAGGTAAGTGCGTGATCTTTCGGTGTGTTCACTTTCCTTCCTTTTTTTTTTA
Organism: Choloepus didactylus; assembly: GCF_015220235.1. Lineage (NCBI taxonomy): Eukaryota > Metazoa > Chordata > Mammalia > Pilosa > Megalonychidae > Choloepus > Choloepus didactylus. Next base: position 18,263,370 of record NC_051333.1, read on the forward strand.
AGCGTATTTCCTTTTGTTTTATTTAGCCTATTGTGTGAAAAGAGATCATGCATGCAGACCCAGGTTTGAGCCCCAATATCTGTTACCCTGGATTTGTGGTTTTCCTTTTGAATGTGTGCAGTTTGTGCAGTTTGCAGTGTGTGGGGAATCAGTTGTTTGAGGAGCCCTACTCTGATCTTCTGTCTTTGTGATTTCTGTTGACATTGCTCAGCCATGGGATACTCTCAAAGTATGCTGGCTACATCTCCTTTGGGAAGTATTCTTAATGATTGGTCTAAATTTAGAGAAAGTCATTTAAAGAAGGAATTGTTAGTACATTATTGCAACTCTGTGTGGCCACAACATAAATTAAGTAAAGGGGCAGAGTGGCCAGAGAATGGGACTCTTGACCTCCAAGTGATTATCCAATAAGAGATGTACTACAAGAAAAACAAGAGATTACAGGAAATGCCCTATATTCAACTATTTGTGGGATTGTGTAAAGATAAAGACATTGTACAAAGACTTAATTTACTGTACCTTGAGGATTCAGAGGGAGCTCTGTGGGAGGAGCCTGTTGCAAGAGAAAAGGAACCTATAGAGGAGGCTGTAAAGCATTGTGAGGTGTTTAAAAGGAAGCCCCTGGGGAGGTGGGGCAAGATGGAGGACTGGTGAGCTGTATGTTTTAGTTACTCCTCCAGGAAAGTAGGTAGAAAGCCAGGAACTGCGTGGACTGGACACCACAGAGCAATCTGACTTTGGGCATACTTCATACAACACTTATGAAAACGTGGAACTGCTGAGATCAGCGAAATCTGTAAGTTTTTGTGGCCAGGGGACCCGCACCCCTCCCTGCCAGGCTCAGTCCCGTGGGAGGAGGGGCTGTCAGCTCCGGGAAGGAGAAGGGAGAACTGCAGTGGCAGCCCTTATCGGAAACTCATTCTACTGATCCAAACTCCAACCATAGATAGACTGAGACCAGACACCAGAGAATCTGAGAGCAGGCAGCCCAGCAGAGAGGACACAGGCATAGAAAAAAACAACACGAAAAACTCCAAAATAAAAGCGGAGGATTTTTGGAGTTCTAGTGAACATAGAAAGGGGAAGGGTAGAGCTCAGGCCCTGAGGCTCATATGCAAATCCCGAAGAAAAGCTGATCTCTCTGCCCTGTGGACCTTTCCTTAATGGCCCTAAGACTCACTGTGTTCCAGAAGGGGAAGAAAAGGGTAAAGGCCTAGGAAGAGTATTCAAAGAAATTGTTGGGGAAAACTTCCCAAATCTTCTAAACAACATAAATACACAAATCATAAATGCTCAGCGAACCCCAAATAGAATAAATCCAAATAAACCCACTCCGAGACATATTCTGATCACACTGTCAAACACAGAAGAGAAGGAGCAAGTTCTGAAAGCAGCAAGAGAAAAGCAATTCACCACATACAAAGGAAACAGCATAAGACTAAGTAGTGACTACTCAGCAGCCACCATGGAGGCGAGAAGGCAGTGGCACGATATATTTAAAATTCTGAGTGAGAAAAATTTCCAGCCAAGAATACTTTATCCAGCAAAGCTCTCCTTCAAATCTGAGGGAGAGCTTAAATTTTTCACAGACAAACAAATGCTGAGAGAATTTGCTAACAAGAGACCTGCCCTACTGGAGATACTAAAGGAGCCCTACAGACAGAGAAACAAAGAAAGGACAGAGAGACTTGGAGAAAGGTTCAGTACTAAAGAGATTCGGTATCGGTACAATAAAGGATATTAATAGAGAGAGGGGAAAAATATGACAAACATAAACCAAAGGATAAGGTGGCCGATTCAAGAAATGCCTTCACGGTTATAACGTTGAATGTAAATGGATTAAACTCCCCAATTAAAAGATATAGATTCGCAGAATGGATCAAAAAAAATGAACCATCAATATGTTGCATACAAGAGACTCATCTTAGACACAGGGACACAAAGAAACTGAAAGTGAAAGGATGGAAAAAAATATTTCATGCAAGCTACAGCCAAAAGAAACCAGGTATAGCAATATTAATCTCAGATAAAATAGACTTCAAATCCAGGGATGTTTTGAGAGACAAAGAAGGCCACTACATACTAATAAAAGGGGCAATTCAGCAAGAAGAAATAACAATCGTAAATGTCTATGCACCCAATCAAGGTGCCACAAAATACATGAGAGAAACACTGGCAAAACTAAAGGAAGCAATTGATGTTTCCACAATAATTGTGGGAGACTTCAACACATCACTCTCTCCTATAGATAGATCAACCAGACAGAAGACCAATAAGGAAATTGAAAACCTAAACAATCTGATAAATGAATTAGATTTAACAGACATATACAGGACATTACATCCCAAATCACCAGGATACACATACTTTTCTAGTGCTCATGGAACTTTCTCCAGAATGGATCATATGCTGGGACATAAAACAAGCCTCAGTAAATTTAAAAAGGTTGAAATTATTCAAAGCACATTCTCTGACCACAATGGAATACAATTAGAAGTCAATAACCATCAGAGACTTAGAAAATTCACAAATACCTGGAGGTTAAACAATACACTCCTAAACAATCAGTGGGTTAAAGAAGAAATAGCAAGAGAAATTGCTAAATATATAGAGACGAATGAAAATCAGAACACAACATACCAAAACCTATGGGATGCAGCAAAAGCAGTGCTAAGGGGGAAATTTATAGCACTAAACGCATATATTAAAAAGGAAGAAAGAGCCAAAATCAAAGAACTAATGGATCAACTGAAGAAGCTAGAAAATGAACAGCAAACCAATCCTAAACCAAGTAGAAGAAAAGAAATAACAAGGATTAAAGCAGAAATAAATGACATAGAGAACAAAAAAACAATAGAGAGGATAAATATCACCAAAAGTTGGATCTTTGAGAAGATCAACAAGATTGACAAGCCCCTAGCTAGACTGACAAAATCAAAAAGAGAGAAGACCCATATAAACAAAATAATGAATGAAAAAGGTGACATAACTGCAGATCCTGAAGAAATTAAAAAAATTATAAGAGGATACTATGAACAACTGTATGGCAACAAACTGGATAATGTAGAGGAAATGGACAATTTCCTGGAAACATATGAACAACCTAGACTGACCAAAGAAGAAATAGAAGACCTCAACCAACCCATCACAAGCAAAGAGATCCAATCAGTCATCAAAAATCTTCCCACAAATAAATGCCCAGGGCCAGATGGCTTCACAGAGGAATTCTACCAAACTTTCCAGAAAGAACTGACACCAATCTTACTCAAACTCTTTCAAAACATTGAAGAAAATGGAACACTACCTAACTCATTTTATGAAGCTAACATCAATCTAATACCAAAACCAGGCAAAGATGCTACAAAATAGGAAAACTACCGGCCAATCTCCCTAATGAATATAGATGCAAAAATCCTCAACAAAATACTTGCAAATCGAATCCAAAGACACATTAAAAAAATCATACACCATGACCAAGTGGGGTTTATTCCAGGCATGCAAGGATGGTTCAACATAAGAAAATCAATCAATGTATTACAACACATTAACAAGTCAAAAGGGAAAAATCAATTGATCATCTCAATAGATGCTGAAAAAGCATTTGACAAAATCCAACATCCCTTTTTGATAAAAACACTTCAAAAGGTAGGAATTGAAGGAAACTTCCTCAACATGATAAAGAGCATATATGAAAAACCCACAGCCAGCATAGTACTCAATGGAGAGAGACTGAAAGCCTTCCCTCTAAGATCAGGAACAAGACAAGGATGCCCGCTATCACCACTGTTATTCAACATTGTGCTGGAAGTGCTAGCCAGGGCAATCCGGCAAGACAAAGAAATAAAAGGCATCCAAATTGGAAAAGAAGAATTAAAACTGTCATTGTTTGCAGATGATATGATCTTATATCTAGAAAACCCTGAGAAATCGACGATACAGCTACTAGAGCTAATAAACAAATTTAGCAAAGTAGCGGGATACAAGGTTAATGCACATAAGTCAGTAATGTTTCTATATGCTAGAAATGAACAAACTGAAGAGACACTCAAGAAAAAGATACCATTTTTAATAGCAACTAAAAAAATCAAGTACCTAGGAATCAACTTAACCAAAGATGTAAAAGACCTATACAAAGAAAACTACATAACTCTACTAAAAGAAATAGAAGGGGACCTTAAAAGACGGAAAAATATTCCATGTTCATGGATAGGAAGACTAAATGTCATTAAGATGTCAATTCTACCCAAACTCATCTACAGATTCAATGCAATCCCAATCAAAATTCCAACAACCTACTTTGCAGACTTGGAAAAGCTAGTTATCAAATTTATTTGGAAAGGGAAGATGCCTCGAATTGCTAAAGACACTCTAAAAAAGAAAAACGAAGTGGGAGGACTTACACTCCCTGACTTTGAAGCTTATTATAAAGCCACAGTGGCCAAAACAGCATGGTACTGGCACAAAGATAGACATATAGATCAATGGAATTGAATTGAGAATTCGGAGATAGACCCTCAGATCTATGGCCGACTGATCTTTGATAAGGCCCCCAAAGTCACTGAACTGAGTCATAATGGTCTTTTCAACAAATGGGGCTGGGAGAGTTGGATATCCATATCCAAAAGAATGAAAGAGGACCCCTACCTCACCCCCTACACAAAAATTAACTCAAAATGGACCAAAGATCTCAATATAAAAGAAAGTACCATAAAACTCCTAGAAGATAATGTAGGAAAACATCTTCAAGACCTTGTATTAGGCGGCTACTTCCTAGACTTTACACCCAAAGCACAAGCAACAAAAGAGAAAATAGATAAATGGGAACTCCTCAAGCTTAGAAGTTTCTGCACCTCAAAGGAATTTCTCAAAAAGGTAAAGAGGCAGCCAACTCAATGGGAAAAAAGTTTTGGAAACCATGTATCTGACAGAAGACTGATATCTTGCATATATAAAGAAATCCTACAACTCAATGACAATAGTACAGTCGGCCCAATTATAAAATGGGCAAAAGATATGAAAAGACAGTTCTCTGAAGAGGAAATACAAATGGCCAAGAAACACATGAAAAAATGTTCAGCTTCACTAGCTATTAGAGAGATGCAAATTAAGACCACAATGAGACACCATCTAACACCGGTTAGAATGGCTGCCATTAAACAAACAGGAAACTACAAATGCTGGAGGGGATGTGGAGAAATTGGAACTCTTATTCACTGTTGGTGGGACTGTATAATGGTTCAGCCACTCTGGAAGTCAGTCTGGCAGTTCCTTAGAAAACTAGATATAGAGTTACCATTCGACCCAGCGATTGCACTTCTCGGTATATACCCGGAAGATCGGAAAGCAGTGACACGAACAGATATCTGCACGCCAATGTTCATAGCAGCATTATTCACAATTGCCAAGAGATGGAAACAACCCAAATGTCCTTCAACAGATGAGTGGATAAATAAAATGTGGTATATACACACGATGGAATACTACGCGGCAGTAAGAAGGAACGATCTCGTGAAACATATGACAACATGGATGAACCTTGAAGACATAATGCTAAGCGAAATAAGCCAGGCACAAAAAGAGAAATATTATATGCTACCACTAATGTGAACTTTGAAAAATGTAAAACAAATGGCTTATAATGTAGAATGTAGGGGAACTAGCAATAGAGAGCAATTAAGGAAGGGGGAACAATAATCCAAGAAGAACAGATAAGCTATTTAACGTTCTGGGGATGCCCAGGAATGACTATGGTCTGTTAATTTCTGATGGATATAGTAGGAGCAAGTTCACAGAAATGTTGCTATATTAGGTAACTTTCTTGAGGTAAAGTAGGAACATGTTGGAAGTTAAGCAGTTATCTTAGGTTAGTTGTCTTTTTCTTACTCCCTTGTTATGGTCTCTTTAAAATGTTCTTTTATTGTATGTTTGTTTTCTTTTTAACTTTTTTTTCATACAGTTGATTTAAAAAAGAAGGGAAAGTTAAAAATAAAAAAAAAAGGAAAAAAAAAAGATGCAGTGCCCCCTTGAGGAGCCTGTGGAGAATGCAGGGGTATTCGCCTACCCCACCTCCATGGTTGCTAACATGACCACAGACATAGGGGACTGGTGGTTTGATGGGTTGAGCCCTCTACCACAGGTTTTACCCTTGGGAAGACGGTTGCTGCAAAGGAGAGGCTAGGCCTCCCTATGGTTGTGCCTAAGAGCCTCCTCCCGAATGCCTCTTTGTTGCTCAGATGTGGCCCTGTCTCTCTAGCTAAGCCAACTTGAAAGGTGAAATCACTGCCCTCCCTCCTACGTGGGATCAGACACCCAGGGAAGTGAATCTCCCTGGCAACGTGGAATATGACTCCCGGGGAGGAATGTAGACCCGGCATCGTGGGACGGAGAACATCTTCTTGACCAAAAGGGGGATGTGAAAGGAAATGAAATAAGCTTCAGTGGCAGAGAGAATCCAAAAGGAGCCGAGAGGTCACTCTGGAGGGCACTCTTACGCACACTTTAGACAACCCTTTTTAGGTTCTAAAGAATTGGGGTAGCTGGTGGTGGATACCTGAAACTATCAAACTACAACCCAGAACCCATGAATCTCGAAGACAGTTGTATAAAAATGTAGCTTATGAGGGGTGACAAGGGGATTGGGAAAGCCATAAGGACCACACTCCACTTTGTCTAGTTTATGGATGGATGAGTAGAAAAATAGGGGAAGGAAACAAACAGACAAAGGTACCCAGTGTTCTTTTTTACTTCAATTGCTCTTTTTCACTCTAATTATTATTCTTGTTATTCTTGTGTGTGTGCTAATGAAGGTGTCAGGGACTGATTTGGGTGATGAATGTACAACTATGTAATGGTACTGTGAACAATCGAAAGTATGATTTGTTTTGTATGACTGCGTGGTATATGAATATATCTCAATAAAATGAAGATTAAAAAAAAAAAAAAGTAATGGACAGCTCTCTCTGCAGAATGGCGGAATGCTGACTTCACTCTTGTGACCCGTAGCCATCAGGAAAAATCGCCTCTTGTTTTCTTGTTGATGTGGAAGGTTACATCAATTGATTTAAGAATGTTGAACAGTCTTGCTTATCCAGAAAGAATCTCACTTGGCCATGATCTCTTCCACAAAATCATCTGGCCTGAAGATTTCCTTTTTTGTGATCTTTTTAAATGATGAATTCAATAACTGACTGGTAACAGGACTATTCAGATTATCTATTTCATCTAATGAGGTAAAGCCAATCTTCACATTTGGATCAAGACATTGCGCTATGAAGATGTGCTGCCCAGAGTCCCTTCATGATGAACATGTTGTCACAGACGCTGGAGGTGCTGGCAATAGACAGTCTTCATTGTCAACCTTTTCAAGATAATCTGAGATGTAAGGGCTGCTTTGCCCAAGGTATCCCTTACTGTTCCAGTTTGCTAATTCTGCTGTTTTGCAAAATACCAGAAATGGATTGGCTTTTATAAAGGGGATTTATTTGGTTACAAAGTTACAGTCTTAAGGCCATAAAGTGTCCAAGGTAAGGCATCAACAATTGAGTACCTTCACTGGAGAAAGGCCATTGGCATCCAGAAAACCTCTGTTAGCTGGGAAGGCACATGGCTGGTGTCTGCTTGCTTCCCGGCTGCGTTTCAAAATGGCATTCTCCAAAATGTTCGCATCAGCTGCCAATGGCTATCTTCAGTCTGTCTGTCTTGGCTGTAGCCATCAGCTCCTTCATTCTGAGCTTTTATAGGGCTCCAGTTAACTAATCAAGGCCTACCCTGAATGGGTGGGGCCACACCTCCATGGAAATTATCTAATCAGAGTTATCACCTCCAGTTGGCTGGGTCACATCTCCATGGAAACAACCTAATCCAAAGGTTCCAACCTAATCAACACTAATACGACTGCACCCAGAAGATGAATTAAAGAATATGGCTTTTGGTGGGACATAATATATCCAAACTAGCACACTTCCTATGGTAGCCAGTTCCAATACTAATAAAGCTGGGACATCTTGGCTCAGTGGTAGGTAGCCAACCCTAACTCCAGAGTATCTAGTGAGTTTGTCCAAGACTGGCTTTAGACTCAGCTCAATCTTGCTTCCTTCCCTTCCTGCCATAGGTTCTTTTTTTTTTTTTTTTTTTTTTAATCTTCATTTTATTGAGATATATTCATATACCACGCAGTCACACAAAACAAATCGTACTTTCGATTGTTCACAGTACCATTACATAGTTGTACATTCATCACCCAAATCAATCCCTGACACCTTCATTAGCACACACACAAGAATAACAAGAATAATAATTAGAGTGAAAAAGAGCAATTGAAGTAAAAAAGAACACTGGGTACCTTTGTCTGTTTGTTTCCTAGCCCTATTTTTCTACTCATCCATCCATAAACTAGACAAAGTGGAGTGTGGTCCTTATGGCTTTCCCAATCCCATTGTCACCCCTCATAAGCTACATTTTTATACAACTGTCTTTGAGATTCATGGGTTCTGGGTTGTAGTTTGATAGTTACAGGTATCCACCACCAGCTACCCCAATTCTTTAGAACCTAAAAAGGGTTGTCTAAAGTGTGCGTAAGAGTGCCCACCAGAGTGACCTCTCGGCTCCTTTTGGATTCTCTCTGCCACTGAAGCTTATTTCATTTCCTTTCACATCCCCCTTTTGGTCAAGAAGATGTTCTCCGTCCCACGATGCCGGGTCTACATTCCTCCCCGGGAGTCATATTCCACGTTGCCAGGGAGATTCACTCCCCTGGGTGTCTGATCCCACGTAGGGGGGAGGGCAGTGATTTCACCTTTCAAGTTGGCTTAGCTAGAGAGACAGGGCCACATCTGAGCAACAAAGAGGCATTCGGGAGGAGGCTCTTAGGCACAACCATAGGGAGGCCTAGCCTCTCCTTTGCAGCAACCGTCCTCCCAAGGGTACCTGCCATAGGTTCTGATCCAAGGATAAGCCTTAGTAAATGTCTTGCCTTTCTGGTGAAGGCCCATAATACAAAGAAAAAATAAAAGCTGTGTTTTAGGAAAGAACATGAAACTATAGCATGAAAGAATATGGTGTATCACAAAGGCAACAGGAAATCAGGAGATGATGTATTTTTGAGTATTAATGATAAATAAATATGAAGGCTGGGAGACCTATATTATAATGGATCTTGGAATTAGGAAGAGGACAGTGAGTTATAGTCAAAAGGAGGCCGTAATACTTTTTCGTATACAACGAGAGCGGTAATGTTTAGGAAAATTCATCTGGTATTCATGTGCAAGATTAACTGAGTCAGTGAGATATAGATTTGGGAAGATCTGACCAAAAGCAATTCAAATTATGATAATATGTAATGATGAAAATCTAGCAGAGGCATTGCAAGGATGATCAAGAAAGGGGTACAAAGGAAGAAATGAATAGATTCTATTTTAAATAAAGGAAGGGGAAAACCACTTTTAAAAGAATCAAAACTACTCCCACCCAGAATTCTTTGCTGAGAGAAAAAAAATTCCCCTAAAATTTCTATGCTGAGAAAAAAATAGTACTATTGTTTCTCTGACAAAAATAACAAGAGTGAATATTTTTTGGTTAAGATAATTTAAACAAACATATTTCTTTGAAAAAAAAAAGTAATGGACAGACATGAAGGGAGTTATAGACAATTAAATAATAATACCCTGGATAAAAGAAAGGCCATGGAAATAGGAAGGAGGGGATGGATGTGAGAAAACAATCTGGAGGCATGGCCAGGAATAATCAGTGACCAATATGGACATGGGAAGTACTTTGGCCAGCCAATTTCTGAGACAGAAAAAATAAACAGTGGTAGAATTCAATATCCTACTTTCAGTAATGGAAAAAACAACGAGGCAGAAAGAAGATCAAGAAAATAGAAGAATTAGAGGACACTATCAACCAAATAGATCTCTCAAACGTGTACAGAACATTTCATTCAACTACATTAGGATATACATTTTTTTATAGTGCACATGGAATATTCTCAGGATGGATCACATGTTAGCTACAAAACAAACCTCAATAAATTTAAAAGGATATAAATAATGTTCAACCATACTACAAGGCAATTAGAGATCAACAGAAGGAAAAATGGGAAAATCATAAATATGTGGAAATTAAGTAACACGCTCAAATACTTTGAGACTAATGACAATGCAGATAGAACACCTAAAAATCTATGGAATTCAGCTAAAGCAGTGCTTAGAGGAAAATTTATACCTTAAATGCCTATACTGAAAAAGAAGAAAGATTGAAAAGTGAATCAGTGGTTTAAAGGGCCTGGGAGAGATGTGGCCCTCTCTCTCTCTAGCTAAGCCAACTTGAAAGGTGAAATCACTGCCCTCCCCCCTACGTGGGATCAGACACCCAGGGGAGAGAATCTCCCTGGCAACGTGGAATATGACTCCCGGGGAGGAATGTAGACCTGGCATCGTGGGACAGAGAACATCTTCTTGACCAAAAGGGGGATGTGAAAGGAAATGAAATAAGCTTCAGTGGCAGAGAGATTCCAAAAGGAGCCGAGAGGTCACTCTGGTGGGCACTCTTACGCACAATTTAGACAACCCTTTTTAGGTTCTAAAGAATTGGGGTAGCTGGTGGTGGATACCTGAAACTATCAAACTACAACCCAGAACCCATGAATCTCGAAGACAGTTGTATAAAAATGTAGCTTATGAGGGGTGACAATGGGATTGGGAAAGCCATAAGGACCGCACTCCACTTTGTCTAGTTTATGGATGGATGAGTAGAAAAATAGGGGAAGGAAACAAACAGACAAAGGTACCCAGTGTTCTTTTTTACTTTAATTGTTCTTTTTCATTTTAATTATTATTCTTGTTATTTTTGTGTGTGTGCTAATGAAGGTGTCAGGGATTGATTTAGGTGATGAATGTACAACTATGTAATGGTACTGTGAACAATCGAATGTACGATTTGTTTTGTGTGAGTGCGTGGTATGTGAATATATCTCAATAAAATGAAGATTAAAAAAAAAGGGCCTGGGAGAGAGTAAAATGGGGAAGTATTTTAAGATGGAAGGTTTGAGACCTTTATTAACCTTCTATCTTAAAATACTTAAAAAAGATGAGCAAACTAAATCTAAAGCAAGTAGATGATAAAAAATAATAAAGATTGGAGTGGAAACGAATTACACAGACAATAAAAAATATTAGAGAAAATCAAAGAAACCAAAATCTGATTCTTTGAAAAGATTAACAAAGTGGACAAGCTTTTACCTGGTCTAGATTGACCAAGAAAGAGAGAAGACTCAAATTATTAGAATCAAAAATTAGAGAGGACATTGCTACCAACTTTTAAGAAATAAAAGATGATTATAAAGCAAAACTAGAAACACTTGTACACCAATAAATTAGACAACTCAGAAGAAATGAACAAATTGCTGAAACACACAAACTACCCGTTCTGGTTTGAATGTATTATATCCCCCAAAACGCCATTATCTTTGATGCAATCTTGTGCGGGCAGACACATTAGTGTTGATTAGATTGTAATTCTTTGAGTGTTTCCATGGAGATGCAACCCACCCAAATGTAGGTGATAACTCTGCTCAGATAATTTCCATGGAGGTGTGGCCCCACCCATTCAGCATGGGCTGTGATTAGTTTACTAGAGTACTATATAAGCTCAGACAGAAGGAACAAGCTTGCTACAGCCAAGAGGGACACTTTGAGGAACGCACAGGAAGTGAGAGAGGAGCTGCAGTTTACAGAGACATTTTGGAGACAGCCTTTGAAAGCAGACTTTTGCTCCAGAAAAGCTGAGAGGACAAATGCCCCAAGAGCAACTGAGAGTGACATTTTGGAGAGAAGCTGCAGCCTAAAGAGGAAGGTCCTGGGAGAAAGCCATTTTGAAACTAGAACTCTGGAGCAGATGCCAGCAATGTGCCTTCCCAACTAACAGAGGGTTTCCGGACACCACTGACCATCGCTCCAGTGAAGGTACTTGATTGCTGATGCATTATCTTGGACACTTTATGGCCTTAAGACTGTAACTGTGTAACCAAATAAACCCTTTTTTATAAAAGCCAATCCATTTCTAGTATTTTGCAAAAAGGCAACATTAGCAAACTGGAACACTACCAAAGTGTCTCAAGAAAACGTGTGGTGGTGGGTGGGACCTTTTGGTTAGGTTATTTCAATTGAGATGTGACTCAGCCAGTTCACGATGGGTCTTAATTCTTTTACTAGAATCCTTTATGAGAGGATATAAGAGAGATGAAAGAGAGCTTAGAGAAAAAGTCCCCAGAGAAGCTGAGAGAAGAAGCTACTGATGCTAGAAGCTGAAATCAGTGAAAACCGGGAGAGAAAGACCAGCAGACGCCAGCCATGTGCCTTCCCATGTGACAGAGGTGTCCCAGATGCCAGCAGCCTTTCTTTAGAAAGGTATCATCCTATTGATGCCTTGATTTGGACATTTTTAAGACTTAGAACTGTAAATGTGTAAGTTAATACATCCCCATTGTAAAAGCCACCTGTTTTCTGGTATATTGCATTCTGGCAGCTTTAGCAAACCAAAACAACATGGAAAATCTGAATAAAGCTGTAGCAAGTAAAGAGACTGAATCATTAATAAAACAACTACCCACAAAGAAAAGCCAAGGCCCAGATGGTTTCACTGGTGAATTCAACCAAACATTTAAGGAACAATTAATACCTATCTGTTCTGGTTGCTAATGCTGCCATTATGCATAATACCAGTTACAGTCTGAAGGCTATGAAAATGTCCAAATGAAGGCGTCAACACAAGTATACCTTCACCAAAGGAAGGTCAATGGCATCTAGAAACCCTCTGTTAGCTGGGAAGGCATGTGGCTGGCGACTGCTGATTTCACGTTGTGTTCCAGCTCCGCTATCAGCTCCTGTGCATTCTTCGAAGTGTCTCTCTTGGCTGCAGTAGGTCCTCTCTTAGCTTCTCCAGAGAAAAGTGTCAGCAAAAGTCTGCTTTCAACTGCTGTCTCCAAAATGTCTCTCTTGGCTGCAGGTCTGAGGTCCTTCTGTTTGTGAGCTTCTATAGGGCTCCAGTGAACTAATCAAGACCCTCGCTGAATGGGCAGGGCCACACTTCATGGAAAAATCCAATCAAAGGTATAACCAACAGTTGGGTGGGTCACATCTCCATGGAAACAGCCCATTCCTTTACAACACTAATACATCTGCCCCCACAAGATTGCATTAAAGAGCGTGTCATTTTGGGGGACATAATACATCTAAACTGGCACACCATTCTTCACAAACTCTTCTAAAAATAAAAGGGGAGGGAACACTCCTGTACACTTTCAATGAGGCAAGGATTACCCTGATACCAAAGTCAGACAAAGACATCAAAAGAAAAGGATATCAAAAGATAATGAATATGGATGCAAAAATCCTTCATAACATACTAGCAAATCAAGTTGAGCAACATTTAAAAATAATTATACACCACGACAGTTTTAGTTTGCTAAAGCTGACAAAATGCAATATACCAGAAATGGGTTGCCTTTTACAATGGGGATTTATTAACTTACAAGTTTATAGTTCTGAGGCCATGGTAAAGTCCAAATCAAGGCATCAACAGGATACTACCTTCTTCTGAAGAAAGGCTGCTGGTGATCCGCCTCTGTCACATGGGAAGGCACATGGTGTATCTGCTGGCCTTCTCTTCCGGGTTCTGTTGCTTTCAGCTTCTGGCTACTCTGTGGCTTTCTGAGCTTCTCTGTGTTTCTCTCTTTTAGCTTCCATCTCTCTTATCATCTTGGGGCTTTTTTCTGTATCTTCTCTCTGTCTCTTATCCTCTTATATATGACTCCAGTAAGATTGTGCTGTTACATACCCCAGAAAACACCATGCTCTTTTAATCCATCCCTGTGGGGACAGACCTATTGTGGGTGGGATCTTTTGATTAAGGTGTTTCAATTGAAATGTGACCCAGCCCATTCAAGGTGGGTCATGATCCTTTACTGTTTATAAGAGGATAAAAGGCAGAGACATTTGGAGACAGCTTAGAGAGAGAAACGCCCTGGAGATGCTAAGAGAGAATCCACAGACGATCAGAGAGAAAGCCACTGGAATCAGAAGCTGAAAGCAATGAAACCCAGGAGTGAAGGACCAGCAGACACTGGCCATGTGCCTTGGTATCTGACAGAGGAACCTTTCTTCAGAGAAATTATCCTTTTGGTGCCTTAATTTGGACATTTTCAGGGTCTTAGAATTGTAACTTGTAACTCAATAAGTTCCCATTGTTAAAAGCCAACCCATTTCTGGTATATTACATTTCGGCAGCTGTAGCAAACCGAAACAAGGATTAAGACCCACCCTGAGCCAAGCCTAAATTGAAATAACCCAATCAAAAGGTCCCACCCACAACAGGTCTACACCCACAGGGATGGAAAAGAACATGATCTTTTTTGGGGTACATACAGCATCAAACAAATGATCAAATGGGATTTTCACTGGAAAGCAAGACTGGTTAAATACCCAAAAATTAATTAATAACCACAACAATATAATAAAAAGCAAAAACCACTTGATGATCTTGATTGATACAGAACAAGCATTTGACTATATCTAATAATACTTTATTATAAAAACTCTCAACAAACTAGGTATAGAAGGAAGCGTCCTTATCATGATAAGGGGCACTTATGAAAAACCCACACCTAACATCAAACTTAATGGTGAAAGACTGGACACTTTCTTCCTAAGATTAGGAACAAGACAAGGAAGGACATCGTTCTTGGCACTTCTATACAACATTATACTAGATGTTCTAGCCAGAACAATTAGGCAAGATATAGAAATAAAGGCATCTGGGTTGCAAAGAAATAAGTAAAATAGCCTCTATTAGCAGATGAAATTATCTTGTATGCAGAAAATCCTAAGAAATCCACTAAAATCTATTAGAACTAATAAATTTAGCAAGGTTGTGGGATGGAAGATCAATATACAAACACTTACTATATTTTTATATATTTTCAATGAATAATCCGAATATGAAGTTAAGAAAACAACTAGCAGCGTCTATCAGTTTAAAACTACCTGCCAAAATACTCTCCTTGTCACATACATATTACTAAAAGAGGTGTGTTAAAATCTCAAAGTATGATTGTGGATTTGTATGTTTTTCCATTCAGTTTTGACAGTGTTTGCTTAAATACTTTGAAACGACATACAAAGGTCCAGACAAACTAAGTCTTGTTTTATCTTCCTTTTGAATTAACACCTATATCATTAGGAAGTAACTCCCTTTATGACTCATAATATTCCCTGCCCTCAAATGTACTTTGAAGATACTAATATAGCCATACCAACTTTCTCTTGGATACCACTAGCTTGCTGTATCTTTTTCTATTCTTTTACTTTCAAACTTTCTGGGTCCTTCTATTTAAAACGTATCTCCTGTAAACAGTGAATGGTTGGGATTTTTTTTTTCTTTTTATTTATTCAAAGAGAATAAATATTTTTTTTATTTATTCAAAGAGAATAAATATTTGGGAATAAATTTAACAAAAGAAGTATAAAATGTATATTCTGAAAACTACAAAACATAGTTGAAAGAAATTAAAGATGATCTAAGGAAAAACACCCCATGTTCATGGATCAGAAGACTTAACATTCTTAAGATGGCAATACTCTCCCCATTCATCTACGGATTCAACACATTCCTTATAAGAATCTCAGCTGGCTTCTTTGTAGAAATTAATAAACTGATTCTAAAATTTATGTGGAATTGCAAGGCACCTGGAATAGCCAAAACAATCTTGAAAAAGAACAAAACTGGAGGACTCACACTTCCCAATTCAAAACTTATTATAAAGCTACAGTAATTACAACAGTGTGGCATGGGCATAAGGATAGACATATAGATTAATGAAATAGAATTAAGTCCAGAAATAAACCCATATAATGATCAACTGATTGTATATATCAGAGCCAAGACAATTCAACGAGGAAAGAATTGTCTTTAAAGCAAATATTCCTTAGATAAGTGGATAGCCACATGCAAAAGAATGAAATTGGATCCTTAAACCATAACATACACAAAACTTAACTCAAAAAGGACCAAACAACTAAATGTATGTGCTAAAACTATAAAATCTTGGAAGAAAAGTAAGGGTAAATCATCGTGACTTGTATTTGACAATGGATTCTTAGATATGACACCAAAAGTATGAGCAACAAAGAAAAAATAAATTGGACTTCACCAAAATTAAAACCTTTTCTGTGTCAAAGGATACTGTCAAGAAACTGAAAGCATTGTCTAGACCAGAGAATAGGATAAAATATGCGCAAATCATGTAAATAATAAGGTCTAGTATACAGAATACCTAAAGAACTCTTAAAACTCATCAACAAAGAGAGAACTCAATTAAAAAATGGGCAAAGGACATGAACAGACATTTCTCCAAAGAAGATATACAAATAGCTACTAAATACATGAAAAGACACTCAATGCCATTAGCCATTTGAAAAAGGCAAATCAAAACCACAATACAATACCTACCACTTTATACCCATTAGGATGTCTATAATAAAAAATTCAGATAATAACAAGTGTTAGAGTAGATGTGGAGGAAAATGGTGCAGCCACTTTGGAAAACAATATAGCAGTTCCTCTAACAAGTAAACATAGACTTTCCACGTAACACAGCAATTCCTTCCACTCCTAGGTATATACCCAAGAGAAATGAAAACATCCCCACACAAAAATGTGTACATGTATGTTTATATAGCAGCATTCTTCCAACTAGCCAAAAAGTAGAAGCAACCCAAATGTCCATCAGCAGATAAATGGATAGCCAAAATGTTGTATACTCATACAATGGAATATTATTTGGCAACAAAATGGAATAAGGTACTGATACATGCTACAACATGCATGAATCTTGAAACATTACACTAAAGAAGAAGAAGCCAGTCACAAAAGACCACATATTATATGATTTCATTTATATGAAAGGTCCAGAATAGGCAAATATATAGACAGAAAGTCGATTATTGGTTGCTTATGGTGATAGCTGAAGGGTATGGGGTTTTTCCCTGCAGTGATGAAAATGTTCTAAAAATCTCTGGTGGTGGTGGTTGTATATATCTGCGAATATACTAAAAACCTTGAATTATACACTTTAAATGGGTAAATTGGTATGTGAATTATATCTTAATAAAGCTGTTATTTAAAAATATGGTACAGTGCCCCCCTAAAAAATTAGTCTTTCCGTGGTTCCTTGTTTGAGAAACAGATCTTACAGATGTCAGAGCTGGGGCAGAAAAACGAGGCTTTTAGGCCAGATGCTCCTCACAGCTCTTTAAATGACTTAACAATTTTTTTTTCTGCTTCTATATTCCTGCTTTTAAACATCTCCTCCAGAACTCACACACAAAATGGAGGAGACAAGAGTGAAACTGGAGAAACCCCAGGGAACAGTGTGGTTCAGGAATGGACTCAGAGCAGAAGTCCTTCTGCTTTGAGGTAAGGTACAGATACGCCAACAAAAAGGTTCCTTTTTGTAGGCGTATCTGTACCTTAATATGGATTTGGACCTGAGGTGGGACCTGAGATATGGTGTATCTCTACCTTGATGTGGATTTGGACCTGAGGTTGGGTCCAAATGATATGAATTTGGACCTGAGATTAGGACCTGAGATACATGGTATATCTCTACCTAGATGTGGATTTGGACCTGAGGTTGGGCCACTCAGATATGCCCAGAGTAGATCCTCCAACCATACCTTCCAGAGCTGATAAAGAATTACACCATCCACATGAGAACCTCCTGCAAAGCCACACTAGAAAGAAAACAGAAAATAGAACCAACCAAGCCTAGCAGCGTCTATCAGTTTAAAACTACCTGTCAAAATACTCTCCTTGTCACATACATATTACTAAAAGAGGTGTGTTAAAATCTCAAAGTATGATTGTGGATTTGTATGTTTTTCCATTCAGTTTTGACAGTGTTTGCTTAAATACTTTGAAACGACATACAAAGGTCCAGACAAACTAAGTCTTGTTTTATCTTCCTTTTGAATTAACTCCTATATCATTAGGAAGTAACTCCCTTTATGACTCATAATATTCCCTGCCCTCAAATGTACTTTGAAGATACTAATATAGCTATACCAACTTTCTCTTGGATACCACTAGCTTGCTATATCTTTTTCTATTCTTTTACTTTCAAACTTTCTGGGTCCTTCTATTTAAAACGTATCTCCTGTAAACAGTGAATGGTTAGGATTTGTTTTTTTTTTTTTATCCAACTTGATAATGTTTATCTTTAATTTGAAGTATTCAGTCCTTTTATCTTTAAAATATTTGTAGGATTTAAGCCTGTTATCTTGCTATTTGTTTTCTATTTGTCCCATCTGTACTATGTTCCCTGTTTTTCCTTTTGTGACTTCTTTTGGATTAATCAAGTAGAACTTATTATTCCATTTTTTCCTCCACTATTAAATTTTCTGTTATACGTCCTCATATTATTCTTTTAGTGATTATGCTAAAGTATGTATTCTCAACAGGGGTGCTACTGCCCTGAATAGGATGAAAATTGGTTCTGGGGGAGAGCAAAAATCTTATACTTTTTAAGTATAAAGCACAGATATACATATATCCCATAAAGAGATATACAATACATCTCTGGTATTAAAATTTCATGGTGGGAGGACCAATTAGGGAAAAAATGTCTAAAAAGGATGAAGGATTTTCTTTTTAACTTTTTTTTTCATACAGTTGATTTAAAAAAGAAGGGAAAGTTAAAAAAAAAAAAAAAAGAAAAAAGACAAACAAGGAAAAAAAAAAAAAAGATGTAGTGCCCCCTTGAGGAGCCTGTGGAGAATGCAGGGGTATTCGCCTACCCCACCTCCATGGTTGCTAACATGACCACAGACATAGGGGACTGGTGGTTTGATGGGTTGAGCCCTCTACCATAAGTTTTACCCTTGGGAAGACGGTTGCTGCAAAGGAGAGGCTAGGCCTCCCTATATTTGTGCCTAAGAGTCTCCTCCTGAATGCCTCTTTGTTGCTCAGATGTGGCCCTCTCTCTCTGGCTAAGCCAACTTGAAAGGTGAAATCACTGCCCTCCCTCCTACGTGGGACCAGACACCCAGGGGAGTGAATCTCCCTGGCAACGTGGAATATGACTCCCGGGGAGGAATGTAGACCCGGCATCGTGGGATGGAGAACATCTTCTTGACCAAAAGGGGGATGTGAAAGGAAATGAAATAAGCTTCAGTGGCAGAGAGATTCCAAAACGAGCCGAGAGATCACTCTGGTGGGCACTCTTACGCACACTTTAGACAACCTTTTTTAGGTTCTAAAGAATTGGGGTAGCTGGTGGTGGATACCTGAAACTATCAAACTACAACCCAGAACCCATGAATCTCGAAGACAGTTGTATAAAAATGTAGCTTATGAGGGGTGACAATGGGATTGGGAATGCCATAAGGACCAAACTCCACTTTGTCTAGTTTATGGATGGATGTGTAGAAAAGTAGGGGAAGGAAACAAACAGACAAAGGTACCCAGTGTTCTTTTTTACTTCAATTGCTCTTTTTCACTCTAATTATTATTCTTGTTATTTTTGTGTGTGTGCTAATGAAGGTGTCAGGGATTGATTTAGGTGATGAATGTACAACTATGTAATGGTACTGTAAACAATCGAAAGTACAATTTGTTTTGTATGAGTGCGTGGTATGTGAATATATCTCAATAAAATGATGATTAAAAAAAAATAAAAAATAAAAAGGATGAAGGAGATGATAATGAAAAAAAGCTTGAGAAACACCACATTAGAGCAGTCAGCAAACTACAACCCACAGGTCAAATCTGGCCTCTACCTGTTTTTGTAAATAGTCATGAGGGCACTCCATCCTACATGACAGACTCCAAAAAAACCCTGGATACCAAGGCTCAGGTGAGCTTTCCTGGTTGGCAACACTTTGCACATGTTGACACACATTGTTGCTGAAAGTACTCTCCTTGCAACTCCACTGGGAGAGGACAACCGGAAGCTCATGCCTGGTTTCTCTTGGACTCGACCCTTTGTACCTTTGCTCTCCATTGATTTTAATATGTATCTTTTCACTGTAATAAACCAAAACCATGAGTATAATCATTTTTCTGAGTTCTATGAATCCTGTCAGGAATCACTGAGCCTGGTGATGGTTTTAGAGAACCCTGACACACCATGCTTTTAGTATAAGTTGGTCATAACCTGACAGCCTTGGGATTGTCACAATGATATCTCTCCCCATCAACTCCAAAAGTAAGTCATCTGTATTTCTCTAATGGTCTTTACATCCTATTTTAGTTCACTCTACTTTATCACAGCTTAACTCCTATATACATTTTATATTATTTGATATAATATAAACAAGTTAAGGTTAACAATGATATCTCTTTAATGATGGTATCCTTCCAAGTAACTATAAAAATATTTGGCATACAGCAGGCACTTAATTATCTGGTTTGACTTATAAATGCCAGTTCTTGAAATTTTTCCTCATGAAATAGATGTAAAAATAGACAAAATCTATTGCAAAAATATTCATCACAGAGTAGTGTAGGATAACTAATTATCTAAGGATAGGCTTGCCCCACTTCACTTGCCCATGCACCCCAAGGATAGAGCTCTGCCCCTCTCTGGGCCTCAGTTTCTGTCTTTAAAGTGGTTGAAGGCTGGACTCGCTGGGGCCTCTGGTGGTCAAGAAAACTAAGCTTATATTAACCCATCAAATCAATATGGCAGTTTAAGATGCTCCATGGTTCTATTCCCCCACAGAATCTCTCAACACCAAGAAAAAGTGGTAGAGCTATCCTCCTCAGAGCTCTGGAAAAGAGTTAAAGGGTTACAGTAGCTGGGTGAGCTGTGAATTAAGAAAATGCAACTTAAAAGTGGTTGAAGAAGCCCTCAATCTTGAGGCTGGCCCTTATGATACTTATTTTTGTAATGGTGAAGCTAAGCCTACTTATAAACATACCTAAGAGTCACCATCCGAGACTCTCTTTTGTTGCTCAGATGCATCCTTTTTCTCTCTAAGCCAAACTCTGCATTACCTTCCCTCCTATGTGGGACATGACTTTCAGGGGTGTAAGTCTCCCTGGCAACGTGGGACATGACTACCAGGGATGAGCCTGGCCTTGGTATCATGGGATTGATAACGCCTTCTTGACCAAAAAGGAGAAAAGAAATGTAACAAAATAAAGGTTTCAGTGGCAAAGAGATTTCAAATATAGTTGAGAGGTTATTTTGGGGGTTACTCTTATGCAAGCTTCAGTCAGATATTGCAAATTGCCACATTATGCCAAGCTCCAACCAACAGTATTCCTTAAAACTCTAAAGAAAACCCAGGGCTCTATCTAAGACTCTACAAAAGTTTTACTTATTAAGTTTATTTCTCAGAAACTTAAAACCTCCAGGTGGTTTCTATGCCAGATAAGCCCTAAAACTTAGCAGTACCAGTCTCTCCAAGAACATCAACTAGTTGCATTCCCCTACCCCATAATGCTGACACCCCTCTTCAAAATGAAGAAGTTAGAAAGGTCATTGCCCAAATATGCCTGAAGATTGAGAAAACGATCAAACGAGAGAGGAGTTGTAACAGAGAAGTTAGGATTTAACTAACGATTATGACTACTGAATCATTATATAGATACTTCATTATATAGTTTCTAGCTTATTAGAACAACCAGAAGAAAACTCCTGAAACTGAGGAACTGTAACCTATATTGTACTTTGAAATTTGCTCTATAACTACTTGTAAAACTGTACTTTGAAATTTGTCACTTTTCTGCATATATGATATATTTCACAATAAAAAAATGTTTTAAAAAAAGTGGTTGAAACTCATGGTGCCCATACTGGTCCCTCCCATACCCATCCGTGGCACGGTATGGAGCCAGCCTGTGCTCTCATTGTGGGTCCCTGGCCTGTTCCAGAGGGAGCAGAGTCACACCTATGCGCATACTGGGGTGCCTTCATGTCACTGCCAATCTATCAGATGCAAGCCTGAATGACTGAACCAGGCTTGCCCTTCCAGAATTTTTCCTGAAGGCAGAGAAGCAGCTTGTAGACAGCTAAAGCAGTATAAGAAATAATTAAGTCGAAGTAGCCTGGGGCAAAAGTTATACAATAGAGCCCCAGGAAGTGGTGAAAGTCTATTTCAAAGGGAGTAGAGGGGGCATTCAAATTCCTGTAAAAGGGGGAATTTCTAAGGCCAAGAGTAAGCCTAAGCACAAGCACAAGTATGCAGAAAGAAATCAAAGATGACCTAAATAAATGTAAGGATATTGCATGTTCATGGATTGGAAGACTAAACATTGTTAAAATATTAATTCTACCCAAAGTGATATACAGATGCAATGCATTACCAATCAAACTTCTGATAGCCTTCTTTGCAAAAATGTAAAAGTCAATCAACAAATTTATGAGGGAGGGCAAGGGGCCCCAAGCAGCAAAAACTATCTCAAAAAAGAAGGATGAAGCTAGAAGACTCATACTTTCTGATTTTAAAATTTATTACAAAGTTTCAATAATCAAAGCAGTGTGTAGTGACATAGAGCAATGGAATCAAATTGTGAGTTCAGAAATAAACCCTCACATACACGGTCAACTTATTTTTAATAAGGGTGCAAATGCCACTCAATGGGGAAAAAATAATCTCTTCAACAAATGGTTCTGGGAAAACTGAATAGCCATATGCAGAAGAATGAAGGTGGTCTCCTACTTAACACTATACACAAAAATTAACTCAAAATGGATCAAAGACCTAAATGTAAGAATCAAAACTATAAAACTCCTGGAAGAAAATATACGGAAACATCTTCAAGTCCTTGTGTTAGGCAATGGTTTCTTAAACTTTATACCAAAAGCATGAGTCACAAAAGAAAAAATAGATAAATGGGATTTCATCAAAATTAAAAACTTCTGTGCATCAAAGGACTCTATCAAGAAAGTAAAAAGACAATCTAAAGAGTGGGAGAAAACATTTTTAAACCACATATCTGATAACAGCTTAATATCCAGAGTATATATTAAAATTATCTTACAACTCAACAACAGGAAGAAAAAGAACCCTTGTTTTTTCACAAGGAAAGGACTTGAATAGACATTCCTCCAACGAAGGTACACAAATGGCCAGAAAGCACATGAAAAGATATTCAACATCATAAGCCATTAGAGAAATGAAATCAAAACTACAATGAGATATTTAATATCCATTAGAATGGCTACTATGTAAAAAACAGGAAATAAGTGTTGGAGAAAGTGTGGAGTAATAGGAACACTCATACAGTGGTGGCGGGAATGTAAAATGGTGCCTTACTTCTGAGGAATTTGGCAGTAAGTTAAGTATAGAATTATGATACGACCTGGCAACCCCACTTCTAGGTATATACCCAGAAAAATTGAAAGCACAGACTCAAACAGATAGTTGCTCACCAATGTTTTTAGCAGCTTTTATTCACAATTGCCAAAAGGTGGTGGAAGCAATACAAGTGTTCACCAAAAGATGAATGGATAAACAAACTGTGGGAGATACATACAATGGAATATTATGCAGCCATAAAAAGAAATAAAGTTCTGATCCATGTGACAACATGGATGGATCCTGAAGACCACATGTTGAGTGAAACAAAACAGATACAACAAGACAAATATTGTATGATCTCACTTAATAATCAGAATTTGCAAATTCATAGAGTTAGAAACTAAAATACAGGTTAACAAGGGTTGGGGTAAGGGTGGGAAATGGGAAATTAATGTTCAATGGATATGGAATTTCTCTTTGGGGTAACAGAAAAGTTTTGACAATGGATGGTGGTGATGGTAGCAAACATTATGAATCTATTTAACACCTTGAACTGCATATTTGAAAGTGGTTAGATGTGATATTTTAGGTTGTGTATGTTACCAAAATAAAAATTAAAAAAACGACAACACATAGAACTGTACAACACAAAGAGCGAACACTAGTGTAAACTATGGACTACAGTTAATAGTATAATTATAATAGCATTGTTTCAGCAATTGTAATAAAGATACCACACTAATTAAAAATGTTAATAGGGAAAATTGTGTGTATGAGGGGGGAGGGTATGGGAACTCTGGTCTTTCTGCAGGATTTTTCTATAAACCTACAACTGCTCTAATAAAAAAAATTAAAACTAAGAGTGGATGACAAGTTAAATAAATTATGGTGGGTTACATGTCATTAATATCTATGAAGTAGTTAATAATGATGACATTAGTCAATAGTAAAGGTTGAGGATGAACATTTTTGAGTAATTAGTCAGGAAATGAGATTTTATACATGATTGGAGGTTGTATAATATCATAAAGAACACAGAAACTATCATCCAAAATTCAGTTTGTGAACCTAATCTTTGGCTGTCACCAATTGTGTGATCTTTTCCTAAATTGCTTAACTGTTTTTATTTCCTCTTCAGTAAAATGTGAAGAATAGTAGGACCTACCTCAAAGTGTTGCTGTCTGGATCAAATGAGATAAGTCACATAAAGCATGTTCAATGGCACATAACAAGTACCTAATAATGCCTAAGAAAAGCTGGCTATTAATTTATAAAACTGTAGAAAATGTTTCATGTCCCTTGTATCATTATCCTTTTTAAAAATTCCCTTCTTCATTTCTGCTTTACCTGATAGTGAAATTTGAGATAGTTAGGCCTGTTCTTCCTTCTAACGGTAACTAATCATTTCAGAGCCCAGCCGTGAGATTGCATTGCTTCCTCATTAAAGATATTTGTCCCAAAGATTCTCAGAAAAAAGAATATAGCCCCTTGCCCTCCTCCCACAGCTGCAGAGTCATAAAACTAGCTCAAATAATCTAATCATATTAGGTGACAACTTGAGCATAATAATAAAAGGCTTGATCTTGTTCCTCTATCCAACAGAGACTTTGTGCATATTTATAACTATTATCATTTTATTGTATTTCTGTTTTTATAAATGTGTCCTTTCATGTGTAATTTGTATAATGGGGTCTTCTACGATACCTGGACTTCACAGATCATTCCTGTGTCCTATGAAGGAAAGCACAAACCTCCAAAAATATGCAACTCTGAACAGCAGTCTTAATTCACAATTTGTTGCCCTGGCAATCGTTTAATTGGTGCCCATGTAATTCAAGAGTTTTAAAATCTTAGGTTCGTCAAATCAGATGCTGACCATTGGCACTTTCTTCTTATCCCTAAGAAGTGTAATAAAATTGTGCCTCTATGTCCTTTATGTGGCAAATTAGTATGATTGTTTTTGAGAGAAATAAAATAAAAACATAGAGAGGCGGGGCAAGATGGCAGACTGGTGAGCTGTATGTTTTAGTTACTCCTCCAGGAAAGTAGGTAAAAAGCCAGGAACTGCGTGGACTGGACACCACAGAGCAATCTGTCTTTGGGCATACTTCATACAACACTCATGAAAACGTGGAACTGCTGAGATCAGCGAAATCTGTAAGTTTTTGCGGCCAGGGGACCCGCGCCCCTCCCTGCCAGGCTCAGTCCCGGGGGAGGAGGGGCTGTCAGCTCCAGGAAGGAGAAGGGAGAATTGCAGTGGCTGCTCTCATCGGAAACTCATTCTACTGATTCAAACTCCAACCATAGATAGACTGAGGCCAGACACCAGAGACTCTGAGAGCAGCCAGCCCAGCAGAGAGGAGACGGGCATAGAAGGAAAACAACACGAGAAGCTCCAAAGTAAAAGCAGAGGATTTTTGGAGTTCTGGTGAACACAGAAAGGGGAAGGGCGGAGATCAGGCCTTGAGGCGCATATGCAAATCCCGAAGCAAGGCTGATCTCTCTGCCCAGGGCACCTTTCCTTAATGGCCCTGGTTGCTTTGTCTATTAGCATTTCAATAACCCATTAGATCTCTGAGGAGGGCCGTTTTTTTTTTTTTTTTTTTTTTTTTTTTTTTTTTTTTTTTTTTTTTAAAATCCTTTTTGCTTTTTCTAAAACAATTACTCTAAGAAGCTCAATACAGAAAGCTTCAAAGAATTGAAATTTGGGCACGTCAAGTCAAGAGCAGAAATAAGAGAGCTCTGAGACAAAAGGCAATAATCCAGTGGCTGAGAAAATTCACTAAACAACACAACTTCCCAAGAAAAGGGGGGTGTCCGCTCACAGCCACCATCCTGGTGGACAGGAAACACTCCTGCCCATCGCCAGCCCCATAGCCCAGAGCTGCCCCAGACAACCCAGTATGACGGAAGTGCTTCAAATAACAGGCACACACCACAAAACTGGGCGTGGACATTAGCCTTCCCTGCAACCTCAGCTGAATGTCCCAGAGCTGGGAAGGGGGAGCAGTGTGAATTAACAGAGCCCCATTCAGCCATCATTTGAGCAGACTGGGAGCCTCCCAACACAGCCCAGCAGCCCAGAACTGCCCTGGGGGGACGGCACTCACCTGTGACATAGCACAGTCATCCCTCAACAGAGGACCCGGGGTGCACAGCCTGGAAGAGGGGCCCACTTGCAAGTCTCAGGAGCCATACGCCAATACCAAAGACTTGTGGGTCAGTGGCAGAGACAAACTGTGGCAGGACTGAACTGAAGGATTAGACTATTGCAGTAGCTTTAAAACTCTAGGATCATCAGGGAGATTTGATTGTTAGGGCCACCCCCCCTCCCCGACTGCCCAGAAACACCCTCCACATACAGGGCAGGCAACACCAACTACACACGCAAGCTTGGGACACCAATTGGGCCCCACAAGACTCACTCCCCCACTCACCAAAAAGGCTAAGCAGGGGAGATCTGGCTTGTGGAGAACAGGTGGCTCGTGGACGCCACCTGCTGGTTAGTTAGAGAAAGTGTACTCCACGAAGCTGTAGATCTGATAAATTAGAGATAAGGACTTCAACTGGTCTACAAACCCTAAAGAACCCTATCAAGGACAGCAAATGCCACGAGGCCAAAAACAACAGAAAATTATAAAGCATATGAAAAAACCAGACGATATGGATAACCCAAGCCCAAGCACCCAAATCAAAAGACCAGAAGAGACACACCTAGAGCAGCTACTCAAAGAACTAAAGATGAACAATGAGACCCTAGTACGGGATATGAAGGAAATCAAGAAGACCCTAGAAGAGCATAAAGAAGACATTGCAAGACTAAATAAAAAAATGGATGATCTTATGGAAATTAAAGAAACTGTTGACCAAATTAAAAAGATTCTGGACACTCATAGTACAAGACTAGAGGAAGTTGAACAACGAATCAGTGACCTGGAAGATGACAGAATGGAAAATGAAAGCATAAAAGAAAGAATGGGGAAAAAAATTGAAAAACTCGAAATGGACCTCAGGGATATGATAGATAATATGAAGCGTCCGAATACAAGACTCATTGGTGTCCCAGAAGGGGAAGAAAAGGGTAAAGGTCTAGGAAGAGTATTCAAAGAAATTGTTGGGGAAAACTTCCCAAATCTTCTAAACAACATAAATACACAAATCATAAATGCTCAGCGAACTCCGAATAGAATAAATCCAAAAAAACCCACTCCGAGACATATACTGATCACACTGTCAAACATAGAAGAGAAGGAGCAAGTTCTGAAAGCAGCAAGAGAAAAGCAATTCACCACATACAAAGGAAACAGCATAAGACTAAGTAGTGACTACTCAGCAGCCACCATGGAGGCGAGAAGGCAATGGCACGACATATTTAAAATTCTGAGAGAGAGGAATTTCCAGCCAAGAATACTTTATCCAGCAAAGCTCTCCTTCAAATTTGAGGGAGAGCTTAAATTTTTCACAGACAAAGAAATGCTGAGAGAATTTGCTAACAAGAGACCTGCCCTACTGGAGATACTAAAGGGAGCCCTACAGACAGAGAAACAAAGACAGGACAGAGAGACTTGGAGAAAGGTTCAGTACTAAAGAGATTCGGTATGGGTACAATAAAGGATATTAATAGAGAGAGGGAAAAATATGGCAAACATAATCCAAAGGATAAGATGGCCGATTCAAGAAATGCCTTCACGGTTTTAACGTTGAATGTAAATGGATTAAACTCCCCAATTAAAAGATATAGATTCGCAGAATGGATCAAAAAAAATGAACCATCAATATGTTGCATACAAGAGACTCATCTTAGACACAGGGACACAAAGAAATTGAAAGTGAAAGGATGGAAAAAAATATTTCATGCAAGCTACAGCCAAAAGAAAGCAGGTGTAGCAATATTAATCTCAGATAAAATAGACTTCAAATGCAGGGATGTTTTGAGAGACAAAGAAGGCCACTACATACTAATAAAAGGGGCAATTCAGCAAGAAGAAATAACAATCGTAAATGTCTATGCACCCAATCAAGGTGCCACAAATACATGAGAGAAACATTGGCAAAACTAAAGGAAGCAATTGATGTTTCCACAATAATTGTGGGAGACTTCAACACATCACTCTCTCCTATAGATAGATCAACCAGACAGAAGACCAATAAGGAAATTGAAAACCTAAACAATCTGATAAATGAATTAGATTTAACAGACATCTACAGGACATTACATCCCAAATCACCAGGATACACATACTTTTCTAGTGCTCACGGAACTTTCTCCAGAATAGATCATATGCTGGGACATAAAACAAGCCTCAATAAATTTAAAAAGATTGAAATTATTCAAAGCACATTCTCTGACCACAATGGAATACAATTAGAAGTCAATAACCATCAGAGACTTAGAAAATTCACAAATACCTGGAGGTTAAACAACACACTCCTAAACAATCAGTGGGTTAAAGAAGAAATAGCAAGAGAAATTGCTAAATATATAGAGACGAATGAAAATGAGAACACAACATACCAAAACCTATGGGATGCAGCAAAAGCAGTGCTAAGGGGGAAATTTATAGCACTAAACGCATATATTAAAAAGGAAGAAAGAGCCAAAATCAAAGAACTAATGGATCAACTGAAGAAGCTAGAAAATGAACAGCAAACCAATCCTAAACCAAGTAGAAGAAAAGAAATAACAAGGATTAAAGCAGAAATAAATGACATAGAGAACAAAAAAACAATAGAAAGGATAAATATCACCAAAAGTTGGTTCTTTGAGAAGATCAACAAGATTGACAAGCCCCTAGCTAGACTGACAAAATCAAAAAGAGAGAAGACCCATATAAACAAAATAATGAATGAAAAAGGTGACATAACTGCAGATCCTGAAGAAATTAAAAAAATTATAAGAGGATATTATGAACAACTGTATGGCAACAAAACTGGATAATGTAGAAGAAATGGACAATTTCCTGGAAACATATGAACAACCTAGACTGACCAGAGAAGAAACAGAAGACCTCAACCAACCCATCACAAGCAAAGAGATCCAATCAGTCATCAAAAATCTTCCCACAAATAAATGCCCAGGGCCAGATGGCTTCACAGGGGAATTCTACCAAACTTTCCAGAAAGAACTGACACCAATCTTACTCAAACTCTTTCAAAACATTGAAAAAAATGGAACACTACCTAACTCATTTTATGAAGCTAACATCAATCTAATACCAAAACCAGGCAAAGATGCTACAAAAAAGGAAAACTACCGGCCAATCTCCCTAATGAATATAGATGCAAAAATCCTCAACAAAATACTTGCAAATCGAATCCAAAGACACATTAAAAAAATCATACACCATGACCAAGTGGGGTTCATTCCAGGCATGCAAGGATGGTTCAACATCAGAAAAACAATCAATGTATTACAACACATTAAAAACTCGAAAGGGAAAAATCAATTGATCATCTCAATAGATGCTGAAAAAGCATTTGACAAAATCCAACATCCCTTTTTGATAAAAACACTTCAAAAGGTAGGAATTGAAGGAAACTTCCTCAACATGATAAAGAGCATATATGAAAAACCCACAGCCAGCATAGTACTCAATGGTGAGAGACTGAAAGCCTTCCCTCTAAGATCAGGAACAAGACAAGGATGCCCGCTGTCACCACTGTTATTCAACATTGTGCTGGAAGTGCTAGCCAGGGCAATCCGGCAAGACAAAGAAATAAAAGGCATCCAAATTGGAAAAGAAGAAGTAAAACTGTCATTGTTTGCAGATGATATGATCTTATATCTAGAAAACCCTGAGAAATCAACGATACACCTACTAGAGCTAATAAACAAATTTAGCAAAGTAGCGGGATACAAGATTAATGCACATAAGTCAGTAATGTTTCTATATGCTAGAAATGAACAAACTGAAGAGACACTCAAGAAAAAGATACCATTTTCAATAGCAACTAAAAAATCAAGTACCTAGGAATCAACTTAACCAAAGATGTAAAAGACCTATACAAAGAAAACTACATAACTCTACTAAAAGAAATAGAAGGGGACCTTAAAAGATGGAAAAATATTCCATGTTCATGGATAGGAAGGCTAAATGTCATTAAGATGTCAATTCTACCCAAACTCATCTACAGATTCAATGCAATCCCAATCAAAATTCCAACAACCTACTTTGCAGACTTGGAAAAGCTAGTTATCAAATTTATTTGGAAAGGGAAGATGCCTCGAATTGCTAAAGACACTCTAAAAAAGAAAAACGAAGTGGGAGGACTTACACTCCCTGACTTTGAAGCTTATTATAAAGCCACAGTTGCCAAGACAGCATGGTACTGGCACAAAGATAGACATATAGATCAATGGAATCGAATTGAGAATTCAGAGATAGACCCTCAGATCTATGGCCGACTGATCTTTGATAAGGCCCCCAAAGTCACCGAACTGAGCCATAATGGTCTTTTCAACAAATGGGGCTGGGAGAGTTGGATATCCATATCCAAAAGAATGAAAGAGGACCCCTACCTCACCCCCTACACAAAAATTAACTCAAAATGGACCAAAGATCTCAATATAAAAGAAAGTACCATAAAACTCCTAGAAGATAATGTAGGAAAACATCTTCAAGACCTTGTATTAGGAGGCCACTTCCTAGACTTTACACCCAAAGCACAAGCAACAAAAGAGAAAATAGATAAATGGGAACTCCTCAAGCTTAGAAGTTTCTGCACCTCAAAGGAATTTCTCAAAAAGGTAAAGAGGCAGCCAACTCAATGGGAAAAAATTTTTGGAAACCATGTATCTGACAAAAGACTGATATCTTGCATATACAAAGAAATCCTACAACTCAATGACAATAGTACAGACAGCCCAATTATAAAATGGGCAAAAGATATGAAAAGACAGTTCTCTGAAGAGGAAATACAAATGACCAAGAAACACATGAAAAAATGTTCAGCTTCACTAGCTATTAGAGAGATGCAAATTAAGACCACAATGAGATACCATCTAACACCGGTTAGAATGGCTGCCATTAAACAAACAGGAAACTACAAATGCTGGAGGGGATGTGGAGAAATTGGAACTCTTATTCATTGTTGGTGGGACTGTATAATGGTTCAGCCACTCTGGAAGTCAGTCTGGCAGTTCCTTAGAAAACTAGATATAGAGCTACCATTCGATCCAGCGATTGCACTCCTCGGTATATACCCGGAAGATCGGAAAGCAGTGACACGAACAGATATCTGCACGCCAATGTTCATAGCAGCATTATTCACAATTGCCAAGAGATGGAAACAACCCAAATGTCCTTCAACAGATGAGTGGATAAATAAAATGTGGTATATACACACGATGGAATACTACGCGGCAGTAAGAAGGAACGATCTGGTGAAACATATGACAACATGGATGAACCTTGAAGACATAATGCTGAGCGAAATAAGCCAGGCACAAAAAGAGAAATATTATATGCTACCACTAATGTGAACTTTGAAAAATGTAAAACAAATGGTTTATAATGTAGAATGTAGGGGAACTAGCAGTAGAGAGCAATTAAGGAAGGGGGAACAATAATCCAGGAAGAACAGATAAGCTACTTAACGTTCTGGGGATGCCCAGAAATGACTATGGTCTGTTAATTTCTGATGGTTGTAGTAGGAACAAGTTCACTGAAATGTTGCTATATTATGTAACTTTCTTGGGGTAAAGTAGGAACATGTTGGAAGTTAAGCAGTTATCTTAGGTTAGTTGTCTTTTTCTTACTCCCTTGCTATGGTCTCTTTGAAATGCTCTTTTATTGTATGTTTGTTTTCTTTTTAACTTTTTTTTTCATACAGGTGATTTGAAAAAAGAAGGGAAAGTTAAAAAAAAAAAAAAAAAAAAAAAAAAAAGAAAAAAGACAAACAAGGGGAAAAAAAAAAAAAAAAAAGATGTAGTGCCCCCTTGAGGAGCCTGTGGAGAATGCAGGGGTATTCGCCTACCCCACCTCCATGGTTGCTAACATGACCACAGACATAGGGGACTGGTGGTTTGATGGGTTGAGCCCTCTACCATAAGTTTTACCCTTGGGAAGACGGTTGCTGCAAAGGAGAGGCTAGGCCTCCCTGTATTTGTGCCTAAGAGTCTCCTCCTGAATGCCTCTTTGTTGCTCAGATGTGGCCCTCTCTCTCTGGCTAAGCCAACTTGAAAGGTGAAATCACTGCCCTCCCCCCTACGTGGGATCAGACACCCAGGGAAGTGAATCTCCCTGGCAACGTGGAATATGACTCCCAGGGAGGAATGTAGACCTGGCACCGTGGGACGGAGAACATCTTCTTGACCAAAAGGGGGATGTGAAAGGAAATGAAATAAGCTTCAGTGGCAGAGAGATTCCAAAAGGAGCCGAGAGGTCACTCTGGTGGGCACTCTTATGCACACTTTAGACAACCCTTTTTAGGTTCTAAAGAATTGGGGTAGCTGGTGGTGGATACCTGAAACTATCAAACTACAACCCAGAACCCATGAATCTCGAAGACAGTTGTATAAAAATGTAGCTTATGAGGGGTGACAATGGGATTGGGAAAGCCATAAGGACCAAACACCACTTTGTCTAGTTTATGGATGGATGTGTAGAAAAGTAGGGGAAGGAAACAAACAGACAAAGGTACCCAGTGTTCTTTTTTACTTCAATTGCTCTTTTTCACTCTAATTATTATTCTTGTTATTTTTGTGTGTGTGCTAATGAAGGTGTCAGGGATTGATTTAGGTGATGAATGTACAACTATGTAATGGTACTGTAAACAATCGAAAGTACAATTTGTTTTGTATGACTGCGTGGTATGTGAATATATCTCAATAAAATGATGATTTAAAAAAAAAAAAAAAAAAAAAAAAGAAGGGAAAGTTAAAAAAAGAAAAAAGAAAAACAAGGAAAAAAAAGATGTAGTGCCCCCTTGAGGAGCCTGTGGAGAATGCAGGGGTATTCGCCTACCCCACCTCCATGGTTGCTAACATGACCACAGACATAGGGGACTGGTGGTTTGATGGGTTGAGCCCTCTACCATAGGTTTTACCCTTGGGAAGACGGTTGCTGCAAAGGAGAGGCTAGGCCTCCCTATATTTGTGCCTAAGAGTCTCCTCCTGAATGCCTCTTTGTTGCTCAGATGTGGCCCTCTCTCTCTGGCTAAGCCAACTTGAAAGGTGAAATCACTGCCCTCCCCGCTAAGTGGGATCAGACACCCAGGGGAGTGAATCTCCCTGGCAACGTGGAATATGACTCCCGGGGAGGAATGTAGACCGGGCATCGTGGGACGGAGAACGTCTTCTTGACCAAAAGGGGGATGTGAAAGGAAATGAAATAAGCTTCAGTGGCAGAGAGATTCCAAAACGAGCCGAGAGATTACTCTGGTGGGCACTCTTACGCACACTTTAGACAACCCTTTTTAGGTTCTAAAGAATTGGGGTAGCTGGTGGTGGATACCTGAAACTATCAAACTACAACCCAGAACCCATGAATCTTGAAGACAGTTGTATAAAAATGTAGCTTATGAGGGGTGACAAAGGGATTGGGAAAGCCATAAGGACCACACTCCACTTTGTCTAGTTTATGGATGGATGTGTAGAAAAGTAGAGGAAGGAAACAAACAGACAAAGGTACCCAGTGTTCTTTTTTACTTCAATTGCTCTTTTTCACTCTAATTATTATTCTTGTTATTTTTGTGTGTGTGCTAATGAAGGTGTCAGGGATTGATTTAGGTGATGAATGTACAACTATGTAATGGTACTGTAAACAATCGAAAGTACAATTTGTTTTGTATGACTGCGTGGTATGTGAATATATCTCAATAAAATGATGATTAAAAAAAAAAAAAAAAAAAAAAAAAAACATAGAGAAAAAGTATAAAAGAATGTATATCAAATTTTTAAGAGTGATTATTTCTGATGATGGGATTCTTTACTCATGATTGGGCTATGAGTAATTGTTAACTGCCTACTTCATAAGTTCCTTAAATTATGGAATATTTTGCAACAAGCTTGCATTAATTCCATCATCAGAAATATATAAGATAGCTAATTCCATTTAAAAGATTTTTTTCAAGTTTTGGAGGCAGAGATTCCTTCCATTTAAGAACATTGTGAGCAAAAATGGCCTTCAAAATGAATGGGAACATCAAGAAAATCTGTGATGGAAATAAACCACCCCTACCAACTTGTGAACATTCTTTTCCTGTATCTCAACAATGTGATAAGGCACACTGACTTTTCTCAGGTAGGTGGCATTTCCAGACTAAATAAGAAAACGTGCCTAAATAGGCAGAAATGTGTTTGGCACAGAGTACATGCTTATTACATACAGCTTCGTCCCTTCATTTTACCATTCCATAACTAAAATATAATTTTAGATCCATTCTTGCAAAATTGCTTACAAATGCTATCTTGGTATGCTGGTTTAAGTCTGTTATGTACCACAGAAAAGACCATGTTCTTTTAATCCATTCTTGTGGGGGCAGACCTATTGTGGGTGGGACTTTTGGTTAGGCTATTTCAGTTGGGATGTGACCCAGCCAATTCAAGGTGGGTCTTAATCCTTTACTGGAGTACTTTATGAGAGAATAAAAGGCAGAGACATTTGGAGGGAAAGCAGAGAGAGAAACACGCAGAGACATTTGGAGACAAGTCATTGAAACCAGAACCAGGAGAGAAGGACCAGCAGACATTGCCTTGTGCCTTCACATGTGACAGAGGAACACCAGATGCCAACAGCTGTTCCTCAGAGAAGATATCTTCCTCTTGATGCCTTAATTTGAACATTTGCATGGCCTGAGAACAGTACATCTGTAACCTAATAAAACTCCATTGAAAAAGCCAACCCATTTCTGGTATACTGCATTTCAGCAGCTTTAGCAAACCAAAACACTCCATAAATTGGATTCATACACAATATTAACAATTTTGAGTGTTTTCTTATATAAAAATATCATGTAAAATTGCATCTTAGTGATTTTTTATGACTAACTTTATACTATTTCTTATCTGCTTATTATATCACATTTATATTGTGTGATTGACTTGAAGGTCATCTTAAAGGTCATTCTCAGGTACCAGTCTTTGATCTAGTCCACTGGGTCAAAAATGTTTAAGCTTATGTAGCCTTTATGTAATTTCGTAAAGTTACAGACATTCTCCCAAGAAAAATACACATCATGAAATATAAAGAATAATTTTGAATAAAATTTCAAGAGGTTTGGGGCGATCTTTGAGCCCCACTATGGAGTAAAACTGCCTCAGGTTAAGAATTCCTATGCTAGGATTTGCAACTCTGGCTTTCAAAAATTCCTTTTAAGTGCCAAAATTAACTTTAGATTTTCGTTGTTCTTGATTTATAAAAAATTTATGGTGAATATTTAAATCTTCACATAATAATGGCACCTTTTTTCCTCTTGAGGCCTTATTAAGTACTAGGTCCTTAGGACTCAGCCCATATTAATGTATCCAATCCTCATAGAAACTCTAAGGAATTGATATGATTATTATCTTCATTTTACAATGAGAAACAGTAAAATAGAGTTTAGTAACTACTAACTCTTTAAAATGCGGTTAGTGTGACCAAATAACTTAATTTTTAATTTAATTTGAATTTAAATACAAAAGCAATATAAAATTTCTTTCTATTAAACACACCTTATTGTTTTGGTAGGACTATACTTCACTTTCACTGTTGAAAACTTGTGTCCAAATTGAAAATCAGTATAAAATAAGCACTGGATTTTGAAAACCTAGTATGAAAATATGAATGTAAAATATATTGAAATAACATTTTGGATATATCGGTTTAAATAAAATACATTATTAAAATTAATTTCTGCTTTTTACTTTTTAAAATGTAGTTAATAGAAAATTTTAGATTATACATGTGGCTTGCATCATATTTTGTATTTGGCAGTGCTGCTCTAGACTCAAAGACTTCTACTCCACACTGCCTCTCACAATCTACGCCACTATGTGGTCTGAAACAGTCACTGCCAAATGTCTAACAAGACTTAGTTGTATAACTCAAATCTTCTCATGCATTCTCTGGAAAAACTCCCTGCCCTTGTTGATACAGACCTCTCTGCCCAAAACTTCAATCATATTCCAACTCTAAATATCTCCAAAACAGACTTCGTCACTTACGGATTGAAATCAATCAAACCATCTCCTACCTAGCTTTGTTTGAAAATCAAGTCAGTGAATAAGATCAAAGATATCTAGTGTTATTCTACCTAACCACTGTTCTCCTTAATAAGTCACATTCTAAATTAACCTTCTAACATCCTCCAAGAGATTTATTTCTATACCATCAGAATCTTCGGGGGGGGGGAATACATGGAGGATTTGAATGATTTATCCAATGGGTATATGAATATTAACTGGAAAGGAGAAGGGCATTTCGAAAAGTAGTAGAGAAGAGTACTCACACCTATGGACCCATCATTAATTGGGAATGTAAGGGCTGGGGACCAGGTAAATGGATAGGTCACTATTGGGCAGGACAATTTAGGAGAAGGAAAGCAAATATTACATTTTTTCTAAAACAAAAATGTATTTGGTAGAACAAAGAGAAAACACAAACAGACCTTGAGTTTGCCATTTAATAAGTAGTGATGCTCTCCTCCTCTTCAGGAGTGTTCTCTTGTAGAACTAAGGACCAAGAAGAAGGGACTCATGAGACTCTGACTGGCTGAATAAAAATGTGCTGTCTACACCAGATATGCTCCATCACCCACAACAAACACACCTGAACGGAAGTAAGAGGGAAGCTAGAACATGGTTGATTTTTTCCATTATCAGAGAGAAAGGTCAGCATCACCAATGCCTAGAGTGGAATTTAAGTTCACAGCAATTTCTAGGAGGGCACAGCTCAGGGAATCCTGTGGCTTTGAATCATGTAACTGGAAAGGTGCATCCAAGAGTGGTTCTCCTAGAAAGGAATCCTACTCCTGTATCCATCCTTTCATGTCTTCCCAGGAGCCTGTCTTAAGAGACAACTGCAAGACTGAGATACTCATTCCATGACTTAGGATGTATTTTTCTGCTTGGAACTTTTTAGGGCTGAAATTCATGACTTCCCTTCTGATGACTATTTCTCTGCAGCTAGATCTAACTGGCTACAGAGTGTTAGGGCCGAAGCAGAGAATCCAGGGAAATATGTTCCCAAAAAACACAGAATCTACTATTGGCCCTTTGGTGGAACACACAGCATCAATGCACCCATTTCCTTAAGCACTATGCAGGACACTGGGGTGAAGATGCCCAGATGAAGATATCACAGGCCCACTTCATTGCAAGGGCACTCTGGTTAACGCAGGTAGCGGAGTCTTCACAGGCAAAGATATATTCATACTCACAAAGGGAGATTCTTCCACAGAATTGGAGAAATGAAGCTCTACAGGAAACACAACCAAACTCTGACAGGGTCATAGGGGGAAAAACAAATAAACAAACACAAAAACCCTCCACCTTGTTCAGACTTGTTGTGAGTTACAACAGCGTTGTCACATGATCCCGTGGTCAGTGTTACACGCCCACGTCACTGGAGATCGCGGTCACGCAACAGGTTCCGTCACCACCCACACGAGCTCAATTAGGCATCAGTCAGAGCCTCCCCGACACACATACACCAGGATCCCGATACACACACACACATACACACACACACACACACACACACACAATAACACCTTGCAATGACCCTGTCACACTCAATCGCAACCACAGCCTTCACCGTCCGCAGCTCACGTACACACAGGCCTGAAAAGCTTCAGGCTCCACACGTCCCATTTGCGCCCCAGGGGCCGGGGACTCGCGAGCTCCTCCCGCAGCCCGACTCGGGTCACCGCAACTCACCAAGCAAAACCCAACCACCACGACGACACCGGACAGGGACCCAAAGGTTTAAGTTCTTTGCGGCCCGGGGCCTTTGGGAAACGTAGTTCACGGTGGAAAATATCCAGACGTTGCAGCAGAGAGCCGAGCCTACACTCCGCGAAAAACGCGCCACGCCCGGGAGACTCCTGGGAGTTCCAGTAGGCTCAAGAATGCGCAGGCGCAGACGACTGGCCTTTGGGGAGGGTTGCGGCTGTGGAGACCTCCGGGCGTGCTGGCTCGGGTAATGGTTCTCTGGAGGCGAGGTGAGATCGAGGAGGGAACCGGAGCACAGACCGAGGAAGTCATCGGAAACTCGGCCGGGGAGAGTTTAAGAAGGAACAGGAAACCCGGGCCGGGGCGGGCGGAGGAGGCGACCGGAAGCCGGGGTTGGGGAGGGCAGAAGAGGGAAGAAGGAACCCGGATCTGGGAGGTCCAGAAGGACCGAGAAGGGAAGATGTAACCATGAGCAGAAGGCTGAACAAGAAGTCTGGGAAGGAACCGGGAACCCGGGTCTAGAAGGGCTGAAACGGGTACCGGAGTTCGGGCCGAGGAGGGCGGAGGCAAGAACTGGGACCCCGGGCTGGGCGCGGTTTCCCCCCAAATGGTCGGAGTTGTGAATGGGGAGCCCCAAGGTGTGGCCGTGGCGGCGACCTTGAAGATGTCCTGGTGTTTTTCTTTTTGCGCCCAAAGCGGGACCTGGCACATAGCGGATGGTCAGTGTGTATACGCCGGACCTGGTGGGTGTTTTATACCAGCACCACCAGAAAGTTTTCTCGTGCCCTTTTTCAGTTAGTTTCACAACAGAAGCACCAGAGTTACGATTTCTGACAGGTGAATTAAGTTTTGTCTGTTCTACAATTCAGTATGCCTCTTTTAGCTCAGTCTAATCTTTGAGATTCATTAATGTTGTGTAGTTAATTCTTTTTATTTCTGAACAGCATTGCATGTGTGAATATGCCACAATTTGTTTATTCAGTTTTCTCTTGATGAGCATTTGATGTATTTCCAGGTTTTATTATGAATTAAACTAGCATGTTTTCATTTCTCCTGGATAAGTACCTAGTAGAGTAATTACTGGGTAATAGGTATGTTTATGCCTAATTGTCAAAACTTTTAGAATGACTAGTTGTGAATGATCTGTGTTTTAGACTGTGGAGCTAGTGGTTCCTGAGTTTGAGTTTGTATCCTTGTATTATGAGATGTAGTGGGGTTATGAATGTCATGTATTCTCTGTGGGGTTGTGGTGTGCTGGGAACTGAATTTGTCTGAACTGTTGTTTTTGCCATGGTTTTATATGAACATTCCCACTGTTGATTGTGAAAGTGGATCACTCTGTAAGTGATGTTAATGAATGACTGAGAAATTCTTTATATGTGTCTAGTCAGGTATGTATTTTGATTCTTCTCTTTCTCCCACCTGTATTAATAAATAGTTAATATTTAGCATAATGATTATAAACTAATATTTAATAGCAAATGTTTGCTAATTAACTAAGCTTATTTAACCAAGTTATTATGGAAGCTCTAAGGTAAATGGGGTTTCATGTGGCTTCTTTTGCCTCCCTTCTTTGTGTCTTCTCAGGACTGTTTACTTTTCTAAAAATGAATCCAAAAGAGCAGTGGGCCTCTCCTGCAAGTCTTAAAGCCATGGCTCAGATGAAATGATCTTTCTTCTCTTTTGTGAAATAGTCCTTTTCACCATAGAATAAATGAGCCTTTGCCCATCTTGAAACTTCTGGGTACAAGATTCCCTTTCATTAAACTGGTCCCCAGTTCCTTTTATTCTATCCAGATGAGCCCGTGCCTTCACAAAGTTCCTTTCTAATTTTAATTAATATGCACTTATTAATTGGATATTTCATTCAGCATCTCCTTGTTCAGTCCCACAAACAGAAATGCATTCTCTTGAATTAAATAAGCATATAGTCCTCAAATGAACCTTACTTGAATAGACAGTGATTTGATGTCTAAGTAGTGAGTTCTTCAGGGAGCCCATACAAGGGAAAGCTTTCAGCATGTCCACAGGCCTGTTTTCTAGTGAGTAAAGATGGAAATAGAGTTGATACATTACAATATTAGTACATATCAAGAAGAGAGGTCACCATGCCACTCGGTGAACTCCCTTCTCCTCCAACTCACATTTCTGGATTATATTTCTTCATCACTCTCTGGTAATCTTGTTCCAGCAGTGCCTTGTCTTGTTTATATATCTCCATTATGTAATGGCCACTAAAATCATGGGAGTAATCTCGGGTGGAACAAGCACACACAAGAGCCTACTTTCTCTATGCAGGAAAGCACTGGGGAAATAAAGGGCAAGTGGAACAGGTCCTGGTTGACAGGAAACTAGGAGTAGAGCAGGCCTTGAATCTTGGTGGAAGGAAAAATGGTGTCATAAAGCCTTGCTTTGAAAGTTTAATTTGGTGTCACCCACTCATTTTTCTCTTCTCCACTCTTCCCTTACATTTTTTACAAGGTGAGGAAATCATTCCATATTTTTCCCCATTCTTCAGGTAAGGGGCAAGAACAGAAAGTATAAGAGAGACTTCAGAAAAAAAAGAGACATGTGAATGGATGCCTAGCCTTCTACAAATACACAGAAATGTCATCTACAATTTAATGAAACTTTTAAAAAAAGAGTCAAGTTCAAAAGGTAATAAGAAGGGAAAACTCTGAATCCAGAAACTAAGAGATGAATCAAAACAGTGTGAAAGTAACCTTGAGCTGACACCTAGAAACACCAAATGGATTTTCATCCCAAATATAATCTTTAAGAATCAGGTCCTGTTCAGTCCTACAAAAGAAATGATGACGGAGCTTGCTTGCAGTCTCCTGGTTTTTTTGTTTTTTGTTTTTTTGTGTTGTTTTTTTTTGGGGGGGGGGGGGGCGTGTGGTTCAGGTGGAAGGAGCTCACCCCTGACACTTGGAAACCAGGCCTTCACCTTGGAATGTGGGATACAAATATCCAAAGATAGAGAAATTCTAAGATGAGAAATTAACTTAAAAACTGGCTCCCCCAAATATATATATAAGCATAAGAATGTTGGCATGGCTATAGTAATATCAGATAGCAGACCTCAAGACAAATTGATTACAAGACATAAAGAGGGACTTAACATAATCATAAAAGAGCAGTTTATTAAGACTGTGTATGCATGTGTATATTCATCAGGAATATGATGGTATGAACCTATTATAGGAGCAGAAATTTCATGAAGCAAAAAGTGACAGAACCAAAGAGATCAATATATAAATCCACAATCATAGTTGGAAACCCATAACATATCTTAGTAATCGATAGAACTGTTAGGCACAAAATTCAGTATAGAGATGAGAACAACACCATCAATCAGCATGACCTAATTGATGTTTAAAGAACGCTATATCCCATAACTGAAAAATAACTCTTTTCATGTACATGGGCATTCCCTAAGATAGTCTGTTTGACCACCGAATAAGCCTCAATACATTTCAAAAAAATTGAAATATTACAGAATATGTTCTTTAACCACAAGAGACCTTAATTAAAAACCAATAACAAAAAATCTACAAAGTTCCCCAGTACTTGGAAATTAAATATCACACTTCTCAATAACCAGTGGGTCAAAGAAGGAATTGTAAGGGAGATTAAAAATTTTTTGAACCGAATAAAAATGACAGCATAGCAAAATTTGAGTGATGCAGTTAAAGCAGCATTTAGAGGTATATTTATAGCTTTAAATGCCTGTATTTAGAAGAAAAGAAAGGTTTAAAATCACTTATCTAAGTTTCTACCTTAAATATTGTATTAGTAGGGTTCTCTGGAGAAATAGCCAACAGGAGATACCTGTAAATATTATGAGATTTTATAACAGTGTTTCACTCAACGTTGGGAATGCGTGGGTCCAAATTCCATTGGGCAGCTGCCAGCTACCAACTCTGTAAAGGTTTTCGATGAATTCCCCAGGAGAAGCTGTCTGGCTGAAGTAGAGATGAAAATTCTCTCTTTTCTGACTGCTGAAGTCATCACTTCTCCTTTTAAAGCGTTCAACTGATTGGATGAAAGTCTCTGCTGAAGAAACTCTCCTTAATTGACTGTAGATGTAATCAGCTATAAATGCAATCAACTTACTGATGATTTAAGTCCATAAAATGTACTTGCAGTAACAGATAGAACAGTGCTAACTGGCCAAGTTGACATGTGAACTTAACCATCACAAACGTGAAAAAGAAGAGCAAACTAAACCCAAAGTAATTCGAAGAAAAAGGTAACAGTAGAAATCATTGAAGTAGAAAACAGAGAGACAATAAAGAAAATGAACAAAACCAAGTTTTTTGCTTGAAAAAATTTTAGAAATTGATAAGTCACTTGTAAGAACAATTAAGAAAAGAGAAAACAGAAATCAGTGTTAGGAAAGTAAAAGAAGATATCACTACAGATCATACAGATAGTAAAAGGATAGAATATTATGAACAACTTTATGCCAACAAATTTGACAACTGGGATGAAATAAACAATTTCCTTGAAAAGCACATCTTTCAAAAACTGACTCAAGAAGAAATAGAAAGAAATAGAAACTTTTCTTTAATAGATACAGAGAGAGTCAGTCTTTCTATTTCTTCTTGAATCAGTTTTGGAAAGCTGTTTCGGTACTACTGAAACTCCTATAACTCAGCCAGAATTAAATGTGGCAACACTGCATTGGGTACTCGACCTGGGGCACAATGAAATTCCCTTTTATAAAAAAACATAGCTCTCCCCCACTAAAGTAAGAAAGTTTTCACCCAAAAGATCTGTATATGATACGACAATATGAAAGAGGATATGAGGTAAGTATCTAAAGAGTTTATAAGGATAAATTCATAATGAAAGCATAAATAAAAACAGAATCAGCAGATTTTTAAAAGAACCAAAGAGAATTTCCAGAAGTAAAAAATTCAAATGAAAGTAAAGAATGGAGAGCTTAACCACTGAACACCTGAAAATGACTGAAGATATATACGAGAATATTATCAGAATGCAGCATAGAGAGAGAAGAGAAATAAAGAAGAAAAAATTAAGACACATGAAAGAAAATGAAAAGGTCCAGTACAAATCTAATGAAAGTCATTAACAGAGAAAAATAGAAAAAGGAGAGGAGACATTATTCAAAGACAAAATGGCTTACAATTTTCCATAATTGAAGAAAGTCATATTTCCATATGAGGAGTCAAAGTAAGTCTCAAGTAGGATAATGAAAGCAGTTGTAACATTTAAGCACATCATGATGATATTACAGAATAAAGAAATCCTTACAAAAGAAAAATAAAACAGAAAAGATGTATTACTTAAAAGGAACAGACAGAGGAGATGTCAGAAGACAATGATATACTATCTTCAAAGTAATGGAGGAAAAGTAGCAGTCAAGAATGGGGCAAAAAAACAAAACAAAACAAAACAAAACATACAAACATTTTCAGACGAAACCAGAGAGTTCTGTCATGGACTCACTGAAAGAATTTCTAAAGAATGTATATCAACAAAAGATAAATTAAACCCAGAAGGAGAGAATGAGATCAAACAAAAAGTGGGTGAACTAGGAAATTGGTAAATATGTTGGGAAGTCTATGTGAACATTTACTAAGTAATAATGATTAATTTTGTGGAAATCAGTGTGAGCATTTACTAAGTAATAATTTTGTGGTATTTCAAAACAATTTAGATCAAGAGCACTAGACAACAATAGAAAGAATTTTCTCAAAGTATCTATGGACCTTTTTTTTTGCTGCTCAAAAAAAGATTTTGATTAGGTGAAAGATGCAAGTTAAATATTTAAGGGTAATCTCTAAAAGCAATGCATAACAAGAA
The DNA here is from genome assembly GCF_015220235.1 of Choloepus didactylus. Lineage (NCBI taxonomy): Eukaryota > Metazoa > Chordata > Mammalia > Pilosa > Megalonychidae > Choloepus > Choloepus didactylus. The sequence continues at coordinate 18,307,377 of NC_051333.1, forward strand.
AAAAAGATAAATTGGACTTTGTCAAAGTTAAAAGCTTTTGCATCAAGGACTTCATCGTAAAAATAAAGAACCTACAGAATGGGAAAATATATTTGGAAATCTCATGTCGGATAAGGGTTTAATATCCAGAAATTATAAGGAAGTCCTACAGCTCAACCACATAAAGACAAACAACCCAATTAGAAAATGGGCAAAAGACTTGACATTTCTCCAAAGAAGATATGCAAATGACCAATAAGCACATGAAAAGATAGTGAACATCATTAGCTATTAGAGAAATGCAAGTCAAAATTATGAGACATCACACCAACTAGAATGTCTACTATCAAAAAAAAATTACAAGTGTAGGAGAGGATGTGGAGAAATAGGAACACTCATTCATTGTTATTGAGGATGTAAAATGGTGCAGCCACTGTGGAAAACTTTGGCAGTTTCTCAGAAAGTTAAGTATAGAATTATCATATCACTTGACAATCCCACTTCTAGGTTTATACCCCAAAAACTGGAAGCAGGGACTCGAACAGATATTTGTACACAGAGCAGCAGCATTCACGATTGCCAAAAGGTGGTGGAAGCAATCCAAGTATCCAACAAAAGATGACTGGATAAACAAAGTTGGGATATACATGCAATAGAAGATTATTAATCCATAAAAAGGAATGAAATTATAATAACAATGGATGACCCTTGAAGACATCATGTTGAACAAAATAAGGCAGACACTAAAGGACAAATCCTGTATGATCTCACTGATATGAAATAATTAGAATAAGCAAATTCGTAAGTCAAAAACTAGAATATAGTTTGCCAGGAATGAGGGTGGTTGTAGGGAATGGGGAATTAATGCTTCATTGGTACACAATTTCTGTTTGGGGTGATGGAAGAGTTTTGGTAATGGACAGTGGTGCTGGTAACAACATTTGAATGTAATTAACACCACTGAATTATATACTTGAATGTGGTTTAAAAGGGGTAATTTTAGGTTATATATATGTTACTGGAATAAAATTTTTTAAAAGCCATAGGACTGTACAGTACAGTGAACCCCAAGTTAAACCATGGACTATAGTTATTAGTACAATTATAATAATATTCTTTCATCAGTTGTAACAAAGGTACCATACTAATTCAAAGTGTTAATAATAAGGAAAACTGTGTGTATATGTGGGGGGGGGTATGTGGAAACTGTACTTTTTGTGTGATTTTTCTGTTAACTTACAGCTTCTCTAATAAAAACATTAAAATGATTGCTAGTGAGTTTTTCCCAACAATATAAGTTGTGACATCACATTGAGAAAGTAAACAACTGAAACCCACCCCCCATGCTTGATATATCCATGTCTATATTTTATTCTAGTTGAACACCAGCTGTGATCATGGATGGTTGCCTTCTCATTCTTTCTCCCTCTGGGTGGACTGCAGCCCTCCTAAATAGCAGTTCTGATGCCACTTACCCTGGTCTATTTTTTGATAGCATTTATCACAATGGAAATATGTGACTCATCCCCTGGGAGTCAGATCCCACATAGGTGGGAGGGCACTGAGTTCACCTGCTGAGTTGAGCCATGTATGTATTTTTAAATTTTCTAGTTAGCCACATTAAAAAAGTACAAAAAGACATGCAATTAATTGCAGTAAGTTTATTTAGCCCAATATATCTATAATGTTATCAATTCAAAATCATGAGGTCTACACTATACTGCTGACTATAGAGCTCATAAGCACTGTTTTTTCCCACTCATCATTAGTTCTAATTTGCATTGCTACTGCAAGGGCCATTTTATCATTCTGAGCTGTCTTCTCCATATTTACCACTCTTAACTCCTTCCAAAATCTTCCATATCTCCATAGACACTAATGCCAGAACACTAAGTACAAGTGTGTCCAGATACCACCAGGTCTTCTTGAGATTAGGGAAACTCTTCTATGGCTGGGCTTTAGGCCCATATATTGATATTTTTCTTTGACATCTCTCTCCCTTCATGTCTCACCTTCCCCCAGATGTCTGCTTGTCCAACCCCCTCAGCTCCTTCAATTTCCACTCAGATCTCAACCTTTCATTAGGCCCACCCTATGTAAAACTGCAACCCTCCTCAAACAGCAGTTCTGATCCCACTTACCCTGCTCTATTTTTTCATAGCATCACAATAGAAATATGAGTCACATATGTATTTCTTTTATTTTTATTTTGAAATAATTTCAAACATATAGGACAGTTGCAAATACAATACAAACCCCATACAGAGAACTCCAACACCCCCCACCCCCAGATATCCATATCTACCGATTTTACATTTTGCTACCTTTGCAGTACTTTTCTCCTTCCTTCCTTCCTTCCTCCCTTCCTCCCTTCCTTCCTTCCTCCCTCCCTCCCTTCCTTCCTTCCTTCCTCCCTCCCTCCCTCCTCTCTGTTTCTTTCAACTATATCTATTATCTTTCTATCAATTATCTATCTACCCATTTATCATCTTCTGGACATTTGAAAGTAGGTTGTATATATCATACTTCTTGAACTCATAGCACTTCCATGTACATTTCCTACAAACAAGGATATTCACTTACGTCATTAACTTAACTGCAGTTAATTCAAGAAAACTAATATGGATATAAAGCTTAAATTCTATATTCCAGTTTTTCCTTACGCCCCCCTTTGAGCTTTTCTCCTCCATTCTTAGATCCACTCCAGTATCATATATTGCATTGATTGTCATTAACTCCTAATTAACTCTTTTTTTAAATTAACTATATATAAATTTTTTTAAAAAGATATACAATAAAAAAAAACATTTCAAACAAACCATAACAAGGGAATAAGAAAAAGACAATTAACCTCAAATAACTAGTTTACTTCCAACGTGTTCCTACTCTACCCCAAGAAAATAACCTAATATAGCAACATTTCTATGAACTTGTTCCTACCATACCCATCAGCAATTAACAAACCATAGTCATTCCTGGGCATTCCCAGAACATTAAATTTACCCACGATAGCTTATCTGTTCTTATTGGGTTATCGTTCCCTCTCATTAATTGCTCTCTATCACTAGTTCCCCTACATTCTATGTTATAAACCATTTATTTTAGTAGTGTGTTATTTAACCTCCAGGTATTTGTGAATTTTCTGAGTCTCTGATGGTTATTGATATCTAATTGTATTCCATTGTGGTCAGAGAATGTGCTTTGAATAATTTCAATTTTTTTAAATATACTGAGGCTTGTTTTATGTCCCAGCATATGGTCTATTCTGGAGAAAGTTCCGTGATCACTAGAGAAAAATATGTATCCTGGTGATTTGGGATGTGATGTTCTATAGAAGTCTGTTAAATCAAATTCATTTATCAGATTGTTTAGGTTTTCAATTTCCTTGTTGGTCTTCTGTCTGGTTGATCTGTCTATAGGTGAGAGTGATGTGTTGAAGTCTCCCACAATTATTGTGGAAACATCCATTGCATCCTTTAGTTTTGCCAGTGTTTGTCTCATGTATTTTGTGGCACCATGATTGGATGCATAAACATTTATGATTGTTATTTCTTCTTGTTGAATTGTTCCCTTTTATTAGTATGTAGTGGCCTTCTTTGTCTCTCATAACATCCTTGCATTTAAAGTCTATTTTATTTGAGATTAATACTGCTACTCCTGCTTTCTTTTGGCTGTAGCTTGCATGAAATATTTTTTCCATCCTTTCACTTTCAATTTCTTTGTGTCCCTGTGTCTAAGATGAGTCTCTTGTACGCAACATATTGATGGTTTATATTTTTGATCCATTCTGCCAATCTATATGTTTTAATTGGGGAGTTTAATCCATTTACATTCAATGTTATTACTGTGAAGGCATTTCTTGAATCAGCCATCCAATCCTTTGGTTTATGTTTGTCAGATATATTTCTTCCCTCTCTCTCTTAATGTCCTTTAATGAACCAATATTGACTCTCTTTAGTACTGAACTGCTTTCCATCTCTCTCTCTCCTTTCTTTGTTTCTTTGTTGGGTAGGGCTCCCTTTAGTATCTCAAGTAGGGCAGGACTTTTATTAGCAAAATCTCTCAGCATTTGTTTGTCTGTGAAAAATTTTAGCTCTCCCTCAAATTTGAAGGAGAGCTTTGCTGGATAAAGTATTCTTGGTTGGAAATTTTTCTCTCTCAGAATTTTAAATATGTCATGCCACTGCCTTCTTGCCTCCATGGTGGCCGCTGAGTAGTCACTACTTAGTCTTATGTTGTTTCCTTTGTATGTGGTGAATTGCTTTTCTCTTGCTGCTTTGAGAACTTGCTCCTTCTCTTCAGTATTTGACAGTCGAATCAGAATATGTCTTGGAGTGGGTTCATTTGGGTTTATTCTGACTGGAGTTCACTGGGGATTTATGCTTTGTGTATTTATATTGTGTAGAAGGTTTGGGAAGTTTTCCCTAACAATTTCTTTGAATACTCTTTCTGGACCTTTACCCTTCTCTTCCCCTTCTGGGATACTAATGAGTTTTATATTTGGATGTTTTATTTTGTCTATCATATCCCTGAGGTCCGTTTCGATTTTTTCTATTTTTTCCCTATTCTTTCTTTTGTTCTTTCATTTTCCATTCTGTGGTCCTCGAGGTCACTGATTTTTGTTCAGCTTTCACTAGTCTTGCACTTTGAGTATCCAGAATCTTTTTAATTTGGTCAACAGTTTCCTTTATTTCCCTAAGATCATCTGGTTTTTTTTTTTAATTTACTCTTGCAATTTCTTCTTTATGCTCTTCTAGGGTCTTCTTCATGTCCTTTATATCCTGTGCCATGCTCTTCTTCATGTCCTTTATATCCTGTGCCATGCTCTCATTGTTTGTCTTTATTTCTTTGATTAATTGCTCCAAGTACTGTGTCTCCTCTGATCTTTTGATTCATGTGTTTGGTTTGGGGTTCTCCATATCATCTGGTTTTATCATATGCTTTAAAATTTTCTGTTGTTTTTTGGCCTCTTGGCATTTGCTTTACTTGATAGGGTTCTTTCAGAATATGAAGGATTATTCAAAGACGAATCTGTAATTTGTCAGATCTTCAGCTTGGTGGCGTACACTTTCTCTAACCAGCAGATGGCATCCGCGAGTCACCTGTTCCCCTCAAGTCAGTTCTCCCCAACTTTGTCTTTGTGGTGTGTGGGGGTCTGATTCTTGTGGGGTCCAATTGGTGCACCAAATTTGGGTGTGTTGTTGGTGCTGTCCGCCCTGAATGTGGGGCGTGTGTCTGAGTGGTTAGGGAGGGAGGGCAGCTTTAACAATCAAACCTCCCAGGTGTTCCTGGAGATTTAAGGCTGTTGCAAGAGTCTAAAACTTCATTTCAGTCTCGCCACAGATTGTCTCTGCTGCTGACCCACAAGTTTTTGGTATTGGTGTATGGTCCCTGGGATTTCCGAGTGGGTCCCTCTTCCAAGCTGTGCCCTTCTAGGGCCTCTGCTAAGGGCAGGTTGTGCTACGTCACAAGTGCGCGCTGTCCCTCAAGGAAAGTTCTGGGCCGCTGGGCTGTGTAGGGGCGTTCCCAGCCTGCTGAAAGGATGGCTGAATGGGGCGTGTTAATTTCCCCCTTTTTGCACAGCTCTGCCTTCCCAGCTCTGGGACAATTAGCTGCGGGTGCACGAAAGGCTATTGTCCATACCCAATATTGTGGTGTGTATGTGTGTTGCTGGAAATATTTCCTGTCACACTGGGTTTTTTGGCTCGGCTCTGGGCTGTGGCTCCAGCACTAGGCAGGAGCGTTCCCAGCCCGCAGGGAAGATGGCTGCAAGGGGCATGTTTTTTTTCCCCTTTTGGCTAATCTCTGCCTGCCTCGCTCCAAGACAATTAGCAGTGGGTGCATGAAAGGCTATATTCCATGCCCGATATTGAGGCGTTTGCATAGCCCGATCCTGCCGCACTTCAGTGTGTGGTTCTTGCTGCCATATCTGCAGCCGCTTTTCTAAAGAGAGAACTAGTCCACCTCCAAACGCCAACCCTTGGTTTCCCCACACCACAGTGTGGCTGCCAGATATTTAGCAGCTTACTCACTCGTTTCAGAATGCAGACTCGTGGTTTCACCAAGTGCACAGTCCCTGTGGATTTATCAGACCTTGACCAGCTGGTGCTTCGCTGGAACAGGTGTTATGGGTCACTTTCTGGCTTTTATCTAGTATTTTTCATGGAGGTGTTTTTTTGCCCTGTCTCTCCTAGCCGCCATCTTAGGTTCTCCCACATATGTATTTTTAATTCAATTTTATTGAGATATATACACATACCATACAATCATCCGAAGTATACAATCAATTGTTCACAGTACCATCATATAGTTGTGCACGCAGCACCCCAATCTATTTTTGAACATTTTCCTTGTACCAGAAAAAGTAAAAATAAGAATAAAAAATAAAAAATAAAAGTAAAAACACCCAAATCCTCCTCCCCACCCTATTTTTCATTTAGTTTTTTGTCCCCATTTTTATGCTCATCCATACATACAGTGGATAAAGGGAGTGTGATCCACAAGGCTTTCACAATCACACTGTAACCCCTTGTAAGCTACATTGCTATACAATCGTCTTCAAGAATCAAGACTACTGGGTTGTAGTTTGATAGTTTCAGCTTTTTACTTATAGCTATTACAATGCATTAAAACCTAAAATGGGTTATCGATATACTGCGTAAGGTGGCCAACCAGAGTGACCTCTCAACTCCACTTGGAATCTCTCAGCCACTGAAACTTTATTTTGTTTCACTTCGCATTGCCCTTTTGGTCAAGAAGATGTTCTCAATCCCACAATGCTGGGTCCAGATTCATCCCCAGGAGTCATATCCCGCATTGCCAAGGAGATTTACACCCCTGGGAGTCAGATCCCATGTAAACGGGAGGGCAATGAGTTTACCTGCTAAGTTGAGCCACATATGTATTTTTATGTTTTCTGGTTAGCCACATTAAAAAAGTACAAAAAGATGTGAAATTAATTCCAGTAAGTTTATTTAGCTGAATATATACATAATGTTATCATTTCAAAATATAATCTATATAACAAAAATATTTTGCTTCCTCTTATTGTTTTAAGTTTTTAAATCTGGCATATATTTTTACACTTACAGCACATTTTAACTTGGATGCTAAATTTTCATTAAAAATGTTTGATCTGTATTTAGATCTCACAAAATTTACAGTCAAAAAACTAGATTCACATATCTAACTTGTTCCAAACATAAAATTGTTCCAATAACTGAATTGGGTATCACCTTTACAATTTAACTTTAAATTCATGAAAATATAATAAAAATCCATTCCTCAGTCACATCTGCCACATTTCAAGTGTTGAACAGTTCCCTGTGGCTAGTGGCTACCATACTGGACAGCACAGTTCTAACATGTTATATAACTTCATATATTAAGTTTATTGTCTTTGATAGAATATAAGCTCCACAAGAGCAGTGATCTTTGTTTATTCACTGGTGTATCCTAAGTACCTAGAACAGTGCCAGACACATAATCAGTGCTCAGTAGATATTTGTTGGATTACTCACATGAAGTCCAACAAAGGCTGCATTCTATGCTTCTCTCACAAAGGCTGCATTCTATGCTTCTCTCACAATGAGTTGAACAAAAGATTTTTGCATCCGCCACCAATTTCCTCTGCTATATGGTGGTCAAAATGTCTCCTCTTCCAAATCATACTCTCAGAGAATTCACCACCGGTGCCAGTCTGAATGTATTATGTCCCCCCAAACGCCATTATCTTGGATGTAATCTTGTGTGGGCAGACTTATCAGTGTTCATTAGATTGTAATTCTTTGAGTGTTTCCATGGAGATGTGCCCCATCCAACTGTGGGTGATGACTCTGATTGGATAATTTCCATGGAGGTGTTGCTCCGCCCATTCAGGGTGGGTCTGAATTAAATTACTGGCACACTATATAAGATGAGACAGAAGGAGCAAGCTGCTACAGCCAAGAGGGACATTTTGAAGAAAGCATAGGAGCTGCAGATGAGAGACAGTTTGAAGACGGCCATTGAAAGCAGACTCTTGCTCCAGAGAAGCTAAGAGAGGACAAATACCCCAAGTACAACCAAGAGTGACATTTTTTGCGGAACTGCAGCCTAGAGAGGAACATTCTGGGAGAAAGCCATTTGGAAACCAGAACTTTGGAGCAGACGCCAGCCACATGCCTTCCCAGCTAACAGAGGTTTTCCAGACACCATTGGCCATCCTTCACTGAAGGTACCTGATTGCTGATGTGTTACCTTGGACACTTTATGGCCTTAAGAATGTAACTGTGTAACCAAATAAACACCCTTTTTATAAAAGCCAATCCATCTCTGGTTTTTTTGCATTCCGGCAGCATTAGCAAACTAGAATACCACTACATATTCGGTATTGCCAAATCAGGTCTGATAATCCAGTGCATGGATGGGGCTGCTCTGAGCCCACTGAGGTTTTCCCAGAGTCTCAACCCACACCTCCATTTCACACCCCCTCACCTGGTGGGGACTCTCCCTCCAACTTAAAACTGTGGTATAAAGAGACACAAATCAGGCTGGTTTCTGCTGTGAGATCTAATGGCAATGCTGTGGAATGTGCTTGGAAATGTTTACGGTAATTCTAGCAGATACTGAAGTACCTAATTTCATGCCTCTCACAGTTGTGCTGTTACCAAAGTCCTTGCCTGAACAGTGATACTATTTGAAAAGGATATTTTGAGAATGTCAAAAGGAGCAAAATTTCGTCCTGAGTGCAAATCACCTTCACCACATCCTAATATCAAGCAAAGTATAATGAGTAGCAAGAGGAGCTGCTGAACACTAATTATGGACTCCTTCTGGCAGGTTTGGGTGTTGAATGTGAATGAAAAAGTAGCATAGAAAATACTGAAAGCATATCATGAGATCAATCTTCAAGTATTTCCAAGATCACTCCTTACCCATAATGGTCCTTTATATCTTTCCAAATTTTTTTCTGAAAATTAGACATAATTCATGGTCAGAGTTCTTTCAGTTCTGACCCAATATTCACATTCAGTGGTCACCTTCCTGCAAAATTACGACTCTGGACTTCCCTATATTCTATTGCCCTCTTCTGAGTAGCCCTAAGACATAATTGCATGGAGGCTGGGGGTTCTCCAACATTTAAAATATGGCTCTGGATAACTGTTACTGCATTTTAATTCTGGGTGACCATCTATGGAAAGGGACCACCCTGGAGGGGGAGGAAACTCAGGAGGGGGCTGTTCAGTGCCTTTTCTACAATTGGGCTTTAGAGGGCTTCTGTTTCTGGCTATATTATTCTCAATTTTTTCCTACTAGGCTTCTCCAAGTGATCTTGTTTCCAATGCAAGTAACACGGAGTCCACTCTGTTTAGACTTGTTTTATGAGATCCATTTGCTGGCAGCTGAGAACAAAGCAAATTTCAAGTTAACTTTTTTTCAGGAAACTTTAAGGTATAATTTACATACAATAAAACAAATTTGAAGAATAGTTTGATGAGTTTTTACAAATGTATACAATCATGTGACAACCTCAAACAACATATATATTTCCATCACCAATGAGAATGCCTTTGTATTCATTTTCTAACACCCCACCAATGACCTGATTTTTATCACTAGAGATTAGTTTTGCCTACAATAATAATGATACAGTATTGACTTTTATGAGTGGTTTCTTTTGCTCAAATGTCTGTGTAAGAGACTGCAAGACTCATCAATGTTTTTTTCATGTATCAGAAGTTTAATTTTTTTGCTGAGTAGTTTTCCATTGTATGGAAATACCATTTGTTGATCCATTCTCTTTTTTTTTATGTTTGAAATAAATGTTTTATTTAGGAGTTACAAAGGTAACACAGAGTTTCGCATATATCTTTCACCCAGTTTCCCCTCCTGCTGTTTTCATAACCATGGTACATTTATCAAAACTAAGACATTAATATGTCATAAATATATATATGTATATATGTGTGTGTGCACACATATATGTGTGTGTGTATATATATATCTCCACAATAAAAATAAAGAAGTTTTTTAAATCACCAGGACATCACCACTGGTATATTACTATAAACTAAACTCCAGACTTTATTCAGACTTTGCCAGTTTTTCCCCTAATGTCCTTTTTTTGTTCCAGGATTCAGTCCAGGTCCCATGTTGCATTTAGGTGTCTTGTCTCCCTTATCTCAGTCTTTCCTTGTTTTTCATGGCCTTGACAGTTTTGAAGAGTGTATATATACACACACATAAAAAGTTTATATACCATAAAATTCACCCTTTCAAAGTGTACAATTCAGTGGTTTTTAATACATTCACAAGGTTGTGCAACCATCACTACTATCTAATTTTAGAACATTTTCAGCACGCCGAATAGAAACCCCATACACATCAGCAGTCACTCCCCATTTTCCCTTATCCCCAAGTTCCGGCAATCACTAATCTGCTTTCTTGCTCTAGGTCTATTCTGGAAATTTTACATAAATGTAATCATACAATATGTGGCCTTTTGTGACTGGCTTCCGCCACCCAGCATAATATTTCCCAAGGCTCACCCATGCTGTAACATGCATCAGCACTTCACTCCCTTCCATGACTTAATAGTCCATTGTATGGATACACCACACTTTGTTTATCCAGTCACTAGCTGATGAACACTAGTGTTGTTTCCACCCGCTGGCCACTATGAATAATGCTGCCATGAACATCTGTGTACAGACTTTTGTGTTTTAGTTTACTTTTTTTTTATTAAATTCAGTTTTATTGAAATACATTCACACACCACACAATCATCCATGGTATACAATCCACTGTCCACAGTATGATAACATAGTTATGCGTTCATTACCACAATCTATCTCTGAACATTTTCCTTACATCAGAAAGAACCACAACAAGAATAAAAAATAAAAGTGAAAAAAGAACACCCAAATCATCCCCCCATCCCACCCCATTTGTCCTTTAGTTTTTATCCCCATTTTTCTACTCATCCATACACTAGATAAAGGGGGTGTGATCCACAAGGTCTTAACAATCTGTGTACAGACTTTTGAGAAGGCATATGTTTTCAATTCTCTTGGGTTACACCTAGTAGTGGAATTGCTGGGTCAGGTAGTAACTCTATGTTTAACATTTTGAGGAACTGCCAAACTGTTTTCCAAAATGGCTGCACCAGCAATTAGGGTTCCAGCTTCACATCCTTGCCAATACTTGTGATTGTGATTTTTTTTTTTTTATTCAGTTTTAGACAACTTTGTGCTGTGACGTGATATCTCATTATATATTTTCTTTTTTCCTTCATTTTTTTATTTTTGCTGTAAAAAGTACTTTATTGCTTGATCCACAGCCTTTTAGAGGGCTGCAAGGTGGTTGGTGTAAAAGACACCTCCCTTGCACATCAATGTTCATAGCATCATCATTCACAATAGCAAAAAGGTGGGGGCAAACCAACTGTCCATCAACAAATAAGTGGACAAAAATGTGGTGTATCCATACAATGGAATATCATTTGGCAGTAAAAAGGAATGAAGCTCTGACACATGTGACATGGATGAATCTTGAAGACATCGTGCTGAGCAAAATAAGCCAGTCACAAAAGAACAAAACACTGCATGATCTCACTGATTTGAAATAATTACAATAAATAAATTCATAGGATCAGAAACTAGAATAGAGGTTACCAATGCCCAGGGTGGGGTTAGGAAATGGGGAGTTAATGTTTAATTGGTACAGAATTTCTGTTTCAGGTGATAGAAGATTTTCAGTAATGGATGATGGTGATGTTAGCACATTATGAACACAACTAACATCACTGAATTGTATAATTCAACGTGGATAAAATGGGAAATTTTAGATTGTATATGTTACCATAATTAAACAAAAACAAAAACATAGGATTGTACAACACAAACAATGAATCTGTACTAGTTTGCTAGGCTGCTGAAAAGCAATATACAAGCTTACAGTTCTGAGGTCATGAAAATGTCCAAATCAAGGCATCATCAGGTGATGCTCTCTCCCCAGAGACCAGCTGATGGCCATTCTGGACTCCTCTGTCACATGGCAGGGCACATGGAGGCATCTGCTGGTCTTTCCCTTCTCTTGCAAGTTTCGTTGCTTTTGGCTTTGGTTCTGTGGCTTTATTTCTCTGCATCTGAATTTCTTCTCTTATAAAGAACTTCAGTAAGAGGATTAAGACCCACCCTGAATGAGGTAGGTCACAACTTAAGAACCTACTAACCAAAAGATCCTAATTACAATGGATCCACACCCACAGGAATGGATTAACTTTAAGAACATGATTTTCTGGGGTATATAACAGCTTCAAACCATCATACTCCACCATTTGGACCCCAAAAAGACATGTTCTTTCCATATGCAAAATATGTTCATTCTGTCACAATATCCCCAAAGCCTTAAATCATTTCAGTAACAATAAGTACAAAGTCTCATCAAAATCAGTTATATGTGTGGTCTGTCCCAGGGCATAATTCCCCTCTAGCTGTGGACCTGTGAAACTTCTAACAAATTGTCTGCTTCCAAAGTACATAGGGAGGGAGTGGATCATCATAGAGTAAACATTCCCGTTGCCATAGGGAGAAGTTGGAAGCAAAACAGGTTATTGGTCCCAAACACTTCCGAAACCCTGCAGGGCATATTCCATCAGATATCAAGGTCTAAGAATCATCTATAGAATGATGCTTTGTCCTCTGGGCTTGATGGGGGAGGCTGCCCCACCCTTTCCAAGGGCTTGTGCAGTGGCCATGCTCTCCCCAAACACTGGGGCGAGGGCTCCGACATCTCAAAGCATTGGGGTGATGGCCATGCTCTCAGCTCCACCCTCATCAAGCATTGGGGTGGCAACCAGATGCTCTGCAACCTCTAGAGCACAGGCTCAATCCCTCAGAAAAGTGGGGTGGTGGCCAGGTTCTCCCCAATCCCAGGGGAATGTGCTCCACACTCTCTGAAGACTGGGGCAGCAGCACTGCTCCTGAACAACGGGGCAGAAGGCCCTCTTCTTCAAGCTCCAGGGCGCATTCACCCTTTCCACATACATGGGCGGGTCTGCTCTCTTCACCAGAGAAGATGTCTTGGGTCCAGATCTCAGCTTCCACGCTTCTACCTTTGAAGTCATTTTTCCTTCAATCTGTCCCTTTTGGTATCAGCTAGCAGTGGTTCCCTTCATACAAATCTCAGAAAAAACTTGCCAATTTTGCAGTTCTGAGACCGTGCAAATGCAGGCAAATCAATCCATGCTCTCTCCCCAAAGACCAGCTGATGGGTCCTCAGGTCCTCTGCCACATGGCAGGACACATGGTGTCATCTGCTCGTCTCTCCCTTCTCTTTCAAGTTTCCTTGCTTTCAGCTTCTTGGTTCCGTGGCTTTCTCGATCCATTCTCTTTTGGTGACCATTTGGGTTGTTGCTAGTTTTTTCCTATTATAAAGTTATAGTGTCATGTCTTTTAGTGGATACATGTTTTCAGTTATCTTAGATAAACTCATATATATTAAATTGCTGGTTTCTACTGTAGATAAATATTTAGCTTCAGAAAAAACTGTCAAACTATTTTCTGAAGTTGTTGTGTCATTTGGAATTCCCACCAGAGTTCCAGTTGCTCTACATCATCATCAAAATGTGGCATTTGGAGTTTTTAAAATTTTTGTCATTCTGGTGGTATTTGGTGGTATTTTGCTGTTGTTTTAACTTGCATTTTCCTGATGACTAATGATTCTGATATGCTTTCAGGACACGAAAAGCATGAGCCACAAAGGAATTAATTATTAAAATATATTTCATTAAAATTAAACATTTCTCATCTTGAAAAGGCATAGTTTAGAAAATGAAACGTCATGACACCGGCAAGAAGAAAATACTCATAATACATATACCTGACTTGTATCCAGAATATGTGAATAACAAACCCCCAAAAATTCATATCTGCTAGGTTTAACCTGTAATACTGAAAATATGGGTGAATTCCTCTCCCCAAATCTCCCCAAAGGTTCTTGGCCTGCCAGAAATTGATCTTCCTAACTACCTGAAAGACTGGGAACCCACAAGGGATATAAGAGGTATCAAACCAGTCTTTTCTTAGGAAGGCCTTGTGGGCATGGTTCTACATATGAAGGGATTGTCATATTTTAAGAAATGGGATTCATTCTCCAAACATGACCTTGATTGCATAATCAACTTATTCATTTATATTTTGATTAAAAGGAGGATAGATTCTTATAGAACCTATGCAAAACTGCATTGTCATTAACAGTAAAGAGATTTAGTAAATGTTCCTGAATTGAGGTACAGATTAGTGACAAAAATACTAAAGAATATACTGTTTCAGTCTGAAAAAACATATATTTTACTAAATTGTTAATTAAAGATAGATCAAGGAGAATAAAGGTCTTCTTCATATGCACACCAGAAAATAGAACAGTCCAAGTAATACCAAACAGTATTTTAAATAAATAACCACAATTGGATTTCCTTATCACTTCTTTAGTCTTCTGTAATTATTCTTGTTCTATTGGATCTTGAATCAACAATCCATTTTCATTCTACTTCTGGATTAAAAAGAGTCTTGGAAATTCCGACTCCTATCCCCTGGTAATAGTTGTCTAATCAATGTCTTCTTAGGAGCCTGATTGTCTATTTAATCTATTTCCTGAAGTATCACTAGTTAAGAGTAACTGGCACAGCCCTTTTCATGAAGCGCTGAGACTGTCCTTTGTGGAAGACCAAAATCTGACCATTAGCTTATAGAACCTTCAACAAACATGAGAGGAAATCAGAAATGACTTTTTTTTTATTAGACTAAATGTTCATAGTGAACTTATACTAATGAGCAATATTAGAATTGATTTCTTTTGTGAATAATATAATTCTCCATCAATGCATAATACATAATAATTTCTGAGTATATATTCAATGTTTTTCCACAAAGAGTAAGAAGGTATTATCAATAGTGATTACACTGGGATATTCATCAGGGCCTTCGTATAAAGAGTACAATATCTGAAATATATTGACATTTCAGCTATACATAATTAATCTAAGAAAGGCTAAAATTATTAATTGTACAGAATTGGTGAATATTTCTTGTTTAAATGTTTAGTAGAATTCATGAGTGAAGCTATCTGTGTCTGAAGTTTTTTTCTTCTTCAGGAGGTATTAAACTATAAATTTGATTCCCTAAATAGTTACAGGGTTAGTCTGGTTATTTATTTCATCTTGGATAAATTTTAGTGGATTGTGGCTTTCAAGGTATTGGTTCATTTCATCTAAGTTATCGAAATTATATGTGTAGAATTGTTCAGAATATTTCTTTATTATCCATTTAATGTTTGTGAGGTCTGCAGTGATATCCCCTCTTTCATTTCTGTTATTCCTATTAATTTATGTCTTAGTTGCCAGACTGCTGTGACAAATAACACAGTAGGTTGGTTTAACAACCAGGAATTTATTGGCCCATGGTTTGAGAGGATAGAAGTCCAAAACCAAGGAGTCAGCAAGGTCATGGTTTCTCCCCAAAGTCTCTAGTGCTCTGGTGCTGGCTTGCTGCAATCCTTGGGGTTCCTTGGCTTGCATCTCTGCCTCCCACCATACAACAATGTCCTTGATTTCCTCCTGTGTCTTTCTCTGACTCCTGGCTTTTTTTATAGGGCCTCCAGTAATATGAATTAAGGCCTATTCTGATCCACTTTGGCCATACCTAATTAGGATCACAGAAGATCATATTCACAAATGAGTCCACACCATAAGTAATAAAATATCTTCAAAGGTTCCTATTTGCAAATGGATTTATACTCATAGGAACTTGAATTAAGATTAAGAATGTGTCTTCCATTGGGGTACAATAATTCAATCTACTACAATTTGTTTCTTCTGTTTCTCTTTGGAGGGATTTGTTATTTTTATTGATCTCTAAAGAATCAACTTTTGGTTTGATTCATTTTCTCTATTATTTTTGTTTTTAATTTCATTGATTTCTACTTATTTTTATTAGTTTCTTCTGCTTCTAGTTTCTTAAGGTAGAAACTGAGATTATTGATTTCAGAAGTTTCTTTTTTCTAATATAAGCATTTAGTTTCATAGACTTCCCTCTTAACCAGGGTTTCTCAAAGTTAGTGCTATTGACATTTTAGACTGGATACTTTTTTATGAGTGGCTGTCCTATGCATTGGAGGATGTTTAGTAGCATCTCTGGGCATTGTAGGATGTTTCCCAATATATCCCACTAGATGCCAGTAGTACCCTCCCCTCCTCATATGACAACCAAAAATGTTTATAGATATTGCCAAATGTCCTCTGGGAGGCAAAATTTATCCTAGTTGAGAACCAACTCTAGGCACTACTGAATTTTTCATTTCAGTTGTCATTCTTTTAAACAGCAAAACCCATATCACTCCCTGTATCCCCTTCTTATAGATATTTAGCTTTGGTATATTGCCTTTATTACAATTAATGGAAGTATCTTACAATGTAACCATTAACTATAGACTCTAGTTTGCTTTGATTGTATTTTTTCCCTTGTATCATGCAATTTACAACATCTTGCAATGTTGACATTCATTTGTTCTACCTCTTTTAAAAACATACTTATATTTGTACCACCATCATTGACCACTCTAGGTTTCACCAGGTTATACAGTCCCAGTCTTTACCTTCTATCTTTACTTCTGGTGTCATACATGCCCCAGCCTTCCCCTTTCAACCATACTCACACTCATCTTTGTTCAGAGTATATATAATATTGTGCTACCATCACACAGTATTATGCTATCCATTTCTGGATCTATACAATCAATCCTGTTTACTTTGTTGTACTCCTTCAGCATAAAATGCCCAGTTTCTAACCTCTTTTTATCTCCTGATAACCTATATGCTCAACTTTAACTCTCAAATTTTGCTCTTCAGTGTTAGTTCATATTGGTGAGTTCACAGAGTACTCGTCCCTTTGATTCTGGCTAATTTCACTCAATGTAATGTCTACTGTCTACCTTTTTGACTTTTGAATTTATTTTATTTTATTTTATTTATTTTATTTTCCCATCTCTCTCTCTTTTTACTCTCACTGATAGTCTTCATTTCTACTCCTTTCCAAACCTCTCTCTCCTGTCTTTTCCTACCTGCTTGTAGTGCTCCCTTTACTATTTCTTATATTGCAGGTCTCTTGTTCACAAACTCTCTCAGTGTCTGTTTGTCTGAAAATATTTAAACTCTCCATCATTTGTGAAGAAGAGTTTTGCTGGATATAGAATTCTTGGTTGGCAGTTTTTCTCTTTCATTATCATAATATATCATACCATTGCCATCTAGCCTCCATCAATTTCTACTGAGAAATCTGCACATAGGATGGGATTTCAGCGATTATGGGAAATTTTCAGTGATTATTTCCTCAATTATTTGTTTCTGCCCCTTTTCCCTTATCTTCACCTTTCTGGGATACCCATGACAGATATATTCATGTGCTGCATATTGTCATTCAGATTTCCTGAGACCCCTGCTCATGTTTTTCCATTCTTTTCCATATCTGTTCTTTTGTGTGTAGGATTTCAGATGCCTCTTTTCCCCAAGTTCATGAATCCATTTCTTCTGCCTCTTCAAATCTGCTGTTATATATCTCCATTGTGTTTTTCATCTCTTTGATTGTGCCTTTCATTCCCATAAGTTCTGCCAATTGTTTTCTCCAACTTTCAAGTTCTTCCTTATGTTTGCCCAGTGTCTTCTTTATACCCTTCATCTGTTTTGCTATATCTTCCCTCAACTCATTGATTTGATTTCTGAATTGATTTAGATTTGTTTGATTAATAATCAGCTGTTTCAATTCCTGTATCTCAGGTGAAGTGCAAGTTTGTTCCTTTGACGGATCATATCTTCACTCATCCTCACTGATGTGTAATTTTCTATCTATGCATCTGATTTCCTTGATTATCCCAGTCAGATTTTTGCAAACCAGATGGGCCAAAGTCTCAGGAGGAGGCTGTATTTAGTATTAGGTTTCCCTCAGGGTGAGCCTCTAGACTCTGTGCTTTTCCTCTCCTGCCCAGCAGGTGGCACTTGTCAGCCAACCAGGCACTTGGCACCTGGTATAAAGAGGTGCGGTGTATTTAATTCTCAGTGGACCCTCTCACATCCAGGGACTGAGGGTGTTGGAAGCCAAGATTAAGTTGATTTTTTTGCTCCAGGCCCTGGGGTCTGAGTTCTCTGAGGTATGGTTACTACATGAGCTGGGCCCACCTCCCTCTTTTCTTAGGGAAGGTAAGACTTTTAGGGAATTTTCTCCTACACTTGACTATCTTAACTCTACCTTTGCGTGGGTCAGGGCTGACAAATGAAAATGCGTAAGGCTTTCTCTAATGAGCTACTTAGAATGAGAGAGAAAAAAGTGCCCTTTTCAGAGCCAGTCCCCAGCCCTCCAGTTCACCTGGCAAGAACTGGAATTGGTACCCTGTTCTGTGTGCCCCTTTTCTTGGGGCACAGCCCTTTTCCAGTATTTTGATCTCAGCAGACTCCAGAAGCCTCTGTTTTTATTTACGTATTTTTCTGTCAGCTCTTCCTCCTCTCTGCCAGGGTAAACCTCCAGGTTCCTTTCCTGCTTACTCCAGGTTTATTTGTGCTCATAGGCTGTATTCAGTAGTCCAAATTTGTTATTAAAACCTCAATAGGAACTTGGTTGAGCTACATTCCCTTTCTCCTGGCAGGGACTTGCTTTGTTTTCTCCCACAGCAAAGTTTTTGCAACTCCACCTGCCATGCTGGTGTGTGAGGGGCACCAGCTCTTCAATTTGTGGAGCTTTACTTACAGTTCTATGTTGTGATCCCAGCCATTCCACCCATTCCTGAATGGTGTACAATGTTGTCTGGTCATGTGTGTCCCCCCATCAGTTGTTCCAGACTATTTTCTAGTTGATCCTGGCAGTTTGCTAGTTGCTCCAGGGAACTAACTAAATTCCACACCTCCCTATGCCACCATCTTGCCCTGCCTCTGATGATTTTTTTAAAAAATATACTTCTGTTTATTGCCAAATTAAATTTTGTTCCAAAGAATTTTGCTAAGAATTTTGAAATTAAGAGCTATTATCAATATTTACAGCAACTGAATCAGAAAAGTGATAGAGAAGAGCAATTGCTGATACACTGATTGTGAATGTCTGTAGCTTTATGTGGTAATGAATCTGTGTCTTCAGTGTTGGCTGAAATGCACAAACAAAAATGAGTATGATATGAGTATGATAAAGTTATCAAGTATTTGTGAGGAATCCATTCCAGAGATGAGAACTGGCGTTGACATTATCCTAGCAGTCATTAAAAATGATTTAGGAGAACCTAAGATGATGGCTAGGTGAGACAGGGCAAAAAAACACCTCCATTAAAAATGCTAGATAAAAACCGGAAAGTGACCCAGAACACCACTTCCAGCGATGCACCAGCTGGACAAGGTCTGCTAAAACCACAGAAGACTGTGTACTTGGTGAAACTGGAGTCTGCATTCTGAAACAAAGTGAGTAAGCTGGCTGAAAGTCCTGCGGCCACACTGTGGTGTGGGAACAGGGGGGTTGGCATTTGGAGATGGACTAGTTCTTTAAATAACAAAACACAAAAACCCAGGAGCAGCTGCAGTTACGACAGGTGAGAACTGTGCAATGAAGCATGGCAGGAGCGGGCTGTGCCAACCTTGCAGTCTCTGGCGTGGAGGATAGCCCACTGCTAATTGCCTCAGGGGCCAGGGGGCAGAGGGGAGAGCCAAAAGAGAGAAAGGAAACCACGCGGCTTGCAGCCGGCTCTCCAGCGTGCTGGAAAGATTCCTGCCTGGGGCTGGACACACAGCCCAGAGTCCATACCAGGAAACCCAGTCTGACGGGGAGTGTATCCCATGGCACTGCACACATGCCACAATATCAGCTGTGGACAGTGGCCTTGGGTGCACCCACAGCTAGTTGTCCCGGAGCTGGGAAGGCAGAGCTGTGCGAAAGGGGGGCGGGGTTTGAGCTGACCCATTCAGCCATTTTTGCATCAGGCTGGGAGCGCCTCTGCATGACCCGGCAGCCCGGGGCTTCCCTTGAGGTACAGTGCGCACTTGTGACATAGCACAGCCTTCCCTCAGCAGAGGTCCTGGAAGATCACAGCTGAGAAGGGGGGCCCGCTCGGAAAACCCAGGGACCCTACGTCAATGTCGGGGACTTGTGGGTCAGCGGCAGAAAAAAATCTGTGGCAAAACTGAAATGAAGGCTTAGACTCTTGCAACAGCCTTGAATCTCTGGGAACACCTGGGAGGTTTCAATATAAAGCTGCCCTGCCTCCCTAACCACCCAGACACATGCCCCACATTCAGGGCGGACAGCACCAACAACACACCCAAACTGAGTGTGCCAATTGAACCCCATAAGAATCATTTCCCCACACACCACAAAGACAAAGTTGAGGAGAACTGACTTGAGGGGAATAGGTGACTCACAGACGCCATCTCTAGAAAGTGAATGCCACCAAGTTGTAGGTCTGAAAAATTAGATTGGTATTTTTTATAACTTGAAAGAACCCTATCAAGCAAAGCAAATGCCAAGTTCTTTGATTAATTGCGCCAAGTACTGTGTCTCCTCTGATCTTTTGATTTGGGTGTTTGGGATTGGTTTCTCCATATCATCTGGTTTTATCATATGCTTTAAGATTTTCTGTTGTTTTTGGCCTCTTGGCATTTGCTTTGCTTGATACAAAGGACATGAAGAAGAACATGGCACAGGATATAAAGGACATAAAGAAGACCCTAGAAGAGCATAAAGAAGAAATTTCAAGAGTAAATAAAAAAATAGATGATCTTATGGAAATAAAAGAAACTGTTGGCCAAATTAAAAAGACTCTGGATAATCATAATACATGATTAGAGGAAGTTGAACAACAACTCAGTGTCCTAGAGGACCACAGAAAAGAAAATGAAAGAACAAAAGAAACAATGGAGAAAAAAATAGAAAAAATCGAAATGGATCTCAGGGATATCTTACATAAAATAAAACGTCTAAATTTAAGACTCATTGGTGTCCCAGAAGGGGAAGAGAAGGGTAAAGGTCTAGAGAGAGTATTCAAAGAAATTGCTGGGGAAAATTTCCCCAACCTTTTACACAATATAAATACACAAAGCATAAATGCCCAGCGAATTCCAAATAGAATAAATCCAAATAAACCTACTCCAAGACATATTCTGATCAGACTGTCAAATACTGAAGAGAAAGAGCAAGTTCTGAAAGCAGCAAGAGAAAAGCAATTCACCACATACAAAGGAAACAACATAAGACTAAGTAGTGACTACTCAGCGGCCACCATGGAGGCGAGAAGGCAACAGCATGACATATTTAAAACTCTGAGAGAGAAAAATTTCCAACCAAGAATACTTTATCCAGCAAAACTCTCCTTCAAATTTGAGGGAGAGCTTAAATTTTTCACAAACAAATGCTGACAGATTTTGCCAATAGAAGACCTGCCCTACTTCAGATACTAAAGGGAGTCCTACTGACAGAGAAACAAAGAAAGGAGAGAGAGATATAGAGAATTTTAACAGACATATATAGAACCTCACATCCCAAATCACAAGGACACGTATTTTTCTCTAGTGATCGTGGATCTTTCTCCAGAATAGACCACATGCTGGGACATAAAACAAACTTCAATAAATTAAAAAAAAAATTGAATATATTTAAAGCACATTCTCTGACCACAATGGAATACAAGTAGAAGTCAATAATTGTTGACTTGTAACTCCACTATTTACTTCCTACAGGATATAAAATACATAAACTGTAATGACAAATCAGTGGTTTCAGACTCAATGTAAAATATGTAATTTTTGAGAACTATATAAAGGAGGGGGAATGGAGGACATAAAACAAATTAAAAAAATTGAATATATTCAAAGCACATTCTCTGACCACAATGGAATACAAATAGAAGTCAATAAATTTTGATGTGTAACTCCACAATTTACTTCCTACAGGACATAAAATACATAACTCTAGTGACAAATCAGTGGTTTTGGACTCAATGTAAAATATGTAATTTTTGACAAGAACTATATAAAGGCGGGGGAATGGAGGAGTATAGGAACATAGTTTATGTGTCCTGTTGAAGTTAAGTTGGTATCAAAGAAAACCAAGATTGTTATGAATTTAAGATGTTAAATTTAAGCCCCACAGTAAACACAAAGAAATTATCAGAGAATATGACCATAGAGATGAAAAGTAGAGTATGGGTTACGAGAAGTGGGGGAAGGGGAATGGGAAGTTAAGAAATGAGTGTAGGGTTGCTGTTTGTGGTGAAGGGAAATTTCTAGTAATGGATGATGTGAAGGTGATGGCATTACAACATTCTAAATGTGATTAATCCCACTAATGGAATGCTAGGGAGGGGATGGAATGGGAAGATTTAGGCTGTATATATGTTTCCACACACACAAAAAAGACAGTCTAAATAGATGACAATTGAATGCCAAGGATGATCCTGGATGGGATCTGAGGATGGAGGAGAAGAGGCTCAAAGGGACACAGTTGGGACATAAGAAAAAAAAGGAAATATAGAATGTAATCTTTGTATCAATGTTGAATTTCTTGAACTTCTTAGCTGAGCTTAATGGGATTGCATAAAAGAATGTTCTTGTTCATGGGAATTGTATATGTGAATTATATTGTTTGTTCAAGGATGGGTGCAGCTTGCTCTCATATGTTCAGAAGACAGAGCAATAGATGATGGATGATAGACAGGGAGGGAGGGAGGGAGGGAAAGAAAGAAATGGCTGTGTGACAGCATGTTGAAGTTGGTGGATTGGGGTATCGGGAGGGGGGTCAGGGTATGCTGTGTATGGGGTTTGTATTGTTTTTGCAACTGTTCCTGTAACTTTGAATTTATTTCAAAATAAAATTAAAAAAAAAATGATTCAGATGTAGACCAGCTAAAAGGAAATATCCGAAACTGGTTGAACCGCAATCCAGTATCCCTGATTCTTGAAGACAGCTGTACACTCTACAGCTTATATGGTGTGACTGTGTGACTGCAAAAACCCTACAGCTCACACTGCCCCTACACAGTGCGTGGACAAATGAGTAGAAAACTGGGGACAAAAACCAAATGAATATTGGGGGGAATGGGGGGAATAGATGCCCCGGGCACTTTCCTTTCCTTTGAGTTTCATTTTCATTTTTATTTTTATTTTTTGGAGTAATGAAAATGTTCAAAAACTGTGGTGATGAATGCACAACCACACAAAGACACTGTAAACAATTGCACACTTTGGCTGACTATATGATATGTGAACACATTTCAATAAAATCGCATCGAAAATAATTAAAAAGTGATTTATATGTAAAGTAATAAATTTCAGGACAAATAGAAGAGTAGCAGCAACCTTAAAACTCAGTTCCAATAGGTGCAAAGATTAGAAAGTTTTCTAAGCAGTAATGAACTTTTTTCTCCCCCAAGATGGCAGAGTATGGAGTTCTAGGATTCAGTTCATCCTCCAGGGCAGCTCTATCTGAAACAACTGTTTGGGGACTGCAGAGACCCAAACACTATACACCATCCAGGGTTGAGCAATGACATGATGGAAGATGCATCTTTCCTGCAGGTATTTGGTATGGTTATAATTTCTTATTTCTTAAGGTCACTAGCTCTGCCTGAACTCTGGTTTTGGAGAAATCCTATCCTTTCTCTCCAAGATCCTCTCCTTGCTCCAACTGGGAAAACACATCTGATTTGCAGACCTGAAATCCCACTGAAACCAGATGATTGATGATCTCTGCCATTAGATGTCTGAACAGCTTTCTCTGGGATGTGTCCAACATAGCCCACTCTTCTTGGGGGAAGTCTATAGCTGTATCTTTGAATGCCACTGACTCCAGTGGCTGCACTGTCAAAAGCTCAGATGACAACTGTCTTCTCCTGAGTTTCCTTTCCAACCAGAAAGCAGTAGTGGAGCAAAGCAGATGAACCTTGTGTTTCAGCTTTTTTCTCTTTCCCCTCCCCTGGCTTCAGAGGCCCAATGGCATTGGACTATTATGAAGAAACTTTGAAGAAATCTCAAAAATTCCCCTTGTAGAACATGTACACATTTGAAAAATATTTTGTGGATGTTGCAGACTTGTCTTAGAGCCACCAACACTTCCAGGGGTGGATCCTGGGAAAGTCTGAAGCCCAGGAGGGGGTGCCCCCGATAATTGTTTTTTAATGGGATTATAAGTATCAGAACTGCATTGAAGGTGAACAGGATTGAAACGGGTTGTTTAAAGGCATGTATCTCAGAGATCAGCACTGCAAATATAGATAGGTGCTTTCAGGATATACTTCTAAGGTATGACACTGGTAGAGTTGACAACAGAGTGGTATATGGGAAAAATCTACCTATTGCATACTAGGGAGTACAATCAATAGGAATACCTTACTAGTACCAGTCAAAATAGGAGGGACAAATATTTAAGGGCTGAAAAGAGCTATGGGGTGTTTTGGGTCATGAGAATTGTTTAAAATGGAGAGTGATGAGGATTGTACAACCAAATGATAATAATGTGAGATATTGATTATCGTAGACAGAACATATGCCATGTGAACTTAGGTACCCCCTATTTTATAAGTCAAGCCCTCGATCTTGAGGCTTTCTCTTGTGAAACTTACGGTTGTAAAGGAGAGGCTATGCCCACCTGTAATTATGCTTAGTTGTCACATCCAGAGAACCTCTTTTGTTGCTCAAATGTGGACTTTCTCTAAGCCCAACTCTGCAAATAAATTCATCACCCTTCTCCTGAGGTGCGACAGGACCCCCCAGGTGAGTGAGTCTCCCTGGCAATGTGGGACATGGATTCCGGAAATGAACTTGACCTTGGCATCGAGGGATTGAGAATGCCTTTTTGAACAAAAGGGGGAAAAGAAAGGCAACAAAATAAGGTTTCAGTGGCTGAGATTTCAAATAGAGTTGAGAGGCTGTCATAGAGGTTACTCCTTTGCAAGCTTCAGCTACATATGCCAAATGGCCACAGTATTATAAGCCCAAATCAACAGTAGTCCTGAAAACCCTAAAGATTACCTGGGTCCCTATCTGAGACTCTATATAAAGTTTCACTCACTAAGTTTATTCTTCAGAAACTTAAATCCTCCAGAGACCTTCTATGCCAGTTAAGTCCCCAACCCAGAGGCAACAGCCTCTTCAAGAACATCAACCAATTGCATCCCCTTTTCCCATAATGTCGACACCCCTTTTCATCATGAACAAGTTAGGGTGGTCACTACCTAGACATCCCTGAATTTGGATGAAATGATTAAACTAGAGGAAGGGGTAGCAACATACAAGACAGAATTTAACAAAGGATTATGAATACTGAATCTCTATTTAATTTTCTTTATCTTAGTTGCTGGGTATTAGAATAGCTAGAAGGAAAAAACTGAAATGGTGGAACTGTAACCCATAACATTCTTTGAAATTTGCTATATAGCTACTTGGTAAATTGTAATTTAAAAGTTGTCACCTGTGCCGGTTTGTATATATATTGTGTCCCCCAGAAAAGGCCATGTTCTTTGATGCAGTCTTGTGGAGGCAGATGTATTAGTGTTGATTAGGTTGGAACATTTGGATTAGGTTGTTTCCATGGAGATGTGACCCACCCAACTCTAGGTGATAACTGATTAGATAATTTCCATGGAGGTGTGGCCCCACCCATTCAGCATGGGCCTTGATTAGTTTACTAGAGCACTGTATAAGCTCAGACAGAAGGAGCAAGCTTGCTGCAGCCACAAGGGACACTTTGAAGAAAGCACAGGAGCCGAGAGAGGAGCTGAAACGCAACCTAGGAGCAAGCAGATGCCAGCCACGTGCCTGCCTAGCTAACAGAGGTTTTCTGGATGCCATGAATATTACTCTCAAGGAAATTAGGCTGAGTGAGGAAAGCCAATCCAAAAGGTTATATACTGTATGGTTCTATTTATATAATATTCTTGAAATGACAAAATTGTAGCAAAATTATAGACATGGAGAACAAATGAGTGGATGTCAGAATTAAGTGGTTCAGGGAAAGGGGAAGGAAAGGGCAGGAGTAGGTGTAACAGTGGGGTAGGAGGAGGGAACTTGTGGTGGTGAAACAGTTCTGTACTTGGTCTGGTGGTGGTTATAGGCATCCACACATGGGATAAAATTGCATGGAATGGATTTCTGGTCAGCATCATGGCAACATGCACTCTGTCAGGCCTCTGGCCCCTCACAGAAGCAGTAAGCTACAAGCTAGAGTGAGAAGAACCATCTTTCTCAAAACTCCAGAAATCTGTTAAAAGGATACAAGATCACAGAGAGTGTCAAATCAAAAAAAAATAACTTAAAATGGTAGAGTCAAAAAAAAAAAAAAAATCTCCCCATGGATTCCCTGGACAAAAATTACTGCCCTTCTTGACAGAGATCTGTCTATGCACACACACCCCCAAATCATATTCTTATTTTAAAAGGCCTCCAAAACAGAAGACTCTGTTATTTATTTACTGAAACCAATCAAATCACCTCCTAAATTACTTTTTTCCACTCATGCCTCTAAAGAATATCTAAAGTATCTCCTCTTTAACAGATCACCAGGTAAAGTAAAGGAGGACTATTTTTATGCTATTGGAATGCATAGACCAAAAAAACAAAAAAACAAAAACAAAAACAAAACCCACCACATGGGGGATTAGAACATGTTGCTAAATGGTGTGAAAATTAACTACATGTAGAAAGGGCATTTGATGAGGCACTGGGGAAGAATGAGATGCATCTTCGTGGTACCATCATTAAGAAGAAAGAGAAGGCCTAAGTAAACTGGTCACTGTCTAGCATGGCATTTCAGATAAAGCTATTCTCTATCCTGAAAAAGAAAATGCACTTCACAAGACAAAGACACAACTCAAAGTGACCAGTAGCTTGGCTTTAAGATGTACAACTGCAATGCTTTTCTCCTCCTCAGAGTTGTTCATTTGCAGTTCAGCAAAACTTGGAAGAAAAAGGAAATCATGATATACCAGGTCATTCTTGGAGCCCAGACAGACTCAAACCTCCATTGTCCACATTAAACATACCCAGATGGAAGGATGAGAATCACTGGAATATTGTTGACACTTTCTTGTATCAGAAAGGTCAGGGTCACTGAAGCCTGGGACTGAAATCTAAGTTCACAGCAGCTTCCCTTAAACAGAACTATGAAAATGATGTGGATCTACAGTAGGCAACTTTCCCGCACAGAGCTTCCAAGAGGGATCTGAGGATGGTGTCTTCCAAGGACCCTCGGTTGGGGGCAATTACAGCTCCAAAGTCATCATAATAAAACTTAGGGCTGGGCTTTAGTTGGAACCTCCATTCTAGGTCTCTAATATCCAACAGCCACTTGTGTGCATCTGGCGTTTCTGTGCAGTGTGGTTTTAAGATGAAACGATAGAGGCAGTGAAAGGAAACCCGGTGCAACAAATTCCGAGAAACCATGGGACTTAAAATTGGCTCCGGAGTAGGCTACACTCATTGTACTGCATGCCTGCTGCATGCACTCGGCTGGACAGTGGATACAGGGTGCCCTGATAAAGGTACACGAGCCACTGGCACAGATCGAGTTACGTGGGGGTCTTATCCACAGAGTCCTCAGCCCAGAACTGCGAAAATGAAGCTCTACCTTCCTAAGAGTGAAAAAAGCTCCCCTCGGCCACATTTGATCACAGTCTCGAAGTCGGTCAGAATAGCGTTGTCACACGATCATTCGGTTACAGCGAGACATGTCTCACAGTCACAGCTGACCACAGCCACACAAAAGAACCTGTTTCCATTCACAGTCCCCCGAGCCCAGCCAGGACCAGTGAGGGTCTCCCCACCGCGCACACAACCGGCCCCATCAGACACGCGCGCGCGCACACACTCTCACTCGCACGCTCCACAATTACACCCCACACTGACGCAGTCACACAGCCGTACACACAACCACAATCACCATCCTCCGCATATCACGCACAAACAGGTCTGAGGTTCCGGCCTCCACTCTTGCCTTCCGCGCCCGGGAAGTGGCCCAGGTTCCCACGAGCTCCTCCCAACCCCCCGACCCAGGTCACCTCAATTCACCACACAGACTCCGACGACTACAAGTCCAGCGGAAATGAACCAGAGGCCGAAGTTTATTAGCTGCCCCGGGGACTGTGAGAAACGTAGTCCAAGTTGGAAAAACCCGGACGATAATCGATCAGAGCGGAAGAAGCCAGGACCGCAGGGACCCTCACCGATCCGCCCCGGAGACTCCTGGGTGCGCAAACCCACGCAGGAGTGCGCAGGCGCAGGCGCGGGCGGCCGGTCCTTGGCCCGCGGTGAGGCTGGTGTGTGTGTCCTACCGGCAGGGGAGGCCGAGGGGAGAACCGGGAGCTCAGGCCCTGGAGGCCCAGAGAGGGAAGCGGGACCGGGGGCTTGGGTAAGCCAGGGAGGGAACCGGGAGGCCAGGCAGGGCAACCCTGAGGAAGAACTGGGCCTTCTGTGTATTCAGACACTTAGAGAAGGGCACGAGTGGAGCCTCGGGTGTGGTTCGTGGGCGTGACCCTGAGGGTGACCGCGAGTGTGAGTTGGAGCGAGCGCCGCGAGGGGGCATGTTTGTCAGTTTTGACCCCGGAGAAGTGGGAGCGGGGCCTGGCACACAGCAGTTGCTGTGTGTATGAGTATCTTACCGAATGGGGCCACCCTCCCCTCCCCCAGTTGCCAACCCGCTGTGTTTTGGGAGCTTGCTGCTCTGCTGCGTTGCAGCCGATTGTGTGTGAAAGTGGACGGAGGCATGTTGCTGTGTGGGGTTTCTTTTGCATGTGTCTTTTTAGATTAATTGTGAGTCGTATTTGAGGCCCTGTGTGATTGTGGAGAAGCTAAAGTGATTTGTAACGTGATTTTATGACTTTGCCGGGAATTGTGTAATACGCTGTTTGAGGTTGTGAATGACATGATGGGGCTGTGGGATTGTGGTTTTGTAAAGTATGCTTGAGTGAATGTAACTATACATGTGTTTATAACCTACTATTATTTGTAATGGTTTTGTGACTATGGTGACCTACATGGTTGAACGACTGTTGTTAGTTGGCGAATTGGGTATGTGAAATTTGGTTATCTGAATATTGGCCATTAAGCCTGCCTCCAAAATTGTGACTCAGTAGCAATTTAGCAAATAAAATAGAGGCATAAATATTGGAAAGGAAGAGGTAAGAGTTTCATAATTTCCAGGTGGCAAGATTCATTACCTGGAAGGACTATATGAACTAAAAACAGTATTTTGGTTCAGAAAACAAAACAATTTTTTTTTTTTTAACCTCAAACTGCCACTTTTTTAGCATTTCTAAATGAGTGAGGTTTCCTACTTCTGGATGAAATCCCTGTAAGGTCAATAGCTTCTTCAGGCATTGTAAAATAATGAAAAGTATTTGGGACACTTGTAATCACAAAGCCAGTCTCATTTTAGTAATTAAAATAGTTATTTTACCAATTAAAATAGTAACTGTAGCAATACTTCTGACTTCATTTAACAAAAATAGTATCCTCCCTGCCTGGAAGCCTGCAGAATGGAAAGAATAACTGATCAGTTTCTTTTCTATTTTCATTACCTGAACTACTAAAGTTAAGTGTGGTTCAGTAGTCAATACTTATATTAACTATTATTAAATTAATAATAATAGATTTCAATAATTATGCTTATTAAGTGGTACGACAGGCAAATCAATAAAGAGATAAAGTAGAGAAATTAAATAGGAAGTCTAGATATTTTCAAACATATAGGGGAATGTAATGTATGATAAAGATGGCATTTTGCATTAATTGAGGTAGTAAGGATTATATAATACATGGTATTGCTAAACAAATCATGCAAGGAAAAAATCTTCACAAGGCAAAACACTTTAATAGTCAGATGAAAAAATAGGAAAACTTATTTGCAACTTAAAACACATAAAGGTTAATTTCCTAAACTAAAAAAAAAGATAATTCCAACTAATTAGGAAATAAAACTCACAGGAAAAATAGATATCCTATAAGAAGATGCCATTACAGGAAAGAAATGTCTTTTAAATGATTAAAAGAAACTTATTCTCTCTCATAATAAGAAACGTGTAAATTAGAACTACAATGTAGGCAGATTGAAAGTTATTGCCAACTATATTCACCAGGGTATAGGGAGACACATATTCTCATGCACTGCTGGTGACAGTGTAAATTGGTCGAGAGTCCGTGAAGAGCAGTTTGTATGTAAACCTGTGTTGTGTGGGAGATGGAAAATGGAGCTGCAGGAGGAAAAGTACAATGTTCCCTCTTTGCAAGCTACAACAGGTTGCCTAGATCCATTCTACCTCACCAAGAGATTGGGTTTCTGGCACTGGAGCAGAATTTGTCCATTTGCTTACTAATTTTTCTCCTGAGTTTGTGTGGGGTATGCAGAGTAAGCACATGCAGAAACAGTAAAAATTAATGTAGATTTAACTGAGTTATTATAGGAGATCTAGGTCAAGTATGGCCTCACATGGTTTCTTTTATCCTCCCATTTCTGCTTTCTCAGGACTCTTCACTTTTCCAAAAGAAGAGCCCAAAAGAGAAGATTTCATCTGTTGCAAATCTGAAAGCCATGTCTCAGGTGAGATAATGTTTCCTCTTACCTTTTAGAAATTTTTTTTTTCTAGGATATATGAATATTTGCTCCCCTGTCCTTTAACTTCCTGGGATTTGCTTCCAGTCAGTCAGGGCCTGGACTAAGGTGAGGCAAGCAAAGAGTCTACAGTGCAGTATTTAAGGAGGTTTTCTCAGGGCTGGGCCTCTCTGAATTTTGCACCCCTGGTGCCTCAGGGGCCTGACCATAATAGCCCCAACCCTATTCCCAGTTTCTTTCATTCCTGCCAGATAAACTTAAGCCTTTCCCAAGTGTATTTTTTAGTTGTAGCCAGTGTTCATGTACTGATTGGGCATCTCATTCATTATCTCCTCTCTCAGTCTTCTCACAAAAGTACCACTGGTACAGAAAAGTTTTATCTTGATTTAAATGAGAATATATTAACTTGACTGAATCTGCTTTGTCTAGATAACAATTTTTTTAATGGAATTTTATTGAGTTATAGTCACGTACCATATAATCCATCCGAAGTATACAATCAGTGTCTCACAGCATCATCATATAGTTGTGCATTCACTGCCAGAATCATTTTTAGAACATTTTCATTACTCCTAAATAAAGAAAAAAATAAAAATATAAAAGAACACCCCAAACATCCCATACTCCTTACCCCCCCCATTAATTATCTATATTTTTGTCTTTATTTTATTACTCATCTGCCCATACACTGGATAAAGGAAGTCTCAGTCACAGGTTTTCACAATCACACAGTCCCATGATAAAAGTTCTATAGTTATAAAATCATCGAGAATCAAGTCTATTGGATTATAGTTCAAGAGATTCAAGTATTACCTTCTAGCTATTCTAATACACTAGAAACTAAAAAGGAATATCTATATAATGCATAGGAATAACCTCCAGAATGACCTCTCAACTCTATTTGGAATCTCTTAGCCACTGAAACTTTATTTTGTTTCACTTTTTTTCCCCTTTTGGTCCAGAAGGCTTTCTCAATCCCACAGTGCCAGGTCTAGCTCATCCCTGGGAGTCATGTCCCACATTGCCAGGGAGACTTAACCCCCTGGGATAGACACCGATTTGAGAACTAAGTTATGAATAGTCAGAGAACAGACATGGAAAACCTTGATCTCCTCCACTGACAGGTTTTGCAATGGCACAATACATGGTAGATCATTATTAGTTTGTGGCAATATGTCCTGTTTTGCAAGGTTTTCAGGGTAGAGATTTGAACACAGTCTTGTACAGAATGCTGAGATTTGGCATTCCCCCTGTCTGATCCTTCTGTCTGTTTTATCCATGTCTGGAAGTAATTCCTACAAACTGTCACCTGCCAGTGAAGACCTTCCCAGTATTCTAAATCTGTTATAAATTTATTCTTGTCTTTTTAGTTTCTTCTAATGTGTGTGTGCGTGTGTGTATGCTAGAGAAGGAAATATATATGTTTAATATACTCTACTCAGCTAGAAATGCAAGTCTTGAAATATTCTGCTTTTGAGTCAAAGCCAGTGTTTTGCCCTGTTTTTATATCTTTTTTTGTCTACCATCCTTTAAAATACTGGTTTTCCCCAGATGCTACATTGGTTCTATTCTCTCCAGTCTCTTTTTCTCTGTCCACAATCAGATTCCCTCTAAAAGCTCTGCTGATCGTGTATATTGTAGTAACTCTCAAATAACTTTCTCTGACTTAAACCTCTGTGCAGAGTGTCAGACCATGTATCCAATCTCCAACAGATCACCACGTGCGTGTTCCCTAGACACTTCAAGTGCCTTTCCAAGATTTACCTCATTAACTCATTCTGTCCAACCTATTCTTTCTTCTGTTTCCTATTTCCATTTTCTAGTCTCAGCACCTGCCCATTTGCCTATACAGATATCCCAAGAGCTACACCTCTCGTTTTTTCTATTCTATAACCAATTTATGACCAATCCTGTTGTCTGCTCATTATGTAGGAATCAATTGTCCTCTGTATGGTCCACTAATCCTACTTTAATCTAGGAGGCATCTCTCCCAGTGCGTTCCTACCTAACACACCTCAAGCCTTCTCCAGTCTTTAAGAGTACTGCTTCTAAGGTGCAAATTTTATCACATAACATTATGTACTGAATTATCTTTTCATGTTCTTTACACTCTAAGCAGCAGACCCAAAGTGGGGCAAGCACCACTGTGGAATGTACAAGGCAATTCACTGAATGGGAGGAAAACATTAACTGTTTACATTAACAATGTGGATTGTCATTAGTGCCTATTGATGTAAATAAACAGAAATATGTTGGGAGTGTGCTCATACATTTTTATGACCACTGCTCTGTAGGAAGAAATCCAGTATTATTCTGTAATATGCCCATTGCCTACCTTCATATACCTTTTTCTTCTAAGAGCTCAAAGACTGCTTCCTAATGCACTGTGCTTTTTGCTATTTTTTGAGTTTACTAACTCATCCACTGCCCATGAATTTTTAAAAGCTGATACTCTGCGTTCATACAAAACAAAGTCATTGTGAATACAAAACTTTTATATCCTCAACAAAAACCAGGGGTCCAAAATGAAATTTTTCTTCACTTCGTCATAGTTTTACTTGTACATACTTCTGTCATTGCATCTGTAATGCCTGTTGAGTTTATGTATTTACATCTATGCCTCTCTCCTAACCCATAACTTCTGCTGTGCAGGGTCAGGGTTCTATTCATTTTGGTCCACCAGGCAACCAGTCACATTCGAGGCAATAGTTTGATTTCAGTATATATTTTTAGCATGAGCTAATAAGTAAATAAAGAAGAATGTATTTTAAGAGAGATTTTTCTGCAATATAAAACACTAAACAGGAAAGCTAGTTCTGTCCACTGAACGTGGTCCCCATCTAGTTCTCACCCAGTTCTGATCACTTCAGGATGAACTAGAGTATGCCCTTACAGGGATCAGTGTCATTCACGGATGTGACTGTGGACTTCACCCAGGAGGAGTGGCAGCAACTGGACCCTGTTCAGAAGGCCCTCTACAGGGACGTGATGTTGGAAAACTATTGCCATCTCATTTCTGTAGGTAAGGAAAACTCTGTGATTCTTTCAGTGTCATGCATCTCTTTTCAAGAGTTCCTGAAACATACAGAACTTTGAATTTCAGGGATCAGAGATGATGAATCTCTTTCATTAGCAGGAATTATGATTATGTCCTCATTTGCCTAGTGCAAGGTATTCAACTTTGGTAAGACTTAAATGTGTACCCTCATTTGCCAACTTGAAGCTGTATGTTTTTCTTCCTTCAGTCGTTTTGAAGCCGAGGCAGCTTACACCAAATCTCATTTTGCACTATTAGGGTTTCATATGACTAAGCCTGCTATGATCCGCAAGTTGGAACAAGGAGAAGAGCTATGGACAACAGAGAGAGTATTTCCAAGTCAGAGCTGCCTAGGTGAGTCAGAACAGAGGAAGCCCAGGGTATAGTACGTCTCAGGTAGTTGGCACCTTTAATATTTTTAGAGATCTATTTTTAAAAGCCTGAGGTCTTTGAAGTGACTGTACATGGTTGACTTCCATGCCTTTAAAATCTAAATTTTAATTTTGGAATACTACTTTCCCCTTGTAAATCTTCCTTCTTTGCCTTGTGTTTACAGAGATACTGGTTTCTATTGCCTTACCAAAAATCCACTACGTGTTTTGTAGGTATAATTTACACAGAGATCCTAAGTGTAAAGTTCTTTGAGTTCTGACAGCAGTATAAATCCATATATCTCACCTTCCCCATTAAAATAAAGGGCACTCCCATCAATCCATAAAGTTCCATCCAGCCCCTTCCATATTAGTTCCTCCCACTAGGGCAATCACAGTTGATTTCTACCAGCATAGATTAGTTTTGTCTATTCTAGAATTTTTTCATGTCTACTTTCTTAGACTCAGTTTAATGTCTGAGAGATTCATACATGTTTATGAATAAAGCTGCTGTGAACATTCTTGTGAAAATATTTTTGTGTTCATATGTTATTTTTCCTCAGTAAGAACCTAGTAGTGGTATTGTTGATTCATTGGGAAGGTGTATGTTTTACTTTTTTAGAAGCTTCCAAACAGTTTTTAAAAGTTGCTGTACCATTTTAAACTTTTAGCAGCAATGTATAAAAATTTTGGTTGCCCAGCACATTCTCTACTACATCTAATGTTATCAGTATTCTGAAAGGTATATGGTAGTATATTTAGTTTTAATTTAGATTTCTCTTATGACTAATGATGTTTGAAATACTTTTTATATCGTTTGGAAGTTTCTGTGCAAGTATTTTACCCATTTTCTAATTGGGTAATATATATTTTTCTTTGAGTAGTAGGTATTCTTTACATATTCTGGATGGCAGTATTTTGTTCGGATATATGTATTGCAAATATCTCCTCTAGTCTGTGGCTTGCCTAATCAGTTTAAAGTGTCTTTTGATGAGCAGAAGTTTTTAAACTTGAATTTTTTTCTTTTATAATTTGTTCTTTGACCTCTCAAACAAATAATTGCCTGTACCTAGATTGTGAAGATAGTTCTCTGTATTTTCTTCTTAAAATGTTGTGTATTTTTTGCTTTTATGACTAGTTCTGTGATCTATCTCGTATAAATTTTGTATATGATGTTAAGGTAGGGATCAAGGGTCTGTATTCTTCCATATAGATATCAGTTTGTTCCAACACTGTTGAAATGAATTGCTCTGATGATCTTGTTGAAAATTATTTAGTCATACTTATGCCAATCCATTTCTGGACTCTGTCCTTTTCTTTGATATGTTTTAAGTCTGTTGTCAGGACTTGATTATTATAGTTTTATAGTAAGTCTCAAAGTCAGATTAATCCTCCAACCTCCTTCTTTTTTAAAATTGTTTCACTATTATAGGTCATTTTCTTTTTCAAATACATTTTAGAATCAGCTTCTTGATTTTTTTTTTTTATAATCCATTGTACGAATATACCACCATTTGTTTAGCTATTTCCTTTTTTTTTTTTTGCTTTTTGTTTGTTTGTTTTTATGCAATTTCATTGAAATATATTTACACACCATACAATCCTCTGAAGTATACAATCAATGGCTCACAGTGTCATATAGTTGTGTATTCACTATAATCAATTTAAGAACACGTTCATTACTTCCCCAAAAATAATAAAAATAAATAAAAAAGAACACCCAAAACATCCCATACCTCTTACACCCCTCTATTATTTATATGTTTTTTTAATCTTTATTTTATTACTGGTCTGTCCATATACTGGATAAAGGGAGTGTCAGTCAAGGTAATCACACAGTCACACAATAAAAGCTATATAATTATGCCATCATCATTGAGAATCAGGGCTACTGCATTACAATTCAAAGTTTCAGGTACTTCCTTCTAGCTATTCTAATACGTTAGACACTAAAAAGAAATAACTATATAATGCATAAGAATAACCTTTAGAATAACCTCTTGACTCTATTTGAAATCTCTTAACCACTGAAACTTTATTTTGTTACATTTCTTTTCTCCCTTTTGGTCAGAAGACATTCTCAATCCTAAAATGCCAGGGCCAGGCTTATCCGTGGGATTCAAGTCCCACATTGCCAGGGAGACTTACACTCCTGGGAGTCATGTCCCACGTAGGGGGTAGGGTAGTGAGTTAATCTGGAGAGTTGGCTTAGAGATACAGGCCATATCTGTAGCTGTTTCCTTTTGATGGAAACCTGCATTGTCTCCAGTTTGTTACTATTATGAATACAATTGCTGTGAACATTCTTGAACAGATGTTTTAGGGAAGATATGCTGTCGTTTCTTTTTCTGTCAGTGGAATTGCTGAGTTATCTTTCATTTCAGTGGAATTGCTAGTCATAGGTCATGTTTAGTTATATAAGAAACTGCCAGATGTTTCTCCAAAGTGGCTATATTATTTTACCCTCACCAAAATTTTAATTTTTTTTAATTCAATTTTATGGAGAGTTCTAATGGAACCACATTCTTACCAGTGTTTGGTATTGTCCATCCTTTTAACTTTATTCATGACTGTGGGTATGAAGTACTGTGTTTTGTGGTTTTAATTTTTTTTTTGATATTTTATTTTTATTTTTTTAATTCAGTTTTATTGAGATATATTCACATACCATGCAGTCATACAAAGTGTACATTCAGTTGTTCACAGTACCATTATATAGTTGTGCAATCATCACCAAAATTAACTTTTGGACATTTTCATTACCACACACACAAAAATAATAAGAATAAAAATTAAAGTGAAAAAGAACAATTAAAGTAAAAAGAACACTGGGTGCCTTTTTTTTTTGCCCCCATTTTTCTACTCATCCATCTGTACACCGGACAAAGGGGAGTGTGGTCCATATGGCTTTCCCAATCACATTGTCACCCCTCATAAGCTACATTTTTATATAATTGTCTTCAAGATGCAAGGGTTCTGCATTGTAGTTTGATAGTCTCAGGTATTTACTGCTAGCGATTCCAATTCATCAGAACCTAAAAAGTGTTGTCTATATTGTGTGTAAGAGTGCCCAACATAGTGACCTCTCAGCTTCTTTTGGAATCTCTCTGCCACTGAAGCTTATTTCATTTCCTTTCACATCCTCCTTTTGGTCAAGAAGTTGTTCTCCATCCCACAATGCCAGGTCTAGATTCCTCCCTGGGAGTCATATTCCACGTTGCCAGGGAAATTTACTCTCCTGGGTGTCAGTTCCCACGTAGTGGGGAGGGCAGTGATTTCACCTGCCAAGTTGGCTTAGCTAGAGAGAGAGGGCCACATCTGAGCAACAAAGAGGCATTCAGGAGGAGGCTCTTAGGCACAATTATAGGCAGGCCTAGCCTCTCCTTTGCAGCAACAATCTTGCCAAGGGCAAGTCCCATGGTAGAGGGCTCAGCCCATCAAACCACCAGTCCCCTATGTCTGTGAGCGCATCAGCAACCATCAAGGTGGGGAAGCCCCACACCCCTGCATTCTCCACCAGCTCCTCAAGAGGGCTTTGCATATTTTTTCATTTTTTTTAATTATCTCTTTTTTTTTTAATTAACTATTAACTATATCAATAAAAAAATTAAAAAAAAAAAAAAGTGCCAGGATTTTTCATGATGAAAATTGACATCTTAGCAATATTGAATCTCCTGGTCCATGATCATGGTATGTCTTTCCATTTTATTTTGCTTCTTTATTTCTGTAAGCCATGTTTTATTATTTTTAGTATAGAGATCTTACACATTTTTCATTAAATTTATCTCTAAGCTTTTTATATTTTTTTGCTATTTTAAGTGGTCGGATTTTTAAAAATTTCTTTTTCAAGTTTTCTGTTAATATATATAAACAATTAATTTTTATTTATTGACTTTGTCGACTTCTTCCTTGCTAATTCACTGATCATAGTAGGTTTTATTGTTCTTGTCTGTTTTTCTGTATATTTCTTTGGATTTTCTACATATAAAACATACCCTCTTCAAACAAAGACATTTCACTTCTATATTTTCAAATTTTATTCCTTTCATTTATTTTTCTTACCTTGTTGCACTGGCTAGAATCTACAGTAAAAATGTTGAGTGAAAGTGGTGAGAGTGAACATTTTTAGCATTTACTAAATTTAGAAGAAAAAACATTTAATCTTTCATTCCTATGCCTATTATTAACTGTAGGTTTTTCATAAATGCCCATTATCCGTTTCTGGAAGTTCTCTTAATAGTTTTCAGATAGTGTTAATTGTGAATGGGTATTGATTTTAACAAATGCTTTTTCTGCTTCTGTTGAATATGAACACATGATTCTTCTTTAATCTGTTACTATGCTGTGTTACATTGATTAATCTCAATTTTAAACCAATCTTGGACTCCTGGAGTAAACCCTACTTAGACAAGGTGCAGTATCCTTCCTATAGAATTGCTGAAGTTCATTTGCTATTATTTTGGCAAGGTTTTATGCATGTTTTCACAAGGGATATTGGTCTATAGTTTTCTTTTTCTTTTTCGTATAATGTCTTTGAGAAGTTATTGTATCAGAGTTGTGTTAGCCATATCAAACAAACTGGGTGTTTTCCTTCTCATCTATTTTTTAATGGAG
Organism: Choloepus didactylus; assembly: GCF_015220235.1. Lineage (NCBI taxonomy): Eukaryota > Metazoa > Chordata > Mammalia > Pilosa > Megalonychidae > Choloepus > Choloepus didactylus. The sequence goes on from NC_051333.1 coordinate 18,345,980, forward strand.
TTTGTAAGATAGTATCATTGGTTCCTTAAATGTTTAATGAAAATCAACATTAAGGCATATAGGCCTGTATTTTATTAATAATTCATGACTTCTGCTTCCAGCACTGAGGGAGTAACAGAGTCTAGAATTATCCTCCAATGGGAAAGAAGTAGAAAACTCGAGAAACTATTTTCTGATATTAAGGCAGCACAGGCCTAGAGTCCTGAAAGAAGAGAAACAAATGAAGTGAACCTTACTTTATTTCAGGCTCTCCATCTGGAGGCAACTTCCAGACTAAAGTACAGAAAGGGGAATCCAAAAATAACCTGGCAAATTTACTGACTTGGAGGGACCAACATTGGAATCCAGGGAGATTGAGGTGACTGAAATTTTCAGGACACACTTCCTAGAAAGAGGGAGCTTAGCAAAGAAAGGGTTCCCCAAATATGAAAAGGGTTCCTCTGAGTCTTTAGCTAATTACAAGTCTGCATGTGTGTAGGTGAAACTCTGTGATACTAGGCAAGGAAATGGTCCAGGGAAAATACAATTACCGTGGTATGTAAGATGAACAATTCCCAGACTCTGCACAGCACCAGAAATCATTTTACTTCCCTCCTGCTAGAGCAGAGAGAACTTGTTAATACACAGGACATTAGGTAGACATCCTAGAAAGGCCACCGCTCACAGATAGGGCTATATTAGCCCTAGATTTAGACTATGCAAGATTTGCCTGAAAATAACTTAAATAAAAGTGTCAAAAGGATTATAACAATGTGTGTCCATTGGGTTCTTTAGGAAGGAGGTATTAAGATGAAGTTAGGAGTATAATAGGTTTCTTAGGGGTGATATCTATTAAAGATAAAAGAAGAAAGCTAGACTGGACATAGAAGGCTATCAGACCATGATACAGATCTGACATCTATGGAAGGAAAGAAGGGGAGACCAGCACGATTGGGCAGGGAGAACCTCAGGCCATTATGCAGATCTGAAAAATCTTGAGCAACCCAACAGGGTGGACAGAAACAAAGTTTGTCTCTCAGAGGAGTCCCTCATGGGCAGAAATTGTCAACCCCTAGTATCCCCATGGGGTTCAGTTTTTGGATGGGAATGCCCTGAGAAGACTCTAGCCTTGGCTTAAAATCTGAGTCACTTCCTGAAGGTGCTAACAGTTGAAGGCTATTCGGTAGCTACAACAGAATGGCAAGTTCTTGCTTGAAGGGAGGTCTTAGTCATGCAATTCCGAATGCCAGAAAAAGATGAATACTCTTGATGAATATAGTGATATCCTGAACTCAACAACATAAAATTGACAATGTTAGGCTTCCAATAAAAAATTATTAGGCATATGAAGAAGCAGAAAAATATGACCCATAAACAGGAGAAAAATCAGTCAATAGGAAAAAAAATCACTCAACAGAAACAGACCTAGAAAAGGTGAAAGTGGTGGAATTCACAGACAAGGACATGACCTCAGTTTTGACATGGCTGTAAGTCAGCAATTAACACAGTGAGGCAAAAACAAAAAACAAAAATAGAAATAAGATCCCAATGAAACATCTAGAGAAGACTATTTAACATCTGAAATGAAAAGGGAGACCCACTTATGTTCTCTGTATAAGAAACTCACATTAAATGTAAAGACACTGACAAGTTAAATGTAAGAAAAATGAAAAAAATATACCATGGTGCCTTGTGGTTGCCCCACGTGAAGATGGAATTAATTCCTCCTCCCAAATTTTGGTTCAGATGTTGAGACTGACACCTGACATAAGTGAGGCTTTCTGGGAAGAGCAGGGGAGACTCCCAAGCTGGTCATAAAATGGCTTGAGAGAGTAAGGAGAGCATTTGACTTTGGTTTTTATTGTAGTTAGGCTGTAGAGCCAATATGTGTGTTGGGACTTAAGTTATTTAAACTTCCTGCTGGCACCGTGGGAGAGAGTATGCTGGTTTTCTTATTGTCTTGCCCAGGCATGGGGAAAGAGGAAAGAGGGAGAGGTGGATCTAGAAAGTTGTTAGCAGTAAGACATCAAAAATGGAGTCAGACCATATTGTGCGTGTACACAATATGCAGAAGAAAGTGGGATTGGTCATATATCAGACAATGTAGATTTCAGAACACAGAGTATTAACACTGATAAAGAGGGACACATCAGAATCATAAACATACTTAACAGAGTTTCACAATCATTAATGTTTCTCACCTTTTTAAATTATCACCTCCCCTAAGGAGCCTTTTAGACAGTTACTTTCTATTTGTCCCTCTCATGAAATTTTAATACCTCAAATATATATACTAAATACCTGTTTATGTTTTGTTACCCTTTGCAGGGCCACAAGCTATTGCAATATCTGAGATATTTTTGCCCTCCCCAGAACCAAGAGGGCTATATCACTCCCACTGAGGAAGCATGAAATACATAAAGCAAAACTGACAGACTTAAAAGAGACAATGTAATTATAGTCTAAGATATAACACTTCTCACTTGATAATTGAGACAACAAACAGAAAGGAAATAAGACTGTAGAAGACTTGAAACAGACTTTCAATCAATTGTACCAAATTAATGTTTATAGAATATTTTATATGCAAGTTAAGTTTACACTGGGCCATAAAACAAGCCTCAAAAAATTTAAAAGGAATGAAATCATGAAGATGATTAACCACAATAGAATCAATTCAGAGTAAAAAACAGAACAATATCTTCAAATTCCCAAAAATCTGGTAATCACATTTCTAAATAAATCATGGATTAAAAAAGAAATCCTAATGTAAATTAGAAGATATTTTTAATTGAATGATAATTAAAATGCAGCATTTCAAAATTTGTGGAATGCAGCTATAAAGCAGCATTTAAAAACATTTTATCCCATTAAATCAGTCTTAGGGATCTGAGCTGACCCTAATAGTTATAAAAACAAAGCAAATTAAACTCAGAGTTAGTAAAAAATAAAGACAAAAGCAGAAATCAATGAAATGCATAAAAGGAAAACAATAGAAAAATGTGTGAAACCAAAATTTTATGCAAACAAATAGAGAAGGAGGGAAGACTTCGAACTCATTTTATAAAGCCAGTAATATCCTGATACACGAGGAAACAAAACACTGTAAGAATAGAAAACTGCATACCAGTATCCCTCATGAAGCTACATTTAAAAATCCTTAACAAAATATCAGAAAATTCAGTCAAGCAAGATATAATGATAATACGTTATGACCAAGAAGAGTTTATCCCAGGAAAGCAAAGGTGGTTTACTATTCAAAAATCAGTGTAATTCACCATATAAAGGTGAAAAGTGGTTTAAAATAAGGATCTAAGCTGCCACCCTAGGTAGCTAGAAAAAGAATAAGGGAGAAAAACCACATGATTATCTAGTAGATACAGGAAAAGAATGTATTACAAAATTGCAGAAAAAAAGATATCTCAACTTTGTAAAACATATCTTTTAAGAACCTGCAGCTACCATCACATTCAATGGTGAAAGACCAAATCTTTTTCTTCTAAGAGTAAGAACAAAGAAAGGCTGCCCGCTATCACCACTTCTATTCAACATTGTACTGGAGGCCTTGGTCAGTACATTAAAGCAAGAAGGAGTGAACAGTATACAGATTAGAAAGGAAACTGTCTTTATTTGTAGGCAACATGATTGTGTACATAGTAAATTCTAAGAAAGCCACAAAAAGAGCTGTTACAATTAATAAGTGAGTTTAGCAACTTAACTGTCCTTCTTTTAGATGGGAAATTTTAGCCAGTGTTTCTACAGTTATTTTTCTGCCTCATATTATATATATTTTAATTAGAGAATTGTGAATTTACAGAACAATCATGCATAAAATACAGTATTCCCATTACCACATCACCACATTTTTATAATTGTACTATTAATTATTAATTTCATGGTTTAACTTAGGGTTCACTGTTTTTGTAGTGTAGTTCCATGGATTTTTTTCAAAATTTTTATTCTATTACCACCTATACAATCTAACATTTCCCCTTTTATTTATATTCAGATATATATTTCAGCACTGTTAATTGTGTTCACAATGTTGTGCTACCATCACCACCATCCATTACCAAAACATTTCCATTATTCCAAATAGGAACCCTGTACATTTTAAATCTTAATTTCCCACTCCCTATCCCCACCCTGTCCCCTGGTAACCCATATTCTAGATTCTGACTCCATGAGTTTGCTTATTCTAATTGTTTCAAAATAGTGAGATCATACAATATTTGTCCTTTTGTGTTTGGCTTATTTCACTCAAAATGATGTCTTCAAGGTTCATCCATAAACAACTTATTTTGTGTGTGTGTATGTGTATGTATTATGTATATGTATGTATTGTGTAAATATTAAAGAAATTTATTATAGGAATTGGCTCACATGTCTGTGGGAATTGGCAAATTCAAATTCTGTAGGGCAGGCTTCAAGTTGGAAACTTGGTGGTGCCACTGAATTCCCCAAGAGAAGCTGGCTGGAAGAAGTAGGAATAGAAATTCTTCTATCTGTTTGTTGAAAAACTTTAAAACTTAAACTGATTAGATGTGACTTCTTTTATTACTGACAGCCTGACAGCAGTCTCCTTTGTTGATTGTACACGTAATAACCATAGATGTAATCAATTGACTAATGATTTAAATCCATGAAATATCCTCACAGTAACAATCAGGCCAGTGTTTGCTTGACCAAACAACTCGACATCATAATCTAGCCAAGTTGACACATGAAATTAACCATCACAAGAAACTTTGTAAATGTCTCTGTGTGTGTGTGTGTACTCTATTATAAATTAAAACCAATTGAAATGTCACCTACTAATTTGTTTAAAAAGAACAATAATAAACCCATTACATGATGACAGAAAAGGCTTATTTTTACCAAAAAGCCTGTATTCTCCAAAAGAAAAAAAATAGTGAGAAAAATGGCATTTTTCTTTTACATTATTGAAAATTTATATAATGCCTGGTTTAATAGAAGACAGCTGATTTTCATATCTGATTCTGCATTCAATCTGTTGCAATATGTTGTTTTAATTTAAATATGAAGATAATTTGCCCTCACATATATATGTAGTTTGAAAGGAGAGAAGTATTTTAATAGCTTTTTTAGATTATCATGAATATTATTTGATACTATACCCAAACCTAGCAAGTGGTAGTTACTTAACAGTTATTTGTAATATTGAATCTGAAATCATAACAGTGAACTTTTTTCTTTTTAATTAACTTTTTTTAAAATCAATTATATCAAAAAAAATTTTTTCTTAAAACATACAATTAAAAAAAAACATTTCAAACAAACCATAACAAGGGAGTAAGAAAAAGACAACTAACCTAAGATAACTACTTCACTTCCAACAAGTTCCTACTCTTCCACAAGAAAACAACCTAATACAGCAACATTTCTGTGAACTTGTTCCTACTATATCCATCAGAAATTAACAGACCATAGTCATTCCTGGGCATTCCGAGAACATTAAATTTACCCACGATAGCTTACCTGTTCTTATTGGGTTATCATTCCCCCTTCCTTAATTGCTCTCTCTCACTAGTTCCCTTACATTCTACATTATAAAACATTTGTTTTACATTTTTCAATGTTCACATTAGTGGTAGCATATAATATTTCTCTCTTTGTGCCTGGCTTATTACGCTCAGCATTTCTCTTCAAGGTTCATCCATGTTGTCATATGTTTCACATCATCGTTCCTTTTTACAGCTGCATAGTATTCCATCGTGTGTATATACCACATTTTATTTATCCACTCATCTGTTGAAGCACATTTGGGTTGTTTCCATCTCTTGGCAATTGTGAATAATGCTGCTATGGACATTGGCATGCAGATATCTGTTCGTGTCACTGCTTTCAGATCTTCCGGGTATATACCAAGAAGTGCAATTGCTAGATCGAAGGGTAACTCTATATCTAGTTTTCTAAGGAAGTGCCGGACTGACTTCCAGAGTGGCTGAACCATTATACAGTCCCACCAACAATGAGTAAGAGTTCCAATTTCTCCACATCTTCTCCAGCATTTGTAGTTTCCTGTTTGTTTAATGGCAGCCATTCTAATTGATGTGAGATGGTATCTCATTGTGGTCTTAATTTGCATCTCTCTAATAGCTAGTGAAGCTGAACATTTTTTCATGTATTTCTTGGCTATTTGTATTTCCTCTTCAGAGAGCTGTCTTTTCATATCTTTTGCCCATTTTATAATTGGGCTCTCTGTACTATTGTCATTGAGTTGTAGGATTTCTTTATATATGCATGATATCAGTTTTTTGTCAGATACATGGTTTCCAAAAATTTTTTCCCATTGAGTTGGCTGCCTTTTCACCTTTTTGACAAATTCCTTTGAGGTACAGAAAAATCTAAGCTTGAGGAGTTCCCATTGATCTATTTTTTCTTTTGTTGCTTGTGCTTTGGGTATAAAGTCTAGGAAGTGGCCACCTAATACAAGGTCTTGAAGAAGTTTCCTACATTATCTTCTAGGAGTTTCATGGTACTGTCTTGTATATTGAGATCTTTCATCCACTTGGAGTTAATTTTTGTGTAGGGTGTGAGGTAGGGGTCCTCTTTCATTCTTTTGAATATGGATATCGAACTCTCCCAGCCCTATTTGTTGAAAAGACTGTTATGTCCCAGTTCAGTGGCTTTGGGGGCCTTTTCAAAGATCAGTTGGCCATAGATCTGGGGGTTTATCTCTGAATTCTCAATTCGATTCGATTGATCTGTATGTCTATCTTTGTGCCAGTACCATGCTGTTTTGACAACTGTGGCTTTATAATAAGCTTCAAAGTCAGGGAGTGTAAGTCCTCCCACTTCTTTTTTCTTTTTTAGAGTGTTCTTATCAATTCGAGGCATCTTCTCTTTCCAAATAAATTTGATAACTAGCTTTTCCAAGTCTGCAAAGTAGGTTGTTGGAATTTTGATTGGGATTGCATTGAATCTGTAGATGAGTTTGGGTAGAATTGACATCTTAATCACATTTAGCCTTCCTATCAGTGAACATGGAATATTTTTCCATCTTTTAAGGTCCCCTTCTGTTTCTTTTAGTAGAGTTATGTAGTTTTCATTGTATAAGTCTTTTACAGCTTTGGTTAAGTTTATTCCTAGGTACTTGATTTTTTTAGTTGCCGTTGAAAATGTTATCTTTTTCTTGAGTGTCCCTTCAGTTTGTTCATTTCTAGTATATAGAAACATTACTGACTTATGTGCATTAATCTTGTATCCCGCTACTTTGCTAAATTTGTTTATTAGCTCTAGTAGCTGTATTGTTGATTTCTCAGGGTTTTCCAGACATAAGATCATATCATCTGCAGACAGTGACAGTTTTACTTCATCTTTTCCAATTTGGATGCCTTTTATTTCTTTGTCTTGCTGGATTGTCCTGGCTAGCACTTCTAGCACAATGTTGAATGACAGTTGTGACAGTGGGCATCCTTGTCTTGTTCCTGATCTTAGAGGGAAGGCTTTCAGTCTCTCACCATTGATTACTATGCTGGCTGTGGGTTTTTCATATATGCTCTTTATCATATTGAGGAAGTTTCCTTCAATTCCTACCTTTTGAAGTGTTTTTATCAAATAGGGATGTTGGATTTTGTCCAATGCTTTTTCAGCATCTATTGAGATAATCATTTGATTTTTCTCTTTTGATTTGTTAATGTGTTGTAATACATTGATTGATTTTCTTATGTTGAACCATCCTTGCATGCCTGGAATGAACCCCACTTGGTCATGGTGTATGATTTTTTTAATGTGTCTTTGGATTCGATTGGCAAGTATTTTGTTGAGAATTTTTGCATCTGTATTCATTAGGGAGATAGGCCTGTAGTTTTCCTTTTTTGTAGCATCTTTGCCTGGTTTTGGTATTCGATTGACGTTAGCTTCATAAAATGAGTTAGGTAGTGTTCCATTTTCTTCTGTGTTTTGAAAGAGTTTAAGATTGGTGTCAGTTCTTTTTGGAAAGTTTGGTAGAATTCCCCTGTGAAGCCATCTGGCCCTGGGCATTTATTTGTGGGAAGCTCTTTGATGACTGATTGGATCTCTTTGCTTGTGATTGGTTGATTGAGGTCTTCTAATTCTTCTCTGGTCAGTCTAGGTTGTTCATACGTTTCCAGGAAATTGTCCTTTTCCTCTACATTATCCAGTTTGTTGGCATACAGTTGTTCATAGTATTCTCTAATAATTTTTAAATTTCTTTGGGATCTACAGTAATGTCACTTTTCTCATTCTTTATTTTGTTTATGTGGTTCTTCTCTCTGTTTGATTTTGTCAGTCTAGCTAGGGGCTTGTCAATCTTGTTGATCTTCTCAAAGAACCAACTTTTGGTGTTATTTATTCTATTGTTTTTTTGTTTGCTGAAAAAGCATTTGACAAAATCCAACATCCGTTTTTGATAAAAACACTTCAAAAGGTAGGAATTGAGGGAAACTTCCTCAACATGATAAAGAGCATATATGAAAAACCCACAGCCAGCATAGTAATCAATGGTGAGAGACTGAAAGCCTTCCCTCTAAGATCAGGAACAAGACAAGGATGCCCACTGTCACAACTGTCATTCAACATTGTGCTAGAAGTGCTAGCCAGGACAATCCAGCAAGACAAAGAAATAAAAGGCATCCAAATTGGAAAAGATGAAGTAAAACTGTCACTGTCTGCAGATGATATGATCTTATGTCTGGAAAACCCTGAGAAATCAACAATACAGCTACTAGAGCTAATAAACAAATTTAGCAAAGTAGCGGGATACAAGATTAATGCACATAAGGCAGATGTTTTCCTTGAAGTGACAGGTTTACTTTGTTTATTTTCAAGAAAATGCCTGACAAATACCCAAAGTTTGAATAATTAGTCAGGAATACTTTTGAGTAAAACTGCTGTTCCTCAAAAAAGTAGATATTCATTTCTCAGCTCAAATAATTGCACAAGAACTTTTCCTCACAAAATACATTATACTTTTTATGCAACAGAGGTGCTTTATGCATTCTTCTTAAATCATCATGCAGAATATTAAAAAGATGTGTACTCAAGGGTAGAGATTTAATAAAATGATTTTTTTCTGGTCTATGGAAATATTCTTAAGTGAAACTTTCTATGAGTACGAGTATAAGGTAAAAATACAGTGATTAGTACTATCAGTTGTTTCCAGTGCTTTGATTTTTGCAATGGTGCCTGCATTTTTTTAAATTAAGTTTTATTGAGATATATTCATATACCATACAGTCATCGATGGTGTACAATCAGCCGTTCACAGTACCATCATATAGTTGTGCGTTCATCACCCCAATCTATTTTTGAACATTTTCTTTATACCAGAAAGAATTAGAGTAAGAATAAAAAATAAAAATAAAAAAGAACACCCAAATCATTCCCCCCATCCCACCCTATTTTTCATTTAGTTTTTATCCCCATTTTTCTACTCATCCATCCATCCACTGGATAAAGAGAGTGCGATCCACAAGATTTTCACAATCACACTGTCACCCCTTGTAATCTACATTGTTATACAATTGATTGAGAAGATATTCTCAATCCCCCGATGCTGGTCCCAGATTCATCCCTGGGAGTCATATCCTGTGTTGCCAGGGAGATTTACACCCCTGGGATTCAGGTCCCATGTAGAGGGGAGGGCAGTGAGATCACCTGCCAAGGTGACTTAGAGAGAGAGGGCCACATCAGAGCAACAAAGAGGCACTCAGGGGGAGACTCTTAGGCACAATTATTTGCAGGTTTAGCCTCTCCTTTGCAGTAACAAGCTTCATAGGGGCAAGCCGCATGACAGAGGGCTCAGCATGTCAAGCCATCAGTCCCCACTGTTTGTGAGAACATCAGCAACAGTCCAGGTGAGGAAGTCCAACACCTCCGCATCCTCCCCCAGCTCCTCAGGGGGGCCCCAAATATATATTTTTATTCTCTGCCCAAATTACTTTGGGATGTGTTGCTAGTTCACTCTAACCTATACAGAGAAGGTGCCAGCATTTTACCATTGCTTTTGCCCCATTAGTGAAAAAATCAACATAGTAAAAAAGACAAATGAAGTGCTGTTATTACTAACAAAAACAGCTTTGACCTTACGGACTCCACATAAGGGTGTCAGATACCACAGGATCCATGAAACACATTTTGGAAATTGCTGGTTTAGGCCCTTTTTCTTGTTTTACTCCGCTTTCCTTAGCATTTTAATCCTCTATCTTCTTTCTTTCATTATAAACTCTTATTTTTAGGCAATCTTAAATCTATCAAAAAAAAAAAAAATAGAAAGGAAATCCTTGCTGACATTTTCCTTTCTCTTAGTTTTCATTTTCTTCCCTTCTTTTCCCTGTGCAATACCTTATGCTTGTTTCCTGCACTTAGTCTCCTGTCCGATTCTCACCATAAGGCTGCCATCAGATTTCAAAATCCATTTGCCTTGTACCAGATTAATAATTTCAGAATCGCCATTTCTTTCCAAGAAATCCTTTTATTTCATTTCATAGTGCTGAGCATACTTCATGATATCTGCCCACCTTTATTTAGGTGAAAAACACTAACTTATTCTCATCCTGTTTCCTTGAGTGTATTTTCACATTTTGGTTGCTTTTCTTCCCATCATCTACATTGCTTGGAACCTTAAACTTTTGTTGAATAAGTGGATTTTGTTCCATTAGGTTCTAATGGGTATCTGTCTGATGTGTCCATAAAGGAACTTTCTTCAACCCTCAGTTCTTATCTTTATAAAAATCCTGTAAGCGATGATAATCTGATCCGTTCTCAAGGTGTGATTTCTTTGTTTTACGTAGATGGCTTTCAAATGGACATTTTCAGTCCATTTCTCCCACTTGCTCCCAAGTGGCTGTCTTGTAGTGTTAAAGACTTAAATTGTTCAGGTTTGGTAAAGTCAGTTATAGAGACAAGGAGAGGAGAGGTTTTAAAACAAATTAGAGTTATTGATCACTCACAGTTCCCAGAGAAGTACACAGCATGCCACACAAGGTTACCAAGAGTATAACCCCACACAGGGTACCTACAACAGTTAAGTGAGAGAACAAAGGGAAAGTGTGAGCTGCAGCCTTTATTGGAGTCTAGGGTGGCACGTTAGCAGTTGGGCAATCATGTATGCAGTTGGTGAGTGCTTGTTTGAATTTGGCCATGACACCTGGGCTGATATGATGGGAAAACATCAAATGGCATTTTAAACTTGAGAATACTAATATAGTAGAATATTTTAACCTGCCTACAGGAAAATGATAATAGGTTATCTCACCCTTTTGGTTATTGGTATGTCATAAATCATAGTCATTATCTCTGTTATTATCCATATTGCTTCTGTATACTTTTATTCCTATAATCAACCTTTGTAGTATCAGGTTGATCCCATCATCTCTGTTAGACTTTCTTAACAGTTTCTCCATAGTTCATATTATTTTTCTTCACTCTGTGAGATATTTTTATCTCCTCTCATATTCTCATTTGCCACTGACATCTTCCAAAATGAGAGCCATGTTATTTCATGTGTAGACTGCTGTGATTATTATTTGGATTTGCTATAAATTTTTCCCAGTTCTTTCAGTTTATACTGTCAATATCCAAAAAAGATACTACTTAATAAATAAAACTTAAATCCTTCCCTCATCAAGGATTGACAGAATAATACCCCATCTGGTTATTCCAATGATACTTCTCTCTGTGACTGAGAACTCTGATTAATCTCTATTTGTTCTGGTTTCCTAAACATACTCCATACAATTTATTTTATTCCTTACACATGCCTCTTTCATTATATGACAGTTATTATATGTCCCTTATAAATACTTGCAAAGTTAGCCAACTTTGGAGTTATCCAACTTTGAGTTAGGGGGTACTGTACCCCCTAACCCAAGACCCAAGACCACCCTCATTTCTTACACCAATTTAAACTTGTAGACTCCCCCAGACCACCATTAAGTTCAATAATTTACTACAAGGACTCAAAGAACTCATTGAAAGCTAATATACTCATATAGTTTATTATAAGCAAAAGTATACAAATTAAAATCATGGAACTGGCATCTGGGGCAGAGTCTAGGAAAGTTAGACTCTTCCAGTTGTACTCCCCCACTGGAGTCATGGATAGTATTACTTTCCTGGCAGCTGTGTGTGACCATATGCACAGAGTGTTGCCAACCAGGGAAGTTCACCCAAGCCTCATAGTGCAGAGTTATTATTGGGATTCCATCATGTAGGCATGATTACTGCTGATCTGGCTGATCTCATTTTCCAGACTCTCAGGAGGTAGAGCTGATACTGCATGCCCCAAAGCCCAATACTAAATCACTTTATTACTATCTGGCTGGCCCAGTGCCCTCAGGCAAACAAAGATACTCCTATCAGGCATGACATTCAAAGGTTTAGAGATTATCTCCTGGATGGCAAGGGTAAAGTCCAGACCTCTCTTTGGGAAAGATTAAATTATTTACTGCAAAATACTACATATCCTTTAGTTAAAAGATCAAGTGTCATTTCCTCCATGGAATGTTTCTTGACTACTCTAGACCACGTCTACGTTTTTTTTTTTCCTGCAATCCCATTCTACTTAGTGTCTATAACACATGAATAGACATACTTTCCAATATGATCTAGTAATTTGATACCTGATTTAACATTGTTTTATCTGAGGGCTTCTTTCCCATCTGAATAATAATCCACCACCTCTACTCCCAAATAAGGTCCTCTCTTTTACCTTTCCTTACTATAGCATGTAACAGAGGCTAGTCAGTAGCTACCTGATTGATTGTCTGTAGTGTCATGCAGGGAAGACATCTTATCCATTCAGAAATCATTTACTGGAAAGCTCTTTTTAGATACACCTGCCAAGATCACATCCACTCACCTCAGACAAAAAAAAAAAAGAAGGATTTAAACAAGATGGCCAATAAAATATTGACTTCCAAGAGCATATGTTTTACTTGGGGAAGCAATAATATCCAACTTAAAGTTAACATAACATAGAAAACATAGAATATTCATGTTAAAATACCAAGTTGTTGAAAGATTTATTAAAATGAATGGTTCAAACTATCATTATATTCCAATTTCAGACAAATTTTAAGGGTAGAAAGAATATGTGAAGGCTTTTGGAAAACTCAGTAGTCTGTTGCTGAAAGTGTTTGAGATTCTTAGGAAGGCAGCCTTACTCCAATTTCCAACACAAATTAGTTTTGCCTGTTTTAGAATGTCACATAAGTAGAATTGTACAATATGTACTCTTTTGCATAAAGCTGCTTTCTGCAAGATGTTCTTGAGATCCATTTCTTTTGTGTGTATCCAGTAGGTTGGTTTTACTTTCTGCTGAGTAGTATCCCATTAAATAAATACATGACCACAAGACTTTCCTATACACCTTCCTTGAATATTTGGACTATTTCCAGTTTAGAGCTGCTATAAAGATGCACATCATAGGTAAGATCTTTAAAATTGCCCTGTGAGATATGAGTGGTAGTAAGGTAACAATAATAAGATACAGCCAAAAATTTACAAGAAGAACAATAGGTAAAATAATTTAGTGCCCTGCACACATTAAAGAATCCAGTCCTTCATGGCTCCTCTAGGGAATAGCAGAATTAAGGTATGTTACTGCATTGGGGGGAAAACTTGAACCCATCTTTCCCTGAAACTGAAAAAGTAACTCTGAATTGAAAAGAGGAAAAGTTTGAATTGATTGTCAGGAGAAGTTCATTATTGACCATTTCTGGAACAATAAATTGATGGTAGCAGCAATCAGAATACAAGAGAGACTTATTTTATAATTCCTAATGGGGATATGTTTTTCTAATTTTTCCCTTTCAAGAGAAGATAAATCACAGCTTTATGGAGAATTAGGGCCTAGACTATAGCCTAGTGTTTCTTTAAACACTAGGAAAGGAGTACTTGAGAAATTTCATTTGTCATGGATGGGCTAAGTGGAAGTAAGGAAGAAACAAGTGGCAGCATTTTACAACAGTTATTTAGCATGAGTGGATGAGTGTTACAGGTTTTCATCTCCACCTGAACCATTTTCCTCATCACATTGCTTGCATTTTACTACCCTTGATAGGCTCACTCCATTATCTCTGAATCTGCCCATCCCAGAAACAGTCCATCTTTCACCAATACTACATCTTCTGCTCCCTTTTCCTTGTGTTTGTTATATCTTTTAATGCAGCTTATATTTGGACCATGCCACGGATATGAGTGATCTTTGCCTATGCTGATTTTTCCTTGTTTTAACAGTGTAGCAGGGTTTGTGTTTCTGTTTTGTGCATTTTCCGTACAAAGAAGTAATTTATTTTAGCCTTTTCATAGACCACAGTAGTGAGACAGACAGTCCCACCATGGGACTGTTATGTAAATCCATTCCATAGCATTTATGTGAAAATTCAGTGTTGTTCATTGTATTCTTTTCTAGGAGAAGATGGGGAAGCTGCAGATGTTTTAGTGAAGTTCAAAGAATACAAAGACAAGCACTCTAGATCAATTGTTTTCATCAACCACAAAAAACTAATTAAGGAGAGAACTAATATTTATGGGAAAATATTTACTCTAAGCAAGAACCGTATTATTTCAAAAAGAAGAGTATGTGAATATAAATCTGATGCAAAGGTTTTGAAAAATATTTCAGAGTTAGTCATTAGAAATATAAGCCCTGTAAGAGAGAAGTTTAATGAGCATAATGGATGGGAGAAATCACTACTCAATACTGAGCATGAGAAAAGTCATCCTACAGTGAATCTCCATAAACAAACAGACAGGGGTCTCAGTGGTAAACAGGAGCTCATTCAACATCAAAAGGTTCAAAGTCCAGAGCAACCATTTGAGCACAATGAATGTGAAAAATCCTTCCTTATGAAAGGAATGTTATTTCCACACACTAGAGCTCACAGAGAAAGACACTTAGAATACAATAAAGATGGAATAGCCTTCATCCAAAAGACAAATCTTGGTGTCCATCCACAAACTTTTATGGAAAAGAAGTCCTATGCATACAGCAAATATGGGAAATTGTTCTGCAAGAAGTCCATTTTTATTATGCATCAGAGATCTCAAATAGAAGAGAAACCTTTTCAATGTTCTCACTGTGGAAATAGTTTTAGAAGGAAGTCATACCTCATTGAACATCAGCGAATTCACACAGGTGAAAAACCTTATGTTTGCAATCAATGTGGAAAGGCTTTCCGTCAGAAGACAGCCCTCACTCTTCATGAGAAAACACATATAGAGGGGAAACCCTATATTTGTACCGATTGTGGGAAGTCTTTCCGCCAGAAGGCAACCCTCACTAGACATCACAAAATACATACCGGGGAGAAAGCCTATGAATGTACTCAATGTGGGAGTGCCTTTAGAAAGAAGTCATACCTCATTGATCATCAGAGAACTCACACAGGAGAGAAACCACATCAGTGTAACGAATGTGGGAAGGCATTTATCCAGAAGACAACCCTCACTGTACATCAGAGAACTCACACAGGAGAGAAACCTTATATTTGTAATGAATGTGGAAAGTCCTTCTGCCAAAAGACAACCCTCACTCTCCATCAGAGAATTCACACAGGGGAAAAACCCTATATTTGTAATGAATGTGGGAAGTCCTTCCGCCAAAAGGCAATCCTCACTGTTCATCAGAGAATACATACAGGTGAGAAATCCAACGGATGTCCTCAGTGTGGAAAAGCCTTTAGTAGGAAGTCAAACCTCATTCGCCATCAGAAAACTCACACAGGAGAGAAACCATATGAATGTAAAGATTGTGGAAAGTTCTTCAGTTGTAAGTCAAATCTCATTGTCCATCAGAAAACTCACAAAGGAGAAACTGTGGTAACTCAGTAAATGACATGACTTTTTTGTTAAAAATTTTTGTCATAGTAAACCCTGTACATAATATTATTTGCAAATGTAATAATATTCAGAAATTTAAGGTACTATACCACATATTTACCTATTGTTTTTTAGCTTATAAAATACCTGTAAAACACACAAAAAAAATGACAAAAGTTATTGAAAATGCAAGCCCCAAATTTTTATTAGATTTAGCAGACATAAACTTCCTCTGCCAAATTACTATAAAAGTTTAAACTTGTATATTGGGCAGCTGGTACAGGTCTGTTGACCATACTGTGAGCAGCAGTGCTTGAAAAGAAAGGAGGTGTGAACTGTATTTCTCATTACAGTATGGCATAAAAATTACTTGTTACTCCTCCAAGTTATCCATAGTTCTGACTTAAAACGTTATGAAATAATTATGACATATTACAAAGCAATATATAAATTGAATTATACATCATATATTCATTCATAAATGGTTTGTTTCATCACTGTCTCTAAGACTATATTGTATGTGACAAAACTTCATTTATTTGCATTCTGTGTAGAATTCCATTATATAATTATATTCACAATTTATCCATTCTACTGCTGATGGACTTTTTCATTGTTTACAGTTTAGGGCCATAATAATTATGTTCCTGGGAATATATTTGTCTTTCAGCATTCATATATATGCATTTCTCTTGTGTATACACTAGGAGTGGAACTATGGCTGGATTCTAGGGCATAGGTGTGTTCACTTGGCTTTGGTGGGTACTGCCGAATAACTCAGAACTTTCAGAGTGTGAGTAATTCCCTCTGAAGGGAAACAGCTGTGAATATTGTCAATATGGTGTTGGTTCAAACTAGATAAATCATGCCAGGTGGAAACTCTGTGAATGTTACTGTGAGAAGGCCCTTAGCCTTAGCCCACAAATTACTGGGAATATGAATATAATGCTTGTAGAAAGCTTTTAGCCATAGCCCAAACCTTTTATAAAACCAGACAAATGTAATACACGTGGGATTGCCGTTAGCCACAGTTAATGCCATATTTGAAATAAAAAAAGTCCTACTAGATAAAGGGAGGTAGGTATCCAGCATTTCCCTTGCTTAATATCAGAGAATTCTAACTGGTGAAAAACCCTATGAGTATAATGAAAGGGAGAAAACCTTTAATCATAGTCTGTTTCTTACTGGTCATATGAAAAGAATTAATATGGAAAAGCTGTAGCCATAGCTCAAATCTTATTAACACTAGAGCATTCGCATTGCACAGGAACTCTTCAAATGAAATGATTTTAAGAATGACTTTAGCCATAGCTCACTCTCGAGACATCATCAAGGAATTCATACTAAGGAAAGGAAGGTTAAAAAGGGAATGGTTGAGACTTGGAACTCTGGGGGAAGCCAGCTGCCATGAAGTTCAACCATACTCTGACCATAATACTAGACAGTCCATTCTAATCAACCTAGTCAGCTCCAGCTGTCAGCGTCAACTGCCAGCCAGATGAGTGAGCCCCTGCTGACATTTGACTGGAACTACATTAAAGGCACCCACAAAATGGTTACTTTTAAAATTAAATTTGATTATTTGATTAAAAGAAAGGGAAAAACAATCTACTAGCATTTATTTATGAAACAGCGTTAGGCCATATTCTTTTTTTTTTTTTTTTTTCATTTTATTTTTTTATTTTTATTTTTTTAATCATCATTTTATTGAGATATATTCACATACCACACAGTCATACAAAACAAATCATACTTTCGATTGTTTACAGTACCATTACATAGTTGTACATTCATCACCCAAATCAATCCCTGACACCTTCATTAGCACACACACAAAAATAACAAGAAGAATAATTAGAGTGAAAAAGAGCAATTGAAGTAAAAAAGAACACTGGGTACCTTTGTCTGTTTGTTTCCTTCCCCTATTTTTCTACACATCCATCCATAAACTAGACAAAGTGGAGTGTGGTCCTTATGGCTTTCCCAATCCCATTGTCACCCCTCATAAGCTACATTTTTATACAACTGTCTTCGAGATTCATGGGTTCTGGGTTGTAGTTTGATAGTTTCAGGTATCCACCACCAGCTACCCCAATTCTTTAGAACCTAAAAAGGGTTGTCTAAAGTGTGCGTAAGAGTGCCCACCAGAGTGACCTCTCGGCTCCTTTTGGAATCTCTCTGCCACTGAAGCTTATTTCATTTCCTTTCACATCCCCCTTTTGGTCAAGAAGATGTTCTCCGTCCCACGATGCCGGGTCTACATTCCTTCCCGGGAGTCATATTCCACGTTGCCAGGGAGAGTCACTCCCCTGGGTGTCTGATCCCACGTAGGGGGGAGTAGGCCATATTCTAATGCCTTTTATAAAGATTGGAACTTTTTCATTTAAAAGCAAAGGATATTGTTCAGCAAGCGAAAGGGCCGGCAAGCATATGGTGGGGGAGCGAGAATCACTCAGGTGCAAGCTCTTCAGTGTCCTTAGTTGCACACAGCCTGCACTCTGTCTCCCAGTTAAACCACCAAGATCTGTTTGAGGAATGTTGGCTTCAGAAGAGCTTAAGGCAGGGTTTTTATGCCATTCTGGTTACTGGTCATTTAGTCAAGCCAGACAGCCTAACTGGTTATTTGAGTTTAAAATCATCAGTAAACAAATTGATTCTGGGGATCTCCAGGGGAGTTTTGGACTTTAAACAGCATATCATAATTCCCACTGCCCTTAACCAAGAGTCAAAGCAGTGCCAGAGTTTTTCAGCCAACTGTAAAACAACTCAATCCTACAAAACTCATTCCTACATTGCCAGTGTATTTTCTGATAATGTGTATATGTGAACAAGCATATCTCCACCCTCCCTCTCTCCTCAGTATTAGATTATGCACAGTGCATCTTAAACCTGAAGCTTTTTGCCAGCTCATGCCTGAGGCTCTACACTCAATTTCTGGTCCAGAAATACAGCCAGGTTTGCCATATCCTGCCTCACAAGTAATACATAACAGCAGAAAACAAAGACCTCAGCACTGGCCTCCAACATTCATCTGGAATGTTCTACTATTTGAGATATTCTTCAGCGTCGAGGGCTTTTCAGAACCCTAGATATGTGACAATACCAAGTGCTGGTGAGGATGTGGAGCAACTGGGACTCTCACACACTGCTTACACAGATGCAAAATGTACAGCCACTGTGGAAAACAATTGGCAGTTAAAACATACACTTACCATATGACCTAACCATCCCACTTATAGGTATTTATCCTAGAGAAAAGAAAACATGTTCATTATTTATAATCACCCCAAAATGGAAACAACCTGAATGTTCTGCCATGGGTAAATGGATACACTGTGGTACAGCCACACAATAGAATACTTCTCAGCGGTAAAAATAGTGAACTCTTACTAAAACTTGGATGAACCTCAAATCTATTATGCTAAAGGAAAGTATCCAGTCTCAAAAACTTACATACTGTACGATTCCATTTATATGACATTCTAGAAAAGGCAAAATAAGAACAGAACCGACAGTGGTTGCCAAGGGATAGGGGTAGGGGTATCTGAAAACAAAGGGGATGCATGAGGGAATTCTTTGAAGTGTGTGTATCCTGTTAGTGGTCATGGATACAAAAATCTATGCATGTGTAATAACTCATAGAACTATATTAACCCTTCAAAATAGCAAATATTACTGTTTGTAAATTTTTAAAAATAAAAAATAAATTAAAACTCTAGATATGTTTTCCAGTCCCATCATCAAAAGGACTTCCTGGTTTATGTAAAAAATAAATAAAAGTCTTTATACTGATTTCTGAATTGTATGTCTGGTAGCCTGTGTATACACACACATGCACAGGTTTTGCCCACTTGGTCTCATAATTACTTGTTCCCATGTCAGTTTACCCACAACAGAAGGGACACTTGGCCTATGTTTATAACTCCCATCCAAACGATGAGCCCCACACAGAGGCTTCAATCTTCATAGGCTTCATGTTGGGGGTGGGAGGTAGCAAGAGAGCACCTGTGGGGAAAGAAAATGTAATACAGGCAGTGTGTTCTGTGGGGCTTCTCCAACAGAGCAAACAATGGCTGTCTAGCCAGCCAGTAAACACACATAAGGGTACATGTGATCATTGGAAATGATTGTAAGTGAAACTAATCCTGCTTCTACCTCTTGGTTCTCAGGGGTACTTTTCCTATTTGGAACTTGGTGCCATATAAAGGTCTCTGAATGTGTATATTCCATCCTGAAGAGCAGTACGTTATCCTTACACGTTATCCTTACAAAATAGGTTATTCAAGCCTTCATGTTGACTATACTTTCAAAAGGCCATTCTAGTGCTTTTTCAGACAGAGAGTTTTTAGATAGTGTCGTACGTGATATGACGAGCTTATCTCATTGTTATGGGCCATGCCTGCACCTTTATGTTCTTGTAAAATGAAGTTCCTGGTAAGAAGCTATAATTTGTGAGATCCATGCCCTTGTATCAGGCATTTTGTAAGCACCTGGATGATGGTACTGGCTGAGGACTAGTGGGCAGAAGAGGCAGACCCATGCCCAGAACAGGTGACTGTTCCTTTGAGAACAAACGACTGACTCTTGCAGGATAGAAGAGGCTCAACATGGTCAACTCAACTTGGAAGCAAGTAACCAATTGATCTTCCCAAAGGATAGCACCTTCTGAAGGCTCAGCTTTGGTCTCTGGATATTCAGAGATAGCAGTAGTGAGATGAGACCATGCATACCCTTCATCTCTGTAACTGTGGCCTATTTATCCATGTGCCCCATCATGCCTCCACTGGAGTGGCAGATGTCAATGGCCAGCTAATACCAACCTAAGTCATTTTGCCTCCTTGGATGTTTAATGACTCTTCTGTGTTTTCTGTTGCGCATTAATGTGATACACAATCTTTACACTGTGTGCCCACTCTCATTTGTCCATCCACATTCCTTTACTCCATACCTTCTTGTTTATTATTGTGATGGTCAATTTTATGAGTCACCTTGGCTAGACTAGTATTCCCAGTTATCAGAATTTTCAGGAAAAACAAAACAAAGCAAAACAAAACAAAACATCACTGTGGTCCATCAGTCAGCGAAGAGGCTTAGGAAGGTCAGGTGATAGATGGAGTTTTAGCTCAGATCCATCTCACAGTGGGACCAGTGGGTCCCCAAACCCATCCTGTGGTAATTTCCTAAGTTCCAGAATGCACAAGTGGAAGAGACTACTCAGCTACTGGCAGAATCCCTACCTTGTTTCCTATCTGAAGAGTAAGGGATATTATGGTAGGGAAGGCCAGCTGGTAGGTAGAACTGAATCTAATGACAAAAAAGTAATAGAGGGATTGCAGAGATTTCTGCCACCATCAAGAACTGAGGGATGCAGGAATGGTGATTCCCACCATCTCCCCATTCAGCTCACCTGTTTTGCCTGTGCAGAAACAGATGGGTCTTAGAGAATGGCAGTGAATTGCCATACATTTAATCAGGTGGTGACTGTCATTGCAGCTACTGTTCCAGATGTAGTTTTTATTGCTTGAGCAAATTAAAAACCACAAATGGTACATGGTACATGGTAGGCAGCTATTGACCTGGAAAATGCTTTTTTTTCTTAGTACCCATTAGTAAAGATCACAAGAAGCAGTGCTTTCAGACTAGCATCACATCTTCACTGTTCTAAGTCAGGGATATATCAACTCTCCATCTCTATGTCACAATTTAGTCCACAAGGATCTTGATTGCCTTTCTCTTCCACAAAACATCACACTAGTCCCTCACATTGATGATATTATGCTGATTGGCCTGGTGGGCAGGAAGTAGCAACCACTGTAGACATATTGGTAAGGCATTTGCACATCAGAGGGTAAAAACTCAATCCCACAAAAATTCAGGGGCCTTCTACCTCAGTGAAATTTCTAGGCTTCCAGTGATGTGCTGCATGTTGAAATATCCTTTCTAAAGTGAAGGGTAGGTTGTTGCATCTAGCCCCTCCTACAACCAAAATAGAGGCACACCTAGTGGGCATCTTTGGATTTTGTAGGCACTAGAGCCCCTTTCTGGGACATCCCTGAAGAACATTGGTGAAGTGCAATCCTCCCAGTGGGCAGCACTTTGAGAAGTGCACCTAGTTGTTTATTTTTCTTGGAAGGAGAAATGGCCAGAGGTAAGAGTCTATATAGATCCACAGGCAATGGCCAGTAGTTTGGCTGGATGGGCAGAGACTTAAATAAAATTGGAAATTTTGTGACAGAGGTCTGAGGAAGTGGTATATGGATAGACCCCTCTGAATGGGCAAAGAATGGGAAGATATTTATGTCCCATAGGGATGCTCACCAAAGGGTGGCCTCAGCAGAGGAAGGATTTTAATAATGAGGTGGGTAGGATGACCATGACCAATTCTGTGGATACCAGTACGCCTCTTTTCCCAGCCACTCCTGTCATTGCCCAATGGACTCATGAACAAAGTTGCCATGGTGCCAGGGATGGACATTATTTATGGGCTTCTGCTCACCAAAGCCAACCTGTCTACAGTGACTGCTGAGTGCCCAATCTGCCAGCAGCAGGGATTAACACTGAGTCCTTGATATGACATCATTCCTTCATGAAAGGGGCAGCACTTTATACTTGCTAAAAAGACATCACTCTCAATATGGATTTGCCTTTCACACAATGCTTCTGCCAAAACTACCTTCTTGGATATACCAAATGTTTTATCCCCACCATCATAGTTTTCCACACAGCATTGCTTCTGATCAAGGGACTCATTTCACAGCAAATGAAATGTGAGGCACAAGCCTTGCAGGGCTGGGGCAATGTTTTCCAGGAGGCTGTATATGCTCTAAATCAACATCCAGTAAATGGCACTATTTCTCCCAAAGCCAGGACTCACAGGCCCAGGAATGAAGGCGTGGAAATGAGTGTGGCTCCATTCATTATTACCCCTAGCAATACACTAGTAAATTTTGATGATTCTATTTAACTGGAAGTTGAGACTTCCACCCAGCCACGTTGGGCTCCTAATGCCTCTGAATCAACAGGAAAAGAAGGCAGTTGTATTGACTAGGGTTATTGGTTCTGATTACCAAGGGGAAATTGGGTATACATCAGTTTTTCTTGTCTAAAACTTCATATAACTGGAATCATGTAGTATATACTTTTGGGGAACTAGCTTCCTTCAAGCAACATAATGTGTGTGAGAGTCATCTATGTTGTTACATACATCATACATCATTCATTTTTATGGCTAGGTAATATACCATTATATGAATATACCCATTTTTTAATCCGTTCACTCTCTGAGTGTCCTTCTGTCCACATCTCCAAGCATCTCTCCAAGTGTCAACTCCCAGCTTTTCTCCAAAATGTCTCTCTCAGCTTCTCTTGGGGTGTTTTGTCCTCTCTGCTCTCTGTTTGAGCTCTCTTTAAAGGACCCCAGTGATCTAATTAAGACCCACCCTAAATGGGTGGGGTCCACACCTCCATGAAAATAATTCAGTCAGAGGTTCCACCCTAATCAACAGACTAATCAGTCTGCCTCCACAAGAGTGAATTAAAGAATATGGCTTTTCTGGGGGGCATAATATATTCAAACTGTCACAGGGCACATGGCATATGTAGCAAACATTTACTCAAGAAAATGTACTAAAACTCAAAAAGAACAGTGAGTCTATGGCAATTGACACAACCCAAACCCTTGTCCCCCCCCACCACCTCAGTGTGACAGATACTCCACACCAGGAAGGTAAAGCCAAGAACCTAGGGCTGTCTTTATTCTCCTCCCCACCCCCAAACTCCCAGTTGAGGGATACAGTGTCACCCCAGGAGGGGCAAGCCACGTCCAATCCTCCCCAGCTCTGTGCTGAACAGACTAACTTTTAGGCAACTATTGCTGAGAGGTCAGGGCTCACTTCCTCCACCCAGCCCCTACTCTGAGCTGGTGTGTCAGGCTGAGAATACTAGGGCCCTAATCACCCTCAACCCAGCTTGTTCATAGGAGGCTAGCAGCAATTAAGAAGATCTGCTCACAAATCCAGGAGATGTGTGTCCCTGGAGACCACAGAAATAAGAGCCCCCAAACTCTTCCCAAAGGAACTGACTTAATTTGAAAGGGAGCACAGGGAAGTTCAAGCTTAAGAATACTCTTGAAAACAATGGAGATGTTGGCAATAACCAATAAAGAGGAGGCTTGTAGGTTAATAAGCTAAAGCATAGGTGACCTAGTTGATCAGAGAAAACCAGGGAAGGATAAAGCTAAGAAGAGGGTTAGAGTGTGGAACTGTGATGGACTAGCTGACTTATAAATTAGCTTTTTGCTCTGAATTAAGAGGGGCTATTTTTTTAATGTAATTTTATTGAAATATATTCATATATCATACAATCATCCAAAGTGTACAACAGTTGTTCAGTTTCATCATATAGTTGTACATTCAAAACCACAATCAATTTTTGAACATTTTCATTACTCCAAAAAATATAAATGAAAATAAGAATAAAAATTAAAGTAAAAGAGAACACAGAAAGCATCCCATACCCCTCCTCCCCTTCTCATTTACTTTTTAAAAAATTTTTTAAATTGAAATATATTCACATACCATACAATCTTCCAAAGTGTAAAACAGTTGTTTATAGTATCATCATATAGTTGTGCATTCATCACCACAATTTCTGAACATTTTCATTACTCCAAAAAAATAAACATAAGAATAAAAATAAAGTAAAAAGAACACCCAAAACATCCCATACCCCCCTCTTCCATATTATTCATTTACTTTCTGTCCCCATTTTTCTACTCATTTGTCCATACACTGGGTAAAGGGAAGGTGAGCCATAAGGTTTTCACAATCACACATTCACACCATATAAGCTATATAGTTATATAATCACCCTCAAAAATCAAGGATACTGGATTGCAGTTCAACAGTTTCAGATATTTTCTTCTAACTATTCTAATAAACTAAAAACTAAAAAGGGATATCTATATAACGTATAAGAGTTACCTCCAGAATGACCTTTTGACTCCATTTGAAATCTCCCAGCCACTGAAACTTTATATTGTTTCAATTCTCTTCCCCCTTTTGATCCAGATGGCTTTCTCAATCACATGATGCAGGGTCGAGGCCCATCCCCAGGAGTCACGTTCCACACTGCCAGGGAGATTTATACCCCTGGGAGTCATGTCCCATGTAGTGGGAAGGGAAGTGAGTTTACCTGCTGAGTTGGCTTAGAGAGAGGGGCCACATCTGAGCAACAGAAGAGGCCCTCTAGGGGTGACACTTAGGAACAATGATGATTGGGCTTGACACTTAGGAACAATGATGATTGGGCTTAGCCTCTCCTTTGCAGAAACAAGCTTCATAAGGGCAAGCCCCAAGATCGAGGGCTCAGCCTTCAAAGCTGGTGGTCCCCAATTCTTGCAAGAATATCAGGAATTCCCCAGCTGGGGAAGTTTAATGTTTCCACATTTTTCCACAGTCCCTCAAGGGGACTTTGCAGATAGTTTTTATTCTCTGATCAAATTACTCTGGGTTGTATCAGGGCTTCATGCTAACCTGTACAAACCAACAAGGTCCCACTTCCTCGTCAAGGCTCCACGCAGTCACAGCATTTGAGTAAACTGACCACAGAAGTCAAACCATATAGTGTGCAACAGAAAACACAGATTTTTCCCCATATAATCATCTCTTCCTTTGGTTTCACACAGAAGCCAAAGTCCTAAAACATGGTTAATATCATCCTCTACCCTTTAGTCTGACCTACCACAATCTCAACCAAGTCCATTTCGTTCATATCTCCAATCAAAGTCTGATCTCCTTTTCAGCCTCTTTAAGCATTCATGGGGCAATGCTGACACTCACAGTTACCAAACTCTGGCTCTGAGTCCCAAGTGTCACACAGACACCTGAAGCTCCAGGGACTGATCATGTCACAAACAGCTCAGAATCTCAAAATTTAGAAATAACTGTTACAACTCATGAATAAATGTGACTACTGTAAGAACTTACAATCTAGGAACATTTACATAAGCCTTTCCCTTATAACCCATGCCACAGAGTCAATTCTCAAGTTTACACATTGTTATTAGTCCGTATTAGTGAGGCATTATAATGTGTGTCCTTTCATTTCTGGCTTATTTCACTCAACCTACTGTCCTCACAGTCCATTCACTTCATTTCATACCTCACAAATTCATTCTTGCTGCACCCTCATGCAAAAACATTCTAATATTTGTACATTTAATCACATTCATTGACCACTCTAGGTTTCACTAAGTTATATAGTTCTAATCTTTGTCTTCTATCTTTCCTTCTGGTGTCATACAGACCCCTAGCCTTTCTCTTTCAACCATATTCATAGTCATCTTTTTTCAGTATACTTTCAATATTGTGCTACCATCACACAGTATTGTGCTTCCATTTCTAGATCTACACAAGCAATCCTCTAGAACATTCTGTAGTCCTTCAACATCAAATGCGTGATCTCTACTATCTTTCTATTTCCTGCTATCTTCATTTCTACACTCTTCTCTAAACCTCTCTCTCCTGTCCTTTCCTATCTGTCTGTAGCACTCCCTTTAGTATTATTACCCATAGAGGAGGCTCCTGTTCATGAACTTTCTCAGTATCTGTTTATCTGTTAATATTTTAAACTCTCCCTCTCTTTTTTTTCAAATGCTTCTAAGGAATTTTTATTCTCTAAATTTTAAGAACTTAAGGGTAAAGGGAATAATATTTAATAAATGCCTCAATGTATTTTCCTTTTATTCTTAAGCTGGTTTCTTTTGCTTACTCTTCCTGCCATTAACTTTTTGTTTATTGTGATTGTTCACACACCATACAATTATTCAAAGATCCAAAGTGTACAATCAATTGCCCCTGGTACCCTCATACAGCTATGCATCCATCACAATTAATTTTTGTTCAATTTTTAGAACATTTTCATTACTCCAGACAAGAAATAAAGACAAAGAAGAGAAAAAAATAAAGAAAAGGAGACTCAAATCCTCCCATATCCCTAACCAGCCTCCCTCCATTGTTGACTCATAGTATTGGTATAGTACATTTGTTACTATTTATGAAAGAACACTGAAATACTACTAACTGTAGTATATAGTTTGGAATAGGTATATATTTTCTCTATATATGCTCCTCTATTATTAACTTCTAGTTGTAGTGTCATACATTTGTTCTGGTTCATGAAAGGGATTCCTAATATGTGTATAGTTGATCATGGACATTGCCCACTACAGGATTCAGTTTTATACATTCCCATCTTTTAACCTCCAACTTTCCTTCTGGTGATGTACATGGCTCTGGGCTTCCCCTTTCAACCATATTCACACACCATTCAGCACTGTTAGTTGTTCTCATGATGTGCTACCATCACCTCTGTTCATTTCTAAACATTTAAGTTCATCCTAGTTGAACATTCTGCTCATACTAAGCAACCACTCCCCATTCTTTAGCCTCATGCTATATCTTGGTAACTTATATTTCATGTCTATGAATTTACATATCATAATTATTTCCTATAAGTGAGATGCTGCAATATTTGTCCTTATGTATCTGGCTTATTTCAGTCAGTATATTGCCCTCAAGGTTTTGTCATCAACCCATTTTTTTTGAAATGTTTTTGTTCACATGCCATATATTCCTAAGTAAACAAGCGATGGTTCCCTGTATATTCACATATTTATGTGTTCACCACCCTCACCACTATCTATATAAGGATATCTACATTTCTTCCACAAAGCAGGAAGAAGAGTCAAAGAAGGTAGAGAGGCAAAGAAAAAGAAAAAAGAAAGAGGTAAAAAAAAAAAAAAAAAAAAAAAAACACGACAGCTAGGAAGCAGCAAAAGGAAAGATAACCTTAAATCAAAGTAGAATAGTCAGACAACACCACCAATGCCAAATGTCTCACACCCCTCCCCTATGCTCCCCTCTTATCTATGTTTACCTTGATATGTTGCCTTTGTTACATTAAAGGAAGCATAATACAATGATTCTGTTAATTATAGTCTCTAGTTTATGTTGATTGTATTTTTCCCACAATGCCTCCCTATTTTTAACACCTTGCAAGGTTGACATTCATTTGTTCTCCCTCATGAAAATACATATTTGTATATTTTATCACAATTGTTGAACACTCTATGTTTCACTGAGTTATACAGTCCCAGTCTTTATCTTTCCTTTTTTCTTCTGGTGTCCCACATGCTCCTAACCTTCCTCTCTCAACCATATTCATAGTTACTTACATTGCTGTGCTACCATCACCCAAAATTGTGTTCCAAACATCTCACTCCTGTCTTCTCCTATCAGTCTGCAGTGCTCCCTTTAGTATTTCCTGTAGGGCAGTTGCCTTGTTCACAAAGTCTCTCATTGTTTGTCAAAGAAAATTTTGAACTCTCCCTCATATTTGAAGAATGGTTTTGCTGGATAAAAGATTCTTGGTTGGTGGTTTTTCTCTTTCAATATCTTAAATATATCACCCCACTTCCTTCTTGCCTCCATGGTTTCTGCTGAGAGATCTGCACATAGTCTTATTAAGCTTCCTTTGTATGTGATGCATAGCTTTTCTCTTGCTGCTTTCAGGATTCTCTTTTTGTCTTTGACGTTTGATAATCCAATTATTAAGTGTCTTGGTGTAGGCCTATTCAGATCTATTCTGATTGGCATATGCTGCACTTCTTCAATCTGTAATTTTATTCTTTCATAAGAGATGGGAAATCTTCATTGATTATTTCTTCTATTGCTTCTGCCTCTTTTCCCTTCTCTTCTCCTTCTGGAACACCAATGATACATACATTCTTGTATTTCATTTTGTCCTTAAGTTCCCGGAGTCATTGCTCATATTTTTCCATTCGTTTCTCTATCTGTTCTTTTGTGTGTAGGCTTTCAGTTTTCTTGTTCTCCAGTTCCTGAGTGTTTTCTTCTGCCTCCTGAGATCTGCTGTTGTATGTTTCCATCATGTCTTTTGTCTCTTGCATTGTGCCTTTCATTTCCATAGATTCTACCAGTTGTTTTTCTGAACTTTCAATTTCTGCCTTATGTATGCCCAGTGTTCTCTTTATAGCCTTTATCTCTTTTGCCATATCTTCTCTAAACTTTTTGAATTGATTTAGCATTGATTGTTTAAATTCCTGTATCTCAGCTGAGGTATAAGTTTGTTCTTTGACTGGGCCATAACTTCATTTTTCTTAATGTAGGTTGTAGTTTTCTGTTGTCTAGGCATCTGACCTCCTAGGCCACCCCAATCAGGTTTTCCCAGATGAGAATCAGCTCAGGTCCCAGAAGGAGGAAGTATTCAGTACCCAGTTTCCCTGATGGTGTGTCTTAGAGGATTGACACACCCTGTGCCCTTCTGTCCAGCAGGTGTTGCCTGGCAGCCTGTCAGTCCAGGCTGGTGTAAGGAGGTGTGGCCCACGGCTCTCCTCCCCCAGGCCCCAGGGTCTGGTTCTGAATGGAAGGCAGGTAGTAGGGCCTCCTCTTTCCTCTTGGGAAGCTATGCCCCCTACAGTGATGTCATTTGCATATAAATAGATTCTTTGTTTCTCTGATTCTGCTAGCTCCACCCTTGTCTGATCAGAGTGCTGTGAGTTTAAAACGGCTGACGCTTTCTCTACAGCAGAGCACTGCGAGCTGATAATGGCTGGAGCTTTCTCCACTGAGCTGCCCAGGTTGAGAGAGAAAAGGACAGAAGGCACCCATCCATGGCCCCCGTCAGCCAGAGATATCACTGATCCTTTGGGCTTCCCATCGTGAGACAGATACGTCCCCTGACTCTCCCAAGGTCAGTCGTCACCAAAAGCTTCTGTCTGCTTTTTGGGGATTCGCTGTCTGTATTGAGCAGTTAATATTAAAACCCCAGTTGGAGCTGGGCTGAGGTATATTCGCTTGTTCAGAGAGTGCTGCTCTCTAGCACTGGGAGGCTTCCATGAGGGAGGGGCTCTCTGCTCAGATCAGCAGTTTTTACTTACAGATTTTATGCTGCAATCTCAGGCATTCCTCCCAATTCAGGTTGGTGTATGATGAGTGAACAGTCACATTTGTCTCCTGCCATTATTCCAGGTTATTGACTAATTTTTCTGTTGTTTATTAGTTGTTCCAGGGGGACTAAGTAGCTTCCACTCCTCTCTATGCTGCCATCTTAGCTCCCCTCTCTCCCTCATTTTTGAAGGACAGTTTTGCTGGATATAGGATTCTTTTTGGCAGTTTTTCTCTTTCAGTATCTTGAATATGTCAAACCACTGCCTTCTCGCCTCCATGGTTTCTGCTGAGAGATCCACACTTAGTCTTATTGAGCTTTCCTTGTATGAGATGGATTGCTTTTCTCTTGCTGCTTTCATAATTCTCTGTCTTTGACATTTGAAAATCTGATTAGCGTCTTGGCATAGGTCTATTTGGATCAATTCTGTTTGGGGTACACTGTGCTTCTTGGACCTGTAATTTTATGTCTTTCACAAGAGTTTGGAAATTTTCATTGATCATTTCCTCAATTATTCCTTCTGTCTCTTTTCCCTTCTCTTCTCCTTCTGGGACACATATAACATACAACTTTTTGCACTTCATGTTGTCATTCAGTTCCCTCACACTTTTCCATTCTTCTCCCTATCTGTTCCTTTGTGTGCAGGATTTCAGATATCCTGCCTCCATCTCACTGATCCTTTCTTCTGCCTCTCCAGTCTGCTGTTGTATGCCTCCACTGTGTTTTTCATCTCTTCTATTGTGCCCTTCATTCCCTTAAGTTCTGCCATTTGTTTTTTCAAGCTTATGCTTTCTTCCTTATGATCACTCAGTGTCTTCTTTATAGCCTACATCTCTTTTGTCATATTCTCTCTCACCTCATTTATTTGATTTTAAAAATTTGTTTGAACATCTATAATTAGTTGTTTCAACTCCTGAATATCAGTTGAAATGTTAGTTTCTTCCTTTGACTGGGCCATATTTTCCCATTTCCTGATGTGGCTCATGATTTTTTGTTGGCGTCTAGGCATCTGATTTTCTTGATTGGTTTATTCTGGAGGTTGTTTTCTCTCTTTTGCGTAAGGTTTTCTTGTTGGTTGACTTTGATCTCTATCTTTTCCTTTTTCTCTCCCTGGCCTGTTTTCAGGTTGGCTGTGCCCCTCAGGCTTCTCTCTAAAGTCAAGCGCCCATCATGGCCTGCCACAGGTCTGGGAGGTAGGCACTGGACATCCCAGCAAGTTCACTGTGTTTGGTAATACAAATCTGCTGGCTTCCAGTGGTGCTCCATTTTCCACCAGCTAGGAAGAACTGGGTTTTTTTTGGGGGGGGGGGTCCCTGCTTTAACAATTGGTCTTCCCTATTTCTCAGCCAAAACAGGACCAGGTTTCCATATAGTGTGTGTAAACCAGCTCCTGTGCTCCTAAGAAAAGGCCAGAAGCCTCTTTTAAAAAGTATTTTCTTCCCTTTGCACTCTGGACTGTCTAGGAGATGGCACTGTTTGGTAACTTAATCATCCTTAGAAGCTGCTTTGCCTCGGAGCACAGGCTTTGTATGACCCAGCCAGATGTAACGGTGGGATTCCTATGTGCTCACTTTGCTGACCAAAATCTGGCTTAATGTGTGGCTCCACCTGTGGCAAAGTACTTCCTCAGTCGACCCCACACTCCAGCTGTCTCCAAGTCAAGGAAATGACTGCTGGCTGCTTCTTCCCTCAAGGGAGGGGGCAGGGCTTTCAGACCCAGGGCTGGAAACACATCTCGGTTCATGTTTTCTCAGTCTCTTTTTCCCTCACTGTTCTGGGCCTTGAAATGTCCTCCCCCATCCACCATGTCTTCAAACAGTGAGTGTATTTTTCACTGCTGTGAGATTTTAAGATCTGTGCCCCTGGTGGGAGGGTTCCAGTCTGCTGTTTCTGTGTCTTTCCTGCATGGAGACTGAGTGAGGGGGAGGGGAGATGACTGGCTGGTCTGCAATGGAAAATTCCTACCTGATATTTCTTCTCTTTCTTCAACTCAGCATTTGCAGGGTCCTTCTCCAGTCTATATCCTCCTCCACAGTTTCAAACAATTCAGAATTGTCCTTTTTACTGTTGAATCTCTGGAGAGAAATTTTCAGTAGCTGTTTACATCTCCATGTTCAGAGGAGCTATTATTTTTGAGAGTGCTCTTAGACTTGAACTTTCCCATACAATGTTTCAAATAAAGCCAGTTCCCTTGAGGAAAGTTTCAGAGCTCTCTGTTCTTATGAACTCCTTCCTTGGGCAAAATCTCTGAGCTACTACTCTGGGCACCAGGCTAGATGTTAGACTCTAGTTCTCTCAGTTTGCCACTGCTGGCATGGAAACTCTTCCCCATTATCTGGATAGAATTTTTATGATGCTGTTGCCTACTTTAAATGGTTATAATTTCATAAGTTACCCCCTGAATTTAATTGGGTAAGACAGTGGAGTAATTTATGCCTGAGGGCATTGTCAAAAAGAATAGTGCAATCTGTCAAAATTAGCAAACCTAAAATCTGAGTGTGACATCAATTGAAGCAGAGAGCTTAAGAGTGAGTTGATAAGAAAGAGACAAAGAGGGCTCTGCTAAAACCCACTGTAATCCAAGCATGGTTGTGTGTATGCCCAAGGCTGTGCCTTCTGAGGAGTGGCGCTAGAGTGAAAAAACACTTCATAAAAGTTTATCCAAGACACTAAAAAACTAAACAAGAAAACAGCAGCAACAACAAAAAATCTGCAAAAAAGAGGGCAGGGAATCAGTACCCAGAGTTGCTAAAATATACTACAATATGTTACATAAAATATTCAGTTTTCAATAGAAATTATGAGACATGCAAAGAAACAAGAACTTGTGACACACACCAGAAAAAAAAGCAGGCAACAGAAACTGCCTGTGAGAGGGCTCGGATGTCAGATTTAATAGACAAAAATGTCAAAGTAGGAATTACAGTTACGCACACAGAACTAAAGGAAACCATGATTAAGGGCATTTAGTAAGGTACATGTCTCAACAAATAGAAAATGTTAATAAAGAGATTGAAATTTTTATTTAAAAGTGGAAATTCTGGAGATGGAAAGTACAATAACCAAGAGGAAAAACTGACTGAGGGTGGGGGGTGCTCAACAGTAGATTTGAATTGGCAGAAGAATCAGTGAACATGAAGATAGATTGATAGAGAATAGACAATTCAAAGAACAGAGAGAAGAAATAATGAGTAAGGGGAATAGAGCCTCAGAGGAATATAAGACACTATTAAGCACATCAACATACATGCTGTGCTGGTTTGTATGTATTTTGTCCCCCAGAAAAAGCCATGTTCTTTGGTGCAGTCTTGTGGGGGCAGATGTATTGGTGTTAATTAGGTTACAATGTTTGGATTGTGGAGATGAGCCCCACCCAACTGTGGGTGATAACTCTGGTTGAATGGTTTCCATGGAGGTGTGGCTCACCCATTCAGCATAGGCCTTGATTGCTTTGCTAGAGCACTATATAAGCTCAGACAGAAGGAGCGAGCTTGCTACAGCTAGAGGGACACTTTGAACAATGCACAGGAGCTGAGAGAGGAATGTTCTGGGAGAAAGCTATTTTGAAACCAGAACTCTGGAGCAGACGTCAGCCATGTGCCTTCCCAGCTAACAGAGGTTTTCTCGACACCATTTGTCATCCTCCAGTGAAGGTATCCAATTGTTGATGCATTACCTTGGACGCTTTATGGCCTTAAGACTGTAACTGTGTAACCAAATAACCCCCCTTTTATAAAAGCCAATCTATTTCTGGTATTTTGCATCCCAGAAGCAATAGCAAACAGGGACACATGTGGAGGGAAGAAGATCAGAAAAAATATTTTGAAGAGATAATGGCTGAAAATGTCCCGAATTTGCTAAAGAAAAAATTAATATGCACACCTAAGAAGCTCAAGAAACAACAAGCACAAACAGACATATCCTAATAAAGCTGTTGAAAGCCAAGGTCAAGAAAATCTTGAAAACAGCAAGAGAAAAATGACTCACAACTTACAACGGAACCTCAATAAAATTAACAGTTAACTTCTCATCAGTATGAGTTTGGCACACAAACAAAACCCCAACAAATGTAAAAGGAATGAAAGTGTCAACTATGTTCTCTGATGGCAATAAATGAAACTGGGAATTAATATCATAAGAAACTGTGGAATATGTAAAAATATGTAGAAATTAAACAACACACTATATTAAGTAGTTACTAATATACTAGTATTAAAACCATTGTGCCAGTAAAGAATTCAAGAGGAAATTTGGAAAATACTTTGAGATGAATGAAAAATAAAGAACATATCAAAACTTATGAAATTCAGCTAAAGTAGTTCTAGAGGAAAATTTAAAGCTATAAATATTTACTGTAAAAAAAAAAAAAAAAGATGCCTGATCAAGATGGCAGGGTAAGAAGCTTCTGGGCTCCATTCCCCCTCAGAAGCTTTGAACAATTTGTAAGAAGTGGCAGAAACGTCTTTCTCAAAGCTCTAGAAAACAGTTAAAGAACTAGTGTAAGAGCGTGAGCACTTAATCAAGAAAAAGTCCTCTGAAAGTGGCAGGATTTCCTGGCTGGCCTCTCTCGCAGCCCTCACTCATTTACAGTGGAACTGGCCCATGCTAGCAGTTCAATTTCTGGATCCAGCTCTGGAGGGAGCACAGTAACTTCTGTGCACATTCTGGGAGCATATGTGGCTGGCCCAATCTGCCCAGTGATGGGCAAAGGGACTTACTGTTCCAGAATTTGCCCTGCATGTAAAACGTGGCTCACAGAGCTCTCCTAAAGAACACTGTGGAAGATCAGTAAAGAGGATGCCTGGGGCAAAGGCCTGCTGATTTTATGACATCCAGTGCAGTGCCTGGTACCATGAGGAAACTGTTGCCCAGGGAAGAGGAGATATTTGTATCTGAGAAATTGGGTAAATTCTTAGGGCCAAACATGCATGCCCAAGACAAGCCGCATGTGTAGAAAGGACCACGGAGGCCACTACACTTCGGCCTGGAGCTGTTCTCTAAATTTGTGGTATGGATAAGCTCTGAAAGAGAGCATTTTCACAGGTCAATCTGCCAAAACTAGGAAAGGTGTTTTCAATTTATAAAAATAATATTTATATCAATGTTAAACTTCTTGAATTTGATAAATGCACATAAAGAAGTTACATAAGTTGCATAAGTGAATATCCTTGCTCTTAGGAAATGTATACGGAAGTATTGTGTTCAAGGACAATGATCTGTGTGACCTGTTCTCAAATGTTCAGAAGGTAGACAGATAGACAGACATACAGAAAGAATGCTATGGCAAGGGTGGCAAATGTTAAAAGTGGTGGATCTGAGTATCTGGTGGGGTGGGGGTATGCTGGAATTCTCTATGTGGGGTTTGTATTATTTTTGCAATTGTCCTATAAATTTGAAATGGTTTCAAAATAAGTTAAAATATACTATAGGATAATATCAAAAGCAGGATATTTACCTCAAAATAGTCAAGGTACAGAATATTTTCATCACTACTAGGATCCCTCACATTGCCCTTTTTTTAGCCATACCCACTTCATCCCACACCTCACCCTATCCATATGTCCTAGCTATCACCTACCTGTTCACCATTTCTATAAATTTATCATTCTAAGAATGGAATAATATAGTATGTAACCTTTCAGTTTGGCTATCTTCACTAAGTATAATTCTTTGGAGATTCTTCCAGGATGATGTGTATATAAATAAGTTTCTTTTAATTGCTGAGTAATATTCCATGGTATGGCTATATCACAGTTTGTTCACCCATTCCTCCCTCAAAGGTCATCTATGTTGTTTCCTTTCTGGGGCCATTAAATAATCTCTTATGAACATCCATGTACAGGTCTTTGTGAAAACATCAGTCTTCATTTTACTGTTCGTATGGCATTTGCATGTACAGTTTTATAAGAAACCACCAAACTGTTTCCCAAAGTTGTTGCTCCATTTTACATTTCCACAAGTAATATATGAGTGACTTGTTTCTTTGCATCCTCACCAGCATTGGTGCTTACACTATTTATTATTTTAGCCATCCTGTTAGGAGGGTAGATATATCTCATTGTGGTTTTACTTGCTGTGTTAGTTTTAAGTTGTTATGTACCCCAGAAAAGGCCATGTTCTTTTTTTTTAATTCAATTTTAAATTGAATTTAAATTGATTGTATGGTATGTGAATATATTCACACACCATACAATCATCCAAGTGTACAATTGTTCACTGTACCATCATACAGTTGTGCTTTCATCACCTCTATTTTTTGAACATTTTCCTTGTACTAGAAAAAGTAAAAATAAGAATAAAAAATAAAAGTAAAAAGAACACCCAAACCACCACCTCCTCCCACCCTATTTTGTATTTAGTTTTTTGTCCCCATCCTTCTACTCATCCATCCACACACTGACTAAAGCAAGTGTGATCCACAAGGTTTTCCCAATCACACTGTCACCCCTTGTAAACTAAATTGCTGTACAACCATCTTCAAGAGTCAAGGCTACTGGACTGCAGTTTGATAGTTTCAGGTATTTACTTCTAGCTATTCCAATGCATTAAAACCTAAAAAGGGTATCTATATAGTGCATAAGAATGCCTACCAGAGTGACCTCTCGACTCCATTTGGAATCTCTCAGCCACTGAAACTTTATTTTGTTTCAGTTCACACCCCACTTTTGGTCAAGAAGATGTTCTCAATCCCACGATGCCGGGTCCAGATTCATCCCTGGGAGTTATATCCTGCTGTGCCAGTTTGGATGTATTATGTCCCCCCAAAATGCCATTATCTTTGATGTAATCTTGTGGGGGCTGATGTATTCATGTTGATTGGGTTGGAACATTTTGATTGGATGTTTCCATGGAGATAAGACCCACCCAACTGTGGTTGATGACTTTGGAAAATTTCCATGGAGGTGTTACCCCACCTATTCAGGGTGGTTCTGAATTAAATCACTGGAGCCAAACAAATGAGCTGACATTTCCCTGGGACCATAACTCAGGGAAACCTAGGGTGCTCAATGATTGTAATAACTCTTTATTCTACTTTAGGTTAATGCTATCTTTCCTTTTGTTGCTTTTCAGCTGTCAAGTTTTGTGGGGCTTCTGTTTTGTTTTTTTCTTTCTCTCTTTCTTTTCTTTTTCTTTTGTTTCTATGCCTTCTTTGACTCTTCCTCCTTCTTTGTGGAAAAAATAGAGTTGTCCTTATATAGATAGTGGTGATGGTGCTAAATGCATAAATACATGACTATACAGGGAACCAATGATTGTTTACTTAGGATGGAATGTATGGTGTGTGAACAAAACCATCTTAAAAGAAATGGGTTGATGAAGAAACCTTGAGGGCACTATATTGAGTGAGATATGACACATAGGACAAATATTGCAGGGTCTAACTTATATGAACTAATTATGATATGTAAACTCATAGACATGAAATATAAGTTACTAGGATATAGAATGAGGCTAAAGAATGGGGAGCAGATGCTTATTATGAGCAGAATGTTCAACTAAGGTGAACCTAATCATTTGGCAATGGACAGGGGTGATGGTAGCATGTTGTGAGAATAATGAACAGTGCTGAAAGGTGTGTGAAGGTGGTGGAAAAGGTAAGCTCAGAGTCACATATGTCACCAGAAGGAAAGCTGGAGGTTAAAAGATGGGAATGTATAAAACAGTGAATCTTGTGGACAATGTTCATGATTAACTATACAAATATTAGAAATCTCTCTCATGAACTAGAACAAATGTATGACACTATAACTAGAAATTAATAATAGAGGCATATAGGAAAAATATACCTATTGCAAACTATATACTATACATTCTTTCATTAACAGTAACAAATGTACTATATCAAAACTATGAATGAATAATGGAGGGAGGCATGGTTATGTGGTTATGGGTATGGGAGGATTTGAGTTTCCTTTTTTTTTTGTCTTTATTTCTTTTCTGGAGTAATGAAAATGTTCTAAAAATTAAAAAAAATATTGTTGATGGATGCACAGCTATATGATGCTGCCATGGCCCTCTGATTGTACACTTTGGATCTTTGGATAGTTGTATGGTATGAGAACAATCTCAACTATATATATATATATATATATATATATATATATATATATATATATCACAATGGAGACATACAACAGCAGGGCAATATACGTATATATATCTCACAATGGAGACATACAACAGCAGGGCAGAAGAAAGGATTCAGAAACTAGAGGACAGTGTATCTGAAATTCTACACAAAAAAGAACAGATAAGGAAAAGAATGGAAAACTATTAGCAGGGTCTCAAGAAATTGAATGAAAACATGAAGCACATAAATATATATTTCATGGGTGTCCCAGTAGGAGAAGAGGTGGGAAAAAGGGCAGAAATAATAACGGAGGAAATAATCACTGAAAATTTCCCATCTCTGATGAAAGACATAAAATTGCAGATCCAAGAAGCACAGCATACCCCAAACAGAATCGATCTGAAGAGGCCTATTACAAGACACTTAATAATCAGATTATCAAATGTCAAAGAAAAGGAGAATTCTGAAAGCAGCAAGAGAAAAGCAATCCATCACATAAAAAGGGAGCTTGATAAGACTATGTGCATAGTTCTTAGTAGAAACAATGGAGGTGAGAAGGCAGTGGCATGATATATTTAAGATACTGAAGAGAAAAACTGCCAACCAAGAATTTTGTATCTGGCAAAACAGTCCTTCAAAAATGAGGGAGAGTTTAAAATATTTTCAGGCAAACAGATACTGAGAGAGCTTGTGAACAAGATATCTGATCTATAAGAAATAAAGGGAGCACTACAGGCAGATAGGCAAATCCAGGAGAGTGTGCCAGTTTGGATATATTATGCGCCTTCAAAAGCCATATGCTTTAATGCAATCTTGTGGGTGCAGATGTATTACTGTTGATTAGGTTGGAATCCTTTGATTGAGTGTTTCCATGGAGATGTGAAACATTTGTTAAATTATTTCCATGAAGTCATGGGTCCTGCCCATTCAGGGTTGGTCTTAATTAGTGGGGTCCTATAAAAGAGCTCACAGACAGGAGAGCAGAGCAGCTGAGAGGAACATTTTGGAGAGAAGCTAACTGCTGACACTGATGCTGACACTTGGAGATGTTTGGAGGTGTTTGGAGATGCTAGCCCGTTGTTCACTCCAGAGAAGGTAAGAGAAGACCCTGATGCTTAGATACACAGGAGCTGAAGAAGCTAAGAGAGACCCAGGGACATTTTGTGAAAAGCTATTTTGAAATGCAACCTAGGAGCAAAGGCTGACAGAGGTGTTCCAGACACCACTGGCAATTCTTCAGTGAAGGTATCATCTTGTTGATGCCTTAGATTGGACACTTTTATGGTCTCAGAACTGTAAATTTTACCTTAATAAATCCCCTTTATAAAGCAAATCCACTTCTGGTATTTTGCATAACAGTAGCATTAGAAACTGAACAGACTTTGGTACCAGAGAAGTGGGGGTGCAGCTGAGTTTGCAAATACCAAACCTGTTGGAATGGCTTCTTAAATGGATAAAGAGATATTCTGGAAGGACTGTAAGGAACTTGATAGAAAAGGCCTAGATTGCTTTGAAGAGACTGTTGGTAGAAATATGGACTCTAAAGATACTTCTCATGAGGGCTTAAACTGAAATGACGACTGTCATAGCCAACTGGAGGAAAGGTGATCTTTGTTTTAAAGTGGTGGTGAATTTGGCAAGCTGGTATCAGATGGAAGGCAGCATTTGAAAGCAACAAGCTGGGATACTTAGCTGAAGAGATTTTGAAACTATGTATAGAAGATACAGCCTTGCTTCTTGCAGTTTATAGTAAAACACAAGATGAAAGATAAACTAAGGACTGATCTCTTGGGAACAAGGAAACCAGAAACTGATGATTTGGAACATTCTGGGCTTCCAGAAAGTGAAAACCCAAAGGCTACAGCCCCACATGAGGATTTAATGAAACCTGGAACCAGTCAGTCATTTCATTATAAGCCCAGACTGGAGATAGAGTTATCCAGAAAGGATTTATGGAAAGTCCTATTGTCTGATGATTTTGACCCCTATAAGCTGAATGCCAAGCCAACAAATTTTTTTGTGAGATCTGTATAGATGGAACCACTGCTGGTATGGACTGGAGGGGATGGAGAAGGAACAAATTGAAGGAAAAATTTCTTAAAAAACAGAACCATGGAAATTGAAGTCTGGAGTCAAGAGATCTTGGGCAAGAAAAGCAGAGCATCTATACATGTGGAAAGGTGTTTCCCCAGAGGGGAATGATGTTCAGGAAGAGTGCTACCACCTCAGGCCTCAGGGAGGGTGGAGCACATGCCCTGGGGAAAGGGGAGAGCCTGGTCACCACCATACTGTTCAGAGAGGGGCGAGCCTTTGCCCTGGAGAGGCAGAGTCCGGGTGGTACACCGATGCTTGAGGAGGGTGGGACTGAGGAAAAGGTGGTTTCCTCATTTCATGGATATGTTGGAACCCTCACCCCAGTGTTTGGAGAGAAAAGGGCTGTCACCAAGGCCCTTGGAAAGGGTTGGACTCCTGCCTTCTCAAGCCCCAAGAATGTAACATCATTCTGTGAATGACTCTCAGACTTTAAACTCCACTGAAGTTTACCCTGCAGGTTTTAGGAAATATTTTGGTCCCATGAATCCTGTTTTCCTTTCAGTTTCTCCCTATGGCAATGGAAATGTTTATCCTATGACTGTCCTTCCTTTGCATAATGGCAGCAGATAACTTGTTCTAAGTTTCACAGGTCCATAGCTAGAGGGGAATTTTGCCTTAGGAAAGGCCACACCTGTAAAAGATTTTGATAAGATCTTGTACTTACCAATTGTTACTGAAATGATTTAAGCTTTTGTGATATTGTGATGGGATGACTGTATTTTGTATTTGGAAAGAATATGTCTTTTTGGGGTCCAGAAGGTGGAACATGACAGTTTAGATACATTATGTTCCCCCCAAAGCCATATTCTTTAATGCAGTCTTTTGGGGGCAGATGTATTGGTGTTGATTTTGTTGGAATCCTTTGATTAAGTGTTTCCATGGAGATGTGACTCAATCAACAGTGGGCAAAACATTTGATTAAATTATTTCCATGGAGATATGAACCCTGCCCATTCAGGGTGGATCTTGATTTAATCAATGGAGTCCTATAAAAGAGCTCACAAACAGAAGGAAAGCAGAGCAGCTGAGAGGGATATTTGGAGAAAATCTAAGAGCTGACAGTGATGTTGACACTTGGAGATGCTTGGAGACATTTGGAGATGGTAGCCCAGAGTTTGCTCCAGAGAAACTAAGAGAAGACCTCAAAGCTTAGATGCATAGGGACTGAAGAAGCTAAGAGAAACCCAGAGACATTTTATGGAAAGCTATTTTGAAATGCAACCTAGGAGCAAAGGAACAGCCAGTGCCGGCCACATGCCTTCCCAACGACAGAGGTGTTCTGGATGCCACTGGCCATTCTTCAGTGAAGTTATCTTGTTGATGCCCTAGCTTGGAAACTTTTATGGCCTCAGAACTGCAAATTTTAACTTAATAAATCCCCCTTATAAAGCCCATCCATTTCTGGTATTTTACATGTTGGCATCATTAGCAAACCAGAACACAGAGGTTTGGAGAAGAGAGTAGAAATGAAGACTATCAATGAGGGTAAAAAAAAAAAGAGAGAGAGAGAGAGGGAGAGAGAGAGAGAGGGAAAATAAAATAAGATGTGACATGTAAATTCCAAAAGTCAAAATCATAGACAGTAAACATTATGTTGAGTCAGATTAGCCAGAAACAAAAGGATGGGTACTCTATGGACCCACTAATACAAACTAACATGATGAGCTAAATTTGAGAGTTAAAGTTGAGAACACAGGTTATAAGGAGATAGAAAGAGGGTAGAAATTGGGCATTTGATGCTGATGGAAAACATAAGGGTAAACAGGATTGATTGTATAGTTCCAGAAATGGGTAGCATAATAGTGTGTGATGGAAGCACGATATTTAAGTATTCTGAACAAAGACGAGTGTGAGTACGGTTGAAAGAGGAAGGCTAGGGGCACGTATGACACCAGAAGGAAAGGTAGAAGATCAAGACTGGGATTGTATAATTTAGGGAAACCTAGAGTGGTCAGTGCTTGTGATTAAATGTGGAAATATAAGAATGTTTTTAAAAGAGGGAGTAAAAATGAATGTCAACTTTGCAAGGTGTTGAAAATTAGAAGGTACAAGGGAAAAAATACAAACAATGCAAACTAGTCTATAGTTACTTGTAACATTGTAAGATGCTTCCATTAATTGTAACAAAGTCAACATACCAAAGCTAAATGTCTGTAAGAGGGGGTTATAAGGGAGTGATATGGGATTCTTGAGGTGGTGGTGTTGTCTGACTTTTTCATTGTATTTTATTTTAATTTTTCTTCCTTCTTTTATATTTTTATTCTTCATCCCCCCTCCCCCTTTTTCCTCTTCTTTGTGGAATAAATGGAAATGTCCTCATACAGTTTGTGGAGGTGAATGCATACTATGTGACTTTACTGGGAATCATTGATTGTTTACTTAGAATGGATTGTATGGTGTGTGAATAAAACTGTTTAAAAAATAAACAGAGGGATACAAGTGCTGGAGAAAATGTGGAGGCGGGATGTCCCTATTCACTATTGGTAGGGAAGTATAATGGTGCAGCCCATCTGTAGGGCACTGTGGTGGTTCCACAGAAAGCTAAACATGGGATTGCCATATGGTCCTGCAACCTCATTGTTTGGCCTCATTGTTTGGTATATACTTGGAAGAATTGAGAGCAGGGCATGAATGGACATTGCACACTCGTGTTTATGGCACCAGTATTCATGATTTGCAATGGATGGAGGTGACCTAAGGGTACATCGACCGATAAACAGAATGGCGAACTGCGGTGTACACATTCATGGGAATATGGAACAGCAGAAAGAAGTGAAGTTGTGAAGTATGAAACTAGGTGAATGGACCTTGAGGACAGTATGTTGAGTGAAAGAAGTCAGAATTGAAAAGATAAACATTATAACACCTCACTAATATAGACTAACTATAATGTGCAAACTCTGAGAACTGAATCTGAGAGGACAGGTTATCAGGGAAAGGCTAATGGTAAAGGTTCCTAGATTGTAAGCTCTTACAGCAGTCCCACCTATTCATGAGTTGTACTGGTTATTTCTAAATTCTGAGATAAGCTGTTTGTGTATAACCTGGTCAGTCCTGGAACTTTGGGTATTTGTGTGACACCTGAGACTCAGAGTCAGAATTTGGCAGCTATGGAGCAATGTTAAAGCAATATGTTAAAGCAGTTGTCAGCAAATGTTAAAGAAGCTGAAAAAGAGATCAGATTTTAATTAGAGATATGAACAAAATGGTCTTGGTTAGGACTTGGTAAACCAGACTGAAGGGAAAAGGATGATACTGGGTGTGTTTTAAAACTTCAACTTCTATGTGAAACCAAAGGAAGTGATGTTTATTTGGTGGAAAATCTC
Organism: Choloepus didactylus; assembly: GCF_015220235.1. Taxonomy (NCBI): domain Eukaryota; kingdom Metazoa; phylum Chordata; class Mammalia; order Pilosa; family Megalonychidae; genus Choloepus; species Choloepus didactylus. The sequence goes on from NC_051333.1 coordinate 18,389,225, forward strand.
TATTTTCTGTAGCATGCTATATAATTTAACTTGTATGGTCACTTTATTCAAACACCACAATTAAATGGAAGCTTGAATAGAGGGTGAGATTTGGGTAGTTTTTACAGGTTAGCATGAAGCCCCTATACATCCCAGAGTAATCTGGGCAGAGAATAAAAATATATTTGCAAAGCCCCCTTCAGGGACTGGGGAAAAATTGGAAATATTAAAGTTCCCCACCTAGGGAATTCCTGATATTCTCACAAGCATTGGGGACCACCATTGTAGTAGGCCAAACCCTCAATCTTGGGGCTTGCCCTTATGAAGCTGGTTACTACAAGGAGAGGCTAAGCCTACTTATAATTTTGCCTCAGTCACCCACAGAGAACCTCTTTCATTGCTAAGATGTGACCCTCTATCTCTAAGACAACACTGCAGGTAAACTCACCCCCCCCCCATGTGGGACATACCTCCCAAGGGTATAAATCTCTCTGGCAACGTGGGACATGACTCCCAGGGATGAGCCTGGACCCAGCATCATGGGATTGAGAAAGCCTTCTTGACCAAAAGGGGGAAGAGAAATGAAACAAATTAAAGTTTCAGTGGCTGAGATTTCAAATGGAGTCAAGAGTTCATTCTGGAGATTATTCTTATGTATTTTATAGATATCCCTTTTTAGTTATTAGTGTATTAGAATAGCTAGAAGGAAATATCTGAAACTGTTGAACTGTAATCCAGTATCCTTGATTCTTGAAGACAACTGTATAACAATATAGCTTATATGGTGTGACTGTGTGATGGTGAAAACAATGTGGCTTACACTCCCTTTATCCACTGTACGGACAGATGAGTAGAGCAAATGTGGACAAAAAGTAATTGCATAATAGTGGGGGAAAAGGAGTATGAAATGTTTTGGGTGTTCTTTTGTACTTTTATTTTCATTTTTATTCTTATTTTCATTTTTATTTCTTGGAGTAATGAAAATGTTCAAAAATTGATTGTGGTGATGAATACACAAATTTATGATGATACTGTGAACAACTGATTGCACACTCTGGATGACTGTATGGTATGTAAACATATCTCACTAAAATTGCATTAAAAAAAAAACCCAACCCATTTCTGTTATATTGCATTCCAGCAGCTTTAGCAAACTGAAACCTCGCATTTCAATAATGGCTAACAATGCTGAACATCTTCTATATACTTGTTTGCCTTCTTTACATCTCTTTTGTTAAAAGTCTTTTGCCCATTTTTAAATTTGATTGTTGAGGTTTAAAAGTTCTTTACATACTCTAGATACAAGTCTGTTGGATATGTGGCTTGCAAAACACTTTCTCCATGTCTTTAACTTGCTCTTTCATCCTTCTAACTGGGTCTATCACAGTGAAAAGGCATTTTAAAGATCAATGATATCTAATTTGCCAATGTTTCTTTTTATGCATCATGTTGTTGGTGTCAAGCATAAGAACAGGTTTTTCTGGTGTACATAATTCAGTCTGCCACAGCATCCTAAAAGTCATAGAATTTCATAGATCCCCAAATGGCCAAAACAAGATTGGAAAGCAACAGCAAATTTGGAGCACTCGTATATTCCAATTTCAAAACTTACTATGAAGCTAAGCAATAAAGACAGTGTGGTATGCCATTAGGATAGACCAGTAGGCTAATGGAATGGAATTGATTCCAGAAATAAACCCAACAAGGGTGCCAAGAACACTCAATAGGAAAAGGACAGTCTTTTCAACAAGTGGTGCTGGGAAAACTAGATAACCACATGGAAAGGAATGAAGTTGGACCCTTACCTTATACCACATACAAAAATTACCTCAAAATATCAGAGCTAAAACTATAAAACACTTTGAAGAAATCATAGGGAAAATCTCCACAACCTTGTATTTGGCAAAGGTTTCTTAAGTATGACACCAAAAGCACAGGTAAGAAAAGAAAAAAGAATTGATAAATTGCACTTCATCAAAATTAAAAACTTTTATGTATCAAAGGACATACTCAAGAGTACAAAATCAACCCACAGAATGGGAGAACATATTTGCAAATCACACATACAATAAGGCATTAATATCCAGAATATATAAAGAACTACAACTCAACAACAAAACCCAAAAGAACCCAATCTAAAGGTCAGCAAAGATTTGTAGACATCTCCCTAAAGAAGATACATACATGGTGTTAGTACCTCTACTGATGAATCTGAAAATGCAAATGCTGACTCCTTTCCTCTATACAGCGATCAGACAGCTGCGGAGCCTTGCTGCTCTAATAGACCACCTGAGGCCTTCTGTCTGATGGCAAGGAACCAGTTATTCCTTCAAACATTGAAGCTTATTTAACAGAACTTTTGCCCAAATATACTCAAGTACAATTTTCAAATGACAGAAAGTGGAAAGGCCTCACTATAATAACTAGGACAGATGATTCATATCCTTTGAGTTCTATATTAGAAGATTGTACTGAAGGAAACACTAAACAGGCCCAAGCAAGGAGGAAGTGAGAAACATGATGTAATAACTAGACATGATGTAGTGACTAATTACAGGACAAAATAGAAAAATTATACTAATAAGTTATTTTTAAGTAACAGTAATTCCTCTTCTAATTTTTAGTTTTTATATAAGTAAAAGGTGTGTTACAGCACTTTCACAGAAGTCATGGCTCAATTAGTAGAAATATTTTCAGTAAAGTTTTGCAGATATTCAAGGTTAAGTTTAAATCTCTGATAATGCTGTGAATACCCTCCTTTGTTTTGATTGAACTTAGATTCAATCTTGTCGAGCATAAAAATAAAGTATGACTCAAATGATTAAGGTTAAAGTCTTGGTCAAAAATTCCTGATTGAAAGCATAAAAGTAAAGTATGTCTTAACTGAAAATGCAACCTCAATGAAATTGCATGCAACCTCAATCAAAGACTCTATAAATACTCTGTAACTTAGACTGGAGGGGAACTCTTACCTCATATCCAGCTGTGACTGGAGGGGGGTAGAGTTCCCAGGCTTGATAATGTATCCATTTATTATGACTTTGTAAACCCTTTTACCTTATGTGTTCCTTTAGTAAATATATAGAGAACTTGAATTCTTGTCTTGAGCACTCTTTACTTTAAAACTATTTTTGCCTACTCAGTACTCTTATTTGAGTGGGAGGTTGCTTGAAGCCCAAGCTTACAGTATCATGAACAGATAAGGTTTAGACCTTTTCTAAAGGTGATCACCAGTTTTAGGTATAAAGAGACAAACCCATGACAATGACTAATAAGCCCATGAAAAGATGTTCAACATCATTAGTCCTTAGAGAAATGCAAATCTAAACCACAATGAGACACCGCTTTACACCCACTAGGTTGGCTATTAAAAAAACAAACAGAAAATAAGTGTTGGCAAGGATATGGAGAAATTGGAACTCTTGTGCATTGCTTGTGGGAATGTGAAATGGTGCAGCCACTGTGGAAAAGCTTGGTGGTTCCCCAAAATATTAAACTTAGAATTACCATATGATGCAGCTATTCCATTCCTATGTTTATAACCAAGAGAACTGAAAACAGAGACTCAGACACTTGACACTTGCTATATTCATAGCAGCATTATTCACAGTAGCCAAATGGTGGAAACAACCCAAGTGTCAATCAACAGATGAACAGATAAAATGTATATCCATACAATGGAATTTATTCGGCCATAAAAAGGAATGAAGTTTTAATACATGCTAGAACATGGATGAACCTTGAAAACATAAGTGAAATAAACCAGACACAAAAGGACATTATGTGGTTCCACTTAAATGAGGTATCTAGAATAGACAAATTTATAAAGACAGAAAATAGAATTGAGGTTACCAGGGGTTGGGGAAAGAGAAAATGGGGAATTATTGCTTACTAGGTATGGAGTTTGTATTTGGGAGGATGAAAAAATTCTGGAAATAATTGTGAGGATTACACATTACTGTCAATGTACTTATGTCACTGAATTGTACACTTAAAAATGATTAAAATGGTAAATTTAAAATGATGTATATCTTACCAGAATAAAAAAGGAAAAACACCACAGTAATTGAGAACTTGCAATTTAAAGCCAAGATCAGGAGTGTGGGGGGGGAGCCAAGATATGAGCAAAAAATATGAGAATTTACATTTACTTAATTCATAGATTTTAAAAATAAAATAGCCCATGTGTGCCAGTTTGAAACTGTTATGGACCTCAGAAGAGCCATGATCTTTTAATCCAATCTTGTTGGGTGGAACCTTTTGACTGAATATTTCCATGGGGATGTGAGCCACCCAACTGTGGACCTTTGGCTGTTTCTACGGAGATGGGACCCTACCCAGTAAGGGTGGTCTTAATTAGATCACTGGAATCCTTTAAGAGAGCTCATGGAGAAGAGCTCAGAGATGCTGAGAGAGACATTTTGGAAAGAAGCTAAGATATATAATCCAGAGTTTGCCCCTGGGAGAAGCTAAAAGCTGACACAGACCCAGATGCTTGGAGATGCAGACAGAGATGTCTGGAGATGCTAAGGTAAGAGATGAAGCCCAGAACTTGCCCTGGAGAAGCTAAGAGAGGACACCCAGATGCTTAGAAATGCCCCAGGAGAACCAAGCAGAGAGCTAAGAGGACCTAAGAGAGACAGAAGCTCAGAGACATCTTGGAGAAAGCCATTCTGAAAAGCAACCTGGGAGCAAAGCACCAGCAAAAGCAACCTGGGAGCAAAGCACCAGCAGATGCCAGCCCACATGCCTTCCCAGCTAATGGAGGTATTCCAGACATGATCGGCCTTTCTTCAGTGAAGATAACTGTTCTAGTTTGCTAATGCTGCCAGAATGCAAAACACCAGAAATGGACTGACTTTTATAAAGGGGGTTTATTTGGTTACACAGTTACAGTCTTAAGGCCGTAAAGTGTCCAAGGTAACACATCAACAATCGGGTACCTTCACTGGAGGATGGCCATGGCATCCGGAAAACCTCTGTTAGCTGGGAAAGCACATGGCTGGTGTCTGCTCCAAGTTCTGGCTTCAAAATGGCTTTCTCCCAGGACATTCCTCTCTAGGCCACAGCTCCTCTTCAAAATGTCACTCTCAGTTGCTCTTGGGGCATCCTCTCTTAACTTCTCTGGAGCAAGAGTCTGCTTTCAACGGCCATCTTCAAACTGTCTCTCATCTGCAGCTCCTCTCTCAGCTTCTGTGCGTATTCGAAGTGTCCCTCTTGGCTGTGGCTCCTCTTCAAAATGTCACTCTCAGCTGCACTGAGTTCCTTCTGTTTGTCAGCTCATTTATACGGCTCCAGAGATTTAATTTAGACCCACCCTGAATGGGTGGGGTAATACCTCCATGGAAATTATCCAGTTAGAGTCACCACCCACAGCTGCGAGGGGCACATTTCCATGCAAACAACCTAATCCAAAGGTTCCAACTTAATGCCCACTAATATGTCTGCCCCACAAGATTGCATCAAAGAATATGGCTTTTTCTGGGAGGCATAATACATTCAAACCAGCAGAGTATCCTCTTGTTGATGCCTTACTTTGGACATTTTTATGGCCTTAGAACTGTAAAATTGTATCCAAATAAACCCCCTTTATAAAAGGCAATCCATTTCTGGTATTTTGCATAATGGCAACATTAGCAAACCAGAAAAATGGATAAAAGCAATGTTTAGATATAAAGACTACGGAAAAAGGAGTAACTATCATTGTATATGGTAAAATATTGAAGCAATTTCCATTAAATAATTGAAAAAGGAAAGCTCCTTGCCAACACTACTAATATTTTACTTTCCTCGGAAGATCTAACTATTACAATGAAAAAAAGTAACTTAAAATATAAATAAATATTGGAAAAAACCATTTCTGTTAGCAAATGCTAGGAATGACTTCCATGAAAACCAAAAACAAAAGAAAAACAAAAAAAAACAAAGCAAAACACATTAGTAAAAAGGTGAAGAGGCCTAATCACAGTATTTTTGTAAAATTTTTACACATTACTATATCTATATTTAAAACACCTGAAAGCAAAAACACCATTAAAACACATGCTCTATTTGTACCTGGAATTTTCTTTGAATTTTTACAAACCAATGACAAAAATCAAAATGATCCAAAAAACAAGCAGGAATAAAAAAGAATAAGCAAATTCACAATAAATATAATGATGGGCAAATAAGTAAATAAAAAGATGCTCCATGTCATTAGTATTCAGGGGAATACATTCTAAGACAGTAAACTCTGGAAATTGGGCTGGTGTGTGGGTCTAGTAAATGGAAACCATGGAAAAAAACTTAGCAGTATTTAATAAGGTTGTCTTATGGGTTGAACTGCTTCCCACAAAAAGATAAGTTGGTACTTATGAATGTAATCTTATTTGCAAAGAGGGTCCTTATAGACGCATTCAAGTTAAGATGAGGTCATAATGAATTAGGGTGGGCCCTAATCCAACAAGACTGTTGTCCTGGAGGAAGCCATATGAAGACGGTAGCAGACATTGGAGTGATGCATTTATGAACCAAGGAATGCTAAGTATTACTAGCAAACACCAGAAGTTAGAACAGGCATGGGACTCTCCCCTACAAATTTCTCTTCTTGATTTCAGACTTCTGGCCTCTAGCACTGAGACAATAACTTTCTATTTTGTAAGACACTAAGTTTGTGGTACTTTATTACAGCAGCTCTAAGGGACTAAGACAGATGGAAAAAGCACATAACTTATGATTGAACAAATCCACTTTTAGGTATATAGGCAAAAGAGACTATTGCTTGACATAAGCAACACCATGTAATCCAAAAATCTTGATAGAATGTGCTTTAGGAAAACTGGACAAATTCGAATATTGACTGGATATTTGAAAATAGGGAATGATTAAATTTTTGTAAGTGATAAAGGAAATGAGAATCATTTATACAAATGTCCTTTTTATAGAAGACACATGCTGAAATATTTAGAAATGAAGTATTTTTGTAAAGTATTGAGGAAACAACACTACATGCATGTACAGTTAGAGCAAACATGACAGAACCAACAAATGCTGCCTCTAGGTAGGAGTTATATGGATGATCATTGTACTAGTCTTTCCACTTTCTGTAACTAGAAAATTTTTGTAATAAAAAGTTTGCAGACATGGAACAAGTAGACACAAGGTCAATAAGGAAACAGAATAAACCAACTAGACTTAACAGATATAAATGGAACACTCCATCCAAAATCAGCAGAATACACATTCTTCTCAAGTGCACATGGAATATTCTCTCATACAGACCATATGTTAGGGCACAAGACAAGTTTCAATAACTTCAAAAGAGACTGAAATCATACAAACTATCTTCTCTGACCACAATGGAAAGAAATCAGTAACAGAAGAAAAATTTTAATTTCCAATATGTGAAAATTAAACAAGACACACATAAACACCCAATGCAAAAAAGAACTCAAAAGACAAATTAGGAAATACTTTGATAATAAAAACAGAAACAAAACATACCTGGAAGCTGCTTCTATGTCTAATTTCTGGGAGAAGCAAGCCAGAAATGAGTGTCTTGGATTGGTCCTTTGGGCTGTCACCAGAGGGTCTGCTATAGGCATACACGTACCCCAATATGCCCAGAACCCAGGACTACAATGGGGACTAAGCTGGTGCCACATCAAGATGGGGAAAGGATGTAGTAATGGCTAGTAAATGTGCTGCCAAGTTTTCCTACCATTATTACATTGTCTTCTTTATTCAGCATTTGCTTAGTTACTGCAATCCTTTGAATGTTTTTCCCGATCTCTGAGAAAGTTGGCTGCTGTTCAGTGTTTCTGTGGGGGATGACAGTGTTTTGAAGCTTCTTATTCTGCCATCTTGCTGATGTCACCCAGCACTGGTTTCTTACATATGACACCAAATGCACAGGGAACAAAAGAAAATATACATGAATTGCACATCATCAAAATATATAATGTACATCATGGTGTATGTCACTAGAAGGAAAGCTAGAGGATAAAACATGGGACTTACAACACAGTAAACCATGTTGATGACTGTGGTTAATAGTACAAATAGAATGTTCTTTCATGAACTAGAACAAATGTATGCAACTATTATAAGGTGTTAATACAGTGGTATATGGGGAAAAATACACCTAATGTAAACTATGGTCTATAGTTAACAGTAATATTTTAATATTCTTTCATCAATTTTAACAAAAGTACCACACCAATGCTAAATGTCAATAATAGGGAGGTATAAGGGGTATGGGGATTTTCCATTTTGGAGTAATGAAAATGTCCTAAAATTGATTGTGGTGATGAATGCACAACTCTGATTATACTGTGAGTCACTGACAGCAAAAAATTTTTTTAAAAGTTTTGTGCATTAAAGGGCACTATCAGGATACTGAGAAGACAATCCACAGAATGGGAGAAAATGTTTGCAAATCATATGTCTTATTAAGGTTTAATATCCAGAAAAGAACTCATGTGACTCAACAACAAAAAGACAAGTCAACTTTAAAAATGGGCAAAGAATTTAGACAGGCATTTCTCCCAAGATATACAAATGGCCAATGAACACATGAAAAGATGCTCAATATCATTAGTCATTAGGGAAATAATAATCAAAACCACAATGAGATACCACTTAACTCCCACTGGGATGTCTACAATCATAAAGGTAGACAATAACAAATGTTGGAGAGGATGTGGAGAAATTGGAGACCTTGTACATTGCTGGTGGGAATTTAAAATGGTGTAGCCACTGTGGAAAACAGTTTGGTTACTCCTCAAGATATTAAACATAAAATTATCACTTCATTCAGCAATGCCCCTCCCAGGTATATGTCTAAGAGAACTGAAAACATATGTTCTAACAAAATCTTATAATAGAATATTCATAGCAATACTATTCACAGTAGCCCAATGGGAAAAAATCTAAATCTCCATCAATGAATGAATGGATAAACGATGTATCTATACAATGAAATATTGAGCCAAAGTAGGAATGAAGTAGTGATACCTGATACATCATGAATAAATCTTGGAAATACTATGCAAATAATAAGAAGCCAGACACAAAAGGCAACATATTGAATGACGCCATTTATATGAACTATCCAGAACAGGCCATTTTGTAGAGATAAAAGCAGATGAGTGGTTGCCAGGGGACAGGAAGATTGGGGAGTGGGTAACAACTACTTATATGGATATGGGGTTTCCTTTTGGGGTGATGGAAGTGTTCTGGAAGTAGGTAGTGGTGATGGTTACACAACATTGTGAATGTACTGAAGCCACTGAATTTACTAAAATAGTTTAAATGGCAAATTTTGGTATGCATTTTACCACAAAAATAAATTAGAAAAAAAAAGTTCATTAAAACATGCAAAAACCAACCAAACAAAAAACTTTAGTTCACATATACCAGGAAACATCTAGAATGATTTTGGCATTGTTTGAAAGTGACAAATATCATATAGTAAGAAAATGGACGCAGAAATTAAATTATAGTCATTCAATGAAATAACACAGCAGTTTATAAACTGAACTACATTCAAATAAGCAAAATGAATAAATGTCAAGAACTCATGGACTGAACGAAGCAAATTCTGGAAAGATTGTATAGCATAATACAAATTACGTAAATTTATAACATGTACATGCAAGGACTTGTTTCTGGCAACGCAGATGGATAAATACTCTGAAAACCTGTTAAGCATATAATCAAGAGCCAAAAGAGAATGGGGTGGGGAAGAGGGAAGGGAGGGAGAGAATGAGGGAGAGGCAATATTTTAAGTGCTAATAGCTGAGAAGTTTTCAGAACTAATGAAATGTAACTCTTGGATTCAGGCAGTAAAAACAACAACAGTATAAATATAAATAAGTCCATCCTATAATACTGTGTGAATGATGTTAGTGGTTGCCCTTTTTTCCAAATGATTTAAAAATTTTGCTGGGACTATTGCTGGAAGGATAAAAAAGAAACGGGTGGCAGTGGCTGTCCCTGGGGAGGGAAAGTAGGTGGCTATAGAAACGGTTAAGGGAAATTTACTTTCACTTTACTATTTTTTGTAACTTTTGTATTTTGTAACATATACGTTTATCCAAACAAAAAATAAAACATTTTTAAAAGATTACTGTAATATCAAACGAACAGACAATTCAGATTCAAGCATACTTCAGGGATATTGTGGGTTTGGTTCCAGATCACCACAATAAAGCAAGTATCAAAATAAAGTGAGTCATGAATTTTTTTTGGTTTTCAAAGTTGTGCCGGTTTGAATCTGTTAGGTATCCCATAAAAGACTATGTTTTTTTATTCCAATCTTGCAGGTGCAGACATATTGTGGGTGGGATCTCTTGATTAGGTTGCTTCCATGGAGATGTGACCCACCCAATTGTGGGTGGGAGTTTTTGATTAGATTACTTCCACGGAGATGTGACCCAGCCTATTCAAGGTGGGTCTTAAGCTCTTAAGAGAGCTCAGGGAGAAAGAGAGTTCAGAGCCAATGCAGATTCAGAGCCTTGGAGATGCAGACAGAAAGACATTTGCAGGTGCTAAGAGACGAAGCCCAGAGTTTGCCCCGGAGAAGCTAAGTGAGAACCCACAGATGCTTAAAAAGAAAGTCACTGGAATCAGAAACTGAAAGCAAAGCAACCCAGGAGCAAAGGACTAGCAGATGCCAGCCACATGCCTTCCCAGCTGATGGAGGTGTTCTGGACACCAATGGCTTTTCTTCAGTGAAGGTATCCTCTTGCTGATGCCTTAGTTTGGACACTTTTATGGACTTTGTGAATTTGTAACCTAACAAATCCCCTTTATAAAAGCCAATCCATTTTGGGTATACTGCGTTCTGGCAGCTTTAGTAAACTGAAACACCAGTACATAAAAAAGTTATGTTTACATGATCTTGTAGTGTATTGAGTGTGAAACAGAATTATCTTAATAAGCAATATACATGCCTTAATTGAGAAATGACTTATTGCTAAAAAATGCTAACCATCATTTGAGCCTTTAGCAAATTGTGGTCTTTTTGCTGGTGGAGGGTCTTGCCTTGATGTTTACGGCTGCTGACTGCTGCTGTTGCTGACTGCTGAAGGTTGGGTGGCTGTGGCAATTTCTTAAGACAATGATGAAGCTTGCTACGTCAATTGACACTTCCTTTCATGAAAGATTCCTCTGTAGCATGCGAGGATGTTTAATAGCATTTTACCCACAGTAGAACTTCTTTCAAAATTAGTCAATCCTTTCAAATCCTGCTGCTGCTTTATCAACTAAATTAATGCAATATTCTAAATCTTTTATTTTAATTTCAACAATGTTTACAGCATCTTTACCAGTAGATTCCATCTCAAGAAACCACTTTCTTTGCTCATCCATAAGAAGCAATTCCCCATCTCTTCAAGTTCTATCATGAGATTGCAGCAATTCAGTCACATCTTCAGGCTCCACCTCTAATTCTAGTTCTCATAATAATAGTAATATCAGAGACCACTGATCACAGACCATGACAACAGATATATTAACAATTAAAAAGTATGAAATATTGCAAGAATTACCAAAATGTGACACACTGACACAAAGCGAGCACACGCTGCTGGAGGTGCCGATAAGACTTGCTCAACACAGGGTTACCAGAAAGTTTCAATTTGCAAAAAATGCAGTGTCTGTAAAGCTCAATAAAACAAGGCTTACCTGTACTCTTCAAGCCACAAATCTCTGTTGGAAATCTATCCAACGGAAATAAAATAATGACCGTGTAAGGTATGTTTACTGCATAATAGTTTCTGGTGACAAAGAAGTAGAAGCAACATGAATGACTACATTAGGGAATGGTTCAAAATACTGACATATATCCCATACTAAAGAATATTCTGGAACTCTAAAAAGAATGTGTTAGATGTATATGTATTAGTCTAAAAAGACCCATGAGTACATATTAAGTAAAAAAGCCGCACCGTGCACTTTCTCAGCCCAGCTCCTGGAGCCGAGAGCCCCTCCCTCACAGAAGCCATGCCGCGCACTTTCTCAGCCCAGCCCCAAGTGAGGTTTTAGTGATGGCAGCTCAGTACAGACAGCGAGTCCTCAACAAGCAGACAGAGGCTTTTGGTGATGGCTGACGTTGGGAGAATCGGGGGAAATATTCTGTCTCTCGCTCTCTCTCTGTGGAGAAAACCTCAGCTGCTCTCAGCACACAAGGAGTTGCAGTGGAGACACCCTCACACAATCTGCTTTCTGAGGCGGGCGGAGAGCCCCGCGGCCCAGCCAAGCGGCCCAGGGCTTCCCTAGAGGGATGGCACACACTGATGACGTAGCACGGCATTTTCTCTTGGCTGAGGGAAGATCGCGGCTGGGAGGGGGGATCCGCTCAGAAAACCCAGAGGCGCAACGCCAAGTCTGGCGGTTTATGGGACACTGAGAGAGGGCTGCCCCTCCTCCCTGGCCACCTGTGCCTGCGCTCCACATTCAGGGCGGGTGACTCCAGTGGCGCGCCCAGGCTGAGCTCTCTAACTGAACAGACAAGAATCATTTTCCCATGCTACTGACTGGAGGGATAAAGGAGGCTCACAGACGCCATCTGCTGGTTACCTAGAGAAAGTGCACATCAGCAAGCTGTCTCTCTGAAAAATTAGATCGATATCCCTTAAGAACCCTATCAAGTAAAACAAATGCCAAGAGGCCAAAAACAACAGAAAATCTTAATGCATATGACAAAACCAGATGATATGGAGAATCCAGCTCCAAACACACAAATCAAGATTTCTGAAGAAACTTTATTCCTCGCAAAGTTAAAGAGGTACAATCAAAGAACAAAAACATGGCAAAGGATTTAAAGGACATCAAGAGGACCATGGCCCAGGATATAAGTGCCATAAAAAAGACCCTAGAAGAGCATAAAGAAGACATTGAAAGAGTAAATAGAAAAACAGAAGATCTTATGGAAATAAGAGAAACTGTTGGCCAAATTAAAAAGACTCTGGATACTCACAATTCAAGACTAGAGGAAGCTGAACAACATCTCAGTGTCCTAGAAATCTACAGAACAGAAAATGAAACAACAAAAGAAAGAATGGAGAAAAAAATTGAAAAAATCACAATGGATCTCAGGGATACGATAGATAAAATAAAATGTCCAAACTTAAGGCTCATTGGTGTCCCAGAAGGGGAAGAGAAGGGTAAAGGTCTAGAAAGAGTATTCAAAGACATTGCTGGGGAAAACTTCCCCAACCTTCTACACAATATAAACACACAAAGCATAAATGCCCAGCGAACTCCAAATAGAATAAATCCAAATAAACCCACTCCAAGACATATTCTGATCAGACTGTCAAATACTGAAGAGGAGGAGCAAGTTCTGAAAGCAGCAAGAGAAAAGCAATTCACCACATACAAAGGAAACAATATAAGACTAAGAAGTGACTACTCAGTGGCCACTATGGGGGTGAGGAGGCAGTAGCATGACATATTTAAAATTCTGAGAGAGAAAAATTTCCAGCCAAGAATACTTTATCCAGCAAAACTCTCCTTCAAATTTGAGGGAGAGCTTAAATTTTTCACAGACAAACAAATGCTGAGAGACTTTGCCAATAAAAGACCTGCCCTACTTCAGATTCTAAAGGAAGCCCTACCAACAGAGAGACAAAGAAAAGAGAAAGAGATATAGAGAATTTTAACAGACATATATAGTACCTTACATCCCAAATCACCAGGACACTCATTTTTCTCTAGTGATCACAGATCTTTCCCCAGAAGGGACCATAAGCTGAGACATAAAACAAGCCTCAAGAAATTAAAAAAAAAAATTGAATATACTCAAAGAACATTCTCCAAACACAATGGAATACAAATAGAAGTCAATAATTTTTGAACTATAACTCCACTATTTACTTCCTACATGATAAAAAATACACAAACTCTAAGGACAAATCAATGGTTTTGAACTCAAGGTAAAATATGTAATTTTAGACAACTATATAAAGGTGGGGGAATGGAGGAGTACAGGAACATAGTTTATGTGCCCTATTGAAGTGAAGGTGGTATCAAAGAAAAACAAGATTGATAGGGATTTAAGAAGTTAATTTTAAGCCTCACAGTAAACACAAAGAAATCATCACAGAATATAACCATAGAGATGAAAAGTAGAGTCTGGATTAAGAGAAATGGGGGAAGGGGCAATGGGAAGTTAAGAAAGGAATGTAGAGTTGCTGTTTGAGGTGAAGGGAAATTTTTAGTAATGGATGGTGGGAAAGAGCATAACATCATTCTAAATGTGATTAATCCCACTAATGGAAGGCTAGGAAAGGGGTGGAATGGGAAGATTTAGGCTGTATATATGTTTCCGCAATTGAAAAAAGAAAAAAAAAAAAAAAAGACAGTCTAACTAAACGACAATTGAATGCTAAGGATGAACTTGGATGGGATTGGAGGGTGGAGGACAGGTGGCTCAAAGGGACACAGTTTAGACATAAGGAAAAGGAAATATAGAATGTAAGCATTGTATCATTGTTGAATCTCTTTATTTTTTTTTTTTTTTCCCCTGGGCAGAACATAGCTTATAATTTTTTTTTATCTTCATTTTATTGAGATATATTCACATACCACGCAGTCATACAAAACAAATTGTACTTTCGATTGTTTACAGTACCATTACATAGTTGTACATTCATCACCTAAATCAATCCCTGACACCTTCATTAGCACACACACAAAAATAACAAGAATAATAATTAGAGTGAAAAAGAGCAATTGAAGTAAAAAAGAACACTGGGTACCTTTGTCTGTTTCTTTCCTTCCCCTATTTTTCTACTCATCCATCCATAAACTAGACAAAGGGGAGTGTGGTCCTTATGGCTTTCCCAATCCCATTGTCACCCCTCATAAGCTACATTTTTATACAATTGTCTTCCAGATTCATGGGTTCTGGGTTGTAGTTTGATAGTTTCAGGTATCCACCACCAGCTACCCCAATTCTTTAGAACCTAAAAAGGGTTGTCTAAAGTGTGCATAAGAGTGCCCACCAGAGTGACCTCTCGGCTCCTTTTGGAATCTCTCTGCTGCTGAACCTTATTTCATTTCCTTTCACATCCCCCTTTTGGTCAAGAAGATGTTCTCCGTCCCACGATGCCAGGTCTACATTCCTCCCCGGGAGTCATATTCCACGTTGCCAGGGAGATTCACTCCCCTGGGTGTCTGAGAATCTCTTATACTTCTTAACTGGGCTTAATGGAATTATATAAAAGAATGTTCTTGTTCATGGGGAGTACATACATGAATTATAGTGGGTGTTCAAGGATGTGTGCAGCTAACTCTCATATATTCAGAAGACAGAGAAATATATGATGGATGATAGATAGGGAGGGAAAGAAATAGTGACGTGACAGCAAGTTAAAGTTGGTGGATTAAGCTGTTGGGGGGGGGTTAGGGTATTGATGGAATTCTGTGCATGGGGCTAGTATTGTTTTTGCAACTACTCATGTAACTTTGAATTTATTTAAAAAAAAAAAAAGTCAAGATGCAGTAAAATATATCATTATGAGAAGTAAAACCTCCACACACATGCAGCAAACTATTCAAATGTGCAGTATGTTTTTCTTTAAGCATGAGGAAAGGAACAATACACACATATAGGTTACCTCATGGATCTGTGGGAGGAGAAGGCATTATTTTATTTCTGCCATACTTCACTGGTTTCAGCAAAAAGACGTTATACAATTTTAGACATTTTTTCCAAAAGTGCTTATTACAACAACACAGAAACAGCATTGATGCCAGAGCTAATTTTATCTCTTAATAACTTTTATATTTTCCCACTAGAAAAAGAATGATTTTCAAGGATTAGTGAAATAAATCAATACTAATAAAACTTAGTATTTTTCCTTGAAGAAAAAATATTTATAGCTCCAAAAATAATTTCATGATATTAGACTATGATGTGGAGAGAGGTGAGGAAATCTTACTGGCTGCTCACCAGTACTAAGTGTCGGACATAGATTAAGTCGTGAGCCATAACTAAAGGCCTTCCCACATTCATAAGGTTTTTGCCCAGAATGAATTCTCTGATGGTGTGAGAAGCTTGAGTGATAGCTGAAGGCCTTCCCACAGTCCTTACATTCATAAGGTTTCTCACCAGTATGAGTCCTCTGATGCTGAATAAGGTGTGAATGAAGTCTAAAGGCCTTACCACATATTATACATTCATGAGGTTTCTCACCAGTGTGAATTCTCTGATGTCTTTTGAGGTGTGAGCACTGTCTAAAAGTCTTTCCACATTCCTTACACTCATAGGGTTTCTCACCAGTATGAATCCTCCGATGTAGGGTAAGTTGCAAGCCATCACAAAAGGCCTTCCCACATTCCTTACATTCATAAGGTTTCTTGCCAGAATGAATTTTTTGATGGTGAGAGAAACTTGAATGATAGCTAAAGGCCTTTCCGCATTCCCTACATTCATAGGGTTTCTCACCAGTATGAATTCTCTGATGTATGGTAAGGTGTGAGCGATGCCTAAAAGTCTTTCCACATTCCTGACATTCATAGGGTTTTTCACCAGTATGGAGTCTCAGATGTTCAGTAAGTTGAAAGCCACGAATAAAGGCCTTCCCACACTGCTTACATTCATAGGGTTTCTCACCAGTATGCAGTCTCTGATGTTGAGTAAGTTGTGAACGCTGTCTAAAGGCCTTTCCACATTCCTTACATTCATACGGTTTCTCACCAGTATGAATTCTCTGATGTAGTGTAAGTTCTGAGCCATAATTAAAGGCCTTCCCACATTCTTTACATTCATAGCATTTTTCACCATTATGAATTCTCAGATGTTGTTTAAGTTGTGAGTAATGAATAAAGGCCTTCCAATGTTCCTTACATTCGTTGCATTTGTCACTATTTTGAATTCTCTGTTGTTTAGTAAGGTATGATGCATTAATTTCTATGCATTCCTTACATTCAGAAACTTTTTTTTTAGAGTGGCTTCTCTTGTGGTGATCAAAGAACAAATGATAACTGAAGTTTTTTCTACATTCTTTACATTTAGAGATTTTCTCTCTATTATAAAATTCCTGAGTGAGTAAAGCAGGTTGACTAAACATGGGTATGTCTGCATGATTGATAATAAATTGCCCGATATAGCCCTCCTTTTGTTCCTCAAACAGACATTTGCATTCCCAAATATCTCTGAAAACAGATCTCACAGGGCTATGGCTTTTAACTTGTTCCATGATTGTCCACTGGGATGTTTCTGTTTCATAAATATCCCTTTTTGGAGACAACTTCTTGGGCTCATAGCTGGAAACCAAGTCTGAAAGATAAGAAACAAATTTTAATAGCTGGTTTTGTGTTTCAAGAGAAAGAAAATATCTATGTAGAAACAAGAGATAACTGAAAATAATTCACATATGAAATGAAAGGTTTGGAGAACTCTTAAATGCTATAATGCATTTGAAATAAAAAAGTGTAAAGAGAGTATGACTATATCTCAATAAAACTGCATTTAGAAAAGGGTAAGGAGAACACAAAAATGAGTGAAAGAAAGTGAGGGAGTTATTTAGTGAAATAAGTCAAGTCAATGGTTCTGAACTACCTTGTGACTCTTGCTATTACAGATATTTAGAAACATTCTAGATGAACTGAATCAGAATCTTCAAGAGTCAGTCTTAGAATGAAACCAACTAAATCAGATCTATGAGTGTGTTTAACACTCTCTACCAGACCAAAGTCTTATGCAGCAGAAACTGCTAGTTGTCACCATATATCTACTCTTCCCTTTTTGTAGATGAAATGAATTCTTGATTTCTAATTGAGAACAAGGCTGCCCAATATAAACACTGCATTTCCTAGACACTTTTTGCAGCTTGGGATGCAGTGTAACTGGGTTCATGTAACTGGGTTCTGCCTAACAAAATGCAGAAATATTATGTAGTAGATTCTGAGAACTTTCCTTAAGAGTTAGCTGGCCCATGCCCTATATTCATTATTCTCCCCCTTTTTCAGCAATGCTGGCTGCAATGTGGATGTGATGTTATGTTTGGCACATAATGAGTTTGCAGAGCAGAGGTGCCACTCCAGCCTGGCCTTTAATAAAGGAGAAATTTAAACTATATAGTTTAAGCCGTTGTTATTTTGGGTCTCTGTCACATGCAGACAAACCTATACAGCTAATTATATTATGCCAAACTAATACAGTGTTACACTGATGTTTCAAAAATTCAACCCTTACCTATAAGCATACAAGGCCTCTGCTTACCTATAAGAACTCATTCTCCTTTTATTATGTATGCTATACCCATATTAACCTTCTTTCAACCACTAGGTATGCCAAAGCCTTTCCTACCTCAGAGCTTTTCACAGGCTGTTCTTTCTGTCAGGAATCCTCACATCTACAGTCTTTGTATAGCTGGCTCCCTTGCATCCAAGTCTTGGGTTAAAAGTCATTTCCTCAAAAGGGTATACCAGGCAATATTATCTAATTAAGCTTTTGCCTTAAATACTATTGGAATTACATATTCATTTATTCATCTTTTAATTTACCTCTAAAGCTACTGAAGGATAGAAAAATCAGTATATCACCAACCTCTAGAATATAACTATTTGAAAATCAGTCGCTAAATAAATGAATTAAATGACTAAAGAAAAGGAATTAAGATGAAAATAAGGAGATATAATACAAAGATAAACTATTGAAACTTACAATCATTTAAAGCCTTCCATGCTTCTACTCATTCCTAACTCTTCTGCAGTGATTTTACACATAAAAACATACCTATTATCATCTTTCAGATCTGGAGATTAACTGTGCTCAGCCAAGCGTTCCTCATTCAGTTTTTCCAGATTAGTCACAGTGGCTAGGCTGAGTCATTTCAACATCTTCCTCACTCACATGTCTGGCATCAGGCACGAGAAGATTGAAATAGCTGGAGACTAGAGAAGCTGGGACACCTAGGGGTCTCTATCTTTCTATGGTCTCTCCAGCCTAGCTGTTTAAAGGTAACAGGCACCTGTTTAATAGGTGCCTTCTTAAATGGCAGCTCAAGATGCCAAAAGCATGTGAAGACAGAGAGGGAGGAAAGAAGGATTAAGGAAGGGGGAGGAGAGAGAGAGTGTGTGCATGCCAGGCAGAAGCTATCACTACTTTATGATCTAGCCTCAGAAGTCCATGCACTGTTACATTTGCTGTATTCTAACTGTTAGAAGCAAGTCACAAAGCCTGACTCATTTTCAAGGTGAGAACAGTCAGACTCTATTTTTTGATGGGAGGACTGTCAGAAGAATTTACAGACATGCTTTAAAACTACCACAACACTCACACACATACATAAATGTACACACACTTTTCCACATCACTTAGAGATGACTTTTTCACTAAGTGAAGACATTTGTGAAGCCACCACTTGATCAAGAAACAGAAGCCTCCCTCAAGCCCCTTCCTGGTCACTACCCTGTCACAAAAGTCAAAACTATCCTGGCTTTCTTACATCATGGACTGATTTTGTTGGTTTTCGAACTTCAAACAATTGGAATCAAACTGTACGTACTTTTTCCTCTAGCTTCTTTCACCCGATGTTGTGTATGTGAGGTCCATCCATAATATTACATATAGTAGTAGTTTATTCCCTTTGCTGTTTAGCGGTAATATTCAAAGAGTGGTCGAGGTGCCCTTCAGGAAGTTTGTGTGGTTAAAACTATTTTCATAGTAATGATGATATTATTTGACTTTTTCACCTGTTCTCTCACCAGTGTACAGTGGAGTTTTCCAAAGGCTACTAGATGAATGATGACAACATGTTCTGTAATGTATTGGGATGTGTGATTTTGTATTTTTGTGTATTCTAGAATTTTCTAAAGTAGTAGGCTTAGTGTATACATATGCACTTTCAGAGATCAACTCAGTTTGTTCTCAGTACTACTACTGTGCTCTCAATAGTTAAATTTACTTATACCTACTTTCATGTCTGTAACCTGACTATTGCCCAAGAAATCATTATTTTGAAATCTCAAAGTTTTCCATGTGCCTACACAGAAACACAATAACACATTTGAGATCAATATTTTATAATTAAATAAAAGAAAATTCATTTATAATGTTTTTCTTATATTTGAGAATGGATGATGGCTTTTAAAGAGAAGATTAGAAGACTAGCTTTCTCAATCCACAGTTGCACTGTCTACATCTACGGATGCTGAAAAATATAAATTGATATATCAGAGAATTCTTTGATTCACAGAAGGAAAGAATCTATTCCAAACAAACTGGGCAATAATAAGTAATATTATGGATGGACCTCACATACGACAAAAGTTATCTTCCCCTCTGTTTTAACAGATGCTAATAACTTACCCTATTATGTCTTACCCAATAGGAATTTTTCAATTAGTTCTATGATGTTAGATAAGTTGCAGTGAAATTTCAAGAGTTCAGAGTTTAAAGGAAAACATTTCAAAGTTCAAAGGAAAAGGAATTGAGTATTTTAAACAAAGACATCATGTGCTCTTAAAAAGGAAAAAAAAATGTTTTTTGTTACAATTATTCAAACTGGAAATGTAAAAGCCACTGAAAACATCTTCCAGGAAAAGCACTCATGCAGAAGTGCACACAACAGCTGAGAGACCTGTACAAGTGACAATGCTAAGTGTCTGCTGGGTGAAGTCAGTAAAAGAAATCACAGCAGCACCATTATAATGATACAAGAAATTGCTGAATTGGAGGTTTAGCTGCAAACATGCAGACTGAGTTAATATTTAATCTGCAGAATTGTACTTTTGTCTTACAAATGGATGACAGGAGGACTTGGAGTTGTGCTTGTATTCATCCAGTGTCAGTACCAACTAATCATTAAAGAATATTCTCTTTCAGATATTAGCTTGGTAACAAACATTAGCATGGTGCTAAAATATTCCAAGAAAATAACTTTTTTTTGAATCTCATGATTTATCCTGGAAAATAATGCTGATATGTGCTGTGTTCATGCAAAAGTAATGGTGACCAAAACTGATGGTGCCTTAAATCAAAGCAGTGGCACCAAATTGTACTAGTTCTTACTGTTTTCTTCCCTGTTACGATTTGCAATGAAAACAAAGTGCCAGTTTCACTTAAGAATGTCTATGATGAGGTAGTAAAAATGATTAGTTAAATGATTAGTTTTATTCAATCTTGACCCTTCGTTAACATTTTAAAAAAATATTCTGTGTGACAAAACAGTTTTCTGCTATTTACCAAGGTAGATTAGATGTTTCAAGGGAAAATGTGTTTGCTTTAGTTGCAAGCTGAACTAGTCACTATTTTTCATGGAATTCATTTTTACTTGAAAGAACAACAGATAAGTTATTTGCAATTTAGACTTCAGTTTTTGCAGACATTTTAGCATACTCAAAAATTAATCTGTTACTTCAAGAAAAACTGACTGTATTTGCCAATGATGTAATTCTAGGTTTTAAGTAAAAATAAGAATTTTGGAAAACACATATCTGCCACTGTGAGCCTGATAGCTTCCCAATACATAAAGATTTTTCTGATGAGGTCAGTGGTGATGTTAGTAAGTGTGATTTTTTAACATTTTATAAGAAAATGTGTCAACATTTGGAAGTTCTGCATAACTCATTGTGCGGTATTTTCCAAATGACTAATGTATGATGTTACAAAATGGGTACCATGGGTAAGAGATCCTTTCAACGTGCATGATAAACTAATGGATTTTAATTTAACAGAGTAAATGCAGAATCAGATATAAAAACCCAGCTCTCTTCTTTTAATCCCAATATTAAAGAGATGTACAAAAATGCAAAACACTGCTGCTTTTCTCTCTAAATATTTTTGTTTTAGAAAATATAGTCTTCGTAAGATGCTATTTATTGTTACTTATGTTAGCATGTGGTTTATTTTTAAACGAGTTAAATAAATATTTAAATTTTTATCAGATTTAATTTCTAATACAGTAAATTTTGAAAGACATAACTGCATAAAAAGAAGCTCTTTGTGGTCCTCAAGAATTTTAAATAGTGTAAAGGCATTCTGAGAACAAAAAGTTTGAGATCTGAAGCTCTATATGGCATTCTATTCCACCACAATTTTTTTTTTCCATTTTCCTAATGAAGAATATCTGGGATGTTTCCAGTTGTTGACTATTGTGAATAGTACTGTTATTCATAAGAGTATATTTCTTTTGGTAAAATAAGACTATTATCTGTTAGTTAAGTACCTAGAAGGGGAGTTGCTGTGCAGACTGTAAGAGTTGCAGTTTTTCACATCTTCACCAACACTTAATGTCAATCTTTTTCTGTTAAACCATTCTGGCAGGTGTGTGATGATAGAGTATCATGATTTAATTTCAAATCCCTGATGACAAAGGAGGTTGAGTTCTTTTCATATGTTACCAAACAAGCCAACTGAATATCTTCTTTAATGAAGTGTCCATATTTACTGGGGTTTTTTTTTTTTTTTTGAGGTAAAATTCATGCAACATAAAATTCACCATTTTAACCATTTTAAAGTGTACAATTCAGTGGTTAACTATGTGTCTTTGTACTGACAATGAACAACTGGAAACTGAGATTTGAAAACACTTATAGTAGCTCTAAAATGCACCCTCAGTGCATACACACAGTGCATACACACAGTGTATGTCAGGAAAATGTTTGCTGACTGACTGAGTGAGACCGAGAGAGGGAAATGAGGACCAGGTCAAAGAAGTTCTTGGATATGATGAGTTGAGGCTTCAGCCTGAAAGTAAT
The DNA here is from genome assembly GCF_015220235.1 of Choloepus didactylus. Lineage (NCBI taxonomy): Eukaryota > Metazoa > Chordata > Mammalia > Pilosa > Megalonychidae > Choloepus > Choloepus didactylus. The sequence continues at coordinate 18,411,902 of NC_051333.1, forward strand.
GGGAAGTGAAGGACTTTTTAAACTGAATAAAATGGTGCCCCTTGCTACAATATTGAACATTATTCACTATAGTTTTGCCTTTTCTAGAATTTGATATAAATGCAAAAATAGAATATGTAATGTTTTCTGACAGATTAATGTCCCACAGTATGGTATTTATAAGATTCATCCATGTCATTGCTGGTATCCATATTTAATTCCATTTTATGGCCAAGGATTCCATTATACATTGATAACACTTTTCATTTTCCATTCACAAGCTGATGGACATTTAGGTGTTTTTCCTCCTTGGGGCTATTTTTGAGAAGCATGGCTTTGAAGACTGATTGGCAAATTTTCACCTGTAAACATGCTTTTATATCTTCTTGGTAAATAAGTAGGAATGGAATTGCTGGGTCATAGAGTAAATGAATATTTAACTTTCTAAGTAACTGTAAATCTCCTTTCCAAACTAGTTGAGGAAAGCTAAGTATAGAACTACCATATGACCCGGCAATCCCTCTACTAGGGATATACCCAAAAGAATTGAAAGCAGGGACTTGAATACATATTTGCTTGCCAGTGTCCATAGCAGTATTATTCACAATTGCCAAAAGATGGAAGCAACCCAAGTGTCCGTGAACCAAAGAATGGATAAATAAAATTCAGCTGTAAAAAGGAAGGAAATCCTAATTCATGTGATAGAAATGAATCTTGAAGCCATGATGTTCAGTGAAATATGCCAGACACAAAAGGACAAACAGTGCATACTCTCACTGATTTGAAACAATGAGAATGAGCAAAGTCATAGAGTCAGAACCTAGAATACAGTCACCAGGGGACATGGTGGGGACAGGAAGTGGGGAGTTGGGGCTTGAAACAAACAGGGCTCCTTTTTGGAATGATGGACGTGTTTTGGTGATTGGATGGTGGTGATGATGGGACAACGCTGTGAACACAATTAACAGCACTGAAATATATATATCTGAATATGATTTAAAAGACTGCGTAAATGGTAACAAAAATTTAAAAATCCATGAAAGTTCACTACACAGGAACTATGTAGTGGACTATGGTTAATAGCACAGTTATAAAAACATGCCTTCACCATTTTAATGAATGTTTCACACAATGCAGGGTGTAAATAATAGGGTAGTATATGGGAATCCTGTATTTTATGCAGGATTGTTTTGTAAACTCACAACTGTAATAAAGGAAAAAAAAGAAGGAAAGGAGAGCTGGCTGAATGGGACCTGCAGTCCCCCAGGTTGAAATAAAGGGACAGTAGACAGTAACTGGAAGCCATACGATAAAAAAAAACTCAGGTAATAACTACAGAGAGAAATATGAAACCCAGTATTGTATTTCCGGTTTGTAACTCCTCTTTTTGTTTCCTATGTGATTCAAAAGACAAATCCATAAAACAATTATAAAACGATGGCGATGGACAAAAAAAAAAAACAAAAAACTAAAGGACAAATGGGGTGGGATGGGGGAATGATTTGGGTGTTCTTTTTTCACTTGTATTTTTTATTCTTGTTCTGGTTCTTTCTGATGTTAGGAAAATGTTCAGAGACAGATTGTGGTGATGAACGCATAACTATGTTATCATACTGTGGACAGTGCATTGTATACCATGGATGATCGTATGGTGTGTGAATGTATTTCAATAAAACTGAATTTAATAAAAAAAAATACTAATTGGATTAGAAATTAGAAAAAAAAAAATGTAGCTTATGAGGGGTGACAAAGTGATTGCGAAAGCCATATGGACCATACTCCCCTTTGTCCAGTGTATGGACGGATGAGTAGAAAAATGGGGGAAGAAAAGAAAAAAAAAAAGGCACCCAGTGTTCTTTTTTACTTCAATTGTTCTTTTTCACTTTAATTTTTGTTATTATTTTTGTGTATGTGGTAATGAAAATGTTAAAAATTAATTTTGGTGATGAATGCACAACTATATAATAGTACTGTAAACAACTGAATGTACACCTTGTATAACTGCATGGTATGTGAATATATCTCAATAAAAATGAACTATAAAAAAAAAAAATGCTTTCTTGACCAAAAGGGGCAAAAGAAATGTAACAAAATAAGGTTTCGGGGTAAGGGATTTCAAATAGAGTCGAGAGGCTAACCTGGAGGTTGCTCTTAGTCAAGCTTCAGCTAGATATAGCAAATGGCCACAGTAAGCCAAGCCCAAACCAACAGTATTCCCAAAAATCCTAAAAAACACCCAGGTTCCTATCTGAGACTCTATAAAAATTCCACTCACTAAGTATATTTTTTCAGAAACTTAAATCCTCCAGATTGCTCCTATGTGAGATAAGTCCCAAAACCCAGAGACAACAGTCTCTTCAAGACCATCAACCAGCTACATCCCCCTTCCACATAATGTCAACATCCAGTTTCAGTATGAACAAGTTAGGGTAGTCATTGCTCAGATATCCCTCAAGATTGAGGCAGTGATCAAATGAGGGGGAGGAGTACAGACAAGATAGAACTTAAGAAAAGATTATGACTACTAGATCATTACATAGATTCTTTTTTAAGTTTCTAGTGTATTAGAACAGCTAGAAGGAAATAACTGACATTATGAATTGTAACCCACACAATACTTTGAAATTTGCCTTACAACCACTTGTTAAACCACACTTTGTAAGTTATCACTTTTCTCTATACGTTATATTTCACAATAAAAATTGTTAAAAAAAAAAAGTATTGTGGAGATGACAGAGGATAGATTCAGTAAACTTAAAGACAGCTAATAAAATTTACTTTATCTTAACGACAAAGAGAAACACTATATAAAAAAAGAACAGTCCCTCAGAGATCTGTGGGACAATTACAAAAGATCGAACATTCACACACCAGAGGACCAGAAGAAGAGAAGAAACTCTATGGGGCTGAAAAAGTATCAGAAGAAACAATAGCTGAAAACTTCCCAAATTTGGTATAAGATATAAATCTACAGATCCAAGAGGCTGAACAACCACCTGATAAGATAAATGTAAAGAAATACATAACAAGGCCCATCATAATTAAACTTCTGACAACTAAAAACAAAGAAAAAGATTTTGAAAACAGCCAAAAAATATATTCATTACTGAAAAGAAATACCAATCAAATGACTGCGGATTTCTCATCTGAAACTATGGAGACCAAAAGGAAGTGACCCAACATTTTCAAGTGCTGAAAGAAAACAACTGTCAACCCCAAATTCTATATCCTGAGAAACTATCCTTAAAGAATGAAGAGAAATAAAGACATTCTCAGATGAAGGAAAAATAAGAAAATTTAACAGAACTGCCCTTTAGGAGGGGTTAAAGAAGCTTTCCAAACACAAAGAAAATGTTAGTAGAATACCAACAGAATGGGCAAAAATAGAAGTAATCAAGGTAGACTATCTTTCACTTCATGAGTTTCTTTAATCCTAAATTTATGACTGAAGCAAAAATTATAACATCATCTGATGTGGTGATCTACGTATATAGAGGAAGTACTTAAAACAAGCTATACTTTAAAAATGGAGAGGGCACTCACCCTGATCAAGATGATGCCATGAGAAGCTATAGGGCTCTGTCCCGATAGAAGCTTTGAACCAGCAGCAAGAATGGAGAGAAACATCTTTCTCAAAGCCATAAAAACAATTAATGAAATGTAGTAACAGGGCAAGTAATGAATAAAAAAAAAAGGCAACTTAAAAGTAGTAGGATCTTGTAGCACCCTGGCTAGTCCCTTCCCCATACCCTTACTGCTTGGGACAGAGCCAGCCTGTGCTGCCAGTGCAGGTCCTAGACTGTAGTACCAGAGGGAGCAGAGCAACCTTAATTTGCATACAGAGAGTATGAATGTTTGGTTCAATCTGCCTGGCGGCAGCCTGAGAAACTCAACCAGCATACCTGTCACAGGCTCACCATCCCAGAACTTGCCCTGCATGTTGAAGGTGGCTCATAGAGCTCTAATACAGAACACGGTGGGAGAGCAATCAGGTTGTGACTGCCTGGGGCAGGGGATTGCCTGGGACCCAGAAGAAACAATTTTCTAGGAATGAGGGGACATTCATAGCCACGTAAATGAGGGGATTCCTAGGGCTACATGCACATACCCAAGACAAGAAGCATGTGCAAAAAGGATCAGGGAGGCCTTTGAGCTTTGGTATCCAGCTAGTCTCTAAACTCATTGTATGGATAAGCCCTAGAGGAAACTATGTGCAAGAGGTCAATGTGAAAGGACTGGGAAAGTCTTTTTCCTTCTTTGTCCCTTTTTCTAAGCCTGGAATTGAAGGAAAACTCATAACATAGTTTGATAAAAGTTTAAGCTGGATACAAGCTTCAGGAAGAGACATATCAGAATCTAAATTCCAAAGATAACACATTAAAATATCATAATGCCCAGGTTCAACAAAAGATTGCAAAACATACAAAGAAATATGGAAGTGATGGCCCAGGCAAAGAAGAGTAAAGCCTTAGAAACTGTCTAATGAGGAAGATCAGGCCTGGGACATTCCAGACAAAGACTTGTAAAAAATGGTCCTAATTATGCTGAAAGAGACTAAGGAAAATATGGACAAAGAATTAAAGGAAATTAGGAAAACCGTATCAATAAATAGAAATTATGAAAAGGAACCAAAAAGAGGTAATGACCATGGTAAAAGAAATTTAAAAATCCCTAGAGGTATACAACAGCAGATTGGAGCTGTCAGAAGAATCAGTGAACTTGAAGATAAGAAAATTGAAATCATCCAGTCTGAGTGACAGGAAGAAGAATGAAAAAAAGTGAACAGAACCAGAGGAAGCTGTGGGACACCATCACATGTACCAATATATTCACTGTGGGATCCCAGAAAGAGAAGAGAGAGAAAGGGGCAGAGGAAATACTCAAAGAAATAATTGCTGAAAAAAACCTTCAAATTTAACAAAAGACATGAATATACTCATCCAAGATACTCAATGAACTCATCCAAGATGCTCAATGAACTCCAAACAGAATAAACTCAAATGGACCACACCTTGCCATTCAAGCTATTGAAAGCCAAAGATAAACAGAAGATTCTGAAAGCCATAAGAGTCACACACAAAGGAACCTCAATAAGACTAAATGGCAGATTTCTCATTGTAAACCATGGAACCAAGAAGGCACTGGGAAGACATATTTAAAATGTGAAAGCAAATATCCGCCAACCAAGAATTTTACATCCAGCAAAACTGTCTTTCAAAAGGGAAGGAGGAATTAAGACATTCCCAGACACTCCTGAAGACAATTATATAATAATGTAAATTACAAGGGGTGACAGTGTGATTGTGAAGACCTTGTGGATCACACCCCCTTTATCTAGTGTATGGATGAGTGGAGGAATGGGGATAAAAACTAAAGGACAAATGGGGTGGGATGAGGGGATGAGTTGGGTGTTTTTTTTTCACTTTTATTTTTTATTCTTGTTCTGGTTCTTTCTGATGTAAGGAAAATGTTCAGAGATAGATTGTGGTGATGAACGCATAACTATGTTATCATACTGTGGACAGTGGATTGTATATCATGGATGATTGTATGGTGTGTGAATGTATTTCAATAAAACTGAATTTAATAAAAAAAAAAAAAAAAAAAAGACATTCCCAGACAAACTAAAGCTGAGGGACTTCATCACTACACTGGTCCTATAAGAAATGCTAAATGGAGGTCTGCAGGTTGAAAGGAAAAGGCACTAGACAAACTGACTGAAAGTATGAGAAGAAATAAAGATTTCCGGTACAAATAATTACATAGGTAAATATAAATACCAGTATGTTTGTAATTTTTATTTCTAACTCTACTTTTTGCTTCCTACAGTATCTAAAACGCAATGCATAAAATGTAATGAAAAATAAGTGGTTTTGGACTCATAATGTATAAACATGTAATTTGTGACAAGAACAACATAAAACTGGGGGGTGGGCAGGCTATAGGAACATATCTTGTGAACACTGTTGAAGTTAAGTTGGTATCAAAGCAAACGAGATAGTTATAGATCTAGGATGTTAAATTTAAGCCCCAAAATAACTATAAAGAAAATAGCACAGAATATGCAAGCTCACCGAGACAGAAAGAGAAGTACAGGTTGTCAGGGGTGGTGGGCAGGGGTAATGGGAAGTTAATGCATAATGGGTGTAGGGTTTCTGTTTGGGGAGATGGCAAAGTTTTAGTAATGGAAGGTGGGGGGGGTATTACAATATGGTGAAGGCAATTACTCCCACTGAATGGTATGCTTGGAAGCAGTTGAAATGGAAAAGTTTATGGTGTATATATGTTCCCACAAATAAAAAAAAAAAATTAAAAAAACAAAGAGCAACTAAAGACACAGTGACAAATAAATGTAATACGTGATCCTGGACAGGATCTAATAAGGGAGGAGAAAAAGCTACAAAGGACATTATTGGTACATATGAGAAAACCGGAATACAGACTGTGAGTTTTCTACTGTTAAATTTCTTTAACTTGATAGCTGTACTTAAGGTAGATATATAAATGAATATATATTTGTTCTTAGGAAATGCACATGGCAGTATTAAGTGTTCAGAGAGCATGATGTATACAATATACACTCAAGTGTTCAGAAAATGGAGGGATAGATGGATAGACAGATGACAGAGAGATGGAGAGATAAGATAGACTGATGGATGGATAGAATGATATGGCAAATGTGACCAAGTGTTAACACTGGTGGATCTGGGTGTCTGGGGATGTTGGAGTTCTCTTTATGGGGTTTGTATTATTTTTGTAACTGTCCTGTAAGTTTTAAAGTATTTCAAAATAAAAAGTAAAAAAGAAAAAAAAAGTGAAGAGGGTAAAGGGACTTAAATGGAAATAAAGTTTTTACATTTCACTCAAGGTGGTAAAACATATAGACACCAGCAGGCTGTAATATATTTCATATGTATATGGTAATACCTAGAGCAACCATTAATAATTACTTTAATCAATTACATCAATTAAAAGACAGACTGAACTGCATTGTGTTTATAAGAAACTCATTTCAAACATAATGACACAGGTAGGTTAAAAGTAAAAGGATGGAAAATATATATATACATCATGCAAACAATATTCAAAAGAAAACACAAGTACCTATATGAATGTCAGATAAACTAGACTTTAAAGAAAATTAATAAGGACAATGAGGGACATTATGTAATGATAAAAGGATCAACCCTCAACAACATATAGTAATCCTAACTGTCTATTTACCAAACAGAGCATCAAAATATATGAAGAAAAAACTGAAATAAAGGAAAAATAGACAAGTCCACAATTATAGCTGGTGACTTAAAACCCTACTCTCAGCCATTAACAGAACCACTAGACAGAAAATCGGCAAGCATAGCTAAGAACTGAACACCACCATCAAACAACAGAATGTAACTGACATCTATAGAACACTCTACCCAACAACAAAAAGAGTACATGCTCTTTCCCACTGCACATGGAACATTCTCCAAGAGAGACCCATATTCTGGGTCATAAAACAAATCTTAACAAATTTAAAAGAATAAAAGTCATAAAGAGTATGTTTTGTGACATGTAATAAAGAATTTAACCTTACCCAAAGAGGGGTCTGGTCTTGCCCTGGCCTTTTGGGAGGTGGTCTCTAAGAAGAGTGTCTTTGTTTACTGGGGGCATCTTGTACACTGGACAGTCTAACAGTGTGATATGTAATGGGATTTCGGGCCATGCAGCATTTGCTCTACCTATGGAGGGGCTGGAGACTAAAGGTCAACCACGTGGGTGGTTAACCATGAAGCCAGATGAAAAATATGGACACTAAGGCTTGAGTGAGCTTCCCTAGTTGGCAAAACTCCATGCATATTGTCAAATATTGTTGCCAGGAGGAATTAATGCTGCCAGGGGAAGTAATACTGTCCAGGTCTCCATGAGGAGAACATAACAGGACATTCTACGTTTGGGATCCTACTGGACTCTGGCCTATGTGCTTCTTCCCTATTTGATTTTATTCTGCATTCATTTGCTGTTATAAGCCATGATCAAGAGCAAAACAGCGTTCTGTGAATCCTACTAGTTAATTATCAAAACTAAGGATGCTCTTGGGAATCCCTGAACTTGTAACTGATATCAGAAGTGAGGGATTCTCACTCTGAGAAGGGGACTCTGAATAGTGGACTGCTCCCTCTAACTTTCACATGTGACTATAATGGAATTCATCTATAAATCAATTAGAAAAACAGACAACAGTAAAATATCCAAACACTACAAACAGCATATTTCTAAATAATACATGGGTCACAGAGGAAGTCTAAAAGGCAAAAACAAACAAACAAAAAAAAACTGAATGAAAATGCAAATACAACACACAAAAATATGTGGCATGCCGCTAAAGCAGTGCTGAGAGGAAATTTACAGCACTAAATGCACAGATTAGAAAAGAGGAAAAATCTCAAAGCAATTCTCTAAAGTTTCTACTTCAAGAAACTAGAAAAAGAAAAGCAAAACAAACTAAAGCAAGGAGAAAGCAGGAAAAAAATAAAGAAAAGAGCTGAAATCAATGAATTTGAAAAGAGGAAAACAATAGAGAAAATCAAAGAAACAAAAAGCTGGTTCTTAAAAACAAATCAATAAAATCGATAAATTTCTGGCAAGAATGACAAAGATAAAAAAGAAAGAAGACACAAATCATCAATATCAGAAATTAAAAAGAGGATATCACACTAGGCCCTGCAGCCATTAGAAGGATAATAAGAGGATAATACATACAACTTTACTTTCATAACTTCAACAACTTAGAAGAAATGGATCAATTCCTTAAAAATCACAAACTACCGAAACTTAGCCAAGATAAAGTAGATAACCTGAATAGACCTATAACTAGCAAAGAAATTGAGTCTGTGATTAAAAAGCTCCCCAAAAAAGAAATATCCAGACCCAGACAGTGTCACTGGAAAATTTTACCTAACATTCATAGAACCTTTTACACAATTTCTTCCAGAAAATAGAATAAAAGGGAACACTTCCCAACGCACATTATGAGACCAGTATTAGCCTGATACCAAAACCAGAAAAGGGAAACCAAGTAACTCTCATGAACTTAGATATAAAAATCCTCAACAAAATTTTAGCAAATCAAATCCAACAAGGAATGAAAAGATAATATACCATGACTAAGTGGGATTTATTATAGGCATGAAAAGCTGGCTTGATATTTGAAAAACAATTAATGTAACCCATCATATCACCAGGCTAAAGAAGAAAAATCATATAAATACCCATTTATGATATAGATTCTCAGGGCATTAGGAACACAGGGGAACTTCCTCAACCTCATAATGAGAAGCTGCAAAGACCTACAGCTAACATCATACTTAATGGTGAAAGACTGAATGCTTTCCCTCTAAAATTGAGGGAAATTTTACCACTTTTATTCAACATAGTACTGGAATAGCAAGAAAAAGAAATAAAAAGGTATACAGATTGGAAAACAATAAATAAAACTGTCAATTTGCAGATGATGTGACAATGTATGTAGAAAATCCCAAGGAATCTATAAGAAAAACTAGTACTAATAAGTGAATTTGGTAAGATTGTAGAACATAAGATCAACATATAAAATCAATTGCCTTCCTATATACTGACAGTGAACAAATGGAAACCAAAATAGAAAATATAATACCATTTACAAATACTCCAAAGAAAATGAAATACTTCAGCATAAATTTAAGAAAAATATGTATAGATTTCATATGATTAAAATTATAAAATGTTACTAAAAGAAATCAAAGAAAACTTAAATATCTGGAGAAACATACTGTGCTAATGGATTGGACGACTCAATGGAGAAAAGATTTCAATTCTCCCTAACTTTTATTTATGGTGTCTTAGTTTGCTAATGCTGCAGAATGCAAAACACCAGAGATGGATACGCTTTTATAAAACGGGGGTTTATTTCACTACGCAGTTACAGTCTTAAGGCCACAAAACGTCCAAGGTAACACACCAGCAATAGGGTACCTTCACCGGAGGACGGCCAATGCCGTCCGGAAAACCTCTGCTAGCTACGAAGGCGTCTGCTCCAAAGCTCTGGCCTCAAAATGGCTTTCTCCCAGGACGTTCCTCTCTAGCAAGCTTGCTCCTCTTCAAAACATCACTCACAGCTGCACTCACTGAGTTCCCTCTCTCTGAGTCAGCTCATTTATATGGCTCCACTGATCAAGGCCCACCCTGAATGGGAGGGGCCACGCCTCCATGGGAATATCCCATCAGAGTCATCACCCACAGCTGGGTGGGGCTCCTTCCAAGCAAATCTAACCAACACCAAAACGTCTGCCCCACACAACCACAAAGATAATGGTATTTGGGGGACACAATACATCCAAACCGGCACATATGGGTTAACACTATTCCTATAAAAATCTCAGCAAGTTTTTTATACACATAGACAAGCTTATTCTCAAATTTATATGCAAAGGGAAAAAACCCTAGAACAGCCAAAACATATGAAAAAGAATAAAGTGGGTAGAATCACTCTTCCCAACATTAAGGCTTACTACACAGCTGCAATAATCAAGACAGTGTGACACTGGCAGAGGGAAAGTCACAATATCAATGGAACAGAACAGATAACCCAGACCCAGACCCAGACAAATGTGCCCAACTAACTTTTGACAAAGGTGCAAAAGCAATTCAATGGTGGAGGATAACCTTTTAAATAAATGTCCAGGTGTCATGTCATAATTGCTTCTATTTTATTGATATAAGACATTTTAGAATATAGGACTATGATCTAGGGAGTTCTATTTATACTTAGATAACGGAGAGACAGAATCAAACATTTTAAAAATGTTTAAATTCTGTACTCCAGAAATTAACACTTCAAAAAACTAATACTATCAAATACAAACAATTATCAAAGGTAACTAATAAAAGGGTGGAAAGTAATTGAAATTTATGGCTTCAAATATTTGAAAATGACCCAAACTGAAACTCATATATGAGAAGTATGTGGGAAAAAAAGCACACTACAAAATATCCATGAACAGGAGAATGGATCAATAAACTGTGGTATTTTCATACAGTGTAAGACAGCTGAATTATAAAAGGAATGAATTATTGAAATTCTCAACATGGATTAATCTCAGAAATGTTACGCTAAATTAAAGAGGCCTTACAAGAACCTACATATTGTTTGAACGCATTTACATGAAGTTCTAAAATAAACAAAATGATCTTTGGTGACAAAAATCAGAATAGTGGTTGCCTGGGTTGGGAGCATGGGTAGAAACTGGGAAGGGGTATGAAGGAGTTTTCTAGGGTGATGAAAATGTTCTATATCTTGATCAGTGTGTGGGTTATATGGGTGTATACATGTGTCATAATTCATTCAACTGCACACCCAAGTTGCACTGTGTGTAAATTGTACTTAAAAAACTATTCAAAACAGCATGATACTGAATTGTTTACACCTTATGATAGAACAATTTTTAAATATCAGGATTGATAGGATGTTTTCAAATTGATATTTTTTTTACACAAGAAGAAATTTTCTTTTATTTCACTTATATTTAAAAAAAAAGTTTATGTTCCTTATGTTCAAATTTCTGCCCAGAGCTCTATAATGAGTCATCAACATCATCAAAGACCTCTGACCTTAGAGTAGATAGCCTGCCTTTGATCTCCAGGACACTGCACTTCCCTGGTTGGCCTCCTGCCTTCCCAATCACCCCTTCACTATCTCTATCTCCCCAATGTAGTCATATATTATATTCTTCAACTCTTCCAATCCTAACTTTTTTCTAAGCAACCTATTAGAATTTCAGTGCATATGTTCCTTATCCCCTACTTGATTGAAAATGTCTTTATAGCACTTAAAAATGTATTTCCATCACCTAGCAAAGCAACGTGCATGAAATAAAATAAAAACAATAAGCAATAATTAAAAGAGTATATGAATAAAAGAATGTGGTGTAATAGTTAAGAGTAAGGGCTCTGGAGTCAGCTTGCTGAGTTCAAATTATGGCACTAACTCTTGCTAACTGTGTGAGATTACTTTAACTCCCAGTGTCTGTTTCTTCATCTATTTAAAAAAAAAAAGAAAAAAAAAAGCTTACTATTTGTACCTACTTCACAGAGCTTTACAGAGTTGTCAAGAAGATTAAATGTAAAAAGCTTAAAAGAACACCTGACATTAAGTAAATTTTATTATCATCAGTATTTTTAAGAACCAATCAAAGCAGCAAGTAAAAAAAGGCAATAAGCCATTGAAGAGTAGATAAAACTGAATACCAGTGTGAAGAAAATATTTCACACCTTTTTCTCCTCCTTTGACTACCTCTCCTCTCATCAGAGATCATTATCCTCTCATCAGAGGTGCCTTCTACTTAATCTTCATTCCACAAAATGCCTGCATTCTGTAAGTATTAAATCATCCATCCTCTTGTTCACTGTACCCCCAAGGACTGTACTCCTACAATTATCTTCTTTCTTGTATTAATTTATCCCTCTCAATATCATCCTTTAAAAAAAAAAAAAAAAAAAAAAAGCTCTAGCTCATATAATCATAAAAACAAACCTTTTTCTCCATGTCCCCATCAAGTTACCATGCTGTTTCTCTGCTCCCTTTCAAAACAAAACTCCAAATAGTCCTTTACACTCGCTGTCACCACTGCCTCCACTCCTGTTCTTCGTTTAAGCCACTCCACTTGGGCTTGGGCCTGACCTCCATCTTTAAAGCTCACCTTCATCCTATGTTCACTCTCAGCAGCATGTGATTCACTTTTTCAGTCCTACTTCATTGAAATATTTCCTTCACTCAACTTCTGGAACCAGAATCAAGTTTTCTGACTGCTCTTCTCAGTCAGTCTCTTTCACTGTCCCATCTCCTTCAGACCACCTCCAAATGTCAGAGGATCCCAGAGCTCAGTTCTGAGCCCTCTTCTTTGTTTCTGTACTTACTCTACAGGAGATCTGATTCAGTTCCATAGGTTTAAATACATTCATATTCTGAAGACTTCCACAATTATATATATAGCCCTAAACTGTTCTAGAACTTCAGCGATCATATTCTATTGCTTTCTAAACATCTTCATTTGATGACTAACAGGAATCTCAAACTTAACAAGACCATAAGTGAATATTAAATTTCCATCCCACAACTTGCTCTATACCTATTACCATAAAAGACACCACCATTCACCCAGATGTAACACAAAATCCTTGAGATCCTACTTTTTTTCTCTTTCTTTCATGGCCCAGTTATAATCCGTTAGCATATCTTGTTAGCAATACCTTTAAATTATATTCTGAATCTACTTTTAAACACTTCTGTCGCTACCATACTGATTCAAATCACCACAAGCTCTTCTCTGGATGCTGAAACAGTCTCCTGCCTTCCTTTTACCCTTACTGTTATTCATTCTTTACACAACAGCCAGAATCTTCTTAAAAAATATACCCAGTCTTCATTTTCCTGCTCAAAATCCTCAAATTGTTTCCCCATCAAACATAAAACAAAATTCAAACTCCTTCTAATGGCTTACAAGGCCGTAAATGATCTGGCCCAGCATAATCTTTGACATCTTCCTACCACCCCCCTCACTCAGTCTGCTCTAGCCATGTAGACCTTCTTGCCATTTCTCAAAATGTAAAGTATATTCCCACCTCAGGAATTTTGCAACTGTTATCTCTCTGCCTAGAATTACTGTGCTCCCCTTTTTAACCTCCAGATATTTACCTGGCTTACTCTCTTTCAGATCTTTCCTCAAATATCTTTACCAGAAAGGTTTTCCCTAATTATTCTGTCTAAAATAACCCTGATGACCCAATATCCTTCAATATTATCTATACTCTTACCCTGTCTTTCTTCATAGTGCTACCAGTACCTGACATTAGAGTATATATTTCTTTACCCCCCACTTGTACATAAACTACACAAAAGTCTGAGATTATTGTGTTATATTCTTGGCTCCTACCATAGTTTCTGACACACTACAGGCACTCAGTAAAAGTACCGAATGAATGAATAAATTGATATTTAGGTAATGGAGACTCATACATAACTCTAAATGCAAAGGAGGAACTTGATTCAAAGAACTGGTAAAACGATTGTCATTGGGAAGAAAGGAGAGTACCTCTTGCTTTAAGATGGGGAAGAAAAATCAAAGAAGTGAAACACAGGAGCACTAAGTTGGGGTAAAAATGAAGTTCTTTGGTAGATTATACTGAAAAGATCTTCCTTCTTTCACAGGCCTTGGGTCTTTGATGAGAGATTCCCAACTACCTGTCTCAATGGCCAGCTGGTCTACACCTTGCAACAGTTTGCTGCTGTCTGATCACTGATTACTCACCTGGGCTCGGCCCTCCTGTCACTTCCCTTACAACCATCCAGGGCTCCTTCCCTTGTTCCAATGAGGAGATCACAGCTGGCTTAGAAACGGAAAGTCCTGGTTATAAGAAAGAAATGAAGATGAGGTGGAGATGAAAATACCCAAATACTGTGATTCAATATTGATTAAAATAAAAATAAACCATAGGTCAAAAGGGTGCTTCCTTTCCTACAGGGGAAAGAAAGGAGAGGGGATGAATTACTCATATTCAGGTGAAATAATCAGAGTCATAAGAAACAAAGCAAATAAGTGATAATCTGCAATTAAATTAATATGTTTTCTCCTTAATTTGCTATTAGAAAAAAAAAGGAGTTTTAAGACATTTATTCTCAGATGATTTTTAATGTTAAATGCAAATCAGTAATGCAAAGATTGTAACTTACAAATGCAAATCATTAAAGATATTACAAGTGTTGTTCACTTGGGTTGTAAATGGTAAATGATCTTTCTTGATCCAACCTACCACTACGTTAATCCAGAAGGCTACAGAGCTTCACACCTGGGGCCATGAGTTTAGTTTTAATCTTTGCTAGTGCACTTTGTAAGTGGAAGTGAAACACAAAACAAAGCCTGGTTTCTTTGACAGTGTGATGTTTTAATGTTGCAGAATTCCAATTCTTCACTTAATCATAAGGGAAATAAATTAATTATAGGAAAGATGAGAAGAAGGTGTGAGGATGGGGAAAATGACAGTGTACTTCCATCTAACTACTCATTTCCACACAGACAGAATATTCATCTAATTATTTGGATGGTAACTTGAAATTCACAGGGGAGAAAGCAGACATTCCAAGATACAGATATTGAATTATTAGGGGCAGAAAAATTTACCCAGTGAAACCAAGTTGCTATAGTTCTCCAACATCACATCTTTGTACAAATTCCTCTGTGCAGGGTTTAGGCATTCCCATTCCTCCTGAGAGACATCTATAGCCACATCTCTGAACATCACCAACCCCTGAAATGACAAATCATAGCACTATTTTTAAAATCATAAGAAATATCTTTTTAAAGGAAGGAAAGGTACTAAAAGAAGGTGCTGCAGGAAGGAGATGGCATAGTAAGTGAAAAGGCTAAGGCTGGAAATTGGTAACACAGCTCAAAAAGGAACTTTGTGTGACTGAGGCAGCGTGCCTACATGTTCTTAAAACAATTCGATTACTGCAGACACCTCCTTTCGCATGCGGGGGAAACTTCTGTTAATCAGATGTCTAAAAATTAAGAAAGTAAGTAGAGATTACCAACTAAATTAGTTGAAATTTTTTTAATCTTTCCAGAGTCTTACAAAGTCTTAAGAAAAAGGACTTGAAGATTCTTCTTCATTATCATGACTAATATGTCATAAGCATTTTTACTTTTCATGCAAATTCTTTAGTAAACATTTAATGCAAATTATATTGTCCAAGGATTGACATAGCAATATAACCTTGACATGCCCATTCCTATTGATGTGGAGTCTACATACCCTTCCCTTGAATCTTAGATATATTTTACTTACTCAACCTAGAGACTATGGCAGAAGTTACTATGTGTCTTTCAAGGATAGGTCATAAAAATGTCTTGTATTTCTGCCTTACTCTCTTAGGATGCTCATTCTTGAAACTCAACCACCATATTCCTAAGAAGCCTAAGCAACCCAAGGAATAGCTCATCTGCAAAGGAACCAAGGCCCCCAAACCACAGCCCTGGCTGAGCTCCTAGCCCATAGCCAGCAGTAACTGGCAAGCCATATGAGGGAGCCATCTTGAAAGTGGATCCTCCAATTCCCAGTAGAGCCAACCCAGCCGATACCACATGGAATAGGGAGAAGTCAGCACCACTGAGTTATGCTCAGACTGCAGATTTGTGAGCCAAATGATGATTGCTGTTATTTTCATTTTCTAAGTTCTGGGGTGATTTGTTATGCAGCAAGAGTGACTATAATCTCTTTTAAAAAAAAAAAAAGAAAAAGGTGGCATAACATTGATCATATAAATCAGAGATCTAATCATTCTCTTAAACTTGGACCTCTGAGGTGGACAAATCTCTAAGGTCTTTTCCAGTTCTCAGATTTTTGCAAGTACACCTGGGAGATCTTACCTGTAGCAATCTACCATCCTTCCCTGCATAGTTTCCATGTTCCTAATTTATAGTTTAAATTATAGAATAATCCTGATACATACAGTGACTTAAGTCTAGCATGTCTTCTTCAATCTTAAAATGGACTTTGTAAATGGTGCTCATCTAACTGTTGGCAAGACTGATGCAGGCACCAATCATCTTCACCTAATCCTAAAGCCTCACAAGGCAAAGGTCTCTCCACCCAGTGAGATCACCTAACACCAATTCCCCTTATACTGTATCTAACTGGAAAACCCAAAGTTGTGAAGAAGTTCAAAAATTTCCCATGTGTGATCGAAATGACCATTTATCCCCTGAGAACACCAACTCCCATGAGGGCATCACAAGTAAAGTAATTGGTTTTTGTTTTTTAACTTTTGTTTTAAAATAATATTAACTTTGGGGTGATGAATGCACAACTATAAGATGGTACTGTGAACAGCTGATTGTACACCATGGATGACTGTACGGTATGTGAATATATCGCAATAAAACTGAATTAAAAAAATATATAGACATAATTACAGATGTATAAAGAAAGAAACACAATTATCATATAAATGGTGTTTCATATTCTTTTTCCACTTAATAATATTGTTCCATGTCAGTAATTTTATAACTATCACATCATTTTTCTCATTTAAAAATAAACATATTTTTAAAAATAAAAGAATTACATTCATGTGATTAAAAAACAAGAACTACAAAAAAGTGTAAAATAAAAAGATTTTCTTCTTCCATAAGTGGTTATTCATATTTTACATAAGAATTTCTAAAGAACCACAAATTAGATTACACAATAATGCTGCTGCGTACTTTACTTTCATTACATGATACTGTATCTAGAACAATTTTCATATCCACACATACAGACCCCCCCCCCATTTTTTATGATGGTACATTGCTACACCTAATACCCTACTGATGGACAGTTGGCTCTTTCTACAATTTTGCTGTCACAGTGTTGTGTGGACTTTCCCACACCACCTCTCAGAAGACACGTGTAAATAAAGCTAGAAGATAAATTCCTACAATTGGAATTGGTGAATCAAAGGATATGCCCTTAAATTTTTGGCAGCTATAGCAAAATAACCATCCAAAGCATTTGCCTTGTTTACATCTTCCATGCCTCTCTCCCCACAGCCTCCCCCATCCAGGGCCTACCAAATATTCCAAGTTTGCAAAGCTGATTGAATAAACATGGTATCTAGTTGTCTTCACTTGTGTTTCTTTAATTATGCATAGAGTTGTGCTTTTTTTTTTCATGTTTAATGGCTGTTTTAATTTTTTTCTAATACCTGACTGTTCATTTCCTTTACCCATTTGTGCTAGTTTGGATATATTATGTCCCCCAGAAAAAGCCATGTTCTTTAATGCAATCTTGTGGAGGCAGACGTATTAGTGTTGATTAGGTTGGAACCCTTAGGTTGGAATCCTTTGATTAGGTTGGAATCCTTGACTTCCATGGAGATGTGACCCACCCAATTGTAAGTGATAACTCTGATTTAATGTTTCCTTGGAGATTTGGCCCTGCCCATTCAGGGTGGGTCTTGATTTAATTACTGGTGTCCTTCAAAATGAGCTACACAGGCCCAGACACTTGGCTGCAGCTGAGAGAAATTTTGAAGTCGGCTGTTGAAAGCTGATATTTTGAAGAACGCCATTTTGAAATGCAACCTGGGAGCAAGCAGATGCCAGCCACGTGCCTTCCCAGCTAACAGAGGTTTTCCGGATGCCAATGGCCTTTCTCCAGTGAAGGTACCCTATTGTTGATACTTTATGCTGGACACTTTATGGCCTTAAGACTATAAATTTGTAACCAAATAAACCCCCTTTATAAAAGCCAAAAACATATATATATATAATAATATTAACTTTACAGAACAGTTGCAAAAATAATACAAAACCAATACAAACAACTCCAATATACCCCTAACCAGGTACCTAGATTTACCAACTTTTAACATTTTGCCATATTTGTTATATCATTCTTTCTATCGATGGATCTATCTACTTTCTAAACATTTTGAGAGTTAAGTTGCATACATCATGCTTCTTGAACACTTAATACTTCCATGTATATATATTTCCTAAGAACAAGATATTCACTATGTAAACTCATGAAGTACAGTTATCAAGTTCAAGAAATTTAACACTGAATAAGGCATTTAGTTTATATGCCATGTTTTTTCAATTGTCCCAATAATGTCCTTTTGGGCATTTTCTCCTTCATTATTAGATCCACTCTAGGCTCATTTATTGCATTTAACTGTCATTATCTCTTTAGCATCTCTCCCTCTCTTTCTCTCAAACTGTTGAAACATATACAACAAAATTTCCTCTTAACCACCCCCAAGCATAAAATTCAGCAGGATTATTCATATTCATGTTGTCCTACCCTCACCACCATCCATTACCAAAACTCTTCCATCACCCCAAACAGAAACACTGCATCCATTATTCATCAACTCTCCATTCCCCTTACCCCCTCACCCCAATAACCTGTATTCTATTCTACTTTGTCCCTATGAATTTGTATATTTTCATTATTTTATATATGTGGAATGATACAATATCTGTCCTTTTGTGTCTTCCTTATTTCACTCAATAAAATGTCTTCACAGTTCATTCATGCTATAGCATGTGTTCTGGTCTGCTAAAATACCAGAAATGGATCGGCTTTTAAAAATGGGGGTTTATTAGTTCACAAATTTAGAGTTCTAAGGCCATGAAAATGTCACAATTAAGGCATCAATAAGATGATACCGTCTCTAAAGAAAGGCAGCTGCATGAATTCTGGCTAGGGGAAAAACAGCACCATAGAGTGGATGCTGATTCAGAGCACACACAGCCTCCTGGAAAACACTGCCCCAGCCCTGCAAGGTATTGCCACTTAGTTGGCACCATAATTGAGTCTTCAAGAGGCCATTCCACCGTTCTATCAACCCAACTGCCTCCAGATGATGGCGAACATGGTAAGACCAGAGAATGCCATGAGCATGTGCCCATTCCCTCACTTCATTTGCTGTGAAGTGGGTTCCTTGGTCAGAAGCAATGCTGTGAGGAATACCAGGATGGTGGATAAGGCATTCTGTAAGTCCACAGATGGTAGTTTTGGAAGAAGCATTTTGTGCAGGGAAGACAAACCCATATCTGGAGTATGTGTCTATTCCAGTAAGAACAAATCACTGCCCCTTCCATGATGGAAGTTGTCCAATGTAATCAGCCTGCCACCAGGTAGCAGGCTGATCACCTTGGGGAATGGTGCCATATCAGGGACTGAGTGTGGGTCTCTGCTGCTGGCAGATTGGGCACTCAGCAGTGGCTGTGGCCAGGTCAGCCTTGGTGAGTGGAAGTCCACGTTGCTGAGCCCGTGTGTAACCTCCATCCCTACCACCATGACCACTTTGTTCATGAGCCCATTGGGCAATGACAGGAGTTGCTGGGAAAGAGGCTGATTGGTGTCTACCAAACGGGTCATTTTATCCACTTGGTAATTAAAATCTTCTTCTGCTGAAGTCACCTCTGGTGAGCATTCACATGGGACACAAATATCTTCATGTTTTTTGCCCACTCAGAAAGGTCTATCCACATACCCCTTTCCCCAGACTTCTTTGTCACCAATCTTTCAATCCTGTTCCTTCCAAGTCCCTGACCATCCAGCTAAACCATTAGCAACAGCCCATGAATCAGTATACAAATGCACATCTGGCCAGTTCTCCTTCTAAGCAAAGTGAACAAACAGGTGCACTGCTTGACATTCTGCCCACTGGGAGGATTTCCCCTCACCACTGTCCCTCAGGGACATGCCAGAAAGCTACAGCTGTCCACTTTCGGGTGGTGCCTACATATTGTGCAGAACCATCTGTAAACCAGTTAACTTATTTTAAGGAACTCCCCAAGATGCCATAGCTGTGGGCTGGAAAAGAGAAGGTAATGTGGCAGGAGTGGGGGCCATGGGCATTTGGATGACTTCCTCATGTAACTTACTTGTTCCTTCAGGACCCATTCGGGCTCCATCTCGTATATACCATTTTATGATGGAGTGCTGCAGTGCATGCCCAACTTTATGGCTTGGTGGGTCAGACAACACCCAGCTCATGATAGGTAACTCAGGTCTCATGATAACTTGGTGGCCCATGGTTAAGCATTGTGTCTCTGCTAAGGCAGGCCAACAGTTGTTTCTTAAATGGAGAGTAGTTATCTGCAGAGGATGATAAAGCTTTACTCCAAAATCCTAAGGGCCTGCACTGTGATTCTCCTATAGGAACCTGCCAAAGGATCCAAACAGCATCTCTATTTGCCACTGACACTTCCAGTACCATTGGATCAGCTGGATCATATGGTCCAAGTGGCAGCTTGCACAGCAGCCTGGACCTGTTGCAGAGCCTCATCTTGTTCTGGTCCTCACTCAAAACTAGAAGCTTTTCTGGTCACTCAGTAGATGGGCCAGAGTAGCACACCCAAATGAGGAATACGTTCTCTCCAAAACCCAAAGAGGCCAACTAGGTGTTGTGCCTCTTTTTTGGTCATAGGAGGGGCCAGATGCAACAGCTTATCCTTCACCTTAGAAAGGATATCTCAACAAGCCTCACACCACCGGACACCCAGAAATTTTACTGAGGTGGAAGGCCCCTGTATTTTTGTTGGATTTGTCTCCCATCCTCTGCCATGCAAATACCTAACCAACAAATGCTACTTCCTGCTCACTAGGACCAATCAATATGATGACATCAATATAATGGACCAGTGTAATGTCTTGTGGGAGGGAGAAATGATCAAGATCCCTGTGGACAATATTAGGACATAGGGCTGGAGAGTTGATATACCCCTGAGGGAGCACAGTGAATGTAAACTGCTGGCCTTGCCAACTGAATGCAAACTGTTTCTGGTGGTCCTTACTAACAGCTATTGAGAAAAAAGCATTTGCCAGATCAATAGCTGCATACCAGGTACCAGGGGATATACTGATTTGCTCAAGCAAGGATACCACATCTGGAACAGCAGCTGCAATTGAAGTCACCACCTGGTTAAGCTTATGATAATCCACAGTCATCCTCCAAGACCCATCTGTTTTCTGCACAGGCCAAATAGGAGAGTTGAATGGGGATGTGGTGGGAATCACCACCCCCGCATCCTTCAAGTCCTTAAGAGTGGCGTTAATCTCTGCAATCCCTCCAGGAATCCAATATTGCTTTTGGTTTACTATTCTGCTAGGCAGGGGCAGTTCTAGTGGCTTCCACTTGGCCTTTCCCACCATAATAGCCCTCACTCCATGAGTCAGGGAACCAATGTGAGGATTCTCCCAGTTGCTGAGTATGTCTATTCCAATTATGCATTCTAACACTGGGGAAATAACCACAGAATGGGTCTGGATACACTATGAGACAGACCTGAGCTAAAACTCCATCGATCACCTGACCTCCATAAGCCCCAACTCTGACTGGTAGACCAGAGTGATGTTTTGGGTCTCCTGGAATTAATGTCACTTCTGAACCAGTGTCTAACAATCCAGGAAATATCTGATCATTTCCTTTTCCCCAGTGCACAGTTACCCTGGTAAAAGGCCATAGGTCCCCCTGGGGAAGGCTGGGAGGAAGATTAACAGTGTAAATTTTTGGCAGTGTAACAGGGTCCTTCCCCAAGGGTACCCAGCCTTCCCCTCTTTCAAGGGGCTCTGGATCTGTAAACTGTCTCAAGTCTGGGAATTGATTAAGGGGCTGTGACTCTCTGTGTTTATAATTCAAGGGAGACTTCTGTTCACTTGACCTAGAATTCTTGTTCAAACAAGAATTTAGTAGATTGCCCATCTATTTTACTACTTAGTACTCCACGATCTATTAGCCAATGCCATAAGTCTCTGCAAGTCAGATTATTCTTATTAATGCTTTGAGCCTGTTTTCCATTATGGTAGCCACGCCCACCTTGTCTGTGGCAATTAACTGCAGCCACTTGGCTTCTGCCAACTCAGGATCCGATTATCCCCACTGTGTTTAAGAATTCCAGCTCAGTGACAGCAGTTCCTACAGTAATATCTGACCTTCAAAGAAGGGTGACTACAGAGCTCTTCAGGGATGATGGAGCTAGTCTCACAAATTCATTCCTCACAGTCCTGGTAAAAGGTGTGTCCTCTGGACATTCCAGGGGTGTGTGAGCAGGTCTTCCATGATAAATCCACTCTAACATTCCAATCTCTCTAAGCCTTTGAATCCCCTCCTCTACATTATACCAGGGCAGTTCTGGCATTTCAACCGCTTTATACCTCACCCTTCGGGGCCTGTTGGGACTTTAGTTATAGGTCATGAAGCAAAGACTGGTGGTGGGGGTGGGTCCTGAAAAGAATTAGAAATATCCCTCAAGCCATTTAACTCAGGACATATGATAGTACCTGTTTCCGCATAACCTCCCCAGCAGCATGTTTTGTCACAACATTTTATTTTTACCAATCTAACAAGTGAGAAATGATGTCAGTAGAGTTGGTTGTCTTTTTAATTGTCAGTAGAGTTTTAATTGGCGTTTCTTTAAGTGAGAAAGATGGCACACCTCAATGTTGGTTACCTTTCTCTAACATGCTGAAAGAAAGCTGTCAACCTATAATTCTATATTGAGCTAAAACCCTTCTAAATAAAGAAATTACATTTCTTTCAGACAAATAAAAGCTGAGAGAATTTGTCACCAGAGAAACCTGAGCTATAAAAAAATGTTAAAGGAAGTTATTCAGGTAGAAATAAGTGATACTGGGTAGAAACTTTGATCTCTGCAAAGGAATAAAGAACACCAGGCATTGTAAACACGGGATAAATAAAAAAGATCTCATTTATACTTACATATTTCTTTAAAAGATAATCAACTGTTTAAAGGGGAAAAAAAAGCATGTGTATTTTAAACATATTTAGAAGTAAAATATATGGTTCCCTACTACACAATGTAACACATAAAAAAGTCACTCAAGAAACATATCTTGGATGAATAAATTGTGAGGGTTAATAAAGAAGAGTTACTCCTAATTCTAGGAAATCTGGTACTTTTCTGGAAAAAATATATACAGAGGGTGACTGACACTGTCAATAGATAACCAACATTGAGGTGTGCCATCTTTCTGAAGCACATAGCCAGGAAGTAACAACCCAGAGAAACTACCATCCCTTCCTCCTGATTCACCTGAGAATTAACAAACCCATAAGAAGAGGCTAGGGAGAATATTTAACGAATATATATAAGACATAATAAATTTGGAAGGGTTCAGAGAATACAGATATTATAATCTAATACATTCATATACTGTGCACAGAGAATGAAACATAAAGAGAATGTGAGATTTATAATACAGGGTAATAAATATGGACTCATAATATTGCAGGATAAAACTTAAAATTGACATAAGATAATATAGCAAGGTATGTATTATTGATAAGAAGCAGATCTTTTGGGGTGGGGGGAAGAATAAGAAAAACAGGTAGAGTGGTACTATATGCCTAAGGAAAAAACAAAGAAAATATATGACAAAAATTGCAAAAAAGATAGGAAGGAGAAATGAAAGTATATGGCAGTTAAGATTTTTATATTATACGTGAAGTGGTATAAAACTATTGGAAGACTACAAAAATTTAAAACAAACCATTGCAAACTCTAGAACAATCCCTAAACTAATAAAACAAAGAGATACAGCTAATAATCCTATAGTGGAAATTAATGGAATCTTAAAAAATACTAAAGTAATCAAGAGAAGGCAGGAAAATGGAAGGAAAAAAAGGAAGGAAGGAAAAACAGATGACAAGATGGTAGACTAAAACCTAACCATATCAATAATTATCTAAACTTAAATGATCTAAATCAGGGGTCAGGAAATTTTTCTGAAAAAGGTCAGAGGGTAAATATTTTAGGCTCTATGGCCCACGTACAGTCTTTATCACATATTCTTCTTTGTTATTTATAAACCTTAAAAAATGTAAAACCATTCTCAGCTGAAGGGCTATATAAAAACAGACTGTGGAATTGAAGATGTCAGCATAGAGAGGAGTGGAAGCTAGTCAGTCCCCCTGGAACAACTAATAAACAACCAGGAACAACTAGTAAATAATATGGAATACCTGCTGGGGGAAAAATGTGACCATCCACTCATCATACACCAATCTTAACTGGAAGGAATGCCCGAGATCAAGCACAAAATCTGTAAGTAAAAACTGCAGATCCATGCAGGGAGCCCCCTCCCATGGCATGAGCTGCAAAGCCTCCTGGTGCTAGAAAGCAGCTTGATCTGAGCAAGTGAATACAGCTCAGCTGAGCTCCAGCTGGGGTTTTAATTAACAAGCATGGACTGCTCAATACAAGCTACAAATCCCCAACAAGCAGACAGAGGTTTTGACCTTGGAGACCCGGAGGGTGGCCACAAACTGGCCCTGAAGGGGGCTTTCTGTCCCTGTTTCAGCTCAGTGGAGAAATCCTCAGCCATTTTCAGTTCCCAGCACTCTGACACAGACAAGGGTGGAGACAGCACAGGCAGAGAGAGAGAGTATTCAAATGGAATGACCTCTCCCTAGGGGGTCTGTCTTCCCTGGGAGGAGGGAGGTGGGGCCTGGCTCTACTACCCGCCTCCCATTCAGAAACAGACCCCAGAGCCTGGGGGAAAACAGTCACGGGCCACACCTCCTTACACCAGTCTGGAGTTACAGGCTGACAGGCACCACCTGCTGGGCAGAAAAGCACAGTGACCTGAGGCCTTAAAGGGTGTACCAATTTTCTAAGACACACCCTCAGGGAAACTGGGTATTGGGCCAGTCAAACGAACAAACTTACACTTCAACTGAGATACAGGAACTTAAACAACTAATACTAAGTCAATTCAAAAAGTTTAGGGAAGATATGGCAAAAGAGATGAACCATATAATGAAAACACTGGGCGTACATAAGGGAGAAATTGAAAGTTCTAAAAACCAACGGGCAGGGAGGCGGGGCAAGATGGCAGACTGGTGAGCTGTAAGTTTTAGTTACTCCTCCAGGAAAGTAGGTAAAAAGCCAGGAACTGCGTGGACTGGACACCACAGAGCAATCTGACTTTGGGCATACTTCATACAACACTCATGAAAATGTCGAACTGCTGAGATCAGCGAGATCTGTGGGTTTTTGCGGCCAGGGGACCCGCGCCCCTCCCTGCCAGGCTCAGTCCCGTGGGAGGAGGAGCTGTCAGCTCCGGGAAGGAGAAGGGAGAACTGCAGTGGTAGCCCTTCTCAGAAACTCATTCTACTGATTCATACTCCAACCATAGATAGACTGAGACCAGACACCAGAGAATCTGAGAGCTGCCAGCCCAGCAGAGAGGAGACAGGCATAGAAAAAAAAAAAATAACGCGAAAAACTCCAATAAAAGCAGAGGATTTTTGGAGTTCTGGTGAACACAGAAAGGGGAAGGGTGGAGCTCAGGCCTTGAGGCGCATATGCAAATCCCGAAGAAAAGCTGATCTCTCTGCCCTGTGGACCTTTCCTTAATGGCCCTGGTTGCTTTGTCTATTAGCATTTCAATAACCCATTAGATCTCTGAGGAAGGCCCTTTTTTTTTTTTTTTTTTTTTTAATCCTTTTTTCTTTTTCTAAAACAATTACTCTAAGAAGCCCAATACAGAAAGCTTCAAAGAATTGCAATTTGGGCACGTCAAGTCAAGAGCAGAACTAAGAGAGCTCTGAGACAAAAGGCAATAATCCAGTGGCTGAGAAAATTCACTAAACACCACAACTTCCCAAGAAAAGGGGGGTGTCTGCTCACAGCCACCATCCTGGTGGACAGGAAACACTCCTGCCCATCGCCAGCCCCATAGCCCAGAGCTGCCCCAGACAACCCAGTGTGACGGAAGTGCTTCAAATAACAGGCACACACCACAAAACTGGGCGTGGACATTAGCCTTCCCTGCAACCTCAGCTGATTGTCCCAGAGCTGGGAAGGTGGAGCAGTGTGAATTAACAAAGCCCCATTCAGCCATCATTTGAGCAGACTGGGAGCCTCCCTACACAGCCCAGAAGCCCAGAACTGCCCTGGGGGGACGGCACTCACCTGTGACATAGCACAGTCATCCCTCAACAGAGGACCCGGGGTGCACAGCCTGGAAGAGGAGCCCACTTGCAAGTCTCAGGAGCCATACACCAATACCAAAGACTTGTGGGTCAGTGGCAGAGACAAACTGTGGCAGGATTGAACTGAAGGATTAGACTATTGCAGCAGCTTTAAAACTCTAGGATCATCAGGGAGATTTGATTGTAAGGGCCACCACCCCTCCCCGACTGCCCAGAAACACGCCCCACATACAGGGCAGGCAACACCAACTACACACGCAAGCTTGGTACACCAATTGAGCCCCACAAGACTCACTCCCCCACTCACCAAAAAGGCTAAGCAGGGGAGAACTGGCTTGTGGAGAACAGGTGGCTCGTGGACGCCACCTGCTGGTTAGTTAGAGAAAGTACTCCACGAAGCTGTAGATCTGATAAATTAGAGATAAGGACTTCAATAGGTCTACAAACCCTAAAAGAACCCTATCAAGTTCAGCAAATGCCACGAGGCCAAAAACAACAGAAAATTATAAAGCATATGAAAAAAACCAGACGATATGGATAACCCAAACCCAAGCATCCAAATCAAAAGACCAGAAGAGACACAGCACCTAGAGCAGCTACTCAAAGAACTAAAGATGAACAATGAGACCATAGTACGGGATATGAAGGAAATCAAGAAGACTCTAGAAGAGCATAAAGAAGACATTGCAAGACTAAATAAAAAAATGGATGATCTTATGGAAATTAAAGAAACTGTTGACCAAATTAAAAAGATTCTGGACACTCATAGTACAAGACTAGAGGAAGTTGAACAATGAATCAGTGACCTGGAAGATGACAGAATGGAAAATGAAAGCATAAAAGAAAGAATGGGGAAAAAAATTGAAAAAATCGAAATGGACCTCAGGGATATGATAGATAATATGAAACGTCCAAATATAAGACTCATTGGTGTCCCAGAAGGGGAAGAAAAGGGTAAAGGTCTAGGAAGAGTATTCAAAGAAATTGTTGGGGAAAACTTCCCAAATCTTCAAAACAACATAAATACACAAATCATAAATGCTCAGCGAACCCCAAATAGAATAAATCCAAATAAACCCACTCCGAGACATATACTGATCACACTGTCAAACACAGAAGAGAAGGAGCAAGTTCTCAAAGCAGCAAGAGAAAAGCAATTCACCACATACAAAGGAAACAGCATAAGACTAAGTAGTGACTACTCAGCAGCCACCATGGAGGCGAGAAGGCAGTGGCACGATATATTTAAAATTCTGAGTGAGAAAAATTTCCAGCCAAGAATACTTTATCCAGCAAAGCTCTCCTTCAAATTTGAGGGAGAGCTTAAATTTTTCACAGACAAACAAATGCTGAGAGAATTTGCTAACAAGAGACCTGCCCTACTGGAGATACTCAAGGGAGCCCTACAGACAGAGAAACAAAGACAGGACAGAGAGACTTGGAGAAAGGTTCAGTACTAAAGAGATTCGGTATGGGTACAATAAAGGATATTAATAGAGAGAGGGGAAAAATATGGCAAACATAAACCAAAGGATAAGATGGCCGATTCAAGAAATGCCTTCACGGTTTTAACGTTGAATGTAAATGGATTAAACTCCCCAATTAAAAGATATAGATTCGCACAATGGATCAAAAAAAATGAACCATCAATATGTTGCATACAAGAGACTCATCTTAGACACAGGGACACAAAGAAACTGAAAGTGAAAGGATGGAAAAAAATATTTCATGCAAGCTACAGCCAAAAGAAAGCAGGTGTAGCAATATTAATCTCAGATAAAATAGACTTCAAATGCAGGGATGTTTTGAGAGACAAAGAAGGCCACTACATACTAATAAAAGGGGCAATTCAGCAAGAAGAAATAACAATCGTAAATGTCTATGCACCCAATCAAGGCGCCACAAAATACATGAGAGAAACACTGGCAAAACTAAAGGAAGCAATTGATGTTTCCACAATAATTGTGGGAGACTTCAACACATCACTCTCTCCTATAGATAGATCAACCAGACAGAAGACCAATAAGGAAATTGAAAACCTAAACAATCTGATAAATGAATTAGATTTAACAGACATATACAGGACATTACATCCCAAATCACCAGGATACACATACTTTTCTAGTGCTCATGGAACTTTCTCCAGAATGGATCATATGCTGGGACATAAAACAAGCCTCAATAAATTTAAAAAGATTGAAATTATTCAAAGCACATTCTCTGACCACAATGGAATACAATTAGAAGTCAATAACCATCAGAGACTTAGAAAATTCACAAATACCTGGAGGTTAAACAACACACTCCTAAACAATCAGTGGGTTAACGAAGAAATAGCAAGAGAAATTGCTAAATATATAGAGACGAATGAAAATGAGAACACAACATACCAAAACCTATGGGATGCAGCAAAAGCAGTGCTAAGGGGGAAATTTATAGCACTAAACGCATATATTAAAAAGGAAGAAAGAGCCAAAATCAAAGAACTAATGGATCAACTGAAGAAGCTAGAAAACGAACAGCAAACCAATCCTAAACCAAGTAGAAGAAAAGAAATAACAAGGATTAAAGCAGAAATAAATGACATAGAGAACAAAAAAACAATAGAGAGGATAAATATCACCAAAAGTTGGTTCTTTGAGAAGATCAACAAGATTGACAAGCCCCTAGCTAGACTGACAAAATCAAAAAGAGAGAAGACCCATATAAACAAAATAATGAATGAAAAAGGTGACATAACTGCAGATCCTGAAGAAATTAAAAAAATTATAAGACGATACTATGAACAGCTGTATGCCAACAAACTGGATAATGTAGAGGAAATGGACAATTTCCTGGAAACATATGAACAACCTAGACTGACCAGAGAAGAAATAGAAGACCTCAACCAACCCATCACAAGCAAAGAGATCCAATCAGTCATCAAAAATCTTCCCACAAATAAATGCCCAGGGCCAGATGGCTTCACAGGGGAATTCTACCAAACTTTCCAGAAAGAACTGACACCAATCTTACTCAAACTCTTTCAAAACATTGAAGAAAATGGAACACTATCTAACTCATTTTATGAAGCTAACATCAATCTAATACCAAAACCAGGCAAAGATGCTACAAAAAAGGAAAACTACCGGCCAATCTCCCTAATGAATATAGATGCAAAAATCCTCAACAAAATACTTGCAAATCGAATCCAAAGACACATTAAAAAAATCATACACCATGACCAAGTGGGGTTCATTCCAGGCATGCAAGCATGGTTCAACATAAGAAAATCAATCAATGTATTACAACACATTAACAAGTCAAAAGGGAAAAATCAATTGATCATCTCAATAGATGCTGAAAAAGCATTTGACAAAATCCAACATCCGTTTTTGATAAAAACACTTCAAAAGGTAGGAATTGAAGGAAACTTCCTCAACATGATAAAGAGCATATATGAAAAACCCACAGCCAGCATAGTACTCAATGGTGAGAGACTGAAAGCCTTCCCTCTAAGATCAGGAACAAGACAAGGATGCCCGCTGTCACCACTGTTATTCAACATTGTGCTGGAAGTGCTAGCCAGGGCAATCCGGCAAGACAAAGAAATAAAAGGCATCCAAATTGGAAAAGAAGAAGTAAAACTGTCATTGTTTGCAGATGATATGATCTTATATCTAGAAAACCCTGAGAAATCAACGATACACCTACTAGAGCTAATAAACAAATTTAGCAAAGTAGCGGGATACAAGATTAATGCACATAAGTCAGTAATGTTTCTATATGCTAGAAATGAACAAACTGAAGAGACACTCAAGAAAAAGATATCATTTTCAATAGCAACTAAAAAAATCAAGTACCTAGGAATAAACTTAACCAAAGATTTAAAAGACCTATACAAAGAAAACTACATAACTCTACTAAAAGAAATAGAAGGGGACCTTAAAAGAGGGAAAAATATTCCATGTTCATGGATAGGAAGACTAAATGTCATTAAGATGTCAATTCTACCCAAACTCATCTACAGATTCAATGCAATCCCAATCAAAATTCCAACAACCTACGTTGCAGGCTTGGAAAAGCTAGTTATCAAATTTATTTGGAAAGGGAAGATGCCTCGAATTGCTAAAGACACTCTAAAAAAGAAAAACGAAGTGGGAGGACTTACACTCCCTGACTTTGAAGCTTATTATAAAGCCACAGTTGCCAAAACAGCATGGTATTGGCACAAAGATAGACATATAGATCAATGGAATCGAATTGAGAATTCAGAGATAGACCCTCAGATCTATGGCCGACTGATCTTTGATAAGGCCCCCAAAGTCACTGAACTGAGCCATAAAGGTCTTTTCAACAAATGGGGCTGGGAGAGTTGGATATCCATATCCAAAAGAATGAAAGAGGACCCCTACCTCACCCCCTACACAAAAATTAACTCAAAATGGACCAAAGATCTCAATATAAAAGAAAGTACCATAAAACTCCTAGAAGATAATGTAGGAAAACATCTTCAAGACCTTGTATTAGGCGGCCACTTCCTAGACTTTACACCCAAAGCACAAGCAAGAAAAGAGAAAATAGATAAATGGGAACTCCTCAAGCTTAGAAGTTTCTGCACCTCAAAGGAATTTCTCAAAAAGGTAAAGAGGCAGCCAACTCAATGGGAAAAAATTTTTGGAAACCATGTATCTGACAAAAGACTGATATCTTGCATATATAAAGAAATCCTACAACTCAATGACAATAGTACAGACAGCCCAATTATAAAATGGGCAAAAGATATGAAAAGACAGTTCTCTGAAGAGGAAATACAAATGGCCAAGAAACACATGAAAAAATGTTCAGCTTCACTAGCTATTAGAGAGATGCAAATTAAGACCACAATGAGATACCATCTAACACCGGTTAGAATGGCTGCCATTAAATAAACAGGAAACTACAAATGCTGGAGGGGATGTGGAGAAATTGGAACTCTTATTCATTGTTGGTGGGACTGTATAATGGTTCAGCCACTCTGGAAGTCAGTCTGGCAGTTCCTTAGAAAACTAGATATAGAGTTACCATTCGATCCAGCGATTGCACTTCTCGGTATATACCCGGAAGATCGGAAAGCAGTGACACGAACAGATATCTGCACGCCAATGTTCATAGCAGCATTATTCACAATTGCCAAGAGATGGAAACAACCCAAATGTCCTTCAACAGATGAGTGGATAAATAAAATGTGGTATATAGACACGATGGAATACTACGCGGCAGTAAGAAGGAACGACCTCGTGAAACATATGACAACATGGATGAACCTTGAAGACATAATGCTGAGCGAAATAAGCCAGGCACAAAAAGAGAAATATTATATGCTACCACTAATGTGAACTTTGAAAAATGTAAAACAAATGGTTTATAATGTAGAATATAGGGGAACTAGCAGTAGAGAGCAATTAAGGAAGGGGGAACAATAATCCAAGAAGAACAGATAAGCTATTTAACGTTCTGGGGATGCCCAGAAATGACTATGGTCTGTTAATTTCTGATGGATATAGTAGGAACAAGTTCACAGATATGTTGCTATATTATGTAACTTTCTTGGGGTAAAGTAGGAACATGTTGGAAGTTAAGCAGTTATCTTAGGTTAGTTGTCTTTTTCTTACTCCCTTGTTATGGTCTCTTTGAAATGTTCTTTTATTGTATGTTTGTTTTCTTTTTAAGTTTTTTTTTTCATACAGTTGATTTAAAAAAGAAGGGAAAGTTAAAAAAAAAAAAAAAAAGATGTAGTGCCCCCTTGAGGAGCCTGTGGAGAATGCAGGGGTATTCGCCTACCCCACCTCCATGGTTGCTAACATCACCACAGACATAGGGGACTGGTGGTTTGATGGGTTGAGCCCTCTACCATAAGTTTTACCCTTGGGAAGACGGTTGCTGCAAAGGAGAGGCTAGGCCTCCCTATATTTGTCCCTAAGAGTCTCCTCCTGAATGCCTCTTTGTTGCTCAGATGTGGCCCTCTCTCTCTGGCTAAGCCAACTTGAAAGGTGAAATCACTGCCTTCCCCCCTACGTGGGATCAGACACCCAGGGGAGTGAATCTCCCTGGCAACGTGGAATATGACTCCCGGGGAGGAATGTAGACCCGGCATCGTGGGACGGAGAACATCTTCTTGACCAAAAGGGGGATGTGAAAGGAAATGAAATAAGCTTCAGTGGCAGAGAGATTCAAAAACGAGCCGAGAGATCACTCTGGTGGGCACTCTTACGCACAGTTTAGACAACCCTTTTTAGGTTCTAAAGAATTGGGGTAGCTGGTGGTGGATACCTGGAACTATCAAACTACAACCCAGAACCCATGAATCTCGAAGACAGTTGTATAAAAATGTAGCTTATGAGGGGTGACAATGGGATTGGGAAAGCCATAAGGACCAAACTCCACTTTGTCTAGTTTATGGATGGATGTGTAGAAAAGTAGGGGAAGGAAACAAACAGACAAAGGTACCCAGTGTTCTTTTTTACTTCAATTGCTCTTTTTCACTCTAATTATTATTCTTGTTATTTTTGTGTGTGTGCTAATGAAGGTATCAGGGATTGATTTAGGTGATGAATGTACAACTATGTAATGGTACTGTAAACAATCGAAAGTACGATTTGTTTTGTATGTCTGCGTGGTATGTGAATATATCTCAATAAAATGATGATTAAAAAAATGATAAATAGAAAACATAAAATAAATGTAAAATAAGATGGCAAAAATAAATTAAACACATCAACAATCACTTTAAAAAAAAAAAACAAAAAAAAAAACCAACAGGCAGAATCTATGGAAATGAAAGGCACAACACAAGGGATGAAAGACACAATGGAAACATACAACAGCATATCTCAAGAGGCAGAAGAAAACACTCAAGAACTGGAGAACAAGGTACCTGAAAGCTGACACACAAAAGAACAGATAGAGAAAAGAATGGAAAAATACAAGCAACGTCTCCAGGAACTTAAGGACAAAATGAAATGTACCAATGTATGTGTCATTGGTGTCCCAGAAGGAGAAGAGAAGGGAAAAGGGGCAGAAGCAATAACAGAGGAAATAATCAATAAAAATTTCCCATCTCTTATGAAAGACATAAAATTACGGATCCAAGAAGCGCAGCATACTCCAATCAGAATAGATCTGAATAGGCCTATGCCAAGACACTGAATAATCAGATTATCAAACTTCAAAGATAAAAACAGAATCCTGAAAGCAGCAAGAGAAAAGCAATCCATCACATACAAAGGAAGCTTGATAAGACTATGTGCGGATTTCTCAATAGTAACCATGGAGGCAAGAAGGAAGTGGGGTGATATATTTAAGACACTGAAAGAGAAAAACCACCAACCAAGAATCCTATATCTGGCAAAACTGTCCTTCAAATATGAGGGAGAGCTTAAAATATTCTCTGACAAACAGACAATGATAGAGTGTGTGAACAAGATACCTGCTCTACAGGAATCACTAAACATAGCACTACAGACAGAAAGGAAATGACAGGAGTGAGAGGTTTGGAAAACAATTTTAGGAGATAGTAGCACAGCAATGTAAGTACACTGAACAAAGATGACTGTAAGTATGGTTGAAAGAGGAAGGTTGGGCCCATGTGGGACACCAGAATAAAAGACAAAGGATAAAGACTGGGACTGTGTAATTCAGGGAAACATAGGGTGTTCAACGATTGTAATAAAAGGTACAAATATGTTTTTACATGAAGAAGAACAAATGAATGTCAACATTACAAGGTGTTAAAAACAGAGTGGGATTGGGGGGAAAATACAATCAATGCAAACTAAAGACTATAATTAACAGAAACATTGTATTATGCTTCCTTTAATATAACAAAGGCAATATACCAAAGCTAAATGCACTTGGGGGTGGAGGGAACAGGGGAAGGGTATGGGACTCCCGGCATTAGTGATATTGTCTGACTCTTTATTCTACTTTAGGTTAATGCTAGCTTTCCTTTTGTTGCTTTCCAGCTGTCATGTTTTTGTTTTTTTTTTCTCTCTCCCTCTCTCTTTCTCTTTTCTTTTTCTTTTGTCTCTCTGCCTTCTTTAATTCTTCCTCTTTCTTTGTAGAAGAAGTAGAGATGTTCTTATATAGATACTGGCAATGGTGTTGAATACATAAATACGTGAGTATACAGGGAACCAACGATTGTTTACTTAGGACAGAATGTATGGAGTGTGAACAAAACCGTCTTAAAAGAAATGGGTTGATGAAGAAACCTTGAGGGCACAGTATTGAGTGAAATAAGACAGGCACATAAAGGCAAATATTGCAGGGTATCACTGATATGAACTAACAATATGTAAACTCATGGACATGAAATATTAGTTACAAGGATACAGAACAAGGCTAAAGAATGGGGAGCGACTGCTTATTATAAGCAGATTTTTCAACTAGGGTGAACTTAAACGTTTGGAAATAGACAGGGGTGATGGTAGCATGTTGTAAGAACAACAAACAGTACTGAAAGGTGTGTGAAGGTGGTGGAAAGGGTAAGCTCAGAGACACGTATGTCACCAGAAGGAAAGCTGGAGATTAAAAGAGGGGAATGTATAAACCAGTGAATCTTGTGATGGACAATGTCTGTGGTTAACTACACAAATATTAGAAATCTCTCTCATGAACCGGAACAAATGTATGACACTATAACTAGAAGTTTATAATCGAGAGGCATATAGGAAAAAAATATACATCTATTGCAAACTATATACTACAGTTAGTAGTATTTCAACATTCTTTCATAAACAGTAACAAATGTACTATACCAAAACTATGAATCAGTAATGCAGAGAGGGGTGGTTAGGGGTATGGGAGCATTTGAGTTTCCTTTTTTTGTCTTTATGTCTTTTCTGAAGTAATGAACATGTTCTAAAAACTGAAAAAAAAATTAATTGCGGTGATGGATGCACAGCTGTATGATGGTACCAAATGACTGTACACTGTGGATCTCTGGATAGTTGTATGCTATGTGAACAGTATCAATAAAAAAAAAAAACAGGCTGTGAGCTGCATTTGGTCTGAATGCCATAGTTTGGCAAACCGTTGTCTAAATACTTGAAGGCAAACACTGTCAGGCTGGATGAAAAAGCAGCAACTAAATGCTGTTTTTAGATAAACTTAAAATATGCTAGTTAAAATAAAAGAATGGAAAAAAGATATACCATGAAACTACAGTATAGGAAAGCTGAAGTAGCTATATTAATAGAAGAGAATTCAAGAAAGAGAATTTTATCAAGGATAAAAATACTTCATAAGGATAAAGGGGTCAATTCATCAAAAGGACGTAATTCTAAATGTGCATGTAACTAATAAGAGAGTTTCCAAATACATAAAGCAAAAACTGAACTGGAAGGAATAACAGACAAATCCATAATTTCCTCTCTCAGTTATTAACAGGCCAAGTTGAAAAAAAAAAAATCAGTAAAAATATGCAAGAGTTGATCACCACTACAACCAACTTAATGTAAGTGACAAACACCCCCCACCCAACCACAGTATAAAACACATGTATTTTCAAGTGCACATGGAGCATTCACGGAGCATTCATCAAAATAATTTTGGGCCATGAAACAAAACTCGATAAATTTAAAAGGACTGAAATCACAAAGTATGTTCTCTGACCACAAGAAAATTAAATTAAACATGAATAAACAGATATCTGAAAAAAACAAAACAAAACAAAACCCAAATATTTGGAAGTTAGCATTCTTCTAAATAACCGTGGGTCAAAGAAGAAATCAAAAGGGAAATTTAAGCTAGAAAAAAAAGAGAAAATTAAACTCAAAGAATATAGAAGGAAAGAATAATTAAGACAATAATCACTGAAAGAGAACATAGAGAGCTAGAGAGAAAAATAAAAAAAACCAAGAACTTGTTCTTCAAAAAGATCAATAAAACTGATAAACCTCTAGGTATAATGATCACAAAAAGAAGACATAAATTACCAATTCCAAGAATTAAAGAGGGGATATCACTATAGATCCAACAGGCATTAAAAAGGAAAAAAAGGGAATATTATGAACAATTTTATGCCAATAAATCTGAAATCTAAGGTGAAATAAACAAATTCCTTGAAGGACACAAATTATCTAAACTGATTAAAGAAATTTAAAAACCCGAAGAGACCTATATCTATTAAAGAAATTAAATTGGTAATTAAAAATCTCCCCACAAAGAATACTCTAGACTCACATGGTGTATTAGTTTTCTATTTCTGCTACAATAAATTACCACAAATGTAGTGGCTTAAAATTAACAACACAAATTTATTATTTTACAGTTCTGTGGGTTAGAAGTCCAACACAGCTCTCACTACTCTAAAATCAAGGTGTCAGCAGGGCTGTGTTCCTTTCTGGCGGCTCTAAGGGAGAATCTGTTTTCTTTGCCTTTTCAAGTTACTAGAGGCCACTCACATTCTTGTCTTATGGCCCCCTTCCCCCATCTTCAAAGCCAGTAACACTGCATCTCTCTGACCATTCTTCCATTTTTACATCTCCCTCTGATTCTGACTCTACTGTCTCCCTCTTTCACTTTTAAAAAGTGTGATTACACTGGGTCCACCTGATAATCCAGCATAATCTCCCCATCTCAAGGTCCTTAATGCTATGATATGGCTCAAATTTTACTTAGTCTGTTTTCCTTTAGCTTCTATTTGCCTGACATAATTTGTCCGCCCTTTTATTTTTAACCTTTCTGAATCACTTTAAGTATCTAATGTATAGAGCAGAAGAGTTGAGTTTTTCTTTCTGACTCAATCTGAAAGTCTTTTTCTTTTAAAAGGTGAGTTAAAGAACCTATGCATTTATTGGTAAGACATATATTTGGTTGTTAGTCTTATTTCATCCAGTAATTATTTTGTTAATTCTTTTTCCTTTTTATATATGTATCAAGACTTGCACTATATATTTATTTTCTCTCTCTCTTACTACAAACTGAGTTCCACAAGAAAAGATTTCGTGTGTGACTTTCTTTTCATTACTCTAATACTAGCTACCTAGAAGTACCTGTCACACAGCAGGTACTCGAAAAATATTTCTTAAATCATCTCTTCAACCAAAGTTTTCTCCACATTCCTGGAAGAAGACTGAACATACAGAAGATGAGGAATTACTTACTGAATGAGTACATGAACACTGGAGAAAAGAGCAAAAAGGAAAGACCCTGAAATTTTGGTACTATTATTTACTCATTTACTAGTTATTGCATGATTCTCAGGTTAGTAACAATGCCAGGATAAAGAATGCAAATATCCCTATGACCTATAGGGAAAAAAAAAAGGACTATTTCAATTAGTAGCAAGAAAACACAAACTTACATGGGCCATGGCTTTTTTTTTTTAAGAATAGAATGTACTTATTAGTCGTCTTCTGGCTTCCACTCTAGAAGAAACTCAGTCCAAAGGCGTTGCTGGGTGAGAGGGAGATAAGAAAAGAAATGAGATAATCTTGCCTCGGATCTCCCAAAATACTAATTTAGAATGACTTTTTCTTCCCCCTTCCTGCCTCCTACCCTCACTCCTCATACAAACGTACACGAGAGTACAGGGAATTTGGACAAATGCCAGCCTTACTCAAAACCACTAGGGAACTTGGTATAGCAGGATGGATTCAAGAAAGCTAAGGCCCAGGCCCCTCAGCAGGAGGGATTTAGGCCAGACCAGTGCCCCATTCTTATGATGAAATGGACTCAGACAGGGCTGTCCTCTGATTCTTGTGAATTAAGAGAAAAAAAATAAAAGAATATGGTCATTATGAAAAGAAAAGATCATGAAAATAGAAAATAGATCCAAGAGTCTCAATGCATTGTGTAACCGGAATTTCAAAAACAGAGTTTAAAACAACGCAAATGGAAGAGAAGTTTTGTGTTGTGTGACTCTAAGCCGACCACTCTCGAGCGTATCCCTAGCAGTGTGTGCGCCTGAGTGTAATGGTTTCTGTAAATGTGCTTTTCTTTTAAGTTTAAATGGACCTACACAAATAAGAACCCACAATCATGATCACAATCATATAGAAACTCCTTTCACGCAAATGGTCACGCACACAATCACACTGTCACAAATACACAATCACGCCCCCAGTCGCTGTCACAACAAACAGCAACACACAAAATCTGGAGACAAACTCCAGTCTCGTCGCGCACATTCATCACACAACCCACCCCTCTTTGGGATGCTCCCGCAATTAGAGGTCTGACACTCCGGACTCCTGTTCCCTGGCCCTGGGACTTCAGCATTCCTCACCATCAGCCTCCTCAGAACGGCTCCGGTCCAAGTTCTGATCTGGGTTCCACGCGAGGACGCACGTCAAGCCAGGCCTTCTCGCCCAATCTCGGGACACTCTCACCCGCCGCTCGCGCCAGACTATTCCACCGCCGCTCCTACCGGAAGCAGTTTTCGATAGCGGTGCCCTCTGGGAAATGTAGTCCGAGAGGGAAGAACTCCGGAATCCAACGCGGCGAATCTTCGGCCAGGTTTCGGGATGCACCCGCCTAGTTTCCCTCGTGCCTGGAGAGATGTCTTAGGGTTCGTTCCCACCGCCGAGAACCGATATGCAGTCTGGATTCTGGGACCTCAAATTCCTCTGAGGACCGATCTCGGGCCTGGCACAAGAGCTACTCTTACTCCGTCGACCTGGCGGTGCGCGCGCGGTAGCTG
The DNA here is from genome assembly GCF_015220235.1 of Choloepus didactylus. Classification (NCBI taxonomy): domain Eukaryota; kingdom Metazoa; phylum Chordata; class Mammalia; order Pilosa; family Megalonychidae; genus Choloepus; species Choloepus didactylus. The sequence continues at coordinate 18,451,075 of NC_051333.1, forward strand.
AAGAGACTACGGCCTCTGTGTGGTTCTGGTGTGAGGGGTGTTTCGTGTGAATCCGCACGTGCGCGTGTCGGAGGGTGAGTCCGACAGAGAAGGAGAGGGTGGATCTGACACTGACTGTGAGGGTGTCGTGCGTGAGGAGGTTTCTGTGTGAAACAATTTTGAGACCTCCGTGTCTGTGCACGTTACCCGCGTAGTTTCGCGTGGAGGGCGTGTTGTAAGTACGAGAAGCGGCTTGTGCGTGAGGGGGCGTGTCCGGGAGGGCGCGACTGCGCTCGCGGCTACCTTGTGACGTGCTGTGTGAGGCAAGTTCAGGGTACACGTGTGACTAGCGGGCAGGCAGGCTTCTTGGTGGCTGCGGCGTATGTCCTCAAGTGAGCTGAGTCGGAGAAAGGAGAGGAGGAAGCTTGACTGCTGGGTCCAGAAGGTACTGAGCTGCATGAACCGCACATCCCTCAGGCAGGGCGAGCTTGTCTTGAGCCCCCCGCGTGTGGACGGAAGCGGTATGAGATGATTTGGGGTGTCTAATTGTTTGTGAGAGACCAGGACTGACTGAGAGGGATGGAGACTAGTGCAGATTACTTGCCAGAAGGGACAAATCTGGGGTAAAGAATTTTAACCTTGCAGAAGGACCAGAAACCGCATCTTTAAGTGTGATACGAGGAAATGTGTGTGAGAATAACTGTTTCTTTGCTTCGATTCTTGATCATTTGTGAGATGGTTTACATTTGAGGCTGTCACTGGGTAGAGGACTATGAATGAAATGTGAAGGTGGTTTGTTACTCTACCCAAGTGTGTGGATGAATAGTGTGACAGTGATAGGGCAGGTGATTATACTATTAGTGGCTTTGAGGTTAGTGTGTGTGTTTTAACTGAGGATGATTCAGTGGGAGATATGTGTGTAGAGTTTTGGTAAGTGTGTTTGTGTGTGTGTATGGATGTGATTTACGTGAGGAGATGAAGAGAGACTGATATCATGAATGTGTGTTTGTGAGAGTGAGTATGAGGTGGTCCACTCTCTCACTTTCCTTATCTCTAAAAAGTTAATGGTTTTACTTGAAATTCTAGGGGAAAATTTTTTTAAAATCTAAGAATAATTTAAAACAAGATTTTAGAAATATAAAATGATAATTTATTGTTTTGAAGAATGCAAAATTACCATGAAAACACATTTCAAAGAAAATTTGTGTTACAGGGTAACTTTTTGGGAGTATGTCCTAGAAATTCCCCCTGATCCCCAGGGTTAGTATTCTTTGGTGGACTTTAAGATTGAGAAGCAGAGAACTAAAGAAGTAGCTTTATCCTTTGAAAAGATATCAATGTATCAATAGTCAAATATTCCTGGGGTTTTAGTCATTATCCTTGTATCCCAAATGACCTTGGCTCAGAGGAATTCAAAGAACTTATTTCAACTTCTCTATTTGGCTGTGATCCAGCATTAGAATCCAGATTTCTATACTCTTAATTTTGTCCAGTTTCTTACAAGCCACATACATGTCCTTTATGATACAGTAAAGCCAATATCTTCTATATATAAGCATGGTTTTTCCATTGTAATCACCAAATTGCCTATGCTTAAAAAGCAAACGTAAATGCACATGGTTAAAAACAATCGTTATACAAGACTTAGTACACTAGATAGCCATCTTATTACATCCACCACCACTTTCATCCCCTTTCCCAGTTCCAGGAGAAGCTCTTAGGCCTGTTCCCTTTGATGTTAACATGAGTCAAAAACCTTAAACCGTTACCTCTTGTTCCAATTTTAGGTATAACTTATTTGATTTCCTACTATAGAATATGACCAAGTAGCTTTCTTTACCACATTCTTCATTAACTTCATTGTTGTCCCAACACCCCTCCAAATATATATTATCTCACCCATTGTTTTAGTTTCCTTGGCTGCTGAAAGCAGAGTCCATGAAATGGTTTCTGCTTAAACAATGGGAATTTATTAGCTTACAGTTGAGGCCGGGAAAATGTCCGATTAAAGGCATCATCAAGGCAATACTTTCTTCCCAAAGACCAGCTGCCAGCCATCATTGGCTCCATTGCCATATGGCAAGGCACATGGTGGCATCTCCTGATCTCTCTTATGGGTTTCACTGCTTTCAGCTTCTTGCTTCCGTGGCTTCCTCTCTATATTCTTCCTATTTTTAAAGGAACTCCAGTAAAAGATTTAAGACCCATCCTGAATGAGGTGGGTCACAACTTAACTGAAGTAGGCTCATCAAAAGGTCCTCCTTATAAAGGGTCCAGACCCACAGGAATGGTTTACCATTAAGAACATGCCTTTCTGGGGTAATGCAGTTTCAAACCACCATACTCATCCTCCTAATATATCATGAAATTAAGTGTGTATATTATTAGGATTATTTAAACATTACTCATAATTGAGGTATGTATTGTACTATGTTTACATTTCCTTTCATTTACAACTCTTCATTTCTGGAGGTACATTTACCTTTATTTACTTATTTTCTGGTGTTTTGCGAAAAGGCAGCATTAACAAACCAGAACAGATTTTGATACCAGAGAAATGGGGTGCTGCTGAGTTTGCAAATACCAAACATGTTGGAACAGCTTTTTAAATGGATAAGGGGAAGCTTCTGGAAGAATTGTGAGGAGCTTGATAGAAAAGGCCTAAACTGCTTTGAAGAGACTGTTTGTGGAAATATGGAGTCTGTTCTAGTTTGCTAATGCTGCCAGAATGCAAAACACCAGAGATGGACTGGCTTTTATAAAATGGGGTTTATTTGGTTACACAGTTACAGTCTTAAGGCCATAAAGTGTCCAAGGTAACACATCAGCAATGGGGTACCTTAACTGGAGGATGGTCAGTGGTGTCTGGAAAACCTCTGTTAACTAGGAAGGCATGTGGCTGGCATCTGCTCCAAAGTTCTGGTTTCAAAATGGCTTTCTCCCAGGATGTTCCTCTCTTGGCTGCAGTTCCTCAAAAATATCACTCTTAGTTGCTCTTGCGGTGTTTGTCCCCTCTTACCTTCACCAGAGCAAGAGTCTGCTTTCAACAGCCATCTTCAAACTGTGTCTTATCTGCAGCTACTCTCTCAGCTTCTGTGCATTCTTCAAAGTGAAGAGTCTGCTTTCAACGGTCATCTTCAAACTGTCTCTCATCTGCAGCTCCTCTCTCAGCTCCTTTGTCTTCTTCAAAGTGTTCCTCCTGGCTATAGCAAGCTCGCTCCTTCTGTCCGAGCTTATATAGTGCTCTGGTAAACTAATCAAGGCCCATGCTGATGGGTGGGGCCACAGTTCCATGGAAATTATCCAATGAAAGATCTCACCCACAGTTGAGTGATCATATCCCCACAGAAACATCCAATCAAAAGTCTCCAACTCAGTCGACACCAATATGTTTCCTGCCCACACAAGACCGCATCAAAGATAATGGCATTTTGGGGAACATAATACATCCAAACCAGCACAATAACTGTATGTTCTTTTCCTTTCAGTCTATTAATATGGTATATTGCATTGGCTTGATTGTCTTATGCATCCTTGCATTCTTGGAATACATTCTACTTGGTGGTAGTATATTATCAATAATGTGCTGATGAATTTGGTTTACTAGTACTTTCTTGAGGATTTTTGCATCTATATCCTATTGGTCTTTAATTTCTGATTTTTGTGAATTCACCAGTGATACTATTTGTTCTCAACTTTTCTTTGTTGGGAGGTTTTTTGTTTGTTTGTTTGTTTTATTACTGAGTCAATGTCTTTACTTATAATTGTCTTTCGAGACCTATTTCTTCTTGAATCAAATTAGGTAATTTGAGTGTTTCTAGAAATTTGTCCATTTCATTTAGGTTAACTTGTTTGCACACAACTGTCCATGGTATCCTCTTACAATCCTTCTTATGATATTGATAATAATGTCCCTCTTTCATTTTGGATTTTGTGTCCTCTTTTTTTCTTTGATAGTCTAGCTAAACGTTTTTCAGTTCTATTGATCTTTTCAAAGAACCAATTTTTGGTTTCAAAAATTCTCTCTATTGTTTCCCTTTCTCTGTTTCATTTATCTATGCTGTAATCTTTATCATTTCCTTCCTTCTGCCACTTTGGGTTTGGTTTGTTCTTCTCTTTCTGGTTCCACCAGGTGTGAGTTTAGATTAGTAAATGAGATCTTTCCTTCTTTTTAATGTAAGCATTTACAGGTGTAAATTTTGCTCTGAGAACCCCCTTTGCCATATCCCGTAAGTTTTGATATGTTGTCTTTTGTTCCTTCATTCCAAGATATTCACTAATTTCTCTTGTGATTTCTTCTTGAACTCATTGATTGTTTAAGACAACCCTGCTCTTTTTTTTATTACTATTTGCATGTTTAATTTCCAAATATTTGTGAATTTTCTAGCTCTTCTTTGTTATTGATTTCTAGCTTCATTAAAAGAAGATCCTCTGCATGATTTCAATCTTTTAAAATTTATTGAGACTTCTCTGGTGACCTAACACAGTCTTATCACAGAGAATGATTTACATTCACTTCAGAAGAATGTGTATTCTGCCGTTGTTGAAGTGTTTTATATATGTCTGTCTAGTTGATTTATGGTATTGTACAAATCCTCTAGTTATTTACTGATCTTCTATGTGGTCAATCCATTAATGAAGGTGGTGTATTGCAGTCTCTTACTGTTGATGTAGAACCATCCATTTTTTAAGTCAGTCAATATTTGCTGCATATCTTTTGGGAATTTCTTGTTAGGTGCATAGTTTATAATTGTTATATCTCCTTGATGAATAGACACATAAATCAAATATAGTGTTCTTCTTTGTCCCTTTTAACAATTTTTTACTTGAAGTCTATTATGTCTGATAATAGCATTGTCACCCCACTTTTGATTACTTTTAGCATGGAATATTTTTTCCTATACTTTCAATTTCACCCTCCTTGTTTTTGGATTTAAGGTGAGTCTCTTGTAAACAGTATATAGTTGGGTAATGCTTTTATCTAATCTGCCAATCTCTGCCGTTTGACTGGAGAGTTTAATATACTTACATTTAAAGTAACTACTGATAATGCAGGACTTTCTTCTGCCATTTTGCTATTTGGTTTTTCTAAGTCTTATGCCTCTTTCTCCCTCAATTCTTCCATCACTGCCTATTTTTGTATTTAGTTGATCTTTTGAGGCAAACTCTTTAGGATTCCTTCTTTACAGATTTTTCAGGTAGTTTCTTTATGGTTAACATGGGCCTTATATTTAACATCTTAAATTTATAAAAATCTTGTAGCATGCACAAATATGTTCCTGTACTCCTCCTTCCCTCCACTTCTATGTTATTCTTGTCATTACATATTTATACATTGTGTCCAAAAACATAGCTTTATCATTACTTTTATGCCTTTGCATTTTAGATCTTGCAAGAAGTACAAAGTGGCATTACAAACCAAAAATGCAATAATACTGGCATTTAAATTTACCAATGTAGCTAGCTTTACTGGAGTTCTTTATTTCATGTAACTTAGATCTACTGAAATCCCTTTAGCATTTCTTGTAGGGAAGATATAGTGATGATGAATGCCCTCAGCACTTGTTTATCTGGGAATGTCTGTATCTCATTTTTAAGACATTTTTGCTGGTGATAGGATTCATGGTTAGTATTTTTTCTCTTCCAGCATTTTAAATATGTCATACCACTGTCTTCCTGCTGCCATGATTTCTGAGGAAAAACTGGAACTTAATCTTATTGACTTTCTCCTGCACATGATATGTTACTTTTATTGTGGCTTTTTCATTTGGCAGCTTAGTTTTGTGTCTTCGTGTGGATCTTTGGAAGTTTATCCTGTTTTGACTTCATCAAACTTTTTAGGTGTATATATTCATACACACACAAATTTGGGGAATTTCAGCCATTATTATTTCAAATATTCTTTGGGTCCCATTCTCTCCTCCTTCCTCTGAAACTCCCATAATACCTATGTTGGTATGCTTGATGTTGTCCAACAAGTTTCTTAAGCTCTATTCACTTTTCTTCATTCTTTTTTCTTTCTACTTCTCAGACTGAATAATTTCAGTTGTTTTCAAGTTCACCAATTCTTCTGCCATCTCCAATCTGGTGTTGAATCCTTCTTGGGAATTTTTTATTTCAGTTATTGTGGACTTCAGCTGTTTGGTTTCTTTTTATGATTTCTATCTCTTTACTGAAATTCTCACTTTGCTCTTGTATTGCTTTCCTGACTTCCGTTTCTTCATTGCCTATGTTTTCATTTAGCTTTTTAAGCATATTTAAGACAGTTTTTCAAAAGTCTTTGACTGGTGTACCCAAAGACTGGGTTCCCCGTCCATGGTTTCTGATTCTTTATCTTGTTCCTTTGAAGGGCCATTGTTTCCTGTTTATTTTTATGCCTTGTAATCTTTTGTTGCACACCAGGCATTTTAATATTTTAATGCATAATCTATGGATTTTCACTACTGAGGTATCTTTTCCTTTAGTTTGTATTCAGCTAGTATTATGACAGAGATTTCCATGAATGCCAGAAGCTAGCAGAGAGAAAGAGACAGAATGAAAAAGAAAATACCTTTCCCAGTCTTTGCACATTGGCCTGTGCAAGTACTCTCCATCGGAGCTTAGCCAGCCTAACAATGAGCATAATGAATAGCCTGAGGTGAAAGTAAAGGGTCCTCTCTAATCTTTTTAAAGTATGCCTTATTCTGGAGAGGCACACATGGCCTTATGAATTTACACAGATATGAATGCATGACATTCCCCAGGAAATAAACCCTCTACCCAGTCCTAGACACTATACTCTCTGTCTTAAAGGCAGTAAACCTTTGTCCCAGGCAGCTGTGATGAGTATTTTCTTATACTGTTTTAACCGTCCAGCAAATCACTTCAATGTGAAAAGTAAGTTCTGGGACAGTGAGCCAGAGATGAGTGTCCCAATTCAGGCCTTCATGCTGCTACCTGACAGACTAGTACAGACATATCTGTATCCCATATATGTACAAGGGTCACTCTGCTTTCTCCTGAACAGGGCCTAAGGATCCACACAGGCAGTACAGGCCAGCTCCGCATCAAGCTGAGGAGGAGTGGGGAAGGGCCAGCAGAGGTGCCATGAGGTTTTCCTACCATTTTTACCTTGCCTTTTCTTGATTCAGCATTTGCTTGGTTGCTGTAAACTTTTCACTATTTTCTGGAGTCCTGAGAAAGTTGGGTCTACCTGTTTCTGCTTGTTTTTCTAAGTTTTTTAGGGGAACTGGATTTTTTTTTAAATTCAGTTTGCCATATAGTCACATCTGTCCATACACTGGATAAAGGAAGTGTGAGCCACAAAGTTTTCACAATCACACAGTCACACTGTGTAAGATACATAGTTATACAATGTCTTCAAGAATCAAGGCTACTGGGTTGCAGTTCAACTATTTCAAGTATTTCCTTCTAGCTATTCCAATATACTAAAAACTACAAAGGGATATCTATATAGCACATACAAATGCACTCCAGAATGATCTCTCAACTTAATTTGAAATCTCTCAGCTACTGAAACTTTATTTTCTTTCATTTCTCTTTCCCCTTTTGATAAAGAAGACTTCCTCTATCCCATGATGCCAGGTCCAGGCTTATCTCTGGGAGTCATGTCCCATGTTTCCAGGGAGATTGATACTCCTGGGAATCATGGAAGAACAGAATTTTAGAACTTCTCTCTCAGTCATCTTGCTAACATTTTCCCCTAGCATGCTTTTTTTTCTAGACATAGCAAAGATTATTCTAAAATGTATATGGAAAGGCAAAGGAACTAGAACAGGTAAAACTATTGAAAGAGAAGAAAATAAAGTGGCAGGCATAAGTCTGTCTGATTTCAAGACTTACTATGTAGCTAGAGTAATCAATATGTATGGTTTTGGCAGATGGACAGACATATAAATCAGAGTAACAAAACAAAGAACCCAGAAATAGACCTAGACACATATGACCAAATGTGTTTGTTTGTTTCTTTTTTAACAAAGATGGAAAAGCAATTTCAAGGAAAGATAGTCTTCAATAAATGTTTCTGGAGCAATTGGACAAATAAATTCACATTGGCAAATAAATGATCTTTGACCTAAGTCTTTATACAAATATTACTTCCAAATGAATCAAAAACTTAAATATTAAATGTAAAACTACAAAACTTTTAGGAAAAAAATAGGAGAAAGTATTTAGGCTTTAGAGCTAGCCAAAGAGTTTTGAGATTTGATACCAAAAGTACTATTCATAAAAGCAACAATTGATTAATTGGATATCATCAAAATTAAAAACGTTTGCTCTTTGAAAGACCGTGTTTAAAAGATGAAAAGATAATCTATAAACTGGAAGAAAATCTTTGAAATTGACATATCCAACAAAGGACTAGTGTCTAGAATATATAAATAACTCTCAAAATTCAACAGTAAAATAAATAATCCAATTAGAAAATGGGAAAAAGACATGAACAGCCATTTCCAGAAGGAGATATAAGGATGACAAATAGGCATATGAAAAGATATTATTAGCCATTAGGGAACTGTAAATTAAAACCATGAGATATCCCTACATACCTATCAGAATTGATAAAATAAAAAATAAGGACAACAAATGATTGCAAGAAAATAGAGGAACTGGATCACTCATACATCACTGGTTGGAAAGTAAAATGGTATAGTCACTGTGGAAATCAGTTTGGCAGTTTCTTAAAAAACTAAACATGCAACTTTCCTATGACCCAGCACATGTACTCTTCCATATTTATCTCAGAGAAAAGAAGACATATGCTCACACAAAATCCCACGTGAGAATGTTTACAGCACTTTATTTTCTTTTTTAACTTTTTATTTTAAAATAATTTCAAACTTACAGGACAGTTGAAAAAGTAATACAAACCCCATACAGAGAACTCCAACATATCTCCACCTACCCACCCCCAATACCCAGATCCATTTTTAACAGTTATAGCAGCTTTATTTTTATAGCCAAAAAGTGGAAACAACCCAGATGTCATTCAAGCAGTGAATGATTAAATGAACTCTGGTATATCCATACAATAGAATACTACTTCACGATAAAAAAGAAATGAACTATTGATACACACAATAACTTGAATGAATCTCCAGAGAATTATGCTGTGCAAAAGAAGCCAATCTCATAAAGTTACATACTGTAGAACTGGTGATTCCATTTATATCACATTTTTGAAATGACAAAATTATAGAAATAGAGAACAGAGTATTTGTTGCCAGGGGTTAAGAAGGGTGTGGGGGCAGGAAGGGAGGGAGTATGGCTATAAAAGGGTAATATGAGGGCTCCTTTTGGTAATTAAAATGTTCTGTCTCCATTTCTGTGGGACCCACAGAGGAGGAGCCCATGACTCTTGGATTATTCGGGCCACATCCACATCAGCTCTGCAAATCAGCTGTAGGTTCCCAACTGGAGCAAGGAATGAAACTGTGGAAAGAAGGAATTGGATTTTTCCAATCCCAGAATTCAGGCTGAGAAGATGGCTTTAAAAAATAAGGAATGCTACCCACGCAATATATCTGCAGGAAATACCCATCTATCATCATGTCATTGAAACTTAAGGCCTCCAGATGGTTCCTATGCCAGATAAGCCCTGCAACTCATAGGGCCCAGTCTCTCCAAGAACATCAATCAGTTTCATTCCTCTACCTCATAAGACTGACAGCCTTTTCCAGCATGAAGAATTAAAATGGTCATTGCCCAGATATCCCTGAAGAGTGAGAGAATGATCAAACCAGAGGGAGGAGATATAACTGAGAAATTAGTTTTTAACAAATGATTGACTATTGATTCACTATATAAATATTTCTTTTTAGTTTCTAGTGTATTAAAATAGCCAGAAGGAGATAACAGAAATTGTTGAACAGTAATCCAGTAGCCTTGATTATGATTATATAACTATATAGTTTTTATCATGTGACCATGTGATTGTAAAAACCTTGTGACTGACACTCCCCTTATCTAGTGTATGGGTAGATGAATAACAAAATAAAGATATGAATGAAAAAAAAAATAATCACAGGTCAGGAATTGGGGAAAATATCCCTATGTAAACAATGGACAATAGTTAATAATACTACTTTAATAATCTTTCATCAATTGTAACAAATGTAAAAGTAGTAGAATTACAAAAACAAGTTTATGAATTGTAACAAAGTGTCCACACCAATGCAAGTTTTGTTGGGGTGGTGTATGGGAATCCTGTATTTTATGTGTGATTTTTCTGTAAATCCACAACTTCTCTAATAAAAATAAAACACCTCCTGAAAGGCAGGACTTGAAAGAGATTGTAGTTATTATTGTTAACATTTTCACTTGTAAAATAACACCAGAAATTTATATCCTTAAAATAAATTTCAAACATGGCTTAACTATTTATCCTTGTGCAGCAATCTGTAAAATGGAAAACATCGTGACAAATAAATTTATAATGAAGTCTTTGGGCATGGTTATTTCAAGACTAAATTAATATTTTAATCTTAGGGTGTTATCTGTTTAAAAATATTTAAAAACCACTTTACCTTTGGAATTCTCGCTGAAATCATTCTAGTAAAGTGAGTGGACAATTATAAAATATTAACAGAGTTAAGGGGTTTCATTGCTCTTTTAGTATCTTTGTTATTATTTTGAAACTTTTAAAGGAGTGGTCTATTGTTTAATAAAAAAAATTCATAGACACTTAAAAATGTTCTGTGTCTTGACTGTGTCAATTTCATTGTCCTGTTTATGATATTGTACTATAATTTTGCAAGATGTTACCATTGGAGGAAATGGAGTAAAGAGTATAAGATATCTTTGTGTATTATTTCTTTCTACTCTGTTGGAACTAAATTATCTCAAAATAAAAAGCTTAATTAAAAAATAGTTAGGGGAGGGGGCAGAGCAACATGTCAGCATAGTAAGGTGTGGAATTTAGTTAGTCCTCTAGAACAACTAGTAAATAAACAGGAACAACTAGTAAATAATCTGGAACAACTCTTGGGAGACATCTGTGAAAGAACACACATCATACACCAGTCTGGAAAGGGTGGAGCAGCTGAGAATGCAGCACAGAATCATAAGTAAAGCACCACAAACCTGGAACCAGCACCCCTTACCCCTCGGACAGGGCAGGCTGATCTGAAACACTGCCCTGTGAAAAAAATAAACAGGTTACAGGGAAAGTAACTCAACCAAGTTCCAATTGGGGTTTTAATTAACACATTTGTACTACTGAATACAAGCTACATGCTCAGAGCAAGAAGGGAAGCAGGTTCCTTCCAGCAGGGAGGAGGCAGGGCTGACAGGAAAATAATACGTAAACATATAAAAACAGAGACTTTTGGAGATGGCTGACTTCAGAATACTGGAAGATGGCTGTGTCCCAAGAAAACTGAGGAGGTGGGGACTGGCTCTGAAAAGGGGCTTTTGCTCTTTTTCCTTTTTTTTCCCTCTCATTCTAAGCAGCCCATTAGAGAAAGCCTCAGGCATCTTCAATTCCATGATGACCCAGGCAAGTGTGGAGTTAACAAAAGCAGAAAGACAAAGGAGGAAATCAAATGGAGAAGATAACTCTCTTGGGGTTGTATCTTCCCTAAGACAAGGGGGTGGGACTAGCTCAAGTGGCTGCCCTCCCTCAGAGAATTCAGACCCCAGGGCCTGGGGGAAAACAAACCAGAAACAACTTAAGCTTGGCTTCTGACACTCTTGGTCCCTCACCAGGTCAGGGTCCACTGTGAATTAAAGAGACCCCACCTTTTTACACTGGTGGAGAGCTGTGGGCTGACAAACGCCACCTGCTGGGCTGGATAGGGAAAGCACAGTCTAGAGACCTCACGGGAAAGTCTGTCAATATTCTAGGAACCACCCTCAGGGATACCTAATACTGAATATATAGCTTCCTTTTGAGACCTGAGCCCCCATGGTCTGGGAAAATCTGATTGGGCATTCAAGGAAATCAGATGCCTAGACAACAAAAAATGAAATCACACTAGGAAAAATGAAGATATGGCCCAGTCAAAGGAACAAACTTACATTTCAACTGAGATACACGAATTGAAACAACTAATTATTAATCAAATATCCTAAATCAATTAAAACTTCAATCAAAAAATCAATTCAAAGAGTTGAGGGAAGATATGGCAAAAGAGATGAAGGATATAAAGAATTCATTGGGTGAACACAAGGAAGAAATCAAAAGTTTGAAAAATCAACTGGCATAACTTATGGGAATGAAAAGAACAATACAAGAGAAGAAAGACGCAATGGTGACATACAGCAGCAGATTTCAAGAGGCAGAAGAAAAGATTCATAAAATTAGGACATCTGAAACCCTACATACAAAAGAACAGATGGGGAAAAGAATGGAGAGATATGAGTAATGTCTCAAGGAACTGAGTGACAACATGAAGCCCATGAATGTATGTGTCATGGTATCCCAGAAGGGGAAGAGAAAAGGGGCAGAGGCAATAATGGAGGAAATAGTCACTGAAAATTTCCCATCCGTTATGAAAAACATAAAATTACAGATCCAAGAAGTGTAGTGAATTCCAAACAGAATAGATCTGAATAGACTTACACTAAGACACTTAATAATCAGATTATCAAATGTCAAAGACAAAGAGAGAATTCTGGAAGCAGCAACAGAAAAGCGATCCAACACATACAAGGGAAGGTCAATAAGACTATGTGCAGATTTCCCAGTAGAAACCATGGAGGAGAGAAGGAAGTAGTATGATATATTTAAGATACTGAAAGAGAAAAACCACCAACCAAGAATTTTATATCTTGCAAAACTGTCCTTTAAATATGAGGGAGAGTTTAAAATATTCTCATACAAACACACAATGAGAGAGTTTGTGAACAAGATACCTGCTCTACAGGAAACACTAAAGGGAGCACTACAGACAGATAGGAAAAGGCAGGAGAGAGAGGTTTGGAGCACAATGTTGGGAGACAGTAGCAGAATAAAGTAAGTACACTGAACAAAGATGACTGTGAGTTTGGTTGAAAGAGAAAGGTTAGGGGCATGTGGAACACCTGAAGGAAAGACAGAAGATAAAGACTGGGACTGTGTGGCTTAGTGAAACCTAGAGCAGTCAATGATTGTGATAAAATGTACAAATGTGTTCTTGCATGACGGAGAACAAATGAATGTCAACTTTGCAAGGTGTTAAAAGGGGTGGTATTCAGGGAAAAGCACAATCAATGCAAACTAGAGTCTATAGTTAACAGTAACATTGCAATATGCTTTCTTTAATTATAACAAAGGCAATACACCAAAGCTAAATGCCTGTAAGAGGGGGACATAAGGGAGGGGTATGGGATTCTTGGCATTAGTGTTGTTGTCTGGCTTTTTTATGGTATTTTATTTTATTTTAACCTTTTGTGGCTTTTTAGTTGTTTTCTTTTTCTTTTGTCTTTTTACTTTTTTTTTACTTCTTTCTCTGTGGCTTTATTTTATCTTATTTTTACTTTTCCTTTTATCCTTTTTATTTCTGACCTTATTGCTGTATTTTATTTTATTTTTACTTTCCCTTTTATCTTTTTTTATTATTCTTTTGTTTCAATTCTTTTTTGAGTAATGAACATATGTAATGCACAACCATATGATGATACTGTAAACAATTGTGCACTGTGGATGACTGTATGGTATTTGAATATATCCCTATAAAATTGCAGGGAAAAAATAAATAGAGGGATACAAGTGCTAGAAAGAACTTGGAGAGAGAGATGTATGTATTCACTGTTGGTGGGGAAGTAGAATGGTGTAGCCTATCTGGAGGACTGTACAGTGGTCCCCCAAGAAGCTAGGTAAATGGGGGTTTCAAGGTCCTGCAACCTTAGTATGGGGTATGTACTTGCAAGATCAGAGAGCATGGACATGAATGGACATTTACACACTGGTATATATAGCAGGAGTATTCACTATTTGAAATAGATGAAGGTGGCCTAAAAGTACATTGACTGATGAACAGAATGGTGAACTGTAGTGTATACATACAATAGAATACTGAGCAGCCACAAGAAGAAATGAAGCTGTGAGACACACAACTAAGTGACTGGATCTTGAGTACAACATTTTTTGAGTGAAGCGCCAGAAATGAGGACAAACATTACAATGCCTCACTAATATGGACTAATTATAATGTGTAAACTCTGAGAACTGAATTTAGAACACAGCTTATCAGGGAAATGCTTATTGTAATGGTCCCTAGATTTTAAGCTCTTGCAGCAGTCACATCTATTCCTGAGTTTTAACGGTTATCTCTAAATCCTGAGATGCTGAGTTCCTTGTGTATAACCTGGTCAGTCTCTGGAACTTGGGGTATCTGTGTGACACATGAGACTTGAAGCTCGAACTTGGCAGCTATGAATGTCAGTATTACCCCATATGGCAACTGTTGAAAGAGCTGAAAAAGAATTAGACTTTAATTAGAGATATGAATGAAGAGAATCCGGTTAGGACTAAGGCAAATCAGGCCCAAGAGTAAAGGACAATACTGACTGGGTTTTAAAACTACAACTTATGTATGAGACCAAGGGAAGAGATGTTTATCTGGTATAGGATCTATATTTTCTGTAGCACATTAGATAATTTAACCTGTACAATCAGTTTGTTTGAATACCATAGGTGCATGGAGCTTTGAATGGGAAGTGGGATTTAGTGAATTAGTACAGGCTGGGGTGAAATCCCGACACATCCCAGAGTGATATGGGCAGAGAGTATAAGTGTATTTGTGTCCCCCCCCCCCCCAGGAGCTGGGGGGAAATGCAGAAGTGTTGGACTTCCCCACGAGGACTGCCAATTTAGTGGGCCGAGCCCTCGATCTGGGGGCCTTCCCCTGTGAGGCTTAGTTGCTGGGGGTGGGGCTGAGCCCACTTATAATTGTGCCTAGGAGTCACCCCCCAAGAGCCTCTTTGTTGCTCAGAGATGGCCCCCTCTCTCTCTAAGCCCACTGGGCAGGTGAACTCACTACCCTCCCCTCTACATGGGTTATGACTCCCAGGGGTGTGAATACCCCTGACAATGAGGGAAAATCAACTCCTGGAGATGAGCCTGGACCCAGCACTGTGGGATTGAGAGGACCTTCTTTACCAAAAGGGGGAAGAGAGATGAAACAAAATAAGATTCCTGTTTTTGTAAATAAAGTTTTATTGGAATCTTTATTTAATATCATCCATGGTTGCTTTCACAATTTAGTGGCAGATTTCAAATGGAGTCAAGAGGTCACTCTGGTGGGTATTCTTATGTGCTATATAGATATCACCATTTAGTCTTTAGTGTGTTGGAATGGCTTGTGGGAAATACCTGAAGCTGTCAAACTGCAATCCAGTGACATTGATTCTTGAAGACAATTTTATAACTATGAAGATTGCATAGTGTGACTGTGTGACTGTGAAAACCTTGTGGCTTGCACTCCCTTTATCCAGTGTATGGACAAATGAGTGGAAAAATGGGGAAAAAAATTGGAAGAATAGGGTGGGATGGAGGGGATAGAAAGAGTCAGGGGTTCTTTTTTGCTTTTATTTTTATTTTGGAGTAAGGAAAAGGTTCAAAAATTGATTCTGGTGATGAATGCACAACTGTATGATGGTGCTATGCATAATTAATTATACACTATGGATAACTGTAGGGTGTGTGAATATATCTTAATTAAACTGTATTTTTTAAAAAGTAAATGAACAATGGGGGGAGAGGGGGAATGGGATGTTTTAGATGTTCTTTTTTATTTAAATTTTTATTTTCACTTTTTGGAGTAATGAAAATGTTCAAAGTCTGTGGTAATGAAAGCACAACTATATGACGATACTGTGAACAACTGATTGTACACTTTGAATGACTGTATGTTATGTGATTAAATATTACTAAAATTTCATTTAAAAAACTAATAATAAATAAACTTTGACACTGTAAAAAAAAAGTTAGGAATAATTTGAAGCAAAGGTCAGAGGTGAGCAGTCGTGGCAGAGACAGCGTGGCCTGCAAAGCCTAAAATATTTACTATCCAGCTATTTACAGAAAAAGTTTGTCAACCCCTGAGTTAAAGGGAAAATGAGCAGGATTTCTACACCAAAATCTACAAAATATTCCTGAGAGAATTATAGATCTAAAAAAATTGAGAAATAGAAGGACTGAGAGACCTTAACATTGCTAAGACATCAATTCTCCAAATTGACCTGTAGATTCAATTCAATACCATCAAAATCCCAGCTAGTTGTTCATAGAAATGGACAATCTAACTCTAAAGACCAAAGACCAAAATAGCCAAAACAATCTTGAGCAAAGTTGGAGAACTTATACAGTCTGATTTGAAGAATCACTATAAAGCTATAGTAACCAAGACAGTGTGGGGTTAGCACATAGGAACAGACAAATAGACCAATGGATCTGAATAAAGAGTGCAGAAATAGACCCACCCATATGTGGTCAATTGATTTTTCACAAAGGAACCAATGCAATTCAATGAGGAAAGGAAAGTCTTTTCAGCAAAAGGCACTAGAATAACTGGATAAATATATGGAAAAAATGTACCACAATCCATATCTCACACCATACACAAAAATTAATTAAAGATAGACCAAAGACCTAGTTGTAAAAGCTAAATCTGGAAGTAAAAGGGGGAGGGAAAAATGGGGACATGAATGCTAATGGTATGGGGTTTCTTTTAGGGGTGACGAAAATATTTTGGAATTAGGTTGGTGATGGTGGTTATATAATCTTGTGAATACACTAAAAATCACTGAAGTGTATACTTTTAAATGGTGAATTTTATAGTATGAATTATATCAATAGAATAAATTTTTAAAATGTTTTGTATTTCAAAAGAACATAGAATATTATTGCAACTGTTGGGCAGGCAAAGTTTTCTTAGAAAGGACCTCAAAATCACCTAACATAGAAGTAAAAAAATGGGTACAGTGTATTTAATCACAATTTAAAATTTCTCCTCATCAAAAGTGTGCTGGTTTGAATCTATTATGTCCCCCACAAATGCCATGTTCTTTAATGCAATCTTGTGGGGGCAAACTTATCATTTCCATGGAGATGTGACCCCGCCCATTCTGGGCAGGTCTTAATTAGATCACTGGAGTCCTTTAAGAGCACTCACAGAGAGAAGGACTTCAGAGAAGCTGAGAACGACATTTCAGAGACAGCCATTGAAACCAGACACTTGGAGATGCTGGGAGATGCAGACAGAAGTTTGGAGATGCTAAGCTAAGAGATGAAACCCAGAGTTTGCCCCAGAGAAGCTAAAAGAGAACCCCCAGGTGCTTAGAAAGAAACACCCTGAGAGAACAAGCAAGGATGCACAGGAGATGAGAGAGAGAAGCAAAGAGAGACAGAAGCCCAGAGAAATTTTGGAGAAAGCCATTTTGAAACCAGAACTCAAGAGCAAAGGACCAGCAGATGCCAGCCACACGTCTTCCGAGCTGACAGAGTTGTTCCGGATGCCATCAGCATTTCTTCAGTGAAAGTATCTGTGCCAGTTTGAATGTAGTATGTCCCCCAAAACACCATTATCTTTGATGCAATCTTGTATGGGCAGACATATTAGTGTTGATTAGATTGTAATTCTTTGATTCAGTGTTTCCATGGAAATGTGACCCACCCAACTGTAATTGATAACTCTGATTACATAATTTCCATGGAGGTGTGGCCCTGCCCATTCATTATGGGCCTTGATTAGTTTACTAGAGCACCATATAAGCTCAGACAGAAGGAGCAAGCTTGCTAAGGCCAAGAGGGACATTTTGAAGAACACACAGCAGCTGAGAGAGGAGCTGAAGCTTACAGAGCAACATTTTGGAGATGACCTTTGAAAGCAGACTTTTGCTCCGGAGAAGCTAAGAGAAGACAAGTGCCCCAAGAGCAACTAAGAGTGACATTTTTGCAGAGCTGCAGCCTAGAGAGGAACGTCCTGGGAGAAAGCCATTTTGAAACCACAACTCCAGAGCAGATGCCAGCCACGTACCTTCCTAGCTAACAGGTTTTCCGGACACCATTGGCCATCCTCCAGTGAAGGTACCCAATTGTTGATGGGTTACCTTGGACACTTTATGGCCTTAAGACTATAAGTGTGAAACCAAATAAAAGCCCTTTTAAAAAAGCCAATCCATTTCTGGTATTTTGCATCACGGCAGCATTAGCAAACTGCAACAGTATCCTCTTGTTGACGTCTTAGTTTGGACACTTTTATGATGTTAGAACTATATATTTTTAACCTAATAAATCCCCTTTATAAAAGCCAATCCATTTCTGGCATTTTGCATAATGGCAGCTTTAGCAAACCATAACACAAATACAGCATTATGAAAATGAAAAAAATAAACCAAACCTTTGGAAAAAAAAAAAAATCACAACACATGACAACTATTCAAAATGTCAGATAAGTTCCTAAAATTAATAATCATAACAAATAACCCAATTTTAAAAAATGGACAAATATTTAAACAATTCACAGAACATATCTTTTGTATTATGGGGTTTTTACAAATGTTTTATCCAAGCTCAAGTTTTAGTCAGGGTAATAAAATCTAGGCTTCTGAGGCAAGAACCAATAAGCACAGGAAAAGGAACTCAGCATCATTAGTCATAAGAGAAATGCAAACTAAACCTACAATGTACCACTTCACACAAACTAGAATGACTAAAATTCAACAGCTGGACAATAATGATGTTGCCAATGAAGTGGGGTAATTAGAAATCTCATATATATTAGGTGGGAGTATAACATGGAACAACCACTATCAAAAGATATTTTGCGATATCTATTAAAGTTAAACATATGGGTACTTTATGACCCAGCAAATCTATTTTAGGGTACTTAAAACCAACAGAATTAAGTGCATGTGTACATCAAAAAACTGGTAAAAGGATGTTCGTAGCACATAACTCATAGTATACAAAAACAACCCAAATGTCCCATCAACAGGAGAAGAGGTAAATTATGGTATATACAGACAATTTAATACTCACAACAAATGACAAATAACACACTACTGCTAAATACAGCAACACTGATAACTCTTACAGATATGCTGGGCAAAAGAAGCCAGACACAAGAGTACATACTGTATGATTCCATTTATGTAAAGTTCAAAAACAAACAAAACCAATCTCTTGTGATAGAGGTCAAAATAATGGTTAACCTTTAGCGGTCTCAATTGGGAAGAGACATGAGAGAGCCATCTGGGATGTTGAAAAGGTTCTATATCTTTATTTGATGGTAGTTGCATGTGTTTATATTACATTTAAACCATCATTGAGCTATGATTTTAGGACGTATACTCTATATTGCACAAAAGAAAAAGAAATCACCCACACTCAAAATAAGTAGCAGATCTGTTTTTTGAAACCACATTTCTCTAACTACAAAATCAGTTCCCTTTATATTCTGTTTTTTGTGTCTGAAGGTAAAATTTTATTACACAGAGTAAAACCTGAGCATGGGTAATTCATTTAAAAAACCATTAGAAAAAATTGTAGGGAAATAGTGTAAAGATCTTGTGATAAGAGGTGGTTTCCTAGACCTTACACCCAAAGTATGAGCAATGAAAGAAGAAATAGATAAATGGAATCTCCTCAAAATTAAAGTTTTGCATATCAAAGGACTTTGTCAGGAAAACTAAAAAGGCAGCCTATGCAATGGGAGACAATATTTGGAAACCACATTTCAGATAAGGGTTTAATATCCAGAATATGTAAAAAGATCCTACAACTCAACAACAAAAAGACAAACAACCAAATTAAAAAATGGGCAAAAGACCTGGACAGATGCTTTTCTGAAGAAGAAATACAAATGACTCAAAAACATATGAAAAGATCCTCAATTTCACTGGCTATTAGGGAAATGCAAATCGAAACCATGAGATATCATCTTACACCTTCTAGAATGGCCATTACCAAAAAAAAAAAGAAAAACAGAAAATTACAAGGGCTGGAGAGGGTGTGGACAAAAAGGCACATGGAGGAACTGAAAGCTAAGACACAAATGGACATTTGTAAACCAATGTTTATAACAGCATTATTCCTGACTGACAACAGATGGAAACAGCCCAAATGTCCATCAATGGAAGAGTGGATAAACAAACTTTGGTAAATACATATGATGGAATATTACGCAGCTGTAAGAAGAGAGTGATGGTGCATATAACAATGTGGCTATTTATTTGGTGTAAAATCTATATGTTCCGTAGCAAACTGTATAATTTAACTTGAATGGTCAATTTATTCAAACACCATAATTACATGGAACTTTGACTAAGAAGTGAGATCTGGTTGGTTTGTACAAGTTAATCTGAAGCCCTGAAACATCCCGAAGTAATCTGGACAGAAAATAAAAATGTATTTGCAAAGCTTCGCTGAGGGACTGGGAAAAATGTGGAAATATTAAACTTCCCCACCTGGCGAATTATTGATATTCTCACAAGCACTGGGGACTACCAATTTAGAAGGCCAAGCCCTTGATCTTGGGGCTTTCCTTTATGAAGCTTGTTACTGCAAAGGAGAGGCTAAGCCTACTTATAATTGTGCCTAGAGTCACCCCCAGAGAGCTTCTTTTATTGCTCAGATGTGGCCTTTTTCTCTAAGCCCACTCAGCAGGTAAACTACCCCCTACGTGGGACATGACTTCTAGGGCTGTAAATCTCCCAGGCAACATGACATATGACTCCGGGGATGAGCCTGAACCTGGCATCATAGGATTGATAAAACCTTCTTGTACCAAAAGTGGGGAGACAAATGAAACAAAATAAAGTTTCAATGGCTGAGAGATTTCATATAGAGTCAGGAGAGATCATTCTGGAGGTTATTCTTATGCATTATATAGGTATCTCTCTACAGTTTTTAGTGTATTGGAATAGGTAGAAGGAAATACCTGAAACTGTTGAACTGCAACCCAGTAGCCTTGATTCTTGAAGACAACTGTATAGCCATGTAGCTTACACAGTGTACTGTGATTGTGAAAACTTGTGGCTCACACTCTGTTTACCCAGTGTATGGACAGATGAATAGAAAAATGGGACCAAAAATTAAATGAATAATGGGGAGGGTGGGATGCTTTGGGTGTTCTTTTTTACTTGTATTTTTATTCTTTTTTTTTTTTTTTGGAGTAATGAAAATGTTCAAAAATTGATTATTGTGATGAATGCACAGCTATATGATGGTACTGTGAACAACTAATTGAACACTGTGGATGACTGCAGACACTGTTATAGTATGTTGTACAATGATGCAAAATTAAGCAAGGCAATTGATAAAGATGTATAAGCATGATTTAACTACGAAAGCCTCATTCTCAACAATAATACTTCTGAGATCCTATCCAAAATGGATGTTTAAAATGGGAAAAAAACTGGAAAGAACTTAAAATATCCTACAAAAGGAAAATGGTTAAATAAATTATATTACATCCAGAAAAAAACAATGACAGATTTCATAATTTAATGGCATGAAAAGTTGTTTACCATATTTTGTTACATGAAGAATGTAGATTACAAAATAGTACATGTATCATGACCCTGTTTTGAATGAAAAACAAGATATTCCATGTTCATGGATAAAGAGTATTGTCAAGATGTCATTTCTTCCCAACTTGATTTATAGATTCAATGCAATCCCAATCAAAATTCCAGTAAGTTATTTTGTGACTATCAACAAACTGAATCTAAAATTTATATGGAAAATAAATAAATAAAATTTATATGGAAAGGCAAAAGACCCAGAATAGCCAACACAATACTGAAGAAGAACAGTCAGAGGACTGACACTAATTGACTGTTCAGTATTGAAAAAAGAATACACAAATATATCAATGAAACAAAATAGAAAGCCCAGAAATAAATACATGTAAATATAATCAACTGATCTTTAACAAAGGAGCAAAGACAATTCAACAGATAAAAGATCGTCTTCTCAGCAAATGGTGCTGGAACTACTAGACATCTGCATGCAAAAAAAATGAATCCAGACATGGCCTTCATACCTTTCACTAAAATTACCTCAATATAAATCATAGACCTAAATGTAAAATGCTAATGTATAAAACTTGTATAATATAACATAGCAGAAAATTTAGGTGGCCTTGGGTTTGGTGGTGACCTTTTAGATACAACTCCCAAAGTACAGTCCATGAAACAAAAAATTGATAAGTTGGACTTCATTAAAATCAGAAACTTCTATTCTACAAAAGACATTTATGTTAAAAGAATGAAAAGACAAGCCAGAGATTGGGAAAAAATATTTGCAAAACAGGTATCTGAAGGGGCTTGTATCCCAAATACATAAAGAACCCTTAAAAATCAACAGTAAGAAAACAAATAAAACAATTACAAAACACACACACACACAGAAGTGAAGAGACACCTCACTAAAGAAGAGAGATGACAAATAAGCTTATTAATCAATGCTCAACATCATGTCATTAGAGAATTGCAAATTAAAATAAGATACTACTACTACACACCTTTTAGAGTGGCTAACATCCAAAACCCTAACAACACCAAATGCTGGTGATGATGCAGAACAGCAAGAGTGTTCATTCGTTGTTGATGGGAAAGTTAAAGGGCAAAATCACGTTGGAAGTCTGGCAGTTTCTTACAAAGCTAAAAATAGACTCACCATATGATCCAACTATTGTGCTTCCAGGTATTTACCCAAAAGAGTTGGAAAAGTTATATCCACACAAAAACCTGTACAAGAATGTTTACAGCAACTTTATTCATAATTGCCAAAAATTGGAAGCAACCAAGATGTGTAGGTGAATGGGTAAACAAATGGTACATCTATACAATGGGTTATTATTTGACAATAAAAAGAAATTAGTTATCAAGCCATGAAAAGACATGGAAGAACCTTAAATTAATATTAATAGGTAAAAGAAGCCAGTCTGAAAAATCTACATACTCTGTGATTCCAACTGTATGGCACTCTAGAACAGGTAAATTATAAAGACAATTAAAAGCTCAGTGGTTGCCAGGAGTTCAGGGGGAGAGGGGAAAGGATGAAAAGGTGGAACACAGGGCATTTTTAGGGCAGCAAAACTATTCCATATGATACTGTAATGGTGGATATATGACCTTATACATTTTTCAAAAGCCACAGGACTGTACAACACAAATAGTAAACCCTAATGTAAACCACAGACTTCAGTGAATTATGTATAAATATTGGTTCATCAATTGTAACAAATGTACCACACTTATGAAAGATGTTATTGTTAGAAGAAACTGTGGGGGCAGAGGAAGTATATGGGAATTCTTTGTACTTGATGCCCAATATTCCCATAAACCTAAAACTGTTCTTAAAAAATAGTCTATTAAAAAATTCCTATATGCCTATATCCATGTGCTCACTCAGACAGAGAGAAGAAATGATTTGGAATAAAATGTTCAAAAGAGGTGTCGCTAGGTTGAAAGGAGCTGTCTCTAAGAGCTAATACATCTTTCAGAGAATTATAAAAGGAGATGTGTATGACATATGGCAGGTAGTGTCGAAGTGGTTTGAATTCTGGCTGAAGAGGCCTTTTAGACTCAAACACCACCATAAAGCTCCTAAATCTCAAATCCTGAGACACAGTAGACTCCTCTTACTGATTGCCCCTAATTTACCTGGGCTCATCTCTTGTTACCAATCTCTCAAACAACTGCTCCATTGAGGAAATCACATCTGGCTTGGAAATCAATCAATCAATCATTATCATCATCCTTGTACGTAAGAAAAGAAATGGGATTTAGTCCTAATGTGTCTATTCCATTCCCTTGGTCATCAAGTAGAAACGAAGTTGAGAGAGTTAATCTGAAAGATCAAGGTGATGACACTTTAGGAATAACACAGCAGAAATGCCCATTTGCAACTCTACAAATCATAAACCCTCATAAAATCAGTGAAGCACCCTAAAGTTTCCCCAATAAGTCACATGAAGGAAGAAGGATGCTCTAGAACACAAATTTTGAATTAGAAAGGGGAAAAGTGATATTAGTAATCAAGGAGACCCAACTGATGGGTTAAATAAATGTTTGTAGGTTCTATTTCACACCCCTGAACAAATTCTTCTGAATCGGGTGAGTGATTCTTTACTCCACCCTCAGAAATCAGTATCACATTCCTGAGTTAACATACCTATGAAATGACAGGTACCCATGTCCTCATAGGATTCTGGGATGGAATGTAAAGTTGGTCAAGACACGGGAGCTGGATAGCAAGTAGAAGTTGTTCAGGAAAGTTACTGGTTAAATAACATAAACCATGTAATAAAATACTAAGACATTAAATGCAAAATTATAGAAAAATATTTATGGAATATTTTCAAAATATAATATCAGTAAAGAAATCAATTTACCAAACAGGTTGGACAATACAATTATAGCAATATAGAGAGACTGAAAAATGTCTGCAAAGTTAAACACTTGTTTCAGTTATCTATCACTATGTAACCAACCAAAAGTTTGTGCTTAAAACAACATTCATTAGCTCATGATTCTAAGTGTTGGCACTTTCGGCTTGGCTGGGTTCTTCTGCTGGTCTCACTCATGGGATAGCAGTCAGCCTGTGGTTTGGAGGGTCCAGGATGATCTCATTTAGATAACCCGCAGTTGTTGCTGATGGTCAACTGGGCTTCTTTCTCTCCAAGTGATCTTTTGTCTTCAAGTGAGGTAGCCTTAGCCTTGACTACACAGTGGTCTCAGGGCAGGAAAAGGACAAGAACAAAAGCTGCAAGACCTTTTGAGGCTTTGTCTTGGACGTTTCACAGTGTTACTTCCACCACATTCTATTGTTCAAAGCACATCACAAGGCCCTGCCTAATAGTAACCTAACCACTGACTAGCATTTCAAGAGGAGAGCAAATATTCCCTTTTCTGAAAAGCAAAATAAAAAAGATCAACAGAAACAAACAAATTGACCTTGAGGTTGGTTTTCAGATATGCCCAGTAATGCTTTCCTTTTCCTCAGGGCTCTTCTGTTATAGAACTGAGGGGAGCAGTGTAGGGGTGTGATCATGAACTTCTGGATGTTTCTTGGAGCCAGACTGGCTAAA
The DNA here is from genome assembly GCF_015220235.1 of Choloepus didactylus. Classification (NCBI taxonomy): domain Eukaryota; kingdom Metazoa; phylum Chordata; class Mammalia; order Pilosa; family Megalonychidae; genus Choloepus; species Choloepus didactylus. Next base: position 18,476,076 of record NC_051333.1, read on the forward strand.
TTAGAACAAATTCTCCATCACCATGCAAGCTCCCCTCCTCTACCATACACATACACAGATGGAACTAAAAGGGAGACTAGAGTAATGCTAGTCTTTGTTAGTTAGAAAGGCCAGTGTGCCAGTTTAAATATATTATGTCCCCCACAGAAGCCATGATCTTTTAATCCAATCTTGTTGGGTAGAAACTTTTAATTGAATGTTTCCATTGAGCTGTGACCCACTCAACTGTGGGTGAGAACTCTGACTGAATTATTTCCATGGAGGTGTGGACCCCGCCCATTCAGGGTGGGTCTTGACTAGTTCACTGGACTAGTTAAGAGAGCTCAGGAGCCAACATAGATGCCGACATTTAGAGATGTTTGGAGTTGTGGATAGAAGGATGTTTGGAGATACTAAGCTAAGAGATGAAGCCCAGAGTTTGCCCCAAAGAAGCCAAGAGAGGACCCACAGATGCTTAGAGAGAAATGCCCTAGGAGAAAGAAGCAAGGATGTACAGAAGATGAGAGATAGGAGCTGAAACACAACTTGGGACCAGCAGACGCCAGCCACTTGCCTTTCCAGCTGACAGGTGTTCCAGACTCCATCATCCTTTCTTCAGTGAAGGTACCCTCTTGTTGATGCCTTAATTTGGACACTTTTATGGCCACAGAACTGTAAATTTGTAGCCAAATAAACCCCCTTCATAAAAGCCAATCCATTTCTGGTATTTTGCATGATGGCAGAATTAGCAAAAACTGGAAGAGCCACTGTCACTGATACCTAGGGCTGGAAACCTTCTCTAAGTTCATAGCAGTTTCCTGGGGAGAGAGCTCTGGGAATGATGTTATTCTGTAACATGGAACTTGACCTCAGACAGCTCCCAAGGGAACTCTTCTGAGGAAGGAATCCTACTCCTAGGCTCTCCTTATTATGTCTTCCTAGAACTTTCCCTAAAGTTCACTTCCAACTGTAAGATTCCCATCACCAAAACCTGTTGTGCTTTTTTGCTTGCAACCATTATTCTATGACTCAAGTATCTGATTCCCCTTTGATGACCACTCCTCTGCGGCTGGGGTCCATGTAGCATTAGGCAGAACAGAAGAAGCAGCAAGGAACCCAGGGATACAGTTCCCAAGAAACGACTGAATCTACAATTGGCCCCTAGACGGATAACAGTGACTCCACCGATACCCAGTCTGTGTTAAGCATTCAGGAGGATGCCCTGATGAAGACAACTCACGCCGCGTTTCGTTGCAGGGCTGCTCTGGTTAACCTAGGTATGTCTTCAGTGGAGTCTTCACGGGCATAGATACACTCAAGGAGATATTTTTCCACAGACCCCTCAGTCCGAACATCAAAACTAAAACTGCAGAAATGAAGCTCTACTTCGAGATACCACCAAACTCCTACGCGGTCACAGAATAAAAAAGTCTCTTCCATCACACTCACAATCGGACACAATTGCACGGTCATTTGATGTACAGTCTCAAACACCACAGTGTCACACACCCCACATAGCCGACCACGGTCACTGAAAAGGTTCCGCATCAGAACACAATCCTCGCCTCGTCACGGTCACAAACGCACCCCCACCCTCCCGCACACACATACACGTGCATACACAGGCCTGAGCTCCCGGTTCCACGTGCTCTGTCCGCACCGGGAAGGGACTGGGGCCACCTCTCGCCTCCAACACCCTGACTCAGACCAACCAAACAGCAAACCGAGCAAGACGACTATAAGGACATGTGCGGGGAATCAGAGGTAAAAGTTCAAAAGTGACCTAGGGGCTTATGGGTGGTGTAGTCCAAGATCCGAAAAGCCCGGATGTGGAGAAGGCGCTGGGAGCCCGCTGGTTGCCAGGATCGCGCGCTTTTGACCAGCGCCCCACAGGCACTTGGGAGGGCCGGACGGCGCGGGAGTGCGCAGGCGCAGATCGTTGGCCAGTAGCTGAAGGTGAAGCTGGTTCGTCTTCCCGGTGCGGAGGAGGCGGTGACCGTGGGACCAATTTGGGAGGCCGAAGAGGAAAGCGGGAACCCGGGCAGGGGAGGGCCAGCGAAAGCAGAGGAGAAAATTGGGAACCTGGGCCGGAGAGGCCAGGGAGGGAAGCGGGAATCTGGCCGGAGAAGGCGAGGAGGAAGCGGGCATCCGGGCGGAGGAAGGAACACGGATTCCGGGCCGGGAAGTGCGGAGCAGGGAACTGGTAGCCCGAGGCGGGTGTGAGCTCCGCGAGGGCAGAAATTTTGTCTTTTTTTCCTCAGAGAAACCAGTGCCTGGAACGCGGTCTAGCACACAATAGGCGCTCAGTTTATGTAGCTTTTTGTGCGTGTCCTTATGTGTGTTTGGGGGTGTGTTACTCCGTGTAAGGTTGTGGAAGCGATTGTATATTAAAGTGATAGGGTGTCTGCGTGTGTCTAGTTTTAAAATTAGGTGCAGGTCAGTTTGAGTCTGTATGAGACTTTGAAGAAGTGACAGTGAGGGGTTTGTTAGTGAAATTTTGTCACTTTGTGTTCAGTGGGCTCTGAGAGATTGTGCATGACCGAGGGGGGCGGTGGAGTCTATGGAATTGTTACTTTGTGTAGTAGGTGATACTGTAACTGTGAATATATCTAATTTTTAAGTCTTTTGGTCTTCTGTTTGCACAATCCACTGTGATTATGAATGTGGCTCACTGTGTGTCTGAGAGTGCCTGTCTAGTTGGGTATGTATTTTTTAGATTATCTGAATATTGGCCATTTTATATGTCTGTAGAATTTGACTCTATAGCAATTACATAGTAAAATGAGTAGAGATCTTTAAAATGGAGAGAGAATAAGATTAAAATAATGGTTTCTCAACCATTATTAAGATTGAGAAACCCCATGTGAAACTCCATGTTGACTAATGATCAGTATGTTGAAATGAGTAGAACACCATTGGGAGCACACAGAAAAAATCTGTCACAACCAAGAGGGCTTTTGTAGTCAAAGGACTAAGGAAAGCACCGGACGGGTACTGAGACATGAGCTTTTATTATAGGGTTTACCTACAAGCTGGGAAGTCAAGTCATGTTTCCCTGAATTCAGAGCTGCTCTGAATGGATTCAGGAGCTGCTTTGAATGGCCAAGGGTTCAGAGCTCCGCAAAAGCAGGGGTTTCCAGGGAGTGGTTTATAAGGGTTAGGACAAAGACATTCAAGTGGGTATGAGGGCATAAGGCGGGAGTGGGGTTCTTACAAGTATGGAGAGATTGATTGTAATCAACAGGGAGAAGGGGAGGATTATAGATTTATCTTGTAGATAACAATAGTTTCAGAGAGGAGGTAGTTATAGATTGCGTTTAGCACCTGAGGCCTGATTTTACAAGGAGAGTAGGTCAAACATGAACTGTCCTAGGTCAAGCAAACTGTGCAGCCTTCAAGACACTTGGGAAAGGCCCTGGGCCCAGGGGGCTCCCACATTGTCCTATAACTGACACTCAAAATTTCTGTTTTCTTCTGGTAGATGGATGCCTTAGCAGGCTCGATAATTTCTTCAGCCACTGTTTTTTTGTTGTTTTGTTTTGTTTTTTGTTTGTTTTAATCACACTTTTTTTAAAAAATTACAAAAGTTTTGGATTTACAGAAAAATCTTGCAGAAAATAGAGTTCCCGTATAAACCCCCACCCCCGTTATTAACACTTTACATTAACGTGGTACATATGTTTTAACTGATGAAAGAATAATTGTACTTTTCACTATAACCCATGATTTACATTAGGATTCAATATGTTGTACAATCCCATATATTTGGGTTTTTAAATTTTTATTCTGGTACATCATATATACAACCTAAAATTTTCCCTTTTAACTACATTCAAATATATAATTCAGTGCTGTTAATTACATTCACAGTGTTGTGCTACCATCACCACCATCCATTCACCAAAAACTTTTCCATCACCCCAGATAGAAACGACATACAATTTAAACATTAATTCTCCATTCCCCACTCCATAACAGGTTACATAGCCCCTGGTAACCCTGTTATTTCTGATTTTCTTCAGCCATTCTTAAAACTTAAAAAAAAAAAAAAAATCATTTAAACATTTAAATACAAGACCAGTCCCACATTCTAACAGTCATTTAGATAAATAAAATGTTCAGTGTACAAAGCAATATTTCAAACTTGTTTTAAAAACTTCTCCCCCCTACTGGAAGTGTACAGCATGAAAGAGTACATGATCAGTTTCTTCTCTAATTCCCCAACCTCTATTTTGTCTCTTCTTCCCCCGCTCTAGGTGGGTAGTCTCCAGCTTGAATGGACTGAGAACTGGGAATGGGAAGAGAAGTCAGGGACAAGAAGAAGCTGACATGGCTGGTACCTTTATAGTTTAGTATAAGACATCTCTTGCCTTCCGAGAGAACTCCTTACTGGGTGCCTCCAGATACGCCTCCCGTCTCATGAACGTAGGTTACTGCGTGCTTCCTCTGGGCATGCAGTGGCCCACTGCTCTGGTGAGTCTTCTTGTTCCTCCAGTCACTCCTCTCGGACAGGATCCAGGACAGCCCAGGCAGGGTCCATCCATGAGGTCCCAGAGCTCAGGTGAGAGAGCCACACCTCAGTCATATCACCTTCCCAAATCCTGGAAACATACATTTTTTTCAAGAATTCTCTGACCACTTTGGTTCATAGTGGCATTGAAGTCCCAAGGGGCCCCCTGTTTGATAGGAAGGGAGAAGCACCAACTTTTCTTCCCCCTTGAAACAAATACTCTAAAAATAATTGATTCTCTTAAATAAACATTCCCCTCTCTCACCCTCTCCATCTTCTTGAGGTAGGAGTTAAATTAATGATTGCAAAACTTTACAGTCAACTGCTTTACAGGACCTTACTTAGTATGAGGAATACTTAGGATCGTGTTTTGCTCACCATCTTTGGACATCAGCTAAACTGAGGCTGAAAGACTTATAATTTAGTATCCTGTTACAAAAGAACAATGCCAACAATTAGAAAACCCAGGAGGGTTGCTGAAAAAAACATTAACAAATCAATAGGCTCCATATATATGTATTTGTGTGTACGGTTTATGCATACCAGAAAGCTATGGAAAAAAGACTTCATTTATGGTGGCCATAATATATCAAAAATAAGATATACCAAGGAGTCTACTTAATAAATTGCATAATGTTGTTTAAAAAGGCATTAAAATGTTCCCGAGGGACTAAAAAATTAGGACTTGAATATAGGATAGGAAGATACAACATGATAAAGATACTAGAATTCCCTAATGTTTCATGTAGTTCCATTAAAATTTAAGCAATTTTTTTAACTTTCTGAAGTTCTTTTGAGAAAGGAAACAGTCCAGAAATTCTAAAAGAGAAAAACGATGAGGGCGTAAGTATCCCTAGCAGACACTAAAATACCTTATAAAACTAATAACTGTAGGGTTTTTACAGGGTTATTGTAGAGTTAGTACAATGATTGCCAGTTGAACAGAGCAGGGGAGCAAAATATAAAGTCCAGATATACTTAAATACATTAGGGAAATAAAGTATATGATAAAGATCATGGTTTGGATCAGTAGAAGAAATACAGATACTGAATACATGGTAGTACTAAACCAAATAGCCAAATAGATTTTTGTAGTGTTGTTTTTTTGGCATTGGAAAAACAGAATCAAATGAGAAACTACTAAAAATTATTTGCACCTTATACCACAGTTAAAGGATTAATTTCTTTCCTTCAAGACAGAGTGAATACCAATCCAGAAAAAAAAAACCAATAGAAAAATGAAAAGTTAACAAAGAATATTGACAAGACAAAAACCTAGAAATATTTTTTAAACTTATTAAATGAGGCTTATCTTCCCTCCTAATAAGAAAATTGTCATTTAGAACCACAGTTTACATCACTGGATAGGCAATCATAAAAACATTTCTGTGAACTGTATTCATCAAAGTGGGGTGATTGGCATTCGCATGTATTGCTGATGATAGTATAAAATGGTAGCACCTTAATGAATAATTTGGAAGTATTTAATAATAGCAGTCTGCTTAGGCGAGAATAAAGGTGGCATTGAATGGGAAGGGAGATTGCCCCAAGAGCCTGTATCTGGCATTGGGAAAGAATGAGATTTGTGTAGCTCATTCTCCCTGATGTATTTATTTGTGGTATGCAGAATGGACAAGAGCCAAAGCAAGGGAAATGGAGGCAGTTTTAACTGAGTTGTAAGTCATAAGGGAACTGTAAGGCAAGTATAGTCTGATGTGGCTTCTTTTTCATCACAGCCCTACCTTCTTAGGAACCACTCCTTTTCTAAAGAGGAGCTCAAAGGAGGACTGCTCATCTCTTGCAAATCTCAGAATGGCTCAGGTGAGGTAATGATTCCTTTATCCTTTCTGAAAGTCTTTTTTTTTTTTTAATGGATATTTGAGCATTTGCTTTCTTATCCTGCCTGTGTTTTCCTTCAGGAAACTTGTTTCCATTTCTTCCAATGCTGGCCAGACAGGCTTATACCTTCCCCAAGTGCTCCTTCTAATTTTAACCAAGGTTCACACATTAAGTGGGTATATTATTCAATATCTCTTTTCTCAGTCTTCTTCCAGAAGCAATGCTGGAACAAAAATACACTGCCTCAAATTAAATGAGAATGTATTACTGAATGAACCTGTCTTGTCTAGACAATGATTTGATGTCTAACTGGTGAGTGCTTAGGAAAGCTTTAATCATGTCCACAGATCTGAGTTCCAGTGAGTCAAGATGGAGGTGGAATTAATAGATTGCAGTATTAGTAAGTGGCAAGAAGTCCAGTCTTTTGAGACTTTGAGGATGGGAAAGGTAATTGGCAGCTTGTACAAAGAACTGAGAATTATGTGTTTCTCCTGTCTAATCCTTTGATTTTTGCTCAAAGCTGCTAACAGTTCATAAAACTGTGGCCAGTGATACACTTTTCAGTATTCCAATGGTGTTACAGATTTATTCCTATTTTTAAATTTCTTCTAATTTTATATTTGGGTGCAGGAGAAATAAATCTATATGTTTAGACCACTACACTGAACTAGGAGCATAACTCTTGAAAAATTCTGCTCTTGGTTTCAAAGATACCACTCACTCCTGATTCTTTCTTTCAGAAAATTTATCTTTATACCTGGACCTCTTAAATACTGGTGTTCTCCAGATTCCATATTGGTTCTCTTTATAGACTCTGGTTCCCTAGACACAATCTATCATTATTATTCTAATATAATGCTCAAATAATTTTAATAATAAATTTCTGTCCTGAGTGTCAAAATCATATATCTAACCTCCAGTTAGATATTGCCACCTACATGTTCCATAGATACTTCCAGCACACGTCCAAGATTTACCTCATTATCTCCTTCTGCCCATCCTATTTGTTGTTTTTTCAAATGTCGCCAGCACTTATCCACCTGCTAATACAGCTATCCTGAGTGAAATGTCTCTCTTCTATTGCATAACCATTTAATGACAATTCCTTTTCCTCATACCACAGTTCCCTCCATCCCCAATGATACCATCTTTATTTAGGTGCATCTCTCATGGTAGTCATTTGTCTTTCCATTTAATGCACATCAATCCTTTCTCAGTACTCCAAGTCCTCATGCCAGCCCTTACTTATATATCTATGTGTTTCTTAGAAATTTTATATTATCAGACCCAAAGCAACTTAGAGGAATGTATGAGACAGTCTATTAGGGGAGAGGGAAATATTAAAATACCAGTTAATGATTTAGTAATCATTAATAATAATACTGTTTTCCAGTTCATGAACATGATGCACATCACTTTTTATTTAGATCTTTAATTTCTCTGAGTAATGTTTTGTTGTTTTCAGTGTACCAGTCTTGTAATTATTTAGAGCTTTTTTAATCATATTTTTTCATTGTAAAATATCACATATATACATGAAAGTGATAGCTTTCCAAGTGCAATTTAACAAAGAGAGAGCAAATTTCAAAGAATATTATAGGTTGCAGTTCCAGTTTCAGTTATTTATCATGAAATATAACATATATACAAAAAGGTAATATCTTTAAAATATGACTTAACAAGTAGATATATAGGAAATTTCCAAAGTTATTATGAGTTATAGTACCATGGTTTCAGTTATTTCCTTATTGTGAAATGTAACATATATACAAAAAAGATACAGCTTTCAAATTACAATTTAACAAGGAGCTATAGAACAAATTTCAAAGGATGCTATGGGTTACAGTTCCACCATTTCAGTTCTTTCCTTCTAACTATTCTAATACCCTAGCAACTAAGAAATAGAAAATTATATAACAATTCAGTATTCATAATCCTCTGTTAAAATTCCATCTTGTCTGTTGCTACCACTTCCTCTAGTTTAATCACTTTCCCAATATTCAGGGATGTCTAGGCAGTGACCACCCTAACCTGTTCATGTTGAGAAGGGGTGTCAACTTTATAAGCAAAGGGGACACAGCTAGTTGATATTGTTGAAGAGACTATTGCCTCTGCGTTTTGGGACTTAGCCTGCGTACAAGCACTCTGAAGGATTTAAGTTTCTGACCCATGAACATAGTGAGTGAAATTATTTATAGAGTCTCAGATAAGGATCCGGGTATTCTTTAAGGAGTCTTGTAATTTTTAAATCATATTTATCCCTATGTGTTGGAAAAGTTTTGTTATATTAAACCCTAGATATTTCATGCTTTTTATTCTATTGTAAATGGTACTGGTTTTATTTCAGTTTCCCATTGTTCACTGCTAGTATATGAAAATGCAATTGGTTTTTGTATATTGACCTGCAACCTTTCTACACTCATGTACTAGTTCTAGTAATTTTTGTCGGTGCCCTAGGATTTTCTATGTAGACAATCATGTCATATGTGAATAACAGTTGTTTTCCTTCTTGCTTTCCAATCTGTGTTCCTTTTCTTTTTCTTGCCTTACTGCATCCAGTGCAAAGTTGAAGTGATGAGAACAGACATTCTTGCCTTGTTCCTGATCTTAAGGGAAAAGCATTCAGTCTTTCACCATTGTGTATGATAGTAACTGTAGATTTTACATAGATGCCCTTTATCCGGTTGAAGAAGTTCCTTTATATTTCTAATTTGCCAGTAGTTCTTGTCATGAAGGGTATTGAATTTTGTCAAAGGGTTTTCTGCTTCTGTTGGTTTTTCAGCATCATATGGTTTTTCTTTTTCTTTTTTTTTTCTATTTAATAATGAATTATATTGGTCAATTTTGAAATGTTAAACCAACTTAGTAGTCCCAGGATAAAGCTGGCTTGGTCATAAAGTATTACTTTTTTATATATTGCTTGATGAATTGGCCAATATATTGTTAAGGATTCTTCTGCCTGTGTTCATGAAGGATATTGATCTATTGTATCTTTTCTTGCAGTGTCTTTGACTGGTTTTGGTGCAGGATAATACTGGGCTCAGAGAATGAATTGGGAAATATTCCCTCTAATTTTGTGGGGAGTTCTTGAAGAATTGGTATTAAGTCTTCTTAACTGTTTGATGGAATTCACCCATGAAGCTGGGCTTCTGTGGGTAGTGTTTAAATTACTAATTCAACATCTTTACTGATAAAGGTCTATTTAGATTTTCTATTTATTCTTGACTCCATTTTAGTACTTTGGGTCTTTCTAGGAATTTCTCTATTTCATCTGAATTATCTAATTTGTTGGCATAAAGTTGTTCAAAATATACTGTTTTTATTCTTTTGCTGTTTGTTCAATCTGTAGCAATGCCTCCCCTTTCATTCCTGATATGGGTAATTTGTGTCTCTCTCTTTTTCACCTGGTCAGTCTGGCTAGCGGTTTATTGATTTCAGTCATCATTTTCAAGTACCAGCTTTTAGTTTCATTGATTTTTTCTACTGTTTTTCTAATGCTTGTTTTTTTTTTTTTTTTCATTTATGCCCTTATCTTTTTATTTCCTTTCTTTTTATTACCTTGAGTTTAATTACCTCTTTATCTAGTTTCTTACATGGCTTCATTGATTTGAGACCATTCTTCTTTTTCACTAGAACTATCTGATGTTCTAAATTTCCTTCCAAACACTGTGTAAGTAACCTCCAACAAATTTTGAAATGTTGCTTTTTCATTTTCATTCAGTTGAAAATATTTTCTGATTTCCCTTGTGATTCCTTTTTTGATCCATTGGATGTTTAGAAGTGTGTTGAATTTCCAAATATTTGGGGATTTTCCGGATAGCTTTCTTTTACTGATTTCTGTAGTTTAATTCTGTTGCAATCAGAGAGCATACTCTGTATGGGAGATTTCAGTCTTAAATTTATAGAGACTTCTTTAACAGCACAGACTATAGTTTAACTTGGTCAGTGTTCCACCTGTACTTGCTTGTAAAGAATGTATGTTCTGGTGTTCTTCGGTGGAGTATTCTTTAAATGTCAGTGAGGTCAAATTCCTTGATTGTGTTGGTAAAATCTTCTATGTCCTTATTGATCTTTCAGTCTACTTGTTATAGCAGTGATTGAGAGGAATCTTGAAATCATTGAGTATAACCATGGCTTTTGTCTATTTTTCCTTTCGCTTCTGTCACATTTCAAAGTTCTGTTTTGAGGTGCATAAACATTTAGGATTGTTAAGTCTTCTTATGACTTTACCCCTTTATTATTATGAAATGCCCCCACTTAATACCAGATAATATTCTTTCTTCTGGAATCTATTTTTGTTTGATATTATAGCCATTCTAGCTTTCTTATGATTACTGTTTGTGTGGTACACCTGTTTTCCAGTCCTTTTACATTAACCTACCTATGTTTTAATATTTAAAATGAATCTTTATATACAATTTGGTGTTGTTTTTTACCCTCCAATGTGACACTTTCTGTCTTTCAGTTGAAATTTTTAGACCATTCTCATTTAATGTAATTATCACTATAGTTAGGTTTAAATCTGCCATCTTGCTATTTTTTTCAATTTTTCACAATTTTTTTCCATTTTTCTCTTTTCTTGCCTTCTTTTGAATTGAGAACTTTTTTTTTTTATGATTCCAGTTATTTCTCTCCAATTTTTCACTAGTTATTATACCTTTTTGTTTTATATTTTAGTAGCTGCTCCAAAACAGGGGTTGGAAAACTATTGCCCATGGGCCAAATTAGTGCCTCCCACCTATTTTTGTTTTTTGTTTTTTGTTTTTTTCCATTTATCTTTTTTTTAATTAAATTCAGTTTTATTGAAATATATTCACATACCATACAATCATCCATGGTGTACAATCAACTGTTCACAGTACCATCATATAGTTATACATTTATCACCCCAATCTCTTTTTGAATATTTTCCATACATCAGAAAGAATCAGAATCAGAATAAAAAATAGAAGTAAAAAATAACACCCAAATCATCCCCCCCATCCCACCCTATTTTTCTTTTAGTTTTTGTCCCCATTTTTCTACTCATCCATCCATACACTAGATAAAGGGAGTGCGATCCACAAGGTTTTCACAATCACACTGTCACCCCTTGTAAGCTACATTGTTATACACTAGTCTTCAAGAGTCCAGACTACTGGGTTGGAGTTTGATAGTTTCTGGTATTTACTTCAAGCTATTCCAATACATTAAAACCCAAAAGGTGTTATCTATATAGTGCATAAGAATGTCCACCAGAGTGATCTCTCATTTCCATCTGAAATCCTTCAGCCACTGAAACTTTATTTCATTTCATTTTGCATCCCCCTTTTGGTCAAGATGTTCTCAATCCCGTGATGCTGGGTCCAGATTCATCCCCGGGACTCATATCCTGCGTTGCCAGGGAGATTTACACCCCTGGGAGTCAGGTCCCACGTAGGGGGGAGGGCAATGAGTTCACCTGCTGAGGTGGCTTAGTTGGGGGGGGGGTGCACATCTGAGCAACGAAGAAGTACTCAGGGGGAGACTCTTAGGCACAATTATATGCAAGTTTAGCCTTTGCTCTGCAGAAACAAGCTTCATAAGGGCAAGACCCACGATAGAGGGCTCGGCACATCAAACTGCCAGTCTTCAATGTTTGTACCACCTGTTTTTGTAAATAAAGTTTTATTGGACACAGCCAGTCCCCAAAGAATTTTGAATAGCTTCTTTTGCTGAAGATATCTTTAAGTTTCCTGATCTTTCTTTCTTCAGTATTTAATATGTTTTACTTCTGTCGTGTTTTTTCATTTCATTTCATAAATTTTCCCTCTCTAGATGTTCTTTTTGATCCTTTTTTATATCTTCCATTTTTCTCATCATGTTCATGTTTTCCTTTATATTCTTGAGCTTATAAAACATGTTTATAATACCTATTTTAATACCCCTGTCTGCCAAATCCATCATCTGTCATTTCTGGATTGTTTCTTTTGATTTTTTTTCCCCTCCTAATTATAGGTCCTATTTTCCTGCTTCTTTGCATGCTGGAAATTCTTTTACTTGAATTTCATATTGCTGGATGCTGGATTTTGTTATGGTCCCTTAAAGAGCTAAGTTACTTTAGACCACTTTGATCCTTTTGAAGCTTGCTTCTATGCTTTTGTTAGCATAGGTACAGAGCAGTGTTTGGTCTAGGGCTTATTTAGTCCCATTAATAGGGTTGGCAACCTGTAGCTCTTGGACCAAATCCAGCCTGCTGCCAGTTTTTATAAATAAAGTTCTACTGGAACATGGCCACAGTTAATAATTCACATATTGTCTATAACTACTTTCAGAGTATAACTTCAGAGTAGTTGTGACAGAACTTACGGCTTGCAAAGTCTAAAATATTTATTGTCTGACTCTTTACAGAAAAAAATTGCCAACCCTGCTCTACCCAAAACCTGTACATTAAGAAGTCTTTCTACTCTGGCTGGTGGGAATGCAAACTTATTCCCAAGCCTATTTCAGCTCTGTTTGGCATATTTCTTTCTTCTAATTATTTCCCCAGCCTCATGGCGTTTCACTGCCACACTGCCATATATTTGCAAATCAGTATTCAGCAACAGACTCAAGGAGACCACTTTATAGATATCAGATCGTCAGCACCTACTTCTCTCTTTCCCTCTCCCTCTTCCCCATTCTTTCTCTTTCTCTGTGCTGCTCCCTCCTCTTTAATATTCTCTCATCTTAGACTCCCCAAATTTTGATCTGTGATTTTTCAACTTAACGAGAATGTTCCTAATGCTGGGCAGTAATCTGTGGCAATCATAGGACTTGTTTATTTCCTTTCTCTCAACAATCACCATTCTGTGATGTCAGTTGGCTAGTGCTTGAAAAGAGACATTTAATATATTTTTTTGCAGTTGTTTTAGTTGTTCATGGCGGGAGGGAATTTCCTGTAGCCGTTAATGCTTGGGACATAGAAATAGAAGTCTGAAGAATTGGTTTGCTTTGTTTTATTGTGCAGTTAACTTGGATGGACTCAGACTTCAAACTCTTCCCTGTGATTGGTGGCAGATGAAATCCCTGCTTTATTTCTTTTTTTTTTAACCAGGGTGCTCAGATTTTGGCCCATGCACACGTAACAGGTGTCAGCCAGAGGTGTAAACAAAGTCCTCCTTGGGACTCCCCCTCTCTGGCTTTCATTTTTATGGAATTTCTCCACTTCCTTTCCAGCAGCTGTTGCCCTGAACTCTGTGCTTTAATTCTTCAAGCCATTAAGACTATGGGTTTCCACCTGAATTTTATTTGCCATGCATGGAGTCTACTGGGACCCAAGCTCAGGCTAAGAGTAGTATTAAATGGTAATTCTCCCACTGCTCTCTGTTCTTCCAAGTGTAGACCTTCCCCTCCAATTTCTGTCTAGGATACTCTGCAGTGCCTTCAGATATTTGTTTTTTCTATTTTATCCAGAGGCTTTACTTATTATCTGTAATAACATTAGTCAAGTGAGAGCTACTCTGCTATTCTTGAAACAGAACCCCACCCCCCCTTATTACATACAATTAAAAAAAAAAACATTTTAAGTGTGCAGGTCATGAGCTTTGAAAAGTATATAGATCTGTGTAATCACCACAACAATCTAGATTACAAAATTTCCATTACTCCAGAAAGTTGCCTCATGCGTCTATACAAGCAGCTATTCTACCACCACCACCACCTGGCCCCTAGTAATTACGTATCTGCTTCTGTAACTATAAATTAGTTTTCCCTCTTCCAGAATTTCATATAAATAGAATCATGCAATGTGTATTTTATTTGGATAAAAACCTTTTATCAGGTTGAGGAAATTCTTTCTATTCCTAATTTGTTGAGAGAGAGTTTTTTTAAATACATTTTTTATTGTGAAATTTAACATACATACATAACATTGATAACTTGCGAAGTACAATTTAACAAGTAGTTAGATAGCAGATTTCAAAGAATGCTATGGGTTATAGTTCCACAATTTCAATTGTTTGTTGCTAGGGTATAAACCTTATTTTTAAAGGTTTATTATTGGCTTTTCTTCATGTTTTTGAAATTCATTCATGTTGTGTATATCAGTATTGCTGAGTAGTACACCAGTGTATAGATATACTACAATTTGTTCATTCATCTTTTGATGTACATTTCTCTTTCTTCAAGTTTTTGACTATTGTGAATGATGCGCCTATGAATGTTTGTGTACAAATCTGTGTGGACTTGTTTTCACTTCTTTTGATTAAATACATCGGTGTGTAATTGATGGGTCATATGGAAAATATGTTTAACTTTATAAGAAATTGCCTGTTATGCAAAGTCCTTGTGCCATTTTGCATTCCCACTAGAAATGTGTAAGAGTTCCAGTAGCTCCACATCTTCACCAACACTTGGTATTGTCACTTTTTAATATTAATTATTCTAGTGGGTATGTAATGGTATTTCATTATAGTTTTACTTTTCCCTGATATGACTAAAGAAGATGGGCATTTTAATTTTATTTGTCACACGTCATCTTTTCTGAGTTGTCTATTCAGATCTTTTGCCAATTTTTAATTGGATTGGTTGTCTTCTTATTCATGTCTTTTAAGAGTGCTTTATATTTTCTCCCAGTCTGTGGCTTGGTTTATTTTTTTAATGGTGTCTTTCAGAGAGCTGAAGCTTTTAATTTTGTTGAAATCTAATTTATCGGTTTTTTTGTTTCTTGATTCATAGTTTTTGTGTCCTACCTGAGAAATCTTTCCTTACTCCAGGGCTGTAAATATTTTATTCTGTGTTTTATTATGTAAGTATTACGGTTTTAAATTTTCTGTTTAAGTGTATGATCCATTTCATCTTAAGTATTTTATATGTTGTAAGGTAAGGGTTGAAGTTCTTGTTTGTGTGTGGGGGGGGGGGGGGTTCCCATATAGATGTCCAGATTTTCTAGAGTCATTTGTAAAAAGATATCCTTCCTCTGTAGAATTATTGCTGTACCTTTGTCAATAATCGATGATATATGTAGTATATTTCTATATTTTCTATTCCCCTGATATCTATATCTATCTTTCACCAGTATCACAGTCTTGATTAGTGTAGCTTTATAGTAAGTCCTAACTTCAGATAGTGTGAGTCTTCCAATTTGTCTTTTTCAAACTTGTATTAAATGTGCTAGGTGTGTTACAATTCCATGTAAATTTTTAAATCACTATGTTAATATCTACGAAACAGCCTATGGGTTGTCATTGGGTTTTCAGAGACTTTATAGATCAGCTAGGGATAACTGACATGTTAACAATACTGTCTTCCACTCCTTGGATGTGGTTTATCTCCTGATTTATTTGGTTCTTTTTAAATTTCTCTCAGCAGTGTTTTGTAGTTTTCAGTATACAGGTCTTACAAATATTTTGTTAATTTCTTTACTTTTATTTTCAATTGTTTGTTGTTAGGGTATAAAAATGCAATTGATTTGTGTATTTTGACCTTGTATCCTGCAACCTTGCTAAATTTATTTCTAGTATGCTTTTTATAGATAGATTTCTTAGAACTTCTACATACATGGTCAGATCATCTGTAAATACAGTTTTCTTTCTTCCTTTCCAGTCTGTATGCCTTTTAGTTTTATTCCTTTTGCCCTGGCTAAGACCTTCAATACAATGGTGAATAGACTTGGTGAGACAAGACTCCGTTTTCTTGCTCCTAATCTTAGGGGAAAAGTATGATGTTAGCTGTAAGTCTTCTGCAGATTCCTTTTATCAAGTTGAGGAAATTCTTTCTATTCCTAATTTGTTGAGAGAGTTGTGTTTTTTAAAATACAGTTTTTATTGTGAAATTTAACATACATACATAACAGTGATAACTTTCAAAGTATGATTTAACAAGTAGTTAGACAGCAAAGTTCACAGAATGCTATGGGTTACAGCTCCACAATTTCAGTTATTCCCTTGTTGTGAAATATAACATATATACAGAAGGGTGATAACTTTCAAAGAATGTTTTCAGTTACAGTTTCACCATTTCAGTTATTTCCTTCTAGCTGTTCTAATACTCTAACATCTAAAAATATGTATTTATATAAAGATTAAGTATTCGTAATCTTTTGTTAAATCCTATGTTGTCTGTTGCTACCTGTTCCTCTCATTTAATCACTTTCTCGATCTTCAGGGGTGTCTAGGCATGACCACCCTAACTGTACGTATTCAGAGGTGTCGACATTGTGGGGAAGGGGCTGCATCTGGTGGTTGTTCTTAAAGAGGCTGTTGCCTCTGGTTTTAAGGACTTGTCTGGCATAGGAACACTGGTGGATTTAAGTTTCTGAGAGAGAAACTTAGTGAGTTAAACTTTTATTGAATCTCAGATAAGAACCAAGGTATTTCAGGACTACTGTTGGTTAGGGCTTGTCATACTGGAGCCATTTGGTGTATCTAGTTGGAGCTTGCATAAGCATAATCTCCAGAAGAGCCTCTCAACTCTATTTGGAATCTCTTAGCCATGATAATCTTATTTTGTTAAGTTTCTATTCCCCCATTTGGTCAAGGAGGCATTTTCAATTACTCTATGCCCAGGGCCAGGCTCATTCCAGGGAGTCGTGTCCCACATTGCCAGGGAGATCCACTCCCCTGGGAGTCATGTAGTGGGGAGGTTAATGAATTTATTTACTGAGTTGGGCTTAGAGAGAGAAAGGCCACATCTGAGCAAGAAAAGATTTTTTCCGGAGGTGCCTCTTAGGCTTAATTATAGGAGGGCTTAGCCTCCCATTTACAGCCATAAGTTCCACAAGAGCAAGCATCAAGATCGAGGACTTGACTTATTAAATACGGGGTTCCTAATTTCACATAGCATATATTCTGTCCAAGAGAAACAATGTCTCACATTATCTTCACTTAGTTGTACAGTCATCATCACTCTCAATTTTAAACAGTTATCATAACACAAAATATCCCAGAGCTCTTGGCCACTAATTATTCATCCCTAGTATTAGTGTAGTGCTGGTAAGGTATTCCTATTAAATAAAGTCTGTAATATGTAATGGGGAGTTTATCGATATACCACTTTGTTAACTCTTTGTACCAGTGTCCCGCCTTAGAAGTATATCATGCAAATACTTATTTATAATTTGTAGAGCTACTCTGTGGGTTACATGCCCAGCCACTTTCTATCAAGTTCGCCTTCAATGTGGCACTGATACCTATATTCCCATTAATGAACAGTCATCACCCCTGACCATTCCCATACCTTTAAGTTCACACTCATTATCATGTTTGTACATATTAGGTGATCATTCCCCCTTCACTAGCTTCTGTCTATCTCTAGGTCCCCTATATTCTACATTATAAGACACTGATTTTACATTGTTCAGGGAGTTCACATTAGTGGTAACATATATCTCTCCCTTTGTGTCTGGCTTATTTCACTCAGCATTATGTGTTCAAGGTTCATCCATGTTGTCATATATTTCAGGACCTTGTTCCTTCTCACTGCTGCATAGTATTCCATCGTATATCTATACCACATTTTGTTTATCCACTCCTCTGTTGAAGGACATTTGGATTGTTTCCAGCTCTTGACAATTGTGAACAATGCCGCTGTGGACATTGGAGTGCAAATGTCTGTTCGTGTCACTGCTTTCAGAATTTCTGGATATATACCAAAGTGGAATTGCCAGATCATAGGGTAACTCGAAATCTAGTTTTCTGAGGAACCGCCAAACCATCTTCCACAGTGACTGTAACATTATACATTCCCACCAGCAATGAATAAGAATTCCAATTTCTCCATATCCTCTCCAGCATTTGTAGTTTCCGGTTTGTTTAATGGCAGCCATTTTTATTGGCATGAGATGGTATCTCATTGTGGTTTTGGTTTGCATCTCTCTAATAGCTAGTGAAGATGAACATTTTTTCATGTGTTTTTTTAGCCATTTTTATTTCCTCTTTGGAAAAATGTCTTTTCCTATCTGTTGCCGATTTTATAATTGGGTTGTTTGTACTATTGTTCTTGAGTTGTAGGATTTTTTTATATATGCATGATATCAGTATCTTATCAGATATATGGTTTCCAAAAATTTTCTTCCATTTCATTGGCTGCCTCTTCACCTTTTTAACAAATTCCTCTGAGATACTCCTTTGATTTTGAGGAGTTCCCATTTGCCTAGTTTTTCTTTTGTTGCTTGTGCTTTGGGTGTAAGATCTAAGAAGCTACCTCCTAATACTAGGCCTTGAAGATGTTTCCCTACATTATCTTCTAGGAGTTTCATGGTGCTGTCTCTTATATTGAGGTCTTTGATCCACTTTGAGTTAATTTTTGTATAGGGTGTGAGGTAAGGGTCCTCTTTTATTCTTTTGGATATGAATATCTAGTTCTCCCAGCCCCATTTGTTGAAGAGACTGTTCTGTCCCAGCTCAGTGGATTTGGGGGCTTTATCAAACATCAGTTGACCATAGATCTGGGGGTCTGTTTCCGAACTCTTGGTTCTATTCTATTGATCAATATGTCTGTCTTTGTGCCAGTACCATGCTGTTTTGATTACTGTGGCTTTCTAGTAGGCTTTAGAGTCAGGAACTATAAGTCCTCCCCCTTCATTCTTCTTTTTTAGAATGTTTTTAGCAATTCGAGGGCTCTTTCCCTTCCAAATAAATTTGATAACTTCCAAATCTGCAAAGTACAGTATATTTCTGGAATTTTTTTTTATTAAATTCAGTTTTATTGAGATATATTCACCTACCATGATGTACAATCAACTGTTCACAGTACCATCATATGGTTGTGCATTCATCACCCTAATCTATTTTTTTAATTAAATTCAGTTTTATTGAGATATATTCACATACCATACAGTCATCTGTGGTGTACAAACAACTGTTCATAGTACCATCATATAGTTATACATTCATCACCCCAATCTATTTTTTTATTTTTATCTATTCACTTAGTTTTTCATATGTTTTGTTTAATTAAAAGTTTATATGATTTATAAAAATAACTTATTTGTTTTTAATTGTGATAAAATGTATATAACATAAAATCATTTTAACCATCTTAAGTGGACAAATCTTTGACATTAAGTATAGTGACAATACTGTGTAACTTTCATCACTACCTGTTTCCAGATTATTTTCATCACCCCAAACCAAAATTCATATTCATTTGGCAATAACTCCCCCCTCCATTCCTAGTAACTACTATTCAACTTTCTGTCTCTATGAATTTGTTTATTCTAAATATTTCATGTAAGAGAAATCATACAGTATTTGTCCTTTTGTGTCTGGTTTATGTCACTCAACATAATGTCTTGTAGGTTCATCCATGTTGTAGTATTTTCCAGTATTTCCCTTCTTTTTATGGCTGAAAAACAGTTCATTGTGTGGATGTACCACACTTTGATTATCCATTCATCTAATGGACACTTGGGTTGCTTCCATCTTTTGGCTGTTATGATTAATGCTGCAATGAACATTGGTGTACAAGTATCTGTCGAGCCCCTGCTTTCAATTCTTTTGGATGTGTCCTTAGAAGTGGAATTGCTGGGCCATATGGCAATTCTGTTTAACTTTTTGTGGAACAAATAAACTGTTTCCTACATTTGCTGCATTTTATATTCCCCCCAACAGTGTACAATGATTCCTGTTTCTCTACATCTTCTCCAACACTTGCTCTTTACAGATTTTTAAACAATTGCCATCCTAGTGGATATAAAATTTTATCATAATGTAGTTTTTTTAATTAAATTAAGTTTTTTTGAGATATATTCACATACCATATAATCATCCATGGTGTACAGTCAGCTGTTCACAGTACCATCATATAGTTGTGCATTCATCACCCCAATCTATTTTTGAACACTTTTCCTTACACCAGAAAGAAAAAGAATAAGAACAAAAGATAAAAGTAAAAAAGAACACCCAAACCATCCCCCCCATCCTACCCTATTTTTCATTTAGTTTTTGTAACCATTTTTCTACTCATCTATCCATACACTGGATAAAGGAAGTGTGATCCACAAGGTTTTCACAATCACACTGTCACCCCTTGTAAGCTACATTGTTATACAATTGTCTTCAAGAGTCAAGGCTACTGGGTTGGAGTTTGATAGTTTCAGTTATTTAATTGTAACTATTCCAATACATTAAAACCTAAGAAGGGTTATCTATATAGTGCATAAGAATGCCCACCAGAGTGACCTTTCGACTCCATTTGAAATCTCTCAGCCAGTGAAACTTTATTTCATTTCATTTCGCATCCCCCTTTTGGTCAAGAAGATGTTCTCAGTCCCACAATGCTGGATCCAGATTCTTCCCCGGGAGTCAAATCCTGCATTACCAGGGAGATTTTCACCTCTGGGAGTCAGGTCCCACATTGAGGGGAGGGCAGTTATTTCACCTGCCGAGTTGGCTTAGCTAGAGAGAGAGGGCCACATCTGAGCAGCAAAGAGGTACTCAGGGGGAGACTCTTAGACACAATTATAGGCAGGTTTAGCTTCTCCTTTGCAGTATGTTGTTGGAATTTTGATTGGAATTGAATTGTGTCTGTATATCAGTTTGGGAAGAGTTGATATCTTAATGATGTTTAACCTTCCTTGCCATAAACATGGAATATCTTTCCACCTCTTTAGGTCCCCTTTGATTTCTTTTAGTAAAGTTATGTAATTTTCTGTGTCGAGGTGTTTTACATCCTTGGTTAAGTTTATTCCTAGGTACTTGATTTTTTTAGTTGCTATTGAGAATGGAGTCTTTTTCTTGAGTGTCTGTTCAATTAGGTCATTTCTAGTGTATAGGAACATTATTGACTTTGCACATTAATCTTATATCCCACCACTTTGCTGAATTTATTAGCTCAAAGAGCTTTGTCATTGATTCTCAGGTTTTTCCAAATCATATCATCTGCAAATAATGATGGTTTTACTTCTTCCTTTCCAATATGGATGCCTTTTATTTCTTTGTCTTGCCATATTGCTCTGGCTAGAACTTCTAGCACAATGTTGAATAATAGTGGTGACAGCTGGCATCCTTGTCTCTTTCTTCATTTTAGAGAGAAGGCTTTCAGTCTCTCATCATTGAGTTCTGTGCTGGCAGTGGGTTTTTCATATATGCACTTTATCATATTGAGGAATTTTCCTTCAATTCCTACCTTTTGAAGTGATTTTATCAAAAAAAAGGATGCTAAACTTTCTTGAATGCTTTTTCTTCAACTATTGAGATGATCATTTGTTTTTTCCATTTTGATTAGTTAATGTGTTATATTACACTGATTGATTTTCTTATGTGGAACTACCCTTGCATGCCTGGAATGAACCCCACTTGGTTATGGTGTATGATTCTTTTAGTGTATCTTTGCATTCAAGTTCCAAGTACTTTGCTGAGAATTTTTGCATCTATATTCATCAGAGAGATTGGCCTGTAGTTTCCCTTTCTTGTAGCATCTTTATCTGGTTTTGGTATTAGAGTGATGTTGGTTTCATAAAACGAGTTAGGTAGTGTTCCTTTTTCTTCAGTGTTTTTAAAGAGTTTGAGCAGGAGTGGTGTCACTTCTTTTTGGAAAGTTTGATAAAATTTACCTGTGAAGCCATCTGGGCCTGGGTTTTTATTTGTAGGAAGTTTTTGATGACTGATTGGATCTCTTTACTTGTGATTGTTTTGTTGAGGTCTTCTATTTCTTCTCGGGTCAGATTAAGCTGTTTATGTGTGTTGAGAGAGTTTTAACCATGAAGAGATGCTGAACTTGTCAAATGCTTTCTCTTACTTTATGAGATGATTATATGTTTTTTCCCTTTATTCTGATTTTATGATATATATATATTACATTACTGGTTTCATAACAGTCTACCATTATATTCCAGGGATAAGCACCACGTGGTCATTATGTATTATGCATGTTATTTATCACCTTATTTGATTTACTAATATTTTGTTAATGATTTTTGCTTCTGTATTTATCAGGGATATTTGTACTACTTTTTTTTTTCCTTTTAATGTCTTTTCTGGGTTTGTTAACAGTGTAAATAGTTATCTTATAAAATGAATTGGAAAGTATTACCCAGTTCTCTAGTTTCCAAAAACAGTTAGTGTAGTATTCTTGTTAATTCTTAAATGTTTGATAGAATTCACCTTGAAACCTTCTGGGCCTGGAAATTTCTTGTGGAAACTTTTTAAATTACAAATTCAAGTTCTTTAGCTGGTTAGGGTGTTCAGGTTTTCTCTTTCTTTTGGTAAATTATGTTTTTCAAGTGAAAATATTTGTATTTCATCTACATTTTACATAAATAAATTTGCCTAAATTATTGCCTTTAATTTGTTTATAATCTTTTATCTTTACATCATTATAAACAAATTAAAGGCAATCAGAATCATAAAAGCAAAAAATTCAGAAATCTCATTAGATGCACTTTAATCTTTCAAGGGTAAACTCCTTTCTGGTTTCTTTTCTGTCTGCTTTTTGCTAACCGCCCTGCAATCTTCATAACACATGCAGAGTTTAACTATCAGCTAGGAGTTTTGACAGATTATACTCAGATTTTGGGTCTTACCCTTTGTATAATTTTCTCATTCCAGGATTTCCCCCTAAATCTGTCTTTTACCACCTTGGAACAAGTAATCTAGTTTTCTGCCTCCAGAACTGCAGGGTTTGTGGTACCCACATGCAAAAAAGCCATAACCTTAACAGCTCTTACCCATTGCAGTTGCTGTCCTTCAAGGATAAGCTCTTCTCCAATTTCTGCCCACTTTTGATTCATTTCCAGTGCCTTCCATTAGTTACTTATTTTGTACTTTGTCCAGAATTTATAATTATTATCTGAGGATGTATTTTCCTGACCACTTCACTGTTATTACTGGTTGCTCAAAGGCTGTTCACCATACATTTTTAAAACCATATTCTTCCTGCATAACACATTCATCTTGAAGGGGAAAATGTTTAACACCAGTTGAAGAGAAATTGTTCTTGCCTCTGTGATACACTGTATATTATACACTCTTCTGTCATAATACCTGTAACACCTTCTTGCAGGAATGTATTTCTACATACTTTCTTCAAGGTACGTGCTACATGCCTCTGAGATTGTAACTTCTTATAAGCAGGCATAGTGTTTTGTTTATCTTGGCATCCCAAGAAACCAATATAGTTTGAGGGCACAAGGTGACTTCACTGTAAATATTTTTAGAATGAGTTATTTAAAAAAATCAATGGCACTTCTTTCTACCATGATTTTTATTTCTTCCACAATGTAAATCATTAAAGAAAGAAAATGATAGGCTTCCTTTACAGATTTCATAAGAATGCTACAAAGGAACTGGATCAGAACAAGTCCCCAATGTCTGGTCAACCAGTTTCTGTCACAGTTCCCATCCATTACAGGGATTAGTGTCATTCAAAGATGTGACTGTGGACTTCTCCCAGGAGGAGTGGCAGCATCTGGATCCTGCTCAGAAGACTCTCTACATGGATGTCATGTTGGAAAACTATTGCCACCTTGTCTCTGTGGGTAAGAAAAACTCTTAAACCTTTTTTTTTGCAGAATTTACTATTATATACTTTATTTCATTTGAGTGTCACAGCAACAGAGTGAAGTAAAGAGAATTGTCCCTTTGTAAAAAATTAAGAGAAGTTGTGGTTTCACAGAACAATCATGCTTAAAATACAAGATTCCCATATACCACCCTATTATTAACACCTTGCATTGGTGTGGTAGATTTGTTAACAATTGATAAAAGCACTTTTTTTAATGTTCTTTGCTATTTTTTTTAAATTCAGTTTTATTGGGATACATTTACATACCACACAGTCATCCACGGTGCATAATCAACTGTCCACAGCACCATTACATAGTCATGCCTTCATCACCCCAATCCGTCTTTGAACATTAAAAGCACATTTTTACAATTGTTATATTATTGTTTATTATATATGTATATATGTTAATTGTATATATTAACTATAGTCCATGGTTTAATTTAGGATTCACTGTGTTGTGCAGTTCCATTTTTTTTGTTATTGTTTTTATTTTGGTAACATATACAACCTAAAATTTCCCATTAACAAATTCAAACATGTAATTCAGTGCTGTTAATTACATTTACAACGTTGTGCTACCATCACTAAAACTTTTCCATCAACCCAAACAGAAACTGTACAGTTTAAGCATTCATTCCCCATTCCATGTCCCGCTCCAGCCCCTGGTAACCTATGTTCTAGATTCTGACTCTGAGTTTTTAATTCTATTTTCGTATCAGTAATATCATACAATATTTGTCCTTGGGTGATTTGCTTATTTCATGCAACATAATGTCTTAAAGGTTCAACCATGTTGTCACAAGCGTTAGAATTTCATTCCTTTTTACAGCTGAATAATAGTCCATTGTGTGTATATGCCACATTTTGTGTATCCTTTCATTAGTTGACAGACACTTGGGTTGCTTCCATCTTTAGACAATTTTGAATAATGCCGCTATGAATATCAGTGTGGAAATATCTGTTTGAGTTGCTGCTTTCAGTTCTTTTGGCTATATACCTAGAAGTGAGATTGCCAGGTCATATGGTAATTCTATACTTAACTGTCTGAGGAACTGCCAAACTGTCTTGCATAGCAGCTATACCATTTTACGTTCCTACCAGCAATGAATGAGTGTTCCCCTTTCTCCACATCCTCTCCAACAGTAATTTTCTGTTTTTTTAATAGCAGCCATTCTAGTGGGTGTGAAATGGTACCTCATTATAATTTTGATTTGCTTTCCCTAATGGCTAATATCTTTTCATGTTCTCTTTGGCCATTTATGTATCTTCTTTGGAGAAATGTCCATTCAAGTCTTTTGCCCATTATTTAATTGGTTTGTTTGGCTTTTTGTTTTTGAGTTGAAGGATTTCTTTCTATATTCTAGATATTAAACCCTTATCGGATATATGATTTCCAAATGTTTTCTACCATTGTTTAGGTTGTCTTTTTACTTTCATGATGGAGTTCTTTGATGCACAGAGGTTTTTAATTTTGATGAGTTTCCATTTATTTTTTATTTTGTTAACTTATATTTTGGGTGTAAAGTCTAAGAAACCATTGCCCAACACAAGGTCCTGAAGAAGTTCTCTAAGTTTTCTTCTAGGAGTTTTATAGTTCTTCCTCTTATATTTAGGTCTTTGATCCATTTTGAGTCTAGCTACAGCTTTGTCAATTTTATTGATCTTTTTATTTTATTTTATTTTATTTCGGTACCAATAAGTCTTTATTTATTCATTGTATTATCCCAGGAAAAACAGGGAAGGGGAAAGGTCAGCATGTGTTACAAAATGATAGCATAAGGGGAAGGAAATACCCAGTACAAAATCAGCCATCAGATAAACATACCCAGTGATGGGGTCACCAAAGCCCAAGGGGGCTCAGTCTCCTGCAGTTCAGGAATGAGGGGAAGGGATTAGGGAACAGACAGGTACACACTTTCCTACCCTCCCTTCATCTCCATAAATTCAAGATTCCACACAAAGCTTTGGTTTCTAGCAGTAAACATGGAATTACATTCTTCCATCTCCTGTTAAACAATCGTGTGGCCACTTTGACATAAGTTTCTTGCACCTGCATAAAAGTTCCTGAGTGACTTGGGTATACATTCATCTTCCCTCTTTGAATTTCTTACTTCAACTTTCTACATGGAACCACCCCCTCCCACACACACCCATTGTTTCTCTCTATCCTAGGATTAAGTAGGTTTGGTCAGTCCAAGTACAGCAGCATTAAACTTTTGGCATGAATCACGTCAAGGAATGGTCTTAATTCAGAAGGTTGGGAATGAAGGATGGAGGGTTCCTAGATTCTTCAGGTCTTTTGCATAAGTTGATGAAGAGTTGTGGAGATACCCCCAAAATTATGAGTATGGGGGTTGGGGAGGGGGAACAGGAAAGGGGCTATGGGGTAAGTTTTTAGGACAGAAGATCTAGTCCAAAATTGGAAATAAGGGAAGGACAACATGAAAGAAAGGATGGTTCAAGAGCCCCACTTCAAAGAGGGGCTCCCAAGCATGTTTCAGTTCTTTTTGCCTGGTGCAGAATCTTCTGTCACAGATGCTTTGGCTATTTTTCTTTCACCACAAAAAATAAGAAGTTTGTAAATAATAAAAACCCCAAAAGAACATGGAGAAAGACCAACAGATTATATTTACACAAATTAGGCCACCTAGCAATCACCAAATCAGTGATTCTTGAAGTTCCACAAAGCCAAGACAAATACAGTAACTAGAGGGGGGCAGCATTTGGGGGAGACAAGAACCCAGGATCACAGACATCACCCAATACGTTCTATTCCATTTGCCCCATTTCAACACAATGAGGTAGGTTTGCATGGATCCCACAGCATGTAAACAAACCCCCCTTTCTCCTTTAGCTACTGTAACACTATAATCACTACTGCAGCAGGGTAGGACATGGGCTCTGGGTGCCACAAAGAAGCCTTCACTGATGGTCTCTCTGGAAGCCAAGCAGGAAAAGTCCAGACATTTGGAACGTTAAGAATTTTAGTCTTTGCTTCATACATTCATCCTTGGACACACACATACACCTCCATTGTGCATGGCAGGCCAAGCCTAATCCAGAGAGGATGGATCTGGTGTCCCAAGCAAGTCCTGTGCCCTATGATTAAGAAATTACCAATATATGTAATAAGGGAACAGGAATCCTTTATTACATATATTGGTAACTCTCATCTAATCTTGGCTTCTTCTCTTGACCTTTAACCTGGCCCAGCCTCTCCTAACCTCTCTGCACCATCTTCCCATTTAAACTAATTTCCAATCTTCCAGTAGGAGATCAAGTCATGGGGCGACCCAGTTAAAACCTAGTCTCCCATAAAGGGAGAGATTTCAAGAGGACACTATGGCAGAAAAGTCAGCTGTAATTGGCAAAAATGAGGTAGTTCAAGTAGTTGTTCTTTGTGGTGATAAAGCAACAATAAAAAAGTATTCCTGTTGTGCAGACCTGGAGCTGCTGCTGACTTATCCCTGAGATTGTTCATGTACCTGAGAACACAGTGCAGGAATGAGGGCCTTAGAGTAAAATATACAAAAATACAAAACCAGAATATTTATATTAAGGAAAAAAAAGTTGAAATGCACAAGATACGTCATTCACACACAGCTAGTGCAGTTGGCATCCTGGAGAAAGTGGGACCCACGGTGCAGTTATCTAAGGGAGCAAATAAATAAAATCGTATTGGCCCAGAATGGGATAGTGAGCTTAGGAGCAGTAGGTCTACAGCTGTCCCACCAACCACCCCTTTTGCCTTTCATCGCAACCTGCTGCTTAGGACAGTTCCCAGCACCCTGTCTCAAGAGAGGGTTATGAAACAAAATATGGAAAAACCCTGTTCCACCCCTGAGATTCCTTCCCACAGAATATATTGGCTCCTGGGTTGGGTCCATCAAACTGCTCTCATCTTTTCACTCTGGCATGAGAAATTTTTATAAATCCCTTTCAAAGGAAAACTTCCCTATCCAGGCCACTGTCATAAAATAGAGATTCTAGAGTATTTCATGCAGGCTCTAAGGGTATTTCTCCTGAAAGCCCTCACTTCTATTTGGATACAGCATGGTTGGAATTCCTTTGCTTCAACCCCCTCCCCCACCAAGATGGAAGAGGGGGTGATGCTGTGGACCCCCGCCTGAGATACACGGCACTGCCAGCTGCCCCCTACCCACCCTCCCCCACTTTCTCCACTCTGCCGATTGATGCCTGCTCCTTGGAACTTCCTAATTGCAAAAGGATTGCCCCCACACGCTGTAGGCTCAATTCTGGGCCTCTGGGAGCAGGGCAGGGCTGTGGATCTCTTCTTCTTCCTCCCGAAAGTAGGAGGGCTTTCCCTGTGAGCTGGGCGCCTGCTGGGCCTTCAGTGGACATGAGGCCACCTTATGGCTGATGCTTTGGCAGAAGTGACATTTCTTGGGCTGGGGTGGCAGCTTGCATTCCTTGGCATGACGGTCTAGACCTCCCCCATTGTAGCACCTGTCTCCTTTTGATCTGCACTTGTGCATGTTCTTCCCCTTTGGCCAGTTCCCTTTGCCTCCGGACTTACTGATCTTTTTAAAGAACAAACTTTTGGTTTTGTTAATTCTATTCTTTTTTTAATTTTCTATTTTATTTATCTCCCCTTTATTCTTTGTTATTTCCTTCTTTTGTTATTTCTCTTTGAAACTATCAAAAGTGCACATGTCCATTACACAGTGTCTAACGTGTAATATTGAATTTCAGACTTAAAGGTGATGAATTCTTTTGGTTAGCAGAAAGGATGATTGTGTCTCCACTTGTCCAGTGCAAGGGGCTATTAAGTTTGCTGATACACAAAGGAGTTGCTTAGTTTGCAGCACTGAAGCTGTACCTTACTCATTTCTCAGAGGTAATGAAACCCCAGTAACGTAAACCAAGTCTTATTTTCACTTATCAGGGTGTCATATGACTAAGCCCGATGTGATCCTCAAGTTGGAACGAGGAGAAGAGCCATGGACATCATTTGCAGGGCATGGCTGTTTAGGTGAGTTTCTGAGTCCTAAGCCTGTGAAATTTAGTGGAAATTAAATTTTAAAGTGTTCAGGTTGTGGGTGGCACCTTTGAGATGTTTTTGAATATCTTTTAAAGGCTCCTAATTTTTGAAATGACATTCATGACTCAAAAACTTACAATCAGACTTCAAAATACCACTCTCCCAAATACACTCTTTCCTAATTTGCTTGATGATTCAGAGATATTTACCTCTCTTAACTTACCCAAATTTACTGTAAGCCTTCCTTTAGATGTTTTTTCCTTGATTCATGTCTCTTTATCTAGCATTCTCAGTCCCCTATTGTATTGCCATTGTGATAGATTTCTTTCAGGCTTTCTTAAATCGGTCTTAAAGGAAGAGGAAATCTTTGGCTAATGTTCCTTTTCTTAATTACTTTCCATTTTCTTTCCTTCCCTTTCCTTCGTAATACATTAGATTTGTTTTCTGCACTAAGGGTCGGTTCCCATTCTCACCACAAATCTCACTGTTAATTCTAGAGCCCACTTCCCTCAGCCCAGACCAATAATTTTACAGTCACCATTTCCTTCCAGTAAACCTTTGTTGTTCATTTTATAGTACTGATCATCATTCCTGAAGTTGATGCTTGGTTTTGGGTAAAACAACACTAACTCATTCTCATGCCAGTTCTCTGAGTGCTTATTTATAACTTGGCTTTCTTCGCCACTGTGGCCATATTGCCCGAAACAATGTCTGGCACCTAATAGCCAGTTATTTTTAAAATAAATGCACATTGTTTCACTGGTCTTCTAGTCTTTTTTCTCTTAAGGTGTCCTCAAGGGTTTTGCCTTTTTATTAACTCCTTCAAATTATAATAATCTAATCCATTCTCAGGACTTAAGCTTTTTGTTTTACGTGGATAGCTCTAACGTGAACAAACTGAGCACATTTTGCTCACCTCTGCTTTAGTCCATCCAGAGTACAGTACTACATGATGATGTCGAACTATTCTGTACCACATGTTGGACATGAAAATCACTGACTTGCCCAGCTCTTAAATTCTTTCCCAATATCTGTTTCTAAATTCTTTTGTTCCCATCATAATGTCAGCTTGGTTCCTCTGTCATCCTTTCTTGTTGATCACTTCATAATTTGTGTAATGCTTATCAGCCTGTGAAATATATTTATATCCTCCCATATTCTCATTTCTCACTGACATCATAAAAATGACAGCTGTCTCATTTCATGCCTTAATTGCTGTATCTACTATTTGGCTTTGCCATACTTTTTGCCCTGATTCCTTCAATTTACATTGTTGCTTTCCTGGCAAGTTACATCAATACTTGTTTCCTATTATGTGTTAAATATTATATGAAATTGAAATTCCTTTTCTTTCAAAGGCTACTACAATAAGATTTCATCTGGCCTTTTCAACTTTATTTCTCTTTCATAACTGAAAATTCTTGCTAATTGCCACTTGACCTAGTCTCCTAAATGTTCTCCATACATATAGTGTTCATTATCATATCTATACTTATCATTTTATTATGTTCTCCCTTCTAGATACTGTATATCTTTTAAATTAAATCCACAGATTTCTACTCCATGAACTATTCCTTGACTACTCCATATCATATTCACCTTTCCTTTTTCTGAATTCCCAGCTACTTAAGACTAAGGCACAGATACACACAAAATTCTTGAATATGATCATAGAATTTAATACCTGATTGTACATTCTTAAAGATTCTTCCCCCAACAGATAAGATCCTTTGTTTGAATATTTTTAACTGAGATATATATCAGTAGTTAGTTCATAATTGTCTTTGTAGCTATGCAGTAGAAGTACCTTTTTCATCCAGTCAGAAAGCGTATACTAGTAAGTTCCATTTAGATAAACATGCTCAACCCATGTCCATATTGGTTCTGATTAAAGTGGTTGGATTTCTGCCAGACATCACCTACCTATACCTAGTGTTAATATAAACTCAGGTGGGTTCAAAGAAGATAAAGTATTCCTTTCCATGAGCATAGGTTTTAGTTAGGAAAGGATTACTCTCAAAGTCTGCTTTTTTCATGGAACATTTTTGTTATAGTGCAAGGCTGTTAAAAAACTTGTTAAAATGAAGTTTTCAGACCATAATTATTTTCATATTTTAAAGAAAATAGAGCTTAAAGTGGTGGGGGAAATAAGTGAAGGGTTTTTCAAAATCACGGAATAGTAGTTTTTCCTTGAAGATTCTCTAAATATGAATAGAAATAAGACTGGAAGGAAAGCTAACAGATTCAAAGAACAAGAACACAGGCTTTGTGATTAGCAATCAGTGAGATATTTATAGGGCAATAAGTACCAGGTCTGACTGAAACAGAAGTTACTTGTTGTGGATGGAATTTGTCAGATATGTGGACAAGCCTGAAAGCTGGTATAAATATAAAAAATTGAATCTAGCTCATGTAAATATTTGTTTACAGGAGAAATTCCTTGTTTATGTTAGTACTGGGGGTAATGGGCTCAAGGAAGAAACAGGTTTTTGAGCTGAGTTTTAGCATTGTTTTATTAGATATGGAGGTAACAAAGTCAACTAAAGCTATAAATTTATAAGAAAAATGAAGTTAAGATTAATGAGTATTCTAGGACCAGACTGAAGAATCTGATCCTTCTGGTCCCTCATGTAGAAAACTGGAGTTCAGGCTGAAAAGGTGAATAATTAAAAGTGATGATCTGGAGAATTTCATTATCGAACAGTTCTAGAAGAATTAAATGATGGGCACAGCAATCTGAATACAGCAATGAATATACATTTAGTCCATTTTAAAGTTCCTGTTGAAAGTGTTTTCCTCGTTCTCCCTTTATACAAGAGACAGTGATTCTCAGCTATATGAAGGAATAGGGCCTAGACTATGGGACTGTTTCTCTAAACACTGGGAAATTGATACTGGAAAAGGTTAATTAGCCATTCATGGCAACATGGAAGAGGGAGTGAGGACACAACTGGAAGCATTTTGCCACGGATATCTAGGTATGAATGTATAAATATACGGACTCTGATCTGAGTCCTCCAAAAGTAATCTTTCCTTTAATATTTACCATGAACAAATTTTTCTACTAATTACAGTTTAATGTCTTTGATAGTCTCACTTCATTGTCTCTGAATGCACATATCCAATATCAGTCCCCTTCCACCATCCTTTGACTTCTGCTAATTGCTGTTTATCTTCATTTCACTTTCTATGAAGTTCTGGTGTAAACTGTAAAAGTTATTAGTGTTCATTGCTTATTTTTCATCCTTTTTCACACTGAAGCAGGGTTTTTGCTCAGGTTTTGTTTTTGTTTTTGTTTTGTTGTTTTTTTTTTCCCCAGCCAGGGAGTAATTTGTCCTGGTCTCTTTTGGCCCTTTTGGCTAGACCTAAAACCAGTAATCCCTTGTACAGTTCTTTTCCATAGAAAATACGTAAAGATTCACAAATTGTTACTCTATTTTTTTCTAGAAGAAAATTGGAAAGCTGAAGACTTTCTAGTGAAATTCAAGGAACACCAAGATAAGTATTCTAGATCAGTTGTATTCCTCAACCACAAAAAACTGATTAAGGAAAAAGGTAATATATACAAAAAGACATTTATTGTAGGCAAAAACCTTGTTAAGTCAAAAAATATACCTCCTGAATATCATACCCATGGAACAATTTTGAAAAATGTTTCAGAATTAATCATCAATAATCTAAACCCTGTAAGAAAGAGACTTGTTGAGTGTAACATATATGGGAAATCACTCCTTAATACTAAGCAAGAAACAGCTCATTCTGGAGTCAGATCCCATAATCAGAATGGGAGAGCTGTCACTCATAACGAAGTGCTTAATCAGTACCAGAAGATGGAAACGCCGGCACAGTCCTTTAGATATAATGACTGTGAGAAATCCTTCCTTAAAAAGGGAAGCTTAATTACACATAACAGAACATACAGAGCGGAAAACCCATCTGAATATAATAAAAGGAGAAGAGGAACCAATATTGAAAAAAAACATACATGCACTGAATGTGGGAAATCCTTCTGCAGGAAGTCAGTGTTGATTCTTCATCAGGGAATTCACACAGAGGAAAAACCTTACCAATGTCATCAGTGTGGAAATGCATTTAGGAGGAAGTCATATCTCATTGATCATCAGAGAACTCACACAGGAGAGAAGCCCTTTGTTTGTAATGAATGTGGTAAGTCTTTCCGCCTAAAGACGGCTCTCACTGATCATCAGAGAACACATACAGGTGAGAAATCTTATGAATGTGTGCAGTGTAGGAACACCTTCAGATTGAAATCACACCTCATTCGTCATCAGAGGACTCACACAGGAGAGAAACCATATAAATGTAATGAATGTGGGAAGTCCTTCCGCCAAAAGACAACCCTGTCTCTACACCAGAGAATTCATACAGGAGAGAAACCCTATATTTGTAAAGAATGTGGGAAGTCCTTTCACCAGAAGGCAAATCTTACTGTCCATCAGAGAACTCATACAGGGGAGAAGCCCTATATTTGTAATGAATGTGGGAAGTCCTTTTCTCAGAAGACAACCCTTGCTCTTCATGAGAAAACTCATAATGAGGAGAAACCCTATATTTGTAATGAATGTGGAAAGTCTTTCCGCCAGAAGACAACACTCGTAGCACATCAGAGAACGCATACAGGGGAGAAATCTTATGAATGTCCTCACTGTGGAAAGGCCTTTAGAATGAAGTCATACCTCATCGATCATCACAGAACTCACACAGGAGAGAAACCATACGAATGTAATGAATGTGGGAAATCCTTCAGTCAGAAGACTAATCTCAATCTACATCAGAGAATTCATACAGGGGAGAAACCCTATATTTGTAATGAATGTGGGAAGTCCTTTCGCCAGAAAGCTACTCTCACTGTACATCAGAAAATACATACAGGGCAGAAATCCTATGAATGTCCTCAGTGTGGAAAAGCCTTTAGCAGGAAGTCATATCTCATTCATCATCAAAGAACTCACACAGGAGAGAAACCATATAAATGTAATGAATGTGGGAAGTGCTTCCGCCAGAAGACAAATCTCATTGTACATCAAAGAACTCACACAGGGGAGAAACCCTATATTTGTAATGAGTGTGGTAAATCCTTCAGTTATAAGAGAAACCTCATTGTCCATCAGAGAACTCACAAGGGAGAAAACATGGAAATTCATTAAATGATGAATTTGAAGCCTTTCCAAGTCATTGTAAACCTTTGCTTTTAAAGAAAAGCATGCTTACACATTTTAATCCAATTTTAATTCCAAGTGTTATTGTCATCAATTTAAACCATGCACTTATGTACTTGCTCACTAGCATATAAAATCGATATGACCCATCATTATTGAACTGCCAGCAATGAAGCTATTTTTTAAGTTTTCAACTGTTCCTGCTGAATTAGATAGTTCATTAAAAAAAACTTATGTAATATATACAGAAGCAAGATACAAATGGGTTATAAGCACCAGTATACCTAAGAGAAAGAAAATATCTATGAATTCTGTTTCTCACTGCATTATGTGGAATAAAAATGAGTTATCTGTTACCTCCCCAAAGATAGTCACAACCCTGCCTTATAATATCATAGAGTAGTTTTTGCATGTTTTAAACTATGTATATTTTATCATACATCAATTCTTTTGTGTTTTGCTTATTTCAGTCTATTTTTGATTCATACATTATTGCATGTGGCAGTAGTGTCCATCTTCATTCATATGCTACTTCATTTAAAGAATATATCACTATTCTGTTGGTGCATATTTATATTTTTTACATTTTTGTGTTATAATAAAAATACTGCTATGACTATACTTGCATATGTCATGGGTATATGTGTTTGTATGTATGTCTGGTAGTTTTATACCTAGGACTAGAATTACTCAGTTTTAGAGTATGTGTAAGTTTTTTCAGCTATAGTAGATTCTGCCAAACATCTCATACATTTCTCAACATGAGGCAATTCACTTTGGAGAGAAACAAATCTAAATGTAATCAATATGGAAAGGTCTTTTCCAGTGATTCAAACTAGAGAATTCCTACTAAAAAGGAACCTTATGTTATAATTGCGAGAAGGCCTTTAATAAGGATATGCTAATTAATAAATGTAGACAGGCCTTTAGCTGTGGCCTTTAGCTTTAGGTATGAGTCCCAATAGATGTATGAAAATATTTTCTATATTAAATACCTTTTATAGCTTGGTCTATCTCACAGGATATGTATGTCTTTGAAAATCCCAAATAAAAAATCATTGGCAAGATTTTGGTATTTGAGAATTGGAAATCTGCTAAAACAATAACTACTGTATCTTTTTTTGGAGAATGATAAGTTCGGCAGCAACTTGAGCAGTGTTATTGAAGGCCCTTCTTGAGGAGCATTATTCAAAACCAACATTCACTACATGTATCATTGTAGTGAATAACCATTAATCATTGTGCACAATAAAATACAATGGAGATTTAAATAAGATTATTTTCAGTTGAGTGGACCTATAAACCAAATCTAAGTAGTCAGGAAGAAAGGTTCATGGTACAAATATTCCACAGGCCCTCTAGCCTATAAAAATGGATAACAATCATCAATTAATAGTAAATGGAAACAAGCTTGTCCATATTGGGCTTACAGATAATTTCAGCAAAAAAAAAAATGGTAGGTGATGAGGAAAAACAGACATAATAATTTAGACTTTAGAAAAGGGCTAAGCATAGGGCCAAGTATATGATGCCTTGTCTGAGTGAACAGAATTTTGTGAAATGTACCCTTGATAATTTATATTTATCCTCAGTTTTTTTGTTTTTTTTTTGTTTTTCTTAAGAGTACAAGCTGGTTAGATCAATTAAAATAACTAGAATGGGTAAGATAGGATCTACATTTGCAACTATAAGAACATCCAGATTCTATTATTTCATTTGAAAATAAATTAATCTTTATTTCTAGATGGGTAAATATTATTTATGCTAACATTGTTAAGTAACAAAAGAATTGCAGTCATTACCAAGGATGCAAGCCTCATTTTCCTTGGTATGTAGCCAATATGGGGAGACATGATCTAACTAAATGTTTGTTCTAGCCTAAACCCACCAAAGATGTTGGGAATATGCAAGTCACTTTCTCCTGGGCATTCTTTCTACTTTCCCTTGTTTCTGCTTTCCCAGACATTTCAGCGGCTGCCAGAAAATATAAAGTATCTGTGGCATCCCTAACATGTAACTTCCTGCCTCCTACTTTAGTGATTATATGATGAAATATCAGTATTTCTATTTGCAGTAGAACATGTATCCATATGCTCATTTTGTTTTTATATGTAGGACATATATTTATGTTTTTTAGCCTTGAGTAAGAGGAACTAGAAAGTATGGTGTACTGGTGAGCAGTTTTTTAAATGTCTTCAAAAGTACACTTATGAACCCAGACACTAGGGCTGTTTTCTTGCCTAAGGAACTCCCAGTTTAGCAGGTTAAATATCAAGTCATGAAAGTATTTGAATCGTTGTCATTGGGTATCTCTCCATATTTATGCTCCCAGTTAGAGTCATTTCCCATGGTCTACCCTTAATAATTATCATACCTACCCAAACATACATGACTTGGGGGAGGTGGAAAGGGTATTAGTAAGAAGAGACTGTGCATTGTATTCATTGCAGTAAACACTGAAAAAGCTCAAGTGGGCCAGACCCAGACTCCTTTGGCATCTTAGGAAAAACTGCAAGCATCATAAACCTATACTGTTTATTTCATAATTTTTGCCTTATTTCCCAAGGCATATTATAAGCCCTCGTGCAAATCTCTGGAGTTTGACATGTTTTGCCTCAGTTGGCTGAGGAGGAAAGGAGCAATGAAATGGTATTGTGCAAGTGTTTACCCCAAAAAAGTTACCCTGCTTGAAATGGTCCTACTAAATTGAAAGAAGTGGCACATGTAAAGTTTTTGTGTGGTTTTTCTGTTTTTTATATGAACTTTACAAATTCAGTATTTAATATTTCATTTCTATAAACTACTGTGTAGTATTTCTGTAATGGTAGATGATGTTAAAATTGTGAGGTTTATTTGTATCACAAAATATCATTGATGCACATTAGGAAAATATCTAATTTCTAATATACAATTGACTATTTCCTTATATTTAGCTTACATTTTTCTACTATGAGGGAATTTTACTTAGATTGTATTCTAGAAGAATGAAAACTAGCCCTGAGGTTCCATACACCCAGATTCCAATTCCAGTTCTATCACAGTAAATTTAAGAGCTTAATCATTTCTGCTTAATTTCTCTGTGCCAATTTCTGAAAAATATGGGACAGTATTGTTCTCTCTCATAGGCTGAATGTTAAAGAAACATAAGAATGAAAAAAGTTTGAACCTCTGAATGTGATCTCCAAGTCTTCCCATTTTTCTGCCCTCATTTGGTCTCTCACCTTGACTTTTAAAATCAAAGCACACGATTCATTCCTTCCCACTGTCCTTTATCTATAGTGTCTCATTTTTTAACCCAGCAACTACAACAATTTCTGACAATTGATTCAGAATACTTTGTGCAAGTCCTAAATCCCTATGTTTCTCAATTCAGTTCCCTTTGCATTCTCAGTACCTAATTCTTTTTTTAACTGCAAATCTTATTGAGATATATTCACATACCTTAAAATCCATTCAAAGTATATAATTAGTGTCTCACAGTATCATCACCTAGTTGTGCAATTACCACACTCAATTTTAGACCATTTTGATTGCTCCAAAAAGAAAAATAAACATTAAAAAAAAACACAAAATACCCCATACCCCTTATCCCACTCTATTATTGACCCATAGTATTGGTGTGGTATACTTATTACTGTTGATGAAAGAATATAAAGATATTACTGTTAACCATAGTCTGTAGCTTGCAATAGGTACTTTTTCCCCATGTACCACTCTATTATTAACTCTTCATATGAGTGTGCATTTTTACTAGTTCATGAAAATTTATATTTGTAGTGTTAAACAACGGCCACCTCAAGCGTCACTGTGTTAAAGCATCCCATAGTTTACCTCTAGCTTTCCTTCTGGTGACTCTCAGCACTTACTCTACAATTTCATTATATTTCACAAATCCCTGTCGTGCTCTAGTCCCTGCTTACTCTCAGCAGAAAAGGTTGTTACTCTTTCACAGAGAAGACAGAGGCATGAAGCAAACTTAACTCTTAGAATTTTTCCCGAGTATTTCCAAACTCATTATAATCTGCAAGATTCTTTGTTTTGTTTTGTTTTGTCCCTCATAGAAAGATATTTATTTATGTTTTCTGAAGCTTGAGTGTGTTGCTATCTTCTGTTTCTAACATTGGTATTTGCTAATTATGAAACTAATCTCACCATAATGCACTGTTAGCGTGTGTGTCTACATGCATGTTAATTTGAGGTAGAGGACCACATATAAATAACTGAGGCCCTGCTAATTATGATTCTAAACAGGTGCAGATCTTTCTAACCTATGGATAGAAACCCTCATTTTTATAATCCTCATAGTAGCATTCATTCCCAAATTTTGCAGTCATTACAGCCATTGTCAATGTTAGCTGTACAGACCTCTTTCACATCTCCCAACCTTGATGATTTCTGGGAGTCCTCAGGAATAGGTGGTCACTAACCTTTATCCACTGTCCAGACATGACAGTTCATTCCTTCAGGCATCCTGGTGCCTCTTGGATCCCCATAAGGCACAGTGTTTCTATAACAATCAGTGTACTGCTAAAGCTGGGCTATTTTCTCATGGGATGGGGAAGACTGGCTCTTTCTATTTACATTAGGCTCTGCTAGAGGAAATGTAGACAATGTTTACCATAGGTTAGAACGGTTCATACAGTTATTTCTTAAAGCCCTCCGTAGTCTTTAACAGCAAGACACTGCATCCCAATACCAGAATTTAGACAAGTAACATCCAACATATGATTGGAATCCTTTATCCTGTCTAAATAAGGGTTCCATTATTAGGTTAAGCTCTTTCTACTTAGAAAATATTTTTTCTTAAGGGAAGCACCTCAGGCCCCATGCAAATTTCCTTGTATTGGCTCTGTTCCTCTGGAGACTTATTTAATTGGCCCAAAACAAGGAAGGAAGAAAGATTTAAAGAACAAAGGGGACAAATAAAAAGAAATAGCAAGATATTACACTAAAACTAAACTATATTAATTGAGCATTTCCTTTTACTACTATTTGCTTATTAGCTGGAGTTCTTTGCTTTATTTTTTCATTGGTCACTCTAGGAACTAAAATATGCATCCTTTACTTTAATGATTTATGTTGAATTAGCATTATACCAATTCACAATATTACAACAGTATAATTTCATTGACCCCTTTCTTGGCATGTATGTTGTGTGTATTCGATGACCTATTTTTTTGCTTTTTTAAATTTAAACAGTCAATTGTCTTTTACAAAATAAAGAATAGTCCTTTCAATATCATTCTGTTGTGAAAGATAAATTGGAGTCAAGTATGCAAACTATGGCATTTTATTCAGGACACCAAAGTTCTGCTGCAGCAAAGGAAGCCAAAACGGAAGTAGCTTCAGGGTTCTAGGGATGGCAAAGGGTTTTTATAGACATGGGAAGGAAATTAGTTTGACTCCTACAGATTAGATCAGGGTTTATCCATCTTATTGGGATGGGTTTAGGGCAGGTGAGCTTTGTTTTGTATTGGGTCAAAAGTAATAAACTAGGGGCTTAATTGGGTATCTGGGTCAACTGAGGGATTTGGTGGGGATTTCAAATTTCAACAGATAAAGAGGAACTTAAGAGGGCATGGTTTTTTTAATTTGTTTTTGTTTTTTGTTGTTGGGTTTTTGGTAGGATTTTGGGGGGCTTTTGTTGTTATTTGACTCTAAGGGGCCCCTGGGGCTTTCTACAATTTTCTAGTTACATAGTTTTGAATTTTCTATCATGTATATATATGTTGCCTACTCAAATAAAATTTACTCAATTTTTTTATAATGGA
Organism: Choloepus didactylus; assembly: GCF_015220235.1. NCBI lineage: Eukaryota > Metazoa > Chordata > Mammalia > Pilosa > Megalonychidae > Choloepus > Choloepus didactylus. Next base: position 18,515,802 of record NC_051333.1, read on the forward strand.
AACATGGTGTGATGGTTAGGTTCTTGTGTCAACTTGGCCAGGTGATGGTGCCCAGGTGTCTGATTAAGCAAGCACTGGCCTAACCATTACTGCAAGGACATTTGTGGCTGGTTAATAAACCAGAAGGCTGGTTTATTAAATCATTAGTCAATTGATTGCATCTATGGCTGATGACATCAATAAAGGTAGTATTTTCCACAGTAAGAGAATTCAATCAGCTGGATTTAATCCAATCAGTTGACTTTTAAGGGAGAAGAGAGAGAACTTTCACTTCTTAAGGTAGCCAGCCTCTCCTGGGGAGTTCATCGAAGAACTTCATAGGAGTTGCCAGCTCGCTGCCTGCCCTACGGATTTTGGATTCGTGTATTCCCACAGTTATGTTAGACTCTTTTATAAAATCTCATATTTACATATACCTCCTGTTGATTCCATTAAAGAACCCTAATAAACCTGGCAAAGCAGAAACAAATTGCAAGTGGAAGTCTTCAGTCTTTTCCTTTTCCTTTTCCTTCTTATGTTGAAGTAGAATGCCCACATCAAGCTATAATTTTTTCTTGTAGCTATTTAGGGCCCTCCTAATATATCAGTGTGGTCAAAAAGTGAGGAATTTATTTTGGCATTTTTGATGAAGGGCCCAGGATGCCAAGGAGATATGTGATGGCCTATTTAGAATATAGATTCTCTCAGAACAGTCTGCCAACATTACAGCAATAACCTTCTATTAAAGTTCCTTCTTTTGTCTTTCTCTAGGTGTTGTAGGTTTAAGTGTCATGAAAGTGATAAAAAAGAGATGTGTCAGAAATAATCTTGGGAAGGGATCATGAATTTGCAGCTGAAACAATATTCTGTTTCAATTTCTTCTACCCCAGAACAACAGGGGCAAAAATTAGAAGGAGAAGGAATACTAGTGCCATATCCACTGATGTCTCAATATGGTGAGGTCTCTCAAGGCAGTGACTTTGCCATTGTTGGCAGCATGTATATTTCCATTGTTCTTTTCAAAATTTGACATCATGCTACTGAATGTATTTTTTAAAGATTAAAAATTCACAGGAAGTTGCAAAAATAGTGGAGATGTCTGTTGCTCTTCACCCAGTTTGGCTCGATGGTTACGTGTTATATAATGGTACTACAATATCAAAACCAGGAATTTGACATTGGTACAATGTGTATGTGCAGTTATGTCATTTTATCATGTATAGGTTTGTATAAACACCACCACAATCAACTATTCCATCATCATAAAGATTTCCTGTGCATTATTTTTTACTCATAACCATCTCCCTTCCATCCATCACTCCTGGCATCCACTAATTTGTTTTTCAGCTCTGTAAGTCTTTCCTTTCAAGAAAATTATATAAAGGAGTCATAGAGTATGTAACCTTTTGAAATCAGCTTTTCTTAATCAGCATAATTCTCCGAGATTTTTAATTATTGTTGAATTGTGAGAGTTCTTAACATATTCTACATACTAGTTGTTTGTCGGATGTGTGGTTTCCAAATATTTTCTCCTCATCCATAGCCTGTCTTTTCGTACTCTTAACAAGGTCGTTCACAGAGCAATAGCTTTTAATTTTGATGAAATCCAGTTTATTGATTTTTTTTTTCTCTTTTGGATCGTGCTTTCAGTGTCATTCTAAGAACTCTTCACTAAACTCTAGGTTTTAAAGGTTTCTTCCAAAAGTTTTATACTTTTCATATTTTTCATTTAAATCCATGATTCATTTTGAATTAATTTTTGTATAAGACATGAAACTTAAGTTGAGGCATACTTTTTTTGTCTATGGTTATCCAACATCCAGCACTACTTGCTGAAAACACCATCTATCCTCCATTAAATTCCTTTTACATCTTTGTTAAAAGTCAGCTCACTGTACTTGTGTAAAAATAATTCTGGGTTCTCTGTTCTGTGACAATTACCTATGTGTCTAATATCTAATTCTCTACCAATAACACAGTCTTGAATGCTGTGATTGTGTACTAGGTCTTCAAATGGGGAGAATGATTCCTCCCACTCTCCTTTTCAAAACTGTTACCTATTCTAGTTCCTTTGCCTTTCCATATAAATTTTAGAATAATCTTGTCTATATGTTAAAAAAAAACATTGCTGTGATTCTTATAGAATTGCATTAAATTTATATATCAATTTAGGTAGAATTGATGTCTTTACTGTATTGAGTCTTCTAATCCATGAAATGGTATGTTTCTCCATATATTTAGATCTTCTATTATTTCTTTTATCAACATTATATAGTCTTCAGCATACAAATCCTTGACATGATTTGTTAGATTTACACCTAAGCATTTCATTTTTTTAGTGATTGTAAATGGTATTGTTTTTAATTTCAGTATCTACATGTTTATTGCTAGTATACAGAAATACAATGGATTTTTGTATGTTTATCTTGTATCTTGTGACCTTTCTGAACTCCCTTCAGATAATTCATATAGTTCAATTCAAGATAAGTGTGATAAGTTAGACATGCATATAGTAACCACTAGAGCAGCCACTAAGAAAAGTATAATAAAGAGATGTAGCTAAAAAAAAAAACTTAAACAGGAGAGAGAATGAAATATATAAAGATAGGAGAAGGCAAAAAAGGAATGAAGAACAGAGGAGACAAAAACAAACAGCGAGATTGTAGATTTAAATCTCATCAATAATCATGTTAAAATTTAACATTTTAATCAACTCAAACAATTTGACTAAATTATTAATTATCTCATTTGGTGATTTTATTAAATTATTAATTATCCAAATAAAAGTCAGCAATTGTTACAATGGATATAAAAGGAAGACAGAACTACATGGTGTTCATAAGAGACTCACTTTAAAGACACAAGCAGATTGAAAGAAAAAGATCTGAAAAGATATACCATGCAAAGACTAAGTATATGAGAGCTGGTGTTTCTTTATTAACATTAGACTTTATGACAGGAGTATTGCCAGGGCTAGACAGTTATTTCATAATTATAAAAGGTTCAATTTATTAAAAAAAATAAACAATTCTAAATGCATATGCACCTACCAACTGAGGTCCAAAATAAACGAAGCGAAAGTTGTCAGAACTAAAGAGAGAAAGACAAATCAATAATCATAGTTAGGAATCTTAACCCTCCTTCTCAGTAATTGACAGCAAAGGTAGGAAACAGAAGATCTCAACATCACCATCAACCAATTTTATCTAATTAACACTTAAGGAAAATTACTTTCAAAATCTACAGAATACACATTTTTTTCAAGTGCACATAAAATATTCACTAAGATAGATCATGTGCTGAGCCATTAAAGATACTTTCATAAGTTTGGAAAAATTGATATCATACATACAGAATACTTTCTTTGAACACAATGAAATTGAATTCATTATCAGTAACAAAAAATCTAGAAAATACTTCAATATTTGGAAAGTAAGCAACACATTTCCAAATAACCCATGGGTCAAAGAAGAAAACACAAGGGAAATTAGAAAATACAGTATTACAAACTGAATGATAATGAAAAGAGCACATACCAAAAATATGTACTTGGAGGGACGTTTGTAGTTGTAAACTCTAATGTTACTGGGAAGGATATAAAAACCTCAATCAGCAACTGCAAAGATCACAGTAACTCAATTCAATTAAATTCTGACTCTAACTATCCAGAGTTGAGGCCAGACTCCACAGGTTAAGGGCAATCCTCTACAAGATTTCAAGTTTGGGAGCACAGGATACCTGCACTTCTCACCAACTGGCTGCAAATCTGAGGATTCCCACAACCCCTTGGGTAAATAATTCACTATAATGACTCAAAAAAACTTACTGAAAGCACTATACTTATGATTATAGCTTCATTATAATAAACGGATACAAATGAGGAGAAGCCTAAAGTAGAGACGCATAGGGCAAGATCTGGGAAAGTCTCAAACACAAGCTTCTGTGTCCTTTCCACATAGAGTCAGAATGTACTATCTCACAGCAGAGATACATTTCTCATTCATGGAAGTTCTCTGGAGCTTCGAGTTCTTCTGGAGTCTCATTACATAGTCATGATTGATGGAATCAACACCCACATGGTTGAACTCAATCTACAGCCCCCTTCCCCTCCCAGAGGTTAGGAAGGTGGGGTGATAATTGGCTCAAAACCCCTACCCTCTAATCACATGGTCAGTGTTTCTAGTGTGGCCAGCCCCCATCCGATGGATTCAGGTTTGGCTGGCCCCACCCTGTAACTATCAGGGGTTTTCCTGGGCCCACCTTGAAGAACAAAAGACTCCTACTGCAGGAAGTTCCAAAGATTCAGAGGTTGCTTCCCCAAGGCCACAGGCCAGCCAACTTTTCATTATACCACAGTTAGAAAAGAAAAAAGTCAAGTTATCTAAACATCCACTATTAAGAAGCTAGACAATAAAAGAGCAAATGGAATCCAAGGTAAGAAAAAAGAAAATAACAAAATTGTCTGGTTTGCTAATGCTGCAGTTATGCAAAATACCGGAAATGGATCAGCTTTTATAAAGGGGATTTACTGGGTTACAAATTTAGAGTTCTAAGTTCATAAAAGTGTCCAAACTAAGGCATCAACAAGAGGATACCTTCACTGAAAAATGGCCAATGGTGTCTGGAACACCTCTGTCAGCTAGGAAGGCACGTGGCTGGCATCTTTTGCTCCTGGGTTGCATTTCAAAATGGAGTTCTCCAAAATGTCTCTGTATCTCTCTTAGCTTCTGTGGGCAAACTCTGGCTTCATCGCTTAGCTATGCATCACCAAACATCCTTCTGTCCACATCTCCAAGCATCTCTAAGCATCACTGTCGCTTCCAAATATCTTAACGTCTGTATTCTGGTTTAGCATATCCTGGGGCGTTTTCATCTCTGCTCTCTGTGTGAGCTCCCTTTAAAGGACTCCAGTAAATGAATCAAGACCTACCCTGAATGGGCAGGGTCAAGTCTCCATGGAAACAATCAAGAGGTCACACCCTAATCAAAAGATTAGCAAGTCTGACCCCACAAGAATGCATTAGCGAATATGGCTTTTCTGGGGGACATAAAGATCCAAACCAGCACAAAAGGTAAGAGCAAAAATCAATGAAACAGAAAATAAACAAATGAGAAAACTAACAGAGCCAAAAGTTAGTTCTTTTAAAAAATATAGTAAGACAAACAGCCAGACTAAATCAAGGGAGAGCAAGAGTGATAGAAGAGACATTATTTAGATCATATAAGCATTAAAAGCACAATTTTATGCCCATAATTCAACAACTTAGAACTGTTTTCCAATAGAAGTTTCTGCAATGATGGTAATGTTCTATAATCTATAACTGATACTTTCTGATACAATAGCCACTAGCCACATGTAGCTTTTGAGCACTTAATATGTGGATAGTGCAGCTGAAGAATCAAAATTTAAATTTTATTTAATTAATTTTAAATTTAAAAAACTACATGTGGCTGGTGGCCACTGTGTTGGACAGTACAGCCTTAGAAGAAGTGGGCAAATTCCTTAAAAAAATATACCAAATCTGACACATAAGGAAACAGAAAATCTGAATATCCTTCTGAGGTAAAACACAAGATTAGAATTATCGAATCAAAGTCACAGTAATCAGAACTCTTTCCCAGCTTTCCTAAGCTGGGACACATCTCAACGGAAACACTCAAAGAATTCCAATCTAATCAGCACTAAAATGTCTGCCCCCCAAGATTGCATCAAAGATAATGGCATTTTCTGGGAGACATAATATATACAAACTGGTACAGGTGGTATTGGGGAAAAAATATAATCAATGCAAACTAGAGACTATAGTTAACAGAAACATTATATTATGCTTCCTTTAATGTAACAAAGGCAATATGCCAAAGCTAAATGCCTATAAGAGGGGGACATAAGGGAGAGGTATGGGACTCTTGGCATTGGTGATGTTGTCTGACTTTTATGGTACTTTAGTTTAATTCTATCTTTCCTTTTTTTGTTTTTTAGCTGTCATTTTTTTTTTCTTTTCTTTTGTCTCTCTACCTTCTTTGACTCTTCCTCCTCCTTTGTGGAAGAAATGGAGATGTCTTTATATAGATAGTGGTCATGGTGATGAATGCATAACTACATGATTATACAGGGAACCATCGGTTGTTTATTTAGGATGGAATGTATGGTGGGTGAACAAACCATCTTAAAAAAAGAAAAACGGGTTGATGAAGAAACCTTGAGAGCACTATATTGAGTGAAATAAGTCACACACATAAGGACAAATATTGTATGGTCTCACTGATATGAACTAATTACAATGTGTAAACTCATAGACATGAAATGTAAGTTACCAGGATATAGAACAAGGCTAAAGAATTGGTGTGGATGCTTATTATGAGAATGTTTAACTAGGTTGAACTTAAAGGTTTGGAAATGGACAGAGGTGATGGTAGCACATTATTGTGAGAATAACTAACAGTGCTGAATGGTGTGTGATTGTGGTGCAAAGGGGAAGCTTAGAGTCATGTATGTCACCAGAAGGAAAGTTGGAAGTTAAAAAATGGGAATGTATAAACAGTGAATCTTGGAGTGGACAATGTCTATGATTAACTGTACAAATAGTAGAAATCTCTCTCATGAACTAGAACAAATGTATGACACTATAACTAGAAGTTAATAATAGAAGGGTATATAGGGGAAAATAACCTACTGCAAACTATGTACTACAGTTATTAGTATTTTAACATTCTTTCATCAACATTAACAAATGTACTATGCTAATACTATTAGTCAATAATGGGGGGAGTTGGTTAGGTGTATGAGAGGATTTGAGTTTCTTGTTTTTATTTTCTGGAGTAATAAAAATGTTCTAAAAATTGAAACAAAAATTAATTGTGGTGAGTGGATGCACAATTGTATGACTGTGTCCTTTGGATGATTGTATGGTATGTGGACAATCTCAATAAAATTGAATTTTAAAAAAAATTGATTGTGGTGATGAATACACAACTATGTGATGATACTGTGAACTGTTGATTGTACACTTTGTATGGTAAGTGAATATATCTCAATAAAAGTGCATTAAAAAGAAAAGTATTGCATGATTTCTCTCATATGAACTACTTAGAATAAGCAAATTTATAGGTTAGAATATAGAATAATGATCACAAGGTGCAGTGGGAGGATGGAATGGGGAATTATTCCTAAACTGTACAAGTTTTGATTAAGGATGATGAAAATAGTCTGGAAATATGGTCAAAGGTACATGGTTTTGTCAATGTACTTAACACCAAAGAACTGTCCACTTAAAATGGCTAAGATAATTTTTATGTTATATATATCTACCACAATTAAAACCAAATTTAAAAAAAAAATCATGCACTGTCCATTCAATGAGGCTTACATAATAATTATAAGTTATTTTGTAATGCCTCCTTGGGAGATAATGGTATATCAAGGGTGGGGCTAGAAGAGCAGAGGTCAGGGCAGAAAAAAGCAAAAAGTTGAAAGAGGGAGTATACTTGTTGTGATTAGGACTGAATTGTGAAAGGAGGACAGATGGGGAGAGCAAGATGTGGTATAGTCGGTTGAAGAGATGGTTTGATAGGGGGTATAATGAGGGCTTGAAGTCATGGAAGAGTCCACTTGAAATGAGTCCAGCTGTTGGCTCAAGGTCATCACTGGAAGTGAGTCCCACTCCAGGGCAGTGGTCAACTGATTGTCCATCAGACCATCAAAGAGTTTGCTGAAGGTCAGTACATGAACTTCACTAAGTTTATAATAATATTGAGCTGAATTTTGGAACTTGAGGCATAAAGCCCTGTTAGGGAGTTGCAGAAATGTACAAATATAGTTGGATAATGAGAGTTACAATTACCAAGAAAAGAGGCCACTATTTTTTTTATCATCTTGAGGATAGAATAATCATAAAGGAGGCCCATTGCATACATGCCCAAGGGTTGCTTTCCATTGCCCTTTCAATAATATCCAAAATGTATTTTAAGAGACAAGGTCTGAGCATAGAGGCATTAATTCAAGAGGTTTTTCAGTAGAGTATGTGGCAAGTATATATGCTGCCTCCTATGTGATGTGATTCCTTGTGAATTTTGAATGGTCAATAGGGCTGCCTTAAACACTAAAAAAAAAAAAAAAAAAAAAAAAAAAACTTGCTGGAGAGGTGGAAGTAAAGTTATGGTGCCATATAGTGGTTGGCTAAGGCATTAGTGTTGAAGAGCCCAAGTAAGAATGGGTGGCAGCATGGCCAGAGTATTGCCCAGTAGCTGTCACATTGCCTGTGGGGTCCATCCATTGGCCTGCAGTGTCCCAGGCCCAAAGTAGATATATATGGATATATCAAGGTAGATATATATGGATGTATCAAAGTAGGATATATATGGATATATCTACTTAGCTGTATCTTCCCAAAGTAGATACATCCAAGCTATGGAATACCAGGAGGCCAAGCTTAACAGTTACCCCTTGTGGGCACTATAGCTTGAGGGACTGGGGGAGGGGGAGTAAGGATACTGACCAGTATAGGCAAAGTGTAGACTGATTCATGTCTCCTCCTAGATGTCTGTGGTTGGAACCAGAATTCCTTAGCAGTTGATGCTCTTGGACAAAACTAATATTAATCTTTCTTAGACTTTCTCCATTATCCATATTGTTTTGGGTGTAGGTCCTGGAGCAAGGAGCTCTACTTCTTCAGTGAGATCATCATAGGCATCATCAATTAAATATCCTTTATAGCTTAAAAATTTTGGTGACGCTTGTGACTTGGACGATGACATCATCATAACCAAGGTGCCAGAATAGCTCTAGTAGATAGCCTGATGGGAATTCAAAAGTGAGTGGTTCATAACGATCAGTCCTAGGTTTGATTTCCATCCCAGTCGGGATGGGACATGACTGTAAAGGGATAGATGAAGGGCAAGGGGACAGGGATAAATACCAGTAATGTGATCTTCATAAACCCTGATATGTGAAGTGTATAAGAAGGGATGTTTAAAGGTACTTCCAGTGAGGTTTAGAAAGAAATGATGAATGTGTTATTGGAAACCAGAGGAAAGGCAATCCTTGTCATAAAGTAGCAGAGTGCTTGGCAAAATTGTGTTCTGGTGTTGGATGGAAGGCAGAATTTGTAGGTGAGGAACTTGGATATTTAGCTGAGGAAATAACCAAGCAAAATGCGGACAGGGCAGTCCGGTTTCTCCCTGCTGCTCATAGTAAAATTAGGATAGGATAAACTGATCACTGACCTGTTAAGCAAAAAAGAACAAGCACTTGTCGCCCTTGGCCAGATCACATGCTTTGACCATTGGCAATGGCCCTGGAATCTATAAAGACATTTAATGAGGACCTATTGTTGGCCAGGGCATCCTCCACTGCCAAGATGACTGCCTGGATTTTGGCCAGTTGTGCTAACCCTCAGGTCACATCCTTTACCAGAGGTATCCTGGTTAAGGGATGAAAAGCAACAACCCTCCAATAAGCTCCATTACATGTAATCTTTGTTGTTCACTCAGTTGATCTCCAGAGGCTCCCACAGGAGTCAAGGAATCTGGGAGAGGGGTGACCTCTAGCACTGTGGCATATGGCAAGGGACTCAGGACACGGGAGGCCACCTTCTTCTGAAGATGGGATATGCCAGAGGGCCTAAGTTTGACTCTGTACTGTAGATACCACTCCATTTCAGCAAGGAGGCAATTCAAGCTTGTGGGGTATGGCTTCTACAGCCCAGAGCATAAAGGGAAGCTGGATGTAGAGGGTCAAGGTTTCAGGTTCCAAGAGAGACTGTCTAGGAAGATCCAGTATACAGCCAGCAGTTGTGGCTCTAATGGTGTGTAATGTAGGGCTAGAGCAGGCAGCTTTTTGCCCAAGAAGACCATGGGCAACTTATGACCATTGTGAGTAGTCCAGAGACTCCAAGAAGCATAGGAGGTGGTTGCCAGAGCTTCCACCATAAAGAAGTCTCTAGGAGACACTAAGGGAAGCACACATTATATGGTCATAAGGACTCATTCTGTTGTAAAGTACTCCATTCAAAGTGGTTTACAGATGACCACATGTTTCAGTTTGCTAAAGTTGTTGAAATGCAATATGCCAGAAATTGGTTGGCTTTTACAATGGGGATTTATTAACTTACAACTCAAGGCAGCAATAGAACAATACCTGGACTCTGAAGACAGACTGCTGGCATCTGGGGCTCCTCTGTCACATGGCAGGGCGTGGGGTGACACCTGCTGGTCCTTCTCTCCTGGGTTTTATTGCTTCCAGCTTCTGGCTTCAGTGGCTTCCTCTCCCAGCTTCTGTGGGTGTGTTCTTGTCTCTCAGCTTCTCTGGGGCATCTCTGAGCTTGTCTGGGCCTATTCTGTGTGTCCTGTAGCCTCTTATAAGGGATTCCAATAAGGGGATTAAGACCACCTTGAATGGGGTGGGTCACATCCCAACTGAAATAACCTAATCAAAAGGCCCCGCCTATAATAGGTTTGCACCCACAGGAATGAATGAAAAAAAAATGGCCATTTTTGGGGTACATAACAGCTTCAAACTACCACACCACATAGATTTCAGTCATATTTATAAATGGAGAATATATTGCCTTCAGAAGCCACAGACCTAATAGGTGTTGGGCTTGCTTGAGAGTGGTTGGGGCTGATAAAAGTTATAAGTTGCTTTTAACTACATCAGGAATGGCATGGCCCTCGGTGGACCAGACAAAGCCTAAGAATTTAACTGAGGTGACAGACCCCTAAACCTCATATGGGACAATAGTCCATCCTCTCTCAGTAAGTACAGTGGTGTTTGTATATCCTGTATGACAGTGTCCAATGAATCTCCTTGCAGGAGGATCTCATCAAGGCAGTGCCATACCTGGGTGCCTAAGGACAACTGGACCTGATTAAATCTTGCCAGGAGAGGTTGTGTACAGTCACCAGGACACTGAGGTACCCCATGGGCAACTGAGTAAAGGTGTATTGTGTCCCTTCAAGGGTAAATGAGAACTGAGGCTGACAGGCTGCTGAAACAGGCACTAAATAGATCACATAAGCCAAATCTATAACAGCAAAATATTTGCCAGTGGAAAATTGAATGGCACCTAATTTCAATTATATTAGGTATTGGAGTCTTAATGGACGAGATCATGCCATTAGGGTTGCAGTAGTCCACCATGAGGCATCATTCATTCATTCCAGGCTTAAGGACAGGCCAAACTTGGCGGGAAAAGAGAAACTGGAGATAATTACCCTTCTTTTAATGCATGTTGTATAATGGGTCTCAATCTCTGAAGGCCCTCTTTTAATCTGTATTGGCTGCATTAACAATTTTAATGGGTTGTAGGCAGATCCACAGGGTCCCATTTGGTAAGACCAACAGTAAGGACCAGTAATTTTATTCCAGTGGGCCACACAGTGAATTAGAGCATCCATTCCAATAATGGGAAATCCAAGAGGGACAGGAACTATGACCACTGAAAAATTAGGCAAAGTTATTCGGCCAACAGTCAGGGCAAAGTGGACTTGTTTGTCTTCAATCTTATATCCAGTAATGCTCCGGGGATCATAGAAAGTTCTTTCCTTAAATTTAGTGGAGTCTATGGAGATCACCATGATATGGAAACTGGTATCAATCAAAACCATAAAAGGTAGCTTGTTGTATGGCAACTAATGGATGGTGGCTGTGGCCACAGGAGCATACCATGTCCCTAAGGACATTGGAAAGGTTGCCAGGGCCTCTGACCAGGGAAGGGGACATTGGGTCCTACATCTTGAAACTGAATTTGGGGGAGGAGGACATAGGATGTGTGCCGGTTTGATGTATTATGTCCCACAAAACGTCATTATCTTTGATGCAATCTTGTGGGGCAGACATATTAGTAGGGATTAAGTTGGAAAGTTTGGATTAGGTTGTTTCCATGGAAATGCGCCCCACCCAACTATGGGTGATAACTCTGGATAATTTCCATGAAGGTGTGGCCCCGCCCATTCAGCATGGCCCTTGATGAGTTTACTGGAGTACTATATAAGCTCACACAGAAGGAGCAAGCTTGCTACAGCCAAGAGGGACACTTTGAAGAATCCATAGGAGCAGAGAGAAGAACTGCAGTTTACAGAGACATTTTGGAGACAGCCTTTCAAAGCAGACTTTTGCTCTGGAGAAGCTAAGAGAAGACAAACACTCCGAGAGCAACTGAGAGTGACATTTTGGAGAGAAGCTGAAGCCTAGAGAGGAACATCCTGGGAGAAAGCCATTTTGAAACCAGAATTCTGGAACAGACAACAGCCACATGCTTTCCTAGCTAGCAGAGGTTTTCTGGACACCATTGGCCATCCTCCAGTGAAGGTACCCGATTGTTGATGACTTACCTTGGACACTTTATGGCCTTAAAACTGTAACTTTGTAACCAAATAAATCCCCTTTATAAAAGCCAATCCATTTCCGGTGTTTTGCATTCCAGCAGCATTAGCAAACTACAACAGGATGCTCTGTATATCTTGTCATACAAAATCCTGAAGCTCTTGGTGATCTTTCTGGAGACAATCGGAGAAGCCCGGGTTGCAAAGTTGCCAATACCAGGTCTTTGAGTGGCAGTTCTGCAGTGGTAGAGAGTAGTCCCAGAAACTTGAAATGTGGGCTTCCCTCAGTAGTGGGATCTGTTACCTTGTGAAGCAAAATCTGTGCCTTGCAATGTGGGATATGACTCCAGGGGACGAATCTGGATCCGATGTCATAGGATTGAGAACATCTTCTTGACCAAAAGGGGGATATGAAATGAAACGAAATAAAGTTTCGGTGGCTGAGAGATTCCAAATGGAGTCGAGAGGCCACTCTGGTGGGCATTCTTATGCACTACATAGATAACCCTTTTTAGGTTTTAATGCATTGGAATAGCTAGAAGTAAATACCTGAAACTATCAAACTGCAACCCAGTAGCCTTGACTCTTGAAGATGATTGTATAGCAATGCAGCTGACAAGAGGTGACAGTGTGATTGTGAAAGCTTTATGGATCATACTCCCTTCATCCAGTGTATGGATGGATGAGTAGAATAATGGGGGGAAAAATAAATGAAAAATAGGGTGGGAGGGGGTTGTTTTGGGTGGAGAGGTGTTCTGGGTGTTCTTCTTTACTTTTATTTTTTATTCTTATTTTCACTTTTTCTGGTACAAGGAAAACATTCAAAAAATAGATTGGGATGATGAATGCACAACTATATGATGGTATTGTGAACAACTAATTGTACACTTTGGATGACTGTATGCTATGTGAATATATCTCAATAAAATTGAATTTTAAAAAAGCAAAAAAAAAAATCTGTACCTTGAACAGCTAGTAACTCTAGGCCAGTGACTAATTAAAAGGAGCAGTGAAGTCCTACAATGTGTAGGTACTCCCCTGAGAGTTAGTCTCAAAAGGAGCCTGCTCAGGACTGGCTAGTGCTTCCCATCCATTGGGGTGCTCAGCTAGCAATATACCCTTTAAACACACCAATTTTCCTTATTAATTGGCATTCCACCTCTATAGTATTCCAGTTGATGAGGACATTTGCATTAATGACCACGGTGGTAGTGTGGGCTACTTTTCTTGCCACAAATACCTAATGGAGCAGGTGAAACACTGCAAAATATGCCCATGAATGTTGGGGTAGACAGACATTGCATGTCCATTTCTGTAAGTCTAGTGGATCCTATAATGAATTATTAATTTGAGGATCATGAGATATGCCAGTCAACTGGTGCATCTTAGTAGAGGTTAAAGTTAATTCAGAGCCAGTATTATACAGGTACAAGAGCTAATCAGTGCCCTTTACATTTGCTAATTGCACAAAATATTTTAATAAATTTTGAATTTCTAATTGAGTCAAATCTCAGATCTGGTTCCATTTCCTCCCTCGTATTGTTGTTTTTGGGTGGTGATGGGGGGTGGAGGGAAGGACTCACAAGCTCACCCAGTTAATGATTGTAATAAAGCTTCCTCCAGGGAGTCCCAATGTCATCTGGATTAGGGGAATACCCCATGACAATCTTATTGACTCTAGAGGCCTTGGACCAAAGACAGGAGCAGAATAGCCCTTCAGCATGTTAAGATGCTGCAGCACTTGAGGCAGGGCAATATGTCGGAGAGGGGAGGTGTGGGTTTCAGTTACTCCTCCAGGGCAGTAGGGAAAAAGCCAGAAACTGCGTGGACCGGACACTGCAGAGCAATTTGATTTTGGGCATCATTCACACAACACTCACGAACCATGGAACAGCTGAAATCAGCTGTTCTCATGGCCAGGGGACCCGCACCCCTCCCTGCCAGGCTCAGTCCCATGGGAGGAGGGGCCGTTGGTGCTGGGAACCAGGAGGGAGAACTGCAGTTGTGGCTCTGATTGAAAACTCAGATTGCTGATCAAAACTCTAAACATAGACAGACTGAGTCCAGACACCAGAGAATCCAGGAACAGTTAGCCCAGCGGAGAGGAGACAGGGCTGGCAAAAACAGGAAAAAAACAAAAAACCCAAAAATAAAAACAGACTTTTTGGAGTTCCAGTGAACATAAAATGGAGAAGGGCAGGGATCAAACAGAATCAGGCACATATGCAAATCCAGAGGACAAGGACCCCTGTCGGAAGAGCTGGTTTCTCTGCTTTCTTGATTGTTCCTTAATGGCCCTAATGTCCTTGTCTCTTACCATTTCAATAGCCCATTAGATGTGCAAGGAGGGTCCTTATTTTTCTATTCTTTTTTTTTTTTATATTTTTCTAAAACAATTACTCTATGAAGCCCATTACAGAAAGCCTCAAAGACTTGCAATTTGGGCCCAGGCAAGAGCAGAGCTAAGACAGCTCTGAGAGACAACAAGTCTAGTGCCTGAGAAAATTCGCTAAATGCTGTAACTTCCCAAGAAAAGAGGTGCATCCGCCTTACAGCCATCTTCCTGCCAGGCTGGGAAGACTCCTGCCCGGTGCCAGTGCCACAGCCCAGAGCTTCCCCAAACAACCCACTGTGACAGAAAGTGTTTCCAACAACACACATACATGCCACAATATCTGGCGTGGACAATAGCCTTTTGCCCACCCCCAGCTAGTTGTCCTGGAGCTGGGATGGCAGAGCTGTGTAAAAAGGGAGAAATTAACACGCCCCATTCAGTCATCCTTTCAGCAGGCTGGGAATGCCCCTAAAAGGCCCTGTGGCACAGAACTTCCCTTGGGGTTGGCGCTCACCTGTGATGTAGCAGTCTGTCCTCAGCAGAGGCCCAGGGAGAGCAAGGCGTGGAAGAGGAACCCATTTGCAGGTCTAAGGGACCATATGCCAATACCAAGAACTTGTGGGTCAGCGGCAGAGACAAACTGTGCCAAGAATAAACTGAAGGATTAGACTATTGCAACAGCTTTAAATATCCAAGAACACCTGGGAGATTTGATTATCAAAGCCGCCCTCCCTCCCTAACTGCTCAGACACACACTCCACATTCCAGGCAGGTAGCACCAACTACACACACAAACTAGGTGCACCAGTTGGACCCCCCCCAACAAGACTCAGACCCCCACTCACCACAAAGACAAAGTTGGAGAGAACTAGCTTGAGGGGAATAGGTGGCTCGCTGATGCCACTCGCTGGTTAGTTAAAGAAAGTGTACGCCACAAAGATGTAGATCTGATAAATTAGAGATAAATGCTTGAATCAGCCTACATATCCTAAAAGAACCCTATCAAGTTAAGCAAATGCCAAGAGGCCGAAAACAATGGAAAATTTAAAGCATATGAAAAAACCAGACGATATGGATAACCCAAACCCAAACACCCAAATCAAAAGATCAGAGGAGACACAGTACTTGGAACAATTAATCAAAGAACTAAAGACAAACAATGAGAGCATGGCACAGGATACAAAGGACATGAAGAAGACCGTAAAAGAGCATAAAGAAGAAACTGCAAGAGTAAATAAAAAAAAAAAAAAAAAATAGATGATTTTATGGAAATAAAAGAAACTGTTGACTAAATTAAAAAGATTCTGGATCCTTATAGTAGAAGACGAGAGGAAGCTTAATAGTGAATCAGTGACCTGGAGGACAACAGAACAGAAAATGAAAGAAAAAAGAAAGAATGGGGACAAAAATTTAAAAAAAATCAAAATGGACCTCAGGGATTTGATAGATAACATAAAACCTCCAAATATAAGAGTCATTGGTATTCCAAAAGGGGAAGAGAAGGGTAAAGGTCTAGTGAGAGTATTCAAAGAAATTGTTGGGGAAAACTTCCCAAACCTTCTAAACATAAATACACAAATCATAAATGCCCAGCAAACTCCAAATAGAATGAATCCAAATAAACGCACTCTGAGACATATTCTGATCAGACTGTCAAATACTGAAGAGAAGAAACAAGTTCTGAAAGCAGCAAGAGAAAAACAATTCACCACTTACAAAGGAAACATTATAAGACTAAGTAGTGACTACTTAGCAGCCACCATGGAGGTGAGAAGGCAGTGGCATGACATATTTAAAATTCTGAGAGAGAAAAATTGCCAACCAAGAATTCTTTATCCAGAAAAGCTCTCCTTCAAATTTGAGGGAGAGCTTAAATTTTTCACCGACAAACAAATGCTGACAGATTTTGCTAACAAGAGATCTTCCCTATTTGAGATACTAAAGGGAGCCCTGCCAACAGAGAAACGAAGAAAGGAGAGAGAGATATGGAGAAAGGTTCAGTACTAAAGAGATTCAGTATGGGTACATTAAAGGACATTAAGAGAGAGAGGGAAAAAATATATCTGACAAACATAAACCAAAGGATAGGATGACTGATTCAACAAATGCCTTCACAGTAATAACACTGAGTGTAAATGGATTAAAATCCCCAATTAAAAGATACAGATTGGCACAACGGATCAAAAAATATGAACCATCAATATGCTGCATACAAGAGACTCATGTTCGACACAGAGACACAAAGAAATTGAAAGTGAAAGGATGGAAAAAATATTTCTTGTAAGCTACAACCAGAAGAAAGCAGGAGTAGCAATATTAATCTCAGATAAAATAGACTTTAAATGCAAGGATGTTATGAGAGACAAAGAAGACCACTACATACTAATAAAAGGAGCAATTCAACAAGAAGAAATAACAATCATAAATGTTTATGCACCCAATCAAGGTGCCACAAAATACATGAGACAAACACTGGCAAAACTAAACGAAGCAACTGATGTTTCCACAATTGTGAGAGACTTCAACACATCACTCTCTCCTATAGATAGATCAACCAGACAGAAGACCAACAAGGAAATTGAAAACCTAAACAATTTGATAAATGAACTGGATATAACAGACATATACAGAACATTACATCCCAAATCACCAGGATACACATTCTTCTCCAGTGCTCATGGAACTTTTTCCAGAATAGATCATATGCTGGGCTACAAAACAAGCCTCAATAAATTTAAAAAAATTGAAATTATTCATAGCACATTCTCTGACCACAATGGAATATAATTAGAAGTCAATAACCATCAGAGACTTAGAAAATTCACGAATACCTGGAAGTTTAACAAAATGCTCATAAACAATCAGTGTATTAAAGAATAAATAGCAAGAGAAATTGCTAAATATATAGAGACTAATGAAAACAAGAACACAACATATCAAAACCTATGGGATGCAGCAAAAGCGGTACTGAGGAGGAAATTTATAGCACTAAACACATATATCAAAAAGAAAGAAAGAGCTAAAATCAAAGAACTAATCCAGCAACTGAAGAAAGTAGAAAATGAACAGCAAACCAATCCTAAACCAAAAGAATTAAAGCAGAAATAAATGACATACGGAACAAAAAAACAACAGAGAGAATAACACCAAAAGTTGGTTCTTTGAGAAGATCAACAAGATTGACAAGCCTCTAGCTAGACTGACAAAATCCAAGAGAGAAGATCCATATAAACAAAATAATGAATGAGAAAGGTGACATTTTTAATTCTCGAAGAAATTTTAAAAATTATAAGAGGATACTATGAACAACTGTATGCCAACAAACCGGATAATGTAGAGGAAATGGACAATTTCCTAGAAACATATGAACAACCTAGACTGACCAGAGAAGAAATAGAAGACCTCAATCAACCAATCACAGGCAAAGAGATCCAATCAGTCATAAAAAAGCTACACACAAATAAATGCCCAGGGCCAGATGGCTTCACAGAGGAATTCTATGAAACTTTCCAAAAAGAACTGACACCAACCTTAATTAAACTCTTTCAAAACATCGAAGAAAATGGAATACTACCTAACACATTTTATGAAGCTAACATCAATCTACTACCAAAACGAGGCAAAGATACTACAAAAAAGGAAAACTACAGGCCAATCTCCCTAATGAATATAGACGCATAAATTCTCTACAAAATACTTGCAAAGTGAATCCAAAGGCACATTAAAACAATCATACACCATGACCAAGTGGGGTTCATTCCAGGCATGCAAGGATGGTTCAACATAAGAAAATCAATCAATGTATTACAACACATTAACAAATCAAAAGAGAAAAATCAAATAATCATCTCAATAGATGCTGAAAAAGCATTCAACAAAATCCAACATCCCTTTCTGATAAAAACACTTCAAAAGGTAGGAATTGAAGGAAATTTCCTCAATATGATAAAGAACGTATATGAAAAACCCACAGCCAGCATAGTACTCAATGGCAAGAGACTGAAAGCCTTCCCTCTAAGATCAGGAATGAGACAAGGATGCCTGCTGTCACCATTGTGCTGGAAGTGCTAGCCAGGGCAATCCAGCAAGACAAAGAAATAAAAGGCATCCAAATTGGAAAGGAAGAAGTAAAACTGTCATTATTTGCAGATGATATGATCTTATATCTGGAAAACCCTAAGAAATCAACAATACAGCTACTAGAGCTAATAAACAAATTTAGCAAAGTAACAGGATACAAGATTAATGCACATTAAGTCAGTAACATTTCTATATGCTAGAAATGAACAAACTGAAGAGACACTCAAGAAAAAGATAACATTTTCAACAGCAACTAAAAAAATCAAGTACCTAGGAATAACTTTAACCAAAGATGTAAAAGACCTATACAAAGAAAACTACATAACTCTACTAAAAGAAATAGAAGGGGACCTTAAAAGATGGAAAAATATTCCATGTTCATGGACAGGAAGGCTAAATGTGATTAAGACATCAATTCTACCCAAACTCATCTACAGATTCAATGCAATCCCAAGAAAAATTCCAACAACCTAATTTTCAGACTTGGAAAAGCTAGTTATCAAATTTATATGGAAAGGGAAGATGCCTCAAATTGCTAAAAACACTCTAAAAAAGAAAAATGACATGGGAGGACTTACACTCCCTGACTCTGAAGCTTATTATAAAGCCACAGTAATCAAAACAGCATGGTACTGGCACAAAGATAGACACATTCATTAATGGAATTGAATTGAGAATTCAGAGATAGACCCTCAGATCTATGGCCAACTGATCTTTGATAAGGCCCCCAAAGCCACTGACCTAGGACATAACAGTCTTTTCAACAAACGGGGTTGGGAGAGTTGGATATCCATATCCAAAAGAATGAAAGAGGACACCTACCTTACACCCTACACAAAAATTAACTAAAAGTGGATCAAAGACCTCAATATAAAAGGCTGTACCATTAAACTCCTAGAAGATAGTGTGGATAAACATCTTCAAGACCTTGTATTATGCACTCTTACGCATAATATAGACAACACTTTTTAAGTTCAATGAATTGGAATAATTAACAGTAAATACCTGAAACTATCAAACTACAACCCAGAACCCCTGAATCTTGAAGAAAAGTGTATAAAAATGTATCTTATGAAGGGTGACAATGTGATTGGGAAAGCCACATGGACCACACTCCCCTTCATTCAGTGTATGGATGGATGAGTAGAAAAACGGGGGCAAAAAAAAAAAAAAAAAAGGCACCCAGTGTTCCCTTTTACTTCAATTGTTCTTTTTCACTTTAATTTTTATTCTTTTTATTTTTGTGTGTGTGGTAATGAAAATGAATGTTCAAAAATTAATTTTGGTGATGAAGGCACAACTATATAATGTACTGTGAACAAATGAATGTACACTTTGTATGACTGCATGGTATGTGAATATCTCTCAATAAAATTGAATTAAAAAAAAAAGATTTTGCAGCACTTAAAGGAACACATATTCACTGTTGGTGTTTTACAATTAGCCAATAGGATCATGGTGCTCTCTGGCCCTATAGGAAATGCCGAAGTAAGACATTCAGGGCTACTTTTCGTAAGTGATTGTACCAGGACACCAGGGTGTTTTTGCCTATAACCCAGAGGATCAGGATCTTTGTTGTGAAAAGGGGAATGGGCAGCAGCAGCAGAGGTATTTAAGGAACCCAGTCAGCCATCTGCTCTCAGCCACATTACTGCCTTTTCACTCTCTAGTGACTGCTCTTTCACAAGGAACCTCCCAGTGCGTGCATACAGTACATGGGTTATCAGTCTTCTCCCTATAGAACACAGGCCAATGCCTGGTTGAGAAGCAACTAGCAGTCACAAGTAAAGTCTTATGAGACACATGATTCAATCTAAGACACAACAGGAGCAGGCCAAGAAACACAACTCAGGGCCACTTTAAGTTGGGCCCTAATCTCTTACTCCTATCCCTAAGCGCCAATTATCAAAACTTCTGACTAAGGTTGGTTAAACCTAAAACAGAGGCATGTTAGGACTCAGCAAATGCAGCATAGTGTGGTGCAACTCAAATGCAAGCTCACTAGCAAGCAGTAGTGGTTTCACCCAGTTCATAAGCCAAGCACTATATGCAGTGGTTTGTACCTAGTTTTTAAGCCAAGAGCTAAAGAGATTTCAAAGGAATGGTGGTCATAGCATTGATCTCAATGCCAACTGTACAAACTAAGTTGTGGCTAAACCAACTTATTTGTGCTGACCTTGGGTAGTGAGATAGATCCCCTCCTAATTTTAGGCTGGATATGGTTCCTGATGACACTCCATACAAGAGTATCTGAGAGTTTATTACTCACACCAGGGTCTCCTAGGCAAAGCAGGATGCTCACAAACAAGCCCAGGGTGGCTTGAGCGAGGCAGAGGAGCAAATTGGGTCTTTGTAATGACTGTAAGGTGAGACTTGGAAAAAGTTCCTGGGTGTGGGCTGGAGAATTACAAGCTTAAATTCTCCTGCCAGTGCCAAAGGAGATGGTGTGCACCAGCTTTCTATCAGCCTGTCCAGATGTGAGAACAGATGGGGACAGGGAGGATGACTCTTAAAAAGAAGTCAGTGATCAAACAGAAAAAACAAACAAACAAACATGGAGTTAGACTCTTTATTACAAAGAGATATATTAGTTTCACCAGTTTACCAATTATTAAATTTAAGCACAGAGAAATTAAATAATTAGCTTTTTCTTATTCACCACATTTTCTGGTATGAATTTGTAAAATTTCAACAATGTTTGAGTCATAATAGAAAATCCTTCTGCATTATCAATTTTTTTTAGTATTAAATTTTCTGATGCTGAATAACTGAGTATGAGATAAAAAGGAATTACTACATCCATTGTATTTTACTCTAGTATGAAACTGATGATGATTCATGACGAATGGCAGGTAAAGTGTTACCTACATTAATTAAATTAGATTATGAATTTTCTTATGTTTAGTAAGGTGTGCAGACTGTCTAAAAGCCTTCCCACATTGTTTACATTCA
Source organism: Choloepus didactylus (assembly GCF_015220235.1). Taxonomy (NCBI): domain Eukaryota; kingdom Metazoa; phylum Chordata; class Mammalia; order Pilosa; family Megalonychidae; genus Choloepus; species Choloepus didactylus. The sequence goes on from NC_051333.1 coordinate 18,537,469, forward strand.
AACGGTTTCTCACCAGTATGAATGCTGTGATGTCGAGTAAGTTCTGAGCCACGGATAAAGGCTTTCCCACATTCCTTGCATTTATAAGGTTTCTTGGCAGTATGAATTCGCTGATGTTGAGTAAGTTGTGAACCACAAATAAAGGCCTTCCCACACTGTACACATTCATAGGATTTCTCACCAGTATGAGTTTGGTGATGTTGGTAAAGCTGAGAGCCACAAATAAAAGCCTTCCCACATTCTTTACACTCATAGTGTTTCATACCAGGATGAATTCTCTGGTGTTCAGTAAGTTGTGAGGCACGAATAAAGGCTTTCCCACATTCCCTACATTGATAAGATTGCTTACCAGTATGAATTCGCTGATGTTGACCAAGTTGTGAGCGCAGTCTAAAGGCCTTTCCACATTCCTTACAATCATAGGGTTTCTCCCCAGTATGAATTCTCTGATGTCGACTGAGTTCTGAGCCACAAATAAAAGATTTCCCACATTCCTTACAATCATAAGGTTTGTCACCAGTATGAATTCTCTGATGTCGAGTAAGGTGTGCAGATTGTCTAAAGGCTTTCCCACATTCCTGACATTCATAGGGTTTTTCATCTGTATGAATTCTCTGATGTTGAACAAGATGAGAGCCACGAATAAAAGCTTTTCCACATTCTTTACATTCATAATGCATCTCACCAGTATGAATTCTCTGATGTTCAGTGAGATAGGAAAAATGACTAAATGCCTTCCCACATCCCTTACATTTAAAGGGCTTCTCACCAGTATGAATTCTTTGCTGTTGCACAACTTCTGAGCTATAGATAAAGGCCCTCCCACATTCTTTAAAATTATAGAGTTTCTCTCCAGGATGAATTTGCTGATGTAGAGTGAGAGATGTCAGATGGCTGAAGGTTGGCATTTTTTCATAGGTGATGAACACTTGCCTCAAATATCCCTCCTGATTTATCTCATGTCTCTCAAACTGGTTTTTGCATTCCCAGTCATCTTGGACACTGGAGTCCACAAGGCTATGACTTTTTTCCATTATCACCCACTGGGATGATGCTACTTCATATGTTTCTTTTTGTGAACATAACTCCTTGGTCGTACGTCTGAACTCCAATTCTGAAAGACAACCAGAAACCAAACACCTGCTGTTTCCTCTATGGGGAGAAATAAAACCTCTATGGTTGAAATGGGAGAGAAGTTAAAAATAATGTCCATAAGAAGTGAAGATGGTAAACATGGCTTTCAGTTTGAAAAAGAGCATAAAAAATTAACAAAGATGAGGGAATTTAATAGGAAAACAGGTTAAATCAGTACTTCTTAAATTCAGCTGTAGATGAGAATCACCTGAAATTTTGTTAAAAGAAACTGGATGTCAAGTACCACGCCACATCAAGTGAATAAGAATTTGTAGCAGTAAGTCTTGAGATTTCTATTTTTAACACATTCAATTAGCCAATTCTGATGCTGCTCAAAATTTAAGAATCCCACTTGGAATTTTTCAGTGATTTTCAACTGCACCTAGAATAAAATCTGAACTCCCTACCACAGTTTATGAAATGCTCCATAATCCTCTTTTCTTTGACATCCCATCTCAGTCAAAATACTATCCATCTTATAGACCCACTTCTTTCCAATGTTCATTATGTACCAAATATTTATCTCTTTGGAACATCTGAAATAAGTCAAGTCTTTACCTTTTCAGAATTTTCCAGAGATTGTTCAATGCTAGAAATTTTCTAATTTTTCTTAGCATGACTAGCTTAGTATCACACTATAAGTCTCAGGTAAAAAGTTACTTCTTAGAAAGTAAGGCTAGATAACCCTATCAAAATTCATCTCTTTATTCTCTATCTCCTCATAGTATTTTTTCTTTCATCACGATCTTATGAATTTGAGAATTATGCAATCTTTTGTTTATCCACATGCAACCTTTTATTTTCTTATTGTAACAACTCTTTTTTTTTATTAAATTCAGTTTTATTGAAATACATTCACACACCATACAATCATCCATGATATACAATCCACTGTCCACAGTATGATAACATAGTTATGCATTCATCACCACAATCTATCTCTGAACATTTTCCTTACATCAGAAAGAACCAGAACAAGAATAAAAAATAAAAGTGAAAAAAGAACACCCAAATCATCCCCCCATCCCACCCCATCTGTCCTTTAGTTTTTATCCCCATTCCTCCACTCATCCATACACTAGATAATGGGGGTGTGATCCACAAGGTCCCCACAATCACACTGTCACCCCCTGTAATCCACATTATTATATAATTGTCTTCAGGAGTCCAGACTGCTGGGTTGGAGTTTGGTAGTTTCAGGTATTTACTTCTAGCTATTCCAATACATTAAAGCCTAAGAGGTGTGTAACAACTCTTAAAGAGAAAGAACAATGGCTGTTTCACTCACCACAGTATAACCAACATCTTGCTCATAAGGGGTGCTCAATAGATGTTTAATGAATGACTCATTAGATGAATGCAAGGGTATTATTAAAGGGATAAGTGGAAATATAAAGATATGAAACTAGGGAAGTATTTGAGAATTATAATAATCATTTGTGCTTATAATTCGGAACATGTGCCCTTGATTTTGATCTCTCCCACAAAATCACAACCAAAGCTACATCTTTAAATGATACAAATGGAAAAATAACATACACACACACATATATATACACACACACCTAATCATTCATCCATCCAATCATTTCTCCCTTTATACATATACATATAGGCACCTCTACCAATGTTCATTGCCATTTATGGATAGCCATGGCTATCTTTTCCTTGCCCACCTTTTTCAACCAATACAATGAGGCACCTTTTCTTTTGATCTTCACTTGAGTCTGCAGTGTTAGTCACCCTTCCTTCTGATGCACAATCTATTTTGTTCCTTCATGCCGGACGCACAACCTATTTTATTGCTTCATGCCCTTTCTCAGGACATACCTTCCACTTTCTGTTCAAGAACACTACATTTGTATTTGCCAGAAAACTACATTTCCCCCAGCATTATAACAGGTTTGAGGCATAATAAAAGGGCTATGTAATGTTATGCAAAGGCTCTTGACTAGGAACATCAACTAATCTGGTAGAATGAGTCTGGGTAGACTGGAATACTACTAATCTATAACAAAGAGTATATTGGATATGAGCTGAAAGAAATAATGAAGTATGGAAATCTAGATAATGTAATAGACTGAGAATGTACTATGTGGAATGAGTATAGAATGGTTAGAATACAAACACTCCTGTGACTACAATATGGTATGTTTTGTGGATCCAATGAAAGTAACATTTATTTGAGATGCTATAAAGGTTGTTCTTGGAAAAACATAAAAGGGAATTCAGCAGTCTATAGCATGATAGTAAAAGCAGCTATGAAACTGTTCAGAGTAAAAGAGCAGTAATGAGGTGTAGGGAGAACACAGGATTTCAGACCCCAGCTCTGTTCATTTTTATCTTTCTGTGGGGCAAATTACTTTTACCTAAGTCAATCACCATTTATTCATATAATAAAAGATCTAGAAATATTTAATCCATAGGCCTGTGAGGATTAGGAACAATATATATACAGTGCCTGGCATAGGTGAGAGCCCATTAAGTGGTAGTAACTATTATTCTTGTTACTATGGAAGAAGATTCTGAAGGGGGGGGTGGGGATTGAGCAAGGAAAATGATCCTAAGACATCTTGTACATGAACTATGTTCCTTTCATAAAATAGTCTAGCAGAGAGAAGACAAATGTGAAAGGGGTGAGGCATGAAAACATAAAAATAGACCTCCAAAACTCAAGCAGAAAGGTAGAAATTATTCTAGAACCATCCTCTTGCTTATGCCCACAATCATTTGCAGTGTTGATTTTTCAGTATTACACCCCTCATGAACTTACCTAGCTTAAATTCTACAATCCATCATTATAACTATCTTACATTCACCTCCCCAACCCTGGTTAAATCCAATTCTGCCTATTGTTCTTTTCCACTGCAAAATTCAAAGACTTTTGGCATTTCCCTGCAAACCTAAGTTTCTCATTCCCCAACTCTCGGAAAAAAACTTGCACTACCTCTGCTTTCCACAAACCTCAAATCTATCTCATGGCTGATTCTGTAATGATTATTTCATGGAGAACAAAAAAATCGTAGGAATGAGAGAATTTCCTCAGCCATTCAATCAAGTCAACCAACCTGTAAATATACTCCTATAATCTGCTTCAAAATACTCCTGAACAAAACCAATATCTCAACTGAGGACTAGAGACTACTATTTCTCAGATGCTTTTGTTATTCCCACCCCATGCCCTTCCTCATCAGCATACAAAGACACTCTAATATAATCCCTGTTAATACACACACAGCTTCCTTGATCCTAGGACCTCCTGCAGCTACCACCCATTTTATTGTCCCCTATACATCAAAATTTCAGAAAAGTTATTTCTCCTCACCAACCCATACATTGTCTTACTTTCTACTTTTTGCATTAAAATAGTTTATTGCAGAAAACTTTAAATTATGTAAGTAGAAAAAAATCCAACATAACAATCACTTATCTTCAACAATTTTCAACTTATGGACAATCTTGTTTATCCATTCCCTTCTCACAGCAACCTCCCCAGATTATTGTGAAGCAAATTCCAGGCATTGATTTATTTTGTCTGTAAATATTTTAGACTGAATCTCTAAAAAAACAAGGATATTTGTGCAAAAATCTAATATAATAATCACACCTAAAAAATTAAGAGTAATTCATTAAAATCAAATATCTGGTTAATCTTATTTCCCCAATTGTCTAATTATAAATGTGTACTTTTCAGTTTGTTTGAAACAGGATTCATGAGGTCTACACGAGACTAGTTGATATCTCAAATTTCTTTTAGTCTATAGACTATATATTTAAAGGTAAAATTCCTGAGTTCAAAATAATCCTTCCAATTCATATTGAGGACTACAGGCTTTTTACTAATTATAGATCTTACTTCTGTATTTACTTTTTTCCATACTGAAAGCCCCTATTCTCAAAAACTCCAACTGGATTGTTCCTTTATTTTATTCCACACTACACACACAACATTCTCAGAATAAAAATATCAACCCTACTACCACTAATATGGTTATTAAAAACAATTTAAGATTTTTTTTTGTGCATGTATTTCCTTTTGTGCTTAAGTTTAATTTTGTTTTATAATTGTGTAATATATTCACATAGTTCCCAACTCAAATCTACAAGACAAAGTAAAGCCAAAGAAGTCCTCTCCACTCTAATCCTTTCTCTCAGCCCCACAGGTAACAATTCTTACAACTTTTTAAAACATAGTATCCTTTCTGTTTTAGATAAATGGCAACATATTATAATCAGTGTCTTGGCTGCAGTTCTATATTGTTTTATGATACATAAACATTCAAACATACACACATGCATATATTTTCACAAAATAGTTTTATTCATTCTCTACTATTTGGTATATCTTTTCATGTTTAGGTAAGTTATAATTTTTGATCCAATACTTATCTTTATCCTCAATCATTTATATTGTATCTGTTGTATTCTCCTTTTTTGCTATTGGTTTCCTATTGTGAGAAATACTGACTGTTTATCTTGGGACCGAATATATGTTATGTGACATTAGGAACCCACTACTTAATAAATCAGGCCCTCAATCTTGAGGCTTGCTCTTGTGAAATTTAGGGCTATAACTGGGAGGCTAAGCCTTCCTATAATTATGCCCAAGAGGCACCTCCAGAGAACCTCTTTTGTTGCTTGGATGTGGCCTTTCTCTAAGCCCAACTCGGCAAATAAATTCATTAACCTCCCCCCACCAGGGACATGACTCCCAGGGGAATGAATCTCCCTGGCGACGTGGGACATGACTCCCAGGAATAAGCCTGGGTCTGGCAGCGAGGGAATGAAAACGCCTACATGACCAAAAGGGGGGAAAAAAAGAAAGGTAACAAAATAAGGTTGCAGTGGCTAAGAGATCTCAAATAGAGTCAAAAGGCTATCCTGGAGGTTTCTCTTATGCAAGTTCCAGCTAGACATCCCAAATGGCCACAGTATGCCATGCCTTACCAACAGTAGTCCTGAAATACCTAGGTCCCTGTCTGAGATTCTATAAAAGATTCACTCACTATGTTTTATCTCTCAGAAACTTAAAGCCACCAGTGTTCCTACACCAGACAAGTCATAAAACCCAGAGGTAACAGCCTCTTTAAGAAGAACAATCAGATATAGCCCCCTTCCCCATACTGTCAACACCCCCTTTCAACATGAATAAGTTAGGGTGCTCACTGCCTAGACACCCCTGAAGATGGAGAAAGAGATTGAGAGGAAGGGGTAGCAACAAACAAGATTTAACAAAGGTCTTATGAATACTGAAATGTTTTATAAATATATATATTTGTTTAGATGCTGGGTGTTGGAATAGGTGGAAAGAGGTAAATGACATGATGGAACTGTAACCTGTAACATCCTTTGAAATTTGTTCTATAGCTACTCATTGAATTGGGCTTTGAAAGTCTTCACCTTTCTATATATACCCTATATAGCATAAGGAAAGAAATGAAACTGTGGAACTGTAACCCATAACAATTTTTGAAATTACCTATATAACTGTTGAACTGTACATTGAAAGTTAACACCTTTCTGTATGTATGTTATATTCTACAATAATGCAAACAGCTGAAGTTGTGGAACTATGGCCCATGACATTCTATGAAATGTGTTCTCTAACTACTTGTTAAATTGTACCTTGAAAGTTATCACTGTTATGTATGTATGTTAAAATTCACTATTTTTAAAATGTATAAAAAATAAAAAAAAGAATGCTAGTCAAAAAAAAAAACAAAAAGTCAAGAAATCAGTAGGAAAAATGAACAGTGGAGTTTAAAAATGTATTTTAAGGGATTAAAAAAATTACACATGAGTTTAAGAGGGAAAGAAGCAGATCTGAAGTACAGTATATGCAATAAGATGAAGAAGGGCCAAATACTCTTTGACATGGGAGGGAATTATGACAAAAGAGCAGCACTGAGAGTATAGATGGGGGTAAAAATGAGGGTTTTTACTTTTTCCATGTGTCTTAGGACTTTTATCCAACAGCTTTGTTTGGGCCTATAAAGGAAGGAGATTTCCCAACCAATTCCTCAGAGGTGCTGCCTCCCTGAACAGGTGGGTTCTGAACTGCAGTGCGTTCCCTGATCCACTCGGTCCTCACTCACCTGGACACCATTCGTCTGTCATGGCCTTCACAACCAACCAGGGTTCTTTCCTTTGCTCCAAGAAGGAAATTACATCAGGCTTGGGAATGGAGAGTCCTGTGTATAAGAAAAAAAGTGGGAAATAATCACACTGCCCCTGAATTCAAATCCAATCTGTTAGTCCTCAAGAAAATGAGCAACTGCATGAAAAAGAAGAGGAACGCGTAAAGGTCTAAAACATGGAGAAGATAAAGGCACCACAAAGAGCTGCCCATCTGCTAATCTTCAAAGCACAAAACAACTTCCTGGGAAATAGAGAGAAATCTACCCAGACATTTGGAAGGTACACCAGAAATTCATAATTTATTTGAGGAAAGAGATCCTTACCTAGTAAGATCAGGTTGCTGTAGTTCTCCAACATTACATCTCTATATAAATCCCTCTGATCAGGGTCCAGGCACTCCCACTCCTCCTGAGAGAAGTCTACAGCCACATCCCTGAACATCACCAACCCCTGAAATGACAAACTCATATAGTACTGTTGAAATTAAAGGAAATGTTTCTCAGATGAAAGGTGAAGAAATGGAAGACATTAAAGGATGGGAATAATATACTGAGAAAATGGGCCATGTCAAGAGTGGGTTAGAATATAAAAATTAAGGTGACCAGAATAGAGTACCTCCATGTTCTTGAACATTCCTGTTGCTGTAGACAAACCTCCTTCATATAGTGGAATGTTCCCATTATCCACACAGGGCTAGGAATGACTAAAACACACATTATTTGTAGTTTCCCAAATAAGTGAAATAGAATTTTAAAAATACATGCAACCTGTAGGCCTGGCAACATCCATGACTTACTAATATCTTTATTAGGGAAATTTTCAAATATACAGCAAAATTGAAATAATTTTATAGTGAATAACTGATATGCAAATTATTATTTACAATATGCTCTCAATACATATGAGTTCTCCCTTCCCTTTTTCCTTATTTTCTAAAGAAGAATGTTTCTAAAATGTCTGTTTTAAAAACCTTTATCAGAAAGTTAAATCCTTCAGAGAATTCCTATGACAGCTAAGTCCCAAAACTCAGGATATATTTTATTTTTAAATATGTAGTCTATTTGGAAACCACATATCTGATAAGGGTTTGATATCCAGAATATATAAAGAAATCCCACAACTCAACAATAAAAAGCAAACAACCCAATTATAAAAACAGCAAAAAACATGAATAGATAATTTTCTGAAAAGGAAATACAAATGGCTGAAAAGCACAATAAACAGATGCTCCACTTCACTAGCCATTAGGGAAACGTAAATCAAAACCACGAGATATCATCTCACATCCATTAGAGTGGCTGCTATTAAACATTCAGAAAACTACAAGTATTGGAGAGGATGTGAAGAAATTGGAACACTTATTCATTGCTGGTGGGAATATTGTATAATTATAATTTGTAACCTCATAATCATAAAATTCACAATATAGGTTACCAAGAGATAGAACGGGGCTACAGAATAGGGAGTGATTGCCCAGTAAGTACAGTATTTTAACTAGGTTCAACTTAAACATATGGAAACGGATAGAGGTAACAGTAGATCATTATTGGAATTTTAGTAATAGAGCTGAATTATCGGTGAATGTAGTTTAAAGGAGTTGTTTAGAGTCATGTATGTCACCAAAAGGAAAACTAGAGCTTAAAATATCTGAAGGTATAACACAATGAACCTTGTGATGGATGATGTCCACCAAATATAAATAAGTTCTTTTATGAACTAGAACAAATGTACAATACTTTTACAAAGAGTTAATAATAGAATGGTATATGGGAAAATATGTACCTATTGCAAACTACAGACTATAGTTAACAATATTTTCATATTCTTTCATCACTGTAACGAATGTACCACACCAATACTAGGGGTCAACAATTGGAGGGGATAAAGGGTATGGGGTGTCTGGGTTTTCCTTTTTATGTCTATTTGTTTTTCTTTTTGGAGTAATGAAACCATTCAAAACTGATGGTGGTGATGATTGCACAACTATGCGATGATACTGTAAGCCAATGATTGTATACTTTGGATAGTTATATGTATGTGAATATATCTCAATAAAATTTGCATTTAAATATTGAAGAAAAGTAAACAGGTTTGTGGAGTTAGTTATCCTACTCAAATATCACCTTCACTTCATTAAACCACAATTTTGATAAGAGAGGCTTTAATATTTCCCTCAAGGGGGAATGTACCTATGTCCAATGTAGACTGCTGTGCACAAATGTGAACAGAGAGAAAGCAAAAGACTTAGGGAAGAGACAGATCTCTGGGCACTGTTACTCCTTCCCTGACTGGAATGGGAGAATCTAGATGGAACTCAGCTCAGAAAGGAAGTTTCTGGAAAAGATAACAAATGTTCATGTGACCAGGAAAAAGAAAAACAACCACACACTGTATTTCAAGGGAGAAAAACTATCAACTCACCTGGAGCATGGATTTTAAAATTGTAAACCTGACTTGTATTTCTCTGAATTTCTCTCTTGAAAAAGTACAGCATCCAGAAAAAACAGCTGTGGGAGAGAAAAACAGAGCTCCCAAATATGCCCCAAATAACCCCATACTTCCTTTTCAATTTCCTTGTTATGCTGCCCACCCCAATCATTATGCATCTGCCACCACGACACACATACACACAAACTAATGGGAACTGAAAGGAGTGTGTACAAATCCAGCCATTCTCTAAACATGTCAGAATTCAAGAATAAAAGGAGAGAGTCAGGGCAGATGTGATCCAGCACTGCAAAAGGAGCCCAGAACTTCAGCAGGAGGATTTCAGGCTGACCATTACCCTAATCTCAAGATTTTAATCAGACCCCACGTGGGCCCAATAATGTGGTCCCACACAGTTCCCTCTGCAGCTGCAGCCAAGAGTTTCCTAAGATAGTTACCAAGCTACAGCCCTCAAACTAGAAACCTGGTATGCTTCCCATGTCCAGCACCTGGACAAAGACTTCCAGAGGCTCCTAGTGTACACGAAGCTCAACATATAAAAATCTCTTAGCTTCTCCTGGCTCTACTTACAACCACCAAATCTAAAAGAGGCTGTTCCACCCATACCAGAGACTCTTTCAAGGCCTTGAACATGTGGCAACACCAGCTAGGAAGCAAGACAAGAGTGTAGACACAGCCCTATGATGGCTGTTACATGAGTTAAAAATTAGCTTGTTATGTTAAGATACTAATATTTGGGCATTTTTAAACACAGCATAGCCTGGCCTAGCTTGCCTCTGATACAGTAATGAACAATACTAAATTCCCTGTTGGGTGGAAACTTTTGATTGATTGTTTCCATGGAGATGTAATGCAATCAACTGTGTCAAAATGTTTGATTAAATTATTTCCATGGAGATGTGGACCCTGCTCGTTCAGGGTGGGTCTTACTTAGATCACTGGAGTCCTTTAAAGTGAGCACACACAGAGAGCAGAGAGGGGGAAAAGAAAACAATCCAAGAGCAGCTGAGACAGACTTTTGGAGAGATGCTTGCTGACACTTTGAGATGCTTGAAGAAATCTGGAGATGATAGCCCAGAGTTTGCTCCAGAGAAGCTAAGAGAGGACCTCTGATACTTAGATCCACAGGAGCTGAAGAAGCTAAGAGAGATAAGCCCAGAGACATTTTGGAGAATGCCATTTTGAAATGCAACCTGGGAGCAAAGGACAAGCAGCTGCTAGCCACGTGACTTCCCAGCTGACAGAGGTGTTCCAGACGCCACTGGCCATTCTTCAGTGAAGGGATCCTCTTGTTGATGCCTTAGTTTGGACACTTTATGGCCATGGAACTATAAATTTGTAACCTAATAAATCCCCTTTATAAAAGCCAATCCATTTCAGGTATTTTGCATAACACCAGCATTAGCAAACCAGAACATTATCCAAGGAAATAACTTTTAAAGTGTACAAAGTTGTATGCAGAAGAATGTTTCTCAAAGAGAAAAAAAAGAAAAAACTCAGAAACATAAATGGCCTTCACTAGGTAATAGGTCAAATAAATTGTGGTAAATCAATAGAATACAATACTTTTAAAAGGAAAGACCAGCATTGTTAAGGGAGACTGGCCAAAAGGAAAAAAAAAACAAAAAACAGCCCTATTACGATTTAGGGATATCTTTCCCCAGTACATTTTTTATACATAGAACTTACAACAATAAAGATGGGACCACACTACACAAACAATTTTGTATTCTTCCCCTTTTCATTTAAAATTATATTTTCTCTTGCCATCATAAACACCTCATACATGGCATTTTAATGGCTTATAACTTCCCTAAATGGCCATACCATGGTTTACTTAACCATTTTGTTTCCTTTTGCCTATGATCCTGCAATCTTTGCTGCAAACATTTTTCCCCCAATTTGCTCACATTTTAATTTTGGGGGGGAAGAGGACTTACAGAAGTTTAAATTTTTGTGCATTTAACTGAACCCTACCTTTTCTTTTGTGTTTTCTTTCCCACTTCTAAGCTGTAATTCATTTGGATTATGATCCCATTCATTAAAACCACACATACACAAACAAAATTTGGGAATTACATCCATCAAAATATAGAGAACATGACTGGATAGTGGAGCTATCAATACTTTAAGTCTTAATAATTCTAATCAATTAATCAATGAAACAGCTTCTATTTGGAGGACCAAAAAAAAAAAAAAAAAAAGAACAGGGAAGAAGGACATGTAGGCAGGAAACTAATGCCAATAATTTAAAGGGTACCAGAAAGGAAATCAGTGTAACTTAGCCAAATAACAGCAGCATATTTTAAACATTTTTTAAAAACTTACAAAGTTTCCTAGTACACTGAGACACTCTCACTGTCTCACTGTCAATATCACAATACTGAATAAATGATATTCAGCTAAGTGGAATAGTAGGTGTTCAATAAATGTGGGTTACTCCCTCCTTATCTCCATTTAATTATTAATTTCTTAAAAAAAGAAGTTTCAAATGAAATATTTGAATAACATCTTTCAAATACTTCTTTTCCTAAAAAGAATGGAGGAGGAGACAGGAGAGTTAAATTTAACAACTTCTTGAGTATTTCTATTTCTTTAAATCATTGCTTAAGATTAGTCATAATAAGAAAATGTGTTCTAACTCTTCCAAACATAGTTTTTACTAGCTGCATAAAATGCCACCTCATAGTGTGATTTACTTAACATTTCCCTATCTATGAAAACCAATTTTGGACATTATCACAGTGGTGTGTGTTCCTGGACTTGATCCATTCCTGTAGGTGTGAGCCCATTACAGGTAACACCTTTTAATGAAGTTACGCCAGTTAAGGAGTGGCCCACTTCAATCAGGATGGCTCTTGATCCTATTACCGGAGTCCTTTACGGGAGAGTGAAATTCAAAAAGGAAGCCACAGAAGGAGCAGCCAGAAGTTGAATATCAATGGAACCTGGAAGAAAATGGAGAACCAGGAAATGCTGCCAAGAGCCTTGCCACGTGACAAGCTAAGGACCAAGAATCACCAGCAGCTACCCCAGAACAACATAGTCTTTGGGGAGAAAGTATCACCTCGATGATGCCTTGATTTGGACTTTTTTTTCCCAGCCTCAAAACCATGAGCAAATAAATTCTCATTGTTTAACCTGACCCATTTCATGGTATTTGCTTGAGCAGCCCAGGAAACTAAAACAATCATCTTAAGTGTTGTCCCAAGATACTACAGTCTTTGCTTTTAGTTCTGTTCATGGTTCTATCTTTTTTGTTGTGAATCTCATAATACCAAAGTCCTCCTTATCTTTAGAAATCCAGTGATGGAGTCCATGAGTTGCAGGCTGAGAACCTCCAATGTGGATCATTTGAGCATTTAATTCTAAGCAGACCTGGAAACTGGTCCAAGTGTTTACTCACAGATTACCAGTAAATCTGTGATGCTGTTGATACAGACTCTTTTATCAAGCCCTCAATCTCATTCCTACTCCAAAAATACTGGAAAAGTGAAAGATCTTGTCACCTGCTTGGACTAACTAACACCATCCCATGAATTGCCTGGCTTTCAATCCCAAGGCTGTGGTGTATGAGGCTACATATGCACTGTTATCTTCTTCAGTTCACTCACTGTGATAACAGCTCTTGTATTTATCTCCCCAGGCCAGCAGAGATCTTAGGGGAGACTTGGCAAAAAAGAGGAGAAGCTGCCAAATTAATATTAAGGGGCAAGGGGGACAAACAGGAAACTGGGTTTTTGGGTCCAACCCAGGGCCCACCATTATTTATTCAAAGAATAAGTACTAGATATCAGGAATATTGAATAGGCTTTTGTTAAGCAGGAATTGTCAGAAGAGGGGAAAAACAATCATGCCCTGAAAAATAAAAAGGACTTCAGTGAAGAGAAAACCAATGCACCTTGATCTGGGCCTATGAATGTTCAATAGCCATTCTTTCTTCCTCCTCTTAGTGTCAGAACAGTGGAAGGAGGAAGCAATTGAGGAGAAACTTGGGTTTTCTTGACCCCCCAAATGACCAAGTCAGAACAACTCCTACTCCCTCCATGTCCCTTCCCTCACCCACACACATAAAGGGGATGGTTAGAAAAGAACGGAGAGTCTAGCCCAGTGTAGTTACAGAAAAGGTCCAGTATCTCTCCTGTGCTCACAAGCATCTCCGGGGAGAGTGATGAAGTCACAACTGCAAAATCACAGCCTTCTCCACCCCACCCTATTTACACACAATGCTATGTCAGGTCATATAGTTACAAATAATCCCGCATAAACATCAAAAGGACACACAAAGTCCCAAGCGCACAGCAACAGGCCTCCCCACTCATACATACCAGTACATCACAATCAATCACACACAGCAGGGGATCACACATAGTCACCCTGCACTGTCACAGGCGCCCCAGACTACACAGACACAGACCTCCAAATCACACACACACGATGCGGCACACATTCACACAATCACACAGCCATGACGGGGGCACGCAGTCCCAACTACCGGCCACAGGTACTCTACACCCACATGCACAATGCCGTCCAGTCACGCAGTCACAATCACACGCCCGTTCTCTGGACACACAGTAACAAGCACCCCACTCCATCACCTGGAGCGCCACATATAATCACAACAACATAGACATCATTGAGGCAGGCTGTAGCAATCACAATCTCTCCCTCCCTTTCTCTTTTTAACACGCGCGAGCGAACACACACACACACACACACACACACACACACACACACACACACACAGAGGCTCCTCTTTTCAACCAGCTCCGGACACGAAATCTCCCCGACCGGACTTCTCACCTTAGGTCTTTCCTAGTTCTGATCCAGTCCAAACCGGCCAAGTTGCGCGGGATTCTAAAGGCCCCGCAGCAGCTAACCCCGCGGAACCACCGGTCCCAACACCGCGTAAAGGGGCAGCCCAAATCCGCCGGAAGCAGTGTCGGCCTGCAGAGTCCTCTTGAAAATCTAGTCCAGAGCAGTACAGCGGACGGGTCTTTCCAATTCCTCTCAGCGCGAAACCTGGGGTTGCTCCCATCTACCGCTCCTCGGCTTCAAATACAACCGCAGAGCCATGGCATGGAGACGCTCACTGATGGAGCCCGCCCGCTCTAGCCGCCAGGCCTATTCATCCCAGGCAGCTCGGTTAACACCCGGACATCACAAAACGGGACGCCCAATACGGGGCGGAAGTAGCTTCGAGGAGCGGGGCCTTATGGGCAATGTAGTCCAGAGCCAAGAAGCAGTCGCTCTCGAAATGTTGAAAGGATGAACCACTGAGTGACATTTTTATCTTTGTCCCTCGGTGAGTCCGGGCCTCGGTCCGCATAGCGCTGAGGGTGCAGGTGGGACCTGGTCGTCTCGTCCTTGGACCGGATTGAGGAGGCGACAGGGAGGGAGTCCCGATCTTTCAGGGCCCTCAGCGGAGTCCTCAGGCGGAGAGCGGGACAGGCAGAGAAAGAAATTAAGATGCTGAGTGACCACAGGTGTGACTAGGTGTGACTCTGTTTTTTATGTGAAAATAGACATATTTATTATAGATTAGAATACAAAGTATATATGCCTTTTAAAGCAAGAAGGAAGATTGCAAAGGTATTTATTTTTATGAGATGCTTGGTTTTATCTGTCCTGGACTCCCCTGTACATTTAGTGTAATTTCTGACATTTGGGTTTAAATCTACCACCTTAGTTTCGTTTTTTTTGTTTTTTATCCCACCTGTTCAGGATCTTGACATTTTCAAAGAGAATAGGTTAGTTATTTTATATAATATTCTTTAATTTGGGTTTAACTGTTGTTTCCTCATCATTTATGAATTTGGGGGAGGGATACTACAGAGGAATGCTATGCTCTAGGTTCAACATGTCAAAGAAGACACAATATCAATGTGTTCCATTATTGAAAATTTCAAAATTATTACTTAGTTAAAATAGGGTCTGTGAAGTTTCTCCAATGTAGATTTAATTAATGAGTATGTTGGATTTATCAATGATTTAGTAAAAGGAAGCCAACTGGCAAAGGGGGTCTGGGAAATGTAGTTGCAGACTCCAAGTCCCAGAATTACAGAGGAATATAGAAGGGTGGATGTGGAACTGAAAGACAATAAGTAAATAACCAACACATGATCATCTTAGAAATTTCATTCACCTCTTTTCCTGTGTTAAGTCTCTGGTTTCCTGGAACTTGTGTCTTCTTTTTTCTTGATCTAGTCTGTCATTTTTGTAAAAATAAATAAATAGATAAATAAATCCTTCATTAGCACCTCGAGAATGGTAAATTTGGAATAAAATTTTTGGACCCTTACAAGTCTAAAAAATGCTTTTATTCTACCTCTTTTTTGATGATAGTTTAACTAGGTTTGGAATTTTAAGTTGGATTATAGTCTTCCCTTAAAATTTGGAAAGAATTATACCATTGTCTTCCACCTTCCAGTATTTATCTTAAGTGTGAAGTAATTTTGATTTCTATTTTATTGTTGTTCTTTCTCTTCTAAAGCATTTAAGATTTTCTCTTCATACCCAGTTTTCTGAAATTTCACAATGGTGTACCTTGGTATGGATCTTCATTGGTTCATTCTACAGGGTACTCAAGTGAACCTCTCTCCCTTTTGAAGAATCATGAAGCTGCATTTCTAAAAATAACTTACATTCTCTGAGAATTTCTTCCATTCAGTTTTATCCTCCCCCTCTTTCTGGAATTCCTTTTGGCTAGATGTTGAAATTCCTGATTTTATCTGTGAATTTTCTCGTCTTTTCTCACCTACTTTTTTTAATCTTTTTTTTTTCTCTACAAGTGGGTGAATTCCTCTATCTCTAGTTTATTCTATTACATTTTAAAAATAGCTATCTTTTGATTTCCAAAAGCAATAGTTATAGAACCTGTTATTTGTTTACTTGATGTAATATTTTCTCTTATGTCTCTGCTTTCATAGGGGTTTTTGGTGGTGGTTGTTTTTGTTTTGTTTTTGCCTGTCTTTTTCTGTTGTTTGCTTTGTATCCATTTCCTTAGAGTTTGCTTTTTCTTATTGTTTTCATCTGTCTTTCATATTAGAATTTCACTATATATTTGTGATTAATAGCTATCCATTCATCTTTATTAATGATACACTAAAAGGCTTTCTGTAATCTCTATAAAGATTAACATACTAAAAATGTGACTGTGGTCTCTATATACATAGTGAGGGCTTCTCAACATGTGAGCTTCACTATAGACTAACTGGTCAAGAATTCAGACATTTCTTTGTCAGCTCCCAAATGTTAGTATTATAGATTTTCTCCTGGGCTGTTCAGATTCTCCAGAGATGAACACTATGTCTTGACCTGGCTACAAGAATTTTTCAGATCCAGCAATGATGGAAGACCCACAAATGAAATGTTTTATTAAATCTCCCTGATGTCAGTTTAATACTTATGCCTGCCACGTGCATTTCTTCACATCCTTGTATCTGAAGCCTCTCTGATTCAATTTTTCCAGAAAATGAATATTCTATTCTTTGCCAGAGTGGTACGGTACTGTATTCATTATCTATTGCTGCATAACAAATCACCCCAAAAGTTAGCAGCTTAAAATAACAAATATTTATTATCTTGGGGGTTACAAATCTGGGAGTAGCTTTGTTAAGGTGGTTCTGGCACAGGGTTTCTCGTAGCAGTCAAGCTGTCAGTCAGCGCTTCAGTCAGCGCTTCAGTCATCTGAAGACTTGAGTGACACTGAGAGATCTGCTTCTCGTATGGCTCTCTCACATTGGCTTTTGGCAGGAGGGCTCAGTTCCTCACTGGCTATTATCAGCAAGCTTCAGTTCCTTGTCACATGTACCTCTCCACAGGGCTGTCTGAATGTTTTAACCACTGGCTTAACAGCTGCTTTTCCCTGGAGCAAATGATCCAAGAAAGGAAGAGAGCACAGAGAGGAAACCACAGTACATTTTATGAACTAGGTTCAGAGATCACATCCCATCACTTCCACAACAATCTATTCATTAGAAATGAGATGCTAAGTCCAGCCCACACTCAATGCAAGGGATGTTAAACTTTGCCCCTTGAAAGGAGGAGTACTAAAATGTTTGTAGACATATTTTAAAACCACCACAGGTGGTAATCACTTGGCTTGAGTGTAGGTGGGGATGATGAATTTCAAACTACCTATTAATTCTTTTTTCAGCTCCATGCTTTATCCCTTCTTTTAAGATACCTGCTTCTTCCAATCCATGAACCATTCTAATGATCCATTCGTAGCTTATTTCTCATTGGCATTCTTCAGGCACTTTTATTTGAGCTTCTTAATTCTGCTTCCCATCTTTGAAGAAGTTATTAACTTTTCTCCTCAACTATTATACTCTAATACTCTCTTTTTTCTTGTGAGTTTATATTGTCCTTACTCCAATTATAAATGTTAACAGGATTTCTAGAGGGTCAGAATCAGTATATATTTGATATACTATGTCCTCTTTGTATGACCTCTGTCATTCTATACTCTCTCTAGTCAACAAGGTAGATTCTTTTCATTAACTCACTCTCTCATCCTATTTATTCCTCATTTTTAAAAATTTTTATTTTAGTAACATATATACAAACCCATAATTTCCCCTCTTCAACCATTACTTACTCGTTTTGTGTTCTCTTCATTTTGCTGATTTATGAGACATGGAGGGTAAATCTAAAAGCATTTAAAGCTATAGTGGTGATTTCTTTCATTTTGGGAGATATTTAGGGCCTAAAACAGAACAAGAGCAAATATCTGAAATTTTAGTAATAATAGTGAAAAAATTCATAAGTGATGATGGTTACAATAATAATAGATCTTTATATACTTACTGCATGCTAAACTATTTTAATCAATTTTTGCATATTAATTTTTTAATGACTATTCTTTTTACTCCTTTTTAGAAGAAGCCTGAGATGTTAATAAGCAGACAGAGAGGCAACTGAAAGAACTGTGGGTCAAGTTGTTTCTAACTCCAAGAAATACAGAGGAAAAATGCAGTGAATGTAAGTAAATTGGAAAAATATTGCCTCTGAGTTCAGACGTTGTTTCTTCAAGACAAGGCTTAGATGAATGTAACTCACTTGGAAAGAGTTGGAAACTTAATTTAGACATATTTTATCGTGAAAGAAGCCATATAAGAAAGAAATACTGTCAATATAATGCATGTATTACATTTCATCCTATATTGTAGTAGCCCACTTTAAGTGAAATCTGTAAAAAAAAGGGGGGGGTGGGTTCAGAAGTAAAATCACATCAAATACCTCAGAATACACAGTAGAGAGAAACCCTATGAACTTTGTCAAAGTGGGAATGCTTATATTCACATGCTACATCTTATTAGACACTAGAGAATTCATGCAGCAGAAGAACCCTGTACATGTAAGAAATATTAGGAAACCTTCAGCTAGTTATTCAAACTAATTGAACATAAGAAAAGTCATATTGTGGAGAAACTCGATGAATGTAACACATTTAGAGAACCATTTAACCAGAAGCAAAACCTCATAGAACATGAGCACTATAAACTGTTGAATGTGGAAAAACTTCCATTCAGATGTCAAACCTTATAAGTCACCAGAATATTCATATTGGAAAGACATTTTACCCAGGCAAGGGATGTGGGAAATCCTTCAGCCACAAATCAAATCTCACTGACCATGAGAAAATCCATATTGGAGAGAAACCTTTTGAATGTAATCAATGTGGGAAATCCTTCAGCCAGAAGCAGTACCTCATTAAGCATCAAATTGTTCACTCTGTAGAAAAATCATACAAATGTAATGAATGTGAAAAAGCGTCCAATCAGAAAGAATGCCTTATTACCCATCAGAAAATTCATACTGGAGAGAAACCTTTTGGATGTAATGAATGTGGAAAAGCTTTTATTCAGAAGTCAAGCCTCGATTAAACACCAGAAAATGCATACTGGAGAAAAACCCTATACATGTAAAGAATGTGGGAAACCTTCAGCAGCAAATCAAATCTCACAAAGCATGAGAAAATTCATATTGAAGAGAAACCCTTTAAATGTAATGAATGTGGAGCAGCCTTTTGCCAGAAGCAATACCTCATTAAACATCACAACATTCATACAGGAGAGAAACCCTATGAATGTAGTAAATGTCGAAAATCTTTCTCTCAAGTCACATCACTTATTGTACATATGAGAAGTCATACAGGTGAGAAACCCTATGGGTGTAATCAGTATGGGAAAGCCTTCTCTCAGTTCTCAACCCTTGCTTTACATGTGAGAACACATACAGGTGAGAAACCTCATCAGTGTAGCAAATGTGGGAAAGCATTCAGCCAGAAATCACACCACATTAGGCATCAGAAAATATATACTAATTAAAAGTCATATGAATGCCTTGAATATACAGACTTTTCATAGGAATTTACACTTCCTAGCACATCAGAAACAAACTGAAGTGCCTATAATTAGTAAAATAATTAAATAAAATATATTTATATGATGAATAGCATACAGCAATTAAAAACAGTATGTGTATATTTATTAATATATATATTAATAGAGAAATTTCTCAAAACCATGATGTTGACTGAAAATAATGACCAAAGGGCAGATGATATATATTATATAATGTCATCTTTAATTTGAATAACATTAATATTGTATATTGGTTATAGAAACAGATATGTATGTAGAGATATAAAAATGGATTGTATGCCAAATTCATGATGGTGATTACCTTTGGGAACAAGGAAAGAGGGAGGAAAATGAGATGAAGGTGATTAAAGGAGATTTTGGTTTCACATTTAAATATTTGTGTGTTATTTTAAAACTATACAGAAACAAAATATTAGTCACTTCTCAATGATGATGATACACATTTGTCTTATTAACCTTTGTGTTTGTAAAATTCCTTACAGCTAAAAAAGGTGGATTTATGTTACCTATAGAAATAATGTAACAGTGGTTTCCATTCCCTATCAGATGGTAAAGATTTTTCTAAATAAAAAGCATTTCTGAAAATGTGTGACTCTTCACTATATAAAATTAAATTATTTAAATATTTTATTAAAAATAATAAAATTAATTTGTTGTTTTAGTGTGTCATGGTATCTTATGCATAGTCTATTTTCTTATCATTTCTAGCATTGTTTTGCAACAGATTGGTTAAACTCACACATTGTGTATAGTCTGTGTACAGAGAATTCAATTTTTCAGAGAAACTGACTTTGTTATGTTCATTTCTTGATTTGTTCATTTCCATTTGAGTAGTATAATATCTATAAATTTAGTTTTTTATTATTACAATATTTTGAAACAAAATCAATTATACTTTCTGGTTTCCCATTGCTTAAAAATGTCAGCCCATTAATTCAGCTTCAATCTTACCTTGCAGACTATATTTTTCCTCCAATAATTCTGACTGATAAGATTTTTTTCTGTAGTAATGCATGCTTCAGAATTACTACCGGTCCTCTCAGGGGTGATGGAACAGGAATATTTATATACCAGCTCCCAGAGGATGTTACTCCCCCTTCACTTGTGACCTGCTGCTCATTTATGGGCAGATCAGCATTTAACAGCTGTGGAAAAATCCCTTCATTGCAGAGATACATATGCTGACAGTTGGAAGTTGTCTGAATCACACTGCCTCTGTTTGCTGCTATTTAAAGTATGCTTATGAACAAGTAGGTGACTATGGCTGCTGCCTACCTGAGGTTTACATTCTAGTGCAGGAGGGAAAGAAGATAAGTAAAGGGTATGAGGTTATTTCATATTGTGATAAATATGATTAAAAATAGTTAATCTAATAAAGAGTAACTTGGGGGAAACTTTAAATAGAATTGTTAGGGAAGACACCTATGAGATAATATCTGTTCTAGTTTGCTAATGCTGCCAGAATGCGAAACACCAGAGATGGACTGGCTTTTATAAAAGGGGGTTTATTTGGTTACACAGTTACAGTCTTAAGGCTATTAAGTGTCCAAGGTAACACATCAGCAATCAGGTACCTTCGCTGGAGGATGGCCAATGGTGTCCAGAAAACCTCTGTTAGCTGGGAAGGCATGTGGCTGGCATCTGCTCCAAAGTTCTGGTTTCAAAATGGCTTTCTCCCAGGACGTTCCTCTCTAGGCTGCAGTTCCTCAAAAATGTCACTCTTAGTTGCTCTTGAAGTGCTTTTCCTCTCAGTTTCTCTGGAGCAAAAGTGCTTTCAACAGCCATCCTCAAACTGTCTCTCATCTGCAGCTCCTGTGCATTCTTCAAAGAGTCCCTCTTGGTTGTGGCTCCTCTTCAAAATGTCACTCTCAGCTGCACTTGGGATATTTGTCCTCTTTCAGCTTCTCCAGAGCAAGAGTCTGCTTTCAACGACCATCTTCAAAATGTCTCTCATCTGCTCTCCATTCCTTTGCATTCTTCAAAGTGTCCCTCTTGGCTGTAGCTCCTCTTCAAAATGTCACTCACACCTGCACTTAGTTCCCTCTGTCCAACAGCTCATTTATATGGCTCCAGTGACTCAACTTAGACCCACCCCGAATGGGCGGAGCAACACCTCCATGGAAATTATCCAATCAGAGTCATCATCCACAGCTGGGTGGGGCCATTCCAAAGAAACACTCAAAGAATTATAATCTAATCAACACTGATAAGGTCTGCCCACACAAGATTACATCAAAGATAATGGCATTTGGGGGGACATAATACATTCAAACTGGCACAATATCATTAGAGCTTGAATGTTGTTCTGGTTTGCTAATGCTGCCATTATGCAAAATACCAGAAATGGATTGGCTTTTATAAAGGGGGTTTATTTGGCTACAAATTTACAGTCCTAAAGCCATAAAAGTATCCAAACTAAGGCATCAACAAGAGGATGCCTTCACTGAAGAATGGCCAATGGTATCCAGAACACCTCTATTAGCTGAGAAGGTACATGGCTGGCGTCTGCTGGTCCTTTGTTCCTGGGTTGCATTGCTTTCAGCTTCTGATTCCAGTGGCTTTCTCTCTAAGCACCTGGGAGTCCTCCCAGTTTCTCTGGGGCAAACTCTGGGCTTCATCTCTTAGCTTGGCAACTCCAAATGTACTTCTGTCTGCATCTCCAAGCATCTCTAAGCATCAGCAAGCATCCTCATCAGCTCTGGAGCTCTCACGTAGTCCAGTAAACTAGTCAATACCCACCCTAAATGGGGGGGGGGGTCCACACCTCCATGGAAATAATTCAATCAGAGGCTCCACCCTAATCAACAGACTAATCAGTCTGGCCCTCACACACACAAGATTGCATTAAAGAATATGGCTTTTCTGGGGGACATAATAGATCCAAACTAGCACAAATGTTAAGGAACCAGCATTGTGGAAGAGAGTTCCAAACAGAAGGATAGGTAGGTACTCTAAAGACCTTGAAGTAAGAAAGAGCCAGAGCTGTTCCAGGAGCAGCAAGGAGCATAGATGGCTGGAGTTCAGTGAAGGAAATGAAGATTGTTTTGGATTTAGGATGAAGAGGTAGGCATGGCCCATATCATATAAGATTCATAGTCCACTGGGGCAAGGGATTTGAATTTTATTCTACTGTTCAGTGGAAATCCATTGAAGGGTCCCAATCATGAATCATGTTTTTAAAAGATTCCAATAGGTGGGAAGTGGATTGAGATTGAGTAAGCAAAAGAGAAACCAATTAAGAGGCTATTGTAGTAATCCAAGATAGAGATGACAGTGGCTTTAACTACAAATTTTGTAGGAGTGATGAAAAGAAATGGACAGATTTGAGATATATTGGGGGGGGTAAAGATAGGACTTGGTAAGGTAAGTAATGAAAAGGGAAATAATAAAGATGACTCCTAGGTTTCTTTGTTTGTTTGAACCACTGGGTTCAAGCAAAAAAAAATGTTGTGCCATTTAGGAGGATAAGGGGAGATATATGGAACCAAGAAATTTTTTGAACATGTTAAGTTTGAATTGTCTCTTTGATAAGAATTAGAAACATATAGCTAACAGATTCATTATATATGTGTTTGGAGATAAGAGAAATCTAGGGTCTAGAAAGCAGTAAGATATTGGAAAACATTTTTGCCATTTCAGAACACATTGTTGGATGAAGTTTAGTTGTTTTTGATCCCCACAACTCAACCTTTCCACAACTTTGTAACCTCAAATCAATATCTCATCTTTGCAGTCATTTGCAGATGTGCAGAGCGGCAAATAATTTGGGTCCTCCATGCATGATCCAGTTGAGATTTCATCTTCAAACAGCAAACAAGTGTTCTTTTTGCAGTATATTGGTGTCCCTGTTTTTTAGTATTTCTGTGCTTTTTGTTGGTGATTTCACTGTTTAAATGGTCCCCAGGTGTAGTGCTGAAGCACTGTCTAGCATCCCTAAGCACAAGAAGGCTGTGATGTGCCTTATGGTGAAAACACATGTGTTAGATAAGCTTCCTTCAGCTATGAGTCATGCTCTTCGCTCTGAATTCAATGTTAATGAATGTCTTATTTAATGAGCTCCAATTACCTGTCCCCCAATATGATTTATGATTAAACTTGCTTAGATTTGTGTTCAGAGTCTTTGTTTAAACATTGTTATAAATGGTCTGAAAGCAATGATACTGCTTTTAGATGGGGTTAAATAGGGGCAAAACAACTTCTAAAAGGCTGGTAAAATAAAGAATTTCCTAGGAAATTATCGTATGTAAATTTAAGGACAAAACAAAAGATATGTGTCTATAAACAAAAACACACTTCAAAATAAGATTTTGTATTGATTGGCTGATGAAATGCTGTGACCAAGGAGTCAGGAACCTAAAGTTTATTTCCCCTAGGGCCAAGGGTTCGGTATTCACTAATTCAGAGTTTGCTGGAGGCTTTATAGAACATAACTACCATGAATAATGAGAATCAACTGCGGTTTTTAATTCAAAAATAAAAGAGCACAAATGATATGAATAATCCTTAAGATCATTCTCAGTGACCTGTCAATAAATAATTTACAGATTTGCGCTAACTCTTGCAAACCATGAAATTTTCTCATTAAACTGCTTGCAAATATTTCCAATTTATAGTGACAGCTATTAACAAATATTTGCCATCTCTTGTCATAATTAACTCCTCTTTAGTTTCAAAACAATCCAAGCCATATAATATATATTGTTTTTGTGTTTGCTGATCTCTTGGGCCTCACATACTGTTCTCCATTACCAATAACAAAGTTTTTTGAAGAGGTGATCATATTTGCTATGAGACTATTTTATTGAAGAATTTAATTACTAAGAGATTGAAAACACCTGGGCTAAGATTTATACCATTAGAAGAGCCTTATTTTCCATAACTGTTTCCACCCATTTCAATAGAAAATTTACTTGTTTTTAATTGGTCTATTAGTTGCTCTTCAATGTTAACTGACATCTCATTAATACATCTTTGAGTTGAATCACTGCTCAATAGCAATGCTTTTAAAATACTGGAAAGACAACAACATATCACAATTGAAATTACAATCTCTAATGTGTGTCCTATGACAATCTCAGCGACTATTTTTGTAATAATTTCTGCATGGTATGGATCCAATTTCATTCTTTTGCATGGGATATCCAATTTTCCCAACAACATTTGTTAAAGTGAACATTTTTCCCCATTGAGTGGACTTGGCACATGGTTCAAAAAATCAATTGGCCATGGGTGGGGGGTTGTGTTTCTGAACTTGCAATTCTATTCTATTGATCTATTTTTCTATCTTTATGTCAGTACCACACTGTTTTGATTGCTGTAACTTTGTAATAAGTTTGTAAATCAGGGAGTGTGAGTCATCCAACTTTGTTCTTTTTCAAGAAGGTTTTGCTCTTTGGGGCCCCTTGCCTTTACATATGAATTCAGTGATTTTTCTCTTTTCTGAAAAAAAGACTGCTGAAGTATGTATTGGGATTGCACTGAATTACTTTGGGTTGTATTAACATCTTAACAATAGTAAGTCTTCCAATCCATGAACACATGTCTCTCCATTTATTTAGGGCTCCATTAATTTCTCTCAGCAATGTTTTACTGGTTGCAATATGCAAGATTTTTACATCTTTGGTTAAAATTTTTCTAGATAATTTTTTTGCATTGCTACTGTAAGTGGAATGGTTTTCTTGACATCTTCTTTGGATTGTTCGTTGCTGGTATATAGAAACACAAAAGGTTTTGAGTGTTGATCTTTTACCTGCCAATTTTGGTGAATCCATTTATCAGCTGTAATAGCTTTCTTGTGGAATATTTGGAATTTTCCATATTAGGATCACATCATCCACAAATATAGTTTTACATCTTCTTCTCCAAACTGGATGACTTTTATTTCTTTTTCTTGCCTAATTTCTCTAGCCAGACTTTGAAAAGTAAATTGTGGAATGGTGGTGAAAGTGAGCATCCATGTTTTGTACCTGATATTAGGGGAGAGGCTTTCAGGCTTTCAACATTGAGAACATTGAGCTGTGGGTATTTCATATATGAAAATTCCTCGGTAAGGAAGTTTCCTTCTACTCCTAGTTTTCTGAATGTTTTTATCAGGAAAATATGCTGGATTGTGTTAAGCGCCTTTTCTGTGTCAATTGAGATGATCATGTGTTGTTTTGGTTTTCCTTCATTCTCTCAATGTGGTGTATTACATTGCTTGATTTTCTTATGTTGAGTCATAATTGCATTCTTAGGATAACTCCCACTAGATTGTGATGTATAATTCTTCTAATGTGCTGTTTGATTCTGTTTGGTAGTACTTTGTTGAGAATTTTTGCATCTGTATTCCTAAAGGATATTGGTCTATAATTTTTTCTTATGATGTCTTTATCTGGCTTTGGTATTAGAGTAATGTGAACCTCATAGGATTAGTTAAGAACTGTTTCATCCTCTTTGATATTTTGAAAGACTTCAAGAAATATTGATGTTAATTCTTCATGAATATTTGATACAATTCATCAGTGAAACCATTTCATTATGGATATTTCTTTCTTGGGAGGTTTTTTATTTCTGATTGTGACAATTTGGAGCTGTTATGTAACCCAGAAAAGGCCTTGTTCTTTTAAACCATTCTTGTGGTTGCAGACCTATTGCACGTGGGAACTTTTGGTTAGGTTATTTCAAATTAGATGTTAGCCATCCAATTCAAGATGGGTGTGCTAGTTTGAATGTATTATGTCCCCCAGAAAAAGCCATATTCTTTGATGAAATCTTGTGGGGCAGATATATTAGTGGGGATTAAGTTGGAACATTTGGATTAGGTTGTTTGCATAGAAATGCACCCCATCCAACTGTAGGTGATAACTCTGATGAGATATTTCCATGGAGGCATGGCCCCACCCATTCAGGGTGGGCTTTGATCAGTGGAGCCTTATAAATGAGCTGACAAACAGAATGAACTCAGTGCAGCCGAGAGTGACATTTTGTAGAGGAGTTACAGCCAAGAGGGACACGTTGAAAGCACAGGAGCTGCAGATGAGAGACATTTTAAAGATGGCCATTGAAAGCAGACTTGCTCCGGAGAAGCTAAGAGAGGACAAATACCCCAAGTGCAACTAAGAGTGACATTTTTGAGGAACTGCAACCTAGAGAGGAACATCCTGGGAGAAAGCCATTTTGAAACCAGAACTTGGAGCAGGCGCCAGCCACGTGCCTTCCCAGCTAACAGAGATTTTCCAGACACCATTGGCCATCCTCCAGTGAAGGTACCTGATTGCTGATGTGTTACCTTGGACACTTTATGGCCTTAAGACTGTAACTGTGTAACCAAATAAACCCTCTTTTATAAAAGCCAATCCATCTCTGGTGTTTTGCATTCCGGCAGCATTAGCAAACTAGAATAGTGGGTGTTAATATTTTACTAGAGTCCCTTATGACAGTAGAAAAGGCAGAGATATTTGGAGAGAGCTAGAGAGAGAGAGAACCTCCCAGGGAAGCAAGAAGGACACACAGGAGCTGAGAGAGAGAGAGCAGTTGAAACCAGAACCCAGGAGAGAAGGACCAGCAGACATCACCATGTGCCTTCCCATGTGACAGAGGAATCCCAGATCCAGCAGCCTTTCTTCAGAGAAGGTTGATGCCTTAATTTGGACATTTTCATGGCCTTAGAATTGTAACTTAATAAATTCCCATTGTTAAAAGCCAACCCATTTCTGGTATATTGCATTTCAGCAGATTTAGCAAACCAAAACACTAATTCAATATCTTTATTTGTTATTGGTCTGTTGAGATCTTGTATTTCTTCTTGAGTCAGTGTAGGTAGTTTGTGTATTCTAGGAATTTGCCCATTTCATCTAGGTTGTCTAATTTTTTGTGAACAACTTTTCAAAATATTCCTTCATATCCTTTATTTCTGTAGGATCAGAAGTAAGGTCCCAACTTTGATTTCTGAAAAAGTTTGGTCAATATTATGGGTCTTTTTGAAAAACCAACTTTGGTTTTGTTGATTGTTGATTCTTTTTTTTTTTTTTTATTCCCTATTTCATTTATCTCCACACCAACCTTTTATTTCCTACCCTCTTCTCCCCTTGGGTGAAGTTTCCCTTCATTTTCTAGTTCCTCCAGGTGTGAGAAGTTTACTGATTTGAGATCATTCTTTTTAATGTAAGCATTTACAGATATAAATTTTCCTCTGGCCACTGCCTTTGCTGCATCCCATAGTTTTTTTTTTTTTGTTTTTTTTTTTTTTTTTAATCATCATTTTATTGAGATATATTCACATACCACGCAGTCATACAAAACAAATTGTACTTTCGATTGTTTACAGTACCATTACATAGTTGTACATTCATCACCTAAATCAATCCCTGACACCTTCATTAGCACACACACAAAAATAACAAGAATAATAATTAGAGTGAAAAAGAGCAATTGAAGTAAAAAAGAACACTGGGTACCTTTGTCTGTTTGTTTGCTTCCCCTACTTTTCTACACATCCATCCATAAACTAGACAAAGTGGAGTTTGGTCCTTATGGCATTCCCAATCCCACTGTCAATCCTCATAAGCTACATTTTTATACAACTGTCTTCGAGATTCATGGGTTCTGGGTTGTAGTTTAATAGTTTCAGGTATCCACCACCAGCTACCCCAATTCTTTAGAACCTAAAAAAGGTTGTCTAAAGTGTGCGTAAGAGTGCCCACCAGAGTGATCTCTCGGCTCGTTTTGGAATCTCTCTGCCACTGAAGCTTATTTCATTTCCTTTCACACCCCCCTTTTGGTCAAGAAGATGTTCTCCATCCCACGATGCCGGGTCTGCATTCCTCCCCGGGAGTCATATTCCACGTTGCCAGGGAGATTCACTTCCCTGGGTGTCTGATCCCACGTAGGGGGGAGGGCAGTGATTTCACCTTTCAAGTTGGCCCAGCCAGAGAGAGAGGGCCACATCTGAGCAACAAAGAGGCATTCAGGAGGAGACTCTTAGGCACAAATACAGGGAGGCCTAGCCTCTCCTTTGCAGCAACCGTCTTCCCAAGGGTAAAACTTATGGTAGAGGGCTCAACCCATCAAACCACCAGTCCCCTATGTCTGTGGTCATGTTAGCAACCATGAAGGTGGGGTAGGCAAATACCCCTGCATTCTCCACAGGCTCCTCAAGGGGGCACCACATCCTTTTTTTTTTTTTTTCCTTGTTTGTCTTTTTTCTTTTTTTTTTTTTTTTTTTTACTTTCCCTTCTTTTTTAAATCAACTGTATGAAAAAAAAAGTTAAAAAGAAAACAAACATACAATAAAAGAACATTTCAAAGAGACCATAGCAAGGGAGTAAGAAAAAGACAACTAACCTAAGATAACTGCTTAACTTCCAACATGTTCCTACTTTACCCCAAGAAAGTTACATAATATAGCAACATTTCAGTGAACTTGTTCCTACTACAACCATCAGAAATTAACAGACCATAGTCATTTCTGGGCATCCCCAGAACGTTAAATAGCTTATCTGTTCTTCCTGGATTATTGTTCCCCCTTCCTTAATTGCTCTCTACTGCTAGTTCCCCTACATTCTACATTATAAACCATTTGTTTTACATTTTTCAAAGTTCACATTAGTGGTAGCATATAATATTTCTCTTTTTGTGCCTGGCTTATTTCGCTCAGCATTATGTCTTCAAGGTTCATCCATGTTGTCATATGTTTCACCAGATCGTTCCTTCTTACTGCCGCGTAGTATTCCATCGTGTGTATATACCACATTTTATTTATCCACTCATCTGTTGAAGGACATTTGGGTTGTTTCCATCTCTTGGCAATTGTGAATAATGCTGCTATGAACATTGGCGTGCAGATATCTGTTCGTGTCACTGCTTTCCTATCTTCCGGGTATATACCGAGAAGTGCAATCGCTGGATCGAATGGTAGCTCTATATCTAGTTTTCTAAGGAACTGCCAGACTGACTTCCAGAGTGGCTGAACCATTATACAGTCCCACCAACAATGAATAAGAGTTCCAATTTCTCCACATCCCCTCCAGCATTTGTAGTTTCCTGTTTGTTTAATGGCAGCCATTCTAACCGGTGTTAGATGGTATCTCATTGTGGTCTTAATTTGCATCTCTCTAATAGCTAGTGAAGCTGAACATTTTTTCATGTGTTTCTTGGCCATTTGTATTTCCTCTTCAGAGAACTGTCTTTTCATATCTTTTGCCCATTTTATAATTGGGCTGTCTGTACTATTGTCATTGAGTTGTAGGATTTCTTTGTATATGCAAGATATCAGTCTTTTGTCAGATACATGGTTTCCAAAAATTTTTTCCCATTGAGTTGGCTGCCTCTTTACCTTTTTGAGAAATTCCTTTGAGGTGCAGAAACTTCTAAGCTTGAGGAGTTCCCATTTATCTATTTTCTCTTTTGTTGCTTGTGCTTTGGGTGTAAAGTCTAGGAAGTGGCCTCCTAATACAAGGTCTTGAAGATGTTTTCCTACATTATCTTCTAGGAGTTTTATGGTACTTTCTTTTATATTGAGATCTTTGGTCCATTTTGAGTTAATTTTTGTGTAGGGGGTGAGGTAGGGGTCCTCTTTCATTCTTTTGGATATGGATATCCAACTCTCCCAGCCCCATTTGTTGAAAAGACCATTATGGCTCAGTTCGGTGACTTTGGGGGCCTTACAAAGATCAGTCGGCCATAGATCTGAGGGTCTATCTCTGAATTCTCAATTCGATTCCATTGATCTATATGTCTATCTTTGTGCCAGTACCATGCTGTCTTGGCAACTGTGGCTTTATAATAAGCTTCAAAGTCAGGGAGTGTAAGTCCTCCCACTTCGTTTTTCTTTTTTAGAGTGTCTTTAGCAATTCGAGGCATCTTCCCTTTCCAAATAAATTTGATAACTAGCTTTTCCAAGTCTGCAAAGTAGGTTGTTGGAATTTTGATTGGGATTGCATTGAATCTGTAGATGAGTTTGGGTAGAATTGACATCTTAATGACATTTAGCCTTCCTATCCATGAACATGGAATATTTTTCCATCTTTTAAGGTCCCCTTCTATTTCTTTTAGTAGAGTTATGTAGTTTTCTTTGTATAGGTCTTTTACATCTTTGGTTAAGTTTATTCCTAGGTACTTGATTTTTTTAGTTGCTATTGAAAATGGTATCTTTTTCTTGAGTGTCTCTTCAGTTTGTTCATTTCTAGCATATAGAAACATTACTGACTTATGTGCATTAATCTTGTATCCTGCTACTTTGCTAAATTTGTTTATTAGCTCTAGTAGGTGTATCGTCGATTTCTCAGGGTTTTCTAGATATAAGATCATATCATCTGCAAACAATGACAGTTTTACTTCTTCTTTTCCAATTTGGATGCCTTTTATTTCTTTGTCTTGCCGGATTGCCCTGGCTAGCACTTCCAGCACAATGTTGAATAACAGTGGTGACAGCGGGCATCCTTGTCTTGTTCCTGATCTTAGAGGGAAGGCTTTCAGTCTCTCACCATTGAGTACTATGCTGGCTGTGGGTTTTTCATATATGCTCTTTATCATGTTGAGGAAGTTTCCTTCAATTCCTACCTTTTGAAGTGTTTTTATCAAAAAGGGATGTTGGATTTTGTCAAATGCTTTTTCAGCATCTATTGAGATGATCAACTGATTTTTCCCTTTCGAGTTTTTAATGTGTTGTAATACATTGATTGTTTTTCTTATGTTGAACCATCCTTGCATGCCTGGAATGAACCCCACTTGGTCATGGTGTATGATTTTTTTAATGTGTCTTTGGATTCGATTTGCAAGTATTTTGTTGAGGATTTTTGCATCTATATTCATTAGGGAGATTGGCCGGTAGTTTTCCTTTTTTGTAGCATCTTTGCCTGGTTTTGGTATTAGATTGAGGTTAGCTTCATAAAATGAGTTAGGTAGTGTTCCATTTTCTTCAATGTTTTGAAAGAGTTTGAGTAAGATTGGTGTCAGTTCTTTCTGGAAAGTTTGGTAGAATTCCCCTGTGAAGCCATCTGGCCCTGGGCATTTATTTGTGGGAAGATTTTTGATGACTGATTGGATCTCTTTGCTTGTGATGGGTTGGTTGAGGTCTTCTATTTCTTCTCTGGTCAGTCTAGGTTGTTCATATGTTTCCAGGAAATTGTCCATTTCTTCTACATTATCCAGTTTGTTGGCATACAGCTGTTCATAGTATCGTCTTATAATTTTTTTAATTTCTTCAGGATCTGCAGTTATGTCACCTTTTTCATTCATTATTTTGTTTATATGGGTCTTCTCTCTTTTTGATTTTGTCAGTCTAGCTAGGGGCTTGTCAATCTTGTTGATCTTCTCAAAGAACCAACTTTTGGTGATATTTATCCTTTCTATTGTTTTTTTGTTCTCTATGTCATTTATTTCTGCTTTAATCCTTGTTATTTCTTTTCTTGTACTTGGTTTAGGATTGGTTTGCTGTTCATTTTCTAGCTTCTTCAGTTGATCCATTAGTTCTTTGATTTTGGCTCTTTCTTCCTTTTTAATATATGCGTTTAGTGCTATAAATTTCCCCCTTAGCACTGCTTTTGCTGCATCCCATAGGTTTTGGTATGTTGTGTTCTCATTTTCATTCGTCTCTATATATTTAGCAATTTCTCTTGCTATTTCTTCTTTAACCCACTGATTGTTTAGGAGTGTGTTGTTTAACCTCCAGGTATTTGTGAATTTTCTAAGTCTCTGATGGTTATTGACTTCTAATTGTATTCCATTGTGGTCAGAGAATGTGCTTTGAATAATTTCAATCTTTTTAAATTTATTGAGGCTTGTTTTATGTCCCAGCATATGATCTATTCTGGAGAAAGTTCCGTGAGCACTAGAAAAGTATGTGTATCCTGGTGATTTGGGATGTAATGTCCTGTAGATGTCTGTTAAATCTAATTCATTTATCAGATTGTTTAGGTTTTCAATTTCCTTATTGGTCTTCTGTCTGGTTGATCTATCTATAGGAGAGAGTGATGTGTTGAAGTCTCCCACAATTATTGTGGAAACATCAATTGCTTCCTTTAGTTTTGCCAATGTTTCTCTCATGTATTTTGTGGCACCTTGATTGGGTGCATAGACATTTACGATTGTTATTTCTTCTTGCTGAATTGCCCCTTTTATTAGTATGTAGTGGCCTTCTTTGTCTCTCAAAACATCCCTGCATTTGAAGTCTATTTTATCTGAGATTAATATTGCTACACCTGCTTTCTTTTGGCTGTAGCTTGCATGAAATATTTTTTTCCATCCTTTCACTTTCAGTTTCTTTGTGTCCCTGTGTCTAAGATGAGTCTCTTGTATGCAACATATTGATGGTTCATTTTTTTTGATCCATTCTGCGAATCTATATCTTTTAATTGGGGAGTTTAATCCATTTACATTCAACGTTAAAACCGTGAAGGCATTTCTTGAATCGGCCCTCTTATCCTTTGGATTATGTTTGCCATATTTTTCCCTCTCTCTATTAATATCCTTTATTGTACCCATACCGAATCTCTTTAGTACTGAACCTTTCTCCAGGTCTCTCTGTCCTGTCTTTGTTTCTCTGTCTGTAGGGCTCCCTTTAGTATCTCCAGTAGGGCAGGTCTCTTGTTAGCAAATTCTCTCAGCATTTCTTTGTCTGTGAAAAATTTAAGCTCTCCCTCAAATTTGAAGGAGAGCTTTGCTGGATAAAGTATTCTTGGCTGGAAATTCCTCTCACTCAGAATTTTAAATATATCGTGCCACTGCCTTCTCGCCTCCATGGTGGCTGCTGAGTAGTCACTACTTAGTCTTATGCTGTTTCCTTTGTATGTGGTGAATTGCTTTTCTCTTGCTGCTTTCAGAACTTGCTCCTTCTCTTCTATGTTTGACAGTGTGATCAGTATATGTCTCGGAGTGGGTTTTTTTGGATTTATTCTATTTGGAGTTCGCTGAGCATTTATGATTTGTGTATTTATGTTGTTTAGAAGATTTGGGAAGTTTTCCCCAACAATTTCTTTGAATACTCTTCCTAGACCTTTACCCTTTTCTTCCCCTTCTGGGACACCAATGAGTCTTATATTTGGACGTTTCATATTATCTATCATATCCCTGAGGTCCATTTCGAGTTTTTCAATTTTTTTCCCCATTCTTTCTTTTATGCTTTCATTTTCCATTCTGTCATCTTCCAGGTCACTGATTCGTTGTTCAACTTCCTCTAGTCTTGTACTATGAGTGTCCAGAATCTTTTTAATTTGGTCAACAGTTTCTTTAATTTCCATAAGATCATCCATTTTTTTATTTAGTCTTGCAATGTCTTCTTTATGCTCTTCTAGGGTCTTCTTGATTTCCTTTATATCCCGTACTAGGGTCTCATTGTTCATCTTTAGTTCTTTGAGTAGCTGCTCTAGGTGGTGTGTCTCTTCTGGTCTTTTGATTTGGGTGCTTGGGCTTGGGTTATCCATATCGTCTGGTTTTTTCATATGCTTTATAATTTTCTGTTGTTTTTGGCCTCGTGGCATTTGCTGAACTTGATAGGGTTCTTTTAGGGTTTGTAGACCAGTTGAAGTCCTTATCTCTAATTTATCAGATCTACAGCTTCGTGGAGTACACTTTCTCTAACTAACCAGCAGGTGGCGTCCACGAGCCACCTGTTCTCCACAAGCCAGATCTCCCCTGCTTAGCCTTTTTGGTGAGTGGGGGAGTGAGTCTTGTGGGGCCCAATTGGTGTACCAAGCTTGCGTGTGTAGTTGGTGTTGCCTGCCCTGTATGTGGGGCGTGTTTCTGGGCAGTCGGGGAGGGGGGGTGGCCCTAACAATCAAATCTCCCTGATGATCCTAGAGTTTGAAAGCTGCTGCAATAGTCTAATCCTTCAGTTCAGTCCTGCCACAGTTTGTCTCTGCCACTGACCCACAAGTCTTTGGTATTGGCGTATGGCTCCTGAGACTTGCAAGTGTGCCCCTCTTCCAGGCTGTGCACCCCGGGTCCTCTGTTGAGGGATGACTGTGCTATGTCACAGGTGAGTGCCATCCCCCCAGGGCAGTTCTGGGCTGCTGGGCTGTGTTGGGAGGCTCCCAGTCTGCTCAAATGATGGCTGAATGGGGCTCTGTTAATTCACACTGCTCCCCCTTCCCAGCTCTGGGACATTCAGCTGAGGTTGCAGGGAAGGCTAATGTCCACACCCAGTTTTGTGGTGTGTGCCTGTTATTTGAAGCACTTCCGTCACACTGGGTTGTCTGGGGCAGCTCTGGGCTATGGGGCTGGCGATGGGCAGGAGTGTTTCCTGTTCACCAGGATGGTGGCTGTGAGCGGACACCCCCCTTTTCTTGGGAAGTTGTGTTGTTTAGTGAATTTTCTCAGCCACTGGAATATTGCCTTTTGTCTCAGAGCTCTCTTAGTTCTGCTCTTGACTTGACGTGCCCAAATTTCAATTCTTTGAAGCTTTCTGTATTGAGCTTCTTAGAGTAATTGTTTTAGAAAAAGCAAAAAGGATTTAAAAAAAAAAAAAAAAAACAAAAAAAACGGCCCTCCTCAGAGATCTAATGGGTTATTGAAATGCTAATAGACAAAGCAACCAGGGCCATTAAGGAAAGGTGCTCAGGGCAGAGAGATCAGCTTTGCTTCGGGATTTGCATTTGCGCCTCAAGGCCTGATCTCCGCCCTTCCCCTTTCTGTGTTCACCAGAACTCGAAAAATCCTCTGCTTTTATTTTGGAGTTTTTCGTGTTGTTTTTTTTCTATGTCTGTCTCCTCTCTGCTGGGCTGGCTGCTCTCAGAGTCTCTGGTGTCTGGTCTCAGTCTATCTATGGTTGGAGTTTGAATCAGTAGAATGAGTTTCCGATAAGAGCAGCCACTGCAATTCTCCCTTCTCCTTCCCAGAGCTGACAGCCCCTCCTCCCCCGGGACTGAGCCTGGCAGGGAGGGGCGCGGGTCCCCTGGCCGCAAAAACTTACAGATTTCGCTGATCTCAGCAGTTCCACGTTTTCATGAGTGTTGTATGAAGTATGCCCAAAGACAGATTGCTCTGTGGTGTCCAGTCCACGCAGTTCCTGGCTTTTTACCTACTTTCCTGGAGGAGTAACTAAAACATACAGCTCACCAGTCTGCCATCTTGCCCCGCCCTCATCCCATAGTTTTTGAATGTAGTTCTCTCTTTTCATAGATTTCAAGAATATTTCCTAATTTCCCTTGTGATTTCTTCTTTACCCATTGGCTATTGAAGAATGTAGTGATTAATTTCCACATATTGGTGAATTTTCCAGTTTTTCCACTGTCACTGATTTCCAGCTTCATTCCATTGGGTAGGAAAAGAAAAATAAATGTTTCCAATCTCTTTAAATTTAATGAGACTTCTTTTGTGACCTAAAATATGCTCTACCCTACAAAATGCTGTGTACTTGAGAAGAATGTGCATTCTGCTCTTGTTGGTTGAAGTGTTTTATATGTGCCTAAGTCTAGTTGGTTTATAGTATTGTTCAAGTCCTCTAGTTCCTTATTAATCTTCTGTCTAGATATTTTAACCATTATTGAATGCTGTCTAGTAGTGTGAAGTCTCTGACTATAGTAATGTAGAACCTTCTGTTTCTACCTTCACATTCTGTCAATATTCCCTTCATGCTTTTGAGCATTGCTGTTAGGTGGATATCTGTTTATAATTATTATATCTTCTTAATGACTTGACCCTTTTATCAACATATAGTGCCCTTCTTTGCCCCTTTTAACAGTTTTTTAAAGTCTATTTTGTCCAGTATTAGTATAGCCAGCCCTGCTTTCTTTTGGTTACTATTTGCATGGAATATTTTTTCCATCCTTTCACTTTTGACCTACTTGTGCCTTTGAATTTAATGTGAGTCTCTTGTAAACACCATTTAGTTAGATCATGCTTTTTTATACATTCTGGCAATCTCTGCTTTTTGACAGGAGAGCTGCATTTAAATTAACTATTCGCAATACAGGACTTTCTGCTACCATTTTACTGTTTGGATTTTGCAAATCTTTTACATTTTTTTGTCCCTCAATTCTTCCACTATTTTGTATTTAGTTTATTTTTTTAGTGGACCCTTTAGAATCCCTTTTCATTTCCTTGTGTTCATATTTTTCAGATATTTTCTTAGTGGTTACCATGGGGCTTAAATTTAACATACTAAATTTACAACTGTCTCATTTGGTTTCATACCAGCTTCATGTCAATAGCTTACACAAATATGTCATTCTTGTCACAAATGACGTATTTATATATTGTGAGACCAAAACTATTGGTTTATCATTACCTTTTATGCTTTTGAATTTCAGATCCTGTGAGAAGTGTGCAGTTTGGATATATTATGTCCCCCAAGAAAAAGCCATGATTTTTTAATGCATCTTGTGGGATATTTGGATTAGGTTGTTTCCATGGATATGTGACCCACTCAACTGTGGGTGATAACTTTGAGTAGATTATTTCTATGGAGGTTTGGCCCATCCATTCAGCCTGGGTTTTGATTCATTTACTGGAGCCCTATGAGAGCTCAGACAGAAGGATCCCAGTGCTTCAGCTAAGAGAGACGTTTTGGAGACAGCCATTGAAAGTAGACTTTTTCTAGTCCCAAGTTTGCCTGGGAGAAACTAAGAAACACCCCAGAGGCCTAGAGAGAAACATCCTGGGAGAAAGCCATTTTGAAACCAGAACCCCAGAGCAGATACCAGCCACATGCCTGTGACTTCCCAGCTAACAGATTTTCCAGACGCCATCAGTGTTCTTCAGTGAATGTTGTTGATGCCTTTGTTTGGTCAGTTTTTTGGTCCTAGGGCTATTACTTTGTAACAAAATAAACCCCCTTTATAAAAGCCAATCTATTCCTGGTATTTTGCATGACAGCAGCATTAGCAAACCAGAATAGGAAGTACAAGGTGGAGTTAGAAAAAAATATAATGGTCCTGGCATTTGTATTTACCCATGTAATTACCTTTACCCAAGATCTTTATCTCTATACAGTTTTTATCTATTTCAAGCATTATTTCTTTTTAACCCAAAGAATTCCCTTTAGAATTTCTTGTAGAGTCAGTCTATTAGTGATAAACTCCCTTAGTTTTGTTCATCTGAGAATGTCTTAATCTCTCCTTCACTTTTTTAAAACACAATTTTATTGAGATATATTCACATACCATTCAATCATCTGAAGTATACAATCAATTGATCACAGTATCATCATATAGTTGTGTCTCCTTCACTTTTAAAACAGTTTTGCCAGATATAGAATTCTTGGACAGTTTTTTGTTTTCGATACTTTAAAATTTACACCCCTGTCTTCTTGCCACCGTGGTTTCCAATTAGGAATCAGCACTTAACTTTTTGTGGCTGTTTTGACACAATGCTTCTCTCCTATGGCTAAAGAATGATCCATTTTTGACATTCAATAGTTTGATTATAATATGTCTCAGTGTGGTTCTATTTGGGTTAGCTGTCTGAAGTTTGTTGACCATCTTGAATGTGTACATTCATGTCTTTCAATAAATTTGGGAAGTTTTCAGCCATTATTTCTTTGAATAGCATTCTGCTCCTTTATCTGTTTCTTCTCCTATTGGGACTCCCAATGTGTATACTGGTATGCTTGATGTTGTCCCACAGGTTCTTCGGGTTCTGTTCACTTTTATTCATTTTTTTCTTTTTGCTTCTCAGACTGGATGATTTCCATTTTTTTATCTTCAAGTTCTCTGATTCTCTCTTCTGCCAGCTCCAATACACTGCTGAGCCCTATTCCTGTTTGCTAAAATTGCCATTATGCAAAATACCAGAAATGGGTTGGCTTTTATAAAGCAGACTTATTAGGTTACAAATTTAGAGTTCTAAGGCCATAAAAGTGTCCAAACTAAGGCATCAACAAAAAGATACCTTCACTGAAGAAAGGCCAAGGACATCCAGAACACCAGTGTCAGCTAGGAAGGCACATAGCTGGTGTCTGCTGGTCCTTTGCTTCTGGGTTCTAGTTTCAAAATAGCTTTCTCCAAAATGTCTCCAGGATTCTGCCTCTCTTAGCTTCTCCAGGGTAAACTCTAGGCTTCATCTCTTAGCTTAGCATCTCCAAACATCCTTCTGTCTGCATCTCCCCCCATCTCCAAGCATCTGGGTCTGTGTCATCTCTTAGCTTCTCTTGGGGGCAAACTCTGTATTACATAACTTAGCTTCTCTACAAAATGTCTCTCTCAGCTTTCTCTGAGCTCCTTGTTCCTGTGACCTCTCTTAAATGACTCCAGTAATCTAATTAAGACCTACCTGGAATGGGCAGGGTCACATCTCCATGGAAATAATTTAATCAAAGGTCTCACCCACAGTTGGGTGAGTCACATCTCCATGGAAACACTCAATCAAAAGTTTCCACCCAACAAGATTGGATTAAAAGATCATGGCTCTTCTGAGGTCCCTAACAGTTTCAAACCAACACAAGAACCTCAAGGGAATTTATTTCTGCTACTATAGACTTCAGCTCAGTTTGGTTCCTTTTCATGTTTTCTATCTCTTTATTGATATGCTTTTTGTGTTCGCTTATCATTTTCTGGGTTCCCTTTAGTTCTTTGGCCATGTTTTCCTTTAGTTTTTTGGGCATATTTAGGACAATTTTTCAGAACTCTTTGTCTGGTATGTCCCAGGGCTGTTCCTTTACATTGATGGTTTCTAATGCTTTACTGCTCCTTTGCATGGACTATTGTTTCCTGCTTCTTTGTATGTTATATAATCTTTTGTTTGAACTTGGACATTTGATATTCTAATGCTTTCTCTCAGAATTTAGACCCTGAGACATTTTTCCATATTTTGTATACAGCTAGTATTATGACAGATATTTCCTTGAATGAAAGGAGTGAGCAAAAATAAAGAAAAGACTTTTCCCAGTCTTGCAGGTTGGCCTGTGCAAGTCATCTCCTTCAGAGCTTAGCCACATTAATAATAATTTTAGAAAACACCTCAAGGTAAAAATGTAGGGTCCTCCTTAGCCTTTTCTGAGAAGGCATCTTATCCTGGGCATGTGCAACATGGCATTATCAATTGCCCCTTTTACATGGATACAAGTGTCCCAATTCCCCTAAGAAATAGTGTTTCCTCACAATCCAAGGTGCTACCCTGTATGTCCACAGCCAGCTGTTCTTTACTTCAAGCAGTTACAATTTGACTACTCTCCTATAGGAGAACGTTTGTGACACTCTGTGCAGGGCAAAGTTCTGGGATGGCAAGCCTGTGATAAGTGTCCAGATTCAGTCTTTCAGGCTGCCATGAGACAGATTGTAACAGGCACACATGCACTGTAGTATGTTCCTGTTCTGGTTTGCTAATGCTGTGGTTTTGCAAAACACCAGAATTGGATTGGCTTTTATAAAGGGAGTTTATTTGGTTACAGTTACAGTCTTAAGGCCATAAAGTGTCCAAGGTAAGACATCAACAATCAGGTACCTTCACTGGAGAAAGGCTATCAGCATCTGGAAAACCTCTGTTAGCTCAGAAGACACGTGACTGGCGTCAACTTGCTCACAGGTTGCATTTCAAAATGGCGTTCTCCAAAATGCCAGTGTCAGCTTCCAACAGCCATTTTAAAAATGTGTCTCTTAGCTGCAGCTCGTCTTCAAAATGTCACTCTTAGTTTCTCTGCTCCTTCTGTTTGTCAGCTCATTTATATGGCTCCAGTGATTTAATTCAGACCCATCCTGAATGGGTGGGGTAACACCTCCATGGAAATTATCCAATAAAATTCATCACCCACTTGGGTGGGTCATATCTCCATGGAAACATCCAATCAAAAGGCTCCAACCCAATCAAAACTAATACATCTGCCCCCACAAGATTGCATCAAAGATAATGGTGTTTTGGGGGACATAATACATCCAAATCAGCACAGTCCTCAAAGGTTACTCTGCTTTCTTCACAACCAGGACCATGGACCCAGACTGGGAGCATGGGCGGTTTCTGCACCCTGCTGGGGAGGGGATACAGAAGGGGCCAGCAAAGGCACCATGAGACACTATCATTTTTAAGTTGCCTTTATCTTGACTGGAGATCATCCTGTTACTGGAACTCTTCAAATGTTTTCAGGAGCTATGAGAAAGATGTTTCTGCCAATTCTTGTTTGTTGCCTAAAGCCTCTTGCTCCATGTTGATTGGGCTGCATTACCTTTTAAAACCTAGTCTTGAGGAGGGGGAAGATCGCAGCATAGAGAGGTGTGGAATTTATTTAGCCCCATGGAGCAACTAATAAACAATCAGGAACAACTAGTAAATAATCTGGAATGATTGCTGGGGGACAACCATGAGTGTCCACACAACATACACCAACCTGGATTGGGTGCAATGGCTGAGATCACAGCATAAAAAATCTGTAAGTAAAAATTGCAGAAACATGCCAGGAGCCCACTCTGCCCATAGCAGGCTGAACTGCTGTGGTAGAAAGCAGCATTCCCAGAGCAAGTGGATATAGCTCATCCTAGCTCCAACTGGGGTTTTATTAACATATGTGGACTGCTGAATACAAGCTACACACATACACAAACCCCTAACAAGCAGAAAAGTACCCTGAGATTGCTCCCAGTGAAGAGGAGGTGGGGCTGATGGAAAAAATAATTAAATAAAAGAAGGAAAAATACAGAGGCTTTTAGAGATGATTGACCTTAAAAAGCCAGAAAATGACTGTTCTAGTTTGCCAATGCTGCCAGAATGCAAAGCACCAGAAATGGATTGGCTTTTATAAAAGAGGGTTTATTTGGTTACACAGCTACAGTCTTAAGGCCATAAAGTGTCCAAGGTAATGCATCAGCAATCGGGTACCTTCACTGGAGGATGGCCAATGGTGTCTGGAAAATCTCTGTTAGCTGGGAAGGCATGTGGCTGGCATCTGCTCCAAAGTTCTGGTTTCAAAATGGCTTTCTCCCAGGACATTCCTCTCTAGGCTGCAGTTCCTCAAAAACGTCACTCTTAGTTGCTCTTGGGTTGTTTGTCCTCTCTTAGCTTCTCTGGAGCAAGAGTCTGCTTTCAACAGTCATCTTCAAACTGTCTCTCATCTGCAGCTCCTGTGCTTTCTTCAAGTGTCCCTCTTGGCTGTAGCAAGCATGCTCCTTCTGTCTGAGCTTATATAGTGCTGAATGGGTGAGACCACACATCCATGGAAATTATCCAATTAGAGTCATCACCCACAGTTGGATGGGGCACATCTCCATGGAAACACTCAAAGGATTCCAATCTAATCAGCACTAAAACATGTGCCCCACAAGATTGCATCAAAGAACATAGCTTTTTCTGGGGGACATAATACATTCAAACTGGCACAATGACAGTGCCCTGGGAAAGGGAGCCCAGAAGACCAGGTGCTCTCTCTGACTGATGGGCAATACTGGGGGACCATGAACTGGCTCTGAAAGGGGGCTTTCTTTCCCTTTTTATCTCTCTGAAACTGAGTGGCTCAGTGGAGAGAGCCTCAGTCATTTTCAATTCACAGCACTCTGACCCAGACAGGGTTTGAGTTAACAGAGTCACAGAGACAAAGGAGTAATTCAAATGCAGAAGCTAGCTCTCTAGGGGGTGTATATTCCCTAAGATGAAGGAGGTGGTGCCCAGCTCAAGTGCTAGCCTTCTCTTCAGAATACAGATCCCAGAGCCTAGGGGAAAACAGCCAAAACATAAAAAGCCTAAACTGAGAACAAAAGGAGCCACACCTCTTTACACCAGTTGGGAGCAACAGTCTGACAGGTGCCACCAGCTGGGCGGGTTAGGAAAAGCAGAGTGGCTAGAGGCCTCACAGGAAAGTCTGTCAATCTTCTAAGACACACCCTCAGGAAAACTTGACTCTGAATATAACCCCATTCTGAGACCTGAAACTTATCTGGTCTGGGAAAATCTGATTGGGGTAACCAAGGAAACCAGATGCCTAGACAACAGAAAACTACAGATTACACCAGGAAAAATGAAGATATGGCCCAGTCATAGGAATAAACTTACACCTCAATGAGATACAGTTGAGATATTGTTTCACTTCAAATGAAACAAAGATTTTCAAAGAAATATGCTAAATCAATTCAAAAACCAAATCAACACTTTCAGGGAAGATATGGCAAAAGAGATGAAGGATATAAAGAAAACACTGAGTGAACAAACGGTAGAAATTGAAAGTATGAGAAAACTGGCAAAATCTATGGAAATGAAAGGCACAACACAAGAGTTAAAAAAAAAAAAAAAGACACACAGCAGATCTCAAGAGGCAGAAGAAAACACTCAGGAACTGGAGAACAAGACACCTGAAATACAACACACAAAAGAACAGATAGGGAAAAGAATGGAAAAATATGAGCAACATCTTAGGGAATTGAATGACAACATGAAGCCATCAATGTACATGTCATGGGTGTCCTAGAAGGAGGAGAGAAGGGAAGAGGGGCAGAAGCAATAAAAGATGAAATAATGAAAATTTCCCATCTCTTAGGAAAGACATAAAATTACAGATCCAAGAAGCACAGCATACCCCAAAGAGAATAGATCTGAATAGACCTACACCAAAACACTTAATAATCAGATTATCAAACATCAAATACAAAGAGAGAATCCTGAAAGAAGCAAGAGAAAAGTGATCCATCACATACAAAGGAAGCTTGATTAAGACTATATGTGAATTTCTCAGTAGAAACCATGGAGGCAAGAAGGAAGTGGTGTGATATATTTAAGATACTGAAAGAGAAAACCCACCAACCCAGACTCCTATATCTGGCAAAACTGTCCTTCAAATATAAGGGAGAGTGTAAAATATTCTCTGACAAACAGACAATGAGAGAGTTTGTGAACAAGATCCTGTTCTACAGGAAATACTAAAGGGAACACTACAGACAGATAGGAAAAGACAGGAGTGAAATGCTTGGAACACAATTCTGGATGATGGTAGCACAGCAATGTAAGTACACTGAACAAAGATGACTGTGAGTATGGTTGAAAGAGTAAAATTAGGAGCATGTGGAACACCAGAAGGAAAGAAGAAAGATAAAGAGTGGGACTGTATAGCTCAGGGAAACTAGAGTGCACAACAATTGTGATAAAATATCAAATGTGTTTTTACATGAGGGATAAAAAATGAGTGTC
Organism: Choloepus didactylus; assembly: GCF_015220235.1. NCBI lineage: Eukaryota > Metazoa > Chordata > Mammalia > Pilosa > Megalonychidae > Choloepus > Choloepus didactylus. The sequence goes on from NC_051333.1 coordinate 18,581,598, forward strand.
AACCTAGCAAGGTGTTAAAAATGGGGTGGTATTGAAGAAGAAGTACAATTAATGCAAACTAGAGACTTCAGTCAACAGAAATGTTGTATTATGCCTACTTTAATGTAACAAAGACAATACACCAAAGCTAAAGACGTATAAGAGGGGGACATAAGGAAGGAGGATGGGATTCTTGGCAGTCGTTATGTTGTCTGACTCTTTTAATGTACTTTAGTTAATTCCATCTTTCCTTTTGTTGCTTTTTGGCTTTCTGTTTTTCTTTCTTTTTCTTTTTGTTTTGTCTCTCTACCTTCTTTGTCTCTTCCTCCTTCTTTGTGGAAGAAATGGAGATGTCCTTATATAGATAGTGGTGATGGTGTTGAATGCATGAATACATGATTATACAGGGAATCATCAATTGTTTACTTAGGATGGAATGTATGGTGGGTGAACAAAACTCTCTTTAAAAAATGGGTTGATGAAGAAAACTTGAGGGCACTATATTGAGTGAAATAAGTCAGAAACATGAGGACAAATATTGTATGGTCTCACCAATATGAACTAATATGTAATATGTAATCTCATAGACATGAAATATAAGTTACTAGGATATAGAACAAGGCTAAAGAATTGGGAGTGTTTGTTTATTAGGAGCAGAATGTTTAGGTTGAACTTAGGTGTTTGTAAATGGACAGAGGTGATGATAGCCCATGATTGTGAGAATAACTAACAGAGCTGAATGGTGTGTGAATGCGGTGGAAAGGGGAAGCTTAGAGTCACATATGTCACTGGAAGGAAAGTTGGAGGTTAAAACATGGGAATGTATAAAACAGTGAATCTTGTGGTGGACAATGTCCATGATTAAATGTACAATATTAGAAATCTCTTTCATGAACTAGAACAAATGTATGATACTATAACTAGAAGTTAATAATAGAGGGGTGTATTAGTTAGGGTTCTCTAGGGAAACAGAATCAACAAGAAATATATAAATATAAGATTTTATAAAAGTGTCTCATGCAACTGTGGGGATGCATGAGTCCAAATTCCATAGGGCAGGCAGCAAACTGGCAACTCCAATGAAGGTGTTTGATGAACTCCTCAGGCAGCGAACTGGCAACTCCAATGAAGGTGTTTGATGAACTCCTCAGGAAATACTTTGCTGGATAGCCAAAGAAGTGAAGGTTCTCTATCTGTCTCTCTTAAAAGTCTTCAACTGATTGGATTAAATCCAGCCGACTGAATTCTCTCATTGTGGAAGACATGCCCTTCATTGATGTAATCAGTCACAGCCTTCTGGTTTATTAACCAGCCACAAATGCCCTTGCAGTAACAGGCCAGTGCTTGCTTGACAAGACACCTGGGCACTATCACCTGGCCTAAGTTGACACATGAACCTAACCATCACAGTCCACCCCTTGTCAACTTGGCAGTTATATGCATCACCTTAAACCACACTTTATCTCTGAGTAGAGAACAATAACAGACATATTTTTGCCTAACAATACTCCACTGTCCTGCATACAACTGGAAAGGCACTAAATCTCTCCAGAATAGGGTGCAAGTTCCTGGGTGATATTAACTCTTAAAATTGATTTCCTTTAACTTAAAAATGCAAAATGAACAATACAGCTTATGTCATATGATAAGGTGATAAGATAGAGAAGAAAACAAGGTACTTGCTTTACAGACATATACAAACATACTCATAACAATACAAGGAGAAAATATTCATGCCATCATAGTCCTCATTTCTGTAACTGGTCATATATCATATTTATCACTATGTTCTTTCACTACTCATTCCATGTTCCCTTTACCCTCAGCAAGCACTTCAGCTGGCCATGGTTCCTTGCCTGGTGGGGTGACCCAAACCTTCATTCCTGAAGTTTCTTGGCCTTTGGTAGTCCCACCTGGATTGGGTTCTTGCAGTTTTCCATTGACTTTAATCACAGGGCATGGTGGTAATAAGAGATGCTCTAGGGGATCTCCTGTATTCTAGGAAAACTCTTCTTTACCTCCATTGTGTAGTTGCACTGCTACTTCCCCTTGATAGTCAGGATCAATCACCCCAGCCAGTACAGTAATCCCCTTCATTGCCTGTTGATTCAGAGGCATAAGAAGCCCAAAGTGACCAGGTGGCAGTCTTCTTAACTTCCAGTTCACTGGAATTATTGTTGTGTTTCTTGGTGGAAGCACTCCTCTTTTGGAACTAAGACTTGTGGACCAGCAGAGGTTAAGCTTGCAGGGACAGAAAGCAAAAATTTTCCTAGTAGGATCACTAGTGCCACTCCACTTTTCCACCCCTTGATTCCTGGACCCGTGAATCCCAACTATGGGGGAAAGAGCACCATGGAGTGGATGCTGATTCAGAGCATACACAGCCTCCTGGAGAACACTGCCCCAGCCCTGCAAGGTATTGCCACCTAGTTGGCACCATAATTGAGTCTTCAACAGGCCACTCCACCGTTCTATCAACCCAGCTGCTTCTGGATGATGGGGAACATGGTAAGACCACAGAATTCCATGAGCATGTGCCAATTCCATCACTTCATTTGCTGTGAAGTGGGTTCCTTGCTCAGAAGCAATGGTGTGTGGAATACCATGATGGTGGATAAGGCATTCCATAAGTCCAAGGATGGCAGTTTGGGCAGAAGCATTTTGTGCAGGGAAGGCAAACCCATATCTGGAGTATGTGTCTATTCCAGTAAGAACAAATTGCTGCCTCTTCTATGAGGGAAGTGGTCCAATGTAATCAACCTGCCAGCAGGTTAGCAGGCTGGTCACCTCGGGGAATGGTGCCATATCAGGGACTGAGTGTGGATCTCTGCTGCTGGCAGATTGGGCAATCAGCAATGGCTAGTCCCAGGTTGGCCTTGGTGAGTGGAAGCCCATGTTGCTGAGCCCATGAGTAACCTCCATCCCTACCACCATGTCTACTTTGCTCATGAGCCCATTGGGCAATGACAGGAGTGGCTGGGGGAAGAGGCTGATTGGTATCCACCAAACAGGTCATCTATCCACTTGATTATTAAAATCATCTTCTGCTGAATTCACCCTCTGGTGAGCATTCACATGGGACACAAATATCTGCATGTTTTTTGCCCACTCACAAAGGTCTATCCACATCCCTCTTCCCCAGACGTCTTTGTCACCAATTTTCCAATCACATTCCTTCCAAGTCCCTGACCATCCAGCCAAATGATTAGCAACAGCCCTTGAATCAGTATACAAATGCACCTCTGGCCAATTCTCCTTCCAAGCAAAGTGAACAATCAGGTGCACTGCTTGAAGTTCCACCCATTGGGAGGATTTCCCCTCACCACTGTCCTTCAGGGACATCCCAGAAAGGGCTGCAGTGCTGCAGCTGTCCACTTTTGGGTGGTGCCTGTATACCATACAGAACCATCTGTAAACCAGCACCAAGTTTTATCTTTCTTAGTCAACTGATTGTTATGTAACTCCCCAAGATGAGAGAAGGTAGTGTGGCAGGAGTGGGGGCCATGGGCATTTGGGCCACTTCTGCATGTAACTTACTTGTGCCTTCAGGACCCACTTGAGCTCTAACTCATGTATACCATTTCCATTTTATGATGGAGTGCTGCTGTGCACACCCAAATTTATGGCTTGGCAGGTTGTACAACACCCAAATCATGATAGGCAACTTAGGTCTCATGGTAACTTGCTGGCCCATGGTTAAGCATTCTGTCTCTGCTAAGGCCCAGTAGCAGGCCAACAGCTGTTTCTCAAATGGAGAGTAGTTATCTGCAGAGGATGGTAAGGCTTTACTCCAAAATCCTAAGGGCCTGCATTGTGATTCCCCTATAGGAGCCTGCCAAAGGTTCCAAACAGCATCTCTATTTGCCACTGACACTTCCAACACCATTGGATCAGCTGGATCATATGGTCCAAGTGGCAGAGCAGCTTGCACAGCAGCCTGGACCTGTTGCATGGCCTCATCTTGTTCCAATCCCCACTCAAAACTAGAAGCTTTTCTGGTCACTCAATAAGTGGGCCAGAGTAGCACACCCAAATGAGGAATATGTTGTCTCCAAAATCCAAAGAGGCCAACTAAGCATTGTGCCTCTTTTTTGGTCATAGGAGGGGCCAGATGCAACAGTTTATCCTTCACCTTACAAGGGATATCTTGACATGCCCCCACACCACTGGACACCTAGAAATTTTACTGATGGAAGGCCCCTGTATGTTTGTTGGAATTATCTCCCATCCTCTGCCACACAAATACCTTACCAACAAATCTAGAGTAGTTGCTACTTCTTGCTCACTAGGCCCAATCAACATGATATCATCAATATAATGGACCAGTGTGATGTCTTGTGGGAGGGAGAAATGATCAAGATCCCTACAGACAATGTTATGACATAGGGCTGGAGAGTTGATATACCCCTGAGGTAGCACAGTGAATGTGTATTTCTGGTGGTCCTTACTAAAAGCTATTGAGAAAAAAAGCATTTGGCAGCTCAATAGTTGCATACCAAGTACCAGGGGATGTGTTGATTTGCTCAAGCAATGATACCACATCTGGAACAGCACCCGCAATTGGAGTCATCAGCTTGTTAAGCTTATGATAATCCACTGTCATCCTCCAAGACCCACCTCTTTCTGCACAGACCAAATAGGAGAGTTGAGTGAAAATGCGGTGGGAATCACCACCCCTGCATCCTTCAAGTCCTTAAGAATGGCATTAATCTTTGAAATCCCTCCAGGAATCTGGTATTGCTTCTGGTTTACTATTTTGTTAGGCAGGGGCAGTTCTAATGGCCTCCACTAGGCCTTTCCCACCATAATAGCCCTCACTCCATGAGTCAGGGAACCAATGTGAGGATTCTGCCAGTTGCTGAGTGTGTCTATTCCAATTATGCATTCAGAAACTGGGGAAATAACAACAGAATAGATCTGAGGACCCACTGGACCCACTGTGAGATGGACCTGAGCTAAAACTCCATCAATTACGTGAGCTCCATAAGCCCCAACTCTGACTGATGGACCAGAGTGATGTTTTGGATCTCCTGGAATTAATGTCACTTCTGAACCAGTGTCAAATAATCCCCAAAATATCTGATCATTTCCTTTTCCCCAATGCAGTTACCCTGGTAAAAGGCTGTAGGTCCCCCTGGGGAAGGTGGGAGGAAGATTAACAGTACAAATTTTTGACAGTGTAACAGGGTCCTTCCCCAGGGATACCCAGCCTTCTCCTCATTCAAGGGGCTCTGGATCTGTAAACTGTCTCAACTCTGGGAATTAAGAGGCCCTGACTCCCTGTTTTTGTAATTCAAGGTAGACTTTTGTTCACTTGACTTAGAATTCATCTGCTTATACAGCTCAAACAAGAATTTAGTAGACTGCCCATCTACTTTACTACTAGGTTCTCCATGATCTACTAGCCAACGCCATAAGTCTCTGTGAGTCAGTATTATTTTGAGTGCTGCCTTGAGGCTGTTTTCCACTATGGTAGCCACACCCACCTTGTCTTTGATGATTAACTGCTGCCACGTGGCTTCTGCCAACTCAGGATCTGATTATCCCCATTGTGTTTAAGGTTTTCAGCTCAGTGACTGCAGTTCCCACAATAATATCTGACCTACAGAGAAGGGTGACTACAGAGCTCTTCAGGGATGACAGAGCTAGTCTCACAAATTTATTCCTCACAGTCCTGGTACAAGGTGTGTCCTCTGGACATTCCAGAGATATGAGAGAGCAGATCTTCCATGATAAATCCACTCTAACATTCCAATTTCTCTAAGCCTTTGAATCCCCTCCTCTACATTATACCAGGGCAGTTCTGGCATTTTGACCTCAGGTAATGTCAGCCACCTTTTGATCCATGTTTCAGCCAACCACCCAAACTGTTAATGCCTTTTCTAACCCCTCAAGCTACAAAACTTGAATCCAGAATCTTTGCTTAGTGGGCCCATATCAATAAATTCAGCCTGATCCAACTTTATATTCCTTCCACCATTATCTCACACCCTTAATATCCATTCCCATGCATATTCCCCTGACTTCTGTCTCTATAAATTGGAAAACTCATACAGTTCTTTTGGAGTATAGCGAACTTGGGTCACACTTTGTATCTCACCCTTTGGGGCCTGTTGGGACTTTAGTTAGAGGTCTTGAAGCAGACTGGTGGAGGGGGTGGGTCATTAAAAGAATTAGAAGAATCCTTCAACCCATTTACCTCAGGGCATTCCATGGCAGTTTTATCTGGTGAAACAAGATTAATCTCTTCAGACTGAGGAGTGAGGGCTGCTTCTTGAGGGGAGGTGATTACAGGTTTAGCAGGCATTGAAGGGTTAATCTCTTCAGGTGCAGGTTGGATGGCAGGCTCCTCAGGGCAGACTGGAGGTGGGGGTTGGGTGGGTGCTGTTTCTTCAGGACAGCCTGGAGGTGGGGGAGGGGTGCTGTTTCTTCAGGACAGACCACTACAGGTGTATCTAACAAAGACTTAGCAGAATCCAGGGTTCCAGTGTCCTCACTGCCATTATTATCAATCCATATGTCCCCACCCCAAGTTTCAGGATCCCATTCTTTTCCAATCAAGGCCTTTACTTTAATAGCAGACACCCTGCAAGGTTGAAATTTTAGTTTACATTGTAAATCTCCTACTCGCACAATGAGACTCTGGGTCTGGTATTCAGAAATCTCAAGTCCACGGCCACAGGAAATAAGACTTTCTTTCAGGACACACATAGAAACCTTGACATCTGTTGAACGATGCTTAAGTTTCAAATTTGAAGCCTTTAGCTCATCCCTTTCTCTTATAACTTTATCCAGCATATCTAAGAGCAACCAGCCAACATCATTATACCTCTGAACTCTGCAAAACTCTCTTAAGGAGTCAAAAACACTGTCACCCAGAGCCTTGCTTCATACAAGAGTATGGTTAGGAGAATCAAATGGTGATATTTTGCGTATCTCCATTGCTCACTCACGCCATGGGCTGTCAGTGCCATCTTGATTATTGAAAATGGAGTCATTAGTGCCTCTGAATCTAATCAGAGTAGAAAATCAATTGTAAAAGCCCATTTTAAGATTCTGTTTCTCAAGAACCACTCCCAGTACCAAGTTGTATTAATTAGGGTTCTCTAGGAAAACAGAATCAACAAGACATAACTAAATATAAGATTTTATAAAAGTGTCTCACACAACTGTGGAGATGCACGAGTCCAAATTCTGAAGGGCAGGTGGCTCCAATGTAGCTGTTCGATGAACTCCTCAGGCAGCAAACTGGCAACTATGATGAAGATGTTCAATGCACTCCTCAGGAAACACTTCACTGGATAGCTAAAGAAGTGAAGGTCCTCTATCTGTCTCACTTAAGGGTCTTCAACTGATTGGATTAAATCCAGCTGATTGAATTCTCATTGTGGAAGACATGCCCTTCATTAATGTAATCAGTCACATCTGCAGCCAATTGACTGATGATTTAATAAACCAGCCACAAATTTCCTTGCAGTAACAGTTAGGCCAGTGCTTGCTTGACCAGACACCTGGGCACCATCACCTGGTCAAGTTGACACATGAACCTAACCATCACAAGGGGTATATAGGGTAAAAATATACCTATTGCAAACTATGTACTACAGCTGGTAGTATTTTAACATTCTTTTATCAATAGTAATAAATGTACTATACCAATACTATGAGTCAATAATGGAGGTGGAGGGGTGGTTATGTGTATGGGAGGATTTGAGTTTTTCTTTTTTGTTTTTATTTCTTTTCTGGTGTAATGAAAATGTTCTAAAAATTGAAAAAAATTAATTGTGCTGAGGATGCACAGCTGTATGATGGTACTGTGGGCAACTAAGTGTGCACTTTGGATGACTGTATGGCATGTGAACAATCTCAATAAAATTGTAGGGTATGAAACAGTATGCATACTATAGTCCCTCTTTTCCAAAGACATGTCTTTAGTGTATAAATGTAACTTTAGATGCATTAAAATTTTGTAGAAGGATGCCTAAAAATTGCTAATAGTATCTTCTGTGGAGTGGGATGGGGGAATAGAGGAAAAAGGAAACAAACCCTTTTCATTTCATATGCTTTTGAAGTACTTGAATTTTTTACCATGCTGATATATTAGCCTAATACATCACAAAAAATATCAGAAAGTTTAATTTCTTAATTATCTTCTAAAAAAAAAAATCTATGATCTTTCTGGTAAAAAAAAAAAAAAAGAAAAAAACCTAGTCTTGTAAGTCACACAGTATCACATTCTATTAGTTACAAGTAACAGTCCCACCCAGAGTCAAAGGGAGAGGAATTAGACTCCACCTCTGAAGTGGGATTGCTAAGATTCTAAAGAATATGTGGGATAAGCAATGTTCTTGTGATCATCTTGGAAAATAGCATCTGCCAAGTCACTTCTGGAAACTAGGAAACAAATGAATTATTCTGATAACTCTTAAATAAGGAGAAATAACCAAGCATTTATCCTGCCTTCCCTTTACAAACTATACCTCTGAACAATCAAGTAGTTGATGTGGGAAAGTATATTTTTATAAAATAATTCCAGCAATAATTGCAGCATGAGTGACAAAATAAGAAAATGCTCATTTTGTAACCCCAAAAGTATAATGAAGCATAAGGAATGTAGGCAATGATAATCAATGGATGCATAAAACAGTATGCAAAAGGTCATAACTTTATATTGGATGGATCAGGCTGATACTTAAACCAACTCACTAATCTTACCACAAGAAGAGAGCCAAGCAGATCTTGCCAAAACAATTGAACTTGAATTTGATGAAGCCTCTAAATCAGGACTTCTCAACCTTTGGCAACATCGATGCTTTGGGTTGAAAAATTATTTGTTGGTGGGGGGGTGGGGTGGGGTGTCCAGTACACTGTAGGATGCTCAGCAGCATCCCTGGCCTCTACCCAATAGATGCTAGCAGTCGCTCTGCACCCTGCCCCCGCCCCCCCCCCCCCCCGCCCCCGCCAAGTTGTGACAACCTAAAATGTTCCCAGATGTTGCTGAATATTCCCTGGAGGGCACAATCAGTCCCTGGTTGAGAACCATTGCTCTAGAGTTAATTACCAGTTTAAGGAAATTATAGGGGATAAAAGAACATGTTAATTGGCACGATAGGGGTGTACTCAAATTCAGAATGTAGGAAACTCTGTATTAGTGTCTTAGTTTCTTCAACAAATAAACAGAAAGTAAAAGATGGGGAAGCCAACAGAGTAAAAGAGATTTAAGAGTTTTATCCAGTAAATCCAACATGTAAATCTTGTTTGGTCTCTGATTCAAACAAATCAACTGCCAAAGATTTTTTATGAAACAGAGAAATTTCAACACTAACCATAAAATGTGAATTACAGAATTGTTCATCCTCTTAAGTGTGATAATAATATTAAGATTATGTTTTTTTAAAGTCCTTATTTATTAGATAATCATACTTAAATATTCATGGATGAAATCCCTGGAATTTTCTAATTATCCAGTGAGAGGAGAGAGATGAAGCAAAATAGGCCACATGTTGATTAACTATTAGAGCTGGGTGATGGGAGTTCACGTTTCTAGTCTCTCTACTTTCATTATATATGTTGGAAAACAACAGCAAAAAGTTTTAAGTTTTTAAAAAATTAACCCCTTCCAAGTATTACTTAGATCAGTAAGTGCTTAGTTGGAAAGATGTCTATAAGGTCTTCAGCCAGAAAGACAAGTTGCAGAAAAATGTGCATATGATCTCATTAAAGACAAAACAAAATAAAAGCCACTCAATAGAGGTCTGTATGCATATTGAACAAGGAGATAGAGAAAGATAAAGGACACTCACCAGACTTCAAATTGGATTGCCTTGGGACATTGAGGAGTGAAAGAATTTTCCTTTAATTATCCTTGCAATAGGTCACTGGTTTCAGTAAGCAAGTGTTAAGAAATTTGAGAAGAGAAATTTCATGACTTATTTCTACCAACTTATTAATATAAATAAAAAACTATTAAGAATAGAGACTATGAATTATTTTATATATAAAAAAATAATAGAGACTAAAGAATTATTGCTATCGTAGCTACTTTTGCAAGCCTCTACTAAGTCTTCCCTTAGTGCATGTTTTTCTCACTTGGAAAAGACCCCCTCATTTTCAAGAGTTGATTTAAAAAATAAACCATTACTGAGTGCAATTCAATATTTAATTTATTTTAAATTCCTATAATAATTGAAAAAAATTATTACATAAGGCTTGACCAGGAAGGGAAGGAATAGGGGGGAAGAAGGAAAAAATCTGTGAGAATGTGGAGCAGATGGATTTCCTTCTGTAAAGAGGACCAATCTGGTCATTGATCTTAGCTTGCTGTAGTTGGCTAACAGGAGAATATGTATCATTGAAGGAGAACATACTGTCTCCTATACCTGACTTCCTCCTTAATGTATGAACTTTCCATCCTTAAAGTTACTAATTTTATTTAGGAAATAGATTACATCATTTCTTTCCAATTATTCATATATATAATCTATATAATCTATATAATATATATATGTGCCCATTGTCAAGTTATTTATCCTCATGGAGAAACTCACTTTCTGACCCCCTAACAAATGGCTTGGCTATATAAACTCTTGGGTTATAAAAAGTCTGACCAGAAGCTTTAGCAGCCATTGTATGCTTTTGCTGGTTTTACCTCTCTTTTCTCCTTGCCACTAGAACAGCATGCCCTAAATATGATCACTTTTCTTCATCATGTATCTGAAAATGAAGAAGATATGTGGAACAGAGCCACAGCAAATATGCAGCAGTGAGGAAAAAAAAGTCTTTGCTTTATAAGTCAAGTCACTGAGATTTCGGAGTTATTGCAAAGTCTTTGCTTTATAAGTCACTGAGATCTCGGAGTTATTGCTACAATGACCAATTCAAGTAGAATATCCCAAAAAGTATTCCAATCCCAAAGATGTTATGAGGTATCCAGAGAATAAAGGGCTTTCATGGTCAAGTAATTTGGGAGTATACAGGGTTAAGAAAAATTAACAATTTCTTTTCTGCAGTTCTCACAACATTTTGGTGTGCTGACAATATGCATCTTTTTTTTCCTAGAAGGGGATGTAGTATATACTACTTCAGAAACCTTTCCACAAGTACTACCTTGGGGATTAGCGTTCCTTGGGACATACTCTGAGAAATGTTTGGTTAAAACACTGAATTGGGATTACAATCAGCTGCAAGATAGAGAAAAATAGCTCAGAGGCTTAAAAGCATTTCCAGTATGAATTTTCTGATGTCGATTAAGTTTTGAGCCACAACTAAATGCCTTTCCACATTCCTGACATTGATAGGGTTTCTCACCAGTATGAATTCTATAATGCTCTTTAAGATGTGAATGACGCCTAAAGGCCTTCCCACATTCTTTACATTCATAAGGTTTCTCACCAGTATGAATTCTCTGATGTTCAGTAAGTTGTGAGCCACGAAGAAAGGCCTTCCCACATATCTTACATTCATAGAACTTTTCACCAGTATGAATTCTCTGGTGGCAAGTAAGTTGTGAGCTGAGAGTAAAGGCCTTCCCACATTCTTTACATTTAAGATTTTTCTCACTAGTATGAATTTTCTGATGTCGTGTTAATTCTGAGCCACGAATAAAGGCCTTCCCACATTCTTTACATTTAAGATTTTTCTCACTAGTATGAATTTTCTGATGTCGTGTTAGTTCTGAGCCACGAATAAAGGCCTTCCCACATTCTTTGCATTCATAGGGCTTGTCACTAGTGTGATGTTTTTGATGGTAAGAAAGTTGGGAGCCATCGATAAAGGCTTTCCCACATTCTTTACATACATAGGGCTTCTCACCAGTATGAATTCTATGATGTATAATAAGATGTGAGCACTGAGTAAAGGTCTTTTCACATTCCTTACATTCATAGGGTTTCTCACCGGTATGAATTCTCCGATGTTGAGAAAGATGTGAGCTCCGAATAAAGAACTTCCCACAAAACTGACATTCATGAGGTCTCTTGCCAGAGTGAACTCTCTGATGGTAAGCAAAGCTGGAGGAATTGCTAAAGGACTTCAAACATTCCTTACACTCATAGGGATTCTCACCAGTATGAATTCTCTGATGTCGAGCAAAGAATGAGCCACGACTATAGGCCTTCCCACATTCCTTACATTTGTAGGGTTTTTCTCCAGTATGAATGCTCTTTTGACGAGTAACAGCTGTATGCTGGCTAAAAGTGGGCATGTTTTCACAGGTGATTATCATTTGTCTAAAATATTCCTCTTGATTTCCTTCTTCTCTCTCAAACAGGCTATTGTTTTCCCAATCATCACTGAAACTACAGCCATCAAATTTATGTCTTTGAAGTCTTTCCTTTCTTTCCCATTGTAATGATTCTTTTTCATAGATGTCCTTTTTTGGAAATAATTCCTTGGTCCCACAACTAGACTGCAAGTCTGAAAGATAATAAGAAAGTAAACAATTATCATTTTTCTTTCTAGGAAAATAAAATTTCCAGATAGAAATGGGTAAAAGAAGAAAAAAGTTTAAATAGTTCTCAAATATTGCCATGCAATATTCAAAAAATGAACAGTAAGAGCACACAAAGATCATATAAAAAGGTGACTCAGATGATCAGGAAAGCAGATTGTCAGTGGTTCTCCAATTTTAATAGGGATCAAAATCAGATAAGGAGGTCATCAAAAATCTGGGTATCTGGGTACCACCCCAGACCAAAGGAATTACACACTAGAAGATTTTAAGGTTATTAAACTCAATATAATAAAACCAGCCTCCTAGCACAGTGGAGGCATTAAGTAAATAAATAATTGCTGAGTGACCTGATTTAAAAGGGGGTGGGCTAAGGGCAAAATACAAAGACTAGGAAAAAGGGAACAAAGTTGCCACTTCCCTTCATTAGGCAGAAACTTTCCCACTGTTCATTCTCTCCTAGGCCCAGCCCTATATAGTTGTCTTTTTTCTTGTTACACTACCTGCACTAAGGTACTGAGATGATTGATTGATTGATTGGTTGACTGATTTTCTCATTCATTTATTACTTACCCATCCTATATATGCACAAATCCTTTTCTTCTTTCATTTCATTTATCTTTTCCTCCCTTCCATCCCTTCTATTCAAGGCATGATATTTATACTTCTAAGAAAAATATATCTACAATTTTCTAAGCATTTTAATAGGTATATAGCAAAATGAGGTCTTCATGAATTAGAAGCAAAAAGAAAAGGGATATTGAAGAGAAAAAGGTAAATGTTGAGTATTGGGAAGGGTCTGAGGTCATGGACTTTCTTACAAAGGACATGCTGAATTTAGGTTAAGGGTAATTAACACAGCAATCCAAGTGGGGAAATGGGCTAAGAAAAGTCTCAAGTGCTGAGTGGGTCTTGCACAAATGGAGGAATTCTTCTATACCTGTAGAATGCTCAAGTCTTAAATTCAATTCAATTAAATCTATGCTTTATCATAAATTGTCCTTGGGAGAAGAGAGGAAAGAACTGAGCAAGTTCTCTGGCAGTGACTCCCTGAATGGAAAGGCAGCTGTGGGTTAGTTCCCAAAAAGCAATGAGCAGTAGTGTGCTATAGAATGAAGGTGGCATTCTATAGCACACTACTATAGAATGTCACCTTCAGGCCCCAGAGCTACTCATTATTAGTTTTATGTCTTTGATAAATTACTTAAGTTGTCTGAGCTCTGTGAACTCCTATAATAAATAAGGGGAGGATAAGAAAATCCATTCTCATAGGGTTGTGAAAGTTAGGAATAATGTGTATAAAGGACCTGGCATAAGGAAAGTATTCAGTAAGTGTTAGCTATAATTATTGCTACTAATATGAAAGAATGGTTTGGTAACCATGGGGAAACTGGGCAAAAGAAGCCATCTCTATACAGCTCAATAAATGGTAGTTATTATTCTTACTACTATGGAACAATAGTCTCAGAAATGGAAAAATACAGAAGCGGTATGGATTGAAGACATCAAAATGGACCCCCAAAAGGTAGGTCAATCCTGAAGGGAGAAAATTTTTCTAGTTAACCCCCCCAAAACTGGTCCATCCATTGGCCCTGTTATTTTTTCATCCCCATCATGGCCTTCCTCACTTTTGCTCATCTATCTTAGATTCCATGATCCACCACTGTTATCACTCTCTTGCATACCCCCCAACTCCAATTAAACCTAGCTCCCTGGAACCTGTACTTGCAAGTAGGTGGGGGGAAAATACACGAACATGTGACTAGACTCATTTAAAATATATAATCACCAATCCCAAGTGAACCATTAGTTTTGCATAGCAATTCTACTGTCAGTAAATTTAAAAAAGTAAAAGACCAGGTGGAAAAACTCTAAGCATATTCCTCACATAGTTTGTTTTGAAACTGTTTTTCTCACAACCCTTTAACTCCAATCAGTGGACCCACCTCAAAGTAAAGGCCTTAGCACTACATCAAATAGATTGGTAAATGAATGCTATTAAGTTAATACAAAATATTTACTCTAAGTCTGAGTCTTTTTGTAGGATCTTTCAACTACTGATCAAAATTATCATACATTGCTGAGGACACTATATTGCTAGTTTTAACAAGTTTTAAATACTTTAGCACAGAGTTCCACATTTGGAATCAACCATAAAGATCCATATGAATAGAGATATGTTTCAGAGTTGTAATTTTGATAATAAAAAAATGGAAAGCAACTTTAATGTACAATGATACATATACTTTAAAGCTTTGCCAAAATAAGAAAGCATAAGATAAGGGTTCTGTGGGAAAAAAATATGATAGAAAGTCAAATATACTCTATGATTAGAACAATTTTAAAACATGGATACTGTTTCTAGCATTTAAGATTTTTAAAAAGAAAAGTTCTTTCCCTCATTTCTCAAATGAAAAAAGTGTTTCAGTGTATGCTACTCTGATATGTCATCTGCTCACACCATGACAGTCATTACTATCAACCATACCACTCCTACCTGGACAGTCATACCATGACACTGCCCTCTGCCCTCTACTGGTAACCTGCTTTGCCCCAGTCACTCCTGTATCATTTCTTCCTCCTTAGAGTAGACACAGAACATCTTCCAAACACTCTACCACATCTACATCCTTAGCCCCAACATTCAACTCAGTATCCTCATCACAACTTCCCTTATGGAAAACTCTATTTTATGGAAATTACTTATGACCACATTCTGTCTTCCTTCTTAAGCTGTCAATTTCTTAATAGCCTATTCATGTCCTTTTTAGTCCCCCAAACCAAGAATAAGAATACTATCACAGAACACTTCTGTGGTGCTTGCTAGACACTGTTCAAAGTACTCTACATATATTAACTCATTAAATCCTTATCAGGTGAGTATTATTTAAATCACAATTCTGCAGATGAGGAAACTAAGGCAAGTTGTCCAAGGTAAGCTAGAAAGTGGTACAACTGCAATTCAAACGCCAGCAGTCTGGTTCTTATCCACTATGCTCTACTCCTTCTCGTGCAAGACCCTAGAGGAGACCTGCATGGATTAGAAAAGTCAATAAATGGTGGTTAAGAGATGAGTGAATAAATGAATTATAGGTTGCTGAATCAAAAATAACTGGTCAAAAAAGGGAATAAGCTACTGGACAGTAAGAAAAAATTATCAGAAGTAGTTTAAAAATAAGTATTTGGGGGGGATGAATATACTTAAGTGTAAATACAAAAGAGCAAATAAAAAAGAACTGGAGATTAAGAACCTGTGAAGAGTGTCCATTGGGGAGGAAGAAGGGCACCTCTCTCTTTGAAATGGGAGGGAAACTGAGACAAGCAGAGCACAGAGAATGGTCACTGAGTGTACAGGGGGATTACGCTGAAAGATCTTACTTTCCTCCCAAGGTATCAGGCCTTTCTCCATAGGCCATGACCTCTAAGAGGAGCTTCTCAACAAAGATTTCAAAGGTGTTGCTGGGCCATTCCCCCATCTAGTCATCCATCACTCACCCAGGCACTGTCTTCCTGCCATATCTCCTGCAACCATCCACGGTTCCTTCCCTTGCTCCAATAAAGAGATCACATCTGGCTTAGAAATGGAACATCCTGCTCACAAGAAAAGAAATGGAAATTTATCATGCTGTAGAGGCTCCAGAATTCAAATGCAGACCTTTGGACACAAATGAAGAGAGGCAATTACAAAAAGGACAGGAAGGAGGAAGAAAGGTCTTCTGTAGGTGCCCAAATGGAACTGCCTGTTGCCAAATCTAAAAAGCAAAAAGACTCTCTTTTAAAAAGGGAAGGGAAATTTATCTATCCACATGAAAGACTACCAGAAATGCATAAGGAAGGAAGAAGAAATTTGAGAAATATTTGCGGATACAGATGCTTACCCACTGAAATCAGGTTGCTGTAGTTCTGGAACATCATCTCTCTGTACAAGTCCTTTTGATCAGAGTCCAGGCATTCCCACTCTTCCTGGGAGAAGTCTACAGCCACATCCTTGAATATCACCAACCCCTGGAATAACAAACTCATGTAGCACCAGTGAAATTAAAAGAAATATTTTAAGATGAAAGAATCAGAGATGGAGAATAGGAAGGCACTGAAAGAAGAGAAAGGGAAAAACAGGCTAGCGCTAGATGCTTGTGTTGTGGTAGAGCACAATGAGAAAATTAAAGTACATTCTACTTGCTGCAGCAAAACCTTATTCTAATGGGGGGGGGTCCATTATTCTTTCATGCCTGGGACGAATAAAATCTACGTGGAGATTCCCAAATAAACAATATAATGTTTACAAAATACAAAGTAAGCTTGACAATGAACAAATTATTAACAATATAAATCCCTCATCTCCATTGAAGGAAAAATGGACTTTTTCCAAAACATAATACTTCTTTCTTGGATTACAGGATTTGGAAGAACCAGGAACTAAAGTGTGGCTGGCCTGAGAACAAAAGTACTTCAAAACTGGAGAGACTGAGATTAGGCCTTCCTTTTACTGTAATTTTTTAAAAACCAACTCAAGATTACAGAATATTTACAAGAAAATCTTGAGTGTTTCTGACAAACAAGGATATCCCCCTGTGTAACACAAAACAACCATCAAAATCAGGAAATTCACATAGATATATCATCACCTATCCTCCAACAACCCACTCAAATTTTGCCAGTTGTCCCCAATAATGTCCTTTATTGCAAAAGGAGCTCAAAGTCATGTCATATCTCTTTAGTCTCCTTCAGTCTGGATAAGGTCATCAGTCTTTCCTTAATTTTCATGTACGTGACAATCATGAAGATTAAAAGCCAGTCATTTTGTAGAATACCTCTCAATTTGATAAAAAAAAAAAAACTTTACTGAGGTGTAATTTACATATGTCTAAGCTTCACCCACTTTAAGAATACATTTAATTGGTTTTTTTAATAAATGTACAGAATTGTGCAACCATAATCAGAACACAATTTTTTTTTTTTTTTTTTTTTTGGTTAAAACAACAGGAATTTATTATCTCACAATTTGGGGGGCTAGAAGTCTGAAATAAAGTGTCAGCAGGGCCAGGCTTCTTCCAATGTCTGTAGTTCTGGCAGTGGCTTGCCAGCAATCAGTGGAATTCCTTGGCTTGTAACATAACACAAACTCTGCCTCAATCACATGGCTGTCTTCTTTCTTAGTCTTTCTCTATCTGTGTTCATATTTCCTGTCCTTATAAGGATATCATCATATTGGATTAGGGCCCAGTTTGGGCTCATCTTAACTAATAGCATCCTCAAATAGGATAACATTCATGAGACTGGGCACTGGGACTTGAACATCTTTTGGGGGGGACCTCAATTTGATTTTGACTGATGTTTCCTCATGATTAGATTCAGATTATACACCTTTGGCAGGAATGTCACAGAACTCGATAATAAGTTCTCAGTACATAACAGGTGATGGCTTGTCACATTACTAATGATATTCATTTGACCATTTAATTAAGGTGGTGCCTGCCAGATTTATCCAAGTGAAGAAATTTGAGAATATGTAAATATCCCATTCCTCATAAAACTTGCAATATATTTGATCATTTATATCAATATGAATTTAAGGTTTCTCACTGAGGGAAAGAGGAGTTACAAATATGGAAAGGGAGAAAACTAGAGTAAATATTGTAGTGTTAGAATGAAATTGGAAGAATCAGTGTGAACTCATGGTTTCCAACATATACAATCAGATATAGAAATTAGTATAGACAGATACCATTTCCTACTAAATGGAAAATGGGCTCAGTGGAGAAATGGCAGGTATCAGGGTAAAGTAGGTAGAGTACAAAATGAGCACAGAAAATCTCATTATGTAGGAAAGTAAGGAAGTATTCAAAGACTGATAGGGACATGTTCCAAAGGACACAGAAGCTGGTTTAAAGGATCTCCTACTGCCAAATCAGGGATAATTTGAAAATGAAAATATATGAGAGTAATGTATCATAAACTATTGAATTAAATAGGAAAGTAAGTCCTAGGTAGAGATCAATCAGGTAGGAAATTTTAAAATGTGAAATAAAAATGTTGACATGACCTAGGGAAAAAAAAGACTGAATTTCAGGGAGGAAAAAAGCAATTCCTACTCACAGAGGCCATGGCTTTTTGAGTTCCAAGGTCTAATAAGCAGCTCTCATCTGAATTCTTCTCATAGAGAAGCAGGTTCCTGAGAAGGAAGAACTGGGACAAAGAAAGAAGCCATGAGAGACCAGGCTTTCCACAGAGTTTTTAGGCTGACCAGGTTAGAATGAATTCTTGTCTTTCTCTCCATCCTTTTCTTCCATGGACATTTACTAAGGGAAATCAAAAGGAATCTAGACAACTCTCAGTCCTACCAAAAAATTCAGAGAACCAAGCTACAAGAGCATGGATCCAAAGTAGTAAGATGTTTAATAGATCTTGTAAACCAAGCACTTTAACAGGAAAAAATTCAGGATCCAAAAGATAACACTTTTCTAACTTTTTCTGAACAAAACATCCTCTCTACCATTGTAGGCCCTAAACCAGACTTGCCTAGGTGGCAACCCATGGCCACAGAACATGAATAGCCCTAAATCTATTAATTGGTTTGTAAATAAATACATTTGCATAAAGAAAATTCCTAGCCCAGATAGCTTCACTAGTGAACTCTATCAAACAATTAAAAAAGAAAATGCTGTCAGTTCTCCACAAACTATTCCCAAAAATTGAAGAGGTAGAAATACTTCCCAACTTATTCTATGAGTCCAGTATAACCCTGTTACCAAAACCTGACAAAGACAGTATAAGAAAACTACAGACCAATATCTCGCATATACATTGTGCCGTTTGGATGTGTTGTATCCCTCCAACGCCATTATCTTTGATGTAATCTTGTGTGGGCAGACCTATCAGTGTTAATTAGATTGTAATTCTTTGAGTGTTTCATGGAGATGTGCCCCACCCAACTGTGGGTGATGACTCTGATTGGATAATTTCCATGGAGGTGTGACCCGCCCATTCAGGGTGGGTCTGAATTAAATTACTAGAGCACTATATAAGATCAGACAGAAGGAGCAAGCTGCTACAGCCAAGAGGGACACTTTGAAGAAAGCACAGGAGCTGCAGATGAAAGACAGTTTGAAGACAGCCGTTGAAAGCAGACTCTTACTCTGGAGAAGCTAAGAGAGGACAAATACCCCAAGTGCAACTAAGAGTGACATTTTTGAGGAACTGCAGCCTACAGAGGAATGTCCTGGGAGAAAGCCATTTTGAAACCAGAACTTTGGAGCAGACGCCAGCCACATGCCTTTCCAGCTAACAGAGGTTTTCCCGACACCATTGGCCATCCTCCAGTAAAGCATTAGTAAACTAGAACATACATATATACAAAAAATTCTAGACAAAATTCTAAAAAATTGAATCTAATCATATATAAAAAGGTAGTACATCATGATCAAGTGGAATTTATCCCAGGAAGGCAAGATTGGTTTAACAGAACACCACCAGTCAATGTAATTCACCATGTTAACAGTCTCAAGAAGAAAAATCACATGACCATCTCAAGAGACACAGAAAAAGATTTTGGCAAAATCCACCATCAATCATGATAAAAACCCTTAGTGAACTAGGAATATAAGACAATTTAATCAACCTGTTAAAGGACACCTACAAAAAAAACTACAGTTAACACCATACTTGAGGGTAAAACACTGAATGCATTCTCCCTAAAGTCAGAAACAAGACAAGGATATCTGCTCTCACCACTTCTATTCATCATTGCACTGGAGGCTTTATGCAATGCATTAAGGCAAGAAAAAGAAATAAAAGGCATTCATATTGGCAAGGAAGAAGTAAAACTTTCTTTATTCTTAGACAACTTGAGTGTCTATATAAAAATCTGGCCAAATCTACAAAAAAGTGACAAGAACTAGTAAGTGAGTTTAATAGGGTTTCAAATACAAGATGGATACGCAAAAATCAGTTGTATTTCTATACTAGTAACAAACCACTGGAAATTAAAATTTTAAAAAACACCATTTATAATAGCTTCAAAAAATATGAAATACATAGAGCTAAATCTGACAAAAGAAATTCAGGACTTGTATACTGAAACTACAAAATGGTTCTGAGAAAAGTTACAGACTTAAATAAATGGAGAGATTTACCAATATCATTGCTCAGAAAACTCAATATTGTTAGGATGTCAATTTTCCCAAAATTGATCTATAGGTAGAATTTGTCCCATTCACAATCCCAGCAGAATTTTTTATAGAAATTGACAAGCTGATTATAAAATTCATATGGAAATGCAAAAGACCTAAACTACCATAAAAAGAAAAACAGGGCTGAAGGATTTGCACCACTTATTTCAAGACGTATTTATAAAGCTACAGTAATCAAGACACTGGTGTCAAGATAGACAAACTGAACAAAGAAACAAAACAAATAGTCCAGAAATAGCCTCACACATGTTTAGCTAACTAATTTTTTATTAAAGTGTAAAGACAATTCAATGGAGAAACGATGGTCTTTTAAACAAATGATATTGGAACAACTGGATATCTATTTGCAAAATAAAGAACTTTGATCCATCCCTCATACATAAACAAAAATTAACTCAAAATGAATAATGGATTGAAATATAACACCTAAAAACAAAGGAGAAAATTTGTGACCTGGTTTCATAAAAATATTTCTTACATCTGACACAAAAAGCATGATCCATAAAAGAAAATATTGGTAATTTAGATTCCATCATAATTTAAAACTGTTTTGTGAAAGACACTGTTAAGAGTATGCTAAGGCAACATGAAAAAACTAAAACATAATAAAATATAAATAAAAGTAAACAAAGAAAAAAATACAAAAATAAACAAAACAAAAACAAAAAATACAGAAAAGAAAAACAAAGATGCAAAAACAAAAAAAAACGGTATGCTAAGGCAATGCACAGATGGGAGAAAATATTCACATATATGTATATATAAATATATATATATATGAAGAACTCTCAAAAGTCAATAATAAGAAAATAAACAACCCAAGTTTTTAAAATGAGCAGAAGATTTGAGCAAAAAAGACATGAAAGGCAAACAAGCATATATAAAAAGTGTTCAACATCATTAGTCATTAGGAAAATGCTAATTGAAACCACAATGAGATAACACTACATACGTATTAGAATTTAAGGAATGAACGTACTGAATATCAAGGCTGAAGAGGAACTGGAACTCTCATACCCTGATGGCAGGAATATAAAATGGCACAATCGCTTGGAAAACAGCTTAGAAGTTTATTAAAAAGTTATCAAACACTTACCATCTGACCCAACCATTCTAGTCCTGAGTATTTGTGAAAGCATATTTCCTTACAAAGAATGTACACAGATATTTATAGCAGCCCATCTGGTAATAGCTAAAAACTGGAAACAACCCAAATGTGCATTAAAAGGTGAATGGACAAACAAATTGTAATATGGCTATATAATGGAATACTACTCAACAATAAAAATGAATGAACTATTGATACACAGCAACATGGATGAATTTCAAAAGAATTATGCTAAATGAAAAAAGGCAGAAGAGTACATACTGTTCGTTACATTTATATAAAACTCTAGAAAATGCAAACTAATCTATAATGACAGAAGGTATACCAGTGATTGCCTGTGGATGATGGGGACAGGGACTGGTAAAAGGAAGGATTACAAAGGACATGAGGAAAATTTGGTGGTGATATATCCACAAGTGCATTCATATGTGAAAACATAAAATTGTGCACTTTAAACATGTGCAGTTTGTTGCATGTTAATTATATCACAATAAAGCCTTTAAAAAGGAAAAAGAACATACAGGGAGAAAGAGAGGAAAACTCCACGTAATGGAATGACAACTAACAAATATAGAAGGTCTTTTTTACCACCTTCAACGTAGTAATTAATTTCCACAAAGATCACCAATAGATGGCAAAACCATTAGGGGACTGGTTGTTAGGAAACCTATATCAGGGGTACCCATGACCCCTTCAGGTTTGGTGAGTCACTGGAAGGACTCAAAGCACTCAAGAGTCACAATACTAATGGTTTCAGTCTATTACAGAGAAAGGATACAATGCAAAATCCACAAAAGAAAAGGTGCATTGGGCAAAGTCTGGGGAAACCAGGCCTATGCTTTCAAGAGCCTTCTCCCAGTGGTGTCACAAAGACATGCTTAGTTCCTACAGGACGAACTGTGACAACATGTGCAGAGTGTATCTACCTGAGAAGTTTGCTTGAACTTCGGAGTGCAGGGTTTTTATTGGGGGTTGGTTGTGTGCCTGCTTGACTGACCAGTTACTAAAGCTCCAGAACCACAGAAGGAAAGCTGGTATTCACCGTAAATCACATTGTTTGCACAATCTAGACAAACTGGTACAGCATAGTTCAAGGCCCCAAGTATGCAAAACACTCTTATTCATTAGAACATTCCTAGAGTTCAACTCCCAGGATCTGGCAAAAAAAAAAAAAAAAAAAAAAGGCCAGTGACAAAAACAGGCCCTTCTGGAAATGTGCAAGGTTTGAGCAACTCAGGCACGCAGTTAACTCTTTAATGCACTAACCTATGGATTTCTTATTCATTATAAAGGGGAAAATGTAGTCTTTAAATAGAGGGACCTAGTAATGACTGTTTTAGCCAAGTGATCAAATTTGGCATCACCAAGAGAGGGATAACCTGACATGAAGTGCCCATGATGGGATACATGACATAAACAAAATTACCTACAATGTATTCTCGCCAAAAATGTTTGACCTGAATCTAATTCGGCCTCTAGACCTAACATCCAGTTTACAGGAAATATAAGGTATAAGAGAGGAATAAGTTAAATGATACCATGAGGAAACAATTGTAACTACAAGATGTGGGACATTTCTATAAGACAACAGACCTGGACTCTTCAAGAACTGAATCTCATGGAAAAAAGTAAAAAGTAAGGGAAGTCTTCTAGATTCAAAGAAACTAAAGAGGCATAATCATTAACTATACAATAGGAGGCTACATTTATCCTGTTTTTTAAAAAAAGCTACAAAAGACATTTTTCAGAAAATCAGAAATCTGATCTTTGACTAGATATTAGATAATATTAGGAAGTTACTGTTAATCTTAGGTATGATTACAGTACTGTGATTATGTGGAATAATATTTTTACTCTTAGGAGATACATGTTGAAGTATTAAGGGGTAAAATGGCATGATTTCTGTAACTTACTTTCCACCACCACCCTCCAAAATAAGTGTGAGATTAAGTACGTGCATGTATATATATGTGTGTATTTGTGTAGCGTAATATATTGAAATATACTTAGAATTGGTAAATTATTGTTAAATTAAGTAGAGAGTATATAAGTATCCTTTTAAATTTTTAAATGTATGAAATTTTTCATGGTAAAAAGCTGGGGGAAATCAGAGGTGTACTTCTGAGCTCAGAAGTACAATCAATTGGATTTGGTCACTAACGCATAAGTAGGTATGGCAGGAGGAGGAAATCAGAGATGACTCCAGGTTTTCAGACTTGGTGCATGATGGTGTTATCCAGCGATTTGATGGCTTCTTTTTATTTTCCCAACAATCCTAAAGACCAGGTGAAATAGGTTTTATTTTCCACTTTATGCAGGAAAGGGAACAGATCATCCAATACTTTATAACACTTGATACAGCAAATGTGGCAAAATGTTGAAACTGGTGGATCTGGGTATCTGAGGGGGTGGGAGTATTTTAGAGTTCTTTGGGTTTTGAATTGTTTTTGCAACTCTCCTGTAAGTTTGAAACTATTTCAAAATAAAAATTTAAGGAAATCCATCAACAGATGAGTGGATAAACAAAATATATAACGATACATTATGCAGCAGTAAGAAGGAATGAAGTCCTGAAGCATGCGACAGCATGGATGAACCTTGAGGACATAAGGCTGAGTGAAATAAGCCAGATAGATAGTGCATAATTTCACTTATATGAACCACTTAGAAAATGTGAATTCAGAGTCTTAAAATGTAGAATATAGGGTAATTAGAGGTAGACAGAAGGTAGAGAAGGGGGAGTGATTACCTAATATGAATAGATTTGTTAACGAGATTTGGGAATGGACAGAGATGATGGTAGTTTGTTATTGGGATTATAAGTAATAGTGCCTATTGAAGGTGAATATGATTGAAAGGAGTTGTCTAAAGTCATGTATCTCACTGATTAACACAATAGATATAAATAAGTTCTTGCATGAACTACTTCAAATGTATGACACTTGTACAAAGAGTTAATAATGGAATGGTATACAGGAAAAATTACCGATTGCATGCTATGAACTCTATTTAACTGTAATACCTTACTAGTACCAAACCAGTATTAGAGGTAAATAATTGGGGAGGATAAGGGATATGGGGTGTTTTGGGTTTTCCTTTTTGTGTGGCTGTGTCTGTTATTTTTCTCTTTGAAGAAATAAAAATTGTCTAAAATTAAGAGTGGCGACCACTGTACAACTAAGTGAGGATACTGTGAGATACTGATTCTATACTTTGGATAGAATATATGGTATGTGAATATATCTCAACAGAAACTGCAGATTCAAAAACTAATAAATAAATAAATAAATAGAAGGATACAATTGCTTGAGAAGACATGGAGAGAGAGGTATACCTATTCAGTGTTGGTGGGGACGTAGAATGGGGCAGCCCCTCCGGAGGGCATGTAGCAGACCCACAGGAGGCTAAATATAGGGTTGCCAGAGGATTAGGTAATCCCATTACTAGGAATATACTCAGAACTGAAAGCAGGGACACAAATAGACATTTGCACACTGATGTTTCTGGTGGCATTATTCATGATAGCCAATGCTCAGAGGTGGCCAAAGGGTCCATCGACTGATGAGTGGAAGGACGAGCTATGATGTATACATACGATGGAATATTGTGCAACTACAGAAAGGAATGAAGTCATGAGGCATACAACAAGGTGAATGAACCTTGAGGACAATATGTTGAACAAAATAAGCCAGAAACAAAAGAACAAATATTGTATGGTCTCACTTAGAAAATGCTAATGAGAAAATTAGGGCCTAGATTGTAAGCTCATACAACAGTCACATTTATTCCAGCAGTCACATTCATCCCTGAAGATTGAGAGAATGAAGAAATGAGAGGGAGGAGTTGTAACAGAGAAGTTAGGGTTCAACAAGTCATTATGACTAATGAATAATTATATAGATATTTCTTTTTAGTTTCTAGTGTATTAGAACAGCCAGAAGGAAATACCTGAAATTGTGGAACTGAACCCATACTATACTTTGAAATTTGCTCTATAATAAGTTGTTAAACTGTACTTTGAAATTTATCACTTTTATGTATATATATTTCACAATAAAAAATACTTAAAGAAAGTTTAAG
Organism: Choloepus didactylus; assembly: GCF_015220235.1. Classification (NCBI taxonomy): domain Eukaryota; kingdom Metazoa; phylum Chordata; class Mammalia; order Pilosa; family Megalonychidae; genus Choloepus; species Choloepus didactylus. Next base: position 18,607,402 of record NC_051333.1, read on the forward strand.
AAAAAAAAAGAAATTATGAGACTTGCCCAAAGTCACATACTGGTAAGTGGTAGAGATGTGTCTAAGATGTGTCTAAACCCCAGACTTTTTTTTTTTTTCAATAATGGTAAAATATACATAACTTAAAACCATTTTAACCATTTTTAAGTGTACAATTCAGTGACATAATGTACACTGATAATGTTATGTAACTTTCACCATTATCTCTTTCCAGAATATTTTCATCATGCCAAACATACTAGTAAGTGGAGAGATGAGTCTAGAATCCCAGACTTTTGAGTCTTGGTCCAGAGTACTTTTCCCTTCAGAGCTGCCTCCCCAGTGTTACCAACATCATGCTCATTGTGGAGAGCAGGAAATGGAGGGAGGGATAAATCCAGTTACAGGTTGATAAGAAAAGGAAACCAAAACGCTCTGCATGTGCTTTGCCACAGCAGCAAGAATTAGCAGATAATTCTCTTCTACAAAGTCCTAGACAGGAAGATCTTGGCCATGATGAGGCTAGAGACAGAGCTAACAAATATTCACAGAACTCAGAGGGGGAAAAAAAATAGAAGGAACAAATAGAAGGAAAAAAAAATAAATAGAAAGAAAAAAAATTCCAAGTGGACTGAAGATTTAAATATTTAATTAAGAACTATAAAATACCACAGAAAAATACAAGTGACTACTTTTCTAATTTAGGAATAGAGAACAGAACAAGAAAGGTAGAAAATAAAGGAAAAAATAAACCTAAAAACATAGAAAAAATTTTATTTGGCTAAATAAACCAAGGAATGACAACAAATGAGGGAAAAGTTTGTAACATACATGACAGACAATGGAAAATAACTTCAGGAAAATGGCCAAGTTTCTAAATTTTTGTAATGTGCCCATATTATTTTCAAGATCAGGAAAGAATGATTGAGTTCTTTTCATTGCAGGGGAATTAAGGTGGGCAATATCCAGGGAGATGTAGCATTCTAACCAAAGGAAAAATAAGAAAAATAGCATAATGTTTATTGATCCAGAGAATTCCAGCAAGAAAATTAGTGTGCCTGAAGCAAATAACACTTACATGTTCTTGAATGTTCTTTGGGCTGGAGACAAATCTTCCTTAAAACATAAGAGACTCTTTCACTTCCAGCTGTTCTGTGAATAAACAAATTTAGGTAAGTGTAATTTAAAGAATCAGTAACACAGTGCACACAAAGCAAACAGTATAAGATATAAACATAAATGTGAGTTCTGCTTTCTCCCCTTCTGAATCACTTACTTTTAAATTCCTATGGATTAAATCTTTATAAAATATCTTACAAATCTTTACCTTGGATGGAATCTTTATGAAATGTCTTCCAAATGTCTTGCAAATCTTTACTTTAGAAAATGGAACTTAATGCTACTCACTCAATATTTCTTAAGTTGTTTTGTTTCTTATTAACAGTGTCATTTAATGTAATGTGATAAATACTTTTTGTCATTATGAATAACTTTATAATAGTAATTTTTATTAGGTACATATTTTATCATGTGGATACAGAATGATTTATTTTATGAGTTATCTGTTATTTGAATGTGAACTCTGAACTGCTTCTTTGTACCTACATAATTCTGCATAGCTCTAAGAATGTTCATGAAATAAATAACCAGAAGTAAAATCACTGAAGATCAAAGGTCATCCCAAGTTATTAATGTCTTTGATTCTAGACAAATGGTTCTAAATCTTTTGGGCCATACTCCCTTTGAAGGATATTATGAAAACATAGATTCTTTTCTCAGAAAAACTCACATAAAAAAAATGTCCCAAATTTTACATTCAATTTAAAGATTTTATAGACCTATAGAAGCTTATCTAGTGAGTCAATACCATGTATACTTTAAAAAGTTTTCCCAGTGCCTAGCAAAGTACCTGGCATGAATTAGAAAATCAAACATTGGTTAAAAATATAAATGATGGAAAAGGAAAAATATTGGTAGTTCATAATGCTTAATAAAATTTTGAATGCACATATTCTATGACCCAACAATTCAAATTCTGTATATTTATCCCATAGATATGCTTAGGGATGTGCAAAATTACATATACAGATACATTAAGCTCAGTATTATTTGCAGCAGCAAAACATTAGAAGGAGTGTAAATCTCCAGTTACAGGGAGGCAAGTTAAGTAAAGCATGTTACATACATATAAGGAATACTAGGAACTCCCAAAAGAATAATGACCGTCTCTAGTATTAACACGAAACAATCTCCAAGACAGCCTATTAAGCTGTAAAAAGTTTTAAAATTATATAAGGTACAAAACATTGGTGGAGAGGTTATGCTATCTTTTGTGTGCAAAAATAGAAAAAAAGAGAAAATGATAGAGAAGACAGGTTTGCTTGCATTTGTATTATCTCTAGGGGATACTCAAGAAATCAGCATCATTTGTTCTATCTGTGGAGGGAATAGGGCGCCTCAGGGTCAGGAATGGAAAGACTTTTCACACTATATGTTTTCACACTTTTTGAATTTTTATGCTGTGTGAAAGGATTACCAATTTTTAAAGTTGATAAAAGTTTAAAGATAAGAAAATAAAACTTATCAAATTTCCCTCTAGGAAAGATATTTTTCTAAGATTTCTGATACAGTGTAAGATTGAGCATGGAGTACTGCCAATAAATAAGAGGTGACCAGGAGGGGACCAGTGAAGGCAAGGTGGAGGATGGAAGTGGGCTTTTTGAGTCTATTCCAGCACTGTCCAATGGAAGAAAATATAATGTGAGACCTACATGTAATTCAAAATTCTCTAGTAGCTGCATTTCAAAAATAACAAAAACAAACATGTAAAAATAATTTTAATAATATACTCTAATCTAGTATTTCCAAAATATCATTTCATCATGAAATCAACGTAAAAGAATTACTAGTGAGATAATTATTGGGATAATTTTTTTTCCTACTCAGCCTTACATATCTGGGGTGTATTTGACACTATCACCCTTCTCAATTCTGATCGATCACATTTCAAATGTCCAGGAGCCCCTTGTGTAGTGGTTACCTTATTGCACAGCACAGGCCCACTGCTATGGCTCCCAATATTGACTCATACAGGAATGCCTAGGAAAAAAAACACTGGATAAGTCTTGGTTAAGAATTCTCCGGAGAAGGAAAACAAACACATGCTCTGAAAAACAAGAAGGCATTTTAAGGGAAGAAACAAAGTAGCCACTCACATCACAGCTTGCAGCACACCATGATTTCTTTCCTTGTTCTCTGGGCATCTTTCTTAGAGAAGGGCAGAAGTGGAAAAGAGGGAAAGAATCATGGAAAACTGGGCCCTTCTTGAAGCCTAGACTGACTAAGAAAAATCACAGCCTCACTCCTCCTTCCCACTACTTGTCATAGACCGATAGAGGGAGGTAGAGGGAGTCTGAGTAAGCAGCTCCCTCCAGGATCAGAGAACGACCAAGTTTCATGACAAAAGGGGCCATGGTAGGGTAATCCAAAGGATCCAGGGGTTCTCCTCCTCCCACCCCAGGATCTAACCTGGCAGCCACTTCCAGCTCCATAATTTTCATCCTAAAACCTGGTATAGGGCATGGAAACTCTTCACCTACACCTTCACTCTGGGCTCACATTCCTACTTGGAGTCCACTTCTACGGAACAGAGGCCTCTGTCACAATAAGGAGAGAGGAAGGAGGAACGGCCGAGACTTCAAAACCACAAGTTCCTAAGAACCTAGAACCCACAATTAGCCTCAGGGTGCACATGACTCACTCCCATGATACCCAGTCTGTAGCAGTTCCCACCTGGGTACAGGGGGAGGAAATACAAGAGAAACCCATAGAGGACCTGCTTCTGGGAGAATATGGAGGCACTGTTGTGAAAACAAGATGGGCACAAATATCAATCCCAAAAACAAAAATGAGAATCTTTTTCTCAGGAGCACCCATCTCCTACCAATTAAACTCCTACAGTCAACATTGACCAATGGCCACAGGCACGTAAGCTCACAGTCTCACTCAGAGATCCACAAAAGCACCATCATACAGCCAGTACATCATACAGCCAGAAAGACTGAAATGAAGATAGGATCCTCCCACATCTACTCGCTTCACACCCAAACACCTATGTGAATGAGAAACAACAAACAGTAACATACAACCACACTCACCACTCATTGTCTCCCTCACAGAGGCACAATAGCACCACCCACACAGTCACAAACCCCAGAAACCCTGAAATGAAGACACCCTCTTCCCGTCAAATGCCTACCCAGTCAATAACACAAATGTTAACATACAGCCACACATCATGCTCATACATTCTCAGGATTTACTTAAGTACTATCACACTGTCACAACCCAGAAACACCAAAATGAAGATATGCTCTCTCCATCTCCATCCTCCTTCACTGCCAAAGTCTTACTAGAGTCAGTAACACGCAGTCACACAAAACCACAGTCACACCATCTGAACCACAAACGTACTATCACAATCTCACAGTGTGAGGCCACAAACCTGAGAAGCCATAAATTCCTAGATAAGACAAACCCCGCCCTCTCTGAAAGTGCATATTAAAACACACGTGCACATTCCTAAGTATGATAGCTATCTGTACTAAAACTACTTCTGCTATGTATCACTAACTTCAAAGGGACAAGTTTATGATGTTGCAAATCCTGACTTGGCTCTGGGCCTTCTTTGTTCTTGCCCAATATAACCCCAGGACCAGCTTCTGGGTCTGTAAGTTCCCTAATAAACTGTTACCATATTACTATATGGAGTGGCCTGCTTGGCTTTTTCGGTCTGAAGAGCCCATCCAACTTTAGTAGAACCTCTTCTGTGGGTGTATGGCCAGACACACAGCCTGGACAATACGGATATAAAGACAAGCTCTCCCCAACCCCTCCACATACAGAGTCAATAACATAGCCAAGAGTCACACACAGCCACATAAACCCCATTCACATAGTCGCAGACGCCACACATATAACCCCGCAGTCACAATCACGTACAGCCATGCAGCCGGCTAGCACCGCGAACAGGTACGGAGATCCCGAGTCACAACCGTAACACCTACACCTCACCCCACCTCCAACACACACGCCCCTCCCTGCCCCCTCCCCCCCATCACCAGCTCCCTCACCCCCCGCCGGCCACGGGTCGGTCCAGTTCCATAGCGGCTCTGTCGAACCTGCCCGTCCCAATCTGTCGCACCCGAGCCCCCGCGGCTGGCCGGGCAAGCACTCCTAGGCCCCACTCGGACTCAGAGAAGCCGGCGCAGAGACAGCTGGGAAATGTAGCCCGAAGCCCGAAAAACCCGAACGGCCCTCAACTGGGTCGTCGATGCTTAACCAAATCTTCAGGCCACTCATCCCTGGCACCAGAAATTTAGCCAAAAGACATGTAGTAGTCTCGAGGCGGGGGGAGTCCTGAGAAATGCAGTCCAGAGCCGGTTGTCACCTGGGAAATGCAGCGGTGATCACTGGGAAATGTAGTCCCGAGTCGGGAGGACCTCGCCGCCTTGCCCTGACTCCTGTCGGCTGGAACCTGCCGGCTGCACTTATGCCCCAATGCCGGACAGGCCAGAACTGAGATATGGGTGCCCAGCCTAGGGTCCTCCGCGTGGAACTGGGCTTCTTTCATTTATTGGGGTCACCCCTGAAGCGTGTGGGAGTTTCAGGGGAGAGGGGTGAGACCTGGGCTCTACAAGGAGGCTAAACCTTGGCGAGTGCGAGCGAATCAGCTGCCAAAGGGGTTCAAAGGAGAGCTGGGGCTTCCTAATGACTGACCCTATGACTGTCATTTTTAAAACAATACTCCTGTAGGGGTCGGGGTGGGGAGCTCCATATCTGGGACCGCAGATCATAAAATCAAAAGAAACAAGACAAACAAAAAGTAAGATAAAAGAATTAGAGGTTCAAATCTTCCCAACCACTGGATAATAGGGATTCCAAGAAGACAAAACTGAAAAAATGAAACAGTGAAAATTATCAAATAACGGGAAAGTTTCTCAAAGGTGACAGACAAGTCAGAAAGATGAAAGTCCGTCAAGTACCAAGCACAATGGCTGAAAAAGATCCATTGTAAGATATATAATTGGGGAATTTCAAATCAATAGGGATGGCAGACTTCCACCACTGACCAAAATGGCATAAGCCTATTACAGTGTCTCCCTTCCACTGATTACAACTATTGAGTAAAATAACATGGCTGCCTGCATAGACTTTGCCGGGATGGGACCCCAGTTCAGAGAAAGGTTTTTCTAGAAGACGAAAATAACTGACCTGCAGGGGCTTTCTGAGAAAAGTGGAAGCACCTTACAGAATTGCAGATAAACACTAGTTTTGGTACTGTAGACACAGCTTATCAGAATGGACAAATATATACTAACCAATGTGTATCTGCTCTCCACTTTGTAAGACACCCCCCTCCATGTAAAATAGAAACAATGTCAGCCAATCTGAACATTTCCTCACTTGCTTCTGCGTTTGCCCTATATGAGCTTCCCCTTTCCACTCCCTGGGCAGAGCTCCCTTCTACTTTCTGAATAGGATGCTGTCCGATTCATGAGCCACTCAATAAAGCTGTGAGATCTGAAACTGCATGAAAAGTTTTTCTTTTATCACAACTTAATGCCCTGGAAGGAAGACAAAAAGCAACCACCTGAGGGCTCAGAAAAATAAATAATAGCAGGAAGATGGGAAGGGAGGTAAAATGAGAAGAATGAGCAATATGGTGGCAATTTTACTGGGGTATTATCCTGCTTTATATCCTGGCTTGCCTGATGAGAAGGGAGGCTAGTCCCAAAACTGCCACGGGTAAAGATAAGAAAAAGTATGAGAGAAGCCCCTTCTTTCTAGCCAAAGGACTCAGAAAGGGACCCCTACATGCCAGAGAGTCGGAAAGAGGATGGGATCCCAAGTCTTTTTTTTTTTTAATTCTTTTTCTCTCCTGGTCTTCACCAAGGCCAACCCCAATCCTGAAGCTGCACTGCCACCACCATAGCTGTTGGTGGATTCAATAAAAAAGGCCACTGGGGGCTGAAAAGAGTATATTATGTTTTGTCTCTTTACTTTTGCCACCTCAGCACAAAGGTGGATTAGGTTTTGCAAAAGTGTGTGACAGCATGGTGGAGGGGTGACTAAAGTTTTGACAGAACCCCACTCTTTCTAGCACTCTTTCTAGAGGACAGACAAAATAGGTCCCTGGCAGTCAGAGAAAGTGGGGGAAATTCTGGAGGAGAAATCTAGGGAAGGGGAACCCCTAATTCTGTGAATGAACTCACACAATTCCCACACTCAACCCTGAGCTGTACCTGAGTGGAACAGACCTAAAGAAGCAGAGTAAAGACTCTGAGAACTGAACTATGATATAGACCATTATGCAAGTCCCAAACTAACCTCAAAGTGGCACATGTATGAAGAACCCAAAGCAGCATATCAAAGCCTTTGAAAACTGATCTGAAATTGGAGCCACTGCCCACAGAAGGTGAAACAGAACTTTCATTCTGAATATTACATGAACAACATTCTCCAAATAATTTTAACAGAATGCAGAGTCTCAGAGAATAATTTTCCAAAATGTCCAGAATATAATCTAAAATTATTTGATACATAAAGAACCAGGAAAAAGTGACCATTTCTCAAGGGAAAAGAAAATCAACAGATGCCAAAGTCAAGACAAGCCAGATGGGTGTTCTCACAAACGCTGAGGACTGACAGTTCAGTAGGATGAGCCCTTGATCTTGGGATGTGCCCTTGTGAAGCTTGTTGCTGCAAAGGAGAGGCTGAGCCTATTTATAATTGTGCCTACGAGTTTCCCCCAGAGAACCTCTTTGTTGCTCAGATGTGGCCCTCTCTGTTTCTCTAAGCCCACGTGGCAGGTGAAGTCAACTGCCCTACCCCCTACGTGGGACATGACTCCCAGGGTTGTGAAGCTCCCTGGCAACGTGGGATATGACTTCCAAGGCTGTCTGGACCCAGCATCATAGGACTGAGAACATCTTTTTGACCAAAAGGGAGAAGTGAAATGAAACAAAATTTCAATGACTGAGAGATTTCAAACGGAGTTGAGAGGTCACTCTAGAAGGCATTCTTATGTGCTATACAGAGATTCCTTTTTAGATTTTAGTTTATTGAATAGCTAGAAGGAAACACCGGAAACTGTCAAACTGCAACCCAGTAGCCTTGATTCTTGAAGATGATTGCAGAACTGTGTAGCTTACATGGTGTGACTGTGTGACTGTGAAAACCTCGTGGCTCACACTCCCTTTGTCTGGTTTATGGACAGATGAGTAGAAAAATGGGGACAAAAACTAAATGAAAAATAGGGTGGGATGGGGGCATGCAATGTTTGGGGTATTATTTTTTACTTTTCTTTTTCTTTTCTTTTTGGAGTAAGGAAAATGTTCAAAAGTTGATTCTGGTGATGAATGCACAACTATATGATGGTACTGTGAACAGCTGATTGTACACTGTAGATGACTGTAGGATATGTGAATATATCTCAATAAAATGTATTAGAAAAAAAGATGAGCCAGATGGAATTATCAGACAAAGACTTTGAGAAAGCTTTTATCACTATGCTACATGAGGTAGAGGTAAACACTCTTGAAATGAATGGAAATATAGAATTTCTCAAAAGGCATAAAAATGGTTAAAAAATCAGAATGGAGATATTATAATTGAAAAATACAATATCGAAAATTAAATAGATATATGAACTCAACAGAAGAATGAAGATGCCAGAGGAACTCGAAGGTAGGAGAAAAATCATCCCATTGGAAGAACACAGAGAAAAAATCTAAAAAAGAAAAATAGAAAAGATCCTCAACAACTTGTGGGACAGTATTGAATGCTCTAAAATTTGTGTCATTGGAGTTCTAGGAGGATTGGAGGAAGATTTTGCAGAAACAATATTCGAAGAAATAATGACCAAAATTTTTTAAAATTTGGTGTGAATGACATAAATTTACAAGTTCATCTGCCCCAACCAAGACGTCAGTGTAAAATGTTTTGGGACACCATCCTACCACAGAAACATTAAGAAGCAAGAACTTGCAGAAACATCTTTCTCAAAGCTCTGAAAAATAGTTAAAGGGTTACAGAAACAGGGAAGTGCTGAATCAAGAAAAAGTCAAGTTAAAAATTGTCAGATCTCATGATGCCCTTGCTGCCCGCCCCCCCTCCCTGGCTTGGTCCGAGCTGGCCTGCACTCCAAGGTGGGTTCCTGGTCCCAGTTTCTGAGAGGGAAGAGACACCCTCATCACATACTAGGTGCACATATGTCTGTGTCAGTCTGTCTGGAGGGGTGGACTGGCGAATGAAACAGGACATTTGTCATGGGCTCACTATCCTAAGTATAGCCTTCAAAGAACTGAAAGCATGGACCTGAACATATTTGTACACAAATGTTCATAAGAGTATCATTCACAGTAGTCAAAAGGTGGAAGCAACCCAAATGATGTCCATCAGCAGATGGATAAAATATATGTGTGTGTTTATATAAATACATAGATGGGAGATGAGGTGAGAGCATCATAAATGGGGTAAAAACACCATGTGACGACTGAAGGAGAGGATGCCATGGATTTTCTGGCAAACGCCAGAAGCTAGAAAAGACGAGGAAGGATTGTCCTTGAAGAGAAAACGCATTCTGCAGCATTTTGGTGAGCAGGCAGCACCGAGGCTGGAAGAAGAGCTGGAACTGCACTTCAGCTGTGCTGCCTGCTTGTTGAGAAGAATTCTCTGCCCAGATAGGCATTGCCCAGTGTTACAGGAAGCTCAGCCAGGTGCTACAGAGAAGTAGCAAGAAGAGCATGCCGTGACCTGGAGACCATTTCTAACCCACTGGACGCTTGTGGTAGTATGACTTAAGGAGATAGTTTTTCTTAGCTACCTTCTGCTACGGATTTGAAATACCTCAATCAGAAGGAGCTGCCTTAACAATTTAGGGAGAAGGATATGGAAGATAATAATTCTTTCATGCTTGATGCCTGCAAAAATACACACTTCTAGAGATGGATCAGCTGCTTCCAATTCCACAGATAACCTGATATATCTTTGGAGCTCTGGAAAATGATTACATTTGAATACATAACTTCTGTACAAGCAGAAATAAAACAGCAAAATGAATTAAATGGGAAGAAAACATGCTATTTCATGTGCAATTCATGAAAATCAGAAGACTGACATCATTCATCATAAATGAGCTCTTAGGAATCAGTAACAAAGTAACTATTATTTCAAGAGAAATGAAAACATTATAAGAAAAATGAGAACATAGAAGGAAGTGAAATACAAATGAATATTAATAATGTGATGATTAAGCTTGAAGTTCTTTGTAGCACTACATTGTCAAAGATTAAAAATACTGATACATACCAGGGATGAATCATGGGATTGAAAACATCTTCTTGACCAAAAGGGGGATGCAAAATGAAACAAAATAGTTTCACTGGCTGAGAGAGTTCAAATGGAGTCAAGAGGTCACTCTGGTGGACCTCCTTACACACTATATAGATAAACCTTTTTAGGTTTTAATGTATTGGAATAGCTGAAATAAATACCTGAAACTACCAAACACCAACCCAGTAGCCTTGACTCTTGAAGATGATTGTATAACAATGTAGATTACAATGGGTGACAGTGATTGTGAAAACCTTGTGGATCGCACTCCCTTTATCCAGTGTATGGATGGATGAGTAGAAAAATGGGGACAAAAACTAAATGAAAAATAGGGTGGGATGGGGGGATGATTTGGGTGTTCTTTTTTTACTTTTATTTTTTATTCTTATTCTTTCTGGTGTAAGGAAAATGTTTAAAAATAGATTGGGGTGATGAATGCACAACTATATGATGGTACTATGAACAGCTGATTGTACACCACGGATGACTGTATGGTATGTGAATATATCTCAATAAAACTGAATTTAATTAAAAATAAAAAAAATACTGATACATATTTGTACAGTTGTAGGAAAGAGGACTGATGAGGATTGCCTTATATTTAGAGGGATTTCTGAATTTTCACTCAAAACGTGTATTTTGCATATCCTTTGCCCTAGCAGTTTCAATTCACAGGAATTATTCCAATAAAGTGGTGGAACATGTTTGAAACAAACAAACAAACAAATAAATAAATAAATACACACAAATGGAAATATTTCTGAGCTTTAAAAAGGAACTAAGTCTTGATACAGGTCACTACATGGATGAACCTTGAACTCTTCATGTTGAGGGAAGTAAATCAGACACAAAGAGACAGATATTGTATGATTCGACTTATATGAAAAAGATAGAGAGGCGGGGCAAGATGGCGGACTGGTGAGCTGTATGTTTTAGTTACTCCTCCAGGAAAGTAAGTAGAAAGCCAGGAACTGGTGGACTGGACACCACAGAGCAATCTGACTTTGGGCATACTTCATACAACACTCATGAAAACGTGGAACTGCTGAGATCAGCGAAATCTGTAAGTTTTTGCGGCCAGGGGACCCGCGCCCCTCCCTGCCAGGCTCAGTCCCGTGGGAGGAGGGGCTGTCAGCTCCGGGAAGGAGAAGGGAGAACTGCAGTGGCAGCCCTTATCGGAAACTCATTCTACTGATCCAAACTCCAACCATAGATAGACTGAGACGAGAAACCAGAGAATCTGAGAGCAGCCAGCCCAGCAGAGAGGAGACAGGCATAGAAAAAAAACAACACGAAAAACTCCAAAATAAAAGCAGAGGATTTTTGGAGTTCTGGTGAACATAGAAAGGGGAAGGGCAGAGCTCAGGCCCTGAGGCGCATATGCAAATCCCGAAGAAAAGCTGATCTCTCTGCCCTGTGGACCTTTCCTTAATGGCCCTGGTTGCTTTGTCTCTTAGCATTTCAATAACCCATTAGATCTCTGAGGAGGGCCCTTTTTTTTTTTTTTTTTTTTTTAATCCTTTCTCCTTTTTCTAAAACAAGTACTCTAAGAAGCCCAATACAGAAAGCTTCAAAGACTTGCAATTTGGGCAGGTCAAGTCAAGAGCAGAACTAAGAGAGCTCTGAGACAAAAGGCAATAATCCAGTGGCTGAGAAAATTCACTAAACACCACAACTTCCCAAGAAAAGGGGGGTGTCCGCTCACAGCCATCATCCTGGTGGACAGGAAACACTCCTGCCCATCACCAGCCCCATAGCCCAGAGCTGCCCCAGACAACCCAGTGTGATGGAAGTGCTTCAAATAACAGGCACACACCACAAAACTGGGCGTGGACATTAGCCTTCCCTGCAACCTCAGCTGATTGTCCCAGAGTTGGGAAGGTGGAGCAGTGTGAATTAACAAAGCCCCATTCAGCCATCATTTCAGCAGACTGGGAACCTCCCTACACAGCCCAGCAGCCCAGAACTGCCCTGGGGGGACAGCACTCACCTGTGACATAGCACAGTCATCCCTCAACAGAGGACCTGGGGTGCACAGCCTGGAAGAGGGGCCCACTTGCAAGTCTCAGGAGCCATACGCCAATACCAAGGACTTGTGGGTCAGTGGCAGAGACAAACTGTGGCAGGACTGAACTGAAGGATTAGACTATTGCAGCAGCTTTAAAACTCTAGGATCACCAGGGAGATTTGATTGTTAGGGCCACCCCCCCTCCCTGACTGCCCAGAAACACGCCCCATATACAGGGCAGGCAACACCAACTACACACGCAAGCTTGGTACACCAATTGGACCCCACAAGACTCACTCCCCCACTCACCAAAAAGGCTAAGCAGGGGAGAACTTGCTTGTGGAGAACAGGTGGCTCGTGGACGCCACCTGCTGGTTAGTTAGAGAAAGTGTACTCCACAAAGCTGTAGATCTGATAAATTAGAGACAAGGACTTCAATTGGTCTACAAATCCTAAAAGAACCCTATCAAGTTCAGCAAATGCCACGAGGCCAAAAACAACAGAAAATTATAAACCATATGAAAAAAACAGACGATATGGATAACCCATGCCCAAGCACCCAAATCAAAAGACCAGAAGAGACACAGCACCTAGAGCAGCTACTCAAAGAACTAAAGATGAACAATGAGACCATAGTACGGGAGACAAAGGAAATCACGAAGACCCTAGAAGAGCATAAAGAAGACATTGCAAGACTAAATAAAAAAATGGATGATCTTATGGAAATTAAAGAAACGGTTGACCAAATTAAAAAGATTCTGGACACTCATAGTACAAGACTAGAGGAAGTTGAACAACGAATCAGTGACCTGGAAGATGACAGAAGGGAAAATGAAAGCATAAAAGAAAGAATGGGAAAAAAAATTGAAAAAATCGAAATGGACCTCAGGGATATGATAGATCATATGAAACGTCTGAATATAAGACTCATTGGTGTCCCAGAAGGGGAAGAAAAGGGTAAAGGTCTAGGAAGAGTATTCAAAGAAATTGTTGGGGAAAACTTCCCAAATCTTCTAAACAACATAAATACACAAATCATAAATGCTCAGCGAACCCCAAATAGAATAAATCCAAATAAACCCACTCCGAGACATATACTGATCACACTGTCAAACATAGAAGAGAAGGAGCAAGTTCTGAAAGCAGCAAGAGAAAAGCAATTCACCACATACAAAGGAAACAGCATAAGACTAAGTAGTGACTACTCAGCAGCCACCATGGAGGCAAGAAGGCAGTGGCACGATATATTTAAAATTCAGAATGAGAAAAATTTCCAGCCAAGAATACTTTATCCAGCAAAGCTCTCCTTCAAATTTGAGGGAGAGCTTAAATTTTTCACAGACAAAGAAATGCTGAGAGAATTTGCTAACAAGAGACCTGCCCTACTGGAGATACTAAAGGGAGCCCTACAGACAGAGAAACAAAGAAAGGACAGAGAGACTTGGAGAAAGGTTCAGTACTAAAGAGATTCGGTATGGGTACAATAAAGGATATTAATAGACAGAGGGGAAAAACATGACAAACATAAACCAAAGGATAAGATGGCTGATTCAAGAAATGCCTTCACGGTTATAACGTTGAATGTAGATGGATTAAACTCCCCAATTAAAAGATATAGATTCGCAGAATGGATAAAAAAAAATGAACCATCAATATGTTGCATACAAGAGACTCATCTTAGACACAGGGACACAAAGAAACTGAAAGTGAAAGGATGGAAAAAAATATTTCATTGCAAGCTACAGCCAAAAGAAAGCAGGTGTAGCAATATTAATCTCAGATAAAATAGACTTTAAATGCAGGGATGTTTTGAGAGACAAAGAAGGCCACTACATACTAATAAAAGGGGCAATTCAACAAGAAGAAATAACAATCAGTAAATGTCTATGCACCCAATCAAGGTGCCACAAAATACATGAGAGAAACACTGGCAAAACTAAAGGAAGCAATTGATGTTTCCACAATAATTGTGGGAGACTTCAACACATCACTCTCTCCTATAGATAGATCAACCAGACAGAAGACCAATAAGGAAATTGAAAACCTAAACAATCTGATAAACGAATTAGATTTAACAGACATATACAGGACATTACATCCCAAATCACCAGGATACACATACTTTTCTAGTGCTCATGGAACTTTCTCCAGAATAGATCATATTCTGGGACATAAAACAAGCCTCAATAAATTTAAAAAGATTGAAATTATTCAAAGCACATTCTCTGACCACAATGGAATACAATTAGAAGTCAATAACCATCAGAGACTTAGAAAATTCACAAATACCTGGAGGTTAAACAACACACTCCTAAACAATCAGGGGGTTAAAGAAGAAATAGCAAGAGAAATTGCTAAATATATAGAGACGAATGAAAATGAGAACACAACATACCAAAACCTATGGGATGCAGCAAAAGCAGTGCTAAGGGGGAAATTTATAGCACTAAACGCATATATTAAAAAGGAAGAAAGAGCCAAAATCAAACTAATGGATCAACTGAAGAAGCTAGAAAATGAACAGCAAACCAATCCTAAACCAAGTAGAAGAAAAGAAATAACAAGGATTAAAGCAGAAATAAATGACATAGAGAACAAAAAAACAATAGAGAGGATAAATATCACCAAAAGTTGGTTCTTTGAGAAGATCAACAAGATTGACAAGCCCCTAGCTAGACTGACAAAATCAAAAAGAGAGAAGACCCATATAAACAAAATAATGAATGAAAAAGGTGACATAACTGCAGATCCTGAAGAAATTAAAAAAATTATACGAGGATATTATGAACAAGTGTATGGCAACAAACTGGATAATGTAGAAGAAATGGACAATTTCCTGGAAACATATGAACAACCTAGACTGAACAGAGAAGAAATAGAAGACCTCAACCAACCCATCACAAGCAAAGAGATCCAATCAGTCATCAAAAATCTTCCCACAAATAAATGCCCAGGGCCAGATGGCTTCACAGGGGAATTCTACCAAACTTTCCAGATAGAACTGACACCAATCTTACTCAAACTCTTTCAAAACATTGAAGAAAATGGAACACTACCTAACTCATTTTATGAAGCTAACATCAATCTAATACCAAAACCAGGCAAAGATGCTACAAAAAAAGGAAAACTACCGGCCAATCTCCCTAATGAATATAGATGCAAAAATCCTCAACAAAATACTTGCAAATCGAATCCAAAGACACATTAAAAAAATCATACACCATGACCAAGTGGGGTTTATTCCAGGCATGCAAGGATGGTTCAACATAAGAAAATCAATCAATGTATTACAACACATTAACAAGTCAAAAGGGAAAAATCAATTGATCATCTCAATAGATGCTGAAAAAAGCATTTGACAAAATCCAACATCCCTTTTTGATAAAAACACTTCAAAAGGTAGGAATTGAAGGAAACTTCCTCAACATGATAAAGAGCATATATGAAAAACCCACAGCCAGCATAGTACTCAATGGTGAGAGACTGAAAGCCTTCCCTCTAAGATCAGGAACAAGACAAGGATGCCCGCTGTCACCACTGTTATTCAACATTGTGCTGGAAGTGCTAGCCAGGGCAATCCGGCAAGACAAAGAAATAAAAGGCATCCAAATTGGAAAAGAAGAAGTAAAACTGTCATTGTTTGCAGATGATATGATCTTATATCTAGAAAACCCTGAGAAATCGACGATACAGCTACTAGAGCTAATAAACAAATTTAGCAAAGTAGCGGGATACAAGATTAATGCACATAAGTCAGTAATGTTTCTATATGCTAGAAATGAACAAACTGAAGAGACACTCAAGAAAAAGATACCATTTTCAATAGCAACTAAAAAAATCAAGTACCTAGGAATCAACTTAACCAAAGATGTAAAAGACCTATACAAAGAAAACTACATAACTCTACTAAAAGAAATAAAAGGGGACCTTAAAAGATGGAAAAATATTCCATGTTCATGGATAGGAAGACTAAATGTCATTAAGATGTCAATTCTACCCAAACTCATCTACAGATTCAATGCAATCCCAATCAAAATTCCAACAACCTACATTGCAGACTTGGAAAAGCTAGTTATCAAATTTATTTGGAAAGGGAAGATGCCTCGAATTGCTAAAGACACTCTAAAAAAGAAAAACGAAGTGGGAGGACTTACACTCCCTGACTTTGAAGCTTATTATAAAGCCACAGTTGCCAAAACAGCATGGTACTGGCACAAAGATAGACATATAGATCAATGGAATTGAATTGAGAATTCAGAGATAGACCCTCAGATCTATGGCCGACTGATCTTTGATAAGGCCCCCAAAGTCACTGAACTGAGTCATAATGGTCTTTTCAACAAATGGGGCTGGGAGAGTTGGATATCCATATCCAAAAGAATGAAAGAGGACCCCTACCTTACCCCCTACACAAAAATTAACTCAAAATGGACCAAAGATCTTAATATAAAAGAAAGTACCATAAAACTCCTAGAAGATAATGTAGGAAAACATCTTCAAGACCTTGTATTAGGCGGCCACTTCCTAGACTTTACACCCAAAGCACAAGCAACAAAAGAGAAAATAGATAAATGAGAACTCCTCAAGCTTAGAAGTTTCTGCACCTCAAAGGAATTTCTCAAAAAGGTAAAGAGGCAGCCAAATCAATGGGAAAGAAGTTTTGGAAACCATGTATCTGACAAAAGACTGATATCTTGCATATATAAAGAAATCCTACAACTCCATGACAATAGTACAGACAGCCCAATTATAAAATGGGCAAAAGATATGAAAAGACAGTTCTCTGAAGAGGAAATACAAATGGCCAAGAAACACATGAAAAAATGTTCAGCTTCACTAGCTATTAGAGAGATGCAAATTAAGACCACAATGAGATACCATCTAACACCAGTTAGAATGGCTGCCATTAAACAAACAGGAAACTACAAATGCTGGAGGGGATGTGGAGAAATTGGAACTCTTATTCATTGTTGGTGGGACTGTATAATGGTTCAGCCACTCTGGAAGTCAGTCTGGCAGTTCCTTATTAAACTAGATATAGAGTTACCATTCGATCCAGCGATTGAACTTCTCGGTATATACCCGGAAGGTCGGAAAGCAGTGACACGAACAGATATCTGCACGCCAATGTTCATAGCAGCATTATTCACAATTGCCAAGAGATGGAAACAACCCAAATGTCCTTCAACAGATGAGTGGATAAATAAAATGTGGAATATACACACGATGGAATACTACGCGGCAGTAAGAAGGAACGATCTCGTGAAACATATGACAACATGGATGAACCTTGAAGAGATAATGCTGAGCGAAATAAGCCAGGCACAAAAAGAGAAATATTATATGCTACCACTAATGTGAACTTTGAAAAATGTAAAACAAATGGTTTATAATGTAGAATGCAGGGGAACTAGCAATAGAGAGCAATTAAGGAAGGGGGAACAATAATCCAAGAAGAACAGATAAGCTATTTAACGTTCTGGGGATGCCCAGGAATGACTATGGTCTGTTTATTTCTGATGGATATAGTAGGAACAAGTTCACAGAAATGTTGCTATATTATGTAACTTTCTTGGGGTAAAGTAGGAACATGTTGGAAGTTAAGCAGTTATCTTAGGTTAGTTGTCGTTTTCTTACTCCCTTGTTATGGTCTCTTTGAAATGTTCTTTTATTGTATGTTTGTTTTCTTTTTAACTTTTTTTTCATACAGTTGATTTAAAAAAGAAGGGAAAGTTAAAAAAAAAAAAGAGAAAAACAAGGAAAAAAAAAAAAGATGTAGTGCCCCCTTGAGGAGCCTGTGGAGAATGCAGGGGTATTCGCCTACCCCACCTCCATGGTTGCTAACATGACCACAGACATAGGGGACTGGTGGTTTGATGGGTTGAGCCCTCTACCATAAGTTTTACCCTTGGGAAGACGGTTGCTGCAAAGGAGAGGCTAGGCATCCCTATGGTTGTGCCTAAGAGCCTCCTCCCGAATGCCTCTTTGTTGCTCAGATGTGGCCCTCTCTCTCTGGCTAAGCCAACTTGAAAGGTGAAATCACTGCCCTCCCCCCTACGTGGGATCAGACACCCAGGGAAGTGAATCTCCCTGGCAACGTGGAATATTACTCCCGGGGAGGAATGTAGACCCGGCATCGTGGGACGGAGAACATCTTCTTGACCAAAGGGGGGATGTGAAAGGAAATGAAATAAGCTTCAGTGGCAGAGAGATTCCAAAAGGAGCCGAGAGGTCACTTGGGTGGGCACTCTTACGCACACTTTAGACAACCCTTTTTAGGTTCCAAAGAATTGGGGTAGCTGGTGGTGGATACCTGAAACTATCAAACTACAACCCAGAACCCATGAATCTCGAAGACAGTTGTATAAAAATGTAGCTTATGAGGGGTGACAATGGGATTGGGAAAGCCATAAGGACCACACTCCACTTTGTCTAGTTTATGGATGGATGAGTAGAAAAATAGGGGAAGGAAACAAACAGACAAAGGTACCCAGTGTTCTTTTTTACTTCAATTGTTCTTTTTCACTCTAATTATTATTCTTGTTATTTTTGTGTGTGTGCTAATGAAGGTGTCAGGGATTGATTTAGGTGATGAATGTACAACTATGTAATGGTAATGTAAACAATCGAAAGTACGATTTGTTTTGTATGACTGCGTGGTATGTGAATATATCTCAATAAAATGAAGATTTAAAAAAAAAAAGATTCCATCATTATATGTGGTCCTCTCTCTCTAGCTAAGCCAACTTGGTGGGTGAAATCACTGCCCTCCCCACTACGTGGGACCTGACTCCCAGGGGTGTAAATCTCCCTGGCAACGCGGGATATGACTCCCGGGGAGGAATCTGGACCCTGCATCGTGGGATTAAGATCTTGACCAAAAGGGGGTTGTGAAATGAAACGAAATAAAGTTTCAGTGGCTGAGAGATTCCAAATGGAGTCAAGAGGTCACTCTGGTGGGCATTCTTATGCATTATATAAATAACCCTTTTTAGGTTTTAATGTATTGGTGTCCCGGCCCGCGGGACGTTCAACGGAGACTCCGAATCCTGTGAGGGAGGAATGGTATGGGACAAGAGACGCAAGGAACGACAGCAAGACAGGTTTCTGATCAAGCTGCAAAATTTTATTGAAGAGGCAGAGCATATATACTCTAGGAGAAGGGGAAGTGGCTAGCAAGGGCTCGTGGTGGTCTAGGATTGGTGGCTGCTGTTGCTAGGGTAGATGGCAGATGTAAGGTTAGCACTTTTGGCGCGAACTAGCACTTTTGGCGCAAACTACTTCCGTAAAGAAGGCTGAGGGTAACTTAAGCTGTTGTTGCATCAGCCCTGGTGGCCATGTTGCATATTTCCGGCATTGCTGAGGGTGGATTTTATACATGCTACCTTAATCGCCCTCTACATCTCCTCCCTTTGTTTTTCAAAAGGATGGAGGAAGAATGCTGATCGAGCATTCTTTTGGCATTAACCTGCTGGGGGAAGTAGAGGCCTCATTCCCCAAGTTGTTTGTGGCTCTGTTTTTCTGGGGAGGGGAATTTGTGCAGAGCGAACCCCTATGCTAATGAGGCATACTTCTCAAGGAGCTCGAAAATGGCCTTTAATTGTTTTGGCCCTCCTTTGCAGTGCTTTGCCTCGCACCCAGCGGTACCAATCATAGCATAAGCTAGAAGCATATTTTCGAGTTATATGCTGCTCCCGTAGGAGGGGGCTTTCTTACCCGAAAGGGTGGGTAGCAGGCAGATTTTCTGGATCCACACCTTGGTCAGCGAGGTGAAGCCGGTGATAATGCACTTGAATAGGCTTGCCTAGGGCAGAATCAACTTGGTCCTTAACTAGCTGTATTATTCTTTTTATGGTCCAAGGTGCAAAAGATATTATAAGGAGTATGGTTATAAAGGGGCCTAATATAGGGAGGAGGTAAGGGAGAATTCCATTAAGCCCCCAGGAGGTACCTCCTTGGGTTTCTCGCTCACGTTTGCGGTTTTCAATTCCTTCCCTAAGTTTGGTCATGGAATCCTTAACTATGCCAGAATGGTCAGCGTAAAAGCAACATTCTTCGCCTAGTGCAGTACAAAGCCCTCCTTGCTTAAGGAAGAGCAGATCTAAGCCTCTCCTGTTTTGGAGAACAACCTCCGATAGGGATGTAAGGGATTTTTCAAGATGGGTGATGGAGGTTTCAATGTGGGCTAAATCTTCATCTATAGCAGCTCTTAGGTGGGAGAAGCCTTGGTTTTGGAGAACGACAGAGGCGATTCCGGTGCCCAGGCCAGTAATACCTGTAAGTTGGGCTTCTTTTAGTTGCTGGCTGCATGTAGGCTGGGCGTGTTCTGGGCAGGCTACAGCAAAGTTGGCGACGTGCTGGAAGAGAAAAAAGGAGAGAAATTTTTTCTCAGGGAGGGGTTTGTTCCCTGGAAAGGTTATTGTTAAAGGGAAGGGGGGATTTTGGGGCTTGTTTTGACAGTGGAGGATTAATATGTCTAATTAGTCTTTCTGGAAGCCAGCGAGGACCCTCTTTTTCTTGGTCATATATGCAAGCAGAACCTCGTCCCCAGATGATAACGGGGTCAGGTCCATTCCATTTTGATGTTGAGGGGTCACGCCACATAACAGTGGCTTGTTGCATCTGTGTTTTGGGACGCCAATGTCTGTCGGCTGCAGATTGTCCTTCATCGTCCAGAGTTAGGAAGTTAAGAACAAAAAGAGCATGATGTAAAAGGTCTCGGGGACGTTGTTTCGTGAGATTGAGAGTGCTTTCGGCTAAGCGGCACAGAGCATTTTTTAGGGTGCGATGTGCTCGTTCTACTATGCCTTGCCCCTGGGGGTTATACGGTATTCCTGTAGTATGCTTGATTTGTAATTGTTGACAGAAGGTTTGAAAATTTTTGCCAGTATACCCAGGTCCATTATCTGTTTTAATGGTTTTAGGCTGGCCTAAAACGGTGAAACAATGCAGTAAATGAGAGATAACATGTTTTGAAGCTTCTCCTGTTTGCAAACTAGCTTGAATAAATCCACTATATGTGTCAATGCAAACATGAATATATTTAAGTTGCCCAAAGCTGGCAAAGTGCGTGACATCCATTTGCCAGATTTCATTTGGGATAAGCCCTTTTGGGTTAACTCCTAAATGAGGGACTGGCAGTTGGGTTACACAGTTTTTGCAGGCTTTAACAATTTCCCTTGCTTGTTCCCTTGTAATATTAAATTTTAGGCGGAGGGTGTTTGCATTTAGGTGGTGTTGGGCATGGGCTTGGGAAGCTAAGGTTAGAGAATCACAGAGATTGGGGCATATTAACTGAGTGGCAGCATCTGCTAGCACATTGCCTTTTGCAAGAGGACCTGGTAGATTTTGGTGGGCACGGAGGTGCCCCACAAAAAAGGGGTGCTGCCGTTTGAGAATTAATTTTTGTAACTTTGAAAATAAGGGGACTGCATTGGTGGATGGTTTGATAAATGGAGTTGTTTCTAATAGTGGTACAGACTGAGCTATGTACGCGCTATCAGTGTATAAATTAAAAGGTTGGTTTTGAAGGTGGGAAAAAACCTGCAGGACTGCATAGAGCTCGACAAGTTGAGCTGAGGTATAGAGAGAGCACACGGAAAATGCTTGACCCTGGATGACATATGCTGCAGTCCCATTTGCTGAACCATCAGTAAAGACTAAGGTAGCAGAGTCTATGGGTTTTGCTTTAGTGACCTTTGGGAAAGTGAATTGATGGATTTTAGCGAACTGGATTAATGGGTCGTTTGAGTAATGATTATCAATATCGCCTAGGAATGAAGAGCATGCGATAGCCCATTCATCGCTGGTTTGGAAAAGCCAATGGATTTGATCTTGGGTGTATGGGACAATAAGGGAATCGGGATCTTTTCCAAACAGTTGGCGGCTGGTTTGCCGGCCTTTAATTATGAGGGCAGCTATAAGAGCAACGTATGGCGAGAGCACTTTTGTTGGAGTAGCTGGGAGGTGAACCCAGAGTAGTGGGTGGCCTCGCCCGTTTGGTTGTTTTAAATTGGATTGCCAGAATACGCCTGTAGGCGTGTGAATTGTATTAAGAATTATAAAAATTAAAGGCTGGTGGTAGTTTATTTGAAAGCAAGTTTGATTTTGGATAGCTTGATTTATGATGGTAAGCGCTTGCATTGCCTCTGGAGTTATGCTTCGGGGAGAGGAGGGACTTGCGTCTCCTTTTAAAATATTAAAGAGTGGTAGGAGAGTTTCAGTGGGTAGTTTTAGGTAGGGGCGAAGCCATTGAATGTCTCCTAAGAGTTTTTGGAAGTCATTCAACGTTAGCAAATGGGAGGTTCGCAATTGAATGCGGGGTGTTAAAACTTGTTGGTGCCAAAGTTCGAACCCTAGATAAGAAAAAGGGTCTGAGGTTTGTACCTTGTCGGGGGCTATTTGAAGACCTTTTGCTGTTAAATTTTTAAGAAGGTCTTGAAAGCAAAAATGTAATTTATCTACGTCCTCACCTGCTAATAGGACATCATCCATGTAATGAAGAATGTAGATTTGTGGCCATAGCTGTCTGATAGGGTTAATGGCTTCAGCAACAAATTTTTGGCATAAAGTCGGACTATTGGCCATGCCCTGTGGTAAGACTTTCCATTGAAACCGGGGCATAGGGCCTTGAAAATTGATTTGAGGGACGCTAAAGGCGAAATATTGCCTGTCTTCTGGGTGAAGAGGTATGGAGAAAAAACAATCCTTTAAATCTATAACTATTTTGTAAAAGTTGACAGGGATAGCAACTGGTGAAGGGAGACCGGGTTGCAGTGCTCCCACAGGTACCATGGCTTTGTTTACGGCGCGCAAGTCTTGTAGCAGTCTCCATTTACCTGATTTTTTTCTTATAACAAAAATAGGAGTGTTCCAAGGGGACTGAGTAGGTTCAATATGTCCGGCATTAAACTGTTCCTGTACTAACTTTATAGCCGCTAGGGTCTTTTCCTGAGTCAGGGGCCATTGATCAACCCATACTGGTTCTATGGATTTCCACGAAATTTTTTCAGCATGGGGTACAGGGATGTCAATGGCCATCAGGCTAAATTTTGGGGGAGCCCAAGTCCTGTTCTACCTGTATTAGGTGTTATAGAGATGGGCAGTTTTATTCCTTGATTAGCTTTGCCTAGGCCTTTGCCAGGGAGAAAATTCATTTTGAGCATTTGAGCAGTAACTGTATCACTAGGGCTGCACATAAAAACTTTCATTTGAGTTAAGATATCTCTGCCCCATAGATTAGCGGGGAGATGGGGGATAACATATGGTATAACTGTACCAGCGTTCCCTTCCTCAACCTCCCATTTTAGGGCTTGTGAACTTTGTAGAGGATTTGTGGCTTCTCCTATTCCCTGTAGGTGGGTGGCAGCGGCCGTGAGAGGCCAGGATTTAGGCCAGTGATTTGAGGATATAATTGTGGCGTCAGCCCCTGTGTCTAAAATACCTTCAAATGATTTACCATTTAATTTTAATCGTAAGATGGGTCGATTATGGGATATTGGCTGTGCCCAAAAAATATCGGAAGATCCAGGGCCCTCTGTGGGGTGCTGGGTTTTTTTGAAGTTTGAGTTAATGCATTGAAGGGGGAGGATTACAAGCTGTGCTATTCGGGTGCCGGGAGGAATAGAGACAATGTTGCTTGAGGTGGCTGCGATTATTTTTATTTCACCCTTAAAATCATTATCCAGCACACCTGGGGTGATTTGAATCCTGTGAAGGGCGGTACTGGCTCTTCCTAAGATGAGGCCAAAGGTATTTGGGGGCAGTGGTCCATAAACTCCCGTTGGTATGAGGAGAGGACTGTTTTCTGGGGTTAATATTGATTTGGAGGTGGTACAGAGGTCCATCCCTGCGCTTTCTGCTGTTGCTCTCCATAAGTCTGCGACATAGCAGCGTGGTTTATAGTTGGGAGCGCAGGTACTGCGACTGGGGATGGCTGAACAAACCGTATTGCCCCTGGGTTTGTTCTGGTTGGGGCCTGGGGCTGGCCCCATTGGAAGTTTCCCTGGAGCTTAGGCTTAAGGGGTTGGCCATTAATGTCTGCGTTAGAGTGGCATTCAGATGCCCAATGGAACCCCTTTTTACAGCGGGGACAAATAGAGGGCGGCAATGGGGGTTTATTAGTAATGGGTAAGGAGGAACCGGTTTGTGGCAAGGGGCAATTTTTTGAAAAATGGCCAGGTTGCTTACAGTTATAGCATGTTGGAGGCTTTGCTTGTGCCGTAAAATTTTTATGCTGCACTACAAAATTTTGAAGGGCGGCACCAATGGCTATTCCAAGAGTTTGAGTGGGCCCAATGCCAGAACAGAGCTTTATGTAATTATTAAGGTTGGTATTACGAAAGGGGCGGATTGCTGCTTGGCAGGCAGCGTTAGCATTTTCATAGGCCAGGTGTTTAATAAAATCACTTTCGTTTTCGCTGGCCCCAAATAAGCGCTCAGCCACGTTTTGCAGGCGGCTAAGGAATTCGCTATACGGTTCATCAGGTCCCTGTCTTAATTTAGCAAGAGAGGCAGTGGCGGCACCCTTTTGCGGAAGTTTCTTCCATGCTCTAAGCGCGGCCGTTTGTATTTGCGCTAAGAGACCTGGGGGGAATTGAGCCTGTTTATTATTCTGATGGTAGGGGCTTTGACCTAAAAATTTGTTTAATGTCCAGGTTTTAGAGGTGGCTTTACGGGCATTACGGGTGGCATACTTTTTACAATGCCCTTCATAATCGGATTTCCACAACAGGAAATCGCCGCCGGACAGGGCAGCTCTGGCTAATTGGGACCAATCGTTAGGAGTGAGTTCTTTTTCACTGAGACTCTCTAATAGGGTGAGCGTGAAGGGGGCGGTAGCGCCATAATCACTCACTGCCTTTTTAAATTTTTCTAAATATTTTAAACTGAGTTTTTTATATTTAACTGTTGAAGTAGTACTAGCTTCTTCCTGCTCTTCTTCGTTAGAACTAGGGGGATTTGATTGTTCCTCTTCCTCGCTTTCGCTACTAGAATCGCCACTTTGGGAGCTGGCAGCGCCATTTTGGGTTTGACTACGTGTAACTGGAAAGGCGTAGGTGTGGTGAGCGCAATGGGGACGTGATGAGGGGGCATTTTCTGGAAGCACAAGGGCTGCAACGCTTTGAGTTGCCGACCGGAGGTTGGCGAGCAAATTGGCGGCTCACAGCCGCTCTTGATTAAAAGTTTCTCTAAAGTTATCGGCGTGTAGCCGGAGGTTTTCTGTGGCCTCTTCCAAAGCGCGGAACTGAGGTAAGGACGTGACTGAATAAAAATGAGAATATGGTTTTGGAAAATCGGGTGCGTAAGGGGGTGGCCAAAACGGAGGAAGGGAGTTGATCTCCAAAGAGGGAGAGATTTTAGCCTCCGGTTCCTCCAAAAAGGGAGAAATTTTAACCTCTGGTTCGATATTGTGCTGATCGGGTGATAGACTAGCTTGACTGGTTGGGGTATTTGGCCTATCCCTGTTGGGGTTTTTGTTTAGGGGATCCTCAGGTATGTTAATAATTACTGAGCTGCATGCTGAAGCGGGACGAGAGTGCTCTCTTAAAGCTTCCTCTCCTTTTTTGCAGAGGTTTTGAATGTCTGGAGCTAAAGAATGGACTCTTAAGATTTCATTAATTAGATTCCAATAAGAAAAGGCAGTAACCGGGACCTTTTCAGGACCAAAGGTCCAGGAATAATCTTTTAAACAGTCGCCGACTCTTAGCCAGCATTGGTGGTCTATAGTACCTTCTTGAGGGAACCAAGGGCAGGTTTTTAACAAAAAAATCAAAAAAGCGTGTGAGATCTTTTTTCTTAACTCTAGTTCCTCGTGCCTTGAGCGATTGTTTGACCTGACTAATATATAATTCATGTTGGGAGATTGCTTGTCCCATGTTGGGGGTGGGGGCTTACCTTTTGTTGCTTTCTTTTCTTCTTTCCGTTTCTTCCTTTCGCCGGCACTGATCGACTGCTGAACGGATCTGTCTCGCGAGCGCGCCTCCCCGCGGCGATCCCAGGTGCGGTGAGTGTGAGAGGCCTCTCTCCTTGAGTGCGGCGTTCCGTCTCTCACAGAACTCCGGGCCCCACGTTGGGCGCCAGTTTGTCCCGGCCCGCGGGACGTTCAACGGAGACTCCGAGTCCTGTGAGGGAGGAATGGTATGGGACAAGAGACGCGAGGAACGACAGCAAGACAGGTTTCTGATCAAGCTGCAAAATTTTATTGAAGAGGCAGAGCATATATACTCTAGGAGAAGGGGAAGTGGCTAGCAAGGGCTCGTGGCGGTCTAGGATTGGTGGCTGCTGTTGCTAGGGTAGATGGCAGATGTAAGGTTAGCACTTTTGGCGCGAACTAGCACTTTTGGCGCGAACTACTTCCGTAAAGAAGGCTGAGGGTAACTTAAGCTGTTGTTGCATCAGCCCTGGCGGCCATGTTGCATATTTCCGGCATTGCTGAGGGTGGATTTTATACATGCTACCTTAATCGCCCTCTACATATTGGAATAATAGAAGTAAATACCTGAAACTAACAAACTCCAACCCAGTAGCCTTGACTCTTGAAGACGACTGCATAACAATGTAGATTACAAGGGGTGACAATGTGATTGGGAAAGACTTATGGCTCACATTCCCTTTATCCAGTGTATGGATGGATGAGTAGAAAAATGGAAACAAAAAGCTAAAGGAAAAATGTAGGGGGGACGATATGGGTGTTCTTTTTTTTACTCTTATTTTTTCCTATTCTCATCTTCACTTTTTCGGGTACAAGGAAAATGTTTAAAAAAATAGATGGGGGTGATCAATGAACAACTATATGATGGTAATGTGAACAACTGTACACTTTGAATGATTGTATGGTATGTGAATATATCTCAATAAAATTAAATATAAAAAAAAGAAAAAAAAAAAGAAAAAGATAGAATATGAACATTCGTAGAAAAAGATAGAATATGAACATTCGTAGAGACAGAAAGTAGAGTACCAGGAGCAGGGTGGAGGGGAAATGGGGAATTAATGCATAATGGGTGTAGGGTTACTGTTTGAGGAGATGGGAAAGGTGTGGTAATGGATGAGGTAAGGGTAGTGCAACACTGTGAATGGGATTAATCTCTCAGAATGGTATGCTTGGGGGGGTGGATATGGGAAAGTTTATGTGGTATATATGTTTCCACAATTTAAAAAAAAAGGAGAGATGAAAGAGACAATGACAAGTAAATGCAATACCTGATTCTGGATTGGATCTAATAATAGAGGAAAAAGAACCCAAAAGGACATTGTGGTAACATACGGGGGAAAATGGAATATATATTATAAGCTTTATATCAATATTAATTTTCTTGAACTTCATATCTATACTTAAGATGGTTACATAAATGAATATCCGTGTTCTTAGGATATGTACATGGCAGTATTAAGTGTTCAAGGAGCATGATGTATACAACCTACTTTCAAATGTTTAGAAGATAGATGATAGATAAGATAGATAATAGACAGATGGAATCACAGCAAATGTGGCAAAATGGTAAAAGTTGGTGGATCTAGCTTCTGGGTGGGGTTATGTTGGAAGATCTCTGTATGGGTTTTGTATTATATTTGCAACTGTCCTGTAAGTTTGAAATTATTCAAAAATTAAAAGTTTTTAAGAAATAAAATAAAGGCCCACATTAGAAGCCAAAAAGAGAGTGGGCAAAGTACTTGAACAGACATTTTTCCAAAGAAGGTATACAAATGGCCAATAAGCACATGAAAGGATGCTCAACATCATTAGCCATTAGGTAACACAAATCAAAACCACAATGAGATACCACTTCACACAACTAGGAGCTATAACAGAACAAAACAAAACAACAACAAAAAAAAAACAATGAGAGTGGAAAATACTGCTTTTTATGATCCTTGTGGGTTGGCAAGGATGTTGAGAATTTGGAACCCTCTTACATTGATGGTGGGAATGTAAAATGGTGTGTTTTACAGCATTAAAATAGTTTGGTAGCTCTTCAATAAGTTAAACAGAATCACTGAGTGTCCCAGACATTCCTCATGAGATATATACCCAAAAGAATTGAAAAGAGGTGTTCAAATCAAAACTCTGAGGCTCTGTTTTTTTTTGTCTATTTTCTTTCTGTTGTTAAATAGGATAATTTCTACTGTTCTGTTTTCAAGTTCATTGATTCATTCCGTCTATTTTCTTCCTGTTGTTAGATTAGACAATTTCTAAAGTTCTGATTTCAAGTTCATTGATTTGTTCCTCTGTACCCTTGTCATATAGATGAGCTAAAGATGGACCTTGTGTATTGCCCCTGTGTTATTTAACAAGCCTAAGCTTGTTAGCCTGAAAAGTCCAGTGGCACTAAACTAAAATTTTTACACATATAATTGCTTTAAAAATAGCCAAAATAAGCAATGCTTGGCCATTTAGAGCTGTCCTTCTTTGCATATCCTGAGAAACTGTGCCCAACATAAGATAAAATCCTGTAGTTATAAGACCTTGAATTGCTTCTGTCCCTTGGAGCTCTCTGATCCAGACACTCCCTGCCTTGCTAACTCTGCAACATTGCCTGGACACATAAGCTCCCCTTCCCATTCTCCTCTCTCCTGGGAGTTCCCTTGCCCTCTTCCCCTACTAGTGGTTCCTTGAAGCCTCTGGAAGGTCTCCTGCTGAGAAAGATCACCATTCTCAGGCAACCTGCCCAAGCACCACACATACAAGTCTTGTGTGTTAACTGCCATGTATTAGTGAAATCTTTTTCTTGATCAACTCTGAAATTTTTGAATTTACTGTAACCCTCCATATTGCTGTAGAGCCCATTCATTCATTGTTTTTCAAAAATTCTGTTGTATTTTTCCATTCAAAATTTCCATTTGGATCTTCAATTTCTTTGCTGAGGTTTCATATTTTTTACTGGTGTCAAATGTGTTTGTAATTGCTCATTGAAGCATTTTGTGATGGTTGCTTTAACATTTTTGTCAGCTAAGTCTATCATCTCCGTCACCTCTGTGTTGTCATCTACTGATTTTCATTCAAGTTGAGATGTTCTAGTTCTTGGTATCATGAGCAATTTTCTACCGAAACTTGGATGCTTGGAGCTTATGTTATGAGACTCTGCATCTCATTTCAATCTTCTGCATTAAGTGGCTTCCTCTGACACTGTTCTCACAGTAGGAGAAGGGATGCCACCTTCTTACTGCCAGATGTGGGAAGAAGTTCAGATTCTGCCCTTAATCTCTGCTGGTGTGAGTGGGCATGAGGCCACAGTTTTATTGGTGATATTTGGCTAGAGTAGAGCCATTATTGTCTACAAGTTTTCTGTCTTACTAAGCTTCCCTCGTCCTTGTTCTTTGGCTAGAGAGCATGTTTTTGTTGGGACTTTTTTGCCTAGACCACTTGGCATTTCAGGGTTGCATGCCTGGGATATGTGAGGCAAAAAGAAAACCCAGTGAACAGACCCATGTTGTCCCTTGGGACCCATAGTCCCTACCCAGCCTGCCTTATCTCCAACTTCCAGAGTCTTATGTTTAGTTTTCTCTATATTACCCAGGGATTTTAATTGTACTTATTAGGAGCAATAGGGAAAAGTATGTCTTTTCTAACGTTGCTGAGGCAGAAATCCCTCTTCTATCATTTGTAAGTTATTACTTCTATCTTGTTCATCTGTTGTTTCCTTGCTCTTCTAAGTGCCTATTGCACATATAAATGATATTTTAGATCTATTTTTGTATTTTCCCCTTTCTCTCACAATTTCAAATCTGCCATTTTTCTGAGTCCTGTGATAATTTATCAAGCTGTTCTTAAAATTTATTTTGTACTCTGCCATATCTGTGCTGCTAATTATAGTTCCTAAGTAAAATTGTTTCACCTTATTGACCTCAGTTTGTTCATTTATATAATAGAGGAATTGGAATAGATGGTCTTTAACTTCCTACTCGCCTCTAAAGACGCACTATTACCATAATGGTTCGTGAACTAATGGTTAATTACTAGCTATGGGTTCTATGTCCTCATATGTAAAATGGGAATGAGTGACTATATTTCAGAGTTGATGTGAATATTGACACATAACATTTTTAGAATAATGTCTAGAAAATAATACTCAATTATTGATAACTATTGTTTAAAAACCTATGATTCCAGGAGGGACCTAAGATAGCGACTAGCTGAGACAGGGCGAAAAAAACACCTCCATGAAAAACACTAGCTAAAAACCAGAAAGTGACCTAGAATACCGGTTACAGCGATGCACCAACTGAATGAGGGCTCCTAGCTCCAGAGGGGCCGTATACTTGGTGAAACCGGGACTTGGCATTCTGAAACGAGTGAGTAAGCTGGCTGGAAGACCCGCAGCCACGCGGTAGGCTGGGGAAGCCAGGGTTCAGCGTATGGAGACTGAAGGGGGGTCCCTTTCCCTTAATCCTAAAGCATCTGCAAAGCAACAGTGTTGTGTAAACGGCATTAGGCCATGAGGAGGGGGGAGTGAGACTGGGCCTGTACCAGTTAAAGGAAGCAAAACTTTACCGTTTAGGGGAGGCAAAGCTGCGGTTGCACGCATCAGCCAAGCATAACCCTTTTAACAATAACTGCTCCAGGTCCAAGTGAAACTTTTTGTAACCCTTTAATAATCAATAGCTGCTCCAGTTCCAAGTGAAACTCTTTGTGAAATTGTTTTCGTGAAATTGTTTTTTATGATCAACAACTGCTCCAGCTCCAAGTGAAACTCTTTGTGAAATTGTTTTTGTGATCAAGAGCTAACTGCCAACTCTGCTTCTGTTAGAATAGCTTGCTTGCTTGCGTTTCTAGGATACGGTTTCTGTCTATATAAGGCACCAGCGCACACAGGTGGGGGCTGCTTGCTGAACTCCCTGCACGGAGTAAGAGACGGCAGCCGCCGGCTAGCTGGCTGATAAAGGCTCTTTAAATTCTATTTGGCTGTCTCGTACTTTAACTCACGGGCACCATAACAGAGACCAGCTGGCTGTCTAAAAAAAAAGAGCGGCTCCAGTAGCAATTGTGGGAACCACGCAGTAAAACACAGCAAGAGGGTGCTGGGCTGGTCTCTTGCTGTCTGGCCGGGAAGATAGCCCGCAGCAGATACCCTTGGGTTCGGGGGAATGGAGGGGAGAGCCAGAAGCAGAAAGAAACCCCGCAGCTAGCAGCTAGCCCCCGGAGGGCTGGATAAATTCCTGCCCAGGGCCGTGCCTGCAGCCCAAAGCCCCACCAGTTGTCCCGGAGCTGGGAAGGAGGAACGGTGTGAGGAGGAGGGGGCTGAGACACCCAGTCGGCCACTTTTGCTTTGGGCTGGGAGTGCACCGCCGCAAGGCCCGGCGGCCCGGGGCTTCCCTTGTGGGACAGCGTGCACTGATGACGTAGCACAGCCTTCCCTTGGCTGAGCTCCTGGAGGAGCACGGCTGGGAGGGGGGATCTGCTCGGAGAACCCAGGGATGCTACACCAAGTCTGGTGGTTGATGGATCAGCGAGTGAGAAAGGCTGGGGCTGAACTGAAATGAAGGCTTAGACTTTTGCAGCAGCCTTGAATCTCCAGGAACCCAGGGGATTTGAATATTGAAGCTGCCCTTCCTCCCTGGCTACCCGTACACACGCCCCACATTCAGGGCGGACAGCTCCAGCAATACACCCAAACTGAGTTCTCCAACTGAACCCACAAGAATCATTTCCCCACACAAAGCGGAAAAAATGTTGAGAACCGACTCGAGGGATATACGTGACTCACAGACGCCATCTGCTGGTTAGTTAGAGAAAGTGTACGTCACCAAGCTGTGTTCCTGAAAAATTAGATCGATATCCCTTTTTCTTTACAACTTGAAAGAGCCCTATCAAGCAAAACAAATGCCAAGAGGCCAAAAACAACAGAAAATCTTAATGCATATGATAAAACCAGAAGATATGGAGAATCCAACTCCAAACATACAAACCAAAATCTCGGAAGATACAGTATACCTCGCAAAATTAATCAAAGAACTACAATCGAGGAACGAAAACATGGCAAAGGATTTAAAGGACATCAAGAAGACCATGGCTACATAAAGAAGACCCTAGAAGAGCATAAAGAAGACATAGCAAGAGTAAATAAAAAAATAGAAGATCTTATGGAAATAAAAGAAACTGTTGGCCAAATTAAAAAGACTCTGGATATTCACAATACAAGGCTAGAGGAAGCTGAACAACATCTCAGTGTCCTAGAATCCCAAAGAACAGAAAATGAAAGAACAAAAGAAAGAATGGAGAAAAAAATAAAAAAAATCGAAATGGATCTCAGGGATACGATAGATAAAATAAAACGTCCAAACTTAAGACTCATTGGTGTCCCAGAAGGGGAAGAGAAGGGTAAAGGTCTAGAAAGAGTATTCAAAGACATTGTTGGGGAAAACTTCCCCAACCTTCTACACAATATAAATACACAAAGCATAAATACCCAGAGAACTCCAAATAGAATAAATCCAAATAAACCCACTCCAAGACATATTCTGATCAGACTGTCAAATACTGAAGAGAAGGAGCAAGTTCTGAAAGCAGCAAGAGAAAAGCAATTCACCACATACAAAGGAAACAACATAAGACTAAGTAGTGACTACTCAGCAGTAACCATGGAGGCGAGAAGGCAGTGGCATGACATATTTAAAACTCTGAGAGAGAAAAATTTCCAACCAAGAATACTTTATCCAGCAAAACTCTCTTTCAAATTTGAGGGAGAGCTTAAATTTTTCACAGACAAACAAATGCTGAGAGACTTTGCCAATGAAAGACCTGCCCTTCTCCAGATTCTGAGGGGAGCCCTGCTGGAGGAGAGACAGGGAAAGGAGAAAGAGATATAGAGAATTTTAACAGACATATATAGAACCTTACATCCCAAATCACCAGGACACTCACTTTTCTCTAGTGATCACAGATCTTTCTTGAGAAGGGACCATAAGCTGGGACATAAAACAAGCCTCAATAAATTAAAAAAAAAACACATTGAATATACTCAAAGCACATTCTCCAACCACAATGGAATACAAATAGAAGTCATAATTTTTGAACTGTAATTCCACTAGTTACTTCCTACATGATATAAAATACACAAACTCTAAGGACAAATCAGTGGTTTTGAACTCAACGTAAAATATGTAATTTTAGACAACTATATAAAGGTGGGGGAATGAAGGAGTATAGGAACATAGTTTATGTGTCCTATTGAAGTGAAGGTGGTATCAAAGAAAAACAAGATTGATATGGATTTAAGAGGCTAATTTTAAGCCCCACAGTAAACACAAAGAAATTATCAGAGAATATAACGATAGAGATGAAAAGTAGAGTTTGGGTTAAGAGAAATGGGGGAAGGGGCAATGGGGAGTTAAGAAATGAGTGTAGGATTGCTGTTTGAGGTGAAGGGAAATTTCTAGTAATGGATGGTGGGAAAGAGCATTACAACATTCTAAACGTGATTAATCCCACTAATGAAAGGCTAGGGAGGGAGTGGAATGGGAAGATTTAGGCGGTATATATGTTTCCACAACTGAAAAAAAAAAAAAAGTCAGTCTAACTAGATGACAATTGAATACTAAGGATGAACTTGGATGGGACAGGAGGATAGAGGACAGGTGGCTCAAAGGGACATAGTTGAGACATAAGGAAAAGGAAATATAGAATGTAAGCTTTGTATCATTGATGAATCTCTTGTACTTCTTAGCTGCGCTTAATGGGATTGCATAAAAGAATGTTCTTGTTCATGGGAAGTGTATACGTGAATTATAGTGAATGCTCAAGGATGCGTGCAGCTAACTCTCATATGTTCAGACGACAGAGCAATAGATGATGGATGATAGGGAGGGAGGGAAAGAAATAGCAATGTGACAGCAAGTTAAAGTTGGTGGATTGAGCTACCAGGGGAGAGGGGGTCAGGGTATGATGGAATTCTGTGTATGGGGCTAGTATTGTTTTTGCAACTGTTCATATAACTTTGAATTTTATTTCAAAATAAAAACAAACAAACAAAAAAAAAAAAAAAAACACACAAAAACCTATGATTCCAGAAGGGACAAAAGTAGAGGAATAGAAAAGGCTCAATGTTAAGAGTGGGAGCTGATCTCTGCCTTTGATGATGAAGACATTTCGAAAACTGAGAATTGAAAATTAAAGTGGGTGGACA
Organism: Choloepus didactylus; assembly: GCF_015220235.1. Lineage (NCBI taxonomy): Eukaryota > Metazoa > Chordata > Mammalia > Pilosa > Megalonychidae > Choloepus > Choloepus didactylus. The sequence goes on from NC_051333.1 coordinate 18,641,908, forward strand.
TACCAGTCAGAAGAAAAGGCATAAGTAAATGTTAATGTGTAAAAGCATAAAACAAGTTCTAGGACTGTCAGACAATCTTTTTAACTGATACACAAAATATATGTTCTAAGTGTGATAAAAACTAAAAATGTAGAAAGTAAACAAAATATGAAAGACCTTGAATGTTGGTGAAAGTTCAGACTGTTCTTTATAAACACTGGAGAATGATAGAGGTATTTTCAGCATGGTAATGAGATAAACAAGGGTTACTTTTTAGATTTCTTTTAGATTTCTCAGGGAGATAAAATGGAGATTAGATGTTTATCCAACAGCCACATCCTTTCTGGCTCTAACATCTCAAAAATTCACTTTCTCCTGGATTATGCCTCAGACTTGGAATCCTTCAATTTTCTTAGCAACCTAGGCAGCCAGACACTCAAATATTTCCACTATATAGAATTAGAGGGGAAATGGTTCTGATTTTGCAGATGAAAAATTTAGATGTGACTGTGTAGTGATCTAGAGACTGTATACTCTGAGGCCTCTTCAGTCCTACTTCTCAGTCCTGTCAGCTCAGCCACTGTAGTCAACCTTCCTAAGCCATTCTGTGCCACCCCTCCTCCCCCAGTACAGGAATGGATTAGATTCAAGAACATTTTTCTGGGGTACATATAGCTTCAAACCATCACAAGCAGATTACAGTAGTTAGGAATTACAGAAAGGGGTATAAGCATATAACCTGGCTCATATTGAGGGATTTTTATATGAAGATGAGGGATGCAAATGTAGAGGCAATAAAAATAAATAATAACACCCAATGTCTCTGCCAATCATTTCAATTTGCCTTTGGAAATGCCAGTCATATCATAAACACTGCAAATGGGCTAAAATTCATCACTAAAAATACCACTTTCTGTCTTAACTAAGGTCATGCTTTTTCTGGGGATTATTCTTCCCCTAAAATCCTCTGGGATTTTGCTCATTTCCCATGCCCCACATTCCATGGATCCCAGAACGAAAAGTGGGTGTTACCATCTATGATATAATCCATTCCTGTGGGTGTGAACCCCATTGCAAATAGGACCTTCTGATGAGGTTACTTCAGTTGAGGTGTGACCCACCCCAATTTGAATGGATCTCAATCCTATTTTTATAGTGTGCTTTAAGAGAATGAAATTCAGAGAAAGAGAAAGCTAGAAGCTGAAATCAATAAAACCTGGAAGAGAAGGGAGAGACCAGAAGATGCTGTCATGAGCCTTACCATGTGGCAGAGGAGCCAAGGACCACCAGCAGCTGGTCTTGGGAAGAAAACATCACCTTGACGATGCCTTGTTTTGGACATTTTCCTAGTCTCAAAACTGTGAGTGAATAAATTCCCATTGTTTAAGCCAAACCATTTCATGGTATTTGCTTAAGCAGCCTGGGAAACTAAAACATTACTCAAACTTATTCTAAGAATATAGTTGTAAGAAGAGTTTATGGATCTAAGCTTATTTTTATAGGAACTGTTGTGTTTCAGTTCAATTTGCTCAAACCCATACCAGTAAATTAATTGTTAAGAACCTCATCTTCACAGAAATTGCTGTGTTCAGCTAGGTTCACTGATCTCCAGGTCTTTACCCCTCAATCACTGAAGACTTTAACTCCAGTTTTTGAATCTTCTTTATCTCTGTTTCCTGCATGGAAATTATTTTATGCATGGAAACTTATCCAATTGGTTGGCCCTACTTTTCTCACATATACTTTTAACAATGGTAGATGTTCCAGTTTGCCAATGCTGTTGTTATGCAAAACACCAGAAATGGATTTGCTTTTATAAAGGGGGTTTATTTGGATACACAGTTACAGTCTTAAGGCCATAAAGTGTCCAAGGTAATGCATCAACAATTGGGTACCTTCACTGGAGGATGGCCAATAGCATCCAGAAAACCTCTGTTAGCTGGGAAGGCACGTGGCTGGTATCTGCTCTGGAGTTCTGGTTTCAAAATGGCTTTCTCCCAGAATGTTCCTCTCTAGGCAGCAGCTCCTCAAAAATGTCACTCTCAGTTTCTCTTGGGGCATTTGTCCTCTCTTAACTTCTCAGGAGCAAAAGTCTGCTTTCAAAGGCCATCTCCAAATTGTCTCCGTAAGCTGCAGCTCCTCTCTCAGCTCCTGTGCATTCTTCAAAGTGTCCCTCTTGGCTGTAGCAAGCTTGCTCCTTCTGTCTGGGCTTATATAGTGTTCTAGTAAACTAATCAAGGTTCACGCTGAATGGGCAGGGCCACACCTCCATGGAAATTATCTAACCAGAATTACCACCTACACTTGGGTGGGTTGCATATCCATGTAAACACTCAATCAAAGAATTAAAATCTAATCAACACTAATAGGTCTGCCCAAACAAGACTGCATCAAAGATAATGGTGTTCTGGGGGGACATAATACATTCAAACCAGCACAGTGGAGAATAAGAATTAATGAGAACATAGCTTATGTATTATAAATTTAATTTAAAAGAGGAAAGTATTTATCAGTTTCATTTATGTAATCCATTCTGAAAGCTTAAATACTACCAAACTTATTCCACAAAGAGTCAAAAAGATAAGTTGGCAAAGGAAGGTTTCTACAAGGAACACAATAAATGGCTTTTGTTTGCTGACTTTTATTACACAAGTAATACATGTAATTTTTAAAGAATAGAACAAAATATAAAAGCATAAAGAAAAACAACAAAATCACCCATAATTCCAGCTATTCATGATTATCACTCTTAACATTTATTAACCATTCTTCCTCATATTTTATTCTGAACGTACACAGAAAGGGTTTCTTGTATGGAAATGGTTACTTATATCACATCTTGTTTTGTTGGCTTACCTACTACACCCTAGTGAGCTATATATTTTTACTGCACTGTAAAAGCATCCAAAAGCAATGAAAAGAGTAGTCTAAGAGCAATATAAAGTACCTGCCATGTGGTTTCCCACTTCACTCTGTTCACGCTTTTTGGCTACTCCCCAGGGGTTAGGAGAGAGAGGCAGAGACAGAGGAACTCTTGCTTCACGGATCACTGAAGGAAAAGAGTTCTCACAAAGGGTGTTAGCCCTTTGACTTATACATGGCCCCTTTGGAAGGATGAGCCTGGATGGTTAACCATAATTAATGGGGGAGAAAACAGGGCCCAGAGTAGGAAGAGCCAGGTCAAGGTCATGTCACAATTTGGGGATAACGGGGGGCTGGTTTCCATTTCTCCCAAAAAATTCCATCTTCCCTCTTTTTAGGCATTCAAAACAAATAAACCATTCATGCATAATTTTTTTGCAAACTTATAATTTCTCTAAAAATATTTTAAAATAATTAAAAAATGATAGTCATGATTATGAATTGGCTTTGCTCTAGTTTTAAAATATCTCATGAATTTGTCAATTTCCCTCTCTGGTTATTTTAATTTTAGTTTTATGAATATTCTCAGGCTGTTATTTAGGAACATATAAGATTAGAAGCATTGTATCTTCTTGATGAATTGAAATTTTGACCATTCTCTAGTGACTTAACCTCTAGTAATATGTTTGTCTAAAAGTCTATTTTGTCTTGTATTTAGATACAGCTTTCTCTTGGATACTATTTGCCTGGTATATCTTTTTCTGTATTTTTCACCTCTCTGAGTCTTTACGTTTTTAGATGTGTCCCTTATAAAGAGCCCTTACCTGCTTTAAAAAAAAAAAAATCCCATCTCATTATTTTTTATGTTAACTGAAACATTGAGTCCGTTTGCATTTATTGGGATTAATAATGTATTTAGATTTATTTTTAATGGATTTATTCATTACATGGTTTCTAACTCCCTCCCTTCCTCTTTCATTTTTTTAATGGTTACTCTGGTTATTTTAGCATGCATTCTAAACTCAATATATTTACCATCCTCCTGCAATAAAAGGACAATAGACTGTTTTAACCCAGTAACTCTCTCATAAGTTTGCTTCTCAAAACTTTAGTTCTTTTTTGTAACTCCACAAAATAGGCATTTTCATTGTTTTATACAGTCATTGTTCCTTAATCAAAACATTTATATTCAAAAAGTATTTTGCATTTTGTTATATTTTAGTCTGGCCTCTGGTATTTTCTCCTATTTTATATACTAACCTATTTTCTACAAGATTCCTGATGTAGCATTGCCTGGGATTCCCTAGCTCCATATGATAATAATAATACCCAGTTAATGCAGAAGCCCTAAGGCTCACTACTCCTGCAACTATCTGCATTTATCTTTAGCCTTGTACAAGAACAATCTCATTATATAGCACAACTTTCATTTCAATAACACTACTTTCAAAATTCCTTGTGTGGCAGGACATCAAAATAAAAGGATCTCTCAAATCTAATATTCACCATAGGGTAAAAAAATAATCATCAGGGGAAAGCCACCATTAGTATATTCTAGGTCAGCTCAAGGAATCCCCCAAGGCATGCAATTCTATTCACATTGGACACATGTAAAGCATGTCTGAAGTGACAGCTGCCTGGTGATGAGGAAGAAAGAAACTTTTACTTAAAAAATTTCAGAGCCTTAATCAAGCCTTAATCACTAATATACTTCAGCAAGAACCTATGAACATGCTTCAACTTTTAAGCATAGTACACCTCCTTTTTTCTCATATGTACACGCACTTTTCCTCTTTCATTCTAAGCAAAAGAACTTCATCTGGTATTTTGTTAAGAAAATACAATTAATCAGATAGGAGCACCTTTTATTCATTTCCCATATCAAATTCTCAGATCTGCTTGCATGGACACCTGTATTCTCTTAACCTCCTGTTCACAGAAAAAGCATCCAAGTTCTTATCAAACATTAACTGAGACATCTGTGCAACAGCTTCATCTTCTCCCAGCCTGCCAAATACTTTTGCCTTACTGGGTCATTACCATCAGTTTACAAACATACACTATATATTCCATCTTTAATTAATAATAAACCAAAAACAACCCCAAATCCCTTCTTTACATGCATATCTAGTTCAAGGTACTGACTTAGCTCTGGACTAGCTGTCACCTCTTCCTATCTTCTTGTTCACTCTTTAACTCACTCTAATAACAACTATAAATATTTATTATGTGCTGAGTACAGTTCTAAGACTTTTTATGTAAAATATTATTTAATCCCCACACTCTATGAGAAGATGGTGCACCCGGATTAAGGAAACAGGCACTAATGTTAAGAAACTTGCAAAAAACCTTAATAGTGACAGGACCAGAATTCAAAACCTGGCAGGCTGATTCTAGAGCCTATGGTCTTATTCAGTACTCTATGCTGCTCCAAATTGGTTTAAGACTCCAGCAAATCATCAAGACAGCTTTTGAAAAGGTCTACAATGGCCTGCATATTTCCAAATCCAAACAACACTTTGTGGTGATCTTACTCAATTTTGTAGTAGGAATCAACACAGGTGACCACCTCCATCTTCATATACTTTGCTTTCTTGGTTTCTAAGACACACACTCTGGACTAGATATCCTCCTGCCACGTTAGGAGATTGGCTTCTCCTTCCTCTACCTGACTTTCAAATGTTGGAGAGTGCCAAGGCTCAAACCTAGGTTTTGTTGTTTTCTCTAAATATACTTTCCCTATTCGATCATATTCTATCCCCTGGCTTTAATACCACCTGAAGGCTTATGATTCCCAAGTTATTGAGGAAGTCTCCTCTAATTAACAAATCTAACATATCCAAAACCAATTCTTGATTCTTTTCACCTCCAAACTACTTTTCAATGGCCTCCAACATCTTACTGTCATCATGCTAGTCCTAGAGTTAAAAACCTTGACACTGTCCTCAATGCCTTTCTTTTTATTGTGTGCCTCAACAAGTTCTGCTAGTTCATCTCCAAAATAAATCTCACAACTATCCATTTCCATTCATCATCAATGTAACATCTCTTGTCCTAAACTCTATCACCTTGCTTCAGATTACTGCAGCCTAACTAGGATTATTCATCCTTTTAAATAGGTACCCTGCCCCTACTCTTGCTCTACTTCAATCCACTCTTCACAAAAAAATCAAGTGATGTTTTCAAAATGTCAATCTTATCACTGTCATTGCAATTACGAATAAAATCCAAGTCCTTTGCCCCAGTGGCATATCACACTTGTATCATATGGTCCAGACCTGTATTTTCAAGAACTATTTCCTTTCTTATTATTGCATTATTTCCTTTTACAACATTTATCACAAAATGAAATTTGTAACCCTCCCCCCACCACGCAGACACACCAGCACTAGGAAGGTCTCAGGAGGGCAGCAGCATTATCTGTCTTCATATTCACTATATAGCTAATGTCTGGAATTTAATAGGTATTAGGCAAATATTTGTCAAATAAAAGTTTGCAAGTTTTCTCTCTTTGCTATTGCACTGAAATAGTTATGTCATAACTTGCTTTATAATCTTAGCTCTCCCACCAAGTAGATGTGAAACAATGAGCTTGTCACTCAGCTCTCATTCTGATATAAAATGGGGAAATAATATTCATACCATTTGCTACTCAATAAAGCCATTTTGAGGATAGTGGTTCTCAAAGTGCAGTACCTCAGTCAGCAATGCAAATTCTCAACCCCCATCTCAGACTTACTGAATCAGAAACTTTGGAGATGCAGCTGAGCAATCTGTTTTAACAAGCCCCTCAGATGATTCTAATACCTTAAAGTTGAAGAACCACTGATTTAGATGAAAACACAAAAAAATAGAGAGGTAAATAAATGCCAGGCCATGTGGTAAATAGTAAAATTCCAAAGCCAGGCTTTTCATAATGAAGTTAAGTGTGGACTCAAGTATTAGAGAAGCAATATCTTAAAACGCAGAATACATATGAAGGGCAAGCAAAGAGATATTGCTTATTGTTACGGTGCCCGCGAGTTAAGGTACGAGACAGCCAAACGGAATTTAAAAGAGCCTTTATTAGTCAGCTAGCTGGAGGCTGCTGCCTGTCACTCCGCGCAGGGAGTTTGGTAAGCAGCAGCAGCTCGAGTGGAGATTGCTTGAGACTTATATAGGCAGAAATCACATCCTGAAAATGCAAGCAAGCTACTTTGACAAAAGCAGAGTTGGCAGTTAATTAATGGGTGCTTAAGATCTTTAGCAACCTTGAGAAATTTTCTCAAGGCTGGTGCAATGGTTAATTATTGGAACGGTTACGCTTGGCTAATGCATATATCTGCAAGTCTCACTCCCTAAAACGGCACAGTTTCACTCCCTTCCTCTCAGGGCTTTACTGTTTACTTTGCAGTCATTACCGGTTGAGGGGGAAGGGGACTCTCTTGTTACAGATTAAGGGGAGGGAGCCCACTTCACTTATATAATTGTTACATTTTGCTAAAGCTGGAAGGCAATATACCAGAAATGGGTTAGTGTTTACAATGGGGATTTATTAACTTACAATTTACAGTTCTTAGACCATGAAAATGTCCAACTCAAGGCATCAATAGGACAATACCGGGATTCTGAAGACAGGCTGCTGGCATCAGGACACCTCTGTCACATGGGAAAGCACATGGCCGGCCTCTGCTGGTCCTTTTGCTCCCGGGTTTAGTTGCTTTCAGCTTCTGGTTCCAGTGGCTTCCTCTCTGAGATTCTGTGGATCCTCTCTTAGCTTCTTCAGGGCTTCTCTGAGCTCTCTGGGCTTTTTCGGTCCTTTAACTCTTATAAAGGACTCAGGTAAAAGGATTAAGACCCACCTTGAATGGGATGGGTCACATCTCAATTGAAATAACCTAACCAAAAGGTCCCACCCATAATAGGTTTACATCTGCAGGAATGGATTAAAAGAACATGGCCTTGAAGATGGCGGAGTGGTGAGGAGCAGAATTTCGTCTCTCCCCTAGAGCAGCTGGCAATTACCCAAGAACTATATGAAACAGTGTTTTCGGGGTCTCCAGTAACCAGTCACACATTGGACTCAAGTTTGGAATTGAAGGAAAAGCTGAGATCGCAGCGAACATTGTAAGTTCCCCGGACCAGGGGTCTGGCGCCCCTCCCCACCCAGACCTCACAGACTGTTTTGCTGCCGGCTCCCTGAAAGGGGGGAAAAAAAAAAACAAAAACAGCAATCTGCTGAGGGCAAGAAGGAAGGCTCAACCCAGCCTCAACTGCAGAATTAATTAACAAATTAATTAACTAACTTTGGGAGCTGGGGTGCTAAAGAAGGGCTGGGCTCCGAGAAGTTGGGGCACGTAAAAGCAGGCACCCATTCCCAGACTCCAAAAAAGCCATTTTTCCCCCCTACATTTTGTCCCTTCTGGCTTCTCACTGATCCCTTATCTTTTTGCATTTCAATAGCCCCCGGCAGAGGTGAAACTGAAGCTGTTGGAGAGTAATTATCAGACAATAGCCCAAAGCATATCTTTAAATGCTCTATTCTGACACTGACAAAACTTCCAGGCTGGGGAAAGACTTCTAAAAGAGACTCTTTTTTTTTTTTCTTTTTCTTTTTCTTGTTTTTCTTTTCTATTTTTTTTTTTTTTTTAATCTAAAAGTAATATATGTGGTTATTTTCTATCAGAAAGCCCAGGTTGAGGGACTAGGCTGGGCTTGGGGGGAGACAGAGTACCCAGTGTCTTTGAGTTCCGTATTCACTACTGAAGGCCTCCACCCGTCTTTAATTGGCAACTCAGGCTGACCAAGGAATCTACCTGGAGAGGCCCCAAAGAGGAGAGGGGAGAAGGGAATAGCGCCCCTGAGAGACAACTGGGGTTCTGAGGATTGGGAAAGTGGAGGGAAGTCCAGCTCAACTGGCAGTCCTCCTTCTGGGAACTCAGACCCCAGGGGCTGGAATTCAGATTCTGGCTTCAGTCAGCCACACCCCCGACAGGATCAGAGTCACCAGGAGAACTAAAGTCCCCATACCTCCTTACACTGGTGGGGGAGCTGCGGGCTGGCAAGCGCCACGTGCTGGACAGGAGAGGAAAAGCACCAATTCTAAAGGCCTCATAGGAGGGTCTCATTCTCAGGAAAACTCCATACCCTCCCAATGAGACCTGGGCCTCACTAGACTGGGAAAATCTGACTAGGGTCGACCATACATGAGGAGACCCACTCAGAAAAAGGTTACATAGAGGCAGAGCAAGAAACAGAAAAAACAAGAGGGGAAAAATTCTGATCAACTAAATAGAACCTAAGTTAGAGGTCTAGAATAAGTTGAACTGAATAACAGAGGCCAGAGAACAAAGCCAACCAACAAGAAAACCACTAGGTAAAAGATAGAAAACAAGCTCCAAAATAAACTAATCAAGAAAATCAGATGCCTAGACAACTTAAGATAACGAGCCATACCAGGAAACACGAAAACATGGACCAGTCAAAGGAACAAACTAACAGCTCAGCTAAGACACAGGAGTGGAGGCAACTAATGCTAAATAAATTCAATGAAATGAAGGAAGATATAGCAAAAGAGCTGAAGGATATAAAGAAGACACTGGATGACCATAAAGAAGAATTCATAAACTTAAAAAAACAAATGGCAGAACTCATGGGAATGAAGACCACAATGGAGGAGATGAAAAACACAATGGAGGAACACAACAGTAGATTTGAACAGGCAGAAGAAAGGATCAGTGAACTGGAAGACAGGTCATTCAAATTCATACACACAAAAGAACAGACGGTGAAAAAAATGGAAAAATATGAGCAGGGGCTTAAGGAGCTGAGTGACAACATGAAACGCACAAATATATGTGTTATGGGTATCCCAGAAGGAGAAGAGAGGGGAAAAGGGGCAGAAAGAGTAATAGAAGACATATTCACTGAAAATTTCCCAACTCTTATAAAAGACAGAAATTAGAGATTCAAGAAGTACAACGTACCCCAAATAGAATAGATCCCAATAGACCTACTCCAAGACACTTACTGGTCAGATTGTCCAATGTCAAAGACAAAGAGAGGATTCTGAAAGCAGCAAGAGAAAAGCAATCCTTCACATTCAAAGGAAAGTCGATAAGACTATGTACAGATTTCTCTGCAGAAACCACGGAGGCAAGAAGACAGTGGCATGATATATTTAAGATACTGAAAGAGAAAAACTGCCAACCAAGAATTCTATATCCAGCAAAACTTTCCTTCAAAAATGAGGGAGAGATTAAAACATTTTCACACAAACAGACACTGAGAGAGTTTGTGAATAAGAGACCGGCACTACAAGAAATACTAAAGGGAGTGCTACAGGCTGATAGGAAAAGACAGGAGAGAGAGAGTTGGAGAAGAGTGCAGAAATGAAGATTATCAGGAAAGGTAAAAGGAGAGGAAAAAACAAGACAGGACATATAAATTCCAAAAAACAAAATGGTAGTAGAAAGTACTGCCCTTACAGTAATAACACTAAACGTAAATGGATTAAACTCCCCAATAAAAAGACATAGACTGGCAGAATGGATTAAAAAACAGGACCCATCTATATGCTGTCTACAAGAAACTCACTTTAGACACAAGGACAAACATAGACTGAAAGTGAAAGGTTGGAAAAAGATATTTCATGCAAACAACAACCAGAAAAAAGCGAGAGCAGCTACATTACTATCAGACAAGTTAGACTTCAAAAGTGAAACAATTAAAAGAGACAAAGAAGGACACTATATATTAATAAAAGGGTCAATTCATCAAGAAAACATAACAATCATAAATATTTATGCACCAAGCCAGAATGCCCCAAAATTCATGAAGAAAACACTGCGATCACTGAAAGGAGAAATAGATACCTCTACAATAATAGTTGGAGAATTCAATACACCACTCTCATCAATGGATAGAACATCTAGACAGAGGATCACTAAAGAAACAGAGATGTTGAATTGTATGATAAATGAACTAGACTTGACAGACATTTATAGAACACTACAACCAACAACAGCAGGATACACTTTTTTCTCAAGTGCTCATGGAACATTCTCTAGGATAGACCACATGTTGGGTCACAAAGCAAGTCTCAACAAATTTAAAAATATTGATATTATACAAAACACTTTCTCAGACCACAATGGAATGAAGTTGGAAATAAATAAAAGGCAGAAGGTCATAAAATTCACAAACATATGGAGGCTAAACAACACCCTCTTAGAAAACCAGTGGGTAAAGGAAGAAATTACAAGAGAAATTAGTAAATACCTTGAGGCAAATGACAATGAAAACACAACTTATCAAAACTTATGGGATGCAGCCAAGGTGGTGCTGAGGGAAATTTATTGCCCTAAATGCCTATATTAAAAGAGAAGAGAGAGCAAAAATTGAAGAGTTAACTGCTCACCTGGAGGAATTAGAGAAAGAACAGCAAACTAACCCCAAAGCAAGCAGAAGGGAAGAAATAACAAAGATTAGAGCAGAAATAAATGCAATTGAGAACAGGAAAACAATAGAGAGAATCAACAAAACCAGAAGTTGGTTCTTTGAGAAAATCAATAAAATCGATGGACCACTGGCTAGGCTAACAAACAAAAAGAGACAGCAGATGCAAATAAATGCAATCAGAAATGGGAAAGGAAATATAACTACCGACCCTGCAGAAATTAAGGAGATAATGAGAAGATACTATGAGCAACTATATGCTAATAAACTAGACAACTTAGATGAAATGGACAACTTCCTAGAAAAGCATAAACAACCAACAATAACTCAAGAAGAAATAGATGACCTCAACAAACCAATCATGAGTAAAGAGATTGAGTCAGTCATCAAAAAGCTCCCAAAAAGGAAAAGCCCAGGACCAGATGGTTTCACATGTGAATTCTACCAAGCATTCAAGAACGAATTAGTACCAATCCTGCTCAATCTCTTCAAAAAAATTGAAGAAGAGGGAAAGCTACCTAACTCTTTCTATGAAGCCAATATCACCCTAATATCAAAACCAGACAAAGATACTACAAAAAAAGAAAATTATAGACCAATTTCTTTAATGAATATAGACGCAAAAATCCTCAACAAAATACTCGCAAATCAAATCCAGCAGCACATTAAAAGAATTATACACCATGACCAGGTGGGATTTATTCCAGGTATGCAAGGCTGGTTCAACACAAGAAAATCAATTAATGTAATACACATCAATAAATCAAAGCAGAAGAACCACATGATCATCTCGATTGATGCAGAAAAGGCATTTGACAAAATTCAACATCCTTTCCTGATGAAAACACTTCAAAGGATAGGAATAGAAGGGAACTTTTTCAATATGATAAAGGCAATATATGAAAAACCCATAGCTAACATCACACTCAATGGGGAGAGACTGAAAGCTTTTCCTCTAAGATCAGGAACAAGACAGGGATGCCCACTATCACCATTGTTATTCAACATTGTGCTGGAAGTTCTAGCTAGAGCAATTAGGCAAGAAAAGGAAATAAAAGGCATCCAAATTGGAGAGGAAGAAGTAAAACTTTCACTATTTGCAGATGACATGATTCTATATGTAGGAAATCCAGAAAAATCTACAGCAAAGCTACTAGAACTAGTCAATGAATACAGCAAAGTAGCAGGCTACAAGATCAACACGCAAAAATCTGTAGTGTTCCTATACACAAGTAATATGCAACAAGAGGAGGAAATCAAGAAAATAATCCCATTTACAATAGCAACCAAAAGAATCAAGTATTTAGGAATAAACTTAACCAAGGACACAAAAGACCTTTACATAGAAAACTATAAGAGACTGCTAAAAGAAATTAAACAAGACCTGAAAAAATGGAAGAACATACCATGTTCATGGATTGGAAGACTAAATATAGCTAAGATGGCAATTTTACCTAAACTGATTTACAGATTCAATGCAATATCAATTCAAATCCCAACAACTTACTTTACAGAAATAGAAAAACCAATAACGAAATTTATTTGGAAGGGTAAGGAGCCCCGAATAGCCAAAAATATCTTGAGAAAGAGGAATGAAGTGGGCGGTCTCACACTACCTGACTTTGAAGCATATTACAAAGCTACAGTGCTCAAAACAGATATACTGATCAATGGAATCGAACTGAGTGTTCAGAAGTAGACCCTCGCATCTATGGACAACTGATCTTTGATAAGGCAGTGAAGCTGAAGCAACTGGGAAAGAGCAGCCTGTTCAATAAATGGTGTTTGGAGAACTGGATATCCATTTCCAAAAGAATGAAAGAGGATGTCCATCTCACAGCTTATACCAAAATTAACTCAAAGTGGATCAAAGACCTAAACATTAGCACCAAGACCATAAAACTCTTAGAAGAAAATGTAGGGCAATATCTTAAAGATCTTGTGATAGGAGGTGGTTTCTTAGACCTCACACCTCAGGCACGAGCAACCAAAGAACAAATAGACAAATGGGATCTCCACAAAATTAAACACTTTTGTACATCAAAGGACTTTGTCAGAAAAGTCAAAAGGCAACCTACACAATGGGAGATGATATTTGGAAACCACATATCAGATAAGGGTTTAATATCCCGAATATATAAAGGAATCCTGCATCTCAATAACAGAAAGACAAACAATCCAATTAAAAAATGGGCAAAAGACATGAACAGACATTTTTCTGAAGAGGAAATAAAAATGGCTCAAAAGCATATGAAAAAATGCTCAACTTCACTGGCTATTAAGGAAATGCAAATCAAAACCACAATGAGATATCATCTCACACCTACCAGAATGGCCATTATCCAAAAAACAGAAAATGACAAGTGCTGGAGAGGATGTGGAGAAAGAGGCACACTTATTCATTGTTGGTGGGAATGTAGAATGGTGCAAACACTCTGGAAGACAGTATGGAGGTTCCTCAGGAAGCTAAATATAGATTTGCCATATGACCCAGCTATTCCATTGCTAGGTATATACTCAGAGGAACTGAAACTTAAGACAGAAACAGACATTTGTAAACCGATGTTTATTGCAGCATCATTCACAATTGCCAAGAGACGGAAACAGCCCAAATGTCCATCAAACGACGAGTGGATGAACAAACTGTGGTATATACACATGATGGAATATTATGCAGCTGTAAGACAGAACAAAGACATGGATCATGTAATAATGTGGATGAACCTTGAGGACATTATGTTGAGTGAAGTTAGCCAGAAACAAAAGGACAGATTCTGTATGGTCTCACTAATATGAACAGACATTAGTGAACAAACTTTGGGAGTTAAAAGCTGACAACAGGAGGCGGGGCAAGATGGCAGACTGGTGAGCTGTATGTTTTAGTTACTCCTCCAGGAAAGTAGGTAGAAAGCCAGGAACTGCGTGGACTGGACACCACAGAGCAATCTGACTTTGGGCATACTTCATACAACACTCATGAAAACGTGGAACTGCTAAGATCAGCGAAATCTCTAAGTTTTTGCGACCAGGGGACCCGCGCCCCTCCCTGCCAGGCTCAGTCCCGTGGGAGGAGGGGCTGTCAGCTCCAGGAAGGAGAAGGGAGAACTGCAGTGGCAGCCCTTATCGGAAACTCATTCTACTGATCCAAACTCCAACCATAGATAGACTGAGACCAGACACCAGAGAGTCTGAGAGCAGCCAGCCCAGCAGAGAGGAGACAGGCATAGAGAAAAAAAACAACACGAAAAACTCCAAAATAAAAGCAGAGGATTTTTGGAGTTCTGGTGAACATAGAAAGGGGAAGGGCAGAGCTCAGGCCTGAGCTCAGGCCCTGAGGCACATATGTAAATCCCGAAGAAAAGCTGATCTCTCTGCCCTGTGGACCTTTCCTTAATGGCCCTGGTTGCTTTGTCTCTTAGCATTTCAATAACCCATTAGATCTTGAGGAGGGCCCTTTTTTTTTTTTTTTTTAATCCTTTTTTCTTTTTCTAAAACAATTACTCTAAGAAGCCCAATACAGAAAGCTTCAAAGACTTGCAATTTGGGCAGGTCAAGTCAAGAGCAGAACTAAGAGAGCTCTGAGACAAAACGCAATAATCCAGTGGCTGAGAAAATTCACTAAACACCACAACTTCCCAAGAAAACGGGGGTGTCCGCTCACAGCCATCATCCTGGTGGACAGGAAACACTCCTGCCCATCGCCAGCCCCATAACCCAGAGCTGCCCCAGACAACCCAGTGTGACGGAAGTGCTTCAAATAACAGGCACACACCACAAAACTGGGCGTGGATATTAGCCTTCCCTGCAACCTCAGCTGATTGTCCCAGAGTTGGGAAGGTAGAGCAGTGTGAATTAACAAACCCCCATTCAGCCATCATTTCAGCAGACTGGGAGCCTCCCTACACAGCCCAGCAGCCCAGAACTGCCCTGGGGGGATGGCACTCACCTGTGACATAGCACAGTCATCCCTCAACAGAGGACCCGGGGTGCACGGCCTGGAAGAGGGGCCCACTTGCAAGTCTCAGGAGCCATACGCCAATACCAAGGACTTGTGGGTCAGTGGCAGAGACAAACTGTGGCAGGACTGAACTGAAGGATTAGACTATTGCAGCAGCTTTAAAACTCTAGGATCACCAGGGAGATTTGATTGTTAGAGCCACCCCCCATCCCTGACTGCCCAGAAACACGCCCCATATACAGGGCAGGCAACACCAACTACACACGCAAGCTTGGTACACCAATTGGGCCCCACAAGACTCACTCCCCCACTCTCCAAAAAGGCTAAACAGGGGAGAACTGGCTTGTGGAGAACAGGTGGCTCGTGGACGCCACCTGCTGGTTAGTTAGAGAAAGTGTACTCCACGAAGCTGTAGATCTGATAAATCAGAGATAAGGACTTCAATTGGTCTACACATCCTAAAAGAACCCTATCAAGTTCAGCAAATGCCACGAGGCCAAAAACAACAGAAAATTATAAAGCATATGAAAAAACCAGACGATATGGATAACCCAAGCCCAAGCACCCAAATCAAAAGATCAGAAGAGACACAGCACCTAGAGCAGCTACTCAAAGAACTAAAGACGAACAATGAGACCCTAGTACGGGATACAAAGGAAATCAAGAAGACCCTAGAAGAGCATAAAGAAGACATTGCAAGACTAAATAAAAAAATGGATGATCTTATGGAAATTAAAGAAACTGTTGACCAAATTAAAAAGATTTTGGACACTCATAGTACAAGACTAGAGGAAGTTGAACAACGAATCAGTGACCTGGAAGATGACAGAATGGAAAATGAAAGCATAAAAGAAAGAATGGGGAAAAAAATTGAAAAAATCGAAACGGACCTCAGGGATATGATAGATAATATGAAACGTCCAAATATAAGACTCATTGGTGTCCCAGATGGGGAAGAAAAGGGTAAAGGTCTAGGAAGAGTATTCAAAGAAATTGTTGGGGAAAACTTCCCAAATCTTCTAAACAACATAAATACAGAAATCATAAATGCTCAGCGAACTCCAAATAGAATAAATCCAAATAAACCCACTCCGAGACATATACTGATCACACTGTCAAACACAGAAGAGAAGGAGCAAGTTCTGAAAGCAGCAAGAGAAAAGCAATTAAACACATACAAAGGAAACAGCATAAGACTAAGTAGTGAGTATTAAGCAGCCACCATGGAGGCAAGAAGGCAGTGGCACGATATATTTAAAATTCTGAGTGAGAAAAATTTCCAGCCAAGAATACTTTATCCAGCAGAGCTCTCCTTCAAATTTGAGGGAGAGCTTAAATTTTTCACAGACAAAGAAATGCTGAGAGAATTTGCTAACAAGAGACCTGCCCTACTGGAGATACTAAAGGGAGCCCTACAGACAGAGAAACAAAGAAAGGACAGAGAGACTTGGAGAAAGGTTCAGTACTAAAGAGATTCGGCATGGGTACAATAAAGGATATTAATAGACAGAGGGGAAAAATATGACAAACATAAACCAAAGGATAAGATGGCTGATTCAAGAAATGCCTTCACGGTTATAACGTTGAATGTAAATGGATTAAACTCCTCAATTAAAAGATATAGATTCGCAGAATGGATCAGAAAAAATGAACCATCAATATGTTGCATACAAGAGACTCATCTTAGACACAGGGACACAAAGAAACTAAAAGTGAAAGGATGGAAAAAAATATTTCATGCAAGCTACAGCCAAAAGAAAGCAGGTGTAGCAATATTAATCTCAGATAAAATAGACTTTAAATGCAGGGATGTTTTGAGAGACAAAGAAGGCCACTACATACTAATAAAAGGGGCAATTCAACAAGAAGAAATAACAATCGTAAATGTCTATGCACCCAATCAAGGTGCCACAAAATACATGAGAGAAACACTGGCAAAACTAAAGGAAGCAATTGATGTTTCCACAATAATTGTGGGAGACTTCAACACATCACTCTCTCCTATAGATAGATCAACCAGACAGAAGACCAATAAGGAAATTGAAAACCTAAACAATCTGATAAATGAATTAGATTTAACAGACATATACAGGACATTACATCCCAAATCACCAGGATACACATACTTTTCTAGTGCTCACGGAACTTTCTCCAGAATAGATCATATGCTGGGACATAAAACAAGCCTCAATAAATTTAAAAAGATTGAAATTATTCAAAGCACATTCTCTGACCACAATGGAATACAATTAGAAGTCAATAACCATCAGAGACTTAGAAAATTCACAAATACCTGGAGGTTAAACAACACACTCCTAAACAATCAGTGGGTTAAAGAAGAAATAGCAAGAGAAATTGCTAAATATATAGAGACGAATGAAAATGAGAACACAACATACCAAAACCTATGGGATGCAGCAAAAGCAGTGCTAAGGGGGAAATTTATAGCACTAAACGCATATATTAAAAAGGAAGAAAGAGCCAAAATCAAAGAACTAATGGATCAACTGAAGAAGCTAGAAAATGAACAACAAACCAATCCTAAACCAAGTAGAAGAAAAGAAATAACAAGGATTAAAGCAGAAATAAATGACATAGAGAACAAAAAAACAATAGAGAGGATAAATATCACCAAAAGTTGGATCTTTGAGAAGATCAACAAGATTGACAAGCCCCTAGCTAGACTGACAAAATCAAAAAGAGAGAAGACCCATATAAACAAAATAATGAATGAAAAAGGTGACATAACTGCAGATCCTGAAGAAATTAAAAAAATTATAAGAGGATACTATGAACAACTGTATGGCAACAAACTGGATAATGTAGAAGAAATGGACAATTTCCTGGAAACATATGAACAACCTAGACTGACCAGAGAAGAAATAGAAGACCTCAACCAACCCATCACAAGCAAAGAGATGCAATCAGTCATCAAAAATCTTCCCACAAATAAATTCCCAGGGCCAGATGGCTTCACAGGGGAATTCTACCAAACTTTCCAGAAAGAACTGACACCAATCTTACTCAAACTCTTTCAAAACATTGAAGAAAATGGAACACTACCTAACTCATTTTATGAAGCTAACATCAATCTAATACCAAAACCAGGCAAAGATGCTACAAAAAAGGAAAACTACCGGCCAATCTCCCTAATGAATATAGATGCAAAAATCCTCAACAAAATACTTGCAAATCCAATCCAAAGACACATTAAAAAAATCATACACCATGACCAAGTGGGGTTTATTCCAGGCATGCAAGGATGGTTCAACATAAGAAAATCAATCAATGTATTACAACACATTAACAAGTCAAAAGGGAAAAATCAATTGATCATCTCAATAGATGCTGAAAAAGCATTTGACAAAATCCAACATCCCTTTTTGATAAAAACACTTCAAAAGGTAGGAATTGAAGGAAACTTCCTCAACATGATAAAGAGCATATATGAAAAACCCACAGCCAGCATAGTACTCAATGGTGAGAGACTGAAAGCCTTCCCTCTAAGATCAGGAACAAGACAAGGATGCCCGCTGTCACCACTGTTATTCAACATTGTGCTGGAAGTGCTAGCCAGGGCAATCCAGCAAGACAAAGAAATAAAAGGCATCCAAATTGGAAAAGAAGAAGTAAAACTGTCATTGTTTGCAGATGATATGATCTTATATCTAGAAAACCCTGAGAAATCGACGATACAGCTACTAGAGCTAATAAACAAATTTAGCAAAGTAGCGGGATACAAGAGTAATGCACATAAGTCAGTAATGTTTCTATATGCTAGAAATGAACAAACTGAAGAGACACTCAAGAAAAAGATACCATTTTCAATAGCAACTAAAAAAATCAAGTACCTAGGAATCAACTTAACCAAAGATGTAAAAGACCTATACAAAGAAAACTACATAACTCTACTAAAAGAAATAGAAGGGGACCTTAAAAGATGGAAAAATATTCCATGTTCATGGATAGGAAGGCTAAATGTCATTAAGATGTCAATTCTACCCAAACTCATCTACAGATTCAATGCAATCCCAATCAAAATTCTTACAACCTACTTTGCGGACTTGGAAAAGCTAGTTATCAAATTTATTTGGAAAGAGAAGATGCCTCGAATTGCTAAAGACACTCTAAAAAAGAAAAACGAAGTGGGAGGACTTACACTCCCTGACTTTGAAGCTTATTATAAAGCCACAGTTGCCAAAACAGCATGGTACTGGCACAAAGATAGACATATAGATCAATGGAATCGAATTGAGAATTCAGAGATAGACCCTCAGATCTATGGCCGACTGATCTTTGATAAGGCCCCCAAAGGCACTGAACTGAGCCATAATGGTCTTTTCAACAAATGGGGCTGGGAGAGTTGGATATCCATATCCAAAAGAATGAAAGAGGACCCCTACCTCACCCCCTACACAAAAATTAACTCAAAATGGACCAAAGATCTCAATATAAAAGAAAGTACCATAAAACTCCTAGAAGATAATGTAGGAAAACATCTTCAAGACCTTGTATTAGGCGGCCACTTCCTAGACTTTACACCCAAAGCACAAGCAACAAAAGAGAAAATAGATAAATGGGAACTCCTCAAGCTTAGAAGTTTCTGCACCTCAAAGGAATTTCTCAAAAAGGTAAAGAGGCAGCCAA
Source organism: Choloepus didactylus (assembly GCF_015220235.1). Taxonomy (NCBI): domain Eukaryota; kingdom Metazoa; phylum Chordata; class Mammalia; order Pilosa; family Megalonychidae; genus Choloepus; species Choloepus didactylus. The sequence goes on from NC_051333.1 coordinate 18,661,790, forward strand.
CTCAATGGGAAAAAATTTTTGGAAACCATGTATCTGACAAAAGACTGATATCTTGCATATATAAAGAAATCCTACAACTCAATGACAATAGTACAGATGGCCCAATTATAAAATGGGCAAAAGATATGAAAAGACAGTTCTCTGAAGAGGAAATACAAATGGCCAAGAAACACATGAAAAAAATGTTCAGCTTCACTAGCTATTAGAGAGATGCAAATTAAGACCACAATGAGATACCATCTAACACCGGTTAGAATGGCTGCCATTAAACAAACAGGAAACTACAAATGCTGGAGGGGATGTGGAGAAATTGGAACTCTTATTCACTGTTGGTGGGACTGTATAATGGTTCAGCCACTCTGGAAGTCAGTCTGGCAGTTCCTTAGAAAACTAGATATAGAGTTACCATTCGATCCAGCGATTGCACTTCTCGGTATATACCCGGAAGATCGGAAAGCAGTGACACGAACAGATATCTGCACGCCAATGTTCATAGCAGCATTATTCACAATTGCCAAGAGATGGAAACAACCCAAATGTCCTTCAACAGATGAGTGGATAAATAAAATGTGGTATATACACACGATGGAATACTACGCGGCAGTAAGAAGGAACGATCTGGTGAAACATATGACAACATGGATGAACCTTGAAGACATAATGCTGAGCGAAATAAGCCAGGCACAAAAAGAGAAATATTATATGCTACCACTAATGTGAACTTTGAAAAATGTAAAACAAATGGTTTATAATGTAGAATGTAGGGGAACTAGCAATAGAGAGCAATTAAGGAAGGGGGAACAATAATCCAAGAAGAACAGATAAGCTATTTAATGTTCTGCGGATGCCCAGGAATGACTATAGTCTGTTAATTTCTGATGGATATAGTAGGAGCAAGTTCACAGAAATGTTGCTATATTATGTAACTTTCTTGGGGTAGAGTAGGAACATGTTGGAAGTTAAGCAGTTATCTTAGGTTAGTTGTTGTTTTCTTACTCCCTTGTTATGGTCTCTTTGAAATGTTCTTTTATTGTATGTTTGTTTTCTTTTTAACTTTTTTTTCATACAGTTGATTTAAAAGAGAAGGGAAAGTTAAAAAAAAAAAAAAGAAAAACAAGGAAAAAAAAAAGATGTAGTGCCCCCTTGAGGAGCCTATGGAGAATGCAGGGGTATTCGCCTACCCACCTCCATGGTTGCTAACATGACCACAGACATAGGGAACTGGTGGTTTGATGGGTTGAACCCTCTACCACAGGTTTTACCCTTGGGAAGACGGTTGCTGCAAAGGAGAGGCTAGGCCTCCCTATGGTTGTGCCTAAGAGCCTCCTCCCGAATGCCTCTTTGTTGCTCAGATGTGGCCCTCTCTCTCTGGCTAAGCCAACTTGAAAGGTGAAATCACTGCCCTCCCCCCTACGTGGGATCAGACACCCAGGGGAGTGAATCTCCCTGGCAACGTGGAATATGACTCCCGGGGAGGAATGTAGACCCGGCATCGTGGGACGGAGAACATCTTCTGGACCAAAAGAGGGATGTGAAAGGAAATGAAATAAGCTTCAGTGGCAGAGAAATTCCAAAAGGAGCCAAGAGGTCACTCTGGTGGGCACTCTTATGCACACTTTAGACAACCCTTTTTAGGTTCTAAAGAATTGGGGTAGCTGGTGGTGGATACCTGAAACTATCAAACTACAACCCAGAACCCATGAATCTCGAAGACAGTTGTATAAAAATGTAGCTTATGAGGGGTGACAATGGGATTGGGAAAGCCATAAGGACCACACTCCACTTTGTCTAGTTTATGGATGGATGAGTAGAAAAATAGGGGAAGGAAACAAACCGACAAAGGTACCCAGTGTTCTTTTTTACTTCAATTGCTCTTTTTCACTCTAATTATTATTCTTGTTATTTTTGTGTGTGTGCTAATGAAGGTGTCAGGGATTGATTTGGGTGATGAATGTACCACTATGTAATGGTACTGTAAACAATCGAAAGTACGATTTGTTTTGTATGACTGCGTGGTATGTGAATATATCTCAATAAAATGAAGATTAAAAAAAAAAAAATCAACGGGAAAAAAAAAAAAAAAAAGCTGACAACACAGGTGACCAGGAGATAGAAAGAGGGCAGAGATCAGCCATTTGATGCTGAGGGACTACAGAATGTTTAGGATTGATTGCATAGATCCAGAAATAGATAGCATAATACTGTGTGATGGTAGCATGGCATTGTAAGTACACTGAACAAAGATGTCTGTGAGTAAAGCTGAAAGAGGTGGGATAGGAGAATGTATGACACCAGAGGTAAAGATAGATGATAAAGACTGGGACTGTATAATGTGGCAAAAACTGGAGTGGCCAATGACTGTTACTAAATATACAAATATAAAAATGTTTTTGCATGTGGGAAAGCAAATGAATGTCAACTATGTAGAAATTTGAAAAGGGGATGGTATTCAGGAAAAAAACATAATCAAAGCAAACTGGAGCCTATGGTCAACAGTAACATTGTAATATACCTCCATTAAATGTAACAAAGGCAATATGCCAATGCTAAATGTATATGAGAGGGGGATATAGGGGAGGAATGTGGGATTCTTGGTAGCGGTGTTATTTGCTGTCCTTAGTAGCATATTGTATTGTATGACATGTTATTTTTCTTTTTATCATTTTTTTCTTATTGCTAAAAAAAAATTTTTTTCTTGTAGTAATCAGTATGTTCAAGTGCTGATTGTGGTGATAAATGTACAACTTTATGTTGATACCATGAACAACTGATTGTACACTGTGGATAAATGTATGGTATGTGAATATAACTATAAAATTATAGGAAATATATATATAGGAGTAAAAGTGTTGGAGAAAACATGGTGAGAGGGATGATGCCTCACCAATATGGACTAACTACAATGTGTAAACTCAGAATTGAATCTTAGAACATAGCCTAATGCGGACATAATAATTGTAATAGTCCCTAGATTGTAAGCTCTTACAGCAGTTAACTCTATCCCTGAATTGTAATGCCTATCTCTAAACTTTGAGATGCTGATCCCTTAGCTTATAACCTGATTGGTCTCTGGAACAATGCATATCTCTGAGACACCTGAAACTCAGAGCTAGAGCTCGGCAGATATGAATGTCAGTGTTAGTGCATACAGCCACTGCCAAAAAAAAAAAAAAAAAAAATGCTGAAAAAGATCCCAGACTTCAATTAGTGATATGAATGAAGCAGGTCTGGTTAAGACCAGGGCAAGCCAGGCCAAAGGGTAAAGGTTGAAACTGATTGTGTTTTAAAACTTCAACTTCCATATGAGACCAAGGGAAGAGATATCTATTTGGTACAGGATCTAAATTTTCTAAACGGTAAAACTCTACAGTCGATTTGTTCAAACACCACAATTGCATGGAACTTTGAATAGGAAGTGAGATACGGTAGGTTAGTATAGGCTGGAGTGAAATAGTGACACATCCCAGAGTAATTTGGGCAGATAATAAAAAGTATATTTACAGCCTCCCCCTCCCCAGCCCCGAAGATCTGGGGGAAGGTGCGGATGTGTTGGACATCCTCACCTGGACTGGTGTTGATGTTGTCACAAACATTGGGTCTGGCGGTTTGATGTGCTGAGCCCTCGAGCATGGGACTTGCCCTTATGAAGCTCATTACCACAAAGGAGAGTCTAAACTTGCATGTAATGGTGCCTAAGAGTCTCCCCGAGTACCTCTTTGTTGCTCAGATGTGGCCCTCTCTCTGTCTAACTGAGCCATCTTGACAGGTGAACTCGCTGCTCTCCCCCCTACGTGGGACCTGACTCCCAGGGGTGTAAATCTCCCTGGCAATGCAGAATATGACTCCTGGGGATGAATGTGGACCCGGCATCGTGGGACTGAGAGTATCTTCTTGACCAAAAGGGGGATGCAAAATGAGATGAAATTGCTCTCACTAGCAGCGGCTCAGTGCAGCGGGGACAGGGTGAAGCGGCCTGCGCCCAAGGAGCGCACGACACAGCCCAGAACGTACCGTCACCCTTGCCCCCGCAGCTTCCCACTCGGGATCTCCAGCGGCCTCCTCGCGCGCACGATGCCCTCGGCCACCAGCCACAGCGGAAGCGGCAGCAAGTCGTCCGGACCGCCACCCCCGTCGGGCTCCTCCGCGAGTGAGGCAGGGGCCGGGGCAGCTGCGCCAGCTTCTCAGCACCCCGCAACCGGCACCGGCGCTGTCCAGACTGAAGCCATGAAGCAGATTCTCGGGGTGATCGACAAGAAACTTCGGAACCTGGAGAAGAAAAAGGGCAAGCTTGATGATTACCAGGAACGAATGAACAAAGGGGAAAGGCTTAATCAAGATCAGCTGGATGCAGTATCTAAGTACCAAGAAGTCACAAATAACTTGGAGTTTGCAAAAGAATTACAAAGGAGTTTCATGGCATTAAGTCAAGATATTCAGAAAACGATAAAGAAGACAGCACGTCGGGAGCAGCTTATGCGAGAAGAAGCTGAACAGAAACGTTTAAAAACTGTACTTGAGCTGCAATATGTTTTGGATAAACTGGGAGATGATGAGGTGCGAACTGACCTGAAACAAGGTTTGAATGGAGTACCAATACTGTCTGAAGAGGAATTGTCATTGCTGGATGAATTTTATAAGTTAGTGGACCCTGAACGGGACATGAACTTGAGGTTGAATGAGCAGTATGAACATGCCTCCATTCACCTGTGGGACTTGCTGGAAGGGAAGGAAAAATCTGTATGTGGAACAACCTATAAAGCTCTTAAGGAAATTGTTGAGCGTGTTTTCCAGTCAAACTACTTTGACAGTACCCACAACCACCAGAATGGGTTGTGTGAGGAAGAGGAGGCAGCCTCAGCACCGACAATTGAAGACCAGGTAGCTGAAGCTGAACCTGAGCCCACAGAAGAGTACACAGAACAAAGTGAAGTTGAATCAACAGAGTATGTAAATAGACAATTTATGGCAGAAACACAGTACAGCAGCAGTGAAAAGGAGCAGGTAGATGAGTGGACCGTTGAAACAGTCGAGGTGGTAAATTCACTCCAGCAGCAACCACAAGCTGCATCTCCTTCAGTACCAGAGCCCCACTCTTTGACTCCAGTGGCTCCAGCAGATCCCCTTGTGAGAAGACAGCGAGTACAGGACCTTATGGCACAAATGCAGGGGCCCTATAATTTCATACAAGATTCAATGCTGGATTTTGAAAACCAGACACTTGATCCTGCCATTGTATCTGCACAACCCATGAATCCAACACAAAGCATGGACATGCCCCAGCTGGTTTGCCCTCCAGTTCATTCTGAATCTAGACTTGCTCAACCTAATCAAGTTCCTGTACAACCAGAAGCTACACAGGTTCCTTTGGTTTCATCCACAAGTGAGGGTTATACAGCATCTCAGCCCTTGTATCAGCCGCCTCATGCTACGGAGCAGCGACCACAGAAGGAACCAATTGACCAGATTCAGGCAACAATCTCTTTAAATACAGACCAGACTACAGCATCATCATCCCTTCCTGCTGCTTCTCAGCCTCAGGTTTTCCAGGCTGGGACAAGCAAACCTTTACATAGCAGTGGCATCAATGTAAATGCAGCTCCATTCCAATCCATGCAAACGGTGTTCAATATGAATGCTCCTGTTCCTCCTGTAAATGAACCGGAAACTTTAAAGCAGCAAAATCAGTATCAGGCTAGTTACAACCAGAGCTTTTCCAGTCAGCCTCACCAAGTAGAACAAACAGAACTTCAGCAAGAGCAGCTTCAAACAGTGGTTGGCACTTACCATGGTTCCCAGGACCAGCCCCATCAAGTGACTGGTAATCACCAACAGCCTCCCCAGCAGAACACTGGATTTCCACGTAGCAGCCAGCCCTATTACAACAGCCGTGGTGTGTCTCGTGGAGGTTCCCGGGGTGCTAGAGGCTTGATGAATGGATACCGGGGCCCTGCCAATGGATTCAGAGGAGGATATGATGGTTACCGCCCTTCATTCTCTAACACTCCAAACAGCGGTTATACGCAATCACAGTTCAGTGCTCCCCGGGATTATTCTGGCTATCAGCGGGATGGATATCAGCAGAATTTCAAGCGAGGCTCTGGGCAGAGTGGACCACGGGGAGCCCCACGAGGTCGTGGAGGGCCCCCAAGACCCAACAGAGGGATGCCGCAAATGAACACTCAGCAAGTGAATTAATCTGATTCACAGGATTATGTTTAATCGCCAAAAACACACTGGGCAGTGTACCATAATATGTTACCAGAAGAGTTATTATCTATTTGTTCTCCCTTTCAGGAAACTTGTAAAGGGACTGTTTTCATCCCATAAAGACAGGACTACAATTGTCAGCTTTATATTACCTGGATATGGAAGGAAACTCTTTTTATTCTGCATGTTCTATCCTAAGCGTCATCTTGAGCCTTGCACATTGATAGATTCCTCACCCTTGCTTAGGAGTAAAACATACTTTATAGGGTGATAATATATCCATAGTTATTTGAAGTGGTTTGGAAAAAGCAAGATTGACTTTTCTGACATTGGATAAAATCTGTAAATCAGCCCTAGAGTTGTTCAATTGTAATTAACAAAACTAAAATTTATCCCATGAAAGGAAGATGGAAGGTGTGGAGTGTGGTTTGGCAGAACAACTGCATTTCACAGCTTTTCCAGTTAAATTGGAGCACTGAACGTTTAGATGCATACCAAATTATGCATGGGCCCTTGATCACACATTTAAGGCTGGCTACCAGCTTTGACACAGCACTATTCATCATCTGGCCAAAGTACTGTGGTTAAAAATATGTAAATTGCTTTTTAACAGCTGATACTATATAAAACAAAGCCAAAATGCAAAATTAGGCTTTGATTGGCACTTTTTGAAAAATATGCAACAAACATGGGATGTAATCTGGATGGCCGCTTCTGTATTTAATGTGAAGTATTTAGATACCTTTTGAACACTTAACAATTTCTTTGACAATGACTTTTGTAAGGATTGGTAGTATGTATCATTCCTTATGACATGTACATTGTCTTTCACTAATTCTTGGATCTTGCTGTAATGTCACCTAAATTGGTACAGGTACTGATGAAAATCTTTAATGGATAATCATAACACTTTTGGTCACATGTCTTTCCTGCAGCCTGAAGGTTTTTAAAAGAAAAAAGATATCAAATGCCTGCTGCTACCACCCTTTTAAATTGCTATCTTTTGAAAAGCACCAGTATGTGTTTTAGATTGATTTCCCTGTGTAGGGAAATGACAGTCAGTAGTTCTCAGTTTTGATGGTAAAAGCAAAACAAATAAAACATGTTTATAAAAGTTGTACCTTGAAACACTGCTGTTCGACAACTAGCAGCTTATGTGATTTACCCCATGCACTGTTAGTGTCACAAATTTTGTGGTTATCTCCAGCAGCTCTTTCTGTAGTATGTACACTTATCTTTTCTCTAATTTAAGTCTAATTGAATTCTCCTTTTCTCATGGAGGCATTGTGGTGATGTGTGATGTCTTCCCTTAGATGCACAGGGAGAATCATAAGTTTGATGGAGAATGGACAGTTAAGTAGTGACTTAGCCTTCCTTATGTACTGTGTTGGAATTTGTGTTATCAGTTTGAGCATTAGTTCTGTGTGCTTGTGAACGTAATGCTGCTTGTTGTTGCATCCTGCTTTTACTTCATGGAAAATTCATACCATCTATTAAGCTAAGGCTACTAAGTTAGTGGTGTTTTCTGTGCAGATATTGAATTTTATTTCAGCCTTTAGCTAAGGATTTTTTTCCCAGTAGTTGCCTCATCTACTTAAAAAAGAATTCTCCAACATTCATCATCAGACAACTGGAGTTTTTGCTGGTTTTGTAACTTACTAAAAATAGATAGGCTGTTGAACATTCCACATTCAGAAGTTTTATAGGGTTGTAGGGATGGGGGATCTTCAATGTTTATTTTCAAATAAAATAAGTTCTTGACATATCATTTGTGGTTGTGGTACATCATATTGGAAGGGTTATCTGTTTAGTTTTGCAAACGACTATTTCTTTGGCTAGCACCTCCCCTTGTGTGCTTTAAATGACATCTGCCTGGGATGTACCACAACCATATGTTAGCTGTATTTCAGCAGCTTAGATAAAATATTTGTGGTTTAGTGGGTAATCCATAGATGATGTTATGCTTACAAGCCTATAAAACTAAATTTGCTTTCTGCAGAATATAATTTCATGACATTTAAAATTACAAAATTGACGTAAATAAGTTCTTTATACAATGATGTTCTCTATGAATCAGTTCAGAGATGGGATGGGGAGAAAGGCCTTCTAGGTTTCAAACTTACTTGCATTAGTGAAGTGAATGTGTAATGTTAATGTATAAAGGTGTTAGTATTTATTTGATTATTTCTATGTATGTTTTTTAAAAGAATCATTTGTTCTTTTCAAAATACTATACTTTTTTTGGCATTCTACCATTGCAGTCTAAATGTAAATTTTTTATGTCTCAATTCAGACTATATTTTTTAATGGAAATATCTCATTATGAGGCAGAGAACTTTTTAAAAAATCCCCAAAGTGTTCTGTATAATATGTGATTGCCTGTCCAAGCTGCAGGGGGCCTTTTTGTTTGATGAAATGCATATTTTTTAACAGATTTACAAGGAAGTGATTGCCACACATGTCACTGTACCTTTTTGGTGTAGCAAGACTCCACATATAAAATACTTTTGTAAATGTACAATATCAGTCATCTTAACATGGGTAATGAAACTTCTTTTTTAAAGCCTTAGGGTAGAATGTCATTGATAACCTTGGTTAGAACGGTTTTATTTCCAGATCCTAATAATTATAAAGAATATGGAAGTTTTCCCAAAAATTATTGTATCTTGATATTAAACAATATCCTTAAAACATCAAAAAAAAAAAAGAAAAAAAAAAAAGAAAAAAAAAAAAAATGAGATGAAATTGTTTCAGTGGCTGAGAGATTTCAAATGGAGTCGAGAGGTCACTCTGGTGGACATTCTTATGCAGTATATAGATAACACCTCTTAGGTTTTAATGTATTGGAATAGTCAGAAGTAAATACCTGAAACTACCAAACTCCAACCCAGCAGTATGGACTCTTGAAGACAATTATATAATAATGTAGATTACAAGGGGTGACAGTGTGATTGTGAAGAACTTGTGGATCACACCCCCTTTATCTAGTGTATGGATGAGTAGAAAAATGGGGATAAAAACTAAAGGACAAATGGGGTGGGATGGGGGGATGATTTAGGTGTTCTTTTTTCACTTTTATTTTTTATTCTTGTTCTGGTTCTTTCTGATGTAAGGAAAATGTTCAGAGATAGATTGTGGTGATGAACGCATAACTATGTTATCATACTGTGGACAGTGGATTGTATAGCATGGATGATTGTATGGTGTGTGAATGTATTTCAATAAAACTGAATTTAATTTAAAAAAAAGTAGACTATGGAAAAAAAAAAGAACATGGCCTTTTCTGGGGTACATAACAGCTTCAAACTAACACAGTAATATGCACACTGAGACACTAGATGCAAGGTGACTACTGAAAATGAGGACAGAGATTTTGTTGAGGTTGGGGTAGGAATAAAGAGGATGTTTTGTAGTCCCTCACATGGTCTGAGTATAGTACTAGTAAATATGTATCCAAGCAGTGTGGGATTTCCCAAGATTTCTCTTATAAATCTTAACCAACAATGGTTCACTTATATATTAATACTATTAATAACATATATTATAGCTTTTATAATATTGCTACCACTACCAGTTAGGACAGGAGTAAAATAAATATAGAGGATTCAGATCATCTGCCTCCTGACATACTGAATAAAATGACTATCTGAATCTCAGATTCTATTATGCTCTATGGACCAACTCAACCAGAATGCAGGAGGGCCTGGGCCATGGCCAATAGACACATTAAGGCATTCCTCCTGTTTTGTCTTAGGGTCAGGCTTGATCTACTCTGGTGACTCCAAAGCTGCACAAAGACTCAAGCAGATTTAAAAGACCTATATGTAGCACAGGAACAAAAAAGTAGTTTAGGAAAATACATCTTGAGATTAAAATATTTATACAGCTTTTCCTCCTCCTTTGAGTAATAAATGGAGGCAATTAAAAAACACTGCACAAAACATCAGGTACAATCCCATAGGTTTAGTACATAACCTCCTTTAAAAAAACACACACCAAGATTTCATACTAGAAAGGACTAAGATTCATCTAGGTATTTAAGTAGATAATTCATGGTCATTCATACAAAATGGCTAAAAGATACACAGTAATATAGTGGCATTTAACTGTGTCTGAATTTTTTTTAAAGGAAGTTTTGAAATCAACCTCAAATGCTGTATGCTCATGGTCATTATTCAAGAAAACATTTAATAAGATTTATTATAGCAAGTTAAACACTGCGATGTCATCAAATAGAACGTATCTTCAGGAAAGACTTGTTCAAGCAAGAGACTTCCGTCCAGCATCTGAGTGGTTTTTTTTTTTCTTTTTAAATCCCCATCCCACCTTCTTTCCACCTCTTTGAAAGAAACAAACAAAAAGGTGTGTCTGTCAAAGCAGCAGGAGGAATGAAACAGTCTGCAGGTTAAGACTGAGATTCAGGTGCTGGCACTGAACTCACTGAAGTGTGGAGGTTCTGGGAAGTTGAATGGTTTTTCTATTTTTAAAAATGTAATGATCTCTGGTAATCGATGGAGTTAAGAGTAGCACAACACTGTGAATATCATTAATCCCACTGAACTGTATGCTTGGGAGTGGCTGGAATGGGAAATTTTATTTTGTATGTATGCTTCCACAATTTAAAAAAGAGAAAATATATATAATGATCAAAAATTTAATTTTTAATGCATAGGCTGGTCCCATAGAAATATACAGAACAGGAAAGTTGGTATTTCAGAATCAATTTATCTGAAAAAGGCAAATTATATGAAGTCTTACTTAACTAAAAGTCCATTTTGTTAGCCCAAACGATATGTTGCAAAATAACGTTAGAAATGTGAAGACAGAGCCCATATAGTCTATTCTATAACATGTCAAAATAAATTAAGCACATTTGGATTATGTTGTCATTTTAATTTTAATAAAATAGATAATTTCATAGTACATAGAGAACAAACCCATCCACTCACCATTGATAAAATTTTAGAAACATTTTCTATAAAAAGTTTAGTATTTGATTGGAATGAATCCATTATAGTTTCTAAAGGTACAGCTTTCCCATCCCTATCCCTATTATTATTGAGAAATTTTAAAAATACAGAAAAGTACAAAAAATAAGACAAGATATCCATATACCACAATCCAGAATTAACCAGTATCTTGTTATATGTACTTGCAGTCTTTTTAAAGAGAAATGGTTATTTATATATAAAGCTGCAATCCCCTTTTACCAATCCCCCCCCTCCCACATTTATTCCCTCCCCCCCCTCCACTCTTCACAGGCAACCACTATCAAGAGTTTGGTCTGTATCCTTCCAATCCATTTCAGAAATATTTACATACAATATGCATCCATTAGCAATATATACTACTGAATTTCATGAGGGAAGTCTTTATTCAAATTTACAAAAATTTCATTGTACTATATGTATCACTGTGCAATTTGAGTTCTCCCTCTCAACATGATTTTTCAACATGACCTTTCTCTGTCAGTGCATTTCTCCTATGTTGCAATTTATAGATAGCAGTATTCCATCACAAGAATTTTCCATTTCATTCCTGATGGGTATTTGTTTCCAATTTTTGGCTATTACAAATCATGCCACAGTAAATATCCTCCTGATACATAGTTCCTGAGTATATACTCAGAGAATTGCTAAGCATTTTGGATTTGTTTGAAGTAACACTCTCCTAATCTCAAGATTGTTTAAGTATATAGCTTTTTCATATTCTTGTTTTTAACCCCTTTGCATTTTACTTTTGTATATGGTTTATTGCTTCCCTGGACAACAAAATAACTTCAAACTATTTTTAAAATAGTCCCATAACTTCATCATTTTCTGATGCCATTTCTATAATATTCCAAATTCTAATAAGTGTGTGAGTCTGTTTCTGGGCTCACTTCTTTTCTGCCGCATCAATACCACAAGAATTTTATATTATTTGTAGATGATATCTAGTACTGTCTCTTGCTTTCCAACACAACACAATGTTTTATATATAACATTGGTTAGGATCTCCAGATCTATGCTGATAGCAATGATGTTTCTTCTTCACCAATTTTAGTGGAAATGCTTCTAAAGTTTCAGCATTACCATTGCTGTTTGCTATAGGTTTTTTGTTGGTCACAAAATGTCCTCTTCAGTACGTTGTAACCTCTGGTGTCCCATAAGTTTTTAGCTTTTATTTTCCTCATTCAGGATGCTTTGATTCAGAATGGTTATTTCTGATGTGCTGTGAGATATAAATTCACAACAAAAAATTTCACACCTTAAAGGTATTCTTAGGGTTTTTAATGTGTATGAATTTTCTGGTGTCTAATGTGGTGTGACTTCTGGCTGAAAGCTTTCCCACATTCACTACACTGATAAGGCTTCTTGCCTGTGTGTATTCTCAAATGTAGAGCAAGAGTTGAAAACTGAGAGAAGGCTTTCCCACATTCATTACAGCCATAAGGTTTCTCACCTGTATGGCTTCTCACATGCACCGTAAGGGATGAGCTTTGAGAGAAGGCTTTTCCACATACATTGCATTCATAAGGTTTATCACCTGAATGAATTCTCACATGTACAATAAGCGATGTTCGCTGAGAGAAGGCTTTTCCACATTCATTACATTCATAGGGTTTCTCTCCAGTGTGAATGTTTTGATGTTTTATGAGGTACTTCTTCTGGCCAAAAGCTGTGCCACATTCACTGCATTTAAAGGGTTTCTCTCCAATATGAATTTTCTCATGCTCAGTAAGGTTTGATTTGCCACTGAAGGTTTTCCCACATTCCTTACATACAAAGGGCTTCTCGCCTGTGTGAGTTCTCTGGTGTCTGATGAGGTTTGACTTTTGAATGAAAGCTTTTCCACAATCCTTACACTCAAATGGCTTCTCACCAGTGTGAATCTTCTGATGGGTAAGGAGGTTCTCCTTCTGGCTGAAGGATTTTCCACATTCATTACATTCAAAAAGCTTCTCTCCAGTATGAGTGTTCTGATGTTTAATGACATACTGCTTTTGGCTAAAGGCTTTTCCACATTCATTACATTCAAAAGGTTTCTCTCTAGTATGAAAATGTTCATGCTCAGTGAGGTTTGATTTGTGGCTGAAAACCTTCCCGCATACCTTACAGACAAAGGGGTTTCCCCCACTATAAATTCTCTTTTGACTGAGGTTTGACATCTGAATGGAAGCTTACCCACATTCACAAGGTTTCTCTCCAGTATGAATTTTTTGATGAATGAGGATTTACTTTTGGCTTAAGATTTTTCCACATTTCTTATATTTATAAGATTTTTACCATTTTACCTTTCAAATGTAGAGTAAGAAATGAGATTCAAGAGAAAACTTTATCATATTCAGTATACTCAAAGGTTTCTCTCTTGTATAAATTTTCTAATGCTCAGTGAAGTTTCATTACATTCACTGATTCCTCTCCAGTATGAATCTTCTTCTGATCAATGAGATTTGTTATCTAGATAAAGGCATTTCAATATTCCTTAGAAGCACAGGGTTTCTCTCCAGCATGGCTTCTACATTTAATGAAGTATGACATGTGAATGAAAGAAGTTTTCCCAAATTCAGTAAATTCATAGGGTTTCTCTTCAGTATGAATACTCTGTTATCAGTGGGGTTCAAATTTTTTTACCGTAGGACATTTTCACAGATTTACACTTTATGGGGGGTTATTACCACAATGGGTAAGCTGTGGCTGCAGAATATAACTAATTAAAAAGATAATTCTTTCCTACACAACATCATTCATTTCAAACTCTTACTGGGTGAGTTCAAAGAGGGGTTGACTTAAAAAAAAAAAAAGTTCTGAGGTCAGAGGAAGTATTTTTCCAAATTTCTTATATTCATTGCCTTTTCCTCAGTCTGTTCTTTACTGGAGATGGATGCAACTTGCTTCCCAAATCTTCTTGCTTCTCTATCTGCTCACTATCTTCTTTAGGCTTCTTCTAAAAGGAGTACAGAGAATCATCATTTAAAGGAGTTAATGTATAAAGTGCTTAGAATCACATCTGGTAGAACATGATAAGCACTCAATAAACATTAGTTTAATGTTATCATTAATATTTGTCAATTTTCCCATTATTATACCAGCACTAAAATTTCAGATTATGCTTTTGTGGGATTAATTCTGGTAACCAGTTTCCCAGTACAAAAGAACACTCATGAAAAAGGAAACCCTTGTGGAGGATATGTGGATAGAAAATTAAAATTCATGGGTCTGCAAAGCTTAGATTACTCTTGAAAAGTAATCATTCATATATCAGCAAATTTGGCATAACAAACAATGAGGAGGAGCTAATAAATAAGATAAAAGATGACCACATAAAATAAGAATTTTCACTTGGGATGCCTAAGAAAGTGAAAGGAATAACCAACAACTGCTTCCTCCCAAACTCCATTAAAAATGACAATAAAGGGGAAAATGGTAAACATAAGAGAAAAAGAATATGATAGGAGACAGCAGTACACAACAGACATTAACAAATTTTTTGATGATGGAAAGCATATGGAAGATTTTTCAACGCACAACAGAACTGAGGAAGTCCAAATAATGTAAAGTTCTGCAGAAGATTCCAATGTGAAACAAGCTCACTTGTACTGCAAAATATCAGACAGACTCAGGAAATGGAGGTATAATGTGCTACAAAAGAAGGAATGGAAAGGATAGGGGCTGAAAAAAAGACTGTATATGGAGTAGATGGACCTCGATTCTCCCAGTCAGGTAATGACTACTCCTTTGTATGAAACGGAAATTTACACTTTGAAGAAATTTAATCTGAGAAGTTCCAGACTCAAAGACAACAAAGCAAATGATAGAAATGGTACTGAAATCAATGGGATTAAATCTATATTTAATATGACAGGACCTCCAACACCTTTCTGCAGTTGAGGCCAAAAAATATTGACAACCAGGTGTGCATACCTGAGCAGAAAATGAGAAGATCCTTCTCTGGAGAAACTGAAAGGCCCATGAAAAATGTCATTAGGATGTCCCTCCAAAGAGGATGCTTGCCATTTCTGCTTATATTTCACTGGCTAAAACAAACGATCTGGCCATGCCTGAGAGTCACTAGAGAGTCACTAGAGGAAGGCAGTATAATCCCTCTGTAGGGAAGAAACCCTAGGTCCATGAGAAATTTTACTTTTCATCCACTGAAGCCTACCAGGTGACTAAAAGTCCCCAATCACTTTTTAGTGAGTCATTCTTAAATATGACTGGGCAGCCAATATTTCCAACACATTTGAGGAACACTACTAACATGAAAGATCAAAACCAAGAGAAAAAAGAAACTGAGGGAGCCCCTCCCCCATAGCCCGAGCTGCAGAACCGCGTGGTGCCACAGAGAAGCTCTCTCCCAGCAAGCAAATAAAGCTCAGCTGAGCTCCAACTGGGGTTTTAAGTAGCGAGTGTGAACTGCTCTCTACAGGTACGCAGCTCCCAAAAAAACAGACAGAGGCTTTGGGTGACAACTGACCTGGGAGAGCAGGAGGGTTGCCTTGGACCAGGTCTGAAGGGGACTATCTGTTTCTTTTTCGGCTCAGTGGAGAAAGCCCCAGTCATTTTCAGTTTCCAGGGCTGTGACTCCGGGAAGGGTGGAGACACCACAAGCAGAGAGCGAGACCATTGAAATGCTAATGACCTCCACCTGAGGGGTCTGTCTTCTCTAGGAGGAAAGGGGTGGGGCCCTTTCCATTCAGAACCAGACCCCAGAGCCTGGGGGAACACGGCCATACCTCCTCACACCAGTCAAGAATTATAGGCTAACAGGCGTCACCTGCTGGGCAGAAAAGCACAGTGACCCGAGGCATCAAAGGGTAGAGCAATTTTCTAAGACACACCCTCAGGGAAAACAGATACTGAATATTTCTTCCTTCTGGGACCTGAGCCTGTTCTGGTCTGGGAGAACCTGATTTGGATAACCAAGGAAACCATGCCTAGACAACAGAAAATTACAACCTACACTAAGAAAAACAAAGTTATGGCCCAGTCAAAGGAAGAAACGTACACTTCAACTGAGATACAGGAATTTAAACAACTAATGCTAAATCAATTCAAAAAGTTTAGAGAAGATATTGCAAAAGAGATAGAGGCTGTAAAGGAAGCACTGGACATGTATACGGCAGAAATCAAAAGTTCAAAAAACCTACTAGTAGAATCTATGGAAATGAAAGGCACAACACGAGATGAAAGACACAATGGAAACATACAACAGCAGATCTCAAGAGGCAGAAGAAAACACTCAGGAACTGGAGAACAAAACACCTGAAAGCCTACACACAAAGGAGCAGATGGAGAACAGAATGAAAAAATATGAGCAACGTCTCCGGGAACTCAAGGATGAAACAAAGTACAATAATGTACGTATCATTGGTGTCCCAGAAGGAGAAGAGAAGGGAAAGGGGGCAGAAGCAATAATAGAGGAAATAATTAATGAAAATTTCCCATCTCTTATGAAAGACATAAAATTACAGATCCAAGAAGCGCAGCGTACTCCAAACAGAAGAGATATGAATAGGCCTACACCAAGACACTTAATAATCAGATTATCAAATGTCAAAGATAAAGAGAGAATCCTGAAAGCGGCAAGAGAAAAGCAATCCATTACATACAAAGGAGGCTTAATAAGACTATGTGCAGATCTCTCAGCAGAAACCATGGAGGCAAGAAGGAAGTGGTGTGATATATTTAAGATACTGAAAGAGAAAAACCACCAACCAAGAATCCTGTATCCAGCAAAGCTGTCCTTCAAATATGAGGGAGAGCTCAAAATATTTTCTGACAAACAGACAATGAGAGACTTTGTGAACAAGACACCTGCCCTACAGGAAATACTAAAGGGAGCACTACAGGGTGATAAAAGACAGGAGTGTGTGGTTTGGAACACAATTTTGGGAGATGACAGCACAACAATGTAAGTACACTGAACAAAGGTAACTATGAATACAGTTGAGAGAGGAAGATGGGGAGCATGTGAGACACCACAAGAAAGGAGGAAAGATAACGACTGGGACTGTGTAACTTGGTGAAATCTAGAGTATTCAACAATTGTGATAAAATGTACAAATATGTTCTTTTACGAGGGAGAGCAAGCAAATGTCAACCTTGCAAGGTGTTAAAAATGGGGAGGCATTGGGGGAGGGATGCAATCAGCATAAACTAGAGACTGTAACTAATAGAATCATTGTATTATGCTTCCTTTAATGTAACAAAGGTGATATACCAAGGTGAATGCAGATAAGAGGGGGGGATAGGGGAGGCATGTTAGACACTTGACATTGGTGGTATTGTCTGATTCTTTATTCTACTTTGATTTAAGGTTATTTTTCCTTTTGCTGCTTCCTAGCTGTCATTTTTTTGTTTCCTCTTTCTTTTGCCTCTCTACCTTCTTTGACTCTCCCTCTTGCCTTGTGGAAGAAATGTAGATGCTCTTGCTTAGTATGAGCAGAATGTTCAATTAGGATGAACTTAAATGTTTGGAAATGAACAGGGGTGTTGGTAGCAAGATGTGAGAATAACTAACAGTGCCAAATGGTGTGTGAATAAGGTGGAAAGAGGAAGCTCAGAGTCATATATGTCACCAGAAGGAAAGTTGGAGGTCAAAAGATGGAAATGTATAAAACTGAATCCTATGGTGGGCAATGTCCATGATCAACTGTACAAATACTAGAAATCACTTCATGAACCAGAACAAATGTATGACAATACAATTAGAAGTTAATAATAGAGGGGCATATAGGGAAGAACTATATACCTATTACAAACTATATACTACAGTTAGTAGTATTTCAAAATTTTTTTATAAACAGTAACAAACGTACTATATCAATACTAGGAGTCAACAATTGAGGGGGGTTGGTTAGGGATAGGGGAGGTTTAGAGTTTCCTTTTCTTTTTTTCTTTTTTCATCTTTCACTTTATTTCTTGTCTGGAGTAATGAAAAGTTTCTAAAAATTGAACAAAAATTAAGTGTGATGGATGCACAGCTGTATGAGGGTACCCAGGGGCAAGTGATCGTACACTTTGGATCTTTGGATAATTGTATGGTATCTGAACAATCTCAATAAAAATAAAAAAAAAAAAAAAAAGAATCAGTTGGCCACAGATGTGTGGTTCTATTTCTGAATTCTCAATTTGATGCCCTTGGTCTATATATCTGTACTTGTGTCAGTATGATGCTGTGATTTTTTTTTTTTTTAAATTAGAGAAGGTTTACAGAAAAATCATACATAAAATACAGAGCGCCCATATAATGCAAAAAAAAAAAAAAAAAAAGAAACTGAGGGAAAAAAGAGCAAGACACAGCAAACAACAGAACTCTACAAGCAGTCATAGATGGTTATGACAAGATATTTTATCATGAAACAGTAACAGGGTTTTGTTAAAAAAAGGGGGGGGGGAGGAGAAAGAAAGAAAAAGTTTCCTTAGAAATTAAGACTATGAGAGAAAAAAGAAAGTGAGGTAGTCTATATATTACCAATCACCAGTAACAGGGTCTCCTCAGTGCAGGATTATACTGCCTCGTTTGGCCAGTGAGATATGCATACAAATAACAATCATCATTTCCTGGTAGAAGCTTTAATGACAAATTCAAAGGATAAACCAATGAATTATAATAGGTGAGTTCAAAGTTCCAGAAAAACAAAGGAAAAAAACTGTTTAGAGGAAATATTCAAAGAACAGCAAAAAAAACTTTCTTTACTCCAAGTCAAGAATCTCCAGACTCAAAGGGCCCCCTGGGAATCCTGCAGAATGAATGATAAAAGATGCATATCATTGCTGTGAAATTTCAAAAGAGAAAATAAGGAGAGGGTCATAAATGTTTTCAGAGAGAAAGAACATGTGCCATTCAAAGGAACAAGAACCAAAATGTCATCAAATTTCTCAACAGAAAAACAGGGATCTAGAAGACAAGATTCTGAATGAAAAATTCTAAATCCAGCATATAAATCTAATGGGACAGTCAAATTAAGGCATTTTTCATCAAATATGCAAATGCTCCAAAATTTACCTCAAAATGCATGGAAAACGTGCTCCACCATAATTAGTAAATAGAGACGGCAACAGAAATAGGATCCAAGAAGCAAGGGATTCAACATAGGAAAAAAGTGAAGAAAATTTCCATAACAACTGTGATAAAACTAAGATAAGAGCTGACCATTGGGTCAGAGACTAGGCAGTTCAATTTAGAGCAGGAAGATAAAAATTCCAGTAGTATCTTGGGGGTGGGGGTGGGGATGGAATAGACTTCCCAATGCATCATACCATGTGGAAACTGTATTAAGAGAACTTTTTACCATTCTAAAGAAAGTCCAAGGAAATCTGTGTTACATACAAACAAACAAGCTAATCCAAGGAAACAACAAAAAGTGGCAAATATCAATTCCATGAAAAGCAAAAAGAGATGTATAAAAATAATTTTGGTACCTAAACACTTCTATCTATCAAAGTATGATTGTTCTCAAGGATTAGCACTTGGGCAATTGTTTAAATTGTGAGCTAAGCTAGTCATTTTTTTCTTGGAGTTCCACTTTTACTTAAAAGAATGACTGATTTACAAACTATGGTTACTCAGATTTATGTACAATGAATGACAAAACACCCATACTATCTGGAAGTCACTTCCTTCAAACAGAACAAAGTGAGGCTTTCATTTCAAGGAAAATAACTGACAATATATGTTCCCAATGATAAAACTGGCATTTTCAAGCAAAACTTAGAATTTTGGAAAACCTGGTTCCTCCATCATGAGACTGATAGCTTCCCGATACTTAAAAGACTTTTCCAACAAGATTGGTGGTGATGTTAACAATATGATTTTTTGATGTTGTATAAGGAAATGTGCCAACCTTTGGAAAATCTGCATAACTCAGTGAACCAATTTTTCCAAATGATGAATGTATCATGTTACAAAATCATGCATGGGTAAAAGAGCCATTCAAAGTTTAAGACAGCCCAATGGATTTTATGTAACAGAGTATGAAAAACTGACTGACATGGTTTCAAATCCCACATTGCAGTTAATCTTGAAGAAACGACCACCGTCAAGTGTAGGGGTAGTACCAAAGAATATCCACAATCATCTCAAAAGGTTATTAAAATACCTCTCCCTTTTCTAACAAATGTCTGTTTGAGGACAGATTTTTTTCATATACTTCAATCAAAACAATGTATCAGATATGAGAATCCAGCTGTCTTCTATTAAACCAGATATAAGAGAAATTCACAAATATGCAATACAATGCCACTCTTCTCACTAAATTTTTTTCCTTTGGAAAACAGCTGTTTTATTAGGAAATGTTATTTTACATGTAATGGGTTTATGATTGTGTTATTTGCAAAGTTAATTTTGAATATAATAAACATTGCCTTACTCTACATAAACCAAAGCTCTGGGGTCCTCAATTTTTAAGTACATAAAGGTAACTGCTAATGGATACAGGGTTTCTTTTTTGGGGGTAAAGAACATGTTCTGAATTAGACAGTAGTACAACTTGGGGAATATACAAAACCACTGAATGTACTTTTAAAGGGTGAATTTCATGGTATATCAATTATATCTCAATAAAGCTGTCAGTTAAAAAAGGACTATAAAGGAGTCTTGAGACAAAAAAGTTGAGACCTGCTGCTCAAAGCATTTTTCATTTATTCATTCAACAAATTGTTTTTTGTGGCCTTATTATGTCTGACACTGTTCAAGGCTCTAGGGATAAACAGTATTGAACAAAACTGGCAAAATTCCCTGCTTCATGGTGTTTACATTCTAGTAGATAGAGATAGATAATACACAAATAAATAAAACATAGTTTGTTAACAAGTGGTAAGTGCCATGGAAAGAAAACAGAAAACGGGTAAAGAGTTTCAATTTTAGATACAGTGGCCTCTGAGAAGATAAGATTTGTCTCAAGACCTGAATAAGGGAATGATCCTTAAAGGTATCTGGGGGAAGAGCATTCTAAGCAGAAGTTAAACAAGTTCATAGGCCCTAAGGAGAAGTCAGCCAAGTGTGTGGAGGATGTAATCAGTGAGTCACAATTCTGCATATCATGTTCCTCATGTCCTTCCTTGCTCTTAAAAAGACTCCTCCAATCCTCTCTTATGAATGCCCTTCTCTGAACTTTTAATCACAGATTCACTTTTTTTCTAAAATAAAGTGTTTCATATGAAATATCTTTAAACCCAAATCTGTATAGCTAAGCCTTGACATCCTAACTTTAACCTGTAAATGCTGGACTGCATTAGCATCTTTACTCTCTGAATGGCTGACAGCAGATATTTTTTAAATACTGGGTCAAAATCAGAGGGAAAAAAATCAAGTGGTGGTGGTGGAAGGACAGTTTTAGATTACAAAAAAACAACTAAAACGACAACAGCTAATGATTCAACCATGATTGGATTCCGAAATTCAAAACAAAACAAAACAAAACAAACCTATAAAAGGTATTTTGGGGACAACATGGGAAATCTCAAATAGGACTAGATATTATATATTATTAGGGAATTAATTTTCTAAGTTGTGATAATGGTATTTTGGTTATGTAGGGGTATGTTTTTATTTGGAGAAAATACATACTTATTTTTTAGCAGTATTTTGCTTCAGCACATACAATCACACACATGTGGATATATACAAATACATAAATAAAACAAGCATGGCAAAATATTAATTACCGAATGTACACTGTAGGCATATGGGTGATCCTTTTACTTTTCCATCAAAGTTTTTTTATGTTTGAAAATTTTCATAAGAAAAAAAGAGAGAAAAAGGCAGAATTCATCAATAACAACCCCTCCATAACAGTAATTCTTAGATTATTTAACAAGCACCTCATGTCCACTCAAAACTGCAAACAGGAAGAATAAAACATCGGCCATCCTTTCAACAGGTGTATAATACAGATCCAAGGCACCAAATCTAAAAATATGCAAGACAGTATTTACTGTTTCTCTGTAAGACATGTAGAAGGATGGAAGATCAGAGGGGAGAGAAATCAATAAAGGTAGAAATTGGAACACTTTAATGAAAATTAAATTTAAGTTTAACTGATAAGTAGGACCTGAATAGGGAGTTTTCATAACGAAAGACTAAGATTCAAAGAAATCTGTACAGAGGAGGAAATATGTTCATGTCCATATTCATATTCATATGTTCTCTCTGGAATAGAGCGAAATATAGGCATATCTTGTTCTATTGCACTTTGCTTTATTGTGCTTCACAGATATTACTTTTATTACAAATTTAAGTTTTGCAGCAACCCTGTGGCAAGCAAGTCTACAGGCACCATTTTTCCAAAAGCATGTGCTCATGTCATATCTCTGTCACATTTTGGTAATTCTTGCAACATTTCAAACTTTTTCATTATTATTACATCTGTTATGGTGATTTGTGATCTTTGATGTTACTACTATAATTGTTTTGAGGCACCACGAACCACACCCATATACAATGGCAAACTTAATAAATGTGTATGTTCTGACTGCTCCACTGACCAGCTGTTCCCCTGTCTCCTCAGGACTCCCTATTCCCTGAAACACAAAAATATTGAAATTAGGCCAGTTAATAAGCCTACAATGGCCTCTGACTATTCAAGTGAAAGGAAGAGTCTTCATAGATAGTGATTCCTCTGATGGATTTGGGCAAAGTAAACTGAAAGCCTACTGGAAAGGATTAACAATTCTAGATGCCATTAAGAGTATCTGTGATTCATGGGAGGAGGTCAAAATATTAACATTAACACGTGTTTGGAAGAAACTGATTCCAACCATCATGGATAAATTTGAGGGATTCAAGACTTCAGTGGAGGAAGTAACTGCAGATGTGGTAGAAATAGCAAGAGAACTAGAATTAGAAGTGGAGCCTGAAGATGTGACTGAATTGCTGTACTCTCATGATAAAATACAAAAGGATAAAATGATAAAATATGAAAGGATTGTTTCCTATGGATTAGCAAAGAAAGTGGTTTTTTGAGACGGAATCTGCTCTTGGTGAAGAAGCTGTGTGTCATTATTGAAATGACAAAAGATTTAGAATACTACATCAACTTAGTTGACAAAGCAGCAGCAGGGTTTGAGAGGACTTGCTCCAATTTTGAAAGAAGGTCTGCTGTGGGTAAAAATGCTATCAAACAGCATCACATGCTACAGGAAATCTTCTGTGAAAGAAAGGGCCAATTGATGTGGCAAACTTCATTGTTCTCTTATTTTAAGAAACTGCCAGAGCCTCCCCAATCTTCAGCAACCACCACCCTATCCATTCAGAAGTCATCAACATAAAAAAGATTACAACTTGCTGAAGGCTCAGGTGATGGTTAGCATTTTTTTTTAAACAATAAAGTATTTTTAAATTACAGTATATATATTGTTTTTTAGACATAATGCTATTGTACATTTAACAGACTACAGTATAGTATAAACATAACTTTTATGTGCACTGGGAAATAGTGACTCACTCTATTGTAGTGGTCCAGAACTGGACCCACAATATCTCCAAGGTATGCCTGTATAATTTTTTTTTTAAATCTTCATTTTATTGAGATATATTCACATACCACGCAGTCATACAAAACAAATCATACATTCGATTGTTCACAGTACCATTACATAGTTGTACATTCATCACCTAAATCAATCCCTGACACCTTCATTAGCACACACACAAAAATAACAAGAATAATAATTAAAATGAAAAAGAGCACTTAAAGTAAAAAAGAACACTGGGTGCCTTCGTCTGTTTGTTTGTTTGTTTCCTTCCCCTATTTTTCTACTCATCCATCCATAAACTAGACAAAGGGGAGTGTGGTCCTTATGGCTTTCCCAATCCCATTGTCACCCCTCATAAGCTACATTTTTATACAATTGTCTTTGAGATTCATGGGTTCTGGGTTGTAGTTTGATAGTTTCAGGTATCCACCACCAGCTACCCCAATTCTTTAGAACCTAAAAAGGGTTGTCTAAAGTGCACGTAAGAGTGCCCACCAGAGTGACCTCTCGGCTCCTTTTGGAATCTCTCTGCCTCTGAAGCTTATTTCATTTCCTTTCACATCCCCCTTTTGGTCAAGAAGATGTTCTCCATCCCATGATGCTGGGTCTACATTCCTCCCCAGGAGTCATATTCCACATTGCCAGGGAGATTCACTCCCCTGGGTGTCTGATCCCACGTAAGGGGGAGGGCAGTGATTTCACCTTTCAAGTTGGCTTAGGTAGAGAGAGAGGGCCACATCTGAGCAACAAAGAGGCATACGGGAGGAGGCTCTTAGGCACAATTATAGGGAGGCCTAGCCTCTCCTTTGCAGCAACAGTCTTCCCAAGGGTAAATCCTGTGGTAGACAGCTCAACCCATCAAACCACCAGTCCCCTATGTCTGTGATCATGTTAGCAACCATCGAGGTGGGGTAGGCCATTACCCCTGCATTCTCCACAGGCTCCTCAAGGGGGCTCAGCTGTAGGTTCTTAAAAGATATGTTTTACAAAGTTGTATAATTTTTAAAGGTTTGGCTGACCATATCACAAGGACCACGAGAAAATAAAGAATCCAGACATAATATGAAACTGGTTTGAGGTTACGATCTCTGTGGACCTGAGAATAATAGGATGAAATGCCTAATTTGGGTAGTATGCTAAGGATCTCACTGTCTAACACAGTGAGAATGAAATCAGTCAGACAGCTGTCCATCCTGTAAATAGGTAAAATTATGGCAGACAAGATACAAAGGCTGAGAATGCCAAAATAAGAAATGCTGTTATAGAAAGAGTTACTTCTAACTTCAGAATGGATGAGTCCTTTCTAGCAATTAATGCATACAAGAAGGAAAGACAGATTGCAGTATTCTACAACTATCCTCGTTAAGAAAATAGGGAGAAGGTAAAGAAAGAAAAATAAAAGATGAGGGAACATTTGGAAAGATCAAACAGGTCATCAAAGAATAAATCATGCAGAAGTTGGAGAGAATTATAAGATGAGGGATCCAAATATAAAATAATAGATCCTTTCTTCTAAGATGGTAGAATAAAGGCAACTCTGCCCACTTTACACATTTGTGAAGAACGAGAAACAGAAAAGAAACTGCATCACTGATAAAGAAACTGCATCACTGGTAAGAACAGAAAGTAGCTGTAACTCTAACATCATATGAGAACGGGCTGCCAAAGGACTGGACCAAGGTACAGAAAGAGGCCAAGAGAGTAGGCAGATGCCCTTGCTGTTCTAATAGAGTCTTCAAGCCTAATGCTCTCCAAAAACATGAGGAACACCCACAAAGACCAAATCACCAGCTCCTCATTTGCAACAATGAAATCCAATAACTAGGGTGGTTGAAAGAGACTTGGCATTCCTGTCCGGTTGGGAATGTGGGTACTACAAGACCCCATCCTTCAATAAAGCACCCTGTTAAAGAGAGCAGGACAAAAGAGGTCACTATTTTCTATCTCCCTTAACTCCTGACCTGTATATCCAACTGCCTATTTGAATATGCACTTAGATGAGCAATAGGCAAGTCATAATGAACAAATACAAAGGAAAATTCCTGATCTCTCTCTCAAAATTCCTGTAGTCTTCCTATCTCAGTAAAAGGAAATCAGTTTTCTTCTAGTTGTTCAGACCAAAACCTTGAATTCATCAATGATTCCTTTTTTTGTCATAACCCACATAAACTCATATAAGCCTGTCAGCTACTACCTTAATGAATGACTACTAGTTTGCCACCACTTCTCAGCAGGATTACTGCAATAGCCTCTGGCTGATCTCTTAGTCCTGGCTTCCCATACTTTATGTTCTATATATTACCCCAAGTATTCCTTTCAAAATGTAATTCTGATCTTAGCACTTCTCTGGTCAAAACCATTTAATGGCCTCCCAAATCAATCAGAATAAAAGCCAAAGTCTAGAGTTTGGCCTGTTACCTAATCCCACTACTTTTATTCCCTTTAGCTCACTCTGCTCCAGTCTACTGCCCTGAAAACCATCCTTGAACACGACAGCAAGCTCCTACCTTAGGGCTTTTATACTTTTTGGGCTGTTTTAGCTGAATGCTCTTCCACCAAATAGCTGCATGCTCCACTCTCTCACATTCTTCAGATCTTTACTCAAATGTCACCTTCTCAGTGACATCTTCCCTGACCAAATTATTTAAAATTACAACCCCCAACTGGCCCTCTCTATGCTCATTTTCCTTGCTTTAATTTTCTCCATAACATTCTGATGGAATACATATTTTACTTATTTATAGTCTAACTTCCCTAATTAGAATATAGGTCCCTTGCTTTATTTTTCTACATAACATTCTGATGGAATACATATTTTACTTATTTATAGTCTAACTTCCCTAATTAGAATATAGGTCTCTGGAAGGAGAAAATTTTGACTGTTTTCATTGTTGACATTGCCCTAATATCTGAAATGGTACCTAACACATTCATTCAATAAACAGTTGTTGGATATATGAATATACCACATAGGTGGAAATGTAAATTCACATTTTTTTGAGAGCAGTGTGTCTACTTAACAAATTTATAAACATAACTTTGACCCAGTATTTCCACCTAAGAATAAATTAATATGTACTTGTATCTGCAAAGCAATATAAACAAGGATTATGTACTTGTGTCTTCAACAGCAGAAGCCTAGAAACAACTTGAATGTCTATTAATAGAAATTGTCTATCAATAGAGAATTCTCTCCTAGAAATACTATGAATAGAATGTATATCACCATTTATAGTAAAAGGAAAAATGAGGGCTTATATATACATACTTGCAGCACAGATCCATAATATATGCTTATTTATTAATAGACCACCTTAAGATACATGTGAAACTCTTAGAAGCATCTGTACTGAAACGGAACTGTAGAACTGAGGGTCAGAGGCAAGAGACTTTTCACTGTATAACTTAATGTTGAAAAATTTTTACAAGCTTGTGCGTTATATTAAAAAACAAATACAGAAACACACAAACATATATAAGTACCAAGAAAGCAGCACTGATTTCTAAGCCAGCAACTTATGAAAGAGGCATATGGAGGTGGAAGTGAAGGAGAAGAAAGAGTCTGTAGAATTATGATGGGGAAGGCAGATGAGAAGAGAAGACAATGTATAAGGAAAGACATCTATACACATAGCGAGATATGAGACAGATGGTATTAATGAAAGATACAACTATCACAACAGAAGCAGTATAAAGTACAAAGTGCTGACATCCAAAATAGACATAAGAGAAGCAACTGGCCCTCCAAAATCTGATGAAAGAAAAAAGAGTACTGAAACAGAATAAATCAATAATTACTGGAAATGTCATTCAGTTATTTAAGGAATTCACACTAAGTGATATTCCAGGACTAGGGTCCATAATAACATGCCCTTAAAAACATTTCAGGCAATAAAACTGAATTTAAAAAAACATTTCAGAGGTGTCAATGCTGCCTAGTTGTCATTCACTCACCTGGACAGAGTTTATTTCCACTTCCTTCTCCACCATCCAGGCTTGTCTTCCTGCTTCAATGGAGGATCACATGGACTTTGGTCATTTATAACCTGCTAACAGGGAAATGACACAGCACTAGAATGTTAATGCTGGGGACAAACTACCATCCTAGAACTCAGGCTGAGCCTGATCTGAAGGACGAGGAAGGTGCAGTTTCCAAGGATGCACAAGGATGCCCTATGAAAAAAAAAAACAAAGTAATGACCTTTTACCTTAGAGAGTGGAACACACATAATCATGTAGGCAAAAGGCCTAGGATTAGTTGAATCCTGCATTTTAAGGCCATATTCATAAAACCATTTAAAGTTTCCACATATTCAGAAATGGGAGTGGGGGAGGAAGAAATGGGGTGGGGGAGGAAGAATTTACTTTTGGAATTTTACTTTTATGGGGCAGCGCTCCATGCCCTACCTGACTGGTTGCTACTATTCTCTAGTACCACACTCATGCACAGGTTCCCAAGTAGATTTTAACTGTGGCCCTTATTTCTGGTTGAATTCAATACTCACATATTTGATTATAGCAACGTCTGCCTGTGAGAACCAAGCCACATGGATACAATTTATAGGAAGCTGTTCTCACAGAATTCAGGAATAAAAACTCAAAAAGTTTTCCCAGAGTCTTAGTATTTGCCTTGTTTGCACTATATTCTTAATGAAAGCATTTTATATTAATAATGTTTTATTAATTTATGTTCACCCATTCACTCAAAAAACATTTTAAAAAAATCAATAAAGCTGGAAATTCTACTTCTTCATATATACCCAAAAGTATTGAAAGCAGGGATTCAAACAGATATTTGCACACTGATGTTCATAGCGGCCTTTTTCACAGTTGCCAAAAGGTGGAAGCAACCCAAGTGTCCACCAATGGAAGAATGGATAAACAAAATGTAGTATATACAGGTCATGGAATATTACTCAGTTGTAATAAGGAAAGAATTTCTGATACATGCTTCAACATGGATGAACCATGAAAACATGTTGAGTGAAATAAGTCAAAAAATAAAGAACAAATGTTTTATGATCTCACTTATATGGAATAATTAGAATATGCAAATTAATAGGCTCAGAAATCAGAATACAGGTTACCGGGGCAGGGGTGGGCATGAAGAATGGGGAGTCTGTGCTCAACTGGAACAGAGTTTCTGTTGAGATGATGGAACAGTTTTGGTAATTGATGGTGGTGATGGTAGCACAACATTGTGAATGGAATTAACAACACTGAATTGTATACTTCAATGTGGTTAAAAGGGGAAATTTTAGGTTATATATATGTTACCAGAATACAAATTTTATAAAACCCATAGAACTATACAACACAAAGAGTGAACCCTAATTATAATAAAATTGTTTCATTAAGTTGAACAAAGTTACCACACTAACACAAAATGTTAGCCATAGGGAAAACTGTGTGGAAGGGAGGTGTATATACATGAACTCTGTACTTTCTGCGTGATTTTTCTGTAAACCTACAACTGCTCTAATAAAAAAAAAAAAATTAAGGTATATTCACATACGGCAGATTAAAAAAATCCATATACATTAATCTTTTGACACAAGAATCCCACTCTTAGATATCTATCCAATGATACTAACAAAATTTTAAAAGATGTTTATATCAGGCTGTTCAATCTAATAATAGTTGTTATAGATAAAAATCTGTTAATTACTCAAATAATCTATAATAAAGAACTTCACAGAATGGAATACTATGCAAGTGTAAATAAGAATAAATGTATCTCTATATTTTACTATGAAGTAGTGTCTAATATACAGTGTTACATTTATAAAAAAACAAGGAGAAAAGTATGTATACCATATTACCATTTGTCTTACTTAAGGAACGTAAACTATAAATATATACATATATTTGTCTATATCAACAAAAAAAGAAAGGACAAGACATAAGTATATTTAACATGGCTACCTATTGGGGAAGAGAGGGAATAAGGCGGAGGAAAGAGAGGGAGAAGCTTCTTTGACTACACTTTGTCAATATGACTTTGAACCACATAAATATGCTACAGAATTAAAAAAATAAAGTTTAAAAATCCCTAATAAAAAATAATATAAAATAAATTGAACCTGTGTCCATTGGTAGCATAACCACCCAAGGAAAGAAAAACTACTTGAAGTGACTTTAAAGCAATCATTGGAATGTATATCCCTGTATACACCTAATGGACATAAAGACCAGCGGCACATACACACACACACACCTTAAACGCTTTTCATTTCAGTACCATATTGTTGACGGTAGTATTTGTACTACTACTTAGATACTACTATGTGTGTTTTGAGCTAAAGCAAATAATCATGTTGGGAAAAAAAATCAATAAAGGATATTATTGGGACAACTGACAAGGTTTGAATATACTTTGGATTAGACAATAGTAATGTCTGATCACTGAACTGTGGTTATGAAAGAGAATGTCTTTGTTCTCAGGAAATGCACACTGTGGTATTTATGGATAAATGGGGCCTACTGCAACGTACTCTCAAATAGTTCACAAAAAAATATCACATACACACACATATTTGGAGAAAGAGAAGGAAAACTAAAGCAGAAGAGCAAAATGTAAATGACTGGTGAATTTGGGTAGAGGGCATATGGATCTTTGTATATCAACTTTTCTAAGTTTGAAATCATATAAAAAAAAGTTACTAGTCACTCACATCATCTACTATGTGTTCAAAAACCTTAATTACCAATTCTTACTTGGGTGTGGCAAAGATGGAAAGTTAGAGACTGTTTAAATAGTAATGTACACAGAGAGGAAACATGAGAGGGTGAGCTGGCTGGAAGCAGTCTGTAAGAGGAGGGAGATCAAGTTTTGATCTTTCGAACACTCAAGAGTATCAGTTTTCTCAGGAATATGCAAGCGGAGCTATCCATTAAGATTAAGCAGCTGGAGATATAAATCAACAATTCAGGATAGGCCTAGAATAGAAATGGGAATTGGTCAGTTGTCAGAATAGCATTGCTGCTGAAGACATGCGGAATGTGACTGCTGACAAAGAGTATACACTGTGAGAGGGTGGCCAGGACAGAATCCTAGGAACAACAGTCAAGGAGGTAAGGAAAGGTTTCAGGTGTAGTATGCATGGCTGCTGCTTAAGTTTTGAATTTCCAAATGCTTTTCCTGAAAAACCATACAAAAAAGCAAGAATAACAGGGGATAAAACCAACAAGTCAATTCATATTCTACACATCCTTAATGGAACTAGTAGAGAGAAAACATGTTAACTCTGAACTATGCGTGTGGCCCCAAACACACAAAATAGCAGAACTGGTGCAAGACCACAATAGTGTGGTATCCTAAGAAAGATAAGATAAGGTGAGAAGTAACAGATCTCAGAAATAACCAGCAAAATATTTACTCTCAGAATAAAGAAGTCACTCCGAGTGAGATCTGTTGTAACCAAGTTTAATAACGAACAACAAAACTAGTGTCAGAAAAATATTCCAGCTCAAGGTAAAAACTGCTAAAGGCCAACTCAGCAAGAGGCCTAAATAGGAAGTTGCAAAGGGGTCTCAGGAAGAACTGGGAACGCTGAGGGAAGATTCTAAGGACTTGAAGAGTTCAGAAATCTCCAACAAAATATTTTCTTTCAGGATGAGAGGGTTTAACTGTAATGATGAAAGTTGGACTTAGATTAAAGACAAAAGGACTCCAGGGAGGCAATGCAGAATATGACTCCCGGGGATGAATGTGGACCCGGCACTGGGGGACTGAAAGTATCTTCTTGACCAAAAGGGGGATGCAAAATGAGACGAAATAATTTCAGTGGCTGAGAGATTCCAAATGGAGTAGAGAGGTCACTCTGGTGGACATTCTTATGCACTATATAGATAACACCTCTTAGGTTTTAATGTATTGGAATAGCTAGAAGTAAATACCTGAAACTACCAAACTCCAACCCAGCAGTCTGGACTCCTGAAGACAATTATGTAATAATGTAGATTACAAGGGGTGACAGTGTGATTGTGAAGACCTTGTGGATCACACCCCCTTTATGTAGTGTATGGATGAGTAGAAAAATGGGGATAAAAACTAAAGGACAAATGGGGTGGGATGGGGGGATGATTTGGGTGTTCTTTTTTCACTTTTATTTTTTATTCTTGTTCTGGTTCTTTCTGATGTAAGGAAAATGTTCAGAGATAGATTGTGGTGATGAATGCATAACTATGTTATCATACTGTGGACAGTGGACTGTATACCATGGATGATTGTATGGTGTGTGAATATTTCAATAAAACTGAATTTAATAAAAAAAAAAAAAAAGGACTCCAGGGAGAAGCAGAAACAGTAAACTTGAAAAGTACTTGGAAGTACAGTGGTCAAACGTAGCAGATTTACTAACTCCTAAAAGTGAATGTATCATCCTAGAAAAAACCTATCGTGAAGAATTATGGCAAACACAGGGCTGCTGGTAGAAGTCTGCCTCAACCAGATTAGAGTCAGAGGGCCAAAGATGGAGCAGTTATACACAGAGCAGTGACCATCACACAAAGTAAAATTCAATTTCACAAACATTAAACAAGACAAAGAAGAGCACTTAATGCTAAAGGAAATAATTCAGAATGAAGATGTAACAGCTATGAATATTTATAAACTTAACAACACAGTAGCAGCTTTCTTAAAGCAGAAACCAAAACAAATGTAGAAAACCTGAGACACACTAATAAAACAAGACTTAATATACTTCTTTAAATTTAAGACACACAAAGTGATAAATAAAAAAGGGGCAACACAAGATCTAAACAGTAAAAAATCAATAAAGTAGATCTATACTTGAATACAGAACATTTATGAAAAGTAACCATATTTTAGCTCATCAATAAATTCTAAAAAGGAGGAATAATGGAAACAATATTTCTTGACTATAATGGAATATAATAAAAAATTAACATGCCTTTCCTTGTGAAATTAAAAAGCTCTATTAACTCACAGAACAAAGGGGAAATCCAAATCCAAATTGCAGAATTTCTAAGAAACACTAATAATGAAAGCATTAGCAGACTCCTATATTCAAAGAACATATCATAATCAAGTGATGTTTATTCCAGAAATGGAAAATGGTTAAATATTAGGAAATCTATCAATAAAATACATTATTTTAATAGATCTAAGTAAACACCATATGATCATTTTTACAAATGTGATCAATAAACTTCATAAAAAAAACATAATCTATCTCTGACCACACACCATCATATCTAATGCAAAAAAATTGAAGGCATTTCTATTAAATTCTGAATAAAGACAAATGCCTCAATTATTATTTAATATAATTATAAATAAGAACTAAGTTAATCAGGGAGTAAAATTAATGTATCGAATTTTAACAATCAGTAAATGTTATATATATCAACAACTACCATCATCAGTCAGAAGATATAACGGGAACAATGCTCAATTTGCAATAGCAACATAAAAGATAAAATACCTAGAAATAAACTTTATAAAAAATACTTAAAACCTATATGAAGAAAAATTTTAAACAGTCTAGGACCAAAAAAGAAATTGA
Organism: Choloepus didactylus; assembly: GCF_015220235.1. Taxonomy (NCBI): domain Eukaryota; kingdom Metazoa; phylum Chordata; class Mammalia; order Pilosa; family Megalonychidae; genus Choloepus; species Choloepus didactylus. Next base: position 18,694,989 of record NC_051333.1, read on the forward strand.
AACAAATACATATCATGTACTTGGGCAGGAATATTTAACGTCATAAATATGTCCCTTCTCCCTAAGTTATTTTATAAAACTAATGCAATTCCAATAAAAATACCAACTTTTTTTCTGGAAGTAGAAAAGCTGATTCTGAAGTTTACATTTAAAAACAAAAACCAAATAAACAACCACAAGCAAGAATAGCCAGAAAAACTCTGATGAGCAATAAAGAGAGAAGCTACACCAGATAATTATAACATAATTATAAAGCTACAATAAAAAGATAAATATTGGTACATGAATACAGACTGGAACACAGATAAGAATATAAAGTTCAGAAATAGCCTCAAATACATAAGAGAATTTATGTATGATAAAAGTGGCATCTAAGAAGTAGGCAATCAATTGGAAAAAGATAAACCTAGATGCATACTTGATAGCATACACCAGGATAAACTAAATGAATTAAATATATAAATATGAAAATGAAATCCTATGAAAACTATAATCTTGTTAAGAATTTGAAAACATGGGTGAAACTTAGAGTGGAGAAGGGCTTTCTGACAATGAAGACATAAATGAAAAGACTGACAAATCTGTAGATTATAAAAATAAAAACCTGATTCTACATGCGTAAAAGAAAAAATAATCAATGCAGACAATGTCAAAAAACAAATCAAAAACTTTGAAAAAAAAAAATTGCAACTTGCTTCACAGAAGACTAGTCTTAAACCCCAGAAGGAAAAAACATCCATAAAAAAAATGGAGAAAGGCTATGAACAGAAATTTCCCTGATAAACATAGATGGCCCTTAAGCATATGAAGATACTCACCCTCACTCATAATAAGGGATGTAAATTAAGCCTACACTGAGATTCCAATTATCTCCTTGGCAAAAAATCAAATATTCAACACTACACTGATGGTGAGGTTCTAAAGGATAAGGTGGTCTTGTACACTGCTGGTGGGAGTAGGTGCAAGTACTTACCCACTGGGCAATTCCACGTGTAGGAATCTAGAGATACTCCTGCATAACTACAAAGTGACACAGATAAAAAATTATTCATTACTGAAGTGTTAGTAAACGTAAAAACTGGAAACAACCCAAATATCCAACAACAGAGGACTGAATGAATCAACTGTGGTACCTCCACAGAATGGCACATTACTTATATGGGTGTTAAAAAAAAGAGAGAGAGAGAGAATGGTTATGAAGGGAAATCTCCAGAACATACTGGTAAGTAAAGAAAGTGAGATAGAAAGAGGTGCCTGTGGTATGTTACCTTTCACATATGAAGGATGAGAGACAGAATGATAAATATACACTATTGGCCAAACAAACCAAAAACCCACTTGAAGAATAAACAAACAAAACAAACCAAAAAAAATCAAGAAACTAAACTCACATTGGGCAAAGAAGAATGTAGTGTGGGGGAGATTAAGAATAAGATGAATGTCTCTGTGAGATATACTTTTAACTTCTAAACGACAAAATGTTTTATTTTTAATCAAATTAATTAAAAAACAACAGCTGCTTAGCTTGAAAACTAATGAAACAAAATGAAACAAATGAAACAAAGCTTAACTTGAAACAAATGAACCCGATTATGCATTAACTTGATAATAAAATTCCTCTGAGAAAGGATTTATTTCAAATGACTTTAGAACACTGAACTTTGACTACACATCTTTAGTGGGATGCATTCTAAGGACAAAAATAGCTATAGAGAAATTTTAACACGACTCAGTATCTTTACGGTTACTACTATTGTTATTCTGAAATATTTTCTTTATATTACAGAATAAAACAAAGCAAATAAGTACTTATGTTAATTTGTTTCAAGATTTTTAGCATAAAATATACTTAAGATCTAAGAAATTATGTAAAAATACTATACCAATTAAATCAAATTGGAAATATCAACATGAACTCATGAAATGGCCTCAAAATAATGTTACCTCTGGAGCAATGAGGACACCTAGCACTCAGATCTTAGACTGTAATGTCATTCTCCAATAAAAGGAACCATTTATCCTTGGAGAAACAGCCCATTTCTCCTTGGAGCTATGGCCAATTCCAGGTCTGGGACAAGATGAAAGGGTGAGACAAGAATGCAAGGAAACTTTCAAACATAAATGATTTCAAGTAACAATGAGAGAGGGATAAGCTTGAAGAAGTAACCACTAGCTAAAACTGGGATAATATGAGCATCAGAAAGAAAACTAGTTGTGATTGATTACAACACCCTAAATCCATACAACTTTAAAAATGATGCTTACAAAAGAAAAAAAAAAAGGAAAAACTTGACACAATTCAAGGTAACCATCCAATATTATTTATAAAGAATGAAAAATTCTAGAAAGTCATCACTTTGCAAGCTCTGAAGAAACAAGGATTATCTGTCAGTAATGAAATCATTTGTTAAATGACTGATGGGGAATCGATACTTGTATAGTATCAAAGTAAAAGCATGCAGATTACATTTTGGTTGTAAAGAAAAAAAAATATGTTCATTAATGGCAGACCAGCCATATTGTATGATTCCCCTGACATGATGCATTTGAAGTTTTTAAGATCACTTACTCTGGCCAAAAATAAGTCACAGCTGGAATTTTTAAAATAGACATATATATATACATCATCAGAGGTTCTGAATTAGAACCATGTGAGAGTAACCATCATGGAAATCAAGGAACGAATCTCATGAAGGAGGTATTAATGAGTTTCTAAAGATGAACTATATAACTTGAACACAGAGATCTAATTTCCTAATCCCAGTTAAAAGAGAAAAAGTCCAAATGAAATTTTAAATATATATATATGAAAAGGAAAAAGCATCTACATATATCACTTTCAGAAATTTCTACCAGCAACAACACAAATGACTACTACTTCTGAAGAAATACCAATCTGCAGAAATAACAACAGTACTAATCAACATTTACACACCAAGCACTATTCTTAGAACTTTACAGGTGTTAACTCCTTGATCTGCACAACCACCCTAGGAGTCAAATACTATTATTATCTCCACATTCATAGATAAGAAATTGAGGCACATGATTTAAGTACTTGCCTAGGTCATTAAGGTAAAAAGTGGTAGAGGAAGAGGTTAACACAGACAGTCTGGCTCTATGTCCTGTGTCATCCTCAAAAAAATACTTTTCTTTTTGGAATATACACTAAATTCATATGGTTAATAATTATAATAATAAAGATATTCACTTTTGCCCTATCTATTCCAGTTCACCCATCCCCAACAGAGGTTGCTATTTTTATTAATAATTTTCCTGTATATCTTTTGAGTTTTTTAATGACAATACAAACAAATAAGAACATACAGTTATCCCTTCCACATCCGCGGTTTCCAAATATCGCAGGTTGGCAATATAAGAAATCAAATGGGAATTCTGGGAGTTTTGTGGAAGCTGCAGGCAAAGGCCAGCAGACAACACACAAAGGCTAGAAATGTAGAGATAGCTTCAAAAGTTTAGTTAAAAAAAAAAAAAAAAAGGGGGTGGGAGTTTCACCCACACAATGTAAAAGCAACAGGAGAGGCAGCTAGGGAGTTTCCTGAAACCCTGAAAAAAAAAAACTTTTTTAATGCAGATTTTCCAGATCGCTGGGGTGCTGTGCCCCTAATCCCTGCAATGTGGAAGGGACAACTGTATATTTCCCAGCTTTCTTTCATTTCCCCGAATGAAGCATACTCTACAAACCATTCTGCATCTTGCTTTTTTCACTTAACAATAAATATATTTTTGGAGTTTATTATAGTGTTAGGATCTTCCCCCTTTATACAGGTGCATATTATTCTGTTGCATACATGTATCAAATTTGATAGGGCCAATCTCCTACTGAGGGGCATACATTGTTTCTGATCTTTTCCTATGCTAAAGGTTGCTGGCTAGAGCAACTTTGTACCTGTATCACTTCATGCATATGCAAGTACATCTGCAGGATAAATTCCCAGATGTGGGATGGCTGAGTTAAAAAGAAAGTACATTTGTAGTTATGTTACAGCTGGATTCTCTTTTCCCCACATTCCAACTGCTTTTCTTTTTCAGGGTTTCACTGCTATTCTAGCTTGTCTATTTTTCCATATGAACTACAAAATCAGCTTGTCTAATTCCAAAGAAAACAATCCAGATATTTTTATTGGGATCACATTCATTCAATAAATTTTACTTGTTTAATGGCACTTCTTTAGGATGTCTTTCTATTAAAAAACTAGGTTTATCTATTTGTCCTATTTATCTTATGTCCCTTAGCAGTCTTTTAAAGTTCTTCCCTGACAGTTTTGCACACATCTTAAGTTTATTGCCCAATATTTTATCTTTTATGTTGCTATCATAAATAATGGTTTTCTTCCATTACTTCCTCTAACTACCTGATGTTTGTATTGTTGAAGGCTACTGACTTCTAGATATTAATTTGGTACTTCACTTTATTATTTAAAATTATGTGAAGGACTACTGTGGGTAAATTCCTTATTAAAAGCAATTTTTCAGACAGAAGAAATTTTCTTAAATTACTTCATAAAATTCACGGGGCCCAGGAACACCTCGAACTCAATTAGTTGTTAGGACATCTAGAATCCAGTACAGACTCAAGGATAAACATAGCAACGATTAAGTTTTCTTCAAAAAATTAGGGAGGATAACTGTGCCTGATCTAGTACCACAAACCCTAATTCCGGGCTTTCTGTGCTTCTCAACGTGTGAAGCTGTTTTAGTTCAGTATTTCGCCTAGGAGTCCTGTTAAAATACCCCAAAAATACGGGGATTTGTGACAATCTGAAACAAGGAACCCGTTAAAAAACTTCCTTTGAACTATTCTTCTTTGTTTAAAAAGTAAAAGAAACCACGGTGTTTTGCATTCTGCCCCAATTAAAAAGAAATGCGCTTTTATATTAATATCAGTTGTTATATTATTTACCACTTAGCTTTTTTTTTCCTTTCAAACCTTCAAGTAAATTAGATGCTCCGTTATATTTATCAGCACTTTCGATAAGTGAGGCTCAATTATTACCTCAATCCTGGCCTCCCACACTGCCCTCTCCCGCGCAGCCACACACCGTCCTGCACCCACTTTTCGCACTCAACAACCCCAAACATACGGTAAACTTGCGGTCAAACTCAGTCAGGGTCACACACGCTCGGACGCTTCTCAGCGGCCCCCCCACCCGCGTCCAACACACAGGCCAGAGGCTCTCAAACCCACCTCCCACCCCCTTGCTGCGCCCCTCCAGATCGGGAATCCTCCCCTCCAGCCTCCCCGGCCCAACCAGCCCAAGACCCCCAGGTCCCACCTCCTACTTTCGCGCCACGTGGACCCAGGGGAAGGACTGACCCGCGGACAAAGACCAAAATGTCCACTCCGAGCGCTGCGCCTGCGCACTTCAAGGGCGAAGAAGTACTCCCAGAAGTCTCAGCGACGCGGCCCAGCTCGGTCACCGTGGCCAGGCCCAGGCTGGTATCTGATTACCTTCCATTGCCGGCAGCTCCGCTTTCCCGGCCTTGGACTTCATTTCCCATAAGCCCTTGCTGGTCGCCCTGTTTCCTCCATGCGAACTTGGCTGCTTCCTGTGATTATGGGATCTGTAGGGGTGAGTAGGCCTTCCCTGGAGGAAGATCACCTCAAGCCCGGTAGGAAGTTTAGTGTGGAACGCCCTCTCTTAAGACTGCCGTGGACGCAGTGTCAAAGGGGCCCAGCCCAGACTCAGAGGTGAGAGGACTCCATCTTGTCCGTGGACAGTCTAGCTCTGGACTGCGTTTCCCAGAGACCGCAGCGGCACGACGTTACGTGTCTCTTGACGTCTTGGCAAGTTCGTGAGCTCGCAGGGACCCGGACGCGACCAAGGGGAGGCCGAAGGTGAGGGGTCTGGGAGTGCGGGGCGGGGACAGGGCGTGTCCAGAGCGTCCGGTCTGTGCGCGCAGGCGGGGGCGGGCTGAGGCTGTGCGATTCTGAATATTTGTCTTTGATTGTGGCTGTGTAACTGGGTGTGGGTGTCTGGAAGTGTGCGGTTGTGGCCGCCTGTCTCCAGGGTGTATCTGTGGTTGTGCTTACGTAATCATGTGCGGTACTATGGGTGTGGGGTCCTTTTGATTGTTGGGGTGATACTGCGTTTGTCCATGTTGTGAATTTGTGGCTGTACCCCTTTTCCCTTGGGGCGTGAGTGTAGGTGTGAATGTGTGACTGGTCTGGGTGCCTGTGCGAATGTGATCGCATTTCTCCAAGATGGGTGTATCGTTTTGGTTGTATGACACTCTGGCTGTGGTGCTATTGTAGTTATCCAGTGCCTATGACTGTCCAAGCAACACTGCATGTGTATCCATGTTGTGACTGGGATCATAATATCCACATGACTGCGTACTGTCTCGTGTGTGTGTGTGTGTGAGTTGTGTGTGGTGACTGTGTGACTGTATGGCACTCTGTGCAGGTGTGGAGTGCCTTTGCCCATGCGAGTATGACTGCATATCTCCGGAGCGAGTGTTCAATTATGACTGAATGGCCTTGAGTGGGAGAGAGTGGGGTGCCAGTGATTGTGGGTGTCCCTAGAGTAGATGTGGGCATTTATGGGTGTTGCATGGGAAGCCTGTGACTGTATGGGAGTGACTGTCACTGTGGTGAGTAGATTGTGCAGACAGTGGGTGTGTGATTGTGACAGTGTATAAGGCTGTGGGGGTGTCTGTGATTGTGTGGTTGTGTCTTTGTGTGTCTCTAGAGTGGGTGTGTGATTGTGTAAAACTGTGACAATGTGTGCAGCACCATGTGCACAGGTGTGAGGTGCCTGTGACTCCTGTGCTATGTCCCCTGCGCTATGTCCCCTGCAAAACCGTGAAGTTGGGATAGATTCTAGTCTTGCCCAGTGGTGACCTCAGGATGGAACACACAGTCTTCTCTGACATCACTGTGTAAGAGGTGGGGATGGGGGTGACTCTTTAAAGACCTGGTCGCTCATCATTCCTTCTCTTAACCCAGTTGTACCCTTCTCTAAGTTAGGTGCTGAGAGAAGGAAAGAACTGCTGTTACACATCCAAAAGTCAAGTTCAAAGTGCATCAGGGTTTCTTTTCCCTTCCCTGAAGGAAAGGGACACAGTGTTTTTCAAGACATGATTATCCTTCCTTCTCCTGAAACTTCTTGCCTAACAGAGACTCCCCCAAAGTGATCTGTTCTTCAGTATTTGCCATTGGAGTAATTTCTGGATCCCCTGGAAATAGACTGAAAGGCACATAACTTCCCTGCTCCCTGCACACCTAATACTCATTTTTAAATAAGTTTTTTAAACTTTTCATTTTGAATTAATTTCAGACTTAAAAATGCAAAAATAGAATTCCCATATACTCTTCACTGAGCTTCCACTTATGTTACCATCTTACATAATCACAGTACAATGATCAATACCAGGAAATTAACATTGATACAATGCTACTAACTAATCTACAAATCTTAGTTGAATTTCATCATTGTCTCTAATGTCTTTTTTCTGGACCAGGATCCAATCCAGAATTACATGTTGCATTTATTTACTCAAGTCTCCTTAATGGTGTCTTTTGATCTGCCACAGGTCCTCAGTCTTTTTTTTTTTGGTCTTTCATGATCGTGACACTTTTGAAGAGTACTGGCCGTTTATTTTCTGGATTCTACAATGTAGAATGTTCCTCAATTTGGGGTTATCTGATGCTTCCTTGTGAGTGAATTCACGTTATTCAGAAATGATGCGCTCTTAGTGCATCATGGTCGGGAACCATGAGGTCAATTTGTCTCATCACTAGTGGTGTTAACTTTAATCACTTTCACCTGCTATTCTTCGCATCCATTGATTATTCTTGCCTGAAAAAGTTACTACTATGGTGTTCTGGTTTGCTAAAACTGCCAGAATGCAAAATACCAGCAAATAGATTGGCTTTTACAATGGGGGTTTATTAGTTCACAAATTTACAGCTCTAAGGCCATGAAAATGTCCTGATTAAAGCATCAAGAGGTAGATAGCTCTCTGAGGAAAGCCCAATGACATCCGGGGTTCCTCTGTCATATGGCTGGCTCTGCTGAACCTTCTCTCCCGGCTTTAGCTTCAGGTTTCAGTGGCTTTCTCCAAAATGTCTCTGGGCTTCTCTCCTAGCTTCTCCCGGGGGCAAACTCTATATTACATATTTTAGCTTCTCTCTAAAATGTCTTTTGGAGAGACACTGCTCTTTCTCTGTGAGTTCTCTTAAGGTAAATGTTCAAGACCCACTCTGAATGGGCAGGGTCACATCTCCATGGAAACAATCTAATCAAAAGGTCCCAACCACAATAGGTCTGCCCCACAAGATTGGATTAAAAGAACATGGCCTTTTTGGGGGGTACATAACAGATCCAAATCAGTACACATGGTGTTTCCCAAATGGTGATTTTTCTGTTTCCATCATACCTCCACATTTGTTAATTAGAATTTGACTGTAAAAGAGATTTTTTCCTTCTCTCTCATTTATTTATTAAGTTTTTTGTATCAGTATAGACTGGATTTTTTGTTTTTATTCAGTTGGATTATGATCCATTACTATCATTTTGTTGCACAAGTTGTCCTAGATTTGGCACTGGGAGCCCCTTTGAATTGACTCCTGTATCCTTTCAACAATGTCCTCTTTATTTTTTTAGTACTTCCTTATTTTCTGGCACCACAAGATGTTCCAGGCTAATACTTTGTCTGCCCCAGTTGTGGAATCAGTTATTTTCCCAGGAAGCACTAGTTCCTTTTATTAGAATATGATGTTTAGAAACCCAGATTAGCTGTGCTCATTGCTACTTGGATGTTATTGCCTCTAGACCTTCTCAGCTATGAAATATATGTATCTAGACAGCACATATCTGTATATATTTGTATATTTACATATACAGGTAAACCATGACTTCATACCAATATCTCCAATTCTCATTCACCACCACAGGGTAAATTCTTCCCTTCTCAATTTCCTTTTTGTAACTCTCTTCTCTGACAATAAGAGATTTGGATCTCATTAAACACAATTTATTTATTTTATTTATTTGCTCAGCCTTGTGAATAAAGTAGTTTCAAAAGTGCTAACGCATACCCCAAACCCCATATAATTCTTTTTCTCTTTAGTCTTACAGTATATAGTGAAAATAAGTCTTCCAAAATGACTTTCTTCCCTACCCCCTTCTGGGTTATGTTATTCATTTGTAATACAGATAGTTTCATTTGTTACTGTTGGTATTTCATTTTGGATTTCTCCCCACGTCCTGGTTGATGTAATTATTTTTTGAGTATGTGAAACATTGTTTTAGAAACATGGTTCTAAAAGTCAGAACTAGACAAAAGATCTACTCAGTCATTCCTCCCTTCTCTCCCATTCTTCCTACCCTGTTCCCACTTATCCATTAGTAACCAGCCTCATTAGTTTTTAACTTTATCCTTCCTTTGTGTATGTGAGATTTTTTTTTCCAAGTGAGCAGATACACTGTCTTTCTCACATGAAAAGTAGCATATTATATATAAAGTATATATATCTTTTGTACTTTGCTTTTATCATTTAAAAATATAACCTGGAAATCATTCCAAATCAGGTCATAAAGATCTTCCTCATATGTTTTTAGAGCTGCATAGTACTCTATTGTATGGATGTTTATAGTTTATTCAACCATTTCCTATATATGGGCATTTGTTTTGCAATTACAAACAAGGCTGCACCATGTAACCTTATGCATATGTATTTTCACATTGTTGGAAATAAATCTTTGGGATAAATTCCTAGGTGTGTGATTGCTAGGTCAAAAGCAAAATGCATAGGTAGTTTTGTTAGATATTGCTAAATTCCCCTCCAAAATGGTTGTACCAGTTTGCATTCCCACTACCAGTGTATAAGTACCTATTTCCACACAGCCTCACCAGCAGAATTCATTGTGCTTTTTAATTTTCACCATTTCAGTTGTGGGATATTGTCCTAGTTTGCTAATGCTGGAGAATGCAAAACACCAGAGATGGATAGGCTTTTATAAAACGGGGGTTTATTTCACTAAATAATTACAGTCTTAAGGCCACAAAGCATCCAAGGTAACACCTCAGCAATCAGGTACCTTCACCGGAGGACGGCCAGTGGTGTCCAGAAAACCTCTGTTAGCTAGGAAGGCAGCTGGCATCTGCTCCAAAGCTCCGGCCTCAAAACAGCTTTCTCCCAGGACGTTCCTTTCTAGCAAGCTTGCCTCTCTTCAAAACATTACTCCCAGCTGCACTCTGTTTTCCCTCTTTGAGTCAGCTCATTTATATAGCTCCACCGATCAAGGCCCACCCCGAATGGGTGGGGCCACGCCTCCATGGGAACATCTCATCAAAATTATCTCCCACAGCTGGGTGGGGCACACTCCAAGCAAATCTAACCAACACCAAAACTTCTGCCCCACACAAGACCACAAAGATAATGGCATTTGGGGGACACAATACATTCAAACTGGCACATTCCACCCCCTGGAACCCAAAATGACATTATCTTTCCAAATACAAAATACATTCATTTCATCACAACATCACAAAAACTTATTTCAGTAACAAAAATTAAGTACAAAATCCCATCAAAATCAATTTAGACGTGGTCAGTCCCAAGGCACAATTCCCCTCTAGCTGTGGATCTGTGAACCTAGAACAAGTTATGTGCTTCCAATATACAAAGGAGAGACATTCATAGGATGAACATTTCCATTGCCATAAGGAGAAACAGTAAGGAAAACAGGGTTAACAGGAGCAAAACAGTTCCTAAAACCTGCAGGACAAACTCCATTAGATTTCAAAGTCTGAGAGTCATTTACAGAACAATGTTGCATTCTTGGGGCTTGAGAGAGCGGGAGCCTAACCCTTCCTAAGGGCCTTTTCGGCAGCCCTTTCCTCTCCAAACACTTAAGTGAATGCTTCAACATTTCCACACATTGGGGAGACCACCTTCTCGGCTCCACCCTCCTAAAACCTTGGGGCAGCTCCCGGATTCCCTTCCATCTCCGGGGCACATGCTCAACCCGTTCAGAACAGTGTGGTGGCAGCCAGGCTCTCCTCAATTCCCTGGGAATGTGCTCCACCCTCTTTGGGACCTGAGGTGGCAAAACTCTACCAGAGCATCGAGGCGGAAAGCCCGCCCTCGACCTCCAGGGCAAACTCACCCTTTCCATGCATGTGGGCTGCTCCGCTCTCCCAGCCCGAGACCTCCTGACTCCAGACCTCAACCTCCATGGCTCTGTCTTTGAAGAGATTTTTCCTTTAATTTTTTCCTTGTCTGTCTCCTCCAGTCCAGACCGGCAATGGCTCTGTCTATAAAGATCTCGCAAAAATTCTGTTGGCTTTGCATGAAGCACACAGGGGTCAAAGCCATTAGACAATAGGACCTTCCACAAATCCTTTCTGCTTAACTCCTTTTCCAATCTTGGCTTGTACTGAAATGGCAGCTGGGTTCCATGTTTGGTTACATCCTCATGTTGGGCTGTAGCTTCTGGGATTCCACCACCTGGAAGCTCGTAATTTTCCAAGCCATCAGCTTCTGGTTTCTTTGAACCCAAGAGTTCAGTTCTAAGTTTATCTCTCTCCGCTTGCATTTTACTATAAGCTGCAAGGAGAAGCCAGGGTATATCCTCCACATGTAGTCTGGAGATCTCCTCAGCTAAGTATTCCAGGTTATCACTTTTAAATTCTTCCTTCCATCTGACACCAGGACTCAATTTTGCCAAATTCTCTGCCACTTTAAAACAAGGATTGCCTTTCTTCCAGTTTACAACAACACATTCATCATTTCTGCTCAGGGCCTCATCAGAAGTATCTTTAGAGTCCATATTTCCACTAACAGTCTCTTTAAAGCAGTTTAGGCCTTTTCTATCAAGCTCCTCACAGTTCTTCCAGAAACTCCCCATTATCCATTTAAAAAGCCGTTCCAACATGTTTGGTATTCGCAAACTCAGCAGCAAAAGCACCCCACTCCTGGTACCAAAATCTGTCCTAGTTTGCTAATGCTGGAGAATGCAAAACACCAGAGATGGATAGGCTTTTATAAAACGGGGGTTTATTTCACTAAATAATTACAGTCTTAAGGCCACAAAGCATCCAAGGTAACACCTCAGCAATCGGGTACCTTCACCGGAGGACGGCCAGTGGTGTCCAGAAAACCTCTGTTAGCTAGGAAGGCAGCTGGCATCTGCTCCAAAGCTCCGGCCTCAAAACAGCTTTCTCCCAGGACGTTCCTTTCTAGCAAGCTTGCCTCTCTTCAAAACATTACTCCCAGCTGCACTCTGTTTTCCCTCTTTGAGTCAGCTCATTTATATAGCTCCACCGATCAAGGCCCACCCCGAATGGGTGGGGCCACGCCTCCATGGGAACATCTCATCAAAATTATCTCCCACAGCTGGGTGGGGCACACTCCAAGCAAATCTAACCAACACCAAAACTTCTGCCCCACACAAGACCACAAAGATAATGGCATTTGGGGGACACAATACATTCAAACTGGCACAGATATGGTATCTCAGTGTCATTTTAGTTTGCATTTATTGTCAGGTTGAACATCTTTTCATATATTTAAGGCCCATTTCTACATTTTTTCCTATTTTTCTATTGATTTTTTTTTTGGTGCTTTTTCTCAATTTTTAAGAATTCTTTCCATATTTAGTCATATTAGTCCTTTATCTGTGATGTATGTTGCAAACATTCTCTCCCAGTTTTGTCAGTTGTCTTTTGATTTTGTTTATGGTGTTTTTTGCCATGCAATTTTTTAAAAGAATTTTTATGTAGTTAAATTTATGAATATTTTCTTTTATTGCCTCTATATTTTGAATCGTAGTTAGAAAGCCTTTCCTACTCCTGGGTTAAAGAGGAATTTACCTGTGTTTTACTCTAGTGCCTGTGTGGCTTCATTTTTTACATTTAGTCCCTGATCCATTTGGAATTTATTCTTGGATATAGTATGAGGTATGGATCTAATTTTATCTTTTTCCAAATGACTGTTCAGTTATCCCAGCACCATTTATTAAAAACCTTGGTTTTGTCACAGTGATTTGAGATGTCAACTCTATCATGTACTAAATTTCTATATATACTAGATCTGATTCTAGGATTTCTATTCTCCACCAGTCTCTTTATCTGTTTATGCATCACTACCACACTGTTCAATTATAGAGGCTTTATAGTATTAGTTTTAATGTCTGGTAAAAGTGGTGTCTGGTAATGTCAGCTATTATCCTAATGTTCATTTTTGAATTGCCAATTTGTTCAGTTTCTCCTTTTTACCATTTTTGCCCCCAAGAATTCTGGTGGCATAAGTCCATGTCTTTTGGAGGATTGTGATTTGTTGATTCATGTGTGATAGCTCTTTTACAAATGTGTGCAGATACCCTGGCTCACGTAACACTGCATCTTCATGGTCATGGTAGATGAACGAGGTCTTCTGCTCTGCCTAGCTCTTAGCAGCGAAAGTGTGACTGGGGACATATCACAGCATTGTGCATTCACCAGACTAACATTATTGCCAGGGAATCCAAGAGTAAATGTTTGTTTCAGCAGCCAGATCTAATTTGATTTGGGGCATTTGGGCTTTCAAGTAGTCAAAATTTAAATTTGTTTCTGACCAAATCCCCATTCTTCTTTTGATAAATCAGCAACAATGAAAGAATGCAGCCAGTAGTACTTGATATTTATAGCTAAGAAGATAAACCTAATGCTCCAGGAATTTATAACAGGGTTTTTAACAAGGTTCTGGACCTCACCCTTACGCTTCAGGACTCAGCAAAGTCTGTGAAATTTTATGCACAATTTATGCACTTATTTATTCATTTGAATTTTTTTTCTGGGAAAAAGTTTTATGATTTCACGAGATTTGCAAACAGGTTCATGACTTCTGAAATTTCGAACCACAGGTCAAAAGTCAAAGACAGTAATACCTAGTAACAGCCCTTGAGATGCTGTCCAAAATTTATAACCAACAATAGGGAAGTAGACGAGGAATGTACCATCACATATGACATTCATGTGATGGAATTTTATGCAGCTAATAAAAATATGTTTACAGAGAATCATCAGAACAATGAAAATGCTTTTGTGCTAATGATATTCAAAATGATAAGAAAGTGCTTATAATTTTTCAAAGATTCCATCTAAAAACTTTTTAATTAGTGATTGAATGATGAAGGAATCCACATTTCTTTGAAACTTGCTGTGTTCTTGACACCATGCTTTCTGCCTTGCACATAATGTTTTATTTAATCTGGAAATTCTACTTACTTGAAAAGTGATCATTCACAGAATATTTTGGTAATGAAGCTAGCACAGTGTATTTAAAGGACTGTCTAAGAACTTTTAATTGTTTGTTTCAATCACACTAATTTCCTCTTGTCCATTTTAATGTCATAGCCATTGGTTTAATTGCCCATAATTTATCTACTGTCAGGAAAATACCAGCTACTCCTCTGGTTGTTTATCTTTGCTTACATGGACACAGTATTGTTACGATTTTTATTATGAAATTAGTATAAACTTAATGCAAAAATCTGGAAACTTGCTGGAAATATAACCCTCTCTCTCTATTATTTGAAGATAAATACTATTAGTATTTTAATGAATATATTTAAAATATTTTTCTGTGGTTTTAGTGTAAGGTTTTATAGAGTTATCACTTTTATATAAATTTTGCAACCTGACTGCCTCATTCAGTAATACATTATTGAATAGTCCTTTACTATGATGATACTGTTACATTTTAAAATTAGTGTATAGTATTCTATCATAAAGATGCTTCTTAATTTGTTCATTTTATTGCCTACCAAAGAGAATTTATATTTCCATTCTTTATTTGTGAAATAGTCCCAAAAATATTCTTGTGCATCAACTTTGTATATTTTTTATAATGAATTCCTTAGAATACATACCCCAAATTGAATCTTTTTGTCAGCCATTAGACTTTTATTAAAAATTTGTGATATCAAGATCCTAACCAGAACTTGGGGAGACAAAATGCTTTTAAAAAGTTACAGTCTCTATTCTAAATTGCAAATCGTGTAATAGGGGAGATAAAACTTGTACACCAATGTCTAAAGTAAAGGGTAATAAAGTTTGCCCTGGTGAGATGCTGAGAATTCATAAGAGGGAGATACTTATGTATGGCCAGAATAGTCATTATCAAGTCATGTCTAGGTCAAACTGATCCCATAAGAACTACGTAAAGGTGAATTTGTTTACTTGAATTACTTGCATTCTTCATTCTAATCATCAGAAATTTGAAGTGTGACCAATGGAGCAAGATGATTCTGCAGCTGTTCAGAAAACATTGGGACAAAGAGGGCAGGTGCAGAAACATAATAAACCCACCTGGCAAGAAGAGATAAAAGGAAGCATCACCTATACATATTACAGGGCCCAACTGACTTTTAGTTGTTCTTTTCCAGTCAGGATTCCAACACACATGAATGCAGTTAGAAAATAAGAGCGTTTGCCAACTATTGGGAGCTGAAGAAGCACAAATAACAAAAGCCATTCTGTGAAAATACAACTATTTTTAGAACATCCTGGGCTATTAGTTCATGTTCAAAGAACAATTGTTTTTTTAAAAAAGGAAGTCTTTTCTTTTTCATCTATGTGGAAGTTAATTACATTAAACAGAATTTAAAAATAAATGTTTAAAAATTAATGCATGATCACTGAAAAGAAATGGAAATTAAGCAAAAATAAGAAAATAAGATCAAGATCCAGAGATAACCAAAGTTATATTTAGGGATAAAACTTCCCAGATAATTTTCATTTGATTTTGTCTGCCTGTATTATGTATATTGATATACACATGTATTTTACAAGTAGAACCACATGCTATCCTGTTTTGTAACCCGCTTTTTTCCACTAACCATGTCTTGAACATTTTCCATATCATTATTACATTACTAAGTAATTTGTAACTACTCAGAATTCTTGTTAAATAGAAATCTTTTATTTATTTAACCAATCTACTCTTGTCTGACTCAGAATACTGAACATCTGAGAATGTACATATCTCTCAATGCGATTATTTGCTGATGTTTATACAGGAAAAATTTATGTTTACATGCACAAAATTCAATATAGCCTTTTGTTTTTAAATGACTTTTAGGGAAAGTTTCAAGTTACATTTCAAATACAATTAGTAGAACAGCAGAATATTGTAAATATTTTGACTGGTGCACAGACTGGAGTGTTGACAAAGGGATGTGCAGATGTAGATAGTACTAAGAGAGGCCATGTTATTACACACAAAGCAATTATTTGTTAATAATCACATTAATTGATCAGAAAGTGATCTGTTAAGAATTTTTCAACCTAATATGATAGTTTGTTACTTACATGTAGGTGCTTTACTGTGTTTTAGTTATGTTTTAGGATATTATTTGGGGACCTTGTGTTGAAACGTGAATCATTATATTTTTCTCATTTAAAATATTGAGGGAAAGATCCCTGTTGAGGGTTTTTTACTCAAAATGATTGCTTTTTCAGGAATAGAGTACTAATGTTGAGGAGATAACTGTATGTGTCCAGCTCCCATGACTTGGTGAGCTTGCCCCAGTTCTCCAACCCAGGCCCTATGGGATGTGGGAACCATGGCCTCTAAAGAATAAAATGTCTATGTCGATTCAGAGATAAGGAAAATTCAGAGATGTAGTTTTAAGCATTGCTGGTGGTATAGATGGCTGAACTTTGCTCAGAAGAATTTGTACAAAGATTTGATGTTAGAGATCTAGAGGAACTTGGTTTTGTTGATCAAGATCAAGTTGCCCCATAACTCACAACCTGTTTTATAGGTCCTTTCATTTCATATTGTGGGTTTGTGAAAAATCCCTTTGAGACATAGACTTGGAAATAGATAGCATTGCTCTGTTATTTCTGAAGCTCCCTCTGACCTTTTTTCCCCTGTATTGTCCTCTCTTGTCTTAACCAAGGCCCTGAGTCTGAATTTTTATATAGCCATCGTATGGCTGAATTAGTGTAGTAAGTAGGACAATCTGTTATGCTGTGGTAGCAGTCAACCCCCAAATCTCAGTAGCTTACAAAACAACATTATATTTCCAGTATGGATCAACATAGGCAGGGTCCTAGATGAAGGAGGTTCCACCATCCTATACCATTTGAACCCATGCCATCTGAAACTCACAGCCTCCTTGGTCACCACATCAGAGAAGAGAAAGATGGAAAACTGTGCACATTCTTTCCTGTAACTCAGACTGAAGGGACACATATCACTTCTGCTTATATTTCATTGGCCAAAACCAATCCATGGTCTTGCCTAACTTCAAAATGCTGGAAAATGTCATCTTCAACCTGCCCAGAAGGAGAGGAAAACTGGATAATGGTGAAACAGTAATGCCTACCACTCTAGCTAAGACCCTTTTCTTTCTTCTGCTATGTTTAGGAAGTTGCTTCGGTATACTAGGTGTTATTTCTTTGGGGAGCAAGGAAGACATCTCTGGACAGTGAAGAGAGGGTTGACAAGAGGCCTGTGCACAGGTGAGTAAAGGAACTAAGGAAAGGGGAAGGCTTTCATATGAAAGCTCAGCTCCTCTGTGGGGAGTCAGGAGTTTTAAGTTATTGTTCAGGGTACACTCCTCAAAGGCTCTAAGGCCATGGAGAAAATCAAGCACCTTCATGCAGATTCCCAAAGGTACTTCACTGTCGCTCGTGAATCACTCCATTTATATCTCCTTTTACAATCCACCCCTCCTCCATTAAGGCAGAAGGGATTAACTATATTATTTTTTTATGATTAAAAAAATAGCTCTTTAAGGAATAAACTAGAAAATACACAAAAACACAAAGTAAAGATAACTATACCACCTAGAGACAAATACTGTAAATATTTCATTGAAAATCCTTTAAGTCCATCACATATATATGTACATGTATATATACGTGTATGTAGACGAAATAGGATTATAATACACATACTGTTTTGTAGCCTCCCTTCTTCACCCAGCATTGTTTGTTGAATGTCTTTAGGTCAGTAAATAAAGATAAATATCATTCTTTCATGGCACCATTGTTTCCATTGTATGGACACACTGTAATTTATTTATTTATATTTATTTATCAGTCCTCTTTTGAAGGATATTTAAGTTCTTTCCAGATTTTTTTCATTTGTCAAGTGTCTCCATAACTGTACCTCACACTGTGTCTTGTGCCCCTAAAATAAAAATATATTTATTATATTTGCCTGAAATACTTTCATAGTTATTTAATTTTTATATTAATGTTTTATCCACTGGAATTTTTTTTTAATTTATGATATGACCACAAAAAATAGGCTGAGAAATTTCTACCTTGGTAAATTTTTAGAGTGTTCATTGTGATCTTGTACATTCATTGATATATTAAAGCACTGTTTGAGGGCTTCCCGTGCAGTATTTTATGTTCTGAGGAATTAATGATGAACAAAGCCAGCAAGATCCCTGCTTTCATAGAACCTAAAATTTAGTGGGAGAGTCAACTAATTGACAAGCAAATGTATAGTATAATATGGGAGCTATCCAGAAAAATCAGGGAATGGAAGAGAGTGGCAAGTGGTGATATTTTAGATAGTTTGGTTACAGAGGTGAAGTTTAAGCAGAGACCTTAATGAAGGGAGAAAGCAAACTCCGTGACCATCCTGGCGAGGATCATTTCAGGTGGAAGGTACAGATGCCACGCCTGGTATTACATGATACATGATAAGCTCTAAATAGCCCATGGATATTTAAGAATAGTGAATCCCATTTGTAAGTTAAAAAAAAAAAAAAAAATTCAGAATTGTTACCAGGATGCATCCAGCTGTGACTCTGAAGTTTTCCAAGCTTTCAGGGAGTGTTTTCAATTAAAGATTCAGGTATTTCCTTTTTCCTAGGGTTTATTTCTTCTATTCAGTTCTTCACTCCAGCTGTTCTGTTTTATTCTACACTTTGATACGTATATTAGGTCTTCGGGATGTCTCTTCCATTTCTTTGTTCTCTTTATTTGAAAAATACATTTCTGTCTTTTTCCTCTGAATTATAAAATGTTTTTCTAGCATTTTTTCCCCAATTTCCATCACATCCCATACCTTCTTGGCTAAAAATTCTTGGCTAATAATAGTTATCTGAACTATCTCCTGTGATGAAAGCACTTGCAAAAGGAACCAGTTTCTTTCTCCCAGTAGCCCCTAATTCCCTTAGTTGCTCCCTTTCTATCCTGGTATCTATTGCCCATTACCAATCTATGGCAGGGAGGCAGTTTACGCTCATGGAAACTTCTGTGGGCAGGAAAGCAGAACACTTGGGTTCTTACTCCATCTCTGATTTCACTAACCTTGGGTGACTCTCATAACGTCTCAGGCATTCCAACTCTTCCTCTCTATAAATGGGAAATAAAATTGACTTTATTTAACTCACAGGGTGATTATAAAAATAAAACTAAATGAAATGTGTGTGTAAATGCACCACATTGCTTCACCCTAGAATCATAAGGATCATTGTTTTACCCATATACCCTGTTTCTCTAGGAATGAACTCTCTGTGACCCTGTGTAATTCAACTCTCAATACTTAGGTACCAGTTCCCTTCTCCTTTCTCCTACTCAAGATCAGTTGTCTCCTCTGTCCCTCCCTTCTTAATTTTTCTCTACTGGTTTATTCCCATTAGTATACAACATACTGTAATTTCTCTCATCTTCAAAAACACTATCTAGATCCTATATCCACCTCTAGCTCCATTTCTCTGTTCTTTTTAGCAAACTCCTGGAAAGGCTCAGCTCTTCTGTCTCCACTTCCTTTCCTATCATTCTGTCTTGAACCCACCACAGACAAGGTTTTGTGCCCTCCACTCCAGAGAATCAGCCTTTGTTGAGACTTCTAATGATTTCTATCATGCCAAATCCAGTGCACAGTTCTCATTCCTTAGCTTACTTAGCCTAGTAGCATTTGGCCCTTGTTTCACCTCTCTTCTTGGTACACTTTCTTTGTTGGACTTCCAGGATCCCACTTTCTCTTATTTTTTCCTTCTACCCTCATAGTGGCTTCTTTCTACTCCTTTCTTCATTCCTCTTCATCTCCCTACTCTCTTAACAATTGGATCCCCTGGCTCAGACCTTGAACCTCTTCTCTTCTTACTTCCATTCACTTTGTAGGTGAGCTATCTAGTCTCGGGATTTGTACCATCTGTATACCAATGACTGCCAATTATATATTTCCAGATAAGGACTTTCTCCTAAACTCTAGAATCAAATGTCTAACTGGATACTTGACACCTCCACGAATATATAATAAGCATCTCAAGTATTAAGTCTAACACAGAGTTACTAATTAGTCCATCCAAACCTGCTCATCTCACAGTCTTTTTCAGGTTCAAAAAATAGCAACTTCATACTTCCAGTTGCTCAATCCAGAAATCTTGGAGTCGTCTTGGCGTCTTTTTTTTCTCTTATACTCAGAATGAGTAAATCCTGTCAGCAGTACCTTCAGAGTATATCTCAACTCTGATCTCTTTATCACCTTCCCTACCACTGCTTTAAAGTAAATCACCATCACTCCTTGCCTTCATTACTGCAGCAACCTTCTCACTGATCTCCTTGCTTCCCTCTTGGCACCCGTTAGTCCATTCTCTATCTGAGTGATCCTTCTAAATGTAAAACAGATTATGTCATTCCTTGATTTAAAACATTCCAGTGGCTTCCTGTCTTACTGAAGAGTAAAAAGCAAAGTTCTTAGGATGTCCTGCAAGCCTCAAGTGATCTGCCTCAGCTACCTCTCTGATCTCATCTCTGACCCCTCTTCCTGTCACGTACTCCATTCCAGCCACTGTGGTCTCCTTCATCTTTGTCGATCAAGGAAAGCCTGCTCCCGCTTTTGTAATTGCTGTCCCTTTGCTCCCCGCCCCCCCATACCTGCATGGCTCACTCAATCCGTTCGGGCTGTGTTTGTATGTTACCTTCTCTGTGATGCCTTCTCTGACCACCCTCCATTCCCTCAAAACTCCCTATCCCCTTACCCTGCTTTATTTTTCTCCAAGGAACTTTTTCCACCTGACATATAAATAGAAACAGCAGTATCAGTATATGAATATTTCTTGATTGTCTCTCCCCATTAGAATGTGAGAGCCACTGGGACAGGGACTTCTAAATATTCAGTATTTATTGGTCACCTGTATCTTCCCCACACTGTAGCAAGTCCTGCAGTTATTTCATTCATATACCTTCATGTTGTCTCCAGCATTATCTGCCTCTAGATTCTAGAGCTATTTAAATTTAAATTTAAATTAATTAAAATTAAACAATATAAAAAATTTAGTTCTTTAGACATACTCGCTACAATTCAGATGTTCAATAGCTGCATGTAACTAGCAGCTACTGAATTGGACAGCTCAGATACAGAAGATTTCTCTCAGGGCAGAAAGATCTGTTGGACAGCAGTGGTCTAGACCTTTCCCCAAACTCCACAAGTCATCCCAAATTATTCTCTGCTCCCCAAACAATATGTCTTTGGTCCATAGTTTTTGTCTTGGCTCTTCACTCTGTTCAAAATGCTCTTCTGTTCCTTTTCTGCCTATTAAAATTCTCTGGTTGTTAGATACCAATTCGTAGACTACATCTTACAAGGAATTTTCCTTGAAACCACTCCTCATTGATTAAATTAGTCTTTCTTGTGATTCCTCAATGGGAAGCTTCTTATACCTCAAATTAGAATCAGCCTTACTACGCTTTCTAAAATCTCTGAATTCTGTTACCTTGAGATACAGACCATCCTCTACAGGATGGCAGCCTCAGCAACTGCCAACCCGCCTGGTCAGTAAGGAGTGATACCTGCAGGAAAGCTGTAGGGAGGGCTTGGATGGGAAATAATTAGTGCCAGGCCAAGAGACTTCTAGGAATTGAGTTCACATTCAGTTCAAAACCCTGGATGTGAAGGCATGCTTGTAAGATGCCCGTGTTACTGTGGTTTTCTTACTATTGACCAGTGAGTCCAGCTGGGGTTGGCGGCTTTTTGTGGCCTCTGTTATTGGTGGTTTGGCCTCTTTTTGGACTTGGAAGGAAGGAGTAGAACCAGGGAGCTACCCAAAAGATTTTGTCTGTTGGCCCAGAAGAAGTTAGAAGACTTTGTTTAGGGATGTCTTTTTCTCAAGCTTTGTCCTGTACAGGTGTGCTGTGTTCCTAGCCTGAGAGTGCTGTCTGTCCTCATCCTTAGGGGATAAGGTGGGTGGATCTGAGTTATGATCTTCCTTGCTGCAGCTGCAAGGGAGGATCTGCTTGGAGTAGGTGGGAGCCATCTACGCCCCGATTAGGGTGTACATTAGCATCAAAATGATAGGGGACTGTCCCAGCTGGAATTCCTCCTATAGAGGTGCCTTATGTCACTGCTGGAGCACATTGCTCTAAATCCATCTTGCTGCTTTTGAGTTCTCCAGCATCTGGGAAGGGACTCGGTTTTGTGTACTTTATAGTTCTTAGTATTAGTATTTGTGTGGTGGGACAAGGGAGAGGTGGGAAAGCAAAGCAGCTGTACTGGGTGAACAATTGTTTGAAGCTCATTTATTTGGGAGTGCTTAGGCAAGTTGGATTTATCCAAGATTTGCCACTTTCCCTCCACCCCCTACTCTGCTTTTGCAGGACTCTGTACTTCTCCAAGAGAAGAATCCAGCAGAATTGTATCAGATCAAGCAGTTCAAATCTCATGGCCCAGGTAAGTTGGAATTTCCTCTATCGTTGAAATAATGTTTGCCCTTCAGATCATATGAACATTTGTGTTTTCTCTGCTGAAACTTCCTTGTCTTGCTGAGCCACATTCAGTAACTGTTTCCACAATATTTCATCATCTCAAGCAGAAACTATGTACCCATTGAGCAATAAATTCCCCTTCCCCCTCTCCCTCTACCCTTTGATTCTATTCTGTCTCTGGGAATTTGCCTATTCTAGATACCTCATACAAATGGAGCCTACAATAGTTGCCCTTTTGTGTCTGGCTTATTTCACTCAGCATAATGTTTCCAAGATTTGACTATGTTGTAGCATATATCAGAACTTCATTCTTTTTAACAGCTGAATTCATTTATTCATGCATCTGTTGGTGAATACTTGGGTTGTTTCCCCACTTTGGCTATTGTGAACAATGTTTCTGTGAACTTTGGCATACAAACACCTGTTGAAGCCCCTGTTTTCAGTTTTTTGGGGTATATACCTTAGAGTGGAATTGCTAAGTCACATGGAAATTCTGTGTTTAACTCATGTATATGTATATATATAGACTTTTTATTTTGAAATAATTTTAAACTTACAGGACAGTTAAAAAAGCAATACACAACCCTCATAGAAAACTCTAACATACCCCCACCCCAGACACCTAGAGCCACCAACTTTTTTTTTTTTTTAAGCCATTCATTCTAATATTTATTGAGGATGTACTGTATGGCAGGCAGTGTCCTAAGCATTTGCTTGTATTCACTTATTTGACCCTTAACATTGACCTTAACATTATCAGCATCATCCCCATTTTAAAGACAAGTCTTGGGTTAAGGGACTTTTCCAAACCTGCACTGCTAGTAACTGGGGGCATAGGACCTAAACCCAGGCAATCTGGCTCCACAACTTCTTTTTTTTTTTCCTGTCTTTTTTTAGATGTAATTTTATTGAGATATAATCACATAACATACAGCCATTCAAAGTGTACAATGAGTTGTTCACAGTATTGTCATATAGTTGTGCTTTCATCACCACAATCAAACTTTGAACATTTTCATTACTCCAAAAAATAAATAAAAATTAAAATAAAAAAGAACGTCCAAAACATCCCATTCCCCTTCTCCTGCCATTGTTCGTTTAGTTCTTTTTTAATACAGTTTGAGATGTATTCACACACCCTACAGTCATCTACAGTGTACAATGAGTTATTCACAGCACCATCATACAGTTGTGCATTCATCACCAGAATCAATCTTCGAACCTTTTCCTTACCCCAAAATAAAAATAAAAGCAAAAAAGAACACCTAAATATTTCCATCCCCTCCATCCCACACTATTCTTCATCTCATTTTTGTCCCCATTTTTCCACTCATCTGTCCATACACTGGACAAAGGGAGTGTGAGCCACAGGATTTCACAGTCACACTATGCAGTCTGCATAGTGATACAGTCATCTTCAAGAATCAAGGTCACTAGGCCGCAGTTTGACAGCTTCAGGTATTTCCCTCTAGCCATTCCAACACACTAAAGACTAAAAGGTGTAGATCTACCAACTTTTAACATTTTGCTATATTTGCTATATCGTTCTATCTACCTGTCTATCCATCTGTCTAATCATCTGTGTATTCCACTATTTTCTAAATAATTAAGAGTAGGTTATAAACATCATGCTCCTTGAATACTTAATACTTCCATGTACTTTTCCTAAGAACAAAGATATTCACTTATGTGAATATCCTTAAATGAATATTCTATTCATATAGAACATAAATGAAACTATGTTCAAGAAATTTAACATTGATACAAAGCATACATTCTATACTCCAGTCTTCTGTATGTCCCAATAATATCCTTTTGGGCATTTTCTCCTCCCTTATTACATCCAGTCCAGGGTCATGTATTGCACTTAGCTGTTATTGTCTCTTTAGTCTCTCTCTTTTTTAAAATTGTGGAAACACGTATACAATGTTGTTCCGGTTTGCTAATGCTGCCATTATGCAAAACACCAGAAGTGGATTGGCTTTTATAACGGGGGTTTATTTGGTTACACAGTTACAGTCTTAAGACCATAAAGTGTCCAAGGTAAGGCATCAACAGTCGGGTACCTTCACTGGAGAAAGGCCATTAGCATCTGGAAAACCTCTGTTAGCTGGGAAGGCATGTGGCTGGCATCTGCTCTGGAGTTCTGGTTTCAAACTGGCTTTCTCCTACGATGTTCCTCTCTAGGTGTCTGCTTGCTCTTGAGTTATATTCTCCAAAAAATGTCTCTGTAAGCTGCAGCTCCTCCAAAATGTCATCCTTAGTTGCTCTGAGGTCCTTCTATATGTGAATTTCTTTATATGAGTCCAGTGATCCAATTAACACCCACCCTGAATGGGCAGGGTAACACCTCCATGAAAATTATTCAATCAAACGTTTCACTCACAGTTGATTGAGTAACATCTCCATGGGAACACTCAGTCAAAGGATTCCAATCTAATCAACACTGAATACATCTGCCCCCACAAGATTGCACACAAGAACATGGCATTTTGGGGGACATAATACATCCAAACCAGCACAAATGTGAACTTGCCATCTCACCCACTCCCAAGCATACAGTTCAGGGGGATTAATCACATTCGCAACATTGTGATTCTACCATCCATTACCAAAACTTTCCTATCACCCCTGACAGAAACCTGTACCTGTTATACATTAATTCCCTATTCCCCTTCCCCCTGCTTCTGGTAACCTGTAACCTCCTTCCTGTCTCTATGAATTTGCATATTCTAGCTGTTTCATATAAGTGGAATCATACAATAGCTGTCTCTTTGTGTCTGACTTATTTTATCCAGCATAGCATTTTCAAGGTTCATCCATGTGTAGCATGAATAAGAACTTCATTCCTTTTTTTTATTAGAGAAATTCTAGGTTTACAGAAAAATCATGCATGAAATACAGAGTTCCTATATACCACCCTATTGTTAACACCTTGCATTGATGAGGTACATTTGCTACCATTGATGAAAGACTATTTTCTAATTATATTGTTAACTGTAGTTGTACAGACCTATGGATTTTTTATTCTAGTAACATATATACAATCTAAAATTTCCCCTTTTTAACCACATTCAAAAATGTAATTCAGTGCTTTAATTACATTCACAATGTAGTGCTACCATCAGCAAATCCATTACCAAAACTTTTCCATCAGCCCAAATAGAAACTCTATAAAATTTAAGCCTTAATTCCCTATTCTCTACCCACACACAGCCCCTGGTAATACATGTACTAGTTACTGGTTCTATGAATTTGCTTGTTCTAGTTATTTCATATTAGTGACATCATACATTATTTGTCCCTTTGTGTCTGGCTTATTTCACTCAACTTGATATCTTCAGGGTTCATCCTGTTGTCTCATATATCACTACTTCATTTCTCTTTACAACTGAATAAATATTCCATTCTGTGTATATACCACATTTTGTTTATTCGTTCATCATTTCATGGACACTTGGGTTGCTTCCATCTTTTGGCAATTGTGAATAATGCATCAATGAACATTGGTATACAAATATCTGTCCAAGTCCCTGCTTTCTCTTCTTTTTTTGGCTAGAAGTGGGATTCCTGGGTAGAATGCTATTTCTTTGTTTAACATTTTAAGAAAACACCAAACTGTTTTCAACAGTAGCCATACCATTTTACATTCCCACCAACTGTGCACAAAGTTTCCAATTTCTCTGTATCCTCGTCAGCACTTGTTATTTTGTTTTTTAAATAATAGCCATTTTATTGGGTGTGAGGTAGTATCTCATAGTTTTGATTTGCATTTCTGTAATGATTAATGATGCTGAACATTTTTCCATGTGCTTATTGGCCATTCATATATCTTCTTTGGAGAAAAGTCTATTCAAGCCTTTTGCCCATTTTTTTAGTTGTATTCTTTTTTGTTGTTGAGATGTATGATTTCTTTATATATTCTGAATATTAAATTCTTATCAAATATATGGTTTCTCATAATTACATGGAACTTTGAATAGGGAGTGAGATCTGGTTGGTTTGTACAGTTTAGTGTGATGCCCTGATACATCCCAGAGTAATTTGGGCAGAGAATAAAAAAGTATTTGCAAAGCCCCCTTAAGGGACTGGGAAAAAACATGGAAATATTAAAATTCCCCACCTGGGGAATTCCTGATATTCTCGCAAGCATTGGAGACTACCAATTTAGAAGGCGGAGCCCTCAATCTTGGGACTTGCCCTTATGAAACTTATTCCTGCAAAGGAGAAGCTAAGCCAACTTATAATATCAGGATGAACCTGATATTATCAAAGACAAAGAGACAATTCTGAAAGTAGCAAGAGAAAAGCAATCCGTCACATACAAAGGAAGCTCGATAAGACTGTGTGCAGATTTCTCAGTAGAAACCATGGAGGTGAGATGGCAGTGGTATGACATATTTAATATACTGAAAGATAAAAATTGCCAACCAAGAATTTTATATCCAGCAAACCTGTCCTTCAAAAATGAGGGAGAGCTTTTCCTGTGGGAGCCGCCGGGTTGAGAGGAGTGTGGCCTTCTCCTCTCCCCAACATGGTGTGTGCTTGTCCATTGATATTGGTGTACTCAGAAAAGGGGGAGTCTTCTGGCAAAAAATGTTACTTTGCCTGCTGTGTTCAAGGCTCCCATTAGACCAGATAGTGTGAACTTCATTCACACCAACTTGCACAAAAACAACAGACAGCCCTATGCTGTCAGTGAGTTAGCAGGTCATCAAACCAGTGCTGGGGTACTGGCAGAGCTGTGGCTCAAATACCCAGAGTTCGAGGCGGTGGGACTCACTGATCTGGCCAGGGTGCTTTTGGAAATATGTGTTGTGGAGGTCGCATGTTTGCACCAACCAAAACATGGCATCAATGGCACCGTAAACACAACACAGAAGTGATATGCCATGTGCTCTGTCCTGGCTGCCTCAGCCTTACCAGCACTGGTCATGTCTAAAGGTCATCGCATTGAGGAAGTTCCTGAACTTCCTTTGGTGGTGGAAGATAAAGTTGAAGGCTACAAGAAGACCAAGGAGGATGTTTTGTTTCTTAAGAAAGTTAAGGCCTGGAATGATATCAAAAAGTTCTATGCCTCTCAGCAAATGAGAGCTGACAAGGGCAGAATGAGAAACCGTCATCGCATACAGCGCAGGGGACCATGCATCATCTATAATGAGGACAATGGTATCATCAAGGCCTTCAGAAACATCCCTGGAATTACTCTGCTTAATGTAAGCAAGCTGGATATTTTGAAACTTGCTCCTGGTGGGCATTTGGGACATTTCTGCATTTGGACTGAAAGTACTTTCCGCAAGTTAGATGACCTGTATGGCACTTGGCATAAAGCTGCCTCCCTCAAGAGTAACTACAACCTTCCCATGCACAAGATGATGAATACAGACCTTAGCAGAATCTTGAAAAGCCCAGAGATCCAGTGAGCCCTCCGAGCACCATGCAAGAAGATTCATCGCAGAGTTCTAAAGAACCCACTGAAAAACCTGAGAATCATGTTGAAACTGAATCCCTTTGCAAAGACTATGCGCCAAAACACCATTCTTCACCAGGCTAGGAATCACAGACTCGGGATGGATAAAGCTGCAGCAGCACTAGAGGCCAAATCAGATGAGAAGGGGGTTCCAGGCAAGAAGCCTGTAGTGGGGAAGAAAGGAAAGAAGGCTGTTGGTGTTAAGAAGCCTCAGAAGTAGAAGCCTTTGGTGGGAAAGAAGGCTGCAGCTACCAAGAAGCCAGCAGAAAAGAAACCTACCACAGAAGAAAAGAAGCCTGCTGTTTAAATTGCTTATTCCATAAAAGTCAAATTATATTGGACACCTTATTTTGAATAAAGACCAGATGAAAAAGGCAGTGAGAAAAAAAAAAAATGAGGGAGATTTCTGGGAAGATGGCAGATTAGCAGAGACAGAGCAAAATTCTCCTCCATGAAAAATACTAGATAAAGGACAGAAAGCGCTTCAGAACAGCAGTTTCAGGGTTCCATCAGCTGGGCAGGGACTTCCACACACAAAGTGAGTGTGTACTAGGAGAAGCCGAGAGACTGGGTTTAATACTGGTGAGTGTTCGACCTGGAATGCCGACAGGGAATGGACGGTTGGAGCCAGCAGACAAGTGCAGAGGGGAGCAGCCTTCCACACCCCGGGCACCCTCCTTAGCACTTGGGTGATAACCCTTGGCTGACCCATAACCAAGAGCCCTTGTGCCAAGGACTGGTGGTTGGAGCAGGCAGATGATTGCAGAAGTGGGCACCTTTCTGTGCCCTATGCAGCCATCTTTGCAGTTGGCTAGGGAGACAACCCTTCACAGCCCACAGCTGAGAGCTTCCTTAAGGGAATTCAGGATGTGGTGGGCTTGTGGTGGTGTCCACTCTTCCTCCATGGAAGCCCGCATTGTGCACAGCCTAGAGGCAAGGGCCCTGCACGGAAGTGCCAGGAGCCCTCCCCCAATCCCAGTGACTTGAGGGTGCATGGCAGACAGGGACTATGAGGCATTTGAGCTGGAAGGTAAAATGCGCAGCTCTGTGGCCCCAGAGTACTCCACCCACAGCCCCAGGAATGGCCTGGACCACTGTGTCCTGGAATGGACTCTCTGCCAAACTGCCCAAAGGGCTGGCATTCCTTAGTGCGTACATAAAATTGATGCACTGATTGGACTTCCATACGGTTTGGACCCCCACTCAGTGCATGGATGAAATTGGAGGAGAATTTGCTTGGGGGTAAGAGGTGGCTCAAGAATGCCGTCTGATGGTAGGTCAGGGAAAGTGCACTCCACCAAGCTGTAGCTCTGCCAAATTATAGATACGTATTCAAATAATCCTGCATATCCTATAAGAACCCTATCAAGATAAGCAAATGCCAAGAGGGGAAAAAAAGGTATATGAAAAAAAACAGAAGATATGGATAACCCAAATGTCCAAATTAAAAAGCTAGAGGAGACACAGAACTTGGAGCAGTTAATCAAAGAAGTACACACAAACATCAGTGTCATGGCTCAGGATATGAAAGACATGAAGAAGATCCTGGAAGAACATAAAGAAGAATTTCAAGAGTAAATAAAACACTAGTGGCTCTTATGGAAATAAAAGATAATGTTGATCAAATTAAAAATATTCTTGAGACATAACAGATTTGAAGAGGTGGCGGAACAAATTAGTGAACTTGAAAACATGATGATGGAATGTGAAAGAACAAAAGAATGAATGGTAAAAAAAATTAAAAAATTTGAAATGGATCTCAGGAAATGATGGATAACATGAAACACACAAATACGAGAATCATTGGTGTTCCAGAAGGTGAAAAGAAGAGTAAAGAGCTAGGAAGAGTACTCAAAGATGTTGCTGGGGAAAACTTCCCAACCCTTTTAAATGACATAAATATGCAAATCAAAGATGCCCAAATGAATTCCAAAAAGAATAAATCTAAATAAACCCACTCTGAGACATATTCTGATCAGATTGTCAAATGCTGAAGAGGAGAAAGTTTTGAAAGCAGCAAGGGAGAAGTGATTCACGACATCCAAGGGAAACAACATAAGATTAGTGGGCACCATGGAGGCAAGAAAGCAGTGGTATGACATATTTAAAATTCTGAAAAAGAAAAATTCCCAGCTAAATTTTTATCCAGCAAAGCTCTCCTTCAAAATTGAGAGAGAGCTTAAATTTTTCACAGACAAACAAATGCTGAGAGAATTTGTTAACAAGAGACCTGCCCTACAAGAAATTCTAAAGGGAGCTCTACTGGCTGAGAAAAAAAGAAAGGAAAGAGAGTTCTGGAGAAGGGCACAGAAATGAAGAGTATTAGTAAGGGCAACTTAAAGGAAATAGAGAGGAGGAAAAAATAGGTCTGACGACTAAAAACCAAAGGATAAGATGGCTGATTCAAAAACTGCCTCCACAGTAATAACATTGAATGTGAATGGATTAAACTCCCCAATTAAAAGATGTAGATAGGCAGAATGGATTAAAAAATATGAACCATCATTATGCTGTTTGCAAGAGACTCATCTTAGACCCAGCAACACAAAGGCATTGAAAATGAAAGGATGGAAAAAAATATTCCATGCAAGCTACAGCCAAAAGAAAGTAGGATTAGCAAAACTAGTATCAGATAAAATAGACTTTTAAATGCAAGGATGTTATAAGAGACAAAGAAGGACACTATGTACTAATAAAAGGGACAACTCACCAAGATGAAAAAACAGTCATAAGTATTTATGCACCCAGTCAAGCTGCTCCAAAGTACATGAGACAAACATTGGCAAAACTGAAGGAAGCAATAGATGGGAGACTTCAATCATGGGAGACTTCAATACACCCCTCTCTCTATCTATAGATAGATCAACCAAACAGAAGACCAATACGGAAATTGAGAACCTACACAATGTGATAAATGAGTTAGACTTAACAGACATATATAGAGCATTACATCCCAAATTACCAGGATGTACATTCTTCTCTAGTGCTCATAGATCTTTCTCCAGGATAGATCATATGCTGGGGCATAAAACAAGCCTCAGTGAATTTAAAAAGATTGAAATTATTCAAAGCTCATTCTCTGACCACAGTGGAATGCAGCTAGAAGTCAATCACCATCAAAGATCTAGAACATTCACAAATATCTAGAGGTTAAACAACGCACTCCTAAACAATCGGGTCAAAGAAGAAGTTGCAAGAAAAGTTACTAAATATCTAGGGACAAATGAAAATGAGAACACAAACGTATCAAAACTTATGGGATGCAGTGAAGGCAGTATAGAGGGGGAAATTTATAGCTGTAAATGCATACGTTATGAAGGAAGAAAGAGCTAAAATCAAAGAACTAATGGAACAACTGAAGAAGCTAGAAAATGAACAGCAAACTAATCCTAAAACAAATATAAGAAGAGAATTAACAAAGATTATAGCAGAAATGAATGATATGGAGAGAAAAAAAATAGAATAAATAAAACCAAAATTTGGTTCTTTGAGATCAACAAGATTGACAAACCCTTAGCTAGACTGACAAAGTCAAAAAGAGAGAAGACCCAAATAAACAGAATAATAAATGAGAGGGGGGACATCACTGCAGATCCCAAAGAAATTTTTTAAAAAATCATAAGAGGATACTATGAACAACTGTACACCAACAAACCAGACAATTTAGAGGAAATGGATAATTTCCTGGAAACTCTTGAACAACCTAGACTGACCAGAGAAGGAATAGAAGACCTCAACAAACCAATCGTAAGTAAAGAGATCCAATCAGTTGTCAAAAAGCTTCCTGCAAATAAAAGCCCAGGGCCAGATGGTTTCACAGGGGAATTCTGTCAAACTTTCCAAAAAGAACTGACAGCTTTCGTACTCAAACTCTTTAAAAAAATTAAAGAAAACGGAACATTACCTAACTCATTTTATGAAGCTAACATCACTCTAATACCCAAACCAGATAAAGTTGCTACGGGAAAGGAAAACCACAGGCCAGTCTCCCTAATGAACATAGATGCAAAAATTCTTAACAAAAATCAAATCCAAAGACACATTTAAAAAATCATACACCAAGGCCCAGGTAATGTTTTACATTTCCTTAGCACTAGTGTTTCTTGGAAACATAGAAGGAAAACATATTTAATTAAACAGCTTGTGCTTTATTCTTTATTTTTCTCTCTACTTCAGCCAGAATCAGATCTTCAGGGTTTCACCAGCACAGTTGGTAGCTTTGCACATCCTCTTTCTAACTGGATATATGAATAGTCTTGTGGGTCTTCAAAATGAAACATGCTAAGAAACATCTTTGCTTTTTGATCTGCTATTTGCAGAATTATATTTTTATATATATAGGTATATGAAAATCCATTTTGAGTTATCTACCTTGTTGTATTTGGAAATTGTTTTAAAAAATAAAAAAGGAAAAGAAAAGTATAAAGCTGTTATTTATTCTGCATTTGTTACATATCCATTGCTAGTCAGTGTACCAGTTTGGTATATCTTGCTTCTGTACATTTACATTTGTATTTGCAACAGTGAGCTTTATAGATCCATAAATTGTAAATAATCCTTTCTGTGAAAGGATTATCATATCAGCATGGTACCACAAGTGTGTAAAAAACCTGCATCATTTTGTAATTATTTCTTATAGGCATTTCATGGTGTTCTGGTTTGCTAATGCTGCCTTTCTGCAAAATACCAGAAATGGATTGGCTTTTATAAAGGGGGTTTATTTGGTTACAAAGTTACAGTCTTAAGGCCATAAAGTGTCCAAGGTAAGGCATCAACAATAGGGTATCTTCAATGGAGAAAAGCCATTGGGATTTGGAAAACCTCTGTCAGCTGGAAAGGCATGTGGCTGGCATCTGCTTGCTCCCAGGTTGCATTTCAAAATGGCATTCTCCAAAGTGTCAGCTTTCAATGGCTGTCTTCAGAATGTCTCTGTAGCAGCTCCAAAATGTCACTCTTAGTTGCTCTCTTTTGACTGAAGCTCCAAGCTCCTTCTGTCTGAGCTCATATGTAGGGCTCTAGTAAACTAATCAAGGCCTTCCTTGAATCGGTGGGACCATGCCTCCATGGAAATTATCTAATCAGAGTTATCACCTACAGTTGGGTGGGTCACATCTTCATGGAAACAACCTAATCCAAAGGCTCCAACTTAATCAACACTAATACATCTGCCTCCACAAGATTGCATCAAAGATAACGGCATTTTGGGGGCCATAACACTTCCGAACCAGTGCACATGGTAAGATTAGCAGTCAGTAAAGTTACTTTTTTATTTGCCTTTAAAAAAAAAATCATTCACCATGACCAAGTGGGGTTCTTCCCAGGCATGCAAGAGTGGTTCAACATAAGAAAATCAATCAATGTAATACAACACATTAACAGATCAAAAGGGAAAAACCAAATGATCATCTCAATAGATGCTGAAAAAGCATTTGACAAAATTGAGCATCCTTTTTTGATAAAAATGCTTCAAAAGATAGGAATTGAAGGAAACTTCCTCAGTATGATGAAGGACATATATGAGAAACCCACAGCCAGCACAGTATTCAATGGTGAGAGACTGAAAACCTTTCCTTTAAGATCAGGAATGAGACAAGGATGCCTGCTGTCACCACTGTTATTCAACATTGTGCAGAAGTTCTAGCTAGAGCAGTCCAGCAAGACAAAGAAATAAAAGGCATCCAAATTGGAAAGGAAGAAGTAAAATTGTCATTATTTTCAGATGATATGATCTTGTATCTGGAAAACCCTGAGAATCGACAACACAGCTACTTGAGATAATAAGCAAATATAGCAAAGTAGTCGGGTACAAGATTAATGCACATAAGTCAGCAGTGTTCCTATACACTAGAAATGACCTAATGGAAGAGACATTGAAGAAAAAGATTCCATTCACAATTGCAACTAAGAAAATCAAGTACCTAGGAATAAACTTAACCAAAGATGTAAAAGACCTCTACACAGATAATTACACAACTTTACTAAAAGAAAAGGGGACCTAAAGAGATGGAAACATATTCCATGTTCATGGATAAGAAGTGTTCTAGTTTGCTAATGCTGCCGGAATGCAAAACACCAGAGATGGATTGGCTTTTATAAAAGGGGGTTTATTTGGTTACACAGTTACAGTTTTAAGGCCATAAAGTGTCCAAGATAACACATGAGCAGTCGGGAACCTTCACTGGAGGATGGCCAATGGTGTCCGGAAAATCTCTGTTAGCTGGGAAGGCATGTGGCTGGTGTCTGCTCTGAAGTTCTGGTTTCAAAATGACCTTCTCCCACGACATTCCTCTCTAGGCTGCAGTTCCTCAAAAATGTCACTCTTAGTTGCACTTGGGGTATTTGTCCTCTCTTAGCTTCTCTGGAGCAAGGGTCTGCTTTCAGCAGCTGTCTTCAAAATATCTCTCATCTGCAGCTCCTGTGCTTTCTTGTCTGTAGCTCCTCTTCAGAATGTCACTCACAGCTGCACTGAGTTCCCTCTGCCCGTCAGCTCATTTGTATGGCTCCAATGATCAAAGCCCTCCCAATGGGTGGGCCAACACTCCATGGAAATTATCCAATTAGAGTCATCGCCCACAGCTGGGTGGGGCACATCTCCAAAGAAACACTCAAAGAAATCTAATTAAAACTGATAACATCTGCCCACACAAGATTACATCAAAGATGATGGCATTTGGGGGGACATAATACATTAAAAGTGGCACAGGAAGGCTAGACGTCATTAAGATGTCAATCCTACCCAAACTGATTTACAGATCCAATGCAATTCCTATCAAAATTCCAACAACCTACTTTGCAGACTTAGGAGAGCTAGTTATCAAATTTATTTGGAAGGAAAAGGGGCCTCAAATTGCTAAAAACATTCTTAAAAAAGAAAAAGTGGGTGGACTTACACTTCCAGACTTTGAAGACTACTATAAAGCCACAGTAATCAAAACAGCATGGTATTGGCACAAAGATAGACATATTGATCAATGGAATCAGACTGAGAATTCAGAAATAGATCCACAGTTCCATGGTCAACTGATTTTTGATAAGGGCCCCAAATTCACTGAACTGGAACAGAACAGTCTCTTCAACAAATGGGGCTTGGAGAACTAGATATCCATATCCAAAAGAGAGAGAGAGGACCCCTACCTCACACCCTTTACAAAAATTAACTCAAAGTGGATCATAGACCTCAATATAAGAGACAGTACCATTAAACTCCTAGAAGATAATATAGGGAAACATATCCAATACCTAGTATTAGGAGGTCCCTTTGTAGACCTTACACCCAAAGCACAAGCAATGAAAGAAAAAATAGATAAATGGAACCTCCTCAAAATCAAAAGCTTCTGTACCTCAAAGGAATTCATCATAAAGGTGAAGAGGCAACGAACCCAATGGGAGAAAATACTTGGAAACCATGTATCTGATAAGAAACCATGTATCTGATAAATCCTACAATAGTAGGATTGTCAATGACAATAGTACAAACAGCCCAATTAAAAAATGGGCAAAAGATATGAAAAGACATTTCTCCAAGGAAGAAATACAAATAGCTAAAAAAACACATGAAAAAAAATGTTCATTTTCACTTCAAGACCACAATGAGATATCTCACACCAATAAGAATGACTGCCATTAAACAAACAAGAAACTACAAATGCTGGAGAGGATGTGGAGAAATTGGAACTCTTATTCATTGCTGGTGGGACTGTATAATGGTACAGCCACTGTGGAAGACAGTTTGGCGGTTCGTCCGAAAACTAGATATCAAATTACCCTATGATCTAGCAATTTCACTTCTCAATATATACCCAGAAGATCTGAAATCAGTGACCCAAACAGATATTTGCACACCAATGTAAATAGCAGCATTGTTCACAATTGCCAAGAGATGGAGACAATCCAAATGTCCTTCAACAGTTGAGTGGACAAACCAAATGTGGTATATACATACCATGGAATACTACACAGCAGTAAGAAGGAATGAGGTTGTGAAATATATGACAACATGGATGAACCTTGAAGACATAATGCTGAGTGAAATAAGCCAGATACAAAAGGAGGGATATTATATGTTACCACTAATGTGAACTCCCTGAAAAATGTAAAACAAGTGTCTTATAATGTAGAATATAGGGGACCTAGAGATGGATGGAAGCTAGTGAAGGGGGAATGATAATCTAATATGTATAGATATGATAATGAGGGTGAACTTAAAATGGGAATGGTCAGGTGTGATTATGGTTTGTTAATGGGATTACTAAATATCAGTGACTCATTGAAGGCAAACATGTTCATAAATGGTTATTTAAAGGCATGTAACCCACAGAGTAGCACCACAAACCTAAATAAGTGTTAGCATGAAACAAGATATGACACTGGTGCAAAGGGTTAACAACAGAGCAGTATATGGAAAAACTACCCATTACATATTAAAGACTATGTTTAATAGAAATATCTTACCAACACTACACTAACACTAGGGATGAATAATTCACAGCTGATGAGAGCTCTGGGATGTATTATGTTATGATAATTGTTTACAGTTGAGAGTGATGATGATTGTACAACTAAGTGAAGATAATGTAAGAAACTGACCAATTAGCTTGTGTTCCTGTTTCCTAATGCTGCCATTATGCAAAATACCAGAAACTGATGGGCTTTTAAAAAGGGGGTTTATTTGGTTACACAGTTACAGCCTGAAGGCCATAAAGTGTCCAAGGTAAGGCATCAACAATTGGGTACCTTCACTGGAGAAAGGCCATTGGCGTCCAGAAAACCTCTGTTAGCTTGGAAGGCATATGGCTGGTGTCTGCGTGCTCTCAGGTGGCGTTTCAAAATAGCATTCTCCAAAATGTTGCTCTTGGGGTGTTTTATCCTCTCTTAACTTCAGCCTCTCTTCAAAATGTCACTCTCAGTTGCTCTGAGGTCCTTCTGTCTATGAATTCCTTTATACAATTCCAGTGATCCAGTTAACACCCACCCTCAATGGGTGGGGTAATACCTCCATGGAAATTATCCAAACGATTCACTCACAGTTGATTGAGTCACATCCCCATGGAAACATTCGATCAAAGGATTCCAATCTAATCAACACTCATACATCTGCCCCCACAAGATTGCATCAAAGAATATGGCTTTTGGTGGGACATAGTGTATCTAAACTAGCATAGCTTGGGATAGAATATATATTAAGTGAAATTAGGAACCCACTACTTCATAAATCAAGCCATTGACTTGAAGCTTGCTCTTGAGAAACTTAGAGTTGTAAATGGGATGCTGAGCCCTTCTATAATTATGCCTAGGAGGCACCTCCAAGGAGCCTCTTGTTGCTCAGATGTGGCCTTTCTCTTTCTAAACCCAACTCAGCAAATAAATTCATTAACCTCCACCCATCACACCCCATCCCACGTGAGGGATATTATATGAATATATATATTTTTAGATGCTGGGGTGTTGAAATAGGTGGAAGTGGGTAAATGACATGGTGGAACTGTAACCTATAACATCCTTTGAAATTTGCTCTATAGCTATTTGTTGAATGGGGCTTTGAATCTCCCTGACAATGTGGGACATTAAGCCCAGGAATGAGCCTGGCCCTGGCAGTGAGCGATAAAATGCCTACTTGACCAAAGGTGTAAAAAAAAAAGAAAGGTAACAAGCTGAGATCACAGTGGCTGAGAGATCCCAAATAAGAGTTGAGAGGCTATCCTGAAGGTGTCTCTTAATGCAGGCTCCAGCTAGACACCCCAAATGGCCACAGTATGTCATGCCCTTACCAAAGGTAGTCCCCAAATACCTAGGTCCATACCTGAGATTTTATAAAAGTATTCACTCAGTAAATTTTATCTCTCAGAAACTTAAACCCACCAGAGTGTTCCTGTGCCAGACAAGTCCTAAAACCCAGAGGCAACAGCCTCTTTAAGAACAACAATCAGATGCAGCCCCCTTCCTCATACTGTCGACACCCCCTTTCAGTATGAACAAGTTAGGGTGCTCACTGCCTAGACACCCCTGAAGATGGAGAAGGAGATTAAGTGGCAGGAAGGGATAGCAACAAACAAGATTTAACAAAGATCTATGAATACTGAAACTTTATATAAATATATATATTTTTAGATGCTGGGGTGTTGAAATAGGTGGAAGGGGGTAAATGACATGGTGGAACTGTAACCTATAACATCCTTTGAAATTTGCTCTATAGCTACTTGTTGAATGGGACTCTGAAAGTCTTCACCTTTCTGTATATACCCTATATTGCATAAGGAAAGAACTGAAACCCTTAACAATTTTTGAAATTACCTATATAACTGCTTGTTGAGCTATACATCAGAAGTTAACACCTTTCTGTAAGTATGTTACATTTTACAATAATGGAAATAGCTGAAGTTGTGGAACTGTGACCCAAGATATTCTTTGAAATTTGTTCTCTAACTGCTTGTTAAATCATACTTTGAAAGTTATCATTGTTATGTATATATTTTTAAAGTTCACAATAAATATATGCATTAAAAATGAGGGAGAGTTTAAATATTTTCAGACAGACAGACACAGAGAGTTTGTGAACAAGATACCTGCTCTACAAGAAATACTGAAGGGAACACTACAGGCAGATAGGAAAAGACAGGAGGGAGAGGTTTGGAGAAGAGTGTAGAAATGAAGACGATTGTCAGTAAGACTAAAAAGAGAGAGAGCTAAGAAAAATAAAAATAAAATTAAATATGACATATAAAACCCAAAAGAAAAAAAGGTAGATGGTAGACATTATGTTGAGTGAAATTAGCCAGAAACAAAAGGATGTATACTGTATGGTCTCACTAATATGAACTAACATTGATGAGTGGTCTTTGAAAGTTAAAGTTGAGGATACAGATTATCAGGAGATAGAAAGAGGTTAGAGATTGGGCATTTGATGCTGAAGGAGTACAGAGGGTTCACCAGGATGTTGGACATCAGGATGAACCTGATATTGAACAGGATGTGTGTGCAGCACAATATTGTAAGTACCCTGAACAAGGATGAGTGTGAGTATGGTTGAAAGAGGAAGGCTAGAGGCATATATGATACCAGAAGGAAAGATAGAAGGTCAAAACTGGGATTGTATAACGTAGCAAAACCTAGAGTGGTCAATGGTGGTGATTAAATGTACAAATATAAGAATTTTTTTCCATGAGGGAGAACAAATGAATGTCAACATTGGAAGGTGTTGAAAATTGGATGGTATAGGGGAAAAAAGATACAATCAGTGCAGACTGGATTCTGTTGTAAAATGCTCCCATTAATTGTAACAAAGGCAATATACCAAAGCTAAATGTCTATAAGAGAGGGATATAAGGGAGTAGTAAGGGGTTCTTAGTGTTGTTGTCTGACCTTTTCATTGTATTTTATTTTATTTTTATTTTTCAACTATCTTTTATTTTTATTCTTTTTTTCTCCTCTTCCTCTTTTTATGTGGAAGAAATGGAAATGTCCTCATATAGATTGTGGTGGTGAATGTATAACTATGTGCTTATACTGGGAATCCTTGATTGTTTACTTCAGATGGGTTGTATGATGTATGAATAAAATCATACTTTGAAAGTTTATCACTTACGTGTATATGTTAAAGGTCACAATTTTAAAAATGCACTAGTTTAAAAAATAAACAGAGGGATGCAAGTGCTGGAGAAAATGTGGAGAGAGGTATGTGACTCTTCCCTGTTGGTGGGGAAGTAGAATGGTGCAGCCCATCTGGAGGGCAGTGTGGTGCTTCCACAGGAAGCTAAGAGTGGGGTTACCATATGGTCCTGCAATCCTGTTATTGAGAGCAGGGACACGAATGGGCATTTGCACACTGGTGTTTATGGCAGCAGTATTCATGATTTTCAATAGTTGGAGGTGGCCTAAGGGTACATTGACTGATAAACAGAATGGCGAACTGTGATGGATACATACAGTGGAAAATTAAGGGCAGCAAAAAGGAATGAAGTTGTGAGGTATGCAACTAAGTGAATGGACCTTGAGGATTGTATGTTGAGTGAAATAAGCCAAAATTGAAAAGACAAACATAATGTCTCACTAATATGAACTAACTGTAGTGTACATACTCCAAGAATTGAATCTGAGAGCATAGGTTTTCAAGGGAAGGCTTATTGTAAAGATTCCTAGATTGTAAGCTCTTACAGCAGTGACATTCATTCATGATTTGTAATGGTTATTTCTAAATTCTGAGATGCTGAGCTGTTTGTGTATAACCTGGTCAGTCCCTCGAACTTTGAGTATCTCTGTGACACCTGAGACTCAAAGCCAGAATTTGGCAGCTATGAATGTCAGCATTACCCATGCAGCAACAGTTAAAGAAAAAGAGATCAGGCTTCAATTAGAGATATGAACAAAATGGACTTGGTTAGGACTAAGGTAAATCAGACTAAAGAGTAAAGGATGATATTGATTGTGTTTTAAAACTTCACCTTCTATGTAGACCAAAAGAAGAGATGTTCATTTGGTTCAAAATCTATATTTTCTATAGCACACTGTATAATTTAACTTACGTGGTCAGTTTATTCAAACAGCATTATTACATGGAACCTTGAATAAGGGGTGAGATCTGGATGGTTTGTACAGGTTAGCATGAAGCCCTGATACTTCCCAGGATAATTTGGGTAGAGAATAAGAAGTATTTGCAAAGCCCCCTTGAGGGCCTGGGGAAAAACATGGAAATATTACACTCTCCCAACCTGTGGAATTACTGATATTCTTGCAAGCATTGGGGTCTACCAGGTTAGTAGGCTGAGCCCTCGATCTTGGGGCTTGCCCTTTTGAAGCTTGTTACTTCAAGAGAGGCTAACCCTACTTATAATTGTGCCTAAGAGTCACCCCTAGAGAATTTCTTGTTGCTCAGATGTGGCCCTCTCTCCAAGCCAACTCTACAGGTAAACTCACTGCCCTCCCCACTATGTGGAACATGACTCCTGGGGCGGGGGGTGGAATCTCCCTGGCGACATGGAACATGACTCCCAGGGATGAGCCTGGAACCAGCATCATAGGATTGAGAATGCCTTCTTGACCAAAAGGGGAAAGAGAAATGAAACAAAATAAAGTTTCAGTGGCAGAGAGATTTCAAATGAAGTCAAGAGGTCGTTCTCAAGGTTATTCTTATGCATTATATAGATAGCCCTTTTTAGTTTTTATTATATTAGAATAGGTAGAAGAAAATACCTGAAACTGTTGAACTGCAATCCAGTATCCTTGATTCTCGAAGACGATCATATAACTCTATAGCTTATACCATGTGACCAGGTGATTGTGAAAACCTTGTGGCTCACACTCCCTTTCTCCAGTGTATGGACAGATGAGTAGAAAAATGGGGACAAAAAGTAAATGAATAATAGGGGGGTGGAGGGGTGTGAAATGTTTTGGGTGTTATTTTTTACTTTTATGTTTATTCTTATTTTTCTATGGAGTAATGAAAATGTTCAAAAATTGTGATGAACGCATAACTATAAAATGATACTGTTCACAATTGATTGTACACTTTGGATGATTGTTTGGTATGTGAATATGTCTCAATAAAATTGCATTAAAAGAAACTTACTGCAAAGCAACAGTAATATTAAAAGGATACAATATTATGTAACCAATAAAAATCCCTATGTTTATTATAAAATTTCCCATAACAAAGAACAAATGTGTATCTAACCAGCTGTTTCTCAGTGGGAGCATTGTTGTCATCTTCAGCAGTACAGTTCTTTGTTGTGTAGGACTGACCAGGGTACCTGGCCCAGATAACTCATGCCAGTTAGCATTCCTGACCCATGTACTAAATGCCAGTGGCACATTGATCCTCTATTCTCCCCATCATTGTGACAACTGGACCATCCCCTGCAGGATCCCAGATGCATCGCAAAGGGGGATTTATAATCTCTTGAGATCCACAGACCAACTATGATCCTGAGTCTTCCAGAAATTCTTTAAAATCCTACAAATCCTATATTTTAAGATAGAGATTCCATAAGAATTGGGGTTCTATCTCAAGGGAGAAATAATAAAAGGGACTCATTTTTAAAGACTTTATTATTTGCCAGGCCCAAGTTTGCTTTGTGTTTTGTATACACTATTTCAGTTATTTATGAGGTCCTGCTTTGCAAGATTTTGCTTATTCCCGACCTGTGTGGAAAATGAGACCTGCTGTGTGAAGGAGATTTTATCTGTAGCCACAGGAATATTCAAGAGCATGTTAAGCCTTTAGTCACATAAATTTGCTTATTATACTTCCTTCGTGTCACAGGCATTCAGCTCTAACTTGCTTGCTTGATCACCTACTTCCTACAGTGACCTTTTCCATCCCCTCTTTTTCCGTCTTTCCTTGATGAATTCAGGTTGTTAAAACCTGAACCTATCCATCAATCTTAACCTCATTAAAAATGGGACAGCCAGTCATTATGTGCCTCCTCACGGGATACTGTACGAAGTATAAGGTACCATCTATGGTATGTTCATGCCCCCCAAAAAGTGTAAATCAAGCC
This sequence comes from Choloepus didactylus, assembly GCF_015220235.1. Lineage (NCBI taxonomy): Eukaryota > Metazoa > Chordata > Mammalia > Pilosa > Megalonychidae > Choloepus > Choloepus didactylus. The sequence goes on from NC_051333.1 coordinate 18,737,640, forward strand.
TCCGGTTCACAGAAAATATGGAAGTAGATCAACATGTTAAATTACACCATGAAGTCGCAATCAGCCAAATCCAGAATGTGGGAAATTCTACAGAGACAAATGTTTCTTCATTAAGTAAATGGCATGAGGGGGCTGTGACAGATTTAAGACACTTTAAGAAAACAACTAAATGCAATGTGTGGATCTAGTTTCAATTCTGATTTGAACAAATCAACTGTCAAGACTCATTTTTGAGAACATTGGGGCAATTTTTGGTCTGATTATTAGGAAATTTTTTTCTACATGTTTACAAATTTCTTTAATGTCTGGCTTAATAGAAGACAACTGTGTTCTCAAATCTGCCTAATCTGTTGTGATATATTATTTTCATTGAAGTATATAAAGAAAATATGGCTTCACAGGGTATTTGTAGTTAGAAAAGGAAGGCGTATTTTAATAACCTTTTCAGATAACTGTGGGTATTCTTCCTTGATACTATACCAAAATTTGACGAATGGAAATTTCTTTTTTTCTTTTTCTTTTTTCCAAATAAGAATGGAATTTCATTTTATGTTCATCAAATAAACAAAATTATTTAAATTATGAAGTTGTCGATATACAGTTTTGATGATTATTTGGAGAAACTATCACCTTCTTTATACCATCAGTAAAATTCTACCATTTTGGCCCTTTTTAAGTCAAGTAGATCATATCTGTTAATATTCAAAGTGTTCAGGCCTTTTGACTAAACAATTTATTTTCTAGAAATATATCCTATTTATTTCTCATTTAACAAACAGTTAGATAATATTGAGTATATACAAGGTGCTATTCTTTTTTTTCAAAGTATAATTTATATGCATAAAATTCACCCTTTTAGTGCACAGCTCCATTTGTTTTGACAAACTGTATAGTCAGGTAACAACCAACACATTCAACATATCACCTCAAAGAATTCTCCTGTATTCCATTGTGGCCAGCACCTCCTCCTGGTTATTAGGATAGTTTATTGTTAATTTTACTAAGTGTGATATAAAAATATTATGGCTATTATGCTTGTATTAGCCTGGGTTCTCCAGAGAAATAGAACCAACAGGATATATGTTTTATGTATCTTTAGGAATTTATTATGAGGAATTGGCTTACATGACATGGGGACTGGTAGATCCAAACTCTGTAGGGCAGGGCACAGGCTGGAAACTTGGATAAAGGTGATGTTGAAGTCCTTAGTCTGGAGGATTCCTCAGGGGAAGCTGACTGGCTGGAAATTCTGTCAAGAGCCAATGTTGAAGTTGAGGCAGATAATCTTCTAACCTTTGAAACCCTCAGTTCTTGCTTTTAAGACATCCAACTGATTGGTTGAGATTACCCACATTGCTGAGGCAGTCTCCTTTGTTGATTATAGTAGATGCAATCAACTAATTGTGGATGTAAGTCCCATCTATGAAATACCTTCACAGTTACAAGTAGGCCAGTATTTACCTAAGGAACTGGACACCATAACCTAGCCAAGTTGACACATGAAATTAACCATGCTTTTAACAAAAAATCTAATCTGATGACTATGGAAGTATTTCTGTGTAAAATACTATATTGTTTGGTGTCTGGGGTTTGCCTCAAAATACACTAGGAAAAAAAATGGGAGGGAAGAGAGAAAATGAGATTTGTAAAATCTTGTTAATTGGTGAAGCAGGATGGTAGATTCATGGGGGTCATATTACCATTCTCTATAGTTTTGTGTATTTTGAAACATTTCACAATAATAAGTAAAAATTCCTTTAATTTACTAGTAATGAATGGGTTTATCGTTTCAGGGATTGGTGACTTTCAGGGACGTGGCCATAGAGTTCTCTCAGGAAGAATGGAAGTGCCTAGAACCTGCCCAGAGGGACTTGTACAAAGATGTGACTTTGGAGAACTTTGGTAACTTGGTCTCACTAGGTAAGGAAAACAAGGCACCAAGGAACTACAGCAGAGGGAGGGTGATATCACGTCTGGCCAGAAGGGGTAAAGGGAGGAAACCGCCCCACCAGAACATGGTAAGAACTAGAGCCACAAAGACAAGCTGAGCCAGCAGCAACTGTAGCTACTACCAGAACTCCTGGGTCAAAGTAGGAAGAGAGAGGGGATAAGAAATAGCCCTGAGCTCTTTCTCCTGCCCACTGTTCCTGCTAATGCTTTCCATCTGCCAAACCCAACAGGAAACCGTAGGACAAGGGTGATGTAATCCTTACAGGTAAGCTGTCTGGGGCACAGGGCGGGGCACAGAGCAGGACAAGCAACAGCAAAGAATGGTTTGGGGGAAAGGGAAGGCAAGTGGAGAATAACCACCATAGGTGTCTACCTCAAATAATTCAGGACTAGCCTTCTGGAATTTCTGGTTCTTTATTTTGAATTTCTAGGGAGACTTAACGTCTGCCCTCTGTTCCCAAGGGAATTTGTCGTGTGTTTTGTGGGATTTGGAAATGGATAATTCCATTGGGCGCCTCCACTTCCCCATCCTTTGGACAACCTTCGTACCTTCCTTCTTGTAATGCCTTTCTTCCCCCGTGATGAAGGGACTGGATTTGCATCTTGGAACACCATGATCATGCCCCATTTCTTTTCCTATAAACAGGACTTTCCATTTCTAAGCCTGATGTCATCTCCTTATTGGAACAAGGGAAAGAGCCCTGGATTATTGCAAATGATATGACGGAACAGTGGTGTCCAGGTAAGCCAGGGCTGGCTGATATGATGGGGAGGTCCTTGGGGATAATATTCCAGTAGGCGAGTCAACCGATAGCAGTAACTGGAGCTAATATCATTGGAAAGCTCCCCTCAAAGCCTTACCCAAGGCTGTGAGATGTGACGATGTGAAGAAGAAAGTCCTTGTCAGCATCAGCTCCTAAGGAAACCTCCTTCTTAGCCCATTCATTCCTCCCTGTTCTTTTCTTCACTCACATTTTCCTCCCACTTTGCTCCCACTTCTTCCCCCTCAGTGACCACCTTTTTACCTGTACTTTGGATCCTTTTGCTGCATATAGATTTACACAAGTGTCTGCATTCCTCAAAAAATGCTTTTCTTAAAATTGCTTCTCATTTTACCTACTTCAGCAATTCATATATTCATTTCTTTTCTTAATTTTGAGACGTAGGGCTGTGTAGTGGTTGAGGGCACAGAATGGGCTCAGACTACCTGAGTTCAAATCCTGGCTCTGCCACTTACTAGCTATGTGATTTGGGTAAATTGCTTAGGTTCTCTGAGCAATTTTTCTCCTCTGCAAATGGGATAAAAATAGTACCTACCTCCTATAGTTATTGTGGCTTTTATCTTAATTAAGGATGTGAAAGTGCCCAGAAAATGCTGACCAACAGTGATGACTATCTAAATGTTAGCTAGTATTATTATTGACACACCCTCTTCCTGGACAGTATTAAAATCTTTGAGTAGTTAATTATTGTTTACCCCCCTCCCAGCTTCTCTGCTATTGTTTGTCATGTTTATTTTCGTCTGAGATCATTTTCACCCTGAAAATTTCCTTTTGTGCAGGTCTACTCTTGGCAAATTCTCTGTTTTTGACCTCTTGAAAATGTCTTTATTCCACCTTCTTTCAGCTATTTTTCAGGGGGTATGGAATTCTGTGTGGCAGATATTTTCTCTCAGCCTGTTTCAGTTTTCTAAAGCTGCCAGAATGCAAAATACCAGAAATGGACTGGCTTTTATAAAGGGGATTTATTAGCATACAAATTTACAGTTCTAAGGCCATAAAAGTCTCCAAACAAAAGCATCAACAAGAGGATACATTCACTGAAGAACGGCTGATGCCATCCAGAACACTTGGGAAGGAACACCTTAGGTGGGAAGGCACATGGCTGGCATCTGCTGGTCCTTGGCTCCCGGGTTACATTGCTTTCAGCTTCTGATTCCAGTGGCCTTCTCTTTAAGCACCTGTCAGTTCTTACTTTGCTTTTCCAGGGCAGACTCTGGGCTTCATGTCTTAGCTTAGCATCTCCAAACCTCTGGTTTCGACAACTGTCTCTAAAATGTCTCTGGGTGTTTTCTCTCTCAGCATCTCTGAGCTCTGTTCAAAATGTCTCTGCCTTTTATTCTCTCGTAGACGACACCAGTAAACTAATTAAGACCACCTTGAATGGGTGGGGTCACATCTCCATGGAAACAATCTAATCAAAAGGTCCCACCCACAATAGGTTTGTACCCACAAGATTGGATTAAAAGAACATGGCTTTTTCTGGGGTACATGATAGATTAAAACCAGTACACAACCCAAAGAAGAAACCATCCCACTGCCGTCTCTCTACTGTTGTCAGTAAGTCAAGTTGTTCCAGATTTGGAAAATGGTCCCTACATATTTAAAAAATAGTGTTCTTTAGAATCTTCAGGTCCTTTTAACTTTCTCTGTACTTGTGTGATCAAATTCTGAGAGCTGTTTCTTACATTATATATTTTGCTACTACATTTTACGTTTTTGTAAAGATGACAATTATCAGTACACTCCATTATTTTCCCACTTATTGCTTTTAACCTTGAATTCCATTTTTTCTGATAATAATATCAGTTCCCCTCTTTTTATTGCCTTAAATAATCATGAAATATCTTTGTGTATCCTTTTTTTCTTAAATTATTGCCACTCTGTGTTAGGCCTGTTCATGGCTAGCAGGATTCTGAGTTTCCTTTTTGAATCAATCTGACATTCCTTGACTTTAACAAAGGAATTCAATCCATTCCATCTATTGTGATAATTAATATGTCTGTGCTTATTCTTGTCATTTTGTTTTATATTTTCTGTTCTTCATTTTCTCATTTCCAGCTCTTCCTGTTTTGCTCACATTTTATAACCACTCTTTCTTCCCTCAAATGATTTTGAAGTTGTACTTCCTGTTGCTTTGTAATAGAATAGTCTTATTTGACTTTAAAAAATATGCTTAAACCTTTATTTCTCTACCAACTTCAAGTCCAAAATAGATTTTTTTTCTTTTGGTAAGAGCTTGGAGTTTTTGTTTCACTTTGTTTGTTTTTTTAAATTTTTATATAACACAAAATTTCTCATTTTAACAACTTTCATGTGTTACAATTCAGTGGCATTAATTACATTCCCAGTATTGTGCTGCCATCACCACCATCCATTACCAAAACTTTTCCATCATCCCAAATAGAAACTCTTTGCCCATTAAGCATTAATTCCCCCATTTGCCCTCCCACAGCTCCTGGTAACCTGTAATCAACTTTCTGGGTCTGAATTTGCATATTCTAGTAATTTCATATAAGTAAAGTTGTACAATATCAGTCCTTTTGTGTTTGGCTTATTTCTCTCAACATGACATTTTCAAGGTTCATCCATGTAGTAGTAACATATATCAGAACTTCATTCTTTTTATGACTGAGTAATATTCCATTGTATGTATATATCAGATTTTGTTTATTCATTCATCTGTTGATGGACACTTGGGTTGCTTCCACCTTTTTGCTATTGTAAATAATGCTGCTGTTAACATTGGTATACAAATATCTGTTCAAGTCCCTGCCTTAAATTCTTTGGAGTATATACCTGTGTGCCAGTTTGGATGTATTATGTCCCCCAAAAACACCATGTTCTTTGATGCAGTCTTGTGTGGGCAGACTTATTAGTGTTGATTAGGTTGGAACCATTGATTGAGTTGTTTCCATGGAGATGTGACCCACCCAACTGTGGGTGATAACTCTGATTAGATAATTTCCATGGAGGTGTGGCCCTGCCCATTCAGCATAGGCCTTGATTAGTTCACTGGAGCCCTATAAAAGCTCGGACAGAAGGAGCTCACTGCCAGAGCAACTGAGAGTGACATTTTGAAGAGAAGCTGCAGCTATGAGAGGACAAAACGCCCCAAGAGCAACACTTTGGAGAATGCCATTTTGAAACGCAACCTGGGAGCAAGTGGATGCCAGCCATGTGACTTCCCAGCTAACAGAGGTTTTCCGGATGACAATAGCCATCCTTCACTGAAGGTACCCTATTGAGGCCTTACCTTGGACACATTATGGCCTTAAGACTGTAACTGTGTAACCAAATAAACCCTCTTTAGAAAAGCCAATCCATTTCTGGTGTTTTGCATTTCAGCAAATTAGCAAACTGGAAGAACCTGGAAATGGAATAGCCAGGTCATACGGTAATTCTATACTTGACTTTCTGAGGAACTGCCAAACTGTTTTCCTTAGCAGCTACACTGTTTTACGTTGCCACCAACAATGTACGAGGGTGCCTGTTTCTCTACATCCTTGCCAACACTTGTTATTTTCCTTTTTTTTTTTTTTTTTTTTTTTAAATAATAACCATCCTAGGGGGTATCCCATGGTATCTCATTCTGGTTTTGATTTTTATTTCCCTAATGACAAGTGATGTTGAACATCTTTTCATGTGCTTATTGGCCATTTGTATATTTTCTTTGGAGAAATGTTTATTCAAGGCCTTTGCCCATTTTTTAATTGGATCATTTGTCTTTTTGATTTTGAGTTGTAGGAGTTCCTTATATATTCTGGATATTAAAACCTTATCAAATATATGATTTCTCATTATTTTCTCCCATTCTGTTGGTTATCTTGTCACTTTCTTAGTAAATGACCTTTGGTGCATGAGATTTTTAATTTTGATGAAGTCCAATTTATATATTTGTGTTTTTTTTGCTTGTGCTTTCAGTGTCATTCCTAAGAATCCATTGCTTAATTCAAGGCCCTCTATGTTTTTTCTTCTAAGAGTTTTATGGTTTTAGCTCTTATATTTAGGTTGTTGATCCACTTTGGGTTAATTTTTTTAAAATGGTATGAAATTTCATTCTTTTACATGTGGATATCCAGTTTTCTCAGGACCATTTGTTAAGGAGACTATTCTTTCCCCACTGAGTGGACTTGGCATCTTGTTGAAAATCAGTTGATCATAGATGTGTGGGTTTATTTCTGAACTCTCAATTCTATTCCATTGATCAGTTTCTCTCTCCTTGTGCCAGTACCAGACTGTTTTGATTACTGTAGCTTTTTAGTAAGTTTTGTAATCAGGAAGTGTGAGTCCTCCAATCTTGTTCTTTTTTCAAAATGGTTTCAGCTGTTCAGGTTCCCTTGCCATTCCATATGAATTTGATGGTTGACTTTTCCATTTCTGCAAAAAAGGCTGCTGGAATTTTGATTGTAGATGCATTGAATATGTCAATCACTTTTGGTTGTACTGTCATCTTAACACTATTAAGTCTTCCAGTCCATCAACACAGATGTCTTTCCATTGATTTAGGTCTTTAATTTATTTCAGCAATTTTTCCTAGTTTTCAGAGTACAAGTCTTTTACATCCTTGGTTAAATTTATTCCTAGATATTTTATTCTTTTAGATCCTAATGAAAATAGAATTGTTTTCATGATAGGATGTGTTTTGTTTTTAACTTTTAATATTTTGAAATAATTTTAGGCTTATATATTACAGAGGATATATTATTATAGAGAATTCCCCATATACCCTTCACCCAGCTTCCCCTAATGTAAATATTTTTATAACCATAGTACAATTATCAAAACCAGTAAATTAACATTGTTAAAATACTATTAACTAATCTACAGATCTTATTTAATTTTATCTTGTTTTCCCTAATATCCTTTTTCTGTTCCAGAATCCCATATTGCATTTAGTTGTGTTTCATTAGCCTCCTCCAATCTGTGACAATTCTTTATTCTTTCCTTGTCTTTCATGACTTTGATACTTTTTTAATGAAAACTTTCAATGTTTTGTTTTTGACTGCAGCTTTGTTTACAGAAATATAGTTGCAAGTATAAAAATGTTCCAGTAGAAGCAAAATATCTTTTAATATTTAATAAGTTATCACAGATAGCTAAAACATTGATGCAAATGACATGACCTTGATATTTTTTTCCAAATTTCCTTTTTGTATTCTAAATAAAAGCCACAGTTTGTGCCAAGCAATAAAATACGAAAGAATCAAATGTATAACAATTTTAGACATCTACTATTTTGGGAAAAAAAAGTTTACAAAATATACAAAACTTTACAGCAATAGATAGTAAACACTTAAATATTAGGTCAGTACTTATTAATTTAATGGAAGAAGTTAGACGTCATTAACCCTTGTCTGCTTCATAAAAGAATCTTTAGCTATTAGGAGTTGGGGGTGGACTGGACAGGGGAGGGGTGTTAGAGAAACATCAAAATCAAAACAATTTCATTTTCATTCTGATGTTAAGTTTATGGTGTGTAATCACATTGAGACTAACGCTGTGTGCCCTGCTCCCTGACTCATTCAGTGACAGATTTAGAGAAAAGGCCATGTGGGAACAGACTCTCCACACACCCCACACTCATGCCAACAAATTCAACATGTCCATCTATAAAGAGATTTAAATTCCTCTCCAAAGTTGAGTAGTCTAGGGAACAGGGCACAGCAGTAGGCCAGAAGGGTGACCAGGAAGGAAATTAATCAGTTTCAAAAACCTGACTGGGGAGAAGATATTTAAGCCCAAAGGCTTGTCTTGGAGGCAAAGGAGTGCTGACTTATCAGAAAAGAAGAAACTCAGAACTTTTACCCATTTCCTTGTTCTGAGAAGTCACCTGGGCCCAACCCCCATCCCCACTCCCACCCTTTCTTCCCCACCAGCCATCATCTACAGAGACTCCACGGAGTCTTAAAATTTAGGACTAAATGCTAGGGTACTACAGCAGAGCTTCCCAGCTGGCACTTTGGCACCAGTGAGCCGTGAATGGGTCACAGGTATGTGTGATATTGACCCCATCCTCTGGCCACAGCAGCCTCCCCGTGTGCCATACAAAATTACTATTTTCCATTAGGAACAAGTTGGGAAGGGCCCTGTGCTTGGTTTACTGCTCTACTGTCACCACTGTGAAATTCCTAATACTTTTGGACAAAGAGGCTCTGTAAATTATGTAGCTGGTCCTGAGTAGAAAACAAGGAAAAGAGGGAAAGGGAGAAGAGTGGACATTCCAGAGTCCAACAGAACCTAAGAGTAATACAGCAGGAGACAGGGCTGAACTGGGCTTCAGGGGAGAAGGGCAACAAAATCAAAAGAACAGTAGGTTGGAAAAAAAAGAAGACTCAAAACAAATACATTCTCCCAGGTATCCAAGAGGGCCCTCTGCCGCAATATAGTGTTTCAAGTAAAACAGCTCAGAAAAGGGTGAGCTGTGGGCAGAGGAAGCAAACGACTTCAAAAAGGGAGAAAATTCAGGTTGAATATGGGGGACACAGAGGAATGGGGTTTAGTCAGTGAGCCTCATGAGCTGCTGATCTTGCTACATATTTGACTGGGACCAGTTGGGCTACCCTGATCAACCACTTAGCCTCAGGAGGATCAAGGGGTACAGTGTTTTTAGTGTTTCAAGGGCAAAGTTTCAAGGATTTGTTTTTTGGTTTACTGGGAAAAAGGGAAAACTTCACAGTTTCAAGTTATGTATACAGACTACCCAGCATTTAAGATGCCTTTTGTTCAAGAAAAGGGTTTCAATAAATACCACCTCTCTCACATCTGGCCATTCAAATAAAGCTCAGCAGATATTTGATTGTAGTCTTGTACACATTTTCCTTCATACATTTCTAATGGTCAGTGAGAGAAAGGATGGGAGAAGCCAGTCAGTGACAAAAAGTTCCAACACTGCTTTCCTGACAAGAATGTCTCGAGGGGACATTTAACAAGTTGGGTGTAGATGCCGAAAGGCGGGCCTTTAAACTGGCCCTGAGCAAGTCCCTTCATCTGAAGGTCACTTCACCAGAGAGCCGTGTGCCTCAACTTGGATGCTTCACCGTTTCCAGGCTTGGGGGAGAGGCAGTAGGTCCAACAGAGAGGGAGCTCTGGTTTTCTCATTATAGACAAGGACAGGAGGCTTTTCAAGTTTAGGAAGGATGAGAAAATGCACAAAGAGGTCCTCCGTGAGACGTGAGCCCCTCGACCCCATCCCCAGCCTACTCCATCACAGGATGGAATGGGGATGAAAGGCTTGGGAATTAACTGGCCTCCATTATTTTACTACTCTTTGTCCCAACTTTCTAGAACTTAGACCCACTGCCTAAAGTGTTCCCTGGGTTTATTTTGCTAGAGACTATCTGGAGAGGAAGAAAAAGTGATACCCTGCTCCTCAAATCTCTGGCTAGGACTGTCCCCTGGAATATGGCTGCCTGCTGGGGAGAAACTCAGTTTCCTGAAATCTCTTTATCTAAAAGAGATGCTGGGTAGTAGGTATGCAAAAAACAAACAAACACATAAATAAATAAATAAATAACATTCAGAAAGGCTTTGAGAGTTAATTCAAAACACTTATTGTGAAACATCCCGGGGTGCTCCTGAATTCTATCAGGAACAGTCAGGGCCAAGGCCAAGGACTCCCAGAGCTCTCTGGAGCAGTGCGAGATAGTATGAATTACTGATGTGCCACCTTGTGAGTATGCAAAGTCCGAGGGCTTTCTCCTTCAAGCCTTCTTTGGGTGAGGCCCCTTCAAAAACTCACTAAGTAGGGAGCCAACCCATCCTCTGCACTGGGTAGACATATGTTCCCCAGCCATCTAGGTAGGGCCTGAGCCAGCCCCATCCAACAGCGCTCCCTGGAGATGATGCACTGACAGATCAGTATACATTCCAGCAGGTCAAAGGTGAGCTGCCAAAGTTCCCGCCCTGTTAGCCCAAGTTCAACAACAGTGTTACCTGATTGGACAGTCAGAGCACACACCCCACTACAGGTCACTGGTTACTCAGTCCCTTTAATCCTGAAAGGCTCACAAGAGTCCACCACTCTGCCACCTCATGGGGTTTTCTAATGTACACTATGGGCCAAACACACTTCTGGGTGGGCATTAGCAGCAGAAGGGGAAGGCTGCAGCCTGGGAGACCAAGCAGGAGTGATCGTTGAAGTAGGCGGGTTACCGGGAGAGTGCAGGACACTGGGAACTCAGCAAGGGGAGCAGTCACGTGCTGCTAGGATGAGTCCTGTGGCTCACCTCTTAGATTTGGCAACATGATGCTTATGCAAATGAAGAGATGTTCCACCTCATAACAGTAAGAGTGAAGGTGCTCATGGCTTTGCCAAGAGTGGCTCATTGGAGTGTTGGGCTATGAGCCTTTGAGGAACAGCTTAAAGAGAAAGTGATAGGTGAAGCCATGGTGACAGTGAGGATAGACAACTCTAGAATTTTTTTATCATGCAGGAAAATGAGGTGGTAACTGGAGGGAGAGCTACGGTCTTGGGAGGTTTTTCTGGGAAAAACAGAACTTTTCAAATGCTGGTAGGAATAACTGAGTAGGGCAGGAAAATTAATTATTTGTGGGTATGGGAGCTGCCAAAACCACTCACTTATTCTCTTATTTGTAAAAATGTGGTTGACTTTTCTTTATCTCCTTATTTCAGCTATCGTACTGAGAGGGTTTTATTTTCACTTGAGTTTGTATTATTACCCACCCTTCCTACTGATGTACAGTTGTTTTGTTTCTTTATGCTCTTCCCAGTGGCTTGCACATGCTTCTACCAGTGAAACCATACATATACCTTAGGAGATAGGGGGTAAACTTCTGTGATCTACTGAGCTTTGTAAAGTTCATTTCAAAATGAATGGTCACACCATTTTGCTCTCTCATCAGCAATGTCTGATAGTGCCTATTTTCCCACAGTCTCACTAATAAATTATGTTGTCAGGCTTTCTGATAGCTGAGAAAGGGTCTCAGCGTAATTTTAATTTGCATTTCCCTTTTTATGAGTTAAGTTGGACAACTTTTAATTTGTTTAACTTCTTTCTATGAACTGTCTATTGATGTCTTTTTCCCACTTTTCTATTAGTTTTTGGTGGTTTTATTTCTGTTTTTAGCAGCTTTTTATAAATCAGGAAGATTATCCCATTATCCATGATATAAGTTTCAAATATTTTCTGTGTTTGTCATTTATCTTTTGACTTTGCTTTTGGAGTTTTGAGTCATGTGCAAAGTTCTTGTTTTTTTCCCCACCTTTACATAGTTGAATTTATCAGTCTTTCCTTTTGTGGCTTTTAGATTTTGAGTCATTGTTTCATTGTTATAAAGGTTTTCCCATGCCTAGGTTTTAACAGAATCTACCACATTTCCTTCTAGTACTTGTATGGTTTCTATTTTCTTGAAACTTTAAAACTCTATTTGGTATTTATGCTTGTATATAGTGACATAAGGTATGGATCCAATTTTTTTCTTTTTGAAATGACTGTCCAGTTGCCCCAATATTATTACAAAGACCATCCTTTTCCACTTTGAGATACCACCTTTATAATATATTCAATTTCCATAAAAGCTTCAGTCTATTTTGTATTTTGTATTTTGTTCCATTGGCCTTTGTGTTTTGTTCCATTGGTCTGTCTCTGCAGAATCCAGTATTTATTCATCCAGCAATCCATTATTGAAAGTCAACTGTTGGCTAGTGGTTGGTTACAATGGCTAGTGAGAAAGGCATTATTTCTGCCTTTGAAGAGATTCAGGAGTGAAAAATAAACAGATTAACAGATAAGCAAGTAAATGAAAATCTAATTATAATTGATAAGAGTGTTATGAAGACAGGGTGCAAGATGTGAGAGAGAAAGTGTGAGTTTTAATCTGAGACCTAAGACATAAGAAGAACCACCATACAGAGAGCCCTTTCTGATACATGGAAGAAACTGGCGAGAGTTCAGAGATGGAAAAGGCCAAGTTTACTCTAGATGCCCAGAGGAGGCCTATGGTTTAGTACATAGGGATGAAAGGCCAGGGTAGTCAATATGAAGATGCATTGCCCTCGGTTGAGACACTGTGACATCAAAGACAAGCAGGGACCTGCTTGGCAGAGCCATGTGTAATGAGTGAGCCATGGCAGTGAGTTTGGAATTAATTTCAGTACAGTGGGGAGGCAGTTGCAAAGTTTAAGTAGAGATTTTCATTTTTATTGGCCTCAGCATCATTTTATTTTTATTTTTTTTTTCAGCATCATTTTAATAGATATGTCAGTAGGTCAGTCAGAAGGTAGGCTGGGTTCAGATGTCTTGGCCCTACTCCTGTAGATCTTGATTCAGTCTAGGGTGATGCTTGGACATTTGTATTGTTAACAGGCTTCCTGGGTGATTCTGATCCATATCAAAATTGAGAACCCATAGCATAACTTGTTTTCTTTCTCCCTTTGGCACCATATGAGCGCTCATCATATTTACCCTTCCATGTGCCTTTTAGAATTTTCACAGTAATATGTGAGACTATCCAAGCCACTTACTTTTTATACTTATTACTTTCATTCTGTCTCCCTATTTACTATAGAATTTTTTATTTCACATAAAAGAGAACAGCTTGTATTTACTTTTTTTTTTAATATATTTTTCAGACTTGGAGTCCAGGTATGAGAAATTTCCACCAAAAGATATTTTTGAAATAGAATCATACAATTGGGAGATAATGGAAAGCCTTCAATGCTGTGATCATCAGGACTCCAGTTTTAGAGATGACTGGGAATGCAAAGGCCAGTTTGAGAGACAAGTAAATCAGGAATGCTGTTTCAAGCAAGTGAGCATCACCTATGAAAATATGCCTTCTTTTGAGCATGACACTTCCCTCAGTCTACATCGGAGAAATGAGACTAGTGAGAAACCAATTGAATGCAGTGAATGTGGGAAAGCATTTAGCCGTGGCTCACACCTTACTCAACATCAGAGTGTTCATACTGGTGAAAAACCCTTTGAGTGTAAGGAATGTAGGAAGGCCTTTAGTAGGGCCTCACACCTTGTTCAGCATCAGAGAATTCATACGGGTGAGAAACCTTATGACTGTAAGGAATGTGGGAAGGCCTTTGGTCGTACTTCAGAACTGATTCTACATCAGAGACTTCATACTGGTGTCAAACCCTATGAATGTAAAGAATGTGGAAAGACCTTTAGACAGCATTCACAACTTATTCTGCATCAAAGAACTCATACAGGTGAGAAACCCTACGTATGTAAAGACTGTGGGAAGGCCTTTATTCGTGGCTCACAACTTACAGTGCATCGGAGAATTCATACAGGTGCTAGACCCTATCAGTGTAAAGAATGTGGGAAAGCCTTTAGGCAGCATTCACAACTTACTGTGCATCAGAGAATTCATACTGGTGAGAAACCTTATGAATGTAAAGAATGTGGTAAGGGCTTTATTCATAGCTCAGAAGTTACTCGACATCAAAGAATTCACTCTGGGGAGAAACCCTACGAATGTAAGGAATGTGGGAAGGCCTTTAGACAGCATGCACAGCTTACTCGACATCAGAGAGTTCATACTGGTGACAGACCCTATGAATGTAAGGAGTGTGGGAAGGCCTTTAGTCGTAGTTCCTACCTTACTCAACATCAAAGAATTCATACAGGTGACAAACCCTATGAATGTAAGGAATGTGGGAAAGCCTTTATTCGTGTTTCACAACTGACTCATCATCAGCGAATTCATACTTGTGAGAAACCCTATGAATGTAGGGAATGTGGAATGGCCTTTATTCGTAGTTCACAACTTACTGAACATCAGAGAATTCACCCCGGTATCAAACCCTATGAATGTAGAGAATGTGGGCAGGCCTTTATTCTTGGCTCACAGCTCATTGACCATTACAGAATTCATACTGGTTAGAAAGCCTTGAATTTTTGGGATGTAGAAAAGATTTTAATATGGAGTTAACACCTCACTCAATATTAGATAATTCTTACAAGTACCGCACATTGACCTATTGTGCCACTGGAGCACCCACTAGATAATTCTTAATGTAATGTAGATAATGTCAGAAAACCTTGATTTTTTCACTTCCTTTATGGAGTATCACATAATTCAGACTAGAAGAAAATTTAGTAAATCTGGAAATTCTTTTTTGCCTCGCACTTCCTGTTTACTGAACATCAGAGGATTTAGGCTAAATTAATATTAATATGAATTTAGAAAAGTCTTCTATTGCCACTCAAAATTTGTTAGATTTCTAAGCATTCCTAATAGAGAATAGTCCTACTAAAATATTTTGTGTGTGCCTTTAGCCATGGCATATTTTTCCACCAGTTACTGACACTATAGCATTGGGCAAATTACACAATCTCTCTGTCCCGCAGTTTACTTATTTTTAAGTAGTGATAATTACACCTGCCTAGTAGAGTCTTTTTGGGGACTAAATCAAGTATTTTATATAAAGCATTAGAACGGGTATCTGGGACATGCAACTGCTCAATAATTATTAGCTAATCATTGTTATTAATTTTTTTATCTTCAGTATTATTGTTAAGGGATTCATATGAGAGGAAGGCCTTATGAATCTATCACATATCAAAAAGCCTTCATAAGCCACTTGTTAGGATAATTCATTCTGAAAAGCAGTAGTAAATGATAATTATCATGAGAAGGCCTTCATTCAGAAGGTTAGAAATTCAGAAAATTATAAGTTATTCAAAAAAAAAAAGAAAGGAAGAGAGAGAAGGAAAGAAAAGAAATAACAGTAGCCAAAAGAAATCTGCCCATTTAGAAATCTAAAACCACTTAAGTATAACTTAATTTAAAGAGAAATCAAACCAAAATTACAAACTAGAAATGATTAAGTGAATTCTATATATCAAAACCAGTTCAGTTCAGTATGGCCAAAACTGTACTCCTCTCAGAAGTCAAGGATTGAAGCCAAGAGCTTTGTTCATCAAGTATAGAACTCCAGCATCTTGTTATAGCCAGTCATGTGGTAAGCACATTGAATGAACAGTCAACCCTAAAAGTTAAACAAAAATTATAAAGTAAACTAAGGTCAACATTAAGAAGTCTTATTAAAAATAAAAGAAAAATAATAATAAAATGGAAAACAAAATAGTAGCCTTAATCCAAAGTTGTAAGAAAGACTATTGGCAAGTCTAATCTAGAAAAAAGATAGCACACATTTAACAGTATGAATGAAGAAGGGCTACGGTAGAGATATTTTTTTAATATCTAATATACTTGAAAATCTAAAGAAAGTGGATTTTTAATAAAAAAATATCAAAATTGATTCAAGTTATGAAACACTTCAATAAATCAATGATTTTAGTAGGACCTAAAATGTCGTCAAAGCTCTATCTCTTCAAGGAAAACAGTTTAACCTACAAAAACTTCAAGGACCAGATAATCCCTAAGAGCAGCTTACCAGTTCATTTTCAAGGTTAAATAAAATACTGAAAGCAAAACTAGACAAAGATAGCTCCTGAAAAACAATTCATAGATCATTGTCATTTATGAAAATAAATAAATTCCTACAAATTTAATCTAACAATCTATTTAAAAAGCTAATTTCAAATGGAATGTCTGGAACATCACTTCTTTTGAATAATGTTTTCAGAATGTTGATATTATAACTGTAGATCACAATGATGGGGGAAAGAGCCTGATCCAACCTCAGTGACATCTGGATCAGAGCTTGTTAATGAATCTCAGGAATTTCAGGAAATCGATCCCCTGCATGCAGTATCTGGGGCAGAGGAACAGTTACACTCTGATGCCAGCCATCTTATCCATCATACTAAGTGTTTGGTAAAAACACCTGCATTTTTGCACATGTGATTGCCTACAAAGTATTAGAAAGCAGTGATCTCTAAGTGGTTTAATGATTAGGTTGTACAGTTGGGAGAGCCCAAAGCTGTTGACATTAAAAATTGTCACCATGAATAGTTAAATCACATGAACAGAATAAAAATTTTAAAGTTGCAATTTGGTATACAGGCATAAATGAGTCTCCACTGTCTCTGGCCTCCTTCTATCCCATTACCCTATCAAGTTCTTATATGTACTTCCTGATTTTTGTTTGCATATGCATAGACATACACATGACATACTTTTTATAAAAAATTTTTACACAAATGGAATCGAATTTCTATACATAGCTATTTTCAACTTATCCATGCATCTTGAAGATTGGACCATATCGGTACATATATAACTGCCTCATTCTATTTTAACAGCTGCATAATATTCCATCATATATGTGTTCTATAATTTATTTAAGCCTATCAATTTGGGTTTTTTCATCTTTTGCTCTTTCAAATGATTCTGTAATAAAGATCCTTGACATAAATTATTTTGTACATGTGTGGTGTATCTTTATGATAATTCCTAGAAATAGAAATGCTGGATCAAAATTTGTATACTTTTTTTAAAATTTTTTATTATGAAGAATTTGAAAAATACAAAAATACACAGACTCTTATACTGAACCCTAATGCCCCTGCCATCAGCTTCAACAATTATGGCCATTCTTGTTTTGTCTGTATTCCCACTCACTCCCCCACCTCCATGTTATTTTTGAGGCAAACCCAAGTGTGCCAGTTTGAATATATTGTGTCCCCCAAACGCCATTGATGTAATCTGGTGTGGGCAGATGTTATCAGTGTTGATTAGATTGTAATTCTTTGAGTGTTTCTTTGGAATGCGCCTCACCCAGCTGTGGGTGATGACTCGATAATTTCCATGGAGGTGTTGCTCTGCCCATTTGGGGTGGATCTAAGTTGATCAGTGGAGCCATATAAATGAGCTGACATAACAGAAGAAACTCAGTGCAGCTGAGAGTGAACTTTTGAAGGGGAGCTACAGCCAAGAGGGACACTTTGAAGAAAGCACAGGAGCTGCAGATGAGAGACAGTTTGAGGACGGCCGTTGAAAGCAGACTCGTGGTCTGGAGAAGCTGAGAGAGGACAAATATCCCAAGTGCAACTAAGAGTGACATTTTTGAGGAACTGCAGCCTAGAGAGGAACATCCTGGGAGAAAGCCATTTTGAAACCAGAACTTTGGAGCAGACGCCAGCCACGTACCTTCCCAGCTAACAGAGGTTTTCTGGACACCATTGGCCATCCTCTAGTGAAGGTACCCGATTGCTGATGTGTTACCCTGGACACTTTATGGCCTTAAGACTGTACCTGTGTAACCAAATAAAACCCCCTTTTATAAAAGCCAATCCATCTCTGGTGTTTTGCATTCCGGCAGCATTAGCAAACTAGAACACCAAGATATATCATTTCTTCCTTAAGTGTTTCAGTATGTACCTCTAAATATGGCACAACCTTAGAAAGGATTTTCACTTCTTAAAAAATTTTTAACTTTAAATTTTTAACTTCAACTTTTCACTGCCTTAATGCCTTAATGCCATTATATATCTGCCAGTTCAATTTTATAGTTGTCTCATATTAATTTCTTAATAAAATTTATCAGGATCCAAATAATAGTCACAAATTACAGGTGGTCATCACACCTCATAAGTTTCAATCCATGCATTCTTCATCTTTTTCCTGGCAATTTATTTTTTGAAGAAACTCAATTGTTTGCCTTGTAGTTTCCCAGAGCTTGGTTTTTCTGATTGTACCCCCATGGTGTAGTTAATATGCATTCCTATCCTTGGTATTTCCTGTAAATCGGTAGTTGGGATCTAGAGTTGGATCAGCTTGAGGTTTGATTTTTTTTGGAGGAGTCAAAACTACTTCATAGGTGGTTAATATTAAGGGACACATAATATTTGATTGTCTTTCTTTTTGTGATGTTAGTAGCCATTGATGTTCAATTGATAGATCTGTTTACTCATTAGGGGTTGTGAAATGGTGATATCCTATTATTTCTTCTTCCTTTACTAGCTAGAATATTTTTATAAAGAACTTTGCTTCAACTAATATTTGGTTACCCAGTGTTACATTAAGGTGAGGAAGATAAATGCTTTTGTCTATTAGTTTTCAGAATTATTAGTCGGTTCCCTAGCATTCTGCCATAGTAACCAGTGAGTTTGAGAGTGTGTGCGTGTGAAGCATATTTAATGTGTTTAAATTCATTTCACTTATATCATCGATTGTTCCATGACAATATGACCCCAGTCACCTTTTATTGGGTGCTTGCTATCTGCTGCAGCAAGGTGTTCCAGGCTCTATTTCCTACCCCTTATCTTGAAGCAGCTATTTTCCAAGGATCCCTGTTTCCTACTGGCTAAAAATGATATTTGGAAGCCACAGTTGGATTGCTAGAAATGCTTCATGATGCTGGTTGGCCATTTATTAGAGGTATATACTTTTTATACACACTGTTCAAGTGCCTTCAGGAAGATTATATAATTATGTACTCGATCTACAATAGAAGAGAACCCAAAGCACCACACTCCTCAAACCCTGGGGAACACATTTATTTTGAACTTAGACCATTTCGTGGATGAAAAATGGGAAAATCACTTTTGTTTTCATTTGTATTCCTTTGATTATGACTAATACAGATGACCATTTGTTCACATATTTGTTGACCATTGGCATTGCTTTTTTTTTTTTTAATTTCATTTTTTTTTTAATTCAGTTTTATTGAAATATATTCACAAACCATACAGTCATCCATGGTATACAATCAACTGTTCACAGTATGATCATATAGTTATGCGTTCATCACCACAATCTATTTCTGAACATTTTCCTTACATCAGAAAGAATCAGAATAAGAATAAAAAATAAAAGTGAAAAGAGAATACCCAAACCATCCCCCCATCCCACCCTATTTGTCATTTAGTTTTTACTCCCATTTTTCTACTGATTTTTTTTCAATTTTTTAACTTTGTTTATCAAAAAATTAAAAACAAACAGGCAAACAACAACCAAAAAAACCCCACAACATTTCAAACAAAGCAATGGATTAAGGAAAACAAATAACCTAAAATAACTACTTTGCTTCCAATATGTTCCTACCATACCCCAAGAAAATTAATAAACCATGTCCAAACAGAGGAGTAAGAAAAACAAATAATCTAAAATAACTACATTGCTTCCAACATGTTCCTACCATACCCCAAGAAAATTAACAACCCCTAAGAAAACAAAGGAATAAGAGAAAAAAAAAACCTAAAATAACTCTATTGCTTCCAACATGATCTTACTATATCCAAGAAAGTTTACAAACCATAATCATTCCTGAGCATTCCCATAACATTGAGATTACCCTCCATAGTTTATCTGTTCTTATTAAATTATCATTCCCCCTCCACTAATTGGTATCTCTAGGTCCCTTACATTCTACAGTATAAAACATTGTACATTTTTCACAGAATTCACATTAGTGGTAACATACAATATCTCTCTTTTTGTGCCTGGCTTATTTTGCTCAGCATTATGTCTTTTTTTTTTTTTTTTTTTTTAATCTTCATTTTATTGAGATATATTCATATACCACGCAGTCATACAAAACAAATCGTACTTTCGATTGTTCACAGTACCATTACATAGTTGTACATTCATCACCCAAATCAATCCCTGACACCTTCATTAGCACACACACAAGAATAACAAGAATAATAATTAGAGTGAAAAAGAGCAATTGAAGTAAAAAAGAACACTGGGTACCTTTGTCTGTTTGTTTCCTTCCCCTATTTTTCTACTCATCCATCCATAAACTAGACAAAGTGGAGTGTGGTCCTTATGGCTTTCCCAATCCCATTGTCACCCCTCATAAGCTACAATTTTATACAATTGTCTTTGAGATTCATGGGTTCTGGGTTGTAGTTTGATAGTTTCAGGTATCCACCACCAGCTACCCCAATTCTTTAGAACCTAAAAAGGGTGGTCTAAAGTGTGCATAAGAGTGCCCACCAGAGTGACCTCTCGGCTCCTTTTGGATTCTCTCTGCCACTGAAGCTTATTTCATTTCCTTTCACATCCCCCTTTTGGTCAAGAAGATGTTCTCCATCCCACGATGCCCGGTCTACATTCCTCCCCGGGAGTCATATTCCACGTTGCCAGGGAGATTCACTCCCCTGGGTGTCTGATCCCACGTAGGGGGGAGGGCAGTGATTTCACCTTTCAAGTTGGCTTAGCTAGAGAGACAGGGCCACATCTGAGCAACAAAGAGGCATTCGGGAGGAGGCTCTTAGGCACAACCATAGGGAGGCCTAGCCTCTCCTTTGCAGCAACCGTCTTCCCAAGGGTAAAACCTGTGGTAGAGGGCCCAACCCATCAAACCACCAGTCCCCTATGTCTGTGGTCATGTTAGCAACCATGGAGGTGGGGTAGGCGAATACCCCTGCATTCTCCACAGGCTCCTCAAGGGGGCACTACATCTTTTTTTTTTCCCTTTTTTTTTTTTTTTTTTTAACTTTCCCTTCTTTTTTAAATCAACTGTATGAAAAAAAAAGTTAAAAACAAAACAAACATACAATAAAAGAACATTTCAAAGAGACCATAACAAGGGAGTAAGAAAAAGACAACTAACCTAAGATAACTGCTTAACTTCCAACATGTTCCTACTTTACCCCAGGAAAGTTACCTAATATAGCAACATTTCTGTGAACTTGCTCCTACTATATCCATCAGAAATTAACAGACCATAGTCATTCCTGGGCATCCCTAGAACGTTAAATAGCTTATCTGTTCTTCTTGGATTATTGTTCCCCCTTCCTTAATTGCTCTCTATTGCTAGTTCCCCTACATTCTACATTATAAGCCATTTGTTTTACATTTTTCAAAGTTCACATTAGTGGTAGCATATAATATTTCTCTTTTTGTGTCTGGCTTATTTCGCTTAGCATTATGTCCTCAAGGTTGATCCATGTTGTCATATGTTTCACGAGATCGTTCCTTCTTACTGCCGCGTAGTATTCCATCGTGTGTATATACCACATTTTATTTATCCACTCATCTGTTGAAGGACATTTGGGTTGTTTCCATCTTTTGGCAATTGTGAATAATGCTGCTATGAACATTGGCGTGCAGATATCTGTTCGTGTCACTGCTTTCCGATCTTCCGGGTATATACCGAGAAGTGCAATCGCTGGATCGAATGGTAACTCTATATCTAGTTTTCTAAGGAACTGCCAGACTGACTTCCAGAGTGGCTGAACCATTATACAGTCCCACCAACAGTGAATAAGAGTTCCAGTTTCTCCACATCCCCTCCAGCATTTGTAGTTTCCTGTTTGTTTAATGGCAGCCATTCTAACCGGTGTTCGATGGTATCTCATTGTGGTCTTAATTTGCATCTCTCTAATAGCTAGTGAAGCTGAACATTTTTTCATGTGTTTCTTGGCCATTTGTATTTCCTCTTCAGAGAACTGTCTTTTCATATCTTTTGCCCATTTTATAATTGGGCCGACTGTACTATTGTCATTGAGTTGTAGGATTTCTTTATATATGCAAGATATCAGTCTTTTGTCAGATACATGGTTTCCAAAAATTTTTTCCCATTGAGTTGGCTGCCTCTTTACCTTTTTGAGAAATTCCTTTGAGGTGCAGAAACTTCTAAGCTTGAGGAGTTCCCATTTATCTATTTTCTCTTTTGTTGCTTGTGCTTTGGGTGTAAAGTCTAGGAAGTGGCCGCCTAATACAAGGTCTTGAAGATGTTTTCCTACATTATCTTCTAGGAGTTTTATGGTACTTTCTTTTATATTGAGATCTTTTGTCCATTTTGAGTTAATTTTTGTGTAGGGGGTGAGGTAGGGGTCCTCTTTCATTCTTTTGGATATGGATATCCAACTCTCCCAGCCCCATTTGTTGAAAAGACCATTATGACTCAGTTCAGTGACTTTGGGGGCCTTATCAAAGATCAGTCGGCCATAGATCTGAGGGTCTGTCTCCAAATTCTCAATTCGATTCCATTGATCTATATGTCTGTCTTTGTGCCAGTACCATGCTGTTTTGGCAACTGTGGCTTTATAATAAGCTTCAAAGTCAGGGAGTGTAAGTCCTCCCACTTCGTTTTTCTTTTTTAGAGTGTCTTTAGCAATTCGAGGCATCTTCCCTTTCCAAATAAATTTGATAACTAGCTTTTCCAAGTCTGCAAAGTAGGTTGTTGGAATTTTGATTGGGATTGCATTGAATCTGTAGATGAGTTTGGGTAGAATTGACATCTTAATGACATTTAGTCTTCCTATCCATGAACATGGAATATTTTTCCATCTTTTAAGGTCCCCTTCTATTTCTTTTAGTAGAGTTATGTAGTTTTCTTTGTATAGGTCTTTTACATCTTTGGTTAAGTTTATTCCTAGGTACTTGATTTTTTTAGTTGCTATTGAAAATGGTATCTTTTTCTTGAGTGTCTCTTCAGTTTGTTCATTTCTAGCATATAGAAACATTACTGACTTATGTGCATTAACCTTGTATCCCGCTACTTTGCTAAATTTGTTTATTAGCTCTAGTAGCTGTATCGTCGATTTCTCAGGGTTTTCTAGATATAAGATCATATCATCTGCAAACAATGACAGTTTTACTTCTTCTTTTCCAATTTGGATGCCTTTTATTTCTTTGTCTTGCCGGATTGCCCTGGCTAGCACTTCCAGCACAATGTTGAATAACAGTGGTGACAGCGGGCATCCTTGTCTTGTTCCTGATCTTAGAGGGAAGGCTTTCAGTCTCTCACCATTGAGTACTATGCTGGCTGTGGGTTTTTCATATATGCTCTTTATCATGTTGAGGAAGTTTCCTTCAATTCCTACCTTTTGAAGTGTTTTTATCAAAAAGGGATGTTGGATTTTGTCAAATGCTTTTTCAGCATCTATTGAGATGATCAATTGATTTTTCCCTTTTGACTTGTTAATGTGTTGTAATACATTGATTGATTTTCTTATGTTGAACCATCCTTGCATGCCTGGAATAAACCCCACTTGGTCATGGTGTATGATTTTTTTAATGTGTCTTTGGATTCGATTTGCAAGTATTTTGTTGAGGATTTTTGCATCTATATTCATTAGGGAGATTGGCCGGTAGTTTTCCTTTTTTGTAACATCTTTGCCTGGTTTTGGTATTAGATTGATGTTAGCTTCATAAAACGAGTTAGGTAGTGTTCCATTTTCTTCAATGTTTTGAAAGAGTTTGAGTAAGATTGGTGTCAGTTCTTTCTGGAAAGTTTGGTAGAATTCCCCTGTGAAGCCATCTGGCCCTGGGCATTTATTTGTGGGAAGATTTTTGATGACTGATTGGATCTCTTTGCTTGTGATGGGTTGGTTGAGGTCTTCTATTTCTTCTCTGGTCAGTCTAGGTTGTTCATATGTTTCCAGGAAATTGTCCATTTCCTCTACATTATCCAGTTTGTTGCCATACAGTTGTTCATAGTATCCTCTTATAATTTTTTTAATTTCTTCAGGATCTGCAGTTATGTCACCTTTTTCATTCATTATTTTGTTTATATGGGTCTTTTCTCTTTTTGATTTTGTCAGTCTAGCTAGGGGCTTGTCAATCTTGTTGATCTTCTCAAAGAACCAACTTTTGGTGATATTTATCCTCTCTATTGTTTTTTTGTTCTCTATGTCATTTATTTCTGCTTTAATCCTTGTTATTTCTTTTCTTCTACTTGGTTTAGGATTGGTTTGCTGTTCGTTTTCTAGCTTCTTCAGTTGATCCATTAGTTCTTTGATTTTGGCTCTTTCTTCCTTTTTAATATATGCATTTAGTGCTATAAATTTCCCCCTTAGCACTGCTTTTGCTGCATCCCATAGGTTTTGGTATGTTGTGTTCTCATTTTCATTCGTCTCTATATATTTAGCAATTTCTCTTGCTATTTCTTCATTAACCCACTGATTGTTTAGGAGTGTGTTGTTTAACCTCCAGGTATTTGTGAATTTTCTAAGTCTCTGATGGTTATTGACTTCTAATTGTATTCCATTGTGGTCAGAGAATGTGCTTTGAATAATTTCAATCTTTTTAAATTTATTGAGGCTTGTTTTATGTCCCAGCATATGATCTATTCTGGAGAAAGTTCCATGAGCACTAGAAAAGTATGTGTATCCTGGTGATTTGGGATGTAATGTCCTGTATATGTCTGTTAAATCTAATTCATTTATCAGATTGTTTACGTTTTCAATTTCCTTATTGGTCTTCTGTCTGGTTGATCTATCTATAGGAGAGAGTGATGTGTTGAATTCTCCCACAATTATTGTGGAAACATCAATTGCTTCCTTTAGTTTTGCCAGTGTTTCTCTTATGTATTTTGTGGCACCTTGGTTGGGTGCATAGACATTTTCGATTGTTATTTCTTCTTGCTGAATTGCCCCTTTTATTAGTACGTAGTGGCCTTCTTTGTCTCTCAAAACATCCCTGCATTTGAAGTCTATTTTATCTGAGATTAGTATTGCTACACCTGCTTTCTTTTGGCTGTAGCTTGCATGAAATATTTTTTTCCATCCTTTCACTTTCAGTTTCTTTGTGTCCCTGTGTCTAAGATGAGTCTCTTGTATGCAACATATTGATGGTTCATTTTTTTTGATCCATTCTGCGAATCTATATCTTTTAATTGGGGAGTTTAATCCATTTACATTCAACGTTATAACCGTGAAGGCATTTCTTGAATCAGCCATCTTATCCTTTGGTTTATGTTTGTCATATTTTTCCCCTCTGTCTATTAATATCCTTTATTGTACCCATACCGAATCTCTTTAGTACTGAACCTTTCTCCAAGTCTCTCTGTCCTTTCTTTGTTTCTCTGTCTGTAGGGCTCCCTTGAGTATCTCCAGTAGGGCAGGTCTCTTGTTAGCAAATTCTCTCAGCATTTGTTTGTCTGTGAAAAATTTAAGCTCTCCCTCAAATTTGAAGGAGAGCTTTGCTGGATAAAGTATTCTTGGCTGGAAATTTTTCTCACTCAGAATTTTAAATATATCGTGCCACTGCCTTCTTGCCTCCATGGTGGCTGCTGAGTAGTCACTACTTAGTCTTATGCTGTTTCCTTTGTATGTGTTGAATTGCTTTTCTCTTGCTGCTTTCAGAACTTGTTCCTTCTCTTCTGTGTTTGATAGTGTGATCAGTACATGTCTCGGAGTGGGTTTATTTGGATTTATTCTATTTGGAGTTCGCTGAGCATTTATGATTTGTGTATTTATGTTGTTTAGAAGATTTGGGAAGTTTTCCCCAACAATTTCTTTGAATACTCTTCCTAGACCTTTACCCTTTTCTTCCCCTTCTGGGACACCAATGAGTCTTATATTTGGACGTTTCATATTATCTATCATATCCCTGAGGTCCATTTCAATTTTTTCAATTTTTTTCCCCATTCTTTCTTTTATGCTTTCATTTTCCATTCTGTCATCTTTGAGGTCACTGATTCGTTGTTCAACTTCCTCTAGTCTTGTACTATGAGTGTCCAGAATCTTTTTAATTTGGTCAACAGTTTCTTTAATTTCCATAAGATCATCCATTTTTTTATTTAGTCTTGCAATGTCTTCTTTATGCTCTTCTAGGGTCTTCTTGATTTCCTTTATCTCCCATACTATGGTCTCATTGTTCATCTTTAGTTCTTTGAGTAGCTGCTCTAGGTGCTGTGTCTCTTCTGGTCTTTTGATTTGGGTGCTTGGGCTTGGGTTATCCATATCATCTGGTTTTTTCATATGCTTTATAATTTTCTGTTGTTTTTGGCCTCGTGGCATTTGCTGAACTTGATAGGGTTCTTTTAGGATTTGTAGACCAATTGAAGTCCTTATCTCTAATTTATCAGATCTACAGCTTCGTGGAGTACACTTTCTCTAACTAACCAGCAGGTGGCGTCCACGAGCCACCTGTTCTCCACAAGCCAGTTCTCCCCTGCTTAGCCTTTTTGGTGAGTGGGGGAGTGAGTCTTGTGGGGTCCAATTGGTGTACCAAGCTTGCGTGTGTAGTTGGTGTTGCCTGCCCTGTATATGGGGCGTGTTTCTGGGCAGTCAGGGATGGGGGGTGGCTCTAACAATCAAATCTCCCTGGTGATCCTAGAGTTTTAAAGCTTCTGCGATAGTCTAATCCTTCAGTTCAGTCCTGCCACAGTTTGTCTCTGCCACTGACCCACAAGTCCTTGGTATTGGCATATGGCTCCTGAGACTTGCAAGTGGGACCCTCTTCCAGGCCGTGCACCCCGGGTCCTCTGTTGAGGGATGACTGTGCTATGTCACAGGTGAGTGCCGTCCCCCCAGGGCAGTTCTGGGCTGCTGGGCTGTGTAGGGAGGCTCCCAGTCTGCTGAAATGATGGCTGAATGGGGCTTTGTTAATTCGCACGGCTCTACCTTCCCAACTCTGGGACAATCAGCTGAGGTTGCAGGGAAGGCTAATGTCCACGCCCAGTTTTGTGGTGTGTGCCTGTTATTTGAAGCACTTCCGTCACACTGGGTTGTCTGGGGCAGCTCTGGGCTATGGGGCTGGCGATGGGCC
Organism: Choloepus didactylus; assembly: GCF_015220235.1. Classification (NCBI taxonomy): domain Eukaryota; kingdom Metazoa; phylum Chordata; class Mammalia; order Pilosa; family Megalonychidae; genus Choloepus; species Choloepus didactylus. The sequence goes on from NC_051333.1 coordinate 18,764,705, forward strand.
GGAGTGTTTCCTGTCCACCAGGATGATGGCTGTGAGCGGACACCCCCCTTTTCTTGGGAAGTTGTGGTGTTTAGTGAATTTTCTCAGCCACTGGATTATTGCGTTTTGTCTCAGAGCTCTCCTAGTTCTGCTCTTGACTTGACCTGCCCAAATTGCAAGTCTTTGAAGCTTTCTGTATTGGGCTTCTTAGAGTAATTGTTTTAGAAAAAGAAAAAAGGATTTAAAAAAAAAAAAAAACGGGCCCTCCTCAGAGATCTAATGGGTTATTGAAATGCTAAGAGACAAAGCAACCAGGGCCATTAAGGAAAGGTCCACAGGGCAGAGAGATCAGCTTTTCTTCAGGATTTGCATATGCGCCTCAGGGCCCTTCCCCTTTCTATGTTCACCAGAACTCCAAAAATCCTCCGCTTTTATTTTGGAGTTTTTCATGTTGTTTTTTTTCTCTATGCCTGTCTCCTCTCTGCTGGGCTGGCTGCTCTCAGATTCTCTGGTGTCTGGTCTCAGTCTATCTATGGTTGGAGTTTGAATCAGTAGAATGAGTTTCCGATAAGGGCTGCCACTGCAGTTCTCCCTTCTCCTTCCCGGAGCTGACAGCCCCTCCTCCCCCGGGACTGAGCCTGGCAGGGAGGGGCGCGGGTCCCCTGGCCGCAAAAACTTACAGATTTCGCTGATCTCAGCAGTTCCACGTTTTCATGAGTGTTGTATGAAGTATGCCCAAAGTCAGATTGCTCTGTGGTGTCCAGTCCACGCAGTTCTTGGCTTTCTACCTACTTTCCTGGAGGAGTAACTAAAACATACAGCTCACCAGTCTGCCATCTTGCCCCGCCTCGGCATTGCTTTTTGCATGGGGCTGGAAACATAGTAGGTGCTCAATAAATATTTGTTAACTGAATAAATTAATTCTATGTTCCTAAACTTTACTCATTTTAATAGTGGAGTGGTCATATTATTCTTACTTACAAAGCTATTTTATTTATTCTTACTTACTTAAAAATCTACTTTTGAGAGGATTGAATGTGTATAAAGTTCCTAGAACAATACCTGAAACTCACCAAGTATTATAGTTCCTGGCCTTTTCCTTTGCATACATTGTCATTTAATCCTCAGACCCATACCTTCTAATGAATGGCTTTTTTTTCTACTTGGATAATGAGACTCAAATTGATTAAGTAGCTTGTCCAGGGCCCCTTAAGGACAAGGGCAAAATAGAGTAGAATTTCATGTATACAGGTTTCAGATTGTGTGACTGTGAAAGGTAAAAAACAGTAGAGAGATAATCTATAGAATGCAGTCAGTCTGTGTTCCTAACACAGAAAATGGCATAGTTGCTAGGAACAAAAATAAGAAAGAGTTTAATAAGAATATTTTTAAAATATTTTTGTTGTCTTGTTCTTATAAAAGTGAGAATGCTCAATAGATGAATACAGAATATAGAAAAAATGAAGAAAGATCATTTTACTTCACTCAAATATAAATGTTAACATTTTTTGCATATTTCCTTCTAGCTTCTAAGTTTGAAAAAAATCATATTTTATTATGGAAAACTTCAAATATACACAAAAGTAGAAAGTACTGTACAGTGAACCCCTATATTCCCATCACCCAGCTATGAAAATGGTCAACCATGTTCTTATTTCATCTGTACTCATACCCAAGAAGTCATATTGTCAATAGCTCAGTAATTACCTATAAAAGATAGAGACTTTTAAAAATATATTGGTAAGAATTTGTAATTCTCAGCCATTAGTAGGGAGGACAATAAAAGTTTCTACCAAAATCTGGTTTAAGCTCTTATTATGATTCTCATGATTCACAGAGAAAGTTGTTTCATATGTATTTTAAAGTGAATTTAAGAGATGGTTTTCCAAGCAACAACATTCTTTAGGCCATCTTTCTGAAAGTCCTCTCTCTTCTTTTTCAAAAGAAAACTTTTCATGTGCAATTGTGAAATGTGAAGGGTTTTTTTTTTTTTTGCTTTGTATTTAATAAAAATGACTGAATTAGTACAACTCTTACTATAGTTCAAAATTATCTTGGTGTTGAGAATTTTATCTCTTTCTTTGCCTCTGGAAAGCAGATCTTTGTTGCATGACTGGCTTAATTAGTTTGGCAGATGATGGGATATTTTTAAGGGGAGAAGACATAGATGAGAAAACCATCCTGTTTAGTTTGCTTTGCTGCCAAAAGCAGATACCATAAAATGTGTTCGCATTTAACAATGAGAATGTATTAGTTTACAAGCTTACAGTTCTGAGGCCATGAAAATGTACAAATCAAGGCATCATCAACACGATACTTTCTTCCTAAAGACCAGCTGCCGGCAATCTTGGACTCCTCGGCCACATGGCAAAGCATGTGGCGGTATCTGCTGGTCTCACCCTTCTCTTCTAGGTTCTGTTGCTTTCAGCTTATTGCTTCCATGGCTTTCTCTCTGTCTGAATTTCATTCTCTTATAAAGGAATCCAGTAAAAGGATTAAGACCCACCCTGAACAAGCTGGTTCACAACTTAAGTAACATCACCAAAAGATCCTACTTAAAATGAGTCTATGCCACAGGAATAGATTAACTTTAAAAACATACTCTTGTTGGATACATACAGCTTCAAACCAGTACACTTCCCTTTACAAAAAAAAAGTTACCGTGCCTTAAACTTCGGCTGAAAAATTTTTCACATCATTCCAAAGAACTCACATATTTTAATTTTGGAAATAAAAGTGTGATATCTCATTTTGGTTAGATTCACAAGCAACACATTTAATGATGCAATGGCTTATTGTACTACTACACCTGGAAATCTCTCCAGCATCTCAAATGTAACGACTAAAACCAGATTATAATTTCACATCCCCAATTTACATCTCCCCAATTCTCCTTTCCATGTCTCCACTACATTTTGGTTACTGACGTCACAGTCCACCTGGCCTTCCAAGCTAGAAACAGATTGTCAGCTAAGACTTTTCTGGTACTTAACACAACATATCTAAAACATTAGCTTTACGTTAAGTTTAGTTTTTCATTAAATTTTTTAGAACTGTACATCCTGGTTCAGCCTGATTCAGGTTTCTCTGCACTATAGATTAATTCTCTTTTAGCTTTTGTTATAAATTGCTCTTTTGCTTTACTTGAAGGCAACATTCTCCTCAACACTTAAAAAAAGAATTTTGTGTAATGTAATCTGATTTGAGTGTCTTATTATAGACAAAAAAATGTTCTACTACTTGAGATCAGTTTCCCAACTCATCTAGGTGACCTAAATGATTCTCTTTACTTTTCTTTTGCTCCTGGAAAACCAAAAACTTACGCATTTTTGAAGATGCCATTTTTTTAGCATTTCGAAAAGAAGAGAACATATTATGACTTGAGGATAGAATACCCGGTAGACGTAAGGCTTTATTATGTCTACTAGTGGGAAATTAAAGAACTGTCTCCACAGTGCCTTGTAGTGCTAAAGTAAATAGTAAAATGGTAGTTTTGTAGCAACACAATAATCGCTTATCTGGATGGCCTAGAAGGAACAATTTACTTAAAATAATTATTCCACTGCTCAGGAGACATTGATTTAATCAACTTCCAGGGTAATCCTGGAAGGTACTTAATGAAAATACAGTTTGACATTGCCATTCTGCCTTGGGTTTGAGGAATCCCTTCTTTCAATAATCATTAATGCTTTGCTGGGAAGCCTCCAACCTTTCTCCAACTCTGTTTTTTAGTAATAAAATTGATCAAAATGGGAGGATAGAGCACTTCATACTGATGTTTAAAACAACACTTTGGTACGTCTTTAACATGGTACTTCATTTTATTTGTGATGTTGACAAAATGTTTATCTTTCTTTGATGATCTAATTGTATCTTTTGACTGTAAGATCTTGTATTTGGTGACTTACTCACTTTGATTAAAATAATTGTAAGAAAAAAAATATTAGCTTTAGAATCAGATCTGGACTCGACCGCTTGCCAGATAGTGATAACCTTAGTTAGTCTCTCTAAGCCTCAGTTTTGGGTTCATTGGGTTTATAACAGTACCTTTTAGAGTTACCATGAAAATTTTAATGTGAAGTACTTAGCAGAGTCTCTAGCACAAAGTAAGCCTAAAAATCAAAGAGGAAAGTTTGAAATTAAATAAAAAATGTTACTTAAATAAATGAATGGATAAAGCAATAAGAACAACATTTTCTTACTAGCATGGAGCAAAACTAGAAATCAATAAGACAATTTTAAAATGTGCCCTTTCACCAGGAAATGCTTAAATATGCTATTAAATGACTCTTAGGTCAAAGTGGAAATACAATATAAAATGCAGAATTTCTAGAAAATAGTAACTAAAATTAATTAACACATTAATATAAAAATAAATAATAAAACAATATAAAATATGAGAGGCAATAAAGCAGTTATGAGTGAAAAATTAATAGCATTAACTGCCTTTATCAATGAATATGAAAATGAATTAAAAAGTGAAAAATCTAGAAACAGAAGAAAACCAAAAGCAGAAAGAAGGAACCATAAATATAAAATAAATAAAAATTTGTAAACAGATAAAAGGATAGAATAGATTAGTCAAAAAGATGAATCTTTGAAATAAAATGTCACTAACATAGACAAATCACTAGCTAAAACTTTTTAAAGGAAAAAAGGACAAATACACAAAATCAGAAATGACAAAGGGAAAATAACCATCAAAGGAGGAAACTTAACAAATCTTAAGAAACTACTTTGCACAACTCTGTGCAAATACATTTGAAAATTTAGATGAAATGAGCAATTGTCTAAATATAATTTACCCAAAATTAACCCCAGAGAGATAGAAACAGACCAATTTCCATAGAAAAAAATAGAGAAAATTTGTAAAGGAAGCTGCCAGAAAAAAATAATCTCTTCTGGGCAATTATTTGAAACCTGATCCCAATACTATTAAATTATTTCAGAGCATAGTCAAAGAAGGAAAGCTCCAAATCTTATTAGAAAGAATTTTATTCCAAAATCTGACAAAGATTATACCAAAAAGGACAGACTAATCCTGGATATGAGTATTGATGTTAAATTATTAAATAAAATGATCAGACAATACAAAAATGCACTCAAAGTACAAAAAATACAAAATAAAACTTTTTTAAATACAAAAAATATTTTTAAAATACAAAAATGCAACATGACCATGTGGGATTTATTAAAGGAAAACAAAATGGTTCAATATTAGGAAATGCATTAATAGAATTCATCATATTAATTATGCCAAGGGAAAAAAAATCACAGAATCTTCTCCATAGATGCAGAAGAGGCATTTAACGAAATAAACATCCTTTCTTGTTTAAAAAACACAACTGAATAAAATATAGCTATCAGACAATATGTTAACATGATTTCAAACACACACGCACACACACAAACCTACACACACACTTCAGTCCAAAAGCCAGCATTTTACTCAGTGAGAAAATGCTAGAACTGGATTCTCAACTTTGACATTGTTGACAGTTTGGACTGGATAATTCTTTGTTGTAGGAGGATGCCCTATACATTGTAGTATATTTAGCAGCATCTCTGGACTTCACCCACCTGATGCCAGTAGCTTCTTTCCTCAAATCCAAAAATGTTTCTAGACATTATCAAATGTCCCCTGGGGGGACAAAGTCACCCCCAAGTTCCAGAATCACTGCTCTAGAAGCTTTCCTGCCAAAGTCAGGGACAAGACACTACAAGACACCGTGTCTCCATTGCTATCTAATATTGTGTTCGAGACATTAGCCCAATATTCCCTCTTTCTTTCAGACTCCTATCGACAGCCACCTCCTAGTGCACTACCAACCTCACCTGAGGTTTGTCTAATCCCATTCAAGGCAAATTCCTCCACCCCGAGAGTAGTAGCCTCTGGCTGCCTCCTGGCAGTCACCACCTTGTGAAGTCCCCTTCCCTTAACCATGGCTTGGCCCTGTAACCTGCTGTAGCCATCAGCATGTGGCAAAAGTTGCACTGTGCCAGTTTTGAGCCTGAGACTGAAAAAGGCCTAGCAACTTCTGCTTTTCCATACAACATGTAAGTAGTCCAACTACCCAGAAACCACCACGCTGGGCGGAAGTCCAAGTTAACCAAACTGAGAGGTCACTTGGAGAACCAAGAAACCCAGCCAATGGTGAGAGCCGAGGCCTCGGGTATATGACCCAAGCTCAGCTATCGCAGTCAGTCCCAGCTGCTCAAGCCACCCCAACTGATCCCATGTGAAGCAGAAACAAGCTATCCTCACCGAATAAAGGGCAAAACTGAGAGGGGAAAAGGACAGGGAGGGTGGTGCATTTTTTTAAACTGCTAAGTTTTGGATAATTTGTTATGCAACAATAGATAAACAAAATATCAATTGGTTTTGTAGAAATAAAAAATAAGATCCAAATAGTTCAATGCAATCTAAAAAAAGAAACTAAGACCAAAGTTACTCTGATATTTAATGAGAACTTTTCAAGGGAATGAGATTGTTAATGAGTGCTTGGGAGAATGCAGAGCCCCAGGCCAGCCCCTCTCTCCTCTGTTACCGGGATGGGAGGACACACTTCCAGGATGCTTGTCTTGCAGGCATGTCTGAAACTGAGCTGTTCCTAGACCCATGAAGAAGCTCCTCTAATGCTGTCCTCTCAGCAAACAGCCTCATCCCACACCCAGTTCACCAAGCCAGACACCCGGGGACCATCGCTGGCCTTCTCCTCCCAGATGCTTTTGAAATCTAGTTTGCTTCAATCACTGGGACGGATCCAAGACTTTTCCTTTAGAGGAAAAGCCCAGGAGCGAGTGCTGCTACTTTGCTTGCTGTGTGATCTTGAACAAATGTCCTGAGCTCTATCTACCCAATAGTGCTGTTGTGAGAATGTAAGTTGTATATGCAAAATGCTTAGAACATGCCTGAAGCATAGTGAAAGTTGGTACATTTACTTTTATTTCAATTCCGTTTGACAGTAATTGTTGGGCACCAATTATATGCCAGGAACTGTCCTAGTCACAGGAAACATCAGTGAACAGAACAGACAAAAAACCCCACCCTCATGGAGCTTATATTCCAAGTAGGAAAGAGAGATATTCATAATAAGTCAATTTTGTGAATCAGGTGTGTGCCAGTTTGGATGTATTATGTCCCCCAAAATGCCATGTTCTTTAAGGCAATCTTGTGGGAGCAGAAGTATTAGTGTTGATTAGGTTGGAATCATTTGATTGTTTCCATGGAGAAGTGACTCAGTCAACTGAAAGAGAAGGAGATAAGAACTCCGCCCATTCAGGGCAGGTCTTGATTTAATCACTGGAGTCCTATAAAGCTCACAAACAGAAGGACCTCAGAGCTGCTGTGGCCAAGAAAAACACTTTGAAGAATGCACAGGAGCTGAGACTGGAGCTGGAACACAACCTGGGATCAGCAGACACGAGCCACATGTCTTCCCAGCTAACAGAGGCTTTCTGGATGCCATTGGCCTTCCTTTGATGAAGGTACCCCATTGTTGATGCCTCCATTTGGGCATTTTCATGGCCTTCAGACTGTAGCTTTGTAACTAAATAAACCCCCTTTATAAAATCCAATCCATTTCTGGTATTTTGCATTATGGCAGCATTAGCAAACTGGAACAAGGTGTTATAAGCCAAGGGAAAAAGGCAGGGTAAAGGAGATGGGGAATGTGAGGGGAGACTGCAGTTACAGCTATTACTATTTATTATCTTCCATTACCAAGTTATCTAAATATTGTTATTCTTTAATAATTTATAAATACCTCTTATGTGTAAGTTTATTATCAACTTGAGTTATATTTGCTACATGTTAATTGTTGTGCAATATAATCGATTATTCTGGACCATGATTATGCTTTTTACTATCACCTTAATTCAGCTGGCATCATCTCTTATTGCTACCAGAGAACTGGATCTAAAACCCAAATATGAGCATGTCCCATTGTTCCGGTTTGCTAATGCTGCCATTATGCAAAATACCAGAAATGCATCGGCTTCTATAAAGGGGGTTTATTTGGTTACAAAGTTGCAGTCTTAAGGCCATAAAGTGTCCAAGGTAAGGCATCAACAATAGGGTACCTTCAATGGAGAAAGGCCATTGGCATCCGGAAAACCTCTCTTAGTTGGGAAGGCACATGGCTGGTGCCTGCTTGCTCCCAGGTTGTGTTTCAAGATGGTGTTCTCCAAAATGTCAGCATCAGCTTTCAACAGCAGTCTTCAAAATGTCTCTTTCAGCTGCTCTCCAAAATGTCACTCACAGCTGCTCTGAGCTCCTTCTGTTTGTGAGTTCTTTTAATAGGGCTTCAGTGATTAAATCAAGACCCAGGCTGAATGGGCGGGGCCACATTTCCATGGAAACATTTAAACAAGAGGTCACACCCTAATCAAAAGTGTCACTCACAGTTGGGTGGGTCACATCTCCATAGAAACACTCAATCAAAAGGTTCCAACCTAATCAACACTAATATGTCTGCCCCCACAAAACACCAAAGAACATGGCATTTTGAGGGACATAATACATCCAAACCAGCACACCCATCAATACCTTCCCTTGCTTAAGGAGTAGAGTCCAAGCTCCTTAACCTAGCCCTAAGCCTCTCCCTAACCCTCAAACTCAGGTCTGTACCCTGCTTAGCTCACCAGCTCTAGCTGTTAACCCTCCTGCAGGAGCTACCTAAACCACTTGCAGCACACCCTCACATCTCCTCACTCCTTGTGACATGATGAAATGAGGCAGGAACAGGGCTACTCTATGATGTCATCTGAAAGGAGAGAACCAAGAGCACTTTGCAGCCACAAAAATAACTAAATACCAAGGTACCGTGTAATAATCATTCTTCGAGCCTCAGACACCCAAGGTAAAAATAGGAACTATTTTAGTGCTAATACACACAATAGATTACTTTTAGAAAATAAAGCGACATGAAAGGCCCTTTTAGTCATCAAAAGTTTTTGAAATATTATTCAGATTATGTTCAGTGTAAACATTTATCATGAATTTATAATTATTTCACTCTATAGAAAGGTACAGTAGCAGACTTCCTAAGGGTTATCTCAGGGTGTGATTTTATACACTTGCTTTTCTTTTGATAGTGTCAAAATGGTCAATTTACTTGGTCATCTTCCTACAGCAGCAGAAATGAAAGTAGTCTGGCAATTCAAAAGTTTCACTGGCTTAACTGATTTTGCTAGAATAAGGCTTTGAAGGAAAGAGGCGGGAGAAGAAGGAAATGGTACCAGGCAAGACAGGAGATTCTCCTGGGCAACCTTTCACCCTCCATTAGATGCCCAGAGTCTTGGAATGGGGTCTGGAAGGAAAGACGCTCCAGGCCTTGGCAAACACGTTCACCATCAGAGAACAGGGACATTTACTGAGGTAAGGACTCTCGAAGCCCAGCGGGCATCCCCTGGCTTGGGATCCCTCCCAAGGATGCTCAGGGTCTTGAGACACTTTAGCTGGGCAAGAGACTCCCAGATTCAGCTGACCACAGTCTGGGGAATCAGCCTTCTCTCTCTCTGTTACCCACACACCCCTTCTGACACCCCTAGTCCTTCTGCAGCCCTTTCCCTCATACCTACAAAGTTGGGGATCAGCCCCCTCTCTCTTTCACACACACACTGCCTGAGGGCCATTTAGTAAAATTCCCCATTTTACAGATGAAGAAACCGAGACTTCGGGAGCTTAAAGCTAAGTAAGCAGGAGAGCTAAGATCTGAACTCCCATTGGTCTGATTAGGGAGCCTGGGTGCTAGTATAAAACACCTCAGATGACAGCAAGGAAAAGCCACAAGATTAACAGACAATATTAACAGCAAAAACATAAAACTCAAGTTGTTTAAAAACCAAAACATTCATCAGGGCCTTTAACACAATTTGAGGACCCACCAAGGCCAGGCCCTGTGCCAGCCCTTTGTTTTCATCGCATTCAGTGACAGGGTCACAGACAACACCATAGCAAGTAACTGGCTCTGCTAGGCTGAAAAATGGCCCCCCAAGATATCCACATCCTAATCCCCAGAATCGTGAATGTTACTTTATTTGGAAAGAGGGCCTTTCAGGTGTGATTAAGTTAAGGATTTTGAGATGAGGATATTATCCGGGATTATCCAGGAGGGCCTGATGTAATCACAAGAGTCCTTATAAGGGTGAGAGGCAGGAGATGTGCCATGGAAACAAGAGGTTGGAGTGATTCGAGGAGGAGGACATGAGCCAAGGATTGCAGGTGCTTCTAGAAGCTGCGAAAGGCAAGGAAACGGATTCTCCTCCAGAGCCCCCAGAAGGAACTAGCCCTGTCCACACCTTGACTTTAGCTCAGAGAAACTGATTTTGGTCTTTGACCTCCAGAAATGTATATTCATTTGTGTTGCTAGAAGCCATTAACTTTGTGGTAATTTGTTACAGTGACCATAGAAACCAATACACTGGCCAAAGTTTGATGCGGATTTAGTTGGACAAACTCTCAGAAAGTTATTTCTTAATGAGTAGTTCTATTATTAAGAGATGACAGAATGATATGTTGCTTTTGGAACAGCCTTGGGAAGGAAACAGGATAAATATGACTCAAGCTCTATTTGTACACTCACAAATGCTAGTGTAGTGTTACATACATTCTGTAAGTTTTCAAAATGCAGACCAGAAAAAAAGTTGAAAGGAACTTTGCACTCTCTTTCCAGAATACATAAGTAAAAAATGGAATCCCTGTCTTAAAGAAACAAGAACATTACATTCTCTAGGAAAAGCATCAGAAATGGTCAAAAATCACCCATTATCAGAAATATGAACCTAAGTTACAAAATCCTGGCAGGCATTTTGAACATTAGCTATTACAAAATTGCGAGACAGAGTGGTCTTTGTGAATGATGTCACGTAAAACAAGTTCCTCTGGTCCTGAAGTCACTAGAGCTTTAGCAAAGACAACCAGGCAATGGCTCTGACAACTTCATTCTGTGGAGAGTCAGCATCTAACAAGGATATAACAGGATTTTAGGCTCCCAGGCACCACCAATCTAATATAATTTTACAGGCTTTAAAAGATGATGTCTAATCATTCTTCAAAAGTGCACAACTGGGGTGCAGCGAGCCTGTGTGATTGGGAGGGGGCAGGCCTCGGACTCAGGCCCTCCCCGTGGACTGTTCCAGAGTGAGGTCTCCAGTCAAAAACCAGTGTGGTGCCTGGTTGGCAGGAGCCACTGTTGACTCCTTCGCAGCTGCTGAAAACCCTCAGCAATGAAAACCTTGACAAAATTGATATGTCTTTGGATGACATAATCAAATTGAATTGAAAGGAAGGAAAGATGCAGAATTTTCCAAGACTAAATAGAAGACTCCAGCAAAGTGGTATCTGGAAATTCAGGATGAGAATATGAAGGGGAATCCAACAGAATCTGGTTTTGGTAAAAAATATTCTGAACTGTGGAGGAAGAATAATGCCCGGAAAGAGACATCTTTATAGAGTTATCACAGGCCTTGCAACTAGGAGAGAAACTGGAGTTGAAAAAAGGAATTAGTCCTATGAATTGACCACCACTCAATGACAAGAATATAGAGCAATATTTTCCAGTGTTAAAAAGGAAGGGAGACCTGAGACAAAATGAAGTGCAGAGGAAATCAGTTGCATTTCTCAAGAGACCTAACCAGTTAAACAGAAAAAATAGCATTCCAGCCAATTTTACCAGGAGCAAAAATAAGCCATCAGAAAGACACTCATCAGGCAACTTATCAGAAGAGGCCCAGGTGAACACAGAACAACTGCTAGACGACGTAGTAGCAAAGACGACTTGTCAAAAGCAGACTTCCACCACAATGGCGGAAATTTAACTGTATCCATTGACAATCCTGGAGCAGTGCAGGGCCTGGTAACTCAGAAACCACAATTAATTTTTATTGCTGTATCCTCAATCCTGCAAAATGGGAGCAGTCCGATAAAAAGAAAGTTCCTAAAGGTATCCCCTTACAATTGGATATAAATAGTGTTGGAAAACAGAGAGGGTGGCTGTGCCAGTTTGGATGTATTATGTCCCCCAAAATGCCATGTTCTTTGATGCAATCTTGTGGGGGCAGATGTATTAGTGTTGATTAGGTTGGAATCTTTGGATTAGGTTGTTTCCATGGAGATGTGACCCACCCAAGTGTGGGTAACACCTTTGATTAGATTATTTCCATGGAAGTGAGGCCCCACTCATTCAGCGTGGGTCTTGATTGAATCACTGGAGTCCTATAGAGCTTATAAACAGAAGGAGCTCACTGCTGCAGCAGAGAGAGACATTTTGAAGACGGCCGTTGAAAGCTGACACTGACATTTTGGAGAATGCCATTTTGAAATGCAACCTGGGAGCAAGCAGATGCCAGCCACATGCCTTCCAAGCTAACAGAGGTTTTCTGGACGCCAATGGCCTTTCTTCGGTGAAGGTATACTCATGTTTATACCTTCATTTGGACACTTTTATGGCTGTAGAACTATAAGTTTGCAACCAGATAAACCTCCTTTATAAAAACCAATCCATTTCTGGTATTTTGCATAACAGCAACATTAGCAAACCATAACAATGACTTTCAATAAGCAATATGAGATCCTGAAGGAGCAAAGAGCCACACTTATGTCCAACAAAGGAGGAAGCAGCTTTGTAACAATGATACAGATCCCATGTCAAAGGGACTTTTGAGGGAAAAGTTGAACCACTTGAAGACTTCATCACCGAAATTCAAGAAAATTTATTTCAAAATATTCACAAGGCTAAATATTATTATTTTTATTTTTGAAGTTTTTAAAAAACACATGTATAAAATAATGCCCTGAAGGACTAAAAGGGAATGTACCTAATCTGGTCTTAAAGATTTCATGGTTGGCCCAGACAGAACAATTCTCTATTTGACTTCTTCAGTTCCTCATGCAGCAGAAGGAAGGCTGAAAGATGGAAATGGATTGTTCTTATGATAGTGGTATTTAGTATCTTCTCTCCTTTGCCATGGTAAATCTTGGTCTTCAGAAATAAGAGTAAGTCCCTTCGTTGCTGTCATTCATCCTGTAGTAATGTCAATGTAATAAGTGCCTTTTTCTTCAGTAGTGACATAAAAAATTTTTTTCATTAGAATTTGAGTTTCAGGTTTTAAGATTTATGGGACTATCTGGAAATTGGTTCATTTTTCAGATAGTGTTAGGTTAATTCCCCACCACGTGGTAAATCTTCAGTAACAAACTTTTTACAAGAAATGTGGCTCTAGGCATTAGCCTCCATTTAAGATGCCAGTGTTCAAAAGCTATAAATGCACATTTGCAAAGTTATAAGATAGGGCCTTGGAGGAGAAGGCCCAATGTAAAAGTCTGACAGTTTGTGTTTAATGAATGAAGAAAGCACGAGATGAAGTAGCAAGTTGAAGAACAAGTAAATGAAATTAAAAATCTCAAAAACCAGGTCATAGTTATTCTGTTTGGATACAGTGTCCTCTTGGGTCTAATGTCCATAAAGAATTTTTCAAATGATAATTTAAAAGAAATATAATTATTAAAATGGATTGAGTCCCTTTGATATTTTGGTAGTAAAATTAATAGCTATGAAGTCCTAGACTTTTTTCTTATTCAAAATTTAAATTTTATAAGCTTTTAAACTTGCTAAACAGTATACAACCCCCAAAACAAATGTATATGCTGCAAGAAAAAAGAAAACAAAATGCAAAAGTAATAATAGAGTTACATTATAACTTTGTTTTATACCTCTCACTCAGATTTATTTTATGGCATAAAGTTCAGGGATTTATGGGGAGAAAGGAGTATGTCTTTTTTTCCCCTCTTGAAGGCTGGGAGGATTAGTCTGTTGATAGTACCAAGATAGTACTGAGAGCCCTTGGATGGTTGTATACTACAAGTTCCTGTATAATGCCAAAATGCAGCAACATATTCCAGCTACAAGTTACAAGTTAGATCATTATGAAGCTTGACCTTTCAGTTTGTTATAATGTAAAAACCTCTAAATAGGCATTAGTTTCTCTACGGTATATTATTAGTGTTGACTTTTCCTACTTAGAAAAAAAAATCTAGGTTATCACCCATGCCTGCCTTTTATTGTAGACTAGATTTCATTGTTGTCTCTCGGGCTTCTTGCATTACTTATTGATTTATTAAGAAGCTAGTCATAATCCATTTTAGAACATTTTCATTATTCCAAAGAAACAAAAAGTCTATTGTTCCATGCAACAACCTCAATGAATCTCACAGACCTATTGGACCCAAAGTGTACATACTGTTATGATTCAATTCGTATAAAATTATAAAAAAAGAAGCTAGCCATGGAAAGCAATCAATAATAGTTTCATGCTTATACCAAAGAATAAAATCTGATCCTAAATAGCTGGTATTTTGCCAGTATTTCTATCGTTAAGAGAATAATCACAGAATTTGAAAACAGACTCTAATCTCTCCTTAGCCTATTTTATGCTTTTCATAAAGGTCAAGGAATCAATGCAAAACAGTTTTGCAAGTATGAATGCTTACATTTGATACAGGAGTGATACATTTCTATACTCATTAGAATTACTGGTAGTTTATTTTAAAGCAAAGGAAAAACAAGTAAACACATTTGCTGTTTCTAGAATAATTTGTGAAAATATGGTATAAAGATGGTGTCTTAGCTTGTCAGAGCTGCTATCAAAAATACCGCAAACTGGTTTGGGCTTAAACAAGAAGCATTAAGTAGTTCAAAGTTTTGAGTGTAGAGAAGTCTAAAATCAAGATATTGGCAAGATTTACTTTCTCCCTGAAGACTGTATAGTGTTCTGGTACTGGCTGCCAGCAATCCTTGGGATTCCTTGGCTTGTATTTCTGCCTCCCATCATATAGCAATGTCCTCTCCTTCCTGGCTATTGTGATGTCCGGGTTCTCTTTAGAAGGGCTCCAGTAATCCAGATTAAAGCCCAGTCCTATTTAGAATGGGTTCACACCCACAGGAATACAGATTAAGATTAAGAATATGTGATTGTTGGGGTACATAATTCAGCCTACACAAGTGGTTTTCATTTTCCTGTTGAATTATTTTAAATATTAATGTACATAGCTATCATTAATGCCATTTTTTGAAAACCTTAAAAATGGCCCCAAATATTGACATTAAGTGCATCAAACATCAAAGTGTTTTGGGCATATTTAAATTTTTTATTCTTCGTGCATCAGTAATTTAATTTTATTTTTAAATATAAAATTTTGCATTGCTACAACTAAATTAAAACTCTTGAATGCTAATATGTTGAATATATACAAAAAATATGCTTTGTTGGAGGAAAATTTTCCTTTCTTGAAAGTTTAGCTGCTAATGAGTTTCTGGTCATCCTTTTTCAGTTCTTAAATTTTTTTTTTAAACAGAATGCATCCTAAAATTCCCTTTGCATAAAGGTGTATGCAGAACATATGGCTTTTTAAAATTACACAAGTAGTACATATTCTTCAAGAGAATGCAAACAAGTAGAGTTTAAATTAGAAATCATTCTTAATCCCATCATTTGGACAGAAATAGCAACCAATGCTCAACACCTACTCTTGCAATGCTTTTCTGGGCATATAGAAACAGTTTGCAGGCATGGACATAGAAACTTTTTTTTACATATGTGCACCTTTTATATATTTTAAACATATTTTTATATATTTTATAACATATATGGTTCATATAGGTACACAAAGTCTAGATTGATTTCATATATATACTTTTTGCTACATACATGAATACACATAGAAACACACTCTTTTTCTTACACTTATCCTTCCAAATGTTTATATATGTGTGTTTGTGTGTGTTTATTTTTATATGTGCATATATA
Source organism: Choloepus didactylus (assembly GCF_015220235.1). NCBI lineage: Eukaryota > Metazoa > Chordata > Mammalia > Pilosa > Megalonychidae > Choloepus > Choloepus didactylus. Next base: position 18,780,491 of record NC_051333.1, read on the forward strand.
TACAAAACAAAATATTAAATACATAAGTATATAACATATAAAAGTATGTACACAAATACACATATTTTCATGTTATATATTTGTGTTTAATGTTTTATATCTATATTTTTATATTTCATATATACTTTTTGCAATTTGCAAAATTAGGACTGTAACTGCACGTACAGCTCATAACCATTTTTGTAATAATAGATCATAAATACATTTCTATTTCAAATATACTTTTACCATAACATTTCAAACAGCTGCATAAACTGCATGTTCCTTAATCTATTTTAACTAATATTCCATTATTTAATATTTATGCCAGAAACTGCAAGACACTGCCTACAAGGCAACAACTTGAAAATTTTAACATGCAAAGACAGAGCGTTTTCAAATTGATAAGAAAAAAATGCAAAACATCCCAATAGACATAAACTATGCAAAATTCATGAGCAAACAATTCACAAAGCAAGAAATATTAATGGCCAAGAAGTATCTGGAAAGTATTGCCAGAATGAACTCATTTCTAGATTGATGCATTCATTTTTTTTTAAAATATTTTTTGGACACTTACTATCTACAAGCCACACTCTGGGTGCTGGGAATACAGAAGTGGGTAAGACAGAAGAAGATATAGTCATTCTAGTGACAGTACACAGAAAAGAAAAAGATGGCTCAAAAACATGAAAAAATACTCTGCCTCACTTATAATAAGACAAATGCAAACTAAACTGCCCCTTTCACTTCAGATTGTTAAAGATCAGAAAGATCAATCAAGTATAGAACTGGGAAAACAGACACTCTCAATTATATCTTAAGATATGATATATTCTCTACAAAGAGAGAAAAAAATTACAAATACACATGCCCATTGGCCCAGTAATTTCACTTCTGGGAGTTTATCCTACACATACGCACATGTGTGCAAAACAGCATGTGCACAAAGTTATTCATTCTGTCATTGTTTGTGATAGCAAAATATTGGAAACAACCTGATTGTCCTTTCATAGGAGCCTGACTGGTTAAATGTCTTGTGGCAAACCCATATGTTGGAATCCATGCACCTAGAAAGGAAATACAAAGAATGAGAAAGCCATTTATGTCTTGGTATGAACAACTTACAACAGTGCCTAGGAGTTAGTAAGTGCTCAATAAATGTAGCTACTATTATCCCACCAGAATGTAAGCTCCATGAAGGCAAGGAGTTTTTCTGTTTTGTTCACTGCTGGTCCCCTATGTTTAGAAAAGTGTCTGGCACACAGTAGGTGCTCAGGATATGTATTTTAATTTTTCATTATGAAAATTTTCAAACATACACAAAAATAGAACAAATAGAATAATGACTCCCCCCATTCCTATCACCCAGACTCAGCAAACTTGCTTCATCTATACTCTCACCTGTTTTCCCTACTCCCGATGGATTTAAAATCAAAACCAATGCATGTCATTTTACCCACAAATACTTCAGAAAGTATTTCTAAGAGATAATCACCAATCCATTATCACATCTAAGCTATTAACATTAATTCCTCTGAGCCCTCCTAAAATTATGCTTAAGAGGCCCCTCCAGGCAATCTCTTTGTTACTCAGATGTGGCCTTTCCCTCTCTAAGCCCAACTCGGCAAATAAATTCATTAATCTCCTCACCACGAGGACATGACTCCCAGGGGAATCAATCTCCCTGGAGACATGGGACGTGATTCCCAGAAATGAGCCTGGCCCTGGCAGTGAGGTACTGAAAATGCCTACTTGACCAAAAGTGGGGAAAAAAGAAAGGTAACAAGCTGAGGTTACAGTGGCTGAGAGATCCCAAATAGAGTCGAGAGGCTATCCTGGATGTTTCTCTTATGCAAGTTCCAGCTACACATCCCAAATGGTTACAATATGCTGATACCAAAAGTAGTCCCCAAATACCTAGGTCCCTACCTGAGATTCTATAAAAGAAGCACTCATTATTAAGTTTTATCTTTCAGAAACTTAAATCTACTAGAGTATTCCTATACCAGACAAGTCGTAAAACTCAGAGGCAATAACCTCTCTAAGATCAACTGTCAGTGCAGCCCCCCTTCCTCATACTGTCACACCCCCTTTTAATAAACAAGTTAGGGTGCTCACTGCCTAGACACCCCTGAAGATGGAGAAAGAGATTAAGTGAGAGGAAGGAATAGCAACAAACAAGATAAGATGGAACAAAGGTCTATGAATACTGAAACTTAATATAAATATATATTTTTTACATGCTGGGGGTGTTGGACTGGCTGGAAGGAGGTAAATGACACAGCGGAACTGTAGCCTATAGCATCCCATGGGATTTGCTCTACAGCTGCTCACTGAATTGTGCCTTGAAGGTCTTCACCTTTCTCTATATACCTTGTATTGCATACTAAGGGAAGAACTGAAATTGTGGAACTGTAGTAACCCATAACAATTTTTGAAATTACCTGTATGACTGCTTGTTGAGCTGTACATCAAGAGATGACACCTTTCTGTGTGTATGTTATATTTTACAATAATGGAAATGGCTGAAGTTGTAGAACTGTGACCCATGAAATTCTTTGAGATTTGCTAACTACTTATGAAATCGTACATTGGAAGTCATCACTGTTACGTATATATGTTAAAGTTCACAATTTTAAAAATGGGGAAAAAACATTAATTCCTTAGTACAATCAAATATTCGGTCAGTGTTCACAATTTCCCTTTGGGTAATATGTATTTTTCTCTTTCTTGTTTGTTTTACATATTATTTGTTCAAATCAGGATCAAGAGATTTTGTTGAATGAATTTGCTGATTTCAGAGACAGATTATCCTTTTATGACCAGGGAAGCCTGGATATGTGGGTTGTTTCATTTTGTTTGTATATGCAAAAAATATGTCTGGAAGGATATACAAGAAATAATACAGAATGATTCCCCTGGAGTGGAACTCAGAGAGTCCCCAGGGGGGAGGAAGATTTTTTCATCCTGATTACCCTTTTGAATTTTAAGCCATGTGAATTTATCATCTATTCAGCAACTGAATGAATAAAGCAACGCCTTAAAACATCATCAAACAGGATTGAAGTGTGGGTAAATTCGGGTGGGTGGGGTGGTTGTTCCGGGCCTGCCACAAGGTGGCAGCAGATTGACACCAAAGTTTGGTGCTAGGTTTTGGAAGGCTGCCAGGGACCACGGGCAAGTTCCTGCTGCGTTCCTGCCCTGCTCTCCCCTAAAGCTGTGTGACCACGGTTGGGCTAAATCATTCCCAAATTTCTGATGCACAGAAACTGTCAGGTAATAAATGTTTATTGTTGTCTTAAGCTGTTATATTTAGGAGTAATATAGCCTCCAAGTGCACTGAGTTTGAGTCCTTTAGTCTGCAAGTTAACAGAAAACATTCCTAAAAGATACCTGGGCAGAGGCTGTCTTCTTTGTTTGGGCTTCCTGACCATCAAGGGTGATCTTGACTTCTCGCTCCAGGGGCAGCTAGAGAGCATCAGCTTTCCTTGCCGGTTACTATCTAAGTGTTCTGGGAATCATTCCTGGAGGACAAGCCTGGAAGCCAGACATGGAACCAAGTGCTGTTGCCCCCACACTTGGGCAGGCCGTGTGCTTGGGGTTTAATGCTCTGCAATTGCCACCTTGAAACTCACAGTAATGTCATCTTTGAATTTGTGATTTGTAATGAAGTTTGATGGTCTTTGCGGCATCAGGGGAAGCAAGGAGGGACATTTACTAGTGACATTTACTATTAGATTTGAAGGCCTCCTGAATTTTTAATGAGCAGTGACTGGGCTTCCTTACCTATGCTGAGAGGAATTTTAAAACGAGGTGACATCTCAGAAAAATGTTCTCCTTCAGCAGAGTTCTAAGAAGTTTTTCTTTATACATATGTATCTTGTGTTCAGCTTTACCACATTTCATCCAAAAAGACAACGCAGATTTAACATGAATGTTACATTTTATTTTCAAGGCATTATGACCTAAGTCCGCCCCTAGAAAATGAAAGATAATATTGTAAATCTTTGTATTAAATAATATAAAGACGTATATCTGTATTTTTGGGTCATGTTATAGATTATGGATATATTGTTTAATAAATAAAGTATCTGGGGGACAACAACAAAAGAATCACCTGAGGCGCTTTTAAAAACCCCGAGGCCCAGGCCACACCCCAGACCCAATGAATCAGAATTGTCGGTGGTAAGACTCAGGCATCAGGAATTTATAAGCACTCCAGGTGATTCTAAAGTACAGCCAAGTTTAATTAATAGGAAGTTTTTATAAAGGAAGTTTCTCCCCACTCTCTTTTTTTCTCTCTCCAGACAGAATATAAAGATAAATATAGAAATATAACTTGTTTTTTAGTCATCTTAAGCTACAGATATAATGTCTCTTTACCCCAAATACTTCACCATGTATTTCTTAAAAACAAGGACATTCTCTTCCATGATGGTACAACCATCAAAATCATGGAATTAACAATGATACAATAACATTATCAATACACAGATGTTATTTAAAAGTCACCGATTTCCTCCTAATCCAAACAAATTTTTTAAAAATCTTTTTTCTGATCCAAGATGCAGCCGGAAAGTTGTGGATTGTTGTGCTTTTCTTTTTTTTTTCTTTTTTACGTTCTTTTCTGTTAGAGATGCATATTTTAAGCATGAAATAAGATGTTTGGGGGTTGCTTTAAAATATGCCAGTAAAACAAAAAAAAACGTAGTGGGGGAGATAAATGTAAACACTAGAATGTGAATTATTGAAGCAGGCGATGGGCACAGGGATGGGGTTCATTTTACATTTCTGCTTTTGTCTGTTTGGAATTTTTCATGAAGAAACGAAATTTAAATATAAAAATATGTAATACATGAATCCTACCGCTAGAAAACAGAACGGCGATTTTTTTTTTCTGTGCAATAACTGTGTTGGCCCAGTTAATGCTCTTTTATGCTGTTAACAAACCTCTAAGGAAGACCCTGGCTTCGCCCTCACGTTACAGACACGGAACCTAAGGTTCAGAGGTGCGATCATCCAGTCGGTTTTGACAGAACAGAGCTCGAACCCCAGCTGATGCGGGAACCCATTCGCTCTCCGACACCAACTCCAGGACGGAGAGGTCCCGGAGACCCGGCGAGGAATCTTAAACAGCTGCGCAGAAGGACTCCCCGGCACAAACGATCCGAAAGTGTATGCCCTGGTACGGCGGGCGTCTCCACTTGGACCAATAGAAATTCCGAAATGAGTGACTGATGGGTGCGCCTGACCTTTGCGCCGGGGCGGGGATGGCGCGTCTTCTCGCGCTCCTATTGGACGAATCCGAATCCGGCCGTCCGGTTGGCTGGCCTCCCTCCTCCCGCCCCGTCGAGGCCCCGCCCCCGAAGCAGCTGCGTCGCGCGTCGTGGGCGTGGCTGGGGGATCGCCGCGAGCGGAGGACACTCTGTGTCCTTGCGCGGAGAGGGAAGGTGACTCCGGCCGAAGAGGAGGACGCAGAATGAGGGCCCTGCGGGTGAGGCCCCAAGGGCCGGCCCGGGGCCTCCATTCCGGAAGCCCTTGCCTTAGTATGGGACCCCCTAAACATCCCAGGATCTGGGGCCTTGGAACGAGAGCCCCCCTCAGGGATCCGGGACCCCTACCCGCACTGAGAGCCGGGGACCCCGACTGTGGCCCAAAGCCCCGGGTCCGGACCTCTTTTCTTCATCCAGGGCTCCCTCAGATAGCACCTCGGTACCTACGCACTGGGAACTTCACTCCCTCTCCCCTCGCTCCGGCCTTCTTAGGCAGCCTGGAAACCCCCTAGGGACCCCCTATCCAGTCCCGACAGGCCCGGGATGTGGGCTCCTCCCATTAATCCAGGATCCCCCTCCCAAAAAAAAAAAGGAAAAAAAAAAAATCTCGTACCTTGGACCTCCACCCAGAACGTGAGTCTCCCTTCTGGGTCCGCTCCCCTTCCAGGACCCTCGAGACGGGCGTCCCTTACAGCTGGGCCTTTCTAGACCGGAGCCCCTTCCCCTCCCCCGCCAGCAGCGCGGGTCTTGCTGGCGACGCTCCCGAGGGACAGCACCGTTTCCACGTCCACACCTCAGCCCGGTCCCCCCGCCGGACCCACTTCGAGAGCCCCTCAAGTGCCTCCAATGCGCATCCACCCCGTCCCCCCGCAGGTCTCCCAGGCGTTGATTCGCTCCTTCGGCTCCACCGCCCGGCACCGCTTCCAGAACCGAGTGGCGGAGAAACAGAAACTCTTCCAGGTGGGCGGGGCGGGGACGGGGCGGGGGTCCCCGGCGGCAGGTGTGACGCCCCAGCGTGGTGCTGGGAGATGTCGTCTAACCAGCCGCCTTTTCTCACCCGATGCTCCCACACCTAGGCGGACAATGACCTCCCGGTGCATTTGAAGGGCGGAGGAACCGACAACATCCTATACCGACTGACTATGGGGCTGTGTCTGGGGGGTGAGTGCAGGGCCCGACTCTGTCCGCGCTGCAGGGGGCGAGAGAGAGCTGAGAGGCACCTGGGCCTGAGGTTAGGGAGGGAAGTGGGTCCTGAGCTGGCCAGGTCTGGGGAGGGGGCTAGAGTCCAGGGTGGGGTGTAGGAAGGGGGCTGCCTATGGCTTGGGCTTCGGTCCTAGTAGGGTCTGGGGCTCAGGGTAGAGTTGGGGAGAAAGCTCCCAGCCTGGTCTGAATCAATATCAGATTCTCCACCTGGCTGGGTTACCCTTTGGAAAGAGAGCTGGAGCTGGGAGAGCTGGGGTCCAAGCCGGTGATGGGGAGGGGTTAAGGTCGAGATGGGGTTCAGGGAGGGGATTAGGGTCTCATTCTTCACCCCCCACACTCCTTTTCTAGGCTCCGCGTACAGCCTCTACTGCCTTGGCTGGGCCTCCTACCCCCACAACAAGTGAGACCAAGCAGCTCGGACATGGGGGACTTGGGCAAGTCTCAGTAAATACACCAGCTTCTTGGGGAACCCAGCCCAGCTCTCCCTCTGTGTGTGTACCCCCCAGCCCTGGGTCCTTCATGCTGGACCAGGGTCATCCTACAATGTTACTGCCTCTCAGCCCTCCCAGAGAGGCTGGGGACTTCAAACAACACCCCTGGGCTGCCCCTCAGGGCCTGGGGACCTTGGGTAGGGTCCTTAGTGAAACAGAGGTTCTGCATCCTGGGATGGTGGCCCCTTCCCACAGAGGCCTGAGGGTGGGAGGCAAGATCTAGGACATGGGCCAGGCCACCATAGAGGCACGAGACAACAAGAGAGGACAGACTGACTCAAGGACAGAAGCTGAGAGATGGGCAAACATGGCCTTGGGGAACAGACAGGGGTGGTATCACAACCTCCCACCAGCCCAGGCTCTGTAAGCAGGAGAGATCACCCAGGCTTCAGGGTCCTAGTCTCGGCTTCCACAGATCTGTGAAAGATCTCACAAGAGGCTACAGGTCAGTTGGAATTCAGTATGAGTAAAACAACATGGTTGAGAAAAGTCCTGCAGATTCAGCCCTGGGGACAGACCTGTGGACAAACAAAACCACCCCTACCTCCCATCCAACTTAGGACCCAGACTCCACCCCAAACAGAGCCTGAGCCACCCGTTGACTTTCAGAACAGGAAGCACGTCCCATAGAGAACAGCAACTGGCATGCATTTATTTCCTCCAGGGACTGGCAGGCCGGGAGCATGTAGGGCCTGGAAGGCCTGGAACATGGTTAGAGGAGGGCCTTATTGGGTGTGATGGTTTGATGGTGCTGAAAAGGACGGGAATGACTAGCCCAGAACTGAGAGGAGGGCCCTCAGGGCATGGAAGCAATGCAAGTGTTGGATTTCCCACGGGGTGCAGGAGAGGGGTTATAGAGTGAGTATAAGAGGGTGTGTTGGCTGTAGGGGTGACCCTTGGGTAGGGCATGCTAGAGCATCTTAGAGCCAGGGGTAACTTGGGGCATGGCATGTTGGGCACTGGCTGGTGACTAACAAACTGGGTGCCAAAGGCTGGGAGCACACAGGCCTGAGGGTCAGCAGGGCTCCTGAGGACAAGACTATAGACAGGATCAGCCTTGGGAAGGACCAAGGGGCCAAGGTGACTCCTGTGGCAAGATGGTGAGGGGGCAGGTCTGGGCATCCCATTCAGGAATACATGGTCAGCTGCAGCCACTGGGGAGAGAAAGGCATGGAAAGTGAGGTGCAGGGGACCCAGGAATATCAGACCCACTTCTCTGCCCTCACCCAAGGGTTGTAGGAGAATAGGAGAGAGGGTGTCCAAGCCCAGAGCTGGCACACAGGGCTGAGGAAGGCCTCTCCCTGCCCCCCACACCCCAAGACAGGAGTTCTTACCTCCTGGATGTTCACCTGGATTTGCCCAGTGCCATCTTTGTCTAAAGATTTGAAGGCACCTAGAAGAGAAGAGTTAGGGGTAACTGGCTTTTAGGAAAATCATATATTTCCTAAAATATGGCATGATATTAATAATAATAGCTAATACTTTGAGTGCTTACACAGTGCCAGGCACTGTGTAACGTGCTTCCATGCATTAACTGATTTAATACAATCCTGTGAGATGTTACTTTAAGATGAGGCAGACAGAAGTGGAGTGACGTGCCCCAGGTCACACAGCAAGAAAGTGAGGAGACTGGGATTCCAACCCAGGCTCAGAGCCCCCTCAATAATGGCCTCCCTATAGTGACCCCTGCCCCAGGGGCACCTGAGCCGCCTACCAGCCTCTAAGCCCCACCCCCTTCTTCTTGTGCCCCACCCAGTCCAGTTCCAGCCCTGCAGGCCCCGCCTCCACTTCCTGCCCTGAAGTAGAGGCAGGACCCCACACCTGAAACTTGGCTCCATATTGCCCTCCAGCTGCCACTCTGTCCCCACCCCACGCCCTCCCAGGCCCACAGCCACAGAGGTGTCTACACTGTCGGCTTTCTCCCTCTCACTCACCCCTCAGCCACCACCCTCAGGCGTCCACACACATGGTGTCCCGGACACTGCCCTCACCATAGTTATTAACGGCCCTTTACTGGGAAATCCAATGGCCATTTCTTGGATGTTCTCATATCATATGTAACTTCTGGTGTTATGTGCCCTGTTGTACACTCCCACCCTCCTTTCATGTCCCTGCCCCTTTTCCTCTACCCACACTCAATGCCATTGCCACCATCTCTCTCACACACACACACACACACACACACACACACACACACACACACGACTGAGTCCTGGCTTCCTCCCCCTACCTCACAGACTCCTGGGGCCATCTCAGCACCCCTGTTGTCTGTTTCCCCTCTGCTGACTATGTCATCTCTGCCCCCAGTGCCCAGACCAGGGATCTCAGAGCCTCCTGGGCATTCCCCGGGGATCTCACTAGCTCAGCACCTCCCCCAAACCCTTGCTCCTCCTCCTGCATCCCCTCTCTGGCCCAAGCCCACTAACCCCCAGGCCTTGCCCTGGATGCCTCCCTGCCCCCAGCCTGTCGGACCCATGGCCCATCCACTTGGCCTCCTAAGCATCTCTCACTACAGTCCTCCATGGACTCATGGGATGCCAGGAGGTCTTCCTAAAGCCAAACCTGACCCTGTACCTCCCCACGCCTCTCCACTGCCTCCAGCAGAGACCGAGCAGCTCTGAACTTGGCATGTGTGGCCTTCCTCTGCCTGACCATGTCTGTTGCTCCTGTCTCCTCTCGCTAGACATGCTCAGCTCAGGGGTCAGACCAGATCTGAGTTCAAAGTATAGCTTTGCCACTTCCTAGCTGGGTGGCCATGAACTAGCAATTTTGCTTCCTTGAACCCCAGGTTCCTACTCCATAAAAAATGATGGCAGCCATTCCCACTTCTCACAGTAAAAGCCCTCCCAGGCCCTTGGCCTCCCCATCCCACCCCATCAGTATTCTTTGAATGCCTGAGTCTAACAAAAGCACCATCTTCTCTTTCCCTGCTAGGCTTTTGCACAGGCTCTTCCCCACTCTTTTCCTAGGTTCACTCCTCAGGTCTCAACTTAATGTGGGCCCTCCTCCAGGAAGCCCCCTCAGGCTGCATCAGGCACCTCCTAGATTCAAATAGCCCTCTGGGCTTCCCCCATCACAAATCTGAGCACCCTCAGCCTGTGCTTCCCCCATCACAGCCCCATCCCTCTGGCCTGAGCTTTTCCTATCCCAGCCACGGCAATTCGCAGCTGTCACTATTCTGGTGGATCCGTCTCTTTCCTACTGAACTGTGAGCTCCATGAGGGTAGGAACTGGGGCTGTTTCATCACTGCTATACCCTGGCATTGTCCACCTCAGGGTCAGGCTTAGACTGGAGGCAATAGAGGGGGAACAAATCCCCATACCGCTGGAGAGCTGGGGCATCACTTACGGAACATGGCGTCCAGCCTGACCAGGCAGCTGATGAAGTTGTCAAAATCCATGTTCCCCGCCTCATCTGAGTAGCGGCGGATGATCATGTTGTAGAGGTGCTCATTCAGGTGGAACCCTGCGAATGGTGTATTCCCTCAGGTGTGGGGGCCCCACAGCCTCACCCACTCTCATCCCCAGGATCCAGGCTCACAGCAGTTCGGTGGGGGCTGCCTCCCCAATCCCGCCCCCAGCCCAGTCATGTTCCTGCCAGCCCCACCTGCTGCCTCAAAGGCCCCTGGGAGTTCACTACTGCAGATGGTCCCTGAACGGTCAGCATCAAACTGTTTGTATATGGCCTGTGGGGACAAAGAGATTCAGGTTCAACTGAACGTCATGGGCATGGCGTCTCCATGGCTTGGGGTCTGGGTGCCAGGAGCATCACAGGCTGCCACACACCTGCCACTTTTTGATGTTGTTCCACAGATACTTGAACTCCTCGAAGCCCAGCTTGCCGGTGGTGTCGCTCTGGTGGGAGGGTGTTAAGAACAGTGTGACAGCTATACCCAGATAAGTGTGTACAGCCTGTACCACTGTATACATGATGACAATGGTCTAGCAGGGGAGCTCGGGCTAAAACTCCAGCTCCCACCCCCCCAATTATGCCACCTTCTATGTGATTTTGTCTTTCATTTTATTTTTTCTAAATGATAAAGGCTCTCCTTTTAAACAACCATGAGGAATTATATGGAACTTCTCCATACTACAGATTCCTCACCTGAAAATAGTTAATTCCTCATTTACAAAATTTGAGAGTAACTTCAATGTCATAAATGTTAGAACATGTAAAAAACAAGAGTCTTAGAACTCTTAAGGTGACAGGAAGTACCTGCTGGATTTGTGATACAAACTGATTAAGATGTTGGCATAAAGCCCTTAGCCCAGGGCCTGGCATCTAATAGACTCAGGATAAATAATTACAACAATGGCCAAGATTTATCAAGTACTCAGAACACACCACACACTGTGCAAATCTCCTCAGAAACACCATTCCTCTCACTAAATCCTCAGAACACCAACCCTGTCAGTGTTATTCCCCAGTCACGGAGAAGAAAACTATTTCAGAGCTGGAAATTGACCTGAGAAAGATCATAACAGTTCATGTTCAAGCCCTTACTAGGTGCTTGCACTGTGCTGAACCGTTTTCACAGGGCTCCGTTTTGCAGTATCACTATTTTCATTATCTCCATTTACAGAGAGAGAAATCAAGGTATGGAGAGGCTCAGTCCCTTTGCTAAGGGGTGGAGTGAGGACACCCAAGGTCTGCCAATGACATACATAAACATGTATGTTCCTGTGCATATGCCTCCATGTATGTGGACAGTGTGTACATGGGTATAACAGTAGTTACAAGCTTGATTACTCAAATCCAAAAGAACTCGGTCTAAGTTCTCACCCTGCCACTTACTCTATAACTTCAGACAAATGGTTGCCTCTTTCTGAGCCTTAGTTTCCTCACCTATAAAGTGGAGTATAATAGTGGTGCCTGCCTAGCACGGTGGCTCTAAAGGTTCAGCCATTTAATGTAGGTAAAGTACCCAGCTGTGACAGCCATTGTTGCTACTGTTTATTATCGTGTCCACATGTGGCTGTGTTTTTTCACATATGCTTGACAACATCTGTGTCTATGAGAGCTGTATCCTGGCTGTCCCAGTCACACTGAAAACTCCCTCTTCACCCAGGGCCCCCCTCCCAGACTGCCCCCAAGGATACATCCATCACAGCCACCATGCTGCGACACGTGTCAATGCCAAAACCATCCGTCTTCAGATCAGGATCTGGAGGGAACAGGTTAAAGGTTAATGGCCAGAGGTCACAGCCACCTCAGCCCCCTGCCTAAACCTGCCTTATGCCTTCACTCACGTCGGGTCACGATTTTGTTGAGAATGTTCATGAGTTCTGTGGCACTGACTTCCATGTCCTGCAGGGAGAAGTTAGGAGTGGGTTAGGGATGACTGGAAGGAGTGGGCTGATCCTGAAGGAGGATAGAAACTTTAGGCGTGTTACAGTATGTGTGTGCAAGGCAGTCCAAAGGAAGGCAGCAAAGGGCTAAGTCAGGGCCTGGGGTCCCGGTTACTTACATCTCCAGCCAGCTGTGCAAACACCCTTCTGAACTGTCGCACCTCCTCACTCTCATTGGCCTCGATGTTGGAGTAATGGGTGCGTGGGGGCTGCAAAGGGGGGAGATCTCAGGGCAGGTAGGGAGAGGGGTACCCTGGTCAGGACAGCTCCCCATACCCAAGTGCCCTAGGTGAAGGAGTCTGAGTGGACCGGGTAGGGAGTGAGCAAAGGAAGAAGGGGACTGTCACATGGCTAACATCCATGACTAGGTCTGGAGACTTGGGAAAGTAGGGACTTAATCGGAGACGGGTTTCCTAAGAGGGAGAGGGGTTGGGGCTTCTCCGAAGGGACAAGGAAGGGGCTGGAAAAGTCCTTGGAGGGAGACGGGCGGCTTACCGGGGGCTCCGGGTTGTACTGCGCAGCCGCCTCGCTGAGAAGAGACACTGGGAGTTAGCGCCAAGGGGCGGGGCGTCCAACCGGCACCGCCAGCAGAACCGCCGCCTCCAACCCCCACGCCCCAGTCCCCAGCCCACCATCCTCCCTACACGGTTCCTCTCTCCACCTCATCTGTCATTGTCCTGACCTGTCCCTATCCTTGCTGCCCTGGTCGAGTCCCTCCTCTCCCTCCATCGGGCCAACTCCATCCGCGAGGAGACTCGCGGGCCGTCCTCACGGCAGGTTCCGGTACCTTCAGGGCACACCTACCCAATGGAGATTCAGAATCATCCTGGCCCCACCCATTCCCAGCTCAGAATCTCGCCCAGACTCAATAGACTCCGCCTCTTCAAGGGCTCCCTTCATAAAGGATATGCCCAGCTTCCCCGGGCCTGCCTCCCCTCCTTAAGTCCCATTTTGTCTAGGACCCGCCCCCCCCCCCACCTAAAAACCTATCTTCCCAACATCCCGCCCCAGCTCCATTAGGCCCCGCCCCTTTAATGGTCAGGGCTCAGTGGCCAAGGACCCAACAGACACCTGACCAGGGCATTTTTCTCCAATAATTCAGCCAGTTCCCAACAAGGCCCCGCACCTTCAAGGCCCATTTCTCCTATCCCATTAAGTCTCGGCCTCTTCTGGGCCCACCTCCTCATTAACCCCCCTAGGACCACCAGGCTGCACTCATTTCAAGCCCGCGCCCATGGAGTGACACTCCCTCCCAGCCAGTGGTGGCTCCGCGCCTCCACGTTTCTCTCCAGGTTAGCCCGCAGGCCGCGCCAAGTCTCCCATCTCCCCAGACCAGACCCGGTTCCATCAGTTTAAGTCCCTCTTGGGCGCATATCATTGCTGACCACCCCCACAGCAAGGCCACGCCCACGTCAACCCCCGCCCCCGTGAGCCGGCCTCAGCCTCACTAGGCTCCGCCCCTCAAGGCCCGCCTCCCCCTCTGAGCCCCGCCCAGATGGCAGGTTACCCGCCTATTCTTGTTGGGTCCCGCCCCCCGCCAGGCCCCGCCTTACCTGATGGCGCTAATGACCCCGCCCAGGATGCGCATGGCCGTGCCGCCGCCGCCACCGCCACCTCCGCCGCCGCCGCCGCCGCCCCCAGCCCCGCTGATCAGGCCTCCGAGCACATTCCCCAGGCCTCCGCCCAGGCCCCCGCCGCCGCCGCCACCGCCACCTCCGCCCTTCAAGAATGAGTTAACCAGGAACATGGTTGCGACTCGGACTCCTGAGGAGAGAAAGAGTGTCAGGTGGCCGCCTCGCCTCTGAGCTCTCCCTCCCGCCAAAGTACACATTTTCAGCAGCTGGGCGTGGGGGAGGAATTGAGGCCTCCAGATGGGGCCGATCCTCGGGTTGGGGCTGTGGGGTTTGGCCAAGATGGGGTCTGTGCTTACGGGAAAGGGTAGTCTTCGGATGGGTGGGATAGGGACGGAGGATCAGATTTGAATCCCCTCGGGTCTAAAGGGTCCCTGTCGGGCTTGAGTCCACGCACAGTTATCATTAAGGGTAAGGGTCCAGATCAGGAGGTGTATCCAGATTCGAGGACCAAATTGGTGTAAGGCGTCTCCGACGTGTGTTGACGCTCTAATCTGTGATCCCAGAACCCCAGAATTGGGACTCAGGGGTCCTCAGCGGGTCAGGGGCGCAGATATAGGATCATCGTCCCTGGGGAGGAGTTGAGGGAATCCTAGATGTGGAAATGAGGGTCTGGGAACTACCAGCGGTGGGATTGCAGGGTCACTGCTGGGTCTGTGGCCTGAAGTTTAAGGTCGTGGTTGTGATCCCCCAGGCCCAGGATATCAGGGTCCCCATCGGAATTGGGGGCGCGCATCTAGGATCGTGGTTCTGGAGGCCCCAGGGCAGAATTTACCGGGTGCCTGTAATCCATAAACTCGTATCTTAGATCACTATAAGGGGGGGTTCCCGGGACCAGGATAATGGGGGCCAGACAGGTCTGGGGATCCCTGAGGCCAGGACTATAGGGTCTAGTCGGCTCTGGGGCCCGCCGGGGGTGGGGTTGAGGGGTTCGGGCCCAACGCTCACCGCCTAGCTCACAAGTCCGTCGGTCCGGCGGCCCGTTTCTCTGCTCCTCCCGGGCCTCCCGCTGTGTCCGGCTCTGGAGGGCGTGGCCGGTGACTCAGGCGGCAGTGCCCGGGTCAGGCACTGCGACGAGGCCCAGCCGGGATCCGCGCGGTCCTAGAGCGGACAGACGACTGCTGCGCCTGCGCACACCGGCTCCGCACGTCATGGGGCGTGGGGACCGCGGCTCCACCCTTCGGTGAGTGAGTTCCAACCCTGCCCCCACCTAAAGGGGTTTGAGTGCTCCCCGCACGCCTTCCAAGCCCGGGCGAAGGCTCCCGGGACAAGAACTTCGAGGCTCCTTAAGCAATCGCAGAGAACCCGCTCCCGAGGTTCTCTTTTGACCGGCTGCGGATGCGGCTTTCGGGACCCTGGAAAAGGCATTTGGCCCACGACCCCTATACAGGCCTTCGTCGCTACAAACAGCATCTGGAGGTCCCGTGTTTGGTTTGACTCACGCTCCGGGACAAGCGTCCTCATCTGTGTTAGGGATTGAGGCTAAACTGGTACTCCCCGGTCCTTACAGCTGCCCGGATGGCGGTCAAACTGCTCCTCCTCCACCCGCTTCCAGCCCCGAGTCAGGGGTAATTTTTCCTGGCCGGGCCCAAAGTCTTGTCTCAGTCTTACAGTCTAAAGAGGGCCCCGGACATTGGAGGGCCACAGCCTGGCCAGATGTTACCCAGGTCCCCAGGTCCCGGGCCGGGCGTGGAGGGGGAGACAGCGGGATAACTGAGAGGGAAAACCGCGAATGCGGCCGCCTTTGGAGGCCTTTCACTTGTTCTGTTTCCAGCCTCCAACCTGTGCGCCTCAGGTCCTTCTCGGGCTCTTCAGGGCTCCTCAGAGGGAGCTAAGTCCGGCCTGGCAGTCTGGCTGTCTGGCCCCCAGCGCCTCCCCTGGTGGATGGTTGGGCTTGAGTTTGAATCCTGGCTCTGCTTCTTAATGTCTGTGTGACCCCAAAACAGTGACTTCAAATGTCTGAGCAGCAGTTTTCTAATCTGTAAAATAGGAACATGGGGATTCCCCCTTCACTAGACCCCCCCCTATTAAAATTAAGTGATAAATTCCTAGTAAATGATAGCTATTAAATGCCTCTGTGCCTGTGCCCCCACCCCCATGCTGCCCCCCACCCCTGCCTTCTAAGTCTCAATCATCCTTAAATAACACTGATAAAAATAACTGCCAGGCACCTTCCTAAGTGCTTTACACATGTCACCTCATTTGTCCTCATAACAGCCCAATGGATAGATACTATTTACTTTCCCCGTTACAGATAGGTAAACTGATTCCTAACCCAAACAGCCAGGCTCCCTACCCTGTGCCCTTAACCACTACCCTAATGCACTGGCTCTCCAGTCATATAATTAATATGGTAATAGCTCAAATAACAAGATCACAACAGACAAAACCACATTCACAGCCAATGCTTCCTGAGGGCCTCCTGGGGCCAGGCCAGGGGAACTGCCTACAGGAGCCTTGTCTCCCAGGAATGAAAAGGAGAGAAAATGGAGGCTCTGAGAGGCCTCAGGTCACAGAGGGTGGCAGAACCGAGCCTGAACCTGGGCTTGGCTGAGGCCCTATTTTTTGGTGGTGATTAATCTGGATTCCTCTGTCACCACACCCCTCCCTGCCACTCAGTTTCAGCCAAGCGGTCTGTCCTCACCTTGGGCTCACTTGCTGCCAGGCCCTTGCCCTCTATCTGGAACACTCCTATCGTCTTTTTCTCGCCTGGTTTTGTAGCTACTTAGGCTTTGGGTGTCAGCTCAGGAGTCACCTCTTCCAGAAAGCCCTCCCTGTCCCAAAACTGGCTGAGGCTTCCAGTTTTATGCTCTCAAAATGACATGTACTTTTTCGTGGCACTCACTGCCCATTATAATCATATTGTGATTTAAGTCTGTCTCCCAGACCTCCTAATCCTGGTCAGCCCCAGGACAGGGTCCTTTCTGTCCCACACACGTGTAGGGGGCCTCACTCACACCATGGCTTGAATTCCATCTCTAGGCTGTCAACACCCAAATTTCCCTCTTTAGCCCAGAGACTCCCTG
Organism: Choloepus didactylus; assembly: GCF_015220235.1. NCBI lineage: Eukaryota > Metazoa > Chordata > Mammalia > Pilosa > Megalonychidae > Choloepus > Choloepus didactylus. The sequence continues at coordinate 18,797,446 of NC_051333.1, forward strand.
AGCTCCAGGCTCCTGCATCCTCCTGTATCCTATCTCCTGCTCATCATCTCCATGGGGGAAGGGGAGGGGTCTTAGAGGTGTCTTAAACGCCACATATCCTAAACTGAGCTCCCACCCCTCTCCCAAACTGTTCCCTCCCCATCTCTCCCACCTCTGCCAGTGGTCACCCTGTCTTTCCAGTGACTGAGGCCAAACATCCCAGACTTGTCCTTGAACCTCTTTCCTTCACACCCATTCCAACTTGTCAGCAAACCTTGTTGGCTCCACCAACAGAATCTAAACTCCTCTCCCCTCCACTGCCCCACCCTGGTCCAGCCTCCATCCTCTCCCGCCTGGACCATTGCAGCAGCCTCTCCCTGCTCCCATTCCTGCCCTCCACAATCTGCTCCCTGCCTGCAGCCAGTGGGAGCCCGTGAACACCTGAGTCAGACCAGGGCCCTCCTGGCTGCCCCTCACCCAGGTAAGAGTTGAAGTCTTCACCGCGGCCCTGGTGACTTGGTCCTGTCACCTCTGCTTTCGTCTCCTCCTGAATGAGAAAGTGAGAAGAGGCCCTACTGGCAGCTCAACCTGGATGTTTCCACCCGAACACAGGCAACTGTCAGACAAGGACACACAGCAGCATCCGGACAGTCCCTCTCCCAGCATGGAGAACCACTTCTCCATTCCCAAGGCTGTCTGCAGCCCCACCTGGGTCCCTTACTTCTTAGTGCATCAAGTCAACACATCTAGTGACCAGGAAGATCTCCTGGGATCCCTGATTTAACCCCCACCCTGCTCCTATCATTTATCACCTGTTAACATGCAATATGCTCATCCCATTTCTTGTCTCTCTTCCCCACTACCAAGTGAACTCCCTGAGGGCAGGGATTTGTCTGTCTAGTTCCCTGCTATGTACCAGTCCCTAGAAAAGTGCCTTGCCCATATTAGGTATTCAATGAACGTTTGTTGATGATGAATGAAATGTTTATCTGGATTTTCTCATTGAATTTTCAGTGTCATCACTGAGACAGTACAGCAAGCATTACTAATGCCTCCCGCCATTTTCCAGACTCCTTTAAACTGAGGCAGGGTTATGTGACTTGCTTTGTGAAACATGAGCTGGAGGGTTGGGCGTGGCACTTCCAGGTGGGAGCCCTTAAAACCGGTGCAGCTGTGGGTGAGGTGTGAGGCGGGATATAAGGGAACTCTATACTTTCTGCATGATTTTTCTGCAAACCTATGACTTATTAAAAAAAAATAAAACACTAAACTGACCATTATTTAAAAAAAAAAAAAGCCAATGCAGGATGCTCCGTGCTCTCTCCCCCTGCCCCAGCGACAGTGAGAGATGGTCACCCACTGTCAACCAGCCACAGCAGACTGTATGAGGAAGAACTAACATTTGGAGGTGTTAGTCCACTAAGCTGCTGGGATTGCTTGTTACCATAGCATAACCTAAGCCTATTTTGACAGATGCAGGTAGATATCATTAGGCCCACAAGGAAACCAAGGCCCAGAGAGGTGGGGTTACTTGAACAAGATCACATAGCTGGTAAGTGCCAGAGTCGACTTGAACTCAGGAAGGCTGACTTTGTAGTTTACGCTTTTAATCCTCACCATCTGCTGCCGCGATGAATTAAGTGTTATAAAGGCATCAAGAATAAACTCACGAGTCGTAACTACCCTAGCTAATCGTCTCCCCAGGGCTCAATGGAACCAGGCTGGGATAATTACTTTATAGACATGTCTTGCCAAGGCCTCTCACAACCCTCTGAGAAAGGAAATAACCAGAGGAAGTGCAAGTTCAGAGAGGTGGAGTCACTTGCCTGAGGCAACACAGGAGATGGCAAGAGCCCAAGCCTGGCTGATGCCAAATTATGTGATGACTAATTTGGATTCCTGTCCCTCTATTCCCCTCCCTGCAGCTGGTGTGAGCCACTTCCCTTCCCTCTCTTCTTACCAAGCTGCCTCGCTGCCAGGCTCTCGCACAGGCTGTGCCTCCACCACAGGAGCACTCCTTTCACCCTCTTGCCTTGGAGTCGCTGTTCAGAAATCACCTCACCAAGGAACTCTTTCTTGACCTCCTCCAACCAGACTAAAGTCCCACTCTGATTGCTGCACCCTCCTCTCTGCTCCCACCCACATGTGGCTCTTGATATTTTCCAAAGGCAGGTTTTGTGTTTCCTGCCTAGTAAAGTATCACCTTACCTTAATAAATGAATAAATAATAAAATAACGATTTATAATCTATAATGTTCGATGATGTCTGTCTTCCCCTCTGGATTGGGAGTCCCATGAGGGGGAGGGGATGTTGTCTCAGGGATAAGCATTACCAAGCCCAGAGTTAGGTAACTTTTAGCTGTTAACATCATCATCATCATCATCATCATCATCATTCTCTGTGGGATTATATAAATCCAACTCTCTTACCAGAATGGAAACTCTCAATACTAAGAGTCAGCAGAGCATGTGCTGTCATGGTTGCACAGCAAACCTTCCTCATCCGTCCAGGTCGCGGTGCAGATGGCTCCCCCGGCCCCCTCCCCCACAAAGCCCTCCCTGATAATTCCCTCCTTGCCTCTTTGCCCCCACCCCCTACCCACCCCTGCTAAATCAGGCACCTCCTCCCGCCTCCTACAGCCTCCTGGGCTTCCCCCATCCCAGCCCTGATCACTCTGTTATCCGGTGCTCACTTTACAATGATTGACAACGCTGCGTTACCATTGTCACCAGTACCAAAACTTTTCCATCTCCCAAATACAAACTGTACATTTTAATCCTTAATTCCCAGTTCCCTACCCCGACCCTGTTCCCCGTAACCTACATTCTAGATTGTGACTCTAGAATATTTCATATCAGTGAGATCCTCAGATCAACTTTTGACAAACAGGATTTGTTTAATATTGTTAGTTAAATAATAACAGCTATGTCTTCTAAGTTACCAATGTTAAGTACAATACAAGCATACAATTTTCTTCTATTGAAGTATGTTTTTCCTAAATTTATACGGGCTTACTGATCGAATAAGCTAGCAGTATATCTACTAGATCTTTAAAATGATGAAAAATGTAAATTTATCTTTAACCAACTTGAGTTATTCTGACAAACTTAATCTGAAGTGTAATTGTGTTTTATAGGATGTTCGCTTGAAGACAGTTCTAAGAACTTTTTGGTAATTTAAATATGTAAGGTATGCAGGATGTGTTTTTATTAAGGAAAAAGAGAGCAGTTTTGTCTTAAAGTAAGATAACTTTGGATGTAGAAATGAGGCAGGTTAGATAGGAAAGGAGGGAGGGGGAAGTGACCCTAAGACCCATAACAAGAAGTTCCTCCCGCACACCTAGTCCTCACTCAGGTCGGCACCCGAAAAGAATCAATGAAAAGTGCAGCTTATCATTACCTTATTAGCATAAACAGAGAGGGAAGGGTCCCTCCAAGTCCTTATATTGCAAGGATCCTCCTTTAGAGAATGCTGGATCTCACCCCATTTGACCGTGTACTTTCACATTAAACTTTTTGGCTGTACACACTGACTAGTCCTTGAATTTTTCCCGCAACTGAATCAGACGCCCTCACGGGGCCAGCCCTTGGTTGAGGTTTCGATTTTGAGAACTCCCGGGACCATCAGAGATAAATACCGACAAAAATTGTCCGAGATTTGCCTTAAAATAGTGAGGGGTGGGGAACACAACAAATCAAACAAGTTAACTATATGTTGACACTTACTGAAGCTGAGCGATGAGTACTATTCCAACTTTAAATTCCCGTTAAGTTCAAAGAAAAAAAATTGCCTTGGCAGAGGTGAAAAGAAGGAAAAGAGGATTGTTTCCTTTAAGACGAGAGGGCCTTGACCAGGCTTTTGAGAGCCGACAGGGGGTACAGGGCCTGGTTGAGATGCAGGAAAGCAGGAAGGTGGGAAAGCAACCCTGAGCCACAAACTGAAGTCGTCTTGTTCGTCCACTGCTCGCGAAAGGTCAGCTGCGACGTCTAGCCGCGCCACAGCCAGAAACCTTATTCTAGAACCACGACCCAGTGCGTTCTGTAGGCCTATCGCGCCTGCGCAGCACCGCCCTCTGCAGTGGAGCCAAGCCACGTCCTTCCATTCCACAACCCCCCTCGCCGCTGGGAGGGGATGAAGCCTCCACTTCCGGGTTTGGGCACGCGGAGGTACAGGGTGTCGCACGGCTTCCTGGGAAATGTAGTTCGTTTGCCAGGTTGGAGCCGCCGCCCGGCCCGCCGAGACTACTCGCTTTACAGCCCGCCCTGCGCGCAGCAGTCGAGCGGTTCGCTGCTGCCCTCACGTGGCTGCTGGGCGGTTATGCCCACGTCTGGGACGGCGCCAAGGCTGGGGATGTTGAGGGTGCGGGGACGTGGGGGCGAGCGTCGTTTTGGGAACCTCTGGGATCCTTTCTAGAGAGGGTGACTCCGGACCTGGGCCAGAAAAGGCGGGGTGGTGAGGGTAAACGGTGAAGAAATTGGGAGCAGGTCCCGCTGCGAGGATTAAATGAAACCAGAAAGGGCTGTATATACTCCTGATTACAGCTAATATTAAGTAATCATTTACTCATGTGCCAGGCATTGATCTAAGCGCTTTTTTTCCTTTTTTTTAATTTTATTTTTTATTATCACATTTTTAAAATTGTGATTGTTCACATACCATACAATTATCCAAAGATCCAAAGTGTACAATCAGTTGCACCCCCGTACCAACATACAGCTGTGCATCCATAGCCACATTTAACTTTTTTTCAATTTTTAGAACATTTTTATTACTCCAGAAAAGAAAGACAAAAAAAAAAAAAAAAAAAAAAGACTCCAATCTTCCTATACCCCTAGCCATCCCCCCTCCATTGTTGACTCATGGTATTGGTACAGTACATTTGTTACTGTTTATGAAAGAACACTGAAATACTACTAACTGTGGTATGTAGTTTGCAAGAGGCATATATTTTTTCTCTATATGCCCCTCTATTATTATCTTCTAGTTGTAGTGTCATACATTTGTTCTGGTTCATGAAAGAGATTTCTAATGTTTGTACAGTTAATCATGGACATTGCCCACCACAAGGTTCACTGTATTATACATTCCCATCTTTTGACCTCCAGCTTTCCTTCTGGTGACATACATGACTCTGAGCTTACCCTTTCGACCACATTCACACACCATTCAGCACTGTTAGTTATTCTCACAACGAGCTACCATCACCTCTGTTCATTTCCAAGCATTTAAGTTCAACCTAGTTGAACATTCTGCTCATAATAAGCAACTGCTCCTCTTTCTTTAGTCTCTTTCTATATCCTGGTATCTTATGTTTCATGTCTATGAGTTTACATATTATAATTAGTTCCTATCTGTGAGACCCTGCAATATTTGTCCTATGTGTCTGGCTTATTGCACTTAGTATACTGCCCTCAAGTTTTCTTCATCAACCCATTTTTTTTTAGGATGGTTTTGTTCACACCCCATACATTCCATCCTAAGTAGACAATTGATGGTTCCCTGTATAGTCATGTATTTATGTATTCACCACCCTCACCACTATCTGTATAAGGACATCTCCATTTCTTCCACAAAGCAGGAGGAAGAGTCAGAGAAGGTAGAGAGGCAAAAGAAAAAGAAAAAAGAGGGAAAAAACAAAAACAAAAACAAAAACATGACAGCTAGGAGACAGCAAAAGGAAAGTTAACCTTAAACTAAAATAGAATAAAGAGTCAGACAGCATTACCAATGCCAAGAGTCCCATACCCCTCCCTTATGACCCCCTTATATGCATTTAGCCTTGGTATATTGCCTTTCTTTCATTAAAGGAAGCATAATACAATGTTTCTGTTAATTATAGTCTCTAGTTTACATTGATTGTATTCCCCCCTCCCAATACCTCCCTAGTTTTAACACCTTGCAAGGTTGACATTCCTTTGTTCTCCCTCATGAAAAAACATATTTGTACATTTTATCACAATTGTTGAATACTCTAGTTTTCACTGAGTTATACAGTCCCAGTCTTTATCTTTCCTCTTTTCTTCTGGTGTCCCACATGCTCCTAACCTTCCTCTTTCAACCAAACTCAGTCATCTTTGTTCAGTGTACTTACATTGCTGTGCTGCCATCACCCAAAATTGTGTTCCAAACCTTTCATTCCTGTCTTTTCCTATCTGTCTGTAGTGCTCCATTTAGTATTTCCTGTAGAGCAGGTATCTTGTTCACAAACTCTGTCATTGTTTGTTTGTCAGAGAATATTTTAAACTCTCCCTCAAATTTGAAGGACAGTTTTGCTGGATATAGGATTCCTGGTTGGTGGTTTTCTCTTTCAGTATCTTAAATATATCACACCACTTCCTTCTTGCCTCCATGGTTTCTGCTGAGAAATCTGCACATAGTCTTATCAAGCTTCCTTTGTATGTGATGGATCGTTTTTCTCTTGCTGCTTTCAGGATTCTCTCTTTGTCTTTGATGTTTGATAATCTGATTATTAAGTGTCTTGACTTAGGCCTATTCAGATCTATTCTGTTTGGCATATGCTGCGCTTCTTGGATCTGTAATTTTATGTCTTTCATTAGAGATGGGAAATTTTAATTGATTATTTCCTCTATTATTGCTTCTGCCCCTTTTTCCCTTCTCTTCTCCTTCTGGGACACCTATGACACGTACATTCTTGCATTTTGTTTTGTCCTTAAGTTCCCGGAGATGTTGCTCATATTTTTCCATTCTTTTCTATAACTGTTCTTTTGTGGGTAGGCTTTCAGGTGTCTTGTTCTCCAGTTCCTGAGTGTTTTCTTCTGCTTCTTGAGATCTGCTGTTGTATGTTTCCACTGTGTCTTTCGTCTTTGTGTTGTGCCTTTCATGTCCATAGATTGTCAGTTGTTTTTTCGAACTTTCAATTTCTGCCTTATGTACACCCAGTGTTTTCTTTATAGCCTTTATCTCTTTTGCCATATCTTCCCTAAACTTTTTGAATTGATCTAGCATTAGTTGTTTAAATTCCTGTATCTCAGTTGAAGTGTAAGTTTGTTTCTTTGGGCCACTAACTTCATTTTTCTTAGTGTAGGTTGCAGTTTTCTGATGTCTAGGCATCTCGTTTCCTTGGTTACCCCAATCAGGTTTTCCCATACCAGAAAAGACTCCGGTCCCAGAAGGAAGAAATATTCAGTATCCATCTTCCCTGGTGTGTCTTAGAAGATTGACATGCCCTGTGCTTTTCTGCCCAGCAGGTGCCACCCGTCGGCCTGTCACTCCAGGCCGGTGTAAGGTGTGGCCCGTGGTTGTTTTCCCCCAGGCTCTGGGGTCTGGTTCTGAATGGAAGGCAAGTAGTAGAGCTTGGAACCACCTTCTTCCTCTTAGGGAAGATATGCCCCCTAGAGAGAGGTTATTTGCATATAAATAGATTGTTTCTCTGACTCTGCTATCTACACCCTTGTCTGGGTCAGAGTGCTGCCAGTTTAAAATGGCTAAGGCTTTCTCTACTGCAGAGCACTGCAAGCTGAAAAGGGCTGAGGCTTTCTCCACTGAGCCACACAGTTTGAGAGAGAGAAAAAGGGACAGAAAGCCCCCTTTCAGGGTCAGTCTACGGCCCCCAGATTCACCCACTGGCCAGAGATAGCACCCAATCCTTTGGGCTCCCCGTCCCAAGACAGATCTGTCCCCTGGCTCTCCAAGGTCAGTCATCACCAAAAGCCTCTGTCTGCTTGTTGGAGATTCATAGTTTGTATTGAGCAGTTTGTATTAAAACCCCAGTTGGAGCTGGGCTGAGGTATATTCACTTGTTCAAAGAGTGCTGTTCTCTAGCACTGCAAGGCTTTGCAGTTCAGGCTGCTGTGAGAGAGGGGCTCTTGGCTCGGGTCCGCAGTTTTTCCTTACAGATTTTATGCTGCAGTCTTGGGCATTTCTCCCAATCCAGATTGTTGCACAGTGTGTGGACAGTCATAGTCGTCTCCCAGCAGTTCCAGATCTTTTACTAATTGTTCCTAATTGTTTATAGTTGCTCTGGGGAGACTAACTTCCACTTCTCTCTACGCCACCATCTTCCCTCTGATCTAAGCGCTTTTATTAGCTCAGTTCACCCTCACAACAATCATTTGGGGGTAGATACTATTATCAAACCCACTTTCTAGGAATGAAGCTGAGATCCAGATAGTGGGAATAACTTGTACAGTCACTCAGCTGGTCAGTGACAAAGCAGGGATTTGAACCCAGGCTTCAGAGTTTGCTCTTCCCCACCAAGACTGTAACACCTCTGTTAAAACTACTGAATCCCAAATTTGTAATTGGCATATCAATCAACTCCAGAGGGCCATTAGCATATGAATTCTTGAGTTGGTGACTTAGCCCAGCTAAAGAACAAAAGCTGATTCAGTTTGTGTTTAACAAAAGGATCAGGTTTCAGATCAGCACACGAACCACCCAAGGGATCACCTTTAGGCCTCTAAACCCCTGTCCCCCCTCCTGTTAAAATGCCCCATCCCTTCCCTGGTTACTTCATTCTCCTCTTCCCCACTGCCAGAACCTTATTCATAATGGAATAACAAACACAATGTTGAGTAATTATCTGTTTACTTGTCTGCCTTCAAATCCCAAATGACAACTGTGTCCAATTCGTAGGTGTGATGGACGTGTGCCAAGCATCAGGCTTGACAAACACTGAGGTCTCAAAAATGGTGGGGTTCAAAAAATGTAGGGACAGAGCATTGGATTGGACATTCACCATCTCCCCTTTGCACTGGTAGATTTATGAAATCATGCAAAGTTTACCTTGCCCTCAAAAGGGTTATTCATGGCCATCCCCCCCGCCCACCACCACCAAAGGGAGAGGAGGGTGGTGGATGGGTGCAGGTTAGGCATGGGCAGTTGTGGGGGACAGGAGGGCTTAATGAGTCCAGTGGAAGGAATTCCCCCAGCCCCTTCCTGCCCACTCTCATGAGGTGTTAGAGCTGGTGAGCAGCAGAAGGTGGTCATTGCTGGGGCAACCAAAATCCATGGCCCTTTTGCATTGTTGTGGCTGGGAGGAAGCTACCCAGCCCAGAAATATGTTCCAAAGCCCACTTTGCATTTAGGATGGCTGCAGGGCTGCCAAGTTCTGTAATAAAATATGAGCAGAAATGAAATGTGTACATCACTTTCAGGACAGTTTTTTAAGAATCTGGTAAGCCTTCTCCACACTGTATCCTCCCACTTGCCAGCTGGAGGTACATAATTTCGAGCCCCAGGAAATGATGGAGCCATGAGACAGAGTCCGGATGTGCGAATAATCACATGGAGATTTCTGCCAATCAACCAGAACTTCTACTTGTAGTGGACTGTGGGGGTTACCTGTTATAGCAACTGACGTTCCACCAACACACCAAACACCCCGTCCTCCCTGGGCCCGTCTGTAAAAGGAACCTCGAATCCCTAACTGTGGCCCCTAGCAGGTGTGGGTTTCCTATTATGAAGTTATTAGCGTGGTCCCTCCATTGTAATAAAAAAAATTAAATATCTTCCCATGTTCTTTTGGACAGCTTCTTCCATGTGGACAGCTGGAAAGCATTAAAGCACACCCTGAAGGTTTGCACTTAGTTAAGTCTTCCACTGTTGTCTGGCAGATCTCATGCACAGTGATTCTACAATACTTGCTTAGAGCCCAGAGGTGTGATTTAGGCAATCAGTTGGCTGGGGCAGGGAGGGCATGTGCACATCTTCCTGTCCCTATCTTTTAGCTTCATTTTATGGAGGTATACCATGAAACAGAATTTAAAGTGTGTTCCAGGTCCTCGGTGCTGATTCACGTGCTAATTACAAAGCTAAGCTAATTCTGCTGGACTCTGGCTGAACTTAGGTTGGTGGGTGCTGGTTGGGAGGTTGGGGGGAACACTCCTGTGCTGGTTTGAAACTGTTATGTACCCCAGGAAAGGCCATGTTCTTTTAATCCAGTCTTGTGGATGTGGACTTATTGTGGGTGGGACTTTATTAGGTTGTTCCATGGAGATGTGAACCAGCCAACTATGGGTGAGACTTTTTGATTAGATTATTTCCATGGGGTTGTGATCCCACCCATTCAGGGTGGGTCTTGATTAGTTAACTGAGTCCTTATGAGAGCTTAGGAGCTGACACAGATCCAGATGCTTGGAGATGCAGACAGAAGGATGTTTGGAGATGCTAAGCTAAGAGGTAAAGCCCAGCATTTGCCCAGGAGAAGCTAAGAGAGGACCCCCAGATGCTTAGGAGAGAAATGACCTGGAAGAAAGAAGCAAGGACGGACAGGAGCTGCGAGAGAGAAACTAAGATAGAAGCCCAGAGACATTTTGGAGAAAACAATGGAAACGAGAAGATAACCCCAGGAGAGGCCCAGCAGACTCTGGCCATGTGCCTTCCCATGTGACAGAGAAACCCCAGATGCCATCAGCCTTTCTTCAGTGAAGGTATCCTCTTGTTGATGACTTAGTTTGGACATTTTTATGACCTTAGAACTGTAAACTTATAACCTAATAAATCCCCTTTATAAAAGCCAATCCATTTCTGTTATTTTGCATAATGGCAGCTTTAGCAAACTGGAACAATTCCTATCCCTACTCACTCTGACAACTCCCTGATATGGAGAGACCTGAGCCTTGGGTCCTTTCCTAAAGTAACAAGGTTTTTTTTTTTTTTTGGTAGATTGACAATTTCCTTGGTTCATGTGTGTATGGAGGTGCATCTCTATCTCTTGAATGTTTCCGGTATGTGTGTGGGTGTGTGGTGCCTCCATGTGTGAGAGAATCTGTGTGCCCTGGCTGTTTCTTCACATGTGACTGCTCATGCATCTGAGTGTGAGTCTGTTTTAGGTGTGTACCTTGTGTTTTAGTGTGAGTCCAGGGATGTGTATGTGTGTTCCGTGTGTCTGAGTATATCCATGTATACTACAGTGGGCATCAGAGTACATGTACATCAGGCTACCTGTGGATGTGAGCAGCTTCTCCTGAGTATCCCCTTGGCTCTCAGGCGGTTTAACTCATCCTTCCTGCTGTACAACCCTTTCTCCACAAGTAATACTGAGTAATGGCAGCTATTAAGCAGAGTCCCCCTAATAGTCATCCCTAATAGAGAACCCCTTCCAGGAGCTAACAAGAGGTTACTGCATGGGCAGACACCCACACCCTGCGATTTGGGATCCCCAAAGAACACAGCCGCACATGCACATACACCTCCCTGAGGGCACATTGTTTCTGGCCAATTTCCATGCCATGAGGAATGACTTCATGCTAATTCTAAAATCTTTTGATTTCTTTCTTCTTTAAAATATCATTACTAAATGAACAGGTAAGGTTTCCACCCACAGGAACTGTGGCGGGACTACCTGTTGATTCCCAATATCCCTTCTCTCCTTGTCTGTAGTATAGGAACTTCTGCTTATTAGTCGGACACATGGCTGCCAAGAAGAAAAACTACATTTCCCAGCCTCCTTTGCAGCTACATGTGACCATGTGATCAAATTCTGGCCAATGAAACAGGAAGGAGTTTTGAGTTGCTCATATTCCTTAGGGCAAGGGAGTCATGGGGGGAAGATGGGAGTGCAACAAGACATAGGGAGATGGAGACTGGTCCCTGACACCGAGGGGTCACCATATTAGCCCTAAGTGATCACATAAGACTTTGCATGAGAGAGAGAGAAACTTCCACCTTGTTGACATCACTATTATTTGGGGGCCCTTTGATAGAGCATCAGAACATTGCATTAACTAATACAAGGACTAAGAACACTCAGACACCTCCCGCTACCAGCTACAGGATAGAGCCTCGCCCGCCCAACCTCTAATTTGCCTGGTCTATTTTGCCTGCACCTACCCAGCCACACCCAACCCCTCCCCAAATCCTCAGGGCCTCCAAATGCTTCCTAGGTTTCAAGCAAATTTAATGCATGTGTCTCCAAAGCCAATGGCAGGGGAAAGATGAATAAAATAAAAACAGGGTCAGGGAAGGAGGGCCCTGGACACACACAGGGAGGGGGTATGGGGGGATGAGTTAGGAGCTGGAACAAGGAGGGTCACATCTCGTCCAATCCATAGTTCTCCTCGGGGAAGTCCCCTGTCACCACAGTTGACGGCTTGACGAAGGCGCCGTACTTGGCCTGGCATTCGAAGTAGCGTTTCCCATTCACACTGCAGGGCATGATGGGGGAGGCAGTGGTCAGAGGGCCCCCAACAGTTCCCACCCCCAGATGCTAGTATGGGCAGGCTCACCCAGCAGTACACATGTGTATGTACATACATATTATGCACACAAAGACACAAACAAAGATGCCTGAGTGAGAATGCTTGTTACCTGCCATCGTTTTTCCCTAGTGGCTCATCATAGCGGACACCAATCCAGTAGCCAGGCTTGAAATCTGTAAGTCCTGCCCAGGAGAGAAATCCCAGTGAAACCTCTAGACCCAGCTCACCCCAGATTTGTGCCTACCCATCAAGTTTCCTGTCCTGGTGAAAACTTCTCCTTGCTACTACCCATCTCCTACCTGGACTAAGGCAATAGTTTCTTCCCGGGTCTCCCCGCTCCAATCATCACCCCCAGCCAGAGGAGTCTTTGTGAAAATCTACGGGAGATGGCACCACTGCCTCGCCCCATGTTCTTCAAAGGCTGCCCATCCCACTCAGCATAAAACCCACACTGTTTCCAGTCAAATGAGTTTTAACACGGGTGCCAAAACAATTCAACAAATGGTGTGGGGATAACTAGATATCCACATGCAAAAGAATGACATTTGACCCCTACCTCACATCATAGACAAAAATCAACTCAAAATGCATAAAAAATCTAAATGTAGTGCTCAAACAATAAAACTCTTAGAAGAAAATATAGGCATATACTTTTGTGACCTTGAATCAGGCACTGGTTTCTTAGATATGACACCAAAAGCACAAGGAACAAAAGAAAAAATATATTAGAATTCAAAAAAATTAAAACCACTGGTGCATCAAAAGGACACCATCAAGAAAGTGAAAAGCCAACTCACAGAATGGGGGAAAATATTTACAAATCATATTATCTGGTAAGGGACTTGTTTAGAGAACATATAAAGAACTCTTGTAACTCAATGACAGAGAGACAATCTAATTAAAACCATGAGATAGCACTTCACACCTGTTAGAATGGCTATAATCAAAATGACAGATAACACTGGTGAGGATGTGGAGAAATCAGAACCCTCATACACTGATGCAATATAAAATGGTGCAGCCACTGTGGAAAACAGTCTGGTAGTTTCTCAAAAGGTTAAGCGCAGAGTTACTGTAGTACCAAGTAATTCCACTCCTAGGTATAGAGAAATGAATCCATATGTCCATAGAAAAACTTGCACAGGGATGCTCACAGCTGTGTTAGTCATAATAGCAAAAAAGTAGAAACAACCCAAAAGTCCATCAACTGATGAATGGATAAATCAAATGTGATCTATCCATGTAATGGACTATTACTTAGCAATAAAAAGCAATGAAGTCCTGATACATGGAACAGCACAAATGAACCTAGATAGCATTGTGCTAAGTGAAAGAAACCAGACACAAAAGAACACATAATGTATGAATCCATTTACATAAAATATCCAAATAAGCGAATCTATAGAGACAGAGGCAGATTAGCCCAGCACTGGTGTGTGTGTTTGTGAGGAATGACTGCTAGTGGATATGGGGTTTCTCTTGGGGGTGATTAAAATGTTCTAAAACTGATTGTGGTGATGGTTCGCAATTCTGTGAATAAACTAAAAACAAATGGACTGCATACTTTAAATGGGCCCACTGTATGGTATGTACATTATGTCTCAATAAAGCTCTCATTAAAAAAAACCCATACTGCTCTCCACTGCCCCCAAGGCCAGCCCACCTTCCTGACCTCCCTTCCACTAGCCATTCTGACTTCCTCCCTCTGCCTCAAACACACCAAACTTGTTGCTACCCAGGGCCTTTGCACTCACTATTCCCTTTGGTTACAGCCCTCTTCCTCACCTTTCCACTTGGCTTGCTTCTTTTCCTTCAGACAGCTCCTCCTCCAGGAAGCCCTCCCAGGTCATTCTCAGGGATGGTTCCGGTACTTCCTCTCGGCTCACATAGTTGCTAAGATTCCCTCATCCCAGCTCTGGTCACTCTGGCCTGGGCCTGCCCTGACAATTCTGCTGTGCTTTCCCCATCACAGCTCTGACCACGCTGCCTGTGCCTCACAGCGCCCTGCCCTGAACCCTCGGGCTGTCGCTGGCAGCTGACAGTCTGCCTCCCCTACTGGATTAGGACCTCCTCGAGGCTGGGCCCCCAGCACCACCCGCCTCAGGGCAGAGCTTAGCCTTGGTCTCAGGGCTCCTGTGGCCACATACCTACATACATGACGGTGCCCCGGCGAGGGGGCTGCCCAGGTGCCCGCACCTCGCAACGGCTGCCCACGGTGATGGCACCGGCCTGGGCCTTCTCCTCAGTGAGGCGCTGGGCGGCCTCCGCCTCCTGCTGTGCCCGCTCCTCTTCACTGTACCGCCCCAGCTTGCTGCGCTTCAGGAAGGAGCGAACTGAGTCTGTGCGGGGTGGAGAGGATGACAGGGTCAGATGGGCAGGGCCTTTGGCTAATACGACAACACTCACAGAGAAACTTTTCTTCTAGCTGTCACCTGAGCCTCCCAAGTCTCTCACCACAGGTCCAGGTCCTGGGGGCTCCCCACAATCCAGAAACTAATGGGCTCAAGCCTGTCTCCAGTCTTTCACATGACCCTCACGTCTCCCTTGGTCACACATTTGCCTCCATGCGGCCCCTGAAACCTTCCTCATCCTCCCCACCACCCATCCTGCCCTGTCCCCACAGGCCTGCACTGATCACCACACTGCCCTGTCTGCCCCGCGTGCTCTCCCACCCACCACAGGCTCCACTTGCTCCCCGCACCCCATCTGCTTCCCCCACACCCGACCCTCCAAGCCCCCTCCACTCTCCCTTGCCTCCCACCCCCCCTCATCTCCCAACACCTCCCAGCTGCCCCCATTCGTACCCCAGGCCCATTGGCCCACACTGCCTCCACCACAATGTCGCCATCGTCTCTGCCCGGCTGCCCCCACACACCACCTGTACACACTCTCTGTGCCCTATCCATCCCCATGCACCCCGTGCCTTGTCTCTGGTCGTAGGCTTCTTGTGAGATCTCGTACTTCTCCACCTTGGATATATCCTCATATTCCCCGAGGCGGGCACCGCTGTGGTCGATGACCTGTGGTGAGGGGAGGGGAAGTCGGGGGGATGAAGGTCTGGCCAGGGAGGCCTGGGATGCTGCGGTGGGGGTTGTACACTGCAACATTCCAGATTTATCTCTCTCAAATCTTGGAAAAAATTCCTTTCTTGCCTCTCTCCTTCACACTGGCCTCATCCCCTCTCCTGAGCCAGCAACAGGAACAGGTCCCCACCCTGGCCACCTCTACATCCTCACCCTCATCTGAGCTCTCGGGGGCTACCCTCAGATGCCCTCACGTGCTGGTAACAATATCACTGATGACCCAAAAGTCACCAAACCCAATGGGCAGTGCTTGGGCCTTGCTTATAGGCCCTGTGGGCAGTGTACCCACTCTCTCTCTGGATGTCTGGGACCCTCCTAAGTTGGCCCCAACCTCCAGACCCTGGGGCAGCTCTTCCCCTCCCATCCCCAACATTAATGCACTCATCGTTTGCTGAGCAACTCCAAGGCACCTAGCTGGGCCCCACGCTGGGTGCTGGGGACACACGACAAACAGATACAAGCCCCTGCCCTCAAGGAGCAAGCATTCTGTTGGGAGGACACCAACCAAAAGAAAACACACAGCTACGCAGATTCAACACCAGAAGGTGTAAAACATACAACAGAGAAGAGGCTTGAGGAGCGGGGCGGGGAGGAGGGGGCCTGTGTTTTACAGGCTGGTCAGGGCAAGGCTTCTGAAAAGGGGGAATGTTTGAGCTGAGGCCTGAAGGATGAAAAGGAACAGCAGGTGCAAAGGCCCAGATGGAGAAACGCCCTTAGCCTTTCTGAGGAACAGCAGGGAGGCATGTGGCTGGAATGCAGGGAGCCTGGGGGAGAGCGGGAGATGCGCAGACAGATCACTCAGTGCGAGGGGCAGCCAGGGGAGGGCTCAGCCAGGGGAGCTCTGATCTGACCCAAGTGTTCACAGGCTCCCTCTGGCTGCAGGTGGGGAGCAGACTTCGGGGGGCAGGGACAAGAGCAGGGAGACCAGGGAGGAGGCTGTGTCCAGGCAGGAGAAGATGGAGGCTGTACCAGGGGGCAGTGGAGGGGGAGAGAAGTTTAGAATAACTGACAGGGTTTGCTGGCTAATTTTATACGGGGAAAAAGGGGTCAAGGACCACTCTGAGATGCTTGGCCTGAGCCCCTGGAAGGACGGAGCTGCAACTGACGGATGGGCAAGGTGGGGAGGAGGGGTCTGGGCGAAGGGCAGGAGTTCAGTTCTGGATGTGATCAGCCTGACTGCATCCTACACCTGCTGGTGGAGATGAGAACCAAGAGCTTCACCCCCAGGGCCTGGCCTGGGCGCCCCACACCCCCCAGCTCACTCTTCTCCATCATGAGGCCATTTCACCCATCCCTTTGGCCTCAGTTTCCCATCCTGGCTGTCAACACCCACAGCTGTCCCCAGACATAGGTGCCCCACAGCCTTCTAGATGCTTCCTGCTGAACCCACCCCGGGCCCCTCACACCAGCTACAGCCTACACTAGCTTCAGTGCCTCCCCTAAACCTGCCCCTCCTCCCAGGTCCCCCCTCAGGGCAGCACCACCATTTCAGTCCCCAGGCCCTGAACCTTGCCCTGGCTCCCCGCCCCCCCTCCCCCAGCCATCCCCTTGGCCTCCTGAGCGAGGACTCCACCATCCCCACTTTCTTCTCTTCGCAGCCACACCTGGTACAGCCCTGACTACCACTCAGGCTCCCAGCCTTGTTCTCCCCTCTGTGAGCTTCCCAAAGCCCAAACCTGACTCTGTCCCTCTCGTGCTTGAACCTCCCATGGCTCCCCAGGGCCCTCGGGAAAGAGCCTGAGCTCCTCGGCCAAGCATCCCCGGCCCAGCATGACGGGCATCTGCCTCAGCCTCTCATTTTCTCCCAGTCACAAAACCAGCACACACACCAATCCCAGCTCACTCCCACCCCAGGCCTCTGCCCTCACTGGTCTCCCAACATCCTCCATCCTGGCCTCTGAGACCACAGTCCTAAAGGCTAAAGATGGCTAGAATGTCCCAAATTGTGTGTAAATATTTATAGGTGCACATATATGTAGACATATATGTAAACATATATACAGACACATTTGTTCTAATAATTCCTAGAGATCACAAACTGGCCAGCAGAAATGGTGTTTGTGGCCCCATGCAGACTTTTAAAAATTTGAACTGGCAGCCAACATTTAAAACTTGAGAGCAAGCAGGGCTTAAAAATCAGGACTTTCATGTACATAATCCATAAGACACATATATAACAAATTGATACATACTAGGGCACATAATAAACATAATAAGGATACTCCCTAAATACATGAATCATCGTGTCAGATTCTTCTCCCAAAGGAATGGGAAGACCTGGCCATTCTGGGCTCACATTTCTGCTGGTTCGAAAAGCTGCTGCACTCCTGTGACAGCCACGGCTGCTCCCGGCCGTGCTCCACCTGACGGCGGTGTCTGGGCCGTTCTGGGTGGTCTTGATTTCTGACCTCAGCTCCGGGTGTAGCCAGTAGCAGTTCTCAGCTCAAGGTGGTGTATGCCACGTCCCCACCATTCGTTCCCTGCAGCTCCACTCCCAGCCCACGTCACCAAGTTGCTTCCTTGGACCCCCTGGGCGGTTGAGTTTGAGACCCTCATGCAGCAGTTCTCAATTCTGAGCATCAAAATCTCCTGGAGGGCTTGTGAAAACAGATGCCAGGCCCTGCTTCCATAGCTCTGATTCAGGTGGTCTGGAGTAAGGGCCACAAATTTGAATTTCTACCAAGTTTCCCAGGTGTTGCCAGATCTGCTGGTCTAAGAGCCACACTCCAAGAACCACTGGGCTAAAAGATGGCAAAACGGAAATGGCCCTTATCTCTGGGACAAGGCTCACTAAGAATTCTTACTTTCTCTAAGAGTTTTTGAAAGTTTGAGATTTCTGGGTTTTTAGCAATGAATGTGGGTGATATTTATAAAGCAAAAAAGAATTTTAGAAAAAACAAAATCCCCCAGAGCCTCACCTGTGGGAACCCTTCCTCGATGGGGATAGCGGAGGCCAGTCCCACTAGAGTCCAGGCCCCGTTACCTCACATGTGGACCACCTCACTTGGCAGCAGCCTCCTCCCTGGTCCCCCAGTCTGGCACCACACGTGCAGCCCGAGGGAGCCTGTGAACCTGGGTCAGATCACGGCCTCCTCTCCTCACAGCCCTCCCCAGGCTCTCACTTCCCTCTGCCACAGGAGCGGCCACTCAGTCCCTTGTACCTGCTCCCTCCCACCTCAGGCGTGTGCTGTGCCCTCCTCCTGGAGCACTCTTTCCTCATCGTAACTCTTCCTATTTTTCAGGTCTTAGAAAGTCTTCCTGGACCGCAGTGATGGGTCAGGTCCCGCAGTACGTGATTTCCCCAGCTCTGTGATCTCTTCCTGTGTGGCCCTCATTCCCACTGATCCTTCATATTTGTGTGATTATTCGGTTAACATCCACCCCTGACACTGGAGTTAAAACTCAGACTTGGTTCACAGCTATACTCCTGTCACAACATATATGCTCCATGAACAGTTAGCAAATAAATGAAAGAGAAAAAAAGAACTAGTTCTCCATGCACATTGACTTCCAGAGTCACGCAGACTGAGGTAAGAATTCTGACTATAGCTCATCCTCAAGAAAGTAAATTCCATCCTCAGACTAAGTTTTCTCTTCTGCTAAATGGGGATAATGATACCATCTTCCCAGTCCTATTTTATGGATTCATCTCATCATTCAACAAAAAGTCACTGAATGTCCTCTATGTGCCAGGC
This sequence comes from Choloepus didactylus, assembly GCF_015220235.1. Taxonomy (NCBI): domain Eukaryota; kingdom Metazoa; phylum Chordata; class Mammalia; order Pilosa; family Megalonychidae; genus Choloepus; species Choloepus didactylus. The sequence goes on from NC_051333.1 coordinate 18,816,365, forward strand.
ATTGTTCCAGGTGCTGGGGACACCACAATGAATTTGAGAGATAGGAAAACTTCTGCCCTCATGGCATTTTGGTAGGAGAAAAAGGCAATAAACCAGACCAATCAGAAAAATGCAGAGTATGTCAGAGGTGATAATAGCAAAGGACAAAAATCAAATAAAGCAAAGAGAGGTTTAAATTCTATACAGAGGCCATAAAGGTCTCATTCAAAAGGTGACATTTAAGTAGACAGGAAGGAAGGGGAGAGTCATACAGGCATATAAAAAAAGAACCACCCCTGCAGAGGGAATAGCATATACAAAGGCCCTGAGGTGGAGCCTGCCTGGGATGTCCGAGGAGCAGTATAGCTGGTATAGACTTAGTGAGCAGAAGTAGTGGGGAAGGAGGACAGAGAGGATGATGTAAGCTGACGCATGCAGAGGTCCTGTGTGTTCCAGCTTGTCCCAACACTCCCAGATTCATCAAGCACCCTGACCCACCTCATACTCTGGGCCTCTGTACACTCCGTTCCCTCCACCTGGCACATTCCTCATCTTTCAGGTCTCAATTCAGACATCCTCTCCTCCAGGAAGCCCTTCCTGATTACTCCCAGGTGGGGTCAGGCACCTCCTCTGGGTTTCCCCAAGGATTTCTCCATTCCAGCTCAGCCAAGTCTAAGCTGTCGCTCAGACAGGTCTGTCTCTCTCTACGCTGGACTGGGGACTCCATAAGGGAGATGCCTATGTCTGTTATTACACAGGGCAGGGTACAGCAAGCATTTGTCGAATAAATAAATGAACACAGGAAGGGGAGTCCCAGCTAGGGAGGCCTCACGTGGATGCGGCAGCCGTCATCCACCGGGTAGGAGCCCAGGAGTGCGTCCTCCTGGTCCAGCTTGCTGTAGAACTTGTCATCAGGTCCATACAGCTCCAGTTCCATGCACGAAGCAGGGCTGCCCACCACCAGCTCCAGTTTACACTGCAGGGAAGGGGGCTGGGTGAGAAGGGCTGCCAGGGGCCCCATCCCGTGTTCCCAGGCGGCGCTTCCTGTACCCAGACCCCGCTCCTGCTCCTCTAAGAGACCCACCAGGTTACCTCTGGCCCGGCCCTTTGGAACCTCCGATTCTCCCCGGCCCCGCCCCTACTCTCTGGAACCTCTGATTCTCTCAGGCGCCGCCCCACCAAGGACCCATCCCCAATCTCGGCAACCCGGGCAGGTTATCTCTGGCTCCGCCGCTCTGGACCCCGCCCCCGCTTTGGGGAACCCCCATTTCTCCTTTGCCCCGCCCCACCCGGGCCCCGCCCCCACAGCCACACCTTGAACTCAGCGATGGTGAGGCTGCGACTGTACCGCTTCTCCGAGCGAAAGCTGTTGAGGGAGCTGCTGATGAAAATGGTCACCGTGGGCGCCGATATCCCCGTCACCTCCATTTCGCCGAGTCCTCCCGGGGCCCGCACCCCAGCTGAGCCGCCTTACACAGGCTCCGCAGCCGCCGCCGCCGCTTCTGGGCTCTCAGCCCCGCCCCCTGCTCCCGGAGCTGACCAATCCGCGCTCTCCTGCCAGGAGGCTCCACCAATCGCCGAGATCTCTTCTGCACCGCCTGCAAGAGAAAGATCCCGTATTCTTGGGTGGGCCCAGCCAATCCTAAGAGGCCTTCCGTGGGCCACAGTTCTTCCAATGGCGACACGGGGACGGATGGAGGCCGAAGCCGACTGGAAGGCCTGGAAGAGTTGTTACCGCCCGCGAAGAGTACACTCGCGCATGTGCACTGGCCTTCAGCCAAGCTAGGAGTAATGGCTTCTTCCCTTTATGCCCCGCGCTTAGCGGCTTACGGCACGCATAGTACTCCTGGCACTTGTACCAGATCCATACTATTCTATAAACTGGGGAAGCGAGGCCCGGAAGTTGAAAGGTATACAAGTTGGAAGGGATAGCAAAAGACTGAAGCAAGTTATTAACCAAACCTCAGCGCAGAGGGAGTGGAACACACAGGCACTATACACAGTGGAGCCCCGCCTTTCTTTGGGCGAAGCAACCGGGCCTGACCCTTCCCGCGACCTGTAGCGCTGCGGCGCAAGCGCGGGAGGTCTGGGGAGCAGTGGGTTCGTTGTCATGGAACCGGACGGGACGTACGAGCCGGGCTTCGTGGGTATTCGATTCTGCCAGGAATGGTGAGGCCGGGAAAGCAGGTGCGGAAGGGCATCTAGGAGCAGCCCCAAGACTGACCTCTGGCCTCCCCCTCCCCTCAGTAACAATATGCTGTACCCCAAGGAAGACAAGGAGAACCGTATTCTGCTCTACGCGGTAAGCGGTACCGGGTGGGACGCCCCCGACTTCCCAGATCCTTCTACGCCTCCCGCACGTGACCCCCGCCCCACCCCACGTGATCCCTACTCCCTGTTGCGCCCCGGAGGTGTCCGGGAGTCGCTTTCTGACTCCCCCTCACGTAAACCCGAGTCTGCCGTCTAGTCCATCCCCGAGGTGACTCTCGACACACCTCGAGACTCCAGCCCATAGTCATCCTCTCCAAGGACAATCCTTGCCCTCACTTCCATCCTATCGGGGATCTCTCCGTGACCTCCTTCCTGCCACACTCGCCCTCTCGCAGTGCCGGAATTGTGATTACCAGCAGGAAGCAGACAACAGCTGTATCTACGTCAACAAAATAACACACGAAGTGGAGTGAGTGGCGGAACCGGGGCTTGGAGAGGGGAGATTGGCCTGGAAGGGGCGGTCTGAGCATTGTTATTAAACCCCCTCTCCCCGCAGCGAACTGACCCAGATCATCGCTGACGTGTCCCAAGACCCCACGCTGCCGCGGACCGAGGACCACCCGTGCCAGAAGTGAGCGCGTAGCTGGTATTGGGGAGGGTCAGTCGGCAGCATCCTTACGGAACCGAGAAGGGCGGAGGGAAGGGTGCGGCGGGTTCTGAGGGGCTGAGCCTTCCGTTCAGGTGCGGCCACAAGGAGGCGGTGTTCTTCCAGTCACACAGTGCCCGGGCCGAGGTGAGTGGCCATCCGTGCTTGACCCTTCACGGGGGCGGGGGTGCCAGTATTCAGGGGAACCCTGTTCTTCCCAGCGTCCTGGACCGGACCCTTATCAATGGGGGAAACCTGCCTTTTGGGGGTGAGGCCTTACCGGATGAAGGGTGAAGGGTTCCATTCTGTACCCTCCTATGGGTCCAGAGCCTTCCTAATCGTGAGTCCTTTCTGCCAGGATGCCATGCGCCTGTACTACGTGTGCACGGCCCCACAGTGTGGCCACCGCTGGACTGAGTGACATCCCCTACCTCACCCCACCCCCGACGTAATAAAAGTCAGGTTCTGTGCTTAGGCTTCCTGTGTTTATTTGCTTCACGGGTAGGATGCTGGGTGCACCCTCTCATGTAGTGCGGTGCAGGGTGCGGTGCTGCAAGTAGGCATCGGGCCGCGAGCTAGTGAAGCCGCAGTCCTCGCACACGTGCAGTTTCTCGCGGCGCTCGCGATAAGCGTAGCTGGCGGGCTGCCCGTGCACCTTGGCAAGATGCGCTTCGAGCGAGCAACGCTGAGTAAATGCTTTTCCGCAAGCTCCGCAGCGGAAAGGCCGGATTCCTGCGCAATTGGGGCACAAAGAGGAGTAGGACGGACAGGATGATAGTCCCAGGTCAAAGCCTGCCCACCAGGCCCTGCGACGTTGGTTGTTCCCCACCTACCACCCGCCATCTGCTATTCCCTGTACCCTCTGAACAAACATGGGCCAGACACCTGTGACCCCACCCCTCCCCATCAGAGTGTAGCGGGTGTGTGTGTGTGTGTCTGTGTGTGTGTCTGTGTGTGTCTGTGTGTGTGTGTGTGTGTCTGTGTGTGGTATTCCCATAGACCCTCCAATCTGGGACCTGAAGATTGTCGCCAGCACCTGTTTCTCCATACGCTTCCCCTCCCTGCCCCTGCTTGGGGCCACCTTCCCCACACCGGCTGAGGTCTGATATATGCCGAGTCCCAAGCCCCCTGATGGCTGTGTCCCTGCTCCACATCTTGGATGCCTCCCTCGATTGTGGCCCTTCCCAATCTGGGGCCCAGCAACCCCTCCGGGTCCTTGCCCCTGCTCACCTGTGTGAGTCCTCATATGGCGCTTGAGATCGAAGGCGTCGTGGAAGCCCTTGCCGCAACAGCAGCATACGTGCCGGCGCGCGGGGCTGTGGCACTTGAGGTGCCGCGTCAGCATGCGCTGCAGTGGGAAAGCCTTGGGGCAGAGCGGGCAGCCAAGTGTTCCAGGACCCGTAGGAGCCGCGGCCAGCGTGTCTTGCGTGGGCTGTGGAAGGGACACAGGAGTTAGCCCTTCCCACCCCACCCTGGCCACTCTCCCCTGCTCTGCAGATGAGTGTTCACTGAGTGCCCAGAACCGAGAACCAAGGAGGTTATTACTGCAAAAATGCCTTTTCTGACCATCCCTCATTGTCCTTACCCTACTCTTTATTTCTTCTTAACCATGTTCCAGCACACTGGACACTTCTTATTTTATTGTCTATGTCCGCATCCCCACCAGAATATAAGCCCGAAGAAAGCATGGGTTTTTGTTTTACTCCTGCTAAAACCCAGTGCCTAGAGCAGTCCCTGGCTCTCAATAAATAATGAAATACTCTCAAGCATATTTCATTTCTAGCTGGTGCTGTTTTCCAGTGCATGCACAACTGAAATATCCCTCCTGTTAGGTTCAGAGCCGTTCAAGAATCCACACAAACGCAGCGGTCCCCCATCTCCTTCCTGCCACTCCTGTCACCTTGAACAATCTTCTGACATAAAGCAAATCACCATCCACTTGGTTTGAATCCTGTTCTTCTGCCCCTCTGGACAGAGAGATCCTGGGAAAATGGTGCTTGGGATGGGAACTCGCAGTGAGCTCACTAGTAGGAAAAGAAGGACCTTCCCGGCAGAGGGGACAACAGATGGAAAGGCCCTGAGGCAGGCGGGCATGTGCAAGGCAGCGCCTGGAGTGAGGGCAGTCAGGTTCACTGGAGGCCAAAAGTGGGCAGGGTCTTGTGGGCCAGCTGCAGACTCACCGCTGCCCAAGAGTCCCCAAGGCTGGAAGACTGGTGAGCCGCTGGCCTGCCCAGGTTGCTGCAGTCTGAGGAGAGAAGCCAGTCGGTGATGCTTTGTGTCTCCCCTGCCCCTCACCCCCAGGCCCAGTAAGGGGCCCACCTGGGACATAGGCATCTCCCCGGAGCTGGTCAGGCAGGTGGCCCCAGTCTGGTGGCTGTGGACGCCGGCTCCTGACCAGGAAGGCGCGGGGCATCCTCCTGGGAACAGTGAGCCAGCACCTAGGCACCTGCGGCTGCTGCCTCCACCTGCTGTCAGATCTCAGCCCAGGGGAAGACTACCCCTGCTGGGGAGGGAGGGGTGAGCTCTGGAGGGGCCCCATTCTCTCCATGCAAATTATGTGACTGGCCCAAGAGGCAGACTTGGCAGGCTTCAGTTACCTCTGCCCTGGGGGTCCACATTCATTCCCTTCTCCTACCCCAGGTCCCTGAGGGACTCTCCAGCCTCCAGGGGCAGACAAGAGTTGGGACCCCAAGGAGGGTCAAGCCAGGGCAAAATGGGGGGCCTAGGCAAGATGGGGGTAAGAAGAGGTAACATGGCCCCCAGGGGCTGAGTGTCTTCCTGGGATACTGGCAGGGCGGAAGGCCTAAGGGTCTGTTTGCCAGTCAAATCAGTCACCTTCCAACATCCAACAGCCTGCTTAGTTATTCAAATCACAGCAGCTGTGATTGCCCAGCGCCTGAGGATGGAGGAAGGACAGCTGGGTTAGGGCAAGTGAGGATCCAGGCAGGAGGCTCCATCTCTCTGACCCTCAGATGCCCAGAGCCAACATTCATTTGGAAGCAGGTGTAGCTGGCATTAAAATACTGGCTAATACTCCATCCCTTAGTGACCACCTGGGACACCACTGCCCCCACTCAAGAGGGGTCTCTCAACAAGCTAGGGGCTCCCAGGACCCCACCCAGCACTTGGCTCAGCTCTGTTCTGACGGGTCATTGCCATGCCTTACCAGGGGTTAAGGATTTTGAATATTCCCCATGCAGCTACTTTCTTTCATTCATTCACCCAACAATTACCTGAGCTTTAACCCTCAGTTAGCATGAAAATGAACCCACAACAGTGACAGCCCCGGGTGATCCAGGATGGGGAAGCACAGGCAGAGTAGTCCCAGCAGAGGCTCCTGACCCTGTCTAGGGCCTCAGGGAGGCTTCCTGGACATATGCCCTGAAAAAAGAAGAGGTTTCAGGTGAAAGGGGAGTGGTGTTTCAGGCAGAGGGGACAGTCTGTACAAAGGCTTGGTGGTGAGACAAGGAATATTTCTTCATTTGCTCACGTTCCCTGGCAGTCAGCCTGTCCCCGCCGGCTGATTCCTTTGGGGAAGCCAGGGGGGCTCTGCTGGCCCAGAGCGTTGCCACTTTATCGCGATAGGACCCGGGGCAAGTCACTTCTTCCAGCTGGGGACAGGGGAATCCCCATACCCACACCTCTGGCTTGTGGTGAGGACCCATGTGAATCACAGGGGATAGAGCTTGGCCCGGGGCCTGGCGCCCAGGGGCTGTTAGGAAGTCTTGAGGGAGGGGCCTAGGCGAGCATCTGAGTCTCGGTTGGCCCTTCTGTAAAATGGGGTTCTGAGCGTCTCCGTCTCACAAGGTTGTTGGATTCCGTGCAGTCATGACTGGCATGCCCTGGAGCTGTCGGAGGGTTACTGCTACTGGCAGGCCAAGGGTAGATGTGGTGTGCAGGGGCTGAGTTGCAAGGCAGAAGGAGCTCACATGAAGATTTGGGGGAGCCATTTTGTTTCTTCTCCATGGTCCAGCTCTCCATGTTCATCACCATGTCTCCTAGAGCAGCTGGTTCCTGTGTTGTTGCTAAAAACACATCAGGGAAGGAATCTGATGCCAGGGATTTTCATTTGCCCTCAGAACCCCTCTCTGTCCTGTTCTGCCCTGCTTCGTGCCTTCTGACTTCCAGTAGGGTTTGGACGATGGGAAGTCTTGCAGGAGATGGGGATGGGGGTAAGGTTAGTGTTGACTCCCCTGGCTCTCCCCCTGTGGAGTTGCCAGGCGCTGGCTGTTTCCCTACAGAGGTCACAGGGCAGCTCTCTCTCCAGGTTTGCTCTTCTGGGTTAGTTCCCTTCCCTGTGCCTTGTGGTCTGGGGGTGTAACAGCTCTCCTCTGGTACCAGTCCTGGGCACTGTCCTAATCCTGGTGTATTCTCTGACCTTTCTTTGCAAATGGTCTGTTAAACCCTCTTTGAAATATCCCATGTGAGCAAGTCACCGTCTTCCTGCTGGGATCCTGTTGGTTCACAAACTGCATGTGTTCCCACACTCCACCACCAGCAGTGGTTTCTTAACCAGCTGGTTTGTCCAGAAGAAGAAAATCTAGTCCTTCCAGGGCTAGAGAGCTCAGCATTTGGAAGGTGGGGAGTGGCAGACATGCTGGATCCTAACTACCACCCCACCACCCTTTCTTGCTGAGAGAATCCCAGCAACACTCCCAGGACAAGAAAAGAGATCAGTCCAAGCAAATCAAAGCCATCTCCATTGCTGTGGCCTAAGACTGAGCTGGAGACAGTGTCCATGATGCAGCAGACCTCCTCCTGGAGGCCTCTGTGAAGGATCTGTACTTTTTTCCCCACTACCTTCAGGGAGCAGCCGCCCTGATTCCTGCCTTTGCTCCAGGTTGGGGGAGGGTGTGCTGCTGGGTGCTATGGCAGCCATGTTGCAACTGTGAGGCCCTAAGCTGGATGGTGACAAAGTCAGACGCAAAGAGGGTGATAGAGAAGAACAGACCAAGCCCAGGATGACAGAATCAAGAACATCCTTATAGCACGGGCCTGGTGAGCCAGGTGTTTACCACTTGGAGGTGAAGGCTTTGCTATGCCACACGGTAGGAGGAGTGAGGGACTGAGGTCCAAGGTGGTCTCCTGTGAGTCCAGGGGGACTGGACACCAAATCTTGCCTTGGGAATCTTGGGCAACAGTGGCCAAATTGGGGAGGGATGGGTGGGGTCTCCAACCTTTTGGGGAGCGGTCTGTGGCCAGGGCAGGGAGTTCCCCAGCAGAGGTCCAGCCTCCTAAAGATCCTGGGCCACATGGGCCACCTGGGCAGCAAGAGGGAGCCTTGAGACACACAATAGTGGACATCTTTCCAAACACCAAGAGCAGGGGTTTTATTTAGGGGAAAAATTGTGTGGTGAATGTTTCCGGGGCTTGGATGTCATGAAGCAACAAGGCCCTGCCCGTTGTGTAGCCTCTCCCCACTCTGTCCCTTCTGGCCATCCCAGCTTTGTTTCTGCTCCTTGCACACACCATGTTTGGTCCCCCAAGGGGCGTCTGCACTGGCTGTCCAGCCTCGTCACCTTGCCAAGAGGCCCACACAGCTCGTGCCACTATTAGTCCTCAGGTCAGGTGTCCCGTCAGAAATGCCTTCCCTGACCCTTCAACCAGCAGAGTCCATCCCCTCAGTCTCCTACAATCATACGGATCCAGTGTAATTCCTGAATCTGTTCCGCTCCCTAGAAGGCAAGTGAATGCCTGTCCTGTTCCCCGCTAATGTGAATGGTGATGGGTGCTTGGGGGCAGCCGGATTTTCTGAAGGACTGCACGGTCACGTGCATGGGGGCAGCAGAGGGCCATGTCCTCATGTCAAAGGGTCTGGCTCTGCCACCAGGCAAGCTTAGGCTCAAGTCTCAGATTCATGGGATGCCGGTCAAGAAACAGGATCTCTCTAAACCTGTTTTGGAGGGAGCCATGACCACCAGACAGAGCAGGGAGGAGCTCAGGCAAGTGGGGGAACAGCAGGGGGGACTGTGCTTTAGGAGAAGGCCCTGCCCCAGCTGGCTGCCTTCTCATAAGGACTTGGGACAGTGGGAACTTTTGTCGTCTTCTCAGTAGACATGCAATGTGGCTAGATGCCTCCTCTGGGGGAGCTGCCACCAGTGCTGGGTGTTGAAGCTGAACATGGTCCTCCTACTAGGGAAAGAGTTACTGGTCCCAGCCACTGGGCAGCTTGGGACATGCTGGTGGACTGTCCGGTGGACCAGTCTGTCTCTCCTCAGTTTCCCCTGCTGAGGCCACAAGCCACAGATGTGGCAATGCATGCAGCAGTGGGCAGGGTTTGGCACATGGTGATCAGAGTGGCTCCTGTGGGCTCCTAGGCATCAGAAAGGGGCAGGGAAGAAGGGCCACCACCCTGGGGGCGTGCTGGGCCTCACTGATGAGGACCACACATAGGGGAAATGGGGGGCCAGGCCCTGGGGTCACCATTATTGCAGTCGCCAAACTTCTTGGGGATGTTGGTCCAATGTTTTCCATTGACAGAGTCCTGGACCAGGAGCATGGCTTTGGAGCAAACGCGAGTCCCCAGGCTGGTGCTCCTGAACAATACCCTCTACCTTCCCTCCCAGCATCCACCAGAAGGGGGCTTTGTGGATGGGCCAGGGTGGGCACCTCAAATGACTCCAAGCTGTCAGTTTATTGACGTAAAATACGTAAGTCTTCAGAGGCAGCAGGGCTGTGGGGGAGGGGGCTGCTGGCCCTTAGTCCCCCCGTGCCTTCCCCCGCACGGCCTGCACCAGCAGTTCCGAGTAGTGCTCCAGGAGGGCCCTCAAACTGGGGCTGGCCAGGGGGCACAGCGTAGGGGGGGACGGGGGGCCAGGGCTGGGCAGGGCCTGGGCTGGGGCCATCTCAGGCTCGACCAGCCAGACGTTGGCCTCCAACTGGCTGTGGATCCAAAGAAAGGTGGAAGCCAGCTCAGTCCGCACCTGCTGCTGCTCGGCACCCACCTGCAAGGAGTGCCACCTCGTCAGCGGCCACCCAGACCAGGTGGGCCCAGGCTGCTACCCCAGTCCTTCCCCCCAACCCTGAGGCTCGGCTTACCAGCTGGTAGAGGTCAAGGGCTTCTTGGAAGGCAGTCTGCAACCTGTGCACAACGTTCTCCACACTGCTCAGCTCAAGGGGAGCTGGGGACAGAGCCCCAGACGGCACCTCAGACTCCCCCCAGTGTCCAGGGTTGCCCTGGACCAGACTGAGTGTATCTGGGTGGCAAGAGAGGAGGGGATGAGGAAAAGGCCTGTACTCTCCAGCTGGTCTGAGAGGCCAGGCGACTGGGCTGACCCCACCTGTTGGCCCTGCTGTCCCTCTGCCCGGAACACTCTAGCCCTCAGTCCCCCAGGCAGGTCTCTGCTCAAATGCCACCTTCTCACTGAAGTATTTCCTCATCAGCCTATTTAAAATAGCAACCATTGCCCCCACTTCTCACTCCCTAACGCCTTTCTCTGCTTTCCCTCTTAGCACATATCACTTTGTGATACACTTGACACTAGATTGTGTCCCCCTCTAAGATGTCAATTCTCTGGGGGCAGACACTTCTGTCGTCTCGTTTTCCACCAAGCTCCATGTCCCCAGTCTCACACATACAAAGTGCTCATTAAATATGTGTAAATGAATGAACAAATGAATGAGCAGCCCGGCCCCTGTGCCCACCCTTGAAGTTGGGCCAACTGGTGACCTCAGGGAACAACCCCTTGTCTCAAGGGTGGCACTCACCAGGGGTGGGCTCCAGGAGGGAGGCAGTGCTGCCAGGGACCCCAGGCCTGGCCTCTGGAAGCTGGGGGCTGCTGGGTTGGGTGGGGGGGTGGGGGGGCTCAGGGGCTGGGAGCCTTGGGAGAAAGGCGGAGTTGTGGAGCCTTCGTGCGCTCACATCCACAGGGCTGGGGGCCAGGAAGTTGGCTGCTGGGACTGCGGCACAAGGTTGGGTGGCCACGGGCTCCTGAGACCAGGTGCATGTGGCAGGTGTTTCTAGAGGGGACGGGGGCAGCAGGAGCCTGTCACAGACGCTCGACAGGGTCAGTCTCAGGCTGGCCCGGGCCTCATAGTTGCCCCAAGAGGGCAGGATGAGCTCTCGGCTATTGCTGCCAGAATTGGGTGCTTCCGTGGTGGTGATGGCCTGAAGCTCCTGGCCCAGGGAGGCCAGCTCACCCGTGGGCAAGGGCCTGTGGAGGGGCCTGGCCAGCTTGGCCATGACAGGGCCCACACCGTCCCCAAGGGAGATGCTGCGGGACATCTTGGCATGGGAGCCGGTGGTGGACTCCATGTAGGAGCGGGTGGAGGGGGCGCGGACACCCTGAGCCAGGCCTGGAGTGGGTACGGCTGTGGGCAGCGGGGGCTTCCTGTCTGCGGGCAGCACTGATGAGGAGGGGGCACAGGGCACCGGGCCTGTGAGGCAGGGGGCTGTGAAGGAAGCAAACAGCTCACTCTCACACCTTAGCGGGGCAGCGGTGGACAGGGCCCCACCCCAGGGTGGCTGCAGGCTCTGACCAGACCCTGCCCATCCCCACCCACCACTCAGCTGGGCACTCAGCGCCATGTGCTGAGCCCTGGGCTGTTCATCCGGGAGGGGCACTCACTCGGGGGGCACCAGGCCTCCAGGGGCTCCAAGGGCTCTTTAGCTTTCTTCTCAGTGAGGACCTATAAGCACAGCTCTGTGGTGAGGACGAGGCCTCCTGGCACCCAGCCCTAGGTCCCGAAGGAGGCAGCCCCAATACTCACGTTAGTCCTGCCTGGGGAGGCGTAGCCAGTACCTGCTCTCAGGGGCTCTGCCCTGAGCTGGCTCCCCACTGGCTCCACGGGCTTGGCCTCCGGGGACTTCACCAGGTGCGGGGGTAGCTGGGTAGGGAAGGTGTGGGTGAACCTGCAGGGAGGAAACCAGGTAGGAGAGGGCCACTCGGCTGGTCCGCCTGGGGGCATAAAGAGCCAGAGAATGGGATGGAGGTTTACTAGCTCCCACCTGGGTGTCTTCTGGAGGCGCGAGAGGAACTGGGCTGAGATGCTCAGCCGGGGGCTGAGGAAGAAGTCTTTGGCCTCAGAGGCTTTCACGTCTCTCAGGGACCCACTGAAGAGCTCTAAGGGAAGAAGCCGAAGGAGCCCTCAGAAACCCTCCAGCCAACCCACAGAGCAGCAGGCTGATCCCCAGAAACCCACATCAACAGACAACACCCATGTCTCAGGAGAAACGCGGCAGGGAGAGGAGGAGCTGTGCAGCTCAGTCCTTTGGATAAAAGACATGCCCTTCCACCTCAACCCTCATCACGGCTCTGCCCAGGAAGGTCCTGCCCCAGAGATGCCCACTCTGTGATCAGTACTGGCCGGGGTTCAGAGAAGGGCAGAGCCCTACCTTCAGGCTGGGCGTCAGTAAGCGTCTCGAAGTGGTGGCGGAGGAACTTCTCCTGCTCAGGCGTCTGGGGCAGGGAGCTGCTGGCCATGCCTGGCTTCTCGGGCTGGGACAACTCTTCTTCTGTAGTACTTGAACACCCTGGGGAGAAATGAAGGGGGTGGGGAAGGGAAGCTGTCAACACTGTGAGTCATGGCAGATGCCACTCAGCAGTGAAGAAAGCCAGACTCGCCTGTCACACAGCCTGCTGCCACTAGCCTGAGAAGGAAAGGCGAGGAAACAGGCTCAGTGAGTGCCAAGTCCAGGGCCAATATGGGGTCAGTGGTTATACATTTTGATCGTCCCCCAGCCAAGCACACTTCCTGCCCTTCCCCGTGTCTGGCCCTGCTTACTTGTTATGTGGGGCACTGCCATGTCAAACCGAGGCTCCGGGTCAGGCTGTGGAGGGGAGGAGTGGATGGTGGCAAAGCTGCACTCCAAGTCAGCTTCTGACTCCCCCGAGTCTGGAAGAGCAGTGCGCGGAGTCAGGCAGCACCCAGAGCTGGGGCCGTTACTGTGTAAGCCAGGGCAAGTGGCTCAGCTTTTCTGGGCCTCAGTTTCCCTAACTGGGGAACAGGGTTAATAACATACCCCATTTTTTATGGCCCAGAGAGTTTACACATCAAGGAGGTGGCAGCACTGGCTTCCACCTGTTGGACAGTTGGGCTCCAGGGACTTCAGATATCTAAGGCAGGGGCCATGTCTGTCTCCAACACCCTGAGCTTCAGGAGGACGGGTCAAGGTGGCCAGCTGTGCCCAGCACGGGGCCCGGATGAATGAAGAGATTCCCCCAGGGCCGCCACCTGCCCCTCACTCACCCTCAGGTGGGCTCTGATCCTCTGAGCCGATGGAGGCCTGGAGACAGGAGTAGCCTTGCTGGTCTCCAGGCCCCTGGTCTCCCTCCTTCAGGCAGTATTCACTGCAATGCCAACGGGGCGGGGTGAGGGCCTAACAACTTACAGGAGCCCGTGAACAACTGCCTCCCTCCACAGAACCCCTCGGCATCAGCGACCAGTTCCCACCTCCTCCGCAGCACCTCTACTTGGAACCAGGCCTCACCCCCTGACCCTCAGCCTCACAACCACCCCTACTCCCACAGGCCAAGTGGAAAGCAGCTCTTCCAAGATGTGCTTATCAACAGAGGATTCCTCTTTCTAACTAAGGCAAAGGACACCCACCTGTCTGTCCCTGAGCCTGTCACCTCTGCCTCCAGAGAGCAGACGACAAGCTCACTGGTCCCAGATGACACCCCCTGTAGGGGCAGGAAGGAGGAACGCCTGCAGCCATCCTCCTGGGGACTCTCTGACTGTGGGGTGGAGAGAGCATGGCTACTCTGAGGAGACGCTGCGCCAACAATGACAGTAAGTGAAACCCACCATGTCCCCGATGATGGCAGGAGCCAGGGCCTGTGCCAGGGGCTTTGCCCACCCTGAGCAGGTCCTGTGCTCCCCCTACATTATCACTGGCCCCTTCACACATACGCAACAGCTGTGGCTCCAGCAAGGACAGAGGCCCACAGAGACCCAACCTTCTCAGAGCCTATTTATGTGAAGTTCAATCCATAATGAGAGAGAGCTCAGAACACCGGGTAGCTCAGGGTGAGGGGGACTGAGTGGGAGGGGCACAAGGAGGCCTTCCAGTGTTCCAGGTTTTGACCTGAGTGGTGGATATACAGGTGTACACAGGCACAGGTAACACTCATTGAGCTGTTACTTGAGACTTCTGTTTGTTATTGTCTGTTGTGAAATACACACACACATATACATACATATATATATGATGCCTGAATAAAAAAAATTATGTAATAGAAAAAAAAGAACCTTGTTTGGAAAATAATATAGTAAGATCTAACATTGCTTGGGTACCTGTAAAGGACCATTTTGAGGTGGGAAAGAGGTCCAGAGAGGCAAGCCTCCTGCTCCAGGTCACACAGCCAGGCGCTCTAACTCAGGCACAGGGCTGTTTAGAGCCCAAGCTCTCACTCCCAAGCGACCTGCTTCCCAAAGACACTGCCTGCCCGGGGGAGTCCCACTGTGCACCAGGCCAGACTCACCCTCCTGCTCTCCACCATATCACGTAATCCTCACCGCACCCCTGGGGTGCGACAGTCAGCTCTATTTTCAAAACTAGAACACCAAGGCCCCGGGTCCTGGCAGGCAGTCACGGTGCAGGGGCTGCAGACCGGGCACGGGCAGCCGGTGCGTACCTCGCTCAGCAGGTTTGCCAGGCTCTGTGGCTCTACAGTATCCAGGACAGAGTCATCCAGGCTCTCAGGCTTCATGGGGGTGAAGTAGCAATCCAGGTCCCGGGCATCCAGGATGGTCTTGAGGGGCTCCTGGTCGGCCCGTTCAGCCCAGCGGCCATGGGGCTGGTAGCTGCGCTTGGCATGGAAGGCTGAGCCATCCACCACGTCGTCATCTCCTAGCTGAGGGTGACAGGGGCTGGTCAGGAATCAGTCAAGTCTCCTGCGTTTAAACAGCATTCAGGAACAACTTCCAGATTCCCATTTCCAGCACAACCCTTCCCTTAAACTTCAGAACTGCACGTGCAACTGCTCCATATCTCTGTGGGGAAGTTTCACAGATATTTCAAAATTAACATGTAAACAACTCCTGATCTCCCCCCAACACCCACTCCTCCTAAAGCCTCCCCTATCTCAGGAGGCCCCAAACCTTGGGGTCAGCCTCCATTCCTCTTATTCTGTCCCTTACACTCCATACTGCATTTCATTAGCAAATTCTTCACTCTGCCTTCCAGACACAGTCAAAATGCAGCCACTTCTCCTCTGCAGCCCACTGTGGTCTCGTACACCACTGCCTCCTGCCAAGACTACTGCTTGAGAGCCAGTGGAGAGTAGCTGTTGAGAACACAGGCTCTGGAGTCAGCCTGCCTAGGGTCGATCTCACAGCCTCTAATTCCTAGCTGTGTGATCCTATACAAGTTACTTAATCTCTCAGCCTCAGTCTCCCTGTCTGTAAAATGGGAATAAAAAAAGCCTCTAGACCTCAATAGAATATGAGATATGAATGAGATATTCATGTAAGGGGCTCAGAATAGAACCTGCATAGAATAAGAGTGTTGCACCTGTTGACTGCAATCCCAATAGTAAGCTGCACGGCTAAGGAGCAGCTTAGGGGCCTGAGAGCTTAGGCAGGTGCTCTGACCTGGTCTGCAGGGGAGGAGATTTCAGGGAAGACTTCCCCGAGGAGTTGACATTTAAGCTTTGACCTGAAGGACGAGTAGAAATGAGGAAGGGGACCAGCACACACAAAGGCCCGGAAGTGACCTCACTCCCGATGCCTCCCTTGCGGGGTGGGGGGGATGGTGAAGGCGGTCCTCTTTCCAAAGAACAAGGTCTGTCACTGTTCTTTAAATAAACCCTCAAACCTAGTGCTTAGGATTCTTCTGCCAGCTTTCAATCTACCAGCTCCTAGCTGCCCCTCCTCCAAGTCAACAATCATTTAGTCAATCTTGATGTCATCATGGCCCCTCTCTCTTTCCTTCATAATCAGTCCACCTTCAAAAATCCATCCAGAATCCAACCACTTCTTGACCCTGATCCAGCCTCCAACCTCTCCTGCCTGGATTATCACCACAGCCTCCTCCCTGGTCTCCCTGATCCCCTTTTGCCCCCCACAGACTGTTCCCCAAATGCAGCCAAAGGGACCTGTCAACATCTAAGTTGGGTGATGGTCTTCCTTGGCTCTGAGCCCTCCCTGACTCCATCTCAGTGTTATGGGCAAAAAAAAAAACAAAAAAACAAAACAAAACAAAAAAACCATGGAGAAAGATGGTAAGGAATATCACAGGAGCTTGCCACAAGCACACAGCCCTGCATGATCTGGCCCCATTCTTTCTCGGAGTCCTTCTTCTCCCTCTCTGCCCTCACTCATCCCCAAACCAGACACCTGGGCCTCCCTGTTCTTCCTTGACTGCTAAGCATAATCCTGCCTCATGGCCTTTACATTTGCAGATGGTTCCCTCTACAAGGAATATTCTTCCCCAGTATCTGCGTGTCTCACTTGCTTCAACTCTCTGCTCATATATCATCCTCTCAGTGAAGCCTTTTATGTTCAAAATTGCCAACCCCAATGCTCACTTTCCTTCTCGACTTTTTTTTCTCCATAGCACATATCAGCTCCCAACATACTATGTCATTTCATTATTCAATATAGCTATCACCCATCTCCCACACTAGAAAGTGAGCCCTCAAAGGCAGAGACCGTTGTCGTCTTACTCACTGCTGTGTGCCATGCTAGAACAATGCCTGGCATAGGGCAGGGGCTCAGGAAATAGGTGTCGCCTGGCAGAAGGGCTGTCTAAGCTGAGACTGGGAGGATGACAGGAGTTCTCCAGGGAAAAGAGACACATGGAGGGGGAAGGGGATTCCCGGAAGAAAGAAGAGCATGGGGGGAGGGCTGCTCTACCTAGAGGGTCCCTGATCATCCCGCTCTCCTGGTGGACTCACCAGCCGCTTTGCCCAGAGTGGCAGCTTGCCATTGGTCAGCAGGCACCGGGGATCTGGAGAGACACATGGAATCCATGAAAAGAGAACAAACAACCCAACAGACAAACAAGCAACAGGCAATTCTCCAAAGAGACAAACAGGAAGTGATCAACATATGAAAAGTGCTCAGCATCGTGAATTGTCGGGGAAACACAAATTTAAACCATGGAATACAACGCCTTATCCATTAGGCTTACCAAAATTAAAAATCCTTAATAATATCAAATGTTGGCAAAAGTATGGGAGAAGGGAGAGAATAACATACCGCTGGAGGGACAGTATTTGGAGAGCTCTTTGGGGTTTTCTTTGAAAACTGAAAATGTACAAACCCCAGGATTTAGTGGTTCCACTCCTCAGACTCTCCATTGGAGAACACTCACACGTCCCCAAGGAGGAAGCCAGGAGTAGCTGGCACAAGCTCAGTCAAAAAAGTATAAAATTAGGAAAAAAAAAAAGAAAGAAAAAGAAAAACAACCTAATGCTCACCCAGAAGGGAATGGCTTAAACTCTGTGTTACTGGTTAAAAGAGGGAAGCCTCTGCTTTGTATCCAACAATACTGAAACGTCAATGAGAAGAGAGGAAAAAGAAGATAAAGAAAAAAATCTGCAGTATAATACAATTTATGGACATAAATAACATGGTATGTTTCCGGTGGATATGTACATATGCGTATTATGTTCAAAAAAAGGCCTATAAAGATTCATACCAAAGTAATAAAGAGTAGACACCCTGGAAAGGATGTTGGCATTGGGTGTGAGAATGGGGACAAGGAACATTAGCTTATTCTCTAACGTTTGATTTTTTTTCCCAAGGATGAATTCACAAATTGCTGTTGCCTACCCATCACCCACCAGTCAGCCCCTGCCGGCTTCACCCTTGTTGGCCGATCCGACTACCCACCCTAAAAGCTAATGTTAGTCTTTGTCTCCAGTCTTTCTTGCAGCTGAAATAATCCTGGCAAACAGGACCCAAGGGAAGACTACTAGAGGCTTCTGGGAAAGAGTTTCTTCTCTAAAAGAGATTGTCTGGAGGTAATGCCTCTCCCCCTCAACCACATCTCTGATGGCTGGAACTCAGGCAGTCATCTTGTAACCACGAGGGCCTAACCCA
This sequence comes from Choloepus didactylus, assembly GCF_015220235.1. Classification (NCBI taxonomy): domain Eukaryota; kingdom Metazoa; phylum Chordata; class Mammalia; order Pilosa; family Megalonychidae; genus Choloepus; species Choloepus didactylus. The sequence goes on from NC_051333.1 coordinate 18,834,189, forward strand.
AGGTAATATATAGAGGGGCAGAAATGTATAGAGAGCCTGGCCTTTTATAAAGTCGCTGAGCTACTACTCTCCTTTTTGCCTGAACAACAGAATTTATACCGTCTTCTGGTTAACAGAACCCTATTTTTCCTCTGGGGTACCCCCTTATACACATATACACACACACACACACACCCTTTTGGTCGGGTGGTGTAAGTTGAACTGACTAAAGCTTCTGCCTTCAGGATGACCACATGACTCAGGCCTGGCCAATCACAGTGATCCACTTAGAAACAGGCACATGACACACACCAGGAACAAGATTACAACCCCAGGACTTGGCTTAGCTATTAGGAAAGAGATGTTCTCTTCTCTATGGAGTTTTATAAACCTGGACTTGTTGGGGGCTTCTTTGTCCCTGGTAAAAGGACAGTCTGCCTGAGAGTGAAGCCTACATGGAGAAAAGTAGAGCCAAGAGATGGAGAAAAACATGTTCCTTTTGACACCACCTGACTACCTAGATCCAGCCATACTTGAAGCCAATACTCTCAGACTTTTTAGTTACATGAACCAATAAATTCTCTTTCTAGCTTAAGCCAATTAGAGTCTGGATACTATTACACTGAAAGAGTCACAAATGATAGGATTATTGGCTTCAGTATGCACCAGGCCCTAAAAACCAATGATTCCTACCCTGACAGAGTTCAAAATAGGGCCTCTTTGGATGGGCCCCTCTTTCCCAACCTGGTTCCAAGCTCTCTTTGGATGGTGTCTTCAGCAACTCTTCAGTTTCACACTCTTCTTCCAGCTCATCCTCCATCTGCTCTCCAGGGCTTAGGGAGCAAATCTCCCTGGGCACGGATGTGTATGTCTCCTGCCTAAAGCCAGGAATGAGAATGGTAAGAAATACAGGTAAATGTGTATGGAGAGGGGGCTTGCCTAGGGCTGCCTAGGAACTTGCATAAGCTCCCTATGAACCAATTCTCATCAAGATGGTACTGGGAGCTCTCACCTACTGCACCCACTCCACTAGAAACATGTTGTCACAATAAAAGACATATAGGAAAGCAGGGCTCAATAAATAAGACAAACCCTCTAAGGGGCCACAGCGATGGGACAGAAAACAAAGCATTTAGTGGGGCTTGAGCCCTGGGCTGCCAGGTTCTGGAACAGGTGGTAGCAATGAGACTTGGGCTTCTTCAGGGTACAGGGTACACTAAAACATGCTTGACACAAGACAGGGCCTGGAGCTAGGACCCTGCTCACAGTGCCGGGTGGGGTGTGAGTTTCAAAACCAGGAGGCGAGGGGAGCTGCCTACTCTCCTGGGACCTGGATCTGTGATACCTTCAATACAACCGCAGGGCACACAGCTTATGTCAAGGCCTGGCCTTGGGAGCCCGAGTGGACAGAGAGGGACAGACAGAAACAGAGCCAGAGGCAGGTGAGAGGAAAAACCAAAAACCTCCCCCTACAAAATGAGTCTCCCCAAAACAAAATCCCAGATCAAAACCTGGAGAATGAATTTACGCCACATAAAATTGGTTTTGTAACATAATGACTTTAGAGATATATGTTTCAAAGACTCAAAGAAATAAGTGAAGAAATAACTTTCATTTAAAGGGAAAATCCTTTCCCCAGTGAAAGAGGACATGTCAGCTCCGCTGCACCCTCCCCTCCAACAGCCGTTCCCTGACCTCCCTGCCCACTGCTGGCGGGACTGGGGCTTCCCCCGTCACAGGGCTCTCCAGGCACTTTGCTTTTCTACTTCAAAACCCTTTCGAGTATGTAATATTGTAACTTTGTATTCAAAGACCATCTCAGCACTGGGCTGCCAGGCTGCTAGGACAATCAGGGCAGGGGCCACAGCAGTCGGAGCCATGGCTACGTGCCCAGCGCCTCTCCTCACAGGGAGACACTCCTCTGGGGAGCGAACAGGTGGCCGCCAGGACCTGGGGTGGCTGCTCCACTTCCTGTCCTTTGTGTTCTGCTGCTGCTCATGATGGTCGATCTCCAGCAAGTGCTGCTTCATGCAGTTGGTGATCTCTGTGCCCAGGTGCCAGATGAACACACAGCTGCAGAGGCCACAGAAAGATGAGGAAAGGGAAGGAGCAGTGAACACGGAAGCCACTGACCCTGGCAGCCACCAGGGTTACCACAACCGAGACCCTGTTCCCCAGCAATTCCCCAAGAACGCAATCCATTAGCTCAGGGCGGAGGCTCCAGACCCAAGGAAGGTGGTTGTGGGGAAGAATCATGGTAAAATGAAGAGAGTGACAAAAGGGACTTCCTCAGGGACCAGCAATGTGCTAAGGAATTTATATATGTCATCTCATTCAATTCTCACCATACAATTTTCAAGTAGATTGAATCATCTCTCTTTTAGAGAGGCGCACTCCAAGGCTCAGAGAGGGGAAATGAGCTGCCCAAGGTCACAGTAAATAAGTGGCAGATCTGAGATTTGAACTCAGGGCTGGGTATGACACCAAGGGGCACTCTTTCCAAGGTGGAAGGAACGTGGAAACTTCAGAAGTGCTTTCTACACAGGCAGGCAGTGAGTACAGACCCTACCGGTACAGGTCACACCCTCTCCCAGGGGTAGGCCCAGCCAGGGACAGTCTCCCAGGCCTTTCCCACCTGTCCCCGGACACTGTGATCAAGTGGCGACAGTCGTAGGTGAACTTCATGCCAGTGACGATTTCTGCAAGCAGAGCAGAGATGCTGGCCTTGTCTTCTGAGGCAGAAGCCATGTGGGTGGGTGGGGGTGTGTCCCAAGCAGAGAGGGGCACCCACCTGAATGCCCGAACATCTTGGCAACGCACTCGCCAGAGTAAAAGTCAATCACCGAGATGCTTTTGTCAGAGCAGCTGGTAGCCAGGAAGGTGCCTGAGGGGTCCACGTGGACCTGTGGGAAGAGGACACATGACCTGGGGCTGCCTGTTTCTTCCCCATGGTGAGGCCTGGGCCCTTCATCACAGCCCCTCGTGCTGGAGCTCGGCTCATAGAACCTTCCCAGGTAACCCTCATGACACACACCCTGGCAGCACAGGAGCTCCTGCTCCCATTTTATGGGTAAAGTTAATCCCCACTACAACAGAAATAACGGTACACGACAGTAGTAGCGCCTATGCCAAGCACAGTATCTGCATGAACTTATTTCTTCCACAGAACAACCCCATGACAGAGACTATTTGTATTTGCATTTTACAGATGATGAAACAGCTCAAGAGAAGAAGCTTGCCCAAGGTCACAGTCAGCCCATGGCACAACTGGGGTCTGACCCTGGAGCCTGAGTTCACAACAACTCCCCTAGTCCAGAGGCTCTGAGAAGGTCCCTGCCGTGTCCTCGGTCACACATATCCGGCAGGAGTCAGGCTGAAAGAGGAGCCCAGGACTCTCCGACTCCTCCCACCACACGTTGCCACACAAAATGGACACCACTTACAGGTCTCCACTTGGGGAAGGATTCGGTAAATAAAGGCAAAGCAGTCAGGGCCACCCTGGCTCCCAGGCATCCTTGGCTGGCCAGGCCTGTGTGGGTGCTGGCCAGGGTGTGATCCTTTGATCAGGCACCAAGGGGGACATAGTCTGTTTCCCTGCTTCTCCAAAAGCCCGAGAGCTAGGTGAGCTGCTGGGAGGGCACAGGTCTCAGGTGGCCCATCAGGGCAGCAGTTGGACGGGGGCCTCGTATGGCAGTGTCTGCTCGTGGTTTTCACCCCAGGGACCCCCACTCCTCACCTTCAGCAGGGACCCTTCATCACCCTGGGAGCCCTTGTAGCACTTCTTCTGCTTCCCGTTCACCGTGTTGTAGACCCTGGGGACGTGGGGGCATAACGTGGCCAACAGAGCCCTGCCTGCCCTTGTCCCCTCTTGCCCTCTGGTTCCCCCTCCTCTCCCCTAGAAACTCCTGCTATCTTTTGCCCCCCATCAGATGCCTGGACTAAAGACCTGTTTCAGGGACTGAAACCACATCTCAGGCTGAGGTTATGGAGGTTATGTTTTGGGGTGTCCATTGAGTTAATGTCATCCCCACCTCACTGCAAGTGCCCGGTACCACTGTGAATGAGGAAACGAGGGCAGCTGAGAACCTTGTTGCGCACGCCCTGCCTCTGCACCCTCCCTCTCCCCTCCCCTGGCTCACTCTCCCACATTCTTCCCAGTCTCAGCCCAGCTGTTTCCTCCTCCAGAAAGTCCTGCTCAATTCCTAGGTGGGATGAGGTGTCTCCCTAGGGTCCTCACAATCTGCTACGCTCTCCCAGCCCAGACCTGACCACTCTGCACTGTCACTGTCTGGTGAGGTGACTGTCTCCCCTCAACTGGACTGTGAGCTCTGTGAGGGCACGGCCCACGGCTCTCCTGGTCACTGCTGTGACCCCAGGACTGTCCGGCCCGGACAGGCACTCTAGGAATGCAGGTGCAATGAATGAGTTTATAAGCCACATGAGCACCCCTCAGTCACCCCACACAAGCTCCAAGGAGAGCCAGAGGAAGCCCTCTGCTGACCTGGAGGCTGGGCCTGGAAGTGCCCAGCTCCTAAGAAACAACCGGCTGCATCCCTCCACCCCAACCAGCTTCTCAAGAGAGCAGATGAGCAGGGGGAGGAAGGCAGCCAGCCCATGAGAAGACAGAGGCAGCTAGGAGCCATGCAGGCCCCACTCAGAACCCGGCCCAGGCTGGGCCAACCCAGGGCCCAGGGCAGCTCCTCACCTCACATTGCGGTCCTGGCAGGCCACAGCCACATACTTCTGGGTGATGTCAATGTCCATGTCGTACAAGGTGGTCTTCTCCGCCACGTGGTGGGTGCGGACAAAATGTAGTCCATCTGAGGCCTGGCAGGGCAGGTGGGGCCTTCAGAGGACACCCCAAAAACCCTGCACCCCAGCCCACAGGGAGGACCCCCCCACCCCCTTACCCGCTGAGCACTGCGAAAGTAGATGCTCTTGTCGGCTCCACAGCTGATCATCTGGATGTCTCTGCTGCCTGGGGGAGAAGGAGGTGTGTCAGGCAGGGCTGGGCCAGCATTAGGCCCAGCTAGGGTGGGGGGTACTCGGTAGGGAGCTCTCCCGCTGGGGCACTCAACCAACTCTGCTGGGGGTCAGGGAGGGCTTCCTGCATAAAGTGAAGAGCGTGCTGGGCTCAAGCAGAACTTGCAAGATGTGAGCTGGGTGTAAGGAGAGTGTAGACAAAGCTATGGGCAAGGCAGGCCTCTGCAGGTCAAGGCCATATAGAGAAACAAAGGCCAGGGACAGAAGAAGGCACCATCTCCAATGTGGGTTTGGATGGGTGACCTGGGCTGCAGAGAGGAGGAGGAACTGGAGACAGCCAGGCCACTGGGATCCTTAGGCCGCCAAGAATAACCAGAACATCCCAACATGCCTTAGGCCTGGCTCTGGGCTGGGGGCCACCTGGGCCTCCTTTGTGTCACTGCTCACTGTCCACCTCATTGCACAAATGTGAACACAGGGGCTCAGAGACGAGGCAGGATACAGTCAGGATTGAACCCAAGCCTCTGGTGTCAGAGCCAAAGCTATTAAACGTTGTGCTCTGAACAGGGCTTTCCTCCCTGCGCCTCAGCTTCTGGTGTGCAGACCGGGCCTAACACCCGCCCCACCCACAGAGTTGTTGTGTGAAGCCCTTGGAACAGTGGCTGCCACGTGGGAAGCACTATAAACATCCTTGCTTTTCTCATTTTTATTTCTTTATAGAATAAAAATAATAGCACAATTAACTCCTAGAGTTGTGGTGAGGATGAAAAAACAAAACAGATATAAACACAGAGTCCTGGTACAACAGATGCTGCTTCTCCATGGCGGGAGGGGAGAGAGTCTGGGCCTGACATACCAGTAGAAGGTGTGACTCAAGCAGGAGTCACCTGCTAGGAGAAGGTTTATGAAAGAACAGAAACCCTCGGGGGACTGAGCCCCGTGGTGGGGAGGAAGCCAGAGACGGTCTGCAAGCTCCTGGTGATGTTTTGCTTCTTGACTCAAGGGTGGCAAAATTCCAAGTATTTAACAATATTAGGTACATGCCCAGTCCAAAGAGTCCCTGGCTATAAACAATGGGTTGTCGGTCCTCGTTCCCACCTTCTGACTATGAACCTGGATGCATAATCATGGTGTTATTCTGTAAACTATACATAGATATTGTATTCATTAGATTGGATACACATTTCACAGAAAAGGGTTAAAAGACTGAATCTTTCTTTAACAGGACGGCTTCAGACAGGTTCTGATTGGCCAGGGTCCAGTTTATACTAACTGAACGATATTTTGAGCATAACCCAGGTGAGCCAGCTGGGCCACAGCAGGGCATACAGGAGCTGGGATCAGGATCTGCAGCCTCTCAGACTGCCTGGGGTTCTAAGGAAGGGCCCATGACCTTCAGGGGTGGCCTTATGAATCAACTCCTGGGCTGGCTGCTTAGCTGCACTCATCACTACTCCTGGATCTAGAACATTCACTAAAGGTAAGGCCACTGCTGGCCAAACTGCTAGTCACTGATACATTCTATCTACCAATATAACACGGAATGGCATAGTGTGAAAAGCTTTGAAGGATGTCTGAGAAATTTTAGCAGACTGCTTTTGTCAGGCCTTCAGCAAAACATTTATTAACTTGCCCCTGCCCAGCTCCCTACAATGACGCTAAGTTAGAGGCAGGTCAGAAAGCAGGGAAGACCAAGGAGCAGTAATACATTGTCACTGACAAGACTGTAGGTAAAAAACTCTTCAGGGTCAATGAATGTATTCTCTCCAGGAATAGATTCTTCTTGAATAGTTTTGAACAGTGCTTGGGTTTTGATCTGTTAAACCCACACAGGGCCTGCCTCCCCCATGCCCTTGGAATCCATCAGGCCAGGAACTCCATATGGAATCTTGCCAGTCTTGCAGGAATCCCTTCCACTTTCTGGTTGAGCCTGGGCTTTGGAAGACAGCCTCGGGCAAGATCAAATGGGGAGAGGAAAGGGGATAACTGTTGGGAAGAAGTCCGTCTCCAATCTACACGGTGAAAGGATCCAGGCCAACACAAAATTAGCCCCCCATCAATCCTCACTATCACATATTTTGCTACCAAGGTCACCAGTGCCCACCTCCCCCGCTCCCAGGATCAGCACCCTGATTTCCTTTTGGGGACCAGCACTCTTCTAAAGCCAGTCCTCTTGGATGAGGGGGTGAATCAACCTGGTCCAAGAGAACACCCCCAAAGCTCTGGCACCAGGGACCACTTCTAGGAAGGGCAGGTGCCTCAAGCCAGGACAAGGAAAGCCAGTTCTCAATTCCTGCCAAAATCGACAGGAAGGGAGGAGCTCTCTTTTCAGCCGCACGATGACACCAAGATCCTGCCCACCACAGGAAGGCAGAGCTGAGACAGGGAAAGTCCTGATAATGTTTTTTAAACTCAACCTTTGGATCTGGCTGTACCTGAATCCAGAGCTTGCTTCTCCTTTTTTCATTTAAGTTAAAGGAAGGTTTTGCTGTTATTTGCAACCCAAGGAGCCCACCTAACGAGGTGCAGGCAGCGGGACGGCATGGGCTCACCAGCAAACTTGATGGCCGTGATGGAGGAGGAGTGGTCGTCCAGGGTCTGCTCCAGGTTGTAGTTCTTCTCCACATTCAGCACGTGGATCAGTCGGTCCCGACTGGCCGAGGCCAGCAGGGTCAGACCTGTGAGTGGAGAGAATGGACCTGGGATCCTGGAAGGTTACTCCAAGGCCTCCAAAAACAGCAGCATGACTGAGCTTTACTGTCCCTAGAGAAGAGGTCTTTCGTTCTAGAACTGCAGCCAACTTGCCTCCAACCCTGAAAAGGCTGCCTCCCCCTGCTTAATGAGGTCTTTCCCTAGAGCCCCAAACTCTAATTCCATACACCTGCCACCAGTTCAGGGAGGACGACTGTTTCTGTATGCAATGATGCTCCTCCACTCATACCCACAGCACATTTCTAACAGAGGCCAGTGCTGGTTCCTGCTGATTTCAACTCCTTGGCATGCCATGTGAAGCCTTGGCAACATCTCAGCCACATCAGAAAGCACTGTCCCCTCACTCTCTTGAGTTCTGGCCACACAGGCCTCGCCCAGGCCTTGTCCAGGTCCTAATGACTGCCCACCACCACCTCCTTCTGCCACCAGGCCTTCCCCTGCTGGCTCCCTCCCATGGTGCCCACCCTGGTCATCCGCTGTGTCCAAGGCCTAACAAGGGACCTGGGTGGGGAGGGGGTGTTTCAGGAACGGGGTATTGACCAAAGAAAGATTTAAAGAAAATCTGGTGGGGCAGAGAGTGCAGGGGATGGAACAAGGAAAGAAGAGTGTGGGAAAGATGATGGTTTAATATCTACCTTCCCTAGGATACAACTCCACCTATGCTATATTCCTGCCAAAAACATATCATCTGAATCAAATCAGGAAAACAAACAAACTCAAACTGAGGGAAATTCTACAAAACAATGGGAATGTACTCTGCAGAAAGCCATAAGAACAAACTAGGGCTATGGAAATGCTCCAGAGTAAAGGGATTAATGAACCATGACAACTAAACTGTGAAACTGCATGGGAAAAACAAAGGTGCTTGTACAAAGACAATATTGAGACAACTGGCAAAATTTGAATATGGACCATGGGATAGACCAAATTTGGTAAGTACACTGTGGTCATGTAGATGGAAGTCCTCACTCTTGGGAAATGCTCCCTGAAGTATTCAAGGATGACGAGGCCTCATGCCTGCAACTCTCACATAATATAGCAAAAAAAAAAAGTGTATGCTATTATTTTATTATACAGGTGTGTGTGTGTGTACATACACATGCACACAAACATACATAGAGAAATGGGGAGAGAGAGAGCAGATAAAATCATACATACAATTGAAGGGCTAGACAGGATTTAAAAGAAAAAAGTTGAGGCATCTGAGTGAAGGGTATGCAAGTGTTCATTGTAATATTCTTACAACATTTCTGAAGGCTTCAAATGTTTCAAAATAATGTTTAATTAAAAACACATATCAATCTATCTTCTCCAGTAGAGGACAAGCTCATGCACACATTTATTCGTTCAACATTCACCTCTTTGGTTAGGAAACCGTTCAGGGTGCTGGAGACCAGCGGAGAGCAAGTCAGGCCAAGTCCCAGCTACCAGGTCCCCAAGCCAGCAACAAGGACCCTTTTAAACACAGGACTCCCAGCTGCCACTCACTGGCAAACGAGACACCAATTACCCCTCCTCTCTGTGTGGCACTCCCCTGCCACCCAGCTGCCACCCTGCCAGGGGCTCACCTGTCTCAGGCTTGGAGTACTCCAGGCATAGCACCTCCGCATCGTGGGCCTCCACTTTGAGGAGCTCATCCATGAAGTGCAGCTCGTGAATCCTGGGAGACATACACATACTGCCAGCTGTACCCTGCCCGCAGCCCCCACAGCCCAGCACCAGATGCTCTGCCACAGCTAGAAAAGGTCAGAGCAGTCAGGGAGGCAATGCGGGATGCCCACAACTCTGGCCAACTGTTCCAGAAAAGCCTGCCGTCCTCCAGAGAGCAGCACTGAGCCTGGGAACACTCCAGTGGGCACCCAGCCCCTCGTGGTTCCATGGGCCAGAACACACTCCTGGGGAAGCCCAGTCTCCGGGGATCCAGGACAGTCCTCTTGGGGAGCAGGGGTCAGGACAGAGCTGGATCAGAGGTGCTCAGCGGTCAGAGGTCATATTCAAGGATAGGCACTATGGGTGGGAACATTTGATTCCAATCTCTCATTCTTAAGAATCTCAGATGAAGACTTTCCTCATTTTACCCAAGTGAAGTCAAACACAGTCAACAGGTCAACAAGGACTGAAATCGAGACGGTCACGTCAGCTGCTCCACTCTCTGCCTGTGTGAACTGAGCACAGGCACTTGGCCCCTCCTGCCTCAGTTAACCCATTTGGAAATGGAGCTAACAGGAGCACTTGCATCACAGGGTCGTCGAGAGGGTTAAATCGGATGATAGAGACAGGGCTCAGGCCAGTGCCCAGCATGTGAGAAGAGCGTTTTCCCCACGTCAGCTCTTTTTACCGGTCCTGCCATTCAAGGCTGCATGAGCAGCCCCCCAGCACATTTGGTTTGCCTCAGGCAGTGACTGATATCAAAACAGTTGTCAACGTTTCAAAATCATAGAATTTCAAAGAAAAAAATCTGTACTTTCTGCTCTTCTTGGACAATGGGGACCTGGCGCTGCTTGGTGGCTGCCTCTGCATGGGGCACAACTCTCCAGTTCCTCCCAGTCCCTTCCCTCCCCCAACAGCCCCAACACCCAGGTGGTCACAGCTGCCATCCATCAGCTTAAACCTGGTCCCTGGTACAGGCTCATGGTCTGTCAGCACATACTGGGCTGTTAGTATCTTGAAAAACCTTTGCAGGGTGGGTCAACAGCCTGAGTCCTCAAATGCCCCACCCACTCCCCAGGAGTCCCCAGGGTCTTCTTTGACAGTCTCAGCAGTGGCACCACCAGGCTGGTGAAATGCTCTGAGTGTCACCCTGTCCTCGAGTCATGCAAGTTTGCCCTGTCCACTCTGAAGGCTAAGTTCGCACAACCCAGCTGTGAGGTCCTGATAACTACCTGGATCTCAGCCCTTCTGGAAGCCTCTTCTCAGCTGACTTCCAGATTGCTGCTCACAGCCCCCGATTCCTGATGGGCACCCAGAGGTGCCAAGACCCGGGCTCCTCCCCACCACCCTGACTACCCAAGCCTGAGCCAGTAGGGGCACACTAGACAACCCCCTGTGGCCACCTACCTTAGATTTCCACTTCGATCACCTGAAGCCAAGTGCTGGCCATCAGGACTGACCTGCATGACTCGCACCCCGGCTTTCACATCCATGGGCAGCCCATTCTCATTTCCCCTGTCTGGGAAGTGTGATGTATCCTGCAAGTGCTGGATGTCATTCTCTACATAAACTACCTTCAGCAGGGACTGCGGGAAGGAGAGGACTGAGGTCAGTGCTGTGAGCAGCTCAGAAGCACCTCGGCAACTATGTGCCTCCCAATAGTCAGCCTCCCCTTCTTTATGAGAATGCCAATGTTGAACTAGGAGCATCACCACTCAGAATAACTGATTCCTGGCCTCCTTGCAGCTAGATGAGGCTATACAAATAAATTCTGGTCAATGAGACATAAAGCAAGTGAGCACTCTTTTGCTTTCCTCTGTCCTGCTGCCTGGAACTTGGATGTAATGGCTGGGGCTCAAACAGCCACTTTGGATCACGAGGAAACGGGCAAAACCCTCAAAACAGAACTGCAGAGAGCTGTAAGGTGCTTAGGTCTCTAAGGGCTTCCTGCAGCTGCCAATGGCCTGGACTGATTGCCTCTAAACTGCTTTTATTATGAGTCAGAGAATCAAACTTCTACCTCTTATTTGGGTTTTTCTATTGTATGCAGTCAAATATAATCTGTATTATAGGTGCACAAGAGATGACAGTGTTAGGTAGGTGGTGAGGGGAATAGTAAAGAAGCACCTGCTACACACACTGCATTGAGGGCCTTTTTCGTTTCAGTCATAATGACCTCTTTTAGGTCTTCCAACTCACCAAGCTCTTTCCCACCTCAAGGACTTCACACAGGTTGTTTCCTTGGCCTGGAACCCTCTCACCCCTCTTCTTCATTCCTCCCAATCCTCCCCATATCTCAGCTCAATCATCTCCTCCTTCAGGAAGCTGCCCCTGATGCACCAGACAAGATTAGACAACTGTTATATATCCTACTAGCATCCTGCCATTTTCCTTCAAGTACTTTCATACTTGTGATTATACTCCTGTGGGTACCAGGAGGGCAGCAGGGTCTTAGGCACTGCTGTGTCCCCAGCATGCCGCACAGAACCTGGCACAGAATTTAATAAATGAATGAATGTTTGAGGTCTCAGCTCCCCAGAGAAGCTCCCTCACTGCCCTGATGATACCAACCATTTCTTCAGCAAAGTATTTTCTCCCTAGCCCCCCACGATGGCTCTCCTTCAGGATCCTGTTGGAACCCCTACCTCAGGCTCCACTGTGTGCCAGCTACCTAGACAAGGGAGGTCCCTGGCTGGCTTGACCCATTAGTGCTATTCCAGGGAGTTCCAACTTGAGACTCAGGAACAATTTCATTGCTGCTGAATGCACTGAGCTGCCTGTGATGGCTGTGTCCCCACACGCCTGGAGGGCAGAAGTTGATCAGCAGATGAAAGCAGAGAGGACAGAGAGGGAGGGAGGGAAAAACAGAGGGAGGGGAACACAGAGTAACCTGCCTTTGTTCCAGGTTCCTGCCCCTAGTGAGGCCCAATTCCTAGGTTCTAATAAGACTGCCCCCACAGCCTAGTTTAAAACAGGTCTTTGTTCCGCTTAACAGACAGCATAATGAAGTCACTCACATTGCTGAAGATGTTTTTCTGCCAGTGAGAGTCAGAGCTGCTATCCATGTTCCAGAAGCGGATGGTGTTGTCTGAGGAACAAGTCAGAAAAGATCCTGATGGCAGACAAGCTCTCTGATCTTCAAACTCAGGGTACACCTATGGTTCCCAGAAAACAAGGCAAAGGGTGATTCATTACAGTACCTCAACAACAACACTAGGATAAACTGTTGCATTTTGGTGAAAATAAGTAAGTTACAGATAAACAGACACAGTGCAATACCTTCTATGTTAAAAATAAAAAAGGACACAAAATGCTACCGTAAATTGTCCATACCCTATTTTAACCCAGGCCTTAAAACAGCTCCACAGAAAATGGGCAGCTCAGTCAAAAATGTCTAAGCACAAAAGGAAAGAAGGTGCTATGAGCAAGCAACAGCAGAAACAACAGGTAGAAAAGTCTAGCAAAGACTTCATATATTGGAATTACCAGACAGAATATAAAATATCTGTGTTTAACATGTCTAAAGAAATAAAAGATAACTTTGACAAGATTAAAAGTATGACTAGTGAACCAGAAACTATAAAGAATAAGCAAGCAGAGCTAAAAAAGACAAAATAGAACTTCTAGAAAAAAAATTTATTAGAAACCACAAATTAGACACAGCTGAAAAGAAAAGTAAGTGAATTGAAAGTGCTAAAGATATTGTTCAGAATGCAACTCAGAGAGACGGTCTGGGAAAATGATAGCAGAAGCATAGTTTTTTATGTCCCCAAATCCCCCCCCCCATTAAAAAAGAACAAACAAATAGCACAACAAGAGCCTCATGGACAATATTTATAGCAAAACAGGTGGACAAGGCAACCCCATAAACCTCAAAATCCAAGCAGGTAGGGACAAACTGTCACCAGTCACGAGACCTATTTGTTATCAGTCCCGGTTTGGAAGAAAGCAGGGAGACAGCGCGGCATCTGACAGACCCAAGCACCAGGACAGCTCGGTGGGAAGCACACTGGGCCAATCTGAACAGCAGCCGTTACTGGGAGTGTTTCATCCACTCCAATAATGGCTGAGTGCAGGGGATTGGCAGTCGGTCTGAAGGGGCCGGAGCAGTCTGGCCCCTATGAACTCTCAAAACTGACTTGCCAGGGCTCCCTTCCAGGACAAAGGCCTGTACTGAAAGGAAACTGCTGGGAGAGGAAACAAAAATGATCAGGATAGGGACAAGAGAAACAAACTAAAGAAATTGTTCAGAAGGGGTGACGACAGAAGATGGCGGCATAGAGAGGAGTGGAAGCTAAGTAGTCCCCTTGGAACAACTACAAAAAACCAGAAACAACTAGTAAATAATCCAGAATAACTGCGGGGGGACAAACGAGACATCCATTCATCATACACCAACCCGAATTGGGAGGAATGCCCGAGAACACAGCATAAAATCTGTAAGTAAAACCTGTGGAACCAGGTCGGGAGACCCCCTCCCCCACAGCCCGAGCTGCAAAGCCTCCTGGTGCCAGAGAGAAGCTCTCTCCCAGCAAGCGAATACAGCTCAGCTGAGCTCCAACTGGGGTTTTAAGTAGCGAGTGTGAACTGCTCTCTACAGGTACGCAGCCCCAAAAAACAGACAGAGGCTTTGGGTGACGACTGACCTGGGAGAGCCGGAGGGTTGCCTTGGACTGGGTCTGAAGGGGACTATCTGTTTCTTTTTCGGCTCAGTGGAGAAAGCCCCAGTCATTTTCAGTTTCCAGGGCTGTGACTCGGGGAAGGGCAGAGACAGCACAAGCAGAGAGAGAGACCATTGAAATGCTAATGACCTCCACCTGGGGGCTCTGTCTTCTCTAGGAGGAAAGGGGTGGGGCCCTTTCCATTCAGAACCAGACCCCAGAGCCTGGGGGAACACGGCCATACCTCCTCACACCAGTCAAGAATTATAGGCTAACAGGCATCACCTGCTGGGCAGAAAAGCACAGTGAACCCAGGCATCAAAGGGTGGAGCAATTTTCTAAGACACACCCTCAGGGAAACCAGATACTGAATATTTCTTCCCTCTGGGACCTGAGCCTGTTCTGGTCTGGGAAAACCTGATTTGGATAACCAAGGAAACCATGCCTAGACAACAGAAAATTACAACCTACACTAAGAAAAACAAAGTTATGGCCCAGTCAAAGGAACAAACGTACACTTCAACTGAGATACAGGAATTTAAACAACTAATGCTAAATCAATTCAAAAAGTTTAGAGAAGATATTGCAAAAGAGATAGAGGCTGTAAAGGAAGCACTGGACATGTATACGGCAGAAATCAAAAGTTCAAAAAACCTACTAGTAGAATCTATGGAAATGAAAGGCACAACACAAGAGATGAAAGACACAATGGAAACATACAACAGCAGATCTCAAGAGGCAGAAGAAAACACTCAGGAACTGGAGAACAAAACACCTGAAAGCCTATACGCAAAGGAGCAGATGGAGAAAAGAATGAAAAAATATGAGCAACGTCTCCGGGAACTCAAGGATGAAACAAAGTACAATAATGTACGTATCATTGGTGTCCCAGAAGGAGAAGAGAAGGGAAAGGGGGCAGAAGCAATAATAGAGGAAATAATTAATGAAAATTTCCCATCTCTTATGAAAGACATAAAATTACAGATCCAAGAAGCACAGCGTACTCCAAACAGAAGAGATATGAATAGGCCTACGCCAAGACACTTAATAATCAGATTATCAAATGTCAAAGATAAAGAGAGAATCCTGAAAGCAGCAAGAGAAAAGCAATCCATCACATACAAAGGAAGCTTAATCAGACTATGTGCGGATCTCTCAGCAGAAACCATGGAGGCAAGAAGGAAGTGGTGTGATATATTTAAGATACTGAAAGAGAAAAACCACCAACCAAGAATCCCGTATCCAGCAAAGCTGTCCTTCAAATATGAGGGAGAGCTCAAAATATTTTCTGACAAACAGACAATGAGAGACTTTGTGAACAAGACACCTGTCCTACAGGAAATACTAAAGGGAGCACTACAGGGTGACAGAAAACAGGAGTGTGTGGTTTGGAACACAATTTTGGGAGATGGTAACACAACAATGTAAGTACACTGAACAAAGGTAACTATGAATACGGTTGAGAGAGGAAGGCTGGGAGCATGAGAGACACCACAAGAAAGGAGGAAAGATAACGACTGGGACTGTGTAATTTGGTGAAATCTAGAGTATTCAACAATTGTGATAAAATGTACAAATATGTTCTTTTACGAGGGAGAGCAAGCAAATGTCAACCTTGCAAGGTGTTGAAAATGGGGAGGCATTGGGGGAGGGATGCAATCAGCATAAACTAGAGACTGTAACTAATAGAATCATTGTATTATGCTTCCTTTAATGTAACAAAGGTGATATACCAAGGTGAATGCAGATAAGAGGGGGGGATAGGGGAGGCATGTTAGACACTTGACATTGGTGGTATTGTCTGATTCTTTATTCTACTTTGATTTAAGGTTATTTTTCCTTTTGCTGCTTCCTAGCTGTCATTTTTTTGTTTCCTCTTTCTTTTGTCTCTCTACCTTCTATGACTCTCCCTCCTGCCTTGTGGGAGAAATGTAGATGCTCTTGCTTAGTATGAGCAGAATGTTCAATTAGGATGAACTTAAATGTTTGGAAATGAACAGGGGTGTTGATAGCAAGATGTGAGAATAACAGCGCCGAATGGTGTGTGAATGAGGTGGAAAGGGGAAGCTCAGAGTCATATATGTCACCAGAAGGAAAGTTGGAGGTCAAAAGATGGAAATGTATAAAACTGAATCCTATGGTGGGCAATGTCCATGATCAACTGTACAAATACTAGAAATCGCTTCCATGAACCAGAACAAATGTATGACAATACAATTAGAAGTTAATAATAGAGGGGCATATAGGGAAGAACTATATACCTATTACAAACTATATACTACAGTTAGTAGTATTTCAACATTTTTTTATAAACAGTAACAAACGTACTATATCAATACTAGGAGTCAACAATTGAGGGGGGTTGGTTAGGGATAGGGGAGGATTCGAGTTTCCTTTTCTTTTTTTTTCTTTTCATCTTTCACTTTATTTCTTGTCTGGAGTAATGAAAAGTTTCTAAAAATTGAACAAAAATTAAGTGTGATGGATGCACAGCTGTATGAGGGTACCCAGGGGCAAGTGATTGTACACTTTGGATCTTTGGATAATTGTATGGTATCTGAACAATCTCAATAAAAATGAAAAAAAAAAAAAAAAAAGAAGAAGTTCAGATAAAAGTAGGGACAAAATAGATAAAAAAGGAACATATCAAGGAAATATCAGAAAGCAAACTGCCATATTTTATACACTATAAAAATAACAGAAGATGGAGCTCTTTCTTAGAAAGTTAGAAAATCTGTCCTGAATAACAACGCTAACTTCTAAAAATTCAGAAAAATTAATATAAAATAAAAACAAACAACAAAAAAAGATCAAGGCCAAATACAAAACAAAGTTACTTTAAAAAAAAAGGATCAAAGAAAATAAGGTACAGGATGAGATCTTTAAACTCTGTGAAAGGACACCAGAAACACATCTCTACAAAACAGATAAAAAACTGTAACTTACTATTTCAAAATGAACTAAAAGACATTGAGAAAATGGTTCAAGATATGAAAGAACAACATAAAGCATAATTAGAAAAACTCAGAAACGAGGTGACAGAATTTAAATAAAGAGTTAGAAATAAAGAAATCATTTCAAAAATAAAGGCCAAGGCAAGGGTGCTTCTACATAAGAAAATCAGTCAATGCAATATACCATATCAACAGAATGAAGGAAAAAAAAAAAATCACATGATCATCTTGCTATGGAAGAGGATTTTGGCAAACACAGCCTTCATGATAAAATCACTCAGAAAAACAGAAATAGAAGGTAACTTCCTCAACCTGATAAGGAGCATATATGAAAAACCTGCAGCTAATCCTATACTTAATGGTGAATGATTGAAAGCCTTTCCCCTAAGAAAAGGAACAAGTCAAGGATGCCCACTTTCACCACTGCTATTCAACAAAATTGTACTGGAAGTCCTTTCCAAAGCAATTAGGCAAGAAACAAAAGGCAGATGATATGATCTTTATGTAGAATACCCCAAAGAATCCACAAGAAAACTATCAGAATTCAGCAAAGGTGCAGGCTGAACGATTAACACACAAAAAATCAGTGGTGTTTCTATATGCCACCAAAGAATATTATGAAATGTAAATTATTTTAAAAGCCCATTCACAATAGCGCAAAAAAGAAAAAAATAGCTATCAATAAATTTAACTAAGGAGGTAAAAGACTTGTAAGTGAAAACTACACAACATTGCTGAAAGAAAAATAGAAGACCTAAATAAATGGCAAGACTTTATCTATTTTGTCCCTACTTTTATCTGAAGCAGTAAACTGCACCCAAAGCAATCTACAGACCCAACACAATACCTATTAACATTCCAGCAGCCCTTTTTACAGAAATGGAAAAGCTGATCCTCAAATTCATATGGGATTGCAGATGGCCCTGACTAGCCAGATCAATACTGCAAAGGAAGAACAAAGTCAGAGGTTTCACATGTCCCAATTTTAAATTTACTACAAAGCCACAGTAATCAAAACAGAGAGTGGTATTCTCATAAAGACAGACACACAGATCAGTGGAATAGAATTCAGATTCAGAAATAAACCCACACATCTATGGCCAACTGATTTTTGCCAAGTACGTTAACTGGGGAAAGAACAGTCTTCAGCAAAGGGTATTTGGGCAAACTGGATATCCACATGCAAAAGAATGACATTAGAGACCTCTTCCTCCATACCACATACAAAAATTAACTACTATTTTAGGTTATTTGTTTTTTTATTCCTTTGCTTTGTTAGTGTTTGTTAATTTTGTTGGGGTATGGTAGGGGCATGTTGGAAGCAATGAAGTTATTTTAGGTTATTTGTTTTTCTTATTCCTTTGTTTTGTTTTGTCTGAATTTTTTTTAAATTTTTCAATAACGTAAAAAAAAGCTATTGCATTTTAAAAAATTATTAGCTTCAATGTAGTTTATTTAGGTTATTCGTTTTTCTTATGCCTTTGCTTATGGTTTGTTAATTTTCTTGGGGTATGGTGGAACATGTTGGAAGCAATGTAGTTGTTTTAGGTTATTTGTTTTTCTTATTCTTTTGTTTTGTTAGGGTTTGTTAATTTTCTTGGGGTATGGTAGGGACATGTTGGAAGCAATGAAGTTATTTTAGGTTATTTGTTTTTCTTATTCCTTTGTTTTGTTTTGTTTGAAATGTTGTTTTTGTTTGTTTCTTTTTAAATTTTTTTGATAAATAAAGTTTAAAAGAAAAACTAAATGGGTGAGGACCTAAGCCTCAGAACTAAAACTATAAATCTCCAAGAAGAAAAACACAAGGGAACTTGCATAACCTTTGATTTTGTAGTGATTTCTTAGATTATGATACAAAAATCATTAGCAACAACAAAAATAGATAAAATGGATTTCCTCAAAATTAAAAAATTTTGTACATCAAAGGACACAATCAAGAAAATGAAAAGACAACCTACAGAATGAGAGAAGATAATTGTGAGCCCTCTATCAGATAAAGGTTTAAAGTATAGGATTTATAAAGAACTGCGACAACACAACAACAAAAAGACAAATGACCCAATTAAAAAATAGGCAAAGGACTTGAATAGACATTTCTTTAGAAAAGAAATACAAATGGCCAATAAGCACATGAAAAGATCTCAACATCATTGTTCATCCAGGAAATGCAAATAAAAACCACGAGATGCCACTTCACACTATAAGTGGCCATAATTTAAAAAAAAAATAACAGAAAATAATAAGCGTTGGCGATGATACAGAGAAATAGGAACCTCTGTACATTGCTGGTGGCACTGTAGACTAGTGCAGCCACTGTGGATATAAGTTTCGCAGTCCATCAAAGTTACCATACGACCTGGCAATCTCACATCTTGGTATATACTCCAAAAGAACTGAAAGCAGAGACTCAAACAGGTATTTGTACTACAGTGTTTACAGCAGCATCATTCACAACAGCCAAGAAGTGGAAGCAACCCAGGTGTCCATCAATGAATGAATAAATAAATAAAATGTATATACATACAATGGAATATTGTTCAGCCATAAAAAGGAATGAAGTTCTGATATGTGATGCAACATGGATGAACCTTGAAGACACCATATTGAATGGAATAAGTCAGACACAAAGGGACAGATATTGTATAATCCCACTTATATGAAATAGCTACAATGTACAAATTCATAGAGTCAGAAAGTAAAGCACAGGTTACCGAGAATGGGAAGGAGAGACAATGGGGAGTTAATGCATAATGGGTCCAGGGTTTCTGTTTGGGGTGATGGGAAAGTTCTGGTAATAGATGGTGGTATGGGTAGCACAACATTGTGAACGTGATTAATTCCACTCAACTGTATGCTTGGAAGTGGCTGAGACGTGAACGTTAGTGTTGTATATATATTTACACAAATAAAAAAAAAGAGAGAGATCAAAGAGACAATAGCAACCAAAGGAAATACATGATCCTTGACTGGATCTAATAATAGAGGAGAAAATGCCCAAAAGGACATTATTGGGACATATGAAACAACGGGAGTATAGACTGTAAGCTTTATATCAATGTTAAATTTCCTGATCTTGATATCGGTACTTAAGGTACCTAAGTGAGTATCCTTGGCCTTAGGAAAAGCACATGGAATTATTAAGTATACAAAGAGACTGATGTATACAGCCTACTCACAAAAATTTAGATAAATAGATTAAAAAGACTGATAGATAGATGGGTAGATATAAAGAATGATACAGCAAATCTGGCAAAATGTTAAAAGTTGGTGGATCTGGGTATCTGAGTAGGGGATATGTTGGAGTTCTCTGTGTGGGGTTTGCATTATTTTTGCAACTGTCCTGTAAGTTTGAAATTATTTCAAAAGAAAAAAAATTTTTAAGTAATGAAAAAACAATGTACTGATACATGCTACAACATGGATGAAACTTGAAAACATTATGCTACATGAAAAGGAGCCAGTCACAAAAAGCCACATATTGTATATTTCCATTTATATGAAATATTCAGAATAGGCAAATCCACAAAAACAGAAATCAGATTAGTGGTTGCCAGGAATTGGCAGGAGAGGAGAATGGGGAGTGACTGCTTAATCGGTATTGGATTTCCTTTTGTTCTGGAACTATATAGTAGTGATGGTGGCACAGTATGGTGAATGTTATTAAATGCCACTGAATTGTACACTTTAAAATAGCAAATTTGATGTTCTGTATTCTTTAGGACAATAAAAAAGCACATCTATACCCAATGATAATAAGAAAATGTGGGTCAAAAGGGAGAGAATATAGTGTATAATGTCTATATGCTCAGATCATGCAGACATAGCATAACTATGAAAACAATTGGGAGACAATGGAGAGAATGTATGCAAAAAAAGATTGCTTTGACTGCGTGTGTGTAATGTGAGAAAAAGCAAATGAGTAACTGGGAATATCCTAATTCCATCATCCTCTATGTCCTTGAGAACCAGGATTCTTGAACGACCAATCCAATAGCTATGAGCAGCCTTAACATACAGACTGTAAGTTTGAAACACCAATTCATACTGAAAAAAAAAAATACAAAAACTGGGTTTCTTCAAGAAATGGCTGATTCTGAGTCTGGGCCAGGAAACGTATAAGATGAGCCTGAAATATCTTGACATCCCAGAGAGCAAGGTAGCTCTTGAAGACGAGGTCATGTCCAAAGACTCAGGATCAACCTAAGAGGTTCCCCCCTAGCTAGAGAGCTCCAGGAATGTTAATAATTGCAATAAGGTAAAACATATGGAAAATATGTAAAGATATGGGTTTACAATGATATTAAAGAAAAACTAGTTACCTTGAGAGGATAGGAAACCAATTCATTATCTTGATAACTGGTAAATAAAGGGAAAGAATCAAGCATTTATCCTGCCTTTCCTATGTGAGCTATACCACTGGGTGACCAAATGGTAGATGAGGGAAGTATCTCTTCATATGAGTAGTCCAACTAATAAAAAGAAATGATAGAATTAGAATATCACCATATTGCAACTCCCAATGAATAAATGGAACTAGGCATTGAGCATCAATGGCTGCCAATGGTAACTGATAAACTGTATATTTATTTTGTGTGCTTTTCTAGATCTCAATTTTTAAAATTGAGGTTACAGATGAGAGAGAGAGAATGGGGTAGACACAAATCTTAAATTGATACTGGCTGAGAATTCTCCACAACTGATTAAAAGATCCATCTAACTTATTATCAAAGAGGATATATGAGTGTGTGTGTGTCTGTGTGTGTAGCAGGTAAATGCGAAGAAAATGAACTGAAAGAACACAAAATAAACTGGTTAACAGTGGGTGAGGGTAAGAGTAGGACTGGGAGATAGGGAGGTGATCAGAATAGATTTTAGCCTTATCTGTAAAATTTCACTATTTTATCAAGGAGAATATATTCATGTATAAATAAAAAGTTACTTCAAAACATTCCTGTTAAGTGAGAAGAGTGTAATCAACAGATACATCAAATATATAAAGGCAGATGATGAAAGCAGAGTCAAAAGGCTGAAACAGTGCTTCTTTAAAAGGCAAAGTTACTTCTCACAACCCAGAATTGGGTCACTGAAAACAATTTCTCTAGGACGAACATTCCCAGTAGTAGGAAAATTTCTGCAAAAATCAAGTGGAATACAATTCTGTCTCCATTAGTTGCCTTATATGTAAGGAGTACTTGGAATAGCTTTAGAGGATGACGAAAACCCCCAAAATTCATTCACATAAAATAAAAACTACTTCAACACTTAAAAACAACAACAAAATACACAAAGGTCCTCCACACAAGCTCCCCGAGGTAGGCTGCTCCTGCCTTTGGCGCTCTGCTCCTGCTGGCCCCCCCAGCGGTCACACGCCTCCACCCTCGCTTCCTGCTGGCCGCTGTTCAACCGTCACCTCCTCAGAGAGCTCTTTCTGACCGCTCCCATCTCTGGAGGAGCACTCGATTCTCCCTTCTCTTACTCTGCTTTATTCTACTTCCGAGAGCTATCACTGCTTGGCACGTCACACGCTGGCAATGTTTATGGCTTTACTGACTCACTCTCCCTCTGGAATGTGAGCTCCATGAGGACAGGACTTGTCTGTTTCCTTCCTCGTGGTGTCCCCAGCACCTAGAACAGGGCCTGCCATGTAGTGGGGGTCAATGATTATCTGTTAAAGAAATGGTTGAATGAGGTCCCCAAGCTCTGTGGAAGCTTCCCCCAGCTGAAGCCCCAGATGGAGGTTGAGAAGGGGCAGAGGGAGGGAGAGAGGGCTCACCTCCACGTTCCAGACGTAGGAGCTGTGGAAGAGCTCGGACCACATCTTGTCCACTTTGTTGATGTCCTTGACGTCCCAGATGTAGATGCTGTGGTCCTTATACACGCAGGACAGCCACTGGTGGGTGGGGTCAAAGGTCAGCGCCACTGTGTCCGGGAAGACCGTTTCCGCCTTCCTGCGGAAGAGGAAGCTAACAAGGCCGCACAGATTACCTATCACCATCAACGTCATTGTGAGCAGTGACAGACAACTCTGCTGACATTTGAGATGCCTCCTGCCCAGCAATGCTATCCCTCATAATATTTATGTCTGTCCCTCTCCCCACTCCAGCTCCACTTCTCCCTCATCCCTCTTCATTAGCTTTGCTTCTAACACAGAGGTTGCAAACTGGAAACTTCTGCCTGACCCCCGAGGGCCTCTGAGTTTTCAACTCCTGTCAACTATTTGTGCCCCTCTTATCCCATCAAAACCAAGCCCCTATCCTCTCTTTCTGAGCATGGATGGATAATGGGCATGCTCTTCTGGAGTTCTCTCTCCTTGGCCCCATCAACACACAAACAAAAATCCCTGCGCAAGCGGGGTGGGGGCCATCCTCTGGCCTGGGGTCTACCCTACAAAGGCTACAATTTACTAAGCAGTTACAGTGTGCCAGACCAAGGGCTTTAGCTGCATGGAATTCTCACAACCACCATGAGAGGTCGATACTGTAGTTTACAGATGAGGAACTGAAGCACAGGGAGGTGCACTGACCTGCCCAAGCCACACAGCACACAGCAGAATGTGGCAGGGCTGGGCAGCCTGGCTATTGCAACCTACCACTACCCTCTCTTTCCTTCACAACACTCAGGTGTCTCTTCCAGGCTATTTCTAGGAAAAGCTATCCAGGAGCCAGTGTCGAGCCATCTACACCCAGCTCCTCCCATTAAAACAGACTTACAACAAAGGGGAAGATACATCACAGTTGAGCCCTCCAGCCAGAAGGATCTAATATGCAAAAGTCTGATCACCTAATGCCAATGCCTAAAACCCCCGGTGGCTGCCCAGAGACCTTATAATAGACTACAAGCTCTTCCCATTGGCCTCCATGAATGCTCAGACCTCCTCTCCTACTATCCTCTCCCAGGATACCGGGCTCAGCCACATAGGCCCCAGACATTTCTATAACACACTAAGCCCAGTGTGTCGTCCCTTAAGGCGTTTTACATTTATTGTCCCCACTGCCTGGGACCCAGCTCTCCACACAGCTGGCTCCTCCTCACCAGAGAGGCTTCCCCTGGCTACCCACTGACTGTAGTCCCAATTCCCAAGTGTTCTCTGTCCTGAGTCCCTGCTTTATTTCACCCAAGCATTTGATTCTCTGAAATTGTCTAGTTTGTGTGCACTTGTTTACCACTGAGCTCCCTCACTAGACTGTAGGCTTCCAGGTGGCAGGTTTTACTGTAATCTGCTCCAGCCCAGGGCTAGCACTCAGTAGCTGCTTAAGAAATGTTTGCCACATGAATGAACACATTCTATTACATTTGTGCCTACTCTGGGCCATAGGCTGAGGTATTTCTTCTTCACGGCATTTACCACTATCTGAAATTACGTTGTTCTTCCTTCATTTGCTCATTGACAGCTACTTCCCCCACCCAGCCTCACTTCCCATCCCGCTGCTTGCCTCAGGAAGCAGGGACTTGGCTGCTTTGTTTGCTGCTCTACTGCCCAGGGCTTAGAGTAATCACTCGTATTTGTAGGATGGACAGACAAGTAGATGGATGTGGAACATGGATGGATGCCAGGGGACAGGCTATGAGGGTCCCTCCCCCTCCCCCTGCTGGGCCGTACCTGGGCTCCAGGCCCTGCGCCACGTCCACACCGAGGTAGTGAGGCTTGGGCAGGTTGGCGAGGTAGTGCAGGCTGTGGGCCTGGAAGATGCGGACTATCCCATCTGTACAGCCGCAGAAGATGAGCTCCTGGCTGACAGACAGGCAGGAAGAAAGGGAGACCTGTGGGGGCAAAGGGGGCCCAAGTAAATTGGGTGCTTCATGTAGCCTAGCTCAGGGACACGGGAACTGACAGAGCAGCCTCCGGCTTCCAGAGAAGAACCCCGTTTTAGTACGTTTTAAGATCTGTGGAACTAGGCTATAGCCTACAGTCGGTATTGAAGGAAATGTGCCAGCAGGCAGACAGAGGCATGAATCAGGACAGAAATGTCATTGATATTTGCAGAGGAATTCAGCTGGGCATGGAAACTATCTGTTCAGGAGATTGTGACTTCAGATAGGTTACCTGCAGGAACAAGGCTGGATTTTAGTTTGAATTTTGAAAACAATTTCAGAAAGACTATACTTCAGAGCAGCAAAGAAAAAAATGACTTTAAATAGGAAGGACTGTCTATTCTACCAGGACAAGTTGATAGGAGAGGCAGGAAATACCAACTCTCTGGACACAGATGAGAGTTTTTCCAAATCTATTGGGACTTAATTCATGAGTCATTTAAGACAACTACTCAGGCACCGAATATCTGTCTTTCGAAAGCTTCTGACTTGCTTGAGAGCTGGTTAAGTTCTAGCAAGAGGATTCAAACAAGAGAAAAACAAAATGAAGTTTAACCCACTAGGAAAGACAGGTACAACTCAGGCCCCGACACCCGGCCATCCACCATAAAGGCTCTGGATGTGACAGTCATGAGAGAATGCTAGGAAAAGGAGCATAAACTGTGCTATGCCCACCAAAGGTCAAATGGACAGCCAGGCTCAGAAGCAGAAGAAAGCTTGGGCTCAAACTCTCAGATACTGAAGGAATTATGTAATCTATTGACAAATCATCCCTCAGATTAAAATGTTATGTATTTTGTGTAGTCAGTTTTTTAACTGAAGAGTTATTAAATCAATGGTACCTTAAATTTTTTTAAAAAAATGCAGTCCTCCCACAAGCCAAGAGTGTTCAATGAAGAATAAAAAGGTGAACTGGATCAAACAACGACGGGAAATCATTATAACCTCAACCCCCAATTACAGAGTGCCAGGCACCATGCTAAGTGCCTTATACGTATTATCTCATGGGACTCCTTTATCAACCCTATGGGGTATGCAGCAGTATTCTCATTTTACAGATGAGAAAACTGAGGCCCAGGGAAGGGAAGGTGTTCATATAGAGATGTATAAGGAAAACAAGAGATCAGCCAGAGCTTGTGTGGTCAACTACCAGCAGGGAGGCTGTCGAGCACCTGCGGAGGCATGCCAGGGGAAGAGAACGTTTCCACCATAGACGACAGAGAGGGAGGGTGGGTTACCTTCAGGTTGATCCACTTTTCCAGCACTCTCTTCTCGTTGAACTGGCAGAGGAGGCCCGAATAGGACACGCAGAAGGTACTGCCTGCCATCCGGCCTCGGCCACAGGCCACACCGCAGAAGACATTGTTGTGCAGCTCCCCCAGGATGCCTGAGCGTCCTACCAGGGGCACTGTGCCTGTCACCTGGAGGCAGAGCAGGACACAGTGAGATACTGCCCACACAGCCTGGCCCTGTCACCAGAGGACATGACAGAGCTAAACAAGAGAACTCTAAGAAACTCCTCTCAGTAGAAGAGAAGGAAAGAAAATCCAGAACACACAGTTCCAGGCAGAGGGACTGGAAGGCAGCAGCTCTGGAATGAGGCCTGGCCCCAGGACTGGGGGTTCCCAGCAGGTCAGCACATGGGGAACAGGCATGCAAGCAGAAGCCAGACCCCCGAAAGGCCGCACGACCTCAGAAACTACTGCTCCCAAATCTCAGATACAGGAACCCACACTGCCCCTGACGGTTACCCCCTCAAGGCCTGGCTGAGGCAGCAGGGACAGAAACCCACCTTCGCTTCAGTGGAGACTTCCAAGAACCAGAACCTCACATGCCGATTCCCAACAGTGACAAAGTAGCTGCTGTCCTCGGAGAAAGACAGGGCAATGACCCTGCACGACACCTTGTTGGAGGCTACCACAATGTCTTTCTGAAAGAAATCAGTGCAGAGACCCTCATGCCAGCACCCACCTCATTGGATCACTTGCACACTTGCTCTCAGCCCTGGGTCTCCCGCTCTCCCTGACTCCAGGCCTGTTTTCCTCGGGCCCTTTAGAGAGCTGTTTTATGGGGAAACTAGTGTATGGTGCTCTCGTGGTTCCCAATCTACAGAGGAGGAGGCAGGCTTGGAAAGGACCTCCATGTGAGAGAGTTCTAGAGCGCTGCCTGAAGGCCCAAGCTCTTCAGCCTGCCCGAGGTGTGGCTGCTGGCCACAGCCAGGAGACGAGGATGATACCACCCACAGTGGCCACAGCCAGGGCTCTTGCTCTGGGCCCTGCACTGTGCTGAGCCCTTCACAGGATCATTCATGGAATCCGCTCAATAGCCCCACGAGGGAGGCGCTTCTCCCCACAACCTGCCAGGCTCATAGCAGGTTATGGGCAGGGCCAGGACCTGGTACCCACTTCTGCGACTCCAAGCCCCACCTAACTGTTCCCAAGTCCAGCCTCCCAGTGCATCTTAACTCACTGAATCCTCTCAACTCAAAGGGGTAGATACTATTGTATCCATTTTACAGATGAGGCAATGGATGCACAGAGAGGTTTAGTCACTTGCCCCAGATCACAGCTAATCAATATAAAAATGGTTATAATAATTCCACTGCATGAGAACTTGTCGTGTGCCCTACTAACAAGCACCCAGAACAGAATCAGAGTGTGGGGCTGAATGAATGAGCACTTTACCAAGTGATTTCAATTAGTACTCACAAAGCCTGAGATTCAGGGTGCTCCGACAACTGGCCACCTGTCCACATGCCCACCAACTTGCTCTCACCTTCCAGTCCCAGACGTTGAGTACCATGTCGTGCTGATAGCCCATCGACACAATGTGCTTCATATTGGGTGAGAAAGCCACACAGGCCACGCCGTACTTGTGGCCCAGCATCTCTGCCACCTGGCTCTTCTCATCCACGTCCCAGATGCGCACGGCAGGCCTGTGCCCGTTCTGGGAAAGTGAGGGTTGTTACTGTTGCTTGGCTTTGTGCCAGGCAGGGAGAGAGGGGCTGTCAGGGCTAAAGTTGGCATTGACCCAGGGTGTGCCCGAGAGCCACCTCCCCATCTGCCACACTCAGGAAGAAGTCATTTTAGGGACTCAGTGGACCTGGTGAGGGCAGAACAAATGGTTTCCCAAGACCCCTCCCAATCCACTCAACCATGATCACAACTCACCTCTCCCGTCACTATGTACTTTCCATCAGGGGAGAAGGCCAGAGCACTCAGAGACTTCCTGGGGGCAAGGTAAGGGGTTGATCACAAGTTCCGCTGATGGTGGGTGGCCAGATCCCAGCCCTCTACCCAGCTCCAGCCCCCAAGCCTCACAGAGCCAGAGCTGCCTTTGCCCAGAACAGCATGACAATGCTTTCCCTGCACTCATCTGCTGCCTGGGGAAATGGGGGTAAAAGAAAAGGATCTTCCTTCCTAAAACCCCAAGCCCAGATGGGGTGGACACTGTGTGGGGAACCTCCTTTCCCCTCCCTCTACAGTCTGGGCTCTCTGGGGATGAGGCTCAAGGATCAGGTGACTCTGATATGCAGCCAGGGTGAAAACCCCCGTGCTGGCCACACCTCCTCCTAAGACAGACCCACTTGTGGCTGAACGTGGCTACCTCCATGCCATCCACTTCAGATCAGGGTCACCCACTCCAGTGCCCACAGGGATCAGAGCCAACACGGTCAAGAGGAACCAGCGAAGGGGAACCCGAGCCCACTGCTGCCACAGGAGAAATGCGTGCCCCAGGAATCAGAATCTCTCATTTTTCCAAAACAAGAGTGACACCTAGGTTTTTGTGTGAAAAACTTTAAATGCTCTCAACTAATTCCAATCTTTAATACATGCTGTGTTGGCCAAACAATAGTCTATGGACCTCTGGTCTGTCAAAGTGAGGCCCAGTGAGAGGACACTCTCAAACAGGAGGTAGCTATACTTCCAGAGGAGGCCAAGGCTCGGAAAGGAGAAGTATCCTGCCTAAGCTCACACTGTGAATAAACACTTGAGCCGGGACTGGAGCCCAGCTCTCCCCTTATCACCACAGTGCCGAGACCCAGTCAGGAGCTAAGGGTCCAAGAGTCCTCTTCCAAGAGGGAATCTGGGCCCTACCTGTCACACCTTATCCATCCACCTGGAGAACAGGTGCCAAAGGGGCTGAACTTGAGCTATGCTAAGGAGTGAGGTGGGGTGCCTCCCCCAAATCAGAACCCTACTGGGACCACATCCCCAGGATGACAATCAGCCCCAAAGCGTCTCCCTTGGCCTTCGGCTCAGGGACAAGAGCCTTCCCTAGTAAACGCCTTGGAGGCTCAGAGAGGAGCTCCAGATTTGGGGAACAGAGACTGGCTCCACAGCTGCTCCTCAGGCCCCAGCAAAGGCAGAGGGAGATGGGCCTGCCACCAACTTTACAACTCCTTCTTCAGCCTCTTTGCAGTTCTTTCAGCCTCCACTCTTATCAGAAGAAAAGCAGCGGGAGGGATCTTTTAAAAAACCCAATCCACATTCATTCACTGATTCAGGAAACAGTTAAATGCCATCAATGTGCCAAATACCATTCTGGGGACATGAAAGTGAACCAAAAGAAAATCTCTGCCCTCACAGAGCTCTTATTGTGGAAGGGAGACAGACAATGAATATATCTCATTAATAAGGACATCAGAAAGCATACCTGAACGGAGTAAATTTTGTGGTGAAAATTAAAGCAGGAAGGAGAGACAGAGCCTGCTGGAGGGCTGGGGGTGTGGAAAGCACATCCCTGGCCAATATATGGTTTCCATTAGCTTTTCTCTGCACACAATGTGATATCCAGCCCCTTCCCCAAGGCCCACGTGACAGGGCTTCTGCCTGCTCCAGTCTCATCTTCCCCCAATCCTGGCCCACGGATACTTGGCTGCTCCTCTGTGCTGGTTTGGACGTATTATGTCCCCCAAAACGCCATTATATTTGATGCAGTCTTGCGTGGGCAGGAAATGTACTGGTGTTGGTTGGGTTGGAGACTTTTGATTGGATGTTTCCGTGGGGATGTGATCATTCAACTGTGGGCGAGATCTTTCACTGGATAATTTCCATGGAGGTGTGGCTCCGCCCATTCAGATGGGCCTTGATTACTGGAGCACTATTCAAGCTCAGACAGAAGGAGCGAGCTTGCTACAGCCAAGAGGGACACTGAAGAATGCACGGAAGCTGAGAGAGTTGCTGCAGCTTACAGAGACATTTTGGAGACGAACTTTGAAGCAGACTTTTGCTCCAGAGAAGCTAAGAGAGGACAAACGCCCCAAGAGCAACTGAGAGTGACATTTTGGAGAGAAGCTGAAGCCTACAGAGGAACGCTATTCTGAAACCAGAACTTGGAGCAGATGCCAGCCACATGCCTTCCCAGCTAACAGAAGTTTTCCGGACGCCACTGGCCATCCTCCAGTGAAGGTACCCAATTACTGATGTGTTACCTTGGACACTTTATGGCCTTAAGACTGTAACTTTGTAACCAAATAAACCCCCTTTATAAAAGCCAATCCATTTCTGATATTTTGCATAACAGGCAGCATTAGCAAACTAGAACAACCTCAAACAACCCAAGATTCTTAACCACCACAGACCTTCGCTTTGGCTTGCTGTTCCCCCCAGTCTGGAACACTCTCTACTACCTTCATATGGGTCACCCCCTCACTTCCTTCAGGCCTCAGCCTTCGGGTGGCCATCCCTGAGTCCTCTGATTTGGCTTTCTCCCCACCCTCTGCCTGCAGACCTGCCTTAACACAGTCCCCATTATTTTCTCTATGGCACTTTCATGGTCTGCTAGTACCATGCATACTGGTTTACAGCCTGTCTCCCCCACTGGACTGTCAGCAATCCTAGAGTAGAGATTCTCGTCTCTTGTTTTGCTATGTCCCTAATACATGGAACAATACACAGCAGAGAGCAGGCACTTGGTGAATGTAGCTGAACCCATGGATGAGTGAATGAGTGAGTCACCCCTCCCCACCCCACCCCACACCGTGAGACCCTCCAGGCCATGTGGGGAAAGAGGGATGTGCCAGGACCCGGTCCTACCCCCACCTTCATACCCAGGCCCCAGCCTACCTGGCAGTATTAAAGATGTGCTGCTGCTTGTTCTCCTTGGGGTTCAAAATCACCACCACACAGCTGGGAAGAAAGAGGAAAACGTGCCCAAACTGGGGGGAGGATTGGGGGTCTGAGGGTGATTCTAGTCCCAGTATAAGAGCCCACACAAAGACAAAGCTCCCTCTGAACAGGAGATTCTCTCTCTGGTCTCCTCCTCCCACAGATATTTATACTGAGAATTTGAGGGCACTTAACAGTATTATCACTAATATATTCTTCAATACAAACCAGCACTTCCCCCATGGTTACATGCATTAAATAAATGGGACAGGAATCCAGGCTGCCTGACATCGGGGCTTGGGCCTTAACCACCTGTCTGTCCCAGAATCACTGCTACCACCCACCTGCAGCCACAATTAAGACCTTCATAGCACTCACTACATGAGTACTGTTCTAGAGACAGAGGGACCTATGGAATCTTCTCCACAGCTCTCAGAGGTAGGCAGCATTATCTGCTATCTACAGATGGAGAAACTGAGGCCCAGAGAGATTCACTGATGACTCCACAGGCCAAGCAAGAAAGGCTCCAGATGCTTGAGCAGCAGTTAGAGGCTGAGGCCCACCCAGACACTCACCCTGCCAGGTAGGCCACATGGCCTGTGCTGGGGTCACAGGTTAGGCCACTGCTGTTCTGGGCCGTGATGCCAAGCACTTTCTCGAGTGATACCTGCGAAGAAGAGTCTCAAGTCAGAAGCATTTTCCCCAGCCTGGGGAGCTACAGCCAGAGAGGTGGGCAGGAGCCTTGCAGGCAGGAGTGAGCAGCATGTTCAGAATACAGCAGGGAGCCCCTGAGCAGGAACAAGATCCACCAACAGCTACCATTTACCAGCCCTTTATCAGATGCCAGGTATTGCACCAGGCAGGTCACATTCACACTGTCATTATACATCCTTAAAATTTACAATGGTTTGATTACTGTTTACAAAAACAGACTACACTTGTTGCTGTGCTAGGGGAAATTCTACTACCTATTCTAAAATCGTGTTTCTAAATCTCAGTACTTAGGAAACTGTTCTGTACTCCCTTCCCCCCAGGAGCCAGCACTGCTGAGACTTTTCCAACTATTACTTGCATCCTCTCCATAGCCCTGAGTGACCATATGGTGTAATAATCCCACCGTGGTAAGGGAAAGGAAAGAGAAGGCAGGGGTTGAGGGCAGGCAGGACTCTGGGCTGAACCCCCTAAAGACCCAGCGGGGACGGGATCAACAAAAGTGGAAGCGGTCAGGAGAGACGTCTAAAGGTCAACTGGGGCTCAGTCTCACAAGAACGCGGGATCAGGAGGCGACTCGCAGAGCCAAAAAGGAGCTACGGGAGAAACGCCACGAATACGCGGGAGGCTTGCGGGCGAGGCCAAGGGTTGAGAGGTGAGGCTAGGAAAGCTGGGCAACCCCCGGGAAAGAAGGGGCCGGAAAGTGGGAGGAGCTTGGCTGAAGGGGCGGGTCTTCGGAAACGAGGCGGGGCCGGGAGAAACCTGAGGGGACGCGCCGGGGGCTGATGGGCGGGGCCAAGGGTCTGAGGGCGGGACCCGGGCGGCCCAGGGAGCTGGGAGTGGGTGGGATGCGCAGGGCAGGCAGCTCCTCACCCGGTTCTGCACCATGTCCTCGGGCGCCGCCGTGAGTCGCGTCCGCCGCCGGAGACAGAGCGGGGGAGCGGGGGACGGAACCCCCGCCATGACGGATGTTAGCTTCTCGACCGCGTCATTCCGCGCGTAGCCTGCGACTCCCAAGGCCGCCATCATCACACCGGGGCCGGGTGACCGTTACGCGCCCCAACCGCCGCCGCCACGGCCCACTCAAACAGCGAACGGCAGCGGGAAACCCGGCGCCGGCGCCCATTGGACACGGCGGGCCGCCGATCTAGCCAATCTCAAGGCTGCCGGGCGGCACTTTTGGCCAATGAGGGCTAAGAGGCGGAGTCAAGCATCAAACAGGGTGGGGCTACAGCTACACAACCGCCTTCAATAGGAAGGGGCCTGAATTCACATATACTTGATGCTCCGATCTAGCGTAGTGGTTGGTCCATTCTACGTTTTTATCAGTCACCGAGACACACAAGACTTAACTTTTGCGAGGGTAAGGGCATAACCTTCTCACCTCGCTCTCTGCTGCCACCCACGGCAGCTACCTGCATTGTGGCAATCACTCAGGGTTGAGCCGAAAGAGACTGACGAGCGGGTCGATTTGGTCGGCTCAGGCTCAAAAACGTCGTGACGCCACCGTGATAAAGGTCCCGGCGGCGAGGGCGGGCTTTGCACGGTGGTATTTGCGTTTCCTCATTCGCCACGTGACGAAGGCAGAGCTGGGGGTAAAGCGGCGGGGAACGTATTGCGCAGGCGCTGTCTTCCCTCCTCCGGCACGTGACGAGGCAGCAGCGGCCGTCACGTGAGGGAGGGGGAGAGGGCGCGGGCGGGGCAGGGCTCAGCGGCGCAGGGCGAGGGCCAAAGTGCGACCGCTGACCTGGCTACACTCACCAGGGTTTGAACCGCCATGCCCAAGTCCTGCCGGGCTCCGAACTGCTCCAACGCTGCGGGCCGACTGGGCGCGGACAACCGCCCAGTGAGCTTCTACAAGTGAGTGCAGGCATGGGGCGGGGCTCGCTGGGAGGGGCGGGGCCCTGGGAGGGGCGGGGCTCCTGGTCCAGTTTGCGGCTGTCAGAAAGTAGGAGTTCGCAAGGTGAGGAGTAGATATTCCCGGCTGCAAATAAATATTGCACGTGCAAAGGTGCAGATGCGTGGAACAGCAGGGGTAGGCAATAAACTACAGGTATTACAAGAAGAGAGCTGATAGTGGGGGGTGGGGGTCTCTGTAGGGAGAGGTGAGGTTGGTCCAGGCTTTTAAATGCAACTGCTCAATAGCTTACTCCATCCTTCCAGTTGCTCAGACTAGAAACCGTAGGGTCATTCTTACCTCTTCTCTTTCCTCACACCTGAGAAAGTAAAAATTAACTTGGACTGTAAAAAAAAAAAACCTGCCTTCCGATTTATTTGACTTAGAATAACAGACAGGGAAAATGCCAGCCGCAAAGTTAGTAGGGAAAAAAAAAATTCAAGGACATGCCACAGCTGTAAAATGACATACCTCCCCTTCTTTGAGTAACCACTGCTTTCTTTCTTACTGGGAAACTTTGTTCTCTAAAATCCTAGATTATCACAAATCTTGCTG
Organism: Choloepus didactylus; assembly: GCF_015220235.1. Lineage (NCBI taxonomy): Eukaryota > Metazoa > Chordata > Mammalia > Pilosa > Megalonychidae > Choloepus > Choloepus didactylus. The sequence continues at coordinate 18,868,213 of NC_051333.1, forward strand.
TTTGAAACTTGTGCCAGTTTGAATGTATTGTGTCCCCCAAACGCCGTTATCTTTGATGTAATTTTTTTAAATTTTATTTTATTTTGAAATAAATTCAAAGTGATAAGAACAGTTGCAAAAACAATACAAACCCCATACACAGAACTCCAGCATATCCTGACCTCCCTCCCCTGATACCCCAATCCACCAACTTTAACATGCTGTCACATTGGTATTTCTTTCCCTCCCTCCCTATCTATCATCCATCATCTATTGCTCTGTCTTCTGAACCTATGAGAGCTAGCTGCACCCATCCTTGAACAAACACTATAATTCACATATACAATTCCCATGAACAAGAACATTCTTTTATGCAATCCCATTAAATGCAGCTAAGAAGTACTAGAGATTCAACATTGATACAAAGCATACATTCTATATTCCCCCCCCCCCCCCATGTCTCAACTGTGTCCCTCAGATCCCATCCAGGGTCATCCTTGGCATTCAGTTGTCATCTGTTTAGACTGTCCTTTTTTTTTTTCTTTCTCAATTGTGGAAACATATATACAGCCTAAATCTTCCCATTCTACCCCCTCCCTAGCCTTCCATAAGTGGGATTAATCACATTTAGAATGTTGTAATGCTATCGCTTTCCCACCATCCATTACTAGAAATTTCCCTTCACCTCAAACAGCAACCCTACACACATTTCTTAATTCCCCATTGCCCCTTCCCCCATTTCTCTTAACCTGTACTCTACTTTTCATCTCTATGGTCATATTCTCTGATAATTTCTTTGTATTTACTGTGGGGCTTAAAATTAAACTCTTAAATCTATAACAATCTTGTTTTTCTTTGATACCAACTTAACTTCAATAGGACACATAAACTATGCTCCAGTATTCCTCTATTCCCCCACCTTTATATAGTTCTTGTCAAAACTTACATATATTACATTGAGTTCAAAACTACTGATTTGTCATTAGAGTTTGTGTATTTTATATCATGTAGGAAGTAAATAGTGGAGTTACAATTCACAAATTATTGACTTCTATTTGTATTCCATTGTGGTCAGAGAAGGTGCTTTGAGTATAGCCAATTTTCTTTTTTTTTAATTTATTGAGGCTTGTTTTCTGTCCCAGTATATTAGTCCATTCTGGAGAAAGATCCATGATCATTAGAGAAAAATGAGTGTCTTGGTAATTTGGGATGTAAGGTTCTATATATGTCTGTTAAAATTCTCTATATCTCTTCTTTCTTTGTTTCTCTGTTTGTAGGGTTCCTTTAGTATCTGAAGTAGGGCAGGTCTTTTATTAGCAAAATCTCTCAGCATTTGTTTGTCTGTGAAAAATTGAAGCTCTCTCTCAAATTTGAAGGAGAGTTTTGCTGGATAAAGTATTCTTGGTTGGAAATTTTTCTCTCTCAGTATTTTAAATGTGTCATGCCAATGCCTTCTCACTTCCATGGTGGCCGCTGAGTAGTCACAACTTAGTCTTATGTTGTTTCCTTTGTATATGGTGAATTGCTTTTCTCTTGCTGCTTTCAGAACTTGCTCCTTCTCTTCAGTATTTGAGAGTCTGATTAGAATATGTCTCGGAGTGGGTTTATTTGTATTTATTCTATTTGGAGTTCGCTGGGCATTTATGCTTTGTGTATTTATATTGTGTAGAAGGTTTGGGAAGTTTTCCCCAACAATTTCTTTGAATACTCTTTCTAGACCTTTAACCTTCTCTTCCCCTTCTGGGACACCAATGAGTCTTAAGTTTGGACGTTTTATTTTTTCTATCGTATCCCTGAGGTCCGTTTTGATTTTTTTGATTTTTTTCTCCATTCTTTCTTTTGTTCTTTCATTTTCTGTTCTGTGGACTTCTAGTACACTGAGTCGTTGTCCAACTTTCTCTAATCTTGTATTATGAGTATCCAGAGTCTTTTTAATTTGGCCAACAGTTTATTTCCATAAGATCTTCTATTTTTTTATTTACTCTTTTATTGTCTTCTTTATGCTCTTCTAGGGTCTTCTTTATGTCCTTTATATCCTGTTCCATGGTCTTCTTCATGTCCTTTATATCCTTTGCCATGCTCTCATTCCTCGATTGTAGTTCTTTGATTAATTGCACCAAGTACTGTGTCTCTTCTGATATTTGGATTTGGGTCTTTGGGATTGCGTTCTCCATATCATCTGGTTTTATCATATGCATTAAGATTTTCTGTTGTTTTTGGCCTCTTGACATTTGCTTTGCTTGATAAGGTTCTTTCAAGTTGTAAAAAAAAAAATACCAATCTAATTTTTCAGAAATACAAGTTGGTGGCGTACACTTTCTCTAACTAACCAGCAGATGGCGTCTGCGAGTCACCTATACCCCTCAAGTTAGTTCTCAGTTTTGTTCTTGTGGTGTGTGGGGAAATGATTCTTGTGGGGTTCAGTTGGTGAACTCAATTTGGGTGTGTTGCTGGAGCCGTCCTCCCTGAACGTGGGGCATGTGTCCCAGTGGCTAGGGAGGCAGGGCAGCTTTAATATTCAAACCTCCCAGATGTTCCTGGAGATTCAAGGCTGTTGCAAGAATCTAAGCCTTCATTTCACTTCTGTCCCCGATCCTCTCTGACGCTGACCCACAAACCACTGGCATTGACGTAGTGTCCCTGGGTTTTCCGAGCGGGCCCCCCTTCTCAGCTGTGATCTTCCAGGACCTCTGCTGAGGGAAGGCTGTGCTACATCACAAGTGCGCGCCATCCCTCAAGGTAAGCCCCGGGTTGCTGGGCCGTGCAGGGGCGCTCCCAGCTGGGCTGTGGGCACGGCCCCTGGCAGGAGTATCTCCAGCCCACCAGGGAGCGGCTGCAAGCAGCAGGGTTTCTTTCTCCTTCCGGCTCTCCCCTCTGCTCCCCTGGCCTTGAGGGAATCTGCAGCAGGCTATCCTCCACGCCAGACACCAAGAGGCCGGCTCAGACTGCTTCTGCCGTGCTTTCACTACGCGGTTTTCACCATTACAAATTCAGCCGCTCCTGGGTTTTTCCCTTTTTTTTTAAAGAAACAGTCCATCTCCAAATGCCAACCCCTGGCTTCCCCACACTGCAGCGTGGCTGCGGATCTTTCAGCTGGCTTACTCACTCGTTTCAGAATGCAGACTCCCGTTTTCACCAAGTGTACGGCCCCTGTGGTTCTAGCAGACCTTGTCCAGCTGGTGCATTGCTGAAACCGGTATTCTGGGTCACCTTCTTGTTTTTATTTAGTATTTTTCACGGAGGAGTTATTTTGCCCTGTCTCACCTAGCCGCCATCTTAGGTTCTCTCCTGATGTAACCTTGTGTGGGAAGACCTATCAGTGTTAGTTAGATTGTAATTCTTTGAGTGTTTCCATGGAGATGTGCCCCACCCAGTTGTGGGTGATGACTCTGATTGGATAATTTCCATGGAGGTGTTGCTCAGCCCATTCCGGGTGGGTCTGAATTAAATTACCGTAGCACTGTATAGGATCAGATAGAAGGAGCAAGCTGCTACAGCCAAGAGGGACACTCTGAAGATTGCCCAGAAGCTGAGAGAGGAACTGCAGTTTGAAGATTGCTCTGGAGAAGCTGAAGAGAGGACAAATACCCCAAGTGCAACTAAGAGTGACATTTCTGAGGAACTGCAGCCTAGAGAGGAACGTCCTGGGAGAAAGCCATTTTGAAACCAGAACTTTGGAGCAGATGCCAGCCACGTGCCTTCCCAGCTAACAGAGGTTTTCCGGACACCATTGGCCATCCTCCAGTGAAGGTACCCGATTGCTGATGTGTTACCTTGGACACTTTATGGCCTTAAGACTGTAACTGTCTAACCAAATAAACCCCCTTTTATAAAAGCCAGTTCCATCTCTGGTGTTTTGCATTCTGGCAGCATTAGCAAACTAGAATAGATTTTGGTACCAGAGAAGTGGGGTGCTGGTGCTGCTGTGTTTGCAAATACCAAACATATTGGAATGGCTTTTTAAATGGATAAGGGGAAGATTTTGGAAGAATTGTGAGGATCTTGATAGAAAAGGCCTAAACTGCTTTGAAGAGACTGTTTGTGGAAATACGGACTCTGAGGATACTTCTGGAGAGGCCTTGAGCAGACATGATGAATGTGTCATTGCCAACTGGAAGGGAGGTGATTTTTTTTTAAAGTGGCAGAGAATTTGGCAAAATTGAGTCCTGGTGTCAGATGGAAGGAAGAATTTCAAAGCAACAACCTGGACTACTTAGCTGAGATCTCCAGACTACATATGGAGGATGTACCCTGGCTTCTACTTGTAGCTTATGGTAAAATGCGAGAGGACAGAGATAAGCTGAGAAATGAACTCTTGGTTTCAAAGAAACGAGAAATTGATGGCCAGAAAAACTCTGGGCTTCAAGGGGGTGAAACCCCAGAAGCTACAGCCCAATGTATGGATGTAACCAAACATGGAACCCAGCCATCATTTCAGTGCAAGCCAAGAATGGAAAAGGAATTAAACAGAAAGGATTTGTGGAAAATCCTATTGTCTGACGGCTTTGACCCCTGTGTGCTTCATGCGAAGCCAACAGAATTTTTGCGAGATCTTTATAGACAGAGTCGCTGCCGGTCTGGACTGGAGGAGACAGACAAGGAACAAATTGAGGGAAAAATTTCTTCAAAGACAAAGCCATGGAGGTTGAGGTCTGGAGTCAAGAGGCCTTGGGCTGGGAGAGTGGAGCAGCCCACAGGCATGGAAAGGGTGAGTTTGCCCCGGAGGTCGAGGGTGGGCCTTCCGCCTGGATGCTACGGAAGAGTTTTGCCAACCCAGGCCCCAAAGAGGGTGGAGCACATTCCCAGGGAATTGGGGAGAGCCTGGCTGCCACCCCACTGTTCTGAAGGGGTTGATCGTGTGCCCCGGAGTTGGAAGGGAATTCGGGTGCTGCCCCGGTGTTTGAGGAGGGTGGAGCCGAGAAGATGGTCTCCCCAATGCGTGGATATGTTGGAGAACTCACCCCAGCTTTTGGAGAGGAAAGGGCTGCCACAAAGGCCCTAAGAAGGGTTAGACTCCCACTCTCTCAAGCCCCAAGTATGCAACATCGTTCTGTTAATGACTGTTGGACTTTGAAATCTAATGGAGTTCGTCCTGCGGGTTTTAGGAACTGTTTTGATCCTATTAACCCTGTTTTCCTTACTCTTTCTCCTTATGGCAAAGGGAATGTTTATCCTATGAATGTCCCTCCTTTGTATATTGGAAGCACATAACTTGTTCTAAATTCACAGATTCAGAGCTAAAGGAAAATTGTGCCTTAGGACTGACCATGCCTATTATTGATTTTGATAAGATCTTATACTTAACTATTGTTACTGAAATGATTTAAGTTTCTGTGATATTGTTGTGGGATGAATGTATTTTGTGTATGGAAAGATAATGTCATTTTGGGGTCCAGGGGGTGGAATGTGCCAGTTTGAATGTATTGTGTCCCCCTAAACACCATTATCTTTGATGTAATCTTGTGTGGGCAGACCTATCAGTGTTGATTAGATTGTAATTGTTTGAGTGTTTCCATGGAGATGCGCCCCACCCAACTGTGGGTGATGACTCTGATTGGATATTTTCCATGGAGGTGTTGGCCCGCCCATTCAGTGTAGGTCTGAATTAAATTACTGGAGCACTGTATAAGATCAGACAGAAGGAGCAAGCTGCTATAGCCAAGGGGGACACTGAAGAATGCCCAGAAGCTGAGAGAGGAACTGCAGTTTGAAGATGGCCGTTGAAAGCAGACCCTTGCTCCGGAGAAGCTGAGAGAGGACAAATACCCCAAGTGCAACTAAGAGTGACATTTCTGAGGAACTGCAGCCTAGGGAGGAACGTCCTGGGAGAAAGCCATTTTGAAACCAGAACTTTGGAGCAGATGCCAGCCACGTGCCTTCCCAGCTAACAGAGGTTTTCTGGACGCCATTGGCCATCCTCCAGTGAAGGTACTCGATTGCTGATGTGCTACCTTGGACACTTTATGGCCTTAAGACTGTAGCTGTGTAACCAAATAAACCCCCTTTTATAAAAGCCAATCTGTCTCTGGTGTTCTGCATTCTGGCAGCATTAGCAAACTAGGACAAAACTATATCAGTAAGAATGAAACATCTCACTTTTGCCTGGAGGAGCTAAATCACTTTGACACAGAGATGCAGCCTGGATTTACAATCCAGGTTCAGAGCATCAGATAAGGAGCTTCTGAGCATGATATTCCACACCCATCTTAACTTTCTTGCTTTCAAAGAGATAGGACCCTGGGCCCACTTCACAATCCGGACCTGATGTTAACAGTTCTGCTTTGCTTCCACTTTACTCAAACGCTGCTGCGTTTACATTTCACCTGAATTTCATCCTTCCCCCGAATCCAGTAATAACTCTATCTTTTCCCTTCTTTGGTGAGTTTCCCCACAGTACCTCTGGTGTGCAGTCTTCCTCAGTACCATGATAAATAAATCTTATTTTGTGAATACAGGTTTGTCCTTGGTGATCTTAGGCTGATTGGATGAGGACACATTTCTCAATCATTTCATCAGCAAGTCGCTGTCCTGTTGGCATTCCCTTTAAACTCTGTCTAGAATTTGACCACTTCTACCCCCACCCCTTCGTCCCCCATCCTGGTCCTGGCCATTGTCACTTCCTGGCTGGACTATTTCAGTAACCACCTCACTGGTCTTCCTGCTTCCGCCACAAGCAGCCAGAGGGCACTTGTTAACACCTGTGTCCAATTTAGTTCCTCCTCATCTCAGAACTCTCCCTGGCTTCCGCTCATTCTATAAAAGACAAGAAGATCGGGCTGGAGTAGGCAGGAAGCAGGCCTACAATGCCCTACAAGAGCTGGTTTCCCAATAATTATATGACCTTGTCTCCTCCCTTCTTCCCTTCACTCTCTCTGCTCCAGCCTCACTGGCCTACTTGTTATTTCTCTAGCAGGCCATTCACAGCTCTACCCCGGGGCCTTTGCCTCTGCTGTTGTCTGCCTGAAAAGTTCTTCCCTTTATATCATCACCTTTTCAGTGAGGCCTTCTGCGACCACCACCCTATATAAATTGTAAATCTCCCCAGACACACCCATATTCTTCCAGCCCCCCTCCTGCTTTATTTTTACCTTGAATGCTTATCGCTATACCGCATATTTGATGCATTCATTCATGATCTCCCCCACTAGAACATCCGCTCCAGGAAGAGAGGGATATTATTTTGTCTTGTTCTGTGTTGTGTCCCCAGTGCCTAAAACAGTGCCTGACATATAGTGGGCGCTCAATAAATACTCGTTGGGTGAATTGGATGATGTTCCAGTTTGGCAATGCTGCTGGGATGCAAAACACCAGAAATGGATTGGCTTTTATAAAAGGGGGTTTATTTGGTTAGACAGTTACAGTCTTAAGGCCATAAAGTGTCCAAAGTAACGCATCAGCAATCAGGTACCTTCACTGGAGGATGGCCAATGGTGTCCGGAAAACCTCCGTTAGCTGGGAAGGCATGTGGCTGGCGTCTGCTCCAGAGTTCTGGTTTCAAAATGGCTTTCTCCCAGGACGGTCCTCTCAAGGCTGCAGCTTCTTGGGGCAAACTCTGGGCTAGTACCTCCAAAGCATCAGCAAAACTCTGCTCTCAACGGCTGTCTTCAAAATATCTCTGTAAGTTGCAGCTCCTCTCTCAGCTCCTGTGCATTCTTCAAAGTGTCCCTCTTGGCTGTAGCAAGCTCGCTCCTTCTGTCTGAGCTTATATAGTGCTCTAATAAACTAATCAAGGCCCATGCTGAATGGGCGGGGCCACACCTCCATGGAAACTATCCAATCAGAGTTAGCACCTACAGTTGGATGTGTCGTATCTCCATGGAAACACTCAAAGAATTACAATCTAATCAACACTAATATGTCTGCCCACACAAGATTACATCAAAGATAATGGTGTTTGGGGGACACAATATATTCAAACTGGCACAACTGGGGACTCAGGCTGAAGGAGCCACCCCTACCTGGTGTCATGGGAGGGGGAAAAGAGAAGATGGGGGTACTGCCCAGTGATTCCTGGTAAATTTTGTATTCAAAAGTGGCCCATGTCTTATGACTCCCGGGGATGAATCTGGACCCGGCATCTTGGAATTGAAAATATCTTCTTGACCAAAAGGGGGAAGTGAAATGAAACAAAATAAAGTTTCAGTGGCTGAGAGATTCCAAATGGAGTCAAGAGGTCACTGTGGTGGACATTCTTATGCACTATATAAATAACACCTGTTAGGTTTTAATGTATTGGAATAGCTAGAAGTAAATACCTGAAACTATCAAACCAACCCAGTAATCTGGACTCCTGAAGACGATTGTATAACAATGTAAATTACAAGGGTTGACAGTGTGATTGTGAAAACCTTGTGGATCACACTCCCTTTATCCAGCATATGGATGGATGAGTAGAAAAATGGGGACAAAAACGAAATGAAAAATAGGGTGGGATGGGGGATGGTTTGGGTGTTCTTTTCTTACTTTTATTTTTTATTCTGATTCTGATTCTTTCTGATGTAAGGAAAATGTTCAGAAATAGATTGCAGTGATGAATGCATAACTATATGATCGTACTGTGAACAGTTAATTGTACGCTATGGATGATTGTATAGTATGTGAATATATTTCAATAAAACTGAATTTACCTTAAAAAAAATGAAGGAAAAAAAAAAGTGGCCCATGTCAATTTCAGTCACATTCCTTTGGCCAAAGCAAGTCTGTAGCAAGCCTCACATGGATTGGGTAGAAATACACAATCTACGTGTAGGGAGGGGCAGCAAATATTTTGAATGATAATACAGACTACCACAGAGGTTATTTTTTCTCTCATATAAAACAAGTACAGAGGTTGACAGACCAGCACTGGTGTGTGGCTCTTCCATCTTTCTCCACCATCTTTAGCCTGTAGCTTCTGTCCAAGATGGCTGCCAGCATCCCAGCCATTATGTCCACATTCCAGACAGGAAGAAAAGAAAAGCAAGGAAGAGCAAAAGGGGTTTAACTCCATACTGAGTCAGCCACCTTTACAAAGGCTTCCTAGAAATTCCACCCAGTGACAATTTCATCAGTCTCCCTCAACCGCAAAGGAGGTTGGGAAATGTATTCTTTTAGCTGGACATTTAACTACCCTGAAGAAATTTTGGGTTCTGTTAGTATGGAGGAAAAGGAAAATCCCTAGCAATGTGTGTCACTCCATTCTCTAGATAAGATAATCAGTAACTCTAAATAAAAAGGGAAACACTGGCTGTCCACCTAAGGTAGGTCTCTAGAGAGATTGCCCAGCCCAAGTGTCGCCACCCAGAGGAACAAAAGGGAATAAGAACAAGTCCAAACTACTGAGCAGTTTTGTGATATTTCCTTGCCTCCTTTGCCCCTTGAGCTGCTCTGATTCCATTTAAGAGCCCTGTCCCATTTAGGGCAATCCCAGGTGTCCCACACAACACTAAAGCATTCATTGGCCAGTACTTGGTTATATACCCCACCTAGCTGCAAGGGAGCCTGGGAAACAGTCTTTTAGCAGGGCACATTTATAACCTCAAATTAAGTTGGAGATTTGTTAGTAGGGAGAAAGAAGAATGAATATGGGGCAGACAGTTTGTAGTCTCTGCTGGGGAGCGGGTAGGGAGTGCAGCCACAAGGTCCAGGAAAAATGGGGCTGGTGAGAATATTGTCCCAGATGGAGGCTGAAGGGACTGCAGCAACCACAGTCCCTGTCCATGTCCCCTGGGCTTCTGCTCTTTGGTAGCCACAGCTCTTCTCTCAGTCAGCCATTCTGTCCTCTTTTACCAGCTGGGCTGAAACACTGTCCCTCCCAGTGTTTTTTTATGCAGTTATGAGCAAATATGAATATACAATGTTATTTCCCCCATTGTACTAATTTCCTATGGCTGCTATAACAAACTTGGTGAGACATGGATTGACTGTATTATTTCAAGCTGCATAGTAAATATTCCAAAATTTAGTGGCTTAAAACAACAAAAACTTATTTTCTCTCAGTTCTGGAGGCCAGAAGTCCAAATCAGTTTCACTGGGCTGAAATCAGTGTGCTCTCTTGGAGCCCTGAGGGCAGAATCCGTTCTTGCCTCTTCTAGCTTCTGCTGGCTGCAGGCTTTCCTTGGCTTGTGGCTGTTTCACTCCAGCCTCTGCCTCTCTGTGGGCACATTGCCTTCTCCTCTTCTCTCTGTGGTAGTATCTCCATCTGCCTCCCTCTTATAAGGATACATGTGATTGCATTTAAGGCTCACTCAGATAATCCAGGATAATTTCCCCATCTCAAAATCCTAAAAAGTTAACCACATCTTCCACTTATAAAGTGGTATTAACAGGAGGTCCTAGGGGTTAAGACATGGACATCGTTTGGGGGCCATTATATGAGACTGACCATGGCATTACAGTTCATCAAATGTCTCCACATTCTGTTTTACAGCTGCATCATATTCTTTCATGTGGATGTCCCGGGTTGGTTCACTCTGTCTGATACAGGTGGTCTTGTCCACCATTCTCTAACACTCATTACTCTTGCTTTTTAACAAAGAGAGAGCAGGTCTCAGGCTCACGGCCCTCGCCAGGCAAAGTTATTTAGACTGCCTTTAATAACGTTCTTTTTGTTTTATGGTTAACGTCAATGTATGGAATTGATACTGGCTTTCCATTTTCAATTGTGGTGTTAAGTTTTTCTTTTAGGTATCTTTAATATTTAAAGTGGGTCAATTTAAAGAAAACCATTAAGTAAATAATGGCACAGATATGGAAAACATAGTGAAGGTGGGACATGGATGACTGGGTGTATTAGTTATCTCATGCTGCATAATAAAATATCCCAAAATTTAGTGGCTTAAAACAACAAACATTTATTGTCTCACAGTTTCTGGCAGTCACAAAAGGACTAACTGGCCAGAACTCAATCACGTGGCCATCGCTGCCTGCAAATGGGACTGGGAAATGAGGTCTTTATTACAAGCAGCCTTGAGCCCAGGTCTGAATAGAGACCTGTATGAGAAGGCAAGAACAGATGTTGGGGACAGTGGCAGCAGGACACAGGAGCAGTGGGACACCTTTAGAGGGTGCCTAATCAGATTAATCCCCACCCCTCTCCTGGAAAAGCTTTTATTTCATTCATTTTTTAATGGGTGTTTTCAAGCATATGCAAAAAAAAAAAAAATAGAATTGTATCATGACTACTTAGGGACCCACCACTCAGTTTCGCCAGTTAACATTTTGTCAATCTTGTTTCATCTACCACCACCACCCACACATGCCTTTAATACATTTTTGATCCACAGTATTTTAAAGTAAATCCTATATGACTCCTGGGGATGAATCTGGTCCCGGCATCGTGGGATTGAGAATATCTTCTTGACCAAAAGGGAGATGCAAAATGAAACGAAATAAAGTTTCAGTGGCTGAGAGATTTCAAATGGAGTCAAGAGGTCACTCTGGTGGACACTCTTATGCACTATATAGATAACCCATTTTAGGTTTTAATGTATTGGAATAGCTAGAAGTAAATACCTGAAATTTATCAAACTGCAACCCAGTAGCCTTGACTCTTGAAGATGATTGTATAACAATGTAGATTACAAGGGGTGACAGTGTGATTGTGAAAACCTTGTGGATCACACTCCCTTTATCCAAGTGTATAGATGGATGAGTAGAAAAATGGGGACAAAAACAAAATGAAACAATCGGGTGGGGGGGATGATTTGGGCATTCTTTTTTATTTTTATTTTTTATTCCTATTTTTATTTTTTCTGGCATAAGGAAAATGTTCAAAAAATAGATTGGGGTGATGAATGCACAACTATATGATGGTACTGTGAACAGTTGATTGTACACCATGGATGATTGTATGATATGTGAATATATCTCAATAAAACTGAATTTAGAAAGAGAAAAAAAAATAAAGTAAATCCTAGACATCAGGTCTTTTACCCATAAATATTTCAGAAATCCTAATAGATGACTATTTTAGAAGCATAAAACATTACAGTTATCACATCTAGCAAAATTAATTCTTTACAATCATCTAATACACAGTTCAGGTTCTATTTTCTCTCAGTTGTGTTAAAAATGTCTTCTTGCAGAATGATCTTTTGCAAACAAGGTCCACATCTTGCATTCGGGTTAATGTTTCTTAAGTCAGTCTTAATCTATAATTCTCCTCCCCTCATGTTATATGTTTATGGAAGAAACTTTTTCAGTTGACTGTAGGCTCCACGACCTTCTAGATTTTTCTGACTTTATAAACTGCTCCCTCAGCTCACGTGGGGAATAGATTGGTAGTGGTGGGGTGAGGGGTGGGCAGGGAGACCCCAAGGAGGCTGCTGCAAAACCCCAGATGGGAAAAGATGGAAGCTGACTGGGAGGAGCAGTGGGGTGGGCTGGTGCTCGGTATTGCAGAAGCAGAGAAGAATGGGATGTGGGTGTGAGGTAGAGAGCCCCTGGGTGCAGGGCAGGGCCGTTTCCTTCCCATGAGGAGGCAGGCGCTTGGAGCCCAGGGACCTCGGGTGTACTGTCTTAAGGGAAACCCCTCTCCCCCGCAGGTTCCCGCTGAAGGACGGCCCCCGACTGCAGACCTGGCTGCTGCACACAGGCCGAGAGTCCTTGGGGCCCAGCTGCCACCAGCATCTGTGCAGCGAGCACTTCACGCCTGCCAGCTTCCAGTGGCGCTGGGGTGTGCGTTACCTGCGGCCCGACGCGGTGCCCTCCATCTTCTCCCAGGCTCCGCCCACCAAGGTGAGTGCTGGGCTGTCCCGCTGCTGGAGTCTGACCCGCAGCCTTCCCATTTGCGGAGGTCCCTCGTGGAGTCTGACCCTCGGCCCTCCCCTTTTGAGGAGAGCGCCTCCCTGGGATTGGGCCTCACCGGAGGGAAGTTCCCCTTGGAATCTGGTCCCCCAACTCCTGCATCCTGAAGAAATCCCCCTTGGAGTCCGGCCCTGATGTCCCCACCCCACCCCACGCCTTATATTCCAGACGCTGAAGAGACCCCAAAGCGCGTAGAAGCCAGTCGCTTCGCTCCACCTCCACAGGAGTCCGCGCCCCAGCCCCGGGACCCCGCCATCCTGGCTCCTGGTCCAATGCACCTAGTGGTGCCGGGACCCCCACCGGGGGGCCCCGAAGCCGCGGCCACCGTGCTCCTGGCCCCCCTTCCCCTTCCGCCTGCTCCCTCGGGGCCGCGCCCGGAGTCCTCCTCCCAGCACGCCCGGCTGGGACTGGGCGCGGCGCTGGGCGCGCTGCAGAGGCGCGTGCGGAGGCTGCAGCGGCGCCACACTCGGCACCGGGCGCAGCTGCGGGCGCTGGAGGAGCTGGTGCAGCAGCTGCGCTGGGAGGGCCTGCTGGCGCGCATGCGCAGGGGCCTGCCCGGCCTGGTGAGTGGGGGGCGCACACTGTGTGTGTGTGTGAGCGCCTTTAAACTCGGCTCCAGTGTTTGAACATCAGAGCGTTTCACCCATGTTCCCGAGCTTCTGATATTTTTTTGACAAAAAGGAAAGTCAATCTGGCAATGGCCAGCAACCTTTGGTGGCAGCCGAGTAGTGGCTCCTCCCTTTATTAATGATATTCAAGGAGCCCGTACTCTGCTGGACATAGAGTTAAGGACATTGAAAACTCACTATGACCAGGATATTTTTATTGTCCCCATTTCCCAGATGAAAAAACTGAGAGACAGAAAGGTCCAGTATCTCACACAAACTCCTGCAGAACCAGTATTAAGCATAGTTGCCTGGCTCCAGAGGAGGCCTGTACTCTCCTGTTCACCACGTCCCCACCTAGGCCACTCTTTGTGGATTTATGTTCCCTACCCGACCCCTGAGGGCTTAAATTTGCAACTTCTGTACGAGAGGTTCCCAGACCCCACCTAAGGCCTTTTTGCCCCTATATTTTAGTGCTAGTCATTTGCTGTTTTGTGTGTTTGTATGCATGTTTTTTGAAAGAGAGAGAGATGGAGGGGTGCCATTTTTTTTTAAATATCAAACTTGGACCAGGTCTTCCCCCTGCTTCAAACCCCAGGGTCATGCTTGCGGTTCTCAGCCTAGCACCTGTGACTCTCAGGGCCCAGCCTGGACAAGAGCGTTAGGGTTGGGGGTATCAAGAGGGGGCCCTGTAGTACCTCTGAGGGTACAGTGCCTTAAACTGAGCCAGTGGTTTGGACATGTCCCACAGATGTGATTTGTTTGGCCTCAACAGTGCTCTAAAATAATTTCTGGTCTTTCCTAAAGGCTCAGCAGATCTGGCAGCCCTGGGTTCAAATTTCCAGGTAGTAGCTGTGTTCTGGCTGCACCTGGGAGCTTTAAGTTTGAGACTGAGCCTTGGGCCACCCTGGGGCACAAGGAAGATAGAGGGTGGAGGGGAGTTAGAGCTCAGACTCAGGCCTGCAGCTTGTCATGGAGCCTGCCAGGGCCCCTGGGCTGACAGTGTCTTTCTCTGCCTTTCCTCCCCCTGTTGGATCCCTGTCTCCTTCTCCTTCACCGCCCCCCCATCTCTCAATCTCTACCTCCCTCCCCCACATTCATCTTTGTCTTTCTGCCCCCCATCCATCTCCCCATCCCCCATGTCTCTCCATCTTTCTCTGCCCCTCATATCTGTGTCCTTGTCTTGCCATATCTGTATGCCCCCACATCTCTTCTGTCTTCCCATGTCTTTGTCCCCCCATATCTCTCTCTGTGTTTCCCTCTGGCTTCTGCCTCTCATATCTGCTTCCCTGTCTCCCCATGTCTCTCTCTGTTTCCTGACACACACACACACCTCGGCCTCCCTGTTTCTTGCCTTTTCTGTCTTTCTCTACCATCACTCCCCTGTGTTCTCTGTCTCCTGCATCCTTGCCTGGGATGGCCCAGCTCCCTGGACCTGAGGAATCCCGAGCCTTTACCATCATCTGTGGAGGGACTGATGTAGCTGTGGTCCTTGCATAAGACTCTGCGCCTCCGACACTGGACACCAAGCCTGAGCTTCTGGACACTTGGGCCCCCAGTACATAAGGGTCAGGACTGACAGTGTCACAGGACAGATGAGAAAAGACAGAGGATGAGAGATTCGCTATGCACGGGCTTGGCCCAGCACCACTGCTCATGCCCAGAGACTGACCTGGGCGGGTAGCAGTGCCTCTCTTGAGTGCCTGGCTCCCAGGGACCCCTCCCAGCCAACCTGAGCCTGAGCCAACCTGAGTCCTCATCAGTCCTCATTCCCCTGGGTACTAGGCCCCTGCCACCGCCCGCTCGAATCCTTCCATTCAGTAGAACAACTTCAGAGCAGACCAAGGGTTGTTTGTTGGGGGAGAGTTGTACCTGGTTCCAAAGAGCCCCACATGCCCTTTGCCAAGCCCAGTGCACAGCTGGGATACAGCAGTGAACACAGTTCACAAAATCCCTTCCCTCCTGGTGCTCACATCCTGCTCGAGTAGATGAACCAGTAAACTAATAAACGAGATAATTTCAGACTGTGATAAATGTTATAAAGGATGAGTGAAAATGTAGCTGAGAGGCCTCTGGCTTGTGGGGAGACGGCAGTGGGAGTTTTCTAGCTCTCCCACCCCAGATGCTGATGGCAGCACCTTTACCAGCCCTCCGCCAGCAGCTTCTCCCACACAGTAGCCTGAACCAGTTTGCCTACAATGAAATTTCGTTGTCTGCATTTAAAGCACATTCTTTCTGAGTTGCTGTGAATAAATTTGGAATGATCCTGTATATTTTCATCTAATGGAGAATTAGCTATATCTTGAATAAGTATTGCTGCACTGGACAGCTTCAGGATATTACTCATAATGTCAGCAAATGGGAGTCCGAATCCTGATGGACTGAAGCAGATTGGCCTTGACCAGATCTGGGATGATCTCAGAGCTTGAATCCAGCAAGTTTATACAAGACAAAGTAGGGCAAAATCCAGATATATGGAACTGTACACTCATATTTAGAACTACTGCACAAATGTCCACCAGTTAAAACCAGACGTGAGGAGCTGGAGTCCCTCCTAAATCTGGAAAAGGCCTGACACTTGGAGGAGCTCAGTTTGTTGGCTTAGAATTATGCAAACGACTTAAAGAATTTTTGAGGAATTACATGACAAATCTTAAGGATGGAAAAGATTTAATGGATGAGAGTGTACTGAAATTTATACTCAACAATGGGAAGATTATTTTCAAGCAAAGCGTTGAATGGAATTTGTGCCTACCTCAGTTGACATTGGGTTTGCCATGAATGTGATGAAGGAAGAGAAGGAAAATATGAAATCTATACACTTGCATTGGTGACTTGGAGAGATTTTCTGTTCAGGCCATTGAATAAACAGCTAACAAGCTGTTTTAAAACTGATTGAAAAGGAAAGAAATGGTGAAACCATCAATACAAGACATTAGTGGAATGATGCATTTGCAAAGGGCTCTACATTAACAGAATATAAAGAATCCTTCGAATCTCAATTTTTGGCTGACACTGAGAGATTTTACACAGGAGGGAGTACTGATTCTTGCAGCAGAACCCCATTACTGAATATATGAAAAAGGCAGAAGCCAGTCTGTTTGAGGAACAATGAAAAGTTCATTTCTGCCTCCATGAAAGCACACAGATGAATTAGCAAGAAAATGTGAGCAAGTACTCATTGAAAAACACTTGGAAATTTTCCACACAGAGTTTCACAATTTATTGGATGCCGGAAAAAATGAAGATTTGAGTCAAATGTATAATCTTGTGTCTAGAATCCACTATGGCTTAGGAGAATTGAAAAACTTCTGGAGACACATTAAGAAAGAAGGTCTCGCAGCAATTGAAAAGTGTGGAGAAGCTGCATTAAATGACCCCCAAATGTATGTACAGATAGTGTCGGATATTCCTAAAATATCATCCAAATGGCTCAGTCATCCAGTAAATCCCCTGAGTTGTTGGCTCGATACTGTGATTCCTCATTGAAGAAAAGTTCCAAGAACCCAGAAGAGGCAGAAGTAGAAGATACACTCAATCAAGTGATAATTATCTTCAAGTACATGAAGAAAAAAGATGTATTTAAAATTTCTATGCAAAATGTTGGCCAAAAGAGTCGTACACCAGAACAGTGCAAGTGATGATGCCGAGGCAAACATGATCTCTAAATTAAAGCAAGCTTGTGGTTTGGAGTAAATCTGTAAACTTCAGCAGATGTTTCAGGACATCAGTGTAAGCAAAGACTTGAATGAGCAGTTCAAGAAGCACCTGACAGATTCAGAACCACTAGACTTGGATTTCAGTATTCAAGTTCTGAGTTCTGGATCATGGCCCTTTCAGCAATCTTGTACATTTGCCTTGCCATCAGAGTTAGAATGTAGTTATCTGTGATTTACAGCATTTTATCCTAGCCATCACAGTGGCAGAAAATTGACATGGTTATATCAACTGTCTAAAGGAGAATTGGTAACTGTTTAAAAAACAGATCTTGCAGGCATCTACATTGCAGGTAGTGATCTTGCTTCAGTACAATACAGAAGATGCTTACGCTGCACAGCCAGTGAATGATAGCATGCAAATTAAATGGATATTTTGGCACAAGTCCTACAGATTTTATTGAAGTCAGAGTTATTGGTCTTGGAAGATGAAAATGCAAATGCTAATGAGGTAGAATTGAAGCTAGGTACCTTAATAAAATTGTATCTTGGTTATAAAAATAAGAAATTAAGGGTAAACATCAATATGC
Organism: Choloepus didactylus; assembly: GCF_015220235.1. NCBI lineage: Eukaryota > Metazoa > Chordata > Mammalia > Pilosa > Megalonychidae > Choloepus > Choloepus didactylus. The sequence continues at coordinate 18,885,829 of NC_051333.1, forward strand.
CAATGAAAACCAAACAAAAGCAGGAATTAGCAACCACACACAAAAATATTGAGAAAGACCACAAACTATTGATTCAGGTAACTATTGTGAGCATTAAGAAAATGAGGAAGGTTCTAAAAAACCAATAGTTACTTGGAGAAGTGCTAGCTCAGCTCTCCTCAAGATTCAGATTCAAACCTTGGGTTCCAGTTATTAAGAAATGCATTGACATTCTGATTGAGAAAGAATATTTGGAGGAAGTAGATGGTGAAAGGGACACCTATAGTTACTTGGCTTAACCCTTCTAGAAGGGTCTGACTGTGTGACTTGCAGCAAAAAGCTTATGATGGAAATAATGAAAACAAATGTATAGCAGCCAGGCTGCTGCCATTTGGATCTCCCTTTTTTAAACTGAGACCAAGACTTCCATCAGATAGTCTCAGATTTACACTGGAACTGTGCAGGATTGATGCATTTCAAGTCTTTAAATACAGAAACCCATGCCATTTAATTTAATTTAAGAACAGAGAGGAATTGAACGTTCCATGCGGAAGGCTGCATGCTACTGCATTTAAATCAATACATTGGCTACACGATTAACAGCTGTCCTCTCAAGCAGCACTTAGAATATTGGCAGCACTTTGAGAGCAAGTCTGAATAGACCCACGTGTAATCTGCTATGAAAAAAGATTTGTATAGTGTTTCATTTTTTAATGTGTGGAAATAAAGAAAATTAAAGGATTTCTGTACCAAAAAAAAAAAAAAGACCGTAATTGAAAGGAGCCAGGTGGAGAGAGCTCCCTAAGGAGGCAAGGTTTGAGCAGAGGTCTGGATGACGAGAAGGAGCTAGCCTGGAAGGCTGTGGGCTGGGTGTTCAGGCAGAAGGAAGAGTCCCTAAAAGGACCCCGACTCTTTGAGTGTCTGACCAAGGAGGGCGTAGTGTTACTATGGAGAAAACTAAAGCAGGGAAAGAAGGAGGCAGGTGTGGCCACAAGGGTGCGATTTTAGGTAGGGAGAGTAGAGAAGGTCTCACTGAAAAGGCCCCAATAAGTAAAATTCAGAAAGAGTGGGGAGTGGGGACTATTCTAGTTTGCTAATGCTGCCAGAATGCAAAACACCAGAGATAGATTGGCTTTTATAAAAGGGGGTTTATTTGGTTACACAGTTATAGTCTGAAGGCTATGAAGTTTCCAAGGTAATGCATCAACAACTGGGTACCTTCACTAGAGGATGGCCAATGGCGTCCGGAAAACCTCTGTTAGCTAGGAAGGCAAGTGGCCAGTGTCTGCTCCAAGTTCTGGTTTCAAAATGGCTTTCTCCCAGGATGTTCCTCTCTAGGCTTCAGCTCCTCAAAAATGTCACTCTTAGTTCTCTTGGGGCATTTGTCCTCTCTCAGACTCTCCGGAGCAAAAGTCTGCTTTCAAAGGCCTTCTCCAAAATGTCTCTGTAAGCTGAAGCTCCTCTCTCAGTTCCAGTGCATTCTTCAAAGTGTCCCTCTTGGCTGTTGCTCCTCTTCAAAATGTCACTCACAGCTGCACTGAGTTCCTTCTATTTGTCAGCTCATTTATATGGCTCCAGTGATTGAATTTAGATCCACCCTGAATGGGTGGGGTAACACCTCCATGGAAATTATCCAATCAGAGTCATCACCCACAGCTGGGTGGGGCATGTCTCCATGGAAACACTCAAAGAATTCCAATCTAATCAGCACTAAAATGTCTGCCCCACAAGATTGCATCAAAGAATATGGCTTTTTCTGGGGGACATAATACATTCAAACTGGCACAGGGACCATGCAGATGTCTGGGGGAAGAGCATTCCAAACAGAAGGAACAGCCAGTGCAAAGGACCTGGGGTGAGGAAGAGGAAGGAGGCCAGTATGGCTGGAGTGGAGTGAGGAAGGGGGAGACTGGGAGGAAGTGGGATTGCAGCAAGGGGAGGTCCCTGATCTGTTAGTAGATCCCTGTAGCTGTATGTGGCCACAGATACTGGAGGGTGGGGGTATACAGAGCATGGAGAAAAAGGAGGAGGCTGCTGCGATAGTCCAGGGGGGAGAGAATGAAGGGCCAGGATGAACACTGGGGGATCAGAAGTATTGTGGAGATGGGGCTGCTGGGCCTGCCATGGTGGGAAGGAGTTGTGGAAGAAAAAGTCACCCAACCCTGCTCAGGCTGGGGTGATTGTGGACAGAGCAGGACGCAGCCCACCCTAGGTGTGATGGCCAAGCCAGCACGATTGAGCCAGGGACACTTGGGTCTTGGGGTGGCTTCAGGAAGACTTCCCGGGGTAGGTACAGGTTCTGAGAGTGTTGGAGGGGTTCTGACAGATCTGCTCCCAACACCCCTATGGCCACTGTAGCATGGTGATGAGTTCAGGTTCTACAGCCAGGTTACCTGAGTTGCAAGTCTTAGTTCCACCACCTACATGCTTTGTGTCCTTGGGCAAGTGGCTTAACCTCTCTGGGCTTAGTAGATGCTGTGTGAGCACTGGATGATGATGATGAAGATTATGATATAATGATGTTAGGAGTCTACCAAATCACCTTTTTGAGACACCTCCTATATAAGGCAAGCATGGAGGAAGGGGTCAGGTCTGCGGTCCCAGAAAGTGTAAACACCCACCACCGCAACACACCTAGACCCCTGCCCTAACCAGCCTGGTTTGTACAGGGTGGATGAACAAAAAAGACATGCCTTTTTCCCCATTTCTTTTTGCCCTTGTCTCTGCTTCATCTCTCTCCTGTCTTCGTATCTCACATCCTTTTTCCTGCCCATTTCTTTTTCATCTCCCTGTCTCACCGTGTCTGTCTCCTCCCCGCTGCCTCCAATCCCTTCTTCACAGGGAGCAGCCGCCCAGAGTCTCCTCCCCCGCTCCTGGTTGGGGATGAGACCGCGCATGCGCCCTCAGCGTCCCTCCCTCTCCACCCCCATCCTCTGTCGGCGCCGGGGGCCTCGTCCCCTTCTCTCTGTCTCCCTGTCCTCCCCCGTCACATCCTCCGACACCCCATTACTCCCACAGTCTCCCCAGTCTCGTCTTCGGTCTTCAGTCTCGGCTGCACGAGGTAAGATGCGAAGAGGGAAGGGCCGCGGAGGAGGGGAGGGGCGAAGCATCCTGCATCCCGAGATAAACAAACCCGGGAGGGGGCGGCGGAGACTGAGGAGCCTGACGCTGGAGAAGAATGGGGGGCTGGGCCTGGGGGAGGTGGTAGGCGCTGGGCCCACATACATACCGGGGCCCTCCGATGGGGAATGGGGCTCCCGTCTCTTATGGTTTCCCAAGATCCAGACCTGGGGGCGGGGGCCACCCTGGGCCTTAGTTGCTTCTGGGAGTCTGCACCCTGGAGCCTAGGGGGTTCCTTCTCTAGCCAGTCTCTGCCTCCAGGATTTGCCTGAAGGCCATCCCCAGCTCTGCACCCGCCCCCCCCGGGGGTCACTGAGGACCATGACTAAGACGGATCCTGCCCCAATGGCCCCGCCACCCCGGGGGGAGGAAGAAGAAGAGGAGGAGGACGAGCCCGTCCCCGAGGTCCCCAGCCCCACCCAGGAGCGCCGGCAGAAACCTGTGGTGCACCCCTCGGCGCCTGCCCCACTCCCCAAAGACTACGGTAACCACCTTCCCCACCCTGGAATCTGGCCTGGAGCCTTGGATGGCCAGGGAGGGAGGGCTGAGCTCTGCCAGCCGTGATGGTGGGAGCATTTTAGTGTATTTGGGGTTGGTCCTGAGAAGACTGGGCTGCTGAACCCTTGGGCCCCCTTCATTCGTTCATTCATTCATTCACCCACGGGAGCATGGAATAATCCCCATCTTTGACTCATGACATATCATTCAGTCATACAGTCATTCAACAAACATTTGTTGAAAACCTGCTCTGGACCCTGCTCTATGCTAGGAGCTGGGGGCACAGCACCAGCCGAGCAAGACAGACCCAGTCTTTGCCCTGACAGAACTCACAGAACTCAATAATAACCACAAAAATAAGTATAAAAATATAATATAAATATATAATTACAAGACATGAGATTGTGTTTATCAAGAACATTTTTCAAGAGGTTTTTAACACATGGTTTCCTTGAGGAGGTAACATTTGAGGGAGACTGGAGGGTGAGTTCGGGTTTAACCAGGGGAAAGGGGTAGGGATAAGGGTTCCAGGAGGGGGAACCACAGGAGCAAAGCCCTGAGGTAGGAGGGTGTGGACCTGAGAGGGTGGCCTTTTGGAGAAACTGAAAGTGTCTAATCATTCACCAAGCAGTATTTCTCCAGGGTTCCTCCGTGAAGCCTTATGCTGGGTAATGGGGATTTAATGGCAAGCAATCCAGGCATGATCCCTGCTCATGGGAAGTAAACTGGATAAATTCAGATTGGGGTCTCTGTTATGAAAAAAAAAAAAAAAAAAAACAATAAAAGATGGAGATGTAATAGAGACAACTGGGGGCAGCTACTTGAGACAGAGTGGTCAGGACAGGTCTGTGTGAGGAGGTGGCATTTAAGAGGAGACTCAAAGCATGAGAAGGAATCAGCCATCGCAGAGCTGGAGAAAGAGAGTTCCATGCCAAGACCAGCAAGTGCAAAGGCCCTGAGGCAGGACTGTGCATGGAGCAGAAAGATGATCATGGGGCTGCAATTATAAGAAGCATATCTGAGCTGAGGTGAGAGGTGGGCAAGGGCCAGATCTGGAAGAACCTTCATGGCCACAGCAAGGACTTTGATGTTTTCTAAGTTTGACAGGGGGACAGCAGTGAGAGGGTGAGATTTAAAAGCAGAGGAGTGGCAGGTCTGATTTATATTTTTAAGAGCTCCCTCTGGCTACAGGTAGAGAGGGATGGAGCTTATACAAAGTTGGATAAAGGAGGGAGGTTTTAGAAGACACTGACTGGGAGTACACAGCAACTGTGAGATTTAGAAACCAGACACCAGGTTTAGAGAGTAGGCACCCACCAGGATGGGGCAGGAGAGACATCATCTGTGGGCATGTCACCCATGGAAGTGGATCACAGAGGCTACAAGTTGACTTCAGTCTGATGTAAAAATAAGAAATCATCTGGGGGGCTTGGGGGTTGGGACATCCACCCCAGGAAACTGGAAGATCCTTGGAAATGCAGCTGAATATGGCTGGAGCCTTTGGGCCAGGGGGGAGTCAGTCTCTAGCTGGAGTCCCTGAGAAATTCTAATAGAACAAGGAGGGTTTGGTCACAGAATGTGAAGGAATCTGGAATGTGGTCTAGGACAGAGAGAGGGCTAGAGTGAACTCCCTGAGGGATGCAAGTATTTATGTATTAAAGTTACCATTAATTCAGGAGAGATTGACTAAGCACCTACTGTGTGCCAGGTACTGTGGTGGGCATCAGGGATAAGAGGGTGAACAAGGCAACTCAGAAACATGGCGTTTGCATGCTAGTGAGGGAGACAAGTGAGAAAGGAAGAGAAAAAAAGGGGGGGGGCAGGAATGACAAAAGAGGGGCAGAGTTATGTGTTATGATTTAAAAAATAAAGTAGGGTAGTACATGGAAAAGAACAAGGGTGCTGATTTAGACAGGGTGGTCACATTTGAGCAAAGCCTAATGAAGATATGGAGAAGACCATAATACGTGGGAAAAACGGGAAGTGCAAAGGCTCTAAGGCAGGGATTTTGGAGGGATAGGAGAGAGGCCGATGTGGCTGGAGGGGAGTGAGTAACGGGGAGGGGGCAGAGGAGTGACGGGCAGATTGTGCAGGGCTGGGGTGAGGACTTCAGCCTGTGCTCTGAGTGTGTTAGGATTCGGGGGATGTCGAGGGGTAGGGGTGGGGCTCTGAGCCAGGGAGGGTCATGACGTGCCTCAGGTTTTAAAAGGAGCACATGGGCTGATTCCTGGATACATGTTCTATGTGGTAATTCCCTGGGCTCTGTGTGCTCAGGTCATTCATTTGCTCATTTTTTCAACACGTGCTCAACCCTGCCGTGTGCCACGCCCTGTCCAGGGTGCTGACACTGCCCGGAGAGGGATGCCCATCACAGTTCCCACTCCTCCAGTCTAATGGAGGAAGACGGAAGTCCCTCTGGGCACCACCCTGGCTGGTCACAGGTTGGATCCTGCCCATGGATGCATTGCATGCAGACGACTGCATAGTAGTTGAAGAATTGGGAGATTTTCTTAAAAACCAGGATTTCTGCCCCCCCCCCTTTTTTTTAAATATTGGAGACTTGTCCAAACTGCCCACACTGCCGGGGGAACAGTGGACTAGACTTAGCAGCCCCCAGGAAGGCTTCCTACCACACTCATTTCAGGGAATGACCGATTGGAAATCTTTCAATATTTCAGGACACTCTGGGCATCCAGATTTTTGTGTGAAACATGATTTTGAAACCTCGTGCTGGCCACAAAGAAAATGCCTGTGGATTGGCAGTGGCCCAGCACCACCAGTTTGAGACTTTGCCTTAGGGGGTCTTAAAGGCAAAGACCTGGGTGGGGTTCCCTTGCCTCAAGATGGAAGGAGGGGTCAGCTTTCTTAGGGTGACCGCGAACCTCTCACCACCCCAGCCTTCACCTTCTTCGACCCCAATGACCCGGCGTGCCAGGAGATTCTGTTCGACCCCCAGACCACCATTCCCGAGCTGTTTGCCATTGTGCGCCAGTGGGTGCCCCAAGTCCAGCACAAGATTGACGTCATCGGCAATGAGGCAAGATTACTGGGGAGGGCAGGGAGGAGGGTGAGGGGTCCCCACGTGTTTGGGTAACCTGCCTTCGTCCCCTGGTGTTCCCAGATTCTGCGTCGAGGCTGCCACGTGAATGATCGTGATGGACTGACTGACATGACCCTGCTCCATTATGCGTGCAAGGCGGGGGCTCACGGAGTGGGTAAGAACCCCAGACCCCAAAACCATGAACCCCAAACCCCAAGCTCCCAGACTCAACACCCGTGAAACCACTCCGAACCCAGGCCCTAAGACCCTCATCCTGAACCTGGAACCTCAGATTCCAAAGTGCAGCCCTGGAGGCTCAGGGTCTTCCCCATGCCCTGGGCCCGCGCTCTGGAGGGAGGGGCCCAAGCTGACCCGGAGCGTCGCGCAGGGGACCCCGCGGCGGCCGTGCGTCTGTCACAGCAGCTGCTGGCGCTGGGCGCCGACGTGACCCTGCGCAGCCGCTGGACCAACATGAACGCGCTTCACTACGCGGCCTATTTCGACGTGCCCGACCTCGTGCGCGTGCTCCTCAAGGGCGCGCGGCCGCGAGGTGAGGGGCGGGTCCCAGGGAGGGAGGAGGGCTGGAAGGAGAGGGAGGGCATCCCTGGGAGCGAGGGCCGGAGTGCGGGGGGCGGGAACCTGGGTGAAAATGGCAGAGACGGGGTGCAAGGCCGGGGACGTGGGGTGAAGGAGGCGGAGACACCGAGTGATGGGGCGGAGCTGAGGCCTGGGAGGGGAGAGGGGACCGGGATCCGAGAAGACAGAGAGGGCGGCAGGAGGTAGGAGGCGCGGGAGACGGGGCGCTGAGGTCCCCAGCCCGAGGGGAGGGGAGGACCTGCTCGGAGAGGGTCGGTGGGGGGAGTGGCCGGCGCGTGAGGGGCGGGGCTCCGGGCCGGGGGCGGGGCTCCGCGGCAGAGGCGGGGACCGCTAAGGTAAAGAGATGATGGGGGAAGGCTAGGAGCTAGGGGGGCCGGGCCCGAGGGCGCTCACCCAGAACCCTCCTCTCGCCCACCTCCCAGTGGTGAACTCCACGTGCAGTGACTTCAACCACGGCTCAGCGCTGCACATCGCGGCCTCCAACCTGTGCCTGGGCGCCGCCAAATGCTTGCTGGAGCACGGTGCCAACCCGGCGCTGCGGGTACGGCCTCCCTGGCCCGCATTCTCTCCCTCCCTCTCCCGCCAGCAGGTCTCTGTGGAGGACCAGGCGGCCCAGAACCTCCTGCTTTTTCTTGAGGATCCCAAAATACTACAAAAATCATCCATACATTCAACAAATGATATAATAGCTGTTAAGTCATATGAGCCCTATTTTACAATGGGGAAACTGAGGCAGAGAGATTAAGGGACTTTTCCAGCATCTCCCAGTAAGGAATATCTTTTCTTTCAATCCTGGCTGACCTTGGGGGCCTGTGTGTAGACAGCATTTAGAGATCACAAGGAAAGTAGAGTTGAGGCCCTCTGTGAAGAAGAGGATTGGGGTCCCCATAATCCTTCAAATGATCTTTGACCCCTGACCCCTCTGTTACCAGATCCCATCCCAACACCAATCACTCAGCAGCATCCTGAGCACAGATATCTTGTGGGGACATGGCCTGAACCCCTGAGGCCCTGCCTCTCTTAATTTCCCGTTAGCCCAGAGCTTTACTCCTGGCTCTGTACCACTTTCAGTGCTCAACCCCCATGTGGCCCCATTCCAGGCTTGGAGTCTCTGGGGAAATGGCCTCCCTGAGGGCTGACTACACTACTAAGGTGTGGCCCTCATTCCCTGTTGGCTCCACCCCCAGTCTCATCCTCAATTCCTTGAAACACATCCCCAGCCCGGGCTCTCAGGGACTCACTTCCCTGGAGCTGTGGTCTGCACCTTAACACCCCATCCTTCTTATTCCTGTGTTGGCCTGTGGTGTCACCCAGGCTTTTCCCTGCTATATCCCAGACAGGGTCTCAGGGGCTGTGGCTTCCCTGAGGACACAGACTGTGCCACTGAGTCCCCACTCCCTCTTTTCCTCTTGGCCCCCAGAATCGAAAGGGACAGGTGCCAGCAGAGGTGGTCCCAGACCCCATGGACATGTCCCTGGACAAGGCAGAGGCAGCGCTGGTGGCCAAGGAGCTGCGGACACTGTTGGAGGAGGCTGTGCCGCTGTCTTGCGCCCTCCCCAAGGTCACCCTGCCCAACTATGACAATGTCCCAGGCAATCTCATGCTCAGCGCACTGGGTCTGCGCCTGGGAGACCGCGTGCTACTCGATGGCCAGAAGGTCAGGGACTTGGAGTGGGGCAGGGGAGGGATGAGACTCAGAGGTGGGTGCCCGAGCAGAGTGTAGACTGTCCCCTTTTCCTGCCTCCGCCCCCTCCAATCATTCACACTCTCCTTTATTTCATCCAGCAGTTGTTCTGCGAGTGCCTCCTCTGGCCTGTGCTGAGTTCTCCGTCTGGGGTTGGGGGAGACAGGCCCCTCATCACCTGAAAGTGGCAGCCCTGGGTGGCTGTGGCTGTGATGGGGGAAGCACAGGATCAGAGCAGCTCGGTGTACCTGTGGGTCCTCCTGAGTCTGGCGATCCCCAGTCAGGCCTCCCCTCCCCTCCCGGAGTGGTCAGGACTTTGGGAAACTACAGGCCAGAGTGATCAGGCTGTGGAATGCACCGAACTCGAAGATGAGGAGGAGTGGCCCAGGGGAAGGAAAGGAGAAAGGGATCTCAGATAGGGGGAAACAGGTGTAAAGGCCTGGAGGTCAGAGAGAATCTTAGTCATCCAGACTGTCCAACTTCCATTCATTTACCTGGTGTTCCTCAGGTTCCAGCCTCGGGGATAAGGCTGTATCAGCCCCATCCTTGCTCTCATGGAGCTCTACTTATTACAGAGAGACAGTAAAGTAAACCCACGGTTAAGATCATTTCCAGCAGCAAGAGGACTGTGAAAACCATTAAATGGCTGCATTTGGTGAATCATCCCTGGTTGAGGGTGGGGGTGGTTTTAGTTGCGATGGGCCAGGAAAGCCTCTCTGAGGAGGTGATACCTGAGCTGGAGATGGGAAGGAACTCACTCTGCCAAGTTATGGGGACAGAGGAAACAGCAGGTACAGAGGCCCAGAGGTGGGAATGGGCAGTGTGATGAGAGGGGAGTTCCCAGGCCTGCAGCCACTGGAAGGAATTTGGATTTTGTTTCTTACACAGTGAGTTAAGCATTAACCATAAAAATCACATTTTGTTGCCTAGTCAAGGAAACAATTTTGCACGTCAGCCCCATCCAGAAAGCTTTCAGTACATGGTCTGATTAAATCCAGATGACAATTCTGTAAGGACTTTGAGTTGACTCTCCCCATTTTACAGCCCAAAAGACTGAAAGAGGCTCTGAGAGGTGAATCCCTTTGTTGGAAGACATTCAGTAACAACCACTGCCCCTTAGAGAAGCAGCATAGCATGGTGGTTGAGCTCAGGCCCCAGGGATTTGCTCAGGTGAACTGCAGCTTTGCCACTTTCCAGCTGTGGGACTGTGGCCAGAGATTCCACCCCTTGGGGTCAGTTTCCTGATCTGTAAAATGGAAATATTAATAGTAACCACCACTCAGGGCATTGTGGGAGGTTTAAATGAATTGAAGTGCATAAAGCCCTTAGAACAGGGCTTGGTGCCTATCAAGCGCTCTCTGTGTGCCAGGCACTGCTCTAATCCCCACATCTCTAATCCCCTCCAAATAGGCAGTGTTAATCAGCCCATTTTACAGACAAGGAACTGAGGCCTAGAGAGGTGAAGGAGCATCACCCACAGTTGCATGATGGTTATAACGGCACTCACTGGGGGCTCGCTGCAGCCAGGCAACTTTACACTTATTAAAAATGTTTCAACAAGCCCACCACCCCATGAGGTAGGTTCTGTTATTATCCCCATTTTACAGAGGACACTGAGGCCCAGGAAGTCCCCTGACCAAAGGTACAGCATAATAATAGCCCACACTTACTGATCCCTTACTCAGCACCAGGCCCTGTTCTGAGGACTTTAATTTATCTCTAGCAGCCCTGTCCAGTAGAACTTTCTGTAATGACAGAAGTGTTCCATATCTGTGCTCTCTGAACAAGTAGCCCCAAGTCACATGTGGCTATTGAGCACTTGAAATATAGCTAGTTTGAGTAGTGGAATGAAGTTCAACTTAATTTTAATTAATTTAAGTTTAAATTGTTCTTCGAGGCTAGTGATTACTTACTGCATTGGACCAGGCAGCTCTATACACTCCTGTAAGGTGGGGTCTACATTTATTCCCATTTTGCAGATGGGGAAACTGAGGCACAGAGAGGTGAAATCATATAGCTGTAAGTGGTGATGTCTGAGCTGAGATTTGAACCAGGGCTCCCTCATCATGCTGCCTGTGTGCCTGTGGTCTACCAGGGCCTCCCAAGGTCCCCCCAAGCCATATCCTCCCCTGTCTCCCCAGACGGGCACGCTGCGGTTCTGCGGGACCACTGAGTTCGCCAGTGGTCAGTGGGTGGGCGTGGAGCTGGACGAACCTGAGGGCAAGAATGATGGCAGCGTTGGGGGTGTCCGGTACTTCATCTGCCCCCCCAAGCAGGGTCAGTTCCACTCAGGGCCCAAGAAGGGTGGGTGAGGATGGGGTGGGGTGTCTGCTCAGCAGTTGTGATGCTGCCGATCAGGCAACAGGGGCTGGGGGGTAAGTGGGGAAGAGGGCAGAGGCTTGGACAATTCCTAGCCCAGGCTCTGTCCCCCAGGTCTTTTTGCCTCCGTGTCCAAGATCTCCAAGGCAGTGGATGCACCCCCCTCATCTGTCACCTCCACACCCCAGACTCCCCGGATGGACTTTTCCCGAGTCACTGGCAAAGGCCGCAGGGAGCACAAAGGTGAGGGGGGCCCTAGGGGTGGGGAGAGCCAGTCTTGGGGGCATTCTATGGGTGCCCCAGCTTCTATGACTCCTCAGGACCACACTCCAGTTTCAGAGGATGATTTCCGAGTTCCTGACTTATGTGATTCAGTTTATCCTTTGGCCCAGTACTGGCCCCACCCAGTTCTTAGGAGGACTTGTGGGTTCCCTGCCTTCTGTGACTTAGTTTCCCCTGAGGCCCAGCAGCTTCCTCCCAGTTCTAGGGAAGAATCTGTGGGTTTCCTGGCTTTTGTGACTTGATTTACTCTCAGCCCCAATGCCCCTTCCCCCTTCTTCATTTTAAAAAGACAGTTTCTGGGTTCCTGCCTTCTGTGACTCATTGGCCCCAATCTCCTCAGCTCTGAGAAAGGACTTGGAGGTTCTCCCGGTTCTATGATCAGTTTCCCCTTCATGCCTAAAGGTGCCTCCTAGTTCTGGAGATGGAGTTCTCTGGCATCTGGGATTCCATTTACCTTCAAGCCCAAAGCCCCCCAGTTCTAGGGAAGGCTCTAGAGTTCTCCTTGTTGGAATGAGGACAGGGTTCTTATGTTGGGGTTTTCCGGGTGGCAGGGGGTACCCAGGGCTTGCCCCCTACTCCCTGCATCCTCCACCACCAGGCAAGAAGAAGTCCCCGTCATCCCCGTCTCTGGGCAGCCTGCAGCAGCGTGAGGGCACCAAGGCTGAGGTTGGAGACCAAGTGCTGGTCGCGGGCCAGAAGCAGGGAGTTGTGCGCTTCTATGGGAAGACCGACTTTGCCCCAGGTTAGGGTGGGGCACCGGGCTGGGGGGCAGGCAGGGCCAGGAAGCATCCTGACACTTGCCTGTGGCAGGTTACTGGTACGGCATCGAGCTGGACCAGCCCACGGGCAAGCATGACGGCTCCGTCTTCGGCGTGCGGTACTTCACCTGCCCCCCGCGGCATGGGGTCTTTGCGCCAGCATCCCGCATTCAGAGGTGAGTTCCGGCTCCAACCCCCAACCGCCCAGGGCCCTGAGGTCCCCTCAGATGATGTGTGGATACCCCTCACCCCAGCTATGTCCATGGGGTTCAGCTCTCAGTCAGACCCTGGCCACTTGTGGATCTGACTCCTCCATCTCCCCGTCTCCCCAGGATTGGTGGATCTACCGACCCCCCTGGGGACAGTGTCGGAGCCAAAAAAGTGCATCAAGTGACAAGTGAGTTAGAGGCTGGAATGTGGGGAGGAGGGTAGGTCTGGGGGTGAGAGGAAGGGTCATAGGTTTCAGGTTTATGCTATTGACAGTTTCTAATATTTAACTGGGGACAAGTGTCCAGGAAAATGATGAGACAAGGTCCAAAAGGGGGTAGGTGCTATGGGACCTGGGGATGCTAATGACAAGGCTCTAGACAGGCACTGGGGACATGGGAAGGTATTGGAGGACAGGGGTGGTTGGGGGGGGGGTATTATTGACAAGAGCTCCAGGTGGTATTGAGAATGTGGGGCCTAGGATATGTGGGTACTGGGGACCTGGGTGGGTGTTAATAACTAAGGGTAGGCAGGTGTTAATAATGCGGGATTGCATGGATCCCAGGGGTGTGTGGTCTCAGTGGGTGTTTGCAAGGGGCTTGGGAGCACAGAGTCTGAGTGGGTCTGGTGGGTTGGGTCTGAGCCAGTGGGGTACCTCAGTTCCAGGGGGCCATGTGGGGCTCCATCTGTTATCCCTTCACCTAAGACCCTGCCCTCCCCTCCAGTGACACAGCCCAAACGCACCTTCACAACAGTCCGTACCCCAAAGGACATCACGTCAGAGAACTCCATCTCCAGGTGCGTGGCCAGCCCCTGCCCCCCTCTCCTGTGGGACGTTCAGGAAGAAGCATCCTCAAGGCCACTGGACACTGGGGTCTGGCACCCAGGAGAGAGGTTGGGGCTGGAAATCAAGGTTAGGAAAACTGTGACTAGGTAAGCTTACCCAGAAACGGTCCTTAGGAAGTGAGGCCCCACACTGAATTCCAGTGACTTCAACTTTTAAGGGCAAGTGGAGGAAGCAGATCCCCACCCCCACCCCTGAGGCTGAGAAGGCCCAGCCAGGGAGGTAAAGGCAGAATCCAGAATGGCCCAATCCCAAATACCCAGGGAAGAGCCAGAGTGGGATGGATCCAGATGATCCTGCACCCCGCATCAGGGTGTGACCCCGTTCTCCTTTCCAGGTTGCTCTTCTGTTGCTGGTTTCCCTGGATGCTGAGAGCCGAGATGCAGTCTTAGAGGCCCTGGCTACTGGACGGGACACAGAACTCCCTCTAGTTGTCTCCTGAGACATGGAGCCCCCAAGTCACCCTGAGATAGAGATCCCTGTAACACATCCAGAATAGAGTCCCCCATTAGCCGATCCTCAAACACTGAGGCCCCATTAACAGATTCCCCCTGCTAACCCCCCAGATACAGACCCCAGGTCACCCAGAAGGAGATCCCTGAATATAGCACCTTCAGGATAGTCCCCGCCCCCACCCCTAAGAGCAGACCCCCCCCAATTAACAGATTTCCACATCAACCCAAATGACAGTGACCCTCTCCACATAATGCTCCTCTACAGAGCATTCTGAGCCACTCATTACTGGATCAGAAACTGCCCCCCATTAACAAAAACCACCCCTAAGTCCCCTTGAAATAAACACAGGTCACACCTCCAGGGTAAAGACCTTCATGTCACTATCCTCCATTTAACATCAGCCCCTCAAGATGTCATCACCCCATGGTCACCCCAAAGCCCTCACACTCCAGTACCCTAACCACAGACCCCCTCCATTGACAAAGGCTCCTCAAGAAGAGACCCACATTAACCAGCCCACTTCATTCCAAATTACAGACACCAAAACAGTCCTGGAAGTGTTAATTGCAGGACCCCCAAGTCTTCCTACCCTCTGCACCCTCAAGAAACCCCCAGTGCCTTGTATGAAGCCCACCCCACATGGCCCACAGCCTCTGTGATGGCCAGGCTCCCAGAAAATTCTCTATTTTTTAAATAATGACTTCCCCCTTTGGGGGACCCCAAAATTTGGAGGCCCCATTCTGAGACTCTGGAGATCCCAAACCCCAGAGTACATAGGTCCCAAACTCCCCTGTGCCCCCAAGTCCTACAGCTCCTAGAAGACCCCAAGGCCCTAATTCCCAGGAACCCCAAATCATGGAATCCCCAAATCCCCAGGGAATCCCAAATTAAAAAATCTCATCCCAAGCCCCCCAGAAAACACCAATCATGGAGGTCCTTGTGCCTGGGATGGAGGAGACCACAGTCTGGGGATATGTATCCTGGGCTCCCAGGGCACCTCAAGCCCTATTTACAGGCCTCAGGAGACCCCAAACAGAGGAATTCCTATCCCTGAAAACTGGAGGCCCCCATACCCTGAGTCCACAGATCTTGACACCCAAATTTCAAAAGCACCAGCCCCATGGGAACCCCAAATTCTAAAGCCTCCAACTCCAATACATGGAGGGCCCCAAGGTCCTGAGGGGATCCCAAATCCTGGAGCCCCCATTTCAGTCTGTGTACTGGCCACAGGTCCAAGACACCAGATCTGAGTCACTGGCCCCAAAGGATCCCACAGCACCTAGGCCAGACCAACAGCCGGAGGGAGGACCTGGGGCCCTGACCACCGAGGACAGCTCACGACTGCCCCTTCACTGCATGCTCCCAAACTCAGCATGACCCCTGTCCCCTTCAATAAAGACATTTCTATGGCCTCTCCGCGTCGGGTCAGTGTTTGAGGAGTTAAGGCTCTGCCTCTGTACCCCTGCTGGGGGAGGGTGGGAGAGGAAGTCCTTTAAATCTTGCCTCCCGGCGGCATAGCCATGGGAGGGCCTAGCCTGCGGGAAGTCCTTCTAACAGTCTCTCCTGTGTCCCTCCTGCGGCCGGCCGCTGAGGCTACCCTTCCCATCCTGGGCCCACTCAGCAGCAGGAATGGTTTCGTTTCTATAGCTCTGATTGGCGGGTGCGAGACAACGATCAGTCTCCGAAGGGTTCCCAGCAGTTCAGAGGCCAGGAAGTGCAGCCTATTCCTGAGCGAGGCTGAAGGGGCGGACGAATTCTGAGAGCGCCGATTGGGTAGAAGGCGGGCCCTTAGGGCCTTTCTGTGTTCCCATTGGTCTGAGGACTTGCGTCAGGAGCGTAGGGCGGAAGTGGCTGGGAATGGCAGGTGAGGGGGTTGGATTTGGAAATCGGAGAGGACAGGAGTGGATGGTCAGTGTTGGGGGTGGTCGGGAACGGAGATGGAGATCCGAGCGGGCTGAGACTGGGGGATTTGAGGAAACTCAGAGTTGGAAGTCCGAGGAGGCTCAGGGTGTGGGGCCCGAGAAGTTTAGGGAGGAAGAGGGTTTGAGACGAGTCAGTCTCGGCCAAGGATGCTGGGGTGCGGGGTCGCTCGGAGAAGGGAAGTCCGAGAGGGTCCAGAGGTGGGGGGATCCGAGGAGGCTCAGATTGGGAGTATAAGAGGGCTCAGAATGGAGAATCTGAAGGGACTTGAGGCCGGAGGAGGGTCCTGTGGGTCCCCGAGTGTTGTTAGGGAACAGGGCTTATGGTAGCAGGTCTGAAGTTGTTAGGATAGGGACTCAAATCGAGGTATTTAAAGAGTGCAGCCCTGGGGATTGTGCATGGAGCTTTTGAGAAAGGCTCCCTGTAGCGAGCCAGAGGGTGTTCTTAGTGTGTCGTTTGATGGGCCTTTGGTGGACAGAGTTTGGGGGAGTGTTCGGGGTGTCATTGTGCTTGGGCAGAAAGCCTAGGACTCATTCAGCATGTTGCTGAGGCCTCAGGTTTTAAAGACCCAGTGCATTTCACGAGAGGGTGGGGGTGAGCCTAGCCTGCATGAGGCTGAAGGCTGGATCATGGCCTGAAGGTGGGAGGCTTGGTGACTTCAGCGTGTCCTCCCCTCCCCACAGGACAGGGTGTGAGGAGTTGGTGAAGATGGAGGAGCAGGATGCCAGGGTTGCAGCCCTCGAACCATTCAGGGTGGAGCAGGTTGATGGGACTGGGGGTGCAGTGGGTGAAAGTGGGGGCTAGAGGGCAGCAGGGGGTGGAGATAGGCTGACTCCTGGGTTCCTGAGCTGGGACTACTTCCTGAGAATTCCTTACTCTCAGGGTCCCGCTGCCACCCCCCCCCAACCCCCTCCACCCCCAGTAAGCATTGGTCCTTTGAGTTCAGGCCCTGGCCTGTCTGAGGACATCCTGAGCCCCACCCCAGAGGGAAGGGCTACTCAGTGATGATGGGGTTCCCCATGTGAGTCAACGGGCCACAGCTTCAGGGGTGTCTCTTTATCCCAGGCACCACCTGTAATCTACTATGTCCCAGACTTCATCTCCAAGGAAGAGGAGGAGTATTTGCTTCGACAGGTGACACTGACACCCTCCTGGTTTGTTTTTCCTTCTTTCCAGATTCTCCGTGCCCCCACCCCCCAGCCCCTATGACAGCATCCCAAGGCTGCAGTGTGGACCCCGGCAGGAAGAAGGGTGCCAGCCACCCACCACCCTCCCTGTTCCTCTCTCAGGACCACTAGGGCCTGTCACAAAGAACTTTTTCCAAGGAGCTTAGGGGAAATCAAACTGATTCTTAGAAAGGAGATGGTTATTATGGAGTTCAACCCCCAAAACGAGGTTGTTATTGAGATCAGATTTCTTGTCCTGGAATAACACACTGTAACCTCAGAGTCTCAGGAACAAGAGCTGAAACTCCCTGTTCTGAGATAGCCTAATCTTGCTATCTTAGAGAAAAGGAGGTTCTAAACCTAGGCTGAAATAGCCCAGTTCAGACTCTTGAGATTTGGGGAGTGAAGAATTTGCAGTGTTTAGATTTCTGTACTGAGATAGCCCACAAATCAGAATGTTAGAGTGAACTCTTCCCTGTGCTGAGATAGCACAGCATAGACCCAGACTCTTAGGAACTCTTAGCTCATCTGGGCTGAGATAGCCCAGTCCATATTCTTAAGGTTTGGGGAAAGAAGAATTTACCAAGTTCAGCCAGCCCTTTGCAGGCTAGCCTCAGATCCTTCGGAACAAGTTTACAGAGCACAAATCTTCCCTGGAGTCACTCCGTCTAGCTTGAGTCCCAGGAACAAGTTGTCTACAGAACACAGACTCTTTTGCTGAGACAGCCTATTCCAGACCATTAGGTTCTTGGGAGTGAGGAACTTATATATCTCAGAAACCCTGGGCTGAAATAGTGTAGAATTAGAAGATAACTGACCATTGATCTCTTGTGCTGAGATACCCCATTCAAGACCCCTGAAGTCTTGGCAGTGAAGGATTTTCAAAATACTCGTTGCTGTGCTGAAGTAGCCCAGTTTAGCACACTCCTTCCTCCCAGCAGTAGGAACAAGAAAATTTCAGAACTCAGAGGGTGCTGAGATAGCCCAGGAATCAGGAAATTACACAGTGCAGACTATTTGCTAGGCTGAAAGAGCCCAGTCCCGCCCCCGAGCTCTGAGTAGATTCAGACCATGACTGTGCAGCCCCGATAACTTTCCTCAATCCAGGTGGACACAGGTAGCTTTGGGGCCAGAGGTTTCCCCAGGGGAGAAGGCAAACAACAAAATCTCAGGAACATGTACCTTAGAAAATGACCCTCATATACTGAGAGATTTGCCCCATTTCCTGCCCAGGTAAAGGCTCCCATATTGGCCTGGGTGGGAGAATCAGGGAGGGGTGGACCTGAGAAAGGAGTGACATGCTTCCCTATTTCCCAGGTCTTTAATGCCCCAAAGCCAAAGTGGACCCAGCTCTCCGGGAGGAAGTTACAGAACTGGGGTAAGTGGCTTTGGCTGGGGGCATGGGTGCTTGTGGGGTGCAGGCTGGGGCAGGGACTGAGGTTGGATTGAGTGCATAAGAGGTTCCAAGGGACCAGCAGGATTCTGAAAGGTTGGTGGAAGTCCTGAGAGGTTGGGGGTTTCCTGATGTGTTGGGGGTATCTCAAAGGGTCTGGAGGTCTGGAAAAGCCAGGAAACCTTTGAGGGGTTGTGTGGCAACCTCCAAAGGGTCAGGGTGCTACCAGCCACTGGAGTACCCTAATAGGGGCTCCAGGTGCCAGGGCTCCTTGGTTGGCTGCCTTCAGGACCCCACTGCCCTCCCCCAGGTGGGCTCCCTCATCCCCGGGGGATGGTCCCCGAGCGGCTGCCTCTGTGGCTCCAGCGCTACGTGGACAAAGTGTCGGACCTCAGCCTTTTTGGGGGTCTCCCAGCCAACCATGTCCTCGTGAACCAGTATCTGCCTGGGGAGGGCATCATGGTAACTGCACATCCTCACCCCCAGTCCCCATGATAACTGCCTTCCCCAGACCTCTGGCCCACCCCAGGACAGGGCATCATGTTTACACACCACCCTCCATACTCATCAAGCAACCACACACCCCAACCAGGTATTCATCTTCCTGTCCCCAGCTTGGGATCCCTGCTTTAAACCCAGAGGGTTGGGGGTGGGGGTGGACTCCTGCCCTGCCCAGCCCTGGTGCCCGCTCCCCAGCCCCATGAGGACGGACCACTGTACTACCCGACTGTCAGCACCATCAGCCTGGGCTCCCACACCATGCTGGATCTCTATGAACCGCGGCAGCCAGAGGATGACAACACTTCAGAGCAGGTGGGCCCTGAGATGCTGCCCCAGCCACCTGAGGGCGCTCTGCCATGCCACCTCCTCCAGGATTCTTGGTCCCGCTCTCCCAGACACCTTCCCCTGCCTCCTCTTGGCGTGTTCCCACATCATCATCCCAGATATCCAACTTACGTGCGTGCACAATGGCCTGGATACCACAGAATCCACAGATACCCCAGTACCCCCACCTGCTGAGTGTATACCCCTGACACCCCACAGATCCCCTGACCCCACAGGCTCACAGAGGGCTCCAGTAGCCCAAGGTCCACGCAAACCCCATGTGGGACTCCCCGGTACTCCAATAAACTCTCTAATGTCCTTAGGTACCCCTGTACCATTCACTCATGGGGTGCCTCTGACATTCTCCTAGACACCCTGATGCTCTGCCCACTGCACAAGGTACCCCAACACTGACATCCCCCCTGCTATTCCAGTAGTGCGATCTGCAGTGCAGGACACCCCCAGATCCTCCTTGGCACCTCGACACATGACTTGCTGCTCTGAGACCTCCCCCCTCCCCCCAGCTACCCAGGTTCCCCTCTGTAGGGGTTGTCCATGAGAGCAGCCTCCCTGACCTCTTTCTCTGGGTGATCTATTTGTGACATCCCACTGTTCACAGAAACTCCCCCGGACATGCTGACCTGGTCTGCTCCTTGGGGCTTCCCGTTAGCCCTACATGCTCCATGATACTCTGACACCCCTTCCTACTGTGCCAGATGTCCTCACACCTCCTGCTGTCCTCAGATACGTCCTCACTGGCTCACCTCTTCCTCAGTCTGTCCCTCCCAGTCCTGGCTTCAGCCTCACCCTCTCAGCCCCAGCTCCACCCGGTTTCCTGGGGCCACAGCTCCCTTGATCCCAGCCCCAACCTCTTGGCCATCACAGCTGTAGCCCCCAGGGCCTGCTGACCCTCTGACGGCCCCATCTGCAGCCTAATTCCTTCCCGGTCCCAAGAAACTGATTTCTCATCCCCCTCCCTTCTCGGTAACCCTGCCCATACCCAGGGACCACAAAGCCGGGATCCCTGGGAGCTCCCCGGGAGCACACTCGCCCTCAGCCTTTGCCCCTGGGGCTCCCAGATCCTGGTTTCCTGACCCCGGAAGGCGGCTCACTTCTCTCCTCTACCCCACCCCATCCCACTCCCGACCTCTGGGAACCTGCTGACCCTCAGCCCGCCCCGCAGCCCCGACCACCCCCCCCGGCCTGCTACGTCGCTACTGCTGGAACCGCGCAGCCTGTTGGTGCTCCGTGACACCGCCTACACGCGCCTCCTCCACGGCATCGCGGCCGCCCGCGTAGACGCGCTGGATTCCGCCTCCCTGCCGCCCAACGCGGCCGCCTGCCCGTCGGCGCGGCCCGGAGCCCGCCTGGCCCGCGGCACCCGGGTGTCCCTGACCATCCGCCGCGTGCCCCGCGTGCTGCGCACCGGCATCCTGCTCGGCAAGTGACTGTCAGGCGACTGTCCCCGGGGGCAGCCGCCACCCTGTGGCCTTGGATCCCCCGGCAGAGGTGGCTCCCCCCCGGCTTATTTATTTTCCCAATAATTTTGTGGCAACCACAGGAAAGGATCCCATTCTAAATAAACCAAAAATATCGTTCTTTGCTTTTAGATTTTTGGGGGGTGAGGCCAGATGCTGGGGTTCCTGAGGGGTAGAAGGGGCGAGGGGGTCTGCTGAGGCAGATATGTGGGTCATTGACGGGAGGGAGGCAGAATCCAGGCCTCCTGGGGAGGGTGGGGTTATAGCTGGAACCCCTTTGGGGTGGGGTGGGGAGGTCCTGCTGCTCCTGCTGGGAAGGAAGGGGTTAAGTGCTGCTGGTGTCACCTGAGTTGGGCATCGAATTACCTGGATCCAGGTTCCTCTAGGGAGGAGGCGGAGCCTGCACCTGGGCCTCTCTGACTGCCCCAGGCCTGGGTAAGAACTGCAGAGGAGTCCTGGGGGACACCCCTGGCTAGGGAAAGAGATCTTTCTGGGATGGTCATCTAACTCCTTGTCCCCAGGTTCCCGGCTATGGCCCGGCCCGTATCTCTGGGCCCTAGACTCCCCTCAGAGCCCCTCAACCACCCTCCTGGAGCCCCTAGGGCGCCAGCCATTGATGGATGCATCATCTACCCTGCACCTGGAGAGGAGAGAATCAGGTGGGGGCAGGGCCTTTTCAAACTTGGGTCCCAAGAGGATGGGAGCAGGGGTGCGGCCCGGTGAGGGTGAGAGGTGCTGTGGCTGTGATCACTGGGGACTTGGGTGAGGTAGCTGGAAATGGGGACAGGATGGGGTAGATAAGGGGGCACTGAGGCTCATGCAGGGGCCTGTCAATACCCCCTACCTCCCAGGCCCGGGCAGGCCCAGAAACTGGGCCAGGACTCCTTGGATGCTTCCAAGCACTTCCAGGCTGGACTGAGGGGCTCTGAGCCGGCCGCTGCCCCCTGCAGATCGCCAGAGCCCTCTTCACATGAGGACCCGGTTGGGGGGAAATGCCGTGAGGTGAGCTGAGGTGACCTGGGCTGCCTCAGACCCCAGTGCCAGCTCCACTTCCTCTCTGTCCCCAGAATCCGGCTTCTACACCAGGAATGGGGCAATGATTCTAGAAAGATGCTAGCGATCTGTGGGGCATAGGGTGGGGGGCTAGGGACATACTGGGGGACTCAGGGAAATGGTTCTTGACCAACCAGTATAGAAGTATTGCAATATTTTACTGCCCAGGAGAGTATTTCAACACTGACCCTGGTATCCAGCCCCATCACAACCTCCCTATCCAGACCCCCAGGCCCAGCATATCCACTCTTCCAGGAGCCTTGAGAACCTGGGGCCCTTGAACTAGAGGTCCCCACTGGAAAGGACCCTAAGTGGGAACCTTCCCGCCCTGATATGGACTCACAAGTGGGCACTGCTGCAGAGAAAGCATCCAGAAGGCAGGGGCCTGCAGAAGTGGGGTGGCAGTGGGAGTGGGGCATCGTTGTCAGCCTTCTGGCCCTGACTTGGCCCCTGCCTTCCCCAGCGCCCCATCTCTGGCCAGGAGGTACTGGAGGCTGAGCAGGGCAGCCCGCACCTCTGCCTGTTGGGGCTGGGCCTCCGGCTGCAGGACCTGGAGCGAGGCCTGGTGCCCTGGGCATCAGCCCAGAGCGGGATGATCCAGCTACAGGTAGGTGGTAGGAGACCAAGATGGGGGGGTTGCACAGGGCCCCAGCGTGGGGTGCCACCTCTCCAGGGTGGGAAATGGGATGTTATTCCATCATGTGTCAGGTCTTTGGGTAGGATAAGGGGGTGTTACTCCAGGTCACAGGTCTCTGGGGCCCTGGTGTGTGTGTGGGTGTGATACCGTGTGTCCTCAGGCCCTACAGGCAGACCTAAGCAGGGCAGCTGAGCGCGCGGATGCTCTGCTGGCATTTGGTGAGGGGCTGGCACAGCGGAGTGAGCCGCAGGCCCGAGCATCCCTGGAGCAGGTCCTGAGGACCCTTGGAGCCCATCGAAACAGCATCTTTCAGCGCCTGTGGTGGCTACAGGGCCAGCTGGTCAGCTACAGCCTGGTATGCCCCATTCTGGTGGTCCCCAGCCCAGGCCCCAGGCCCCCCAGCCCCAGTGACCTCTGTTCTCTGACCCAGGTGCTTGAAGAGGTCAACATGCTGGACCAGGACTTGGAGGCCGAGGGGAACTTGGATGGGCCAGGACCTGGTGGGGTCTGGGGACCCTGGGCACCTGGTGGCCTCCCCACCCCTGCAGAGCTGGAGTGGGACCCGGCAGGGGATGTGGGGGGCCTTGGGCCTTTGGGCAGAAAGTCAGCCTGGACACCAGGGGCTCCCTGTGAGCTGTGCGGCCACAGGGGCTTCCAGGGCAGGGGACAGAGCCTTGAGGTAAGGGCAGGTGGGCACTCACCCACCAGGTACCCACAGGGCACTTCGTGTGCCTCCTAGCAGGGTCCTTTCCTTTCAAGACGGTCTGGCTGTCTGGGGCTTCCCCTCGACCTCTCTCGTAGTGTCTTTTTCTATCTTGGTGCGTCAGTGTTTTCCTCACTCCCTCCACCTGTCTTTGCCCCTGCATCTTCCTCTGTCTCACTCATTCTGTTTCTTTCTCTCCCATCTGTCTCTATCTCCATCCCCAACCTCATTTTCTCTCACCTCCCCCTCACTTAGCCCACTACAGCCCACCAGCCTCTTCTCCAAACATTTCAAATTCACTCCCATCTCATAGCCCCCGGATGCATATCTGGCTCACCTCCTCACTCCATTCCAGGCTCTATTCAAATGTCACCTCCTCAGAGGGGCCTGCTCTGGCCACCAAACATTATCACTCCTTCTCTTCTTTTCCCCCTAATGGCACCATAGCTGGACATTATATATCTATTTATTAATACACAGTCTCTCTCCCTCTAGAATATAAGCTCCATGGAGGCCAGGACTTGGCCATCCCCACTGTGTCTCAAACTCCTAACACGGTGCCTGGCATGCCACAGACACTCATTAAATATTTGTTGAGAGAATGAATAAATAATGTTTCTTCTCACTTGTTTTTCTGGCTCTGCCCCTCCCTTTGTCTCTTCCCTGAGATCTCTCTCTTCCCCCAGAATCTCATCTTTATGACAACCTCCTCCCCATCCTGGCCCCTCTCCAGCATTGTATCTCTTTGTTGCTGGCTCCACACCTCTCTCTTCCCACAGGACATGCTTGTGTCAGGCCTCAGCCACCGAAAACACTTCACAGGTCACCAAAGACAGTCCCTGCTCAGGAAGCCTCCGGTAAGCTGGTGCTCAGCCACGTGTCACTCAGGAATCTGGATGGCAGGTGACAGAAACCCAACCCAACTGAATATACAAAAAGGAGGATGCTATTTTTTTATGTAATTGAAAAATCCAGACATTGCTGAATTCAGGGTTTCAAATGCTGTCAGGGCTTAGTCCCTCCCTTTCTCAGCTCCACTTCCCCAAAGTGGCTTCCTCCTCAGCAAAAATGACTCCCCCGGCAGCTACACACTCACTTCCCACTGGTTTACCTGTCCCTAGGGAAGGAGAGTGCAACAGCCAAAGTCTCAGGGCTGATTCCTATTGCCCAGTTTGGGCCACGGGCTGTCCCCTAAACCAATCACAGTGGCCTGGTGGATGGCATGCTGTGATTGGCTAGATGTGGGTCAGATGCCCAATCACGGAAGGAGGGAGGTGTGGCATCAGCTGCACCTGAACCTGAAGGCCTGAGAGTAGGGAGGCATGACCCTATCCCCAGCAACTGAGCCACTGTTATCAGGAAAAGGGGTTGGATGTGGGATGAGCACAAACAATAGACATATTCCAAGCCCACGTGGCGTGCTAGGGATAGAAGGGGTGCCAGGAAAGTTGGAGAAATAAGCCCAGCCCTATAAATCTATAAGTAAGGGAAAGTCCCTGCTAAGTGTCACTGTCATCCATCCTGCTGCTGGCTGCTGTCTACTGTTAGGACAAGAAGAGACAAGCATTTCCTAAGGCCCAAGGTGTGACATTAGAAGTGGATCCTGGGTAAGATGCCTGGGTCTTGGGATGTGGGGGTCAGGGCTCATGAGGCAGCCCACCCAAATAGCTAACACTGCATTTCCCTTTGCAGAGCCCCCTCTCCTGCATCCAGGCGACCCCTGATTTTCCTCCTCCTTCTTCTCTTCCTTCTCTTGGTGGGTGCCATGTTGCTCCTACCCATGTCAGGGGGCCCCTGCTGCTCTCACGCCCGACTGGCCAGGACCCCCTACCTGGTGCTCAGCTATGTCAATGGTCCCCCCCCCAACCTGAGTCCACAACCGAGACATGTAATAAATGGTGATAGTCAAAGGATGTATGAAGATATTGGATGCTTAAGAGCCCAGAATCTAGGATGGGGCCCTGATGTGTCTGGGCAGGCCTCCTGCCTGTCTCCACAGACCCTTTTGCCTTGAGCAAAGAACACAGAACCTGTGAATCAATCCATCTTGGTTTGGTTCCCCCAGACCCTGAGACAGAGATTCAGGCACAAGTCATTTCTTTGGAAGGTGATCCTAGGGAGATTGGTAGGGGGTGGGAAGAGGGACAGGGGAGGGAGGAAGCCAAAATGGGGTAAGTTGATGAGCTGGTTGCTACTCTGGGACCTGTGGGAGATTGTGTGGAACATGCTGAAAGTTACTCCACCCAAGGGCAAGGAAGCTGCCATCCATCCCTCACTGGCTGAGGACTGTTCCTGAAGGTATCCACTTCCCAGGGCTTCCAGCCTGTCCACCTGTGAGGACCCTCAGGAAAGGCACAGGTGCTTGCCACAGGAAGGGTGCACAGGTGACATGGGCAGGGTGCCAGTGGCACCTGCTACAGCCCCTCCCCTCATCCATACAAATGCTCTCATCAGACATTCTACGTGGTGAGCTTCCAGGCGGGGCCCTCACTGGCCCAGGACTGTGGAATCCCCTTTTCCCAGAGCTTGGAGACACCAGGCTGAATTGCCATGGTTCGTTCCTGGAGTCCGGTCCCCAGCTCCTCCCTGTTCCCAGACCTTAAGGCATCGGGTCCAAGAGGTGGGAAGAGAACCAGACTCAAGAATAGAGACGAGCCCTGGGTTGGGACTCCTGGATACGCACTTAACACAGATCCCTTCTCTAATTCTTATGACCATCCAATGATGTGCTCCCACTTAACAGAATAGGAAACTGAGGCTTGGAAAAGGGAAGTCACTGGTAGCTCAAGTGACTAAAGTCCAATCCCCACTGACCATAACAGAAATGGGAATTTATTTTTCCAGGTCATTGAAAAGTTTAGGATTTCCAGCATGGTTGGATCCAGGGGCTCAAATGATGTCATCACCTCAGTTCTTTCCTGTGTTTTGGCTTCATTCTTACTCTGGTGGTGGCTGAAGCGCCCCTCAAAATCTCCAGACATACATCACACCAAGTTAGCCATCAACAGGAGTTGCTCTTCCCTGACAGTTGTAACCAGTCCCAGGGCTGATTCTTCTGGCTTGGCTCACATGCCCCACCTTCGCCAGGCGCTGCAGTCAGTCCTGCCTGTCCCTGGTGGGCTGAAAATGGGAAAGAGGAAGTCTCCAAAGAAAATTGGGAGGCTGTTACCAGAAGGAGGGAATGGCTACTGAGTGGGGAAAGGGAAGCAGAAGTCAGCATGCAGATGTAGGTCTGTTCTGTTTCAAATGCCAGGCCACGACTCTACCAACTAAGGGGTCGTAGTCTTACTGGTATGCCCAGCCTAGAGGGTGGGCAGAGTCCTGGCAGTATTGACCCAAGAGACCTGGTAATGGAGCAAATCTGTGTCATCCATTCGTTCCTTTAACAGATACTGACTGAAGGCCTGCTATGAGCCAGTGAACAAGGTAGACTAAAATCCTTGTTCCTGTGGAGCTGACATTCTAGTTGGGGAGAGACAATAAATAAGACAAGTAAAATATGTAGTTGGTCAGATGGTGATACGTGTTAAGGGGAAAATAAAGTGGGCAAGGGGGAAAGGAGGAACAATTTAAATAGGATGGCTGAGAATGCCGTGGGGAGACAATTATTCCATTATATTATAATTATAGTGAGGAAAAAAGCCTCATGGACTTCTGGAGTAGTGCTGTCCAATAGAAATATAATGTAAGCCACAAATGGAATTTTCTAGTAGTCTCATTTAAAAAGAACAGGTGATAATTTATTTACTCTTTAGTTCAGTATATCCAAAATATTATCACTTCAATATGTAATCTATATAGAAATAACTAATGAGATTTTTTACAATTCTTTTTTCTTATTAAATCTTTGAAATCTAGTGGTGTATATTTTATACTTACAGCACATCTCAATGTAACTAAATTCTCCAGTTGAAATGTAGTCCTGCCTAAAGTGTGATTAATGGAAAAAAATCTTTTACACTAGTTCCGTTTTTAAATTTAAATTAGTTAAAATTAAATAAATTACAATTTACTTCCTTGGCCCCATGTTTCAAATGCCCAAGCCACAGGAAGCTTCTGTCTACTGTGTTGGAAAATACGGATGTAGAAAGAAAGCCTCCCAGGCAGAAGAAACAGCGAGTTCAAAGGCCCTGAGGTAGGAAAGTGCCTGGCACGTGGGAAGGCCAGTGTGGCTGCAATGTGAGGGGTCAAGGGGAAGACTATGAGGAGATATGGTGAGAGAGGTGATGGCCAGATCAGTGGGGCCTCATGGGACACTGAGACCTCTAGTCTGAGGGAAATGGGAGACTTAGGAGGTTTTTGTTTGTTTAACTTTCATTCCAGTAATTTTTGAACTTGTACAACAAAAGGAGAAGGAAGAGCATTACAAGCTCTTATGGACTCATCACCAACTCCAGCCACTATGGTCTCAGGGCCAATCTACCCACTTCCCTCCCCTGAGGTTATTTTGAAGTCTAGACATTAGATATCATATCCTCTTACCCATAAACACTTTATGGAGCATTCCCCAAAGATCAGGATTCTGTTTTAAAATCTAACCATAGGAAAAAAGCAAACAAACCCCCAAAAAAAAACAAAAAAATAAAAATAAAATTGAACCGTAATACTTTCATCACCATATAAAAATCCCAGTCACCCACACCCAGGATGTCGCTGTTGGAGGGAGGGTGCCGAGCAGGCGTGATGGGAACTCGCGGTATGGCTGGCGGTTTCTTGTTGGATGTGATGAGTCTCCTGGAGTTCCTGAAGGTCCCCACCAGGCCACCTCATGCATTCTGGGCACTGGCTTGGCTCCTCAAGACAGCTTAGTTTGTGACCCAAGACAAGAATATTTTCTAGTAATCTGTGATTCCCAATAGGGTAGAGATTAGACTTTGCAGGAAAACCAGATGTTGTTTTACAAAGGCAAAAAAAAGCAGCAGCAGCAGCCTAAGTTTAATATTGATCAACTGTAAAATCTGTGAATAAAAAGCTATGCATAAGATTTTTATAAGGCCTCAGAAAATACAGGCTTTGCTTTTCTCAGATCTTGTACAAAACTGTGCCCTATGTGTGACCGTCTCTGGTGCCCAAAGATATGATAAGCAGTGAGACCCTGATACAACCATTGACTTTTTTGGTTTTGATTTTCTGTTTTGTTTCAATTTACTGAAGTTCTAAAAATAGTGCAAATTTCCATATATCCTTTTCCCAGATTCACCAATTGTTAACATTTTGCCCCACTTGCTTCACCATTCACACGAATATATTTATATATGTGCATATATTTTGGAACCATTTGAGAGGAAGTTGCAGACACCATGCCTCTTTACTTCTAAATGCTTCAGAGTGTATTTCTTAAGTTCAAAGGCATTCTCCCTTTCTTTTTTAAAATGGGGTTTCCATTTTAAGGATAGCAAAACCATTGTTTTAATGCTTTTGAGTTCTGACTGAATCATAGCCAATGGCCATCTAACTTAAAGTCAAAGGGTGCACACTCCCACTGAGACACAATGGATTCTGACCTTTCTGAGTCCTAGGACCAGAGATCGGGGCTTGATCTCCAGACACCTCAGTTTCCTGTCTTCTTAGTTTCCCAGGCTGCTATGACAAATACCACACAGTGGCTTAAACAACAGGAATTTATAGGCTCACAGTTTTGGAGGCTAGAAGACTTGCTTCTTCCCTGAAGACTATAATGTTCTGGTGCTGTCTTGCCACAGTCCTTGGGGTTCCTTGGATTGTGTCTCTGCTTCCAGTCATCACATGGCAATGTCCTCTTCTTTCTCTTCCGGGTTCCCACTGACTTCCTGTTTCTCCCTGACTATGTCTGAATTTCTTCTGCTTATAAAGAACTCCAGTAATCCATATTAGGACCCAACCTCATTCAGTTGGGCCACACTTTCACTAAAAATAACATTTTAAAGAAATCCTATTTACAAAGGATTACACTTTCACACTATAGGAATATAGATTAAGATTAAGAACACATCTAACTGGGGTACATCGTTCAATCTCCCACACTGACCTAGACTGTTGGATGAGAGGGTCCGCAAATCCTTTCAGACCTTGATGCTACAGGCCATCGCCGAACAACAGGTGAGCCCTGGGCCAGATTTCCCCAGAAGGGAGCTTAACTATGCCATGGCACCAAGGATTTCTGGCTTTGGACTAACACAAGAACTCACATTTTAGGATCCTGGACCTTGCAAAGTAGTCAAAGGCATTTTCTTACACAACTAGAGTACAGCGACCAAAATTAGGAAATTTAACAACTCAGTTCCACACTATTATTGATCACAATCCATATGCCAAATTAACTCTGTTCTCCATAATGCCCTTTTTAGCCATTTTCTTAGACCAGGAGATTCTGGTTTAACAAACAGTGTAAACATGCAGGGTTGCAAAACAATGTCCCTGAGCCTTGGCAGCAGCAGACACATGTAGAGTACACACTGCACACTGGTCCCTAGGCTTTACGCACGAGCACTCCAAGCCAAGAACTCAGGAGGTGGCTGACTTGGAAGGTGATCCCAGGAGGTAGGAGTAAGGAAGAGGGAAGAGTGAGACAGGGCGGGGGAAAGCCAAAAAACGTTCATGGGATGGTTACCACTGTGGGAAACTGAGACCGAATCCCACAGGGGACCACCGAAGGTCCGTGCAGAACACGTGGTGCAATTGTCCCACCAGATGGGACAGGCTGGGACAATTAGCCAATGACTACTGTCCCCCACGGGAGCATTAATTCACCTCCCATAACTCCCAGAAAGGCCTCGAGCAGAGAATGGAGAGGCTCAGGGCAGAAGCTCTCAACCTCCTGGGAACCCTCTTCTGCAGCAGTGAACTTGCATGGGTGGCAGGGCCATGGGGAGGGTCATCATCATTAGCTGCCACAAGATGCATTTAATTCACCAAATCAACAGGACAGCCCCACCAGGGCAGCATTATTATTATGCCCATTTCATAGATAAGAGAATTGAGGCACCAAGGTTAAATAACTTGCCCATGATCATGTAATTAGCAAGCACTGGAGCTATAATTCAAATCCAGGCATTCCAGTTCTGGAGTCCATGCTCTTAATTAACCACTGCTTCCCTGCACACTCCCTCCCTCAAATCCGGCATTCCCTTCCTCCATCTTATCTACTGGGTAAACCCCATTCGTCTGTAATACCCGGGTGCTGCTGACCAAGGACACCCAACCCCAGGGAGAATCCATTCACGGCCTGCAGCCCTGGCTGAAGCTCCGATCCTGGAAAATCAGAGCTCAAGATTATGGAACCAGGAGAGAGCAAAAAGCGTTGCAGTTCAAAAGTGAGTCCTGGCCCGATGCACGCCAGTGTCAATTAAGTGACACCACGATTTTGAGAAGAGAAAAAGGTTATTTAGCAAAGGCTAACCTCATGAAGCCAGGAGGACAGTCCTCAAGCCTGTCTTCCCAAACTGGAGAAACTTTCAATGTTTTATAGTAGTCAAACAAAGGCAAGCAGGCCTAATTAGGATAATGAGCAAGACATTTTGAGACGAGTGATTAGGTATAGTCTAATCTCTGAGTATGCACCGATTGATTACATGCTTAGCTCACTCCACATGTCAGGTGGGCCAACTCTGATTAGAACTGTCTAGCAAGAGAATTTAGGAAATGGGGTGGTCAGTTCTGGGCTGACTCATATTACTTATTAAGGGGACTATGTGCAAGGACATCTAACTTCTGGGTTGCAAAATAAGATAAGGAGAAACCAGCGGGGCCAGTTACAAGTTGTCTCATTACTGTCCAGTTACAGGGTAAAGATTATGCAGTTACAAAACACAGCATTAAAGAAACAAGGCATCTGGGTTACAGTTCAGTGAGTTAACAACAATTACAGATAATTGCTTCTGGCAATATCATAATACATCAGAAAGTTGGAAAGCATTTTGATACTGATTCAGTAATTATATTTGTTAGCTCTTGGTTACAGAGCAAAAGGTAGGAGATGTGGTTGGAGATGTAATGAGGGCTGGCTGTGTAAGGCCCCATTAGCCATTTCAGGACTTTGGCTTTTACTCTGAGTGAGATGAAGTCAAATCACGATTAACAGGATGAGAAAACCTGAGGCTGAGAGAAATGAACAAGGTGGCTGTAGAAGCCAGATGCAAGATGCCTCATGGCCTTATGCTCTGGGGCACTCCAGGCCATAGCTGGGATACTGCATTTCTCCCCTTTGGCTCCTCCAGGACTTTGCTTACACAGGTCCTCCTTTTAAATTCTTCAAATTTCAACCTTACTTTTAATTGTTTGGGCATCATCTCTTCCACTGGGTGGGTATAAAGCAGAGACCATGTTTCTCTTCTGTCCATCCTTTCTTGGGTCTGAGGTCCGGCTCCTTTCCTAAGGGCCTCTTCCTCCCCAAGTGCATCTGCTAAGAATTCATCTACTTTCCACTTATTTACCTGATATGGGTGCAAATAC
Organism: Choloepus didactylus; assembly: GCF_015220235.1. Lineage (NCBI taxonomy): Eukaryota > Metazoa > Chordata > Mammalia > Pilosa > Megalonychidae > Choloepus > Choloepus didactylus. Next base: position 18,917,218 of record NC_051333.1, read on the forward strand.
ATCTCCAGGGTGGAAAATGCAGTACCCGGGAGAATGTCTAGGGTCGATCCACATGGGGACACGGGGAGGTGACATGCTTGTGGTCTAATGGTCCACCCTCACCCCACCCAGGCCTTGCTGACAAAAATTCTGGCTTGTAGTTGAGAATGGACCCCTGTTAGCCAGGTTTGGGGAAGATTAAAGTTTCCAGATTTTGTGAGACACTGAAAGGGCTTGAGGGCCCCACTACTACCTCAGGAGTAACTAATCAAACCAGCTTGACCTTTTCCTCTCCTGCCTCATTATTTTCCATTAAGGAATCAACTGGGTCTCTGGGGTCAAACCAGGATGGCTCCCATCCATGGATCTGCCCAGGAGAGAGAACTCTTGCTTCAACCAACTTGCCCTTCTAGAATGCTCCTGATGTACCCCACACCCACCCCCTCCCAGAGGGTCACTTCCTCATGTGTGTGGGGTGAGATGGAGAGGGACTGCATCTTAAAAATTCTCCAAACACATGAAATCCTTAGGACAACCAACAGGGAAGGAAGTATATCCCTAACTTTATTACTTTTGTTCCACAGCCTGGGATGGGGGTGGGGAAGCAGGAATCAGAGATTCCCCTCAGAACCATCAAGTAGGAGTCTTCAGTCGGTCAGCTGGTGGGGAAAGACCCCTATCCCCACACCCCTCCTCATCGGTCCTGATTTGTCATAATTAATGGGGGAAGAATTTTCCAAAAAGGGGTTCCGGGCTTCTCACCATCCATTAGGGCATCTTTCCAAACTTCTCAGAAAAGAGTCTGCTCTCTCCGAATTAAATACAGGAAGGGGAAGTCTTGAGGAGCCAGGGATGGGTGTGCTCTCATGAGTTAAGGCAGGGGTGTCTCGATCTCTCGCCATCTCAGCGGGGAGTCCCGGCTTCCCATGCCTTCGAGCAAGGAGCTCTCTCAGCTTGACGCGGTTCAGCCAGCGGGCGCCCCGACCTGTCACCCTGCATTCGGGCAAGGTCGGGCATGTTTGCCGTCCATCACGGGGCTCTCCGATTCCCCCAATCCTTCGAAACAGGCTCTCAAGAGCTCTTACCTTCCGTGAGGCAGTTACCCGGTCCCCCTCACACACACAGTCAAGAGGGCCTCCTGCCTCTCCTGCGCTAGCGGGCGGGCGTCTTCTGTTGCCGTCCATCGGGCGGGGTCTCCGGTGCCCCCGCGCTGTTGAGCGGGCTCCTCGGTCCATCACTGTCTGCAGGCGGAGCTTCCGAGAACCCCAAGCCGCCGGGTGAACCCCTCGAGCGCACAAAGGTGCCCATGGCCGTGGCGTGGCCGGAGCGTAGCAGCTGGAGCTGGCGCCGCCCGCGGCGGTACAGGTATTCTATGCGCAGCACGTCGGAGCGCGGCAGGCAGGCGTGCTGCCGGAACTCGGCCCGCACCCGCGCTTCGGCGCCCGGCTTCCCGCGCCCAGCGCGCAGCAGCTCGCGGTACAGGCCCAGAACTTGCCGCTGCATCCTGCTAAGGCGGCTCATGGCGGCGGCGGCGGCGGCGGCGGCGCGGGCGCAGGCCGCAAATGCCCCACAAGCACAGGTACTGCAACAGGCCGAAACGCCGCAGAGCCGAGGAACGGCCACTTCCGCCCCACGCGTTCCCAAAACTCCGCCTCCCGCTGAGCGCGTTCCGGCACTGTCGCGCCCCATTGGCTGTCGCTGCAGTTACGTCACAATGGGGCGGGGATAGGGGGTGGAGCTGCGTGTTCGGTCTTCTGAAGCTCCGCTTTACAGAGAATCATTGTCCTTGAGGGGACGACAGTTCTGGAGACATGGGCATTTGGGTCTCGGAGGAGGAGGAGGAGGGGTCTAGGCGCTTGGACTCTTCCCTGGGTCAGAGGGGACTGGCAGTTCCGACCTAACTCTTGGGTCCTCGGGTTGCTGAGAGTTCGGACCCCTATGTTCCCAGAATGCGGCACTGGGGGCGAGAAGACAGGCACACGCTCGCTTTTGACAGTTCTGAAACCCTCCCGGGAAGCTCCATGCGTTCCCGCCCCCAGGGCAGGTCTGAATCAGGGGTCCCGGCCCTGGGGACACGGAGAGAGACGGTCACGCGGTGAAGTCTTGGGTCACGGCCGGCAGGACTAGCTTCTCGATGCTGCGGGGAGACACGCAAGGGAGCGGGTAAGGGCCCCAGGCAGCCAAAGGCAGGGAGGTGGGCTGCTCGCGCCTTCTGCGGTGACCTGAGCTTCCGAGTCTCGGGGCGGGAGCGGGAGGGTCCTCACCAGCCCTTGAAGCCCCGAGGGTGGCATGCCCGGAACTGTCTTCTAGGCCGGCAGCCCGAAGACCTCCAGAGAGCATCAGGTCGTCGGCTGCAACTCCGTTGTAGTCGCCGCAGGCTGCCAGGAGGCGGCCTCGCAGCGCTGGGGAGGACCGCAGGGCCACTGCCCCCTCAGGCCCCACCAGCATCCGGATCGGGGGGACCACTCGATGATAACTCCCGACCCCTCGACCTAATGCGCGACCACGCCCCTGCACTCCCGGTCCAGAAACTGAGCGAGGCGCGGGTTCACCTGCGGAGTGGGGAGGCGGTTTGGGGGCGGGGTGTGAGAAACAGAGTCTGCGGTTCAAGGGGTTCAGAAACCACTGTGAATCCTGCCGGCTGTGTGTGTATCAGAGCTACATAACCAGGTCTTTGGCAAGGAATAAGTTCTAGGATTTGCTTTAAAATCCTCCAGCAGGAACAAAACAAGAGTGGGAGGGAAAGATGAAATCAAGAAGAGCAAAATATTTTTAATTGTTGAAGCTGGGTGATGGAATATGGGGCTTCATAACACTATTCACTCTTCTTTTGTGAGACTTGAAATTTCCATAGTAAACACTTTTCTAAAAGATAGCTTTAGAATAAAAAAAAAATCTGAAAAACCTTCGAGAGAAAAAAGCTCTGGAATTGGTCACGTCTTTCTCACTTGAATCTTTATAATCTAATAATTGTTTGCTGAACACATTATGTGCCAGGCACTATAAGTACTTTAATATATTCTAATTTTATAATATAATGTATGATACAATATATTATTTTAATAAATAAAATATGCAATATCATCACCTAATCTATATTTTATAGTAATACATTTATTTTTAAATAGTGATTATTTTACTTTATTATTTTATTAAACAATTATTTTAATATTTTAAGTAACAGTTGCCACATAATCCTCAGGACACTCTGACAAGGTAGATCTATAGTACTATTTGCGTTTTACTGGTTAGGAAACAGGCCCAGAGAATCAACAGAGAATTGTTCAGGTTCACACTGCTGGTTAGTGGCAAAGCCAGGTTTTGACCCCAGGAATTCCGATTCCAGGGCTCATGTTGTTAATCACTCTGTTTTATATACTGCCTCTCCAATAAGTTCACTTGGTAAGTTCACTTATACTTAGTATGTGCCAAGCACTTGACATGTATCCTCCCAGCCACTCTATGTAGTGGGTACGAGTCTTACTACGTTTTGTGAATGGGCAAACCGAGGCATAGAGAGAAGTCAAGTCAGTTGCCCAAGGTTACCCTTCAAGTTTAAGGGAAGTCAGGCTTCAAACCAAAGATTCCGGCTAGGTTTCCCTGCCAGGTTGTGCCTTCTATCCCAACTGTTCTTTGGCTGGCCTATCCTCCCACTCTTGGCAATAAGCCCTGAACAACACAGCTGGATTCTATTGCTCAACATAGGATTTCAGATGTCTTTCTCCTTTCTCGTAAGTATTATCCATCTTGCCTGGCCCGTTTCCAATTCTGCTGCTATCCCGCTTCCATGTATCATGGGGAACTGTGTCCTCCACCCAGCATCACTCTCCCCTGGGTTTCCAACCTCGCCTGCCTGGACTCTTCCCATCAGCACTGAAACATCTCATCTCTCCCATCTTCAAGTAATCATCATAATAAATCAGTTCCAAGATGCCGTCTGCCCTCTGCCTCTTCTTCACTCATCTTTATTCTCCTCTTTCTGCATGGACAACTTAAGAGAGGTGTATGCCTGCTGTTTCCACTTGCTCAAATCTTTTCATCCCTGCAATCTGGGTGCTGCCTCCCTGTTCCATGGACCTTGTGATTTCTTAAGTCACCAATAGCCTCCTTGGCCCTAAGTCCACGGACAGTAAGATAGTTTATGCTTATTATTTATCACCACAGTACCCCAAATATAGTCTCTCTCCTCTCCTGGCTTTTGTATGCAATGCTGCGCCTTTCTCCCTTCTCCTGTTTAACTTCAGGTCTCAAGTCATTTGCACCTCCTTTAGGAAGCCTTCTCTGATCCCCTAAACTGGAAATACACCCTCTGGGCTCCCACAGCCTGCCTGGGCTTCCCCCATCACGGCCCTGACCAACCCAGTCAGTAGTTTCCAGGAGCTCAGCAGGTGTTGGGTTGGTGAGTCCTAAGAAGTCCAGGGTGAGGTTGGTGTTGAATAAGAGGTCATGGGAGATCAGGGCAAGGACACGTAGCCAGTGGAGGTCAATGGAGATCAGAGGATCATGGGAGAACAGCCATGTTAGAAGGCCATGGGCAGCCAGTGAGGGGTCAGTAGGTCCCAGGTATCAATGCCAGGTTGCCCAAGGTCTTGACTGAGATTGGGGAAGTCCTTTACCCATATTTCTTGGTTGGGCTCTATGGCCACCCATTCCTGAGGCTGAAGATCACCCATAGTTGGGGGGCAGGGTGGCAAAGACAAGACAGGAAGTTAACAATGATCTGGAGCGGCCAGAGAGAGGGCTTGAGAATGAGACAATGGCTGCTTCCAAATATCCATTCTCCATTTCTTCTCTAGAATTAGAAATTTTAGCTGCATAAATGGTCACCTAGCTGAAGATACATCTCCTAGTCTCCCCTGATGCAAGATGGGGTCCTTCCATGAAGTTCTAGTCAATGGGACATGAACAGAAGTGTCATATGCCACTCCTGGGTTGTGCCCTTAAAGGGAGGAGGACTGATCTCCTTGACCCACCTTCTCTTCCAACTTGCTCAAATGTAGATGTGGAGGGGAACAGATGAGGGCAATGCCACAGGGAACGCAGAGCCACATGACTGAAGGATGTGGCTGTTCCCTGACTTGGAGGAGCCAGACTAGTTATACTCGGACTATCCATGAGAGAGAAATAAACTTCAATGATGTTTAAGCCTCCATAATTTTGAGCCTCTATTATAGCATTTGGACCTATAGGCTACCTAATATAGAAGCTAACATAGAAAAGGGCAGAAACGAAAGAGGGAGAGAGACTGGTCCTGGTGACATCATCTGAGTCCCTGAATCCAGCCATGCTTTCTGAAGGCCTCAATTTCTCAGAAACAAAAGTGGATAAATTCCTTTTGTACTTAAGGATAGTTGGTGTCATTTTCTGCCAGTTACAACCGTAAGTGCTGACTAGTACCATTACGGTTCAGAGAACATCTTATGATGAGGTGTGGGAGACTCCACCTACCCCCTCCCCTCCCAGGCCCGGGGACCCCTCTCACAGGGATATGGTGTCTATTGTGGGTCCTGTAACACATAGTCTGTGTCATTAAAGATGAGGCCAAGGTCACAGAGCCCTCATAGGATTGGGAAGAATAGTGATCAGGGCCAGCAGGCAGGAAACAGCCCCATCACAGGTCTGTGCTGCAGGCAGATGGCAGAGGCGAGTGCTTAGGACTCACCTTCTCTTTCCAGTCCCATTGCCTGCTGCCCGCAGTCTGGTTAGCTTCCCATTGTTATTTTCTCACCTCCGCAAATTTGCAATGGCAGTTCACTTTCCCTTGGACACCTTTCCCACACACTCTTCTCAGCCACACTTCACCCAGCCAGGAATTCTTCTCTGATCCCCATTAGGGGAATGGGGTGGGGTGGGGGGCTCTTCCTGCCAGTCCACAACCTGCCCTGGATGTATGACAGGCCCAACCAGAGCACTCACAGCCAAGCTTAGGGCCCCTCTTGGGCATCATGAGGACCCCAGCTTCCTGGAAGTCTGCAGTATAGACTGTGAGGACATCACAGAGGCCAAGGTGTTGGCCATGGGCATGACAGATGTCATGCAGGAATATCCTGAGGAAGGACATGGAGCTGATGTGGCCCAAGCCACACAGTTTGGGATTCTAGAAGATCTGGGCCAGTTATGTGGGGCCACTGATACTAAAGTCATGATCAGGTTGGGACAGTGGGCAGGGGTAGCGACTGGGCCCTGAGGCCAGGGTCTAGTGTCCAGGGGCAGGTTGAGGGGGAACGTATTGCCATCAAAGGCCCAACAGAACCCCACCAGCCAGCCACAGATGGTGGACCCAGTCTACATGAGATGCAGCCCCCTCCAATATGGCCCAGACCTGGCCCCGGGCAGTGTCCAGGGAAGCCAGTAGTGCTCACCACCCACCTGCAGGAGCGGAAAGGAGTCAGGACTGGGGCAGGGGAGCCTGAGCCTGCTCCCATGCGTTATCTCCCAGCAACCTGTACATCTCTCCCAATTGGGCCAGAAACGAACTGTGAAGATGTAGGGAAGGGACTTAGCCTTTCTGAGCTTGTTTCTCTGTCTGTAAAATGAAAGGATAAGCACACCCACTTCATAGAGCTGTTGGAAGAATTAAATGAATTAATAAATAAAAAGGGCTTAGAATGACATTGGGCATATAGTAAGTGCTTTATGACCCCAGCCTGGATCAGCCAAACACCAATGAACTCACAGATATGTGAGCAGGAAGGCTGGCTGGGCTAAGCCACTGAGCTTTTGAGGTAGTTTGTTATGCAGCTTTAGCTGACTGATACAGTCTCTATGAAAACTAACTGAGATGATGAACATAAATGCTCAGAATACTGCCTTACACACAGTAAGCACTAAGTAAATGTTTGCTATTATGAGCCCAGGTACTAAAGTCCTCCTTGCCTTCCATGTGGATCAATCCCAGGTCTTATCTTCCTCACACCCCTTCTTGAAGCTCTCCCTACCCCTGGCTGCTAAAACTCAGCACACTCCAGTTTTCCCTCCCACTGCTCTGGTCTCCTGAGTCCTCACCATGGCCCAGCTCACAAGGCCCTAGTGATCTGACCTCTTTCACATCTCTGACCTCATCATCTCCTCCCCTTTAACTTTCTCACTCAGCTCCAGCCACACTGGCCTCCCTGCTGTTCCCCCCAACACCCCAGGCACTGTCCCAGCAACCCCCCACCCTTGCTGCCCCCTCTGCCTGGCTTGCTCCTCCCCAGATGTCCACACGGGTCCCTCCCTCACCGCCTTCAGGTCTTGACTCAAATGTTACCTTCTCAGTGGGGTTTCCCCACCCATCTTATGAAAAACTGTAAACCTCTCTGGCTCCTGGTCTCTCTTCTCTGTGGGTTTTTCCCCATTGTTCTTTTTTTTTATGCATTTTTATTGTGAACTTTAACATATATACATAACAGTGATAACTTTCAAAATATAATCCAACAAGCAGTTAGAAAGCAAATTTCAAGAATGCTATAGGTTACAGTTCCACAATTTCAGTTATTTCCATTATTGTAAAATACAACATACATACAGAAAGGTGTTAACTTTCAAAGTACAGCTCAATAAGCAGTTTCATAGGTAATCAAAAAATGATATGGGTTACAGTTCCACAGTTTCAGATCTTCCCTTATTGTGAAATACAGGATACAGAAAGGTGAAAACTTTCAAAACACAGTTCAATGAATAGCTATAGAGCAAATTTCAAAGAATGTTATAGGTTACAGTTTCACCATTTCAGTTATTTCCTTCTAACTATTCTAACACCCTAGCTTCTAATATGTGTGTGTGTGTGTTTATGTAAAGTTTCAGTGTTTGTAACCCTTTGTTAAATCTTATCTTGTCTGTTGCTACTCCTTCCTCTCATTTAATCACTTTCTCAATCTTCAGAGGTGTTTAGGCAGTGACAACCCTAACTTGTTCATATTGAAAGAGGGTGTCGATACTATGGGGAAGGGGGCTGCATCTGATTGTTCTCAAAGAGGCTGTTGCTTCTGGGTTTTGGGACTTGTCTAGCATAGGAAAACTCTGGTGGATTTAAGTTTCTGAGAGATAAAACTTAGTGAGTGAATCTTTAATAGAATCTCAACTAGGGACCTAGGTATTTTGGAACTACTGTTGGTAAGAGCATGGCATACTGTGGCCATTTGGGATATCTAGCTGGAGTTTGCATAAAAGAAGCCTCCAGGAATCCACTTGACTCTATCTGAGATCTCTTAAACACTGTAAACTTATTTTGTTACCTTTCTTTACCCCCTTTTAGTCAAGTAGGCATTTTCAATCCCTCGATGCCAGGGCCAGGCTCATTCCCAGGAGTCCTGATGCATGTTTTCAGGGAGATTCATTTCCCTGGGAGTCATGTCCCACTCTGGGGAGAGGTTAATGAATTTATTTGTTGAGTTGGGCTTAGAGAGTGAAAGGCCACATCTGAGCAACAAAAGAGGTGCCTCTTAGGCATAATTATAGGAAGGCTTAGCCACCCATTTACAGCCCTAAGTTTCACAAGAGCAAGCCTCAAGTAGAGGGTCTGATTAAGTAGTGGGTTCCTAATTTCACATAACATATATTCTATCCCAAAATAAACAGTTTCTCTCATTATCTTCACTTTGTTGTACAAGCATCATTACCCTCAATTTTAAACAGTTATCATAACATGAAACATCCCAGAGCCCTTATCAGCTACTAATTATTCATCCCTAGTATTACTGTAGGCTGGTAAGATATTCCTATTAAATATAGTCTATAATATTTAATGAGTAGTTGTGGGAATTCTGTGGATAAAATCTTGTAAACTCTACTTCTACTGCAGCATACATATAGGCAGAAGACTGTCTTTATCTAAACTCCTATCAAAGATGATGGAAATGTCTTGCTTTGCTACGCTATGTTCTTGCACACAGTCCATTCCACTCCCAAGGCCAGGCTTATCTGTTGTCTACTTGCCTGTCGATCTTTGTGTTATTTTTTTTTTTTTTTTTTTTTGTGAAAGGGTAGAAGTTTTGTATTCCATGCTCTCCCCGAGGGCAGACATCATCAGAAAGAGAGGGGGACACTAACAGCCCCCCCTTGGCTCTTCCAGACTGGAGGGTTTTCTGCCTTGATTATTCCGACTCAAGGCTCCATTTCACTCGCTCGTCCTTCATTTCAGCCAAACCTTATCCCTGCTGCTCTTTTTTTTTTTTTTTAATCATCATTTTATTGAGATATATTCACATACCACGCAGTCATACAAAACAAATTGTACTTTCGATTGTTCACAGTACCATTACATAGTTGTACATTCATCACCTAAATCAATCCCTGACACCTTCATTAGCACACACACAAAAATAACAAGAATAATAATTAGAGTGAAAAAGAGCAATTGAAGTAAAAAAGAACACTGGGTACCTTTGTCTGTTTGTTTGCTTCCCCTACTTTTCTACACATCCATCCATAAACTAGACAAAGTGGAGTTTGGTCCTTATGGCATTCCCAATCCCACTGTCACCCCTCATAAGCTACATTTTTATACAACTGTCTTCGAGATTCATGGGTTCTGGGTTGTAGTTTAATAGTTTCAGGTATCCACCACCAGCTACCCCAATTCTTTAGAACCTAAAAAAGGTTGTCTAAAGTGTGCGTAAGAGTGCCCACCAGAGTGATCTCTCGGCTCGTTTTGGAATCTCTCTGCCACTGAAGCTTATTTCATTTCCTTTCACATCCCCCTTTTGGTCAAGAAGATGTTCTCCATCCCACGATGCCGGGTCTACATTCCTCCCCGGGAGTCATATTCCATGTTGCCAGGGAGATTCACTTCCCTGGGTGTCTGATCCCACGTAGGGGGGAGGGCAGTGATTTCACCTTTCAAGTTGGCTTAGCCAGAGAGAGAGGGCCACATCTGAGCAACAAAGAGGCATTCAGGAGGAGACTCTTAGGCACAAATACAGGGAGGCCTAGCCTCTCCTTTGCAGCAACCGTCTTCCCAAGGGTAAAACTTATGGTAGAGGGCTCAACCCATCAAACCACCAGTCCCCTATGTCTGTGGTCATGTTAGCAACCATGGAGGTGGGGTAGGCGAATACCCCTGCATTCTCCACAGGCTCCTCAAGGGGGCACTACATCTTTTTTTTTTTCCTTGTTTGTCTTTTTTCTTTTCTTTTTTTTTTTTTTTTAACTTTCCCTTCTTTTTTAAATCAACTGTATGAAAAAAAAAGTTAAAAAGAAAACAAACATACAATAAAAGAACATTTCAAAGAGACCATAACAAGGGAGTAAGAAAAAGACAACTAACCTAAGATAACTGCTTAACTTCCAACATGTTCCTACTTTACCCCAAGAAAGTTACATAATATAGCAACATTTCAGTGAACTTGTTCCTACTACATCCATCAGAAATTAACAGACCATAGTCATTTCTGGGCATCCCCAGAACGTTAAATAGCTTATCTGTTCTTCTTGGATTATTGTTCCCCCTTCCTTAATTGCTCTCTACTGCTAGTTCCCCTACATTCTACATTATAAACCATTTGTTTTACATTTTTCAAAGTTCACATTAGTGGTAGCATATAATACTTCTCTTTTTGTGCCTGGCTTATTTCGCTCAGCATTATGTCTTCAAGGTTCATCCATGTTGTCATATGTTTCACCAGATCGTTCCTTCTTACTGCCGCGTAGTATTCCATCGTGTGTATATACCACATTTTATCTATCCACTCATCTGTTGAAGGACATTTGGGTTGTTTCCATTTCTTGGCAATTGTGAATAATGCTGCTATGAACATTGGCGTGCAGATATCTGTTCGTGTCACTGCTTTCCGATCTTCCGGGTATATACCGAGAAGTGCAATCGCTGGATCGAATGGTAACTCTATATCTAGTTTTCTAAGGAACTGCCAGACTGACTTCCAGAGTGGCTGAACCATTATACAGTCCCACCAACAATGAATAAGAGTTCCAATTTCTCCACATCCCCTCCAGCATTTGTAGTTTCCTGTTTGTTTAATGGCAGCCATTCTAACCGGTGTTAGATGGTATCTCATTGTGGTCTTAATTTGCATCTCTCTAATAGCTAGTGAAGCTGAACATTTTTTCATGTGTTTCTTGGCCATTTGTATTTCCTCTTCAGAGAACTGTCTTTTCATATCTTTTGCCCATTTTATAATTGGGCCATCTGTACTATTGTCATTGAGTTGTAGGATTTCTTTGTATATGCAAGATATCAGTCTTTTGTCAGATACATGGTTTCCAAAAATTTTTTCCCATTGAGTTGGCTGCCTCTTTACCTTTTTGAGAAATTCCTTTGAGGTGCAGAAACTTCTAAGCTTGAGGAGTTCCCATTTATCTATTTTCTCTTTTGTTGCTTGTGCTTTGGGTGTAAAGTCTAGGAAGTGGCCTCCTAATACAAGGTCTTGAAGATGTTTTCCTACATTATCTTCTAGGAGTTTTATGGTACTTTCTTTTATATTAAGATCTTTGGTCCATTTTGAGTTAATTTTTGTGTAGGGGGTAAGGTAGGGGTCCTCTTTCATTCTTTTGGATATGGATATCCAACTCTCCCAGCCCCATTTGTTGAAAAGACCATTATGACTCAGTTCAGTGACTTTGGGGGCCTTATCAAAGATCAGTCGGCCATAGATCTGAGGGTCTATCTCTGAATTCTCAATTCGATTCCATTGATCTATATGTCTATCTTTGTGCCAGTACCATGCTGTTTTGGCAACTGTGGCTTTATAATAAGCTTCAAAGTCAGGGAGTGTAAGTCCTCCCACTTCGTTTTTCTTTTTTAGAGTGTCTTTAGCAATTCGAGGCATCTTCCCTTTCCAAATAAATTTGATAACTAGCTTTTCCAAATCTGCAAAGTAGGTTGTTGGAATTTTGATTGGGATTGCATTGAATCTGTAGATGAGTTTGGGTAGAATTGACATCTTAATGACATTTAGCCTTCCTATCCATGAACATGGAATATTTTTCCATCTTTTAAGGTCCCCTTCTATTTCTTTTAGTAGAGTTATGTAGTTTTCTTTGTATAGGTCTTTTACATCTTTGGTTAAGTTTATTCCTAGGTACTTGATTTTTTTAGTTGCTATTGAAAATGGTATCTTTTCTTGAGTGTCTCTTCAGTTTGTTCATTTCTAGCATATAGAAACATTACTGACTTATGTGCATTAATCTTGTATCCTGCTACTTTGCTAAATTTGTTTATTAGCTCTAGTAGGTGTATCGTTGATTTCTCAGGGTTTTCTAGATATAAGATCATATCATCTGCAAACAATGACAGTTTTACTTCTTCTTTTCCAATTTGGATGCCTTTTATTTCTTTGTCTTGCTGGATTGCCCTGGCTAGCACTTCCAGCACAATGTTGAATAACAGTGGTGACAGCGGGCATCCTTGTCTTGTTCCTGATCTTAGAGGGAAGGCTTTCAGTCTCTCACCATTGAGTACTATGCTGGCTGTGGGTTTTTCATATATGCTCTTTATCATGTTGAGGAAGTTTCCTTCAATTCCTACCTTTTGAAGTGTTTTTATCAAAAAGGGATGTTGGATTTTGTCAAATGCTTTTTCAGCATCTATTGAGATGATCAATTGATTTTTCCCTTTCGAGTTTTTAATGTGTTGTAATACATTGATTGTTTTTCTTATGTTGAACCATCCTTGCATGCCTGGAATGAACCCCACTTGGTCATGGTGTATGATTTTTTTAATGTGTCTTTGGATTCGATTTGCAAGTATTTTGTTGAGGATTTTTGCATCTATATTCATTAGGGAGATTGGCCGGTAGTTTTCCTTTTTTGTAGCATCTTTGCCTGGTTTTGGTATTAGATTGATGTTAGCTTCATAAAATGAGTTAGGTAGTGTTCCATTTTCTTCAATGTTTTGAAAGAGTTTGAGTAAGATTGGTGTCAGTTCTTTCTCGAAAGTTTGGTAGAATTCCCCTGTGAAGCCATCTGGCCCTGGGCATTTATTTGTGGGAAGATTTTTGATGACTGATTGGATCTCTTTGCTTGTGATGGGTTGGTTGAGGTCTTCTATTTCTTCTCTGGTCAGTCTAGGTTGTTCATATGTTTCCAGGAAATTGTCCATTTCCTCTACATTATCCAGTTTGTTGCCATACAGTTGTTCATAATATCCTCTTATAATTTTTTTAATTTCTTCAGGATCTGCAGTTATGTCACCTTTTTCATTCATTATTTTGTTTATATGGGTCTTCTCTCTTTTTGATTTTGTCAGTCTAGCTAGGGGCTTGTCAATCTTGTTGATCTTCTCAAAGAACCAACTTTTGGTGATATTTATCCTTTCTATTGTTTTTTTGTTCTCTATGTCATTTATTTCTGCTTTAATCCTTGTTATTTCTTTTCTTGTACTTGGTTTAGGATTGGTTTGCTGTTCATTTTCTAGCTTCTTCAGTTGATCCATTAGTTCTTTGATTTGGCTCTTCCTTTTTAATATATGCGTTTAGTGCTATAAATTTCCCCCTTAGCACTGCTTTTGCTGCATCCCATAGGTTTTGGTATGTTGTGTTCTCATTTTCATTCGTCTCTATATATTTAGCAATTTCTCTTGCTATTTCTTCTTTAACCCACTGATTGTTTAGGAGTGTGTTGTTTAACCTCCAGGTATTTGTGAATTTTCTAAGTCTCTGATGGTTATTGACTTCTAATTGTTTTCCATTGTGGTCAGAGAATGTGCTTTGAATAATTTCAATCTTTTTAAATTTATTGAGGCTTGTTTTATGTCCCAGCATATGATCTATTCTGGAGAAAGTTCCGTGAGCACTAGAAAAGTATGTGTATCCTGGTGATTTGGGATGTAATGTCCTGTATATGTCTGTTAAATCTAATTCATTTATCAGATTGTTTAGGTTTTCAATTTCCTTATTGGTCTTCTGTCTGGTTGATCTATCTATAGGAGAGAGTGATGTGTTGAAGTCTCCCACAATTATTGTGGAAACATCAATTGCTTCCTTTAGTTTTGCCAATGTTTCTCTCATGTATTTTGTGGCACTTTGATTGGGTGCATAGACATTTACGATTGTTATTTCTTCTTGCTGAATTGCCCCTTTTATTAGTATGTAGTGGCCTTCTTTGTCTCTCAAAACATCCCTGCATTTGAAGTCTATTTTATCTGAGATTAATATTGCTACACCTGCTTTCTTTTGGCTGTAGCTTGCATGAAATATTTTTTTCCATCCTTTCACTTTCAGTTTCTTTGTGTCCCTGTGTCTAAGATGAGTCTCTTGTATGCAACATATTGATGGTTCATTTTTTTTGATCCATTCTGTGAATCTATATCTTTTAATTGGGGAGTTTAATCCATTTACATTCAACGTTAAAACCGTGAAGGCATTTCTTGAATCGGCCATCTTATCCTTTGGATTATGTTTGCCATATTTTTCCCTCTCTCTATTAATATCCTTTATTGTACCCATACCGAATCTCTTTAGTACTGAACCTTTCTCCAAGTCTCTCTGTCCTGTCTTTGTTTCTCTGTCTGTAGGGCTCCCTTTAGTATCTCCAGTAGGGCAGGTCTCTTGTTAGCAAATTCTCTCAGCATTTCTTTGTCTGTGAAAAATTTAAGCTCTCCCTCAAATTTGAAGGAGAGCTATGCTGGATAAAGTATTCTTGGCTGGAAATTCCTCTCACTCAGAATTTTAAATATATCGTGCCACTGCCTTCTCGCCTCCATGGTGGCTGCTGAGTAGTCACTACTTAGTCTTATGCTGTTTCCTTTGTATGTGGTGAATTGCTTTTCTCTTGCTGCTTTCAGAACTTGCTCCTTCTCTTCTATGTTTGACAGTGTGATCAGTATATGTCTCGGAGTGGGTTTTTTTGGATTTATTCTATTTGGAGTTCGCTGAGCATTTATGATTTGTGTATTTATGTTGTTTAGAAGATTTGGGAAGTTTTCCCCAACAATTTCTTTGAATACTCTTCCTAGACCTTTACCCTTTTCTTCCCCTTCTGGCACACCAATGAGTCTTATATTCGGACGTTTCATATTATCTATCATATCCCTGAGGTCCATTTCGAGTTTTTCAATTTTTTTCCCCATTCTTTCTTTTATGCTTTCGTTTTCCATTCTGTCATCTTCCAGGTCACTGATTCGTTGTTCAACTTCCTCTAGTCTTGTACTATGAGTGTCCAGAATCTTTTTAATTTGGTCAACAGTTTCTTTAATTTCCATAAGATCATCCATTTTTTTATTTAGTCTTGCAATGTCTTCTTTATGCTCTTCTAGGGTCTTCTTGATTTCCTTCATATCCCGTACTATGGTCTCATTGTTCATCTTTAGTTCTTTGAGTAGCTGCTCTAGGTGCTGTGTCTCTTCTGGTCTTTTGATTTGGGTGCTTGGGCTTGGGTTATCCATATCGTCTGGTTTTTTCATATGCTTTATAATTTTCTGTTGTTTTTGGCCTCGTGGC
This sequence comes from Choloepus didactylus, assembly GCF_015220235.1. NCBI lineage: Eukaryota > Metazoa > Chordata > Mammalia > Pilosa > Megalonychidae > Choloepus > Choloepus didactylus. Next base: position 18,932,571 of record NC_051333.1, read on the forward strand.
ATTTGCTGAACTTGATAGGGTTCTTTTAGGGTTTGTAGACCAGTTGAAGTCCTTATCTCTAATTTATCAGATCTACAGCTTCGTGGAGTGCACTTTCTCTAACTAACCAGCAGGTGGCGTCCACGAGCCACCTGTTCTCCACAAGCCAGATCTCCCCTGCTTAGCCTTTTTGGTGAGTGGGGGAGTGAGTCTTGTGGGGCCCAATTGGTGTACCAAGCTTGCGTGTGTAGTTGGTGTTGCCTGCCCTGTATGTGGGGCGTGTTTCTGGGCAGTCGGGGAGGGGGGGTGGCCCTAACAATCAAATCTCCCTGATGATCCTAGAGTTTTAAAGCTGCTGCAATAGTCTAATCCTTCAGTTCAGTCCTGCCACAGTTTGTCTCTGCCACTGACCCACAAGTCTTTGGTATTGGCGTATGGCTCCTGAGACTTGCAAGTGGGCCCCTCTTCCAGGCTGTGCACCCCGGGTCCTCTGTTGAGGGATGACTGTGCTATGTCACAGGTGAGTGCCGTCCCCCCAGGGCAGTTCTGGGCTGCTGGGCTGTGTTGGGAGGCTCCCAGTCTGCTCAAATGATGGCTGAATGGGGCTCTGTTAATTCACACTGCTCCCCCTTCCCAGCTCTGGGACATTCAGCTGAGGTTGCAGGGAAGGCTAATGTCCACGCCCAGTTTTGTGGTGTGTGCCTGTTATTTGAAGCACTTCCGTCACACTGGGTTGTCTGGGGCAGCTCTGGGCTATGGGGTTGGCGATGGGCAGGAGTGTTTCCTGTCCACCAGGATGGTGGCTGTGAGCGGACACCCCCCTTTTCTTGGGAAGTTGTGTTGTTTAGTGAATTTTCTCAGCCACTGGATTATTGCCTTTTGTCTCAGAGCTCTCTTAGTTCTGCTCTTGACTTGACGTGCCCAAATTTCAATTCTTTGAAGCTTTCTGTATTGAGCTTCTTAGAGTAATTGTTTTAGAAAAAGCAAAAAGGATTTAAAAAAAAAAAAAAAAAAAAAAACGGCCCTCCTCAGAGATCTAATGGGTTATTGAAATGCTAATAGACAAAGCAACCAGGGCCATTAAGGAAAGGTGCACAGGGCATAGAGATCAGCCTTGCTTTGGGATTTGCATATGCGCCTCAAGGCCTGATCTCCGCCCTTCCCCTTTCTGTGTTCACCAGAACTCCAAAAATCCTCTGCTTTTATTTTGGAGTTTTTCGTGTTGTTTTTTTTCTATGCCTGTCTCCTCTCTGCTGGGCTGGCAGCTCTCAGATTCTCTGGTGTCTGGTCTCAGTCTATCTATGGTTGGAGTTTGAATCAGTAGAATGAGTTTCCGATAAGAGCAGCCACTGCAGTTCTCCCTTCTCCTTCCCGGAGCTGACAGCCCCTCCTCCCCCGGGACTGAGCCTGGCAGGGAGGGGCGCGGGTCCCCTGGCCGCAAAAACTTACAGATTTCGCTGATCTCAGCAGTTCCACGTTTTCATGAGTGTTGTATGAAGTATGCCCAAAGACAGATTGCTCTGTGGTGTCCAGTCCACGCAGTTCCTGGCTTTTTACCTACTTTCCTGGAGGAGTAACTAAAACATACAGCTCACCAGTCTGCCATCTTGCCCCGCCTCCGATCTTTGTGTTATTAAGGTCAAAACGTCCTGCCTCCCCTCCTGCCTCCCCAAATGGTCTGAAGTGCCAGCACATCTCCCTACCCCAAAAATCTCAATAAAAACCAAGATAAAAATTGCTGGGGAGGACACTCTCCCTTGAGTTGTTCTCACTCTCCCTCTCTTGACTTTCGTCTCAAGTAATTCATTGCATCACCATGGTTACTGCTGGACAGAAAACCACAGGTAATTTTTCCATACACCACTGTGATGGCTAGGTCCATGTGTCAACTTGGCCAGGTGATGGTGTCCAGTTGTCTGGTCAAGCAAGCATTGGCCTAACCATTACTGCAAGGACATTTGTGGCTGGCTAATAAACCAGACCAGTTTATTAAATCATCAGTCAATTGGCTGTAGCTGTGACTGATTACATCAATGAAGGGCATGTCTTCCACAATGAGAGAATGCAATCAGTTGGATTTAATCCAATCAGTTGAAGACTTTTAAGCCAGAAAGATAGAAGACATTCACTTCTTCTTTGGCTAACCAGTGAAGCATTTCCTGAGGAGTTCATTGTAGTTGCCAGTTCGTTTCCCGAGAAGTTCATCAAACATCTTCTTTGGAGTTGCCAGTTTGCTGCCTGCCCTATGGAATTTGGACATTTGCATGCCCACAGTTGTGTGAGACACTTTTATAAAACCTTATACTTATAGATATCACTTTTTGATTCTGTTTCCCTAGAGAATCCTAACTAATACAATTACTCTGTGTTTAACTCTTTATACCAGTGTCATACCTTATATCATGCCAACACTTATTTATGTCTGTAGTGCTACTCTGTGGGTTACATTCCTTTAAACAACCACTTTCAAACCTCTTCACCTTCAATGCAGCACTGATACTTATAATCCCATTAATGAACCCTAATGGCACCTGTACATTCCTGTACCATTAATTTCACCCTCTTTGTCATGTCTGTACACATTAGATTACCATTCCCCCTTCACTAGCTTCCAGGGGACTTAACAGATAGATCCCCTATATTCTACATTATAAGACACTTATTTTATATTGTTCATGGAATTCACATATTAGGTAAGATAAAATATCTCTCCTTTTGTGTCTGGCTTATTTTATTCAGCATTATGTCTTCAAGGTTATACATGTTGTCGTATGTTTCACAACCTCATTCATTCTTACTGCTCTGTAATATTCCATCATATCTATATACCACATTTTGTTCATCCACTTATCTATTGAAGGACACTTGGGTTGTTTCCATCTCTTGGCAATTGTGAACAATGCCATTATGAACATTGGTGTGCAAATGTCTGTTCATTTGATCACTTTCAGATCTTCTGGGTATATACCAAGAAGTGAAATTGCCAAATTGTAGGTGTGCCAGTTTGGATATATTATGTCCCTGCAAAAGCCATATTCTTTAATGCAGTCTTGTGGTGGCAGATGTATTAGTGTTGATTAGGTTGAAATCTTTTGATTAAGTGTTTCCATGGAGATGTGACTCAATCAACTGTGGGTGAAACATTTGATTAAATTATTTCCATGGAGACATGGATCCTGCCCATTCAGGGTGGGTCTTGATTTAATGACTGGAGTCCTATAAAAGACCTCACAAACCGAAGGAGCTCAGAGCAGCTGAGAGGGACACTTTGGAGAGAAACTAAGAGCTGACACTGAGGCTGACACTTGGAGATGCTTTAAGATATCTGGAGATGTAGCCTAGAGTTTGCTTCAGAGAAGCTAAGAGAGGACCACAATGCTTAGATACACAGGAGCTGAAAAAGTTAAGAGAGACCCAGAGACATTCTGGAGAAAGACATTTTGAAACACAACCCGGGAGTAAAGGAACAGCAGACGCCAGCCACGTGACTTCCCAGCTGACAGAGGTGTTCTGGACACCATCGGCCATTTTTCAGTAAAGGTATCGTCTTGTTGATGCCTTAGTTTGGACACTTTTATGGCCTCAGAAATGTAAATTTGTAACTTAATAAATCCCCTTTATAAAAACCAATCCATTTATGGTATTCTGCATAACGGCAGCATTAGCAAAACAGAACAGTAGGGTAACTCAATGTCTAGTTTTCTGAAGAACCGCCGAACTGTCTTCCGCAATGGCTGTACCATTATACAGCCCCACCAGCAAAGAATAAGAGTTCCAATTTCTCCACATCCTCTCCAGCATTTTTAGTTTCCTGTTTGTTTAATGGCAGCCATTTTTATTGGTGTGAGATGATATCTCATTGTGGTCTTGATTTGCATTTCCCTAATAGCTTGTGAATATGAGTCTTTTCATGTGTTTTTAGCCATTTGTATTTCCTCTTCAGAGAAATATCTTTTCATATCTTTTGCGTATTTTATCATTGGGCTGTTTGTACTAGTGTTGTTTAGTTGTAGGATTTCTTTATATATGCAAGATTATCAGTCTCTTATCAGATACATGGTTTCCAAATATTTTCTCCCATTGCGCTGGCTGCCTCTTTACCTTTTTTACAAATTCCTTTGAGGTACAGAAGGTTTTGACCTTGAGGAGTTCCCATTTATCTATTTTTTCTTTCACTGCTTGAGCTTTGGGTATAAGGTCTGAGAAGCTACTTCCTAATACTAGGTCTTAAAGATGTTTCCCTACATTATCTTCTAGGAGTTTTATGATCCTGTTTCTTACATTGAGGTCTTTGATCCACTTTGAGTTAATTTTTATATAGGGTGTGAGGTAGGGATACTCTTTCATTCTTTTGGATATGGACATCCAGCTCTCCCAGCTCCATTTGTTGTTGAAGAGACTGTTCTGTTCCAGTTTAGAGGATTTGGGGGACTTTTTGAAAATCAGTTGACTGTAGATCCGGGGGACTATTTCTGAATTCTTGATTCCTTTTATCAATATGTCTACCTTTGTGCCAATAGCGTGCTGTTTTGACTACTGTGGCTTTAGAGTAGGCTTCAAAGTCAGGAAGTCTAAGTCCTCCCACTTCATTTTTCTTTTTTAGAATGGTTTTAGCAATTTGAGGATCCTTTCACTTCCGAATAAATTTGATAACTAGCTTTTCCAAGTTTGCAAAGTAGGTTGTTGGAATTTTAATTGGGATTTCATTGAATCTGTAGATCAATTTGGGTAGGATTGACATCTTAACATGGTTTAGCCTTCCTATCCATGAACACAGACTAGCTTTCCGTCTCTTTGGGTCCCCCTTTTTTTAGAAAAGTTATGTAATTTTCTCTGTAGAGGTCTTTTACATCCTTGGTTAAGTTTATTCCTAGGTACTTGATTTTTTTAGCTGCTATTGTGGATAGAATTTTTTCTTGAGTGTCTCTTCAGATAGGTCATTACTAGTGTATAAGAACATTACTGACTTTTGCACATTAATCTTGTATCCCACCACTTTGCTGAATTTCTTTATTAGCTCAAGTAGCTGTGTTGATGATTTCTCAGGATTTTCAAAATATAAGATCATGCTATCTGCAAATAACAACAGTTTTACTTCTTTGTTTCCAATTTGGATGCCTTTTATTTATTTGTCTCTCCAGATTGCTCTGGCTAGCACTTCTAGCACAATGTTGAATAATAGTGGCAACAGGAGGTCCTCCATTGTTCTTATACCAACTATCTGATCTACCATCTTTTACTTATTCATTTACTTATTATCTGTTTCCCCAGAAGAATGTGAACTCCTCCAGGTCTTGCTCACCACTGACTCTCCATGGCCTGCTTACGTTGCTGTTGGCCACTGAGAGACTCTCCGTAACTACTGAACAAATACTGAATGACCGATTTTGTCCAATCCTGTGTGATAACTGCTAACAGCTATCCTTTATCGAGCCATTACTATATTCCAAGCAACGCTTCTACCCTGTCACATTTCTGCGCCGTCTTTTAAACCCTGAGGTGCAGACATGTGCATTTTGCATGCGGGGAAACCCAGACGTTTCCGGGAGGCGTGGCCTAGGCACAGTCCCAAATGGTCCAGCGGGCGTGGACCGCCATGGCGCCGACCACCGCGTGGTCTAGTTGCAGCTGGCGCCCGGCAAGGTTGAGGTGGAGGCGTGTGACCTGGCCGCATGTCGAGCCATGTCGAGGCTGAAGGCCCAGACACCCGGGCGCCCAGTGCGGGCCAGCACGCAGTGGTAAGGCATAAAGGCGGAGCGCGCCGCCGTCGAAGGAGAGCGTGCGTCTGGCGAGCGCGCAGCCATCGGGCAGATGGGTACCAGACGATGCCCAGAGGTCAGTAGCCGGCTGCTCGCAGGACCCGAATCGGGCCACGGACACGCACGTGCGGCCCTCAGAGCAGCTGCCACCACCCGCGCCACGGGCCGCGCAGCTCTCGCCGTCCGCGCTCGTAGCTGGGCAGCACGGGCCGTCCAGCTTGTGGTGCAAGTGCAACAGGCATCTCGATGCTTGGACGGGCGGTGGGGAACGGGGGTCAGAGATGGAGAGACTCGAGAGGGAGACAGCTAGGACAGAGACAGGGGTACGGCGGGGAGAAAGGTCGAGGGACAGACCAGGAAGGCAAAGAGGAAGATGAGGGGAGAGACGGCGAGGGAATGAGGCGAAGAGTATGAGGGAAAGAGACGGCAAAGAACAGAGAGAAGGGGGACGCGAAGCCGAGATAACGAGTCGCAGAGAAGGAGTCGCATGCCAAGAGACAGAGAGGCACGGTGGAGACATAACGACAGTGAGAAAAGAGACCGACACAAAGGACAGGAAGACCTTGCTAATCACACTGCTGCCCCGCGCCCTGGCGGCCCCTCCAGCTGTGGCCGCAGAAAATCCGGCCCTATCCCTGCCCCAGGGCCCGCCCCTCCCCGCTTGTCCCCTCCCACCTAGGCCAGACCTTCTCCGCTCGGCCCTCCAGGGTCCGCCTACTCATAATCCAAATCCGGGGTTTTAGGGATTTCACCCTCCATCCCCACCGAACCCCGCACACTGACGGCAGAAGTGGAAGTCCGACGTCCCCGGAGCCGCAGGTGCACGCCCGAGGCCTGGCAAGCAACGGCGAAGGCGGCCCGGGCTCGGCAGAACGTGCGGCGGGCGCCGGTGACAGCGCGTCTTGCAGGCAGTGGTCGAGGAACCGCCGCGAACCCCGCGGCCTCCTCCAGCAGACCGCAGTGCGCGTTCCCGGCGAAGCGGGCGCGCTCAGCCACCGGGCACCAGCCGGGGTAGAGCGGCCCAGCCCCTCGGCCACCTCCCAGGAGTCAGGCAGGGGCGCGGTGGGGCCGCCGGGGCCGCAGAGACCGCACAGGTAGGGTCCGTAGGGCCGCGGCAGCGTCACACGAGTCGGGCTGTCCCGGTCGTAGATCATCGAGATGCCGAGGTCCGTATCTACGCAGAGCTGGCTGCCGCGGGCGGTGGGCAAGGCACCCACCATGAGACAGAGAGATGGCACCTCCAGAATGCCGTCCACCTACAGGCAGGGCAGTCGGGTGGGGAAAACAGCAGGGTCAGGGGGTTCTGCGTAGTGGGCTCAGCAGGAATTCTTGGCAATGTCTATGAAAAGCTCAGGGAGGGGATCAAAGAGAACATTAGTTGTTGGTTGGCAGGGAGTGGGGTTAGTCAATAGGGATCATTGGGATGTCAGATAGAGGCTTAATGGAAGCCAGCAAGGGGTTCAATGGGGCAGGCAGTGAGAAGAGCTAAGGCAGTGACTGGATGGCCTGAGAGTTAACGGGGGCATTAACGGGCTAGTCAGTGGATCACTGGGAAGGTCAACAGGTTGCTCAGTACTGATCCATGAGGGTGGGGCCGTCAACAGGACAGTAAATGGGGTTAATGGGCCAATAAATAGAACAGCAGTAGGGGGTCAATGGGAGGTTCAATGGGGGTGTGTGAAAGGGATGGTCAGTGAAAAGGTAAGGGGGCTGAGCCTGTGGGTCAATTAAGGAGTTAATAGGGCGGTCATTGAGAACTCAATGAAGAGTCAGTGGGAGGGAAATGGGTGTCTCAAAGGTGGTTAATAATGACAAATGGAGAGTCAGCCAGGAGGGGTCAACAAGCAAACCAATAGGGGGGTCAGTAGCCATTGTTGGGGAATGAATGGGGCCAATAGGAAATTGGAGTGGACGTCTTTGGGGACCAGTGGGAGAGACAATAGAGGGGGCATCAGCAGAAAAAAAGGGGGATCACTATGGTTTACCTGGAATCAGTAGTGTCAGTGAAGGATGATGGGTCCAGTGTGGGAGCTTCGGAGCCTCACCCAGAGGTGACTAAGATCCTCCGGGCTCATGTCTGGCCTCTGGTCACAGGCTGAGAGGGTCAAGGCCTCAGTGCAGACACTTGGCCATGGAAGTGGGGTCAGATCCAGGCTGAAGGGCTCAAGGTTGGCATAGGCTGAGCCACAGATACCCACCAGGAGGTAGACACAGGAGCCAAGGAATTCATAGTGGGCACCTGCAAATGTGTAGGAGTCTCCAGTAGCCATCCAGACCAGTGGCTTCTCCAGGGTAATGGGACTGGAAGAGGACTGGGTCAGCAGGCAGTGATGGCAGCTGCCTCCAGAGGCCTGGCAACAACGGCAGCACTCTTCGGGCCAACACCAGGGCATCCCAGGCACCAGGGCCCCAAGGGTCGGGCAGCAGCAGTGCTGAGTACAATCATCTGTCCAGAAAGTGCAGCTTCGATGCAGGAAGCATAGACAGTGGGCACAGGGCACACAGCAGCCTGCCAGCAGCAGGCAGCCTGGCAGGCACTGGCAGGCGGAAGCCCTATAGTGTACCGGGGCTGAGGGGTAGGCACATGTGGCTGGGCATGCAGGACCACATGGGACAAAGCAGGAGTGTGGGGGGCACTGGAAACTGGGCCCAGGAAACAATGGTGGGGAAACTATTACTGAGCAAGTTCCCACTGCCCAATGCGCACAGAGGCCAAAACTATGACATTGGGATTTTGAGAAAAGAAAGAGCTTTAATGTAAGGTTGACCAGCAAGGAGACAGGAGGCCAGGCTCCAATCGGTCTCCTCGATCTCAGAGTTAAGGAAGATTTTATGGGAATGGGAGGTGAGAGGTAGGGACAGAAGTGGGGAGGTTGGACTTAACATAGTACAACTGGCTAATTGTAGAGCTGTCCCTATGTGGTAGAGTGGATTTTAGGCTGGATCTTCCTTACTGAATATGATGGTTTTGAAGCTCTATGTACCCCAGAAAAGATTATGTTCTTTTAATCCATTCCTGTGGGTGGGACCTTTTGATTAGGTTATTTTAGTGGAGGTGCACCCCAGGTGGGTCTTCATTCTCTTACTGGAGTCCTTTAAAAGAGGATAAAAGACAGAGAGAAGACAGAAGAAAGCCCCAGAGAAGCTAAGAGAGCCAGAGAAGCTGAGAGAGAAGGACACACAGAAGTTCAGAGAGGAAGCCAGAAGCTGGAAGCAATGAAACCTCAGTGAGAAGGGAGGGACCAGTAGATGCTGCCATGTGCCTGGCCATGGGACACAGGAGCAGAGGACTGCTGGTAGCCGGTCTTCAGGGAGAAAGCATCACCTGTTGATGCCTTGATTTGGACATTTTCGTGGCCTGAGAATTGTAAGTTTGTAAGTTAATAAATCTCCATTGTAAATGCCAGCCCATTTCTGGTATATTGCATTTCGTCAGCTTTAGCAAAGCAAAACACTGAAGGACCTCTCACCTTTGATCTGCTTCTGATATCTCCCTGTCCTCATAATCTTGGTTTCAAGGGGGGCAACCTCTGTTCTTGGTGTCTCAAGGGTCGTCTGAGGGATAAGAGTCAGTGTTTTCTGCACATGCTCGGGTTATATATCCTGCAGTGAAACAAGCTCAGAAGAAAAGGTTATAGGAACGGAGGATGTCCCCCTACAAACCAATTTTTCCTGTCCATGGTTTCAAAACCCAGTGGGTGGGTAGAGGGTCATTGGGCTCAGGATGGGGACCCAGGAGTCATAGCCCTCAGATGCATTCTTCCAGGACCCAGGAGTCACACCTCAGTCTTTGACCCCTTAAACCTCAGCCCTGGACACCTTGTAACTGAAAGCTGAGGATCCCTTCAGTGATGTCACAGGCACCCCCCACAGAGCAGTTGAAGGGGATGCAGGTCCTTGATCAGGATCATCTGGCCAGGCTGTGAGGAAGGGGGTGAATAGTAGGGTGGTCCTGGAGGGGAAATACAGCTGGAAGTTCTGAGGTGAGAACCATCCAGGAAGTGTGTGGGGATCAGAGGCCAAGTGGGAGGACTGAAGTGAGACTCTAACAAGGACCCAAGAGGGGTGCCCACGGGGAAGTTTACTGGAGCCCTATAAAAGCTCAAAAGGAGCTCAGTGCAGCTGCAGCTGAGAGACACATTATGAAGACGGCTGTTGAAAGCTGACACTGACATTTTGGAGAATGCCTTTTGAAACGCAACCTGGGAGCAAGCAGATGCCAGCCACATGCCTTCCCAGCTAACAGAAGTTTTCCTGACACCATTGGCCTTCCTTTGGTGAAGGCATACTTGTTTTGATGCCTTGATTTGGACATTTCCATGGCCTTCAGACTGTAAATTTGTAACCAAATAAGCCCCCTTTATAAAAGCCAATTCATTTCTGGTATTTTGCATTACAGCAGCGTTAGCAAACCGGAATAGGGTTCATCAAGCTATAGCAAAGGGCAAGCCAAATAGATTCCCTTAGGGGCATTTGAGCCCAGAGACAGAAGTGGGTCAGGGAGGGAGAGGAGGACACTGACAAAAAGAGAAAGTTGAGGTAGGATTAACAGCCAAGAGGAGCATAGAGGAGACATGTAGACATAGAGACTCAGAGTATATGGGAATTTGTTAACTAAATGAATGAATGGATGGAATCTTTGCTTTGGTCCATGCCTTGCCCCCTGCCTGAACAAGCAGGGTTGGGGTGTGTGTGTGTGTGTTTGTGTGTGTGTGTGTGTGTGTGTGTGTGTGTTGAGGGAATGGTATCTGTGTTATTTAGGACACCAGCTATGGAGCATACTGCTGGGTCCAGATGCCAGCTAAGCCATTTTCTAGGTGTGTGACACTGGGCAAATTCCTTAACCATCTATGCCTCAGTTTCCCTCATCAATAAAATGTACCCACTGTTGGGAGAATTAATTGAGATAGTACAGAGCTCAGCACAGAGCAAGTACTCAATAAAATAAACTATTATTTTCATATTACTATTGGAACTATTTTTACATTATCGTTGGAGTGATGCTACAGCAAAGGGGATCAGAGTAAGGATTCTGGAGCCAGGTGGAAAGATAGCTCTGCCTCTTACTGGCTACAGAATCTGACAAATTACTTAGCTTCTCTCAACTGTAGAAGGCAGATAACAATTTTATTTCTCCTACAGAGCAATTTGAAGATGGAGTGAGGAAACGTAAATTGCATAAAACAGAAGTTCTCAGACCTAGCCTTGCATCAGAGTCTCCTGGAAAGCTTGTTGAAACATAGATTGCCGAGTCCCACTCCAAAATTTCTGATTCAGTAAATCTTGGTGTTCTGCCCTACAGGGGTTGGTTTGGTAGGGAGACGAAAGGATGAAGTGAGATATAAACTTTATTATGGGAACTTACTTGCAGGAGTAGTAAGGTCAGTCAAGCTGCTCTGACCGAGGCTAGTTCAGAGCTCAGTGTGAAAATATTCAGTAATTGGGTAGGAATTAGGAAGGCCAGTTATAGAGGCCTGAAACAAAGACATTCCAAAGAGTATGAGGACATAGATACGAAGGGGAAGGGGTTTGTGACAAAGGGAAAGATTAACTATCCTTAGGGTGTCAGATAACACCTCAAGGGCTCCAGGAGAAGAGCGAGGTGCTGGCTGACATCCTATGCAGAGGGGAGCCTGGTGCCTAGCTAACATTCACCATCTGCACACCGCTCTCTCCTTAGGGATGCTAGCTTGAACATTAGTTGACCTAGGTCACCCACGCTGCTGTGTGCTTTTGGATTTTACAGTGTTCAGGGAGAGGCCTGGGCCTTGGGCTCCCACACTGGGGCAGGACAGGAGTCTGCATCTTTAACCCATCCAGTGATGCTGACCCTGCTCTCCTTGGGACATCATTGAAAACTAACAGTTTAAAACAGTACCTCATATAGAGCCAACCCTGTGTAAATGTTAGTTGAAAGAATCAAATCTGTCTCCTCCAGGAGAATTGTGCAGGGATGCTGTCCTCTTTGATGCTGTATCTCAGCCTCCACCTGGCACAAGTAGGTCCTTAACCAACAGCTGCGGGATGACTGAAGACCAAGACCCGGGTCTCCAGCCCCTGACACCACTCTGCGACCGCTCTGGGTGCCCTCAGATGGGAGACTCAGTCAGAGGTCAGAGGTTGGCCGCCCTCCACGGCTGCCTGCTGACACCAGCCTTCTGACAAGCGTCCAGGGGGGCCTGGGTGAAGGGCTCGGGCAGCAGGCGTGCGCGGCAGGGCACCAGCGGGCGGCGGGGCTCACGCAGGAGGCCGCGGGCGCCATGCCGTGCTGTGTTGGCGCCCTTGCTCTTGGTGAACACCCTGACCACCGCGGGGTCTGAGCCTCGGTGGCTGCAGGTCATTCAGTTGTTATTGAAGTTGTCCTGGAGAGAGGCCTCAGCAGGCCTCTGGCAACGCCACCCTCAGGTGGCAGCTGCACGCGAAGAGCAGCCGCAGGCCCCTGCGCACCGCAAGCACCACGGCCGCGCCCGCACGAGGTTGCACACCCGGCCCTGCGTCCGCAAGGGGCAGGCGTCGCCGCACGCTGTGCACCCGGGCACGCGGTGCAGGGAGAGGGGAGCCCAGCGTGAGGGCGGCGTCAGGTCCCGGCAGCAGTGGGGGGCGCTGCGGGGAGTGTGTGCAAAGGGCAAGAAAGGCAGTGAGCGGGGACAGAATGGAGAGGGAGGTCTGGGGGCAGGGGAGACCGGGGTGAGGCGGGAAGGGGGAGGGCGGTCCGGCCAGTGCTGGGGCTGGAGCATTGTGGAGTAGGAAGAAGACGAGGACAAGAAGTGGGGGAAGGTGTGTGGAGACCAGAGGAAGGGAAGGAATGGGCGGGAGAGGGACAGTTGGCGGTGGTGGGGAGGGCATGGCAGGGTGGGAGCAGGGAGAGCGGAGAGGTCATTCAGGGTACCGGGATAGTCGGGAGGGCGTCCGTGAACCCGGGGGATGGGGAGACTGTGGGGCCAGAGAGGAGGTCCGAGGGGATGTTGGGGACCGGAGCGGGGAGATGAGGAAGGGCGAGTGGGAGGGGGCACGTAGGGAAGGGGTGAGGGAGAGCAGGGTCCAAGGGGGCAGGTGAGGAGGGGCAGAGGGAGGCTGGTGCAGGGGAAGGGGTGGCGCTTGGTGACACAGGCGGAGGAGAAAAAGCCCCGGAGAGACGCCGAGGACTTGGGCGGTATGGAGCCGGGACGTGCAGACCCAGCCGTTGGGAAAGAGACTGAAAGGTGAGGGGCAGGGAAGGAGAAAGACCAAGAGGCGGACATGGGAGAAAGGAGGAGGTGGAGGATAGTGGAAATGAGGGTACTGCGGAGGAGGGAGCCAGAGAGCTATACACAGAGATTCTGCCCGCGGGGACAAAGTAGCGGCATGTCCCCTGTCATCGCGCTCCAAGCCGAAGCGACGGCCCTGAGCGCGGAGCAGCGCGCGGCGGAGTCTGGGCATCTCTGAGCCTTTCTCCAGCAACACCTCGAAGGGCCACACACCTCGCAGGTGACCGTGGCCGGTGCCGGCCATTGGATAGGTGCAGGATCTCCAGAAGGGCGTAGGTGGTGCCGTCGAAGGTGCGGGAGTGTGGCCCGCCCGAGGCGTGGCAGAAGCGTGGGAGGCCCGGGGAGGTGAGGCGGTGACTGCAGATCACACCGCCGCCCGGGAGGCCGCCGCCGCAGCAGGCAGCCGCGGGGTGCAGGGGCGGCAGCGGACCCCGGCATAGCGGCCGGCGCGCAGGCAGCCACACCCGGCCGCGGGCACCCAGGCGGCGCCGCTCAGCACCGAGTCCTGCGCGGCACATGCAGCCCGCGCCGCAGCGTCCGCCCCCCTCGCAGCCCCACAGCGGCTCCAACCCAGCGCAGGCGGCCGGGCGGCCCCGGGCACCCAGCGTATAGTGCGAGTGTGCGGGGGCACAGCGGCCCGGCGGGAAGGAGTGGGAAGGAGGGTTACTCAGCGGCAAGCGGCTGCTGGAGCCTCGTCCCCCCCATCCCCCCCATCCCCCCATCTCCAAGGCTAGGATCCGGCATCTGGGGCCCTGTGGAGGTGAGGACTGGCGGGTTGGACTTGAACTGAATGAAGTTGGAACTGTCCAATAGGTAAAGACCAGGGGCTGACCATGGATGTGAGGCACGGCTGGGTCTGTGGGATGTGTGGGGGCTAGCTGCCTGGATGGCCAACAGGTTCTGAGTCCCTGAAGCATGAGGGCTGAAGGGCTGGGCCCTAATCAGGGCTAGGGTTCGGGAAGGGTAAGAGCTGGGGGAGACTGAGTCCGGGTAGGGCTGACACTGTAGGCTGGGCAAAGGTTGAGGGTCTGGACAAACACAGTCCTTGGGAAGTGCAAGGTGTGAAGGACTAAATTGTGGGTGTGGGGTAGGGTTGGCACCCTGTGATGGGTAACAGATAAGGAGCCAAACCACAGTCAGGAATGGAGCCAGGTTCCCTGCATGGGCAGAGGCTGGAGGACGGACTGAGGTCCTGGGCACTTACTACACAGGTTAGGACTCCACCCGGAAAACGTGGCCACCCAGCAACTGGCAGTTTTCACAGTAGAGGCTGAACATGGGGCAGGATCCTGTACCTAGGGACATGTTGTTCTAGTTTGCTAATGCTGCCGGAATGCAAAACACCAGAGATGGATTAGCTTTTATAAAGGGGGTTTATTTGTTTACACAGTTACAATTTTAAGACCATAAAGTGTCCAAGGTAACACATCAGCAATTGGGTGCCTTCAGTGGAGGATGGCCAATGGTGTCCGGGAAACCTCTGTTAGCTGCGAAGGCATGTGGCTGGCGTCTGCTCCAAAGTTCTGGTTTCAGAATGGCTTTCTCCCAGGACGTTCCTTTCTAGGCTTCAGCTCCTCAAAAATGTCACTCTTAGTTGCTCTTGGGGCTTTTGTCCTCTCTTAGCTTCTCTGGAGCAAAAGTCTGCTTTCAAAGGCTATCTCCAAAAGGTCTCTGTAAGCTGAAACTCCTCTCTCAGTTCCAGTGAGTTCTTCAAAGTGTCCCTCTTGGCTGTAGCTCCTCTTCAAAATGTCACTCTCAGCTGCACTGAGTTTCTTCTGTTTGTCAGCCCATTTATATGGCTCCACTGATCAAGGCCCACCCTGAATGGGTGGGGCCACACCTCCATGGAAATTATCTCATCAGAGTTATCACCCACATGGGTGGGGCACATTCCATGGAAACACTCAAGGAATTACAATCTAATTAACACTGAGAGGTCTGCCCACACTAGATTACATCAAAGATAATGGCGCTTGAGGGACATAATACATTCAAACCAGCACACACGTCCACCACACAAATCTTGGAAATAGGGGCCTGGTGCCAGCCGTTCATGGCACCATTGTAAGGGCCCCACGGGGTCCAGGAGGATGTCACAGATGTGGGTGAAGAGGGCTGGGGTGCTTGTGGTGGGCAGGGTGGCACAAGATGGTGGCAGTGGCAGCATCTTGCCAGCAACATCTGGGCACCCAGCTAAGGGACCCTTCAAGCTGCTATGGCCAACAGTCTGGGCCAGCACATCCGCACGCAGCTTGGTGCTCACCACAGCCCTGGAAACCTGGAGGTCACCCGTGGGTTCCCACATGTAGTCAGTGCACAGTCCCACCACATGACCATGCACCGCATGGTGCAGAGCCAGCACCATGCAGATCTCAGGGGCATAGCTCATATGCAGCCCAAAGTGGCCATGACTACCGTGTCCCAGCCATGGCAGGAGATGAGTGTACTGCTACCTGGAGCCTGGATTGGCAGGTTCTGCCTGTCACAACTTACCTGTGGGAAGAGAGCCTGGGGCTCTGGAGACCTGATGTAAGAGCAGAGACTCCAGGTAAGAGCAGAGGCTCCAAGGGGCCCTCTTGAGAGGCCAGGGGTCTGTCCACAACACCCATAAATGCTTAGGCTGCTGTCCGTAGACACCTTTTCCAACAAGTACTTGGAAAGTGAGAATTATGGATTCTGGGGTTGGGGCCATAGTATTACTGGATAGGATCTAGAAGGTTGAAAATGAGGGCCTCTGGAATTGATACATTATATGTACAAAGCACTTAGACTAGTGTGTGGTACACAGGAGATGCTCAATAAATATTTGGTGAATGAAGAAATGGGATTCTAGGATCCCAGCATCAGTAGTGAAATCTCTGGCACACAGGGGCTCACAATGCACGTTCTAGGATCCTTGAGTCAGGGTTAGGAGTTCTAGTCCCAGGATATGTATCAAGGATTTAGATAGAACCAAATGAAACTGCCACATTTGTAGGACAACATCAAATACTGGCAATATCATACTGTCTAAGCTTAGTAACTACATGTGCCAGCCCAGTGAAGTGTGAAGCACCCAAACCTTGGAGCCTAGTTGCCTGGGTTCACATCTTCACTCCTAATTTTAAATGTTTCACCTTGGCAATTTAACTTCTCTATAAAATGTGGGAAATAATAGTATCCACCAGAAAGAGCTGTTTAGAGATTAAGAACTGTGTCTAGCACATCATTATGTTAAAACTCCTCATTTAAAAATGTTGTTAACTAATTCATTAGCAAATTTAAAGTATTGCCAAGGCACACCACCAATTTTTGATTCACAGACATAAAAACACTATCTGGATGCTGTCCGTGGTCTTGAACTTCTGTGGTCAGTAGCTTCACTCATTCCCACAGCCCCAGGGGCTCTTCTCCCAGTGCTCCTAGTTTTTCTTTGTTTGTCTTTTCTACCTTGATGGGAAAACTTGCCACGCAGAAGAGGTGTCCAAGTCACTGAGGGTTCTGAGTAATGTTTTGCAAATGAGGGAGTTGAGGTCATGTTTTTGTTTTATTTTTAACCATTTGCAGAGACTGCCTAACTCAGTGGTTAAGTGCACAGATTCTAGAGCTAAACTTCCAGGGCTCAAATCCCCAGCTCTGCAGTTTATCAGCTGTGTAACTTTGAGCAAGTGGCTTCACCTCTCTGGGCTAAGTTTTCTCATCTGGAAAGTGTGAATGTCAACTGCAGCTATCTTAAAGGGGCTCTTGTGCATAAATGTGTTACTATATAGGCACCTAGGTAGTGCCTCACACAGGACCTTTCCAGTTGCCTTGTGATTTCCTTTCCTTCTCCACAGAAGTTGTGGGGTAGAGGGTTCCAGACTTAGGGTTCAGTCTTGAGGGGTTAAGTCTCCAGATCTGATTTGGGGAGTAGGTTTGGGAGTCTTTGAGGTTAGGATGCTGGGTCAGAGATCATGGGGCAGGATGAAAGAGGGCAAGAGCCCTCAATTTGGGGTCCAATACCATAGGGCTAAAAATTACAGTGAAGTTTGAGGGATCTTGGGACCAGGTTTGGGACCCTTGAGGTGAGAACTCTGGGTCAGAGGTCATAAGGGGCATCTCTGCGTATATGTGTAGGTGGGGCTAAGCAAGTCTTTTCACCAGGACCTGCCCGAGCCCCTTGGGTAGCCTCAGGTGGCATCTGGGCGCATGCACTTCGAGGCTGCTCGGGACGCCGGTGGGGCCAGAGCCCAGGAGTCCACAGAAGTCGGCAAGCGTGCTTGGTGCTGGTCCTCTGAGGTCGTTCAGAGGGTATTTGCAAGGAGCTGGAAGGCGGAAGCGGCGCTCCTGATAGGTGACGTACGGCTGCCACCTGCAGCCGAGCACATGGCCACGCCGGCTGGCACGCATGCGCGTAGGCCACACGCTCGCTGAGCCTGCAACTCCCGGCTGAGCAAAGCCCCCTCCCCCCGGAGCCCGCGCCCTCCCACGCAGCCTCGCTGGGTGCCTGCAGGTGGCCTCGGTGTGTGCAGCCGCAGCCACCAGGCTGCTACCAAGAAGGTGGCGTTGCCATGTCGGTCCCGCCACGCGCCTAGGCTGTCGTAGACTAGGCGCAGTGCGGGCGGCGGGCTCTTGCCCCAGACCTGCCTCAGCCCACAGATCCGAGCTGCCCAAGCGTAACCGCAGCCGCCAGTCGCCCAGTTTGGGCAACCGAGAGCCAGGGTCACCAGGGAGGCTGCGTTCCTGAGCGGTTGAGGAGGTGTGGGGGATGGAAGCTGAGGGGACTGGATATTGGGGAACTGCTGGACTGAGAGCTTTAAGGATCCAGGAGGTTCCACCCTCATCCACTAACCAGGAGTCTTGTTTCCAATACCCAGATGCATCCTCATGCAATCCTTGGAAGTTCTCCTCCCAGGAATCCAGATAAATAATTCCACTAAGGAGCCAGGAGTGCCTCCCTTCTCCAGTTAGTAGGAGAGTCTTCAGCCAGGACCCAAGGGCTTTCCCTGAATTACCAAGAGCCTCCCCCCATCCTTCCTGATCCCTTCCCTTAATCCATGATTTTCTTCTTTTTATCCCCACCCACCCAGGAGGTTCCCATTCCACCTTTTACTCCCCTTCACTGCCCCCCTCCATGGTCCAACTCCCATCTTCCTGCCAGGACTACTGCAGCAGCCTCTGCACTGGTCTCTCAGTGCTTCTTCCAAAACCTCCATGTCTTTTCCCCACACACAGCCCCGGGGATCTTATTAACACCTAAGTGATAGCTCATCCTTCCTCTGCTCAAAATGCTCCCTTTGCCCCCACCTCACACAGAATGAAAGGTGAAGTTGTTTCAAAAGCCCACATGGTCCTACGAAATCTGACCCTCATCATCTCTCCTTCTACTCTGTACCCCAATCCCTCTGCTTCATCCACACTGGGCTTCTGGCTGTTCCTTCCTGTCTCAGGGCCTTTGTATTTGCTATTCCCTCTGCCTAGATGCTCTTTCCCCAGATAGCCACATGGATCTCTGCTCACCTTCTTTAAGACTTGGCTTGAGTTTCATCTTGTCAGGGATAGCCTCCTCCTAAATGATCACACTTACTCTGCTCCTTATCACCTTTCAACACACTACATCATTAACTTACGTATTATATTTGTTGCTTATTTCCCTCCACTAGAACATAAGCACCACGAGGGCAAGGATTTTTGTCTGTCTTAGTTATCAGTGTGTCCTCAGGGCCTTGAACGAGGTCTGGTACGTTATAATAAAGCATTTTTTAATTGGGGAAGGAACTCGGGATACCTGAATATCCAGGAGAAGTTTGGGCCTAACAGAGGCTGGGTCTCCAGGCTGAGAAATTCAGGAGTGTCAGGCCCCTGGGAGATGAGGGTCCATATCAGTGAGAGAGACTCAAAAGGAAATCTGGGGCCGTGAGAATTTGAAGGTGCTGGATACCCGGAGTGAAGGCTGCTGAATGCTGGGGAGCCTTAGGAGCACTTGGGAAACTCCCAACTTCTATGGGGCATGGCGAGCTCCCAGAAGATTTGGTGGTGGTGGTGATGGGGTATAGATCATCACATTCTCATGCATCAGGTCCGAGATCACGTGCTTTCTGAGCTTTCCATATATTAGCTCATTTAATCTTCATTACAGCACTATGAATGTTTTCTCATCATCCTGATTTTACAGGTGACAAAACTGAAGTCCAGACAGGTTACATAACTTGCCCAAGATCATATTGAAAACAAGCTGGCTAAGCACCAGAGTCCATTGTCTTTCTATAGTGGTGCTGAGGGGTGGCTTAGTACCCCCATAACCTCCATTGATCCCCCCCCTCCAGCTGCCCTGATTAAATATACTTTATATATTTTATATTAAACAAAAGCCCTACAACCTTCCAACTAGAGCCTTCCCTGAGAAGAAATTTGGGACATGCCAGTATCTGCAAGTGGTGCTAGGATATGTCAAAACTCAGATGATTGGGAAGGTCCAGATGCCAGTACTGGAGGACAATGGACATAGCAAACACTCCTCAAATCACACTCACTTTGGGGATTGAATCATGCCCTCCATAAAATGCATCTTCAGGTCCCAATCCCTGGTCCTGTGTGTGTGAACTCATTTGTAAATAGGACCTTTGAAGATGTTCTTAGTTAAGGTGTGCCAAAAGGGAATGAGGGCAGGCCTTAATCCAACATGGCTCAAGTATTTATAAGCAAAGGAAATTGGACATGAAGGAAGAGGCCACAGGGAGCAGCTAGACACTGGATTCCAGTCACCAGAACCCAGAAAAGGCAGGAGAAGCCACCACCTTATGCACTGCCATGGGATAGAAAAGCCAAGAAACCCTAAAGGTTTCTGGCCAGCCCCAGAAGGTCACAATCTTTGGGGAGAAAGCATCATCTTGCTGTCACTTCATTTTTTGTTGTTGTTTGTTTTTTCTTTACTTTTCCTAGCCTTGAGGCTAGGTTTTGAAACTGTGAGCCAATAAATTCCTGTTTTAGCAGCCAAGAATCTAAAACAGTGTTTACCATGTGCCAGGCTCTGTTCCAGGTGCTTTACATATATTAACTCATCCATATCACATAGGAACCTGATGGGGTAGGTGCTAGGGTCCCCCGATCCCTTATCTGCAGTCCCCGAAGGCAAAAATGGTCTGAAGACTGAAAGATGTTTGTGTGTTTGATGCTAAAACTCAGCTGGCAGCAAAACCTGAGCTGAACTCATGTGTGGCTTCTTTATTGTCTTAATTTATCTTAATTGATTCTACTTAGTGTGACTATTCATGCATTTCACAGCAGAGATATTAATGTTTGTGATTATGTAACACCACTGAGAGTGTTATATACTGTGCAGTGTTTGCCTGGTATGACCCTTCCAAAATTTGAAATGCACCTGACCCCAAGTGTTTTGAATAAGGGCCCATGGACCTGCATAATTGCTTCCATTTTAGAGATTCCAAAAATGAAGCATAGAGAAGGATGGGATTTCCCAGAGTTCTCGACATTGTGCGTTTTACCTGGATAAAGTCAAATTTGTGCTTGATGGCAGTGACAGTGACATCAAAGATGCACGGTGTGAAAAAGTGTGTGGGCTGCCTCTCTCCAGAGCAAAGCAATCCTCAATTGGAAGGCAGGGAGGCTGCTGCGTAGGGCTTGGGTCAATGGCTCAGCAAGTGAGTGCAGCCCCTAGGCATAGGGAACAAGTAGCCACCAAAAGTGTAGACATATGGTAGCCCAGAGGACCAACATTTACCCCCTCTGATAGCTCCCAGCCCCTTGCTAGAGACAGCCACTGTCTCTGGTTTGGCCACAGACACCATTTTGGACCTAAACACAGTTTCAAGTTCTGGTTTCACCAGAGCTATAGCCTTGAACTTGGTTCAACCACTTCCACCACCTTGAGGCCTGGCTTGACCAGTGAGACAGTTTCAGACTCAGACGCAGACACTGTCTTGGATTTGGATCCTGGTTCAGCCATGAGTTTGGACAAGGGTACAGGTACAGGGTATGTGTTCTGATTCAGCCACAGCCGTGGTTACAGGAGCTGATTCTTTTATAGTCACAGGTACAGGTTCATTCACAGCCACTTGCGCAAACCCCAGATCAGTTATGGCCACAGGTTCAGCCACGGTCACAGCTGCAAGTCCTGTTCAGCTGCATTTATACCCTTGGATCCCAGTTCAGCCACTGCCATAGCCTTAGAGCTAGAGATGGACACTATTTTGGAGTCCTTCAGAGATAAATGGTCTTGGAGCTGGACATGATCTTAGAATCAGACATGGTCTGGGAACTGGGCACACACTTGTGCTTGTGCTTCACATGTTGATGTGTGATCCGCCCACAGCATGCATAGCTCTTACAGGATACTGGGAACTGGAATAGCATCAACAGGGAAGAATCTGGGAGGGGATGGGATTCTATGAGAAGGTTCAGTTCCTCCTCAGTCAGACTATTGGGAGATGAGATGAAGAGAAGATGCAACCAACAGGATCCTATCATTTGGCTTCATTCCTGACCTGCCTTCACACCTGATGCCTCTAGGGTCTTCTGCATTGGAGACTCAGCATTCAGAAGCTAGCAGGGTGAAATGAACAGCGAAGCCTGAGTGTAGAGTAGGACTGTGGTGAGCTGGAGAGCACAGGCTTCATCTGAAGACAGCCATATTCAATTATTTTGAAATATCTGTTCCTACAGATCCTAACACATTTGCAGATTGATTCTGGCCAACGAGGACTTCCAGCTTACCACTTTAAACAATCTTAAGAGTTGTATGTCTATGTGCATGTATGCAATAAGGGGAAGTGAGGACATATATTTCCCCCTAGTTCTCAGGGGGAGTCATTATTTGTTCATGGCTGTGTTTTTGTGCATGAAGTTAGTCACCTAAAAAAATGAACTTTTGAGAAATAATCCAGTTTTTTTTCTATAAGGCTTTGCATATTTTCCATCAGTTATGGAATACAGAGTTTTGGCATGGATTAGAATGTGTGTTACAGCGTCAGCTCCTGAGGATAGGGATTTTGTCTGTGCTGTTCATTGTTGAAACTCTAATGTCTAGGAAAAGTCCTGAGGTAAATGCTAAAAAGATTATTGAAAAATAATAATAGCAAATATTTATTGCATGCCAGGCACTGTTCAATTAACTCATTTGTAAAAATCTCACAAATCTTATGATGTTATTATTATCTACACAGCACACCGGAGAAAATAGAGGGTAAGAGAGGTGAAGTGATTTGCCCAACCTCACCCAGCTTGGAGGTGGCAGGGTAGGATCCGAACCGAGGCCTCCTGCAGTGAGAGGCTCTGAGCCATTATGAACGCATGGATTGAAGTCCATATCTTTGTAAGAAACCTCGGCGTCTTTGTTTGCAAGAAACTCTGAGAGTCCCCTCACTTTTTTCTCAAGACCCCGTCTCCCGCGGTTCTAGGTCTGGAAAAGGTTGCCTGAGAGCCTCCTAATCCCAGGATCACGAAAAAAAATCCCGAGTCCCGGAGCGCAGTGCGTTCAGGACCATGACCAGCGCCCAGTCACACTGCGTCTGCGCAGAGAGCCGGACGCAGAGAGCCGGGCCAGGCCCAGCAGCCCCAGCGACTATTGGGTTCGAAAAAGTCGAACAGTGCCCGTGACCTTGGTTGGTGATTTCACGCCTCCAAACTTCAACGGCCTCCTCTATAAAATAGGGATAATAAAAAGACCTGCATCTAGGGTGGCGGTGAGGAATACATTATATAATGTACATACATTATGTATAAAGCACTTACTTACCTCTTAGCCCATAAAGTCCAGACTATTTATAAGTCTTTATGGGGCAGGAAAAAAAAAAGGTTAAAAGGTTGCTCTCTGGAAGCAAGTGAACCTGGGTTCAATTCTGACTCTGCCACTTTCTACCTATGAACTTGGCAAGAGACTTGAGCTCCAGCCCCTTTCCTTCTCTCCCCAGGAAAAAGGAATCATTACATTATTATTATTATAGAATCTGCCACAGGACTAGTGGGAGGGTAAAAGGAGATAATGCACAGAGCTAAGCCTCAGTCCTAGCTAAAGTTTATTTTAGCGACCCACACATTGTTCAGATATAATCAAGCAAAGAGGTGTGACCTTGGGCTATAATGTTCTCTCTGAGCCCATCTGCATATGATGTGGTGCACATTTAACAAATTGTAGTTATTATTATCATTCATTCATTCATTCTTCAAATATTTATTGAGTGCTGGGCACTGTCACAGGTGCTGGTAATTCAGCAGTGAACAAAACATTTTTTTAAAAAATCTGACCTCATGGAACATTCTGAGGTGATGGAGATGTTGTAGCTGGATCTAAGAGGTAGTTACACAAATGTACACATATGTGAAAAATCATCAGGCTAGATACTTAAAATTGTGCAATTAACTCTGTGTACCTTAAAACTTACTTAAAATTTTAAAACAATCATTAACTTCAAGAGACTCGTGTGTAGCAGAGAGATGATAGAATAAGTAAGCATAGTATGTTAGAAGGTGATGTGTGCTGGGAAAAAAAAAGCAGGGAAGGGACGAGGGAAGGTAGGGGGTGGGGGGGTTACAATTTTTAAATTGAGTGGTCAGGTAGGTCTCAGTAAGAAGGTGACATTTGAGCAAAGACACTGAGGGAATGAGTCATAAGGATATCATGGGAACAGCCAGTGCAAAGGCCCTGGGGCAGGAAGCAGAGAGAGTACAATTATTCAGACATGTTACTCAGATCAGCACAACAGCCTCCTGTGGCCCCGTGGATCACTCACCCCACAGGAAACCCGGGGCACTGAGACACAGCAGGGCAGGCCTGAGGGCAGCTACGGCTATGGAGGAGGTGGAAGGGGATGGGCCAGTTGGTGCAGCCCCTCCTGCCAGTTTGCCTTCTAGCCATCTGGCTGCAGGAGCAGAAGGGGGCACAACAGGAAGCCCAGAGAAGGGCTTGGGCCTCAGAGCTCTTGGGAAAAGGCAAGGCTGGGGTCTCACCTGCCCCGAGCCAGGCACATCACAGGGGCACCTAAAGTTCTAGACGCCTGGGCCTGGCAGCCAGCACCCTCCCTGGTCAGCACACAGGCATCAGCCTGACCTGGTACTGTCATTCTTAGTGAGGCCTAATTATAGGAGTGAGGGAAGGGCCAGATGGAGACAGAGGGGGGAAAGGGGAGGAGGGGAGGGAAAGTGGGAGGAGAGGCACAGCGGGGAGGTGAGCGACAGAGGTGAATAGAGATACTAAGTGGGGAGAGGAAAAGACATAAGAGAGAAACAGAGAGCTGGAGAGGGACAGTGTAAGGCATGTGGAAAAAGACATTCAGAGGAGAGGTATGAAGACCAAGAGCAAGCAAAGACAAAGGTATTTCATCAGAGGAAGGCCTTTGGGTGTGGAGAAGTGTTTGTGTTTGGAGGGAGTGAAGAGTCCAAGTTTCTAAGGCAGAAACTTAAGAACTGGGGTATCAGAGGGGCAAGGGAAAGAAGCCCAGGCCTGAACCCCATGGTTCCTAAGAGAAGAGGGGCTGGACTCTTGACCTGCTGAGGAGGGAGAGGCTGCAGGCTTGAACTTTGGGGATCTTGGAAAGGAAGGAGCTAGGGGCCTGGGCTCCTGAGTTTGAGGAAGGAGGAAGCTGGGGGCCCAGACTCCTGGGTCATGGGAGTGGTGGATACAGAGTGGGGAGAGGACACCATGTGCCTAGATGTGGAGGTCTGGAGGATTTGGGGGCAGAGCTCCCCAAAGGAAGACAATGGCCTCCATGTCACTCCCATCATCCCAGAATGTCCTGAGCTGGAGAACAAGGGAGGGCAAAAGGGCAACACTCAGCCCCCAGACAGGGAGAGGCAAGGGACCCTGGATACAGTCTCCAGCCTTCTCTCCCAGGACCCATGCCTTCAGTGGTGGTGGTCGGGGGGAGGTGGGGCAGGATTCAAGGAGGAACCAGCCTTCTTTCAGTAGCTTCATTTTGCACCTGCTTAAGATCCTTCCCTGGCTCATCACAAGCAGAGGAAGGAGGGATGGCACCACTGAGGTCATGGGGACCAACAGGAGGAAAGGCATGTGACTATGAAAGTGTTGGCCTTTCAGGGAGCAGGCAGCATTGCCTTCCAGCCTGAGGCGGGGAGACTGCATGTGCTAGAGACAGGGCTGCGCGGTGGGCAAGGCTTGGGATGCCAGGCTGAAGAGCTTGTACTCTGTCCTGGGAACCCTGAGAGCCATGGAGGATTCTATGCAGAGGACAGTCAGGTTTGGCTTTAGGAAGAGCCCCTGGACCAGATTGGGGCTGGGAGCCCAGGGGAGGTTGGGGCAGGGATCCAGCAGTGAGGCCAGGGCTGAACCAGGGTGAGGCCAGAGAAGGGAGGAAAGGTAGGTGGGAGGGACTGTCAGAAGGCCAAGTGGGGGGTGCCCTTAGACAGGACCTGGGAGGAGGGGCAGGTTGGGGGAGATGTTGAGGCAGGCCAGTGTGGGTCCCAGTGGGTAAGAAAGCCTGGAGGATCTCCAAGAGGAGGCGTCCAGGAAGCTGAGGTCCAGCAGGTCGGGGCTTTGGAGAGAGGCAGGGGCTGGGGCGGGAGACATGGAGGTTGTTGGCAGAGAAGGAAAGCTGAGGTGTCAGGATAGATGCCCCAGAAGGAGGAAAAGTAGAGAAGCAGGAAGGGGGTCAGTTCCCAGCTCTGGGGCCACAGCCTTTAGGGGCTGTGAGAGAAGAGAAAGTTCCCAGTGAACACACATTTTATCCAGAGGGCTGGGGAGACGGAAGGCACCCAGGAGTGCCAGAGTTGGAGCCAGAACATACCCAGAATAAAGTCCTTTGAAGTCTCACGTTTTATACTCTAAATTCTTGCCAATTTTGCATTCACCTCCATCAGTCTATCCATGCGAGCTCTCCTATTAAAAGATGTTCAAGTACTCACCAGAGATATTCTTTAACACCCCCACCCCCCACCCCGACTGTGAAAATCTTCAAGTGAAAATGAAATCCTGGGCTCATCCTGGGGTTCTGGGGCTCCCTAGCTGGTCACCCCAACATTCAAGGCTCTTTATGAGCTGTCTCGACAAATGGCCAGTCCACCCTGGCCTCTCCTTCCCAGCCCCCTCCACAGGCAGCTCCAACTCAGCACCCCCAACTTGCTCCTTGCTGTGCTCCCCACGATGGCCAGATGGATCTTTCTAAAGTTCAAGCCTGACCCTGTCCCTCCCCTGTTTATCACCCTCCATGGCTCCCCAGTGCCCCAGGATGGAGCCGGAGCTCCTCAGCCAGGCAACTGGCCCCTGCCAGCTGAGCACCTCCGCACCCTTTCCCTTCTCCCACACTGCTCCAGCCACACATTTCTTCAGGTACACAGTCCTCTCTCTTCCTTTCTTGGGTTTTGCACATGATACTTCTTTGGCAGACCCACCTTGGAAGACCCTCTCTCCTTGACCCTTCTTCACACCTTTCAAGTGTTCTTTCCTTCAGGCAGGACCAGCTACATGATTTGCTGAGCCCAATGCAAAATGAAAATGTCAAGACAGCATCAGTAGGGCATTAGATGAAGCACAGGGTCCTCCTCAGCATGAGGTCACACTACTACGAAGCCAGCGCTGCTTTCGGGAAATGTCCTTGGATTCTCCCCACCTCCCATCCCAGGCTCAGTCAAGAGCCACCTCTGGGCTCCCACAGTCCCCTGCAAAACTTTTGCAAAAAACAGGCCATCATTCTTGCCCACCCCCCCATCATGGTGCCAATCACTCTGGGATGCAACTGTTTGGCGAGCACATATTTCCTCCCCAAGACTGGAGCTCTGTGAGGGCAGGGCTTGGGCTTGTCTGGGTCACCACTGTGTTCCCAACAAAGCCCCACACTGGTCAGGGCACCACGGAGTCGCGATACCCGTTCTTTCTCCCAGGGCTTGCTTTTGTGCTGGAGTATGAGAGGGCACATACCAAGGAGGAAGCAAAGGTGAAGCTGGGCCCGGGTTCAGCATCTTCCCTGGGAGAATCCCTTTATATGACTCTCCTACCTCTGTGCCCATGTAAAGAGCTGCAAAAGCTTGGCATTAGCTGAGACTCGCGAGGGACCACAAGTACACTCAGACACCCCGGGCCCGGGTCAGATTTAGCCCCATTGAGAAACAAGGGCTGGATCTGGCAGCACGCAGGCCGGGGAGAGTAGCGGGAAGAGGAGCACTCCCTGAGCTCAGGAAATTGGTGGATTCAGCTGGGCAGTATTGGAAAAGCTACATTTTAAATTCTAGACTTGGGATTTTTTGTCCACAGACATCTTGTTTCTGTGGGATGGGGATGGAAAGCCATGCTGGGAGGACCGGCTTGCCCTCATGTACCCCTTCCCACCCTCCCTGCTTCCAAATTCCTAATAAGCTACAGCTATGCGTCCCCTGCTGTGTGTGTGTCCCCCTCTGGCCCTGCATTCCCCGTGTCCACATCCCCCTGAGCAGCCACAGCTTCTGCCTTTCAGAGCTTTCCGTCAGGCAGCACTGTTATCTCCACTGTCTCGCCAGTACCTGCCCCTGGAAAAGGTCCTTAACTCCTATGCTATAAAGAAGTTAGCTCCCCCATCTAAGGGACAGACCTTGGATCTCGGACACCAGGGCAGCACAACTCTTCTGCAGGCTTTTCTGAGGACCGGGCTGCTGGACCACGGCTCCCACTGCCCTCTTCTTTGTCGGAGATGGAGGCCTCTGGAGACAGAGCATCAATTCTCTCTTGAACCATCCATTTCAGGCCCCAGCCTGGTCTGGTGGCCCTCCTGCCTGGACTATTGTAGCAGCCTCCTCCCAAGTCTCCCTGCTTCCCCCTTGTCCCCCACAGTCTGTTTCCCACATGCAAACAGACCCACTATGGGAGCTTTCTTAAGATTCGAGAGCACTACTCTCCTCCCTGCTCAGGAGCCTGCAAGGGCTTCTCCTGCCACTGAGAACCAAATCCAGTGCACTGTCAGGCCCCTTCCCACTCTGCAGCCTCAACACTATAGCACAGTCCTTCCCTCTCCCCACTTTTCCCCAACTTGGATCCCCCCCCACCATGCACCCTGCACCCCAGCACAACAGCCCATGCTGTTTGCTCCTTTCGTGTGGAATGGCCTAGTTCACGCCACCTTGTCCTCCAGGTCTCAGCCATCACCCCCTCCAGGCAGCCTCCTTCAACCTCTCTTCCTGAGTCAGGTCCCCTGGTGTAGGGTCTCACTTCACCTTCCTCACCTGCATATGCCTTACATGTGTGCTCATGGGATTATCTAACGTTTGTGTCCCCACTAAATGGTGAGATCTGTGAGGACAGGACCTGCGCTTGTATTTATTCAGCACTCAATCCCCAGCACGTTGCACACAGTAGGCACTCAATAAAGATTGTTCAAATTAGAACCGGAGGGTTTAGGGACAGTGCACTCTGGCTCCCCCTCATGGCAGCAACTGGTATTTTTGTGGCTGGCTCTAGGGGGACGGTCCTCGGTCTCCTTAGGCCTCTTTCCCCAAGACTCGTCCCCTCGCTCTGCCCAGTGAGCTGTCCTGAGGTCTCAGCCACCAAAGGGCTGCAAACAGGATCTTCACGATGCTGCTGGGGGACTGAGGAGTTGGACCCGGTCCCTGGGACTCAGGTTGTTCCCAGGGCTGATGGAGTGTCATTTCCATGGCCTGCACCCACCAACTGCTGCGGCAGAATCCAGGACTGGTCATCCTGAGGGGGCAAGGTCATGTGCACACAGTCTTGAGAATGGCCAGTCCGGGTTTGGGCCGTCTTCACTCTGCCCCCGACACCAGCGTCACAGGCCCCAACCTCCCTTCACATCTCCACCTTTGGACCCACCCTTGGAGAGACCCTGGGCCCAGGTGGCACTTCTCTGGCTGCCGATCCTCTCCTGGATCCCCAGTGAGGCCCTTCACCTCCTTGGTCCAGGGTTTGGTGCTCCAACTCTCCCGTCCTGGTGTCGGAGGGGCCAAGAGCCGCCCAGGACAGAGTGAGGACCAGAGCCCATGGGGCTAAAAGGTCCAGATCAACCAAACCAGGTTCCAGGCCCAAAGACTCTCAGGGTCTACACTCCCTGTCTACACTTCTTACCTCCTAGTCTCAACTCAGCCGGTCTGTCATTCCACAGGATAGTCATGTGGGTGGGACTCGCCTGGAGTGCTTCCCCTGCCCCTCCGCCTGCTGCTTCTGTTTAGTCTGTGTTAGGTTTTTCTTTGCCCATCCCTTAAATATGAAAACCTCCAGGGGTTGGGTCCTGGGACCCTCCTAAAGGCTCTCTCATTTACCCTAGTGCCCTCAGTTTCCTATCTCTGCTGACAAAGCCCTCATTCCAGCCTCAGAGAGAGAGTCCTATGGCCTCCTGGACATCACCTCCTAGATGTCCTCCAGGCCCTGCACACCCACCAGGTCCCACACTGGTCTCAGCATCTTCTATAAACCTGTCCCTCCTCCCTGATCCTCATCAGGACAGCCCCACATTCCCCTCCCCTGGCCAGAGCCCTGGACCACCCCCCGCCCCCCGCCCCGGATGGCTGCCTACCTCACAGTTCTTCAGTCCCTTAGCCCACTCAGCCTCCTGGTATTACCCCCACCCACTCCTTCCTCCTTTACCCCAGCCCTGCCCAGCCCAGCCCCATCTTCACCCACCCGGGTCCCTGATCTGGCTTCCTTCCTCCAGCCTAGGCTCTCAGCTTCAAGTCTTCCCCTCTGGGCCACCCTCCACTTGGGAGCTACAGGAATCTTCCTAAATCCCAAACCTGACTCTATCCTTTCCCTGTGTAGAATCCTCCATGGCTCCTCAATACCATCAGGCCAGAGTCTGAGCCTGGCCCCTGCCCTCTGTCTCGCTCTCCCAAAGCACTGCCAGTGCCTGGTACATACTAAGCCTTGCTTGTGCTGTGCCCTCTGCCTGGAACGGCTTTCTTTTTGCTCTTTGCCCAATTATCTCCTTCAGAGTGCACATCTCCTCCTCCAATTCTGGGCTCCCACAGTCCCCTAGGCAAACCTCATCACAGCACTGATCACCCTGGGCTATCACTGTCCAGAACGTGGCTGTCTCCCCCACTGGACTGTAGGCCCCCCAAGGCAGGGCTCAGAGCTGTGTGGGTTCCTGCAGCCTTGCCCCGCAGAGGGCAGGCCTGGAGTAGATGCTGAGGGAATGTCTCCATTGAATAGATGATCATCCTTTGCCTCCTCTAGAGACCTCAGTCAGACCTGGGGGTGGGGTGGGGTGGGGTGGGTGGCGGTCCTTTCCCCCGAGGAGATGTTTCCCAGTTCCAGACCCCTCTATAAGCCCCCCAAGCCCCAGAGACAGAGACAGGGCAAGGGCCCAGGCCCAAGCTTAGAAAAATAGGACTTTCTTGTTGTGCCCCGTTGCCCCCGACACCCTCCCCATCAGAGTTTTAAAAACCTTGAGCATTTGGTGAGTCTGAGGCCAGGCCCCGCGGGGCGCCAGGGTCCTGCTACACAGCCGCCCGGAGGCAGCAGCTAGGGCCCCGCGGGTTCGTGGCTGGGCCCCCAGGGCTCGCAATCCAGCTGGACCACGGTGTGGGCCCTGGGCCCGACGGGCTCCGAGGCGGGCGGGGCGGCCGTGGGGCCCAGGGCGCCGTTGGTCTGGGAGCAAACGCTGCTGACGGGCGCGGCGGCCTTGGCCTTGCCGGGCGGCTGCCCGCCGTGCACCTTGTAGCGCATGAGCAGCACGAAGATGAAGACCAGAACCGAGGCCACGATGACGCCGCCCAGCGCGATGATCATGGTGCCGCCCAGGAAGGGGGCGTGCGGGGCGCCGCAGGGCTGCAGCGCCGGCTCCGTGGAGAAGCGGGCGCAGCCCACCGGCCGCGTGGCCGTCAGCCCGGTGGCGCTGTCCTCGTACACCGCCAGCACGCACAGGTCGTAGGTCCGGCCCGACGCCAGGTCGGTCAACAGGAAGGAGCGGCTGTCGGCGGGGATCATCCTGGAGGGACAGGCAGGTGGGGTCAGGCGTCCGGCTGCCCAGCAGGCACCCCGTGCTCCCTCCCCGACCCAAGACCCCGCGGGGGCTCGGTTTCCCTCCAGCCCGCCGCCTCAGTTCACTCGAGCCCGCCGCCTTATTTCACTAGAGCCCGCGGCCTCGTTTCACTCGAGCCGGCTGTTTTCTCTAACCACCACCCCGATTCCCTTTGGTGTGATTCTCCTTCTGCCAGCGTCTGATTCCCTTTAGCCAACTGACAATATCCCTCCCCTCTAGCCCACCATCTCACTTCCCTGTAGCCTGCCACCCAAATTTGCCCACTCTGATTTCCCTCACTGCCTGCATCTCCTCCCTCACTGCCACCCAATTGCCCTCCAGCTCCACTGCCCAATTTGGCTCCAGTCTGCTGCCTGATTTCACTCAGCCCCACTACCCAATTCCCCTCTAGCTCACTGCCTGGATTCCTCCAGTCTATCACCCATTTCCAACCGGCCCACCACCCAGATTCCCTCTAGCCCTGCCACCAGACACCTCTCCGGTTCACTACCCAATTCTGTTCTGACCCTGGTGATTTCCATCTACCCCAATACCTCATTTCCTCCCAGCCCTCCATCCAATTTCTCTCTGATCCCACCTCCCAATCTCCCTCTAGACCCTCACCCAATTTCCCTCAGGCTCTCCTGTCTGATTTCCTTCCAGCCTGTGCCCAATTTTCCTTTTCCAGCTGCCTTATTTTCCTCTAGTGTACAGCTAGAATTCTCTCCCATCTAACTGCCTGACTCCCCTATACCCTTGATACCCAACTTCCTCCTAACCTGCCAAGAAACTTCCCCCTAGCCCCATTGCCTTGTTATTATTTCTATAGCCTGTTTTCCATTGAGTCCTGTCATCTGAGTCCCTTTTCATTAAACTGATTTGCCTCCATCACCACTGCTAATTTCTTTTTCTCCCCGTTGCCTGATTTTTTTCCAGCTCTATAATCTGGTTCCCTTTTCTCTCTGCTACCTGGTTTCTATTTATCATTACCTTTCTCATTTCCTTTAACCATATCACCCAATTCCACTATATTTCCTTCTACAGCAGGGAAGGCCTGGTGGAGATTCAACTTATTTTTTAAATGTCTGTTTTATTCCTAGGCTGCTTTAATGAGATAGGTACAGGGAGCTCTGTGGTTGTCTGTGGGAGGAGGAATGTCAGGGGAAGCATTCATTCCATCCCCTGCCAAGGACGGTGGACAGGGCTGGTGTGATTTTCAGGTGCGGACCCTCCATGGACTCGATTGGGTGCTACAGTCTGAGAAAGGAGGTGGAATGAGCATGTTGGGTTTCCAGGACCGAAAAGGAAGTCAAGTGATGGTCTCTTGAGGTGAGGCCCCTGGGAAGGGAAAGGGGATCCAGGTAACAGGTTAGTAAGGCACAGACTCCAGCTCTTGAGAGACCCAGTTCTCTGCAGCCAGTCCTTGGGGTCCGCACCCTGGGCCCAGCCTGGCAGTGAAGACAGGGAGTGGTCCACCGTTGTCCCTGCAAGATTGGACCTGGGCAGAGGAGTCAGCAGCACCTGGTTCAGCAGCCACCATGACCCACCCCAGGTGGCCGCAGCAGATGCACCCAGTGCTCTCCTACTCTGGGGTGGAAGTTGCAGCAACCACCTGTTGGAGTACATAAGCCCCAAGTTTTGAGTCTTCAATAACAGAGAGGAGAAAGGACCCCCAAGAGTGGGACCTAGTAGGTGGACACTTGAACCAGATTCAATTTGATTTAGAAAATAAAAAGCTTAAATGCTACCACATTAAAACTTCAATGTGAGTGGAACAGCTCACACTACGCAAGCATAAAGCTAACCCCTATTTAATCTCCTCCCCCAATTTTCCCTCTAACATCTGGTCCAATTCCCATTTGTAAGGAGTTGCCTTATTTCATTTTCCTGTGATCCCCTTTTCTTCCTGCAGCCTGGCTTGTCTCTAGCCCTCTCACCTGGAAATACATGGTTTCTCTTTACCTTTACTATATAAATTAATTTTTATCCTTCTGCTACCTGGCGAACATTTTTTAGCGTTTCAATCTGATTTCTTTCTACTCTTGCTGCCTGGTTTCCTTTATTCCTTTGCTACTTCATTTCCTTTTTATGTTTGCTACCATTTACTCTTCTTACCTGCTTTTACCCATTAAGTCTGATTTCTTTTATCATTATTGCTTGGATTTTTTAAGCCCTATAGTCTCATTTATTTTTACATTTGCTGCCTAATATAGTTTGCCCTTGCTGCCTGATTTCTTTTTACCACCGCTGCCAGGTTTCTTTTACTCACATGTCTGATTCTCATGACCCTTGCTACCTGATTCCTTTTGCTTTTGCTGTCTGATTTCCTTTGTTACATTGCAATCTTATGTCTTAGCTGTGCTGCAGCCTAGGGCATCAGTAGATATAACCCCCCAAGCCTCCCACCCCACCTTACTCCCCACCCCAAGCTGCCCTGCCAACTGGACCCTGCACCTGTAGACGAGGATGTCGTCGGCCGAGCTGTTGTACTGGATCTGGTACATGCGAATACCCGGGGTAGGCCGCTGGTCCGGCCACTGGATGAGGGCAGCTGTGGCCCCATGCTCAGTCACCTGGACGCCGCGGTCGGTGGAGGGCGCGGCGTCGGCTGCCTTGGCGGAGGCGGAGGCAGAGGCGGCAGAGGGCGGGGTGAGGGCATCGGGATCCCCGTCCCGCGGGGGGTCACAGCTGGTGCTGTTGGCCAGCTGGGGAGGCGGCGGGGGACCCACGGTCAGCTCAACGGCAGCCGTGGCCTCGCCGGCGGCGTTGGCCGCAATGCAGGTGAAGATGCCACCGTCACCTGGCTCGGTAACCAGCAGCTCCAGCGTCCCGTTAGGGAAGGCACGGGCACGGCTCGAGTTGCCCAGCAGCCGGCCCTGGGGCGACACCCAGCGCACACGGGGTTCGGGGTCCCCCACGGCCCGGCAGCGCAGCGCGGCCGGCCGGCCTGCAGGCACCACCAGGGGCGGTGAGCGATGAGTCACCACGGGTGGCTCGCACACAAACTCCTCCTCACCCACAGCCCAGAAGTAGCGGCCACCCAGGGCAGGTGGCGAGGCACAGGCCTCGAGGTCGTCCTCCCGGGCCAGCCGCCGCAGCCACACCAGCTCGCAGTTGCAGTGCAGGGGGTTCCCGCCGAAGGCCAGCACCAGGGCGGAGGCGGGCGAGCCGCGGGGCCGGGCGAGCAGCGGGAGGCGGGAGAAGAGTGGGTCAGGAGGGATAGTTGTCAGGCGGTTGGAGGTCATGTCCAGCCGCGCCAGCTTGTGCAGGCGGGAGAAGGCGCCGGCAGGCACGGAAGCCAGCAGGTTGTGGTCGAGGCCCAACGTATTGACGTTGCCCAGGCGGCCCAAAGCCTCCCAGGGCAGCTGTTCCAGGTTGTTGTAGGAGAGATCGAGATCCTCGAGGGTCTCAGCACAGTCGTCCAGGGCCCCGGCCGCCAGGGCCACCAGCTGGTTGTTGCTCAGGATGAGGTGGCGCAGGTTGACCAGGCCGCGCAGCTGACCCTCACCCAGCGAGGTCAGCCGGTTGCCGTCGAGGTGCAGGGCGCGCAGGGCCCGGAGGTCAGCAAAGGCGCCGGCCGCCACGTGGCGGATGGTGTTGCGTGACAAGCTCAGGTGCAGCAGGCCCGTCATGTTGGCCAGGTCGCGGCGGCGCACAGCTGCGATGAAGTTGTCCGCCAGGCGCAGCTCCGCTGCCCGGCGGTCCAGCGAGGGCGGCACAAACAGGAGGCCCGCCCCTGGGCACAGCACACTTAGGGGCAGCGACTGTGTCTGGCAGCGGCAGCGGCGGGGACACGGGCTGGATGTGGTTGGCTGGGGTGGAGACGAGGCAGGGGCCAGCGGCAGCAGGCAAAGGAGCAGCGGGAGGACGGCCATCGCGGGCGAGGGCGGCCTACGGGGCATTAGGGCAGGCTGAAGCCACAGGAAGGGGGCCAGAGGGCTTGGGGTGGTCAGAGACCAGGAGAGGAGGTCATGGTGGGCTGGGGGCAGGAGAGATGGTCAGGGATGATCAGACGGACGGGAGGTGGTTAGAAATGGAGACATGGCCAGAATATAGGAGGGTTGGTGAGGGTGGGCAGAAGGTGAGACAGAGGGCTTCAGAGGCGGGAGAGAGACTTGGGCAGAGACGGTCACAGAGAGAAGAGGTGGTCAGGATGGTGGGAATGATCAGAAGTGGTTGGAATGAGCAGAGGAGAAGCAGTGAGAGATGGTCAAGAAGAGAAGTGGACAAAGAGAGGGGTGTGGTCGGAATGGTCAGATCCAGGACAGGTGGTCAGAAAGGAGAAGAGGACAGACATGTCAGGGACAGCTGGGACCAGACAGCTGGTCAAGGTGATGGGTATGAGGAGAGGTTGTCAGAGAGAGGAAAGGCAACCAGAGACATTAGAGAGATCAGAGGGAATCAACGAATGAGAGAGAGAGACAGAGAGAGAGAGATATGGTTGGCGAAGGCGAGAGATGCTCAGGTGGACATAGCCGGAGTTCTGCTCAGGGGTGGGAGGAGACCAGAGAGATGGTGAAGACGGCCAGAGAGCAGAGGTGGACAGAGGCGGCCGGACAGGGGAGTGGTAGACAGACTGGTCAGAGGTGGTCACAGACGGTCATGGATCAAGTCTTAGAGTCCGGGGCGAGCAGAGGGCAAGAGAGACGGTGAAAGATGGTCAGAGGGACAGGCTCGGTGGAGCGGACAGAGCTGTCAAAAACGGTCACTGAGAAAAGCAGTGGACAGAGGTGGTGACCGGGAGGAGAAGTCGAGAAAGGAGACTGGAGAGAGGAGAGGTGGACAGCCGGGGTGCTGAGGATTGTCAGATGGCACAGATGGCAAGAAGCAGTTAGAGGACAGGGTAGGGGGTCAGACACCCGGAGGTGCCTTGACCAGGGAAGAGGGAGGGGGTCAGAGAGGGCCAGACCTGGCTAAGAGTCCAGAGGGTGTTTGAGGCAGCCGGGAGCTGGAGGCAGACCCATGGGAGGGTCTTTTTCCTGGGGAGACCCTGGGGATGCTGAGGGGGGTCTGGCCCTTACCTACGTCCACCCCCAGCCTCACATCTCCCCAACCCCTCCCCACCATGGAGGTCTCCCAGAGCTTTACCTGCGCTGGAAGCTGCCCCAGGGAGCAGAGTCCTCAGGCTCCAGGGGAGTCGGAGGTCAGAGCCCTGCAGCAGAGCTGGGTCATACTTTCCCGTCCCCAGGCCTCTGTAGAGGCACCGTGTCCACTGCGTCTCGATTCGGATCTGTGGTCACAGTCTGCAGACCTTGATACTCAGGGTTCCAGGCCCCAAATATTGGGCCCCAAGGGCCCAAGTTTAGAGACCCAGGCCCCAGTTTGGGTTGTTCAGGGCCTAGGTCTCCCAGGTCCAGTCTTGGAATAGTAAGCAGCCAAATGGGGATTCTGGAGTCTGAGACCCAAGCCCAGAGTCCTGGGATCCGATCCTGGGGTTCTGGGTTCAAGATTTGGAGGTCTCTAGACCCAGATTTCAGCATTCAAGTCTGCAGCAAGGACTTTGGGACCAAACTCAGGTTCCAGCCCCTTGGGATCCCAAGGTTCAGATCTTGGAATTTGAGGCCTAAATCTCAGGTTTCAGGTTCCAAATAGTAGGATTCCAGGATATAGATAAGGGAATCTGATTCCAGATTTCAAGGTCCCAGACACAGAATTCCAAGCTCAGCTCTAGATCTGGGGCTTTAGATGCCAAATCTTGGGGTTCAGGCTCCAAATCTTGTGGTCCATGTTCCAAACCTTGGAGTCCCAGGACCAGATGTTGGAATTCCAGCCCCAGATACTGGAGTTCCTGCTCCGTCTTGGGGTCCCACGGCCGGATCTCGGGGTGCCGGCCCCAGATCAGAGTCCCAGGCCCGGGTTTCCAAATCTCTGAATCCAATGTCGGGGTGCAGGCCCTCGATGTCGGGGTGCAGACCCCGGGTCTGGGGCGGCGGCGTCCGGGCCTGCTTTCCGGGGGCGGCCGGGAGGGAGGGGTCGGCTGCGGTGGGCGGGGGTGGGGGTGCGGCCGGGGAGCTCCGGGGCCGGGGTGGGGCAAGGCCTGGGCGCGGACTGACGGACAGGCAGGGACACACAGGGTGGGGACACCGCAGCGCTGGCGGGCGCGCAGGGGGGAGGGGCCGCGCTGAGAGACCCCTCCCCCGCCGGGGCCGGGGCGGGGGCCGGGCAGGCGGGCCGGGACCGGGCGCTCTCGCGGCCTCCTCGCCGGGAACCCAGAGCCGCGCACGCGCCCGCGCTTAAAGGCACAGATCCCCCAAGCGCGCGCCCGCGCTTAAAGGTATAGGCAGCTCCTCTCCTCAAAGGCGCGCCTCAGGCCCCCTTCCCATAGTGTCGACCCAGTGTTGGGAGCGAGAATCCCTGGGCACGGAGACAGAGAGAGAAAGAGAGACCGAGAAGGAGACAGAGACACATAGGGACTGAGACAGAGATACAGAAAGAACATGGAGAGAGACAGAGAGACAAAGAGAGGTGGGCAGACTTAGATTGAGGGACAGGAAGGAAAAGAATGAGAAAGCCAGAAAGACAGAGAGATGGAAACACATACATAATCAGGCAGAGATGGAAAGCACAGAGACACAGGGAGATCCAGAGAGAGATAGAGAGACAAGAGTCAAGGACACGTCAGGGATAGACAAGCACAGAGAAATAAAGTCAAAGAGACACACAGAGAGATGGAGAGAAAGGGAAAGAGGAGAGATCCCCTAACACGCAGCCCCTGGGGCGACTCAGCTGTGAGACGGGTATGTGCATCCGTGTGTCCCATGCTCCTTCACATCTTGGACGTCACCCTGCATCCCAGCCCTTCCACCCCAGAGCCACCCTTTCCCCCAGTCTGTGTCCTCCGCCCCTCTGTCTCAACACCGCCACCCTGGGATGTCCTTTTTGCAGATGGAGCTTCTGTAGCTGGGCCCTGTCCAGCAACAAGCCTGATCTTTCAGGCCAGAAGGCAGACTCTGTTCCTTTGAGAAAACTTGGCTCTAAGACCCTCTGCCAGCCAGGATTAGGGCTAGACCTTAAGACATACTGACCAGATATCCCAGGGAGGAGGTAGAAGACAGGAGATGGGATGGAGGCAGGGGGTGGGCCAGTATGACCCAGAGAGGTGTGTCCACTGTCTTCCCCTTCCTTCCCACTCAGGGCCACTGCCTCACAGAGGGCCCTGCTGGGGCTGTGCCAACACATGACTCACCCGGAGTGGTGTCTGCCTGCTCTGATGCTTGTGAGAGGATTGTGGGGAGGCTAGAGGGGGGCACACATATCCTGGCAGATGATGGCAGGAAGTGGGGTGTGGGTGGGCAACCCTAGCCTGGAAACTTGGTTCTGGCAACATAGGGGCCCTGATCTTTCCAGAGCCCTGGTCCGGAGGGGACATAACCTTGCCCTGGGCAGTCTGAGGGGGACACTCGAGTCATGGGAGACCAGAATGGTCACAGCAACCTTCCCCAGGAACCCCCAACTGAGTGCAGGAATCATGCGACCTGGTGGATGGGGGGCGTGGATGCATATCCACCTTGGCGTCCCTAGCTCTACGGGAGGTTTCAGAAGAGGCTTTTGGCTCCTTCGACTTATGTGTATTGAAAATTTGCAGCTAAAATTAACTCAGCCCCAGGGCTCACCTTCCCAGATCATTAGAAAAGTTCGTCAGCGCTCTGGCCCAACACAGTGGATACTGGACACAGCAGAAGCTCCGGAGATGCTCCAGAGGGGATGGAGGTGGGGGAGACAGAGGGAGAGACATGGACTCCGATTAGGATTCAGTGAAACTGGCTGATTTGGGGGTTGTTCCCAGGAAACAGGGGCGGGGAAGTGGGAAGAGCAGGCAGGGGAGGGGAGGGAGAAAGTTAACAGGGGCTGGATAGTTGAGCAGGTCCCACTGTGGGCAACTGGGGCTCATCTCTTCTGGAAAACTTTAAGGACTTTTGCAGAATATCCATCAGAATTTCCACCCCCACCCTCCCAACAAATTTCAGAGAGGATAGAGCATTTATCCAGCAATTGTTACCCCATGGGTGATGACTGTCCCTGGGTGAGAGGGGCATCTGAGATGAGGCAGAAAGACAGAGGTGGGTGCCTTGCATGGGCTAGATCAGTGGTCTTCAGGTTTTAGCTGCATCAGGATCAACTCCTCCCTCCCCCACCCACCCAGGAGTCATCGAGGCTTCCTGGAGGAGATCTTAGTGCTGACAGCTGAAGGATAAATATGAGCAAGGCAG
Source organism: Choloepus didactylus (assembly GCF_015220235.1). Taxonomy (NCBI): domain Eukaryota; kingdom Metazoa; phylum Chordata; class Mammalia; order Pilosa; family Megalonychidae; genus Choloepus; species Choloepus didactylus. The sequence goes on from NC_051333.1 coordinate 18,971,636, forward strand.
GTGGGCCTTGCTTGTCTGCATGCAGCTCGCCTGTGTCCTCACGCCAGAACATGGGCAGCCTGGGAGTCCCTGGGGTGCCTGAGTCACACTGTATGTGCATCTGCATGTGCTATAACCCCGTGTTAGCTCCTGGAAGGGGATCCTTGTGGGTTAGTCATTTGGGGGGACTCTGCTTAATTGCTGCATTTACTTAATTGCAACATCTGGAGAAGGGGACAGCAGCAGCAGAAACAGCCAAAGCAGAAAGAATGAGGTTAAATTGCTTGAGAGCTGAGGGGACCCTGGAGAATCTGCTTCTATCTACACATCATCTGACGCACATGGAATATGCCCAGATGCGTACCGATACACTCAGGGTACACAGGCACACACACACACGCACATCGCATATGCTGAGGCTCACCAGAACATACATGGACGCACGCAGGGACATGGGACACACACACCAGGATGCATAATCAAATACAGGGGCACATGCCTCCAAAACACACAGACAAACAGACTCACACTCAGACACGTATGCGATCATGTGCAGAAACCCACTGCACACAGATTCTCTCTTGCACACATGTGGGAGCCACACACCCACACAAATATACAAGAAACAAATTTGGAACTTCATGTGAAACACCCACAAGGGATGGGTACACACACACGCACACACACACATACACACACACAAATGCCCATGCCACTTGTGCACACACACCTTAAATCAATGAAGTTGTCAGTCTGCCAAAAAAAGGGTCACTTTATAAAAGGACTTAGGTCCCTTCCAAGTCAGGGGAGTTGTCAGAGCAAGGAGGGATGGAAGTGGGGGCCCTCTATCCCTCAACTAGCACCCACCAACCCAAGTCCAGCCAGTGGAGTTCACTGGATTAGCTCGGCTTTGTAATTAGCGCATGAATGGGCACTGAGGACCTGGGACTCACTTTAAGAATCAGGCCTGAAGGTGCATCTCCACAGGGTGGGGAAAAAAGAGAGGGCCCAGAAGATAAGCACACTGCCCCTCAACTAACCACCCTAGAGTAGACCTGTGGGTTCCAGGCAAGTGTCACCTTCTACAGGGCAACCACAAAGCCCCTGTGCATGTGGTGGGAGACCTAAACATGACTTTCAGCATCTGCTTTAATGACTGGCAGCTAGCAACATGGAAGAAAACAACCACAACATGGGAAAAAGTTTACATTTGTGCAAAGAATGGAGGGAAATATACTACTGATAACTTTTAACAAGCAAACGTAGAGAATTTGGGCCACTGTATAGATGTGCTATGTGAAAGCCTGAACACCACAACTGGGGAGTAGAGTCTCAATTTATAGAATGGCTGGTGGCCAGAGAGGAAGGGTCAGTATATTTGTTAGCATAAGGTCAGCTGCTGCAACAACCCCCTGGATTTCAGTGACTCCATTTATTTAATTTCTTGCTCACAGGCATACTGGTTGGTTGGCAGCTGTCCTCCATCTGGTGACTTGCATATCAGGCTCATTATTTTGTGGCTCCATCATTTCCTGAGGCTTGGAATTATCTGCTTCCACCTGGCAAATGGAAGGAGATAAGGCGGAGAAGCCTCACCAGTTTCTTAAAAACTTTGGCCCAGAAATGAGCTGTAAGCTTCCCTTCTGTCCATATTTTACTCGTAAGCACCAGTCACGTGGCTTCTCTGGATGCAAGAGTGGCTGCGAACATATTCCCCAATTGGGCCTCTCTCTTCACAGCTATGTGAAGGGTGTACAGATTACAATGGTCCCAGTGCCAACCAAAACCTCAGGGGAGGCAGCAGGAAGAGGCTGTGGGATTTCCTCCTTCCACTCACTACATCAAATCCTGCTCCAGGAATGAATTTCCAGTCCCACCCTGACCACCCACCCATTTCCCTGGGCCCTGCCTTTGGGGTGGGTGACCACACTCTGGACTTCTCTGAGGGCAAAGTGAAACTGGCTTGATTTGGTAAAACCTTTAGGTCAGTCCAGACGGATGATGGCAAGCGTCCAACACTCTTTCCCCAAACATTTATTGAGCCCTCGGTGTGTGCCCGACCCACTGTCAGGAACATGCCCATGAGTTAGATTCCTTGCCTTGGACTTGCGTCTTGTGATAAGGCAGAAAGAGAACAGATAATCTCTGAAGACTGTGATTACTGCAGTGATATTCCATTATGATCAAGATGGTGGAGGGGAAGGGCAAGGAAATCACCAAGTCTGCCTGGTGGTGGTGAGAGGGGGTTCAGGGGAGGGAAGGAGGTCACCTGGACCAAAGGGGGATAGGGCACAAACATAATCCCCGTGTGCAGATCAGTGTGCTAACCAGAAACCTAAAGCTTTCTGCTCCTAACGCAAACCACTGCTGATTCAAGTGCTAATCAGAAATCTGATCCCTGTAAACACAAACCTGCTTTGATTCATGTACTAATTATAAACTTACGCTGATTGTAAACTTTGTTCTGCAGCAGGGTTAAATCACAAACTTGGGCAGGAACACACGCTGATAATCACCAACTCAAAGAGATTCACATGCTAATGACCATCTTGAGTTGATTTGTGCACTAATTACAATATCAGGATAATTTAATAGGGTGATCAGAGAGTTATATTCATAATGAAGAAGAGCACAAACTCTGAAACCGGATAGCCTCGGTTCAAATCCCAGCTCTGCCACTGTGCTTTTGGGCAAGTTTTTTTCTCTTTTCTGGGCCTCAGCTTCATTCCTGTAAAGGGGGTTGACAGTATTTTAAATGGTTCTTGGGAGGATTAAATGAGCTTGGAGCAGTGCCCGGCACATGGTAAATGCCTACTCTTTTTTTTTTTTTTTTAATTTAAAATTCAGTTTGAGATATATTCACATACCATACAATCATCCACGGTGTACAATCAGCTGTTCACAGTACCATCATACAGTTGTGCATTCATCACCCCCAATCAATTTTTGAACATTTTCCTTACTCCAAAAAGAACAAAAATAAGAAAAAAAAAAAAAAAGTAAAAAAGAACACCCAAAGCATTCCATCCCTCCATCCCACCCTACTTTTCATTTAGTTTTTGTCCCCATTTTTCTACTCATCTATCCATACCTGGATAAAGGGAGTGTGAGCCACAAGGTTTTCCCAATCACATGGTCACACCATGTAAGTACATAGTTAATGTAGTCGTCTTCAAGAATCAAGGCTACTGGGTTGCAGTTAGACAGTTTTAGGTATTTCCTTCTAGCTATTCCAATACACTAAAAAAACAAAAAAGGGATATCTATATAGCACATAAGAATGCCCTCCAGAGTGACCTCTTGACTCCATTCGAAATCTCTCAGCCACTGAAACTTTATTTTATTTCATTTTGCTTCCTCCTTTTGGTCAAGATTTTCTCAATCCCACAATGCCTGGTCCAGGCTCATCTCTGGGAATCATGGCCCATGTTGCCAGGAAGATTTATACCCCTGGGAGTCATGTCCCACGTAGGGGGAAAGGCAGTGAGTTCACTTGCCCAGTGGGTTTAGAGAGAGAGAGAGAGAGAGAGAGAGAGAGAGAGAGAGAGAGAGAGAGAGAGAGAGAGGCGAAATCTGAGCAACAAAGTGGTTCTCCAGGGTAGACTTTTAGGCACAATTATAAGTAGGCTTAGCCTGTCTTTTACAGTAACAAGCTTCATAAGGGCAAGCCCCAAGATCGAGGGATCTGCCCACTAAATTTTTAGTCCTCAATGTTTGTGAGAATATCAGTAATAACCCGGAGAAGTCCAACATTTCTACATTTTTCACCAGTTCTTCAGGGGAGGCCCTGCAAATGTATTTATATATATAATATATATTATAAATTTATTTTTATTCTCTGCCCAAATTACTTTGGGATGTATCGCGATTTTGCACTAACCTGTACAAACTTAGCAGATTTCGGTAAGTGCTTCCTCTTACTAACTGTAATAACGATAATATGCAACCAACATTTAATTCTTATAGTAGGCCCTGCCTCTAATTTCTTCACCACTACATCCCTTTCCTGGCCCAGGTCTAGGATCTCATCCTCTGTAAGAGTTTCCCACAGGTTCTTCCCAAGACAACCCTCAGCGTCCCCAGCCCCGGCTCTAGCCCCACCCCTACCCTTCCCTCCCTACTGTGTAACCTCTCAGCTGCCACGTGAGGGCAGCAGCGCACCGCTCAGCCGCTGCGCGCCCAGCGCATTGTGGGGCGCGTAGTCTAGCGGCAGATCAAGTGGCAGTTCCAGTGTGGCAGGTGAGCTGTATTTCCCAGAAAGCCACGCGACAGCCTCTGCCTCTCTTGCCCAAGTCTGGAGGCGGAGCCTCGCCCCCTCGGAAGGCGCGCCTCCGGAGCGGCGCGGGGAATTGTGGGGTTGAGGGATTGAGGGGTGGTGTTGCGCAGGCGCAGGCAGCGTGACGAGTTTGTTGAACTTAAGCGGTTGAGTCGAGCCGGGCGTCCTGGTCTGGAGCTGCGTCCGCCGGAGTTGATGTTGAGGCAGCGGCGGTTGGGGACTACGCAGTCCCTTACCTAAAGTGAGACTTTTCCTGTATGTCAACCTCCCCGTCTCCTTGGCTTTTTGTTAGCTCTCATACCTGCTTATGGCGCTCTTGTCTTAAAAGAATTCCCTTTCCCCTCTTTCCTTTCTCTTCTTCACAATCACCCTCTCTCCCTTGAAAAAAACAAAAACAAAACAAAACAAAAAAAAAACACCAACAAAAAAACCCCACAAAGTTATCAGGGCAGTTTTCAACCATACACAAAAATAGAATAACAATGATCCTCCAAGTGTCCACCTACCAGTTTCAACAATTAATCAACATATGACCAATCTTGCGTTTCATCCATAAATACTTAATATATGTGTCTCTAAAATATAAGGTTCTTAAAAAAATATTAACACCTTTATCACACCTTAAAAATTAACAATCTTAATATTGTCTGCTCAACCAGTCCTCAAATTTCCCCTATTGTCTTATGACTGACTGCCTGTAACTGTTGGCTTGTTCAAGTCAGAATCTACACAGGGTCCACACATGTCTGGTTGATAGTGCATTTGGTTGGAACTTCTCTAGGTCTTTTATTCTGTAACAGTCCCCCCTCCCTCTCATTCATCCCACGGTCTAATTTGGCTGGTTGCACCTCTTTTGGTGACCCTTAGTATGTTCTTCTGTACCCTGTTGTGTCCTGCATGCTGGTAGATCTAGAGGCTGGATCAGATTCAGGTTCAGTTTTGGGGTAAGTATATTTCATGGGTGGTGTTTAGCTCTTCTGTCAGAAGGGATATAACTTCTGGATGTCTCTTTTTTTGTGTGTGTGATCCAATGTTGCCTTTGAGCACTGCTATCCTGATTCATCTGTTAGACAACCACAGTCGCACTGTAGGAAGGAAGTGTCTACCTGCTGCTCCCTCCATGCCTTTCCCACTGCTCCAGAAAAAGGAAACTGTCCTTTTTCTAAATTCAACGAGCAATTCATCCTCAGCTCATTGGTCCTGCAGTGACAATTGACATTCCAGAGCTGTCCTGTATTGTCTGGTATGGTCATCACTAGTCACTTGTGGCTAGTCAAGACTTGACTAGTCCCAACTGAAATGTGCTCTAAGTGTAAAATACACACTGGAATCTCAAAACTTAGTGCAAAAAAGAGAATGTAGTATCTCAATAATTTTCAAATACTGATAACATATTTTGGCTATAGTAATAAAATATGTAAATAAAATGTATTAGAATTAATTTCATCTGTTTTTACTCTTTTAATGCAAACTACTAGAAAATTTAAAATTACCTACCTGGGTCACATTATTTCTATTGGAAAATATTGTTCCAGACCAGTGGTTCTCAAAGTGTGAACCCTGCACTAGCAGTGTCAGCATCACATGAGAACTTGTTAGAAATGCAAATTTGGGGTTGCCCTAGACTTGAGGGAATCAGAATCTCTGGTGAGGGCACCCAGCAGTCTGCATTCTAACAAGCCCTCCAAACCATGCCTGTCTTAAAGCTCCCCTCCTGGCTTCTGTGACTCAGTGCTGTCCAGACCCACACATGACTCACCCCTTCACTGTTATCACTTAGTGCAAGGGCTATTGCCTCCCACCTAGACCACACCAGTAGCTTCCAAACTGGTATCCTGCCTCAACCTTGTGCCCTCCAGTGTAGTCCTCCCTCTTTCAAAAACATAGATCACTTCGCTTCCCTGCTTAAAACCTTCCAATGGCCTTTTTTTTTTTTTTAAGTTAGAGAAGTTTGGGGTTTACAGAAAAATCATGTATCAAACCAGCATTCCCATATACCACCCTATTATTAACATTGATATGGTACATTTGTTGCAGTTGATGAAAGCACATTTTTATAATTGTACTATTAACAATAGTTCATGGTTTAATTTAGGATTCACTGTGTGTGCAGTTCCATTGATTTTTTTAAAAATTTTATTCTAGTAACATATATACAACCTAAAATTTCCCCTTTTAACTACTCAAATATATAATTCAGTCTTTTTAATTACATTCACAATGTTGTGTACCATCACTACCATGTTTTACCAAAATTTTACGATCAACCCAAACAGAAACACTGTACAATTACGCAAGGGCAGGGACTTACCCTGCTTGCTCCCAACTGTGTCCTCGGCTCCCCACACTGCACCCACACATAGTAGGTGCTCAACAAAGATCTGTTGAATTGACCCAGCGAGTGAACTGCTCCAGCTGCTTCTCTTCAGACTCTCTGGCTGCCTCTACCTCCTCTGAAGTCAAAGGCGCATTGGCATTCTCAGCATTTTGAGATATTAGAACATTCCTGGGTAGTGAAGAGTTAATCTTACCCAGAGAGAGGTCTAGCCTTTACCCTCAGTGACTGAGAAGTAATCTCTAGGCTCCTGGGATGTCCAGCCTGACAGAAGTGTCTTTGTTTGCCTGGCGACTTTGGCCATTGACAGTCTGACAACGTGATTTATGATGGGGACTTTGGGACACACCACATCAGTTCTGCCCTCTGGAGGAACTGGGGACTAAACCTCCAGGAAGGGGTGGAGACTAAAGGTCAGCCGTGCAGGCAGTATGGGATCAAGCCCCAGTAAACACTCTGGATGCCAAAGGCTGGGATGAGTTTCCCCAGTTGGCAATCCTCTGTGCATAATAACATCACGTAGTGACAGAGAGGGGTGATGGCGTCCGTGGCTCCATCGTGAGAGGATAGCCAGAAGCTGTACACGTGGACCCCTCCTGGACTCTGCATCTCTTCTTTTGGCTGGTTTAAATTTTATCCTTTCACTATAATAAAACTGTAATCGTAATTATAGTACTTTCCTGAGTTCTGTGAGTCATTCTAGTGAAGTACTGAAGCTGAGGGTAATCATGGGGATCCCTGAATTTGTAGTCAACTGGTCTGAAGTGAGGTTGGTCCTGGGGACCCCCAAACTTGCAGCTGATATCTGAAGTGAGGGCAGTCTTGTGGAGGATTGTTCCTGGGGTGGCTTGGAGCTTTGTACCCCAGAAAAACATGTTCTTAATCCTAATCTATTCCTGTGGGTGTGAGCCCTTGTAATTAGGAACTTTTGATGTGGTTACTTCAGTTAAAATTGTGGCCCAACTAAATCAGGATGAGTCTTTTTTTTTAAATACAATTTTATTGAAATATATTCACATACCATACAATCATTCAAAGTGTACAACAGTTGTTCACAGTATCATCATATAGTTGTGCATTCATCACAATAAATTTTTGAACATTTTTATTACTCCAAAAAATAAACGTGAAAAAGAAAATCCAAAATATACCACACCACTGCCCCCCCCTCCCAAATTCATTTACTTTTGTCCTCATTTTTTTGCTCATTTGTTCATACACTGGGTAAAGGGAGTATGAGCCACAAGGTTTTCACAATCACATGGTCATACCATATAAGCTATATCGTTATACAATCATCTTCAAGAATCAAGGATAATGGATTGCAGTTCACAGTTTCCAGTATTTCCTTCTAGCTATTCTATAGACTAAAATCTAAAAGGGGATATCTATATAAAGCATAAGAGTTACCTCCAGAATGACCTCTCGACTCCATTTGAAATCTCTCAGCCACTGAAACTTTATTTTGTTTCATTTCTCTTCCCCCTGTTGGTCCAGAAGGCTTTCTCAATCCTATGAAGCCAGGTCCAGGCTCATCCCCAGGAGTCATGTCCCATGTTGCCAGGGAGATTTATACCCCTGGGAGTCATGTCCCATGTAGGGAGGAGGGCAGTGAATTCACCTGCTGAGTTGGTTTAGAGAGAGGCCGCATCTGAGCAACAAAAGAGGTTCTCTGGGGGTGATTCTGAGGCACAATTATAAGTAAGCTTAGTCTCTCCTTTGCAGTAACAAGCTTCATAAAGACAAGCCCCAAGATCAAGGGCTTAGCCTACTGAATTGGTAGTCCCCAAAGCTTGTAAGAACATCAGGAATTCCCCGGCTGGGGAAGTTTAATATTTCCGCACTTTTCCCCAGTCCCTCAAGGGGGCTTTGCAAATAGTTTCTATTCTCTGTCCAAATTACTCTGGGATGTATTGGAGCTTCACGCTAACCTGTACAAACCAACCAGATCTCACTCCCTATTCAAAGTTCCATGTAATTATGGTGTTTGAGTAAACTGATCATACAAGTTAAATTATATAGTGTGCTACAGAAAATATAGATTTTGCACCAAATAAACTTCTCTTCCTTTGATCCCACACAGAAGCTGAAGTTTTAAAACAGAGTTAATATTATTCTGTACCCTTTAGTCTGAGCTACCCCAGTCTCAATGAAGTCCATTTCATTCATATCTCCAGTTGAAGTCTGAGCTCCTTTTCAGCCTCTGTAACAGTTGCTGCTTGGCGCAATGCTGACACTCACAGCTGCTGAACTCTGGCTCTGAGTCCCAGGTGCCACATAGACACCCAAAACTCCAGGGACCAATCAGGTCAAACAGCTCAGCATCTCAAAATTTAGAAATAACTGTTACAATTCATGAAAAGATGTGACTGCTGTAAGAGCTTACAATCTAGGAACCTTTACATAAACCTTCCCCTGATAACCCATGCTTCCAGATTCAAGTCTCAGAGTTTGCACATTATTGTTAGTAGGATAGGTTTTAATGCTATTACTGGAATCTTTTATAAGCAGAATGAAATTCAGACACATACAGAGAAAGTCATGGGAAGAGGCCAGAAGTCTAGAGAAGACAGGAGAAAGCACCCTGTGCATTGCCATGTGACAGAAAAGCCAAAGACTAAGGATCACTGGCAGCCAGCCCCAGAATGCCACAGTCTTCTTGGTGAAAGTTTCATGTTTTGCCGATGCCTCGATTTTGGACTTTTCATAGTCTCAAAACCGTGAACCAATAAATTCCCATTGTTTAAGCCAACCCATCGCCTTGTATTTGCTTTAGCAGCCAAGAAACTAAAACAGTTCCCTCTGACTTTTCAGTTTGCAAACTTTTTGCAATTTCCCATAACAGTCCTGATTTCTGGCTTCTACCGCATCGGGAGATCCGAGCACACGGAGCCCACTTTTCTACTTGGGCACAGGGGTCTAGAGCCACTGTAACTGTCAGGGTCCAACCAGGAGACAGAAACCACTTGCATGTTAAAATACACAGATGTCAACACATGGAGGTGGTTACATAGGGAAAGGAAGACTGGGGCAGGACTGAAAGCCCGACTGGGCTCACTCACATTGCTGGGGGGAGGTGGGGGTGGGGGTGGGGGGCTGGTGCCTGTTGGATGGGAGCTCAGCGGGGCCACTGAACAGAGCAACTACATGTGGCCTCTCCAGCATGGTGATCTCAGGATAGGCAGGCTTCTCATGGGGCAGCTGGCTTTTTCCAGAGCAAGTGTCCCCAAAAATCCAGGCAGAAACTACGTGGCATTTTCTTACTTGGCCTCAGAAGTTGCTACAGCTGCTGCCTATTTATTGGTTAAAGCAGTCACAAGCCCATCCAGATTCAAAATGAGGCTACACAGATCCCACCTCTCAATGCAGGGAATGGATGGCCATGTCTTTTAAACAGCCATAGCTCGCTACAAAGAATGTTCTTTGAGATGTTGACACAAGTTCATTTCTCTCCCGACTCTGCATATTCTCCTTAGATGAACTTTTCCATTCTGGTGGCTTTGGTGACCATCTACAGTGTTACAATTCCCAGCCCAGACTCTATCTCGATGTATAGACTGGCTGCCAACTGGACATCTCTGACCCCTCCCTGCCCCACCCCAGATGTTGCTTAGACACCTCAAAGTCAGAAGGCCCAACACATGTACTCGTAATTCTGATAACCAGCTAACAGTTGGGAATCATTATTCTTTCGGGTGAAAGCCAGGTTTCTTCTGGTGGCATTCAAGGTCTCCAAAATATGGACCCTGATTTGGCTCCAGCCTCATCTCCCTGACTTGTGCTTTAGTGGCTCACCAAGACTGAATCTTTAAGCTGTTTTTCACCCATGTACTTCTGTACACACTGTTCCATTTAACTGGGGGTGTTCTCATTTCTAAGACACAGGTCAGGGGTTACCCCCTCCCTGGAAGCCTTCTCAGGAACTCACCCTCTCCGGGCTGGGAGAGGGGCCTCCTGAGGCCCCTAATGGCCAGGGCCCATGTGCTCACTGCCCTTCAGGAGACCGTGTCTGTGTGGTTTGCCATTGCATCTGCTTTCTGCCTGGCCCTTATGGATGGTCAATAAACAGCTAGTCAGTGGATTGTGGAAGTCAGTTATATTGTGACTCCCACAGAAATACACTTCCTGGTTCATGCTCTCGGAGAGTCCCATCCCCGTGAATCGGCCTTTGACATACGCCTTGCTTTAAACAATAAAATGTAATCAAAGTCATGCTTGGCCAGTTCCAGCTTAAGCCTTAGGCCTGCACACTTGTGCACTCAGGAGCCCTTGATCTCCGTTTTGGGGAGACCACATGGAAAGGCCACTTGAAGAGGCCAATAGAAGAGAACCAAAGAAGCCTGAAAACAGTGAGAACTGGTGCTTCCAGCATATAACTCCAGCTGAGCTGTTCTAGCTCTTGAAGCTCTCTTACGTGAAGTGCCTGATGGGTAAGTGAAGAGGCCCTCTTGGACTTCCCAGCCTCAGCCGACGTGTGGCGTGGAGACAAGCCGTCTCTGCTGTGTCCTAGCCAAATGCTTGAGCCACAGAACAGTGAGCAGATAATAACATGGTTGCTGTTGTAAGTCACTAATTTGGGGGTACTTTATTACACAGCTATAGCTACCTGATACAGGATGAAGGAACTATATCCTATTGAGCCGGGAGCCTCACAGAGGAAGGGTCAGAATACAGTCCCCAACATAAATACACCAACTGGCCAGATCAGGGCTGGCATATTATATATATGCATTCATTTATTTGCTCATTCATTCATTCATTCATTTTTTTCACCAGATACTTATTGAGATCCTGCCATGTGCCAGGCTGTGTTCTAGTGACACTGAACTGGGTGCACTGGTGACAAGACAGACAAAATCATGGAACTCACATAATTAAAAGTGTGATTTTAATGTATGAACAATCACCCTGGGGAATATACCAAAATGGCTGGCCAAACAGAGCAGAAAAAGCAAGAACTTATTATAGGATAGAAACATAGTATCACACCAGTTGGATTGACAGTTCAGCCATTTGGGGGAAAAATATCAATTTGGAGCCTCATCTTACATAATAAACTAAAATAAATTCCAAATTTACAAGAGTAAAATGTGTGTGTGGGGGGGGGGAGGAGAATCACACCATAACAGTGTAGAAGATGAAATGAATATTTCATAATCTCTGGGTAGGAAAAGACTTTCTGAATTTAAAAGTGGAAGAACAAATCACTAGGGAAAAGATTAATGGATTTTTGAATATTCTGTATTTTCAAAAACAGCACAACCAAAATGGAAGTTAAACAAATAGAAGAGAAAAATGTTTGCAATAAGTATGGTAGACAAATGGTTAGCGTCCTTAATGTAATGACGATATTAATAAACTGATGCAAAATTAAATGAAAAGCTTTTAATCCAAAAACAAAAGGGGTAAAGAATAATGAAAAGACAATTCACAGAAGAAATCCAAACAGCCAAAAAAGGTGAAAGCCAGATTCGCTTGCACTAGTATTAGAAGAATTTGCTACTAAAAAACCCGAGATGCCTCATTTTGTATGCAAATCAACAAATATGTTTAAAATGTAGTTCCCCATAGCTAAGGAGGGTTCAAGGGATGGGAGACCCCATCCATCGTGGTTGGAATGTGAATAGGAATGAACCTTCTGGACAGCAACTGGGCAACCTGAGTTCAAAGCCTAAAAATGTGTGTATCAGTTGATCCACAATTTACATTTCTAGGAATTTAGCCTCTAGAAATAACCCAGGTAGTCGGTAAAGATTTCACTACAAAAAAACTTTCACAGCACCGTTTTTCATAATAGCAAACAAAACAAAATTGGAAATAATCATTTGTCCTACCAGCATTTGACAAAGATGTATGGAATGATAATGGCTATTTGAAGATAAAAGGGCTCCTTGCTAAAAGAAATGCCGGCTTGAACAAAGTTAGATGAGCTGTTTTTTTGCAGGAATTTTCATTAACGTGCTAGAGTCCACGATAAGTGTACAAGGGAGGACTTCCTAGGCATTAATTTTCTGAATTTATTTAGCCAGGGACTGTGTATCAATTAACTATCCCTGAGAACCATCACACGTCCCTTTTGCCTCATTCTGTTGGCTAAAGCATATCATGAGACCTACCCAGATTCAAGGGATGGGGAAATAGACACGGTGTTTTGATGGGAGCAGCTATGAAGTCAGATGGCACAGGACAGAGAGACAGGGAGGGGTGGAAAATTGGGAAAATTGGGACCATTTTTGCAATCAGTCTACCAGAGCCCTTTCTGCCAGAATTAGGTAAGGTAAATAAATAACTATTGTTAACCAAAGAACCCCTGAATCTCAGTGGCTTAATACAAACTAGTTTTCATTCACACTAGAATGTAATGCAGTCTACGACTGCTTCTCACAGGCATTGAGAGACCCAGGCTCCTTCCCTCTGGCAGCTCTGGCCTCCTCTTGCTGCCCCTGTCATTTTAGCCAGTGGGTGTTGAAAGAGGTGAGAATCACAAGTGGGAGGTTTTTAGGGTCAGGCTTGTATACCCTGCATAATACCTCTGCTTACGTGCCATTGGTCGGAAGTCAGTGACATGGCCATACCCGATTGCAAGGGAGGACGGGAAATGTAGTCCAGCTTTGCGAGAAGGCGCAAAGGGAAGCAGTTTGGGTGCGCCGTTAGCCGGTCTCTGCTGCACATTTTGGGAAATGGTGTATCTGTTTATTGCCTGTCTCCCTCCACTAGTGTATAAGTTCCGTGAAGGCAGCTTTGCTCATCACTGCATTCCCATATCCATTCAGGGGCCAGGACATACATAGACACTCAATAAATATGTATTGGATAAATGAATGAGTGAGTGAATGCAAAAGTTAAACAACTTCAGAGGAATGTAGTATTATGAACCCGTTAAAACTGATCTTTCTAAATAGATTTTAGGAACATGGGAAATTGTTCATGTATAAACAAGCACTGTTTGTTAGATAGGTAGGATCTCGATATAACAGTCACTTAAACAAAATAGAACTTTATTTCTCTTTCACAAATGTAAGTAGTCCAGGGCTGGTAGGGAGGCTGTGTGGTGTCAGGGGCTCAGGCTGCCTGAATCTATGTCCTTTCCATCCCCAGGGAGTGCCCTGCCTACATGGTCCAAGGAGAATCACACTGCATCCAACCTCCAGGCAGCGGAGGGGAAAGGAAAATGGAGACTCATCCCGCTGCTCCTTCTGAGCACAGGTGAACAGAGAAATGAAATCTTAACGCTTCTGTCTAATTTATTCTGCCCTCTGGACTGTGAGACTTGGGTTACTTTCCAGGGCAAAGGGCCAGTGGTAACAGTGAGTCTGGGTCACAGGTGAACAGTCAAAGGAAATATAGCTGCTCATTTCAGATGAATACAAGTTGTTTGCAAAAACTGGTAGGATGTGGATTTGCATATACAGTGTAGGCAAAAATATACAAAAATATGCTTGGGAAAAAGACAGGAGGGAAATATAGTATTAATAGAGGTTGTCTCTTAGAGGTAGGTGAACTTTCTTTTTTATGTTTTGCTGCACTTTTCTATTTTTTTATAATGAGCAAGAATTATTAGATCTTTTAAATTTTATTTATTGTGACATACAGAACACCTGCAGAAAAAAACAGAATGAATCATTATCAAGCAAACACTCCGGCATCTACCTCCATGTGAGGAAAATGGTCACTGATACATTCTAGAAGACACCTGTTTTGCCCTTTTTATTCACAAAGCCCTCTCTCTCTCTCTCCTGGTTTTAATAGAATCCCTTCCTCACTTTTCTTAATAATTTTACCATCTATGGGTGTTTCCTCAACACTAAGTCTAGTTTGACCTGTTTTTCAGCTTTGTATAAATCGGAATCATCTTGTATGTATTCTTTTATAGAAGGCTTCTTTTGCTCAACATTATGTTTGGGGATAAATCCAGGTTGTGCAATGCAAGTCTAGTGTGCTTATTTTCATTATTACATAATAATGCATTAAGTGAATATGCTACAAGGCAGGTATTCATTCTCCTGTGACGGGAATTTGAGTTGGTTCCCCTGGGGCGTTTACCAAAAGGGCGTCTGTGAAGATGCTTCACCGATCTCCTGGCATACGGTACACCAGTCTCTCTGGGATGCAAATGCACAACGGGAAGCTCTGAGTCACGTGGTCTTTCCCAATCCCAACAGGCTGCTTTCCAAAGTGGTTCAACCACCTCCACTCCATCAGCACTGTATGAGATTCTCCGTCACCCCACGTCTTCGCCACACTTGGTATTGTCAGATTTCTGTCATTTCTGGGGGCTGGAGGGGAAGGTGGGCACTGGTTTTGCACTTCAGCTTTAATTTGCATTTCCTACTGAAATTGAGCACCACTGCATACCTTCAGTGGCCATTTGGATTTCCTCCTTTGTGAAGGGCTCATGGCTCATTTTTCTTTTGGGGTTGGCTGTTTGTTGTTAAGGAACTCCTATATTCAGGTCTCAAATCCTTTGTCTGTATTATGTGTTGCGAATATCTTCCCCCAGTCTATGACCATTTTTAATGGAAAATCTCAAACATACACAAAGTAGAGAGCAGAGTAAAATGAACTTCCATGGACTTATCACCAGCTTCAGCAACTATCAACTTATGGCCAAACTTGTTTCCTCTCTACCTGTACATAATTCTTCCCTCTTGGATTATTTTAAACAAATTCCAGATGTCTTATTATTTTATTGAAATTTCTTCTAGTAAGTATGTATCTTTACATGATGATGACCTTTTATTTTTTTGGTTGTTTAAGTTTTTATTTCATAATCGTAAACTTAACTCTGCAATCCAGATAGACTTGGAAGGGGAGGATAATGCAGAACCCAAACAACTGCAGTGAGAGCACAAGGACTGTAGGATATGGAGAGCAGTTTGGGGATGGTGGGGGTGCTCTTCTGAGCTACAGAAGCAATGGTCTGGTGGTTGAGTCAAAACACAAATCAAGTTTATTAGACTTGTCCGCTGTCAGCAATGGAGATCTTTTTCCTGGTCTTGCCGTCCCTAGACCCGAAGTGCTCCAAGGCGTCCACAATGTCCATGACCTCTTTCATCTTGCCCAAGACCACCTGCTTGCCATCCGACCACTCGGTCTTAGCGCAGATGAAAAACCGGGGCCTATTTGTGTTGGGTCCTGCATTGGCCATGGTGAAGTTCTTCAGGGTGAAGTTCTCATCATCAAATTCTCCCGGGAGACGGACTTGCCACCAGTGTCGTTAGGTGTGAAGTCACCACCCGGGGAACATAAACCCAGGAATAATTCTGTGAAACCAGGAACCCTCATAATCAAATCCTCTCTCCCCAGTGCTCAGAGCATGAAAATTTTCTGCTGTGTTTGGTACTTTGTCTGCAAACAGCTCAAAGGGCTGGCTGTCGAAGGCAATATTTAAGGATACAGCGGGGTTGATTGTGGCAATGCATGGCTCAGGCATTGGCATCTGCAAGGCTGATAATGACCTTTTAAAATATAATTATATAACCACTGTCCTATGTATGCATGGATCTATTCCCGGTCTCTCTGTTCTGTTTTCGTTCACCAATCTCTCTGTTAATTCCTGTAGCTTTACACTAAGTCTTGATATCGGGTAGTATGAGACTTCCCACCCTGTTTTTCTTTAAGAGCATCTTTTCTATATTTGGCTCTTTATATTTCTGTATAAAGTTTAGGATCCATGTACAAGTTCTATAGAAAAAAATATTAGAACTTGGATTATTTTATTGAATATATATGTATGTATGTGCATGTATACATATATGTATGACATGTATGTACATTTTGAGAACTGATACCCAATCCAATAACATGGTATATCACACCATTTATTTAGATTTTCTTTAAAGTCTCTTATGAAGTTTTCCTGTACAGGTTTTTGTTTTCATGTAGTTTGTTAGTTATTACTAGGTACTTGATAATTTGTGCCAGTATATAGTTAATTTTTCTATCTTTGGTTTGTGGCTGATATATAGCAACAAAAATTATTTTTTATATTGATTTCATACCCAGCAATCTAGCTAAATTCTTTATGAATTTGAATATATTAGACTATGAGTCTTCTGAATATCCTACATAAACATTCATATCATTGACGAATAATAATAGTTTTATTTCTTTCTTTTCAATGCTAATAATTATATTTATTTTCTTGTCTACCGCAGGATTAAGGTCTCAGGATCAAGCTGAACAGCAGTGGTGACAACAGATATCTTCACATCTTCATCTCACTCCAAATCTCAGAAGGAAAGCTTTTTAATATTTAATCATTAAGTGTTTTAATACTTGACCACTAAATGTTATTAGCTGTGGGTTTTGGAAGTGCTCTTCATCAAATTAAGAGATTCGCTTCTATCCCTAGTTTACTGAGAGTTTTAATCATGAATTGATATTGAATTTCATCAAATACTATTTTGCCATCTGTTGAGATAGACATATGCTTTTCCCCTTTACCTGTCAATGTGCTAGTTTACATTCATCAATTTTGTAACATTAAACCAAACTTGCATTCTTGCCGTATCTCAAACTTGGTCATGATCAATTCAAATATTGCCTCTACCCCCTTCCTTTGGATTATGATAAAATACATGTCCTAAATTCTTTGTCTTTTACTTTGTTTTCTGTCATTTCCATCTTTTTTGTCTTTACTGAATTCTGAGTTGTTTCTTCTGATCTGCCTTCTTTTTCAACTAATCTCTGTGAAACCCATCCATTGAGTTCTCAGTTCCAGTTATTGTATATTCCAGTTCTATAATTGCTTTTTGTGTCTTATTCTAATATGCTTTTTCACTTTTTATAATTTCTATTTCCCTGATAACATTTTCAAACTTTTGTTTTCTTGAAAAAAATAGCCATATTATAGTCTGTATTTGATAATTCCCATATCTAAAGAGGTTGTGGACATATTCTCATATCTCTTATTTCTGCTGGTTCTCATTCATGATGTCTTAGATTTGTAGGAGGAATCTTTTTTTTAAATTCAACTGTATTGAGATATATTCACAAACCATAGAATCATCCACAGTGTACAATCAATTGTTCACACTACCATTATATAGCTGTGCATTCATCAGCACAATCAATTTTTGAACACTTTCAGCACCACACACAAAGAAAGAATAAAAATAAAAATCCCTCCTTATGGTTCATTTATTTTTTGTCCTCGTTTTTCTACTCATCTGTCCATACACTGGATAAAGGGAGTGGGAGCCACAGAGTTTTCACAATCACCCGGCACACAGTGTAAGCTATATAGTTATATAGTCATCTTCAAGAATCAACTGGGTTGCAGTTCAACAGTTTCAGGTATTTTCTTCTAGCTATTCGATTATACTAAAAACTAAAAAGGGATTTATATATAATGTATAAGAATAACCTCCAGAATGAGACCTCTCAACTCTATTTGAGATCTCTCAGCCACTGAAATTTTATTTTGTTTCATTTCTCTTCCCTCTTTGGTACAAGAAGGCTTTCTCAATCCCACAATGCAAGGGCCAAGCTCATGTCCCACATTATCAGGGAGATTCACAACCCTGGGAGTCATGTTGTAGGAGGAAACTTAAGGCCTACTATGGTGGTATGTTTTCAGAAGGGATATTTGCTTGCTTCCGCCAGTCATCTGGGGACACTATTAATTTAGAAGAAGACCTGAGTTTTTCCCAACTCACTCTGGGGTTACAAGAGTAAGCTATAAGTTTATATGGCTCACTGTTATTCTGATGGGGGGCTGATTTCCAGACTCTCCAGTCGGAGGGAGTCTGGGCCTTTACTTTTGTCCCTCTTGTCCCACACTGACTTCTGGACTGGAAAATGCCTGCAGAACAAAATGAGGGCATTTGAGTGTTAAGCTCCCCTCTTGTCTTATTCTGGATTTTGGAGACAATTTTCTTCTCCTCTGTTTTAGTTTCCCGTTAGCTAAAATAAAAAACACACAACAAGTTGGTTTAACAACAGGAATTTATTGGTTCATGGTCTCAGAGGCTAGAAGACTTGCTTCCTCCCAGGGTTGGTATCTTCTTGTTAGCCAGCAACTTTGGGGTTCCTTGACTTTTCCATCTCACAGCAATGGTAATGTACATGGCAGCAGCTCCTTATTTCTCCTCTGGGTTCTGTTGACTTCTAGCTTCTGGCTGGTTCCCGTGGCTTCCCTCTCTCTCTGACTTTCACTCTGCTTATAAAGGACTCAGTAATCTGGATTAAAGTCCAACCTGATTCAGTAGGGCCACACCTTAACTGAAGTAACTTGAAGAGATCTTATTTACAATGGGTCTACACCCACAGAATGTGTAACAAGACCATGTCCAAACTGCAGTACACAATTCAATCCACACACTCTCTTTTTTTTTTAATTCAATGTTATTGAGTTATATTCATATACCATACAATCATCCAAAGTGTGTGATCAATTGTTCACAGTACCATCATATAGTTGTGCAGTCATCATCCCAGTCTATTTTTTTTAACATTTTCCTTGCACCAGAAAAGGTGAAAATAAGAATAAAAATTAAAAGTAAAAAGGCACCCAAATCATCCCCCCCTCTCCCACCCTATTTTTTATTTAGTTTTTGGTCTCCATTTTTCTACACATCCATCCATACACTGGATAAAGGGAGTGTTATCCACAGGGCTTTCACAGTCACACTGTCACCTCTTGTAAGCTACATTGCTGTACAATCGTCTTCACCAGTCAAGTCTACTGGGTTGCGGTTTGATAGTTTCAAGTTTTAACTTCCAGCTATTTCAATGCATTAAAGCCTAAAAACGGTTATCTATATAGTGCATAAGAATGTCCACCAGAGTGACCTCTCGACTCCATTTGGAATCTCTCAGCCACTGAAACTTTATTTCATTTCGTTTCTCATCCCCTTTTTGGTCAAGAAGATGTTCTCAATCCCACGATACCGGGCCCAGATTCATCCCCGGGAGTCATATCCTGTGGTTGCCAGGGAGATTTACACCCCTGGGTGTCAGGTCCCATGTAGAGGGGAGGACAGTGAGTTCACCTGCCGAGGTGGCTTAGCTAGAGAGAGAGAGGGCCACATCTGAGCAACAAAGAGGTACTCAGGGGGAGACTCTTAGGCACAATTATAAGCAGGTTTAGCCTCTCCTTTGCAGTAACAAGCTTCATGAGGGCAAGTCCCATGATAGAGGGCTCAGCGCATCAAACTACCAGTCCTCAATGTTTGTCCACACACTCTCTTACTAGTACTTCACTGCCTTTGGAAATTTTATTTCTCTATATTTCATGCTACATTTTCGGTTGTTCTCTGATGGAGGGTGGTTTGTAATTACTTACAGCACCACCCCCAGCAGAATTCCTGTATTATTAATTTTTTCTTACTTTTCTTCCCACAAAGTTAACTTTATTTACTTGTTTTGTTTTCTAAAATGAAAATACCCTTTTTTTTTCCTGATTATCATCTACTAATATTCACAGTAAAAATTTAATCACAGTTTTTTTTTAAAAAAAAGAAAATGAGTCATATCCGGATTATTTCTTTCCATATTCCATTGGACAGAAGATAGTCATATGGCCTCACAACGCTCCAAAGAGGCTGTGATATATATAGTCTTTGGGTAGGAGACCACATGCCCAGCTACAAATTCTATTAATGAAATAATAGAAGGGAGAACCCTAGCAGTCTGCCCCACTCACATTCTAACAAGTCAGCCCTGGGTGGGAAACACCTGGTAGTGATCAACTATGTCACTGACAGGGAATAAAGAAAGCATGAGCTCTCTTTACCAGTTTCTTTGAATCCTACAATTTCCATTTAATTAAAAATATTTTATTTGGGTATAATTTACTTAGAATAAAATTCATCCTTTTTGGCGTACAGTTCTATGAGTGCCAACAAACACACACAGGTGTGCAATCACCACTGTGGTAACCTTCTGAATCTGGAGTCTTTCACTCAGCATGATGCATTTCAGATTCATCTATGTTGTTGGGTGTATCGGTGGTTCATCCCTTTTTATTGCCGAGTAGTATTCCGCTGCACGCTGTAGTACAGTTTGTTTACCCATTTATTTGTTGAAGGATATTTGGGTTGTTTACAGGTTTGGGCAATTATGAAAAGAGCTGGTATTCATATAGCATACTGGTTTTTTTTTTTTTTCTGCATGAACATAAGTTCCATGTAAACATAAGTTTTCACTTCTCTTGGGTAAACACCTAGGAGTGGTATCATGTAGTCATATGGTAAGTACATGTTTAACTTTATGAGAAACTGCCAAACTGTTTACCAAAGTGTCTGTACTGTTTTGCATTCCCACCAGCCGTTCCAGTTTCTCCACAATTTTGCCGGCACTGGGTATTGCCAGACATTTTTTTTTTTTCTTTGCCATTCAATTAGGTCTGTAATATTATCTCATTGTGGGTTTCCATTTTAATTTTTCCAAACAAGGAAGAAGTTTCTTTCTCACATAACAGTCCAGGGTTGTGTGGTTCCTCCAAGATGTTGGGGACCAAGTCTCCTCCCATCCCTATGGTGCTCCCTCATCATATGGCCCAAGGCGGACCCTCACGCACCCACACTCCAGCGAGTGGGAAAACGGAAGGAGGCGCATGGAGCCCATCCTTCCACAAGAGGGGCATGACCGATAATGTCTCCCCTCGCCCGCCACACCCATCAGCCAGAATGAAGTCATATTGCCACTCTGAATGAAAATGCACATGGGAAATGTAGTTTTTGATCTGGTGACCTACTACCCCCCATTAAAAATTCTATGGAAAAGGGGCAGGAGGATATGGGGGCACTGGCAGTTGTAACCGCCAAGTGATTCATTGAAGAAGAACAAAATGGAGCTTTCTGGAACCCCCTCACGCCTCTCTGCAGAGGCCCTAGGAGACACGTTTAACTCACCCTGTTACCACCGGTGCGCATTTGGTCCAATATCCGCTGAATACTTAACACCTGTTAGGTGGGCTGGGCATATAACAAAGAACAAGACAGAAAGGCCCCTGCTCTCATGGCATTTCCATTCTAGAGGAAGTGGCAGACAACAAAAATGCAAATACATAAATCAGAGAATTTCGGTTCTGACAAATATGAGCAAGAAAATGAAACCAGAGGTGGGAGGTGACTTTAGCCGTGGTGCTCAAGGCAGGCCTCTGTTTGGGGTGACATTTAAATTGAGACCTGGAAGATGAGGAGGTGCCAGTTATACAAAGATTTTGGAAAAAGCATCACAGGCAGGGGTACAACAGGTGAAAAGACCCTGAGGTTGGGAATAGATTTGACTTACTCAAAAAAACAGCAAAGAGGTCAGTGTACCTGGAGGAGAGAGTGTGAGAAGAAGGGAAGTAGGAGGATGGAGAGATGGCCATGGCTTTAGGCACACATATGCTTTTCCATTTCTCTTGGGTAAATAACTAGTAAATAACTAGTAGGGGGATTGCTGGATTGCTGGGTAGGTGAATGTTTTAAGTTTACAAGAAATGCCAAACTGTTTTCCAAAGTGGTTACCATTTTACATTTCCACTGGCAGTGTATGCAAATTTCAGTTGCTTCACAATCCTGCTGACACTTGATAGGGTCCATCTTTTTAATTCATTGTGGTTTGACTGTGCGTTTCCCTAATGACTAATGATATGGAGCACTTTTTCACATGCTCTATTAGCGATTTCGTATCTCTTCTTTTGCAAAGTGTCAGTTTAAACCTTCTGGCTATTTTAAAAACTGGATTATTTGTCTGATTTTAAAAAAGCTTCCTCTGGCTGCTGTGGAGAGGATGGGCAGTACAGGGGCAAGAATAAAAGCAGGCGAACATCTTCTTGACCGAAAGGGAGATGCGAGATGAAACAAAATAAAGTTTCAGTGGCTGAGAGATTTCAAATGGAGTCGAGAGGTCACTCTGGTGGGCATTCTTATGCACTATATAGATAACCCTTTTTAGGTTTTAATGTATTGAAATAGCTAGAAGTAAATACCAGAAACTATCAAACTGCAATCCAGTAGCCTTTGACTCTTGAAGACGATTGTATAACAATGTAGCTTACAAGCGGTGACAGTGTGATTGTGAAAACCTTGTGGATCACACTCCCTTTATCCAGTGTATGGATGGATGAGTAGAAAAATGGGGACAAAAGCCAAATGAAAAATAGGGTTTGGGGGGGGGGATGATTTGGGTGTTCTTTTTTACTTTTATTTTTTATTCTTATTTTTATTCTTTCTGGTATAAGGAAAATGTTCAAAAAAGTTTGGGATGATGATGCACAATTACATGATGGTACTGTGAACAGCTGAGTGTACACCATGGACGATTGTATGGTATGTGAATACATCTCAATAAAACTGAATTTAAAATTTAAAAAAAAATGCAGATATAACTAAGATCAGTCAAAAAAAAAAAAAAAAGGTAGAAGCAGGCAGAGCAGGGAGGGGCTGGAGCGTCCACGGAGGCAAGCATGCCACTGGCTCTCCACACTGCCTGGTTTCTGGAAAAGTCAGCTTTGACCTTCCCCAACTGCTCAACTCTTGGGCTGCTGCCAGGAGATTGAGACACTTTACAGATCTCATGAGGGGGCCCCCAGCTCCGCTTCCTGGCGCCTGGCACCTCCATAGCCGTCTCTTCCTTCCCCCCGGGTGGGGAACCCCATCTGCTGGTAGATCAGAGATCTGCCCAGGCCCATTCAACACACTTATACCAGTTGTTAAAATATCAAATTACTTCTGGTTGGTCAAAACCTCTGCCCCACCTTCCGCAAATGCCATCTCCCCACAATCCAGTCGGTCACCCAGGACCCCCTGGACTTCGTATTTCAGCAACTAAAGCGGGGGCTCCAGGAGTCTGACCCGTCGCTCTGGCCATGTCTATTCTGATGGGACAGTGCTGGCTGTTAGATGGGTTGTCTTCTGAGCAGCCCTGGCCGGACTGGAATTGCAGTTGAGGGAGGATCAAGATGGGCTCAGAACAGGAGACTTGAAGTAATAATAATGAGGATGTTGATGATGACGATCAAGATGCGTTGAGCCCACTCGAGGGGCCAGCCATTGTCCTACTCTTTTCTGGGTTACCTCCCTCAATCCCGTCACAGCAGCCTGGTCTCCCTGCTCGAGTCCCCGCTTCCCGCACACAGCCACAAGGACCCGTGAACCCCCGAATCAGATCAGGCCCCCCTGGCCTCCCTCTGCCCCGGAGTCAAGGCGCTCCAGCCACGTCGAGAGCTGAGGGCATGGCGGGTCAGGTGGAGTCCACAAGCCCTGCTCCTTCTCGGCTCACTCTAAAAACCTAAACGGGGGGAATTCTGGATTTTCAGGGACAGGACTCAGCCAGGCTGGGGCAGTGGCGGCCCTTAGCAGCCAGTGCCACCTCAGCCTGAGTCCTGACCCTCCTCCAGATGCCAAATCCCCTCCACCCCCACGACCACTCAGCGTCTGCCCCGTGACTAGCATCCAGTTCCCCCTTTTCTCTCCTGAGCCCTGGCCCAGGGAGCTTCGGGGTGTGAAGGGCTGACGGGGGCGGGACGCTTCCTGCAGCCAGCTCATCCACCCTGTGCCCTAACCTCAGGTTCCTCCTTCCCCTGCCCCAGCTCCGGCTCCACTGGGGGCCAGATGCCCCTGTCTCTGCCTGGGTGGCCCCTCAGGCCTCCCTTCCAGCCACTTCCTCATTCGGCAGGGCAGCCGGGCCCAGCGCTCACCACCTTGTCCCCTAAGCCCCTGGATCCTGCCTCCATGCAGTGTGTTTCTCTCTCACTGTATCTCTCTTTCCTTCTCTGCCTGGTCATCAGTTTCTCCTTCCCCATCTTTCACCCTGTTTTTCCTTCCCTCCATCATTCCTTCCTTCCCTCCCCTCTGTCTAAGGGTCAAAAAACTGTCTTTGGGACCTGGGTTCCATTTCCATCTTTACTTGCTGTGTGACCTTGGGCAAATTTCTTTACCTCTCTGTAAAATAGGGGAGATGAGAGCATCTACCTCAGAAGAGTGCTGCGGGGATTAAATGAGTTCCCACTGAGAACAGAGTGCCTGCCCGTTGTTAGTGCCCACAGCCTCATGGCTCTATGTTAACAGCCTATGAACATCACAAGGTTCTGATTATCAAATATTAATTACAGCAGACACTTTTGAAAAGCTGACAAGTGTCAGACCCTGTTCAAGGAACATTAATTCATTTAATTCTCACAACAAGCTCTGAGAAGTAGGTATTACTTTAACTCCCATTTTACAGATGAGGAAACTGAGGCCCAGAGAGGTTGAGTGACTTGCTCAAGGTTGCCCAGCAAGGAAGGGGCAGAGCTGGCTTCAGTCATAGTCAGCCACTGACCATCATCCACTGCTGAACGTCGTGTTACACTGATGTCTGACCCCTGATCATGGATGGAGGTCATGAGCTGACACATGTCCCCTTTGCCCTTCATGACCTGGCTGTGGGGCCTGCAGCATGACCCCTGGGGTGTCTGGGACTTATTCCTGCTGGTGTTCTCTCTCAGGCCCTCCTCTCCTATTGTCCCCTCCTCCCTTCTGCCGCCGCCACCCTCGGACTTCCTCCTTCACTGATCAGACTCTACGCCACATCCCACCGGCCCTTGTACTGCGGTGACCAGCAGTGTCACCCACATCATGGGGGATCTCGGACCCTCCGGAAGGCTCTTGCTCCTGCATCTCCTGACTGTGAGTGGTGAGTCGGGGGCTTTGGCGGCTGCCTCCTGGGTTTCTAGGCTCAGCGTGGGGCAGGGCAGTGAGCAGGGTGGAAAGACAGAACCAAAGATAAGGGTGGGGATGGGGATGGGAGCAGAATCCCCAGTCCCCCAAAGCCAGTGGGTCTCTCCCGGAGGCTGGTCCCCAAGACTTGGCTTCAGGTGGTAGCAGGGGGAGGAGACATTGAAGGAAGTTGCGAGAGGACAAGTCAGAGTAGAGGTAACCCAGTCCCACCAGGTCCCGCTGGACGCTGGACGCTGCTCTCCTCCCTCACTTCCTGGGTGTCAGGAACCACCCTCCCCAGCTCCACCTCCCCACCCCACGCCACTCCCAGTCCCATACCTCAGTTTACCTTCTTTTTCTCCCCTCAGGTCTCAGCCTGGTCCAGGCCCAGAGCGGTAGGAGTCAGCCCCTGCAACCCCTCTCCCCACTTTCTCACAGACCCTCCATTTCTGTCCCTTCCCCCATCTCCCCAAACCTCCCTATGCTGATGCCCCCAGCCCCATTGCCCAGCTCCCGCTGACTTCCCCTGGCCCCCGTGTTGCATCCCCAGAATGCAGCTGCCCCGCGGTGGGCCCGGGCGTCCTGGCAGGCATTGTGCTTGGGGACCTGGTGCTGACCCTCCTCATCGCCCTGGCCGTGTACAGTCTGGGCCGCCTGGTTCCTCGGGGGCGAGGGGCCACGGACAGTGAGTGGGGCTGGCGGGGTGGGGGGTGGTGGCTTGGGACACCCTGAGGCAGGCCTGGTGGGGAGGGGTAAGCTCCCAGGCCACAACCAACCAAAGGGATGGTGCTGGAGAGACCGATTTTTGAACGGTCCCAATTCACTGTTTGCCCCCATCCTCTTTGTACCTCACCCACCAGCAGTGACCCGGAAACAGCACGTTACTGAGACAGAGTCGCCGTATCAGGTGAGGAAAGGAGCTTCTCTTCCTCACATCCTGCCCTGGCCTAATCACCTAATCGCCTCCACCCCACCACCCCTCCAGGACCCAGACCCTAAAATTGCCCTCCCAGTAGCTCCCCTCGAAAACCTGGACTGCAAAGAAAACTCTGGGGCATCTGTCCAAAACATGTTTTAAATGATCGGTGATATCTGTGCTCCATTTATACCATGTGGAGAGAAAATACGGGGGTGGATTTGCCTGTGCAGGGCAAGTACAGGCCTTAGCCAAAAGGCAGGCTTGGATTATTCTGGAAAAAAAAAGGCACTTCCCAGATGGAATGGGAGACCCTCTGGCATAGAAGGTGGCCACGTTCCAGGTTGCTGCTGCCCCCGACAGGCTGGTTTTGGGGAGAAGCTCTCAATAAAGGCAGAGGCAATATTCAGCCGTGGTTTCTAAGTCTAAAGACAGGGGTTCTGGAGTTCTTAGGGGATCCCATATACCTTTGAGAAGCTGGTGAAAGCTGGAGATTCCTCAGAAAAATCCAGACAAAAAGTACAAAATTGTGCGTCTAAGCTCAGGGGGATTCAAGTCTCCTTGAAACCCTTCTTAACAACTCTGATGTCAAAACGACTTTTTATCTCTTCCCCTCTCTGTGAACACTCGTTCTTAACCCTTTGGGGAGGGGGGTGGGTCAAGGCTTCTCTGAGAATCTAATGGAAGCCAAGGAGAACCCTTCCCAGAAAAATGCACAGCCAGATCTGTCATTGGTATGAGACTTGGGGGTAGGATTTGGGAAGGGGGGTTTCAGCTGAGGCCAGCCGTGTGAGGCCAAAGACCCTCCCCACAGTTGTTAACACTGCTTTGTGAAATCTGTTTTACTTGTCTCCTACCAGCTTTGCTTCTTTGCCTCACTTGTGGATAAAAAAGTCTTGAATAAAATCCCAGCCCTTCTCTGTGGCCTGAAGGTTGAAGAAGCTGTCAGGGGTCTTGCAGACCACTGAGAAGGCTGGATTTTGTTCTAAGCTTATTCGGTGGACCCCTTCCACTGATGGCTTCCACCCTGTCTCCTGATGGCCCCCATCTCTTTAGGAGCTCCAGGGACAGAGGTCAGATGTCTACAGTGATCTCAACACACAGAGGCCATATTACAAATGAGACCAAATCACCGAGGTCAACAGCTTGATGCTGGATCCAGCAATTCCTGATGCCCATCCAGCAACCCATTCTTATCACCACCAAGACACAGATCCTCAGAGTGCCCTCCAGAGATCTCAGACCCCTCCCCACCACCTTCCCCCAAATAAACACAGAGCACAAAAACTCTGTTGAATTGTGCCATTTGCTTGGGCTGAGGGAACGGGCATATGTGGGGGGTCCTGAGTGAGGTCTTAGACCCAGAAACAGATGAATGGTGCTGGTGGTGGGGAGGGGGGAGGGGCTTGGGAACTCTGGGTTTCTTTAAGGAAGAATTAGAACTAAAGACATTTCATTAGCTTTATTCCAAAACTGAGGCAGGAGGCAGAGTGGGGTGGGGTAGGAGCAGGGAGATGGTGCATATTTCTTGTGCTACCACACACAATCCAAAATGAGAGGGTCAGAAGTCAAAGTTGGCAAACGTGGGTGTTTGGGTAGGTCAGCCCCTGCCAGGCATGTTGATGTAGATTTTGCCTTCTTCTAGGGGTGAGGAAGAGAAAGTTCGAATCTTGACCACCCACCCCCACCCCACATCTCCACCCTCCTGGGGACCTCCTGCCTGAGGGGTTTCCTCAGGAGTTCCCCCAGGCACCGCCCCCAGGGTTTCCCCAACACCACCTCCAGGGCTTCCCCGGGGCACCCACCCTGGGACCCCCTTCCCTGGGGACACCAATCACCCTCCCCGGCCCCGCCCGGCGCTACCCTCACCCTGCGTGGGCTTGCGGCGCGGCCGAGCGCACACAAACACCACCCCCACGATGAGCAGCGACATCACCGCGTCGGCAGCCACGAGGCCCGCCAAGAGCTGCAGGGAGAGAGGCCCACATCCGGAACAGGGACCTGGAGGGTGGGGGCCAAGACAAAAAGACAGTTCCCTGGGGCTGCGATTTGCTGATGAAGGGGACAGAGATTTGAGGGTGGGAGGCAAGAGGGTGACCTGGAGAGCAGCTAGGGGTGTTCCAGGCCCCTCAGGCAATGCTGGGGGATGGAGGCAGGGCCTGAAGTGCAAGGAAAAGGGGGAGGGAGTGTTTATTTCTCACCTGGGGACATCTGAGCCGCAGCCACTGTGGAAAGAAAGGGAAGATGGGTCAAGGGGGGAAGAGGTGATCCCCAAAATAGAGTGCAAGGACAGGTGACATTCTGAGAAGGAACCTCTCTGCGGGGAGAGGGGATGGGAAAGAGGAACCACAGGGGAAGGGGAGGTTCCCAGAGACACACAGAGAGAGCCAGGAAATCAGAAGGCAAGGCTGACCCAACCATGAGAAGAGGAGATTAACAGGTAGCCACTCCAGAACCACACCTCCCTGGCAAAGGACCCAGGCCCTGAAGCCAAATGGTTCTCCAGCAAGGGGAGTGAGCACAGCGAGAAGGACCCACCCTCACCCCTCCCTTCAGAGGTCTGACACCCAAGCCCCCCTCTCCCAAATACTCTGCCTCCACCCCCCATAACCGCTGGCTTCACCTGGGAGTAAAAGCAGGAGCAGGATGTGACCTGGAAGGGCCATGGTGCACAGGGGGTTGGAGGGGCCTGGCAAGGGGCCGTGGTCCAGAGAAGTCCTGAGCAACAGTGGGGGAGCAGAGGTGGAGCAATAGCGGATGTCACCCTGCAAGCAGCAAGGCCACCAGCTTCCTGTGTGTGTGGTGGAGGTGATGGGGCTGTGACTACCTCTGGAGAAAAAACTGGGGAGGAGGTGAGGAGGAGGCAGAGAGACCGGGGGAACTGCTATGCTTGTCCAGATGGGAGGTGACAGGGGACCCAGGTTGGGGCACTGGGGGGATTCTGGAAATAATTTTGAAGGTAGAGTCAGCACAATTTGCTGATGGAGTGCCTGCGGGGGTGGGGAGAGAGTGGGAGCCAGGATGAGCAAAGTTTCTGGCCTGAGCAACCGGAAAGATGGAACATCCATTGCCAGAGATGGGGAAGTTGGGGTGGGGGGCCCGGGTTTGGGAGGAAAGTCCTGAGGTTTGGGCACACTGCCTTGGAAAGGCCTGGTAGACCTCCCTGTGGAGATGTTGACTGACCACAGATGCGCTTATGAGTTCAGGGGATAGGTCTAGGCTGAAGATGGAAATTTGGGAGTTGAAGGCTTGTGGATAGTATTTAAAGCCACAAGATTGGATGACATCACCAGGGAAGTGAGTACAAACAGAGGAGAGAGGCCCCCTCCCGACTGGGAGAAGAGGAAGAACCAGTGAGGGAAACCAGGAGGGGTGAGCACAGGAGGAGGAGGACTAGGGTTGAAATATGCTCGACGTGATCCAGAAGGCGACTGCGATGGAAACTGGGAATGCACCTCCCACGGGAAGCCCAGTCAGCTTGCTGGCTGGGAAGTCACAGCTACACCACAGCACCCAGGCCAAGTATCTCCCTGCCCAAATTAATTATTTTTCACGATGAATGAGTAAGTGAGACCTGACATCTGAATAAGGAGACGTGGGGAAGAGGAAAAAATTTGAGCCCTTTTCTCACTTGACACCAGGGAAGCCGGGCTTCCAGCCCCCTCCTTTCCCAGGACCCAGGGGTCCTGACTCCCCAGCCCACGGCCAAGGAGCCAAGGCCCCCAGCATCCCCTTTGACAAGCACCCAGAAGTCCAGGGCTCCAATCTCCTCCTCTCCCAGGGGTGCTGAGTATCTGGCACCCCAGGGCCCTTCTCCCTCAAACCACAGATGGGGCCCCCACTCCCTCTTTCCGCGGAGACTCAGGAGCCCCGCCCACCGGCTCGGCCCCGCCCCTTCAGTGCCTGGGTCTGTGAAGCGCGGCGCGGGGACTCCCCCGCCTGTGGGCGGGGCCCTACCCAGGACCGGGCGGTGCCAGAACCCCAGTTTAAAAACTCGCGGGGCACCGGACCCAAGATCGGGGACCCGGCGGCGGCTCCGCGGGAGAACAGCGAGGCTGGCGCAGCGCCGAGGCCGGGGCCCTGGGGGCCCACATTCCACGCCACGGAATCCCCGAGGTAATGAATGGGTTGCGGGAAGGTGAGGCACGCCCGGTCCTTTAACGGGGTGAGGGGCTGGGGTCGGACTCTCGAGTCCCTAGGGGACGGCGCTGGAGCATCAAAATCCTGGGTCCGGTGGCTTAGAGGGGCAGGGTGCTCGGACTCCTGGGTCGTGCCGGAGGAGGGGGCTGGGATCCTGGATCTTGGGTCCTTGGAGAGGAGGCTGGGGACCCGGAAGCCTGGCCCGTGGGGGTCCGCGGAGGCTGGCCGCCGCTAGCTGGGGCTGCATCCGTCAGTCCTCGGGGGCGTGGTTGTTTGAAACCAGCCACTGGGCTCCTGGGGGAAGGTCAGGCCCCCGCAGCAGGGGTCCTCGCTGGCTGCGGCCCGCCCCCGCCCCCGGACTTCCCGGGTCGCCACCCGCCCAGGGTCCCTGGGGCTGGCCAGGAATTCCCCGTGCGCGGGGATTCCGTGAACGCCACACTTGGCCGCGCGCCCCGCCTCCGAGCCGGACACCTGGGGCGCGAGACGCGGAAGGGAAGGGAGGGATGGAAGATTCCTTTGCGTGAGCGCCGTGACGTCAGCGCGTCGCGTCCGGGCTGTTTCGGAGCCTGCGCTGCACGACTTAACCCTTGCTCCACCGGGCGGAAGGGTGAGGGCGGAGCGCGTGGACTTGTCGGGTGGTGGGAACGAGGCGTCTGGGAACCGGGACTCCCAGGTCTTAGGGAGGGGGCAGTGAGAGCTGAGTCCTGGGGAGGAGGGTGCTGGGCTCCCGGGCCCCTGCGTCTGCGGAAGGGGGCTTGAAGGCCGTTTGAAGTTGCAGGGGGCAGGGGGTCCCCGATGGGCTAGGGGCTGCTGACTCTTGTCTCTCGGGGAGGCTGGAAACTCGGATGTCTCGTTTCCCGGGGAAACACGAGCAGGTCAGCTTCCAGGGCCGAGACTGGATGTGCGTCTCCAGGAGGGGATGCCCGGCGACCCCTCGGGGCTCCGTACTGAGAGATGGGGTGGGGGTGGGAGGCAGGGAAGGAGGGCGCTTTTTCGGAAGTGAGGAGGTGCAGAGGGGCGCCTTCCTCCCCCTGCCTCCGTTTCCACGACGCTGGTGGAAAGTTGGGTCAGAGGGAAAACGCGGAGCAAAGGGAAGGAAACGGCGGAGGCGGACGCCGCACCCGACATCTTCGGCGGGCTCTGGGGTTCTCAGGCGGCATCAGTGTGCCAGTTTTTCCGCGCGCGAGGGCGGGGAGGGCGCGTACTTGGGTGGATCAAGGACCCCCCATGACTGCCGTCCCCCCTCCCCCCACAGTGAGCCGGAATGAGCGCAGTCACTGCCCGTCCCAGACGGTGAAGAAACTTCTGGAAGAGCAGAGGCGCCGGCAGCAGCAGCCTGACGCTGGTGGGGCACCGGTGAGACCCAGGAAACCCCGCGGCCATGTGGTGGTGGGCAGGGCCGGCCCCAGCTTGCTGGGCCTAGAGGGCTGATGAGAGATGTCCTGACTCAGAGGTCCCATCTGTGGGGAATGGATGCTGAGAAAATCCCACCATCAATTCACCCTTCTTTTTCACTTATATCTCTCACAGGGACAGTTCCCGCAGCCCCTGCCCCAGCCCCTGTCTGTGAATGAGGGTGAGGCTGGTAAGTTTGGAAACTAACTGGCTCCCTCAGCTCCACATCCCCCTTCCCTCAGGGACTCAAACATCCCGACCCTTACAAGTTTGGGGAACCTAGGTATCAGCACCCATTCTTGTTGGAACCCAGTAGTGCAATCCCCCAGATTATTTGGAGCCCAGTAGTATGTGCATTTAGTCCCTCATGCCCCAAGAGTCCTCGGTGCCCCTGGAGTACTAGCTTTCGGCACCTTGAGAGACTCCAAGCCCTCACGGGGTTCTCCAGCCCTGGTCCGTCACTTCCCCAGCCCTCGTAACCAGGCCTGCCCCTGTCCCTCCTCTCCCGTGCAGGCCACGCTCACTTCCTAGCGCACCAGGAGACTGTGGGTTCTGGACTTGGCAGCCTGGCTGCCCCCACAGGCCTTCCAGACTGGGACCCCAACACCCATGCTGCCTACACAGACAGCCCCCTCACTTATCCTGCCTCGGCTGCTGAGGGTTTCCTGACTTCCGACTTCTACCCACCCTCGGACCCAGGGCAGCCGTGCCCATTTCCCCAGGGGATGGAGGTGAGATACAGATGGGGACAGTGTGCTAAAGGGCCCCTAAAAATTCATAATTGCCCTCATGTGGCATTTTGCTGAGATGTCAGGTTGGGTTAAGAGCCCATTCCTCAGATGGGCAAAAGTGAGGCCCAACAGTCTAAGGTCACTTAGCACTTCACCAGGGATGCTGGCCCTGCCCCTGACTCTGTACACGTGTGTGTGTGTGTGCTGGGAGGGAGGTTGGGAAGGGGAAATCTTAGTTGACTGGCTCTCCCCACCCCTTCCCCTTTCAGGGCCCCCTGGATACCCGGCTCTATGCAGAACCATCCCTGCCACAGGTGGGAACCTGGAGAGGTTCTGGACTCCCCTCCGGACCCCCACAGTTGCCCCCTGCAGCTACTGGACCATCCCTGGAAACAGCTCGGGCTCACATGCTAGCCTTGGGGCCACAACAGCTGCTGGCCCAGGATGAGGAGGGGGACACGTGAGTAAAGGGGAAGGGGGGCTGCAGGGGCTCCTCTCACTGCTGGGCTCAGGGGCTCCTCTCACTGCTGCCCTCCACCTGTCCTCAGGCTCCTGCACCTGTTTGCGGCTAGGGGGCTGCGCTGGGCAGCATATGCTGCAGCTGAGGTGCTCCAGGCATGCAGACATCTGGATATCCGTGAGCATAAGGGCAAGGTGAGAGCCAGGGCCTTGGACATCTGGGTTCAGGGGAGGGGATTGCAGGGGTCCGGACTCCTGGATCCTGGAGAGCTGGGAATGGGGGCCTGGACTCCTGGGTCTGAGGGAGGAGGAGGCTGGGAGTCCAGACTCTCTGGGTCTGAGGGAGGAGGGGCTGGAGGCCAAACTGACCTTTCCTATGGCCTCCAGACCCCTCTCCTGGTGGCTGCTGCTGCCAACCAGCCCCTGATCGTGGAAGATCTGCTGAACCTGGGAGCGGAGCCCAATGCCACGGACCATCAGGGACGATCTGTTTTGCACGTGGCTGCTACCTACGGGCTCCCAGGAGTCCTCTCGGTATGGTCACCTGGCAGGCGGGGTGAATGGGGTGGTCTGGTTGCCCAGATCCCAGCTTCCAGGACTAGGAGGCCTGGGGAGACCCTTACCCATCACTCTGCTTTC
The DNA here is from genome assembly GCF_015220235.1 of Choloepus didactylus. Taxonomy (NCBI): domain Eukaryota; kingdom Metazoa; phylum Chordata; class Mammalia; order Pilosa; family Megalonychidae; genus Choloepus; species Choloepus didactylus. Next base: position 19,005,141 of record NC_051333.1, read on the forward strand.
TCCCCTTCCCAGGCCGTGTTTAACTCAGGGGTCCGGGTTGATCTGGAAGCCAGAGACTTCGAGGGTAAGTTGGGCAGCGGGCAGGGCTGGATGGGGTGGGTGCTCCAGATGCAGGGCCCTCACTGTCTCCATCCGCAGGCCTGACCCCCCTCCACACAGCCATTCTGGCCGTCAACGTTGCCACGTGCCCATCCGACCTATGCCCCCGGCTGCTGAGTGCCCAGGCCCGGGACAGGCTGGCTTGTGTCCATATGTTGCTGCACATGGGTGCTGATCACACCAGCCAGGTGAGCCGGGGTGGGCTTCTAGGAGGATGTGCAGGTTTCCCCCTGGACATCCAGGGGCTCGAAACAAACTCTGCCCGGCTGTGTGATCCTAATGCTTGACTTCACATCTTTGTGCCCCAGCTGTCAACTGGGAATAATGATGTCACTGATCTTAGCTTATATTGATCAAGCATGTGATACCCATCCAGCACTGAGTTTTCAAGGATTAGTTCCTTGAATCCTTACAAACCACCCTTTGATGCATGCATTGTTGTTACTTTCACTCTTTTACTCATAAGGAAACTGAACTGCAGGGAGTCAGAATCTAACTTATCAGTGTCAGAGAGAGGATTAGAACCAGGTGATCTGATCCCAGAACCTGGCTTTTAACAACAATTATATTATCCTACTTCTTCATGACGATAGTTCCTTCACAGGCGAGTTGAGAGAATTAAACATACACTTGATTTTTAATTTTTTTTCAGTTAAAGAATTTTGAACAAAGATAAAGTACAAAAAATAGTATAATGAACTCTGTGTACCCAACATCAGTGGCCAGGAACCTGTAGTCCGTCCCACCCCATCCACTCCTCTACTTTCTTATATTATATTAGAGCAAATCCAGCATATAATTTTATCCATAAATATTTGTCTGTCTCTAAAAGATAAGCGCTGTCTTAACTTCAATACCATTATTCTACCTTAAAAAAATTAATAGTATAATATCAAATATCCTGGCTGTGTGCAAATTTCTGTTCAGCTCTAAACTGGCAGACACTTATTTTTTGCATTAAAAAATATCAGGATCCAAATAAAGTCCACATATTGCAATGTGTCTTTTTCAGTCATATTAATCTAGAGCCTCCCTTTCTGTTTCTTGGTTTTCTTCTCGTAATTTATTTGTTGAGCATACCAGGTTGTTTAACCCTGTGTAAGCACGTAACATTTTTAGAGTTCATTTTCAAACTTACAAACTCTTCAAAGGCACACAGCAATGTTCATTGCAGAAAATGCTTTATTTTGCTTCAAAATATGAAGAGAACAGCTCAGTATTGCAGTGATATAAACTTACTTAGTCCGCTCAACTCCTGTCCTCATATATAAAGTACATCCCATAGGAACGTGGGTGCATTTTAGTGGGTATGACAAGATGTGGGGTGGCCAGAATAGCTGCAAGCCCAGAGAGCTCCTTTGCGGGGGTCGGGGGTGGGGGTCAGGTGGGGTTGGAAAAGGAGCCATTTTCTCAGAGAGGCCTGGGCAGGAAAATTGTCATAATACATGTATAGTTCTGTGATGTGGACGGTGTGGATGGCGTCCCCTCAAAGGTGGTAGTCTTGTGCAGTGCACAGCACACACAACTGTATCAGGCACTCCTGGGTGGGGCTTGCAAAGGAGGGCAGGGTCTTTAGAGTCTGCTGGGTTCCCTGGGAAGGGGCCCGGGCATGAGGACTGGTCTGACCTTGACTTTCACTTACCACAGGAGATCAAGAGCAACAAGACGGTTCTGCACTTGGCCGTGCAGGCCGCCAACCCCACCCTGGTACAGCTGCTACTGGAGCTCCCACGGGGAGATCTGCGAGCCTTTGTCAACATGAAGGTAGGAGCCTGGGCAGGGATGTGGTGGTGTGAAATATGACAGAGGGGGAGTAGGGGTCCTGTGGGTTGTGGACATGTCAGGGGCAATGCATAGGATGTGGACGTAGCTTTGGGGGTTGTGGGATGTGGTTGTGGAGGAGGGAGTTTACATGATGTGAATGAAACAGAATGGGATGAGGATAAAAAGGAGGAATGTGGGGGGCAGGTGGAATGTGGATGTGGGGGGATATGAAGCATGATGCCGAGGACCCAGGGCCAATGGGTCTGCATCCTTCTCAGCCCCCTTCTCCCCACCGTCCCCAGGCCCACGGGAACACAGCCCTGCACATGGCAGCTGCCTTGCCCCCTGGGCCACCCCAGGAGGTGATCGTGCGGCGCCTGTTGGCAGCTGGGGCAGACCCAACCCTGCGCAACCTGGAGAATGAGCAGCCTGTCCACCTGCTGCGGCCAGGGCCGGGCCCCGAGGGGGTGAGCACTGAGCCCACACTGATGACCTAGTGGCCTCTGAACTGACAGGGTGTCCCTTCAACCCCACCCATTCCTGACTTTAGAGGGCAACTTCTAATCTCAGAAGAGGACCTTGACTCTTATCCAACCCCGGCTTCAAAATGTGACCTCTGATCCCAGAGTTTTGATCCCTGACCTCTACCCCAACCCTGACCTCCAAGTATGAACTCTACTCCTAACCCTGAATCCTGATCTCAGGATGTGACCTTTGATTCCCAAGGGTAACCTCCAATACCCTGTCTCTAACCCTGGGTCAAAGTGGGACTTCTGATCTCTAAATGTGACCTCTGACCCTATGCCTCTACCCTTTGACCCTCACTTCTCATTGCTTACCCCAAAGTAGGAACCCCTAGCTAACAACCATTTTCCCTTCTTCCCTTCTGGCTCCTGACCTCTTTCTCAATGTGTGAGCCTAAACCTTCACCCTCAACCCCAAATCTTGACTCTGGACCTCTGACCTTCAAACCCACTTGGATTCCCTTCTCTAACCCCAGCTCTTAGGTTGCTTCCCTCTCTCCCCGCTTGACCTCCCAGACTTCTCACCCTGCCTTGCCTTGTCCACAGCTCCGGCAGCTGTTGAAGAGGAGCCGCGTGGCAACCCCAGCCCTGTCCTCTTAGGACTCGAATCCAGAACCTGGACTGATTTTTCCAGTCCCCACCGTCCTGTGGGACAGCCAGCGTATGCTAATGTTGCAAATCCGTGATAGTATATGCGGAATTTCCCGCCATTTGGGGTCTTACATTAAAACCCCAGAATGGCTGCTGGGGGGTGCACAGTCCCCAATATTTGGGGTATTGTGATACCCCTCCCCCACCCACAAGGAGCCCCTTTGATGATTTCTGTGAAATCGAGGCCCCTTGATTGTTTCTGTGAAACACCTTGGAACCCTAACCTTTTCCCCACCGGATCTTTCGGGGTCCCCTCCCCCAACTCAGCTCTTGACACCTGAAACCCTATAGTCCTCCTCCATGGTGCTTAGGGCACCTCAAAACCACCCCAAATACCACCCCAGCAGGGCTCCTAAAATGGCCCCCAGCCCTCCCCAGGACTCACACCTTTCAGGTTCTAAGCCCTGAAACATAGGAAGGACTCTCCGATTAGAGTCCCCTTTCAGATTCAGAACTCAACTGGATCACTGTCCCAGGCCTCAGCATTTCCACTGACTCCATTCCTAATCCGAGCTTCCTTGAAACTCTTTATTAAACTCAATTTGGTCTAGAGCTGTCATTGTGTAATCTTTGGGGGCATTGGTGCAGGGGAGTGGCTGTGGTACCTGCTGAGGGATCATATTTGGATGAATGTGCTGAGTAGGGTGTGTAGCAGACTGTGTGGGTGCCAAGTCCATATCCCCTCACCCTGACCCTTTCAACTCGTGGTGGCCTGCAGGGATTCTCAGGCCCCTGGTGCCTGCTCTGTCCTGGGTATGAGTGTGCCAGTCTGTAAGTGCCAGGGAGTTCATGCCTACTTCCCACCCCAGCAGCCCTCCAGCAACGACTGATTGGAGATGGCATCTAAACATCCCGGGTCCCTTGTCTCTCAGATGGGATGACTTGGACAGATGTTCTGTACTAGATCTCAGAGATCCCCAACAGAATTAAGCTCCAGTTGCCCACAGTGGTTCTGGCTGGATAACACTCCCTTTATTGGCTCCTCCCCTTCTCCATCTCACCTTCCTCCTCCCTTACCAATGTTCTCTACCCCTTCCAAATAAGAAGCCCTCTGTCCTCAAATCCTTGTCTCAGTGCCTGCTTCTAGAGAAACCCAAACTAAGACAAAGGGCCTCCATAGTGCCTCCTTTCCTGTACCTGCCCCACAGGTGGCCTCCATTCCCAATCTAATCCAAGGAACCCTTGCTTCAGAAAGCCTTCTGACCCGCCGTGGCCCCCCCACTGCTCAACGCCTCTCACAGACAACAAACCAAGTATATATTAACACACTTCAGGGCATGGGCCAGTGTCTCTACCCCAAACCTTAATGGCTTATTTGCTCATGATTCTGCATTCTGGGCTGGGTAGTTTTGCTGACTTGCTTTGGTCACTTACGTGGTTGAAGTCAGCAGGAGACCAACTGGGCTGGGAATCCAAGACCCCTTCACTCATACCTGGTAGCTCTACTGAGATGGCGCATTCCTGTTTTAGTTTCCCGGGCTGCTCAAGCACGTACCATGGGATGGTTTGGCTTAAACAATGGGAATTTATTTGCTTACGGTTTTGAGGCTGGGAAAATGTCCAAATCAAGGCGTCATCAACGCAAGACTTTCTCCCTGAAGACTGTGGCTTTCTGGGCTGGTTGCTGGCGAGCCTTGGTTCCTCTGTCACATGGCGAGGCACATGGCAGTGTCTCCTGGTGTCTCCCTTCTCTTTGAGTATTCCTCTTGCCCTTGTCTCTCTTTCTTTACCTTCTAGGACTCCCATAACGTGTATATTGGTATGCTTGGTGGAGTCCCACAGTCTCTTAGGCTCCATTCATTTTTTTCATTCTTTTTTCTTTCTGCCCCACAGCCTGAATCATTTCAATTGTCTAATCTTTGAGTTCACTGACTCTTTCTTTTGCCAGTTCAGATCTGCTCTCGAAACCCTCTGGGGAATTTTTCATTTCAACTGTTGTGGTCTTCAACTCCAATATTTCTGTTTGTCTTCCCCTGGGCTTGCTCATGGCCTTAGGAATTCTCCCTTTTACAAAGTCCAAATGTCCCCTCTACTCCCTATGAAATATAATTTCCCCTTCTGGATGCTCTATTTTGGGTTTTAAAGCTGATAATGCTTCACCCCATGCTAATGCTTCACCATAACTGTCGCTTAACTGCTTTAGCTATCTGCAAGCTGCTCTGCCTGCAGGATAAGTTCTGGGAGGGCAAACCAGAGACAAGTATCCTGGTTCAGTCTGTCAGGTCACCACCCGATAGAGTGACACCAACATACAGGCACCCCAGTAAGCATATGTGGTTACTCTGCTTTCTCCAGAGCAGGACCAAGGACGTACAATGAGAGCACAGCCCGGATCCCCACTGTGCTGGGGAATGGAGAGAGGAGGGGCCAGCAAGGTGCCATTCGCTTCTCCTACCATTTAAAAATCTGCATTTTCTTGATTCAGCACTTGCCCAGTTACTACAACCCTTTAACTGTTTTCTGGCGTTTTGATGAAGATGGCTCTGCCAGTTTTTGCTAGCTGTTCAATGATTCTGTGGGGGAATGGCACCGTGGTCATCTTACGCCAACACTTGAGAAGTCTCCTTCCTTATGAAGTCGATTACAGGCTTTTCCATTTCTGCAAAGAAGCCAGTTGGAAGTTTGATTGGGATTACATTGAATTGTTGGAAGGTTCTTGATTACTGAGTCAATCTCCTTGGTTGTTATATGTCTATTCAGATCATCTATCTCTTCTTGAGTCAGCTTTGATTGTGAGTTTCTAGGAATTTGTCCATTTCATCTAGGTTATCCAATTTTTTGGCAGACAGTTGTTCATAGCATTCCCTTATAATCCTTTTTGTTTCTGTAAAATCTGTAGTAATAGCTCCTCTTTCATTTCTGTTCCTACTAATTGGAGTCTTCTCTTTTTTCCCTTCATCAGTCTAGCTAAAGTTTTGCCAATTTTGTTGATCTTTACAAAGAAGCCAACATTTGCTTTCATTGATTTTCATTTGTTTTTCTATTCTCTATTCCATTCATCTCCTTTCCAAACTTTATTAATCCCTTTCTTTTGCTAACTTTGGATTTAGTTTGCTCTTCTTTTCTAGTTCCTTAAGGTGTACACTTAGGGTATTGATTTGAGATTTTTCTTCTTTTTTGATGTATGTATTTGTATTTACAAATTTCCCTCTGAGTACTGCTATCACTGCTTCCCATACATTTTGGTATATTGTGTATTTTTGCTTTCATTCGTCTCAAGGTATTTTCTAATTTTCCCTGTGATTTCTTCTTTTACCCATTGATGTTTAAGAACCTGTTGTTGCTCTTTCCATGGAGCCTCGGAGGCTGTCACCTGCCTCATCATGAAGCTGGACATCTCCTTCCCAGGCACTTGCTGCCAGAAGCTCACCGAAGTGGATGATGAACGCAAACTTCGTACATTTAATGAGAAGTGTATGGCCACAGAAGTAGCCGCTGACACTCTGGGTGAAGAGTGGAAGGGTTATGTTGTCCCAATCGGTGGTGGAAACAACCAACAAGGTTTCCCCATGAAACTGGGTGTCTTGACCCATGGCCATGCCCGCCTCTTACTGAGTAAGGGGCATTCCTGTTACAGACCAAGGAGAACTGGAGAAAGAAAGCACGAATCTTTTCGGGGTTGCATCGTGGATGCCAATCTGAGTGTTCTCAACCTGGTTATTGTAAAAAAAGGAAAGAAGGATATTCCTGGACTGACTGATACTACTGTGCCTTGTAGCCTGGGGCCCAAAAGAGCTAGCAGAATCCACAAACTTTTCAATCTCTCTAAAGAAGATTATATGTCCACCAGTATGTTGGTGAGAAAGCCCCTGAACAAAGAAGGTAAGAAACCCAGGACTGAAGCACCCAAGATGCAGTGTCTCGTTATTGCACTGAAGAGAAAGCATACTAAGGAAAATAAGAAAAAGGCCACAGAATATGCTAAACTCTTGACCAAAAGAATGAAGGAGGCCAAAGAAAAATGCCAGGAACAGATTGCCAAGAGACAGAGGGCTGCACTGAGAGCTTCTACCTCTAAGTCTGAGTCCAGTCAAAAATAAGATTTTCTAAGAGTAACAAATAAATAAGACCAGACATTAAATCTTCTTTAAGCATTTTCACTGATGAAAAGCTAGATAAGGAGACTTGGTCCTTGTAATCCTGTGTGGGTAGAAAAGGGACTGTAAAGCAATCTAACAGTGGACAAATCTTGCATGATACTGCAAATAGAGAGAACTTCATGATGATGCAAGAGATGGTCAAGCCGGTTTCATTTGTAAGTAGTGGATGGCACATAGAGGGGATCTGTTGCCTTTTCAGCAAGGTATGAAATAAAAACTTAAGGAAAAGAAGTGGCCAGGACTATATATCTTGTATACAGTTTACTTTGAGGAATACAGTTTTTCTTAAGATCTATAAAAAATTTAATACATGAAAGTGCCCTTGTGAAGATGGACATTTTTCATATGTATAAAAAAATTGTTAAAGTATAGTTAATGGGTACTGTTTTAAAACAGTTCACAAAGCTTTTAAAACCAGTGCAAATTTAATGCATTAACAGAAAGCTTTTCAACTCTAGTGAATTGTTAATTTATTCATGCTCTTACTTGCTCTTTCACTCTGAAAAGAAATTGACTGTTTATTTAATAAACTTGCACCAATCAAGAATGCACAAAGAAAAAAAAAGTCTGTTGTTTAATTTCCACATTATTGTGAGTTTTCCAGTTTTCTTTCTGTTATTGACTTATAGTTTCATTCCATTGTTGTTGGAAAAGATACTTTGTATGGTTTCAATCTTTTAAAACTTATTAAGACTTGATCTGTGTACTAATATACGGTCTATCCTGGGGAATGATGCATGTGCACTTGAGAATAATGTGTATATTGTTGTTAGGTGGAGAATTCTGTATGTGTTTGTTCTGTTAGGTCTAATTGGTTTATAGTGTCAGTCACATCCTCTATTTTCTTATTGATCTTATGTCTCGTTATTCTATCCATTATTGAAAATGGGATATTAGAGTTTCCTACTGGTTTTGTAAAAGTATTTCCCTTCAATTCTGTCAATTTTTGCTTCATATATTTTGGGTCCCTGTTGTTAGATGTGTATACATTTATAATTGCTTTATCTTCTTGACAGATAGAATCTTTTGTCAACATATAATGTCCTTCTTGGTCTCTTGTAACTATTTGTGACTTGAAATAAATTTTGCCTGATAATAATAAAGCCACTCCCACTCTCTCTTGGCAACTATTTGCTTGGAATTTCTTTTTACATCCTTTTGCTTTCAATGTCTTTGTAACTTTGTATCTAAAGTGAGTCTCTTGTAGGCAGCATATAGATGGGTCATTTTGTTTAAAATCCATTCTGGCAATCTCTGCCTTTTAATCAAAGAGTTTAATCCATTTATGTTTAAAGTAATTATTGGTAAGAATTTACTTCTGCCATTTATCTATTTGTTTCCTGTTTTCTTGTATGTTTTATTGGTCCTCATTAATGCCATTAAAAAAATTTAGTTGCCTTTTTTTGTAGTGTACCATTTTGATTCCCTTCTCTCCCTTTCTGCATTTTTTAAAGTTATTTTCTTAGTGATTACTTTGGGGATTACATTAACATCTTAAATTTATAACAACCTAGTTTGAATAATATCAACTTAGTTCCAATAGTATATAAAAACCCTGCTCCTATGCATCTTCATCCCTCCGTCTTTATATTGTTATTGTCACAGATTGCATCTTTATACATTATGTGCCCATTAGCACATACATAATTATTTGGTGCATTTGCCGTAGAAATAATACAGAAAAAAAAGATTTACACACCAAAAAATATAGTAATACTGGCTTTTATATTTCCCTATGTGGTTACCTTTATCAGTGCTCTTTATTTCTTCACATGGTTTTTGAGTTACTGTCTAGTGTCCTTTCATTTCAACCTGAAGGACTCCCTTTAGCATTTCATGTAGAGTAGGTCTTCCAGTAATGAATTTCTTTAGCTTTTGTTTGTCTGGGAATGTCCTAATTTCTTCTTCATTCTTGAAGGAGTTTTGTCAGATGTAGAATTTGAATATGCTCTTATATGCATTCAGGTTGTGGCAACTGGGCAATAATGAATTTGTAGGTATATGGTGTATTTAGTAGATTCTGAGAAAAGCTTAATTGGACTTCATCTTACAGTCAATTTTGTGGCATAGTTAAATTTCCATATTTTCCCTTGTGTTACATAAAATAATAGTATGTCTTATCATTAATGGTATCTTAGATTCTGTTGAAATATGTTTATCCTGATATGTATCAGCGCACGCACACAACCCTAACATATTAACATGATAGAATGTTTCTAAAAAACTTTGCATTTTTAAAAGAATTATCAAAATCAATTTTAATGGGAATAGAAATGTGGCTTGAGAGCACAAGAGCATCAAAGGAGCAATAGCAAAGTTATTTTTCCTGCTGGAATTTCAATACCAGTGTTTTTATAAATTCTCTATATTTCTATGAAAATGTAAACACTAGTAAGGAATTACACACTGAGCATATTGAGCAAAATGGCCTTTCATTTCCATTTCCAACTGCTTGGAGTTCCTTACCTATTGTTAGCCTGTTAATCATCCTTCATTGTGAAAACACAAAAAGGCAGCTTTCTCCACTGCCTTAGGTACTAGTGATAGATTTCTGCTAGGGTCATCTTAGCATAACTAAAGTTATAACCAGGATCAAAATGATAGTGCAAACTAGGTTCTCTAATGAGGCTGTGGCATTGTATCCAATTTGCATCACGAAAGCATCTTCCTCCTCACACCTACCAGATATTTATGTTTGCTATACATAACGTGTAATACATGTATATATTATGAACCACTGTGTGTTCATAAGGCCCTTTGGGAGATTTAGAAACAGGTGCTGCTTTCATAAGCCATCTATCGAAAATTGTGTGGTATACTGATGTTAGACCATGGCACACTACTGCCATCTGTTGGGCAGTTGTGGTAAAAAATTTAAGTCTACAATATCAAGGAGGTGAATAATGTCGCCAGGAATCTTGCAGTGCACAAACTGAACACCATTCAGGGCAGCCTGGAGCTATTAAACAGCAGGTTAGCAAAGTGGCCAAGAGTATGGATGCTGGAGTCAGGCTTCCGGGGTTGAATTATCAGCTCCAAGCCTTCCTAAATGGTGACCTTGTGCACATTATATAACCTTTCTGCTTCCATTTCCTAACCTATAAATGGGGATGGTCATAGTGTAACCGGTGCCCTGCCGGCAATAGGGACAGGCAGAACCCCATTCCAGGTTCAGGACTCTAACTGCAGAAAGAATTCAGAGACCAGAGTGGCCAGTAGGAATAAGAAATAAAGTTTATTAAAGAGAGAAGTAAGACGTTAAAGAGATAATGTGGGCATGTTCCAGGGAGTGAGTTGACATAAAGGGAAGTTTTGCTGGTGGCAGGTTTCCATAGCAACCTTTGAATACCGGGGGGTTACAAGGTTTGTATTAACCATGGTTTGCATTAACTTCTTTGTTCTAAAGGGAGATATCCGGACTTGTGGCTCACCATCAGGTACCTAAAATTTGTCTGTGGCAGAAGTTTAACATTCTTTGTGACCCCATGTTTTTTGTCATTAACTAAGAGTTTGCTTTGGGCCCATGATTTTACCGAACTTTTATGGTTTGGAGAGGCTTCAGAGCTTTAGGGGAAATTTTGGCTTCGTGAAGTCTGCAGTTGAAGCTTGCAGATCTGCATTAACTCTTTTGAAGCTGATTAGAAGACCAGAGACCACAGCCTTGATGCCCTATTCTCTCCTGCCTCAATAGTACCTACATCATGGGGTGGAACTAATGATTCAACGTTCCATTGCATGCAAAGCACTCGGAGCAATGGATGTTTGCTACCATATCTTTTGTTTTGAATTTACTTAACAAATACTTGCTAAGTGACACCATATTGTTTTAAAATTTATTTAACAAAGACTTGCTAAATGGCTGGCACAGTTCTAACATCTCCACAAATCCTCCTAACAACTCTTCTGGGACAGGTAACAGCATTTTTAGAGGGCTAACTCCAACACTTCACAAAAAAGGACAAATGACGGTGTAAGTCCCAACAGCTGCTTGCAGACATCACATCCCCCTCTCCAACACATATGACTGGAATTTCTATGCCCCAGGGACATTCCACCACCTCCCTGAAAGATGAAGACTTTGGGGTGTGAGGACATGTGAGAGTCTCAGTTCCCCCTTGGGCTTGAAAGTTGGGGTGTGTGACTGTGTGTGAGGGCAGATAAGCAGCAGGGAGGAAAACTTGCCAGAACCATCTCTCTGGGCTCCACCCTGGGAACCAGCAGACGGAGGCCTGGAATGCATGGCTGTTCAGCACCATGGAAAGCTCCTGTGTAAGTCTCAGGGTCCCTCCCCGCCCTCCAGCCATGGCCCTTCCCACAGGAAGGGCCTGGATCTAAAGGACCTTCATTCAGTTTCAAGACGTGAAGGAGGCCTGGGCAGGGAAGGTTAGGGTGAAGGTCACCCAGAGCTGTGATTACACCCTGCTTCCCCCACAGAGACACAGAATGACTTGGTGGGGAAGAGGACTTTATTGGGCTATTTAGTGAGGGAAATGTGTGAGGGTGAATTTCAGGGAACAGGAGACAATGGGACCAAGGTAGAGGTCACCTTAAAGAACCATAAATTAACTTACAAAATAAATTAAGGTGAGGAGGTCCCAAGGGGGGAGGTGACTAGGGATGCCCGGGATTTCTTAGGGATGGAATTTGGAGTTGGAAAGTGGCAATGAGAATTTGCCCACCCAAGGCTGTGAAATGAACTTGTCAAGCCCCCCAGGCTGGGAGTTGGGGTTCTGGGGCTCCAGGGAGAGGGAAGATGTGGGTTCAGTCGAAGGGGTGCAGGAGCTGATTCAGGGTCGTTCCTCCAGGAAGCGGTAGGTGGGGTTCTCGTAGCCGTGACGCTGTAGCTCACGGAGCTGCTGCTCCTCCAGAGTGAGCATGGGGTCCACCTGCAACAGAGGCACGGCAGGAGTGGTGGGGCATGGAGACGTGGTGCATAGATATCAAAGCCCATCCATGCTCTGGCCCTGGAGCATCCCCTCCCGTATCTGGCATCTCTCACCTCTACCACCCCATGGCTAATAGTCCCGTAGGGCTTCTTCCTGCGCAGGAGCAGCATGGAGAGAATGACTAGTGAGCCCCCTCCTGCTGCCATGATCAGCAGCCCGGACACGGCCTCACGGGACACGCCTGCCCCGGCCGGTGCCTGCAGGGAGAGGAGACGGGGCAGAGGTTCATCTTTGAGGTTCCTCCAAGGTGCTGTGTGGCCTTGGGAGTCACAGCCTGGCCACTGACCTCTGACCTCTCCCCCCAGGTGCCCAAGATGTTCCTCCTCTTACCAGCTCATCTCTCTGAATGTCCGCTGAGTGGAAAGGAAACCCCCTGGGACCGGACACATTCACCTGGGGGAGCAGGAGGTTTCAGGGACCAGGAGGCTGGGTCCCAGCTCCCTACCACCCCTACCCCACCCCAGCCCCAAGAATGCATCCCCCAGCTCTCTCCTCTCCTAGGAACCCAGAGTCCATGTCCCCAGTCCTCCCTCAGCCCCAGGAGTCCAGGACCCTCATTCCGTCCTTTCTCAGGAACGTGGAGTCCAGGCCCTCAGCCCCAGGAAGCCAGGCTCCAAGCCACTTCCTCCCTCAGGACCCAGATCTGATTAACTTACCTTTCGCTCGTACTGCTCCAGGGGGGACAGCTTCTCTCTCCCAGCAGTTGCACCATCTTGTTCTGTGGACCCTGCACCCCCTTCCCCAAGTCCTGTGTCATTCCTGAGGCTCCAGAGGGGTGCTCTCCCAGCACATGAGGAGGGGGTCAGAAGGGGCCTGGGGCTCCACCAAAGTCTGGGGTCCCCAATGTATGGACCCTTTCCCATTCTGGGTTCAGGGATTCAGTGAGATACGGTGGCTGGGTCTACTCTGTGGGGCACTCACCTTTGGGAAGGGCCACGGGGGCATCTGCTGGCAGCCAGGAGGGGCAAAGCAGGAACAGTGAAGAGAGGAGGATGTCATCGAAGAAAGGGTGGGGAATCCCCAAAGCCCCCTTCCAGGGACCAAGGAGGATCAAGGGCCCTAAAGAAACACCCCCTTCTCCCAACCTTAGGCATTCCTCCCTATTCTCTCCCACTCCCTGTGTGGGTAAGACATGCTCGGACTTTAGGAATGAGGCTGGGGGGCATATCGCCCAAGTCTGGGGTTGTCTATAACCGGACTCACTCACCGTCCTTGGAATCCAGAGGCTGCAGCCCACCCTTGTCCTCACTGCTTCCCCCAGGGGCAGGGGCTTCCAAGGCATTAGGACCCAGCTGTTCAGAGTGGAGGAGCTCCCCTGAGGGGACATGCAGAAAGGTGGCTGACGTGACAAGCATGGGGGCTCCATAAAACAAAACTGGGTGAATGAAGGGTGCCCTAACAGTGGAGGGCACAGGAGAATGTGCAGACAGCAGAGTCAGTCCCAAGTTGGGGATTAGCCATAAACGGGAACTCAGGAAGTGGGACGCTGGATGGAGGCACCTGGCATGGAGGATGGAGGCTGAAGTTTCAAGAGAATGGACTCCTCAAAGAGCAGGAGCGTCAGGTGGGGATATCCAGTGGGAAGTCACAATAGATCTGGGGGCTGTGGCAGGCCACACTGCTTGGTATCCATGCTACTGTGTAGGCCCCTCCTCTTGAATCTGGACTGGGTTTGCAACTTGCTTTAGCCAACAGAATGTAGGCCCAAGACTTAAGAAGACCTGGCAGCTTCCACGTATGTGCTTTGGGGAGCTGGAGCTACCCTGACGGAGAGACCATGTGGAGAGGTTCTGTGGAGAAGAGGGGCCCTGGGCCTACTTGGGGAAGGAGAGAGGCCCACCTGTGCCAGGGTCCCGGCCCCTGGCTGATCGGCCAGCTGAATGCAGCTGATGCTTGACTATTGGCAAGACCAGCAGAAGAACCACCCAGCAGAGCCCATACCAGACTGAAGAATTGTCAGCAAAGAAAATGGTTTTTGACTTGAGCCACTAAATTTGTGTGTGTGCGTGTGTGTTATACAGTAATAGATAACTGAAACAGGGTGAGTCAAAGGTTGGGGGTTAGGGTCTACCCTCAGGTATGTCTGGAATGGGAGTCACGAGTCCTAGACACTCACGGATCTGGGGCCGCAGCTCCTGAGCCAGGCGGGGGTTCTGGTCCAGCAGGCCCAGGCTCTGATTCATCCGCTCCTCGATCACTTGAAGGTGCGTCTGCACCTGTGGGGCGTGTGGGTATAAAGGATGAAATGAGAAGTGCAGGGCAGGTGGGGAAACTGAGGCTTGGGGGAAGGAGGAAGGTCAGTGGAGTCCAAGAAAAAATAGCAACATATAATGGACAGGAAATAGGGTGCAAAGGTCAGGAGTTCTGACAAAGGTCAGTAAAAGCAGGATACAAAGAAAAGGAAAAGATGTACAGAAAAGAGGAAATGAGAGAATGAGAGTCTTAGAAAGAAAGTAAAGTAGAAGGAAAAGGGGTGGTAACTAGGAAAAGTGGGGCTTAGCAGACAAGGTGATACGGGATATAGGTGCTACGGTATAGGAAATAAGAAGCAGAAGTGCTTGGAATAAGAGGGGCAGGAAGTAGGGATCCAGGATATAGGAATTAGTGCTGAGGGACTGGAAAGGGTCGTGAGGCACAGAAATGGGGTTCTGGTGATTGGAAGTTGGGGTTTAGGAATAGGAAGGGGATCCAAGGGACAGGAGAAGTCTGTGTGTGTGTGAGGGGGTGATCCCAGGGACTGGGTCTGAGGGAGACAGCAGGGCATCCCGTAGCTGGCAGAATCAGGGCACCTGGAAGTGCATCTGCTGGGCCTTCTCGGGATCCACGGCAGCCACGTGCTGGTAGTGCCGCAGTGTGTGTCTTTGCTCCTTCTGTTCTGCACGCAAGTAGCGCCGCAGGGCCAGCAGGACGCGCTCTGCCTGTGGAAGGGATGGAGGCTGCCCAGGCCCGCCCCAGCCCCTCCCACCCTCCGCCCCCTGCCCACCCCCCAGCCCCCACACCTGAGGTGGGTCCCCCTGCAGTGCAGCCAGAAAGCCCTCCAGGGCAGCCCGGCGCTGGTCATTGATGAGGGCGATGACGCGGGTAGCGTGGGTCTCCACTAGGCGTTGCCGCTCGCCGGACACCTGCTCCTCCAGGGTCTGCAGAATGGACTGGAAGTGCTGGTGAGGTGAGAGGTGAAATATGGTGGTTGGTCTAGGGCTGGGCAGGCCAAGCTGGGGATGGGACTAGTCAAAGGAGACATGCTGGAAGGGATGGAGCTATGGGGCCAGGCGGTGTAGGGGCAGGGCTAGACCTAACTGGAGCCAGTCTGAGGGTGTAAACTATACTGGGTAGGAACAATCTGGGAGTGGAACTGGCCAATGCCAAGGTGACAGGGACCAAGTCATTTAGGGAAGGTATGGGTCCAGGCCTGGGCTGGGCCAAACTGGGGACAGGCTGTGCCCAAATGAGGCTTACAGGGGTGGGACCAAGAGTCCAGGAATGGGGGCTAATGTGAACGGGGTCTATCTGAGATAGGACTGCACCAAGGTAAGGGTGAGAGGTGGGACTGAGAGTCATGAGGCTGGGTCTGCTGAGGTCGGATTACAGTGCAAGTGAGGCTGGAAGGAGAGGACCAGAGTCGGGGCAGGACATAACAATGAGGAGCCAAGAAGTGCCTGATTGTATCTGCAAGGGGCCCAGGCTCAGGAGAGCAGGACTCCAGGGCCAGCCTGGGAGGTAAGGAACAGGAAGTTAGGGCAAAACCTGGCCAATCTATGAGGACAGTGACGTTAGGTCAGATGGCGGCCAAGAGGGTGGGAGCCAAATGTAGGGGCTGGAGCCAAATGTAGGGGCTGAGTCAAGAGAGGCGGAGCTAGGTAGGGAGGGGTGGAAGCGGATGGGGCTGGACATGGCCAGAGCCAGGTTGCGCCTACCTCATTTAAGGCCTGCCTGTCGGCTTTAGGCAGGTTCTTGGACTGGTTGTCCGCCATGGCCCATTCACGCATCACCTGGAGGGGAGGGGAAGCTTCAGGATCCTAGAATCCACCTGCTCCACCTGGTAAATTCCCCAAACCCTTTGGAGGACCCTGGAGTCCCCAGACTCCTTCAGTCCCCCCAGCTCAAGAGTTTTAGAGGAGAAGACCCAGAGGAGTTTAAAGCAGACAAGTACCATGGGGCAGAGTTTCCATAGAATCTGAAGGCTTCCCAACGGGGTTCTATGTGGGTCAGGGATCCCTGGTGGTCTTACGGGATGGTGTTGACAACCAGGAGTCAATGGGGGCCTGTGGAGTTTTCTGGGATTTAGGGAGCTCTGTGGGGGTCCTGGGGCCCCCAGCATCACCTCATTAATCTGGCGCATCCTCCTCTCCTCCAGGTCCATCTTGGCCCGCAGGAACCCTTCGTGCTCACTGATTTCCCCGGGCATGCCAAAGTACACGTCCACACCATCTGTGGGCCTCGGGGTGGGAGTCACTGCAAAGCCAGGGATCAGGGGGTTGGCTTGCAGCCCACTTCTGGGTCACCTTTCCTACCTGGAGAACTACATTTCCCAGAGTGCACTGGAGACCATCATGCATCCAGGGTAGCCATAGCTGTTGCCTGGCATCATGGGAGATGTAGTTCTGGACCAGACCAGCTCTTGCAAAGCTCAGGAATCCATTATATTATCCTCCAAGCTTTCCCCAAATGATCTTTAGGACATACCAAACGAGCTCTCCACCTCCAGGTACACCCAAACCACCCTTTCCCTTGGCATACTTCATAGGCCTGCCCTGCCACCTCTACTTTCTCCAAAGCTAGTCTCACCCCTCCTGCTTTCCCCAAATGGATCGTTCCCCCACAGGTCCCCCCCAAACCTATCCCTAACACCAAAGCTCTCCCAAACCAGCGTTACTCCAGGGTGGAGGGAACGGAGGTCCGGAGACTGCCTCACCTTTGCTGACCCCTGCAGGAGTGTGGGAGCTTGGGGGTGGTGCTCTCTCCTCCTCCTCTTCCTCCTCAGCCCGTGGGGGCTCCACGAAGTAATCGTCTACAGGCTGCAGGAAGGGTTCTTCCTCCTCCCGGTGCTCCCTCCCTTCTGTTCTGGCCCTCAGGGGCCAGGCCCGGGCTGAGGGGTCCCTGAGGGAGCAGAAGACCTGAGACAATAAGAACCTGCGACCAGCCCGCAAGACTCCCCAGGAACCTTGGGAGGGGGTGGGGGGCATCCTCCTACTCACCCAGCTGCTGTCCCAGATGGGTTGGCGGTCGACGGAGGTGGGCAGCACACATACTCCACACCCCGGAACCGGTCTGCGCCACAGGGCAAAAGCATGCCGGAGCCACGCAGGATGAGACCCTGGGAGCTGCAGGCCTGCAGGAAGAGTGGGCCCAGATACCAGGATGATGGGATGGGGGTGGGGGAGGCTGGATCTGGGAGCCTGGACTCCTGGTTCTGGAGGAAGTGCCTCGGGAGTGGAATTTCTAAGTTCTGGTGGGAAGAGGGGGCTGGGGGTCCAGACTCCTAGTTCCTGGGTGAGGAGGGGTCTGCAGGTCTGGACTCCTGGTTGGGGCAGAAAAGGTGTCTAGGATGGGTATTCCTGGGCTTTGGGGTCCTGAGGGTAGAGAGAGCTGGGGGGGTAGAAGATGTGTGTCAAGAGTCTTGGTTGTAGAGCAGTCCAGGGGTCTGGACACTTGGGTTCTGGGGGTGGGGGTTGGGTGGGCCAGGTCCTGACCTCCTGCGCCTCCTGATGCCTCCGGGTGGAGCTCTCACACTGGTCCATGCGCTCCTGGTGCAAGAACCGGCAGCCTTCGGGCACCAGCAGGGCCTCGCTCACGAATTCTCCCGCTGGGGAATGGGAGGCACCCGGGTGGGACCCTCTGGCACTCCAGCACATCCACCCCAGAGGCTATATATTATCCTCAGAGGCTTCTCTGCCTCACTCCGAACTCAGGCACCCAGACCCCCAGTGTGGGCCCAGAACCTCGCCCCTGGGAGACCCCACCTCAGTCCCCTCCCCCGGCCTGTAACTCACGCAGGCAGCGGAAGGGCACGACCTGGTGGGAGTGGGTACAATGGCCGCCCCGGGCACCCCCGCACCAGCGCTCCATGGGGATGGCCTGCGCTGCCTGCTCCACTCGTGCAATCTGCAGCTCCGGGTACATCTGGGGGCACCGGTGGGGGGCGATCAACCCACTGCTCCGCCCCTACCGGCCGCTCCTCTGACCCTTTCCAAGGCTCCAGTTTGAGAACGACCTCTCCTCCCTAGGCCCTGCTTTACTCCGTAGAAATCGCCTTGGTTATCTCAGTCCCGCCAGCCCATTGGCCACGCCCCCTCGCAGCTTTCTGGTGCCTAAAAGCCCCGCCAGACCTGCCCGTGAGCGCCACCCTCTAAGCCCCACCTCTCCTCTGGTCACTCCCCTATCAGATCCCTCTCCTGATGGAGCCTCCTTCTTTAAGTCCCGCCTCTTTCTCGGTTTGGTCTTCCAATAACTGTCCCTCCTCTTCGTATTAGGCCTGCCTTTTCATAGCCACGCCTCCTATCTATTCTCTCTCTCCCAGTCCTCCACCCCTGTCCCATCTTGCGGGTCCATAAGGACTCTTTTTGTTTTAGGCCTGCTTCTCCTTTGCCACGCCCACCCTTAGGACCCACCACCGATTGCTAAGCACCGCCTCTTCACTGGGACACCCCCCCAACCCCCTTAGCGGGCAGGCTTTGCACGGATTTCCCCCTTCCCTGACCTAGCTTCTCAAAACAGGTCCTGCCCTCTTCTAGCTTCGCCTCTTTATCGGCCGAGTCCCCTAGATTCCCATGCCTCCTTAGATCCTGCATCTCCCCGGGCCACGCTTTTTTGCACATCTAGCTTCCTCTAGGCGACCCCGCCCCATCTTGGCCCCGCTTCCCCGCTGACCACGTCCCTCCCGGCAGGTCCCGCCCACCTGTCTGCAGTACTCCAGCACGCGCTGCGGGTCCCGGAGGCAGCGTCGCGAGAGCTGTGGGTCTGGCTCCCAGCGGCCGGTGCGCAGATCCCGGTGAAGGGTTAGGCGCCCGCATAGTCCGGCCACCTGGGCCGACCCCGGGGCCTGGGGGTAGGGACCGAGAGGTCAATAAGGGCACGTGGGACGTTGGCATGTGGGTTCCCCGGCTCTTCGTGCCCCAGGACCCAAATGTTTAAACCCCCAGCACCAGCCCCCTCCCCCAAGCACCGCGCACCCGCCTGCGCGGAGGCACCGTTCCCCAGGAAACAGCTCCCGCGGGGCGGGGGCGCCCCAGCTCTCCCGTTGCTATGGCGACCGGGTCCCCCGGGATTCTCACGGCCTGTTGCCGCGGAGACAGGCTCGGTTCCCACCCAGCCGCACCGCGCTGGAGCCCGAAGGGGTTAAACCTGGATCGCGGGGGTGGAGGCCAGAACCCAGGCGTTCTGGCCCCTCCTCCCTACATCCCCGGCTCAGGCTCCCACTCGGGTGCAAAGACGGCCAGGGCTGCCTTCAGTGCCTTGCAGGCCTGGACATTAAGTCCTTGAGAACCGGGAGCCACATCCTAGGTTGGAATAGGGGCCTGGAGGCCTGGACTCCTAGGTCCTGGGGCCCCCATATGGGTCCAGAGGATGCCAGCGGCCTGGGTCTTGAATCCAGTGCCTTGATGCCTGGTGGGTTCTATGTTCAGGTGGGAGGAGGCTGGGGCCGAGTCTCCCGTCAGGGGATCTTAGGGGGGCTGGACTTCTGGGTTCAGGGGCTCTGGAAAAGCCACTTCCTATGTCGGGGGAAGGGGGGGACTGGGACGTCAGATGATGAGGGAGCTGGGACCTGAATTTCTGGGTTCAGGTTCCTGAATGCCTAAGGCTGCTGCGGGGAGGTGGGGGTGGTGGGGTGGGCGCCATCTGATTGGAAAGGCTGCGTTTTCTACCATGTCCGCATCGGGGTCCGGAGGCCCCGTCCCGCCCCTTCCCCCATCCCCCAGGACCCAACCCGGCCTCACCTCGGCAGCTCCGGGGCTCCCACCGGCCAAGCTCCCGGCGGCGAGCTGCGCGCGCAGAATCAGCAGCAATAGTGGCAGCAAGAGCGGCAGCGGCGGCGGGCCCCGGTGGCGGCCCAGACCGCGAGCGGCGGGGCTGGCGGGCCCCATGTCCCGGCCCTCGCGCCCTCGCGTCCCCTGCACTCCCGCCCGGCCGGCCCGCCCGGCCCCAGCGGTGACAGGAGCTCCCAGCGCCACCGCCGCCGCCTCCTCCTCCCGCCGCCCCCGGGCTGCGCCGGCGCCGCCAGCCCCGCCCCGCGCCGGCCCCGCCTTCCCGGCCAGGACAATAGCGTGGCGGCCCCGCGCAGCGTGGAGCAGCTCGGCAGCCCCGGGTGGGAGCGAGCGCCAGGCCCCCGCCCCTCGAGATTCCGGGCGTCCCGCCCCACGCAAGCGCCCAGCCGGGAGTCTGGGTCACGGGCTCCACAGTTGTGGATTTTGAGTCCTCCTTCAGGACCCAGGAATTCTCTCCCCGGCCCTCGTCTTCCTCAGACCCAGAGACCCCCAGTCAGCTCCGCCCTCCTCCAGGGATGCCGGCATCGGAAAACACCCCATCCCCTCTCCCCCACAAAATTCCTCTCTTGATGCCCCAGAAATGCAGGCCTCCAAAATGTTCCCCATCAAGAACACAGCAGCTGAGACCCACCCCGCTGCTCCCCCAGGTCCAGGAGTCTGGGCCCCAGGCCCCTTCATCAGAGCAGGAGACCAAGCCCCTGCTGTCCAAGGGTCCCACGTGTGTGCACCTTTAACTCTCTTCTAGTTCCAGGATCCATGAACAGAAGGCCTCAGCCCCTTTCTTTAAGGATGGTCAAAGTCCCCTGGGGCCTCAAGACAGTTGTCTCTGTCCCTATCCTTGCTCTAAGTATGGGCCTCCCCACCCCCCCACCCCCTCTCCCCTACTGCTTCTCCTCAGATGAGAGCCTGAGTTCTGTTTCCCCAGGCTGGCGGGGCAGCCCTGTGCGTGTGTGCATCTGTGTGCACACCAGTGCATGTGTCTGTGCATACCCACATGTGGTCTGTTTCTGTGTATGCAACTCTTAAGTATGCACCTCTGCATGTGTGGTTATGCAGATGTAAACCAAGAGTTAAGAGAGCCCAGAGCGCTGAACGGTAGCCAGGTGCTGGGAGTGGCTCACCTCATAGGCCAGGGTCCTGGCAGGTTCCACGGACTTTACCTCAAGGGAGGGGAATAATGCTGGGAAGGTCCCTAAGGCACAGTCATTCCTTTGACTTTTTTTTTATTAAACATAAATACTCTCATCCCCAGATTCTCCTTCATCCCACAACCATTCACTTCCCAAGATAGTTCTCACCCTAGGCACTCTTTGTGTCCAGTTCCTTCTGGGCTTTAAAGGAAGGTGGAAGGAATCAAGATGGTGGCCAAGCAAATTGCCCCTCAAGGGAGAGCCAGAATAGTGGTGGGGCCTGGTCTGCTCAATGCTATCTTTCTTCCGTGGTCATCCTGAAATAAGTCATCTTCTTTCCGTGGCTGGGAACAACTTCCATTCCTGCCCCTAACTCCTACCATCCCCTGCTCCAGCCCTCTGCCAAGGACTCAGCTGCCATCTTGAATCTCTTACACAGGGGAACAGGTGAGCATGATGACCATCTTGCTTCCTCTTAGGGCATTCCTTTGGGCAGAACTGACTGTACATCAATGACCCAGACAATTGTGATCATTCCCTCCTCCCAATGTTCAATTTTGGAGGAGTAAGGTCACCAACTTGTTCTGCTTCCTCAGAAGTCAAGACAATCCATTATGCAAGCTGAAGATCCCAGGACTCTTCAGAGAAGTGTCACACATGAGTCTGGAGACGTGGGTGGCTGGGTGTGGGGAAGGCAGCATATGGGAAGGAGGGAGTCCCGGGGGCTAGGTCTGGGGGTCCAAAGGACGTGGGTTTGATGTAGTTGGTGAAAGCTCGAGGATGGGGTGTGGTGAGATAACCTGCCCGGGCTCTATAAAGTCTGCAAGGGGGAGCCATGCCTAGGTGGGGGCTGAAGTCATAGAAGGTAGGAGTCGCTGGGGGTCCAAGAGGAGAGGCAGATGGCAGGAAGAGGCCTCCTCCAGGGGCTTCGCCAAGACTCAGGCTCACGCTGACCCCTCGGACTTTGTAGTAGCCATTGGTTGGGTCCTGAGGAGACAGATGGGACTTGGTAAGGAATGTGTGGATACAGAGGGGTGAGGGTCACTGATGGAGAGACACACAGAGATAGGATCAGACCTAGAGAAAGACAAAAGAAACAGAAGCAGGCAGAAACCCAGAGACAGACACACAGACTGCAGAAAGTCAAAGTGAGACAGAGAAACAGTGATAAGGGACAAAGGGACAGAAGGAGACAGGCAGAGACAGAAACAAAAACAGAGCAAGACAGAGACAGTTTGCTGAGGGGTGGCAGTGTGGAAGGAGTTGCAGAGGGAATGAGAGAGAGTGAGAGCAACCAAGACATCCATCATTCATTCATCTGCCTGATAGCTTCGATTCTGTGTCATGCCCTGTGCTGTTGCTGGAGACGTCTGTCACTAGGGTAGACCTGGGCCCTGTTCTCACGGAGAGTACAGGCCAAGGGGGAAATGACAAAGCACCAGGCAGAGCACAGAGGGGTCAGGGCTGCGGTGGGGGAAGCACAGGCCAGAGAGACTAGAGAGAGTTCTGTGATGGGGCAGCTTGGGTGGAGTTATCAGGTCCGAGTGCTCAAGGCTGTGGAGGGGTAAACACAGGCAGAGACAGATCACGGCTGTGATGAGGGAAGCATGGGCTTTCTAGAACAAGAAGTATCTGAGCTGAGACCAGAGGAATGAAGTAGGTATGGGAAGGTGGGACTATTTCAGCCCAGGACAACAGCATGTGCTAGGTGCAGAGAAAAGAGAAAGGAAGGGCTCTGGACTGGGGACTGGGGTCAGCAGGGTTGCCATGAAACGGGACCCCAGAAGAGGGGCATGATTGGGGAGATGTGAGACCAGTGTGGGACCTCGTAATTGTAAGGGGCCAGGGGTGACAGGGACAACCAGGGAGGTCTGAAATGTGACTGAGATGGGGAAAGCACAGACAGAGTGACCCCTGGTTTAGGACTCAGGAGGGAGGCCAGGGCTGGGGAAGCTACACGGGCACAGTTAGCAGATATGGAAACTGAGGCTGAGGAGATGGGTGAGATGGCTCAGGAGGCAAGAGGAGAGAGACCAGGAGGGGGCTAGGCCCAGTTCTGGGGACAACAGATGGAAGAGGAGGGAACTGAGCAGGGCAGGGAGAGAGCTGGAGACAAAGTGAAGAGAGCCCCTCCTCTCCCAACACTCACCTTGGTCTCCAGAGTCCCCTCCTCATCCAGGCCCAGGTCACTGTGGTCCGTAAGCACAATGGGGCCCTGGGGTGGGGAGTTAGTGAGAGGGAGTGGTCAGAGGTTCTTCCTGCCCCAAAGACCCTCAGCCTGCTGGTGGAAGCCAGGCAAGAAGGCCCAAGGGCATCTGGGAGCCGGGTCAGGGGTCAGGACAAGGGGGCCCTGGGGACATTTCAGCTCTAGGGAGTAATTGAGTCAGAGACATATTTGGACTTAGGGGACTTTGGGAGCTGGGGTCACTGTGAGTACTGGGCCCCTATGTGAGTCTGGGGGCCCGGGGGGTCTGGGAGTTGGGACTGGGTCATTATTTCGGTCTGGAGAGCCTGGTATCCTACCCTGTCCTCGCCGCTGCCCGTCTCTTCCTCTGGGCCGCGCGAACTGGAGCCGTCACTGCTGCCCGGGATCCGCACCAGGTTTTTTTGCTTGGAGAAAGAGGCTGAGATCCGAACAGTGAGGGGCGGAGACAAGCGATTGGGCGGGGTCACGGTTTGTAAAGACCAATGAAGGGGAAGAGAGTGGAAGGGGGCGGGACAAGTGGGGAGGCTGGGAACCAATGAGAACCCCGGTTACCTTAGGTAGGTTCCTCCTTGAGAGAAGAACCAGACACCCCCTACCCCCAATCCCTCGGGGCTAGAGAGGTGGACTGGGCCAGGTCCCAAAGTCGGGCAGGGTCAGCAGGCAGGGTGGGGACCAGAGGCCCGAGGCAGGGCCCAGGCACTGACCCTTGCTGTGGCGCCAGCAGCAGAGGACCACCCCAGTCACGACCATAAGGAGCGTCGTGGCCACCGCAGCCACCCCGGCCACAATTCGCAAAGTGGGCAGCAAGTCTGCAGGGAGAAGAGGGGGCACCCTGAGGGGGCTTGGCAGGAGACTGAGGAGGAACTGGGGAAAAGGGGCCATGGGCTTGGGTTTGGGATTCCTGATTAAAAGTTCACCAAATTTGGGGATTTCCAAGTTTCCCCATCTTGGGGTCACTTGGTTTAAAGGCCCATGAATGTGGGGTTCCCCAAGTTTGGGAGTATTGGAGTTTAAACTCTCTGGCTTCAGGGGGTCTTAGAGTTTGAGGGGTCTTACCTTGCAATTCCCACTATTTGGAGGTTCCCTTCTCAGGGGCCCCTAAATGTGAGGGATCTCTCAGTTTAGGATTATGTATCTGAGGAAATTTATTGTTTTGGGATCTCGAGATTCAAGGAACCCATACTTTTGAGGTTCCCAAGGTTTGGGGGTTAGTGCATCTGAGATTCTAGATTTGGAGAACCCTGAGGTTGTGGGGTTTGGGTCCTCAGATTTCGGGTCTCCAGGCCCGGGGTCTCACCTCTACGATCCAGGCTGACCCGGGTGCCTCCCTCGCCCAGTCGGTTCCGGGCACTGCAGTTGAAGCCGCGGCTAAAATCGGACTCCAGGGTCCCGGCGATATGCAGAACGGAGATCAGACCCGGGCCCAGTCCCCCGCGGCCTTCCGGGGCCGGGAACGTCTCCACCAGGAACCGGCCCTGCGACCCCGCCGCCAGGAAACCGTCGTCCCAAGACCAGAACTGGGGGCACAAACGAGGGCGGTCACTGAAGAGACGGGAAGGCGGGGGAGAGGCCGGTGGGCTGTCGGGAAAGTCGGAGGTGGTAAGAGCAGTTTCGGGAGTCCGGGTCGGAGGTCAGGCACCTGGGCTGGTGGGTACGGTAGTGGGGTGGGGGGATTCCCTTACCACGGCTTCTGGGGCGGGGGAGGCGAAAACTAGACACTGGAGGCGGGCGGGGCCCCTCAGGAAGGCGGGCGCAGAGTGCAGAGCAGTCACTACTGGGGGTGCTAGGATGACATTGGGTACCAGTCAGAGGAGAGGCCCCGTTTTCCCCCAACCCTGTCCTCAATCTGGCCCAGCCAGACCTTGCGCCTCTCCACTAACCCCACCCAACCAGGTCACGCCTCTCAACAAACGCCGAACCCCTCCAGTCTTGCCTTGGATAGGTCCGGCTTGGCTCCCGGGCCACGCGGTCTATAGAGCGCTTCTTGAGGCCACCCCCACCCCCATGAGGCCTCGCCCCCTCTGCCCACTCCCTGTTCCCTGACTCGGTCGGGTCCTCCAGGCAGGAGAAATTTCTCACCATTCACAGTCAACCTCGCCTCCGCAGCGCCGCCCCCCAGGCCCGAGAGCCCCGGCTCAGCCCTGCACACGTAGTCGCCTGCATCCTCGGGCTCCACCGACCGAAGACGCAGCATGGGCCCCGAGCCCAGCACCTGGGAGGAGGACAGGTGTCAGGGCGGGACCTTGGGAGGAAGCCCCGCCCACCGCCGATCCCGCCCCCAGCCCCCAGATCGGGCCTCACGTGCGCGCCCCCGCGGCGGGTCCAGGTCACCCGTGGGGGCGGGTTTCCGCGCCAGGCACAGCTGAAGGAGGCGTCTTCCCCGACGTCCACCGACGCGGGCTCGGGCTTTCGCTGCAGAATCGGCCCGACTGGAGGACCGAGGGGCGGGGTCATGGTCGGGGAGGGATGTGACCCGCATCAGCACCTCAGAAACACGACGCCCTAAGGGCGAGGGGTCCACAATAACCCCGCCCACGAATTGTCTACGCCCACAGACCCGGCCCCCGCCCCTGTCCCGCTAGGGTCCGGCCCTGGCAAAGGCGAGCCCCGCCTTTATCCTATTCTGGCCCCACCTCCCGCCAGGCCGGGCCAAGCCCCACCCAGCTCCGCGCCCCTTGCAGCCGCCCCACTTTGGCCACACCCACCGCCCCGCCTCGGCTCACACAGCACGTCCAGCGCGGTGCTGCGGTTGGCGCTACCCACGGCGTTGCTGACCTCGCAGGACACCGGCTCGGTCAGGAACGAGGCGTCCGCCACGACCTCCAACCTGGGCCCGCGGGCCCCGAGCACCGGGGAGCCTCCCTTGGCCCACCTGCGGAGGTGGTGGGACTGTTAGCGTTGTCCCTGCCCCTCCCATCAGATCCCAGTCATCTGTCCCGACCTTCCCAAGCCCTTGCTGGGAACAGGTGGCCTTCGTCCTCACCTGTAGCCGGTGACAGGAGGCTGGGCCGTGGCCCGGCACAGGAACATAACCTTTTCTCCCTCCTGTACAGTCTGTGGTTCTGCAGACAGAGTCACCACTGGGGGGTCTGTGGGGAAGGGCATCTGTCAGCGTGGGTAAGGACCTGCAACACATCCACTGCAGGCCTAGGAGTTCAGTCCCAAGCCCTTCCTCCCTCAGACACCCCAGGAGCCTGCACCCCCAGTCTCCTATTCTTCCAGGCCCCTAGTCCTCTCCAGCTCTTTCAGGCCCAGTAGTCCCAGCCCCAGCCCCCTCTTTCTCCAGGGCCTGGCATCCAGCTGAACTCACACTGCAGGCTCAGTGTGACAGCTGTGTCTCTCCCCAATGGCAGGGCCTGGCTCCGTGCTCGGCAGACCAAGGTGGCTCCATCATCGTGGCTGGAAGGAGTCAGGTATATGGTGCTCTCCAATGGCCCAGCAGTCCCGTCCTTCAGCATGGTCTGAAGGTTATGAGAATAATATTGATTTCATCTACCCCTTCTAGAGCACTTACTATATATCAGGTACTCTTCTGTGCACTTATAGGTATTTATTGAATCCCCACAATTACCCTATGAAGTACATACAACTATTATCCCCAATGTACAGAGAAGAAAGCTGAAGCACAGAGAGACTAACTTACTCAAGACCAATCAGCTAGCAAGTGGCAGGGGCAGGATGTGAATCTGGGCCATCTGGCCCCGTAGTCCTTACCCTTAACCACATACCAAGGTTAAGGAATTATAATCCTTGAACCCACCCTCCCATATTCTCCTCTCTTCTGGCTAAGCCTGAGGTCATAGTGGACCCCAAGTTTCCCTGAGTGGGCAAGGACTGGTACAGGGATTTGAATCTGACCTTGTGAAAGGTGGCCCCATTCAACCGGACTCCATCTTGGAACCACAGTAGCTCAGGGGTGGGGTGGGCATTCCCACGGCTCTGACAGGTCAGGTTTGCAGGAACCCCAACAACTAGAGAAACAGTCGGGCCACCCAGCACCTGGGGGGCTTCTGGGGGCACTGCAGGATGGATCAGAAGTCAAAGCCAGATCTTGGATCCAGAGACCCTGATCTTCCCAGCTCTAACTGACCACCCCCCTGGGCTCCCTGGACTCTGATACTCCCAGCTAGCATCTACAGCCTCCCTGGGCTCCCCAGGGACAAACAGGCTTACTCCTCACCCAGCACGTGCAATTGGGCGGGTTGTGAGCGGAGGCCTGCCTGTGTGGCCTGACATTCATAGGATGCTTCATCCTCTAGCTCCACAGGCCTAATGTGGAGGTTGTGCTGGCCGGTGGCTGCATCCCCTGATATCCAGTACCGGGGCCATCCTGGAGTCAGGAAAGAGGCCATCACACTGCTGTTCTGAGTTCCTGGCCCCAGGCCCCCATCCCCAGACATCCCACACCAGAAAACTGGCCTAGATGCCCCATGGTTAAGACACTACTAAAAAGTGGGCACCGGGCCCAGAGAGACTCTCCCAGTCTATAGTCTTGCAAACTCAGGAGTGGTAAAACCAGAGGGTAAAGCAAGAAAATGATTGCTATAAAAGACAGGATAGATGTTGCCTCTGGGATGAGAAGGGAGAGCTGTGATGGGGAAGGGAATAAGGAGGGCTTTGGGGGGAGCTGGCAATGAATCTGGGTATTGGTGACATGGATTCTATACTTATTTGTCAAATCTTTCATGTATGTTCTATGCACTTTTCTGTACTTTGTAATATTTACGGCAAAAGTGAAAAACCCCAAACTCTGTGGGTTGCCCCCAAAGAAGGATCTCAAAAATCAGACTCCCAAATCTGCTTACCTGAGCCCATCAGTTTCCCAAACTGCAAATACAAACTTCAGATATAGCCCAAGCCCAGCACCTCCTCCCTGAATAGACAACAGCCTCACCTGGCAGGTCCCTTTCGCCCCCTAGAGCCAGCCCATCCTTAGTCCACTGAACCAGCCCCCGGTACGCCCCCAGGGCGCAGGGCAGCCGGGCCTCCTCCCCCAGCAGCACCACCAGGTCCTCTGGTTGTTGCAGGAAATGAGGCGATGGGCCTAGGAGGAGGGGGGTAGCAGGGCCGAGCTTAGCACATTCAAGAGCTCCCTCCTTCAGGGGCCAGCTCTCTTCCCCCAGGAGTCCAGCCCCCAACCGCCTCTTCCCTCAGACCCAGAGGTCCAGACCCAGAATTCTCCCTCAGACCAAGAGTTTGGATCATCAGACCCCTCCTCCCGCACACAACGCTCCCTAGCCACCACCACCCCCACTACATTCATCCGCCCCTTCCCCACGCGGTACCTGCAGACGCTCTGAGGCAGAACAGGAGGGTGAGGAGACTGCGGAGCAGCATCCTGAGGGTGTGTAGCCCAAGATCTAGGAAACTTGCTATTGCACCGTCTTCCCAGCCAACTCCTTCCTCGGCAGCACACCTCGAAGCCCCCCTTCCCGCGCGACTCTTGCTCCCAGACCAGAGGCTCTCCTAGTGCTTGCCTGCAGTTCCCCTCGTCTGCTCGCTGACAGCTTCCGAAGCTCGGAACCGCCTGCCAGTTCCTGGCTCTGGGTCTCTGAGAGCCCTCGGGAGGGTGGATGCGGCTCGCCCCGCCCTGGCCCGCCCCCAGGGAGACCCGCCCTCTTCCCATTGAGAGACTCCCGCGGCCCAGACCCGCAGCACGCGGGGCCTAGCGGCAGCTCCCGCCCAATTGCGGTCTGGGAGCTGGAACACCTGGGTGGAAAGAGGGGGTGGGGGGCGGGCCCGGCGGGGGCTGTACACCTGCCCTCTGCGGGGGAGGAGGAAGGGAGGGAGGGAGTGGAAGAAACTTGCTCAGCCCAGATCCTGGAGGGACGGCGCTGAGTGGAAAAAGAGTTATAAATGCGAGCCCCTGGGGCCTCACCAGTTTCCGCGCCCTGGGGAGCCGGGCCCTGGGACTCCTCTGGGCCTGCAGGTCAGGAAGAGGGCACTGGTGTGCATGGGGGGAGGGGGGTGCAGCTGAGACCCCTGAGAAGAGGGGGCCTCAGCTTCACCTGCCCCAAACCCTCCCCCAAATATTCCTCTTCCTGCCTTATTCCCTCTGCAAATCAGAGCACATCCTAAGACCCAGGAATCCGGGTCCCCAACCCCTCCTTTCTCAGGACCCCGCAGTCCGGCCGCGGCCCCTCGCCCCACTCGTCGGGCCCCTCGGCCGCGGTTGCCGGGCGACGGCTGGGAGACGGCGGAGCCCCGGCGGGGGCAGGCAGGGAGGCTGGGAACCGCGCAGCTTGTCCTGACGGCTCCGTGCAGCCCAGCTGGGGCGTTCCCACGGTGCGCGCCGGGCCGAGCGCTGCGCAGCTGGTCGGGCAGGTGGGCGGGTCCCGAGCAGACCGAGGAGGTTTGGGGGGTCCCGGACCCTGGATCTGACGTTCTCGGGCCTGTAGGGACTGGGGTTTTAGTCAGGTTCCTGGTTCTTCCTGGACTCAGACTCTTAAGTCCCTGAGTGGCTGGAGGTTGGACTCCTAGGATTCTCAGGGGCTGGGGTTTCTGACCTCTGCCGGAACCCGCGTTTCTGTGGGACTGGGGATGGAACTCCTAGATCTTCTGTCTGCAGTATGGTGCAGCTGGGAGAGGGAGCAGCGTGTTATAAAATCTGTCTTAAGTCTTACAGTCAGTGGATTTAACCACTAATCTCTCTCCCGCCCCCACACAGGCCCAGGAGGATTTGAAAATCAGCAGACAGTGAACATCTGTCCTAAGTTCTGGGGGTGGGGTGGGGAGGGAGCTGGACTCCTGGGTCCTAAGGCTCCAGCACTTGGGTTCTGAAATAGGATGGACTTGAGATTGGGACTCCTGAGCCTTGGGGAGGAAGTCAGGTAGTGAGGCTGTTTTTCCAGACCCTTGACATCACTTCCCCTCCTGGCTCTCTGGGGCCACAGGCATGGAAAGATGGAGAGCCCTGGGTCCCAGGAGCATCCAGAGAAGGGAAACAGCCAAAGCGGATGGTGGAAGGTTTGTGCTAATTAAAGGACCCAGCAACTGACGGTCCTACTTCCTGGCCCCCAGGGACACCATCTGGTGTGGGCTTCTATGACAGACTCCCCAGCTCTGCACCCAGCCCATTCCCGAGAAGGTGTGTGTGTGGGGGGGGGGGGGGGGACAGTTGGGAGAGGAAATGTGGAAGGAGGGCAGGGAGTCAATAATGTGAGGGAAGAAGAAAGACTAGAGCAGGCATCACGGATGGAGCTGGGGGGCTCTGGCCAGATGCCTCATCTTTTTCCTGGAGGAGGTCCCGATGGGGAAAGGGGTGAGGGGGTGTATTCCAATTCCTGTAGGAGATAGGCAGAGGAAGCTTATCCCATGTGGGGTGTGCACATGGAGTGGGGAGGGCAGGCTGTCTAGCATATGGTCACAGAATTCAGGGATGTGACAGTCAGGAGGAATTGGTGATAGCAAATAAAAGAAAGAGGCACAGTCAAAGGTAGATTGAACAAATTGTGGTGGAGCTCCTGGTGTGTGGAAGAAACAGAGTTTGGGAGTAGGGTGGAGGGGAGATAGAGGTAAGGGCAGAAGAAGAAAGAAGAAATAAGATACATAGAGGCAGACAGAGAGAAGCAAAGAAAGAGAGTGAAATAAAGGCTGACTGAGAGGAAATGTTGATCTCCTGAGAGAGAGAAAAGCAAAGATGTTGAGACGGAGAGGGAGGGTCTCAAAAAGATAGAGAAAGCCAGAGTGATAAAGTCAGGTGGATGGAGGGAGGGAAGGAGACAGAGGAACAGGGGAGGAAAGAAGAAATGGCAAGAAGCAGAGAGTTCAAGAGACAGGTAGGAAGGAGAGCTCTTGCAGCCCTTGAAAAAGGGCCCCCTGTGGCTCGCCCCTGCACCCACCCTGACTGCCCTGCACCCTCACAGCTTAGACAGTCTTGCACACTCACAAGCTCTCTTCACAAATCACAATCCACTCTCTCACCCTCCCCATTTTCACATGCATGTCACACGCTCTCACACTCACACACACTCTCATGCGCACATACACAAACACACACACTCCCTCACACACTCACATACACATATATACTCTCTCACACACACCCTCTCATGCTCACACAGTCACAGTCTTTCACGCACACCCCTGCTCACTCCCCAGCAGAGTTCCCTGATGTCACTGAGGGGCTGATGTCTGCTCAGGTGGGGAAGGGACTTGTCCAGGTCACCTACCAGGGTGGGGAAGAGCCAGGGACCCCTACCCTCCAGGCCGAGCCTCGCTCTCTGCTCCTGCTCTGAGCTGGGACCTGGGTCTGACCTGTCCACCGCCTCCCCGTCACCAACTCAAGCCAGGCCTTTGGGGTCACGGGGGCTGGGGAGGCGCCGAGGAATGTGCCTGGCATGTGCTGACGGGGATTTTCGTGGCTCCAGCTGGACTGGGAGGAGCCTGTGGGGCAGAGGTTCAGGAGCCGGAGCCTCTGCAGGGCACCTGGGGGACAAGCTGCTCGGAAAACTGGACCCAGCTCTGCGGCTCTCCACGTCGGCCTCGTCGCTCTCCTGGGCACACGGGGCCTGCTGGACCCTGAGCACCGGCCCTCCCTGAGAGGCTGTGAGAGGAGAGAGGAGCGCAGGGGTGGGGTGGGGAGTGGGGGGAGAGAAGAAAGAGAAACTGGGAGGCTGACAGGGAGGGACATACTCAGAGAGAGAGACAGCCTTAGACAGAGAGACACGGAGGGAGAGGGAGGGAGACCCAGAGAGAAAGAGAAGGTAGAGAGAGGCAGAGACAAGAGGCACAGGGAGAGAGGAAAACAGAGGAAGACAGAGAAGGAGAGAGACAGGAAAAGAGACAAAAAGAGAGGCAGGCGCAGGGGGCTGGTGATGGGGCCCGCGACAGCCCCAGGTAGGGGGACCCCGGGCAGGGCTGCCCTGCTGCTCGTGGCGCTGCTGGCCACAGGTGAGTGGGACCCAGCACCAAGCCCCCCTCGTTTCCCACCCACCCTCCCGGGCAGACCCCTGCCCTTTCTGCCGTCTACCCTCTATCCCCAGGGCTGGCCCAGTCAGCTGTCCCTGCCTCGCCGCCCCGAGGCTTCTGGGCTCTGCCGGAAAACGTGACGGTCAAGGAGGGCGCCGCGGCCAGGCTGCAGTGTGGGGTCAGCGCCCCCGGCAGCACAGTGCAGTGGGCCAGGGATGGGCTCCTCCTGGGTCCTGACCCGAGGATCCCCAGCTTCCCGCGCTACCACCTGGAGGGGGACCCGGCGAGAGGTAAGGGAGCGGAGCCTGAGACCCTGAGCGGCCGGCGGAGGCTGTAACCCTGACCTTGCCCCCGCCCCCCGCCCCTGCAGGTGAGTTCCACCTGCACATCGAAGCCTGTGACCTCAGCGATGATGCAGAATACGAGTGCCAGGTCAGCCGCTCCGAGATGGGTCCCGAGCTCCTGTCTCCCCGAGTGATCCTCTCCGTCCTGGGTACGGGTGAGAGACCCCCAGGTCCCAGCCCTCATCTCCCCCAGGACCCAGGGGTCCCTCCCCCCCAACCCCTTCTCCCTCACATCCAGCCCTCACCTCCCCCAGGAGCAAAGAGACTCCAAGCCCAAATCCTCATTTCCTTCTCAATGGTGGGGGCATACCCCTGACCCTTTCCCACCAGTGCCCCCCAAGGTGCTGCAACTGACGCCCGAAGCAGGGAGCACGGTCACCTGGGTAGCTGGGCAGGAGTACGAGGTCAAATGTGTGACTGATGATGCAAAGCCAGCACCTGATATCACCTTCTTCCAGAGTAAGTGTGGGTGAACTCGGTAGGGGCAGCAGGAAGCCCCTGAGTTGCAAGGGGCTGTGCTCTTGCCCACCGCCCTCCTCAGCCCCCAGAAAATATGCCACCCCTGAGATGGGGACCCAGGAGGAGGGGCAGGCTCAGGGAGATGCTGAGGCCCTGTGGGACCCAGTGGTTGGGAGGATCTAGGAGCACTCAGGGGGAAGCATCCAGGAGATCACAGGGCCCACTTGTCTGGGACTCAGGGGAGAGAGCAAGGCTGGGGTCAGAGGTGTGGGCATTGTCTGTGAAGAAAGGGGAAACTGAGGTGTGGGGGTGGTGAGATGAGCGAGCAAGGGAGAGAGGTGAGAAGGAGGACTCCAGTGTTCAGGGCCTGTGGGGGGAACGGAGCTGGTGCACCAGGTCCTTTTCCTCCAGAACCAGGAGGGAGGGGCGTCATGTCCACCCTGAAGACTATCAGCCTGGGCTCCCCAAGATCTACCTGGCAGGGAACCCAGCACCCCTCCAGCCCTCTTGTTATTCCCAAGGTGGACAAACAATTTCTGATGTCTCTGCTAACGTGAATGTGGGGTCCCAGGAGAAGCTCTTCACCACAGAGGCCACAGCCAGGTGTGGCAGCTAAGGACCCCCTCCCCTAACCCTGATCCCCAAATTTTCCCATGAGAACCCCATATCCCAGGGATTGAAGGATGGAAATTTGGGTCCAGTGTGGCCATCTGAGACCCAACATTTTACCCTGACCCTCTAAAACTTTTTCATGGGAACTCCAGTTAGTAGGGTTTTAAACACAAAGATTTTGGCCAGGTGTGGTCCTCTGGGACCCCAGTTCTCACTAATGACTCTCCAAATCTCGCTCCTGGGAACTTCAGATCCCAGAGGAAGTCCACGTGGAGACTTAGATCAGGTGTGGGGACTTGAGAGCCCCAACTCTGCACCCTGACTCCCCAAATTTCAGATGATGACTCTGACTCCTGAACCCCAACTTCCCACCCCAGGGTGACACCCCAGAGTTCTGACAATGGGCAGTTACTGGTCTGCGAGGGGTCCGGCCCAGCTTTGGACACGCCCATCAGGGCCTCAGTCATCATGAATGTTCTGTGTGAGTGGGGCGCTGAGCTAGCTGTGGACTCTGGGGACAGCGAACAGGAATTGGGGTTCTGGGGGAGCACAGGGGATGAGGAAGATGCAGGCACTCCCAGGAGAGACATGAGGGTCAAGAGGTGGGGTGTGGGGTCTGGAAAGGATGACGGGGTGCTCCTGAGTGAGTGCTGCTACTCAGTCCCCCCAGGACCCCCTGTCATTGAGTGGCCAGGCCTGGACACGGGACATGTGCGGGCAGGGCAGAGCCTGGAGCTGCCATGCGTGGCCCGAGGGGGGAATCCGCCAGCCACACTGCAGTGGCTGAAGGTGAGGGCAGAGGCAGGTGTGGGGCTGGGGGAGGAGGGACGTGGGGGCCAGGATCTGGCCCTGAGCCGGCCCGGGCCTGCCTCTGTCCCCAGAACGGCCAGCCCGTGTCCACAGCATGGGGCACAGAGCATGTCCACGCAGTGGCCCGCAGCGTGCTGGTGATGACCGTGCGGCCGGAAGACCACGGAGCACGGCTCAGCTGTGAGGCCCACAACAGCGTGTCCACGGGGACCCAGGAACACGGGGTCACACTGCAGGTCACCTGTGAGTCCCGGCTCCAGCTGCCCATCTGTCAGTTCATGCTCCAGAGAACCACGTTTGTGCCCCCAATCATGCCTGTCTGATGCCAAAGACCTTGTCAACTGTCCCCGGTCCCCTGTCCGTCTGTCTCTGCAGTCCCCCCCAGTGCCATCACCATCCTGGGATCTCCCTCCCAGTCGGAGAACAAGAACATGACGCTCTCCTGTATCACCAAGTCCAGTCGCCCGCGGGTCCTGCTGCAATGGTGGCTGGGCTGGCGGCAGCTGCTGCCCACAGAAGAGACCGTCCTGGACGTGAGGCGGGGGCTGGGCTCCTGGGTCTCAGGGAGGAGGGGGAGTCTGGGGGCCTGGAGGCCTGGGTGCTGGGGGAGGATGGACTGAGTGGTCTGACCGAGGACGGGGTGGGGACGCCTCGGGTGTCCCTGCTGGGGCCCGGGGTGGGCCTCGGCTATGCCAGTCTCCGAGTTGAAGCTGGTTCCCTGCCAGGGCCTGCACGGCGGCCACATCTCCATGTCCAACCTGACGTTCCTGGTGCGGCGGGAGGACAACGGTCTGACCCTCACCTGTGAGGCCTTCAGTGAGGCCTTCACCAAGGAGACCTTCAAGAAGTCGCTCACTCTTAATGTGAAATGTGAGACCCTACACCGGGTCCCAGGATGCCCCCGGGCCTCAGACCCCAGCCAGAGAGAAAAGCCATTTTTCCTTGCTCTCCCTGCCCAGATCCCGCCCAGAAGCTGTGGATAGAGGGACCCCCTGAGAGCCAGAACCTCCGGGCTGGGACCAGGGTGAGGCTAGTGTGTTTGGCCATTGGGGGCAACCCGGACCCCTCTCTCATCTGGTACAAGGTTGGTGCAAGCAGGGCATCTGGGGTAGGCAGGGACGGCAGAAGGAAGAGGAAGAAAAATCTAGATTTCTTGAAAAGTACTGGAAATTCTGGGGGTTAGCAGGGAAGTGGAAAAGACATGAAATGCCATGAGAATTAAATAAGAATCCTGGAAAATTCCTGGGAATTCTGGGAAAACAGTAAGAATTTTAGGATAAAAGAAGGAATTCTAGATCAAGGTTGGGAATTCTAGAGAAAAGGCAATGAATTCCACTCAAAGGGAATTCTGATAAAAAATCTTGAAATTCAAATGAAATGGCAGCAATCCTAGAGAAAGATGAGGAATTACAGGAAAAAGTGGCAATAATATTCTAAACAAAGGCCAGAAATTCTGGCGAAAGACTAATAATTCTGCAGAATTTTGAAAACTCTTTAATATTAAATTGAGTTCTTGTAATTTGAGGGTAAGGAAATGGGATTCCATTAAAATTGAAGGAAATTATGAGAGAATTCTGGGAAAATTGGAAATTTATGGAGCTGGTGGGAATTCTGGGGGGAATACTAGGAATTAGAAGAATGACCATGGAATTCCATTTTTGGTAAACTTAATTTTTATTTACACTCTATACCCACTAAGCAAAAACTCCCCCTTTGCCCCTTTGGAATTCCATTTTAATTAGACGGAATTCTGGGAACATGCCGGGAATTTGGGCAATAAAAAGGATACTAGTAATAGACTAGGATAATAAGAGAATGTTGGGGAAGGATTCCGAAATCTATGGAAAGACAGTGGAACTAAGGGACAGGTCCAGAGAAACCTTTGGGGAAAGTGGGAATTCTAAGAAAAAGAACTAAGTATAGGAACAAATGAAGAAATTCTGGGCCAGGCTTTGGAATGCCAGGGGATTTTCCTTGCGCACGGGTGGGGGTGGTAAATGTTTGTATCAGGAATGGATATCCAGGAGCGTAAGAGTGGGGCTGAGGGTGGCAGGGAGAACCGACGATTGCCGGCCTCTGGGGAGCAGGAGAGGTTGGAGCCGCGGGCCGCGACGTCGGTGCACAGGGGTCCCGGGGCAGACAGGAGACTCGGAAGGGAAGGGGGGCTCAATTCCAGTTCCGGCTCCTCTACCCGAGCCGTGTGCCTGCCCGTGGGGGCGCCTTTACTTCGTGGACGCAGAGGCTTTGTTTGGGCTGGCGGCGGGCGGCCGACCCAAGGGGGACGTCTCAGGGCTGGCGGGGAGGGGCAGGGCTGGGGCGGACCCTCAGCCAGTCCCGGCCCTCAGGACTTGCGCACGGTGACCGAGCCACGGCAGCCGCAGGAGCCGCGGCTGGTGCAGCTGGGAGGTCTGGAGAAGTCGGGGAGCACTTTCTCGCGCGAGCTGGTGCTGGTCGCCGGTCCGTCGGACAACCAGGCCAAGTTCACGTGCAAAGCCGGCCAGCTCAGCGCGTCCACGCAGCTCCTGGTGCAGTGTGAGGGCGCGCACGGCCGGGGCCCGGGCGGAGTCACAGTGGGTGCAGCGGAGCCAGGACCCGGGCGGGACCCGGCAAGGGACGCGGGGCTGGGCCGGGGCGGGGGTGGGTGGGTGAGGGCGGGTGGAAGCAGGCGGGGTCTCCTCCTCACCTCTGAGCCTCACTCCCCCCTCACCGGCTCTCAAAGTTCCCCCAACTAACGTGACAATCCTGGCCAACGCCACCGCGCTGCGCCCCGGGGACGCGGTAAACTTGACGTGCGTCAGCATTAGCAGCAACCCCCCGGTCAGCCTGTCGTGGGACAAGGAAGGGGGCAGGTGAGGTTATGAGAGGCCACGCTCCCTTCCCAGCCTGTTCCGGGCGGGGCTCTAGCCGCAATCCTGCACTGCCCAGACGCCACCAGCCCCTGCTGGGTCCGCAGGCTGGAAGGCGTGGCCGCGCAGCCCCAGAGAGCCCCGTTCAAAGGTTCCGGCGCAGCGAACAGCGTCCTTCTGCGAGTGTCATCCCGCGACCACGGTCACCGTGTGACCTGCAGCGCCCACAGCGCGGAGCTCCGCGAAACCGTGAGCGCCTTCTACCGTCTCAACGTGCTGTGTATGTGCGCCCGCCTTGGAACCCCTTTTAATCCCCTCGCGATGGCTGAACTTATATGTTCTCACCTTGACCTGTCCTTGACCCCATCCTGAACGTTGAACTTTTCATAACCTTCTTCCTAACCTCTTACCGGGTACCACCTCCTATTCCACTCGTCCAACCCCCTTCTTGCCTCTGTCCCCTACCCTGACTGCTGATTAGGAAGCCCCATCACCCCTCTCTCCATTCTTAAACCTGACTCTGACCTCTACCCTTTCCCCAAACTGGATCCTAACCTCTGTTCTGAACTTTACCCCTGAGCTCAGCTTTGAACTTAACTGTTATCTTGTCTCCAACCTTAAACCTAACCTGACCCGACTTGACCCTTGACCTATGACCTTGAATCACTCCCTCACTTGGATAACAACAATCTTGACTCCTGGGGGCGCCCCCTCCGCAGATCCTCCAGAGTTCCTGGGGGAGCAGGTGCTCTCAGTGACAGCGTTGGAGCAGGGCAAGGCCCTGCTGCCAGTGTCTGTGTCAGCCAACCCTGCCCCTGAGGCCTTCAACTGGACCTTCCGCGGCTATCGCCTCAGCCCAGGTGTGTGGAGTGAGGATGGAAGGGGGTGCGGGTCCTGGGGATGGGACCCGGCAGGTGTCTCACCCTGGCCTTCCGCAGCTGGTGGCCCTCGGCACCGCATCCTGTCGGGAGGGGCTCTGCAGCTATGGAATGTGACCCGGGCTGACGACGGCCTTTATCAGTTGCACTGCCAGAACTCGGAGGGCACGGCTGAGGCGCTGGTGCGGCTGGACGTGCACTGTGAGCCATCCTCACCACCCCAGGAGACCCTTGGGCTGTGGGAGCCCCGCCCACCATGGAAATTATGCCCACCCAGGGAAGCTTGCCCCCTTGGAGTCTCCTCACTGTGGAAGCTCTGCCCTCCCAGGGATAATTTGGGAACCCTTGCCCCTCCGGAAGAAGGCACTGTCCCTGGTGGAGCCATGCCCGCTGGGGAAGCCCTGCCCACTAGGGAGACCCAAAATGGAATCTTGACCCAGGAGGGGGCTGCCTATTTGGGAGCTACTCAGATCAGGAAGCCAAGCCTACTGAGGAAAGCCCACCCCTATTCAATTCTGAAAGCCCTCCCAACCTCCTCTAAGCATCCCAGAGGCCCATAAAGTTTGGGGATAGCCTCACCAATCCTGAGAGCCTTCTGCCAAGTGCTCAGGATAAGGGGCATACCGTGTCCACACCCACAACTTCTTTGGGCACCTCTAAGACTCCTCTCACACCTGGGGCCCTCTCCCACTGTGGCCTATCTGGGCCCAAGTGACTTCTCCAAGCCCCTGCCTCCCCTCCAGATGCTCCCACAATCCGTGCCCTCCAGGACCCCACCGAGGTGGATGTTGGGGGTTCTGTGGAAATAGTCTGCACTGCTGATGCCAATCCCATCCTCCCAGGGATGTTCAGATGGGAGAGGCTGGTGAGGACCCAGGCTTTGGTGAATGGAGTTTGGGGGTGGGGGCCATGGTTTCTTCACTTTGAGCTTTTGGGGTATGGGAGCCACATCTGTGTAACCTTGTAAAACTATATAGTTGTCGGGGCATATGCTCCTGGAACTAATAACTGTTGAATGACATGAATGTGTGGATGAGTAGATAGATAGTTGGGTGAGTGCATGGGTGGATAGATAGATCAGTCAATAGGCAGATGGGCAGATGGAACAGGTAGATCCATGAATGAATGGATGGAAGGACAGTTGGACAAGTGAATGGATGATTAAGTGGATAGACGGTTAGATTGTTTATGAGAGATGTGAGTGGATAGATGGATTAGATTACAGATCATGGATGCACTATCAGTGGAAAGATTCTGTAGAAAGATAATGGGTTAATGGATGGATGGATGAGTGGATAGGTCAATGGAAAGCTAGGTAAATGGGTATCTGGATAAATGGATGAACAAATGCATGTATTTATAGATGTGTACATTTATGAATGGATGGGTGAATGTGTGGAAAGCTGGAAGGATGGATAGATGGGAGGATATAAGATAGTTAAATGGTTGGATGAATGAATGGGTGAATGGTTGAATGGGTAGATGAATGGTTAAATGGGTGTATGGATGGTTATGTGGATGGATCCCATAGGTGGATGGTAGCTCCAAGTATGAAAGGTTGGATAAATGGATGTGTGAGTGAGCCATTACTCATAAAAGCTGGATAAATGGATAGAAGATGACAGGGTGATTTTGTGAGTTATGTGGAGGGTGATTGTGGCTGGGAGAATGATGCTATAGAAATGAGGCATACTGGATCCAGTTCGGGGGATACTGGAGCTGAGGCTGGGAAGTGGGGACCAACTCCTGACTCTTGTACCTCCAGGGAGAAGAGGAAGAGAATCAAGGCTTGGGCGACATGGAGATGATGTCAAAGGGATCCACAGGGCGTCTGCGGATTCATTCTGCCAAGCTGGACCAGGCTGGCCCATACCAGTGCATCGCTGACAATGGAGTGGCACCTCCAGCCCGGGGACTGGTGCGTCTTGTTGTCAGATGTGAGTAACTCCCAAACCCCTGACTTCAAGGCCTGCCACTGAACCTGTAGCACTCATATCCTCCTACATATCTCATGTTCACCCCCAACCCCTCCAGTCGCCCCCCAGGTGGAGCACCCTACTCCTCTAACTAAGGTGGCTGCAGCTGGAGACAGCACCAGTTCTGCCACCCTCCACTGCCGTGCTCGAGGTGTCCCCAATATCATCTTCACTTGGAAGAAAAATGGGGTCCCTCTGGACCTCCAGGATCCCAGGTGAGTCCAGGCCCAGCCAGGCTGCACGACACCCCCTGTCTTGGTGTGTCCACCCCAGATCCCCTCCCTGAGACCCACCCCACCTGCTGTTCAGGTACACGGAGCACACGTACCATCAGGGCGGGGTCCACAGCAGCCTC
This sequence comes from Choloepus didactylus, assembly GCF_015220235.1. NCBI lineage: Eukaryota > Metazoa > Chordata > Mammalia > Pilosa > Megalonychidae > Choloepus > Choloepus didactylus. The sequence goes on from NC_051333.1 coordinate 19,045,733, forward strand.
CTGACCATTGCCAATGTGTCTGCAGCCCAGGATTATGCCCTCTTCACGTGCACGGCCACCAACCCCCTTGGCTCGGACCACACCAACATTCAACTCGTCAGCATCAGTATGGTGGGAGGGGACTTTCGGGGTGTTGTGGGGATGCTCTCTGGGACAACCCCCAAGTCCTTGTTTGGCCCCAGACTGGTAGTGTTTTTGAGCGAGGATGGAGTTTTGCCAGCCCAGAAAGCCCTTAGGGAGACTGGGTCTTCAGGAAAACCCATGACAAAATGGCAACAGAATAGAACAAAAGCAAAGAAACAAACAAACAAACATTTGAAGAGTGTATTAGTCAGGATGCTTTTGGTCCCAAAGGCCAAACATCCTAATCAAAATGTCTTAAGTATAAAAAAATAGGAGGGGGTGTTTCAGGAGTTTCTGGATCTGGGTTCACCTGTCACCAAGAACTTCTCTCCCTCTCTCAGCTCTGCTTTTCTCTGTGAAGGTTGGCTTTATTCTCAGGCTCCTCATAGTGGTCTATCAGAATTCCCAGGGGAAATTTTTTTTTTTCTCTTCCTAACTATGATAAGAAAGTTCCACAAATAAGTTTCCTGGCTCTACTTGGGTCTCAGCTCATCCCTGAACCGATCACGTGGTCAGGGGAAGGTGACACTCCAATTACCACACATCCATCCTGGTAGGAGTAGAGCCACCTACCTCCAACGCGTGTGGCCTGAGAATGGGGAAGGGTGGGTCTCCAAAGGAAATTCAGGGTGCTGAAACCAGAAGGAATGAGGGGAATGGATGGGGGGTGGGGGGTGGCGGCAAAGAACCTACCACAAGGGGCTGAGAGATTCCAAATGGAGTCGAGAGGGCACTCTGGTGGACATTCCTATGCACTATATAGATAACACCTCTTAGGTTTTAATGTATTGGAATAGCTAGAAGTAAATACCTGAAACTACTAAACTCCAACCCAGCAGTCTGGACTCCTGAAGACAATTATATAATAATGTAGATTACAAGGGGTGACAGTGTGATTGTGAAGACCTTGTGGATCACACCCCCTTTATCTAGTGTATGGATGAGTAGAAAAATGGGGATAAAAACTAAAGGACAAATGGGGTGGGATGGGGGGATGATTTGGGTGTTCTTTTTTCACTTTTATTTTTTATTCTTGTTCTGGTTCTTTCTGATGTAAGGAAAATGTTCAGAGATAGATTGTGGTGATGAACGCATAACTATGTTATCATACTGTGGACAGTGGATTGTATATCATGGATGATTGTATGGTGTGTGAATGTATTTCAATAAAACTGAATTTAATAAAAAAAAGAAAAAGAACCTACCACAAGGAAAAAAAAAATATATATATATATATATATATAAATTGTATTTAGGGAAAATCTGGGAGGAATTTCCCAGAATCCCTTTGCATCCTCTGACCGCTTCCTCAATCCTCCTCAAAGGCCGCCCCGACCCCCCGTCGGGACTAAAGGTGGTGAGCATGACTCCCTCCTCGGTGGGGCTGGAGTGGAAGCCTGGCTTTGACGGGGGTTTGCCACAGAGGTTCCGCATCAGGTGAGTCCCAGTCAAGGCAGGGAGGGGTGGCAGCCAGCACCACTGGGGCGGCTCCCTGAACTGATGCCCTCCCTGTCGTGCAGGTATGAGGCCCTGGGGACCCCAGGGTTCCTCTACATGGATGTCCTACCGCCCCAGGCCACCGCCTTCACGCTGACTGGGCTGCAGCCTTCTACGCGGTACAGGGTCTGGCTGCTGGCCAGCAATGCCCTGGGGGACAGTGACCTGGCTGGGAAAGGGACCCAGCTCCCCGTCACCACCCCAGGTGAGAAAGCCTAGGCTGGGGCAGGTTGGAGAGTTCCTCAGAAGACTTAGGGGGTGTATAGTGAAGTCAGTATTACTATTATTCCCCTTTTACAGATGAAGAAACAGAGGCCTGAGGACACTTACTGAGGCACAGAGATACTAAGTAACTTCCCTAAGGTCACACAGCTAGGAAGAGACAGAGATGAGGTGGTAACTCAAACAGAATAACTCCAGAGAGAAATTTTAGCCACTAAACTATACTATCTGACTGCAATTAAATGACACAAGGGAAATTTATAACATAAAGTGCTTATGTGAGATTTAAAAAAAGGCCTCAAACTGATGCTCAAAATTTCCATCTTCAGAAGCCAGAAAAGAAGAGCAAGTTAAACCCAAAGTAAACAGAAGTCAGGAAATAATGAAGTAAGAGCAGAAATCAATGAACTAGAAAATAATAGAGAAAAATCAATGAAATCAAAAGATGGGTCTTTGAAAAAATCAATAATATTGATAAAGTTGATCAAGAAAAAAGAGAGAAGACATGAATTACCAATATCAGGAATAAAAGAGGGGACATGGCAACTGATCCTATAAACATTAAGAAGATAATTAGGATGTATTTTCAACAACTGTATGTCAAATAGATGAAATGGACAGATTTCCTTGAATATGACTAACAAGTACATTGTGCTTTTGACAGGGAGTGTCCTGTAGGAGCCAATCACACAGACCCAGACTGGGTTCAGACAAGCCTGGTTCAAGACCCAGCTCTACCACTTCCTGTCTGTGTGACCTTAGGGAAGTTACTTAGCATCTCTGTGCCTCGGTTTCTAAAAATAAGGTCTATCTCAGCTGTTGTGAAATTAAATGAGTTAATATATCCAAAGCCCTTAGGCATGGCCTAGTACAAACAAAGTGCTGTGTAAATGTTAGCTTAAAAATATGCCTAGGGCAGGGAATGCTCAACCTGTTTACTCTGTCCCATGAAAGCCCACTCTTCCTGTCTTCCCCTTCCTGACAGAGCAGCCATTTCCCCCCATGAAAGTAGGGGCCCTTCCCTAATCCCTATAATCCTTCTTCTTCTTAATTTTTTTTTCGCATTCCAGTCTTCCCTTTCAACACTAAAGCATAGTCCTACATTCACCTCCCTTGTTCTAGAACTCATACCTCCATTAAAGAATCCCAAGAGCTCAGCTTCTTTTTTGGTTATCCCAGAAAATTGGTAATTCAAGTTAAAAGAGCCTTGCATACTGCAAAATGTTCATTAATCATAAACTATTATTGCCATTGGAATCATCATTGATATTATTGCCATTATGATCAGCAATCCCCAGCTCTCTTTTGAAATATTCCTGGGAAGTCACAAACCAGTCCCCATGAGTCTCTAGGTGGGCTGAAAAGCCTTAAAGGAGGCTGAGAAATATTTGAAGCTCTCCCAGATTCTTGATGTTAATCCCAAACCTCTCTGTACTCCTCTCCCCACCCCACCCCAGGCCTGGACCAGCCTTCTGGGGAACCTGACTACCAGCTGCCCACAGAGCAGCCTGCAGGTAAGTCTTCAACCCCCAATCCCCCAAACCTCCCCCCCAAGGATAGAACCTTCTGGGCTCTGGCCCCATCTCCTCTGCCTGTTGCCACACCTTTTTAAGACAGCTCTGCCATTGCAGCCCCACCCCCATGTCTTTAGCTCTTTCTCTAAAGAAATATTTTCTCCCCTCCTAATTTAGTTTAATTGAAAGAATTAGAGCTGATTACATGCCCTGTGAGGAGCCTGAATTGGTCAGCTATTGCTGCATAACAAACAACCCCAAACCTGGAAGCTGCAGCAGCAAATATTTATTATTTCTCATGATTCTCTGAACCTGGCTGAACAGTTTTGGTCTGGGTTGGCTTGAATGATATCTGCTGTCAGCCGGTGGCTCTACTGGGCCTGGTTGCTCTACGATGGTCCCCTGCCCACATGCCTGGCAGTCATCAGGCTCTTGGTCGGGACCATGGCAATAATTGGGCCACAGGCCTCCTGTCACCCAGCATCACTCCTCAGCTGTTCACACTGAGGCGGTCACCGAGTCCCAAGAGCGCTGAGAGTGAGCAAGGTCCAATTTACAAGCGCTTTTCAGTTTCTGCTTCTGGCATGTTTTCTGCAGCCCCGTTGGCCAAAGCAAGTCACACTGCTCAACCCAGAGCCAGTGTGGGAGGGGACTGCCCCAGAGTGTGGAGACTGGGAAGGGAATTATGACAGCTTTTGCAAGCAATACCCTTCAGAATCTGAGAAGAAGTTTGCGAGTGTCAGAAACTCAGTTGTTATTGGCCATAAAAAAGAGTTGCTTGGCTCATGAAATAGAAAATTCCATGTGTGGCTGGATTCAGGTGCTCAGAATTTTCACCGGGGATCTGTTTCTTGCCCTCTTGTTGCTTTGCTTTCGTCTTTGATGGCTTCCCTCTCAGGCAGGTTCTTCCATCAAGAGGGCAAAGGAGACCTCCAGCACCTCCAGCTTTCATTCCACCCCTTAGGAGCCAGCAGAGAGTGCCCTAGATGCTCTGGCAAAAGTCCCACCTCGGGGCCTGTGCCTGTCTCTGAACCAATCACTGTGGAAAGGGGGGCTTTTATTGGCCAGGCTGGACCATGTGAGACTTACAGAATGAGAGTGGGGAAGGGGCTGTTTCCCCAAAGGAAAATGAGTGCCAAAGGCAGGGGGATGGATGCTGAGCAGGTGTCTCCTCAGAGAGAACCAGTCTTGTCCTCAGTGATATAGCCAAGGAGTCAGCCTGATTTTGCCTGGGATGGTGTTTGTGCAAGGAGGAAGTCATTTGAAAAGGAGTTTGAAGGGTAAATAGAAGTTTGCTTGAGAAAAAAGGACATTCACTTGACCAGGCCAAGACTTAGAGGTGTGGATTTGCCTTGGTGATTCTGGAAGAAGCCAGTGGTTTGTTAGGGTGGCTGGAGGGTCCAAACCAGAGTCTGCAGGTTAGTGGGCAAGGCTGGAGATGTGGGCAGTGGCCAGATCACAGAAGGTCTTGAGTATACAGATAAGGAGCTGAAAATTCCCCCCTGGGTCTATAAAAAGGGTGCATGCAGAGGCAGGGCCTGCTGCTGATGGCTTGACTTGAGAAAGGAGCCTCCTGCCCAGGGGTGGGGACAGCGTCCCCTGCCAGTCTGCTGTCCTTGCTTGGTCAGAGAGCCCCTCTCGGGGCCTAGGACAGCTGTTTTGTGCTTCCTGAGAAGTGCCTTTCTCCCCCAGGACCCTCAGAGCTGCCCCTGCTGCCTGTGTTGTTTGCTGTTGGGGGTCTCCTGCTGCTTTCCAATGCCTCCTGTCTTGGGGGATTCCTCTGGCGGCGGAGACTGAAGCGTCTTGCTGAGGGTGAGGAGAGTTCCTTCCCCTGCCAGGATACGAGGGGCGAGGGTAGGTGGGGAGCTGCGTGTCGAGGGTCTCCCCAGTGCCCGATGGGCTGCAGGGGCACCTCTGACCCCTTCTCTCCAATCTCCCTCAGGCATTTCAGAGAAGACAGAGGCCGGGTAAGCGGGGAGATTGCTCTGGAAGGAAGGCAGTGAGGGAGGAGGTTGGGGGGTCACAGGGAACAGAGGGTCGGTTCCCAGCTGCCCTCCACAATGCCTCCCTTGCAGGTCAGAGGAGAACCAAGTCAGGAATGAGTATGAGGAGAGCCAGTGGACTGGAGACCGGGATACCCGGAGCTCCATGGTGAGTGGGGCTGAGCTCTACAGCAACACCTGCAGGGGAGCAGAAGCGACTAACGTGGCACCACTGGCTTAGGCTAATCCCGGAACTATGGAGTCAAACGATGGAAAGAACTTCATCTGTTGTTGTTTTTTTTTGGGGGGGGGGGGTCGGGTGACAGGTCAGCACATCAGATGTAGAGCCGTACTACCACTCCATGAGGGACTTCAGCCCCCAGCTGCCTCCCACTCTGGAGGAGGTGCCCTACCACCAAGGTGCGTCATGACTGCATCAGGGCTACCCTTTACCCATAGGGACCCCTGAGATCAGGACCAGGTACCCTGATCGTCTCTTCCTTCCACTCCAGGTTTCACAGGTTTTGCAGATAAGGATGTGACTTTTCCTGAGCACCTGTATGATGAGGTGGAAAGAACATATGCCCCGTCTAGAGCCTGGGGAGCCCTCTACGATGAAGTGGAGATGGTGAGGAGACTTGTATCAGCAGAAGTCTTTCTTGGCCAGTGCCAGAAACCCATACCCTCCTGCTTGGATCAGTTAGGGTAAGCTAGCTACTATAACAGAGGCCCAGCCACAGTCCAGTGGTCTAAAGAGGATGGTCTGTTTCTTTCTCACAGAGCAGTCAGGTGAGTGGGCCTGCTACACGCAGTGATTCTGGAACCCAAGTTCTTTCCATTGTGTTCCTCTGCTGTATCCTAGCATGTTGTCCAAATCTGCATGGGTGGGGCAGGTCACTGGGGCTTCGGCACAGCCCTGCCTTATGGTCCAGGCCCAGAAATGGCTCACATCACTTCTGCTCACATTCCCCTGGTGAGAACATGGTCAAATGGTCACACCCAACTGCAAAGGAGTCTGAGAAATGCAGCCTAGCTTGGAAGCTATATGCCTGGCTGCAATTCTATTTTTGTGGAAGAAGGGAGTGTATTTCGTTGGATAATTAGCCATCTGCACTGCAGTGGTGAAGCAATGAGATAGAAAGAATATTTTTGGCCTGTTCATTTGAAAATTCAAAGTGTAGCTCTTTCCCTGCTGCTGTGAGGCTGTGTTGAGGCAGAGGCTCAGGTACATTCAGGATTTGACTCCAGCTGTAGCCCACTGCATTGGCTGAGGAAGGCATTGCTGCTGAAGGTGTAAAGGACATTAGCACTGCTTTACAAGGCCACCCTCATCCGTGATGGCCTAGCACATGATATCCATGAAGCTGCCAAAACCCAAGACAAGGGCCAGGCCCATCTTTGTGTCCTTGCATCCAACTGTGATGTCAAGTTAGTGGAGGCCCTTTGTGCTGAACACCAAGTAAACCTAGTTCAAGTTGATGATGGCAGAAAACCAGGGGAATGGGTAAGCCTCTGTCAAATCAAGAGAGGAAACCCCCCATAAATGGTTGGTTGTAGTTATGGGTTATTAAGAACTATGACAAAGTTTCTCAGGACAAAAATATTTCAAATGCAAGAAATGAACAAATAAAAAACTTGGCTCTAAAAAAAAAGTCAAGGGGTAGAATTGTCTTTAGGCCCAGCTGGATCCAGGATTTCCTATAAAGTCCAGGTATGTATCGTGGTGGCTTCTAAACACCAAAAGAAAGAGAATGCATCTCTTCCAGTAGCTCCAGAGTTCCAGGGCTGACACTAATTGGCCTAGATTGGATCACAGACTCATCACTGAATCAACCACTCAGGTAGAGGATGGAACGTGTTCACTGGACAGGGCTGGCTCATTGCCCACCCATGGCCTTAGGGACCAATCCACTGGACTGAGAGTGGGTGAGAAACAGATCCCAGAGGGAAGTGAAGATGGTGCCTGGGCAGGCAAAAGCAAGAGAGGCCCTTCAACCACCAACCAGTTCCCACCTGCTACCCCACAGAAAGGGAGATGAGACAGAGCCCTTGACTTTCTGTGTGGCCTTGGCTAATGCTCTGGCACCTTGGAGCTAGGGATTCCTCTCTGTAACATTGTCCCAGATGGGACACTGTCCTGAAGATTCTAAGCGCCCTACCAGCATGGAAATCACACTCCTGGAACGCTGTCCATGGTGCTGGACCATCTGTGCCCTCTAAAACGCAGATGGAATTAGCAAGTTTTTTTTTTTTCTGGAAAAGGCCAGATAGTAAATATTTTGGGCTTTGCGGGACACACAGTGTCTCTCACAACTACTCAACTCTGCCATTGTAGTGTGAGAGTAGCCAAATACAATACATAAACTAATGAGTGTGGCTATGTTGCGATAAAGCTTTATCTTGGGACACTGAAATTTCAATTTCACATAATTTTCATGTGCCAGAAAATATTATCCTTCTTTTGAATTTTTTTTCCCAACAATTAAAAAAAACCTAAACGATCCTTAGCTTTCAGACAGTACAAAAAGAGGCAGCCAGCCAGATTTGGCCCGTGGGTCAACATGCTCTTAAGTTTGCGAAGCTAAAACAACCATTTTCTCCCAACCCTAGGGCAAGACACATCCCCAGTAAAGACCAGCCTTCATGGTCTTTGTTTATCTTCATTTTGATGGGGATTTTTTTTTTTTTTTGAAATTCATAGGACTAACAGAATCATACTCATATTCCACAATTGCCATATCATGGACTTTTGAAGGTTTGTTCATATTTCTTGCATTAATTTTTTTTCTGAGGAACAGACTGAGGTATTTATGGATGAAATGATAGGATATCTTGTACTTGCTTTAAAATAATCCAGTTGGCTGAGGCAGCGAGAGAAGACAGAGGTGTAGATAAGTTGAGATTGGCCAAGGGTAGATATTGTTGAAGCTAAGTGATGGGTACCTGGGAGTTCATGATGGGAGTTCATTATAATCTCTCACTTATTTGCAGATGTTATAAATTTTCCATAAATAAAAATTAAAACTTCTTTTATCTGAGGAGTTGAACAGGGATGTGTATCCTCCAGAGCCATGGTGATGGCCCCCAGGGCAAGTCTTCATGGTTCTAACTCCACTTGTTGCCTGCCAGGGCCCCTATGACTTCTGCTGGCCCGAGGACAAGTATGAGGATCCAAGAAGAATCTATGATCAGGTGGCAGGAGACTTGGACCCAGCACACCCTGATACGCTACCCTTTGAGCTGAGGGGCCATCTGGTGTGACAGCCCTTTCTCAACACCCTTTTCCCACACCCCCAGGACAGAAAACACCTATTGTATTTTTCAATCCAGACTGGGCTGAACTTGTCAAATAAAGTGAGCTCTAAAAGAAACAGAGGGACTGGGCTTTTTCAGGAGAGGACACGGAGGGTGAGTGTAAGTGACAGAAGATGATTCAAGCTGCTGTCAGAATAGAAACAAGGCTCCTTTTGGGGTTGGTCTTAGAAACTGTCAGAGATACCTTTATGTCTTTTCAGACTCATCACAAACTTCTGCAAAGATACACGGTTAATTGCATTAGACATCTCAAAAGTGAATAGCTCTTCTGGGGGTCTTTATGTTATTTAGAGTAAAATTTTCAGAGGTGAGTAAAGACATTAAAGCTCCATTTATTTGAAGTTCAGCTACATCTGAAACAGCTAACAATATGTGAAATTTATGAACCATTATGTCCTATCAATTCTTGTTTTATTACTTTACACAGTTATCTAACATATGATATATAAACTATGACACACATGTAAACATAATAGACTATTGAAAATAAAATAAGTCAAACACAAAAGAATACATACTCTGTATGATTTCATTTATATGAAATTCTAGAACAGACAGAGAATTTCTGATGACAGAGAGCAGATCAGTGGTTGCCTGGGGCCATGGAATCAGGGAATGGCTGCAAAGGGGCACAAGGAAACTTTCTGGGGTGATGGAAATGTTCCATATCATGAAGGGGCTTGTGGCTGCATGGATGCATAGACTTGTCAAAACTCTTGGAACTGCACACTTAAAATGGGTACATTTTCTTACATATAAATAAGATCTCAATAAAGGTGATTAAAAAACAGGTTCTATATTAAGGCATTTCAGCAAAGAGGACCCTTATTTTTTTATATTCAATAGCAGGAAAAGACAACAGAAATCTGCCTGTTTTCATGGAGAACAGAGTATAGTTGGATGAAGTGATCTTTAGACCTCCACTTCTCCTTAGTTAATCATTTTACTAAAATTGTTTAATTCAAATGTGTGTCAATTTATTTTTTTAATCGACACAAAATAAAACAATTTTTGCACCACAGTACTTGAAAACAGAAGTATATTAGGGTCCAAATGATTCCCTTTAATAAAAAGCTTATTCTTTTCCTAAAGGTAGAATTTTTCTGGTCATATATTTTTCCTTTTCAAAGAAGAAATCTATAACATCCTGTTTTTACACTGGCTTAAGCAGAAAAGATGAAATTATTGGCTCCTATAGCTGACAATTCCAGGGGTAGTGTTGGCTTCAAGCACTGCTGGATCCAGGTGTTAAACCTAAGCCCTCAGGGGTCTATCCCTCTGTGTCCCTTGACTTTGCTTTCCTCTGGGTTGGCTTTATTCTCAAACAGACTCCTCATCTGGGAGATGAAGATGACTATATACAGTTCTAGGCTGATTCCTGCAAGCTGAGCATCCAGAGTGCCTCTTTTGCCAATAGTTCTGGAAAGTCCTGGGGCTGCTTCTAATCAGCGCAGCTTGAGTCTTGTACCCATCATTGAACCAATCATTGTGGAACCAATCACTTATGTTAGTTATAAGGAATGGGCTCACAGGATGGTGGGGGCTGGCAACTCCAAATTCCATAGGACAGACCAGATGCTAGGAAGAGTGGTAAGAGTGATGTTGAAGTCTTGAATCCAAGTTCCTTTGGCTGGAAACTCAGGAAGGAGTGGAGGGTGTGTTGAGTCAGCGATGCATAACCTGAATCTAATTACAAGGAAGACATATCCAAACTGAGGGATATTCTATAAAACAACTGGCCTGTAATCTTCATATATCAAGGTCATTCAGTACAAAAGAAGATAGAAGAACTGTTTCAGATTAAAGGAGACTAAAGACATGACAACTGAGTGCAGTACATATAAGTTCTATAAAGGATATTATGGGGAGAATTGGCTAAATCCAAATAAGGCTTGTAGATTAGATAATAGTATTGTATCAATGTTAACTTCGTAATATGGTGGTTATGTAACAGAATACCTTATTCTAGGAATTATGCACTTATGTATTTAGAGTAATGGGAAATCGTGTCTTCAATTTACTTTCAAACAGCTGGGAAAATAATAAATATGTATATATACACAGAGAAAAGGATAGGAAAATAGGGTAAAATGTTGATATTTGGAGAATGTGAGTGAAGCTTTGTATATTGGAATTTTTTGTGTCATACCTACAACTTTTCTGTAAGTCTGAAATTATGTAAAAAAAAAAAAAGTTAAAATTAAAGAAAAAGCATTTGTTGTAAAGGTGTGTGGGAATGCCATAGAAGCTAAGAATAGAAGTGCAGCTGGGTCTCAGGGTCATGGAATCCATCCAGCTCCTTTTGTCTTTCATTGGCCATGTGGTCTTTTGTCTATGTCCCTCAGCAGATTTTATCCATTCACTCTTTATAGATATTTCACTTCCCTCCTTGCCCATAATTATTGCTTGTCCAGGGATTGGCTACCCTAGTACTTTAGTGCCTTGATGCCCAGCACTTCACAGCTGCCTGGCTCTGAACTTTGGTACCCCCACTCCAAATTTCAGGCAGAACAAATAAAGTCAGCCCAGGATGGGCTAAACAACTCATGGATTAAGAAAAATAAATCATAGTGGAATGTAAGAATACCTAGAACTGGATGAAAATGAAAATACTACCTGTAAAAACTTGTGGAATGTTTCAAAAGCAGTATTTCAAGGGAAATTTGTAGCCTTAAATGCTAATATTAGAAAAGAGGAAAACCTCCAAAGTCATTAGAAAATGACCATAGAATAAACCCAAAGAAAGTAGAAGGAAAGAAAAAATGAAAACAAGAATAAATTAATATAAAAGGAAAAAAATATACAACAAATTTTCTTAAAAGTTAGCACTATGTTCTTTGGAAAAGCTAACAAAATCGGCAAACCTGACCGGCAAAGAGAAGACATAAGTCACCAGGATTATGAATGGAAATGATGAGATAACTACAAAAAGTACCTTTCACTCCTGGCCTTTTTTATAAAAAGTAAGACACATCACACTCACTAGAATGGCTATTATAAAAATAATGGAAAATAACGTGTTGACAAAGGATGCAGAGAAATAGTAACCCTCGTACATCGTTGGTGGGAGTGTAAAATGTTGCAGTCATTACAACTTTTCTGTAAGTCTGAAATTATGTAAAAAAAGAAAGTTAAAATTAAAGAAAAAGCATTTGTTGTAAAGGTGTGTGGGAATGCCATAGAAGCATGTACAGTCATTCTGGAAAGCAGTTTGGTTGTTCCTCAGAAAGTTCAGTATAGAATTACCATTACAATTTGACAACCCCATTTCTAGGTTGTTTTGGTCTCCTAGCTGCTAAAACAAATACCCATATAATGGATTGGCATAACAGAGGAACTTATTAATTCATGGTTTCAGAGGCTAGAAATCTTGCTTCCTCCCAGGATTGGAATCTTCTGGTTGGCCAGCAATTTTGGAGGTTCACTGGGCTTCTTGAATAGCATATCCGTATCTTTCATTAAATTTGGGAAGTTCTCTGCCATTATTTCCTTGAATGTTCTGTCCCTTTATTTGTTTTTTTCTCCTTCTGGGACTTCCATAATCTGTATATTCGTATGTTTCACAGTGTCCCACAGGTCTCTGTTCACTTTTTCTTTATCATTCTTTTTTCTTTCTGTTCTTCAGTATGAATCATTTCAATTTTTTTTGTCTTCAAGTTCACTGGTTCTTATTCTGCCAGCTCTAATCTGCTGTTGAAACTCTCTAGGGAATTTTAAATTTTGGTTATTGTTTATTAATTTTAAATTCTAGTATTTCTGTTTGGCCCCTTTAAAATTTTCTCTTTATTGAGATTCTCATATTGTTCATAAATAATTTTTCTGATATCCTTTAGTTCTTTCTCTGTGTTTTCCTGTATCTCTTTGTGCATACTGAAGATCATTTTTTTTAAAAGTGTTTGTCTTGTATATCCAGAGTCTGGTGTTCTTCATTGATGATATCTGGATTTTTATCTGGTTCCTTTGGATAGGCCATCATTTTCTATTTCTTTGTTTGCCTTATAATGTTTTGTTTCACACTCTACATTTTAATGTGTTAACTCTGGGATTTTTCCCCTGAGCTCTCTGTTCCTTGATTTTGTATCCAAGTAGTGATATGACAGAGATCTCCTTGAGTGCCAGGAGCCAACAGAAATAAAACAATGCAAAAAATACCTTTCGCAGTCTTTGCAAATTGGCTTTGCCTTGGCTGGTGCTCTCCTTCAGAGTTTAGTCCTCCTATCAAGAAGATCAGCTTGAGGTGAAAGTATAGAGTCATCTATGGTATTTTCTGAGCCTGTGTCTAGTGCTGGGCTTGGACTCCTGGGCTTAGGAATTCCCCCATTTACAAGAATCTGAATTTCCCCTCTGGTTCCTATGAAATAGACCCCCTCCCACAGGTGCTGTACTGTATTTCTTAATGCTGCTAATCCTTTAACCCAGACTGCTTTGATTTGTTTTCTTACTCTGCTTTATTTGTGTGCAAGCTGCTTCTCCCTGCAGGGCAAGTTCTATGAGGGCAAACTAGGGAGTAGCGTCCTGGTTCAGCCTTTCAGGCTGCTACCCAATAGCATGGCACCAACATACAGGCGTTTCAGCGTGTGCAAAGGGATTACACTGTTCCCTCTGGAACAGGGCCAGGGACACAGTGGGAGTGCAGCCTACCTGGATAGGCTGAGAATGTTCAAAATCATCAATTTCTGGTTCTTAAGACTTTGATTCTCAGCTTATCCCTTTCTTCTCACACTATTGTAAGTACAAGGAGACGCCAGGCTGCACCTTCCCATGTAGCTCGAAAATCTCCTCAGCTAAATATCCAAGTTCATTGCTATGCTGGTTTGGATGTTTTATGTCCCCCCAAATGCCATGTTCTTTGATACAATCTTGTGGAGGCAGATGTATTAGTGTTGATTAGGTTGGACTCTTCTGATTGAGTGTTTCCATGGAGATGTGACTCAATCAACTGTGGGCAAGACCTCTGATTGGATAATTTCCACGGAGGTGTTACCCCACCCATTCAGGGTTGGTCTGAATTAAATCACTGGAGCCATATAAAAAGTTGACAAAGAGAAGGAATTCGGAGCAACTGAGAGTGACATTTTGGAGAGGTGCTGCAGCTGAGAGACACATTTTGAAGATGGCTGTTGGAAGCTGATATTGACATTTTGGAGAACACCATTTTGAAATGCAACCTGGGAGCAAGCAGATGCCAGCCACATGCCTTCCCAGCTAACAGAGGTTTTTGGACACCATCAGCCATCCTTCAGTGAAGGTGCCCTTTGTTGATGCCTTACCTTGGAAACTTTATGGCCTTAAGACTGTAACTTTGTAACCAAATAAGTCCCCTTTAGAAAAGCCAATCCATTTCTGGTGTTTTACAAAATGGCTGCATTAGCAAACCGAAACAATTGCTTACAAGGTTCCCTTTCAATCTAACATTAGAACACAATTTGTGAAGTTATCTGCCACTTCATAACAAGGTTTGCCCTTCTTCTAACTTCCAATAACAGATTCATCATTTCTGTCTAAGGTCTCATTGAGGTGCCTTTAATGTCCATATTTCTATTGACAGTCTCTTCAAAGCAATCTAGGCTTTTTCATCAAGCACCTCACAATTTTTCCAGCTCTACCCCTTACCCAATTCCAGAAGTTTTTCACATTTTTAGATATTCATAGCAGCACACCAAAAACTGTTTTAGTTTCCCATCTGCTAAAACAAATACCATAAAATGGGTGGGCTTAAACAAAGAAAATTTATTGATTCATGTTTTGAGGGCAGGAGAAATTAAAAATAGAGGCATTCATCTCTCTTTAGCTAAGCCAACTTGGCAGGTGAAATCACTGCCCTCTCCCCTACATGGGATCTGACACCCAGGGGAGTGAATCTCCCTGGCAACATGGAATATGACTCCTGGGGAAGAATCTAGACCTGGCATCATGGGATGGAGAACATCTTCTTGACCAAAAGGGGGATGTGAAAGGAAGTGAAATAAGCTTCCGTGGCAGAGAGATTCCAAAAGGAGCCAAGAGATCACTCTGGTGGGCACTCTTACACACAATATAGATAACCCTTTTTAGGTTCTAATGAATTGGAATAGCTAGCAGTAAATACCTGAAACCATCAAACTACAACCCAGAACCCATGAATCTTGAAGACAATTGTATAAAAATGTAGCTTATGAGGGGTGACAATGTGATTGGGAAAGCCATACGGACCACACTCCCCTTTGTCCAGTGTACGGATGAATGAGTAGAAAAATGGGGGCAAAAAAAAAAAAAAAAAAAAAAGCACCCAGTGTTTTTTTTTACTTTAATTGTTCTTTTTTACTTTAATTGTTCTTTTTCACTTTAATTTCTATTCTTATTATTTGTGTGTGTGTGGTAATGAAAACATTCAAAAATTAATTTTGTTGATGAATGCACAACTATATATAATGGTCCTGTGAACAATTGAATGTATGCTTTGTATGACTGCATGGTATGTGAATGTATCTCAATAAAAATGAATTTTAAATAATAGAAGCATTAGCAAGGCAGTGGTTTATCCCAGAAGACAGGCATTCTGGGGCAGGCTGCAGAAAAGCCATGGTCTTTGGCTTTTCTGTCATATGGCAATGCATATGGTGACATCTTCTTTCTCTTCCTGGTTCCATTGACTTCTAGCTTCTGGCTGCTCCTGTGGCTTCTCTCTCTGTGGCCTTCTCTATAAGGATTAGGACCCATCCTGATCCAGAGGAGCCACACCTTAGCTGAAGCAACTTCATCAAATGTTCATCCTATTTACAATGGGATCATACCCACAGGAATGGATTAAGGTTAAGAACCTATTTTTCTGGGGTCCATAACTCTAAGCTACCACATAGCTATATACCCAATAGAATTGAAAACAGGGATTAGCTCAGATATTTTTACACCAATGTTCATAACAGCAATATTCACAATAGCCAAAAAGTGGAAGCAACCCAAGTGTTCATCAATTGATGAATGGATAAATAACATGTGGTATGTCCATACAATGGAATATTATTCAGTCTTAAAATGGCCTTATGAAAGTCAATAAATGACTGAGTGACTAAAAAGCATATTACTGGGACAGTTGGGAAAATGTGATTGGAGCCAAGAATTGGGTGGTAATAATGTATTAGCGTTCAATTCGTGATTTTCAGAGTTGTATTGTAGTTTTGTAGGAGAATGCCTTTGTATGAAAGTATACAGGACAGTGAGAATCTGAGTGGCATCTCACTGTCAAAGGGCTCACGGACAAAGAGTTCTGTGTGCTGTACTTACAACTTTTGAGGAAGTTTGTGAATATATGAAAATAAAATTTTGTATAAAATAGAATGTCATCAACAACTATATGTCAATAATTTAAAAAAACAATTTGACTATACAAAGACTAAATAATAAAGTAAGATTTTAAGTCTATTTCACTAAGAAATGTAGAGGCAAAAATCTAAAAATAAAATACTAGTGTCTGAATCCAAAATATATGAAAAAGGTAATAAACCCAGCTGAGCTTATTCCAAGTGTACAAGGATGGCTTAATATTTAAAAATTTATAAATGCAATGTATTACATATGTAGAATAACAGAGAAAACCATATGGCTATTTCAATAAATGCATTAAATTCCTGGTGAAATTCAACACTCACAACTTTTAAAAAATAAACATCTTAGTATGTTAGCAATAGAAAACAGTGTCCTTAGCCAAACAGAGTGTAAATTTAAAATGCCTGACAGCAAATATCATCCTAAATGGAGAAATATTAGAAATATTCACTTTAAAATTAGAAACAAGCCAAGGTTGCATCACTTCTATTAAATATTGTATTAGAGAAACAGAGCTCAGCCTGCCAGGGAGGTGATTCACTTTAGTATCCGCCTGAGACGCCCTCCCTCAAAACCAGGAGTAAAAGAGTGTGGAAAGGGAGGGCGGGGCAAGATGGTGGACTGGTGAGCTGTATGTTTTAGTTACTCCTCCAGGAAAGTAGGTAGAAAGCCAGGAACTGCGTGGACTGGACACCACAGAGCAATCTGACTTTGGGCATACTTCATACAACACTCATGAAAACGTGGAACTGCTGAGATCAGCGAAATCTGTAAGTTTTTGCGGCCAGGGGACCCGCGCCCCTCCCTGCCAGGCTCAGTCCCGTGGGAGGAGGGGCTGTCAGCTCCGGGAAGGAGAAGGGAGAACTGCAGTGGCAGCCCTTATCGGAAACTCATTCTGCTGATCCAAACTCCAACCATAGATAGACGGACACCAGACACCAGAGAATCTGAGAGCAGCCAGCCCAGCAGAGAGGAGACAGGCATAGAAAAAAAACAACACGAAAAACTCCAAAATAAAAGCGGAGGATTTTTGGAGTTCTGGTGAACATAGAAAGGGGAAGGGTGGAGCTCAGGCCCTGAGGCGCATATGCAAATCCCGAAGAAAAGCTGATCTCTCTGCCCTGTGGACCTTTCCTTAATGGCCCTGGTTGCTTTGTCTCTTAGCATTTCAATAACCCATTAGATCTCTGAGGAGGGCCCTTTTTTTTTTTTTTTTTTAATCCTTTTTTCTTTTTATAAAACAATTACTCTAAGAAGCCCAATACAGAAAGCTTCAAAGACTTGCAATTTGGGCACGTCAAGTCAAGAGCAGAACTAAGAGAGCTCTGAGACAAAAGGCAATAATCCAGTGGCTGAGAAAATTCACTAAACACCACAACTTCCCAAGAAAAGGGGGGTGTCTGCTCACAGCCATCATCCTGGTGGACAGGAAACACTCCTGCCCATCGCCAGCCCCATAGCCCAGAGCTGCCCCAGACAACCCAGTGTGACGGAAGTGCTTCAAATAACAGGCACACACCACAAAACTGGGCGTGGACATTAGCCTTCCCTGCAACCTCAGCTGATTGTCCCAGAGTTGGGAAGGTGGAGCAGTGTGAATTAACAAAGCCCCATTCAGCCATCATTTCAGCAGACTGGGAGCCTCCCTACACAGCCCAGCAGCCCAGAACTGCCCTGGGGGGACGGCACTCACCTGTGACATAGCACAGTCATCCCTCAACAGAGGACCCGGGGTGCACAGCCTGGAAGAGGGGCCCACTTGCAAGTCTCAGGAGCCATACGCCAATACCAAGGACTTGTGGGTCAGTGGCAGAGACAAACTGTGGCAGGACTGAACTGAAGGATTAGACTATTGCAGCAGCTTTAAAACTCTAGGATCACTAGGGAGATTTGATTGTTAGGGCCACCCCCCCTCCCTGACTGCCCAGAAACACGCCCCATATACAGGGCAGGCAACACCAACTGCACACACAAGCTTGGTACACCAGTTGGACCCCACAAGACTCACTCCCCCACTCACCAAAAAGGCTAAGCAGGGGAGAACTGGCTTGTGGAGAACAGGTGGCTCGTGGACGCCACCTGCTGGTTAGTTAGAGAAAGTGTACTCCACGAAGCTGTAGATCTGATAAATTAGGGATAAGGACTTCAATAGGTCTACAAATCCTAAAAGAACCCTATCAAGTTCAGCAAATGCCACAAGGCCAAAAACAACAGAAAATTATAAAGCATATGAAAAAACCAGACGATATGGATAACCCAAGCCCAAGCACCCAAATCAAAAGACCAGAAGAGACACAGCACCTGGAGCAGCTACTCAAAGAACTAAAGATGAACAATGAGACCATAGTACGGGAAACAAAGGAAATCAAGAAGACTCTAGAAGAGCATAAAGAAGACATTGCGGCAAACCACTGCGGTCAGAGCCCGAAGCTGCGCTGAGGCCGCCGAGGGCTCCGGAGCAGGTAGTCCCGTAACAGTTGCAGAGTCGCGCTGGGGAATCGTCCCCGCCCGGCTCCGGCAAATGGTGACCGAGGCGCTGACAGAAGGGCCCGCGGGTTGAAAGCGCTCATGGACACAGGACATTTGGCTCTATAAACTGAATTATGGCAGCCCAGTCAAGGTATTCAAAATGCGGTTGCCCAACAGGCTTCTAAAGAACCAGGACATCTGAGGAACATTACTCCTCCAGGAAAGTAGGTAAAAAGCCAGGAACTGCGTGGACTGGACACCACAGAGCAATCTGTCTTTGGGCATACTTCATACAACACTCATGAAAACGTGGAACTGCTGAGATCACCGAAATCTGTAAGTTTTTGCGGCCAGGGGACCCGCGCCCCTCCCTGCCAGGCTCAGTCCCGGGGGAGGAGGGGCTGTCAGCTCCAGGAAGGAGAAGGGAGAATTGCAGTGGCTGCTCTCCTCGGAAACTCATTCTACTGATTCAAACTCCAACCATAGATAGACTGAGGCCAGACACCAGAGACTCTGAGAGCAGCCAGCCCAGCAGAGAGGAGACGGGCATAGAAGGAAAACAACACGAGAAGCTCCAAAGTAAAAGCAGAGGATTTTTGGAGTTCTGGTGAACACAGAAAGGGGAAGGGCGGAGATCAGGCCTTGAGGCGCATATGCAAATCCCGAAGCAAGGCTGATCTCTCTGCCCAGGGCACCTTTCCTTAATGGCCCTGGTTGCTTTGTCTATTAGCATTTCAATAACCCATTAGATCTCTGAGGAGGGCCGTTTTTTTTTTTTTTTTTTTTTTTTTTTTTTTAAATCCTTTTTGCTTTTTCTAAAACAATTACTCTAAGAAGCTCAATACAGAAAGCTTCAAAGAATTGAAATTTGGGCACGTCAAGTCAAGAGCAGAAATAAGAGAGCTCTGAGACAAAAGGCAATAATCCAGTGGCTGAGAAAATTCACTAAACAACACAACTTCCCAAGAAAAGGGGGGTGTCCGCTCACAGCCACCATCCTGGTGGACAGGAAACACTCCTGCCCATCGCCAGCCCCATAGCCCAGAGCTGCCCCAGACAACCCAGTGTGACGGAAGTGCTTCAAATAACAGGCACACACCACAAAACTGGGCGTGGACATTAGCCTTCCCTGCAACCTCAGCTGAATGTCCCAGAGCTGGGAAGGGGGGAGCAGTGTGAATTAACAGAGCCCCATTCAGCCATCATTTGAGCAGACTGGGAGCCTCCCAACACAGCCCAGCAGCCCAGAACTGCCCTGGGGGGACGGCACTCACCTGTGACATAGCACAGTCATCCCTCAACAGAGGACCCGGGGTGCACAGCCTGGAAGAGGGGCCCACTTGCAAGTCTCAGGAGCCATACGCCAATACCAAAGACTTGTGGGTCAGTGGCAGAGACAAACTGTGGCAGGACTGAACTGAAGGATTAGACTATTGCAGTAGCTTTAAAACTCTAGGATCATCAGGGAGATTTGATTGTTAGGGCCACCCCCCCTCCCCGACTGCCCAGAAACACGCCCCACATACAGGGCAGGCAACACCAACTACACACGCAAGCTTGGGACACCAATTGGGCCTCACAAGACTCACTCCCCCACTCACCAAAAAGGCTAAGCAGGGGAGATCTGGCTTGTGGAGAACAGGTGGCTCGTGGACGCCACCTGCTGGTTAGTTAGAGAAAGTGTACTCCACGAAGCTGTAGATCTGATAAATTAGAGATAAGGACTTCAACTGGTCTACAAACCCTAAAAGAACCCTATCAAGGACAGCAAATGCCACGAGGCCAAAAACAACAGAAAATTATAAAGCATATGAAAAAACCAGACGATATGGATAACCCAAGCCCAAGCACCCAAATCAAAAGACCAGAAGAGACACACCTAGAGCAGCTACTCAAAGAACTAAAGATGAACAATGAGACCCTAGTACGGGATATGAAGGAAATCAAGAAGACCCTAGAAGAGCATAAAGAAGACATTGCAAGACTAAATAAAAAAATGGATGATCTTATGGAAATTAAAGAAACTGTTGACCAAATTAAAAAGATTCTGGACACTCATAGTACAAGACTAGAGGAAGTTGAACAACGAATCAGTGACCTGGAAGATGACAGAATGGAAAATGAAAGCATAAAAGAAAGAATGGGGAAAAAAATTGAAAAACTCGAAATGGACCTCAGGGATATGATAGATAATATGAAGCGTCCGAATATAAGACTCATTGGTGTCCCAGAAGGGGAAGAAAAGGGTAAAGGTCTAGGAAGAGTATTCAAAGAAATTGTTGGGGAAAACTTCCCAAATCTTCTAAACAACATAAATACACAAATCATAAATGCTCAGCGAACTCCAAATAGAATAAATCCAAAAAAACCCACTCCGAGACATATACTGATCACACTGTCAAACATAGAAGAGAAGGAGCAAGTTCTGAAAGCAGCAAGAGAAAAGCAATTCACCACATACAAAGGAAACAGCATAAGACTAAGTAGTGACTACTCAGCAGCCACCATGGAGGCGAGAAGGCAATGGCACGATATATTTAAAATTCTGAGAGAGAGGAATTTCCAGCCAAGAATACTTTATCCAGCAAAGCTCTCCTTCAAATTTGAGGGAGAGCTTAAATTTTTCACAGACAAAGAAATGCTGAGAGAATTTGCTAACAAGAGACCTGCCCTACTGGAGATACTAAAGGGAGCCCTACAGACAGAGAAACAAAGACAGGACAGAGAGACTTGGAGAAAGGTTCAGTACTAAAGAGATTCGGTATGGGTACAATAAAGGATATTAATAGAGAGAGGGAAAAATATGGCAAACATAATCCAAAGGATAAGATGGCCGATTCAAGAAATGCCTTCACGGTTTTAACGTTGAATGTAAATGGATTAAACTCCCCAATTAAAAGATCTAGATTCGCAGAATGGATCAAAAAAAATGAACCATCAGTATGTTGCATACAAGAGACTCATCTTAGACACAGGGACACAAAGAAATTGAAAGTGAAAGGATGGAAAAAAATATTTCATGCAAGCTACAGCCAAAAGAAAGCAGGTGTAGCAATATTAATCTCAGATAAAATAGGCTTCAAATGCAGGGATGTTTTGAGAGACAAAGAAGGCCACTACATACTAATAAAAGGGGCAATTCAGCAAGAAGAAATAACAATCGTAAATGTCTATGCACCCAATCAAGGTGCCACAAAATACATGAGAGAAACATTGGCAAAACTAAAGGAAGCAATTGATGTTTCCACAATAATTGTGGGAGACTTCAACACATCACTCTCTCCTATAGATAGATCAACCAGACAGAAGACCAATAAGGAAATTGAAAACCTAAACAATCTGATAAATGAATTAGATTTAACAGACATCTACAGGACATTACATCCCAAATCACCAGGATACACATACTTTTCTAGTGCTCACGGAACTTTCTCCAGAATAGATCATATGCTGGGACATAAAACAAGCCTCAATAAATTTAAAAAGATTGAAATCATTCAAAGCACATTCTCTGACCACAATGGAATACAATTAGAAGTCAATAACCATCAGAGACTTAGAAAATTCACAAATACCTGGAGGTTAAACAACACACTCCTAAACAATCAGTGGGTTAAAGAAGAAATAGCAAGAGAAATTGCTAAATATATAGAGACGAATGAAAATGAGAACACAACATACCAAAACCTATGGGATGCAGCAAAAGCAGTGCTAAGGGGGAAATTTATAGCACTAAACGCATATATTAAAAAGGAAGAAAGAGCCAAAATCAAAGAACTAATGGATCAACTGAAGAAGCTAGAAAATGAACAGCAAACCAATCCTAAACCAAGTAGAAGAAAAGAAATAACAAGGATTAAAGCAGAAATAAATGACATAGAGAACAAAAAAACAATAGAAAGGATAAATATCACCAAAAGTTGGTTCTTTGAGAAGATCAACAAGATTGACAAGCCCCTAGCTAGACTGACAAAATCAAAAAGAGAGAAGACCCATATAAACAAAATAATGAATGAAAAAGGGGACATAACTGCAGATCCTGAAGAAATTAAAAAAATTATAAGAGGATATTATGAACAACTGTATGGCAACAAACTGGATAATGTAGAAGAAATGGACAATTTCCTGGAAACATATGAACAACCTAGACTGACCAGAGAAGAAATAGAAGACCTCAACCAACCCATCACAAGCAAAGAGATCCAATCAGTCATCAAAATCTTCCCACAAATAAATGCCCAGGGCCAGATGGCTTCACAGGGGAATTCTACCAAACTTTCCAGAAAGAACTGACACCAATCTTACTCAAACTCTTTCAAAACATTGAAAAAAATGGAACACTACCTAACTCATTTTATGAAGCTAACATCAATCTAATACCAAAACCAGGCAAAGATGCTACAAAAAAGGAAAACTACCGGCCAATCTCCCTAATGAATATAGATGCAAAAATCCTCAACAAAATACTTGCAAATCGAATCCAAAGACACATTAAAAAAATCATACACCATGACCAAGTGGGGTTCATTCCAGGCATGCAAGGATGGTTCAACATCAGAAAAACAATCAATGTATTACAACACATTAAAAACTCGAAAGGGAAAAATCAATTGATCATCTCAATAGATGCTGAAAAAGCATTTGACAAAATCCAACATCCCTTTTTGATAAAAACACTTCAAAAGGTAGGAATTGAAGGAAACTTCCTCAACATGATAAAGAGCATATATGAAAAACCCACAGCCAGCATAGTACTCAATGGTGAGAGACTGAAAGCCTTCCCTCTAAGATCAGGAACAAGACAAGGATGCCCGCTGTCACCACTGTTATTCAACATTGTGCTGGAAGTGCTAGCCAGGGCAATCCGGCAAGACAAAGAAATAAAAGGCATCCAAATTGGAAAAGAAGAAGTAAAACTGTCATTGTTTGCAGATGATATGATCTTATATCTAGAAAACCCTGAGAAATCAACGATACACCTACTAGAGCTAATAAACAAATTTAGCAAAGTAGCGGGATACAAGATTAATGCACATAAGTCAGTAATGTTTCTATATGCTAGAAATGAACAAACTGAAGAGACACTCAAGAAAAAGATACCATTTTCAATAGCAACTAAAAAAATCAAGTACCTAGGAATCAACTTAACCAAAGATGTAAAAGACCTATACAAAGAAAACTACATAACTCTACTAAAAGAAATAGAAGGGGACCTTAAAAGATGGAAAAATATTCCATGTTCATGGATAGGAAGGCTATATGTCATTAAGATGTCAATTCTACCCAAACTCATCTACAGATTCAATGCAATCCCAATCAAAATTCCAACAACCTACTTTGCAGACTTGGAAAAGCTAGTTATCAAATTTATTTGGAAAGGGAAGATGCCTCGAATTGCTAAAGACACTCTAAAAAAGAAAAACGAAGTGGGAGGACTTACACTCCCTGACTTTGAAGCTTATTATAAAGCCACAGTTGCCAAGACAGCATGGTACTGGCACAAAGATAGACATATAGATCAATGGAATCGAATTGAGAATTCAGAGATAGACCCTCAGATCTATGGCCGACTGATCTTTGATAAGGCCCCCAAAGTCACCGAACTGAGCCATAATGGTCTTTTCAACAAATGGGGCTGGGAGAGTTGGATATCCATATCCAAAAGAATGAAAGAGGACCCCTACCTCACCCCCTACACAAAAATTAACTCAAAATGGACCAAAGATCTCAATATAAAAGAAAGTACCATAAAACTCCTAGAAGATAATGTAGGAAAACATCTTCAAGACCTTGTATTAGGAGGCCACTTCCTAGACTTTACACCCAAAGCACAAGCAACAAAAGAGAAAATAGATAAATGGGAACTCCTCAAGCTTAGAAGTTTCTGCACCTCAAAGGAATTTCTCAAAAAGGTAAAGAGGCAGCCAACTCAATGGGAAAAAATTTTTGGAAACCATGTATCTGACAAAAGACTGATATCTTGCATATACAAAGAAATCCTACAACTCAATGACAATAGTACAGACAGCCCAATTATAAAATGGGCAAAAGATATGAAAAGACAGTTCTCTGAAGAGGAAATACAAATGACCAAGAAACACATGAAAAAATGTTCAGCTTCACTAGCGATTAGAGAGATGCAAATTAAGACCACAATGAGATACCATCTAACACCGGTTAGAATGGCTGCCATTAAACAAACAGGAAACTACAAATGCTGGAGGGGATGTGGAGAAATTGGAACTCTTATTCATTGTTGGTGGGACTGTATAATGGTTCAGCCACTCTGGAAGTCAGTCTGGCAGTTCCTTAGAAAACTAGATATAGAGCTACCATTCGATCCAGCGATTGCACTCCTCGGTATATACCCGGAAGATCGGAAAGCAGTGACACGAACAGATATCTGCACGCCAATGTTCATAGCAGCATTATTCAAAATTGCCAAGAGATGGAAACAACCCAAATGTCCTTCAACAGATGAGTGGATAAATAAAATGTGGTATATACACACGATGGAATACTACGCGGCAGTAAGAAGGAACGATCTGGTGAAACATATGACAACATGGATGAACCTTGAAGACATAATGCTGAGCGAAATAAGCCAGGCACAAAAAGAGAAATATTATATGCTACCACTAATGTGAACTTTGAAAAATGTAAAACAAATGGTTTATAATGTAGAATGTAGGGGAACTAGCAGTAGAGAGCAATTAAGGAAGGGGGAACAATAATCCAGGAAGAACAGATAAGCTATTTAACGTTCTGGGGATGCCCAGAAATGACTATGGTCTGTTAATTTCTGATGGTTGTAGTAGGAACAAGTTCACTGAAATGTTGCTATATTATGTAACTTTCTTGGGGTAAAGTAGGAACATGTTGGAAGTTAAGCAGTTATCTTAGGTTAGTTGTCTTTTTCTTACTCCCTTGCTATGGTCTCTTTGAAATGCTCTTTTATTGTATGTTTGTTTTCTTTTTAACTTTTTTTTTCATACAGGTGATTTGAAAAAAGAAGGGAAAGTTAAAAAAAAAAAAAAAAAAAAAAAAAAAAGAAAAAAGACAAACAAGGGGAAAAAAAAAAAAAAAGATGTAGTGCCCCCTTGAGGAGCCTGTGGAGAATGCAGGGGTATTCGCCTACCCCACCTCCATGGTTGCTAACATGACCACAGACATAGGGGACTGGTGGTTTGATGGGTTGAGCCCTCTACCATAAGTTTACCCTTGGGAAGACGGTTGCTGCAAAGGAGAGGCTAGGCCTCCCTGTATTTGTGCCTAAGAGTCTCCTCCTGAATGCCTCTTTGTTGCTCAGATGTGGCCCTCTCTCTCTGGCTAAGCCAACTTGAAAGGTGAAATCACTGCCCTCCCCCCTACGTGGGATCAGACACCCAGGGAAGTGAATCTCCCTGGCAACGTGGAATATGACTCCCAGGGAGGAATGTAGACCTGGCACCGTGGGACGGAGAACATCTTCTTGACCAAAAGGGGGATGTGAAAGGAAATGAAATAAGCTTCAGTGGCAGAGAGATTCCAAAAGGAGCCGAGAGGTCACTCTGGTGGGCACTCTTATGCACACTTTAGACAACCCTTTTTAGGTTCTAAAGAATTGGGGTAGCTGGTGGTGGATACCTGAAACTATCAAACTACAACCCAGAACCCATGAATCTCGAAGACAGTTGTATAAAAATGTAGCTTATGAGGGGTGACAATGGGATTGGGAAAGCCATAAGGACCAAACACCACTTTGTCTAGTTTATGGATGGATGTGTAGAAAAGTAGGGGAAGGAAACAAACAGACAAAGGTACCCAGTGTTCTTTTTTACTTCAATTGCTCTTTTTCACTCTAATTATTATTCTTCTTATTTTTGTGTGTGTGCTAATGAAGGTGTCAGGGATTGATTTAGGTGATGAATGTACAACTATGTAATGGTACTGTAAACAATCGAAAGTACAATTTGTTTTGTATGACTGCGTGGTATGTGAATATATCTCAATAAAATGATGATTTAAAAAAAAAAAAAAAAAAAAAAAAGAAGACATTGCAAGACTAAATAAAAAAATGGATGATCTTATGGAAATTAAAGAAACTGTTGACCAAATTAAAAAGATACTGGACACTCATAGTACAAGACTAGAGGAAGTTGAACAACGAATCAGTGACCTGGAAGATGACAGAATGGAAAATGAAAGCATAAAAGAAAGAATGGGGAAAAAAATTGAAAAAATCGAAATGGACCTCAGGGATATGATAGATAATATGAAACGTCCAAATATAAGACTCATTGGTGTCCCAGAAGGGGAAGAAAAGGGTAAAGGTCTAGGAAGAGTATTCAAAGAAATCGTTGGGGAAAACTTCCCAAATCTTCTAAACAACATAAATACACAAATTATAAATGCTCAGCGAACTCCAAATAGAATAAACCCAAATAAACCCACTCTGAGACATATACTGATCACACTGTCAAACACAGAAGAGAACGAGCAAGTTCTGAAAGCAGCAAGAGAAAAGCAATTCACCACATACAAAGGAAACAGCATAAGACTAAGTAGTGACTACTCAGCAGCCACCATGGAGGCGAGAAGGCAGTGGCACGATATATTTAAAATTCTGAGTGAGAAAAATTTCCAGCCAAGAATACTTTATCCAGCAAAGCTCTCCTTCAAATTTGAGGGAGAGCTTAAAATTTTTCACAGACAAACAAATGCTGAGAGAATTTGCTAACAAGAGACCTGCCCTACTGGAGATACTAAAGGGAGCCCTACAGACAGAGAAACAAAGACAGGACAGAGAGACTTGGAGAAAGGTTCAGTACTAAAGAGATTCGGTATGGGTACAATAAAGGATATTAATAGAGAGGGAAAAATATGACAAACATAAACCAAAGGATAAGATGGCTGATTCACGAAATGCCTTCATGGTT
This sequence comes from Choloepus didactylus, assembly GCF_015220235.1. Lineage (NCBI taxonomy): Eukaryota > Metazoa > Chordata > Mammalia > Pilosa > Megalonychidae > Choloepus > Choloepus didactylus. The sequence goes on from NC_051333.1 coordinate 19,073,078, forward strand.
ATAACGTTGAATGTAAATGGATTAAACTCCCCAATTAAAAGATATAGATTCGCAGAATGGATAAAAAAAAATGAACCATCAATATGTTGCATACAAGAGACTCATCTTAGACACAGGGACACAAAGAAACTGAAAGTGAAAGGATGGAAAAAAATATTTCATGCAAGCTACAGCCAAAAGAAAGCAGGTGTAGCAATATTAATTTCAGATAAAATAGACTTCAAATGCAGGGATGTTTTGAGAGACAAAGAAGGCCACTACATACTAATAAAAGGGGCAATTCAGCAAGAAGAAATAACAATCGTAAATGTCTATGCACCCAATCAAGGTGCCACAAAATACATGAGAGAAACACTGGCAAAACTAAAGGAAGCAACTGATGTTTCCACAATAATTGTGGGAGACTTCAACACATCACTCTCTCCTATAGATAGATCAACCAGACAGAAGACCAATAAGGAAATTGAAAACCTAAACAATCTGATAAATGAATTAGATTTAACAGACATACACAGGACATTACATCCCAAATCACCAGGATACACATACTTTTCTAGTGCTCACGGAACTTTCTCCAGAATAGATCATATGCTGGGTCATAAAACAAGCCTCAATAAATTTAAAAAGATTGAAATTATTCAAAGCACATTCTCTGACCACAATGGAATACAATTAGAAGTCAATAACCATCAGAGACTTAGAAAATTCACAAATACCTGGAGGTTAAACAACACACTCCTAAACAATCAGTGGGTTAAAGAAGAAATAGCAAGAGAAATTGCTAAATATATAGAGACGAATGAAAATGAGAACACAACATACCAAAACCTATGGGATGCAGCAAAAGCAGTGCTAAGGGGGAAATTTATAGCACTAAATGCATATATTAAAAAGGAAGAAAGAGCCAAAATCAAAGAACTAATGGATCAACTGAAGAAGCTAGAAAATGAACAGCAAACCAATCCTAAACCAAGTAGAAGAAAAGAAATAACAAGGATTAAAGCAGAAATAAATGACATAGAGAACAAAAAAACAATAGAGAGGATAAATATCACCAAAAGTTGGTTCTTTGAGAAGATCAACAAGATTGACAAGCCCCTAGCTAGACTGACAAAATCAAAACGAGAGAAGACCCATATAAACAAAATAATGAATGAAAAAGGTGACATAACTGCAGATCCTGAAGAAATTAAAAAAATTATAAGAGGATATTATGAACAACTGTATGGCAACAAACTGGATAATGTAGAAGAAATGGACAATTTCCTGGAAACATGTGAACAACCTAGACTGACCAGAGAAGAAATAGAAGACCTCAACCAACCCATCACAAGCAAAGAGATCCAATCAGTCATCAAAAATCTTCCTACAAAAAAAAAAAAATATTGTATTAGAGATACCAGCCATAAAATAGGAAAAGCAAAAAAATTAGAGACAACAATTAAGATAGGAGGAAGTCAGACTTACTATTTCCAGATTATATGCTCATTCCCAGAAACAAATCCAAAATTCTCTACACATGAATTATTAAATATAATCAGAGATACATCCCAAAGTAATTTGGGCAAAGAATAAAAACGTACTTGCAGGGCCGCCCTGAGGAACTGGCGGAAAATGTGGAAATATTTAAACTTACTCACCTGTGTTATTACTGATGTTCTTGCAAGCATTGAGGACTACCAATTTGGTAGGCCAAGCCCTCAGTCTTGGGGCTGGCCCTGATGAAGCTTGTTACTGCAAAGGAGAGGCTAAGTCTACTTATAATTGTGCCTTAGAGTCTCCCTCAGAGAACCTCTTTTGTTGCTCAGATGTGGCCTCTCCCTCTCTAAGCCCACTGCCCTCCCCACTACATAGGACATGACTCCCAGGAGAGTAAATCTCCCTGGCAACATGGGACATGACTCCCCCAGATGAGCCTGGACCCAGCATCATGGGATTGAGAAAATCTTCTCGAACAAAAGGGGGAAGCAAAATTAAATAAAATAAAGTTTCAGTGACTGAGAGACTTCACATGGAGTCGAGAGGTCACCCTGGAGGATTTTCTTATGCTCTATATAGAAATCCCTTTTTAGTTTTTACTGTATTGGAATAGCTAGAAGGAAATACCTGAAACTGTTGAGCTGCAATCCAGTAACCTTGATTCTTGAAGACAATTGTATAACTATGTAGCTTACATGGTGTGACTTTGTGATTGCAAAAACCCTGTGGCTCACACTCCCTTTATCCAATGTATGGACAGCTAAGTAGAAACCTGGGGACAAAAATGATATGAATAATAGGGTGGGATGGGGCAATGGAATGTTTTGGGTGTTCTTTTATACTTTTATTTTTATTCTTATTTTTATCCTTTTTTGGAGCAATGAAAATATTTAGAAATTGATTGTGTTGATGAATGCACAACTATATGATGGTGCTGTGAACAGCTGATTGTACACTTTGGATGATTATATGGTATGTGAATACATATCCCAATAAAACTGAACTAAAAAAATAATTGGAGAGTTAGCAAGGAGGCTGGAAATTAGTCAGTTGCATTTATATACAACATATAACTAGAAAACATAAAGTCAACATACCATTCACAACAGTATTACAGAATTTCAAGTATCTAGGAATAAACAAAAGATGATCAATTATAAAATGTAACACCTTATTAAGTCATATTAAAGACTAACATAAATGGAGAGGTAGTCCATGTTCATGGATAGGAAAATTTAATATATTGAGGATATCAATTCTTTCCCAAACTGATCTGTTGATTCAATGCAATTCCAATAGGATTTTTCATAGCACTTGTTAAGATAATTCTAAAAGTTAATTGTAAGAATAGAGGTCAAGCATAACCAAGTGCTTTTGAAATGGAAGAGGTTGGAACTAGGGACCTGATCCTCCAGACTTAAGGACTTAAACATATAACAATAATTTTTTAAACATAGTATTTACCATTTTAACCATTTAAAAATTTATGATTCAGTGGCATTAAGCACATTCACAGTGTTGTGTAATCATCACCAAGATCTATTTCCAGAACATTTTTGTCAGCCCAAACAGAAACTCTTGTCCCCATTAAGCAATAATCCCCCATTAATGCTTCCCCCCAGCTCCTGGTAACCACTATTCTACTTTCTGTTTCTATAAATTTGCCTATTCTAGATATCTCATTTAAGTGGAATCATACAGTATTTGTCCCTTTGTGTTTGGCTTATTTCACTCAGCATAATGTCTCCAAGGTTCAGCTATATTGTAGCATGTATCAGAATTTCATTTCTTTTTACAGCCGAATAATACTCCATTGTATGGCTATACCACATTTTTTTATCCATTCTTCTTTTGGACACTTGGGTTGTTTCCATCTTTTGGTTATTGTGAATAATTAAAGCTATAGTTATTAAGACAATGTGATATTGGCCCAGGGATAGACAAATTGTCTAATGGAATAGAACAGAAAGCCTACATTCAGATTATGCATATTTGGAACTTTGGGAACTTTGGTATATAGCAAAGAGGAGGTATCAGATCTGTGGGAAAAGTGGGACTGTAACTGGAGCTTGAAAAATAGTTATCTTTTTAAAAAAATGAAATCAGGTCTTTATACTTCACCATCTAAAAATAATCTCCAGATGAATTAAGGATTTAAACATAAAAAACAAAACTTTATAATTCTTAGTTGAAATTTTAGATGAGTATATTTTGATCTTTGAGGAGGAAAAGATTACTAAAACAACACAAAGAACATTGATCATTTAAAAAACAGATGCAATTGATTATTAAATTTAAGAACTTCTGATCATCAAAAAGATATCTTAAAGAAAGTGAAAACACAAGCTACAAACTGGGGAGAAGATATTCATAATATACACAACAGAAAGAAGGATTAAAATCAAATATATATGTACGTATACATATATATACACACACATATATATACATATTTAAAACTCCTACAAATCAATAAGAAAATACCTAACAAATTAATAGAAGAATGGACTAAAGAAAAGAAATACATACAGCCAATAAAACATGAAATGTCCAACATCATTAGCAATCAGGGAAATGAACATCAAGAAGATAGTGAGATACCAGTTTTTACCTATTTGAATAGGAAACTTAAAAAGTGTGACAATACCAGTTGTTAGAGGGGATGTGGATTCACAGGGTCTTCTATTTTGCTGGTTGGAGTGTAAATTGATGCAACCACTTTGAAAACCCATTTGACACTGTCTCCTAAAGTTCATATATTCTGTGATCCAATGATTCCACTCCTAAGTTTATGTCTAAGAAACTCCTGCACGTGTTCATAGCAGCCCTGCTCACAATAGTAAAATCTTCGATAACCCGTTTGCTCATTAGCAGGAGAGTGGATGCATATGTTGTGCTAAGTCTCACCATGGAATATTATACAATGGTTACAATGAATAAACCAAATGAATCTTAGCCACGTAATGTTGAGTGAACAAGTCCCTGAAAATTACATACACCATGATACCCCTCTCATCAAGTTAAATCAACTAAAATAAAATGTATACTCTTAAGAATACATCAAAAAGAATTCAAGTGAGCAATGAACATATGATTCAGCACGATGTTTCCCTCTGGTGGGTGGGAAAGGGAGACCATACGGTTAGAGGCAGGACACTATCAGGGGTCCGGCTTTTAGTTTTTAGTGGCAATTTTGCAGATGCATATCACAATACAAAAAACTCACAAAGAAACTCACAAAAAAGTAGGCCTTGCATGGACAACAGTGCATCATGTATGACTCCCAGGGATGAATCTGGACCCAGCATCATGGGATTGAGAATATCTTCCTGACCAAAAGGGGGATACAAAATGAGATGAAATAGTTTCGGTGGCTGAGAGATTTCAAATGGAGTCGAGAGGTCACTCTGGTGGACATTCTTATGCACTATATACATAATACCTCTTAGGTTTTAATGTATTGGAATAGCTAGAAGTAAATACCTGAAACTATCAAATTCTAACCCAGTAGTCTGGACTCCTGAAGACGATTGTATAACAATGTAGATAACAAGGGGTGACAGTGTGATTGTGAAAACCTTGTGGATCACACCCCCTTTATCTAGGGTATGGATGGATGAGTAGAAAAGCGGGCACAAAAACTAAAAGAAAAATCGGGTGGGATGGGGGGGATGACTTAGGTGCTCTTTTTTACTTCTATTTTTTATTCATATTCTGATTCTTTCTGATGTAAGCAAAATGTTCAGAAATAGATTGGGGTGATGAATGCATAACTATATGATCGTACTGTGAACAGTCGATTGTACACCATGGATGACTGTATGGTATGTGAATATATTTCAGTAAAACTGAATTTAATTTAAAAAAAAGAGTGCATCATGAGCCAAGGATAATGGTTGATCCGTTCTGAGTCCTGAGGTTCAGAAGAAAAAAGAAAACTAAAACAAGCAAAAATGCTCAGGCACCAGCATGTGCTGGGGGATGGGATGTAAAATGATACAACCATTTTGCAAAACTGTTTGGCTCTATCTACTAAATCTGAACATATGCGTACTCTATGATCCTATAAATATACTCCTAGGAATGTTTCCAATGGAAATGCTTACATACGTGAACAAAAAGATATGAACTAGAAAGTTCATAAATGCTCTGAACTGGAAATGACCCAAAAGTGCTCATAAAAAGACAATGAATAACTAAATTGTGGTGTAGTCCTCCAACGGAACGCTACGGCAATGAGGATGAATGAGATACTGATACATAAGGTGGAAGCATCTCACAAACATGATGTTGAATGAAACAATGCCAGACCCAAGAGAGAACATACTGTATGATTTCATTTGCTTAAAATGAAAACCAGGCAAAACTCATCTGTGTCATTAGAAGCCAAAAGAGTGGTTACCTTTGCAAGCAAGCGGATAGTGGTTGGGGTCGGGCAAGAGGAGAGCGTCTCCAAGCTGATAATGTTGTTTCATGATCTGCGTGCTAGTTACACGGGTGTGGTCACTTTCTGAAACTTTGTCACACTAATACTTATGCTATGGACACCTTTCTTCACGAGGGCTATACTTTGTTAACAGTTTACATTACATCCTGTAGGTGGCCTTGTGGTTGGAGTTGTGATTTTTCCAATATGGTGAGCGACCTTTGGTGATGTTCCAAACCCCAAAAACTGCAATCTTTACTCTGTTTGCATCGTAGTTTCATTTCAAAAAACGTCAGTGTATTTTAAACCATACCGAAAATGTTCATGTATATGTCCGTGTGCTATATTAATAATTTCGGATAATTACAAGCTTTTCTTTTACCCATATGACTACCTTTCAGGACATCAAGTTGTCCTGGAGGCGGGACGTGGTGCCACGTGGCCTGCATTTGGGTCTCCGCCCCCTGAGTGCCAGCAGCGCCCTCCAACCCACCCGCCAACCGAAAACCTTTGCGCAAATTTGCAAAGCTCCCACCAGGGGGCGGTACTGCCCCGTTAGAGAAGACCCAATTTGGCGTGAGATTTCAGATAAACCTTTCGGTGTATGGGGGTCAAAACCTCAGGCGAAAGCTCCACGCGAGAAATAAAAGCTGGGGTAGGGGTGGGAGTGGGGAAGAGTCCTCTGAGAGCCAATATGAAAGCCTAAATAGCTGGGCAAGGCATCGAGGCAGAAAGGACTGCAGGAGCACAGAGAGGGGACAGGTTCTTCCTAATACTTGCTGGAGAATAGCAGTCAAGGCAAGGAGTGGTAGGAATTGAGGCAGTGAAGTGGGCCAGGATATATCACGAGGGTCATTTCACAGCGTTCACACGTTATCCTGTGGGTATGGCGAAGCCACTGAATGCTCAAAACATTAACCACGGGTATTTTTTATGAGCTGGTCCACAGGCCCGTCAGTGCTTTGTATGTATTATCTCCTGGAACCATCAGGATCACCCATAAGTCTAGTTGTTTTTGTCGTACAGTGTCCATCCACCTTTCTCCAGTCTCCTTTTGGGAAGCAGCGGTGACCCCTCTCCGCTCCGGGTAAGCTTTGAGCGGGGGATGTAACTCACTCTACTTGGGGCTCCCAAGAAGGCATCGCACTCCTGCCTGGCCAATCAGAGTATTTCATTCTCCAACCTCTGTGATTGGCTGAGGGGTAGTCAGGTGACCTCGTCAGAACCAATGAGAGAAGGACTCTGACCCTGCCGATCTTCTCTCACTTAGGCCTTTCCCTTATACTGTTATTAAAGTCTCTTTCCCTCTGGCCACCGATTGGACCATCTGGGAATTTTATTCAAAAACCTTCCATGGCTACTGTTGAGTAGTCTAGTGTTTTCTGTTTTGCAGTGAAGACACCCAGCCTGGTCTGTCCCCTCCCCTCCCCTCCAATTCAATGTCACTTTCTCCCAATCCAAGTTTTATGGCCTAGAGTAGGTCTGGAGAACACTTTCTCCTCTATGAGCCATATTTGTTCCTACCTCCTTGCTTTCATTTGTCAGTGATCTCCAGCTGGGATGCCCATCGTCTGCATTCACTAAGAATTTGTGGAGCAACTAGCCCATGCTCCACTCTGGAGGATGCAGAGATAATAGTAATTATCACCATTACACTCCCAGGAATAGATTGAGATTAAGAACATGTTTTTCTGGGGTACATAACCGCAAGCCAACACATTTACCCCTTCAGCTTCAGACCATCCTCCAACATCCTCCAACATCCTCTCCCGTTGCAATCTACAGGACCATCTTCTCTGCCATCCCCTGCTTCCAGGACCAGCTAATGCCTTTTGTGTGTGTGCGATTAGCTCCTCCTTGTTGACCAACCATGAGCTCCCAGATCTGTTAGTATCACTCAGCTGAAGTGGAGGCCTCTGTCAGTCACCTGGTCAACCTGCATCTGTGGGCCTCCTACACCTACTTCTCTCTGGGCTTTTATTTTGATCAGGAAGATATGGTCCTGGAGGGCACAGACCACTTCTTCCATTAGTTGGTGAAAGAGGAGCTCTTGAGTGTCTCTTGAAGATGCAAAGCAAGCACTGTGGCCGTGCAGGACATGCAGAAGCCATTCCAAGATGAGTGGATGCCATGGGAGCTGCCATGGCCCTGGAGAAGAGCCAGAACCAGGCCCTTTTGGGTCTGCATGTCGTGTCCTGGGTTCTGCCAACATGGACCCTTATCTCTGTGGCTTCCTGGGTAGTCATTTTCTAGAGAAGCAGGTGAAACTCATCAAGAAGATGAGTGACCACCTGACCAAGCTGTGCAGGCTAGCTGGCCGTAGCCAAGGCTGGGAGAGTATCTGCTAGAAATGCTCACCCTCAGGCATGACTAGGAGCCTCCAGAGCCCGGAGGTCCTTGGGGCGTGGGGGAGAAGGGCTCTGTATTCTCCTGGCATCAGGCTTCTCCTGAGCCCCGCCCTGCAGCCAGGAGGTATCTTTTTAACCAGCTGCTTGCACCCCTCTGACAAGCCATGAACCAAGTATAAACAATAAAGGTGTTTTTTGCAGCAAAAAAAAAAAAAAAAAAGTGAATCAGATCAGCAAATTACAGAGAGTTAACAAAGTCAAATATTGGTTGTTTGAAAAGATCAATAAAATTGATAAAATCCCCAGCTAGACTGATGAAGAAAAAAAGAGAGTGGGAACAGAAATTACCAATATCAAGAATGAAAGAGAGGGCATCACAACAGATTCTATAGTTATTAAAAGGATATATATATATAGAGAAAATAAGATGGCGGCTAGGTGAGACGGGGCAAAAAAACACCTCTGTGAAAAATACTAGATAAAAACCAGAAAGTGACCCAGAACACCAGTTCCAGCGATGCACCAGCCGGACAAGGACTGCTAAATCCACAGGGACCGTGCATTTGGTGAAACCGGGAATCTGCATTCTGAAATGAGCTGGGAATGCCCCTGCATGGCCGATCACAAAGCCAGAGTGTCTTGAACCCAGAGATCCTTGCTCCAGAGCCCACGCTCCCACTTAGCAGCTATATGCTCATAGAGCGCACCAAATAAATAGGAGCTTATACACTGAAGGTAATTGGGGGTTGTTACTGGGGGTTTCCTTTCCTGTTCCCGTTATTCTGAACTCTGTCCCCATCAGTTAATAATTAATTGCCCCCTACCAGGATAATTAAGACTTTTTTCCCTGCCCACTGCCCAGTTAATCAGTCACTGTCTCCTGGCTCGGCAAGGTGCAGGCTGTGAACCTGCTGCCTCTGGAGTCCCTTCGCCAGCTGCGGAAGCACCGAGGGCTTCATGATGCTCCAGACCTGCCGAGTGCTGAGTTCCCGGGCTGGCCCCTCCGCCGGGGGCTGGCAGCCGCTGAGCTTTGATGGTGGGGCCTTCCACCTGAAGGGCACCGGAGAGCTGACACGGGCTTTGCTGGTGCTGCGGCTGTGTGCCTGGCCCCCGCTGGTCACCCATGGGCTGGCGGTGAGCAGTAAACCCCCCCCCCAGGACTGGCCTGGATGCTCCCCAGGGCCCGGCTCTGAGCCCTTGCTCCCTGTCACCCTAGCTCCAGGCCTGGTCTCAGCGACTGCTGGGCTCCCGGATCTCAGGTGCGCTTCTCCGAGCCTCCATCTATGGGCAGTTTGTGGCTGGCGAGACGGCAGAGGAGGTGAGGGGCTGCGTTCAGCAGCTCCAGACTCTGGGTCTCCGGCCCCTGCTGGCAGTGCCCACTGAGGAGGAACCGGATTCAGCTGCCAAGACTGGGTGAGTAGGGGGCCGGGGCCCGGGGCCCAGGGAGGGAGGGGGCAGGTGGGGGTCTGCAGGCTCCAGGCCCTGACGCCTGCTGGCTGGGCAGTGAGGCCTGGTACGAGGGGAACCTCCACGCCATGCTGCGGTGTGTAGACCTGTCACGGGGCCTCCTGGAGACCCCTGGCCCGGCTGGGAAGACCCTCATGCAGCTGAAGGTGACGGCGCTGACCAGCACTCGGCTCTGTGTAAGCGACGGGCAAGATGAGGGCTGGGGAGGGGGTGGCTGCTCACTGGACACCACCCCCTCACCGTTCCCCACCACCCCGTTTCAGAAGGCACTAACCTCCTGGGTCAGGGAGCCTGGGGCCTCCTTCGAGCTGAGCCCTGAGAGGCTGGCAGAAGCCATGGACTCTGGGCAGGTAAGGACCTCGGGGAGGTCGGCTCGTTGGTGGAGGGCAGAAGCAGAACCCCTTTGAACTTGGATGTGGCAGGTGCCTACAAGCAGGATGTTCAAAATATTTAAACACGGCTACTCCCAGGCTTAGGACAATCAGAATAAATGTAGTTGTAGCTCCAATGCAGGATCCTGGAAGGCCCTGGCTGGAATACGAGTCATCTGGGTGATCTAGGGGAGGGGTGGGGGTGGCAGGACCCCTCCGTGGGGGTATTGGGACAGCAGGTCTTTACCAACAGAAGAAAGTCCATAATATTTTATCAGTCAATGCAGCCATACTGGTGTGTGCTGGCCAGACATGAGTTCTGGTTAACTCATGGGATATTAGTTCATTCATTCATTCTTTCATTCATTCCACATCCTATTTCTATCCCTCCCTCTGCATCCCTCACCCCGACACCAGCAACCTCTCCATCCTGTTTAATGTGCATCTTTTGGTTATTGGGATTTTTTTTTGCCAAGTGCATACTGTTTGGGGGACATATTTTTCCAACATTTTATTATGAAAATTTTCAAACATACAAAAAAGTCTAAAGCATTGTGCACACCCATATACCCGTGCTTCGATTCTACCATTAACATTTTACTATACTTGCTTTAAGTCATATCGATGCATCTATCCATTCCGCTGTCCATCCTTCAATCTATCTTATCTTTTGAAGCATTTCAAAATAAGTTGCATACATGGGAATACTTCAGGATGCATAGCATTAATTAGAGTGCAGTGACTCTTTACAGTTTAGAGGTAAAATTTACATACAACAAAATGCACTAGTCATAAATGTGCCCTTTGAAGAGTTTTGACCAATGCACACACCTGAGCAATCCAAATCCTTCTCAAAATATAGAATATTTCCATCACTGAAAAGGTTCCCTCATGTCCCTTTTCTATCAACCTGCGGGGGGCGCGTTAAAAAAATTTTACGCAAATAGCATGTTATTCTCTTAGTTTCCAGTCTGCTATGCAAATACCACACAGTGGGTTAGCTTAAACAACGGGAATTTATTGGCTCACGGTTCTAAAGCTAGGAGAAGACCAAAGTGGAGGTCTTTCTGCCCGAAGTCTGTAACATTCTCATGCTGGCTGCTGGTGATCCTTGGGGTTCTGTGGCTTGAAATCTTGCCTCAAGTGCCTCACATCATATGGCGATGTCCTCTCCTTTTGGCTTTCTCTTTCTAAGGCAGCCAGTGACAGGATTAAGATCCATTCTGATTCAAGTGGACTCACCTTAACTAAAAGCATCTTCAAAAGGTCCTATTTGCAATGTATTCACACTCACAGGAATGGGATTAAGATTAAGAACATGCTTTTTTCTGGGGTGCATAAATCAGTCTTCCATACTTCTCTGTGTCATTCTGTTTCTTGCTTTTTCCATTGACCACTCTGATTTTAAGAGCCACTCATGTTTCTTTGTGTACATCTAACACATTGCTTCTAATTGCTGCTTGTAACTGCACAGTTTATTTCTCTGGGAATAAGTAGGGTGGGCTATGAGACTGGAGACTCTGAACAATGCTATGATGGACATGCTGATGTTTCCTTCCTTGATCTTGATATATATATTTTTTTAATTTTTAATTTTTTAAATAATTTTTTTATTAGAGAAGTTGCAGGTTTACAGAAAAATCATGCAGAAAATACAGAGTTCCCATATACCCTTCCTTGTTATTAACACTATGCATTGGTGTGGTCCCTTTGTTACAATTCATGAAAGAATGTTATTATAATTTCACTTTAAACCATAGTCCGTAGTTTACACTAGGGTTCACTGTGTTGTAAAGGCTTATCTGGGTTTCTTTTTGTTCAATTTTATTGAGATATATTCACATACCATACAATCATCCACAGTGTACAATCAGTTGTTCACTGTACCATTATATAGTTGTGCAATCATCACAATTTTTGAACATTTTTTGTTACCACACACAAAAGAGAACAAGAATAGAAGTTAAAGTAAAAAAGAACACCCAAAACATCCCAAACCCCCCAACTCTCCCTATTATTCATTTACTTTTTGTCCTCATTTTTCTATTCATCTGTCCAAATACTATATAAAAGGGGTGGGAGCCACAAAGTTTTCACAAACACACAGTCACACACTGTAAGTTATATAGTTATGTATATAACTGGGTTGCAGTTCAATAGTTTCAGGTATTTCCTTCTAGCTATTCCAATACACTAAAAACTAAAAAGGGGTATCTCTGTAAAGCATAAGAATAACCTCCAGAATGACCTCTCTACTCTGTTTGAGCTCTCTCAGCCACTGAAACTTTATTTTGTTTCCTTTTACTTCCCCTTTTTGGTCCAAAAACACTTCCTCAATCCCATGATTCCAGGGCCAAGCTCATCCCCGCAAGTCATATCCTACATTGCCAGGGAGATTTACACCCCTGGGAGTCAAGTTCCACATAAGGGGGAGGGCAGTGAGTTACCTGCAGTGTTGGCTTAGAGAGGGAGGCCACAGCTGAGCAACAAAAGATGTTCTCTGGGAGTGACCCCTAGGCATAATTTTAAGTAGGCGTAGCCCCTCCTTTGCAGTAACAAACTTCATAAAGGCAAGCCCCAAGGTCAAGGTTTCGACTTTCTAAATTGGTAGCCCCCAATGCTTGTGAGAATATTATTAATTCCCTGAGTGGGGAATTTAATATTTCCACATTTTCCCCCAGTCCTTCAAGGGGGCTTTACAAATACGTATTTGTTCTCTGCCCAAATTACTCTGGGATATATTGGGGCTTCTCACTAACCTGTACAAACCAACCAGATTTCACTCCCTATTCAACATTCCATGTAATTATATTGTTTGAATAAACTGACCATACAAATTAAATTATATAGTGTGTTACAAAAAATATAGATTTTTCACATAACGAACATCTCTTCCTTTGGTCTCACACAGAAGTTGAAGTTTTTAAAATACCATCAATATTGTCCTTTACCCTTTAGTCTAATCTCTTTTTTCAGACTCTTTATAAAATTTGCTGTATGGGGTAATGCTGACATTCATAGCTGCCAGACTCTGGCTCTGAATCTCAGGTGTCACACAGATATCCAAAGTTCCAGGGACCAACCAGATTATACATAAAGAGCTCAGCATCTCAGAATTTAGAAATAACCATTACAACTCAGGAATAGATGTAACTGCTATAAGAGCTTACAATTTAGGAACATTTACAATAAGCCTTCCCCTGATAACCTGTGCTCTCAGACTCAATTCTCAGAGCTTGCACATCATAGTTAGTCCATATTAGCGAAACATTGTAATGTTTTTCTTTTCATTTCTGGTTTATTTCACTCAACATACTGCCCTCTATGCCCATTCACCTCACAACTTCACACCTTCTTGTAGCAGCTCAATATTCCATTGTATGTATACACCACAGTTCACCATTCTGTGCATCAGTTGGTGTACTCTTAGGCCACCTCTTCCATCCACTGCAGATCGTGAATACTGACACCATAAACCCCACTGTGCAAATGTCCGTTTGTGTCCCTCTTTTCAGTTCTTCCAAGTATATACCAAACAAGTTGCAGGACCATATGGCAACCCCATGCTTAGTTTCCTGTGGAACCACCGCATTGCCCTCCAGATGGGTTGCAGTGTTCTACTTTCCCTGCCAAAGGTGATTAGGTACATCCTTTTCTCCATAATTTCTCCAGCACTTGTATCCCTCTGTTTATTTTTTAGATGGTTTTATTCACACACCATACATTCCATCCTAAGTAAACAATCAGTGGTCTTTGATCCATTTGGAACTGAAAAAAAAATTCAATGGTTCCCTGTATAATCACATAGTTAATGCATTTATCAACACTATCTATATAAGGTCATTTCCATTTCTTCCCCAAAGAAAGAGGAAAAGGCAAAAATAAAAGTATAAAAAGAAAAGAAAAAGAAAGAAAAAAATGACAACTACAAAACAACAAAAGAAAAAATACAATACAATACAATAAACAATTGAATGTATGCTTTGTATGACTGCATGGTATGTGAATATATCTCAATAAAAATGAATTAAAAAAATAAAATCCAATTAAAAAGTCAGACAACAACACTAACGCCAAGAATCCCATACCCCTCCCTTATATCCCACTCTTATAGACATTTAGCTTTGGTATATTGCTTATGTTACAATTAATGTAATGGAAGCACATTACAATATTACTGTTAACTATAGACTCTAGTTTGCATTGATTGTATTTTCCCCCAATACCTCTCCATTTTTAACACCTTGCAAAGTTGACATTCATTTGTTCTCCCACATGTAAAAACATTTTTGTACATTTAATCACAATCATTGACCACTCTAGGTTTCACTAAGTTATACAGTCCCAGTCCTTATCTTCTATCTTTCCTTCTGGTGTCCTACATGCCCCTAACCTTCCTCTTTCAACCATACTCGCAGTTATCTTTGTTCAGTGTACTTTACATTATTGTGCTACTCACCTAATATTGTGCTCCAAACCTCTCTCTCCTGTCTTTTCCTATCTGTCTGGAGTGCTTCCTTTAGTATTTCCTATAGAGCAGGTATCTTGTTCACAAACTCTCTCAGTGTCTGTTTGTCTGAGAATATTTTAAACTCTCCCTCATTTTTGAAGGACAGTTTTGCCAGGTATAGAATTCTTGGTTGGCAGTTTTTCTCCTTCAGTATCTTAAATATCTCATACCACTGCCTTCTCACCTCCATGGTTTCTACTGAGAAATCTGCACACAGTCTTATTGAGCATCCCTTGTATGTGATGGATCGCTTTTCTCTTGCTGCTTTCAGAATTCTCTCTGTGTCTTTGACATTTGATAATCTGATTATTAAGCGTCTTGATGTAGGTCTATTCAGATCTATTCTGTTTGGGGTATGCTGTGCTTCTTGGATCTGTAATTTTATGTCTTTCTTAAGAGATGGGAAATTTTCAGTGATTATTTCCCCCATTATTGTTTCTTCCCTTTTCCTTTTCTTCTCATTCTGGGACACCCATGACATGTATTTTTGTGTACTTTATGTTGTCATTCAGTTCCCTATGATGCTGCTCATAGTTTTCCATTCTTTTCCCTATCTGCTCTTTTGTATGTAGGATTTCAGATGTCCTGTCTTCCAGTTCATGAATCTTCTTCTGCCTCTTCAAATCTGTTGTATGTCTCCTTTGTGTTTTTCATCTCTTACATTGTGCCTTTCATTCCCATAATTTCTGCCAACTTTTTTTCAGACTTTTGAGTTCTTCCTTATGTTCACCCAATGTCTTCTTTATAGTCTTGATCTCTTTTGCCTTATCTTCCCTCAACTCATTTATTTTTTTATTGATTTAGGAGATTTGTTTTATTAATAATTAGTTGTTTCAATTCCTGTCTCTCAGTTGAAGTGTAGGTTTGTTCCTTTGACTGGGATGTATCTTCATTTTTCCTAATGTGAGCCATAATATTTGTTGTCTAGGCATCTGGTTTCCTTGATTACCCCAATCAGATTTTTCCAGACCAGATGGGCCCAGTTCTCAGGAGGAAGATTTAATCAGTATCAAGTTTCCCTGAGAAGCAAGTTGTCAGACTTTGCTGTGAGGGCTCTAGACTCAGTGCTTTCCCAGTCCTGTCCAGCAGGTGGCACTTGCCAGCCCACAGCTCCCCTCTGGTGTAAAGAGGTGCAGTCTCTTTAATTCTCAGTAGACTCTGTTGGGATGGACCCTGAGGATGTCAGAAGCCAAGCTTAAGTTGTTTCTGGTTACCCCCACCAAAGGCCCTGGGGTCTGAATTCTTTGAGGGAGGGCAGCTACTTGAGTTGAGCCCCACCCCCCTTTTCTTAGGGAAGATACACCCTTTAGGGAGTTATCTTCTACACTTGAATTCCTCCTTTGTCTCTCTTACTTTGTTAACTCCACCCTTGCCTGGGTCAAGGCTGACAATTGAAAATGCCTGAGGCTTTCTCTAATGAGCTGCTTAGAATGAGAGGAAAAAAAAAGGAAAAAGAGCAAAAGCCCCTTTTCAGAGCCAGTCCCCAGCCCCCAAGTTCCACCAGTCGACTGGTTTTGGTACCCGGTTCTCTGTGCCCCTTTTCTTGGGATACAGCTGTTTTCCAGTATTCTAAGCTCAGCCTTCTCCAAAATCCTCTGTTTTTATTTGTGTATGTATTTTTTTTCCATCATCCCTGCCTCCTCTCTGCTGGGAGGAACCTCAGATTTCTTTCCTGTTTGCTCTGGGTTTATCTGTGCTTATAGCTTGTATTTAGTAGTCCAGAGTTGTAATTGAAACCATAATTGGAGCTTGGTTGAGTTACTTTCTCTCACTCCAGGTAACCAACTTCTTTTCTCCAAAGGGAAGTGTTTCAGTTTAGCCTGCCATGCCAGTGGGGGAGGGACACTGGCTCTGCAGTTTGCAGAGTGCTTTACTTACAGTTCTAAGCTGCAATCTCAGCCATTACACCCATCCCAGGCTGGTATACAAATGTGTGTCTAGTCACGGATGTCCCCCAACAGTTGTTCCAGACTATTTACTAGTTGCTCCTGCCTACTTACTAGTTGCTTTAGAGGATTAACTAAATTCCACACCTCCCTATGCCATCATTTTGCCCTGCCTCCGGCCTATTGTTTAATTTGATTTTTATTCTAGTAACATATATACACCTGCTATTTCCCCTCTTAACCACCTTTTCAAATATACAATTCAGTCATGTCAATCACATTCACAATGTAATGCTACTATCACCACTATCCATTACCAAGACCTTTACATTACCCCAAAGAGAAATCTGCACCATTTAAGCACTAACTTCCTATTCCCTACCCTCTCTCTGGAAACCTGTATTCCAGGTTCTGAGTCTATGAACTTGCTTATTCTAATTATTTCATATCGGTGAGATCATACAATATTTCACCTTTTCCGTGTTGCTTATTTTACTCAACATTATGTCTTCAAGGGTCATCCATGTTGTAGCATGCATCAGAACTGCATTCCTTTTTTTACAGCTGAATAATATTCCATTGTAGGAATATACCACATTTTGTTTATCCACTCATCTGCTGTTGGACACTTGGGTTGCTTCCATCTTTTGGTAATTGTGAATAATGCCACTAGGAACATCAGAGTGAAAATATCTGTTCAAGACCCTGTGTGCCGGTTTGAATGTATTGTGTCCCCCA
Source organism: Choloepus didactylus (assembly GCF_015220235.1). Classification (NCBI taxonomy): domain Eukaryota; kingdom Metazoa; phylum Chordata; class Mammalia; order Pilosa; family Megalonychidae; genus Choloepus; species Choloepus didactylus. The sequence continues at coordinate 19,090,303 of NC_051333.1, forward strand.
AATGCCATTATCTTTGTGGTCTTGTGTGGGGCAGACCCTTGGGTGCTGGTTGGATTTGCTTGGAGTGTGCCCCACCCAGCTGTCGGTGATAATTTTGATGAGATGTTCCCATGGAGGCTTGGCCCCACCCATTCGGGGTGGGCCTTGATCGGTGGAGCTATATAAATGAGCTGACTCAAAGAGGAAAGAGAGTGCAGCTGGGAGTGATGTTTTGAAGAGGAGCAAGCTTGCTAGAGAGGAACGTCCTGGGAGAAAGCCGTTTTGAGGCCGGAGCTTTGGAGCAGACGCCAGCTGCCTTCCTAGCTAGCAGAGGTTTTCTGGACACCATTGGCCATTCTCCAGTGAAGGTACCCGATTGCTGAGGTGTTACCTTGGACGTTTTGTGGCCTTAAGACTGTAACTGTGTAGTGAAATAAACCCCCGTTTTATAAAAGCCTATCCATCTCTGGTGTTTTGCATTCTGCAGCATTAGCAAACTAGGACACCCTGCTTTCCATTCTTTGGGGTATATACCTAGAAGTAGGATTGCTGGATAATATGGTAATTCTATACTTAACTTCCCAAAGAATCACCAAACTATTTTCCACAGTGTTAATAATAAGGATGTGCCTGTGGGTTTTACATTCCCACCAACAATTAACAAGTGTTCCTATTTCTCCACATCCTCTCCAATACTTATTTTCCATTTTTGTAAATAGTAGCCATGCTAGTGGGCATGAAATGTTATTTGTGGTTTTCATTTGCATTTCCCTAATAGCTAATTATGTTGAGGAGTTTTTCATGTGTTTTTGGCCATTTTTCTACCTTCCTTGGAGAAATGTCTATTCAAGTCTTTTGCCCATTTTTAAATTGGGTTGTTTGCCTTTTGTTGTGGAGTTGTAGGATTTCTTTACATAGTCTAGATATTAAATGCTTATAGGAAATGTGGTTTCCAAATATTTTCTTCCATTCTGTAGGCTGTCTTTTTATTTTCATGACAAAGTCCTTTGATGCACAAAAGTTTTAAATTTTCATGAAGTTCCATTTATCTATTTTTTCTTTTCTTGCTTGTGCTTTCAGTATAAAGTCTAAGAAGCCATTGCCTAACACAAGGTCCTGAGATGCTTCCCAGTGTTTCTTCTAGGAGTTTTATAGTTTGGTTCTTATATATAGGTCTTTTGTCCATTTTTAACCAATTTTTCTATATGGTGTGAGGTAGGGGCCCACCTTCATTCTTTTGCATATGAATATCCAGTTTTCCAAGTCCCATCTGGGACTCCCATAATGCATATATTGGTACATTTGGTGGTATCCTACAGGTCTCTTAGGCTCTGTTTGCTTTTTAAAATTCTTTTTTTTTTTTTCTGTTCCTCAGCTTGAATCATTTCAATTGTCTTGCCTTTGAGCTCACTGATTCTTTCTTCTATTAGCTCCAATCTGCTGTTGACATCCTCCAGGGAATTTTTAATTTCAGTTATTGTTGTCTTCAACTCCAGGATTTCTGTTTGGTTCCTTTTTAAAATTTTTCTTTATTGAGACTCTCATATTGCTCATTCCATGTTTTCCCAATATCCTTTAATTCTCTCTCCATTTTTTCTTTTATCTCCTTGAGCATATGAGGATCATTTTTTAAAAGTCTTTGTTTGGTATATCTAAAGTCTTGTCTTCTTCATTGATGGTTTCTGGATTTTTATCTTGTTCCTTTGGATGGGCCAGCACTTCCTGTTTCTTTGTTTGTCTTGTCATCTTTTATTACATGCTCTACATTTTAGTATTTTTAATTGTTAACTCTGGGATTTAGTTCCTGAGCTATCTATTCCTTAATTTTATACCCAAGTAGTTATAGGACAGAGATTTCCTTGTGTGGCAAGAGCTAACAAAAACAATCCAAAGCAAAAAACACCTTTCACAGTTTTTGCAAATTGGCTCTGCCAGTTTGGCGGGTGACATCTTTCAGAGTTTAGTCCCTCTATCAAGAAGATCAGCCTGAGACAAATGCAAAGTGTAGGAACCTCTCTGTCCTTTCTGAGCCTGCCTCTTGTCCTGAACTTGTGCTTTGTTTTGGCCTCCCCAATACCATCACACCTGGTTCTCCTCTTTCTTCCCCATCAGCTCCTTCTCAACCTTTGTTGGGTTTTTCTCTGCTTGTCTCTTAAATATGGAGGCTCCCCAGGGCTAGGTCCTGGCTCCCTCCCCTCTTACTCCTTACCTCATGGCTCTTCACACCCACCCCTGCAGCCTCAGATTCCTGATTGCCCACCTTTTGGTCTCCAGCCCCAGCCCTTTCCCCGGGCCCTAGACACACAGTCTCCTGGGCACTTCCCCTGGACATCCCCCCAGGCCCCTCACACCTCCTGAGTCCCACACTGGCCTCAATGTCTCCCCAAACCTTCCCCTCATTCCTGTCCCCATCTCAGAGGCAGCCCTACCATACTCATCCCTAGATGAGAGCCCCCCCATTCCCTGATTTCACAGCACAATTCATGACTGTCCCATTCACTGCTATATCCCCAGCCTTTGGCACCTGGTCAACATGTGTTGAATGAATAAATGAATGAATGAATGAATGAATCAGGTGATTTTTTAAAAGGTACATTAATAGTGGAGAATGTATTTATCACCCGTAACATGCCAGGCATTACCCTAAGTGCTTTACACATGTTAGAGGGAAACATTTATTGCCCTTGAGTGGGTCGAGTGATGGTTAAAAACCCAGACTTTGAGGCTAATAGGCTGAGGTTCAAATCCCAGGTCTGCCCCTGATTAGCTGTGTAACTTCAGACAAGTGACTTCACCTCTCTCTGCCCCAGTTTCCCCATGTGTAAAATAGAGATAACAGTCCCTACCTCAGAGGGATGTGAAGTTTAAATGAGTTAACATTTGGTGAGTACCTGAAATAACAAACTGGCTCCGAGTAACTCTTGGATGAGGGTGGGTGTTATCTATAGGGAGCCCCACCAGCTGCTCACACCCCAGAGCTCCCCAAGACTAGGCTGGAGCCAGGGGGAGAGCATTCTGATTGGAGAAAAGGTAACTGAGCAGTTTCCCCCAGCGTATCCCTCTTCCGGGAGAGTAATTTCTACTCCCTGGACTGGGAGGTTCCCACATCCCAGCTAACCTTCCCCGGGTGGGGTTCCCTGAGCAGGGCTAGGCTGATGTCATTCACAATTCACATGGATCCAGGGGAAGATAAAGCTTGATGCCCCACCTGTTCCTCTTTCTTTTACTTCTCAGTTTCTTCAAACCCAGCTGGAGTCCTTTGAGTCACCAGCAGCTCAGATTAGCCCTTTTGAATCTTCATAACAAGACTGTGATTTAGGGATGGTTATTATTCTCACGTTACAAATTTATAAATTCCCCAATTGTTTATTGAACATGTATCCTGTGCCAGGAACTGTGCTGGGTCAAGAGGAGACGATGAAGACCAAGACATAGAAAATCTATGTCCCCGAGACACTTCCTTGCTAGCTGGGTGCCAGAGACACTCAATAATGAAAACAAAAGTCAATATGTAACATATTAAGTATTGATAAGGGAAAAGTGGGGAAAAATAAGACTGAGGAAGGGAGATGGTAGGGGGTTGCAAATTCAAACCAGGAAAAACCTCACTGAGAAGGTGACCTTGAAACAAAGACTTGAAGGAGGGGTGGGAACATGGCAAGTGGATATCTGGGAGAAGTGTTCCAGGTAGATGGGGCAAGGTACAGCCAGAGCAAAGGACCTGGGGTGGGAAACCACTTGGCACGTTCAAGGAATAGCAGGGAGGCCAGTGTGGCTGTAGCAGAGTAGCTGGTTAGGCTGGAGGAGATGGGCAGAGAAATCAAGGGGCCAGAGCAGGTGGCCTTGTGGGCTGCTGCCAAGGAGGACTTGGACATTCGATGAAGATGCTAAGGTCCTAAGGGGAGGAAGGCAGCCACTATTCCTAAGCACTTGACACATGTCCATTCCAAGTCGCTTCAGCTCTCCAAGCTTCAGTCTCCTCACTGGCACATGGGGTTTGGAATAACACCTATCTGCCAGGATCATCGGGAGGATTAAATGAGAGGCTATATTAGGTCATCTTTAATTATAACAATGAGAGAATGTGCTGAGTGCTTATTATGTGCCGGCCCTGTCTCGGCCTTCATATGGCCAGGCACATCACGTAAGTCAAGCCATTTGATCCATGAGGTGGTGCTATGTCATCTCCACTTTACAGAGGGGAAAGCTGAGGTCCAGAGAGGTCAGATGACTTGTTCAAGGTCACACAGTAAGTGGTGGAGCCAGGATCTGAACCTGGATTCTAGGCTCATAATCACTGCATTATACTTCAATATATAGTTATCTCTCTGTTATTGCTCCTTTCAGTCTTTCTGACAATTACTAAACTTTTTTCCTCTGCCCAATCATGGGGGAATTGGAGACTTAGGGATCGGGTGGCCCTGAGCCCCTCTCACCTCCCCTGCCACCCCCCAGGACCTCCGGCTCTCCTGCCTCAGTGCTGAGCAGAACCGGCATCTCCGGGCCTCTCTGAGCCGCTTGCACCGGGTGGTACAGGTAACACCTCCCGCCATGGCCTGGCTCCCTGCACCTGCCGGGCCCCTGGGACTCTGACCACGGTCTCTGCCCCCAGCATGCCCGGGCCCAGGACGTGAGGCTCCTGGTGGACGCCGAGTACACCTCGCTGAACCCTGCGCTCTCTCTGCTGGTGGCCGGCCTGGCCGTGCGCTGGAACTGCCCCAGCGAGGGTGGGCCCTGGGTGTGGAACACGTACCAGGCCTACCTGAAGGTGCGTGGCGGGGTCCGGGGGGCTGCGGGCTCTGGGGGACCTCGAGCTGGGCTCCCAGCGCCCCTAGCCCGACTGGCCCACCTGCTCTGCCAGGACACACACGAGCGCCTGCAGCGGGACACCAAGGCCGCAGACCGGGCCGGCCTGGCCTTTGGAGTCAAGCTGGTCCGAGGGGCCTATCTGGACAAGGAGAGAGAGGTTGCCCGGCTCCAGGGCACTGAGGACCCCACTCAGCCTGACTATGAGGCCACCAGTCGGAGGTAGTTCTGGGCCAGGCCAGGCTCTGCGGGAACAGTAACAACATCTAGCATTTAACCAGGGCCGAACCCGCTGGCCAGCGCTGAGCAGTGCACAGCTCAATCCCTCACCTTCCTCCATCTTTACTTTTCAGTAGCTTCTCAGGGGGCCTTACCTGCCCCCGAGATCAAAAACTGGAACACTCCCACACCCACTCTCTGTCCTCTTCCTGGATTTATTTGTCCCCTTAGCATTTACCAGCATCTGAGTTTCTATATAGTTTAGTATTCAATTGCTCATTTCTGTCTCTCCCACTAGAATGTGGGCCCAGGAGGGCAGGGGTCTCTGATTTGTTCACTGTTGAACCACCAGTTTAAAATCACACCTGCTACCTGATAAGCACTCAGTATATACCTGTTGAATGAATGAACAAACAACCCCAAGCGGTAAGTACTACTATTATCCCCATTTCACAGAGGAAGAAACTGAGGCACAGAGAGGGAGAATCATTTACCTGAGATCACACAAATCATTAGTGGCAAGGCCAGGATTTCAGCCCAGGCAGGCTGCCTCAAGGACCTGTATTCTCAATCACCTGTGCTGGAGACCTGATATCGGGGAGCTCCTGGGGCCTCTTATCCCATGGCTCTGATGAGAAGGAATTCATTCGTTCAACACACACTCAGTGACCACCTGATATAGATCAGGACCTGTGCCAGAACCTCATCACAGCCCCTGTCCATTTGACAGTGGATCAAAGAGAGGCTCATAGAGCTCAGGGACTTACCCAAGGTTACAGGGCATGTGGCCAAGCCATGACTGAAACCCGGGCTCGCCTCCAAGGCCCAAGAGAGTTCCTAGGCACGTCTGTGTCCCATTGGCTTAGTAATTAGTACCATTAAGTTTTAAAATTGAGATATAATTTGCATACCATAAAACTTGCAATTTTAAAGTATACAATTCAGTCATTTTTGGCATAACATCAAGGTTGTGCAACCATCACCACTATCTAATTCCAGAACATTCTCACTACCCCAAAAAGAAACTCCATGAGCAGTCATTCCCCATTGTACCCCCCAGCCCTGGCAACCACGTGGTCACTCTCTGTCTCTATGGATTTGCCAATTCTGGGCATTTCACATGCACAGAATCATACAGTATGTGGTCTTTTGGTCTGGCTTCCTTCACTCCGCATTGCAAGGCTCATCCATGCTGTAGCACGTATCAACACTTCCTTTTCATGGCTGAATAATATTCCATTGCATGGACATACCGCATTTCCTTTCTCCATTCATCAGCTGATAGACATTTGGGATATTTCTACTTTTTAGCTATTGTGAATAATGTCACTATAACGCTCATGTACAAGTTTTTGTGTGAACATACACTCTCAATTCTCTTGGGTGTGTACGTAGGAGTGGAATTACTGGGTCACATGGTAATTCTATGTTTAACTTTTTGAGGAACTGCCAAACTGTTTTCCACAGTGGCTGCCCTATTTTACATTCTTACCAGCCATGGATGAGGGTCCCTATTTCTCCACATCTTCTCCATCATGGTACTATTAAGTTTTTAATATAGATTTTGAATAAATAGTAAATTCATATGGTTCAAAAAACAAAATGGTATGTAAATGGACACACAGAGGCTCCTGGCTCCCAACCACAGGTAACCACCTGTGCTAGTTTCTCACATGTGTTCCTGAAGCTCTTTATGTATATACAAGCAAACACAAAAGAGATTTTCTTATCCCCCTCCCCCCTTTTTGGGGAGCACAAAAAGCCTCATACATACTGTTGTGGTTTGCTAAAGCTGCCATTATGCAAAATACTAGAAATGGATTGGCTTTTATAAAGGGTATTTATAAGGTTACAAATTTACAGCTCTAAGGTCATAAAAGTGTCCAAACTAAGGCATCAACAAGAGGATACTGTCACTGAAGAAAGGCCAGTGGTGTCTGGAACACCTCTGTCAGCTGGGAAGGCATGTGGCTGGTGTCTGCTGGTCCTTTGCTCCTGGGTTCTGGTTTCAAATGGCTTTCTCCAAAATGTCTGTGAGCTTCTGTCTCTCTTAGCTTCTCTCTCTCAGCTCCTATGCATCCTTGCTTGCTCTTTAAGTGTTTAGGGGTCCTCTCTTAGCTTTTCCAGGGCAAACTGGGCTTCATCTCTTAGCTTAGCATCTCCAAACATCTTTCTGTCTGCATCTCCAACTGTCTGGGTCTGGGTCAGCTCTCAGCTGCCTTAAGGGCTCCAGTAAACTAATTCAGACCCACCTTGAATGGGTGGGGTCACACGTCCATGGAAATAATCTAATGAAAAGGTCCCTCCCACAATTGGGTGAGTCACATCTCCATGGAAACAACATAATCAAAAGATCCCACCCACAATAAGTCTGCCCCCACAAGACTGGATTAAAAGAACATGGCTTTTCTCGGGGACATAATAGATCCAAACCAGCACACCTACACACCACTCTGAACCTTGCTTTCCCACTCCCCTGCACATCTTCAAGGCAGTAAAGTGGAGTGGTAATAAATCTGGACTCCGGAACACCCGACAGCCTGGGATCAAATCCCAGCTCGGCCACTTGCAGACAAGAGCCCTCCTTACCCTCCCTCAGCTTCCGTCTTCCCCTCTGTACAATGAGGATAGTAAACACCCACTGCCTCACACAGCTGATCTGAGGAATCAATGAGCCAGGATATGAGTGTCAGGCAGGGTTCCAGAGGAGAGAGAATTCCACGCAAAGCGGTTTAACTGAAGAGGATTTAGTGAAGGGACTACAGAAGTGTGTTAGGGGAACTCTCCAGAAATGTTGGGGCACCCAAGAACTCACAAGAGGGGAAGGCTGTTACAACCCCAGTGCTGAAGCTGAGGAAGATGAGCAGCTGGCAGGAATTGTGGGGAGCAGAGGGGGCTGAGGTGTGAACTCCCCTGGGCTCTCTCTTCTCCTGCCTCTGGTCTCCTGGCCAGGACCCCTCGGGTGAGCATGACATAAGAAGCCAGCTTCCCAGGGGGCTGAGCAGGGCAGAGGACAGATCTGGGGGGGGCAGTGGAGGACTACCACAGAAGAAGTACATCAGGGTTGCCTGGCCCCCGGAAAACTCACAAAGCATCCATCAGTCTCTGTACTCTTCCATATTAGTTCCCAGACCATGTCCTCCTCTTCTTCAGAGACCTGGCGCATGCCCCAGACTCTTCTCACATGCCCCAGGTCCTTTGTCCCCACTTAGGGACATGTGGGTCATTTCTAAGCTTGTTCTGTAAACACTGCCACAGTGAATAACCGTGGGAAAGCGTCACCTTGTGCACATGCTGTGGCCCTTTCCTGTGAGACTGCTGTGGTGCCAAGGGCTTTTGGCACCCGCACCTCATTCCATCTCCACCGCAGCACTGTCCGGTAAACTCAGGTTGCTACAGAAGAGGAAAATGGCTCAGAGAAGGGATGCCACTTGCAGCTGATGCAGGTGGCAACATGAGGACACTTTCTGACTCCAGAGACCCTGCCCTACTGGCACCCACCTCCCCGGGGGACGGCAGGAATCCCCACTCCCCAGGGCCGGGCCCTCGCCAGGTGACCTGGCTGAACCGAGCGTGTCCCCGCAGTTACAGCCGCTGTTTGGAGCTCATGCTGACCCACGTGTCCCGCCGGGGCCCCTGGTGCCAGCTCATGGTGGCTTCCCACAATGAGGAATCCGTTCGCCAGGCAACCAAGCGGTATGAGGCGGGGCAGGGGAGACAGATGCCCACCGGAAGGTCCCTTTCCATCCTCTCCTGAGCTCTCACACTGGGCACAGGCGGAAGGTGGTGGAGGTGAAATAAGGGAGGAACAGTGGGGCATCAGCAGGTTCGGGGGGGCTCTGGGTGGGGGGATTCAAAATATCTAACCCCCACCGCTCCCAGGCCTCGTGTGGCTGGAGCACTGCAGCGGGAGCCTGTAGGCCCTTGGCAACACAAGGCATCACCCCTTATTTGCTGGAGCATGGGAGATCTGAGGGCTCCAGGGAACAGACTGGGACTCCCTGGGGGCTCTCAGAGCAGTGATTTATCATTGAGTTTGCAAGTATTTCAATATTTGAGTACATGAAACAGCCCTATGGGTGTGCAATGGCTGATCTGCCCTCTGGCTCCAGCCGCTGCATGACTGAGGGTGTGTCCTTTTCCGTTTAGCATGTGGGAACTGGGCATTCCTCCGGATGGACCCGTCTGCTTTGGACAACTTCTAGGGATGTGTGACCACGTCTCCCTGGCACTGGGTATGTGACCGACCACCCCCCTTCCCAGCCCCAGGCCTCATTGCCTCCCAGCCAGATCCCTGCAGCTGGCCCAGCCTCCGCCTCCTTCCCCAGAGACCCGCTGTTCCCGCAGCTGAAGGCCTGGCAGGCCAGCGTCTCTGCTGTCGGCTGTTTTTGCTGCTTCTCCATCATGGTGTCTTGCTTCTTGGGTGCTCTGTTATCTTTACCGTGCTACTCCCCAGGGCCTGAGAAGAGAGGATTTATGTTTTCCTCTGCCAGGTCCCAAGGGGTACAAAACCACTCTCTACCCTAAATTCACAGCTTTGAGGTTTTTTGAGGCATCCCACTGAGGCAAATTTGGGCTGCAAATCTGTGAAGAGGCTAATCCACAGCTGCAGCCTCTGAGGGATGGATTTTTCTGATTTCTTCCTGGCTGTGCTTGATGCCAAGCCCCCTCCCTGGGGGAAGGTCCCCTTTGTAACTCTCACATCAGTCAGATTTTGGGTCTCTGAGTCTGTACCCCTAAACTCTGCAAAGTCATCACCAAACAGCTCGATTTTGCTTTCAGGGAAGACGTGCCTTCCGGTGCAAACCCTCCTTCTCCTGGTTGTTCTCACTTTCTCTTAATTCTTGGATTAATAATTCCTTACTCTCTTGGAGGCATGTTAATAATTTTAAGCATATACTTTTAAATGATTGCTCTAGAAATTTTAGGGTTTTTTTTTTCAGTGGGAAAGTCTGTCCAACTCACCCATTCTGTCACGTTCCTCAAGCCGGAGCCCACACCCTGCCCACCCTCTCTCCCAGGGCAGGCTGGCTATGCAGTGTATAAGTCCATCCCCTATGGCTCCCTGGAGGAGGTGATCCCCTACCTGATCCGGAGGGCCCAGGAGAACCGGAGTGTGCTGCAGGGCGCCCACCGGGAACAGGAGCTGCTCGGCCAAGAACTGCGGCGGAGGCTGCTAGGGGGGCGCTAAGGGGACCCCCTCTGCAACCCCAGGGCCACGTGGTCAATAAAAGTCCCCAGCTACCGCCCAGGCTGCTGCCCTGCACTGACGCCGCCTCCTGGGGGGTGGGGGAGACGGGAGCTCCTTGCGACTGCAGTCAACCCAAGCTGGGGGGGGGTCTCTGCAGCAACAAGGGGGTCTTTAGAGGACCTGAGAGCATAGCAAGGGCACCAGACAAAGAGTAATGAATGCTCCCTCCATCCTGTCCTGGGATGGGCCTGGGCTCTGTCTACTTGGGCCTTCAATGGCTGACTCAGGAAATTTCTTCACCCCAGTGGGTGTCCATTTCATAGGTGAAGAGCAGACACTGGGGCACTGAAATTAAGAGGCTAAATCCAGGCCACACATTCAGGAAGGACAGAGGGAAGAGCCAAACATCTCTCTTTAACAGGTATTTTTCTGAGGCCCTAATGCTGGGGACACAAGAGTGACAAAGACGACCCCAGCCTTGCCTGGTGGTAGTGGGGGGGGGTTCCAGTGGGGGTTGACAAACCCATCTTCTGACAGTGAGAGCCCAGAGTGACCAGGACGGGGACTGGAAGGCACAGGCCGGTGTGATCAGGGCTACGTTGGGGGAGACCCAGGGGCTGCAGGAGGCACCTGATCCAGGCTGGTGGTGACCAAGAGGGCTTTCCAGAGAATGCATAAGAGCAATATTGAGAAGAATGTTCACCTTCAAGGGCTTGTGCAGAAACGAGACATGTGAACCTGTCTGAGAAGGGGGCAGGAAGGCTGGAAGGGGCGGGCAGGGCCAGATGATGCAGTCTTAGACTCTGCCCAGGTGCACTGGGGAGCCAGGGAGGGTTTCATGCAGGGGAGGGTCAGGGTCAGGTTTGGCTGCCACGGAGAGAGGGGCCCAGAGGAGGGAGACTGAGGTTGGGAACTCAGGGGAAGCCAGGGCAGGTTATCTGGGGAGGTTGGAGCAGGATGGAGCTGAGGAGAGGGGAGGAGGGGGCAAGTGGAAGGACAGTCAGGAGGCTGAGTGATGGGCAGGACTGGAGGGAGATGTCCAGGGTGGGGTCCCCGACTCTGGCTTGGAGAGGGGGACAGTGGGGCCAATGCTGAGACAGGGACCAGAGGAGGGGCAGGTTTGGGGAGATGCTGAGGTCAGTGTTGGGTGTGAGAGTCCCGTGACATCCAGGGAAAGGCATCCAGGACACCACGGAGTCCCCAGGTCTGGGGTTCAAGAGAGAGGATGCAGCAAGGATAGAAAGAAGCATCTGCGGGGTACGTGAGAAGCATGGGAAGAAGACAGCCCAGGGACAGCTATAGGACGGGCGCGATGCCTCGGAATAAGTCTTGGAGTTAGGGGATGTTCACGGATGAGCCCAAAGCTCTGAGGCGGACACCGCAGACTGCCCTGAAGTCACCCCAGGACTGTGGCGACCACACTCTGGGGACGGAAACTACTGCGCAAGAGAGGCAGGAGGGCTTTGATGCGCATGCGCCCAGGGTTCCCGCCCAGACTCCACAACTTGTGCGCCCGGGGTCACGGGGCATCACGTGGGGACCATCAGCAGAGCCTAACGGTAGGTGCGAAGCCATCTGGACTGAGGTCTGGGCCGGAGGAAGCCCTAAGAGCTAACTGGGCCCTCAGATCTCCAGCAGACCCCGCCCCCAGCCCGCAGATGCCCCCTCTCGGTGCCCCTTCCCTCTGACCCCGCCTACAGCTCTCAGACTCCACCCCCAGTCTGCAAACCCCACCGGGACGCGCAGACCCTCGCCTTATCAATTCCTTATTATCAGATCCGACCCTGCAGGCCCTGCCCCCAGCCCACAGACAGTCCTCAGACCCCTCCCTCCCCTCGCAGCCTGCTGACCCCACCCCCAGCCCTCAGGCCCCGCCCCCGCCGGCAGCCCCGCCCCCTCCTGGCTGGCTCTCAGGGCGCTGCGGGAGGGCGCGTCCTCGCTCGGATCCTGAAGCCCCTCTTCTCCCGGCCCTCAGCCCGCAGACTCCCTTGGGCCCCCCGCCTTCCTGCAGGCAGCTCTCCCAGCCCGCAGAGCCCACCCCTTCGCACTGAGACGCCTCCCTCCGCCTCGGACCCGGCCGGCCTGCCCTCCCCGTCGCAGAACCCACCGCCAGCTCTGACTCTGCTGCTTCTGACCTGGTCCCCGTCGAGTGAGCCCTTAGATGCCCTCACCGCCCTCTTTCTGCCCCGTGGAGCTGGGCTCCGTTGGGGATCCGGAAGCCCTGGTGGGCCGCCTGCACCGCCTGGCTATGGCCGGGGGCCCGGGCTGGAGATTGGCCCGGCTCCTGCGGAGAGGTGAGAGCGCCCGCGGGGACCGAAGGGCGGTGGTGGGGTGAGCCCGACCTGGGTGGCCGTGTCTGAAATCCAGGTGACTGGGCTGAGGCAGACGCCGTTCAGGCTGGCCTGGAGGAAGAGGTGGTGCGGAGTCCCGCGTCTATGGGAGCCCATCAGGGCTGCAGAGCTGCGGAAGGAGCATTCCAGGAAGGTGCAGCGTCCAGGGCAGAGGCTCTGAAATCAGAAGGGACTGGGCGCGTGTGAGCAGCAGCAGGGAGCCGGGGTACTCCGGGACAGGACTGAGGCTGGAGAGGCAGCAGGCCCAGAGCGCAAAGGGGCTGGAAAGGAGTGAGTTTGGTTGGATTTTGTGCGGTGGGAAACCACCGGAGTTGTAGGCAGGAAATTGACATCATCCAATTGGCCATTTCCCTTGTTCACTGATTTTCATAAGTTGATTGTGTGTCTGGCCACTTTCTGAACCGAGAATAGTTTGTTTATTCTTTTAGTTTTTCTGTTATCTGCAGACGGTGACAATTCAGTCAGTCCTTCAATCCTTAAACTCCTAATTCTTTTTCTCGTCCTGAGGTATTGGCCAGACCTCCCAAACCACCTCTGGTGTCATTCTTGATAGCAAAGGGAGTGAGTCTGTGTTTCTGCATTAAGTATCAGGCTTGCTTGTTGGTTTTTGGTTTATCGCCTTTATCAAGTTAAGGAAGTCCCTATCTATTCTCAGTTTTTTCTTCCTAATAAATAGGTATTGAATTTATCAAGAGCTTTTTCTGTATCTACTGAGTCATAAACTTAAATCCACGAATGTGTCTTATATTAATAGATTTTCTTAGGTTGAATCATCATTGCTTTCTGAAGAAAAACCAATTGGGTTACTCTTCTTACTTTACTTAGGCTTTCTGCATGTAAGTTTATAAGTGAACTTGATGTACAATTTTATTTTCTGTTTGTGGAAACTCTCATCTGGTTTTGGAATGAAGTTCATACCAGCCTCACAAAATGTGCCTTGCCTCTTTTTCTATTTTTCTTTTATGGAAACAACTTGGATAAGGTTATCTAGTCCTTGAAATGATGTGTGTTTTAAGAAAATCCCTCTGTGGGGCAAAGTAAACACAGAAAACCAGTTAGGATGCCATTGCAAAAGATGGCGGGCTATTGAGTAAAATGGGGTGTAATGATGTTGAGTGGATGCAGTATTCAGAGGCTCCTGAAGGGTCGTGCTTGGAGGGATATTGCAGCAGAGACCAGGCTGGGTGGGAGCAGGCGCGATTGATGAGCCATGTCTGTCAAGCCCTTAGGCGGGGAGGGCAGCCCCTCACCATGCCTGGGTTCCCCCTCCCTGGGGCAGGATCTGGAGGAAGAGGGACTCCGGAATGATGAGATTGGAGATCCAGGGCTTGGGGCAGAGGAGGAGGGGTTGGGAGGGGGTATCTGAGCAGGATGGTAGGGGAAGGAGGGGGTTGATACAGGTGTGGAGGTGGGAATGCAGAGGAAGTTGCATCTGGAGTTCAGTCCTTAGATGCTGTGTTCAACCATAAACTTGAGAGATTTCTTGATAAAATCCAGAGTGTTGCTTTTCTTGAAGAATTGGACTGGGCCATGTGGGGACAGTGTTTACAACATTGAGTTAGAGCTGGGTGGAGGCTCCTGTTAGCAAAGTGCCCACACAGTCCGCTTCCTGCTGGCCCCTAGGGACGTTTGGGTGATTTTGTCATTGCTAGGATGGGGGGTGGATGTCGGCCTGGCACATGGTTGTCATTCCTTATTCCAAATGTGTGGACTTAATGGTGATCCCGGAGCAGTGTGTTGAGATGGATTCTGAGGCAGAGTCCCTAGGAACTGGAGGATGGGGATTCCTGAACACAGAGATTGAACCTGTGGTCAAGGGTCACCCACCCAAGGAGAGCCTGTGGAGGCCGAGGATTGGCAAGGGCGAGACCCCCAGCCCCCAGGACCTCTGCCGCAAGGGTCTGGGGAGGGGACAGTCCCCAGCCTTGCTGTGTCTCAGTTGTCCAGGTGGATGGTGAGAACTCGGCCAGACAGACGGCACTCTTCCTCTCGGCTCTGCTGGGCCACAGCTCATCCGTGCAGCTCCTCCTGGCCTTTGGGGCCAACCCCAACCAGTGAGTGGACAGGTGGCAAGGTCCCCACACTGCCAGGACCCTGAGTCTGAGCCTCTGAGAGCCAGGGCTCTCTTCCCCAGAGGCCCCCCTCCCTCGGCCCCAGCCCCTTCCATTCTCTGATGACCCTCTCGTCCCCCAGTGACCCCTCTTGTCCTCCCAGTTAACCCCGTCTCATCCCGCAATGACTCCTCCCATTCTCCTGGTGCCTCAACCCTCAGAGACTCCATTTGACCCCCAGTGATCCCTCCCTTTCCAACCCCCGCCAAGTTCTCAGTGACTCCTCCCATCCCCCAGTACCATCTTCCTGCCACCTTCCGTCCCCGTCCCGTCCCTCTCCTGATCTGTCCCCGCCCTCATTGCTCCACTGCAGCCGCTGCCTGGATGGCAGCACACCCGTGCATGCGGCTGCCATCTCGGGCCGCAGCCTGGTGATGCGGCACCTGCTGCAGGCGGGCGGGGACCTGCGTCTGCGGGACCAGAAGGGCCGCACACCGCGGGACTGGGCTGAGCTGGGCGGTGCCAAGCAGACGTGGGAGGTGAGCAGTGGCCTGGGCGGGCAAGGACATCAGGGCCAGCACCCCCATCCCCAACCCAGCCTCAGCCCACGGGTCGCATCCAGGTGCTGGAGCTGTTGCGGCTCTGCCACGCCCACATGGCAGCGCTAGTGCACGGCGGAGAGTGGGCACCCACCGCACTCCTGGGCAAGTTGCAGGCCGGCTCTGGGCACAACCCGCGTGGCCCTCTGTCCTCGCTGCAGCTCGTAAAGTCCAAGAGGTAACTGTCCACACCCTGAAACCCACCCACCCACCACCCCACACGACTCCAGACTTACCCTCTGTCTGCTCTTTCCCCCAGGGCACTGAGGCCGAAGCAGATCAGGGGGCCTCCCCCAATCCCAGCCCTGGGGTTTGGCCAGGTATGAGGGAGAGGTGGCGGGAGTGAGGATCACTCCTGTTCTCTGTGCTTCATGTTCTCCGCTCCCCATCCTCAGCTGAGCAGCCTGTGGCCACTGGGGCTGGTAACGGGGATACCCCTGGCGGACCCCAAGGAGCTTCTGCCAGCCCAGGGTGAGCCTGACCGCACCTATGAGAGCAGCTCCCATACCCTCCTGTCCAAGTGAGAGTCAGCCCCTGCCCGGCTCTGGGGAGGGCTTGGGAGAGATTCTACCTCACCCAACCCCCCTCTCAGGGAAAACCCAGTCCCCAAGTCTCAGACCTACACCCCCCTGCCCCTCCCTTTCCCCAGCCTGCTGTGGAGGGGCCACCCCGTGACCGTGCGGCAGCTGAAGGTCCCCGGGAGCCCGCCTGATGTGCTGCTGGCTGACCTTCAGCACTGCAGGTACCGCAGCCTGCGCCACCTGCCACCCACCCCACCCGGGTGCTGCAGAAACAGCCAGAGAAGGACCCCGGTTGGCGGCCAGGGCCTGCCAGGGAGTCCTGCTGGAGTGACCCCCCTCACTGGGGAGGGCTGAGTCCTGTGCGCCTTAGGGAGGGGGTGAGTGTGGGTTGGGGTCCCCGGTTGAGCAGTGTGATCCTGGGTGCCAGGTTGCCCTCTGTCCGGTGGCTGGTGCAGACTGTCTGTCCCTGGGACAGGGTGATCTCTGCCCAGGAGCAGCCCCCATCCTGTGTGGGTTGGGGCCTCCTTGTGAGTGGCCTGCTCCCTTCCCACCCAGCACCCTGCACCACCCCAACCTGTTGCTGCTGATGGCCCTGAGCCCCTCGGTGGACCTGTTGGGGCTGTGCCTCCTCTTTGAGCCTGTGGGGCTGGGCTCCCTGCATGCAGCGCTGCACCCACGGGGACCGAGTGAGGGGGCGCCCTGGGCTCTGCTGGGCCTGCCGCCTGGCCGCCTGCTGCTGCAGGTGCTGGAGGCCCTGCTGTTCCTGCAGGCCCGCTGGCGTGCTCATGGCGGCCTCAGCTCCCACGCCGTGCAGCTGGTGCGGCCAGGCCTGGCCAAGGTGGGCAGCCTGGAGCACGGACGCCCTCTGCACCAACACTGGCTGTGGCCCAGGTGGGTTTCCGCCCTGACGGCCTGTGCCTATGGCGCTGTCCAGCAGCCACCAGCTCATCAGGCCCCTTGGGCTCTACAGGCCACAGCAGGGCTGCCCTTGGGGAGGCCTAGGCCAAGGGTTGCCTCCACCCCCAGAACTATACCCGTGGCTGCCGCTCGAGCTGATCTGCGGTGACATGCCTGCCACCACCTTAGACCTCTACAGCTTCTGTATCCTGGCCCAGGAGGTCTTCACTGGTCAGTGAGTGACCCTACACCCCAGTCTCACTGAGGCATCCCACCATTGGGTCCCCAATCATGCTTCCCCCACAGGAGAGCTGCCTTGGGCTGGGAGAGAGGGGCCTGAGGTGAAGGCCAGGCTGGAGGCAGGTGAGAGCCCGGCCCTGGACCCCCTGGTGCCAGCCCCCTACCAGGCCCTGGTTTGGGCTGGGCTGGGCCTAGTGCCTGCTGACCGCTGGGGCAGCCTGCAGAGTACTCGATATCTGCTGCGGGAGGCTATGGCCCAGGTACAGGACAAGGGGGTGGGGGCGGGGGGGAGCTATGTGGAGTGAGGCCCATGTCTCCATACCCAGCCTCGTCTCCACAGGACTCAGCTCCTGAGGTGAGCTCCCTGATGGATTGGGCCACGCTGGGCCCCCCATCCCAGAGCTCCCCACCAGGTAAGAGGGCAAGGAGGGGGTGATGGTGGGTACTGGGCACGGCTAAGCTGTGCTCCCCTCCCACCTTACTGCAACCAACTGCTTTCACCCCTCAGAGACACTGTACTATGAGGTGGCTTCTAGAGCCAAAACTCCACTCAGACCCAGGCTCCCTGTGGTGCTTCCAGGCCCTATCCCATCCCAGGTCAGAGCCAGGGCAGGGATATGCAGGACCAGTGGGGCCGTGGGGCTCCTGGGAAAGCCATGCTGGCCACCGGCCATTGCGCTCCACAGGCCCCAGCAACTCCTGAGGCCACAGGCCATGGCAGCGTCCAGAAGAGCACAGCTTGGAACTCGGGCAGCAGCTTGACGCTGGGCAGCAGCCCCCGGCCCGACCTCAGCCCCTGCTGTCAGCTGCAGTCTCGGGAGACCACAGCCAGGATCAGCCGCCTGGAGCTCAGCTCAATGGTATGGACACCTGCAGGGCCCTATGTGACTGTCCCCTTGCTGACCTGGGACCCCGCCCCGCTTCAGTCAAGTTCCCTGGATGCCTCTCCTCCGACGGATGAGCCCTAGAGACCCTCGCCTGGCCTGTGGCCTCTGGCCAGCCCTGCTTCCCTGCTGGGCCCCAGGGCTCTGGAGAGCAGCTTGAGAGAAAGTTCTCAGCCAAGATCCAGGCCTTTGGGGGCTGCTGGCAGGGAAGGCCAAGGGGGCAGTTGAGCAGGGGACCCCGAGCCCGTTTCCTGCCCATCTCACCACCCCAGGCCTGCCCCAAGCCCCCTGGCCACAGGGTGGCAGTGCCAGCCCTTTTCTCCTGCAGGGGCCCAGCGCTGAGCAGCTCGGAGGAGGTCTCTTCTCCAGCCTGCAGAAGTAAGAAACGGGGCCCTGGGGGAGGGGGGATCCCTGGGCCCCTTTCGTCTCTGAGGTAACCCTAGGTTTACCCCCACCCCACCACTGCCCAGGATGGATCTGCTGGAGGAGATCATAGCAGAGCTGTGAGGTGGATGCCAGCCCCGAGAGGCCCAGCCTCGGCCCCACTCCCGACACAGCTTTCTAGGGTGCCCCCCTTCCCCACCACAGATATCGCCCCTTAGAGCCTCCTAGGATCCCTCCCACTCAGCACCTGCCCCAATTGAAATAAAGCGATAAAGCAACCCATTGGTGTCTCTGCCTCTTCATTCACTGAGCCCGGCTCTAGTGTGACACCAGCAACTACATTTTCACCATTTTTATTTATTAATTTTGTCAGATGGTTTAGTGGGGTGGGGATGGGAATGGGGGTGGGGTGGGGGAAGGGTGGGAGCTGCCCCAGCCCCCACCCCTGTGCACAGGTCAGGACATGCTGGGGGCTCCTGGGGGGAGAAGGAGGTCAGGGTGTCGGCCTAGACCTCTCAGATTTGTGCGAGGGCCCCCAGGGTGGAGGATGATGGGGGTGGGGGTGCCCTTCAGCCCAGGGTAGGGGAGCTATGATTAAAAGTTAGGGACCACATCAGAAGCAAATTACAAAGTTAGAAACCTGGGGAAGGGGTCAGGAGCTCAAGAAAATACAAAACAAGGGGTAGGGTTGGGCCAAGATCCGGTGAGGAAGGTCCCTCCCAGCTCTGGCTCAGCAGTAGCTTTGGGTCTGGCCCTCAGAGTGGAGGGACCAGCTGGGAGTGGGGTAAGGGGGTGGGAGACCAGCCCCCTCCCCTCCTTGCCCCGCATTCCTATACAAAGACCCTCGGAGGTGCTCGCCCCCCCTCCCGTAGGCTGGTGGGGCTGCCCCATAGAGCAGGAGAGGCTCAGGTGGGCCCCAGGGCCCAGGCAGCCTATGAGGGGGGCGGGGACCCCAGGGCGCCCGCTGTTTCTGGGGAAGGCGAGGGGCTGGGGGTCCGGGATCCGAGCGGCTTCGGGGATGGGTGGGAGGGGAGGAGGAGCAGGAGGAGGCAGGTGAGGGCCCCCTGGGCCCCAGGGCTAGGTTGACATAGAGGGGCTCCGGCCGGGTGAGGCGCCGGGCAGGGTGCTGGGGGGCTGAATAGCCGAGGTGGTCAGGGGGTAGACAGGAGGGAGGGGGTGGGTAACCGATGAGGAAGTCGGGGGACCCGTGAAGCGGCGGCGACTGGCCAAGCACGCCGTATGAGGCATTGAGCCTATTGGGGGCCATGGAGCGGAAGGGGCTCCAGGATTGGGTGGGGCCAGAATAGGGGGACCCCTCACCACCCCCAATTTCATAGTACAGGTTCTCTCCCCTGTCAAGTGATGCAGGGGGGCCCAGGGGTCTCCTCCAGACTGGAGCTGGGGAGCTAGGCTGGAAGGATGGGGGACCACCCAAGGGGTACAAGCCTGGCTTGGGGACCCCAAGGAAGGGTGGTAGACACTCTCGGGGGACTGAGGAGAAGCAGCCGGGGGTAGGACCCTGTAAGGGGACAGAACATGGGGACTGGGCTGCCGTCCCTGGTGCATCCCTGCACCCCCCAGCCACCCTGAGCTGCTGAGCGCCAACCTGGGCAGGGGCTTTGAGTCCCCTCCTTGAGGCCCCCAAGGGCCGCTGGCTTCTCACCAGGCTGCCATCGCTTTGTTGCCTTGGTAGGTAGGATGGGGGTCCTGGGGTCCAAGCACCTGGGGGGGCTAGGGAGTGGGGAGGTGGCCCACTCGCTGAGGTTCCTGGAGGATCCCCGCCTACCTCCAGGGACAGTGAGTGGCGGAAAGGGGAGTGGGGAACAGGTGGAGGGCCCCCATGCTCTTGCTGGCCCTGTTGCTGGGCCACCTGCTGAGCCTGCTCAGCCAGGGCCAAGGCCATGAGGCGCGCTGGGTTCTTGGGGGGTGGGGGTGGGGCCCCCCCAGGACGCAGGAGGGACAGGGGTGGGGGCAGCAGTGGTGAATCCATTCCAGGACCTAGACAGAGAGGAATGGAAAGGAGGGTCAGCCGGGGCCTGGGTGCAGCCTCGGGGGTCTGTGAGGGCATAGGTAGGCCGGGCAGGACTCACCATGCCGGTCCGGGGGCGCCCGGGGGCCAGGCAGTGACAGCTTGCTGGAGATCTCCCGCTGGCAGGTGTCGCTTAGCTGGGCCTCAGCTCCACGCAGCAACAGAGGGATGAGACGGGGGCGCAGGCTTGGGCCAGGACTGAGGGCTGACGGGAGAGGTGGTGATGGGGTGACTGAGGCAGGGGTCCCCCCAGCTCCCAAGAGCTCCAGCACGGCAGGTGGCACTGATACAGCCAGGGGCTCAGAGATGTCCAGGACAGTGGATGAGGCAGGGCTGGCTGGCACACGGGGTGAAAGAGCCTGGGGGGTTGTCTTGGGTGGAAAGGCAGAGGCAGGAGCTGGGGGTGCTGGGCTGGCAGGAGGTGCAGGGTCCCCTGGGGTGGGGCTGCTGCAGCAAAAGGTAAGGGGATCAAAATCAAGTCCCCGGAGTCCCTCCAGGCAGCGAGGTGGGCTAAAGTCCAGCTCGTCACCATCATCTAGCCAGGCTGAGGTGCGGTGTGAGGGGGACCCGGAAGGTGCACCCAGCTCAGCTGCTGAGGAGGAGGAGGAGGCTGAGGAGGAGGAGGAGGAGGAGGAGGAGGTGGAAGACAGGCTCTCGCAGGAGCCGGCAGGTGCCGGGCCCACAGGGAAAGCATCGCTGCTGGAGTGGGGTCGCCGCAGCCTGTGCAGCCTCTGGAGACCTGGAAGTGGGGGAGGTTGGGAGTCAGACATTTACACACCTACACATCAGTGAGGACAAGGTGCACAGCCCAGTGGAAAGGTGGGGAAATGACGAGGACGCCCTTCCCTGGAGAGGGCCATGGTGGCTGTGAATCCAGCTCAGACTCTCGGGGGTGATGAGGGAAATGAATAGCATGACAAAAAGAACCATTCCAGACCCAAAGGCAAGAGATGACAACCCCAAAGGCTCTCAGGTGTGGCTGTTGGGAGTAGCGTGGACAGCCCCACCTCTGGAAACAATGGGATCTTGTCGGGTTCAGCTGACTGCGGGCGCACCCTAGAGGACAGCACGTCTGCTCCCGAGCCACCTCCCAGGAACGCGGGCCCGCTAGGGACTGCTCAGAAGAGCCCCCAGCCCGCAGGGAGAAGGATGGGGGAGCCACTCGTGATGGGAGAGTCATGTGGAATATAAGGGAGCAATGGAAAGCAGTGAGCCTGAGCCACATGGTGGGGGTGGGGTGGGGGGGCGTGTCGTAATGTGGTGGGGTGAGTTGAAAAAGTCAAGCTCCACACACACGATAGCCCCATTCTTATGATATCCTTAAATAAAGCCTCAAAAGTGAGTAGAAAGGACTGAGCAATATGTTAGCTCTACAACTGTATGAGACTAAACCTGAAAATCAAGGGGGTGACAAACATTAAATTTAGAAGAAGCGTCTGGTGGGGAGGCCCAGGTGGGAAGGTGGGGGGCTCACAGGTAAGGTATTGGGGCTCTTCTGGTTCTGGCGTTGGCCTGTGAGTTCATGGGTGTTCATTATATTATTTAAAAATTTTTTAGAGGAATGAATAAATAAAAGACTGTTTTAAAGGGCCCTGCATGGACCAATGGTTACGCTGTGTCATGAACCAAAGATGATGTTTTATCCACATCATTGTACTGATGTCCAGACTAAAAAATTTTTAAAATTCTAAGACCCCCAAATTTGTAGTGGAGCATTTGGAGATAAACCCCCAGAGCCCCAGTCCCACCCAGCTCCACCCGGGCCCAGCATGGCCCCCTGTGCTCACCAGCCCCGCTGGCCTGTGACGACAGCGACTCCTCGCTCTTGGCTGACCGCAGCGTGACTGCGTCAGTTCGGCTGCCTGCAGAGAAAGGCAGGGGGGTCACAGGGGCACTCCACACACTGCCACCCCCACCCCACACCCAATGCCCAGCCTCTGACCTGAAGGTTGTGGTGGGGCCCGGGTGCCCCCCAACCAGGGCAGAGGTTTCTTTCGGGGGGCGCTGGGGCCCCGGCCCAGTGCAAAGAAGGTCTTCCAGCTGCTGCCCCCTGGCTTCCGCTGTTTCTCCCCTCTCTCCCCCTTCCTCCTGGGGTTTGGGTGAGACACAGGAGGCAGTGTGAGGAGCCGGGGCCCCCAGGCCTGCCCCTCCCCTCTCCCAGCCACTTACTACCTTTCCACGGGTGAAACCGGGGCCTTGGGGGTTGCAGGCTCAGTGGGTGTCCCCAGCCGGCCCTGGGTGCGAGCCTGGGCTTCCTCCAGCGTCAGCAGGCGAGTAGAGGGGCCGCTGCCCGCGAGGGACTTGGGCCTGGGAAGGAGGCAGCGGCCTGGGGAATGCGGAAAGGAGGCGGTTGTCAGCCCTGCGACCACCCAAGGCCACAGGCAAAGCCAAGCGCTACAGCCCAAGCCCCGGCCCCGCAGCGTGCCCACCCGGGCTGGCAAGGCAGGGGGCCAGGGTGGGTCGGGCGGGAACGGGCGGGCAGCAGGCAGGTGAGGAGGAGGAGTGAGGCGGAACGAGCTGATGAGGAGGCAGCTCCCAGCAGCCAGCGAGGGCAGCGGCTCTGGCTTCAGTTACCTCGGCCCACAGGGCCCTCCGACGCGCTGAGTCCTGACTGGGCTGGGGTCCCGGGCGGGGCAGGGAGTCTGGGAGGGGCGGGGGTGGGGCCAAGTCTGGGGACCTCCCACCTCCTCCTAGGTGGACCCATGGCCCCGAGCGCCCCCAGGAACTACAAGGGGTGAAGGAAGAGCAGCGTCCGGGCCAAGAAGAGGGGATCCTGAGCGGAGGAGCTGAAATGAGAAGGAGGCTGGGGCGGGGCAGAGTGGGGGGGAGAGGCTGGGGCGGGGTCCTCAAGGAGCTGGGAGGGAGGCCCAGCGTCAGTGCCGTAGGAGTCGGGGCTGGGGGCCCACCTGCCCTCCCACTGACAAAGAGGGGGCAGCGGTCAGGACATGGGGGTGGGGGGTGGGCGTACCTGCAGGGTCGAGGCCAGCAGAGGCAAAGGTGTCACTGAACAGAACGTCCACGTGGGTGAGCAGGAATTCCACCACCACTGACTGCACCCGAACCTCCCGGAAGGCTGCCGCCCCACCCAGCCCCACTGACTCTAGCTCCATGGACCTGGAGGGGGGGAGGGAGGCCAGGTGCCTTGAGCCCAGCTGGCAGGTTCTGGCTCAGCAAAGTGGGGAGCCAGTGGAAGCCATGACCGTCTACTCAACACCACCGGCCTCAAATGGATCACATCTAGAACTGAGCTCTCAACCTTCCCCCAAACTGCTGCATCTCCACCTTCCCCATCTCAGCCAATGTGGTCCTGCTAGTGGCTCAGCTCCAACACCTTGGGGTCCTCCTTGACAGCTCCCTTTCCCTCTCAGCCACATCCAGTCATCCAGTAGACCCTGGTGGCTCCTTCTACAAACCATCCAGGATCTAAACTCCTTTCCCTCACCATCTGGTTCTCTGTCCCTTCTCTGACCTCATCATCTCCTCCCCCGCAACCCCTCACTTTCTCAGCTCCAGCCACACTGGCCTCCCTGCTGTTCCCCCAACACCCCAGGCACCGTCCCAGCAACCCCCCACCCTTGCTGCCCCCTCTGCTTGGCTTGCTCCTCCCTAGATGTCCACACGGGTCCCTCCCTCACCGCCTTCAGGTCTTGACTCAAATGTTACCTTCTCAGTGGGGTCTTCCCCACCCACCTTATTAAAAGCTGTAAACCTCTCTGGCTCCTGGTCTCTCTTTCGTATGGGTTTTCCTCCACTGTTCTTACCGACTATCTGAGGTACCATCTATTTTACTTATTCATTGTCTATTTCTCAAAAGAACATGAGTTCCTCCCAGGCAGAGATCTTGCCTATTGCTGGTCAGGGAGAGCCCCTGATTGTGGCCCTCCCTGCCACTCATCTAAAAAATGTCAAGCTGCCCTGATCCTCCTCCGTACATTTTTCCCCAGTACTCCTCACTATCAGACACCACCCTGCACTTTTCTTGCTGATAGGTCACTGTCCATCTCCCCCGCAAGAACGTGAGCCTCAGAATGACAAGGTGTTGCTCGCCACCATGTCTCCAGTGCTGGGAGCAGGGCCTGGCACATGGGAGGCACTCAGTAAATGTGCGTTGAATGAATGAACAGAGAACAGAAGCTGGGATGGGGGGGACGGGGTGGAGAGCAGGACGAGGCTGCCCCGTGGCAGGGAGCTGAGGGGACAGGCTGGCTCTGCCTGCTTACCGCAGCAGGTTGGGTGCCCAGACGATGGCCAGGTTGCGGGCGTGCATGCTGGTGTTGGCACTGTGTCTCGCCATGCGGGCCAGGTGCCTCAGCAGGTACTCCAGGGTCCTGGGGTGGGAGCCGAGGGGAACACCTGAGCCTCAACCCCCTTAAGGACCCTACCATAGCCCCGCGCCAGCCCTCTGGGCTTACCTGTAGTGAGGCGGGGGCAGCTGCTGGATGACATCATGGACCCGCACCAGGCGCTCCTCCTCCCCAGGCACCGACATGGCCTCCTGGGATGGGGGACAGGCATGATGGGGGCTGGGCCAGATGCATCCCAGAACCCCTCCCACCTGGCCTGGCCCCCTACTCACGCTGAACTTCCCGTAGAGCTGGTAGGTGAGCAAGGGGTTTGGTAGCTCTCGGAAGTAGAGCTTGCAGAGAGAGGACACACTGTGGATGTCCTGCAGGAAGGCGGGGCCGGACAGTTCCGGGAGCCTCTCACTGTCAAACTCATGCCTGAGGCCACCAGGCCAAGGAAGAGGAAGATTCAGGTCCAAGCTGGTCCACCTGACTGTGTTCCTCCCCCAGTGCCCCAGTGGCCACAATCCTCTTCCCCAGAACCCGACTGAACTGCCCAACAGGACTGTGTGGCAAAGACAAGTGTGCCCCATTTTACAGGGGAGGACACCGAGGTCCAGGTGGGAGATTCCCTGTGTGTACCTCTACCCAAAGCTGTCTGACTCCAGAGCGTGACGTGATCCCTACCACAAAGGAGTAAAAGCTCAGGTAAAAGCAGGAGTACCACGGCTCGCGGGTAAAGGCTCTTACCCACCAAGACTTCTGGGCCTCATCTTTCACTGCTTCCCCCAGGCCTCACGCTCTGACCTCAAGAACTCCTGGCAGCCCCTTGCTGCTGCCCCACTGCTTCCCACCCCTGGATGGTTATGCGTATTGAACCTCCTGGGTTCAGAACCCTCTGGTAGTTCCCCACTCACTCAGAGTTAGAGCCAAATCTTAAGAGTTGTCAGGAAGGCCCTGCACAATCTGCCCCTTACTACTTTTCGAACATCATCTCCTACCACTTTTCCTCTTTGCACTAGCTTCTGCCTTTACTGTGAATACTTTTCCCAGGTTATCCGCCTGGCTTGTTTCCTAGCCCCTCAAAGCTCCCCCACTTCAGGCCTTCTCCGTACCCTCCTCACCTCCCATTTAAAACGGCAACTCTCCTCCCTGATTCATTCTAGTATTCTCCTTAGCTCAATCTATTTTTCTCCATAGCACTTGTCACCTTCTAGTAAATGATCATTTCCTGGCTTGTCTCTCCCTCTAGAAACCACCCAGGAGGGCAGAGTTTTCTGGTTGTCTCTTTCCCTGCTGGGTGTCCAGGGCCTAGGAGAGCACCTGGCACAAGACAGGTGCCAGTGACTCTACTCCCCACTTCAGACCTTAGCCGGGCAGCACCTCCTAAAGGAAGCCTCCCTCTTCCCAGCCTCAGTCTACCTCTGCTCTATGCCCTCCCAACTCCCAGTAACACGTGTCCCCAAAACACGGCACAGGGCTTGGCAGAGAGATTGTGCTCAGTAAATGTCCGTGAAAGGAAGGGGTTGGTGGCCTCACCGCAGCCTCTGGATATTGGAGGATACGCCTGAGAGCCGGTAGATCCCATCCACCACCCCGTGGGCCTCGATGAACTCGGAGCAGCAGCGCAGCACCTGGGGCACTGGGAGAAAGCTGTGGGGTCGGGGCTGGGCAGGCCGCGAAGGGGGCAGGAGGGGCAGGGGAGGCAGCTGGCCCGGGCCTCACCATCCTGGCCTGAGTTGCTGAGGTGTTCTCCAAGGTCGCAGCCGAACACCCTCTGCCGCAGGATTCCCCGCTGCCGCAGCCGCTGCCAAGAAGGGCGGGAGCGCATGAACGTGCGGAGGAGGCCGGCCAGCTTCCCACGCGGCCGGGGCACAGCTGTGGGAGCAAAGGCCACATGGGGTCAGCACAGCCACTGGTCCAGGGGAGCAGCGGGACAGGGGCCTGGCCCCTCAATTCCATTACCTGAGGTCAAAGAGGAGACACCCTGGGAAGCTGGGAGGCCACCTGGGGGGCCGTCGGCATCTGCGGGTGAACAGGGATGGAAAGGATGGGGAGTAGGCAAACAATGCAGGAGGCCCCCATCCCCGCCCCGTCCATGGCACTTACCTGCCTTTAGTCCGGGACCCGGTCGCTCTGTGAACAGCTCCACACACTCGCTGGGGAAGAAACCGACCTGAGGAGGGTTGAGGGTCAGTGGCGGGGCCACTCCAGCCGGCACAGCACCCACGCCTCGCCCGTCCACTCAAGCCAGGCTCACCTGGAAGCCCCGCTTGCCCCGCCACCAGCTCCGGTCCTCTGTGGGTGGCATGTCAATCACTGAGACAATGTCTCCCACCTGGAAATGAATGTGCAGAGGAGTGGGGTCAAAGGGGTGGGGGCAGTGGGGGTGCCAGCTGGAGTCTGCTCCCCCACAGCCTCACCTCGAAGGACAGCTCGTCGGGCGCCTGGGCCGTGTACCGTTTGACCACATGAGCGGCAGCCACGGCAGGGATGTTGAGGGAGGCCTCCTCACTGAGTAGCAGTCGTCGGCCATGATTGTCCAGCTGAGAAGGAGGGCGGATGTGGCAGGGAGAGGCCAGAGCAGGTGAGGATAAAGGCACAGAAGGTTCCTCCGTGGTCAGTGGTAGCCACCACCTGTCTCCTACCTAAGAGCCCCTGGAAGGTAGAGCTATTGGCCATACCCCTGAATTCTTGCTCCCTCCAACACAAACCCTTTTCCTTCCCCATACATCTGACTACTCCCCTGCCCCTAAGTCCTCCCCTCCATCCCTGTAACTTCATCCTCCACAGCATGCACTGCACATTTGCTACCTAAAAACTATGGTTTAAGCCACTAATAGTCAGCTTCCAATGAGTGATAGCCAAACCCATTTCTATCTGATATACCTTTAAATCCTCACATCCCCACATCCCCACACCTGCTAACACACACACAGACTCTCTCTCAGGCATGCGCCCACACAGACACTAAAATACCAGCGCCTCCTCTCCTCTGGCTTGTTTCTTTCCTTGCCCACACACCCCCCCAGCCTGGTTCTTGCCCCTCAGACACTTCCCACTCCTCCCGTGCCGAAGCCCACCTCCATCCAGGTGAGCACAGGCCCACAGTTGAGGTTACTGTCCACCAGTCCCGACAGGGTCTCCAGGTACTGCAGCAGCAGCGGCACCAGCGTCTGCGGGCAGGTTGCTAGCCTGAGAGAGACCCCCTCCTTGCCCTCCCCACTGCTCTAGCTTGCCTGACAGAGACCCCCTCCTTGCCATCCCCACTGCCCTAGCTTGCCTGACAGAGACCCCCTCCTTGCCCTCCCCACTGCCCTAGCCTGCCTCTGGGCAGGCTCAAATTCGGCCTGGAGGCATGGACGCTGCCCAGCTGTTAAATACTGAAATAGTGGCAAATCTGTACACGGGCTGTCCCAAGCTCCTGAGTGCCTCCCAGTGACGTGGCCCACGGACCCTCCCATGGAAGGTGGACCTTCTCCTGGTCCAAAAACTAAAGGGAGTTTCTAGAATCCTCCTTCAGTTCTAGGGCTTCTCCATCCTGACTGTGGGGCCTTGAGCCATACCAGTGTTTAGATATCCCCCTGCCTTGATGGTTTTGCACGGGGCTGATGAGGAGACACCAAAGGCTGGGACAACAAGCAGGTTACCTGGGCAGCTCTGGCACCCTCTGGAGGTGGAGGAAGCTCTGGGAGGCAAGAAAACCTCCGGTCAAATATGCACCGGTGAAGGTGGGCATCCAGGGAACGGAAGTCATCATAGCTGCGGAGGACCGGCCAGGAGCGGCCCTGTGGGAGCAGAAGGGACAGACGGGCACAGTGGTCCCATTATGCTGAGCTGAGAACCATGCTGGGCAGTCCCTCACGCCAGACGAGAGGCAGGGGTGACCTCACCTGACAGGTCACCTGCACCCCAAACACCAGCTCATTCTCTCCAGAGAGGCTGGGGCCTTCACGCTCTGGAGACAGCAGGAGCTGCAGAGGGAAGTGAGGGCCTCGGTTTTGTCCCAATCCTAACCACTTCAGACTGGCACTATCTGAGAAGTCTGTGTCTCCCACAGAGACCTCCCCAGGGACAGGGTCTGGTGATATCTGGGTCAGAGTGCAGGACTCCAGCACAGAGCACCCAATAAAAAAATTGTTTTTTTTTAATGAACAAAGGAACAAATGAATGAATGAATGAGCAGCTCTCCCCTTCTGTCCTGGCCCCTGCAACCCTGCTGCCACTGACGGCTCAGACGGTAGAGCAGGCAGTCCCAGGGATATGTTTCAGGGGTAAAGTGGCTGACACTGCCTCGGGTGGGGTGGGAGCCATCTTCCCAACCGGTGCAAAGTCCCCATACCTGAATGTGGCCAAAGTCAACATTCTCGTAGTGGAAATGGGCACAGTCGGCCAGCCGGGGGAAGGGCCCTCGAGGAGCTAAGAGCCTAGGAGACAGGTGACACGTCACCAGCGGCTCCTGTGCTTGGCCCTCCTCCAAAGCTGAGCCTTTCCCTCACTCCTCACCTCTTCCCAGGTTTCCCCTTCACACTGGGACCCCCCGTGGGAGGCAGTGGCTGCACAGACCCCTCTCCTGGGCCATCCAGGCTGTCAGTGCTGCGAGCCTGCAGAGCAGAGAGGCAGCGGCGGCCCCCCGAGGTGCGAGCAGAGAGACAACGGGAGCGTTGTTATCTGCCAGCCCGAGCCCAGAGGCCTGGGTTCCTCTGCACCCTACCCTGAGCTCGGAGCAGGAGGGTAGGTCAGAGTCACGGGGGTCACGGGGCGATGAGCGCTGGGCTGAGGCTGGGTCTGCTTCTCCATGTGTGGTCCGCAATGGGGGGCTGAAGGAGCAGGGCTCGGGGGCAAAGCAGCCAGGGCGAGGCAGGCGCACAGGGAAAGAGCACGCTGGTCCCATCCCTCCCTGTTTAAAACCCTTCTGAAGCCCCCACCTCCTATGTGTGCCTCTCAGCAGCTTTCAGGACAATCACAGCCCCTCATCTCATCAGTCTTCCTCTTTCCAGCCTTCCCCATCCCACCAGCTTTTCTTCCACAAGCACCAGAAGCATTTGCACACAACACAGACCTGCCCCTGTCTCTCTGTATATCCTGGACCTTGGATGGCTCCCTGTTGTCCTGAAGATAAAGTCTGAACTCCCTGGTCTGACATTCTGGGCTTCCCTGAGTTGGTCTCTGTCTACCTCTCCAGCCCCATCTCTCCCCATCATCCCCACTCTATGAACTTCTAAGAGTCCAACAAAAGCACTGTCTTCTCATTTCCTTCTGGGCTTTCGCACAGGCCACTCCTTCTGTCTGGAACCCCCTTCCCCACCCTTTCACTAGGTTCGCTCCTCCTCATCCCTCAGGTCTCAGTTCACATGTGCCCTCCTCGAGGAAGTTCACCTGGACCCTGCAGGCTAGATCAGGCACCTCCTCTGGGCTCTCTCCAACCCCCGAGGTTCCCCATCTCCACCTGGATGACTGCTGTGCTTCCACCATTACAGCCCTGACCACTGGGAGATGTCACTAGATTGTGACCTCCCCAGGAGCAGGACCTTGGGTTCAGTCCCCAGCATTGCCCAGGACAGAGTTGGGGCTCCTCACAGGCAGGGTTGTTTCTGATTCCCCTCTGGGTCTCCAGTGCCCAGTGCCAGCCCAGCCACACAGCTGGGGCTGGGTGGAATCTGATGAATAAATTAACCAGCAGCCAGATGGGGATTCCCCAGACTGGGCTCTAGCTTCCCTCTCCTACATGTCCCTGCAACCCCAAGTTCATCCTCAGGTCCCACCCTGGGGGATCTGTCCCCCTCCAACCCATGAAGCAACCCAGGGTAGGATGGGATCTGACTCTCTCTGTGCCTGGAACCTGGGGCCTGCACAGAGGAGGCCTCAGAGAACGTCTGTTAAGTGAGCGAAGGAGGGATGAATGGATGAATGAGCAGGAGCAGCCTGATGGGAGAGGGCGATGGTGGGGGAGGGGGTGAGGAAGAGATGGAGAGGACCCAAGGACCAGGCTGCAGGTACAGTACTGGCTTGGGGTTGGGGTGGGTAGGGAGGAGGGGAAGGGCTGGAGAGGCTGAGGTAAAGGTCCAGGCTAATGGGGGAGGGGTGATCCAGACAGGGACCGGGACCGGGTGAGAATGAGGGAGAAAGAGAAGAAAAGGTCAGGCTGAGGATGGAGCCAGGTGGGGGTGGAGCCCAGGATGAGAAAAGGGGGCTGGTGGTGGGGGGGAGGCTTGAGGAGCAGGAGGCCAGGCGCCCGGAGAGGTGGGGATTGGGATGAGGATGCTGAGGACGGCGCCGGGGTGGGGGCTGGGGAAGGACCCAGAGGGTGCTCAGCAGCCCCTGCAGGGGTCGCTTGCGGGGAGCGGGTCCTTCCCTGAACCAGCTTCTCCTCCCCGGCCCGCGGTCCCCGACCACTGTCACCCCCATTCAAGGCTGGGATGAGGATGCGCGCTGAGGGGACGGGGCCGGGGCAAGGGCTCGGGCCAGGACCCCTCTGCGGAACGCCAGGGACCGCGACAAGGGGTGAGGGGCGGCGCAGGCCGCGGGCTCGGGCGGGGCCGGGGGCGGGGCGCGCGGGGCGGGGCCGCGCGAAGACGGACGGACTGACACGCGGACGGACGGACAGCCGCGTGGGCCCCTCACCACCATGGTCGCGTAGCCTCCTCAGGCTCAGGCCCCGGCCGCGCTCGACCCCTCGCTCGTCCTCGCCGCCGCCGCCGCCGCCGCCATGGCGACACAAAGGGGAGGGCGCGAGCCGCGCGCGGGCGGCTGCAGGCCCCGCCCCTAACGGCTACCAAGGCTCCGGCGCGCGCCCCACGGGGGCGGGACAGCGGGGAGGCGGTGCGGCTTCTCATTGGCTCCACCTGGGGGCCTTGAGGCGACGCCCCGCCCACCTGGCGTCTCCATTGGCTTCAGTTTGGGTCACATTTCGGGCTCCCTTTGGTCCCGCCCCCCGGAGTTTGACAGCACCGCGCCCATGGCTGCATTTCATTGGCTCTCATCCGCCTCCTGATGAGACACACCCCCAGGGTCTTTATGCGCTGCCTCCGATATTTCCACAATGAAGCCATGGACCCTCTCCTGAGTCCACTCTCAGGCGCTGTTCATCTGACACTCTTCCTTGGATTGTCCCATGGTCTCCGGGATTAGTCCCACCCCAAGAAGCGGGCCCTGTCTGTGACAACGCCCTTTCCAAGAAGACTCTCCCATTGGTCACGCCCCCGCCAGGGCTCTCACCTTAGAAGGTATGTCCTTGGCCCGCTCATTTGTTCATGCAAAACCTCTGATCACTTAATTTGTGGATACATCATTAAACAAAACGGGAAAATATACCCTGTCACATGGAGCTCAAAAGCTGATGGGAGGAGACAAACAATGAACAAAATAAATATTTTTAAATATAGGATGTTAGAAAGGGAAAGGTGCTACAGAGGAAAAGTAGGTTGGGATTGGAGAAAGGGAATGCTGAGGGAGGGATGAATTTGCAGTTTTAAATAGAGTGGTCAAAAGGCCTCATGGAGAAGGTGAAGTGTGAAGCAAAGACTTTAAGGAAGTGAAGAAGCAAGCTATATGGGTATATGGTGGGAGAGAAACACACGTAGAGGGGACAGCAAGTGCAAGAGAGTGTTCCAGAAGGATTTGGAGAAGAGCAAGGGAACAAGGTGGTCTGAGTGGAGGGCGGGAGGCGGGGGAGATGCAAACAGAGAGAAAAGGAGAGGCAGATCGTACAGGGCCTCATCTTTCAGCTATTGTAAGAACTCTGGGTTGTACTCTAAGATGACAGCCATGGGAGGTATTTGAGCAGAGAAGGGATGGAATCTGACTTGAATGTTTGACAGGATTCCTCTGCTGCTACTGGGGAATACATGTGGGGATGGAGGGGAGAATCAGAGAGATCAGGGATGAGGCTCCTGCAATAGTTCAGGCAGGAAACTGATGGTGGGCTACTAACAGTGGAGGTGGTGAGAGGCTTTGGTTTCTCTATCTTTTTTGAAGGTAGAACTGATGTGGTTAGGTGTGGGAGTGACAGAAAATTGGGCTGCGTGACTGTTGTCTCTTATTCTTAAGCACGATGTGCTAAAGCCTAGGTGCCCCTTCCAAGAAATAGCATGTCTGTCTTTGGTTGGGATGAAGTAGGGGGATATGTAATGTTTGCAAATGCCTTGTTCAGCTACTTACATTTAGAAAAAGTCTTGCTTGCTCGCTCCTTTTATGTTTATATTTCTCTAAAATACCAATGTTCCAAAAAAGGCAAAAGTAGATTGCACTTGGATGTCACCACCTGAAATTTGCTTTGGATGGCACAATGAGAGGCTTCTTTCAACAGGGTGAGTATCCCTAATTTTTGAGCTCATTAAAGCAGAAATAAAAACACCCCTCAAATGGTGGACAAACAACTGTGTTGACAACTGAGAAGGAGAGGTTTATAGTCCTATGTGAGTATAAAATGGGGCTTGAGGGAGTTTGGACTTATTTCCACATCTTGAACTTGCTGACCTCACTGCCATCACAGGGATTTCCTACATGTTTTTCTCTCTCCTGGAATATTCCCCCAACAACCACTGTGATAGTTTTACAACGTGGCCACAGATTCTTTGACACTTCTCTCATCAAGTTGTGGGTTTTTTTCCCCCTCCCCTTGAATCTGGACAGGATAGTGACTGCTTCAACTAATAGAATATAGTGGGCTTGATACTGTGTGGTTTCTAAGGCTAGGTCCATGGGAATGACTCGTTCTGGAGCCATGAGGCACCAGGTAAAAAGTGAGACCACACTGAGGCAGCCATGCTTTGGGGAAGCCCAAGCCACATGAAGAGACTATGTGTGGACAAAACAGTTGACAGTCCCAGCTTAGCCAGCCTTGGAGTCATCTCAGTGAGTAAAATCTAGAGGAAATCTAGACGATTCTGGTCCCCAGCTGTCAAATCACCTCCAACCTTTGTGTCTTTCCAGCTGAACCCCAGACCTCATGCAGCAGAGACAAAGTGTCCCTACTACGCTCTAAGCTTCTGATGCATAGAACTCATGAGCATAATAAAATGGTTTGCTTTATGCTGCTAAATTTTGGGGTGGTTTGTTACCCAACATGAATATTTAGGGTGGCTCTCTTCACTAGTTAATTCCTACCTGTCTCAGCTTAAGTGACACTTTCTTTCATCCCCACTCACTTCCCAACCAGAACAGGTTCTGCTATTATAAACATCCTTTATTTCTCCTTATGGCTATACAGCTCTTTCCTTCTTGTGGATTTCATTTCAGCATAAATGTATAGTTTGTTCAAAAGGCTGAATCAAAAGGCTGAAAACATTTGCCACATCTGTGACATGTAGCAGCTGCTTTTAACAGAAATCCATCTCATGCCCCCTTTTTATAAACGTGGATATCAAAGTATGCCTGATACTATATTCTCTCCTTCATTTTATTTTGAGAAACTTCCAGTGTACAGTGTTTTCGTTTCCTTGGCTGCCAAAGCAAATACCATGCAATGGGCTGGCTTAAACAATGGGGATTTATTAGCTCACGGTTCTGAGGTTAGGAAAAAAAATCCAAATTAAGTCATCATCAAGGCAATGTTTTCTCCCCCAAAACTGGCCTTCTGGGCTGAGCTACTGGCAATCCTGGTCCTTAGCTTGTCACATCACAAGGCACATGGCAGTGTCTCCTGGTCTTTCTCTTCTCTTCCGGGTTCCCTTGATATTCAGCTTCTGGCTGCACCCCCTAGGGCTTTTTCTCTCCATGTCTGAATTTCATTCTCCTATAAAGGACTCCAGTTCCATCCTGGGCCACACCTTAACAAAAGTAACCTCATCAAAAGGTCCTACTTATGATGGTTCACACCCACTTAATGGATTAAGTTTAAGAACATGTTTTTTCTGGGGGTACATAAAGCTCCAAAGCACCACATACAGCAGAGTTGAAACAGGTTACAGTGGAAACCCGTATATACACCCCTTAGATCCTACCATTAAAATTTTATTATATTTGCTTTATCTCACATCTATCCATTAACCTTTTCATCCATCAATCCATTTAATTTTGGGATGCATTCAAAGTAAATCGCAGACTTTGGTACACTCTCCCCTAAATACATCAGCATACATATCTTTAACTCGAGTTTGATATTTTTTATTTTTCTTTTGAGGGAAAATTTACATACAATGAAACTCATAAATTTCACTGAGTCCTGACAAATGCCTATAGCCTTGTAACCCAAATCCCTTCCTGGCATGGCAGTCAGATTTTTTACTCAAATTTTTATTCTAATGCAAATGAGAGAGAGGGGGGTGGGGGAAGAGACAGCACCCGGCGGAAACTGTATCCCCTCTCCCAGTCCAGCTTGGGATGTCAAGCAGCGTCACTTCTCTGCATTCCATTTGCTGAGGCGGTCCCAGGGG
Source organism: Choloepus didactylus (assembly GCF_015220235.1). Taxonomy (NCBI): domain Eukaryota; kingdom Metazoa; phylum Chordata; class Mammalia; order Pilosa; family Megalonychidae; genus Choloepus; species Choloepus didactylus. The sequence goes on from NC_051333.1 coordinate 19,125,113, forward strand.
CCCAGCCAGTTTCAGGGGGAAGGGACATAGACTCTGCCTCTTGATGGGAAGTATGTCAAAGAACTTGCAGGCATGTTTTATAACAACAGAAGACTTTTCAATCGTCCAGACAGGAGGTGATGGAAACCTAGACTGCAATGAGGGCAGTGGAGAGGGGAGAAGGGGTTGAATTCTGGGTAGGTTTTAAAGGGACAGGATTTGCTGCTCGCCTGACTGGGTGTGAGAGAAAAAGAGTCGAAGGGGACTATGAGGCTTGGAAGGACGGAGCCACCATTGATGGAGATGGGGAAAGCAGGGCAGGAGTGGATTTGGGGGGAAGATGGGGAGCTTGGTTTAGGCCCTGTGGAGTTGGCGATGTCAGACTTTGGGTGGAGATGGTAAGCAAGCAGCAGAATGAGGAAGCCTGAGGTTCAGCAGTCAGGTCTGTAATGGCGTAAGAGAAATTCTATTTGGTGCCTCATCGGCCTGCCTGGGCTAATTGTAACATCCTAGCTAGCCATGCCCTGGGTGTAACCTGACTAGCAAGTGCTGCACCTCTATATGGTTTGGATAAGAGCCACTTCTAGCTTCTCTGAACGGCCCCTGCCACTTCTCTGAAAGGCCCCTTGCCCTTCCATGTTGCCTAATTTACAAGCAAGGCAGTTTCTTCCATACGGCTTTGGTGATAAGATGCTGTCCTCAGCTTCTCCAAACAGCCCCTGCCGCTTCTGCTTTTTGCACAGTATAGTTTGAAACTGCCAATCCCCAATATCCATGGGAAAGTCCTACCCACCCCTTCTGGGTCACAAAAAAGGAAATAGCCTGGGACCCACATGTGCTTACCCCCACCCCCCACCCCCGTGGACCCTTGCAGGAGCCTAGGTTACGTAAGCTTGGTGGGCCTCTCTGCCATCCTCTTTCTCCCCTCTCCCCTTCTAGAGCCTTTGATCTAATGAAACTGTCCTTTCATGCACTCTCAGCTGGCTGGGTATCTGTGTTTGTGCCCTGTCACCCAAAGAATTTTCACATAACATCCAAAACAATTGGCACAGCAAGCCTGGTGATTGGACGCTGACTGATGGCAGCTGGGTAGAACTGCCTTCATGCTGCTCTGGCTTTCCAACCTGCTGGCCCCAGTGGTGTCAGCCACCTGGGAAGGCTCCCTGCTTGCTGGTGTTCATAGGCGCTGCTTGGCTTTACCCTTTGTGTCTGTCAGGTGTTGCCTAGGATGCCCTCCCCAATTGCGGTGCCATTGAAGATGGCCCTGCAGCGAGGCCTGGCCCACTCCCTGGAGACTGCTTAATTTGGCCACCTGCCTCACCAGGGCAAGAAGGGGGACGATGTGTCCCTATTGCTCCTCCAAAAGAGAGAACAAGACTGGGGTGAGGTCAGTGCAAATTTGGTGTAAATTAATTGGCTATTGTTCTGTGAAGACATGGAGGCTTCCCTAAAATACAGGAGGGACCATTCCCAGGTCTATACGTCTTAGTTTTCTGGGGAGAAGGATTTGTAGGCCCGCCTTTGGCTGTGTTTGCCAAGTCACCTCAAGGCCTGGAGATGGCATTATATGAGATGGGAGCCTTCATCGATCCTTCTGTGTGACCTGGGTCTACCAGCCCTAGTCCAGGGCATTATACATCTCTGGGTTTAGGGACTATTTTCCCTGCCAGAGCTCATGGGGACGGGGAATACTCCTGACTGGGATAACGTGGCATCTGGCTGGCTAAAGGGACTCAAGGGTCTGTGACTCTTCTGTTGCCGTTGTCTTCACTGCTGTCACTTCTCATCCCCTGAACCCAGGGGCTATAGGGGGAACAATTCTTGGCTGCAGGCCCTAACCCCTCTGAGGTCGATTGGGAAACCATGGACAGAGAGAGGTGGCAGGCAGGGCAGAGGGACCTCCCCCCAAATTTTGACAGGTGACTGATTGCTAAGGGGTTTGAATTATGAATACACCCCCCTCCCAACAACAGGAGATGAGACAATTATCAGGCAGTGACAAGGAATCTAAATGACAACTAACTCCAGGACCCTCCCAGCCTCTGGCCTCTGTGCTAAAATTATCCTCGACCACCAGGGTCCCACCGTATTTAAAAGGGAGGAGGGCCATACCCATACCTGGGGCAAAAGGCCAATGATATAGAGGAAGTTAAGGGACCTCCTGCATAAAACAGGAATGGCATAATGAGCATATCATTTTGATAAAAATTTTGTTCAAAAGAACAAGGGAAAATGCTGAGCATCTTTAACATGGGGTCCAAGTTGCCACTCTCATCCCCAAAGGGAAAGAAAAAAGTGAGGTGATTGGCTGGTATCACTAAAGACTCCAAGTCCCTCCCTTATTGACTAAAAAAAAAAATGAGACACATCTGTCCATAGAAGGTGTTACTGCCACGGCAGATGCCTGCTGGGAAACAACGAATGAGGCCCGAGTGTTGCTTTAGAAGATTGAGATGATTCAATGGGCATAACATTTCTAGAGCATTCAGACAAAAGAGATCCAGAGTTTATCTCTGGCCCTGGGAAAAGGCCTCCTTTGTCATGGAAAATTTTCTTACAGGGAGTCTTGCTCAGCCTTATGGGCAAAGCTCATATTCTCAATACTCCCAGGGAGGCTGTGGGTGGGGTAGAGCCCCTGGTGGGAGGTGAGGGACTCACATCAGCATCACAGATCCTGGCTTATCAGCCTCGGCTTTCTGAGTTGCAAAGGTGGAGTCCCCTGCCCTCCTGGGAGCGGTGACTATTGGAACACTTATTAAACAGCTACCCCGAGTTGTAGCACTTTTGTTCTTACTTTCCGCACCATAGATGCTTTAACCACTACCTGGAATAAGATCAAATCTTTGGTTTCCTCGGTGGGCCATGCCAAACGCGCACCCCACCCCCCGTGGAGCTGCCCCTGTCAATCAAGGGGATAAACACCACAGTTTCACATGAAACAAAGTACTGCGGGGCTCCTGCCTGTAATCCAAGATCTCCTTAAACTCTCCACCAATGAAAGGCAATTACCCATCAGTTCTATCAACCATAACGCACCAGTCCTGCCCAGCAAAGCTCTTCTTCCTAGCATCACCTAAGTAATGAAAGATATATTCAGAAGCACGGGCAATTGCTTTGCTGTGAGTGACTTGGCCAACATTTTACTCAGTGCCAATACTTGAGAGAGAGACAGAGAGGGAGAGATGAATTCCTAACTGCTACTGCCAGGACCTTAACAAATAATCTTTAAAAAATTGCTTAATGCATCAGTATTTACAGTGGCATTATTCACAACTGCCAAAAGATGGAGGCAATCTAAGTGTCCATCCAAAGAATGGAGAGATAAAATGTGGTATATACACGCAATGGAATATTATTCAGCCATTAAAAGGAATGAAGTTCTGATGCGTGTGACAACATGGATGAACCTCGAAGGCATCATGTTGAGTGAAATATCAGACACAAAAGGACAAATATTGTATGACCTCACTGATAGGAAATAATTAGATTAAACAAACTCATAGAGTCAGAATCTGGAATATAGGTTACCAGGGGACAGGGGTGGTTAGGGAATGGGGAGTTAAGGCTTAAACTGTACAGAGTTTCTATTGGGTTGATTGTAAAGTTTTGGTAATGAATGGTGGTGATGGTAGTACAACACTGTGAACATAATTAACAGTACTGAATTATATATTTGAATGTGGTTAAAAGGGGAGATTTGAGATTAAATATGTTACTAGAATAAAAATAATACTTAATACTGGCACTGTATAGTTGACATCTGATCAAGGGGTGACTCTAAAGAGGGGCCTCCTAGAGGATCTAGCCACACATACCATTTACAAAAATGAGGCTGAGCAATAGCACTCCATAAAACACAAGGGCCATCAAACTGTCAAAGTCCTGGACATCGTCTGGTCCTCTGAGGCAGACAGATTCCCACACCATCAAACACAAGCCCACTTCAGCTGCTAAGACATGTTAGGATTAACAGCTACCAGGATGATTCATGTTCTGGAGGTAACACATCCCACATCTTTCACCCTCATGGCAGCTCATGTACACTGGGGAGAGCCTTGACAATAAATGTTAGAACTGGCACAATCAGTCATTTCCCACACCATGACCCTTGTCTCACTAGGAACAGATTTTAAATTAGAGGCCTTGGCTACCTTCAAATATGCCCCCTGGGGTCCTTGGTCTAAGCATGGCAAACCCTGGCTCCTCACTGGGCTCTTAGAAGCAGAAGTGCTTGCAGGGCCACAACCTGTCAGCCTGAGCACGCAGATTCCCATAATGCCCTGGGTGAGAGAGAATTCCCAGCAGGAGCTCAGCAGGGCCACTGAAGTCTCACTGGGAAAATGGAAATGGTACGTGCAGTGGAGGGCTAAACCTGGCACGCAGGGCCTTTCCTAACTGCAGTGGGATGTGGTTTCCCCCACACTCAGCCCTTTGCCCATGGATCTTGTGATGCTGGCAATGGTGCCCCGACTGCCCCCTCCTCCAGCCAAGTGGAGAAGCTCCTTGGAACCAACTGTCTGACAGGGAAAGAGAGTCAGTGTATCTCACCGATGGCAATGCTATCGTACGTGACACAGCTCCCTGGAGGGCCACAGCATATCCCGACATATCACCCAGCTTCAACACTGTGCTTACCCAAGACGGTTGGCAGAGCTGGAAGTGGTCCAGTTAGTGCTCCAGGACGCTCTGAGCTGCCAGTTGCCCAATCTCCAAATCTTCACTGATTTTGGAGTGGTGGCCAAAAGGCTGCAAGGGAGTCAGGCCAATGGAAACAAAGTAATTTTCTCATAAAGAAAGGCTCTTATGGGAGGCTCCACATTTAGAAACAGCTTGTAGCCTCACCCATTTCCAAACACTCCACTCACCACACCAATCACACTGTTCAATGACATGACCTTAAATTCATTCTTACATAGCACATCTGGTGAGTCCCTCGGAGACTGCCCACTCAGGCCCTCCAAACTTCTCCTACCAACTGGTGGTCTCAGCCCAAAGGACCTCAGGCCTCCAGGGCTCCTCTGCCCTGACAGAGTGTGCATATTTAAAAAAAAAAAAAAAAATCTTGCCTCTAGACACATCACTGGCCAAAATAGTCTCTAAAGACTGTGACTTTTGTTCCAAAATCAAACATTGGCATCCCACAGATGGGGTTGCATTCCAAGGGGTGGTGATTAAACCCTTCTCCCATTGCCGTATCAGTTACATGGGACACTTCCCATCACTGCCAGAGCCATCAGGAAGGAGAGACTATAGCTCCCAAACCCAAGCAGGGGAACGGTCTGGGTCACCTTTATAGGTGAAGAAAAGCTATGTCTAGTGGATGCCAGTCACAGCAAAAATGACCTCCTTTTATCCTGCCGTGAGAGTCCATTACCCATACAAGGCACAACATCCAGGTTGGCAAACATGACGTACAGCAAGCCCCGAGAGAAAGCACTATGCAATCTTGCCGCAAGGGAGAAAACAATGCCAGGTTCGGGTGTCAGGATATAAGTAGCAGCCCCAGAAACCAGTCCTTGCCAACTGGCATGATGTCAGTGTTCATTCCAGCTCTGGGTTTTGATATTTTTGATATTTTTGCTGGCTGCACGGGTTACAGGCTTACTGACTGACCCACAAGGCCTCACCATGCAGGCCCAGGAAGGCTCAGGAAGTACTCAGTTAATCCTAAAATTGGACCCAGGGATGGGACAGAGGAGATTTCTGGCAGTCACTCCTCAACCACCTGTGTCTTGCAGGCCGCCAGGCATGGCTGAGGACCCAAAGCTATGCAACCTATATATCAAATGGGTTCACCGGCACCAATGCACAAATGATTCTCAACCCAGCGTACCCTAAATAAGAGTCTCAGTCAGCACTGATGGCCTCAAGACTGGAATCAAATCAAACCTGCATAGCTAATTGTTCTCTACCCCGACTTGCCAGACATACTATTCTAAGGTAGGAGCTTAGATTGCAAAGAGGGCCTACAAAAAAATTGACACCCGCAAACAAGTCCTTCCTGCGGAGGGAGGTGCAGGGGTCTGCACCAGAACACACAGCCAAAGCCTTTGCTGGGTGCATCCTAGACAACTCCCTAAAAGTCATGGAGCTCTGTGACTAAGAGCATTTTACAAAATCTACAGAGATGTCATGACTAGAGCTGCCCAGTGGTGTTTAGAAGCCTGTGACAAAATTTCCCATCCTTTATGGGTTGCTACTTGGGAGGGATACCCACCCCTGGGTTGGCCCCTGGCGATCCCCACATCAGGCGACATTGCCCCTGCCCAGGAGCTCGTTGCTGGAGAGGACCTTGCCTCTGGTTGAATCCACCATGGAGCTGGACTACAGGACCTAGCGTTGCTGCAGCCCTGGGACTTGGACTTGGGATTACACCTGCAGAGGTTGCCAACTGCCTGCCCAGCGGACCTGTGCTTTAAGGCAACACTGTAAACCACCCCCTCCGCAATGGTCAACTCATCTGCTGGCCACGTAGGTGCTGTGACCACCACGGCCTGTCACATATACATCAACAACTCAGGGCAAGTCCAATATAATTTACAAAAGATGCAATGACAAACACACATGATTAATAATATCTCCAACATCTTTGTTAAAAAGTATAATTCCTCCCACCCCTTCACTTATCTTCAGGCCTGTGGGGGCCCTTTTCTCATGCTAAGCCCCATTACCTGGGGAGACCGGCTCCACCAGGTCTTCCAATGATCAGTAAGTCATAGGACTAGTTCTAATGATGATTATGGTGCACTTATTTAGGCTGATCGTTTCAAACATAATGAACGGCTTAAATGTCCCCAAATGTCCTCAGACCCTGACCATCCTGAAAATGCCACAGGGTAGATTGTAATGGCATAAGAGAAATATATTTGGTGCCATGTCAACCCGCCTGGCCTAGTTGTAACACCCCGGCTAGCCCTGCCCTGGGTGTAATTCTGATTAGCAAGGCCTGCACCTCTACAAGGTTTGGTGCACTTCTACCACGTCTTCTCCTACCACATCTTCTCCTACCACATCTTCTCCAAAAGGCCTCTTGCCCTTTCATACTGCCTAATTCACTAGCAGGGCAGTTTCTTCCATATGGCTTGGGTGATAAGAAACTGTCCTCAGCTTCTCCAAAAGGCCCTGGGGCTTCTACTTTTTGCACCTTATAGTTTAAAATTCCCAATCCCCAGTATCCATGGGAAAGTCCTACCTGCTCCCTCTGGGTCACAATAAAGGCAAGAGCCTGGGACCCACATGTGCTCACCAAGCCCCCACCCCCTGCCAGCAGGAGGTTAGGTTGGGGAAGCCCACTGGGCCCCTCCACTGCCCTCATTCTCCCCCTCCATGCCAGGGCCTTTCGTCTAATAAAGTTGTCCTTTCATGCATTCTCAGCGGGCTGAGTATCTGCCTCATCACCCAAAGAACTTTCACATGACATCGAAAACAAGGTCTAGGCTGGAGATGGAGATCTGGGGACTAAGAGAATTGAGATGAGGTTTTGAGCCATGAAACTAGATGACAGCACCTAGGGAGTGGTGTGGATAGAAAAGTCAAGGCCAGGGCCCTGGGACATGCCACAGTTGACAGACTGGGCAATGACTGAGTCATGACCAGAGGTGAGAGGAGGGTGTGGGGTCCTGGAAGCTGGGGAGGTGCTTCACGGAGGGACTGGCTGCATCAAATGCTGCGGTGACTCAAGCAGGATGTGGACTGAGGACTGACCATTGTCCTACACTTGGATGACTCTAATGGCTTCATGCCAACAACAGTCCTTTTGGTACCATCTGAGACAGGACAACCCACTCCTAATTGAGAGTAAGATAAGGAAGATGGCAGCCTTGCCTGAAGACTGGACTGGACCTCCTACTCTGCTCCCAAGGGGGATGAAACCACAAGAGATTCTGCTTCAAGGGTCAGGAATGGGCTGTGTTTATGTGTAAGGGGCCAGGGCAGAACTGGGGGCGAGTGTATTTTCCTCAATTGACACCCTCCTTGTGCCTTTTCAGAACCACCCATTTGTCAGAGACAACCAGCAACACCCTGAAAAAAAGAGAAAAGGTTTTATTGGGGAAAATAGAATGTGTACAATTCAGAGCCGCCTGGCCTGGAGGGAGTCTCCTTCCCTCCGCAGCCGCCTCCTTGGGGACCCAGGGGGAGACCTGGACGGAGGGGACCCATTCTCGGGGTCCTCAGAGTGCTCTAGCAGGTGGGATAATCTTGCGTCCACGGCCCTGGAGAAAAAGCGGAAGAGGAGAGGTTGGGGCATGTGCTCAGTTGCTCAGGGAGGGCGGGCAAACCAGGAGGTCTAGGGGGACGCAGGGCGGGGTGTCGGAGGCCCGGGTGCTGCAGGATCACCTTTTCCGCCGCCGCAGCTCTGCCCTCTGGGCCCTCAGCACCTGCAGCACAGGGTCACCCTGGAACTCGCTGCCGTCGGAGTCTAGGGGGTGGTGGGGGGTGGAGAAAGAGCTCCAGGGGACCGGACCGGAGGGGGCTGGACCGCCACCCAGATCCCGGAGGCCGCGCGTCCCGCTCACCTTCAGCGGCCTCCAGGAGCCGGGCCGCCTGCGAGAGCAGCGACTCCGGGGGGGCGTGGCCGGCGGGGGGCGGGGCCGTGGCCACAGGCTCCTGCGCCTCCCCAGGCTCCGCCTCCGCCGTGGGGGGCGTGGCCTCGGCTTTCCGCCTCGCGACCTTAGACCCACCCGGCGGAGCCTCGGCGGCTGGCGACTGCGATTCCGACGGAGGCGGCGGGGCCTTGGCTGGAGGGGGTGTGCCCTTGACCTTGGGGGGTCCGGCCTCGGGGGGAGGCGGGCCCTCCAGGCGAGGGGGCGTGTCCTCCAGGCTGTCGGGGAGCAGCCGAGCCTTCACCACCTGGCCCAGGGCGCCCCTGAGCTGCGGGCCAGGCCCCTCGCCGGCTGCCGTGACTCGCCCAGCAGGCTCCCGGCGCGGGGCTCTGCCCCTCCGAGGCTTGGGGTCCCTCCTCTCGGGCTGGGCGGGGCTGTCGGGCGCAGGGTCGGGCGGGCCCTGGGGGGCGGCCGGGGGGGCGGGGGTGGGGACCGGCGGTGCTAGGGGAACCGCCCCGAGAGATGCCCAGGGACTGGGCTGCGGGACCCAGAAGAACCCGTGGGGACTGGGGCCCCAGAAGATGTGCGGAGGGGCTCCCGCGAGTGTAGGAGGCGCCTCCACACAGAAGGCCTCCGGGGGGCCGGGCCGGGCCACCCTGCCCCACTGGGGCCTGCAGTTAGGCTGGGTCCCCAGAGCGCCGAGGGTCCCCGCAGGGGCAGGAGCGGTCTGTAGACAGTTGGGAGCAGGGACCTGGGAGGGCGAGAAGGAGGGTGGAGGGTCCTCAGTCCCCCTCAGATTCCCCCCTCCAGCCCTTCGCAGGCGCCGCCACCCCCTCATCTCACCGGAGTGGTGAGGGCAGGCTTCCGGGACGACACCCAGGGTCCGTCACCCTCGCCCCCGCGAATCTGTTCAAGCTTCCGCCGCTGCCGCCACTGGTACAGAATGTCATCCTCTGGCCGCAAGGGTGCCCGGGAGGAGGCCGGGGCTGGAGCAGGGGTGGGGGCCGTTGCTAGGGTTGCTGTGGGGAAAGTAGGAGTCGGGGTGGGGGTAAGGCAGGGGCCTGCTCAGCTTCCATCTCTTCTGCTGTATCAGATTATTCAGAGGTGCTCTCCAGATAATGTCCAAACTCTTCCCAGGGCTGGGAAGTAGGGCAGGGAGGCAGGGTCAGAGGAGAGAGCACCCATGGGCTTGGCTTCTCAGCCTGTCATCATTCACTCAGCAAATACTTATCTAGCTCTTACTATGTGTTCTGGTCAGTGGAGTTACAGTAGTGAATAAAACAGAGTCTCCCCTCCACTGCCCCCACCTAGACCAGCACAGCAGCCTCCTTCCTGGGCTCCCTACTCCCCCAGTCCCCCCACTCTGTTCCCCACATGCAGCCAGAGGGAGTCAGACCAGGGCCCTCCTCGGCTCAGAACCCTCCCCTGGCTGCACCTGTCTCCTGTAAAAGGAAATGTTCTGGAATGCTCTTCCCTCAGGTATCCCATGGGTTCACTCCCTCACACCCTTTGGATCTTTGCTCAAATGTCTCCTGCCTCACCAGGCCTTCCCTGCCCCCCACCCCATGCAAAATGGCAGCAACCCCCAGCCCTACCCCTCCCTATCCTCTTGCCTGTTTCATTTTTCTCCTTAGCACTTACCATCTTCTAACACACTAAACATTACACAGCCTTGCTTATTTGTTGTTAGTCTCTCTCTTCACAATGCCAGCTCCACAAGGAGCTGTCTGTCTTGTTCATTACCATATCCCCATCAGGGCCTGGTGCAATCAATATTTGTGACATGAATGCAAAATGAACTCTTAATTGTGCTCCACCCATGTCCAGCCCTATGCTGGGGACACAGCAGTGACTAAGACAGACCTGGGCCCTGTCCTCAGTGCAGTGGACCAGAGAGATATCATTCCCATCACCAGAGCATCATTTCCTCAGCCACGATCGGCAGGGCTGCCATCGTTTCTCAGAGGCCCTGCCATGTGATGCTGCACAGATGAGAAAGGGCCACAGTATCCCAGACCTCTCCCTCCCCTTCACCTGCTACAACCTGCCACCTCCAAACCTGGTCACTTCATTCTTCTCTGCCCTCATACTCTGGCCCAAGTCAAACCTTAGTATTTCTTGCTGGGGTCCACAGCAGCCAAAGGGAGTCTCTTGACACTCAAGACAGATCATGTCCCTTCCCTGCTCAGGACCCTTCTGTGGCTCCCCAGTGCTAATATAATGACCAAATGTCTCACCACGCCTACCTGGCCCAATATAATCTGACCCCCACTGTCCTCTCCTGCCTTATGCCACACCACTCTCACTCCTGGCTCTTGCCTTTTCCTGTCTATTGCCTGCACTGTGCTCCCTCCCATCTCAGGTCCTATGTATATGCTGGAGAGCTCTTGTGCCAGCTTTCATCATTCAGGTCTCTACTTAATACAGCATCTCCTCCGGGAAGTCCTCCCTGACTTCCCAGCTCCATGATCGTCTCCTGAATGGTCCTCACTTCTGCTTAAGTTTCATGTTTGTCTGCGACATTTTGTGGCTGTTCTCTGGCCAACTCCCATCCATCTGTCCCCGCTACTAGGCTGTGAAATACCCAGTGCTGCTCATAGTAGAAGGTGTTCAGTGTTTGTGAAATGAGTAAATGAATGAATGAATGAGTGAATTTAACTTCCAAAACAACCCATGAAGTAGGTACTAGTTTTAGCCCCATTTTACAGATGAGAAAACTGAGACTTAGGAGGGAGAGGTGAAAAAATGGTGGAGTTGGGCACAAGCACCTGTGTTTACTTGTGCTTGCCTGCCTCCACTGGAATGGGAGACCCAGGAGATGTGGATAGAATCTGGTGTGTGCACTGCTGGGCACAGAATAAATCTGCAACTACAACAGCAGTAATAGTAACCCAGGTCTTGGTCTTATCTCTGAAATCTGGGGGCATAAATTTGAGAGGAATGAAATTGCCAATATTCAACCATTTTCTGATGTACATAAACAAAAATTTCATATAGCTCAACATAATATATCCATAGCAAAAAGTATGAATATTCACCCTAAGCGAGATAAATGGGGATTATAAATAGCCTTGTGTTCTTCAGGTTGATTTGGCTGATAAGTCAAACATGGCGTCAAATTTAGAACTGCAGACAGAGGATGGCAGATCTGTCACACTACTGATGGCTACTGTTAACAGAGCTGTGCCAATACGTTCCATGCGTTCACCAACCCATTTAATCCTCACACTATCGATAGGAGGGAGTACAATTATTATTCCATTTATAGTAGGGGAAATAGGGCCCAGAGAGGTCGAAGTTCTCGAAGTTGGTAAAGGACAGAGCTGGGAGTCACTCCCGGGCTGCCCTCAGTCCTGGCCTCCCAGCACTCACCGGGTACCCTGGGGCCAGGGTCTTTGCTGAAGTCAGGGGTGAGGGTCACGGAGAAGGGTGAGATGCCATCGGAGCTGCCAGGAAATGAGGAGCCGCTGGCATCGCTGGGGCTAAGGGAGGAGGAGGAGATGGAGGCCTTGCTGCAGAAAGAAAGCAGAAGGGAGGCACTGGGGGTCCCAGAGGCCAGGCCTGGAGCTGAAGGAGTTGGGGAGGCTGATGGGGCTGGGAGGCATACCTGCGTTTGAGGAGCTTAGCAGCTCTGCTCTGCAGGCTCAGCGTCTCCAGGTCCAGGAGGGGTGAGTCCCAGGTGTTGAGCCTCTGTGGGGTGAGAGGGGTCAGAGGCCAGCCCCACCTCAAAGCCTGCTTTGAAAGGGGCTGTGGATGGAGGGCCTGACGTTCAGGTCTGCCCTCCACCTGCTACCCTCACCTGCTGGCCTCTATGGCCTCCTTGGGCAAGAGCATTCGATCCAGTTTTCATCTGTGAATCCCCCCTCCTGACATGTGCAGTCCCTGTTGTTTGCCAAGGGATGACCCCATCTTCCTGACCAGGCCTGGCCAATCACAACATTCTGTCCTCTGGTTCAGTGCTTGGTACAAGGATGAGCAAATAATAGTGAGCCCTGGGGCTTTGGATGGAGCTACTGGAGAAGACCTCTCTTTCCCCTGGAGTAGCTAAGTTAATACCATGGGAGCTGAGAGCCTCCAGGGTCCATCTTGGCTACTGTGTGGGGAAAGCCTGCCTGAGATGAGCCCATAAAAGAGGGCCAACACTGGCAATACTGTCCTAACACCTGGATCCAGCCATGCCTGAAAGCATCAACTTTTGGATTTCTTAGTTGCACTAGCCAACAAATCCTCCTTTCTGGTTAAGTTTCTTTGAGTTGGGGATCTGCTGTATTTCTTTCCCAGGGCTGGTGCCATCAGTTCAGTTGCATGGAGGGGGCAGAGAGTGGACAGAGATGTCACCTGCTTCATTTCCTGAAGGGGGGCCATAGCCTTGGATGCACTGGCCACTTTGGCAGGAGTTGGGACTGCTGTGTTGGGTCTTCCTTCTGGTTTGTTGGCCCCTGCTGAGAAGCCCCCATTGAGTTAGGGGGCCCAGGAGAAGGGGCTGCCAAAGGCATTGATCAGGAAAGGTTTTAGGCGCTGGGGTAGATGTGACCAAGACAGGTACCTGCTTCAAGTTGACAGCTGGGGGCTGGAGACTCAGACTGCAGCCACCAGAAGTCGGCTGGGGTTGGGCCTGCAGGCTGGCGTTCCTCTCGGCTTGTGGGCTGAGCCTGGCGGAACCGGTTTATGTACCTGTGGGCATCGAGGCATGGGAAGTGGGTGGGGTGAGGTGAGCCAAATAATAAAAATAATAATAATCACAGTAGCTAATGTTTAGCAAGCAATACAGCAGAGCCTGATAGTCACCCCTCTCTGTTTTTTCTTACATACTAATGCCATTTTTAGCCAGGCACATAGCTGTTCTACTATAGCCTGCACTTCCCAGATGTCCTTGTAGCCTTGTGGCTATGTGACTAGGTTTGGACTAACAAGGTATGAGGAGATGTGATTCTGGAAAGTGGATGTGGTTGGGCTCATTTTGGTCCATGAAGGTAAAGGCGACAGCCTAGGGATGGGAGAACAAGTTAGAAGGAACCTAGGGGCTGCTTTATCAGTGCCGGGTGCATCTGCCTGGACTGTTGGGAGAGAGAGACAAAAATTCTCTTTTGCTTAAGCCCTGATTAATTTGAGATTCATTGTTATAGCAGCTGAACCTGTATCCTACAAATCAAAGTGCTCACTTTGTGACAGGCATTGTTATGGATGCTTTACATACAGTAACTCATTGAAAGTTTAGAACAGCCCTAGGAGATAGCGGCTCTTAGTATCCCCAATTTAGGGATGAAGAAACTGAGGCCAAGATCATACAGATAAGGTGCAGAGTTGGAATTTGAGCCCAGACAGTCTAGTTCCAGAACCTAAGCTCTTAATAACGCGCATGAAGTACCTGCTCCTAAAAAAGTGCTGCATAAACAGCGCTGGCATGATAACTATTATGGGATGCTTTCCTCCTCCCTCTGACCCAAACTTTCTTTACCCCCCTGGAGCTGCTGGTACTTACTTGGCCACCACGGAGTCCCTGCTGTCTGCCAGGATGGGTGGTGGTGGGGCTCCCATCTGTCCCTCGGAGGTGCTAGGTGAGGAAGCGGTGCCTGTGCTGGATGTCCAGGACTCCTCAAGCAGCTCAGGGGAGTTGGGAACTGTGGCTGGAGCCTTGGGAACTGCTGGTACCCTGGATCTCTGGGGCTGGGATGGGTTCACAGCCTAAGTCAGAGGAGGGGAGGAGAAGAAAAAGTAAAGTCTGAGGAATCATTCCTGTAAGGGCACAAAGACACACATGATGTCTCAGTTCAGAGAGAAAGGAACACATCCCATAATGGTAACCACCCAGAGGGATCGGGACAGAGATAGAAGACCCCGGTGGTAGAGGGCTGGACAAGGGCAGGGCCCTTGGGGGAGTGTGAGGGGGCTGTTTCTTAACCCCTCACCCCCATCCAAGGCAGACTGCAAGGGGAAAATGGAGTCGGGGGTGGGGTGGGGATGCAGGACCAAAGTACAATTCCCATGGACCCCTGGAAGAGATGGACCATAATTCCCATGAGGCAGCAATGCTCATTCAATATAAATATACTGGAGGCACAATTCCCATGAGCCGTCAGAGCAGGACCCAGAAACTGCTAGCCCATGGTTCTCACGCGAGATCCAGCCTAGGAAGTCCTCTTAAAAATACATATATGCTCGGTCCTCATCCCAGATCAAAAGAATCAGGGTATCTGGAAGTGGGGCTAGGCATCCGTATACTTTTCAGAGCGTTCCAGGTGATTTCAAAGCGCAGCCCGTCGTGTTTAGAACCATTGCTAGACCATAAATCATTGGGGCGCTAAGGAGAAAACACAGATGGACTACAATCCCCACGAATCACTGGGCTCCACCGTACTCAAGAAAGTTGAAAGACAGCATCATGGGCGTCTAGGGGTAATTTCAAAAGAAAGAGATTTAATTCCCAAGATGCCCTTGGACACCCGTAGAGGAAAGAAGCCCTTGGGGCCACAAAGCACAACATAAGACACTTAGAAAGCCCCTCGGCATGATGAAGTCCAAGGCTGGAGAGGCCACAGGCCGTGAAGCATCTTGGGAGTTGTGGTTCCAGGGCAGTTGAACGCGAGGATCGCGACCCTCCCCCTGGGCTCTGTCCTCTCTAGGCCTCCTGTGGCCTCCGGAAGAAGGATCTTACGTGCGGTGCATCCCGCAGCCCCCAGGGCGCTTCGGCTTGCTCGGCTCCTTCACCCGCAGACGCCGTGCGCATCTTTGTCGCTTAGCAATGCCCCTCAGCCCCACCCCTCTCCCGTAGTGCCAGCGCGGAAAAAGAGTGGCCCTCAAGACAGCCAATGAACTAGATGAAAATAAAGCTAACTGGAAAGTGGCCAAAGGGAGAAGTCTCATGACTGGCTGTAACACTGGCCTGCCTGAGAGAGCAGGTTTGATTGGTGAATCTGTACTAAGCAGCAGTGATTGGCAGGCCTGTGAACCAATGGAAAGGATCTGAGGCTGGGCTTGGGGTTAGGAGGGGCTCTAAAGCCTGCGCGCTTTCCCGCAGACCTGCTTTCTGACCGCTATGAGTCTTGCTATGGAAATCTCTTTCAGATTCCAGTCTAAACACCGCTCTTCCGGTTGAAGGGCAATCAGGGAGTCTGTCCCCTCTCTAACCGCCGTCCCTCCATTTTGTTGAGTCAGCTGGCCAGTCCTGCCGGTCATCTAACCACTTCCCTCTTTAATGCAGGAGCAGCTGGTTGAGCCAGGCGCCAGGCCTGGGCTCCTAGCCGAGGTGGCAGGATCAAAAGGAGCTATTTCGGGCCTCGGCCCCGGGCGCCCGGCCCCCGGGGGGCCTGCCTGGACTGTTCGTGCCTGCGACCCCTGGCCGCTGCTCACCTGGCAGATACCGTTGCCCTGTGTACCCGAGGCTGAGTCAGAGGCACAGAATTAGGTCCGGCCTGCCGGGGGACGGAGCCCAGGACCCAGCTGGGGCGGGGGGGGCGGCGGCGGAGGATCTGTTCTGTGTCTTCTTGACAGCCTGGCTCGGCCATCGCATTTCCCTTACCCAGGAATCTGCCCCCAAGGCCGCCATCTGCGTCATCTCCAAAGCTGCCTGCAGGGTGGGGGTGGATTAAAGAGACCGGGGTCTCTGCGGTGGGGTTCTTGGCTTTGGGTCCCAGTCACCTCGCTGTGCTCCCCTTTTTGTCAAGGCTGCCTCCCTTCTGGAAGTTGGGGGATCTTAATGACACCTCCCTGGCCGCCTTTGTAGGCATGCAGCAGGCGCTTAATAAATGGTCATGTCATTGTTGGGGGTTTCTAAATAAGGCTCTACTAATGGCCGGGTCTGGCCGCGGTCCCTGTGTCCCTGGGCAGCTCGCCGAGGGGCGGGCATAGGGGAGCGCTATAAGGCGGCTGCCGCGTACATAGGGGCACTGCGGCGTCCGGGGAGGCAGCGGAGCAAGATGGAGATCCCGGTGCCTGTGCAGCCGACTTGGATGCGCCGCGTCTCGGCCCCGCTGCCCGGGTTTTCGGCGCCCGGGCGCCTCTTTGACCAGCGCTTCGGCGAGGGGCTGCTCGAGGCCGAGCTGGCTGCGCTCTGGCCCGCAGCGCTCGCCCCCTACTACCTGCGCGCACCCAGCGTGGCACTGCCCTCTGCCCAGGTGCCAAGCCTCGGGGTGGGGCAGTAACCCGGTCACTCCGAAGGCCAGGGGTCCCGGTCATCCTGAGGGGGCCGAGGCAATGTCCGGTGACTTTGGGCTGGAGAGTCCCGGCCACTCAGAGGAGCTTCCGGAACCCCCTGTGGGTGGAATCCAGCCTTCCGAGGGCAGTGGGGGCACCGGGCTACTGAAAGGAGTGGGAAATCTCTGTCGCTCTGAGGGGGTGGAAAGGCTCATCACTGTTAGGGTGGGGCGTCCACTCTGATGGGAGTCTTGGTGACTCTGAAGAGGGTTGGTGACCCAAGGAAGATGGAAGGAGGGGGGAGTGCAGTCATTATGAGAGGTTGGGAGGGGGTGCTGGTGGTCAGTGACTCCCAAGGGGAGGAATGTTCTTGTGTTCTGGGGGAAGAGAGATTAGAGACACAGTGTGGTGACCCGGTGTCTCCCGGATAGGTAAAGGGGATCCTGTGACCTGGGGAAGGAGCCTGGCTCTGAAGTGGGGGAGGAGACCCGGTAACTGCTGAGGGTGGGAGGGGTCCTGTGACTCGAGCCTGGAGACTGGGGGAAGAGGAATTTTGGTGATTTCTGGCCCGGGTGCGGAGGGGCTCCGGTGACTCTGAGAAGCAGAGGGGAGTCAGTGCCCCAGGGAGCGTGGTCACTATGGGGTCAGTGACACTGCGGGAGGGGGCAGGCTTCGCTACCCTGTGAGGGTGGAAGTCCCCGACCGTACAGGAAAAGGAAGCCGCACCACCCCGTGTGTGAGGTGAATCCCAGTGACAGGAGAAGAGGGGACCCTACTCGGTCACCCGGAGGGCTCCCCTATTCCGGAGGCCCGGGTCAGAGGGCCTGGTCACAGGGGTGGCGCCGAGGCCCACGGGGGCTCTCGATGACAGTCCCGCCCCACGCGGGCCGTGCGCAGGTGCCGACGGACCCCGGCCATTTCTCGGTGCTGCTGGACGTGAAGCACTTCTCGCCGGAGGAAATCGCAGTCAAGGTGGTGGGCGAGCACGTGGAGGTGCACGCGCGGCACGAGGAGCGCCCGGTGAGCCCGCCGACGGGGGAGGGGCCGGAACGCGCCCACGGGAAGCCCGGGCCGGCGGGGCGGGGCGAAGGCGCGGTTTCTAGAGGGACCGGGCGGGGCCGCTCAGGCCTCTCCCCGCCCCCAGGATGAACACGGATACATCGCTCGCGAGTTCCACCGCCGCTACCGCTTGCCATCCGGGGTGGACCCAGCCGCCGTGACGTCCGCACTGTCCCCCGAGGGCGTCCTGTCCATCCAGGCGGCTCCCGCGCCGGCCCAGGCTCCGCTGTCGCCGCCAGCTGCTGCCAAGTAGGGGTCCGGGCACTCCTGAACCCCGGGGCCGCCCCCGGCCCCTTCTTTTAAAGCCGACCTGACTCCGCCCAGCCAGATGTCCCGCGGGCGCCAAGACCACACACCCCCATCCGGGACCCCGCCCCCTCCATCGAAGACCGAGTCCTGATACCGTGTCCTAGACCCTTCCACCGACAATCCCTCCAACTTTCGGACCCTATACCAGCACTACCCCCAGCCTCCAGCTCCCCTCCCCACTGACCCCAGATCAATCAAGGCTTTACTCCCCCCACACCCCCCACCCTACCCCCAACTGTTCCAGACTGCACAGACCTCCCACCCCAGACCAACCAGGCATGGTTCTCCAGACTCTGGATCCTCCCCTCAATCCAGCCAGACACTCCACTCTCCCCAAGCCCATCCTCTAACCTGGAATCCCAACTAGCCACCCCTAGACTTTTGAACCCCTTTTCTGATCCCCACCCTTGGACACACCCCACTTATCCCAGGTCAACAGGGATCCGGACCCTCAAACTGCACACACATCCTCCAGTCTCCCCAGACTCTGCACAGATACACTAGCCCTTCCCCAACTCTAACTAGACCCCTTCAGCCTTTGTCCCAACCCCTGAGTCTCCAGCCAGATACCCCAGGCAACCCACCTCCCACTCTCCTCCTCCCTTTGTTCTCCAAGACCTAACCAGGCAGACGTTCCCCTTCATTCCCCACCCTTCTCACTCCTTGAACTTCCTGTCGGCCCACTCCCCCAATAAATGTGCTGGAGCTGTGCTAGCCCCGTGTCTGGACCGATGGGCCGGAGCACGCGGAAGCCAGTGTGGAGGAGGGAGATGTTTATTGGGGTGGGGGGACGGGTATTTCACTGTCGGTCATACATCTCCCTTAGGATCTTCATGCTTTCTGAATAACGGAGCTGGTTCCGATGAGATGCCTCCTTCCACCTGGGGTGGGGTTGGGGGCAGAGGGAGGGCTCAGCAGTTGGGGCAGAGGCCACTGGGGGGCAGGCAGGTCAGGGGGTGCTCACCTCTGGCGGATGCGTTTCCAACGCTGCATGTTGAGGTAGATGAGTGTGGAGGGTGAAGGCTCAGGCTCGGAGGGCTGTGGGGACAGAGGCTAGACTGGGTGGCTGTGCCCCGAGGCCATGTGTGCCCCCCCCAACCTTGCATACCCACCTCATCATCAGGGGTACCCTGGGTCTCGGGCTGCAGTGGGGATGGAATGCGGGACCTGCAGGCATCTCCAGGTGGCCCAGGGGCTGTGGGTGGAGGCAGCTTGTACACGTCACGACACTTGCTGTTGGTGACCTCTGATCCCTAGGACACAAGGGCCCGCACCCAGCACAAGACAGTCAGAAAAGATGGCCAGGGTATACATGCCACTCCTCCAGCCTTTCCCAGTGACCAGAGACTTGAGACTTGCTAAGACCCTCACTGACAGGAGCCATGTCTGAAAGGCAGGGACCCTACCCAGCCTAGGGGTCAGGATTGCCAGCCCCAGGGACCCCATCTATCCCTGCCTACCTCAGGGAACCCTGTCCAGAGGCTCACGCCTGTGTCATCTGGGGACCTCCTACCACTCCCTAGGCCAGGTGGCCATGTCTCTCTGTTCCAGGGATCCCTCTCCACCCCCGTCAGGCAGTCCCATCTTCCTGCCCAGGGGAACTCTATCCGCCTCCTCAGGTCAGGAACCTCACCCACCCTGCCCAGCCCAGGGGTTCCCATCTGCCCCTACCCCCAGGCCAGGTGACCACATCTCTCTTCCCTGAGGACCCCTGTCCAGCCCTCAGCCTTTGGGCACCCCTGATCTGGAGGCTGTATCTCCCTTTCCAGGGAACCCTGTCCCCTCCCCCATACCTCTAGCCCTGGGGTCCTCTAGCTATACCTCCAGCCTAGGGGTTCACGTGTGGGCTTCAGTGACGCCCACTCGATCATGTCTGAGGGACACAGGGACCTGGGCCCACCCACCCCACTAGCTTCAGGGAGGGAGTCCCTTGTGCCCATCTACCCACTGCTTCCCTGGTTGCCGAGCCGGGGCCCACCATCCATCCCACCTCCTCATCCTCAGGCAGCGGAGGCAGCGGTGAGCTGGGTGAGCGTTCACGCTCACGCACTGAGGGGCTGTTGCGCATCCAGGCACGGCAAATAGGATACAGCGGCGTGTTCTCACTGAACTGGGCCAAGTCCACACTCCGGTCAAACAGCTTGATCACATACGTGTCTGGGGGTGGTGGGGTGGGAGGTGTGTGAACGTTCCCATGCAACCCCCTGGTCCCCTGCTGTCCTGTCGGGCTGCCCACTCACACCCACTCACTGGATCGCTGCAGCCCTCCCTCCGCCAGCCCGTCATCCATCTCCCTCCTCTTCTTCCGCCGCTGGTGGGGGAAGCGGGCGGATGGCCTGTGAAGGGAGGAGGAGCGTCAGGATCTGGGCGGGGGCTGGGAACCCCTCATTAGCTGGCTGGTCCCCGTCACCTTACCGTTTGCCAGTGGCCGCCATGGAGCAGTCCCTGTGGAGAGAGACGGTGTCAACAAGCTGATCCCACCTTGAACATACACCTACTCAAAACCCCCCACTGGGGCATGAGATGCTCACATGAACCCCACCGACCCCTTGGGCCTTGCGTCCCACTCATGTCTCTGGGGCTCCAGGTGCCAACCACGAGGGAAGCCAAGCCTCCTCTGCCACAGGGCCTTTATACATGTCGAGTGCTCAGGGCTGGGACGGGGAAGCACAGAGCACAGTGGTCAGGGCTGAGATGGGGGAAGAAGTTATCTACCACAAACCCTCAGATCCAGATGATCCCGTAAAACAGGAAAAAACAAACGTACTTATTGTGGGTATCTGAGGGGGTCTTCCCAGCTTCCTCATCCAGATGCTCCCTGGTAGCAGAAAAGAACTGCTGGCTCAGGGTCCCAAGGGCCCAGGGTGGGAAGGCACTGAGTGGCTTCCCACTTGGGCACCTGCCTACCCAGATCTGCCCAGGACCAGAGGGTCCAACATACCCAGGTCCCCAGCCCCCTGTGGCCCCATGCGGGGCCAGGTCCTAACCTGTCCATGTGGCTCTTCTCCAGCAGACACTGCAGAACAGCATCCAGTTGGTTCCGGGCCTTGGCCATCTCCAACTCTGGGGGAAGAGGGTACCCAGTGGGAGTCAGTGCCCAGGCCCTAGGCAGGTGGGCAGCTGACTGGGCCAGGGAAGGGCAGGTATGCCCTCCATCCCAGCCCATCATACAGCCAGGCCCAGGCTACGAGAGGTACAGTAGGCAGAGACAACGGAGGCAGTGAGTAAGAGCTCTGGGTTCCAGGGCTATGCCACCAGCTTGTTGCATGAGTCAAGGCAAATCACCTCACCTGACTGAACCCCTTCCCTCATCATGAAAGTGGGTCTCTGAGTGATCCCTACACACTTGGATTGTTGCAAGGTTTAAATAAGTCTCACGCTGTACGAGTCTCTTGGCAGGATGCAATAACAGTAACACGTCCCGAGTGCTCATTACCTTATACTGTTCCACGCATCCTACACACAAACCCACTGAAACCTTAAATAACCCTTGGGGGCAGATATGATTTTTATCTCCATTTTACAGATGAGGAAACTGAGGCACAGAGATGTTAGGCCACTTGCCCAGCCACACAGCTAGGAGACAACAGAGTTGGATGTTTGAACCCAAGACCTCTGGCTTCAGAGCAGGAGCTCACACTGGGAATCTGACCTCCCGATGCATTTGTATGGCTGAGGCAGTAGTGTTACTTTCCATCTGGATTGAAATTCAGTGAGCTGCCAACAGGTAAAGATTGAGAGATTTCATCTAAAATACCCATTTTGGGCTTTTTCCAGAAAACGAGGCGCTCCGGGGCCCACCTTCCTGCATGCCACAGGCCCCACTGCCCACTTCACTCACTTATGGCCTCTGCCTGGCGCTATGGACCTGTTTGCCTCCCCTTGTCACAGAACTTACAGAGTTGATGATGTTAGCAATACTCTCCTTTCACCCTTGTGGGGTGTTCACTCTCCCCTTCCAACTGGCAGGAGCTCTGGCTCCAGTGCTCACAGTCTGGAGGGACACTTGGGGACATGCTTTGCCAGCCCTGGGACTTCCTGAGGAGAACAGGGGACACAGATGAGTCCTGACATGGCTCAAAGGAGAGACAAGGTGGAGTTGGGGTTCTGAGGGCAGCTGAAATTGTAGCAGAGTCTTGGGCAGGAGCCAAGGGAGATGGATAATGCCCACATCCCTGTCCTCAGCTTCTCCTGAACCCTTTCCCCTGGACATCCTCCAGGACCCTCCCATCCACCAGGTTCCACACTGGCCTTGCTATCTCACTAAACATACCCCTCTTCCTGGGTCCCCATCTCAGGGATGGCCCCACTGTCTCCCTGGGCCTTGCCCTGGACACCTCTCTCCCTTCCTCACCCCTACCCCACGGGGCCATCCAAAGGCCCCATGGCCTGTCCACTTGGCCTTCTGAGTGTCTCTCCCACCTACATTATCCCTACCCCACCACCCTGGTCCTGCCCTGTCCTCCCCTGGGGCTCCCAGACTCAGTCTCCCCTTCTGACCTAACCTCCACAAGGTGGCCAGGAGAATCATCATAAAACTAAATCTGGCCTAGCTCCCCCCCCTGCTTAGAACCTCCATGATGTCTCAGTGCCTGGGGGACAGAATCTGAGCCCTTCAGCCTGGTGTTCACCAGCCCCTTACCCCACCACTTGTGGTCAGGCCCCCTTCACTTTTCCAATCATAAATTTTTGGTATTGGGGGTGAGAGTGGGGGCATCCTTATTAACTCACTCCGTGGTTCAAAACCCTCCTTTGGCTCCCAATTTCCCTCAGAGCAAAAGCCAAAGTCCTCACTGTGGCGCAAGAGTCCCCACAGGATCTGTTCCCTTCTCCCATCACTTCTTTGCCCCATCTCCTCACACTACGCCTCTCATCCACTCTACTCCAGCCACACTGGCCTCCTTGCTGTTCCCTGAACATGCTAGACAAGGCTTCCCCCTTAGAGACTTTTCAGCTATTTTCTTTGATTCACTGTTTCCCCCACATATCCTCATAGCTCTCCCTCATCCTGCCCCACTCCTGTTCTCCTTGCTTTCTCCAATTTTGTTTTTGAAGTAACACTCATCCCTTCTAACATCACATTTAATCTTACTATTATGTTTTTTTGTCTGGATTCCATGCCCCTCCCACCACCCTTACCACCACAGTCCAGGGTGCCCATGCGCTCTGTCCCAACCCAAAATGACCTTCCCTCTCTGACCCTCAATTCCCCCATCTGCCACACCTTCTACTTCCCAAGATTACTGCGATATAGGGACTGTGAGGATTAAAAGCGTCCCTGTGCTTCAGGCAATGCCTGGCTCACGACCACTGCTGGAGATGGGGAAACTGAGGCAGAGCCAAGAAAAGGGACCGTCTCAAGAGTCACGCGGCTCGAGGTCCCCAAGTCTTACCGCACCATACTGCCTGAGCCACCACCATCAATCTCAGAGCTGCTCTGAACACAGACCGGGAGAGTATGAAGGTGGCAGGACTCGCGCTTTGCCCGGGTTAGCGATGGTCAGAAGAGCTGCGGGAACTGGTCGCGTAGCTGGCATTATCGCGATAATCATGTCTGTCGGAACTTCCAGATTCCGATCAGCCGGATGCTCCCCTACAGGCCCCCGATCTCGGGCTCCTCACCTGATTTCTCCACTTTCACCTTCACCGGGAACATGGTTTGGGCCCGGGGTCTGGCTAGCTGGGTCAGATGAGCCTAAGGTCACGAGTCAAGAACGGAGGCTGGCGGGAAAGGTCAAAGGTAAGCTTTGTGTGCGGACAGTCCTCGGCCCAGAGCAGCGTCCGGCCACGACCACCGCGGCTGCTGCCACCTCCCTGCTTCGCCTTCTGTGGGCGGGCCGCTTCTGCAGCCGCTTGTTCCTATTGGTCAGCGCACCCATCGATCTTGTACCCCGACCACTTGGGAGCTGCCGACGTCGGCCCCAGCCCAACAGTCCCACCTTCCTGCGGCCCCATTTCCGGAAACAAACCAACGACAGCCCGGGCGCTTCCTGAGAGGTACAGCTTTAGCTTCTGAGACTCAGATGGAGCAAAGACGCCTGCGCCGCGCAGGGCACGGTGGGAGACGTAGGGTCGGGCATCGCGACGCTTCTTGGGACTTGTAGTGCTAGAAGCTTTGAGTAACCCAAAGTTAGCTATTGTCAAGATTTAATTAACCTCCTGTCCCTAAGAGGGAAGACGAGTCTGGAATTAGAGCTGGATTTCAGAGCAGGACCTCTCTCTGTGCCAGCTAACTGTTAATCTCTCTTCTGGCACAACCTCATGCATTTATCAAATAGTAAGAGCCTACCCCGTGCCAGGCACTCTTCTAGGTACCGGTGATATCACAGGGAAGAAAACAGACAAAAACCCTTGCCCTAAGGGGGCTTACCTTTTAGAGGATAAAAGATAGACAATAAAGAAATAAAACATTTTATGTGAAGTGTGAAAGGAGAAAGAAACAATGTCCCAAAAAGGACACTGGGCATGCTAAGGTGATGATTGAAATTTTAAATTAAAAATAATTTAAATTTTATTTAAATTAAATAATTTTAAATGTCAAAGAAGCCTTCTCTTAGAAAGTTCTTGAATATTTCCATTGCTGACAACACCTCCTTTAGAGAATGGGAAACTTCTGATAACCACATAGTAAGTCTTGGCCCAGATCAATCCTAAGTGGTAGTATTGTGATCCACACTCCTATTGAGATTACTGAGACCCAGGGTGGGAAAGTTACGTTTTCAAATTCTCACACTACCAGTACAGGACAGCAGCCCCTAGAAATGGAAGCACTATTGCTTTCTTGATTCTTCATCTGTAAAAGAGGCTCCGGAGCAGAAAGTTTCTATTTCAGAGGACTGTGAGTAGTATTCAGTGAAAGATGCACACGTGTGAAGCTCTGCTGGGCACAAAGTAAGCACTCAATAATTGTTTCTGGATATTAATAATCATATTATGCTTCTACCTCCAAAAGATCCCAGGAAGTCAATATTGAGAATTAGGGTCCTTTATTGGGGGACAATAAGTCTTAGGAGGCTCAAGAGTGGGCTTAGAGCAGAAGAGCCCACCCTAGGAGAATGAGCAACCAGGCCTGTGAAGGAGAAGGTGTCAGGGGGTGCCCAGGGGAATGGTGAAGGAGAGGTAGTCCCCAAGGGCACCCCAGCGGGGTCGGTAGATCTGAAAGATGGTGATCCAGGTTGCGAGCACAATAACCCAGAAGAGGAAGCCCACAGCTGAGCGCCAGACATCTGTAGGGGGAACAGTAGTGGGGAGGTTAGTCTCCAACTGTTTTCTGGGCCACCCCATGGCAGTTCTCACCCTCTCTTCTCTCTGACAAAGCCCCAGGATTCTGGAGCCTCAGTCATCCCCTCCCACCAAGACTGCAGTTTCCTCCTCCCTGCACCCGATGCCCTCCCTTCACTGGGGCCCTGGACTCACAGCCCTTGATTTGGTTCTGCTCTGTGTAGGCTGGGGCAAGGAAGGCCTCTCTGAAGAACCAGAAGATGTTCACCAGCCAGAGGAAAGGCAGGAAAGCAAATCCACCTAGGGAAAAAAAGACAAGGTGGCGCATATGGCAACAAGGACCTTCCTCATCACTCACCAGGCTCTGCAGGCTCTGACAAGACTTAGTCCAAAGGCTCTCCCATGCCCAAGTTCAAATGGAAATCTCTGGAATCCTGGATCCTTCCTGGGCTCCAGCCACCTCTTTTTCAGGACCCAAAAGTTCGTACCTCAGCATCCTCCTCCCTGTGTCTCAGGAGTCCAGTCCCCCCGGACTCCTCCTACCTCATGTCCCAGGAGTCTACTCCCTCAGATTCCTCCTCCCCCAGGGACACAGGTCCCAATGCCCTCTTCCCTCAGAGGAGTCCAGCAAACCCCCGCCCCCCCCCAAGCTCCCTCTTCTCTTGGTACCCAGAAATTGAGGCCCCAGCCTCTTTCCTCAGGCGCAAGCTTTCCCTTCCCTCAGACCCAGGAGTCCGCGTCCCTACCCACTTAATCTCAGAACCACAAGTCTAGGTCCTTCCTCCCTCAGGCGTATTGTCCAGCTCCGCAGCCCTTTCTTCTCCCGGCACCCCAGGCGACCGGCCCTTACCCAGGTAGTATTTCCGGCACAAGTTTAATTTCTCCTCGTTGGACACCCGCTCCAAGTTCATAGTTGCGCTGGGACCGAGTCTTTCCAAAGGTCTGCGGGCAAGACCCAAGTGACAGATTCGAGGATCGCGAACGACCACGCTCCTAACGAAGACAAACGTAGGGGTGGCTTTGCTGAAAGATGGGCACCCCCGCCCCCCACCAGCGAGCTGGCTGGGTTGAGACGCTCTTTATGTATACTGGGGTTCACGAAACGACCGCGAACTCACCAGTGGAGCCTACTTCCTCGGGCTTGGATACTCTTGCTACTTTCGACTACGGACGTTTCCGCAAGATGCAGCTGGGATCTCTGGAGTTTGTAGTCTTTTCTGGCGAGGCACTGTTGCACGCATGCGCTCTCGGGGAACTCCTGTCTGGTTTTGTGGGGAGAGCGAGGGCCTCCAGTGAGCAAGGGCACTAAGGGGTTGCTGAGAGCGCGAGGAGGGCTCACAGGCAGAGACGAACTACACTTCCCAACGCTTCTAAGAGCGGAAGTGACGTCATCGCAGCCAGAGTCGGCGGCTTCGGGTAAAAATGGCTGAATATTTAGCTTCGATATTCGGGACTGAGAAGGACAAGTGAGAATGGGCGCGGGGAGTGACCCCTGGGAGGCCGGGGCCGGGGCACTGGAGTCCCTGGTGTCTGGGCGGCTCGGGGCGGTGTTTCTGGGATGCCCAACCTCCCCGCCCTCGGTTCACCTCTGTCTTTGCCCCTCTTCCAGGGTTAACTGCTCTTTTTACTTTAAGATCGGGGCCTGCCGGCACGGGGACCGGTGCTCCCGGCTTCACAACAAACCGACATTCAGTCAGGTGAGACCCGGCACGGAACCGAGGGGGTTAAAGCCGCTCGGCTGGTCCCCTTCTGCTGTCCATCATCGCGAGGTCCCGCCTTTTCCGGGTTTCTAAACCCCACCCACTTTTTTCCTGTCGGGCCTCTTCTGCAGGCTCCTCCCCCTGAATTTAGCCACGCCCCCACATTACAGTTTACACCTCTGGGCTGTCCGTCACTGCTTAGGTTCTCCTTTTTTCTGGTTTCCTTAGGGCCAAGCCTGGCTGATAATGCTCATGGGGTTTAGGCTCCGTACTCTCGCCAGGCTCCACCCCCAGCCTTCGTACCCCGCCCCTTCTGCACGCAGCCCCGCCCTCCAAGCTCAGGCCACGCCCCCTTTTAATTTCTGTTCAGACCATAGTGCTGCTCAACCTGTACCGGAATCCACAGAACACTGCCCAAACTGCAGACGGATCGCACTGTGAGTGAGGGTCTGGGCTTCGGCAGGGCAGAAAGCCCCAAGAGGCCACTCCCTGACCCCACCCTGACCCCCTTCTCCAGGTCACGTGAGCGACGTGGAGGTGCAGGAACATTATGATAACTTCTTTGAGGTAAGGGTTAGTAGGGGTGGGTTGGAGGTCCTGTGACCTAGGAGCTCAGCTGAGTTCTTCCTCCTCTTTCCTAGGAGGTGTTCACGGAACTGCAGGAGAAGTATGGGGAGATTGAAGAGATGAATGTGTGTGACAACCTCGGGGACCACCTCGTGGGCAATGTCTATGTCAAGGTGCCTGGAGGTGGAAGCAGTTCATTGCCCAGTGGCCACCACTGAAGCCTCATAGTTTGGTGTTCACCACTCAATCCCATCCAACCCCAGAACTGCTAACCAGTCCCCTAAAGATCTTTGAGTTGGATTGTTGACCCCGATCCACTTTTCCCTCAGTTCCGGCGGGAGGAGGATGCGGAGCGGGCAGTGGCTGAACTCAATAACCGCTGGTTCAATGGGCAGGCTGTGCATGCTGAGCTGTCACCTGTCACCGACTTCCGGGAGTCATGCTGTCGGCAGTATGAGATGGGGTATGGTGGTGCAGGGGTGAGATGGGCATCTGGAGTCCCCAATTCCTGATTGTGGGTGTGGGCAGGGCTGCCAGTGATCATGGCCTGCTCCATCTGTCTGTCTTCTGCCTAGGGAATGTACCCGTGGTGGCTTCTGCAATTTCATGCACCTGCGGCCCATCTCCCGGAACCTCAGGCGGCAGCTCTATGGGCAGGGACCCCGACGCAGGTACCTCAGGACTACCCTGCCCCAAGACAACTGATCCTGTGCTTCAATAACAGTGCCCCAAGCCCTTCTAGCCCAAGAGTAGCCCAGAGCCCTGTCCTGAGACCAGCATCTAAGTTCTGACCCCCAAACCAGCCTGCACTCCCACCCCAAGACCAACCTGAATCTCCAAATCTGAGGTCAGCCTCTGAGTCCCTACCCCAAAACCATCCCCGGAACCCCAGTTATCTCAACACCTCCCTGCCCCCTCTCAGAGCAGGGAGACAGCTGGGGGCTCTGACTCTTCACTCTCCACTTCTGCCCTCAGGTCACCCCCGAGGTCCCATACTGGACACCGTCCCCGAGAAAGGAATCGACGGCGCTCCCCGGACCACCGGCATGGCCGCTTCTGAGACCCTGGCCCCCTTGCCCTCCATCCATGACAGGCACAGATGTGTCTGGCCCCGACCCCTCCTCAAAGCTCCATTCCCTCCCCCATCCCAGTCTTCCCCAGGCTCTGGGGCTCACAGGGAACTCTGTTGGACGCAGGGACTGTCTCCTACTGCCCCTCCCCTAATAAATTTCCATATTTGTTCAAGGGTTGAGAGGTTTTGTAGTTAGCGTGGGACTGTCTATGGACTGGAGTTTCCTTCCACCCCCATATCTGATGAAAAGGGGAAGTGGGGCTGGGGCTCAGGCCACAACCTCAGCTGTTGTGCTCTGCACAATGGGTGGAGAAGCAGCAGGCTCAGGGCTCAGGCCCCAGAGACTCCTAAATGGGACTGGTGGGGTTGGGACACCTTTGTGCTGGAAACCTCTGCACCTCCATCTGAGGCCACTCAAAAGAGAGACACTAGTTGTGGCAGGTAGGAGGATTCCAGCCCCGAGATGAGGGTTAGAAACTAAGGTGGAGTGGCTGGGAGTTGGGGGGGTCCTCAATGTCAGGCATCCTGTATATGATGCTCCCTTATAAACACTTTATCTCTAGTTAGGGTTTAATTCTCCCCAATAATCCTATGCAGCAGTTACCGTTGTTATCCCATTTTACGGTTGGGAAAAGGGGGGTGGTGTGGGAAGGTGAGTATTGGTCGAGATGGGACACGAATCTATGCAGTCTGGCACCAGAGTCCTTGCTCTTAGTCACCTTGAAGGCTTGTGGGCCTCTCTCATGATGGTCCGGGGGCTGGGAATAGGGAGGGGATGCAGATTCCCCGTTTCCCCCACGTCCACTGCTTCCTTCCTCCGCCTTGGTTTCCTGGAAAGTGCGGCAGTGGCCCCAGTCGGAAGTCCTGTGGTCCCGGCACCCCAGGCTGCAGCCCCGCCCCGATGGGGCCCCACCACCACCTCCGGACGGCTGCAATCGTCCTGGCCTAGGCAGCGCCGCCCGAAGCCTCCCGGTATCCGCCGCTTAGAGCAATGGAACTCAGACAACGTGTGCTGCGGCAGTTCCAGAGCTTCGGGTTACCCCTTGTGCAGGTGAGGAGCAGCGACTGGGCATGCGCACATATCCGGGCGGAACTGGCGGGGTAAGGGGTGCGACCCTATAGGGTGCGACCTCAAGCTTAGAGGTAGGGGCGGGGGGCCTTTGGCAGGGAAGACAGTGGTAAGGGCCTGGGCCTAAGCGAAAGGGGACGGTGTGAGTTCGGAAAGCGCAACGAAAGGGGCGAGGCCTATGAGAGGCGAGGGAGGGGCCCGTGGGAAGGGCGGGCTTTATGCAGATGATCCGGTTGTGAGCGGAGCTTGATGCAGAAGCGGGTGGGTCTTAGGGGGCGTGGCCAAGGTAGGGTAGTGAAAAGAGGGGCCCTGTGTAGAGACGGCGTCCAGAAAACCGGGCTTGTGCGGGACTGCAGGGGCGGGGACATAACTGAGAGGTTGGGGTGAGTACAATCGAAGGGAGGTGCCTGTTGGGCAAAGGGGGGCGGGCTTGGCGGCTGAACGAGAGCTCCTCTCGCCCCCCAGGCTACGAGCTTAGGGAAAATTGTGGACTCAATGACCTCGGCGACTTCCGGCAATACCCGTTCGTAGATAGGATGTGCTCCCGAACAGAGCAACCCCATCGGCGCGGAGCTGTGTAGTCCCTGCGGCGACGGGGCCACGGCCTCCACTCCCGCGGGGAGCCGCGGCCAATCCGGACTGAGCTGCAGAAAGGTGCTAGTGGGGTTTCCGAGGGCCACGGCGAGGGCGCCGCTTGCGGGGGTGGGGGTGGGGCCCGGCGGGGTTGGAGGGCGTGGCTAGGTGTCGGGCGGGCGGGGCCTGGATCCAGGAGGAAGGTTAGCCCCACTGAAGGAGCCTAGAGATAAAAGGAGGTGGTGCGCCATGAAGGGGTTCTAGAGAGGTCCGGGACTCAAAGGCTAGCCAAGGGATTAAAGGCGAGGGTGTAGCCCCTTCGAAGGATAAGGATGAGGTTTGGGCTGACGATGTGGGAATGGGGCAGACACCGCTTTGCTCTCAACTCCTGTGTCCTGACATCTGGAAAGGCGAGCGTCCCTAGCTCCCAGGAATCCAGCTCCCAGTCTGCCGTGGACTTCCGAGCACCAAACCATCCCGGCCAGTCAACTCTCTGCAGGTCTTATAGGATCTTGCCCCTGCCCGTGGTGCTGGCCCTGCTTCTGTCGTCCTGTTCGCGCTGCTGCCAAGGGGAAGTTGGCTCCCTCCCCTTATCCTGGCTTGGTTTGCAGTGGCCCTAACACCCCATTCCTCTTGCACTGTCCTCTCCAGTCTTCCTAGAGGAGGCAGGGGACGCCTGTAAGGAAGTCTCTGCTTCTGCTCCAGTGCTCTGGCGAGTCAGGGATGGGGCCCCGACTAGAGGAGGTGGACTGGAAGCTTGCTCTCCCTCCCCCTTTACTCCTGCTTCTGTCCCCCAGAGCTACCAACTCTGGCTTCACAGCTGTCAGGCCTACTGAAGTGCTGATGGTGCTGCTGGGCCAAGCCTGGGCTGGGTGGGAGCATGGCCTGTGGTGCCACTTGGCACCTGGCTGCGAGATACGGGCTGCCCACTGCCAGGTGAACATTCACCTACTCTCTGCTGCTGCCCAGCCGTTCACCATTGCGGGCCTTGCTTGAGAACTACATGGACAAATAAGCTGCAGGTTCTGTCCAAGCTCAGCTGATCTGGGGTGTGCTGAGCCTAGTACTCCACATAAAGTTTGCCCTGAAATAAATGCCTGCTGTCTGGACCTCATTCAGGGGCCCTCTTGAGGGTACAGTCCTAATTAATTAGGCCAAGCGAGAACAGACATCCTCTCATTCCCCTTCCCATGAGAAGGACCCATTCCTGTGATGTACCAGGAAAGAAAGTCCTGCTATCCCAGGAATAGTACAACCCGAGGACCCAGCTATGCTCCAACCTGGAAGCCTTAAGAGACCCCACAATTTACTTTTAATTCTGAATAGTGACCTCTCACCTAAATGTTGAGGGTGATGGGCTTCCTGAATTCAGCAGCAGGGAGCTCCTATTTGCATCTACCCAGCACCATACAAATGGGAAGACCACCACCTATCCAAACATTGACAGACTTTATTGTGAGGGGGTTCCCACCTGGGACCCCACCCTCTTAAATAAAAAAGTGCATAGAAAAGAAGGGATTTAGAAACTTTTGTACAATATCTACATCCTGGGCCTCCAGGGCAGGAAGGGGGCAATTGCTGAGTAGGCTGGAGGAGTGGAGGCAGGGCCCCTGCCACCTGCATGCCCACATCCACCCTGAACATATGGGTGGGGTGAGATGCTCTGGGAGGGACTTGGGAGCCCCCAGACTAGGGGCAAGATGGCAGCGGGGTCGTGGGGGGCCATGGTGGGCAGCCCCAGCCTCAGTTAAGGAACCGACGGCAGCGCTTGGCACCACAGTTGCAGGGCAGCTTGTTGCTGGCATCCTCTATGGGGAACTTGTAGTCATAGGTGAGCTCTTCACCACGGAGGATACGCCGCAGGGCAAAGATGACAATGTGCTTCTGGCCCTCCACATGGATGACGCGAGAGAAGCAATTGGGCTCACAAGAGTGGTTGATGAAACGGGCAGCATTGCCGTGCATCGTGGCATCCACCACATCAAAGTCATCCATGCGGAACATGTAGCACCCGATGCCCTGCGGGGAGGGGGAGGGGGTCAGAGCTCTGACCCTGTGAGCCACCCAGCTTCCCCCACCTCATTTCCATGACTGGGTGGAGCCCACCTTCCCATCATAGAACTTCTCCCGCTTGTCCGTCAGCACAGAGCGAATGACGATGCCCGAGTACTCAATGACCATCTCGCCAGCGTCGATGTTGCGCTTACAGAACAGGCCCCGCCCGTGGATGGCTGATCTGCAGGGCAGAGTGGGGAGGGGGAGCTCAGAGGTAGGGGGACAGAATGGAGACCGCCCTGGCAGGGTGCTCATCCATCCTAAGGGGCAATCCCCCACCCCCCCCCGCCCAACCCACTCACCTGTAGACCCCCACAGCCTCTTTGGACGTCTTCTTGAGGTGACGAAAGCGCATGGCCATGGGCAGCTCCAGGCTGGTGGCACGTCTGGGGGGGGATGGCCATGTCACCCAGGCTGGCACCCAGGAAAGACTCTCTCTCACCCTTGGCCACCCTCTTTAGGACCCTCCCAGACCACCCCCGGTACCCCAGCCTGCCCTCCATACCTGGTTGACCTGAGCTGCACCTCGTCCTCTTCCTCGTCACAGGTGGCTCCCTCAGGGAGCACCCGGTGCTGGGAAGCCAGGAAGTTGAACATATCAAAGGTGCACTTCCTGCAGGAGGGAGCAAGGGGGGGGAGGCTCACAGCCATTCCTTCAAGGAGATGCTGCGGACCCATTCTTTGCCTGGACTTGCTGCTGGCAGGAGACAATATGGCTGCTGTTTAAGAAACAGCCAAAGGGGAAATGGGTGGAGTTCATTCTTCTGATCTCAACTCTAGAAATAATTTTTGGAGTAGTCTAGGGTCTTCTCTCCGGGTCTGTTTCCCAATATGTACTGACCTAATCTGGACCCTCCAGAGCTCTCACCGGAGATAGACCTCAGCACGGGCTGCCCCATGGGGATTTACGGGTGGCTCCTCCTGGCCCTCGCCCTGCTGGTGGTAGCGGAACTTATAGTGTTGACAGCGCTGGGCCCCAGGTAGCTGCTCTGCCAGGAAGATGACAGCATCGTGGTGGATGCCCAGGAGCCTTGCCCCACTCATTCCTGGGAAGCGTCAAAGGTGAGAACACATGAGTGGCATGGCCCATCTTGCCCCTGGGGAGTCATCCCACCCCCCACTTACCACTAAAGGAGAGATGCCGGAGCCGGGCATGCCCCCGGGCCTCTTGCACCTTCTCAATCAGAGTTCTCCATGCCCCTGGGGAGAGGGCCGAGTCAGAACGGTGTTCTGCCAGACACTTGCCCTCCCGGTCAAGGCACGCCCAACTCACCCTCCAAGCTCTCTGCCTCCACACTGAACCCATCCTCGCTGCTGATCTCAAAGCGCAGGTGTGGGCCAGCCCGTTTCGGGGTCTGGTTCTCTTTGTCCTCTGGGGATGGAGGCTCTTCCTCAGAGCTTGAAGCCTCACCTGTCCCAGGCAGCATGTCAGAATTGGTGGGATCACCCTTCCTGGACTCAGAAGCCACACCCCACCCCGGGCTCCCCCATGCCCTTCTAGCAGATGTCGTGCCCCCTTCCTCCCCAGGCACAAGAATAGATTCCAGGATCTGACAGCCCTCCTCCTGCTCCAATTGCCAAAAGAGCCCTGCAGCATGGAGGTTATTTTTCCTAAGGGGTCTGTGATTCCTTTTCTGCAGGCCCTCCTGGCCACATAAGTAGTCCCACTGAGGCCTGGAGTGCTGTGGCTTGCTGTGGCTCATACAAAGCCAGTTCTGTCAGTGCCCGTTGACCCCATCATTCTGCTGTCTCTCACACAAAACTGAAAATACTGGAGATTTATGTTTTGCACATGGGTTTTGTTTATATATAACACATTTCTGTAAATATCATACATATATCACACAGGTCCATACTCATGGAAGTAAGTATGTTGTATATGACGAACTATTTAACGGATTTCTTGAGGGTTAATTCTGACTAGGTAATAGTTCTGTTTTACATGTGGACTTTGAGTTTGTTTTTTCAACAAATGTTTTCTAACCCAAGTCCCTACCCTATAGAGCTTACATTCTAGTTGGGGAAGAAACAATAAAGAAAAAGGCAAATAACGTACGGGGTCAGACAAGGGTGGAAAGCAGTAGAGAAAAGGAAGCTGGGGAGATGAGAGGAGTGTGTGCATGCATGCTCACGATGCATGGGAAGGTCTCACTGGGAACTGGACTCTACTGGGAGCAGAGAGAGGAGGACCGAGACAGGGAGCCATACAGACAAATCAGGAAGTGTCTGTTGCAGAGGGAATGGCCAATGCAAAGGCCCTGAGGCAAGAGTACGTTTGGTATGTTCAAGAAATGACAGGAAGGCCAGTGTGGGTGGAGCAAGGTGAATAAGGTGCAGAAGAAAAGAAGTCACCAGCAAGGTAATGGGGGGTGGGGAGGTGGGGGAGAAGCGGATAGTGAAGGACCCGGTGGGTTGTGGTGAGAATGAGGGGAGGGCTCTGAGCCAAGAAGGGCCCCGAATCCACTCGGGTAATAACAAGATCCCTTTGGCTTTGTGTAAGAAACAAACTGTGAGGGGCAAAAGAGGAGGAGGGAGACCACGGGGAAGGCTGCTGCTGTAGTCCAGGCGGGAGAGTATGAAGAGACTCAGCCTGGAGTGGGTGGAGTGGAGGAGGAAGAAGTGGTCAGATTCTGGACAGGTTTTAGGGAGCAGACAAGACTTGCTGATGCAGGAGATGTCGGTGTAAGGGAAAGAAGGGGAGGTCAAGGACAAGCGTGTAAGGGAAAGGAGGGGGCGATGAGTTTGGGGCCTGAGCAATTGGAAGGATAAAACTGAGATGGGAAGGGTGGGGAGGATGAGATTAGGGGTGCAGGTTGAGAGCTCAACTTAGGCCATGTTGAATTTGAGATGCCTCTTAGAAACTCTCCCTGTCAACCCACAGGTGCTGAAGGTGAGCAGGCAGCAGGGTGTAGGAGCCTGGAGTTCAGGAACCAGGTGAGGTTTAGAGGCCTGGCTGTCAACCTGACTCTTGCTGGGTGACCCCCACTGTCTCCAGGCCTCAACACCCCAGGGATCTACCCCTGACAACTTCTTCCTCCTCCTTTCATGGTGCTCCCCATCCTCACCTCCATCCTGCCCCCTGAACACAGCAGGACTGACTATAGGGGCCTCCCCAGGGACTTTCTCACAGTCCCCTAGCTAACCTGCAGTGCACTTGCTCACGTCCATGTCTGTTTTCTCCTAACAAAATGTGGCCTGGTCCCTAAGGGCAGGGCCTGCCTCTCATGATCACTGCCACATCTTCATGCCACCTGTGACCCCCACAAGCAGCCTCTCAGTTAAGTATTTGCAGTCCACCTTGCTTCACTTCCGTACTCGGCAGCTGAACTCTATGTAATGACAAAATCCACACAATTGGACAGGATTGGGGCCACAACAAATTCTGGGCTTCAGGCTGCTCTATTACCAGCTTATTTGACCACAGCCCTCTCACTCTCCCACTGCCCTCAGCTACCATGATCTTAACAGATTCCTCTATTAGCAGAGACCTGGATTTCCAGATTCATTGAGTCACTGGTTGCAACTACACCTAACTGCCCCCACCCTGTGACCTAACTAATTATCTCTACAAATCCTCACCTCCCTTCCTCCATCTCAGGGGACTCCCGTTCAAAATAGACCATCATGCCCCCTCCCAACTCCCTTTCCATCCATGATCATCCGTCCTCCTTATCCTTGATTTTGCTGGCTCAGAGTTCACCAAACCCCTCTAAACTGCTGCCTCACCCCCATCCTTAGCTGAGCTATATGGTGAGTACCTGTGTGTGTTTTGGTTTCTTCATCAACCACTCTGTCTTCAGACACCACCACCCTCCACCTCACCCTGCACCACTTACCCATGCGGTACACCAGTCCTCGACCCTACTGATTTTCTTCCCTCCATTCCTGTCCCTCCTCTAGGCCCTAGATGGGCTCCATCTTCTCTGGATGCTCCCTGGAACTTCATCTTTGGCTTTACTAGGTACTTAAGCCTCTGGCCCTGGCAGATTAGGCTTTGAGGACCTCCCCTGGGCTCTTGGGCATCCTGGGCAAAGGACTTTCAAAAGACCTCTCACAATGAGCTGTAATTTCATCCATTTCTGCCACTGGGCCATCAGCTCCCCGAGGGCATCTCTGTAACTCTAGCATTTAGCCTTGGCTCACGCTCAGTGTGCAGTGTTTTCTGAAGTGGATCAATCCTGTATCTGTCTGTGACCCAGATGAACCAAGCACATGAAAGGAAAGAGCAAGGGAGCATGCTGGTCCCTACCTGAGTAGTGGTGCCACTGAGACTCAAGCAGCAGGTCAGGGGGACCATCGGGGACCTGGGGAGGACGACTGTCTGGAAGTGACAGCAGAGGGGACCGTTCCGGGAGGGGCCTGTGAGGAGAGACCTGTCAGCAGGGGAAAGGGACACAGGTCCAGGGCCTTTGGGAAAAGGCGAACTGGCCACTCCACTTACCCAGGGCTTTCCTCCCCAGGATCATCCAGATCGAGAACTCCACGCACTGTGGGCGTTTTCATTCTCACTCGGCTAAACCTGGGGGGAACCATGAAAAGGCTGAACTACCTTCTCTTGCTCACTTCCCTTACCTTCCCCCATCCCACCCCCAGCGCTCACTTACCCACTGCTACCAAGACCTGGAACCTGAGGGATACTCTCCAACAACTCTGCATCTCCATCCATCCGGGGGGTCTTGCTTGGGGGAGGCGCTGGAGGGGAACGGCTGGAGAAGGTGGATACCCTCTTGACGCGGATGGCCTGGCGCGGTGGGCTGGGGGGACCACTGCTTAATACCAGCGTCAGTGGAGGAGGGGGTGGGGGCGGGGCGGGGCGGACCACCCCTACTACTGGCAGCACACCCAGCAGAGGTCCTGGGGGCAGAGTCCAGGAGGTGGGGGTTGTGGGAGGAATGGGAGAGGGTAGGGGTGGCTGCTTCACAGGGGGTGGAACAGGTTCACCTTCCCCAGCCATCTTCACAAACACTTGCCCCAGCTTGTTGACAAGGATGATTTTGGATGTAGCAGGTTTGGGGGGCTCAGGGGCAGGACCCAGGCTCAACACCCGGACCCCTGGGGCTCCAGGGAGCCAGGCAAACGTCCGGGTAGGGTCTGCTGGGCTGGGGGATAGGCCCTGGGGGGGCTGGCTGCCATTTGCCAAGGGAGGCGGTAGGGGGAGTGGTTCCTCTCTGGGCCCAGCACCCCCCTCCCCGGGCCCCCCGAGGTTCTTCAACACAAAATCCACAATTTCCGATGGCAGGTCCTCAGGAGGTCGGGTTCTGTCTCCTGAAGTCCCGATGACCCCAGCCCGGCCCACTCCTGGCCCTGAAGGGGGAGCCCCCTGGCCTCCAGACTGCTGGATGGCCTCAGCCTCGCTGTCTGTGCCATCATCCACTCCATCCAGCTGTTCAATGCGGGGGGCTCCAGGGAGGCCACCAGGAACCAGGACAGAGCCAGACACCACAGTCACAGGGAAGTGGATATAGTGGGTAGTGGGGCTGGTCTCCTCCTCTGAGCTGTCCCCTGGGCCCCCATGGCTGCTCCCCATGGCCCCTGCAGCCACAATCTCTTCCTGGAAGGGCTCAGTCCCCAATAGGCTGGCCGCAAAGTCCAGGTCAGCAGCACTCAGTCCTGAAACCACCTCCATGTCCTCAAAATCTGGGCCCAGGTCTTCAGTGGGTGGTGGAGGAGATGGGGTTGGGCCAGGGGGAGCCAGCTCCCCTGAGGTAGGTGTAAGGGCTGTAACGACTGAGGTAGGAGGGGGCACCCTGAGCTGAGGGGAGGTTCTGAAAGGAGGGGAGGCCCGCCGTGATGGTGGTGGCCTGGGGGCGAGGGGACTGGGACGACGGGAGCGTCTGGGAGGAGCTGGGAAGTCTGGATCACCCACTGTAGGAATGTGGTGGGTCAAAGAAGATGGACTTCCTGTGGGGGGAAGGGTCAGTGTCAGTCAAGAGCTCCTGGCTCACCCCACCCTTCCTCCCCCCAACACTCCCAGGTGCTCACCAGGGGAGGGCAGGGGTCCAAAGGAGATACCGCCCAAGGGCCTCCGGGATGGTGAGTAGTTGGGCACTTTGATTCGAGCCCCCAAGAAAGAGCGGGGAGCTGGAGGGATGCTGCTGGGATCTGGCCGAAGTGGGGGGTCCAAATTTTGAACAGGCAAGTGGTGCTCAGGTGCTCTAGGGATAAGGGCATCTGTATCTGGCAGGGGGTCTTCATGATCCGGAGGCTCTGAAGAGGTGAGAGAACTGCGTCAGGGAGGCAGGGGCTCTTCTGGTAAAGCCTTTTCATATGCCCTTGCTTCTTCTGAGCTGACTGGGCCTTTTCTGCCCTTGTCCCACACATTGCCAGATGTCACCCAGGCCCCAAACTCCCACTGTGACAACTGCAAAACGTCCACACATACTTCTGGGTCAAGGTCTTTTGGTGACTGCACCCAACCCATCTTTTGCCATTTCCCCCACCTTCCTGGAAGATGTCAGGGCTGCCTGTTGGTCTCTCTGGGTCAGCTCCCACATGCCACGAGGGGCACTGTCCTCTCTCCACCACTTTCTTACCTGCTCTGGATATCCCTGCCACATCAAATGCATCCGCCCCATCCTGGTGCTTGAGGCTTCCCATTACCTGGCTCCACCCGATCTTTGCAAGCTGGTTGTTGCCTCCTCCTTCCCCCAACACTCCCGTTTCCAGCCAGGGCAGGTACTCCCTCCTCCCATCTCCATTTCATGTCATGCTCCTAACTGGAATAAACCCCTTACCACCACCACCACCACCCCAATCTCCTCTCCCATTCAGCCCATGATAGCCTCTCCCTTTATAGCTCTCCCAGCCCTTTCTAGCTCCCAGCTCCATCCCTCAGTGCCAACATGGCTGTAAGGGCACCAGTTGGGTACGGAGCAGATCCAGGTTCAAATCCTGGCTCTACCACTGTCACCTGACTCCACCATATTTACCACAGTAAAGTGGAGCTTGTACCTTCCTCAGAGAGTGATGGGGAGCATTATGTGAGCATGTAGCCCTGAGTCAGGAAGCCATAAATGTCTGCTACATTTGTCCCCAACTCACAAGCTAAGACCATGGTGCTCTCTCCTCCTCATTTCCTATGAAATGCTGAGCACAGGCCCAACTCATAACAAGCAGCCAATAAGTTATTTGGTATTGCCGTTGTTAACAACTGAAAACTAGCGAACCCCCCCCGAGTCACTTTAGAGGAGAGGGGAATAAAGATCGGTGGGTAACTGTTTTAGGAGGACAGCACTGAGGAAAAAAAGAAAGTAGTACCAAGACTGTACCTGAAGAAGGGGCGGGGCTGTGCACAATAGTCTGATTCTCTTCTGCTGCCTCCAGGTGAACTGGCTCTTCCCTAGGCCCCCATGGCCGATACTCCAGAATTCGGCACCGATACCAGCAGCGCCGCCGAGCATCCACTGTGCTCCAGTACAGACGGGAGCACCTGATGGGTAGATGTATGGGAACAGAAGGTAGGATGACTTGGGAACAGAATCCAGCCCCTGGTCCCCCAACCCCACTGAGCATCCCCAA
The DNA here is from genome assembly GCF_015220235.1 of Choloepus didactylus. Lineage (NCBI taxonomy): Eukaryota > Metazoa > Chordata > Mammalia > Pilosa > Megalonychidae > Choloepus > Choloepus didactylus. The sequence goes on from NC_051333.1 coordinate 19,164,911, forward strand.
ACTACTCACTGGTAGCCAATGGGGAAGAGCCGACCCTCACAGTCCGAAAGATCAGACAGAGTACCCAGGGAGTCAATTCGGATGGAGCCTATGGTACAAAGTGAAGGTCAGGAGGGGTGGGGCCAGACAAGGTCAGGAAGACTGTAAGTGGGAACCGGGTGGCTTACCAATGAGCACATTGATGGCATCAGGTTCAAGCCCCGTCAAGAACTTTCGCTTGAAGTTGATGCCCTCAAAATCCACATAGACTCGGCGGAGAACATCAAAGCCATCGGGGGTCACGATCTCCTGGGAGGTGGGTTGGTGAATGGGGGGTGCTGGATTGGTGGTGGTGGTGGTGGTGGTGGTAGTGGTGGTGGGGGGAGATGTGAGGGGAAGGCTCTGTAGGCAGGGACTGAACAGCTGGGGACTTGGCCTAAAGGACTCTGGGAGAACATACAAGGAGGCAGCACTGAGAGGCAGCAAGGGCCAAGACTGAGGGGCTTGAGATCCCTGAGAGGATATGAGGCATCCCCAGGAAATCAGGGTATTCAAAGGGAAGCAAGAGCTATGGAGAGCTCTCTCCCCCACAATTCTGGCTCACCTTGCCATCCAGCAGGTCTGTGTGTTTCTGGCAGAAAACTTTTTTGTCATCCTGAAAGATGCAATAGCTGGCCCGGGCGCACATGAAATGGAAGTTGCTGAGGCAGGAGGAGAGGCAGCAGCCCACCGTGGCTCCAGGCTTCAGGCAGAGCTCACAGCGCTGTGGGTGGAAGGGGCTGCTAAGGGGAGAAGCCAGTGACCGGGGCCAGAGTCTGGCGCACTTGTCACCTCTGTCCTTGAGGCTCTGCTCAGGCCCCCGCCTGGCCCAGCATCTAGCCCAGCAAAGGCCGTCATCCAACATAACCTCTTCCCCAACTGCATCCAGGGTCTGGTGTTTAACAAACTACTGCAGATTTTTTTTTTTTTTTGACACAGACTGTTGCATTAGAGTGAAAAATAACAACAGTTAACATTTACTGAGCAGCATTTATCATCGTTCTCACACCGTTCCAACATGGAGCCTGTATCATTTCACTTAATCCTCCCAACCACCCCACACGATAGATAACTCTCATCACCGACAGAATGCATGAATGCCTCTGTCGCAGGCTACAGCTCACCTCACAGGGACATGGTAAAAGCTAAAGGGCATACTGTATAGGAAGCATCCAGCCCTCAGGTCCAATCAACAGGAGTCTTTTAACTTTTAGTCTCTCAGGCTTCAGGCCCAGCTATGGCCAGAAGTCACAAACAGGAAAAAAGCTGCTATCACTACAGCACCAGAGTCCTGGAACAATGAAAAAAGGCACCTAGGACAAGCAATGAAAGGATGAGCCCTAGAAGACAATGTGAGAGAAGAGCTGGGACCCTGAGGGCCACCCACCTCTCCAGGCTCATGCCCTTACCATCTGCCTCCCTCGAGCCACAGCAGCATGCACATTCTTAAGAGAGCCGTCGTTCTCCTCAAACACTTCGGCTGACCAGATGGCACAATTAACATGTGTCCACTCATTCTGCCCAATGTACAAGAGCCGCCCTGCCTCCTGGGGCAGAAGAGGGATGGTGTAAGGGGGGATCCCAGGGACCAGACCCCACGTCCTGGGGCTTCACACAGCAGCCCTCACCTTGGAATCCGCATCTCCATACTTGAGGCAGAGGGCACACTGACGGGGGTCCTCCATGTGTGAGAAAGCAGCTGGCTCCTTGCCCTGGAAAGCTGGAAGGGACGTGGGAAGGGAGGTACAAGAATCAGGACCTGGAGTCTGACCCACTGACTCAGGAGCCCTAGTATCCAGACCCTAATTCCCAATACCTGCTGAGGGGCCCCCCGGAGGCTGCCCCGATTCTGGGATCTCTGGTTCCTGCTGCCTCCACTGAGCATAGACGTGGTCCAGGGATGGGGGCAACACCGCATTGGGAAGGACTCCGCTGTGGACAGGCAAGGTCAGCATCTGACATCTCTTAATAAATACTGTTGGACTTGCCCCACCCACTAATATCAGCCTAAACATGCCATGACACACCCTCTGTCCTCTCTTCATGGGAAATTTCTTTCAATCCCCCAAGCAACTCAGGCTCTAATGCCATTTCATACATGAAATGCTGTAACCCATGCTTGGAATACTTTTCCTCCACATCTCAGCTCAGATATTACCTCTTCTGGGAAGCCTTCCTTGATCCCAGGCTCAGGCAGGGCCCTCCTCTGGGCATGCACAGTCCCCTGGACTTCCCTACCCTACCGTTATCACATGGGTCACCAGTGCCAGCCCAGCCCCCTAAACATGAACTTTTCAAGCACAGGGCCCAATCTGACTTGTTTACTTGTGTCCGTAACACTGCCTCGCAGAGAGTAGCAACAAAATGAGAGTTAACCAAAAATCTGTCTCTGCTAGTTTAGAAACACTGGGGAATCTCATTCTTGTTCCACTACCCTCCTCTCCAGCCTCCCGATCCTAACTCTGCTCCTCATCTATTTTCAGCCTGCTTGAACCCTAGATTCCCAGATGCCTGTGCCTTTGCCCTCACTCCCCGGTTCCCCTCCCGTTACCCAGCCTTGCTCACTTTGGCAGCCGGGTACTCCGTCGCCAGTACTTGGGGTCGTGGGCGTCAAACCAGCCGAATGCAGATTCTAGCAGCTGAGGAGTAGGTTAACAGGGTGAGAAGAACTGGCTTCCCCAGAACAGTTGGTGGGGGCAGGGTTGGAAGGACAACCCCCCCCCCCCCGCAACCTCCGCTGCCACTCAACACATCCTTCAGGCATCCCCCAGAAAGCTCACCTTCAGCAGGAGCCCCTTCATCTGGCCTCCAGCCCGGCGCTCTGGGGTTTCTCCTTCCAAGTGTCTTGTCAAGATGCCCACCACGTCCTCCATGAAGCTGTGCTGTAAGGGGGTTTGTCAGGTTCTGAGCCCCCACCCCACTCCCAGACCTCTCGTCCTGGCACCCACCCGCTCCTCCCCATGTCCTTCTCACCACAGACTTGTAGTGACCTTCCTCAAAACGCTGACTTATGGCTTGCAGATCGCAGGGCCCAGAGTGCAGCTGCTTCCCATCCTGCCCACACTGCAATAAGGGGGAAGGTCAGTAGGGCCAGTGCTGGGCCTGGCCTCACCCCCTCCCGCCTCCTGAGCCCTCCAGACCTGGGCGCACAGCAGCAGTGGGCCTGCCACCTTGGAGCTCAGTAGGCCCTGGAGCACCTGGCGTAGGCCCCCCCGAAGGGCCCCACTCAGGGCCTCTCGCCAGCGGGGGTGTGTGGCCCCAGCACATGGCCCACAAGTGTACAGCACTGAGTCTGGCAGCCCTGAAAGGATCTCATAGTCCTCATCTGGAAAAGCCGGGGTGGAAAAGGAGAAAACGGTTAGGGAAGATGCGAGGGCTCCCAGCAGCCTCTCAGTCGCCAAGGAATATTTAGCCCACCTGTCCTCTTAAGGGCTGAGGCGTGCTCTGGGACTCTGCCCCCTCACCTGAGAGCCCCTCGCACTTGGCGTGCACCCAGTGGTCACACTGCGCGCACTGCATCATCTTGCTTTCATAGTCATTGTCTTCATAGCAGTGTGTGCAGATTGGGCAGTAGTTTCCTGGATGAAAAGGCAGGAAAGGGAGAGTCAAAGGGGCTGGGGTTACTACCTACCCCTCAGAGTCCTAGTTCAGAGACCCACCAACCCTTGACTGCGCAAGGGCTGCCTCCATTATGCCCTCATCTTTGGCCCTTACTTGGCCTTACTGACAAGAAGCTGGGTGAGGACCTGACCTCCTTTCTCATTCTGCAGCCCCAAAACCTCATAAAAAACAAAACCTTACAAAACGTGCTGCCTAAACAAATGAGGGTTTAGGGTTTCCCAACTGCTCCTGCAGACTTAAGGTTCTGGGTAGCATCTCCGGGACCATCGAGAGGATAAGGTCCTAGGCCCTCCACCTCTCCCACCCCACTCCCCTATTCCCCGCCTTCTGAGTAGCTCTGTGTTCCTGTTTTACATACTAGATGGGCATCCGTGGAGAAGTACCTCGAAAGGAAGAAAATGTTCCTTAGCTAGAAAAAGGTGGAAAGCCACCAGAAGAGCATTTGTTTGTCCCGTGTGTTTAGGATCCTGCCCCACCCCTGGCCCCAGGGCCCAGGGCCCCTCCTGGTCCCCACCTTTCTCAAAGAGCTGGGTGCACCTGGGGCAGAGGCTGTAATCTCCAGACCACTCGACGTCCCAGTTCTTGCCTGGAGTTGCCCCACAGCTCTTACAACGCACGCAGGCTGAGCATATCTGGGGAAACGGGGTGTGTTAGGGGCAAGCCAGACACTGGGATGGAGCAGTATGAAAGGGAGATGGCGGGGAGGAAGGAAGCAGGAAATAGATGAGGAAGGTCAGATAAGAGAACAGTTAAATGGGGAAGATAAAGACAGACAAAGAGGAGGAAGGGAGAGAAAGAGGAGAAGGGCACGAGGTGAGAGAGGAAAGGTAGGAGAGAAATGAAATGGGGAAACTCACAACAGGAAGATGGGAGGAGTGGAAATTAGGCTAAAGCAGAGGATTCTGAGCCCGGGACTACAGAATCCATGAGCCCCAAAGCCACTATACACAAATTCTGCATACAAATTATGTCTATATGAAATTTTTGAAGAGGAAATTTGTTGCTTATCAAAGTTCTCAGAAGGAAATTGTCAAAAGGTTCCCCAATGCTTCCCCTCTTCATGACAGTCCTGGCCTACATACACCGAGTTTGGGGGTGGTGGTGGCATTAATCAGACCCCAAAGCAAGGGGTGTGGGCTGCATCTCTCACCCAGTGGCGCCGTTTGCGTGTGGCCCGGGTTGGGTAGCTGGGCCCCAGGCAGGCTGGGTGGTAAGCATGGCGGCAGCGCTCACACTCCAAGAGGTGCTGTTGGATGTTGGAGAAGACAGCAATAGCAGCACCTACTGGCAGAAGGGACAGCCTTCTCCTCCATGCCTCCCCCCGCCCCATCCCCAAGTTGACCCCTGGGACCAAACCTTGGTTCCTCGGCCTTTGCGCCCACAGACATGGCAGAACTTGCAGCGGCGGCAGCACCAAGTGTCATGATGCTGAGGCAAGGGCCGCTCTGCCTCCTCCAGGCAGAATGGGTGGAAAGGGTCACAGCAGACTTGGCAGAACACCAGCTGGGGTGGGAATAAATGACAGGCACAGGCTGAAGCCAGACGGTCAGGGGAGGGGACCCTTCTGAGGGGGCTCAAGAAAGGCAAGGCTCCAACCTCATGCAGGCCTTTGCTGGCACATAGCAAGCACACCATTGGCGGCCCCCCTGGCACGGAGGTGAGCACGCTCAGGCCGCCCATCAGCCATACATTCTCCAGGTCACAATCCTCCTAAGGGAAGACAGGACAGAGATCAGAGAGCAGCCAGGAGTACAAGCCAGACCATGCATAAAGTCCTGGCTTCCCTGACACAATCCAAACGTTTCTTTCAAATATCACCTGTGCACCAACCCCACCTCAACTCTGTACCTTAAAATCCACACGGACCCGGTGTACACCGTCAGGGGACTTCTGTTTTCCAGTCCAGCCATTGGGAAAAGAAGCAAAGGGGCCAGGGGCCAAAGCATCCTAGGAAGGGATGGGGGTGGTGGTCAGAAGGCTGCTAGACCCTGCTCTCTGCAGACTCCTCTCCCCACTGCCCTTTCCCCCAGATCCTACATTGTTTTCCACACCAGCAGGCCCACCTCATGCCTCTGTGCCAGTCCTCTGGACATACCACGGCAATCAGGTGTGCCCGTTACTCTGATTTGCCGGGAAGCTCCTGGAGGACAGGAGTCATGCCTTGAGCTCGGCTTGGGTTTCTTGTGTGGGGCTGTGCTGACCTTGTCCAGGCGCTTTCGGGCCTTGAGCTGCACCACGGGCTGCAGGGTGGGTTTGCGAGGCCGGCTCTGCTCCTCAGGTTCTGGCACTGGCAGCTCTAGGTGGGACACATTAGCAGTAAGGTCCCTGCCCTGCCCTGCCCTGCCCTGCCCAGCCAGCAACCTCCTCTTCCACAGCCCTGTTCCACTGTTACCTAGACTCCCAGGACCACTAGGATGACTCTTAGGCCTTGCTCAATAAGCTCACTGAAAACCTCACATACCAGATCCGTGTCTACCTTAAAACCTCTCCGTTCTCTGCCCTCAGCCACTTTCTCTACCAGACTGACAGAGCCCTGGGTCTGGGAACCCTGTCCCTTCCACAAAAACACAGGACTGACTGTTAGAGGAAGCAGCAGGTAACTCGCACCATTCTCTCGTGGGGTCCGACGCCGGGGAGCAGGAGGACCCCCAGGCTCTGAATCATCTGAGTCCTCGAAGATATCATAGGAGGGTCGCTGTTTGACGCAGCGCCGGGCTGACTTGCGCTGCAGTAGGAGGGGGTCCTGCTCCTCGGGCCCTGGGGGGGCCATCACCTCCTCCCGGGGTCCCCCAGCTCCCGCCCCCCGGCGTGGGCCTGGAGGACCAGGGGAGGCCTCAGGAGATTCATCGGAATCCCAGGGCAACAGCGTCTTCACTATCGTCCGGCCTGTGGGAACAGGGGACTTAGTGGGATTAGAGCTAGCGAGGGACAGAGGCAAAGCTGGGATGGCAAAAAGCCAGAAAGTGAGGCAAAAGAGAATGAATATGGGAGAAACACAAAAGCATATGATGGGCAAGAAGAAAAGAGTGGTGGATTGCAAAGATAAGGGGAGACAGGGAAATAAAGAAGACGTGGTTTCCTTCAGACCACAAATCTAAAGGTTTTGGGGAGAAATGCTCCTCAAAACTCACTACCTTTTTTAGCCAGCCGTTCCATCTTCCGAGCCTCTATCTTGTCACACTTCCGGTATCTGGGGAGGGGAGCAGCACGTTACCAGGGGAGGTGACTGGTGGTCTGGGGGAAGAGAGGAAGCCCTCCACAAGGATGCCAACCCCACTGCTCTGGCTGGGCAGAAGAGGAGCTAGGGCAGGAGGCCTGAGGGACAAACAATCACAGGTGGGAATGGAGGCTGCACCTTAACTACTCACACACAGCACTGCTTCTTGGTGTTGGGGCCCCCAAATTTGGGCTTGTCCAGGCAGTTGACACAGGACCCACAGTCCTGCACACGCAGGCAGCCCCGACAGTGTCCACACCGTGCCATCCGCATCTTCTTGCCGTGGTGAGAAGGCAGTGAGCGCCGGGGCGTGTGGGCTAGGGCCCCTCCAGACCCTGCAGGCTCTGAGTCCCCCCCGGGCCCTGCTGACTCCACCTTTCCCCGCCGGGAGCGTGATGGGACACTCTCCGTCTCAGATGTTGATGACGTATCTATTGCAGCAGATGGAGAGGAGGGCATGGAGCCACAAAGCTACCAGGCCTGCTACCTCTAGTTGCCCTATTCTCTGCTATTCAATCAGTTCTCTGGTTCCCACTTTCCCACACTGTTCAGGTCCCAGGTACCCCTAGACAAACCCATTTTGTTTAAGACCCAGGACTCCAACCCACCTGCCACCAGGCCCCTAGCACCTGACTTGGCTCCCACTCTCAGCATACTCCTATTCTCACCCCCAATCCGGACCCAACTGTCAAGTCTCCCACCACACCTCCCTTCCTACCCTCTGTGGCGAGGTCCTGCCGATCCCGGAGAGGGAGGGCACTGAGGCGGGGGACGTCTTCAGGTACCATGGCCCGGGCCTGACCTAGGGCCACAGCAGCATGACGGCAGACATGTTTGATGCGGGGGCCTTGCACAGGGGACTCAGGGCCCTGGGGGAGGAGAAACCGGGAATATACATGGGGAATTGCTCCTTGTGCTCCTGCAGCCCTGTTCCTCCAATCAGCCTTCTTCAGGAGGCCATTCTCCCACTCCATACCGAAGGTCTCTCTCTCTTAGCTTCCACGGATTCATCTTCAGACCTGACAGGACCTCTGTCTGGCATCTGTTTGACAGTTCCCACAACCTCCTCCATCTGCCCGCCAGGGCTCAGCTGGAGGGTAGGAGGGAATAAACAAGGTCATGGCTGGAAAGATGGGGATGGGGGATAGCATGGGGAGAAGTGGGGCCAGAAAAGGAACTCGGGAATCTGGGGAATGGGAGAAGGACTAAGGGGTCCCTATAATGCAGGAAGGAGGGTGCCTAGGGAGGCAGGTCAAGGGGTTGCAGAGAATCACGGCTAGATGGACTGGGTGCAGGAGCCTGGCCAAAGGCCCATGCTCACCGGCATAGAAGATGCCACTTTCTGCTGCTGCTGCTGGTCAATCTTGAATAGTTGTACTTTGGCTCTCTTGAGAAGGCTGAACATTTTCTCCTCCACCCCAGAGAGTGGTAAGGAACCCAGGTCCACAATCTGGGTCTTTTCCAATGGTGGTGGCTGTTGTGGTGGTGGCAGCGGTGGTTGTGGTTGTAACTGTGGCTGTGCCTGCTGTGATGGTGGTGGTGTCTGGGGCAGTAGCTGGGCTTGCGAGGCCTGCAGGGGCTGCTGTAGCTGAGTCTGGGGCTGTTGCCCATTGCTTAGAGCTGGAGCCCCATGAGGGAGCCCCTCGGCCTTAACAGGAGTGGCGACCACAGGAGCAAATCGAGGCAAGCTGAGGTGGTTGGTGCGACCCACTGCCCGCAGCTCAGGCTCAGCTGGAGAGTCATCGGCAGGAGGAGACTCTGGCTCAGAGGCTTCAAGAGCCCCAAGAGGAGGAGGAGGAGTGAGCACCGATTCATATATCTTCAGGTGGGCCTCGCTTGGGGTAAACTGAGGGGCCCGAAGGAGCAGGGGCCTTCGAGATGGGGTTACAGGGGCAGGCACTGGGGGTGGAGCTGGCGGAGGGGCAGGGGGAGGAGGGGGCAGCTCCCGGGTCAGTGAGGTCCAACGAAATGTGGGTTCTCTTAGGATGGAACGTCTCTTCTCGGGGAGTGGAACTGGGGTAGGTGGGGGAGTTGGGGCACGTGGTGGAGAGGGAGCTGGTGCTGGTTCCTGTGGGGCCAATGGGGAGATGGCAATGGGAGGCCGCGGAATAGGTGAGACTTCCACCTTTAGGGGTTTGCGGGGGTCTTCATCCATAAATCGCCGGGGTGTCTTGATGACACGGGAGGAACGCGCACTCACCACAGGCATAATAAACTGCCGGATATTCTTCAGGAAGGTGGTGCTTTTGGGTGCCACAGTGGGACTGTCTTCTGGAGGGCCTCCCGTGGTGATGCTAGGGGTTGAAGTGGGAGGGGAGGGGCCCTCTGGTCCTGCCCGAGCAGCTTCCCGCTCCGCCCGCTGGCTGGGAGTCAGCGGAGGCCGGCCTCTCTTCCTGGAACAGGTAGCTGGAACCACGGGAGGAGGGGATTCTTCCTGCTCATCTGGGGCAGGCGGCGGTGGAGGAGGTGGTAGGGGTGGGGGGGACAATGGGGGTGGTGGAGGGCAAGGTGGGGGGGGAGGAGATGCTGACAGAGGTGGGCCGGGTGGAGGAGGAGGGGCTGGAGGAGTTGCAGGTGGTGATGGCAGCTTTGCCTCCTCCTTTTCCTTGGTTAGCACCATCTCTTCCTCAGCTATAACTTTCTCTTCTTTCTCTCCCCCCTCCTCCTTGGCCTTCTCTTCTTCTTTCTCCTCCTCCCTTTCCTCCTCCTCCAGCTTCTGCTCCTGCTTCTTCCAGCAAGGACCCCCTCCCTGTCCAGAGCCAACTTTTCCTTGGGGGGCATCCTGCCAGCTTTCCCCAGTTTGACCTTGACCCTGACTTAATTCAGGTCCCAAGGACAACTGTCCCATCTTCACTTTCTTGGCTTTTGAAACAAACTTGATCACAAGAGGGAGCCCTCCTCGGCCTCGGCCCCGGCCTCCACGGCCTCCACGCCCAGACTGTCCTCCACGCTTGGGGGTCCCAGGTCCTGGGCCTGGCCCCTCCTTGCACTTCCAGCTGCCAGTTCGGTGTTTTATTGGAACCACAGGAGGTGGGGGCTCAGGTTTGGGGATTGTCACAGCTGCTTCTGCCACCACTACTGCTGGTGGCTTCTTCCTGCAAGGGCCTGCTGGCCGTCCTGGGGGCCGTCCCCGAGACCGACGGGGGGTGGAGGGCTCACATGCCCGGTTCCGGGGGGCTGGGGGTTCCTGGGCCCGCCGGAGAAGTTCAGTCAGTGCCTGCACCATCCGTTCTGTGCCCTCCTCACCCCGTTTCCGGGCAGGGGTCTTTGGGGGTGTAGGAGCCACATCTGCTAGGCGAGGAGGCGGAAGGGGGGTCATCTTATGCTTGCGGCCCCGACCTCGGGGGGCTCGACCTAAAAGGAGAATAGGTGTGGGGAGATGGGTCAACCTGGCCCTGAAGACTGAGGAAGGCACTCCAGGGACTGGGGTGGGGCGGGGCAAAGACTAAATCTTACTTGTCTATTTCCCCCACAGCCCAGCCTAGTTTGGGCTTTGAACAAAGAACACACTCAGTAACTGATGGAGACTCTAGGTGTATAGGGAAGAGCTGGCATGAAGAGCGAGAATAACATTTCTGTAGAGCTACAGAGGTAGAGTTTCCCATCACTCACCTCGCTGGGATCGGAGCGCAGAGCGCAGGGAACTGGGGGCCACATCTTCATCTGAATGAAAACCCTGAAACTCCTGATTTAGGGGGCCAGGGGTGGAGGGGAGAAACAGCAGTCAGTACCAAAGCCCTCGTTCCACCTGGGACTCAGATATCAAGGAATATCCCCAGCTTCCCCTTTAACATACCCCTGCCTATTTATAAAAGAATTAAGTCTAAAAGAGAGTAGAAAACAAGCTCCCTCTCTACGGACAGAACCACAGGGTATTTTGATCCCCACCCCAGCACAGCCGTCAGTCATTGGCCCACTGGCTCAGAAGGGGAACAAAACATGGTCCCCTCAGGTTAGGCAGTAGACACTACATTCAAGAGTTCCCTCATACTCCAACTCGCGGAAAAATGGGACCCACCTTTTACATCCTCGTGGGTCATAGTTTCTTTATGAGTGAAAAACGGAATAGGGGTACCCAAGGATGAGAAAGGAGGGCCCCCAACTGGTTACTAACCATTGGTCCTAAGTAATACAACCTGCACCTTCCTGCTTTTTCTGAGAGCTTGGACTGAGCTGAACTCAGACCTGCCAGAAAGCCAAGTCTCACCCTTCACTCCATTCCACAGTTGTTAGTGCCCTTTCAACCCATGCCCCAGGAGGAAGCCCTCCACCACTCTACCCTCCACCTTAGGTCAGAAAGGAAATTGGGGCACTGGTGAAACCAGGGATGTGTCACAGGTTACAGGGTCCGGGGGGAAGCCTACAACCCAGACAGCCCTGGCCTCGGTCCACCAAAGCCACGCTGCTGCTGTCAACCACCACGGAGACGGCATGTAGTCCCCACTGCCTCCTCGCTGAAACCTGTACTGCCCTAGCTTTGCTGACTACCAAGAAGAATCAGCCTAGGATCCTTCAGCAGGACCCGCCTCGGGCCCAAGTGGCCAGCTGCAACCGGGACTTCTCTATACACTTTCAGAAGCCCCTTCCACCGAAAGCTCCGTGCAGCCTATTTCAATACTCTCACGCCTCTTTCCAGGGCTCCTTCTCCCGGTAGGAGCCCTGAGGACCGATTTTCCCACGCCACCCGGGAGCCACGCAGACCCTGAAGCCCCTTGCCTCCGCCCCGCTCCGCGCTGGGGACGCCTCCGACCGCCTCACCTCATCGTCGGATTCCTCGTTACTGCTGTCCTCCTCTGGCACGCAGCCCCGGCTCGGGCCCCAGCCCCGGCCCCGGCCCCTGCCCCGGCCCCGCTGGACGCGCGGGCCAGCCCACAGGCGGCGAAGCCGGCGCAGGCCCCGGCGGAGTCCCAGCAAACGGAGCAGGGCCGTGTCCTCCCCGGGCTCGGCTCCGCCCGGCCCCGCCGCGCCGCCGCCGCGCCGCAGAGCTACCCGCACTCTCTCGGCCCCGTTGCCCCGTCCGCCGCGGCCCCCGCCCCCGCCGGAGCCCCGCGGCCGGCCCGGAAAGCGGCCCCGCGCGGAGCCAGGCCCGGGGCAACTGCCGCCGCCCGCCGCCGCCGCCATCTTGGCACCGTGAGAGGGGCCGGGGAGGCGGGGGGAGGGGCGGCCCGTGCGCAGGGCCGGGGGGAGGGGAGGGAGAGGAGGGGCGGGGCGGCTCTGGATCACGACAACAACCAGCGACGCCGCGGGGCTGGCGGGAGCCGAGGGCTGGGCTGGCCACGCGCGGGGCACCACGGGAGCGGGAGTCCGCGGTCCGTTGGTCGTCCCCCTCAGCCTGCACCTGAGGAACATAGACTCCGCGTCGCCTTCGGAGAGGTGCGAAGCGCAGGCGCCTTCGGGAAATGTAGTCCAGGCGCCTTGCTTCTTCCGCCGGGAGCTAGGGCCGCGAGAGCTGGAACTATGGCGTCCCGAGCAAGGTCCTGAAAGCAATCTTGGGCCTGCTGGGAGGTGTGGTCCCACCCCAGACGCCTTCCCTTGCCCTTGTCCCGACAAGCCAGCCCGCGTGGACTGCCATTCCCAAGGTGCAGCAGGCTTCGGTCCTGGGGACCCCGGATACACTGGGGAATGGAGTTCGCGACTGCGGAAGGCGTGGGCTTCGGAAGGGGCGGGGGCAAAGGGTTGTCTCAGTTTCAGGCGTGACCCGGAGGCCGGTCGGCACCGCTGGGAGGAGGGAGGCTGGGAGAGGCTAGGGGAGAGAGGGCGGCTGGCCGAAAGCAAGGCGGAGCACGCGTTCCGCTGGAGCCCCGGGCCGGGCGCGCCCAGACAGACTCTGCGCGCGGTGCCCGTGGCCTGCTTGCTGTGAATGGGTCGAGTGACTTGGGGTCTCACAACCCGCTCAGGGCCTGCTGTGATGTCTGCCAGGATACCGAAGCCTCGAGGCCCGCATGGCCACCAGGGGCCGCTAAAGGACAACGTTCGAGGTTTGGGGACCCCGGCACACAGACTAGTCTGGACTCGGCTTTCTTGTCGTTAGTGGAGAACACAGGAAACTCTTTATTATGATGATGTAGTCATCAGCGCCCGTACAGTTGATCTTCACTCGTGCAAACTTCACTGCCCTCACCCCACTCAGGCTTGCCGGCCCAGACTTCTGCAGCCCGCGGTCGTCCGTGAGAAGGCTCTCGGCACCGTTTCTGCTGCGCATCTGGAGCCGAATTTGCTAGCTGCCGGGTCAGGAGGCGGGCGGGACCGCTGGCACACTTCTCATTCTTTCATTAGGCTCTTGGCTAAGGCTAAAGAGGCTCCTGACACCCCTTCAGATGGTGGAGGAAGGGGGGCTACAGGGAGAAGTCGAGGCCTGGGACGGCCTAGAGGAGGAGGAGTAGAGGAAGGTGGAGCGAATGGTCCATCCCGGCGGGAGCTGGCTGGGCGAGTGGCCGCGCATGTGTGCCTGCATCGAGGCCAGGCTGGGGCAGCCAGCCCGGCACAGAGGGCAGCGGTAGGGCGCGGCCCCGTGCGTACGGAGGTGCTTGGTCATGGCAGAGAAGTCCCGGGAGCGCTGGGGACAGAGGCCACAGGAGAAGGGCTTCTCGCCTATGGCGGACAGAGGGGGAGGCCAGTGACGCAGGGAAGAAGAGGGCAAAAGCCAGCTGAGCTAGGGGTACATCAGGCGAAGGGGCCAGCAGGTGCGCATGAGCCAGGCACGCAGAGAGGGACGCAGGAGCGCACAGACGAGTTGGGAAGAAAGCAGGCAACTCACACTGGGCAGGAGCCCATACCTGTGTGGACTCGGTAGTGCGTCTCCATCTGATGCTTGAGTGAAAACCTCTTTCCACAGACAGAGCAAGAATAGGGCCTTTCCCGAACAGGAGGGTTTGAGGGAGGATGTTGGCAAGATGGGTGGCCTGCATTCCTGTCATGACCCATGCAGGTTTCAAGAGCACCTGTGGGCATAAAGGAGTCAAAGGAGGGCAGGGCTGGGCATCCCAGAACCGGGTCACTGGAACACCCAGGCAAGACATCAGGGGCTACGGTGGGGTTGGGGCAAAAGCACCTTTACCCTACTCACCAGTGTCCCCCTGATCAGAGGCTTTGATCTCCCCAGGGCTGAGCTGTGGGGGGCCCTGGGGGAGGGAACCTAGAGGGAGCAGAGTGAGGTAGGGGCCCTACTCAGGCTGAACTCCTGGAGCCCCTGCCCCAGAGAAGAGATCATATTATAGGGCATGTTCAGGGCAGCGAGGAGCTTACCTGGGGTGGGGCTGGAGGACAACAGGTTCTGGCTCCAGAGCCCTTTGTGGGGGTTCAGGGACAGTGGGGTCCTGGGGAAGTTGCTGGTGGGGGGAGGGGGGGTAGAGTTACAGCTTTGGCAAAGCCTAGGGGCCTGACCAACCCTGTCCCCTTCCTGGGGAGGTGGGTGTCCTAGGTCTCCTTCAGTGGCTGGGCTCTGGCTTCCCCTGTGGTGGGAGCTTCCTGTCCCATCCCCAACTCAGGAAATGTACAGTAGAGATAAGAGATGTGGCACCCTTCCGCCATCACCACTGCCTCTTCTGGGCCACTCCCTCCCAGCCTGGGAGGTCTTGCACTATGCTCTTCACTCACCTCTGGTTCCAAGGCCAGACCTCCTGCCAGGCTCCATTGTTGGGGGTGCTATGGGAGAAGGGAGTGCCATATCTGGGCGGCCACAGCAGGATGCTCCACAGGGCAGGCTGGTCCTTCCCTAAGCAAGGAGCCTCAGCCCTCCAGGGCTTGGGGATGATGCTGGCTTGGAGGGAGCTCGATAGTCCCTGAAGACTTTCCTCAGAGCCCCCTGGACTCTCTTTCACCCACATGATCACTCCTGGCTTCCCATCTGTTCCCCCATGGCCAACAGGGGATTGGTTGAGTTTCTCCTCGTTTGATTTCATTGGCTCCCCCTGCCCCTCCCACAATGCCCCTGCTACCTTGGGGCTCTCTCTTGGTGGCCTGGACTTGTGCAACATCTCCTGTTCTTTCCCACCAGCTCTGAAAAACTTCTCTGGTCTCTGCTTCTCTCCAAGGCCCCCCAGTCCTCTCTCAAAATCCCTTGAGGGTTCCTCTGAGTCCTCCTGTTGTCTCTTCATCCCTGGATCCCACTCCTTTTTAGCCCTGTCCCTTCGAGCCCTCCTGCATGCCTCTTCCAGAGCCTGTACCCCCAAAGCCCTGGCTGCCTCTTCAAGGGGCCCTAGCTCCCCAGGTTGCAACTCCACACTCTCCCCGTAAACAAAGTGCAGAAGCTGGGCAAAGGTGGAAGGGCTAATACCTTCCACCAGAGACCACTGGCCCCTACGGCCCAGCTGCTGGCTCACACCTGCTAGCACCAGGCTGTGGGCAGGGAACTCCTGGCTCCCCACAGTGATCAGGGCATCACATAGTGCTGGCCAGAGCCTGGCTGCCAACCGTACTAGCCGGTCAGAGCTGTAGGGGCTGAGCAGTCTTGTGTGGCTCAAGGGCATTGTGCCTTGTCTGGGTACCAATCTCAGAGATTCTGAGGGGAAGGCGACAGTGTGGGGTCCATGGTGGAAAGGGGAGGGAGGAACGGCATATTCTCAAGCCTGTGAAGGTGAGGGGAGAAAGAGTGAGTTGCTGGTCCTGGATCAGAACTCTCTGACATGAAACAGAGCAAATAAACGAAGCCCAAGGGAGAGCCTAAGCTTATGCAGAATCATAACAGGGATGGGGGCGTGGGGATGGAAATCAGGTTAAATTCAGGACTTAAAGAGCAAGGACCAGGCAGTTAACAAAACCACGAAGACTAGTATAGGTGGGGGCTGCCACTTGGCAATCTCTGACTTAAAAGATAGCAGTCTGATATTTCCGCTTCTTTAAGCCCCTCTGCAGAGCAAGACCTTTGGGCAGGCCAAATAGAGATCACCACCAAACCTAGCCAGCCCTGTGAAGACACAGCTTCATGTGCAGAGTTTAGAGAGCTGGTGTGTCCTCCTACCACAAGCCCATCAAGTGGAGTTAAGTCTCCTGAGAGGTGGAGAGGGAAGCAAGAGAGGGTTCATGGCTACAGGAAGGCAGGTTGTAAGGCATTCCCCCTGAGGCTGAAGCTTCTAGAATGTATCCTCAGAGAAGGAACCAAAAGAGACCAAAGATTACCTTCCAGTGAGTTAAGAGAGCAGGTGCAAAAACCACAGGAGAAAAGGCTCCTGATCCAAGGATGGAGAGGGGTTTTGGAGAAGGTTTTGATCCCTGAGGAAGTGGGACAAAGGGAAATGGGAACTGTAGAGGGGGAGGCTATTTCCTCTCAAGATTAGGATAAGGAGATGGTTTAATTTTGTTTTTTGTGAGCCAAAAAGTAGAGAATTGAAAGATAGAACCCAGTAAAGCAGGAGTTTATCACACATCAAATCCACCACATTGACTTACAAAAAGAAAACTGGGAATCTACTTACATAGAAAAACAGAACCTAAATGTTTCAGTTCTCAACAGCCATATTCCTGGGGGTGGACTCACCATGAGCAAGGACCCTTGTGGGAGAGAGGGCTACCTGCTACTTGGACACCTCAGGGAGACGGCTGCAGGTTGGCAGGGAGTGTGGGAGTTGGGGGGAGGTAATAGGAGAAAAGCCTCAGCTGAGGAGAAGCAACCACTCACCAGTTGTAGCTTCCTCCCTGGACACCGCATGCTCTGAACGCTGTTGGGACTTCTGGGGGGGCCCCTGGAGCTAGCTCCGCCCCTGACCTCATAGTCCTCTATTGGATGCCCCACTCATCAGTCTGCCACAGTCCCCCAAAGGGGTGTGGTTTTTATACCCTTGACTCTGCTTCACCCCTTCTACTTGCAGAATCCAGACATTCTATCTCCTGATCTCCTAGCTCCTTATTTCATTTGTTAACTCCTAGAGTCAAAGAACTGCATCTGAGGCAACATCAGACCCGCACTTGAATCTTATCTCTATCATTTACTGGTTGAGTGACCTTGGGCAAGTCTCCTCTTTGAGCCTCATTTATCTCATCCACGAAATAGGGATAATCTCTGCTTACCTCATTTGCAGGTGGGGTGAAGATGAAATGACATGATGTATGTGAAAGTGGTTTCTAAGTTCATAACATAACGTCATTCAAATAATATTAGTTCTGTTTCTTAGAGGAGACAGTAGAGCTGTAGTAGCTGGAAGCTGTTTCTACTTCTACCTCAGAAGTAAAAAGGACTGAAACATCTGAATTCCAAGGAGAAGGGGAAGGAGGGCCAAAGGCATGCCTCCTCCCTTTCCCTGACTTGGAACCAAGAGGCATCACTTGCTCTGTGGGAATGACCCCTGTCGTCTGGGCCACGATAGGGGAATGGGATGTGTGAGTGACTCAGATCCTCCCATCAAGCTCTGGAGGGGGCAACCCCAGGAAAGGCCTGTGGTGGTCTTTGGAGAGAAAAACTCATTTTCTTTGGCTGATGACAAATGACATTTCTCTGAAATCAGGACTCCGGGTTTCTTTCACTTCCTGCCCAAGGGGTCAAGGTCCCCAGAGATTTCCCCTCTTTTCACACTTTAGCACTCTTTAATCTGGGGAAGGGATGAGGTCTGAGAGACTCACATTTCTTTTTCTGTTTCTTATTATTCAATTCCTGCTCCAGTAGTAAATTTTTCATTCATTCAACAAATGCTGATGAAGAATTTATGACATATACCTGGCATATCATGACATATACCTGGCATATCATGAAGAATTTATGACATATACCTGGCATATCATGACATATACCTGGCATATCATACAAAATAACTGGAAGATAAACAAGAATGTCAGGCACTGGTAAGCTGCTTTCCTGAAAAAAGTCAGTCTGGCTCCCTCTTGGCCTCCCACTGAGATTCTGGTCCCCTCCTAGACACAAATATTAAGTCTCTAAGTTCCTGTTTCTCCCTTTGGCTCCCAGACCACAAAATGTTCAGACTAGCCGCCTCCTCTCTCCTTCTATGCCTGTCCTCCCTCTACCTCTCATCCAAGCTTGTGTGCAGGTAGGTGTTAACCTATCTTAGATCATACAGGGTGTGCCTGTGGGTGGGGCTGGTAGAGGGGCAATGGGGTGCAGAGAGGGGAAGATGAGTCAAAGTGAAAGGGAAAATGCAAATGGGTAAGTTGTATTCATCTACTACTCCTCTGAATGTTAAATATTTTCCATTTCTGAGCTTTCTAATACCTCACATCACCACACCTAGAGTCGCGTCAGACACCCACATAAAAGACACTTGGCCTGGACACATAAAGGAACAATCAATCCCTGATATGTATGTACAGGGAGAGAAACCCCCTTCTTCCAACACAGAAACACATGATGCTTAAAGATATGGAATGAGTGAGGAAAGCCATGAGATAACCCAAGTGTCGGCGAAGAGGTAACAGAGCTGGGGTAAGGGGTCTGAGGGATCACGTCATCACCCAGTGGTCCCCCCTCACCTCCCAGCCCTACATCACATGCCTGTGACTCAGCTTCCCTCATTGGTGTGGTTTGCCTATTGATGATCAATAGACTTGGAGACCGCTTTGAAGGGCAGCATCCTCTGTAGGCCAAATGTAGGTGAAAAGACTATCAGTGGGCTTTTGGGGAAGCCTAAAAGGGAGAAAGGGCAAGGGGACTCCCCATTTAGTGAGCAAAAGTCCCCAAGAATGGGAAACCCCATCTTGCCTCTCACTTGGTGTCTACCCCACCGAAGGATATCCCCTTAGAGATACCTCCTCAGAGGTTATCTCCAGAACCGTTTGTACTTCAACCCTTATGCCAGTGATACTCTAGGCCCTTTTCTAGTCTCTCCCAACATTGCTAACAGAACAGCCCAGGCCATTCGGCACGGAGCAGTGACAACAGAAGCAAATAGCCCTTTACAGTGATGACTGTTGTTATTCTTGAAAGATCTCTGCTCCCAGCCTCAGACACCTTGCCCACTTTCTACTTCCCCCGCTGACTCAGCAGGAATTGCCTATAGCTGTCCCCTTTGAGTGGAGCCAGGAAACCACAGGCCAAGAGGACATAAGCCTGCATCCTGAGAGAAGGTAGAGTGGGTAGGAAGGATAGGAAGAGGAGTAAGTGGTAAAAGGAGATATGACTTCTGCCTCTCAGTACTTTCTAATACTCATACTACTAAATAAAGTTTGAAGTCTGATATTTTTTAATTCTCATGGATAGGCTTGACCATAGGGACAGTAAGGGGGGAAATCTGTGAGGGGCTTTGGGCACACCCTGTCTGCAGAAAACAACAAAAAGCTTCCTAGAGATCCTGGCATCATAAACCCCTTCAGGCACAATCCAGCTTGATGTAAAAAATGTCAGCACAAATGAATTGTGGACTTAAAAATGGTTAAAATGGAAAATTTTAAGTTATTTATATGCTACCATGATTAAAGAAATGAAAAAAGTTAGCATAGCAATACAAAACATAATTCTCTTCAACACATAATTGAAATGAAACCATCAGAATGAATCCATTAGAGGGATGATTACTTGTTTTATAAAATGTGTTCTCCCTGTACTTCACTTATTTTAAATATTGAGCTCTCCCCCATCTCCAAGCCAAGTTAAACAAGATTCAATTTTGAAAAATTCTGTGAATTTGCCACTCCTTCCAGGAACACATCTCTTTAAGAAAATTAAGACGGTTAAACTCTCCACAACATTTTACAGAGATTAAGACCAATTATCCAAATCTTACATGAATTTTCAAGATGTTCACTCTTCTTAGTTAAGTACATTCAGCTTATACCAGATAATAGATATCATAGGGTGAATTAGTTCCTTTCATCCCTTAAATCTCTGCTCTTCATGATATGAAAACCAGATATAGTGAGACCCTAAAATACCATGCCTTTTTATGGGATAAGTGGGAAAAGAACTAGACTAGAAGCTGGAAAACAGGCTCCACTGCATCTTCACAGTGGATGTCCTTTTTATTTTACCCTAAAACGGGCTAACTCTTTCAAGACCCTCAGCTTCCTCAAAGGGGCTATTTTCAAGATCAATACTGAACACCAGTATTGTCCTAAATTTGCAAGAGGGCTTCACTCCAGCCTCCTCTGACTGACTGTGTCCCTCTCCATGGGCTGAAAAGTTCAAGGGTCCGTAGGAAGTGCCCCCTGCAGCCCACAACCCCCTACTTCTAGATCATGCAATGGGAACCAGAATTCTGAACTTACCAGCCCAAATAGCTCTGAGCCTATTTTCAGGGCCTTCGTGGGCCTCAACCCCAGGTCTGTGCTCATGAGAGTGAATCATGCAACTGCTGTGCACACTCTAGGCCCTGACTTGAGATGGGGCAGGGTGGGTTTGAGGGTGCATAGACTGAGCTTGGACATGCAGGCTAATGTGTAAGACGCCTGAAAGTGAGGGGCACTGTCAGGTGTGGGAAGAAAAGTGGGAATCTCCATTTGTAGTCTTGCCCAGGCCCCATAAGTAATAACTGGAGCCTGCTGATTTCAGTAGCTCTTAACCTCTCGGTGGGGGTGGGGTGGGGGTGGGGTGGGGTCACTATCCCTTTGAGAAGGTAAGCCATGGAATCAACCCTTTACCTCAGAAAACTGTGAATGCTCATACCATTTTGTATGTGAATGACAAAAGATTCCCAGACTGCTTTGAAGCCCATCTTTAGACAGGTTAAATAATCCTCTTTTATCTTTGTGGCCCCTTTTGCTCCCCCCAAATGCATACACACAAACAGTTTCCAGGGGCTCCACAGACCCTTTAAATTCATTCGCAGACGACTGCCTGCTCTCCCCTTCCCCCACCCCAGTTTAAAAACTCTGTGTGTACAAGAAAGCACTCTGCAAGCCTTAAACCATGTAGAGCTTGAAAGCTGAGTGGAATTAGATGTCAACACCCTGCCCCATGAGTACAAAAAGATCTTCAGTAAAGACAACCTGGGTGTTTTCTTAAAGAGCAGAATCTCTCACATACCTCTTCCTGTGCTCTCAAACAACAGCCACCCTCCGAAGGTACCTGCCCTATGCTTTCAGACTGACATCTTCTGAGAATGACCAGAAAGAACATGGGGAAGTAGTGGGGACATGACCCAATCCCAGTTCTTTCTAGAGCCACCACAGGGCATTACCCCATGCAGGGCAGATAGCTTGGCTGGGATTCAGAGACACCACCTTCTGCCCTCTCCCCAGAGACCTCAAAGGGCCACTGGCCTAATCTCCTGCCACACAGTCCAACCCAGACCCCAAATTGGAAAATCTGCCAAGATCACCTGAACATGGAGTCCAGAGACTCCCCCAAAACCCTGACACCTCATGTTCCCAGCACAGCCTGGATCCAATGACCCTTGACCACTTCTCATTGTGCTTTCAACCTCAACAACACTCACTCCCAGCCTAGGCTGGGTCCAAAGGCCCCAGAAAACCTCCCAAATACCTGCTAGTTATCTCTTGGCTAGTGACTCCCTGTAACCTGCTGAGAGCCACAGTCCTCTCCTTCCAGTAACCAGATTCAAGCTCAGTTCAGAGACCCCTGACAAACTGCCACAGCCCAGAGGCCACACTTCCTGGCCAAAGACCCTATGCAGAGCTCCAAGGCCCTCCAATGGCCCCAGCACACGCTTCCAACTCAGGCTGCCCTCAGGGGCGGTAGATCAACACAAAAGGACATGCTGGCCTGGCCTCCGTCCAGCCTGGGCCCACGGGTGCCCAGGAGCCCCCACTTTCAGCCTTTCCAGGATAGAAGGAGCCTCCAGGGCCTAAAACCCTCTGCCGTCACTCCCCGATCCTCATGGCGGCCACTTGTACCCCCAAACCCCAGCTCTACCTGAGCCGGGTCCAATCTCAAAGAAGAAGAGTGAGAAAAACCATCGCACTCACCGGCTCAGCCCCTTCGTCCTCCCCACTCAGCCTAAGATACACTCAGGGCGGCGCAATCCCGAGTGGCCGTTGGAAGGTGGGAAATGCCACGAGGCCAGGAGCGCGACGCGCAGCGCGTGCACCGAACGTTCCTCGCGCCGGGAACCCGAGGCGGACGCTGATTGGCTGCTGCGCTTGCCGCTCTCTTTTTCCTGGCTGCTGCCTCGCTTCTGCCTCGGGCCAGTCGCCGATTGGCTGCGGAGTGCGCGCCTGCCTGCTGGCCTGTGAAGGGGCAAGGCCCTGAGTCTGATTGGTCCCGGGGTGTAGGCCTCTTTGAGAGCTCATCCCTCGTCCAGCCGGCCCCCCTATGCTGATTGGCTGCGAGGTTTGCCCTTTCCCGCCCTCTCTGTGAAGAGGCTGGGCCCTGAACATCCTTCGTTTGATTGACCCTAGAGGCTCCCAATGCCAGTGCCCAGGGATGCCACCTTGAATAGCTCATGCAGCCTTTTTCTCAGTCCCTGAGGAGAAGTGCTTGTGTAAGGGGACGTGAAGGTTGCCACTACACCCCAAAGGTCAGTTAGGCTTCAGGGGTCTGTGGACAGCTCCTCTTTCCCGCGTCTGGCCTGGCCGCACCACTGATTGGCTGCAGAGCGCGCCCCGCCTCACCCGGAAGCACGCGGGGACGGAAAAGACGGGGGAGGGGGCGGTGCCTTGGCTTGTGGGTGGCCTGGAGGCTCGCGCTTCAAACTCTCGCTGCCTCCTCAACGGCCTGCTAAGCCAGGCCTCCCGTGCTGCGTTACCTCCTGTACCAGCCCCTCACCACCGCTCGACACAACGGGCCATTGCGCGGACCCCGCCGCTAATTGGCCCGGGGGCTAGCGCCAGGCAGCCGGCTTTTCGCCGAAGCAGGGCTTTGGCATCGACAGGCTGCGAGCTCGCATCACTCCCCCATCTCGGCACGCGCTGGGCGGGGTGGACAGGTTTGTAGAGGAGACTTTGAGCCCTCCCCGTCCCTGATCGGTTCTGGGGCTTGAACCGCCGGCCAGTTTTCCGTGACTTGTGGACCGCGCCGCTTCTCGCACAAGCCCGGCTACAGTTGCACCACTGATTGGCTGTCTCCCTTCTCTTAGGTGGCTTAGCCTTGGGTTCGCGCTTGGACACATCCAATAAGGAGAGAGGGCGCTCTAAGGAGGCGGGCATTGCTCCGCCGGTGCCGCTGTTGACTGGTCCCGAGTCTGGCTTTTACCTTTGATTGATCGGAGGTCCGGGAGCGGAAGCCCAGACCAAAGATTTCAGGCTGCTGGATTCCGCCCTTATGCTTTAGCTCAAGCTCCGAGATTCTGCGGACTGTGTCTGGCGCCTTCTTCCCGGCAGCTAGCTGGGGATCTGGGCGGGAGAAGAAATTGATTTATTTAAGTATCTCACCGTAAGTAAATTTGAGAGCTGGAATTTGAACTGTCTATTCCAATCCCTTTGCAGAGCCCGAACTCCTAACCACTGGCTATACCCTGTTTCCCATCCTGACAGCTACAGCTAGAGCAGTGTCCGGAGTGCTGACAGGTGTGATCCTGCGGAATCCTCACAGTCACCCTAGGAAGAGACATAATGGCAACACACATTGAAACAGACAACCTGCTCAGCAAGGACTAGAAAGATACACGGTTTTCCCCACTTCCTTAACTACTTTTGACGTTGCCCCCACCCCACCTTGAGGTCTTGGCCACCTGAACAAGGCAACCATTTCTGCCTTACCCAACGGATAGTATTTTTCAATACCCAACAGGAATCCAGCAGGGGAAGAAGTCACTTAGCAGTGTTTTTTTCTGTTTAAAAACCTGTAAACTTAGTGTGATTGTGAAAACCTTGTGGATCGCATTCCCTTTATCCAGTGTATGGATGCATGAGTAGAAAAAATGGGGACAAAACCTAAATGAAAAATAGGGTGGGATGGGGAGGTGGTTTGCTGTTCTTTTTTTATTTTTATTTTTTATTCTTATTCTGATTCTTTCTGGTGTAAGGGAAATGTTCAAAAATAGATTGGGGTGATGAATGCACAACTATAAGATGGTACTGTGAACAGTTGATTGTACACCATGGATGATTGTATGGTATGTGAATATATCTCAATAAAACTGAATTTAAAAAAAAACTGTAAACTTGACTTCACTCTCATATGATGAATAAAAGAAAATTTAAGCCATCAGGAAAAAATAAAAGCTTCTTGACCAGGCCTTGCTGTTTCTCTAAAAGAAAGAAACAGAGGCAGGAAGGAAAAATCAGGGCTGAAATTGGAACCAGGTCTGACAAACCCAGGAGTTCAACCCCTGGACCACATTGCTGCCAGAAATGGCTGGTCTGATCATCTCACCAGTCCCCATAGTGGGTTCTGGGACATAGGGATGGTTACTGCCACCATGTTACAGGTGAGAAAATCGGACCTTGAGTGGGATGTAACCTTCCTAGGTTTACAGAGCTAGTGGTTGGTGGAGACTGGATGGAAACCCAGAAACCCTGACTCCAGAAGACAGAGTGAAGTAGGAAGAGGTGTCAGCTTGGTTCTGGGGGTTGGACTGTAAGATTAAGAGAGTCAAATATCTGAAAGGAGTAGAGAAATAATGTTCTAGTTTGCTAATGCTGCCAGAATGCAAAACACCAGAGGTGGATTGACTTTTATAAAGTGGGGTTTATTTGGTTACACAGTTACAGTCTTAAGGCCATAAAGTGTCCAAGGTAACACATCAGCAATTGGGTACCTTAAGTGGAGGATGGCCAATGGTGTCCGGAAAACCTCTGTTAGCTGGGAAGGCACATGGCTGGCGTCTGCTCCAAAGTTCTGGTTTCAAAATGGCTTTCTCCCAGGACGTTCCTCTCTAGGCTGCAGTTCCTCCAAAATGTCACTTGTTAGTTGCACTTGGGATATTTGTCCTCTCTCAGCTTCTCCGGAACAAGAGTCTGCTTTGAATGGCTGTCTTCAAACTGTCTCTCATCTGCAGCTCCTGTGCTTTCTTCAAAGTGTCCCTCTTGGCTGTAGCAAGCTCACTCCCTCTGTATGATCTTATATAGTGAGCCAGCAATTTAATTCAGACCCACCCAATGGGCGGGCCAACACCTCCACGGAAATTATCCAATCAGAGTCATCACCCACAGTTGGGTGGGGCACATATCCATGGAAACACTCAAAGAATTACAGTCTAATTAACACAGATAGGTCCACCAACACAAGATTACATCAAAGATAATGGCATTTGGGGGACATAATACATTCAAACTGGCACAAATAATAACTGCTACTTATTGAGTGACTACCCTGTCCTACCCTATGCTAATTAAGTTTTTTTTTTTTAATTTTATTTTGAAATAAATTCAAAGTTATAGGAACAGTTGCAGGAGTTCTGTGTATGGGGTTTGTATTGTTTTTGCTAATTAAGTTTTAATAAATGTTGAGAAGCAGACAGCCATGCAGTTGAGAAGCTGGATGCTGGGTCCAGACTGCTTCTATGTATATCCTGGTTCTGCTACATACAAGTTGTGCAACCTTTGGCAAAAGCTTCTTGAAGCTTTGATTTCCTTCTCTGTAAAATGGGGATAATAGTAATTGCCTCTTGAGGTTGATGGGAGGATTAAATGAATTAATAGAACAGTGGAAACTTTGTTCTTCCCCAGTGCCCTAAAACTGAGTTTTTTCCTTGCAGCCAACATCACTTGCCTTGACTGGTGTAGGAGCCAGTGCAGAGGCCTTGAGACAGGAATGAATTAATATGTTTGAGGAACAGCAGGAAGCTGGAGCTACGTTGATGACTAAGATGCAAGAGCTCAGCAACTGCATGTGTTTATATCAGTTGTAACAATAATCCTGTACTTTTCATGGTTTAAAGGACTTTCCCCAAGCTTTCATCTCTGGAAAAACCCAAGGTCATAATTACTTTTGAGGCTCAGAGTGAGGTTGGAGGAACTTACCCAAGGTTTCACAGGAATTTAGAGTTGGTGCTCAGAATGCAGGTCTTCTTGCCCCCTATCCAGGGCCCAGCTGCAGTGGTCAAGAGACTTTGCATTCACTCAAAAGAATTATCAAACGCCTATGGCGTGTACCACCCGTGCTGAGCCCTGGAGAAGGCCCAGCGCCTGTCTTCAAAGAGTTAATCTTCTAGAAGGGAATTAGACCTCAAAATATTTCCCTCCAGAACCATGTGCCAAGTGTAGCAACTGAAGCCCAGAAAAGCACACAAGCCAGCAGGGGAAGGGAGAAGGGCAAAGAAGGACTAAGGGGAGAGAGTGACCCCTTAGTGTGTGTGTATGTGTGTGTGTGTGTGTGTGTATTAACTACCATGTGGTGTTGGGTACTAAGAATATAATGGCAAGCAAGGAAAAGAACAAATATCCACCATGTAGGCCCTCAATGTCTGGTGGCAGAGATGTGTATTATCTGCCTCAGGGGGGGCAGGAGCAGAGCAGAATGGTTAAGAAGCCAGCTCTGGAGCCAGACTGGTGGGGTGGGTCCTGCCTTCAGCACTTACCAATTGTGTGACTGTGAGCAGGTTTTTTCTACTTTCTGTGCCTTAGGAGAATTACTTGAGCTGAGGCCTAGAAAGTTCTAAGAATGGACATGGCACAGAGTAAGTGAATTAAGTGTTGGCTAATATTATTAATTACAAGTCACATTTGTGAGAAACAAGCACTATTCTTAAAAAGGAATAAACGCTCACCGTATTGTCGAGAAGAAAAGAATTTATTCACCATCTTGCAAGAACGGACACCCAACCAAAATGTGGGGGTTGGTGCGCAGAACCGTAGACCCAGCAGTATTTACACCTAACCCCAAGTCCCTCCCCTGTTTCTCCAGGGCTGGATACTCCAGAGGTTACATTCTATTCAACAAGCCTAAATAGCCTGCGCAAATTGGAAACATTTGAAATAAGTTTCTGCACCAATGTGCAACATTTGGAATGGTTGGAACAAATCTCCACCCCTGAGTATAATGGTATGCCCAGGCCTCTTTAGAGCCAGTCTGGGCTAGTTTGGTGACAAGTTATGAGGCTATTTTGGGAACCTCTACCCTGAGTCTCCACCATCCAAGGATAGTAGATAGTGGGCAGATAAACAGGGGGACTGACTGTGGATAGTGGGTGGATAAACAGGGGGACTGACTGTGGACTACAGTTTGTCTTTTTAACCTTCTGCCAATTCCTGAACTGCCCCACCCCACCAGGCACACCTATCCTGTGTGAAGCTAAACTTAATCTCATTCTCACACATTAAAACTGCTAAATGCTCTGAAGAAAAACCCCAAGATGGATGCTTTAAGAAAGTAAAACGGGACTCTGGCCTGGTCAGTGTTTTCAAAAAAGCCTTACTGAAAGAAGTGATGCCTGCAGTAAGATCTGCAGAAAGAGCACATGCTGACCAGCCTGGGGAGAGAGGAGACTTATAGGCAGCAGGAAAGCAGGATCCAGAGCCCTGAGGCAGGAGAAAGCATGGCCTGGAAGTCTAGTGTGGCTAGGGCAGAGAAAGCAAAGCCA
The DNA here is from genome assembly GCF_015220235.1 of Choloepus didactylus. NCBI lineage: Eukaryota > Metazoa > Chordata > Mammalia > Pilosa > Megalonychidae > Choloepus > Choloepus didactylus. The sequence continues at coordinate 19,192,067 of NC_051333.1, forward strand.
GGGGAAGCAGTGGGCAGGCGGGTAGAGTGGGGCTGGAAGCCCAAGTGCTGGCAAAGCCACAGCAGGTGTTTACTTTTTACAGAGAATAGTTTAATGAACCCACATGACCCATCACCCAGATGCAAGAGTTATCAACTTTTCTGCTTCTCTTCTTTCATCCACACTCTCAATTTTTTTTTTTTTTTTAAAGAATTTTCTCTTTGAACACATTCTTCTTAATGATGAAAAGTTATTGGGACAACAAGCTCTTGAGAAGGAGAATACATACACACATACTTGGCTTTATCTAGTAATGGCATATGATTTTAAATGGCACATTTTGTGAAATACTTTGAAAATGCCTAAAAAAAAAAACAGTTTTTTTAGCAAAAAGCATTGACATGCCACAGACCAGAGCAGTTTCTAAGCAACAGGTATCACCTGTTGTCACAGCCCAAGGGGGCTTTACCAGTCAAAAGACCAAAGAAAATGCCCAGCATCTGCTGAAACATGAACTTTATTTAGGGCTTACTCACAGGGAGGCAGAATTTAAACAGCTGTTCTCTCACCAGGCAGATACCCCTTTCTCGATTCAGAGAACAGCAAGCCCTTTTATATGGGTTTTAGACAAAGACATGCCTAAGGGTGGGGGGCACATCCATGCAGGAATAGGTCACTCTGACCTGAAGGGTGCTGCAGGAAGGACTAGAATAACACTTGAACAATTACATTTTGCTCTTTTTGTGAGACTAAGAGCCTCTCACTTCCTGCCTGCTTCCCATAAAGTTACATTTGAAGGTCAATTTACCCTTTTTCTCCTTACTGGCTTACAAAGACAATAGGTTAAACATTTAGCTGCCTTGGTCAGGCAGACTGCTGTGCAGGCCTGTTTTGCTCAGGCCATGGCTTGCCACACCTGCCATGACTCTGGATATAGATCTTGATGTAAAATTCCTAATTCCTTCAGTTTCCAGACTTGTTTCTCTATTTTCTGAATGAATTTCTATTAAGGGAACTTTAATACCAGGAATCTTCTTTTGCTCATTTTTTTCTAGCAGGACTGGCAGTGGCCCTCCAAGAAGACCATTTTCCTGTTCCTTTACTTTTTCTGTTTTGTACCTTTCTATTTCCTACATATCTTCCACATATTTCAGATGTAGACTATCTGAGAAGGTAGTCAGTGTCAGTGAGGACTAGCGATTGTATTTTTGTGTTTTCAACAGATATGCTTGGGGTAAGTGGTGTGCCCCTACATGCGCCCCAGAAGGCAGCGGAGGTTGAAGAAGGCACTGGAAGTCACCAGCTACAATATGGAGAACAACAGCCCAATAGGAACAAGAACCAAACCCTGGAATCTGAAAGAGAAGCCCCTTCCTTCTGCAGGGCCCCTCCGGCACCCTCTCCTGACAAGGCCTGGCCTTGTGTCTGCTGACAGATTGAACTGAGAGGCAGTAAGTTGATAACTGGCACAAAGTGAGTGATGAGTACCCCAGTGTAGCGGCTGACATTGAATTCGAAGTGGCCCTGAGCCTGCTCTGGATAACCAACCCTTGCCTGCTCCCAGGCCGGGCCCTCGGGCTGGGGCTGTTTCCGTCCCTGCTCCCAGGGCAGACGTGCTCCAGGAATGGTCGCTCAGCGCACGTGGGAACTGAACGGCACAGTATCCAACAGGATGGTGGGAAATAACCCGGAACTGGCACCACGGCCACTGCTGGAAGCTCACACATGAGGTGCTGAAACTCCCTGCTTCCATGCCTGGCTAATGTTTTAAAATTATCCTTTTATTTTGATTTTTCTCCTTAGCCCCCATTATCCTCTGGCATATCTCCTTTCCTTATTGGTCTTGCTTCTCTCCCCTGCCAGAAGATGAGGTCTATGAGGGGAGATATTGGGGTCTTTGTCCCATGCTGGGCCCCCAGAGCCTGGAACAGTGGAACGCAGGGTAAGCAAGAAATAAAATTTGTTGGGTGATTATCAACCTGGAAAGATATTCACCTAGGATTTTACCACCCAGCCCATTTCAGCATAGCTTCCTGGGCTCTCAGATCAGTGACATCTGCTTAAAAGGATTCTCACTGGGCAGGGAAAGATCAGTTCTTGAATAGGCAGAACTTACGTCATCATTCTCAAAGACCTTACCCAACAATACAAGCTTTTCCGTTTATGGGAGATTATTCTCACCCATAACTCAGGATCAGCAAGGCCACATTGCGGGGACAACAAAGTCAGTAGCCAGATTTACCTGAAGAACATTCAGCTTCCCAGGCTTCTAGAAAGCCTGTTCTCCTGCTATCTCTCTCTGTCTCTTGTTTTAAAAATATTCATCAGCGATCTGGGGATAATTGTCAAACTGGATCATTCCTCCTGAGTGAAGGAAAATTAACCATGAAAATAAAGCAATTTACAAGAAAGGACATACCCTGTGCATACACAAACTTTTTTTTTGTCTTTTTCTCTTCTCTAGAATTGTATAAAAATAGAAACATATATTTGGTTTTTATTTGGGAAGAATTTTAGATTCTCAGAGAAGTTGCACAGATAGTTCAGAGAGCTCCTGTTTAACCTTCACCCAGTTTCTCCTGATTTTACCATCTTACATAACCATGGCACATTTATCAACACTAAGAGATTAACATCAGTACAATACGATTAACTGAACTCCGGCTTCATTCAGATTGCACCAGTTTTTCTGCTAATACCTGTCTTTCTTTGCCAGTATCCAACCTAGGATACCACATTGCATTTAGCATACATTCTGTTTTGCATGTTGCTTTTTTCTCAATGAATGATATTTCTTGGAGATGGGCTCAGAGCAGCAAATCTAAATGCAGCTCCCTGTCAACTTTGGTGCCTGGTATTCTAAGGTGTGCAAGAAATCAATTATTTAACTAGTTCCCTTCTGGTGTGATTTAGGCCATTTCTGTTTTTGCTTTTACATATGCAGGATAAATTCCCGGAGTGGGGAATCAGTTGGTCAAAGAGGTGTGGGCCTTACATTTTGGTGGATAAGCCAATTTGCCCTCAAGGAAGGATTGTAAGCAACAGTGGATGTGGTGAGAGATGCACACCCTACGTGACTGCTGTGTAACATTATAATTGCTTCTTTCCATGTCTATGATCACAGAGGGGACACAGAGCTTGCCTCAGTGGAACAGGAGACAGAGAAGTCTGGGGAGGCGGCTGGAGGCCAGGCTGCACGAGGCCTTCAGTGCCAGGCCAAGGAGCCGGACTTTGTGCTGAGGGTTGTGGTGGGGGCTATGGAAGGATGAGGTCTTGTGTAGAGATGCGATATCAAGTGACTGCCATTCCCTCGGGAGTCGCGGCCCTGACCTGGCCACCTCACCTTTCTGCTCCCCTCTCACCCACAGGAGCAGGCTTCTGAGTGGGGTGGGCAGGGCAGACAGACCTGTCTTGCCGGCTTGGGTGCCCTCGGCCAGGCCATGCAGCTGCCAGGCTGGCTGAGCCACACTCTGCAAGTATGTGACCAGGGAGGATAGCAGGAGGCGTGGGACAGTGGTGGAGAGCTGTCCCTTGGCTCCCCACTTCCCAGGCTGCCTGCCTGACCAGTGGCCCACTCAACCCCAAAGCACCAGCATCCAACGAGGCCTGGCCTGTCTTAGCTGCTCAGGAAAAGCATGAAAGTGTTTCGTGGAATATCCCTTTTTTCAATGCCCATCTCATATCCCACAGTGGCATTTTCATTAGCATGTATTTCTTGATTTTTTTAAAAAAACAAAAGAATAATAATCATAGAAAATTTGGAAAAAACCCAAATGCCCAAGGAATGAAATAAAAATCCCCTGCAGGTGCTTCCTCTTCCTCAATAACCAATATTTACTTTTGAGAGACTTTTAAATTTTGTTTTAATGCAAACACATGTATTTATATTTTTATCAGAAAAAGGATCATATCTGGCATGCTATTTTGTAATCTGTTTTTTTCACTTGACAACTTCCTGAATATTTTCCTGTGCCATTAAATATTCTTTTGCAGTGTGACTTTTAAGGAAAAAACTGATTTTACATGCATCAATCTCCATGGACTCCACAAAGATTCTTTAAATATCCTCCAAAAGAAAGAAAGAAAGAAAACCCACAAAAACACCCTGCTAACCCTAACATACATCTTAGTGAAAACATCAAGCATTTTCAAGTGTGACTACAAGAGTTTTTTGGGTGAATCAGCAACTGCACCTCGAGGATGGGTGGAACCCCAAACATTTGAAATTAGGGTTCACCAGATATGGCTGCAGCCTCAGCTGGCAGTTTACTTCTGCATTTGGTTCTGAATACACAGGATAGACAAAATCCCTGATTCATAATTCAAAGATCTACCATTTTCTTGGTTTTTAGAAAGTGGTGGACCCTACATCAGGAATTAGGGACCTATTAATACCCCCATTTTACAGAGGGGCATGTCGGGGCTCATAGAGGGGACTCATTGGCCAAGATCACTGGCCTGAGCGTGGTGCACTGGTCTGGCGAGAACACAGGGCTGGCTCTTTACCTCTCCCAGAGAACCGGGTCACAGGCAAAGCCACTATGAACTTGCTCAAAGGACACACCTGGATTTAAAAGCAGATTAGGGCTGAATCCCCCCTTCCTTTGACACATTTACAAGCAGGTCAAATACGTGCTCAGTGATGGGGTAGAAGTTCCATTTCAGGGCCTGCAGAAAAGCCAGTTAGGCCAGTTAACAGGGGGGGCTCCCATGTTAAAATACGGAGTGGATCACATTTAGCAGTGTCCATAAATTCTCTGGTTTTGAAGTAAAGTTGTATGTTGTTCAGTGTTTTAGAAATCCCTGTGTTTTTGTTTATGAAAAGTAACTTGATCTTCAAATATGTGTGCTTTGTATAAATATATAGAGATGCGTCCATATAAACTTTTGAAAGCCAAAAAAGGACATATCTCATGTGTTAAGAGCAGTTATCTAGGGGAGTGGAACATGGGATACATTTTTATAATTTATAAAATTCTAATTAGAATTCCAACTCTAATCTGCTTCTAAATTTGTATACACTTTTTTTGTTTTCACATTTTTATTGAGGGCCACAGGGAAGGGGGCCTCCTGTCAACAGAGGGGCTCACGGATTCTCACCCCAAGCTTGGACCCTGGGTGTTTGGGGTGGGGGGTGAGGGATGTTGGGCATTCCAGATGTGTTGCCATCATCTCGGATGGGCACTGGGTTGAAACATACAGCTCTATGTCATTATTATTATTATTATTATTTTTACCATTGCATTGTACCTTAGAATATAGATACAGCATAGCTGACTGATATCCATCATCATTTAGGTTACTGTAATGAACATCCTAATATGTGCTTTCTGATTATTTATATCCATTATGATGTCTTTTTGTATCAGCTCACACAGATCTATCTTCTTTTTAACAGGCAAACTGAATTTCAGTTGAAGGACTTAACATGAGTTATACAAGCCATCCCTTACTTTTGGATGTTAGGTTGTTTCCAACTTTTCACTCTTGCAAATAATGACCTCTTTGACCATTACAGACTTTTTTTTTTTAAGTATTTTAAAGCTCCAAAATCTGAATCCAACATGTGCATATTATCTGCAGACAGGAATAAATGAGGATCCGGGGAAACTTCATTTGATGGGGAAGGAAACCAGGCCCTCTTGGCAAGGCTTAATCACTGCAGAATGGCCAGAGGATGGGGCTGCTTCAGGGAGGATAAAGGAGGGATAATGAGGTCCTTAAACATTTGCTGTCATGGACCCTTTAGAGAACTTGCTGGAAGCCACAGCCCCTCAGAGGAAGATTTCTGTCACTTGTACCTTCCTAACAGTCCTGCACCCCGTTTTTCCTTTGATAAACAAGCCCTCTCCTCAACACCCAGATACATCCTTAGCAGGACAACAGATCAAGGTGCCCTCCCCTCCCCAACCAAACACTGAGCCTAGAACCTAAACCAGGACAGTGAGAGTCAGTTCCCAGACTTTGACTAAAGCTATTGGGGGAGAAACCCTCTCTCGGCTGCCGTGCTCAGCTATAATGATGTAAGTCTGATGTTGCCAGAGAAATCTTGCCTGAGAATGAAGCTGGTTTCCTGTAAGCCTAGATTGAACCGTGGATCCAGACATGCCTGGAGCCAGTCCTATTGACTCAGTTTCATGGGCCAATAAATTCTATTTTATGTTTCAGCCAATGCCGGTTGGGTTTCTGCTTCCATTAAAGAGTCCTTGTTTGTCCACCCTTGCCTCAGAAAAAAGCAACTTCATTCATTCAACTAGTATTTATTGAATATCTAATCCATGCTCCCAGCCTGGTGCTGGGCAATGCTGGGGAAGGTAAAGTGACAGAGCTGGTCCTTCCTCTCGTGGCAACCCCAGTCTTCCCGAGCTTATACAAACAACCATATAGAAGCTATTCAGGGACAATGGTGACCCTGCCATGAAGGAGCAGCTCAGGGAGCTGAAAGAGAGGTATCTGTGAATGTGGGGGTGGGATCAGGCCAGGGTCTCCTGAGGACCGGACTTTAAATTGAGACCTGAAAGATGGGCAATGGGATCAGGGGCAAAGGGTCCAGGCACACATATCCAGGAGCTTCAGGGCACCCCCGAGGATCAGCAGGGCTCAGAAACTGGGAGATCTGGGAGTGGAAGGAGGGATGGGCACAGGAGCTGGGGAGGGGAGAGGGGAGGCCACCATGCAGCCCCGGGAGGAGGCAGGAGCCGGAGGAGGAGGAGGAGGCTGAGCTCTGCCCGTGGCCTGCCCTTCTTGTTCCTCATAACGTGGTGTAGAAATACATGGCTAACAGCATCACGGGGAGCTGGGCAAGAAGGCAGTCAGGTGAGGGGTGCTCCAGCCCCACGCCCACGTCCCACCCAGCCCACAGGCTCCCTGCCTCGCCTCTCACCGTCCACATCAGGATGGCAAACCCAAACCACGAGATGCCCCATGTGTAGCTGTCAATGGCATGGCCGATGTGCTCGAAGCAGCCCTGGGCAGGGGCAAAAGTGGGTGTGGGATGAGAAAATGCCCAGGGAGGCCGGCAGCTGGGGCCGAGTCACTATGAGCCCCTGGGAAGGTCACTTCCTTCCCCGAGCCTTGATTTTCTCACCTGAGCAATGGGGATCCTGGCAGTGTCTATCTCCCAGGGTGGTTCTGGAGAGCCAGGGAGGTTATGTTGAGCCCAGGCCCTGCACAAGCAGGCTGACTATGACGGACTAAAGGCTGGCTTTCTAAGCTGCCCACAAGTTCCAAGTCTTTGAATCACACCTTGAAGATCAGCCCAGTTCTGATACTTCCTCATTTAAAGATGAGGCTGTGGGAGCCAGAGCCCGTACCACTGGCCTCTCTCAAACCCTTGGCCTGCCATGCAAGAGGCCAAGGTCAGAGGTTCAGGGTCTGTACCTGCACTCAGGCAGGACCACATTGGGGGCCATCTTCCATTTGCTGGCTCTGGGGCCAGGGTGTGACTCTGACCCTCTGAGCCTCAGTTTTCCCATCTGTGAGGTGGGGATCTTGAAAGCAACGCCCTCCAAGAGGTGGCAGGGATTCTGTAAGAGGACTGCCAGGGCTCTGCAGGCTCAGGGGTTGAGCAGTAGCCCCTTCCCCATGACACCTGATCCAAGACAAGTGGCTGAAGGGCCCTCAAGCAGCTCAAAGCAGCCACAGGCACCTCTGGGGCCAGTTCTCCTTTCAGTCTAACCTCCTTCTGGTTTCTCTCCCTACCTGCCCTCGCCTTGCAGTGAGTGTTCAATACTCCCGGTTGGAGCCTGACTGCCTGAACTCGGGTCCCAGCTCCCTCCCTCACTAACCACTAGGGAGTGGCCTTTCCCTTTCATCATCTGTCAAGTGGGGGGAAGGAATTACCACCTTTACCTTACAAGGTTGGGGACCAGGTTAAAGAGGATAAAAACGTAAAGCATTTAGAACAATGCCTAGCACGGGGGTAAAGACTCCATAGATGTTGATAGCCGCTTCCCTTATTCCCCGTCTTGGTCCAGGCAGCCAGGAAAAGTTGCAGGTGCTGGTTCTGGGTCCAGCAGCCCTTGCGTGCTCCCCAGGCCCTGAGTGTACCCCGCTGACGTGCCTGGTGGCCTGAGACAAGCGGTGCTCAGGGTGTGGCCAGCAGGATTGGCTTCACTGGGAGATTTATTAGAAATGCAAATTCTTGGGTCCCACCCCAGACTGCCTGAATCAGAAACCCTGGAATGGTTTTAACAAGCCCTCCAGGTGATTCTGATATACCAGAAAGGCTGAGACCATGGGCCCTCTTACCTGTGAAGTCAGGGCAGATGAGAAGGATCAGGGGGAGCAGCATGGAAAGGAGCCCGCACAGAGGGGTCACTTGGGTGGGACTGGGGGGGAGGAATGGAAGGACTCTATTCCTTAGAGAGAAGGAGAATGAGGGACTGAGCTGGGGAGAGGCAGAGGCAGGGGTGGGGAGATGTGAGAGAGAGGGAGCCAAATGGGGGAGAGAGAGGGAAGTGGAGAGAAAGATAGAAGGAGATAAAGGGAGAAAGGGAGAAGAAGAAAGAGAAAGGCCCAGAAAGAGAGAGACAAGAAGAGAATCAGACACCAAGAGGGAGAGACACAGACCCAGAAAAAGACAGTCATAAGGAAGGCAGGACAGATGTAGAGAGAGAGAACAGAAAGCTGGAGAGAAGAGAGGGAGGGAGAGCTAGGGGAGCCAGAGAGGGAGCAAGGGGGAGCAGAGACCAGAGAAGGACAGACAGACAGACGGGCACAGGGAGCGGGGACACACCTTGGTGAACAAGTAGTCCACGTGGCCCAGGCGGCAGCCCTCCTCGTTGAGCGGGATGAAGTTGCCTGTCCGGCGGCAGCACAGTGGGGGCCAGGGGAACACCACCTCCGGGGTGGCCTCCCGGAAGGCCGATGTGAAGTTCACCCAGTCCATGGGCCCCGACGTGCCACAGCACTCTTGCTGGAGAGAGAGGCGGGTCAGGCAGGCTTGGGCACAGAGAGGCCAGGGATCAGAAGATATTTGTCCCAGGACCGGGAGACTGGTGGGGGATTTGGATCACATTCGCGTTTTGTTTTAAAATTCTTTTGAATTAGTTGTTGACAAACAAAAACTGGGGTGAATGACATGAAAACACAGATTTTTGACTTCTCTTGGCCAAAAATGGGTGTTTGAATTTGGGGCCCCAGAACGATAAAAACATAGGCTCTGGCATCCTTCGAGCTGGTGAGCTGTGTGATGGATTTCCTCCTCTGGAGATGCACCATCACGTTGGGTTTAATTAAGAGCAAGGCGTGAGTCCTTCTTGCCGTGTGACCTTGGCGAGTCACTCAACCTCATACGTAAAAAGCTGATCATAATTCACCCCTCATGGAGTGCTGGTGAGGATGAAATAAGCTTTACAAGGGCTTTGAAAGGCGCTAAGCGATGGTGCTCCAAAAAGGTTTGCTATTTATTGTCGTTATTGAGGCAGGGTGTGCCCTGTTTAAAAGCCGGAGGTCTGGATCCAGGCCGCTGGTTCGAATCCCAGCTCTGCCTCTTACCAACCCTGTGTCCCTGTGCAAGAGACTTTTCCTTTCCGGGCGTCTCCCACATGGGGTGAAGTACTCGCTCACCCCCAGCCAGGCGTAGTGCCCCCCCCCCCCCACCCTCGCCCACCTCAATCATGATCCGGTCCCAGAGGCGGGTCAGCTCCTGGCCCTGGCCTGTGTCTGCGCTGTAGAAGGTCAGCATCTGCTTGGTGATCAGGGATGGGTTGGACACCATCTGTGGAGGGCCGCAAGGACAGCGTCCAGCAAGGCTAGGTGCGGAGGGGGCCCCCTCCCCACCCTCCCCCACTGAAGTCAGCCCCCTGCCCTGTGGACTCACGTAGTCGCGGTGGGTGTAGGATGTGATGCAGGAGGCACACTCAAAAATGTAGACAATGAGCATGAGCACCAGGTACTGGGGAGAGGCAGAGAGAAGGCCAGCTCGAGCAGGGCACAGCCCATGGATGATGTGAAATTTTTACTTATGCCTGGTGATCCTGGGAAACCGCAAAGTCTAAGAAATACCCCCACCCACCCGACGTATTCCAGAAAATGGTGTAGGGCACCAAATTGCCCTTCCAGGTAAGACTTAAATAACTCTTACAGACCTTCCAAATTCCCATAAATGATTTGCTGAACTGCCGGTCCCCACTGATCACTAGAAACAAAATGCTTGTTAACCGAACCTTGGGTTAGCTTCTCTCCTTCCTCCAGAACCCCCGACCTTTAAGGGGGACTCCCAGTAAACAGGCTGCTTCAGCATAAAAGATTCTCAGATCTACTATCGGATCACACCACCCTTTCAGCCCACTTCCCCACACCTGGTTCCTTCTGCAAAAGCAAAACCCTTTTTGCCTAACCTTTGAGATGCATTCAGACTTTAAGATGAATTTGACCTGAAAAGAGCCAAAAGAGGAATGATACTGCAAAACCCGTGTGGCTGCTGTAAAACAATGTCCTTATCACTCAAAGAAATGCATGTTCAAGTATTTACAGGTAAATTACTGTGACTGGAATGAGCTCCCAAACACCCCAGGGGAAAAAACCACGGGTGGGCAGAGGGTGGTGGCGAGAGGAGCAAGGTTGGCTTCTTGGCGCAGGCGGTGGGTCCCCTAGTCTATGTTTGCAACTCGATTTCCCGTAATGCTTTCTTTTTAATTTGTGTTTGTTTGTTTGTTTGTTTTTTACCAATTGGGTGAACTTCTAGGGCTCTGGTTAAATTGTTATGCCAGAGTAAATACACGATTTTTTTAAAAAGAATCATAAAGAAAAGAAAAAGCCCCTCCATGGCTCCATCTCACTCAGGGTAAAGCCAAATCTCCACCAAGGCCCCCAAGGTCCACTTTGTCTCCCGGCATATCCTCTGTCTCCATCCCTCACCCCCCACCCCCACCTCTCCTCCTCTCTTCCTTATCTCCTCTTCCTCCTTCAGCTTCAGTCACACAAGCCTCTTGGCCCCCTCTGGCCTCAGGGCCTTTGCACTTCCAGATATACACGTGGCTCACTTCCTCACCTCTTTCAGGTCTTGGATTGCTCTGGCCCTGAGGCCTTCCCTTCCCCTTCCCCAGCTTCTAGTCTCCCTTCTTTGTTCTCTGTCTCCCGCATCTGAACATTGCCCTCCTAGGGCAAGGGCTTTTGTCTAGCCTAGCACTGGGCTGGGCCCACGAAGGAAGAAGTAGCTGTTCCTGGGACTCTAAAAAAGCACAGCACCTGCTCTGTGCCAACCCAACTGGGGTCGGAATCCCTGTTTCCCCAACCACCTGGCTGCTGGTCTCTTTGATCCTCAGTTTCCTCATCTGGTAAATGGGCAGAAAAGCACTCACCTCTGAGGGCATCTGGGAGGAATGATGGAACTCAGGTCTCTAAACTGCTTAGCTTAGTGTCAGACACAGGATGGGGTGCTCGGGAAGGGGGTCTGTTGTTGGCAGAGATCGAGGGCAAGCTCAAGAGCTGAACTGCTCAGGTTCCGATCCTGGCTGGGTCACTCATTGGCTGTGTGACCCTGGATAAGTGACTGCACCTCTCTGAGCCTCAGTTTCAATCTCTGTCAAATGGGCTCAGGTAACAAAAATAATATTTATCTCATGGTAGGTTGTGAGGAATAAAAGCATCTAGAACAGCTCCTAGCAGTGGTGAGTCCTCATTAAATGGTAGCTGTGAACTTTTTGTTGTCACTGGCAGAGCTCATGAGCATAGACTCTGGAGAACAATGAACTGGGGTTCAAATCCCAGCCATGCTACCCAAAGGAAGAGCAGTTCTCCCGTGTGGTTTCCCCTCCTTTCCCATGCCCCAGTTTTCCCCTTTGTAACATGGGGGTAACAGCCAAGTCAGGGTTTCGGGTTATGGGAAGATTAACTGCAGCGCAGCCTGTGAGGCCCAAGTGAGATGTTGCACTAAACACAGCCTAGTTCCGCAGAGGTGGTGGTTATGGCGATGCCCCGTTGGCACGCTGCCCTCTTCGCGCCAACCCGTCGTGTCCCCGCCTCTGGGGCCTCACCGTCAGGATCATGGACCGGCGGCGGCAGAGCGTGGCACCCACGCCCAAGCTGCCCACCACGAAGAAGGAGAAGCCACAGAAGATGGCGATCCAGGCGCCAGCGAAGACGTCATCCTTGCCCGAGACGCCCATCAGCGGGTACACGTGGTACTGGTCGGCGGTCACCCACACGGTCTCGGCAAACAGGGCCAGGCCTGCCAGCTGGACAGGGCGGCGGGGAGGCGGGCTCAGGGCCACATCCCGGCTGCGCGACCGCTGAGCAGTCTCCTCCCCGCCTCGCCGTAAAGCGGGCACCTAACAGGAGTGGCAGAGCCGGGGCCCTCCCGGGTGCCGTGCCTTCTTCCCTGAGGAGGGAAACTGGCCACAAAAATCACCAACACATCCCCTTTGGCCCTGTGATTCCACTTTCAGGAATCAGTCTAGAGATACACCCACCCAAGAGGGAAAATCAGGAACCCACAAGGTTATTCCTTGACTCGTGGTGGAAAAGGGGAGCAGGGTGCCACGCGATGGAGTACTGGGCAGTGTGGAATAGGGCAGGGGGCTCTCTGAGGACTGCGGCGGAATGATCAGGAGGAAAGGGGACAGGGTGCAGAACAGGATGTGGAGGGAGCCACATTTTGGTCAAGAAAGGGGAGAAAGTAGGTACATACATATTCCTATTTGCTTAAAGAAATATAGGAGAAGCTAAGCATCTGACTACCAGTAGAGTGGGGGCTGGGGAGCAAGGGGGGAGGGTTCCCAGTGGATGGAACTCTTCCTGGGTGCCAGGCACTGGCCCAAGGAGCTGCTGGGCGTGAGAGCTGCCAGGGGGCGGCTGTAGTGTGACAGCCAGGAGGGCCAATGCGAATAGTTCCCACAGGCTGAGCCCTCTTCTTAGCACATTGGTCCTGTAACTCATTTTGTTCTCCCAGTATTTCTATTTTATCTTCCTCTTACAGATGTATCACTGGCCCCAGATCCCACAACTAGAAAGTGACAGAGCTGCGATTTGAGCCCAGGCTGACTGGGCCCAGAACCATGTGCAGGGATCATATATTTTAAAAAACGACATTAATTAAAAGACATCATTTTGGCCAAGCAGTCACATTAAGTCCATAATGATGTTGATGTTGGTGGAGCACTTTTTCTGAGCTGAGGGTCGTACATGGATCAACCCATTTAGTCCACACAACAATCTATAGATGGGGAAATGAAAGCACAGAGAGGTAAAGTGACTTGCTCAAGGTCACACAGCTGGGAAGAGGTGGAGTTGGGATTCAAACCCAGGCTGCTCTGACTTGAGCCCTCAGCCCCCTCCCTCACCCACCCACTAGGCTCTTCAGCAAAGGGGATGGGGTGGGGGTGGTGGGTCTCACCAGAATAATGATGTTGCCCACGACCAGCAGCCCCACCACGACTGGGGACCCCTTCTCCGCCTCCACAGCTGCAGAAGCCATGATCCTGCCTGGGACACATGAACAGGGGTGAGGCGGCAGAGGCCAGGAGGGCAGGGGGAGCCCAGCCCACCCCCTCCTCACCTGACACCCCAGATGCTGGAGGCTGCACCCAAGTTGCCCAGCCTCCTACCACCACCCTGGCAGTGAGGGCTGCTCTGAGACCCATTTTACAGAAGAAGAAACCAAGGCACAGGTGGGGCAGTCACCGGCCAGAGCTCAGCACTGGCCCTCCCTGAGCCTCAGGCCCCCTATCATCAGCCCCCACTCCCTGTGCCACCTCTAGACCCCCAGAGCCCCTGCCTCACCTTCTCTGCCTGAAGTCCCTCTGGCCAGCCCCTCCCGCAGCTGCTCCCTATATATGCACAGGCCCCTCCTTGGGCTAGTCACCAAAGAAGGGGGGTTGACCAGAGGAGGGGACAAGAGGCAAGGCAGGTCAGGACAGGGGAGTAGCTTTTACGAGCTCCCCCCACCCCAAGTGATTTATGGACCTGCAATTCCAGGTTCTGTCTGGCCACATGGGCAGGGCGATGTGTGCCTGGGCCTGGCCCAGGGCCCCTGGTTCCCAGGCTGCATGGGTAGGGAGGGGAGTGAGGATGGGGGGAGTGGGGCTCTGGAGTGGGGAGGGTGAGTGCACTACCAGAACCTCCTGATGTCACTCTGCTCAGGACATGGGCCTTCCTGGGAGCCAGCAAAAGGTCACACAGACCTGTGTGTCAATCCTGAATTCCAGCTATGCCTTCTGACTATGGTGCCCTTGGATGGGCAGGGGGCTTCACCTCTTTCAGCCAGGAACCCAGGGGGAGAGGCTGTGCAGGGACCCCAACACGAGGACAGGGATGGACCAAGGCAGGGCCTCAGGGGAGGAGATAAGGAGGCAGGTGGGAGAGACCTTCAGCAGGCTGGCTGGCTGGGCTGTGGGTGACAGGAGAGCATGGCACGTGAGCTGTCTGTGTGCAGGGGGTTCCAGGACACGAGTGTCCACCAGGGCAGAGGAGTGTGCTAGAGAAAGGCAGGGGGCACACTGACTGGGTTTGGTGGGAGAATCCCCCCCCACTCCCCGGCCCCATACAAATAGACAAAGCAGGGTCCCGGCGGGAGCCATAGGTGGAAACTTCTTCAGGCTGCAGAATGAGGAGAGGGACCGCAGTTTGTATACCAGCTCCACTCTGCTGTGCTGTGTGACTCGGCGTGTGCATTTGCCCATTTGCAGAACGGGTGTCACCTTCCCGGGCGGCGACGGGACAGAGCGGGAGGGGTCCGCTGCACCTAGCCTGGGGCCGGGTCTGCAGCAGGTGGCCGCACCTCCCGGGCGGCGCTCCCGAGAGGCCCACATGCCGTCCGAGGGCGCCCCCTGGTGGCACGAGGCCGATTCCGCAGGTGAAAAGTGGCGGCCTGGGGCCCAGAGTCCCTCCCCAGACGTCTCAACCCCAGGGCGTTTGATGTATTTTCTCTCCGACCCTGGCTCTCCCAGTGCATGTGAGATGGACAAACAAATAGCACATAAATTCCAGTGACAAGACACTGACTGGGTTATAAGATACATGCAATATTTAACCAATTAAAATGAATAGTTTGATTGTTAGTCATTGCACTTTAGATTTAAAACAGTTTTTCCAAAAAATTAATTGTGGTGATGGATGCACAGCTGGTACCATGAGCAACTGACTGTACACTTTGGATCTTTGGATAATTGTACAGTATGTGAACAATCGCAATTAAAAAAAGTGAAAAACAAAACAAAACAAAACAGTTTTTCCTCTGTGGGTTCACATTTATATTAAGAACTAAAGAGAAAAGCTGCTATAACATCCATGAACTGTCAAGTACATTTATAGGTCTTGGATAAAATAACTCACAAAACAAGAGGGCCAAGTGAATAACATGAAATATTTTTATTAGTAGTTGAAAGTTATAAAAAATATCCAATAAAAGCCACAACTTATCATCAATTGATCAACTGGGAACTAATATGCTACTGGTTGTAAAAGGGATCCATTTAGTTCTGAAACATGATGCCCGTGTTCTTTGATGTCAAACTTGAATTTTCACATTCTTTCTTACACTTAAATAAGTCAGTCTTCAAAACAATAAATGTTGAAGTGCTATTTACTTCCTGGAAAGGTTACCATGCCAATATATCCTAAAGATGAACATATGCTTACCCTGTGACCCAGTCACTTCCCTTGGGAATTCCTCCCTGGGCTGCTCAAGCAAATACAATGAAATGGGTCTGGTTAAACAATGGGAATTAATTCACTTACAGTTTTGAGGCTTAAAGAAAGTCTGAATCAAGGTGTCATCAAGGCGATGCTTTCTTCCCAAAGACCAGCGATCTGGGCCAGCTGCCTGCGATTCTTGGCTCCTCTGTCACATGGCAAGGCACATGGGGCTCTCCTGGTGTCACCCTTCTCTTCGGGTTCCATCAATGTCCAGCCTCTTGCTTCCTGTGGCTTTCTCTCCCTCTGTTTGAATTTCACTCCACTTATAAAGGACTCCAGTAATAGGATGAAGCTCCGTCCTGATTGAGGTGGGCCTTAACTGAAGTCACCTCATCAAGAGGTCCTATTTACAATGGGTTCACACCCACAGGAATGGATTATGTTTAAGAACATGCTTTAAAGCACCAAACTCAGCTTCCATCACCAAATGCTGTGAATGTGATGTGTCATAGCCCCAAAAGGAAACCCCTAAATGCTCGTGACCAGTGACTACATACATACATTACGGTACATGCATGCAATGGACACACCTCAGCAATAACAGGGAACAAACTATTGATTGACACAAGCACAGGGATGAATCTTGAGAGCATTGTGCTAAATGAAAAAATCCATACTCAGAAGATGACAATTGTATGATTGTAGATATGAAGTTCCAGAACAGGCAATGCCAATCTAGAGTGTTAAAAGTCAGGGCAGTGGTTACCCTTGGGGGGATTGCGACTGGGAGGAGACATGAGGTGGGCTTCTCTTTCTGGACCTGAATGCTGGCTACATGAGGGCGTTAAGACGGCGAAAAGTCAAGTCATACACTCACGATATGTGCACTTTTTGTATTTTATTTAGAAAAAATTACAGTGTCTTCTAAAGAGGGTAGATCCTTTCAAAGAAACATACTCAATGTTTTAAAGTGGTGTTTCCCAAAGGGGGCACATGAGATTATTTTAGGCTGTCCATGGGCACATCAAGAAATGATGCAAAATTCACATGATGAGAAAGTTATCCAGTTGTCATCCAGTCCTTCAGATGGTGCCATGGAAAGAGGATTAGTATGATGCTACTGGGTACTTAAAAGTTCTCTAAACTTGATTGAAGCAGGCCTTAACAAGCCCCTGAGTCTGACTGGAATTTAATAACATTTTCTTTGTCTTTCATTTTAAGATATGATGTCTTGTTTTCCATGTTCAGTGGGGATATGAAAGTCTCCTTAAAATTTTTCATTTAAAAATACTGCAAGTATATGAAAAATGTCAAAAATAATGTAACAAGCACCCATGTGCCCACCACCCAGCTTTATCAAATCTAAATATTTTTTTCTATGTTCATTATGGATTTTTTTCTTAAAAAATTTGGGATTCATCATCCTCAGCACCCCTGACCCCATAGTCTTTTTTAGCTCTCAGGTGTTGTAAGCTGAGTTAACGACACATCCTCAGGGATTCCCTACAGAACTCTCTTGTTTTAAACTTGATTTATTTTCTTACATTCTCATGTTTTACAGGTATACCTTGGAGATACTGCAGTTTCAGTTCCAGATCATTGCAATAAAGCAAATATTGTGATAAAGCAAGTCACACAAATTTTTTGATTTCCCGGTTGATATAAAAGTTATGTTTACCCTATACCACAGGCTATTAAGTGTGCAATAGCATTGTGTCTAAAAAAACAATATACATACTTTAATTTAAAAATATTTTCTTGCTAAAAAATGCTAACCATCAACTGAGCCTTCAGCACACTGCAGTCTTTTTGCTGGTGGAGGAAAAAGCTGTCTTGACGTTGATGGCTGCTGACTAAGCAAGGTGGTGGTTGCTGAAGGTTGGGGTGGCTGGGGTGATTTCTTAAAATAAGACAACATTGAATTTGCTGCATTGATTGGCTTTTTCTTTCACAAAAGATTTCTCTGTAGTATGCAATGCTGTTTGATAGCATTTTACCCCAGTAGAACTCTTTTCAAAATTGCAGTTGATCTTTTCAAACTGCCACTGCTATATCAACTAAGTTGATGTAATATTCTAAATCCTTTGTTGACATTTCAACAATGTTCACAGCATCCTCAGCAGGAGTAGATTCCATCTCAAGAAACCACTTTTTTGTTTATCCATAAGAAGCAACTCCTCATCTGTTCAAGTTTTGTCATGAGATTGCAGCAATTCAGTCACATCTTCAGACTTTACCTCTAATTCTAGTTCTCTTGCTATTTCTACCACATCTGTAGTTACTTCCTCCACTGAAGTCTTGAACTCCTCAAATTCATCCATGAGGGTTGGAATCAATTTCTTCCAAACTCTTGTTACTGTTGACATTTTGACCTCCTCCCATGAATCACAGACGTTCTTAATGGCATCTAGAATGGTGAATCCTTTCCAGAAAGTTTTCAATTTACTTTGCCCAGAACCATCAGAGGAATCTCTATCTATGGCAGCCTATGAAGTGTATTTCATAAATAATAAGACTTGAAAGTTGAAATGACTCCTTGATCCATGGGCTGCAGAATGGATGTTGTGTTAGCAGGCATTCACGTCGCTATAAGTCTCCATCAGAGCTCTTGGGTGACCAGGTGTATTGTCAATGAGCAGCAGCATTTTAAAAGGAACTTTTTTTCCTAAGCAATAGGTCTCAACAGTGGGCTTAAAATGTTCATTACGTCATCTGGTAAACAGATGTGCTGTCATCTAGGCTTTGTTGTTCCATTTATAGAGCACAGACAGAGTAGATTCAGCATAATTCTTAAGGACTCTAGGATTTTCAGAATGGTAAATGAGCACTGGTTTCAACTTAAAGTCACCAGCTGCATCATCCCCTAACAGGAGAGACAGCCTGTCCTTTGAAGCTTTGAAGCCAGGCTGGGACTTCTCTCTAGCTATGAGAGTCCTAGATGGCACCTTCTTCCAATAGAAAGATGTTTCCTCTACATTGAAAATTTGTTGTTTAGTGCAGCCACCTTCATCAATTATCTTAGCTAGATCTTCTGATTAACTTGCTGTAGCTTCTACATCAGCACTTGCTGCTTCACCTTGCATTTTTACGTTATGGAGATGGCTTCTTTCCTTAAACCTCATGAACCAACCCCTGCTAGCGTCAAACTTGTCTTCTGCAGCTTCCTCACCTATCTCAGCCTTCAGAGAATTAAAGAGAGTTAGGGCCTTGCTCTGGTTTAGGCTTTGGCTTAAGGGGATGTTGTGTCTGGGTTGATCTTCTACCCAGACCACTAAAACTTTCTCCAAGTCAGTGTCAACAGAGAAATAACAAACTCACCTGCAAAGGCATTTATTTGGGGTTTAGAATTGCAATGCAGACAGCACAGATTCAGGTAGCAAACCAAACTGTGTCCCCTCTTGGTACTTCCAGGCAAGGATCTTTTTTTTTTTTTTTTAATCTTCATTTTATTGAGATATATTCACATACCACGCAGTCATACAAAACAAATCGTACTTTCGATTGTTCACATTACCATTACATAGTTGTACATTCATCACCTAAATCAATCCCTGACACCTTTATTAGCACACACACAAAAATAACAAGAGTAATAATTAGAGTGAAAAAGACCAGGCAAGGATCTTTTAAAGAAAAAGATTACATAAGTTGTTTGTGATTGATGATTATTTGGGGCACTCCAAATGTCCTTCATGTTAGATAGTTTATTGATTTCTTTGTCTTGTGGTTTGTTTATGGGGTCCAGATATCCTTAGGATTTTGAGGACATTGTTGCTTGTGACTATGCATACTTTGGCAGTTTGTGATATCTTGGCTGAGATGTGCATAAGAGTAACCTCCAGAATGGCCTCCTGACTCCATTTTAAATCTCTCAGCCATAGTAACTCTATTTTTAAAATTTCTTTTCACCTTTGCAATAAGGCTGTTTCGCTTTCTTATCATTTGTGTGTCCACTGGATTAGAGCTTTTAATTTCCTTCAAGAACTTTTCCTTTGCAGTCACAACTTGTCTATTGGCGCGAGAGGCCTAAATTTCCATCTGTCTTGGCTTTCAACATGCCTTCCTTATTCAGCTTGATCATTTCTAGCTTTTGATTGAAATTAGGAGGTATGCACTCTTACTTTCACTTGAATACTTACAGGCCATTGTAGGGTTCTTAACTGGCCTAATTTCAATATTATTGTGTCTCAGAGAATAGGGAGGCCCGAGGAGAGAGAGAGAGAAATGGGCTCGTCAGTGGAGCAGTCAGATCACATGCATTTATCCATTAAGTTCACCGTTTTATATGGGAGCAGTTCATGGTGCCCCTAAACAATTATAATTGTAACATCAAAGATCACTGATCACAGATTACCTTAACAGATATAATAATAATAATAATAATGACAATGAGAAAGTTTGAAATATTGCAAGAATTACCACAACGTGACCTAGAGACACGAAGTGAGAACATGCTGTTGGGAAAATGGTGCCTGCAGACTTGCTCTATGCAGGGTTGCCTCAAACATTCAATTTGCAAAAACCACAAATGTCTGAGAAGTGCAATAAAGTCAAGCATAATTAAACGATGTGTCTGTATCCCCCTTTGGTGCCCTCTACTGGCAAACATCCACTGGAGAGGTCTATCAAACATTTAAGGAAGAAATAATATCAATTCTCCACAACGTCTTCCAGAAAATTCTTAAAGCAGAGGGAAGCACCTCCTAACGTCTTTGTTGGTGTGTGTTCTTGTGAAATGGGTGCTGTTATAACCTGTGCATGTAATTTCTAATTTACATTTCCATGACTTAATTAAACAGCCCATCCTATTCTTCCTTTGATCACTCAGCACTGTTTTTAAGATCCATCTGTGTTGCTCTGGGCACATTGTGTCCAGGCTTCTCATGGTTGCCTGGATGCCCCTGGTGTGTATCCTTCCCGGTTTACTGTCTCTTCCCCCAGAAAGGACACTCGGGCTGCTTCCAGCTCCCTTAGCACCACCACTATAAATAAGGGTCCCTTAGAGATTTGTATGTCTTTTTTCTGGGGAGCTTGTATTGCTGGGTCATGCATATGTATGGTTGCTTCCCACAATGGCTGTCCCTTTGCCACTACAACCGACAGTGCATGAGGGTCCCAGTGCATCACATCCTTGGCATGTGATGGTTAATTGCAATTGTATGTGACTACTTAGCTAGATTCCAATTGTTTGGTCAAACACTGACCTTGTTGTTACTGTGGAGGTATTCCGTCAATGGCATTAGCATCTACAAGAAGGTGACTTTAAGGAGATTACCTTGGGCAATGTGGGTGGCCCTCATCCAATCAGCTGGAGACTTTAAAAGTGAGACCTAAGGGTGTTTTTTTTTTTTAATTTGCTAAAGCTGACAAAATGCAATATACCAGAAATGGGTTGGCTTTTACAATGGGGATTTCTTAGCTTACAAGTTTACAGTTCTTAGACCATGAAAATGTCCAAATCAAGGCATCACCATCCCGGCGAGCCTCAGCTCCTCTGTCACATGGGAAGGCACGTGGCTATGCCTATTGGTCTCTCCCTTCTCTCTCGGGTTTTGGGTTTCATTGCTTTCAGCTTCTGCCTTCAGTGGCTTCTTCTCTGAGCTTCTGTGTGTGTCCTTGTCTCTTAGCTTCTCTGGCTTTTCTCTCTTTTAGCTTCTCCCTGTGCTTTTCTGACTTTCATCTCTTAGTTTCTGTGGGGCTTTTTCTATGTCTTCTCTCTATCTTTTATTTTCTTATAAAGGACCCCATAAGAGGATTAAGACACACCTGGAGCAGACCTCAACCAAAACAACCTAATCAAGAGATCCCACAAGAATGGATTAGCTTTAAGAACAAGCTTTTCTGGGGTACATACAGCTTCAAACCATCACAGAGGGTTTCAAGAATCAGAAGGAATTCTGTCTGGAGACTGCACCCTCCACTCTTCTCTGGCTTGCCCTTATGGACCGGACTACAAACTTCAGTGCCACTCCTCCCAGAATTTCCAGCCTCTGATCTGCCAAAATGACTTTGGTTTTGGCAGCCTTTATTATCACATGAGCCAATTCCTTATAGTAAATCTATTTTTCTATCTTTCTATCTGTGCAATTAGACAAACACACACTTGCATATATACATATATCCTGTTGTTTCTCTGCAGAATCCTGACTAATACAACTCCCAAGCATGCTTTCACATTTTAACACATATGCATAATATTCATCAACAATGCATAAAGTAGTTTTAGATGCCTTCTGTAAACTTTATGTAAATTGTATCTTAAAGTACATGTCCTCATGCAATTGGCTTTTTTCACCTCAATATTTTGCTTTTACGATTTATTTATCACACATGTGGCTCTAATTCATTCATTTTTATTGCTGTACAGTGTTATACTGTATGAACGGAGCACAATCTATGTAATTTCCCTGCTCACAATTTTTGATATTACAAATAATGCCTCAGTGAGAACCTTGAACATGTTTGCCCTACATATAGATTCTAGAGTCTCTAAAGACAATCTGTATGGAGGAGGAGAACTGCTGGCTCATGGAGAATGGGACCTACCTTCAGCGCCTACAGTTTTGCCCAATTTTCTCTCCAAGGTGGTTATCCTAGTTTATTCCAGTTGTGTGTGATGGACTCTGATGTGAATGCTTGGTGTGGTGAGATTTTTATATTTTAGACAATCTGTTGGGTGTGAAATGGTATCTTGTTGTTTTCACTAAAATTTCTTTTTTAAAAAAAAATTTACCATGGAATTTTTGAAACATGCATAAAAGAGAGAATAGTGTAATGTACTGCAATGTACTCAGTACCTATTTTTAAAGATTATCAACCTTTGTCGATCTTGTTTTATATTCCAGTTCCTACTGTTATTTGCTGGAGTTTTCTTAAGCAAATAAAAGGCATCAGATCATTTCACCTGTAAATACTTCCATATGTATTTCTAGTAGAAAATAAAATATGGTACATATTCAAATGTCTCCTATTATCTGCAAAAAACTTTTTTAGTTGTTTTGTTTAAATAAGGTTTACAAACTGCATTTTCCCCTTAAGTCCCATATATCTTTTTAAATTGAGGTATAATTTGCATACAATAAAATACACAGTAGTATACAGTTTGATGAATTTTGGCAAAAGCACACACCTGTCGCAATCAAGGTGTGAAACATTTCCATCACCATAAAAAGTTCCCTTGTTCCCCTTCTGTGCCAGCTTGAATGTATTATGTCCCCCAAACGCCATTATCTTTGATGTAATCTTGTGTGGGCAGACCTATCAGTGTTGATTAGATTGTAATTCTTTGAGTGTTTCCATGGAGATGCGCCCCACCCAACTGTGGATGATGACTCTGATTGGATAATTTCCATGGAGGTGTTGGCCCGCCCATTCAGGGTGGGTCTGAATTAAATTACTGGAGCACTATATAAGATCAGACAGAAGGAGCAAGCTGCTACAGCCAAGAGGGACACTTTGAAGAAAGCACAGGAGCTGCAGATGAGAGATATTTTGAAGACGGCCGTTGAAAGCAGACTCTTGCTCCAGAGAAGCTAAGAGAGGACAAATATCCCAAGGGCAACCAAGAGTGACATTTTTGAGGAACTGCAGCCTAGAGGGGAATGTCCTGGGAGAAAGCCATTTTGAAACCAGAACTTTGGAGCAGATGCCAGCCACGTGCCTTCCCAGCTAACAGAGGTTTTCCGGACACCATTGGCCATCCTCCAGTGAAGGTACCCGATTTTTGATGTGTACCTTGGGCACTTTATGGCCTTAAGACTGTAACTGTGTAATCACATAACCCCCTTTATAAAAGCAAATCCATCTCTGGTGTTTTGTATTCCAGCAGCATTAGCAAACTAGACACCTTCCCAGTTAATCCTCCTCAACTCCTATAGGCAACCACTATTCTCATTTCTATCACTATAAATTACTTTAGCCTGTTCTAAAATTTCACTTAAATGGAGTCACACAGTGTGTACTTTATTGTACCTGTGATTTTTTTATTTTTTGGCTCAAAAATATTTTTGAAATTCATCCATGTTGCTGTGTTTATTGGTTTGTTCCTTTCTATTGCTGAGTAATATAACATTGTATGGATATATCACAATATTTTTTCTCATTCTCCTGACTGTAGACATTTGGGTTATTTCCAGTTTGGGGCTATTGTCAAGAAAGCTAATATGATCATTCAGGTATGTCTTTGTGTGGACACATGTTTTCACTTCTCTTGGTCCAATACCTAGGAGTGAAATTTCTGGGTCATATGGAAAGTGAATGTTTAACTTTACAAGATATTTCCAAGAAGTGATGGAGTAAAGACTTCTCCTTCATAAAAGCAATGAGAAGACTGATAAAAAAATACTCACAACCAACTTTTTCAGAACTCTGGAAATTAGCTGAATGCTTTCAGCAATCCAAGGAGCATTTATTCAATAAAAATGGATGAATCTCAGTAAGAACAGCAACAGTTGCATCATTTTAACTTACTCTCATCCCATCCTCCACTATCCTGCTCCGTGGTAGCCTTGAATATTAAGAGACCAAATTCATGGTGAAAACCAGTAGGCTGGCATGTACCAGAGGGAGCAGAATAGGACTGGAGCTTTGTCAAAGCTTCATTAGCATACAATCATCATTATTTGACTTGCCTGGGGGTTCTCTGGAAGACCCTACTTGCAAAGTCATCTATATATGACCTGACTCAGAGCTCAGACATTGTGAAATACCTTTTCACTAAGGGCATTTGTTTAAAGCAATTACATGCAAACATTTAACTTTGTGGCTGCCTAAGACAGTGGATACATTTGGAGCAAACAATAGAATAATCAGCAAGTTTAAAGGAAAAACTGGGAATAAAATGTGCATAGGGGCTTTGGAAAGCTCTGACATATTCCTTGGAATCTAGGTCTGTGCTATGTCCAGGAATGTATGCATACTCAGGAAAGACCTGAGAAGGCCATAAGCTCTAACCTTTGGCTGACCTGGGCAGGCAGGAATTTAAGGCTAAGGCAGAGCTGTCAACTGCCTGGCTGAGTGATGAAAGCATGCCCCAAAATGCACTGGAAGACTTATTGGTTCGAGGTTGTTAAGGAAATCTCTAGCCATCATTAGCTGACCACTAAGCTAACTGAGCAGTTACTTCAATGGCCACACATGACAAAGAATATGGACTTTACAGAATTAGTTCAGAAAGGACACTAAATGAACAAACAACAACAATCACAACAAACAGCACAAACAAGAAACCCTGGAGAGGGAGAGTATCTGATTTCCAGAGTTGCCACATTATATTACTTTAAATGTCCAGTTTTCAACAGAAAATTATGAAGCATAAAAAGAAACAAGACACTATGTCTCATTCACTGGAAAATAAGCAATCAATGAAACTATCCTTGAGTAAGCCCCAGACATTGGACTTTGTTTTCAACCATTTCAAACCTAGACAAGGACATTAAATAAGCTATTTAAAATAAGTTCAAATAACTAAAAGAAACCATATCTAAACAGCTAAAGGAAAGTATGAGAACAATGTCTCACCAAATAGAGAATACCAATAAAAACATAAAATATAATAAAAGAACCAAATATAAATTCTGGAGTTGAAAAGTACAATAAATGAAATGAAAAATTCACTAGGAATATCAACAGCATATTTGAGTAGGCCGAAGAAAGAATCAGTGAATTTAAAGATAGGTCAACTGAGATTATCCAATTGAGAAACAGGAAAAAAAAGGATAAAGAAAAACGAATAGAGCCTCAGACACCTGTGGAACACCATCAAGCATACCAACAACACAATAATGGGAGTCCCAGAGGAAAGGAAAAAAAGGGGCAGAAAGAATATTTAAAGAAATAATGGCTGCAAACATTACTAAATTTGATGGAAAACATTAAACAGCCTAGAAGCTAAAACATGTCCCAGTAAGATAACTTAAAGAGATCCACACCAAGACACATAATCAAACACTTGAGAGACAGACAAAGAAAGAATCTTGAAAGCATCAAGAGTGAAGAGACCCATTATGTACAAGGGACCCTCAATAAGATTAGCAGCTGATTTCTCATAAGAAATCATGGGGGCCAGAAGGCAGTGGGATGACATATTCAAGTTCTAAAAGAATAATAGCTATCAACCAAGAATTCTGTATCCAGCAAAACAGTCTTTCAAAAATGGAGAAATTAAGACATTCCTGGATAAAGAAAACCTGAGGGAATTCATTGTTAGTAGAACTGCTCTACGAGAAATCCTAATTGAAGTTTTTCAGGCTGAAATGGAAGGACATTAGAGAGTAATCTGAATGTACATGAAGAAATAAGGAACACTGGAAAAGATAACTACATAGGTAAAAATAAAAGATAGTATACATCACTTTGTTTTGTATGGCTGCATGGTATGTGAATATATCTAAATAAAAATGAATTTTAAAAAAAGAAAGAAGCATATACTGACAAATGTAAAAAAAAAAAGATAGTATACATGTAATTGTTGTGCGTAACTTTAAAATTTTCCTGTGATATGAGTCAACTACATAAAGCAATGTATGAGTGGATGGTCACACAATATATAAAGGTGTGATTTGTATGACATTAATAGCACAAAGGGATGGGGAACAGAGTTAAAATTTTGTGCATGATTGAAATTAAGTTGGCATTAATCCAAATTAGATTGTTATAAATTAAGATGTTAATGTAATCCCCAGGATATCCAATAAGAAAATAAACCAAAAATATGGTAAAATAAATGACAAAGAAATTAAAATGGTACTATAGAAAATACCTACTTAATGCAAAAGAAGACAGCAATAAGAGAGATAAGAAAGACAAAGATAAAAGAAATAAGAGAAATAAGAAAGACATAAAACACATAGAAAGCATATAGCAAAATGGCCGATGTAAAGCCTACCTTATTATTAATTACATTAAACATAAATAGATTAAACACTCTGATTAGAAAACATGATATAACTATATACTGTCTAAAGAGACACACTTTAGTTTCAAAGGCACAGATAGATTGAAAGGAAAGGATGGAAAAAGATATATTATATAAACAGTAACCAAAAGAGAGCTCAGTAGGTATACGAATTTCAGAAAAAGAAACTTTAATACAAAAATTGTTACTAAAGACAAAAAGGATATTTTTAATGCTAAAAGGTTCAAACCATCAAGAAGATCTAACAATTATAATATATATACCAACAACAGAGCCCCAAAATGTAAGAAACTAAAACTGACCTAGTTAAAGGGAGATATGAAAAATTCAACAGTAATAGTTGGAAACTTCAGTACCCCACTTTCAATAACAGATAGAACAACTAGACAGAAGACCAATAAGGAAATAGAAGACTTGAACACTATAAACCAGTCAGACCTAACAGATATCTATAGAACACACCACTGAACAACAGCAGAATACTTATTCTTCTCAAGTGCACATGGAACATTCTCCAGGATAGACCATACATTGGGCAATAAAACAAGTCTCAATAAATTTTAGAAGATTGAAATCATAAAGTTTGTTCTCTGATCTCAATGGAATGAAATGAGAAATTGATAATAGAAGGATATTGGAGAATTCTTAAATATTTGGAAATTTAACACATATTTCTA
The DNA here is from genome assembly GCF_015220235.1 of Choloepus didactylus. Lineage (NCBI taxonomy): Eukaryota > Metazoa > Chordata > Mammalia > Pilosa > Megalonychidae > Choloepus > Choloepus didactylus. The sequence continues at coordinate 19,219,217 of NC_051333.1, forward strand.
AATAACCAATAGGTCAAAGAAGAAATCACAAGGGAAATTTAAAAATATTTTGAGATGAATGAAAATGAAAACACAACATATGAAAACTTATGGGATACAGTTAAAGAAATGCTCAACAGAAAATATACAGCTGTAAACACCTATGTTAAAAATGAAGAAATATCTCAAATCAGTAACATTCCACCTTGAAAATCTAGAAAAAGAAGAGCAAACTAAACCCAAAAGCAAGTAAAAGAAAGGAAATAATAAAGATTAGCATAGAAATGAATGAAATAGAGAATAGAAAAACAATACAGAATATCAGTGAAACCAAAAGTTAGTTCTTTGAAAAGATCAACAAAATGGACAAACATTTAGTTTGACAGAGAGAGAGAGAGAGAGAGAGAGAGAGAGATGTGTGGGGTTGGGGGGACTCAAATTACTAAAATTAGGAAAAAGGAAGACAGGATTAATGGAACTTACAGAAATAAGGATAATGAGGGACACTATAAAAAACTGAATACTAACAAATTAGATAACCTAGATGAAATGGACAAATTCCTGGAAACACACAAACTACCAAAGCAAGAAGAAATAGACAATCCAAATAGACCTATAATGAGTAAAGAGACTGAATTGTTGCATGGAATTTAGGCCAACTAGAAGCTAGAGAGAACATTTCCCATAAGACCTCCCTCACTTCTGACACCAATTGCAAGTTCAAGGGGTAACCAAAATCACCTTCAGTTTCAATAACTTGCCAACCAGCCTCACAGAATCCACTGAAAGCTGTTATACTCATGGTTATGGTTTATTTCAGGGAAAAGGTAGAAATTAAAAGGAGCCAAGGGAAGAGATGCATAGCATAGAGTCCAGGAGAGATGCAAATGTGGAATTTCTGGTTGTCCTCACCCCATGGATTCATAGATGGTATTAATTCCTCCCAACCTCAATGTGTGATGATACACATGGAGAATTCCCAACCAGGGAAGCTCACCTGAGTCTTTAGTGTCCTGAATTTTTATTGGAGCTCGATCACATACTGCCTGTGTGGCTGACCTTTATCTCCAGTCCCTTCTGGAGGCAGAACTGACACTGAGTGGCCTAAAGTCCCCTTCATAAATCACATTGTTAGACTGTCGATGGCCAAAGCCCCAGACAAAGATGCTCATATCAGGAATACCATTCCGCAGACCTCGAAATAATCTACCAGTGGCTGAAGGGAAAAGTTCAGACTTCTCTTTGGGTAAGGTTTTTCCTTCACTGCACATTTAGTAATAAAAAAATTTCCCATAAAGAAAATCCCAGGTTCATTTGGCTTCACTAGTGAATTCTACTAAACATTTAAATAAGAATTAACACCAATCCTTCACAAATTCTTCCAAAAAATAGAACAGGAGGGATCACTTTTCAACTCACTCTATGAGGCTGGTCTTACCCTGATACCCAAATCAGATAAGACATCACAAGAAAAGAAAATTGCCAACCAATACCCTTTATGAATAACAGTGAAAAATCCTCAAGAAAATACTGGCAAACTGAACTTGGCAGCATTTAAAAGGGATTGTACAGCATGACAAGTGGAAATTATCCAAGGAATGCAAGGTTGGTTCAACATATGAAAACTAAGTAATGTAATACACCATATCAATAGAATAAAAAACAAAAACCACATGATCATCTAAATAGAGAGAAAAAGAAAATTTTACAGTATCTACCACCCTTTCATGATAAAAACTCTTCATAAACTAGGAATAGAATGTGTGCCAGTTTGAATGTATCATGTCCCCCAAAACGCCCTTATCTTTAATGTAATCTTGTATGGGCAGATGTATCAATGTTGATTAGATTGTAATTCTTTTGAGTGTTTCCATGGAGATGTGACCCACCCAACTGTGGGTGATGACTCTGATTGGATAGTTTCCATGGAGATGTGGCCCCACCCATTCAGCAAGGGCCTTGATTAGTTTACTAGAGCACTATAAGCTCAGACAGAAGAAGCGAGCTTGCTACAGCCAAGAGGGACACTCTAAAGAATGCCCAGGAGCTGAGAGAGGAGCTGCAGATGAGAGACAAAATTTGAAGACGGCCGTTAAAAGCGGACTCTTGTTCCAGAGAAGCTAAGAGAGGACAAATACCCCAAGAGCAACTGAAAGTGACATTTTGAAGAGGAGCTGCGGCCTAGAGAGGAACGTCCTGGGAGAAAGCCATTTTGAAATCAGAACTTGGAGCAGACACCAGCCACATGCCTTCCCAGCTAACAGAGGTTTTCCAGATGCCATTGGTCATACTCCAGTGAAGGTACCTGATTGTTGATGCATTACCTTGGATACTTTATGGCCTTAAGACTGTAACTGTGTAACCAAATAACCCCCCTTTATAAAAGCCAATCCATTTCTGGTGTTTTGCATTCCAACAGCATTAGCAAACTGAAACAGAAGGGAACTTTCTCAATCTGATATAGGGCATCTATGAAAATCATACTTAATGGTGAAACAATGAAAGCTTTCTCCCTAAGATCAGTAACAAGACAAGGATGTTCACTCTCACTGCTTATATTCAACATTGTACTGGAGATTCTAGCCTGAGCAATTAGGCAAGAAAAAGAAATAAAAGAAATCCAGATTTGAAAGAAAGAAGTAAAACTATCTCTACTTATGGATTACATTGATCACTAATATAGACAATCCAAAGGATTCCACAAAAATAGTCTTAGAGCTAATGAACAAGTTCAGCAAGGTTACAGGTTATAAGATCAGTATACAAAAATCAGTTGATGTCTATATACTTAGCAATGAATGATCTGAAATTAAATTAATAAATAATTCTACTTACAATAACATCAGAAAGAATAAAATACTTGGGAATAAATTAGACTAAAGAAGTGCAAGATTTTTACACTGAAAACTACAAAACATTGTTGAAAGAAATTAAAGAATATCTGAATAAATGGGAAGACATCCTGTGTTCATGATTTGAAAACTTAATATTGTTAAGATGGCAATACTCCCCATACTGATCTACACTTTCAACAGTCCATCATAGGTTAAAGTCTCCTTTCCTAATGAAGTCATTTAGGCCAAGAGGATCTAGAAAAATATCCAGTCTGTGGCGGCACAGTGCCCACTTAGAAACACCCTGAAACCTGTACTGGCTTGAATAGTGTCCCCCCAAAATTCATGTCACTCAGCATCTCAGATGTGACCTTATTTGGAAATAGGGTCTTTGCAAACCCTCTTAGTTAATCAGTTAAGAAGAGGTCATGGTGGATTAGGGTGGGCTCTAAATCCAGTTTGACTGGCGTCCATATAAGAAGAGGAAAATTTGGACTTAGGTGCAGACACAGAGGGCCACGAGAAGATGGAGGAGAGATTGGAGCCATGCTGCCCAAACCAAGGACCGCCTGGGGCCACCAGAAGCTGGAAGAGGCCAGGAAGGAGGTTCTGGAGGGAGCATGGCCCTGCCAACACCTTGAGTCAGAGAATAAATTCCTGTTTAAAGCCACCAGTCTGAGGCACTTTTTTTTTAAAATAAATTTTTATTGAGATACATTCACATACCATGCATCATACAAAACAAAGTGTACATTCAATTGTTTACAGTACCATTATATAGTTGTGCATTCATCAAAAAAATTAATTTTTGGCATTTTCATTACCACACACAAAAAAATAATAAGAATAAAAATTAAAGTGAAAAAGAACAATTAAAGTAAAAAAGAACACTGGGGTTTTTTTTTTTTTTCTTCCCCCATTTTTCTACTCATCCATCCATACACTGGACAAAGGGGAGTGTGGTCCATATGGCTTTCCCAATCACATTATCACCCCTCATAAGCTACATTATTTTACAATCGTCTAAAGATTCATGGGTTCTGGGTTGTAGTTTGATAGTTTCAGGTATTTACTGTTAGCTATTCCAATTCATTGAAACCTAAAAAGGGTTGTCTATATTGTGCGTAAGAGTGCCCACCAGAGTGACCTCTCGGCTCCTTTTGGAATCTCTTTGCTACTGAAGCTTATTTCATTTCCTTTCACATCCCCCTTTTGGTCAAGAAGATGTTCTCCATCCCACGATGCCGGGTCTAGATTCTTCCCCGGAAGTCATATTCCCTGTTGCCAGGGAGATTTACTCCCCTGGGTGTCAAATCCCATGTAGGGGGGAGGACAGTGATTTCACCTGCCAAGTTGGCTTAGCTAGAGAGAGAGGGCCACATCTGAGCAACAAAGAGACATTCGGGAGGAGGCTCTTGGCACAATTACAGGCAGGCCTAGCCTCTCCTTTGCAGCAACAGTCTTCCCAAGGGCAAGTCCCATGGTAGAGGGCTCAGCCCATCAAACCACCAGTCCCTTATGTCTGTGAGCACACCAGCAACCATCGAGGTGGGGAAGCCCAACACCCCTGAATTCTCCACCAGCTCCTCAAGGGGGCTCTGCATATTTTCTTCATTTTTTTTTAATTAACTCTTTTTTTAAAAATTAACTATATATAAAAAAAAGTTTTTTAAAAAGATATACAATAAAAAAAATTTCAGTCTGTGGCACTTTGCTACGGCAGCCCTTGGAAACTAATACAGGCGCTAAGGTGATAAGTGAAGGCTGAAATCTGGGGGTGCTCCTTTGGGTCAGCTGAACAACTGAGGGCCTAGAATTGATGGGTTGGGGTAGCGAGAGCTGAATATCTTGTCCCAAAAAGGAAGACATCAAAGCTGGGTGGGGGCAGAGTGGAATGTGGGATGAGGAGAAGAGAGGAAAGGAGGGAGGGGAAAAGAGAGAAGTCATGAAGACTAGGATGAGGTGGAGGTGGTAAAGTAAGGAGGAAACCACCAGGGTGGGGCAGCCCAACAGCTTCTCTCTTTCCCTTGCTTTTTTTTTTTTTTTTTTTCTTAAATGTATTAACTTCTAGCTGTCTGCTCAGGCCTGAGTTAAGTAAGGGCGTGATGCCCATAATGAGTTTTCTCCATGGCCAGCCCTGTGTGTGGTGAAACAGGACACAGCAGTGATGGAGACAGCCCTGTCCTTGCCCTCATGGCCCACAGTAGGGTGAGGGACACGGACATTCACCAGAGAGTGACAGCCCCATGTCTCAGGGGTGGGATACTGACAGGGGATGATCACAAACCACAGTGATCAGAGCATGATGGGGAAAATGAAGGTGAATGTTTGAGCCCATAGGAGGTGCCTGACCCAGCTCGGGGTGTCAGGGAGGGCTTCCTGGAAAAGGGACGTTGAAGGAGGAGTACAGCAAGTAAAAAGCAGGGAAGAACATTCCTGATGGAGGGAATGAGCAAGACTGTGAGGTGCAAAAGCATCCAGGTGTGTCCCCAGCCTGAAAGGAGACCAGTGTACCTGGAGCAGGAGAATAAGAGAGCGTTGCAGATGAAGCTGGAGCTGAGGGTGAGGCCAGATCACACAGGGGCTTGGAGGCCCCTGAAAGGAGTTTGGACTTTTCCAGAGTACAATGGGGAACCATGGAAGGGTACTGGACAGGGGAAGGATACACTCAATTTGTTTCTTAGGAATATCTCTCTGGAAGAATTGCGGGGATTGGGCTGGCAGCCCCTGAAGCCACCACTTGATCTTGGCCGCATTATGGGGAGGGATGGGGTGAAGTGGGAAATAAACAGCACTACTTGGAGGTGTTCTGGTCAAAAGTATTAAACCTGAATCTCATTAAGCCTCCAGATCTAACTTCCTGTTTATAGGAAACAATAAAACTCAAGTGAACTGTAAACAATAAAACTCAAGTGAATAATAAAGCTCAAGTGAACTGTAAAAAGACATATATATGAGTCTAATTATTAAAAAAAAGTATACATGGGGACAAATTTGAAAATTTGATTATCTACTGTGTGTTAGATAACATTAGAGAAGTGCTAATTTTGTTAAGTGGGATAAAAAATAAGAAAATTTCTTATTTTTTAGAAAAGCATACTGACGTATTTAAGGATAAAACATTATACCTTAAAAACGTATTTAAGGATAAAACATTATACCTTAAAAAGTAGATGAAGCAACATGGCAAAATCCCAATAGCTGTTAAATCTAAGTGGTCGCTATTGGGATTCATTATATGTTTCTTTCTATGTATATTTGAAATTTTGCACATTAAAAAAGATAAAAAGAAGAGAGAAAAGAAAAAGAAAAATAGATCCCCCTGGCTACCCTCAAGGGTGGACCAGCTGAGGTGACTAAGGCCAAGAACCCAGGGGGAGGCTGGGGCAGGGAGCTGGGCTGGTGAGCACCAGGTTGGGAACACCAGGCTGGAGCACGGAGGGGCTGCAGCGGAGGGGCCTGTGGGAGGGCCGTTCAGAGCCAAGTGGGTGCACTATGACACTGAAGTGGGTGGAGGGAAGGGATGCATCCAGGCCCAGAGCTTTGGTGGGAGACAAGATGGGGATGGGCTGGTGAGTCGGCCCCTGAGATGGGGACCCAGGAAGCAGGGCAGGTTTGTGGAAACCTGAAGCCAGTGTGGGGCCCATGAGGTGTAGGGACCCAGGAGATGTCCAGGGCGAGACCCCTGGTCTGGGCCCAGGGGAAAGGTAGGGGGCTAGGGCAGAGATCTGGTTATCATTAGGAGGGACTGGGAATGGGTCAAGAGGTGGCAATACCCCCCAGGAGGGGGAGGTGGGGGAGTGGGACCTAATCCTGGAGGTGGCAGCATTTAGGATATGACAAAGGAAATGTGCAAAGCAGCCACAGAGCAGAAGGCAAATTGTCAGAGAATACAGTTCTCAAGTAAAAAGAGGGTTTTAAAAGAGAGAGAAGACCAAGAATAAAATAAAACAAAACTGCAGTCTATCTGGTCACCGTTGGAGGACGCCTGGAAACCATTATCTGGAAAATGTGTAAATAAAGGAAAGAATCAAGCATTTATCCTGCCTTTCCTATCTGAACCTTGCTTCGTGATGACCAAATAGAAGATGAGAGGATGCATCTCGGAAAGGGAGTGCTCCAGCTAGTAAATGAAGGAATGATGGGTTTAGAATATCAGCATTTCACAACTCCTAATGGAGCTAGGCATTGGACATCAGTGGCGGCAAGCACCACCAAGATAGGCAGCCCGACACAACACACCTCCAATGGAAGAATCCACCACCACCTATGATGTAATCTTGCCAAAAAAATCAAACCTGAATATGATCAAGCCTCTGGATTCAACTGCACATTTACAGGAATTATAGATGACAGGAACATGTTAGACCACACCACAGGGTGCAGTCAGCAAAATCCAGACTTGGGGAAGCTCTGCAGGGCAGACGACCTGCTTAGTTCACTAAACAAATTGCAAGGGGGAAAAAAAAGAGAGGGAGAGAGCAGGGAAGAACTGAAAGATTAAAAGAGATTTTGGAGACCTATCAACAAATCACAACGTGTGGGCTTTAGCTGGATCCTGATTTAAACCTATGAAAAGTTAAAAACAGTAACAGTAATAACCACATTTATATTTATGAGATAATTAGACATTTGAATAGACTGGATATTTGATAATATTATAGAATTATTGCCGACTTTTTCCTAATGGTAACCAGGAGTGGCTACATAATTTGAAAGGTTCAGTGCAAAATGAAAAGGGGGGGCCCCATTATTAAAAAATTATTAAGAATTTCAAAATGGCAACAGCAGAGCATCAAACCAAGCATGGGCTCTTCTGAGCATGGGGCTGGGTGTGTCTGCATGGGCGGCATACCCATGAATCCATCCCTTTTTCAAAATATATATTTTGAAATACTTATGAATCAAAAGATATGATGTCTGCTAGACAGTCCCTAATGTTTATTAATAAAGGGTCTTGGGTCAGCCCAGAACTAACCCACCCCAAGTCCAAAGTTATCTTGATAACCAAAGCTGTATCTAACCAAAATGGGCCTGCCTGATCTGTGCAATAGGTTAGACTTTAACCTACGAGTCACCTATACCTCCTTATAATACCAAAAATCAAGCCCATCATCATATTAAGGCAACCATTTTCTTACATACATTCTGCGACTAAGCATATAATCAATCTGCGTACGCTCAATAATTAAATCACCTCTAATTACATCATCTGGGGCCACTGTGCTCAGTATCCTAAAACTTGCCCATCTTTCGATAATATAAAACTATGAAAATTACTGCAGTTTGGGGAGACAGATTTTGGGCTGATAGGCTATCTGCTCTCCTGCTTTGCACCTAGCAATAACTCTTTCTGTTTTTGGAAAAAAAAATGATATGATGTCTAGGATTTGCTTAACGCAGGAAGGGGAAATTGTGGAGCATATAGATATTGCAAGGTTGGCTATGACTTGAAAATTGTTGAAACTGGGTGGCGGGTACGTGGGGGGTGGGTTCACTCTACTATTCTCACCACGTTTGCATATATTTAAATTTTCCCATAATATAAGGTCGTACAGCCTGTGGCTGTACCCTACGTGGGAAAGTCCCTGTGCTCAAACGAAGGGAGACAGATGAGAAATGGTCTCTGGCAGCTCTTCACAAAGCTGCTTATCTTCTTTTGTACCAGGAGGAAATAGAAGGCGTTCTATCAGGCCCAGATCAGACCACAGTTAAGTCTTGTCTATGTGGCTTATGTAGAGATGTGTGGTTGCCTGGGTCCTGTGGGGGAAGACTTTGCCCACAGTATCACCCCAAGCTCAGCTGCCAATGGCAAAAAGGCAAAATAGATCATTCAAGAGGAGACACTTAGTGGCCACCACTTACCCAGGGATTAGAGCCGGCATCAGGTAACTCCTGATGGGAAGCAATAAGGACACACACAGGAAGGATTCTTGCAAAACTACTGACTTGTGTCTAATCAAGCCTTTAGAGCTAACTTCTAGTTTATAAGAATTACAGAACATAGAGATAGAAGCTAAATGACTCCATGAGGCAACAATCAGGGAAATCCAGAGTGGGGTATCCTCCTCAAAATGGCTGGCCTAGCCTCTTCAAAATTTCCACCTTACAAAAGGAGGGGCTATTCTAGAATTTAAAAAAGACTAGGGACATAATAACCAAACGTAGAATATGCACCTTGATTAGATCCTTGTTCAGAAAACTAACTAAACAAAATAGAAAAATCTTTGGAGGGACAATTTGGGAAATTTGAATATGAACTGGATACGAGATATTAGGGAATTATTGAATGATAATGGTATGAAGGAACATAAATTTTATCAGAGATACATGCTAAAGTATTTATGGGTGAGGTGTCAAGATGTTTGGAAATTATTTTCAAATGGTTCAGCAAAAAAAGAAATATATATACACAGACTATTTTAGTTAACTAGGCTGCTTAAAGCAAATACCGTGAAATGGTTTGGCTTAACAATGGGAATTTATTAGCTTACAGTTTTGAGGCCAAGAAAGTGCACAAATCAAGGCATCATCAAGGCCATGCTTTCTTTCTGAAGACCAGCTGCCCACGATCCTTGGCTTCTCTGCCACATGGCAAGGCACACGGTGGTGTCTGCTGGTCTCTTCCTTGTCTTCCGTGTTTCATTGACTTCACCTTCTTGCTTCCATGGCCTTCTCTCTTTGTCTGAATTTCATTCTCTCATAAAGGACTCCAACAAGAAGATTAAGACCCATTCTGACTGAGGTGAGTCAAACCTTAACTGAAGTAGCCTCATCAAAAGGTCCTACTTACAATGGGTCCCTACACATAAGAATGGATTAAATTTAAGAAAATATTTTTCTGGGGTACATATAGTTTCAAACCATCACATGCCACCCTCTGGACCCCCAAAAGACATGTTCTTTCTATATGCAAAATACATTCATTCCATCACAATAGTCTCAAAGCCTTAAGTCATTTCAGTAACAATACTAAGTACAAATTGTCATTAAAATTGGCTAGGGTGTGGTCTGCCCTGGGGCACAATTCCCCTCCATCTGTGGACTTGTGAAACCTGGAGAACAAGTTATCTGCTTTTGATATACAATAGAGGGACAGTCATAGGATAAACATTCCCATTCCCATGGGGAGAAACTGGAAGGAAAACAGGGTCATGGGTCCCATACAATTTTGAAACCCTGCAGGGCATACTTCATTAGATTTCAAGGATTGAGAGTCAACTAGGAAATAATGTTTTGTCCTCCAGGCCTGATGGAGCAGCAGCCCCAACCCTACCAAATGCTAGTGCAGTGGCCATGCTCTCCCCAAACACTGGCGTGAAGGATTCACCCTTTCCAAGCACTGGGGTGAAGGCCAGACTCTCCGCAATCTCCAGGGGACAGGCTCAACCCTCTCACTCTTCCTGAAAAATGGGGTGGAAGGCCTGCCGTTTCCAAGCACCAGGCAGACTCACCCTTTCCACACACGTGGGTGGGCCCGCTGTCTTGGCCCAAGATGTCTTCAGTTGAGTCCTCAGCTTCCATGGTTCTGCCCTTGAAGTGATTCTTCCTTCAGTCTTCCCTTTTAGTCCAGGCTGGAAGTTGTTCCTTTCATACAGATCTTGCAAAAAGCTGTCATTTTGCATGTAATACTCAGGGTCCAAACCATCAGACAGTAGGACTTTCCACAGATCCTTCCCAGATAACTGCACTGAAATGGCTGACTGGATCCATGTTCAGTTAAATCGTCACATAGAACACTTTCCAGAAGCTCAGAATTTTCCCAACCATCAATTTCTGATTTCTTTGTGCCCAGGAGTTCAGTTCTCAACTTATCCCTTTTCTTTCACATTTTACTGTAAACTGCAAGGAGAAACCAGGCTGCCCTCTCCACATTTAGCTTGGAAATCTCCTCAGCTAAATATCCAAGCTCGGGAGGCGGGGCAAGATGGCAGACTGGTGAGCTGTATGTTTTAGTTACTCCTCCAGGAAAGTAGGTAAAAAGCCAGGAACTGTGTGGACTGGACACCACAGAGCAATCTGTCTTTGGGCATACTTCATACAACACTCATGAAAACGTGGAACTGCTGAGATCAGCGAAATCTGTAAGTTTTTGCGGCCAGGGGACCCGCGCCCCTCCCTGCCAGGCTCAGTCCCGGGGGAGGAGGGGCTGTCAGCTCCGGGAAGGAGAAGGGAGAATTGCAGTGGCTGCTCTTATCGGAAACTCATTCTACTGATTCAAACTCCAACCATAGATAGACTGAGACCAGACACCAGAGACTCTGAGAGCAGCCAGCCCAGCAGAGAGGAGACAGGCATAGAAAAAAAACAACACGAAAAACTCCAAAATAAAAGCAGAGGATTTTTGGAGTTCTGGTGAACACAGAAAGGGGAAGGGCGGACATCAGGCCTTGAGGCGCATATGCAAATCCCGAAGCAAAGCTGATCTCTCTGCCCTGTGCACCTTTCCTTAATGGCCCTGGTTGCTTTGTCTATTAGCATTTCAATAACCCATTAGATCTCTGAGGAGGGCCGTTTTTTTTTGTTTGTTTTTTTTTTTTAAAATCCTTTTTGCTTTTTCTAAAACAATTACTCTAAGAAGCTCAATACAGAAAGCTTCAAAGAATTGAAATTTGGGCACGTCAAGTCAAGAGCAGAACTAAGAGAGCTCTGAGACAAAAGGCAATAATCCAGTGGCTGAGAAAATTCACTAAACAACACAACTTCCCAAGAAAAGGGGGGTGTCCGCTCACAGCCACCATCCTGGTGGACAGGAAACACTCCTGCCCATCGCCAGCCCCATAGCCCAGAGCTGCCCCAGACAACCCAGTGTGACGGAAGTGCTTCAAATAACAGGCACACACCACAAAACTGGGCGTGGACATTAGCCTTCCCTGCAACCTCAGCTGAATGTCCCAGAGCTGGGAAGGGGGAGCAGTGTGAATTAACAGAGCCCCATTCAGCCATCATTTGAGCAGACTGGGAGCCTCCCAACACAGCCCAGCAGCCCAGAACTGCCCTGGGGGGACGGCACTCACCTGTGACATAGCACAGTCAGCCCTCAACAGAGGACCCGGGGTGCACAGCCTGGAAGAGGGGCCCACTTGCAAGTCTCAGGAGCCATACGCCAATACCAAAGACTTGTGGGTCAGTGGCAGAGACAAACTGTGGCAGGACTGAACTGAAGGATTAGACTATTGCAGCAGCTTTAAAACTCTAGGATCATCAGGGAGATTTGATTGTTAGGGCCACCCTCCCTCCCCGACTGCCCAGAAACACGCCCCACATACAGGGCAGGCAACACCAACTACACACGCAAGCTTGGTACACCAATTGGACCCCACAAGACTCACTCCCCCACTCACCAAAAAGGCTAAGCAGGGGAGAACTGGCTTGTGGAGAACAGGTGGCTCGTGGACGCCACCTGCTGGTTAGTTAGAGAAAGTGTACTCCACGAAGCTGTAGATCTGATAAATTAGAGATAAGGACTTCAACTGGTCTAGAAACCCTAAAAGAACCCTATCAAGTTCAGCAAATGCCACGAGGCCAAAAACAACAGAAAATTATAAAGCATATGAAAAACCAGACGATATGGATAACCCAAGCCCAAGCACCCAAATCAAAAGACCAGAAGAGACACAGCACCTAGAGCAGCTACTCAAAGAACTAAAGATGAACAATGAGACCATAGTACGGGATATGAAGGAAATCAAGAAGACCCTAGAAGAGCATAAAGAAGACATTGCAAGACTAAATAAAAAAATGGATGATCTTATGGAAATTAAAGAAACTGTTGACCAAATTAAAAAGATTCTGGACACTCATAGTACAAGACTAGAGGAAGTTGAACAACGAATCAGTGACCTGGAAGATGACAGAATGGAAAATGAAAGCATAAAAGAAAGAATGGGGAAAAAAATTGAAAAACTCGAAATGGACCTCAGGGATATGATAGATAATATGAAACGTCCAAATATAAGACTCATTGGTGTCCCAGAAGGGGAAGAAAAGGGTAAAGGTCTAGGAAGAGTATTCAAAGAAATTGTTGGGGAAAACTTCCCAAATCTTCTAAACAACATAAATACACAAATCATAAATGCTCAGCGAACTCCAAATAGAATAAATCCAAAAAAACCCACTCCGAGACATATACTGATCACACTGTCAAACATAGAAGAGAAGGAGCAAGTTCTGAAAGCAGCAAGAGAAAAGCAATTCACCACATACAAAGGAAACAGCATAAGACTAAGTAGTGACTACTCAGCAGCCACCATGGAGGCAAGAAAGCAGTGGCACGATATATTTAAAATTCTGAGTGAGAGGAATTTCCAGCCAAGAATACTTTATCCAGCAAAGCTCTCCTTCAAATTTGAGGGAGAGCTTAAATTTTTCACAGACAAAGAAATGCTGAGAGAATTTGCTAACAAGAGACCTGCCCTACTGGAGATACTAAAGGGAGCCCTACAGACAGAGAAACAAAGACAGGACAGAGAGACTTGGAGAAAGGTTCAGTACTAAAGAGATTCGGTATGGGTACAATAAAGGATATTAATAGAGAGAGGGGAAAAATATGGCAAACATAATCCAAAGGGTAAGATGGCCGATTCAAGAAATGCCTTCACGGTTTTAACGTTGAATGTAAATGGATTAAACTCCCCAATTAAAAGATATAGATTCGCAGAATGGATCAAAAAAAAAGAACCATCAATATGTTGCATACAAGAGACTCATCTTAGACACAGGTACACAAAGAAACTGAAAGTGAAAGGATGGAAAAAAATATTTCATGCAAGCTACAGCCAAAAGAAAGCAGGTGTAGCAATATTAATCTCAGATAAAATAGACTTCAAATGCAGGGATGTTTTGAGAGACAAAGAAGGCCACTACATACTAATAAAAGGGGCAATTCAGCAAGAAGAAATAACAATCGTAAATGTCTATGCACCCAATCAAGGTGCCACAAAATACATGAGAGAAACATTGGCAAAACTAAAGGAAGCAATTGATGTTTCCACAATAATTGTGGGAGACTTCAACACATCACTCTCTCCTATAGATAGATCAACCAGACAGAAGACCAATAAGGAAATTGAAAACCTAAACAATCTGATAAATGAATTAGATTTAACAGACATCTACAGGACATTACATCCCAAATCACCAGGATACACATACTTTTCTAGTGCTCACGGAACTTTCTCCAGAATAGATCATATGCTGGGACATAAAACAAGCCTCAATAAATTTAAAAAGATTGAAATTATTCAAAGCACATTCTCTGACCACAATGGAATACAATTAGAAGTCAATAACCATCAGAGACTTAGAAAATTCACAAATACCTGGAGGTTAAACAACACACTCCTAAACAATCAGTGGGTTAAAGAAGAAATAGCAAGAGAAATTGCTAAATATATAGAGACGAATGAAAATGAGAACACAACATACCAAAACCTATGGGATGCAGCAAAAGCAGTGCTAAGGGGGAAATTTATAGCACTAAACGCATATATTAAAAAGGAAGAAAGAGCCAAAATCAAAGAACTAATGGATCAACTGAAGAAGCTAGAAAATGAACAGCAAACCAATCCTAAACCAAGTAGAAGAAAAGAAATAACAAGGATTAAAGCAGAAATAAATGACATAGAGAACAAAAAAACAATAGAAAGGATAAATATCACCAAAAGTTGGTTCTTTGAGAAGATCAACAAGATTGACAAGCCCCTAGCTAGACTGACAAAATCAAAAAGAGAGAAGACCCATATAAACAAAATAATGAATGAAAAAGGTGACATAACTGCAGATCCTGAAGAAATTAAAAAAATTATAAGAGGATATTATGAACAACTGTATGGCAACAAACTGGATAATGTAGAAGAAATGGACAATTTCCTGGAAACATATGAACAACCTAGACTGACTAGAGAAGAAATAGAAGACCTCAAGCAACCCATCACAAGCAAAGAGATCCAATCAGTCATCAAAAATCTTCCCACAAATAAATGCCCAGGGCCAGATGGCTTCACAGGGGAATTCTACCAAACTTTCCAGAAAGAACTGACACCAATCTTACTCAAACTCTTTCAAAACATTGAAGAAAATGGAACACTACCTAACTCATTTTATGAAGCTAACATCAATCTAATACCAAAACCAGGCAAAGATGCTACAAAAAAGGAAAACTACCGGCCAATCTCCCTAATGAATATAGATGCAAAAATCCTCAACAAAATACTTGCAAATCGAATCCAAAGACACATTAAAAAAATCATACACCATGACCAAGTGGGGTTCATTCCAGGCATGCAAGGATGGTTCAACATAAGAAAAACAATCAATGTATTACAACACATTAAAAACTCGAAAGGGAAAAATCAATTGATCATCTCAATAGATGCTGAAAAAGCATTTGACAAAATCCAACATCCCTTTTTGATAAAAACACTTCAAAAGGTAGGAATTGAAGGAAACTTCCTCAACATGATAAAGAGCATATATGAAAAACCCACAGCCAGCATAGTACTCAATGGTGAGAGACTGAAAGCCTTCCCTCTAAGATCAGGAACAAGACAAGGATGCCCGCTGTCACCACTGTTATTCAACATTGTGCTGGAAGTGCTAGCCAGGGCAATCCGGCAAGACAAAGAAATAAAAGGCATCCAAATTGGAAAAGAAGAAGTAAAACTGTCATTGTTTGCAGATGATATGATCTTATATCTAGAAAACCCTGAGAAATCAACGATACACCTACTAGAGCTAATAAACAAATTTAGCAAAGTAGCGGGATACAAGATCAATGCACATAAGTCAGTAATGTTTCTATATGCTAGAAATGAACAAACTGAAGAGACACTCAAGAAAAAGATACCATTTTCAATAGCAACTAAAAAAATCAAGTACCTAGGAATAAACTTAACCAAAGATGTAAAAGACCTATACAAAGAAAACTACATAACTCTACTAAAAGAAATAGAAGGGGACCTTAAAAGATGGAAAAATATTCCATGTTCATGGATAGGAAGGCTAAATGTCATTAAGATGTCAATTCTACCCAAACTCATCTACAGATTCAATGCAATCCCAATCAAAATTCCAACAACCTACTTTGCAGACTTGGAAAAGCTAGTTATCAAATTTATTTGGAAAGGGAAGATGCCTCGAATTGCTAAAGACACTCTAAAAAAGAAAAACGAAGTGGGAGGACTTACACTCCCTGACTTTGAAGCTTATTATAAAGCCACAGTTGCCAAAACAGCATGGTACTGGCACAAAGATAGACATATAGATCAATGGAATCGAATTGAGAATTCAGAGATAGACCCTCAGATCTATGGCCGACTGATCTTTGATAAGGCCCCCAAAGTCACCGAACTGAGCCATAATGGTCTTTTCAACAAATGGGGCTGGGAGAGTTGGATATCCATATCCAAAAGAATGAAAGAGGACCCCTACCTCACCCCCTACACAAAAATTAACTCAAAATGGACCAAAGATCTCAATATAAAAGAAAGTACCATAAAACTCCTAGAAGATAATGTAGGAAAACATCTTCAAGACCTTGTATTAGGAGGCCACTTCCTAGACTTTACACCCAAAGCACAAGCAACAAAAGAGAAAATAGATAAATGGGAACTCCTCAAGCTTAGAAGTTTCTGCACCTCAAAGGAATTTCTCAAAAAGGTAAAGAGGCAGCCAACTCAATGGGAAAAAATTTTTGGAAACCATGTATCTGACAAAAGACTGATATCTTGCATATACAAAGAAATCCTACAACTCAATGACAATAGTACAGACAGCCCAATTATAAAATGGGCAAAAGATATGAAAAGACAGTTCTCTGAAGAGGAAATACAAATGGCCAAGAAACACATGAAAAAATGTTCAGCTTCACTAGCTATTAGAGAGATGCAAATTAAGACCACAATGAGATACCATCTAACACCGGTTAGAATGGCTGCCATTAAACAAACAGGAAACTACAAATGCTGGAGGGGATGTGGAGAAATTGGAACTCTTATTCACTGTTGGTGGGACTGTATAATGGTTCAGCCACTCTGGAAGTCAGTCTGGCAGTTCCTTAGAAAACTAGATATAGAGCTACCATTCGGTCCAGCGATTGCACTTCTCGGTATATACCCGGAAGATCGGAAAGCAGTGACACGAACAGATATCTGCACGCCAATGTTCATAGCAGCATTATTCACAATTGCCAAGAGATGGAAACAACCCAAATGTCCTTCAACAGATGAGTGGATAAATAAAATGTGGTATATACACACGATGGAATACTACGCGGCAGTAAGAAGGAACGATCTGGTGAAACATATGACAACATGGATGAACCTTGAAGACATAATGCTGAGCGAAATAAGCCAGGCACAAAAAGAGAAATATTATATGCTACCACTAATGTGAACTTTGAAAAATGTAAAACAAATGGTTTATAATGTAGAATGTAGGGGAACTAGCAGTAGAGAGCAATTAAGGAAGGGGGAACAATAATCCAAGAAGAACAGATAAGCTATTTAATGTTCTGGGGATGCCCAGAAATGACTATGGTCTGTTAATTTCTGATGGATGTAGTAGGAACAAGTTCACTGAAATGTTGCTATATTATGTAACTTTCTTGGGGTAAAGTAGGAACATGTTGGAAGTTAAGCAGTTATCTTAGGTTAGTTGTCTTTTTCTTACTCCCTTGCTATGGTCTCTTTGAAATGTTCTTTTATTGTATGTTTGTTTTCTTTTTAACTTTTTTTTCATACAGTTGATTTAAAAAAGAAGGGAAAGTTAAAAAAAAAAAAAAAAAGAAAAAAGACAAACAAGGAAAAAAAAAAAAAAAGATGTAGTGCCCCCTTGAGGAGCCTGTGGAGAATGCAGGGGTATTTGCCTACCCCACCTCCATGGTTGCTAACATGACCACAGACATAGGGGACTGGTGGTTTGATGGGTTGAGCCCTCTACCATAAGTTTTACCCTTGGGAAGACGGTTGCTGCAAAGGAGAGGCTAGGCCTCCCTGTATTTGTGCCTAAGAGTCTCCTCCTGAATGCCTCTTTGTTGCTCAGATGTGGCCCTCTCTCTCTGGCTAAGCCAACTTGAAAGGTGAAATCACTGCCCTCCCCCCTACGTGGGATCAGACACCCAGGGAAGTGAATCTCCCTGGCAACGTGGAATATGACTCCCGGGGAGGAATGTAGACCCGGCATCGTGGGATGGAGAACATCTTCTCGACCAAAAGGGGGATGTGAAAGGAAATGAAATAAGCTTCAGTGGCAGAGAGATTCCAAAACGAGCCGAGAGATCACTCTGGTGGGCACTCTTACGCACACTTTAGACAACCCTTTTTAGGTTCTAAAGAATTGGGGTAGCTGGTGGTGGATACCTGAAACTATTAAACTACAACCCAGAACCCATGAATCTCGAAGACAGTTGTATAAAAATGTAGCTTATGAGGGGTGACAGTGGGATTGGGAATGCCATAAGGACCAAACTCCACTTTGTCTAGTTTATGGATGGATGTGTAGAAAAGTAGGGGAAGGAAACAAACAGACAAAGGTACCCAGTGTTCTTTTTTACTTCAATTGCTCTTTTTCACTCTAATTATTATTCTTGTTATTTTTGTGTGTGTGCTAATGAAGGTGTCAGGGATTGATTTAGGTGATGAATGTACAACTATGTAATGGTACTGTAAACAATCGAAAGTACAATTTGTTTTGTATGACTGCGTGGTATGTGAATATATCTCAATAAAATGATGATTAAAAAAAAAAAAAAATATCCAAGCTCATCACTCTCAAATTCTGCCTTCCAACATCAGAACTCAGTTTTGCCAAGTTCTCTGCCACTTTAAAAGAATGATCACTTTTCCTCCAATTTCCAATAATGCATTCATCATTTTCTTCTAAGCTCTCATCAGGAGTACCTTTAGCATCCATATTTCTACCAACAATCTCTTCAAAGCAATCTAGGCCTTTCCTAACAAGCACCTCACAATTCTTTCAGCCTCTACTCATCACCGAATTCCAAAGCTGTTTCTACATTTCTGGCATTTGCAATAGCAGCACCCCACTCCTGGTACCAAAATTTGTTTTCTTTTCCTAGACTGCTTAAAGCAAATACCATGAAATGGTTTGACTTGAACAATGGGAATTTGTGATCGCTGGCTCCTCAGCCACATAGCCAGGCACATGATGGAATCTGCTGGTCTCTCTCTTGTCATCTGGGTTTTCACTGATTTCAGCTTCTTCCTTCCATGGCTTTCTCTCTTTGAATTTTGTTCTCTCATAAAGGACTCCAGAGAGAGGATTAAGACCCATTCTGATTTAGGTGCATCAAATCTTAAGTAGCCTGAACAAAAGGTCCTACTTAAAACTGGTCCACATCCACAGGAATGGGTTAAATTTAAGAACATGTTTTTCTGGGGTACATACAGCTTCAAACCACCACACAGACCAAGCAAATATGGCAAAATGTTAACAACTGTTAAACTTAGGTGTCAGGTGTAAGGATAGACATTGTACTATTCATCCACTGTTTCTCTATGCTTGAACTTTTTCATAATAAAATGTTGAAAGGTAGAGTAATATATAGTTACATGAACCTTGCCCTCATGGAAATTACAGTGTGTGCATATGTGGGGGGGAGGGAACAACTATTGAGGATGAATAAAATATATGGAATGTTAGTTGTAAGTGCCAGGAAGGGGTACAAAGTGTGTGGATGGTGGGCTGAGGGCATTGAAATTTTAGACTGGTCAAAGAAGGCCTCACTAAATTACATTTGAGTGAAGACCTCATAGCAGTGAGAGAATGAGCCATGAGGCTATCTTGTGGAAAATCATTCCAGACTTCGAGGTTAGAGCCAGCCTAGTGTGTTTAAGAAACTTATTTGCTCTGTTCCTGCCACAATGAATGAGCAATCAAGAAGTAGTAGATCAGAGAGCAAAGAGGTGAGCCATATCAAATCTTTTATCAAATAGATACAACAAAATATATTTATCTTCTAGATATATGGAATATCTTTGGAGAAATAAAGGCAACTGCTAAATAAAGGCAAAAGCCTCTGGGAGTCTTGCACCTTGGCTTTTCACTGGACTTCCTACCATTTCATTTGAAATTTTTACCATGTTTAAATTCTTTAACATTTCCCAATGCATGCCATAAATTCTATGGTTCCTCAAAGTTCCTGTGTGTGTGCTAGAGTCCTCCGTTAACAGCCCCTTCCTTCTGATGGGCAGCCATTTCAGATCCCTCAAGACTGTATTTTCTCAATACAAAGATTCATCTCCCTGCTCATTTGAATGTGATCAGACAAGTTTGTCTAACAACCACATGATAGATTTTTGAGGAAACAATAATTCTGCCACAGGATGGTGTTCCACTCGCCACGCTGCCTCAGAGTGTCTAGTTGACAAGTTTGGTGGATGAAGTTGTGGCAATGTAAAAGAATATTCTCAATTTAGACTGCCTATTAAAATTACTTCCAATCATCAAAATGAAAGAGGTCCAGAAAACAGGGAGAAATTACAAACTGTGCAGAAGGGTCCAGTACATGATTATGGTAATTTCTTATGTGTAATAATGGTAGTATTATGTTAAAAAAAGGAATCTGTATCTCTAAGATATACATATGCATACATATTGCAGGATAAAACATATCTCCAAGATTTGCTTTAAAATTATCTGGGGTGGAGTTAAGACACGAAACAGGATTGTTACATATCGATAACTGTTGAAGCTGAATGGTGGGTACATAGGAATTTATTATGCTATTTTGCATGCTGTTCAAAAACTACATAAGAAATGTTTTTAAAAAGACATAACATAGTGCAGATAATAAAGGGGAACATACAGATGAACTTTTGCATGAATAGGGACTTGAGGCTATTCTGTATAATCGCCCACCCTATCAATGGCCTGGCACATAGGAGGTGGTCAAAGTTCGCTAAAATTTAAAAACAAACAAACAAACCAGAAAAGTGCTCTTACACCCCTTTCCCCCATTCCCAATGCCATAATCAGAAATCTAGAGACTTCTCTTCCATTCCAGCTTTTTCTTGCCCAATTGTCCACCTCTTTTACACACACACTCTCATAGTTTTCCAGTAAGTTTTTATTATTAGTTATATCATGATTCAGGATCCCAGGGTGGGGGTCATTATGTAACCAGGTCCCCCTTCACCACCCTGGGAGAAGGATGAAGGACAGGGAAGAAGTGGGATAGGCCAGTTCAGATCTTCCCAGGAAATGTGCCTTCTGCCCTGCGGTCGTCCCAGGCTGACACCTGTGGAAAGACAGAGAGTGTCACTTCCTTCAGCTGTGGGGCAACTAGATGGGTGGATTTCTTTTGTGTTCCTCACTGTGCCCATCTGTTCAGCCAGAAAACAAGTAACCACAGGCACCTGCTATTGTACCAGGAGCTGAGGAATCAGCAGCGACCCAGAAAGACAAAAATCACTGTCTTGAATGAGCTGACACAGGAATGAGGAGACACAGGCAGAAAAATCCCAGGGTTGCTATAGGGTTGTCCCTTGCTTCAGGAACCCTAGAGTTATTACTCAATACTGCTTAAAGGAATACAGGGAAGGTGGAATACTAGGCAGCTGTGAGAAAAATGAGATAGAACTATGCTCTGGCACAAATCTATCACCGAGATATATAGTCAAATGCATAGAAGTGCTAAACAGAATATACAGTGCAATCCCACTGTTACAGTTGTATGTGCATGTATAAAAAAATGATGTAAAGGCATATATCAAATGGTTAACACTTCCCAGAAGTAGCACTCTGGTTCTGATGGGCCTCCCTACAGGCAGCTACAAGCATATTCATTTGCACATATACAGACAATGCTAGACAAATGAAGACAGAATCTAAACTCCCACTCCATAAATTCCTAGCTGTGTGATCTCAGGCAAGTTACTCAACCTCTCTGGGCCTCCGTTTCCAATTCTGTAAAAAGAGAATACTGATAATAGTACCTACCTCATATGATTGTTCTGGCATGTTTGACCTAATATGATGTAAAGCACTTATAATGAGGCTGGTAAATGCCATTTATATGCCTATTTTGTTTACATACACACACATACACACACACACAGTATTTTAAAAAATACCAGGTCATACTATATAGATTGTTCTGCAACTTGTTTTTTCCACATATTTTAGGGAGATCTTTATGTGTCCTGTCACATAGATCAATACATTCTCCATAAAGGCTGTCAAGATAACTGTCCCATCATTGTTTCTGAATGTGTCCCTTTATAAACAACTCTGTAGTGGACATCCTTGTACATGAATGTTTTTGTGGATGCCTAGACACAGAATTGTCAGGTCAAAGGAGTATGTTTTTTTTTCATTTTGGAAGATCCTGCCAAATCTGACCTCAAAAATGATTAGACTATTATTCTGAGATAAACAGCTATGAACCAAGATCTGTAAAGTGATATACAGGTGAAGATTTGAAAATTTTTAAACTTACAAATCATATTGACAAAAAGTTTTAAGCACAAACTTTGGGGTAAAAATGCATTTGACAGAAATCTAGAGATATACCTACTTCTGGTTTGCAAGCAAGATTTCCAAATTTAAGTCTGTTTTAAAGAGTTGTTACAATAAAAGGGCAAAATTGCATCTATGTAGCTCCATGTCTCTATCTTTTCAGGTTATCCGATGGAAATACTTTGATAATAAATTGAAACTGTGAGCCCATTACTTACTGAAAAAAAAAAAAATTGGACCAATCTATAGAACCACCAACAGCTGTCAGAGAACCTATTTTACCAACTCTTTGCAAAATCAACCTTTATAATTTTTGTACCAGGCTGCATGGTAGAAATGTGCATCTCCGTTGTTTTCAGTTTTGTTTCCCTGATTAGAGCAGGGATGAACATCTTTTTCACAACTGGGGTTCAACTGGTGTCCCTAATTCACAGCTCTCTATTTGAAATTCTCAGTTGCTGGTTTTATCCGTTTTTTTTTTTTTTTTAATTGGCATTTAAAAAATGCAATGTTGGGGAATGAGGGGCAATGAAAGACTGGTCTGCTGCTTTGGCAAGTTACCATTTACCCCAATAATTCCATTTCATGGGAAGAAAACCATTCAAATACAGGGGAGAACATTTCCTGCCATGGAGATGTTCACTGAAGTCAAAGATACACACGAGTGCAGCTAAAGGGGAAGGGAATATTTTTTAACTATTAAAGGTGACGGCTACTCAACCAACCTGCCTTTAACTGAGTAGATTAAATTGACATGAAAATAGGTATACAAGGAATGTTAAATTAAAAAAGTGAAGTGCAGAACAGTATCTAGGGTATGAACCCCAATTGTGTAAAAAATACACACTCAATAAAACTGAATTTAATTAAAAAAAATACACACAAACCCCTACACATACATACCAGCACACAGGAAAAGAAGAAAAAAATTTATACCAAATTGCTAAGGGAAATTAACTTTGAGGCTTGGAAGGGGTGATCATCAGGGGGCTTTCACTTTCCATATTCCATAAATAATTTTTTGAAGAGTCTACAAAAAGCTAATGTTATTTTTCTTGGAGAAGCTAAAGTTTTTTTAAACTGGAAAACAAAGGATGGTTGGAAAAGTGCTTGAAATGCTTACGTTATAGGAAAACTGCTGGACAAAATAAAATAAAATAAACAAACAAATAAAAAATCCAATAGCAACTAACACAGTGATTAGAGCTTAATTAAAATATATATATATACAGGAAAACCTGGAAATACCCCCTACTAGCAGCCAGGTCAGGAGGATGAGGAAAAATGTTCTCTCCCTCCCCCTATGTTCTAACTTTCTGTGAAGTGCTTAGAAGAAACAAAAACAACAATAAAAAACCACCTGTAATTACTGACACCAAGGTTTTTTTTAGAATAAAGAAGCCAGGGCTGTTGGGAGTTAAGGGGCCTGTGTAGACTATTGTATCCAGCCCTACCAGGGCAGAGAACGACACAGGCTGATGCTCCCCAGGTAAAGGCAGGTGCAAGCCCTGGAGACAGGTACAGGGCAGTGCTGGGAGTGGGAACATACTTCCTGGCACCTTATCTAACAGTCACCAATGAGGCCCTAGCTCAGGCCCTGTAGCTGGGGGAGAGATATTATGGGTATTGCAACATTATGTTACCTGAGATGACCGAGGATGAGGAGAAATCCTGGGAGGGCAGAGGGTACTCAAAGACACCTGAGACAGTGTGGTCAGAGGGATCAGAGAAAATTACAGTGAGGACAGGGCCACAGAAGCTGAGGCAAAGAGGGCCACACAATTAATCTGTTCTAGAGAACTGAGCCAAAGACATGTATGTCAAGGATGCTTAATGTGCTGAAAAATTAGAACATAAGATCTATCAAACAGGGACCAGCTAGGGGGTATATGGAAACTATGTATTTTCTGTATGCATACAACTACTCTAGTTTTTTTTTTTTAAAGGGGGTGGGGTGGGGTGTGGTGGGGGACAAGCTAAATAAAAACATCAATAAGTTACTATAAGGAGTAAGGCAAATCTACAAACACTGTCATTAAAAAAGGACTACAAGATACACCCAAAGCCCTCATCAGAATTAAAAACTTTTGTTCCTCAAAGGACTTTATCATGAAAGTAAAATGACAACTTGAACAATGGAAGAAAATATTTGGAAACCACATAGCCAACAAAGGATTAATAACCAGAATATACAAAGAAATCCTGCAACTTAATAACAAAAAGACAAACAACCCAATTTAATAACAGGCAAAAGATTTGAATAGGCATCTCTCCAAAGAAGATATATAAATGTACAGAAAGCACATGAAAATATGCTCAACATCATTAGCCATCAGGGAAATGCAAATCAAAACCACAATGATATGTCATTTCACACCCACCAGAATGGCTGCTATTAAAAAAATTGAAAGTAAGTGTTGGAGAGTATGTGGAGAAATAGGAACACTCATTCATTGCTGGTGGCAGTGTAAAATGGTGCAGCTGCTGTAGAAGACAGTTTGGCAGTTCCCCAGAAAGCTTAAGTATAGAACTACCATGAGACCTGGCAATCCTGCTACTCAGTATATACTCAAAAGAATTGAAAGCAGGGACGCAAACAAACACACACTGATGTTCACAGCAGCATTATTCACAACTGCCAAAAGTTGGGAGCAACACAAGTGCCCATCAGCAAAGGGATGGATAAACAAAATGTGATATATACATACAATGGATTATTATTCAACCATAAAAAGGAATGAAGTCCTGGTACATGCAACAACATGCATAACCCTTTGAGACACCATGTTGAGTGAAATAAGCCAGACACAAAAGGACAAATGTTGCATGACTTCACTGTTTTGAAATAAGTAAACTAAGCAAACTCACACAGAGTCAGAATCTAGAATACAGGTTACCAGGGGATGGAGTGGGGATAGGGAATGGGAAGCCCAGGCTTAAAATGTACAGGGTTCTTATCTGGAAGGATGGAAATGTTTTGGTAAATGGATGGTGATGATGATGGTAGCACATTGTGAATGCAATTAACGGCACTGAAACATACAACCGAATACGATTAAAAGAAGGAAATGTTAGATTGTATATATGGTAACAGAATAAAAATTTTAAAAAAATCCATGGAACTATACTACACAGTGAACCCTAAATTAAACCATGGACTGTAATTAATTAATAATACAATTATTAAAATGTACCATCATCAATTGGAACAATATTCTACACCGATGCAAGGCGTGGGTGGTGGGGTGGTATACAGGAATCCTATATTATATGCATGACTGTTCTGTAAACCCATAGCTTTTCTAATTTTTTTTTTTTTAAAGGCAATTTAGATTCAGCTAAACATCACCTGCTACATTAAAATGTTAATTTGCATTGTATTCACTTTAGTGTTATGTATTTTTTTTTGTTTAATGATTGTACAAGAGCATTTGTACCTAGTTTTGTTTGTACATATTTAATAAACCTTTCAATAAAAAATAAGGCTCTGAGACTCACTGATAAGTCATAGAAAAGCAAGCTGCAGAACAGACTATATAATATGAGCCACTCATAAACAAAGTTCCACAAGTTTGTATATGATAAATTTATTAAGGAAAAAAAGGGGAAGGGGAACTGGGGAGCACAGAAGGGCTTCCATTTTCTTATTTTACTGTACTGGTTGCATTTTTTTTTTTTTTTTTTTTTTACATGTGCACTATTACTTTTGTAATAGTATCATACTTTTAGTCTAAGATACATGTTCTTCATTTTAACATCTCTGAAATTAGCATGCTTGTTACATTCCCCTTCAGTAATTTAAACACCTCTCAATGTGTCTTGCAGTTATTAGGAGTTTTGATTTTTAACAAATAGGGTAATGTTAAACTCTCTTAAAAAAAGATGGTGTGGCAAAGAGTACTAAATGCTGGCAAAAGGTCTGGACAGATCAGGGCTCAAAGGACTACATGGTGGTGTTCTTAAAGAGATGCATGCTGAAGGAGGAAAGGGTAAAATCACATGTCTGAGATTTGCTTTAGAATAATTCCACAGAGGAAAAAAGACAAAAAAAAAAAAAGTGACAGATGAAGCAAATGCAGAAAACTCTTGACAACTATTCAATTTAGGTGATGGGTATATCTGGGGTCATTAAGATACTCTACTTTTACATGTATTTGAAAATATTCATAAAAAAGGACAGGATTATACAAGATGATGAGCTCATAGGGACAGGGCCCTGGCACTGAGTATGCATTTGTAAAGTGAATGAGAGATGGATCCAGCAAGGAGAAGGCCCTGGTGGTCTTGGCTGAGAGGGCTAAGAGGTGTCAAAGAAGGGAGGCAATTCTAGGAAGAGGAAAAGGCATGAGCCACATGGACAACGTGACACCTTGTCTTCCCTTGTTCCTTGGAGATGAGCTCCCACCAGGTCACCATACTCCCCTCTTCTCAAACCCCACCACCCTTCATCCCAAGGGCCCCAGCAGGAGGCACCTACCCAGGATATGGGGCAGAGGGACTTATACACACGCCGGTACCATTCGCACACGGAGACGTCACCGTCTTTAGCAGTCATTGCCTTCTCGCAGCGGTGAAAGTCTGTGAAGAAAGGGGTTCAGGGTAAGCCCAGATCCAGGGCTCGAACACATTTCTGACCAAAACTCACAGTGGGAAATATTTTTTACCTCATGTCCAGTTACACACACACACACACACACACACACACTCTCTCTCTCTCTCTCAATGGAAAAAGAAGTGTCACAAAGAATGCATACTCTTACAAATCCATTGAAAAGGTCTGCGCACAACTCATTGAATTGAATTTGTAACCCACTTTTGAGAAGCAATTAAAAAATTCTGGGGTCAGGGATGATGGGGAAGCATAAGGACACAGATTATGGAAGCCCAGAACCAGGGCAAGGGAAGGGGAAGATGATCTTGATATTGAGATACTGGGAGTTCCAGAGAGGAAGGCAGGAAAGGAATAATATGCTTTTTTAAAATAGGCAATTCATTCAAATTCAAAAAACAAAACAAAACTCTAGGCAATCTACTTCTGGGCACATTTCCTAGATAGGAAAGCATGCTCATGGTATTGGATTACATTTATAAGAATGTTTATGGCAGCCCTGTTCATTAAAACTCCAAAATCAAAGTGTCCATGGATAGAATAAATTGTGGACTTCTGTATAATAATGAAAATGAGCGAACTGCACACCACAGCATGGATGATTCCTGAAAACTGCTAAATGAAGAAATTCACACAAAAAAAGAAAACACAGTATTTATAAAGTTCACAAAGGGGCAAATCTAAAACAGAGGTAAAACCAAAAATGTGATAAGTCAGGTTAGTGGTTACACTTCTAGGGGGAGGAGGGAGTTGTATTCAAGAAGAGACATGCAGGGGGTGGGGGAGTTCAGAGTGCTGGCAATATTCTGTTTTTCTATACTGGTTATGGTTGCACGGGGGTTCACTTTATAATTATTAACTTAGCTGTACATTATGTTTTACATATGTTACATTATTTATACACACACACACATACACACACTCAAAAAAAGAAAAATCATTGTAAGAACCAATGTTTGTGACTCTGGCCCAGATCCTGAAGCAGTCGTTGATGAGGGCTTGAGCCCTCCAGAGGTCTGATGTCCAGAATAAAAGCGAGGAGGCCAAGACCAGCGTTAAGGTGCATGGGTGCTCTAGGAGTAGGCAAGAGGTGAGGGACTTGAGGTGTGGGACCAGGGGAAGGTCTGCACTCCCCCATGACCACACCCTTCTTACCCAGGTAGTTCTGCCAGCAGTTCCTGGTCTGGTTCTGGTTGGGGAAGCGGCTGTCAAAAGGGGCAGTTCGGTAGTTCTTGATTTTGGTCTTGATGTCTTCTGCCATGGTGCTGACTCCTGGAGGCAAAGGGGGTGGATGCTGATAAGGGTTTTGGGGGGCTTAGACATAGGGATGTCAGCCCGCCCAGGCCCAATGGAGGCCCAGATACAGAAAAATAGACTGGGCACAAAGAAAGCACCACTCCCTCCCGCTACAGACACGCACACATGCACACACACACAAGTGAAAGGCAGGGTCAATCCATACATCTGAGTAGTGGAAGTCACAGCAGGCTAGGGGCAACTCCTTAGCAAAATCAGCCCTGGTTCCAAAAATAGTAGCTATATGTACTGAGTGTTTATTACAGGCCAGGTGCTGTTCAACATACTTTACTCCTCTAATAGCCTCTCTATAAGACAGGAAGTATTACTATCCCCATCTCACAGACGAGGAAGGGACAGGGCATCTAAGTGACTTCCCACAGTCAAGCAGCACACAACTGGTGGGGCTGTACTCAATCACTGGACTACCCTACACTACAGAAGTTCTTAATCTTTTTGGTGCTATGAACTGCTCAGGAATCTGATTAACACTATAAACCTCTTTTTCAGACTATATTTAAAGGCATTAAAAACTGCACTGGATCAAAAAGAAAACCATTTACATCTACTCACAGATTTATTAATTGCCATAATGTTGAAGAAATCACAAGCGAAAATATTTTGTGATATGTGCAACAGCTGTAATGTGATATAAGAATATCTGTGATTTCAATTGGTGACAAAGTCATAGGTGTCAGAAACATCACAGCGGTATATCAGCCATGCTACTGAGGTTGTTGCCTGCATTCCTAACTGCAGAAAATGCTACATTTCAACTGGAGGTCAGTAAAAACTACTGATAAAACTTTTTCCCCATTCAATTACTAGCACTTCTTGAATCCTATCGGTTCTGTGGACCTAGGGTTAAAAACCTGTTATTATATCTCTGAAAAGGGGACACACAGTTGTCGCCATGAAATCTGCAAGAAACGGCCTCGGTATTCCAGAGAAAATAAGAAGTCATGGGCTATATTAAGGCGTGCAAGCCAGTATTCAATTCAAGCGGCCCAAGGCAGTGCTGGCGGTCTGGGAGCACCAGATAATCCTTCGGGAGAGAGGGACAGTACAATACCAGCCGCTGGGACACCGACGGCGTCGCAAGAAGAGCTCGGGGTGCTATCTCGACTCGATATTTGGAGGTGATGGTGGCTCGGGGATGATGCTGCGGCCCCTCCAACGTGCAAGGGGGAGAGCGGGATCAGACACCAGACAGCCAGGCTGCGGCCCAGGGACGCCCCGGAGGTCACGGCCGCGGCCTGGTGATTAGGAGCAATGCAGTCCAAATTAGTGGGTCCAAACCCTGGTAGCTGTGGCCTTGGCTAATTCGCTTAACATCTCTGAGCCGCAGTTTCTTCAACGACAAAAGGAGATAATCACAGGCCCTACTTCATGAGGATAGGGAGATTAAATGAATCAGTCTAAGTAAGTCGCTTGGAATGCTATCGGGCACTAAGGAAGAACTCCACAAATGTTAGTTATTATTAATAACAGAACCACAAGGTCCGAGGTTGCGGCACCGGGAAGGCCGGCCGCCGCCCGCCGGAAGCCTCACCCTGTCGGGGAAGCTGGGAGATCGGGTCCGCAGACCCCCTTATTGGGGACCCACATTTCTGAGTCCATCACACTCACCTAAGAGCGCCGCAGGATTCCCTCGCAGCTCAATGTGACCCTCACCACAGCCTTCCGTCTCGAACCGGAAACGGAATTAAGACAGACCGGAAGTGGTGCGAGGCGGAGCACAGGGAAGTCAGTCCCCGGATGTCACTCTGGCCCCGCCCATCCAGCGAGCTTCGACTTCCTATTGGGCTGAATGCATGTTCAACATCACTGCCGGACCAATCGAGAGCTCGCGCGGCTCTTCGAATGGCCCCGAGCAGGAGCTGGGGACTCCTAGATAGAGGCTCTTATCACCTTGTCTTTACCTAGGAGAAAAGATTTCTGGGTCTCGGGACTGTCTGGAGAGCGGGCCTGGGGGAAAATGACCCAGAGGAAGTGTTTTTATTTATGCAAGAAGTATTTATTGAGCGCTTACCTTGAGCCAGGCATTTCTGTAAGTGTTGGGGATACATCATTGAACAAAACACAAAAACCCTACTCTTATGATTATTACGGAGTCGATTGTTAGAGGATTGAAAACGATCTAGTCTCTCTCCTGGGGTCACTTATCACGTTTTGATGAAAGCCTAGACTCCACATCCCTTCCCCATATCTAATCTTGTTCACTCTGCCTTTAAAATATATCCCGAATCCTCACCTGTCAAATCTGCTTCACGCCACCGTCATTTACATCCTGGACTATTGCAGTAGCCTTCTCCCTGGCTTCCTGGCTTCCCTGCTGGCCTCTACAATTTTCCATCCAGCCACAAGGACCCTGTTAACACCTGAATCATATCACATCGCCCCTCAGCTCAGAACCCTTCCTGGCTTCTGGTCTGACTCAGCAAAATCCAAAGTCCTTACAAATGGCCTAACCACCCCCACCCCCCCACTCCCCCAGCCAATATCCTCATCTCCTACTCTTCTCCTCACTCTTACTGCTCCAGCTGCACTGACCTTCCTTGCAGGTCCTTAAATGTGCAGGCTGGCTTTCCCTTAAAGTCCTTTGCACCTGCTTTTCCTTTGGCCTGTAATGCTCTTCCTGCAGATGGCTCCCTCCCTTATCTCCTTTGCTCAAATGTCATCTCAGAGAGTCCTTCTCAGATCAAATATTTAAAATTGCCTTCTTGTTTGCCCTTATCCCCCTTCCCTAGTTTATTGTTATATAGCACTTATCTTCTCATATACTATATCCTTCCCTTTATTACTATTTTTAAAAATGTTTACCTTTTGTTTGTCTCTCTCACTAGAATAAAAGCATCATAAAGGGGCAGTTTTTGTCTGTCTTATTCACCATTGTATCTCCAGAACCTACAACAATGCCTAGCACATAGAATGTGCTCTGTAAATTAATGAATTTATTGTGTGCATGAAGGGGGAATCTGAGGGTTGGGAAAGGAAGCTGTGAAAGAGAACTGCTTTTCTCCTTTCTCTCAGTCTGGCCTCCAAAGCTTCCCACATACTGTCTTGGGTGCAGTGTCCAGGTCCAACTGTATTGGTGGCCTGTCCCACATTCTGTGTTCATCAATATTGTAATTATTTGTGGAACTACCTGTTTACATGTCCCACCCTCCTTCAATGTGATCTTCCTAAAGCTGAAACCCCTCCTCTGCTAAACCCCTCGGTGGCTCCCCTGTGTCCTTAGGACAAAGCCCAGGCTCCACACCATGGCCTACAGAGCCTATGTGAACTGGCACATGTTTCCCTCCACAGCCACACTCATATTTAATTCCTTGAACAGTGAGAACAGTGCTGTGAAATCTTCACCTCCAGGCCTTTGTTCATGCTGCTCCCCCTGCCTGGAACATTCTTCACCTAGCTGACTTCTCAAATCAGCTGACCCCTCTGTCAGGAAGCTCTTCCTGACTCTACTCACCCCCCTTTACCCCCCCCCCCACCAGCTCTAGGTCAGGTCCTTCTTTTTGGGCCCCCTCAACCCCCCTGGGGTTTCTCATCCCAGCCCTGACCACTCTGGAGTCTCCCTGTCTGGTGATGGGTATATCTCTTCCTTGAACTCTGAGCTCCTCGAAGGCAGGTCTCTAGGCCGCCTTGGTCACTGCTGTATCTCAGCACTACCTACAGTAGGGCCACACAGTAGGCTCTCTTTTGGGGCTGGATCTGATTCCTCAGTGGGTCCCAGAACAGGGTAGCACCCAGTAGGTCTCCTTGGGGCCTAGGTCTGAGTTCTATGTTCCCCATCTTGGGGTGAGGAAACAGAGTAGGTGGTGTTGAGGGGCAAGCACCGGGTCTAATTTCTTCGTGGTCCCCATCACTGGGAGAGTATACAGCAAGCTCTTTTTGGAGTTCTGGGTTTGAGTCCTCTCTGCATCCTCTTTAGGGGCGACACAGTAGGTAAACTCGCAAGTTAGTGACTGTGTCTGATTCCTTTACCTGTCCCAACACAGGGCAGGCACATGGTAGGCCCTAGGGGGACTGGATCTGATTCCCTTGCAGGTCACATCACAGAGTGGGCGCACAATAGGCCTCCCAAAGGGCTGGATCTGTTTTGGTCACCCTTGTATTTCGATGTCCCAGCAGCGGGTGTGGTGGTGCAGACGTAGGTGCCCTTGCGGGGATGGATCTGGTCAGTGTCAGTGGGAAGAACGCAGCCGAGCAAGCGCGACAAGCCTTGACGGGATATTTTTTATTGGGTCACTGCTCCCGGTCCGCCACCGCGCGGTCGGGCTAGGCCAGGCCGGGCACGCAGCCCCCGAAGCGGTACGTGTACTTGCGCCCACCGCTCTTGCGCACGATGTCGCGGCGGTAGTAATAGCGCAGGCCGCGGCTCAGCTTCTCGTAATTCATTCCCGGCTTCCTCTTGCGCTCGCCCCACAGCCGCGCCACCTGGAACGGAGGCGGGGCTGAGTCAAAGAGGGCGGGGCCTGGTGCTGGGTGGGCGGGGCCTGGTGATGCGTGGGCGGGGCGGGGCCAGTATTCAGAATACAGTCCTGACAACGGTTAGGCCGGCAGACTCGGGTTGATGGGATTGGTGGCTCAAGCCGCTGTTTGCAGAGGGTTGGGCTGAATCTAGCCCGTACGAGGCTGGGGGCGGGGCCAAGACTAAGTAGGGTGAATGGGGCGGCCGGGTTGAGGCCAGGGCCGCACCTCTTTGGGGTCGCACAGCTGGAACTCGCGGCTGTTGCCCGTCCAGCGGATGCAGCTGCTGCGCGACCCATCGCGGAGCAGCTCGAGGAGGAACTGCCACAGCTGAATGGGACCTGAGAGGTTGGGGGCGAGTGAACGCTCAGATTTTCTAGCCCCAGTCCACGCGGCTTGGATGACCCAAGAGTCCGGGCTCCCTCACCACCTCCGGGACCTCGAGGTCCTCCCAACTCGGGGATCCACGAGTCCAGAGCCCTCCATGTAGGGGACCCCAAGTGTGCCTCGAGGACCCAGGCATTGGGGCCCTCTTTTCTTTTCTCACATAATCCAGTAGCCTGGGTCCCATCCCCTTGCTCGCTAGAGGACTATCAGTGTCTGACACTTGGCCTTCCCCTCTCTCTCAGGACCCAGGCTTGCGAACTACCGTCCTCTCCTTTCTCCTGCACCAAGGGACCTCAGCCCCGTCCCCTCACTACCAGTTTCCCGGGTCCCATCCCTAAGCCCCAAGGTCCGGTCTCTCTAGACTCCTTCCAGGACAGTCTTCGCGGACCTCTTACCTCGGTGGTTGGTTTTGGGGCAACAGGTTAATGTGGCACGATCCGACTGCTGGCTTGGTTCCGAGGAAGTGCAGCCTGAATTCTGGTGCCTCTGGGAAGAGGCGGTGCAAGCCGTCTGCGGTCCCAGGTCCCGGGAGTTGGTACAGTCCGAGCCCGCAGGCCCGCCCCACGAAATGGTATAGTCCACGCGCGGCTCCCTGCCGAGGCCCTTGCCCCAGCAGGTGGCGCCATCGGGGCCGACAGAACAGTCCCAGCGCCGGGAGTTCCCAGCTGCGGGGGCGTGCGACCACGACGTGGCGCCCCGGGCGGAGCAGGTCCAGTCCGCGTCCGCCGGCCCTTCAGAGCCCGCGGAGTGGGAGGCTCCCGGGTCGGGAGGGGCGGGGCCCAGGGCCTGGGAGGCGGGGCTCCGAGGGTCCCAGCCGAGACGCGCCAGATCCGTCCAGTCTGCCGACCACGCAAGAGGTGGCAGGGCGGGCTCTGTGTGGAGGAACGGACCGCACGTGAGGCGAGCCCAGATGTCACGGCCCCCGGCCCCTCGGGGCTTCTACGGTTCTAAGTCTCGGGTCCCAGCTACCTCGGGTCCCCACCTTAGGGTGGGGGAGGCCGTTATTCTGATCCAGGCCGGATGGGATATCTTGAGGACACAGGCATCCCCAGTTCCAGCCCCGCTCCCCATCAAAGATCGGGGAGGCTGAGCGTCTAGCCCAGTGCCTCAGAACCCCCAGACCCGTCATCCCCCGCCTCTCCCAACACACTCACCAGTCCCCCATGGAGCATCTATTTGTGGTAACTCGGGGCCCCAGTCCAGCTGTGGGAGCCCTGCCAGGGATAAGATGGCAGCGGAGTTTAGGGAAGGGACTACCCCTGACCCCCCACCCCACCCACCCAGTAGTAGTGCTCCAGGCCCCACTCACTCAGACTTAGGACTCATGACTGGGAGCCTCTCCTCCCTCCACCTCAGGAGTCCAAGCGTGCAGCCTCCTCCCGACCCAGACCCAGGGGCTTCAACTCCCCCTTTTGTCCCCAGCACTCAGGAGGCCCAGCCCGCAGCCACCTTCCCAGCTTGTCTCCGCTGTCAGAGGGTCGCCTTGAAGTGCCAGTTCAGGGAAATAGAAGGCGAGTTCGGTTCCTGCTGCAGGCAATGAGGAGGTTAGGGCTGGGTCGGGTGTCAGCAGAGGCCCCCCACCAGGGCACCCCTCCCGCACACTGCCTCAGCCCCAGCAGCATCCCCAGACCTGAGAGCCTGTTCCCTGGGGGCACTTCCTGTGATGAGGCTTCATCCCAGTTCCACAAATCCATGGAGGCTCGTCCTGAATGTTCTGGGCCAAGAGAGGTGAAAGGGCAAAAGGTGAGCTGGTGGCACTTAGGGACTCCAGAGTCTGGGCCCCAACCCGCGCTTCCCTCGGACCCAGGGGTCCAGACCCCTGCTCTCTCCTTCCCCAGGACCCTGGAATCTTGGTCTCCAGTCCCCTTTTCCCTTGGAACAGAAGGCAGGGACCTCAGTCCTCTCCTTCCTCAGGACCAGGAGCCCTGGCCCCCAGTCTTTCGGGAATCTAGGCCCCCAGGCCTCTCCTACCCCAGGGACCAAGGCGTCTGGTCCCCAACTCTGCGCTCACCTCTGGCGGGTCCCTCTGTCCCCAGCCGGGGGTCTCAGCCCCATTTCATACCATGCACCCCCTCCCCTGGGGACGGGGGCAGGGGGGAATTTTCCGAGACGTCAGAGCGGGGGGTCGCAGCCAGGGTCGAGTTGCAGGGGCGGGGCCGAGCCGCAGGACCCCCGCCTCAGGGGTGGGTGCCCGCCCCCGGGTCGCTGGGGCTGCCCTGC
The DNA here is from genome assembly GCF_015220235.1 of Choloepus didactylus. Classification (NCBI taxonomy): domain Eukaryota; kingdom Metazoa; phylum Chordata; class Mammalia; order Pilosa; family Megalonychidae; genus Choloepus; species Choloepus didactylus. The sequence continues at coordinate 19,254,494 of NC_051333.1, forward strand.
GGCGGGGGCGGCTGGGGCCTGCCGGGGACTTGGGGAGCGGCGGCCTGGGCGAGACGGGGTGGGGGCGGGGGTGCGGGCGATGGGGGCGGGGCGGGGGGTTGGCGGACAGGTTCTCCGTCTTGGGGACTTGATCCTGCGACATGGGGGGTGGGAGGAGGGTCTGGGGTCGGCTGGGCTGCGCGGAGCTTATCTGCAACAGGAAGCGGGATTTCCGGCCAGACCCCCAGCTGGCCTACGTCACAATCCATAGGGGGTGACTGCGGGAGGGGAGTTGTGGGGAGGCGAGATGGGGGAGGCCGCCCCGAGATCCCCCACCAGGCCGAGTTCTTTCCTTCCGAGGGCCATGAGGAGGCCGTTCTGGGGCTGATCCTGAGGAATTTCAATCATAATAACAAACAAATATCAACAATAGAAACAAATAACTAATAATAGTAATAGCTAACATTTATTGAGGGCTCACTGTGAGCCGCCAAGTTGCTATGTGCCTTCGTTTAATTCTCTTCTGAGGTAGTACTATTCTTATCCCATTTTATGAAGGGGTAAGTTGAGGCAGGCTTCAATCCACTTAATAGTTTGGGACAACTGGGGAAAATTGAGTATGAACCGAATATGAGATATCATAGAATTATTGTTAATTTTCTTAGATAGTATTGTGGTATGAAAGTTCTATTAGGGGATGAAAACTGAAATTTAGGAGTGAAATGTTGTGATGTCTATAATGTTTTTAATGATTCAACAAAAAAACAAAAAACATGCATACATGAAACATATACATACAACCATGCAATACTTAGGGCATACTTATATTAAAAATTACTCATTGTCTATCTGAAATTCAGATTTTACTGGGTGTGCTGTATTTTTATTTGCTAAATCTTGCAACCTGATTTCAGAGCCTGTGCTTTTATCCATAATTCTGTATTGATAAGTAGATAATATTTACCATTAAAAATAATCTAACTCTATTATGGACATTTTCCAGTATCCATCCAGCTGTGATCGTTAACCACTTGCCATTCTCCTTTCATCTTAATGACTGTTACCATATGGCAGCTCCTATGCTAACCACCTTCTCCTGGAGCACGGAATGGAGGAGGTGAGCACTGTTCTTCCATCCATTTTACAGAAGAGAAACTGAGCCCCAGGACGGGGAGCCGCTTGCCAGCATCACACTGAGGTGGGTGAGCCACAGAACCCTCTGGAGGGCATCACTGGTCTCTCCGTCCACCCAACTCCAGGAGCTGGAAGGGAGTCCTGGCCTGCCCTGCCCTACCAGGCCCCAGGCCTTCGCTCCCTGAGGCTGGTCTCTCTCCTGTCTGTCTGTCTGTCTCTCACTGAGTCGATACCTCCAGCCATGGGTCTCTATTGCACCAGGCCTTGTCACCCAGTTTCTCTGACAAATCTGTCCCTCCCCATCTCTCCCTGTGTCTGAGTATTCCTGTTGCTCTCCCTATCTCCTTATCTCCCTCTCTTCCCTTCATACTGTCTCTGACCAATATACTCTGTCTTCGGCTTTTCTGCCTGAGTCTCCCTTTCTCCCTCCCCATCTTTCTCCATCCCTACCTGCTACATTCCCTCCAACTCTACACATCTGTCTCTCAGACCCGCCCCACCCCCACTGACTCCCTACCCTGTCCCCTGGAGGACTCCCGTGCATGCATTTAAAACCCTCCTTTCTGGAATTATCCTCTCTTCCGGTCTCTTCCCTTGCCCCCATGTGGGTGGGACAGGATCCAGGGCAGGGAAGCATGCCCTGTGTGTGTGTGTGTTGAGAATCCTGGGGCTAGGTGGTCCAGCCCAGGTGGGAGAGGGTTGCAGGGCACTTCCTGCAGAGGAAGGAGGCCCTCACTCCTCTGACCCTCGGGCCAGACTGGAAAATGTGACGTCAGAGAATGGGCCAGAAAAGCAGGAAGACAGGAACAGAGGGAATATGAGCTCTCCTGGGTGACCTTCCTGAGAGGCCTTGGTGTCACTCCCCTCCAACTCCCCACAAAATCCTTCCTCATCTGCCCCCTCCATGCAGGGTTCTGATAGCTATGTCCAGGGGAGACCCTCATCCCCTGAACCCCCAACCCTCCCGAAATCGTACCATCTCCCTCCTCTGGCAGGTCCTTGCCCCAGCCTCCCAGGCTTCCAGCCCACAGCATGGCTTTCTTAGGGATCTTTCTGAAGTGCAAATCTGTATTGTCTCAGCTTCCTGAGGCTTGCTTCAGCCTCCAAGGTAAAGACTAGGCTCTAGGCCTGGAGTTCGAGGCCCTGCAGGGTCACCTCTTCAGACAGGCAGAGACAAGCTTGCAGTTGGAAAAGAGTACAAAGATGCAGAGAGAGAAGAGAGAATCAGAGACAGAGTCTTAGAGGTAACAGAGGGACACTCACAGAGGGGCCCAGAGGCATACAGCAAGAGAATTTTGCTGGGGTTTGGCAGAAGAAACTGGAAAACAATCTCAGAGACCCAGTGAGTGAGAACTGCAGAGGCTGAGAAAGAAAGACACAGGGATGGGGAAGACAGAATGACAGGATGAGTGTGGGCTGGCATCAGGCGCCTCCTCTGAACGATGACAGGACCCTGGACTCCCCATCCCAGCTCTGACTGCTCTGGGCTGTTACCATCTGGCAACAGGCTTATCTCCTGCCACCGACCAGCAGCTCCCAGAGGACAGGGCCCAGGACTGTGTCTCGGTCACTGTTGTGTCCTGGCATTGTCCAGGGTTTCCGTGAGAGTCTGCTGGATGGGTGAAAGCATAAAAGGCATTGAGCTCCAGAGGGGCAGGACCCAGAAAACCCCAAACCTTGGTGCTGAGTGCTCAGGCCGGAGTCAAGACATGGGTCTGAGTCTCAGCTAGGCTGTGAACTGGCCATGAGCCACCACTTCCTCCCCTGTGGAATGGGCAGCACTCAGTGTGCACTTGTGAGGTTTCAAGATGTCAGGGGCACACCATAAGGGTTCAAAAATGCCTGTCTGGATGTTTGGGTAAAACTTCAAGGCTCCTCACCATTCCCAGATGGAGATATAAGTCCCACTTCTCACAGAGTGCTTCCAGGCAGTGACCCAGCCAGGGGTGGAAATGAACATAAATTTATTGAAACTCGTTCTGGGGCAAGTGGGTGGGTGAAGACTTGGGAGTTTTCCAAAGAGAACTGTGGGGAGGAGCCAGCGCCCAGCCGGGTAAGCGGGTGCCTGGCCACAGACCCTATCTCAGGCCCAACTTCTTCTTCTCCTTCTGCTTCTTGCGTACCACATCCAGGTTCCGGTCCTTCCACATGCTCTTGCGCAGCTTGATGGGCCGTGAGCCCACATATTTCCCTACAGGATTGGAGGGCTCAAGGTCAGGCTTGGGATGTCAGGCGTAGGACAGATGCCTGCCACCCTCGCTGCCTCAGGGGAGATCTCACTTACCATTCATCTCACGCATGGCACGCACATAGTCACTGGGGTCCTTGAAGCTGACGAAGCCATAGCCCTTGGTCTTGCCTGTGCGCTTGTCACGGATCACCTTAGCTTTAAGGAAGGATGGGAAGCGGCTGAAGGCGCGTGCCAAGATGTCATCATTCACCTCATTGCCCAGGTCCCCACAGAAGATCCGGAAGTCATCTGGGGTTGGGAGAGAAAAGTCAGAGAATGCAGATTCCTGGCCCCGCCAGTCCTGGCTTGGCCCAGTGCCTGTCATTTTAGAATGAGCCCCACCTTCTCTGGAGGCAGCCCCCAAGCCCTCTTCCCTCTGGGTCTTTGCCCAGGGCCCTCTTAGTAATAATAACCAATGCCTTTGTGGCATTAACCCTGTACCAGACTTTCTGCTAAGTACTTCTTTTTTTAAAAACATTTTTTGTGAAATAACATATATGCAGAAAGGTGACAAATTTAAAAGCACAGTTTAATAAGTAGTTATAGAGCAGATTTCAAAGTATAGTATGGGTTACAGTTCCTCAGTTTTAGGAGTTTCCTTCTGGCTATTCTAATATACTAGAAACTAAAAAAGAAATATCTATATAATGAGTTAGTAGTAACAATCATTTGTTAAATCCTAACTTCTCTGTTACCAGTCCTCTCTCTCATTTGATCATTCTCTGAATCTTCAGGGATATTTTAGCAATGACTTTTCTAATTTCATGTTAAAAAGGGGTGTTGACATTATGGGGTAAGGGGATGTAATTGGTTGACGTTCTGGGAGACTGGTACTTCTAATTGTTAGGGTTTATCTGGCATAGGAATAATCTGAAGGTTTTAAGTTTCTGAGAAATAGACTTAATAAGTAAAACTTTTATGGAGTGTTAGAAAGAGCCCTGGGTTTCCTTTAGAGTTTTCAGGAATACTGTTGGTTGGGGCTTGGCAAACTGGCGATCTGCAATATCTGACTGAAGCTTGCATATAAGAGTAACCTCCAGAATGACCTCTTGACTCTATTTGAAATCTCTTAGCCACTGAAACCTTATTTTGTTACCTTTCTTTTCCCCCTTTTCGTCAAGAAGGCATTGTCAATCCCACAATGCCTGGGTCAGGCTTAACCCTGGAAGTCATGTCCCACGGAGGGGGGAGGGTAGTGAGTTTTATTTGCAGTTTGTGCTAAGCACTTCTTTTACATGAAGGCACAGAGAGGTCAAGTCACCTGCCCAAAGTTACACGACCAGGAACCAGTAGAGCCAGGACAGGAACTCAAGCACCTGGCTTGAGGGTTCACTTTTAACCCGACTGCACTGAGCTTCCCCACCCCCAGGGCCGTCTGACCCATTCCCATGATGGACCCCTGCCTCTGTTCCCAGCCCTGGTCTGAGTCCCCAGGGTCATTTCATTTCCTGGATGCCTCCCCATGGGGGTCCACAGGTCCCTGACACCCACCTGGTCCCATACTTGTACCTTAGCACCATAGGCTTCATTTTCTCCTAGCTGTGTTTCCTCCACAAAGCTTATTCTGAATTCCCCTTGAGCCCCTGGCTGGACTCAGCGGTCACTCCTGGGCATGTCGCCTGGGTGGGTCTGGGGCTGTTGTGAACATGCTCAATCCCAATGACTCCCTACCCCTAGGAGATATGAACTATCATCATGCTTTTTTGGACATGAGGAAAATGAGGCTTAAAGGCTAAATGACTTGCCCTAGCTCACAGAAAGAGGATCTAGGGCCCACACTGGTCACGTCTGGGCAGGGAGAAGGTACCAGGACAGGAGGCAGAGGTCAAGGACAGGGGTGAGTAGTGGGTCCATTTCCTTCCTTGGACACCGCTCTGGCTGCCCCATGGTTTCTGTGGTGATTAAGGTTGCCCTCTGAGAAGAAGTTAAACCACCCCAGAAGCAAACAATCTGGGACCTTCTACAAGACAACTGGTCTGGACACTTCAAAAAGTATTATACACAAAACAAAGAGGTGAAGGGAGACCATTCTACATTAAACAATAATCTAAGTTAGTAGAAAAATGGGGACAAAAATTAAATGAATAATGGGGGAGGGGGGAGAGGAGGTTTTGGGTATTCTTTTCTACTTTTATTTTTATTTTTTTGGAGTAACGGAAATGTTAAAAAACTCATTGTGGTGATTAATGCACAACTATATGATGGTACTGTGAACTGAATGTACACTTTGGATGACTATGGTATCTGGATATATCCCAATAAAATTGAATAAAAAAAAAAAACTTAGGATAAAATTAAAAAAAAAAAGATTATCTAGAGACATAAAACTAAATGCATACATCAACCCTGACTGGATCTTAATTCAGGAATAAAATCGCTAGAATGCAGTTATAGAACAACTGGGGAAATCTGCATATGAACTGAACATGAGATGCCACAGAATTATTGCTAATTTTCTTAGACGCGATAATAGTATGACATGAAAGAGAATGTCTCTTTTCTTAGGAAATGAACTCTGAGGAATTTGGGGGTGAAATGCTATGATGTTTACCACTTGCTTCAAAAGAATGAGCAAATAACAAATATATACATACATATAAAGGGTAAAGCAATTATGGTAAAATGTTAATTGCTAAATCTAGGTGATGGGTATACATCTGTTTACCGTGCAATTCTTTCAACTTTTCTTTGTTTGAAATTTTTCCTAAGAAGTTAGGAGAAAAAAGAATGCTCTCTGACCTTTAGCAAACCAGTCCCCCCGGGAGTTAAATGGGGTCAGAAAGCCGTATAGGTGCCAATCACCTCCACCGAGCTCCAGCCAGTGGCTAGGCCAGGGACCTACCCCTCGGAGCATCCATGAGCTTCGCTAACAGTGCCTGCCCTCCGGGGTGGTACAGAGTTATGTGGTTCACCTCCCTTGTCTGCAGCTAAGTGGGAGAGCTTAGCCTGTCCCTGGCTGAGCAATGCCTGACCCTGCACTTCAGCCCACTTACCCGCATCCCACTCCAGCAGGCTGGGGTCCTCCCAGCTGCTGCCAGCCGCTGTGCGAATGCAGCGTTTCAGTTTCTCTGGCTTCCCTTTTTTCTTGTCCTCACCCAGGGGCTCTGGGACCTGCAGCGGGAAGAGGTTGGGGTGTGTTTGGAAGCAGTGGGATTGAGAGTCTCCTAGACCCATCTGTCCTCTTTAGGCTCTGCCACCCTCCTTTGTCCCCTAGTGCTCCTGCCTCCACAGCTACAGGACTGGATGTGCGTCTAGGTGTGGACTGTGTCTGTTTTCCCCCTCTCCTCACCCCACTCTGGACTTCCAGCCCCTCCAATCCCCTGGGTCCTTCCTAACCCCATAGATAGAGGACTACATGTCCATGTGTGGAAGCTCATGAACTCTTGCCTGCTCTCCCAGCCCCAGCTGTTCCCCCGTTGTCATGTTCCCTGCTTACCTCAAGAGCCATGAGACCAGGCGGTGGCTCAGGCCGAGGGGGCCGGGGCCGTGGACGCAGGGAGAGGAGCTCAGGAATGCGCAGCGGGGGCAGTAGGCCACGTACTACCTCCAGTGGGAGGGGCAGAGGCTCAGGTTCAGGCAGTGGCATGGCCAGGGCCAGTGGAAGGCTGGGCCCAATGACTGCAGGGCCAGCTGGGGCGCCTCCTGCCCCCACGGCCACTGCTGCACTGGCCTCCTCCAGCCCAGCTGCTGCCGCCGCCACTGCCACCACTGCCTCTTCCTTCTCTTTCAGGCCCAGGCCCAGGCCCAGGCCCAACTCTCGGGGGGCTGCTGGTTCTTCCTGTGAGCAAGGGGAGAGCATGAAGGGGCCAGATTACAGGTTCAGACCTTGCTCCCACCACTATCCCATATAACATGGCAAGGGCCAGAGAGCAAGCAAGAGGGACCTAGACAGAGAAAGGGGACAGATACTTAAGGGACAGACAGAATCAAGAACAGCAGCAGAGAGAAACAGACGCAGTGAGGAGACAGAGGAACAGAAAGACACAGAGAAGAAAGAGATCAAGATAGAAAAACAGAGAGGGACAATCAAAGGGAAAAAAAAATAGATGCAGAAATGGAAGTATACCCATGGCATGTTCTCTCCATATTCTCTTCACAAAAAGAAAAACTGAAACAAAAGCAGAAAGACTCACACACAGAGAGAAACTGAGAAAGATAAAGGCAGAAAGCAGCAGCTATACTACAGAAACAAAATCAAAGAATGAAGAGGCAGAGACATGAAGAGCCAGCCAGGAGAGAAAGGCAGACAGAACCCAATGGGCCAAGATCAAGGGTTTCCATGCCCACCACACTTTCAGCCATCAGATCCCTGCCCACACTCACCAGAGGAGGCCTCAGAGCTGCCATAGCACCCAGGGGGGCCCCTGGGGCCCGAGCCATCGGTGGTAGCATCATGGGTGGTCCAGGAGGCCCAGGCAGAGGGGGCCCCACAAGGGCCTGGTGAGGGGGCCGAAGGGCCATAGGACGGGGACCACCTGCTGCAGAAGAGAGAGCAGAATCTGTCAGGGTGTTAGTGGGGAAGTCAGAGGACTTGGGGTGGGGTATGTGGCAGGGATGGCGACCCTGGCCCCCTCACCTGCTCTCTGCAGCACATGGGGGACGAAGGCCGGCCGCAGGATAGGGGCCCTCTGGGGGGCCACTGCTGTGGGAAAGAGAGATGGGGGTGTGTGTCATGGGGGACCGGGGCATTGGGGCGAGGTGGGGATGGTTCTTTCAGCATCCAAGAAATCCTGGAGAAGAGTCTGGGCAGCCTTCTGGGAGATGTGGGGGTCTTTTCATTTGTTCATTCAGCCAACATTTACCATTGAAGATTTCTTCTGGGCTGGGCTCTATGCTGGGCAATGCTAGGGACATGTCCCTAGACCAGGGGCTTTCAGGGAGCTTCCAGTCCAGGGTATGAGGGAAGAGACCCATCGTCAGAGAGTGACAGCTGAGGGTGGTCAGAGGTGGCATGGGGGTTGGCCAGAAGGACTAGAGAAGGCTTTGTGGAGAGAGGGACCTATAAGTGAGACCAAAAGGATGAGAAGCTGATCAGGCAAAGGCTGAGTGCAAACATTACAAGCAGGAAGAGCATTTATGAACAAAACCTTTTCTCTTTTTTGGTTTAGTGTGATCCTAAAAAAGTAAGTGGGGTGGGGGTGGGAGATTATAGAGCCTTGTAAAGGTAGAGTCGACAGCAGGTGCCCAAACAAGGCCTTGTTTGCTGAGCCATGGACATCCTCCTGAGGGCACTGGGGAGCAACAGCAGAATTGGAAGCTGGGCAGGGTGACTGGGTCAGATTTGTGTTTTGATGAAAACCATAGTACAGAGTGAAAAATGTTAAAACTTCTCAGTTATCATGAGATAAAAATAACAAAAGTGTAACAGGTTTAGGTAACAAAATTACCAAGTTTGATCTAATAGATTTTATACCAGAACTTTATATCAAACTGAGTACACACATATTCTTCAGACACACAGAGAAATAATGTCACAATAACTGGATGGGTATATAAAGGCCACCTCAATAACAAAAGGTAAGAGTGGCCTGGGGAGAGAATAGGTTGGAAGATTAGAGCTGGGTGACACTGAGTAAGGGAGACAGTGAATAAAGACCTCAATGAGTGCACGGATGGCACACCCCAGCAATGTCTGGGACTCCAGGAGACAATGTGGTGTGTCTGTCAGGGGCCAGGTCATATAAGGCTCTCAATGCTAGGCAAGGAGCTTGGCACTTGTTTGATGGTTCGTTCATCCCATCAATCGATAGTATATAAAGCTTACTATGTGTCAGGTGCTAAGACCCCTGACCCTCATGAAGCTTATGTTCTAGAGGAGGCAAAAGGTGAAAATCAAAATAAGTAAGTAAATTATATGGCTTGTTAGAACGTGGTAAGTGCTATGGAGAAACACAGAAAAGGGTAGGGATTAGGAGTGACAGTGGGGGTTGGGGGCAGTTTGCAATGATCACGTTAAGCCTCATAAAGGCCAAACTAAGTTGAAATAATCAGAGAAGTGACACCACCAGCTTTGTATTTTAGGAAGGTGACAACATCAGGCTGGGGGATGAAATGGAGAACATGACTTTAGAGCAAGGAGATCAGTGATTTAGGCAAGAGGCTGAAGTAGGTTAAACAAGAGTGCCTGGCAAATCAGAGATGTTTTTGTGGTTTCTGGGGAAATGTGGGGTCCCTAGCCCCAGACTTACCTGCTCGCCGTAGGAAAATGGCTTCTCGAGCCTCTGGACTATCCAGGTGACTCCGATCACCAGGGCCAAAGCCAACTGTTGGGAAGGGAGAGAAAAGGATGGTGGAAGGCATCCGCTTTTACCAATCTGCCTGCCCCCACCCCTGCCCCCCCCCCACCTCCTTACTTACCTGGACCTACAAAAGGAGGGCCCACCATGGGAGGAACCACTGTGGCTGCAGCAGCTGCCCGGGCCTCCAGAGTCTGCTGGACCTGTTGGGGAGGAGGACAGGATGAAGGGCTGGCTCAGGGTCCCAAATGTGCCTTGTCTGGCTCAATCAGGGAGACTAATGATTTCATTCTTGGCCCTCTGTATGGGGCTACTTATATGACAACCTATAGGTCTCAGCTAAAATGTTACTTCTCTGGGAGACCTTTAGGATCTCACTAGCTAAAGCTGTTCTTAACACCTGACAGTAGCAACTTCTTTCCACCCTGTTTCACCTTCGCCTTAGCACGACCTGAAATTATGTCCACCCCATTCTCTCCATCTCCCATGCCACCTTCCTGGTCCCAGCCATCAATATTTCCCTCTACAGGCTATGTTCCAAACACAGCCAGAGTGACCTTGTTAACATCTAAGTTAGACCACATCATTCATCTGCTTAAAATCCTCAACGGCTGCCCAACTTGAGTAAAAGCCAAGATCCTCAAAGTGGCTCACAAAGCACTGTTAGAGCTGCTCTCCATCATCTCTCTGTCCTTATCTACTCCCTCTTCCTTCCTGCTCACTCTACTTATCAGACTCTCTTTGCTGTTCCTTCAATATGCCAGTAGGCACCTGTCACAGGGCTCTTGCACTGGCTGTTCTCTCTGCTGGGAATGTTCTTCCCTCAGGTATTGCATGGTGCCCTCCCTCACCTCCTTTGTATTGTTGCTTATATGTCTACCTTCTCAGAAAAGCCTTCCCTGACTATACTGGTAAGTCTGTCTTTAGTAAAAGGTAAACTCCAAAAAGACAGTGATTGTTTTTCTCTGTTTTAGTCAGAGAACATAGGAGTATAGGAGGCACTTGATAATTATGTTGATAGAATGAATAAGTCATTTATTTGTTTTCATTTTAATAGTCTCTCTGTCATTTCACTAGTCACATGTAGCCAGCTCTTGAACACTTGAAGTGAGACTAAGGCATCTGAGAAACTACTTAACTTAAATGTAAATTTTAAATAGACATAAAACATTTCTGTCATTGCAGAAAGTTCTATGAACAACATTGTCTAGAACATAAGCTCCCAAAGGGCTGAACTATTGTCTGTCTTAGTTATTACTGTGTCCTCAGTACTTAGAATGCTGTCTGGCACATAAAAAAATTTGTCATGCTGATTAAGGAGCCAGCCAACTGTTGTGGGCTAGGCATTGTGCTGTCTTTCATGCTTTAGCTCAGCCATACCTGCTGGTATGTGTTGGTTGCGATAATCGGGCGGATTACAGGAGCTGCTGGAACTTGCATTGCTTCTACCGTAGGGACCGTGGGCATCGCAGGCACACCAGTCGGGATCCCGGTTACTGGAGCCCCCAGAACTTCCTGCTCAAACCTGGGGGAGCAGGACAGACACCACAGCTCAAGGCCTCACACCAATGCTGGAACGCTGGGTACATATCACGATAGCGCCTTCACCTCTGTGTCTACCTCTCCCCCCTCCCCGCCCCCACAATCTCGAAGTCCCCCTTCCCGAGGATAGAGCCATATCCCGAGCCTATCGAGGCCTGGAGCCTCCAGGGATCAGCGTCTCTGGTTCTGGGACGGCTTTTATCGCGCCCTGGGACGGCTTTTATCGCGCCCTGTCGCGGGCCTTACAGGGCCATTTCCGCCTCCATCTCCTTTAAGCGTTCCTCGCCACTCTTGCCCGGGATGCCGGCGCCAGGGCCCGGGACCATGGGTCCCCCGGCACCCGGGAGTCCCGGGGCTGGTCCCGCCCCAGCCATCGCTGCTGCCGTCGCTGTCGCTACTTCTACTGCCTCAGCTCAGCCGCCGCGGCCGCCGCCACCACCAGCGGTTTTGCTGTGCACTCTTTGGTTTCGTAAGGCTGGGCGCCCGCTGATGACGTTCAAAGGCGCTGGTAGATGACGTCAAGTTGTCAACGGGGGCCCATTCGGAGAATGAGGTGGGGCTGACAGGACGAACTGACAGAAGAACCTGGGCCTATCCGAGCGCTGCGAAGACGGGCGGCCTACCTTTCACAGAGGAACATGGGCCAATGAGCGCTCAGCAAAGCAAGTTAGCCCCACCCCCAGCGTGGAAACTGGACCTTTGAGAACTCAGGAAAGTTCAGAGGCCCCTCCCAAGCACGGCCGGTGCCGGAAGTTTTTAAACGCACACTGAAATCCGTGCCGCTCCCAGGGTCGGACGAGGCTGGACGGGTTGGCTCCTGCTCTGGGGTAGACAGAAATGCTGCCAGACAGTGACTCCAGAAACATCAAGGACGTGATGGGGGAGCCTAAAAGAAAGCACGCGACCCAGGCTTCCTGGAGGAGGTGACATCTGAAACAAGAAAACGTATGCCAGAGGAAAATGGGCGGTGTTCTGAGGACAGAGACCAGCTCAGAAACAAGCCAAAACCACTGGTCAAATGCGCGAACTTAGAAGGGCGTGTGTGTGGGTTTGGTCTCTGTGTCCTTTCTTGGGACACAGCTGACCCCTCCTTGTTTGTAGTTCTCAAGATGTTTTATGATGAATGTTTTCAGTCATGCACAACAGTAGAGAATAGGAACATGAACCCATGTACCTCACAATTTCAACAGTTGTCAATATTCTACCCTTCTGGGTTCAGCTATACTTCCCTTTTTTTATTTTCTGCTAGAGTATGTTATAGCAAACTCCAGACATCTTATCAATTAATGCGTAAATGTTTTAGCATGTATTTCTAACAGATAAGGACTATTAAAAAAAATCATACCATTTTCACACCTCAGAAAATTACTTCTTAGTCTCATCTAATACCCAGACTGTATTCAATTTTCCCTGTCCCAAAGTCTTTAGACGATAGTACTGTACAAATCATGATCCAAACAGGTTCATAAGTTGCATTTGGCCGGTTGGTCTCTTAAATCTTTTTTTCTTTTCTTCCTGAAAAAACTCAATATTGTTGGCTGCCTTGGTTTCTGAAGTCCCAGTCTGAATCAGCACAAATGAATGAGATACTTTGTTAAAATACTGGCTTTTGTTTGCTTCTGTGCTAGAGATACAGTAAGGAGTGAATTGGGAGACTTTTGTTTTGTTTTGTTTTTACATTATTAAAGTTCATACTTTATTCAGATTTCCTTAGTTTTAATCTAACCTCCCTTTTCTGTTCCAGCATCCCATCAAGGATCTTGTATTACACTTAATCAACATGTCTCCTTAGGTTCCTCTTATTGTGACAGTTTCTTACTTTCCTTGTTTTTGATGACTTTGATAGTTTTGAGGAGTACTGACCAGGTATTTTGTGGATTTGTCTGATATTTTCTCATCTTTTAGACTGGGGTTATGGGTTTGGGGGAGGAAAATCAGAGGTGAAGTGCAATTCTCATACACATAGGGTACGCACTATCAACATAACTTTCCGTTGTTTGTTAACTTTGATCACCTGGTTGAAGTAGTGTTTGTAATAGTTACTGCTCCCCCCTCCCTTACTCTTTGGAAGGAAGTCACTTGCATAGCCCACGCTTAAGGAGCAGGGAGTTACGATGCATCTGCTTGAGGGTAGAATATCTATGTAAATTATTTGGAATTTTGTACAGATTTGTCTGTTTTCCCCCATGTATTTAGTTATTCAATCATAACAGTATGTACTCATGGATTATTTATTTCATATTTTAGGTTATAATTCAATTCTACTTTATTTTGTTGCTCAAAATGCCTTTTTAAAGTCTGAAGTAGTTTTTAATCTGTAAATTTCTCTGTCCTTGCCCCTCTCCCCCTTTTGATTTTTATTTACTGAAGAAACTGGATCGTAGGCCCTGTAGGATGTCCTGCATTATGAATTTGACTGATTCCATTCTCCTAGTTTTGTTCCTCTTGTTCTTCGCAGCCCCCTGCCTCTTTCCTATAAACTTACAGTGACAGCTACAGACTTGATTAGATTCAGTTTTGTTTGATGAAAGAATACTTCGTAGGTATTCTCTTGTTCCATTGTATCCAGTCAGGATCACAGTATCTCATTGCCCCTCTTTTGGTGATGCCAGGATTGATCAGTGGGTCATCCTGTTCCATCCACTTTAAGGTGTCCCATCAACTCTTCCCCTAATAGTTTTAGCAGCCTTGATCATCATTATCTGTACCCATTGCTTCATTAGTTGGCTCCCAAGTCCTTTTGACTTGACCACAGTTGTCTTGGAGGACTTCTTGCTTCCTGGCACAACGTGCCTCATGTTCATTTAGCACATTTCCTATCCTTTGACCAGGAATCACCTGTTTTCCCAAGGATCCTTGGTTCCTTTTAGTGGGAAATGGAATTTAGAGACCACAATCTGGGCACTAGAGTTGCTTATTCTTAATGGATTGTCATTATGTCTAGGCTTTTTCAGTGGCTTTCACTAGGAAATTTTTTTTTTAGAAAAAAGTCATGAGTTCACTTTATTTCCAATTCAAATTAAAGATTACAGGGTACTTACTTCTTTGATTTTTATATTTACCTCTGTGGTGGTTTGGAGATATGTACCCCAGGAAAATATAAACTTAATCCATTTCTGTGGGATGTGAACCATTGAAAATAGGACTTTTTGATGAAGTTACTTTAGTTAAGGTGTGACCCAACTGAATCATGATGGGTCTTAATTCTATTATTGAAGGTCTTACACGAAAGGTCACAGAGAGAGAAAGCGGGGAGAGGAGCCAGAAGCAGGAAGTGAATGGAATCCAGGGTGTGCTGGTTTGAATGTGTTCTGTCCCTCAAAATGCCATTATCTTTGATGTAATCTTGTGTGGGCAGATATATCAGTGTTGATTAGATTGTAATTCTTTGAGTGTTTCCATGGAGATGTGGCCTCACCCATTCTGCATGGGCCTTGTTTAGTTTACTGGAACAATATATGTAAGCTCAGACAGAAGGAGCAAGCTTGCTACAGCCAAGGACACTTAGAAGAATGCACAGAAGCTGAGAGTAGCTGCATATGAGACAGTTTGAAGACAGCCAAAAGCACACTCTTGCTCCGGAGAACTAAGAGAGGATAAACACCCCAAGAGCAACTAAGAGTGACATTTTTGAGGAACTGCAGCCTAGAGAGGAACATCCTGGGAGAAAGCCATTTTGAAACCAGAACTTTGGAGCAGATGCCAGCCCCATGCTTTCCCAGCTAACAGAGGTTTTCCAGACACCACTGGCCATCCTCCAGTGAAGGTACCTGATTGTTGATCTATTACCTTGGGCACTTTATGGCCTTAAGACTGTAACTTTGTAACCAAATAAACTCCCTTTATTAAAGGCGATCTGTTTCTGGCATTTTGCATTCCAGCAGCATTAGCAAACTAGAACATAGGGATATCAGAAGAGGCCGCCATGTGCACTGCCATGTGACAGAAAAGCCAAGGACCAAGGATCTCCGGCAGGCAACCCCGGAATGCCAGTCTTCTGGGAGAAAGCATTGTCTTGATGACACCTTGATTTAGGACTATTCCTAGCCTCAATACTGTGAACCAATAAATTCCCATTGTTTATGCTGTAGCAGCCAGGAAACAAAAACCTCTTTTCATTTACATAAAAATTCTTGATCTCCAATGACATTAAGATAACTATTTACTTTGGTTTAGTAAATATAATTTCAAAACACATACACATAATGGATGCACATTTAAACTATATATTTTTATCAAAATAAAAATATCAGCATAATTACTAACAATAAGACTACAAAATGCAGTTTAAGATTTTATTAGAGGTTTTTTCCCCCTTAGGCTACAGATAGATAGATAGATATAGATACATATACTACTGGAGGTGTTGAGTCAAAATACTGAGTTTTAGTATCACTTGTCACTTAAATTGTTCTCTGGGTGGCTGTGCCACTAACTTGATATCGTTTAGGTTCACTTGTTTAGTTTGTTTTGAATTTTTAGGGATTTGATTTTTCTTTCTTTCAATTTAATTTTTTAATTATGGAAGAAATTAGATATTTCCAGTTGAAACAATGAAACTGTACATTCAGAGATGTCTGGCTTCCATCCCTTTCCCGTCCTTTGTCTCCCTCACTGCATTGATGGCCAATCTTATTACGTTTTGGTTTATCCCTCCATGCTTCTTTTTATGAGTGGGCTTTTATTTACTTAGTATCTCTTTTACTTTTTACAATTTTTCCAAATTTTCAGTTTGAAAACTTTCACACCTTCAGCAAAGTTGAAAAAAAAAACACCTCAATAAACATCCTTAAAACTCATCAGAACTGACCAACTCTTTAATGTTTTGCTACACTTTTGTCCTTAACTATTTGAAAGTAAATTGCAGACAACACCCAATACTTGAACACATATCCTCTAAGAACATTCTTCCACCTAACCACAATACCACATCCTACCAAAGAAATTTACCATAGATACAATAATATTCTCTAATATACAAATTTCCCCATATTCAAATTATCCCAGAGGCCCCAAAAATGTATCTTTCAAAAAAATTTTTAATTCAGGATTCAATCAAGTTCCTGGATTGCATTTGTTTGCCATGTCTCTTTATCTCTTTTAATCCAAAATAGTCCCCACCACATGACTGACAACCTTTTGAAGAATATGGTCCAGTTGTTTGTACAAAGCCTCACAACTTGCCAATAGTGCTGCAATGAAGAGCCCATCTTTTTGTTATTTCACCCAGTATGTCTGTGGGACAGATTCTTAAAACTGGGATTGTTTGGGCATAGGGAAAATGCTCATGTAATCTTACTGGAGAGTTCCCCATAGCTGGTGTTCTATATTACACATCTACTTAAGTATCAGAGTGCTCCTTTTCCTATAGCCTTGCTACATAGAAAGCTGTCAAAATTTTGGGTTTACTTTTTGCAAGTCTGATAGGTGGGAAATGTACCAAGGTATAGTTTCAATTTGCTTTTCTCTTGTGATTGAGTTTGAGCACTTTTTCTGAGAATTGTCCATTCATATATTTTCTGTGGAATTGTTGGGATTTTTCTTTTCCACTTTGATATCATATGTGTTTGTATGTATAGACACATATATATGTGTACATATGCCTATAAACGTTATAGAAGTTGCAAATACTTTTCCCTATTTTTTATTTCTTTTTACTCTGCTCATGTTTTTTTTGCAAAAGTTTATTTTTACATAGTCAAAATTTTCAGTATTTCCTCTTATTGCATCGGAATTTTGAATGATAGGAAAGTTTGCCTTTAAGGAGCTCAGTTCTATCTGAGGGATAGAATAAAGTAAAACACAGTATGCTAGAAGGTAAGATGTGCTATGGAGAAAAACTCAGCAGGGTAGGGGGTTAAGGTCCCACATCTGGAGTTCAGAAGGGAGGTGGGGGCTGGGAACCCAGATGAGGACAGGGAGGAGCGGCCAGGACCAGCTGTGGGAACACTGGAGTGGTGCAGAGAAAAGCAAATGTGCAAAGACTGGAAAAGGGAAAGAGCAGCCAGGATGTAAGAGGAAAACTGGGAGACTACGGGTACTCTACAGCCTGAGAGGGGTTGTAAGGAGGGAGGTTGGATAGCAAGGTTGAAGAACATGAAGGTTCAAGTCTGTCTAAGTTTTTACTGCAATGCCAATAAAATCACCCTCTGTGTTTTTGTTTTCTCTTTTTTCCTTTCTTTTGGAACCAGGCATGTTGAGTATAAAGTTTGTTTCATTTGGGAAAATAAGTTAGAAACCACTGTTCTGACTGGGTGTTTTAGTAAGTGCTATTAGGATGTATGTAAAAAGACAAAATTGGATGCATTTGCTAGGATACATTCCAAATGGCTCCGAGATTTAAATGTAAAAAAAGAAACTATAAGAACTCGAGGACAAGCTCACCTCCTAATAAACCCCAGCTCCACTGCCTCCCCAGTGGTCCTCACATTGGCACATCACATCTCAGGGCCTTTGCACATGCAAAGGGTTTGCCTTTATCTGCGAACCCTTCCTTAGACACCTACAGGGCTCCCCTCTCAACACCTTTACAGAGCTGTGACCTTTGCAGTGCAGCCCTTTATTTAAAAGTACGCTTCCGACACCTTGTTTCATTTTCTCCACAGCAGTTTTTATCTGCTAACATAGTATACATTTTGCTTGTCAATTCTGTCTCCCTGTCCTAGAATGCTAATTTTTGGCATTTTTGTTCAGTGATGTATCCCTAAGGCATACGGGAGGTGCTCAGTTATGTTTTGCTGCTGAATGTGTAAGGGGATGAGGGGAGTTACAGAGGTACTCCAGGGTGGGGCCCAGAGGACCCCATTCTCTTGGGATCAAAGGACAGGAGGTAAAGAATGGAGGAGAGCAGCAGAACTGTGTGAGGGACTGCAGGCATGGGTAGAGACAATGGGCTGACAAATTCAGACGATGCTTTCTTCCTACTGGAGGAGGTGGGGTGTTGGGGTGAACAAATGTGGATCTTGACTCCTGTTTGAGACCCCTCTTCATCTGCACAGCTGCTGCAAGGCCCCCTGGGCCTGGGCCCAGCGCAGCCGCCACTGGGGCAGGGACAGTCCCTGGCAGCGCTCTTCGGAGAGGGCGGCCTGGCCTGGCTGCTCCCACCTGGGGACGGGGATGGTGTCAGAGGGAAGGCCTGGGCCTCGAGACCTGCGCTGGTGTTCCTCCAGGCCATGGCCTGCCGCTCACCAGCCTAAGTCCTGATTCTTCCACCCAGCTTAGCACCCCGGCTTCCATTGTGCTCCCCTCTTACCAGTCCCCTATGGCTCCCTGCAACTGGGGGATTCGCTCCAGTGCCTGTTTCAGCAGGTTTTCCAACCGCTTCAGAGCCTGCCCAAGACTCTCTCTCTGCTCCTTTTCCTGGGATGCTTGGATTTGCAGCAGCTCTGGAGGTGAGAAACCCGGTAGGCAGCATTGAGTCTTCTGGCTTCCTCATACTTCACAGCCAGTGTGTCACTAAGTCTGCAGTCACCCATGGCTCCCAAACCTGCCTCTCCTCCCAGGTCTTTATCTCAAGGGCAACCCCACCATCCCCCAGGCCTCATTCTGGTGACTTCTTCCCTCCTCCTGACAGCTCATCAATCTCCATGGCCCATCCATTCAGCACCCTGGGAGTTTCTCCCTTCCCCTCCGTATTCCCCACACCCCAGCCTCCTTTCTGGGCTTCCGGCCTTAGTCCCCATTCTGGTCCACCCTCCACATGACAGCCAGCCAGAGCGATCTTCCCGAAGCCCAAATCTGATCCTCACCGTCCCCTGCTTAGAACCCTCTGTGGTTCCCCAGTGTCCCCAGGACAGAGTCTGAGCTTTTGAGCGTGGCATTTGAGGGTCTGTATCATGTCGCCTCTGCTCACTACTCCTGGGAAAAACCTAACCTATCCCTGAAGGCCCATACGAGGCATCACCTTTTCTTCCCAGGATCCCTCATCCCAAGGCTTCTTCCTCAGACGGCTCCAGCTCTTCACTCTATTTGTGACCCCGGGGACTGTGTCTGGGTCTAGCCCCCTCCATGTTACCAGAACAGAGAGCAAGTGTGGTTTATCAGTGTGGTCAGTCCTCTTGGGCCTGAATCCTGACCGTCTCATCCTTGCCCTGAGACTTTGCAGGTGACCTCCTCTTTCTGAGCCTCAGCTGCCTGCTGTCAGGTGGAATTATCTGAGCCTTAGGCTAGTGCGGCAGGGGGCAACTGGGGAACTCGGGAGGTGGGGCTGCAGGGCTGGCTGGCAGGCTGGCAGTAGGCCTGGATGAGTGTGAAGAATCAAGGATGGCTGTGGGGTTCTGCCTTCGGCACCTGAGGAGGGTGGGGCCGTTTACTGAGGGGAAATCAGGAGGGGAGGAACAAAATAGCTTTTCAGAACGGAGGGGATCAAAAGTTATGCTACAGACATGTTCAAGTTCAAGCTGCCCAGGAGGTGGGAAGATGGAGCACTATGTCAAGATCATTCCCACTGCTCCTCCACGTGGCTCCCTCACCACAGGCAGAAAGCAGGGTGAGGAGACCCAGGTCTCTTTCTTCCCGGTTTGCTGGTCTCCCCTAACCCCAAATTCATTTCACATCAAGTCACCTCTTCCATCCATTTGCCCCTTGATTCTTTGCTCTTTGCTTCTACACTGGGACAGCCCTGGGGCTGGGCAGCTCTCTCCTCACTCCCCATTGAGCTGGCCTGGTCCGGCACCTGGCAGACACCCAGCGAGTGCTTGCCGAGAGAATCCACGGATGAATGGATGCTCTGAGTCTCCAGTTCCTCACCTGTCAGCTGGGGATGTTAATCATCCCGTCCTTCTGAGCTAAGGACTCAAAGAGATTGTGTGCAGACAACAATAATCGTGACCACTCCGGAGACACTGAGAGCGCTTATCACATGTCATGTACTGTCTGGGTGTCAGTGCCCTGCTGGGACACCTAGCAACTTCCCAGCAACTCTGAAAGGTACTATCTTCATCCCTACTCTCCTGGGGCACACAGATCACACAGCCAGGAAGAGGTGGGGCTGAGAGGAGAAGCCAGGTAGTTTAACTCCATAGCCCAGCTTTTAACCACTCAAGTGTACTTTTTAGTGGTGACAAATAACCACGTGGCCATTTGATGGGCAGTGTAGCTTAGCAGTCTGACCCATGTCAGACAGCCTAGATTCAATTCCCACCATGCTACTTGGGCATGCTGGGTAAGCTCTTGGGGCCTCAGCTTCCTCTGTAAATGGGCAAACAGTAGCACTTTCCTCATGGAGGCGCTGTGCAGATTAAATGAGTAGAGGTATCCGCAGCACTCAGCTCACTGTAAGCATTGTGTAAGCCCTGGGTGGTGTTTGTCACTACTTCTGGAGGCTGGTGGTGCTGGGAATGGGCAGCGGGGCAGGCCTACCCTTGGTGGATGGTCCAGGCGGCAGTCCTGTCTTTGTGCGGAGCAGATCCCAGCACCGGAGACTCCACTGGTCCTGGAGGAACAGGAGGTCCTGTCGCAGAGAGGCGGCCTGCGGGAGAAGCAGCTCCGGGGCCTGGAGGGGAGGGGGGAAGACAGTCACCTTGGATAGGGTAGGGGGGACAGGTCATAGGGGATAGGCACTCACCTTCCCTGCAGGCAGCCCCAGCATGTGGCTCAATGCTAGGAGGCTGGAGCCCCTGGGGGCTGCGGGGTGCAGCTGGTGGATGGATGGTAAGACCGTGGGCAGGTGCTTCAACCTGGGGGGAAGACTCTAAGTTGGGTGGGGGCTGAGCGGAGGGGCAGGTGCCAAGGGCTTGGGTCTAGAGGCCCAGGAACTTGGAGGTGGGTTTTGGGACTAGGATGCTAGAGCAGGACCAGTGACCTGAGGGTGAGCTCTGGTGGCCTGGGATCATGGGAGTCTAGCATTTCTTTTTTGGAGAGGGCCTTGGGCATGAGAGTCATCCATGGGAGAGGATATGGGGGTGTTCCCAGTCTCACCCACTGGGGCTGTGCCGCAGCAGGGTGCCCAGCAGAAGGTGGGGGAGATGCTGGGCTTCCTCCTCTAAACAGCGAAGCAGCTCCTGGCTCTGGGGTGCCACTGCCTCAGATGTGGGGACCACCTTTTGCTGAATCAGAGCCAGCACCTGCAGGAAAGGAAAGGGACTGGAGGGGCAGCCTGAGTCTATCCAGTCCTCTCCCCAAGTACATGGCTCTGCCCTGGGGTCATAGTCATGCCCACCTCAGCCCCCAATGCAACCTGGAGACCTGACCCTACCCAGGCCTCACCCTGACCTCTACCTTACCTCCCCGGGGCTCCGGCGCAGGCGGGTCTTGCTGGCTGAGTTTCCCTTGATGAGCAGACGGATTTGTTCCTGAGTCTCCTCCTGGGGAACCGGGAGGCCTTGGAGACCTGATTTTCCTTCCCACCTTGCAACCTAGGCCCCTAGGCCACAGATCCTGCTTCCTTGTCAGAGTCTCACCCTGTGGCCCTTGCCCTAGCCCCGGTCACAAGGTCACAAGGCTCCAAGCCTTGATCTGTCCCTCACCACAAGCTGGCGCCAGCGTAGGATCCGCTGCTGCTTGGCCTGTAAGTCCTGCAGCAGAAGCTGCCGCTGTCCAGCTGCATTTTCCAGCTCCTGGCTCTGGGCACGCAGGGCCCTGAGCTCCGCCTGCAGCCCACAAGCCCGCAGCCTCAGTGCCAGTGCTTGCCTGGGGGACGAGCAGGGGCGAGCAGATGAGAGGAAGGAGACTGAAACCCATGTTGGGGGAGGAGAGAGATGAGACCTGCATGGATGCACAAGTTGCCACATGCACAGGGAGACGGATTCAAAGGACAGGGAAACAGAGGTGGGAGCAACAGGGGCAGGAGAGTCCGCATCCCAAGACACCTGGGGGAGACAAGGCCTAGAGGCCTCTGTCGGGGGAGCTCCTCACCTCTCCCTGGATCCTAGGGCACTCCTCTCCATCTCCTTCATCAGGCCCTGGAG
This sequence comes from Choloepus didactylus, assembly GCF_015220235.1. Taxonomy (NCBI): domain Eukaryota; kingdom Metazoa; phylum Chordata; class Mammalia; order Pilosa; family Megalonychidae; genus Choloepus; species Choloepus didactylus. Next base: position 19,276,522 of record NC_051333.1, read on the forward strand.
GTGCCAAGTCAGGACTTGATGCTCCTTCAGGAGGGGGCACCGCTGGGCGACCAGCATACCTACAGCCCCCCAACTCTCCTGGGGAGGGGAGCACAGTGTCAGGGTGGGCGTGATTTATGGGGACGGAGGGCTAGAGTCCTGGGGAGGGAGCCTGGGGGTCACCTGGATGAGATGCACCATGGACGGCAGGGCCTGGATGGAGTCTGACTGGTCCGGAGCCTGGGGCCTGGGGTGAGGTGGGCAAAGATGCTGAGGGAGGAGCCTTGCCTCTTGCCTTGGCACTTGGGGGCAGCCAATCTCAGGCTACCACCCAGACTGGGCACTGGTTTCAGTTTCCATCCCCACCACCAGATCACTATGCATGGTCTTGAACCCCTACCCCACCTGCCCTGCCCTGACTCTGGTGCACTCCACCTCACACCTGGGTAACTCCAGACCTCCGAGCCCATCCCCCCTGCACCGGGACCGAATCTCTGCTTCCCGCTCTGCAGCCAGGTGCTCCAAGGCAGCCAGGATGTGGCCCGGAGGGTGGTTTGTCAGCAGTGCCTGGTTGGGGGGAGGGAATGAAGTTAGAGACAGGAGAGGGGCAGGGCTCTGAGCTGGGGACCCATGAAGGTGGGGGTAGGGGGTCAAGAATCAGGTTCTTGCACCCTGAAGTCTGATCAGGGGACTCACCTCCACTGAGCTAAGCCATTGCTGGTAGGAGGTTCCAAAGTGGTCACCACAAGGGGTCCTGTGGGGTTGGGTAGGGGGACAGAGACTGTTACAGGACATATTTATTATCCCACTGAGGCAGGCGGTCACTGTCCTCATTTTACCGATGAAGAGACTGTCCTTGTCTGCTAGACTTGAGTTCCCCAATTATGCCAATATGCCTGCCTTGGCCTTCTGAATCTGCTGTTTACCTGGGACACCCTAAAGATCCATTACCTCAGTTAAACCTCCTCATCAGAGAACCCCCTCCTCCCTGTCCCCCTAAGCTACGTCAGCTGCCTCTTCTGGGCACCCAGAGCCTTCTAGGCATCCCCCCAAATGTCCTAATCACCTGGGTTGTCACATACACTACTCAGCCGGGAAGCCTTGTCAGAGCAGGGCCTGGAGCTGACAGCCCAGAAGCTCAGTGTCTGAGGAATTAACCAACAAGTGACTCCCAAAGCCCAGGCTCTTTGCAGGGTCACTGGGGGCCCAGGGATACTCACAGGACGCTGCCTCCTTTAGCCTGTGGAATCAGGAGGTTCTCTAGGAACTCAGTCCGGAGGGTGCAGACTGTTCGGACATCATGCTAGGGAGAAGAGGACGGGGCAGAAGAGGGAGCCAGGGGTCCAGCGGATCTCAGCATTCCCTCCCCTTCTCCTGTGGCCCAGGGAGGACCCTTACCAGGACCACAGGCTCCAGGCCCAGGGCAGCTGATGTCAGGGGTCCAAAGGTCACATCTACTTTGGCCTTCCTGGAGAGAGGAGTGCAGTTGGAGCTGGGATCCCTGGGAGAATAGATGTCTGTGTCCCTTCTCCCCTGCCCCACTGGCCAGCAAGATGGGTTACTCGGACCACTAAGTGACCATCGAAGATTAGGCCACTGTCATCTCTTGCTTGGACAACTGTGCTAGTTTCCTCACTGGTCTCCCTGTTCCCACCTCCAAGAGTCTGTTCTCCACCCAGCAGTCAATGATGCTGTTGAAATCTAAGGCATCCTGTTAAAATCTAGGGCAGATCACGTCACTGTTCTGCTCAAAACCCCCCGAAACAACGTGATATTACCCATCACACTCAGAATAATGACAATGGCTAAGAGACACTCCTCTAAACACCTTATACTTCCCCACTCTATTAGAGAGGTATGCATGTTATTCCCATTCTATGGATATACTGGGTTGAATAGTGTCCCCCCAAAATTCATGTCCACTGGAACCTCAGAATGTGACCTTATTTGGAAATAGGGTGTCTACAGATGTAATGAGTTAGGATGAACCTTAAATCTAATGGCTGGATATTCAGGCACACACCCAGGGGAGACAGCCATGTGTAGACGGACGCAGAGGCTGGAGTGGTGCAGCTCCAAGCCAAGAAATTCCAAGGGTAGCCGGCAACCACCAGAAGCTAGGAAGAGGCATGGAGGAATTCTTCCCTAGAGCCTTCAGAGGGAGCACGGCCCTGCCAACACCTTAATTTCAGATTTCTGGCTTGAAATTTATAAGAGAATAAATTTCTGTCATTTTAAGCCACCCAGTTTTTGGTAATTTGTTATGGTAGCCCTAGGAAAGGCAAATGATAGATCTCAGAAATTGAGGCACCAAGAAGTTAAAATAGTCTGCCCAAGGTCACACTGCTGTTAAGTGATCAAGCCAGGGATGGAGCCAGAGTCTCAGAGCAAAATTTCAATGCCTCCCTGGCGCTCTGTCTACTTCTCCAACCCCACCTCCTCATGCTTACCCTCTCGGCTAGGAAACTTGAGTTGAACTGGCCCCATGGCATCCTTCCCCCATTCTAGGCTCAGGGCCTCTGCTTTTGCTGTTCCTTCTCCATGGGAATTCCTCCCTTAACTCAAATGTCACTTCTTTGGCAAGGTCTTTCCTGACTACCCTACCCCCAGTAGCATCTCCCCTTCCTTTCTTCATAGCACTTATCTCTAACCAAAATTATAGGATTTATTTGTTTGCTTCCTAGTTTACAATCTATCCCCCACCCACCCCCAAATCAGAGTGTGAGCTCCATGAGGGCAGTGACTTGCCCCTTGCTGCTACATCCCCAGCGCTGGTGTGGTAGACATAGAGTCAGCACCATTCTAGGCACTGGGGATACAGTGGTGACTGATGATAAATATCTCTGGGCTCATGGAACTTAAATCATAAGGGGTGGGAGCTCAGAGTTCTGGGATCTCAGACGGGGTTGGGACAGGGCCCTAGGGTTCTTAAAGGAGAATGTCTGACCACCCATCCTGGTGAGGGCTTGTGCCTGGGTACCCGAGACCCACCTTTCTATGTCCTGCAGGCGCCTGAGCTGATTCTGCAGCCGCTGTATGGGATCTTGGAGCTTGTGCCGCTGTCTTTGCACGGCCCTGGCTTGGGCCCGGAGGAGGAAAGCACGACGCTGGGTATCTCGCATGTTTTGCAGTGCCTGCTCCATGGCAACATCTGTGGGAGGAAGATGGTCACCATAAGCACCACTCCCACCCAGGTGTCCCCTGCCCATCTGCCCAGACCCACAGGTCACCCTGAGCCTCAGTATCTCGCTCCATCAGCTCCAAGCTCTGGTCTAATTCCTGGATCTCAGCCTGCAGGCGGGCAACAGTGGCTTCCAGCTCCGATTTCCGACGGGCCTGGTGGGGTTAGATACAGGGTCAGACACACATCGGGCTTAGGCTTAGCTTGGCCTGACAGCACCCTGGGGAGGGGGCCTCAGGTTTCTCACCCTGACTGGGAGGGATGGCAACAGGTTTTCTAAGCAATTTCTGTCCCCAACACAGATCTGCACCCAGAAGAGCACCAAAGCACTGACCTGGTCCTCTCTCCCCTCCTTGTTCTGCCTCACCCATCCTCACAGCCTATTTCCTGAGTCTGCCCTGATGACACTTGCATCTCTGCCTTCTCCTCTCACCAGTCTAGATGCCTCATTATCTATACCATCCTCATTCCTCACTCCTGCCCCCTCAGCCCCACCCATGTCTGTCTCTCCTTTGAACTGTGCAGGGAATGCAAGGATCAGGGCTGTCTTGTGAGTCAGTATCCCCAGCATCATCCAGCACAAAGCTGGGCCTATAGCAGACAACATACAAGTCCTTTTGAGATGAGGGACGATCTTGTAGCACTTGCTTCTCACCTCTGGACTGTCCTGGTGGCCATACCTGAGGAAATAAGGCCAGAGTCAGGGGATGACATGTGCTTCCATTGGGGGAGGGCAGGAAGTGTGAGTCTGGTTGGGGACAGGGCTAGATGGGACTGGGGAAAATAGGAAGGGCTAGCTTTGAGGGCCAGTTACCAGAGCAAGTTTCCCCGAATCTTCTTGACACTCCTGCAGCAGAGAGGGAGGAGAAAGAGTTACTGTGGGACTCATCTGTGGCTTCTCCCTCACCCCGGTCTACCTCATCCAGTCAGACTCACCTCTGACTGTGCACGTGCCGCAAGATGTAGGCCCAGATATCAGCCCCCTGGCCCAGACACAGCCTGTGGGGACAGTGTGTGAGGGTCTGCCTGGGGTATCACACAGGGTGGAAGATCCTCATTCCTGGACTGGTGGGGGTGGGGAAGGGGCAAGATCCTCCCTCCAGGGGAGTTTTCAGTCAAGGAGAAGGTAAGCTTCTCATTGGGTGGGGTCCTGCCTTTCTTGTAGGAGAGGGTTACTGCCAGTTACTTCCAGAGGTGGCAGTGAAGGTGTGTGACCAGGTGTGGGTCATCGCTCCTAGAGACACAATCCTCAAGGAGGTGGCTTTTGCTACCTCTAGGAGTCCTCATTCACTGGCTCTGTGTTTGTGTATATGCACACGCCTGCTACAGGGCCATCCTTACTCTGGAGATCCTATTTTCACAAGGGGAGAGGGTCTTCACTAACTCGTGGAGGATTCTCACTGGTGCCAGGGATCTGACTCTGGATGGGCATCAGAGGATGGGAATGTGGGGTTCACCACCAGGACGGCCAGGATCCTCTTCCTGGACAAACTACTCCCAGGATGGGGCGCCCTCAATGGGGCAGAGGGGAGGGAGGCGCGTTCTCCATGAGGATTGGGGTCCTTACTTCCGGACACCCTAATTCCAGAGCGGAGAGTCTTCCGTCCAGGGACGGCTCTCACCTGCGCAGTGTCGCCTCCGGGGCCCGGGCCGCCGCAGGCGCCCCCATCTCCTCCGCCGCCCAACAACCCAGTTCCCGCGCTCCTGGTACAAGCTCCATGACTGCGCCGCGGCTGCCGCGCCCTCTTCAAGTGCGGCGCCCGCCTCTGACGTCACGAATGCGCCAGCAGGAACGTCATCGGTTGCCCAGCGGACTGCTGGCCCCGGGCGCTGCACCGTCTCGGGTGCTGGAACATGAAGAGGGATGTGAAGAAATGGTGGGGTCCACTCGCCTTCCGCCGTCCTCCACCTCATTACCCGTGCTCAGTTGCAGCTAAGAGGCAAAAGGTCCTTAGTGGTAGCTTTGCGGATAACACAAAAGGAATCGAGATTTTCCCTTGATTTTCTTGACAAAAAAAATGAGGACGAGAACCAGGTAAAGGGATGCCGGTCTTAGTACTCCTTGATTTGAGGAACGGGATGTCTCATGTGGAGATGGGAGCCAGAGGGCACACAGCATGATCCTAGTATCTTCCTGGCACGCATTCCTTAAGGTATTCATTCTTGCATTCCATTCTCTTAACATCCATGGGGCATCTGCTGTCCTGGGTGATGTGTTGGGGACACCGTGGTGACCGAGACTGCCCCGATCCCCAGTTGGGGGATGGTGGGATGATGGCTGCATCACTAGATAGGGATGGTACAGAATAAATACTAGGATGGGTCGATTTGGTACACAGGGAGTATGAGAGGTCTGTGGGATGCCCTAGAAAACACTGGATATCAGGGCTGGAGTTGTGGAAAGCCCACTAGCCTAAGGCAGAGATCTAGATGGGTTGTGGGGAGTAGGTGTGAGGTCTAGAGCAGAGGAAAAGTCAGTCCCATGTAGATCCCTAAGAAATGCCAATATTTAGGGACCTTTCAATCAAATGCTTGCTTAAGTCACCACTTGTGTCTGTGTCCCGTTCAAAGCCTGAATCAGAGTGGGCTCTCTAAATAGCTGTTGGATGAAGGAATTGGGGAAAGGTGGTGGGGTGACAGTAGAGCTTGGAGTCCAAGGAGGAGGCAGAGAAAACAGTGCTGGACCAGGGTGGGGCTGTGGGGCAGGGAAGAGGGAGTGTGGAAGAGAAGCTCAGGAGGCTGAGTGGACGGGTCATGCGTTTGATGGGCTGTGGAGGGGAGGCATTCAGCGTGAGGACAGAGCTCTGTCCTGGGGATTGGGTGGGGCAGACCTTGAAAAGGGAAGACTACAGAAGGAGCTGTTTTGGGCAGATGCTAAGGACAGTGTGGGATATTATGGATATGGGAGACCAGGGGGCCACTGAAGGGAAGGCTCAGGGCTCTGGCACAGGGACTAAGGGGCAATGTGGTTACCACTGAAATAGCAGGTTTGGGGGAGTAGCAGCTTCAAGTGCTTCTCAAGGACCCAAAAGCAAAAGAGAGTACCAAGAGCTGATGAAATCCTGCTGGGCTTCTTGGAAAGACTGGCAGCTGGGGCTCCTTGATGTTTGGTTTCTCAACAGCTGCCATTTCCCCCAAACATCTCCACTCTTCTGCCCTGTGTGTGGGGGGGTGTTGGACTATTTTTATCAATTAGACATAATATCTGCTGTGAGTCCATGCACTTTTTTGAGGGGGGAGGGGGTTGAGCATGTTTGAGACCTTTGAAAAGTATTGGCTGAGGGCTGAAACATTGAATGTTTAATGAAATTACTAATAATTATATGTAAATATGAAAGGATTCTGAATGGAATTTTCCCTTTGACTTGGATAGATGGTTGAAGCCAAATAAGAGAACCACAACTGATAAGTACCAGTGTCCCTCAAGCCCCTCAACTCTAAAAAAGGGTGCCCAGGGGTTGGTAGACACATCCTTTCAGGATATCTAAGGGAGCACTGGTCATGTGACCATCTCCCCAGCAGCCACGTGACTATTCCTGCCACTCTTCCTGCAGTCTGTGTGTGATGGTTTTGTAATGTGTCAACTTGACTAGGTTGAATGAACTATATTTCCTAGAATTCTCTTCTCTGTATGCTTCCATTTAGAGTGGCCAAAAGACAGAGGTAAGATTTAGGGGTCAGAAGTAAAGCAGCAATGTTTTCTAGATCAATAGGTTGTTGCTTATCTGCTGGTTCATCATGTTGGCGTGGGGCAACAACCTGGCCTGCAATTGTTCTACCTTCCCCTGGATCCTCTTTCAGTGTCTCCAGTTTGTGGGCCAAGTGTGTATCTAGCTTCATGATGAAGGGTGCGAGCTTCTCCAGCACTCATACCACCATGGTCAAAGGCAGTGAGAACTGCCAGCTTATGCTTGTTCCAGTTTGTCCTTGCTTTGCTCCACTTTATACCCACCTTCTCTTTCTAACTGCCTGCTCTGCGGACTTCAAGCACCAGCATCAGATGCTAAAACAAGAATCTTATGCAGACTGCTTAACTAGCTCCCACACATGCATAAGGTCAAACACCTGTAATGTATTTATCATCTCTCATATATGTCTCCTAATGGTTCCATTTCTGTGACTGAATCTGACTGATACAGTCTGTAAGCAAAGACTTTTGATATCCGAGAAGTCATGGTTACTGCAAATTGATTTTGGAGAAGAGGGTGCTGTGGCTTTCCTCCTCTACTTTCCATGGAGAAGAGGAGGCCTTCTCTACCCCCAAATAAAGCTATGTCCCTGCTAAAAGGTGAGTTTGACATCATATTCATAGGAGAAGAAAATGCAATCAAGTTTATATCTCCACTGTTTTCAGCCTGTTCAATATATGTGGCAAAATGATTTTGGTCCCTACACTCATCTTTGCTTGTAGCTTGAGGAAATCATGGTCAATGGCTTGTTTAAAATCAGAATAAACTCACAAAAACAGTCAGAATCAACTTTTTCAGAACTCTGGAATCTAATAGAAAGCTTGAAACAACCATGGTAACATTTAATGAAGAAAAAACAGCTGAATTTCAGTAAAAGAGCCCTGTGGTGTTTTAACTTACCCAGTTATATCCTCCACTCCCAAGCTCAGTGATGGCATTGGAGAAAGAAGCTTGTATTCTGGGTGCACGTTGCTGGTACTAGAGGGAGCAATATGGGTCTGGTCCCTGAAGGATCAGATCAGTGGCTTGCCTTTGTTGTCCCTGCCTTGGAGCTTCCCCAGGGCTGAGGTGGCTTTTCAGGTGACCTTTGTTGAAAGCATTTAAAGGCAAATGTATTAGCCTCTGCTGCCTGGAGCAAGGGATAACAATTGTGGCAAGCAATAGACAGACCAAATATCCTTGGAAGGAAGAGTCTGGGGAAGAAGATATTAGGATAATCAGGGCTGTGAAAAAGCTCCTGCATATTTCAGGGAATCTAGAAGGCACAGGGCTGGATGTATTCTCAGAAAAGACCTGAGAGGACCCTAAGCTGCCACTCCTGGCTGACCTCAGGCTCAGTGCTATTAGGAAGTGAAGGCTAACATAGAGTTGTAAACTGCCTGGCTAAGTGTTGAAGGAGTGCCCCAACAGAGCCAATCTGCAAAGACTGGGAGAGGTTTTATTTTTTTTTTCCCTCCAGATGTCTAAGGAAATTTCTGTTAAATCATTAGCTGACCACTATGCTAATGGAACAGAGATTTCAGAGGCCCTTCATAACAAAGAATATACGCTTTAAAAAGTTAGTGCAGAAGAGTGTCTAAACAAACAATTACAACAAGCAGCAACAGCAAACCTTGAGGAGAGGTGAGAATCTGATTTTCAAACTTCTTACATTATAACATTCAAAATGTATAGTTTTCAACAAAATATTTGAGGCATGCAAAGAAACAAAGTATGGCTCATTCACAGGAAAAGATAATTTAATAGACACTGTCCCTGAGGAAACCTAGACAAAGACTTTAAATAAATTCTTTTAAATATGCTCAAAGCCCTAAAGGAAACTATGGACAAAGAACTAAAGGAAACCAGGAGAACAATGTCTCGCCAAGTAGAGAATGTCAATAAAGAGATAGAAATTGCAAAAAGAACCAAATAGAAATTCTGGAGTTGAAAATATCTGAAATGAAAAATTGACCATAGGGGTCAATTCTGCAGAATTGAGCAGACAGAAGAAACAATCAGCAAACTTAAACACAGGTACATTGTGAGTATCCAGTCTAAGGAGCTGAAAGAAAAATGAACAGAGCCTAAGAGACTTGTGGGACATTATCAAGCATACCAACATATACATAATGGGAGTTCCCATAAGAGGAGAGAGAGAGAAAGGGGCAGAAAGAATATTTGAAGAAATACTGGCTGGAAACTTCCCAAATTTGATGAAAGACATGAATCTACACATTCAAGAAACTCAACAACTTCCAAGTAAGATAAAATAAAATAGATCCAAACTGAGACAGATTGTCATCAAATTGTTGAAAAACAAAGACAAAAAGAGAACCCTGAAAGCAACCAGAGAGAAGTGACTCATCATGTACAGGTGATCGTCAATAGAATTAATGGCCAATATTTCCTCAGAAAGCATGGAGACCAGAAGGCAATGGGATGACATATTTAAAGTACAGAAGTAGAAAAACTGTCAACCAAGAATTCTATACTTGGAAAGACTGTCCTTCAAAACTAAAGGAGAAATTACGCTATTCTCAGATAAAAGTTAAGGGAGTTTGTTACCCCTAGACCTGACCTACAAGAAATGCTAAAGGGAGTCCAGGCTGAAATGAAAGGTGTCACCGGTTCGACTCTGCATCTCAAACCTGTGATCTCCATTAGAAGAGGCCTGAGCCTTATCAGGTTGTGATTCAGTCAGTTTGGTCTTCATCAAGTAATCTCCCATTCAATTAAGAGTATAGGGACAGGCAATAGTTTAAAAGTAAAGAGCACTCAAGAAAAGAATTCTCCTTCATACCGACTATGTGTCTAGGTGATGTTGCTCAGCAGAAGAGGGGGGTCCTCTGAGTCAGACAGCTCTGAAGGGCAGCAGTGATTTGTTGTCTTTTGTAGCCCCAGGGTTTGTCTTATCTATGGCTAGCAAATGTCTTCTATTTCCTTATTGATCTTCTGTCTAGATTGTCTATCCATTATTGAAAATGGTGAATTGAAATAATAAATCTATAGCCTTCTTTCATTATTGAAAGAAGAAATCTATAACCTGGGTAATCCATATCTATTTTTCACAGCTTTAATGTATATATAATTCACATACCATACAATTTACTAATTTAAAGTGTACAATTTAATGTTTTTTAATATATTCACAGAGCCATGCAATCATTGCCACTATCAATTTTAGAACATTTTCATCACTCAAAAAGAAATCCTATATCTATTAGCAGTCACTCCCCATTTCTCCTAAATATCTCCAGCCCTAGGCAACCACTTCTCTCTATATATAGATTTTCCTATTATTGATATTTCACATAAATGGAATCATAATATATGGCTTTCTGCAACTGGCTTCTTTCACTTAGCACAATGTTTTCAAGATTTATTTAAGTTGTAGATTATATTTACTAAAGACATTAAATCTATAGCCAAAAACCTTCTTAAAAAGAAAACTCCAGGCCCAGCTAGCTATACTGGGGGATTTCAGCAATCACTTGAGGAAGAAATGATACCAATTCTACACAAACTCTTCCAGACAGTTGGATTCTTCTCAACTCATTTTGTGAGGCCAGAATAAAGATGATACCAAAACCAGAGAAAGGCATTATAAGAAAAGAAAAAACTCCAAGTCAGTGTATCTTATAAATATAGATGCAATATACCTCAACACAATTTTAGCAAAATGTACCCAATGATATATAAAAGGTAATATATCATTCAGGATTTATTGCAGAAATGCAAGATTGATTTAAAGTTTAATATCAAGCAATGTAATTCACCACATTAACAAACTATTTCAAAAAATACCAACGTGATTGTATATAGAGATGTAGAAAAAGCATGTGACAATGCCCAACATCCACTTCTTGTAAAAACTCTCACTAAACTAGGAATAGGAGGGAACTTACTCAGCTTCATAGACCTGTAGATAAACGAGGTACAGTTACTCTCATACTTAGTGGTGAAGGATTGAATGCTTTCCCCTAATAACAGGAACAAGACAGGGCTGTCCACTCTCACCACTTCTATTCAACATTGTATTGTAGGTCTTAGTCAGTGCAATAAAGCAAGTTAAAGAAATGAGACCTGTTATATTGGAAAGGAAGAGGTGAAAGTGATGGAGTGATTGTTTATGTAGAAAACCTCTTGGAATCAACAAAACAACTAGAAATATATGTGAATTAAGCAAGTTTGCAGGATATGAGATCAATATACAACCATCCATTTGTATTTCTATTTACTACCAATTAAATCTGAAATTGAAATTAATAAGTACTATTTACAATCATGTTAAAATATTAAATACTTGAGGATAAGTCTGACAAATGATATGCAAGGCCTATACATTGAAAACTACAAAACACTGCTGAGAAAAATTAAAGAACTAGATAAATGATAGCTAGAAGGAAATAACTGACATGGTGGAACTGTAACTCATAATATTCTGTGAAATTTGCTCTCTAACTACTTGTTAAATCGTACTTTGAAAGTTATCATTTTTCTTTATGTATTATACTTCACAATAAAAGAAGAACTTAAATAAATGGAGAGAGCTTAAATAAACGGAACTTAAATAAATCCATGTCCATAGATTGAAAGACAAATGTTGAAGCGTGAATACTCCTCAAACTGATCTGTAGTATCAATGCAATCCCAATCAAAATCCCCTCACGTGTTTTCTGTAGAAATAGATTAGCTTATTAAATTTATTTGGAAATCAAAAGGACCTAAAATAGCCAGAAAAATGTTGCAAATGAAGAGCAGAGTTGGAGAACACACACTGTCTTTCATCAAGACTTGTTATAAAGTTGCCATAATTAAGACAGTGAGGCATTCACATCAACACAGACAAATAGATCAATGGAAAATAATAGACAGCCCAGAAATATGTGAACTAAACATATGTGAACAGTTGAGTTTTTAAAAGGGTGCAAAGGGGAGTGCCACCAAGATGGCGGAGTGAGAACTTCAGGGTTCCATGCCTCCAAAGGAGCTTTAAACAGCTAGCAAAAAACTGACAGAACCATCTTCCTCAGAGCTCCAGAAAACAGTTAATGGTTTGCAGTGCCTGGTAAAATGAAGAATGAAGAAAAAGGTAATTTAAAGATAGTAGGAAAGCTTCATGGTGTTGTTGCTGGCCACTCCCCCACCCCTCCTCAGCTCAGTGTTGGGTCAGCTTGTGTTCTCAGTGCACATTCCTGGTCCTGGTTCCAGAGGGAGCAGAGTAACCCCTATGTGCATACTGGGGTGCATGTATGTATGTCTGTACCAGTCTGTTGGCAACCTGAAGGAATGAACTAGGACGCTTGTTTCTGGTTTGCCATCCCAGAACTTGCCCTGCATGCGGAAGCTTGTAGGCCGCTAAATAAGTAGGAAACACTCAAATTGCAGCAGCCTTGGGCAAAGGATTACTAACTTTGGTCATATGATAGAGCACCCAGGACCAGGAAGAAAGACTATTTCATAGGAAGAAAGCAGGCATTTGGATTGTGTAAATGGGGGAATTCCAGAGGCTAGGACTGCATGCCCAGGCTGAAACACATGCTCAGAAAAGACCAGAGAGGACCCTGCCTTTTTGCCTTGAGCTTTTCTTTAGTTTCATTGTTAAAAGAGCTAAGCTTTTCTTTAGCTTCATTGTTAAAAGAGCTAAGCTCTGAAGGAGAGCACCAGCCAACACAGAGCCAAGCTCTAAAGACAGAGATAGGCATTTTTGTTTGCTTGTTTGTTTGTATCAGCTTCTGGCATTCAAGGAAATCTCTGTCATATCCTTTACTAGATACAAGCTTAAGGACCTGTGGCAATTTGGATGTATTATGTCCACCAAAATGCCGTGTTCTTTGATACAATCTTGTAGGGACAGACATATTAATGTTGATTAGGTTGGAAATGATTGAATGTTCCCATGGAGATGTGACTCAATCAACTGTAGGCAAGACCTTTGATTGGATAATTTCTATGGAAGTGTTACTCTGCCCATTCAGGATGGGTCTTAATTAAATCACTGGAGCAGGTAAGAGTAACATTTTGGAGAGCAACTGAGAGTGACATTTTGGAAGAGCTGCAGCTAAGAGAGGACAAAACACCCCAAGAGAAACATTTGGAGAATGCCATTTTGAAAAGCAACCTGGGAGCAAGCGATGCCAGCCACATGCCTTCCCAGCTAACAGAGGTTTTCCGGACACCAGTGGCCTTTCTCCAGTGAAGGTACCTGTTGTTGATGACTTACTGTGGACACTTTATGGCCTTAAGACTGTAACTTTGTAACCAAATAAACCCCCTTTATAAAAGCCAGTCCATTTCTGGTATTCTGCATAACAGCAGCATTAGCAAACTGGAACAGGACCAGACACCGCAGAGACTAAATTCCATTAAAATATTCAGTGTGCAACAAAAACTTGCAAGGTATACAAAGAAACAGGAAACTGACTGATCCAAAGGAGCAAGATAAATATCAGAACCCATCAACAAAGAAAATTAGATTTTGGACATACCAGAAAAAGACTTTTTACAAAAATGGTCTTAAATATGCTCAAAGAGCTAAAGGAAAACACAGAGGAAGAACTAAAGGATATCAGGAAAATGATTTATATACAAAATGAAAATTTCAGTAGAGAGAAATTATAAAAAGGAACCAAATAGAAATACTGGAGCTGAAGACCTCAATAACTGAAATAAAAAATTCCCTAGAGGGTTTCAATAGCAGTTTGGAGCTGGCAGAAGAAAGAATTGGTGAACTTCAAGATAAGACAATTGAAATGATTCATTCTGAGGAGCAGAAAGAGAAAAGAATAAGGAAAAGTGAATGGAGCCTAAAATACTGTGAGACACCATCAAACATATCAATATACACATTACAGGAGTCCCAGGAGAAGAAAGAGAGAAAGGGGTAGAGAGAACATTCAAAGAAATAATAGCTGAAAACTCCCCAAATTTAATGAAAGACACGAATATACATATCCAAGAAGTTCAGTGAACTCCAAATAGGATAAACTCAAGGAGATCCGTGTACAGGCACATTTATAATCTGTGGGATGCCAAAGACAGAATTCTGAAAGCTTTTAAGAAAGAAGTAATGTGTCATGTGCAAAGGAGCCTCAATAAGATTAAGCATTGATTTGTCATCAGAAACCATGGAAGGAAGAAGGCAGTGGGATGACATATTCAAAATGCTGAAAGAATAATTGCCAACTAATCTGGAAAAACTGTCTTTAAAAAATGAGGGAGAGATTAAGATTTCCTGTATTTTAAAAAGCTAAGGAAGTTTGTCACCACTAGATCTTCCCTACAAGCAATGCTAAAGGGAGTTCTTCAGATTGAAAGGAAAGGGCACTAGACAATAGATCAAAGCTACATAAAGAAATAAATATCTCCAGTAAAAGTAACTTCATGGCTATTTATAAATGCTACTACTATTGTATTTTTGCTGTGTAATTCTACTTTTTACTTCTTACAGGATCTAAAATGCAAATACTTAAAAAGTGATGTTAAATCTATAGTTTTGGACACACAATGTATAAAGATGTAGTTTATGATAAGAACAACATAAAGGTAGGGGGATGGAGGGGTATAGGAACAAAGTTGCTGTATGCTATTGAAGTTAAGTTGGTATGAAATCAAACAAGATTATTTAGATCTATGTTTCAGTTTGCTAAGGCTGCTGGAATGCAATATACCAGAAATGGGCTGGCCTTTACAATGGGGATTTATTAACATACAATTTACAGTTCTTAGGCCATGAAAATATCCAAATTAAGGCATTAACAGGATGATACCTGGACTGTGAAGAAAGGTTGGTGGCACCTGGGACTCCTCTTCACATAGGAAGGCAACATGGCCAGTGTCTGCTGGTCCTTTGATCCTGGGTTTCATTGTTTTCAGCTCCTGGTTCCAGTGGCCTCCTCTCTGAGCTTCTGTGTGTCCTCTCCCAGTGTCTCTGAGGCTTTTTCTCTAAGCTCTCTCGGCCTTTTCTGCTTTTTATTCTGTCATAAAGGACTCCAGTAAAGAATTAAAATGCACCTTGAATTGGGTGGGTTACATATCCATGGAAACAAACTAATAAAAAGGTTCCACCCACCGTAGGTCTGTCTGCACCCACAGGAATGGATTAAAAGAACATGGCCTTTTCTGGGGTACATAACAGCTCCAAACTACCACAATCTAGGAAGTAAAATTTAAGCCCCTTGGTAGCCACCAAGAAAAATACCTGAAAAATATTCACAGAAGGAAATAAAGGACTCTAGAGGTTTCACTACAAAAGATCCACTAAATATAAAAGTAGGCAGTAATGGAATAATTGAAGGACAAAAAATGTATAAGACTTACAAAAAACCATTATAGCAAAATGGCAGAAGAAAATCCTGCATTATCAGTAGTTACTTTAAATGTAAATGGATTAAATTCTCCAGTCAAAAGGCAGAGATTGGCAGAATGGATAAAAAGCATAACCCAACTATATGCTGTTTACGAGAGACTCACCATAATTTCAAAGACACAAGTAGGTTGAAAGTGAAAGGTGACAAAAAATTATTCCATGTAACAGTAATCCAGAGAGGACTGGGGTGCCTATACTAATATCAGATGAAACAGTGTTACAAGAGACAAAGAAGAACACTACATATTAACGAAAAGGTCAATTCATCAAGAAGATATAATACTTTTTTGTTTTTTTAATGCAATTTTATTGAGATATATTCACATACTATACAATCATCTGAAGTGTATGATCAGTTGTTCACAATATCATCATATAGTTGTGCATTCATCTCCACAATTTTTGAACATTTTAATTACTCCAAAAAATAAAAATAGAAGTAAAAAAAGAACACCCAAAACATCTCATACCCCTCCCCCCATTATTCATTTACTTTTTGTCCCCCTTTTTCTACTCACCTTTCCATACACTGGATAAAGGGAGTATGAGCCAGAAAGTTTTCACAATCACATGGTCACACCATATAAGCTATATAGTTATATGATTGTCTTCAAGAATCAAGGCTACTGGGCTGCAGTTCAACAGTTTCAGGTATTTCCTTCTAGCTAAAACTAAAAAGGGATAGCTATATAACACATAAGAATAACCTCCAGAGTGTCCTCTCAATTCCATTTGAAATTTCTCAGCCACTGAAACTTTATTTTGTTTCATTTCTCTTCCCCCTTTTGGTCCAGAAGTCTTTCTCAATCCTACAATGCTGGGTCTTGACTCATCCCTGAGAGTCATATCCCTCATTGCCAGGGATATTTACACCCCTGGGACTCATGTCCCACACAGCAGGGAGGGCAGTGAGTTTACCTGCAGAGTTGGCTTAGAGAAGCTACATCTGAGCAACAGAAGAGGTTCTCTGGGGTTGACTCTTAGGCACAGTTATAAATAGGCTTAGCCTCTCCTTTGCAGTAACCTGCTTCATAAGGGCAAGCCCCAAGATCAAGGGCTCAGCCAACTAAACTGGTAGTCACCAATGCTTGCAAGAATATCAGGAATTCCCCAGGAGGGGAAGCTTGATATTTCCACATTTTCCCCCAGTCCAAGGGGGCTTTGCAAATACTTCTTATTCTCTGCCCAAATTACTCAGGAATGTATTGGGGCTTCATCCTAACCTGTACAAACCAACCAGATTCAAAGTTCCATGTAATTATGGTGTATGAATAAACTGACCATACAAGTTGAATTACATAGTGTGCTACAGAAAATAAAGATTTTGCACCAAATAAACATCTCTTCCTTTGGTCTCAAATAGAAGTTGAAGTTTTAAAACACAGTCAATATCATCCTTTACCCTTCAGTCTGATTTAACTTAGTACCAAAGAAGTCTATTTCATTCATATCTCTAATTGAATTCTCATCTGATTTTTAGCCTTTTTAACCATTGCTGGATGGGGTAATGCTGACATTCATAGCTGCCAAACCCTGGTTCTGAGTCTCAGGTGTCACACAGATACCCAAAGTTACAGGGACTGACTAGGTTATATACAAACAGCTCAGCATCTCAGAATTCAGAAATAACTGTTACAACTCATGAATGGATGTGACTACTATAGGAGCTTTCAGTCTAGGAACCTTTACAGTAAGCCTTCCCCTGATAACCTATACTCTCAGATTCAATTCTCAGAATTTGCACATATAGTTAGTCCATATTAGTGAGGTGTTATAATGTTTTCAATTCTGGCTGATTTCATTCAACATATTGTTCTTAAGGTCCATTCACCTAGTTGCATACCTCAAAATTTCATTCCTTCTTGCCTCCATCAGTATTCCATTGTACGTATACACCACAGTTCACCATTCTGGTTATCTGTCAATGTACCCTTAGGCCACCTCCATCCATTGAAAATCATGAATACTGCTGCCATAAACACTGGTGTGCAAATGTCCATTTGTGTCCCTGCTCTCAGTTCTTTCAAGTATATACCCAATAACAGGGGTGCAGGACCATATGGAAAACCCATTCTTAGCTTCCTGTGGAACCACCACATTGCCTTCCAGATGGGCTGCACCATTCTACTTCCCCACTAACAGGGAATAGGTACATACCTCTCTCCACATTTTCTCCAGCACTTATATCCCTCTGTTTATTTTTAAACAGCTTTATTCATACACCATACAATCCATCCTAAGTAAATAATCAATGATTCCTGGTATAATCACATAGTTATGCATTCACCACTACAACCTATATGAGGATATTTCCATTTCTTCCACAAAGAAAGAAGAGAGAAAAAAATGAATACAAAATAAAAGGAAAATAAAAATTAAAAAAAATACAATGAAAAGGCCATAAAACAGCAAAACACCAAGAATCCCATATGACTCCCTTATACCCCCCTCTTACAGACATTTAGCTTTGGTATATTGTCTTTGTTACAATTAATGGAAACATATTACAATGTTACTATTAACTATAGACCCTAGTTTGCATTGATCGTATTTTCCCCCTATACCATCCAATTTTCAATACCTTGCAATGTTGATATTCATTTGTTCTCCCTCATGTAAAAACACTTTTATTTTTGCACATTTAGTCACCATCACTGACCACTCTAGGTTTTGTAAGTTATACAATCCCATTCTTTATCTTTTATCTTTCCTTATGGTGTCATACATGCCCCTAGCCTTCCTCTTTCAACCATACTTACACTCATCTTTCTTCAGAGTACTTACCATATGGTGCTACCATAACACAGTATTGTGCTATCCATTTCTGGATCTATACAATCAATCCTTTTGAACCTTCTGTACTCGTTTGGTATCAAGTTCCCGATCTTTAACCTCTTTCTATTTCCTGATAATCTGTGTTTTCAACTTTAACTCTCAAAGTTCACTCTTCAATGTTAGTTCATATTAGTGAGACCATACAGTATTTGTCCTTTTGTTTCTGGCTAATTTCACTCAATGTAATGTCCACCATCATTTTGTCTTTTGGATTTTATATGTCATATTTTATTTTCTTTTTCTTTTCTTCCCTCTCTTTTTTCTTACTGATAGTCTTCATTTCTACACTCTTCTCCAAACCTCTCTCTTCCTGCTCTTCCTATCTGCCTTTAGTGCTTCTTTAGTATTTCTTGTAGAGCAGATATCTTGTTCACAAACTCTCTCAGTGTATGTTTGTCTGAAAATATTTTAAACTCTCCCTCATTTTTGAAGGACAGTTTTGCTGGATATAGAATTCTTGGTTGGTAGTTTTTTGCTTTCAGTATCTTAAATATCTCATACCACTGTCTTCTCACCTCCATGGTTCCTACTGAGAAATCTGCACATAGTCTTCCCTTGTGTGTGGTGGATTGCTTTTCTCTTGCTGCTTTCAGAATTCTCATTGTCTTTGACATTTGATAATCTGAGTATTTAGTGTCTTGGAGTGGTCTGTTTGGATCTATTCTGTTTGGGGTATGGTGCACTTCTTGGATCTGTAATTTTATATCTTTCATAACAGACGGGAAATTTTCAGTGATTATTTCCTCCATTCTTTCTGTCCCCTTTCCCTTCTCTTTTTCTTCTGGGACAACCATGACATGTATATTCATGTACTTCATGTTGTCCTTCAATTCTCTGAGACTCTGCTCATATTTTTCCATTCTTGTCCCTGTTTTTTTGCGTAGGATTTCTGATGTCTTAACCTCTAGTTCATCAATCCTGTCTTCTCCCTCTTTAAATCTGCTGCTGTGTGTCTCTGTTGCATTTTTCATCTCTTCTATTTTGCCTTTCATTCCCATAAGTTCTGCCATTTGTTTTATCAAGCTTATGAATTCTTTATGGTCATCCTGTGTCTTCTTTATATCCTTCTTCTCTTTTGCCATATTTTCCTTTTGCTCATTGAATTGATTTAGAAGATTTGTTTGAACATTTTTAATTGTTTCAACTCCTGTGTCTCACATGAAGTGTAAATTTATTCCTTTGACTGGGCCAAATCTACATTTTTCCTTGTGTGAATTGTAATTTTTTGTTGTCTAGGTGTCTGGTTTCCTTGATTACCCCAATCAGATTTTCCCAGACCAGACAGATCCAGGACCCATGAAGAAGGTGTAATCAGTATCATGTTTCCCTCACAATGAGACCCAGAAGATTATCAGTCTTTCCTGTGAGGCCTCTAGATGCTGTGCTTTTCTTATCCTGCCCAGCAGGTGGTGCTTGTCAGCCTTCAGGTCCCAACTAGCATAAAGAAGTGCGGTGCCTTTAATTCTCAGCAGACCCTGTCCCTGCCAGGGGCCAAGGGTGAATCAAAAGCCAAGCTTAAGCTGTTTCTGTTTTTCTTTTTTTTCCCCCATGCCCTGGGGTCTGAATTCTCTGAGGAAGGGCAGCCACTTGAGCTGGGCCCCTCCCCCCTTTTCTTAGGGAAGTTAAGCCCTTTAGGGAATTATCTCCTTCATATGACTTCTTCCTTTGTCTATTTAACTCCAACCTTGCCTGGGTCAGGGCTGGCAATTATAAATGCCTGAGGCTTTCTCTAATGAGCTATTTAGAATGAGAGAGAAAACAAAAAGCAAAAAGAAAGAAATCCCCTTTTCAGAGCCAGTTTCTAGCCCCCAGTTTTGCTGGTCGACTGGAGTTGGTACCCAGTTCTGTGTGTTCCTTTTCTTTGGACACAGCCCTTTTCCTGTATTCTGAGCTCAGTTGACTCCAAAAGCTTCTGTTTTTAAGGGAAGTGTTGCAACTCAGACTGCCATGCCGGTGGGGGAGGGGGAGGCAGCTCTGCAGTTTGGGGAGCTTTACTTACAGTTCTATGCTGTGATCTCAGCCGTTGTACCCATTCCAGTCTGGTGTACGATGTATGTCCGGTCACAGATGTCCCCCCAACAGTTGTTTCAGACTATTTTCTAGTTATTCCTGGCTATTTACTTGTTGCTCTAGGGGACTAAGTAAATTCCACACCTCCATATGCCACCATCTTGCCCTGCCTCAATATAACACTTTTAAACACACACACACACACACACACACACACACACACACACACACACACATATTCCTAACAGCAGAACCCCAAAATATATAAAGCAAATATTGATATATTTCAAGGGAGAAACAGGCAGTTCTACATTAATAGTAGGAAACTTCAATATACCGCTTTCAATAATGGATAGAACATCTAGACAGAAGATCAATAAGGAAATAGAAGGCTTGAATAATATTATAAACCAACTAGACCAAACACATATATAAAACACTAAACCCAACAGCAGCAGAATACACATTCTTCTTTAATGCACAATGATCATTTTCTAGGATAGACCATATATTAGGTCATAAAACAAGTTTCAATAATTTTTTTTTAAATTTTTTATGCAATTTTATTGAGATATGTTGACACACCATATAATCCATCCAAAGTATACAACTGTTCTAGTTTGCTAATGCTGTGGAATGCAAAACACCAGAGACAGATTGGCTTTTATAAAAAGGGGGTTTATTTGGCTACACAGTTACAGTCTTAAGGCCATAAAGTGTCCAAGGTAACACATCAGTAATTGGGTACCTTCACTGGAGGATGGCCAATGGCATCCAGAAAACCTCTGTTAGCTGGGAAGGCATGTGGCTGGCATATGCTCCAAAGTTCTGGTTTCAAAAATGTCTTTCTCCCAGGACGTTCCTCTCTAGCAAGCTTGCTCCTCTTCAAAACGTCACTCATAGCTGCACTGAGTTTCTTCTCTTTGAGTCAGCTCATTTACATGGCTCCACTGATCAAGGCCCACCCTGAATGGGTGGGGCAATGCCTCCATGGGAATATCTCATCAGAGTCATCACCCACAGCTGGGTGGGGCACATTCCAAGCAAATCTAATCAGCACCAAAACGTCTGCCCCACAAGACTACATCAAAGATAATGGCGTTTGGGGGACACAGTACATTCAAACTGGCACAACACCCAATGGCTCATAGTATCATCATATTGTCGTGCATTCATTGCCACAATCAATTTTCAAACATTTTCATTATTCCAAAATAAAAATAGAAAAAAATGAAAAAAAAAAAAAAGAAAGAAAGAAAAAAGAACACCCAAACCATCCCATATCCCTTATCCTCCCTATTACATATATGTATAAATAATTTGGTCATCTTTCAATAAATTTTAAAAGATTGAAATCATACAAAGCATCTTCTCCAACCAAAATGGAATAAAGCTAGAAATCAATAACAGAGGGAGAACTGGAAAATTCAATGGTATGTGAAAATTAAACAAAACAGTCAGACGACCAGTGGGTCAAAGGAGAAATCACATTTGTAGCATCCTGTGCCTGGGCTCCATCTCAGGCTCTGGGAGAGTTCTGCGGCTCTGTATGGGGAGCTCCATCTGGGGCCAGGCAAGAGAGGCTGAGGCTCAGGAGGCCACTTGCCTACTCTGTTGAGGCCATGGGGCTCAGATCCCCAGCCCCTCTCTCCATCCATTTCCTTAAACCCTCAGTATCTTTCCCCTAGCCTATTCCTTAACAAACCTGTGCTTAGGACCCTGCAGTCACAGAGTCCCCATCCCACCCCATGCAAAAGCCACCCCTGTGCCTAGTCCATAAGGCACCTCTGTGCAAATTGGAAAAAGACACTCCTTCCCCAAGACGCTTGATTGCCACAAATTGGACTATTGTAACAGATTATGTTACCACACCCTTTAGTGTCAGTCAAAAATTGTCATTATAAATATGGAAATCTAAAACATTTCTTATGTGAGTGGACCTACTCTGGGTTGTGCAATGCACAGCCAGTATGGGGCAATCCCAATGAAAACATACATGGGGACAAACGCGCAGTATCAGGCACCCAGGCATACACCATGGCTCATGAGACCCTCTAGCCTCATTTTTTTTCCTCACCAGCTTCCTGCCTCTTACCCTAGATGCTCCAGAGACACCAAATGTCTTTACCTTCTTGAATGTTTCAGTCTCTCCTTCAGGCTTTGCAACATACTTTTCATGCAGGCTTTGCGACATTGTTTCCTCTGCCCAGAAGCCTGTTCCTTTCTCTCTGGCTGGCCCACACAGCAGAGACTTGGTTCCTATTTCTAATTATGGGAACATATCCCCAGGCATGTTTCTAGATAATCTCTGGACACTACTCCTGGTGCCACAACACCCTTAGGGTAAACTTAAGCAGAAAAACACAGCACTGCTGAAGATACAGTGATGAAAACTTCTCCAAATTGTTTAGCCAGACAGCCCTTTAAGAGGAACCCTCCTAATATTAAACTTGGGGAATTCCTTATTAACTTCTAATGTAAAACTCTTCTTTAGCTTCCATAAAACCCCAACGGACCTACTAACAGCCCCCATAAAAAGCCACTGCACACCTCGCTAACCTTCAATGATACCCTGAACAATTCCCCTATCACTCCACAAGGACCATACGCAAGCCTCTCTCTTTACCACTACATGACCATGGAGGTCAGATAACACCCCTCCACCCACTGTAACACCTCATGTAACTTTACACCAACACTGCTGACCTGCTAAATCAAGCCTGTTGTCCCCCCGCAAACACTTTGCACGGGCAGCTCAAAGCAACTTTACCAATCCTGCAGAAGAGCCCTTGCTGCTGCCCTAAAAGGACAACTGGGTGCCTACGATGCATCCCAGATCCTCCGTAACACCATCGACAGTGTCTTATTTCATGAACACTGGTCATTTACCTCACTGGCATCTACAAGCATCCACAAATCCACAATTACCTCTGGACTGATACATGTTACATGCTCCTACAAACACTGACCACCAGGTCACCCTTACTGACCCACTCTGCTCTGACAGCCCATGGTGACCCCTATAAAGTCTGCCCTTTCCCTTAAAAAAAGATCACTGATCTCCAATGACCACCCTCCGTGAGCATTTTAACAGCCCACCTGCCCTGCTGTGACCCTCTGTCCTAATATAGTCAGTCTGTGCTAATAAGCTCTGCCTGCCTTGATATGCCATTATCTGTCCTGATATAGCTCCTGTCTGATAGCACCCTGTCTGTCCCAATATGACCTCTCTGTGTCTTATTATAGCTTCACTGGTCCTTCATAACCCCAATGTTCTACTATCCCCCCACTGTGTTTGATGATGCTCTCCTCTACTGTGAAATGAGCTCCTCCTCTGATAGACCCTTAACTGCCCTATAACATTATCTTTCCTGTTCCCTTTCATCCATGGCTGTCCAATACTTCCCCCTCAACATAACTAGTCACCTGCATGCCCCAGCCCCCAACATGCCCTGTCTCCCCAATGGGCCCTCCACCACTGCCCCTCTCTTTCTGTTCCAAAATAACAGCCTTGCTGCCCAGCAACTGTGCACTCTCTGCAGGGGATAAAAGACACCTTGAAGGTGCCGCCCCCTCCATTCCTTCTGCTCCAGGAGCTTCTGCCCACCCCACGCTCAGCTCCGCCCAGCATCTTAATTAGCTAAGGGCTCCTCGGGGGTGTGGCTTTTCAATGGACCCCCTTCTGCTTTGTTCTTGGTCCTGCTAGAGAACATCCAGGGTCCTGGCTTAATTCTGCTTTCCAGGAGCACCAGGGTCAGGATTTCAGAGCGCACGGTTGGGTGGAGGATGTTGGAGGGTGTCTGGAACAGACTGAATTTCAGGGTCACCTTCTGGTTATGAGGGTTTTGGGATCTGGAGATGCCTGAGTGGACCCCTCTTTTACAAAGGTGTCCAGGTCCAGAATTTCCTGGGTTCTGGGTTCCTCTTCAGTTATCAGGGTTGGAGGTGCTGAATTCTGTGGTATCCATCTATTTTTGAGGGTTTCTTGTTCTGGAGTTGCTTGAGTTCTGGGGTCCTCTTGTTATGAAGGTGTCTGGGTCCAGCCCTGCTTGAGTTCTGGGTTGTCCTCTGTTGATGAAGGTGTCAAGGTACAGAAGATGAGGACAAACTTGCAAAGAAGACTGTGAAAGAGCTGCCAGCAGGCAGGAAGAAAATGAAGGGAGAGTGTTTTCCCAGAAGCCAATCTCCAGATGGGCTGATTGAGAACCAAGAAGGTAAGGACAGGAAGGTGGAGAGCTGGGCGACCTTGGGTGGGTCCTTCAACCTCTCCGGCCCAGTGCTGTTGTGGAGGTTAAGTGAGACGAGATGCATAAAGCCCCCTGAGCAGTGCCTGGCACATAGTTTAATACTCAGTTTAATGTCACGAGGATGATTTGAGGGTCCCATTTCTTGCTCTTCTCCTTGGCTCTCTTCATCCTTGTCTTCTCATGATGACTTTCTGGCAGCTCCAGGCTCTTCCATGTAGTTGCAGATTAGCTCACCCTGTACCCCCTGGGGTTGGGGAGAAAGATGTGGTTGTAGATGCTAACATGGAAGAGAGGGGCAGCTTCTCTTTAGCAGAAGCTCCAGCAATCATTCCATCAAGTCTCATTACCTCAGGCAGGTCATGTTCCCAGAGCTCAACAAAACTTTGAGCTGGGTTATCACCCCCAAACCTTCTAATGGCCACTGCCCTGTACCTCCCCAGACTTGATCCTCGCCCATCTCCAACAAAGGCAGCGCCATTCTTCCAGCTCCCGAGGCCAAAACTCCCTCTCTTTCTCTTATATCGGTGCCATTCATCAGCAAATCCTGTTTATTTTACCTTCAAAATTCATCCAAAATTTTTGCTCCGTCTACTTCCCCCACCCTGGCCTGATCTTCCATCAATTCCTGACAGGAATATCTCAGCAGTCTTCCTTGTCTCTCTGCTCTCTCCTTCCCACCCCACCCCCGGTCTACTCCCCACATGCAGCCATAGAGAGCCTGCGTCAGCCCTTGTCGCTCTTCTGTTCAACGTCTATTCATATCAATCAGAGTAGAAGTCAGCATTCTACAACCTCGCCTTCTATTAACCTGCCTGATTTCATCTCTAACCATTCCCCGCCTTGCTCATGTCACTTTAGCCACACTGGCCTCCTTACCATATCTCAGAAATATCAGACCTGCTCCTACCTCTGGGCCTTTGCACTAGCAGTTCCCTCTGCCGGGAACTCTTTTCCCCCTTAAGTCCTGCAAGACTTTGCTCAAAGGCCAGATTCTCAGTTGGGCAGCACCTGCCTCCATTTAAAACCACCAATGCTCACCCATACCCAACTCTGCCAATTACCCTTTCCCCAATTTATGTTTTCCCCTCAGCATTCTTGATGTTTTCACAGATTATAGCGTTTACATATTTGTGTCTTTTGTCTTTCACACTCCACCAAAATGTGAGATTCATGAAGTCGGGACTTTCTGTTTTGTTCATTCATGTGTTCCCAGTGCCTAGAACAGTGCCTGACAACAGCAGATAGACAATAAATACTTGTTGAATGAATGAATAAATGACAGACTAACTCACAGCCCTGTCTGGTGGTGCGACCATCTCCCCAGCTGCACCGTGCGTTTCCTGAGGGCAGGAATAGGCTCTGTCTTGGTCACTGATATATCCCTAGCATCATCCAGCACAGCGCCAGGCTGGAGGGAGTTGGGAGATCCTAAAGATGGACTGATGTATGTCTGCAAAGAATTCCTGTGAGTAGACCTTGGTTAGATAGAAGGCAAAGAACAAGTGTTGCATTTTCCCTTCAAGACAGTTGGAAGTTGGGGGTCATCTTTGGGATTTTCATCAGTACCTACAAGGTTTCTTTAAAAAAATTTTTTTTATTAGAATAGTTGTAAGTTTACAGAAGAACCATGCAGAAAATGGAAAATTCTCATATTTCCCCCTCTCCGGCATACAGTTTTCCCTAGCAACATTTTGCATTACTGTGGTAACTTTACAATTGATGAGAAATTATTACCACAATTATATTATTAACTATAGCCCATAGTTTCCACTAGGGTTCACTCCATTGTATAGTTCTATGGGTTTTTTTCTAGTAACATATACAATGTAAACTTTTCCATTTTATTCACTTTCAAATATACAATTTATTTGTGTTAATTACATTCACAAACTTATACGTCCATCACCATCATCCACTGCTAAAACTTTTCTATCACCCCAAACCGGAACTACAAACCAATTAAATATTAACTCTGTATTCCCCACCCCCACTCAGGCCCTACTAACCTGTATTTCAGTTTTTTGACTTTATGCATGTGCATATTCTAATTATTTCATATCAGTGAGATCATACAGTATCTGTCCTTTTACGTGTGGCTTACTTCACTCAACACGATGTTTTCAAGGCTCATCCATGTTATAGTATGCATTAGAGCTTCATACCTTTTTACGGCCAAATAATAAACATTGAGTGTATATATCACATTTTGTTTATCCATTCATCTGCTGATGTCCTACATGGGTTCTTATAGGTCCATTAGGGAGAGTGGGGAATGTGTGACATTATTTACTGCTACATTGGCCTCCTTTCTGTTCTTTGACTCATCCAGCTCATTCTGGCTTCAGGGCCTTTCCACTTGCCATTCCCACAGTTCTTTGAATAGCTCTTTCACTTTGACCTACAGGTTTCAGCTTAAAGAATGCCTCCCAGTTGTCTTCTATGGCAGAGCCAGCTACTTGTCGATTGGCTGTCCAGTCAGGGACTACATTTTCCAGAGGCCCTTGCATATAGTTGAGGCCATGAAACTAGTTCTGTCCAATGGACTGTGAGTACAAGTGCTGTATATTACCTTAGGGCCAAGTCTTTTAAAAGCACTTGGGGTCCTCCATTCTCTCCTCTACTGCTTAAAATTCAGAGGAATCTGAGTCCTTAAGGGATGGTAGATGGACCAGATGGAAGGTGTCTGGGTCCCTGAATTACACCAGAAATGCCCACATTGGCAGGTTACATGAATGAGAAATAAAGTCTATCTTGTGAGCTATTGAAATGGTTGTTTATTTGTTACAGCATCTAGCTTGAGCTAACTAATATGCCTCCTAGACCTCACTGCCCTTTGGGCCAGTGCTTCTCAAACTATTTGCAGTTGTGGTGAAGGACTAGTTTTTTGATAAGTTCAATCCATCATGGATCAATACTTTTGGACTCTACCATGTTCAACAAGACAAGTCTATTGATCAAATACTTGGATGTCATGGCAATGTCAAATTTTTGTAAGTTTTTAAACATTTACTGGCAATTTCTGCACTTATCTTGTTGCAGATTATTAACAAACAATTGGTGGACCAGTACTGGCATGGTTTTAACTCATTACCCTGTTTTATTTTTCTCTATAGCATTTACCACTCACTGAAATTATCTCATTTATTTATACGTATTTTTTTTTACAGTTGTTTTCCTGATTGGAACGCAAGCTCCATCAGTAAAAGGACCTTACTTATTGTGCTCTGCTGTATTCCTACTGCCTACTACATTGTCCTGCACACAGTAAGTGCTTAGAATTTGTTGATTGAGGAATAACTCATAAGCTTTGGTGAGGGTTGGGGATCCACACCTGTTAAAAAGGCTATGGACAACCAGAACATGACCAGAATTCTAACCAGTCCACTGACAGCTGCTTTCACTCCTAGATTTCTGGTAGATCACAGTTACCCCAGATTAGATGTGCTCTCTTACAAACCCCTGTAACTCCCCCATTATAGATTGGACCACTCTCAACTGTCTCTGTCTGTGACATGTCAATCTCCCACCCTGCTTGGTAAGTTGAGGGAGTTGGGTTGAATCTGAAGTGGTCACTGCTTTGTCCTCAGAGTCACGCAGCACAGCCAGGTGCTTGGTAGGCATCAATAAATTGGTGGAGTGAATGCACAAATATGGGCCAGAGCAGGAGTTGCCCTGAGGAAACAGTGCCTTGCCCCCTCTTCCATGGCCCCCACCCCTTGGCAGGGTCCTAGAGTTGGTCTTGAGTTCTGCTCCAATGGTCTGCTTGAGCTACCACTTCCTTCCCGCAACAACCACCTCGTGTTGCTGGCTCAGGCTGGCCATACTGGGCATTGCATGCATCGAGGGGCAGGGGTCACATTTGGCCCAGACGGATGCTTAGAGCCAGACTGAGTAACAATGTTGTATGTATTTGGTGGTCTGTTCATGGGCTGGGGAGGGGGTTATCGTGAAAGTAAGTCTATTAGGATGAAGATGAAGAGGATGAGCAGGATGACACCCAAAACAATGCCCGTGATGGCGATGTAGAAGGTCTGTTTGGAGGTCTGAGCGGCCAAGGCCCGGTCATTCCACTTGTTGCTATGCCTAGTCTGAGATTCAGGGGAGAGGGAGAACAGGGCAAGATGGGCTTAAAAGGGTTACAGGATAGGGATGAACTGGAGGACTATAAGGATACAGGGTGGGGACCCAAACCCACAGGAAGTGACATTGCTGGTCAGGGGTAATGGGTTTCCAGTACAGGGAAGGAGTTGAGTCAGGGTCAGGGCCAGGGTGGAGAGGGAGGGTTAGGGTTGGCATGATGCAGATACCCACCTGGATAGAGAAGATCAAGGCTATAATGCCTATGGGAAAACACAGGAAGAAGGCCAGGATCGACAGGCACATGTAGTCCTTGGGTTGCCTGGTGGGTAGAAACTCAAACACCTGGGGGCAGGGGATGGGCTATGGCTTAGTATGGCCTCTGGACTCTACTGTCCCTGCTGATACCGTCTCTTTCCACCTTTTCACCCTAACACATTTCTCCTTGGCTTCTATACAGACTTCATTGATCCCCTTTAAAATTCTCACTGACTCCGTCTAATCTCCACCCTGTCCATTCTAGCCCTCCGCATCCCCTTTAATCCCTCCCTTTCCCTTTTAATTACCTCTGTGCCTTCTAAACCCTTTATTTCCCCTCCAACTCTCTTTCAGTCTCCTATAAGCCCTCTCTGTGCCGTATAACTCCCTTTTGTTCCCTATAATCTCTTCCTGTCTCCTATAACCTCCTCCCTATCCCCTATACCTGTCTCACTGATCCCCTACAACATCCCTCACTTGTCCCCTATATAACCTCCACTGTCCCCTACAGAAACCCTTACTGACCCGATGACTCTTACTTGACTCCCCTAAAACCTCACTGACCCCCTATAACACTTTGTTCCTATAATATCTTCACTGTTTGCCAAATCAGCCTTCTCTTTGCCCTTATAAAACATCCTCCTAATAAGAACCTCACTGAACACTTTAACATTCTCACTTTTCATATGTAAAACCTTCACTGTTCCCTTATAAAACTCTCATCCTAGTGTCTACAATAGCCTTGTTTCACTGACCCTTTTGTTACATCCCTCACTTTGTCCCTATGAATCCTCCGTGGTCCCTCCATAAGCCTTTACTGTTCACCCATAAACTCTACCTTTCCCCCATAACCCCTCAGTTAGCTCCTCTCGGACCTTCTTTGACCACCTAGAAGCTCTAACTTCCTTGTTCCCTTAAAAACCCCCGCTCTGTCCCTCTCCAATACCTTCTCTCTCCCCCTGAAACCAGCTTCCTTTCGAATCCTCTCTGCCCACTTACGGTTTCCTCCCTGCCCCCACCACTGCGGCTCTGCCCCCTCTAACCCTCTCCCTTCCACCCTGTCCCCCCATAAACTCCCTCCCTGCCCTCCTGAAACACCCGCATTCAGGCGCCTGGATCTCGTCTATGCGACCTCTCCCAGGCTCAAAACCCACGCGGACTACCATGGAGACCCGGCAGACCCACCTTCCCGACCTGTCCTACTGTTATTGGCTGATTGGAAGTTGTGGGCGGGGGGAAGCCGATGCTTGGCTGGCTGCTGATTGGTGTGATGGAGGGCCGGCCCTTCTTACTCTCACCAGTAATTGGTCAACTCCGGCATCCCTGGCTCCACCTTCAGGGCGGGCTTGTAGCTAGCGCCTCGCCTCCCCGCAGTTTGTTCGAAGTTGTTTGTATTTGTTAGGAAAAGCGTAAATGGGGGCTGGGTTAACGTTGCAAGGGGTCTTGGTTACACCATGCAGCTTGAGCGTGGTCCTTTAACACATCAGAATCAGGTTCTTCAGCAGTGGAGCGTGATTTTAGGCTTAACCTCTTTTCATGTGCTGATTTGCCATCTGTAATTCTCTTTGGCGAAGTGTCTGTTCAAGTCTTTTTGCCCCCTTTCTATTGGGTTAATTTTAGTTACGATTGAGTTTGAGAGTTCTTTTCATATTCTGCATTCAAGTCCTTTGAAAGATATGTGATTTGCAAATATTTTCTCCCATCTGTAGCTTATCTTCTAATTCTTTGTGTATCTTTTGCAGAGCACAAGTTTTTAATGTGATGAAGTCCAAATTACTTTTTCTTTTATGGATTGTGATTTGGGTATCATGTCTAAGAACTCTGCTTAATCCCAGGTCAGGAAGATTTTTCTCCTATGCTTTCTGCTAAAAGTTTTATAGTTTTACATTTAGATCTATAATCCAAGTTTAGTTATTTGTATAAGGTGTGAGGGTTAGGTTGAGATTAATTTTTCTTCTTTTTTGGCAAATGGATATCCAATTGTTCTAACACCATTGTTAAAAAGACTATCCTTTCTCCAATAAATAGCCTTTGCATTTCTTTTGAAAACGAAATTGGTCATGTTATGTGGGTCTATTTCTGTACTCCTTTTTCTGTTCTTTCGGTCTGTTTATCCCATTGCCACTACCACCGTCTGATTCTTGTAGCTTTATAGTAATTCTTAAAATTGGGTAGTGAGTCCTCCAACTTTATTCTTCCTTTTCCAAATTGATTTAGCTATTCTAGTTTCTAAGCCTTTTCATACAAATTTTAAAATATGCTCGTCTATATCTACAAAAATATTGCTAGGATTTTGAGAGGAATTGCATTAAACCTATACATCAATTTGAGACGTTGAGCTTTCCAATTCATGAACATGGTAAGTCTCTCTTTAGGCCTTTTATTTCTTTTATCAGCAGTTGTAGTTTTAAACACACAGATTGTGCACATGTGTTAGATTTACACCCAATTACTTGATTCTTCGGGGGGTTATTATAAATAGTATTGTTTTTAAAATTTTGGTTTCTGAGTGTTCGTTGCTAGTATATGGAAATATGATAGATTTACGTGTAATGATCTTGCAGCCTGCAATCCTGCTCAACTCATTAGTTCTAGGATATTTTTTTGTAGATTCTTTGGGATTTTCTCCATAGACAATCTTGTTGTCTGCAAATAAGAATAGTTTTATTTCCTCCTTTCTAATCTGTATACCTTTTATCTTTTTCTGACTGATTTGTACTGTTTGGGACTTCCAGTCTGATGTTGAAAACGAATTGCAAAAGTGGTTATCCTTGCCTTGTTGCAACTCTTAGGGAGAAAGCTTTCATCTTTCACCATTAAATAAGATATTAGCCTTTATGAGGTTGAGGAAGTTCCCTTTTATTCTTAGTTTGTTGAGTTTACTGTCAATGAATGTTGGATTTTCTCAAATGCATTTTCTGCATCGATTGATATGATCATGTGGTTTTTCCTTCATTAGACAGTTCATATAGAAGATCATGTTGATTGATTTTTCTAATATTAACCACTTTGTGTTCTTGGGTAAATCTCACTTGGTGGTGATGAATTCTTTTTATATTCTGCTGATTTTGATTTGCTAATATTTTATTGATGATTTTTGAGTCTATATTCATGAGACATCAATATATTCTGTACACAAACTTCATCTCATTTTGGTATCAGAATAATGATGACCTCATTAGATGAATTGGGAAATGTTCTTTCCTTTTTTATTTTCTGGAAGAGACTGTAGAAATGGTGTTATTTGTTTGGTATAATTTACTAGTGAAGCCCTGTGGGACTGGAGATTATCATAAAGTTTTTAGTTACAAAATCAATTTTTAGTAGATATAAAATTATTCAGATCATCTTTTGGTAGTTTTTGTTTCTGAAGAATGGGTTAATTTCACCTACATTATTTATAATAGTTCCTTATTTTGCCTTAATGTCTGTGGGGTTTGCAACGATATTCTCCCCTTCACTTTTTTTTTAGAAGGCTTAAAATGTATTTTAATAAGTTGATGCTGCATTACTGCTCCATTTCTCAGAAAAACTCCAAATTTAAGGTATCAGTGACAAATCAAACAGGATACACCAATAAAAAATGCACAGCATAACTACCTAAGATAGGCAAGGCTAAGAGCTATTGTCAGACCTTCAGCATATAGCAACCCTGTTCCCAAGATTGTGCTAAGCCTATCAAGAAAAGCTGTGAACAGCAACATCATAGACACAGAAAGGGTCATTCCCGGGCAGTCCTCACCCAAGAAAAAGACGGATGCAAGTTAACACAAGATATTTTAGAAGATATACTAAAATGAAAACCTATGAGAAAATTTCTTTAGGGCATGAAGGGGTAAATTATGGGATATGACAGAACCGTATGTATGCTGTTTGCAATCTCTGTGGAAATTTGCCTGAATTCTGACCTGAGATTGAATGGAATAATGGGGCTAAGATCACTGGGTGACGTTTGGTTTTTGTGGTATAGGTGGCAGTGTCTCAGGTTGGGGGACAGGGGTTATAAGGATATGAAAGCAAACAGAACAGGATGGACAAAGAATGGAATGATCAAGATTAATGGGACTCTAACTGAATCCATTTTTGCCATGGTTCCCCCCAGGCTGTCAACATCAGTAACATTTGAGACTTCAGGAATGCACCACACAGAACTGATCTCCCTTGCCCCAGGTCTCCCTAGAGTAGCACAGAAAGGGAAAACCCAACTATCCGAAGGAACCCCTAATAGTCTTCCAGGGTAGAATTCTGGCTAGTACAAAATGGGTCCTTCTTCTCAGGGTTTTGGGAAACTAGACACTGCAACTTTATTAGTATTGGCGGCGTTTGTTTGGAGCAAATTCAGCTCCAGGAGCTGCAGGGTTGAATGCAGGAGGGGTTCCACCAATTGCCCCAATTTCTTCCATTGTAGCAGCTTGGCCAAAGCATTCAGCTGTTGGTGGGGTCAATTCCAAGCTTCCATCTGGCATCACAGTGGCTGGTCCTGGAGAAGCTGGACTACCAGCTAGCACAGAAGCAGAGGGCAAGGCATCTCTGTTGTTTATGCCCATAGCATCTCCCATAGCCACCTGGCCCATCCGTATCTCCTGCTCCTTCGCATCAGGGAAGGTTCCCTTGAATCCTTCCTGCTGTCGCCGCATCTCTTCCTCACGGCGCCTGCGCTCCTCCTCCTGCTTGAGCTGTAGTTGCTTTCGTTTTTGCACCTCTTGATTGTGCAGCCCCTCCATCCTCCCAAGTTCTTCTTGGCGCCTCATCAAATCCTGCCTCATTAGCATGACCTGGTGCTCATGGCGAGCAGCCTCCATCTCCATTTCCAGCTTCTCACCAGCTTCCTTGATGTTGCAGTCCACTTGGTCCTGCTGCTGCCTCTCCATCTCAGCGAGTGCCTTCCAGCGCATGGCACACGCATACTCAAAAGAGCCAGGCTGTGCAAATCTGGGTGGCTGTTCTCGCTCCTTGTGAAACTGCTGGTTCTTTATAACCAGTTCTCTGGAAGTCCCTCTTCATCATCTGACTGGTCCATGGGCTCCACAGTCACAGGTCGAGGAAATGTGGTTAGCAGGAAGGAGCCTTCACTGCGTCTGTCCAGAGCTTTCTGAGCAGCTAGCTTCCCTGAGAACTCAATAATGCCTTTTCCTGGGGGCCTTCCTCGATCATCCACAGTGACTACAGCCCTCTCTACCTGACCAAACACAGAAAAAGCCTCTTCCAGCAATTCATTGGACACATACTGAGGAAGGTTTCTGACTGTAAGGGATGCACTATGGCAGGCAAACCGCACACACAGCTGCTTTCCATGGAGTGGCATGTTGTCGAGCTCCACTTTGGCAATCTCCGCTAGGGTTCTTGTTTCCAAGTGGATAAAGCCAAAGTCTTTATCCTTATGAATGAAGACCTTGCCTGCTTTCCCATATTTTTTGAATAGTTTCCTTATTTCCTCTTCAGTGGTGTCAGGAGGAAGATTGCCCACAAAAAGATGGCTACGTTGGGTGAAGGTCTTCTCTCATGGTTTCCTAAATTCTTCAGGTCAATAGTCAAGCCTTCATCTTGGCTGCTGGCCTGTTGCCCATTTGCAGGTATTGGTGGTGGTATTGCTGCTGCTACTGCTGCTGCTGTGGGTGGTGATGCTGATGATGCGTCCTTGGAGTGTGGTTTTGCTTCTCCAGGTTAAAGGTTTTATTGCTTTGCATTTCTGCACCTCAGCTATGACTGGAGAAGGCAACTGTCTTAGTTTGCTAATGCTGCAGAATGCAAAACACCAGAGATGGACTGGCTTTTATAAAAAGGGGGTTTATTTGGCTATACAGTTACAGTCTTAAGGCCATAAAGTGTCCAAGGTAACACATCAGTAATCGGGTACCTTCACTGGAGGATGGCCAATGGCGTCCAGAAAACCTCTGTTAGCTGGGAAGGCACGTGGCTGGCGTCTGCTCCAAAGTTCTGGTTTCAAACTGGCTTTCTCCCAGGACGTTCCTCTCTAGCAAGCTTGCTCTTCTTCAGAACGTCACTCACAGCTGCACTCCGTCCGGTTTCTTTGAGTCAGCATGTTTTATATGGCTCCACTGATCAAGGCCCACCCTGAATGGGTGGGGTCACACCTCCATGGGTGTATCCCACTGAAGTCACCTCCCACAGCTGGGTGGGGTCACATTCCAAGCAAATCTAACCAGCACCAAAACGTCTGTCCCACAAGACCACAAAGATAATGGCATTTGGGGGACACAATACACTCAAACCGGCACAGCAACCAAGTGTCTCCCAAGTCCCCTCTAACCTGGACTTCTCTACTGACTGTTCTCTCCTCAGAGTAAAGGTGACCTCTCCCCTTCACTTTTTAAAAAAATTCTTTCCCCATTGATATCTCATATAGGTAATTTGTATTCTCTATTTTCTCAGTCTTGTTGGAGGTTTATCAATTTTATTGATCTTTTCAAATAAGCAGCTTTTGGTTTCATTGATCTTCTCTTTTCAACTCCATTGATTTTGGCTCTTCTTTTTTCTACTTTCTGCTTGTTTTGGGTCTCTTTTGCTCTTATGTTTGTAGTTTCTTAAGGTGGAAGCTTTGATTGTTGATTTGAGATACCTTTTATTTTCTAATATAAGCCTTAGAAGCCATGCATTTCCATCTAAGCACTGCTTATCTGCATCCCACACATTTGGATGTGTTACATTTTCATTTTTGATCAGTTAAAAATACTTTATAACTTCCCTTGACCCATGAATTATTTAGACTTGCATTGTATACTTTGGAAGTGTTTGGAGATTTTCCTATTATGTTTCTGTTATTAATTTCTAGTTTAATTTCACTATGGTCATTATATTAGCTTTCTATTGCTATATAGCAAATTACTACAAATTTAGCAGCTTAAAACAGCACCATTTGTTAGTGCACAGTTCTGTAGAGGTCTGGGATTGGTGTGGTTGAGTTCTCTGCTCAGATTCTCACAAGGCTGAAATCAACTTGTCTTCCAGGCTGTGTTCTCATCTGGAGCTCTGGATCCTTGTCCAAGCTCACGTGGTTGTGGCAGAATTCAGTTCCTTGTGGCTGTGGGACCAAGGTCGTTCTCTGGTCCTTGCTGGCTGTCGGTCAGGAGCTGCTCTCAGCTCCTAAAGGCTGCTTGCATTCCTTACCACGTGGTCTACTCCATCTTCAAAGCCAACAATGGAAAATCTCCCTCACATCAATCCCCCTGTTGTACTTTGAGTTTTTGTCTTTCTCCATCTCTGTACTCTAGACCCAAATTTAAACACCTTGCGTGTTTAGGACTGGCCCACCTGGATAATCTCCTTTTTTTAAATCACCTGTGCCATATAACCTTACCTAATCCCAGGAAGGATAATCCCATCATATTTATAGTCTTAGAAATTATACAGGGCAGGTACACTAGGAGGCAGTAATCTTGGGAGGCATATTAGAATTCTGCTTATCATAGTCAGATAATATGCATTATATGATTTCAAGTCTTTAAATTTGTTAAAGTTTGTTTTATGACCAAGGATATTCTCTGTCTTGGTGAAGTTCCATATGTACTTGTAAAGAACATATATTCTGCTTTTGTTGGGTAGAGTGTTCTATAAATGGCAGTTAGATCCAGTTGGTTGATGGTTGTTAGTTTTTTCTAAATCCTTGTTGATTTTCTACTTGCTCTGTTGAGTATTGAGAGAGGAATGTTGAAGTCTCCAACTGTGGATTTCTGTTTTATAAGTTTTTACCTAATGTATTTTCAATCTCTGTTGTTAGGTGCCCACACAATTAGAATTGTTGTCTTCTTGGTGATTTGTCCCTCTTATCATTATTTAATGTCTTATTTTATCCCTGTTAACTATCCTTGCTGCGACATCTACTTTGTCTGATAACAATATAATCACCCCATCTTAATTTTGATTAATGTTTGTATGTATATATTTTACCCCCATCTTACTTTTTTCCTATATAGATCCTTATATTTAAAGTGGGCTCTTGTAGCCAACATACAGTTGGTTTTTTTTAATGCATTCTGAAAATCTCTATCTTATAATTTGTGTGTTTAGGCCATGCATATTTCATGTGATTATTAATATGTTTGACTGTACGTCTTCCATTTTGTTATTTGTTTCCTGTTTGTTTTCTCTGGTTTCATTCTTCTGTTTCCTGCTTCCTGCTTTCTTTTGGAATATTTGAGTGTTATTTTAATACTCCATTTTAATTTATCAATTGTGATTTTGACTGTGTATCTTTGCACATCTTTTTAGTAGTTGCTCTAGGGACTCAGTTGTTCCAGTTTGCTGATGCTGCAAAATACCAGAAATAGATTGGCTGTTATAAAGGGGATTTATTTGGTTACAAAGTTGTAGTCCTAAGGTCATAAAAGTGTCCATAGGCATCAACAATAGGGTACCTTCACTGAAGCAAGTCCAATGGCATCTGGATGTGAGAAACAAGCACTATTCCTAAAAGGAACAAACGCTCACCCAATTGTGGAGAAGAAAAGAATTTATTCACGATCTTGCAAGAATGGGCGCCCAACCAAAATGTGGGGGGTTGGCGCACAGAACAATAGATTCAGCAGTATTTATTCCCTAAGCCTAACTGCAAGTCCCTCCCCTGTTTCTCCAGTGGCTGGATACTACAGAGGTTACATTCTATTCGACAAGCTTAATGAACCCATGCAAATTTAAACATGCAGCCCACCCAAATGGGAAACATTTGAAAAAAAGTCTCCTGCCCAAACTTGGAACATTTGAAACAAGTCTCCAACTCTTTCCTTTGTTCTTTAACTGCAGAGCCAGTCTGAGCTAGTTTGATAACAGCTTATGAAGCTATTTTAGGAATGTTGACCCCCAACCCAGTCTCCACCTTGCAAGGACAGTGGGTGTATAAACAGGAGGACTGGCCACCTATTATAGCTTGGCTTCTTGACCCTCTGTCATTCCCCTGAGCTGCCTCCATGCTTTGTGAAAGCTAAACTTAATCTAATTCTCACAACTCCCCCCTTTTCCTTTTAAACTCTTTTTAGTTTTCACAGTTTAGTCTCTCAAATCTCCGAAGAGCTTTCTCACGTTCCTCCTCATACAGATCCTACTCCTTGAGGGGGTACAAATTGTTTTGTGTGTATTGAACTGGCATTTGTTTGGTTAGGGCCATCTCAATAAATCTTTGAGTCAATCCCTGTATGTATAGGATGATGTAGCACCTGACTGTTGTGAGTACTTCCGCTACAATGATAAGAGAGGTTAAGACGGACAATGTCACCCCTTTCCACTTTCCAAACCAGCTTTCCAACTATCCAGTAATGGAGTTATTAATACCTGAGTTCTCTGTTAGACCTTGCAAAGCTTTGGTGATGGTTTCATCAGGTGCTGTATTATTTGGGATAAATGTACAACTACCACCAATCATTACATAAACACTTCCTTTTTTAGTGAGCATCATGTCTAAGGCTATTCTATTTCCCCATGCCATTTGGCCAGTAGCATCTTGCTGCTTTGTGATGCCCTTAACTGCATCCTTGGTGTAATCGATAAATTTTTGTTGGGTATAATATATGTAATTAATCCAGTCTACATTCTTATTAATCATGACCCACCAGAGAAAAAATGACCCAAATCCTGCAGCTACCTGATTTTTAGCCTTAAACTTATTTGGGATTCTCCGTGGAACTCCTATACTGTCTAAATAGATTCCGTCATTGAAAGAACCAGGTAAATTTTTTTCTCTCTTTTCTCTCCTGTTTTCACTTCCTCCCCTACCTCAAATGCCAGGGTGACTGGGATGGCCAATTGAACCAGAGCACAGGTCCCTTTCCACTTTTCAGGTTAACACTGGTCAGAGGACACCCTTTCCGCAGCACCACCAAAGGTCTGCTCAGGGTGTGGTTAGACTGGAGAAACTGCCAGTACTATCCTCAGTCACATCCCACACTGGGGTACACGAGGCCATGGTCCCGAGATCCTGGAGCCCCTCACCCCATCCAGAGAGACAGGCAGAGTGGTTTCCTGGACCAAGGTGAGGAGCTAGCCTGGCCTTGGTTTTTCCTCTCCTGATTGGAGGAAAAAGGGAGGATAACGTACTACAATTTTCACCAGGAGTAGTGTTCCGGAAAAGGAGCATCACACACTTGAACTCCTTCTCATGCTTTTCCACACCAAATGGAAAGGGCACGATCCGAGCAGTGGGTCGGCCTGTTGTACAAGCTTAGCAGTTACTTATGTTTAGGCTTTGGACTGTATATTTAACCCATTCTACCCAGGCATTTGCATCCTTGTACCCTGTTTCTATTTCTATGGTTTGCTTTAAGTTTTCTGCTTTGATTATTCTAATTACTTTGCCCCCTTAAGTATTACTGAAAGGCTAACTGGAGAGAATGCTGTTAATGTCAAGTTTAATAGAGGAGAAAGAACTCATAGATGCAATCTCCCCAGAGGATCTCTACCAGTAACCTCTATCCCTATGCCATATACCCCATCAGCTCCCCCACTGGTATTGGGTTGTTTATCAGCTCCTTTAATAGTTATTATCACTGGGTTGCATTGATGATTCCTGCAATTTGGTGGGGTATTACCTTTATAAAAGGTTACTTTATCCTTTAATTTGCAGTGGGTTGGGCGGATCCAACTCCTGTCTATAGTCCATTCCTTGTATTGGGTATTCCACCATATATCAGCCAAGAGAGGCAAGGGGAGACTGGGCTGAAAACATTCCTTACTGGCTCCGGGCATAGATATCTATCGTTCCCACTCAGCCACTGCTGCTACTCCAAATTCCCACAGTCCACTACCTGACATGCATCAAACTGCACTTTTTGAAACTCTAAGCCCTTGGTTATATTTATTGCTAGTTTGACAGGACTCATTGCATTCTGAACTAGGAACATTATGGCTAGCATAATTATCCTCTTTCCTAGTCTGAGCTTTAAGCTGCCCATTCTTCAGTTTTCTAAAGCACCTGACCAAGTGGTGTGGAGACACAGGGTTTGACCCACCCTCCACCTTTTCTGATATTTCCTCCCAGCCGTTGTCTTTTTTACAGTGACCCTTAAGGGATCTGAGGTTGGAGTTATTTTCCAGGATTAGGGCGGAGTTGCTGGGTACTTATCGTCCGGTTCAGATACTGGTCCCTTTACTTGGGTGTAGTGAGTCTAGCCTTTCTTTGCCATCTAGACTGTTGTTTTAGTTGTTAATAAAGCTTGATAAGGTCCCCCCAGGCTGGTTGAAGTCTGGACTCCTGCCACGACTTGATCAGGACTCAGTTGCCAGGCTGGTGTTGATGGACAGCACACTCAAGGGGCAGAGTCTGGACCAGCAAACCAGGATGCCTGAGGGATGACAGAGTAGGAGACAAAGCCAGCACATAATTTTTAAGGAAGAGGTCCTTTGACTCTAAGGTAGGGAGATTTCTAGTTTTAGCCGCCCCACTAGGGGCATCTCCGTGTAATCAACTTGAATGGCCTGATGCCTGGTTCCCTTCCCCCATGTACTTGTTTCCTTAGGACTTTCTTATTAACCCTTTGGCAAATTATGCACCATTTACATATTAGTTTAGCTACAGTATAAAGGCCCACATATCCAAAATGCTTAAGAACCAGATTACACATTGTCTGTACTCCCCAGTGACTCCCCTGGTGTAAAACTGCTAATACCTCCCTCAGGTACAGACACCCTTGAACTCATTTCCATGAAGCACAGCAAGA
The DNA here is from genome assembly GCF_015220235.1 of Choloepus didactylus. Taxonomy (NCBI): domain Eukaryota; kingdom Metazoa; phylum Chordata; class Mammalia; order Pilosa; family Megalonychidae; genus Choloepus; species Choloepus didactylus. Next base: position 19,316,814 of record NC_051333.1, read on the forward strand.
ATTTACCAACATTTAAGGCTATTTACTGGTAAAAAGAGTGGAGCAATTAGACTAAAGGGCAACGATAATTCAGAATAATCCAGGATTAATGAACAAAAAAGCTCACCATTCCCAAACACTTACTGAAAATACAGTCTTCAGTATACCCAGTTCAGTGATGCCTGAATATACTTGATTCATGTATATGTACACCTTGAACACACAAGGTTTGCTGCCAGATGAGTAATAACCCACTCTTTAGGGGGAGGAGGACAAGCCTTGGTGTGTGGCATTTGACAATATAAGTGGTGCCTCTGTTCCCACCAGAGCCAATTTCAAGCTAGCAACCGGGCATCACCAAACGCAGAGCTGGGAAGAGACATGCACCACTCACTGTCCCAAGTTTGTTTGATGCAGCTTTAGTGAACCTCAACCCCTTTTACAGAAACGTGCATACAATCCACTTGCACTCTGATTATGAATCTTTTGCTTTTGCCCAAAATATATCAGCAAAACCATACTATGAATCACAAGAACACACAGCCTCTTATGTATTTGAAACAGACAAACACATACAACTTACACATACTCAAACTACTTCTACCTAAGGGAAAATGCTGCACACAGTAAAATTCGTATATACACACCTATAACCATACAAAACCACACATTATGCCTGTTTACAAGCATATACAGCCAATTTCTTTCATACTTTTAAGTAAAGAGTTGTTTCATTCTCCACACTATTGTGAACCTGAGCACAATTGCCCAGCTTTAGAGTACACACAAACTAGTATATGCTTCAAAGACATAAAGAAGTATCTCCAGTCTACCATAGATGAGTACACAGGAAATTTTTGCCAAGTCTCAAATTATACACTGACAAACTTCCACAGCTTTAAAGACTCCTACATAATCATATTACATGCTTTTATTGTATACAAATGTAATTATCCCACATCCCTATGTAAACACACAACCCAAACTTCCATTAGATACACAAATCTTTAACTCCCAGAATGCATATGCTAAAATATGCAAATGTACCCACCAATACCTAACCAGCCCCACATCACTTAAGTATATGGACAGAGAATCACACAAACCCCATGCCACAGAATCCTTAAATATGAACATATATAACACCACACCAAACCCAGAAATTTCCTTAGTTCCCTTTTTGTCCGGGGAAGAGGCAAGCCAACCATGGCCTGAATTCCCTCCGCACCAATCCCCCCTCTTTCTTTCTAACTGGCCCAACTGCTTCTCTGTCTTGCCCCTGTCTACCTCCTCCCTGCTTTGTCCCTAATCTCTCCTTGACCATGAGGTCAACCGTGCTCATCATGACCTTGGCTTTCTGCTTCTGCTTTTCCTCCTCCCTTCTCACACTTTCTGAGACTCTCTCAATAACTCCTCCAATGGCTTATCCAGCCATCCACCCATTTTCCAGATCGTTTTCTGAATATCAGGCCAAGATCCCTTTACATAGCTGACCTTTAGCATTCCCTGGACCACAGGATTATCGGGGTCCATTCCTGAGTATTTCCTCACCAGGACCCTCAACCTTTGCAAGTAGGCTGAGGGGATCTCATCTTTTTCCTGATTTACCTCAAAGACCTTACTTAGGTTCTGGGATCTGGGTACAGCCAATTTTATTCCCAGTATAACTAGTTCTTTAAGATCTTCCATGTGTGTTCTATCCTCCTGATCATTATTATCCCAATTGGGGTCCACATTGGGGAGCTTCTGCTCTGCTGCCGTCACCCCTTGCCGGGGCGGGTGCTGCCTCTCCCATTCTCTCATAGCCGCCCTCCTCACCATTCCCCTTTCCTCTCCTGTAAAGAGGATGTTTAGTATGGACATAAGTTCAGACCAGGTACATAAACTGGGGCCTAAGAATTGATCTAATTGTTCAGCTAGCCTCGCTGCATCATCCATTAATGATTTCATTTCCTGCTTCAACTTCCTTACTTCTGTACTTGTCAATGGGACATTTACATAACCAATTTCTCCTGATCCAATAGATGCTTCTCTGAGAGGATACAAAGACTCAGCGGGTTTATATACTCTCACCCTCCTCTCCTCAGAAGCCTCTGGAAACAGAAACCTCTGGATATTTTTCTTACACTGTTCCAATTCTTTTCTTAATTGTTGGTGGGTTGTAACCAATGGAGCAGTAGGCACCAATTGGCTCTCCAGTTGCCCCTCTGATTGCCCAGGGGTGTGGCCTGGTTCCATTGAATCTTTTAAGGTTCAATGGTTCCAGCCCCAGTGGGGGAGGGGAAATATAAGGTGGGGGAAAGCTTAACAAAGGATTCCAGGTTTTAGTTTCTAAAGATTCAGTCTCTGAATCTGGGTTCTTAAATTTCATGGGATAAAAACTGGTCTCTTTTCCCTGCAGCCAGCACATGGGATAGTCAGATTCCTCCTTGGAAAAAGGTTTCTTTGTATTAACATAATGCATGAGGTTGGCACAAAGCCATTCCTCATCTGCCCTGTATTTTGGCCAGAATACATCAGGTGGAAAAATGCTTTCTCTTGTCCAAACATAACAACAATATTTAATCATTTTCCTTTTATCCTTTCCCTTGGTCCAATCACTTTTGGCCCAATGTTTCAACATCCTCCCCAACAGACTATCCAGAGGAATGTTCCCCAGAGGACCCTACAGGTACCCCCTTCCCTTTGCTCCCCAGCTGGCTGACTGCCTCTATTCCCCATTCTGAGTCTTGGCTGGGCATCTTTCCCTTAGGATCAGCCTCAGACTCACCAGAATGTCCCCACCACCAAGGTAATACTTAATAGTCCTTTTTCTTACCTTGGTCTGTGCACAGAGTTACCTGGTGGCTACAAGGCACGTTTTTCTTTCCCCTTTTCTTGTCCATAATCGCCAGACCTAAGCATCTGATCACGGGTCTCACCAGCAGTCAGAGGTGGGCCCCCAATGACGGAGTCCGAGACTGCTCAAATGGCGGGGCATGCCTTCCCTTCTTCCAGCCCTGGGGGTCCTCCTTGATGCTTCAGATCTCAGATTAGCCCCCAAGAATTGTGAGAAGCAAGCACTATTCCTAAAAAGGAATAAACACTCACCCAATTGTGGAGAAGAAAAGAATTTATTCATGATCTTGCAAGAACGAGTGCCCAAAGAAAATGTGGGGGGTTGGCATGCAGAACAATAGACCCAGCAGTACTTATTCCCTAAGCCTAACCACAGGTCCCTCCCCTGTTTCTCCAGTGGCTGGATACTCCAGAGGTTACATTCTAGTCAACAAGCCTAACTAGCCCGAGGAAATTTGAAACATGCAGCCCTCCCAAATTGGAAACATTTGAAAAAAAAGTCTCCAGCACAAACTTGGAACATTTGAAACAAGTGAACACCCCTTTCCTTTGTTCTTTTACTGCAGAGCCAGTCTGAGCTAGCTTGGTAACAACTTAGGAAGCTATTTTAGGAACATCTACCCCCACCCCAGTCTCCACCTTGCAAGGACTGGCCACCGATTATAGCTTGGCTTCTTGACCCTCTGTCATTTCCCAGAGCTGCCCCCACCCTGTGTGAAAGCTAAACTTATTCTAATTCTCACACAGAAAACCTCTGCCAGCTGGGAAGGCACGTGGCTGGTGTCTGCTCTTGGGTTCTGGTTTCAAAATGGCTTTCTCCCAGGATGTTTTTCTCTAAGCATCTGGGGGTGTTCCTTTAGTTTCTCCCAGGCAACTCTGGGCTAGCAAAAGTCTGCTTTCAATGGCTGTCTCCAAAATGTCTCTCTCAGCTGCAGCAGTCTGGGCCTCTGTTGGCTCTTTTTAGAGTACTCCAGTAAACTAATCAAGACAAGACCCATGCTGTATGGGCGGGGCCACAACTCCATGGAAACAATGTAATCAAAATTATCACCTACAGTTGGGTGAGTCACATCTCCATGGAAACAACCTAATCCAAATATCCCACAAGATTGAATTAAAACATGTCTTTTGGAGGGACATAATATATTCAAACTGGCACAATAAACAAACATAAGCTTTTCATAGTTACCTAGAATTAATATTTTATCACTTAAAGTAGAATGTAGAGAGATTAGCACCAAAAGGTCTGTTTAACCCTCTCCCCTTTAAATTTTAGTTTTCGTATGTATTATATCTGAATACATTCGAAAGCTTCATCAATATTATAAATTTTGCTCTCAACTATCATATATTTTTAAGAATAAAAAAAGAGAATAGTCTATTATACTTTCCCAGATATTTACATTTCTGTTGCTTGTACTTCATTCCTGAAGTTCCAACTTTTCCATGGGTATTATTTTCTAAAGAATTCCTTTTTTAGAGAAGGTCTGTGTCAGTGTGTTCTCTTAGTTTCCCTTTTCTTAAACTACTTTATTCCACCTTTATTCCTGAAGAATATTTTTAATGGATATAGAATTCTGGGGTGACTGTTTTTTTCTCCCAATATTTAAAAATATTGTTTCATTTCCCTCTGGTTGTTACAGTTTCTTATGAGAAATTTGTAATAATTTGATTGTTGTTTTCCTATACACAATGCATAATTTTTCTCTGGATGTTTTCATAACTTTGCCTTTAGTTTTCATTACTTTGTGTCTGTGCCAGTTTGGATATATTATGTTCCCCAGAAAAAGCCATGTTCTTTGATGCAGTCTTGTGGAGGCAGACATATTAGTGTTGATTAGGTTGGAACCTTTGGATTAGGTTGTTTCCATGGAGATGTGACACACCCTACTGTAGGTGATAACTCTGATTAGATAACTCCCATGGAGATGTGGCCCCTCCCATTCAGCATGGGCCTTGATTAGTTTACTACAGCCCTGAATAAGAGCTTAGGTGAAGCAGCTCGCTGCTACAGCCAAAAGACACTTTGAAGATGGCCACTGAAAGCAGACTATCACTGACAATTTGGGATTGCTAGCCCAGTGTTTGCTCCAGAGAAGCTAAGAGAGGACAGAACTCCCCAAGAGCAACATTTTGAAGAAAGCACAGGAGCTGAGAGAGAAGCTGAAACACAACCTGGGAGCAAAGGAAGAAGATGCCAGCCACATGCCTTCCCAGACAACAGAGGTGTTCCAGATGCAGTTGGCCGTTCTGTGAAGGTACCCTATTGTTGACGCCTTGGCTTCGACACTTTATGGACTTAAGACTGTAATGTTGTAACCAAATAAACCCCCTTAAAAAAAAATCAATCCATTTCTGGTATTTTGCAAAAAGCCAGCATTAGCAAGCTGTAACAGTGTCTGAGCATGGATTTATTTAAGCTGATTTTGTTTGAGATTCTTTGAGCTTCTTGAATTGGTTAGTTTATGTCTTCTGCCAAATGGGGAAGTTTTCAGTCATCATTTCTTAAAAATTTTTTTTTCCTGCACCACACTCTTTCTCCTCTCTTTCTGGGACTCTGATGACATGAATGTTAGACCTTTTGCTGTTGTTCCAGATCTCTGAGATTCTGTTGATTTTTCCAATCTTTTTTCTCTCTCTTTTTGTTCAGATTGTGTAATTTCTATTGATCTATCTTCAAGTCCACTGATTCTTTACCTTGTCATCTCCATTATGCTATTTATCCCATATAGAAATTTTTTTATTTTGCTATTATATTTTGCAGTTCTAAAGTTTCCATTCAATTCTTCTGTATATCAGGTTAACAAGTTTGTATTTCTGATAAATTTCATGGAGCTGACAGTGGTTAAATCCACAAACATCAATGATATTTATTGTTGGCACTATTGGTTGCCTCAATAGCACATGTTGGATTCAAATATTTTCCACAGTGTACCTGCTGATAAATGATACTTAAAATTTGCCATTTTAACTATTTTTGTGTATACAGTTCAGTGACATTAATACAGTCACAATTTTGTGTAATCATTGCCACATTTCCAAAACATTTTCATCATCCCAGACAGAAACTCAGTGCTTGTTGAGCAACGCCTCCCTATTCTCCTACCCTAAGCTCCTGATAACCTTGAAACTACTTTCTGTCTCTATGAATTTGCCTCTTCTACATATTTCACATAAGTGGAATCATGCAATATTTGTCCTCTTGTGTCTGGCTTATTTCACTTAGCACAAAGTTTTCACGGTTTGTCCACGCTGTTGTATGTATCAGAACTTCATTCCTTTTTATGGCTTGTCAAAAATGATAAGCACATTTTGTTTATCCATTCATCTGTTGATGGACAGTTGGGTTGTTTCCATCTTTTGGCTATTATGAATAATGCTCTTATGAACATTGGTGTACAAGGGTCTGTTTGAGTCTCTGTTTCCACTTCCTTAGGGTACATATGTAGGATTAGAATGTTGGGTCATATTCTGGGTTTAACTTTTAGGGGAAACTCCAAACCACAGCAGCTGCACCATTTTGCATTCCCACTGGCAATGCATGAGAATTCCTATTTCTCTATATCTTCACCAATACTTGTTATTTTCCATTTTTGGTAATAGCCATCTAACTCAAAAATGAAACAATCCGTACTTGAAAGCATGACAGTTGAAGTTCACTTTTCTCTTAATTTCTTGCTTTGTTAAGTATTTATTTTGTTAAATATTTATTGTTAAATAAAAGAAAACAAAAACAAGTTGCAGTAGGTTGGTATGGGTGGCTCTCAAAACACTGTTGAGTTAAAACTGCATTATTACAATTTGTGTGCCGAGCAGCAATACAAAGTAAGGAACGCACCATGTACAGTCTCTGTTGCAACTACTCAACTCTGCCATCATAGCAGGAAAACAGTCATAGATAGTATGTGAATAAGTGAATGTGGCTGTGTTCCAATAGGACTGCACATATTTAAAAGGTACAATTTGAGAAGTTTTGACATATGTATGCACTCATGAAATCATGACCACAATCAAGATAATGAACATATCCATCACCCTAAAAAGTTTCCTCTTACTCCTTTCTAATCCGTTATTCCCACCACTCCCTGCCATTTAAAAAAATTTTTTTGAGTGGAATTATAGGCCAGATTATTTTTGAATATAGAAGCAAAATAAAATATAGGAAACAATTCCATTTATATGAAATATACAGAATAAGTGAACTCATAGAGACAGGAAGCAGATTAGTGGTTGTCAGGGCCTGAAGAGAGGTGGGATTAGGGGTGACTGCTAAATGGGTATAGTGTTTTCTTTTGGGATGATGAGAATGTATTGGAACTAGATGGAGGTGGTGGCTGTGCAGCATTATGAATTACTAAATGCCATTCAATTCTACACTTTAAAATGGTTAATTTTAAATTGTGAGTTTCACCTCAATGGAAAATTATATTAGCAAATAATATGCAACATGTATTAAAAGAATAGTACATGTGACCCAGTTAGGTTTTCCCAGGAGTATAAGGATAGATCATGATGAAGAAATTTGCAGTGAATTAAAATCCGATAGGATCATCTTAATAGATGCTGAAAATCATTTGATATAATTCAACACAAATTACTAATTTAAAAATTTTAAAATTTAAAAAATCTTGGCAAATTGGGAATAGAAGAAAACCTACCGAACTGGATGGAATTTTATCAGAAACCGATATCAACTGTGTGACTTATTGTTAAAACATTAGAATCATTCCATCAAAAGATAGAAACAAGATAAGGATGCTTGATGTAACTGATACTAGTCCATATTGTACCAGAATGTTTAATCAAGGAACCCAAAGAAAAATATAAAATGAGGTATTAATTGTTAAGAAATCATTCTAATTTCACATAGAAAATCCAAGCATCTGAAATGACACATTATTCAAGCAAAAAATGTTCAAAAAGATGGTCAAATAAAATAACAACATTAGAAAACTCAGTATCTTTCTTCTGCTCCAATACTAATAACTTGGATTTTGTAATAGAAAAAGGTACATTTATAGTAAATAAAATAAACCCAAAGATGTGCATGTGCTATGATATACCTTGCTTATGGATAAGAAGGCTTACCATGAAAGTGTTAAATCTTCCTAAACCGATAATTAAATTCATTGTAATACAATCAAATTCAGAATAGATTTTTAAAATAGAACTTGGCAAGCAGTTTCTAGAGTTCATCTAGAAAAGAAAATGCATGAAAGTTGCCAAGATATTTTTGAAAAACAACAATGAAGGAGGTTGTGACCAACCAGATATTAAATAAGACTATAAAGCTACAGTAATTCAGAATTTATTTCTGCTAAGAAATAGAGTCTGGGAACAGTCACACATTTATATGGGAATTTTGCATGTGGTAAAGGTGGCATTTCAAATCAGGGGAAGGGATGAACAAGTTAATGTTGTTTTTTAAAACAGGATATCTAACTGGCCAAATAAAATTAGACCATCATTGCATATAAAACAAAAATAAGTAAATGGATATAGTCTTGATGGATTAAAAAATGAAACATAAAATAATTCATACAATGTTGGAAGAAAATATGGAAAAGTGTTTTTAAGTTCTCCTAAATAAAACGTAAAACTCAGAAGGCATAAAGGTGAATTTTGATAAATTTCACTTCATAAAAATTAAAATATCTTTTTGAAAGATCACAGTATAAACAATGTTAAAATGCCTGAGAAACATATATACAATTGTATAGGTATGTTACTAGAATAAAAATAAGAACAACAACATAGGCCTGTACAACATAAACAGCCCTAATGCAAACCATGGAGTTTTTAAAAAAATTAAATTCAGTTTTATTGAGGTATATTCACATAGCATACAGTCATCCATGGTGTACAATCAACTGTTCATAGTACCATCATATAGTTATGTATTCATCACCCCAATCTATTTTTGAACATCTTCCTTACACCAGAAAGAGTAAGAATAAGAATAAAAAATAAAAGTAAAAAATAATGCCTAAATCATCCCCCCCATCCCACCCTATTTTTCATTTCATTTTTGTCCCCATTTTTCTACTCATCCATCCACACACTGGATAAAGGGAGTGCGATCCACAAGGTTTTCACAATCACACTGTCACCCCTTGTAAGCTACGTTGTTATACAATCGTCTTCAAGAGTCAAGGCTACTGGGTTGGAGTTTGATAGTTTCAGATATTTACTTCTAGCTATTCCAATACATTAAAATCTAAAAAGGGTTATCTATATTGTGCGTAAGAATGTCCACCAGAGTGACCTCTTGACTCTATTTGAAATCTCTCAGCCAGTGAAACTTTATTTCGTTTCATTTTTCTTCCTCCTGTTAAACCATGGACTTTCAATGTTCTGTCACCAACTGTAACAAATGTACCACACTAATGCAAGGTGTGATTCATATGGAGGTATATGAGAACTCTGTATTTTATGCATTATTTTTCTGTAAACCAGCAACTTCTCTAATTAAAAAAATACATTTGCAACACATTTAACAGAAAAGGGATTAATTCCATGACTTAAAAAGAACTCTTACAAATCCGTAATAAAAAGACAAACAATTGTAGAAAAATGGGCAAATGATACTGTTTTAGTCCCTAGCTGGCTTAAACAATGAGAATTTATTGGCTCAACTGTTTTGAGGCTAGAAGTCCAAAATCCAGGTATCAGTAAGACGATGTTTTCTTCTTGAAGACTGTGGCATTCTGGAGCTGGCTGCAGGTCCTTGCTTTTCTGTCACATGGCAATGCATATGGTGGCATCTTCTCCTTTCTATTCTAGGTTTCTTGACTTCCGGCTTCTTGCTGCTCCTTGTGGCTTCTCTCTGTCTGGCTTTCATTCTGCTTACTACTCCAGCAGTCCAGATTAAAGCCCAACCTGATTTAGTTGAACCACACCTTAATTGAAGTAACTTCTTGAAGGGATCCTATCTACAGTGGGTTCACACCCACCATAATGTGGACGAAGACACAGTTCAGTCTACATCAGATATCACAGTTGACTTATAAGAGAAACAAAAAGGACTAATAAACATTTTAAAAAGATGCTCAAAATTGCTATTCATCCGAGAAATTGAAATTCAAGCAATAAGGAGCTATAATGTCACCCATCAAACCAGCAAAATGTCATTGGATTGATGCTATCACGTGTTGGCAGAAGACAGGCAATGATCTGTCAGACAATGGGGCTGATAGTGTGACTTGGTGAAGCCTTTAGAGAAGTCATCCTGTTAGTAGCCCTCAAAATGTACAAAGCCCTTAACCCTTTCACCTTGTGATCCTATGTTGACTATTCTAGAGTAATACTTGCTCAGGTTTGTAGAGACAAGTGTTCATGTATGTTCTTTTTAGCATTTTTGTGCCAACCAAAAGATAGCAATAATCTAAAGATCCAGCAACAGGAGGACCTAAATAGTAAATTTTCCCAATCCCTCATATGGCTCAGTGAGCACTTATTTAAAAAATAGAGAAAGTCAGAGTAGAGGTTATCTTTGGTAGAGACATGACTGGAAGAGGGTACAAGAGTCTTCTGGGGTGCCAAAAATGATCTGTATCTTGTTTCAGGTAATGGTTACATGTATGTATTGTTTGTGAAAGTTCATTAGTCTATATGTATGATTTGTGCATTTTATACACATTAAAAATTTTTTTTTAGTATTAAAGAGGTTGAAGGTTTACAGAAAACTCATGCAGAAAATTGAGTTCCCATATTCCCCCATTCACACATGCAATTTTCTCTATTATTAACACTTAGTTACAATTGATGAAGTAATATTATTCTAATTATACTATTAACTATAGTCCATACTTTACATTAAAGCTTACTGTTTATATTGTACAGTCCTATGGTTTTTAATTTAATTCTTATTCTAGTAACATATATATCCTAATATTTCCCCTTTTATCTGCATTCAAGTATACAATTCAGAAGTGTCAATCATATTCACAATATTGTGTTACCATCACCACTATCCATTACCAAAACCTTTTCATCACCCAGACAGAAATTTGCACCATTTAAGCATTAACTCCCCATTCCCTACCCTCTCCCTGGCCCTGGTAACCTGTATTCTAGTTTCTGATACTATGAATTTGCTTATTCAATGAGATCATATCAGTGAGATTATACAATATTTGTCCTTTTGTGTCTAACTTATTTCACTCTTCAAGGCTTATCCATGTTGTTACATGTATCAGAACATCATTACTTCTTATGTCTGAACAATATTCCATCGTATGGATATATCACATTTTGTTTATCCATTCCTCTGTTGATGGACACTTGAGTTGCTGCCGTATGTTAACAATTGTAAATAATGCTGCTATGAACATTGGTGTGCAATTACATGTTCGAGTCCCTGCCTTCAGTTCTTTTGGATATATACCTAGAAGTGGGATATGATAATTTTATACTTAACATTCTAAGGAACTACCAAACTTTTCCACAACAGCTACACCATTTTACATTCCCATCAACAAGCAACAAGTGTCCCTATTTCTCCAGATCCTCTTCAACACTTGTTATTTTCCATTTTTAAAGACAGTAGCCATTCTAGAAGATGTGAAATGGTATCTCATTGTGGTTTTGACTTACATTTCCCTAATGGCTAATAATATTGAGCATCTTTACATGTGCTTTTTGGCCATTGTATACCTTCTTTGGAGAAATTTCTATTCAAGTCTATTGCCCATTTTTAAATTGTATTGTTTATCTTTTTGTTGTTGACTTAAAGGATTTCTTTAGATATTCTGGATAGTAAGCCCTTATTGGATATGTGTCCAAATACTTTCTCCCATTCTGTAGCTTGTCTTTTTACTCTTGTAATAAAGTCCTTTAATACACCAAAGTTTTTAGTTTTGATGACATCTCATTTATCTATTTTTTCTTTTGTTGCTCACATTTTGTGTGTAAAGTCTAAGAACCCATTGCATAGCACAAGGTCCTGCAGATTCTTCTCCATGTTTTCTTCTAGGAGTTTTAAAGTTGTAGTTCTTATATTTTGATCTTCTATCCATTTTGAGTTAATTTTTGTGTAGTGTGAGGTAGGGTTCCACTTCATTCTTTTGTAAATGGATGTTCAGTTTTCCCAGCACCATTTGTTGAAGAGACTATTCTTTCCCAATTGAGTGGTCTTGGCACCCTTGCCAAAAATTAGTTGGCTAGGATTGTGGGAAGATGGTGAGATCGGAGGCTCCAGGAATCATTCCCACCACCAAAACAACTACTGACCTGGCAGGAACTATCTGAATCAATGACTTTGAAACTCTGAAGTCGAGTAGAACACTGTGCAGGTGGAGAAGGCTGGTAAACTATGATAATTACTGGTCAGTTTCACTCTCCCTGCAGTGGCTACCATCTCCCTATCCCAGACTTGTGGCAAGCAGCATGGGGACTGGAGCGCCAGCTTGCTGGTTCCAGGGTGGGTCATAAAGATCTAGTCTTCCAAACTCCAGATGTGTGTCGTCTGATCCCAGACCTCTACCACTGATCAGTTACTTCAGATTACTGGGGGCCAGGTCTGAGGGCATCCATTGTTCCAGCCACCCTTGGGCAAAAGTAGCAGAGTAAACTTAGAGGTAGGAACCTTCCTCAAAACTATGGAAAAGAGTTAAAGAGCCATGTTAAATGGGCATGTGCTGAATCAAGAAGACAGCCTCAGAGCCATAGAGGAATCTCCTGGTACTATTGCCAACCCCTTCCTCACCCCCTCCACAATATGGAGTGGTGCCCACAATTGTGGGTCAATGGCCCTGTTCCATAAGGAGTAGGGTGGTTCCTGTATGCATATTGGGGTGCATGTGTGTCAGTGCCAATCTATTTGAGAGACTTAACTGGGAACTGTGTCTTAGGTTTGTCCTCCTGGAGTTTGTCCTGTGGGCAGAGAAGTGGTTTGCAGAGAGCTGGGACAGTGTGCAAAACAATTAAGTTGAAGAGGACTTGACTTCAAATGGGCAATGACTACCTGCATTGAATCATTCAGGAGAGCACCCAGGATGGACAGGAGGTAAATTCAAAGGAGTAGAGGGTTATTCACTTGAACACATGTAAACTATAATGGGGAATTCCTAAGGCATCTAGCAAGCACAAGCCCATGAAAGGAGGCTCCATGGCTTCAGCTCCACATAGTCTCAGATAAGACAGAGAGGACCCTGGACTTTCCATATGCCTTGGACTGAGCTTCCTGATAGGCGTGCTGAGCTCTGAAGGAGACCACCAACCAAAGCAGAGCCAATTTGCAAAGACAGTGAAAAGTGCTTTTTGCCTTGGTTTGTTCCTGGCATTCAAGAAAGTCTCTGTCATATCACTATTTGGACACAAACTTAAGGAATAGACAGCTAAGGGACTAAATCCCAGAATTAACACTTTAAATATTTAAAATGTACAGTATGCCCCCCCCAAAGAAAAGATTATAAGACAAAGAGAGGAAATGATGCCCCATCCAAAGGAATAAGATAAAAATACAGAAGCCATCAATAAAGAGGACCAAACTTTGGACTTGCCAGTCAGAGATTTAAAAATATGATCTTTAGTATGCTCAAGGAGATAAAGGAAAACATGAGAAATAACTAAAAGATATGAGGGAAACAATGAATAAATAATATGGGCATCTCTTCAGAGAAATACTGGAGTTGAAGGACACAATATCTGAAATGAAAAATTCCCTAGATGATTTCAACAGCAGATTGGAGGTGGCAGAAGACAGAGTCAGTGATATCAAAGAGAAGACAACTGAAATGATTCAAGCTGAGGAGCAGAAAGAAAAAATAATAAAAAGAAATGAACAAGAGGCCTGTGGGACACCATAAATCATACCAATATACACATTATGGGAGTCCCAGAAGGAGAAGACAGAGAGAAAGGGCAGAAGGAATATTCCCAAATTTAACAAAAGACGTAAATATGTACATTCAAGAATACCAATGAACCCTCAAACATGTTAAACTCAAAGGGAAGCATGCCCAGACATACAGAAATAAAATTGTCCAATGCCAAGGACAAGGAGAAATTTCTAAAAGCTGCAAGAGAAAAACAACCAGTTAATTACAAGAGAATCACAATAAGATTAAGTGTTGATTTATCAGAAACCACAGAAGCAAGAAGGTAGTGGTATGAAATATTTAAAGTGCTGAAAGAAAACAATTGCCAACAAAGAATTTTATACCCAGTGAGACCCTCTTTCAAAAATGAGGAAGAGATTAAGACTTTCCTAGAAAACAAAAGCTGAGGGAGTTCATCACCATAGACCGGCCCTATAAGCAGTGCTAAAGGGGGTTCTTCAGACTGAAAGGAAGAGACACTAGACAGAGGGTCAAAGGAACATAAAGAAATAAAGGCCTCTGGTAAATGTAACTATATGGATAATTATAAATGTGGGTACTTTTGTATTGTATTTGCTTTTATGTAACTCCACTTCCTAGTTCTTATATGTGCTAAAATGCAAATGCATAAAAAGCAATGATCAATCTATGGCTTTGGACATACAATGTACAAAAATATAATTTGTAAAAAGTTCAAAAAAAGGTGGGGGGAAGAGAGGTATAGGAACAATGTATGTGTATGCTATTGAAGATAAGTTGGTATCAAATCAAATATGACTGTTATAGATTTAGGATGTTAAATTTTAACCCCATGGTAACCACAAAGAAAATATATTAAAAATACATTCAGAGAGGAGGCGGGGCAAGATGGCAGACTGGTGAGCTGTAAGTTTTAGTTACTCCTCCAGGAAAGTAGGTAAAAACCCAGGAACTGCGTGAACTGGACACCACAGAGCAATCTGTCTTTGGGCATACTTCATACAACACTCATGAAAATGTCGAACTGCTGAGATCAGCGAAATCTGTAAGTTTTTGCGGCCAGGGGACCCGCGCCCCTCCCTGCCAGGCTGAGTCCCGTGGGGGGAGGGGCTGTCAGCTCCGGGAAGGAGAAGGGAGAACTGCAGTGGTAGCCCTTCTCGGAAACTCATTCTACTGATCCAGACTCCAACCATAGATAGACTGAGACCAGACACCAGAGAATCTGAGAGCTGCCAGCCCAGCAGAGAGGAGACAGGCATAGAAAAAAAAAAAAACACGAAAAACTCCAAAATAAAAGCAGAGGATTTTTGGAGTTCTGGTGAACACAGAAAGGGGAAGGGCGGAGCTCAGGCCTTGAGGCGCATATGCAAATCCCGAAGAAAAGCTGATCTCTCTGCCCTGTGGACCTTTCCTTAATGGCCCTGGTTGCTTTGTCTATTAGCATTTCAATAACCCATTAGATCTCTGAGGAGGGCCCTTTTTTTTTTTTTTTTTTAATCCTTTTTTCCTTTTCTAAAACAATTACTCTAAGAAGCCCAATACAGAAAGCTTCAAAGAATTGCAATTTGGGCACGTCAAGTCAAGAGCAGAACTAAGAGAGCTCTGAGACAAAAGGCAATAATCCAGTGGCTGAGAAAATTCACTAAACACCACAACTTCCCAAGAAAAGGGGGGTGTCCACTCACAGCCACCATCCTGGTGGACAGGAAACACTCCTGCCCATCGCCAGCCCCATAGCCCAGAGCTGCCCCAGACAACCCAGTGTGACGGAAGTGCTTCAAATAACAGGCACACACCACAAAACTGGGCGTGGACATTAGCCTTCCCTGCAACCTCAGCTGATTGTCCCAGAGCTGGGAAGGTGGAGCAGTGTGAATTAACAAAACCCCATTCAGCCACCATTTGAGCAGACTGGGAGCCTCCCTACACAGCCCAGCAGCCCAGAACTGCCCTGGGGGGATGGCACTCACCTGTGACATAGCACAGTCATCCCTCAACAGAGGACCCGGGGTGCACAGCCTGGAAGAGGGGCCCACTTGCAAGTCTCAGGAGCCATATGCCAATACCAAAGACTTGTGGGTCAGTGGCAGAGACAAACTTTGGCAGGACTGAACTGAAGGATTAGACTATTGCAGCAGCTTTAAAACTCTAGGATCATCAGGGAGATTTTATTGTTAGGGCCACCCCCCCTCCCCGACTGCCCAGAAACACGCCCCACATACAAGGCAGGCAACACCAACTACACACGCAAGCTTGGTACACCAATTGGGCCCCACAAGACTCACTCCCCCACTCACCAAAAAGGCTAAGCAGGGGAGAACTGGCTTGTGGAGAACAGGTGGCTCGTGGACGCCACCTGCTGGTTAGTTAGAGAAAGTGTACTCCACGAAGCTGTAGATCTGATAAATTAGAGATAAGGACTTCAATAGGTCTACAAACCCTAAAAGAACCCTATCAAGTTCAGCAAATGCCACGAGGCCAAAAACAACAGAAAATTATAAAGCATATGAAAAAACCAGACGATATGGATAACCCAAGCCCAAGCACCCAAATCAAAAGACCAGAAGAGACACAGCACCTAGAGCAGCTACTCAAAGAACTAAAGATGAACAATGAGACCATAGTACGGGATATGAAGGAAATCAAGAAGACTCTAGAAGAGCATAAAGAAGACATTGCAAGACTAAATAAAAAAATGGATGATCTTATGGAAATTAAAGAAACTGTTGACCAAATTAAAAAGATTCTGGACACTCATAGTACAAGACTAGAGGAAGTTGAACAACGAATCAGTGACCTGGAAGATGACAGAATGGAAAATGAAAGCATAAAAGAAAGAATGGGGAAAAAAACTGAAAAAAATCGAAATGGACCTCAGGGATATGATAGATAATATGAAACGTCCGAATATAAGACTCATTGGTGTCCCAGAAGGGGAAGAAAAGGGTAAAGGTCTAGGAAGAGTATTCAAAGAAATTGTTGGGGAAAACTTCCCAAATCTTCTAAACAACATAAATACACAAATCATAAATGCTCAGCGAACTCCAAATAGAATAAATCCAAATAAACCCACTCCGAGACATATACTGATCACACTGTCAAACACAGAAGAGAAGGAGCAAGTTCTGAAAGCAGCAAGAGAAAAGCAATTCACCACATACAAAGGAAACAGCATAAGACTAAGTAGTGACTACTCAGCAGCCACCATGGAGGCAAGAAGGCAGTGGCACGATATATTTAAAATTCTGAGTGAGAAAAATTTCCAGCCAAGAATACTTTATCCAGCAAAGCTCTCCTTCAAATGTGAGGGAGAGCTTAAATTTTTCACAGACAAACAAATGCTGAGAGAATTTGCTAACAAGAGACCTGCCCTACTGGAGATACTAAAGGGAGCCCTACAGACAGAGAAACAAAGACAGGACAGAGAGACTTGGAGAAAGGTTCAGTACTAAAGAGATTCGGTATGGGTATAATAAAGGATATTAATAGAGAGAGGGAAAAATATGGCAAACATAAACCAAAGGATAAGATGGCCTATTCAAGAAATGCCTTCACGGTTTTAACGTTGAATGTAAATGGATTAAACTCCCCAATTAAAAGATATAGATTCGCAGAATGGATCAAAAAAAATGAACCATCAATATGTTGCATACAAGAGACTCATCTTAGACACAGGGACACAAAGAAACTGAAAGTGAAAGGATGGAAAAAAATATTTCATGCAAGCTACAGCCAAAAGAAAGCAGGTGTAGCAATATTAATCTCAGATAAAATAGACTTCAAATGCAGGGATGTTTTGAGAGACAAAGAAGGCCACTACATACTAATAAAAGGGGCAATTCAGCAAGAAGAAATAACGATCGTAAATGTCTATGCACCCAATCAAGGTGCCACAAAATACATGAGAGAAACACTGGAAAAACTAAAGGAAGCAATTTATGTTTCCACAATAATTATGGGAGACTTCAACACATCACTCTCTCCTATAGATAGATCAACCAGACAGAAGACCAATAAGGAAATTGAAAACCTAAACAATCTGATAAATGAATTAGATTTAACAGACATATACAGGACATTACATCCCAAATCACCAGGATACACATACTTTTCTAGTGCTCACGGAACTTTCTCCAGAATAGATCATATGCTGGGACATAAAACAAGCCTCAATAAATTTAAAAAGATTGAAATTATTCAAAGCACATTCTCTGACCACAATGGAATACAATTAGAAGTCAATAACCATCAGAGACTTAGAAAATTCACAAATACCTGGAGGTTAAACAACACACTCCTAAACAATCAGTGGGTTAAAGAAGAAATAGCAAGAGAAATTACTAAGTATATAGAGACGAATGAAAATGAGAACACAACATACCAAAACCTATGGGATGCAGCAAAAGCAGTGCTAAGGGGGAAATTTATAGCACTAAATGCATATATTAAAAAGGAAGAAAGAGCCAAAATCAAAGAACTAATGGATCAACTGAAGAAGCTAGAAAATGAACAGCAAACCAATCCTAAACCAAGTAGAAGAAAAGAAATCACAAGGATTAAAGCAGAAATAAATGACATAGAGAACAAAAAAACAATAGAGAGGATAAATATCACCAAAAGTTGGTTCTTTGAGAAGATCAACAAGATTGACAAGCCCCTAGCTAGACTGACAAAATCAAAAAGAGAGAAGACCCATATAAACAAAATAATGAATGAAAAAGGTGACATAACTGCAGATCCTGAAGAAATTAAAAAAATTATAAGAGGATATTATGAACAACTGTATGGCAACAAACTGGATAATGTAGAAGAAATGGACAATTTCCTGGAAACATATGAACAACCTAGACTGACCAGAGAAGAAATAGAAGACCTCAAGCAACCCATCACAAGCAAAGAGATCCAATCAGTCATCAAAAATCTTCCCACAAATAAATGCCCAGGGCCAGATGGCTTCACAGGGGAATTCTACCAAACTTTCCAGAAAGAACTGACACCAATCTTACTCAAACTCTTTCAAAACATTGAAAAAAATGGAACACTACCTAACTCATTTTATGAAGCTAACATCAATCTAATACCAAAACCAGGCAAAGATGCTACAAAAAAGGAAAACTACCGGCCAATCTCCCTAATGAATATAGATGCAAAAATCCTCAACAAAATACTTGCAAATCGAATCCAAAGACACATTAAAAAAATCATACACCATGACCAAGTGGGGTTCATTCCAGGCATGCAAGGATGGTTCAACATAAGAAAAACAATCAATGTATTACAACACATTAACAAGTCAAAAGGGAAAAATCAATTGATCATCTCAATAGATGCTGAAAAAGCATTTGACAAAATCCACCATCCATTTTTGATAAAAACACTTCAAAAGGTAGGAATTGAAGGAAACTTCCTCAACATGATAAAGAGCATATATGAAAAACCCACAGCCAGCATAGTACTCAATGGTGAGAGACTGAAAGCCTTCCCTCTAAGATCAGGAACAAGACAAGGATGCCCGCTGTCACCACTGTTATTCAACATTGTGCTGGAAGTGCTAGCCAGGGCAATCTGGCAAGACAAAGAAATAAAAGGCATCCAAATTGGAAAAGAAGAAGTAAAACTGTCATTGTTTGCAGATGATATGATCTTATATCTAGAAAACCCTGAGAAATCAACGATACACCTACTAGAGCTAATAAACAAATTTAGCAAAGTAGTGGGATACAAGATTAATGCACATAAGTCAGTAATGTTTCTATATGCTAGAAATGAACAAACTGAAGAGACACTCAAGAAAAAGATACCATTTTCAATAGCAACTAAAAAAATCAAGTACCTAGGAATAAACTTAACCAAAGATGTAAAAGACCTATACAAAGAAAACTACATAACTCTACTAAAAGAAATAGAAGGGGACCTTAAAAGATGGAAAAATATTCCATGTTCATGGATAGGAAGGCTAAATGTCATTAAGATGTCAATTCTACCCAAACTCATCTACAGATTCAATGCAATCCCAATCAAAATTCCAACAACCTACTTTGCAGACTTGGAAAAGCTAGTTACCAAATTTATTTGGAAAGGGAAGATGCCTCGAATTGCTAAAGACACTCTAAAAAGAAAAACGAAGTGGGAGGACTTACACTCCCTGACTTTGAAGCTTATTATAAAGCCACAGCTGCCAAAACAGCATGGTACTGGCACAAAGATAGACATATAGATCAATGGAATCGAATTGAGAATTCAGAGATAGACCCTCAGATCTATGGCCGACTGATCTTTGATAAGGCCCCCAAAGTCACTGAACTGAGCCATAATGGTCTTTTCAACAAATGGGGCTGGGAGAGTTGGATATCCATATCCAAAAGAATGAAAGAGGACCCCTACCTCACCCCCTACACAAAAATTAACTCAAAATGGACCAAAGATCTCAATATAAAAGAAAGTACCATAAAACTCCTAGAAGATAATGTAGGAAAACATCTTCAAGACCTTGTATTAGGCGGCCACTTCCTAGACTTTACACCCAAAGCACAAGCAACAAAAGAGAAAATAGATAAATGGGAACTCCTCAAGCTTAGAAGTTTCTGCACCTCAAAGGAATTTCTCAAAAAGGTAAAGAGGCAGCCAACTCAATGGGAAAAAATTTTTGGAAACCATGTATCTGACAAAAGACTGATATCTTGCATGTACAAAGAAATCCTACAACTCAATGACAATAGTACAGACAGCCCAATTATAAAATGGGCAAAAGATATGAAAGAGAGTTCTCTGAAGAGGAAATACAAATGGCCAAGAAACACATGAAAAAATGTTCAGCTTCACTAGCTATTAGAGAGATGCAAATTAAGACCACAATGAGATACCATCTAACACCGGTTAGAATGGCTGCCATTAAACAAACAGGAAACTACAAATGCTGGAGGGGATGTGGAGAAATTGGAACTCTTATTCATTGTTGGTGGGACTGTATAATGGTTCAGCCACTCTGGAAGTCAGTCTGGCAGTTCCTTAGAAAACTAGATATAGAGCTACCATTCGATCCAGCGATTGCACTTCTCGGTATATACCCGGAAGATCGGAAAGCAGTGACACGAACAGATATCTGCACGCCAATGTTCATAGCAGCATTATTCACAATTGCCAAGAGATGGAAACAACCCAAATGTCCTTCAACAGATGAGTGGATAAATAAAATGTGGTATATACACACGATGGAATACTACGCGGCAGTAAGAAGGAACGATCTCGTGAAACATATGACAACATGGATGAACCTTGAAGACATAATGCTGAGCGAAATAAGCCAGGCACAAAAAGAGAAATATTATATGCTACCACTAATGTGAACTTTGAAAAATGTAAAACAAATGGTTTATAATGTAGAATGTAGGGGAACTAGCAGTAGAGAGCAATTAAGGAAGGGGGAACAATAATCCAAGAAGAACAGATAAGCTATTTAACCTTATGGGGATGCCCAGAAATGACTATGGTCTGTTAATTTCTGATGGATATAGTAGGAACAAGTTCACAGAAATGTTGCTATATTATGTAACTTTCTTGGGGTAAAGTAGGAACATGTTGGAAGTAAAGCAGTTATCTTAGGTTAGTTGTCTTTTTCTTACCCCCTTGATATGGTCTCTTTGAAATGTTCTTTTATTGTATGTTTGTTTTCTTTTTAACTTTTTTTTTTCATACAGTTGATTTAAAAAAGAAGGGAAAGTTAAAAAAAAAGAAAAGAAAAACAAGGAAAAAAAAAGATGTAGTGCCCCCTTGAGTAGCCTGTGGAGAATGCAGGGGTATTCGCCTACCCCACCTCCATGGTTGCTAACATGACCACAGACATAGGGGACTGGTGGTTTGATGGGTTGAGCCCTCTACCATAAGTTTTACCCTTGGGAAGACAGTTGCTGCAAAGGAGAGGCTAGGCCTCCCTATATTTGTGCCTAAGAGTCTCCTCCTGAATGCCTCTTTGTTGCTCAGATGTGGCCCTCTCTCTCTGGCTAAGCCAACTTGAAAGGTGAAATCACTGCCCTCCCCCCTACGTGGGATCAGACACCCAGGGGAGTGAATCTCCCTGGCAACGTGGAATATGACTCCCAGGGAGGAATGTAGACCCGGTATCGTGGGACGGAGAACATCTTCTTGACCAAAAGGGGGATGTGAAAGGAAATGAAATAAGCTTCAGTGGCAGAGAGATTCCAAAATGAGCCGAGAGATCACTCTGGTGGGCACTCTTACGCACACTTTAGGCAACCCTTTTTAGGTTCTAAAGAATTGGTGTAGCTGGTGGTGGATGCCTGAAACTATCAAACTACAACCCAGAACCCATGAATCTCGAAGACAGTTGTATAAAAATGTAGCTTATGAGGAGTGACAATGGAATTGGGAAAGCCATAAGGACCAAACTCCACTTTGTCTAGTTTATGGATGGATGTGTAGAAAAGTAGGGGAAGGAAACAAACAAACAAAGGTACCCAGTGTTCTTTTTTACTTCAATTGCTCTTTTTCACTCTAATTATTATTCTTGTTATTTTTGTGTGTGTGCTAATGAAGGTGTCAGGGATTGATTTAGGTGATGAATGTACAACTATGTAATGGTACTGTAAACAATCGAAAGTACAATTTGTTTTGTATGACTGCGTGGTATGTGAATATATCTCAATAAAATGATGATTAAAAAAAAATACATTCAGAAAGAAATGAGAAGGGACTCAAAATGGTACAATACAAAACAAAACAAAATAAAACAAAATACAAAAAACAAGTTGTTCTAGTTTGCTAATGCTGCCGGAATGCAAAACACCAGAGAAGGATTGGCTTTTATAAAAGGGGGTTTATTTGGTTACACAGTTACAGTCTTAAGGCCATAAAGTGTTCAAGGTAACATATCAGCAATCGGGTACCTTCACTGGAGGATGGCCAATGGTGTCCTGAAAACCTCTGTTAGCTGGGAAGGCACGTGGCTGGCATCTGCTCCAAAGTTCTGGTTTCAAAATGGCTTTCTCCCAGGATGTTCCTCTCTAGGCTGCAGTTCCTCAAAAATGTCACTCTTAGTTGCACTTGGGATATTTGTCCTCTCTTAGCTTCTCTGGAGCAAGAGTCTGCCTTCAACAGCCGTCTTCAAAATGTCTCTCATCTGCAACTCGTGTGCTTTCTTCAAAGTGTCCCTCTTGGTTGTAGCTCCTCTTCAAAACATCACTCACAGCTGCAGCTGCACTAAGTTCCTTCTGTTTGTCAGCCCATTTATATGTCTCCACTGATCAAGGCCCACCCTAAATGGGTGGGGCCATGCCTCCATGGAAATTATCTCATCAGAGTTATCACCTACAGTTGGGTGGGGCACATTTCCATGGAAACACTCAAAGAATCACAATCTAATCAAAACTGATAGGTCTGCCCACACAAGATTACATCAAAGATAATGGCATTTGGGGGACATAATACATTCAAACTGGCACACAAATAAATATGGAAGTAGACATTAATGGAACAATTGAGAGTCAAGAAAGATATAGGTCTTACAAAGACAAAATAGCAAAGTGCAGAAGAAAGTCCTGCATCATCAGTAGTTATTGTAAATGTAAATGGATTAAACTCTCCAGTAAAAAGGTAGAGGTTGGTAGAATAGATAAAAAAAACTTGAGCCCACTATATGCTATTTACGAGAGATTCACCTTAAATTCAAAGACATAGGTAGGTTTAAAGTGAAAAGATGAAAAAAAAAAAAATGCCATACAAGTAGTAACCAAAAGAGAGCTGGTGTAGCTTTATTAATATCAGATAAAATAGACTTTAAGTAAAAAAGTTATGAGAGACAAAGAAGGTCATTATAAACTAATAAAGGGGACAATTCAACAAGAAGATGTAATGATTATAAATATATATGCACCTAACATCAGCACCCCATAATATATGAAGCAAATATTGACAGATTGAAGGAAAAAATAGACAATTCTACATTAATTGTAGTAGGCTTCAATTTGCCACTTCAGTAATGTATGGAACATCTGGACAGAAGATCAATAGGAAACAGAAGACTTGAATGATGCTTTAAACCAGCTAGACCAAACAGATGTATAGAACATTTCACCCAACAACAGCAGAATACATCTCTTTTCTAGTGCACATGTAGCATTCTCCAGGATAGACCATATGTTGAGTCACAAAACAAGTCTGAATAAATTAAAAAATATTGAAATCTGTGCCAGTTCAGATGTATTATGTCCCCCAAAATGCCATGTTCTTTGATGAAGTCTTGTGGGGGGCAGATGTATTTAGTCTTGATTAGGTTGGAACCTTTAGATTGGGATGTCCCTATGGAGATGTGACCCACCATACTGAAGGTGATAACTCTGATTGGATTATTTCCATGGAGGTGTGGCCATGCCCACTCAGTGTGAGGCTTAATTAAATCACTGGAGCCCTGTAAGAGCTTAGACAAAAGGAGCTTGCTGCTACAGCTAAGAGAGACATTTTGGAGACGGCCATTGAAAGCAGACTTTTGCTGACAGTTTGCTCCAGAGAAGCTAAGAGAGGACAAAATACCCCATGAGCAACATTTTGAAGAATGCACAGGAGCTGAGAGAGGAGCTGGAACACAACCTGGGATCAGCAGATGCCAGCCACGTGCCTTCCCAGCTAACAGAGGTTTTCCAGATGCCATTGGCCTTCCTTCGGTGAAGGTATACTTATGTTGATGCCTTAATTTGGACATTTTCATGGCCTTCAGACTTTACATTTGTAACCAAATAAACCCCCTTTATAAGAACCAATCTGTTTCTGTTTTGTTGCATAACAGCAGCATTAGCAAACCAGAACAAAATTGGACAATGTATCTTCTCTCACCACAATGCAATGAAGCTAGAAATCTATATCAGAAGAAGTGAAAAGTAAATAAATATGTGGAGATTAAACACACTCTTAAACAACCAGTGGGTCAAAGAAGAAATCATAAGGGAAATTAGCAAATATCTTAAGGAAAATGAAATTGAAACACAACTTACCAAAACTTATGGGATACATTGAAGGCAGTACTGAGAGGGAAATTTACAGCTCTAAATACTTACACTTAAAAAAGAAGAAAGATCTCAAATCATAGACCTAACCTAAAAATTGGAGGTCTAGGCAAAGAAGCACAAACTAAACTCAAAGTGACAAAAAGGAAGGAAATAACAAAGACTAAAGGGGAGATAAATGAAATAGAGTATAAAAACCAATAGAGAGAATCAACAAAACCAAAGGCTGTTTGTTTGTTTGTTTGTTTTTGTCAATAAAATCAACAAACCTTCAACTAAACTGACAAAAAAAAAAATAGGACACAAATAACTGAAATCAGAAATGAAAAGGGGGGTATTATTACCAAGTCCACAGAAATCCAAAGAATTATAAGGGGATATTACGAACAATTGTATGCTAACAAATTAGATAACCTAGATGAAACTGAAAAGTTGTCAGAAACACACAAACTACATACACTGACTCAAAAAGATAGAAGATCTCAACAAACCAATTCCTAGTAAAGAGATTGAATCAGTCATCAAAAGCCTCCCAACAAAGAAAAGTACAGGACAGATGGCTGCACAAGGGGATTTTACCAAACATTCCAAGAGGAGTTAACATCAACCTTGTTCAAAAACTTCCAAAAAAATTGAAGAAGAGGGAATGAACACTTCCTAATTCATTCTACAAGGTCAACATCACCCTCATACCAAAGCTAGATAAATATACCACAAGAGAAGAAAATTACAGGCCACTATCTCTTATGAATATAGCTGCAAAAGTCCTCAACAAAATACTAGCTAACTGAATCCAACAGTTCATTAAAAGAATTATATACCATAATCAGATGGGATTTATCCCAGGTTACCCATGGGTGGTTCAACATAAAAAAATGAATTAAGTAATGCACCACATTAACAGAATGAAGGAGAAAAAAACCCACATGATTATCTCAATTGAAGCAGGAAAATCATTTGACAAAATCCAGCACCCCTTCTTGATAACACATTTAGAAAACTTGGAATAGAAGGAAACTTCCTCCATATGATAAAGGGCTTATATGAAAAGGCCACAGCTAACATCCTACTTAATGGGTGAAAGATTAAAAGCTTTCCCTCTAAAATCTGGAACAAGACAAGGATGCCCACTGTCACCACTATTATTCAACATTGTACAGGAAGTTCTAGCCAGAGCAATTAGGCAAGAAAAAGAAATAAAAGTCATCCAAATTGGAAAGGAAGAAGTAAAACTTTCCTTATTTGCAGATAACATGATCCTATATACAGAAAATCCTGAAAATCCACAACAAAGCCCCTCGAGCTGATAAATGATTCAGCAAAGAGGAGGGGTATAAGATCAACACCCCAAAATCAGTAGTGCTTTTATACACCAGCCATGAGCAATCAGAAGAAGAAATCAAGAAAAAAATTCCATTTAAAATAGCAACAAAAGTAATCAAATATCTAGGAATAAATCTAACTAAGGATGTAAAGGACTTGTACACATAAAACTATGTTGCCATCAGAAAACATGGTCCTAAGTAGTCAGGCCTGCTTGATCCTGCATCAAACAGAGAAACAGTTCTCTTTGTTTTGGTGAGACGGTGAGTTTATTGGAGATGCATCATCAAGGAACTGGAGGAAAAAAAAAACACTTCCCAAGACCAGTTCAGAGTGAGAAGAGTGCTTTGGGCTTTTATAATCCCAAAGAGACAAAGAAATATCCAGGATTCAGAAGAAAGCAGAAGAGAAAAAAAATAGAAGAGAAAAAGCTGTTTGGTCAGTGTCTCTTGTCATCTTGAAGTCCTCACCTCATTCAGGCTTGTTTTTCAAGGAAAAGATGAAGCATATCAGACCATATGGTAATATCCCTTGCATCCTCCTGCAGGCAATGCCTGAGAGAGTTCCTGGGAACACAAAGTATGTTTTTTGTTGCTGTTGAGATTAATCAACAGCAAGTTATTTCAACAAGGGCTTCTTATGCTTAGAATAACTCAAGGCTGCTTGAGTGAAGTGATCATAATAAATGGTTTTCTTGCCACTGAAGACTCTACTAAGCATTTCCCAGCTAGAGAATTATATTGAATATTTTTTTTTCTATCTGTCCAGCTATCAACTATAAAACATTGCTGAAAGAAATCAAAGAAAACTTAAATAAATGGAAGGACATTCCATGTTCATGGATTGGAAGCTAAATATTGTTAAGTTGTCGATTTTACCCAAAATGATTTGCAGATTCAACACAATCCCAATCAAAATTCCAATAGTCTGCTTTGCAGAAATGGAAAAGCTAATCATCAAATTTATACAGAAGGGAAAGTGGCCCCAAATAGTCAAAGCCTTCTTGAAAAAGAAGAACAAAGTTGGAGACTCACACTTCCCTTTCTTAAAATTTATTACAAAGAGACAGTAATCAAAACTGTGCATGGTATTGGTATGAGGGCAAGCATACAGACCAATGGAATCAAATTGAAAGCTCAGAAATCAATCCTCACATTTATGACAAATTGATATTTGACAAGGCTGCCAAATCCACTCAATTGGGAAAGAATAGTCTCTTCAACAAATACGCTTGGAGAATTGGACAATCTACACAATGGAAGAAAATATTTGGAAACTACATATCCAATAAGAGTTCAGTAACCAGAATATATAAAGAAATCCTTCAACTCAACAACAAAAAGGCTAACAACCCAATTAAAAAATGGGCATAGACTTGATTAGACGTTTCTCCAAAGAAGGTGTACAATGGCCAAAAAGCACATGAAAAGATGCTTAACATCATTAGCCAATAGAGAATGCAAATCAAAACCAGAATGAGATACACTTTACACCCACTGGAAAGGCTGCTATTTAAAAAAAAAACAGAAAATTACAAGTGTTGGAGAAGATGTAGAAGAATAGAAACACTCATTCATTGCTGGTGGGAATGTAAAATGGTGCAACCATTGTGGAAGAGAGTTTGGCAGTTTCTCAAAAACATATTACCTGGTTTTCCCACTTCTAGGTATATGCCTAAAAGAATTGAAAGCAGGGACTCAAACAGATATTTGTACATCGATGTTCATGGCAGTGTTATTCACAATTGCCAAAAGATGGAAGCAACCCAAGTGCCCATCAACAGATGAATGGGTTTTTAAAATGTGGTATATACACAAAATGGAATATTATTCAGCATTAGAAAGGAATGAAGTTTTGATACATGCAACAACATGGATGAACATTGACATCATGTTGAATGAAGTAAGCAGACACAAAAGTGCAAATGCTGTATAATATCATTGATGTGAAATAATTAGAATAAGTGAACTCATGGAGTTATAATCTAGAATATAGGTTACCAGGAGACAGGGTGGGGCTAGGGAATAGAGAGTTAAGGCTTAAAATGTACAGAATTTCTGTTTGGTATGTAGTTAGGAAGACTAGTTTTGCTTTCCAATTTTTGTGGTACAGTGTGCCTTTTTTGGGGATCTGGCTGTTCATATTGCTGTGGGCAGCTCTGACTTGACATGACTCTGCAGCTGAATGTGACAGTCCCAGCTTGGGCTGGTCTGGGGAGGGACAGGGATGGCTGATGCTCTAGACCCACTACACAGCAAACAGTCAAGCATAATCCTTTAGATACACCCGTGACATGGAGCACTGTCCTGCAAACACACATGTAATTCAAGCAGACACCCAGGACCACGGAAGGGATAGACACAGCATCATAACAGCTAAGGTTAAGGTTAACAATGAGCTAGGTCCTTTCTTCTTTCCTTCACTTGTATTTCCTATAAACCTCTTAAGAAATAGGTCTCTCAAATTACTCTGGGCATCACTTGCCCAGTAAGGGTAGGAAGAATATGGAGGTGTGTCTGTGTGAGGTGTTTAAGGTCCAGGCCTGTTTGTGACACACATCACTTTTGCTCACATTCCATAGAGCCATAAGTGTCCCATGGCCACACAGGAGAACCTGAGAAATGTGGCTGAGCAGTGTTCCTAGGAAGGAAAGGAGATGCGATTTGGGAGAAGAGTTGGCAGTCTCTTCCTTCTACAACTGACCTTAATTTGTACTGATAACTCCTATTTTTCTTGGTGGCAGAAGCTTAATTCTGCTAAATTTAGAATTTCTGAATCTAAATTTGGGGTCATTCATGAAGCTAGGATAGCAGAAACAGCCCCTGGGTGTCTGTAGTCCATGGCGTCAGCCTACATCCCTTCTTTCATTCTTCCTGGATGGTCCTGTGTGACATCTGGTTCCTGTCATAGAGTCCCTCTGGGCTTGGCACTTGGAGTTCCTCACTGTCACCAAGGTGGGATGTGGAATTCCTCATTTGGCTGTCTGAGGCCGTTTTTTCTAGACCTCCAAATCATGCAGCTGATCTTTGAGATCTTGGGAGCATCCCTAGTCCTTATCTGTGAAGAGGGAATACAAGTAATATCTGGGATCTCTGGCAGCTCTCTCCCCTCCCAGAGAGGCAGGCTTCAGGATCCTTCTTATGGATATAATGGCATCTAATCTCTCTCCATGTTCCCTCTTCCAGGAATAGGGGAACATTTACCCTTTGAGATAGGGGGGAGAGGTGGTCTTCTTCAGCTATTCTGCCCAATCTTTTGTTCATTTTTGGCGGTCTTTCCATTCTTCCCCTGAGAGTACGACTTTCGAATCTTAAAAGGTGTTTTTCCATTCCCTGCTCTGAGACTAGAAGCCTAGCATCCCAGCTTGGAGGAAGCAGAATAAACATTGATTCAAACTTCAAATATCACCTCACCTTGGCAATTATGCCTGTTTTACAGACAAAGGAACTAAGGTCAAGGAAAGGACTTTGTTTAAAGGATCTAAAGTTTTTTAAGTGATGGAGGTGGGATGTAAACCCATGTTTGCCTGATTTCCATGTTCCTAGGCCTCACCATCAGGACATTCTGATTTTCACATGATCTGTAAAACACATAGACTTAGGAAAACCCAGAACACAAACACAGCCCCCGGAGAAGCCAGAATATTCCCTTCAGCTTTATTGGTTTAAATAGCTATTCCTCTGAAAGAGAAGCCCAGTGTCAAGGGGCTAAAGGAATCTATGGCAGGAAAGTGAGGACCCCAAGGTGGATGAAGACAACTCTGGAGTCCATGTGGGCAGAAATAGTGCAGGCAGATGGCATGGGTGTCCCTGGGCTTGTGAGTTCCTTGACTTGTGGGTTTCCTGGCTGGGGGATGTCTCAGCAGTTGGGTTTCTTGCATGGTGGCTGACTTGGCTGGTCAGTGTCTTGGTGGAGGGTCCTGGGCACGTGGATTCTTGGGCTGCTGGGCTCGACCTTCATTGATAAAGGGCATAGCCATAAATGAGGCCTAACCCAATAAGTACACTAAAGACACTCAGCCATCCAGTTCGGCCTGAATTGATGTAAGCTGCTTCCCATTCGCTTTTCTTGTTGGCCTGCATGGTCTGTAGGGAGGGAAGAGTAGATATGAGTTTCTGAGTCCAGCCCCAAGACACCCTTGGGGAAGGGCTGGAGACTTGCACTTACTGAGGGAAAACCCCTACCCGGGTCCCAGGATAGGAGCAGATGCAGGAGACAGGAAGAAGACAGGATGCCCATGGATTGGGCATTGGTTTACCTTATTACAGAAGTAGGCAGCTAGAAGTCCCAGAGGAAAGAATACAATTATGGCAAGAATGGTCAAAAACAAGTGATTTGGAGCATAAAACGCCAGTTCTTCAGGCGTCTGAGTAGACTCAGGCTGTGGAGTCTGCCCAGGTGGGGCATCTGCGGCGGGGGGTGGCGCAGCGGGAGGGGCGGCTGGGGCAGCCGCGGTATCTGCTTTCTTTGGCGCCATGACCTTTCCAGCAAGACAAAGACAGACCCAGAGTGTCCTGTAAACTGAGACCCAGACCCACTGCGCTTCCCCTTGTTCTAATCAGAACCCCAAGACCTGGACTTTCAAAGGCCTTTTCTTCACAATGGAGGAATCAGCACTTCAAGCCCTGATTGGCTGTCCTCCCGAGGGGGCGTGGTCCCGCCGGTCCAGGACTCAGAGCGTGGATCCAGGCCCCACCCACTATCGGGACATTGGCCCCACCCACCCTAATAGGGATTGGTTGAAAGTCTGAAGTGTTGGATCTTGTCTCTTCCTCCTTTCTGTGGATCCCCATCCACAGACAAGGCAGGCGAGAAGTGGGAGAACCACTTCCTTAGAGCTTCAAAAGAGAGAAGATGGGCAAGCCCAGGAGGAAAAGTGAGAGATTTACAAACAGAAGTAATGGATTATAAGATATTGATTTTAGAAAGAATTCTTCAGTACATACTGAATGAAAGAAAGAAAAAAGGGGGGGGGAGGGGAATCTTTCTTAAAGTAGAACACCACCTGATAAAATGTAGATGACATGCAAAAAATCAGTTGTGTTTCTATACACTAGTAATGAGCAATCTGATGAGGAACCCAATAAAAAGAAACTCCATTTACAATAGCAACTAAAAGAATCAAATATCTAGAACCAAATTTAACCAAGGATGTAAAGGATTTACACATAGAAAACCACAAAATTTTGTTAAAAGAAATCAAAGAAGACTAAATAAATGGAAGGACATTCCCTGCTCATGGATTGGAAGACTAAATATCATTAAGATGTCAATTCTACCCAAAATGATTTACAGATTTGATGCAATTCCAATCAAAATTCCAACAGCCCTCTTTGCAAAAATGGAAAAGCCAATCATCAAATTTATTTGGAAGGATAATGGGCCCTAAATAGCCAAAACCATCTTGAAAAAGAATGAAGTCACAAAACTTGTTACAAAGCTATAGTGTTCAAATAGCATGGTACTGGCACTAGGATAGCTACATAGACCAAGGGAATCAAATTGAAAGTTCAGAAAAACACCCTTACATGTTTGACCACTTGATTTTTGGCAAGGCTGCCAAGTCCACTCAACTGGAAAAGAATAGTCTTTTCAACAAATGGTGCTGGGAGAACTTGATACTGATTTGCAAAAGAATGAAAGAGGACCCCTATCTCACACCATATACAAAAATTAACTCAAAATGGATCAGAGACCTAAATATGAGAACGAGGACTGTAAAACTCCTAGAAGAAAATGTAGGGAAGCATCTTTAGGACCTCGTGTTAGTCAATGGTTTCTTAGACTTTACACCCAAATCACAAACAATGAAAGAAAAAAATAGATAAATGGAACCTCATCAAAATTAAAAACTTTTGTTCATCAAAGGATTTATCATAAAAGTGAAAAGACAACCTACTGAATGGGAGAAAATATTTGGGAACCACGTATCTGATAGAAGTTTAATATCCAGAATATAAAGAAATCCTACAACTCAACAATAAAAAGATAAACAATCCAATTAAAAATTGGGAAAAGGACTTGAATAGACATTTTTCCAAAAAGGATATACAAATGGCTAAAAAGCACATGAAAAGATGCTTAACATCATTAGCTATTAGGAAAATGCAAATCAAAACCACAATGAGATATTATTTCATACCCACTACAATTCTATTAAAACAAAACAAAACAAAAATAACCCAGGAAATTACAAGTGTTGGAGAGGATGTGAAGAAATAGGAACACTTCTTTATTGCTTGTGGGGGCGTAAAATAGTGCCAAAAGACAGTTTGGCAGTTCCTCGGAAAGTATAGAATTACCATATAATATGTGGCTGCTGCACAAGGAGCCTTTGATAAAGGGATTTTCCCTCTACTAGATATATACACAAAAGAATTGAAAGCACGGACTTGAAGAGATATTTGCACACTGATGTTCATAGCAGCATTAGTCACAATTGCCAAAAGATGGAAGTGATCTAAGTGTCCATCAACCAATGAATGGATAAACCACTGCTTAAGTCCAGTCCCCAGCCTTCTTTTCCTGCTTTGTGGTCCAGAAACATTTCTTTAAAAGCCAGAAAGTCTGTAAAGGTAAGCAGCATGTCAAATATATCACCAGCCACTTCATCTTTATGGTACTATGACGTTGTTGTGAAAGCCACCATGTTAAGTCCAGTAATCCTCCCCAGCAGCTGTTCCTCAATGTATTTTTTTCTCCAAGAAAATATATTCACTAAAATTGGTTATGTACCCTCCCTTCTATGTGGGATCTGACTCCCAGAGGTGTAACTCTCCCTGACAACATGGGATATGACTCCCAGGGATGAATCTGGACCTGACATGCAAAATGCAACGAAATAAAGTTTCAGTGGCTGAGAGGTTCCAAATGGAGTCGAGAGGTCACTCTGGTGGGCATTCTTATGCACTATATAGATAACCCTTTTTAGGTTTTAATGCACTGGAATAGCTAGAAGTAAATACCTGAAACTAGCAAATTCCAACCCAGTAACCTTGACTCTTGAAGATGATTGTACAGCAATGTAGCTTACAAGGGGTGACAGTGTGATAGTGAAAGCCTTGTGGCTCACACTCCCTTTATCCAATGTATGGATGGATGAGTAGAAAAATGGGGACAAAAAACTAAATGAAAAATAGGGTGGGAAGGGGGGGATGATTTGGGTGTTCTTTTTTACTTTTATTTTTTATTCTTATTTTCACTTTTCTGGTACAAGGAAAATGTTCAAAAATAGATTAGGGTGATGAATGCACAACTATATGATGGTGCTGTGAACAACTGATTGTACACTTTGGATGATTGTATGGTATGTGACTATATCTCATTAAAATTGAATTTAAAAAATTGGGCATGTAGGTGAGTTTATTCTCTTCTGTACCTTCAAACTCCCAGTAGTACTTGTTCATGAAATTTCCCTACAATAACTGGAACTCGTCATCCATGATAATGTCCTCTAAACATCCAACCGTAACATCAAATTCTGCATTGGGTGGAAGAGGTGGACAGTGTGAAGCTCTGTTCCTCTAAGGTGTCTGTCACCACCACGGAGAACAGGGCATGGGGTCTCCTACCCAGACTTGACTCTGCTCCATTGAGCCCCAAACAGCACTGAGGGCACCTCACCAGGCAGGGAGGAGGCCTCACGGCTGGAGCCATGGCTTTCCCCCCACTCAGCCAAGTTTGTGCCTGCGTGCAAACCACAGGCCACAAGCTCTTGGTGCAGCAGCCAGGTGCTGGTCCAGCCTCTGTGCCAGCCTGCTTCTGTATTTTATATATTTTATGCATGACATCTCTGTAAACCTACAACTTCTTTAACAAAAATAATTATTTAAAAATCTATAAGGAAATGCAAAATAAAACCACAATGAGCTATCATCGCAGACCTACTAGAATGGCTGCTATTAAACAAAGAGGAGGCTCCAGATGTTGGAGAGAATGTGGAGAAATAGGAACACTTATTCACTGCTGGTGGAAATGTAAAATGGTGCAGCCACTGTGGAGGATGGTTTGGCAGCTCCTCAGGAAGCTAAATATAGAGTAGCCTTACTAATCCGACTACTCGGTACATATCTAGAAGATCTGAAAGCAGGGACGTGAAAAAACACTTGCGCTCTGATGTTCATAGTGGCATTACTCACAATTGCCAAAAGATAGAAACAATCCAAGTGTCCATCAACAGATGAAAGGATAAACAAAATATGTCATATATATATATATATATATACACACACACACATATATATATGATAGAATATTATTTAGCAGTAAGAAGGAATAAGTCCTGAAGCACATGACAACATGCGTGAACCTTGAGGACATTATGTTGAATGAAATAAGTCAGACAAAAAAGGACAAATATTGTATGATCTCACTAATATGAACTAATTATAATACGTAAACTCATAGACATACAATCCAGAATATAGGATACCAGGAGATAGAATGAGGCTAGAGAATGGGGAGTGGTTGCTTAATATGTGCAGAATTTTTAACTAGATAGAACTTAAAACATTTTGAAATGGATAGAGATGACGATAGTACATTATTGTGAGTATAATTAACACTGTTGAATTGAGGGTGAATGTGGTAGAAAGGGGAAGTTTAGAGTCATGTGTTTCACCAGAAGGAAAACTGGAGGTTAAACAGGAGTGTATAACTCAGTGAATCTTGTGGTGGACAATGACTGTGATTAACTGTACAAATATTATACAGTTCTTTCATGAACTAGAACAAATGTATGACACCATTATAAGGTGTTAATAGTAATAATAGGGGGGTCTATGGGGAGAATGTACTGTCAAGGCTCAAGAAGGCTTTAGCAGCTGAAGGATTAAAGAAAGCACTGGATGTGTTCTGAGACATGAGATTTTATTTTTTGGGGGGCTTACCTACAGGGTGGGAAGTTGGTCACGATGCCCTGAATTCAGGAGCTGGTCCGAATGGTGGTGGGTTCAGAGCTCAATGTGAAGATACTCTGCCCTTTTGAGGGGGGCTGAACAAGCTGGTTATAAGGGGTCAATGCTCCAGTGGGTATGAGAGCATAGGCGGGAGTGGGGGTCTTGTGATGTAGGGAGGGATCAATTGTAACAGTATCTCAGGGAGTCTCAGGGAGGAGGTAGTTTCAGAGGAGATAAGTTATAGATGACATTCAGTGCCAGAGGCCTGATTTTACAGGGAGAATAGGTCAAACCTTAACTGTCCTAGGTCAATCAAGCTGCTGTGTGCAATCTTTAAGGCACTTGGGGAAGGCCCTGGACCTGGGGCTCCCGCATGTACCTGTTGCAAATTATGGACCATAGTTCACAGCAATATCTTAATATTCTTTCATCAGCACTAACAAATGTACCAAACCAATACTAGTGGTCAAAAATTGTGGTGTGTATGTAAGAAGTATGGGATGTTTTGGGTTTTTTAAATTTCTCTTTTTGGAGTAATGAAAATATTCTAGAATTGATAGTGGTTATGAATGCACAACTATGTGACAATACTGTGAACCATTGATTGTATACTTTGGTTGGGTTATAAGATGTGTGACTATATCTCAGTAAAATTTCATTTAAAAAATCCCTATAAAGAAATGTAATGTGGAGGGGGAGGAAAAAAGCCCTTCCAAAAACTATAACATACAATAAAGTGTCAAAATTAAAACAGCCTGGTACAGATGTGGAATAAATGGCTTCATCGAGTCACAGAATAGATAGTAATTAGAATTAAATCTGAGATTATAAATCAATAAAGAAAGAATGATTTTTCAACAAACATGTTCGGTTCCACTTCTGGTTGGAGTTACGACCAGAGAAGCAGGACATTTGTGATACATATGATGGGGAAGCTTCCTTAATTTGATTTAACTAAGTGGGAACCTCCACACCTTTGGCCCACGTGCTTTTTCACTTATTTCCTTAATACAGTCATTTAGTTTCATTTCCACCATGAAACTGAAAACCCAACTGAATGTAACACCACGACCTGGCTTAGTTGACCCACTTCTTTCAACTTTGCTCCTTCCAAACACTGGGCTTTGTCTTTCAAATTCCTTTTATTTTGTTGATCCCAAGCCCTCCCCAACCCCTTTCAATACCATACCAATAAAACAATGTTGTGATAAAAAAACAGTGTAGGTGAATATTGGGCAGAATTCTAATGGTTCCAAGATTCCCACTCCCCAGTGTTTACACATCTCACAGTTATTCAATCAAACACTAATTTAGATGCTGCTGTGAAGGGATTTTTAAGATGTAGGTCCCAAATCAGTTTACCTTCAGATAGAAGGATTGGAGGTGAGGGAGATTCTCCACTGCAGACTTGAAGATGGAGGAGGCCATATGGAGGAGCTGAAAGCAGCCACCCCCTCCCCTTGCTGACAGCCAGCAAGGAAGTTCTTCATGGAATGAATGGAATGAATTGTCTCTGAGCATTACAAAGGGTGGGGTGTGTGTGTGTCTTTTGACTAGTGGGTTGTTTGTCTGAGGTGGCCTTGGGAGGGCAACTGGTCTGGGATCTTTCTTCCTGAGCTCATGTATCTCCTCTGACGGTGAATCCTTTGACTGGAATGACCCTTACCTGGTGTGTTCCTTGTCTGGAGGGCTGCCTGATCATCGAGAAACTGAATATAGAAGACGACATTTATGAGCAATATTGTGGTAGGCAAACTCAGGAAAAGCAATCAACATGAATATTCCTTTCTGTGTGAGTTAGCCTCCCAGTTGGCTCTTTTTGATCTATGGGGAGAGGCAGGGGAAGGAATATATGGCTTCGTAGAGGTAATTGTGAGGACTAGCCAGGATGTCCTATGAAAGTGACGAAGCCGGGGCATCTCTTACCTCTAGTGTTTGGGCCTGGGAAGAAGCAGAAGTAGATGCAGGAGTGGGAGATAGCCCAATCTTCATAGTGTGGACGATGGCTGGGATTGCCAAGGGGAAGGTTATGACAGCTAAAGACAGATGGATGAGTACTACTTCTCTACTATGTATCTCTTGCTTCTTGTTATTTTTCTTCTTCCACTGTCATTTATTTTTTTCTCCCTTTGTTTTGCTGCAGAGTAGCTTTTTTGGTTTGGGCGGTTGGGCTTCAGTGTCCAGAAAGTAAAGGATTTGACTACTGTCCTTAGGTAGGAAGGAACAAAGCTATATGCCCATGACTCCTAATAGGTTGCAAGTCCAAAGGCATCACCACCTTTTCCAAGAGTGAGATAATCAAGCCTCACCTCTCCCTTTACTTTAAACTCCTGAGTGTTTCATCAGGTAGACACACTGGCCACTCACCTAAGCATGCCGAGAGCATGTGCCTTCTGATTGACTTTGTCTCTAGGGGCACCTCTGGAAAGGCCTTGGTCCCCAGGAAGCTTCCTCCAGATCCTTTGGTGCCAGCGTATAAGAGCCGACCCATGGCTCTGGGGAGTAGGAGAGGAAGGAGGAGGCCTGGACCAGGGCTGGGAAGGACAGCCAGGAAAGGCCTTAGAAAGGAGGGTATGGACAAGAGGGTCAAGACCTGAGAAGTATCCTCTGGATTTAAGGGCAGAGAATGTTAATACCTGTGGAAGCCACTGGCTCCCAGGTATCTTGAAGACTGCACACTGCAGTTTGCTTGACCTAGGACAGTTAAGGTTTGACCTATTTTCCTTGTAATATCAGGTGCTAAATGTAATCTATCCCCAAAACTACCTCCTCCCTGAGACTCCCTG
Organism: Choloepus didactylus; assembly: GCF_015220235.1. Taxonomy (NCBI): domain Eukaryota; kingdom Metazoa; phylum Chordata; class Mammalia; order Pilosa; family Megalonychidae; genus Choloepus; species Choloepus didactylus. The sequence goes on from NC_051333.1 coordinate 19,354,451, forward strand.
AGATACTGTTATCTCTATAATCCTCCACTCTTCCCTGTTGATTACAATCAACCCCCCCCCTACATTGCACAACTCGCTCCCCACCTTATGCTCTCACACCCATTGGAATGTCGAGCCCTTATAACCAGCTTATTCAGCCCCCCAAAGTGCGGACTATTTCCACATTGTGCTTTGAACTCGCCACCATTCAGAGCAGCTCCTGAATCCACTCAGAGAAGCTCCTGAATTCAGGACAATGTGACTTGACTTCCCCACCCTGTAGGTAAGCCCTATAATAATAGCTCATGTCTCAGAATGTGTCCGGTGCTTTCTTTAGTCCTGCTACAAAAGCCCTCTTGGGCCATGACAATACCTTTGGTGAGAGCAAATTTCAGGGAATCAGTGGGTGCATGTGCCAGTCTGCAGGGAACCAAGAGGTAAGTGTAGATGGAGTGTAACTACCACTTTCCAAGACTTTGACAGCCAAGGAGAAAGGAGAGGCTGAGCAACAGCTGAGGAGAATGTGGATTCCAGTTTCTCAAGCCTAATGCCTGATTTCAGAGAGCCATGATTTGAGTGTGAGGTGTGGAAGAAGAGACAGTGTAGACACTTTCTTCAAGGAGCTTGCCTATGAAGATGTGAAGAAAGGCACTACTGGGACAGGAGCAAGGGGTTGAGAGTGAATATTATTTTTTAAGATGGGAGAGACTTGAGCATAGTCAACCAGGGATGGAGATTCTGGGAAGATGGTAGCATAATCCCATGTTCCAGGCCCACCTTTGTCTCTGGAATAAAAAAATAAAACAGATTCATAGTTGGAGGGGACTGAGAAGTCAAAGGGAGTGGGTTTTTTGTCTTGTTTTGGGGGAAAGATATAAGATGGTCAATGTATCAATGGAAAGAGAGGATAGAGATATGGGAGAGATGACTTCATGGGGGTGGGGACATTCATTTGTACTATCTGTAACACTCACATCTACAACAGAGGCTGACGAATAGTAGGTGCTCAATAAATGTGGGCTGAATCAACAAACTTGGAACTTGGAACAAGACTACTTACATTGGAATCCCTGCCATGTCACTAACTAGCGGTATCACCTTGTGCAAGTCACTTAACCTCTCTGTTCTCCCATCTTTAAAATGGGGATAATAATAGTTCTTCCCTCATTTTGCTGTTGGGAGGTTTCAATAACTTAATGTATGTAAATTGCTTAGAACAGAGCCAGGCAACATAGTGAGCACGACATAAGGGTACATTGTCTTTGTCATTGTTACTATTACTATTGTTATTGGTGAGATCCAGAGAATGAGGGACCACCCCTCACCTTTATGCCAAGAGGGAGGGATAGAATATGTGTGGATGTAGCTAAGATTTTTAAAAGCCTAAAACAAGGTTAACAGCTGTCTTAGTCACAGGTGGTTTCACTGCAAGGAAAAGACACCCCCAAAGCCAGCTTAAGAAAGGGAGACTTCTTATAAGGTAACAGGTGCCTCTCAGTAGTATCTAGCAAGAAGGTATTCAATATAGCAGGTGTATCAGTTGGGATATGGTAAGGAAAACATGTAACCAAGAAGTTAGGATTTAAGGGAAGATTATGATTACTGAATCATTATATAGAAATTCCTTTTTACTTCCTGGTATATTAGAGTAGACAGAGGGAAATGTCTAAAATCTCTGAACTATAATTCAGCTGTCTTGATCTCTGATAATGATTGTATAGCCTTTATCTTGTGCCCTTGTGATTGTAAAACCCTGTGACTAAACCCATTTTATCTGGCTTTTCAACTTTCGAGTCTTATAATCACTAAAGAGAGCCCCTAATGTTTATTAATGAAGGGTGTTGGGTCAGTCCAGAACTAACCCACCCCAAGTCCAAAGTTATCTTTTTTTTGTTGTGTTTTGTTTTCTTTCCTTATAGTTTTTTTTTTTTTTAATTTTTATTGAGATTGTTCACATACCATACAATTATCCAAAGATCCAAAGTGTATAGTCAGTTGTCCCTGGTACCATCATACAGCTGTGCATCCATCACCACACTTAATTTTTGTTCAATTTTTAGAAGCTTTTCATTTCTCCAGACAAGAAATAAAGCCAAAGATGAAAATAGAAAAAAAAAGAAAAAAAAGAAAAGGAAACTCGAATCCTCCCATATCCCTAACCAACCCCCTCAATTGTTGACTCATAGTGTTGGTAAAGTACATTTGTTTCTGTTTATGAAAGAACATTGAAATACTACTAACTGTAGTATATAGTTTGCAATAGTTATATATTTTTTCCCTATATGCCCCTCTATTGTTAACTTCTAATTGTATTGTCATACATTTGTTCTGGTTCATAGAAGAGATTTCTAATATTTGTACAGTTAATCATGGACATTGCCCACCATCGTATTCAGTTTTATACATTTCCATCTTTTGATCTCCAACTTTCCTTCTGGTGACATATATGACTCTGAGCTTCCCCTTTCCACCTCATGCATGCACCATTCAGCACTGTTAGTTATTCTCACATCTTGCTACCAACACCTCTGTTCATTTCCAAACATTTAAGTTCATCCTAGTTGAACATTCTGCTCATACTAAGCAACCACTCCCCATTCTTTAGCCTCGTCCCATATCTTGGTACCTTATATTTCATGTCTGTGAGTTTACATATTATAATTAGTTCCTATCAGCGAGACCTTGCAATATTTGTCCTTAGGTGTGTGGCTTATTTCACTCAGTATATTTCCCTCGAGGTTTTGTCATCAACCTTTTTTTTTTTTTTAAATGGTTTTGTTCACAAGTCATACATTCCATCCTAAGTAAACAATCGATGGTTCTCTGTATGGTCACATATTTATGTGTTCACCACCTTCACCACTATCTATATAAGGGCATCTACATTTCTTCCACAAGGCAGGAGGGAGAGCCAAAGAAGGTAGAGAGGCAAAAGAAAAAGAAAAAAGAAAGAGGAAAAAAAAATGACAGCTAGAAAGCAGCAAAAAGAAAAATAACCTTAAATCAAAGTAGAGTAAAGTGTCAGACAACACCACCAATGTCAAGTATCTAACACGCCTCCCCTATCCCCCCTCTTATCTGCATTTATCTTGGTATATTGCCTTTGTTACATTAAAGGAAGCATAATACAATGATTCTGTTAGTTACAGTCTCTAGTTTACATTGATTGCATCCCTCCCCCAATGCCTCTCCATTTTTAACAACTTTCAAGGTTGACATAAAAGAACCTCATAAAAGAACATATTTGTACATTTTATCACAATTGTTGAACACTCTAGATTTCACTGAGTTACACAGTCCCAGTCTTTATCTTTCCTCCTTTCTTCTGGTGTCTCACATGGTTCCAACCTTCTTCTCTCAACTGTATTCATAGTTATCTTTGTTCAGTGTACTTACATTGCTGTGCTACCATCTCCCAAAATTGTGTTCCAAACCACGTACTCCTGTCTTCTCCTATCACTCTGTAGTGCTCCCTTTAGTATTTCCTGTAGGGCAAGTGTCTTGTTCACAAAGTCTCTCATTGTCTGTTTGTCAGAAAATATTTTGAGCTCTCCCTCATACTTGAAGGACAGCTTTGCTGGATACAGGATTCTTGGTTGGTGGTTTTTCTCTTTCAGTATCTTAAATATATCACACCACTTCCTTCTTGTCTCCATGGTTTCTGCTGAGAGATCCACACATAGTCTTATTAAACTTCCTTTGTATGTGATGGATTGGTTTTCTCTTGCTACTTTCAGGATTCTCTCTTTGTCTTTGACATTTGATAATCTGATTATTAAGTGTCTTGGTGTAGGCCTATTCAGATCTATTCTGTTTGGAGTACGCTGTGCTTCTTGGATCTGTAATTTTATGCCTTCCATAAGAGATGGGAAATTTTCATTGATTGTTTCCTCTGTTATTGCTTCTGCCCCTTTTCCCTTCTCCTCTCCTTCTGGGACACCAATGATATGTACATTCTTGTGCTTTGTTTCGTCCTTAAGTTCCCAGAGACGTTGCTCATATTTTTTCATTCTTTTCTCCATCTGCTCCTTTGTGTGTAGGCTTTCAGGTGTTTTGTTCTCCAGTTCCTGAGTGTTTTCTTCTACCTCTTGAGATCTGCTGTTGTATGTTTCCATTGTGTCTTTCATCTCTTGTGTTGTGCCTTTCATTTCCATAGATTCTGCTAGTTGTTTTTTTGAACTTTCGATTTCTGCCTTATGTGTGCCCAGTGTTTTCTTTATAGCCTTTATCTCTTTTGCCAAATCTTCTCTAAACTTTTTGAATTGATTTAGCATTAGTTGTTTAAATTCCTGTATCTCAGTTGAAGTGTACATTTGTTCCTTTGACTGGGCCATAACTTCGTTTTTCTTAGTGTAGATTGTAGTTTTCTGTTGTCTAGGCATCTGACCTCCTAGGCCACCCCAATCAGGTTTTCCCAGATGAGAACAGGCTCAGCTCACAGAAGGAGGAAATATATTTCCCTGATGGTTTTTCTTAGAGGATTGACACACCCTATGTTTTTCTGCCTGGCAGGTGCACCTGTCAGCCTGTCACCAGCTGGTGTAAGAGGGTGTGGCCTGTGGGTCTCCTCCCCCAGGCTTTGGGGTCTGGTTCCAGTAAGGCGGGCAGTAGAGCTGGGCCCCTCCCTTTCCCCTTGGGAAGCTGTGACCCCTCCAGAGAGGTTGTCTGCATATCAATAAGTTCTTTGTTTCTCTGACTCTGCAGGTCAAAGTGCTGCGATTTTAAAATGGCTGAGACTTTCTCTACTGCAAAGTGTTGTGGGCTGAAAATGGCTGAGGCTTTCTCCACAGAGAGAGAAAGGGACAGAAAGCTCCCAGATTCACCTGTCAGCCAGAGATAGCACCCGATCCTCTGGGCTCCCTGTCCTGAGACAGATATGACCCCTGCCTCTCCCAAGGTCAGTTGTCACCAAAAGCGTCTGTCTGCTTGTTGAGGATTCGCTGTCTGTATTGAGCAGTTAACATTAAAACTCCAGTTGGAGCTGGGCTGAGGTACACTAGCTTGTTTGGAGAGTGCTGCTCTCTAGCTCTGTGAGGCTTCCACGAGGGAGGGGCTCTCGGCTCTCGGCTCTCAGCATGGGTCCACAGTTTTTACTTACAGATTTTGTGCTGCGATCTTGGGCATTCCTCCCAATTCAGGTTGGTGGATTATGTGCGACAGTCACATTTGTCTCCCTGCAGTTATTCCAGGTTATTTACTAGTGTTTTGGTCATTTATGATTTGTTCCGGGGGGGCTAACAGTCTTCCACTCCTCTCTATGCCACCATCTTAGCTCCTCCCTCCAAAGTCATGTTGCTAACCAAAGCTGTATTTAAGCAAAATGGGCCCTCCTGACATGCACAGTAGCTTAGACTTTAATCCACAAGTCACCTATACCTCATTATAATACTAAAAATCATGCCCATGACCATATTAAGGCCGCCATATTCTTACATACATTCTGTGACTGAGCATGTAATCAATCTGTGCATGCTCAATAATTAGATCCCCTCTAATTATATAATCTGGGGCCATTGTGCCCACTTCCCTAAAACCTACCCATGTTTCATACTATAAAGTTATCAGAATTACTGCAGTTGGGGAGACAGATTTTGGGCCTACAGGGCATCTGCACTCCTGCTTTGTGCCTCACAATAAAACTCTTTCTCTCTTTGAAACTCTGGTGTCTCAGGAATTGGTCATTTGAGCATGTCGGGCAAAGAATCCACTGCCTTGATCTGGTAACAAACAGATACTACAGGTATTTCCAATGGAGGGGATTTAAAACAGAGGCTACTGTGTAGATTGAATTATGTACCCCAAGAAAATACAAGCTCTTAATCTTAGCCTACATCCCTATGGGTATGAATCCATTGTAAATAGTATCTTTGAATATGTTAAAGTGAGTCAGGGTATGGACTCATTTGTGAATAGAATCTTTAAAGGGCCTATTTAGGTGTGGCCAACTGAATTAGAGTGAGTCTTAATCTGCATTACTGAAGCCCTTATTAAAAGCCAGAAGTCAGAGAAAGACATAAGAAAAGATCAAGGACATTGCCATGTAAGAGGAGATAACGATGCAAGCCAAAGAAACCTAAGGATTGCAACAAGCCAGCACCAGAAGGCCACAGACATTGGGGAGAAAGCATGGATTTGCTGATGCCTTGATTTTGAATGTCTAGCCTCTGAAGCCATTAACTAATATATTTCTGTTTTTAAGCTAACCTACTGTTTGACATTTGTCACAGCATCCTGGCACACTAAGACAACTACACAGGTGATGGAAGCCTGGAAGAACAAAAAGTGGATGCTGAGTAACTGAGCTATTAACACATGCAGGAAGCAACTGCCACTCCTAGAGCTGAGAGGACAAATGGGAAGAGTGGTATTACTAGGAACTAGAGAAGAGGGAGGTGCATGGCTGGTGCTGAGACTTCTGAAGATCAAGTGCATCCTAGTGAGGGACCACAAGGAGGTGGTGCCCTGTGGTTGCTCAGATCTCCAGTTGGGGCACAGCTGTCAGGAGAGGGTGCATGGATGGCCAGTCCAATTGGCAGGAGTGTAGGACCCAACTTCTGATGAAAACTTGAAATGGCATCTCTGCAGACACAGACCCACATGAAGTGGGATGTAGGATGAGGGTTTGGGAGAACATCAGGAAAGTGCTTTCTTAACTTGGGGACCCATCCAATCCTGGGGACAGCTTCTTAAATTAGCCTTCTGAAGGATAAAGGGACTAAAGCATCGGTCCTCAAACTTTATGGTCTCAGGACCTCTTTATGCTCTTAAAAAATTATTGAGGACTCCCAAAGAGCTTTTGCTCATGTGGTTGATGTCTACCAAATATGATATTTACCATATTGGAATTAAAAATAAGCAATAAATATTTAGTTAGTTAAAAAATAGCAATAAATAACCATTACTTGCTAATATAAATAGCTTATTGTTTTCGTGAAAAATAGCTATATGTTCCAAAACATTTGTGAGCAGAGAGGCATTGTTTTACGTTTTGGCAAATCTCTTTAATGTCTGGCTGAATAGTAGCTGCATTTTCATATCTGCTTCTTTATTCAATCTATTGCTATATATCACTAATTATGTAGTCTTTGCAAAACCCACTGCGTGCTCATGAAAAAACGAGTGAGAAAACAATTAATATCTTAGTATGATTATGGAAATAACTGACTTTGTAGACCCTCATGAAAGGGTGTTGGGGATACCAGGGGTCCTCCAGACCACACTTTGAGAACCACTACTCTAAAAAAGATTACAGTGAGGCTGTTGCTGAGTGCTGAAGGAAGCTGGAGGCTGGAACAACAGCTGCTGGAGGCACGCAAACCTGAGCTGGCAGCTACAATACAGTCTCTTCCACCCACCTTCCGGTTTTCCCTTGGTGCCCTCATTAAAAGAATTAACTGGAAGCCAGATAGCAAGGGCAACAGGGTAACATAGTTTGCAGTTCAGCACCAGCATCACTGAATAGTATAAAGGTGAGTGGGTGGGTGTGTCAGTTGGTGTATATTATGTCCTCCAGAAAAATCCATATTCTCTGATGCAATCTTGTGTGGGCAGACATATTAGTGTTGATTAGATTGTAATTCTTTGATTGAGTATTTCCATGGAGATGAGACCCACCCAACTGTAGGTTATAACTCTGGTTAGATAATTTCCATGCAGGTGTGGCCCTGCCCATTATCTTGGGCCTTGATTAGTTTACTAGAGCCCTATAAAAGCTCAGACAGAAGGGGTGAGTTTGCTACAACCAAGAGGGACACTTTGAAGAACCCACAGGAGCTGAGAGAGGAGCTGCAGCTTACAGAGACATTTTGTAGATGGCCTTTGAAAGCAGTCTTTTGCTCCTAAGAAGCTAAGAGAGGACAAATGCTCCAAGAGCAATTAAGAGTGACATTTTTTGAGGAGCTGCAGCCTAGAGAGGAAAGTTCTGGAGAGAAAGTCATTTTGAAACCAGAACTCTGGAGCAGACACTAGGTTTTCCGGACACCATGGGCCATCCTCCAGTGAAGGTACCTGATTGCTGGTGCATTACCTTGGATACTTTATGGCCTTAAGACTGTGACTTTGTAACCAAATAAATCCCCTTTATAAAAGCTGATCCATTTCTGGTGTTTTGCGAAAAGGCAGCATTAGCATACTGGAACAGTGGGTATCTAAAAGACAATATGTAAATAATCAGCCCATCAGGTAGCCCTGGATTGACTAGGGAAAACTCTGGCTCTCCCAGAACCCTGTGCTTCCTTATCTCTGCCTCCCTAAACTCAGCTGCTTTCCCACAAATTCTTGGCTTCTTTTCCTGACCTTGGCTCAACCTGCCATTGCCTAGTGAGCCACAGCCCAGCTTGGTCCAAGTATCAACACCAGCGCTAACATCAGTGGCCTGGGCAGGAGTGGCTCATCTGGTATCACCCTAGGCCCGCCCTCCATCCAGTGGGCGGGCACGGTGCATGCTCAGGCAACCATTGCATTTCAAATGTGCAAGTGAGATGGGCCATGGAGGGCTACAAATTTATTGGCATTGTCTCAAGAATGAGGGTGAGAGGAGAGAAGAAGGGGGTATGGACCGGGCCCTTCGGCGTGTGGAGCTGTAGCTCAGGAAGGCTTGTGCTGGAGATTGAATCATGACCTGTATAAAAGGCATGTTCAGGTCACGACCCCTGGTCCTGTGGGTGTGAACTCATTTGCAAATAGGACCTTTGAAGATGTTATTAAAGTATGTCCAAGCTGAAAGAGGGTGGGCCTTAATCTAATATGGCTGAAGTCCTTATAAACAGAGGGAATTAGACATGGAAAAAGAAGCCACGGGGAAGAGCCAGAAGGTGGATGCCAGGGAATCCAGAAGAGAAAGGAAAAGATGCTGTTGTGTGCATAGCCATGTGACAGAAAGGCCAAGGAGCAAGGATTGCTGGCCAGACAGAAGATACTGATCCCAGGAGGAAGCAAGCCCTCTACTCTCTGAAACCATGAGCCAATAAATTCTTGTTGTTAATACAACCCATTGTATGGTATTTATTTTAGCAACCAGGAAACTATATATCCTTGAGTGGGCAGGACTCGTCAACACATGATAAATTCACAAAATATGGCAGGATGGTGATGATGCTACTAACAAAGAGAAATGACCAGACCGAAGGTGATTTCAGGAAATACTTTAACTTCCCCTACCCCTATCCCTTTTTATTAGCATTTCTTGTCCAACTTTGTGCTAGGGATTCTTACAGATCCTATCTGATAGATGGAATAATGGAAGCCCATAATCATAAAGTCACTTGTGTCAGTCAAGGGGAGAGACCTAAAGAGATGTCAGCCCACTCCAATACAGGTGTCAGGGTTGCCAGTAAAAGCAGGACTCACACAGGCTCTGATGGAAAGATGTTTTATTCACATAGGAAAGAGGCAGAGTAAGGTCAGCTTCCCTAGAGGGTGTTGGTTCCCCACAGCCAATGTGTCTTGATCGGTGATCAATGCAGGGAGATGTTTTATGCAGAGCACTGCTCTCCTGTGTTTGTGTGCTATAGTGGAAGAATTTGGTTCCTTCCCCAGCAGGGGCAGATACACTACCAGAGTGTGAGCTGGATGTCATCAAACCTGCCTGTCAGAGTCAGCCTGTCCCCAGTGAATGTTTCCATATGCTTGGGACTATAGGAGAAGGAAGGTAATGGCAGTCCCCTTATCTGTTAGGGGATTGTGTTCTATCCCGCTAGGCTGTCACACCTGGTCTTGAGCACAGGATGTATTTGCAGGTTCCAGGGAACGGTAGCAGGCTGTGCTGGGCTGCCCCCCACCGCAACTCGCCCGGTCTCACAGAGAAACTACGATAGAATCAAGATGTGAATCCAGGTCTGGATGGCTCCAGACTCAGGGATGGTTTGTCACTTCTTTCTCCCTGTTTCTCCTTGTTCCAGGCTGCTTTGGCGAAGCTAAGACTGGACAAACATCCCAAGAGCAACTGAGAGTGACTTTTTTGAGGAACTGCAGCCTAGAAAGGAATGTACTGGGAGAAAGCCATTTTGAAACCAGAATTTCAGAGCAGATGCCAGCCACGTGCCTTCCCAGCTAACAGAGGTTTTCCGGACATCCTGCAGTGAAGGTACCTGATTGTTGATGATTTACCTTGGACACTTCACGGCCTTAAGACTGTAACTGTGTAACCATATAAACCCCTTTTATAAAAGCCGATCCATTTCTGGTGTTTTGCATCCTGGCAGCATTAGCAAGCCGGAACACAGGCCAAAACTGGAGAGGTGATAATATGTCTGATTCGAGGATCCCGCAGCAGGTAAGGGTGACATGAAGGACTCAAACTGTCAGGTCCCTGAACTCTGGGCTATAACCGCAAAAGGGATCAGACTGGAACTGGAACAGGTAATATCTGGGAAGGGAAAGATGTCGAGACTTAGTGAAATGCCTTCTCCATGCTCTCCTTCTGAGGTCTGACCAGGCAAGAGAAGGGCTCCCAGTTGAGAAGAGGTGCCATCAAGGGCATCCTTTCAGCAGCATGTGGAAACAGCTCTAAGATGAAGAGCATCCTGGGGGAGGAGAGCCATTATGAGTTTACGCTAGGGAGACGAGGGCAAGAATCACTCATGTAATTCTCTTAGCAGTTAGCCAAGGCTTAGCTTCTCCTCAAACACCTGCCAGGCATTTTCACCACCTAAAGGGTGGTTGTGAGCACTAAGGTAAGTAGAACGTGCTCTGAATGTGTCTGGCACCGATGTTTGCTGTCATTATATGAATCATCAATTTGTGTCCTCACCCTACCTGCTTAACAGAGGAGGAGATGCTCAGCAGCAATACTAATAGTGGGCTGAACCATATGAAATTGTACATATTCTAGAAGATAACATAGGGCCAAATCTTCATGACCTGGGATTTGGTAATGAATTCTTAGATACGACTCTGTTCTAGTTTCCTAATGCTGCTGGAATGCAAAACACCAGAGATGGACTGGCTTTTATAAAGGGGGTTTATTTGGTTACAAAGTTACAGTCTGAAGGCCATAAAGTGTCCAGGGTAACACACTCTCAGCTTCTCCGGAGCAAGAGACTGCTTTCAACGGCTGTTTTCAAACTGTCTCTCATCTGCAGCTCCTGTGCTTTCTTCAAAGTGTCCCTCTTGGCTGTAGCTCCTCTTCAAAGCGTCACTCACATTTGCACTGAGTTCTCCCTGTCCGACAGCTCATTTATATGGCTCCACTGATCAAGGCCCACCCTGAATGGGTGGGGCCATGCCTCCATGGAAATAAGCCAATCCATCCCTGGTGTTTTGCATTCTGGCAGTATTAGCAAACTAGAACAGACTCCAAAAGCACAAGCAGCAAACAAAACAAAACAAAACAGAACAAAACAAAAAAACAAAACAAAACAAAACAAAACAAAAAAACAACCATAGCTATATTTAATTTTAACTTCATCAAAAAACTTTTTTGCATCAAAGGACATTATCAAGAAAGTGAAAAAAGAACTTACAGAGTGGGAGAAAATAGTTGCAAACCATATATCTGACAAGGGCTTAACATTTAGAATATATAAAGCTATTTTACAATGCAACAACAAAAACTCAAACAACCCAATTAAAAATTGGGCGAAGGACTTGAATAGACATTTTTCCAAAGAACAGATACACATAGCCAATAGGCATATGAAAAGATGCTCAACATCATCAGCCATTAGGAAATGCAAATTAAAAAAAACAGTGAGATACCACTTCATACCCACAAGATTGGCTAGTATTTAATAAATGGAAAATAACAAGTGTTGACAAGGATATGGAGAAATTGGAACCCTAGTGCACTGTTGGTGGGAATGCAAAATGGTGCAGTCACTGTGGAAGCAATATGGAATTTCCTCACAATGTTAAATATGGAATTATCATATGACCTGACAATTCTTGGTATATACTCAACGGAAGTGAAAACAGGGTCTCAAACAGACACTTGTATACCAACGTTCATAGCAGCATTATTCATACTAGCCAAAGATGGAAACAATCCAAGTGACCATCAACAAATAAATGGATAAGGAAAATATGGTACATAAACATAATGGAATATTATTTAGCCAAAGAATGAAGTTATGAGACATGCTGCAATATGGAAGAAACTTGAAAACATTTTGCTCAGTGAAGTAAGCAAGACACATAAGGACAAATATTGTATGATATCACTTATAAGAGCTGTCTAGGATTAGAAAATTTGCAGAGACAGAAAGTAGATTAGCGATTACCAGGGAATGGGGGGAGGGAAGAAAGAGGGGGTATGTTTGGTGGATATGGAGTCTATGTAAATAAAATTAATTAACAGAATGCACACATACGTACAATTTCCTCATGCCTCTTTGTAATCCTTTCCTTCTGCTCCTCCCTGCCTGCCCTCCCACCCCCACCATCCTCAGGTAATCACTGATTTGCTTTCTGTAATCATAGATTAGTTTGCACTTTCTAGAATTTTATGTAAATGAAATCATGTAGTATGTACTTTTTTGTCTGGTTCCTTTCTCTCGGCATAATTATTTTGAAATTCACCTATGTCATTCTGTATATCAATAGTTCATTCACTTTTTTTTCTTTATTAGATAGGTTGTGAGTTTACAGAAAAATCACGTATAAAATTCAGGATTCTCATACACCACCCCACCACCATTGGTGTGGAACATCTGTTATGACTGATGATAGTCATTCACTTTTATTGTTTATATATATATATATATATATATATATATATATATATATACATATATCACAATTTGTTTACCATTCACCAATTGGTGGACATTTGGGCTGTTTGCAGCTTTTGCTGATTACAGATAAACCTGCTATGAACATTTGTATACAAGTTTCTGTATGGACATATGCTTTCATTTCTCTTGGGTGAATATCTAGGAGTAGAAAGCCTGGGTCATCAAATGGCAAAACACATTATGCTGAAATTGAAAGCATCTTGGTGCAAACAGATTATGTATTTTTATTAAACTGTGTGGGATAATATTTTGCACCAGTGGAAAGTGTTAATGAAGCTCTATAATTTAAATAATATGCTCTCCATAGAAAGTTGTATGCTTGCTAGAAGGTCTATTCCTTTACTTACAACAAATGAGAGAAAATTACTTTGAAAGTATGTTGGTTGAATATAAAACTTTAACAAGAGATGTGATCATACTTTCTGATTTTGAAAATAAATGAAAAGCAAAATTAAAGAAGTTGGATATGTACTAATCAGCAGATAAGAGTATCAATTATTATAGGAAAAATGTATATCAAATATAAGTAAGGAGTTTATAGATGGCCTAATTCACGTTCAAATGGAGATATGAAAAATTGAACAGTGTCTCAAGATTTTTGAGTTTTAACTAAAGAAAAGCTATTTTCCATGAATACATCTGATTTACAAAATGCATCCACTGAGTTTTTGTCTCTTAAATATTCTGATACTTTAAAGCCTTGGAAATTTAATCTGAAATAGTTTTAAGCAGAATGCAATATCAATAATTAAAAAGTCTGCATCATGTTTGGATCTTCTGAATCCGACTCACAAATATTACTTTGTGCAGTCTTGCCCAAATTTGGAAGTGGTCTTGAGAATTTTTTTTTAACGATATCAGCCACAGTGATGTCCTTCAAAAGAAGTTCATCAAAAATTAAAGGTCTGGCCTGAGCCAATCATCCTGCACTGAGATGCTTCAAAGCATTGTTTAAAATGTTTGGCTCCTTGTGGAGAATGCAGGGGTATTGGCCTACCCCACCTCGATGGTTGCTAACATGACCACAGACATAGGGGACTGGTGGTTTGATGGGCTGAGCCCTCTACCGTAGGTTTTACCCTTGGGAAGATGGTTGCTGCAAAGGAGAGGCTAGGCCTCCCTATAATTGTGCCAAGAGCCTCCTCCCGAATGCCTCTTTGTTGCTCAGATGTCGCCCTCTCTCTCTGGCTAAGCCAACTTGAAAGGTGAAATCACTGCCCTCCCCCCTACGTGGGATCAGACACCCAGGGGAGTGAATCTCCCTGGCAACGTGGAATATGACTCCCGGGGAGGAATATAGACCTGGCATCGTGGGACGGAGAACATCTTCTTGACCAAAAGGGGGATGTGAAAGGAAATGAAATAAGCTTCAGTGGCAGAGAGATTCCAAAAGGAGCCGAGAGGTCACTCTGGTGGGCACTCTTACGCACACTTTAGACAACCCTTTTTAGGTTCTAAAGAATTGGGGTAGCTGGTGGTGGATGCCTGAAACTATCAAACTACAACCCAGAACCCATGAATCTCGAAGACAATTGTATAAAAATGCAGCTTATGAGGGGTGACAATGGGATTGGGAAAGCCATAAGGACCACACTCCACTTTGTCTAGTTTATGGATGGATGAGTAGAAAAATAGGGGAAGGAAACAAACAAACAAACAGACAAAGGTACCCAGTGTTCTTTTTTACTTCAATTGCTCTTTTTCACTTTAATTATTATTCTTGTTATTTTTGTGTGTGTGCTAATGAAGGTGTCAGGGATTGATTTAGGTGGTGAAGGTACAACTATGTAATGGTGCTGTGAACAATGGAATGTATGATTTGTTTTGTATGACTGCGTGGTATGTGAATATATCTCAATAAAATGAAGATTAAAAAATTAAAAAAAAATGTTTGGCTCCCCATGGCGCCCTATTAGACACAAGTTTACCAGGGGATTTGGGCAGGAGTGTGTTTGATGGGCTTCACTGTTGACAAAATCGGAAGTGCTGATAAAAGAAGTGAAGCTTGGAAAGCTTGCAGTCCTGCAGCCTCCTGCGGTCACCATTAACTGGCCTCAACTGGAGTGCGCATCGGATGAAATGTCGCTCTGGCTGTAGATCGCCGCCAGCCAGCTTAGATGGGAACATGGAACATCGCTCTACCCTTGTATAAGAACTCTGACTTCATGGCATGCATAAACGTGTCTGTAAGATGAAAGAAAAATTAGTTAAGATCCTCATTATCAAGAGAAACTGTCAAAAGTGGCAACTCTCATCACTGAAAATGAGATAAGCAAAGAAAGGGATTTGGAAGATATCATTTTTGATTTTGTTTTCATTAAAGCCAGGAAAGTAAAATTATAATAAATTCTGTTTTGAGTATAAATTAAACATTTAAACTTAAAATTATGTGATGTGCTTTAATATACCCACATTTCATTGCTTTCTGTATGTCTCAACTACAGCAATAATCTGGGTAAAATTAACCATTAAAAGACATGTAAAAGCATGTATAAATGGGTGCACATTTTTCCTTTGGCTTCCAGCTCTTTTGGAGGGCTGGAATCTGGGGTAAAGTGAGGCAAGGGAGAGAAGGTGAGGCTGAAGTTTGTGAGGTCTGCAGGATCTGGTGATGCTCCAGAACAAGGATCGAGAGGACCTTCCCTTTCCTGTCAGGGCCTTAGACCCAGGTCCAGGTTGGCTGGGCAGGGGCAGGAGGGGACCTCAGCTTAGCCCTGACACAGCCAGAAAGTGGACAGACCTTTACAGAATGCTCCTGTAAAGGCTGGAAGTGAGGGTCTCTCCTTCACCCCTGCTCCTGCTCAGCCCCAGGCCCAGCTTCTGCCTTATGGGGTTTTGAGGAGGGGGGTGGTGAGTGTCATCATTGTAGCACAGAGATGTGCAAACACACCTACAGTTCCCTGTCCCACCCAGCTCGCTCCTAGTCGATCAATCTGGCACCTGCTGTCTTCCACTTCCCATCCTGCTCAGGGTAGCCAGAGCTTCTCCACAAGTTAAATCAGATCACACCCCTCCCTGGCTTACACCCTCTGTTTTAGTTTCCTGGGCTGCTTAAACAAATACCATGAAATAGGCTGACTTAAACAATGGGAATTGAATGACTCATGGTTTTGAGGTTACGCGAAAGTCCAAATCAAGGCATCATCCAGGTGATGCTTTCTTCCCGAAGACTGTGGTGTTCTGGGGCTGGCTGCTGGTGATCCTCGGTCCTGGGCTTCTCACCACGTGGCAATGCACACGGCGGCCTCTCGTGGCCTCTTCCTTCTCTTCCAGATTCCATTGCTATTCAGCTTCTGGTTGCTTCCTCTGTAACTTTTTCTCTTTCTATCTGAGTTTCATTCTGCTTATAGAGGACTCCAGTAACAGTATTAAGAACCATCCTGATTGAGGTGGCCACACCCTAATAAAGTCACCTCATCAAAAGGTCCTACTTACAATGGGTTCACAGCTACGGGAATGGATTAAATTTAAGAACATGTTTTTCTGGAGTACATAGAGCTCCAAACCACCACACTCTCCAGCAGGTCCCCATGGCTCTTGGGATCAAACCCAAATCCCTCACCTAGGTGTCCCCCTGCCCGGAACACTCTCCTTTTTCCCTAGGACTTCTCATCGTGGGCGTGTCCCTTAAATCAGCTCAGATGTTTCCTTCTCAGAGAGGCTTTCTCTGAGCCCCTCTCTTGGGTCCTTCTCCCTCCTCAAGTTACTCCCTTCACAGCCCCTCGGTCACTCTGAAGGCATCTCGTTTATTTGACTGTTTATCCTCCATCCCCCCACCCCCTCCATGAAATGTGAACCCCAGGAGAGCCCTGTCTTTGTCTCCTTTGGTCACCACTTGGACCCTGAGCTTGGAAGCTCAGTGGGCTCCTAATTCAAATACGTTGAATGAATTAGCAAATCCTGCCTTCTGCCTTCATGGAATCAATCAGAGGCTCAGCCAGGAAAATGCATAAATGCATTTATCCAATATCTTCCAGGAAGCTGGGGGACAAAGGCACTAACTGAAACCCTGCCCTCTTCATTCAGAAAAAGAAGTTTTTCAAGGCAAGGAGGCCTGTATTGCTTGAAGAAAGCAGAGCTCCAAACTGAACATGTGAGACTCTGCCCTTCACTTTCAAGCAGCTAATGGCATTGAGGAAATAGAGGACGAAGGCAGCATTGGTGGACAGAGAGGCCACGCCCTGATGCTGCTGCTCCCATGGCAACCACGGAGCCTGAGGAATCAGTGGGATGGCCCTGGCTCCTTGAGGAGGTAAGAGGAGTACTGTCGAGAAAGAGTGGGGAAATTAAGGGATCACGGAGCAAGTACAGCCGGAGAGGGGGTGATGGGTGGAAGAGGGTTATAGAGGACCGGGAGAGTTTATAAGGGAACACATTGCAGTTCATATGGGGAGGTAATATAGGGGGGCAAAGAGTGGTGAGGAATGGGATTTTATTCAGTAACAAGACGAGGTTATAGTGGGAAAAAGAGCAGTTATAAGGGAACAAGAAAAAGCTATGGAAGGACAGGGAAGGTTTAGAGGGGTACAGAATTCATAGGGGGCCAGAAGAGTGTTCTGGAGGACAGGGAGTGGGTCACTGGGGGTCCAGGAGGGCTGTAGGAGACAGAAAGGATAAATCAGGTGGGAGGGAAATCAGGCCACACTAATTGCATTATAGGGACGGTGAGGGTGTTAAATTGGGACAGTGGGGTAATGTCACTTTTCAGAGCTCCTTTGTCCAGTGGAGTTGTTTTAGCCTGGTCCCCATTTGTTGAGGTCTCTGCTTTCCATTCTGGCCACTGTGCTTAGACCCTCTCCCTGTCCGTCTTCTCCCTCACCAGACGCCCTCAGGGTCCTGTAGGACATGCCGGCCAACCGCCGTGATGAGACGCCCCTGGACCATCCCCGTGATGACTACATGGCTTTGTCCATCGTGTCTCTCTTCTGCTGCTTCCCCTTTGGGATTCCAGCCATCATTTTCTCCTGCAAAGTGGGCATTGTCCCAATATCCCTCTCTCGGATTTTGCCTCCCTGCCCTTCTTCCTTGCACATTAGCACACCTGCTTACTTCCCTGCTCTCCTACAGGTGGCCTGAAACCATCTTTTCTCTCCTCCCATGGGACTTTACTCCATCCAACGCCTCTCCTCTTTCTGCCTTTCACATGGGAACCACTTCCCTGCCCCTTCCCTGTGATCTCCTCGGGGAGAACCACCTCCAGATATCTCCACCTTTCCTTCTGGGTCAGTCCCTCTTCCTTCATCCCAGGAGCCCTGCCCTACACTTGTTTCCCCTTCTCCCCACCTTCACACTGATTCCTGAGGGCACCCCCACCAACCTGCCTTCACTTCCCCAGACCAGGATGGCCAACAGACGCGGAGAGGAGCAAAAGGCGAAGAAATATTCCAGCACGGCTTTGACCTTGGGCCTCCTAGGAACCATCTTTGGCATCTGGTTATACTTGGCAAACATTTCAGCCCACTTAAGTCGATGACAGAGATACACACAAAGCAGAAAACTTCCCTCAGATCTCCAGTACTGGAGGCCTCTCGTTATCCTCAAGATCCAGTTAGACTTTAGATCCCTAATCCTGTTGCCTTCACCAGAACTTTGGAAAGGAATAAATCTTCTGGGGAGTTCAGCCTCTGGAAGATGTCTGTGGAAGAGCTCCCAGCTCTCAGTTCATTAATCCAATCAGCAAACACTTGAGTGCTGGCTTTGGGCCTGGCCTAATAAAAACCTGGAGCTCCTTGGGTGAGAAAGACTATCGTAGAAGCAGAAGGATCCCCAATCAGGAAGTATTTCATGCAATTTGAATCTCAAGCAGTGCTGTTTTCTGGAACAGATGATTTAGGAGAAAATACAGTTGATGACAGAGGCTATATCACTTAGTGTAGGCTAAGTAAAAAATGACCCCCTACCTCAGTGGCTCAAACACAGCAAACATTAGTTTCTTGCTGAATTATTTAGTTTTCACTTCTTTTCCATGTCATCTTCATTACAGGATCCAGGCTACCATTTTGGATCCGGCAGATCTTAACGATAGATAAAAAAGAATGGCTGATTCACACAATAGCTCTTAAAGCTTCTGCTCAAAAATGGCCCTCATCCCTTCTCACATTCCCTGGCCAAAGCAAATCACACAGCTGAGTCTAACATCACCAGACAGAGAAGATTAATTCTCTTATAGAGAGGGGCAGGAAATATTTGAAATGACCGTAGAACCTACAACAAGGGCAAGCTCCTCCCTTCCATCTCAGAACACCTATGTATATTTGACAGTCTCTGAGTCTGAGGGTAAACACCCACCATCAGAGGGTGCTCAGAGGAAAACAGGGAGAACCAGTGGTGCCTTCCAGAATAGCATTCTCTCCAAGGTCACTAGGAACAGTCCCAAGTGTCAAGATAACTCAAGTGTCTCAAAAACAGGGATCATCCCTAAGGCACAAGGGACAGTTCCCCTGAGGACCTTTGGAAATCACTTAAGAATATTTGGTATGGTGTCTTAAGTCAGTGTCCCATGGGAAGATTTTTAGATGGAGATTTGTGTGTAGGAGTTACATTGGGGAATTCCCTTGGGAAAGACTTTGAGAAGAAGGATTGAGAAAAAGGAAAACTTGAACTGCAATGCAGCTGTGACAGAGGCATCAGCAGGTCCTGTGTGGTGCTCTTCACTGGGCTATATCTTCTGAGATATCCTGAATTGAGGCCAGGGAACTGATCAGATGTGGGCCATTTCTTGATGAGGACTGTAAGGCATCTGTCCCTTAAGCTTGTATCCAGTTAGTGTTATGACAGATCTTTCCTTGAATGCCAGGAGCTAACAAAACAATTTTTTAAAAAAAAGAAGGAAAAAAAGAAAACGTCTTTCCCAGTCGTTGCAGATTGACCTGTGCAAGTGCTTTCCTTCATGGTTTATCCATACAATGAGTTTGTAGAATAGCACCCAGCCGAAGCATAGGGGTCTCCCTGATCCTTTCTGTGCATATACCTCTTATCTTGGGCAGTGTGTGTGGCCCTAAGAATTCCCTGTTTACATGATTCCAAATGTCCTTTCTCCCCTAGGGAAAAGTTTCCTCACACTGGACTGTATGTTCTACAGCAATCCATTGTCCCAGACAGCATGACTTGACTGCTCTCCCGTAGAGTTCTGTAGGAGAGCTCTGTGAGCTGCCTTCTACACACATACCACCACCAGAGAGACTGGGTCAGTCACACATGCTCCCAATATGTGAGGGATGGTTACTCTGCTCCCTCTGGACCAGCACCAGGGATCTGCATTGGGAGCAAGAGCCTTCTCTGTGCCAAGCCAGTAAGGGGATAAAGGAGGGACCAGCCAGGGCACCATGAGATCCTATTGCTTTTAAGTAGCCTTTTTTCTTGATTCAGTGCTCACCCTAATACTGCAGCCCTTTAACTATTTTCTGGAGCTTTGAGTGAGATGTTTCTGCCAGTTCTTGCTGGTTGTTCAAAGCTTTTGTGGGGGAATGGAGCCCTGAAAAGTCTCACTCTGCCATTGTGATTGGGATAGGGGCCTGGATTCCCCTTACTCTTGATCAGCATGTCTGCTGGCCTAGCAGATGGTTTGCCTGCTGGGTTGACCCAGATCCTCATACCTGGGAGGTCTAAGCCTCTGATCACCATGCCCCTCTCAGGCTGTGGCTGCTTTGTTTGTCAATTTACCTTCAAAATGGGGAAGGGAGTTCCAAGAGATGTCCCAGTGGATCACCTGGGTTTCAAACATATTCCCCCACTGTGTAATAGCAGCCTCACCTCTCCAGATGATTAGGGACAACTACCCCTGCCAGTGTTTGACTCCTTTCCTTGTCTGCTTTTCCCTTGACACAAGAAATCTGAAATGACTGGGTACTCTTATTGTGACCCCTGTCGGAAATGTTTCTCCTCTGGAAACAGGGCCTCTAGATTAATAGAGCCTAAATAACAAGGAGTGGGTGCACAGATTCCCCAAGGGAATCACTTGGAATGATGATAATTGGGGCTGCTCCTGTTTCCACTCCTTCATCACCACACCCATGTATTCTACTATTGGGGATACTGTGCAATGTCATAGTCATTGATTCAGGGTATACTGCATCCCTGCCCTATTCTAGCAGAGTATCATCTCTGAACTGGCACCTCAACTGTGTCTTCAAAAGCCTGTTCCATCATTATATGAGGGCATTAAGCTTCTGGGTGATGTGGTATGTGAAAAGAGCAATGGATCCCATGGTCATGTACTCATTGCCACATCTCCCAGAAAAAGCCATTTCTCTGATGCAATCTTGTGGGGGCAGACGTATTAGTATTGATTAGATTGTAATCCTTTAATTGAGTGTTTCCATGGAGATGTGACTCAATCAACTGTGAGTGAAACCTTTGATTGGAGGTGTTACCCCACCCATTCAGGGTGGGTGTTAATTGGATCACTGGAATCGTATAAAGGAGTTCACAGAAAAAAGGACCTCAGAGTAACTAAGAGTGACATTTTGGAGAGAGCTGCAGCTTAGAGAGGACAAAATGCCCCAAGAGCAACGTTTTGGAGAACGCCACTGTGAAACGCAACCTGGGAGCAAGTGGATGCCAGCCACGTGTCTTCCCAGCTAACAGAGGTTTTCCGGATGCCAATCGCCATCCTCCAGTGAAGGTACCCTGTTGTTGATGCATTACCTTGGACACTTTAGGGACTTAAGACTGTAACTTTGCAACCAAATAAACCCCCTTTATAAAAGCCAGTCCAGTTCTGGTGTTTTGCAAAATGGCAGCATTAACAAACCAGAACAGGGTCCAATTTGGTATAATCATCTTGTCATCAAATGATTGGTTGATATCCTCAAGGAATGGTACTAAATCGGGGTCTCAGCCATGGTCTCTGTTGCTGGCAAGTTGGATATTTGACAGCAGAAGCCTGAGCAGCCTTGGTGAGTGGGAGCTCTCTCTGTTGGGCCCATGTCTAGTCTCCATTTGTGCTACTGCATTTACTCCATTCATGTGTTCATCTGCCAGTACTGGGGTAGCCAAACAATGAGACTGCATGACACCAACTTGTTGAGTCATTCGGTTTAATTGTTGTTTGGCATCTCTTCCATGGCAGGTACTCTCTAGTGGGCATTAACATGTAATGTAAAGATCTTCATACTTCATACCTTCCCCCAACAAACTTCTTCCCCAGATCTCCCTGTCCCTAGTCTTCCAAGCTTTCATCTTCCAGGCCCCTGACCAACAAGCCAAGCCATTCTCCATAATGCATATTATTATCTGGGGACACTTTTTGCTTCATAAACATAAATTACCAAGTATACTGCTCAAACTCTGTGGATGCCAGCCACATGTCTTTCCGGGCCACCCCTGAGTGGGACTATACAGCAGCAGCAAGCTGTTTTTGTTTTACACCCTCATGTAGAGCTTGCCATGAACTAAGACAATCCTTTCTGTCAGCTGGTCATCAGGGAGATCTTTTGCAGCCCTAAGTGTGCATTGAGAGAGGGATTTGTGGTAGGCACAACAGTGGTGGATGCAGAGGGTCTCTTTTACCTCCTTGTGCAACTTTCTTTTTCCCTCTGGTCCTGGGTATGCCGAATCCTGGATAGGCTACTTCCATCTTATGATGGCCTGCTGCTATGCCTGCCCAACTTTATGATCTAATGAATGTGAAAGAACCCAGCTTATGATAGGCAGCTCAAGCCCCACAGTCACTTGAGAGCCCATAGTCAGGTGGTCCATTTCTACCAGGGTCCAGTGTCATGCCAAGTGTCATTTTTTCCGAATGGCATATAATTCTCTGCTGAAGATGGTATGGCCTTGCTCCCAAACCCTGAGAGTATAAAATGTGATTCTGTCAATAGGGCTTGTCATGTACTTCTCATGGCATTCCCTGCCCCCCCCCACCTATTCTTTTAATACCATAGGGACATTCAGATAGAATAGCCAAGTACCAAGGCTTCTTGTCTATCCCTGATGCAAAAACTTTTTTCTGCTCTGAGTCCCACTCCAAGATGGCATCTGTGCCAGTTTGGATGTATTATGTCCCCCAAAATGACATGTTCTTTAATGCAATTTGTGGGGACAGACATATTAGCGTTGATTATGTTGGAATCCTTTGATTGAATGTTTCCATGGAGATGTGAATCAATCAACTGTGGGTGAAACATTTGATTAAATTATTTCCATGGAGATATGGAATCTCCCACTCCGGGCAGGTCTTGTTTTAATCACTGGAGTCCTATAAAAGAGCTCACAAACAAAGGATCTCAGAGCAGCTGAGAGTGACATCTTGGAGATGGCTGCTGAAAGTAGACTTCTGCTGACACTTTGGAGATGCTAGCCCAGAGTTTGCTCCAGAGAAGCTAAGAGAGGACAAAACGCCCCAAGAACAACATTTTGAAGAAAGCACAGGAGCTGAGAGAGGAGCTGGAACACAACCCAGGATCAGCAGATGCCGGCTACATGCCTTCCCAGCTAACAGAGGTTTTCTGGATGCCATTGGCCTTTCTTCACTGAAGGTATACTTGTGTTGATGCATTTTCATGGCCTTCAGACTGTAAAGTTGTAACCAAATAAACCCCCTTTGTATAAGCCAATCCATTTCTGGTATTTTGCATAATGTTAGCATCAGCAAACTGGAACAGCATCCTCCGGTGTCAGTGGAAAATGGGTTGGACAGTATTCCCAGGTATGGAATATGGTATCTCTAGAACCCAAGGAGGCCCTCCAAAGGTTATGCTTCCTCCTTAGCAGTGGGATGTGCAAGATGGAATAATTTCCTCTCTACGTTGGAGGGGATAGCCCATATGTCTCAGACTACTGGGCCCCTAAAATTCTCACTGATGTGGGGGACTCTGATGTGGTGGAGTTTATCTCCCATTTCTAGAGTACATGTGTATTACTAAGATCTCCAATGTACTTGACATTTTTTGTTCGCGTTTTGATTAGGATTGCATTAAACTTTTTTAACAAAAATTTTTATTGTATTAACATATATATAACATAAAATTTGCCATTTTAACCATTTTATTTTATTTTATTTTTATTTTTTTCCAAATCCTAAGGGCCTTAGTCACTTTATTGTCATATATTTATATATTTATTTATTTTTATTTATTTTTCATTTTTATTGAGATTGTTCAGATACCATACAGTTATCCAAAGATCCAAAGTGTACAATCACTTGCCCCGGGTACCCTCATACAGCTGTGCATCCATCACACTTAATTTTTGTTCAATTTTTAGAAACTTTTTATTACTCCAGACAAGAAATAAAGTGAAAGATGAATAAAGAAAAAAAAGGAAAGGAAACTCTAATCCTCCCCTATCCCTAACCAACCCCCCTCAAGTGTTGACTCATAGTATTGATATAGTACGTTTGTTACTGTTTATGAAAAAATGTTGAAATACTACTAACTGTAGTATATAGTTTGTAATAGGTATATATTTCTTCCCTATATGCCCCTCTATTATTAACTTCTAATTGTATTGTCATACATTTGTTCTGGTTCATGGAAGCGATTTCTAGTATTTGTACAGTTGATCATGGACATTGCCCACCATAGGATCCAGTTTTATACATTTCCATCTTTTGACCTCCAACTTTCCTTCTGGTGACATATATGACTCTGAGCTTCCCCTTTCCACCTCATTCACACACCATTCAGCGCTGTTAGTTATTCTCACATCATGCTACCAACACCCCTGTTCATTTCCAAACATTTAAGTTCATCCTATTTGAACATTCTGCACTCCCCATTCTTAAGCCTCGTCCTATATCTTGGTACCTTATATTTCATGTCTATGAGTTTACATATTATAATTAATTCCTATCAGTGAGACCCTGCAATAATTGTCCATATGTGTCTGGCTTATTTCACTCAGTATATTGCCCTCGAGGTTTTGTCATCAACCCATTTTTTTTTTTTTAATATGGTTTTGTTCATTCACCATACATTCCATCCCAAGTAAATAATTGATGGTTTTCTGCATGGTCATACATTTATGTGTTCACCATCTTCACCACTATCTATGTAAGGGCATCTACATTTCTTCCCCAAGGCAGGAGGGAGAGTCAAAGAAGGTAGAGAGGCAAAAGAAAGAGGAAAAAAAAATGACAGCTAGGAAGCAGCAAAAGGAAAAATAACCTTAAATCAGAGTAGAATAAAGAATCAGACAATACCACCAATGTCAAGTGTCTAACATGCCTCCCCTATCCCCCCCTCTTATCTGCATTCACCTTGGTATATCACCTTTGTTACATTAAAGGAAGCATAATACAATGATTCTATTAGTTACAGTCTCTAGTTTATGCTGATTGCATCCCTCCCCCAATGCCTCCCCATTTTTAACACCTTGCAAGGTTGACAATTGCTTGTTCTCCCTTGTAAAAGAACATATTTGTACATTTTATCACAATTGTTGAATACTCTAGATTTCACCAAGTTACACAGTCCCAGTCTTTATCTTTCCTCCTTTCTTGTGGTGTCCCACATGCTCCCCACCTTCCTCTCTCAACCATATTCATAGTTACCTTTGTTCAGTGTACTTACATTGTTGTGCTACCTTCTCCCAAAATTGTGTTCCAAACCACGCACTCCTGTCTTCTATCACCCTATAGTGCTCCCTTTAGTATTTCCTGTAGGGCAGGTGTCTTGTTCACAAAGTCTCTCATTGTCTGTTTGTCAGAAAACATTTTGAGCTCTCCCTCATATTTGAAGGACAGCTTTGCTGGATACAGGATTCTTGGTTGGTGGTTTTTCTCTTTCAGTATCTTAAATATATCACACCACTTCCTTCTTGCCTCCATGGTTTCTGCTGAGAGATCCGCACATAGTGTTATTAAGCTTCCTTTGTATGTAATGGATCGCTTTTCTCTTGCTGCTTTCAGGATTCTCTCTTTGTCTTTGACATTTGATAATCTGATTATTAAATGTCTTGGCATAGGCCTATTCATAAGTCTTCTGTTTGGAGTACGCTGCGCTTCTTGGAAGTGTAATTTTATGTCTTTCATAAGAGATGGGAAATTTTCATTAATTATTTCCTCTATTATTGCTTCTGCCCCTTTTCCCTTCTCTTCTCCTTCTGGGACACCAATGATACGTACATTATTGTACTTTGTTTCATCCTTGAGTTCCCGGAGACGTTGCTCATATTTTTTTCATTCTTTTCTCCATCTGCTCCTTTGCGTGTAGGCTTTCAGGTGTTTTGTTCTCCAGTTCCTGAGTGTTTGCTTTTGCCTCTTGAGATCTGCTGTTGTATGTTTCCATTGTGTCTTTCATCTCTTGTGTTGTGCCTTTCATTTCCATAGATTCTACTAGTTGTTTTTTTGAACTTTTGATTTCTGCCGTATACATGCCCAGTGCTTCCTTTACAGCCTCTATCTCTTTTGCAATATCTTCTCTAAACTTTTTGATTTGATTTAGCATTAGTTGTTTAAATTCCTGTATCTCAGTTGAAGTGTACGTTTGTTCCTTTGACTGGGCCATAACTTTGTTTTTCTTAGTGTAGGTTGTAATTTTCTGTTGTCTAGGCATGGTTTCCTTGGTTATCCAAATCAGGTTTTCCCAGACCAGAACAGGCTCAGGTCAGATTTTATGCTGTGTTCTCGGGCATTCCTCCCAATTCAGGTTGGTGTATGATGAGTGGATGGTCTCGTTTGTCCCCCCACAGTTATTCTGGATTATTTACTAGTTGTTTCTGGTTTTTTGTAGTTGTTCCAGGCGGACTACTTAGCTTCCACTCCTCTCTATGCTGCCATCTTGCCCCTTAACCATTTTAAAATATACAGTTCAATGACATTATATGCTTCTTTTAAACATTTTTTATTGTAATTAATTTCTTTTACTATGTTGTGCTACCATCACCACCCTCCTTTACCTGATCTTATCCATAACCCCAAATAGAAATTCTGTACCATTACGAGTTTCTTTTAATTTAAGTAATAACTCCCCATTTCCTCTCCTTGCAAAACCAACTCCCAACTTTCCTAGTGTTGGTATCTACAGATATATGATGATCTTTACAAATAATATAATTATGTGAGAAAACTGCCATTTTTCTACATGGATAGACTAATTCCAAACTTGATAATCTTGTGGGTGTTTTTATCTTAAATATCTATTTATTTTTTATTTGGCAAGCTAGTTCTTCTAAAGCCTGTACTCCCTTGCAAACTTTTTTTTTGCAAATAAACTTTTGTTTTCTAAATATATTGGTCTCTGACACTCCTCACATTACCTAATATTCCTAGAAGTGTAATTCTGGGCAAAGTACCTGAACAATTTTTAGGATCCTGATATTATTGTGTAATGGCTTTTTAGAAAGATTGTGCCAAATTGCATGACCAACAGCAGGTGTGAGACAGAGTAAGTTTTGTTAGTTCTACATAACAGATGGAAAACAAATTGGAAAGAGCAAGTAGATTCACTCACCATTTATTGATTACTCTCCCTGCCACAGAAACTGTAATACAGTTGATTAGATTTTTCTACAGGATGACTCTCCTCTTGAGAGCAAGAATTTTGTCCTTCAAGTGGAATAATTTTCTTATATTAGGTTTTTGATAGTTTCTTTCTGAGTCATTTCTCTAATCTCTCAAGAATTCCTAATATTCAGATTTTTACTTCCTAGTTGTGATTCCTAATTTTCTTTTCTTTTTTCTACCATTTCCAGTTGTTTGTCCTTTTGTGTTTATCTTCAGTTTTACCTTATACCCCTTCCATTGCATTTTCAAAATTCTGCTGTTATATTTTTAATTCCCAAGAGCTCTTTATTGTTTTCAGAAGGTTCCTTTTTTTTGCAATCTTCTATTTTATTTGCCATCTTCTATGGTCTCTTGCCTTTGATTCTTTTTTCCTTAAAAAAAAAAAAGTCTTTATGGTCACCGATTGCCTCTCTTCCCTAAAAGTTATATTTATTTTCTGATTATCTTCCTATTTTTTTCCCTCTGTCCTTCACCTCCCTGGATTTCCTCCAATATTTAGGGATCCTTGCTTGCTGTTTCATACTCAAGGGTAGTACACTACAATGTTGACCAGAGCTCTGTGTGCATGCTGGGAATTTACTGACAAAGGGACTCTATAGGAGTATAATCGAGGGAATCTATTCTGTGGACCCCTAAATGTCAGGACCTGTGGGTGTTCAATCTGCCTCCCAGGGGATATGACTGGTCTCATCACCCTCAGAGGGATGGGGGAAGTAGCTTCAGAGCTCAACCGTGGTATGCCAACATTCATTTAACGCCCTTCATTTCAGTTTATCACCTTTGCCTTCTACAGCTGAGGCTGCTGTCCCTAAGTCCAGAGCCAGTGTGTTTCCTTCCCCAAAGAGGATAAACCTTTGTTTTTTTCCTGGGCAGGGGGTGGAGTGGGGGGAGAAGGGGAAGGTCTAGTTGCTCACTCTCTAGACTTTCCCTCAATCCTTTCTTTTTGACCTCATCCAGTCTTCCTTCCCCACATCCAGGCTTCAGAACAGTTTTTGATTGCTACGGTATCGGAACCTTTCTGGGATTTTGAAGTAACTCTTTGTCTTGTTGATTAACCCTCTGTGGTGGGTCAGAATAATGGCCCCCAAAGATACCCATGCCCTAGTCTATGAATATATTATGAGCCTAAAGGAACTCTGCAGATGGAATTAAGGTTATAGACTTTAAAATAGGAAGATTATCCTGGGTTAGCTGGGTGAGTCCAATCTAATCACTTAAATCGTTAAAAGTGGAAGAAGAAGGCAGAAGAGCAGGTCAGAAAGATGTGATGACTGGTGGAAGAGGCAGGAGAGATTCCAAGCACGAGAGGGACTCGACTTGCACTTGCTGACATAACGATGGAGGAAGGGAACCGTGATCCAAGGCCTTTAGAAGTTGAAAATAGCCCTCCGCTGACAGCCAGCAAGGAAACGGGGACTTCAATCACACAATCGCAAGGAACTCAATTCCACCAAAGACCTGAATGAGCAAGGAAACAGATTTTTTCCCCAGAGCCTGCAGAGAGGAATGCAATTTTGTCACCATCTAATTTTGAACCCAGTGAGACTTGTGTTGGACTTCTGATATACAAAAGTATCAAATAATAAAGTTGGGTTGTTCTAAGCTGCTAAATGTGTGGTCATTTGTTACAGCAGCAAAAGAAAATGAATATACTCTCTGTGATGTTTAGGTTCATATGTCAACTTGGCCAGGTGATGTTGTCCAGGTGTCTGGTGAAGCAAGCACTAGCCTAACCATTACTGCAAGGACGTTTGTGGCTGGTTAATAAACCAGAAGGCTGGTTTATTAAATCACTGGTCAATTGGCTGCAGCCGTGACTGATTACATCAACAAAAGGCGTGTCTTCCACAATGAGAGAATGCAATCAGCTGGATTTAATCCAGTCAGTTGAAGACTTTTAAGGGAGAAGAGAAAACCTTCATTTCTTCTTCAGTCAGCCAGCCTCTTTTGGGGAGTTCATCGAAGACCTTTATTGGCATTGCTGGCTTGCTGCAGGTCCTATGGAATTTGGACTTGTGTATCCCCACAGTTGCAGGAGACACTATTATAAAATCTTATATTTACAGATGTCTCCTGTTGTTTCTGTTTCCCTAGGCAACCCTAACTAATATACCCTCCTATCAGGAAAGTCTTCCCCTTGGATTTGCTAAGTCTTTTACCACTCATATGTCAGATTTCCAGCTTCCAAAATTTTACTGCCATCTCATTTACTCTTATCCCCACCCTTGTTCTCTTGGTGAGTGGGGGGAGGGGATAGGGAGCAAGCCTTGGAGGGGAGAGAAGGGATAAATTTGGGCTCAATGTACCATATTTAACTGGGAACTACTCTGATGATTTTTTTTAAGTTTAGTAGGTTTTATTTAAGTAATACAATTCAACTTTATTAATTTGAACTTTTCTAATTTGAACTCTAAAGACATGTAGCTCTAGAAAGGAAAGTTTAGGTAATCCATGCAAGAATACTTGGAGAATATTGAAGTTACTCAAGAGAACACATTAGTTTGAAGCTTTCCACACATAGAAGGCACACAATAGTTACTAAACACCTAATGAATATTAGAAACCTCAAGTTCTTCCTAATCATGGATTTACATATTAATGACTTTAAAAGAATCCTTATATGGCAAATTGCTCATTTTAGTTCAAGCAAATTATTTGTGCATATGATCTATCTTTTGCTGATAAAAGGGGAGCTGCCTGCCTGAGGGTACTCCCCAATGGACCTAATGCAGTATCTTGTGTCAAATATAGTACTCGACAAACATTTGTACAAATGACCACACTGCATGATGTACTTGAAGCTAATTCAGCTGTCTTATAGTTCACATTTTTTTCACCAATCTGTTCTGATCTTTCTTACAATTAGTCCTAGTTTTACTGTACTTCCAAAGAGTAAACTGTCTACCCTTTTACTAACTCATACAAATTTGTTTTTAGTAAAATAAGGATACAAATATTTTCCATCGGTAGTTGGTAACCTGTGGTACTCCTGGGACTGATGAAAGGCTGTGCAATTTTAGCCTTGTTTAAGAGAGTGGCACCCCCTAGAGCTGTGCAATGTGGCAGCCTGTTCATTTCCTTTTCTGGCTCAGGACAGAGAAAGCCTAATTCATAAGATTCCCATTCTGCTGCAGACAGAGATTTACAATTCAGAATAATTATTAAAAGGATTACACAGACCATTCTGCTTAGAACAGGAAATAATAAAGATATCTAATATTTAGTTTATTCCTCCAGTACTGTCAGAAAAGAGGTCAAACTTCTTTCATAGTGTTATAATGCCTATGCTCAGACTTTTCTTCTCAATGAGTCAAATTTTGAAACATTTCTTTATAATAATTGTCTTTGAAAATAGGTTAAATAACTGTCTTTGAAATTGTTCACTGAGCAATTAAATATTTTTGTCTATACACATTCTTATATAATCACTGCTTTAAGATATATATAAATTTTTCCAGTTTCATTCTGAACATTTAACTTGTAGTGACTTGTTGTATGGCCCTAGGCAAGCCATTTTAGATCCTCACCTTCATCCAGATCAAACAGAGATAATAACAGCTTTTTAATCTACCTTACAGGTAAGCAGATAAAAGATTAACTAAACAAATGTAAGGTAAAATGATGGGTTTTATCATATTAACTATTTTCTAATATTTGCTTGACATTTTTATAATTTAACCAAAATAAGGATTGTATACTTTCAGAACTACAAAATTCAACAGTTATGCAAGGTGAATTAAAATAGTAAAGCTAGTTATAATAATAAATCCATGTCTCCTTTAATTACATTAAAAAATAATAATTATAAAAATAGGTAAAATTTCATGAAAATATTCATATTTATTACAGCTATCAGTGGATTGTCTGACATCAGCCACTGTCTCAGGTACTTGAAAAGTCACATATTGTCCACAGACTTTGTCAAACAGATTTGGCAGCCCAACTGCCATGTGTCTGCTCCTCCACAGGCCAGATCAAGCACGTCATTCTCTTCATCAGCGATTGCTTGTAAATTCTCAAATACCTGCTCTTCAAAGATGAGGTGACAGGTAGAGCAGGCTAAAGTTCCCTCACATGCACCAAAACCATCAATATCTAGATTATTTTCAACCACAACATTTAGGAGAGAGTCAACAATTTTTTCCTTTGGTTGCTAAATGTCTCACCGACACGGTTTATACAGTGAATTGTTATTTTATCTTCTGAGCTGCTCCGCGCTGGCACCGACACGCTGAGGGGCCCGCTCACCCCCGCGCCCCGCCGGGCCTCTGGGTCCCCAGGAGCCCGCAGGCTCCCACGCGAGGTCCGGTGAGGAGCAGCCCCCGGCGGGAGGCGCCGCCGAGAGCAGGGGTGGCGACGCGCTTCTGATCGTTTCTATCTCCGTAATGTCTTCAAATCTGACCACTTGTCTCATCTTCACTGGGGCAGTGCAAGTTGCAGCCACTGCTCTGGTTGAGTCCCTTCACTACTCTACCTACGTCTACTCTTGCCCCGCTGCAATCCACTCTCCAAACAGCAGCCACAGGAGTATAAAAATATATGTAAGTCAAATCCTATCCCTTTCCTGCTAAAACCTTCCAGAGCTTCCGCCGCAGGCCCAGCATGACCTGGCCCCACCCCACCAGCCCACCTCCCAGCCCTCTCCAGCCGCTCTGCCCTTGGGGTCCTTGAACACATCAGGAGCATTCCTGCCTTAGGGCCTTTGCACAGGCTGAGCCTCTGCCTCACCACTTTCCCAAGCTCTTTCTCTGGCTACTCCTCTCAACCTTCAGGCCCCGGGTCACATCACCTCCCAGAGAGGCCTCCCCGACCACCGTTTCTGAAGTTGCTCCCATTCCCGGTCAGTCTCTTTTTTACAGTACCTATCACTATCAGAAAGTGTGTTCCTTTAACTTTATTATCTGTCTCCTCCCACAATAAGTTGAGTTCTACGAGGACAAGAACTGTCCTGTCTGGTTCACCAGATCCTATATGGTAGGTCCTTGATGGAGACTATTGAATGAATGAATGATCCACCATGACAGCAGGTGCCATGTGAAGGGGTAAACCCTCCTCCCAGCCCCTACAATAATTATTGTTCTAAGAAGGGCGGAAGGCGGTAGACTTCCTCCAGGAGGGAGTCAGAGCACTGAGGCCTCAGTCCAGAGGGACCCTGAGGAGAAAGGAGGGCCCAGCAGGGGTGGGGATCCTGGTTTGAGTTTTCTGTGGCTGGTTTCCATAGAAAGTGGTCGGCAAGCAAGGAGGCACCGGGCAGGGCATCCGGCCGAAGCCTCGGGTGCCTTTAGAGTAGTGCACACCTCTGCCCATGTCTCCCAAACGGCTGGGTGGATAAATCCGGGTGGGGGTGGGGGTCGGTAGAAGGCAGCTGGAGGGGTCCTGTGAAAGGGGACTGCCCTGGGTGGCTGGAGGGAGAGAGGCGGGCAGGGGAATGTCGCAGGGAGAAGAGTCGGGAGGAGAGGGGACCCCGGGAGGCAGATCCCAGGGGAGAGGCGGAGACCTGGAAAGAGGTGAGGGATGGAGGAGGCGATTGGGGAGCAGGAGGGAGGACCCGGACGGACGGAGCATCAAAGGGACGACCTTGGAGAAGAGCTGGGGCTGAGCCGAGCGGGGAGGGGCGGGGTCCCCGGGGAAGAGCTCCGGAGCGGAATGGGGGGTAGGGGGAGGAGCGTGTACTCGGGCAAACGGGGTGGGTGGCCGAGGAAGTGGAGGCCGTGACAGGAGGGTCTGGGCGCCTCTGAGGGGAGGGTGGTAGGGGAAGACTGGGGGGTTCCTGGGGAGGAGCTGGGTCGCCAGTGGGGAGAGGGCGGGATTCCGATGGGAAGGGAGAGGGGGCGGGAGAGGCTTTCTGGGGAGGAAGGGGCGGACACTGAAGGTGAGGGGTCGAATCCCCGTGAGAAAAGAGCAGAAGAGGGTCGCGGTGATCAAAAGCAGGTGGTTCTTTTCCGGAGGGCGTCACTGGCAGCAACTATCCAGGATCCACGGCAGTGACTTCTGCCCCCCACCCCCGCCCCCTGGTTGCCGCTTTGAAACCTTGGCCTGGGGAGGAGGACGCGCAGATATGTGGACAGTCGTCGGAAGAGGGTCCCCAACCAAGGAACCCGGCTGGAGCGGCCCTACCGACCCGAAGGGCTCGGAAAAATGACCGCACCCCGGAGCCAGGGAACCCGGCCCCCAAGGAGGGGACGAGCTCTGACCCTCCCTGACACCCCGCTGCCTCTCTCCAACACCCTTGCTGAGCCACACGCGTGGATCTCTGCAGCTTACCCCTGACCCATATATCCTCTCCCCCTCAGGACACCCTCCTCACTCACTCCAAACCTCCCTGTCCCTGCTCCTACAAAACCCTCTGGGTCCGTTTCATAACCCCCTCCCTGCCTCTGTTTTTTTTTAATTCAATTTTATTGAGATACATTCACACACCATGCAGTCATACAAAGCGAACATTCAATTGTTCACAGGACCATTATATAGTTGTGTGTTCATCACCAAAATTAATTTTTGAGCATTTTCATTACCACACACACAAAAATAATAAAATAATAAGAATAGAAGTTAATGTGAAAAAGAACAATTAAAGTAAAAAAGATCACTGGGTGCTTTCCCACCCACCCCCATCCCCCCATTTTTCTACTCATTCATCCATACACTGGACAAAGGGGAGTGTGGTCCATGTGGCTTTCCCAATCCCATTGTCACCCCTCGTAAGCTACATTTTTATACAATCGTCTTCAAGATTCATGGGTTCTGGGTTGTAGTTTGATAGTTTCAGGTATTTACTGCTAGCTATTCCAATTCATTAGAACCTAAAAAGGGTTGTTTATATTGTGTGTAAGAGTGCCCACCAGAGTGACCTCTCGCTCCTTTTGGAATCTCTCTGCCACTGAAGCTTATTTCATTTCCTTTCACACCCCCCTTTTGGTCAAGAAGATGTTCTCCGTCCCACGATGCCAGGTCTACATTCCTCCCCGGGAGTCATATTCCACGTTGCCAGGGAGATTCACTCCCCTGGGTGTCTGATCCCATGTAGGGCGGAGGGCAGTGATTTCACCTGCCAAGTTGGCTTAGATAGAGAGAGAGCCTTCCTCTTTTTAACTCCCTCACTGTCTTCAATCCATTTAAAGTGCCCCCCAACCCTCTCCCCTCTGATGCCTCAGACCCTGAGGTTGCTCTGAGTTTAGACACCCCCTTTGACTCTGCAGGGGTGGCTGGTCGCTCAGATTCGATTGGCAGAGGCTCAGGATCCAGACCCTGCTACAAAGGGTGTTACCCAGACACCCCCTTCCGGCCCACCTTCCTGAAAGATAAATGAAGGTCTGGGGGTTCAGTTGTGTGTCCATGCTCTCTCAACTTCAACTCCTGAAGGAACTCGTATATAACACATGGTGAAAGAACACGAGAGGTCCGACCATTACAAATTCTGGCAAATCACAAGCCCACTCCTCAAGATAACAGAACCCATCGGCCAACGATAGTAACCAATTTACAATCCCTTATTTAAATGTAGACACAGCCAATGATAATAGCTAACTTGCAATCCTAAATTTGAATGTTTACTAAGACAATCCCAATGCGCCAATAGTCCTGCTATCCCTAGTCCCACCTCCCTTTGTTTAATCCAGTAAATATCCCTCACCTTACCAGCTTCTGGAGATGGATCTGAGGAACTATTTATCGTCCGGTCTCTGCAAGGCTAGCCATTGCTAAATAAACTTTTTCTCTTCTCCAAATCTGGATGTCTACTGATTGATTTTGTGTGTCTTGGGCAAGGACTCACTTTTGAGCCATAACACTCCCTTACAATAAGGCAGGGCCATGTGACCAGTTCTAGCCATAAAGGTGAGCAGAAGTGCAGAATGCCATTTTTGGGTTCAGGCAATGAAAAACTCCAGCTCAGTTTTCCACCTGTATCTTTCATCCACAAGCAAATTTCACGTCTTAAGATGACAAAGGTGTAAAATCAGAGCAGCCTTGATCACTGCATGAAGGCAAGCTGCCTTGAAGCATCTGTTAATTCTTCTAATCAACCATAGCATAAGCCTTCTCTACCCTGACCCAAACTAAATTTGGTACTGGTAGTGCGGTGCTACAACAAACCTAAAATAGGTGTCACTGACCTAATGGTCAGGAGGCAGGTGATGCTATAATTGGTATCAGATGTCAACAAGGGAACAATAGTGCTCTATTTTGTGCACTGGCAAATGGTTAATAAGTCTGTCTCCTGTGGACCTGGGAGGCAAATCACAGAAAAGAGGTGGGAAATCATTATGTGAGTATTCTTTCTTGATCATTGTGCCAGTTTGGATGCATTACGCCCCCCAAAACGCCATGTTCTTTGATGCACTCTTGTGGTGGCAGATGTATGAGTGTTGATTAGGTTGGAATACTTTGATTGAGTGTTTCCGTGAAGATGTAACTCAATCAACTGTGGGCGAGACCTTTGTTTGGATAATTTCCATGGAGATGTTACCCCACCCACTCAGGGTGGGTCTTAATTGAATCACTGGCTTCCTACAAAAGAGTTCACATACAGAAGGAGGTGCTGCAGCCAAGAGAGACACTGTGTTGAATGCACAGGAGCTGAGAGTGGAACACAACCTGGGATCAGCAGATGCCAGCCACGTGCCTTCCCAGTGAGCAGAGGTTTTCCGGATGCCATCGGCCTTCCTTCAGTGAAGGTATACTTGTGTTGATGCCTTCATTTAGACATTTTCATGGTCATCAGACTATAACTTTGTAACCAAATAAACCCCCTTTATCAAAGCCAATCCATTTCTGGTATTTTGCATAATGGCGGCATTAGCAAACTGGAGCAATCATTATCTGCAGAGTGACTCACCTGCCAAACAGATGGAAAAGAAAGAGTCCAGAAATTCATGGCTTTGCAATGCTGGAAAATCCAAATACTTTGACATCCTAAACAGTAAGAAATAAAATTGACTGTCTTTGAGTGACTCCAAAACTAATAATAGTTCCTTAAAAATAGCTAATACCCAGTCCATGTTTGATCTTGATTATCTCAAAAACGTCTTTTTTTTTTAAACCATTTATTTATTTTAATCAGAATCCAAACAAAGTCCATACATCACATCATTTCAGTCCTGAATTCTGGAAAATCTTTGATATTATTTCTTTAAGTACTTCCTTTGCTCCATTCTATTTTCTTTTTTTGTGATTCCAATAAAATATATGATAGACTTTCTTTTATATTCCTTTTTTTCCTGTTTCAGTCTGTTTAGTTTTTCTGAACTATCTTCCATTTACTATTTCCCTCTTTAGCTGTGCCTAATTTGTTGTTAATCCCATCCATTGTATTCTTAATATCAATTACTGATTTTTCTTAATTTTAGAATTTCAGGTTGGATTTTTCAAATCTACTCTTAAATAGTTTCCAATTTCTCTACCAAAAATTTCATTTTAATTTTTTGAACACGGTTAGCAAACATATCTAATAATGCCAACATTTGAAAGCTTTATGATTCTATTTCTATTATCTGTTTTGCTTATATTCTGCTGGTTCTCCCTCATGGTGTCTTGTTTCTGAATGGGCTGGTTATCTTCTTGAATTTGGCACTGTGTTTGAAGAATATTGTAAGGATAATTTGGGCCCAAAATGATGCTATCTTCCTCCAGAGTGGCTTTATATTTGTTTCTGCCAGGCACACAAAACTTTATCAGTCTGGAATCAATATCAATCAATATTCAGCACTTGAGGTTGATGGTGACTTGCATCCCATCCGATGGGTAAAGTCAGGTTGCAAGTTGACGTTTGAGCGGGTTTCCTTATGTTTGATCTTTATGCTGTGGTTGTAGCTCTTTGAAGTCCCAGCAAAAAGTGGGGGATGGTTTGTCAGAGACCCCATCTTTGGTAGTTCCTGGAGTTTGTGTTTTTTCCCTTGCATATGAGACTGCCAAAATCAGTCTGAGAACTAGAGTTGGTCATTGTTTCTAAGTCTTTTCAGTGGTCAGAGCTAGAAAATATATTTTTTTAAGATAAGATGCAACAGGAGCCCATATCAGTATTTCCAACTGTAAATCAAAAGATAATGTTTCTCCTAAGCTTTTTCATCTTATATGTATCTCTTTTCTCATGCTAAAAATCCAAGTTCTCAATGACATCAAGAATGATAGAATTAGAATATCATCTAATTTTATCCCACACTACACTCCCAGCAATCTGAGAACAATACCAACACTACCACTAAAATTATGATCACTAAAACAGTTAAAGATTCTTTTATAGTTCTTTTTGTCTTTAGAGCATATCCATGAGGAACATAAAGACAAATCACTGTTTTTAAAATAATCTGGAATCATTCCTTTCTGTCTGGTTATGCCATCAACCCCTTTTAGGATCATTTGTTTCATTTTACTTTCATTTTTAGAGATTGCTTTGTCATTTTATTTAAAAATTTTGTGGTTCTACAGTCAAATCAACAAAACTTGACAATATATCTTAGTTCCAGAATTTTAA
Organism: Choloepus didactylus; assembly: GCF_015220235.1. NCBI lineage: Eukaryota > Metazoa > Chordata > Mammalia > Pilosa > Megalonychidae > Choloepus > Choloepus didactylus. The sequence continues at coordinate 19,392,078 of NC_051333.1, forward strand.
TTTTTCTACTTTATTGGCATATTTGGGGGGGCTTTCTCTGTTTTGGTTAAAGGTTTCATCTTTCCCATTCGTTCTTCCACAATAGAAGCCATCTACTCTAAGACTGTGGCACACTGTCAAACATCAGGCATCAGAAAGCACAGCAATTTCTGATTCTCCGGGTTTGTGCTGAACACATTGGTTCGAACCTTTCCTCTTCTTTTGGATGCAGTGCTCAGTCTGGGAACTTTCTAAAGCCTATGCAAATCTTTTAGCTCTGCAAATAATTTATTATTTTAAGGCACTATAAAGTCATAATCAATCAAATTTTAACTGAATTTACAAAAAAATTACAGTGTGTCAACCTTTTTAACCATTAAATTTGGTCTTTGTAAACATTTAAAAACCTTGAAAATACCTTGTAAGTCAGATTTTTTCAGGTTGCAAGAATTCCTTCAGAAATACCTGAAACTGTTGAACTGCAACCCAGTAGCCGTGGTTCTTGAAGACAATAGTATAACTATGTAGCTCACACTGTGTGACCGTGTGATTGTGAAAACCTTGTGACTCACACTCACTTTATCCAGTGAATGGACAGATGAGTAGAAAAACAGGGACAAAAAGTAAATGAATAATAGGGAGGGATGGGGGGGAAATGGGATGTTTTGGGTGCTCTATTTTACTTTAATTTTTAGTTTTATACTTTTTTTTTGCAGTAATGAAAATATTCAAAAATTAATTGCAATAAATGCACAACTGTATAATTGTACTGTGAACAACTGAATTACACTTTGGATGATTGTATCGTATGCGAACATATCTCAATAAAATTGAATCAAAAATAAAATAAAATAAAAAAATAATTCCTTCATGTGCCACTTAAGAAAGTCAATGTTAACCCTAGAAAAAAATTCACATGCAAAGTTATAAAAAGATTATCTCAAATTCTTGGCACCAAACCCCAAACCAGCTAACCAATCAAACAAATTTGAGTATAAGATGGGATGCGGGTACATTTTATACATTTGCTATGCTGGTGGGGGTATAGAGACACCCCCGACCCCACCCCCAGTTCTCAGTGCTCCCTGAATCCACAGTCTGTCTGCTCCAGGGGTGGGCTGAAGCCATGCTTCTTTAGTCCCTTTCTTAGCTAACCTATTGAAAGAAGGATCTATACTCTCTCTTCCCTCCATCATCTTCACTGCGCGTTAAGCCCCTGGAGTCCGGCATTGTCACATTACTCTCCTATGTTTGTTCAGACAGAGCCACAATGGGCCCCCTGATGGTTCCATGCAAGGGGCACTTTCCAGTTCAACCGTACTGTTGATCAGTCCCTTTTTCTTAGAAATGTCCTCCTTTGACTATCCTGGGTTCTGGGTCCCAAGGCTGGCTACTCACTTTTTCACTGCTCTTTATCTTACCCTGAACTGCCCGCTTTTCCCCCCTGTGGCTTCACTTGACCTTGAGTCCATCCTGCAAGTATCAGCTGGGGAGCCCCAGGAGGGGACACTGAAAGGCCCGTCCCCTAGGAACACACCGCCAATCACTTGTGAGTAATGTGGAGAGACAACCCAAGGAGAATATAATGTGACAACTAGGGGGTAAAATTCAAGGGAAGGGGCAAAAGCTGGCCAGAATAATCAAATTGGAGGGCCCTTGACACTGGGGCCAACCAGAAATCCATGAGGGAGGGGCTTTGATATTCCAAGGCCATGCTGCGGCTTTCCTCTCTGGGTTGACTTTCCTAGCCACCTTCTCTATGCCAGACACTGCCACCCCCATGCCCCCCATGCCTGGACCCTGCCTCTTTCCATGACCTCTACAGGAAAACTGGGAGCCTACTTTCCCACTCTCCATTCCCCATGCCTCAGTTCAGAGCATCTCTAAAGCTTAAATCATGTTTCATGCCTCCAGGCTTAGACCCTTCAACATCTTCCCCCAGCTCTTAGAATCAGAACTAAATCCTCACCCAGGTGTGCAGGCCCCCATCTTCCTCTTCTTCCTCACCTCCTTTCTCACCTCTCCCTCACCACACTCCAGACACACTGCCCTTGTTCTGTCTCCTTCTCACCTAAGGATCTCTGCCTTGCTGTTCCTCCTGCCTGGAACCCTTTTCCTTGGAACTCTTTACATGACTGGCCCCTCAGCCTTCAGCTCAGATGTCCTTTCCTCATACAAGTCTTTCCTAACCTCTGTCTTCTCTCCCCAGATCTCACGGTGCCTTCCAGATCCCTCTCTACCACACCTTTTTAATTCTTTCCTTAAAGAGCCCTTGGTACCACCTGAAAAATGTCTCCTCTATTTATGTACCTGTATGTTTATCTTCTGTTCTCTCCATGGACTGAGAACTCCATGAGAACCTGGCTTTGTCTGTCTTGGTCACCTCTTGGTTCCCATAGCCCAGTAGATGGTCAGGCACACAGAAGGCAGCAAACACATCCATGCAGAATGGATTAGTGCATCACACCCTTAGCACTCATGGAACCCCTCATTGTGGTAAAAAGCAGCCAGTTACAGGAACCCACCCATTTAATATTTATAGGAACAACCTGGAGTTCAATTTGAGAAATGAAAAGCAAGTATTTGAATTCCTACCTCCTTTATTCATAAACCAATCAGGAGGTGAGGGAGTGCTTAGGAAACACCCTCTATATTCTTTGAACCAATCAGAAGCTCGGACTAAAAGGAAACTATTGGAACTCCTCCCCCTAAATAAGAGTAGCCAATCACAATGACGAGAAGGAGGTGTCAAAGCAGAGTAGGTTTTTCGAGAGGCGGCGCCTTGGTGATGCCACACCCCTGGCAACCCAGAGAGATGATCTGGAACTTTAGACAAGTTGGTGGATGGCTAACCTGAGATCAAGAGGTGTTAAAGGTGGATAGCAGATTCCAGCAGGATAGGATTCAAGATGGGGTTCATAGGGGACAGGGAGAGTTGTGGAGTACATGGACGGGAGTATGGGGCGACTGGGAAGGGGATACCAGGGGTGGGGTGGGGAGGGGACTATGGAGGACGGGAAGGAGGTTACCTGGGCAGGGAGGGGGTTATGGTGATGGGGACAGAGTGAAAGGAAATAAAGGAGACCGTTATGGGGGTGGGGTGGGGAGGGGTTTTGGGGAACTGGGAGGGATCAGCGAGTAACCTGGATAAGGAAGGGGTTATGAGGATGGGGAGGAGGTTACCAGGAAAAGAAGTGGGTTATGGGGACAAGGAGAGAGTTAAGAGGCAAGAGGAGAATATTATGAGGAGAATGGGAGGTGATGGCGGATGCAGAAGGATTTGAGGGGACAGGGAGGGGACGATGTGCCAGCGGGGAGAGGGTTATGGAGTGAGAATTATAAAGACACTGGAGGGGATTGTTGGGAATGATGGAAAGGGTAAGAAGTAGAGATTATTGGGAGTGGTGAGGAGTCTATAAGGGAGGCAGCAGGACATTGTGGGCGACTAGGGAGAGAGTTACATGGTACCAGAAGGATGTAATGGGCCAGCCGGAATTATGTGTTTACTGTGGAGTGTTGTCATGAGGTCACTGTACCCTTAGCGGACTGGCCAGGGTCAGTTTCTGGAGCTTTTCCAACTGGTGGATCAGTTTGGCCCATGCTCATTCCTGAGGATCTCAGCTATCCCCTCTCCCCACCTGCTGACTGCAGACCCCGTCCCTGCTGGTCTCTTTGCTGCCTGCTTGCAGTGTACAGCTGCAGCTCCCTAGGCTCTGTAGTCTTCATCGGGCTGCTCAGTGATGTCTGTGGAGCTCCCCGTCGAGGTCCCTGTGAAGGATTTCCTGCCTCTCTCCATCGTGTCCCTCTTCTGCTGCTTCCCCTTGGGGATCCCGGCTCTCATTTTCTCTGTCAGGGTGAGGCTAACCCCATGTCCCTGTCTCCCCAGGGCTCGATCCTCTCCTCTATCCCCCATCCCATGGACATCCCTCTGTCCCCAAAGCTTCTTGCCTCTTTTCTCCCCAGAGTCCCAGTCTTGTCCCCAGGGGGCACCTTGCCCCTTACCCCCATACCCTCACCCAACGTTTCCAACTTCCATTTGTTTCCCCTCTCTCCAGGAACCTACCCTTTCCTTCCACATTCCACCACTCTCTTCTCCTGGAACCTTATTTTCATCTCACTGTGCCCTTTGTCTCCTTCTCCCCAAGGGACTCCCCATCACTGCTTTTGTTTAGCCTTGGGTGTTGCCCCCACAGCTACACTGGTCCTAGGCTTCTCCTTAAGGAAACTCCATCTTGCTCCCCTTCATCCCTACTCCAATCAGGAACCCCTTTCCTCCCGGGCTCAACTCTTCCATCTACACACCCCCCCTGAGGACACTCCTACCAACCTGTCTCCCTGCCCTCACAGACCCGCGATGCCAACAGCTGTGGAGACAGAGGCAGGGCAGAGAGGAATTCCAACATGGCCTTGGTCACGGGCATCGCAAGTGTCATCCTGGGTCTGCTGTTCATGTTCTTCACCTCCTCGATCCGCTTTGCCTGATGACACGTGCCCCACCATCCAGGAGACCCTGAGGTCCACCTGGTCTCCTCGCCCTCAGAGTGCCGGGGACGGTGGGCCCTGCTTGCTCCCTGCAGACCGCATGCACTGGTATGTCTGTGCCCTGACTCTGCCCCCTGGACAAAGTCTCCCTCCTGCTGGCCCTGGTGAGAACAATAAATCATATGAGGAGATTTCTGCCTTCTGGGTGATCCTTCTTTTTCTGTGTGTGTGAGTTCCATCAAGGTTCATTCATTCATTCAACAAACATCTATTGAGCATCTACTGCATACCAGGTAGTATTCTAGGACCAGGGATACCACATGAACAAGACCAAACAGACCTCACAGAACTTACCTTATCCCACAAAAGAAAAGAATAAGACCTAAGTAAAACAAGATAATTTCAGGTAATGGTAAGCCCTTCAAAGGAAATAAAACAGAGTGATGTGCCTGTAATTGGTGGGTGCTACTCAAGATGGGAATAAGCTGAGATGTGTAGGATAGAAAGAAGCCTCCGCACTGAAGATCTGGAGAAGGAGCAGCAAGTGCAAAGGTTCTGAGTTGTTTAGTAAGGAAAGAGTGTTAGGAGATGAGTTTGGAGAGAGGGCAATGGCCAGATTTTGCAACCTCTTGTAGGCTACAGGAAGAAATTTGCATTTTAAGTGTGAAGGAAAGGCACTGGCAGATTTAAGCAAGAGGAGTGACATCTGAGATTTCCTTTTCAAAAGCCCCCTGTGGCTACTGAGTGGAGAATGGATGGAGAGGGTCAGAGAGCAGAGTAGATTTGGGTTTGGAATAGGTATTGAAGTTAGAAGTTCAGTAACGACATCTAGTTCAACATTGTGGATTAAAAACTTGCAATCTTTTCCCTCCCTCACCAAATCCCTCCTGAGATGGAGGCAGTTTTGTGTTGACTCTTCTATGTCCGTTCTCCATATCGCTTGTTAATTGTTTTTTTCTCCCCCGGCCTTTTAAATCTTCCCTACTATCTTCTGGGTGAGTTCCTCAGTCTGAGCTTCCAAATCAGCTGTGTGCATCCTGCTCTTTATCCCATCTATTTTGTTCTTTATTTCAATTCTACTTTTCACAGATAACATCAGCACTTGGTTTTCTTAGGTTTCTTATTCTTGATTCATGTTGTTAAGATATTCTTTTATACTCTAAAGCAACCATGATTATTTTGAATTCCTAGTCTACCCTGTTCTGATAATTTGTCTTCAGAGGCCATGTGTATTAAGCTCAACCTGCTGTGTGCATTAGCTGGTTTGACTGGTTATTTATGGGGGAAGGATCAAGGACAGTACAAGTCCAAATGAATTTTAGGATCTGGAGGGTGGGTGAGCCCCAGGTTGGAGCACTGGGTAACACAGAGCCATAGCTGTCAACCCCTATTTGCTCTCCCTCCACTTAGCAGGAGAAGCAGCATCTAAAGGAGGCAGTATCCTTAAATTGTGATTTCTTAGTTCTGAATGCTTGAAGGCAGAAGACTGGTGGAGTAAGGGAATGCTTGAGGGTCGCTGTTCATTCCCCAACTCTTTCTTGGATACCAGTGGCCTGGACTGTTGCTGTTGATTTCTGTGAAGGGACAGGCAAGAATTTTCTCAAGGCAACTATGGGGAAAGGAAAGCAAGAGAAGAATATGAGAAACTTTCTTCCAATAACCCCACAATTCTGCCTCACGTACAGGCTTATACCCATAGAAACGCATTCCAAAAGATGTGCTAGAATGTTCATAGCAGCTTTATTATTAATCCCAATCTGGAAACTACCCACAAATGTCCAACAGTGGAATGAATGAATAAATTTGGGTATTCCTACACAATGGAATAACATAAAGCAATGAGAACGAATGATCTACAAATACACATAACAAGCATGAATTCCACAGACAAAACTGAGCAAAAGGAGCCAGACACCAAAGACCCTGTATTGTATAAAGCACAAAAATGTGCTAAATTAATCTCTAATGGTTACTCTTGTAGGGAGTAGTAAATGGAAGGAGCCACAAAGGGGACATGGGGAGTTGGCTGAGTACTGATTAAACACGTACGTTCAGTTTGAGAAGATTTGAGCTGTATGTTTATGATATGTGTACTTTTCTGTATGTGTATTATTCTTCAATAAATTGTTTTTAAAATCAAAGTCTACTTATAATGAACAAATAGGTTGTCTATTTTAATTACTCTGTATTAGTTAGGGTTCTCTAGGGAAACAGAATCAATGAGAGATATCTATAAATATAAGATTTATAAAAGTGTCTCACGCAACTGGGTATGCCCGAGTCCAAATTCCGTAGGGCAGGTAGCAAACTGGCAACTCCAATGAAGATGTTCGATCAATTCCTCAGGAAACGAACTGGCAACTTTGATGAACTCCTCAGGAAATGCTTTGCTGGTCAGCCAAAGAAGTGAAGGTCCTCTATCTATCTCACTTAAAAGTCTTCAACTGGAGAGGCGGGGCAAGATGGCAGACTGGTGAGCTGTAAGTTTTAGTTACTCCTCCAGGAAAGTAGGTAAAAAGCCAGGAACTGCGTGGACTGGACACCACAGAGCAATCTGTCTTTGGGCATACTTCATACAACACTCATGAAAACGTGGAACTGCTGAGATCAGCGAAATCTGTAAGTTTTTGCGGCCAGGGGACCCGCGCTCCTCCCTGCCAGGCTCAGTCCCGGGGGAGGAGGGGCTGTCAGCTCCGGGAAGGAGAAGGGAGAACTGCAGTGGCTGCTCTTATCGGAAACTCATTCTACTGATTCAAACTCCAACCATAGATAGATTGAGACCAGACACCAGAGACTCTGAGAGCAGCCAGCCCAGCAGAGAGGAGACAGGCATAGAAAAAAAACAACACGAAAAACTCCAAAATAAAAGCAGAGGATTTTTGGAGTTCTGGTGAACACAGAAAGGGAAAAGGCGGAGCTCAGGCCTTGAGGCGCATATGCAAATCCCAAAGAAAAGCTGATCTCTCTGCCCTGTGGACCTTTCCTTAATGGCCCTGGTTGCTTTGTCTATTAGCATTTCAATAACCCATTAGATCTCTGAGGAGGGCCGTTTTTTTTTTGTTTTTTTGTTTTTTTTAAATCCTTTTTTCTTTTTCTAAAACAATTACTCTAAGAAGCCCAATACAGAAAGCTTCAAAGAATTGCAATTTGGGCACGTCAAGTCAAGAGCAGAACTAAGAGAGCTCTGAGACAAAAGGCAATAATCCAGTGGCTGAGAAAATTCACTAAACAACACAACTTCCCAAGAAAAGGGGGGTGTCCGCTCACAGCCACCATCCTGGTGGACAGGAAACACTCTTGCCCATCGCCAGCCCCATAGCCCAGAGCTGCCCCAGACAACCCAGTGTGACGGAAGTGCTTCAAATAACAGGCACACACCACAAAACTGGGCGTGGACATTAGCCTTCCCTGCAACCTCAGCTGAATGTCCCAGAGCTGGGAAGGTGGAGCAGTGTGAATTAACAAAGCCCCATTCAGCCATCATTTGAGCAGACTGGGAGCCTCCCTACACAGCCCAGCAGCCCAGAACTGCCCTGGGGGGACGGCACTCACCTGTGACATAGCACAGTCATCCCTCAACAGAGGACCCGGGGTGCACAGCCTGGAAGAGGGGCCCACTTGCAAGTCTCAGGAGCCATACACCAATACCAAAGACTTGTGGGTCAGTGGCAGAGACAAACTGTGGCAGGACTGAACTGAAGGATTAGACTATTGCAGCAGCTTTAAAACTCTAGGATCATCAGGGAGATTTGATTGTTAGGGCCACCTCCCCTCCCCGACTGCCCAGAAACACGCCCCACATACAGGGCAGGCAACACCAACTACACACGCAAGCTTGGTACACCAATTGAGCCCCACAAGACTCACTCCCCCACTCACCAAAAAGGCTAAGCAGGGGAGAACTGGCTTGTGGAGAACAGGTGGCTCGTGGACGCCACCTGCTGGTTAGTTAGAGAAAGTGTACTCCACGAAGCTGTAGATCTGATAAATTAGAGATAAGGACTTCAATAGGTCTACAAACCCTAAAAGAACCCTATCAAGTTCAGCAAATGCCACGAGGCCAAAAACAACAGAAAATTATAAAGCATATGAAAAAACCAGACGATATGGATAACCCAAGCCCAAGCACCCAAATCAAAATACCAGAAGAGACACAGCACCTAGAGCAGCTACTCAAAGAACTAAAGATGAACAATGAGACCATAGTACGGGATATGAAGGAAATCAAGAAGACCCTAGAAGAGCATAAAGAAGACATTGCAAGGCTAAATAAAAAAATGGATGATCTTATGGAAATTAAAGAAACTGTTGACCAAATTAAAAAGATTCTGGACACTCATAGTACAAGACTAGAGGAAGTTGAACAACGAATCAGTGACCTGGAAGATGACAGAATGGAAAATGAAAGCATAAAAGAAAGAATGGGGAAAAAAATTGAAAAAATCGAAATGGACCTCAGGGATATGATAGATAATATGAAACGTCCGAATATAAGACTCATTGGTGTCCCAGAAGGGGAAGAAAAGGGTAAAGGTCTAGGAAGAGTATTCAAAGAAATTGTTGGGGAAAACTTCCCAAATCTTCTAAACAACATAAATACACAAATCATAAATGCTCAGCGAACTCCAAATAGAATAAATCCAAATAAACCCACTCCGAGAGGCTAGGCCTCCCTGTATTTGTGCCTAAGAGTCTCCTCCTGAATGCCTCTTTGTTGCTCAGATGTGGCCCTCTCTCTCTGGCTAAGCCAACTTGAAAGGTGAAATCACAGCCCTCCCCCCTACGTGGGATCAGACACCCAGGGAAGTGAATCTCCCTGGCAACGTGGAATATGACTCCCAGGGAGGAATGTAGACCTGGCACCGTGGGACGGAGAACATCTTCTTGACCAAAAGGGGGATGTGAAAGGAAATGAAATAAGCTTCAGTGGCAGAGAGATTCCAAAAGGAGCCGAGAGGTCACTCTGGTGGGCACTCTTATGCACACTTTAGACAACCCTTTTTAGGTTCTAAAGAATTGGGGTAGCTGGTGGTGGATACCTGAAACTATCAAACTACAACCCAGAACCCATGAATCTCGAAGACAGTTGTATAAAAATGTAGCTTATGAGGGGTGACAATGGGATTGGGAAAGCCATAAGGACCAAACACCACTTTGTCTAGTTTATGGATGGATGTGTAGAAAAGTAGGGGAAGGAAACAAACAGACAAAGGTACCCAGTGTTCTTTTTTACTTCAATTGCTCTTTTTCACTCTAATTATTATTCTTGTTATTTTTGTGTGTGTGCTAATGAAGGTGTCAGGGATTGATTTAGGTGATGAATGTACAACTATGTAATGGTACTGTAAACAATCGAAAGTACAATTTGTTTTGTATGACTGCGTGGTATGTGAATATATCTCAATAAAATGATGATTTTAAAAAAAAAAATATATAATGGCAGATACCAGACAGACTAGAGTAAAAAAAAAAAAAAAAAAAAAAAAAAAAAAAAAAACCCACTCCGAGACATATACTGATCACACTGTCAAACACAGAAGAGAAGGAGCAAGTTCTGAAAGCAGCAAGAGAAAAGCAATTCACCACATACAAAGGAAACAGCATAAGACTAAGTAGTGACTACTCAGCAGCCACCATGGAGGCGAGAAGGCAGTGGCACGATATATTTAAAATTCTGAGTGAGAAAAATTTCCAGCCAAGAATACTTTATCCAGCAAAGCTCTCCTTCAAATTTGAGGGAGAGCTTAAATTTTTCACAGACAAACAAATGCTGAGAGAATTTGCTAACAAGAGACCTGCCCTACTGGAGATACTCAAGGGAGCCCTACAGACAGAGAAACAAAGAAAGGACAGAGAGACTTGGACAAAGGTTCAGTACTAAAGAGATTCGGTATGGGTACAATAAAGGATATTAATAGAGAGAGGGAAAAATATGGCAAACATAAACCAAAGGATAAGATGGCCGATTCAAGAAATGCCTTCACGGTTATAACGTTGAATGTAAATGGATTAAACTCCCCAATTAAAAGATATAGATTCGCAGAATGGATCAAAAAAAATGAACCATCAATATGTTGCATACAAGAGACTCATCTTAGACACAGGGACACAAAGAAATTGAAAGTGAAAGGATGGAAAAAAATATTTCATGCAAGCTACAGCCAAAAGAAAGCAGGTGTAGCAATATTAATCTCAGATAAAATAGACTTCAAATGCAGGGATGTTTTGAGAGACAAAGAAGGCCACTACATACTAATAAAAGGGGCAATTCAGCAAGAAGAAATAACAATCGTAAATGTCTATGCACCCAATCAAGGTGCCACAAAATACATGAGAGAAACACTGGCAAAACTAAAGGAAGCAATTGAGGTTTCCACAATAATTGTGGGAGACTTCAACACATCACTCTCTCCTATAGATAGATCAACCAGACAGAAGACCAATAAGGAAATTGAAAACCTAAACAATCTGATAAATGAATTAGATTTAACAGACATCTACAGGACATTACATCCCAAATCACCAGGATACACATACTTTTCTAGTGCTCATGGAACTTTCTCCAGAATAGATCATATGCTGGGACATAAAACAAGCCTCAATAAATTTAAAAAGATTGAAATTATTCAAAGCACTTTCTCTGACCACAATGGAATACAATTAGAAGTCAATAACCATCAGAGACTTAGAAAATTCACAAATACCTGGAGGTTAAACAACACACTCCTAAACAATCAGTGGGTTAAAGAAGAAATAGCAAGAGAAATTGCTAAATATATAGAGACGAATGAAAATGAGAACACAACATACCAAAACCTATGGGATCCAGCAAAAGCAGTGCTAAGGGGGAAATTTATAGCACTAAACGCATATATTAAAAAGGAAGAAAGAGCCAAAATCAAGGAACTAATGGATCAACTGAAGAAGCTAGAAAATGAACAGCAAACCAATCCTAAACCAAGTACAAGAAAAGAAATAACAAGGATTAAAGCAGAAATAAATGACATAGAGAACAAAAAAACAATAGAGAGGATAAATATCACCAAAAGTTGGTTCTTTGAGAAGATCAACAAGATTGACAAGCCCCTAGCTAGACTGACAAAATCAAAAAGAGAGAAGACCCATATAAACAAAATAATGAATGAAAAAGGTGACATAACTGCAGATCCTGAAGAAATTAAAAAAATTATAAGAGGATATTATGAACAACTGTATGGCAACAAACTGGATAATGTAGAAGAAATGGACAATTTCCTGGAAACATATGAACAACCTAGACTGACCAGAGAAGAAATAGAAGACCTCAACCAACCCATCACAAGCAAAGAGATCCAATCAGTCATCAAAAATCTTCCCACAAATAAATGCCCAGGGCCAGATGGCTTCACAGGGGAATTCTACCAAACTTTCCAGAAAGAACTGACACCAATCTTACTCAAACTCTTTCAAAACATTGAAGAAAATGGAACACTACCTAACTCATTTTATGAAGCTAACATCAATCTAATACCAAAACCAGGCAAAGATGCTACAAAAAAGGAAAACTACCGGCCAATCTCCCTAATGAATATAGATGCAAAAATCCTCAACAAAATACTTGCAAATCGAATCCAAAGACACATTAAAAAAATAATACACCATGACCAAGTGGGGTTCATTCCAGGCATGCAAGGATGGTTCAACATAAGAAAAACAATCAATGTATTACAACACATTAAAAACTCGAAAGGGAAAAATCAATTGATCATCTCAATAGATGCTGAAAAAGCATTTGACAAAATCCAACATCCCTTTTTGATAAAACACTTCAAAAGGTAGGAATTGAAGGAAACTTCCTCAACATGATAAAGAGCATATATGAAAAACCCACAGCCAGCATAGTACTCAATGGTGAGAGACTGAAAGCCTTCCCTCTAAGATCAGGAACAAGACAAGGATGCCCGCTGTCACCACTGTTATTCAACATTGTGCTGGAAGTGCTAGCCAGGGCAATCCGGCAAGACAAAGAAATAAAAGGCATCCAAATTGGAAAAGAAGAAGTAAAACTGTCATTGTTTGCAGATGATATGATCTTATATCTAGAAAACCCTGAGAAATCGACGATACAGCTACTAGAGCTAATAAACAAATTTAGCAAAGTAGCAGGATACAAGATTAATGCACATAAGTCAGTAGTGTTTCTATATGCTAGAAATGAACAAACTGAAGAGACACTCAAGAAAAAGATACCATTTTCAATAGCAACTAAAAAAATCAAGTACCTAGGAATAAACTTAACCAAAGATGTAAAAGACCTATACAAAGAAAACTACATAACTCTACTAAAAGAAATAGAAGGGGACCTTAAAAGATGGAAAAATATTCCACATTCATGGATAGGAAGGCTAAATGTCATTAAGATGTCAATTCTACCCAAACTCATCTACAGATTCAATGCAATCCCAATCAAAATTCCAACAACCTACTTTGCAGACTTGGAAAAGCTAGTTATCAAATTTATTTGGAAAGGGAAGATGCCTCGAATTGCTAAAGACACTCTAAAAAAGAAAAACGAAGTGGGAGGACTTACACTCCCTGACTTTGAAGCTTATTATAAAGCCACAGTTGCCAAAACAGCATGGTACTGGCACAAAGATAGACATATAGATCAATGGAATCGAATTGAGAATTCAGAGATAGACCCTCAGATCTATGGCCGACTGATCTTTGATAAGGCCCCCAAAGTCACTGAACTGAGCCATAATGGTCTTTTCAACAAATGGGGCTGGGAGAGTTGGATATCCATATCCAAAAGAATGAAAGAGGACCACTACCTCACCCCCTACACAAAAATTAACTCAAAATGGACCAAAGATCTCAATATAAAAGAAAGTACCATAAAACTCCTAGAAGATAATGTAGGAAAACATCTTCAAGACCTTGTATTAGGAGGCCACTTCCTAGACTTTACACCCAAAGCACAAGCAACAAAAGAGAAAATAGATAAATGGGAACTCCTCAAGCTTAGAAGTTTCTGCACCTCAAAGGAATTTCTCAAAAAGGTAAAGAGGCAGCCAACTCAATGGGAAAAAATTTTTGGAAACCATGTATCTGACAAAAGACTGATATCTTGCATATACAAAGAAATCCTACAACTCAATGACAATAGTACAGACAGCCCAATTATAAAATGGACAAAAGATATGAAAAGACAGTTCTCTGAAGAGGAAATACAAATGGCCAAGAAACACATGAAAAAATGTTCAGCTTCACTAGCTATTAGAGAGATGCAAATTAAGACCACAATGAGATACCATCTAACACCGGTTAGAATGGCTGCCATTAAACAAACAGGAAACTACAAATGCTGGAGGGGATGTGGAGAAATTGGAACTCTTATTCATTGTTGGTGGGACTGTATAATGGTTCAGCCACTCTGGAAGTCAGTCTGGCAGTTCCTTAGAAAACTAGATATAGAGCTACCATTCGATCCAGTGATCGCACTTCTCGGTATATACCCGGAAGATCGGAAAGCAGTGACACGAACAGGTATCTGCACGCCAATGTTCATAGCAGCATTATTCACAATTGCCAAGAGATGGAAACAACCCAAATGTCCTTCAACAGATGAGTGGATAAATAAAATGTGGTATATACACACGATGGAATACTACGCGGCAGTAAGAAGGAACGATCTCGTGAAACATATGACAACATGGATGAACCTTGAAGACATAATGCTGAGTGAAATAAGCCAGGCACAAAAAGAGAAATATTATATGCTACCACTAATGTGAACTTTGAAAAATGTAAAACAAATGGTTTATAATGTAGAATGTAGGGGAACTAGCAGTAGAGAGCAATTAAGGAAGGGGGAACAATAATCCAAGAAGAACAGATAAGCTATTTAACGTTCTGGGGATGCCCAGAAATAACTATGGTCTGTTAATTTCTGATGGATGTAGTAGGAACAAGTTCACTGAAATGTTGCTATATTATGTAACTTTCTTGGGGTAAAGTAGGAACATGTTGGAAGTTAAGCAGTTATCTTAGGTTAGTTGTCTTTTTCTTACTCCCTTGTTATGGTCTCTTTGAAATGTTCTTTTATTGTATGTTTGTTTTCTTTTTAACTTTTTTTTTCATACAGTTGATTTAAAAAAGAAGGGAAAGTTAAAAAAAAAAAAAAAAAGAAAAAAGACAAACAAGGAAAAAAAAAAAAAAGATGTAGTGCCCCCTTGAGGAGCCTGTGGAGAATGCAGGGGTATTCGCCTACCCCACCTCCATGGTTGCTAACATGACCACAGTCATAGGGGACTGGTGGTTTGATGGGTTGAGCCCTCTACCATAAGTTTTACCCTTGGGAAGACGGTTGCTGCAAAGGAGAGGCTAGGCCTCCCTATATTTGTGCCTAAGAGTCTCCTCCTGAATGCCTCTTTGTTGCTCAGATGTGGCCCTCTCTCTCTGGCTAAGCCAACTTGAAAGGTGAAATCACTGCCCTCCCCACTACGTGGGACCAGACACCCAGGGGAGTGAATCTCCCTGGCAACGTGGAATATGACTCCCGGAGAGGAATGTAGACCCGGCATCGTGGGACGGAGAACATCTTCTTGACCAAAAGGGGGATGTGAAAGGAAATGAAATAAGCTTCAGTGGCAGAGAGATTCCAAAACGAGCCAAGAGATCACTCTGGTGGGCACTCTTACGCACACTTTAGACAACCTTTTTTAGGTTCTAAAGAATTGGGGTAGCTGGTGGTGGATACCTGAAACTATTAAACTACAACCCAGAACCCATGAATCTCGAAGACAGTTGTATAAAAATGTAGCTTATGAGGGGTGACAATGGGATTGGGAAAGCCATAAGGACCAAACTCCACTTTGTCTAGTTTATGGATGGATGTGTAGAAAAGTAGGGGAAGGAAACAAACAGACAAAGGTACCCAGTGTTCTTTTTTACTTCAATTGCTCTTTTTCACTCTAATTATTATTCTTGTTATTTTTGTGTGTGTGCTAATGAAGGTGTCAGGGATTGATTTAGGTGATGAATGTACAACTATGTAATGGTACTGTAAACAATCGAAAGTACAATTTCTTTTGTATGACTGAGTGGTATGTGAATATATCTCAATAAAATGATGATTAAAAAAAAAAAAGTCTTCAACTGATTGGATTAAATCCAGCTGACTGCATTCTCTCATTGTGGAAGACACACCTTTTGTTAACGTCATCAGTCACAGCTGCAGCCAATTGACTGATGATTTAATATGATTTAATAAACCAACCTGTTGGTTTATTAACCAGCCACAAATGTCCTGGCAGCAACAGTTAGGTCAGTGCTTGCTTGACTAGACAGCTGGGTACCATCACCTGGCCAAGTTGACACATGAACCTAAACATCACACTCTCTTTAGAGTTTAGGTTTGTGTACTTTTTTTAAACTTTTTTTAAATTAAGATTGCTCATGTTCCATACAATTATTCCAAAAAAAGTGTACAATCAATTGCCCACAGTACCATCATACAGCTGTGCATCCATCACCACAATTAATTTTTTTGAATTTTTAGAACATTTTCATTACTCCAGAAAAGAAATAAAGACAAAAAAAAAAAAAAAAAAAGAAACTTAAATCCTCTCATACCTCAAACCACCTCCCCTCCATTATTGACTCATACTACTGGTATAGTACATTTGTTACTGTTGATGAAAGAATGTTAAAATACTACTAATTGTAGTATAAAGTTTGTAATAGGTATACTTTTCTCCCTATATGCCCCTCTATTTTTAACTTCTAGTTATAGTGTCATACATTTATTCTAGTTCATGAGAGAGATTTCTAATATTTGTACAGTTAATCATGGACATTGCCCACCACAGGAATCACTGTTTTATACATTTCCATCTTTTAACCTCCAACTTTCCTTCTGGTGACATACGTGACTCTGAGCTTCCCCTTTCCACCACCTTCACACACCATTCAGCACTATTAGTTATTCTCACAAAGTGCTACCATCACCTCTGTCCATTTTCAAACACTGAAGTTCACCCTAGTTGAACATTCTGCTCATAATAAGCAACCGCTCCCCATTCTTTACCCTCGTTCTATATCCTGGTATCTTATATTTCAGGTCTATGAGTTTACATATTATAATTGGTTCATATCAGTAAGACCCTGCCATATTTGTCCTTATGTGTCTGATTTATTTCACTCAATGTAGTGCCCTCAAGTCTTCTTCATCAACCCATCTTTTTTTAAGATGGTTTTGTTCACACCCCACACATTCCATCCTAAGTAAACAATCAATGGTTCCCTGTATAGTCACATATTTATGTATTCACCACCCTCACCATTGTCTATATAAGGACGTCTCTGCTTCTTCCACAAAGGAGGAAGAGTCAAAGAAGGTAGAGAGACAAAAGAAAAAGAAAAAAGAGAAAAACAAAACAAAACAAAACATAACAGCTAGGAAGCAACAAAAGGAAAGATAGCATTAAACTAAATAGAATAAAGAGTTAGACAACATCACCAATGTCAATAGTCCCATACCCCTCCCTTATATCCCCCTCTCGTATGCATTTAGCTTTGGTATATTGCCTTTGTTATGTTAAAGGATGCATAATACAATGTTTCCGTTAATTATAGTCACTAGTTTGCTTTGATTGCATCGTTCCCCCAATACCACCCTATTTTTAACACCTTGCAAGGTTAACATTCATTTCTTCTCTCTCATGTAAAAACATATTTGTACATTTTATCACTATTGTTGAGCACTCTAGGTTTCACTGAGTTATACAGTCCCAGTCTTTATCTTTCCTCTTTCCTTCTGGTGTCCCACATGCTCCTAACCTTCCTCTTTCAACCATACTCACAGTCATCTTTGTTCAGTGTACTTACATTGCTGTGCTACCATCACCCAAAATTGTGTTCCAAATCTCTCACTCCTGTCTTTTCCTATCTGTGTGTAGTGCTCCCTTTAGTATTTCCTGTAGCGCAGGTATCTTGTTCACAAACTCTGTCATTGTCTATTTGTCAGAAAATGTTTTAAACACTCCCTCATATTTGAAGGACAGTTTTGCTGGATATAAGATTCTTGGTTGGCAGTTTTTCTCTTTTAGTATCTTAAATATGTCACCCCACTTCTGTCTTGCCTCCATGGTTTCTACTGAGAAATCACACATAGTCTTATCAAGCTTCCTTTGTATGTGATAGATCACTTTTCTCTTGCTGCTTTCAGAATTTTCTCTTTGTTTTTGACGTTTGATAATCTGATTGTAAATGTCTTGGTGTAAGTCTATCAGATCTATTCTGTTTGGGGTATGCTGCACTTCTTGGATCTGTAATTTTATGTCTTTCATAAGAGATGGGAAATTTTCATTGATTATTTCCTCTATTATTGCTTCTGCCCCTTTTCCCTTCTCTTGTGCTTCTGGGACACCCATGACATGAACATTCATGCATTTCATGTTGTCGTTCAATTCCCTGAGATGGTGCTCATATTTTTCCATTCTTTTCCCTATCTATTCGGTGTGTAGACTTCAGGTGTCTTGTTCTCCAGTTTCTGAGTGGTTTCTTCTGCCTCTCGAGATCTGCTGTTGTATGTCTCCATTGCCTCCATTGTGTCTTTCATCTCTTGTGCTGTGCCTTTCATTTCCAGAGATTCTGCCAGTTGTTTTTTCAAATTTTCAATTTCTACCTTATATTTGCCCAGTGTTTTCATTATACATGTCATCTCTTTTGCCATATATGAAAACTTTTTGAATTGATTTTGCCTCAGTTGTTTCAATTCCTGTATCTCAGTTGAAGTATAAATTTTTTCCTTTGACTGGGGCATAGCTTTGTTTTTCTTAGTGTAGATTGTAGTTTTCTGTTGTCTAGGCACCTGGTTTCCTTGGTTAGCCCTATCAGGTATTCCCAGACCAGAATGGGCTCAGATCTCAGAAGGGGGAAATATTCAGTATCAGGTCTCCCTGAGAGTGTGTCTTAGAAGATTGACACACCCTGTGAGGCCTCAAGCTGCTGTACTTTTCCTAACCTGCCCGGCAGGTGGCACCTGTCAGTTTGTAGCTCCTAACTGGTGTAATGAGCTGTGGCGGACTTAGTCCTTAGTTTCTGTTTTGGCTGTTTTCCCTCAGGCTCTGGGGTCTGTTTCTGAATGGGAGGCCAGTAGTAGGGCTGGGTACCACCTCTTTCTTCCTAGGGAAGATAGACCCCCTAGAGAGTTTTCATTCACATTTAAACAGGCTCTTTGTCTCTTTGACTCTGCTATCCCCACCCTTGTCTGGGTCAGAGAGCTGTGAACTGAAAATGGCTGCAGCTTTCTCCACTGAGCCACCCAGGTTGAGAGAGAAAAAAAGGGACAGAACGCCCCCCTTCAGGGCCAGTCCACTCTCTCCCCAGCTTCACCCACTGGCCAGAGATAGCACCTGGTCATCTGGGCTTCTCCTCCCGGCACAGAGAAGTCCACCAGCTCTTTAAGGTCAGTTGTCACTAAAGACCTCTGTCGGCCTGTTGGGGATTTGTAGCTTGTATTGAGCAGTCCATGTTTGTTAACCAAAAGCCAAGTTGCAGCTGGACTGAGGTATATTTGCTTGTGCAGAGAGTGCTGCTCTTTATCACAGAGAGATTTTGCATTTCAGGCTGCTGTGGGGGAGGGGCTCTTGGCACTGGTCCGCAGTCTTTCCTTACATATTTCTCAGGCATTCCTCCCAATCCAGGTTGGTGTATGATGTGTGGACAGTCACGTTTGTCCCCCAGCAGTTATTCCAGATTATTTACCAGTTGTTCCTGTTTGTTTATTAGTTGTTCCAGGGGGACTAACTAAATTCCACTCCTCTCTATGCCACCATCTTCTTTCTCCCTAGGATTGTGTACTTTTAAATTATGAACATGTATAGTTAAAATAATTCTTTAATAAATTTTGTAGTGTAATGGTATCAGTTTGAGAGTTCGCTCTCTTTTTAATAAAATACTCTTTTTTTTCTTTTCCATGAACTCTCTGTCAATAGGAGCCACTAATAAGAGGCTCAACTCCCAAGTTTCTGAATTCTCTTGAAAGAATTACAATTTTCTTTTTCAGGCTGCTGGCTGCAGATTTCCTGCTCAGGCCAAGTAGGAGGACCTTGGGAGCAGCAGACAATGGAAGGTTCAGCAATTTTTGCTTCTGAGGATATATGGTCTAGAGAATGGCAAATGTTTCTCCTGTTTTTGACACAGACAATGGTCTGTGAGCTTTCTAAGGGTACAGGAAAATGTTTGAGCCATGAAAAATAAAAGTACACATTGGCTGCAAAACACATACACATATACACACCCACACATATCCATAAATTGGCCCACAACTACTGGCTGCAATTTTGGAATTAATAAAATGTTAAATAAATGTCATAGCAACCTATTATTATGTCAATTTCATTATTTTAAAAATTTAGTATTCATAAAAATGCCATCTTCCTCTCTCAGTGTGTTTAATATGTTGCTCTACTGGCAGGAGTGTAGAAAGATTTCCTGTTCTTGGTTCTCTCTGGGCCCATAGTCCATCTTCCCCAATTTCAGGGGTTGGGAGTCTGGCTTCTATTTTCACTTCCCCAGACAATATGTTGAAATAGTTATCTACCCTAGAGGTTCTCAAGATGTACATCAGTATCACCTAGGAGTTTTTTAGGAATGCATATTCACAGCCCCCAGCTAAAAGCTCACACATTGATTTAGACCCACTAAATTAATCTCTGGGGATAAGGCTCAGGAAACTTTGTTAAGGATGTTTGCATCTATATTCATGAATGACATTGATCTGTAGTTTTCTTATGATGTCTTTATGTGGCTTTGATATTAGAGTAATTCAGGCTTCATAGAATGAGTTGGGAAATGTTCCCTCCTTCTTTATATTCTGGAAGAGTTTGTGAAGGACTAATATTCTTAAGCTGGAAGGTTCGGTTATTGACTTTAGACCTTTTCTAATACAAGTATTCACAGTTAAAATAAGCATTTAGCCTAATTCCATAAATTTTGATATGTTGTGTTTTCATTTTCATTTAGCTCCAAAATTTTTATAATTTTCCTTGTGATTTCCTCTTTGATAATTTAGAAGTATGTTGCTTAATTTTCACATATTTGTAGATTTTCCAAATTTTCTTCTGTGGTTGTTTCTAATTAAATTCCATTTTGGTTGGAGGCCATACTATGAATAGTTTAAACCCTTTAAAATTCATTGATACATGTCTTAAGGCCTAGAATATGGTCTATTGAATATTCCATGTGGACTTGAGAAGAATGTGTATTCTGCTACTGTTGGTTGGAGCATTCTATAGATGTCAGTTAGGTCTAGTTGGTTGATAGTGGTTTTCAAGTCTTCCATATCCTTGTGGATTTCCTGTCTGGTTGTTCTATCCATTATTGAATGTGGAGTATTGACATCTCCAAATATTATTGTTGAATTGTCTATTTTTCCCAGTTTTTGACTCATGTATTTTAGGTGCTTTGTTGTCAGGTACATATATGTTAACAATTTTTATATCTTCCCCATGAATCGACTCTTTTATCATTATAAAAAAATTCCTGATTATCTTTAGTAACACTTTTTGTCTTAAAGTCTAATTTGTCCGCTGTTGGTATAGACACCTCAGACTTTACAGTTGCTCTTTGCATGGCATATCTTTACTCTCAACTTATTTTTATCTTGATATAGAGATAAAGTGTGTGTTTTCTAGACAGCAAAGAAAACTTTGATTGTACTAGTTTTATAATGAGTTTTAATTCATGTTGTAAAGCAAAGCATCCCCTCATTATTCTTCATTATTCACAATTTCTTTGCCATTCTTCAATGTTTCTTCTTCTATATGAATTTTTAAATTTCTTCAACTATTTCAAAGAAAGCCTTCCATTAGGGTTGTCATTAGAATTCAAGTAAATATATGTGTAACTTTGGATTTTATTGACATTTTAATGATATTAAACTTTCATATTTATCCAGGAATATGTTGATTTTTCCATGTTTTCAGGTTACTTGACAAACTGTATAATTTTTGTAGCTCCTGTATCTTTCACATTGAATATATTTCTAGCTATTTTATAATTTTTATTTCTGCTCCAAAAGGTATTTTTTTCACTTCCATTTCTAACTTCTATAGCACAATATTTCTAGATATAATAGGCTATTTATTTAATATATTTATCTGGTTTCCAGGCACTTTATGAATTTGCTAATTAACTTGAACAGTTGTTTAGTAGAGTCGTTTAGGTTTTCTAGATAATCACAAGTTTCGAAAGTGTAATTTAGCTCATGTTTTATTGTATTTATAGATTTTCTGACTTTGAACCATCTTTGAATTTCCGGAACACTCTAATTGGCCATATGCATTTTTCTTGTGGCATAGTGGTAAATTCTCCTTGCTAATTAGAAATTTTGCATCTATGGTAATAAAAGAAATCAATAGGTTATTCATTTCAACCCTACACTTTTCCTTTTTTTTTCTTTAATGCAATTTTATTGAGATAGTCACACACCATACAAACCATCTGAAGTATACAATCAATGGCTCACAGTATTATCACATAGTTGTGCATTCATCACCACAATCAATTTTAGAACATCTTCATTACCCCAGAAAAGAAATAAAAATGAAAAAAAAAAACAACCCCCCCATTATTGACCCATATTATTGGTGGTATACCTTTGTTACTGTTAATTAAAGAATATTAAAATATTACTATTAACTATAATCCATAGTTTGCAATAGGTTCATTCTTTCCCATATACTTCTGTATTAACTTCATGTAATAGTGTCATACATTTGTTCTAGTTCATGAAAGAACTTTTTTTACATTTGTACAGTTAATCACAGTCATTGTCCACCAAAGAAACTCACTGAGTTATATATTCCCATGTTTTAACCTCCAGCTTTCCTTCATTGACATATGTGACTCTAAATTTCCTCTTTCTACCATATTCACACACAATTCAGTACTGTTAATTATTCTCACAATAACATGCTACTGTCACATCTATCCATTTACACACGTTTAAGTTTGACCTAGTTAAACATTCTGCACATATTAAGCAACTGCTCCCAATTCTCTAGCCTCATGCTATATTCTATAACCTATATTCTACATTTTATGCTTATTGAGTTTACATATTAATAATTAGTTCATATTAGTGAGATCATACAATATTTGTCCTTTTGTGTCTGACTTATTTTATGTAACATAATGTCCTCAAGGTTCATCTATGCTGTCCCATGCTTCAGGACTTCATTCCTTTTTACTGCTGAATAATAACCCATCATATGTATATGTCATATTTTGTTTATCCATTCATCTGTTGATGGACACTTGGGTTGTTTCCATCTTTTGGCAATTGTGAATAACGCCTCTGTGAACATCTGTGTGCAAATGTCTATTTGCCTCCCTGCTTTGGGATCTTCTAGGTATATACTGAGTAGCAGGGTTGCAGGATTGTAAGGCAACTCTATACTTAGCTTCCTGAGGAATTGCCAAACCGTCTTCAGTGGCTGCACCATTTTATATTCCCACCAGCAGTGAATAAGTGTTTCAATTTCTCCATATCCTCTTCAACACTTGTAGTTCCCTGTTTGTTTAATAGTGGTTATTCTAGCAGGTCTGAGATGATAGCTCATTGTGGTTTTGATTTGCATTTCCCTAATAGGTAGTGAAGCTGAGCATCTTTTCATGTGTTTTTTAGCCATCTGTATTTCCTCTTTGGAAAAATGTCTATTCAAGTCTTTTGCCCATTTTTAAACTGGATTTTTTGTCTTTTATTGTTGAGTTGTAGGATATGTTTAAATATTCTGGATATTAAACCCTTATTGGATATGTGGTATATTAGTTAGGGTTCTCTAGAGAAAACAGAATCAACAAGAAATATCTTTAATATAAGATTTATAAAAGTGTCTCACACAACTGTGGGTATGCACGAGTCCAGACTCTGTAGGGCAGGCAGCAGACTGGCAACTCCAATGAAGATGTTTGATGAGCTCCTCAGGCAGCAAACTGGCAACTTGGATGAAACTCCTCAGGAAATGCTTCACTGGTCAGCTGAAGAAGAAGTGAAGGTCCTCTATCTGTCTCTCTTAAAAGCCTTCAACGGATTGGATTAAATCCAGCTGATTGCATTCTCTCGTAGAAGACACGCATTTTGTTGATGTAATGAGTCATAGCCGCAGCCAATTGACTGATGATTTTATAAACCAGCCTTCTGGTTTATTAACCAGCCACAAATGTCCTTGCAGTAATGGTTAGGCCAGTGCTTGCTTGACCAGACACCTGGGTACCATCACCTGGCCAAGTTGACACATGAACCTAACCATCACATGTGGTTTCCAAACATTTTCTCCCATTGAGTCAGTTGCTTTTACACCCTTTTGACAAAGTCCTTTGAAGTACAGAAGTATTTGATTTTGAGGAGCTCTTATTTATCTATTTTTTCTTTAATTGTTTGTGCTTTGGGTGTAAAGTCTAAGGAACTACAGCTTATCACTAGATCTTACAGATGTTTCCCTACATTTTCTTCCAGGAATTTTATGGTACTGGTTCTTATATTTAGGTCTTTGATCCATTTTGAGTTAATTTTTGCAGAGGGTGTGAGATAGGGGTACTGTTTTATTCTTTTGATTATGGATATCCAGTTCTCCCTACATCATTTATTGAAGAGACTATTCTGTCCCTTTGAGTGGACCTTGGAGCCTTCCCAATACATTTTCATATGAAATTCAAGCCAGATTTATAAAATAAACAGGGCAGATCTCTGCCATTTTCTATGATCTGGAAACATTTAAAGATACTAGAAATTGTTAGCTCCATGAAAGTGGGACCCCAGATGGAGTTATAAAACCACCTGGGCCTATTGCCTTAAAAAAAGATAGATATTAAATAATTTTTCCCTTTCTTACACAATTGGTCTTTTCAGGTTTTGTACCTTTGTTGGGGCTGGGCAGTCTTTATATTTGCTAGAAAATGATTCTTTTCCTCTAGGGTTTCAAATTTGTTGCCATAGAGTTGCACATGATATTTTCTGTAAGATTTTTCATCTCTCTTATAACTGTGGTAATAATTCCATTTTCACTCATAATCTTGGTTCTTTTTTCTTCCATTTTTTTTAACCAGAGGGTCCTCTAGTTTTGTTGATTTTTTTAAGACTGAATATTTTGTTTTATTTATTTTTACTATTATATTTATTTTATATTTTAGTACATATATTAAATTCCTGCTTTGTTTTTTTCTTTCTAAAATCTGAGATTAAGTTATTTAGTTCGTTTATATATTTAGACTACTTTTATTTAACAATTTTCTTCTGTATTCAGCTTTAGCCCTGGTCCTTAGATTTTAGCTTGAAGTTTTCTCCATTTCACTACTTTCTAAATAAGTTCTCATCTCAGATTTTATTTCCTCTTTGAACCAAGAGATTTCTCAGCTTGCAGATAGTCTCCTTTTTATTGCTGACTTCTATATTTTTTGGATTATTAAAGGAACTCTACAGTTTTTAATTTGGTAAGGCTCTGTTTGTCACAAGACTGTTAATGAATTTTGTGAAAGAAGATGTGAGTTGTGCTTTAGGGTTAACTTTTTCTTAAACAGTTTTATTGAGATATATTCATATACCATATAATCCATCCAAGGTGTGGCAGTTTGGATATAATATGTCCCCCAGAAAAAGCCATGCTCTTTAATGTAATCTTGTGGGGCAGATGCATTAGTGTTGGTTAGGTTGGAATCTTTGGATTAGGTTGTTTCCATGGAGATGTTACCCACCCAACTCTGGGTAATACTTTTGATTAGATTATTTCCATGGAGGTGCTCCCCACCCATTCAAACATGGGTCTTGATTTAATCACTGGAGTACTTTAAAAGAGAGCCACACAGGCCCAGACACGTGCTGATACTGATGATTAGACATGCTTGGAGTTGTAGACCCCTGATGTTGGCTGCAGCATAGAGAGATATTTTGGAGACAGCCATTGAAAGCAGACTTTTCCTAATGCTTTGGAGATGCTAGCCCAGAGTTTGCTCCAGATAAGCTACGAGAGGACAAAGCGCCCCAAGAGCAACATTTTGAAGAATGCACAGGAGCTGAGAGAGGAGCTGAAACATGACCCGGGATCAGCAAACACCAGCCACATGCCTTCCCAGCTAACAGAGATTTTCCAGATACCATTGGCCTTCCTTCCATGAAGGTAGACTTATGTTGATGCCTTAATTTGGGCATTTTCATGGCCTTCAAACTGTATCTTTGTAACCAAATAAACCCCCTGTTCCAGTTTGCTAATGCTGTCCATTATGCAAAATACCAGAAATGGATTGGCTTTTATAAAGGGAGTATATTTAGTTACAAAGTTATAGTCTGAAGGCCCTAAAAGTGTCCAAGCTATGATGTCAACAAGTACACCTTCACCGAAGGAAGGCCAATGGCATCCAGAAAATGTCTGTAGCTGGGAAGGCACGTGGCTGGCATCTGCTAATCCCAGGTTGTGTTCTAGCTCATCTCTCAGCTCCTGTGCATTCTCCAAAGTGTTCTTCTTGGCTTAGCACCTCCTCTCTGTGAACACCTTTATAGGACTCCAGTGATTCAATTAAGGCCACCCTGAATGGGTGGGGTTAACACCTCCATGGAAATTATCCAATCAAAGGTCTCACCCACAGTTGATTGAGTCACATCTCCATGGAAACACTCAATCAAAGGATTCCAACCTAATTAACACTAATACATTAGCTGCCACAAGATTGCATCAAAGAATATGGTGTTCTGGGGGACAAAATACATCCAAACTGCACACCCCCTTTATAAAAGCCAGTCCATTTCTGGTATTTTGCAAAGGGCAGCATTAGCAAACCAGAACACAAGGTGTAAAATCAATGGCTTTTAGTTATAATCACAGAGTTATGCATTCATTATCGCTATCAATTTTAGAGTAAATACACTATTCCAAAAAGAAAAACCCCATATCCCTTAGCAGTCCCCTCTCAATTCCTCTACCCTTCCCCAGCCCTACATAATCACTAATATAATTCTGTCTCTATAGATTTATTTATATTTAAAGAATACTAAAATATTACCATCAACTATAGTTCATAGTTTGCATTAGGTGTATTTTTTCCTCATATACCACCCTATTATTAGCACCTTGTAATAGTGACATACGTTCATGATAGTTCATGAAAGAGCATTCTTATATTTGTACAATTCACCACAGACATTGTCCACCACAGGGTTCATTATGTTAAACAGCCCCATGTTTTATACTCTAACTTTCCTTCTAGTAGCATATTCCACCTAAAACTACCCCCTTCATCCACATTCACATACATAATTGAGCACTGTTAATTATACTCATAGTAATGTGCTATCATCCCTTCTATCCATTTCCAAAAATTTACAATCAACCTAAATAAAAATTCTGCACAATTTAAATACCAGCTCCCCATACTCTACCCCCATCCTATCTTCTGGTAACCTATTGTTCTAGTTTGCTAATGCTGCCAGAATTCAAAACACCAGAGATGGATTGGCTTTTATAAAAGGGGATTTATTTGGTTGCACAGTTACAGTCTTAAGGCCATAAAGTGTCCAAGGTAACACATCAGCAATCAGGTACCTTCAATGGAGGATGGCCAATGGTGTCCAGAAAACCTCTGTTAGCTGGGAAGGCACATGGCTGGCATCTGCTCCAAAGTTCTGGTTTCAGAATGGCTTTCTCCCAGTATGTTCCTCTCTAGGCTGCAGTTTCTCAAAAATGTCACTCTTAGTTTCACTTGGGATATTTGTCCTCTCTCAACTTCTCCGGAGCAAGAGTCTTCTTTCAATGGCCTTCTTCAAACTGTCTCTAATCTGCAGCTCCTGTGTTTTCTTCAAAGTGTCCCTCTTGGCTATAGCTCCTCTTCAAAAGTTCACTCTCAGCTGCACTGAGTTCCCTCTGCCCATCAGCTCATTTATATGGCTCCACTGATCAAGGCCCACCCTGAATGGGTGGGGCCATGCCTCCATGGAAATAGCTCATCAGAGTCATCTCCCACAGCTGGGTGGGGTGCATTTCCATGCAAATCTAATCAGCACCAAAACGTCTGCCCCATAAGACTGCATCAAAGAATATGGCTTTTTCTGGGGGACATAATACATTCAAACTAGCACACCTACATTCTAGATTTTAACTTTATGAACTTGCTTAGTATACTTAGTTCATATTAGCAAGAACATACAACATTTTTCCTTCTATGTCTGGCTTATTTCGCACAAAATAATATCTTCCAGGTTCATCCATGTTGTTGCATGCATCAGTGTTGGGGACGATTAAGGTAGCATGTATAAAATCCACCCTCAGCGATGCCGGAGATATGCAACATGGCCGCTGGGGCTGATGCAATAACGGCTTAAGTTGCCCTCAGCCTTCTTTACAGAAGTGATAGCCGTTCACGCCTAAGATTCGCGCCTAGAGTGCTAGCTTTACAATCTGCCTTCTACCCCAGCAACAGTGGCTACCAATCCTATGCTAGCCTTACATCTGCCATCCGCCCTAGCAACAGCGGCAACCAATCCTAGACCGCCACCCGCCCTTGCTAGCCACTCCCCCTCTCTCCTAGAGTATATATGCTCTGCCCCTTCAATAAAGATTTGCAGCTTGATCAGAATCTTTGTCTTGCTGTCATTCCTCGTGTCTCTTGTCCCATACCATTCCTCCCTCACAGGACTCGGAGCCTCCGTTGAACGTCCCGCGGGCCGGGACAAACTGGCGCCCAACGTGGGGCCCTGAGTTCTGTGAGAGACGGAACGCCGCACTCAAGGAGAGAGGTACCTCACACTCACCGCACCCGGGATCGCCGCGGGGAAGCGCGCTCGTGAGACAGATCCGTTCACCAGTCGATCGGTGTCGGCGAAAGGAAAGAAGAAGAAGAAAAGAAAGCAACAAAAGGTAAGCCCCCACCCTCATCATGGGACAAGGAATTTCCCAACACGAATTATATGTTAGTCAAGTTAAGCAATCACTCAAGGCACGAGGAACACGAGTAAAGAAAAAAGATCTCACGCGCTTTTTTAATTTCCTCTTAAAAACCTGCCCTTGGTTCCCTCGAGAAGGTACTATAGACCACCAGTGCTGGCTAAGAGTCGGAGATTGTTTAAAAGATTATTTTCAAACCTTTGGTCCTGAAAAGGTCTCGGTTACTGCCTTTTCTTATTGGAACCTAATTAATGAAATTCTAAAAGTCCACTCTTCAGCTCCAGACGTTCAAAACCTCTGTAAATTAGGAGAGGAAGCTTTGAGAGAGCACTCTCGCCCCGCTTCAGCGTGCGGCTCAGTAATTATTAACATGCCTGAATATCCCTTAAACGAAAATTCTAACAGGGATAGGCCAAATACCCCAACCAGTCAAGTCAGTTTGTCGCCCGATCAGCACGAAATCGAACCAAAGGCTAAAATTTCTCCCTCTTTGGAGGAACCAGAGGTTAGAATTTGTCCCTCTTTAGAAAATAACTCCCTTCCTCCGTTTCGGCCACCCCCTTACGCACCCGATTTTCTCAAACCATATTCTCATTTTTATCCAGTCATACCCTTATCTCAGTTTTGCGCTTTAGAAGAAGCCACAGAAAATCTCCGGCTACACGCCGATAATTTTAGAGAAACTTTTAAACAGGAGCGGCAGCATGCCACCGATTTGCTCACCGACCTCTGGTCGGCAACTCAAAGCATTGCAGCCCTTTCGCTTCCAGAAAATGCCCGCTCATCGCACCTCCATTGCACTCGCCGTGCCTATGCTTTTCCGGTTACGCATAGTCAGACTCGAGATTCTCAAAATGGCGCCGCCGGCTCCCAAAATGGCGATTCTAGTAGCGATAACGAGGAGAATAATAAATCAGATTCCCCCGACTCTAGCGAAGGAGAGCAGGAGGAAGCTAGTTCCACCTCAACAGCTAAATATAAAAAACTTAGTCTAAAATATCTAGAGAAATTAAAAAAGGCAGTGAGTGATTATGGCGCTACCGCCCCCTTCACGCTCACCCTGCTGGAAAGCCTTAGTGAAAAGGAACTTATTCCTAACGATTGGTTCCAGCTAGCCAGAGCTGCCTTGTCTGGCGGTGATTTCCTGTTATGGAAATCTGATTATGAGGAGCATTGTAAAAAATATGCCACCCGTAATGCCCGTAAGACCACTTCTAAAACTTGGACCTTAAACAAATTTTTAGGTCAAAGCCCCTACCATCAGAATAATAAACAGGCTCAATTCCCCCCAGGTCTCTTAGCGCAAATACAAACGGCTGCGCTTAGAGCATGGAAAAAACTTCCGCAAAAGGGCGCCGCCACTGCCTCTCTCGCTAAATTAAGACAGGGGCCTGATGAGCCATATACCGATTTCCTTAGCCGTCTGCAAAACATGGCTGAGTGTTTATTTGGGGCCAGCGAAAACGAAAGTGATTTTATCAAGCACCTGGCCTATGACAATGCTAACGCTGCCTGCCAAGCAGCAACCCGTCCCTTTCGTAATACCAATCTTAATAATTACATAAAGCTCTGTTCTGGCATCGGGCCCACTCAAACCCTTGGAATAGCTATTGGCGCCGCTCTTCAAAATTTTGCAGCGCAGCACAAAAATTTTGCGGCACAAGCAAGGCCTCCAACATGCTATAACTGTAAGCAACCTGGCCATTTCTCAAAAAATTGCCCCGTGCCGCGGATTAATTCCCCCTTACCCACTATCAACAAACCCCTATTGCCGCCCTCTATTTGTCCCCGCTGTAAAAGAGGGTTTCACTGGGCGTCTGAATGCCATTCTCAGACAGACATAAACGGCCAACTCCTTAAGCCCAAGCCTCAGGGAAACTCCCAATGGGGCCGGCCCCAGGCCCCAACCAGAACGAACCCAGGGGCAGTACGGTTTGTTCAGCCATCCCCAGTCGCAGTACCCGCGCTCCCAATCATAAACCACACTGCTATATCTCAGACTTATGGAGAGCAACCACAGGGAGCGCAGGGATGGACCTCTGTACCGCCTCCGAATCAATATTAACCCCAGAAACCAGTCCTCTCCTCATACCAACAGGAGTCTATGGACCTTTACCCCCTAATACTTTTGGTCTCATTCTAGGAAGAGCTAGTGTCACCCTGCATGGAGTTCAAATCACCCCAGGTGTGCTAAATAATGACTTTAGAGGTGAAATACAAATAATCGCAGCCACCTCAAACAATATTATCTCTATTCCTTCTGGCACTCGAATAGCGCAACTTATAATACTCCCCGTTCAGCATGTCAACTCGAACTTCAAAAAACTCCAGCGCCCTACAGAGGCCCCTGGATCCTCCGATATTTTTTGGGCACAGCCAATATCCCATAATCGGCCCATCTTACGATTAAAATTAAATGGTAAATCATTTGAAGGTATCTTAGACACAGGGGCTGACGCCACAATTATATCTTCAAATCACTGGCCTAAATCCTGGCCTCTTACAGCCGCTGCCACCCACTTACAAGGAATAGGCGAAGCCACAAATCCTTTACAGAGTTCACAAACCCTAAAATGGGAGGATGAGGAAGGAAACACTGGTACAGTTATACCATATGTTATCCCCCATCTCCCCATTAATCTCTGGGGTAGAGATATATTAAATCAAATGAAGGTTTTTATGTGCAGCCCTAGTGATACAGTCACTGCTCAAATGCT
Organism: Choloepus didactylus; assembly: GCF_015220235.1. NCBI lineage: Eukaryota > Metazoa > Chordata > Mammalia > Pilosa > Megalonychidae > Choloepus > Choloepus didactylus. The sequence goes on from NC_051333.1 coordinate 19,423,177, forward strand.
TAAAATGAATTTTCTCCCTGGCAAAGGCCTGGGCAAAACTAATCAAGGGATAAAACTGCCCATCTCTGTAACACCTAATATGGCTAGAACAGGACTTGGGCTCTCCCAAAATTTATCCTAACGGCCATTGACATCCCTGTACCCCATGCTGAAAAAATTTCCTGGAAATTTACGGAACCAGTGTGGGTTGATCAATGGCCTCTGACTCAGGAAAAGACCCTAGCGGCTATAAAGTTAGTACAAGAACAACTTAATGCCGGACATATTGAACCTACTCAGTCCCCTTGGAACACTCCTATTTTTGTCATAAAAAAGAAATCAGGTAAATGGAGATTGCTGCAAGATTTGCGAGCCGTAAACAAAGCTATGGTACCTATGGGAGCACTGCAACCTGGCCTCCCTTCGCCAGTTGCCATCCCTATTAATTTTCACAAAATAGTTATAGATTTAAAAGATTGTTTTTTCTCCATACCCCTTCACCCGGAAGATAGACAATATTTTGCCTTTAGTGTCCCTCAAATTAATTTTCAAGGCCCTATGCCTCGATTTCAATGGAAGGTTTTACCGCAAGGCATGGCCAACAGTCCAACTTTATGTCAAAAATTTGTTGCTGACACCGTTAACCCTGTCAGACAACTATGGCCACAAATTTACATTCTCCATTATATGGATGATAATTCTATTAGCAGGCCAGGACATATCTAAACTGCATTCTTGCTTTCAGAACCTTCTTAAACATCTAACAGCAAAAGGTCTTCAAATAGCCCCTAATAAGATACAAATTCAGATCCCTTTTCCTATCTAGGATTCGAACTTTGGCACCAGCAAGTTTTAACACCCCGCATTCAACTGCGAATCTCCCATCTCTTAACATTAAATGACTTCCAAAAACTTTTAGGAGATATTCAATGGCTTCACCCCTATCTAAAGCTACCCACTGAAACTCTTGTGCCGCTCAATAATATTCTAAAAAGAGACGCAAACCCCTCCTCTCCCAGAAACCTAACTCCAGAAGCAAGGCAGGCGCTCACCATCATAAATCAGGCTATCCAAAATCAAATTTGCTATCAAATAAGCTACCACCAGCCTTTAGTCTTTATAGTTCTTGCCACAACCCACACACCTACAGGTGTATTCTGGCAATCCAATTTAAAATCACCAAACGGGCGAGGTCACCCATTGCTCTGGGTTCACCTCCCTGCTACTCCAACAAAGGTGCTCTCACCGTATATTTCTCTTATAGCTGCCCTCATAACTAAAGGCCAACAAACTAGTCGCCAGTTGTTTGGAAAAGACCCTGATTCCCTTATCGTCCCGTACACCCAAGATCAAATCCATTGGCTTTTCCAAACCGACGACGAATGGGCTATCGCATGCTCTTCGTTTCTGGGTGATATTAATAACCATTACCCCAGCGATCCGTTAATCCAATTAGCTAAAATCCATCAATTCACCTTCCCAAAGGTCACCAAAACAAAACCAATAAACCCTGCTGTTTTGGTCTTTACTGACGGTTCAGCAAATGGGACCGCAGCATACGTCATCCAAGGCCAGGCATTTTCCATGCACTCTCCCTATACCTCCGCTCAACTCGTCAAGCTCTATGCAGTCCTGCAGGCCTTTTCCCATCTCCAAGACCGACCTTTTAATTTGTATACTGATAGCGTGTATATAGCTCAGTCTGTACCGCTATTAGAAACAACTCCATTTATCAAACCATCCACCAATGCAGTTCCCTTATTTTCAAAGTTACAAAAACTAATTCTTCAACGACAGCATCCCTTTTTTATAGGACACCTCCGTGCCCACCAAAACCTGCCAGGCCCTTTAACGGAAGGCAACGCAATGGCAGATGTTGCCACCCAATTAATATGTCCTAATTTTTCTAATTCTCTAACTTTAGCTTCTCAAGCCCATGCTCAACACCACTTAAATGCAAATACCCTTAGCTTAAAATTCAATATTACAAAGGAACAAGCAAGGGAAATTGTTAAAACCTGCAAAAATTGTGTGATCCAACTGCCAGTCCCTCATTTGGGAGTCAATCCAAAAGGACTCATCCCAAATGAAATCTGGCAAATGGACATCACCCATTTTGCCGGTTTTGGGCAACTTAAATATATCCATGTTTGTATTGACACATATAGTGGATTTATTCAAGCTAGTTTGCAAACAGGAGAAGCTTCGAAGCATGTTATTTCTCATTTACTACATTGCTTCGCTATTTTAGGCCAACCTAAAATCATTAAAACAGACAATGGGCCTGGATATACTGGAAAAAATTTTCAAACCTTCTGTCAACAATTACAAATTAAGCATACTACGGGAATACCATATAACCCCCAGGGGCAAGGAATAGTAGAACGAGCACATCGCACCTTAAAAAATGCCCTGAGCCGCTTAGTCGAAAGCACTCTCAATCTCACAAAACAACGACCTCGAGACCTTTTACATCATGCTCTTTTTGTTCTTAACTTCCTAACTCTGGATGATGAAGGACAATCTGCAGCTGACAGACATTGGCATCCCAAAACACAAATGCAACAAGCCACTGTTATGTGGCGTGACCCCTTAACGTCAGAATGGAATGGGTCTGACCCCGTGATTATTTGGGGATGAGGCTCTGCTTGCATATACGATCAAAAGAGGGAAGGTCCTCGCTGGCTTCCAGAACGGCTGATAAAACATATTAATTCCTCATTGCCGAAACAAACCCCTGAGACACTTCCCTCCCCTCCTCTTAATGATAACCTTTCCAGGGTAGAAGCCTCTCCCTGAGAAAAATATCTTTCTTCTCTCTTCCAGCACATCAATAACTCCTGCTATAACCCATCCGGAGACGACCAGCCCGCACACAACCGGAAGTGGAAAGAAGTCCTGCTTACAGGTTTATTCCATCACTAATCACATGAATTACCACTTGAATTACTATTGGCTTTTACTAATTGGTCTTTTGGCCTTGCTGTTTGCAGCCGGATTAGCAACCGTTGCCCCAAAAGATTGGAACCTGTTAGAAAGAATCCTGCTTGCTATAACATATTTGTGCGTTGTAGGGTGCATCATTCTGCTAGCTTGCTTTCCTTAATGGAAAAAAAAAAACCTATCGCCCCTATTAGTATGGCGTTGTTAAGCCTACTGCCATTTAAAGTTGCCACCTTACATTTTCTCTTGCAAAGTATGCTTAGTGAGCCAAGTATCGCTATCTTTGATCCCAATCCCCACCAGCCTTGGAAATGGACCCTAGCACGATGGGAAGATTCCAAAATTGTGCAAACCCACGTTACCGCAGGACGCCCTTCCTTCGTTGTTTACGCCTGTGACCTAATCCTGTTCCCGGAGGGCACACCTTGCCTTAACCAAGCCCAATATTACATGTGCCCATCCTCAAACCCCGGGAAACAGTAGTGCAATACTCCCAACCAATATTACTGTGCATACTGGGGGTGTGAAACATTAGCCACTACTTGGAAACCTCCCGCCCCTGATCATTACCTAACTTTAAAATGGACCCCTCTTGGCTGCAAGCCCCGTGACCATTCCATCAATCCTTATTACGATAAATATAATTGTCAAAAACTAAATCTCACCGTACAGCTCCCTACTGATCCTTCTTGGCTAATCGGTCGAACCTGGGGCTTCAGAATCTATTTGGAAGGAGTCGACCCAGGGAGTCTTATCATGATAAAAAAGGAAGCAGTACAGCAAAAACCATCCGCCATTGGGCCAAATGTGGTGCTCGCGCCCCCGCCCCCAACTACCTCTCCTCGCAAATCCGCTACCTCTCGCACGCCTAGCAAAAGTCATCCCGCTACTTCTTCTCCTACTAACATCCCAACATTGTCACCCTCAAGCTCTTCCATAGCTCTTAAGCCAATCTATAACTCACTTTGGTCAGTGCTCCAAGCCACCTTTCTCTCTCTAAACTCCTCCCAGCCTAAACTTACTTGCAGTTGTTGGCTATGTTTCTCTGTCAAGCCCCCTTATTATGACACTGTAGCCCTTAATACCTCATTTAATATTTCTAACGAAGACAATCCTCCCCAATGTCCTTGGAATGCAAACAAAAAAATCGGTCTCACCATGCAATCCGTTCTTCACTCTGGGCATTGTATTGGTAACATTTCCGCCTCCTTAAAAAAGGTCTGTGCACAGTCGTCCTTTCCATCGCAAGGTAAATTCTATATTCCCCCAATAGGGGCAAAATGGCTGTGCTCTTCCACGGGGCTTACTCCTTGCGTATCAGCAAAAGCCCTCACTGAAACAGGAGAAATGTGCCTCTTAGTAACTGTGCTACCCCATGTCCTCTTCCATAAAGAAGAAGACCTTTATCAATACTGGGACGCACAGCCTCCAGCCATGCTAAGAAAAAAAAGAGAACTTGTTACGGCTGTTACTATTGCTTCTCTTTTAGGTATTGTTGGCCTAGGCACCGGAGCCGCCTCTATCATTCTCCAACACTAAGGTTTCTCCCACCTAAGAGCTGCTATAGATGAAGATTTAGCCCGCATTGAAACCTCCATTACCCATCTTGAAAAATCCCTTACGTCCCTATCGGAGGTTGTTCTCCAGAACAGGAGAGGCTTAGATCTGCTTTTCCTTAAGCAAGGAGGGCTTTGTGCTGCGCTAGGTGAGGAATGTTGCTTTTACGCTGACCATTCTGGCATAGTTAAGGATTCCATGACCAAACTTAGGGAAGGAATTGAAAATCACAAACGTGAGCGAGAAACCCAAGGGGGTATCTCCTGGGGACTTAATGGAATCCTCCCATACCTCCTTCCTATACTAGGTCCCTTAGTAACCATACTCCTTATAATATCCTTTGCACCCTGGGCCATAAAAAGAATAGTACAGCTAGTTAAGGACCAAATTGACTCTGCCCTAAGCAAGCCTATTCAAGTGCATTATCACCGGCTTCACCTCGCTGACCAGGGTTTGGATCCAGATCATCTGACTGCTACCCACCCTTACGGGTAAGAAACCCCCTCCTACGGGAGCAGCATATAACTCGAAAATATGCTTCTAGCTTATGCTATGATTGGTACCGCTGGGTGCAAGGCAAAGCACTGCAAAGGAGGGCCAAAGCAATTAAAGGCCATTTTCGAGCTCCTTGATAAATATGCCTCATTTGCATAGGGGTTTTGCTCTGCCAAAAACTCCCCTCCCCAGAAAAACAGAGCCACAAACAACTTGGGGAATGAGGCCTCTATTTCCCCCAGCAGGTTAATGCCAAAAGAGTGCTCGATCAGCATTCTTCCTCCATCCTTTTGAAAAACAAAGGGAGGAGATGTTGGGGACGATTAAGGTAGCATGTATAAAATCCACCCTCAGCGATGCCGGAGATATGCAACATGGCCGCTGGGGCTGATGCAATAACGGCTTAAGTTGCCCTCAGCCTTCTACGGAAGTGATAGCCGTTCGTGCCTAAGACTCGCGCCTAGAGTGCTAGCTTTACAATCTGCCTTCTACCCCAGCAACAGTAGCTACCAATCCTGTGCTAGCCTTACATCTGCCATCCGCCCTAGCAACAGCAGCAGCCAATCCTAGACCGCCACCCGCCCTTGCTAGCCACTCCCCCTCTCTCCTAGAGTATATATGCTCTGCCCCTTCAATAAAGATTTGCAGCTTGATCAGAATCTTTGTCTTGCTGTCATTCCTCGTGTCTCTTGTCCCATACCATTCCTCCCTCACAGGACTCGGAGCCTCCGTTGATCGTCCCGCGGGCCGGGACACATCAGGACTTCATTCCTTCTTACTGCTGAATAATATTCCATCATATGTATATACTATATTTTGTTTCTCCATTCATTGGTTGATGGACACTTGGGTTGCTTTCATCTTTTGGCAATTGTGAATAATGCTGCTATGAACATCAGTGTGCAAATGTCTGCTTGCAACCCTGCTTTCAGTTCTGGGTATATACCTAGTAGTGGGATTGCTGGATCATACAGCAATTCTATACTCAGTTCCCTGAGGAACTGCTAACCTGTCTTCCACATTAGCTGCACCATTTTACCTTCCCACCAACAATGAATGAGTATTCCTCTTTCTCCACATCCTTTCTAATACTTGTAGCTCTCTGTTTTTTTAATAGTGGCCATTCTAGTAGGTGTGAGATGATAGCTCATCGTAGTTTTGATTTGCATTTCTCTAATAGCTGGAGATGTTGAGTATATTTTCATGTGCTTTTTGGCCATTTGTATTTCCTCTTTGGAAAAAATGTCTATTCAAGTCTTTTGCCCAATTTTAAATTGAGTTGTTCATCTTTTTACTGTTGAGTTGTAGGATTTGTTTATATATTCTGGATATTAAACCCTTATTGGATATGTGGTTCCAAATATTTTCTCCCATTGCACGGACTGCCTTTTTACTTTCCTGCCAAAGTCCTTTGAAGCCCAGAAGTTTTTTAATTAGAGGAGATCTTTTTATCTATTTTTTCTTTTGTTGCTTGTGCTTTGGGTGTAAGTCTAAGAAACCATTGCCTACCACAAGATCTTGAAGATGCTTCCCTATATTTACCACTAGGAGTTTATGGTAGTGGCTTTTTTTTTTTTTTAATTAAATTCAGTTTTATTGAAATACATTCACACACCATACAATCATCCATGGTATACAATCCACTGTCCACAGTATGATAACATAGTTATGCGTTCATCACCACAATCTATCTCTGAACATTTTCCTTACATCAGAAAGAACCAGAACAAGAATAAAAAATAAAAGTGAAAAAAGAACACCCAAATCATCCCCCCATCCCACCCCATTTGTCCTTTAGTTTTTATCCCCATTTTCCTACTCATCCATACACTAGATAAAGGGGGTGTGATCCACAAGGTCTTCACAATCACACTGTCACCCCTTGTAATCTACATTATTATATAATTGTCTTCAGAGTCCAGACTGCTGGGTTGGAGTTTGGTAGTTTCAGGTATTTACTTCTAGCTATTCCAATACATTAAAACCTAAGAGGTGTTATCTATATAGTGCATAAGAATGTCCACCAGAGTGACCTCTCGACTCCATTTGGAATCTCTCAGCCACTGAAACTATTTCATCTCATTTTGCATCCCCCTTTTGGTCAAGAAGATACTCTCAGTCCCACGATGCCGGGTCCACATTCATCCCCGGGAGTCATATTCTGCATTGCCAGGGAGATTTACACCCCTGGGAGTCAGCGGACATCATAAACACACATCTCTCTCCCATCTCTGCAGCCCAGGAGAGCCAATGGAGGAACACATGGGTCACAGCTGAGACATTTTCAGTAGGGGCCACTTGGAATCTTCCCTTCTCAGCTTGCATAGTTTCACATTTCTCTGTTGGCCTGGCAAAGCCAAGGGAAACACACGACCAAAGAACCTTGTAGCCAAAGAACTGCCAGCAGAGACCTTTCAGCCATTCAACCTAAGTCTTCAAGGGGATGAACACAGAAACTTCACCTGCTTGCTCTGGGTCCCTCAAAGCACCTCACCCAGGGCTGTTACTACAAAGGGAATGTTGAAAGCATTCCAAACAAAAGAAATCTAAGGGGGACTTGCTGACTTTCAGATTGTCTGTGTGTTTGAATATGTGCGGTGGTAGGTGCTGTTTTTGCATCTAGGCCCATCACTGAGTTCGGCTGCACTGCCCTTTTCTCTGATCCTGTTCTCACCAACCTCCTTCCCACCCAGGGCCTGTGCCTTTGCTGTTCTCTCTGCTGAGAACTCTTGACCCCAGATCTTCTCGCGGCTCGCTCCTCTCCTCCTGCAGGTCTCGGCTCAGTTGTTCCCTTCTCAGAGAGGTTTTCTTAACCCGCCCCCACCCTCACATCTTCTTCCCGGACCCTCTCTTTCCTTGTTTTTGTTTCTTCCTTCATAGCCCTTAATCCTCAATTAGATCATTTCGTTTATTTATTTGGGTGTTTTTCCTCTGTCTCCCATGGGCTGTGAACCCTCGGAGAGCCACGGTCTTGTATGCCTGGGTCACACGGGTCCCTCAGTACCCAGCTCAGGGCCTAGGGGAGAGCGGGCTCCTAAGAGGAATATCAAGAAATCGCCCATTGCTCTCAGATCTGGACTACATCCACCAGTAAGCGAGACCCACACGGTGTGTATTGAACCAATCAGATATCAAAATTGCAAAGGAGAAATACCTGCAACCCCGCCCCCTTAGTCATTGTGTCAATCAAGAGGCTAGGCAGAAAGGGGTGGAGCTGGGTAACGCCCCTTACGTAGATTGAACCAATCAGAAGCTGGATCTGAACGTTTGCGGCATCTCTTTTCCAGAGCAGCCAATCATAATGAAGTGATGGCTAACAGAGAGGCCACGGCCACGTGACTCAAATCGCTGGGGCGGCGTCAGGGCCTGAGGACTGAAGGGCGCCCCCGGGGCATTAACCCGGTGTGTGATGGGTTCTCAGGGAAGAGTGGGGGAGTTTTAGGGGTGGGGAGTTAGGGGAGGAAAGTGTAGCGGTTAGAGGAAGAGAAGGAGGGGATTGTGGGAGCAACGGAGAGGGATTATGGGAAGGCAGAGGAGGGCCATGGTAACATGGAGGTGAGGGGGTTCCCTGTTTCCTCCTGGCTCTGAAGTCAGGCCGTCCCGCTGTGGGGGCAGTGCCAGCTCTCAGTGCCTTTCTAGCCAGAGGGCTTGGCCTGGCCGGTCCCCATTTCTTGGGAACTCAGCTGTCCCCTCTCCTGGCCCCATCCCCCCTGTCTGCAGATTGTTCCTGCCCGGCGTCTCCTCTCAGGCCAGGGTCCATGGAAACTGTAACTGGCTCCCGGGACCCGGAGTTAAAGGTCACCCCGACAGAGCCGGTCACCCCGATCCAGCCGGTCACTCCGAAACCGCAGGTCTACCCCGTACAGCCGCCCACCCCGATACCTCTGATCCATCCAGTACCGCCGGTCTTTGTGGTGTCCCTGAATCCCCCACAAAAGGACTATTTGCTCCTCTCCATCGTCTCTACGTTCTTCTTCATGCTGCTTGCAATCCCGGCCATCCTGTTCTCTTTCAAGGTGGGCACCACCCAGCTACCACGACTCCCTCTGTCCCCAGTCCTGCCTCCTTTTCCCCATGCCTCCTCCCTGCTTCTCCCTAGGGCCATCTTGCTCCTCAGGGATTGATACTCTCCGTCTTCACCATCTAGATGCCCAGGATCCTCTCTAGGACCCCCCTCTGTGCCCCTTGCCCAGCCCTCTGCCTCATCTTGCTCCCTTGTTTCTTGCCTTGCCCCCTCAGGCACTGAACCCTACCATCACCTTTCTTGCACTACCATTCCTGGTGGTGCCTTCCCAGGGATGCCCCTTCCCCATACGCCTCCACCCTCAGAAACTCTCCCACCAGCCTGCCTTCACCCCCACAGACCCGAGAAGCCAACTTCCTTGGGAATCTGAGAAAAGCAAAGATGAATTCCAGATTGGCCTTGGGCTTCAGCATCGCAAGCATCCTGGTGGGCTCCACTTTGATCATTTCCTCCATTGCAGTTGGTTTATCAAAACAGAAAAAATGAGATCACCTGGAAGGCCCGTCTCCCTCAGAGACTCATGGGCTGCACCTCCCCGGTCCCCTCAAGCCTTTTAACTTGGATATCAGTAACTTCCCTGTGCTAGAGAAAGTCTCCCCTCCATCGGCATTTTTAAGAGCAATAAATTTTATGAGGAGGTTTCTGTTTTCTGATGCGTTTGTTATATGCATGTGTACATATATAGTCATGCCCCTGTGCATCCACTCTGCTAAGTACCACGGGCTCGTTCATAGATTTGATGAACATTTATTGGGCAACAGCAGCGGCGGTGTGCCAGGCACTGTTGTAGATCTTAGTGGCTTACTGCTGATTCACAGATGAGGTGTCTGCCTCCTTAGAACTTATATTACATTGGAAGGACACAGAAAATAAAAAGTAAAATGTAAATCAACAAAGTTCTAGGTTAGTGCTGTGTAACAGAACGATCTTCAATGATAGAAATGTTCTATGCACTCTGTCTGATAGGGTAATTACTAGCCACGTGTGACTGTGAGCACTTGAAATGTGGCTAGGGTAACCGAAGAATTGAATTTTTTCTTTTATTTAATTATTAATTAATTAATTTAAATTTAGATTTAATTTGCTACATGTGCTTAGTGGCTACTGGATGGGTCTGCACAGTTCCAGGTCATGGTCAATGTTATGAAACTGGGGGAGCAGAAAGAGGATCTTATGACAGAGTGCTCAGGAAAGCCCTCCCTGGGGAGGTAGCATCTGAGCTGTGACCTCGTTAGAGAAGGAGAGAGCTATGGAAAGATCCAGAAGAAGAGTTCCAAGCAGCACAGGAAGTACAAAGACTGAAGCAGAAAGGAGCCCGGTTCCTCCCAGAAGATAAAGAAGAGGTATTTCTGGAGCTTAGCAATGGGAGTGCTGACAGGTGAGTTCAGAAAGGTGGGTAGGGATGGATCACACAGAACTTTGAAAGTCATGGTAAGAATGTTGGTTTTTAAGTGTGAAGGAAAGTCATTGGAGGTATTAAGCAGAGAAAACACAGGCTCTGATTTCTGTTTTAAAGAAGCTTGAGTTCCATGTCTAAATTGGATGTAAAAGTTCTTTCTCCATAATAGCTAGAAAAAAATAAACTTTTTTTTTTTAAGACAGGAACGAGCTGTGGATGCAAAGAAATCTAAAATCCGGAGAATAAAGAGCCTTTCCTGCTTGAGTGAGATCAGTGGGCAGTTTCCCGACTGGAGCACGTGTTGAATCTGGGGATAGGAGGTAGAAGACCAGACTGGCCATAAACTGAGGGGCCCTGCTAGATGAGGGCGAAAGCAGTGGAGCTTGAATGGCTGTTTGGGGAGACATGAGGGATTAGCATCTAAAGGAGCCCAAAGGGTGCTGCTGGACTTTCCTGCCTGCCAATCCCCACCCGCCATCCCTGGCACTTTTGCTGAATTCTGGCCAACATGGGTAGCAACGGGCCTGGATTGGAAAGGCTGTCTCGAGTTGTTTGGGAGACTGTCCCACTGGAAGGATGGGAAGCAATAAACACTAGACAAGCATTTTTATAGAACATGAAAATTTGATTCTAAAATTTATATAGAAATTCAAAGCTTCTAGAAGAGCCACAACAATCTTGAAACAACCAAGTTGGAGGACTACTCAGTTTTCAACTTACTATAAAGCTACAGTAACCCTGACAGTGTGTACTGTGTAAAGAGAGAAGCGATCAGTGAAGCAAAATAGGGAGTGCAGACATAGACCTACGTATACAGTCACTTGACTTCAGACAAAGGTGCCAATCCAGTGCAATCAGGAAGGGGAAGTCCTGTCAATTAATGCTAATGAAACAACTATGTATCAATACTGAAAGAAAAAAAGGATTTATCTTGATAGACTGGGCACTAGGAGAGAATTGGGTGATCAGGAGGGAATTATAGGGTCACAAGAAAGTGATTTTGGGGGAACGGAAGGGATTTATTTGGAGGCATTGAGGAGATTAGACAGGAACCAGGAAAGGGTTACGGGGAGACAAGGAGAGGGTTATATGGACAGGAGAGGGTTATGTGGGACAGGGAAGGGATTAGAATGGAACCACGAAGAGATTATTGGGTCACAGGAAGGGGATTTGGGGTGGACAGGGAGGGAGTTATATGAAGAAATGGAGGGGCTATGGGTCAGGGAGGGGGTGTAGGACAGGGAAGGAGGAACGGGTTGTGTGGGAGATAGAGAGGGGTTATGGGGAAAGGGAGAGTTTATAGGGAGAAGAAAGAGGTGTTATGGAGGACTGGAAGGAGTTATAGGATCAGGGAGAGGAATGAAGCCAGACAAGGACAGAGTTATAGGATGTGGAATGCAGAATATAGTCAGAGGGTTACAGGGATGACAGAGAGGGTTAGAGGGATATGGGGAGTGGGTGATAGACTAAAGCAGTGGTTCTCAAAGTATGGAGCCCGCAACTTCACCTGAGAACTTGTTAGAAATGCAAATTCTTGGGCCCCAGCCCAGACCTACTGAATCAACAACACTGGGGTGGGCCTAGCAATCGTATTAAAACGATATATGCTCAAGTTTGAGAACCACTGGGATGTGGTGGCCTTTTAATTTAATGTCCCAAACCAGTACTTTTTCCATGAAAGGGGTGCTATAAATAATTTGTGGGACCAGCCTTAACCAGTCAGCACTGGGCAAACCTGGAGGTAGTGTGTTGTTGGGTATCAGGGATGGGTTTAGAGGGACAGAAGAAACGGATAAGGTTATAAGGTATTTTGGGGATGTTACAGGGCCAGCTAGGATATTATATTGGGGCAGTGGAGTGTAGCGGGTCATGGTGCCTGTGGGGTTCTGTGTTTCCAGCGCCCTCTGGTGGGTAGAGTCAGTTCTGCGGGTATCTGCAGACTTCTAGGTCACTCTGCAGACCCATCCCTTCTGGCCTGGGGTCCATGGCTGCTGTGGCTGACCTCGGGGACCCAGAGTTCAAGCTCACCACGATGCAGCCCATCTTCAAGACCCATAAACATTTCCTTAAAGGGCTACCTGCCTCTCTCCATCTTTTCATCTTCTGCTTCCCATTGGAAATATCTGCCAAGGTGTTCTGCTTAGTGGCTGAGGATCAACCAGCCCTCCCTGCCATTGCAGAACACCCCAAACTCCACCCTGTCTCCCTTCCAAAGATGGCGTAGGAGTCGCCCCCTGCCCAGTGCCCACTCCTCTCTAGTTACTAGCCCCCGCCCCTTCTCTTCCCAGCCTCCCTGCTAACCAGCAACTTGTCCCCACCCTGTTCATTGTCCTGCTAACCCTGCTTCTCCCCAAAGATCTCCCCTGCTCCCCTTCAGCGTGGTCCTTCCAAAGCACCCCTCACCATCTCACTGCATTGCTCCCTCCTCTCTCCAACCCAGTTCTCTCTCTCCCATCCCTGAGCATGAACCCCAGCTTTTCTCCAGGGGGCCTGTACTGGTTTGGAGCTGTTATGTAGCCCAGAAAAGGCCATATTCTTTTAATCCATTCCTGTGGCTGCAGACCTATTGTGGGTGGAACTTTTTGTTAGGCTATTTCAATTGAGATGTGACCCACACCATTCAAACTGGGTCTTGATCCTCTTATTGGAGTCCTTTGGGACAGGATAAGATAGAAAAAGCCCAGAGAGCTCAGAGAAAAATACTCAGAGATGTTTGGAGAAAGCTTAGAAAGAAAAGCCTCAGAGAAGCTAAGAGAGGACCCACAGAAGCTTAGAGAGGAGACCACTGGAACCAGGAGCTGGAATCAGTGAACCCAGGAGTGAAGGACCAGCAGACACTGGCCATGTGTCTGTCTGACAGAGGAACCCCAGATGCCAGCAGCCTTTCTTCAGAGAAGGTATTGTCCTGTTGATGCCTTAATTGGAACAATTTTCATGGCTTTAGAACTGTAAATTTATAAGTTAGTAAATCCCCATTGTAGAAGTCAATCCATTTCTGGTATATTGCATTCTGGTAGCTTTAGCAAACTGAAACAAGGCCCTTCCCCCAATTTCCCCTTTAACTTGGAAAAATACCCCTATCAGCCAGTCTTCACTTCCACAGGTATGCAGAAGGAACCATCTGGAAGACAGGAGCAGCTCAAGGAAAAATCCCAAACCGGCCTTGGGCTTTGGCATCTTGGGCATTGTGGGGCTGTTAAGGCTCCTGCCCTTCATTCTAACACCAGATGACTCAGAAAGGCCACGAGCTAGGAGGCCTCACTAGTGTGCCCTGGGCCCCTCAGTGCACAGGCGCTACAAGGCCTCCTTGCTCCCTTGAGAACCTTTGAGCTCAGACGTGCACATCGGTGCTCTGCCCCTGCCCCATGGAGGAAGTCTTTTTTTGAAAGCAATACATATGATGCCTTCTGCATGATTGTGTATCAGTGTATGTGTGGGTAGGGTGTGGACTTATATGCTCCTGTGTGATGCTCCTGTAAGTATCCTGGGCTTTGTTCATTCATTCATTCATTCATTCAATTTATTATACACTTTCTGTGTGCTCGGCACTGGGCTAAAGCCTAAGGATTCAGTGATGAATGGGATAGAAAAGGCCACCACATCATGATTTTATCATGCAGAAGCCAGAACATAAATAAGAAAAATGTCAATTAAGACTATTTCAGATTGCCATAAATAATATAAAGGAAATAACACAGAGATTGGGGATTGGGGGAGAAACATTTATGATGTGGGTAGGAAATGCATCTCATGGGAGGTAACATTTGAGCTGTGACCTGAAGCATCAGAAGCAGAGAGCCATAGAAGCACCTGGGAGAGGAGAGTTACAAGCAGGAGAACAGAAGGTGCAAATGTCCTGAGGTAAGAGACAGTATGGCTTGTTCCGAGAGGAGGAAAACACCAGCATATCTGGAGAAGAGCCATGGGAGTATGTTAAGAAGTCATTGTAGGGTGGTGAGCAGGGAACAGATCACCCCGGGGCCAAATGGTATTCCCACCCCTGGTAAGGATTAGAGTCAAAGTGTGAAGCTGCTGGAGGTATTGGTCAGGGAGAGCACGAGAGGTGATTTCTGTCTTGAAAGGCTCAAATTCCATATCCGTATGTAGGAAGAAGGTCATGGCAGACCATTTTTCTTATAATTGTATATAAAAGGTTAAACTAAAACTCATTATTAAAAAAGCATCAAAGGGGACTTCCAGGAAGACTGTGGATTAGGAGAGACAGAAAAATTTTCCTCTGTGAAAAACACTAGATAAAGGACAGAAAGCGCTCCAGAACAGCAGTTCCCTATATACTAGAAATGGCCTAGCTGAAGAGACACTCAGGAAAAAGATTCCATTCACAATAGCAACTAAAAAAATCAAGAAACTAGGAATAATCTGAACCAAGGATGTCAAAGACCTCTACACAGTAAATTACATAGTTTTACTAAAAGAAATAAAAGGGGACCTAAAGAGATGGAAAGATACTCTGTGTTCATGGATAGGAAGGCTAAAAGCCATTACGATGTCAATCCTACACAAACTGATCTACAGATTCAATGCAATTCCAGTCATAATTCCAACAGCCTATTTTGCAGACTTGGAAAAGCTAGTTATCAATTTTTATTTGGAAGGAAAAGGGGCCTCGAATTGCTAAAAACATCCTAAAAAAGAAAAATGAAGTAGGACTTACACATGAACATGACTTTGAAGCCTACTATAAAGCCACAGTAGTCAAAACAGCATGGTGTTGGCACAAAGACAGATATATTGATCAATGGAATCAAATTGAGAATTCAGAAATAGACCCCCAGATCTATGGTTGACTGATTTTTTTATAAGGCCCCCAAATCCACTGAACTGGGACAGAACAGTCTCTTCAACAAATGGGCTGGGAGAATTGGATATCCATATCCAGCAGTATGAAAGAGGACCCCTACTTCATACCCTATACAAAAATTAACTCAAAGTGGATCAAAGACCTCAACATAGAAGACAGTATCATAACATTCCTAGAAGATAATGTAGGGAAACATCTTCAAGACCTAATATTAGGAGGTTGCTTCTTAGACCTTATACCAAAGCACAAGCGATGAAAGAAAAAAATAGATAAATGAGAACTCCTCAAAATCAAAAGCTTCTGTACCTCAAAGGAATTCATGAAAAAGGTGAAGAGACAGCCAACACAATGGGAGAAAATATTTGGAAACCATGTATCTGATAAGAGACTGATATCTTGCATATATTAAGAAATCCTACAACTCAACGACATGAACACAAACAGCCCAATTTTAAAATGGGCAAAAGGTATGAAAAGACATTTCTCCAAAGAGGAAATGCAAATGGCTAAAAACACATGAAAAAATGTTCATCTTCACTTGCTATTAGGGAGATGCAAATCAAGACCACAGTGAGATATCACATCACACCAATAAGAATGGCTGCCATCAAACAAACAGGAAACTACAAATGCTGGAGAGCATATGGAGAAATTGGAACTCTTATTCATTGCTGGTGGGACTGTATAATGGTACAGCCACTGTGGAAGACGGCTTGGTGGTTCCGCAAAAAAACAGATATTGAGTTACCTTATGATCCAGCAATTTCACTTCTCAATATAAACCCAGAAGATCTGAAAGCAGTGACATGAACAGATGTTTGCACACTGATGTTCATAGCAGCATTGTTCACAATTGCCAGGAGATGCAAACAATCCAATGTCCTTTGACAGATGAATGGATAAACAAAATGTGGTGTATACACACAATGGAATACTATGCAGCAGTAAGAAGGAATGAGTTTGTGAAACATATGGCAACTTGGATGAACCTTGAAGACATAATGCTGAGTGAAGTAAGCCAGACACAAAAGGAGAGATATTGTATGTTACCACTAATGTGAACTCTGAAAAATGTAAAATAAGTGTCTTACAATGTAAAATATAGGGAACCTAGAGACAGACAGAAGCTAGTGAAGGCGGAATGATAATCTAATATGTACAGATATGATAATGAGGGGGAACTTAATGGTATGGAAATGGTCAGATGTGACTATGGTTTGTTAATAGGATTATAAGTATCAGTGATGCATTGACGGTGAACATGTTCGTAAATGGTTATTTAAAGGCAAGTAACCCACAGAGTAGCACCACAAACCTAAATAAGTGTTAGCATGATATTCTTATAATGTATGACACTGGTGCAGAGGGTTAACAACAGAGTGGTATATGTAAAAACTACCCATTACATATTAAAGACTATATTTACTAGGAATATCTGACCTACACTACACTAATACTAGGGATGAATAATCAGCAGCTGGTAAGAGCTCTGGAATGTTTATATTATGATAATTGTTTAAAGTTGAGAGTGATGATGATTGTACAACTAAGTGAAAATAATGTAAGAAACTGTTTATCTTGGGATAGAATATATATTAAGTGAAATTAGGACCCCACTACTTAATAAATCAAGCCCTTGAGTTGACGCTTGCTCTTGTGAAACTTAGGGTTGTAAATGGGAGGCACCTCCAGGGAATCTCTTTTGTTGCTCAGATGTGGCCTTTCTCTCTCTAAGCCCAACTCAGCAAATACATTCATTAACCCACCCCACCCCCCACAAGGGACATGATTCTCAGGGGAAAGAATCTCCCTGGTAATGTGGGACATGACTCCCAGGAATGAGCCTGGCCCTGGCAGCAAGGGACTGAAAATTCCTACTTGGCCAAAAGGGGGGAAAAATAAAGGCAACAAACTGCAGTCACAGTGGCTGAGAGATCCCAAATAGAGGTGAGAGGCTATCCTGGAGGTTTCTCTTATGCAAGCTCCAGCTAGACATCCTAAATGGCCACAGTGTGCCATGCCCTTACCAAAAGTAGTCCCCAAATACCTGGGTCCATACCTGAGATCCTGTAAAGGATTCACTCACTAAGTTTTTTTTTTTTTTTGTTTTTTTTTTTTTTTATTTTTTTTATTTTTTATTTTTTAATCATCATTTTATTGAGATATATTCACATACCACGCAGTCATACAAAACAAATTGTACTTTCGATTGTTTGCAGTACCATTACATAGTTGTACATTCATCACCTAAATCAATCCCTGACACCTTCATTAGCACACACACAAAAATAACAAGAATAATAATTAGAGTGAAAAAGAGCAATTGAAGTAAAAAAGAACACTGGGTACCTTTGTCTGTTTGTTTCCTTCCCCTACTTTTCTACACATCCATCCATAAACTAGACAAAGTGGTGTTTGGTCCTTATGGCTTTCCCAATCCCATTGTCACCCCTCATAAGCTACATTTTTATACAACTGTCTTCGAGATTCATGGGTTCTGGGTTGTAGTTTGATAGTTTCAGGTATCCACCACCAGCTACCCCAATTCTTTAGAACCTAAAAAGGGTTGTCTAAAGTGTGCATAAGAGTGCCCATCAGAGTGACCTCTCGGCTCCTTTTGGAATCTCTCTGCCACTGAAGCTTATTTCATTTCCTTTCACATCCCCCTTTTGGTCAAGAAGATGTTCTCCGTCCCACGGTGCCAGGTCTACATTCCTCCCTGGGAGTCATATTCCACGTTGCCAGGGAGATTCACTTCCCTGGGTGTCTGATCCCACGTAGGGGGGAGGGCAGTGATTTCACCTTTCAAGTTGGCTTAGCCAGAGAGAGAGGGCCACATCTGAGCAACAAAGAGGCATTCAGGAGGAGACTCTTAGGCACAAATACAGGGAGGCCTAGCCTCTCCTTTGCAGCAACCGTCTTCCCAAGGGTAAAACTTATGGTAGAGGGCTCAACCCATCAAACCACCAGTCCCCTATGTCTGTGGTCATGTTAGCAACCATGGAGGTGGGGTAGGCGAATACCCGTGCATTCTCCACAGGCTCCTCAAGGGGGCACTACCTCTTTTTTTTTTTTTTTTTTTTTCCCATTGTTTTTCTTTTTTATTTTTTTTTTTTTTTTCTTTTTTTTTTAACTTTCCCTTCTTTTTTCAAATCACCTGTATGAAAAAAAAAGTTAAAAAGAAAACAAACATACAATAAAAGAGCATTTCAAAGAGACCATAGCAAGGGAGTAAGAAAAAGACAACTAACCTAAGATAACTGCTTAACTTCCAACATGTTCCTACTTTACCCCAAGAAAGTTACATAATATAGCAACATTTCAGTGAACTTGTTCCTACTACATCCATCAGAAATTAACAGACCATAGTCATTTCTGGGCATCCCCAGAACGTTAAATAGCTTATCTGTTCTTCCTGGATTATTGTTCCCCCTTCCTTAATTGCTCTCTACTGCTAGTTCCCCTACATTCTACATTATAAACCATTTGTTTTACATTTTTCAAAGTTCACATTAGTGGTAGCATATAATATTTCTCTTTTTGTGCCTGGCTTATTTCGCTCAGCATTATGTCTTCAAGGTTCATCCATGTTGTCATATGTTTCACCAGATCGTTCCTTCTTACTGCCGCGTAGTATTCCATCGTGTGTATATACCACATTTTATTTATCCACTCATCTGTTGAAGGACATTTGGGTTGTTTCCATCTCTTGGCAATTGTGAATAATGCTGCTATGAACATTGGCGTGCAGATATCTGTTCGTGTCACTGCTTTCCGATCTTCCGGGTATATACCGAGGAGTGCAATCGCTGGATCGAATGGCAGCTCTATATCTAGTTTTCTAAGGAACTGCCAGACTGACTTCCAGAGTGGCTGAACCATTATACAGTCCCACCAACAATGAATAAGAGTTCCAGTTTCTCCACATCCCCTCCAGCATTTGTAGTTTCCTGTTTGTTTAATGGCAGCCATTCTAACCGGTGTTAGATGGTATCTCATTGTGGTCTTAATTTGCATCTCTCTAATAGCTAGTGAAGCTGAACATTTTTTCATGTGTTTCTTGGTCATTTGTATTTCCTCTTCAGAGAACTGTCTTTTCATATCTTTTGCCCATTTTATAATTGGGCTGTCTGTACTATTGTCATTGAGTTGTAGGATTTCTTTGTATATGCAAGATATCAGTCTTTTGTCAGATACATGGTTTCCAAAAATTTTTTCCCATTGAGTTGGCTGCCTCTTTACCTTTTTGAGAAATTCCTTTGAGGTGCAGAAACTTCTAAGCTTGAGGAGTTCCCATTTATCTATTTTCTCTTTTGTTGCTTGTGCTTTGGGTGTAAAGTCTAGGAAGTGGCCTCCTAATACAAGGTCTTGAAGATGTTTTCCTACATTATCTTCCAGGAGTTTTATGGTACTTTCTTTTATATTGAGATCTTTGGTCCATTTTGAGTTAATTTTTGTGTATGGGGTGAGGTAGGGGTCCTCTTTCATTCTTTTGGATATGGATATCCAACTCTCCCAGCCCCATTTGTTGAAAAGACCATTATGGCTCAGTTCGGTGACTTTGGGGGCCTTATCAAAGATCAGTCGGCCATAGATCTGAGGGTCTATCTCTGAATTCTCAATTCGATTCCATTGATCTATATGTCTATCTTTGTGCCAGTACCATGCTGTCTTGGCAACTGTGGCTTTATAATAAGCTTCAAAGTCAGGGAGTGTAAGTCCTCCCACTTCGTTTTTCTTTTTTAGAGTGTCTTTAGCAATTCGAGGCATCTTCCCTTTCCAAATAAATTTGATAACTAGCTTTTCCAAGTCTGCAAAGTAGGTTGTTGGAATTTTGATTGGGATTGCATTGAATCTGTAGATGAGTTTGGGTAGAATTGACATCTTAATGACATTTAGCCTTCCTATCCATGAACATGGAATATTTTTCCATCTTTTAAGGTCCCCTTCTATTTCTTTTAGTAGAGTTATGTAGTTTTCTTTATATAGGTCTTTTACATCTTTGGTTAAGTTGATTCCTAGGTACTTGATTTTTTTTAGTTGCTATTGAAAATGGTATCTTTTTCTTGAGTGTCTCTTCAGTTTGTTCATTTCTAGCATATAGAAACATTACTGACTTATGTGCATTAATCTTGTATCCCGCTACTTTGCTAAATTTGTTTATTAGCTCTAGTAGGTGTATCGTTGATTTCTCAGGGTTTTTCTAGATATAAGATCATATCATCTGCAAACAATGACAGTTTTACTTCTTCTTTTCCAATTTGGATGCCTTTTATTTCTTTGTCTTGCCGGATTGCCCTGGCTAGCACTTCCAGCACAATGTTGAATAACAGTGGTGACAGCGGGCATCCTTGTCTTGTTCCTGATCTTAGAGGGAGGGCTTTCAGTCTCTCACCATTGAGTACTATGCTGGCTGTGGGTTTTTCATATATGCTCTTTATCATGTTGAGGAAGTTTCCTTCAATTCCTACCTTTTGAAGTGTTTTATCAAAAAGGGATGTTGGATTTTGTCAAATGCTTTTTCAGCATCTATTGAGATGATCAATTGATTTTTTCCTTTCGAGTTTTTAATGTGTTGTAATACATTGATTGTTTTTCTGATGTTGAACCATCCTTGCATGCCTGGAATGAACCCCACTTGGTCATGGTGTATGATTTTTTTAATGTGTCTTTGGATTCGATTTGCAAGTATTTTGTTGAGGATTTTTGCATCTATATTCATTAGGGAGATTGGCCGGTAGTTTTCCTTTTTTGTAGCATCTTTGCCTGGTTTGGTATTAGATTGATGTTAGCTTCATAAAATGAGTTAGGTAGTGTTCCATTTTTTTCAATGTTTTGAAAGAGTTTGAGTAAGATTGGTGTCAGTTCTTTCTGGAAAGTTTGGTAGAATTCCCCTGTGAAGCCATCTGGCCCTGGGCATTTATTTGTGGGAAGATTTTTGATGACTGATTGGATCTCTTTGCTTGTGATGGGTTGGTTGAGGTCTTCTATTTCTTCTCTGGTCAGTCTAGGTTGTTCATATGTTTCCAGGAAATTGTCCATTTCTTCTACATTATCCAGTTTGTTGCCATACAGTTGTTCATAATATCCTCTTATAATTTTTTTAATTTCTTCAGGATCTGCAGTTATGTCACCTTTTTCATTCATTATTTTGTTTATATGGGTCTTCTCTCTTTTTGATTTTGTCAGTCTAGCTAGGGGCTTGTCAATCTTGTTGATCTTCTCAAAGAACCAACTTTTGGTGATATTTATCCTTTCTATTGTTTTTTTGTTCTCTATGTCATTTATTTCTGCTTTAATCCTTGTTATTTCTTTTCTTGTACTTGGTTTAGGATTGGTTTGCTGTTCATTTTCTAGCTTCTTCAGTTGATCCATTAGTTCTTTGATTTTGGCTCTTTCTTCCTTTTTAATATATGCGTTTAGTGCTATAAATTTCCCCCTTAGCACTGCTTTTGCTGCATCCCATAGGTTTTGGTATGTTGTGTTCTCATTTTCATTCGTCTCTATATATTTAGCAATTTCTCTTGCTATTTCTTCTTTAACCCACTGATTGTTTAGGAGTGTGTTGTTTAACCTCCAGGTATTTGTGAATTTTCTAAGTCTCTGATGGTTATTGACTTCTAATTGTATTCCATTGTGGTCAGAGAATGTGCTTTGAATAATTTCAATCTTTTTAAATTTATTGAGGCTTGTTTTATGTCCCAGCTCACTCACTAAGTTTTAACTCTCAGAAACTTAAAGCCAACAGAGTGTTCCTATGCCAGACAAGTCTTAAAACCCAGAGCTAACAGCCTTTTTAAGATCAGATGCAGCTCCATTCCCCATGCTGTTGACTCCCCCTTTCAATATGAACAAGTTAGGATGCTCACTACCTAGACATCCCTGAAGATAGAGAAAGGGATTAAGTGAGAGGAAGGGATAGCAACCAACAAGATGAGATTTAACAAAGGTCCATGAATACTGAAACTATATATATTAGATGCTGGGGTGTTGGAATAGCTGGAAGGAGGTAAATGACATGGTGGAACTGTAACCTATAACGTCCTTTGAAATTTGCTCTTAGCTACTCATTGACTTTTGCTTTGGAAGTCTTCACCTTTGTGTATATACCCTACATTGCATAATAAGGAAAGAACTGTAACTGTGGAACTGTATCCCATAACAATTTTTGAAATTACCTATATAACTGCCTGTTGAGCTGTACATTTTACAAGGATGGAAATAGCTGAAGTTGTGGAACTATGATCCATGACATTATTTGAAATTTGCTAACTACTTGTTAAATCATACTTTGAAAGTTATCACTGTTATGGATATATATTAAAGTTCACAATAAAAAATGCATTTAAAAAAATAGAGTACAGAGGACATGAGACTGGGGAGGGGGGACTCCTGGTGACCTTGGCAACAGCAGGACTTCCTAAAGAAAATGTAATGTGCAGCAAGAGTTCAAGGCCTCATCTTCAAGATGAAAATGGAAGCAATTTAATTTTAAATCACATTAAACCTCCTTGGCATGATGTGGTGGACACTGGAGTCTCCTCCCTATCATTCCACTCCTCCCCTATTATGATTTGGGTGGGATTAATCAGAACCTCAAATCCAAGGCCAATCTGGAAAACCAATCCCATTTTCCTTGCCATAGTTGTTATTTCAAGTATAGAGATAAGACCCAGAGCTAAGCAATTAGCACATTGTATTTTTCTGGCTAGAACATTTGATCCATTGGGGAGTCCAATAGAATGAAGCATAGGGTTTATTTTTTCATGACTGGGAGAAGTCTTCTCCCTCCATCAGCTGCAGCCAAGAGGAGCTGTTAGAAATTGTCATAACACTACAAGGGAAGCCTACCTTCTCTTCTTGAAAAGAGTGCCAGAGAATCACAGAGAACTAAAGCTATGGATCTGATGAGTGTCTGGATCAAACTCATCCTGATGTCCACATGACAGCTAGATGTTAGAAAACTGTCCTCATTGTTTAGTCATGCCTGAGTGGTTGTTTTTCCTACTTGCAATAAAATGTGCTTACTGAAAAAAAAAAAAAGGCAAAAAAGGGTGTGGAATACAAGGAGTAAAATCTCAAGAAATTAAATTCCAGTAAGCAAAGGACCACCCCCCCATTAAAAAATTATTGTGGTAATGTACATATAACCCAAAATTACCATTTTTAACCACTTTCAAGCATACAATTCAGTGGCATTAAGTACATTCAAAATGTTGTGCTACTATCACCATTATCCATTACAAATTTTTCCATCATCCCTAACAGAAACTCTACACCCATTAAACATTAACTCCTCATCCCCTCCCCTACCCCTGGTAACCTATAATCTACTTTTTATCTCTATGAATTTGCACATTCTAGTTATTTAATATAAGTGAAATCATACAATATTTGTCCTTTTGTGTCTGGCTTATTTCACTCAACATGATATTTTCAATGTTCATCCATGTTGTCACATGGATCAGAACATTATTTTTTTATGGCTGAAAATATTCCATTGCATGTATGTACCACTCATACAAGTATCTACTCATCTGTTTATGGACACTAGGGCTGTTTCCATCTTTTGGCTATTGTGAATAATGCTGCTATGGACGTTGATGTACAAATACCTGTTTGAGTCCCTGCTTCCAATTTTTAGAAGTATATCCCTAGAAGCGGGAACATGGCCAGGCCATATGGTAATTCTTTAACTTTTTGAGGAACTGCCACAGTGGCTGCACCATTTTACATTCCTACCAACGATGTATGAGGGTTCTTATTTCTCCACATCCTTGTCAAGACTTATTTTCCATTAAAAAAAAAAATCATAGCCAGCAACTAATAGAATCAAGTATCTAGAAATAAATATAATCAAGGATGTAAAGGACCTGTGTGCACACACATGCACAAAAAACCCTATAAAACATTACTAAAAGAAATCAAGGAAGACTTAAATAGGTGGAAAGACATTCTGTGTTTATGGATAGGAAGGCTAAATGTCGTTAAGATGTCAGTTCTACCCAAATTGGTCTACAGATTCAATGCAATACCAATCAAAACTCCAACAACCTATTTTGCAGACCTGGGAAAGTTTTAGTTATCAAATTTATTTGGAAGGGAAAGGGGCCTTGAATAGTCAAAAACATCCTAAAAAAGAACAAAATGGGAGGGTTTACACTTCCTGACTTTAAAGCTTATTATAAAGCTACAGTGGTCAAAACAGCATGGTATTGGCACAAAGATATATTGATCAATGGAATCAAACTGGAGAATTCAGAAATAGACCGTAAGATCTACGGTCAATTGATTTTTGACAAGGCCCCCAAATCCACTGAACTGGGACAGAATAGTCTCTTTAATAAATGGAACTGGGAGAACTGGATATCCATATCTAAAGGAATGAAAAAGGGTCCCTACCTCACATTATATACAAAAATTAACTCAAAGTGGATAAAAGACCTAAATATAAGAACCAGTACCATAAAACTCCTCAAGAAAAATATACATAAACATCTTCAAGATCTAGTGATAGGAGGTAGCTTCTTAGACTTATACCCAAAGCACAAACAACAAAAGGAAAAAAATAGATAAATGGGAACTCCTCAAGATTGAATACTTCTGTGCTTCAAAGGACTTTGTCAAAAAGGTGAAGAGACAACCAGCTCAATGGAAGAGAATATTTGATAACCATTTATCTGATAAGGGTTTGATATCTGGCGTACATATGAGAATCTTACAATTCAACAATAAAAAGACAAAGATGGGAAAAAGATACGGATAGACATTTTTCCAAAGAGGAAATACAAATGGCTAAAAGCACATGAAAAGATGTTTATCTTCATTAGCTATTAGGGAAAAGCAAATCAAAACCACAATGAGATATCATCTCACACCTATAAGAATGGTCTCTATTAAACAAACAGGAAACTTACAAATGTTGGAGAGGATGTGGAGAAACAGAAACACGTATTCACTGCTGGTGGGAATGTAAAATGGCACAGCCACTGTGGAAGACAGTTTGGCAGTTCCTCAGTAAACTAAATATTGAGTTGCCCTATGACCCAGCAATTCCGCCACTCGATATATACTCAGAGATCTGAAAGCAGGGACACAAACAGACATTTTCACACTGATGTTCATAGCAGCATTGTTCACAATTGCTAAAAGATGGAAACAATCCTGGGTCACATCTCCATGGAAATGAGTGTATAAACAAAATATGGTACATCCATATGATGGACAGTTATGCACAATAAGAAGGAATGAGGTCCTGAAGCATGCAACAACATGGGTGAAACTTGAGGAGATATGCTGAGGGAAATAAGCCAGACACAAAAGGTCAGATATTGTATGATTTCACTAACAGGAACGAACTACACTATGTAAACTCAGAGTCTTAAAATGTAGAATATAGGGTACTAGAGATAGACAGAAGCTAGAGAAGGGGGACTGATTACCTAATATGGACAGAATTGTTAACGAGGTTGAACTTAAATGTTTGGGAATGGATAGAGGTGAGAGGTGATGGTAGCTCGTATTTGGGATTATAAGTAATAGTGCTGTATTGTAGGTGAATTTGATTGAAAGGAGTTGTTTAAGTCATGTGTGTCACCGATTAATATAAATACAATATAAATATATACAAATATAAATTAGTTCTTGCATGAGCTAAAAAAGAAAGTTACCATAAGGAAATAAAGGAAGGGAAAATAGTTGCAGTTAGAAATTCTTATTGACAATAACAGCTAAGGAGAATACAAATACCTAGTTGCCTGGGAACATGTGGGAAAAACTAAAAGCATATTTGAATGCATGGGTCCAGAATTTGTATTCACAGAAAATAAGTGGCACTGTTGTTATTTCTTTCTAATAACAATACCTTAGTAAAAAAAAAAAAAGGCTAATTAAAAAAATAGCCATTCTAGTGGGTATGAAGTTGTATCTCATGGTGATTTTGATTTGCACTTTCCTAGTAGTGAATGATATTGAGCATCTTTTCATGTGCTTATTGGCCATTGGTGTATCTACTTTGGAGAAGTCCTTTGCCCATTTTTTTTTTAATTCAGTTTTATTGAAATATATTCACAAACCATACAGTCATCCATGGTATACAATCAACTGTTCACAGTATGATCATATAGTTATGCGTTCATCACCACAATCTGTTTCTGAACATTTTCCTTACATCAGAAAGAATCAGAATAAGAATAACAAATAAAAGTGAAAAGAGAATACCCAAACCATCCCCTCATCCCACCCTATTTGTCATTTAGTTTTTTTTTTTTTTTTTTTTGGGGTGAATTTTCTGTTACACTTTTTTTTTTTTTTTTTTTTTTTTAGGATGCTATACTTTGTATTTTTTTTTTTTTTTAAATTCAGTTTTATTGAAATATATTCACAAACCATACAGTCATCCATGGTATACAATCAACTGTTCACAGTATGATCATATAGTTATGTGTTCATCACCACAATCTATTTCTGAACATTTTCCTTACATCAGAAAGAATCAGAATAAGAATAAAAAATAAAAGTGAAAAGAGAATACCCAAACCATCCCCCCATCCCACCCTATTTGTCATTTAGTTTTTACTCCCATTTTTCTACTGATTTTTTTTCAATTTTTTAACTTTGTTTATCAAAAAATTAAAAACAAACAGGCAAACAACAACCAAAAAAACCCCACAACATTTCAAACAAAGCAATGGATTAAGGAAAACAAATAACCTAAAATAACTACTTTGCTTCCAATATGTTCCTACCATACCCCAAGAAAATTAATAAACCATGTCCAAACAGAGGAGTAAGAAAAACAAATAATCTAAAATAACTACATTGCTTCCAACATGTTCCTACCATACCCCAAGAAAATTAACAACCCCTAAGAAAACAAAGGAATAAGAGAAAAAAAAAACCTAAAATAACTCTATTGCTTCCAACATGATCTTACTATATCCAAGAAAGTTTACAAACCATAATCATTCCTGAGCATTCCCATAACATTGAGATTACCCTCCATAGTTTATCTGTTCTTATTAGATTATCATTCCCCCTCCACTAATTGGTATCTCTAGGTCCCGTACATTCTACAGTATAAAACATTGTACATTTTTCACAGAATTCACATTAGTGGTAACATACAATATCTCTCTTTTTGTGCCTGGCTTATTTTGCTCAGCATTATGTCTTTTTTTTTTTTTTTTTCCTTCAATCTTCATTTTATTGAGATACATTCACATACCACGCAGTCACACAAAACAAATCGTACTTTCGACTGTTCACAGCACCACCACATAGCTGCACATCCATCACCCAAATCAATCCCTGACACCCCCACTAGCACACACACAAGAATAACAAGAATAATAATTAGAGTGAAAAAGAGCAACTGAAGCAAAAAAGAACACTGGGTACCTTCGTCTGTCTGCCTCCCTCCCCCATCCCTCCACTCATCCATCCATAAACTAGACAAAGTGGAGTGTGGTCCCCATGGCCCTCCCAATCCCCTCGTCACCCCCCATAAGCTACATCTTTACACAACTGTCTTCGAGATTCATGGGTTCCGGGCCGTAGCCCGACAGTTCCAGGTATCCACCACCAGCTACCCCAACTCTCCAGAACCTAAAAAGGGTTGTCTAAAGTGTGCGTAAGAGTGCCCACCAGAGTGACCTCCCGGCCCCCTCCGGACTCCCTCTGCCACCGAAGCCCATCCCATCCCCCCCCACATCCCCCCTTCGGTCAAGAAGATGCTCCCCGTCCCACAATGCCAGGTCCACACTCCTCCCCAGGAGTCACACTCCACGTTGCCAGGGAGATTCACTCCCCCGGGTGTCTGATCCCACGCAGGGGCCTTTGCCCATTTTTAAAATGAGTTGTCATTTTGTTGTTGAGTTGTAGAAGCTCTTTATATATTCTGGATATCAAACCCTTATTAGAAATATGGTTTCCAATATTTTCTTCATTTTTTAGTCTTTTCACTTTCTTGATGGTGTGATGAACCCTTCTTAAATAAGCAGAAACAGTCAGTTTTTCTCCTCTCTGGGGATATGTGCCAAGTGTTGGCATGGGCAGATAAAGGATTGGGTTCTGACAAGGGGACTGTGCTAGGGAATTAGAAAGTAGTGAAGCTTTTCAAGGCCCAGTGGGTTGGTGTGACAGACAGAAAACTGGAGGACCCTCAAATGCATGACTGGAATAAAGTATCTAAAATTAAGAAATATTTTGCTGAGCTTAACAATATCCTGGATGCAGAAGAAAAGATTAATGAATTTAAAAATCAATTTAACAGAAATTATCCAAACTGAAGCATGGAGAGAAAAAGGAGGGGAAAAATAATATGGAGTACTATCAGATATTATCAAATTGTCAAACACAGTTATAATTGGAGTTCTATAATTATAGGGAGCCGGAACAGCATAGATGTAATATTCAAAGAGATAATGTCTGACAAATTAAAAAAAAAAAAATCATGAAAACATTAACCCATAAGATTCAAGAAACTCATAAAAGCCCAAACAGGATAAATTGAGAAAATCCCCTCTAGTAATGTCATAGTCAAACTCCTGAAAACCAAGATAAAGAGAATACCTTTAAGGCAGCCACAGAAGAAAGGATATCTGAACTTGAAGGGAATAAAAAAATTTTAAGACTGTCCTGTAATCAGGAACCATTGAAACCAGGAGACAATAGAACAACATTTTCAAAGTGCTGAAAGAAATTAATCTGCAAACCTGGAATTCTATACCTTTTGAAAATATCTTTTAAAACATCAAGGTAATATGAAAACACTGTCAGCTAAAACAAAACAAAAGAAAAAATGGAGAAAATTTATTACAGAAAATCCACACTACAAAAAATATTAAAGTAAGTGCTACAGGTTGAAGGGAAATTTTTCTGACGGAAGCTTGAAACTGCAGGCTATTGACTATTTAGAATGACATTAACAGTAATATGTTTTAACAATGAGGAAATAAAATATACGACAATAGCACAAAGAGTGCGGGGATAAATGGAATTACACTGTTGTGAGATTCTTACATTGTATATGAAGAGGTTAAATACTAAGTCACGGTACACTGCTATAAGTTAAGGAAATATATAGTGATCTCTAGAGAAACCAATAAAAACACAAAAAAAAAGCCAATAAAAGGAGAAAAATATAATAACAAAAATTCTATTTAATTAATCCCAAAGAAGGTGGGTAAGGGAGAACAAAGAAACAAAGAAAAGATTGGACAGAAAATTCATAGCAAGATGGTAGCTAAAATCCCATGATACCAGTAATTACATTAAATGCAAGTGCACTGATCATTAAAATTAAAAAGCAGAGATTGTCTAAGTAGATTTTTTTAAAGATCCAACTATATGCAGTTTACAAGAGACATTTTAAACAAAAGGACACAGATGTTGAGATTTGAGAAAACATATTACTATGGGCATTAGTTTCCCATTTCTGCCCTAACAAATTACCACAAACTTGGTGACTTAAAACAACCCAAATCTGTTATCATTCTATAGGATACAAGTGCAACACGGGTCTCACTGGGCTAAAATCAACTTACTGGTAGGTCTGTGTTCCTTTCTGAGGGCCCTAGAGGAGAAGCTATTTCCTTGCGCTTTCCACCTTCTGAAGGCTGCCCATATTTCTTGGCTCTTGGAGCTCTCCCTCCAACTTCAAAACCAACAGCGTTGCATCTCTCTGCTTTTTCTCCATAGTCACAACTTCCTCAGGTTCTCCTCTTCTGTCCCCTCTTCCACTTTGAAGGATCCTCATGATTATCTTGAGCTCACCTGTATAATCCAAGATACTATCCCCATCTCAAGATCCTTAATTTAATTACACCTGCACAGTCCCTTTTCCATGCAAGATAACATATTTACAGGTTCTGGGAATACTTTTGGGGCAGGGGGAAGTATCAGTCTGCCCCTATATCATGGGAACCATAACCAGAAGAAAGCTGATGTGACTAGATTAATATCAAATAAGGCAGACTTTAAGACTCCTTAAAGTGCTCCCAGATATATTTTTCATAATGATAAAAGTGATCAGTTCAACAGGAAGACATAACAATCCTATAAATTTGACAATTTAAATGAAACAAATTCCTTGAAAACAAACCACAATGCATTGAAACTGACACATAAAAATAATAGGACATAGAGATAGCCCATAATTAAAATTTTTCTTAAAACAAAACCAAAAAAAACCTCTCAGCCGAACTGGCTTAACTAGTGTATTTTACTGGACATGTAAGGAAGAAATGATAGTAATCTTAGCAAAACTCTTTCAGAGCATAGAAGAAGGAACACTTTCCAACTAGATCCTGCCATCAGCTGTGGGTTGGACTGGATCCCTAAGTTGCTATAGTTTGGGATTTTTGTTCTTTTCATCCAAGATTGATCGTAAGCTACCCTGACCCTGGCTGCTTCATCTGGGCGTCTGAGCCTTCTTCAACACTGACCCTATACTATGGGGATACAGGAGACCACAGCAGGAAAGTGAAGGCCTTGGGGGAAGACAGACTGGAAGGCTGGGAGTGACTCAGAGGTCAGGCTGGTGGCTGGGATAACCTTCAGCAGGAGGGTCTCTTGGGTGCTGAATTGCTGGGCTGGAGGGTCCCTTGGTTGGAAGCCCTTTGGCTAAAGAGTCACTTGATGGTGAGTCCTCTGACTATTGGGCCCCTTGGCTGCCTGCAATAGTGCAGGAGGAAAGGATGGAGGTTGGACCAGGGTGGGACAACGGAGAAGGGAGAGATGGTTGGATTCTGGATATGATTTTAAAATTCCAGGATAAGGACAGTCTGGCAATTCCCTGAGGAATTTCCTGGCTCTGCACCCAGGCTCAGGATGACCGGCCTTCCCACATCCGGATAAAGGTGGGAGAGGAGACCTGACTGCCAGCTCAGCCAGGCTGGGGGCCAGACTCTCCCCTCCCCAGAGCCTTTGACTCTGCCTGCTCCCATGCCCGGCTTGAAGAGGAGAGACAGCAAGGGCCCTGCCCTCCCAGCCCCTGGCTTCAATCTCCCCAGGTCCAGGGGTGAGGGGGTTTGCCCTGCCCAGGAGGTGAAGGGCATTGCTGAGTCCACTATCTTATCAGAGACGCAAACACATAGCAAGAGTTACGGTCAAGGTCACAAGTTCTTGCACTCAGCAAACACTCCCCGAGGCCAGTTGGGCTGGCCCTGGGCTGGGCAGATGCAGGGCACACAATGGTGACTGGGACTTCCCTGATCCTGTCGTCATGGAATCTGGGAGGAAATGGAATATCTCCAAATACTGACAGCCTGGAGTGGGCAGGGTTGCGGTGGAGGAATCCTGGGGCAGAGGGGTCGGGGCAGGGATGGGGAAGGACACAGAGGCCAACCTGAACCATCTCTCCCTTCTCCATTGTCCCACCCTGGTCCAACCTCCATCCTTTCCCCCTGCACTATTGCAGGCAGCCGAGGGGCCCAATAGTCGGAGAACTCACCATCAAGTGACTCTTTAGCCAAAGGGCATCCAACCAAGGAACCCTCCAGCCCAGCAATTCAGCACCCAAGAGACCCTCCTGCTGAAGGTTATCCCAGCCACCAGCCTGACCTCTGAGTCACTCCCAGCCTTCCAGTCTGTCTTCCCCCAAGGCCTTCACTGCTGTGGTCTCTTGTATCCCCAGGAGGAGGGTTTCCCAAAGGAGGTGATGGCTTAACTGATACCTGAAAGATCAGCAGGAATTAGTACAAGACTGGGGAAAGAGGGAGCAGCTTAGGCTATGATGTAGAGGTAAGAGAGGACATTCATTCATTCATTCATTCATTCTCTCCACAAATTTCCCAAGCCTGGAACCCGAAAGATGAGCAGTTGAACAGGGAATGCTCCAGGCAGACAGAACTGCATGTGCCAAGGTCCTGAAATGATAATTTTGAAAAACAGAAGGCCTGGGTGGGCTGAATCCTAAAGCATGAAAGGGGGAAAGTGGCATGTGGAAGAAGTGAGGACAGCCAGTGGTCCGATCCCATCAGGCTTTGTAGGGCGCTGCGAGTCCCTAAAGGTGTGTAGGGTCTCAACTTCTGTTCAAATTCCCTTTTAAACCCACTTAATATGCACCATCCATTTTATAGTCTGCCCCCCACCCCTTCCTCAGGAAAATGTGTTTTTTTGTTTGTTTGTTTGTTTTTCTCAATCCTGACCGTTTATTGCTCTCAGAAAAGTGTCTACAAGATCTGTAGGTGCCCTGGGCTCAGGGAAATCTTGCATTATTGCGGTAAATGGATGGAGTCTCGCTTGCCTTCTTCTAGTGAGTTGTGCTAGTTTGCTGCTTAATTTGGAGGCAAAGGAAAGGGAGGAACTTGCCCTTCAGGCTGAAACAGTCTCGGTCACAGTCCACGCGGTCTACACCCAAGGGTGCCAAAGGCACTGGGACACATCCCGCTTTATTTGGATCCTGCCTGTGGTGGGAGCCTCTGTGTGCACCTCCCAAAGGCAGGGGTTGGTATTGCTTGGATGGACCATAAAAGAATAATCTGCATGAGCACAGGCCCCCAAAGACTCAGAGCTTGGCTACCATCTGAAGACTGAGTCATCATGGGGGCTGGTAAAAATATTTAATCTTCAGTCTGGCCTGGACTTTGATAAATGGGAATGGACAAGGCCATGGGGCTGCAGCAGGGTCAGGTCAGACCAGGAAGTCCCTTTAAGGGATGGGTGTTGGCGGTTCTGGGGTTGTGGGAAGGGGCTGGGGCCACTCGGGGGGCTCAGGCGCCCCAGCGTGAAAGGAAGCAGGGACTCGACTTTTGTTTTGGTGACTTTCACGAAGCACAGCTGAGGGCCAGCCTGGCTGTGACGGTGAATAGAAAATAAAGGGTCTGGCCCTTCCCTAAACCGCTCGATAACCCCAAAGGTCCTCTCTGGTCTGGACGGTTTCAGGAATCAAAAAAGAGGCACATCCTGACACGCTGAAAGAGCACACATCACCTCCGTGACACTCCTGCCTCAAGCACATGTCCTGAATCTCATTGTGCGGCACCGTCAGCGAATCCAAATGAGGGAGATGCTACAAAATATCAACTAAGACCTTCCAAAATGCCCAGGTCACGAAAGACAAGGAGAAACCGAGGAATCATTACAGATTGGAGGAGACTAAGGAGATGTCACAACTAAATGCAAAGTTGGATCCTGAATTGGATCCTGGACAAGGAAAAGGACCAGGAAAACCTGGGGAAATGTAAATATATTCTCTAGATGAGTTAGTGTCATATCAATGTCAATTTCCTGAATTTGAATATTGGTAAGGGGGCCTTCTGTCTCCAACTTATTCTCAAATGATTCAGCCAAAATTAAAAGAAAAAAATACAGAGAGAGAAAGGGAGGACAAATATGGCAAAGGGAGGTGAAAGCGAGGCAGGTGTTCATTTTACTACCCTCATAAGTTTTGTAAGCTTGAAATGTTCCAAACTAAAAAGTAGAAAGTTAAAATGAAATAAAAAAGGAAGAAAGGTGAATAAGAGAAGACAAGGCAGAAAGCAGAGAAGGACAGCATCTGAGTTTGGCAAAGGTTTGCACAGTAAAACAGGTCAGGCACCAGTGACAGCGCCTCGGTCTCCCCGTCTGTAACTTAGGCTGTGGGGTCCCTAATCTTCACAGACATGATCCTCATATGTACCCCACCCTGTACACTTTGAGGGGAGAGGCTTTTGGGCAAGGATGGAGGGGCTGGGGCTAGCAAAGGGCACCCAAGGAGTCCCCACTGACCGAGACTTCTCGAGGACCCATCCAGTGCTCTGGGTTTATTGGTAAATATTCCCAACCACTGGTGAGACCATCCTGTTCAACACTGAATGTTGTTCACTCAGTCCTACTGTGCATCTGAAGGGCACTGTCCTCAGTGCTGTGTGTACAGCAGCAAATAAAACCAAGTCTCCATCTTCCTCTTAGTGGGCAGGGCAGACAACAAGTCAATACAAATAAAAGGCAAGGTCAAGTTGGGATAAGTGGGATGAACAAGGTACGGTAAGGGGATGGAGCGTGATGGGGCTGCAGTATTACAGGGAGGCCTCTCAGAAGGGGTGACATTTGAGCTGAGACCTGAAGAAGGTGACAGCAGAGCCATGCATATCTCTGGGGAAGAGGGTACCAGGCAGAAGGAGCTGAAAGTGCAAAGGCCCCAAAGCAGGAATGACCTTGGCCTGCACAAAACAGAGCAGGGAGACCATTGCCAGCAGAACCATGGTAGGGACTGAGGCAGGAGAGCCAATATGGGGCCAGATCTTGCAGGGCCTGGAAACCCCAGGGATGACTGGGGAGTTTATTCTGAGCAGGAAGGGAAGCCTTTGGGGGACTGTAAGCAGAGGAGCGACAAGCCGTTTTACACATGCAGCTCGGAGAGATGGCGCTGACCCAGTGGGCACGTGGACTCCCTGAAAGGGCAGTCGGCCTGCATGGCCCTGTGCCGTCTCCGCTCGTGGGTTTCCTGGAGCAGGCTGGGTCCTGTGGGGAGGTGCTCAGGCTGTCTAGCAGCTTTGACTTTCCCAAGTGACCTGCTCCAGAGAAGAAGGGCATCGCCAAGGCAATTATCTTATCAGAGACACCCACACCTGCTCCTGCAGGTGCCCACCCCATGAGGCCAGCCCAGCCCTTGACTGCTGCCGGCAGAGGTCCTTGCCTAGGGGTCTCGGAGGGGCTTCCCAGACCTCAAGCCTGGCACCGAGCTCAGGCCAGGACTCTCGGATACATCTGTGCCCAACTCTGCACAGCAGCCTCCCCGGCTGGGCAGGTTGGGGTGGGGGCAGGGGAGTGGTGGGGAGCTGTGCTGGCTGCATCTGGGTGTGCACAGTGCCTCTGGGACCCTTCTCTAACCCCTGTGAGCCTCAGTTTCCCCTCCTGCACTATAGAAATGATGGTGTCACTCTCTTAGGTGTTTGCTACAAGGAACTGTGAGGTCATACGCACCGTGCCAGGCATCACTTGGCATGGCTGCTGGAAAGTTTGGAGTTTTTCATTAGTGGCACCACGTGAGAGCCACTTGATCATGGAAACCTTAGGCAGAGTCTTTAACCTCTCCTTGCCTCAGTTTTCTCATCTGTACAATGGGGGCTGATAAGACACAACTTTACAGGGTGTTTGAAGAGCTAACAAAACAAGTAGAATAAAGCCCGCAAGGCAGAGCCCAATAGATAGGAAGCTCTCAGTAAATGGCAAAAGCCATGAGAGGGCCTGTCACGAGTACCCCAGGTGACCAGGTGTGTGCTCTGGGGACCAAGAGCCCACACTCCGCTGCCAGCCCACCTGGCTCTGAGTCCTGACTCGATCACGTCTTAGCCTGGGGACCATGGACAGCGACTTAACCCCTCTGTGCCTCATCTGGAAAGTTTCTCCTTCTGTAAAGGAGGGATAAGAACAGAGCCCACCTCAAAACGTTGTTGGGAGGCTGAAGAAGTTAATCCCCCAAGCCCTTGGCACAGTGCCTGACACATAACCAGAATGGTGTGTTTGCTACTCTCGTTGTAGTTACTATGGCTTTTTCCAGTGTCCATCAGTTCCCTGACCCCAGCTGCAAGGTGAGGGGAACCTCCTGGGATCGGGGCAGGTTGGGGCAGCCCAGGAGGGAAGGCACCAGTCACCTAGGCCTGGAGGTCACCCCAAGGAGCCCCGTAATCAGCTGTAATCAGGCCAGCCCTGCTCCACCCCCTCCTTCCCTGGGTATATCAGGGCTGAGCCAGACTCCAGGCTCCTACTAGGCAGTGGAGGGCAGCTGCACCAGCACCATGGGGAAGGCGGTGAGTGGGACCTGGGGCTGGGGGGCTGGGTCAGGGGTTCCACTGGGATCTGATGCCTCCTTGCCTCCTCCCACCCCCAGGAGAATTACGAGCTGTACTCAGTGGAGCTGGGTCCCGGCCCTGGTGGGGACATGGCAGCCAAGATGAGTAAGAAGAAGGCAGGCAGCGGTGGGGGCAAGAGGAAGGAGAAGCTGGAGAACATGAAGAAGGAGATGGAGATCGTAAGCATGGGGGTGGTGGTGGGGAGCGGGGGACGGGTGCTGGGCAAGGGGTGGGTGTGGGGTGCTGGCGAGAGCCAGAGATCGAGCGCCCTGCCCTCTCCACCCAGAATGACCACCAGCTGTCAGTGGTGGAGCTGGAGCAGAAATACAAGACTAGTGCGACCAAGGTGAGCTGGGGACAGGGGTGAGGGCGTGAACAGCGAGGGGACAGGGAAGAGAGGGAGAGAGAGAGACAAGGGGGAGAGACACACGGAGGGGTGTGTGTATCTATATATAGAGAGAGACAGAAAGGCAGAAAGAGACAGAGAGACTAGGGAGAATGAGCATTAGAGAGAAAGGGACAAATACAGAGCAAGAATAAGACAAACAGATGAAAAGACACAGGGAGACAGATAAGGGAGAGAGAAACAGGGGCAAAGGGACAAGAGGGAGATACAGACAGAAAGATGAGAGAGGAGAGAGAGAGAGACAGAAAGACAAAGGAGAGAAGCAGAGAGACAGTAGGAGAGAGAAAAGAAGGGGCTGAGGCAGGCAGAGATGGGAAAAGAGAGACAGAGAAAGAAAGAGGGGAAAGGGGTCAGAGACAGAAGTGACCCCTGCTGAGGGGTGTGTGGTGACAGGAAAGCCCTTCTAGCACCCACAACTCCATCCCCACTGCCCCCCAGGGCCTGTCGGCAAGCCTGGCAGCTGAGCTGCTGTTGCGGGATGGGCCCAACGCGCTGAGGCCACCGAAGGGTACCCCGGAGTATGTCAAGTTTGCGCGGCAGCTGGCGGGAGGTCTGCAGTGCCTCATGTGGGTGGCCGCGGCCATCTGCCTCATTGCCTTCGGCATCCAGGCCAGCGAGGGTGACCTCACCACTGATGACAATGTGAGTGGTGGGAGCAGGGGGCAGACATGGGATACAGAGACTGGGGGGACAGAGGGACTCAGGACATGGGGGACATAGGATGGGGATGCAGAGACAAGGAGATGCAGTCCCAGGACATGGGCCATGGGTGATGAAGGACACTGGGGCACGGGACAGAGCCAAGGACACAGGTCACAGGGAACACAGGGGACATTGAGAATGAGTTCCAGATATGGGGAACAACGGATGGGATATAGAAACATGGAAGTTCAATACCTTAGACCTGGACTTGGGAAATGGGACATGAGGACATGGGACTCACCAAGGACATGAGGGACCTTGGGACTCAGACATGGGACATAAGGACACGGGGACACAAGGGGCATGAGATTCAGAGCCCAGGACATGGAGTGATATAAGACATTAGACATGGAAGCACAGGGTCAGAGAGGATATGGAGATGTGGGACAAGGAGACGTTGGACATATGACAGTGGTCAGAGAGGGAGCACGGGGACGCAGGGACACGTTGTGACACTGGACAGGGGCTTGAAAAGTCATAGGACAAGTGGCATGGAGACATAGGATGGGGAGTCAGGGGTACGGAGACATGGGGAGACATTGGACACAGGGATTTGGGACATGGGGACACTGGTCATGGAGGACCCAGAATGTGAACCATGAGGTATAATGCACACAAACAGAAATGAGGCCACGAGGACAAAGGAACTACTGGACACAGGAGACACAGATGATGGCACACAGATCGTGCAACACACCGACTATGAAACTTGGGACAGAGGGAATGCAAGACATGGGAGCTCGAGTGCATAAAGGACAGTGGATATGGGGAAGACAAGACTTGGGGGACACAGAAAAAGGGAACACATGAGACCAAGGTACACGGGGCACAAGTCACAAACATGGGGACATGGACCTGGGTGACAAAGGATGCAGGGGCTAGAGGATATGGGACATAGGGACACAGGGACACAAGACACTGAGAAAACAGGGCAGTTGCATGTGGGATATGAAGAACCTGGGGACAGGGACACAGATCACGGGAGACTTCCCAGCAGACTGTCTGAGGAAAACCCCTCAGGTGACTCTGAGAACACCAGGAGACCAGGGAGCAGCGGGTGGCCTCATGTGGGGTGATTCTAGCCCCTACCTATGATCCCAGCCCCATTCCCTTCTCCCCACAGCTGTACCTGGCACTGGCCCTCATTGCCGTGGTTGTGGTCACTGGCTGCTTCGGCTACTATCAGGAGTTCAAGAGCACCAACATCATAGCCAGCTTCAAGAACCTCGTGCCCCAGGTGGGTGCCTCAGCCTCTGGCCAATTCAGACTTCAGACTCTAGCATCCCTCTATGGTCCCCCTCCTATTGGATCCTCCCTGCCCTTCGTTCGTGGCCCCCACCTCTCCCCTTAGACTCTCAACTCTCCGCATGGCCCCTTCTCTTCCCATTTTTCACCTTCTCATGTCCCCATTACACTCAGCAACCTCCACCCCTGGCCCCTGCCCACCTGTCCTCGGTGTCCCTGCCCTGCAGCAAGCCACCGTGATCCGAGATGGGGACAAATTCCAGATCAACGCAGACCAGCTGGTGGTGGGTGACCTAGTGGAGATGAAAGGCGGGGACCGAGTGCCGGCGGACATTCGCATCCTGGCGGCCCAGGGCTGCAAGGTGGACAACTCCTCGCTGACCGGAGAGTCCGAGCCGCAGACCCGCTCACCAGAGTGCACCCATGAAAGCCCCCTGGAGACCCGCAACATCGCCTTTTTCTCCACCATGTGTCTTGAGGGTCCGTAAGGCCCCTGCCTGCCTGCCCAGCTGACCGCTCTGCCCCCACCCTTCCCAGGGCCGATAAGCCAAACCATACTCCCTCTGTGGGCCCCTCTTCTGGCACCCCCCAAGGCACACTGCCCACAGGTCACATGGTCTTGCCACCTCCCATCACTGCCTCCCTCTTCCAGGGCCACACTGCCTTCCACGACTGCCCTCCCAGCCCTGAGTCACCCTCTTGACCCCCCTGCAGGCACAGCCCAGGGCTTGGTGGTGAGCACAGGTGACCGCACCATCATCGGGCGCATTGCGTCACTGGCATCTGGAGTAGAAAATGAGAAGACACCTATTGCCATCGAGATCGAGCATTTTGTGGACATCATCGCAGGGCTGGCTATCCTCTTTGGGGGCACCTTTTTTGTGGTGGCCATGTGCATTGGCTACACCTTCCTGCGGGCCATGGTCTTCTTCATGGCCATTGTGGTGGCCTATGTGCCCGAGGGGCTGCTGGCCACCGTCACGGTGAGCTGGGGAGGCAGACAAGGGGTGCAGCTAGCTGAGAGGCCTGTCGTCTTGTCACCCATTCATCCAGGCTCCCGCCCATCCATCTTGTTCTCTATTGATCCTTCCACCTCCCCGTCCACCCACCAACTTTCCTATCTGTGCATCCTCACTCTATCCATCCAGTCGCCAAGGCCATGCCCTGTGCCACACACTGAGGGCTCAGAGATGCATAAGCGGGGCTTGACTGGGAGACTGAGGTCTCTGGGGGCAGCCGGCGTGTACCCAGGCCTCCAGTGGCCAGCACCCAGTCCAACTCCAGGCCCAGAGGAGGCTCAGGCAACATTCATTTTCTCATTTCAATTGCGTCGACAAGAGAACTTATAAGACCACAGCTGCAGTCGCTCAGACAGGGGCCTGGCTACTCTCTTTTGGGGCAGATTGGGGAAAGTGTCCCAAGTAGAAAGCACAGGCTAGACCAAGACGTGAGGCAAGAAAAAGCCCGGCTTTTCCGGAGGAATGCTGCATAAGCAGTCCTGTGGATCAGGTCAAGGATTCCCAAGAGCTGGGAGCAGACGGAAGTGGGAGTGGGGGCAAGGACTGGCCCCGACACCTGTGTCTGTCACCCTTTCCCCAGGTCTGCCTGTCCCTGACGGCCAAGCGGCTGGCCAGTAAGAACTGCGTGGTCAAGAACCTGGAAGCAGTGGAGACGCTGGGCTCCACGTCAGTGATCTGCTCTGACAAGACGGGGACCCTCACTCAGAACCGCATGACTGTGTCCCATCTGTGGTTCGACAACCACATTCACACGGCTGACACCACAGAGGACCAGTCAGGTGTGCGGGACAGAGGGCAGGAGCTGGGGTGTATCTAGGTGCTATCTCTAGCAGATGGCGAAGGCCTAGAAGGAAGTCTGGGGAGGGCTTTGCATTAATGGGGAGGGGTCTCATCGCAATTTCAGGGGTGAGGGGGTCAAGGAGGGAACTTGGTGTCAGCTCTCACAGGAGAAGGCTCCGTCCCAGGACATGAAAAGGGGATTGGGCCCCAGTAGTGGGGAGGCTACCCTGCCTTGGATCTAGGGACAGGGGCTCTGTCCGGGTCTGGGAGAGCCGCCGCTCCGGGTCTGGGGCCTGCGTGGATCCCCTCGTGGCCCCAGCCCCGACGCCTGGCCTCCAGGGCAGACGTTTGACCAATCCTCGGAGACGTGGCGGGCGCTG
Organism: Choloepus didactylus; assembly: GCF_015220235.1. Classification (NCBI taxonomy): domain Eukaryota; kingdom Metazoa; phylum Chordata; class Mammalia; order Pilosa; family Megalonychidae; genus Choloepus; species Choloepus didactylus. The sequence goes on from NC_051333.1 coordinate 19,463,705, forward strand.
TGCCGAGTGCTCACCCTGTGCAACCGCGCCGCCTTCAAGTCGGGCCAGGACGCGGTGCCCGTGCCCAAGGTGAGGGCCGGGGGCGCCGCGGGGGATCTCGAGAGCCGGGCGCAGCCGGGTTCGCGCCTGACACCCGCCCCCGCCCCCAGCGCATCGTGATCGGGGACGCGTCCGAGACGGCGCTGCTCAAGTTCTCGGAGCTGACGCTGGGCAACGCCATGGGCTACCGCGAGCGCTTCCCCAAAGTCTGCGAGATCCCCTTCAACTCCACCAACAAGTTTCAGGTGTGCAGCCCGCTGCGGCCGGCCCCGCCCACGATAGAGCCCCGCCCACTTCCGGCCCCACCCACACGCGGGGGTGGCCTAGCGCGAGGCTTCGCGCTCAGTCCCGGAGCTCTCCAGGCCCCGCCCATTTCCCAGACCACGCCCACGGCCCAGCCTCGCCCACATTCCCTTCGCCGGGGCTCTCACTCCGCCTGCGCTCAGCTCTTAGGCTTTCCGTGGGGAGCAGCTACCAGTACAAATTCCACCCTCAGCCCGACTCTGGACTCTAACTGCAACCATTTCCCCCGCCCCCAAGACTCTAACTCCGCCCCTAGCGCCTTCCCGAACCCTCAGCTTCTTCCAAGGACCCGCCCAGCACACAAGCCCCACCTCCGGGCCTCACCTTCAGCTTCTACCCTGCCCATCCCAGGTTCTGCTGTTAGCGCCCCGCCTCCCAGGCCCCGCCCCGCCCCTCACCTCCCCAGGCCCCGCCCCCAGGCCCCGCCCCCGCTCACAGCCCCGCCCCCGCCCCGCCCTCAGCTGTCCATCCACACTCTGGAGGACCCGCGGGACCCGCGGCACGTGCTGGTGATGAAGGGCGCCCCCGAGCGCGTGCTGGAGCGCTGTAGCTCCATCCTCATCAAGGGCCAGGAGCTGCCGCTGGACGAGCAGTGGCGGGAGGCCTTCCAGACGGCCTACCTCAGCCTGGGAGGCCTGGGCGAACGCGTGCTGGGTGAGCCCCCCGCGGCGGGGTAGGGGGTAACCGGCGCCTGAAGAGGAGCTAACACAGACCCCGCCCTGACCTTTCCCATTCCTGCCTGACAGCTCGCCCGCCCAGTCCACACAACATCCCCAATCCTTACCCTCTCCACCGGTCCTCCCTCTAATCTGATCTGATCTGTGATCCCTTGATTTCCCCCAGCCACCGCCCCAAATGATGACCTGCCCTTTCTTTGACCTCCGCCTTTCAGACTCCTCATCTTGACCCTTTGGTATTCCCCCGTCCCTGACTCAGCTTCAAGACCTTCCCTGATTCTTGCTGACCTCCAGTCTCCCCAGTTTTATATTGATCCCTCAAACTGTCCCATCCTCCGCCTTGACCCTAGAAGACACAGACACGTGATCCAATGCTGGATCCTTCACTTGCTGTGTATGACCTCTGGCAAGAAATGGCCCCTCTCTAAGCTTGGTTTCCTGGTCTGTAAGATGGGGATGTGGATAGACCCTCAGGATGATTCCAGGGTGAATTCAGATCACGTGAGTGAAGAGTTGAGCACAGGATCGGGCATCTGTAGGCACCTGGTGCAAGGTGTTGGTTCTCTCCCTCATCTCCTGGCCCTGCTGGAGAAGGTCCTTCCGGACTCCTCTCTGACCTCCCTATTTCTTGCCAGGCTTCTGCCACCTCTACCTGAGCGAGAAGGACTACCCGCCTGGCTACGCCTTCGATGTGGAGGCCATGAACTTCCCATCCAGCGGCCTCTGCTTTGCGGGACTCGTATCCATGATAGACCCGCCCCGGGCCACCGTGCCGGACGCTGTGCTCAAGTGCCGCACGGCAGGCATCCGGGTATGCCCGGGAGAGGGCCAGGCAGGGTGGGAATGGCAGTATTTGTGATAGAAACCCACCTGACACCGGCTGGGACCCATATTGGCTGAGAAACTGGGGAATGAAGCTTCTGGTATAGCTGGATCCAGGAGCTCAGTTTCCTCAGGATTTTGCTTTTCTCCACGTCCCAGCTCTGCTTTTCTCTCTGCTGGCTTTATTCTCAGCAGTTCTTCCATTCTGGGGGGCAAAGATGACACATACCCCTTCTCAGCAGCTCCAATTTACATGCCACCTCTAGGCCATCCCACAGGAAAAGAATGCCTCTGTTGCAGTAGCTCCAGATTAGGTCACATATCTGTCCCTGAACCAGTCACCGTGGTCTGGGGAAGGAATACTTCAGTTGTCCAGGTCTGGGCTCACTTGCCCAATCTTAGGCAGGGACCTCTCTTCAACCAGTGGCCTGAGGGAGAAGGGTGGCTTCCCAAAGACAAGGGTTGGGGAGCAAATGCTGAGCCAACTTCGCCCGTCCTTCCCTTGAGCTCTTGGGCCTCATAAGATCTCGGCCCTGTCACCTTTCTCAGCTCACCCCTTAGCCCTCCACCCCTTGCTCACCCCTGTCCAGTCATGCTGTCCTCCCTGCTGTTCTTTCAACAGTTCAGGCACGTTCTCACTTCAGGGTCTTTGTGTTGGCTATTTCCTCTACCAGGAACACTCTTCTCTCAGATTTCCACTCCCTCATCTTTCAGGTCTTGGCTAAAATGTCACCTTCCCTGGACACACTTAAAACTGAGCCACTACTTCCTCCTCCCTGCACTTGCCAACTCCTTTACTAAGCTTTGTATTTTTTCCCCTTAGCACGTATCACCTTTAATACATTTCATTTCTTTATTATGTTTATGTTCTGACTCCTCCACTAGAATGTCAGCTCCATGAGGACAGGGATTTTTGTCTGTTTTGTCCCTGCTATGTCCCTGGCACATACTAGGCAGTCGTGATTGGTTGGATAAATGGATGAGTATCAGCAGCTATTACCAGGGAGGACAGCGAGATTGGGCTGACCTGAAGGGGTCAAGGGTCTCCTGGTCTCCCACACAGGTGATCATGGTGACAGGTGACCACCCCATCACGGCCAAGGCCATTGCGGCCAGCGTGGGCATCATCTCGGAAGGCAGCGAGACTGTGGAGGACATCGCTGCCCGCCTGCGTGTGCCCGTGGACCAGGTTAACCGGAAGTAAGCCTCCTCAGTGCCCCCACGGTCTTTCCCACACCCCAGGCAGATGAGACCCCAGCAAGGCCCTTCCACTGCCCTCCCCAGGGATGCCCGTGCCTGCGTGATCAATGGCATGCAGCTGAAGGACATGGACCCGGCAGAGCTGGTCGAGGTGCTGCGTACCCACCCTGAGATGGTGTTTGCCCGCACCAGCCCCCAGCAGAAGCTGGTGATCGTGGAGAGCTGCCAGCGGCTGGTGCGACCCTGCTGTGGAGGGAGGGCCAGCGGGTGCCCTGGGCTGGCTGCTCGCTGACCACCCACACCCTCTCCGTGCAGGGTGCAATCGTGGCTGTGACAGGGGACGGTGTGAATGACTCCCCGGCCCTGAAGAAAGCAGACATTGGCGTGGCCATGGGCATCGCCGGCTCAGATGCTGCCAAAAATGCGGCTGACATGATCCTGCTGGATGACAACTTTGCTTCCATTGTCACGGGCGTGGAGCAGGGTCTGGGCCGGGCCACCGAGGGGGGCAGGCAGTGTGGGCATGGGAGGTAGTTGGCTAGTGGGGAGGCTGAGGTACCTGCTGTACCCCCCAGGCCGGCTGATCTTCGACAACCTGAAGAAGTCCATCGCCTACACGCTGACCAAGAACATCCCCGAGCTGACACCCTACCTCATCTACATCACTGTCAGCGTGCCTCTGCCCCTTGGCTGCATCACCATCCTCTTCATAGAGCTCTGCACCGACATCGTGAGTCCACGCCCCGGGCCCCTCCACCCAGTGCCCACAGATGTGTGTCCACGGACAGGCACGACGGACAGAGACCAATATGGACACTCTTGGGCACAGAATGAAACAGACAAGGCATGTGGGTACATCAACACACAGTCAGACATGGACACACAGGGGCCAGACAGATGGGCATGGACAGACCTACAGACATGGACACACAGGTGGGCATGGACAGATCCATGGACACACAGGGACTCACAGATGTGGTCATCCAGACAAACAGAGCTAGTAACAGACGCGGCTGTCTGGCCAAACTTGGATCACAGATGGACATCCCTAATGAAACACGGACAGATAAAAACCCTCGGACCCCAAGGCAGACAGACAGAAAAGAGTCACAGATACTGCCACAGATGCAGTCAGAAGCACAGCCATGGTGACAGGTATCTCAGCAACACACCCATGTGCTCACAGGGGCCAGGCACACACTAGTTTGTCCTCATAACCACTCTCTGAGACAGATTTTATTATTGTCATCCCCATTTTACCGATGAGCTAACTGGGGCATAGACAGGTCGAGTGACTTGCCCCGGGTCACAGAGCTAGTGAGTGGCCAGGCAGCTGGGTGCCCAGAGCACCACTGTTTTATCGGGGTGCGCTGCTGCCCCTCTGTGGTCACAAACAGACTGGGGGGCAAGGAGGGGACTCAAGGACATAGAGACACAGAGTGACAAAAAGAGTCATAGAGGCATGGACACAGAGACACACACAAAGGCAGAGACAGAATCACACGGAGAGAGACTGGAGCCAGGAAGGAAGAAATCAAGAGAATAAGGGACGTGAGAGAGTGACAGGTACACAGTTCGAGCCTGGAGTATCCCAGAGACAAAACCCCAGACACAAAGGCAGGCCTGATAAAGAGGGACACCGGGCGGTTGTGGACACAGATGTGCAATGTATGTGCCAACGCTTCTGACGGGCGGGTGTGGCCGTGTGGTCACTGCGGGTCCTGCCTCCTAACCTCAGTCCGACCCCCGCCCACCGGGGGATCCAGGGCGTAGGGGACAGGGGCCCAGGCAAACCCTCAGCCCGGCTCCTCCCACCCTTGGCCAGTTCCCATCCGTGTCCCTGGCCTACGAGAAGGCCGAGAGTGACATCATGCACCTGCGTCCACGGAACCCAAAGCGTGACCGGTTGGTCAACGAGCCCCTGGCTGCCTACTCCTACTTCCAGATCGGTGAGCGCCGTGGGCCACACGCCTGCCTGGGGGCTCCGATTTGTGCTCTGGCTTCTCTGGATCTTGGAGTCTGCCTTTGAGCCTGAGTCTCTGTCATTCTCTGTGACCCTGTCTTCCCTCCGTGTCCTGCTCTGGCCTCATTCTCCATGACCCTATCTCCATGACTTTGCCTCTTTCTGTCTTTTGGGGTTCTCTGGGTCTGTCTCTATCTCTGTTGGTCTGTCTCTCTCTGTCGCCGTCTGTCTCTATGTGCTTCTGTTTCTCGTGTCCCTGTCGATCTCTCTTGGGGTCCTGGACTCTGTCTCTGTCCCTCTCTCTCTCCATCTTTGTCTGTCTTTCTGTGTCTCTGTCTCTCCATGTCTGTCACTGTCTATCTGGGTTCCTGTCTTTTCATGTCACTGTCTCTGTGTCCCTGACCCTATCTCCCTATGTCCCTGTCCTTCCGTGTCACTTTCTCCCTCCCTGTGTCCCTGTCCTCCCTGTGTTTCCTTCCCCTCCCCCAGGTGCCATCCAGTCATTTGCTGGCTTCACTGACTACTTCACGGCCATGGCCCAGGAGGGCTGGTTTCCGCTCCTGTGTGTGGGGCTGCGGCCAAAGTGGGAGGATCACCACCTACAAGATCTGCAGGACAGCTATGGCCAGGAGTGGGTGAGCTCCTGCCCCGCCCCATCCCGGGACTCTCTTTTTCCCAGTGCCACCTACCTTGGGTGTGCCCCTGCTCACTCCCCCATGTGGGACTGAGCCTCAGCCAAAGCCTCCCAGACACCCAGCTCTGCCAATAGAGGGAGGGGCCTTTCCCTCTGCTCACGGTAGCTCCAAGCTCCTGCTTTGGATGATCCGAGCAGCAGGCGGGTCCTCTCCCCGCACTGACAGGAACATCACACTTCAGACATTGGACTTGACCCTATTCTGTTATTTTCCCTGCAGCATCATTCACACAGAGAATGTCTGCATGTGTGAGACTTTAATGAAAGTTTGGAGCTCAGAGAGGCTCCTTCTCGCCAGCAGACAGGATGTGTTTGTCCTGTACAGTTACCCATCAGGACGTTCCCCTTAAAAGATTTGCTGTAGTGGTTGAGGCACATCTTGCAGCCAGACTGCCGGGATTCTTTGGTCTGGCCTTGCCCCTCAAAGCTGTGTGACCCTGGGAAAGTTGCTTTGCCTCTCTGTGTCTGTTTTCTCACCTATAAAGTGGGGGTAAAAACTGTCTACCTCAGTACTTTTGTAATGTGCTCCTGGTAGCAGCAGCAGCAGCAGCACATGGGAACTTGCACAAAATGCAAATTCTCCAGCCCCACCCCAGACCTCTGGGCTCAGGAACTCTGGGGGTGCGGTCAGGGAGTCCATGTTCTAACAAACCCTTCAGGGGATTCTGATGCATGCAAATGTTTGAGCACCTGATCTAACTTGGAGTGTTACTGGGGGATTAAATGAGATCATGGATGAAGCACTTGGGAGCTGAAGCACAGTAAGCAGTCCCCACACAATTTGCTGGTTCTAAAGTTAGTCACGTTGAAAGATGGACCGAGTGGTGGCTGTCCCCTTTAAATGGGGCATGTGCCCTCTCTCCCCAAAGGTCCACCTGCCTGGCCCCTGGAGTTACTGGCCTTTGCAAATCCTGCCTTAGGATTTTGATTCCCTTTTCCCCGGTCTCTCCTTTCAGGTGCCCAGGAAATCCCATAGTCCTCCTTTCAGTAGGAAAGCAACTGGCCTCTCTGACTGGCCCACCCTGGCCCAGGCACTGTCACCCAAGATCAGCTAGACTGAGGTTCTCTCATGCTCTGAGGTCTTCCCCCCACCTCCCTACCTCCAGCCTCTGATGTGGGGGAAAGAGCTTATTTAGGGGTTCATAGCCCCAGGCCTCGAGCATCCTCCTGGCTGCAGAGGTCCCGTCTGGGCTCAGGTGGCTTTTGTCCCCTCTCGGTCCCACAGACGTTCGGGCAGCGCCTGTACCAGCAGTATACCTGCTACACCGTGTTCTTCATCAGCATTGAGATGTGCCAGATCGCCGATGTCCTCATCCGCAAGACACGCCGCCTCTCCGCCTTCCAGCAGGGCTTCTTCAGGTGTCCCCAGCCAGCCCTGGGCCTTGCCCTCCCCACCAACCCCTGATCCCAAACCCATCAGACCCTGATGAGGGCTGGCAGCAGTCAGCCAGTCCCGGCGCTGGATGTGCCCGGGGGCAGGTGCTCAAGTCCGGAAACACTTCCCTATCAACTGGGGCGTGGCTCCTGCCCTGTCATTCAACTGACCCCTCCCTGTTTCCACTAAAGGGGCAATGTGGTGTTAAATGCTTAGAACATCCTCCAGTCCTTGAGGGCACCTGACCTACTTTGACCCAGCCCGATTTCCACCTGGTCCCCAACTTCTGACCGCCTATTTTCACCCCATCCCATTCCACCGGCAGGAACCGGATCCTGGTGATCGCCATCGTCTTCCAGGTCTGCATTGGCTGCTTCCTGTGTTACTGCCCCGGGATGCCCAACATCTTCAACTTCATGCCCATTCGGTGAGGGGCTGTGAGGTGCAGGCGGGGGGCGGGGGGCTGTGGGATGCAGACTTGGGGGAGCCTTCGCCTTGCCATCCTCCCTGTGCCTTCAGGTACCAGTGGTGGCTGGTCCCCATGCCCTTTGGCCTCCTCATCTTTGTCTATGACGAGCTGCGGAAACTTGGAGTTCGCTGTTGCCCAGGGAGTGAGTATGGGAACTGGGGGCCTGGGGGACCCAGAGCAACTGCCCCAACCTTTGATCCTTAACATCTGACCTCCAAGCCCTTGACCCTCCGTATCGGCCTGCCACCGATCTCTGTCTGAACCTCTGGTCTGAGCCTCAACCTTAACCTTCCACATATTCTCCTGGGCCCCCAACCCCTTGGCTGCAACTCTCCAGCACTGAGTCTCCTTTCTCTTCTTTCCTAGGCTGGTGGGACCAGGAACTCTACTATTAGAGGCCCACTGCCTTCAAGCCATCCCTGCCTCCACCACAGTCAAGCAGAAGCGGGGCTCACAGAGGGGACAGCCACCAAAACAGCAGCTTGGCTCCCTAACCTTGGAGGGAGCCTATCCGCTCCCCTTTCCCACCCACAAGGGGCCCACCACCACTCCTGGCAAAGCAGCCTCTTCACCTGGCCCCCTCAGCTGGCCTCAGGCAGTTCCCACCTTAGGTGGTGATGAGCAGCCAGCAGCTCACGGTGAAGTGTGTCTCTCCTTAGGACTCTAAGCTGGGCAAGAGGGCTGCCTGGGAGCTCTGGGTCAAAACCACCCATGTTCTGCATGATAATAATAAAACCAGCTCGTACTGATTGTGCTTTTATTCAGTGTTTTTCATTAGCCGATCTGATCTCCCACAATGCTACAAGGTAAGGGCTATTTGTTCAGGACTATCTCCAGTGCCTAGAACACAGACTGTTAAATAGTAGGCACCAATAAATGTTGACTGAGGGAATGAATTCCCATTTGCCCAGAGAACTGTGTTTAAAGACAGAGCCAGATGTGACTTCAGGGGACCTCCAGAGTGGGTGCTTTAACTCTACCACTAACCTCTCCATCACCCCCAAGTCCTGTTCTCGGTGCCCCTTCTCCCTCCTCGGGAGAACCTCTATGCAGGGGTGTCGAGCATCTTTCCCACATCCAGCAGCATACACCTGCCCCCTTCACAGCCACTTGCTTTCTCCCTTTGCCCCAGCAGTGGGCACCGTATCACCAGTCAGTCCCTGATCAACTCCTGGATGCTAAAGCCCAGGCTGCTCTGGCCCCCACCTCACCCGAAAAGCTAGCTCCTTCCACTGCTGGCAACACCCATTCCTTGTCCCCCCATTGTATCTACCACTTCTTTTCCCAATCACCTGTTTGCCGCTCTCCCACCAACCTTTCTTTAATATCAAAGTCCCTCTGGCTGGAACCTGGGCTTCTCCCTTTTGGCCGCCACCCTCCCTGCCCCTAGAGCCTCAGTTCTCTGTGCTGGTGACACTCCTATCTGTCTCCAGCCTCCCCCAGCATGTCCAAGGGGACCCACATTGGCCCCCCAAACATGCTGTCCTTCACTGCCTCAATCTCAGTGACAGCCCCACTGTCCCATCAGTGTAGTTCACTCTCTGGCTGGGAAAACGTGAGCCCTCAGAGAGCCCCAAACTTGTGTTACCCCAGACTCTTTCACTTCTTCCTTTCTCACCTATCATTTCCCCACTGCCTACCTCTCCCCACTGATGAAATAAAAACACAGGCCCCCACCTCTCAACACTGCCTCGATCTGCTCTCCCCGTGCTCCCTCTAGCCCCACTCGGGTCTAGCCCTGGCCTTCCAGCCTCAGTCTCCCTTTCTGGTCCACGTCCATACAGCAGCCATGCAGCTCTTCCCAAAGCCAAATTGGACTGTCTTTCCCTGCTTATAATTCTCCATGGTTCCCAGTGCCCCCAGTCGACTCCCCAGTGCAGCCTTCCGAGCCCTCTGTGATGAGGCCCCAGTCACCTTCTGCAGTCTTGCAAGCCACCCTGAACTCTACTTCCAGTCAGTTCTTACATTTCCCTGGAAAGGCCAGACCCATTCTTTGACCTTGACACCTGCTCTTCTCCTTGTTGCCCCACTAACTCATCCTTCAGATCTCAGCTCACACATTCTCTCCTCCATGGAGCCTACCCTGCCCCCCACCCCCACCCCAGGCTGGGTCAGGCATCTTCTCTGGACCCCCCTACCCCTTCCACAACCCCCATCCCAGCCTTGATCCTGGTGGCCTGGGTTTTCCTCTTCCCACCCCCAACCTCTCTGCCTGGGATCCCCCAACCTCAGCCCCAAGCACTCTGGTCTGTCATTATCTGGAGACAGGTCTGTCTCCCTGATCCCCACTGAAAGCTGGAATTACTTCACAGACAGCTGGCACCAGCAGGAGGCCTGGATCAGAGTCCCTGCTCAGTATCTAGCTGCTAAACTAAGTCATTTCTGCAACCTTTACTTGTTCCCATCTGTGTCTAAGGCTAGGTGGGCATGGGAGGAAGGTGTGAGGGAAGGTGACCCTATTCTCGATCCATCAGGTGACCCACATGGGCTGGGAGGGTATTCCATCTATTCCCTTTCCACATCAAATTTAAGGAGACCTATCATTCACTGCTCCCCAAAAACCATCCGTGGACCCTGTCTTGACTAGAGGCAGGAGAAGGCAGTGGGGCTAGAAGGCACCTGCCCCGACTGAGGGTGAATGCTCCCTCTGAGAACACCAAGACGTCACAGCAGAGCTGAACAGGGCTGTCCTCAGGCCTCCCTAGGCCAGCGTTCCATGACGTCATGCCAGGACAGCAACAGCCTGGTGAGGGGAGGACGCAGCTGCCCCGTTCTACCCTGGGCTGGGGGGGAGCGGGGGCCTTGGAAGCACCAGGGCTGGGGAGAAGTTTCCTGGGTGGGCAGGATTTGCATCAAGGTATAACTTAGGCACGACATGTGATGCTCTGTTTTGGACACATCTCTCAGAGGGGGAGGAATGGGGATGGGAGCTGGCCCTGCTGGACAAAGGGGGCTAGACCAAGGAAGGGCTGGGGGAAGGGGAGGGAGATGTCTAGAACATATAAGATGGTGGGCTCAACTGCTCTGCTATTTGGCTGTCTTTGTACTCTGCCCCCGCAGGCCAGGAACCACATCTGAAGGCCACAGAACTGAGTCAAAGCACTGAGGAGCCAGTGTCACAAAGGCTAGGGGCCTATAGCCTAACTTGAATGATATTAAAAATTTACATATTCAAAGACAAAACCAAGGGCCAGATGGTTGGACAGTCCACTGTGCAATGAGGAGTTATGGATGGCTGTAAGCAGGGGAGGGTGACTGAGTAAGACTATTTGACCAAGTCAATAGATCCCTTGGCTGTAGAAAGAGTGCATCAGTGTGGGGAGATTGAAGCCAGCAGCCGAGGAAGTGACCAGCTGGGACAGGGCCCAAGGTGAGGCTGTAAGGAGAGGAGGAGGAGCCCCCAGGAGGCCTCTGCTGGGAATCTAGCGTCCCTCTACCACCTGTTCCTGATGGCCCTGGCCTCTGCTCTGAGATCATCCAGCCCTGTGTATCCTGGGAAAACAAGTAATCTGACGAACTGCTCCAGGAGCAAAGAACAAGTCAATGGTTGGCTAGCTTCCCAGTTCACTTACCTGGCTCCAGGGTGGGAGTGAGGACTGGGATCCAGTCCAAAGAGAGAAATGGAGGCAGAAACAACTTTCCAAATACTGTTTACTTCAACGAATCCTGAAGGGAGATGGGGAACAGGTAAATGAATACCTGGGACACCAAACCTAGGAGTGCACATTGACAACGGCGACATACAGGGCCAAGGTGCTGAGGGCCAGCAGCCCTGTCACCACCGCTCGGGCCAGCAGGGCCGTCCAGCTGCCCAGGGAGCAGAGGTGGACGAAGGTCCTGTGGGGGAAACATCATAATGAGGGAAGGAGAAGAGACACCCCACCCCCATTTGGACCCTACTTCTTGCCCCACCCAGCTCACTCCATGACAAAGGCCTTGTAGACGCTAAGGAACATCAGCAGGAGGACTGCCGGCCGGAAGGTGTGGTAGAGGTCGTAGCGCGTTATCATCCAGACCTGGGCAGATGCCACGATGTAATGGACCTGGAGGGAGGCAGGAAGTCAGGGCCAGGCCTGGGGAAGAGTGTGGCCACCAGCAAAAAGGCGTGGGGTGGGGGTGGGGGGTGGTGTGGCATACCAGACTGATGTTGGAGTCGATGCTCATCTGGATGTACTTCCAGTCAAATTCAATGCCTCGGGCTCCAACCCAGAGGGGGATACAGCTGAGGAAGGCAAAGGGTGGGGGTTCTCCAGCACCCAGACACTCTCATCCCTCAGAATCCAAGCCCCCACCCTCCAGCACTCCCCAGGACCCAGGGATCCTTTCTCAGGCATCTGGACTCCAGGCTGCTGCACCCACCGGGACATAATGAGCTCTGCGGTGGCCCAGCCCAGGGCAGCAACCATGATCTTGTACTCCCCCTTGCCGGCATTCCGGGACATGACAAGGTTCAGGCCTATCAGGTCTGCCAAGTCTACGCTGGCCTTCATGAACTCCTGTGGGTTGGCTGAGGTTTGAGTAAGTAGAGGGTCAAGGGGCCCCCACACCTGCGCTCCCTCCCTCTCCCCTGGCCCACTCACTCCAATGAAGTCATAGATGCCGCCTTCCCAGGTGGGAAAGAAGGTGGCCAGGAACAGCATCTGAGGACAGAAAACAGATCACTGTAGGGTCAAGGGATTAGGTTACTGTGTGTGTGTTTGGGGGTGGAGGGAAATCTGGTAGCAAGAATCCCGGGCTGCTGGGAGCTAGGCGTCAGGAGGGAGGTGATCACTGGGGATCTGAGTGAGGTTTGCAGGTGCCGGCTGTGGCTGGCGCCATGGGGGTTATTTAGCGTTCTTAACCGTAACAAAACTTTTATCCATACAACCGAAGTTTTCTCCGTTTAACTAAAAATGCTATGCAAAAGCTGCTTCAAGACGCTTCCTCAGGTTCCATCCCTTCCAAAGCCCTTCCTCTATGGAATTCTGGATCCGTTCCCATGCGGAGTCCCGAGGGCTGTCCGTCCTGGGGAACGTGCGGCGGGGCCGGACACGTGGGGTCCCAGCGATCCTCACCTTGCAGAGCTGCACGAAGAGGTAGGTGACCCCGGCCTGGACGCACTTCCAGAAGGCGTTGTACTCAGACCTGGAGAAGGAGGCGGTGAAGGGTCGGCCCGGGTCTCGTGCCCTTTCCGCCCCGCGCCCGCCCCGCACTCACAGGCCGCTGCACTTGTACGTGATGAAGTAGGGGAAGTAGGCGAGGGCGAAGCAGTTCCCGAAATGGAACAGAGTCATATTGCCGGCTGCCAGGTCCCGCCGGCGCGGGGGTCGCGAGGCGGCGTCTCCGAGCTCGGGTCCCCGCCGCCACCCGCTCCCCAGGCAGCCGGGGCCTGGCGCCCACCTGCCTCCGTCGCGGCCCGCGCGCGGCCTTCTGGGAGCCGTAGTCCGGGCCCGCAGCGTCGGCGCGCGCTGACGTCAGAGGAGGCCGGACGGCGCGCCCGAGGCGGACAGTGCCGCGAACACTGCGGCCACCCGCGCCGGCGGCCCCGCCCCGACACCCCGCGTCCCGCAGCCCGGCTCTTTTGGGGATCGGCTTGCGGTCACGCCCGGATGCCGGCGCCGCTGTGGTCCTCGTTTCCCTGAAGTGGAACCAGGTTCGGAGTCGAGGCGCGGACCCCGTGCCCAAGGGCGCAGGACTTTCGAGCAAAGGGGCAGCGGGCCTTGAACCCGGATCTGAACCCGACGTGACCGGCGCAGAGACACGGGGCGCAGCTGTGAGCACTGGTTTTTTATTTCATCGGCTGGCACAGCGGCGCAGGGCCCTCACGGACGGCGCCTCCTTCCTTCCCCGGGAGCCGGACGGGAGATACAGGTCCTGGCCTGTGGGGCACAGGGAAGCAAGGGAGGGGCCTTCCCGCGATCACTTCTCTCGGCTGAACATGTAACACAGGAGGTCGACCACCCGGTTACTGTAGCCATATTCGTTGTCGTACCTGAGGAGGGGGAAGCGGGGCTCAGGAGGGTCCCTCCCGAATCCCCTGACCCTCTCCCCAATTCTCTGACCCCTTTCCCCCTCACCAGGAAATGAGCTTCACAAAGTTGTTGTTGAGCGCGATTCCAGCCTTGGCATCGAAGATGGACGAGTGGGGGTTGCCGAGGAAGTCCGTGGAGACCACCTGGGTGTCAGAATTTCAAAGCCAGGTGCAGGTTCTCAGAATAAGGATTGTCAGGAGCTCAGGCTTGGCACTCTTAGGCCAGGGTCCTATTCTTGGCGCTGCCACTTACGGGCTGTGACTTTGGGCAAGTGACTTCACTTCTCTGAGCCTGGCTCCTCATTTGTAAGGTGAGGTGGTGTAAAGGTGCCATGAAACGAGGACCAGAGTGTTCCCAGCACTGGGCCTGACGAAAGTAGATGGGGGTTCTGCCTGCCAGGGACTGGCCAAAGGACCCAGACCACAAGCACCCTAATGCTGTACCAGTAAACACCACTTTCTGGGAATAGTGCAGGCTCTTCACACCAGCCAGCGGAGTGTCTGAGCTGGAAGGAGTGCAGCAAGCCCTGAGGGTTTAGCTCCAGTGTGGTGGGAGTCCACAGGAGGGTTTTCAGCAGATTGGTAGATGTGACCCAATTCCATTAAAACAAAAGATCCTGGCTGGTGGGTGAGTGGGCTGGCAGGAGCTGTTGCAGGGAGACACCACCAGGGTCTCCAATTGGACCATGGCATCCAATCCTCAGGCAGGGCATTTGGCCAAGGCCTGGTTCTGAGCAAGTGCTGAAAACTAGGGGAGCTGGCTATGGAGGTAAAGAGACAGCCATTAAATTCCTGGTTTTTTGGAATGTACATATGAATGGGACCAACAGTGGCTATGAAGTGAAATCTGAAGTGAGGAAAAGGACCTCAAAATGACATCTTTCTGAAGAGGGCCTTGCTGAGGAGGTGAGTTGAAGTACAGACTTGAGGAAATGAGGGACAACTGTGTTGGGATGGGGAATTGCTTTCCAGGGGAGAGCATTCCAGATCAAAGGAGCACAAGTGCAGAGGCCCTGTGGCAGGAAGCTTTACCCTCACTAGCCCTGCTACTCTCATCTCAACCCCCTCCAAGCAGCTCCCTGGCAAGTGGAAATCATGCCTCCTTGACAGAAGGCTCCTCCCCAGGGCCCCTCTCCTTAGCCCCTACCTCATCCTCAGTATAGGCAAGGATGCCAGCCATGGGTCCATCGGCTGCTGCTTTTATGGCCTCCTTGATGGTCGCGTATGGGGCAGGCTGGGCCAGGCGGCAGGTCAGGTCCACAACAGACACATCTGGGGTTGGTACCCGGAATGCCATTCCTGTTAGCTTCCTGGAGAGTCTCACATCAGGGGTGGGAGTCAGAACCTAGGGATCCCCCCTCTGTTCTCCCTTGCCCTGGGGCTTGGCCAGGTCCCTGCTTTCCCCTCAACAAACACCTTAAGGCTTAGGGTCCAGTTCAGGCCTGGGGTGTGCCCCATCACCCAGGTTGCAGTTTCCTGCCCTCGTACCCTTGGAGCTCTGGGATGACTTTGCCCACGGCCTTGGCTGCCCCTGTAGAAGCTGGGATGATGTTCTGGTGGGCCCCCCGTCCGTCTCGCCAGGCCTTCTTTGATGGCCCGTCCACGGTCTTCTGGGTGGCCGTGTAGGCGTGGACTGTGGTCTTGGGGAAGAAGAGGGCTGAGTGAAGCTTTCCTGCACTTCAGCTCCATGCTTCTCTCTCCCAGTCCAGGTGGGAGCACAGGTATGGAGACGCTGGTGGGGTTCCCAGCACAGACCACAGGAGAGGCTTGTGCACACCAGGGTCCAGCCTTGCCTGAGATCGCCCAGTGTTTTAAAAGAATTCCCACCGGAGGGCCTCTCCTCCCCAAACCAGCCTCTCCCTATTAACTCCACACTAAGCAAGTCCTGGGGAAGAAAATGCTGGGTTTCCCTGCCATCCCTCCTGCCCCAGTCCCTCATGCACTACTCACCATCAGCCCTTCCACGATCCCAAACCGCTCGTGGATGACTTTGGCCAAGGGGGCCAGGCAGTTGGTGGTACAGGAGGCATTGCTGAAATGGTACAGGCATGCAAGGGCATGGTGAGGTGAGCCGCAGAGCCACCCCTTCACCCGTGCCCCCTCTTTCGGGGTGTGCGCACAGGCCTGGTTTGTGGAAGGCAGGATGGGGACGAGTGGGATCATTGGGGGTGCTGCTGTCAGACTGAAGGCACTGGAGGTGTGGCTGGGACAGCTCTCCTAAGCGTGCTCTCCAGGAGTTGGGTGTTTCTACAGATTGTTTTAGGATAATATTACCGTGATGGCTAAGACTTCGGGAAGGAGAAGCAAAAGGATGTGAAAGCGGCACCAGCACCACAGTGGTGGCGGTGGGAGAGTGAGTCTGCCCCCTCCCCGACTCTACCTGACAGTGTTCATGGAGCCAGGATTATAGTCCTTTTCGTTCACACCCATGACAAACGTGGGTGCATCTGGTGAGGGTGCGGAGATGACCACACGCTGGGCACCTGCTGTGATGTGTTCCTAGGAGGGAGTTCAGGCATCACGAGGTGCTCTGAGCACCACAGCGTGCCCCCCACCCCAGCCGGCCCTGGCCGCTCCTCCCCACTCACCGACGCCTCCTCTAAGGAGAGGTACACGCCTGTGCACTCCACCACAAAGGGGCTCCCGACGGTCCTCCAGGGGATGTCTTTGGGCTGCTTGCTGTGGACGGGTGGCACGGCTGTGAGCCAGTCCCTCCCCTGTGTGGACCCCGTCTTCACAAGTCACAGCCTTTACAGTCCTAAGGGCTAATTGACACCTCGCCTGGCCTGCAACCCATCAGCCCCCATACCCCGGTCCCAGGTGGAGTCTGCTGGCCCTGCCTCTGACCATTGCCACCCCTGCAGGCCACCTTTCCTTTCTGCAGCGCACCTCCTGTGGCACCTGGGTACAAGCCACCTTGCCAACCCCAGGCCTCAGTTTCCTTAGGGGACCATCCCAGCCGCCTCAGCCGGGTCAGACCCTTCCTACGTGTGCCTCCCAAAACGTGAACTGCGGGAGGGCCAGCGCTGCCCAGCGGCTTCCCCTTCCCGGTCCCCAGTCTCGCCAGCTTCCCCGTGAGCCGCTAGCCCCTCTTGTCTCTAACCACTCAGCCCCTGCAACAGGGAGCCTGCTGGAAGGGCCAGAAAAACCCTTGTAGCCAGAGGCCAGTTCCCAGAGAGCAGCTCCCTGGGGAGGAAGGAGTCCGGCACACGTGGGGCCAGCAGTGGCTGAGGATTTTCGTTAGAAAGGTAAAGGAGGTTTACTGTTCCCTATTTTATGAATTGACATTTTTGATATTTTGTCAATTATTTGTATTTGAAACATAACCTCCAGTACTACTGTTTTCTATTTGGCTTTTAACAAACAAGCAATAAATGAATAAACTGCTGGCCTTTTCCCTTCAGGGTTTATCACAGCTGCAGTATTTGGCGTCTGTCACATCTCTTAGACCCCTCTGGCAGCAGGGCTGGGTCTGTTTCCCTTGTCATTGAGCCTGCTTCCCCCAGGGGGGTTCAGTCAATGTTTGTGGTGGTTTTTTTTTTTTTTTTTTAATTATTATTAGTCATTCCACAGATGTTTACTGAACACCTGGACACCTGCCATATGGCCATGTCCTAAGTGCTTTACCTGCATTAAACTCACTGAGCTCTCACCACCTGAGGAGTAGGTACTATTATGACTCCCATTTTTCAGAGGAAGGAGCGGCAGGGTGGAAGCAAAGGGAGTAAGAGACAGAGATGTCTGGGAGCACAGGCAGGGCCCCAAGGTCTGCACTTGTGGCTCTGCTGCCAAAATGCCTGAAAGACCTAATGAACGAGTGAGCAAGCCTCTTCCTGGGCCCCCTGCACGGTTCTCTCTTCTCCCTGGTCATTGCTCTGCCAGTCCACACTTGACAGCATCTGGCCCCACAAGCTCTTCTCTGATGCGCCCCCATTTCCTACTCTTCCAACAAATTCCTCTGCAGGAATTGCTGAGTTGACATGAGGCAAAGAGTCTGCCCCAGGAGAGACCCCACAGGCTGCCACGGGCCCTCCCCTCCTGCCCACCGGGGCTGTTTTGAGGATTCCATTCATTCAGCAGAGGAGTACTGAGTGTCTACCAACAGGCAGGCAGGACTTTGGCCCCAGGTGCCAAAAGAGCAGTGCTGAGTGCTAACTGGTAGGGCCCTCCCTGCAAGGAGGGGGGCTACTCTTCCAGGTATCCCACACACACTTGCTAACTCCAGCCAAGCTCCAGTCCCCGCTGGCTGCCATCACATACATGAGGCAAATGAGGTGCAGGGAAGGCTGACCTTTGCCCAAGGTCACCCAGCTAGGAAGGGGTGGAGCCGGGTCAGTGCATACAAAACAACATGGCTTTTGCTGGGTGCCCGTGTAGGACATCAGCAGTGCAGTGATTGAGGGGAGGAGAAATGGGCTGCAGTGCCCGGAAAATGTGTCACCTGAGTGGCAACACCAGTCAAGTGGCAGGAACAGTGATGCCCACACTGAGTGGGAAAGGGCACGGCATGTGTGAGTAATATCTGCTCTGGCAGGGTTGTTGGTCATGATTTCAAGCTCAGGCTGAGCAGCTTCTCCCTTTCTCACTGACGTGGGTCCCTGCACCCCCCACCCCCGACCTCGCCACCAGCACTCTGGCCTCTCTGTACACTCATCCGACCCCCGGCAAGTGGAGAGCTGCTGCGAGGGGACAAGCCCAGAGGAGAGCTCTTGGAAGGCGGCCGATTTTGCCTGGGGCTGGGGAGGGGTTTCTCCTGGGTGGGATGTGAAAGTACTTTTTTTTTTTGGATATCTTGAAAATGTTTGTAAATGTTTATATTTGAAGCATATTAAACGTCTTGTGTTACTGCTTTTGACTTAGGGATTCTGTGCACATCTTTTAAGTGAAGGATGGGTGTTAGTACGAGCTCCGGAGGTGGGTACTAAGAGGCCAGCATTGCCTGGGTATGAGAGGTGCTGGCCTAGGGGCCCAAGAGGCCAGTGGCCGGAGTGGCTGAGGTGACATGGAAAGGCTGCAGGCTGGGGAACACAGCACTTGGGGACCCCAAAAGGTGCTGGGATCTTATTTGCAGGGTGATAGGAAGTCACTGGAGGACTTAAGTAGGCAAGTAACCTGGTCCAATTGATGTTTTACAAAGACTTCTGTGGCTGCTGTGCAGGAACAGATTGGAAAGAGGTGGCTAGATAGAGATGCCATGTCCTAGGAGGGGAGACGAATAGGTTTGGAGGTTGATGGGGAATCGATTTGAGTTTAAGAGATGTTGAGTTGATGAGAAAACATGCAAATGCATGTTAAATAAAAAATATTCCTGAGCACAGTGCATCATCTTTCTAGGTTGGTGCTTCTTAACCACTTGAGGGGTCAGGGACCCCTCTGAAAGCCCCTGCACACACACCAACACCATCGGGGTTATGGATCCCATTTGAGAGGCTGGAATTCATCATGTCCACACCCCCGGCCTTCACGCGTCGCAGGCGTGCATGGGGCGCTCACCACTGGAAGACCTTGATCTCGCGGTTATCCACCACCAGCTGTCCGCTCTTGCATTCCACACTCCCCTTGTATCTGCCGTGGGTGGAGTCATACTTAAACATGTACACCTGTGGGAGATAGACGGGCTCGTGGGCTTGGGGGTGTTAGTGCTGGTGGTGGGTGGTGGGGGAGACGGAGCAAGCATCCCTCGCAGGTCCCCCCCTTGGCAGAGGTGTGGCCTGTTCCGCACTGCAGCTGGGAGCCTTCCGCGGGGTTCCCCCGAGCACCCGCCCTTCCCGCAGGTGCCGCTCACCATGTACTCCACATCAACGAACGGGTCATTCACTGCCACCACCTTAACGCCCTTCTCCATGCAGACGCGCATCACCAGGCGCCCGATGCGGCCAAATCTGTCCAGGGGCAAGGGTGGGGGGGCTGCCCTCAGGACCTTCATCCAGCAGGCAGGGAGGGGGCGAGGGCAGGAGGCCCACTCAAGGGGCAACCACCCCGGGGCAGGCAACCGTCATCTTGGCTGGACCACCTCGCTAGACTCCTCACTGCTTTTCCTGCCTCCTCTCCCCATCCACCCCTAAATCCCTATTTCCCCCCTTGCAGCTGGATAGATCTTTGAAAACTGCAAGTCAGATTACAGCTCTAAAGATCCAAACTGCTCACCATGGCCTGCCAGGCCCCTGTGGGGCTTTCACCTCCTTTTCTCCTCCCCCATAGTTGCTCCACACTGGCCACCCCAACCTCCTCTCTCCTGGAGCACAATGAGCTTGCCCTCTTCACCCCAGAGCTGCTGCTTGTCCCTCTGCCCCAAAGACTCTTTCCCCAGCAAGCTGCACAGCTGGCTGCCCTTCATCACTCAGGTTTCACTCCAATGGTCACCTTCTCCCCTAAACCTGCCCTCTCCAGTCTTACTATATCACTGAGTTCTGTACTATTTCTGACCCACATCTTGGAACTATCCTGTTTCTTGGCTTATTGTCTTCCCCACCAGAATGGGAGCTCTCTGAGGGCAGGGGCCCTGCCTGCCTTATTACCTGCTGTCTCCTGTGGGGGCAGAATGGAAGCCCTGATGGTGAGAAATGTGGAGGTGCCCCCAGGGCATAACCTGAGGGCTGGGCCCTGAAACTTCAGGGGCCACTCCGGGACCAGGGCCCTGACTTACCCATTGATGCCTACAGTCAACTCCCGAACAGGAGGAGCCTTTGGTGGAGGCTGGGCTGGCACATTCTCGCAGACTGGCTCTGGTTCAGGTTGGAGCTGGACTGCGGGCTCAGGCAGGGCCTTGGGCTCAGCCTTGGGCTCACATGGCGGTGGTCTGGTCCCTATGGGGAGGGGAAGGTGGGGGGGGCAGGGAGGGGGGAGGGAGACACATGAGCTTTACCACTGCAGCGAGAGAGTGAACCATCTTTGCCAGCAAGCACCTGCTGTTGGTTCCTGGCTCTGCCCCAGTATTTCCCATACCCACCTGACACACAGAATGGGGGTGGGGGGTGAGGGGCTTGTTTTCAAATATTAATGCTCGGGCACAGCTCCTGGAGATTCTGATTCAGTGGGTATGACTTTTTAACAATTGCTTCTCTGAGCCTTGGTTTCCTCCTGGGTAAGTGGACGTAATAGTACTCTTTGCCGGGGATTAAAGAAGGTAATACATGTCAGGCTTCTGATAGGGCTAGGAAACATCCCATGCATGTTAGTATTCTGACAATCACTGCCCAAACTTTTCTGATAATTGCTGATCTAGCCTAGTGGTCTCCCAACTGTTCTGATGATAACCACCTGGGGAGGCCCCTTACCTGGAAAACCCTGACTCAGCAGGTCTGCTCTGAGCCCAGGAATCCGGATTTAACAAGCATGCCAGGTGATTCTTATTCTCAGGGGAGTTTAGGAATATAAAGGTTTATCACACCAGATGAAACAACTGTATCAGCTGCTGCCTCTCCGAGCCCAAACTGGCACTCCTACGCTGCACTTAAAAATGCCTGTGCTTGGACGCAGGCTTCTGCCCGAGCTACAGAGGAGAGTTTGAGGAGAGGAGGGTGGGCAGCCTGGTGGAGAGACGGGCACCAGGGCCCTGGGCAGCAGAGGGTTCCCAGCTGAGGAATCCGGCCTGGATGCCAGCTCCGACTCAGCCACCTGCCAGCTGGGTAGCCTTAGGCAAGTTAAGGAACCTCTCTGGCCTGTTTCTGGTGGGTCACATCTGCCCCCCCCCCCCCCCAACCTGGGCTCTGTTGTGAGGACTCAGTGAGAAGAGAGCTCAAGGTCTGCAGGCAGGAATTGTTTTTATTAGAGGAGAGGAGGAAGTCATATACTAAGAGGGCGCTTGAGGAAAGGGAGAGAGAAAGGGGTCAGAGAGAGGCTGTGGATGAAGGCGGGAGTTGCTTTTGGCACCGGCATCGAAGGCACCAGGTTGGTGGTGAGATGAGTGGCAAGTGCTGACTAGGGGCCTTGGCCGGCCGACCTGTCCGACCCCCTGAGCTCTCCCTGCTGCCACAGACCTTGTAGCCCAAGGCTGAGCTGTGGGTGTTGCCAGGAGCAGTATATGGTCATAAAAGTGTTAGTGTTTATTGGTGGCGGTGACCCTGTGGTTATCGGTGACCTCGAGGATGTTTGCATTCCTGGGGATTCTGTTCCTGCTAGCATCAAAGGGGGAGATTTGTCTCCCTGGTTAAGGGTGGGGATGTGAATGCGAACTCAGTGACCTTTCAGAAGAAAACCCGGCTGGTCCTCTTTCCCCACTTGCCCCAGCCCTCTTCTCCCTGCCACTCTAGGGGAGGAGTACAAGAGTTGGAGGCAAGCTGCTGAGCTAGAAAGGAAGAGCAGGGAGGAGCTGCAGTGACGGGGCATCACCTGGGAGGTGACACAAGGGCACAGGCATGCTCTCTCGCAATTACAACGATGCTCCATTTCCTGGATGCTCCCACCAGCCAGGTGCTGTGCTGAGCTCTTCAGATGCACCCTCTCACTGAAACCCGGGAAGCATCCCCTGCAAATCCACTTTAGGGAGGGGGACAACAGGACTGAGGGCCGAGGTTGCAGAGTAGGTGATAAGGAGGGAAGGATTCAAGCCCAATGGCTGTTAACCTCTGAGCTGTTAGGTCCTCCAGGGTCCCTGGACTCTGAAAACCCATCGAAGGCCGGTCCCACCCCAGCCACCCCGACCCCTGCAATGCTGAGGCTTCCTTCCGGCTGGTGCCCCGGCCTGTGGGTAGGGAGCAAGCCTGTGGGTAGGGTTGCCTCTGGGAAGACTTGGGCTCCTCTGGCTGGGTGAGGAAGGACTGCCCAGTGGCTGGGAACAGGGACTCTGGAGTTCGGGGCCCCTGAGCCAAGTCCCAGCTCCACCATTCACTTGCTGACAGACCTAAGGAAGTTGCCCCTTCTTACCTCTTTCGGCCGCTCTGTACAATGGGGACAGTAAACACACTGGGCTCACCAGCGGGTTGTGAAATGTCTGAGCCGACGCCCGCTAAGTGATGAGCAGATGGCAAGTGCCCTTGCTTTGTGCAATACCGGGGAGGACACAGATCCCCAATACCCAAAGCGGCTCCGTTCGCGCTGCTCCCCACGAGCACCACGCACTTTCACGTGGTCACCTAGCCCGCCTGGGTCCACAGTCCTCACAAACGCCCCCCGCAAACCCGCGCTCTTCTCGCCACCCTCCGGCTCAGCCTCCATCCCTGCCCCGGCTTCTGCCTTTCCCACCGCGCGCACGAGCTCCCCAAGGCCCGGGGAGCAGAGAGTCCCCGTCCCCCCTCCCCACTGCCATAGAAACCATTTTGCAGCGAACGGGGGTGGGTGAGGAGGGCGGGGCTGGAGGGCAGGAGGGAGGCGGCTCCCGGGCGGAAGAGCCGCGGCTGGCACGTGCCGGGCCCGCCCCTGCGCCCCCTGCGCCCCCTGCGCCCCCTGCCCCCCCTGCGCCCCCTGTGCTCCCTGCGCCCCCTGCGCCCCTGCGCCCCTGCGCCCCCTGCGCCCCTGCGCCCCCTGCGCCCCCTGCGCCCCCTGTGCTCCCTGCCCCCCCTGCGCCCCCTGCGCCCCCTGCGCCTCCTGTGCTCCCTGCCGCCCCTGCGCCCCCTGCGCCCCCTGCGCCCCCTGCCCCCCCTGCGCCCCCTGCGCCCCCTGCGCCCCCGGCCGCCTCCGCGGACACTGGACGCGGCGCGCGCTGGGGGGAGGAGGGACGCGGGACTGGGAAAGCGCCCTGGGCCGGGACCGACGGCTCCGCGACCGTCCTGTCTTCCCCTTCCCCGGGTCGCTCCGCCGCCTCCCTCACCCGGGCACGGCTGTCGCAGCAGCTGAACAACAGTGACGCTGGTGAGGACGATGTCGCGTTTCGACATGGCCTTCTAAGGTCTCATGGCCTAGCTGTCCGGGGACCCGCCGTGATGATACTGACAAGCCGGGCGCCCAGGACTCGTGGGCCCGGAGCCTCTTGCAGTGACGTCACAGTGTCCGGTGACGTCATAGGAGAGGTGGCACCCTGTCCGGAGCCCGCTGTGGTCGCGCTCCCTTTGAGGTGCGTGACGTCCGTGCACTGTGCACCACCGTTCCAAGGCCACCCCCTGGCACCTGGAATGGAAGCCAACTCTTCACCCTGGTCCTGAAAGGCTTTTTCTCTGTTATCTCGCTCCTTCTTGGTACACTGGCTCCATGCTGTTCCTTGACTTTGAAACTTTTTCCCTGGCTGTTCTCTAGCCTGGACGGTCTTCCTTGGCTGCCTTTGGTTTTCTTCAGGCTTTAGTCACCTTTAAGAGAGACCCTCCTGGACTCCCCATCTAGAGTCCCTTTCCTTGTCACTGCTGTTCCCCACACACCGGTCCCCTCTACCTGCCCCCAAATCTCTACCCATCTTCCAGGAAGCCTTGTCTGACTTTCCCAGGCTGAGAACCCTTCCTGTGTGCCAACATGCAAAACCATTCTGGGGTTACACTCTGCATCTTTTATTTTCTTTATAGAGCTTTTCTGTCTCTAAAAATCCACTTTTTAAATTCATTTTATTCATTTGTTTACTTGCCATTGTCTCTGCTCCCTAGACTGTAAGCTCCGTGAGGGCAGGGCCCTTGTCTGACTTAGTCAGTTGTGTATCCCCTTGACTGGAAAAGGGCATGGCTCTTACAGAGGACTCGCTCAATGTGGCCTGTTCAGACCAGGTTTTCCCGATCCTGCCTTTTTGTTTTTCTTAACATAATTTTATTGGTATATATTCACACACCATACAGTCCATCCAAAGTATGCAATCAATGGTTCATGGTACCATCACATATTTGTGTATTCATCACCATGATCATTTTTAGAACATTTGCATTACTCCAGAAAAAGAAAGAAAAAGAAAAAAAGAAGACCCCCAGACATCCCATACTACTTACTCCTTCCTCTTAATGACCACTAGTATTGCACTCTACCCAATTTTAAGAGTTTCAATAGAGGTAGGTTAACTAAGACAGTGTAGTATTGTCAGAGATAGATAGATAGCTGATCCCCAATCTTAAAGCAAGCCCTGGGTTATATCCTGTCACCCTATCCTCTTCCGTGTGGCTTTTCACGTAGCTTGCCATGATCTAGTTATGGGTTTACTTGTTTACTGTTCCCCCAGTGGGCTGAGTTTACTCCCCAGAGGGCTCTAACAGGTCTGTTTTGCTCACCATGGTGTCTCAGCACCTAGAACAGTGCCTGGCACAAAGCAGGTTTTCCAGGCTTTCCATAAACATTTGGGAAAGAACAAATAGACGATAGCTCCCCTGCCCCAAGTACTGGGGGTGGGTCTTGCCTTGTACATCTGTGAGTAACAGGCAGACACCTCCATCTGCAGCGCTGGTTGCCACACAGCTGTGACCACGATGTAGGGGATATAAGGGCTTGGGCCAGGGAGGTTAGTCATCGTCCCAGAGCAAGGGTGGAAGCAAGAGGGGGCAGAATGCCATAAGCGCCTGATAACCTCCACGGGAACTCAGTTGGCCAAGCACCTGCCACCGGGTAGGGTGAGGGTGAGGCTCGCCTGTTTGGATGACCTGGAAGTAATGGAACTGAAAAGAAATGAGCACATAAATGGGAAGATTGCAACCAGCCAATACCAAAAAACATGAACGTTTAAAACGTTTTTGGCATGTATGATCAAGGAAGAAGAAGAAAAAAAGGCAGCACAAACAAAACCAGGATTGAAAAGGGACCAAATCTGTATATTTTTCAATAATGGACTGGAAAACCTAGATGAAATTTAAAATTTTCTTAGAAATTATAAGGGATCCCAACTGGTGTCAGAAGAAATAGCAAAGCTGACTAGACCATAACAAGAGAAGAAACAGAGTTAAGATCTATCCTCCCAGAAGTTTCAAATCCCGATGATTTTATGGGCAAGATCTACCAAACCATCAGGAAACAAATATTTGCCATTCTAGAGCAACTGTTGCAGATCATGACCAAAGCTGGGATGTCCAGTGGCTGCTCTTCTGTGGAGAGGCTCTGGGCAGGACACTTGCTCTGAGACTCGACTGGTCAGCAAGCGTGCCGTGTACTTACTTGGACACTTCTCTGGAGGGCTGCAAGGAAGCTGTGATGGCTCAGCTCACTCTAGAAAACCAGCACGACCATGTTACCCGTCCAGCAGAGGACGGCTTAAGAAAGGACAACTCCAATCTCATTAAGACAAATGCTGAGGTCTGGAGTCACATCATGGCAGATGGGAATGGAGAGACTGAAGGAGAGCAATCAGGGCTGACAGAAGGTGGAAGAATGGGGCAGAGAGTGGGGTGGAGAAGAAATGCTGGAGTAAATTGCAAAAGGAAAACCCCTGCCTCTCAGTCTAGGGGTGGCTTAGGATTCTGTTGCTCACGACCTAACCTTCCCCACCCAGCCATCTCCTGACATGGGAAACACCCTCATTTAGGCACCGGACAAGGGCTGAAAAGCCACACCAGAGGTTGCCCAGGGTTTTGGCTTTGTCCCTGGACCGTGCAACCGGGAAACCGATTTGATGAGCCCTGGCTGGTAGGGGTGGCCCAATTAGTCACTGTCTTGAAAAGGCAGGAGCCTTGGGTCTCTGGGCCTGGGATGCCTGGGAGGAGCAAGTGTCCGGTATCTGGGGTGGGACCCTGGGTCCTGCGAGGAGAGCGGGCCTTGGCACTCTTGTTTGAGCAAAGCTTGCCAACACGTGCCAATTCTCGTCACGCCTGGCACCTACACACATAACTCTGCCACCCTCACTTGCCCACACCCTGCACATTCCTTCCTGCCTGGCCTTCCCACCAGCAATCCTGCCCCCACCCCCAAGATCCAAATATCCTTCACTGCTGCACGCAACTGTACCCACCCCCAGGTTCTCATTCTTCTGGTCTCCGTCTCCCTCCAAACTGGTTCCCAGGGAGAAAAGGTACCCTGCCACGGACCTGCCCACCATCAGCCCTTCCTTCTAATGTCCCTTCTCGTGCCCAAGGCCAAACTCGCAGCTGTTTTCCTCTCCGACTTGTGCCAAATGACAACACTTAAGTTTTCAGGTTGGGGCTTAGGAAGCCCCAGGGGGAGGTGGGCAGGAAGGATGAGCTCCTGGCTCCCAGCCCAGGTTCTCACTCTGACAGTCTCCTGCTGTCCCCGGTCTTTGGCCCCTCCCCATGGCTGCCTCAACCGGCTTTTCAGGAGACACTGCGTCCTGTTCCAGCTCACGGCAGCCAGCCCCCCTGCCCTTGCCCAAGGGTTGGGAGGCAGGACGCCCAGGTTCTGTGATGACAATAATATCCTTGTTCCAAAATCTGCAACCTTCCCCCAGGATCCTTGATTGTTCTGGGCACCAGGCACCCTTTTCTCCAGCGCCCTGTGAGACTCAGGTTCAGACTTGGTTTCTCTACCTTTGGCTTCTTCTGATCCATCCACTTTTTCAATCTATGATTTATTCAGTGAACCCCAGGCAGTGTTCTAGAAGCCAGGGATATAGCAGTGACCAACACAGATAAGTACCCTTTCCTCTGGGAGCTTACCATCTGGTAGGGGAGACATTAAAAAATAAAATTTTGGATGGTGACAAATGATATGAAAATAACAAAAGGATGATTTTACAGAGTATAACTGGGGGCTATTCAGGGAAGCTGTTTTTGAGAAGGTGACATCTGAGCCAAGAACAGAATGAGCAGGAGCCAGTCATGTGGAAATCTGGGTTCTACATTCCAGGTAGGGAGAATGACAAGTGCAATGGCCGTGAGGCAGGGAGGAGCTTGGCGTGTCAGAAGAATGGGGAGACAGTGTGGCTGGAGCATGGTAAGTGGGGTGTGTGTGTGTCAGTAAGAACAACAAGAGCAAGGTCTCATGATGTCCCCAGCTCCCTGAGTCTCCCCCACCCTGATTGCTCCTCCAATCCTTGCAGACTCCTGCTGCTGGGAAGCTGAATGCTTAGCTCCCTGCTGAAGAGCCAGGCCTGGGTCCCAAGAATAGGGGTGGTTGAAGGAGGAGTTGGGAAAGAGGAGGCCTGGATAGTGAGTGAGAGATGAAAACAGGTGGTGGCTGGAAGGGCAGACATCTGGGCTCTGGGGTGGAGGGCCCGAGCAGGGCAAGAAATGAAGATGCCAGGGTTCTTCTCCATTCATGACTCACCCTCTCTTCCTCCTCCTCCTCATTACTCAACCCCAAATCTCCCTGGGAAATACCTCCTTGACTAGGGACTAAGTCAGAGCCTCACAGGGGTGATTGAGTCATGAGGGGTGGAGGAGAGGGAGGGAGGCGGAGGATAAATAGCAGCCTTGTTTCCCTGGCTCCTCTCTGCATCCTCCCCATCTTCCCAACAATATGTATCCTGCCACTGTGGTTAGCTCCTGCTTCCTCCTGCTGCTCTTGGGGGCCCTGCCTGGATGGGCAGCCACCAATGACCCCATTGAGAAGGTCATCGAAGGCATCAACCGAGGGCTGAGCAATGCGGAGAGAGAGGTAGGCAAGGCCCTGGAAGGCATCAATAATGGAATCACTCAAGCTGGAAGGGAAGTGGAGAAAGTTTTTAATGGACTTGGCAATATGGGGGGCCGTGTCAGCAAGGATCTGGACAGGGGCATCCAAGGGCTCAACAGCGGCTTGGACAAGGTGGCCCATGAGACCAACAGTGCCATCGGACAAGCAGGAAAGGAAGCAGAGAAGTTTGTCCATGGGGTCAACAACGCTGCTGGACAGGTTGGGAAGGAGGCAAACAAAGTGATCCAGGGGGTCCACCATGGGGTCAACCAGGCGGGAAGTGAGGCAGGGCGGTTGGGTCACGGGATCCACCATGCTGGCGGGCAGGCTGGGAACGAGGCAGGGAGGGTGGGCCAGGGGATCCACCACGCTGTCGGGCAGACTGGGAACGAGGCAGAAAGGTTGGGCCAGGGGATCCACCATGCTGTTGGGCAGGCTGGGAAGGAGGCAGAAAAGTTGGGCCAGGGGATCCACCATGCTGTCGGGCAGGCTGGGAACGAGGCGGGGAGGGTGGGCCAGGGGATCCACCATGCTGGCGGGCAGGCTGGGAATGAGGCAGGGCGGTTGGGCCAGGGGATCCACCATCCCTTTGGACAGGCTGGCAAGGAGGCAGGGAGGGTGGGCCAGGGGATCCACCATGCTGGTGGGCAGGCTGGGAACGAGGCAGGGAGGGTGGGCCAGGGGATCCACCATGACTTTGGACAGGCTGGCAAGGAGGCAGGGAGGGTGGGCCAGGGGATCCACCATGACTTTGGACAGGCTGGCAAGGAGGCAGGGAGGGTGGGCCAGGGGATCCACCATGCTGGTGGGCAGGCTGGGAACGAGGCAGGGAGGGTGGACGAGGGGATCCACCACGCTGTCGGGCAGACTGGGAACGAGGCAGAAAGGTTGGGCCAGGGGATCCACCACACTGTTGGGCAGGCTGGGAAGGAGGCAGAAAAGTTGGGCCAGGGGATCCACCATGCTGTCGGGCAGGCTGGGAACGAGGCGGGGAGGATGGGCCAGGGGATCCACCATGCTGGCGGGCAGGCTGGGAATGAGGCAGGGCGGTTGGGCCAGGGGATCCACCACGCTGTCGGGCAGGCTGGGAACGAGGCAGGGAGGGTGGGCCAGGGGATTCACCACGCTGTTGGGCAGGCTGGGAACGAGGCAGAAAAGTTGGGCCAGGGGATCCACCACACTGTTGGGCAGGCTGGGAAGGAGGCAGAAAAGTTGGGCCAGGGGATCCACCATGCTGTCGGGCAGGCTGGGAACGAGGCGGGGAGGGTGGGCCAGGGGATTCACCACGCTGTTGGGCAGGCTGGGAACGAGGCAGAAAGGTTGGGCCAGGGGATCCACCACGCTGTTGGGCAGGCTGGGAAGGAGGCAGAAAAGTTGGGCCAGGGGATCCACCATGCTGTCGGGCAGGCTGGGAACGAGGCGGGGAGGGTGGGCCAGGGGATCCACCACGCTGTTGGGCAGGCTGGGAACGAGGCAGAAAAGTTGGGCCAGGGGATCCACCATGCTGTTGGGCAGTCTGGGAACGGGGCAGGGAGGGTGGGCCAGGGGATCCACTATTCTGCTGGGCAGGCTGGGAACCTGGAGGGGGACAAAGTGGTTGAAGAGGTCTATCATGGAGTTAGCCAGGCTGAGAAGGAGGTGGAGAAGTTTGGCCAGGATGTTCATTATGCTGCCAGGCAGGCTGGGAGAGAGGGAGACAAAGTAGTCCAAGGGGCCCATCATGGAGTTAGCCAGGCTGGGAAGGAGATGGAGAAGTTTGGCCAGGGGGTCCATCATGGGGTCAATGAGGCCTGGAAGGAGGCAGAGAAGTTAGGTCAGGGGGTCCAACATGCTGCCGGGCAGGCTGGGAAGGAGGGAGACAAAGCGGTCCAAGGGGTCCATCATGGAGACAGCCAGGCTGGGAAGGAGGTGGAGAAGTTTGGCCAGGGTGTTCACCATGCCGTTGAACAGGCTGGAAAGGAAGCAGACAAAGTGGCCCAAGGGGTCCACAATGGGGTCAACCAGGCCGGGAAAGAGGCAGAGAAACTTGGCCAAGGGGTCAACCACGCTGCTGGCCAGGCCGGAAAGGAGGCGGAGAAACTTGGTCAAGGTGTCCACCACGCTGCTGGCCAGGCCGGGAAGGAGGTGGAGAGGTTGGAGCAGAATGTTCATCATGGGGCCAACCAAGCCAGCAAGGAGGCCAACCATCTGCCGAATGTAGGTGAACCGGGGCGGGGAAGTGGGAGAGGGGGCAGGGGAGGGAGAGGCTGAGTCCTTGGGACATTAGGGGAGTCCATGTAGCCTTAACTGGGTGAGAGGAGAGAAGCTTGGACAGCTATATTCCTGTCTCCCCTTCTTCCTTCCCCATCTCCCTCACAAAGGAGCTGGTGGGCAGTTGGCCAGATGGATGCAGCCATCGTATGTGCCCAGCCCTGAATTGGACAGTGTGGAAGGGACCCCGTCCCACTGGGCTTGGGGATGGAGCCCACCTGGCCAGTTTAAGGAGTGGAAAACAGGAGGCCTCTCCCGGGGAATGGGAAACAGTCACTGGGCCCAAGATCTATTGCAGTGCAAATAGCATGCGTGTTGACAAAACTCAGAACCTCAGGGTGAGCAGGGTGAGCTGCTTTTGGAGCTAAGCCCTGTTCTGTTTAATCTTCACAATAACTCTCTAAGGTGGGCAGAGTGAGCGTGCCGACTCCCTGATCCTCAGAGAAGAAAACCGAGGCTCAGAGAGGGTACAGGGATTGGCCAAGGCTGTGTGGCTAGAACCTCACTCTGGTGGGTCAAGCTTCTTTCTCTTCCCCACACTGCCAGGTCAGGGAGGCTTCCTGGAGGAGTTGATTCCCAATCCTGTAGCAGGAAGGTTCAGAGAGTGGAGGCACAGAACCGGTGCCGGCAGGGAGCTCGGGGAACGGGAGAGGCTGTCTCCTGTGCGCTCCCTTCCCCGTTCGCCCATCTCCACCAGGAACCTTGGGGATCAGCAACTTGCGATTGAGGTTTGACCCAGACTTCAGAGCCCAGAGCTGCATCCACTGCCCTGCAGGGAGCCAGGGATGGGGGTGTGGAGAGGAAGGAACCGCGTGGAAGGAGCGAGAGGCAGAGAGGGCTCTGAGCCAGACTGCAGGGTTGACCCGGTAGAGGCCGGGAGAGGCTGTTCTGGGGTCGGAGGCTGGCGACAGCGGCTGGGGGTGGGGGGCTGGTGGGTCGGTCCAGGAGAGGCACTGCTGAGTGTCTGGTGTTAGGGTTGAGGGCAGGGACCAACCTGAGTCAGGAGTCAGGCTGGATTTGAGGACAGGGCTATGGTTAAACCAGGGTCCTCCCATTTGTGTGGGTGCTCCGGGCTGCTCCCTCTCGGAGACTAAAATTGACTAAAATAAAAGGAAGTCAGGGGAAGACCGGTCGGTGGGAGGCAGACATCCTTCCTGGCTTTTCTTCCCAGCTCTGACAGAATTCCCTTAGGTTTTCTTTCTGGGTAGGGGATGGAGGGGGGAGCAGGAACTTGGGGGACCCTCAAGGGCTGGGGGGATTACAGTGGCGGCTTGGGGTCTCTCTGCAGGGCGGGCATCAAGGCGGATACGCCGGCCAGCACGGAGGGGCCGGAACCACAACACTGACATCTGGAGTAAGTCTCCCGAGCCTGGCACGGACATGGCGGGGGCGCGGAGGCCTCTGGGACCTCCCTGGGATGGTGGCGGGATGGTCCTGGTGACTGACCCTCTTGTCCTTGAATTCCAGGCCTCGGTCAACAAGCCCTTCATCAACTTTCCAGCTCTGTGGAGGGTGAGTGTCCACGTGGTTATGCTTCCTGCTGGCTGGGAGATACTCGCACAGCTCCCTTCCCATTGCCCATTCATGACAACTTCACCGCGGGCAGACTCACCCTCTGCAGGGGCATCCCCCCGTTCTCCCAGCTCTCATCCTCCTTTTCTCTATCTGCTGTTTTCCCTTCACATTCTGCTTTTGTCTTTTGTCTGCTTTCCTGAAGCAAGCATGAGCTGGAAGAAGAGATCTCCAGGGGCCCATGTAAATTTGGGAGCCAGGGAGGGAGGAAGGGGCTGCCGACCGACCCCCACCCCCCTCCAACCATGTGCCTGCCTCTGTCCTTGTCATCTGGCCTCTGATTCCCAGTGCCTGGCTGACTTCCCTCGCTTCCCCAAGCCGTGGCCGAGACCTCCTCCCCTGCAGTCCTTCCCTGCTACCTTGCACCCGTCTGCGGGGTGCTGGGGACCTGTGGCTACATCCTTTCTGGCCTGTGGATGAGAGGAGCCTCCCCCCAAGCCTAGAGGCTCCTGTGGCTTTCTGGTCCTTGCTCTGGGCCCACAGTAAAGGCTTGGCTCTTCTTTTGGCATTTAGTGCATCAGCTGCCTGGGACTGGGGCGAAGTGGTGAGTGGTCTAACAGCCCCACCAAATGGCAGCTGGAACCCAAAGGCACAGGCTTGTTTAAACCCGGCCACGGTGGTGGGAGGGGTTTTCTGAGGCGAGACACACAAGGCTCCCTGGTTCCCAAGAGGCCCCTCATGTCTGCCTGGGAGGCTGGCCTTCTATTCCTCCTAGATTGTGGTGCCCCCTCCCTTAGCTATTCCCCAGAACACAAGCAATTCCTGGGCCAAAGCACAGTCTTCCTTTCGCTCCTCCGGGCTGTGTTTGTGTGTGTCTTGGCCCCTCATGTCTGTGCACCCTGCACTCACTCCCTCTCTTCTCTCTCCCAGAGCGTCACCAACATCATCCCCTAAACTGATGTGCTGGCCTCGCTGAGTAGACTGATGTTCCTGTTGTGCTATCAGTTGAAATGACTTGGGGGCAGGGGATGGTTTTCTGGATTCCCTTAAGGGGGCCGGACTAAGGATTGTGAATAAACATGACAGACTGTGCTCCCTCATCACGCTCCACTGTGCTCCCTAAAGTGGGATATTTTTTGGGGGGTGGGAGGTTGTCTTTTCTCCCCTCGCTACCCCGCTGAAGAGCTGAGAGTTTGACACACAGGGTCGGCCAGTCTGAGCTGGAGATTCCAGACTGACCTCACGAGGAGGGCAGTCAGGGAGAGGCGTTCACAGGGACACTCATTGCTCCGCTACCGTGCAGAGTCTGTGCCTGGCACCGGAGTGCCGGGCAGGGGAGCCACTCGGGCCAGAGGTGGGGCCAGAAGCACCAGGGAGAGGATGGTGGGAGCCGAGATGGAGCCCAGGGCGGTGTGGCATGAAAGAACGGTAATAATGATTTGTGTTTATGTTGCAGTTGAGGCCTGCCAGGCTCCCTGCTGGGTGCTGTTTACAAGTACCCCCTTAGGTGGGCCGTAAGGTTACTGCCCCGTCTTACGGAGAAGCATATGGCTTCTACAAGGTTGCAGTCAGTAAGTGGAGGGGGAGAAGCAGCCTAACATAGCCGGAACACATGGAGGCTGGTTCCTGCTGATGTCAGTGGGGACACGCGGTCTGCTCACGGGCAGGGGGCGAGGGCTGAGGACTCCTGCGGAGGCCGCCCTGACCACAGCAGGGAGGGCCTCGTTACCAACGACAGGAGGGAGGCCCAGAAGGCCCAGCTTTTTGGACCAGAGGCCCAGAGGGTACGTTCTAGGTTCCAGGTACTGCCCAAGGAGCTGTTCATGTTCTAACCCTTTAAGCCTCCAACAGCCCAATGGGCAACACCCTGTTATTAGCCTGGTGACATGGATGAGGAAACAGACTCAGCGAGCAAGGGCCTTGCCTGAGGCCCCCCAGGAGAAAGCAGCAGACCTGGATCTGATTCCTTGTCACCAGAACCCGAGCTTTCCCTGCTGCCAGAACAGTCTTTCTAGGATACTTACCCAGCGCTGGCCTGGGTGCTGGGAGATCTGTGGCCCCAGCAGGAGTGAGTGCCTGTGGGCAGCTCACTTCCCCTGGAGGGGCCGCGACTTCCTCATCTGCTAAGGGGGTGGGGTGTCTGCAGCGGAGGACGGCAAAGGTTGCTTCTAGCTCCAAAATTCCATCCATCCGTGGGACCAAAAATGAGAGTCAAGCTCTTCTTGCCACTGGGGAATTTACAGTCTCCCTAGGGAGACATATAAACAGAATATAAAAACAACTACAAAGCAGTGCATCAATAAGAACACAATAATACACTGTGGGTAAAAGGGCTGCACTTCCCCAATGCATGTGATGTCCTCGACACCTTATATTCACTGCATTTCCCCTTATTTCTAGAATACCATCATTTTATTGCATTTGTTCCTCCTCCCCCATATTTTATTTTGAAAAATTTCAAACATTCTGCAAAGGTGAAAGACTTCTTAGAGTGGACAACTCTATACCCACATTGTAGATCCTAACATTAGCATCTCATTTCACTTGCTTTATCACACATCTGCCCACCTATCCATGCCCTGATACTTTAAAATGCATTTCAGAGTAAGTTGCAGACATCTGTTGCCTGTATTTTTCTAAAAAGAACCATTCATTCATCATCAAACATTTGTTGAGAGCTTACTCTGCGCTGGACCTCGTTTCACCCACACCGGAGGGGTCCCCACTTAAAGGAATCCTACAGCAAATGCTTTTGAAAAGGGAATACTGGAATACTGGAATAATTTTTTTTTTAAATAAAGTAAAATATTCACTTTTTAATTTTTATGCACATCTTTTGCTGGGTTTGCTTGGATGTGGGTCCCGAAAGTGTCAGAGATATGTGATCACCAATTTGTCCTGTGGGTCAATCCTGGGAGCTTCTAGAAAAATCCTGAGTTGGCTTGGAAGGGTGACAGAGGCGCGGCTCGCTCCTGCCTCCAGCCAGCGTTGCCGGCTCCTCGGCGGGGCGCCCTCTCCACGCCCCTCCGCCCCCATGTGGTGCCTCCTCAGCCGTCAGGTCTCGGCGACCTTGACCGCCCGACCCCTGCTGGTCTCCCTCATGACTCCCTGATCTTTTTCTTTTCAGCACTTACGACAATTTGTAATGATACATTTACTTATTTAATATCCATTTGTGCCCTGGACTAAGAGGCTTGAGAGAGGAGGTGGAGGCCCGGAGCAGATCGTCTAGCACTGGGGCTGAGGGGAGGCCATTGGGGCGATTAGACTTGGGAAAGGCCGGGAGGGAAGGTGAAAAAGAAACAGGCCGCGGGCGGAGCCAGGCTGGGGAGTAACAGGCAGAGGAGCGGCCAGTTTCTGCGGGTGCCGACCCAGGAGCGGGGAGGGGTGGGTGGGATTCTCACAGCCACCTTATATTGGGTGCTTCCTCGGCCTGAGCCCATGAGGAAGGAACCGTGATCACCCCCCTCACGGGTGGTGCAGTTGCAGCTCCCAGAAGCGGGGTGCATGACCTGAGGTGGGGTCACAGGCGGGGAGGTGGTGCTTCTCTGCGACCCTCAGGGAGGGGCAGGGGGCTGCTTTAGAGAAATCGTCTTTAAAAGTCAGCCGCTGCATTTGGCCCTTTCAGGAAAAGTGTGTGTGACGGAAAATTAAACTGCCAAGAAAGTTCTCCAACAACATCATCATCGTGTCCAGTTCTACCAAGAACATATATTGAGTGTCCCTTACCAGGCCCTGTTCTAAGCTCTTTCCACGTATCGTTTCACATTAATCCCTCCTTTCAGACGAAGACACGGTTGCACAGACGGGTTAAAGCCATGACTAGTAAGAGATGGAGCTGGGAGTTAATCCCCGAGTCTGAGGCCCCAGGGAAGGCAGCAGAGACACCACCAGGCCCCAGGCCTCATCTCACACTGTGCTTGGGCCTCGTCCACCCTCTTCTGCCTGGATCCTCGCTGCAATTCCCCCCCCTGGGCTCACTATTGATCCCCAGAGGAGCCCTTTTAACACCTGAGTCAGATGACCGCAGTCCCCAGCCCAGGGCCCTCCACTGGCTCCACCTCATTCAGAGTAGAAGCCACATTCCTCACAATGACCCCCCATCCCCATGACCTGGCCCTGTTACCTCTTTTGACATCAACTCCTACCATTTCCCCCTGTTCCAGCTACCCTGGTCCTCAAATAAACCAAGCAGGCCCCTGCCGCAGGGCCTTTGCACTGCTGCGAGTGCACTCTGCTCGGCATCCCCAGATACTCTCTTGGCTCACTCTCTCCCTTCCTCGGATTGCAGCTCATTGATCACATCAAAAAGAGCCTTTTCTTGACCACCCAATTTAAAACACCTTTCTGTCTTCCCTATTTCCTCACCACATTGTATTTTGCTTCACAGTGCTCATTACCACCCATGTTTATTGTCTAATTCCCCCTAGGATGAATGCAAGCTCCCTGAGGAGAGTGATTTTGATGATCTTCTTGGTGCTCTATCCTCAGAATAGTTTTGGCACAGAGTAGATACTCAATAAATATTTGTTGAAAGAATGAAGCAGTGAATAAATATTTGTTGAAAGAATGAAGCAATGAATTTGAGAGAAAAGCTGAAACCAGAGGAGTCTTTACTTGATGTGGGCTTGCAAGATTTGTGGATGAGAAATTACGTATGAGAAAAAGGGAGGCATGATGATATAGGAGAAAAGTGCTGGACTAGGGGTCAGCCAGACCCAGCCAGATTCTGACAGCCCCATTTTACTGTGGTCTTATTACATAAATGGTCTTGTGCACGACGTCTAACAGCTTGGGGCTTCAGTTACCTCCTCTGCAAAATGGGAATAATATTTACCTCCTTAAGTTGTAGTGAGGATTAAATGGGATCATGTGTAAAAGCATCCAATATTCTATTTGGTTCACAGCAGGTATTTAATCAATATGCCTTAAGTCTGACTTGAGGAGCTTCCTCAGGTCCAGAGGAAACTGAACAGTTGTTCCCAGGAGGTAGAAAGTAGCACAATGCTGGCCAGGGAGAATCCAGGTGGCCTGTGGACATAGCTTTGAATAATGATGAATCACACAGTGAGAATCTCACACTCTCCTCAGTTTTCCTTCAAGCTTTCTGAGTATGCCAAAGAGGAAGCCTCGGTTTCTGTGCTGGTGTGCCTTGAACCTGCTAATCTCCCTTTTCACAGAGAAGCTGCTGTGGCCATCTCTGGGGTAGTGCTATTGTTTGCTTCTCACTGCGCCTTTTCCAATACCTTTTAGCTATGGACAAGTAATTCTGACTTTCTATGCACGGTAGTGATAGAAAGTCTTCTCTGAAATAAACTTAAGTAGGAAAGTAAGCTGGATCAAAGAAAAATGTTAGTAACAGAGAAGGGGGAGAGCAGCTATAAAACACTGTGCAGGGAGTTTCTATTGAGGGAAGTTTGGGACACCCCCCCACACACACCCCATATACACTACACACCGGGCTCGGTGGTCCTGACTGGGGGAAGCAGCAAGGCCCTGGGGCTGGGGTCTCCACCACCAATCCTGGAGGGCTCACATTTGCTCCTGCCATCCCATCCTCCTCACATGTGGCCCCAGGACAAAACCAAAAACCCTTCTACCAGAGGATAGCTAGGGTCCTTCGAAAGGCAGGGGGAGGTATGGGACACGGAAATGACAGAGAAGCCCTGGGAGCTGGGGCTTAGGAATGAGGCAGGCCTGGGCCTGGCCCGTGGCTCCACCATGTCCTCTCTGTGTCCTCTCCAAGCCCCGGTTTCCGGTCTCTCAATAGAGGAATAATAGGACCTACCTCCTGGGGCTGCATGAGCCTTAAAGTGCTTAGCCCAGTGCTGGGCACCCAGAGCACCTTGGGAAACTGGAGCGGCAATTATTATGATCATTACTACCAGCACCATCATCATTACCATCATTAAAGAAGCAGAGATGGAAAAACAGGGAGGCAGGTGCTGCGGAGGAGAGACAGGGATTGTGTTTACATGCTAAGAAATGCGGAGATGTTACAGGTTGGGGTGCGGGTGTCGGGGGTGGACAGAGAGGGAGGGAGAGTCTGAGAGACGTTGAGAAAGGCAGATGGAAACTGGCCACTCCTAACTGGGCAATGACTCCCAGTGAAACGAGACAGTGCCAAGTGGGAGGGCCTGGCACACCTGGGAGAGGAGAAGCAGTCACACTTGCTGAATTGGGACAGGATCTGGGGAGGATGCTTGAGTTTTGCATCCTGAGCTGGGACCGGGGGAGAGGGACAGGGCGCTGACAGCTGGCTCCTGTCGTTTTGCTGACCCCTCTTCCCTTGCTAGTGTTGTCCAGGCCTCTGGGGGAAGGCTGAGGGGTGGGTGGGGTGAGCTGGTGCACGTGCCCCCTCCAGGGCCGGGTAAACAAGCCTGGGTCAGCGGCTCCCTCCCTTGGTCCTTCCTCCCACTCGCTCCCCTGGGCGGCCGGCCCGCCTAGCTCCCCCGCAGCTCTCCAAGCCAACAGCAGTCTGCATGCTGAGCTGAAAAGCCCCTGAGGACCCCTCTCAGGGCCGTGGCTGCTTCCTTGCCCCCAAAGCCTGGGGTCAAACACAGCCCCCACGGCTTCCAGTCTCCCTCTGTGGGCTGTCACCTTGACGTGGCAGTGTGGGAGAGGAGGGAGATGGGAGACAAAGGCTGAGCAAAATGGAGAGGGAAGTCGGGAAAAGGGACCTGCCTCTGTCCTGGTGCCCCACCCAGCCTGGCCTCTGGGCTTCCCTATCCTTGCTCCCCTGGTGGGGTCCTGCTGGTGATTTCTCCCACCCCCACCCCCGCCTCCAGGAGACACTACCAGCCCATCTCCTCAGGTGCCCCATCCCCACCCTGTGCCCCAAATTCCTGGGGTTGGGAAACTGAAACACCTTTGCACGGGCTCATCCCATTTCTCCCTCCCTCCCTGGTGCACGGGTTCCCTCTCTGTTTCAACACAGACTTTCAGACTCACAATTAGAGCTCATTACCCTATGGGGGCCTGGGCCCTGAGTCACTGGGGGAGGGATGCCGGGCTGCCCAGCCCTGTCACCTTCTCCTCCCAGGCCACAGTATAAGGAGTAGCGACCGGGAGGAGGACTCTGGGAAGTCGGGGGAAGCTGGGACAGGAGAGAGAGGGCTGCAGGCCCAGAGGGAGGGAAGCAGGGGTCGGAGGGAAGCAGAGAACGGGGGAGGGCACGCAGACACAGGGCAAGGAGGGAAAGGGCAAAAAGAAGCGAACTCGGGTGGAAAGAAGGGAAAGAAACCCGGGAGAGTGAGGAAGCCGGGCAGAGATGCAGTTCCAGGGGTTCCTGGGCTGCCTGCTGCTGGCCCTGTGCCTGGGCAGCAGGGAAGCCAGACCCCTGCCAAGTGGCAGGGAGAGCGTCGAAGCAGGCATCGGGGAGACCGTGGGACGTGGCATCAGAGAAGCCGTTAACCATGCCGCTGGGGAGGCCGCTGGCAAAGGGGTGGAAGAGGCAGTCAACTCTGGACCTAGGGATGCCGTGGGCTCCGAGACGGGAGATGCCATTGGCCACAGGGTCGGGGAGACCATCTACCGAGGGCCTGAGGAAGCAGCCCATGCAGTTGGGAACGCCATGGATGAGGCTGGCAGGCAGGCCGAGAGCATCATCCACCATGGAATAGATACTGCCCACGGCTCCTGGCAGGGGAGGCCCGGCAGCAACGGTGCTTGGGTGAGTGGCTGGGAAGCTGGGCGTGGAAACGGGAGGCTGAAGGCAGCCATGTTGAGAGTCTTAGGAAACATGTGAAAGGACAAACAGGTCTCCTCTTTGTGGCTGTCTGGGGCAGTTTCCTTCTGCATTATGCACCTCCCCTTACCACCTTGGTCTCTCTCTATATTCTCCTCTGTTTTATGGTTGTTCACCTGCTCATCCCTGTCAGAGTCAGAGATGGCCACGCTAACTGTTGGTGTGGTGTCCTTGCAGGGGCCCAATGGCCATCCTCCGTCGGGAGCCCATGGCATCTTTGGCTCTCAGGATGGCTTTAGAGGCCACAGCCAAGGCAACCCTGGAGGTCCCGGGGACAAGAGACCCCCTCGTGGCTCAGACGGCAGCTTTGGAACCGACTCTCAGGGAGGCCCCTGGGGCCAAGGAGGCTACAGAGGGTCACACA
The DNA here is from genome assembly GCF_015220235.1 of Choloepus didactylus. Classification (NCBI taxonomy): domain Eukaryota; kingdom Metazoa; phylum Chordata; class Mammalia; order Pilosa; family Megalonychidae; genus Choloepus; species Choloepus didactylus. The sequence goes on from NC_051333.1 coordinate 19,503,530, forward strand.
ACTTGGGGACCAACGCTCAGGTACAGTAAGCAGCCCAGCCATGACGTGGCCACCTCCCTCCCTTCAAGCTCCCATGCTCCACATCCACGACCCTGTGCTCACTTTCACCCTCCCTGCAGGGGCCCATGGCCCAGCCCGGTTATGAGTCAGTGAGACGTGGCAACCAGAATGTAGAGGTAAGAGAAGAATCTAGCGGAGAAGAGCGTGTCTGGGTGCGTATGGGTGCGTGACAGAAAGCGGTGGAGAGAGACAAAGTGGAGAGGTAGGGAGGGGAGAGGTGGGGTACGCGGGAGAGGGGTCCGGGAGGGATGGATGTGGGAGGAAAATGTCAGGGGAAAGAAAGCCCGATGGTAAGTAGGAGAGGCCTGGCAGGTTTGACTGCAGATCTCTAAACACACCTGTCCCCTTCCGTCCACAGTGCACCAACCCCCCACCCTCTGGCTCCGGTGGAAGCTCTAGCAACTCTGGGGTAAGAGGAGAGGGACATGACCCACAGGGAGAAAACAGCAACTTGGCTCACCTTAGGCAGGAAATGTGCCTGGGGCAAGAGAGGAAGGGGAAGGAGGGAGGGAATCTGTGTGTTCTGGTCTTCAGTCCCTGGTTCTGGTCTCTTCCGGCCCCGCAGGAAAGCAGCAGCAGCAGTGGTGGCAGCAGCAATGGCGGCAGTGGTGGCAGCAATGGCGGCAGTGGTGGCAGCAGCAACGGCAGCAGTGGTGGCAGCAATGGCGGCAGTGGTGGCAGCAGTGGCGGCAGTGGTGGCAGCAATGGCGGCAGTGGTGGCAGCAGCAATGGCAGCAGTGGTGGCAGCAGCAACGGCAGCAGTGGTGGCAGCAATGGTGGCAGTGGTGGCAGCAACGGCTGCAGTGGTGGCAGCAATGGTGGCAGTGGTGGCAGCAATGGCAGCAGTGGTGGCAGCAGCAATGGCAGCAGTGGTGGCAGCAGCAATGGCGGCAGTGGTGGCAGCAATGGCAGCAGTGGTGGCAGCAATGGCAGCTCAGGGAGCAACTGGGTGAGTTTTGCTCCTTTGTTGAAGGCAGAGATGGGGCTGAGGTCCCTGGTGGTCCCTGCTGAGAGGCATCCCTGGGTCTTCCTGAAAGTCGCTGCAGCCCTGGGCATCACTGGTGGTTGCCGTCCTGGGGTTCTCAGCCTCTAGGTCCTGCTCTTCTTGCCCCAACCAAGCGGCATTCCTTAAATCTGTACTGTGATTTTTCCAGAGGGGGTGTCCTGTCTCCTGCCTACTCTACTCCCCCGTCTTCCATTCCCTGGTGGTGGGGATGTTCTGTCTCCTGGCGAACTCCTATTTCTGCAGTTCATGTCCACTGGGCAAGTCGGAGTAGGGCTGGGGGTGGCATCTGGAAGGAGAGAGGTGGGCACAGAGAAATGTGACACTTGTTTGGGAAGCTCCCAGGACGATGGGGCAGGAGTGCACAGACGGGGACTTAGGGACGTTCATAGAGCTGTGGTGTGGACGACCCTGGGGCGCACACAGGAGGCTACCCCAGCCCTGGCCCCCTGCAGTTGGTGAGAGGGCCAAGGGGGGAGCTACCGTGTGCCAGCCGCATTAGGGAGAGCTCCAGGAGAGGGGTTTGCAGAGAGGGAGGCACATGTGGCCTCCTTAGAGGCCAGGAAAGGTGTCAGGCCAGAGGAGGGGAGTAACTGCCACTGGCCCTACAGCATAAGCTGCTCAAATTTACTGCACCTTTACTATCCCTGCCTCCCCCCCTCTAGAACCAACCCTCAGAGAATGCAAGGAATGTTGATCAAAGTGGCAACTCAGGCTCCCGGGTAAGGACTCTAGGGGTTCCGGGAGTGCTGGATTCCAGGAAAGAGGGCTGAGAGAGGCAGAGGGAGGGCAGCCCCAGCTTCCCCCGATGGTCAAGATCACAGTGCCGTGCAGGCTGGCTCCAGAGTCCTCTTCTTGACCCCTGGCAGGGGCTGGGGGTAGGGCACAACTCAGAATCCCCAAATTGCGGCACATTTCCAAATATACTTGACTACACCTGGACTTCTTTGTGCTCAGAAATTCCCTCAGGGACCAACTGGCTAAAGACAGGGAAGGTACGGAAGTTGGGGAGAAGGTTAGAAGCAAATCGGGGTTTAAAAAAAGATTCATAATACATCTGGGAACTGTCTGGTCCCTTCCCAAGTCCTCCTAAAGACTGCATGTGAACACTTGCTTTCCCTTGAAGGGATCCAACACTGGCTTTTCCTCAGGCAGCAGAGGTGGAAACGGCGGTGGAAATAAACCCGAGGTGAGTGTGTGGGGAGGAGGAGGATGGGAGGGCAGTGGCTGGGTTGGGAATGGCGGTGGATTGTTGCTGAAGTGGGCTAGCCTGGGGGTTAAAATGCTGCAATTTGGGAGCTGGAATTGGTGTCCAGGAGAGCACTGAGACGCGACACCCCTCTTCTCTTCTTCCTACAGTGCAACAACCCAGGGAATGATGTCCGCGTGTCCGGAGGATCTGGGGGTCAGGTAAGAATGAGGCTGGTGCTAACTGCCCCCCAACACTGCCCCCACCCCTCCATCCCCGGGCCCCCTCCTCATCGTTGGCTCGTTGCTCAGCCCTTCCTAATGCCAACCTCAGCCAACCCTGTCTGGGGGAGCTTACAACGTAGGGGGAAGAAACAGAATAAATGCACGTTCTGAAGAATACCAAAACCCCCCCACGTAATAATCAATTGCAAATCCTCATGTGATATGCCTCACTTTACACCATAGCTGTGGCTGTGAGAAAGCGCGTGCAAAGCCGTCCTTTTAGAATTGTAACAGCTACAAGTGTCCTCTGTCCGGCCAGTGACCAGGATTCCATGATGAACCCTATGACAGAGAGAAGTGTTTTGTGTAGATTTCCCCACTAGTTATTTTGGAGATCTGGGGTTTATGTTGGCTCCCGTGGTGCTGACAGAGTGTTATCCTAACATAAACAGGAACCACCTGGACGTGTTGTGAAAATGCAGGTTCTGATTCAGCAGGTTGGGGTGGGGCCGGGATTCTGTGTTTCTAGAGCTCCGGGGAGGCTGCCATTGCTGTCTGTGCTGGGGGAGGAGCGGGGAGCACAGGGCAAGCAGCGGGGAGCACAGGGTGAGCAGCGGGGTGGGTGGGAGAAGACAGCAGTGGGGTGGTGGGGCTGGTGGAGGAGGCTTTCTGAAGAGCTCCTGATATATTAGGGATGCTAATGAGTATACAGGCTTTGAGAAAGTTTCTCCCAGTTTGCAACTATTTCTAGTTTTTGGTATCTCAGTATCTCACATTTGTTGACAGCTGAATACACCAATCTTTTCATCTTTTCATTCATGTAGAAGCATGGAAGGTTTCTACTCTTGGTGTAGTGTTTTAAAGGTCTTTATTTTCTTTCAGCACTACTAATATGTCTATATATTTTTTTTTTCTTTCAATTTAGTTCTTTGATCTATCTGAAATTTATTTTCCTGTACTTTCTGGTCCTATTCCTCAATTCATCCTGACTTACCCTACACTTGGGATCAGAGCCTGTATTCCCTTAGGAGAGCAAGCCAGATACAAACAGGAGGGAGGAAACTGATAAGACGTAATTAAGTCCCTCCCCCAATACTTACTGATTTAAAATGCCTCTTGTTAATACCAAATTATCTCTGGGAGTTCTACTCTGATAAACTGACCCATCTGTTCTGGGACAGGCTCCAGTGACTTGAAGGTGGTTGCACAGTACACTTGTACCTGTCAGTGCATGTCCTCCCTTGTCATTTGTCTTTTCCAGGGTTTTCTTACCTATTTTTAGACATTCATGCTTCTAAATGAATTTCGAGGTTATTTTAACAAGTTATCTAAGAGAATTCCATTAGGATTTTTAGAGGAATTGTAGTATATCAATGCTTGAATTTGCGGGGCTGATCCTAGGATCTAACAGAGTGATCTGTGTTTCATTGTCTTGTCCCTCAGGGCTCCAGAGGACTGGGAGGCCCCAGCAGCTCCGGCCTCGGGGTAATGAGACGGCAGGCCTTGAGAGTCGTATATGGGATGGGGGTCAACTCCCCAGCAGCAATACTGAGGGGGAACAGGGAGTAGATAATCCCTCATCCTGGTCTGGTTACGTGGTAGCTTTTGGGATAAGATGCTGCTGATGGGCCTTGGATACACCATGTTTTACATAAAATAATGAAAGCTGGACTCAAGAGGAGCCTACCTCTACCCTAGGAGACTAACCTGCCCATTGCTGTCCCACCTCAGCTCCTGCTGGCTCTGCAGCTGGCATCGCCTTTCTTACCAATGCAAAACCTCAGTCCAGACTGAGTCCTTCCATTTAAATCAGTCCAGTCCAACAGCCTGGCTCACTCCTGCCCTAAAACCAGGGAGAATTCAGGTGCTTTGGTGACAAAGGCCCTTCCTGCTGGGTTTTGGGCAGCTTGCAGAAAGGAATATAAAAAGATCTATGTTATCCATAAATATCATAAGTGAGCAGTAACCCATTCACAGGGGGTTGAAACAAGATTTGCCAGGGAAGATGGAGCTACCCAGAAAGAAGAGCCTCTTTCTTGGGGTTCTGGGAAGTCCTCTGTCATGCTCACACCTCAGTCCTGATTAAGGAATTCCTCACCCAAACCCTGCTATCCTGCCCTCTCATCCCCCAACCTGCCTGCCTCCCTGCTGACTCTTACTCTATTTTTTTTCTCCACAGGAAGTAAGCAAAGAGGGCAGTCACCTTCTTGGGGGCTCCCGAGGCACTTATCAGGTGAGTCCAGAGCAGGCAGGGTTGGCTTTAGAAGGGATGGTGGCGTGTGGGACAGAACGCTAGGGTTCTGGGGAAAGAAATAAAAATATCCATTTCTTCTTGTAAGTTGCTTTGAATCTGTGTCACCCTCATCAGGAGACGAGAATGGGGTCTCACCTCCTCAATTCATTCATTCTCCCCCTCCTTCCAAGTGGGATCTGAGCTGTAATGCCTGTGTGAGGGGCAAAGGAGACAAAAGTTACAGAAGAATGGTTAAGGGAATTTTTTAAAACCATACTTAAGATGGCAGCAATGAAAAGTAGAAAGCCGCTGAACTTTGAGTTAGAAGATGGGGTTCATACTCCAGCTCCATCACTTTTCTGTGTGTTAACAAAACTTAGTTAACTTCTCTGAGGCTGGACTTCCTCCTGGTTGAAAGGTGGACAGTGAAGTCTAACTCACTCACCTCCAACAGTTACTGTAGAATTTTCTGCTTCTAACCAGGCCAAGGTGGTCTACAGCTGGCTTTGTCATCAGATGTGGCAACAGATCCTGAGGCAGGCTGCTGGGCTGCCCTAAGTTTCAGTTTCCTTCTCTGTGAAATGGAGATGTCTCCCACAAAGGAATGGGACGGGATAAGGCACACTGCTTGGCACACAGTGGGACTGACACATTGGCTACTCTCATTACTGGTGTTTTTGGGGCATGGGGTGGAAGGAAGCAAGAATATGATTTAGGGGATTGGGTTTACTAGGTAGCAAGTAATTCTAAGAAGTCTTTCTGGAGGTGGGATTTTTGGGTGCTGTTTAAAGAAGTGGAGATGTTACAGAGAGGGGTCCACAGCTTGAGCAAAGGTGGAGGGGAGTGGGCCAGGAGCAGGTGACAGGTGGCTTGAGTCCCAGCATGCATAAGCTTTGGACACCAGTCCCCCTTTTCCCCATCCAGGGTCAGTGGTCTGGTGGAGAGAATGGAGGTGAAGCCATCAGCGGAATCAGTAGTTCGGTGAGTGGAGGCCTTATGCCACCTCGGGCTGTGACCACACAGTCCTGACACCCAGTTCTCCTGTCCTCCTGTCCTGCCACTTGCCTACATCTCATCCCATTTCTCATCTGGTTCCTTAGAACTCTCAGACATCCCCTGGGCTCTTCAACTTCAACAGTTTGTGGAGGGTGAGTCCTGCAAACCTGCTCTGCTTACTGTCTTGGAAAACCAGCCCCTGCCCCTTGGCCCCACAGGCTGAAGTCAACATTCTGTCCCCTTGATTGCTCTTTTTTTCTGGGGCCCTGAGCTGCTTACATTATGACCCAATTTGGCCATCCTCCTTTTTTTCCCTCTCTCTCTGTGCAGAATTTAAAATCCAAGCTGCCTTTCATTAACTGGGATGCCATAGACAAGGTAAGGACTGGGAGAGCATTCCTGATCTTTGTGGGAGAGGGAGATGGAGAAGAAAGCTAAGCTTCTGCCTGGTGATCTGGGAAACGATGATGGCCACGGAGAAAGCCTGAGGGGAAAGGACAGCAGAGAACTGAAAAGAGAGGGGGAATTTGGAGAATTTGGGGATGAGAGGAGGGGGTGGGCCCCTTTAACGTCTCCACATACACACCTGAGTGTATATCCCGGACCTGGAAATTTAAGCGGAGAGTAAGTAGGCCTAATCTTGCAGGCAGACAGACTGAGAAATCGGGCAGAGCTAAGGACCCCGTGAGAACCAGTACTTGCTTCGCTCCATGAGGGAGAAGGGGAAAGGAAGTGAACATCTGTGAGCACCTGATAGGTGACGGCCTTAGCCTGGGCCCTGTATGTACATGATCTTGGGTCCAGAACCCAAATGTCCTTCCTCCCATTCCATCCTTCCCTCTTGCAGGGGAAACCCTGGCCAGGATTATTTGATCCCGGAATAGCAGATGTACCTCGAGAGTAGAGAAGTCCGGGCTGGACGGGAGGGGACAAACGGCAGACGAACAATCCAAATACCAAAGGCAGAAGCTGCGCTTGGTGGTGCATAGAAGTGTTTTGTTTGATCATCTCATTTTTTTCTTTGTTTGTTTGTTTTTAAGAATACGAATTAGCTGCTAAAGTTTAAAAATTTGAGAGACCTCACATAATGATTTAGAAGTCTGGTTTCTCTCGAAAAATCTGGCAATACTGGGCCCCACTTTCCATGAGGCAGCAAGAAGCTAGAGCTGTGTAGCAGCTGCTGCTGCCCCTTGTGACCGGGCACTTGCTCTCCAGCAGCCAGACACCCTCTGCCCGTCACAGTCAGTTCAGCCGCCCCACTGCCTTCTGTGAGCAGCTGAGGTTCTGACTCTTTATAAAAAAGAATGCAGACTAGGATCCCTGCCCTCACAAAATAGTGGTCTTCGTGGGCGGAAGGATGGTGGTGGTGGGGAGGCAAAGAGACAGCCCAAACCTCAGGAAAACAAAAGTTTGATCTTTTGGGAATGGGGTGGGGAAGTGAAAGATAGGAGAGTGCAGAAATTCCCAGCTGTGGTGGATTTCTGGTTTGAATGAATAAAATTTCTGTTCCTGTTCTATGGCCAACAGCCAGTCTCTGCTGCGGGGAGGACTCCTTGCTATGGGCTGTGGGGGAGACCAGGCTCCTGAGCAGGGGGGCCTTACCTCCCAGAGGGCCAGGGTGGACAGCCTAACACTTCTGCAGTTAAAGAAGGGATCACAGTCAGGTGGGATTCATTTGGGCTGGCCTGAGAGAGTTCTTCTAGGTAGGGGGTGAAACTGAGCTAGGCATGGGGGGTGGAGCAGACACCCCAGCCACAGTGAGCAGCAAGGCCAGGGGACTCGAAGTAGTGCTCCGGGGGCGGTGGAGGGGTTCTCCAGCCCAAGTGGACTCTCTGGCTTTGACCGAATGTCCCTGCAGTTTCCTGGAGCAGGGTCCACTACCCTTGCCTGGGTCCACTACTCCCCTGAACACCTATTCTGAGAGCTCCCTCTTACAACTTATGTCTTTGCCCAGGACTAGAGGAGCTTTCGCAACCCGTGACCTCCAGACAAGGGGTTACCAAATGGATGGGAGCCCTGAACCCCAGCCCCTTCCTAAAACACCACTATCTCATTACTAATCTCACCCCTTGTCCTTGAAATAAACCTTCGTGCCCACACTCCCTGGATCTGCTCCTTTCTTATGTCTTCTTTATTGCTCTGGACCAGGGAGGAGGTGGGGGCCTGGAAGGGGTCGCACCAGCCCCACAGTTTTGGGAAGTGGGCTGGAAGTGGCATGGCAGGTGAAAAGGTGGGATGCTTCGGGGGTGGGCCCTAGTCCTGAGGTTTTGCTAAAAGGAATGTTCTGCTAGAGGCTGGGGTGGGATAGAGGAGGATCCTGTGTATGTGCTAGAAGGGAGCCGCTTAATGGCACCAGAGAGCTAGCCTCTCTGTCCTCCTATTTCCCAAAACAGTGTCTAGTGTCCCTGTAGACACACAGCTTTCCAGGAATCCTAGTCACAGCTGAGAAATGGTGGTAGAGGGAGTTAGGGGTCTGAGGTGAGTGGGAAGTCGGGTCTCCTGCTAACTTGCTCCCCACCTTTCATACACAGAGCCAAGTCCCACCCCCCAGCACTCGAGCCCTCCTCTACTTCAGCCGCCTCTGGGAGGTAAGCACATTCTCACCTTTTGAAGAACTGGGGATCCTGGTCACCCTGTCTCTCCATGCCACCCTTACTTCCAGCCTACCTGTCCAAAATTCCTCTCCTTTTCCTTTTTGAGCCTGACAAACTCACTCAAATCTCATCACCAAATGCTGACATGCTCCCTCATTCTCCCATATGCTTGTCTTCATCTAACCCCAACCCACACCCAGGCTCCAACCCTCATTCGTACACCTGATCTTGAAACTGCCCCCAACATGCTGCCATGTACTTTCTCCCTCTGGCCCACTGATGTCTCCTTTTTCTTCCAGGATTTCAAACACAACACTCCTTTCTTGAATTGGAAAGCCATTATTGAGGTAAGGAGGCAGAACCTGGCATTTCAAGGTCAGCAAGCTCCGTTCTGGGGACATGGGGCTCCCGGCAGCTTGCTGATTCCCCCCACCCCCATCCTAGCTTCATCTCTTCCCCGCTGAGGCACCTCCCAACTTTTCCCCTGACCTTTCTTTAAACAACCCTGAGCAGGGGTGGAGTTGGGAAGAGAGAAGCTGTGAGTCACTGTAGGAGCAGGGTGGGAGGTCTTCCCAAGGATAAAAGCGTGAGAGTTGGCACCTTCAGAGACACAGAAACACGCAGCCAGCCATGGTCTCTGCTCTGCTGCTGTTCCTGCTGGGCCTGGCCTGGCTCGGGGGGAGCCACAGCTGGGTGGTAATGCAGGGCAAGCAGGCAGGGGGACCCCAAGGTGGGGGGAGGGACCTGAGCTGGGGTCAAAGCCCAAGTGCTGGAAGGGGGCACTGGGAGGAAAGCTGAGGGGAAACGAGAGCAGGATAGGATGGTGAGGAGGGGCAGGTCCTGAGTCAGGTCAGGGTCAAGTGCAGGCAGCTGCCGAGGGTCTGGGTATCTGGGTCCTGGGAGGGATGGGCAGGCCCTTGGGTTCTGCGGAAGACCACAGCTCGCTCTGCATGGCTGATGGCCTTGAGAATCAGAATCGTTGGACTGATTCTGAACAAGGGTTTCCTGTTCACGTGTCCACGTGGGCCAGGCATGTGCGGTCAGTGAGTGAGGCTGGACAGGTGGGCCCGGGCCAAGGGGAAGGTCAAAGCCCCCCAGCTGTGGGCTGTCAGCTACGCATGCGGGACCAGAGTAGCCACGCCATCTGATTTTTCAAGAAAGGCTTGGAATCTTCTGCCTTTTAATTTTTAGCAACTAACTTAAATTTTTAAAAATACATGCAGACCAAGCAAAACATGTCTGGAGATCTGTGGACAACCGGTTTATGACCTTGGTGGCTAATATGGGGTTAAGATCAGATACCAGGAGTGGATAAGGCAGGGAATTAAGTCCGAGTTGGGGAGAACATCCTTACCCTGTGTGTGCGTGTCTGTGTGTGTCCTAGTAGAGAAGTGATGAACTTCCTCTCTCTTACTGCTTTGCTCTGGGGCTGGGGGAGGGCGAGGAGGGCCAAGGGAATCTGAGAGTCTTCTGTGGCTTCATCTGCTTTCTTGGATTTCTCCCCTGTCTTTGCCCTTTTGACCCAGATCTAATCTTCTAAATTTAGCTTCCATAGATAACAGCTCATCCTTTCCATGGCCCTGCAGAGAACAGCAGGGATTCGAGGGCATATGAAGGGAGCAGGGTTGGGGTGATAACACGTGGGCTGGGGCTGAGTGCCTGGTCCGTCCCAGGAGGGTCTGTGGGGTACCGCTTGCTTGTTGTCCCAGCCCAGGCTCGGTTCAGGACTGCCAACGTTCCAGGTTTGTGGGTGTGGGTGGGGTTGCCAAACCTGGTCCTCTACCCTTGCTCCCCAGCCCTGAGTGAGGAAATCTGTGTCCTTTATCTATCTGGGCCACCATTTCATTTCCGCCGGGCTCCCTGCCTTCTGTGTGGGCTGCATTTGTCACCAACCACTGAGAGGGGTGGGGCAGGGTGGGGGTGGGGGAGGCTCGTGCTCCAAAAGGAGGGCAGAACCTGGGCTGGGAGGATGCCGGAGCTCCAGAAACCCCCCCAGGCCTGAGCGACCATGGAGATGGACAGCAGTGGCTCCCTTCTCCCTTTCAGGGTGCAGAGGCCTCATCGCCACAGAAGCGGGCAGCTGGTGCTGGCCAGGTGCGTGTCTTTGCCCTCAGACTCCCCCCTTGGTGGCCCCTGGTCCCTCTCAGCCTTGCTCCTGAGTCTGGCCAATCTGAAATTCTCTCTCCTTCCCTCCTTCATTCCACAGTTATCTCAGTCTGGCCACGGATGGCAAGAGGGGGCGGCTGTAACTTCTAAGGTAGGATATGTGCAGCCTGATCACCGACTCAGACTTCTCTTCTTTCCCTGGTCTCCTACCCTCACCTCCCAAGTAACACCGGAGGAGCTGGGAGAGGTTCCAAGGGAAGGATGAGGCAGGGCCACGGGCTGAGACAGCAACTTGGGGGGTGAGGCTCTGGCAGGCTGGAGGAGGGGATTCGAGGAAAGAAAACACATGACAACACACGACACAAGGAGGGGAGAAGGCAGGGGATTTAAGAAAGGTTCAGTCAGGGCAGGGGGGTGGACTGTTTACTCCAGAGCAGGATGCCTTCTTCACCCCCTCCCTCTCACGTGCCCCTCCCCGCTTCTCGGGCTTTCTCCCACAGAACTACAATCACAACCAGCAGGCAAATCCTACCGCCTATGACAGGCAGTCCTCAGTCAAGACCCCTGCTAAGGTAAGACCTGCCTGATTGCCAACTGGCTTCTCTGCCGGGGAGAGCCAGGGAGGGTTTCGCCGCTAGGACCTCCATGTGGGTTAACTGAAGCCGAATCCTGTCGACTCCTGAAAGCCAGGCCTGCCCGTCCCTTTGCCGTGGCGACTCAGGTTCCCGAGAGCAGTCTGGAAGTGGAGGGTAGAAGGACTCACCGCTCACCCACCCACTCAGAAAATGTTAAAAGGGAGCGACAGTGGCATCATGTGCAGGAGAGAAAATCGAGAAGCAGTATCCCTTCAAAGAGGAAAATCTGGCTTTAAAAGATCCCATGACACATGGCAAAACCAACAAACAGCCTTTCCCTCTCTGTCTCTTTAACTGCTGACTTTTGGGGAGGGGGTGGGGCAGACTAGCATTTAGGAGACGCTCACCCAGGAACTTGGGGCTGGTGGGGAAATGAATGTTTTACTCCACAAAGGAAAATAAAGGGAAGAATATTTTAAAGAATTTTGCTTCGTTCAGTTGCAAAGAAAGCAATCCTATAAATTTAGTAGATGAATGTACTGAATACTTATTAGGCTGGCAAAGAATAAAACAAGGCTGGGTATTTCCCTCCTTCTCTCAGAACAATCAAGCCCCTGCCCCGGGGAGAGGACCTTTCTACTGAGAGATCAGAAACCACAGGCTGACTGGGAGTGGATGGAGGTCAGTTAACACCCAGTGGAGACCCACTTTGCTAACTCCTCAGGGCCACTGTGTCTCCACCCAAGCAGAGGAGATACTAACCTAGCCTCTCTTCCCTCCCTGTGGTCTGTGTACTCAAGGACCATGTTCAATATCATCTTGGATAAAAGGTGCTTAGGATGGTAAATGCACTGTGAAAAAATTTTTCCCTGGGTTGAAAGCACAGACTGAAGGGCCTGTTAGATAGCCCCGGTTTGAGCCTGCCCTTTCCACTGGGCCTTCCTGTGCCCTGAGGACATGGCGGAGGGCAGAGAGAGCACTGCAGGCTCCACATCCTCTCCTCTGATCTTCCCTTTACAGGGAGGAGCCACGATTTCTTCCTCGGTGAGTATGGGGGCCGAGAAGTTCTGGCTTCTGAGAGAAGGGAGTCTGCGGCCAGCGGGTGAGGAGGGGACACTAGGATGTCCACTCACACATGCTCCTTGTCCTTCAGGCTTCCCGGGTGCAACCTGGCCTGCTGCAATGGGCGAAGTTCTGGTAGGTGAGTGTCAGGGCGAGGCAGCTGCACGAGGCTGCTGCCGGGAGCTGAGGCTTAGTCTCCCACAGAGGCAGGGCTGGGAGCTTGCATTTCCTTAGCCTTCAGTTGGTGACACTAAGGCAGGTTTGCTCTGGGTGGATTCTCTAAAGGTATTAAGGAAGAGGAGGCTCTATTGGTGGGGGTGGGGGTGAGGTAGAGGAAGACTCACAAAAAAATGGTCGGGGACACTGAGACGGCACCCTGTGAGAGCCGAGTGAGAGTCAGAACAAGGTGGGAGCGGGAGGGCCAGCTATGCCAAGGAGAATGATCTGCGAGGTGAAGGAGAGGGAACGGGCAGACCCTTTTGGGGTCAGAGGCAGGAAGAAGTGGGGAAGAGGTGAAAGATTAACTTGGCAGAACTCAAAAGTTGTTTTAGGTAGGAGCAAAAGAGGGGAATTGCAAAGGAACTGTGGGAGCACAGAGGCTAGATGAAAGGACGCTGGGTTTCCGTGGACTTGGGAGTGCCACTTTGCATTACTTGATCTTCTCCTTCTAGAAGATAACATCCAATCACTACTGAGGCCCTGGAAAACATCAGTCGTCAAGGAGCCCGACTACGCTGCCCCCCGACTCGTCCAGCTCTCCCACCCTGTGCCAGCCCCAGCCTGGGTGCTGACACCTCCTTTTTCTAGTCGGGGACCTGGTTTGTCTGCTGCTTGTTTCTTCCCCATCCCAGTGTGGGGTCTCCTTTACCACCAGGCTCATCAGATAAACTGGCCACTTTCTTCACTTACTCCATTTTTTGTGATCTGAAGTCTTTGTGGCTGTTGCTTGGGAGGAACTTCCTACTTTTGAGTTTCTTTGTAAAAATAAAACTGAATCTTATACCCTAAAATTTTCTCAGATTTTATTCAATAGAGTGCTGATGGCCTGGATGAGGGAGGATGGAAGTGGGATATAGGGGCAGACCATGTGTCTTTCTCCTGCGTGTGGGGTGAACAATGGCAGCCTGAAAGAGATGAAACCTGAGCTTTAGAGCTGACGAGAACTAGCTAGCTGATCTCACTGAGCCTCAGTTTCCTCATCTGAAAAAAATCATCTTTGCTCAGCCTATATCTGAATACCATGCACGTAAGCAGTCACAGTGGTTTTGGTAGCCTGAAAAAGCAACAGGGCTGTTCCAGTCAGGAGGTGGGAGCAAAGAGGCTGTTTGAAGAGGACACCAGTCCCAGCAGGTCAGAGGGAACGCAGAACATAGGAGGAAGGGGCTGATAGAGAATGTACCTTGGCAAGTGAATAGACTGAAATGGGGGTGACTGGTATGGGATATGGGTGGGTGGACATGCTTAGGAAGTTGCAGGGAACTAGATCATACCCAGTACCTTATCCCATGAAGCTGCTGTTTCCAGGATGCTAAAGGTGGAAGCAGAAAAATTCTACTCCATTAAAATACTACTCGACTAATGTACCAGTGAAACAGGCAGAGGTTTGTGGTGCACACTGAGCCCAGGCTTGTCACAACCCGAGGAGCCCTTGGAGACAGGGCCACAGAGTCTGCAGTTAGAGGTTCTGAGTCAGAGTCCCATCAAGCCGGTGCAGCGTGCCCAAGTTAAGGAGCCCCACCCGTGTCCCCCCGACATCCCCGTGGCGGCCAGCCTAAGTGCATCCCTGCAAGACTGCAAACTCCTACCAGCCTTGGCCATTGCTCCATCCCAGTGGATGAATAAAGAAATGTGGCCCAAACTGACCTGGGGGAACCTCCTTGAAACCCACCTGAAGGAGAAAAATGGGGACTCCTTTGCTCTGCATCCTCTTTATCACTAAGTCCTTAAAGTGTAGCTACTGTTGTGTATTCAGCTTCCATGTCCCCCTGTGTAGGCAGGGCCTTGCAGCACCTCCTCACAGCGCCAGGTGGGGGGGAAGGGGCTGTCACAAGGAGGACACTCAATCCTTACCCGGACTGACAACCAGCTTCCTGGAACAGGGAGTGAGAAATCACAACCGGCTGGGAATTCAGCAGCTGAGGTGGTTAACACAGGCCTGGACTCTTGGGATGTTTCTGGTCCGAAGGGCTGAAAACAGATTTTGAAGTTTAAAGTAACATCTCTAAGGCCCTCTGGTGTAAAGAGCCCTCTGATAAAAGGGCAGGCTGCCCCTTTCTCTGCCAGGGCCTCTGCTGTAGCCTCCTAACATCCTTGACTTTCATTTTTTTTCCCTCCAATCCACTGTCCTATAACAGGCAAGGAGGTAAATCAGACCACATAGTATCCCTGCTCCAAACCCTCCAAAAACTTTTCATTAGCCCCAGGAATAAAATCCCAGCTCCCTGGCATGGCCTATGGCTCTGCGCAGTCCAGCTAGGGCCTCCCTTGCCAAGGTCATCTAAGACCTGCTGGGGAAACACCCCCAGGGAACTATGCTGTTCCCAGCCCCCCGGGGATCTGAGATCTCCATAGGGCCGGCCCTTGAACTGCCTTCAGGTCTAAATTCAAATGTCCCTCCCCAGGCCATCTTAACCAATGTTACTTATCCAAACATTATCATATTGCCCTGTTTTATTTTCTTCCCGGCACTACCATTCTCTGAAACGACCTGGCTTACTTATTATTTTTTGTTAGATTACAATCTTTCTCCTCCACAGGGACATAAGCTCTACAGGGCAGGTACCCTGTCCACCTTGAATTCCCAGAGCCCAGAGCCAAAGTGGCTGCTCAGTTAATATTTGTGAAATAATGGATGAACAGAGGGCTCAGAATTAAGTTGGATGAACCCAGGAAGTCTCCCTGGGAGAAGTTTAAGCAAAGGACACGCGGGGACAGAAGCAGCAAAGGATGAAACCAAACCTGCTGGGCAACGCAACTGCTTTCTTGGCTGTGACAGAAACATTGGCAGAGGGAGTTGGTGACCGGACGAGGATGCCCTGAGTCCTGCCACTCAATACCCTACACCCCATCCCCCGCTGTCCACAAGACTTCCAGGCTTTTCACCATGTTCACCGAGACCCCCAAGAGCCCAATGTTTATCTCTTCAACCCCCCCAGTTTCCTCCCTAAACCCATGACGCTGGCTCCCTGCCCCGAGGTGTGTCCGCAATGTAGCAATCAGGGCTGGGCCTGGTCTATCCACACTCAAGTTCTGGCAGATTTGGGGTAGGGTGGGGGCGGGCATGTGGGGAAACAAAGGTTTACTGGTGTTCTCAAAGAGGGAACTAGGAAGTCAACCAGGCTTGGCAATGGGGTGATGCAAAGCCAGGCTCTATGACTCTGCTGACTCCATTACCTCTATGTGACACATCCAAAGCAGAGTCCCCTTGCAGAGTACCTGAACTGCTGGGACCCTCTCCCAATGAGCCCCATACCCACCCCTCTCTTCCCCCATCTCCCCAGCCACTGGACACTCCGGGGAACACAAACTCACCAAGGCCACATAGATGGGAGGATGGGGGCCTGGAGAGACACACTACATTCTAAAGTTAGCATTTATAGTGAAAATCATGTAAAGTTAAAATTACCCTTGAATATCCATCAGGAAGGCGCCAAATGGAAACAAATCATAAGTCTGACACAGCCGATTTTCCTCCCAGCAGAGGAGCAGAATTCTATTTCTTTGGTTGAGCAGACGTAATTAGTTGGCTTGTGTTTAGATGCAATTGTATATCAAAGCACCTCTCTTTGAAGCCTCGAACCATACTTGGTAAGGCAAGGAGCTCATAGTACAAGAGGTTTCTGGAAACGGAGGCAACTGCAGGTGCATTCTGGGGCATACGTTCATTGGATGCATGTAAACTCTTGGTTCTCTATTTTCATTTTGCCACGGATGTATCATTTCATTCTCTTAAATTAATGCACAGATGCTCAGAGCTGCCACCCATGGCAGGACACCTGGACAAGGGGGCTAATGGGGGCTGCATACAGCCTGCCCTCCAATCTCCTGACTAGGGTTTAATTCACATGAGGTGCTACACCGATGGCTAAGGCCTCCTGGAGGCCACTACTGCACAGTGTGGCAAAGGAGCAATGCAGGGGCAGGCTCCAGAATCCCGGGGGTTTGATGCTGGCCCTGCCCTATGCTGCTGTGTGATTTGGGAAAGTTATTTAAACTCTATATGACATGGTTCCCCCACCTGTAGAATGTGGATGATTATAGCACCTCCCAGGATCCCTGCCATACTTCAGTGAGATCATGCAGGTGGACTGGATCACTTAGCACAATGCCCGTCACACAGAAGTCTTCAATAAATTGGCTATTGTTATTATTAGCAGCATAGGTCTCCAGAGAAGTCAATTTGTTATAAAAGAACAATCACAGACTAGATCATCAGGTGAAACAGATGATGGTGTTTGGCTCATCTGTTGCTTTGGATTTCCCAAGCTGAAGTTCTCCTCCACTAGCCTGTCTAATTGTGTTTGGTTATTCATTATCAGCTATTTGCCTTTTCTGATTTTTCACTCTCCACTCCTGGGATTGATCCTATGTTGACAGAATGGTGGTTAATCAGTGCCTTCATCACAGTTCATTAATTAGTAAGAATTCATTACACAAAAAATCTTATACCCTTCAAAAATCTTTTGGGATAATTCCACCTGCTTCAGACATCCACTGCCACCCAGTCATCTGGCTTAGTGAGTGTTCCTCCAGTACCATCTCTGCAGACCCTCCTGCAAGGGGGAGATGCCACTAGAAAACCCTAGTGGGGGGCTTCCTGAGGCTTCAGAGAGGCAGGATGTCTGGAACTGCGGTTGGTGGGGGACAGAATGAGGACTGAACAGCAGTGTCCCACTCCTGCGGTTCATAAAGATTGCTCATGAATGACACCTGGCCCTCCCACCTCATGCCTGCCATTGCGTCAGGTAGGGGTGAAGTGGCCCACTCTTAGATAAGGTCTTTCTTTGCCCTGGCAGCACTGTCTTTGCCCTAGCACCTCCCGATTGCACCAGCAACCGATTGGGCCACCTGAGCCTCATTGTGGAGACAGCTGCTTGATTAGGACGTTTTGTCATTTTGAGATGGTCCAACTCCCAAGCTGGGGGCAGGGGATAAGCTCAATGGAATGGAATAGAAAGTTCAGGATGCCTGGGTCTAGGCTGTAACTGGGTATTTCTAAGACCTGTTTTTGCTTTTAGGTATGTTTCTCTATTCCTTGTCCTCTTAGCTCAAGATAGTCATCTCTCTGATGACCCAAGAGTGAAAGATGGGCACCTGGATAAAGAGACGGGTCCTTTTCCCTTTTCCTTTTCCCGAGGGGGAAAGTAGACAACTCTGCAGAAGGGTGACTGCATACGAACTCAAATGCAATCTAACAAATATTGACGCTGCCTGTACTCTGTGTAAGGAATAGTGCTAGGAAGATACAAAGGTGATTAAGATACAGTGCCTTTATCAATGACCCATGTTTTTTGAGGTTTAAGGCTAAATAGGGAAAATGCCTGTTTTAGGTTTACTTGTTTGCTTGGGGCATTCTGGGCCTAACCAGCACTATAACTTTTCTGGTAGGATTGTTTGGTAGGACTACCAGTTATGGATACCCCCTTTTCCAAGTATCTCTGAGTCCCAAGTGTTCCAGATCTCCAGAAGTGGCTTGGTTCCCATCTTTCTAAGATGTAATTATTCAGCATTTTTTTTCAGTTCTGGGGGTGAGTCTCCTTAGAGCCTGCTAATGAACTCCCTCTTCTTGTGAGCAAAAGTCATTCTGTATTACATGAAAGCAGAGAACCATAACTGATACTCTAAGTAACTTGGCGTTTGTAGCCAATTTTAACTAAGAAATGTTAAAACCAATTAGACATGCCTTATTAAGTATAAGCTTTGAACCCTCAGGGTTTCTCATATACTTTCACTGTTTCCCAAAACTTGTTTCCCAGTTACTGTCAGAAAATAAATACGGCTTCTTTGTGGGGGAAAAAAAAAAGATACAGTGCCTGACCTCAAGGAACTTGATATCCTAAGAGGGGAATAAGAGAAGAACATAAGTTACTCTAGGTACAATGCCAGACAGACACAAATGAATTGATATGGCAATTCCAAGAAGAGAAAGATGGGTGGGTGGGTGGGTGGGGGAATAAGGGATGATGGGGGTGGGGAATGAGGGAAATTTCATCCAAGATGGTTTCTGATTACTGGAACTGAGAGACATTAAGGAATCACAGATAAGGAACAGCATGGACAGATGCTTTTGAGAAAGGGACAAAAGACATATATTTGGTAAAGAGTCCAGTTTGGCCAGAATGTGAGGTATGTGCAGGAGGAATGAAAGAAGAAAAAGTTAAAAGACAGATCGGGGCCCAAGCATGGAAGGGCTTCAGTGCCAGTCTAAGGAGTTTAGACTGAATTTGGCAGGGTGCTAAACAAGCCTGAATTTTAAGAGAGAAATGAGGGATGTAAGGAAAAGAGACAAAGACCAAAGAAGAGGTTACTTGGGTGCCACTGACAATTCCTCAGAGAGACAGGCCCAACCTGTCTCCATCCAACCCCATTTGCGTGAAGAGTCCCATCGCCGTCTCAGCCTCCCAGTGCCTGGGGTGGAATGTGAATTGAGAAATCCGAGGTAAGCGGGGAACAGTCTGCACCTCCCCCTCCCAGGCCTCAGGGGTGGGCAACAGGATCTGGGGGTGAGTCAGTAGGGTGGGGACTGTGTTTTTGCTCACATCCGTCTCCCTGGGGATATAAAGGACAAGTGGTGAGGCCCAGCCTCAGAGCACTTGACACCATGCAGATCCCCGTTCTTCCTGCTGTGGCCCTCCTCTCTCTTCTGGCGCTCCACTCGGCCCAGGGGGCTTCCCTGGGTAGTCCTGAGGTGAGCACATCACCTGGGTTCCCTTTTTCTTCTATCTATTCTCCACCCTATCCTCTAATTTCTTTGCTATCTATCTATACTGGATAAGTGGCTCTTAGTTTTGGATATTATCATGGGCTGAATGAGAAGCTGGGGCTCTGAGGAAGGGAGGAAAGGAACAAAGCATTCTCGGGAATACATTTAGGGGAAAAGATGTTTATATTTCTGGAAGGGATGATGAAATGTGGGGTGGACTAGATTGTTGAATCCAAGGTGGGTTTCCCCATACCAGCTGAAGGCTGGTTGTCTGGGATCAATCAGCTTAATCTTTGCTTCACTTGTATTTCTTTGAATGGCTCCCAGGTGCCTGGAAACTCCCTACTATGTCTGGAGCCTGGGCCATGGCAGGAATCCTTATGATCCAGTCCTCAAGCAAAGAGGAACCCTAACCGCCTCCCCTCCCTGTCTTACCCCATGGCGGGGGAAGACTGTCCATCTGGATGTAATAGTCTAAGATAGGGGTCACAAACTCAACTGCTTAGGATCCAAGCAGGTGGTGGCAGTGAGCAGGGGGACTGGCAGGGCCTTGGGTGAAGTGGGAATCACTTGCCCAATCTAAAAGGAGGCAGTATCTATCCCATCTGACTGCTTCTAACTGGGAAAATGGGCCAAGCATAGCCAGAGGTTGAAAATTTCAGAAGAAGGAAATCTGGACTTACTCATGAACTCTTCTTCCTAATAAAAATATCTAATTCAAAAAAACAACAAACCCCAAACCAAACCACTATGTGGTCTAAACAATTGGCTAGCCCATGGCCACCTATCTGTGACCTCCGTTGTGAGGAGGACAGAATAATGAAGCTGGACAACTAAGCTGGGGGAGTGACAAGATGGGATGCATTGAGGTCTGGGGGTGGTAACCGAATGGAGGAGGGAAATGGAGACCCCAAGTTTGGGGGCAATAAATGGCAGGCAACTCACCTCAGTACCATGACTCCTACTTGCACGCTAATCCTCTCCACCCAGTGGTATGGGCTAGGTGTGGGCATCTCAGAACCATCCCAAGTCAACTGCTCTTAGAACCAGGTCAACCGCAGAACAACACTAGCTAGTTTTTCTTGGGAGGAGTCCTCTTTTCTCCACCCTTCCCATTGTTGTGTATAATAGACGCGGGCCTGGGTTTTCAGCTTCTTTATTTTATGTATGCCACACCAATCCACCCTGCACAGCTGCCGACCATCTGCGTTCTTGGAACAGAGCAGGCGATCTGAGGCCCCATGGTGGAGAATGGGTTATATTCTCAGGAGCTGGCCCGTGGATGAAGGCAGAAGCTGGCAGAGAGGGATCTGGGAGAGGGACTTGCTGTCATGTGATCATCTGACTCTTTGTCTCCTCCTCACTTTCCAGGAAGAAACCACCATTGATAATTATGCAGCAGAACCTGAGGTAAACAATCCACTTTCTCACAGCAGGCCATGAGTTTGTCCCATATCTCTTCTTGTCCTTTAGCAATTTTGTTGACATTCTGCTTTTTTTTTTTTTTTTTTTTTTTGCCTAGAGCTCTGTCACTCAGTTCCTGAACATTGACAAGTTGAAATCAGTAAGTACAATTCTTTAGGGCTGACCCAAGAATATCCGTATTACAGAGAGAAACATCTTGGTGAAGAGCTTGCAAAGCTGCCACAGTCCCCTTACCTTTTCCAAAGGGCTAGGGCCAAGCTTCATCCTCCCTTGGAACTGATCCGCTTATGGTCTCTCTCTCTCTCCAAAGATTTTTAACCCTGACACATTCCTGAACCGGCATGCCCTCATAGAGGTAAGTGTTGGGAGCCTCTTATGCTCGTTGATTGTTTGCGGCCTTTCCAGGGTAGTGGCAACATTCTGGTTCTAGCTCTTTCGGTTCTTTCCTGAGTTCTAGGAGGGAGTAACTGCCCTGCCTGGATCCTGCTCAATGTCTTGTTGACAGAAGAAAGTTTTCCCAGGAGGCTGTCATGGCTACACCTCACGTTCCTAATCTGACACTGGGGGCGCAGGACCACAAAGACAATTAATCCCAGAAGGGGAAAAACTTAATCAGCCAAGAGTTTATTTGAATCCCTTCATTCTGCATGAAGAAACTGAGGTCCCAGGTTGGGCGGTGCACCTAAACTTAGAAGTAAGCTAAATCAGTGGGAGAGCTGGAACCAGACCTTGCATCTCTTGACTGCACTTACTTGCTATGTGACCTCATGCAAGTGTCCTCCAGGTCTGTGAGCCTCAGTTTCCTCATTTATGATGTGGGGATGATGACAGTACCTACCTCAAAAGGGTGCTGTGAAGACCAATGAAATCATGCCTGTAAAGCAGTTAGTACAAGGTGGACACAGAATAAGACCTCAGGGATATTAGATCTTATTGTAACAATAAAACAATAACACCATCACCACGGGGAGCCCACTGCGTGTTTACTGACCAAGCTCACCTGACCTGCAACACATTACTCTCTCGTTCTCTCTTTTAGTCTATCAAAAGGAAACTTCCTTTCCTCAACTGGGATGCCTTCCCTAAGGTAAGAGGTGTGGATATCAGGATGGTAAGGAGGGGTGGGGTTGAGGGACAAGCAGAGCATCTGGGAGGAAGAGTGAGGTAGATGAAAGGAGGATAAACCTTCTCACAAAAGCTAAGGGAAATCTCAGCTACTATATTGTAGGGGAGAATGGGAACTTAGACTGGGGTGGAAATTTCTTTCTATCAGTGTCCCCACTCTGTTCTGGGCTTCCTTGTGGAAGACTCCAGCTCCCCCCACCCAGGGGTCCCCAATCTGACCATAACCTCTTTAATACCAGGTGAAAGAATGGAGCTCAGCTCCTGATGCCCAGTGACTGCTCCCTTCAAGACCAGCACTTTACCTTCATCAAAAGAGGGGGATACTGTGGGATCTGATCAGCATCCTACAATCACCCTTTCCTGGCTCAATAACTGCAATAAAATGTTTTTCATCCAAACAGCTCTTGTGTCTGTGTCCTTATCCTCCTGGGTTTTAGAAAGGAATTAAGATAGAGTGGGCTCCAAGAAAGTACCCAAGGCTGGTAGGCAGAAATCTTGAATTCTGAGAGGGGAGTAAGAAGGAAAATGGGAAACAGTGGGAAGGATATACCAAGATGGCAAGAGACCCTGTGTGTCTTAGCTCCTTAATGATTCTCCTCAATGATGAGGAGTCCTTAGCTCCTAATCTTAAGGAGCATGAAGTGATGAGATACTTGATGAGTGCCCAAGAAGTCAACCCTGCTCCCTGACCTCCTGGCACTCTCCCCCCATCTCCCTTCTGAGAATCTGATTCCTTTTGGGTGTAAATTTGGTATAGTAGACATATGTGGACTCCAAGATTCAAAACCCAGCTTAAATCATGTGAGCCCAAATGAAATTTTGGAATTAGGTATATTATAGATAAAGAAAACTAATGTTGTGACCCTGGACCTTTCTAAGCCTTTGTTTCTTAATGTGTGGAAAAAAATGAGAATGATAATAACCACCTGTGATGTTGTTATGAAGGTCAAATGAGATAAGGTATGCAGAGTCTGCATACAGTAGATACTCAACAATTTCTTGTTCCCTCTAGTCTCCTCCAGTTTCAACTAGAGAGCTGACACAATGACCCAGATTCATTTCTCACCCATTCATCCATCCGTCTATCTGTCCATCCGTCTGTTCATCTACCCAATGTCCATCCATCTTGAAAACATGGTCTTGAAACAAAAGGTCTTGAAACATGGACTGGATTCAGTTCCTGTAGACATATTCTGTATGGCCCACTCATAGACCATACAGAGTACATAAAGCACTGAATTAGCTGGGATGATCTCTGGTTTCTCTTGAAAACTGGGAAAATCAGGGAACAAAGGATCTGCCATTGGCTTAAAGCCAAGTAGCAGCTGACCTTTTAACACAGACATGGTCTCCAGATCAGTAAAGTTTCTACCCCAGTATCTCTTATTTCTGTTGCCTTTTGGCCTCTATAAGTAACTGAGTTTGTGGACCATAGCCCGTAGCTTGCTTGAAATAGTAGACTATGACAGGAAATTAAACTTGGTTTCTGCTCTTAAGGAGCTGACACTCAGAATAAGACATGTAAATGTTGCTTATATCCTGCCTTCTGGTTAAGGAACAATAACACACAAACACACACACGTGTGTGCATATATGTGTACACAGATGAGAAGAAAACTTCTAAACGCAATGATCAACAGAGAAGAAAAAAGTGGAAATGGGCCAAATGCCAAAATTAATTAAAACATTTAATAAAAATTGAGCACTCACAAGTTGGGTAATAGGAAATGGAGTAGAGGAATAAGAAGGGGTCCCTAAGATACATTTATTGAGTGATTATGTTTAGGGGAGTACAAGAGTCATTATACAAAAGTCAAGAGTATATCTGAGATAAAGCAGTAGTTCTAAAAGTGTGGTCCTGGGATTTGTAGACACAGCATCACCTGAGAATTTATAAGAAATGCAAATTCTTGGGTCCCACTCTAGATCTATAAATCAGGAACTGGGGATGGGGCTCAGCAATCTGTGTTTTAACAAACCCTCTAGGTGATTCTGGTGCACCAAAGCTTGTTAACCACAGAGAAAAGGGAGGCCAAAGAATGATTAACACAAAATTCAGGATAGTAGTTACCTCTTAGTGGGAGAGACCACAATGTGATAAGGGATGAGTGTGGGAGGTAGGAATGGCAGTGCAGAAGGCTTCTATGATATAGATAATGTTTTATTTCTTCTTTAGATAAAAAAAAATTTAAACATATATATGCAATATTTTACAATAATATTTTATTAAAACAAGAGAATGTCTTTGAGTAACTTGTGAGTGTTGAGGGAATACAGAGAAAAGAGATAATTTGAGTCTAGGGTGGCTGGAATTTGAAGGAAAAAAAAAGTGTAGATCTGCTTGTGTAAATGAGTGATGCACTCTAGATTAAATGAAATTGACAAAAAGCACCAGCCTGGGGCCAGGTAATTCAGAGGATTCAAAGAATGGGAGGCAGGACAAGTGTTCTCTTTGGGAGATGGCCTGTGTAGGCTGAGAAAGACGCCAAGAAGTTGTCACATTCCACTGTATACTGTAAAAACAACAGTATCTTATGTGGAAACTATGCCACCCTTAAACAGGATGAGGCAGCTCTATATGTACAGATATGGAACAATTTCCAAGATATAGGAAATGAGAAAAGAAATTGGCAGAGCAGTGTCTGTAGTATGTTGCCAGTTGATACCAATTGTCCTAGTTTGCTAATGCTGCAGAATGCAAAACACCAGAGATGGACTGGCTTTTATAAAATGGGGGTTTATTTCACTACACAATTACAGTCTTAAGGCCACAAAGCGTCCAAGGTAACAGATCAGCAATCGGGCACCTTCACCGGAGGATGGCCAATGGCGTCCGGAAAACCTCTGTTAGCTGGGAAGGCAGCTGGCGTCTTCTCCAAAGCTCCGGCCTCAAAACGGCTTTCTCCCAGGACGTTCCTCTCTAGCAAGCTTGCTCCTCTTCAAAACATCACTCCCAGCTGCACTCTCTTTCCTCCCCCCCCCAAGTTAGCTCATTTATATAGCTCCACTGATAAAGGCCCACCCCCGAATGGGCGGGGCCACGCCTCCATGGGAACATCTCATCAAAATTATCTCCTACAGCTGGGTGGGGCACACTCCAAGCAAATCTAACCAACACCGAAACTTCTGCCCCACACAAGACTACAAAGATAATGGCATTTGGGGGACACAATACACTCAAACTGGTACACCAATCAAATGCGGGGTTTTCTGCCTTATATGCTTATCAGCCAATTTATGACACCGGGGTTTCAAAAAGGAGAAAGAAAGAGTTCATTGCTATGCGAAGCAAGGAGAACAGATGGCCTTTCAGCCTAAAATCTATCTCCCCAAACTGCAGTAACTCTGATAGGTTTATAATATCAAAAGGTGGGCAGGTTTTAGGATAATGAGTATAATGGCATGAAATAACGAAGTTAGAGATTATCTGAATTATGGAGCATGCACAGATTGATTACATGCTTACTCACAGAACCTATGTAAGAAAATGGTGGCCTTAATATGGTGATGGGCATAATTTTAGCCTTTTAATGAGGTAAAGGCCACTTACAGGTTAAAGTTTAAGCTACTGTCCACATCAGGTGGGTGAATTTTGGTTTGATCCAGCTTTGTCTGTATGATAGTTTAGGAACTGGGGTAGGTTAGTTCTGGGTTGACTCAAGTTCCTTCATTAATAAACATTAGGGGCTATCTTTGTGATCATAAGACTCCGAAACAGGATAAGTGGGTACAAATGGGGCCAGTCACGAGGTTTTTAAGACCACAAGATAAAGATTTTATAGTTATACAATCATTATCAAAGATCAAGACATCTGGCTTATAGTTTAGTGAGTTTCAGTAATTTAAGGTATTTCTTTTTGGCTTATTCTACAACATACTAGAAAGAAAGGAAAAAGGTTTCTATATAATGATTCAGTCATCATAATTATTTGTTAATTTGTTGGTTACAATGTGGTTAAACAAAAGATATGGTGCAAACATGTGTTTTTATATGCAGTGAAACTCAAGAAGTAACAGTGATCACCTCTGGGGAGAAAAGCTGGGCCGGGTGAGAGCTATATATTCTTATTGAGTACCCTTTGGATTTTTTGAAAATTTTCGTTACTGTGTGTATTATTACATATTCAAAAGAATAAATTAGAAACTAAAAACCCCAAATAAAACAAGCTAGCAAACAAACAAAATCCATTTTCATTTTAAGGTAGTGGGGCTTAGTGTGGCTTGCCCCAAAGCAAGCATTTCTCATTAAATGAATTAAATAGATTTCTTATACATTTACCACATCTTTTTGTTATTCAAAGTGTGGTCTTTGGACAAGAAGCATCAGCATCAACTGGTTCCTGTTAGATATGCAGACTCTCAGCCTTCCCCAAAGCCACTGAATCAGGAAGAACATGCATTTTAATAAGACCCATAGATGATTCATAAGCTTGATGAAGTTCAAGAAGTGTTCTGTTAAGTGCTATGCAGACTGCCTTCAGAGAACTTTTGATCCAGTTGAAGACAAAAGTAAAATACACAGGAATTTATAATATGAGATAGAAAGTACTGGATATCATTAGAAAGATGTACGTAAATCCTATAGAAGGGCAAGATTACTTTGGAATCAGGGTAAGAAGACTAGGGGAAGTGACTTTTAAGCTGAGCACTGAAGGATTCATAATGAGACTAAAAACAAGGACAAATTCATTGGTTATCTTTGGAGGCTGCTGGGAACCACTCATTATTCTGAAAATTGATAAAAGGAAAAAGTCAAGCATTTATCCTACCTTCCCTATATGAGACGTACCTCAGGGTAAACAAATCATTTTTCTTTATACAAGAATTTGTAGCTAATAAATGCAGAAGCAATAACAGAATTACAATATTACCATTTTACAAGCCTTAATAAAATAATGGCTCTAGGCTATCATCAATGACTGCTAAAACCATCAGGTGAAATGCTGATGGGATGGGGCTGACAACCCCTGACCTGATGAATCCATCCAACGTTAAAAGTGAGATACAGAGACATACATCATGCAACAGGAAGCACAGAGAACCATCCAGGAAGAGGTATTACCAAAAGTCAGGCCCAAATCTGAAAAGGCCTCTAGAAGCTAGATCTATTTACCAGTTTGCAGGGAAAAAGGTACAGTGGAACATGATAAAAGAGAGCATGGGGAAGAAATTAGCAAACCTCCCTTGGCATTTCCCACAGGAAATTGTACTAATGACCCAGGGTCTGCAATAAAAACGTTGCAGGAAAAAATGGGAAGGGGGAAGGAAGTCCAAGATAAAAACAGGTTCAAAGGGCATATCAATTAAATGCAGTATATAGATCTTGCCTGCATCCTCATTTGAACAAACCGTTACCAAAAAATGGTTTATGAGATGATGAAGGAAATCTGGACACTGACAGGTTGACATTAAGAAATTATTGTTGGTTTTTGTTTTAAACGTGAAAATAGTATTTTAGTTATGTTAAAAAAAATGAGTCCTTACCTTAGAGATACATGTTGAAGAATTTACAGATGAAATGATATGCTGTTTGGGATTTGTTTCACAATAATCCATTGGGCTGAGTAGTGAGCAGATTGGAGAAATAGGAAAAAGGTTGTTGGTAATTATTAAAGTGGGGGTGACAGATACATCAGGGTTCATTATACTGATCTTTCTACTCTTTTGTATTTTGAAAAATTCCATAATACAAGTTTAAAAAAATATTTAAAAAAATATAAAAAACATCATTTTGGAACAAGAAAGAGGAGAGAGGGAGGAGGGCCCCCCAGTGGGTAGAGCATAAACACAGACTGTTGGTGCACGAAATTAAAGTGGGGACGTTGTAATTCAGTTTGGTTATAGTGTAGGTGTTGGAGGCTGGAAACGCAGGTTAGGTCAGATGGTGAAGGGCCATGAATGCAAGGCTGAGAAATTTCCACCGGATCCTGCGGTCAATGAAGAGATTCCTGACGTGGTAACAACCACAGCCACGACTGCAACAACAGCCACATTTATCTGGTTCTTATCACTGGCCAGGCTTTACACTAAGTGCTTTGCATGTATCATCTCAGTTGATCCACATAACCCTGTTAGGTTGGCATCATGATCCTCATTTTACAAATGAAGAAACTGAATCTCAGAGAGATGAAGTAATCTGTCCAAGCTCACACAGCCAGAACCTGGCAGAGCCCCCAGATTAAACCTGAGCCTATGACATTATTTCTGCTTTAACCAGAGTAGTTTTGCCTTCATTTGCTTTATAAACTGGTACTCCACATAAGATTTTGCTTGACACAATGCTTCCATTCCCTAAAATAAAGTTTGGAAATCACTGCTGGGGATGATGGGCAGTTGCTGAAGGCATGTAAGGCAGCTGAATTTAGTGGTTGAGAACACAAGTTTTGAAATTAGTGAGACAAGGTTTCAAACCCTGATCCAACCACTCACTAGCCATGTGACCTCCACTGGCCACCGCTGTGGGGGCCTCAGTTTATCATTTTAAAAATGGGAATAATACCGACACTCTATAGGAGTCAAAAAACAATAAATGTTAACCTAATTTTATTCATGATAACAAACAGCAGCTGTTATTATTATGCTATATACCTCCAGTCAGCCTGTGACCCAGACAGATTCATATTTAGAGAACTAATACTCAATTGTACTCATTTGCTGTCTCTTAATAGATGAGAAAACTGAAGATGAAGTAACTTTCCCAAGGGCTCCCAGCCAGGAAGCAGCAGCCAGGCTTTGAACCCTGGTGTCCTTGTACTCCAAAGCCACTTCGGATTCCCATTCCTCAAAGAAATAAGAAGCTACCAGGCTTTGAGCTCCTACCATGTGTAAGGTATTCTGTTAAGTACTTTATGTTCTTTTAATTCTTACAAATTTGTGAAGGAGGGGCTATTCTGTCTGTTTTATAGAAAGGCAAACAAAGCCCAAAGGGTTGGAAAGCCTGGCTGGGTTTAACTTTCTGTTATCGAAGTTTCTCATTAAATTCCTGTATGATAAAACGAAGACTGAAGTACAAAGTCAGGAATGTGTACACTCTAGAAACTATCATCCTGAGGATCTACTAGAGAGAACTTCTTGCATATATATGCAAAGAGATAGGTACAAGGATTTTCCACCAGAGCAACGTTTACGATTGTTCAAAGTTGGAAACTACCTAAATGTCCTTCAGTAAGAAAATGGATAGATAAAATATGGTATAGCCATATAGGGGAATGGTAGGTCTCCAGCAGTGAAAATGAGATAAAGTTACAAGTATCAACATGGCTAAGCCTCAAAATCATAAGTGAAAAACCAAGTTGCCAAATGATACCTACAGTGTGATACCATTTACGTAAAGCTTAAAAAATACGCAAAGCTATATGATGTGTTTATGGGCATATCCATTTGCAATAGACATCTAAAAACATGGATGGGAAGGCTGCCCACTAACGTGAGGGTTGTGTTACCTCTGGGGAGAGAAGAAGGGAATGGGATCAAGAAAGGCCCAACCAGGGCTTCACTCTATAATGTTTTTGTTCTTAAAACAATCTGAAGCAAACAGACTGGAATGTTAAAATGGGTTAAAGCTGAGGGATGTATATGCCAGGCTTTGTTAGAATGATTTCTCACATTTTTTCTGAATGTTAGAAATGTTTCATTATAAAACATTTTAAAGCAACAACAACAAAGAAACCTCAAGTTCAACCTGCCAAAGCCATTCAGCCATGAGTAGCTGGTACAGCACTCTTCATGCTTCCTCCTAAATACAGTCACTCCCCTGGTTTACGGAACTGTAAACCCCCGCAACAAAGGCACTCAGGGTGAAACGTTTTCAGATGCTCTGTCTGTCCTTGAGACCTCCAGCTGCATTTCCTGATACCCAACAGATGAACTGACAACGATGTTCTTAGGTGCTCCTCCCCCATACGAATGACAACCCCCCACCACCATCATCACCACCATTCCTTGCATGAACCTGAGCCTCCCATCCAGGGTTCCACAGTGCTCCCTACCACAACTGACCTCTCTTGCACCTACCCTCCATGCAGACCCCGCCATCATCCACGGGAGACCCAGTCACTTCCCAGCACCTCCCACCTGATGCACTGCGTTGCTGTTCTATGTGGCTACTATACCTTGTGACACTTTCAGCCAGAGACTCTCCCCCACTATAACTAACCCCACTCCCCCAACACAGCACCCCTCATTGCTCATTCCCAGAGCAGCATCAAGGATCAACCAGGATGTCCCACCAGCACTGGGGGATTGCAGCTGGCATCCCTCAGGACCTCCAAAGATCACAGATGCCCCCTTACAGCCTATGCTCAGGACAGCCCTCCTCTGGAATTCCTAAGAGAACATCTGGACTCCCTCCCCTGTGGGCAGGAGCCAGGGAGTCTTTACCTTTTGACTCTTTAAATTATCTCCAAATGAGATTATTCAGAGTTCCAAAGGCACGCTGAGTGGCCTGAGAGAGGGGGTCTCATTCACTGCACAAGGAAGAACTGCGTTCCCAGACCCACTCATTATTTCCTAGAAATCCAACTGTCTGCACACACATATTGCCTTGCATGTATTTTTGTGTAATTCATTCCATGCAAACCTTTAAACCATGCCACAGTTTTTGTAACAATTTTTGCATTGGCATTTATTCATTTCTCAATGCACCTCAAAGAAACGTCCCAAGGCCTCTCTCCCCATCTCAGAGAAGCCCTGTCTCGGCCCCAGACTCTGCCTCAACCCTCCTCCCGGAGGCCTGAACTTGCAGTTGCTTATTATCCTCAGGGAAGAAGTCAATTTTCAGTTCCAACTCGGCTTCCAAATACAGCGCTAACTTCCCTTTCGGCTCCCTGGGCTTGCTGGCGTGAGCGGACCCCCGAGCTTCGCGATCTGGGTTCACTGGCTCCTTCCCAGGCACACCTCAGACCCCAACGTCGCGCTGGGTTCTGCCTTCCTGCCTTCCAGCCGCTTCCGGTCACGTGGAATGAGCGCATGCTCCCGGCTCTGGGGTCACCGCTCTTTTGACTCACTTCCGGTTCCGGTCTTCAGCCCTAGCCGTTGGGGGTCGTCGCTGGTTCCCTTGCCTGCGGGTCGCAGTTGATTGGCTGCAGGGAAGCCACCTTCAGGTCAAGTTTTGCTTGAGGACTGCACCCCCCGCCCCCCATGCTGGCCCTGAAGCGCTTGTGCGCTCTTCGAAGGATGCAGAGAAGGCGGGAAAGCCGAGGTTCAGTGAGGGGGAACGTGGAGCTTAGGTCCTGAAGTCTGAGCCCACGGATTTCCAAACTCTGAAGTTGCCGCCGAGCTCCCCGAGACCCGGAAGGCAGAGAGACGATGGAAGAGGAGCCTTGGCTGGAGCTGGTGAGGCTTCATCCTTTATCTTATGCATTGGGCAGGGTTGTGGCCTGTGCTGGAAGGTGGACTTAGTGAGGAGCCTTTGCCCAAGAACACAGGGCTTCGGGTCAGGGGTCTCCTCTGTGGATGGAGGTGGTGTGATTGCACCCCAAGGGTGTGCGTTTCTGACTCCAAATCCAGTGCATCTTCCTGATTGGAAGGTTTTGAAGAGGGGCAGGTCAGAGCTGGATTCCACCCTTGGTTCTGACACTTTTTCACTTTGTGACTCTGGGCAAGTGACTGCCCCCTCTTTGAGCCCAGTTTCCCCATCTGCAACTTGGGGTCAGTCTCGGTTGTTGTGAAGAGGTGCTATGGCAATGTTTGTAGAGGACTGGCCCTTCTTCAGTTCCCTGGGAATTTTATATGATGGTGATGATGATGATGATGACGATGATTTGTTGGACAGGAGCCAGGTTGAAGAGCTCCATCACTTGGGAGCTGTGGAATCTAGGGCAAGGCAGCACTTTTCTGAACTTTAAGTTCTTCCTCCAGAGCTGCACTGTCCAATATGGTAGCTACCAGCCACATATGGCTATGGAATTCTTGAAATCTGATGGATCTGAATTGAGATGTGCTGTGAGTGTAAAAAAGAATGTAAACTCTGTCTCACTCTCTCTTTTAGCAATTACATATTGAGATGACAATAATTTGAACATGGGGGTATATAAAATATATTATTAATACTGATTCCACATGTTTCTTATAACCTGGCTAATAGAAAATTAAAAATTACCTATGTGGCTCACGTAAATATTTCTATTGGAACAGATCTTGGATTGATGGAAGGATGCATTGTAATGTTCTCTTATGTGACTGGCATGTAATAAATGTCTGATAAATTTTCTGAACACATTTTTACAGATTGCTTCTCTGTTAAAAGCTGGATATTGAGAATTCATCCATGAATAAAACAGAACTGCCCTTATGGAGCTCAGCTCTAACTGGGGAGACACACAATAGGTAAGTGATCAAGAAAGAAGGCATGCTCAGATCAGGATAAATAAGTGCTGTAAAAGAAATAAAACGGGCAGTGGAACAGCAGGAATTGGCAGTGTCTCTTTAGTTAAGGTTTCTGGAGGTGCTCTCTAAGCAGGTAGCATTTGAGCTGAGTCCTGAATGAATGACAGAAGGAACTGTTCCAGAAGAGAGAACAGCCCTTGCAAAAAACCTGAGGCAGGAACAAGGCTCATATGATCAAGGAAGGAGTTCCTGTGCTCTGGTAAAGGGTGATAAGAAATAAGCCTGCAAAGGTGATGTGGTGCAGGGCATGAGGACCTTGTAGGCTGTGGTCATTGGTATTTGAATCATGACAGGAAACTTTTTCAACTGTCGCCACCTGGATCTCAGTTAGAATTAAGCCCTAAGACACTAAGGCATCTGTTGCATCTAATAAAATAGGTTATCTCCTACGGTATTAGCGAGAGAATGATATTAGCTAGTACCATCTTTGGGAAAATTGAGAAATAGTCACTGAAACCATTTCCTGTATGGCTGAGAAGGCTGCATCAGAGGATTTTTAGGAAGATTTGAAAAAGATCACTCTGATTGTGGTATAGAGAGTGGATGAGATGGCGGAGGCGCAGAGGAGAGGCAGAAATGGAAGCAGAGAGATCAGTGAGGAGTCAGTCCTTCATAGTGGCCCAGGAGAGAAATGGCGGTGATGTCCATTGGGGCTTCAGTAATGAGATAGTGAGAAGTGAGCAGGTATTTTGGAAGTTGGAACTAACTGGTCTTGCTAATGGATTAGATTTGGAGAGGAAAAGGAAAGAGAGGAAGGAGCTAAAGATGACTACTGAGTGTTTGGTCTGAGCAGCTGGGTGGGTGCCAGTGCTGTGTATGGTGATTTGGGTTCCAGTTCTAATTCTGCTCAGTGACCCTGGCAAATAAGTCCCAGTTCTGCTCGTGTCTTACTCTCTCTAAGCTGCTCTGTGTCTTCCTCTCTCTAAGCTTCAGTTTCCTCCTTTGTATAATGGAGATTGCCATTTGTACATGGAATTCTGATGAGATCATACATGAAAAACCATTAGCACAGCTCTCGCACTTGGTAAACCCTTAAATTGCTATCATCATCATCATCATCTGTCTCCCTAACATACTGAAGTAGGTAAAAACATGGGCTCTGTAATCAATCAGACCTGAATTGACTCCCTGCATTGTTATGTGACTTTGGGGAAGTCGCTTCACATCCCTGAGCCTCAGGTTCCTGCTCCATAAAGGAGGATAATGACAATACCCTTCAAACATAGTTGTGAAAATCCAATGAGGTCTTGAATGTAAGGTGCTTAGCACTTAGCCTAGTACATAGCAACTGCTCAGTAAACAGGGCCTAAATGATACAGTGATGTGTGTTTTCATTGTATGTGTGCATGTGTAGCGCAATCATAATTTAAAATAAGTCCATTTGCATTATGAAATAATATGTGCTCACTGGAAAAATGTTTAGAATACAGAATTATGTAGAGAATCAAAGTTGACCTCCTCACCCATCTCCCCCTAAACCCTAAGTTACCATTGTTGATTGTTGCATGGCCTTTCAGAATTTTACACACACATATGTGCCTGCTCTCCTTGGAAACACAGTATAGGGTAATGGCTGAGCAGTGATAGAGGCTTCAGTCTTACCTCTGCTTCTTATTTGCTGGGAAATATTGAGCAAGTTAGTTAACAATCATGCTAAGTCTCAACTTTCCTTTTTGTAACAAGGAAAATATTGATCGTACCTACCTCGTACTTTGGTAGAGTCACTGAAATAGTGCATGCGTAGGGATTAGTGCTGTGTTTGCATAGGCAAGTTTCAAAAACTACTTGGCTGCTATTATTAGACTTAATTTAAGATTGTAGACAATGCCGTTTTCTTTAGGCTTTTCTGCAATTTGCTTTTGTAATTTAGTGAGATATCTTGAACCTCTTTCCATACCAAGACTCATCTTAATTTGATGCAGGTGTAGGGAGGTGGACCCCTTGCCAACTCCTCATACTAAGTTAGTGCTGCTGAGAGATTCCATGCTGGGTGTGACTAGCAGAGACCACAACTTCCATGGTGCCTGGGCCTCCCAGGCTTTTGAGGCAGGTAATGACTTTATATGCCCAGGAGGTGGCAGGCAGAATCCAAGGGAGGACAGCAAGTAGCAAAAGGAAAGTGGCCTTTACAGCCTTTTATGGCTGTGATATGTGCCCTCCGGACGTGGGTGTGACTTCTGAAGTCGCATCTTGTATCCCACCTCCTTCTCACTTCTCTGAGTGTATGTGTGTGCAGTGGGCAAGGCGGAGTTCAGACAGTTCAGCCACCAAGCTACTCTTATTTCCCAAGATCTTGATGTCATTGTTTTATAGAACCTGCTGCCCAGAATTTTTTATCAGGCTTTATGAGCATATTATAGTTTTTTTCATTCCTTTCTTTTTTTTTCCCCAGAGTCTGCTTGGTATGGTAAATAGTTATTTCACCCTGCTCCCCTCCCAACCATACTCATATTTCTCTTTAGTTCGGAGACTTAATTCCTCTTCTTCCAGGATCCAGGCACCCTCCCTTCCTCTCCAAGAACCAACCTCTTCTTTCCTATGCTGTATTAATTTGGAGAATCCCACTTTTCACTTCCTTCTGCTCTAAACATGTTAGGAAACTCAGACATCTGCTTTGTACAAAGGCCCTTGGATAGCTTACCCATGTCTGTACATGTTTCCCTCTTTGTGAGAGAGCAAGTCCTGGATTATTGTGAGAGGTGACATGCCTTAAAAGTCCTGTCTGCAGAGGAAGTGATGGCAGGAGGCAGATAAATGGCAATGGGAGTGGGGTGAACGGTTGGGGTTAGGTGTGGTGATTTCTTTGGCACAGGGTAGCTCTTAGCAAGGATCATCACTAAATTAGGACCAATAATAATCCTTCCCTATCTGGCTCATGGGCTGTTGTCAGGATCAAATGAGAATAAAATTGCTGAAACTACTTTGTAACATGTAAAGCACTTTACAACCAGTTAGATATCATTAGTTAGCAAACCACTCATATCCCACCCCATGCTGTAGCAGGAAGGTCATGAATGTGGACCTGGATCTGCTGTCACCTCTCTGATAGTGAATAACAAGTATCTTTCTCTAGCAAATTCATTCATTTATTTGTTGAATACGTACTTTGTGTCAGGCATCATTCTGGGGGTTGGAGATGCATAGGTGGATAAACTAGGCACATTATCCCGAACCTACATTCAAGAGGGAAAGATAGATGATATGCAGAGAAACAAAAAATAATAATAATAATAAAGAAGAAATACTTTAGGTTAATCATGGTAGATTGAGTGCATGCCTTTCCTTTTGCTCACTCCTGAAATCCAATTAAAGTGACAGTAAAGACATCTTTTAAATGGGCATTGAACCCAAAACAGGAAGAACAAGAGAAGATGTAAGATCACCAACATTTGGGATGCTGGAAAGCAGATGGATGAATGGTTACTGGTAGCTAACTTAGCAGACCCATGAAAGCTGAATCCTAAGCCAGTAATGGGAAAAGCCAAGACTCATGGCCCAGCTGAATCACCCTGTAATGAAGTCTACAGTGTGCTCACAACTCCTAATCACTGTTTAGTACCCATGGTAGTCAGCCTCCAAGATGCTCCCCAGTGGTGCTGGCCTCCTGGTATTCATGCTCTAGTGTAATTCTGTCTCCTGTGGAGGAAAAGCTGAGCAAAAAGTATGGGAGATCACTTCGAGGATCAGGTTTGTAAGAAGACGGTGGCCTCCATCTCGCCCTCTCTTGCTTTCTGGCTCACTTGCTCGGCTGGAAGCCAGCTGCCATGTTGTGAGCTGCCCTCTAGAGAAGCCTGCATGGCAAGGAACCGAGGGAGACCTCCAGCCAGTAGCCAGAGAGAAACTGAGGCTCTCAGTCTGACAACCCTCAAGGAACTTAATCCTGCCAACAACCAAATTTTTATTGTGAATATTTAAAAAAATAATCCAGAGTTTTGGGGGAGGGATGGTGATGGAAAAGTTTTGGCAGTGGATGATGAAGATGGAGGCACAACTTTGCATATATAATTTAAACCACTGAATTGTATATTCGAAAAGTCATAAAAAGGGAAATTTTAGGTTGTATATATTAACGCACACACACACACACACACACACACACAAAACCATTGAACTGTACAACACAAAGAGTGAACCCTAATGTAAACAGTGGGCTAAAGTTAATAACATAATTATAATAATACTGTTTTGTGAATTGTAACAAAGGTACCACACCAACATAAAATGTTAATAATAGGGAAAGCTGTGTGTGTGAAAGGGGGATATATGGAACTCTGTACTTTCTGCATATGTTTCTGTAAACTTAACGATTGCTCTAACTCAAAGGAAAAAAAAAGGAAAGGGAATAGTACAATGGAACCTCATTTATCTATCACTCAGATTCAACAGTTATCGAGATTTTGTCATATTTACTTCTTCTGTTCCTTTTTTTCTGCTCTTGAAGTAAACTCTAGACATCGTGTTGTATTATCTTCACATACATTTTATGTACCTCAAAAAATTTAGCCCCTTTCCTTCTCTTTAAGGTGAGCACACAACCAAGGATTACCAGATATCTGATGACAATCTCTAACATAAAGGATAGAGACTGATACAGGAAAAGACAACTTGGAGGAAATATATACTCTGCAGGGAAATGAAAATTTCAAAAAGAAAGACCATCACTTATATCTTTAAAGAGATCGGAGAGGTTATTACAACCATGAAATAAGATCAGGGTGCTATGAAAGGAATAAAAAAAAGAGTGCTTAGAAATGTAAAATAATAGCAAAAATGAAAAATTCAGTAGAAAGGCTGGAAGATCAACTTGAAGAAATCACACAGAAAATAGAGCAAAAAGTTGGAGAGATGGAAAGTGGAAGAGAAGAGAAAATTAAAGGGCCAGCCTGGAATGTCCATATCCCCCAAATAATAGGAGTTCCAGAAAGAGAGAAAGAAGAAAATAAAGGCAAGGAAATGACCACAAAATGTTTCAAGAGAATTCCCCCAAACCAAAGGATATTATTTTACAGAAAGAATCCACTGAGTGCCTAGCACAGTGGATGAAATTTTAGAACACTTCAGAGACAGGTAAGAACGTACAAGCTTCCAGAGGGGAAGAAAAGTCACAAAGAATCAGGAGTCTGAATGTCTTGGAAATTTTCAACAAGACTAGAAGCTAGAAGGCAGTGTATCAATGCCTTTAAAATTCTGAAGGAAAATGATTTCCAATCTGGAATTCCACACATAGCAGACATCACTTAAGCATAAGTGTAGAATAAAGATATTTTCTGATGTGCAGAGTCTCAAAACATATACTTTCTAAAGAAGTTGCTAGAGGAAGAGAAAGACAAGTGCAGAGAAGAAAAAGGGCTCCCGAGGGCTCCCAGGGACTAGCTGTTTACCTGGCGTCAGCTGCCACCTGTCTAGACTGGAGCAGGTCATAGAACTCTGGGAGAGATTTCTTCAGAAAGGTGCAATCTATGTCCTGCCTAACACCACTGAAAGTCTTGGGGAGAGATTATACAAGTAGCAAAGAGTTTTGTGTTGAATTAGTGATAAGTATGTAGAAAAGTAAGCAAATGAAAAAAATAAGGCAATTATTAACTCCAGGCAGTGGGGGCAAAGTTGTGCAGGATAGGAGAAGTTATCATAATTTACTGTAGAGCTGGACTGTGAATAACCTTTACAGAGTCACAATAATGTAAACACTGAATATTATTCTAACACAATTATGATGTAAGTATATTGGGAAGATACATGGTGGGAAGGCTGCCTGTATGTTCATGCATTGGGGGAGAAAAGACAGCTAAATTCTCATCTGCTCTGGGGAAGTTAACAGATAAAAACCAATATTGAAAAATGAAGTGTAGTAAAATAAGAAAATTCCTTGAAGACATAAAGTATAAATATTTAGTTGAAAAGAGGGGAAAACATTTGCCCTCTCGGGAGGGGTAGGTAGGGGGATAGGGTGAGGGACCTATTTTTCACAGCAAACAATTCAACTCTTTAAACTATGTGCACATGTAACTTTTACAAAAATAATAAATAAAACAAAACTAAATATCAGATAATGATAAATGCAGTGAGGTCAGTAACTCAGGATAATGCAAGTGAGTGTCAGAGGGGGCCACTTTGGATGGGGTTGAGGGGAAAGACCTCTGAGCAGGTGAAATTTGAGTGGCAGGCAGACTGAAAGATGAGGAGTCAGCCAGCAAGAATCTGGAGGAAGAAGTTCCAGGAAAGGAGAACATCAAGTGCAAAGGTCCTGAGCCAAGAATGAACTTAGCAAATTGTTGGTACCAAAAGGCAGAATGAAATGAATGAGGGGGAGGGGGTGGAGGACCTGGGAGGAGGGCTGTGGGTAAGAGATGAGCTTGGGCAGATGGACAGGTGCAAGGTCATTCAGGGTCTTGCTGGCCATGGGGAGGGCTTGAGATTTCATTCTCAGGCCCATGAGAAGCCTTTGAAGGCCTTTAAGTAGAGGAGCAACATAAACCCAATTATATTTTTAAAAGATTTCCATTTAACAAGCACTTATTTATCATCTATGGGGTGTAGACTTTGTTCTATGTACAATATCAAACTCATTTAATCCTCATAATAAACTGATGATGTAGATACCATTATCCCCGTTTTTCAGTGAGAAAACTAAAGCACTGAGAGCTTGAGTTACACTGTGCTGAGCCAGGATTCAGACCCAGGACACGGTGCTGTCTTCCTTGAGACCTCTTGGACTGGTCCAGTGGAGCACCAGGACTAGATACAGTGATTCTCAACCCTCACAGTCCTTCACGAACACCTAGAGATCTTATAAAAAATAAAATGCCCAAGCTCTGGCATTTTTAGAAGCTCCCCAGGTGAGTCAGAAGTGCAGCCAGAGTCATCGGATGGAGGCTTTCTGTGATTCCCCAGCTCCACAACTTGTCCTTACACCTCCATTTCTGTTCCAGGCTGGTGAACCCTGGGGCAGCATGGATGGCTCTTGGCGCCCTCCTTGGCCTCTGTTTCTCAGGACCTAGGCACGCTGCCTCTCCCCAGCCATGACTCCTTCCCAGAACCAGGGACGCCTTGCTGGTCTCCACTCTGCTCTCAGGACTCAGGCGTCTTGTTCCACCTCTGCTTCCTTTCTTCTCTCAGAACCTCAGTGGTCACTCTCCACCCTCTATACCAAACAACCACACATCACATGAATCACATTTCCTGTCCTCTTTTCTGTTCCTCAGTTAGGAGAGACAGAGACAGAAAGAGAGATAGAGATGGAAATAGAGATAGAGAGACAGAGAGAGAGAGAGAGAGAGAGAGAGAGAGAGAGAATCCTGGACTAGGAAGTCAGTAGACCATCTTGATGAGGGCTGTGTGTGTCAGTTCACATCTCTGAGTCTCAACTTGTTAAATAGGGAGAAACTATCTCTTGTGCTTCTTGCCATATTTGAACCCCACTATGATTTGACGCTTGTCCGCTCCTCCAGCTGTCACCAAGCCTTAGCCACTTTAACCTTCTTTCTGTTCGTTGCACAGACTCAGCTTGTTCAAGCTTTTCATTTGCCTTGAACACTTAGCCTGTAACATTCTTCCCCCAGTTCTTGGCATGCATGATTCCTTGTCATTCTGGTTGCAGCTCAAATATCACTTTAGAGAGGCCTTCCCAAGCCGCTCTTTCAAAAATAGTCACCCAACCCCCTCCCCAAAGTCATTTTCTCTTCCCTGACTGTTTTTTTGGTCTTCATAGCACTTAGCAGTACCCCACAGTGTCTTGTTCATTGGTTTCCCTGTTTGCCTCTCCTGCAGGTATACGAGCTGCTGGAGAGCGGGTCTTGTCCTTCTTGTTCCCTGCTTGGATCTTCAGCACCTAGAACCCTGCCTGATACATAGTAGTCCTCAGTAAATGTGTGTGGATGAACAAATGCCTGCACCTGTGACAAGTCATGACAATGTTTGCTTGGGCACTTTAGACAACACTGGACTGCTATATGCATGTGTGGGCTTTTTACTGAAATCACCTAGATTTGGGAGCAGTATATTTACCTTCCTTACCCTGTTGCCTTCAGACTGATCATAGCTTAGGCTGACAGATGGCAGGGAACAATGTCTGGGGAGACAGAGCCTGAGATTACCAGGAGCTGTGGCTCACCCCTCCCTGGGTC
This sequence comes from Choloepus didactylus, assembly GCF_015220235.1. NCBI lineage: Eukaryota > Metazoa > Chordata > Mammalia > Pilosa > Megalonychidae > Choloepus > Choloepus didactylus. The sequence continues at coordinate 19,543,553 of NC_051333.1, forward strand.
AGCTGCAGGTGTCCAGGTGATGGTGACCTGCATTTACAGAAGTGCCCCCCCCCCCCCAACTTACTCTCACATCTTCCAGCTTATCAGACAGTCAAAACTTTGGCAAGTGGGTTACTGGACTACTGCTTCTGAGGGCTTGGAGATCTTTGGCCCAATTTCCCAGTCAAATGTGCAATTTGCAGATGAGAAATGTCTTCATTTCCTGTGACTAGGGAAAAATAATGAAAAGAAAAAAAAATGGTGCAAAAGTGTATAACCACAGGAGGTAGAGAGAGAAAGATGAGAGAATGAGAACAGAGGCCTGGAGATAAGAGGCAGGGAAGTTTCCAGGAGTGGAATTGGATCCCGGCTGTGGGTTTTCCTCCAGGCCCTCTCCACCTCCACGCCTGCCTTGTCAGACCACAGTGGTCACCACAAAGCCATATGATGTATGGGCGCTTGAGCTCTGGTTATGTGGTCAGATGAGAATTTTGGAGGAAGGGGTGCAACAGCATCTTTTCCAGAAAGGGGAAGTGAAATAGTTGATCCGGGTTCCCCTTTCCTGCTGGCCGGGCCCCCAGGTCAGGCAGACTCAGCTTCCCCCACTCCCATTTCCTGGTAGCAGCTCTAGGCTGCTGTGTTATTCATTAACCAGGCACTATTATTTCTGTTTACCCATCTGTCACAGAGGGTTCAGAGGAGGCCAGCAATTTAACCAGCCACCCAGATCCTCTTGGGTTGGGCCCAGCCAATCACGTGTAGGTAGTTTTCACTGGGTGAAAAGCCTGTGCATGGGCCCTGTACCATATGAAGCCAGGGAAGGATCAAGTTCCCTCGAGTAGGATGTGACCTGTCTACCACTTGAGCAAATGTGCTGTCTTGTGCTTGAGCTGGATCCTGCTGATCGGAAGTATCTCTTGCCAACCCCATGTTCTGTGACTCATGTTGGTAGAAATAGGCTGAGGTGGAAGTATATATATATATATATATACACATACACACATACCACAGAAATTGGTGCACACTACAAACCAAGACCTCCCCTTTATCCCCCACACCAAGAGCTTGTTATGAAACATTGTCTACCACATCACTGGGGACATCCATTTGCCAAGCAATTGCATGACAACTTGTAAGGCCTCCTCTTGGCTTTTTGATCCTTGGACCTCTGATTCTAATGAAAGAGAAAATGGCTCCCACTTTTAGGAAGCTACTAGCCGTAGGAGAACCCTGCATGTTTGCATAGCACTCTGTGGCTTCTTAACTCTATCATTCACATTGCTCCTTGATCCTAACAGCTGTCTCTCTTCTGATAGGCACTGCTGCCAGAAAGATCATCTTAAAATGGAAGTCAGATCATGCCACTCCCTTGCTTAAAACCCTCTGATGGTTTCCAGAGCATGTTAGAGTAAATCCAAACTCCTTTCTGCAGCCTAAAAGACTTCGCATGACCCGCTGCCTGCTAACCTCCTTGACTTCATCTTCTATCACTTTCTTCCCAGTTCACAGTGTTCAGCCCCTCGGGTCTGTCCCTGGATCAACAGCAGCAACATCACCTTGGAACTCCTTAGAATTGCAAACTCTTGGGTCCCACCTCAGAGCTTCTGATTCTGAAACAATCTATGGCTTAACAAACAATCGTGGTGATTCTCATACATGCTTAAGTTTGTGGACCACCCTTCTAGTCCTACTCTGGTCTTTTCTCTAGCCTGGCAATGGTTATATTTTCTTCTTCCTTACGGTTGTTGCATCAGCAGTTCTTGTTTCTAGAATGTGCTTCCCATGGACCTTTGTATGGGAACTCCTCTTCATTGAGTGGGGTTCTGAAAGTGGGGAGGAAGCAAGTGATTGAAGATAGGGGAGTCTGGGGTTGAGGTGAGGGGAGAAGTATAAGCAGGAAAGGTTTCTCTGAAGAATAATTTCTTGGATAGATTGGGCCCCTGAACTAGGACAGTGATTCCTGACCCTGATTGTCTGTCATAATCACCTGGGAGCCTTTATTTATTATTTTATTTTGAAATACTTTAAAATTTACAGACAGTTACAAAAATAATGCAAACCCCATACAGAGAACTCCAGCATACTCCTACCCCCCAGATTCCCAGATCCACCATTATTAACATTTCACTACATTTGCCATATCATTCTATCTATCTATCTATCTATCTGTCTATACATTTTCTGAACACTTGAGTATAGGTTGTATATATCATGCTTCTTGAACACTAAATACTGCTGTAGATGAATTGCATACCGCAGTTTGGACATGTTCTTGGTCTTGGTTTGTATTCTGGTGGGCATGTGGACCATTGTAAGTAAGATCTCTTGAAGGTGTTACTTCAGTTAAGGAGTGGCCAAGTTGAATCATGCTGGGCTTTAATGCAGGTTACTGGAGTCCTTTATAAGCAGAGTGAAGGTCGGTTGGGGAGAGAAGCCGTGGGCAGCTGCCAGAGGCCAGAAATCAATGGAACCCGGTAGAGAAAGGAGAAAATGCTGCCTTGTGCATGGCCATGTGGAAGAACAGCCAAGGAAACTCAAAGATTGCCAGCCAGCCAGAAGATACTGATCCAAGGAGAAAGCAAGCCTTCTAGTCTCTGAAACTGAGAGCCAATAAATTCCTGTTGTTCGGCCAACCCATTGTATGGTATTTGTTAGAGCAGGTAGGAAACTCAAACAACTGTGATGTACATTTCCTAAGAACAAGACTATTCATTTATGGAACCATCTTAAATGCAGTTATGGAGTTTAAGAAGTTTAACACTGATTTGAAGCTTACTGTCTCTATTCCAATTTTTTTCATATGTTCCAGTAATAGCCTTTGAGCCCTTTCTCCTCTATTATTAGATCCCATGCAGGCTCATGTATTGCATTTAATTGCCATTGTCTCTCTAGTTGCTTGGGTAACCTTTTAAAGTTCACCTGTTGGGCTCCACCCCCAGAGATTCTGTGTCAGTAGGTTTGAGGTGGCACTCTGTATTCACAGTGCAATTCTGACACCACCTGGAGTTAGGTCAGACTTCACAGGTTACGGGCACATTTCCTACAAGATGCCTACCATTTCAGACACCAGTCATAAGTCCACAGGTTCCCAGGGCCATCTTCACTTCTGATCAACTGGCTACAAATTCTGGGGTTCCCACCATCCCTCAGGTTTGTTAATTCCCTAGAATGATGTGCAGAACTCAGGAAAATGCTATACAGATTACAGTTTTATTATAGCCAAAAGGATATAAAACAGAAGGCACCGAAAGAAGAGATGCCATTGGGTGAGGTCAGGGAGGGTCCCCAAATGCGAAGCTTCAGTGTCCTCTCCTAGCGGAGTCAGGATGAACCACTTCCTTGGCACATTGATATGTATTACCAATCAGGGAAGCTCACTTGAGCTTTGGCATCCAGAGTTTTAATTGGAGTTTCAGTATGTGGACATGACTGAATCAACGTCCATGTGGTTGTACTCAGTATCCAGCCCCTTGTCCCTGGAGGTCAGGCGGCTGTTAGTGGCTCAAAGCCCCAACCCTCAGACCGCCCAGTGCCTTGCCCCACCCTGAGTCATCTAATTAGCATAAAATATCAGGTGTGGGGGGGGCAGCAAGAATAATGAAGACTCTCCTATCATTGGGAAGTTCTGAGGATATAAAGGATATACACGTTACCCCTTAGGAGCTGGGACAAAGGCCAGAACTTTTTGGAGGCCAAATTCCTTAAACCTCCACATATGATTCTGATGTAGACATTGGGTTGCACATCCTAGACTGGGGGCTGGAGTTAGTTAAATCAATTAGAGAGAGGGGTCCTTTTTGTGGAGAAATGAGTAAGGCAGGTGGAATTGGGAAGGGAGAGAAGGCGTAAAGCAGGTAATGGAATAATATGATGGGAGTTTCTGGGAGGAAGAATTTTGACTGAGTATGACAGATGAGAGGGGAACTTGGCAGGTGTCTGAGCAGGAGGGTAAGGTGATTTTAGCCCCTGTACTAGACCGATAACTTTGAGTTGGTACTCACCCCCACGTTCTCTTTCTAAATCCAGCCTCTCTGTTCATCACTCTTAACAGGATTCCTTCAGTACCCTCACTTATTTCACACTTACTACACCATCTTAAAATTTTTTGGTAGTTTCCAATGCATCATCTTCCCCTTTGCTGTTTAATCTTGGTTCTCCAACCTATTTTTGCCTTCTCTAGGCTTTCAGAAATGTTATCAGAATTGTGGACACCTGCTTCAGCATTTTATAATGTTTTCAATCTGCCACACCCTCCGTGTCTTTTCCTGTGCTGGTCAGTGTTGACTGCCAACCAAACCAGGACCTGGCCAGTGCAGGATGCCGAGGAGGAAGCAGACATGACCCAGACCTCCTGGCTTAATGGGGGAGACAGGATCCACACATGAAAATGACTGGAGCACACTTGCAAAGCAACAGGTCATATTGATACAGTGCAAACCCAGTCCATTAGAGGTTGAAGCCCCCAGTCTTCCCTTCGCACTCCCTCGGCTCTGAACCTTTCTGAGTCCTTTTTGATGGCATTTAGTATTTCTCTTTCATTTCCTTCCCAGTGACTTCGTGCCAGCACCAGCATCTGGACCAGTGTCTAGTGTTGTTCCTAAGCTTGTAACAAGATTGCCTTAGGACTTACCAACCACCTCGCAAAGACTGAGATTCGCACTAGCTAAGCTGTCTCCAAAGCCCGTCTGATAGTGCTTTTAAGCCTAACTGTTTCTTCTTTGGCCATTGAGCTGTGCCTCTTTGGGGAAGGAAGTTCAGTCAGGAATGGATACCAAGCTGGCGAGAGATTTTTACAAAGCTGGGTGTTTTTTACAAAAAAGCCCCAGTAATGGATTGGGTCCGAGGATTCCCAAATCTGGGACAGGAACCCTCATGCTCCCTCTCTCCCTGCCTGTAACCAGAAACCCAGTGTGCCTCCAAAGGCCCAGGAGAATCACTAGTCTGTGGTGAAGTCCGAACTTGGCACTCCCTCCCCTTGGCTCACACCCCTGTCCCCATTCGTCACCTCTGCAGGGTCTCTGCCTTTGCGTCCCAGCAGGGAGGCACCCCGATTCCGCAGCACCTGCAGCCCTTTTCCAAAGGCTCTGCGCACCGCCGAAGAAGAGAAATAGAAAAGCAGGGGGTCCAGGCTGGCGTTGAGTGAACTGAGCACCACAGCTTCTGCCCGCCACTCAGGGCTTTCCTTATAGTAAAACCCCACTAGATGGGAGACGTTGTAAGGCCCAAAGCACACGAAGAAGTTAAGAAGTGACACGACAGCCAGCCCCACAGCTCGGTGCCGCCTGTGGGCCCCCACGTGGGGCTGGGTGAGCATGATCCACACGAAGCGCCAGTAGCAGAAGATAGTCACCAACATGGGGACCACAAAGAGGAAAAGGCACAGCTCCAGCCGCACGGGAAGCACGACTTCCAGCTGCTCTTTGGTGAAGTTCTTGTAGCAGGTCAGTGTGTGATTCTCTTGGATGGTCTCGTTCGTTTTCCAGTACTGGCCGATGATCACAATGGTGCAGTGCCCAAAGGACATGAGCCAGGCGATGGCGGCAGCAATCACTCCATATATGGGCCGGCGGGAGAGCTTGTACTGCACAGGAAAAGCCACTCCCAGGTAGCGCTCGATGCTGATGCCTGCCAGGAGCCATGTGCTGCAGTAGATGCTGCTGTAGAAGCCGAAGCCAGTGAGGGCACAGAGGAGCTCGGGCAGATACCAACGGAAGTCCCATGCAGCCTCGATGATCTTGAAGGGCAGCAGCACGAGCAGCAGGAGGTCCGCCAGCGTCAGGCTGAGCAGAAGGATGTGGACGGGCGCGGGTTGGGGCTGGCGGACCCGCCCCAAGAAGGCCCGCAGCGCCAGGAGGTTGGCAGGGAGACCGGTGAGGAAGATGACGAGGTAGGCCGTGAGGATCAAGGAGCTGCGCCAGTTCAGCATGTTGATTCTGGAGGATGAGAAAGGGCAGGGTCTCTCAGGGTGTGGACATCCGCCCTGGCACTCTCCCCTTCCCAGGCCAAGGCTTTCTGCTCCCACCGCTGCTTGCTCACACCACCTGCCGGCGCTGCCCAGAGCAATTATTGACTTTGCCTTGGGCGGGATATTAGGCTTTAGTTATTACCTTTGCCATCACGCGTCTCTGGGGGAGACCAACCCCTGGCTCCCCAAGGGAATTCCCCCTCCGGTTTCCCCAGCCTTTCTCCTCCTACCCTCACAGATACAGGAAGTTTCTGCATTTGTAGTTTTCAACTTTACTTAGGTCCCTTTCTCAGTCGAGCCCAGCTGGAGAGAAGAGGCGAGGAGAGAGCTGTAGGATGTCTCTCTCGGGATAACCAGGGTTGTGAGGACCCGGACACCGTGCACCCACTGCCGCCTCGTCCTTGGGACCCTGCCTCACTCCCAGGAATCAGGTGCCTAGGCCCCAAAACCCATCTCCCTACCTCGTTCTCCTCTCCTTTTGCAGAACACAGGCTCTCCTCCACCTCTGTCACCCTGTGCAACACTGGACTCTGGGCCTGGATTGAAAAAGGGGAAGCTAGTGAAGCTTAAGGAGGGGACGGCAGGGGAGGAAGGGTGAGCCAGCACTATCCCTTTGAGCCTGTCCCCCAGACACTTTAGAGAAATATTCAGAAAAGCTCCCGGTAGTAACTGCCACCTGAGCTGGTGTTTTGACTATGAGCTGAAGAACTCCTCTTCTTAAGGGGGTGACTCAGTTCCCACTTGGTTTTTAACCCTCCCTGCCCACACACAGTCTCGCCCCTCCACCCTCTGTCCAGCGTGCTCTCCCTGTCCTTGTTTCCTTGTCCCCAGACCAGCTCCCATCTCTGGATATGAGCCTGACATTGAAGCTTCTGATAGACCTCCCCAGCCCCTCAACACCTTCCCCTTGAATTCTGAGCCCAGCATCACTTCCCAGAGTGCAAGCACTGAGCTAACTAACTGCCTTGCCTTGTCTTGGCTCCTGATAGGTGCCTTCTTGGGATTGGTCCTGGAGGAAAGTCTGTGAGCCTCTGTGAAAGAGGAGCAGAGCCTTAGCCACTGCTACCACCCATTTCACACAGGAAAAAAAATGTAGGGAACCTGGCTGGCCGAAAGCTCTTATACTGGCCCCGGTCACATGACCAGAGAGAGGAGGGTCAGTAACTAAGAGCTCTTATCTTCTCAAAACCAAAGGAAAGGGTCCCGCCCTCTTTATTCTCCCCCTGCCACTTCTCACCCTGACTTCCAAACCCGAATTTTCTGTCCCTAGTTCCTGAACCTTTTAATCTCAGGTATTTTTTCACTTGCTAAGTCAGAGCATCTTGTCTTCTTTTTTTCTGGGTGATTTCTTCTGTCATTCTACTCATTCTCAGGAAAGAGGCTTCCTCCTCCTTTTATTCTTCAGTTTTCTGTCCTTTATGTGGTCTCCTGACCTCTGCCTCCCGTAAGTTTCTTTTAGCCCCTCAGTGGAAACAGGTTTGCGTCTCCAACCCTGCGTCCTGTTACGGTAGTGATAGTGTGGGATTTGGAATCAGGCAGGTGTGGGTGCAGATCCCAGTCCCCTCACTGATATGCAGACCAATTTTCTCAACTTGCCTTTCCTTGTCAGTTAAGTGAGGCTGTCGGTACTCACCCCCCAGGATTGCTGTGAGGACTAAACGAGATGGCATACATAAAGCCGATGGGCCAGTGTTCGGCACTTCTGGGGAGGCCCACAAGTGGTCCTGCCTGTCACGGAGAGTGATCCACCTGGGAGAATATCCAGACTCAGGGCACAGACGTGCCACCTTACTAGGGACAGTGCCAGGAATTCAGGAGGCCCGATGTGCTCGTGTGGCCCTTTGTGGGAGGGTTCTCAGGCTCTAGGCCTTTCCGCCATATCTGCCCTCTCCCTGTGGTCTGGGAACCCACCTCTTTTCTCACTGCTTCCCCTCTCTGACCTGTGTAGCTGTGGGTTTGGCACAGTAGCAGGAGAAGCTCCACAAAGCCCTTTGGAAACAGAGACTTTAGGAAACAAGGATGGTCAATACATTTTCATCCTAACCTAGGCAATGGGTGTCAGTTTTGCCGTCTGTGGCCTGATCCCTGCTCACAGAATCTCTTTCCTTTCCCGGGACATATCTACTCCTTCTTGGTTACTTGTTTGCTTCTTCGCTCATGCATGCATTAATTCATTCATTATTTGTGTGGCCTAGAATCCTAGGTCCAGGTATCTTGACATTTAGCTTTTCTTCTCTTCAGCTTTACTTTCCCCCAGAACCAAGGAGCTCTGTCTTTTCACTCACCTGCTTCCCCCAGCCCACATAAGCAATTTGCAGATCAACAGGGAACAAAGGAAGAGACCATTCTCTGTTGTTTACTACCAAATTTATTTGTGTCATTTTGCTTTTATGATTTTCTATAAATATTCACAAGGATCTGGATTTAATTGCCAAATGGAAACTTACTGGGAAACGGGTTGAGGGACAGGACCGCTTCTTTATTCCTGCCTGTCCTTCTTCCCCCACCTCATACCTTTCTCTTGTCACTATAGAACGCCACCCATGTTGAAGATACCCCAATTAAATCCCCTCCCCCATAGTCATGGCTTTCCTCGGAAATGAAGGTAACATAATAAAGAAGACTTCTGAACTCATGATTCACGATGCTCCCCTACGTCACAGGAAAAGGAAATGCAACCTTTTGGGTTGAATTCAAAGGGGTAAGCTTTCACAAAAGGGATATCTTTCACAACCTCCTCTAAGTTCAGTTTCCTCTCATCAGCATTAATACCAAGCTAGGTATAAAAGGAAGTTGGATCCATTATCTAAAGTTATATATAATCACTTTCTCTACTTCCTTATTTCTGTCACTCCTCGGTCCACTCCATTCTGGGTTCCATCCCCATTTTTCCTCTTCTTAAGGTTGCCAGTGACCTCTAAGTTGCTAAATCCAGGGGACTTTTTTTTTCTTGTTTCATTAGCAGTTCAACAGAATTTCAACACACTTTTTCTTGAAACTTTCTCTTTTCATGAATTTGATAAGCCAGGCTTTTCTGGTTTTCCTCTTTCCCTTGGTCACTTCTCAGTTTCCTTTCCTGACTTACTTTCCTACTCACCCTCTAAATGATGGAGCAGCTTAAGACTTAGTTTTAGGTTCTTTCCTTTTCTTATCTTGTGTTCTCTCATTGTATTGCACTGATTTCTACAGCTTCCATTACTGTCTCCGTAACACACAATTTTGTGTCTCCATCCTGAACTTCTGTGAGCACAACATCTATATATCCAGTAGCTTAGAAGACATTGCTATTTGGATGTCTCCTCAGCATCCCAAACTCAGTGTAGCTGGTGTATCCAGAGCTGAACTCAGATCTTCCCCAACTTTCTTCCAGGATCTTCTGGCTTGGTGAAGGATCTCTTCCTTTCCCATCCCGTGAGGCAGTCTTAATACTGTCTTTTTCCTTATTCTCAGAATACATTCCAACATTCTTCCCAAACACCTATTGAACCTATTCATCTCTCTTCATCTCCACCATCCCATCTCAGGGCAAGCCACCCTCATCTCTCTCCAAGATCTCAGCAGAGGCTGTGATTGGCTTCCCTGCAGACATTCCCACCTCCAACACTCAGTGCTCCATATGCTGTAGTTAGTGGGATCTTTTTAAAAATGTCAATCCAGTATGTCACCCTCTTGTTTAAAGCCTTTTTAGAAGTTGCTTGTTGCTTTTAGGATAAATATGAAAATCCTTAACGAGGCCTATAGGCCCTGCCTGACATGGCCCCTGCCAATTCCCTGCCTTAACTCATACCACTCTTCTCCCTCCTTGTTCTCTAAGCAAGACCATCTTTCACTTCTGTGAATGAGCCATACTTCCTTCTGCCACAGGGCGTTTGGGCCAGCATCTGCCTGAAAAGCTCTTTATTTGTTACCATCCACTCCAACCTCCCAGTTAATTCCTAGTCTTCTTTCAGATATCCACTTCCTTCCTTAAGAGAGCCCTCCCTGGCTTCCTAGACTCAGTTATAGGTTCCCATAGCATCTTTTCTATTGCTGAATAGAATTCCATTTTATATATGGTTCATATTTTCTTTATCCGTTCACCTGTTGATGGACATTTGATTTGGTTTGGTTTTTTCTTCAGTTTTTGACATACAAGATGAAAATTTTTGTTTTGGTCTTTGTGTGAATTTATGCTTTCAGTTCTCTTGGGAAACTATCTAGGAGTATATTGACTTAGTTGTATGGTAATTTTGGTTAACATTAAGGAACTGTCAGTTTCCCAAAGTGGTTGTACCATTTTGCATTCCCACCAGCGATAGATGAGATTTCCATTTGCTCCACATTCTCGTCAGCACTTGGGATTTGCTAGTGTTAAGTTTGAGCCATTTTAATGAGTGTGTGGTGGTACCTCATTGTGGCTTTAATTTGCGTTTCCCTGATGACTCTTGATGTTGAACATCTTTTCATGTACTTACTGGCTATTTGTATATTTTCTTCTTGTGAAATGTTTGTTCAAACTTTTGCCCATTTAAAAAAAAATTGGACTATTTTCATATTACTGAGCTCTTGATTATATTCTGGATACTAATCATTTGTTAGATTTATGCACTGTAAACATTTTCTCCCATTTTATGACTTGTCTTTTCATTTTCTTAATTGTCTTTTGAAGAATGAAAGTTTTAAATTTTGATAAAGTTCACCTTATCAATTTTGTCTTTTATTGTTTATGCTTTTATATCCTAAGAAATCTTTAATACCATAAGACTACAGTTATTCTTCTATTTTTCTTCTAAGAGTAGTATAGGTTTGTTTTTACATTTAAGCCTGTAAACTATTTCAAGCTGATTTTTTGTGCATGGTGTCACTCACATAAGGGTTGATAGTCACTTGATTTGCTGTGTGGTTACCCAGGTGTTTGAGCACCATTGGTCTTCTTCTCTGTTGAACTGCTTTGGCACCTTCACCAAAAATCAGTTGATTGTGTATAATTGGTTCTATTCCTTGACTCACTATTCCATTCTAGTGATCTCTTTGTCTTTCCTTTCACCATTTCCACAGTCTTGATCATTTTATAATAAGTCTTGTAATCAGGTAGTTGAAATTCTTTATCTTTGTTCTTTTCTAAGATTGGTTTGGCTATTATAGATTATTTGCATTTCCATGTAAACATTAGAATCAATTTCTACAAAAAATCCTCCTGGCATTTTGTTTGGAATTGCCTTGAATCCATAGATAAATTTGAGACCATCTCAACGTTGAGTCTTCTGAGCTATGAACATCTGTCTCTCCATTTACTTAGGTCTTTAATTTCTCTCAGCAGTGCTTGTAGTTCATAGCATAGCAGTTTTGTGTGTCTTTTCTTAAATTGATTCCTAAGTATTTCTGTTGCTGTTGTAAATTTAATTTTTGAAAAATTTCATTTTCTGATTGTTGGTTGCTCTCATAGCATCTTTTCCTTTCCCATCAAAGCACATATCTGAGTTTATTTAATACATTTAATTGTGTGAGGATCTGCTTAATGTTCTTCCCCCCACCATGAGTTGAGGCCCCATGAAGGCAGGGAGTGGGGTTTTTTTTTTCTCACCTGCGTATCTCCAGGGCCTGGCATAGATCCTGGCACATATTAGACACTTAATAACTATTTCCTAGATGAAGGGTGGGTGGATAAATGGAAGAATTAGGAGGGAGAGAAGTCAGTTTTCAAAAGCTTAGAGATATTTGTCCTTAGATGTCTCATTTTATCTTCCTCTGGGACCCGGTAAGGAATTCCAGCCAGCAGTCACTGAAGAACTCTCTTGTGGATCAGGGCACTCACAGCACTTGCTGGCAGCCACAGGACTCTCTCCTCGTAGACAGGATTGATAATTCAGGCAAATATCCCTTTATTATAGAGATCATGCAGAGCAAATATGGTGAGGCATAGCTATAAGAAATTTTAAAATGAAGGGGAAGGCAGGATTTCAGCATTAGTGGCACTAACAATAAATAAAGAGATGTTGCTTTCCTTCATTAATTTACTCAACAAATATGTGTCAAGTCCCTAGGATGTGCCCGGATCTGTGGCAGGTACTGGGGATATTAGAGTCAAAAAAGCAGCTGTGGCCCAGTCCTCATAGAGGGAGGTTACATTCTAGTGAGGGGAGACAAACACGAAGCAAATAGCTATGAATGTGGCAGTGATAAATACTTCAAAGGAAACAAAGCAAGGTGATGGGGGTGGGAGATGATCAGGGTATGGTTTGGGCTTCTTTAGTCAGAGGGGTCAGGGGAGCCATCTGAGGTTACAGTTGAGCTGACACCTGAACCCTGAGAAGGGACCATGAGAAACCTGGGGAAAAGAATGGTCGAGTCAGAGGAACTTGCACATGCAAGGCAGAAAGCACCTTTAGTGTGTGGGGAACGGGAAGGCCAGAAGTTTCTCATTGCTTTTAGGATACTTATGAAAACCCGTAACAAGGCCTATAGGCCCTGCCCGACGTGGCCCCTGCCAATTCCCTGCTGTAACTCATATCACTCTTCTCCCTCCTTGCTCTCTAAGCAAGACCATCTTTCACTTCCATGATTCTTGTATTCAACTATCTGATTACAAGACTTATTATAAAATGATCAAGACTGTGTGGAAATGGTGAAAGGAAAGACAAAGAGATCACTAGAATGGAATAGTGAGTCGAGGAATAGACCCACTTATATGCAAGTGGATATATGAGTGTGGTGGGAACTTCCTTTGGTGTGTGGGAGCAGGGTGATTTGAGTGTTTACGAGATCACAGTAAGGAGCTGGGTTTCATTCTCAAGTCATTTACGGGCCATAAGAGGAGAGCGACATGATGTGACTCATGATTTTAGAAGATCATGCTGGCTGCTGTGTGGAGAATGGTCTCTAAGGGACAAGGATGGAAGCAGAGAGTCCCGTTAGAAGTACCCTGCAGTCACCTAGGGAGGATTGATGATGGCTTGGATGAGGTGAGGAGTAACAGTAGCCATGGAGGTGGAGGGGATCACTTGGGATTTGGGGTACATAACTTTAAATAAACAACAACAAATAAAGGACTGCAGGATGCCAAGGAGAACTGGAACGCTCCTGGGGAATAAGACAGAAGATTGTTCTAGATCAGTACATCCAAACTGAATTTGAGGTATGCCTTGCTCTCATTTTCACCCTCCCGTTTGTGTACTCCTCTTTTTGAGCCTTTGCAAGGGCGTTGTGAGGGGAATTCACTTTCCTGTGGAGGTGGCAGTTTCTGTCCTCCCCCAGCTGGCATCTCCTCTGAGTTGCCACTTCTCTGGCTTTTCCTCCGTCATTCTCATAATGGTGTTCCTTAATTCCGTAGCCTTTACATGACCCATCCCTAAGGCTGGTGCACTTTCTGAAGAAGAGAAATAGAAAAGACCAGCTCAAGGTTAGCATCTTGGAAGTGTTCTCCAGGCCTTGTCTCTGCTGACTTCGGTGGTAGGCTTCTGTGGGTTTTGCCATCCACATCATCTGCTAGTAACTATGCCCCAAACTCCCTCTGTGGAGACCTCTCCTTTCTTTACTCTTGTTCAACCTGTTAAGCAGACTCCATCCTGGCCAGTAATATCAGGTGCAGTAGGCTGATTAGTGACGCTCGAAAGATAATCCGTGTCCTAATCCCTGGAACCAGTGACTGATAGTTACATGGCAAAGAAAAAAAAAAAGGACTTTGCAGATGTGATTAAATTAGAATTGTTGAGATGGAGACTATCTGGATTGGCCCTAAATGCAATTCCAAGTGTTTTTGTAAGGGGAAGGCAGAGGGAGAGTTCAGACAGACAGTAGAGGAGGAGGCAATGCAACCACGGAGGCAGAGTTGGAGTGATGTGGCCACAAGCCAAGGAATGCCTGCAGCCACCAAAAGCTGGAGGAGCCAAGGGATAGATTCTCCATGAGAGCCTCCACGTCGTAGGGGAGGCCACCTTTCCCTGGGATCTACAGATACATCCTGTGTTCAGGAAGAGATGTATCAGCCTAGCGGGATAAATCACAGTTCCTTAACAGATAAGCGGACTGCCAGTCCATTCCTCCCCCTATTGCCTGGAGCATGTGGAAGCATTCACTGGAGACTGTCTGCCTCTGGTGGGCATGTTTTACAACATCCAGCTCACACCCCAGAAGTGTATCTGTCCCTGGCAGGGAAAGAGTGGGATTCCTCCACTAGGGCATGCAAACACAAGAGTGAAGAGCCATGCATAGAATGTCTCCCTGTGTGGGCCACAGATTGAGACTTGCTGGCTAAGGGGAACTGACACCCACTAGTGAAGCTGACCTTGGTCTGTCTCTTCCCCATGCGATCAAACATCTTTCCATCAGAGCCTGTGTGAGTCGTGCTTTTGCTGGCAACCCCGACGCCTGTATTGGAGTGGGCTGACATCTCTTTAGGTGTCTCTCCTTCTGACCAACCCTGCTGACATCTTGATTCTGGCACAGTGATACTGATTTTGGCCTCTAGAATTGGGTGAGAATAAATTTCTGATGTTTTAACTCTCCAAATTTGTGGTAAATGGTTACAGCAACCATAGGAAACTAATCCGCTAGCCAATATTTATTGCTTGTTTGATGATAATGTGCCACGTGCTATGCTAAGAGTTTACAAAGATGAACTCATGTAATTCTTAAAACATTCTCCAAGGTCAGCACATTCATCATCCCCGTTTTACAGATAGGAAATTGAAGTATAGTAGTGGTGAGTGGAAGAGATAAAACTCGGAACTTGGAACCAGGCAGTCTGGCTCTAGAGTCCATGGTCTTCACCACTGCGTTATGCTCCCCACTGTATTTTGAAGGTCAGGGTTAATCCCAACTTCTCTAGCAGACCCCAGAGGTCCTGTACATCCAGCAGAGGAGGACACAAGGAAATGGGCAAGGGTGTGAGGGCAGGTGGGTCATTCATCTGCTTCTCACAGTGAGTGTCTGCAAGGGTCACCAGGCTTCCTGCCAGAGCCTTCACTCTTCCCCCAGAACTAAGGAGTGACCTTCAACCCCAGTCTCCCAGGATCTGGCATCTCTCAACCGTTTTCATGTTCTAGTTCCTGCTCAACCCTAGACCCCAGATGTGATCTTTCTCATTGGTCCTTCCCGCTCCATCTCTAAACATTTTGGATAAACAGGGAATAGAAGGAAGAGACCATTGACCATTCCTCTTTTTTACCAAATTTACTCATGTTGTTTAGCTTTTATGGTTTCTGTAAATGTTTATGAGGGTCTGGATTTGATTGCAAAACAGAAAAAAGAACTTGGGAGGAAAATGGTTCCTTTATTACTGGAATTATGAAGAGGTTGTCTGACTTTTTCCTTCCTCCCTGAACCCTTCCTTCTCCACCTGTTGTCCATGCAGAGCTGACTCTCAAGACCAGAAACAGAACTGAGAAACCTCCCCACCCTCCCTCCCTGGCCCCCAGACACCGCTTCCAGGCCATACCATGGGGTAGCTTTCCCTGGCTCCTGCCACCCTTGGAAAGGGCAGAAGTTCATCTCCTTGGACTGCTTCTCAGTGTTGACCGTGAGCCACAAGTGAGGGGCAGGAAAGTTTCTGAAAGTTGAAGTGGTACAGATTCCCTGAGTAAAACTGGATGTGCCTGCAGTCATGTGCTGGCTGATCCTGCAAAAGGTGAGCCATGCAGCTCTGTGTTCCTTTTCCCAGCCCAACCTTCTCCCTGCTTCATTCCCTTTACCTGCTTCTGTCACACATACGACTCGTTGTGACATCACTGAGGTCCCAGGGTTTCTGTCCCATTTGCAAAATCTCAGGAAATTTTATTTAGACCCCTGATTCTCAAAAGGTATAGGGAGGGTGTTTCAGAACCTTCCTGCTGGGTGAGTACATATGGTTTGCAAATGCTTGGAAATTTTCTAGGAGCGGGGAAAGCCCTGGTTTTCTTAATGCAAACTGGACAGAATTTGTGTTTGTCAAAAGCGAGAATTAGTTAAAAATAGATTGAGAAACAGTAATGCAGTTGATGTAATATTTTAAGGCTAGCTCACAGAACAGTTTATGTGAACCAAGATCCTCTTTGCATTGAGTCATCCTCCCCAAGACCTTTCCATTGCCAGAAGATTCAGATCCCATAGTGAGCAGTGAAGACTTATCAGGAGACAGTGGGATGGGAACATGCAGATGGAATCTTAGTTTTGGAGGTGTCCTCAGGGCTCTCCTTTTTCCCTTGGGCCCTCCCTCCGCTATGATACGAAGTCACAGTGAATTAACATGAGAAAGCCCCCCTTGTCTCTAGAAATCTTTGTCATGTGTAAAATTAACTGGGCTTGAAACATAAATAGCAGAAGCTTAACCACACGAGAGATTTATTTTTCTCACATAACAAGAAGGAACTAGGCTGTCTAGTCCTCAACAACCCAGGCTCCCGTAGCTTCCTCCACCAACCTTAGATTTTGGCTTTTGCTTCATGATCGTAAGAAGCATCTACATTTTGAGCAGAGAAACAGGGGTGGGCAGAGAGGACAGAGGGCAAAAGACACATGTGAGCTGAATCTACCCCCCCCCTTTTAAATTCAGTTTTATTGAGATATATTCACATACCATACAGTCATCCATGGTGTACAATCAACTGTTCACAGTACCATCATACAGCACAGAAGAATACCCTCCAGAGTGACCTCTCAACTCCATTTGGCATTCATCACCCCAATCTATTTTTGAACATTTTCCTTATATCAGAAGGAATCAGAATAAGAATAAAAATAAAAAAGAACCTTGAAATCATCCCCCCCATCCTACCCTATTTTTCATTTATTTTTTGTCCCCATTTATCTGTTCATCCATGCATACACTAGATAAAGGTTTTCACAATCACACTGTCACCCCTTGTAATCTACATTGTTATACAGTCGTCTTCAGGAGTCAAGGCTACTGGGTTGGAGTTTGGTAGTTTCAGGTATTTACTTCTAGCTATTCCAATACAATAAAACCTAAAAAGTGTTATCTATGTAGAGCGTAAGAATGTCTACCAGAGTGACCTCTTGACTCCATTTGAAATCTCTCAGCCACTGATTTCGTTTCGTTTCACATCCCCCTTTTGGTCAAGAAGATATTCTCAATCCCACGATGCTGGGTCCAGATTCATCCCCAGGAGTCATATCCTGCGTTGCCAGGGAGATTTATACCCCTGAGAGTCAAGTCCCACATAGGCGGGAGGGCAGTGAGATCACCTGCCAAGGTGGCTTAGTTAAAGAGAGAGTAACCTCCCCTTTTTAATACAGTTTTATTGAGATATATTCACACACCCTACAGTCATCCACAGTGTACAATTACATATTTACAGCACCATCATACAGTTGTGTGTTCATCACCAGAATCAATTTTTGAATCTTTTCCTTACTCCAAAATAAAAATAAAAGCAAAAATGAACACCCCAAAATTTCCATCCCCTCCATCCCACCCTTTTCTCCATCTAATTTTTGTCCCCATTTTTCCACTCATCTGTCCATACACTGGATAAAGAGAGTACGAGCCACAAGGTTTTCATGATCACGCAGTCACACTGTGCAAGCTACGTAGTTATACAATTGTCTTCAAGAATCAAAGTCACTGGGTTCCAGTTTGACAGCTTCAGATATTTTCCTCTAGCCAGTCCAACACACTAAAAACTAAAAAGTGATATCTATATAGTGCATAAGCATACCCTCCAGAGTGACCTCTTGACTCCATTTGACATCTCTCAGCTGCTGGAACCTTATTTTGTTTTATCTCTCTTCTCCCTTTTGGCCAAGAAGGTTTTCTCAGTCCCACAGTGCTGGGTCCAGGCTCATTCCCAGGAGTCATTTCCCATGTTGCCAGGGGCATTCATACCTCCGGAAGTCATGTCCCATGTAGGGGGGAGGTCTACCCCTTTTTAAATTAAGAAAATGATAAGCTTTTTTAGAAGCCCTTCCTAGAAGACTTTTTCATACTTCTCACAGGCCAGCGCTATATCATGACCACTCCTAGGTGCAAGAGAGTCTGGGCAGAGGAATAATAATTAGGGACCTTAACAGTCTGAACAAATTGGGGTACTGTTGGTAAGGAAGAAGGGGAAAGTACAAAAATTACACAAATCTTGAATGGCAAATAAGGACGACAAAAAACTTCTAGGATTAAAATATTTATGGTGGCCATGAAAGGGTGTGGGATTTTAGAGACCATTTTTATAAATTGTTTCTACTGAGGTATAACATACATACAATAAAGCATAGGGGTATAGCTTGATGAATATTAATATATGCATGTATTTGTGTAACCACAACTCAGGCTGACATAGAGACCATCTCCAGCATCCTAGAAGGCCCCTGTTGGTCAGAGATAACAATTATTCTGATGCCTACTACCTAAAGAGGGATATTAACCATTGTAAATGTTGGAGGGAGAACTGGTGATGGATGGAGGGTAACAAAAGGGAAGAAAAATGAGACCAAATTAATGATTTGCCTTTACAATATTGCTGCTCTCATTTGCCCTTATGTTACTCTACTTCCATTTGAGTATCCTCCGTTTAAAATATCATCAAAAACTGAAGATAGAAATTTTGATTTGTTATAAAGTTGATATTTGCTGAAACCTCCAACCAGTTAGGACTGGTTTCACCTGCACATAATAGAACAACACCAAGTAATAGTGCTATATGTTAGATAGAATTACATTTCCCTGTCACACACAGGCAGTCTGGAGGTATATGATCCAGGGCTGCTTAGGACCGTTTTTTTTTTGTTGTTGTTGTTCAAATATTTTATTTCTCATGTTAAATTACATTTTCTAAATATTTTTATAAAGAAATGAAAAATGCCACAAATTGCTGTTTGCCACAAAGTCGTACACCATAAAGTAAAATATAACCAAGTGAATTTATCCAAGTTTCTCCTTAATCAAATGTTACTTTTAGATGTTTTTCTATATACTTCATTCTAATTCATTTATACAGATTAGGAAAAACTGATTTATAATGAGTTTTTTCATCTTTAAAATTGTGTTCTGTATACTGCCCCTCTTTTCCAGCAAATTCAGTGCTAAAGTGAACAATGATGCAACGTACTATTTCAGGGGCTGTGGTTATTTTTATTTGTTGCATTTATCATGACCTGACAAAATAAATGTATTTACTTATTGTCTGCCTTTCCATCAATGGAATGTTTTTTATGGGCCTAGAATGGTGCCAAGCACAGAACAGGCACTAAACTTACAGTTGTTGAATGAAAAACTTTCCTCTCTTTATAAAACCATTTGTCACTTATAGGACTGTTTTTGTAACTCCAGGAAGTCCTCAGAGACCCATCATCCTTCTAGCTCTCTGCTTCACCAGGCCTAGGATGACCCTTGTCCTCATGGTACAAGATCTATTCATGTTCCTGGCAGCAAATTTGAGGAAGGAAAGAAGCAGCATTCACTCCTTCTCATTTTAAGAGACTTCTCAGAAGTTCCATGCAACACTTCTGCTTGTAATTCATTGGCAAGAACTTAGTCAAAAGGTTATACCTAGCTGAAAAGAAGGCTGGGGAATAGTCTTTCACTTGGGTTGCAATGTGCTGTTAAAAATCAGGCATTTTTATTAAGAAGCAAAGAGATTGGTAGTCTCTACCAAATTATATTTTTGCAAATTTCACAGATACTGTGGCCCCCACCCCCACCCCAATTCAGCTGCCAAAGGCCTGGTGTACGCACGTCCCAGCTTCCACCATCCGGTCTTGCCTTTTTCTCCAGAAACACTTCAACAGATGGGAAAGAAGGTGGTACATGAGTAGCTCAGCCAGCCACACCATTGTCTGTTTTTATGGCTGCTCAAGTCCTTCCACACAGTTCAAACTCAGTTCCAATAGCAGCAGTCAGTTTTATTTTAGGGGCCCCAAATCAGATGCAAGCATTCTGTTAGGCAGCACCCTGTCATTGGGCAAAATTTAGGTTACTTTTATTTGGATTTTCTTTGACACAGTGCCATGCATTTCCTAGTGTAGACATGCAACCACAGCCTGGTGGGATGTGAGCGAGGAGCCAGGCACATGATGGAGTGAGGGAGAGCTCAAACTGTCCAAGAAAGCCACACTGCTGTATCCCTGAGTGCCGGTTCTAGCCAAGAGCCCTGGGCTATGGATGAGGCTGCTGTGGAAGCAGAAGCAAGACTAGGCAAAGGCCCAGCTTTACCCTGCCCCAGAGGTCGTGGCTTCACGTCCTTGACAGGGTAGAAGTGGCAGGTCTCTCAGCAATCAGCTGAAAACGTGAGTGAGGATGACAGGCTTGTCAGAGAGGAAAAGCATTGTGGAATCAAGTAAGTGTCTTTAAGAATGTTCTACTTGAGTTGGGAAAAATTAGGGTAAGGTACCTCCCTGATCTTATGCTCCTTTTCTTCAGGCTTAACCTACTGAGCTTTTATCATTTTCTTCTTTGAAACAGTGCCTCCTTCCCCACTCCCTAATTGAGTGATCACTGAAGTACCTTCACCTGGATAGTCTACTTGTCAGGTTTCCCTGCCCTGTATCTCCTTACTTCCTTCACAGTCCTCTTCTAGCCACCTCACACTTTCTACTTCTACCCCTTCTGGAGGAGAAATATTCTTACAAGCACTTTGAAGCTTCACCAGTGCCTTCCAGCCACATGAAGCAGAGGAGCTAACAAACACCGCCATCTCCACTGCCTTGAGGTGCACCAGTGCCAAATTCTCTCTTACTCTCAGAGAGGCCTCTCAGGCCTTCCTGAGAAAGACAGATTTGGTTTGAAGAAAGAGACGTGTTTGAGGTTAAATTGTGCCTTCCAAAAAGACATGATGAAGTTCCAATCCCTGTAACTCATGAATGTGACCTTATTTGGAAACTGGGTCTTTGCAGATGTAATCAAATCAAGATGGCCATGCTGAATTAGAGTGGGCCCTAAACCAGTCTGACTGGTGTCCTTATGAGATGAGGAGAATGTTGTGTGAGGCTGGAGACACACAGGGAGAGGACAGCCATGAGAAGCTGGGGCAGAGAACGGGGTGATGTGTCTGCAAGCTGAGGAATATTAAGGATTGCTGAGAACCACCAGAAGCTGAAAGAAGCAAGAAAGAATCCTTCCCTGCAGCCTTTGGAGGGAGCACAGCCCTGTTGACACCTCGATTTCAGATTTCTGGTTCCAGAACTGTAAGAGAGTAAGTTTCTATTGTTGTAAGCCACCCAGTTTGTGGTCATTTTTTACAGCTGTCATAGGAAATGAATCCAGGAGGGGTTTGATGGCTCCTTTCTCAGTTAGGCTTGTCCATGTGGTGGCCTTTGGCGGCTCCAGGATTACACCCCTGCAGAGTGTCTCCTTTCCTGCAGTCCCAGCTGAGACTTTAGGCTGGTACTCCTGGCTCTGGGTGGCTTGGCTGGCCATACACCTGCAGTGTAGCCAAAGGCTGGGGTCAGCCCCCTTTGACCCACAGAAACTGAGTGGGGAAGGGCGAGTTTCCCAGGCACAGAGGAGGGAGTTTGGTGTCAGCCCCTGCAGCCCACATGTTCTATGCAGCTTCCAGTGTCTGTGCTGTGAGGTTAGCCTTTCCTGCTCCTTCTAGAAGGCATAATAGAGCACTCATAACAGAGAATGACATTATTAACTGCTTGCCTTGTTTCCACTTAATTCTTTGTTTACCTAAACTCACAAACCCCGATCCTTTCATTGTGCTAGGAACCAGTGACTTGCATGTGTTGCCTCTGGTTGCCACACACCAGTGTGTCTCAACACATCTTTGAGAATTGCTGAGTGAGAGGACTAGATGAGCCAAGAGATGTTTCTGGCCTGGTGCCTGTATAAGCCTCTGCCCCCAACGATCTTTTCAGACCCCATTTCCTTTTCCACATTCTTTTCCTTTGCTGCTGCTGACTGTCAGATTGTTCCCAACAGTGGGTCCCTCTACTCAGTCTGGTCCTGGCACTTCTCTGACATGTGATCCGGCATCTCTTTTCCCTAAACACAGACAGTGGTCAGGGTGCCTGGATGGTGAGCGCTTCCCCCAGTCCCCGCCAGGGAAGGGTCTTCAGGCTTCTGGGAACAGGACAGGCCTGTAAGCACCTTGACCACTCTTCTCTCCTTGGGGGCAGAGAGTTTTCTTATGTACAGGAGTCATTTGTCAGAGAGAGGAAGAGCAGTCCTTTAGCAACCACCCTCTGCTCCTTCTGAAATCTCTGCCTCTGTAAATCGATTAATCTCTCTTAGAATCAAAGTCTCAATTCCCCTTCCAGGCCTCTGTTTACGTGCATGTTCCCCATAAACCACACTGTCTTCTTCGGAGGAGTCTTTCAGGTAATTTTTATTTACACCGCAGCTGTTTCGTCCCCCTTCTTTCTGTTCTTTCTTCACCTCCTTTCCTCCCCCCACCCCTTACATCAAGTTCCTGTTCCCTTCCCAGCATGATCCAGTCAAAACAAGTTAATCTCTCCGGTTTTGCTTCACCTGGCATTTCTTGGCCAATAGTGTTTATGTCATAAAAATTGGGGCTACTGGTTTTCAAGTCCAGGGGCTACACCTAGCCCAGAAAAATGTTCTGGCCCAGGTGGCCCCACTTAGCCCACTGCTCTTTGGGGAACCAGGCTCAGTTCTCGCTCCCGCACATCCTGTCTTGCCCAGTGTCCTCTGCCTGAGTTTGGTGGGCCCAGGACAGCCCAATATCCTCCGATGCTCCTGAAAGTCTCTCTGATTGGGCAGACAAGGGCAAGGAGACAACTATGTCATGTGTTTTCTTCCCTCTGAAATGAATGGGGATAGAGCATTGAATGAGACAGACAAGATTCTTGCCCTCATGGAATTTACATTCTGGTAGGTGGGTGGAGATAGAAAACAGGCCAGTATCTAAATGAATGTAGAAGATAATTTATTATCTTCCATTTTTAGTTCTGTGAAGGAAATAAAATGGGATGATATAATAAAGAAACCTGAAATGAGGGTAGGGTGCTATAAATGGGTGGCAGGGAAGTGTTCCCTGGAAGGGTGACATTTGAGCTGGGGAAGGAGCATTCTGGGCACACAGGACAGTTTCTGCAAAGGCTCTGAGGCAACACAGAACTTGGTATGATGGAGGAACTGAAAGGAGGCCAGTGTGGCTGGGGTGGAATGAGCAGGAGGGAGAGTGATGAGAAATGAGGTCAGAGACGTGACAGTGGGGAGGGAGGCAGGGAGGGAAGGCACCTCTTGTAGGGCTTGGTAGGCCAAAGTGAAGATTTGGATTTGATTCTCAAAGTAATAAGAAACCTTTGAAGGGTTTGGGGCAGAGAATTGAAATGATCCAATGGATGGTTTTTAAAGACCACTCAGGTTACTTGTTTGAGTGCAAGAGTTTCTTGCCCACTGTCAGAGCTTTCATGCTCCTCCAGTCATTGGGGTCAGGGGCCTGAGGACTCAGGAACCCCTGCTAGGACCTAGCATGACTGATCATCTAGTCCTCCTTTCTCTCTCTCTCTCCAGTCTTCACTGTCTTGTACAGGACTACTTTCGAGATTAGTAGCAGCAGAAGGGAAGAGACAGTTCTTTGTGTCTCTTGACTAACTTCACCTGCATCCTTTTTCTTTAATTATTTTCCGTAGGTCTTCATGATTTTCTGGATCTGAGTGAATAACACAAACTTCCTGGCAAGGGAATGCTGGGGAGGAAGAGTGCTTCTTTTCTTCTTGAGTCCTGTTTTGTCTGGTTTCCTGCCCACTTTTGCTGATGCAGAAGGAACCCCAGGTGCCTTAGTGTGCCAGGGCTGTTATGACAAGTACCACACAGTGGTTGGCTTAAGCAACAGAAATTTATTGTCTGACAGTTCTGGAGGCTAGAAGGCCGACATCAGGGTATCTCCAGGCCATGCTTTCTCCTGCAGTTTGTAGCAATCTCTGCCTCCATCATGGCAATATCTGCCTCCTTCTCTGGCTTCCTGCTTTTGGCTTCTACCTCCGTGTCCAATTTCCTTTGCTTATAAGGACTTCAACCATATTGGGTTAAGGCCCACCCTGATTCAGTTTGGTCTTCTCTAAATAGGATCTTCTAAGATCCTACTGACAAATGAGCTTGTCCCCACAGGACTGGGGGTTAGAACTTGGACATGTCTTTTGTAGGGGACATGATTCATTCCCCAACACTAGGTCAAGAATATTACTGAGGAATCGTGATTCCAGGGCACAAGTCAAACCACAGGCGGTTCCTGTGAATCTTATGCTTCTGCTGTTACCTCCTTTCTACTTCTGGAGGAGAGTGGAAAGTTGCCCACGGTTACCTAGGGGATGTTCATGTTCTGCCCCTCACCAAGCGTTGAGCCCAGATAAGCAGTAAGAGGAGGGAGAGTTTCTGGCCTAAGAGTACCAAACTGGGGGCAAAT
The DNA here is from genome assembly GCF_015220235.1 of Choloepus didactylus. Classification (NCBI taxonomy): domain Eukaryota; kingdom Metazoa; phylum Chordata; class Mammalia; order Pilosa; family Megalonychidae; genus Choloepus; species Choloepus didactylus. The sequence goes on from NC_051333.1 coordinate 19,567,775, forward strand.
CTGAGTTTTTTCCTGCTTTCTCCCAGCCGGCTGTGCCTCCTTCCTCCTTTTACAGCCCTGCTGTCTGATGCGGTATGAGAAGCATCATGCTTCCATGGCACACTCCCTCCGCTTTCTAGTGCTGTGTCTGGGGTTACTGGGGAATCATACTGAAGACAGACTTTATTCTGGTCTGCAGAGTGTTGAGAAACTTGTATATAGGCCCATGTTTTCCGGCCCTGGCTGGCCCACACCCTGTAGTATCTCTGAAGAGCAGAAGGTAGAAGGGATGGAGGGGACAGGGCTTGAGATGGGATGGAGTAAGTTCTTTGAAAAAGCAAACTTAATATAATTTTACGTTTGGAAGGCAAAACAAAAAGCAGTTGTTTTTATGATATGAATTAGCAAAAGTTGGTATTGGGTTTGTTTTACCAAAGGTTGAGAAGCACTGAGAAGGCAAGATGGCATCTCCAGCCCGGCTCAAAGAAGGGAGCTGTCTCCAGAATTCACTTAGGCTAAGCTTCAGGCTCCGCCCCACACTGCAGGTTCTTTCACAGCTGCTTCAGTTCAGTGCCCCCTTCAGGCGCTGTAACCATCCGTAACTCATACGAGAATGTGTGTAGAAAATACACGGTTTTGGAGCCACCCAGGCTAGTTGGATTCAAATTTTAGTTCCCATTCCATTGCTAGTTTTGTGTTCTTGGGTAAGTTACTTAACCTATAGTTAACTCACAAAACCCCTTAATTTCAGGGGCTTAGAGCGTGGACTGTGGAGCCAGTCATGTGGGTTGGAATCCTGACTCTCAAATGCTTGTTAGCAGTGTAACCTTGGGCACTTGGATTACTTATCTTTTTTGGGCTTCAGTTTCCTCATCTGTAGAATGGGGATAATAATAGTCTGTCTCTCTCATAGAGTTGCTGTGAGAATTGAAATGAATATGGATGTGTTTGTGTACTTATATCTGTAATTATGTGTGTGTGTATGTGTATGAATGCCTGTATGTGGTGCAGAGCAAGTGCTTATAACTACTGGCAGTTACTATTATTATTCAATGTTTGTTTAGGGTAAGGCTAAGTTATATGATGGAAAAATAAGCCAGTTTGCAAAAAAAAGAATGAATCATAAAATAAGTGATACATGGGTGTTCCGGTTTGCTAATGCTGCCATTAAGCAAAATACCAGAAATGGATTGACTTTTATAAAGGGGGTTTATTTGGTTACAAAGTTACAGTCTTAAGGCCATAAAGTGTCCAAGGTAAGGGTGTACCTTCACTGAAGGATGGCCAGTGGTGGGTGTCCGGAAAACCTCTGTTAGCTGTGAAGGCAAGTGGCTGGCTTCTGCTGCAGAGTTCTGGTTTCAAAATGGCTTTTTCCCAGGATGTTCCTCTCTAGGCTGCAGCTCCTCAAAAATGTCACTCTTGGCTTCTCTTGGGGCATTTGTCCTCTCTTAGCTTCTCTGGAGCAAAAGTCTGCTTTCAAAGGCTGTCTCCAAAATGTCTCTGCAGCTCCTCTCTCAGCTCCTGTGTGTTCCTCAAAGTGTCCCTCTTGGCAGTAGCAAGCTCGCTCCTTCTGTCTGAGCTTATATAGTGCTCCAGTGAACTAATCAAGGCCCACACTGAATGGGCAGGGCCACACCTCTATGGAAATTATCTAATCAGAGTTATCACCTACATTTGGGTGGGTCACATCTCCATGGAAACATCAAAGAATTACAGTCTAGTCAACACTAACAGGTCTGCCCACACAAGATTGCGTCAAAGATAATGGCGTTCAGGGGGACATAATACATTCGAACTGGCACAATGGGTATGAGAAAGATTGTGATAATGTTATTTGATGACCAAAATGAAACGCTCAGCTAGACCACAGACATTCTGTCCTCTGCTCCATGTTTCATTGGTTCCTATGGAATTGTTTTGGTCTTACCTTAACCTGGGTACTTGTATTTTCTGTATATGCTATCATGCACTTCATGGAAAAACCTGCTCTTTAGTTCCCTGTCGAATTTATCTTCTCCCCTCTCATCCTTTTTACTTCTCCACATGAAGGATTATTCTAAGGATTCCAAAGTCTGATAACCACTCCCCCTTCCAGGAGGGGGAGGAGACCTGCTATATCAGATTAGTGGTTCTCAAAGCCTGGTCCGCTGGACCAGCAGCATCAGCATCACCTTGGAATTTAATAGAAATGCAAATTCTTGACTCTTCTCTCCTCCCCCAGCCTACTGAATCAGAAACTCTGCAGGTGGGGCCCAGCAATCTGTGTTTTAACAAACCCTTCAAGAGATTTTGGAGTATGCTAAAGTTTGAGAAATACTTCATAGAGGAAGGTGGCTGTTTGGGGATTGTTCAAGTCACAGTCTCATTCTGGATGCCTGGTTCTAATGTGAAACTCTAAGTCTTGGTTGCAAACATGGGAACCAGAGGAAGGAGAGGGGTCAGCTGACTGCTTTGAATGCCATTTGGCCTGGGGTCCATCCCGAACCTTCCAGTGGCAGAGCTAGGGATGTCAGGCCATGTGCCTTGGAAGGTAACCTGGATTCCCGTGTGGACTCTGTGCTGATCAGCCGTGAGATCCTGGGGAGTCACTTAACCTCTTTGTTTTGGGGAATAAATGAGGTAACATGTAGAAACACTTTGCAAAACTGAAAAATACTCCTCTACTGTAAGTTGTAACCAGACAGCTAAACTCCTTACAGCAACAATTCTCAACTTCCTCCCAGTAGCCATACGTGGGTGGGATCCTGAACACATGCTGAGAAAGCTCCCAAGGCACCCCAGCTGCAACTTCACTCGCCCATGGGAGGAGGTGTTGACAAGCTGAGCTAGAAGAACCAGTGGGCAGAAGAGGCGTCTCTGTGCCTACGGGCATGGCCTTATCTTTGTCACTACCCACTCTGACCTATTTTGTCACCATATGGTCCCTGCACTAGTGTCTCTCTGCTTCTGTTCTCTTGTCTGTGATCTTTCCCCCACCTACATTTATTGATCCCTTGGGAGTGGACCTCTTGCCTTGTCTCCCCAACAGTGTGGCCTTCTGCTGATTCCTTCTATTCCATGCCACTGACATTCCTTTCTCAGAGAACAAGCAACCATCCGGGAACCTTGCTTTATCCTGATTTGTTATTGGGGCGTGAGGTAGCCCCTGAAGGGCAGTCTTCAGGTCTTCAGGCTCCTTCGTGAAGTAGCAGAGTTGGGGCTCCTCTCCCTCCTCTGGCTCTGCTCTAGGAACAGGCTTTCACGTCAGGAAGTCAATAGTTGATTACTTCTCTGGTAAAACCTGAAAAATCTCAGCTCTGAGATTCTGAGAGAACTGGTCCCACTAATCTAATCTGTTGATTCCCAAATGTAGCCCTTGGACCCTTCCCCAGTCTTCTTTTGACTTCTGTGTTCAGGTATCTGGAGAGGCAGTGTAGCGAGAGGCCACAGAGAACAGTGGTTGAGGGTGTGGGTGGGGAGCCAGATGGCCTGGGTTCCAGCCTAGCTGAGCCCTTCCCAGCTTTGTGAGCTTGGATAAGTCATTTAGTTTCCTGTGCTGCTGTTTTCTTACCTGCAAAATGCAGCAATGATAGTCCCTACCTCATGGGATTTTGTAAAGATTGGATGTGTTAATATCTCAGATTGAATTGTGTCCCCCAAAAAGGTAAGTTGAAGTTTTATCCCCAGTAGTTCAGAATGTGACCTTATTTGGAGCTAGGATCATCACAGATGGAATTATACAAGTTAAAATGAAGATTTACTAGAGCAGGGTGGGCCTGTAAACTGATATGTCTGGTGTCTTTATAAGAAGAAGAGATTTGGACACAGAGAGACTGAGAGGTGAAGGCCAGGTGACCCTGAGGCAGAGAACACCATGTACTGCCTGCAGGACACTGCCAGAAGCCAGGAGAGAGGCAGGGAACAGATTCTTCCCTCCAGACTTAGAGGAAGCATGGCCTTGCCTACACCTTGATTTCAGACTTCTAACTTCCAGAACTGAGACAATAGTTTCTGTTGTCTTAAATCATGCAGTGTGTGTACTTCGTTGCAGCAGTCCTAGGAGAGTAAGACAGCATCTAAAGCATTTACAACGGGATCTGGGACAGAGTCAGCACTCTGTGCTCTGAGTTAGTTCTTACTTAGTATCTTGGACTCTTTGATGTCCTGGTATGATTCAAATCACTTATCACACCCCAGACTACTCCCTTCTGTTCTTTATTAATCTGCCCCCTTACTCAGTTCCCCTTTGCCCCGGCTCCAAGTCTTGGCCAGTTTTTCTTCTCACTCTAGGGTTCTGTTGCAGGCCACTTGGCTTGGACCCCAGATCTTCTATCCAGTTTAGAAAAGTTTCACTGGTCCAGGTGGTCCACTCCATCCTATTGTGGATCCAGGGGCACGGAGGGGCATGCCTGTCTCTCCCTCTTTTCTTTGCCAGGGCATCTCCCCCTGCCTCTGAGTTACTTCTCTCCTGCAAACCTGTAAGAGATTGCTGTAAGTCTTGTGCATGTATCTCCGGCCCTCCTGGTTGCCTTTCAGTTTCTCAGGCATGCTGAGCTTGTTCCCACGTGGAGATCTTTGCCCTTTGTTCCCTTTGCTTCTTACTCCAGATCTTTCTATGACCACCTTTTTGTCATCATTTACAAAGCTTTCATCAGAGTACCCTTTTTTGGCAACTCTATTTGAAGGAGTCCTCCTCCCTTCTTTATTATGGCACTCTGTTTTCTTTTCTTCATCATGCTTTACCCAAATCTGAAATTGTTTTATTTACTTATTTTTGTTTGTCAGCAGTTCCTGATTCTTGAGGAGTGCTACTCAGGTCACAGACTTAGTTTTATTTTGCTCCAGAAATGTACATCTGGGCATACTTTCAGGTTAAACACTAAGTATGTTTTTATTTGCTACCTCTCCCCAACTCCTGACCTGGAAACAGGGAGGAGGAAGCCACACCTACATTATCAAAACAACATCATTAACTATCTTGGCTCTTTTATTAGATTTGTCAAGTAGTAATCATCTAAAGGGCATCTCATTCCTGGGTGACCCAAATGCTAGATGTGAAAGGATAAAATAGTATTCCTCCAACTCCAGTGTCCTTCCAGAACGTAGACTACCTGAGAACTGGTAGCCTACCTGTCTTGTTCACCATGATATTCCCAGCACCTTGAATAAGGCCTGGCATGGAGTAGGTAATCGATAAATAAAGTTGAAGAAAGGAGTGGATGAGTGACAGACAAAAAAGGATAAAGGCAGATGACCATATCTCTGGACAAAGGAGTGTGTCTTTGCCTGAACCACTACTATGAGAGCCTTTGAACCTCACCTGATGGGAGAGCTAGCAGGTGGGCTAGAGCATGTGAGAAATTTAGAATATTACTGTTCCCCCAGGACCCAGACTGAAGCACCAGAAGACTCGGTTCCCCCCAGCCTTGGATTTAGCTCTTTAGTGTTCTTTGCACCATATCCAGTTACTGCTGGAACAAAGTCTCACAGAGAAATGGAGGCTGTCAGATTTGTTTCTCGCAGACCCAGGACCACAGTGTTGCTGAGTCATAAGGACAAGATGCAGGCAAGCAGAGCAACTTGTCTTCCGTGGGGAGGACTGTGCTCCGTGTCAGGTTCCAGCTGGTAGCCACGTGCCGTAGGAGAAGCCAGAACTGACAAAGGCAGAGACCATGAGTCACAATGGGAACTGGCTATAGCTTGACCACCTTGAAGGGTAGCATTTGCTACAGCAGGAGGTCAAGGTGGAGCAGGGCAGGGCTGCATTCTTCCCAGGAGGCCTGGCACCAGGGCCAGGCTGTCAGCCACATGTCTGTGCCAGTGGTGGAGGCACTGGGGTCTCCAGGGGAGCAGTCCTGTGGTGTAGCCTGGGCATAACTTCCAGGTCGGGTTCTCTGACTGTCCTGGAGGTTGGCAGGGGGAACAGTGCCTTAGATAAGATGTAGATGAAGAGAACTGTCCATGTGAGGGTCTTTGATGCTCTCCTGATTGTGTCAGTCAGCCTTCTTGATACAGACAGTAGACACTCATTTAGCTAGTTTCAGCTCTTCTGCTGAAAGGATTGTTTTAAAGGATCTTTGGAGCTCATGGAATCTCCAGGACAGTCAGAGAACCAGACCTGGAGGCTATGCCCAGATTACGCCACAGGACTGCTCCCCTGGAGACCCCAGTGCCTCCACCACTGGCACAGACATGTGGCTGACAGCCTGGGCCCTGGAGCCAGGCCTCCAGAACCTCTGCTCCCGCTGCTTCCTCCGCTCCCACGACTCTGAAAACTGGCTGGGTGTGCTGCCACCCTCTCCAGATGGCTTCCATGCCACTCCAGGCCCATGTCTGAACATCACAGCTTTGCAACCCTGCTCCCATGTGGGCATGCTAATTGGCTGTACCTAGTGTGAGGGGTGCCCTGGGTTGAGGGGGCCTCTGTGAAAGTAAGTTTCTGCTTCTACCTTGAGGAGGCACAGACTCATATAAAGGATATTTAGAGCTGCTAGGGGGTCAAAAACAATAAGTCCCCTGATAGTAAAGATGTAGTCAGGAGCCTTCCTAAGGCCAAGTATCCAAGCCTCAGCCAAGCCGTTTTCATTTGATTCTCTGCTCCTTCAAGGCCCTTGTTTGTGCCTCACCCAGGGAGATGGGCTTTCCACACACTGGCTGCTCGTTCTGCTCTCCAGGTTTGCTATCACATGCCTCAGGAAGACCAGTGCCCCATTGTGTCAGGGGTCCCCAAGACCACCCCAAGTTCAGTGATTCACTGGAGGACTCATAGAACTCAGCATATAATCATTCTCACAGCTGATTTATTACAATGAAAGGGTACAAAGCACAATCAGCAAAAGGCATATGGGTGAAGTCTGGAGGAAACCAGGCACAAGCTTCCAAGTGTCCTCTCCCATTGGAGTCACACAAGATGTGCTTAATTCCCTTGGCAACAAATAGTGACATGTGGGAAATGTTGCCAACCAGGGAGACTCATCAGAGACTCAATACCCAGTGTTCTTTTTTGGGGGTCTGGTCACATGGACATCCCTTGTCTGGCATGCACCAAAGTTCCAGACTCCCAGAAGGAAAGCAGATGTTCAGCATAAACCATGTTGTTTGTACAAATAGTTTGAGCATAGTGAGCCACTCTTAACAGTTAGAGTTGTGGGAATCCTCCCCAAATCCAAGTTCCCAGTTGCCAGCCAAGAGCCAGACTCACAATCAGGCCTTTCTAAAGATGGTCTGCTATGGTAACTCTTTGCTTCATGTCCAGTCCCCACTGAATCATACCCCCCCATCCTTCCCACTCCTGCCAAACCTGCACAAAAAGTCATTCCCATAAAAGATCCAGTGTCCTGGATAATTTTTCCAAGATCTGAAGGGAGAAGGCACATGGCCATCAGAAGACTGTCTTAGAGTTGCTTGAGTAGAGTTCCTTTCCTTGCTTTAGCTCTGTCTTCACACATTCTCTTCTGTCCTATCTCCTAAGTTTTCTGCCTGAATAGAAGATCCTTAGGCTCAACTCCAGAAATGACTTTTGGTTTTGTCTGAGAGAGAGTGATTAGATGCAAGTCTAATCCCACCTTTTGGTTGGTCCCTTATGGTCCAAAGAGGGGCTGCATGACTTTTGAGGAAGGTGTTTGAATAGAAGGAATGGTGGGCCTATGGGACCAACATAGATACTAGCCCAGATGTGACCACTGCTTGGCTGTGTGTACTTGAGGAAGACGTTTAGTTTTTCTAGAACTTGGAGCCCTGTCTTATGAAAAGGGCATAAGAAACCCTCTTGTTTTTTGACTCAAGTGTGAAAATACATGTGGAAATACTTTTAAAACTGAACAACACACTTCTTCTGACTGACAGTCAGGGAAGAGTGAAGGCAGTCGCTAGGATGCCCAGCGCTGTGTGCCATTCCTGCCCACGGGCATGAGTCTAAACCTTGCACTTCAGAATGCATGTGAATCAATGAAATGATCATACGGGGAGCCTTGAATTGGCTCTCATTTATATTAAGAAATCTTAAAAGATAAAATCCAGAAACATCCATTCTTTATTATTAGTGACAAATTATCTAGAAAATATTTATATTAATCTTTTGTTTCTAGGTGACAGAAATCTTCTTCCAGCTGATTAAGCAAAAACAAATTTATTGGCTACGTAATTAAAGAGACAGGGAGCAAAGTGGCTTCAGGAGTGGCCATATGCAGGTGCTCAGGTGAAGCTGTCAGTCTTCTGTCACCATGTCTCAGCTCTAGAAAAACTGACTCTAGATGGACTGACTTGGACATGAGTCCAAGTCTGGGTCACATCCCCTCCATTGCAGCTGGGTTGGGGTCAGCCCCATCCATGCCACATGGACTGAGAGCGGGGAGGAGTGGTTGACTAAAGGGAAATCGGGATATTGTTTCCAGAAGAAGGAAGGAGGAGGAATGGATGCTAGGCAGGAAGAGAAACAGGTGTCATTCATAATAGATCATCACACAGGAAAGGTCCCAGCACAGGGGTTGGGGAGTGTTGCGTAAGCAGGTTGACTTCCCCGTCATTTCTCTAGTCTGATCAGGACAACCAGTTCTGCTTCGTGCGTCTCTACTTGGCCTTGCATAATCCCTCTACCAATTTATTTTTTAACTGCTCATTGAGTTTTCTTGATCTTCTGCTATTCTGGCTTCACTTCTCCCATGGGAATGAACTCTTCACCTTCCCCAGTTTGGATCTGGGTGAGAATTTAAGGTTGCCTTCTCCCAGGACTTGCTCAGTAATTTGGGTATCCAGTCTCATCCTGTTCCCAAGCAGATAGCTTTTGCAGATCAGCACGTGGTGGACATTAACCAACTTGGGAAATAAGGTGCAGGGGTACCCATGCCTCTGCCATTTCAGGGTCTCCCAGCTGCCAAGAGCCTTTACACTTGAGCTAATTATGTGTGAGAGAGGAAGGTCAAAAGTTGTACTCTTTCTCAGACCATTCAGCTTCCCCCAAAACCGTGTCCCCACAAATGTAATTGGTCTCTTCTAGATCCCATGCCCTGATTATTCTTTCAGGCTTTCTCCTTTCATAATTCAGGTATCCTGGTTAATGTCCTTCCCTTGGCTGATTATTCCAAGTGAACTTGCATACCGTCAACTTCCCAGTGTACTGCTGTTGCCACCACTGGCCATTCTCCTTGTTGGTCAGCTTTCCCTATTCAACTCAACTAGAGTTGGCTATTCTTCATCCCTGCCTCACCACACCCCCACTCCCCACCCCAGAATCCCTTGACGCGTGAGCACCCAAGAAGAAAGTGGGGCCACCTGTTAAAATGTTCACAGAAGCCAGAAGTCCTCATGTAGCCGTTGCTGTCTGCAGGCAGGTTCTGATCTTGTCTCCCACACCAGTGTCATCTCCTGGTGTCCCGTCCCCTGTCTCTGCCCAACCTCTGTCACCTTCTTACCTTGCTCTCACTTCAAACCATATGCATGTACAGTGGCTCCAGTTTCCCGAGAAACCGTTTGACACAGATATGTGAGTACACGTGTAATGGGTTGCACTGTGTCTCCCCAAAGGATATGTTCAATTCCGAACCCCCAGTACCTGTGAATGTGACTTTATTTGGAGATATGGTCTTTCCAGATGTAATCAAGTTAAGATGAGGACATACTGGATTAGGGTCATACACAGAGAGGAGACAGCCATGTGTACACGGAGGCAGAGGCTGGAGTGGTGCAGCTTCAAGCCAAGGGATGCCGAGGATGGCCGGCAACCACCAGAAGCTAGGAAGAGGCATGGAGGAATTCTTCCCTAGAGCCTTCAGAAGGAGCATGGCCCTGCCAACACCTTGATTTCAGACCTCTAGCCTCCAGAACTGTGAAAGGATCAATTCCTGTTGTTTAAAGTCCCCCAGTTTGTGGTAATTTGTTACCGCAGCCACAGGAAATTAATACAACACGACAGACAGATTACACAACACACCTCTTATCTTGGTGGCCCTTGTTACATGACGTAGAGCCAACAGAATCTTTATTCTCATCCCCATTAAAGGGGGAAGCTTGAGCCCCCCCAGCGTTCCTCTTTCAGGATCCCAGTGTCTTGTTTATCCCTTCATTCCATCTTCAGTTTGCTCTTCTTCAGGACCAAGGTTTTCTAGCCTTTCATTCACCACTTCTCGCTAGCACACACACAGTGGAAATGTGTGGAGAAGCCCATCTTTGCTGAATTTTTTGGTATCATTTTGCTTTTATATTTTTCTCGAATGCTCACAACAATCTAGATTCAGTTAAGAAAGGCAAGGAGTGGGGAGATGGGCCACCCCTTTATCAAGTCCTGGAGAGGTTGTCTGCCCTACTCTGCCCCACCACAGTCCATGTGGGACAGTTACCAGGACTGTGTGCAAATGTCAGGCCACTGGCTTACTTGGAGTCTAGGATTCCTGAAGGCCATGCTTTAGTTCCTTTTCCTTTTGGCGGGTAGGCCATGCCTGGCCTGTTCCCTAAACATTCATTACCTAGCATTGGCTGCAGGGCTAGGGTTGGGAAGAGAGCCGCTGGGAAGGCTGGGAGCTTCTGAACATGTGTGTTGATGAACGTTTCTTCAGAAAAACGGGATGTAGCCACCACTTTGGGGAGCAGCTTGGCACCTTCCACTGGAACTGAAAATGCACCTACCATGCCGGTCAGTGTTTCCACGTCAGACCCTCCCTAGAAGAACTCTCCCGTGTGTGCACAAGGAGACACACCCAGGGATGTGTAAAGCAGCATTGTTATGCTGGTGAAATATCCAAATGTCTATCAGTAGTAACATGGAAAAATACAACTGGCTTATTAATATGTTGAAATATTATACATCAGTTAAAAGATGAATGAGATCTCTAAGCTTCGGTGGTGGGGGCTAGATAGCAAACCCGTGATGTTGGGTGGAAACTAGCTAGTTACAGAATGATTTGTATAGTATCATATTTATAAAAACATGAACACTAAATAGTGTTATGGACACAAGTGCAGAGTAAATGTTTAAAAAAGTGGACAGGAAGGGCACACTTAAATTCCAAAATAATCTTTCCTCTAAGAGAGGAAGGAGGAGATTCAGTGAGGGAGAGGTGTAGTGGGAACACCAACTTTAAAAATCCAGAACTATGACTAAATGTTAATAACTGTTCTTCTGCCTGATGGGTACCTGCTCTTTCTTTTTTTTTTTTTTTTTTTTTTTTTTTTTTAAATTTATTTCTAAAAGTCACAGACAAAACTTTAAAAGCAACATATTTATACTAAGGATACATGCGTGAGCAAAGAAAATAAGCACAGGAATACAAAATGAACATAGTAAATTACTAATTAGTACAGTATTCTGGATAGAAGTAGAATATCACTTAGATATCAATTGTATTTACCTTAGAAACCCTGATAGTATGGGATGAGAAAAACCAAGGCTTAGGAGAGCCACTTCACTAGTCACATTTTAATCAGTGCTGACCAGAAGCTAAAGTAATTTAGGCTAATAAGATTTTAAAATGAAATTGTAGAACTAATTAGATTAACATGTTTTAAGGTGATCTGTCCTCATTTAATGGCAGGTGGGGCAAGTCAAACCATGAAGAGCCCTTACAAAGACTAAGCACCAAATGACAAATATGTTTGTGGCTTTTGTTTTGGGTCACCTTAAATTTTATTTTGTTTGTAGGTGTTTTCCACTAACATTAATGTACAAATTCTCTCAGGTAAAATTTTCAACATGGAACTTTCAGGGTGGAGATCTTGCCACTGTTACAAGAATTGTTTTTAAGCAATTAATACTTCAGAACAATCCCAAGCTTAACTGTTACAATCGTTAAGATGCAGGAATTTTCATTAAAATTTTTTGGTCCCTGAAAATTCAGCAGGGCCAAATGCATCACCTGTAAGTAGCATTTTTTTTTTTTTTAAAGTCTTACTCAAAGATGATAATGGGTAAAATAACAATACAGGCTCTTACACACAATCTTTCTAAAATCTCACCCTATTAAGAAATGATTACAATGTCCTTTCAGCTTGTTTTGTGCCCCATAGAATCAAAAAGAAATCAAGAAATTCAACATTTCAACAACCTAGGAACCATAAGCATATAGTGAAGTTCTGGAAGACATACTATCATACTTTGAGAAAACGCTATTAACAGGTATGTGTTGAAGGTATAAAGGAAACATTACAAATCTTATATTTATGCATACAACTTACAAAATAGAAAAAAAATGCTATTTTTTCCAATAGTATAGCATCACACTAACACTACATAGTTAAGGTTGAAAGCTTCTGTACACAATGTTCACTACACCTCCAAAGCAACATATGCCTTAGACATTTCCATTTGTTATCTAACATATGCCTACCATGGTTTCACAAATCTGCACTAATCTGAAAAGGCTAAAACAATCATTCTGCTGTATACATTTTTAAACTATGAGGCAAAGTTAACCAGTCTTAGGGAACGAAAGTTTCATAATCAGTAAAGAAACATTAATATTAACCCCCCACAACAGTAAGACTTCTAAGGACGTGATATAATCCTAAGAGGGTGGACTATGTCCCTAGATACAGCGTATGTGGTAATACTAGGAGAAATACATTAAGACAGGGACCTAAATGATCATCAAATCAGTAATAACTACCAGAAACTCAAAGATGAACTATTGATGATGTTTTTCTATGGCAACACCGTCAGCTTATTACTTACAGACTACTCAAAGCTGTTCTGTCACTACCTGTTTGCTGTTAGTGTAAATTAATACCCAATCAGTATGGGGTGGTCTGAATCACATGTAATTTTAAAAAATTAGAATGATTGTACATCTGATCTTATTTTGTATTCTAAAAATAATGCTTTAAAACTCAACTATTTTCCTAGCTCCTCAGAATACCTGACAATTCTAATTAAATATGGTCGCCTGCAGGTTATTTAGAGAAAGTAAAAGCAAACTACATTTCGGTTATGTTTTGTTGCTGGTCTCCTCACATATATGCTTTATCAATGATAACAATATTCTAGGCATTTATTGTGCTACCTTAACATAACTTAGAATGAGAAAAAAACTAGAAGTCCAAATTTTGACAAGTGCAATTTTTTTTTTTAAAGGAAAAAGAAACCCCATAGAATCTAAAAGAGCCAGTTTGACAACCTGAACTAAGAACTTAAGTCAGTAAGGAAACCTACACATTGAATGTTGTTTCTGAAAAATATAAAATCAAGCCTTTTTCCTATTCACTTTGGCTTTTTAAAATGATTTATGGTAATATGACCTCAAATATAACTACAAGTCACAAAGGGCATCATTTGCCAGTGCTTTGTATAGAAATATACTTTATAAATATTTTTAAATTTGGGTATTTTCAAAGAATTTAAGATTTTTTAAATGCTCTGTTCCATGTTTTTAGCTGTTTACTTTTTAAAAAATATAATTTGGGTCTCTTATGGAGAGGACTTAACTGGCCTAAGCTACTTTGATAATCTTACAGGATAGTGAAGTTCAGAGAGATCGATGCCTGAACATGGTTGATCCTTAACAGAACTGATAATTACTCTCCTCTCTGCCCTTCCCTGCCCCACCTCTCCCAAGTTATGCAGGATACTGCCAGATTTCCACTACAAAAATCTTGCCAGGATTTCTAGACAGTTTACCATCCATGTTTAAAAAACCTTATACCACCAGAAGCAAAGCAGATAAAAGTAAAATTAAGTAAACTTGTTTCTAGTCTAGTTACCCAAATAACTTCTTATAAAATCATATGGAAAAATTAATGTATTGAAAACAATTTCCGTATTTTCTGCTCTGTCAGCCAAAAAGCAATTACTAATTCTCTGTAAAAATAGGAAACGCAAACATTAAATGTTCACCCATTTAAATTAAAATGCAAATCTTGGATTCTTTTAACATCAAGATTTAAAAGTTTGCAAATCCAAGATGTCTGAAATAAAAGCTATGGTTCAAAAATTTGTTTATATTAAGACTAAAATCTTGTCACTGCAAAATTCCCCATGGTTTTTGGCACTGACATTAAAAGAAAGATTTTAGTCTTTTGGTCACTTGAAGCTGCTACTAAATACAACAAGCCTTTAAAAAGGGGGAAAGAGACGGTGAGGAACTGGAGGATAGTTAAGATAACTACATCATATACAAACAGCATAGTTTACAATAAACAGTCATTTCCGTTAGGAATCTGAAAATGTAAGAACAATTTCCCCCCACCCCTTGCTTTTTAAAGGGGATCCTCTAATCAGAAATATTTCCTCTAAGTTATTGTTGAGTGGTATTGTCTAGCAGCAGCTTCAATTTCCTTCAATCCAAATAATTAAGTACTCTCACAAAGAATAGTCATAAACGGTAACAGGTAAAAAAGCAGGGCAGTTCTTCCATGCACAAACATTTCAGGATAAAAACCACCAATTTTAAAGATAACCATCAAGTTTCAGGTATCCCAGCACACTCTAAACCTACTTTTGCTTTATACCATTGGTGACTAAAATTAACAGTAAGTTTAGCAGTGAGAGTTTTTTTTTTTTTTCCGGCTATATACACTCCGCAAAACTATTCTGTATCACATGATTTTAATGAAATAAATATAAAAATGAACCACACAATCAACACATAACTTTAATACTCCACATTATTTATCTTGATCACAATGGTGGTAGCCTCCTTGTCAACAATCTTGTGAACTGAGGAGTTGATTCTCATTCTCATATCCATCAGGCAGATACGCTCTTCTCAGCTGGTCTGACTTAGGTATGGAGCCTCCATTCTTCACATGGCGAGACAGGAAAGCACGGACTGCTGGGTGATCAGCTTTCTCAAGTGGGATGTTGGCTTCCAGGCACATTTTCACAAAGTCCTGGATAACACTGACTTTCTCTGTTTGTGCAGTACTGTTGCACTGAAGAGATGCAGTTAGGGGCCTCTGCTTCTTTCTCACATTCTGCTCTTCGAATTCTGCCTTCCTCTTAGTATGAGTCTTGGACTTAAGGTGGTCACTAATGGCAGACTTCCGAACATGATTCAGAACCACATTGCAAGAAGTGCAGAAGAGTTTTCCTCCATCTTCATGCAGCTCACCTCCAAACTCACTGACTCGATCCAGAGGAGTCACATACAAAGCAGTTTTAGAACGGTTTCGAGCAGGTGGTGCTGTTACTACAAATCGTTCCATTCTGACTTTGTATAAAGTTCTGATTAATTTCCAGTTTTTTCGTCTTGATACTTAGTGAAGTAGAGACGCCTCAAATTCTGGCACTTTCTGATTGTTCAAACTCGGAGATCCCTCCAAATCAGTTTTTCAACAAGTGGTGGTGGGGAAATAGTTTCTGGGCTTGCACCCTATTCTCCCTGTGGTGCCGGAAAGTCATGCCTTTACGTAGGATCGGGGTGGCCACTAGGGAAAGCGGATGAGACCAAGTCGAAAAGGAAAGGAGGGGGAAGAAGAAAAGCAAGAGCGTGAGGGAGAAAGAGAGCAAGTCGCCGTCGCCTTCGCCGCCGTCGTCGCCGTTGCTCCAGCGAGCCCGGCGGCCGCCGTGTCCCCCCTGCTCTTTCTTATGTTTTTGAGTTTCAGTACTTAAGTTTCTTAATCCAAATAATGAAAAAGGCCAGATATAACTGTAATAGCTTGTATATTGATTTACCTTTTGGTTGCAAGTAACTCAAAATCCAAGCCAAACTGCCTTAAGCAAAAAAGCGGGAGTGTGTCTGCTTTAGACCATCAAATGTCCAGACTTGATCTCTCCTCTGTTCTGCCGCCTTTTGAGTTGGCTTCAGGCTTTGGCAGCCTCTCTCCTCAGAGTGGTGTCCGGCATTCTCACAAGTTCAAGTTCAGTAAAAGAGAGCATTTTTCTGCTAATAGTCCAAATGGAAGGGCTGGGCTCAGCATCTTTCAGCCTGGATTGATTGACATGCCCACGTGTGAACCAGCTCAGGGACCCTGGTCCACACAGCTACCCCTGTGCGGTCGCGGTTACTGCTTCTGGGGGGAGTGGCGGCCGGTAGCAGAGCCCTCAGCTCTCGGGGCTGCTTAAAGGGTACCGGCGGCGGGGGCTCTTTCCCGGAGGCGAGGGCGAGGCGGAGGACTTGGCCAGGTCCTCGGCGGGAGGCATGCAAGGTGTGGAGGGCGGCGATAAGGACAAGACACTCTTCATCCAGTAGGAGTATGCGCCAAAAAAGATTTATTCAGGGGTGATTACAGGTTATATAGGCTGGTAAGAAGGGCAGGGCTGGAAAAGAGGTGAAGTAGCCTTAAATGGCAATACTGAAGGGATAGGGGCTAGGATTGGTTCTGAGAGGACGCAGGAGCCGTTGCAGCGGGCGGGGGTTGTTCCGGCCACAGTGCATGCGCGCTGGCGGTGGCAGGAGTTGCCTTGGCACAGGGGAGTGTGCGGGCAAGATAAGGAAGTGAGGAAAGGGCGGTTGGGAGAAAGGCGGTTTCTTCCGGCAAGCCTCCCCTGCCAGTGGCATTTTGGGTGAGGAAAGGGAGCTGCCTTGACCTCGCTCCTCAGGCTCGGGGGGGCTGCAGAGGGCACTAACGCCCGTACCTACTACCCTCCCCAGGGGGTGATATCAGGTCCCCTGGCCCAGGCCTGGCAAGCCGAGGTACAAGCTCAGTCACCCGCAATTCCCCTTTCTTTTCTAATTAGAGGAAGAGGCTTTACCGGAGAGGCCCGCTAAGGGTGAGGGAAGGGGGAGGTCAGGGAAGGGAAAAAGGGGTTGACGGTGGCTCAGCGAGGCTGGAGCTCAGTGTTGGTGTGGTGCCCGGGCGCTTAACAATGGCTTCGCTGCAGCGGGCTGGGCGAAGGTGAGGGGTTTAAAGTTCAGGGGTTCAGAGAAGCTGGAACTCGAGGCGAGAACGATGTTTAGGTGATTGAGAAGGGCCTCGCGGTTGGCGAGTCGACCGGTGGCGTTGAGGTCGCGGAGGGTTGGCTGTCATCTTGGAGTGGGGGGCGTCAGAGGTGGCGAGTCGCTGATACTGGATTTGCACGAACGAGGAAAAAATGGCATCCGTTTGTTTCCTTACAAGCTGGACAATTTTGCGGATGAGGCAGGGTCCTAAGATGAGAGCTAGAATAATTATTAATAAGGGGCCAAGAAAAGGAAGGATGTATGGGAGGATGGGAGTGAAAAAACTGGACCAATAACTGGTGGCTTCACGATCTCTTTTACGCTTTTCCAGTCCCTCTTGGACCCTTTTCAGGCTGTCCTCGACGAGACCTGTGGAATTGGCATATACACAGCACTCTTCTTCTAGGGCGGCGCAGAGGCCTCCTTCTTTGAGGAGGAGAAGGTTAAGACCTCGGCGGTTTTGGAGCACTACCTCAGAGAGGGAATTGACAGAATTTTTAGATGGTAAATAGCGTTTTGTAAGTGATGAATGTCTTCGTCAACAGCCGCCCTGAGGTGAGTTAGGGCGGAGCCTTGACTGGCTAGTGCAGCGATTCCGGTGCCAGTGCCGGCAAGACCTAGGAGGGAGGCAATTGTGAGGGCGGTGATGGGCTCTCGCTTTTGCAGAAGGGCAGGAGCTGCAGTTTTTTCCAGACGGAGGAAGAAGTCTTCTTCGCTGTGGTATAAGACCCTAGGGATAAGGACAATTAGGAGGCAAGTTTCTTTATATTCACTGATGATATTCGTGCTGAGACAGGGGGTAAGTCCTGTAGAGGAGCAGAGCCATTGGGAGGAGTTATGAGGAATGAGAAATTTTGCCGAGCTGCTGGGAGATGAGTAGCTGGCACAGGCAGTGAGGTCGGGAGAGTTACTGGAGCGAGGGCGGACGCACTTTCCTGTAAAGGAGACTGAATGAAAGGTCAGGGGGACGGCAGAGGTATTCCAATTGCATTCCAAGGGGCTGTTTTCTGTGCTTTCTGAAAAGGAGAGGTTGGAGGCAACGGGCTCGTACAGTGAGGAAGAGGTGGAGAGGCAGAGCCAGCAGGATGAGGTAAAATTGGGGTTGGAGGAGTTCACTGAGGCAAAGGCGGCTTGGATGAGGCTGAGGAGGGGAGAGGAATAATGAGAGGGGGGTAGAGGAAGCTGGGGTGGTGGGGTTGGCGATGCGTTGTTTGCAGCTGAGGTGCGGCTGGTTGGAGCTGAGGTGCGGCTGGAGAGCTGTGGAAAAAGGGGGTTAATGACTTGGTTGGGACCTATGCCAGAGGGTGTTCTTAATGCAGTATTTTGGCCTGATTGGTTTACAGCCTCCTTTTTTATTAGAATAAGTGATTTTCGGTCGGTTCCTTTCTCATAGATTCTGAAGCCCCAAGTTTTACCCAAGAGCCAAGACGTATCGGCAGGGTTTTGTATGGTGAGCATTAGTCTTTTAGGACAAAGGTACCTGTTGAAATAGCGATAGCCTGAATTTTGGCAAGTATACGGGATTACTGCAAGGTTTAGAAATTTGTCAGGGACAGAAGGTTTCCAGCCAGTGGCTAATGTTTCACACCCCCAGTACGGGCACAGTAGTACTCGTTGGGGGAATTACAGTACGATTTTCCAGGATTTAAGGATGGGCACATGTAATATTGGGCCTGGGGATCACTTACCTTCCTGGCGCAGGTTTCTTCGACTCTGGAGACAAAGGTGGCGAAAGGCTTACTCGGCTCCTGGAAGAGCTTGGTGAATTTATTAGGCCGACAGGCAGAGCGCATAAGGCGATGCCTCTGAGGACAGTCCAGAAGGTGGCAGGGACATTAATATAAGCAGACGCACTTAGAAATGCTCCAGTGCCCAAATAGGCTTCGGGGGGATGATAGACTCCAAGGGCTGCGTCTTGCTCACTTTGCTTAGCTGCTTCTGCCTGGAAGTGAGCACGCCAGTCAACAAACTGACCAGGGTTAAGAATGGAACGGGCAAGCGAGGCCCAGTCTTGGGGGATGCAAAAGTCCATGCCGAGATCCTGCAGTATTTGGGAAGCGTATGAGCTACCTAACCCGTCCCCCTTGACGGCCCTGCGAAGCTGCTTGATAGTATCTGAGTCAATGGGATACCAGTCATACGGTTTCTGTGGGGTGGGGGCAAGGTTAAGAGGAAAGCAGCGAAAAGCACGAGAGAAAGGAGGACGCGCTTGCAGAGGGCTTGGCGCGGGAGTGGGGGTAGGGGGAGCGTTGTCCCAAGGGTTGCGTTGAGGTGTAGAAGGCAGCCAGGGGTTGTTAGTCGGCAGGGTGGAAGGAGCGGCGGCAGCTGCCGGTAGCGGCTCCGAGGGGGAGCTCGCCGGAGGGGGAGGCGGGAGTGGGAGGCCCCAAGCGTCGCAAGATGGCGGCGCGGTAGGCGTGGCTAAGACACAAGATGGTGGATCAGCCCCGCCCTGTGAAAGGGCGGGGTTCAAGGCACAAGATGGCGGACTAATTCCGCCCTGTGAAAGGGCGGGGTAAAGCGTATGCGGTTTCCGGCTCAGCTTAGGGCTGATGTCATCGCTTGGATTTAACGGGGCCTCGATCAGGGGGGAGGGAGCCCTGAAGGCAGGAGCGGATGGTTATCAAGGTGGGGAGCAAGCCGGGAGGGAAGCGCTTGCTCTCATGTTCCATGGCGTTAGTGACTTGATCAATAAGATGATCATAAGTAACAGGGTCCCAGAGATGGCAAGTGGTGAGCCATGGGTTAAAGGGCAGCAGGAGGTCCCAGTATACTTGCAGCTGCCGAACAGACACTTTGTAGCGATGAGTGTCTAGGAGACCCGCTAGAGCACGAACTTGAGGTGCCTGGCACGTAGACAGACGATTACCCATAGCTGAGGGGGGAGGAGGGGGGGTTGTTTACCGAGCAGAGAGAATGAGATAAACTGTGGCCTTGAGGCCGAAGGAGACGGCGAGAGCGGAAAGCAGTGCCCTTTGGCAACGGGAGCAGTCGGGGGGGGCGGTTGCAAAGAGGCACACGGCACCAAATGAGGAAACAAAGATACAAAGAACTACAGCAAAGTAATGGAGGGGAAGAGGGAGAGCGTTAGGAGGAACGGGGGTCATAGAAGTGCGCATACAAGAGGACGAAGAGAGCTCTCTTTGGCGCACACTCCCACCGGACGAAGAGAGCGTGGGGGAAGGGAGGAGCGGCTTCGGAGCAGTGAACCTCCCACGGCTCCGGAAGCGGCGAAGGAGAGGCGGCCTTTACCTTGCAGGCGAGGAAACGGGAAGCTGGAGAGGCGTCCGGGTGAGCGGGCGACCTGCCGAACTGTTGTGTGGAGACGTTTCCTCACACGGGGCACCAGTTGCGGTCGCGGTTACTGCTTCTGGGGGGAGTGGCGGCCGGTAGCGGAGCCCTCAGCTCTCGGGGCTGCTTAAAGGGTACCGGCGGCGGGGGCTCTTTCCCGGAGGCGAGGGCGAGGCGGAGGACTTGGCCAGGTCCTCGGCGGGAGGCGTGCAAGGTGTGGAGGGCGGCGATAAGGACAAGACACTCTTCATCCAGTAGGAGTATGCGCCAAAAAAGATTTATTCAGGGGTGATTACAGGTTATATAGGCTGGTAAGAAGGGCAGGGCTGGAAAAGAGGTGAAGTAGCCTTAAATGGCAATACTGAAGGGATAGGGGCTAGGATTGGTTCTGAGAGGATGCAGGAGCCGTTGCAGCGGGCGGGGGTTGTTCCGGCCACGGTGCATGCGCGCTGGCGGTGGCAGGAGTTGCCTTGGCACAGGGGAGTGTGCGGGCAAGATAAGGAAGTGAGGAAAGGGCGGTTGGGAGAAAGGCGGTTTCTTCCGGCAAGCCTCCCCTGCCAGTGGCATTTTGGGTGAGGAAAAGGGAGCTGCCTTGACCTCGCTCCTCAGGCTCGGGGGGGCTGCAGAGGGCACTAACGCCCGTACCTACTACCCTCCCCAGGGGGTGATATCAGGTCCCCTGGCCCAGGCCTGGCAAGCCGAGGTACAAGCTCAGTCACCCGCACCCCTGGAGCATGGGGTGGGAAGGGAAGTCAGCTCCTGCAAGTCTCATTATGGAGAGAGAGAAAGAGTGCTGTAACCAAAGAAGAGGGCCTGACGCCAAGAAGGCCAAACCAACAACTGCCCACCTCTGATTGCTTGCTCGTCTTTGAAAAGGAATTGCAGAGCTAGGTGGGGTGAAACTGCAATCTTCAGGTTCATCAGTCAGCAAGGCTCTTCCTTCCCTGCCTCTTTTTACTCTGCACCCAGCCTTTGTTTCTTTAAGGCAACTTTTTCCAGATACCCCTGGTAGTGTGGCTTCCTCAGGGTCATGGGAGTGACATTGGAAATGCCAGAGTATAGGTTTCCTGAAGGCCATGAAATCCCCACCCCAGTAGGGTTGGGGCATAGCCCTGCCAGCATTGCTGGTTGGATTCTTAGCATGACATTTTGCCAAAAGGATGGAGCATATGGTTAGAAAATGCATGTTTATTATAATTTTATCTTTGCCAAATGATGCTTCTTCAACATGACACAAACTGTAGACAGTAAGCAGTTTTGTGTTGTTGTCAAAGTTGCAGTGTTGTGAAACACTCGGAAGCATTATGGCGAGTGAAATAAAGACAAGTATTGTGTGATTCCACTTACAAAAATATCCAAAACAAACAAATTAACAGAGACCGAAAGTAGACGAGAGAGGGGTCTGTGGGGAGAGGGGAATGGGGAGTCAGTGCTTAATAGGTATAGAGTTTCTGTTTGGGGTCTTGAAAAAGTCTTGTAATGGATGTAATGGATGGTGGTGATGGTAGCACAGCATTGCAAATGTAATTCATGCTACTCAATTGTACACTTAAAAATGGTTACGATGGGAAATTTTGTGTTTGATACAATTTTTTTTTTTAAAAAAAAGGTTGTGAAACACTGATGGGGATGTGGTTTCTTGAGTCCAACTCGAGGAGAAAGCTCTCACATAAGTCACAAAAGGCAAGTGCCTTCACAACAAAGTTCCTTTCCACTGGAACCTCACTTGCTCACCAGTAGCCTACAAACTGGAGAGGGGTCAGGGGAGTCTGCTAAGGGTACTTCCAACTTCGTTTTTCCCCTTAACACAGTGCTCTGATGGGCTCAACAGTAGCAATTGCATTAATCTAGGTAATATGAACTGGATGTTTCCCAAGAGTCTAACAGCAAAATCGGGGCTTTTCCTGGGGCTTTGTGAACCCACCTGTTCCAGTTTGCTAATGCTGCCATTATGCAAAATGCCAAAAATGGATTGGCTTTTATAAAGGGGGTTTATTTGGTTACAAAGTTACAGTCTTAAGGTCATAATAGTGTCCAAAAAAGGCATCAACAATAGGGTACCTTCACTGGAGAACACCGATGGCGTCTGGGCAAACCTCTGTCATCAGGGAAGGCACATGGTTGGTGTCTTCTTCCTTTGCTTCCACATTGTGTTTCAAAATGACTTTCTCCTGGGATGTTTCTCTGTAGGCATCTGGGGATGTTATCTTAGTTTCTCCCAGGC
Source organism: Choloepus didactylus (assembly GCF_015220235.1). Classification (NCBI taxonomy): domain Eukaryota; kingdom Metazoa; phylum Chordata; class Mammalia; order Pilosa; family Megalonychidae; genus Choloepus; species Choloepus didactylus. The sequence goes on from NC_051333.1 coordinate 19,590,050, forward strand.
ACACTCTGGACTAGCAAAAGTCTACTTTGAATGGCCATCTTCAAAATGTCTTTCTCACTTGCTCTGCAAAATGTCACTCACAGCTGCTCTGAGCTCCTTCTGTCTGTGAACTCTTTTGTAGGACTCCAGTGATTTAATTAAGACCCACCTGGAATGGGTGGAGTCACACCTCCATGGAAATTATCGAATCAGAGGTCTTGCCCACAGTTGATTGAGTCATATCTCCAATGAAACACTCAATCAACAGGTTCCAACCTAATCAACACTAATACGTCTGCCCCCACATGATTGCATCAAAGAACATGGTGTTTGGGAGGAATAGTACATCCAAAGTGCATACCACCATTCCAGATAAAGCACACTAATGCTGATTATAACTTTTGCCCCAACAAGCTTTCTTTAATCTTGGCTGGCAAGAATCAAATGGGCAGTTTTTTTCAGGAAAAGACAAATATAATTAATATTGGGATTTTCCCCTTCCTCCAGATGCTACAAGCTCCAAGACCAGAAATCCTACCTATACTTTGGCTGAACATACCACTACCCAAACATAAAAGGGAGAAACCCTGCTCCATAAAAGAAGAGAGACTCCAATTCAAAGAATCCTTAGAGCAAGATCCTTGAGTAGCATAATGCGGTGACCATGTGGGCCTGTGCAGAGCAATTTATTCTATCCATCAAAACCAATCTTGTAATTCTTTATCTCATGATAGAATAGTTATGGTTTTTAAGTTTTACATTTAATACATCAAGAAGCTCTACATTTGACCAGGCAGACTTTAAATTCAAATCTTTGAAAAGGTTAGTGGGATTAAACTTTAGCTTTGAACTTTCAAATCCTTAAATGCTTACACATCAGGTAGTATCATGTTTGATATATGCACAATTGCATTTGGCAGAGCAAGCATAGTCTATCATCTCACTACATCAACAGTTCTGAGTCTTGGTGATCTCAGGACCCCTTTATACTCTTAGAAATCACTGAGGACCCCAAAGAGTATTTGTTTATGTGGATTTTATCTGTTGAGAAAAAATTTAAATATGTATTAATTTATTTAAAAATAATAATAACCATAAGCCCATTACATGTCAAATAAATAACATATTTTATGAAATATAACTATATTTTCAAAAATTTTACAAGAATAGTGGCATTGATTTATGTTTTTGCAAATCTCTATGTCTGGCCTAACAGAAGACAGACATGTGGGCTCTGAAAAACTCCATCTATATTTTTGGGAGAGTGAGAATGAAAAATGCTGTTAACATCTTAGTATCATTATGAAAATAGTTTTGATCTCACGAATCTCTCAAAGGGTCTCTGCCATTCCTTGTCCCCCCTGTTCCCCCAGGAATCTCCAGCCTGCAGTTTGGGAAGTGATGCACTAGATTTATGGAGTTGAATGCCCTGTGGATTGGCTATTTCCTTGATGGGTGGAATTTAAAGGAAGAATGAAGGAAGAAAGGGAGGGACCAACTGAAGAACTATTAACCTCATATTAAAATTTCTGAGATAACCCCTAAAATAAAACAAGTAAATCATTTAATTTTGAGTTTGTAGAAAATAAATGAAATGAAAAAAAATACTTAATCCCAAAGGAAGGCAAGAGGGGAAAAAACAGAAATATTGAAAGGTGGGGGAAATAGAAAGTACAAAATAATCTGGTAGATGTTTCATTTTTTTGCTTAAATGGGTTTGTTTGCTTTGTGCTAATTCATCTGCCTGTACACTTACATGGTCATATGTGAGTATATGCACGTTTATTTCAGTATCTGTATATGTGCGTATAGTGCAGTAAAAGTATTTATAAATAAAATGGTAGAAATAAATATGTTGGAAAATTTTATTATAAATAGAAATGAAAAAAAATGATACAGTTAAAAGAAAAATGTTATCAAATTGTCAGACTGGATTTAAAATCCAACTACTCTAAATGCTGCTTATAAAAGACACATCTAAAACATAAGAATATAGAAAGGTTGAAAATAAAAGGATGGGCCAAGATGTAGCAGGTAAGTACAAAAAAAAAAGGTATGTGTGTGTTTGGCTATATTAATAACAGACAAAACAGATTTTAAGGCCGAAGGCATGATGAAAGGTTCAATTCACGAGGAAGATAGGACTACAAAGCGAAATAGACAAGTTCACCATCATAGAAGGAGCATTCAATACACCTCTCCATGTAACTGATAAATCAAAAAGACAAAAATGTAAGTAAAGAAGATTTGAATATCACAATGAATGAGTCTGACCTAAGGGATATACAGAGAACACTGTACCCAACAATTGTAGAATCTATATTCTTTTCACAGAACATTTAAGCAAACTTGGAACATTTGAGAAGATTTACTATAAACTTGGCCAAAAAGCAAGTCTCAACAGATTTCAAAAGACTGGTAACCGTTCAAAGAATATTCTCTAACCACAGTGCAATTTAGCTAGAAACTAATAACCAAAAGTTAACTAAAAAAAGCCATTTGCTTGAAAATTAAGAAAACTTTCTAAATTCAAGAGTCAAAGAAAAAATCATATGAAATTAGAACTTGTTTAGAACTCAAAATAATAAAAATTTGCAAATCAAAACTTGTGGGATCCTGCTAAAGCTGTTCTTAGAGGGAAATTTTAGACTTAAATGCTTGGATTAGCAAAGAAGAAAGGCTAAAAATTATTGAGCTAATCAGCACCCAACTTAAAAATTTAGAAAAAGAACAACCAAAAAAAACCTCAACAACAGAAGGAAGGAAACAATGAAAGTAAGTGCAGATATTAATGAAACAGAGAACAAAGATAAATACCTGAGAGGACGCTGGTTTTTTGTTTTGTTTTGTTTTCATTGTTCCTTAATTTTTATTGGGATTGTTCAGATACCATACAATTATCCAGAGATCCAAAAGGTACAGTCAGTCGCCCCTGGTAGCCTCATACAGCTGGGCATCCATCGCCACACTTAATTTTTGTTCAATTTTTAGAACCTTTTCATTACTCCAGACAAGAAATAAAGTAAAAGATGAAAAAAAGAAAAAAAAAAAAAAAAGAAAGAAAAGGAAAGGAAACTCGAATCATCCCATATCCCTATACAACCCCCCTCAATTGTTGACTCATAGTGTTGATATAGTACATTTGTTACTGTTTATGTAAGAATGTTGAAATACTACTAACTGTAGTATATAGTTTATAATAGGTATATATTTCTTCCCTATAAGCCCCTCTATTATTAACTTCTAGTTGTATTGTCATACATTTGTTCTGGTTCATGGAAGAGTTTTCTAGTATTTGTACAGTTAATCATGGACATTGCCCACCATAGGATTCAGTTTTATACATTCCCATCTTTTGACCTCTAACTTTCCTTCTGGTGACATACATGATGCTGAGCTTCCCCTTTCCACCTCATTCATGCACCATTCGGCACTGTTAGTTATTCTCACATCTTGCTACCAACACCTCTATTCATTTCCAAACATTTAAGTTCATCGTAGTTGAACATTCTGCTCATACTAAGCAACCGCTCCCCATTCTTAAGCCTCGTCCTGTATCTTGGTACCTTATATTTCATGTCTTTGAGTTTACGTATTATAATTAGTTCTTATCAGTGAGACCCTGCAATATTTGTCCTTATGTGTCTGGCTTATTTCACTCAGTATATTGCCCTTGAGGTTTTCTCATCACCCCATTTTTTTTTTTTTTAAGATGGTTTTGTTCACACACCATACATTCCATCCTAAGTAAACGATCTATGGTTCTCTGTATGGTCACGTATTTATGTGTTCACCACCTTCAGCACTATCTGTATAAGGGCATCTACATTTCTTCCACAAGGCAGGAGGGAGAGTCAAAGAAGGTAGAGAGGCAAAAGAAAGAGGAAAAAAAATGACAGCTAGGAAGTAGTAAAAGGAAAAGTAACCTTAAATCAAAGTAAAGAGTCAGACAACACCACCAATGTCAAGTGTCTAACATGCCTCCCCTATCCCCCCCTCTTATCTGCATTTACCTTGGTATATTGCCTTTGTTACATTAAAGGAAGCATAATACAATGATTCTATTAGTTACAGTCTCTAGTTTATGCTGATTGCATCCTTCCCCCAATGCCTCCCCATTTTTAACACCTTGCAAGGTTGACATTTGCTTGTTCTCCCTCGTAAAAGAACGTATTTGTACATTTTATCACAATTGTTGAACACTCTAGATTTCACCAAGTTACACAGTCCCATTCTTTATCTTTCCTCCTTTCTTGTGGTGTCGCACATGCTCCCAACCTTCCTCTCTCAACCTTATTTATAGTTATCTTTGTTCAGTGTACTTACATTGCTGTGCTACCATCTCCCAAAATTGTGTCCCAAACCATGCACTCCTGTCTTCTCCTATCACTCTGTAGTGCTCCCTTTAGTATTTCCTGTAGGGCGGGTGTCTTGTTCACAAAGTCTCTCATTGTCTGTTTGTCGGAAAATATTTTGAGCTCTCCCTCATATTTGAAGGACAGCTTTGCTGGATATAGGATTTTTGGTTGGCGGTTTTTCTCTTTCAGTATCTTAAATATATCACACCACTTCCTTCTTGCCTCCATGGTTTCTGCTGAGAGATCCACACGTAGACTTATCAGGCTTCCTTTGTATGTGATGGATTGCTTTTCTCTTGCTGCCTTCAGGATTCTCTCTTTGTCTTTGACATTTGATAATCTGATTATTAAGTGTCTTGGCGTAGGCCTATTCATATCTCTTCCGTTTGGAGTACGCTGCGCTTCTTGGATCTGTAATTTTATGTCTTTCATAAGAGATGGGAAATTTTCATAGATTATTTCCTCTATTATTGCCTCTGCCCCTTTTCCCTTCTCTTCTCCTTCTGTGACAGCAATGATACCTACATTCTTGTACTTCGTTTCATCTTTAAGTTCCCAGGGACGTTGCTTATATTTTTTCATTCTTTTCTCCATCTTCTCCTTTGTGTGTAGGCTTTCAGGTGTTTTGTTCTCCAGTTCTTGAGTGTTTTCTTCTGCCTCTTGAGATCTGCTGTTGTATGTTTCCATTGTGTCTTTTGTCTCTTGTGTTGTGCCTTTCATTTCCATAGAATCTACTAGTTGTTTTTTTGAACTTTCGATTTCTGCCTTATGTATGCCCAGTGTTTTCTTTACAGCCTCTCTTTTGCAAAATATTCTCTAAACGTTTTGAATTGATTTAGCATTAGTTGTTTAAATTCCTGTATCTCAGTTGAAGTGTACGTTTGTTCCTTTGACTGGGCCATAGCTTCGTTTTTCTTGGTGTCGATTGTAGTTTTCTGTTGTCCAGGCATCTGACCTCCTAGGCCACCCCAATCAGGTTTTCCCAGACGAGAACAGGCTCAGGTCACAGAAGGAGGAAATATTCAGTAACTGGTTTCCCTGATGGTTTTTCTTAGAGGATTGATACACCTGTGCTTTTCTGCCTGGCAGGTGCACCTGTCAGCCTGTCACTGGCAGGTGTAAGAGGGTGTGGCCTGTGGGTCTCCTCCCCCAGGCTTTGGGGTCTGGTTCCAGTAAGGCGGGCAGTAGAGCTGGGCCCCTCCCTTTCCTCTTGGGAAGCTGTGCCCCCTCCAGAGAGGTCGTCTGCATATCAATAAGTTCTTTGTTTCTCTGACTCTGCTGGTCAAAGTGTTTTGATTTTAAAATGGCTGGGTCTGTCTTTACTGCAAAGCTCTATGGGCTGAAAATGGCTGAGGTTTTCTCCACAGAGAGAGAAAGGGACAGAAAAGTTCCCAGATTCACCTGTCAGCCAGAGATAGCACCCGATCCTCTGGGCTCCCAGTCCTGAGACAGTTTTGTCCCCTGACTCTCCCAAGGTCAGTCGTCACCAAAAGCCTCTGTCTGCTTGTTGAGGATTCGCTGTTTGTATTGAGCAGTTAACATTAAAACCCCAGTTGGAGCTGGGCTGAGAGAGTGCTGCTCTCTAGCACCACGAGGCTTCCATGAGGGAGGGGCTCTCAGCTCTCGGCTCTCAGCGCAGGTCCACAGTTTTACTTACAGATTTTATGCTGCCATCTCGGGCATTCCTCTCAATTCAGGTTGGTGGATGATGAGTGGACAGTCACGTTTGTCTCCTTGCAGTTATTCCAGGTTATTTACTAGTTTTTTGGTCATTTATGAATTGTTCCAGGGGGGGCCTAACAGTCTTCCACTCCGCTCTATGCCGCCATCTTAGCTCCTCCGACGCTGGGTTTTTATAAAATAGGACAGAGCTACTAGAAAGTATTCTGACTCAAGCATATTCACTCTTCTCTCAAGGATTGTTTCTTTTTTTGCACATTTTGCAGACCTGTGCCAGCAGCTTTGACTGGGGAGCTGGTCCTCCAGGTTCATGTGTAGGATCCAATCTTGCTCTGTTCACCCAGGCCTGGGTTATGATGTACAGACCCAGCAGGTGGAATCCCCCTTCTGAATCAGAACCAAGGATAGAGCTAAGAGCCCTGTAGGATTTACACAAACACCACTGTCATATAGATACTATGTGGGAAAGATAAAGACTTCCAGGATCAAAGTGCTTACAGCTTACTCTGAGGCAGTACAGACCATAGATAACAAAATGCCGTAACCTGCAGGGAACAAAATGGACATGCCCTCACCCAGTGGATGAGCTGGGTTTGCGAAGTCTTTGCTTTCCTTTGCCTCTTAAACTTGGCACAGAAGAACTCACCCCAGTTCTGTTTCATTATTCTGTTTCACTGTCCTACCCACCCCACCAAAAATGGACCATCTAGTCTCCTGTGAAGCTGACGTTGGTCATACCTGAGCTCCCATCTTCTCTCTCTGTGGCCTGCTCTCCAGCTCTTCTCCTCCAGCGCCCTGACAGTGAGGACCCCCAATTCTGCAGCCTCTGTAGCCCTTCACCAAAGGCTTTGCACATAGCTGAGGAGGAGAAATAGAAAATTAAGGGGTCAGTGCAAGCACTGAGAGCACTGAGCAACACTGCACACACCCGCCAACTTTGACTTCTCCTCTGGAGAGAATCCCACCACATGAGACACATTATAGGGCACAAAACAGACCAGAAAATTGAAAACAGGGGCCAGCTTCATGGCTCTCCCAGTACTTCTGAGTCCCCACTTGGGGCCGGGAGAACATGATGTGCACAAAATACCAGTAGCAGAAGATGGTCATCGCCATGGAGTTGAAGAAGAGGACAAGGCACAGCTCTAGCCACACAGGAAGCATCATGTTCAGCTGCTCTTTGCTGAAGTTCTCATAACAGACAGGGAGGCCGTCAGCATCACTCATTGCATTATTCGTTGGTAAGTATTGGACACTGATCATGATGCTGCAGTGTCCACAGGATATGATCTAGGCAACCGGAACAGCAATCACTCTGTACACGGGCTGGCAGGAGAGCTTGTACTGCATGGGGAAAGCTGTACTGTGGTAGTGCTCAATGCTGATGCCTGCCAGGAGCCATGCGCTGCAGTAGATGCTGCTGTAGAAGCCGAAGCCAGTGAGGGCACAGAGTATGTCACCAAGGGGCCAGAAGAAATCTTTCACTGCCTCAACCATCTTAAAGGGCAGCAGCAGCAGCCCCAGGAGTCCAGTGTTGGACCAAGCCAGAGTATATGGACGGGTACAGGGTGGGGCCGGCAGACCCACCCTAAGAGGACCCGCAGCGCCAACAAGTTGGCAGGGAGACCAATGAGAAACGATATGATTAGACGAGGAGAAGTCCCGTGTTTCGGGGATTTGGAACCATCTTTCCTTAGGAGACAAAAGATGGGGTCAGAATCCTCTCAGATCTCGAGTTTCCCAGCCCCAAACCAAGGTGAATCCATCTTCAGCTTCGTTGAAGCTCTTCCCCCGGATTCACCGAGTGATTATGTTGCTAAACCTCCTCACTGGGCACTGTTCTGCTTCCTGTGTCTGCCACCGTGTGTCATGGAGAGGAAAGGCCTCCTTCCCCTCCAAATTCCTTCTCCAGGACCTGCCTCCTTTCCGTTTCCACCCCATCTGAGAAAAAGTTACACCCGTAAGAATGCTGATGTCTCAGAAGCTCCCACAGGCAGAGTGCTGAGGTCTCTGGGCCCACACTAGAAAGGACCCTTCAGGAGGGCCGTGACGTCGTCTCATTCACCATTGTATACCTAGCACCTGGAACCATGCCTGGCAATAGTCGAATGGACGTATGAACTGAGGGAAGGAAACAGCCATTTTCAGCACAAAGCGGGGGTAAGCCCGAGACTGTGTCCCAGTTTCCTCAAGTCCGCATTCTACCTGGTTGTGGCTTTTCTCTCTCTCAGTCTTTTCTTGTTTTTTCTTTTTTTCTTTTTTTCTCTCCCAAGTCATTGGGCTTGAACACAAGGTTTTCAGCTTCACCTCTGGAAATGAGCATTTGACTAAGCCTGGGAGAAAAACAGATTATGTTCAAAGTTAGTCCTGGATGCCCAGTTTCTTGATTCCATGCTGAGCCTTTCAAAGAAAACCTGTAGGTTTGGGTGGGGTAACAGAAGGGGCCTGTCCTGGGCAGGGTGTTCTAGCTTGCTAATGCTACCGGAATGCAAAACACCAGAGATGGATTGGCTTTTATAAGAGGGGGTTTATTTGGTTACACAGTTACAGTCTTAAGGCCATAAAGTGTCCAAGATAACACATCAACAATCAGGTACTTTCACTGGAGGATGGCCAGTGGTGTCTGGAAAACCTCTATTAGCTGGGAAGGCACGTGGCTGGCATCTGCTCCAAAGTTCTGGTTTCAAAATGGCTTTCTCCCAGGACATTCCTCTCTAGGCTGCAGTTCCTCAAAAATGTCACTTTTAGTTGAACTTGGGGTATTTGACCTCTCTTAGCTTCTCTGGAGCAAGAGTCTGCTTTCAATGGCAGTCTTCAAACTGTCTCTCATCTGCAGCTCCTGTGCTTTCTTCAAAGTGTCCCTCTTGGCTGTAGCAAGCTCACTCCTCCTCTCTGATCTTATGTAGTGCACTAGTAATTTAATTCAGACCCACCCAATGGGCGGGCCAACACCTCCATGGAAATTATCCAATCAGAGTCATCACCCACAGTTGGGTGGGGCACATCTCCATAGAAACACTCAAAGAATTACAATCTAATCAACACTGATAGGTCTGCCCACACAAGATTACATCAAGATAATGGCGTTTGGAGGACATAATACATTCAAACTGGCACAGCAGGGTGGCGAGGATTGAAGTCCTAGACAAGCTTCAGATCAGCCACATGATTCTGAGAAACTCACTGTAACCCCTCTAAACATCAAATTCTCTCATTTGTATCTGAACCGCATAAAACCAGTGATTTCGCCAGAGCTATCATAATTTCCAGTGTGCTGCCTGCAAATTCACTCTTTCTCTCCCTTTGAAGAAAGCTTCAGCTTTATGTGAGTCAGGAGTAACCTTAAAGCTCCTCATTAAAAGGTAGACATTTTAAAAATAAAATTGAGTCCTTAACCTCATACTGGTAACATGTTACTGGTGGCCGGCCCATCTGCGTATGCTGTTCTGCCTTTGAGAACCTCAGAAGTAGAGGACCAGATGACAGGGAGAGATTTCCTGCCTTGCTGGGGCTGAGCTCACCTCTTGTTCTCCTCCTGCTCTTACCTCCTTCAAGGCCCATCTAGCACCATCTCTCCATAGACCTGTCCTGGCCCCTTTCACATTTCTGTGACCTCTTACTTCCCCTCCCTTGGGAGTACACCCCATACACTACTCCCTCTATTCCTTCGATCCCATCCCTTCCTGGGGTTGTGATCTCAGAAGTCTCTTCCTTGACCACAAGTTAATCGGGTGCCTTGGCCTTTCCTGGAGACAGTTGATGGCCTCTCAGATACGTCAGGTGTCAGAAGCAGGCTAAATCCTGGCTAGCTGGACCACCTCTTTTTCTTCCATGAACAGTAACAGGCTTTTGTTCTTGGTAGAATTATGTGGTCAAAAGGAGGAAAGTCAGTAATTGAGCTCTTTCTGAGGCAGCTTGGTCCTTTTGCTCCCCCACAAAATTCTGCCCCCAAAAAACTTTCTCTCTCCCAGAATCCAAATTGCAGCTTCTCTTTCAGTCTTCTTCTCACTTATGCTTTTCAAGTAATCTATTCTGTTTCCTTTCCACGAGCAGTTATTCCAAACAATTCTGCACATGCACCAGCTTCTTACTCCCTCTGTTGTTTCTTCACTTGCTCCTCCCCCACCGTTCTGCTTGAGGCTCCTGACCAGTTTCCTGTTCGCCTTCCAGGAGCTCCAGCTGAAGCCGGGTCATAACTTAAGTGTTGCTTGACTTCCTCTGGCCCAGCAGGTCTGTTCTCACAAATTGCGACCACGATGCAAACGATCCAGCAAAACACCCTGAGTCCAAGTTGCTGCCAGGGGGTGTTGGGTTCTGGGCCTCCCTCCCTACTCGTTCCCCCTCCCAGGGGCCAGAGGCCTTACCTGGGCCACCCTATCTTCTCACTGTTGTTTTTGCACCAAACTGTGCAGGGTCCTTGTTGCTTCGTCATCCCTGGTGGTGCTTTTGAGGCAGACACATGAAGCTGTGGAGATAATACAGGGGAAGCCTTTGTCTCTCCTCAGGGCGTGTGTCTCTTGCCATGGGTTGCCTGACCTTGTTCTTACCCCATGATCTAGGAGGAGTGGCCCTCAATAATGTTTCTCCTCCAAAAGGGTGGCTTGTCAGTTAGCTCTTCTCTCCTGGTCCCCACTCTTCACCCCGGTACCTCTCTCTTTCTCTATTCCTGCCGGCTGGCCCTCCCCAGCTCACATGGTGCCCATCCTGAAATGGGCACCCAGGAAGTAGTTTTGAATCCTTGATACACCTTTTGGTCTCTACCAAGTTAATTTAGGTATCTGCATTTGACGGAGCAACAGAAAGGTGAAGATTGCCAGATAGGGATGCTCCCATACTCCTAAAATGCCGGGCGAGGCCCCTCTTTTCCCCACTCCCATCCCCAGCCACACAGAACTGAGTCCAGGACAGGAACAGAGCTGCAGAATTCTCTAGGTACCAAGACCTGGGTAATTCCTAAGACATCAGGAGTCTCTCAGTCAGTCCCCCTCACTCTTAGAAAAGGGCATTGCCTCCTTGGGTAAACCTATCCTTTCTCATCTATTAGTGTTTAGTCTGGGTAAGATTAGTTCTTCTAGAAGTTGCTGTTTTGAAATTTGTCCTTAGAAAGAACCTAATTCATATAATAGGCACTCAAATGCTTGTGGACTGAGAGGGTGATGGTTAGATGTGTCTTGAAGAACTTGCTGGTAGATGATACACGAAGGAGATTGCTGACCTGCCATTGAGGTCAGAACCTACTTCTTCTTTCTTTCTTCCTTTTATCTCTATTCTGTCATCCAAATAATGGGTATTGAGACATTCTTGGTCCTGCAGTCCCTAGGGTCACTGGGGCCAAAGGGGGAATTCAGACTAAATTGGTTTGCAGAATCATAAGGCTTTATGGAGCTCACGCACAGTTGCATCATGGGAGTGGGCAGTGCAGCAAGTCACGTCTCTCTTGACTGATTGCTCAGAATGATTGACGAGACATTATTCATGGAGGGTTTCAAGCCCACCTTTCACAGCCACTCCCCTTCCCATTGTTTGGGTCCTGAGCCCTCACTCTGTACCAGGCACAGATCGAGGCCCCAGTACATGTGTGAACAAGACAGACGGTAAGTAAGTCAACAAATGAACCAGGTAATTTCTAGTGATACATCCTAGGAAGGAAGTAAAATAGGGAAACCCAGAGAGAGACTGGCATGGGGCTCTTTTTAGATAGGGCTGTCGGGAAAGACCTGGGCTAAGAAGGGATGTTTGAACTAATGAGAAGGAGCAAGCCTTGTGAACAGCATCCCAGGGAGGGGGTCAGCGAGTACTAAAAAGTCCTGTGGTGGGAACAAGCTTCCTGCGTGGGAGAACCAGAAGGAGGCCAGTGTGGCTGGGCTCTGAGGATGAGGTCAGGCTGCTCAGCTTTGTGGGCTGTGCAAGAAGTCACAGGGGTGGGCTTGAAAGTGCTGATTTGAGAATGGATTTGTTTGTCCTTGCCTGTCTCATCCTTGATCTTATCTTCCTCTCTGGTGTTCGATGTGGTCCTGATAAGCTGCTGCAGCCAACCAGAACCTGACAACACCCCCTCTGGTTCATGGTTCTCTTGATGTTTTGACAACAGAAACCTGCACAGAGCCTCACTGCTCTTTTCAGCATCCAGCAACAGCAGATAATGTGAAAGTCAGGTATGGGGACCCTGACAACAGAATGACTGTGAGGCATTTTAAAATGAAAGGGAACCCAGAGCTCTCCAGGTAGCACTAGCCATAAGTAGAGAGATGAAGGCAGCAGTGTGGGCCAACAGGAGAAGCAAAGAGAAAGGTGAAACGCAGACCCAATTAGGGAACTGGGGCCAAGTTGGTCCCTGCTCTCAGTCGCTTTAAGCTGGGCTTCCTGTGGAGTGCAGCCCTCTGTAGTTCAACTGTACCTCTTTGAAATCACCCCAACAGTCTCAGATAGGGAGACCTCATCTGCTGCCACCAACTGATGCCTCTCCAGGCCCCTGCTTCTACCATCTCGGGAGGGACACCCCAGGTTACCCAAGCTTTGCCGTCGCATCCTTCCAGTTGATCCAGCCAAACACCCAAGAGACAGCTTTAACTCTACTCTTTCTCTGACATTTATTCCATCAGCAAATCCTTTCCATTCTGTCTTCAAGATATATCCCAAATCCAACCACTTCTGCCCACATCCACACTGGCTCAGGCCATCCTCCCCGTCTCTCACTGTGCACCTCCAATAATCCCCTCTCCTGCCCTTTGCTTCTATGGTTGCCCCCTTCCAGCTGTTCTCTGTGCAGTGGCCAGAATGATCCCTTCAGAGTGTAAGTAGGTCACGTCCCTTTTCTGCTCAGAATCACTCAGCGGCTCCCCTATTGCTGACAGGGCGACGCAGGAATGAGACACGGACACAAAGCTAAGAGTTAAGGGAGCAGAGGGCCCACTCGCCTCTAGGGCGAATGGACGACAATGCATCTTTGCTCCAGCTATTTATCAGAGCAGATCACGTGCATATGCTCAAGGTACATCAGGTGTAGTTACATCAGGTGTGCACATCTTGTTTACATCAGGAACTTCATAGTCACAAGACTTACATCAGGTGTATATCCTCATCATCATAGTCACAAGTTACATATCTTTCCAGGGCGGGCCTGCATGGTATTCTATGCAGGCCTGCGGCTCACTGTTTTAAGCCACCACCCTAGATATGCCTCAGGCAGCATGGAAGACTCAGTTTCCCACACTCCCCCATCTCTTGTCAAAGCCAAAGTCCTTTACAGTGACCTACAAGTTCTACTGTGTCTGCTTCCTGCTCCTGTCGCTTTCTCACCTCGTCTCCTATTAATCTCTCTCCCTCTGTTACTGGAGATACTTCTGTGGGGGGCAATGTGATGATATCTTTCAAAACTAAAAGTCCTGTGTCATTTGCCCCAACAAGTTGATGTCTATGAATTTAGCATATGGATATACTTTCCCATAAACATAGGGGAGTATGTTCAAGAGTCTTCAGCACAGCGTTTTTTGTTTGCTTGTTTGTGATAACAAAAGACTGAGAACAATCTGTGTCCATCAGTAAGGGGTCTGATCAAATAAAAATATGGGACATCTATACAGTAGTATTATTATGCCTCTGTTACAGAGAATGAGACAGATCTGCAGATGCCAGTGTAGATCAAACTCCAAGATGTATTGTTAAATGAAAAAAGCAAAGTATGAGAACAGTGAGTTGTAAAAAGAAGGGGATATCCACCCACACAAGGATACTTCTGAGCTGCTCCCATGTCACAGCACTCTCTGGTGCCAAGGAATCAGCAGTGAACAAAGCCTAGCTTCATGGAACTGACATTTCATGGTGACAAGATGGGTGGTAATTGTTAACCAGATTCACAGCGTAAAGCCTGGGGCATGGCTGGTATAAGGGGCAGAGAGTGAGGGTGGTCAAAGAAGACCTCTCAGGGGAGGTTATGTTTGAGGAGAGAGCTGCAAAAAAGGGGTGGAGGGGGGAGCGCATGAGACTGACAGGAGGGAAGAGCACTCCAGGCAGAGAGACAGCAAGCCCTGGGGTGGGCCACAGTGTGCCAGAGGAGGTCAGGGAGGCCCGAGTGGCCGCAGGTGGACTGAGTGAGCGGAGAGTCAGGGACAGAGGCCAGGGCAGTTGACAGAGCCCAGATGGGATAGAGTCTTGTGAGCCTCGGTCAGGATGTGGAATGAAATCTGGAGCATGATGGGAAGCCACTGCAGGGCAGGGTGCAATGTAATCTGTTTAACATTTCCAAAGGGTGCCTCAGGATGCTGGGTGAGGAGTAGACTGGATTAAGGGGTACCCATGAACCTGTTAACAGTCTCTGGAAAGGGGGAATTGGATGTCGGGATTCCAGTTGCATACATACAAGCATGTATATGTATGTTTACATATGTATATGTATATATATATATAGTCTTACTCAAAAATGAATTAAAAGCAAGAAAAATAATCACAGAAAACATTTATTGAAAACTTATGAACTATCTGCTTGCTGCAGTGAACACTTAAGATTAAGGAAGATAGTACGTGCAAGTGGCAAGCGACTCAGCCCACACTGTCCAGCCAGAGACTTTTCTTCTGTTACATGCTCCAGACAGGCGAATGTACAGGGACCAAAGAAGACACAGAAAAGAAACAGGACATTGCTGCCAGCCTCACAGCTGTTAGATCTCTGAACCACATCCCTACCCACAGTTGGCGTTATCCAGCTTCCAAGCTTTTTCCAGTCTAATGGATATTAAGTAATGTCTCTTTGCTGTTTCAGTTTCATTTTTTAAAAATTACTAATGAGTTGAGTCTCTGTAGAATGCACACTTTCTTTGCATGATCATTATGTTGTGCTAGTGTCTCAGTGATGGCTCTTAAATGTAGCCAAGAGGCCAACTCTGGCTAATTCAGACACGTAATGATAAGATATTGGATAGTTCTGAGACTTGCCAGGAAGCCTAGAGGACTGGGCTTGGGAGGACAGAGGAAGCTTTATAGCCAGAACTATGTTAAAAGTCATGTCTCTGACACAGTCCAGAGAGGACACTGAACACTAGGTCCTGGAACCACGTTCTATTTGCCGTCACTTTTGCCACCACCAGGAGGCATTCTCCACTGCTCCTTAGATTCAGAATTTGGGGCTGGTGAACCTGATTGGCCAAGAGGAGATGTCAGGGTTACTGCAAAAACAGAGCACTGTCAGCCTCTCTAGTGGGAAGTGGGCTCTGCCTTCCACCAAAATTCATACGTGGATATGGAAGTGTTAAGTGTTCAAAGAACATGATGTATACAACCTACTCTCAAAAGTTTAGAAAATATACAGATAGATATGTAGTTAGGTAGATAGAATGACTTGGAAAATGTGGCAAAATGTTAAAAGTTGGTGAATCTGGGGGAGGGGGGTTATGTTGTAGTTCTCTTTATGGGTTTTGTGTTATTTTTGCAACTGTCCTGTAAGTTTGAAATTATTTCAAAATACAGTGTTTATTTTTTTTAAAAAAAGATTCATACGTGGGTAGTTCCCTAAATCTGAAGAAGGGCTTCAGATGCTCGGTAGCTGAAAGAGGACTGATGTCCCAATGGTAGGGCCTCTAGAGGTCAGGAAAGCCCAGACCACTTCCATTTTTTTAGATTCCCAGTATATGAAAGAAAAAATGACGAAATGGTAAAATGGGATTACCAAAATTGTAGTGTTCCGGTTTGCTAATGCTACCATTATGCAAAATACCAGTAATGGATTGGCTTTTATAAAGGGGGTTTATTTGGTTACAAATTTGAAGTCTGAAGGTCATGAAAATGTCCAAATTAAGGGATCAACATGAGTATACCTTCACCAAAGGAAGGCCAATGGTGTCTGGAAACCTCTGTTAGCTGGGAAGGCACATGGCTGGCATCTGGTGATCCTGGGTTGTATTGCATCTCCTCTCTCAGCTCCTGTGCATTCTTTGAAATGTTGCTCTTGGGGTGTTTTGTCCTCTCTTAGTTTCTGTGGAGCGAAGTGTCAGCAAAAGTCTGCTTTCGATGGCCGTCTCCAAAATGTCTCTCTCTTGGCTGCAGCAGTGAGCTCCTTCTGTCTGTGTGCTCTTATAGGACTCCAGTGATTTAATTAAGACCCACACTGAATGGATGGGGTCACAACTCCATGGAAATAATCTAAACAAAGGTATTACCCACAGTTGGGTTGGTCACATCTCCATGGAAGCAACCTAATCCAAAGACTCCAACCTAATCAACACTAATACCTCTGCCCCCACAAGATTGCATTAAAGATAATGGCATTTGGGGGGACATAATACATGCAAACTGGCATACATAGTGTCTTTAAAAGGTTTGTAATAATAGTACAGCAGCATTCTTAAAATGAAATAAAAAAATCTAAATGTCCTGGTAACAAAATAACTATAGGAATTTGTTTGCTTTTTGACAGAATTCATTGCAGTGTAGAGCTAGGAATGGGCCACAGGTTTAAAGTTGGGTGCTGTCAAGATATCTCTGCAACTGCATGCTTAACCTCATTTGGTGATGATGTCAGAACTGCAGTTCTGAGGCCTGGCCCAGATGCCCTCCAGGCCAGCACTGCGAAGGGGCCTGGTGTGGGCAGATGGTCCAGGTGTGTGATTCAGCATCTGCAGTGTCACTCTGAGGACAGGATGCACCCTCAGGCAGCAGCCCTTCCCTTCCCAGTCTGGTCCTGCGGGGACCAGGCTCAGTGCTCATTCCAGCAGCAGCCAGGGGCTGCATTAGATGTCGTGTAGAAACTAAATGCCAAAGAGGCAAATCACAGCACCCTTAGGCCATTGAAAATAAAATATAACCCCTTTATTGAACTAGCTGGGCTTGAAAAGAGTTAAGCAAAAGCCAATGTTATTCCTCCCCATACCCCTTCTTCCTCTGGCTTGCCTGGCCTCTTCAGGCACTCTTGGATCATAAAAAGTCCAGGCCAGTAGTAATCACATAGCTCAAGTCTAGTGTAATACCAAAATTTCAAACTTTTATACAAGCTGAGTTTCTCCTCCCCTAGCTCTGCAGTGCCTCAGGCTCACAGCCTGTATAGAAGGGAGAGGGGCATGTTGAAGTTCTTTCTTTGCTCCACTTTGTTTTATTTCCTTTTCCACTTGTTTGCTGCTACTTTGGACCCACTGGGCCCAAACCTGTGGAAAGCGAGGAGGCACAAGGGGCAGCAAATGTCAAGCTGGATTGGTAGGGTTGTGACCTGCTGGTGATGTCCTCCAGGTGGGGCAGACTTCTAGGGCTGACTCTCCTGTGGGGACCTCTTACAGGTTCTTTATCCTTCCCAGGTGGGACCTTCCTCTGCATTTCCTTTGGATACAGACAGCGCCTCTTTTGCTTGGCTACATTCGACTCATTCTCAGCCCCTGACATCCTCTCTGTGGGACTGCTTTGCTCTCATAGGCTGACCCTTGGGTGGGATTATTTATAAAATAACTCCAGGCTGTCTTCTCAGCAAGGGGCCCTCTTCCGGTTCAAGGGACCCATGCACCTTTGTCCCATTGCTGGTGGAGCAGCAGCTCACTCCTAATATAGCCTCTGTCCTATTTGCTCACCAGCTACAGTGAGTCTCTTATGTTTTGATTTCTCCCAGCAAGCATCTGTCCCCCAAACTTCAGGGGCATGTCATGTTCCCCCAGTGGTTTCTTTGAGGTTCCTCTATTGTGCATCATATGGGTGAGTGGGAAACTCTCTCTCTTTTTCCCACTGACATTAGAACACACTGCACTGACAACTCTGTCCCAAAGCAGTCCTCACTATCTGCTTCTTCCACTTCACGGCATCTTAATTTGGCTTGAGCTAATGCTGGCAAAACCAGTCTTAGCACATTCTGCATAGATGATCTAACACCTCCCATTAATTTGGGATGTGGAGGTACTTGGGTATCTATCAGCTATTCTTGGCTACAACTAACATAGCTAAGGTCCCCTTTTTATACCCTGAATTCACTTCACAGATGTGATCCTCAGGGCTGTCATCTCTAAAGAAAACAGAATAATGTCTAGACCTCAGGATTACTTTACAAGCTGAAGAGCTAATCCACCAGGAAAATCTTTGCAAAATTTAAAAGCATTCCACCAACTGTACTTATTTTTTGTGCAGATTATTTGCTAGACAACCTAAAAGGCTAGTGCTATAGTCTCTATCTTTTTCACTACACCTGCAGGAGGAATAATGTTCACATATATAATGTGGTCTTCAGAGAGACTAGTTCCTGGTGTGCAAGTTATAACTTTGCCTCTTCTGCCCCATGGAAGGAGACTTGTGATGAAAACTCCCAGTACTATAGGGACAACCTTGGCACTGCTCTATTTTTTTTTAATTTTTATTTATTTTTAAATTCTGCTCTTTAGCTATTGTGATAAAAGGCTCCTCCCCAAAGGGTGTGACGCTGTTCCTGCTTCGAAGGCTGCTGCCATGCCTCTCAGTGATTCCTTGCGGAAAATTCCCTGCCTGCTTTTTGGATATATCCAGAGACCAGTATAGTGAGACTGATTGTGTTTTGAGCTTATTGTGGATAATTCTATGTGACACGTTCACAGGACACAGGTCAGACGGGGCTCTGTCTGGGTGTGGTTATCCTGATCTTCACCCTTTGGGGTACTTTTTCTATATTATATCAGTGGGAGAAATGGCAGTGCCCAAAGGCATATGCTGGCCCCACGTGGTGGGTAAGGAGTCCCTCCCACATACCTTTCAGTGTTGCCTGCCTTGGGGTCCTTTATTGATATCCTGCCCTGTTTCTGTTCCCCCGTCTTCCGGTGACACCTCCCTCATTTTTGGTAGGGAAATCGCTCCTCCAGCTTTCGATGCATGAAGTTTGGGGACAGGGCGGTTTAAGCATCTCACTCCTCCCCAGCTCTCAGTGGGCACTCAGAGGCCTGAGTGTGTTAAATGGTTTACCCACATTACCCAGCTAACCTCACGGCAACCTGGTGAGTTTTCAGGCAAACTGAATCTCTGTGCCCTGTATCTGTTTTAGCTTAGGCAGAACTCAGGTGGTGAATGTTCTTCTATTATTATTTCTTTATTTTAAAAAGTACATAATAGTATATAAATATCTCCTTATTATAAAAGAGTCCAACAATGCACAAGTATAAAATGTGAAATACTTCTTCACTTCTCCTTGACACTTCTCCCTTCCTAGAGGTAACCGCTATTTTGTTTATGCACATACATGTGCGTATACAAATGTATAGTTTTTAAAAATGCATAATGGATTCTCCCTTCCAGTCCACCAAGATGGGAACATAAAATGCTCCCGGGTGCCATACCCCCACAGAATCTTTGAACAACCAGCAAAAACTGGCAGAGTCACCTTCCTCAAAACTCTGGAAATGCTTACAGGGTTGTAGTAACTGGATGAGGGCTAAATCACGAAAACACAGCTTTAAAAACAGTAGAGGAAGCTTGTGGTTCCCTTGCTGGTCTCTCCCTCAACCCCTCCCTGGCCTGGTGTGGAGCCAGCTGAGGGTCCCTGGCCCTTTTCCACAGAGAGCAGAGTAACCCCTGTGGGCATCCTGGGGTGCCCACACATCAGTGCCAGTCGACTGCGTGGCAGTCTGAAAGGCTGAGCCAGGAAATGTGTCTGGGGCTCACCCTCCCAGAACTTGCCCAAACAATCCAATTTAAAAATGGGCAAAAGGCTAGAATAGATATTTCTCAAAGAAGATACACAGACGACCAAAAAGCACATGAAAAGATGTTTAACATTATTATCCATTAGGCAAATGCAAATCAAAACCACAATGGGATACCATTGCACACTCACTAGAGTGGCTACTAATTTAAAAAAAAAAAACAGAAAATAAGTTCTGGAGAGGATGTGGAAAAAGAGGAACCCTCATTCACTGTTAGTGGGAATGTAAAATGGTGCAGCCGCTGTGGCAAACAGTTCAGCAGTTCCTCAGAAAGCTAAGTATAGAAATACTGTATGACCCGGCAATTCCCCTACCCAGTGTATACCCAAAATAATTGAAAGCAGGAACTCAAACAGATACTTGCACACTGATGTTCATAGCGGCATTATTCCCAGTTACCAAAATGTGGAAGCAACCCAAGTGTCCATCAGTTGATGAATGGATAAACAAAATGTGGTATATACATAAAATGGAATATTATTATTTAGCCATAAAAAGAAATGAAGTTTTGATACATGCGACAATGAATTGATTGAAATAAGCTAGACATAAAAGGATAAATATTATGTGATCTCAGTGATATGAAATATTGGAATACACAAATTCATAGAGTCAGAAACTGGAATACAGGTCACCAGGGGCCATGTGGGGGCAGTAAGGAATGGGAAGTTAATGCTTAATTGATACAGAATTTGTTTGGGGTGATGGAAAAGTTTTAGTAGTGGAGTGGTGATGATAGCACAACATTATGAAGGAAATGGCACCATGAATTTTATGTTTGGATATGGTTGAAAGGGTGAGATTTAAGATTGTATGTATGTTTCTTGAATAAAAAATGAATGCACAAATGGAATATATATATATATATATATATATATATATATATCTTCATTTTTCATTTCATATTATGCTTTGGTGATCTTTCCATGTCAATACATACAGATCTACTGAATTCTTTCTAATGGTTACTTGATGGTTGTTTTACACCTGTTCTATAATTTATGCAGCCATTTAAGGTCCATTTTCATAATTTCCGGTTCTTTTGCTATTACCAGCCGTGCTGCAGTAAATACCTATATGTGGGGTATGCTCGAGCAGACACATACTTTTTTTATTAGATGGATTTCTAGATATGTAATTGCTGAGTCAAAGAGATGTGCTTTTGCAGTTTTGATAGATATTTCCATATTACCTTCCCGAAAATGCCCAGCAATTTACATTCCCACCAACTATATATGAAAATGCCCATTTCCATGCACTTTCTCTAATATTGGGTATTTTGAATCTGTAACTAATTTTTGCTAAAATGATGGATTAAAAATGATAATCTTGTTATTTTAATTTACATTTTGAGGTTTCTTTCTACTTAAGTGATCCAAGTCTATTGCAAATCAGTGTGGAAAATGATGGCCTTTTTAGAAAATAATGTTGGGACAATTAACTATCCATTTGAAAGAGATATAATTAGATAACAAAACTAGAGTCCAGGTGTATTAAAGATCGAGTATGTTTTTAAAAACGTAAAAGTTGTGTAAGTATGATATAAGAAAATTTGTTTAAATCTTGAAAATGAGAAGGCTTTTCCTAGTCTGATGTAAAAACTGAAAGTCATCAAATAAAAAATTTAAGCACATAAAAAATTTAAAACTATGGAAAACATTGCCATTGACAAAGAAAAAGACCACTAATTTTCTATATATATGACCAATGAAGGTTTGTGTCCTAATATCCAAACAACTCCTACAAATCAAATAAGAAAAAGACGACATAATAGAAATATGGGAAGACACACAAATGACTATAAACAATATGCAAAGATTTTCTACCTCACTTTTTATCCTGGGAATTAAAATATTGCTGAGACACTGAATTTTAAATATCAAAATTTCAAAAAATTTAAATACTGATATTTTCCCTTGTTGGCAGGGTTGTGAGATTAGGGCACTCTTACAGACTCTTGGGGGAGTAAGGGTTGATTCAGCTAAAGAAGGTAATTTGTCATTGTTTATCAGAATTTAAAATGTTCATACCCTTTGTTTTTGTTTTTGTTTCCTAGCTGCTAAAACAAATGCTACACTATGGGTTAACTTAAACAACAGGAATTTATTGGCCCATGGTTTTGAGGCTAGGAGAAGTCCAAAATCGAGATGTCAGCAAGGCAGTGCTTTCTCCCTGAAGACGGTGGCACTCTGAGGCTGTCTGCTGGCGATCCTTGGTTCATGGCTTTTCTGTCACGTGGTGATGCACATTGCGGCATCTTCTGTCTTCCAGATTCCACTGACTTCAGGCTTCCGGCTGCTCCCTGTGGCTGCTGCTTCTGTATCCAATTTCCTTTGCTTATAGGGAGTTAAGGCCATATTGGATTAAAGGCCCACCCTTGTTCAGTTTGGCCACACTTTGACCAATAACATCTTCAAAGGTCCTATTTACAGATGGGTTCACACTCAGAGGACCAGGGCTGGGACCTGAACGTGCCTTTTGTGGGGGAACTGATTCAATCCTCAACATCCTTTAATACTGCAGTGCCACTTTTAGGAAAGACACAAGTACACAGTCATTTGTATGAAAGGATGTTCCTTTACCATTAATTGTAATAGTGGGAAATTGGAGATACTTTTATTATTCATTCATTTATTTATTACATACCAAACGGCTACTTGGGTATATAGTAATGAATAAAGTAGACGTGGTGACTGCATTCATGGGCTTCCCAATCTAGTAGGAGGAGTTATATATTAAACAAATGAACACAGAAATATGTAAATCAGACTGTCCTAAGCCCAATGTGAGATGATATCAAGGAAGGCTACTTGAGATTGGGAGGTCAGAGAAAGCCTTTCTGAAAAATGACATTTGAGTGAAACCTGAAAGAAGGGGTCGAACACGTCAGGTCCAGCATGGTGGCAACTGTGTGCAGAGATGGAGAGGTTGGCTGCTTGAGGAACAGAGTGGTCAGAGGAACAGAGTGGTCAGGCCAGCAGAGGGATAGGAGTGAGGGGAGAGAAGAGAGGCAGGGCCAAATGGGGAGGCATTGAAGGGTTTTATTTAGGACAGTGACATGATCCAATTTATGTTCCTCAAAGTTTCCTCTGGCTGTGGTGTGAACAAATGGTGATGGGGACAAGTAGAGAGACCAGGTTAGAAACTTTTGTAATAATCCAGTTAATGGTTGTGGGGTTGGAGAGAAGACGACTCATACAAGATATATTCTGGAGGTAGAAGTAATAGGACTTAATGGTGAATTGGATGTGGGGAGTAAGGGAGAAGTCATCAAGAATGGCTCCCAAACCGCTATACTCCTATCAGAATGGCTAAAATAAAAATTACTGACAATACCCAGTGCTGACAAGGATACAAAACAAGTGAACCTCTCGTATATTGCCAGAAGGAATGCCAAACGGTACAGCCACTCTAGCAAACAGATTGACTTAAAAACATGCACTCAATCATATGATTCAGAAGTCCTTCTCCTGTCTATTTACCCTAGAAAAATGAACACTTCTGTTCACAAAAAAACCTGTGCACAAATGTTGAGAGCAGATCAATACATAATTGCTCCAAACTGGAAATAGCACAAATGTTCTTCAATGGATAAACTGAGGTATATCCATACTATGGGAATACTACTCAACAATTAAAGGGAATGGACTATTGATATTCAAAGTGATTTGAATGAATCTCAAACACATTAAATGTGTACTGATTTATTTTAAAGTAATAATAACCATAAATTCATTACATGTTGATATAAAATAACATTTTTATGAAACAATGTATTTTCAAAAAAATTTAGCAAGCATAATGGCATTGATTTATATTTTTGCAAATCTCATTGATGACTGGCCTAAGAGAAGACAGACATGTGACCTCTGAAAAACTCCATTGTACATTTGTGAAAGAGTGAGGGTAAAAAATGCAAATAACATTAATATCATTATGAAAATAGTTTTTACCTCATGGATCCCTCAAAGGGTCTCTGTCCTCTGTCTGTGCCCCCTGCTCTCCCAGGAATCTCTAGACCAAACTTGGAGAAGTGGTGCACTAGATTCACAGCATTGAATGCCATCTGGATTGGCTTTTTTCCTTGATGGGTGATATTTAAAGAAAGAAGGAAGGAAGAAAGGGAGGGGCCAGCTGAAGAACTGCAGGCTCAGAAGTTGCATACTTTATGATTCCATTGATGTGACACCCTTGGAAAGATAAAACTAGAGTGATGGCCAGCAGATCTGTGGATGCCAGTGGTTATGGTTAAGGGGAGGATGCAACTTTAACTGCTCTTATCTTGATTGTGGTGGTGGCTTCACAACTCTGTGTGTTGAAAGTGATCGAACTCTGCACCCTTTCCTGAAAACGTTCATTTTGTTGTATTTACTCTTAAAAATTAAAAATAAAACAAAATTTTTAAAAAAAGACTGATGCCTGGGTTCTGGCATGAGTAAATAGGTAAATGGTGTTTCTATTTAAAGAGATGGAATAAGCTGGGGGTGGAGCCAGGTTTGGGGGTTGGAAATGAAGAATTCAGTTTGGACTTGTGAAGCTGAGGTGTTGCCGTACACAGTTGGATACAAAAGCGCCTAGGCCCAGAGAGGGAAATTCGAAAGTCCTTGGCATTTAAAGCCAGGGTAGTGGTACCTGGGAAGAGGATATAGAACAGGAGGCAAAGAGCAGGGCAGGGGTGAGGCTGAGGAACAAGAGCCTTCCAGAGCACGGGCGCAGGAGGAAGCACCTGGATTGAGAGAGAGGGCTCAGGAGAATGTGGGGGCCTAGGAACTGCCCTCCCCTTCCTTGCCTGGTCCAAGGACCACCCTTGTGCTTGGGGGATGCAGCTCTCAGAAGAGGGCTGCCAGGGTGGACAGGGACAGTACAATGAGAACGAGAGATTGGTAAGGATGTTCTTACAAAGTCAGCAGGTCTTTGCAGTGGTTTGCTGCCAGAGCTGGGCAAAGGCATTTCTGAGCTGTGCATGTGGCACAATCCCATGTCCTCGTGCTTCTTGCCCAGCCATCTCCAACGTCTGCACCCTCCACAGCCTGGTCCACTACTGCAGAGGTCCCCAACTCATTGCCGGACCCAACAACATGCAGGCTGTTTTGTTTTCACACACAGAACTTTAACATTTTGAATCAGTCATCAGCTTGAAAAAGTGTAAGATTTCAAGAACAACAATAACAACTGGATTTGGGGGTTGAAAAATCAGAAGATATGGCAACCCTGAGGCCACCACCCAGCTTGGGAACAAGGCAGGAGTTGAGTTCAGGTGGGCTTTGCACACTCTAGTTTGCCCTCGTCCCCACCACTCCCTGTGGTCTCCAGCACCGATTCTGAGCGCTGGTTGCCATTTGTCACCTGTGCACACCATTAGCTCTGTCCCTTTGTGTAACCTGGGACATCCCACAGCAGTCATGACCACTGCCAAGTAGCCTCTGGCTTATAGGAAGATTTATTCATGATGTTAAGGACATAAATATGAGCATGGAGGTGAGATGACACCTTTTATTTTTTAATTCCTCTTATTGGGATTTAATTGGCACTATACAATGCACTCATTTTAAGTGGTGAGTTTTGACAAATGTACACAGCTGTGTAACCCTCATCACAATCAAGATATAGAACATTTCCTTCACCCTCATCATAATCAAGACACACAACAGTCCATTTAGCGATTTCGCAGTCAATCCCCAGTTCCTTTCCCATATAGCCCCCCTGGGCCATCTGCTTTCTGCAGGAGGCTGTATTGTTGCTCACATCAGTAGTTTGTTCCTTTTTATTGCTAAGTAGTATTCCATTGTATGAGTACACCACAGTTGTTTATTTAATTTAAAATTTTATTTTGAAATAATTTCAAACGTACAAGATAGTTGCAAAAATAATACAAAACTCATACAGAGAAATCCAATGTACCCACCTCCAAATATCCACCAATTTTAATATTTTACCACATTTGCCCTATCATTTTATCCATCAGTCTGTCATCTATCTATGCATTTATCTATTTTCAGAACATTTGAGAGTATATGTTGTATACATCATGATCCTTGAATACAAATACTTCCATGTATATTTCTTAAGAACCAAGGATATCTAATTATGTAAACACCTTAAGTACAGTTATCAAGTTCAAAATATTTAACACTGATATAAAGCTTACAGTCTGTATTTCAGTTTTTTCATAAGTCACAAAAATGTCCTCTTGAGCCTTTTCTCCTCCATTATGAGATCCTGTTCAGGATCATGTTTTGAAATTAATTGTCATTGTCTCTTTAGTTGTTTTTTGTTAACTGCAGAAACATTTATACAGCATAAACAATCCCATCTCAACCCCCCACAAACATACCATTCAAGGGGATTAATCACATTAACAAAGTTGCGCTACCATCACCACCATCCATTACCTGAACTTTCCCGTCACCCCAAACACTGCACCCATTATGCAACAACTCCCCATTCCCTCTCCCTGCTGCCCGTTTCTATGCATTTGCATATTCTAGGTATTTCATGTAAGTGGGATCTACAATATTTTTCCTTTTATTCCTGACATTTCAAATAACATGACGTCTACAGGGTTCACCCATGTATGATAGCATTTATCAGAAAATCATTCTTCTTTAAGGTTAATATTCCATGTGTGTACATTGCACATGGTGTTAATCTATCCATCTGCCGATGGACATTTGGATTGCTTTCACCTTTTGACTATTGTGAATAGAGGTGCTAGGTACACTGGTGTACAAATATCTGTCAGAGTCCCTGCATTCAATTTTGGAATACCTAGAACTGGGATTTCTATACAGTAAATAAATTCTGTATTTAACTTTTTGGCAACTGGCCAGATGGTTTTCACAGTGGCTGTACCATTTGTTATTCCTACCAACAATGTATGATGGTTCCTATTTCTCTACATCCTCAGCAACACTTGATATTTTCCAATTATTAATAATAGCCATTGAAGTGGCTGTGAAGTGGTATCTCATTGTGTGTTTGATTTGCATTTCCTTAATGCCTAATGATATTGAACATCCTTCATGTGCTTATTGGCCATTTGTATATGTTCTTTGGTGAAATGTTATTCACCTTTTAGTCATTATTTAATTGGGTTGTTGGTCGTTTCTTGTTGAGTTGTAGGAGTTCTTTATATATTCTGGATATTAAACCCTTATCGGTTATATGGTGTCCGGATATTTTCTCCCATTCTGTTGGTTTTTCAATCCATTTTCTTGTTGACGGACACCTGGGCCATTTCCAGTTTGGGCTATTTTTATTAAAGGTGCTATGTGTACAAGACTTTGTATGGACTTCAGCTCTCGTTACTTCTGAGTCCTACCAAGGATGGCATTGCCAGTACGGTGAAGGGATGCCCCCAAAGCACCATGCACGTTGCTCCAAGTCTCGCCAAGACTGCGCTGATTCCTCACTGGGTTGGTCAGCATTGACTCTTGCAGGATTGTCCTTCCTTTAGCTCACACTTGCTGATGGGTTCAGCTCACCCTGCGGCCATCGTTCTGCTTACATCTTCTCTAGCTGAACTTCTTTGATTTGCAACAAATAATTTGATTGTTTTCCAAAGGACAGGCAACAAGGAGTTATTTTATTGCTAGAGGCCACTTGAGAGTGGAAAAGATGAGGGTTGTGTTCTAAGCAGAGAGAACCGTTAGAAAGCAATCTTATAAAAGGGAGGTGGGGGCATCAAAAAAGGGCAGCAGCCAGCAGCAAAGCCCTACTTGAGTA
Organism: Choloepus didactylus; assembly: GCF_015220235.1. NCBI lineage: Eukaryota > Metazoa > Chordata > Mammalia > Pilosa > Megalonychidae > Choloepus > Choloepus didactylus. Next base: position 19,617,423 of record NC_051333.1, read on the forward strand.
CATTGACTATAAGGAGTAAATTAGATATCTGGGAACACATTTCCTCATCTTCATACAGGCATTGTGTGCATTTTGATGACTCCATGGGCCAGAAGCCAGGGTGGCCCTACAGTTTCCAAGAACAGAAACAGGGCCAAGCACTTTCCCCAGACCACATCGCTCATGACCGCACCCCACTCATTCAGCCCTCTCCTGTTTCCATGTGCCTGACATCCCACAGTGAGCACTGGAATCTTTATCAGTAACGGGAGGAGAGCCTGCACTCGAGACTGTCGGTCAGATGATGTTTGACCTTCTGTCCCGTAATGCAAAGTCCCTGCAGCACCAGCCAGTCAGCTCTCATAAGGCCCCTTCTGAATGAGGGGAGTCCTGACATCTTGGTGCCAGAGATACTATCCAGAACCATAAGAAATCTCCACTGAGTGTAGCCGTAATAGAGGTAAATGAAAGGTAAATGAGAGGTAAATGAAAGGTTAATACAAGCAGTTGTAAATGTAGTCTGATCCCTTAGAGAGACAATGCAATTGGCTACAAATTAGAAAATGTTTGTCCAACAGTGACTCAACCATACATTTATTAATAACAACTTTGGAGGTAGGTGGTCCCAGATCAACAGTGTTACCAAAGACAATCAACATTTCTCTGTCACCTTTAGTCTGTTAGCTTTATTTCTTGAGTTTGGGGCTTTATGGCCCCAAAATGTCTGCTGCAGTTCTTAGCATCACTTCCTCATGTGAAAACTTCTAAGCCGTGTAAAGAAAACTCAGGAACGAAGAGAATAGTTACTCATACATCTATGTCTTTTATAGTGGAGAAAAATCTTCCCCAGAGACCCCCTTAGAAATCTAATTATCCTAAATTGGCCAGATTTGGTGACCTGTCCATCCTGAGACCGGTAACCAGTAAAGGGGTTCAAAATTTTCATGATTGGTACCAGTCATGATTCAAATCCCAGGGCTGCCATAGGGAATGATAATCACTTGTAGGGAATGCACTCATTGATTTGGTTGTCTTATTGTAACTTTCAAGGCTAAAGTCGATCAATTCACACACATACCTGCTCCTCTTCAAAAAATATTTCTGACCCTGTTCTCCGTTCTGCAACATTTTCTCTCCCCGGGTTGCACACCTGCTTAATGTGTGAATTCTGCCCAGTCCCCATTTCCTCCAGTGTTTTTCAGTGTCCATCCCTCTATCCCAGCCTTTCCCTGGATGTGATCCTGAATGCTTGTCTCTAATACAGACTGGCACTTTGATACATTGAGCTGGTTCCACCTGGATAGTTTTCAGAATTATTCTCAAAGGGAGGTTGGCAGGATTTCCACAGACATTATGAAGTTTTAGGGACCTCAACTACCTTTATCTCTTGGGGCTTTTGTAATAATAATTATTGTCAGGAGAGGAAGGTCAAAAGATGAGCACTTTCTCACACGTTTTCATTCTCTTTGGTTCCAACCCCCCCCCCCCCCCCAAATCTGGGTCTCACCTCCAGTTCTCCTCTTCCAGGATCTAAGTTCTGACTTGCCTTCCATGCATCTTTCTTCTGTTGTTGATGCTTTGCTTCCTCCCGTAGGATGATTCTTGAAATTGTTCTGCAGATTCCTGGTTTTTTTCTGCTCTTCACCTGCCTTCCATCGTCCCCTGACCTTTGACCTGGTTTAGTATTTGCTTCCCTGCCAGGATTCAGTTGAAGCAGATCGCTTTCCTGATTTGCATCACACCTTCCCTTGACCCACCAGGAAGGTGTACAGACTGAGAGGCTGCTTCCTGAGCTGTCCAAAGTCTCCATTTGATGAGAATGTTCAACTCACTAAAACACCTCTGGTCAGCCTCTCCTCCTCTCCCCTTCCTCCCCTCCCCCTGTATCCCAAATCCACTTTATTGGACACTGAACTAGCATGCAGGGCTTTTACAACTGACTGTCTTCTCTCAAATTGAATTGCCTTAGCCAATTGTAAATGACTTTTTGGGTAGCATCTCTTGATTTCTGGTATCCTGAATATTTAAAACTTCTGGTCTCCTCACCCTTCCTCTGTAACTAACTTAGCCTTGTCCCATGTCACAGAGAATCTGCGTCAGCAATACATCAATTCTACTCTTTTTCCGTCCTGTCCTTCTTCTGGACTATGTTATCCCAGATTTTGAGGAAGGAAAATCCTTCTTTCTAGGCTAGACAGAAATGTTCCTCCTATACCATGGAAATCAATTAGTTCCTCATGTGAATCTTTGCAAACTTTTTCTTAATTTATCAAAATTCTCTACTGCTGAGAGGCCTTGTTCTCTTAAATCACAGACAGTTATAAACTTTGCTGTTTGAAATAATGTTGGTAAGAATAGGTAGAGAATCAGTGTTTAGCTGATACTGAGTGCCTTTTGGGGTCCTCTGTGGGTCAGATGCCCAAAGGCTGGTTCTCATCTGTGGCTATGTCTATGCCCTTTTGGTCTCTGTGTTGTGAGATCCAACCCAACAAACCCTGGTTTGATGCCCTCCAGCAGCCCAGGATGTCCGCCTTTACAGTGGTCCCCTCACCCGTGAGACACTCACACTCGCATGATCTCCATGACTCCCACTCCACTCATGCCCCCGACCCTCTGCCTTCTCCCCTCCCTGCTCAGATAGACACAGGACAAGTCACAGAAACACATCTTCCTCTCTTCATGAGCTCTGCCTCTCTCTGAGAGCTCCTTTCCCTTGGCCTCAGGGACATATGGAAAGAGCCGTATTACTCCCCTCATCATCCCCTGACATTTGTCCCAGCTTCTTATGACTTTTCATCCTCCCCACCTCCCTCTTCTTTTGCTCCTCCAGATTGCGGTGGGGGTAGTGCTGGGTGATGGCTGAGATTGAAAAGCGACTTAACTTGCCGCTGATTCCTGTTAATAAATCCTGGGAGGTAGGGTGGGGGGTGGGGGCAGTAAGACTCCTGCTCTTACTGTTTTCAATTCCTGTTTGTCCTTTGATTTGGATCCTTGTTACCAATTTGGGGATCACAGGAAACGTTCCCTGTGACACCCCATTTCATCACCCTTCTTCCCTTTCTGAAGAAAGGCCCAGGTTAGTATCAACTTCTTATTAACCACCAGGGCCCAGTGCCTTGGGACACATAGATGAGCTGTAGGACAGTTCATGCATCATCTCTCCACACAGATGGGGTCTCTGTCTTTCTGCCTGAAACCAACACCCACAGCCCTCATTCATTCACCCTGTCACCTGAACCTCAGGGAGCAGGCAGATGTTAAAGACATTAGTAGACTTGTGAAATGGCTGAAGTTCTCAGCTCAGCCGTCTGCCATAGAAGCTGTTCCATAAATGTTTATGAAAGCAGGTGACTGAGCACACCTAGGTGCCAGGCTCTCTGATTTTCTTATAGGGCATGGTGGGTCCTTGCCAGCTGTTTCGCATGTACCAGTGGAAAAGGAAAACTTCCTAAATGACCACATTTTGGTAAAAATATCTCCTAAGAACATACGTCTAGTTGGTAGAACCCTAAACTAAATGACACTCACTGGTGATCCTCATTTATTTTTTCAGAAGGGTTTCTTTCCTGGGAAGAGGTCACACCAACAGATAGTCGATCTCCTAGTTCTGTCTCATCCTGAACTGCTGACGTTATGTGCTGGTCAGATGGCCTCACTGACTGGACATTTGAAGGGCTCAGGTCAGGGTGGGTGATACGCAGCTGAATGCAGAACAGCAGAGTGGACTGGGAGCCTGGGCTTCAGAGCCAAGTAACCCCAGCCTCAAGTCCTGCTTCTGTCCTCACCTCTCTGTGCCTGGTTCCTGGTCTGTAAAATGGGGATAATTATAATACCTACCATACTGCTATCTAGAGGTCAAGAGAAGGTCATGCATCAGGCTATCTACTTCAGGTAGGTTAGCTATTATTTTTATTCCATCCCGCCCAGATCCTCTCACATGGTCTCGGCATCTTGTCATTTAGTCCTTTTCCTGCAAAGCCAGCTCTTTTATCCTCCTATCCACCAATTCTACTTGACCCACATACACCAGAAGAAAAATAGGAGAATGAGGAAAGACTGCCCCTTTTGATTGCTAACAAATTTATTTGGGTAATTTTTCTTCTGACATTTTACATAAATGTCCCTGAATATCTGAATAGATTGAGCACAGCCACTTCGTAGAAAAATCCCCAAAGAGCAGGATGCCCCTTCATCCCCGGATCCTGAGACGGCTGCCAGCACTGAGCGCACAGTCCTGCCGGGTAGAGCTGCTAGGAGGTGTGGGTCCTTCTCCTCCACAGTCAAAAGCCACAGGCAAATCCCTTGGACCCTAGTCACAGCTCTTAGCTCCTCCCTTACCCTCAGGAGTCCATAGAAAGTGACCTGCAGTCATGGGGAACTCATTCCATCCTGTTCCATATCTCAGAGAGTCCACTACTTTTCTTCTCATTAGACAGCTCCTGAAACTGACCCTCTCCTCCATTCTCCACCTTCATTTCCACACTGCTCCCAGCCTCCCAGATCAACAGGCCTCAGCCACCCTCCTCAGCAGCCCATGAAAGTCTGCTTGGAACTCAGATGACGAGAAATAGTAGACAAGGGGGTCAACACAGGAATTTAGGGTGTTGAGGAGCAGCACTTAACTTCTCCAGGATGGACTTTTGCCCTGGATGAAACCCACGACATGAGACATACTGAAGGGCCCAAAGCAGACAAGGAAGTTGAGCAGCGTGGCTGTTACAAGCCCTGCCACCCTCTTCCGCCAGCAATGGCTGGCTCCCCTGCCAAGGATCCACACCAGCTGGCTGTAGCAGTAGCAGGTGATGAGCAGGGGCACCCCCAAAAAGGACCACAGCCATCTCTAGCCGGACAGGCAGCAGAATGGCCAGCTGCTCCTTCTGGAACACCAGGTAGCAGGTTGCATTGGCACTAGGTCTGTGAGCGGAGCCCCCTGAGAATTTGGTGATGTAGACCATGCTGCAGACCCCACTCACCAGACCGGCCTGTCTCGGTCGTGGCCGGGCCTTGTACCACACTGGGTAGGCCACGCTCAGGAAGCGCTCAATGCTCAGAGCTGCCAGGAAGAGGGAGGTGAGATAGATGGTGGTGAAGAAGAGGAATCTGCAGAAGGGGCAGAGGAAGAAGCGCATGGTCCAGCGCATGGCACTGCCCGCCTCCACCATGCGGATCGGCAGGAAGATCAGCAGGAGCAGGTCAGAGAGGGTCAGATTGAGCAGGAGCACGTCCACGGCCACCGGGCGGCGACGGAGTTTGCCCACAAAGATCACCAGGACCACCAGGTTGAGGGGCAGCCCCACGAGGAAGGTGAAGAGGTACACGGAGAAGTAGAGCCAGTGATGGCCGGGAGAGAAGGACTGGTCCAGGTCTGTACCCATGGTGGTGGCCACTGGCGGGAGAGAGAGACAGAGTCGGGGTCTGCCAGGGGCCTTCCTGCCCCTCGCCAGCTGCGTCTCATCTTTGAGCAGGAACATTGCCTCAAGCCCCAGCTTGTCCCGATTCTTTTCCCGGCAGAGTCTGCCTGCCCCATTCCCTGTCTGCCATGCCTTCCCTCCGCATAGAAAGCCCCGAGGTGCCAGTCCCAATCACTTGTCCACTCCTTATACCTTCCTGCAGGCCCCACGCTCATCTGCTTATTTGAGAGCCCAGGTGCTCTGGCACACAACACCTTGCCAACTCCTCCAGAGGAAGTGTGGTGAGCTGTTTATCTGGCAGAACTGATAAAGGCCTGGCAGTGCCCGTGATGTCACTCACTGTTTTTCCATAGCAGAAGGTTTGCTCTGTTGCCAGAGCTGGGTCGATTTGCAAAAAGAGGAACTACTGTGTCCTGTTCCTTGGGCAGCCCAGATGGAAAGCCTGAACCAGGCCTGAGCAGACCTTGCCTCCCCGCCCTGATGCTGCTCTCGAATGGCAGTCCTCCAGATTGCCTTGTAAGGGAGTGCAGTGCCGTGGTGGGGAGGGTGGGCTCTGCAGCTACAAGGCCTGGGCTCAATGCTGACTGCGTCACTCCCTCACTGGGTGGTTTGGGCTAGTGACTTAAGCACTCTGTGTCTCAGTTTCTGAGGGGATAATCTGAAAGGGTTGTTGTGTAGATTAAACATTAAACTATATCTCTTGGTTAGAATGGAACTTGGCACAGGGTGAGCACTCAACTGATGGTACCCTCCATTGTCCCAGAAACTGATGTGGGCTTGTCTCTAGAATTATGATATTACTACTGCTACTGTAATGATTTTGCTACTACTACAACATAACTAGTGCTACAACCACTGCTAGTGCTACAACTGCTGCTACTACAACTATTACTTCAAAAACTTCTGCTGATATTAGTATCACTAATACTGCAACTACTACCACAGCTTCTACAACTACTACTACAACTACAGCTACTACTATTACCACTACTTCTACTACAACTACTATTTCTACAACAACTGTTACTACCACTGTTGCAACTAAAATCACTGCAACTACTACTACTACTAATAATAATGTAGCCGTGATGCTTGCAGCTAGCTTTTTCTGCCACGTCTTCCATATCCCTCTGCTGGGCAGGGATCACCATTATGCCGGGCTGTCCTTGAGTCTCAGAGTAGGGAAGTGACTTGCTCCAGGTGGTAATGATGTTAAGCATCACCACCAGGATTCAAATCCAAGTTCTGTTCAGCTTCAGTGGTAAATTATGTATTCATTCCCTATACTTAATGTAGCAGAATGAAATACCATTTCCCACTCATTAGAATGGTCCCGAGCAAATTGTCATACTATAACAAGTGTTGGAGAGATGTGGAGAAATTGGAACACTCATAAACTGCTGATGTGGATAGAAAATGGTGCAGCCACTTTGGAAATCAGTTTGTTAGTCTCTTAAATGTTAAATATGAATTTACCATGGGACCCAGCAATTCAACTCTACATGTCTCCCTGAGAGCCATGAAAACGTATGTCCACCGAAAGATTTGCTTGCTAATGTTCATAGTAGCATCGTTCAGAGCTGTCAATAAATGGAAACACCAACTGGTGGTCCATCAACTGGAGAATGTATAAACAAAATATGGTGTATGTATATAATGGAAATCTATTCAGCAATACATAGGAAAGAAACACTAAGTGCTACAACAAGGATGAACTTGGAAAATACTATGCTAATTAAACACTGCCAGACATGAAAGTCTACATATTGCATGATTGCATTTATATAAAATGTCCAGAAAAGGCAAATCTACAAATTTGTGTAGATTAGTGGTTCCTGGAGCTGGGGATGGAAATGGAGATTAACTGTAATCAAGCATGAGGGATCTTATTGCAGTCATGAAAGTGTCTTAAAACTGGATTTTTCTGATGGTTGCACAAATAAGTAAATTTTAGTAAAAATCATTAAACTGCACCCTTAAAATGGATGGATTTCATGGTATATAAAGTTATACCTCAGTTAAGTTGTTAAAAATATGACAGTGAACCATACAAAGTTTCTGTCTTCACGGTGCTTACCTTTGGGGTACTGGGGGTTGGGGATTGAGTGCAGAGAGGATAATAAAGGCTCCAGTAATTCGAGACAAAGAGCCAGTGAAGAAAACACTGTCGGCAGAGGATTCCCAGTGCCGGACATCACGAGCTGGGGACCTGAAGGTAGGGACAGTGCCCAAGGGGGTCAGGAGAGGTGACCAAGGGCCAGGGCGATCAGCAGGGCCTCAGGGGCCCCGGGAGGAACTGCAGACTCCCCTGAGTGGGAGGAGACAGGAGTGACTGGAGAAGTGTGGGAGCACCCGGAAGTGGGTGGTCCAGAGCAGTGGGAATGATGAGTAATCCCTGGCACGATGGGAGGGGCAGTGGGGCTGACTGGGGCTGGTGGTTTTCTTTCACCGAAACTCCCTAGTGTCAACAGGGGCAAAGCTAGCTTCTGCTCTGTGGAGCCTGGAGCAAGTTACTTAACTTCCTTGGCCTGTCTGTTTCCATATTTGTAAAGTAAGGGTAGTAAAATTTCCTTTGTTTGTAATGCTACATTTCACATCTCAAAATGCTTAAAATTCAAAAGTATGAAAAACAAGTATAATCTTTGTTTCTGAGCACACAGAGTACAAAGATGTAATTTGTTTAAAGAACAACATCATAGAGAGGGAAAGGGACAGTGTGTGTGTGGGCTATAATGAAGTGAAGTTGGAATCAATACAGACTAAATGGTAATAGATTTAAGGTGCTAAATGTAAATCTTGTGGTAACCATTAAAATGTCTAAAAAGTCTACTCAAAAGGAAAGGTTAAGTGAGTCACAACGGCTTATTTGAAAACGTCATCAAAATAAAAGAGGATGGCAGTAATGGAGTAAAGGAGACAAAGAAAGGTATAAGACTTACAAAAAACCATTTGCAAAATGGCAGAAGTACGTCTTACCTTATCAGTTATTACCTTAAATATAAATGAATTGGGTCTGCAATCAAAGAGCAAAGATTTGTAGAATGGATGAAAAACCATAATCCAACTATATGCCTTTTACGAGAGAGCCATCTTAGATCCATAGCTACAAACAGGTTAAAAATTGAAGGATGGAAAAAAATATTTCATGCAAATAAGAACCTTAAGAGAACTGGTGTGGCTATTTTAATATCAGAAAAAGGAGACTTTAATGTAAAACTATTATAGGAAACAAAGAAGGACATTACGTACCGATAAAAGGGTCAAATCAAGGAGAAGATTTAACAACATAAGGAGATATGAACCCAACAACAGGTTTCATAATATATTAAGCAAACATTGACATGATTGAGTGGAGAAATAGACACATCTACAGTATAGTTGGAGATTTCCATACACCACATTTGCTACTGGTTAGAGCATCTAAACAGATCAATAAAGAAATAGGGGATCTAAACAACACTGTAAACCAACTAAACCTAACAGACATATATAGAACACTCCTCCGATCAACAGCAGAATTCACTTTCTTTTCAAGTGCACCCTGATGGTGCTCCAAAATATACCATATGCTAGGACACAAGAGAAGTTCCAGTAAATTTTAAAATGTTGAGATCATACAGAATAACTTTTCTGACCACAATGGAATAAAGCTAGAAATCAATAGGAGAAGGAAAACTGGAATATTTACAAATATGTGGAAATTATACAGCATACTCTTAAACAACAAGGTTAAACAAGAAATTGGAAGAAAAATGTGAAAATACTTAGAAATGAATAAAAACAAAGATACAGTGTACCAAAACTTATGGAATGCAGATAAATCAGTGTTCAGAGGGAAATTTAAAGCTATGAATTGTTTACATTAAAAGAAAGAAGAAATATTTCAAATTAGTAACCTAATGTTACATCTGGAGGAACTTGAAAAAGAAGAGCAAAATATACTCAAAGTCAGCAGAATTTTAAAAATAATTAAGATCAGAGCAGAGATAAATAAAGAAAAACATGTTATTCAGAGAATAAACAAAACAAAAAGTTGGTTATTTGAGAAAAATCAATAAGATTCCCAAAACTTTAACTAGAATGACCAAAAAAAAAAAAAAAAAAAAAGGGGAAAATATGCAAAGAACTAAAATCAGAAAGGAAAATGCTGATACCACTACTGACCTTATGAAACAGAAAGGATTATAAGAGAATATTTTGAGCAATTGTATGCCAACAAATTAGATAAAATAGAAGAAATGGAAAAATTCCTAGAAACACACGTTACCCAAATTGACTCAAGAAGAAATAGAGAACTTCAGCAATTATATAACAACTACAAATTTGATTCAATAATCAAAAACCTCCCTCCACAGAAAAGTCCTGTACTAGATGGCTTCATTGTAGAGTTCTTTGAAACATTCAAACAAGAATTAACACTAATCCTTCTCAAATTCTTCAAAAGAGAAAACTAATTCCAAAGTAAGCAGAAGGAAGGATATAACAAATGTCAGAGCAGAGATAAATGAAATAGAAAATTTTATAAGGAATAATGAAATTAGCAAAACCAAAAGGTGGTTCTTTAAAACATCAATGAAATCAACAAACATTTAGTCAGACTAACAAAAATAAATAAATAAATAAAAAGAGAGAGAGAGGACACAAATAACCAAGATCAGATATGAAAGAAGGGACATTATTAATGACCCCACAGAAATAAAACAATTATAAGAGGATACTATGGACAATTGTATGCCAACAAATTAGGTAACCTAGCTGAAATGAACAAATTCCTAGAAACACACAAACTACCTACCTACACTGACTTTGAAGAAATAGAAGATCTCAACAGACAAATAACAAGTAAATAGATTGAATCAGTGGTCAAAAAATCCCAATAAAGGAAAGCAGAGGACCGCATGGCTCCACAGGTGAATCATATCAAACATTCCAAGGAGAATTCACACCCATCATAATCAAACGCTTACAAAAACTGAAGGAGAGAGAACACTCCCTAACTCATTCTGTGAGGCCAACATCCTTATCACCGACAAGAAAAGAAAATTACCAAACAGTATATCTTATGGTATATGTAAAAATCATCAACAAAATACTAGCGATCTGAATCCAACAGCACATTAAAGGCAATATATACCATGATTAAGTGAAATTTATCCTAGGTATGCAAGGGTGGTTAAATATAAGAAAATCAATTAATATATTATACCTGTTAACAGAATGAAGGGAAAAAAACATATGGTTATTTCAGTTGACACAGAAAAGGCATTTCAGAAAATCCAGAACGCCTTTTGATAAAAACACTTAGAAAACTAGGAATAGAAGGAAACTTCCTCAGCATTATACAGGGCATATATGAAAAGCTCACTGCTAACATCAAACCCAAAGGTAAAAGACTGAAAGCTTTCCCCCTAAGATCAGGAACAAGACAAGGATGCCCACTGTCACCACTGTTATTCAACGTTGTACTAGAAGTTCTAACTAGAGCAATTAGGAAGAGAAAGAAATTAAAGCCATCCAAATTGGAAAGGAAGAAGTAAAACTTCCCTCCCTATTTGCAGATGACTTGAACCTATACACAGAAAACCCTGAAAAATCCACAACCAAGCTACTAGAATTAGTAAATGAATTCAGTAAAGTGGAGTACAAGATCAACATCTGAAAACGAGTAGTGTTTCTATACACTATAAAAGAACAATCTGAAGAAGAAATCAATAAAAAATTCCATTTACAATAGCAAGTAAAGGAGCAAAATATCTGGGAATACATCTAACCAAGGATGCAAAGGACCTGTATACAAGAAAACTACAAAACATTGCTAAAGAACTTAAAGAAGACCTAAATAAAGACAAGGACATTCCATGCTCATGAATTGGGAGATGAAATATTGTCAAGATGTCAATTCTACCCAAAACAATTTACAGATTCAACACTTCCCAATCAAAATTCCAACATCCATCTTTGCACAAATGTGTAACCCAATCATCAGATTTATATGGAAGGGTAAGAGGCCACGGATAGTCAAAACCATCTTGAAAATGAAGAATGAATTTAAGGATTCATGCTTCCCAGTTGTAAAACTTATTACAAAACTCCAGTAATCAAAATAGCATGGTAGTGGCACAATAACAGATATATAGACTAGTGGAACTGAACTGAGAATTCAGAAATCAACCCTCACATCTATGGCCAAATGATTTTTTTTCACTTTGGCCATATTTTATTGATTACAAGTAAGTCACCAAGTCCAGTCCATACCCAAGGAAGGGATTATACAAAGATATGTATCCATAGCAGTGTTCCTTGGAAGCTATTTCGAGGCTGCCCACCACATAAGCTAAATTGAGACACTTGATCTGATTATAAATATAAAGGGAAGCCACTTGAGGGTTTTTGTTTGTTTGTTTTTTATGATTTAACAAGTAGTTGTATAGAAAATTTTCAAGAATGTTATGGGTTACTGTACCGTAGTTTCAGTTATTTCCTTATTGTGACATATAACATATACACAAAAAGGTGATAAACTTCATGTTACAATTTATCAAGAAGCTATATAGCAAATTTCAAAGAATGTTACTGGTTACAGTACCACCATTTCAGTTCTTTCCTTCTAGCTATTCTAATATCCTAGCAAATAAGAAAAAGATAATTATATAGAGATTGAGTATTCATAATCGTTTGTTAAATTCCATCTTGTCTGTTGTGACCCCTTCCTCTATTTAATCACTTTTCCGATTTTCAGGGATGTCTAGGCGGTGACCACCCTATCTTGTTCATATGGCCAACTCATTTTTTAAAATTGTTTTATTGAGATATATTCTCATACCCTACAATCATCTGCAGTGCATAATCAGTTGTTGAAAGTACCATCATATTGTTGTGCATTCATCACCAAAATCAATTTTTGAACATTTTCATTACTCCAAAAATAAAATAAAATAAAATAAAATAGTAAAAAAATAAAAACAAGAATGAAACTACAAGTAAAGAAGAACACCCAAAACATCCCTTCCCCCATCCCCCCTATTATTCATTTACTTTCTGTTCCCCTTTTTCTACTCAGTCAACCGTGTAAGCTACATAGTTATACAATCATCTTCAAAAATCAAGGCTACTGGCTTGCAGTTCAGCAGTTTTAGGTATTTCCTTCTAGCTTTTCCAATACACTAAAAACTAAAAAGGGATATCTATATAACACATAAGATTAACCTCCAGAACGTCCTCGTGATGCTATTTGAAATCTCTCAGCCACTGAAACTTTATTTTGTTTCATTTCTCTTCCCCCTTTTGGTCAGGAAGTCTTTCTCAATCCTATGATGCTGGGTCCAGGTTCATCTCCAGGTTATGTCCCGTATTGCCAGGGAGATTTACACCTCTTGGAGTCACGTCCCACATAGCGGGGAAGGGCAGTGAGTTTACCTGCCGAGTAGGCTTAGAGAGGCCACATCTGAGCAAGAAAAGAGGCTCTCTGGGGTGACTCTTAGGCACAATTATAAGTAAGCTTAGCCTCTCCTTTGCAGTAATGAGCTTCATAAGGCAAGACCCAAGATTGAGGGCTCAGCTTTCTCAATTTGTAGGCCCCAATACTTGTGAGAATATCATAATTCCCCAGGTGGGGAAGTTTAATATTTCCACATTTTTCACCAATACCTCAGAGGTGCTTTGCAAATACAGTTTAATTCTCTGGACCAACTGATTTTTTCCCCAATTATTCTTTTTTTAATTAAATTCAGTTTTATTGAGATATATTCACATACCCTACAATCATCCATGGTGTACAGTCAACTGTTCTTAGTACCATCATGTAGTTGTGCACTCATCATCCCAATCTATTTTTGAACATTTTCCTTATACGAGAAAGAATAAGAATAAAAATTTAAAGTAAAAAAGAGCACCCAAATCATCCCCCCATCCTACCCTATTTTTCATTTAGTTGTTGTCCCCCTTTATCTATTCATCCATCTATACACTGGATAAAGGAAGTGTGATCCACAAGGTTTTCGCAATCATACTGTCACCCCTTGTAAGCTACTTTGTTATATAATCATCTTCAAGAGTCAAGGCTACTGGGTTGAAATTTGATAGTTTCAAGTATTTACTTCTAGCTATTCCAATATATTAAATACTAAAATGGTTATTGATACAGTGTGTAAGAATGTCCACCAGAGTGACCTCTCGACTCCATTTGAAATCTCTCAGCCAGTGAAACTTTATATCGTTTCATTTCACATCCCCCTTTTGGTCAAGAAGATGTCCTCAATCCCATGATGCCATGTACCGATTCATCCCCAGGAGTCATATCCTGCATTGCCAGGGAAGTTTACACCCCTGGGAATCAGGTTCCGGGCCAACTGATTTTTGACAAGAGTTCCAAGTCCACTCATTTTGGAAATGATAGTCTCTTCAACAAATGGTGCTGGGAAAACTGTATGTCCATATGCAAAAGTATGAAGGTGGTCCCTACCTCACACCATATACAAAAGTCATCTCAAAATGGAGCAAAGATGTAAATACAAGAAACAAAAGTATAAAACTATTAGAAGAAAACATTGGGAAGCATCTTTAGAACTTTGTATTAGGCAATGGTTTCCTAGACCTTATACCCAAAGAACAGGCAACAAAAGAAAAAAAAAATAGATCAGTGGGACCTCATCAAAATTAAAAGTTTTGTGCATTAAAGGACCTAATCATGAAAGTAAAAAGATGTCCAACAGAATGGAAAAAAATATTTGGGAACCACATATCCAATAAAGGTTTAAATCCAGAGTATATAAAGAAATCTTACAACTCAACCACAAAAAGACACAACCCAATAAAAAAAGGGCAAAAGATTTGAATACACATTTCTCCAAGGAAGATATACAAATGGCCAAAAAGCACATGAAAAGATGTTTGACATCATTAGCCCTTACAGAAATGTAAATCAAAACCACAGTGAGATACCATTTCACTCCCACTAGGATGGGTTCTATGAAGAAAAAAAAACAACCTGAAATTTACAAGTGATGGAGGGATGTGGAGAAATAGGAACACTCATTCATTGTTGGTGGGAATGTAAAATGGTGCAACCCCTGTGGAAGACAGTTTGCTGGTTCCTCAGAAAGTTAAATATAGAATTACTATATGATTTAGAAATCCCACTTTTAGGTATGTAAGCAAAAGAAGTGAAAGCAGGGACTTGTACAGATATTTGCACACTGATGTTCTTAATGGCATTCACAATTGCCAAATGATGGAAGCAACCCAAGGGTCCATCAGCTGATGAATGGATAAAGAAAATATGGTATATACATACAATGGAATATTATTCAACCACAAAAAGAAATGACATTCTGATATGTCTGACAACATGGATGAACCTTGAAGACATCATGTTGGGTGCAATAAACCAGATACAAAAGGACAAATGTTGTTTGATCTCACTGACACAGAATAATTAGAATAAGCAAATTCATAGAGGGAGAAACTAAAACATTGGTTACCAGGCGCTAGGGTGGTGTAGGGAATGAAGAATTAATGCTAATATGTGCAGAGTTTCTATCTGGGATGATGGAAAAATTTTGGTAATAGATGGTGGTGATGGTAGCACAACTTAATGAACATAATTAAGAGAACTGTATTATATATTTGAATGTGCTTAACGGGGAAATTTTAGGTTGCATATATGTTACTAGAATAAAATTAAAAAAAAAAAAAACAAAAACCATAGGACTGGACAACACAGGCAGTGAGCCCTAATGTAAACCATGGACTACAGTTATTAGTACAATTATAATAATATTCTTTCATCAGTTGTAACAAAGGTACCACTCTAATGGAAGGTGTTAATAATAGAGGGTAGGAGGCATGGGAACTCTGTATTTTCTGTATGCTTTTTCTATAAACCTACAACTTCTCTAATAAAAAGAATCTTCAAAAGAATATAAGAGAAGTGAACACTTCCTAATTCGTTCCATATGAGAACAGCATTACTCTGATACAAAAGCCTAATAAACACCTCAAAAGAAAATTACAGACAAATTACCTTTATGAATGTAGATGCAAAAATTCTTAACAAAATGCAAGCACACCTAGTCCAACATTATATTTAAAAAATTATCCCAGGAGGCAGCGATGGTTCAACATACAAAAATCAGTCAATGGAAAACATAAATAGAATGAAGGAAAAAAATCACATGATTATCTCAATTGATGCAGAGAAGGTATTTGACAAAATCCAGTACCCTTTCTTGACGAAAACTATCAGGAAGGCGGGAAGAGAGAGACAAGACTTTTTTTTTTTCAAGAGGCTCTAAATTTTTAATAAGCCTGCTACAGAAATAGTTGTAAATCTTCCGATATGTAATTTTGATTGTATATATGCAATCTTCTCCAATATATGTTTTATACATTGTGTTGCACATTGTTTAACTTTTAATATTGTGTTATTGAGATATATTCACACACCCTACAGTCATTCACAGTGTAAAATCAACTACTCACAGTACCATCATATAATTGTGCATTTATCACCAGAATCAACTTTTGAACATTTTTCTTAATCCCCAAAAAACAGCAATAAAAATAAAAGTAAACAAGAACAACCAAAACATTCCATCCCCGCCATCCCACCCCATTTTTCTACACATCTCTCCGTACACTGGACAAAGTGAGTGTGAGCCATGAGGTTTTCACAATCACAGTGTCACACCATGTAAGCTACATAGTTATGCAACATTCTTCAAGAATCAAGGCTACAGGGTTGCACTTCAACAGTTTCAAGTATTTCTTTTAGCTATTCCAATACACTAAAAACTAAAAAGGGATATCTATGTAGTGCATACGAATGCCCTCCAGAGTGACCTTTCAACTCCATTTGAAATCTCTCAGCCACTGAAACTTTGTTTTGTTTCATTTCACTTCCCCCCTTAGGTCTAGAAGATTTTCTCAATCCCACGATGCAATGTCCAGGCTCATCCCCAGGAACCATGTCCCACATTGCCAGAGATAATTATGCCCCTGGGAGTCAAGTCCCACATGGCGGTGGTGGTGGGGGGAGGCGGGACAGTAAATTCACCTGCCACATGGACTTAGAAAGAGAGAGAGAGGGCCACATCTGAGCAATAAAGAGGTTCTGTGGGGGAGACTCTTAGGCACAATTATAAGTAGGCTCAGCGTGAGGGACTTTTTTAATGTGTCAAAGGCATATATTAAAAATGCACAGCTAACATGTTCCTGTTTGCTAGTGCTGCCATTTTGCAAAACACCAGAAATTGATTGGCTTTTATTAAGGGGGTTTATTTGGTTACACAGTTGTAGTCTTAAGGCCATAAAGTGTCTGAGGTAGGGTATCAGCAATTGGGTACCTTCACTGGAGAAGGGCCATTGGTATCCAGAAAACCTCTGTTAGCTAAGAAAGCACATGGTTGGTGTTTGCTTGCTCCTACGTTGCATTTCAGCTCCTCTCTCAGCTCCTGTGCATTCTTCAAAGTGTCCCTCATGGCTGCAGCAGCAAGCTCCTTCTGTCTGAGCTCTTATATAGGGCTCTAGTAAACTAATCAAGGCCCACGCTGAATGGGTAGGGCCACGTCTCCATGGAAATTATCTAATCAGAGTTATCACCTACAGTTGGGTGGGTCACATCTCCATGGAAACAACCTAATCCAAAGGTTCCAACTTAATCAACACTAATTTGTCTGCCCCCACAAGATTGCATCAAAGAACATGGGTTTTTCTGGGGGATATAATATATACAAACCAGTACATAATATATCATACTCAAAGGTGAATTACTAAAAGTTCTTGCTGGAACAATTAGTCAAAGGAAAAAAATAAGTTAGCCACTTTATAAAGTAAGAAGTAAAACTATCTCTATTTCCAAACAGGTGTGCTCTTAATTACAGAAAATCCAAAGGAGTCCACAAGAAATCTATTAGAGTTGGAAATGAGTTGAGCAAAGTAGCAGCATAGAAGATCAACATACAAAGTCAATTATGTTATATTGTGACTATTACTAATACTGCTGAATTGTACACTTGAATGTGGTTAAAAGGAAAATTTTGTGCTCTATATTGGTTACTATAATAAAAAGTTTAAAAAAAATCATTTGCACTCCTATACACTAGCCACGAATAATACAAAGGGGAAATTAGGAAAAAAATTCCATTTACAATAGTATCTAAAAAATTCATTATCTAGGAAAAAGTTTAACAAAATATACAAAAGACTTGTATACTGAAAAATACAAAATCCTATGAAAGAGAAGAAAAAAAAGCTATGGCCACCAATGAATATATGATAATAGCAGAGTATGGAGGAAGGTAAAGCTGTCAACTGGAGCAGTGGGATAAATTTGATTTCATCAAAGTTAAAAACATTGCGCAATGAAAGAAATTATCGAGAAAGAGAAAGCAACCTGCAGAATGGGTGAAAATATTTTCAAACCATATATCAGATAAGGACTTAATACCCAGGATATATAAAGAAATTTAATAATGCAACATCAAAAAGATAAACAACCCAATTAAAAATGGCCAAAGGATTTGAATAGAAATTTCTCCAAAGAAATGTACAAATGGTCAATAAACACAACAAATGGTTTTCAACATCATTAATCATTAGGAAAACACAAATCAATACCACAATGTGGTGTCACTCCACAATCTCAAGGATGGTATTATTTTTTAAAAATAAAGGAAAATTAGAAATGTTGGAGAGGACCTGGAGAAATTGGAACTCTTGAGCATTGGTGGGAATGTAAAATGATGCAGCCACTGTGGAAGACAATATGACTATTCCTAAAAATGTTAAATGCAAGATTACCCTATGGCCCAGTAATGCCACTTTTAGGCATATACCCAAAGAGAGTGAGAAGAGGGTCTCAAACAGATACGTGGACTAATGTTTAAAGCAGCATTATTTACAATTGCCAGAAGGTAGTGTCCTTGTTTGCTAATGCTGCAGAATGCAAAACACCAGAGATGGATAGGCTTTTATAAAATGGGGGGTTATTTCACTACACAGTTACAGTCTTAAGGCCACAAAGCGTCCAAGGCAACACATCAGCAACCGGGCACCTTCACCTGAGGATGGCCAATGGCGTCCGGAAAACCTCTGCTAGCTGGGAAGGCAGCCGGCGTCTGCTCCAAAGCTCCGGCCTCAAAACGGCTTTCTCCCAGGACGTTCCTCTCTAGCAAGCTTGCTCCTCTTCAAAACATCACTCCCAGCTGCACTCAGTTAGTCTCCTCTCTCTGAGTCAGCTCATTTATATGGCTCCACTGATCAAGGCCCACCCTGAATGGGTGGGGCCATGCCTCCATGGGAACATCTCATCAAAATGATCATTACCCACAGCTGAGTGGGGCACATTCCAAGCAAATCTAACCAGCACCAAAAACGTCTGCCCCACACAAGACCACAAAGATAATGGCATTTGGGGGACACAATACACTCAAACCAGCACAGGTAGAAACAGCCCAAGTGTCCATCAACAAATGAAAGGATAAAAGAATGTGGTAATACACTCAATAGTATTTGGCCATAGGAAAAAAATTGAAGTTATCAGATATGCTGCAACATGGAAGACCCTTGAAAACAATAAGCTCAGTGAGATAAGGAAGACTTATAAGGACAAAAATTGTATGTTATCACTTATAGCAGATGATTAGAAATAACAAATTTACAGAGATAGAAAGATTAGGGCAACTATTGTGACCCCGGCGCCCCAGATGGGAAGGAGGCAGGTGGCTGCCCTCCCAGGCTGCACACCCCTAAGAACTCGCATACAGGAACTTGGCTGTATTGTCCTGCCTCAGAGAACAAACATCTATTGCAGGCCTAGCCTGGGTTGCTGCCTTTGAAAGCAAGGGAAGTTGGTAGAATGTCAACCACAGCACAGCATGGAAATTCCAGAGAGGTCTTATTTCAAAGCTTCATAAAGAAACGAACCACATGGACTTCTGCTAGGGAGATTGAACTGGCCTGAGTTTGAGAAGGATAACGTGTGACTAACCAGTAACTAACACCAAGGACGCCAGGTGGCAGAAGGTCTTGTATGAGTGACAACCCTTCCCTGATAACTACATGGATCTACAGTTTCTGGAAGAGCTCCGGAAAAACATCTGTGCTCAGAAATACCAATATTGGGCTGTGGTGTTTGAGTCCAGTGTGGTGATGCAGCAGCTTTGCAGTGTCTGTGTTTTTGTAGTTATCTGATGGTATATGGACGAGGGTCTTCTGGCCCCCTACTGGCTTTTTGGAACTGGCCTGGCTTCTTCATTGGTTGGCTATGTTCTGTTTGATCTCATTGATGAGGTGAAGGGCGGAAGAAGAGTGGGTCGACCCGGTGGGCTGACTTGAAGAGTGCCCTGGTCTTTATTACTTTTATGTATGGTTTTTCACCAGTGCTAAAGACCCTGACAGAATCTGTCAGCACTGACACCATCTATGCCGTGTCAGTCTTCATGCTGTTAGGCCACCTCATCTTCTTCGACTATGGTGCCAATGCTTCCATTGTATCCAGCACACTGTCCTTGAACATGGCCACCTTTGCCTCTGTCTGCCTGGCCTCACGCCTGCCGCGGTCCCTGCATGCCTTCATCATGGTGACATTTGCCATCTGCATTTTTGCCCTGTGGCCCATGTTGCAGAAGAAACTGAAGGCATGTACTCCCCAGAGCTATGTGGGGTTCACACTCCTTTTTGTGTTTTCAGCCTTGGGAGGCTTCAAATTTGAGGGAGAGCTTAAATTTTTCACAGGCAAACAAATGCTGAGAGATTTTGCTAATAAAAGACCTGCCATACTTGAGCTACTAAAGGGAGCCCTACTGACAGAGAAACTAATAAACGAGAGAGAGAGATGGAGAAAGGTTCAGTACTAAAGAGATTCAATATTGGTTCATTAAAGGACAATAAGAGAGAGAGGGAAAAAATATATCTGACAAACATAAACCAAAGAATAGGATGGCTGATTCAAGCAATGCCTTCACAGTAATAATGTTGAATGTAAATGGATTAAACTCCCCAATTGAAAGATATAGATTGGCAGAATGGATCAAAAAATATGAACCATCAATATGTTGCATACAAAAGACTCATCTGAGACACAGGGACACAAAGAAATTGAAAGTAAAAGGATGGAAAAATATATTTCATGCAAGCTACAGCCAAAAGAAAACAGAAATAGCAATATTAATCTCAGATAAAATAGACTTTAAATGCAAGGATGTTATGAGAGACAAAGAAGGCCACTACATACTAATAAAAGGGGCAATTCAACAAGAAGAAATAACAATCATAAATGTTTATACACCCAATCAAGGTGCCACAAAATACATGAGAGAAACACTGGCAAAACTAAAGGAAGCAATTGATGTTTCCACAATAATTGTGGGAGACTTCAACACATCACTCTCTCCTTTAGATAGATCAACCAGACAGAAGACCAATAAGGAAATTGAAAACCTAAACAATCTGATAAATGAATTGGATTTAACAGACATATATAGAACATTACATCCCAAATCACCAGGATACACATTCTTCTCTAGTGCTCATGGAACTTTCTCCAGAATAGTCCATATGCTGGGACATAAAACAAGCCTCAATAAATTTAAAAAAAAAATTGAAATTATTCAAAGCACATTCTCTGACCACAGTGGAATACAATTAGAAGTCAATAACCATCAGAGACTTAGAAAATTCACAAATACTTGGAGGTTAAAGAACACAGTCCTAAACTATCAGTGGGTTAAAGAAGAAATAGAGAAATTCCTACATATATAGAGATGAATGAAAATGAGAACACAACATATCAAAACCTATGAGATGTAGCAAAAGTGATACTGAGGGGGAATTTTATAGTACTAAATGCATACATCACAAAGGAAGAAAGAGCTAAAATTGCGGAACTAATGTAGCAACTGAAGAAGCTACAACATAAACAGCAAACTAATCCTAAAGCAAGTAGAAGAAACTAAGTAACAAAGGTTAAAGCAGAAATAAATGACATAGAGAACAAGAAAACAATAGAGAGAATAAATAACACCAAGAGTTTGTTCTTTGAGAAGATCAACAAGACTGACAAGCCCCTAGCTAGACTGACAAAATCAAAAAGAGAGACCTATATAAACAAAATAATGAGTGAGAAAGGTGACATTACTGCAGATCCTGAAGAAATTTAAAAATTATAAGAGGGTACTATGAACAACCATATGCCAACAAACTGGATAATATAGAGGAAATGAACAATTTCCTGGAAACATATGAACAACCTAGACTGACCAGAGGAGAAATAGAAAACCTCAACCAACCAAACACAAGCAAAGAGATCCAATCAGTCTTCAAAAATCTTCCCACAAATAAATGCCTAGGGCCAGATGGCTTTACAGGGGAATTCTACCAAACTTTCCAAAAAGAACTGACACCAATCTTACTTAAACTCTTTCAAAATGTTGAAGAAAATGGAACACTACCTAACACATTTTATGAAGCTAACATCAATCTAATACCAAAACCAGGCAAAGATGCCACAAAAAAGGAAAACTACAGGCCTATGTCCCTAATGAATACAGATGCAAAAATTCTCAACAAAATACTTGTGAACCAAATGCAAAGACACATTTAAAAAATCATACACCGTGACCAAGTGGGGTTCATTCCAGGCATGCAAGGATGGTTCAACATAAGAAAATCAATCAATGTAATATGATACATAAACAAATCAAAAGAGAAAAATGAAATGATCATCTCAATAGATGCTGAAAAAGCATTAGACAAAATCCAACATCCGTTTTTGATAAAAACACTTCAAAAAGTAGGAATTGAAGGAAACTTCCTCAATATGAAAAGGAGAATATATGAAAAACCCACAGCCAGCATAATACTCAATGGTGAGAGACTCAAAGCCTTCCCTCTAAGATCAGGAACGAGGCAAGGATGCCCACTGTCACCACTGTTCTTCAACATTGTCCTAGCCAGGGCAATCTGGCAAGCAAAGAAATAAAAGGCATCCAAATTGGAAAAGAAGAAGTAAAACTGTCATTATTTGCTGATGATATGATCTTATATCTGGAAAACCCTGAGAAATCAAAAATACAGCTACTAGAGCCAATAAACAAATTTAGCAAAGTAGTGGGACACAAGATTAATGCACATAAGTCAATAATGTTTCTATACGCTAGAATGAATGAAGTGAAGAGACACTCAAGAAAAAGATTCCATTTTCAATAGCAACTAAAAAAATCAAGTACCTAGGAATAAACTTAAACAAAGATGTAAAAGACCTATACAAAGAAAACTACATAACTCTACTAAAAGAAATAGAAAGGGACCATAAAGATGGAAAACTATTCCATGTTCATGGATAGGAAGGCTAAATGTCATTAAGATGTCAATTCTACCCAAACTCATCTACAGATTCAATGCAATCCCAATCAAAATTCCAACAACCTACTTTGCAGACTTGGAAAAGCTAATTATCAAATTTATTTGGAAAGGGAAGATGCCTTGAATTGCTAAAAACACTCTGAAAAAGAAAAACGAAGTGGGAGGACTTACACTCCCTGAATTTGAAGCTTACTATAAAGCCACGGTAGTCAAAACAGCATGGTACTGGCACAAAGATAGATATATGGATCAATGGAATTGAATTGAGAATTCAGAGATAGACCCCCAGATCTATGACCGACTGATCTTTGATAAGGCCCCCAAAGTCACTGAACTGGGACATAACAGTCTTTTCAACAAATGGGGCTGGGAGAGTTGGATATCCATATCCAAAAGAATGAAAGAGAAGATGGCAGACTGGTAAGCTGTAAGTTTCAGTTACTCCTCCAGGAAAGTAGGTAGAAAGCCAGGAACTGCGTGGACTGGACACCACAGAGCAATCTGTCTTTGGGCATACTTCATACAACACTCATGAAAATGTCGAACTGCTGAGATCAGCGAAATCTGTAAGTTTTTGCGGCCAGGGGACCCGTGCCCCTCCCTGCCAGGCTCAGTCCCGTGGGAGGAGGGGCTGCCAGCTCCGGGAAGGAGAAGGGAGAACTGCAGTGGCAGCCCTTATCGGAAACTCATTCTACTGATCCATACTCCAACCATAGATAGACTGAGATCAGACACCAGAGAATCTGAGAGCTGCCAGCCCAGCAGAGAGGAGACAGGCATAGAAAAAAAAAAAAACAACACGAAAAACTCCAAAATAAAAGCAGAGGATTTTTGGAGTTCTGGTGAACACAGAAAGGGGAAGGGCGGAGCTCAGGCCTTGAGGCACATATGCAAATCCCGAAGAAAAGCTGATCTCTCTGCCCTGTGGACCTTTCCTTAATGGCCCTGGTTGCTTTGTCTATTAGCATTTCAATAACCCATTAGATCTCTGAGGAGGGCCCTTTTTTTTTTTTTTTTTTTTTTTTAATCCTTTTTTCTTTTTCTAAAACAATTACTCTAAGAAGCCCAATACAGAAACCTTTAAAGAATTGCAATTTGGGCACGTCAAGCCAAGAGCAGAACTAAGAGAGCTCTGAGACAAAAGGCAATAATCCAGTGGCTGAGAAAATTCACTAAACACCACAGCTTCCCAAGAAAAGGGGGGTGTCCGCTCACAGCCACCATCCTGGTGGACAGGAAACACTCCTGCCCATCGCCAGCCCCATAGCCCAGAGCTGCCCCAGACAACCCAGTGTGACGGAAATGCTTCAAATAACAGGCACACACCACAAAACTGGGCGTGGACATTAGCCTTCCCTGCATTCTTTCTTTTGAAACAACGAATCAGTGACCTGGAAGTTGAACAACGAATCAGTGACCTGGAAGATGACAGAATGGAAAATGAAAGCATAAAAGAAAGAATGGGGAAAAAAATTGAAAAAATCGAAATGGACCTCAGGGATATGATAGATAATATGAAACGTCCAAATATAAGACTCATTGGTGTCCCAGAAGGGGAAGAAAAGGGTAAAGGTCTAGGAAGAGTATTCAAAGAAATTGTTGGGGAAAACTTCCCAAATCTTCTAAACAACATAAATACACAAATCATAAATGCTCAGCGAACTCCAAATAGAATAAATCCAAATAAACCCACTCCGAGACATATACTGATCACACTGTCAAACACAGAAGAGAAGGAGCAAGTTCTGAAAGCAGCAAGAGAAAAGCAATTCACCACATACAAAGAAACAGCATAAGACTAAGTAGTGACTACTCAGCAGCCACCATAGAGGCAAGAAGGCAGTGGCACGATATATTTAAAATTCTGAGTGAGAAAAATTTCCAGCCAAGAATACTTTATCCAGCAAAGCTCTCCTTCAAATTTGAGGGAGAGCTTAAATTTTTCACAGACAAACAAATGCTGAGAGAATTTGCTAACAAGAGACCTGCCCTACTGGAGATACTAAAGGGAGCCCTACAGACAGAGAAACAAAGACAGGACAGAGAGACTTGGAGAAAGGTTCAGTACTAAAGAGATTCGGTATGGGTACAATAAAGGATATTAATAGAGAGAGGGAAAAATATGGCAAACATAAACCAAAGGATAAGATGGCCGATTCAAGAAATGCCTTCATGGTTATAACGTTGAATGTAAATGGATTAAACTCCCCAATTAAAAGATATAGATTCGCAGAATGGATCAAAAAAAAATGAATCATCAATATGTTGCATATAAGAGACTCATCTTAGACACAGGGACACAAAGAAACTGAAAGTGAAAGGATGGAAAAAAATATTTCATGCAAGCTACAGCCAAAAGAAAGCAGGTGTAGCAATATTAATCTCAGATAAAATAGACTTCAAATGCAGGGATGTTTTGAGAGACAAAGAAGGCCACTACATACTAATAAAAGGGGCAATTCAGCAAGAAGAAATAACAATCGTAAATGTCTATGCACCCAATCAAGGTGCCACAAAATACATGAGAGAAACACTGGCAAAACTAAAGGAAGCAATTGATGTTTCCACAATAATTGTGGGAGACTTCAACACATCACTCTCTCCTATAGATAGATCAACCAGACAGAAGACCAATAAGGAAATTGAAAACCTAAACAATCTGATAAATGAATTAGATTTAACAGACATATACAGGACATTACATCCCAAATCACCAGGATACACATACTTTTCTAGTGCTCACGGAACTTTCTCCAGAATAGATCATATGCTGGGACATAAAACAAGCCTCAATAAATTTAAAAAGATTGAAATTATTCAAAGCACATTCTCTGACCACAATGGAATACAATTAGAAGTCAATAACCATCAGAGACTTAGAAAATTCACAAATACCTGGAGGTTAAACAACACACTCCTAAACAATCAGTGGGTTAAAGAAGAAATAGCAAGAGAAATTGCTAAATATACAGAGATGAATGAAAATGAGAACACAACATACCAAAAGCTATGGGATGCAGCAACAGCAGTGCTGAGGGGGAAATTTATAGCACTAAACGCATATATTAAAAAGGAAGAAAGAGCCAAAATCAAAGAACTAATGGATCAACTGAAGAAGCTAGAAAATGAACAGCAAACCAATCCTAAACCCAGTAGAAGAAAAGAAATAACAAGGATTAAAGCAGAAATAAATGACATAGAGAAGAAAAAAACAATAGAGAGGATAAATATCACCAAAAGTTGGTTCTTTGAGAAGATCAACAAGATTGAAAAGCCCCTAGCTAGACTGACAAAATCAAAAAGAGAGAAGACCCATATAAACAAAATAATGAATGAAAAAGGTGACATAACTGCAGATCCTGAAGAAATTAAAAAAATTATAAGAGGATATTATGAACAACTGTATGGCAACAAACTGGATAATGTAGAAGAAATGGACAATTTCCTGGAAACATATGAACAACCTAGACTGACCAGAGAAGAAATAGAAGACCTCAACCAACCAATCACAAGCAAAGAGATCCAATCAGTCATCAAAAATCTTCCCACAAATAAATGCCCAGGGCCAGATGGATTCACAGGCGAATTCTACCAAACTTTCCAGAAAGAACTGACACCAATCTTACTCAAACTCTTTCAAAACATTGAAAAAAATGGAACACTACCTAACTCATTTTATGAAGCTAACATCAATCTAATACCAAAACCAGGCAAAGATGCTACAAAAAAGGAAAACTACCGGCCAATCTCCCTAATGAATATAGATGCAAAAATCCTCAACAAAATACTTGCAAATCGAATCCAAAGACACATTAAAAAAATCATACACCATGATCAAGTGGGGTTCATTCCAGGCATGCAAGGATGGTTCAACATAAGAAAAACAATCAATGTATTACAACACATTAAAAACTCGAAAGGGAAAAATCAATTGATCATCTCAATAGATGCTGAAAAAACGTTTGACAAAATCCAACATCCGTTTTTGATAAAAACACTTCAAAAGGTAGGAATTGAAGGAAACTTCCTCAATATGATAAAGAGCATATATGAAAAACCCACAGCCAGCATAGTACTCAATGGTGAGAGACTGAAAGCCTTCCCTCTAAGATCAGGAACAAGACAAGGATGCCCGCTGTCACCACTGTTATTCAACATTGTGCTGGAAGTGCTAGCCAGGGCAATCCGGCAAGACAAAGAAATAAAAGGCATCCAAATTGGGAAAGAAGAAGTAAAACTGTCATTGTTTGCAGATGATATGATCTTATATCTAGAAAACCCTGAGAAATCAACGATACAGCTACTAGAGCTAATAAACAAATTTAGCAAAGTAGCGGGATACAAGATTAATGCACATAAGTCAGTAATGTTTCTATATGCCAGAAATGAACAAACTGAAGAGACACTCAAGAAAAAGATGCCATTTTCAATAGCAACTAAAAAAATCAAGTACCTAGGAATAAACTTAACCAAAGATGTAAAAGACCCATACAAAGAAAACTACATAACTCTACTAAAAGAAATAGAAGGGGACCTTAAAAGATGGAAAAATATTCCATGTTCATGGATAGGAAGGCTAAATGTCATTAAGATGTCAATTCTACCCAAACTCATCTACAGATTCAATGCAATCCCAATCAAAATTCCAACAACCTACTTTGCAGACTTGGAAAAGCTAGTTATCAAATTTATTTGGAAAGGGAAGATGCCTCGAATTGCTAAAGACACTCTAAAAAAGAAAAACGAAGTGGGAGGACTTACACTCCCTGACTTTGAAGCTTATTATAAAGCCACAGTTGCCAAAACAGCATGGTACTGGCACAAAGATAGACATATAGATCAATGGAATCGTATTGAGAATTCAGAGATAGACCCTCAGATCTATGGCCGACTGATCTTTGATAAGGCCCCCAAAGTCACTGAACTGAGCCATAATGGTCTTTTCAACAAATGGGGCTGGGAGAGTTGGATAGCCATATCCAAAAGAATGAAAGAGGACCCCTACCTCACCCCCTACACAAAAATTAACTCAAAATGGACCAAAGATCTCAATATAAAAGAAAGTACCATAAAACTCCTAGAAGATAATGTAGGAAAACATCTTCAAGACCTTGTATTAGGCGGCCACTTCCTAGACTTTACACCCAAAGCACAAGCAACAAAAGAGAAAATAGATAAATGGGAACTCCTCAAGCTTAGAAGTTTCTGC
Source organism: Choloepus didactylus (assembly GCF_015220235.1). Lineage (NCBI taxonomy): Eukaryota > Metazoa > Chordata > Mammalia > Pilosa > Megalonychidae > Choloepus > Choloepus didactylus. The sequence continues at coordinate 19,645,383 of NC_051333.1, forward strand.
ACCTCAAAGGAATTTCTCAAAAAGGTAAAGAGGCAGCCAACTCAATGGGAAAAATTTTTTGGAAACCATGTATCTGACAAAAGACTGATATCTTGCATATACAAAGAAATCCTACAACTCAATGACAATAGTACAGGCAGCCCTATTATAAAATGGGCAAAAGATATGAAAAGACAGTTCTCTGAAGAGGAAATACAAATGGCCAAGAAACACATGAAAAAATGTTCAGCTTCACTAGCTATTAGAGAGATGCAAATTAAGACCACAATGAGATACCATCTAACACCAGTTAGAATGGCTGCCATTAAACAAACAGGAAACTACAAATGCTGGAGGGGATGTGGAGAAATTGGAACTCTTATTCATTGTTGGTGGGACTGTATAATGGTTCAGCCACTCTGGAAGTCAGTCTGGCAGTTCCTTAGAAAACTAGATATAGAGCTACCATTCGATCCAGCGATTGCACTTCTCGGTATATACCCGAAAGATCGGAAAGCAGTGACACGAACAGATATCTGCACGGCAATGTTCATAGCAGCATTATTCACAATTGCCAAGAGATGGAAACAACCCAAATGTCCTTCAACAGATGAGTGGATAAATAAAATGTGGTATATACACACGATGGAATACTACGCGGCAGTAAGAAGGAACGATCTCGTGAAACATATGACAACATGGATGAACCTTGAAGACATAATGCTGAGCGAAATAAGCCAGGCACAAAAAGAGAAATATTATATGCTACCACTAATGTGAACTTTGAAAAATGTAAAACAAATGGCTTATAATGTAGAATGTAGGGGAACTAGCAGTAGAGAGCAATTAAGGATGGGGGAACAATAATCCAAGAAGAATAGATAAGCTATTTAACGTTCTGGGGATGCCCAGAAATGACTACGGTCTGTTAATTTCTGATGGATATAGTAGGAACAAGTTCACAGAAATGTTGCTATATTATGTAACTTTCTTGGGGTAAAATAGGAACATGTTGGAAGTTAAGCAGTTATCTTAGGTTAGTTGTCTTTTTCTTACTCCCTTGTTATGGTCTCTTTGAAATGTTCTTTTATTGTATGTTTGTTTTCTTTTTAACTTTTTTTTCCATACAGCTGATTTGAAAAAGAAGGGAAAGTTAAAAAAAAAAAAAAAAGAATGAAAGAGGACCCCTACCTCACACTTTATGCAAAAATTAACTCAGAGTGGATCAAAGACCTCAATATAAAAGACAGTACCATAAAACTCCTAGAAGGTAATGTAGGGAGACATCTTCAGGACTTTGTATTAGGAGGTCACTTCCTCGACCTTACACCCAAAGCACAAGCAACAAAGGAAAAATAGATAAATGGGAACTCCTCAAGATTAAAAGTTTCTGTACCTCAAGGGAATTTGTCAAAAAGGTGAAGAGGCAGCCATCTCAATAGGAAAAAATTTTTGGAAACCATCTATCTGACAAAAGACTGTTATCTTGCATATATAAAGGAATCCTACAACTCAATGACAATAGTACAGACAGCCCAATTATAAAATGGGCAAAAGATATGAAAAGACAGTTCTCTGAAGAGGAAATACAAATGGCCAAGAAACACATGAAAAAATGTTCAGCTTCACTAGCTATTAGAGAGGTGCAAGAAAGACCGCAATGAGATACCATCTCACACCAATTAGAATGGCTGCCATTAAACAAACAGTAAACTATAAATGCTGGAGAGGATGTAGAGATATTGGAGCTCTTATTCATTGTTGGTGGGACTGTATAATGGTTCAGTCACTCTGGAAGACAGTCTGGCAGTTCCTGAGAAAACTATAGAGTTACCCTTTGATCCAGCAATCGCACTTCTCGATATATACCCGGAAGATCTGAAAGCAGTGACGCAAACAGATATCTGCATGCCAATGTGCATAGCAGCATTATTCGCAATTGCCAAGAGATGGAAACAACCCAAATGTCCTTCAACAGATGAGTGGATAAATAAAATGTGGTATATACACACAATGGAATACTATGCAGCAATAAGAAGGAACAATGTCATGAAACATATGACAACTTGGATGAACCTTGAAGATATAATACTGAGTGAAATAAGCCAGGCACAAAAAGAGAAATACTATATGCTACCACTAATGTGAACATTGCTGGGGGAGAATGCAGGGGGTGTTGGGCTTCCCCACCTCGATGGTTGCTGATGTGCTCACAGACATTGGGGACTGGTGGTTTGATAGGCTGAGCCCTCAATCATGGGACTTGCCCTTGGGAAGACTGTTGCTGCAAAGGAGAGGCTAGGCCTGCTTATAATTGTGCCTAAGTGTCTCCTCCTGAATGCCTCTTTGCTGCTGAGATGTGGCCCTCTCTCTCTAGCTAAGCCAACTTGGCAGGTGAAATCACTGCCCTCCCCACTACGTGGTATCTGACACCCAGGGGCGTAAATACCCCTGGCAACGTGGAATATGACTCCTGGGGAGGAATCTGGACCCGGCATCATGGGATGGAGAACATCTTCTTGACCAAAAAGGGGATGTGAAATGAAATGAAATAATTTTCAGTGGCTGAGAGATTCCAAAAGGAGCCAAGAGGTCACTCTGGTGGGCCCTCTTACACACAATATAGATAACCCTTTTTAGGTTCTAACGAATTGGAATAGCTAGCAGTAAATACCTGAAACTGTCAAACTACAAACCAGAACCCTTGAATCTTGAAGATGATTGTATAAAAATGTAGCTAATGAGGGGTGACAATGTGATTGGGAAAGCCATGTGGATCACACTCCTCTTTGTCCAGTGTATGGATGGATGAGTAGGAAAATGGGGGCAAAACAAAACAAAACAAAACAAAAAAACACCCAGTGTTCTTTTTTTACTTTAATTGTTCTTTTTCACTTTAATTTTTATTCTTATTACTTTCGTGTGTGTGGTAATGAAAATGTTCAAAAATTAATTTTGATGATGGATGTACAACTATATGGTGGTACTGTGAACAATTGATTGTACAGTTTGTATGACCGCATGGTATGTAAATGCATCTCAATAAAATTGAATTATTAAAAAAAAAAAAAAAGAATAAACAGGGATCGTTTATGTAAACCAGTTATCGCAAGCCAGGCACATAGCTCCCACTTCTTGCACTCCCGTGTGCCTATGGCCTTAAAGTCAGCAGGGGGACAAGTACAAGTTCTACTCCTTGCTTTTGTCAGAGCAGATCCCCAGATATTTTACTCTTTCAAGGCCACTTTCCTCTGCAAACACTCTCACAGATTTGGGGTGCCATCCTTCACCTTCACAAAATGGGCCACAAGTATAGATATTAACCCCAATACCCCACGTTTGCCCAATGTCCCCTGGCCTTTTTGGGTTCTGTCTTGCAGGATCACACTCTACTCTCACCCCTTCCTGTTGTGGTGCCCCAAGCAAATATTTTTCCTTTCTTCCCCTCCCCCTCCCCTCCCTCGCCTCCCCTTTTGCTAATGCTGCCAGGATGCACAACACCAGAAATAGATTGGCTTTTATAAAAGGGGGCTTATTTGGTTAGAAAGTTACAGTCTTAAGGCCATAAAGTGTCCAAGGTAATGCATCGACAATGGACAATTGGGTACCTTCACTGGAGGATGGCCAATGGTGTCCAGAAAACCTCTGTTTAGCTGGGAAGGCACATGGCTGGTGTCTGCTCCATAGTTTTGGTTTTAAATGGCTTTTTCCCAGGACGTTCCTCTCTAGGCTGCAGTTCCTCAAAAATATCACTCCTAGTTGCTCTTGGGGCGTTTGTCCTCTCTTAGCTTCTCTGGAGCAAATGTCTGCTTTCGAAGGCCGTTTCCAAAATGTCTCTGTAAGCTGCAGCTTCTCTCTCAGCTCCTGTGTGTTCTTCAAAGTGTCCCTCTTGGCTGTAGCAAGCTCGCTCCTTCTGTCTGAGCTTATATAGGGCTCCAGGAAACTAATCAAGGCCCACGCTGAATGGGCGGGTCCACATCTCCATGGAAATTATCCAGAGTTACCACCCACAGTTGCGTGGGGCGCATCTCCATGAAAACAACCTAATCCAAACTTTCCAACTTAATCAACACTAGTATGTCTGCCCCCACAAGACTGCATCAAAGAACATGGCTTTTTCTGGGGGATATAATATATACAAACCAGTACACCTTCCTTTCCCTTTCCTTTCCTTTCTTTTCCTCTCCTTTATTTTTTGAGTAGTTACAGGTTTACAGAAAACCATTCAGGAAGTAGAGTTCCCCCGTTCCTCCCCCACGTGCAGTTTTCCCTATTATTAACATTTTGCATTAGTATGTCACATTTGTTACAATTGATGACCAAACATTACTGTAATTATATGATTGACTAAAATCCATAGTTTACATTGCAGTCCCCCCTTTGTATAGTACAGTTCTATGGGTTTCTTTAAATGTTTGTATTGTGCTTGTGCTTTTAGGGTAAAGTCTAAAGATCTACTGCTTAATACAAGGTCCTGAAGACATTCCCCTATGTTTTATTCTAGGAGTTTTGTAGTTTTACTTCTTATATTTAGGTCTTTGATCCATTTTGAGTTGATTTTTGTATATGGTATGAGGTAGGGGTCCACTTTATTCATTCTTTTGCATGTGGATATCCATATCCAGTTTTCCCAGCCCCATTTGTTGAATTGGGCTCTTTCCCCTTTAAGTGGATTTGGTGCTCCTATCATAAATCAATTGACCATGGATGTGAGAGTTTATTTCTGAACCCTCATTCTATTCTATTGGTGTATATGTTTGTTTGTGTTATTTTTTTAGAGTATGCAGTATTATTTTTCTTTTTTTTTTGACAGTTCAATAGTATCTTTTCTTTGTTTGTTTGTTTTTTGTTTTTCTTTTTTTATCTTCATTTTATTGAGATATATTCATATACCATGCAGTCATACAAAACAAATCATACATTCAATTGTTCACAGTACCATTACATAGTTGTACATTCATCACCTAAATCAATCCCTGACACCTTCATTAGCACACACACAAAAATAATAAGAATAATAATTAAAGTGAAAAAGAGCAATTGAAGTAAAAAAGAACACTGGGTACCTTTGTCTGTCTGTCTGTTTGTTTCCTTCCCCTATTTTTCTACTCATCCATCCATAAACTAGACAAAGTGGAGTGTGGTCCTTATGGCTTTCCCAATCCCATTGTCACCCCTCATAAGCTACATTTTAATATAATTGTCTTCGAGATTCATGGGTTCTGGGTTGTAGTTTGATAGTTTCAGGTATCCACCACCAGCTACCCCAATTCTTTAGAACCTAAAAAGGGTTGTCTAAAGTGTGCGTAAGAGTGCCCACCAGAGTGACCTCTCGGCTCCTTTTGGAATCTCTCTGCCACTGAAGCTTATTTCATTTCGTTTCACATCCCCCTTTTGGTCAAGAAGATGTTCTCCGTCCCACGATGCCGGGTCTACATTCCTCCCCGGGAGTCATATTCCACGTTGCCAGGGAGATTCACTCCCCTGGGTGTCTGATCCCACGTAGCGGGGCAGGGCAGTGATTTCACCTTTCAAGTTGGCTCAGCTAGAGAGAGAGGGCCACATCTGAGCAGCAAAGAGGCATTCAGGAGGAGGCTCTTAGGCACAATTATAGGGAGGCCTAGCCTCTCCTTTGCAGCAACCGTCTTCCCAAGGGTAAAACCTATGGTAGAGGGCTCAACCCATCAAACCACCAGTCCCCTATGTCTGTGGTCATGTTAGCAACCATCGAGGTGGGGTAGGCCAATACCCCTGCATTCTCCACAGGCTCCTCAAGGGGGCACTACATATTTTTTTAACTTTTTTTTCTTTTTTAAATCAACTGTATGAAAAAAAAAAGTTAAAAAAAAAAAAAATACAATAAAAGAACATTTCAAAGAGACCATAACAAGGGAGTAAGAAAAAGACAACTAATCTAAGATAACTACTTTACTTCCAACCTGTTCCTACTTTACCCCAAGAAAGTTACCTAATATAGCAACATTTCTGTGAACTTGTTCCTACTATATCCATCAGAAATTAACAGACCATAGTCATTCCTGGGCATCCCCAGAACATTAAATAGCTTATCTGTTCTTCTTGGATTATTGTTCCCCCTTCCTTAATTGCTCTCTATTGCTAGTTCCCCTGCATTCTACATTATAAACCATTTGTTTTACATTTTTCAAAGTTCACATTAGTGGTAGCATATAATATTTCTCTTTTTGTGCCTGGCTTATTTCGCTCAGCATTATGTCTTCAAGGTTCATCCATGTTGTCATATGTTTCACGGTATCATTCCTTCTTACTGCCGCGTAGTATTCCATCGTGTGTATATACCACATTTTATTTATCCACTCATCTGTTGAAGGACATTTGGGTTGTTTCCATCTCTTGGCAATTGTGAATAATGCTGCTATGAACATTGGCGTGCAGATATCTGTTCGTGTCACTGCTTTCCGATCTTCCGGGTATATACCGAGAAGTGCAATCGCTGGATCGAATGGTAACTCTATATGTAGTTTTCTAAGGAACTGCCAGACTGACTTCCAGAGTGGCTGAACCATTGTACAGTCCCACCAACAATGAATAAGATTTCCAATTTCTCCACATCCCCTCCAGCATTTGTAGTTTCCTGTTTGTTTAATGGCAGCCACTCTAACCGGTGTTAGATGGTATCTCATTGTGGTCTTAATTTGCATCTCTCTAATAGCTAGTGAAGCTGAACATTTTTTCATGTGTTTCTTGGCCATTTGTATTTCCTCTTCAGAGATCTGTCTTTTCATATCTTTTGCCCATTTTATAATTGGGCTGTCTGTACTATTGTCATTGAGTTGTAGAATTTCTTTATATATGCAAGATATCAGTCTTTTGTCAGATACATGGTTTCCAAAAATTTTTTCCCATTGAGTTGGCTGCTCTTTACCTTTTTGAGAAATTCCTTTGAGGTACAGAAACTTCTAAGCTTGAGGAGTTCCCATTTATCTATTTTTTCTTTTGTTGCTTGTGCTTTGGGTGTAAAGTCTAGGAAGTGGCCGCCTAATACAAGGTCTTGAAGATGTTTTCCTACATTATCTGCTAGGAGTTTTATGGTGCTTTCTTTTATATTGAGATCTTTGGTCCATTTTGAGTTAATTTTTGTGTAGGGGGTGAGGTAGGGGTCCTCTTTCATTCTTTTGGATATGGCTATCCAACTCTCCCAGCCCCATTTGTTGAAAAGACCATTATGACTCAGTTCAGTGACTTTGGGGGCCTTATCAAAGATCAGTCAGCCATATATCTGAGGATCTATCTCTGAATTCTCAATTCGATTCCATTGATCTATTTGTATATCTTTGTGCCAGTTCCATGCTGTTTTGACAACCGTGGCTTTATAATAAGCTTCAAAGTCAGGGAGTGTAAGTCCTCCCACTTCGTTTTTCTTTTTTAGAGTGTCCTTAGCAATTCAAGGCATCTTCCCTTTCCAAATAAATTTTGTAACTAGCTTTTCCAAGTCTGCAAAGTAGGTTGTTGGAATTTTGATTGGGATTGCATTGAATCTGTAGATGAGTTTGGGTAGAATTGACATCTTAATGACATTTAGTCTTCCTATCCATGAGCATGGAATATTTTTCCATCTTTTAAGGTCCCCTTCTATTTCTTTTAGTAGAGTTATGTAGTTTTCTTTGTATAGGTCTTTTACATCTTTGGTTAAGTTTATTCCTAGGTACTTGATTTTTTTAGTTGCTATTGAAAATGGTATCTTTTTCTTGAGTGTCTCTTCAGTTTGTTCATTTCTGGCATATAGAAACATTACTGACTTATGTGCATTAATCTTGTATCCCGCTACTTTGCTAAATTTGTTTATTAGCTCTAGTAGCTGTATCGTCAATTTCTCAGGGTTTTCCAGATATAAGATCATATCATCTGCAAACAATGACAGTTTTACTTCTTCTTTTCCAATTTGGATGCCTTTTATTTCTTTGTCTTGCCGGATTGCCCTGGCTAGCACTTCCAGCACAATGTTGAATAACAGTGGTGACAGTGGGCATCCTTGTCTTGTTCCTGATCTTAGAGGGAAGGCTTTCAGTCTCTCACCATTGAGTACTATGCTGGCTGTGGGTTTTTCATATATGCTGTTTATCATGTTGAGGAAGTTTCCTTCAATTCCTACCTTTTGAAGTGTTTTTATCAAAAACGGATGTTGGATTTTGTCAAATGCTTTTTCAGCATGTATTGAGATGATCATTTGATTTTTCCCTTTTGAATTTTTAATGTGTTGTAATACATTGATTGATTTTCTTATGTTGAACCACCCTTGCATGCCTGGAATGAACCCCACTTGGTCATGGTGTATGATTTTTTTAATGTGTCTTTGGATTCGATTTGCAAGTATTTTGTTGAGGATTTTTGCATCTATATTCATTAGGGAGATTGGCCGGTAGTTTTCCTTTTTTGTAGCATCTTTGCCTGGTTTTGGTATTAGACTGATGTTAGCTTCATAAAATGAATTAGGTAGTGTTCCATTTTCTTCAATGTTTTGAAAGAGTTTGAGTAAGATTGGTGTCAGTTCTTTCTGGAAAGTTTGGTAGAATTCCCCTGTGAAGCCATCTGGCCTTGGGCATTTATTTGTGGGAAGATTTTTGATGACTGATTGGATCTCTTTGCTTTTGATGGGTTGATTGAGGTCTTCTATTTCTTTTCTGGTCAGTCTTGGTTGTTTATATGTTTCCAGGAAATTGTCCATTTCCTTTACATTATCCAGTTTGTTGCCATACAGTTGTTCATAGTATCCTCTTATAATTTTTTTAATTTCTTCAGGATCTGCAGTTATATCAACTTTTTCATTCATTATTTTGTTTATATGGGTCTTCTCTCTTTTTGGTTTTTTCAGTCTAGCTAGGGGCTTGTCAATCTTGTTGATCTTCTCAAAGAATCAACTTTTGGTGATATTTATCCTCTCTATTGTTTTTTTGTTCTCTGTGTCATTTATTTCTGCTTTAATCCTTGTTATTTCTTTTCTTCTACTTGGTTTAGGATTGGTTTGCTGTTCATTTTCTAGCTTCTTCAGTTGATCCATTAGTTCTTTGATTTTGGCTCTTTCTTCCTTTTTAATATATGCGTTTAGTGCTATAAATTTCCCCCTCAGCACTGCTTTTGCTGCATCCCATAGGTTTTGGTATGTTGTGTTCTCATTTTCATTTGTCTCTATATATTTAGCAATTTCTCTTGCTATTTCTTCTTTAACCCACTGATTGTTTAGGAGTGTGTTGTTTAACCTCCAGGTATTTGTGAATTTTCTAAGTCTCTGATGGTTATTGACTTCTAATTGTATTCCATTGTGGTCAGAGAATGTGCTTTGAATAATTTCAATCTTTTTAAATTTATTGAGGCTTGTTTTATGTCCCAGCATATGATCTATTCTGGAGAAAGTTCCGTGAGCACTAGAAAAGTATGTGTATCCTGGTGATTTGGGATGTAATGTCCTGTATATGTCTGTTAAATCTAATTCATTTATCAGATTGTTTAGGTTTTCAATTTCCTTATTGGTCTTCCGTCTGGTTGATCTATCTATAGGAGAGAGTGATGTGTTGAAGTCTCCCACAATTATTGTGGAAACATCAATTGCTTCCTTTAGTTTTGCCAGTGTTTCTCTCATGTATTTTGTGGCACCTTGATTGGGTGCATAGACATTTACGATTGTTATTTCTTCTTGCTGAATTGCCCCTTTTATTAGTATGTAGTGGCCTTCTTTGTCTCTCAAAACATCCCTGCATTTAAAGTCTATTTTATCTGAGATTAATATTGCTACACCTGCTTTCTTTTGGCTGTAGCTTGCATGAAATATATTTTTCCATCCTTTCACTTTCAATTTCTTTGTGTCCCTGTGTCTAAGATGAATCTCTTGTATGCAACATATTGATATTTCATTTTTTTTGATCCATTCTGAGAATCTATATCTTTTACTTAGGGAGTTTAATCCATTTACATTCAATGTTATAACTGTGAAGGCATTTCTTGAATCAGCCATCTTATCCTTTGGTTTATGTTTGTCATATATATTTTTCCCCTCTCTCTATTAATATCCTTTATTGTACCCATACCAAATCTCTTTAGTACTGAACCTTTCTCCAAGTCTCTCTGTCCTTTCCTTGTTTCTCTGTCTGTAGGGCTCCCTTTAGTATCTCCAGTAGGGCAGGTCTCTTGTTAGCAAATTCTCTCAGCATTTGTTTGTCTGTGAAAAATTTAAGCTCTCCCTCAAATTTGAAGGAGAGCTTTGCTGGATAAAGTATTCTTGGCTGGAAATTTTTCTCACTCAGAATTTTAAATATATCGTGCCACTGCCTTCTCGCCTCCATGGTGGCTGCTGAGTAGTTACTACTTAGTCTTATGCTGTTTCCTTTGTATGTGGTGAATTGCTTTTCTCTTGCTGCTTTCAGAACTTTCTCCTTCTCTTCCGTGTTTGACAGTGTGATCAGAATATGTCTCGGAGTGGGTTTATTTGGATTTATTCTATTTGGAGTTCGCTGAGCATTTATGATTTGTGTATTTATGTTGTTTAGAAGATTTGGGAAGTTTTCCCCAACAATTTCTTTGAATACTCTTCCTAGACCTTTACCCTTTTCTTCCCCTTCTGGAACACCAATGAGTCTTTTATTCGGACGTTTCATATTATCTATCATATCCCTGAGGTCCGTTTCGATTTTTTCAATTTTTTTCCCCATTCTTTCTTTTATGCTTTCATTTTCCATTCTGTCATCTTCCAGGTCACTGATTCGTTGTTCAACTTCCTCTAGTCTTGTACTATGAGTGTCCAGAATCTTTTTAATTTGGTCAACAGTTTCTTTAATTTCCATAAGATCATCCATTTTTTTATTTAGTCTTGCAGTGTCTTCTTTATGCTCTTCTAGGGTCTTCTTGATATCCTTTGTATCCCGTACTATGGTCTCATTGTTCATCTTTAGTTCTTTGAGTAGCTGCTCTAGGTGCTGTGTCTCTTCTGATCTTTTGATTTGGGTGCTTGGGCTTGGGTTATCCATATCGTCTGGTTTTTTCATATGCTTTATGATTTTCTGTTGTTTTTGGCCTCTTGGCATTTGCTGAACTTGATAGGGTTCTTTTAAGATTTGTAGACCAGTTGAAGTCTTTATCTCTAATTTATCAGATCTACAGCTTCGTGGAGTACACTTTCTCTAACTAAGCAACAGGTAGCGTCCACGAGCCACCTGTTCTCCACAAGCTAGTTCTCCCCTGCTTAGCCTTTTTGGTGAGTGGGGGAGTGAGTCTTGTGGGGTCCAATTGGTGTACCAAGCTTGTGTGTGTAGTTGGTGTTGCCCGCCCTGTATGTGGGGCATGTTTCTGGGCAGTCAGGGAGTGGGGGTGGCTCTAACAATCAAATCTCCCTGGCGATCCTGGAGTTTTAAAGCTGCTGCAATAGTCTAATCCTTCAGTTCAGTCCTGCCACAGTTTGTCTCTGCCACTGACCCACAAGTCCTTGGTATTGGCGTATGGCTCCTGAGACTTGCAAGTGGGCCCCTCTTCCAGGCTGTGCACCCCGGGTCCTCTGTTGAGGGATGACTGTGCTATGTCACAGGTGAGTGCCGTCCCCCCAGGGCAGTTCTGGGCTGCTGTGCTGTGTAGGGAGGCTCCCAGTCTGCTGAAATGATGGCTGAATGGGGCTTTGTTAATTCACACTGCTCCACCTTCCCAACTCTGGGACAATCAGCTGAGGTTACAGAGAAGGCTAATGTCCACACCCAGTTTTGTGGTGTGTGCCTGTTATTTGAAGCACTTCCGTCACACTGGGTTGTCTGGGGCAGCTCTGGGCTATGGGGCTGGCGATGGGCAGGGTTGTTTCCTGTCCACCAGGATGATGGCTGTGAGCAGACACCCCCCTTTTCTTGGGAAGTTGTAGTGTTTAGTGAATTTTCTCAGCCACTGGATTATTGCCTTTTGTCTCAGAGCTCTCTTAGTTCTGCTCTTGTCTTGACCTGCCCAAATTGCAAGTCTTTGAAGCTTTCTGTATTGGGCTTCTTAGAGTAATTGTTTTAGAAAAAAGAAAAACGGATTAAAAAAAAAAAAGGGCCCTCCTCAGAGATCTAATGGGTTATTGAAATGCTAAGAGACAAAGCAATTAGGGCCATTAAGGAAAGGTCCACAGGGCAGAGAGATCAGCTTTTCTTTGGGATTTGCATATGAGCCTCAGGGCCTGAGCTCTGCCCTTCCCCTTTCTATGTTCACCAGAACTCCAAAAATCCTCCGCTTTTATTTTGGAGTTTTTCGTGCTGTTTTTTTCTATGCCTGTCTCCTCTCTGCTGGGCTGGCTGCTCTCAGATTCTCTGGTGTCTGGTCTCAGTTTATCTATGGTTGGAGTTTGGATCAGTAGAATGATAAGGGCTGCCACTGCAGTTCTCCCTTCTCCTTCCCGGAGCTGACAGCCCCTCCTCCTATGGGACTGAGCTTGGCAGGGAGGGGTGCGGGTCCCCTGGCCACAAAAACTTACAGATTTCGCTGATCTCAGCAGTTCCACATTTTCTTGAGTCTTGTATGAAGTATGCCCAAAGTCAGATTGCTCTGTGGTGTCCAGTCCACGTAGTTCCTGGCTTTCTACCTACTTTCCTGGAGGAGTAACTAAAACATACAGCTCACCAGTCCGCCATCTTGCCCCCTGCAGTATTCTTTTATTCATTCAGTAAGTATTTGTTGAGTGCATACAACAGGCTCTGATAAAGCAGTGAAGAAAAATACCAACCCTGCTCCCATGGAGCTTACACTAGTGGCAGGCGTGTAGTCTGTCACCCAATTATCAAAAAATCATATTATAATCATGCAGTCTAAAACTGGAAAATCAATCAGTTTGGGACAAATGAAAGAAGATCTTGGATCAGCTGCAGGGCAATTTTCATACAGATAAATGTCCTAGTGCCAGTACTATACTGTTCTGATTACTGTAGCTTTGTAATACGTTTTAAAATCAGGAAGTATCAGTCCTCCAACTTTGTTCTTTTTTTGGCTATTTGGGTTCCCTTACCCTTCTGTGTGGGTTTGATGATGGGCTTTTCCATATCTGCAAAGAAGGCTTTTCGAATTTTGTTTGGAATTGTGTTGAATCTGTCAAGCACTTTGGGTTGTTTGGACATCTCAACAAATGTATAGTCTTCCAATCCATGAACAGGGAAAGTCCTTCTATCTATTTAGGTATTCTTTAATTTCTTTCAACAATGTTTTGTAGATTTCCATGTACATGTCTTTTACATCCTTGTTTAAATTTATTCCTAGATATTTTGTTATTTTAGTTGCTATGGTAAATGGAATTATTTCTGAATTTCCATTTCAGATTATTCAGTCTGGTAAGGATGTTCTTAGACAGTCAGCAGGTCTTTGCAGTAGTTTGCTGCCAGAGCTGGGCAAAGGCATTTCTGAGCTGTGCATATGGCATGATCCCACGTCCTCGTGCTTCTTGCCCAGCCATCCCCAACATCTGCACCCTCCACAGCCTCCACTACTGCAGAGGTCCCCAACTAAACACCTCAAAGCTGGAACCAACAACATGCAGGCTATTTTGTTTTCACACACAGAAACTTTAACATTTTGAATTGTCATCAGCTTGAAAAAGTATAGAATTTCAAAAACAATAACCAATGGATTTGGGGTAGAAAAATCTGAAGGTACAGCAGCAGTGAGCCCACCACCCAGCTTGGGAACAAGGCAGGGGTTGAGTTCAGGTGGTCCTTGCAAGCTCTAGTTTGCCTTCATCCCCGCCACTCCCTGTGGTCTCCAGCACTGATCTGAGTGCTGGTTGCCATTTGTCACCTGTGCACACCATCAGCTCCATCCCTGTGTGTAACCTGGGACATCCCACAGCAGTCATGACCACTGCCGAGTAGCCTCTGGCTTATAGTAAGAGTTATTGATGATGTTAAGGACATAACTATGGGCATGGGGGTGAGATGACACCTTTTATTTTTTTATTAATCTCAGTGGAGTTTAATTGACAATGCACTCATTTTAAGCGGTGAGTTTTGACAAATGTACACAGCTGTGTAACCCTCATCACAATCAAGATATAGAACATTTCCTTCACCCTCATCACAATCACAATGCAGTATAGTCCATCTAGTGCATTCCCGGTCAATCCCCAGTTCCTCTCTCATATGTCCCTGGGCCATCTGCTTTCTGTAGGAGGCTGTATTGTTGCTCACATCAGTAGTTTGTTCCTTTTTATTGCTAAGTAGTATTCCATTGTATGCATACACCACAGTTGTTTATTTAATTTAAATTTTATTTTGAAATAATTTCAAACTTACAGGATAGTTGCAAAAATAATACAAAACTGTACAGAGAACTCCACATTCCCACCTCCAGATAACAACCAGTTTTAATGTTTTGACACATTTGTCCTGTCATTCTATCCATCAGTCCATCATCTACCTTCCTTCCTTCCTCTTTCCTTCTCTCTCTCCCTCCCTTCCTTTCTTTCATATCTATCTGTCTATCTATAGCTATATCTGTCTATCTAAGAATCTTCTATTTCTAGCTATCTCTATCATCTGTCTGCTTTCTGTACATTTGAGAGTTCTTTGCTCCTTGAACAGATAATACTTGCATGTATTAACCTAAGAACAAGGATATTCACTAATGTAACCACCTAAGTACAGTTATCAATTTCATGAACTACAACACTAATACAAAGCTTACAGTCTATATTCTAGTTGTTTCATGTGTCTCAATAATGTTCTTTTGAACCTTTTCTCCTCAATTTTAGATCCCATCCAGGATTATTTGTTGCATTTAATTGCCATTGTCCATTGTCTCTTTAGTTGTCCTTTTTTTTTTGCAGAAATATATACAATATAAACTTTTCCATCTCAACCACTCAGTACACTATTCACTGGGATTAATCGCATTCACAATATGATGGTGCTCTGACCACCCTCCATTAACAGAACTTTCACTCCAAACAGAAACCCTACACCTGTTACACATTAACTCCCCTGCCCTCTGTCCCTCTAACCTGTACTCTACATTGTGTCTATGAATTTGCATATTCTAACCATTTCATATAAGTGGAATCATACACTGTCTCTTTGTGTCTGACTCATTTCACTCAACATAATGCCTTCAAGGTTCATCATGTAGTAGCATGTATCAGAACTTCATTTCTTTTTAAGGCTAATATTCTAGTGTATGGTTATACCATATTGTGTTTATCCATTCATCTGCTGATGGACATTTGTGTTGCTTCCACTTTTTGGCTATTGTGAATAATGGCGCTGTGTGCAGTGGTGTACACATATCTTCAGAGTCCCTCCTTTCAATTCTAGAATACCTAGAAGTATCAATTAAGTGTGACTGATGTAAAAGTTTACAATCTACGCTCTAATTTTCATGTAAGCATTTTCTAAATGAGATCAGAGGGTATATGTCCTTTTTTTCTGGCTTATTTCGCTCAACATACTGTCCTCTAGGATCATTCATCTTGGTGCGTGCCTCACAACTTTATTCCTTTCTGTGGCGACACCATCCTGCATCACATGCATACACCACAGTTCATCCTTCTGCTCATCAGTCGATGGAGCCTTCAGCCAGCTCCATCCAAGGACAATCATGAGTAATGCCCCCATAAACATCAGTCCGCACACATCTCTTTTATGATGAAGAAAAATCTTTCTGAGAGATTCCTCCAAATCTAATTATCTTAAGTTGGCAAAATTGGGTGACATGTCCATCCTGAGACCAGTAACCAGTAAAGGGGTTCAAAATTGTGATTGGTGCCAGTCATGAATCAGCTTCCAGGGCTGGGGGTCTGCCACAGGGAATGATGATCACCTGTTGGGAATGCACTCATTGTTTTGGTTGTCTCATTACAACCTTCTAGTCTAAATCCAATAAAATCACACTCGCATACCCATGTCAAAAATATTTCTGTGCCCTGTTCTCTTTCTGCAACAGGTTCTCTCTCCTGGCTGCGCACCTGCATGAGGGGTGAACTCTGTGTCCATCTCCACTTCCTCCAGTGTTTCTCAGTGTCCATTCCTCTATCCCAGCCTTTCCCTGGAATGTGAGCCTGAATCCTTGCCCCCAGTACAGACTGCTACTTTGACACTTTGAACTGCCTCCACCTGGATGGTTTTCATAACTGTTCTCAAAGGGAAGTTGGCAGGATTTCCACAGACATTATGAAGTTTGAGGGGCCTCAACTACCTATATCTTTGGGCTTTTATAATAATTATTATTGTCAGGAGAGAAAGATCAAAAGTTGAGCACTTTCTCACACGGTTTCATTCTCTTTGGTTCTCCCTCCCTGCCCAACCAAGTCTGAGGTTCACCCCCACTTCCCTTCTTCCAGAATCTAAGTTCTGACTTGTCTTCCGTGCATCTTTCTACTATTGTTAATGCTCCACTTCCTCCCTTAGGATGGTCCTTGCAACTGTTTTGCAGACTCTTCTATGTTATTTTTTCATTCCCATCTGCTCTTCACCTTACTTCCATTCTCCCCTGGCTTTTGACCTGTCTAGTATGTGCTTCCTTGCCAGGATCCAGTTGAAGCAGATCGATCTCTCCTGATTTGCATCGCAGCTTCCCTTGACCCACTGGGAAGGTGCACATACTGGAAGGCTGCTCCCTGAGTGTCCAGCCTCCAGTCAAGGAGATATGTTTAACTCTCGAAAATGCCTCCACTCAGCCTGTCTTCTCCAGTGGATGGTTTCCTGCTCCCCTTCACACCTCACACCTCTGATCCCCTCTGGTTTACTGGACAGAGTGAAATTTGGGGGCACCAGAATGCAGAGATTTTATAGCTCACTGCCTTCTGTCATGACACATTTTCTTGGCCAATACTTTAATGACTTCTTGGGTAGCATCCCTTGGTTTCTGGTCACAGTGGTCATTTAAATTTTCTGGTCTCCCCGCCCGCTCAACTAACCTCAAAGCTGACCTGTGTTCCAGGGAATCTCAGCCTGCTTTTCTAGCTCCTGCATTCTCAACAGGAGCAATGTTGCACCAGAAGGAAAGGAAAGTAATTCTTGGGGGCTACAAAATTTTATCTAAATATTACAGGATTTTGTGGCCCTCCAAAGGCACAAAACATAAACAGGTATACAGTATGTCTGTGTTTTTCAAAGTTCTTGGGCAGGGATGGGAGAGTGATAAATGGAAAAAAAATATTTTGAACAGCTCCTTATTGGAGCAATCATCCAGAAAGGGTAGAGAAACAGTGTTTAGCTGATCTTGAGTGCCTTTTGGGGTCCTCTGTGGGTCAGGTGCCTAATGGCTGGCTGTCTTCTGTAGCTACGTCTATGTCCTTTTGGTCTTTTTGTTGGGAGACCAACCCTGGCTTGAGACCGGCAGCAGCCCAGGATGTCCACCTTTACAGTGGTGCCCTCACCTGTAGGAGACTCACACTCGCATGAGCTCCATGACTCCTGCATACACTCAGGTCCCCGACTGTGCCTTCTCCCCTCCCTGCTCAGAAAGCCACAGGACAAGTCATGGAAATGCATCTTCCTCTGTTCGTGAGCTCTGCCCTTCTCTGAGAGCTCCTTTCCCTTGGCCTCAGGGACATAAGGAAAGAGCCGTGTCACTCCCCTCATCATCCACCCTGATGTTTGTCCCAGCTTCTGGTGACTTTTCATCCTCCCCACCTCCCTCCTCTTTTGCTCCTCCTGATTGCAGTGGGGGTAGTGCTGGGTGATGGTTAGGGCTGCAAAGCCAGTTAACTTGCCTCTGATTCCTCTTAATAAATCCTGGGCAGAGGGATAAGACTCCTGATCTTACTGTTTTCAATTTCTGTTTGTCGTCTGATCTGGGTCCTTGTTACCAATTTGGGGATCACAGGAAATGTTCCCTGTGACACCCCATTTCGTCACCCTTCTTCCCTTTCTGAAGAAAGGCCCATGTTAGTATCAACTTCTTATTAACCACCAGGGCCTGGTGCCTTGGGACACACAGATGAGCTGTAGGACAGTTCATGCCTCATCTCTCCACACAGATGGGGTCTCTGTCTTTCTGCCTGAAACCAACACCCACAGCCCTCATTCATTCACCCTGTCACCTGAACCTCAGGGAGCAGGCAGATGTTAAAGACCTTAGTAGACTTGTGAAATGGCTGAAGTTCTCAGCTCAGCCGTCTGCCATAGAAGCTGTTCCATAAATGTTTATGAAAGCAGCTGACTGAGCACACCTAGGTACCAGGCTTTCTCTGATTTTCTCATAGGGCACAGTGGGTCCTCGCCAGCTATTTCACATGTACCAATGGAAAATGAAAATTTCCTAAATGACCACATTTTGGATAAAATAGCTCCTAAAACAAAAGTCTAGTTGGTAGAACCCTAAACTAAATGACACTCACTGGTGATCCTCATTTATTTTTTCAGAAGGGTTCCTTTCCTGGGAAGAGGTCACACCAACAAATAGTCGATCTGCTCGTTCTATGTCTCATCCTGAACTGCTGACGTTGTGTGCTGGTCAGATGGCCTCACTGACTTTGGACATTTGATGGGTCCAGGTCAGGGTGGGTGATACGCAGCTGAAGGCAGAACAGCAGAGTGGACTGGGAGCCTGGGCTCCAGAGCCGAGTAACCCCAGCCTCAAGTCCTGCTTCTGTCCTCACCTCTCTGTGCCTGGTTCCTGGTCTGTAAAATGGGGATAATTATAATACCTACCATACTGCTATCGAGAGGTCAAGAGAAGGTCATGCATCAGGCTAGCCACTTCAGGTAGGTTAGCTATTATTTTTATTCCATCCCGCCCAGATCCTCTCACATGGTCTCAGCATCTTGTCATTTAGCCCTTTTCCTGCAGAATTCTGCTCTTTTATCCTCCTATCCACTAATTTCAGTGGCCCACATATCCTACAGGAAAACTCAAGAGAATGAGGAAAGACTGCTCCCTTTTGCTTGCTACCAAATTTATTTGAGTAAGTTTTCTTCTGTCATTTTGCATAAATGTCCATTTATATTTGAATAGATTGAGCAACAGCCACTTCGTAGAAAAGGGCTGTGAGAGCAGGATGCCCCTTCATCCCTGGATCCTGAAACAGCTGCCAGCACTGAGCGCACAGTCCTGCTGGGCAGAGCTGCTAAGAGTAAAAAGCCACAGGGCAGCTCCTTCAGAACCTCGTCACAGCTCTTAACTCCTCCTTTCCCCTTGGAAGACCTTGGAAGATGGCCCACTGCCATGAGAAACTCATTTTTGTCCAGAGCAGTCTCTCACCTTGATGACTCTTGGAGCTAACCAAATCCATGTAGTTTAGGAGGCTGGGGAGGGGCCAGTGTGGTGCGAGCGATCGTTGGGTGCATTGGGTAGCACACACTTAGGAAGGCTGGGTATATCCTCTTCCCTCAGGCCACCTCAGTCCCCGCCTGCCTCCCCAAGGTCCTGCTTCACTTGAGATAAGAACTACCCTGGGGATGATGTGTCAGTTACACCCCCAGACCCCAGAAGACCCAGCTTTCTCCAAGGCCAATTAGCCACCACAATCCACAGCCCCCTAGAATCCACTACTTTTCTCCTCGTTGGACAGATCCTGAAGCTGCCCCTCTCCTCCATTCTCCTCCTTCAGTTCCACACTGCTCCCCAGCCTCCCAGACCAACAGGCCCCAGCCACCCTGCTCAGCAGCTTGTGAAGTTCTGCTTGGAACTCAGACGATGAGAAGTAGTAGACAAGGGGGTCAACACAGGAGTTCAGGGTGCTGAGGAGCAGCACGTAACTTCTCCAGGATGGACTTTTATCCTGAATGAAGCCCACAACATGGGATACATTGTAGGGCCCAAAGCAGACGAGGAAGTTGAGCAGTGTGGCTGCTATGAGCCCTGCCACCCTCTTCCGCCGGCGATGGCTGGCTCCCCTGCTGAGGATCCACACCAGCCGGCTGTAGCAGTAGCAGGTGATGAGCAGGGGCACCCCAAAAAGGACCACAGCCATCTCTAGCCGGACAGGCAGCAGAATGGCCAGCTGGTCCTTCTGGAACACCAGGTAGCAGGTTGCATTGGCACTCAGTCTGTGAGCAGAGCCCCCTGATAATTCGGTGATGTAGACAATGCTGCAGTGGGCGGTGGCCAGGAGCCAGCAGGCCCCACTCACCAGACCGGCCTGTCTCGGTCGTGGCCGGGCCTTGTACCACACTGGGTAGGCCACGCTCAGGAAGCGCTCAATGCTCACAGCTGCCAGGAAGAGGGAGGTGAGATAGATGGTGGTGAAGAAGAGGGATCTGGAGAAGGAGCAGAGGAAGAAGGGCATGGTCCAGCGCATGGCACTGGCCGCCTCCACCATGCGGATCGGCAGGAAGATCAGCAGGAGCAGGTCGGAGAGGGTCAGGTTGAGCAGGAGCACGTCCACGGCCACCGGGCGGCGACGGAGTTTGCCCACAAAGATCACCAGGGCCACCAGGTTGAGGGGCAGCCCCACGAGGAAGGTGAAGAGGTACACGGAGAAGTAGAGCCAGTGATGGCCGGGAGAGAAGGACTGGTCTGGGTCTGTACCCATGGTGGTGGCCACTGGCGGGAGAGAGAGACAGAGTCAGGGTCTGCCAGGGGCCTTCCTGCCCCCTCGCCAGCTGCATCTCATCTTTGAGCAGGAACATTGCCTCAAGCCCCAGTTTGCCCTGATGCTTTCCCTGATGGTGTCTGCCTGCCCATCTCCCAGACCATTCTCTGCCTGCAGTGCCTTCCCTCCATCCTGAGGTACCAGTCCTGGTCACTTTCCCACTCCTTACACTTCCCTGCAGGGCCCCACGCTCACCTGCTTATTCAAGAGCCCAGGTGCTCTGGCCACAGCACCTTGCTGACTCCTCCAGAGGAAGTGTGGTGAGCTGTTTATCTTGGCAGAACTGATAAAGGCCTGGCAGTGCCCGTGATGTCACTTTCTGTTTTTCCACAGCACAAAAGATCCCTTTAGCTCTGTTGCCAGAGCTGTATGCAAAAGGAGGGACAAACTCCACAACTGTGTCCTGCTCCTTTGGCATCCCAGATGGGAAGTCTGAACCAGGCCTGAGCAGACCTCATTTTCTCGCCCCATTAATCTTGCCTAGATTAAAATAGTAATCTATGTCTAGTTGTTAGAATGGAGCTTGGCATATGGTATGCATGGTGTGGGCTTGTCTCTAGAATAATGGTGTTACTACTAGTACAAAACTACCAGTACTATAGATAGTTACTACTGCTACAACTAGTTATACAACTACTGTTTCTACTGCTGCTACAACTGCTATTACTACTACATCTACTAATGCAACTACTATGGCTACTGCTACAACTACCACTGCTACTACAATTATTAATAAAACCACTACTAACTACACCAACTGCTATTAGTACTACTACAGCTACTGTTGCTATTACAGTTGCTACTACAACTACTACTACTGCTGAACTGCTACTCCTATAGCTACTACTACCACTGCTGCAACAAGTGCTATTACTATGATTACCACTACCACAGTTACTGCTATTACTACAACAATTACTGCTACTACTACTACTACTAATAATAATGTAGCAGTGATGGTAGCAGCTACCTTTTTCTGGCACATCCTCCATACTCCTCTGCTGGGCAGGGATCACCATTATGCCGGGCTGTCCTTGAGTCTCAGGGTAGGGAAGTGACTTGCTCCAGGTGGTAATGATGTTAAGCATCACCACCAGGATTCAAACCTAAGTTCTGTTCAGCTTCAGTAGTAATTTATGTATTCATTCCTATACTTACGTAGCACAATGAGATACCATTTCACACTCATTAGAATGGTCCTGAGCAAACTGTCATACTATAGCAAGTGTTGGAGAGGATGTGGAGAAATTGGTTCCCTCATAAACTGCTGATGAAAATGTAAAATGGTGTCAGCCACTTCGGAAATCTGTTTGGCAGTTTCTTAAAAACTAAACAAGAATTTACCATAGGAGCCAAAAGTGTCTCCCCAAGAGCAATGAAAACATGTGTCCACTCAAAGACTTGCTTGCTAACGTTCATAGCAGCATAATCCAGAGCAGTCAAAAAGTGGGAGCACCAGCTGGTGGTCCATGAGCTGGTGAATGTATAAACAAAATGTGGTGTGTCTATATAATAGACCTCTATTCAGCAGTTTAAAGGAAAGAAACACCAGTAAGTGCTATGACAAGGATGAACCTGGAAATCCTTATGCTAAGTGATTGCAGCCAGACATACAAGACCACATATTACGTGATCATATTTACACCATACCTCATTTTATTGTGCTTCATTTTATTGCACTTTACAGATATTGCAATTTTTACCAATTGAATGTTTGTGGCAACCCTGTATCGAACCAGTCTATCAGTGCCATTTTTCCAATAGCATGTGCTCACTTCATATCTCTGTATCACATTTTGGTAATTCTCACAATATTTCAAAGTTTTTCAATATTGTTGTATCTATCTGTGGTGATCTGTGATCTTTGATGTTACTATTGTAATTGTTTGGGGGCGTCACTAACCACGCCCATATAAGACAGCAAACTTGATAAATAAATATTGTATGTGTTCTGACTGCTCCACCAGCCAGCTGGTTCCCCATCTCTTTCCCTCTCCGTGGGCCTCCCTATTCCCTGAGATGCAACAATATTGAAATTAGGCCAGTTAACAACCCTACAATGGCCTCTAAGTGTTCAACTGAAAGGAAGTGTTGCACACCTTTCACTTTAAATCAAAAGCTAGAAATGAGCAAGTTTAGTGAGGAAGGCATGTCAAAAGTCGATAGGCAGAAAGCTAGACCTCTTGCAACAAACAGTTAGCCAAGTTGTGAATGCAAAGGAAAAGTTCTTGAAGGAAATTAAAACTGCTACTCCAGTGAACACACAAATGATAAGAAAGTGAAAGAGTCTTATTGCTGATATAGAACAAGTTCAAGTGGTCTGGATAGAAGATCAAACCAGACACTACATTCCCTTCAGCCAAAGTCTAATCCGGAGCAAGGCCCTAATTCTCTTCAATTCTCTGAAGACTGAGAGGTGAGGAAGCTGCAGAAGAAAAGTTCGAAGCTGGCAGGGGTTTGTTCATGAGGTTTAAGGAAAGAACCATCTCCATAACATAAAAGTGCAAAGTGAAGCAGCAAGTGCTGACACAGAAGCTGCATTAGGTTATCCAGAAGATCTAGCTAAGATAATTGATGAAGGTGGCTACACTAAATTACAGATTTTCAATGTAGATGAAAGAATCTTCTATTGGAAGAAGATGCCATCTATGGGGGGTTGGGGGTGGGCAGGGAGTCAGTCCCAGGCTTCAAAGCTTCAAAGAACAGGCTGACTTTTTTGTTAGGGGCTAATGCAGCTGGTGAATTTTAATTGAAGCCATTGCTCACTTACCATTCTGAAAATCCTGGGGCCTTTAAGAATTATGCTAAATCTACTCTGCCTGTGCTCTATAAATGGAACAACAGAGCTTAGATGACAGCACATCTGTTTACAACATGGTTTAGTGAATATTTTAAGCCCACTGTTGAGTTCTGCTGCTCGGAAAAGACTCCATTCAAAATATTACTGCTCATTGATGGTGCGTCTGTTCACCCAAGAGCTCTGATGGACATGTACAACCAAATGAATGTTGCTTTCATGCCTGCTCACACAACATCTATTTCAGCTTTCAAGTCTTGTTATTTAAGAAATGTATTTCATAAGGCTATAGCTGCCATCGATAGATTCCTCTGATGGATCTGGGCAAAGTAAATTGAAAACTTTCTGGGAAGGATTCACCGATCTAGATGCCATTAAGAACATTTGCGATTCATGGGAAGAGGTCAAAATATCAACATTAATGGGAGTTTGCATGACTTTGAGGAGTTTAAGACTTTTGTGGAAGAAATAACTGCATCTGTGGTAGAAATAGCCAGAGGACTGCAGTTAGAAGTAGAGCCTGAAGATGTGACTGAATTGCTGCAATTCCATGATAAAACTTTTAACAAGTGAGGAGCTGCTTCTTGTACATGAACAAAGAAGGTGGTTTCTTGAGATGGAATCTACTCCTGATAAAGATGCTGTGAACATTGTTGAAATGACAACAAATGATATAAAACATTACATAAATTTAGTTGATAAAGCAGTGGTAGAGTTTGAGAGGATTAACTCCAATTTTGAAAAATGTTCTACAGTGGGTAAAATGCATTGCATGCTTCAGAGAAATCTTTCATGAATGGAAGTCAATTGATGTGGCAAACTTCACTGTTTTCTCATTTTAAGAAATTACCACAACCTTCAGCAACCACCACCTGATCAGTCGGCAGCTGTCAGCAAAAAGATTAAGACTCGGTGAAGGCTCAGATGATCATTAGCATTTTTTAGCAATAAAGTATTTTTAGTTAAGGTATGTACATTTTTTTTTAGACATAATGCTAGCATATCCTTCATAGATTACAGTATAGTATAAACATAACTTTTATATGCAGTGGGAAACCAAAAAATCTGTGACTCACTTTATTGAGATTTTCACTTTATTGCGGTGGTCTGGAACCAAACCCATAATATCTCCAGGGTATACCCGAATACAAAACATCCAGAAAAGGCAAATCTATAGATTTGTGTAGGTTAGTAGTTGCATGGGGCTGGGGATTAGCTGTAAACGAGCCTGAGCGATGTCTTAAAACTGGATTATTGTGATGGTTACACAACTCAGTCAATTTTAGCAAAAACCAACCTGTACCCTTAAAATGGATGAATTTTATGGTATGTAAATTGTACCTCAATTAAGTTGTTAAGAATATAACAGTGAACCAAACAATGTTTCTGTCCTCATGGTGCTTTCCTTTGGGGTACTGAAGGTTAGGGGTTGAGTGCTGGGATGATAATAAAGGCACCAATAATTAGAGGCAAAGAGCCAGTGGAAAAAATGTTGCAAGC
Source organism: Choloepus didactylus (assembly GCF_015220235.1). Taxonomy (NCBI): domain Eukaryota; kingdom Metazoa; phylum Chordata; class Mammalia; order Pilosa; family Megalonychidae; genus Choloepus; species Choloepus didactylus. Next base: position 19,670,162 of record NC_051333.1, read on the forward strand.
AGAGGACTGGCCAGTGCCAGCCATCATGTCCTGGGGACCTGATGGAAGGGACAGTGCTCAAGGGGGTCATGAGAGGTGGCCAGGGGCCAGGGTGACCCGCAGGGAATAATGAGTAGCCCAGGCATGATGGGAGGGGCAGTGGGGCCACCTGGGGCTGGAGTTTTCCCTTCACTGAGCTGAGTTCACTTCTGGTCTGCAGAGCCTCGGGCAAGTTACTTAACTTCCTTGCCTGTCCGTTTCTATATTTATAAAGCAGGGGTAATAAAACTTCCTTTGGAGGATGGTTAGGAACATTGATTCAGCAAATATTTACTGAGCGCTTTCTGTGACTCCAGCTCCATTTAGGCACAGGAGCTATATGAGCGAATAAAGCAAAAATCCCTACCCTTGTGCCCGTTCAAGCATGGCAAGAGATCACTTGTGTAAACCAGGTAGTGCCTGCCAGGCACGTGGCTCCCACTTTGCGTGCTCCTGTATGCCCATGGTGCGGTCGTCATTAGAGGAACAAGCCTGGTACCTCCTTGCCTTGTCGGAGCCCAGGTGTTTACCTCCTTCTTGGCACTCTCCTCCGCCACCCTTCACCTTTGCAAAATGGGCCACAACTTCAGGTGTTATCCCCAAGTTTCCCCATGTCCCCTGGCCCTTGGGGGTCCCACCTTGCAGGATCACATTCCACTGCCACCCGTTCCTTGCTGTGGGGCCTCAGACAAGTTTCCTAACCTGTCAAATAAAGATGATAATATACCTGCCTCCAGGACTGAAGCTAGCTCAGGCAGTGCCTCTGTGCAGATTAGGAAAAGACACCCCCTCCAGGCACACGCCACCCTGCACCAGGATGCACCGCTTGAGGAGTGCGTGGTGTCTTTGTTCAAATTAGAATAAGACCCTTCTTCCACTGGTGGGAGCAGCCCCATGCCAGGCACTTGGCTTGGTGAGCAAAGCACAGGCTGGCCTTTAGTCAGTGCTTGACCCCGCTGCTGGTGCCCTTGTGCAGTAAACAACCTACCCAACTGTACAGCAGTGGCACGGCTAAATCAAAGGGCTGTTTGAGGGTGAAATGAGACAACGCTTGTAAAGCACCCAGCATGGTGCCTGGCACATATCAAGGACTCCGTATCTGTTTGCAACCATTAACGTCGTCGTTTGTAGTTTCCCTCTCTGAGCTGAGGTAGCTTTTCGTGCCAGCTTCCTCTTCACAGCTCTGATGCTGCCCCCTTGTGAGTTTGAAATGGTACAACAGTGTCATTTTCTTGCCTCCTGCCTCCTTCCTTATGCAGAAATTCAAATGTTCTTGGCAAGCATTTCATAGTAGTACCTTCCAAAGTGTATCATCTGAGTGACCTTTCCCCTAGATCAGAAACAAGCTCCCCTCCTGCTTCTCCACCGAAAAGGACCTCTGCCCCTGGCATCCTGGCAGACAGAGGCCTGCTTACCTACCTCCTGCCACCCGGCTCCTGGCCTCCACTCTTCTCTCCCGCCTCATCAGCGGCTCCAGGAATGCCACCAGGCAAGGCTGCCCTGCAGTTCCTCCGGGGCCGGGAGAGGCAGCAGGGCTCTCGGCTCCATGCCCCTGCCCCCAGCAGTGGCTCCTACTTCTGAGTGGTCCCCACATGTGTTCCGGCCACACACGCTCTCCCCCGGCTGGTCCTCTCTCCCAAGTAGCCGGTCACCAGTGGGTTGAGCACCACGCTCCATGCCCCCGTGATGAGCCCCAGCTTCCGCCAGCAGCCCCCCACGTCGGGGTGCAGGAAGCCGACCACATTGAAGGCATTGTAGGGCCCGAGGCAGAGCAGCAGGGTGAGCAGGGCCCCGCCGGCCACCCAGGCTGCCCTCAGCTTCCGCCTGTGGCTCAGACCTGAGCGGGCCAGAGCCCGGAGGCAGCCCACATAGCAGAAGGCCGTGATGGTCAAGGGCAGAAAGAAGAGCAGGAGGGAGAGGCTGAGGCGAGCAGGGCCTGACAACGCGGGGTCCCAGGCCTCCACGCAGACCGGCGAGCTGTTGACCAGCTTGTTGATGCCCAGGGAGCTGTTGGAGCTGTCCGCCCAGCCTCCCGGAGCCTCCAACCCAAAGACCAGCCCCAGGTGGCAGAGGACCACAACCCACAGAGCCACACACACCCCCCAGCTGTAGCGCGGCCTCCGGATGGCTTGGTAGCCCAAGGGGAAGGCCGCCCCCAGGTAGCGGCCGACGGTCAGGGCAGCCAGGAGGGCCCCGCCTGTGTAGAGCGGAGCGAAGTAGACCAGGGCAAAGACAGGACAGAGGGCGGCCGGCAGGGGCCAGGCCCCCTCGGCCAGGGCCTCCACGGCCTTCAGGGGCAGGGAGAACACCAGCAGCAGGTCAGAGCAGCCCAAGTGCAGGACATAGACGAGGCTGGGGGTGAGGCCGAGCCGGGCGTGGGCCGCAGCGCCCCGGATGGCCAGCGCGTTGAGCGGGAAGCCCAGCGCAAAGGCGGCCACGTAGAGGGCGAAGGCGAGCTGGGGAGGCAGGTCCATGGGGCCGGGCTGCTGGGCTCCCCAGCGTGGCGCTCGGCTTGCTCCGTGTCCTCAGGTCTCGCCGCCTCAGAGGAGAGGAGCTCCTGGGACGACGAACTGGTGTTAGAGCTGCCTGGAGCACGGGTAGCCAGGTGGTCAGACCACTGGGCAAGTGGAGGCCTGAATCAGAAGCGAAGTCCTCTGCTCTCCTTCCACTATATCACCTCTTTAAAGAAAGAGAACAGCCACGGTTGTAACTGGAAAAGATGGGGTGCAGGTATGCCGGCCCCGCAGGAGGGAAGGTGTCTTGAATCGAAGGCTCTGGGGAGAGAAGAAAGAAACAGAGAGGATTCGGAACAGGGTCTGGCCCTACAGCACGGGTTTTCCTTTGGAATGAAAGGAGACTCCTGTCCTCACTACCCCCTCCACCCCAATTCCCTGGAAAGAGCCCGAGCTGCTCCCCCTCAGTGGGGATCCTGCACGGCAGATGGGTGAGGGCTGGTGGCAACCCCCGGCTGAGGGGAAGAGAAGTGAGGGGTCTGGCTGTGATGGAGAATGCAGGCAGAGGAGTCCCCAGGGAGAGAGTCTAAGGGCCAGCCAAGTCCCACCAGTGTCACAGAGATAGGCCTTAGCAGATTTAGGGAGCACCTGGGCCGGGAGAATTTGGGGAGAGGAGCCACAGAGAGAGGGACTCACCTCTTGACGCTGCCAGATGTCTCTGAGGCTCAGGAGCCCCTCGCTGGGCTACAGGAGGATGGCCGGGCTGGCCAGTGAGCCGGAAGGGAGAGGGAAGGGTGGGGTGGCAGGGCCATTAGCCCGAGGCTCTAGCAGCCTGGGTGAGCAGCTAATGGAGCATTTCAGGCAGGAGCTGGGGACAGGCCTGATGAGGTGAGAGTCCAAGAAGAAGGTTCGAGCACCGAAGCGGGGGAGGGCAGGAGTCTGGGTTTCCCCTGGGTAGGCTGGGGAGTGTGCAGCCAGCAGCTTGAAGGAGAGGATTCATGGAGGACGGACGACCAGACACAGCTTCCTGCCCTCCCCCACCCCACCCATGACCTATTCAAACCTGCTCCTGGATGAAGTCGAATTCGTGGGCAGGCCCCATGCCTTAGGGGCTTACTCCAGCCACGTTAGCCATCCAAAGTGTCTCAGTTCAGTCCTGAGTATGTGGGATAAGGAAAACTTCATTCCAAGGTGAAGCTTCTCCCCTACCCCACTGTGTGCAGGCTGTGGGCGCCTTTTGCGAGGAGAGGGCTCCTCTGTTTTCCTGCCTTGCGCTTCTCCTTTCCCTTCTAGCTTGATGACAGTGTTTTCGGGCCCTTTCAGTGTTGGCCGGAGAGGGAAGGAGGAAAAGCACAAGCGAAGTCTTGTCCGACCTCACTAAAGCAGCGCGGCCGTGGCCTGCGCCCTGCCAGACTCAGGGCTGCAGGACGTCAAAGCCTGGGACGTTCGTGTGGGGACACCAGACGGCACTCGCTCAGGCCCGGCCAGAGTGGTCTCCTCGAAGCCCTTCTCACCAGGCTTCAGATGACCCCTAAGGGGTCATCACAGTGGTAGGAAACAGGATTCTTAGCATCTCAACAGCTCCCTCCAAAGAAACTCTGGTTTCCTACCCTATCCTTTTATAGCTCAGAGTCGCTGAATCGGTTCTTGGTTCCTGGTTGTCTCCTCTCCAGATCCTGCATGTGTGGTCCAGCACCTCATTCTGAATCCTGAAGAACTAGCCACCCATTGTGTAGCGTTTGTGTTTTGGAAAGACTGAGAAACCAGCAGAGCTGAGGGAAAATGTAAAAAAAGCGCATTAGCGTGCTGGAGCAAGCGTTTGGGAGAAGGGAGTTGCTGGGCGCTGAGGGAGGCCTCGAGTCTTGGAGATCTTTCCTGCTTTGGCCCTGGCCACCTGGCAGTTCAGGGCTCTACCAAGTGTCCCCTCCCCGCGGAGCCTTCCCTGACCCCTCCATCCCCAGGGGTCCCTCCCCTGCCTCCAGCTGGTCTCTCCAGGTCCTCCTGCATTGTTTATTCACAGCACAGCACCTGCTCTCAGAGGCGTCCTGTTTGCTATCTCCGCTGCTAGAGGGCAAAGATTTCAGTCTGCTTTGCTTGCGCGTTGCCTCGAAGGTGCTGGGTCAACATTGCTGAATGAACGGCTGGTTGCCTGGGCTCTGGGAGGACGGTGAGATCTGGGGCTGCGCAGAGGGCTGCCTGCGGCCTGATGTCCCTGCCCTCAGAGCTCCCCGGCCACCTGCTCCGCCGGCCTCCCCAGTGCCTGTTGACAGCCGCATCTCGCGGTCAGTTGCTCATGAGGAGGTTTATGTCAGCAGCTGGGCTCAGGGACAGGATGGGAAAGCACCCGCTGGTTGCCAGGGAGCCCGTCCCAGGCCTCATCACTCCCTCAAGTGGAGCCCACCCGAAGACCCTTTGGGGACCCTAGACTATGAGATCCCTAGGAGTGGGGCTGGGTCTTATCTCTTGTCCCCGCAGCACCTGGCTGCACCTGGCTCAGTGCTGGATGCATTGACAGCTGCTCAGAGATATTTGCTGAATGAATGAATGAATGGGTGACACTGAACCTCATTTTGGGTACAGAAACCCCCAAACCCTTCCCCTCTCATTCAAACAGTCAGCAAAGTCTCTCCTCCCTCCAGAAATATTTCTAGGCCATAGACGGTGCCCTTAAGAAATCAAACTGGGAACCAAGTGGATTGATGGAGAAACCAGTGCTTCACTCTGCCATAATTCCAGAATTTCTTCTCTTAGAAAGCATTCTGGTCTTGAGCTTAGATGGGAAAGGAGGGGAAGAAAATGAAGGTGGCACTTCTGGAGCACTAGGGATTTTGTGTTCACTCTCTTGGTGATTTATTAATCACATGTTCCCTGCCTTCTAGGGAGATGGGGTCCTAGCCCAGCGGCAGAGGCAGAAGAATGGATAGAGAGAGATCAAACCTGGTAAGTGGAGGGAAAGCTGGAAGGGCTTACTGGAAAATCTGATCCATGAACAGAATACAGAACTAGCGGGGATGATGGTGAAAGACAGAAAAGCTGTGAGGTTTCTTAAGGCAGTTGACCTTCAACAAGTTCAGAAGCAGCTGCAGGTTGTGAAAGAAATTGGTAGCAGTGACTTTTGAGAATAGCTGTAATGAATTGGCTTCCCCTTTTACATCCTTCAAGGGCTGCGAATACAAGATGGAAATTGTGTTTTAGGGATTTTGGGCTGCTGTGCTAGGTTTCTTCTAATGTGACTCCGGCATCTGTGAGGTTTCACCTCACTTCCTCTTGAGCCACCTGAAGGTAGAGGTGGCAACTTCACTTTACAGAGGGAGAAACCGAGGGTCAGGGAAGTTGGCTAACTCTGCTAGTTAGGTAGAAGAGTCTTGATTCAAATTCATGCTTGCATGGTTACAAAGCCAGTGCATTCTCTCCAATCTGCTGATTTATCATGAAATTGCCTTGACTCCCTTCCCTTCTCTCCAGGCCCCACAATGCCATCCCCATCTCCCCATCCCCAAAAACCCTGGCCTCCCCAGGCTGGAAGTAGTTCATGGGTTCTTTGGAACTGTAGCTGAGCCATTTTATTTTGCAGCTCTCTGTCTCAGATGACAAGACCCCTGAGGGTGGGGCTGCAGATCCTGTCCCTGGAATGCCCAGCTTACACGTAGACTTGTTTCTAGAGGAGAAACCAGCAGGAGAAACCAGTGCCTCTTTCTACCTCACTTTGTTCCCTCTTCCCCTGGGCTTTATCACAGAGGCAGAAATAGGGCATATGATTTGTGAATGGCGATTCCGAGCAGGGCTGGGGGTCAAAGGGATGAGGAAAGGGGGAAGAAGAAAGAATAGTGACATGGCTAGCCCGAGCTTGTACACAGCCAGCTGGGGACAGGGTTGGGGGAACACATGGTGGCGGGGGGCTGGGGAGGGACAAAGGGAGCTGTAGTGCCCAGGGCAGGTGTTTTGATGAGTTTCTGGGTGGGAAGGAGAGAGGAGATGGACCAGGGGCAAGCCCGTCAGAAGTCGGGTTACATGCTGAGAGGCAGTCTGGCTCTGGCACACGCACAGGGTTCTCTGCGCCAACTGGGGTGGCGGTAATTGAGTAACTGATCAGCTGTGCGGCTGAGGGTTCCAGGAGCTCCAGAAATGCCTCGGGCACCCCCACCACAGCCGATTCTGCTCCTCAGTGCTTGAGGGTCGCATAGTCTACTTCTTCTTGGATCAGAGGCCGAGTCCCAGCACCAAACTGAATCAGCTCCGAGTAATGTATCCCCTCGTCGTCTGGAAACTCTGGAGTCACGTTCTCATAGTCGCCCTGAGGAAGCCACAGGGTGGTCAGCCAGCCCTCACGGTTCCCAGCCTCCTGCCATCTGCTTTTGCTGCCCATTCCCTCCTCAGTTCTTGGATGGGGGTATCCAAGAGCCCCAGCAGAGTCCCCTTCTCTGGAAACCGAGTGTGGTCGTTGTCTAAGACTCTGAGGTGACTTCCCAGGCTCCGACTGTGCCCGTGCCTGACAACCCTCCCCAAGGCCCAGCCCAGGCCGCCCCGGAGCCCACAAAGAAGACTCAAAGCCGAGGCCAGACCACACCCCACACACCCCAGCCCTGCCCTCTTACCACGTGACGCTTCTGTACCACAGAATAAGTGACCGTGTCATCCCTGTTTGGGAAACTGGCTGCGGTCCCTGCACCCCTGAGAGGGAGGGCAGATAGATGAGCACAAACCAAGCATTGCGCCGTGAACTCTCCTCCTACTTCCAACTCCCCCAGCCCCCTCAGCAGTGCCCCCCAGTCTGTCCCCCTTAGCTGAAAATAATTTGCTGTATCCCCAGTGCCGAGTGGGTGAATGTATCGCAAAGGCCTCGGCTCAGTGATAAAGACAACTCGAGGCAGGCAGGCCCCTGGCTCACAGAAACTGGCACAGTTCAGTAGACAGTTACTTCCCCTGAGGGTTGTAATGCAGGCCGGAGGTGACAGGTGTGTAGCAGTGCCTGGCACAGCCTGGCACAAGGAGGGCAGGCAGACACAAGCTTGTTCTCCCGTATCCCTCGGGGCACAGGTGTCACCTCCCGGTGCCCTCAGTACCCAGCTCCTGCTGTGTCCGTGCTGCCGACGGGGAAGTTCAGGACAGCATAGCTAACGCCATCTTCCATTACTGGATTGTGACATCCCAGGGCGTGGGGGCCGTCCGTGAGGGGCGTCCTTCTAATCTGGGAGAGAGACAAGCTTTCAGCTCTAAACACTCATTTCATCACCCCAGCTCCCTTCCCTTGGCCTCTGACACCCCAGATCACCCTTTTGGTCACCCTTCTTTACCTGGTTTCTTTGCTCGACTCCAAGGGTTCCACTCTACTTTTCCTCTTTCTCTTGTCTTACCTTTTTGTTCCTCACAAAGAAGCTCTGCCCACTGGAATTTTCCTGAAGCCCCTGCTGGTCCCGAATCCTCTTCCAGCTACAGAGATAAAGAGACACTCAGGGTCACGGGAAGGGGAACCAAGCCTGTTGGGGGCTTCAGGAGCCAGCAGTGGAGTCGGGAGCAAGCCAAGGGGAGAGAAGCAGGCGGGCAGCGGGAGGCACTCACCTTCGGCGAAGCTTGGCCCCCCAGATGGCCAGGATGAGGATGGCCAGGCAGATCCCGATCCCCACGGCCGCTCGCCTGCCGATGGTCTCGGGGCTGTCTGGTGGAGGGAGGAGGCCCTCAGCTGATGCCAGCAGCCTCGAGCAGGTGCCCTGCGGCGTCTGCCTGGAAGGCACCCTCAGCTCCTCTTTGCACCCAGCCATCCAGCTGCTGCCCTTCCCTGCACCCCTCTTCCATGCGTGGGGGAGTGATGCAGAGAAGGAGCGAGAAGCCAGCCCCTGCCCGCTGGAATTCCCGTTGGGGGAAAGGGCTGGTCCTTTCTCACGAGGAGCTCCTGCTTCATGACCCACACGGGCACGCACAGAGGATGTTAGCCTCGTAAATGGGTCCATCTTTATCAGTCGGCAGGCTGGCAATATTATCAGAACGTAAAATGCACCTACGCTATTACCCAGAAGTTCCACATGGGAATTGATCCTGCAGCTTTTCTTGCAGTTCTGCCCAGCCTGCAAACAGCCTTGAAGAGGGCACTGGGGAGGTAAATTATGGGGCATTCCTACAACGGAAAGCAGTGCAGCCCCTAGCAAGAGGCAGGTCTCCAGGGTGTCTGAAAAGTCTGGAGACAGCAAACATGGTCGTGATGTTTCCTCATAACATGCTCAGAGTGTTTGCCTTTAGCCTCCAGCTTTGCAGGCAATGAGCCTCTCAATTTAAAGCTCAAATCATTAATCTGAAAAGTACAATAAATAAGTTAAATAGTTCCCCTGTTTCCAGACTCTCTGGACCCTCTGTGCACTGATACACAATGGTAGGATGATGGGTCCAGAAGTTCAGGACCAATTGTGTGACGAAGAAGGGCCTGTGACATGGCTCCATATCTGCACCTGGTGCCTGTATAGAGTATCTCCATAAGGAGACACAACGAGCTAGCTAAGTGTGGACACCTCTCAGGGGTCAGGGTGGGGGGCCTAGAGTTCTCCGAGATCAAGAGAGAGAGGTGTCTGCCTTTCCACTCTTACCCTTGTGTGATGTTTTATTTTGTTTTTACCCTGTCCTTGTCTTGTCTTAAACACACACACACACACACACACATTAAAAATCTCCAAAGATAAAAGCAAGCAGCATATCAAGGGTGAGACAGAGAGAGACAGAGACAGAGATGCCAGTAGGGGCTCAGGATGTCTACAGGGTGAGGAGGTGAGTCAGGGGAGACTGAGCAGGAGGGAGGGAAAGAGAAACAGGGCGAGCCCTGGGGGCAGGTGAGCTGCGGGGCAGGGCTGCAGAGCAGGGTGGGAGGTGGGTGGGAAGGGGGCGAGGAGACAAGCTGGGCTGGGCTGATGGGAAAGGGGAGGGGGAAAGAGGGGCTTAGTGGCCTGGGGGGCGGGGAGCTGCAGGAGCAGCCGAGCCTGGAGAAGACCCTGAGCCAAAGGGGGAAGGGGCCTTACAGTAGACGGTGAGGGTGCTGGGGGCCGAGTCGCCTGTGCCCAGCTGGTTGGTGGCCTGGCACCGATAAGCACCCGAGTGCTGGATCTGCACGGGCTCCAGTCTCAGTGTCTGAGCCGAGTGGTGCAGGTCTTGGTTGTTCCAGTCAAACCAGGTGTACCGGAAGACGGGAGGGTTGGCGTCACTCTGACACACCAGGGCTGCCTTCTCGCCCTCCACCACGCCGGCTCTCGGGGCAATGGACACACGCAGCTCCCTGGGTGCATCTGGAAGGGGACACAAAATAAGGATCTGGGTCACCGGTCACCAGCCCTTCTCTGCATCCAGCCGCCAGCCCCGGCCACTCACACAGCACGTGGAGCCTCCGGGCCTCAGACGTGGTCTGCCCTATGGAGTTGCTGACCGAGCAGCTGTAATCGCCAGCATCTTCTGGGGAGATGGAGGCAAAGCTCAGTTCTCTCCCTTCCTCCAGCAGGCTTCCATTTTTCTTCCAGAAGAAGCGGACTTCTTTGGGGCGGCTGCTTGAGAAGTCACATCGGAGGAGGACCCGGTGCCCAGAGTGAATCTCAAGATGGGGGCTGATCTGCAGGACCCTGACATCCCTGGGGGCATCTGCAGAGTGAGGGCCTTCGGCTGACCTCTCGGCTCCCTCTGGCTTTTCCTGCCCCTAGCACCTCCTCCCCTCGCCTGAGGCCTGGCTCTCATCCCTTCTGAGATGAGTCTGGGCTTCAGCCTCCTTGCTCTTCAATCCTCACATCCCACCTGGGCTACGTCCTCCCAGATGCCCCTGCCCAGGTCACTCACACTGGACATCCAGGTTGACAGAGGCAGCCCACGTACACCACCGGTTACAGGCTGCGCAGGCGATTGGCTGGGCATTCCAGGCAACTTTCGGAATCATCAGCACCCCAGAGGGTGGCTCATCCCGGGAGACTCGAGGGCTCCATTCATATCTGTTAACTGCAGGGTTACTGGAATTGTATTTACAGGACAGGGTCACTGCTTGTCCTTCTTGAATTGGTGTGGGGTTTTGAATCACCGTGGTCACCCCCTTTGGGGAATCTGGGAGGAAAAAAACCAGAGACGCAGGTGAAGAAAAGCCAGGTGTCCATAGTACCTTTTCTTTCCTTCTTCCTCTCTCCCTCCATCTGTCCCTGGTACTCACAGGGCTCCTAAATCAGTCAGAGGAAGGCTATCGCTTGCCTCTTTTATCTGTGTGGGGCAGAGACCCTCTCCTGGGCTTTTGGCCTCCTGTGGTTTGAGGCACAGTGGTTCAGAGCACACTGTGACCCCACCACTTAGAGCTGCAGGACCGTGGCCTGCGGTCCTCAGTTTACTCGTCTGTCACTGGGGCCCTAATGAGAGTATCTAACCTCGTGGAGCTGTTTGTTGCAAGGATTGAATGTGATGATACCCTTAAAGCAGAGCGGGGCACGGAGCAACTATTCAAGAAGCGTTAGCTGCTGCTGCTGTGATTGTCTGTCCTGCTGTCTACATGCCCACAACCTGGGCACCCCCACCAGCACATCTGGCTCAGACGATGACATCTCAGAATCCAGGGATCAAAACTATGGATTCTCTTTGACCTGGGCCCAACCCAGTGCCAAGGTTTACTGCGTTAGAGCGGGTCTGACGATGGAGAGGTTATAAAATGTGTTGGCCAGTTCTCCCTGAAAACTTCAGGATCCCTTCGGGGATTCAGCCACTGCTTGGTGACACTAAGCTTCCATGTCCCTCATGGACCTTGGGCATCTTGTCATTCATTCATTCAGCAAACATCTACCTATCATGAGCCAGGCCCTGTTCTAGGTGCTGGGAATACAACTGTGAGCAAAAGATGAAGCAACTGTCCCCAGAAGCTTACATGCCGGGAGACCCTGGCTTCTTTCTTGCTCTCCATTGCAGGACGTGGTCCTTCCCTGCACTCCATTGAGCTTCCTCCTTTCCCCACCCCCATGCTCTCTCCCTACAGCCCAGAAGTTCTGCTACTACTCACATTGTACGTCCAACTCAGCTTCCTGACCAACCTGTCCAGAGCCAAGACTGTTCTGTGCCAGGCAGGCATAATGCCCGGCATGCTCGAGGAGGACCTCTGGGATCTGGAAGTTCTTTCCTGTCATGCCCAGCACTTCCTCCTCATTGTGATACCAGGTGTAATTTGTTGGAGGAGGAAAGGCTAACGATATACAGGTCATCTCCACTGAATTTCCCTCTTTGGCTGGCAAGGTGAGGATCTGAACCTTGGAAGGTTCTGGAGCATCTGGAAGAAGGGGCAGAAGCAAGGGGGGGTGGTGGTGAGGAGAGCCTTCTGCTGTGTGCAGGCAGCCCCGAGAGCCTCCACTGGTCACCTCTCAAGGGCCTTGGTTCCCCCACCGCTCCCTGCCTGCCCCCTCTCCAGCTCCGAGGAGGCTCACACTGCACTTGGAGGACCACTTCTTCTGACTTCCCTGGACCCAGAGCATTGTGGGCCTCACAGTGGTACTTCCCACTCTCCTTCCTGGTCACGATGGACAGAGTTAGGTTGTACTCCTTCTGCCACAGTGGGCTCCCGTCCTTATGCCAGGATACACCTCGGCTCTCTGGGTGGCTGCTGATGATGTGGCACATCAGGGTCACGTTTTCTCCCTCCTTGACAGTGGCTTCTCTGGGACTGATCTTGATCTGTGGACGGTCTGCAGGGGCAGAGGGGCAGTGGGGGAGGGTGGAAGGCGGTAAGAAGGGGCAGTGCTTTCGCTCAGACTAAGGTCAACAAGGGTGGGCTGCTCCAAGCACCTGGACGACTGTCACCCCCTCCCAGCTGGTCTCTCTGCTTCTCCTCTTCCCCTACTATCTGGTCTCCTCCAGCCACCAGCAATGATTCCCAAGACTCCCCCTGCTCGAAACCATTCTGTGGATTCCAGGCTTAGAATAAAATCCGGAACCTTCACCTCGGCCCCGCATTCTGCTCCCTCTCAGTTCTCCCTCCTCACCACTCGGCTCCTGGGCTCCCTGTGCGTCAGCCTGACCCCCTCCCTCGCTCAGGGTCATGGACACACCAAGCAAACTCCCACCTCAAGCCTTTGGCACTTGCTCTTGCTTCTCCCTGGGATGCTCTTCTCCCAAACGTCCTGCCTCAGTCCCTCCTTTCCTTAAGGTCTTAGCTCAGAGGTTTACCTTCCTCAGAGGGTCTCCGTGCATCAGTCCCTCTGTCCTAACCCTGCTTTCTTTTTTCTTAATACACTCATATCACTATCTGCCAGTGTAGTCCATCTTTCTTTGTTAATCTATTTGTCATTTGTCCCTCCTCTGTAATGCCAGCTTCTCGTGGATGGCACTTTGTCTGCTCACTGCTGGGTCCCTGGCAGCCGTAACAGGGCTGTGCACTCAATGTTTACTGAATGAAGGAGTGAGGCCAGAATAATGATGTGGAAAATGTTCTCCCTCAGAGGAAAAGATACTAAGCAGATGATCCCCAAACCATGCCGTGGCTCAAGGATACGTGAAGTTACTTTAGTCTGTTAGACCAAGGCAGATGCCAAAGTGAATCTGTTTCCTGCAACACCAGGGCAGACAACAGGGAACACAGCTCCGCCTGGGCCACGTGCAGCTGTGGGTGACCACAGACAGCTTCACTACACTTTCCTTCCGTGGCTCCCGTTAGTCTCGGTGCCCAGTGCATGGGTTGGGGAAGAAATGATAAGGACCGTGTCCTTCCCGTGGGAGCACCAGGGAGACTCACGCTTCACATCTAGCTGCACCATTTCCTCAGAGAGTATCCACCCGTCAGTGTTATTCCAAAGCTGGCAGGTCAGGTTCATCCTGTGGTGGGTCCACTGCGCCTGGAACATGAGCTGGCTCTGGGTGGAGATGGCCATGGTGGTCAGGGTGGTCTGGGTGGTCTGGGTGATATTCGGCTCCTCCAGGGACCACTTCAGTTGGATGGGGTACCCAGGGCAGGCAAAATTCAGTGAGCAGGTCAGAGTGACTTTCTCGGACTCCTGGATTTCCGGAGGGAGCTGAATGTGCGGTGAAAGAGGCATTTCTGCAGAAGAACAGAGACCGTGCTGGGGGCCTGGTGGGGCTAGGGGCTGATGCCTGCTAGCCCCTTCCACCCTGCTTCTGACTTCCTGCCCCAAGTAACCCCTCAGTAATCTCTTGTCGGTCTCTTCCTCCTCTCTCCAGCCCTGCCTCTCTCTGCTTCAGATCACCTTAGCTCAGCCGAGTTCCTCTCCAAAAGTTCTTGGGCATGATACACCTCCTTAGGAATACTAATTTCAGTCTCACTTCCTGACAGCCGTTTTCTAAATGTTCTCAAGATTATTTCCTCTCTAAGTTTAGTTCAACACATATTTCTTGCTTTCATGACAAACTACTGTTTGTTTTATAGCCACACTTGGTGACATCCGAGCACAGCACTCCCCCAGTGGGATGAGCCTGTCTCTGTGGCTAATCTCTGCCATCCCCAAGGCTGGGAAACCCTTCAGACTGTGGGGTCTGAAGCTCAGAGCCACCCACCAAAGACACAGGCTGTGGGATGGAGAGACCAGACTCCCCAGGGCAAGGGCCCCAGACCTGTGTTTGATGGGTCACCACCAATCCCCTTGTGGATGTCAGTTAGCCCAAGCAAGGGATAACCAGAATTAGAATTAGTTGCAAGATGTCATATTGAGAGATTTCACTTGAAAATGCTGATTTCCAGATCTGGGATTTGCACATGACAGAAGGGGCAGGAGCCAAGAGACTGTTCCCCGCTGGAGGTGGGTCCAGGGCTCATGCCCTATTGCCGTGTGCCGCCTGCGTCACTCACCGGCATCCCTTGCCTGGCCTCTGCGGGCTCCTCAGTTTGTGACCGGCCCCTGCTCCAAGGAGTCAGGGTATTTCTCACCTCTTTCCTTGTCCCTGACCAGGGCTGAGACCCCCTACCCTAAGGCCTTACCAGAGACATTGAGGTTCATCTTCTCCATCCACTTGTCAGTCCCCGACGTCATCCGCAGCCCCAGCCAGCCACTGCCTTCCTTCACTGGGTTGATGCTCAGGCTGCAGTTCTGCTTGTAGGTGGTGCCCGTGTTCCGCTTGCTGTCACCCACATACTGCACCCTTCCTCCACCAGCCTTGGGGTGGTCATAGAGGATGGTCCCCCTAAAGTTCTTGGTGATGTTGTCATACTCGTAATTGTGGTACAGGGTAAGGTTATCCAGGGACTTTTTGATTCTTGGGATCGTGAAGCTGCAGGGAATCCAGAGGCAGGCCCCCTTCCAGGTGTAGAGAGTGTTGGGGTGCTCAACCTTCCACGAATTTGAGTCAGAGAAAGCCAAGTACTCTGGAACCCATCACAATGATCAGAATGCATTATTGTGGGGTAGAGAGGGCTTTCAAGGGAAGGAGGACTCTCCTCCAAGGATAGAGGGAGAGCTAGGGAGGTACCCAAAGAGAGAAGTGTGGGTATGTCCTGCCTCTGTCCACCTTAGCCCACATATACTCTTCCCTGCCCCAGCTCCTTCCTTCTACAGCTCCCGCCGCCATCCCAGAACCCAAGCACCCATCTCGGCCACTGTCCTTACCTAAGAGCAGGAGCAAGGGCCCAAGGAGATGCATGGTGTCCTGTCTGGACAATGCCTGCACTGGGAAGAGTTTGTCTTTGAGCCATCTGATCACTGATCCTTTCCAGGCGCTTTTCTTGCTCGCCCCACTGAGCTCCAGCTCCTTTTCCCAACCCTGGGAGGACCATGTCTGGTTGCGTGGCAGAGATGTGGAATTCTGGATGCTCCCATGGACTTCTCTGGGTATATTGGGCATCTCCCTTCAGCCTGAGGACCCTGTAAAGCCAGCCACTCTCTCCTCCCAGCACACACTCTTAGGCTCACCCGCTCCATCCATCTATCCATCCATCCATCCATCCATCCATCCATCCATCCACACATCCATCCATCCATCCACCCATCCATCCATCCACCCATCCAGCCATCCACTCACCCATCCAGCCATCCACCCAGCCACACAGTCCACCCACCCACACAGCCAGCCAGCCATCCACCCACCCCATCCATCCATCCACACAGCCATCCAGCCACACAACCAGCCATCCAGCCAGCCATCCACCCCCACCCATCCATCCATCCATCCACCCATCCATCCATCCACACATCCATCCATCCATCCACCCATCCACACATCCACCCATCCACCCACCCACCCACACATCCATCCATCCATCCATCCACCCATCTACCCACCCATCCATCCATCCACACATCCACCCATCCGTCCACACATCCATCCATCCATCCATCCATCCATCTGTCCATCCATCATTTTATAAATTCCCTGCCTAGCTCACAGGCTTTCAGGGGGACCAAACCACTGGGAGCCTCAAATGCCAGGCTCTGGGTAACTTCGAGCTCCCCCTGGCCATAACAAGTGAAGGGTTTTACATAAGGGAGAGACATGCTCAAACCTTGGTTTTTAAAGACAAGGAAAAAACACAAGCTCCAAAATCAATAATGAAATATGATGCCAGGAGGCCATTTTAGAGGGTCCTGGAAGGTTTTAGGAGAACATGACCCAAGGGGTCCCACTCAGATGCCCCCAGGACTGGGCAGGAAACATAAATCAATCAGGTGGGGACAGAAGGTCATGCCTTATCTAAAGGGGGTGACTGTCTTCCAGGTTCTAGCCAATTGTTGCCAGTGGGAACATGGGCCCAGCACTGCCCCATCTTCTACTCTTTTTCAGGAGAAATAGGAAGCCAGATTTTCATTGTAAAATGTTCCTGCTTTTAAAAACACAAACAAAAGATCTGAGCTAGCCAAACCAAACCTGTCTGTGGTCTGGAGGCAGCCCAAGGACCACCCCATTTGCTACTCCTCCCCATCTCTCTGTCTGTACAGTGAGCTTGTCCTCCACCCTTCCTAGACTTTTTAAATAGAGTTAAATTTACATAGAGTTAAATTTAAGTCCCCAATTTACATAGTGTGAACCTTCTGTGCTGGTCCTCTGGGACACCAGCCGGATGTGCTACCAGAGTGTGTCTCCTGTCCCAGCACAGACCTGCCATCTCTCTCAGGCCACCCTCCACCAGCGTTTCCCATGCATCGAAACCCGGCTCCCCCTCACCCCTCCCTGCTATGGCTGTTGATGTCCTCAGTTGACTTGGCCCATGCCAAGGGCTGTTGGGTGTCCAGAACTGGGTGTGGGGGAAGCTAAGCTCCTTGCTGAAAGCGGGAGGGGGAGTTTCAGTCCCCAGCTCCAGGTAGCTAGCCTGGACATGAATTGGGGACCAGGACGGCTGAAGCTGGCTCAGATTCCCCAGGCAGAGGTGTGACACCAGCTCCTTGGGTGCTAACAGTGTTAACCCCCAGAAACCTCTGAAGTCATATCCATCTCAGAAAAAAAAAACTGGGCTACAAAAAGTTAAACAGTATTCTTTACTCTAGGACTTTTCAAAGCCTTTGATAAGCTTGTGTGTGTTGTGAAGCTCCACACATCTTTAGCCAGGGGATCTATTTTACATTTTCCACAAATAGCTTGGCAGGGTCTGTGTTCTGAGGAATGCCTTTGGGGTCTTCTCTAGGGTTCCACAAAGGCTGTGGCAAGGACTAGATTCCATTCCCCGTGCCAAAGATCAACCTTGGGGAGCTGAATTTTTGTGCCCCCCTTACCAGCGCCAACTTGCCACACCCTCATCAGGGCCTGCCATGAAGACCCCAGGATGGGTGGGATGCGTGCTTACCCCAGGGAGCCTCCAGGCAGTCTCTAGGAGTAGAAGAAGTGGAGCCTCGGGCCTGGGAAGGCTGAGGGGGAGCAGAGTGAGGCATGGAGGCTGGGACAAGTCATTAGCACAGAGGCTCAGGGCAAGGCCACCCTGTCTACACATGTGGCCTGCTCAGCACAGACCTGTTTAAAATCTTGCAGCATGTCAAAACCAGCCCCCAGACTCCACACTTGCTTACTGGGTATCCAGGGACCCCTGCCTACTCTCAGAAGACTTGCCAGGTCTGGCAAGGGGGATGCTCGAAGATGGGTCTGAGCTGTTAACACAGGTAGGAGAGAGGAAGGGAGGTCTCCACTGGTTTCCCAGCCCTGAGAACTGTGCCCAGCACACAGTGTGAAAGCTGCACCATGCTTGCTTTTTTAATGCAAAAGAGAACAAAATGGTTTTTACCTGTTTCCTCTCGTCCTCCTTCTTCAGGGGCCCTCGAAGCATCTGAAAGTGAAAGGGGAAGCGCAGTGAAGTCTCCAGTCCCTGATTTTCACCCTCCTTGGCCACACCCCTGCCCTCTCTGTGGCTGTGGGCATGAGCAAGAGGCATGATGATTTGGGGAGTGAGGAAAAGAGACCATGGAGGGGATGGGAACTTGGAGTAAGATTGGAAGGAACACCCGAATAGCAGCAGTCCATTCTTGATTTCAGTGTATGGATTTTTCACAACAGGTGTGTTTCAAAGCTGGTTCCCCTGCAACTTCCCTTCTACCAGCTCTCAGGAAATTCTCATCATTAATGACTCAAGATTAGAACTGTCAGCCTGCAGAAGAAGGGCAACTTGAAAGGGTTTGCAGTTTAGCGACACCTTCCCTCCATGGACACGAGTGATGGAGAATCTGACCATGCTTCACTGGTCCCCAAGGATTGGGGGAAGGACACAGAAATGTCAGGAAGAAAAATATTTTTTGGGTAAAGTGTTATTGAAAGGAAAAGTCTTGACACTGAAACCTCACCACTTTTTTCAGGTTTCTGATCAGTGTCTGCCTCTGGGCAAGAACCAGAGAGCACAAGGCCATGCAAATCCTGCAGATGATGACTTCTGAGAAATCCCCACACTGGCACCACCACACTCAACTGGCTGCCAGCCTTTGGGAAGGAAACGGGAAGAATGAAGAACAACTCCTTCAAAAAGCAGTGAGCTCATTCTAGAAAGACAGAGTAGACATATTTTTCCCTATTCCTCCTGCTGAGTACAGCCAAAACCCTGGACATTATGTATATAAAACAAGCATAAGAAGGCAGTGCTGAAAGGCAGAGAGAAGATGGCAGTTTAGCAAGGGATTCCTAGATGTGAAGAATGATACGGTTTTCTTTTTGCTTCCTAATCCCTCCCAGTCTGGGACACTGGAGGACACCGGCAACCCAGAAATACCAATGGGCACAGTCAAAAAAAAGTTCCAGCAGAAACCTGCTCTCTCTGACCAAAGAACCAGGAAAGGGGCATCCTGGCAAGACAGAAAAATTTCAGGCGAAACTGCTTTACTCCAGCCAAACACTACAGAAAAAACTGCAACCCCACACCTGCCAGCAAAAGCTGAGTGGGGAGCCTAAATTTCCACATTTGCTGGGCTGAAATGAGAAACCTATCCGCTCAACCTACCCCACCCCACCCCCCAACTCTGCTGGGGCTGTTCAAGAGAGGACTGAATGTAGAACTGAGAACTTCATCCCCAACAGTCCCACCCTCCCTGTGGTGTTAGTGGAGATCACAAGGAAAGCCTGTACTTCTACCCCACCCAGTGGTAATGAAGCATTCCTCCCCCTACACACTGGGATGGTGTCAGAGGAAGCCTCACAGGTGTCAGGTCTTTCACCACTTCTCAGTGGTAACAAGGCCACACCACACAGTGCCAGTGGAGGCCACATGGGAAGCAGTAATGAAGCACCCCACCCCTCCCAGCCAGAGGGTATCAGCAGATGCCTAGTGGGTAGCCTGAGTTCCCACCCCTACCCAGCGGTAACAAGGCACCCACCCCACCAGGTATCGGTGGAGGCTGAGTGGAGAATCTGGACTTCTACCTCCACCTGGCAGTAATAAGGGTGTGCACCTCCCTTCACTTCACTAGAGCAGTGCTAGGGAAGGCCTGCCAAAACACAAGATTTAATTAAGATTCTGAGTCATTGAAATAATTCCCAAACCATCCAGTTTCAATTGAAAAATCACTCAGCATGCTAAGAACCAGGGAGATCTCAAACTGAGCAAGAAAAAATAATCCACAGACACCACACCAAGATGGCACAGATGTTAGAATTATCTGACAAGGACTTTAAAGCAACCATCTTCAAAATGCTTCAATGAGCAGTTATGAACATGAGGAGGATCAGACCAGGAACATACCAAAGACCTTTTAAAAATGGTCCTAAATATGCTCAAAGAACTAAAGAAAAACATAGACAAAAAATAAAAGGAAATCAAGAAAATGATGATGAACACAAAGAAAGTATCAATAGAGAGATGGAAATTATGTAAAAGAACCAAACAGAATTGAAGACCAGAGTAACAGAAATTTAAAATTCCCTAGAGGGGTTCAACAACATATTGGAGCTGGCAGAAGAGTCAGTGAACTTGAAGATAAGACAACTGACATCATCTAGTGTGAGGAGTAGAAAGAGGGAAAAATGAAAAGTGAACAGAGCCTAAGGAACCTGTAAAATACCATCAAGCATCCCAATATAAACATCATGGGAGTCCCAGAAGGAGAAGAAAGAGAGAACATTCAAAGAAATAATGGCTGAAAACTTCCCAAATTTACAAAAAAAAAAAAAAAAGTGAATATACACATCCGAGACCCTTAATAAACTCCAAACAAGCATAAATCCAAATAGAACCATACCACGACATTTACAATTAAACTGTCAAATGCCAAAGACAAAGAGAAAATTCCGAAAGTGGCTAGAAAGAAGCAATGTGTCATGTGCAAGCCTTAATAAGATTAAGTGCCAGTTTCTCATCGGAAACCACGGAGACAAAAAAAGCAGTGGAATGACATAGTTAAAGTGCTGAAAGCAAAAAAAAATGACAACCCAAAATTTCTATATCCAGCAAAATTGTCTTTCAAAAATGAGGGAGAGATTAAGACATTCCCAAATAAACAAAAGTTGAGGGAGTTTGTCACCACCAGGCCAGTCCTACAGGAGATGCTAAAAAGAGCTCTGTGGGTTGAAAGAAAAAGACAATAGACAATAGATTGAAGCTTCAGGAAGAAATAGAGATCTCCAGTAAGGTTAACAACATGGGTAAATATAAATGCAAGTACTATTGCATTTTTTGGTTTGTAAATCCACTTTTTACTTCCTATAGGATCTAAAGGGCAAATGCATAAATGAAATGAATAATCACTGGTTTTGGACTCATAATATATAAATGTGAAGTTTGTGAGAAGAACTATGTAAAGCTGGGGGGACAGAGGGATATAGAAACATAGTTTGTGTATACCATTGAAGTTAAGTTGGTATCAAAAACAAACACAATCATTATAGATTTCAGATGTTAAATTTAAGCTTCATGGTTACTACAGAGAAAATAGAGCATAGCAAGCTCATAGAGATAGAAAGTAGACTATGTGTTTTCCGGGAGGAGGGGTCAGGGAGGACTAGGTGGTTAATGCGTAATGGGTATAGGGTTTCTGTTTGGGAAGATGGGAAAGTTTTGATAATGGAAGTTGGTGAGGGAACCACAGCATTGTGAATGGTATGCTTGGGAGTCTCCAGTTGAGGTGAGAAAGTTTATGTTGTATATATGTTCCTACAATTACAAAAAAAAAAAAAAAAGGCAACTAAAGAGTCAATAACAATTAAATGAAATACATTATCCTGAATGGGGTGTAATAAGGGAGGAGAAAAGGTACAAAAGGACACTGTTAGTCCACACCACGGTTCCCTAGTGGAAACAATTTGCAGGCCAGGTTGAAGTGTATTTTTTAAAAGCACTGAAGTAGCAGGAGTTCTTTCAGAGACCATTTCTGTGCCACAACAAATAAAAGCATTGCAGCTGGGAAAGAGATAGAAACTCAAATCCTGGATTGGCCCTCTGTGATTGCTGCTGAAGTCAGACAGAAATCAGGTGGTATTTGCTGTTCGTCAAGAATATGTCGAACTTGGAGATCAAGTCCTCTTATTTCAAACATGAGTCCAAGTTGCCATTATCCTACCCATTAGTGGAGGATAGTACTTTTGAGCCACTTTGGAAAGATATGAATGAAATTGAATAGAAATTTAAAGATATAATAAAATTTACTGCTGAGAAACTTTCAATAGATGAAGTCTCAAAGTTGGTGACTTCTTCACTCTGTGATGCAGTATCCCTATTTGTATGGACTATAAGAAATAACTTTAAAGGAAAAAGAGTCATTAGCTTAGAACATGAAGCCTATCTACCGATGGCAGAAAATGAAGTCAGAAGAATTTGTAGTGACACCAGGCAAGCACATAGCAGTGTTCCATAGACTCGGCTTGGTTCAAGTGTCAGAAGCAAGCATAATTATTTCTGTGTCCTTAGCCCACAGGGCTGCATCCCAGGAAGCTGAGTTTTGCCATTGGCACTTTGAAAGCCAGGGTGCCTGTATGGAAAAAGGAAATATATGAAAGTCACCATCATCTTGGAAAAGAAACAAAGAATGCTTTGAGGCAACCCATGATTAAATCACTTATATTTTAGAGCACTGGATTTTAAATTTGGTTAACTTTTCTCTTTAATTACCTTTTGGTTTTTCCTCTCAACTACACAGTAACTTTACTGAAGCACAAAACAGAGAGGGAAAAAAGGAAAGGAAATGGAAGTGTAGGATGAGGGCTTATACTGGAAGTAGAGATAGAGGAAGGACTTGAGGGAAGAAATGGGATCATTAAAATATCTGCCTGTGGTGAAGATACCATTCCATGACTAAATTCTGATGGTAACTCCACTCACATTGAAGTATGGCCCCTGCTCACTTATTGTAACTGTCTCAGAAAAAGCCTTCCTCCTCACACCCACCTCCAATGATATCATTGTTATCAGGGATGCAGGATGGGAATTGTACCAGTTTGAATGTATTATGTCCCCCCAAAAGGCCATTATCTTTGATGCAGTCTTGTGTGGGCAGACGTATTGGTGTTGATTAGATTGTAATTCTTTGAGTGTTTCCATGGAAATGTGACCCACCCAACTGTAGGTGATAACTCTCATTCCATGGAGGTGTGGACCTACCCATTCAATGTGGGCCTTGATTAGTTTACTAGAGCACAATTTAAGCTCAGACAGAAGGAGCGAGCCTGCTACAGCCAAGAGGTACACTTTGAAGAATGCACAGGAGCTGAGAGAGGAGCTTCAGCTTACAGAGACATTTTGGAAATGGCCTTTGAAAGCAGACTTTTGCTCCAGAGAAGCTAAGAGAGGACAAATGCCCCAAGAGCAACTAAGAGTGACATTTTTGAGGAGCTGAAGCCTGCTGAGAGAAAGCCATTTTGAACCCAGAACTCCAGAGCAGACGCCAGCCACATGCCTTCCCAGCTAACAGAGGTTTTCTGGATGTCATTGGCCATCCTCCAGTGAAGGTACCCAATTGTTGATGCATTACCTTGGACACTTTATGGTCTTAAGACTGTAACTGTGTAACCAAATAAACTCCCTTTACAAAAGCCAGTCCATTTCTGGTATTTTCATCTTGGCAGAATTAGCAAACTACAATAGGAATGTTGGCAGAGCTGGAAAGTAGGAAAAGTCATTGTCAGACAGTCTTGATATTAGGTATTTTTAGAATGTATATACTTTAAAAATGGGCTGAAACTAAATAAACACATGATTTAAAAAGTTTTTTGAAAAGGACGTTATTGGGACTGTGAAAAAATATGAAAAGTCTCTAAGCTTTATATCAATTTTAAGTTGCTTGAACTTGATAACTGCAATTAAAATGGTTACCTAAGTGAATATCCTTGTTCTTAGGATAGGTACATGGCAGTATTAAGTATTCAAGCAGCGTGATGTATAAAACCTACACTCAAATGTTCAGAAAATGGGTTGATAGCTAGCCAGAGATACAGACAGATAGCCAGGTGGATGGATGGATAGATAGATAGATAGATAGATAGATAGACAGACAGACAGACAGACAGACA
Source organism: Choloepus didactylus (assembly GCF_015220235.1). Taxonomy (NCBI): domain Eukaryota; kingdom Metazoa; phylum Chordata; class Mammalia; order Pilosa; family Megalonychidae; genus Choloepus; species Choloepus didactylus. Next base: position 19,693,468 of record NC_051333.1, read on the forward strand.
GATAGATAGATACGGCAAATGAGGCAAAATGTTAATATTGGTGGATCTGAATATTCGGGGGAATAGGGGGCTGTTGGGTTTCTCTGTATGGGGTTTGTATTATATTTGTAACCATCCTGTAAGTTTGAAAGTATTTCAAAATAAAAAGTTTTAAAAAAAAGAACTCAAGGGAAATTTTAGAACTAAAAATGACAACCAAAATTAAAAGTTCAATGGATGGGCTCAACAGCAAGATGGAAAGTACGGATGAAAGAATCAGTGAACTAGAAAATAGATCAACAGAAATTACCCAATCTGAACAACAGAGAAAACATTAACAGAAAAAAATGAACAGAGCCTCAGGGATGTGTATAACTGTATCAGAAAATATAATATTTTTGTCATTGGAGTCTCAGAAGGAGGAGGAGAAAGAAGGTGGGGCTAAAAAAGCATTCAAATAAATAATGGCTGAAAATTCCCCAAATTTATTAAAAAAAGAAAACAACCCACAAACCCCATAAATCTACAGATTCAAGAAGCTGAGTGACCCCCAAACAGGATAAACCCAAAGAAATCCATGTCAATACTTATCACAGTCAAACTTCTGAAAACCAAATACAAAGAAAAAAAAATCCTGAAAGAGACATAGAAACTATGTATTACCTATAGAGGATTGCTCAACAGAAACCATAGAGGCCATGAGGATGTATTACACTTTTAAGGAGCTGAAAGAAAAGAACTGTCAACCCAGAATCCTATATGGAGTGAAAGTGTCCTTCAGAAATGAAGGGGAAATTAAGACAGTGTCAGAAGAAGGAAAATGAAGAGCATTTGTGGCCAGCAGAGACTTACTCTAAAAGAATGGCTAAAGAAAGTTCTCTAAACAGAATAGAAGTTATGACAGAAGGAATCTTGAAACATCAAGAAAGAAAAAAGAACACAGATAGAGCAAATGTATTGGTAAATAAAATAGATTTCCCTTTTTCCTCTTGAGCAAAAACTGTAACACTATCTATTGTGGTTCTCAATGTATATAGAGGAAATATTTAAGACAATTATGAACAGGGGAGGGTAAAAAGGTGTAAAGTTAAGTAAGCTTTATACACTTCACTTGAATTGGTAAAATGTCAACACTAGAATTTGATAAGTTAGATATATATAATGTAATATGTTGATCAACCACTAAAAAGCTATACAAAGTGATACATTCAAAACACTACAGATAAATTAAAATGGAATTTTTAAAAATATGTTCAAGGAACCCACAGGAAGGCAGGAAAAAGAAAACAGAAGTAAAAACTACAGAGGACAAAGACATAAAAATAAAATGGCAGACTTAGGTCTTAATATATAAATAATTACATTAAGTGTAAATGGCCTAAAAAATTAAAATTAAAAGACAGAGATGGACAGAGTTGTTAAAAAAAATGATCCAACTATATGCTATTTGCAAGAAGATAACTTCAAATATAATGACATAGGTAGATTGAAAGTAAAAAAATGGAAAAGGATATACTAAGCTGACACTAATCAAAAGAAAATAGGGAGGGGCTTTGGGGAAGATAATGGAGTAAGTGAGGTGGAACAGGCTTCTCCTCCATAAAATAAACTGGAGAAGGGCTGAAGGACACCCAGAACCATGGTTTCGGGGTGTGACTGGCCATAGGGGGTCCCCACAGTACATGAAGGGGGATTTGGACAAAAACCTGAGAGACAGCAAATCTAGGGGTGGGGTGAGTTTGTTTGGTCAGGTCCACCTCCTGGGCCAGCAGCGGTGAGACAACTTCCAGGTAAGGGAGTGAGGAGCAGCTCTCCAGTCCCATGTACCTACCTTGATGAAAGCCAGATGGCCAGGAGATCCCGTGACAGAACCCAGGAGGCAGCATTTACTCTCCTCCCACAGAAGTTTGGGGTGGGGGTGCACGGGGGGTGCACTGTCAAGAAGTAGAGATGGGAAAGGGCCCCATACCAATACATTAGGAGCCCCTCTCACACCCCAGAGGCTTGTGGGATCACAGCAGGCAGGGAGCAGGGCACATTTGATCTGCAGGGTGCCCTTGAGTGGACTCCCTGCCTAACTGCTCAGGGCCCACATCACAGCCCCGGGGCAGGCAGACCCCAGTGCACATGGAGAACTGGTGCTCTGATTGGTTCCCCACCCAGTTTGGACTTGTCCAGCACACTTGTCAAGTTGAAGACCAACTTCAGACCATCACCTGCTGGTAGGATAGGGAATCTGCACTCCAGCAAGCTATAGCTCAAGAGCATCACTTGCTAGTGGAATTGGGAAGCTGCACTTTAGCAAGCTGTAGCTCTCCAAAATTATATGGAAATGCTCAAATAATACTGCATTTCCCAAAATGACCTTATCAAGACAAGCAAATGCCCTGAAGCCAACAGAAAATCACAAAGACTTGAAGAATCTAGAAGATATGGACAAGCCAAATGAACAAATTAAAAAGCCAGAAGAGAAACAAAATACAGAGAAATTAATTAAAGAAGTACGAACAAATCCTCAAAACAACTTCAACAAGATGACTAAAGACATAAAGGAAATCAAGAAGACTCTAGAAGAGCATAAAGAAGAATTTGAAAGAGTAAATTGAAAATAGCAGATTTTATGGAAATAAAAGACACTGTGGATCAAATTTAAAATATACTAGAGACACACAACAGCATATTTGAAGAGGCAGAAGAAAGAATAGGTGAACTAGAAGACAAGGCAATTGAATGTTGCACAAAAGAACAAATAGTGATCAATTAGTGATATGAATGAAGCAGGTCTGGTTAAGACCAGGGCAAGCCAGGATAAAGGATAAAGGTTGAAACTGATTGTGTTTTAAAACTTCAACTTTCATATGAGACCAAGGGAATAGATATCTATTTGGTACAGGATCTAAATTTTCTAAACGGTACAACTCTACAGTCGATTTGTTCAGACACCACAATTGCATGGAACTTTGAATAGGAAGTGAGATAAGGTAGGTTAGTATAGGCTGGAGTGAAATAGTGACACATCCTAGAGTAATTTGGGCAAACAATAAAAAATATATTTACAGCCTCCCCCTCCCCAGCCCCGAGGATCTGGGGGAAGGTGCGGATGTGTTGGACATCCTCACCTGGACTGGTGTTGATGTTGTCATGAGCATCAGGACTGGCGGTTTGATGTGCTGAGCCCTCGAGCATGGGACTTGCCCTTATGAGGTTCATTACCACAAAGGAGAGTCTAAAGTTGTATGTAATGGTGCCTAAGAGTCTCCCCCTGAGTACCTCTTTGTTGCTCAGATGTGGCCTTCTCTCTCTAACTGAGCCATCTTGACAGGTGAACTCACTGCCCTCCCCCCTACGTGGGACCCGACTCCCAGGGTTGTAAATCTCCCTGGCAAAGCAGAGTATGACTCCCGGGGATGAATGTGGACCCGGCATCGTGGGACTGAGAGTATCTTCTTGACCAAAAGGGGGATGCAAAATGAGATGAAATAGTTTCAGTGGCTGAGAGATTCCAAATGGAGTCGAGAGGTCACTCTGGTGGACATTCTTATGCACTATATAGATAACACCTCTTAGGCTTTAATGTATTGGAATAGCTAGAAGTAAATACCTGAAACTACCAAACTCCAACCCAGCAGTCTGGACTCCTGAAGACAATTATATAATAATGTGGATTACAAGGGGTGACAGTGTGATTGTGAAGACCTTGTGGATCACACCCCCTTTAGCTAGTGTATGGATGAGTGGAGGAATGGGGATAAAAACTAAAGGACAAATGGGGTGGGATGGGGGGATGATTTGGGTGTTCTTTTTTCACTTTTATTTTTTATTATTGTTCTGGTTCTTTCTGATGTAAGGAAAATGTTCGGAGATAGATTGTGGTGATGAACGCATAACTATGTTATCATACTGTGGACAGTGGATTGTGTATCATGGATGATTGTATGGTGTGTGAATGTATTTCAATAAAACTGAATTTAATAAAAAAAATTAAAAAAAGAACAAATAGTGAAAAAGATTGAAAGATTTGAAACGGATCTCAGAGAAATGGACAAAATGAAGTTAACAAATACAAGAATTATTTGGTGTCCCAGAAGGAGAAGCGAAGGGTAAAGGGCTAGGAAGAGTGTTTCAAGACATTGTTGGGGAAAACTTCCCAACCCTTCTAAATGACATAAATATGCAAAGCAAAGATGCCCAATGAATTCTAAACAGAATAAATCCAAACAAACCTACTCTGAGACATATACTGATAAGATTGTCAAATGCTGATGAGAGGGAGAAAGTTCTGAAAGCAGCAAGAGAAAAGTGATTCACCATATACAAGCTGTTCCAGTTTGCTAATGCTGCCATTATGCAAAATACCAGAAATGGATTGGCTTTTATAAAGGGGGTTTCTTTGGTTACACAGTTACAGCTTAAGGCCATAAAGTATCCAAGGTAAGGCATCAACAATCAGGTACCTTCACTGGAGGATGGCCAATGATGTCTGGAAAATCTCTGTTAGCTGGGAAGGCATGGGGCTGGCATCTGCTCTGGAGTTCTGGTTTCAAAATGACTTTTCTCCCAGGATGTTCCTCTCTAGGCTGCAGCAGCTCTTCAAAATGTCACTCTCAGTTGCCCTGAGGTTTGTGAACTCTTGTTATAGGACTCCAGTGAACTAATTTAGACCCCCCCCCCCCGAATGGATAGGGTAACACCTCCATGGAAATTATCCAATCAAAGGTTTCACTCACAGTTGATTGAGTCACATCTCCATGGAAACAATCAAAGGATTCCAACCTAAGCAACACTAATATGTCTGCCCACACAAGATTGCATTTAAAGAACATGGTGTTTTGGGGGACACAATACATTCAAACCAGCACACAAAGGAAATGACATAAGAATAAACACTGGCTATTCAGCAGGCACCATGGAGGTGAGAAGGCAGTGGTATGAAATCTTTAAGATTCTGAAAGAGAAAAATTGCCAGCCAAGAATTCTTTATCCAGCAAAGCCCTCCTTCAAAATTGAGGAAGAGCTTAAAATTTTCTCAGACAGACAAATAATGAGAGAATTTGCTAATGAGAGACCTGCCCTGCAGGAAATACTAAAGGGAGCTCTACAGCTGAGAAACAAAGAAAGGAGAGAGAGGTCTGGACAAGGGCACAGAATTGAAAAGGATTAGTAAGGGTAACTTAAAGGAAAAAAAGAGGGGGCGGGGAATAGATTTAACAACTAAAAACCAAAGGATATGGTGGCTGCTTCAAGAACTCCTTTCACAGTAAAACTTTGAATGTGAATGGATTAAACTCTCCAATTAAAGGATACAGACTGGTAGAATGGATTAAAAACTATGACCTGTTGATATGCTGTTTACAAGAGACCCATCTTAGATCCTGTAACACAAAGAGACTGAAAGTGAAAGGATGGAAAAAAATAATCTAACCAAACTCCAACAAAAGAAAGCTGGGGTAGCTAAACTAATATCAGACAAAATAGACTTTAAATCCAAAGATGTCATAAGAGACAAAGAAGGACACTATATATTAATAAAAGGGACAATTTGCAAAGAAGAAATAACAGTCATAAATGTTTATGTGTCCAATCAAGGAGCTCCAAAATACATGAGACAAACATGGGCTAAACTGAAGAGTAGCAATAGACACGTCTGCAATAATAGCAAGAAACTTCAATACACCACTCTCTTCTATAGATAGAACACCTAGACAGAGGACCAATAAGGAAATTGAGAACCTAAACAATATGATAAATGAATTAGACTTAACGGATATATACAGACTGTTACATCCCAAAGTACCAGGGGATTCTTCTGTAGTGCCCATGGAACATTCTCCAGGATAGATCTTATGCTGGGACACAAAACAAGTCTTGATAAATTTAAAGAGATTGAAATTATTCAAAGCACATTCTCTGACCATAATGTAGTGCAACTAGAAATCAATAACCACCAAAGAACCAGATCTTTCACAAATAGATGGAAGTTAAACTACACACTCCTGAACAACCAGTGGGTCAAAGGAGAAATTTCAAGAGAAATAGGTAAATATCTAGAGATGAATGAAAATAAGAACACAACATATCAAAATCTACGGGATGCAGTGAAGGTGGTGCTGAGAGGGAAATTTGTAGCTCTAAAGGCATATACCAAATACCAAGAAAGAGCTAAAATCAAAGATCTAACTGAACAACTGAAGAGACTAGAGAATGATCAGCAAACTAAGCCTAAAGCAAATAGAAGGAAAGAAATAATAAAGATTAAAGCAGAAATAAATGAGCTGGAGAACAACAACAACAAAAAAAGAGAATAAATAAAACCAAAAGTTGGTTCTTTGGGAAAGTTAACAAGATTGCTAGACTGACCAAAAGGAGAGAAGACCAAATAAACAGAATCAGAAATGAGAAGGGGCTAATTACTATGGATCCCAAAGAAATGTAAAAAAAAAAAAAAAAATCATAAGAGGATACTGTGAACAACTGTATGCCAACAAGCTAGACAATTTACAGGAAATGTACAATTTCCTGGAAACACATGAGCAACCTAGACTGACTCAAGAAGAAATATAAGACCTCAACAAACCAATCATAAGCAAAGCGATCCAATCAGTCATCGAAAATCTACCTACATACTTTGAAATAGCTAGAAGTAAATACCTGAAACTATCAAACTGCAACCCAGTAGCCTTGACTCTTGAAGACTAGTGTATAACAATGTAGCTTACAAGGGGTGACAGTGTGATTGTGAAAGCCTTATGGATCACACTCCCTTTATCCAGTGTGTAGATGGATGAGTAGAAAAATGGGGACAAAAATGAAATGAAAAATAGGGTGGGGGGGATGGTTTGGGTGTTCTTTTTTCTTTTATTTTTTATTCTTAGTTTTACTTTTTGTAGTACAAAGAAAATGTTCAAAAAATAGATTGGGATAATGAATGCACAACTATATGATGGTACTGTGAACAGTTGATTGTACAACATGGATGAATGTATGATATGTGAATATATCTCAATAAAACTGAATTTTAAAAAAAATACCTACAAATACAAGCCCAGGGCCAGATGGAATTTTACTGAACTTTCCAAAAAGAATTGACACCATCCCTGCTCAAACTCTTTCAAAAAATTGAAGGAAAAGGAACACTACCTGTGCTGGTTTGGATGTATCATGTCCCCCAAAATGCCATGTTCTTTGATGCAATCTTGTGGGGGCAGATGTATTAGTGTTGATTAGGTTGGAACCTTTTGATTGAGTGTTTCCATGGTGATGTGACTCAATCAACTGTGGGCAAGAACTTTGACTGGATAATTTCCACGGAGGTGTTCCCCACCCACTTAGGGTGGGTCTGAATTAAAACACTGGAGCCATATAAAAGAGCTGACAAACAGAAGGAACTCAGAGCAACTGTGAATGACATTTTGGAGAGCAACTGAGAGAGACATTTTGAAGACAGCCATTGAAAGTAGACTTTTGCTACTCCAGAGTATGCCTGGGAGAAACTAAGAGAATACCCCCAGATGCCTAGAGAGAAACATCCTGGGAGAAAGCCATTTTGAAACACAATCTGGGAGCAAAGGAAGAAGATGCCAGCCACATGCCTTCTCAGCTAACAGAGGTTTTCTGGATGCCACTGGCCTCCTTCAGTGAAGGTATACTAATGTTGATGCCTTAATTTGCATATTTTCATGGACTTCAGTAAATTTGTAACTGAATAAGCCCCCTTTATAAAAGCCAATCCATTTCTGGTATTTTGCATAACCAGCAGCATTAACAAACCGGAACACTACCTAACTCATTTTATGAAGCTAATATCATCCTGATACCAAAACCAGATAAAGATACTACAAAAAAACAAAAACTATAGGCCAATCTCCCTAATGAATATAGATGCAAAAATCCTAAACAAATACTTGCAAATCGAGTCCAAAGTCACATTAAAAGAATCATACACCACAACCAAGTGAGGTTCATTCCTGGCATGCAAGAGAGGTTCAACGTAAGAAAATCAATTAATGTGATATATTACATTAACAAATTGAAAGGGAAAATTCAAATGATCATCTTGATAGATGCTGAAAAAGCATTTGACAAAATTCAACATCCCTTTTTGATAAAAACACTTCAAAAGGTAGGAAAGGTAGGAATTCCTCAATATGATAAAGGGCATTTGTGAGAAACCAACAGCCAGCATAGTACCCCATGGTGAGAGGCTGAAAAACTTTCTCCCTAAGATCGGGAATGAGACAAGGATGCCCACTGTCACCTCTATTATTCAACATTGTACTAGAAGTTCTAGCAAGAGCAATTCTCCAAGACAAAGACAGAAAAGGTATCCAAATTGGAAAAGAAGAAGTAAAACTGTCATTATTTGCAGATGATATGATCTTATATTTGGAAAATCCTGAGAATTCAATGACAAAGATACTTGTGCTAAAAAAAAAATTCAGCAGAGTGGCGGGATACAAGATTAATGCACATAAGTTTTTATATGCTAGTAATGACCTAACTGAAGAGGCAATTAAAAAAATTCCATTCACAATAGCAACTAAAAAAATCAAGTACCTAGGAATAAACTTAACCAGGGACATAAAAGACCTTTACACAGAAAATTACAAAATTTTACTAAAAGAAATAAAAAAGGACCTAAATGGGTGAAAAAATATTCTGTGCTCATGGATAGGAAGACTAAACATTATTAAGATGTCACTTCTACCCAAACTGATATATAGATTCAATTCAATTGCAATCAGAATTCCAACAACCTATTCTGCAGACTTGGAAAAGTTAGTTATCAAATTTTGGGGGGAGTGAAAGAGGACTCGATTGCCAAAAACATCCTAAAAAAGAAGAATGAAGTCAGAGGATTTACACTTCCAGACTTTGAAGCCTATGATACAGCTACAGTGGTCAAAACAGCATGGTATTGGCATAAAGACAGACATATTGATCAATGGAATTGAATTGAGAGTTCGGATGTAGACCCCCTGATATATGGTCAACTGATTTTTGATAAGGCCCCCAAATCCACTGAATCGGGACAGAACAGTCTCTTCAACACATGGGGCTGGGAGAATTGGATAGCCATAACAAAAAAAAATGAAAGAGGATCCCTACCTCACACCACATACAAAAATTAACTCAAAGTGGATCAAAGACCGCAATATAAGAGACATCACAATAAAACTCTTAGGAGATAATATAGGGAAACATCTTCAGGACCTAGTAATAACAGGAGGTAGCTTCTTAGACCTTACACCCAAAGCACAAGCAACAAAAGAAAAATTAGATAAATGGGAATTCCTCAAAATCAAAGGCTTCTTTGCCTCAAAAATCTTTGTCAAAAAGGTGAAGAGGCAGCCAACTCAATGGGAGAAAATATTTGGAAACTATATGTCTGATAAGAGACTGATATCCTCCATATATAAAGAAATCCTACAAATCAACAACAAAACCCAGGGGCAATAGCCTCTTCAATAACATCAACCAGATGTGTTCCCTTTTCCCATAATGTCAACACCCCTTTTCAACATGAACAAGTTAGGGTGGCCATTGCCTAGACATCCCTGAAGATCGAGAAAGTGATTAAACTAGAGGAAGAGGTAGCAACAGACAAGACGGAATTTAACAAAGGATTATGAATACTCAATCTCTATATAATTTTCTTCTTCTCAACTGCTAGGGTATTAGAATAGCTATAAGGAAAGAATTGAAATGGTGGAACTGTAACCCATAGCATCCTTTGACATTTGTTCTATAGCTACTTGTTAAATTGTAATTTGAAAGTTATCACCTTTTTGTATATATGTTATATGTCACAACATATGAAACTATGGTACTGTATCTCATAACATTTTTGGAAATTTCCTATATAACTTCTTGTCAAATCATACTTTGAAAGACATTACATTATTGCATATGTTAAATTTCACAATAAGGAAATAACTGAACGGTGGAACTGTAACCCATAACATTCTTTGAAATTTGCTCCTTAACTACTTGTTGAATTGCACTTAGAAAGTTATCACTTCTATGTATATATGTTATATTCTACAATAAAAAATATGATAGAAGAGAAAATAGGAGTGACTCTATTAATAACAAATAAAATAGACATCAGAGCAAAGAAAATCACCATGTACCAAGAGGGACAGAATATAAATAGCAAACAGTCGATTCACCAAGAAGACATAGCAATCCTAAATGTGTATGCGCCAGACAACAGACCTTCAAAATATGTGAAGCAAAAACAGAAACAAGAGGAGAAATAGGCAAATTCACAATTACAGTTGGAGACTTCCATATGAACTCTCCCTCAATAATTTATAGAACAACTTGACATAAAATCAACAAGGTTAAGGAAGAACCTGACAACACTATCAACCAACAGGATCTGGTCTTTAGAACACTCCACCCAACAACAGCAGAACACACATCCTTTTCAAGCACCCGTGGAACATATGCCAAGATAAACCATATCCTGGACCATAAAACAAGCCTCAAAAAACAAGAAAGAATTGAAATCATTTGGAGTGTATCTCTAGCCACAATAGATTCAAACTGGAAATCAATAACAGAAAGATAACAGAAAAATCTCTAAACATTTGGAAACCAAACAATTCACGTCTAAATAATTCATGGGCCAGATAGGATATCTCAAGAGAAGTATAAAAATACATTGAATTGAATGAAAATGAAAATACAACCTATCAGATTTTGTGAGATGCAGCTAAGGTACAAAAGGAAATTTATGCTTATATTAGAAAAGAGGGAAAGTCTCAGATCAATAGTCTAAGATGCCATATCAGGAAAGTAGAAAAAGAAGAGCAAAATAAATCTAAAGCAAGATGAGGAAGGAAATAATAAATATAAGGGCAGAAATCAATGAATCTGAAAATGGGAAAATACTAGAGAATATAAAATATCTGGTCATTGAAAAGATCAATAAAATTGACAAATTTTATCAGCAATACTGACAAAAAAAGAGAGAAGACACAACTTTCTAATATCAAGAACTAAACAGAATTATAAGTAAATATCCTGCAAGCATCAAAAGAATTATAAAGGAATACTACAAACAACTCTACACAAATAATTTAAGAACTTAGATGAAGTGGGTCAATTCCTCAAAACAGTACAAAGTACCACAACTAACCCAATATGAAGTAGATTATTTGAATAGCCCTATAACTATTAAGGTGATTAAAAACCTCCCCATTCCTTAGATATTGAGTTACCCTTTGATCCAGCAATTTCACTTCTTGATACATACCCAGAAGATCTGGAAGCAGTGACACAAACAGATATTTGCACATCAACATTCATAGCAGCATTATTCACAATTGCCAAGAGATGGAAACAATCCAAATGTCCTTCAAAAGAAGAGTGGATAAATAAAATGTGATATATACACACGATGGAATACTATACAGTAGTATTAAGGAACAGGATCGTGAAACATATGACAACATGGATGAACTCTGAAGACATAAAACTGAGCGAAATAAGGCAGACACAAAAAGAGATATATCGTATGTTACCACTAATGTGAACTCAGTGGAAAATGTAAAATAAATGCTTTATATTGTAGAATATAGGGGACCTAGAGATAGACAGCAACTAATGAAGGGGAAACGATAATCTAATAAGAACAGATAAGCTATTGAGGGTAATCTTAATGTTACGGGAATGCTCAGGAATGATTATGGTTTGTAAATTTTCTTGGGGTATGGTAGGAACATGTTGGAAGCAATGTAGTTATTTTAGGTTATTTGTTTTTCTTATTCCTTTGTTTTGTTTGTAAAATGTGTTTTTTTTTTTAATATATATAAAGTTAAAAAAAAAACAAAAAACCTCCCAAAAAAGAAATCTCCAGCCCCATATTATATCACTGGAGATTTCTACATTTAGAGAAGAATTAGCACCAATTCTACATAATCTCTTCCAGAAAATGGAAGAGAGAATGCTTCCCAACTCATTCTATGAAACCAGTATTTCCCTGATACGAAAGAGAGAAAAGTTACAGACCAATAACCCTCATTTGCTTAACAAAATATTAGCAAATGGAATTCAGCAAGATGTAAAAAGAATTATATACCACAATCAAGTGAGGTTTATTCCAGGAATGCAAAGCTGGTTCAATAGTTAATAATTAATCAAAGTAATACTCCATATTAACAGGATAAAGAAGAAAATCACAAGATTATATCAATTGTTGCTGAAAAAGCATGTGACAAAATTCAACACTCATTCATGATAAAAATTCTCAGAAAACTAGGTATTCCTCAGCATGATACTCTACAACTAATGAAAATAGCTACAGTTAATGTACTTAATGTTGAAAACTAAGTAATTTCTCCCCTGAGATCAGGAGAAAGGCAAGGACAGCCACTCTCACCGCTGCTACAGAACATAGTACTGGAAATTTCACCCAGCACAATAAGGCAAGAAAAGGTGCACAGATCTGAAAGGAAGAAATAAAACTGTCTCTATTTGCAGATGACTTGATGGTCTATGTAGAAAATCACAAGGAATCTACAAAAATTGTAAAACTAATAAATGAGTTCAGCAAGTTTGCAGAATACAAGATCAACACACAAAAATCAGTCACATTTCTATATACTATGAACATGTGGAAACCAAAATTTAAGATACAATTCCATTTACATTCACTCTGAAAACAAAAACAAATACCTACATGTAAATATAACAAAACATATATGGAACTGGTATATTAAAACCTGAAAAACACCAAAGAAAGATAAAATTATTTTTTTAAAAAAAGGTCTAAATAAATGGAGAAACATACTGTGTTCATGAATTGGAAGGCTCAACATAGTAAAGATGTCAGGTCTCCCCAAATTGTTATATCAATTTAATGTAATTCCTGTCAATATCCAGCAAGATGCTTTATAGATATAGACAAGATTATTTTAAAATTTATATGGAAAGGCAAAGGAATTAAAATAGAAAACACTTCTGAAGAAGAATGAAGAGGGAGAATTCATTCTACCTTACTTCAAGGCTTATTATGATGTTACACTAATCAAGACTGTGCAGTATTGGTAGAGAGATATACACATAAATCAACTGAACAGAAGAGAGACCCCAAAAATAGCCCCACACAGGTATAGCCAACTGATTTTGGACAAAGGTGCAAAAGCAATTCATTGGAGGAAAGATAATTTTTCAACAAATGGTGGTGGAGCAATTAATTATACATCCAAAGGCAAAAAAAAAAAAAAAATTAACCTCAACCTAAACCTCACACCTTATACAAAAATTAACTCAATATCGTTGAGACCTAGGGTTTAGTGAAAAGTCCATAGACAATGACACCAAAAGCACGATCCCTAAAAGAAAGGATTAATGCACTGGACTTCATCAAAATTAAACACATTTGCTCTGAGAAAAAAACTGTTAAGAAAATTAAAAGACAGACTACAGAATGGGGGAAAATATTTGCAAACCACATGTTTGACAAAGGATTCATATCTAGAATGAACATATAAATAACTCAAATTTCAACATTAAAAAAAAACCAAACAATCAAAACAGTTCCTCAAAAGATAAAACACAGTTAACATATGACCCAGCTGTTCCACTGCTAGGCGGAACACAAGAGAAATGAAAAAATATGTCCAATCAAAAAACTGAACACAAATGTTTGGAGCAGCGTTATTCATAATAGCAAAAAGGTGGAAACAATCCAAATGTCCAGCGAACGATGACTGGATAAACAAAATATTGCATATCCATGCAAATACTAGTCAACAATAAAATGGGATGAAGTACTGATACATGCGACAACATGGGTGAACCTTGAAATCATTATGCTAAGTGAAAGAAGCCAGTCACAAAAGGCCACATATTGTACGATTCCATTCACATGAAATGTCCAGAAAAGGCAAATTTTATAGACATAAAGTAGATTAGAGGTTGCATAGAGCTGGGGACCAGAAGTTGAGAAGAAATGGGGAGTAACTGCCTAACAAGGGGATAAAATGTTCTAAAATTGTGATGGTGATTGCACAAGTCTGTGAATATGCTAAAACCATTGTGTGGTATGATTTTTATCTCAGTAATGCTGTTTTAAATGTATATATATATATATGTATGTATATATGTATGCATATATGTGTATATAAAATAAAAACCAATCCAGTTAGAAAATGTGCAAAAGACATGAAGGGACATTTCACTGAAGAGGACACACAGATGGCAAATAAGCACGTGGGCAGATGTTCACCATCACTAACCATTAGTGAAATACAAATTAAGATGGTGATGGAATATCACTACACAGCTATTAGAAGAGCTAATAGATGTGTAGTTTGTTCCTGGCAGCTTTATCTGTAACAGCCAAAATCCAGAAACAACCAAAATGTCCCTCTGTAGGTGCATGGGTTAAACAAACTGTGGTACCTCCAAACCATGGAATGCTATGCCACATACTAATAAAAAGGAACAAACTGTTGATGCATGGAATGATTTGGATGTATGCAGAAGGCATTAGAATGAGTGAAAAAAAAAAAAAAAGCTGGTCTCAAAGGGTCACATACTTTATGCTTCCATTTATGTAACATTCTCAAAATGACAAAATTATAGCGATGGAGGACAGGTTACTGGTTGCTGGGGGTGAGGCATAATGGGGGAGAAGAGGATGTGTGTGTTACTATAACAGAGCCAGCACAGGGATATCTTTGTAGTGATGGAATAATTCTGTATCTTGATTGCAGTGGGGGTTATAGAATCTACAGAGGTGATAAAATTGTATCTTTGTCAAATTCCTGGCTTTGTTACCATATGTAATTATGTAGGAAATAACCACCGGGGGAAATGAGGTGATGGGCACCCAGGACCCCTCTGTTCGATCTTTGCAACTTCCTGTGAATCTATAGTTATTTCACAGTAAAAAGTTATTTATTGTTTGCTTTTTTTAAGCAGCGATCTCAGTGGGGGACTCAAGGTCAGGAGAGAGTTTCACCAAGGTCTCCCAGGCAGGGGACCCACCACGGTCTTTGATCCCTGCTTGTCACCTACAAGGAGCATCTGAGGCCTTGGCCATACCTAGCTCCAGGCATTACTCACACTCTCACAACAGGAGGAAACTGGGCAATAGGTTCATGGACATGTCGTAATTTCTGGAAGCAAAAGGCCGCTAGGAGAAGGCAGGGGTGGGGGAGCAGGACCTCTGAGAACAGAAGCTTGGGTGCCTTCCCCCTTCCTTCTGTCCTTCCGTCTGAAGAGATAAGGGGTCTCGGGTTTGGGTGCCTTGACTGGGAGGTGGGGAAGTGAGGCAGTGTGAGCCCTGGACAGCCCCCCGCAAAACCCGCCTGACTGTGTGCCCCTCTGAGCCCCCTCCCCAGGGCTGTGTGACTGGGGCCGTGACAGCACCTTCTTAGGCCTACTGAGTCACAGCTCTCAGCAGCAAGTGAAGCACATGATCAACATGTGGTGCACAGACCTGGTCCCACTCCCAGTTCTGCCATTTGTCAGCTGTGGGCTCTGAGGCAGGTGCCCATCACCAGGTGATGGTGATATCGGAAGTACCAACCTCATTTGTGTGCTGCAGGAAATTGTGAGCAGGCAAAGCACTTTGCACAGCAGCTGTCATGGAATGAGCTGGCATCGCCACTAGCGCTGGTGACCAGCACTGCATGGTGATGTTGATTCACACGCCCAAGCCCGAGACCAAACTGGTGTTTCCGTCCCACTCCCCAGGGAAGATGTTACAGGCAGACCAAGCTCTGGGGATGGGCAGGGGTTTTATGCATGGCTGCTGCCCTGCCTCGGAGGGGAGCAGGCTGGAGTTGAGAGTGAGGAGGGTGGGGAGCGAAGGGGGCACAGCTACTTCTGAGCAGGGTCCTGAGTCCCCATGCCCTGGTCTACCCCCATCCCATCGTGAGAGCCCAGCCCTCCCGGATCTAACTGGGGAGGAGGCTTTGAAGTCGCCAGCACCAGCCTGGATCCCTTTCATCAGTGAGGATAACGGAGCCGCCTGCCCCACGCACGGTCCACAGGTCAGGGTGAGGGGCAGGCCAGGGATGGGTCATCTCAGCCAGGAGTGACCTGGGAGGTTGGCAGGAAGGGAGGGACAAAGAGGTCCCTGTCACTACCCTGGCCCGGGCCTGGTTGTCCTGCCTCTGGTGTGGGGCGGCCTGTCCGTCCCCGAGATCTGAGACTGAGACCTCCTCGTCTCTGCTCCAGCCTGGCTGGGCCTTATCTGACGGCAGCAAGTGTGAGTCACGGTGTCACGGGTTCTGACTCTTCCTCAGCTCACCAGCCCCTGGTGCCATCAGCCTCTCCTGACCCTGTGGACTCCTCCCCAGGAACAAATGTGGCCAAAGTAAGACACTAGTGCTCTCTGCCCAGCACATTCCCTCCCCAGTCTTCAGTATCTTAGCAAGTGGCCGGAGACCCTTCTGACTCCCCTGTTTCCCTTACCTCCAGGGTTAGTGAATCCCACCAGCTCTTCCTCCAAAATAGATCCTGACTTCATCCCCTTCTCGCCATCTCTGTTTCCTGTCTTGGACACCTGTTATGGAGCCCTCTCCCTGCTTCTGTGGATCACCTCTGCCCATTGTCCACACAGCTGCCTGTTAAAGCTCAGGACCCCCCACGATACTCCTCTGTCTACAGTTCTGCTGTGGCTCCCATTTCACTCCAAGTAAAAGCCCACGTCCTGCGTGTCCTGAGCCTCCACTCCCGCCCCATCGGACATGCTGGTCTTCCTCTCAGCACGCCCCCCGCCCCCGGGCCTTGGCACCTGACCTTGGCTTTCCCGGGACACACATTCCCCAGAAATCCACAGAGCTCCTTCTGGAATCCACTTCCTTCCAGTCTCCACTCAAGCGAGCTCCCTTTCTGAAACAGGAACTTGGCTCCACACCCTCTGTGTTTCTCTCCTGCTTAGTTTTGGTTTCCCTCTCAGCCCTCTGGCTGTCTAGCCCTGGTAATCTCATCGTGGTGCTGCGTCCACAGGGCCAGCTGCCTGCTGGGTGCCCGCTGGGTCCCAGAGCCCAGCGTCAGCGTGGCGCACAGTGGGCACTCAGTCCTCCCATGTGGATGGGGCACATGCTGCTGGTGGGGTCCGGGAGTTGAGATGCCCGAGCTCAGCTCCTGCTTGTGTCATTGAATGTCAGTCCCTCCTCAGAGACGGTCTGTGAGTCAAACAACTTCATTGTTTCATAGACGGTAGGTGTTTGTCTACAACCGTCTGGACTTTTGCCCTGTGAATCACCTGCAACCTTTTAATTTATTTCTTTAAATCAATTCATTTGATTGATTGTTTTCTCCTTTTTTTGTTTTTTTAACTTAGCATTATCCTAAGTTTTTATCATGCACATACAAACTCTCCATTTGTAGGCTGGTTTCCTTCAGCTAAAATGAAACATAAATATTAAGGTCAAAGGAAGTCTTTCCGCTCCCCTCCTCGGCTCATCCCGGGCACGTGCCCGGCCCTCGGGCCCCACTGCGGGCAGCTCGGGGCCAGCCCCCCGCCCTCGTTGTTGACGTTTCCCTGCTCCTCAGGGCGAAGTCCTCAGCGGGCATCGCTACCGGGCCAGACCTGCCGGAGCCGGGGCCTGATGTCAGGGACAGGTGCTGCGTGTGTGCGGGAGGTGGGGACGGAGCACCCATCCCGGCCGCCGGCCCTCCCACCTCTCCCCCGGCGCCTCTGTTTCCCGTCCTAGATTCTCACGCAACCCCCTCCTCAGAGCCTTCTCGCAGGGTGCTCCCGTGCCAGAGCCGGCGGGCTCCCACCCAGACCCCCTCCCACAAAGAAGCTTCCCTGGGCCTGAGACCCTGCGCCCACTTCCTTTATCTGCTCTGAAAGCCCTGCCCTTCCCCTTGCGTGCAGGGGTCGTGAGTTGCATTCTGTGTGAGATTATCGATGTAATGTCCGTCTCCAGGCCCAGACTGCCAGCTCTGAGGACAGGGCAAGGTCCCGGCCAGCTTGGGGCAGGCTCAGAGGGGGGCCAACCTCGCAGACGGCCCCCTCCCCTGCCGCTCACAGCCGGGACACCACCCCATGGCCTCCTTTCTCCTGCGGTGGCCTTTCCATCCTGGCCCAGGGGCCTCGTCGCCTTCCCTGCCCCCATGGTTTCTTTATTCTCATCTCTGGGTCTTCTCTTTGGTCTCTGCCCTGGAGCCTCTGCCTTCTTCCATAACCAGTGGAGAACTGCCTTCCTCAGGAAACCCTGCCCTGGTATCCTGCAGCCCTCCAGCTTTATTCTCCATGTCCCTGCGAGCTCCAGCTCCTTCTCACCAAAATGGCAGTCAGCACCCATAGTGGCAAGAGCCAGGGCCCCGGAACCAGCCACTTAGGTTCTGCTCTGCGCTCCACAGCTACCAGCTGGGGCGAATTTCCAGCCGGCCTTGCCCCAGGAGCTCTGGGACTCTGACCACTTGCAGCCCTCTGCCCCTAGTGCCGGCCTGCGTGGGGAGTGTTTCCATTCATCTTGGGGTTGTTGGATGCCAAGGTTGATGCTGTGGGGGGTAGGCTCTCTGGGACCTTGAGCAAGTGCATTAATTCTCTGGGTCTCAACTCCCCAGGAAGAGAATAATGGTGCCATCTCTTAGTGGTTCCCGGGCATCAGAATCACCTGGAGGACTTGTTGAAACACGGATTGCTGGGTCCCGCCCCAGAGGTTTCAATTCCTTTGGGGCAGGCTGAGCGTTTGCCTTTCTAACAAGCTCCCAGATGACCCTGATGCTGCTGGTGCAGGGGCCACACGTTGAGAACCAGGGTCGTGGTTGGTGGGGAAGGTAAGTGGGTTAATGGAAAAGTGGGTGGCACCATGTGGCACATAATCGGCGCTCATCAAATGTTAGCCTGTTACTGAGTCTGGCCCGCTTTAAATTCTGGGCAGGTGTTACAGAAGTTCACTTTCAAGCAGAAGAACTGAGTCCAGGATCTGGCTGCACCATCTCCTCGCTCTGGGGAAATCACCAAGCTTCTCCGAGCCTTGGGGTTCTCACCTTCCCAGGAGGCCCAGGACCCAGGACACAGCTGGTGCCTAATTCATGTTTCCTGAACCAAATGGAGTGACATTTGAAAGGTGGGAGCTGCAGGATGCAGCATGAATCTGAGGGACAGCCGTCAAACCAACCCAGGCTTGGGAAACGCCGAGACCTGGGGTCCCCATCTCCAACCTGCACGGGGCCAGGTGTGGAACAGCAGGGAAGTGGGGGGAACTGTGGCACCTGGGGAGCCATGCCGCTTCAGTAGGGGTGCCCCCTCTGTTTCAGGTCACAGCTGCATGCAGGTGTAGGCCCGGTGCTGTTAGTTGATCTGTCTGCAGCAGAAGCCAGAAATGAGGTGTGACAGGTAGAAGTCAATCTTGGCCAGACTCAGCCTGCAGGGCCAGCTCAGGGTGGGCACTCCTTAAGGGTGACTGGCCTGAGCTTTGGGCTAGAATCCCTGGCCCTTGCCCCTCCACAGGGCCCAGTGGAGGGCAAGAAGAAACTGTGATCATTCTGGAGATGTGGGGAGGCAGGACCCCCAAGGGTGTATCAGAAATCATCAGGCTCTAGACAGGTGTTTGGCTTTGGGGCATTTATTTCATGTCCCTTTTGTACAGGCCCTGGGGCCAGGTGTGGGTGGGAGTCCAGGCAGGGGTAGCAATAAATAACACAGACAGACGGAGCTCCCCTCCAGACAGATGAGGTTAAAGGAGGTTAGAGGGGAGCCACACTGTGGGGTGGGGGTGCTCGGGGAGGGGTGGCCAGGAAGGAGGGGCAGGCCAGGCCCCCGGGACCTCATTGTCACCTTCCCCAGCCCCCTCCTGTCCCAGCCCCCACTACTTTCTGGAGGAAGGGAGCCCGCAGCCAGCGGGGGGCCAGCGAGGGTCCTGAAGGGGGGTGGCCACCCGGGCTGCCCCCCGGCTCCCTCACTTGACGCGGATCTCAGCATACTCAGCCAGCTCCTCCGTCAGGGTGTAGCTGTCCTTGGTGGGTCGTTTTCCCAGGTCCGAGTGAGAATAGCTCAGGTCCAGTTCTGGGGGATCCCCCCGAAGGCCCAGCAGCCTCCTCTCGGATCCCAGACGCCTCTCGCTCTGTGTGGGGGGAGCATCTGGTTGGCAGGGGCCTGCCCCCATCTTTCCGGAAGCAAAGGCCAACGTCCAGGCCCAAGGCACCTTCGTCTGTGCGAGCCCAGGCTCTGCTCGGCCTTGCTAAAGCCCCCGGTCAGCTGGTCCCTCTCCAAGCCTTTGTCTGTGCTGTTCCAACATGCACTACAACCTCCTCGTTGCTAAGTTTAAGATTCGCCTAAAAACTCAATTTCTCCAGGAAGCCTGCCCAGATTAAGCCACCTGGTGAGGACCCCCAGGCTTAAGTCTGCCATGGCCCCCTCCTCCCTCTGGGAAGCCCTGCAGGTGCACTTTTGGCTCCCCACCATGCTTCCCTTCCCCTCCGCCCACCCCCACATGGACCATCGGACACACACAGGACAGTGGCCACAGACAAGGGGGCAGCGATGGGACCGAGCAGACGAGGCCAGGACTGCTGGACGGGGCCAGGCTTAAGCCAGGACTGTTCTGGACGTGTGACGAGGACGAACACACACGGAGGCCCCAGAACCTACCTCCTGGGGCGCTCAGTGACATTCCAGGGGAGAGACCTCTCTGGACTATCGGAGAAGTAAATTCAGTCATGGCCCAGGCGGGGACCGGAAACGTCCGCCCTTCCTCCCCATCCCAGCTCCTCTTCCCCTCAGAGGCTCCCCTCTGACCCCCAGCCTCCCAGGCCCTCCCAGGCCCTCGGGGTCCCTGGGCTTCTGGTTCCCCAGCCAGCCTGGGGCTGCAGGACTCTGGCCTCACCTCATACTTCTCCGGCGCCCCAGAGATGCGGAAGTCGCTGCTGAACAGGACAGGGGGGTTGTCCCCCACTGAGAAGCTGGGGCTCTCTGTCACATTCTTTCTGTAGGGCAGGACATGTCAGCCCCTGTGGGTCCCCTGCACCTCTCTCTTCCTTTTCTGCAGCCCCATCTACCTTAGAACTTTGGCCCAAGGCCCCCTAGAGTTGCCCCCGCCCCTCTCTCTAAGATGGGGAAGCCAGGCCCTCCCTCTGTCCATGACTGCCCGTCCCTCCCCTGCCTCGAGGGGCTCCTGCTGTGTCATTTAGAGTGAAATCCAGATTCTTCGTCCGGTCTACAGGGTCACCTCTCTAGCCTTCCTCTCTCCCACCCTCCCCTTGCCTGTTCCTTTCTGTCCCCCTGGCCTCCGTGCAGCTCCTCAGACTCCTGGAGCTCCCCCCACCCTGGGGTCCTTGCATTTCTCTCTCTGCTGGACCACTCCCTCATACACCTGCCTAGCTCACTCCACCGTGTCGCAGACTGCTGCCCAGTGCGACTCCAGGAGGATCACGGGGGCAACTGCAAGGGTAAGACCGAGGGGGCTGGAGACAACGGAGGCCGGGCCCCAGGGGACCCCTCAGCCTGCCCCCAGCTCCTGACACTTTTCAGGACGGCGGCCTGGCTGCCCCAGGTTCGCCCTTGTATGTTCTGGATGAATTCGTTTTCAGGACAGCTATGTGTGTGCCACGAGGAAGAAAAATCCCAGCAGCAGAGCTGTGCCAGGTGGGTGTGGTTTGGGGCTGGGGAGTGTTTTTGTTGGCCTCAGATGTGTGTGATTGTCGGGGCTCCTGGAACCTGCTGTGCCTGGGTTTTCTGCCTCACATTGGAGGGTTCCCACGGGTCAGAGGCATTGAACGCGGGCAAACAGGCCATGAGTCAGGGAAAGTGCTCAGCTAAGGGACTGGTGTGAACCCCACCAGCAGTGGCTCACGCTGGCTGGAGCCCTCCCTCCCCGTCCTCAGATCAGGGTCCACCCTCCCTCGCCCCCAGATCAGCCCCGGCAGGCTCACTCACTTTCTGCGTGTCTGGGTAATGTAGCAGACGATGGCGATGAGGATGGCAAAGGCCACCACGGCACCCACGGGCCCGATCTTGGCCCACATCAGTCGGTCTGGGGACAGAGAAGACCCAGGCACCCTCAGGGCTGCTGGTGGTGGTAGGAGGACACCTGGGTTCTTAGGAGATGGGCTAGGGCAGGGGTGAGAGTCAAAATATTCCCACTGTTGTGCTGAGTGACCAGCAGCCCCCTCCACCCCCCACGTGCTATCCCTCCTGCTGCAGACAGGCCCGGGAGCCACCAGCGCAGTGGGGACGAACTCAGGGCAGCCGCTCCTTCCCAGCTGGGCAGGGAATCTTGACCCTGTCATCCGTCTCCATAGCCTGACCGCGCTCAGTGGCTGGTTGGCAGCCGTGGGGAGGGGAGCTTGGATCCAGGGGGAGCCCCCTTCCCCGCCGTGGCTGCCGCCCCAAGGCCACACCACTCACGGGCTCCCTGGAAGGGCAGCTCCAGGCTCTTGGTGCCGTAGAGGTTCTGGGAGGTGCAGATGACCCGCGGCGGGGCCTGGGCCTGCCCGCGCAGCGTGAGGATGCTGGTGAGCAGGAGGCCGCTGCGCTCCGAGTACACGAACTCCCTCTCCGACTCGTTCACGGTCACGTTGCGCGACGGCAGCTCAAAGGCCACGGCCGGCTCCGGGTTGGATTTCACCACGCACAGGCACTGCACCGTGTCCCGGGCTGCTGCACAGTGGGACTCCAGGAGGATCATGGGGGCGACTGTGGGGGCAAGACCGAGAGGGGGCTGGGGACAACAGAGGCCGGGCCCCAGGGGACCCCTTGGGCGGAGGGCCAGGCCAGGGTGGCCGGGGCTGGGGTGGAGATGAGCTGCCTGTTTCCCTCACGTAAATCGGATCAGGGCGCCCCCTGCTCACAGCCCTCCCATTGCTTGCTGTGTCACTTAGAATGAAATCCAGATTCTTCATCTGGGCCTACGAGACCACCTGTCTAAACTTCCTCTCTCCCACCCTCCCCTTGTCTGTTCATGTCCAGACCCACGGGCCTCTGTGCAGTTACTCAGACTCCTGGAGCTCTCCCCACCCTGGGGTCTTTGCGTTTCTCCCTCTGCTGGACCACTCCTCATACACCTGCCTAGCTCACTCCACCAAGGCTCTGCCCAAGCCCCTCTCTTTCCTGCCCACCCACGGGAATCCACTCCCTTCGCCCGTCCTCCGCTCCCCGACCACTCCCCGACCCACTCAGCTCTTCTTCCAAGCCCCAGGCCCTGCCCCGGTTGTGGATTTAAATGATTGGCCCCTCATTTCCATGAAGACAGGTCTCCACGCGCCGCCCCCCCAGCCTAGGACAGGCCCTCTGCACGGCAGGAGCTCTCGCACCCCACCTCCTTCTCTTGCCTCCTTCCTCCCGCCTTGCCCTCCCCCTCCGTCCATCCGTAGATGCCCCGGTTTACTCCCCCAGAGCCCCACTAGGCCGGACATCTCACGGGGCTCCCCAGTGCTGCCCGCACCAAAGACCATTGTGTTGAGCTTTGCTGACACTTGTATTACAAAAATAGTACAGGTGGGTTTTTCTCTTTGGAAAACATCAAAGTATATTAGAACATTGAATGTTGCTGTTTTAAACAATGTTCTTTTCCTCCTGGAGAGTCTGACACTCCCCCTCTGCTCGCACTAGACTGAGCACAGCACAGGGTCTCCATTCTGACCAAAACCCACTTACCCACGGGCCAAAGCCCCCGTGGCCCACTTACCCCACCTCTTCTCAATTTCAGCAAAAAAAATAAAACTAAAAAGACTGTGTGGATAACAGCAAGAGGGCCAGGAACCACGGTGCCCGCTGTGGTAGCGACTGGCAAGATTGCGATTGTAAGCTCAGTGCAGCCCTGCCTGCAAATCTAGTAAATAAAAATGCAAATGCCCCAAATTCTGTTTGTGCAGACAGACATTATGTAACTAATTAACACGCTGCCAAGTGAATTAGTAACAACCAACCTGAACTGACAGTGATTAACAATTTCTTTTGAACAGTAGCAGTGGAAAAACCCTCCCAGTCAAGACCTCACACCCTGCTCTGGGGACCAAGCATCCACTAGAGGCTGTGGGAGAGCAGCTCCCGCCCTGTGTGTGCACTTCCTGGGCGACGCTAGACAAACTTCAAGTGCTACTAGGAACGGGGAGTTTGGGGTGGGTTGGCTTTGGTGTGAATGCCAGCTCTGCCATCTCCTGGGCAAGCAGGAGTGAATGCCAGCTCAGGGCAAGCAGCCCTCCCGCACCTCCAGGATGGGGTTCTCTGGTCTGCACCATCTGGGGAAATAGCACTTAACGCTAAAGGGTCTCTAAAGTTTACGGGTGCTGTAAACTCTTCCCATCCAAGTTCTCCTTAATAAATGCACCATTCCTACAGGGCGAGCCTGGGAACCAGGCCCTGGCTGCGGGCTCACCTGGAGAACAACCAGACTGGAGTTGAAAGGGAAGATGGGTGGGATGTAATGATGGCATCTGACATTCCCGGAGCACATGGGATGTGTCAGGTGCCAGGGCTGCTTGACGGGACAGCCTCACCCCTCACAGCCACCTTCACGGTAAGACACTGTTGTCACTCCTGATTTAAAGATGAGGCAGTTGGGGCTTAACAAAGTCATTTGCCTGAGATCACACAGCTAGACAGGGGCAGGGCCGGGATACTGCCCCAGGCCTGCCCAGCTCTGACGGGCACTGGATACCAAGAACACCTCAGCTTGCTTCTATTAAACTGGGGTGAATAACAGCCCCCTCGCTGCCCCCACCCCACCCCGGCACTGGCACATTGTGGTGAGGCTATAGGGGTCAATGCGGGCCAACCGTTCAGGCTGGTTCCTGGCTTGTCCCAAGCATTGAGCAGGGGTATTCTCCTCCTGCAGGTCCATACCCTGCTGGGCCCTGGGGTCGGCAGGTAAGACAGGGTGCCCTGCTCAAGGAGCACCCCAATGTCCTCACACTAAAGCCCCAGTGCTAGGGGCACCGTGGGGGTGGACAGAGGAAGCCTGGGGGACAGCCCTGCCCAGCAGCCGAGGCCATGCTCCCGGGGGCAGCGCTTTAATGCAGACCTCGGCCAAGAATCAGAGGCTCAGCGGATGGGAGGAGGGGGGAGTGGCTGCCCCTCAGCTCCAACTGACTGAGGGCCTCGCACTCCAAAACTTCTGGTGGTTTGCTTTCAAAAGAGGCCAGATTACGTGAGACCATGGGTGCCAAGGGCTGTGGGGGAGTTGAAGCAGCCAGAGGTTTAAGAGCTGGGGCAGGTAAGAGGCCAGAAGAGTCCTGGCTCTGACCAACCCTCCTGGCTGCGAGGCCTTGGGGAATGCTGCCCTTTAGTTTTCTCCTCAGTTAAGGGGGATATTGGTGAGATGTGCCCGCTTCACAGGGTGACCACAAGGACTCAGCGAGCTTATACCCAGAAACCAATGTTTGCTGCTGCTGCTCATGTTGGAGGGAGGGGCCTGTGACTCCCCAAGAAAGCAGGTGAGATGCTGGTGAATGTGTGCTTGGGGCTTCCATCAGATTCTCAGAGGGTTCTCTCATTCTTAAAACTTAAGACCCACCGGCTTGGGGGTTAAGGAATGGGGAAAGGGTGTGCCGGAAGATGGGCTGGGCCCAGGATGGCACATACAGAGAAAGTAAAGTGCCAGAAGCTCCAAACGCCATGATCATCTCCGAGCTGCCAGGAAGCAGAGGCTGGGAGGGACTGTGCCCAAAGGTTAAAGGCCGGCAGGGGAGTGAGCAGCCACAGCTTGGCTGTGGAAGATGGCACTTCTGGAATAATTCATCTACGGATCCGCTGTGTCCTGACTATGACCACACACAAACCACTGAGCTCAGACTGTGGGGCAGCCACCCTGCCAAGGGCTTTACGTACTGCATCTCATTGAAGCTGCTGGCAAGCATGTGTGGTGGGGACCACTGTAGGTGGTAACTGAGGCCCAGAGAGGTGAAGGCAGTTGTGCAGGGTCACACAGCTTGTATATATATGACAGAGCATGATGGGAGTCTGGGTGGGTCTAAGCCCCTGCTCTGTGCTCTGTGTGTGTGTGTGGTAGATCAGAGGAGGTAAAGGAAGGTGACAAAGACTAACATTGAGCAGTTGCCCTGTGCCAAGACTTTGTGCATATGTTTACTTGGATTATCTAGTCTGAACCTCACCAATCCCCATAAAGCAAAACTTTTATTATTATTCCTCGTTTAACAAAGGAGGAAACACAGGCCCAGAGAGGTTAAGAAACTTTCCCAGCATGATGTAGCTGGGAATAGGTGGAGATGGGTGAGAGATGGAAGGTCTGGCACCCACTTTGGAGACAAGAGACAGAGGCCAGGCCAGAGGGCAGGAGGAAGCAAGGGAGATGGGAGTGCAGAGCTGACTGCTGTGAGAGTTCCAGAGGGGGCTGCTGGAGGAGGGGAATCCCACCTGTGACTTGGGACCCTTGACCGGGAATGTCTCAGGAGGGCGTGTGTTTGCTGATGCTGTCCATGGAGAGGGGGTCAGAAGGGGCGCTGGCTTGCAGTGGCACGGAGTTTCATTTCCAAAACTGCTCCTCCTCCTCATCTCCCTGGCTAGACCATATGTCATAATAAGCTTGGGGTCCCTGGTGCCTACCCACCTCCCACAGAGCCTCACAGCCCTTTGCACCTAGCAACTGCTCGATTGGTATGTGCCAATGTGATAACATAGCACGTGGGCGACTTTGGGTGGTATAGAAAAGTCGTACCAGACTGCCTGGATTTGAATCTTGAATTCTGCCACTTTGTAGCTGTGCAGCTTTGGACAAGTGTCATAAGCTCTCTGGGTCTCAGTTCCCTCATCTGTAAAATGGGGATGGTGGGAGAGCCTCCCTCCTAGAGCTGTCGTGGGCATGGAATGAGTGGGTTCCTTGTACAGCATTTCTACCAGTGCCTGGTACACAGGGACCTTCCACAAGGGTTAGATGTCATCCTGGGTATTGTCTGAGTTGATGTGAAGGTAGCACAGGGTGCAGAATCCAGAGCTTGCCTTGGTTAGGAGCCCACCTCAAGGTGTGGGACAGTATTCTCAGGAGGGCCTTTTATTCCACTGCTGGGGGTCCAGCATGCCTGCCCTGCCCATCCTAGCCTGCTGGTGGGGGCACAGCTGCCTCAGGTTGGGACGTAGCATCCCCACCGGGGGTGGTGAGTCCAGCCAGCCCTCAGCAGGGGTGAGGGGCGGGGGGACTCACACTCCACAGAGAGGTTGAAGGCGGTGGCCCTCTGGCCATACTGGTTCTCAGCCACGCACCAGTACTCCCCATCGTCCTCGGGTGTGACTGCCGGCAGCTCCAGCTGCAGCTCGCTCTCGTAGATGACCGTAGCCAGGATCTGCTTCTCCTTGAAGATGGTGAGAATGGGGTCCGGGTTGCTCTGTGTGGAGCACAAGATGGAGACAGCCTCCCCCTCCACGGCCACCACTGTCCCATTCACCGTCGGCTTCCAGGGGGCATCTGGGGGGCAGGACGGGAGCAGGATGGTCAGGAGCTGGGAGGCACCTCTTCGCCAGCCACCCCCACTATAACCTCAGGCACCTCAAACCTAGCCCAGGGGCTCAGGATGGCTCAGGGAACCCCTTCCAAGGGCAGGGGCTCTGTAGCTATAGTGCCTGTGTTTTGTTACCAGCTCTGCCCCATCCCAGTGGTGTGGACATGAGACCTGACCTCTCTGGGCCTTGGTTTTTGCATCTCCAAAATGGGCTTAATAATAGTTCCAGCCTCAGAGGGTTGCTCCTTCAGCATTTACTGAGTCAGGCATGGCGCTAGCTTGAATAAGGTAGATGGACGCCTCTGCCCGTGTGGGTGGATGTTATGTAAATAAATGAAATATATAGTTTGCAAGATCAGGATAAGTGCTTCAGAGAAAATAAAAGGGGATCGGGAATCTAGGTAGTTGCAGTTTTAAATAGAATGGTGAGGGAACCCTTCCCTGAGACTGGAAGGAGGCGTGGCCAGGAGCCAGCCTGGGTGTCTGGGAGAAGGTCTGTGCAAAGCACTCAGCATTTTGCTTCAATAAATACTTATGAATGAATGAATGAGCAGATGAATGACCTGTTTTTGGTTCCTAGCTGAGAATCCTTCCTCTCCCACCCCATAATGTATTTGTGCACAAGCCCAGCTAGGGAGGCCTGGGTTCCCCTCAGCCCCTCCCACTAGAACTACCTGGGGCGCATGTGAAAATGCAGGTTCCTAAGCGCAGGTCCAGACCTACCCCATCAGCCCAGCACCCGGCTGCCCACAGGAAGCTATTTAACAGGCTTGCCCAGGTGACAGGGACCTCATCTGTCTTGTTCCCAGTCTTGTCCTCTGAGTGGGATCCGCGCAGAGCGGGCGCTCCCCACATGCTTGCGGGGCGGTGAGCGCGCACTGACCCCCTGTCCCTCTCCTCCCCCGAGCTGGCGCCGGGCCGGGGCCCCCTGCGCACTCACACATGACGCTGAGCCCCACGGTGCGGTTGTCCTGGCCGTAGGCGTTCTCTGCCAGACAGGCGTAGACGCCGTCCTCCGCGGGGGTCACCGCGTCCAGCTCCAGGAGCAGGCTCTCGGCCACGGCCTCCCGGAGCACCGCCCCGTCCCGCATCCAGGTCAGCAGCGGGGGCGGGTTGCTGTCGGCCCCGCAGAGCAGGCTGACGTGGGAGCCCTCGATGGCCTCCACCGAGGAGTTCATCTCCACGATCGCCGGGGGGTCTGAGGCCGGCGACACAGCGGGGTGGGCGCTCGGGGGCCTCAGACCCCGCCCCGGCCCCCGGCGGCCCCGCCCCGGCCCCGCCCCGACCCCGCCCCAGGCTCACACTTGACGTCCAGGCTGGCGTAGCCCTCGAACCGCAGGGTGGTGTTGGGGAACGAGGCCTGGCAGCCCAGCCGGTGGCCGGTGGCGCCCCTGGTGGGCACGAAGTGCAACAGCGACACCTGCACCCAGGTGCCCTCGTCCTCGCGCAGGCGACCCAGCACGGCCGGCTCCCCCAGGCCCTCGTGGCCCAGCCAGCTCAGCTGGGGGCGCAGCTCCGGGCAGTTATCCGGCACCATGCAGCTGACTTCCACCTCCGTGCCCGCCACCACCTCTGGGGGGACGACGATGTTGGGGGTGTCTGCGTGAGGCGGGAGAAGGAAGGTGGAGGAAGCAGCCCTGAGCTACAGGATTGCCCTCCCCCTCAACTTGTCCAACTCCAACCCTGGCACTTTGTCCCCTCCCCTATCACCGGATACAGACTTCCCTACCCCCTTCCCTCCTGCACCCAGAAACAGTCCACAGAGTCAACTGGGATGTCATAGCAATGCCAATAACATCATCATGGTCTGGAGTTTTGCAGTGTTTTAACTTGCTGGGTCCCAGCAATGCTGGGAGGTGGAGCTATTGTTATGCTCATTTTGCAGCTGAGGCCACCGAGGCCACCGCGGGTGAAGCTGGCCTTCAAGCCTTGCCACACTGGCACTGTTACCGTCTTTAAGGAAACTTTCTCCTCCCCCTGTTTGCCTTGATTTACCCTTCTACCGGTGGGCGTGCATGTGCATTTGCGTGTGTGTGCCTGGCTGTGGGGTCTCTTTCTGCATCGAGGCTGTAATCTGGCTCCTCATGTAGACTTGGTGCTGGAGGGAAATCTGAATCTACAGGCCCTACTTGATCACCAAATCTGGTCCACAGTGCAGTTTATTTGGCCTAAAGATATATATATATGGGTGGCCAGTATTTCAAAATTAGGAGATTGCACAGAAAAATGCATGATGTTGGTTTCTCTTGAAAAATCAGAATGCCTGAGACCATGGGACCTGCCTCCCCACCCAGCACCTATTAGCCAGAGCTGGATGCCAACCTGGGCAAGCTCTGAGCTCTTGACAACTGTTAACCCATTGGGGTAAGTGCTGTTCCTAACCCCAGCCAAGGCCCAGGGAAGTTAAGTAACTTGTCCAAGTTCGCCCAGCTAAAACAGCTATCTGGAGGCCCTGGCCCAGCCCCTGGCCCCACTGCCTGTCCCCATAGAAGAGTAAAACCACCTGCGGTCCTCTGGGTGCAGGAAGACTATCTGGGGCCCTGCTTTGCTCACTTCTTTCATCTGCTGGGTCCATGTGGGCATGAGGTTTGCACCCCCAGCCTCACTGATGCTTCCTTGGACCTCCCACCCAGACCTCCTGCGCCAGGGTGCTGGGAACCAACACTTCCCCAGCCCCCTGGGGCCCACACCACCTGCAGGGGACTCACTGATGATGTCCAGGACACTGTGCTCAGAGAAGGTGTACTGGTTGTAGCCTCCCAGGTCCCCCCGGAAGTAGTACTTGCCGCCCAGCTCAGGGCTGAGGCTGCTGAGCAGGAGGGTGCAGTTGCGCAGGCCCAGGTCCCCCAGGAGGTGGCTGCGGCCCTGGAAGCTCTCGTGGACGACTTGGGTGCGGGACTTGAAGACCACCGGGGGGTAGTTCTTGGGGTAGGGGCTGTTGAAGTACCAGACGCCATGGACGACGGCGGGCCGGAGCTCATCCGGGAAGTCGAAGCGGCAGGGGATGGAGACACACGTGCCCTCGAAGGCCGAGATGGACGAGGGCATCCAGGCCCCCCAGTGGCCCCCTCGAGAGGCTGCGGGGGAGCAGGGCTGCTAAGGCAGAGGGACGCACCCTACAGGTCTCCCTGCCTCCCGTTTGTTCCGTCGCCTTCCAAGGACCCCACGGGAGCAGCCCCAGCCTGCCCAGGAGCCAAAACCCCTCAGCACCTCCTGCTGTTACCTGAAATCATGATCCAAAAGAGGGGCAGTGCCGTGAGGAATATCATTTTGTACAGCAAATGCGAGACAGCTGGAGAGGGGAGAGGAAAGAAGCACAGGTCAAGGGAAGTGGGAGGGGTGCTTCTCTCAAGACTTGAGCAAGGAGCTTGTCAGTGGTTAGTGGCCGCTGCCATCATTATTTGTAATTAACACTTACTGTTTCCGTGCCAGGCCTAAGGGCTTTACACCTGCTGTATTAACTCATTTGATCTCTTCAAGATAAACCCCATTTTACAGCTGGGTTCCAGATCTATGAAGTAACTTGCCCCAGGCCACACAGCTGATAAGTTGCAGAGCTGGGCCTCGAGCCTGAGCTGTTATTTGATCGTGGTGAGCTGATAATTATTTTCATCACCATTCTTATCCCTGAGGATCTCCCAAAAGTAAGGAGAGAGCCCAGGCTGGACCAGCCGGGAGCAGGGGGAGCTGGGAGGAAGGGGGTGGGGAGTCCGCCACTCACCTCGGCCTCCCTGGGCTGAGAATGTCTTCTGGATCCGCTCAAAGCTGTCAGCCGACCTGGAGCAAGAGTCAGACGGGTGCAAGGGGCTGGCAGCCTGGGCACCTGCCGCTCCCCTCATTCCGCAGCCACCCTGGGTGGTGGGCCAGGCCTGTCGTAAGGGGGCCCACGTGGCTTCTGTTGTCCATGGATGCTTGGGATCTTCCCACACAGCCTCAGCCTCTCCACACTGCCGCAGCCCTCACCCCCATCGGGGAAGTGGGGGCGCCGTGGGGCGGGGAAGGGGAGCAGCAGGGCAGCAGCGGCAGCCAGTTGGGGAGGTAGTGATGATGGTGAGTGGGCCCAGGGAGCAGACGTCCCACGGCCGAGCCCCGGGGGTGGGAGGCAGGGACCCGGCCTCATCAATGACTGGGTTTCACAGCATCAGCATTCCCGACATGCCACGCGGATTCCTGCCGCCCTCTCCCACCCCACAGACGGGGCCCTGGTGTCCCTCCCCGCAACGGAGGCCAGAGCCAGGCACAAAAGAGCCCTGTTCCCTCGGGGTGAGGCTGCCTTCTCCCTGGGGGCTTCTCGGGTAGGTGGGGGGCGAGGCGGGAGGCAGGCACTCCTGGCCGGGCCCTGGGTGGGGCCAGGGAGGACAGGACAGCGGGTAGGGGCTTGGCGAGCCCCTGGCACCCAGCTGCGCTGTGGGCCGCCTCGGGGCCGGAGCCAGGATTTCCAAGTGGCTGCTTTTCCCTGCTTTCACCTCCCTCTCCCCTTGTACACAGACACATGCACAGTCAGACCCGTGCACATGCTGGTGTGAAATGTGACAGATGTAGAGCCAGTCAGACAGAGAGGCTCCCATGGGCAGGGCCTTGCACGCACGTACAGGTGCCGAGCACCCTGTGCCCACTGGAGCTGTGTTGGCACACACGGTCACAGAGGCCAGGTAGCTGGGCTGCCCTCCCTCATGTCTACCACATACATGCACAGATATAGGCATGGCATGGGAGGGTGGTGTGCACACACGGACCCGCACACACACACTGAGGGGTAGGGCAGCTCCACCCGTACCCACGATGGATGATAGGCAGGTGCTGCCCCAGCAGATACACACCTGCCCACAGACAGGCTCATGCACCTGGGACACGAGGAAGGAGCAGGAGGTAAGCAGAGATGCGGGCCAGCCATATGTGCAAAACAAGCACGTAGACCTTGTATTCTTAACAGGGGCAAAAAACTGGTTCTTGGCATTAAGGGGGGCAAAACATTCTTACATATTACAACAAATTGTGGCCCTTTAGTATATAAGCACATATATATAAATAGTATTGACATTGCATGGGGGGTGGCAATTAGGAAAAACGGGCTAAAATGTTTCCCTGGGGGGTGATAATGAAAAAAAAGGTTGAGAGGAACCACTGCCAAAGGTGACACACACGGGCAGGTGCACCTGTGCACACATGCACCTGTGCATGCACACACCTGTGGGGGCCTGGCTCACCCACAGCCCGCTGCCCCTACCCCTCTCCCACATCGCACGCCGCAGGCTGTCTGATCATCCGGGCATCCTTCCACTCTTCACCCAACCCCGGACCCCCTCAGTCCCCATCTGTTCCAAACTTGGGGGCCACCGTGCAGCTGTCCCTGCAGAGCCCCCAGCCACACGGGTTGCTGAGGAGGCCTCTTCATTTTCTCCCTCAGGGATTTCTTCCCAAAGCCTGGGAACTGTCTATTGCCCCTGCCATGGCCCCGACCCATCCCCAAGCAGTCCTAAGTGAGCGGCAATCCCCAGTGACCATCCACCCCACAGACCACATGCTTCTGGGCCCCCTGCCCATCCTCTCCCCAGCCCTGTGCTCTGCGCCTCCCGCCCCCATCCCCTAGCCCTGGCCCGGGGCCCCTGGCAGTACTCACTCGGATGCCCTTGCTCCCGCTCTCCTGCTCCGCAGGCCGAGCACCTCCAGGGTCTAGGCCCCGGCTTGCGGGCCCCTCCCCTCCCCCCGGGTGCCAGGGGCCGCCTGCCTCCAGGGCCCAGCTCCTCCCTGCCCCTGGGGGAGGGGGCACAAAGGGCCCTTGTCACCGCGGGGCTCAGACGGGGCAGCCTGACGCCTGGGTTCTACCAGCTCCTTCCTGGAGGGGATTCGGGGGTACAGCTGCCTGGCTCCTCACCCCTCTCTGTCACCCGGCACCCTGATTCTGGGTCCCTGGGGGGGGTGTGCGGACCCTGCTGGAAGTCTCAAGCTGAGGCCAGAAGGCTTTGCCCTTGGCTTCTGGGGAATCTTGGTGGTGAAGTTAGGGGTGACCCTGGTCCCGAGAAGCCAGCAGAGGCTGGTGTGGGCACGAGGAGACCGGATTGTCCCACTCCCGGCTTCAGGGTCACCTCCTCCACCCTCTCAGGATCACTTCCCCTCGGCCGCGCTCGGTCCACTTGTCCCGGACTATTTTCTTTCTTTTTTTTTTAATTTTTTTGTTGTAGATATATATATATATATATACGTATATACTTCTCAGAATTTCCCATTTTAACCATTTCTAAGCATACGGTTCAGTGGCATTAATTATACTCACCAACATCGTTACCCAAACTTCTACTTTCTTCTAGGCTTTTACTGCCGTCTGAACAACCTTACACATTAGCGATCTCTTCTCACTAGAACACGACCTCCTTGGGGTCAGAATCTTGTCTGCTTTAGTCTCAGCCTCTCTCGGCTCCTGGAACAGCTCCTGGCCCAGAGCCAAGCCTAAAGAATATAGAGCAGGTGGATGGATGTGTCCCTCCAGCCCCCCTGGCACCTCTGACCCAAGGCATCTGCATGTTGCCTCTTATTCCCGGAAAACGCCCCCAGACCCCCACCCCCACCCCCCATCCCCGGCGCAGCCGCCTTCCCCAACCCCTCACCAGGTCAAGCCCCTGCATCTGAACGTTTTGGATTTGCACTCTGTGCTGAGTTCTCCACCAGCTTCCTCACCAGCATGGGGCTCCAGAGGGCAGGGTGGCTGTGTGTGTGTCTGTCTTGCCCACCAGGTGTCTCCTAGAACAGTGCCTGGTCCACCGAGTGTGCTCAGAGAGGGCTGCACCCACCTTCTGGGCTGTGGGAACCCTCTGCAAGCCAATCCCACGGGGATTCCAACTGCCACTTCAGCCCCTCCCTGTGGTCCCAACCTCTGCAAGGTGAGTGGGGGTGGGAGGGGGTGGGGGCCGGGGAGGCGGGCAGAGCTGGGCGGGCTGTGATTAAGTGGGGGAGACAGCAGTTTGCCACGAGCTGTTCAGCCACGTCGGGGCATCTTCTCTCCTCCTCCAGAGCCCGGGGGTGAGGGGTGGGGAAATCCCTCGGACCAGAGAGTGAGGAGTCGGAGGGGGCTTGAAGGGGGGAAGGGAGTCCCACCCCCACCCCAGCTTCATGATGTCAGACTCTGCTCGTGCCTTTCCCAGCCGGGGACAAAAGCCCATTGAGAGTGGGGTGGGACTTGAACGCTTGGGTCCCGGAGAAGAGAGGGGCCTGGCACCTGGGCTTTGTGGGGGGACACCCAGATCTTGGGGGTTCATATGTGACAGCCTTCAGAGTCAACACCAAGCCCCTTGGGGTCGCTTGTCTGTGCAGCTGGGGGCTCCGTCTCTCCCACGGGGTGAGCTGACTGCTCTTCTGGGGGAAGGGTGCAGCACTGCCCACCAAGAAGTCAGCAATCGTGGGGCTCCAAGTCCCAGGAGTGGGGAAGGGAGGGTGGGAGGCTGGAGACGGAGGGCATGGGGACCGGAGGGCATGAATATGCTCCCCCTAAAGGGGGCAGCCACTGCTCAGAGCCCCTCGTGTCTCCTGGTGCTGCCAGATCATCGTATCTTTCAACAGAAGGCAGGACTCCAGATTTTAGGTGAAGCGCCCTATTTTAGATGTTAGCCTAATTCTGTCTGAAACACCATACTGGCCAAGCAAAAACTCATCCCAGGCAGCGTCAAGCCCCCAGGCCCACCGGCTTAGTACTCTCTTGAGTGGGGGCTGGTACTTCGGTCCAAGCAAGAAGCATTCTGGCATTTCACACCAGTGGTCCTCAAAGTGTGGCCCCCAGCCCAGCAGCGTCAGTATCACCTGGGATCTTGTTAGAAACACAAGTCCTTGGGCCCTATCCCACACAGGCTGAATCAGGAATACTGGAAGTGAGGCCCAGCAATCTGCATTTTTTTATTTTAAATTCAGTTTTATTGAGATATATTCACATACCATACAGTCATCCATGGTGTACAATCAACTGATCACAGTACCATCATATAGTTGTGCATTTATCACCCTAATCTATTTTTGAACATTTTCCTTACACCAGAAAGAATAAGAATAAAAAATAAAGGTAAAAAAGAACACACAAATCACACACACACCCCCATCCCACTCTATTTTTCATTTAGTTTTTAACAAGCCCTTCAAGAGCTTCTGATGCACAATAACACTGAGACCCTCTGCTTCACATCTCCCATCTGTAGCGCCACCTGGGAGAATCTGCTTGCTAAGATGGAGAGAACAGCACCGGGAGTCATTACATGTAAGTAGCAAGTTCAGGTTTCCCACCGTCCCATGTTTTACCTGCCTCCCCGTCAATACTCCTTTATGTGTATGAGGCATTTGATGGTTTCCAAAGCAATTTTGGAAGAACTTGTTTGAGCAACTCAATGGCCAGCTGAGCTGAGCCCTGTAGAGACACTTCTCTCCCCTTAGGGATAAGGAGTTAAGAGTTTCAGAGCTCAGAGATCCTGTAACTGATGAGAGACAGAGCTCTCCAAGCAGGTTCCTCTCCCAGCCCCTTCCTTCTCCGTTCAGGAAACCCTCCTCCCAGAGCCTCAGAGGACAAGCCTGGTGGCTTCTAAGGCAGGAGTTAAAGGTTAATGGAGTACAGCACTGAGCAGGCTCTCGGTTGGGGTTAGTTGTGCTGACAGAACATTGATTTAAAATGCAAGATCACCTTTCATCAGTTGCCTATATTTTGTAAAAATCAGGAAATTTCACATCAAAATAAAGATTTCCACCTTCTCTTGAAAAATCAGAAGCTGTAGCCATGTGGGGTCTGCATTTGGGCAGGGCAGCTATCTCCTGGAGCCTCCTCCGAGGGGACCCCAGGCCTCACCACTCCCTATCGACACCCAACATCGAGGCCAAGTGGCCAATGCCCTCTAGTGTCTTGCTAGTGCCGTTTTCTTATGAACTTAGAAGAAGGTGAAATGTTTCTTGTTTCTCTGCCTCTATCAAAAGTGGGAAAATAAGATGGACTTAGAGGGATATGGTTTTTAAGAAGAAGCAATGGGAACTTCATTCCTTCTGATGATGAAGAATATTTTTCTATGTTTCATGTGCAAAGTGTGTCCCTGTTGAGAGAATACACCTTAAGGTGCTCCTATGAAGCAACCCAATACCCCTCACTCATTTACTGGACCTATCTGTTCTCTGAATGCCAGTGGTTCTCAAACTTCTTGGTCTTAGGACCCCTTTGCAACTCTTAAAAATTATGGAGGACTCCAGAAAGCTTTTGTTAAAGTAGGTTTTATCTATAGCTGTTTAATGTATTAGAAATGAAACTGGGTAATTTTAAGCACAAGACACACAATCACACAATCCATTAGCTACCAGAGTGATGTCATCACCTGCCACGTAGCTTCTGGAACAATCCACTGTGTCCTCGTGAAAGGATGAGAGTGCAAAAGGCAAATAATGTCTTAGTAGTTTCCACCTTGTGGACCCCTGGAAGTGTTTGCTGACCTCACTTGAAAACCCCCCGCTAGGCATTTGAGTTTTTTATCCCTGTTTTGAGAAGGCTTCCAAGAGAGGAAACTTTAGCATTCCTCTCTGCTGTTGCAATGTAAATTCCTTCTGAAGGGAGGAAAGAAAGGGAAGAACAGAAAACAAATTTGCTTCCCCAAGCTTCCCTGCAAACTCCAGCACATACCAGCCCTGCAAAGCTCACCAGGTCCTGAAAGGCCCTTGGCGAAAGGAAAGGGCAACAGACACTCCAGTTTGGAAAATCAAAGCCAGGACCGGCCATTTTATTCCAAGACTATTCATCAAACAAATGTTGGAGGGTGGCAGGAATAAATAAGGAGGTGGGAGGTGGGGGGCGGGCCAGGGAGGCTCATGTCTTGCAGCACATCCCACAGCTTGACATGTTACAGCAGC
This sequence comes from Choloepus didactylus, assembly GCF_015220235.1. Lineage (NCBI taxonomy): Eukaryota > Metazoa > Chordata > Mammalia > Pilosa > Megalonychidae > Choloepus > Choloepus didactylus. The sequence continues at coordinate 19,730,680 of NC_051333.1, forward strand.
CGCAGCAGAAGATGCAGATGGGGATGTGGGTATCTCGCCTCCTTAGCCTGTGGAGCACCGACTGTGGGAGGAGAGGAGGGGGAGTGAGGCCGGGTACAGGGAGGCGGGGAGGGGGGCCGGGGCGCGGGGAGGCCCGGGGCTCTCACCTGCAGGCCGCCCTTCTCTGCAGCTGCGTCGCGGGTCTGGGGGTCTAGGAGCTGTCCCGTCTGCGGAAGTAGAAGGGGGGCTGAAGGATGGCCCGGCAGAGTGCTCAGCCGTGCTCCCACCCGCCGGCTCCTCCCCAGGTGGGGGGCCTAGCAGCACTCAGCGGGAGCCTCGGAGTGATCCTCCTTTCTTGCTTTACCTCACCTCCCCCAGCCTGTTCTCCTTCCTAAAAACAACCCAGATCTGTCCCCTTCCCTCTCCACAACTGCTGCCCTTCCACCAGCGTGTCCTCTCGTCCCTTGCAATCCCTTCTCCGCGCACAGCCGAGTAACTTGTGACGTTGTGTCAGGAAGACCATGATGTCTTTCCCCATCTTGAATCCCTGCGGAGCCTGCCCCCGTGTGCTCCGGCCCCTGCTCACGCTCCACCTCATGTCCGGGTACTCGGTGCCCTTCACTCATTCAGCTAACCGTCGGCTCCTCCAGGGTGCCAGCTGATCCCACCGTGGGCCTCTGCGTGGTGTCCCCTTTGTCGGGAGCATCCTGGCCCCATGGCTCATCCTTCAAGCCACTGCTCAAATGTCCCTTTCCCGAAAGGCAGCCTGACTCGACTGCCGTCTAAAGCCACCCCTCACGCCCCGTCACTCTCCCACCATCTTTTAAGTTATTTGTGAATAGTGTGCACTGAACACAAATTACCTTTTTAACTAATGTCTTAATTGCTCGTTGACTAAGTCCCTGACCAGGATGTAAGGCAGAAACTTAACCTCTTGCCCACCTTGTCCACTCTTGATCCCCAGCGTCTAGAACAGCACTTGGTGCAGTGTTGGCCTTCGGTGAATAACTGGGGCGTTCATCAGTTCAGAGGCCCCAGCCCCTGCCGTCAGCACCCCATCCCTGTTCTTTGGGCAGCTGCCGGCCCCTGCTCCCCTTCCTTGCCCAGGGCTCTGCTCCGGGCCGGGGAGTCTCTAGCTTGTCCTCAGCACCCCTCGCCCGGGTTTGGCTCTCCCATCCCAGCCCCGTGCCGGGACCCAGGCCCACTGGTTCTTACCTGGAGCCGGGAAACTGAGCCACTGGCCAGGCTGGTGAGGAGGAGGAGCAGGAGGCAGGTGGCCTGCGCCCGAGTGCTCGCTGCCATCGAGCTGTCTGGCTGGCTGTCCTGTGGAGTCTAGGACTTGCTGTGGCGTCTGGGGCCCAGGTACAGCACCTTTATGGGGCCCGCTGGGGAGGCGGGGGTGCTGAGCCCCCTCCCCTTTGCCCTTACTCATTTCCAAGAAGGTGGTGGCGCCGACAAGGCGGGAGAGATAAGCGGGAACCGAGTGACAGGGAACAACACGGTTGTGTCACCTCAGCCAGGGGGTGGGGCAGCCGGGGCCACGGGCAGGAGCCTCCCACCGGGAACCTGGGGAACCCTTTCCCCAACATGACATCTCCCTGTTGATCTCAGAAAACCTTCACCCCTTTCCCAGAAGCTGAACCGCTAGGCGAGCAGAAGCGGGGTGCCCCTCACCCCCATGGAGGAGCTGTCACGTGCTGGGGGCCTCGGCAGCAGCCGGCATGGCCCGGGGGGAACGTCCCACTACTCGGGGTCCTCTTCACGCTCGCGTGGGTTCTGGGAGGGAGCCCCGGGGCAGCTGGAGGCAGGGGGTTCGTGTCGGCGTGAGCCCCCCAGAATGCGTGCCGGATGTTCTCTCAGTGTCAGGCGGGGAGGATATGGCCCTGCTCTCTGGGAAACGTTTGAGTGAGCTTTTGAGCACTTCGACCGTGGCGGTAACAGTCACAGCTGACATCTGAAGACCACACCGTGTGCGCCACGTGTACCCAAGCTCAGCCTGTGCCACCCGCTCCGAGCAGCAACCAGCCACCCGCCCGGCCTGCGCCCTGCCCTGTGCTCAGGGACCCGAGCCCCCCACCTCAGGGCCTGACCTCCCAGACCCTGCTCCCTCTTAGGGGGACCCCCTGCCGCCCCAATCCCACCACCCTCTGAAGTGTATTCTTCACTCTGCAGAAGACGGAGTGAAGGTGGCGGTAAGAGCACCGCCCCAGCTCACCCAGCCGGAGGCAGTGCCGGCGTCGGGCCTGAAGCGGGGCGTGCTCTGCACCGGGCTTCCCTACCCCTCAGAAGGCACAGCGGGGTGCAGAGGTGCGCTAGAGCAGACGGTGCACACTTTGCCCCAACTCCCATTCAGGCCATCATGTCAGTACCTTGAAATCCCCTGTGGCGGGAGAGTTTACACCACGGAAATCTGCAAACATTACAAGCCCGGCTGCTGCTTTTTGGAGAACCAGTTCTCAGCACACCACCAGCTGAGGGTGCACTGAGGTTGCTGGGCTGCAGCACCTTCAGTCCTAGCTGCCCTGACCACCTCGGGGTGCACTCGGCCCAGGGGACCTCCAAACCCCGACTCCAGAACCCAGAAGAGCCACCTTATCTCCCTGCTTCATTGAAGCCATCCAAGGCCACCCTCTTGTGGAGCCTGGGGCTCTTACACCAGAAAAATGGGGGGGCCCTAGGAAGTAAGGGCTGCTCTCTGCCATCCGCCTGCCTGCCCACTCCACAGGGGCTCCTGCTCTTTCCTGCTGTGCCCACTCTCACAAGTGACGCCCAACAGAGCTCTCAGAGCAAGAGACATGCTTCAGAATTGGGGGCCTGTGGGGTTGGGGGAACAGTGGGGAGCTCAGAAAAGTGACAAGACTGGCAGGCCTAGATCCTGGGAGCAGATGGTGTTGCGTGGGGGTGCAGGAGGAGGCAGGGCCCCACGAATGGCCGCAGGTCCCCCCACAGGGAGAGACAGCAGCATCCCCCAGCCCTGCCGGGCAGCGCCGCATCTCAGCACAGGCCGGGTTTCATCATCAGCCGGGCAGGGGTCACGGCTCAGGCGCCAGTCACTGCTCGAGGCGACAGGCTGCCGGGCCAAGCCTGGCTTCCTGGCCCTCGGCCCTCCCGGGGGGCAGGGGGCTCAAGGCCAGGCCCACAATTGGCTGGTGCAGGGGGGAGGGCTGCAGGCCAGGACAGGACACCAGCCACTCCTCTTTTTGGGAACTGATCACCGGGGAGACCCCAGCCTCTCCAACACGGGGCATGTCCTTGACCCCAGCCCCACATTGCGCACCTGGGGCGTTCGTTCCTTCATCCCTCCATCCAACCACCAGCCCAGGGACCAGGCGGTGCGGGGTGGCAGAGCCTGGCACACCCCCACACACTCAACAGCCACAGCCCTGCCCTCCTGGAGCTCTGCACACCCCACCCCGCCCGACCCCCGGGATGGACAGACACAGACAGACAAGGCGGGGGCCGCATGGGGCCAGTTTATTGCAGTTAAATACCTCTCTCTCTCTCTATTTTTTTGTCCATTTTTTCCATAAAGAAAATTAACACGCGCACACACACGCACACAAACACACACGCACACACACCCAAAGGGGAGCAGGGATCCAGAAACAAGAGGTGAGGGTGGGACGTGGCCTCCCTGCTCAGGTCCAGGCCCTGGGGAGAGCCCCCAAAGGCTCCCCTTCTTCCCACGAGCACCCTGGCTCAGCATCCCCGGAGACCGAGGAGGCAGCGGGATACGGCAGGGCCTCTGTCCTCCTCCCTCTGCCTCCAGGTGCGATCACCAGGAGTGCCGGGGCTTAGTGGGGGCCAGGAGAGGGGATACAGACAGGCAGATGGGGGAGGGAGGATGTCCTTTCCAAGTCGAGGTGGGCGGTGGGTGCCGTATCCACAGAAATGCATTATTTCTCCCCGTTTTTGTTAAAAATCTACTATAAAAAAACGCAGCTGGGGGAGGGGCGTCTGTCCCTCTCTGTGCTAAGGGCTGGGGAAGGGCGGCAGGGCCCAGAGGGGGCTCCTGCCCACGGTGGCTTGGGCGTCACTGCCGGGTGCTCTCGCCCACCATCTCCAGGTTGTGTTGCTGCAGCTGGGCCCGCAGCAGGGCGTTCTCGTTCTTCAGCTCCTCGATCTGGTGGACACGACAGGGCAGGGCAAGAGGGGCTGGCTCCCCGCGTCCTGAGGTCCCTGGGCCCCCCACCCAGCTCCGGGCTCAGGCACTCACCTGTTGCCTGAGGAGCTCGTTGTCCATCTGCAGCCGCTCGGCCTCCTTGAAGGTCTCCTGCATGCGCTGGTTGGTCTGGCGGAGCTCCCGGATGTAATCGCAGGCCTTCGACAGGATCCCACCTTTACTCTGAGGGGTGGACCAGAGCCTCAGAGCGAGCACGGCCCCCAGCCTCGGACCCCGGCTCGCCCCAGGACAATTCCCAGGCCCGGAAGGGGTTGGGGGACTGGGCCCACTGTGGCCAGCTGAGGGTCGGGCGGCCTCCTGGCCAGAGTGGGCAGGGGGCACTTACCGCACCCGTCTTGCTGTTGTCTGCATTACAATCTGGAATGATTTTTGAAAGTTGGACGATCCAGTTGTTGATCTTGTCCCTCCGCCTCCGCTCCACTGCAGGGAACCGAGCAACGAGGACAGCTGGGCTGACGGCACCCCCTTTACCTCGTACGGCGGAGGCTGTCGCAGCTTCCTGAGCTGACGCCCAACACAGGCCCTGCCCGAGACCACGGAGCAAACCCACGCAGCCTGGCTCCTATGCTCACCTCACGGTGCTTCTCAAAAGGAACGAGGAAATTTGGACCCATAAGCACCACACATGCCTTTAGTGCCAAATTCAAAGCTGGGGACTGCAGGTTTGTTTGGTTGGCCTGCCCAGCGTATTTTCAAAATTTGAGCCAGTTTACCAATGTGGAAATTTTATATAATTGGCCTCTTTTGACCAGTGGAGTTCTGGCTACACTGGGCATGTGGTCTTGGAGGCGAGAATGGGCCCCAGCTCCTCTGCACAGCACCTGGGTGCCAGTTTTTCAGTTCTCGGTAGCCCCCAAAGTTCATGCCCAAAATCCCTGGACTCAATTCTCCACAGACCTGGGGTTCCCCAAAGTTTTGGGCCCTGTGATTTCTGCTTTTCTCATCTTTAAAACCAAAGTTTGACCAGGTCTTGCCTCTACTTGAAATCCTTCTCAGGTGCCAAGTAGCTAGTCTGAGCTCCCCAGACTGGCCCTTGTGACTTGGGGGTCTAGTCCCCCAAGGGCACTGGGTCACCAAGGAGCAATGTGAATCCTACTTCAGAGGCCAGAGACGGCAAATGAATGGGAAAATCCGGACTGAACTGAATGCTTCCCCCCTTCAGAAAGGGCACGTGTCTTCTCTGGTTCCTCATCTGGCCCACATCACATCCTTAGGACACCCGCTGAGACCCCCGGCTTGCGGCCTGTTGAAGCATGGCCATCCCAGCCCTCATTACCTTCCAGGCACGGTACTCGTCCTGGGGAGCCTGGGCGGCTCATAAGCAAGTGCAGGAGGTGTTTGTTGGGGGAGACACCGCTGAGGGTCTTGCAAAGTGGTGAGGGAGGACTGGGCTATGCTGGGTGGGATTTGGGAAGGAGAGCAAGGGAGCATTTTCTAGGGTTGGGCAATGGTGGTGTGAGATTTGGGGAGGGGGTCCAGGTGAGAGTGAGGAAGAGGTGAGCCAGGAGCTTGCCCCTTACTCTTCCCCTGACCCTGCTGCTCCCCCAGAGAACGCCCCTGGACCACCAGCAGGCAAACCCACTGTCTTTCCTCAGCACTTGGTTCCATGCACTTCCTGCTGTCTTTCCTCCACGTGCGCCCCTTTGGCCCGGGTGACATCACTCTCCTATACGGATTCTCCCCCTTGCTCTCTCACCACTCCTCCTTGGCCCCTCTTCCTCTCTCACCCTCATTTTTCTCTGGAACCTCTCCAACCCCATGACAATCCGGGTGTCTGGGTCCTGAGAGTGGCCGGGCCTGGGCCTGGGCTCCGTGAGTGCTAGGTGCCTGGCACCACCGGTGCTGCGGTGCCCGCAACTGGGACAGCCATGCTTGACAGCCTTCAGGAACCTGGGGTCACTGCCCAAACGCAGCAGCAGAGCTGGTCGAGCACAGCCTGGCTGCAGGGCCCCTATCTCCCTCCCCACCCTTTCACCCGAGGAACTCGATGGCAGATGGCTCCTCAGCTCCCTTCTCTACCCTCCCACAGCCCAACATTCACGAGCCCAGGTATGGGACGAGGGATGGGGGGTGCACATCTCCACCGTTTGCATCTACTCCCTAAAAACCTACTGCCTGCCTAGTGCAGGGCTCGTCACGAGGCTAGGGTCTAAGGTAGACTCGATCCCAGCCTCGGCCCTGCTGGGGCAACCAGCCCTGCTGTGAAATGCCACACGAGGAGGTGACACACCACAGGCCACGTGCTATAACCCAAGACTGTACCAGAGGCCTGGGAGTGCCTGGGGGAGATAGGGTATGTGTGCGTGTGACTCGAGACAGAGACAGAAAGGAAACATTTGGGCCGGTTTCTGAGAGCAGTGACATCAGACAGCGCAAGGGCACGGCAAGAGGGTGCCTAGGCTCTTGTGGCCTTGGATGACATACTAACGGGGCTGGACCTCATCCGCTAGGGGTCTAGGCCCTCGAGTCTAGCATCCTCGTGAAAGCAGGTGGCAATGCAGGCAGGCCTGGGGCCTGGGGAGAACATTCCGGCAAATGTGAAATGAAGGGAGACCCATTAAGACCAAGGCCACATCCAGTCCACAGAGGGGCTTCTGTTCCACCCACCTGGCATGCAAAACAGAATTAGGAACAAAATCTGCCAGGGAAGAATGGAGAAGCCACGGATAGAGTCCACAGATATGGCTGGAGACTATACGACTACTCTCTCAGTAATTGACAGAGAAGGAGACAAAAAACCAGAATACAGAAAACCTGAACATTATCAACTACCTTAATCTAATGGACGCTTATGAAACTCTCCACCCAACAGTAGCAGAATACACATTATTTTCAAGTGTACGTGGAACCTTCACCAAGATAGAATGCATTCTGGACTGTAAAATGAGTCTTGATAAATGTCAAAGGATTGAAACCATACAGTATGTTCTCTGTGCACAAGAGAATCCAATTAAATGAAAATCAGTAACACAAAGATATCCAGAAAATTCACAAATATTTGGAAATTAAGCAACACACTTCTAAATAACCCATGGGTCAAAGAAGAAATCACAAGGAAAATTGGACTGAATGATAATGGAAACACAACATATTCCAATGGGATGCGGCTAAAGCAGTGTTCGAGTGAAATTTACAACCACAAAAGCTTGTATTTGAAAAAAAAAAAATAGGAAGGCTTACAATCACTGCAAAAAGCTAGGGAAAAAGCAAATTAAACGAACCCAAAGTACCTAGAAGGAATGAATTAGTAACATTAAAATTGGAAATCAATGAAACAGATAAAGCAATTCTATCCAGCATTTGAAAATCAGATTTCACAACAAGATCTAGATTTCTGGTTTCTCAGAAGTTCTGGCAATGGTGGGCCCAGTTCTGATACAGTGGCAACGGGCGGGCACCGAGCAATCGAAGGCCGGTGTGCCCGGTTCACCAGGCGCCCGCAGACGCCCCACAGCCGCCCCGCAGACGCCCCGCACACGCTTTGCCCCTCAGCCCCCTGCAGAAATCTGAGCGTGGGACCCTGAATCGGGACTCCCGCGGCACCCCGAAACGGTGGGAAAGAGAAAAGGAGAAAGGGAAGCTGGTCAGAAAACCACATGGGCACAGAACCTCGGGGTCTGGGAGGGAAGGAGAGGGCAGACTCAGAGACGGCGCCAGCTTTCGCTTCTGGCTTGGGTCACTGCTGCCCGGGGGGTGCTTTCTGCTGCTCCAGAAAGGGAAATGCCGCCTGGGGCCCTCTGGGAGGGGACAGCTCGTCCTGTGTTGGGTAAGTCGAGTTCGAGGTGTCTCTGAAACAGAGATGGGACCCTGAAAGGGCAGTTCTCTGGAATTCAAAGAGAAGAGAGTAGGGACGTGGGCGGCCTGGGAGGCCGTGAGAAGCAGTTCTCACCTTTCTGGGGACCCCATACCCTTCTTCCAGAGAAAGCCAGCAGACCGCCCCCACCTTCCCAGGAAAATGATGAACGTCTACAACCAGGGACAGGGTCTGGGGGACACTGATCACTGAGCGCCTCTAAGGGCCACTCGTGGGCCTTGGGCCTCACACTGTGGAGGCAGGTGGAAGAGGCGGCTCGACCTCAGGAAACACCCAAAGCCGCTTCCCAGATTTACCCGATGAGAAGACTCCCTGGGGAAATGGTTAAAAATTCAGATTCCTGGGCACCCCCAACCCACTCGGTCAATACCTCCTGGGGAGAGCCCTGGAGATCTTGATTGTTAACAAGTTTCCCAGGAAAACTTGCCCTAAGGGGCAGGCTGGCAAGTAAAAGAAAAGAGCTAAGAGAATCAGGTAAGGCAGAACAGAAAGGAAACCTCCCCAAAGCAGGGGAACAGGCAGGATCAGGTGCAGGGCGCGCGGCCAGGGGACACGGCAACGAGGCCATCACCAGTGGCCTCACACGGGGCCGTTTTGGGGGGCAGATGAGCCAGACTGCCGAGGGTCCAGGGAGGACGGGCAGGTGGAGGGTGAGACATCTGCAGGTTAAGACAGGAGAGAGGGCAGGACGTGGCTGGAGGCCAAGAGCGAGATTAATAAAGACTCAAGGCTGTCTGGAGGCGGGTGAACCCCGTGGTGTGTGTGTGCTGGGACAGGGGCCGCGGGGTGTCCCAGCAGCCCTCTCCTGCCTTCTTCCCAGGGGGCACCCCATACACTCGGCTGGGGGGCCTCACGTCTCAACTCACTGAATCCTCACGAGGGGACTCGGGGACAGTCACGTTAACACCATTTTCAGAAGACAAAACAGGCACAGACATGGCTATAAACCAGCCCCAGGAAGGGGAGCCTCCAGGTATCCCGCTGGAGGCCCCTCAAACTCACCACACCCCAAACCAGGCTCAGACTCGCCCCCTTCCCTTCAAACAAACCAGCCCTCCGCGACTCCCTCCCACCCAGCATGAACCCCTGATTCTTCCATCGTGAAAGCTGCTCCGGTCCCCCATCCTGCCCAGTCACTTGGGCCCAGATGCCTCTCTCCAGGGTCACCTCCTGTCTTCCCAGCCTCACCACCCAGCTTCCGCACACAAAGCCCCCCGCTGGGACAAAAACCAGGGCTCCTGACCACAGCTTTCCAGGCCCCGGCCAGCTCTCCCCCCTCAACTTCACCAGCTCAGGTCCTTCCCTTCCCAGATTCTGCTCTTCCCCAAACACACCCAGCCTGCTCCAGGCCAGGGCCAGCACCAGCTCTCCCCTCTGCCTGGGACTCCCTCCCTGGGCGTCTGACTGGCTCGCTCCCTCCCCAGGGTCCCTTCAGGTCTCTGCCCAAAGGTCACCTCAGAGACGCCCTCCCACCACCACCAGCAGTGTGCCCACCCTGCACCCAGAGATTAGCGTGACTGGTCCATATCCCAGCCTTGTGTCTCTCCCAGCAGAACGCTGCGAGGACAGAGACCTCATTTGTTCTATTATCCAGTGTTATCTGTGCCCTCAAACAGGCAATGGAGGTGAACACACGCCTGACCTCGGCAAGCTGCTCTGGGTGCCGCTCTGTGCCCCCCACCCCCACTCCCCGCCCCTCCAGGGCTCTCAGGGCCTTGCCTGGACATTCCAGGCCTTCCACAACCCTCCCGGCTCCCTTCCCAACTGCTCTACAAAGATCCTCCTCCTTGAGCAAACCAGCACCACCTGAAGCAACCTGTCCCCTGCCTTCCCCCACTCTGCCTAACAGGGCCCCCCAAGGCCACTTTCTTGGGGAGGCTTCACCTCTCTGTCCTCCAGGCCCCCTGACCCTCCAAATCAGGCCCCTGACCTGGCTCAGGGCACATGATGCCCAGCCCAGAATCCATGTTGTCAATATTTGCTCAGTGGTGACTGTCTGGGCGTAAGTGTCTCCTGGCTCCTGCGTGCGGCCAAGCCCACAGCAGCAGCTACATAAGAACCGACTCAGGGAGGGGGAAGACTAGGGACAAAGTCAACTCGGGGTGGGAGATGGCGTTTGTGGGTAGGGTGGCAGGCTCTGGCCTCGGCCAGTCACAGGCACCATCTCCCATCACTTCCTCCACCCTCACATGTGCTCCCCTTGACACCTGCCTATGGCAGCCAGGCGGGCCCGGGAACGAGGGACACACACATAGGGAGGAGGCCGAGAGCTGCTGAACCACTCAGGTGGCTAAAGCCACAGGAGAGCGCACGCCCTAGGGGACGGCCCTCGGCTCCAGGAATGGCTGCCACATGGAAAGGTAGGCCTGGGGGAGCCAGAGAGCCCATTTTTTTTCAGAGAAGGTAACCAAGAAATCCACACACAAATGTGAAACCTCCCATTTTAGATGTTGGCCAAAAGTCAAGATCAACGGCAAGGCAGGAGGAAATTGGGGGCTGGCTGCAGTTCACGCCCCCAGCCAATTTTGCCCAAAGTTGAGCAGCCCCTCCCAACCACCCCCCCAGTTTCCACCTCTCCAGCACTCAGCAAACCCCTGCCGAGCACATGCAGTATGCCTGGTAACAGGCCAGAGCTGCCTCCCCGCCTGAGTCCTCACACAGCAGGCCGGCCCTGCTCAGAAGGCCCCGGCCTTATCCTCACCTTCGTTGTGCTGAGCTCTCCTCCTCTCATCCCGGGGCGTTCTGGTGCCGTCGATTTTCCTAGGAAAACAAGGAAAAAATGGGCCCTATTTGTCCAGTCAAACTCGAAAATCACCTCTGTCTGTAAAGTCCACAAGCAAAAAGTGAGAAAAGGGTGCTTTCTTCACTCAGACCCCAGAAGCAAGAACAAACCAACAAATACAACAGGCAGCTGCTATGTGCAGAAAGAAGTGCCGGGCTCCCGCCCCAGTAAACGTCCCCTTCCTTGGGCCCCAGACCCAGGCCCTCCCGCTATCCCCTGGCCCTGGCACATACGGGGAGTAGGGGTGTGTCCGGGGTGCGATCGTCCTCTGGGTTCCTGTCTGAAGTACATCCTGGGGTGTCATCATGACATAGAACTGCCCTGCAGGGAAAGTGGGAGTTTAGCGTCAAAGCTGAGGCAGAGTCAGGACTGGCTGGGGGGCTTCCCTCACCGCTAGGCCTGCTGCTCCCTTCCCCTCCTCCCCTTACCTCCAGCCTGCAAGCTCTGGTCTGTGGTCTGTACAGACACAGCCGTCGTATCTCCCACACTGGAGGCCGGGAAATAGGCAAATCGTGCCTCCCCACTGACAGCCTCGGCTGCTGGGCTGCCACCATTGCTGAAGGGATTTTGGATTACAGCCTGGAGGACAGGAGGACACAGGGGCCACCCTTAGCCATGTGTGTTTCCTCCACCCCATCGCCTTGCTGGTATGCCTGATGTTTATTGCATTTTCCATGATCCCTCTGTGTGCCTAGTGGTCCTGGAACTTGGCATATACTCAGCAACCACGTGCTGAGCCAATCCATTTTCACCTCTAAGAGACTACCCTATTGCCATCATCCCCATTTTACAGAAAGGAAAAACTAAGACTCTGAGAGAACAGTTTGCCCAAGGTTTCAGAACAGGGATTTGACCCTAACCGACCTAATGGCCCAAAAGCAGCACCCGTGTCCCACCTGCCCCCACCCTTCCCTAAGGGAGTATCCCCTCTCCACCCCCCAGGGGTTGCTGGGCACCTACCAGGGGGAAGGGTGCTGCAGGACCTGGAGGCACAGAGGCAGCGGCGGGGCCGGGGCGCTGGGCTGCCCCCTCCACACCCACCTGGGTCACCGCTTGCTGTCCCCCAGCAAAGGCAGCCGTAGACACGACGCTGACAGCACCGGCCGCGTCTCCTTGGCCGTCCAGCTGACCATCAGTCACCTGGACTACGCGGTATGTCACCTGCAGGGGGCGGCAGAGCAGCGAGGCTGGGCCCGGGCCGGCCGGAGCCCCTTCCCGGCACGCCCGCTCCCCCATCTGCCGGCTGGCGGGGCTCCTGGCCGGCTGCCTCACCTGTCCTCCATTATTCTCTGTGCGGAACTGGTACTGGATGTTGTGGTCGCCGAACGCCGCCTGCTGGACGCTGGCGATGGCCACCGCGGTCTGCTCCTCCGCCCCAGGGCCGTCCCCGCCTGCGGTCGGAGCGGGGCAGGGGGACGGTCAGCGGCCGGGCCGGGCCAGGGCGGCCCAGCCCCCTCCCCGAACGCGGGCCGCAGCCCCGCGGGGCCCCGCCTGCGCTCACCTTCCTGCAGCTCGACGCCCTCCTCTGCCTCCGGTCCCTTGTCGTGGCTGCGAGAATGAGGGAAGGGAGAGGGGCTCAGGGGCGCCCGCGGCCCGCCCCCTCGCCCGGGTGCAGGGTCCCCACCGCGCCCAGCCCAGGCCGGGGCTGGGGGCGTCGCTCGGGCCAGGGGCATTAGGCGCCGGGCTCTCCCCCTCCCTCGCGGCCTCCATTTTGAGCTGGGCCCGTCGGCCCTCGGGATCATGGCGGCCCCGCAGCCAGGCCGAAGGGCCGGGGTCGGGGCGCGCGGCCCGGCCGGGCGCCCTTACCTGGCGGCGGCAGCAGCGGTGGCCGAGGCAGCGGGATCCAGACCCGGGTCCAGCATGTCCATGGGGGGGGGCGGGGGCGGGGGGGGCGCGGGGCCCGGGGGGGGGAGGGGAGGGAGGGGGAGGGAGGGGAGGGGGCGGGGGGCCGGGGGGGCCCCGAGCCCGGCGCTCACGCCGCGCGGCAGGAGGGGACGGAGGAGACACGGGAGCCGCTCGCGCTGATCACGGGGACAAACAGTGGGGTCATGTGAGGAGGAGATGCCGCCGCCGCCGCTTCTGCAGCCGCCGCCGCCTCTGCCCGCTGCCGCCTCCGGGCGGCTCTAGACTCCCGGACGCAGCGCGGCCGCCCCCCGCCCGCTGCACGCGGCCCTCCGGCCTCCTTCCTCGAGCCGCCGCCGCCGCGACTTTTTTTTTTCTACCACGGCCCGCCCTGGATGGCCGCCGCCTCTCCCCGAGGTCGCCCGCCGCCCGGCCTGGCCCGGTCCCGCGGCCGATCGCTGCTGCAGCGGCCGCCGCTTGCTATTTTTTCCCCCTTTTTTTTTTTCCTCCTTTACTTGAGCTGCGCGCGCGCGGCGGCGGCGGCGCGAGCCCGGGCCGACGCGCGCGGGGGGAGGGCGTCCCCCGGGGAGCGCGCGCGCTGCCTGTCTCCGATGGCGCGCGGGCGGGCGCGGGCCCGGGGCTCGGCGGGGCGCGAGGTCGCCGCCACCGCCCCCCCGCCGGCGCGCTGCCGGGGTGGAACGCGGGCCCGGATGGAACCCCAGGGTCCGCGAGGAGGGCGGGGCCTGTCGCCGGGGCTAGGCGGGCTGCGGGGCTTCGGGATAGCAAAGTAGGTCGGGGGAGTGGGGGGGAGTATCGGAGAGCGCGCACGCGCGCCCCCGGCGACCCGGTTGTTTTGCGCGAAGGCGGAGGCCCGGGCGCATGCGCACGTCTGGGCGGGGCCGGCGCCGGGGCGCGCACGCAGGGCCGGGCGGAGGTAGCGCGGGGCACGCAGGCCAGGGTCCGGGGAGGGGGCGCAGGCGGGCCGGGGTGCTGACCCGGGTCCGAGCTCCGCGAGGAGACTCGCGACGCTTAGTAGGGGCCGGGGAAGGGAGAGAAGGCAGACGGGGGCCTCTCCTCCCGACTCAGGACCGGAGATACCCCTCTCCCCCCGCCGGCAGCGGGCCGTGCCTTCCCCCCCCCCCCACGCAGCAGCGAAACACTTCCCCCGAGACTTAAGCCTTTGGGTTTATAACTTTTATTAGATTTAGGGGAAAACCAACATCAGTATCCCCAACTCAAATTAGAAAAAAAAAACAAAAAAACAGTACAAAAACTACATACAAAATGTGAGGTCAGACGACCAAACTTTCCCGACTCAGGGCCAAGTTCTGCAAGGGAAGAAGAAAGAAGGCCGTGAACCGAGGAGGACTGGACGGGAGGGTTCCAGAAAGGGCCGTGCGCTCGGGCAGGGGCGGCCCACTCACCTTCTTCAGCCTCCGCTCTCGGGACGCCTGGGACTCGGTCTCGGAGTAAGGGGGCGGCGCGGGGGGGTAGCAGGCCTCCCCTTCCTCTTCCTCCCTGTAGGGTCTCCTCCTGTCCCCTGACCCTTTCTTCCTCAAGGCCTCCTCCAGCAGCCGCCCGTCGTACTGGGGGTTCCCGGCCCTGGAGCCATTATCCCGAGGGTCCCGGGAACCATGGTAGTGGGACCGGGTTTCGGCAGGAGGGTGGTCCCTGGACCTGAACTCATCGTGGTGGGCATCTCGGGAGTGTGGGAAGTCCCCTGAGTCGTCTTGGTGATAGAGGTCGTCTCGGCTGCGACTTCGGGGGGCTGCGTAGGCCCAGCCTCTCCTCCCGCTGCTTGGGGGAGACCTCCTCCCTGATTCACCAGAACCCGGCCGGGCGAGGTCATCCAGAGCATCCACGGAGCGGGCCCGGGGCCGCCCGGTCCCCCAGCCATCCCTGGACCGCTCTATGGGGGGTTCCTGCTCCCACCTCCTGGGGCTCCGGGGGGAGTGGCGACCCCATTCCTCATCCCGGATCGGGGTGAGGGCAGGGCCCCTGGAAGGCCGGGATCGCCAGTCGTCCTCGTGGAGGGAGGTGACTTCACTCATGGCTGTTGGGAAGGGGGGTGTCACTGGCTGCTGGGAGGAGGCCAGGGGCCCCGGGGTCCAACAGTGTCACTACTAGGGGGCCCTTGGTTTCTCATCTATTATGTGATGACATGCAGGATCCTATCGCCTTCCCACTGTGTCCTTGGGAGGGAGGGGGGATTTGCAACAAGTATCCCCAGGGGAGGCATCTAGGAACGTGCTTCCCTCCCTGCTCAGGGAGCTCTCAGGCCCCAAGGCTCCTGCTCACCCCGCTCCACACGGCCGTTGGGGGGGCCAGGTCGTGAAGGGTCAAAGTTGGCCAGCTCTTTCTCCATATAGTACAGGACGCGCATGGAGTCATCCTGCTGGCTGGCCTGAATGCGGTAGCCGCTGCGGACCTCTGAGGGCAGGGGGCGGAGGGCAGAGGCGTCAGTGTGGGAGGTGGGAAGCTGGCCCAGCTTCCTCCCCTCCAGGCATGGCCACCTCCTAATGACCGCTTCTCACCCGAGGTCACGCTGCTGTCCGTGTCGCGAAGGAGGGGCACCTGGGAGCTGTGGCCGCCAACTGGGGGAGAAAATTGGCCATCAGTGGCTGCCCTCTTGGAACACCCACAGCCCAGGCCCCCTCAATCCACTCTTCCTTCCGGCCCTGGACCCTTCTAGTGCCCAAATGCCCAGCCTCCCCCCTCCCACCAATGTTCCTGGCTCCCCCAGCCTCACCTGAGCTGTTCCTGTCAAAGTCTCCAGGGTAACCGTTGTAGACAGGGACCAGGGGAATCATGGCTGGTGGGGGTGGGGTCTTGGCAGGGGAGAGGTGGGCGTAGGTGCTGGGGGCGTAGATGCTTGGAGCGCCTGAGGTGGCCGCCTTGCCGGCTGCATACACTGGGAGGACACAGTCAACATGACAAGGAGGCCGGGGCCTGCACGGCGATCAGGGTTCTGGAGGGATGTGGACCTGGGTCTTCCCAGCCCCCCGACGGTGGAGCCTCCCTAGGCACTGGGACCCCTGCCAGTCCTCATTCCGTCTCTGCAGGGTCCCCGAGGCTCGGGACATCAGCTTCACCTGAGTCCCCATCTCCCAGTGACTCCTCACCCAAGTTTCAGGGCAGGGGGTCCCCACTGGCAGCACACAGCCCCAGTCGGGCAGGCCACTGTGTTTTGTTTGGACAGTTTGGTGCTTTGCCAACGTTTGACAATCAGATGGTTTTATATATAATTCCAACTCCCCAGCTACCGCATCAGATGCAGCCAACCCGGGCCTGTTCTAACAGGCAACCGAGGGTGTGGCTGTCCCTTAAACGAAGCCCACAAGGGGCCCACTGCTGTCCCCTTCAGCAGCCAAGCCCCTGCTCTGGAAAAATCCATCACCTGCGGATCCATGCCCACCCTCTTCTCCCGCCTGCTGGGTGCTCCCCCTAGTCATCTTCAAGCCCCAGATGCAATGGGAATCAGTCTGGGGCAGGAGGCAGGGGGCCTCGGAGTTCACTTTCTTCAGCCACAGTAGCAGAGTTATCTCCTCTAGAGTTTCCAATGTGGGGGCTAAGCCCCCCTCCCCTGCTGTGGGCTTGCAGGCTCAAGGGCAGAGCCTCCCTCCCACCTTCCTCCCCACAGCAAGAAGCTGAGTTCTGGTGGTTGCCCCTGCAGCAAGTCCCTGGGCCCTAATAGGTCCCTTCCACCAGGGGATGTGAGCAGGAAGACGGAAAGCTCCCTGCACCTCTGATTCTGTTCAGAGGCAGAAGCCTAAGCACTCAGTCCCGCCCGGAGAAGCCCTCAGTAGCTGGCATGGTCTGCCCGTTTGTAATTAGTCGAGGGAGCTGTGCTCTCTGATGGGCTAGCAGGGGCAAGGCCTCGGGTTGGGGTCGCGGGATCTCGAGATGGAGTGAATGTGGCCTTGGCACAGGCCTTTGCAGTCCTGGCCCCAGCCCGAGCCCTGACTCATGGGGAGCTGCAAACTTGGCAGCAGCCCACGGGTCTCCCTCCGTGAATCTGTGAGATGGACCAACACCCACTCTCAGCTACGAGGAACAAGGAAGAAGGGGAAAGCCAGCAGAAGCCTCCAGAGGGCGGTGGATTTTGAGGGTAGAGGAATAGTACTTCTCAGGAAATTCTGCCCACTGAGTTCACGATCATAAAGTTAGCTGGCCTGGGTGGAGCTGGGCCCCGTGCCGGAAGCTTCTGTACACTCTTCCTTTAATGCCCGTAGTGCCCTAGGAGGGTGGGACCTCACGGAGGGAATCCGAGCTCTGAGAGGCCCTGATGTGGCCCTCTGGCATCACCAGAGCTGACGGCCAGCAGACGGGGAACGCTGCACACGGTCCGGCCCCACACTGCCTGCTCAGCACGAGGGTTTGCCCAGTCCTCGGACTCACCTTGAAGGGTGGGCCCTGGCATAGCCGCCTTTTACAGAGGAGGAAGACGACTCGGAGGGGAGACTTCACTCACTTGGCCTCCAGCCTGCACCTGCCCGTGCTCGCAGCAGCACCTGTTTCTGTGCTACCTGGGTACCATGGACTGCGGGCACCGAGGGGCTCGTGCACCCTGACCTCTCGGAGGGGAACCCTGGGCACGGGTGACAGTGACGTCCCTGAGAGGACACGGGGCAGCAGCAGGAGGGAGACCTGGTTTCCTCGTTTTGTTTCCCTTCTGCTTGATTTCTATTTCCTCTTCATCTCTGGTCTCCCTTCCACACCCTCCATAGGTCTCCACTCAGAGGAGCTGGAGCCGTGTGTGGAGGTGAGTTGTGTGATTTTTAAATCTACTCAGATTGTGCAGCGTGGTGAACCTAGTTCAGCTTCTTACCCTTTGTACTTAAGATTTTGTCTTTAAAGGGAGCTTCACTTTTCAGTGAATAAAGTTTGGTACTATTGGGTTTCGTTTGTTTGTTTACCATGGGCCTTGACTACTTCAAAAGAAGAAAACGCAAAATGAATGAAATATAAAGATAAATTAAAAGTCGCAGGAAGTACAGGTCCTCCTTGGCCCACTGTCTCCCCGTCTGCGGACGTCCTAACCTCTGGGCCAGCAGCCCTGTCCTGGGAGGCAGGCTGGGGACCCGGGAGGAGGCTGAGAGGGGGCGGCCGCGCAGGGGGCACTCACGGGCCTCAGGGCAGCAGCATTTGTCTGGGCAGCAGGGGCACCTGACGTAACAGCAGCAGGTGTGGGGGCAGCACTGGCACCAGCAGATGCCCAGGAGGAGGAAGACAAAGAAGACGGCCAGGCAGACCATGACAACGAAGAGCCAGTCTGCAGAGAGATGAGAACGGGCCCTGAGCCCTGAATCTGTGGGGCAGCCGGGACAGGTAGCAAGGCAGGGCCAGTGCAGAGCAAGGCGGGGGCAGGGAGTAGGATTTGCAAAGCTGGTCGGGGAAGCTGCAGCCCAAGCTGCATTCTCTATGCCACAGATCGGGGTGCAGCAGCAGCGGGACACCCACCCCTCCAAAATCCAGGCCCATCCCCAAGTTGGGGAATGAGGGGAGCCAAAAACGAGAAGCAAGCTGGCCAGAGCAAAACAGGCTGTAGCCCCAGAGAGAGGAGAGAGAGCCAGATACCCCCCCACCCCACCCCAGAAAGCACTGCAGACACCAGTCACAGGGGCCTCTGCCTACACCCCAGCCTCCTCCTCAGCCAGCCCAGCCCACCCCAACGCCAGAGCCCGGCCACAAGATGCCGTGGAGTAAGTCGGCGGGTTAGTGGGGCAGCGAGCAGGGTTTAGGACGGGGAGAATTCCAGAGACAGAGTGGTACAAGGTGGGGAGAGGGGACCCCAGGGGAAGCCCCACTCAGGACTCCACCCCCCATACCTTCCATGGGCCCCGCCTGAAAACCAGGTAAGAGCTCAGCCACCCCTGAGGTCCTGCCTGGAGGGACAAAAGAGAAACAGGAGATTATGCTGGCCACAGCCAGCCCGGGCCACCCCTGCCCCCCGAGCCCCGCTCCAGCTGGAGCAGGGTGAAGGTGAACCTGAGGAGGGAGAGGGGTTGGTGGCCTAGAAGGGTGTCAGAGAGTGGTTCCTGCCCTCCACCCCCTGCCCAGATGTGAGTGCTGTGTTCCCAAAGGCTGCCATCACCTGACTCCACCCCCCTCTCACGCTGTGGGTGATTCTGTTGCCTGAAGGGGCTCCCACATGGAGACTGTGGGGTCCAGCACCTGCCCGTGGGGCCCCAGTGGATCGGCCCGGCCACGTTCACAGTCTGTCACCCTGCAGCGTGGCCCCTGGGTGCACGGCCAGCACCAGGTGCGGGGAGGCCCGATGCCCGAGGCCCATCATTTTAAGGGTCCATGAAAATATTTCCTTTTTAATCAGAACAACTGAATAAAGGATATAACCACACTGAACATACAGTAATGAAATGCCTATGTAGCACCAAACCATAAAACATAATCTGGCCCACAAAGGCCAAGCTAACTACAGCCCACGAAAGGCCCCGTCTGGGCCCACAGGCTCCAACCCCGGGTCATGGACCCTATCCTGGGCCGCAGCCACACGCCGTGTCACCCCGTCAGTGCCTCCCCTCTGGAGCCCTGAGAGCTCTGGGCCCCCCGGGCTGGCACTTTCCAGGGCGTCTGCATCCCTGGGCTCCAGACCATCAAACTTCCACACACTGGGACCATGTGCCAGCAGGTCTGGTTCCCACGTCAGCAGCTCCACCAGCGGTTCTCAAAGTGCCATCCCGGCCACAAGGCCAGAGCTCCTTTCACAGCAGTTCTGGGCGGCATTTGCCTTTCTCAGTGCGGTTCTCTCTCGAGTGAATAGCGGAGTTTCCCAGAGGCTAAGTGACACGCGATGTCGCCCCAGATGGCTAATGGACTGTGCACTTGTGGAGCTTGCCCTTTAAAACTTTCTCAGTTTTAATTTCTAGCTTGATAAATATCTCTAGAGATATTCCACATGCACAAAAGCTCTCTGGGGGCCTCGATCATATTTTTGAGGGTAAACGAGTCCTGGACTAGCATGTTCAGTGTGGCTGATGTTGACTGGGCATTTCGCCAATGGCCACACAGAGACTGTGTGGGTTGCCACCAGCCTAGCTCACCGCACGCCATCCCCTCCACGTGGGCTGTGTGTGGGGCGAGCTCCCTGGGGTGTGCTCCCCACGACGTGCTCCTTCACGCATGCATGTCTTTGCATTGTATGTGGGACAAGGGCAGTGCACGGCCCAGCACGCACTCACATGTAGCACATGCCGCACAAGACCACGTGTCTTCCCCTGGCAGCGTCCCCACCGCAGACGGCACGGGGTCCTCAGCAGGCAGGGGCTGCTGGCCCTGGGTACTCGGGGTCCGCCTCAACTGAGGGGCCCTTGCTCGTAAGCCACGGGGTGCTATCCTAGCAGGGCTGAGGGCAAAGAGCATGCACCACAATGGGGGGCTCTGGGTCGGGGACGTGGCCAAAAGCGGGTCCAGCATCTCAGGCGTCCACACAACCCGCCATCCTCATGTGCTGCCCACTGACTCTGACCACCTCAGTGTTTTTTAAAAACAAGGCCAGAAGAGGCCGAGTCCCCAATTCTCTCCACTCGCCATTTGGCTCAGGCTGAACAATGGGGGGGGGGGGGTGCAGGGAGGGGTCCCTGCCAGGGGTTGCAGGGCACAGATCAGCCCAAGTGACTGGAGGTGCTGCAAGGGGCGAGCAAAGCATGCAACAGGCCCAAAGAGAGAGAGAGAGAGAGAGAGAGAGAGAGAGGAGAGCGGGAAGCAGAGGCCAACACACGGAAGCAGACAGAGGAAGCGCCCCCTTCTCTTTCCCCTCTCCCTTCCGAGGCCCTCAAGCCCTGGCCCCACACTTACCGAGGACGATGAGCTCTGCGTAGGCCTCGTTGTTCCCCTGGAGGTCCTGGGCCGAGACCACGGAGCAGTAATACACCCCGCTGTCCCCCCAAGCCGTCTGGTCAAAGGTGAGGTCAGCATCTGGGTGGGGAGGGGACAGCGTGAGGGCACCCCAGGGCCAGAACACTTGCCCCCACCCCCAACGAAGGAAGCGTGAGGCCAACGGGTCAACTGCAACTGCAATCACTCTCCCAGGGGTGCACCACCTTTGGGCAGTGTTCTAAGCACTTGGCACGGGTTATTTCAAGCCGTCTTGAGGTGGGTTCTGTTACCCTCCTGTTTTTAGAGGACAACAGGACTGGAGAGGCCACCTCCTCTGCCCAAAGGTGTAGAGCTCACCGAGAGTGGAGAACCAGTGCCTCGAGGCCGTCATCGGGACCACCTTGCAAGGCCACGGCTTAACTCCTCTCACAGGAGCTGTCCCGGGGCCTCCTGCAGCCCCGGGGCAGTGGGGCCGGGGCAGGGAAGGGACGATTCCGGCGACTGGGAGACATCCAGGCGGTGAGAGAGACGGCAACCCCGCGCGGGCCCTGGGCCACATCCCAGGCTAGCCCCAGCGCTTGGGGACGCTCAGGCCTGGGGTAGCCCCGGGCGGGGAGCCTGTTAATCATGCTGGTAATGAAAGTCTTTCGGCACATCCGGCTTCCTCTCCACTCCTAGGCCCTCGTTAGTCAAGTTCCCTCAGCCAGTCACCAGTGTGCGGCAGCTGGGACCCAGGCTCCCAGGCTCCCGGGCTCCCGCGGACCTGCCCACCACCCTGCCCCAGGTGCCCACCGCCCCTCTGCAGAAGGCTCCATGAGGGCGGCAACCATGTGCCCCGATTCCCAGCCCCTGGCAGCCGCAGGGCATCAGTCAGTATCTGCTGAGGGAATGGAACAGAGCTTTTTCCCTCACTGGGTCCCCAGCCCAGGCCTCATGTCCACAGGAAAATCCTCCTTTCCTCAATGTCCACTGGCACCATCCTAAACACCCAGCCCGGGCCCACCAGGCCCTCGGCACCACCCGGCTCCTGGACACCAGGCCAGCGGCATCCCCACCATTCCCCACACCGAGCTCAACACGCTGCGCTCAGACCTGCCTCAGCTTGTGCCCAGGCTCTTCCCTCTGCAGGGCTGGTTCCTTCCTGTTACTCAGGCCTTGGCTTCGAGGACCATTCCCGGGCTGCCCCAGCTCTCACAGCTCCCCACCCGACTGCTGGATTACAGCACCCAGCTGAGATGCTGACTGTCCATGGGAGTGGGACCCAGTCCGTCGCGGGCTCTGTGGGTGCCTCGTGCCCGACAGAGGGCCTGGCTGGAGCTCCCTGCCCTCCTCGGGCTGGCCTTTGTCGTCTGTAACAGCGGTCTGGGCACACAGGTGTATTCAAATGGGCACCTGACTCCTTCATTCAATATTCAACAAGTGATTGCTCAGTGGTTACCATGTTCCAGGCAGGATTTGAGTCCCCTGGTGTGCTAGAGAGCAACTGTTCCCAAGACCTTCCAGGGCATCCCTGAGTTGAAGTTATTTTCACTTAATCTTGCGTGAGTGGGAGGTAGAGTTTTCCAGAAGCTCCATGACATCTGTTATCACGCTAGATTGAACGCAAAAGCAGCTGTGGGAATCCGGCTGCTTCTATTCAGCCAGACTTTTACAGGGATTTGCAAAAATATAAAACAAGGCTACTTTTCTCATTAAAGCTTCTTTGTTTTGTTTTGGAAAATATGGTTATTTTTCATAAAAAGTATGTTATTTATGTTAATCTGTAACTAGTTTATTATTATCATTTAAGATTTTTTTTAAACTCATCAGCTTGAAAGCTATAAAAGCAAAAGCTCTTTGAGGACCTCAATCCTTAAGAGCGTTAAAAAAGTCCTAAGACTGACAAGTTTGAGAACCACTGCTATAGAGAACAAATCTAAATCCCTGCGCTTACAGAACTCAGATCCTAACCGGAAAAGAGAGGCAAATAAAAACCTAAAATATATGGTATATCAGATGGTAATAAGCAGTATGCAGAAAACAAAGCAGGGAAGGGGGACAGATTGTGCCGGGGCGGGGGGGGGGGGTACCATTTTAAATTAGGTGGCTGGGAAGCTTCCGGACAAGGTGACCTTCACAGCAGACCTGAAGGAGCAGAGGGCACGACCCCTGGTCATGATTCTCACTGTTGGTTGAGCTTTCCCTACGTGCTGTGCTTCATTCCACGTGATGGGTGCTACACCCTCGGCCTGAACTAGATTCCCCCAAATCCTCCAGACTCTCCCTCACGCCCTGTCGGCCCCTTGTTTTTCCAGCTCTGTCTTTAAATCCGATTCTGACCGGGCCTCTTCCGCACCGGAGTTGAGAGTTGGCCCCTGCCCAGCTCAAGAGGTAGAGAGGAACCCCCTGCGGCAGCGCGAGGTCATAGGCTCGGGGTAGAAATCTGGGGTCCTGTGGGCTGGATCCAGCCCTGAATGTGTTTTGTTTGGCCCGCATGATGTTTTCAAAACCCATGAAAATACGACTTTCCGGCTTCTTTTCATGAAGCCCTAGGCCCGGGCCCACCTCCTTCCTGCGAGGCGCACCCTGTCCCCGGCCCGGCTGGCCCCGAGCTCCCGGGCCGGGCTCCGCTCTGATTGTTTTAGGTTTAGGGAGACGATGCCAGGGCCCTGGGTGGGAACGAAGTCTCCGCCCCGTATCTGGGCCTCTGGGTCCTTATCTGCACTTGGCAGAGGTCACCCTGAGTCTCAGGGACCCCCTGGGGCTCTGTGGTCCAGTGCTGCTCAGAGTGGGGACACCTGGGCCCCCAGCAGCCTGGGGAGGTAAACAGGGCCTCTCTCCAGGCGCCCCGTCTCACCGGAGGCAGGAGGAACGAACGGGGAGCAGGAGCCACCCTGAGCTGAAGGATAACGCTGTGACCCACTATTCCAGTTTGCCTGGGACCAAGCAGTTTCGGGGGACATAGGGCTTTCCCTTTTAAAACCAAGATGCTTGGTGCCCCAGGGACCCCAAAGGGGAAGCCCACTTCTCCACAGCTTCAAAGCTGAAATGGAGGAAGCTCCCATGGCCGCTGGGTTTCCTGAAAGGAGACACACACAATGGGCGCTTACAGATGCCTCGTGTCCCACACAGCTCTAGGGAGAGGCAGCTGGAAAGCTCTGGGCCTGGGGGGCCCCTAAAGAATTCGCTCAGGATAGAGCCAGAGGGTCATTCTGGAGCTTTGTATTCAGCAGAGGAGGTTTGTTCCCCGCAGATTCAAGGGCACCCTCAGTATTTGGGTGGTCCTGACAGGGGTGGGCAGTCCGACCCAGCCCAGACTGGAGAAGCCCCCAGGTCAGTGGGGAAGGGGCTTGTGAAGGCTGAGCCCCCCGCGAGAAGCCCTCTGACCTCAGAACAGCAGGCTGCTTAGGGCTGAACTGCCCATGGAAAGTCAGGGCAGGCGGGTCCCTGCTCTGCAACAGGACCCCAAGCTCAGCCCCTGGAAAAGTCAGGGCAGGTGGGTCCCTGCTCTGCAACAGGACCCCAAGCTCAGCCCCTGGAACCCGCCTTCCATCCATGGTCGGGGCGGGTGAGGGAAGGTGCGAGTTCCCGGCCTGGTCTCCCAGGGGTCTGCAAAGGGCCTCTTGCTTCCCGCTCTGCCCAGGATGAAAACGCTGGTCCTTGTTTCTGAGAGTGGAAGGATACATCCAGGAGGCGGGTGAGCCCTTCACCCTTTGCCCCTGCCGCCCAGCACCTGCCCCTCTGCCTTCCAGATTCTTTAGGGCCCAGCTCCAGCCCCTCCCCAAATCACACCCACAAGGGTGTCAAGGTGGGTGTCCCTGGGTCATCCCACACAGTCCCTCACCTGGCTCTGTTTTCTGTGTGGCTCTTAGCAGTCTGCAATTCTCTTACTCATTCTCACTTGCTTACTGCTTGTCTCACTCCTCTAGAATGTCATCTCCTCGAGGGCAGGGTCCTCGGCCGTCCCGCTCACCACTCCATCCCCAGCACCAACAACAGCACCTGGCACTTAGTAGGTGCTCAAGAAATACCAAATGAATGGATGAGTGAACGAACAAACACCTTCCCCATCGCTGTTGCTTAGTCCAAAGACACCTCCTATCAGGAGGCAGCATTACGGTAAAGGACAAGGACTCTCGGGGCTGCCTCGGTTCAAATCCCAGCACCCGCCCTATGGCTGTGCATCTAGGCGGGCTACATAACCCTGCTGAGCCTCAGCTGTCAGGAAGGAAGGATGTGATGGTGAGGACTCAATGGGACAATGTGTGTTAAACGCCTGCAAGTCACAGACTTTTCCAGAAAAATCTCTTGCCCCATTGGCTCACTCCTGTCACTTCCTCTGTGAGCCTCAGGGTGAAGAGTGGATGGGTTAGAATCCAGCTCTGTGTGACCCCGTGTGGGTCACTTTACCTCTCTGGACCTCAGTTTCCCCCTCTGCAAAATGAAAAGAATAGTGTCTACTCATTCAATTCCACTGTGGTCTAAATGGGTGAATCCACGCAAACGTGGATTCGAGTCCGGCACACGGGAGGAGACCCTTTATACTTTTTTACTGCTAATGGCCGCTGCGGTGGTGGTAAAGTATTACTACAGTCCCTTTGCCTCTCTTTCCCTGACCCGATTTTCCGTATCTCCCAGCCCATGGCAGTGTGTGTTGTGTTTATCTGGTTTGTCTCCCTCAGTGGAATGTCAACTCCACAGGAGAAGTGACTTGTTGATTTTGTTTACCGCCATATCCCCGGGGCCTAGAATAGTGCCCAGTAGATGTCAGATGCTCAATAACTCTTTGCTGTTCAACAAGGGCGTGGAAAGTGTGTCCCTTCAGACACTGGCCGTCGAGAGCTTCCCCGTGGGGGACCCCGGGCTGGGCCCACGGGGGCCGCCCCCCTCCCCCCCCACTGAGAGCCCACCCCAGCCCCCAGCCCCATCTCTGCCTTGCCCTACATACTTCCCGTGATGGTGATCCTCCGGCCTTGGTAGTAGCTGCCCAGGGTCACGGCGTCGCCCTGCTTGGTGGCCACCACCCTGACCGTGCGCACACTGTCCTGGCACTCCACGTAGGGGTTGTAGCCCGGGTTACCGGCCGCCAGCTGGGCGTTGAGCTGGTTGTCGGCGCTGGCTGGGGAGAAGGCGTCGGCGATGCGGTCCCGGCAGAAGGACTTGTACTTCCAGATGACGATGGGCACTGCGGGGGTCGCGGTCATCTGGTAGGTGCAGGGCAGGGTCACCGGCTGGAACAGGATCACCACGTGGTAGGGGTCCGACACGGTCACCTGGATCGCGCCGGCAGGGGCTGGAGGCAAGAGGAGAATCAGTGGGGCCCAGTGGGGGCTGCCCCGGGGAGGTCACGCGGCCAGCGCAGGGCAGGGCTTTGGCCCTTGACATTTGCAAGGGCAGGGATTTACTGATAGCCTGGCACAGTGTTCCTTAATCCCTGGGACCGCTGAGTTATCGACGACAATCACGTCGGTTTTATAGACCCACAGGGCTGGAGGAGCAGGTGCAAGGTCAGGAGGCCAGATTCCACGGAGGGATTCCCCGGAACGTCCTCTCCATCCCTCTCCCCAGACAGTGGGCTTGGAGCCACCCCAGCCCCCTCTTCCCTTTGCCATTCGCATATCAAAAAAGGGCCTCTCTCCTGGCCTGTACAGGCCAAATGGTGCTCACCTCAAACTGAACCCCCAAGGGCTCCTGGTTACCCAGGGTTTCGTGAATTGGGGGGGAATTTGTGAAGTTGCTTCACTGAATTTCTGTGCCATGGAGCACCCCTACCCCCCAAAAAATCTCCGTCAGCTTCCCACCTCACCCTACCCAAAGCCATCTCAAATGAACCCCCCGGGGAAGCCTTCCTGCTCCCTCCCCGCCCACCACATCCAAACAAACACCTGATTTCACTTTCTAGCAAGTCCTTAAATCCATCCCCACTGTACCCTTAGGCACAGATACTCTGCAGTCCCCGGGAGGTGGGGGGCGGGAGTTTCCCAATCCCGCACCCACCCGAGGCTTGGGTGCCGTCTGGGTGCCGTCTCTTGCACTCTCCCTCCAGGAAGCGTCTGACCCAGCCCTTGCTGCCTTTTCCCCGTTACCCCAGGATTTACAAATCCCGGGGCGCGTCCCAGCCCCCATCCCAGCCTTTCTCAGCGAGCGGACGGCCCTCCTGCCCCTACTCCACAAAGGGTCCCGTCCTTCCAGCCGTTCCCGGGCTCCCGGTCCCGGGACTTTCACTTCCTGCTATCTCTGGACAAGGGCGGGGATCGCTCCACGGCGCGCAAGGGGAATTCTCGCCAGCCGGGTTCGTGAGGTCCCAGTCTCCGCATTCCCCACCCCACCCCCAGCTCTCCCGCCTCTCTCCTGGCACAGAACTCTCGCCATGCCCCTTCCATTGTGCCTTCCCGCCGCTCCGCAGCCCCGGAGACCCCCATCCCTACCCCGTACCTGTGTACCAGGTGCTGAGAAGGAGGCACACGAAGACAAGCGACCCCCGGCCGCCCCGGGCTGGGTGGGACCCCGGGCCCCAGGAGAGGCCCCGGGTCACTAGCGCCATCGCGGCCGTCTGTGCGCGTCGGGCCCGCGCGTCCGCTCCCAGGTACCCGGGGGGTAGGGGGCGCGGCGCGCACTAAGCCTGGGAGGGGTGCCCGCTCCTCCGCTGCCTGCTTCCGTTCCTTGTCCCCAGCCCAACCCCGCCCCGCCGCGTGCAGGAGTTTTCAAAGGCGGGGAAACGTGGATGCAGCACGCGCTTCCAGCTTTGGGGAGAAACTTGCTTGACCCGCCGTGGTCCTCCGAACCACTCCACCCCTGCGCGCTCAGGGAATGGATCGCCCCAGGTACACAAGGGTGGGAGCCGAGGGCCGGCCCTGGGGGTGGGCGGTGGGGAAGGGCTCGGCCGCCTCCCTCCCCGGAAGTGGGCTGTCCCAGGTGCGCCCCAGCCCCGAAGGGAGGAACCAAGTGACCAGCCCGCCGGGAGGGCGCCCGCAGAGCCCGGGTCCCGTCCAGCGCCCTCCTGCTCGGGCCATGGCGAGCGGGCGGAGAGCCACAGAACCGGGAGCCACTTGGCGTGATTCACCTGTCGGGGAAGGGCGGGCCCCGCCGCGCACCTGTTCCCTGCCTGCCTGCACCCCTCCCCCCGGCTCCGATGGATCGGCCTGGGCACACCCTGCGGGGAGGGGCGCGTTGGAGGCGCTCCGGCCGGGATCGGCTGGCGCTAGCGCCTGGCGCTTCCCCTAGTCCTGGGGTCCCTCTCGTCCTCTTATTGGGGAGACGGGGGGCGCCGCGGGCCCTGTGTGCCTCCCAGTTAGATGATTCAGAAAACCAAGTGAAGTTCCCGGAATGGAAACCCTGCCCCCTTGGGGACGCCAGAGCGGCATATCGGGCGCAGGAAAAGTTGTGATTCCCCTTGGGAACTTTCCTCCGCCTTCCTTCATTTCCATCTCGTGGCTCGGCCCCCGCCGTCGCTCGCCCCGGGCCAGGCGTCCGGAAACTCTGGCCCTTAAAGGGTCCGAGCGGAGGCGCGCACCCGGGACCAGCTTCCGCCGCGAGGGTCCCAGCGCCTGGGCCACCTGCGTCCGAGGGTGGGGCGGGGCGCGGCCCCCCGAAAGCAGGGCGCTCGGCGCGGCTCTGCTTCCCCCCGGTGGTACCCAGAGGAAGTGCACCCGGGGAGCGTTAGGCGCCTCATCTCGTCGGACTCCTGGAGGTTGCAAACTGGCCACTGGAGAGCCGGTTCTGTACCCAGCCGTGTTTTGTTTAACCAGATCTCGCCCCTCTGCTCAAAACCCTCCTGTGGCTCCCCTTCACTCCCAACAGAAACCAAAGTCCTCGCAGGGGCCTGCTCTTTCCTCCCGGACCTCGCCTGCACCGCTCTCACTGACCGCCTCGCTGTTGGCGCTGTGCCTTTCACTCCCACCTCAGGGCCATTGTCCTTGCTACTCCCTCTGCCTGGAGCACCCTTCCCACACATTCCCCCGGAATCCTCCTCCTCCTTCAGGGCTTTTCTAAAAGGTCACCTTTGCAGAGACACCTTCACTGACCACTTTTCACAAAATTTCAGCCTGATCACATTGCACCCCCTTCAACTTCCTGTGTTTCCTGGCTGCTTTATTTTTCTCCTTAGCACTTATCACCAACTGACACGCTACACATTGTACACAATAATCTCATTCTTACATATTAATCCGATGTCTCCCTGGGCAGAGATTTTTCTGATTTTACCGTTACCGCAGAACTAAGCAGAGTCTAGAACACAGTCAGCTCTTAAAATTTTGCTGAACCAATACACGTCATATAATAATGTGTGTTTGGCTTCTTTTGAAAAATCCGCCTACCTTCTCCCACAGCAACGGTGAGCTAGAGTAGAGGGACACCCACTCCCTTTACGAGGTGCTGTCAGGTCCCCACAGGCCCCACCTGAGCCAACTCTCATGTCACCTGCCTCGCCCCTGTGGGCATCTGAATTTTGCACCACCACCACCATCCCTTGCAAAGCAGCACAGGTTTTGAAGCCACAGATGGCAAATCCTAGCCATGATCTCTGCCTTGATGGAATGTCCAGTCTAGGGGACCAGACAGATGGTTACAAGCAATGGGCATTAACCCAGTCCTGGGGAAATCAGGGAAGCCCTCTCAGAGCAGGTGTTACTAGGCTAACTCTTGGAAGTCGAGTAGGACTGTTAGGTTCAGGAAAGGAAAAGTGTTCCAGACAGAGGGAACAGCATATGTGAGGCCCCCGAGCTGGGAGGATCGGATGAAATGAAGGATGTTTGAAATGGCTAAGACAGAGGGAGATTTGTATCAGTCAAGGTGAGCTGGATTCTGCTGGGTAACAAGCAATCTCCAAAGCTCAGCAGCTTAAAATAATAGAGTTGATTTCTCATTCATGCCGTGTGTCCACATGGAGTTGGCAAGTGGCTCTGCTGAACATTGTCATTCAGGGACCTGGTTTGACAGATCCCATCTCAGCATCCACCTCCTTAACTGCAGTGACAGGGAGCAGCAGGGCACATACACACGAGCTCTTAAAAGCCCTTATCCTGAGGTGGCACATGTCTCTTCTGCTCACATGTCATTGATAGAAGTGAATCACATGGTTATGCCTGACTGAGTTCAACAGGGCAGTGGTGTAGAATCTTCCAGCAGGGAGACGCCAAAGAAGCTGTCGTGGGCCAGATCATGCCAGAGCTTGAAACCACACTAAGGGGCTTGGAGGGACACTAGATCATAAGCAGGAGAGGCACCTGGTCAGATTGGGCCTCAGAAAAACTCCTTGGCTGCCAAGTGGCCAGTGCACCAGAGCAGATGAGACTGGAGATGGGAAGGTTGGGGTGGGGACCCACAGTGGGGATCCCTTTGCTTTCTTCCCTCCTTACCTGCCTCTGGACGGGGAGTCCTCAGTTAGAACCCTGCATGTCCCGTCTCCACCTCCACCCTTCAGTAATAACACCAGCTGAGCACTTAATACCCAACATCTCATCAAATCCTCACAAAAGCCCTATGTAGCCAGCACCAGTAAAATATGTGGCTAATACCAGTAAAAATCCCCATTTGAAAAATGAGGAAACTGAGGTTCACAGAGAGAATGCCATTTGTTCAGGCCTGCATAGCAGGAAGAGGCTGCATTGCAGTTCCTCAAATATGCAAGGAAAAGATAGCAAGCCCCTGCTAGGCAGGAGCCGGCCTGGCACTCACGAGGAGGTCAAGGTGTTCTCCCATCGAACATAACCAGTTACACCAAACGCAACATCAGACAAGGCCTCTCTGTGATTGTGATGCTTCAAGGTAAAAACAAGATGTGCCGGTTTGAATGTGTTATGTCCCCCAAATGCCATTATCTTTGATGCAATCTTGTGGGGCAGACATTTTAGTGCTGATTAGATTGGAATTCTTTGAGTGTTTCTATGGAGATGTGCCCCACCCAACTGTAGGTGATAACTCTGATTAGATATTTCCATGGAGGCGTGGCCCCACCCATTCAGGGTGGGCCTTGATCAGTGGAGCCATATGTATAAGCTGACAGGCAGAGGGAACTCAGTGCAGCTGTGAGTGACATTTTGAAGAGGAGCTACAGCCAAGAGGGACACTTTGAAGAAAGCACAGGAGCTGCAGATGAGAGACAGTTTGAAGATGGCCGTTGAAAGCAGACTCTTGCTCTGGAGAAGCTGAGAGAGGACAGATATCCCAAGTGCAACTAAGAGTGACATTTTTGAGGAACTGCAGCCTAGAGAGGAACGTCCTGGGAGAAAGCCATTTTGAAACCAGAACTTTGGAGCAGACGCCAGCCACGTGCCTTCCCTGCTAACAGAGGTTTTCCGGACACCATTGACCATCCTCCAGTGAAGGTACCCGATTGCTGATGTGTTACCTTGGACACTTTATGGTCTTAAGACTGTAACTGTGTAACCAAATAAACCCCCTTTATAAAAGCCAATCCATCTCTGGTGTTTTGCATCCCAGCAATATTAGCAAACTAGAACATAAGACCACTCGCCATCACGTCTGAATGCAGGCAAAAGAGGAACGCCATCCAAGCCACAATACTAACATCCTTCTCTCCAAGCTAATATTAGTGACTGCTGTTTCTTTAACAGTGGCAGTTTTTGGCCTAAATAGAACTACTCCCACTTCCTGAAAGCACCCAACCCAGAGCAAATCCCCACCTCCTTCATCCTTTCCCCCATATCCCATAACACAAGCCCAAACTCTGTCTTCCTTGACACCTTGAGAGACACCTCACCATCCCGTTCCCCGTGGTGTAAGTCCTCCCTTACCACGATGAGTCAACAACCCCAGCTTTGTTCAACCACAGGTGGGGCCCTGATGGTCTGGGTGTGGAGAAAATGAAGGTGCCAGACACAGGAGGTTATGTTGCTGGCCCCAAATTCCTCTAATACATGGTGAATCAAGGGATTAAAGTGATCCCAGAGCCTGGAACTGAAACCACTGGACCACATGGCCGCCATCATAACCACTGTTATATCCTAAACACAGACTATGCCAAAAATGAATGGTCTCTGGAAAGCCTTGTAACAACCTTGGTGATGGAGAATTCTAATGCCCTATTTTACAGATGTGGGAACCGAGGCTTAGCAAGGGGCAGCAACTTCCCCAAGGCCACATGGCTCACACAGAGCCCACAGCAATCCTGGTACAACAGATATTTCCCATCAGTGAGTGTTGCAGCAGATGTGGTTGGTTGCATCAAAGAAGCACTCTCTTCCACATCTCACCTGCGTGGACACCCTGATTTTCCTGGGGTCTTTAACAGCTTCTGCAGTCCGAGATTACCTTTCCCTGGTTCTAGAGAACAGATTCTAACTGGTTTAAGCAATCATGAAAATATCACTTTCAGGGATTGGTTTGGATCTGGGCATGGAACCCAATCCTGGCCAGTAGAACTTTGGGGGACATCTGATGGAAGGATTTATGAAATTGTTTTAACTTTTTGATATAAAGGAATGTACCAGAGAAACACTCCTTGTAATGGGCACTAGCTGTGGTAGGCATTACTGACATTTGCTAAATGTTTCCTGGTCATAGTAGAAATCTATTTTCTTTGTTGGGTTGGTGGTGCCAGGTAACTGAGCCTGGCCAATGTTTTGTGAACAAGTGACATGTATAACGTAGGGCAAGAGCATTTAATTGTAGACAGGAAACCTTTCTTTCCCTCTGGCATGAGGCTTGAAATGTTTCAGATGACACTTGCTGCATCAACCTGGGTCCCTGAATGGCTATATTGCCAACCCTCAACAGACATGGAGCATGAGTGAGAAGTAAACCTTTGTTGTCTTAAGTCACTGAGATATGGGGGAAGTTTATTACAATACAAATCCTAGTCTATCTTGATGGATACGTAAATGACTATCAGGAGTGGGGTGCTGCTGTGTTCAAAAATAAAAACACATGGGATTAGCTTAGACATAGGGCAGTGGGAACAAGGAAACTTATTTGAAGCCAGAAGGATTGAGACTGAGAAATTTGGAAGGCAGATAAAATACTTTAGGGGAAGAAGTTGGGATACAGAACTTTAGGAGTGGCCAAAGTTGGCTGAGAATGGAGAAGGCCTTTGAGAGATGGAGGTTGATTAAAACTTAGCTTTTGGCAAGGATAAAATCCAGGGTAGAACCCTGGTTAAATCATTATTGACTATTGTGAAAAGCTCTGAATGAATTAAGATACTCCCAGAAAATCCTAAAAATGGACAGAATGACACTGTGAGAGATGAAGGATATGGCTCTCCAAGGATGCCTGATTTACTTTTTTTTAACGCATTTTTTATTGTGAAATTTAACATATATACAGAACAGTGCTAACTTTCAAAGTATGACTTAACAAGTTTAGAGAGCAAATTTCAAAAACTGTTATGAGTTACAGTTCCACAATTTCAGTTATTTCCTTATTGTGATATATAACACTGATTTACTTTTTATAAAATGCAATTTTATTGAGATACATTCACATATCATACAAGCATCTGAAGTGTACAATCAATTGTTCACAGTATCATTATCTAGTTATGCATTCATCACCACAATCAATTTTTTAACACTTATCATTACTCCAAAAATAAAAATAAAAAAATAAAAATAAAAGTAGAAAAGAACACCCAAAACATCTCATACCCCTCTTCCCCCTCCCCCATTATTCATTTACTTTTTGTCCCCATTTTTGTACTCATTTGTCTGTACACTGTATAAAGGGAGCTCGGATTTACTTTTAAGTTATCTGTAATTGAGAGAGAGAGAGAGAGAGAGAGAGAGAGAAGAGATCTTGAAGAGAACTGTGCATGTGTTTTCTGGCACCTGTTATTGACTGGAGGCTTATAAGAATCCTTAGGGGGACAGAAAGCAGGCTGAAAAACCCTTTGAGGCCCCAGGTAGGGTTTATCTTCCTGTGACACCTTCCAATGCGGCCAAGGACCATAGTGGAAAAGGAGAGAGATCCCTGGAGAGTAGAGCCACGAGCTGAAGAACAAGGTTTGGGAAGACCCCCCACCCCCAGCCCAAGGTGCAGATTGGGGGTGAATTGAAGCAGAGTGCAATATCCGCCCATGGGATTTTAGAAACGGTAGAAACCAGTGGTTGCTGTGAGTCTCCCGCGTCTTCCCCCTTCCAGCCGTTTTGTCCCTTTCTGCCCTTGCATATCGGATTTGTGGAGGCCAGTCATTTACTCCACCTGTTCTGACTTAGTTTCGCTCGTCTTATTTCCCGCCCACCTCCTGTGGACATCTGAGTCTTTGCCCTACACTTCACTCCATGAACTGAGTTGTGCTCCTGGAAGGTCAGTGGGCCGAGGCTGGGTTCTGGGAGTGACTTCACAATGCCCGACGGTTCCTACACTCTTGCTGCGGCTCCGCTCCACTACGTGGGCTCCCCTGGGGCTGCTTAGCATTTCTCTCCCCATTCTGGGGGCACAGATATTAATCACCTGTACCCAGAAGAGTTTCTGCCAGCAGGCCCTGCTCTCGGCCAATGATGTTGTTCTGCAATGCGACCACCCCAGAGCACACTGGTACTTCTTTTCCGTTCTGGGGGAAGTCGTCTTCCCCTCTCCTCCACGCCTCACTTAAAGGAGCTGCCTGGGGGCAGCCTCCAGTTGACCAACCCGCAGCCCTCCCAGGCAGGCGTCTACCGCTGCCAGGACAAGGGCGGTACCCTCCTGGTGCAGTTCAAGATTGACTTCCAGGACGCCACCACCCTGCACATCACACACAGAGACCTGGCCCAGGAGCCCCTGGAGAACGAGACCCTGAGCCTGGGCGGCAAGGAGCTCATCTTCACCCGCTGGGAGCCCTGGCAGGACTGTAACCGCTGCGGGGTGCCGGGCGAGCACAAGCGCCTGGGCTACTGCTACACCCAGGGGCCCCTGGAGGAAGCCATGCCCTGCTGGCTCCACCTGAGGAAGGCCAAGGAGCGGTCTGGCCGCATGCGGCCGGAGCTGCAGGTGGAAACCTGCTTCGTTCCCTGTGACCGCGTCAAGGAGACCAACCAGCCGTTCTTCATCTTTGACAGCGACCAGCTGGGCAAACTGCCCAACAACGTGTGGCTCACCTGCCCCTTGGCCTCCATCTACAGGTGACAGGAACAGGCCTCCTCCCCACCTCTGGCCCTCTCCCAGGCTTTGTTCCCTGTGTCCACTTGGGCCAGGGGTGTTCGTGCCCACCGACCAGCAGGCTCTGTCTCCAGCCCGTGAGACTTCATGGTCAGCCTGGGCAGAAAGGGGGGTCTCTTCACTGGCTTATGCAGATGGCCATTCAGCATCCTGGTGCTCACTCGGAGGCTGCGCTGGGCAGGGGATATCGGGGACATAGTGGTGGCCATCAGAGACCCCGTCTCTGCCCTCGCAGGACTCTGATATTCACAGAAAGACCCAATATAAAGCATGGGGACCCAGCTGCCCTGGCCCGTACTCATGCCAGCCTAAACTCTGGGGTTCAGTCTCCCCATTGGCCTCTGGCTGATACAATTGGTCTATCCATCCTTGCCCCAA
Organism: Choloepus didactylus; assembly: GCF_015220235.1. Classification (NCBI taxonomy): domain Eukaryota; kingdom Metazoa; phylum Chordata; class Mammalia; order Pilosa; family Megalonychidae; genus Choloepus; species Choloepus didactylus. The sequence continues at coordinate 19,765,570 of NC_051333.1, forward strand.
TGCCACAGAGTCTAAATTATAATACCTTTATAATCTCATGAATCAGACAGCATAAGTCTTCCAAATTTGTTCTTCAAGATTGTCTATTCTTGGCCCTTTGTATTTCCATAAAAATTTTGGAATCAACTTGTAATTTTCACCCCCAAAAATCCTTTTTTAAAAAAAAAAAATTGGGACTTCTTGACTCTAAAGAAAAATTGGGGGAGAATCAATTATATCACCTTATTTAGTCTTCTAATCCATGCCCGTGTTAAACACCTCCATTGTTTAGGCTTTCTTTAATTCCTCTCAGCAATGTCCAGTTATTAATGTAGAAGTCTTGCATATCTTTCTTTTTATATTTGTGTTAGTTTCTTTTTGAACTTTTAAAAATTGTGGCAAAATACACATAACAAAAATCATTTTAACCACTCTTAAGTGAACAATGCTGCCACACAATTACCTTGACATTTTGTAACTTTCACCATTATTCAGAACGTTTTCATCATCCCAGAGAGAAAGCCATACCCTTTAAGTAATAACTCCCTCTTCTTCCCTCCCACCCTCAACCCCCAATAACTATTCTGCTTTCTGTCACTGTGAATTTGCTTATTCTAAGTATTTCATATAAGAGAAATCATACAATATTCATCATTTTGTGTCTGGCTTATTTTACTCAACATGATGTCATCAAGGTTCAGCCATGTTGTAGCAAGTACCAGAACTTCTTCATTTCTTTTTAGGTCTGATAATATTCCATTGAATGGATATATACCACATTTTGTTTATCCATTCATCTATTGAGGGACACTTGGGTTGCTTACACCTTTTGGCTCTTGTGAATAAGGCTGCAATGAACATTGGTGTACAAATACCTATTCTATTCCTTGCTTTCAATTCTTTTGGATAGATATCTGGAAGTAGAATTGCCAGATCATATAATAATTCTATGCCTAACTTTTGGAGGAACTGCCAAACTGTTTTTCACAGTGGCTGCACCATTTTACATTCTCACTGACAACAAATGAAGGTTCCAATTTCTCCGCATCCTTGCCACACTTGTTATTTTCCATTTTTTCAACAATAGTCATTCTATTGGTTGGTATCTCATTGTGGTTTTGATTTGCATTTTCCTAAGGACTAATGATACTGAGCACCTTTTCATTTGCTTATTCACCATTTGTATATCTTGTCTTTTTTTTTTTTAATGAGGGCTTACAGAACGATCATGCATAAAATACAGAATTCCCATATACCCCTTGTGCCAGTTTGAATGTATTATGTCCCCCAACATGCCATGTTCATTGATGCAATCTTGTGTGGGCAGACATATTACTGTTGATTAGGTTGGAACCTATTGATTCAGTGCTTCCATGGAGATGTGACTCAATCAATTGTGGGCAAGATCTTTCATTGGATAATTTCCATGGAGATGTTGCCCCACACATTCAAGGTGGGTCTTAATTGGATCACTGGAGTACTTTAAAAAGAGCCACACAGCCTAGATGCTAGAGCTGCAGCTGAGACAGACATTTTGAAGATGGCTGTTGGAAGCTGACTCAGACATTTTGGAGAACACTATTTTGAAACGCAACCTGGGAGCAAGCAGATGCCAGCCACGTGCCTTCCCAGCTAACAGAGATTTTCCAGATGCCAATAGCCTTTCTCCAGTGAACGTACCCTATTGTTGATGCCTTACCTTGAACACTTTATGGCCTTAAGACTGTAACTTCATAACCAAATAAACCCCCTTTATAAAAGCCAATCCATTTCTGGTGTTTTGCAAACAGCAGCATTAGCAAACTGGAACATGCCCCTATTATTAACTCCTTGCATTGATGTGGAACATTTGTCACAATTGATGATCAATCGTTTTTATAATTGTACTATTAATTAAAGTCCATAGTTTAACTTAAAGGTGTTCACTGTTATTGTACTGCCATTCCATGGGTTTTTAAAATTTTTATTCTATTTTCATATATACAACCTAACATTTCTCCCTTTAACCACATTCAGATATATATTTCATTGCTGGTAATTATGTTCACATTGTTGTGCTACCATCACCACCATCCATTACCAAAACATTCCAAATAGGAACCCTGTACATTCTAAGTGTTAACTTCCTATTCCCCACCCCCACCCCAGACTCTGCCCCCTGGTAACCTATATTCTAAATTCCAATTCTATGAATTTGCTTATTCTAATTATTTCATATCAATGAAATGGTGCAATATTTGTCTTTTAGTGCCTGGCTTATTTCACTCAACATGTCTTCAAGGTTCACCCATGTTGTCGCATGTATCAGGACTTCATTCCTTTTTACTGCTAAATAATATTCCATGTATGTGTATACCACATTTTATTTATCCATTCTTTGGTCAATGGGCACTTTGATTGCTTCCAACTTTTGGCAATTTTAAATAATGCCACTATGAACATTGGTGTGCAAATATCTGTTTGAGTCCATGTTTTCAGTTTTTTGTATGTATGCGTAGTAGAGAGATTGCCAAGTAGTATGGTAGTTCTATATTTAGCTTTCTGAGGAACTGTGAAACTTTCTCCCATAGCAGCTGCACCATTTTACATTGCCACCAGGTTCCTATTTTTCCACATCCTTTCCAACACTTGTAATTTTCCATTTTTTAAAATAGTAGCCATTCTAAAGAGTGTGAAATGGTATCTCGTGATTTTGATTTACATTTCCCTGATGTTGAGCATCTCTTCATATGCTTTTTTGGCCATTTGTAAATCTTCTTTGAAGAAATGTCTATATGAGTCCTTTGGCCATTATTAAATTGGGTTGTTAGTCTTTTTACTGTTGAGTTGTAGGAGTTCTTTATACATTCTGGATATTAAACCATTATCAGATATATGGTTTCCAAATATTTTCTCCCATTCTGTAGGTTGTCATTTCACTATCTTGATAATGTTCTTTGATGCACAAACATTTTAAAAATTTTGGTGAAGTCCAATTTATTTATTTTTTCTTTTGTTACCCATGCTTTTTGTGTAAAATATAACAATTCATTGCCTAACCCAAGTCCTGAATGTATTTCTTTACGTTCTCTTGAAAATTTTTATATTTAGGTTGCTGATACATTTTTTTATTACTTTTTGTATATGGTGAGAGGTCGGGGGTCAAGTTCATTGTTTTGCGTATGGATTTCCAATCGTCCCAGCACCATTTGTTGAAGAGACTATTCCATCCCATTGAAGAGATTTGACGCCCTTTTTGAAAATCAATTGTCCATAAGATATGTGGGTTTATTTCTGGACTCTCAATTCTATTCCATTGGCCCATATGTTGCATCTTTTCTTATATTTATTACCAGGTATTTGATGTTTTTTGTTTTTTGTTTTTCATTTTTTTATTGAGATTGTTCACATACCATACAATTATTCAAAGATCCAAAGTGTACAATCAGTTGCCCCCAGTACCATCATACAGCTGTGCATCCATCACCACAATTAATGTTTTCTTTTTCAAAATTTTAGAACATTTTCATTACTCCAGAAAAAAAATAATGACAAAAAAAAAAAAAAAAAAGGAAACTCCAATCTTCCCATACCCCTAACCACCCCGTCCATTGCCGACTCATAGTATTGGTATAATACATTTGTTACTATTGATGAAAGAACATTAAAATACAACTGTAGTATATAGTTTGCAATAGGTGTATTTTTTCCCTATATGCTCCTCTGTAATATTAACTTCTAGTTATAGTGTCATACATTTGTTCTGGTTCATGAAAGAGATTTCTAATCTTTGTACAGTTAACCACAGACATTGTCCACCACATTATTCACTGTTTTATACATTCCCATATTTTAACCTCCAGCTTTCCTTCTGGTGACATACATGACTCTGAGCTTCCCCTTTCTACCACATTCATGCACCATTCAGGACTGTTAATTATTCTCACAACGTGCTACCATCACCTCTGTTCATTTCCAAACATTTAAGTTCAATCTAGTTGAACATTCTGCTCATAATAAGCAACTGCTCCCTATTCTTTAGCCTCATTCTATATCCTGGTAACTTATATTTCATGTCTATGAGTTTATATATTATAATTAGTTCATATCAGTGAGACCATTCAATATTTGTTGTTTTGGGTCTGACTTATTTCCCTCAATATAGTGCCTTCAAGCTTTCTTCATCAACCCTGTTTTGTTTTGTTTTGTTTTTTGAGATGGTTTTGTTCACACACCATACATTCCTTCCTAAGTAAACAATCGATGGTTCCCTGTATAGTCACATATTTATGTATTCACAACCATCAACACTATCTATATTAGGACATCTCGATTTCTTCCACAAAGCAGGAGGAAGAGACAAAGAAGGTAGAGGGACAAAAGAAAAGGAAAAAAAAAAGGGAAAACACACACACACACAAAAACAAACATGACAGCTAGGAAGCAACAAAAGGAGAGAAAGCCTTAAACTAAAGTAGGATAAAGAGTCAGACAACATCACCAATGCCAAGAGTCCCATACCCCTCCCTTATGTCCCCTTCTTATATGCATTTAGCCTTGGTAGACTGTCTTTGCCACATTAAGGAAGCATAATACAATGTTTCTGTTAATTATAGTCTTTAGTTTGCATTGATTGTATTTCCCCCCAATACCTCCCTATTTTTAAACACCTTGTAAAGTTGACATTCGTTATTTCTCCCTCATGAAAAAAACATATTTGTACATTCTGTCACAATTGTTGAGTGCTCTAGATTTCCCTGAGTTATACAGTCCCAGTCTATCTCTCCTCTTTCCTTCTGGTGTCCCACATGCTCCTAACCTTCCTCTTTCAACCATACTCACAGTCATCTTTGTTCACTGTACTTACATTGCTGTGCTACCATCACCCAAAATTGTGTTCCAAACTTCTCACTCCTTTCTTTTCCTATCTGTCTGTAGTGCTCCCTTTAGTATTTCCTGTAGCGCAGGTCTCTTGTTCACAAACTCTCTCATTGTCTGTCAGAGAATATTTGAAACTCTCCCTCATATTTAAAGAACAGTTTTGTTAGATATAAGATTTTTGGTTGGCAGTTTTTCTCTTTCAGTATCTTAAATACATCACACCCCTTCTTCTTGCCTCCATGGTTTCTCCTGAGAAATCCACACATAGTGTTATCAAGCTTCCTTTGTATGTGTTGGATCGCTTCTCTCTTGCTGCTTTCAGGATTCTCTCTTTGTCTTTGACATTTGATAATCTGATTATTAAATGTCTTGGCATAGGCCTGTTCAGATCTATTCTGTTTGGGGTACACTGCTCTTCTTGGATATGTAATTTAATGTCTTTCATAAGTGATGGGAAATTTTCATTGATTATTTCCTCTATTATTGCTCTGCCCCTTTTCCCTTCTCTTCTCCTTCTGGGACACCAATGACATGTACATTCCTGCATTTCATATTGTCTTTCAATTCCCTGAGATATTGCTCTTATTTTTCCATTCTTTTCCCTATCTGTGCTTTTGTGTGTAGGCTTTCAGTTGTCTTGTTCTCCATTTCCTGAGTGTTTTCTTCTGCCTCTTGAGATCTGTTGTTGTATGTCTCCATTGTGTCTTTCATCTCTTGTGTTGTGCCTTTCATTCACACAGATTCTGCCAGTTTTTTCAACCTTTCAATTTCCACCTTACGTACATCCACTGTTTCCATTATATGCTTTATCTCTTTTGCAATATCTTCCCTAACCTTTTTGAATTGGTTTAGCATTAGTTGTTTAAATTCCTGTATCTCAGTTGAAGTGTAAGTTTGTTTCTTTGGCTGGGCCATAACTTCATTTTTCTTGGTATAGGTTGTAGTTTTCTGTTTTCTAGGCATCTGGTTTCCTTGGTGACCCCAATCAGGTTTCCCCAGTCCAGAAGGGGCTCAGATCTCAGAATGAGGCAATAGTATCAGGCTTCCCTGAGGGTGTGTCTTAGAAACTTGACACATGGTGACACCTCAAGCTGCTGTGCTTTTCTGACCAGCAGGTGGTGCCCGTCAGCCTGTAGCTCCAGACTGGTGTAAGGAAGTGAGACCTGTGCCTGTTTTCCCTAGGCTCTGTGGTCTAGTTCTGAATGGAAGGTGGATAGTAGAGCTTGGCACCACCTTCTTCCTGTTAGGGATGAAAAAAACCCTAGGGAGGGGTTATTAGCATTTGAATAGTCTGTCTGCCTCTGCTATCTCCACCCTTGTCTGCGTCAGAGCACTGGGAACTGAAAATGGCTGAGGCTTTCTCCACTGAGCTGCCCAGGTTGAGAGAAAAAAAAAGGAACAGAAATCCCCCCTTCAGGGCCAGTTTGCAGCCCCCCTCATTTTCAGCCATTGGCCAGAGACAGCACCTGGTCCTTTGGGGCCCCCTCTGTCTCCCAGAGAGGTCCTCTGGCTCTCCAAGGTCAGTTGTCACCAAAAGCCTCTGTCTGTTTGTTGGGGATTCAGAGCTTGTATTGAGCAGTCCATGTTTGTTAATTAAAACCCCAGTTGGAGCTCAGCTGAGCTATATTCGCTTGTTCAGAGAGTGCTGCTCTCTGGTACCACGAGGCTTTGCAGTTTGGGCTGTGGGGGGAGGGGTTCCTGGCTCAGGTCCGCAGTTTTTACTTACAGATTTTATGCTGCAATCTCAGGCATTCCTCCCAATTCAGGTTGGTGTATGATGAGTGGACAGTCATGTTGTCCCCCCTCCCCCAACAGTTATTCTGGATTATTTACTAGTTGTTCCTGGTTGTTTATTAGTTGTTCCAGGGGGACTAACTAGCTTTCACTACTCTCTATGCTACCATCTACCGATCCCATGAGTTTTGATAAGAAATATTTTCATCTTTAATCAGTTAAAATATTTTCTATTTTCAATTGTGATTCTCTTTTGACACATTGGTTATTTAGAAGTTTCATGTCATAATTTTCAAGTATCCGGGAATTTTCTTGTTTTTTTTTTTTGTTGTTGTTGTTGCCAATTTCTACCTTAATTACACTGACCAAAAGGTATGATTTTATTCCTTTGACATTTATCAAGACTTGCTTTTTGGCCCAGAATATGGCCAATTTTGGCAAATGTTTCATGTGGGTGTGAAAGAATGTATGTTCTGTAGTTGAGTCTCCAACTGTGATTATGGATTTGTCTATCCAGCATTTGGTAGTTTCAGGTTTTGCTTTATATATTTTTAGCTCATACAAATTTAAGATTGTTGAATCTTCCCATTGAATTGACCATTTATAAAATGTCCCTTGTAATCTCTTTTAATACATTTGTCCCTTCCATCTACTCTTTCTGTTATTAGTGTAGCTACCACACCAGCTTTCTTTTGATTAATCTTTTCACAATATTTTTCCATGTTTTTACTTTCTTTTCTATATTCTTTATTTAAGGTGGATCTGTTTTATGGAACATATGGATTTTTTAATATTAAGTCTGAAAAGTCTTTACCTTTTAAGTGGAGTACTTAGCTTATTTACATTTAATGTAATTATTGATCTATTTGGATTAAAATCTACCATCTTTCTATTTGCTTTACATTTTTTCTATCCTTTTGTCATTTTTTTCTCTTTTCTTGCTTTTGGATTAATCAAGTATATTTTAAATTATTACTTCATTTTCCCCTCTATTAGCTTATTAGGTATACATTCTTTTATTGTTCTTTTAGTACTTACTCTAGAGATTACAACATTAATTCTCAACTCATCATAATATAACATAAATGTTGCTTTTACTGCTTCCCAGACAATGCAGAAACCTTACAGCCCTTTAGTTCAATTTGTTCCCCTTCCACCTGTTGCATTATTGTTGTCTTGTGTTTTCATTTTACATATATTTTAAACTCCAGAAAACACAATTTTTAAAAGACAAGCAGTATTTATTTAGTTTAACCCTCATATTTATCCTTCTGGTGCTTCTCCTTCTTGCACTACCTCACTTCAATTTGACGTTCTTTTCCTACTGCCTGGAGAATTCTCTTTAATATTACTTTTAGTGTGCTTTGCTGTGGAGAATTCTCATAGTTTAATTCTGAAAATATTCTTATTTTGCTTTCATCTTTGAAGAATGTTTTCATTGTGGCATAGAATTCTAGACTGGCTTTTTTCCCCCAGTGCTTTGATGACGTCATTCTGTCCTCTCACTTCCATTTTTTTCTATTTAAGTCAATTGACTGTCTTATGGTTGTTGCTTTGAAAGTAATGTATCTTTTTATCCTCCAGCCATTTTTAACATTTCCCATTTCATTTTCAGTAGTTTTCCATTAAAGTGCCTAAATGTGGTTTTCTTTATATTTGCCATGTTTGAAGTTCAAAGATCTTTTTGAATTTGTGGCTTGATATCTTTCATCAGTTTCAGAAAGTTTCAGGTATAAACTGCATAATTCAGTCTAGATATTTTTCTACTGTTCATCTTTCATTTCACTAATCCTTTCTTCTGTCATGCCTAATGGGTTGTTACCCCTTCTAGTGAATTCTTAATTTCACAAATTTTATGTTTTAATTCTAGTACTTAATTTGATTCTTTTTCTATATAGATTCAAATCCCTCATTTTTTAATCTCTTGGACATATCTTCAAGTCCACATTTGAAAATTATAGTACCTAAATCACCTGTGAGTCTGTTACCATTGTCTATTTTTTTTTCTCTTGGGGTTTTATCTTTTGTTTCTAACTCCTGGCATGCTTGATAAATTTTTTATTATTATTGAATTTTGGACATTATGCATGAAAAAATTGCAAAAGTTCTGGATGATATTCTCTTCCTCCAGAGAGGGTTTAATTTTCTTCTGGCTGGCAGTTAAACTAGGGGCAGCTTACCTTGATCCAATTAGGGAATTAATTATTTAGAGGCTGGATTTAGGGTTTTATGGGGCATTGTTGGGTTACAGTTATCTCTTGCTCCTAGCTTGTAGCCCATAACAGGTCTCAGCTTTGAGCCAAGGAACTTACCAACTCTCCTCCTTGGTAGGCCATGAACACCAACTTTTGTCTCCCTGGCTTTGTGACACTTCTGTGAACTCCATTTAGCATTTTTGGTAGCTACTTCCCATTTAATTATGTATAGTAAAGAATGAACCTTACCCAAAGAGAGGTCTGGCCTTTGTCCTTGGCTCTTGGGAGGTTATTTCTAAGCCTTTGGAATGGTTTGCCTGATAAGAGTGTCTTTGTTTACCTGGGTCTTTGGGACACACTGGATAGTTTAGTAATGTAATACAGGGTGAGGACTTTGAGCCACATGGCATCAACCCAACCTTTGGAAGGGCTGGAGACAAAGTTCAGCCATGCAGGCAATCAACCATGTCTACACAATCAAGCCCCAGGAAAAACTCTGGAACATCAGGGCTTGGGCGAATATTCCTCATTGGCAGTACTCCGTGTATGTTGTCATATATAATTGTCAGAAAAGTTAATGCTGTCCATGACTCTATTGAACTGGAAGCTTTATGCTTGGAACTTTCTTGGACTCTGCCCCATGTGTCTCTTCCCTTGGCTGATTTTAATATGTATATAATGAACCGTAACTGTGAGCATCACAGCTTTTGGTGCAAGTCCTTCTAGCTAATTATTGAAACTGAAGTTAGTCTTGGGAACCCTCAAATATGCAACTGGTATCAGAAGTAGGGGTGGTTTTGGGGACTCCTAGACTCTGCAGTTGATGTCAGAAATGAGGGTGGTCTTTTAGATTATTCCCCAGCTTTGCAGTTTCTTGGCCTTTTGCACCATACAGCTTAGGATTCTGCAAACGCATTGAGAGAAAGGGGAAAAGCTTCTCAATCTGTTGGGGTTTAGCTCATCTCCCTATGATTCTCTTTTCTCTAGGACCTTGATTCTTCAAGATTCTACTTTCTTAGTAGGTTCTGAACTCCAATTTTTGTCTCCCCATCCCCATGAGACTGCCAAAAACTCTAGGCAGTCACTTTTGGATTGATCTTTATGCCTTGAGACTAGAATCAGCAAATGCTCCAAAGGGAAAAAAGCAAAAGTGAGAATCCGACTCATTTTAATGAGTTTCCATTCTCTCCAATATCTGGCCCCTCAGATCCTAGCTGCCTCAATTGCACTCAGAAGCCTCCAGGTGGCTGTTTTGTTGTTGTTGTTGTTGTTGTTGTTGTTGTTGTTATATCTAGCCATAATAGTTATTATCAGAAAGAGGGTTGATCTGATACAAGCTACTCAGTTGTAGCAGTAAGCAGGAGTTTCATCCAAATTGTTTAAAGAATAGCAAAGATTCTCATTTGAGATCTCTTAGATTTTACATGTTGGTTACTGATTGAAATATTCGAAAATATTTACTGTTTAAAAGATTCCCTGGGCTAGGGAGAGAATGACAGAGACAGGGAGGGAGATGGAGGGGAAGCAGTAGGGAGATAGGTGTTGGTGTGTATGCTGGTTTGGAAGTAGTATGTCCACCAAAACGCCATTATCTTTGATGCAGTCTTGTGTGGGAAGGAAATGTATTGGTGTTGATTGGGTTGGAGACTTTTGATTGGATGTTTCTGTGGAGACGTGATCACTCAACTGTGGGCGAGATCTTTCACTGGATAATTTCCATGGAGACATGGCCCCACTCATTCAGCATGGCCTTGATTAGTTCACTGGAGCACTATATAAGCTCAGACAGAAGGAGTGAGCTTTGCTACAGCCAAGAGGGACACTTTGAAGAATGCACAAGAGCTGAGAGAGGAGCTTCAGCTTACAGAGACATTTTGGAGATGGCCTTTGAAAGCAGACTTTTGCTCTGGAGAAGCTAAGAGAGGACAAATGCCCCAAGAGCAACTGAGAATGACATTTTGGAGAGAAGCTGCAGCCTAGAGAGGAACGTCCTGGGAGAAAGCCATTTTGAAACCAGAACTCTGGAGCAGATGCCAGCCACGTGCCTTCCCAGCTAACAGAGGTTTCCCGGACACCATTGGCCATCCTCCAGTGAAGGTACCTGAATGTTGATGTGTTACTTTGGACACTTTATGGCCTTAACACTGTAACTTTGTAACCAAATAAACCCCCTTTATAAAAGCCAGTCCATTTCTGGTGTTTTGCAAAAGGGCAGCATTAGCAAACTGAAACAGCGTGTTTCAGGTAAGAGGGAATTCACAAGGTCCTGGGAAGCAGAAGAAAACCCAAGACGGGTCTGTAGATCTGAGAACAGAAGGGATGTGTGACCCACTCCAGGTGGGAGAGGCAACAGGACACCATAGAAGCAACAGTTCCAGAGAGAGTCTAAGCATAACAGCTTCTCCTGAACAAGCCTGGTAGTGATGAAGGTGGAATGTCTCGGCAGAGACCTAGGTGAACCCCTGACCTCCCCCTGCCCCCATTCTCCCCCTTGCCCACTCCTTCTCAGCCACACTGGCCTCCATGCCCTTCAAATACACTAACCAGGCAGCTAAGTCAGGGTCTGGCCATTTCCTGGGAACATTCTTCCCTCCAATATCCACACACCTCCTTCTGTCACTTCATTCAGGTGTTTGTCGAAAGCTCGTCTTCTCAGAGAGGCCCTAGAGAGGCCCAACTCCCCTCCCTCAAATGGCTCATGTCCACACATCACACCATCATGTTCTGTCCCCATTTCTCTGCTCTGTTTTTCTCTTTAATAATTACCATGATCTGACATTATATATTATATGTTTGTTATATGGTATTATGAACCTCTCCCACTAGAAGGTAAGCTCAAAGGGAGGCAGGGGCTTTGTCTAACCTATTCTCTGTTATGATTATAATAATGCCTCGTGCACAGGAAGCATCTGGTAAAATCTGTGGAATGGGTGACGGATGGATGCTCACGCCTGTACAATGATTGTTTTTAATTTTAAGGCTGAGAAGGAGTTTTGGAAAGGGGTTGGGAAGGAGGCAACCAAGAAAAATATTTATTCATTTGTTTAAAATGAATTGAGTCAAGCAGATATCTGGAGGAAGAGCCAGGGATCGGCATGTGCAAAGGTCCTGAGGCGGGAGCCTGCCTGCTTGTCTGACTGGTTCCAGGAAGAGCTGAAAGGGCAGCATGGAGGAGGCGAGGGATTGAGTGGGAGAGGGTTTTGTGGGCAGAACAGTAACCAGAGAGGCAGAGTGAATTCACTGCTTTATCTCCAGTACCAAGAAGGGTGACCTCACAATGTCCAGGCTGGTGCCCGGCCCCCTCCTGCAGCCCCAGTCCACCATGCTGACCACCCTGGGCCCGCTGCTCAGCCTTGCTCTCCCTGTGCTCGGGTTCCTCATCTCCATCAGCTACCCTGATGGCAGTCAGTGCCAACGGGCCCTGCTCTCGGGCAACGATGTCATCCTGGGCTGCAACTCCTCCAGGGCACGCTGGTACTACTTCCTTCTGCAGGAGCCCGAACTGTCCAACCACATCTCCGGTATCTCCAACATAGAAACGAGGCCCCAGGGCAGCATTCTCATTAAAAACCCGCAGCCCTCCCAGACGGGCTTCTACCGCTGCCACGATGAGAACGGCACCCTCCTGGTGGAGTACGAGATCGACTTCCAGGACGCCACCACCCTGCACATCACACACAGAGACCTGGCCCAGGAGCCCCTGGAGAACGAGACCCTGAGCCTGGGAGGCAAGGAGCTCATCTTCACCCGCTGGGAGCCCTGGCAGGACTGTAACCGCTGCGGGGTGCCGGGCGAGCGCAAGCGCCTGGGCTACTGCTACATCCAGGGGCCCCTGGAGGAAGCCATGCCCTGCAGGCTCTACCTGAGGGAGGTGACGATGTGGTCCAACCGCATTCGGCCGGAGCTACAGGTAGAAGCCTGTCAGGTGCCCTGCAAAAAGACGCAGCGCTTCGTGTCCCAGTACATCTCCTTCGAGAGCTTCGAGCTCAACGAAGTGTCCGAGTCTGTATGGCTCACCTGCCCTCTAGGATCCATCTACAGGTGACAGAACCTGGCACCATCCCTGCCCCTGGCCCCTGTCCAGGCTCCTCTCCGACCTGGTTGCCTCATGGTCAGTCTGTGCAGGGTGGGAAAGTCGGTCAGCGGGTCGGCCTGCGGGGTCACTCCACAGGCTCCTTCGGACAATTGCTTGGCAAGAATCCCCTGGTGCCCCCACCTGATTTCATAGCACGCGTAGAATAAGGACAGCTAACACCCGATGAGGGCCGGGCTGTGTGCTGGGCCTTGGATGCTGAGGACGCTGCACAAGCTCCAGGCCCCGCCCTCCGGAAGCCCATGGCCCAGGGGAGGCAGCCCAGAGTGCCCAGAGCTGTGAGGGGGAGGCCCAGGCAGAGGGATTGAGGTTTGGGGGTGGCTGGGTGGGTGGAGCCCGGGCAGTGGTGGCTCTCAGAGGGAACTGACTCATCCAGAAGGGGCAGACACTCTCGGTCTTGTCTTCCTGCCTCCAGCCCCTGGAAAATCGAGCCCCAGGGATCCATGATGGGCAGTGGCAGCCCAGAGCCCCAAGCTTACGTACTTGGCCACGGGGTCCCCCTTCCTCCTCTTGCCCCGACCTCCCACGGTAGGAGGGGAGCCAGAGCAAGGCCTGTGCACCCATGGGTTCTGCGGGACTCTGGCCTCACTGCTCCCCCCACCCCCCACGCTGTCCTCCCCCTCCCCAGCCATTTTCCCTTGTTTATTCCAGCTGAGACTTTTATCTTTCTCTTTCATTCACTCTCAGATCCTTTTGTCTCTCTCCCTTCTTCCTTCCTCCCTCCTCTTTTAAGTCTAGAAGTAATGCCTGCTCCCTCCCTAAGAAAATTTACCCAATTCAGAGGCTGAACCATCTCCACTGGGATTCCCACCCCATGTAATTTGCCCGATAAGTTGTCCCCAAGTGAGTGCAGGCCACAGGGAGCTTGAAATAAAGACTCAGGGAGGCCACTGAGGGCTCAAGAGTTACTGCTGTCTCTAGGTTGAGTGGATTGGCACTGCCCTTGGAGATTTCTGTCATGGGCTCTGGACTTGGCCTGGCCTAGGTTCCAATCCCAGCTCTGCTGCTTTCCAGCCGTGTGGCCTTGAGGCTGGAGCTTCCCTTTGGGCCTCAGTTTCCCCATCTGTGGAATGGGGGGGGGGTCTCGCTAGCCCTGGCCTCGGGCGGTCCCTGCGATGTTTAAGGTGTAGATGTGCGTAATGTGCTCACGACAGTGTCCGAGAGGTGGTGCCCGCTGCACACAGGCGTTAGCTGTCCCTTCCAGGGTTGCCAGCCTGCTCGCAGTGGTGGCTGGTGTCTGTTGAGTGTCCCCTCCACTTCTAGGCCACCCTGGGCCTGTTAAAGGTGCCCGACCCATTTATTCACGTAGGAATTACTTGCCAGGCACCTTTCTAGGCACCAAGGTGCAGTGAAGAACAAAACTGACAAAGATTCTTGCTCTTGTGCAGCAAGAAGCCGATTACATGAATAAAGTTTGTGGTATTTTTGATGGTGAAAAGGGCAGGGAGGGGTTATGGGTGGGGAAGAGGAACATCTAAGGGATCAAGCTGCCTGGGGTGGAGTGAGTGAGGGGTTGCAGAGCAGCTAAGGCCAAGCAGCTAGAGGGGGAGGGGGCTAAATCAATTTCGCATTATGGAGTATTTTCACTAATTCTTCCAAATAACCCATGAGGTAGTTGCAATCATCACATCCCCACTTTTCGGATGAGGAAAGCTCGCCTCATTTGCCCATGTCTCCCGGCCAGGGAGGGTGGAGCCCCCGGCCATGCCGCCCCCACCCCGCCCACATTAAAGGCCACGGGAGGGAGGGTGGGCTGCTCCCCAGGGAGGGGGCAGCGCTGTCCCCACGTGTGTCTTCAGATGCCAGTGCCCGCCACCCCCTTTCTCCCGCAGCCCTGCCGCTGACCCTGTCCCCCTTGCAGGCCCATCCACTGGGAAGCCAACGGCGCCCTCCTGACCTGGCAGCGCCAGCTCTCCGGCCGGGACTTCGGCACCGCCCTGGACCCGGTCAACGGCGGCAGGCGGCTGCAGATCTCCCAGCCGGCCATTTACAAGTGCTTTGTGCAGCAGGAGCTCATGGCGCGATTCAACCCTCTGACCCCTCCGGAGGTGTGGGAGGCTCGGAGGAGAGAGGATGCCCTGCAGCACCAGCAGCTGGAGTTAGGGGAGGCCCCGCCCGGCAAGACCCACTCCGTGCTGGAGGGGCTGAAGCTCCTGCTGCTGGCGAGCACGGTCCTGGCCCTGGTGGGAGCGCTGCGCAAGCTCCGCCGCCCTTCCCGCCGCAAAAGGAGCGACCAGTTGCTGCTGGTGAAATAAAGCAAGGCCTCGGAGTGGACCCGGCCTCCCGGCCCTTCATTGCCTCCGCTGTCCCTGCGGGAGCACCCACACCGTGCCCGCCCGGCCCCCGGCTCTGAGATGCTGTGCAAAGTGGAACAGGCCTGCGGCAGCAGCACCCAGGGGCAACGGAGCTCTGTCCTGGGCCAGGTCCCGCTCTGCTAATTCATTAGTAATTCCCATTCCACAGATGAGGAAACTGAGGCCAGACCTCGGTTCCCTCTGGATCCAGGTCAGGTTGCCCGGGTCTAGCCCTGTGCTCCTCGGAGGAAGGGAGGGCTAGGATGAGGGTCCTCAGGTGTGATAAACTGCAGCCACCTCACGCACCCCACTCCCCCAAAGTTAAAGATAGATGGGGGGTGGGAGTGGGAAACACCCAGACCCCTAGCTCTCTGTCCCGGGCCTCTGCCTTGCCCTGCCACCCCAAAATGTGCCTAGTGCGTTCAGATCTAGCCACATCTCCATATAAGCCGAAAGGTGACATGCCTCCCCATCCCCGCTGCTGCAGCAGAGAGAGCCCGAGAAGGGGAGATCGGCCCCCACACAAGGCTCCAGGCCTGGTCCAGCCAGCCCATGGGAATTCTGGCTATTTGCAGAAATTATTTGTGCTGTTAAGCAGAGTGCAAGAGTGAGAAATAAAATATTAATGTCTTTTAAATTTAATCACCCTAATATTCCACTGTGAGGCAGGGACAGGACTGATCTGAAACTCTCCCAGAACTTCTGCCTCCGAGGCAGATACTGTTGACAAAGCCCTTAACGGCTTCTCTTCCCAGAGACTCAAAGATTCCTGCAGAATGAGGGAACGTTCATTGATTACTAAAGGGGTTCATTGGGAAGCAGGGGCTGCTAATAACAAGGATAATCAGAGCAAACAGTTTTGAACCTCCTGGTGTGGTCAGAACTCAACTCCTTCTCGAGGATTATGTCCTCCCAGCCCCCACGAGGCTGGTGATACTGTAACCCCATTTTGCAACTGAGAACACCAAGGCCTGGAGGGCCCAAGCAACCTGCCCGAGGTAACATGGTGAGTTGAGAAGGAGTCAGTGATGAAAGTGAGAGGGGGACTCCGGGGGGCCTCTCTCTGACCTGCTCCCGGGAGCCACCCCACTCCCACCCCACCCCAGTCCCCGGCACTCGCATCCACCCCTGTCGTGCAGTAGCTGGAGGTGGAGCAGCCAGAGCCAAGCACAGGACAGAAGCCTGGGCCCGTCTGCACAGCACCGAATGTCACACAAACCCCCAGCCGAGGCCGTGAGTGCTCGCTGTTGCGGACAGACCCTAAAGCGCCCCCCCCCCCACCCTGTGATTTCCCACCTCCTGATGTCCCACTTTGTGTGATCCCTTCCCCTTGAGAGCACATGGGATTGTGACTTGCTTCTAATCATAGAACATGAAAGGTCTGGGATGCCAGTCCCTGTGTTATGTTATCCTGTGTAAGACTCCGTCTTAGCAGACCAGAGTGAGGGATTCTCCTTGCTGTCTTGATGACATCAGCAGATATGTTGAGGATGCCCCCAAGGCCAGGCAATCAATGGTGGGCAGCCTCTAGGAAATGTAAGTGGCCTCAAGGACCTGAGGGTGGCCCCCAGTCAATAGCCAGCAAAAAGCTGGGGCTCTTAGCCACAAAGCCACAGGGATTCTTCCCCAGCTGAAGAAAACACAGCCTGGTCAACACCTTGACTGCAGCTTTGTGAGACCCAGAGAAGCCGTGTCTCTGACTCCTGAATTCCAGACCCACAGAAACTGTGAGATCATACATGTGAGGTGACTCAATTTGTGGGGATGTGTTATCAGCAATAGGTAACTAACATATGCACCCTCATCCCCAGCCCACCCTGGGGCCCCTGCAGCTTCAGCAAACATCTCAATGGTTCCTGCAAGCGCCAGTGGCTTCCTAACTCCTACACCCACTTCTCCCTGCCCTGTGGTTTTATTCGCCTCAGGAACCTCCTCATGGTGCAGTTGACGCCCCCAGGAACAATCCTTAGCCATGAGGAATGGGAGTTGGAGGATAAATGTCCAGCTGCTTCACCTCTGGGATAATGCAATTCTGAGGCACATTCTGCACATTCTCTCGGAGGGTCCCCAGCGGGACTGAGCGTCAGCTGTCTCCCGCAGTAAGCAGCTCATTAATGCACCATTTGTCAGCTTACCCCAGTTCCAGTTTGCTAAAGCTGCCAGAATGCAAAATACCAGAAATGGATTTGCTTCTACAATGAGGTTTATTAGTTCACAGATTTACAAATGCTCCGATGAAGGCACCAATAGGACAATAACTTCTCCGAAGAAAGGCCAGTAGCATCTGAGATTCCTCTGTCAGCTGGGAAGGCACATGGCTGGCGTCTGCTGGTCCTTTGCTCCTGGGTTGTGTTTCAAAATGGCTTTCTCCAAAATGTCTCTGGGTGTCTGTCTGAGCTCCTCTCTCTCAGCTCCTCTGCGTCCTTGCTTCTTTCTCCCAGGATGTTTCTCTCTAAGCATCTGGGCGTCCTCTCTTAGCTTCTCGGGGGCAAACTCTGGGCTTCATCTCTTAGCTAAGCATCTCCACATGTGTTTCTGCCTGAATCTCCAAGCAGCTGGGTCTGTGTCAGCTCTGAATTTTCTCTCTCTCCCTGAGCTCTCTTAAGGACTCCAGTAAACTAATTAAGATTCACCTTGAATAGGCGGAGTCACATCTCCATGGAAATAATGTAATCAAAAGTTCCCACTAAACAACAGGTCTGCCCCTACAAAATTGAATTAAAAGAACACAGTCTTTTCTGGGGTACATAACAGATCCAAACTAGCACACACATACCCCTTTCCTTGTTTCAGTCTCCCTTACTAATGCTTCCCAGAATTATTTCTTCAAATATGTTTACAGCCCCACACTCCCCTCTCCTGGGACTCCAAAGACATGAATGTTAGACCTTTTGTGTCCTACAGATCCCTGAGACTATTCACTTTCCTTAAATCTTTTTGTTTTCTGTTGTTCAGACTGGGTAATTTCTATTGATATAAGGTTCAAATTCACTGACTCTTTGTCATCTCCATTCTGCTATTGAATACATCCAGTGAGTTTTTTTTTTTTACTTCAGTTATTGTATCTTTCAGTTCTAAAATTTCCATTAGTTTCTTTTTTATGTCTTTTATTTTCTCTCTGATACTTTGTATTTTAATATTTACTTTCAGGGGCAACCTTAAATCTGATCCAGAATTGCTAACTCAATAGCCTACAGGAGCCATAAGGGGAAAGGCCTTAGGGGAGCTCTGGGGATGTGTAGAGTTCTCATATGGGGGCGGGGAGGACTGTGGGTATATGTCATAAACTTCTAGCTGATTCTTGCCATGCAGGGATGTGAGCCTGGTTCTACTGAAAGTTTGAAGTGATTCTGGAAATTGAGATGTTTGTGTAAAACTGTCCAATGTTTGAACGTTGGCTCAAAAAAGTCTTCAAACTCAATGCAACCCAAATAAAACATGTCTATAGGCTAAATTCTGCCCACAGGTGAGAGTTTGTGAGTTCTTGCTTCAACTATTATTCAGGTAAGTTGTCCATTTCCTTTTTCAATCATTCATCCAACAAATATTTATTGAGATACAGTATCCAGGGAAAGGTTCTCTGAAGAGCTGACATTTTAGCTGAGCTTTGGATGACAAGAAAAGCTGGACAAGCAGAGTCCTGGAGGAAGGCTGGATTAGTTTCTTATGCTGCTGTAAGAAATGGCCACAAACTTAGTGGTTTTTAAAACAACACAAATTTATTATTTTACAGTTCTGGAGGTCAGAAGTCTGAAACGGGTCAAGGTTTTGGCAAGATTGAACTCCTCTGGAGGCTCTAGTGGAGAATCCTGTTTCTTTGCCTTTTCCAGCTTCTAGAGACCATCTTCATTCCTTGGCGTGTGCCCCCTTCCATCTTCAAAGCCAGCAGCGTAACATCTTTAAGTGTCTCTCTGATGCTCCAACATCCACTTCTCTGGCCCCCTGCCTCCTTCTTACGAAGACCCTTAAGATTGCATTGGCCTCACCTGGATAGTCCAAGATAATCTCCCCACTTCAAGATCTTAATCGTACCTGCAAAGTCCCTTCTGGCATGTAAAGTAACATATTTACAGGATCAGGGAATTAGGAGTGGGCATCTTTTGGGGATCCATAATCCAGCCTCCTTCAAAGTAGTTCCAGGCAGAGGCAGTGTTTTAAGGGCCCTTATGTCAGTGTGTGTCTCCTTGGGGCAGGGAGACAGCTGGGTGACAGAGGACATCAAGGAGGCAGCCAGCACCAGACCACATGGGGATCTCTAGGCCAGAGCAAAGGCTTTGGACATTATTTGGTGTGGGATGGGAACCATGGGAGAGTTTTGAGCACTGGAGGGATGTGATCTTTCCATGTAGCTGCTGGACAATGAGAAGCTTTCAGATCAAGCAGGAGAAATGGTAAGGCCAGCTCTCGCCCTCCCCACCCCCCTGCAGAGTGCAGTGTAGCTTAAAGACATGATGTGCTCTACATTCCATTTTTAACCAACCTAGTCTTTCCTTTCCATATTGTAACTTTTTTTTTAACTTCTCAGGCCTACTTTTTAAAGAAGTAATTGCTAATAAATGCAATTCCAGCATTTGGCTTTGCTATAGCCCCTTCTATCTACTGAAGAAAGAAAACAGAAAAAGGAGAAAATACTTCCTTTTCTCTGAAACTGCGGAAATACAGCCAAGTTTGCCACCAGCCTCTAAGTCACCTTAGTGGCAATTTAAAAAGGCTCCCTCCTTTTGGATGCAGGATACTTGTTTGGAGAGTAGAGCATGGACTGGGTCCCTACTTGCCCATTGGCTGGACTCTTTGCATAGTGCTCAACCTGCACAACAGCACATGGCAATCCTGAGTACAGACAGTCTCTGTGTCATGAAACTTTATTTTCAAATGTTACTTCTATTGAAGGAGTCTTGTAAGTTATTGTGTATTAGTCAAGATAGGATAGGCTCTGCTGCAATAACAAGCCCCAGAAATTCAGTAGCTTAAAAAGAAAGTTTATTTCTTGCTTACATTATAATCAGATTCAACTCTTCCAAGCGGTGACTCAGAATTCCAATCTGCCATCTGGAGTATTGGTTTTTAAGGTCAGCACAGAATGGAGGGAAGAACCTGGAATCAAGGATGAGTGTTAGGGCTGGGGCTAAGGTTGGCATTTGTATTGTCCACATTTCACTGGCCATAACTCAGTCACATGACCCTCACCTAACTGCAAAGGCCGCTGGGAAACACGGTCTTCTGTGTGCTCAGGAAGAGGAGATAAATTGTCGAGCATCTGGTCAATTGCTGACACAGCCCAGCCTCCAGAGATAGGGGCCACATCCTCTGAAGGCAACTTTTAGCCCTTCAAAATATCTGTAATTTTGATTCCTTGCTCAATGATTTGCTAACCTCACCGTAGTATTTAAATTGACATCTCTTAATTCCTAAAACATATAAACTTGTCGTTTCTTTGTTCAGACACAGGGGGATCATTGACACCTACCTCTTTTCTCACATTTAGGTAAAAATAAGGCTTTGAATCTGTCAGAGTCTTATTTAAAAAAAGAGATTCAGAAGGTCCACATTCTTTATCAAAAGCTCACGGTACAGCCTGTCAACCCTTCACATGGGTTCTTGGCCATGTTCTTCCTGAATCCTCAACCAAATCTAAGAAGATCCTACATTTTTTTTTAAAACCCTGTCAGTGGTCACTCACTGCTCTGAGAATCTGACCAACTTCTCTTCGTGGCCTACAAGGCCTGCAATGATGGGCTGCTGCTCCCTTCTTCCCTTTTCTTGTCACCTGCTCCAACCACACTAGCTGCTTTTAAGTCCCTCCTATGCATCATGCCCCTCACCTAGAAAACACTTCCTTTCTTTTAGTTGGCTCCTGTCATCATTCAGGTGTCAGTCCAAGCACTTTTGTCTCCTGGAAGCTCTCCCTGACCGCTTACACCTTACACAGAATGGTACCTTTTGCCACATCTCCCTGGCTCTCCTCCTCGTGGTTGGGTGGGGTCATGCAACTAGTCTGGCCAATGAGATGTGAGCAGAAGTGATGTGAGTCACTTTCAGGCCAGAGCACTTAATTGCCAGAGTAAGACACCCTAGAGCTCTCTTTCTGTCTGTGTAGAACCTGCAACACCTGAAATGGAGGCTGTCCTGCCAGCCTGGGTTGAGGAGTGAGGAGACATGGAGCAGAGCTCCAGCTGATCCTCAATGAATGTAACAGATAAATGATAAATAAACCTTTGGTATTATAAGCCACTAAGATCTGGGGGGATATTTGTTACCACAGCATAACCCAGCCTATCCTGACTGATACATTCTCTTCCCAAACACTTGTCACTTTCACAATTTTTCACTTGTTTCTGTCACTACTAGGTTAATCTTTTTCTCCACCCACTGAATTGAGAGCTCTATGAGGATTGTATTTTGTTGTTGTTGCTTCCTCATTGTATCTCCAGCTCCTAACAGAGCTGGTGTATAATATGAGCTCAATTTAAATGTATGTTGGCTGATTGAGGAACAAATGAATATGCAACAGTCCTTGGTTGTAGGTACTGTTATCCCTGCAGAATGCTTGCCTTGTTTGCTGAGCATTGCATGGCAGGTAAGTGGCAGAGATTGGATCAGCCCAAGTCTAACTGAGTCCAGAGCTTGTGTTTACCACTGTGCTGCTGCCTGCCCTGAACAGGAAAGCCTGGGGTACCAGGTGCTCCTCTTCCCAAGAGTCTTGGGCTCTACCACCAAGGAAAGTCTCTGTGTTATTTATATTAAGGGCTAAGGGGGTTGGAAACATATAGGCCATTGGGCATCTCCTCCGGCCAGACAAAGCAAGGAGAGTCAGGGTGGGAGGGGTGTTGATCAACTGTCTCTCTGTCCTTTGTTTTCCTTCTCTCAAACAACTGCCATCAATTGAGTATTTGCTTCCTGCCAGGCACTGTGCCAAGAGTTTAGGATCAGGAACTCAGGGCATCCTCACTGCCATCCCAAAAGAATCCTGTTTCCCACAGTAGGAAACTGGGGCCCACAGAGGTGGATTCACTTGCCCATGGATACAAACCAGTGTATCAGTTAATTATGGCTGCAAAACAAGCCATCCCTCAAATCAGAGATTTCAAATAAATAAGCCTTTATCATGGCTTAGGAGTCTGCAGATCAGCTGGCTGGCTCTTCTAGTCTCAGCTGGGCTCACTCATGCATCTGTGGTCAGCTCTGGGTAGCTAGATGGCTCTGCTTCAGAGGGGCTGGGTGGCAATTGGCTGGGGGGCCTCCACTCTCCCATCCTGCAGCAGCCCAGCCCAGACATGTTAACAAGGTCATGGCAAGCGTGCAAGAAAGCAAATGGGAGCTGCAAGCCTTCTTAGAGCCTTGCAACTAACACAGCCTCCCTTCCTCCATGTTCTTTTGGCCAAAACAGGTTACAGGATCAGCCCAGATTCAAGGACCGGGAACCAGACTTTATCGCTAGCTGGAAACAGTAGCAAAGTCACATTGTAAGAATGTATACAGGGAGGAAGGGAGGATTGCATCTATTTTGCAATTACTCTCCCACAGACAGTAAGTAACATAGCTGGGATTCTAAACGAGGAGGCACATGGCCTCACACAGCCTATTTTCTCAAGCTGAATCATGTCTGCTACTTTCTTAGCTTCCTCTGCTTCCTCACATAACTTCCTTATCTGTTATGTGAGCCCCCAACTGCCTTTTGAATTAGCCAGAATATATTCGGCTGCAAGTAACAGAAATCCAAACAAAGTGGTCTAAGCTAAGAAGGAGCTTATTGGGTCTTGTAATTGATAAATCCAGGGGTAGTTCTGCTTCAGGCATAGTTAGATCCAGGTGCTTACACGATGCTCTCCAAAGCTGTCTCTCTCTCTCTCTTTACTCCACTTTTCCTGCATTGTCTTAATTCTTGAGCAGATGCTTCCCAAGAGGAGGTGAGATGTCCTTCAGTAGCTCCATGATTACATTCTAGAAACTTAGCACCTCAATGGAAAGAGAGCACACCTTTCTGACAACAACAGCAACAACGAGTGCTTACTGTGTACTGGGCTCTGTTCTAAGTTCTCGGCAGGTGTTGACTTATTTAATGTTCACGACACCCTATGGGGGATAAATAATCATCATCCCCATTTTACAGGTGAGGAAACTGAGGCATTGAGAGGTTTAGATTTGAGTCCAAGGTTACATAGGTAGTAAGTGCTGGCGCTGGAAGTTGAACCCAACCATCCCATGCGCTTCACTACCTCTTCGTTCCAGAGGAAAAATTCTAATAATAACAAACCCTTATTCTGAGCAGATAACCCTGTGCCTGACACTCTTCTGAGTGCTTCACACATAATAATTCATTAACTCCGTCCAGCAACGCTATGAGGGAGGTGCTGTCATTATCCCCATTTCACAGGTGGGGACATCAAGGAACCAAGAGGTCATACCTGGGACACCTGGAACTGGAGCCCAGGTAGTGGGATTCAGAATCTGTCCCTGCCCCTCAAGGGTCCCAGGCCTGGTCTTGGGCTCACTACTGATGTCAGACCCTGAGAACTTCGTGAAGCAGGAGTGGAGGAGGCCCCAAGGACATCCTCACGCTCTCACTGGCCGTGTGTCCACCCCCCCTCCTCTCCCTGCACCCGCTGCCTGACACAGCCTTTCCAGAACTCGCTTGGGAACAGGCTGACCCAGTGGAGGCTGAGCAAGAGGGGTGAGTCCAGGCAAACGGGCCAGCGGCTGGGGCCTGAGTCACCATGCAGGGCTTGCCAGGGCCTGAGTGGCCATGGTGAGCCTGTGCCATGGGGGCAGTGGGAGTGACCCCTTGTGTTATAGGACAGCAGGGGTCCTTTTCGAGTCCTGCCTCACACACAGCCACATGACTATGACCTTGACACCTGTTAAACTTCTGCAAAATCATCTCACCCACCACACTGATGGGAAGCCTGGGCAAGATGCCAGTTCATATTTAATGTATTTATGAGAAACCAAGATATGGCTATTTATAGCCCTTTGATTTGTCTGCCAATGAGAGCTGGGTAAATAGAATGACATTGCAGGAGTCGAAACCGGGCAACACCTCCTGCTTCGCTGCATGGACTCCTCAGATTCTCATGTCGGCCTATGGGCATGGGGATAACGATTCTCATTTTGCAGTGGGGAAACTGAGGCAAAGAGAGGAGAGATCACTTGCCCACAGCCTCATTCACAGCTGGTATGTGCAAGGGCTGGGAATGGAATCCAGCAGGCCACCTTGGCTGCACAGTTTGTACCATGCCATTCACTCACTGCTTTATGGATGAAACTCTTTTTCAATTGTTCATGAGAATCTTCTGAAACTCTGTTTCATGCCCCCTCTTTTCTTTTCTCCCCCTACTCCTCCCTCCTAGCCTTCTTTCTTTCTGTTATTAAAATTTTTCTTCTTTCCTCTTTTTCCTTCTCTTTTCCCTCCTTCCTTCCTTCGTTCCTTCTCTCTTCATGTACCTCTTTATAATATACCACACCAGTTTAAAAAGATCGACATGGTGTCTCCTCCCAGCTGAGTCTCCGCGATGGATCTGGGATTTTCATCACACCTGCCCCTGATGCTCTCAGCCCCTTCCCCTTGGATGTGGTCATTGCAGCTGAAATTCAAGGGGGCACTAGAAATGAACCAAGAAAATGTCCACTGTCAGGGTACTCTGGTGTTTGATTCATTCTGACTCTACGGTGACCTTTCGTGGCAGGAGGTTCACAGAGGGGTCCCCAATGCAATGGCCTTTCACGAGATCACCTCTCTGTGCCTCAGTTTCCCCATAGTGAAATGGGGCTAGTACCTGTCATCTCGTCCCTGTTGTTGGGAGGATACACGCGAAGGAGCAAGCATGTGGTGCTTACAACAGTGCCTGGCACAGAGCGCGGGCTTCCGGAATGTCCCCTGTCATTGGTGATGCTATTGACCGTCAACCCTCGCTTTGGGGAATCGGGGGGCCCCCCGGCGAACCCTCTGGCTGGGTGCGCCCATCATGCCTCCAAGCTGGAGCCCTCCCTGCAGGCAGGACTTCTGGGCTGCCATGGCAGGTCCTAAACCCCAGTCACGGGCTCTGATTCTATCGCCTCTCTTCACAGTCTCACCACTCGGGCTGTGGACGCGCATGTCAAAGACACCGGAAACCGAGGGGCGTGGCTTCCGGTCCGCGCCCCGCCCCGCCCACGCGTCCGTCCTGCCGCGGCCCTGCCACCCCCGCCGGCAGCACCGCGATTTTCTGCGCCCAGAGGCCTGCGCTAGTCATGGCCGCCGCTGTTGTTTCCATGGTCACAGCTTCCGCGTGTCTGAACCAAGATGCTTCTGCCACTGTTTACTGATTCGTCGATGTCACCTGCGTCGTTGGCCGTTCGCGATGAACTTCCTGCCCTGGGAGGTGAGAGATTGAATCCGGGCCCCAAGACGTGTCCGAGTCCTAACACTCCGCCCTGTGGGTGTGGACGCATTTGTAAATAAGATCTGTGAAGACCTTGTTAAGATGAGACCGTATGGAATCAGGGTGGGCCTTGATCCAATATGGCTGACGTCCCTCTAAGCAGAGGAAATTCCGACACAGTCAGTGGAAACCGGAGAAGGAAACACAGGGAGACAGATTTCAGTGCGATGGAGGATCGCCGGAAAGCCATCACCAAAAGGCTACAGGCTCGGGCAGAAAGCACGGCCTGGCGATATCTCAGTGTCGGACTTTTGCCTCCCAAACCGTGAGACAATAAATCCCTGTTGTCTGAGCCAAGCCCTGAGTTCTTGTCATAGCAGCCCTGGCAAACTAACCCAGTGAGGGGCAATGCACACCATGCCCCATCTGATACACTGACCCCAGGCCTCAGTTTCCACATCTGTAAAATGGGGATAATAGCAGTACCTACTTCATAAGGTTGTTGAATTAATTCACGTGGTGCCCTTAGAACCAGGCCTTGCTCACCAAAAGGGTGGTATATACATTGGATATTGCTACTGTTATAATTAGTCATCAGTTTTGGTTTTCCTTTTAGTTACCTTGTAGCTTCCAATAACAGATGAGATCTCTGTGTCTTCTTGCCTTTCCTCTCTCCTTTCCCCTCCCACAGCAGTAGACCCTATTTCCTAACAATACATAGGATTTTATTTTCCCCAACATTTATTATGAAAATTTTCAAATCTACAGAATAAATTTTACCATAATACCCATATACCCACCCCCAGATTCTATAACTGTTAACATATCCCTGTATTTGCTTTATCACGCAACTATCAATCTGTCCCTTTATTTATTCACCTATCTATCTGATTTCTTTGATGTTTTAAAAATAAGTTAAAGGATTTTAAAGCAGTATCTTCACCCCAAGCCTTTTAGCATTCATCTCACCAACTAGAGTTCAATGTTTATAGTTCTTATTTGAGGTAAAATTTGCATACAATGAAATGCATACATCTTAAGCGTACATTTGCTGAGTTTTGATCCATGCATATGTATGTAATCCAAATGCTTAGTACATTTCCATCACCCTATAAATCTAACTTATACCCCTTCCCAGAGGATCCTCACCTCCACTGCCTCCCCCAAAGGCATATTTTTATAGCTGATATTTTTATAGCTTTACTGTTGCATTAACAGGGTTGATGTCATGTCTGTTCTAGAAGTGACCTTAATTAAATCTTCTGGGCCCTGTCCACAGGTTGGTTGCCAGAGTTGAAAAATAAATTTTAAAAAATGTATTCACCACCCCCTTCTGTAGAATATAGGGATTGTAACCAACCTAATCAATCCTGATGATAACCTTGGTTTGCCATCATGAACACATCGACTGGGCTGAGAGGGGCTGAGAGGCTCTCATTGTTGATAGGCGGGACCCACCTACTGGGGGTGAGGCATTGGCCTGAGTATTGGATGGGCCATACTGTTTAAGTTCCTGTGCCAGCAGTGGTTCTCCCACCTCATGTGCATCACTCACCCTGGGATGGTGTATCATGTAGGATGGTGTTGACTACAAGTAAAGGAAGGCCAAATTCCAACATCTTACAAAATAAGGTAGGGAGGTCCTTTGGAGATTAATACAGCAACTGAATGGTGTCTTCATGGACCCAGAATCCTTGGTGTGTTGGCTGCGTTGTCCCTCATGGTGGCAACGTGGCTGCCACAGTTCCAGGCATCACCTCCTATGGATGGGCAGCATTACAACCCTATACTTTCTTTTGCTAAAATCTTACTCTCCCCCTTTCCTTTTCACATTGTAAGTATTTCACCTTTCTAATATTGCTCTTGGTGCTAGCTAATGGAATTCCAGCTCTTGCCATTGAGGATTACAGGCTTTTCTAAGTTCTGATGAAACAAATTGCAGAACGTTAAGGAGAAAAATTCTGTCTTTGCAGCAGCAGAAAAGTGGACAGTCTTCAGCATCATAAAACTTTCCTTCAAATATTCTTTGTAGACCACAAGGACTTCTGAGATCATTAAGTCTTGTCAAAGGAAATTTTAACCTTGCAAAATTTGAAATTCTGATTGGTTGTTGTATTTAATAATTTATGCCCTAGGACTAATACTTAGATTGGCATATGAATTCTGAAAGAATAAATATTTGTGAGCTTTTTCTTTGTTTAACCAGAAGAAAGTTATTATCATCCCTTCTCCCACATGGATGGAAGGGAAAACAAAACACATGACTCTTTGCAATTCTGCTTTAGAAAAAGAGTTTGAGAGTCTGATTTCATTTTAATTAACTCCTCCTCGCACTGCCACACTTTCTGTGGGAGGCAGAAAAGGGAACTTTCTTTCTCCTATATTACTTTTTAAAAACAAATACATTTTCTCTCAGAAGCTTCCTGTCAGCCACCCCCTAGCAGGCCCCACACATCTTGGCCAGAAGTGTATCTCGGCTCCTTCCAGAATCAGTTACTAACTAGGAGACTGGAGAATTATGACTGGCTCAGAGGCTGAGGTTACTTTTCCTGAACAAGCAAGTCAAACCAGAGTTTTGTGCATAAAGAAGAAGAATGGAGGAAAATGGATTTGCTTTTTAATAATGTAGGTTCCCAGTTCCTACTGCTGTTGTGTGGCTGTTTCTGCAGTCCCCCCCACTGCTGAACTGGCACTTTGATTCTACTTTTCTGCCTCAGGTTGAACGTCAGACCCTCAGGAATCACAGACGCGGTGCCTCTGGAAGGGGGTGGGGGTTGGGGCTTCTGAGAGAGGGAGGTTCCTGCCAGCCTGCCTCTTTCAAGAGGGACGCCCCTCAGCTTGACTGCCTGAACATCTTTCAGGCTTTATCAATCAAGCTTTCTATTGAAAATTACTGAAACTCCAACTAGCTTAAGCACAAAGGGGATGTCTTAGTTTGCTAATGCTGCAGAATGCACAACACCAGAGATGGATAGGCTTTTATAAAACGGGGGTTTATTTCACTACACAATTACAGTCTTAAGGCCACAAAGCGTCCAGAAAACCTCTGTTAGCTGGGAAGGCAGCTGGCATCTGCTCCAAAGCTCCGGCCTCAAAACGGCTTTCTCCCAGGACGTTCCTTTCTAGCAAGCTTGCTTCTCTTCAAAATATCACTCCCAGCTGCACTCTCTTTTTCCCCCCGAGTCAGCTCATTTATGTAGCTCCACTGATAAAGGCCCACCCCGAATGGGTGGGGCCATGCCTCCATGAGAACATCTCATCAGAATCATTGCCCACAGCTGGGTGGGGCACACTCCAAGCAAATCTAACCAGCACCAAAACTTCTGCCCCACACAAGACCACAAAGATAATGGCATTTGGGGGACACAATACACTCAAACCGGCACATTCCACCCCCTGGAACCCAAAATGGCATTATCTTTCCAAATACAAAATACATTCATTTCATCACAACATCACAAAAACTTAAATCATTTCAGTAACAAAAGTTAAGTACAAAATCCCATCAAAATCAATTTAGACGTGGTCAGTCCTAAGGCATAATTTTCCTTTAGCTGTGGATCTGTGAACCTAGAACAAGTTATGTGCTTCCAATATACAAAGGAGAGACATTCATAGGATAAACATTTCCATTGCCATAAGGAGAAACAGTAAGGAAAACAGGGTTAACAGGAGCAAAACAGTTCCTAAAACCCACAGGACAAAGTCCATTAGATTTCAAAGTCTGAGAGTCATTTACAGAACAATGTTGCATCCTTGGGGCTTGAGAGAGCGGGAGCCTAACCCTTCCCAAGGGCCTTTTCTGCAGCCCGTTCCTCTCCAAACGCTTAGGTGAGTGCTCCAACATTTCCACACATTGGGGAGACCACCTTCTTGGCCCCACCCTCCTCAAACCTCGGGGCAGCTCCCGGATTCCCTTCCATCTCCGGGGCACACGCTCAACCCCTTCAGAACAGTGTGGTGGCAGCCAGGCTCTCCCCAATTCCCTGGGAATGTGCTCCACCCTCTTTGGGACCTGAGGTGGCAAAACTCTACCAGAGCATCGAGGCGGAAAGCCCGCCCTCGACCTCCAGGGCAAACTCACCCTTTCCATGCATGTGGGCTGCTCCGCTCTCCCAGCCCGAGACCTCCTGACTCCAGACCTCAACCTCCATGGCTCTGTCTTTGAAGAGATTTTTCCTTTAATTTTTTCCTTGTCTGTCTCCTCCAGTCCAGACCGGCAATGGCTTTGTCTATAAAGATCTCGCAAAAATTCTGTTGGCTTCGCATGAAGCATGCAGGGGTCAAAGCCATCAGACAATAGGACTTTCCACAAATCCTTTCTGCTTAACTCCTTTTCCAATCTTGGCTTGTACTGAAATGGCGGCTGGGTTCCATGTTTGGTTACATCCTCATGTTGGGCTGTAGCTTCTGGGATTCCACCCCCTGGAAGCCTGTAATTTTCCAAGCCATTAACTTCTGGTTTCTTTGAACCCAAGAGTTCAGTTCTAAGTTTATCTCTCTCTGCTCGCATTTTACTATAAGCTGCAAGGAGAAGCCAGGATATGTCCTCCACATGTAGTCTGGAGATCTCCTCAGCTAAGTATTCCAGGTCATTGCTTCCAGATTCTTCCTTCCATCTGAGACCAGGACTCAATTTTGCCAAATTTTGTGCCACTTTAAAACAAGGATCACCTTTCTTCCAGTTTGCAACAACACATTCATCATTTCTGCTCAAGTCCTCATCAGAAGTATCTTTAGAGTCCATATTTCCACAAACAGTCTCTTTAAAGCAGTTTTGGCCTTTTCTATCAAGCTCCTCACAATTCTTCCAGAGTCTTCCCCTTATCCATTTGAAAAGCCGTTCCAACATGTTTGGTATTTGCAGACTCAGCAGCAAAAGCACCCCACTTCTCTGGTACCAAAATCTGTCTTAGTTTGCTAATGCTGCAGAATGCACAACACCAGAGATGGATAGGCTTTTATAAAACGGGGGTTTATTTCACTACACAATTACAGTCTTAAGGCCACAAAGCGTCCAGAAAACCTCTGTTAGCTGGGAAGGCAGCTGGCATCTGCTCCAAAGCTCCGGCCTCAAAACGGCTTTCTCCCAGGACGTTCCTTTCTAGCAAGCTTGCTTCTCTTCAAAATATCACTCCCAGCTGCACTCTCTTTTTCCCCCCGAGTCAGCTCATTTATGTAGCTCCACTGATAAAGGCCCACCCCGAATGGGTGGGGCCATGCCTCCATGAGAACATCTCATCAGAATCATTGCCCACAGCTGGGTGGGGCACACTCCAAGCAAATCTAACCAGCACCAAAACTTCTGCCCCACACAAGACCACAAAGATAATGGCATTTGGGGGACACAATACACTCAAACCGGCACAGGGGATTTATTGGACCTTATCTTGGAAAACTCCAGGGGCAGTTTGGACTTCAGGTATGGTTGGATCCAGAAACTTAAAACAATCTCTTCATGACTGTGTCTCTCTACTCTCCCATCTCAGCTTTCCTCAAAATTGATTTCATTCTCAATCAGGTACTCTCCTCTCAGGGGCAAAGATGGTCCCCAACATCTCAGCCTGATGGTCTGTTGAATAAGTAACTGCAGCAGAAAGAAAACTCTGCTTTTTCAACAGTATCAGAAAAGGCCCTGCAGCTGCCTCTTACTTACTTGGATGATATGCTCATTTGTGGAGTGGGGAATGGCGTCCAAACCACAGACTGAGAGAAGGGGAGGGTGATTCCAAAGGAAAATGAGAAGGGTAAATCAACACCCTGAAAGCTAGTTCATCTCCTCCCCAGGCACCAACCCATCCCCTTTAATCAACTGCCCTGAACAGCCGTCTTCACACCTGGTTCTCAGTCAAGAGCCCAGCATGGCGAAGCAGCTGGGAAGGCTATATGTCAAAAGAGAAACACATACATAGGATAATAGTTCTTGACAAAAAGTCAACTCAAAAGGATTGATAATTTTGACCCTAATAAAATTTATAAATTCAGTCATCAAAAGACACCTTAAAGAATGTGAAAAGACAAGTTACAAATCGGGAGAAGGTATTTGCAATGTACCTAACTGATAAAAGACAGATATCCATAATACTATATAAGGGACTTTTCAAATCAATAAGCAGCAGCACAAACAACCCAATCAAAAAAAAAAAAAAAAAATGGGAAAGAGACACAAACAAGCAATTCACAGAACAGGAAACACAGCTGACTGGCCAACCTATGGAAGTATGTTCAGCATCACTAGTCACCCGAGAAACCTAACCCTTATCACAGTGAGGTACCACTTTATACCCATCAGAGAGGCCAAAATGAAAATATTCAGCCATGCCAATCATTGTGGAGGGCATGGATTGCAGGTGGCATTACATGTGGGACTGTACATTGTGTAAGAGCTTTCAGAAACAGCTTGGCATCACTTTCTAAAAGTGAACATCCACATACACCGTGACCTTGCAATTCTACTTTTAGATATGCACCTAACATAACCTACAGCAAGAGACATCTATAAGAATATTCCCTAGCCCTGTTCACAATAGCCAACTCCCATCGACTAGAAAGGGGCTTGGGTGGTAGATTCACACAGCAGTCAGAATGAATGAACTGCAGCACCTGCCACAATAGAGATGCAACATAAAGAGAGAAAAGAAAGTCCTAAAGGTTACAGCAGCATGACACTCTTTTATAAAGTTATAAACAACTACTACACACATTTTTTTAAGGAATCACAGGGCTGCATTAAAACTATATATAAAAGCAAGGAAGAATAAATAGGACTCCCTTTGCTCTTTATACCAGGCTGGAAGAGAAGCATATAAACTCCTCTTTAGAAATAATGTATAAGGGCAGAAATACAAGTGTCCCCTTTAACACAGTAAAATGCTCAATAGCTTGCTAAGGAAAAGTCTCAAAGGAATTTTTTTTTTTTTTTTGGTTTGAATCTACTGTTTCCAAGCAGTCTCTATCCAAGGGATAAAGAGGTTCTATGTGCCAACAAAAGTTGTTAGTTTTTTCCTTATACTTGTTAAGACCTTTTGGCTTAAGTTTGTTTCAAGGACTGCCCCACTGTTCAGATGAATGAAAAAGTCATAAAACAACAGTTAGTGGAAGAATTAATGTTGGTTAAAAAGAAACATAGCAGTTGATGTAAATGATTAGCAGCAAACTTGCCAAGCTTTTTTAAAAAGTGTACTTCCTAGTCAAAGACTCTAAAATGAATGTTGAATATGTGATTATTTTACTGTTCTCTTCCTACTGCTGGAGAAGGTTTTAATAAAGTGATTTCTTACTGTTTTTTTTTTCCTTATATCCTAATCATCAGTTAAGGCTTTTTGTTTTGTTAATTGTTTTTTGTTTTACACTAAGAAAAAGGATGCTGTCCCAGTTATACACTACAGTATGACTCCCCCACAATTTAGAGGCATAAAACAACAGTCACATCGGGAATTCATGTCAGAAATTCAGGCAGTTCATGGTAGAGATGGATTGTCTCTGACCTCTCAGCTAAGGAGGCTTGACTGGTGACAGCTCAACTGGGGACACAACCATCTGGTGCTCCAATTCTGGCTGTTGGCCGGGCTCCTCAGTTCTTCTGCATGTTGCATCTACTGGAGTTGAGATGTCCAAGATGACTTCTTCACTCCCACATCACGCCTGGGCTGAGAGGGCTGGCTCAGCCGGAGCTGGTTGGGCATGTCTCTCTCTCTGCCTCCTCTTCTTGTGGCAAGCTTGGGCTTCCTCATAGCATGGTGGTCTCGGGCTAGTCAACTTCTTACATGACAACTGGCTTCCCTAGAGTGAGTGCTCCAAGATGGAGCTTCTGATGAACCAGCCTTGGAAGTCTCAGCATGTTCTCTCCACCACAGCCTTGGCCAAGGCCAGTCACTGCAGCCAACTCAGATCCAAGAGGAGGAGAATTAGGCTCCACCTCTGGACCTGAGGAGCAGCTTTTGTGCACTTTGGAGAGGAATTGGTGGTGGTCACAGATGGGATGGGTTTGAGGTCTCTGGGATCTGCAGAAGCTGGATTTTACTTGGGGCTGCCAGTGTAGGTGTGGAAAGAGGGACATCCGCTTTCTTGGAGAGGGTCTCACCCTTCTCAGCTCCTGGGAGCTTCTGACCTAACTGTGATTGTTCTCCCCTCCCTTCTAGTTGGGTAGACTCACTGTCCACCCTTTCTCCAGCTGAGCATCAATGTCACCCCAGCTACCCCTCTCTTCTGAACTGCCTTCTTGAGGACACACAGCCTCCTTTCTCTTCCCCAAACCCACAGAGCTCTATGCCTCATCTTGGCCTTCGCACGTGCTGTTCGCCTGTCTAGAGCACTCTTCCCAAGACTTCTCATCATTCCCATCTAGATCTCAACTCAAAGGTCATAGTAGTCCCCAATTCATTTATTCCACAAATATTTATTGACCCACTATGTGCCAGGCCCTGTTCTAGGCACTAGGGACAGAGCAGTAAGCAAGAGTCTGCACTCGTGGATCTGACACTCTAGACTGGGAGATAGAGAACCTGTAAACAAATGTATAAAACATATAATAAGTGCTCCAGCAGTAAGTGTTATCACTAAAGGAAGGAGGCTCAGAAGTTGCTGTGGTAGGTGTGGTTGCAATTTCAAATAGAGAATCCAGAGATGATATTTGACCAGAGAACTGAGGAGGGGAGGAAGGGAGCCTGTAGATACCTGAGGAAAGAGCATTTCAGGCAGAGGAGAAAGCAAGTACAAAGGCCCTGTGGCAGGAGCATGCCGGGTGTGTTTGAGAAACAGCACCCACTGCCTGGAGAGTTGGGGGTGGGAGTGGGGAAGACTGGAACAGGAAGTTTCCTGGCTTCCAAATCAGACCTTTCCAGGAATCTCCTTTCCCTGAATCTGGGAGCTCGTGGTCTTAAACTTTTAGGTCCCTGGGGGAGGGAGGGAGGAGATAGGAGACAGGGACTTGGGAAAGTTTTGTTTTATTTTGTTTTGTTTTTTAAGGCTTTGGGATTACACCACCCTCCACCCCCCATACACACACACAAACTGGTAAAGTATGCAAACAACAACAAAAAATGAGGTCTGATATTTCCAAATAAGGACATTAAAAAAAAAAACTGCTAAACTAAAAGCATTGCTGTCAACCACAATGGCTTTCAAAGTTGTTTGACTGTGAGAAAGTCTGTTTCTATCACAACCCAGGATGCACACACACTCACAAAAAGTTTCCTGAAATAATATTACTGGTTGCCTGAAATGATCTCTGATACTCTGACCTTTTCTCTTCTCTTGTCCTTTATTTCATTTTTTTTTTAAATGCTGGTCATGACCTTTTAAGTTGATCTCATGAACCACTAAGTCACTGCTCATGGTTTGCAAAGCTCTAATCTACACGTAACAAAGGCTGTTTTAACAATAGGGAAGAATAGGAAGATTGTAGCCACAGGATGTTCCTTTAAACTAGATACATTTTACTTGATGGAAAATGCCATACATTTGCTTTAAAAAAAATTCTGCTGCTGACAGTTAGGCACAAGTGGGAGAGCTCTGTTTTGTGGGATTAGTTTCTTTCCTTCATTCACTCTTTCAACAAATATGTGTCAGGTGCTTGGGGGTCAACAGCAGTAGTGGGCTGAGGCCAGCTTATACTGTTTCAGAACAGCAATTGTTAAATTTTTCAGGAATTTTTTTGAACTGGTTGAAATCACACTGGTAGCTTGAAATCAACCATGATGGGAGATTTACACCACAGAAATCAACAAACACTGTAAATTAGTTGTTCCCAAATCCACCTCCATAGGTGGTTGTTAAACACTTACCAGCAAACTATAGGTCAGCAGTGACCAAAACCTGGTCCGTGGCCTCACAGACTTTATGTTCTGAAGTGAAGGGGTCGGGGAGTGGCACTCACTACTGAAGTAATCACAAAAATAAATGTAAATAGGATAAAACCTATGAAGGAAAAGTATAGGGATCCATGAAAGCATATAACAGAGAGGGCTCTAAGAAGTCCTCCCTGGGGACTTGAAATTTGAGCAGAGACTTGAAGGATGAGGGGATTTAATTAGATAAAGAGTTCAGAGAAGAGGGAGGTGGGGCACGATGGCAGCATAGGGAGGTGTGGAATTTATTTAGTCCCCTAAAGCAACTAGTAAATAGCCAGGAAAAAACTAGAAAATAATCTGTAACAACTGATGCGGGGACATCTGTGACCAGATAACATCGCACACCAGCCAGAAATGGGTGGAACGGCTGAGATTGCAGCACAGAACTGTAAGTAAAGTTCCCCAGACTGTGGAGCTGGTGCCCCTCCTCCACTAGCATGGCAGGCTGAGTTGCAAAACTTTGCTGTGGGAAAAAGACGCAGTCACTGCTGGGAGCAAGGAAATGTAGCTCAACCAAGCTCGAATTGTAGTTTTAATTAACAAATTTGGACTACTAAATACATGCTAAGAGCATAGATAAACCCGGAGCAAGTAGGAAAGGAACCCAGAAGTTTATCCTGGCAGATAGGAGGAAGAGCTGACTGAAAAAAACATATTAATAAATAAAAACAGAGCATTTTAGAGTCCACTGAGCTCAGGATACTGGAAAAGGGCTGTGTTCCAAGAAAAGGGGCACACAGAACTGGGTACAAACCCCGATTCTTGCCTGGTGAACTGGAGGGCTAGGGGCTGGCTCTGAAAAGGGGACTTCTTGCTTTTTCCCTTTTTTCTCTCTCTCTTTCTAAGTAGCTCATTAGAGAAAGCGCCAGGCATTTCAATTGTCAGCACTGACCCAGGCAAGGGTAGAGTTAAGATAGTCAAAGATTCAAAGGAAAACCTCAAGTGTAGGAGACAATTCCCAAAGAACTTATCTTCCCTAAGAAAAGGGGGGGCAGGGCCCAGCTCAAGTGGTGGCCCTCCTTCAGAGAACTCAGACCCAGGGCCTGCACTGGGGTGGGGACAGTAAACGTCCTAACCTTGGCTTCTGACACCCTCAGTCTCTGGTCAGAACAGGGTCCACTGAGAATTAAATACACCACACCTCTTTATACCAGTGGGGAGCTGCTGGCTGACAAGTGCCACCTGCTGGGCGGGATAGGGAAAGCACAGAGTCTAGGGGCCTCACAAGAAAGTCTGACAACCTGCTGGGTCTCACCCTCACCGAAACCTGCACTGAATACAGCCTCCTCCTGAGACCTGGGCCTGTCTGGTCTGGGAAATCTGATTGGGGTAATCAAGGAAACCAGATGCCTAGACAACAAACTATTACAAATCACACTAGAAAAAACCAAGATATGGCCCAGTCAAAGAAACAAATTTACACTTCAACTGAGATACAGGAATTGAAACAACTAATTATGAATCAAACAAATCTCCTAAATCAACTCAAAAATCATAATTACCATCTGGATCTTTAGAGAGAAAGTTTGCCTACCCTTGCTCTACAGTACACCAAGGAAGCTCTGATATTTCGATGTAGTATAGGTTGCCTTTGGGTCCATACAGCTATCAACCAACCAAGAAAACCATTAGAACGATTCTTAGCCCCTTGAGCTCAAACACTACATACAGACTCTCTCTTAGTGGACACATATCAATAAGTTTGGCCTGACCCAACTTTATTTTCTTCCGCCTTGATCCCACAAAGATCCATTCCCACACAACTTTCTCAATGTTCTGTTGATACAAATTGAGAAACAGAAATTGCCAGTTATTCTGGTAAGCATTGCACCTCGTGGCGGACCGTACTTTGTGTCTCGCCCTTCGGGGCCTGCTGTGACTTGAGTGTAGTTATAGGTATAGAAGCAAGCAGAGGAGGTGAGGGTAGGTCCTGAGGCAGATCTGCAGTGTCCTAACTTTAACAAAAGTGACCTGTGAGGCTGGAAGTTCAATGTGTGTTGTAATTCAGTCACCCACAGGATTAGACTTGTGGTTGGTCTTCAGAAATCTCAGCTCTGTGACTAGAGTAGATAAGAGGTTCTTTCAGGACAGTTGTACAAGCTTTCAGGTCCCTTATGCAGACCTTGTGCTGGCAATTTAAAACTCTGACTCACATTTTCTTTTTCCAGAAATTTTAGAAGCAACCAACTAACCCCATCACTTTCCTCATTTGCACTAAAATGTTCTGTGTAAGCAAATACTCTGTCACCCAGAGCCTTGCCTTCTATAGGAG
The DNA here is from genome assembly GCF_015220235.1 of Choloepus didactylus. Classification (NCBI taxonomy): domain Eukaryota; kingdom Metazoa; phylum Chordata; class Mammalia; order Pilosa; family Megalonychidae; genus Choloepus; species Choloepus didactylus. Next base: position 19,803,206 of record NC_051333.1, read on the forward strand.
TTTGTTACAGGTGTCTAGAGGTGATAGTTTGAGTAACCATTTTCCTGCTGCATGCCACGAATTCCCAGGGCCCCCTTCACCACTGGAAACAGGATCATTAATGCCTTTAAATCTAATCAGAGCAGAGAACCAGTCCCAGAAAACCCAGAATCTAATCCAAGAACTCATCCTCAAGATCCTGCTCCTCGGGAAGCACTCTTAGTACCAAATCCTGCATCAGTAAAACAGAACTACTAATATGCATAAACACACACACACACACACACACACACACACACACACACACAGGATTTGTTACAGGGATTTGATTTTACATAACAGTGTAAGCTGGTTAGGCAGTCTCCGCAAGGCTGTCATTTCCACGTTTGGTTGATGCTGGAACTTAAAATGCACAGGAGAAGCAGTGCAGAGAGGAAGACGGTTGTGAAGTGGGGGTGGGGGTTGGAACCCACAAGCTGGAGTCCACAGGGACGAACCCCATGTCAGTTTGTGCTGCCTCTGACCTTGGTGTTGTGGGTGTCCTCCCAGCGTCAGAGCACCTCATCACGGGGCTGGGCACACGCGCCTGGCCTGGGCTTTGGAGAGATGGAAGGAGTTCGGGGAAGGTGGGATGGTTGCAGCCCGGCCGTTGCCCTGTGGCAGGGAGATGAGCCAGCAGGTGAGTGACAACCAGTGTAAGCTACACAATGGCTGCTGCTTCCCTCCATCCACCAAATCTCCCACAAGAATGGCTCTTGAGGCCCACCCTAACCAGAAACGGGCAGGGAAAGGGGTTCTGGGAAGTGCAGGTGAGCCTGGCCAAGCCGATGCATCACCACGCAATCTTGCCAATCCCTACCTAAGCCTCCACCAGCAGGAGCCGGAGCGCATTGCTTTGCCGATCTCAGAAGCAGCACACCTCCCTGAAGCGAGTGTTGGGTTTCCCTCCCCAATGCCTGAAGGAAAGCACAATCTAATCCCATATGAGGACAGCAGATTCCTTCCAGTTAATGGGATTTGGCCCCAGGCCCTCCAAAACAAGAGCCTTGAAGTATTGTACTCGGGAACCTGGCTGTATTATGAGAGCCACTCCATTAGCTCTTGGCAAGAAAACTCTCCTCTGATGTGAGCATGGGGAGGAGGAGGCTCAGTTCAGACCACGGCACAACAGAAAAAGGTGTCTGAGGACGGATAGGGTTTGGGCAGCATATGAACCATCTTCTGGGAGCGTTGGAGAGAGGGCTGGTAGACAGACTTCTGGAAGTCTCCTCCAGCTCTGCAATTCAGAATTGCTGGGCCCTAGAGGTCACAACCTCCCCTGGGCTTAAGAGTCACCCTTTCTTTCAGTATTTGAATAAATATGGCTTGAGCATTCATCCCCTGACTTGGGGGTAGCACAGCACTCTCTCCACCATATCAACAAATTCCTGGGGGTTATTTTCTCTTATGGTATTGTGCCAGTTTGGATATATTATGTCCCCCAGAAAAGCCACGTTCTTTAACGCAATCTTGTAGAGGCAAATTTATTCATCTTTTGATTAGGGTGGAACCTTTGGATCAAGTGTTTCCATGGAGATGCGACTCACCCATCTGGGAGCGATACTTTTGATTAGATTATTTCCATGAAGACATGGCCCCACCCATTCAGAGTGGGTCTTGATTAGTTCACTGGAGTATTTAAGAGAGAAGCTAAGAGCTGACACAGATCCAGATGCTTGCTGATGCTGGGAGACACTTGGAGATGCAGACAGAAGGAAGTTTGGAGATGCTAAGCTAAGAGATGAAGCCCAGAGTTTGCCCTGGAGAAGCTGAGAGGACCCCCAGATACTTATAAAGAAATACCGTGGAAGAAAATGCAAGGATGCACAGGAGCTGAGAGAGAGGAGAGAAGACAGAAGTCCAGAGACATTCTGGAGAAAGCCATTTTTAAAAAATATTTTTTAAATTCAATTTTATTGAGATATATTCACGTACCATACAGTCATCTCCAGTGTACAATCAGTTGTTCACAGCACCATTACATAGTTGTGCATTCATCACCACATTCAATTTTTGAACATTTTCATTATTTTTGAATAAGAATAAAAGTTACAGTGGAAAAAAACACCCAAAACATCCCAACCCCCCTCCCTATTATTCATTTACTTTTTGTCCTCATTTTTCTATTCATCTATCTATACACTGTATAAAGGGAGTAGGAGCCACAAAGTTTTCATAATCACACAGTCACACAGTATAAGCTACATAGTTATTCAATTGTCTTCAAGAACCAAGGCAATTAGGTTACAGTCCAACAGTTTCAGGTATTTCTTTCTAGCTAGTCCAATACACTAAAAACTAAAAAGGGGTATCTATATAATGCATAAGAGTAACCTCCAGAATGACCTCTTGGCTCTATTTGAGATCTCTCAGCCACTGAAACTTTATTTTGTTTCATTTCTCTTCTCACTTTTGGTCCAAGAAGATTTTCTCAATCCCTCAATGCCAGGGCCAAGCTCATCACCATGAGCCATGTCCCATGTTGCCAGGGAGATTTACACCCCTGGGAGTCACATCCCACGTAGTGGGGAGAGCAGTGAGTTTACCTGCAGAGTTGGTTTGGGGGCGGGGGGGTCACATCTGAGCAACAAAGAGGTTCTCCAGGGGTGACTCCCAGGCACCATTTTAAGTAGGCTTAGCCTCTCCCTTGTAGTAACAAACTTCATAAGGGTAAGCCCCAAGGTCAAGGGCTTGGCCTTCTAGTTTGGTAGCCCCCAATGCTTGTGAGAATATCATTAATTCCCTAGGTGGGAAAATTTAATATTTCCACATTTTCCCACAGTCCTTCAAAGGGCTTTGCAAGTACATCTTCATCTGGAGAAAGCCACTTTGAAAAACAACTTGGGAGCAAGTGACCAGCAGACACCAACCACGTGATTTCCCAGCTGACAGAGGCGCTCCGGACGCCATTGGCCATTCTTCAGTGATGGTATCCTCTCCTCTTTTTCATACCTTAATATGGACACTTTTATGGCCTTAGAACTGTAAACTTGTAACCTAATAAACCCACTTTATAAAAGCCAATCCGTTTCTGGTATTTCACGTAGCGGCAGCATTAGCAAACCAGGGTGGCAATGGGTTCAGCAAAAAGTCTGTTTCCCAGCTTCCTTTGAAGACAGAGGTGGCCTGTCAGAAGTAAGCAGAAGTCTTTAGGAGGGGATCCTGGGAAGGCTCTTTAAAAGGAAGCAGATCATCTAGAGGTGCCTTTTCTTCCCCCCACCTTTTTCTTTTCCAACTTTTTTTTTTCTTCCTGGAATGTGGGCATGATGACTGAGGCTCCTGCAGCCATTTTGTGATCTTGAGGAGTAAAGCCACAGGCTAAGGGTGGCAGAGCAGCGAGTCAATAGGAGCCTGGTTCCTTAGATGAGATCCCCTGGCCTTGGACGGCATATATCAGAGTTCTTTTACATGAGAGAAAAATGAATTACCTTGTTTAAACCACTGTTGTTTCTGGCTTCTGTCTCCTGCAACCGAATGCAAATTCTGCATTCAGAATTCTTATTGTGTGAGATAATAAATGTGCTTTGTGGTAAGTCATGCTACTGTTCACAATATCGCAGTTCCCTCTGTACTGGAGGATTGTACTTTCCTGGACTATTAAATTAAATTTGTGGCCATGTGCTTTTCTTTGACCAATAAAACGTGAGCAGAAATGATGTGTTTCCCTTCCTGGCAGAGGCTATAAGAGCCAATGTGTGTCTCACGTCATGGTGTTTTCCTTCTGTCGTGGTAACCAGAAATGTTTCTGATGGTGGCAGCTCTGTCAGTTCCCAGCTGACCCACAATGGACATGTAATGAGTGAGAAGCAAACCTTGGTTGGTGTAAGCCTCTGAGACTTGGGGATTGTTTGTTGATTTAAACCTAAACTTTGATTTAGGGAATCAGGGCTAAGACGGCTAGGCTGAGACTCTGCAAATGATTCCAGGAATATGAGTGAGTTGACCCACCCCAATCAGAAGGCTTCACTGTACATGTCAACTTCAGAACCATGTTGCTCTGTCCATGACCCAGGGATCAGGAAGCCATTACCACCCAGCACTTAACTGCCTTTTCATTTTCAGTTTTGCTTTTTATTGAAAAATAACTCACATGGAGTAAGGTACACAACTCTTAAGTGTACCGCTTGGTCAGTTTTGCAAATATATACACATCCATGCAAGCTGCACCACTACATTTCAATCCTTCAAGAAAGTTCCCTCATGCCCCTTCACAGTCTACTACCCGTCCCAATCCCCACAGAGGCAGTGACTATTCTGACTTCTATCACCATCAATTAGTTTTGCTTATTCTAGAACTTCATGTAAATGGAATTACACAGTCTGTGCCCTTCTGTACCTGGCTTCTTTCACTCAGGATAATGCTTTTGAGAATCAGCCCTGTTGTGATGTGTATCAGCCATCCTTCCTTTTTATTGCTGAGTAGTGTTCATCACATGCACATTCCACTCCCCTGCTGGTAGGTATCTGGGTTATTTGCAATTTAGGACTATTACAATTATTGCTGCCATAAGCATTCATGTACAAGTCTTTGTGTGGACATGCAATTCCATTTATCTTGAAATTGAGTTGAATTGCTGGGTCATGTAAGTATGCATTTACCTTGTTTTTCAAACTTTGTTTGGAAATAATTTCAAACTTAGAAGACAGTTGCAAAAACAATACATACCCCATACAGAGAACTCCTACATGTCCCCACTCCCCGAGATACCCAGACCCACCAATTACAACATTTTGACACTTTTGCCGTATCATTCAATCTATCTATCTATTGAACTATCTATCTATCCATCCATCCATCCTTTTATCTATTTTCTGAACATTTGAGAGGCGGTTGCACAATTACCTTCTTGAACACAGTACTTCTATGTACATTTCCAACTAACAAAAATATTCTCTTATGTAATCACCTTAAGTATAGGTATGAAGTTCAGGAAATTCAATGCTATATTCCAATATTCCAATTTTTCTTATACTTCAATAATGTCTTTTTGGGCCTTTTCTCCATTTTTAGATCCCATCTAGTATTATGTGTTGCAATTATTGTCATTATCTCTTTAGTTTCTTTCTTTTTCCCTTCTAAATTGTGGAAACATAAGTCTTCTCATTCCAACCCCCCCCCAAGACTATCATTCACTTGCAGTACTCTCACCACCATCCATTGTTATAACTTTCCCTTCACCTTAATCAGAAACCCTACACTCATTTTCCTGTAAATTCCCATTGCCCCTGTCCCCCACCCCTGGTAACCTGTGCTTTACTTTCTGTTACTTTGAGTTTGCATATTCTCTGATATTTTCATTGTGGTTACCATGGGCCTTAAATTTAGCATCCTAAATCTACAACAATCTCATTTGCTTTGATCCTGACTTAACAACTTCAATAGCATACATGAACTATGCTCCTATACCCCTCACCCCCCCCACCTTTATGTAGTGCTTGTCACAAATTGCATATTTACATTATGAGTCTGAAACCATTGATTTAGCATTACATTTTATACATTTGCCTTTTAGATCCCACAGGAAGTAAAAAGTGGAGTTACAAATAGAAAATACCATAGTAATGGTATTTATATTTACCCATGTCATTGTCTTGAACGGATATCTATTTCTGCATGTTGCTTCAGTCAATTGTTTAGTTTCCTTTCCTTTCAACTTACAGAACTCCCTTTAGCATTTCTTGTAGGGCTGGTCTAGTGGTTATGAAGTCCCTCAGCTTTTGTTTGTCTGGGAATATCTTAATTCCTCCCTCATTTCTGAAAGACAGTTTTGCCACATATATTATTCTTAGTTGGCAATTATTTGCTTTCGATATTTTAAATATGTCTTCCCACTGGCTCCTGGCCGCCATAGTTCCTGATGAGAAATCGGCACTTCATCTTACTGAGGTTCTCTTGTCGTAATCTTATTGAGGTTCCCTTGTACACGACATGTTGCTTCTCTCTTGCGGCCTTCAGATTTCTCTATTTTTTGGCATTCAACAGTCTGATTATAATATGACACTGTGTGGGTCTATTTGGGTTTATCCTTGCTGGAGTTCATTGAGTGACTTGAATGTGTATATTCATGTCTTTTGTTAAATTTGGGAAGTTTCTAGCCATTATTTCTTTGACTATTTTCTCTGCCCCTTTCTCTCTTTCTTCACCTTCTGGGACTCCCACAATGCATATATTGTATGTTTGACGGTGTCCCACAGGTTCCTCATGTGGGAGACTGACCCGTCATGCTCTCCCTGCAACCAAGCAGACCCCCACTCAGAGCCCAGTACCCAGCTGGAGTGCGGTGGAACTGTTCTTTGGCTTTCACAGGATTTAGCTTTATGGCTTTCTTCTATTTATATCCAGCAGTACTGGTTTTCCATTCATGATTGTGCCTTTTAAAATAAATTTATTTAAGATTAAAGGGGAGTTGATCTTAAAACAAAAAAGTACAAGGGGATGACAATGTGGCAAAATGGTTTTCAAAATTTTAAAAAGCCACCTGCAGGATATAACTCATAGGGATGACTCTAGACCCGGCATCTTGGGATTGAGAACATCTTCTTGACAAAAAAGGGGAATGCGAAATGAAAAGAAATAAAGTTTCAGTGGCTGAGAGATTTCAAATGGAGTTGAGAGGTCACTCTGGTGGACATTCTTATGCGCTATATAGATAACACTTCCTAGGCTTTAATGTATTGGAATAGCTAGAAGTAAATACCTGAAACTACCAAACTCCAACCCAGTAGCCTTGACTCTTGAAGATGATTGTATAACAATGTAGATTACAAGGGGTGACAGTGTGATTGTGAAAACCTTGTGGATCACACTCCCCTTATCTAGTGTATGGATGGATGTGTAGAAAAATGGGGCAAAACTAAATGAAAAATAGGGTGAGACGGGGGGGATGATTTGGGTGTTCTTTTTTCTTTTTCTTTTTTATTCTTATTCTGATTCTTTCTGGTGTAAAGGAAATGTTAAAAAATAGATTGGGGTGATGAATTCACAACTATATGATGGTACTATGAACAGCTGATTGTACACCCTGGATGATTGTATGGTATGTGAATATATCTCAATAAAACTGAATTAAAAAAAACATCATCAAGTATACTCAATGAAATATTGATGTGGAATGTAATTGGAGCATGGTAGCTCAAAAACCCAATATAGGATAATCTACATGAAAAATAAAGTGACCTGCAGCACGAAATACATTTTGTATCATCATCCATTATACGTAGCCATATGAGATTGCTATTTTTGTAGGCCAAAAAAATATTTGAATAGTGACAATATCATATGGTTCAATTTAACAGATGTAATACATTATAGATATGTGCATGTGCATGTGTGTATATATATATGTAAAGATATTTATACACATATATACAGACAGATATACACACATATATGTAAAATACATTCCATGATTGGGCATCTATTCTGATTAGTAGGGGCAGGTGCCACTCAAAACATGTTTTTGTATCCCCCCCATATGTATATATTATATAACATATGTAAATCACATATAACATAAATGCATGTATATATATGGTCTTACACATTATTTGTGATGTGTTCTGACATTTTCTTTTCTATTTTCTCTCTTCTTTTTCCTTCGTTTTTCTCATGCTATTCAGAGCTCACTAAATTGATTTCCTAGTCCATGGATGGGCTGTGGCCTGAAGTTTGCGAAATACATCCTTATGCAACCACCTGTGAACAGGGTTTTGTCTGTTTGCTTTAGCTGAATCCTGAAACCTGAGCAGAGGTTCCCCGCCCGAGCCCTGCTCTGGCCTCCTCTGGCTGAGCCCCTCCCCATGGGCTGCGAAGTTCAAGGGCCTTTGGGATGTGCCCACCTGGAGCCTGTGCCCCTTTTGGACCACACTTCGGGTCCCCGTGACCCCAGATTCCCCACCCCATTGCTCGGAGCCCACTTCCAGGGCCTGCACAGCCTTCCCTTGTGCATGCACACCCCCAGCCTGGGGTGGCCCAAAAACGGTCATTCGTGGGTTGGGGAGTGTGGATGTGTAGGTAGGGTGTCCACACTCCTGGATGGGAGACCCCCTCATAGTGAGGGATGGAGCTGAGGCGGGAAGAGAAGGGGCCTCCATTTGTGCTGGCCCAGCCCCCTACAGTGTCAGGGGTGAGCTGCACTGGGTACAGGGCTCTGCGCGCGTAGACCAGCCTGGGGGGGTGGGTCTCAAACTGCCCCCAGGCACAATCCAGCCCTGCCCCTCCCTCTGGCCTGAGTCTCCCCACCCCCCACCTCCAGGCCGCAGTCCCCCTGCCTCACACCAGGCCAGCCTCTTTCTGCTCATCTCCTCCTTGACTTTTGAATCTTTGATGCCCTTATTTTACCCCTCAGCCCACCTGTTCCCAGTGCCCGCCCTTTTCTCCACTCCCCTGTTGCAAATGATCAGAGACCAGGGGCAAAGACCACAGTGCTTTACTTTTCGTCTGAACAGAATGGGTAACCCGCCAGGGCAGCCTTCGGGGGTGGGTCGGGGGCTTGGGGCTGCTCGGTCCCGGCCACGGTCCATCGTGTCTCCCCTCCCAGGCCGGGCTTCATCTGGGATCGCGCTCTGTGCTCTGTGAGGGCGGCGAGCAGGTGGGGGGCTCGGTCTTGGGGTGCCCATCGGGCCGTCGGCCCCCACTTCTGCCGGACTCACCTGCAATAATTCCGGCACAGCTGGGACCAATGCCTGCACTTGCCGCCTGTGGGTGAACGAAACCGTTCAGTCACAATTTACACCGTATCGATCACTGTGTGTGCCCCGAGTGCTGGGACAAGACCGATCGATCCCTGCCCCCCAAGAGGCTCAAAGGCAGCTCCAAAAACAAGTAAATGAGAAACTAACTCGGAACTGCTGGGGCAAGGGCCCCGAGGGAAGCTTCCCACATTCACACGTGGGCAAGCCCCTTGAAAACCCATACTACTTTGTGTATTAGTCACTGATTCAGCAAATATTTATCGTGCACCTACTAAGTGCCAGGCACTGGCAACACAGCCAGGATGAAGGAAGAAAAAAATTCCCGCCCTTCTAGAACTGACTTTCTATGGGGAAGACCAACAGTGAGAAAATTAATTATGGTAAAGTCTGGACAGTGATAATTCAGATGGTGATACCTGCTGCAAAGAAAACTAAAGCCAGGAAGGGGACAGGGAGGCCCAGGGGCCAGGGCCATGATCAGGGGTGCCTCACTGAGGAGCTGACATTTGAGCGATGACTTGAAAGAGGTGAGGGGGAGCCACGTGGCTACCTGAGGTGGGGGGTAGAGTGTTACTGGCAGAAGGTAACAGTGCAAAGGTCCCGAGACAAGAGGGCACAGATGGGCTCAAGGGACAGCAGGGAGACCAGAGTGAGTGAGGGGAGATCTTGGAAGCTGAAGAGGATGTCAGAAAACAGCAATCTTCCTGCCTCCAGGCTGCCCCTCTTGCCCCCACCCCTACCCCGCACCTCTCTGGCTTCTCCTCCTTCCCCCTGTGGCTGTCTCTGCCCCAGCCACCCTGGCTCCTCCTGCTTGGCTCCTTCCTGCCCCCGGGGCTTTGCACTTGTCCCTTCCTCTTCCTGGTTATTTATCATCTTTCGCATCATCAGGAACAGGATTCAGATTTCTCCTCTTCATAGGAAGCTCCCCTCCCTGCACTCAGGGTGGTCACTCTGCCTCACTTCCCCCAGGAAAGGGTCTTTTTCTGCACGCACCCTGCTCATTCATGTAGTGATTTGTGTTTGGCCATCTCCCCTCTGGATGTGAGCTCCTTGAGGCAGGGACCAGGCCCTCTCGTCACTGTGTCCCCGGCCCTGAGTGGGGGCCCACAGAGGTTAGCTCAGGGCCGATGTTCAGGCTCTGCCCCTCCCAGACAGTCCAGTCCGTCCTTGATTCTGATGTGTTGTGTGACCTTCAGCAAACTCCTTTTACTCTCTGAGCCTCAGTTTCCCCACTGGCCAGAGGATAGGGCCTGGCTCAGTAAACACAGGCTTATTTGTACTTATTGAGGCAACATTGCCACGCTCAGGCCTCAGTAACCCGTGTCTAGGGTTCTGTTTCCTACCTTAAGGCAAAAGAGGTGTGGCTGCACCCATTTTCCTGAGGAGGAAATCGGACAAGAGAGGTAAGGAAACTTGGAGTGGGTTAGACGCTTAACTGAGGGATGGTCAACTGGGGGCCCTTGCGTTTTATTTGACCCACAGTAGATTAAAAAAAAAAAAAAATAGTTTCTCTGCTTGTTATTCTCCGCTTGCCCCAGCACCACCACCACTCCCTTCACCAGCATGCAAAGGGTCCCGGGGGTCTGACCCGACAGGCCACGTCCCCCAGGACCCTCACCTTCTGGTTTAGAATGGCAGGGAGGCACCGGCAGGACATGGGAGGGCAGAAGGCGAGACGGGGCGGGTCCTTGATCCCTCCTACCCGAGCTCCCTCCCAGCTGGGTGGCAGAGGCTGCAATCCACCCCTTCCTACAGCGCCATCTCTCACCAGGCCCTGCCTGGTGGGGTGACAACAGCTCCCCTTTGTTGCTTGCCCTAGAGTGCTGTACCATTCCCATTACCCTGCCCAGCCCTCTGCCAATTAACCCTTTGAGTGTCCATCTGTCACCTGCCAAGACCCAGACTGATTCTGCTGCCAACTTCTCAACACAAGCAGAACTGACAGCAACATTAAGCTCTCGAAAGACCAGCTACTCTGGCAGCTCCAGGCCCTCTTGCTTGCCTGGCTGAGGGGCTGGGGGCTCCCTCTAGATGAGGCTCTGATGCCCAGTCACCTTCTCCCACAGGTCTCATCTACTCCTTTAGGTTCCCAGCCACATCTGTGGGCCGCGAGCTTGTAACCCCTGATGTGGTATGCGGATGGCTGAAAAGGCCCCAATTAGTCACCTCTTGCTGTTAGTACCCGGGACCCTTGCAATGTGACTTTGCATCTCCTCCCATCAAGAATGGAGTCTATTTCCTGACCCTTTGAATGTGGTCTTGGCCTTGTGACTTGTTTGGACCAATAGAAAGTGGCAGAGGTGACAGTGGCAGGTTCTGAGCCTCGGCCTCCGGAAGCCTTGCACACCTTCAGTCTCTCACACAGACCCCTGCCACCACCAGACGAACAAGCCCAGGCTAGGTTTTATGGAAGGATAAGACCACGGCCTGGGAGAATCAAGGGGCCCTTCGAAACTGAGCTCCCTGCCAACCCACGACTGACCTCAGACACGTGGGACCTGAAGAACCACCCAGCAGAGCCCAACCTGAATTTCCAAATCGCAGAATCAAGAGCTTAATAGATGGCTGGCTTTGTAAGCCACTGTGCTTTGGGCTGGTTTGTACGCAGTGGTGGTTTAAACCCATCTTGCCCGGGGGCCTTCAGAACTTGACCCTCAGTTAAGACCTCCCCTTCCCCAGTCTCGGTGCCCCTCCCACCCAGCCCCAATTCTTACTGGTGAGGATGACAATGCCCATAATGAAGAGCACGGCCGCCACCAACAGCCCCCGTTTCCGGAGGGTGTCCTCGTCTGCAGAGAGAAAAATGGAGGGGCACGGTGAGAGGCGCCCCCACCCTTCCTTCCTCCCACATCCTCGCCAGGGTAACGTACCATAGAAGAAGGGGTTGTCCGTATCCTCACCTGACCCTGGACAAAACAGACAGAGTCAAAATTCAGCAAAGGTTAGTGGAGTAGACAACTGGCATAGACAGGTGAAGGGGACACCAGGGTCTCAGACTTGGGACACCGAGAACAAAACCCTAAGTCCTCACGGTGGTGCACCAGCTGGGTCACCTCTCGGACCTCATCTCCTCCACCCTCCCTGTCACTCCCTGGCTCCAGCCCCACTGGCCTCCCTGCTCATGAACACTCCAGCGGCCTTCTCACCCCCTCCCCAGGCTCCTCCCTCACCTCCTTCTCAATCAGATACTCCCAGTCACTCTCTAGCCCCAGAGAGTTTTCTTTTTCTAGATAGCAACTCCAAATTACCTGATATACAATGATCATGTTTATTACTTATTGTCTCTCCCCCCCATCTAAAATGTAGGTCCCGTGGAGGCAGAGATTTTCCTCTGTCTGGTCCACTGCTATATTCCCAGCATATATACAGCCTGGCACACAGTAAGTGCTCAATGAGTATTTGTTAAATGAATGAATGAAGGAATGAATGAATGAACTCTCTATGGGACCCATGGGCAGATCACTTTCATTTGTTCTTTTGGGGTCAACTAGGCAGGGAGTGCAGTCTATGACCATGAGAGGAAGAATCCAGATGGCCCAGAAACGGAGCTTTCAGCTGACCCACAGGTGACCTCGGTTGCCCAAATAAGTCTAGCTGAGACCAGAAGTACTGCCCAGGTGAGCCCAGCTGAAATTGCAGAATTGCAGAATTGAGAGCTAAATAACTGGTTGTCCTTTTATGCCTTTCCCTGGTGGGGTGTGTGGGTGCAGCCTTTCCTTATTCACTCACTCATCCATTCAGACATTTGTTGCTTCCCTATCCTGTGTCTGGTTGTCTGCCAGGCTTAAATTCATTTATTCACCCAACTCATTTACTGAGGATCCACTCCACGCCAAGCATTTTTCTTGGTTCTGGAAATGCACAGTGAATAGGGCATAACCTGTTCTCAGTCTGGGAAAAAAGTTACTGACCAGCCGGCTTGTGGGGTTGGGGGTCCATCCTGATGTCTTTGCCTGTGGATAGTCTCTCGGGCAGGGTGGTGCCTTTGGTGGGATTGATCCGAAGATGGTGGGCAGCAGGAGGGATCCGTGGAGGCAGAAACAAGGGGCATCAGTGGAAGAAACTCCATTCTCCCTACATATCCAGTGTCCAGGGCACAGTGTGTCCCCCAACTCCCATCCCAGAGGCAGCAAGTAATGGCAGGTATTGAAATATGGAAATAAACCTGTACCTGCTGGTTAAGATCAGCCACCCCACCCCCCGAGGGCCCCGGTCCCTCCTTTAGGACCTCATAGACCACCCCTTAGTTCAGGAATAGCTGGCATCGGGGCACCAGCCCAACCATGCAACCTGGAGATATTTGCAAACATTTTGAGTATCACCACTGGCCCCAGATCAAAAATACCAGAGGGTTCCTTTAAAAAAAAAAAAAATCAATGCCCCAAAGAAAAGACCTGCCTATGTCACTGAGAAGTGTCCCCAACAAAAGGGCCACCCCTGTTGGATGCCCCAGTGTGAAGCCAGCAGGAGAAGTGGCCCCATGAACCCTGAGCTCCCTGGGCCTCTCTCAGCACCTCCTCCCCTGAACGTGAACTGACAGTCGAGGATTATGAGATGTTGGGAAAAGGCCTCGCCCAGAGGAAGGTACAAGCAAGGCCAATGGCAGGGACAACGGTGCCAACTCCACAGAGAATGGAAAGGACAGCCATGAGGTGTAAGGTAGGTCCAAATCCTGGTTCTGCCACTTTGGGCTGTGTGACCTAGGTCAAGCTGGATAACCTCTCTGGGCCTCAATGCCTTCCCCGTAATGGGGTAATGACAGTTCCCACCACATAGGGTGGCCGTGAGGATTAAAGTCAGCAGCCATTGTTGGTGTATTGTCTGCTTGTTACTCCTCCCTTCTGGGAACAGCTCCCCCTTTCTTTGGGGGGACTGCTCCCCCTTCCCCAGTCTAGATGGTTCCAAGAGCAGCTCCAGTTGTAACCCAGGCCACAAAGGGGAGCATGTGGCCCCAATCCACCCAATCTGAGTAAAATCTGAAAGGCCCCTGGGACCTTTCAAATCCCAAGTAGGGATTTTGAGTGGTGAAGTTGGAAGGGGCCATTTCCCCACCAGGTGGAAGAGAAGCCAGCACAAAAGAAGCAAAGACGAAGGGAGGAGAGAGGCTCCAGGGCCTTTCGTGCCCAGATTCTGGGCAACCCTGAGGCTCAGCTGTGCCTTTTACCCCTCAGCTCTATAACCCCCTTGGCTCAACCAAGATCCAGTTTATTTGAAACATAGAATAGCTCTGGTCAGCAAGGACTTGGCATAAACAAATTAGGAGATGTGAAAAGGCTTTGTCAATTGGGAAGTGTGGACATAGCTGCTCCCTGCTCCCCATTGGGCACTTTTGTGCAAAATAGAAAAAGTAGCCTCTTCATGACATTTTATTTCCATCTGTTGGAAGATTGTCTTAGTAGATTCTGGAAGAATGAGATGCTTTACTGCCGTCACAGGAAAATTGTTGTAACAAATATAAAAATCCACAAGGGGAACCTATGAGTCTACAAGAGCAACCTGGAGGTGGCACTCTTGTGCAGTGCCCAGCCTGTACAACGGTGCAAGCCTGGAAGTATGGGAGTGGGGCTGCCTCCAAGCCTCACAAAGGCCACCTGGTGGGCATTAGAGACCACCTGCTGCCTTCATCTCTGCTCACCCCCTTTCCCACTCCTTCTGGTAATATTATCTCACTTAACTGGAGGAGAACCACCTCTTCCTTTGCTCTGGGTCTGGGTGGAAGGCTCACCCCCTTCTCCAGCCCTGAGGCATGAAACTCAGGGCTAGCCAATTAGAACAGTCCATTCCCCAGGCTCCCATTGGTTCAGATATGGGCACATGACCCACAGCTGGACCAATGAGAGTCAATTCTAGGCCTTGGGCTAGAGATTATGGGAAAGAGATGTCTAGCTGCTGGGTTTGGGACCTAAACTTAGAACTTTGGGGCTACCTTTACTGCCAAGAGGGGAAAAGCCCCCTGAGAACGAAGACAACAGAAGCAAGAGAGGGAGCAAGTCAGTCATGACAATGTTTGAGCCCCATGATCCAGCCATGCCTGAAACTGAATACCTCCGGACTTGACAGAACTTGTATCACCAATAAATTTTTTTCTTCTGAGTTGGGTTTTCTGTCCTTTGCAACTGAAAAATCCCCCCTCAAACATCAAGAAGGCAAACACAACGGGAAACACCCACAACCACATTTCCCAGTCCCAGCCCTGTGAGAGCACCCGAACAAAGGAGGGTCCCCAAGTCTATTGAGTGTGGGAAACACTGCACAACAGATGCCCCCTGGTGGACATGATCATGCAAATTAGCTTTTTCAAGCCTCTGAGAAGTCCTGCTGTAGAGAAACATATTTAACATCAACTCAGAGTTTACTGAACACCTTTGACCTCAAAGCACTTTTTTTTTGGAGACTGTATTAACAATTCCCAAAACAGGTGCTCTGAGAAACGCACTTGGGGAAATGCTGACCTAGATAGAGAATTAAACAAAAACCATATGTCGCAGTTCTCAGTGCCAAGCTCTACCTTCCACATCCGTCCTTGGATCTGTTGTTAGACGCACATCCGTCCCCATTGGTTGCTGGGTTTGGGTCTTGTTCTGGTTCTGTGTTGTTTCCACTTAGGACAGAAGAGTGAGAATGGTGCATAAGAATCAAACGAATTAGGGAAATGCAGAGCATAGAGCAGCAAGGGATCCTCTCCCTCCATCAGTCTGGCAAAAATCAAAGATGTTGCTATACCAAGGGTCACTTTGGGGATTTGAAAGAGAAATTCTCTTTCCCACACCGCAGGGAGAAGGGGAAAATGGTGCAGCCACGTGAGAGGACAACTTTTTTTTATGAGTTCAATTTTAAAAATTAGATTCAACAGTCATGTAATTACTCTGCCCAGTTGCTCTAGAAGTTTCTAAACACTTACTCTCTACTTCTGAACTTATCTTACTGCAGACCAGAGAACAATTTGTGGACAAACTTTGCATTTGCTTAAAATGCACCATGTGGGATGGTCCTTGTGATGGT
The DNA here is from genome assembly GCF_015220235.1 of Choloepus didactylus. Taxonomy (NCBI): domain Eukaryota; kingdom Metazoa; phylum Chordata; class Mammalia; order Pilosa; family Megalonychidae; genus Choloepus; species Choloepus didactylus. Next base: position 19,818,920 of record NC_051333.1, read on the forward strand.
AGGAGGTCACTGGGGAGGAAGCAGTCCCATAACTGCCCTCCGACTTGTGAGTTTCTGGGGGCCATGAGCAAGAGTTAACAAAAAGCAGATCCTCAAGCCAGCGAGAACTTAGTACAAGGTAGCTCTGAGGAGGACACTTAACAATAGTCTGCGTTCTGCTGGGGGGGGCGCTGGATGCACTTTGACTCTGTGTGAGAAGGTAACTTCTGAGACAAATTGAAATGTGTATGTTCTGTGCCCCTTCGTGTTGTGGGTAAAACCCAGCTCCGGGGCCAGATAGAGGGCTGGGCTCAAATCCTCATCTGTAAAGTGGGGCTGACGGTAGTTTCCAGCTCACAGCGTTCCCATGAGATGTGAGTTAACGCAGGTGAAATGGGAACCACCCTGGCCCCTAATAAGTGCTGGACACACATCTGCCCCAGGAGGAAGGGGAGCGGCGGCTTGCTGTGCAGGGGCAGCAGGGACACCCCTCCAGAGGAGCAACTACGGGAGCTGTGGGCCGGCCCCCGGGCAGCAGAGCAAAAGAACACAGCGGGGCTGCACGAGGGCCTATGAGAAGAGCTCCCGAACATATTACTGAGCGGGAAAAAAACAAAAAGCAAGTTGCAGAATAACAACCATGTGTTATTCTTCAGCTCGTGCAAACACATTACAGTCAGCATGCTTTCTGCAGGCAATATACATATATAATGATATATAGTATCATATATATAGTAATATATGTATACTATAATGATATATATAGTATCATTTATGTATAATGGTATATATACTATAATGATATATATAGTATCATCGGGAAACTGTCCCATGATAACAGTGGAGACCTCTCAGAGACAGGAGAGAACAGGATGGGGACAGTGGATAAAGTGATATAGTTTCATCTACAATATTTTTATTATTTCCAAGAGAATGTGTTTCTGTACAAATACTAACTGAACATACTGGGGTGCACTGTCTGAATCATGTAATACTCTAGGAAAAAGTTCAAAAAGAATTTGAAAATTCAAAAAAAGAAAAAAAAAAACATAAAGACAGAAAAGGAAGAAATGAATGTGGTTGCCAAACAAGGAAGTTACGGCGTGTCGGCAGTTCTGTTCCTTGAACTGAGTGGTGGTTACACAGGGGTTCAGTTCAGAATAATTTGCAAAACTGTACATTAATGGTTTTTATGCTTTTCTAAATGTGTGTTAGATTTTACAATTTCAAATGATTTTGTTTTTAAAAGAATTGAATGGAGTTGGTTGACATCCCCGCCATGGGTAACCAAGGCCCCAGAGTGTCAGAGGAAGAGGGGGCACTGCACCTGGGCTGGGTCCCCCTGCCCACCCCAGCCCTTGCCCCACTCACCAGCAGCCTCCGGGGTTGGAATCTGAGGGGTGGACGGGAGGTCAGGGTGGACAGCGTCTGGAGTCCAGCGCCGGGGGTCAGGGAGAGAAGAGAGAGAGTGAAGATGGAGGGGAGGTTCCACAGAACCTCTATAGCAAGCAAATGCAAGTTTGATGTGATGGAAATGAGTGCATTAATCCAGCCATTTGCTAACTGTCCCAATAGGGTGCCAGTATCTCCCCTGCCTCAGTACCCCACCTCCCACAGATGCCCACCCCCTACTCAGCATCCCCCCCACCTCTGATCAGAGCCCCCTGAACTTGCTGTGGGAAACCATCCTCACCTGACTCTCAGACCACTTCCTCCACTGGGGCTGGCGCCAGCCCTTCTGAAAGTGGAACCTGAGGCCCAGGCCAGGCCAATCAGGACTTGCTGTGCCTGTGGCCACAATGACTGGCTCAGGGTGGGCATGTGACCTGAGTCAGGCCCATGACTCAATTCTGGAGTCTTTGCTGGAAGAGGAAAGGAGATATTCTCTTTCCTCTGTACTCTTAGCTGTCAGGAGGGAAGCCCTGAGCCTCTGGGAGCCATCTATGGCCCTGTAAGGGGAGAATCTGAGAATGAAGCCAATACAAAGAGAACAGAGATACGGAGCCAGGGTCCGGAGAGCATCCTTTGAGCACCTAGATCCAGCTGTACCTGAATGGACCTTTCAGTTACATAAGTCCACAAATTCCTCTGCTTGGCCAAGTCAGTTTGAGGTTTTTTTTTTTCTTTGTTCCCAGAAGCAACAGGATCGTGACAGACCCACTCTTTTTCCTCACCTGGGGCTTGAGTCGAGGTGTGACTATCCACAGTGTTTGGCTCCTTTGGAGGAGGAGAGCTTGTCTCCTCCAATGTCTGTCCTGGGGAATCAAGGGTGAGAAGTCACAGGGGGCCTCTGCTCTCCCCTCTCTTACCAACACCTCCACATGCCCTCCCTTCTGAACCCTTAGCGGTAAACTCAGGAGGTCCTGTCCGCTGGGGGTGCCATTTGACATTGGCTGGGTCCGGGGAGTGTTTTAAGCAACGTGATGCCTCAGCACCCCTCCCCTTCCCACCCCAGTTGTAAAAATTTCATGGAAGGGGACAGGCAGTTAAGTCTAGTGACACAGGTTTCAAATTTGGCTCCCAACAATTCCTTGCTGTGTGACCTGGAGCAAGTGAACTCCCCTCTCTGGGCTGCAGTTGCCTCATTGGCAAAGTGGGGATAATGATCACATGTAAGTCACAGAGAGCAAAATGAGATAGAAAAGGGAAAGGATCCCCCCACTGCTTAGCACCTATGCAGCCCTGGATGCACACACAGCCCTCACCCTGGCCCAGCCTCCATCCTCTCCCACCCGGACATAGCTCCTCCCTGGTCTCCCTGCTCCTGCCCCCCACCCCACCTCACACCCCACCATACACACAGCCACAGGGAGCCTGGGAACACCTGGGTCAGATCAGGGCCCTCCTGGCGGAGCCCTCCCCTGGCTCTACCTGACTCCAGGTAAAAGCAGAGTGCTCACGTGGCCTGCAAGTCCCCCTCCATCTTGTCCCTAGCACCTCTGCCTTCTCCTCTTCCCACTCTGTCCTTGCCCACTCCCACCCCCCAGCCACCTGGGCTGCCTGCTAGCTGTTCCTCAGACTCATCAGACACTTGCCCACCGCAGGGCCCTTGCACCAGCCATTGCCTCTGCCTGGAACACTCTTTCCCCAGAATACTGCACGGCTCACTCACTCCCTCATCTCTTTCAAGTGTTTGCCCAAATGTCACCTCCTCAGTGAGGCCCTCCCTGACCATCCTAGCTAAATAATCCTCATAATCTACCTCTGTTTTTCTCCACAGCACTTACTGCCTTCAAGCACACTGTAAAATTTACTAATTGATTGTTTATAGTCTGGCTTTTCCTCCACGAAGGCAGGAATTTCTGCAGCTTTGTTCACTGCTGTCTCCCCAAGTCTGTAGAAAAGGGTTTGGCACACAGTAGGTGTGTTCTCATTATCAAAGAGAAATGGGGGCAGCTTCAGGGCAGCAAATGCTCTGGGTCTGAGGGCAGCAGGACAGATGTCATCCCAGCCCTCTGCCCGCTAGCTTCTGGCCCAGGGCACTCGCTCTGAGCCTGCTTCCTCCTCCGTAAATAGGCGTGACACTATCTATAATAGAGTCTAGCTGGAGCTGAAATGAGATAACACATGCAGCACCTGCTGCGTAGCCAGCAAATGCCCACCAGTTACCGTCCTCGGGACATGCTTCCCAGGCAGGGCTGAGACGTCTTGGACTCTTTGGACTGGCCCCAGATTACCTCCCTCTGACCAACTGTGCATTGCCTAGGGAAACGGGGAGCTGCTTTGCTGGAAGTCCGGGTTTCCTGGCTGCCAAGTAGAAAACTGAAACCAATCTTCCCGCCAAATCAAACTCAGGGAGTTCTTGGAGGCAAAAGAGAGGATGCTCTGCAGGACATGCTCTGGCTGGACTCATTAGGAGCAGCCACCCAGATCTGACGTGTCCAAGGAGAATGGAGCCCCCACCCCTGCAGAGGGATCCCGATTTCCTGGTGCCAGGTCAGCAGGGGGGATGAAGATACAAGATAGAGGCCCCAAACTCACTCAGGCAGGGCTGGGAGCTCTCGGGACAGGGTGGAGACAAGGGCTGGGCCTTACCTCGGGCGGGGAGAACCAGGCCAAGGATGGTGAGGAGACACAGGCAACCAGATGGCGACATCTGCGGAGGAGCCAGAGCCAGGGTCAGCCATGAGGCCAGCAGGGCAGGCCCCGGGCCAGCCCCCGGGGTTGCCGGTAGCCCCATTCCCTCCCAGAGCAACCACCCCTGGCTTCAAGGACCCCCTGCCAGGGCTGACAGCTGGCTCAGGGGGCTAGCTCTGCAGTACGGGGTCTCCAGCTGCCACCCCCTTCTTCCCTCTTAAGGTCCCCAAAGGAAACAAGAAGGATCAGACCAAACTGGCTTCTCGGCAGCAGCGACCACACAGAGCCACTCGGCTGCAAAAACGCACCCCCTGCTCCCCGCCCTGGCCCCCACCCCTAGCCCAGCCTGACAGTTAAAGGAGCAGGAAGGGGGCAGAATGAGGTCCATCAGGGGGCCTGGTTTCTCCCTCTGGGGCTGTCCCCAGAGCGAGGAGCCAGCGAAGAGGAAGAAAGAAGAAGAGTGAGTAATGTGCTCCTGACCTTAGAGGAAAAAGTAAGTTGGTGTTAGGCGCCGGGGTGCTGCAGGGAGGACAGAAGAGGATGCAGGGTAGACCTGGGAGGGACCGGTCCCAGAGTAATAGAGGACAGCTGGGGAGGCAGAGACTGGAGGCAGAGGCGCAGTGCAGCCCCGGGAAGCACAGAAGAGGAGGCAGAGAGAAGTGGGCGGGAATGGGGGGCTGGGGGCGGAGAGGCACCGGCGAGGTCTGTCTTCCACCACCTGAGCCTGGCCCCTGGGCCGAGGGGAGGCGGATGGAGGCGGATGGGAGGAGGGACTTACGTCAGAGCCGGGGGTCCCGAGCTGGCCGCCTCGTGGGGAGAGGGCAGTCGCCGAGGCTGCGTCCAGGCGGAGGGTGTGGCCAGGGGAGCGCGGGCGGGCGGGGACCGAGACGGGCTCAGTCATTTCCTCTTGGGTTTCCTGGCTTCAGAGCCCGGGGTGGGAGCAGGAAGGGGAGACGCTCAGGGGGACGGGGTAGGGGTGAGAGGCAGGGCAGTGGCCCCACACTGCCCCCGGCCTGGGGAAGGGGTGCAGATGGGGGATAAAGGCAGGTCCTGGGGGTGGGGCGGGGGGTGGGCCTCCTTTGGGGAGGGGAGCGTGGGAAGGGGGAGGGGACAACTCTGGGGAAGGGGGGGTAGGAAGGAGAAGGGGGCAGCTCTGGGATATTGAGAGAGGGGAAGGGAAACGCGAGGGGTTCCGAGGGAGGGCAGGAGGTAACTCGTCGCGTTGGGGTGTAGGGCGCAGAGCAGGAGGAAGGGACAAGTCTGGGGGTGCAGGGGAGGGCTGCCCCAACCTCAGTTCAACCCCCCTTCCACGCCTACCCCCTCAGTTTTGTCCCCACAGATCGGAACACTCAGAACAGGGGGGAAAACCAAATGCACATTTATTAAGCTTGAGACGAAGACGCCGAGGGGGCAGGGGAACGGGTCTTTGGGGAGCAGACAGGGCGGTGCAGGGGAGCAGCACGAGGGGATTCCGTGGGCGTGGGGTGGACTCCAGGATCCCAGGAGCTGGCGGCCCTAGTCCCTGGGTCCGGGTTGCAGACGGGCTCTTTGGGGGGATCGCCGTTGCCAAGGCCTGGGGAGGGGCAGCGGGTGCAGCGGCTCCAGCCTCGGGGTGGGCGGGGCGGCTCATTCGGGGGCGCGCTCCCCGGCGCGCGGCAGGGGTCCCCACCGCCTCCACCCGGTCCTCAGGCTCCCGCGCTCGGGCAGGGACGGCAGTGGAGGTGCCCGGGGCTCGTCTTACACGCCGCCGCCGCCAGGGGCTGGGAGGAGAGAGCGAGCCGGCGTCGGCGACCATGGGGTGGAGGCAGACGCCCCCCCCCACGAGCCGTGCGTCCCCTAGCTCCAGTCACCGTGGAGGCTGGACCTCGGGCTGCCCCCGGCAAGCTGTCCTGCCTCCCCACGACATAACGCCTGGTCCTCGTGGGGACGCCTGTGTGGCTTCCGTCTGTCCCACAGGGGCGCTGTCGTGGAAGGACACCTGTGATGAGGCTGGCGGCCCCACACCAAACCTGGGCTTTTCTGGGCTACCCCCTGCCAGGAAGGGAGCTCCCTTCTCCTGCCCCACCCCTAACCACTCTGGTACCCCATCCCTCACCTACACCCCACCCCTTCCTACCTGCCCCCTCCGCTCTCCTATATCCCATCCCCTCCCACACCCCATCCATCGCCCTCCTACCTCTCTGCTCCTTCCCTGTGCCTTATATCCTGGATATCACAGGAATTCCCTCACTACTACCCACTTGGGCCCATGATTCAACTGGGGCACACCAAAATCCTGTACATATTCTTAAACTGTACCCCAGGTGCCAGGCCAAATCCTCTACCACCAGCCCTTTCACCATCCTCAAAGTAACCCTGCTTTCTTCAGTTGATCTATACCATTAACAAATATTAATATTTTTTAATCCCATTAAAAGAACCGGAAACAAAACACATCAAATTCCAAGCCAAACTCCCCAAAGTATGGAGTACCCCAAGGCCCACTTTTTTAGTTATTAGAACTTTATAAGAGGCAAAGAGATTCCCAGCTCTGAGCTTTTCAAAATCCCTGGAAAGGATGCAATTCCACTAAAAATAGGTCAAGCTATTCTTACATAATTAAAATTAACACATGCAAAGAGTCACAATCTTTCATCAACACACTTGGCCCCCTCCTGCATCCTCCATCCCTCTCCATCGTCCTTTACACCTTCCGTCCTCTTGCAATCCCTATCCCCTTCCTACACCTGTCACTACCTCCCACACCTTTGCCCTCCTCCCATACCCCACCCCCTACACCCCACTCCCCTACACCCCACCCCCTCCTATACTCCTCACCCTGACTTACACTCTCCACCCTCTTAACTCTTTGTCTCTGTCTTGTACCTTCCATCCTTCTCCTACAGTCTAGCCTCATACTCCCAACATCCTAATATTCTCTCCTTCCAACATCTACTTCTTTTTATATATATTTATGTTCTATAAATCTCTCTTTTTGACACAATTATTCTGAGCCCTTCCTCCCTCCCTTCATTCATTTCTTCCTCCCTTCCTTTCTTCCTTCTTTTCTATTTCTTGGTCATTTCATCCTGGATCTGCCCAGCTGAACAATAAAGTCTGGAAAACATTATATCTTCCTGTCTTCCCTAGTGTTCAACTCTTCCTTCCTCTGACTAGCGGAAGTCTTTTCCCACATGGGGTCATGTCTTCATGGGCCTGTGGCCTTCTCCTCTGGGGAATCAGCTCGCCCTTGCTCTTACAGGCTCCGGTAATTGTTTCTGGGGAGCTTGGAGGACTCTTCAGGACATTTCACCTCCCACTGACTCTCCATGGTGGAGAACTTTGATCTGCGGGGTCTCAGCCTCCTACTAAGTCGTCCCATATCCATCCTGTGGCAGCCCCATTCCCAGGCATAGCCGAGGCAACCCCCGTGGAATGATTCTCCCTTGCTGCCCCCACCCATTCTCCCCCAGCGCCCCACACTTTCTCTCTCACCTGAGGAAGGGAGCTCTGACTTACAGGATTTGCATGTTGGGCTGTGGAAATAAAGATGAGAGAGAGAAATGCGTGAAGAGGTGCAATAGTCACAGGTGTGGGAAACACGTGGGAAATGTGCGGCAGGCCCAGCGGACCTTCTGTTACGGAAGTACCCCTAGGCCCCGGGCTGCTCATACCCCTTCCTCCCCCATCTCCCCCACCTTGCCCTCCCACCCCCCGACTGCTGCCAGACCTCTCAGACCTGGAGTCCGCCTTCCTGCACTTCACCTTCTTGCCTGTTAGGAGAGAGAGGACAGAGCAAGGAGAAAGGGGCTCTGTGCAAAGGGGGTGTGGGGTGGTGCATCGCGACCCTAGAGAGGCCGCTGCAATAGCTCAAGTGGGCCTCAACTGCAGACAGGCCCAGGATCAGGGCGGGGACGGTGCAGGGGGAGGCTCTGGACAAAAGCTCCGGACAAAAGCTGGCAAGGGGCCTGTAGGCGCCCAGGGACTCCGAGGCAGTCCCCTTTGAGGGGGCTTGGGAGCCCAGGAGAGGACCACACTTACTGATGATGATGATGATACCCAGCAGGAAAAGTATGGTGGCCAGGGTCATGCCCACAGTCTGCACAGTGCCGTAGTCTGAGGGAGGTAAGGGGAGACATGAAGGCAGGAGCAGCCCCTTCGCCCCACCTAGACCCACCATCCTGAGGCCGGGCGAGGACTGAGATAACGGGCTCGGGCATCCGGCACCACCTCCTCTCCTGCCCTCTCCCCTGGGATCCTTCTATCCTGGCCAGTTACTTACTTGTTTCTTTCCTTATTTGGGTATTTCTTTAATCTCCCCCTGCATCGTCCCCACCCTGATCCTGGGCCTGTCTGCTGTTGAGGCCCACTTGGGCTATTGCAGCGGCCTCTCTAGGGTCACGATGCACCACCCCACGCCCCCTTTGCACAGCCACAAGGGCCCTGCAGACACCCAAGTCGGATCAGGGTCCCCCTCCACCCCACCCCGGCTCTCCTTACACTCAGGGAGAAAGCTGATGTCCTCACTGTGGCCCCCATCCCATTTTCCATTCTCCCTCTCTACCCACCTCTAGCCACACTGGCCTCCCTGCTGTTCCTGGAGCACATCGTGCCTGATCCTACCTCAGGGCCTTTGCACTTGTTATTCTCTGCCTGAAAGCTTTTCTGCCAAACATCCACATGGCTCCCTCCCTTACCAATTTTTTTTTTTTAAGAAGATAATTGTTTATTTGCATTGATCTGCAGATCAGCTGGGGCCTTGCACCTTCAGTCTGCAGTGGCTGGGAATCAGACAATCTAGACTGGGTTCTGCACGGAGCCTCTGCTCCACGTGACTCTCGCCTTCCTCCTGGGACCAGTGGGCTAACCAGGGCGCATGTTCTCGTGATGATGGCAAGGCACAAGGGGACAAGACCCAGCCCCAGAAATGTCATGCCGAGCCCCTGGCCCCATTGCATTGGACAAGTGAGTCGCATGGCCAAGGCCGGTGCTTTGGTTTCCCAGGCTGCTTAAGCAACACATCGTCACTGGCTTTTGAGCTTTATTCAAATGTCAGCGAAGCCTTCCCTGGCTGTCCTGTTTAGAACCCTCTCCTCCACACCTTCTCATTGCATTCCCTGCTTTATTTTCCCTCATAGTCATTCTTCTTGTCTAGTATACTACAACTTTTCAAGTTTCCTTTCTTTTGCGTCTGCCTCCTCCCATCCTGAGTGTCCCCTGGAACCCAGTCTGTCCCAGCAGTGGTCCAGGCTTCTGCCCTCAAGGAGCTGACTTTCACACTGCTATAAAGCACCAAGACAAAGACAAACTAAAAGCAGAACATGGAGTTCAGGAAGGGACTGACTCTCCAACAGGAGCCATCAACACCTGATCTAAGGCCTGGAGGAGGGTAAGGGGCCTCTGCCTGCGGGAGAGAACTGGGGTAGGAATATTCCTGGCAGGGGGGCCAACAGCAAGTACAAAGACCCTTGGGTGGGAAAGAACTTGGTGTACGGGAGGAACCTTATGAAAGAGCCAAGGGAGAGGGCAAGAAGGCGTCTAAAGAGTAGCTAGGGTCAGCTCTACCAGGCCTGGGGCAACTTTGACCTCTGGTGCTGTGGGGACGATTTAATGGCCTCAATCAGGTAAATCTTTCCCACAGTCCTAGTAAGTGGGAACTATTACTATCTCTTATCTACAGAAGGGCCCAGAGAGGTGATGCCTCTTGCTCAAGGCCACACAGCTATTGAGTGACTAAGCCAGGATTCAAGCCCAGGCAGCCTGGCCTTGGAGTCATTGTTTTTAAGCTCTTCTCTTGCTCCCTTCTCTGATGATCCCAATGCACCAGCCAGGGTCCTAGAGAGGTTTGGAGAGGACTCAGAAGGGCTGTGGAGTCCCCCTACCCCTCAATCTGGCTCTGCCCTCCCCAAGCCCAGCCACTGGGAGCTGCACCCTTGTGGTCACATGGCCAGTGGCTCTATAGCCAGAGCCTCTCCAGCAGTGAACTGTGAGCAGCTGCGGCCACCCCTCCATCCAGCCCCAGAGTGCCCCATGAGTCTGACACTCACCATAGTAAAATGGGTCATGTTCCCGAGGAGCTGCGGGGAGGAAGGCAAAGAAAGAGAGGGAAAAAATATTTCAACACTGGCTTTCTTTTAATGTTTTTGAGGATCCAGATGGGTTCACTGGCCTGGTGGTTTCTTTGTGGAAATCAAAGAGGCCCCTTGTTTTGGATGATACAGCCCCATGGTAGCAAATGCAGCCTAGGAGGGTAACATAGGCTGGATTCCAATTCCTGCTTGCTCCATCGATTGGTGTCTTCTCTTGTGCAGTGTACAACCTACCCAACTGTACATGGCTACCCTGGACCCAGACCCCTGTGGAGGTCTGAGGCAAGCTATGGACTAATTTCCTGAAAAACATACACACACTCCTGTTAAGATATGATGCCAGGGGGTTCACAGATCCCAATCCCCACTGGTGGACCACTGACTGTATCTCTAAGCTTCCCCTAAACATTCTCTAAAACTTCTCAGTCATCTGAGAGCTCCCAAGGGAGGCACTGCAGCCACTGCTCTCATCACCGGCCCCTGCCACCAAATCCAAGACAGGGGAGCCCCACTGATTAATATCCCGTATCACTTAGTTCTAAGACACCACTGATTTTAAAATTCAACATTGATTTCACAATAGCTTTCCTGGTTGTGTGTGAATATGTATACAAGTCCACCACATGAAACATCCCATCCATTAGAAAACTCACCCCAATTTCAGAAATGTTAATGTGTGGATGAAATGTGTGTGTCTGTGGATCTACTTCTCCCCATCTCCCACCTCCCTACCGCAAACCATATTCCCCTTCTGGAGAGCTCAGAACCTCCTTCCCATTCCAGACGCCCATCCCAGTGGCTCCTCCAACAGCTCTTAGTATGTTCTGCCTTGTCTAGAGCTGAATTCTACAAAGTGTGGGGTTTGTGCCACTAAAGAAAGCATGCTAGGGTGATGCCGGGTCATTACGTTCTCCCCCTTCCGGGCTCAGGGGAGGACGGGCCCCCTTGAGGTTGGGTGGAACCCTGTGACTCATCATGGCCAGTGAACTGGAGTAGCATCATCAGTTCTGGGATGGAGGATTTAGGTGCCCATGCAAGACCCCCTGGAGCTCTCCTTTGCCTCTGGCCTGGTGACCAGAATGCTCAAAGCTACTCCAGCTTTCTTTGGTGAATAGAGACCCTGGTTGACCTGCGATGGATACATACATGTGAATGAGAAATAAACCCTCATAAGCCGCTGAGATTTTCGGCACCGTTTGTTACTGTAGCATGGCTTGGCCTAAACTGACTGATACAGGTGGCACTCAGGCAGGACCCGGGACAGAACTGACTGATGCGATGTGTAAGTTTGGCCCCTCTCAGTTCTCTGTTCAGCTTTCAAACAGGAAGTCATGGTTGATGCCGATGTGTTTTTAGCACCTTCCAACCCTTGTTAATCTTCCTGTCTATCCAAGAGAAAATAGGTCTTCAGTAGACAATGATATCCAGATAGAATTCTGTAACATTATTTGTTTTTTTTTTTCCGTTTATTTATTTAATTTATCTGATCAGCATTTGACAGCAGTGACTCCACATCAGGCTCTTTCCCAAGCACTTTACAGACAATAACACATTTAATCTTCACACCAACTCTCTGATGTAGGTGCTATCTCCATCCTCATTTCTTAAAACAGGGACACTGAGGCCCAGAAAGGTGAAGTCACCTGTCCAAAATTGTTTATACGATTGCTTTCAATTTAAGTCAAAAAAAAAAAAATACTGATTATTTTTCCATTTGGGATGGTGATCTACAATAGAGCTAATTATGCTTTTAAAAGCTCATTCTTTGAAGGAAAAATATTAAGTGACTAGTGTGGGGAACATTTAGAGAGGGCTAAAGCCATGAAAATGGCATTGAGACGGGGAGACATTGTTTTAGAGTAACCTGTGCTCTGTCTCAGCTCCCCCACCACATGCTGAGTAACTTTGACTCATCATTGCTGTTAATTCTGGTGATTATGAAAGGCACTCAAGGAAGTTTTCCAGAATGAATGAATGAACAAATGAATGAATGAATGAAGCAATGTGAGAGCCTCCTAGAGTTTAGGAGGTTGCATCAAAGGTGGCATAGCTGGATTATCCTACTTCTGTCTGCTGTGTTCCCACGCACCTCCCCTGCTCAAAAGTCATCAGGAACCCACTGGGTGAGCCTCCCCAGAATCCTCTTTGGTTCCTCCCTGGGCACTCGGTGCTCCATGGAGAAGGTCCTTCCCTGGCCCTTGCTGCCCCAGCAATCTGGGTCCTCGGGGTGAAGCTGGGCCAAGGGTGGGGCCAGGAGGCAGGAAAAGGAATGTGCACTACTTCTGGCCAGTTGCCAAGGAGACACTGGGATGGAGGTGGTTGCTGTGGCAACTGGGGCATCTAGAGAGGTGGGTCTGGGCACCCCAGGCTGCAGTAGATACGGTCCGTATGAGGCTTGGGGGTTAGGTTTCTGACCCTGGGGCCAATCTCACCCCCCTCTCCTCCCTTCACACCTCACATTGTTGTCCCTGCAGGGCTGGCTTCTGGCCAGGTTGAGGGACCCTCTCAGCCATAGGGATCCAGATCCAGCTGTGCTCATGCATCCCCATCCACTCCCCACCTCTCTGCCCCCCCGAAAACCTTCACATCCCTCCCTATCTCTCCCCAACAATTCATCATTAATTAGTTTTGTTGAGCAGCTTGCAATGCACAACCTGATTTTCTCTCCCTGGGATTTCCCAAGACCTGCGGTTCCCTCTCATGCCATGACTGGGGGAAGGTGGGGGTGGGGGGCTTAGGGCGTCTGTCCTCCCACCTCTGCCTGTCTGCTGCCATCGATCCTGCTAACCACCACCTCTGCAAAAAGAAGCCCTGGGCTCCCGCCAGGCCTGCCGGCTCGGCCCTGCCCCCTCTCCCTAGGGTGGCTTCCAGCCTCTGCAGCCCCCCTCCCCCCCGCCCTGCTTCGGATTCTGCAGATACGGCTCAGTGCAGCAGCCCCCGCCTGCCAGGAAAGGGGGCAGGGAAGGAGAGATGGGAGTGGAATTGGGGTTCCTCTCACCACCAGCGGCTCCTCACCACCCCTGGCCTTGCCCTCAATGCAGGAAGCCTTCCCCCATGCCCAGCTCGCCCTTACAAAAGCACCCCTTCCCCGGCTCCTCTGCAGAAGCGGGCCCAGGAAATAGGGCTGTTAGGGGGCGACAGTGGGTGTGAGTGTTTTAGTGGGAGCATAACTGGGTTAATGGGTGTGAAATGTAAATTGGTGTGCTGCTGGATGGGGGCGGGGAGGGGCGTCTGTGGGTGCACAGCCAAGTGCACCCCTGCAGCCGGCACCACCCTGGATGCTGGGAAGGAGGGTCTCCCACCCCGTTCCTGCCCACGGGGTCTCACTGCAGTGGCTCCGGCCCCACCCAGTGCTGCCCCTCCTTCTCTCTTTCTATTCCTCTCTCTCTGGATGGGTCCATCTCTCTTTCCCTCTGTCTCTTTCTCTGGGTACCCCCCCAGTCTCTCCCTGTCTCTGATTCTCTCTCTGTATCTCTGTCTGCCTCCCCCCTTCACTGAAATTCTCCAAATCTCACATCTGTGTCTCTCTGTGTCTCCTTCCTCTCTTGGTCTTTATCCCTTTTAAGCCCTCTCAGCCTGTTCTTTCTATGCTCCACTCTGTGCTCCAGTCTCTCTTTCATCCCTCTCCATCTCTCTGTCCCCCCACCCGACCCCCTCTCTCACTTCCTTTCTCCAGCTCTCCCACTCTCGCCTTTCCCTCTCTCCTTCCTTCCCTCTGCACCTGCCTGTCAGGGATGTCAGGAAACACCCGCCATTGGAAGGAGCGCTGGGAAGAAGAGGAATATGGCCCCCTCCCCTTCCTCACCCAGAGACCCCGAAATCTGTGAGAACCCCTTCTGCCGCAGACCCACCCGCTCCCACCCTCTGAGCCCATCTCCTCCTCTTCCGCTCCCGCCACTCTGCTGGACCAGCCACCCGGTTGCCATAGCGACCGAGCTGAGCATCCTTTCTCCGGGGGCCGCCACTCTTCAACCCCGGGACCCGCACAGGGCCGCCACCGCCCGGGATGAGGTGTCCAAGAGACCCGCAGGGGCGCCGAGGGGTACGCTACAGGGCCTCCGCCCAGGGCAGGCGCGGACATCCCCTCCTCACTTCGCTACCTTTCCAGCACTGGAATCTTCCCACACCCTCTCTCCTAAGCCCTCAGATCCCGGAGCCCCCCCTGCGTTCCCTCCCTAGGCGACGCTCACCCTCTGTGGGGGCCTGGGTCGGGGTCGCCATGCCGGGCCGGTGCAGGGGGCTGCTGGATGTCCAGGCGGTGAAGGCGCGGCTGCAGCAGCTGGAAGCGGGACGGACTGAGGTGGGGAGGGCCCGGGGGGGGGGAGCCCTGGTGTCGGGGGGGGCCGCAGCCAATGGGGGCCCTGGGAGCCCGCCCCCGTCCGCGCGGCCCCCGCCCCCGCCCCCTGCCAACGTCCCCGCCCCTTCCCTGAGGGTGGGGGCGCCCCCTGCCGGGGCCAAGGGGACACCCAGGCTTGCGTGCGGAGGGACTGACCATCCAACAAAGCGTCGACTAGAGAGAAAAGCACGTTTTATTGGAAGCCTGGGCGGCGGTGGGGTGTTTGTAGGGGCGGGGCTGGGGAAGGGGACAGTCGAGGTGGCGGGGGGCGCGCGGGTGGTGGGTGGGAGGCGCCAGGTGCCAGGGGAATCCTGTGGGGTGAAAAGGGTGAGAGGCAAGGAGAAACACCCCAGCACTCCTGCTCCCTGCCCCGCCCTGCCCTTCGCCCCTCCGCCGTCCTCCCTACCTCCCCAGGCAGGCCGGAGTTGCAGGAACTGGCTGTGTTCCATCGCGCCAGGTGTTTCTACCGCCTGCGGCTGGACAGACCTGGAGGCGGGCACAGAGTTCGGGTGTCAGGAGGGGTATCCCCAGCACCCGTGGGGGGGGGGAGGGTCCGCGCCGGGGAACCTCCCGACCTCAGGTGTCAGATCAAACCCCTTCCTCCAAGTGCCCAGAGGGGCCCAGGGAAGCAGTTTCCGGAACCAGACCTCGCTCCCCAAATACCGACGGTCTCCCCAAACTCACGGCGGATGGAGCTGCGGAAAGTTCCTTCCTCTTCATCAGGTTCCCCAGTCCTAAGGAGACGAAGAGGGAATACGGGATGGGAAAGGAGAGAGGCAGCAGGTTCCAGGAGCCTCATTTCACAGACGGGTGTACTGAGACTCAGAGATGGGCGAGGGGGCAGGCTCAGGGTCCGCCGGAAAATCAGGGTACAGGGAAGAGTTCAAGTGAGTGAACGCGTAGAACAAGGCCTGGCAGGGGGCGCTCCAAGCAGGGAGGGTCAGGGGACTTGACGCTGGTAGGGGAGAGATGGGCAAGGGGACCTGAGGGCAGAGGGTAGTGCACAGGAACCCCACCTTCCAGCTGAGTCATCCTGGGCAAGTGACTTGACTTCCCTGCGCCTCATCTGTAAAATGGGGGTAATAATAGCTCCTCCCTCATAGGGATGGTGTGTGTGTGTGGGGGGGGTGTAAATAAGATACACAATGAAACAGTATCTGGCCCATGTTACTCCCCTGATAAATATTAGTTATTATTTATAATAATATCTGTAATTGTTTTAACATGGAGAAGGTTCTGGGCTTCATAACTGTATTTAAAGATGAATCTAAGACCTAGGGACAGGACTCTGAACTAAACTGGGACGCCCCGTGAGGTGATCTCATTTCACGACGTCCCTTTCCTTCCCAGCACTGATCACACTTCGAGATTCTATATTTGTGGGGCGGTTGGAGTCCACGGCCAGCGCCCCCACCGGGTTAGGAGTTCGGCCAGACAGGGCGGGTGGTTTATTCACAGCCGCTTCCCCAGGGCCTGGCTCGGGGCTTGGCCCGTCGTAGGTGCTAAATATCTATTCGCTGAAGGGCTCCGGGCTGCGGGTGGACGGACTGCCCGCCTCGCCTCCAGCGCCCCTCTAGGGCAGGAGTAGGCGGGTGAGGGCGCTGAGAGGCTCTTACCTCTGCTGCTGGTTGAATTTGCACCGGCATCTTCTGCCTGGGAGGAGGGAGGGGGAGGGAGGAGCGGACTGAGCTTCCCTCTAGCGGGACGCGGCGCGGCGCGGTGCTCCAGCTCAGGCTGCCGCACGCGCCGCGGGGAGCAGCCGGGAACCCAGCCAGGGGCAGGGGCGGAGCGGGGCCGTGGGCGGGGACAGGGGAGGGGCTGGAGGCAGGCCGGAAGCGGGAGCAGGGCGGGGACAGGGGCGGGAACAGGGGAGGGGAGAAGGCGGGGCTGGAGGCGGGAGCAGGGGAGGGGCTGGAGGCGGGCCGGAGGCGGGAGCAGGGCGGGGACAGGGGCGGGGCGAAGGCAGGGTAGGGGCGGGGCTGAGGCGGGCCGGTGATAGAGGCGGGGCGGGGACAGGAGCGAGGTGAAGGCAGGGCAGGGGCGGGGCTGGAGGCGGGCCGGAGGCGGGAGTAGGGCGGGGACATGGGCGGGGCGAAGGCAGGGTAGGGGCGGGGCTGAGGCGGGCCGGTGATAGAGGCGGGGCGGGGACAGGAGCGAGGTGAAGGCAGGGCAGGGGAGGGGCTGGAGGCGGGCCGGAGGCGGGAGCAGGGCGGGGACAGGGGCGGGGACAGGGGAGGGGAGAAGGCGGGGCTGGAGGCGGGAGCAGGGGAGGGGCTGGAGGCGGGCCGGAGGCGGGAGCAGGGCGGGGACAGGGGCGGGGCGAAGGCAGGGTAGGGGCGGGGCTGAGGCGGGCCGGTGATAGAGGCGGGGCGGGGACAGGAGCGAGGTGAAGGCAGGGCAGGGGAGGGGCTGGAGGCGGGCCGGAGGCGGGAGTAGGGCGGGGACAGGGGCGGGGCGAAGGCAGGGGCAGGGCGGGGCTGAGGCGGGCAGGTGATAGAGGCGGGGCGGGGACAGGAGCGGGATGAAGGCAGGGCAGGGGCGGGGCTGGAGGCGGGCCGGAGGCGGGAGCAGGGCGGGGACAGGGGCGGGGCGAAGGCAGGGCAGGGGCGGGGCTGGAGGCGGGCCGGTGATGGAGGCGGGGCGGGAACAGGGGCGAGGCGAAGGCATGGGCGGGGCGAAGGCAGGGGCGGGGGCGGGGCTGGGGGCCACTCACTGAGGATGATGAGGATGCCCAGGATGAAGAGGATGCCGGCGATGACTAGGCCTCCGATCCTCAGGGACTGGTAGTCTGCGAGTAGTGTGGGGGCAGGGAAGGGTGGAGATAAGCACAGAGGAGCGGAATGGTGAGGGGGTCGGGGAAGACGGAGCAGAGAAGCGGGGAAGAAGGAGACAAGAACGTTGTATAGGGTAGGGAGGGGAGGAGAGGACAGGGGAGGGGGGAGGGGGAGAGGAGGAAGGTTCATAGGGAAGGGGGAGAGGAGAGGAGGCAAGAAAGGAGGACACAGGGAGGGAAGGAGGGGGTTACAGGAGGAGGGAGGGGATGAGGATAACGGGGAGGGGAGGAAGAGCAGGTGTCAGCCGAGGAGGGGCCATGAGACACGGAGAGACAGACACACAGAGAGAAAGAGACAGAGAAACAGACAGGGGAACTCAAGACATGAGCAAGAGGGAGAGAAAGAGGGGGAACGGCAGAGATATACACACAGAAAGGCAGGTCGAGAAAGAAACAGAAAGGACAAAGAGACAGAGCCAATGAGAGAGGCACGGACAGACAGAGACCAGGGACAGGACGGGCAGACCCAGGCCCTCCTGCCGGGCCCCCGCGTGGACCTGCCCTCACCATAGGTGAATGGATCGTGTTCCTGCGGAGCATCTGGCAAAAGAGAGAAAGAAGACAGGGGTCGGGTGCTTCCTGGGACCCTTTTGGGGCCCCACCTTCCTGGGCTGGCAGTTTGGGGGCTATTGGGCCTTGGCAGGCAGGCCCTCCTCTCAGGGGCTGGCTGCTCCCCCTGCGCTGTCCTGCCCCTGCTGTCTGCCTCCCATCAGGGCATCTGTGATTCCAGCATCCCACTGGGAAGCCAGCCCCCATCCTCTCCCGCTAGGCCTGACCGGGACACCCTCTCCCCTCCCCAAGATGCCAGCCTGTGGCTGGACCCCACGTGGAGAAGGCCAACTTATTAGTGCCCCAACTGACTTGCTTTAGGTTGGGGTCTCTCAAACTGGTTCTCTTATGGGGTGTCCCCCACCCCTGCCACCCTTGGCCCTGAGGTGTGTGGTGGGGTATATCCCCCAGACTCACCTGCGCTGGCCGTGGCGAGGAGTCCCACACAGAGAACCAAGATATGGCCGAGGGACGCCATCGTCCTGGGTGGACACCAAGGGTCAGCCAATGTGTACCCTCAACTCCCCTTCCCCACTCACCCCTAACCACCGTTGGGATCTGAACCCAAGGGGTTAAGTCAGAGACAGACTGGGGACCTAATCCCACAAGCGTCAGCCAGCTTGGTCGCTGGAGAAACAGAGGCACCCCGTGCTTCATGGCGACACGATGTCACCAAAACAACCCATGCACTGTTGGGGGGGGGTCACTGACAACATAACCCAGCAAGGGCAGGGGTGAGACGCGCACAGGCCAAGGGGTTTCCCACAGGCCTCCACCCCCCACAGCAGGCCCCAGATGCCTCAAGCCTACCAGAGCCAGGGAGAGCAGGATGCCTGGCACCCCCACAGGCAGACAGACAGACTGTGCCAGAGCCAGGACACGCCCGCACCCCGCAGCCTGTTGTGCTCTGTGAAATACCAGCCTTCTTGCCCACAGCGGCCCGGCCGCTCTCTGCCTGACCCTGGGTATAAATATCTCCCACTTCACCCTGGAGGAATTCGGCCCTGCGCGGGCCACCATGGCAACAGCCACCTTCTCCCGGCTGGGGGTCACCCGAAAGCCTGTTGGGGTGAGGCCCGGCTGTCACACTGCCACAGGCTGTCCCTGTGGGGAAGGCTGCTCCTGCTCCTCTCCTGGCAGGAAGGAGGAAACGGGGAAACGGCCCCTCTGCCTGCCGCTGGGTGACATCTTTCACAACCGGACAATGCCGAGTGGGTGACAAGAGGCCCGGGCCTGTGGGCCTGAGAGATAGAAGGCAGACGCCAGGGACAGGGACACACACACACTCACACACACACACACAAATACACACATAGAAAGCAGGGCTCAAACGGAGACAACGCCCTCTCCCAAAACTTCTGGTTGGAGCAGGACGTGGGGTGTAGACGCAGCCAGGCACTGGGCCTCCAGTGCCCCCAAAGTGACGCAGCCAGAGCTATACTCGTGAGCGTCCAAACCCCACACCCGGCCAGGGTGTACACACAGCAGCCGGGGTGGGAGGAGGTGCACCCAGACTCCCACCCCTGTGGGAACCCCAACCTTCCCACCGCACTCTCCCTCCCTCTTGGGGCTGGCTTGCCAGAGAAGCCAAGGCTGGCCACTCCTGCTCCCAAAATAGGCAGTCCAGCCAGGGGAGGGCTGAGACCTGGAGAGGAGGGGCGGGGGCGCTCACCCCAATCAGGCTGTCCCCCGCCGAAAGAAGGCCCCCAAATGTCCGCCTGTGCCCGGGGGCTGAGCCCTTTGGACCCCCTGGCCCAGAGCTGGACGCGCCGCCCCCAGCGGTCTCCCCTCCCAGCCCCACCCCACCCTTCCCCTCCCCAACCAGCAGCTGTAACTGGAGCCCGGGCTGGAGGGGGGCCAGGGGGCGGCCCCCAGCCCAGCCCGCCCCAGCCCGCTAGGTTAACTCTCTCTGCTCAGATGGAGGACCGGCCGGCAGCGTGAGGGAAGGCTGGGGACAGGAGGGTGCTGGGACAGCACAGAGGCCTGGGCTGCACACACTCATGCACACATACACACACATGCACAGAGGCCTTGGGTCCCCCTTAGCTTCTGAGCTGGGGCAAGAGGGCGGGGGTCCATGAACTTCTGCCTTGTTCCCTGGGAATTGGTCCCCAAGGTCACCCAGTCTGAGCACTGAGGAGCCTGCTGACCCCTGATCCCAGCGTTCTGCTGAGCCCTTGACCCACCCCCTCAACACACACGCAGGGCTGTTTGGGGGATATTTTGGTGTGCATGTGTGTGTTGCCTGCTCCTGGGCACACACACACACACACTTACACACCACACACAGAAAGATTGGTGTATGTAAACACATACAGACATAGAGGCAGACACACACAGACTGACACGTACAGAGAAATCCAAAGACAGACTCACGGCCAGCACCTGTCGCAAGACACCGAGGCAGACACATATGTGTCCACCCCACCCCCTGCGTATTCTTTCAGATGAATAACCAGACGGAGACACCATCAAGAGGGACACACAACCGTCCACTCTTACAAACGGTCACAAAGACACACACCTGGTGAACGTGCACACACAGCAACGCACCGACCCGCACACACACACAAACACGCTCAAAGACACAGACCCAGCCAGCACTCCTACACGATCTCAGACGCGGGAAGACCTCCAGACTTGTGTCCACACGCACCCCATTTAGAGGGGCACACCCAGAAACACCGTCAAGGACATAGCCACGGGACCAGCCACCCTTAGCCACAGCCACAGAGCAGCCGGCCACAAAACCACACAGACACACAGGCCAGCACACCTGTGTTCACACACTCATGCACCAACAAACCTCCCCTTCCCCGAGCTCACGTGACCTCTCGGACCCCCTGGAGGACAGCACACCTGGCGTCCACCTGGGGAGGCCAGAGCCACAGGTGCTGGGGACGGAAACCACACCCAGATTGTGTGACCGGGGCAGCCCATGTGACCTCTCTGTGCCTCGGCTTCCCCTCTAACAAAACAGAGAAATCTCTAAGGTCCCACGTGTAGCCCCGGGCAGGATTCAGAGGGCCTGAACCTAACCTTTACTGATTATGAACAGCAGCAGAGAAGCAAGAAAGCCGCGGTTCAGCCAAGTGCAGCTCCTTCCCGCAGGGGCCCCCTGGTGGTCGAGGGCGGAAGCTGTCCCCACCCACCCTAAAGAGCCAGACTCCCCACTTTGCAGTCAGGGACGTGTGCGCTTGGCTTCAGAGGACCCAGGGGGCTCCGAGAGCCTCCCTCATCCCTGTCTGAGCCCTCTCACCTTCTGTCCCCAGTGGCCGGGCACCCCTGGGTCACTGGCAGTCCTGGTTAATGATAACCCTGATGTTTATGCAGCCCTGGGGAGGGTGACGAGGGTGGCGGGGAGCAGGGGATCAAGCAGGGAGCACCTAGCCAGCTCTTAGTCGATCCTCGACTTCCTTTCCTCAAAGGGCTGACTCTGGAGCCCAAACTGCCAGGGTTCGAATCCTGCCTCAGCCACTTTCTAGCTGTGTGATGTTGGGCAAATAACTTATCCTCTTCTGCAAAATGGAGATGATAGTATTCATCTCAGAGGGAAGTTGGGATGGTTAGCCAAAGTAAAACATTTAGAACGAAGTTGGCCACATAGTAAATAATAAAAAACAAAACAAAACAAATCTGAGCTGGCATCATCTTTTGTCTTCACTGCCAGCCTCATCAAGCTCATCCTGAACCGGAGTGAGAACCCTGCTGGGCGGGGCACTCTGGGAGGGGGGCTTCGGGTCTGTCTTTGTCCCTGCTGTACCCCTGGCCCTAAGCTCTTCATCTGTCTTTTCAAAGATCCTGTAAAGAAGTTCATCATCCCACATCACACATGAGGGCCTGAGAGCTCAAATCACAGAGCCGCTCGGGGGCAGGTTGCGGCCCTCGATGCAGAGCCCACCCCCAAATCTTCTGAGCCTTCTGAGCACCGTGGGGTGTCCACTCTGCACCGAACCCCAAGCATCTCAGCACAGCTGCCCCCATTTGGCAGATGGGAAAATTGAGAGAGGTTAAATGGTTTGCCCAGGGCCACACAGAACTGGGCCAGAACCCAGGTCTGTGGGACCCCCAAGCTGGTGCTGTCAAGCCCCCTCCCCTCCAATGAGTCTTCTGGGTGTGTGCACCAACGGCAAGAGAGGCCAGGCTGCTCCTCGGTGGTGAGGGGCCGGCGGGGGGGGGGAGGGGGTCCCTCAATCCCAGGCAAGGTTAGGTTTAATTATTTAAGCTCCAGTACCTCTGTTTCCTCACTGGTAAAATGGGGAAAATAATACTATCCATCTCACGGGGCTGTTCTGAGGGCTGAAAAGGTAAATTCATGTAACGATTGGCAGATAGTAAGTGCTCAATAAATGCTGCATTCTTACCATTTGAGGTTGGTGTCATTTATTTCTTTTTCTTAATTAATGGACAGATTCTAGCCAACTTACTAAAGGCTTAGTTCAAACGAAAATACCCTATTATACATATAGCTTTGAATTCTGCTCGCCAAAGAAAAGATGCAAAGTCACTTGGAGAGGCCCTGGCGCCGGGTGCCCGGGTTTGATACTGGCTTGCCCCCCGGAGCTGGGTAACCTAGAGCTCGAGTCCCTTGAGCTCCCCAGACCTCAGTTTCTCCATCTGGCAGCGACAACAGTACCAACCCCAGAGGGCTGCGGCGAGGTGCAAATGCTGAAGGGGGCAGTGCATCACTGTCTTTTCCTTGGGCTTGTTCCCTAATCCCAGTGGACGGCAGGGACTAAAGGGGTTAATTCCAGGGCCAGGGGAAGGGGAGGGTGGGTCCAGGGTTTGGGGCAGGGCAGCTGTCCTCCCTAGCGTGGCCACCAGAGGGAGCAGCTGGGCCAGAGCCGGCCCCGCCAAGCCCCGATGACAAGGCCCTGTGGAATCTGGGGAGGGGGCTGGCGGGGAGTGCCCAGGGCGGCCCCAGACCACAAGGGCCTGTCCTCCCACCAGCCCCTCCCACCTGCAGAGCCATCTTGGTCCCCACCCTGGGGACAATCCTCCTCATGGGGGAATCTGGGCAGAGGGGTGGCTAGGAGGGGCCAGGGGGTGGCCCCAGCCCTTAGCGGCCCCTCCCCCCTCCCCAGGGCAGCTCTTCCTTTGGCCTCTGACCCCCTCCTCTTTCCTGCTCTCCCCTGCCTGTGTGAGCCCCTTTCCCAAACCTCCAAGGAGAGGGGGCCCAGAGGCTGCTAAGAAGTTACGGGGAGCTAGAAAGGGGGGGGGGGAGCTGCAGGAGGAAAGGGAGGCAGGGAGATGAGAAAAGAGACGCCAGACAGAGGGACACACACACCCACGCAGAAAGAGAGAGGCCGACAGTCAGACTGAGACCTAAAGAGACAGAAAGACGGACAGTGCCACAGACAGAAAGAGAACCCAAGAGATGAAGACAGACAGAACTAGAGAACAAGATAGAGAGAGGAAAATAGACTAATTCGCAGAGTCAGAAATACAGAGAGAAAGATGGAAGGAGGAAAAGAAATCAACAGAAAATTCGACATCAAAGAGCTATAGGGAGAAAGAGAACCAGAGCAGAGAGCAGCTGGGGCGCCGGGGCGGGTGGGACGGAGGGGCGCGGGCCTGGGAGATGTAGTGGCCGCCGCCCGGGCGGAGCTGGGTGAGCAGAGAGAAGACAGGGCCTTGGTGGGTGCGGGGGCTGGGGGCATGGGCGGGCTGGGCATGCTGCTCCTGCTGCTGGCTGGGCTGGGGCTGGGGGGCACCTGGAGACCCCCAAAGGGAAAGTGTCCTCCCCGCTGCTCCTGCTCCAAAGACAGTGCCCTGTGTGAGGGCTCCCCGGACCTGCCCGAGAGCTTCTCCCCGAGCCTGCTGTCACTGTGAGTGCCAGGCCCTCTGTGGGCCCCAAGGGGAGGAGTCCTGGGGACCCCAAGGGAACCGAGGCCTGTTAGGATCTTCCAGGAGGGGTGTGGGCAGCAAAGGATGTTGGGATTCTGAAAGGGGGCTGCTGGGATTTAAAAGGGAGCAGGACTCCCAAGGGCAGAGGCAACATTTGGGGCCCAGGGAGGAAGGATGGCCGGGGACAGGGGGGGCTGAAGGCCACCAGGACCTGTGCCAAGAGAGGAGGGCAAATGCCTGTCTCCCCTGGGAGGCAGGAGAGACACCTGGAACCCAGGGTCAGGGTGGGATGTCAGGGTCTCCCCGGGGAGAGCTCTGGGATGGGGCCAGAGCACTTGAGGGGTGGTCTCCCCCCCCACGACTGCCCACGTCCCCAGCTCTCTTGTTAGGACTGGAATCACTGAGTTGAAGGCCGGCAGCTTCCTGAGGATGCCATCACTGCACCTGCTGTGAGTGGGGCCCTGGGGAGGGGGTATTCACGCACGTGCATGGTGGGGGGGGTGCACGCCAGCGTGGAGGTGTTTGTGCACATGTGGGGATGTGGATACACAGGTGTGGGGGTATTTACACATGTGCATGTGGGGTGTATGCACACAGACGTGGGGGTGCTGATGGACAGGTACAGGGCAGTGTGTATGAACAGATACGTGTATGTGAGTGATCTTGAAAGCCTCAGCATCCACACACATGCTCACACCCATGTGCATGGGGGAGGGTGTGCCCATGCCCAGGTGGACCGGGGCAGGGGCCGAGGCTAAGATGTCAGGTATGGGGCAACAACTGTGAAAAAATTCCTTTCTTCTTCCCTTGCCAGTCTCTTCACCTCCAACTCATTCTCTGTGATTGAGGATGATGCGTTTGCAGGCCTTTCCCACCTACAGTACCTGTAAGTGTGGCCAGGTGGGGTCATGTGGGCCTGGAAGGAGGGGAGGTAGGACTGTGTGGCATCTGGACAGGGACCTCTCCTGCAGGGGCAGAGGCCTGGTTGCTCGGGTGGGGTCAGGGCTGTGTGACTCAGCCTGCTCACGTCACCTCTCTGTGCTTCAAGATCTCCAAAGGCCTCCATAACCAGAGACTGTTTCTGGCCCTTCCTGTCTGGGGGAGCCCAAGGAGAGTGGAAAGAGGCCAGAGATGGGAAATATTACAGATGAACAGGAAAGAGCTCCGAGTTAGATGGTGGAGGGGATAGTGTTGGTGGTGGGTGCTGTGGCATGGGGATGGTGGCTGAGGGGGTGATGGCAATTACAGTATTGTTGCGAATGGTGCTGATACTGGTGTTGGTGACGGTGATGGTGATGGTGGTGCTGATGACAGCAGCAGGGGTGGTGGGCCTCATGCTGCTGCTGAGGGGGAATCGGTGGCATTGTTGCTGATGGAGCAGGAATGGTGTTGATAAAAATGGCAGACCCAATGGCGACGATGCTGTTGGTGATGCTGATGATAAAGGGTGTAGATTGGTGTTGGTGATAATGATCAGTGTTGTGGGGAATTGGTGGTTAAGGTGTTGGTGTTGGTGTTGGTGATGGTTGCGGGTAGGATGTTGGCATTGTTGACAATGGCCGTTGGGTTGGCATCGGGTTTGGCGATGATGGTGGAGGTGTTGGCAGGAGTGCTGCTGGTAGTGGGTGAAGATGTGAGTGCTGAGGATAATGGTGACATTTTTGGTGGTGGCAATGCTGGCGCTAGTGCCGGGGTTTGTGCTGATGGTGGTGTCAGGCAGATTGACCATGACGGTTGTGGCGCTGGCAATGGTTATGAGTGTTGTTGGTGTGGGGTTTGGTGTTGATGATGTTGGTGCTGGTGTAGATGATGGTCGTGGGTGGCTATGTTGGTGTTGGTGATGATGTTGCCTGGGTTGGCAGTGGTGGTGGCATGGCATGATGTGGTGATAATGGCTGTTGTTGGTGCTGGGGTTGATGGCAGTGGTAGGTAGGGGCATGGGTGTTGGTGACATCAGCACTGGTGTTGATCATCCACACCTGGACTGATGGAAGTATTGGTGTTGGTGATCTGGTGCTAGCACTGGTGTCTGTGACAGTGGTGGCAGTTTACACAGCAAGGGCCAAGAACCAGATTCTTGGTTCTGGGTGGATTGAAGGCTGGGACCGTGGTGAGGGGAGGTTTCTTGGGAGCCCTTCCCAAGGGTTGTGCCAGGGGTTGGGGGAGATTCAGCGCCTTCCAATTGCCTGTGGCTTCCAAGGGAGGAGCCCTTCCAAGCACTGTGGGGCTCAGAGGGAACCAGGGGTCTGCCCCTCACCCCACCTTCCCTCCACAGCTTCATCGAGGACAATGAGATCGGCTCCATCTCTAAGAACGCCCTCAGAGGACTGCGCTCGCTCACACACCTGTGCGTGCCTCCCAGGCCCCCTCCATGCCCCGCCTCCCCGACAGGCCCCCTCACCTGTCCCTGAGGACACAGGGGATGCTGGTAGCTGCTGACGGTTCCTCCTCCTTCTCTCCCTCCACCAGGAGCCTGGCCAATAACCATCTAGAGACCCTCCCCAGATTCCTCTTCCGAGGCCTGGAGACCCTGACTCACATGTGAGGGTCGAGGGGGCCGGGAGGGTGAGGGGCTCGCTGGGGGTTTTGCTGGGGGTGGAGGCACCTGCATCACTCTTGGGGCAGCAACCGTGGGTACGTGGGTACGGCTTCAACGGCTCTTACATATTTTTGCACCACCTGCGGGGCCCCATCTGGGGCCCTGGCCCGGGGAGGGGGCGGGAGTGTGGCCTCCAGGGGCTGGAAGCCGGGTCGCAGCCCCTCCCCGGCCTCTTGCCCCAGGGACCTCCGCGGGAACCCGTTCCAGTGTGACTGCCGTGTCCTGTGGCTGCTGCAGTGGATGTCCACCGTCAACGCCAGCGTGGGGACTGGGGCCTGCGCGGGCCCCGCAGCCATGGCCCACACGCAGCTCCGCCACCTGGACCCCAAGACTTTCAAGTGCAGAGCCATAGGTGGGGGCTTTCCCGGCAGGGTGGGGGGAGGGGAAGGACAGGGTCCCCAGAAGAAGTGGGGAGTCCGGGGGGCGTGGCAGCCAGGGCTGAGGAGCTGTCCTCACTCCTTGCCCTGCTCTTCCCTGGCTGTGACCCCTGCACAAGCAGCATCACCCCCCTAAGCCTCAGTTTCCTCATCTGTGAAATAGGGGTGACAGAGTGGCATAGGTTACTGTGAGAATGCACCGAGGCATCCACGTCTGCACAGCATTTGGCACGGGGCCTGGCTTGGGAGGCCCCTATACATGTATTATTCGTTGCTGATAATATGAAATTGAACATTTTTGGAATACTTCCTAGCTGCCAAATGTCACGCTAAGAACTGCACTGCACCATTACCTCAATTGTGTTTACTTTCATTTTGCTTTTGGTGCTTTTATGGGTACTGGGCAATGCTGGGAACAGAGCGGTGACAAACAGCCCTTGGCCTGACCCTCCCTGAGCCCACAGTCCAGAGGGAGGCAGGCCCGACCCCAGACAGTGACAGCTGGAGAGACTGGGGCTGGGGCTGGGTGAGAGAAACACAGGCAAAAGGGTCAGGGATGGGATGGGGGAGCCCAGGGGATGGTGGGGTCCCAGAGTAAGGACCAGACACAGCTGGAAGGTCAGGCAGGACTTCCCAAAAGAGGAGACATCTGAGCTCAGCCTGAGGGCTCTATGCCACGGATGCTATTCTTATTATTATAATTCTTTTTTTCTGACTGTACGCTATGTTTTGCATCTGGGGTACTCATAGGACAAAGGGATTTAACTTAGGGGTTACTCTATACCCATTTGTGCAACAAGCATTCACTGAGGCCCACTCTGTGCCCAGCCCTGCCTGAGGTCATAGGGACACTGTGGTGACCAAAATAACCTTGGGCCCTGGCCCCATGGGGCTCACAGTCCCGGGCATGAGGGGAGAAAGACACTACATAAAACACTGCACAAATAAATGCATGCTACAAACTGTGAGAAATACAGGGAGCCACGAGGGAGATCAACAGGATTGAGGGTTCCTACCTCGTATGGAGGAGAGAGGTCAGAGAAGGCTTCTCTGAAGAGGTAACACTAGATCTGGATTTAGCTAAATCCTCTTTTCAGAGGGACGGATGCTCCAGAGCATGGGACTAGCACGTGCAAAGGTCCTGAGGCAGCCTAGAGCTTTTCCTGTCTGAGGAACAGAGCAAGGCAGGTGTGGCTTGGGGGAAGCGAGTGAGGGGAAGGGCACAGATGAGGCTGGCGGCTGGCAGGGCCTCAGCGTGCTGGACCTCAAAAGCCACAGGGCCTGAGGGTTGTGGGAAGCCATGGAGAGTTTGGAGATAGGAGTGACTCACTTTGATGGACGTTTGTAAAGGATCCCCTTTTGGATGGGTGTCCTCTTTGATTTGGTTCACTGCTTCAACCCTGGCACCCTGAACAGGGGCTGGCACGTAAAGTGAAGTGTTAGGACCCCAGAGTTTCAGCCAAGTGCATGTGGGTCTAGCACTAACAAGTCCAGCAGTCTCGGTGTATCAGCTACCGTAAAAGCTGTCTTGGTGGTTGACACTGGGCTGTGGCATGCCCATGTGCCAGCTCCAGGAAAAAGGGGAAAGAGACCAAGTCCTAGGCAAGCCAACTTCAGACGAGCACTGCACCATCACTTCCACTCCAATTCCACCGAGAACCTGGGCTCAACGTGGCAGCACCATCTTCTGGCAGGGGTGGAGGGGTGGTGGGGAAAATGGCCTCTGCCTGGGCAACCTCGCGCCCAGCTAAAATCCTATTTCATGGGAGATGGGAAGAATGGATTTTGTGGGACAGCTGGCTGCATTGGCCATTTAACCTTAGTTCCTTATCTGCAAAGCAGATACAATGGGGTGTCATGAAGTGGAATGAATAAACATGCTCTCACTAAGCTAGTATTTGAGGGCCCCATGCAGCTTAGAAAAGAAACCGTTGCCGTGGCAATGGGAGTGAACACACCCAAAGAAAGGGAACACTGGGATGGTGCCCATTTCAGAGATGTGCAAACCGAGGCTCGGCGATGGGGACCCCTGGGCCTGCCTGACTCTCTCCTGCCACCCCTAGAGCTGTCCTGGTTCCAGACGGTCGGGGAGTCGGCACTGGGCGTGGAGTCCTTCTCCTACCAGGGGGAGCCCCACATCATCCTGGCACAGCCCTTTGCTGGCCGCTGCCTCATCCTCGCCTGGGACTACAGCCTACAGCGTTTCCGGCCCGAGGAAGAGCTGTCTGGTGAGCCCCTGCCCACCCTCCTGCCAGCCCCGTGCCTGGCACGTGGACCCCCTGACCTGCCCTCCTGTCCCCCCAGCGCCCTCAGTGGTGTCCTGCCAGCCCCTGGTGCTGGGCCCACAGCTGTTCGTGCTGGCCGCCCGCCTGTGGGGAGGCTCGCAGCTCTGGGCCCGGCCCAGCCCCGGTCTGCGGCTGGCCCCGGTGCAGGCGCTGGCCCCGCGGCGGCTGCTACGGCCCAATGACGCCGAGCTGCTGTGGCTGGACGGGCAGCCCTGCTTCGTGGTGGCCGACGCCTCCAAGGCGGGCAGCACCACGCTGCTGTGCCGCGACGGGCCCGGCTTTTACCCGCGCCAGAGCCTGCACGCCTGGCACCGGGACACGGACGCCGAGGCCCTCGAGCTGGACGGCCGTCCCCACCTGCTGCTGGCCTCCGCCTCGCAGCGGCCTGTGCTCTTCCACTGGTCTGGTGGTCGCTTCGAGAGGCGCACGGACATCCCCGAGGCCGAGGACGTCTACGCCACGCACCACTTCCAGGCTGGTGGGGACGTGTTCCTGTGCCTGACACGTTACATCGGGGACTCTATGGTGAGGCCGGGACTGATGGGGCGGGGCAGGTGCTGGGGTACACAAGTCGGGCCTGATGATGGCCCCCCAAGTGGGCTGGCCTTTCAGCACCGACCCCTCCTTCCATGCTTGCTTCTAAACTCCGCCCCAGCCTCACATGCTGACTTCTGAACTCTGACCCTACCCCAACAATGACTTCCAGACTGTGACCCCTCAAGGCTGTCCCTTAGCCTCTCTCCATCCTCAACACCAATACTGACACCAAGATTCAGATTCAATCCCCCAAACTGTGACACACTCCAGGACTTAGAGTGAACCACAGCCACCCCGCCCCACCCTGAGACTCCGAACCCCAAGGCTGACACCGGTGTTAAGCTCTGCCCACCCCCTCCAGTGCTCTCCTTCACTCACGATGCTCCAGCCCCTCTGGCTTCCCTTGGGGTCTGGAACTTGCCAGTCCTTGTGGGTCCCAGGGGGGATCTGCACTTTTCCTCAGAGTGAGGGGCAGTCAGGGGAGCACCCCGGGCCCAGGAGAGCCCTGATCTGACTTGGGAGTTAACGGGTGGGACCAGGGTCTGGAGCTGGGAGACTAAGAAGGAAGTGGCAGCGATGACCCAGGTGCTGGCTGTGGAGATGGGAGAAAAGTACTGTAGGCAAAGCTGGCAGGATTTGCTGACTGAGCCCATGCGGGGTGTGAAGGAGAGAGAAGGGTCAAGATCAGTTCCAAGGCGTGTGACCTGAGCAGCTGGGTGGTGGTGACATCTATGAGAAAGGTAAGAAAGCTGCCCGAGTCTGGGGCCCCACAGGCCTCTGTTTCTCCAAGCGGTTCCAAATCTGCCTGAGTCTGGAGGACGTCACACAGGCCCGGCCTTCCTGGGACCCCAGGCCCTAACCAGCAGCCGCCCCCTCCCCACACAGCTCATGCGCTGGGACGGCTCCATGTTCCGCCTGCTGCAGCAGTTTCCCTCGCGTGGAGCCCACGTCTTCCAGCCCCTGCTCGTCGCCAGGGACCAGCTGGCCATCCTGGGCAGCGACTTCGCCTTCAGCCAGGTCTTCCGCCTCGAGCCCGACAAGGGGCTCCTGGAGCCGCTGCAGGAGCTGGGCCCCCCGGCCTTGGTGGCCCCCCGCGACTTCGCCCACGTCACCGTGGCTGGCAAGCGCTTCCTCTTTGCTGCTTGCTTCAAGGGTCCCACGCAGATCTACCAGGATCGTGAATTAGACCTCAGCGCCTGAGACAGATGGGACCCTGGCCCCGGCTAGGGGGCTGGGGTGGGTGGGGTTTCCTGGGTCCTGAGCCTCTGGATGACCCCTTGACTGGCCTCCTGTCCCCGTTCGGGGTGATGGCTGTCCTGTGAGATGACGACCAGAGGCCTGGGATTTTCAGAGCTGTCCTTCCAATCTGAAGCAACATCTGGGCTGGGGGTCGCTGCCCCCACCAAAGGCAACTTGGGGGCGCTGCACAGAGCAGGAAAACAGAAGTCAAGGCTGGGGGAATATGCAGAGCTCCACGAGGACTGGTAGCTCCCCGAGTCTCCTGTGCACCATCAACTCCCCACGCCCCATTCTCCATGCTCCCTGGGAACGAGATGAGGAGCAGATAGAGGAGTAGATAAATTCCCTTCTCCTCTAAACTCAATCCGGCCAATCGCTTTTAGCGCCTGCCCCCATGACGTCATTAGTCGCTGGGCAGTTTTCCTTGGCGGGCTTGCCTACTCCCTGCGCTGCTTGTGTGCATGCTTGTTGCGGGAGGCAGGTGCCCAGCGCCTGTTCCCTCCTGCGCGTGCGCGGGGAAAAGGTGGGAAAATGCGAGGTGCCGCAGGGAGCCCGGGAACCCCTCCGCGACCGGGGACAGGGGTGAGGACAGGAAGTGTATGAGCTCAATAAATGCACTGAGCACCTGCCCGGCCTGGGGTTATGGCATCGCTGGAAGAGGGTGTCTCCGGCCGCATGGGGTGGGGGTGGGGATCCTGGGAGAGAGACTACGGAAGGGGCAAGATCCCAGGGTTGCATTTTGGCGCCCACAGTGAGCTACTGCGGGGTCTTCGCCGGGTGTGGACCCATAATTATGGGGGGCGTGGAATTGTGGGGGGATATAAAGTCATCATTAGGGAACAGGTCGCAGGTTCCAAATCTGCCAGAGTCTGGAGGAAGTCAGGACATTGCAGGAGGTATTTTGGGGAGTTTTGAAGGGTTTTAGGTATTTTGTGGGGTGTCTCATAGGGACGTTTGGGATGTGTTATTGGGTGCTGGGGGTTCAAAGGAGACTAAGGCTCACTGGAGGAGCTCATGCTTTGTGATTGTTATATATTATCAGGAGTATCATGGTGGGGGGAGGTAAAGTTATCACAGGGTATGTGAGTATTTGGAAAGGTCTTGTATAATAAGTTGGATCTCAGGGGTGAGTGGGAGGGTCACAGGCATCTTACCATGATAATCTTAAGTTATCTGGGTCCTTGCGTCTTGGTAGGTTGATTGTCCATCCTAGTTTTCCTGGGATGACCCCAGTGCCTGCTGAGTGTTTTAGCATTCCATCTTCTTAGAGCCCCCTTTCACTCTCATAACTGTCCCCCATTTGGTTACTAGAAAATGTGAAAATGCGTATGTGGTTCCCGTGGGCCTGGAGGCCGAGGGCAGACCCCATACCACCTGCCAGCCACGAGGGCACAGGCCTGTTGGGTGTTCCTGACGAGGAGATTCAGCTGCCAACTTCCACGCAGTGTTTTCACCTCCTCCCTGGCCCCCCACAGCACACATACAGTCTCAGGGCCATTTGGGCACGAGGCAAAATCATTTTATATTAAAAATTGAACAAAGATGAGGCCCCGGCAAGGTAGTCTGAGGAGAAGAGGGAGAACCCCATCCTGCAGTTCAAGACCCCAATCAGCGCAAGGCCAGGACCCAGGGAAAGAGAAAGAGCCTCTATGCGCTCTTGGCTGGTCCGTCCTCAGCAGGTCTGGGCAGAGCCTGGGGGAGATGAGGAGGACACGTGTGAGGGACCACATTCCTTCCCCAAAGCGTGCATGCACACACACACTCACACAGACACATGCCCCACATCTCCTGCTCCGCTCAGCCTCATTCCGTCCCCTGTCTTACCTGGAGTGATGAGAGCTGGAGCTTCCCCAGGTCGGTGACTAGGGAGATAAACGTAGTGAGGTCTGGAGCCCCCCTACCTCAGGGCTAAAGCCTTCCCAGCCTGCCTAAGTGTGCCTCTGGCTCTTTTACCACTGTGGGATGCTACAGTCCCCAGGGCCTCAGCATTACAAGGACTAAACCTGGGAAATCTTTATACCAGGGATTCTCCAGAATAGGAGCTGGGGACCTGTTCTCTTTCTGCAAGATCTAGCTCTTTCACCCCTGAAAAGTGTCCGCCCAACAGGGACAGGCACGTTGGGACCCCCGTCTTACCTGGGCTTCTGCCTGAACTTGCATTTGCATTTGCCACCTGTCGGGGGAGAGATGAGTGGTCAGGGGAGGGGGCCCTCAGCCCTGCCCAGCTGCCCCATCAGCAACTGCACTCACTCATGAGCACGATGATTCCGAGGGCACACAGGATCACTGCACAGATGAGCCCTCCGACCTGGAGGCTGTGCCAGTCTAAGAGAAAAGGGAGGGGGACCTCAGTTCCAGCGTGCCTCCTCCCCGTCGGCCCCTATCCACCTGACAGCCATGTGTGCAGCATCCACGATGGGCGCTGGGGATCCAGCACTGGGCAGGACGGACAGAAACCCCAGCCTGCCCAGCACTCGCATTCTGGTTCACCCGCAAGCAACCGATGTCGTATTTAAAGTAGG
The DNA here is from genome assembly GCF_015220235.1 of Choloepus didactylus. Classification (NCBI taxonomy): domain Eukaryota; kingdom Metazoa; phylum Chordata; class Mammalia; order Pilosa; family Megalonychidae; genus Choloepus; species Choloepus didactylus. The sequence goes on from NC_051333.1 coordinate 19,852,168, forward strand.
GTCCGGTGGCGTTAAGTGCTCTGAAGAAAAAGCAGCAGCGTCAGGGGACAGGAATCCGGGGACAGCTTTTAGAGAGTGGTTGGAGTAGTCTTGTTGGAGGAGGCCACATCTGAGCAGAGACGTGAGGAGACAAGGAAGGGAGCCGTGCGGATACAATGAGGCAGAAGGAACAGCAGGTGCAAATTCCAGAGGCTGGGAGTGTGTCTGAGGAGCAGCAGGGAGGTCAGTGAGGCTGGAGCCGAGTGAGCGAGGGGCAGTGGGGGGAGGCGAGGCGGTAAAGGGTGCAGGTGGGGGGCGGACGGGGGCCAATGGGTTATGACAAACCTGGAGGCCAGGTGAGGATTCGGGCCTGGTAGCTCACCTCCTCCAGGAAGTTTTCTCAAGTCAACCCTTCTCCCAGCACTTGATTTGAATCAACATCTGCTTCTTGTGAACGCCTCACTTCCTGCGGCATCTCACTACCTTTCTGGAGCAGGAGCCTCCCAGGGACCAGGCTGGCTTTAATCCACCCACGTGTTCACTATTCAATGCCCTGTCCTGGCTCCTTCCTGTCCTCATGCACATCAGGCCCTCACCCAACACCTGTGGGGCCCTTGGCACAAGTGTGTGTGTGTGTGTGTGTGTGTGTGTGTGTGTGTGTGTGTGCGGGGGGGTTAAAAATTCTTACCGTAGTAGAAAGGACTGTCTTTATCTGCAAAAAAAGAGAAAAGATCATGAGATCCAGGACAACAGCTGGGATATGGGGGTCCTGGGGGAGATCAGCCGGATCCCTGACTCACCTTCAGGGTCATTGGCGTGCAGGGCAGGCAGGCCTGGTGGGGGAGAAGCAGGCAGGAAGGCAGATGGAGATGCACCCCCAGAAAGCCGGCAGGCAGGGAGGGCCCCCCGAGGTCTCGGGACGATGGACACTTCCCTCCTCCCGAGGGTGTGGGTGTGAGGCCACCCCACTATCCAGCCCCGGAACTGCCACCCCTGTGCCCCCAGCATGGACCCTAACCCTCCCCCACTCAGCCCACTTCTGGACACAGCGGCATTTTGCCTCCTGAAATAGGTTCTAATCCCCATAGCTTTGGGACACGTTTGGTCCCCTATTTCCAGCCATGCCTCCTGCAGAAACAGAGGGATTTTTCTTGTCAAGATGACAGAAGGCTTTGGTTCCCAGGGCCCTGTTTCCCCAAATCCAGCTGTTCTCATTTCCCGTCTTCCCGATTCTGTCTCAGGCTTGCCCCACTTGGTTCAGTGATGCTCATCATTCTTTCCAAAAACTTAAATGCACTCCATCTGAAAATGCAGTTTGACATCACTACCCTGAATGGAATACCAGTTTTGCCTGATGTAACGGACAAAAAGCAAAGAACGAGGATTAAGTTCTGGCTAGAAGCTGTTGCCCACCTAAACTCGGCATTTAAGTTCAGTTCTTTCTTTGTTGAAGGGAGAGTAATACTTCTTAATTACATTTAAGCAAACCCATCCTGCTTAGCTCTGTGCCAGTCAGTCTTCTACAGGCTTTGCTAATATTAACTCATCGAATTCTTGCAAGGACCCTGTGAGTAGGTCCCGTTATCATCCTCAGTTTTACAGATGGGGAAACTGAGGCACGGAGGCTTTCAGTAACTTGCTCAAGGTGGTACATAATCACTCAGTTCCCTGTTTCCCCACAGAGTAAAGAGTTAGAGAGGCACAAAAGACACAGGAGCACCAGCTGAGCCTTCTCCTTGACATCAGTGGAAGATTTGGAAAGAGCGGGGAGAAGGCCACTTCCTAGCTGCATGAGTTGCTGCTATAAGTCCTGTCCTTTAGTGTCCCCTTGAAATCACCAGTGCCATGCTCCTTATCCTCTGCGAGATGCTGCCCTAATCTTCACCGTCTCGACGGGGAGGCAGAAAAGCAAGAGAGAGACACCTGGGGCCTGGCAGGAGCCCAACCGAGGGGTCCAGGGGAAAGGCACTCACCTGCCAGGAAGACGAGCAGGCTCAGGGCGGCCTCTTGCATGTCGTAGCTCTGGCCTGGGGTGGGGAGTGGGGCTAGGGTCCAGCTTTGGCAGGGCCCCCCCTGCCTCTGGTCCCCACTGCCCTCCTGCCCCTCTCTCTGCCCAGGGCCCACAGCTCTCCCCGGGGCAGGAAGGCCGGCCAGGACACTTGCTGGGCCGAGAGAGAAGGAGCTGGAAAGTGAAGCTGGGGGCGGCTGCAATAATGGGGAAGCAGCAACAACGACCGCTGGGCAGAACTTGAGGCTTCGCTCAGTCACCCTCGCAACCAAATGAGGTTGCTGCCTGCTGCTATCCCATTTTACAGATGCAAAGTTGAGACTGTGAGAGGGGAAAGCAGGTGTCCGGGGTCTCCTAGCGAGGAAGCCGGCTCCCTGGCCGCTATTCCTAACCCAGGCCCTGCCTAGGCCTGGGGGGAATGGGGTGCTGGGAGCCAGGTGGCGGGAGGCCCGTTTCCTGGGAGTGCTTCCCACAGACGGCTCGGCGCCTGCCCGGCCCTGCCCAGACTCTGCAGACCTCGAACTGGGCAGGGCTGGGGGCTGAGCTGGCACCACGGGCTGCTCAGGGCAGGGGGTGGGGAAGAGACAGTTCAAGGTCACCGGAAGGCCTGACCTGGGAGAAAGGAGGCCCGACTGCAACCCAGCCCCAGCCCCTGCCCTGAGGCCTGGTGCTGCCTCTGGCCCTGCTGTTTCCTCAGGCCTTGCCCCAGCCTCTATCCCACCCCCGTGCCTGGTCCTGCCCCCACCCCAGGCTCTGCCCAAATCCCTCCCCAGCCCTAGCCTAGCCATTGCCCCCACCCCACCCCTGCCCCCACCCCAGCCCCTGGCCCACCAGGCTTCTGCCCCGTCCATCCGCCCCCCACCCCTGCTCAGCTCCTCCTGGAAGCAGGCGCTCCCTCCTTCTCCTGCTGGCCTGCCCAGCAGACGGAACCCTTCTCCTTCCTCCTCCTGGCCTGGCGCCAGCCCTATCCTCCGGCTGCCCTGTGTGCCCGCGATAAGCCCCCAGGCCTCTCTGTGTCCCCTGTCTCCTCCCTGCCCCCTGCCCAGCTGCCACAAGCGTGATGATTATGTCATCATCATGATCGCGATAACAGTGGCTAACACGCCGAACCGCCCTGTGCTTGACGCTGCCACATCACCTTGTTATGGTTTCACATTTAATCCCCCACCCCCCCGGGGGTGTCTGGCCCCCATTTCACTGATGGCAAAACCCAGGCTTCGAGAGAGTCAGGAGTGGCCGTGCCAGGGGGGGACCCCAAGCAGTTCTGGGTGTCCCACCACTGAACCGTCCTGGCAACTCCGCCCACCCCCCACCCCGGCCCTTCCAGAACCTCCTTTGGGTCACGGACCCCTCTGGCTCTCTGACTGCAGCTCCAGGCATCTTTCAGAGGAAAAAACAACCAACCACCGTGATCAATGAAACACCCCTAATTCTGCTGTGGTTTTAGGCGTGCCCAGACCTCCCTAAATGAGTAGGTCACAGATCCAGGTTAAAGTGCTCACTGCTGGGTCCCTGCAAAGCCCCTGCCCACAGCTGGAGGGAGCCCCCCACTCTCTCCTCCTCCCTCCATATAACCCCCGACCCCCGAGTTTCTCTCTGTTTCCCGCGGGGAGCACCGTCCCCTCCATCTCCCGGTGCTCGCCCAGGTCCTGGGAGTCTGGTTCCTCTTAGCTTTCCCATGAACCCACCATTTCGGTGGAAGCTTCCACCCTTGCAGGAAGAGAGCTTGCAGGGTTTTTGGGGGGTGCTGGGGTGGGGGTGTGGGCAGGCTGGCCTGGCAGTCACGGGCACAGGTCTGACATTACTGCCTGTTTCTAGAGCTGCCTTCTCGAAGCTTCTGTTAGCCCGGGATGATCCGAATCCGAGTAATGACAGCTAATGGCGGGCACGCGCTCAGCTCTTCTCACTTTTTCACCCATGTGCTCCTCACAGCTGGATGAACTGGCACCAGCACTATCCCACAGAACCCCCCAGGACTCCAGGTTAACGCCCTATCTGTCACCCCGTCACTGTTGAGGGTCAGCTCCTCGGCCTCTTCCTATGGGAGCCTCCAAGCCCCTCTCTAGCCTGGGAGCCCCCCATGGTTCCCCATTCCCGACATCTTCCAGCACCCCCGGTTCAGGGGAGATGAAGGGTGGGGTCAGGCGCACCCAGGCCCTGTCCCTTGGCCATTCCAGAACCAACCGCAGTTGGAGCAAAGACTTGGTGAGGACGGCAGCCTGTGGCTGAGTGCCCGGGCTTCTGCCCACCCCACTCTGGTCCTTCCTGGCCACGGAGATTCCGACGCTGGCCTGGGGACTGTTTCTGCCGAGGGCTGCTTCTGCGTCCTCCATGAAGGTTCCAGGCTCCTCAGGATTATGCAGAATGACTCCCCATGTTCCCGAAGTCTTCTAAACAGCCCCTCCATTTTGCAGCCTCCCCCAGCATCTACCATCTCTTCTCCTAGAGGCCTCCAGGACCACATGCCCCCAATACCCCTAGACACCCCGGGTCCACCCAGACACTCCCCCATCCACCCAGATACCCCCAATCCAGATACTTCTGGCCCAGACACCCTTCGACTTCAAAGATTCCCCAGTGAACCTTGTGGGCCTCCCCTCATCCCAGCCCCAAGAGGAGTATGGTGGGAGGAGGGACGGGGACAGTTCTGCGGGGCAGGGGAGTGCACAGAGGCAGAACCAAGTGGGGGTTGGAGAGAGGGGGCTCCCACCACTCACCTCTGTGACTCCCCAGGCTGAGCTAAGGAGGTGCCAGGAGAAAGCCAGGGCTGCTGAGCTTGAAACCTGCCTTTATTTGCAGCTGCCACACCTTGAGCAAACCCAGGCAGGTAGAGAACAAGTCAGACTCCCTGAGGCCGGGGCTCCCCCACCCCATTCCTGCTTTTAAAGAGACAGCTCCAGCTCCACCCCCTTTCCCACCAGGAGCAGCTGGGAGCTTCCCTGGGTCTTCAAGGACACTGCAGCCCCAGGTGAGGTGGAGGAGGGGTTCTCCAATCTCCTGCCCCCCCCAGGAAAGAAGCTTGAAGGGGGAGTTTCTATATGGCAGGGGCAGTGGCGGGGTGGGGAGGCAATGCATTGGAGTAACCGCCTGACTTCTTTTACTTAGAGTGTGTGTTTTGTTTGGGGGCAAGTATTGGAGGGGTTGCGAAGGATCTAAAGTCCCCTTCCAAGGCGTGTCTTGTTGGTGACACTGTTTGAGGGTCTGCGGAAGACGCTGGTATGACCAAGGTCGTGAGGAAAGACGGCTAAGAGGACGGAGAAGATGCTGGAACAGAAAGTACAGTTAGGAGGGAGGTTCCTTGAACCTTGGGCCAAGCTGTAGCCCCCACCCAGCTCTAGGGGGACCGAGGACTGGCACCCAAGCCCCAAGACAGCATTTCCCAGCCCAGGCTCTTCCCAGGGGTGCTGGGAGCAGAATCCACGGCGTGGGTGGTGGGGCCGGGGTGGGGTCTGTCTCCCACTCGATCAGGCCCCCTGTGCTGTGCAAGGCTCCGTCCCTGACCCCCACCCCCTCTCCTCAAGGCATTCCTTCCAGCTGGGATCTGTGCGGGCCCTCATGTGGCCCCGTTGGGGTGCCCCCTCCCCCCAATTCCGCCTTCTTAGACAGAAGGACTTTTGTCTGGGGATTGGACGGAGAACAAGGCGCCTTTGAGTGGCTGGCGGAGGATTGGGGTCACGGGGAGGGGCAGGGCCAGGAAAGGGGTGGCTGTGTGCTGACCACCAGCTGGACTCCAGGCGACCCCCAACACGCCGCGGGGGTGGGGAGGAGGGCTGCAGGAGCCAGGCCAGGGGGAGGGTCCTATCAGGAATGGGAGCGGGAGATCCAGGGTCCAGGTTCTGTTAGGAACTGGTCTGCTGGGGGCAGAGAGAAGGACCCCCCCCACACACACACACACTACCCCCCACTTTTCAGCAGGGAGGGGCAGGGAGCCCAGAAAGCTCATCCAACCGCAAGCTTTCTGTATGTGGTTCCCTTAGGCGATTTCTCAATCCCAGGCCCTAGACCAGGATAAGGCACCACCCACACCCCCACATCGTCCCTTAGGGGGGCCAGTTCCCACAGGGAAGGGAGGAGGCCCTTAGGGTGGGGCGGGGTCACAGCGGAAAGAGGGAGGCACAGGAGGATGTAGAAACAGGGGAAGGGGAGGCCAGGGGTGGGGGAGGATCCCAGTCCAGCTAAGGGGGTCTTTGTGTGAGAGCAGAGAGCATCCCTTCCCAGTGTCCCTGGGAAGACCCCCTTGGTGGGCTTGGGAGTGGCGTGGTGTTGCCCTCTGCTGGGAATTTCAGGAACTGCAGCAGTCGGAGAGCTAGCAGGGGTGTGAGGGGGGACGGAGGGGGGACGCCGTGTGCCCTTCACCTGTTCCACTGTGCAACCTCAGACGCCACGGGGGCCAGGCGGGGATCGCCAACAAGTGAAGGGGGGCAGGTGTCAGGCATGGTGGCAACTGAGCAAGCGGGAACACTATTGTTCTTTTTACGTTCTTATTTTTATGGCATATGTGTATATATATATATATATATGATTTTTATGGCACATGTGATTATACTTTACGGCATAGATATGATTTTACAGCATAAATATAGACATCGATATGGACATAGATATACTTGCCATAAAAATCATTTGACATATTTTCTCTTCATTTTGCTTTTGAAATCATTTGGCTCTGAAGAACCTGCTGAAGTTACCATTGGCTGTGATTTCTCAACATTGTGTGAATTCCTGCAAGATGAGGAAACTGAAACCTACAGAGAACTTCCAGACACAGCAAAGTTTTCAGGAACACCAAATTAAAACACATAATTAAGGCCACAGGGTGTATTGTAGTCATTGATTCGAATGTTTATTTGGGTTTTGCCATTTGCTTTTGATATGGGGGGGGTCAATAATTTTATTGTTCTTCCTTTTTAAAAGCTGTCAGTGTTTCTGAAGACCCCCTGGCTCATTTGTGGGGGGTGTGGGAGCCAGAGGCGTCCCCAACATGAGGGGGGTTCTGGCTGGGCCGGGGCCCTGCCTTCCCAGGTAGAGGCCGAGAGGGCAGGCTGGCAGGCTGGGGTGGCGTGGCGTAGCCGGGCTCCTCGCTCCCACTTCCAAGGCAAGATGGCGACAGAGAGACGGTGGGCAGGCAAGCGTGGCCTCCTGGGTCTCTGTGGAGTTGCTCCCAGCAGCCTCAGGACTCAGCATCTGCAAGGAGGAGAGCGGGAGCTGGCAGGTGGCCCAGCCTGGGCCCTGTCTTGCCATCTTGGAGCAGTGGGGTTGTAGCATATTGCTGTCTGCCTGGCTTCCAGGAGCCACATGTGGCCAATGAGCAGGACGTGCAGGAGTTTGGGCTGGGGGTGGTGAGGACAGTGCTGCTGATGGGTGGCAGGTGGGCACAGAGGACCAGATTTCCTGATGGGCCTGGACCAGTTTCCTCATCCCTTGTGGGTGGGGGTGGGCAGGACAGGCCTTGGGCTGATATCTGGTCGGTAGTCTCGGGTGTGAGCAGAGATTACCCAGCAGCAGAAAGGACTCGGATGGGGAGCAGGAGCCCAAGTGTGTGTGTGTGATGGTGGGGTAGGGATGACCCTGCAGTCTCCTCTTAGCCTGCCTCAGTCCCCAAGACAAGAATCTCAGACTAGCAGCCCCAGGGCTGCATCCCACCATTGCACATGTTTCCTCTGGTTCATAAAGTATTGCAAAAATTAACAGTTGCCAACATTTAAACATCAGGATAGTTCAACATAAAGCTGCATTTCTAGATTCTCCTGGAAGATGTGGCCTCACTGGGCCCACAGTCCCACTTGGCAGTAATTGTTGGAGCAGTAGGTTCTGCTTTCCCCCAGCTTGAGGCTTCACTGGGGGTGATGAGGGAGAGGGAGACCCCCAAATTACTCTGGCCCCAGGCTTGCTCTGGTCAGCTCCTGTCCCAGACCTTTTGTCTGGTGAACCCGTTACAGCCTCAACCTTGGACGGAGGCCTGGCTCAGCGGGGAGGGTCCGTGCAGAGCAGTGTGGGGAGGGAACTCAGAGGGAGGGGGCCTGGGCTTGCTGCGCTCCCTGCCTGGGGGCTCCGGAGGGATCAGGGCTGCAGAGGGTAGCAGGAGGAAGCTCTCCCTTTAACTGCAGACCTTACTCATCTCACCTCCCCCACGCTCCCCCTCGCTGGCCCTCACACACCCAAGGCTGGTTCCCATCTCACAGCACCAGCTCCTCTTGGAGCTCCAGCTTGGAGCTCTTTCCCGGCTTCTCCCAGGGAAGATTTCTTCTCGTCCTTCAGGTCTCAGTTCAAATGCCGCCTTCCTGGAGGGCTCTACGTGACCACTTGGCAAAGCGAATGGACAGACTTCCTGCAGAGCCCACCCTCAAAACTGGAAATGGTCTCGTGCATTAATTTGTCTCCTGGCTCATGCTGGGCACCTCCAGCCAGGCTGTGAGCAACCTGAGGCAGGGGCCAGCTCACCCCCAGCCCTGAGAGGGGGCCTCCAGGAAGGCGCCTAGGAGTGACCGGTGGACTCTGGGAGGGTGCGGGGTCGCTGGGAGCAGGGGTCCTGGCTGCGGCACCTGTGCCATTTTGGATATATTATGTCCCCCAGAAAAAGCCGTGTTCTTTAATGGTATCTTGTGGGGGCAGACGTATTAGTATTGATTAGGTTGGAATCTTTTGATTGTTTCCATGGAGGTGTGACTCACTCAATTGTGGATGATAACTGAATTATTCCCATGGAGGTGTGGCCCCGCCCATTCAGCATGGTCTTGATTAGTTTACTGGAGCCCTTTAAAAGAGCCACACAGGTCCAGACATTTGCTGCCACTTGCAGACGCTGACACTTGGAGACACGCAGAGATGCAGACAGAAGAACGTTTGGAGATGTTAAGCTAAGAGATGAAGCCCGGAGTTTGCCCTGGGATATGCTAAGACAGGACCCCCAGGGGCTCAGAGAGAAACGTCCTGGGAGAAAAACCAACAACACACAGGAGGTGAGACAGGAGCTGAAACATAACCCGGGATCAACAGACACCAGCCACGTGCCTTCCCAGCTAATAGGTTTTCCGGACGCCATCGGTCATCCTTCAGGGAAGGTATCATTTTGTTGATGCCTTAGCCTGGAGACTTTTATGGCCTTAGGACTGTAAACTTGTAACCAAATAACACCCCTTTTTGAAGGCTGATCCATTTCTGGTATTTTGCAAAACGGCAGCATTAGCAAACCCGAACACCTGCCCTCTGGCCCAAGCTGCCTGCGTCTCCAGGAGACCTTGGGGAGTCCCCGGGATGTGGTTTGTACAGGAAGGATCCTCTGTCATCCGGAGCCCAGTAAGACAGGGCGCACCTGCCAGCAGGTGAGCTGGAACGGCAGGATGCAGGAAGAGCAAGATCCTGTTTTGTGATCCCCCTCCCGAAAGGCTTTGCCAGTCAACTGACCACAACAGAAAAGACAGAGTCTTCTGAAAACACCTGCACAACAGGCAGAAAAAGAGCTCTGAGATGCAAGACACTCAGAAAAAACATACATAGAGGTCTATAAATAGAGAGAGAGAAAGCAAAGGAGGCAAAATATTAAAAAGAGAGGACTGTCCATGAAGGATATGTGGGCTTTTTGCACTGTCATGTAGCTTTTCTGTAGTTAAATTTTTTTTTCAAAATACAAGTTGGGAAAAACCAATAAAAATTTAAAATGAAAGTTAACACAAAATAATAAATCACAGGATGAAAACAACAGCAAAAAGAACAGAGAGGGGAAGTAATTTTAGAAATCGGGTCATCTAAAAATTAGATAAACAATTTAATCAAATTTAGGAAATTATGGATTCAATATATATTGAATATTATAGATCTATTTTTTCCTTTCAGATAAAAGCCTGCCTTCTTTTTTGCCCTCCCACTATGTCTTCCTCTTCCTTTCCCTGAGCCCTCCGTGCCCAGCCCTGTGCCTTCCAGGCTGTGAACAACTTATCTCCCTGCTGTACAGCCAGAGCCCAACGGGGTGCCCGAGGCTCTGAGGCGGGTGCCAGGGCTGGCAGGCTCCCGGCTGGTTGCAGAGGTGCGGGGATGAGTCTGCAGTTATAAGAGCCTGGCTGGCAACTGTGGCCATGGGGCGGTACCTGCCCAGCAGCTCTCCGTCACCCCTTCCCCCTGCAGCTTAGCAACAAAGAAGATGGTGCCGCACCTGGCCACAGCCAGCTGTGCACCCCCTGCACATCCCTGAGTCATACACCTACTACTGCTGACTGTCCCCCTCTATTTTCAACTGACAATATTGACAGATGCAGCTACAGGATTTACTGCCCACCAGGCAGCCACTGTTCCTCCAAGAGGACCCTGTGGCAGAGAGAGGCTACGTCATTTAGCCACAAGTTGCAGCTAATTAAGGGCCAGGCAGGGTTGGGATTCCAACCCAGGTCGTCTAGTTCCACAATCCGTGTGGGGCAGGGGATCCCCCACAAACAGCACGTTCGGGTCCTGGGAATACAGACCCATTGCCACAGGATCTCTTGAAGATGTTACTTCAGTGAAGGTGTGGCCCAACAGAATCAGGTTGGACTTCAACCCGAATTAGTGGAGGTCCTTATTAGAAGGAAATTCAGACAGAAAAAGACACACCACAGGGAGCAGCCAGGAACTGGAAGTCAACAGAATCCGGAAAAGAAAGGAGAAGATGCCACCATGTGAACTGCCAAGAGATGGAAAAGCCAAGGAGCCCCAAAGATTCACGGCCATCCAGAAGATACCCACCCAGGAGGAGGCAAGTCTTCTAGACTCTGATCCTGGGAGCCAATAAATTCCTGTTTGTCAGACCCCAGAAAAAGAGTCTAACATATAGAAGGAATGTCTGATCCAGGGGCCCTGCCGCTTATCTCACAGATAACAGGTGCGCCATAAACTAAGGGTTGAAGGCTGTTTTAGAAATCCCAGTCACAGTGGCGCCTGGACCCAGGAAGTGGACAAGACAAGATCAGATATGCCCATAAGATGAACGACCATAAACAAGCCAAAAGGCCTACTTCCTCCACATAGATAATACCGTGCATATCAAAGAAGAGTAGTGTGTTAAAACCCTAGTAACCAGTCAGCAGAAACTGACAAGCACTCACCCAATCCAGGCCCAGAACACACTCAGCAGGGCCTTCCCCCCAACACCCAACGTGGGTTTTTCCTTTAAAAAATGCTGCTCTCGGAAAGAGGGCCGGAGCCGTTTTTCCTTTCTTTCTTTTCTGATGGCTCCCACCTGCTTTCTTCTGCTTTCTTCCTCTAATAAACCTTAAACTCTCTACCTAAACCATGACTCACTGCATTGTGTGGATTCTTGAACGACTCTGGACCTAACACTGTTGTTAAGCCAACCCATTGTATGGTATTTGTTTTAGCTGCTGGGAAACCAAAATAGTGACAAAAAGATGACAGGATCCCATACAAGCTTGAGGGTCCCAAGAACACAAGTCAAGGTTAGAAGAGGGGTGAGACCCTAGAGCATATTTCCAGAACCTGATCACTTCTTTCCCCTCACTGCTCCCAGCCTGGTGCAGCAGCCTCCCCTCCTGGACCATCACAACAGCCTCTCCCTGGCCCCCTGATCCCCCTCCTCAGAGGCAGCCAGAGGGAGCCTGAGAACCCCTGGATCAGATCACGGCCCTCCTAGCTGAGCCAGCCTGTCCCTGGCTGCCCCTCACCACGGTGCATGTGTCCGCTCTGACCTCAACTCCTCACTCCCTGCCCTCCCTGCTGGTCGCCCAATATCCCAGTCACCATACCAGCTTCTGGAGCTCCACCCTGCTGCTCCCTCAGTCTGGTATCTCTCCCCCAGACATGCACTGGGGTCCTTCCCTCCCTTTCTTTCTGCAGGTCTTTGCTCAAACATCACCTTCTCAATGAAGCTTTCTTTGGTCACTGTATTTAAACCACATCTTCCACCTGGAACCCCCTCCCCATTCTCTCCGCTGTTTCTTACTGCAGCACCCACTGCCTCCTGACAGCCTGTGTAATGATCCACTCACTGGCAATGTTTATTCTCTCTCTCCCCTTTGAAATGTCAGCTCTGCAAAGGAGGGAACTTGGCTTTTCCGTTCCCCACGATTTCCCCAGCACCTAGCACAGGCACATGGTGGGTGCTCAGCAAATATTTGTTGAAGGAATGAATGAAAGCCATTCTTGAGGGCTGCCATTTTTCAGACCCCATGGTTGACGCATCAGGCACCCCACTCTCCTTAAAGTCGGTTGCAGCTTTGGGGGCCCACAGGAGGCCCACAGGTGGACAGTAACTCAGAGCCAGACAGCCTGGGTTCAAATCCTAACTCTACTGCTTTCTCATTGTCTGACCCCAGGCAAGCAAGTCTCCCTGGTTGAGCCTCAGTTTCCCCATCTGTATAGTGGGGATAAAAATAGCATTCACTCTGCAGGGCTGCCCTTTGGATTCAATAGGGTTGTTGTGTGGGATGCTGACAGCGTGACTAACTCTGCAAGCTGGTCCCTTCCTGGAAGGGGATAGGGTGGGAGGGGCATGTCTGTGTGCTTCCCAGCACCCGACAATGGAACTCCTGTAGGCAGGGGCCCTTAGGCATGGAAAATACATCCTGCCCTGTGGGTTCCAGACAAAAGTTTCAGGTCTCAGAGGGGAGGTTTTCATTTGCATTCTTTGAAAATTCTTGCAACAGGAAATACTGGTTTGGAGAATCTGAGGGCTTTGGGGTGGCTCCCATCCACCCTCGCCCCCTGCAAGGGGTGGGGGAATGGCTCCCACCTCCAGCTCCTGGGCAGGACCTGATGGGCAGAAGACAATCTGGCCAAAGTGATTGGTTCAGTGGGGCGCAATCAGAGCGAAGCACAGGAATTCTGTTCAGTAGTTGGGGTAAGAGATTTGGGTCTTGCTTTGGACAGGATAATGCATATTTGAGGCCTGGAAGCTCTGTGGTCATTTTCCACTACAAGAAAAGTCAGGCTGAGCACAAAGCTAACACTACAGCAGATCATAGACCAAGAGAAATGCTGAGAAACAGAGAGAGAGATGCTCATCAAACCATGCCTGATCTCCCTCTGGAAATTTCCACTATGTAGTCTAAAAACTTGACTAGTACTGACTCAGTTTTAATGGAGTTTTCTATTACTTATAACCCAAAACAACCAAAGTGGCTCACAGAGGAACCTGTGGACGCAGAAGCACTGCACTTTCCTGGGATATGTCGCGGACTTTTACTCAGTGGAAACCAATACATTTTATTTTTGCTCAAATCAGTTCAAGAGTCTCTGCAGGCCACCAAGTGCTTACCTTAGTCAGGGCAAGGCTCTCTGGCTGCAGGGGCTCCTGGCTCCATGAACCTGGATAGATCTCTTTGAGCTGGCCACAGTGCGGCTGCTGGACCCCATTCTCCTTCCCAAATTCCACCTGAAGAAGGGCAAGGAGCCAGAGGAGCCATAGGATTCAGTAAATACACAACGGCCTGAGAACTCAACAGTCTTCCCTTTCAAAGTGGTGATGTGCAAGTGCCTTGATGCCTGGCAGGTGCCCTGGGTGAGTGGGTGGCACCCGAAAACGCCCCTCAGGGTCCTGCACCTCTGCCCGGGCCTGCAGGAGGAGGGGTAGCAGTGCATGGTGTGGGTGGAGGCCTCGCAGCGGCAAAATTGTTTGCAGTGCTCCCCGACCCAGAAGGCCTCCTCGGCCAGGTGGTACCTGCCCCGCAGGGAGCAGCCACACTTGGTGGGGGGCACACAGTCCATGCCACTGAGCATGAAGCCTGTGTCTCACTGGCAACCCTCCTGGCATGGCATCAGACAGCTGTCGGGCAAGGCAGGCTCGGCGCAGGAGCTGGGGCAGGAAGAGATTGAGAGCTCATAGTGGCCGCGGGGAGGACAAGCCAGCTCTGGAAGAAGACAGATGGGGGGTAATAACTAGCCAAGCACTGCGATTCCAGAGCATCTCCAACCAGAAGAGGACCATGGGAGCAGGGGGAGGACCCAGGGGGCAAGGGCAGATCATAAGGTATAAAGGGGAGAAAATGGAAGCATTATCGGGGGTAGAGTGATGATGATGATGATGATGATGGTAGCAGTGATGCTGTTGATGGTGATAATGTTAATGGTGAGGAGGGAGATGATGATGGTAGTGATGATGAGGATGGTGGTGATGATGATGATGATGGAGATGGTGATGATGGAGATAACAGTGATGGAGATGGTGATGATGATGATGATGATGATGATGGTAGCAGTGATGCTGTTGATGGTGATAATGTTAATGGTGAGGAGGGAGATAACGATGGTAGTGATGTTGAGGATGGTGGTGATGATGATGATGATGGAGATGGTGATGATGGAGATAGCAGTGATGGAGATGGTGATGATGATGATGATGGAGACAGAAATGGTGATGAAGGAGATAGAGATGGTGATGATGGACATGATGATGGACATGATGGTGACGATGATGGAGATGGTGATGATGATGTCCTGAGATAACATTTCCCGAGTACAGGGCCTGCTCTATACTTCTAGATATTATCTCTTATAATTCTTGGTATTGTCTTCCTGAACTTACTGAAGAAAACTGAGTTAGCCAGAAACTACGAAAGGTCACTATCATCTTATCAATGACAGGAACTAACTACAATTGCACAGTTACCAGGGGCTTGATTTTCACACGCCACCTTGATTTATGCCTCACAACAACCCCATAAGATAGGGGCTTTTATTACCCACTTGCTTTTACAGATGAGGAAACTCAGGCCCAGAGAAGCGAAGTGACTTTCCTGAGGTCACACGAGTATCGGAGCTGGGACTGGAAACGAGGCCCCTGGGCTCCACGGAGCACACATTTCCACTTGTTGGAAGCCATCTGGGGCAAGCAGTGCCAGCCCCCATAGGTGGGCACACCCCCACATTCGTTGGGCCTCCACCATTTACTTTTCTGGAACCACTGGGATTTGGGTTGAAACCTGGAACCGTGGCAAAAAAACAAAAAGCTGTCTGGTAGGGCAGAGGAATTACATACACTTCAGGATCTTGAAGCATAAAAAGAGGTAAAGGGCAGCAGACGGGGGTTGGAAGAGCCGGCAAGTTCATCTGCATGAGGAACTCAGTGCTGAGCAGAAGAGTCTGCACTTTACCCTAAAGGCAGAGGGGAGCCACAGCACCATGTGTCCCGCTGCCTCTCTGAGTGTCCTTGGACAAGTAACTTAAGTCCCCTGAACCTCCGTGTCTTCATCTGCAAAATAGAGTTAATAATAGCACTTGCCTTGACAGGTTGTTACAGGGCTTGAATGAGCTAATGCCTATGGCAGAGTCACTTAGAGGTCACCAAATGCCCACGTGCTTCCCCCATTGCCCAGTCACTTTTGCAGATAGGTGGGACCATGGCTAGTTCTAGCCAAAGAGCTTATGTGCAGAAATGAAATGTTTTACTTCCAGGGTGAAGGGTTGAAGAGTGGGGTACACATGGTGGTGGCATCAAGGGATGGACGTGGCCTTGAGCAGTGCCCTGGAGAATACTGTAGAACTTGCAGGGAAGAGAAAAACTCCAGGTCATGTTGGACCATGGAGAATTTGGTACAGTTTGTTACTGCAGCACAGCCCAGACTCTCCTGACTGATTCTATAGCCCTTGGTCAATGTCATGCATCATTATTTTTGAAGGGTTTTAAGCAGGTGGGGTCTTCAGGGGGACAGTTAGCCGGCAATGGGCTCAGATGCCTACCATGGGTGGCCCTGACCTTGGAGGACTTCCTGGAGGTGGTACTGGGTGAGATCAGGCTTAGAAAGACCCTTCTCTAGAAAGACTCACTCAACACCTACCATGAGATGTCTCCAAGACTGCACTGGGAGGCCACATTGCTGGCCTTCCTGGGTGTAGCTCCCCAGCATGGCGTACAAAGTCTCCTGTGAGCCCCCCGTGGCACAGAGGTCAGGGACACAGTTCTCCCTGTGGACCGGAGCCTCCATGTCCTCCCTGCAGGCCCAGAGGGCCCGTCAGGGGCACCCAGTGTTCTGCAGAAGGCCCAGTATAGGGCTGCCTGGTCTGGTGGGCACAGAGGGAAGAGGCCCATGGTTGAGCTGTGGGCACTGGGGAGCCACATGCTGCCGGAGCCACGGAAGTCCACGTGAGAGTCCACACTGAAGCCCCTGCCCAGGCCTCAGAGGGTGCTCGCATTGCCCTTAGGGCACAGGATTCGTGGAAGGCCATGGAGAGGCCAGGAGCCATCTAGACTGTGATGGCTGAGGATGTGGAGGGCCCAGAGTTCACCCTCAGCCAGGGCAAGGGGCAGGTGGGCCTGGGACCCATTTACCTGGAACACAGACACGCAGAATGTGTCAGGCGGCCCTGCCCAGATACCAGCCCCTCCTGGGCCCCTGCTTCCGCTTCTGTGACCCAGTGTTCACGTGGCATCCAGTGAGTCCTTTAGCATGAAATAAGAGCCCATCTGTGCCAGTTTGAATGTATTATGTCCCCCAAACACCATTATCTTTGATGTAATCTTGTGGGGCAGATTTATTGGTCTTTTTGATTAGGGTGTGACCTTTGATTGGATGTTTCCATGGAGATGTGACCCACCCAACTTGTAGGTGATAACTGATGAGATATTTCCTTGGAGGTGTGGCCCCACCCATTCAGGGTGGGCCTTGATCACGGAGCCATATAAATGAGCTGATGGGCAGAGGGAACTCAGTGCAGCTGTGAGTGACAGTCTGAAGAGGAGCTACAGTCAAGAGAGACACTTTGAAGAATGCACTAGCACTGAGAGAGGAGCTTCAGCTTATGGAGACACTTTGGAGATGGCCTTGGAAAGCAGACTTTTGCTCCGGAGAAGCTAAGGGAGGACAAACACCCCAAGAGCAACTGAGAGTGACATTTTGGAAAGAAGCTGAAGCCTAGAGAGGAACATCCTGGGAGAAAGCCATTTTGAAACCAGAACTTTGGAGCAGACACCAGCCACATGCTTTTCCAGCTAACAGAGGTTTTCCGGACGCCATTGGCCATCCTCCACTGAAGGTACCCAATTGTTGATGCATTACCTTGGACGCCTTATGGCCTTAAGACTGTAACTGTGTAACCATATAAACCCCCTTTTATAAAAGCCAATCCATCTCTGGTGTTTTGCATTCCGGCAGCATTAGCAAACTAGAACACCATCCTTCACCTCCTCAAAACTCTTCAAAGGTTTCCTACACTCAGGTAAAATCCAAACTCCTCACCATGCCCTGTGTGACCTGATTTTGGCCTTGAGCTATTCTCTAAATTCATTACATAGATAAGCTCTGAAGGGGATCACTTGCACAGGTCAATCTGCAAAGACTGGGAAAGGTGGGGTTTTTTTTTTCCTTCTTTTCTTTCTTCTCCTTCTTCTTTTTTGTTAGCTCTTCGCATTAAGGAAAGCTGTGTCATAACACTAGCTGGATACAGGTTTAAGGAACAGACGCCTCAGCATCTAAATTCCAGCAATAACACACTAAAACATAAAAATGTCCAGGTTTCAACAAAAGATTACAAAACAAAGAAACAGGAAGTGAAAGCCCAGGCAAAAGAGAAGATTAAAGCATTAGAAACCATCAATGAGAAAGATCTGATCTGAAACATTCCATACAAAGATTTTTAAAAAATGGTCCTAGATATGATTTTAAAAACGAGCTAAAGGAAAACATGGACAAAGAACTAAAGGAAATCAGGAAAACAACAGATGAACACAAAGAGAATATCAATATAGAGATGGAAATTATGAAAAGGAACTACACAGAACTGAAAACCACATGTACCGGTTTGGATGTATTATGTCCCCCAAAATGCCATGTTCTTTGATGCAACCTTGTAGGGGCAGACATATTTTTGATTAGGTTGGAACCTTTGGATTGGGTTGTTTCCATGGAGATGTGACCCACCCAACTGTAGGTGATAACTCTGAATGGATTATTTTCAGGGAGATGTGGCCCCGCTCATTCAGTGTGGGTCTTAATTAAATCACTAGAGCCCTATAAGAGCTCAGACAGAAGGCGCTTGGTGCTGCAGCTGAGACAGACATTTTGGAGATGGCTGTTGAAAGTAGACTTTTGCTAGTCCAGAGTTTGCCTGGGAGAAACTAAGAGAATACCCCCAGATGCCAAGAGAGTAACATCCTGGGAGAAAGCCATTTTGAAACACAACCTGGGAGGAAGCAGACACCAGCCATGTGCCTTCCAAGCTAACAGAAGTTTCCCGGATGCCAGTGGCCTTTTTCCAGTGAAGGTATACTTATGTTTATGCCTTGGTTTGGACACTTTTATGGCTGGAGAACTGTAAATTTGTAACCAAATAAACCCCCTTTATAAAAGCCAATCCGTTTCTGGTATTTTGCAAAATGGCAGCATTAGCAAACCAGAACACCACAGGAACAGAAATTTAAAATTCCCTAGAGGGGTTCAACAGCAGATTAGAGCTGGAAGAAGAAAGATTCAGGGGATTTGAAGATAAGATTATTAAAATCATCCAGAATGAAGAAAAGTGAGCAGAGCTTAAGGAACCTGTGGAACCCATCAAGTGTACCAATATATACATTGTGAGAATCCCAGGAGGAGAAGAAAGAGCAAAAGGGGCAGAGAGAATATTTAAAGAAATAGTGGCTGGAAATTTCCCAAATTAAACAAAAGACATGAATGTATACCTCCAAGACACCCCATGAGCCCTAAACGGGATAAATCCAAATAGACCCACACTGTGACATGTAACAATTGAACTGCTGAATGCCAAAGACAAAGAACTAATTCTGAAAGCTGCAAGAGAGAAGCAACAGGTCACATACAAGGGAGCCTCAATAGGATTAAGTGCCAATTTCCCATCAGAAATCATGGAGACAAGAAGGCAGTGGGATGACATATTTAAAGTGTTGAAAGCAAAAAAATTGCCAAACAGGAATTCTATATCCAGCAAAACTGTCTTTCAAAAAGGAGGAAGGGATTAAGACATTCCCAGGTAAAACAAAAGCTGAAGGAGTTCGTCATCACTAGATCAGCCCTACAAGAAATGTTAAAGAGTGTTCTGCAGGTTGAAAGGACAACAGATAAAAACTGCATAAAGAAAAAGAAAACTGCATAAAGAAAGAAAGAACTCCAGAAAGGGTAATGACAGAGATAAATATAAATGCCAGTACTACTGTATTTGTGATTTATAATTCCATTTTTAAAATCCTATAGGATCTAAAAGGCAAATACACAACATGCAACGAGAAATCAGTGGTTTTGGACTCATAATATACAAATACGTAATTTGTGGCAAGAACTACATAGGCGGGAGGGTATAGGAACATAGTTTGTACATACTATTGAAGTTAAGCTAGTATCAAAGCAAACGAGATTGTTACAGATTTAGGATGTAAAATTTAAGCCCCAGGGTAATTATGAAGAAAATATCAGAGAATATGCAACAAATTAGAATGCAGTTTGCAGGGGTGGGGGGAGGGGAAATGGGGAGTTAAGGCATAATGGGGGTAGGGTTTTTGTTTGGGGAGACGGGGAAGTTCTAGTAATGGAAGGCGGTGAGGGTTCCGCAACAGAGTATATGTGATTAATCCCACAGAATGGTATGCTTGGGAGTAGTTGAAATGGGCAAGTTTATGTTGTATATATGTCCCCACAATTGAAAAAAAAAGAAATGAGCAACTAAAGGGACAATGACAATTACTGCAATATATGATCCCTGGATGGGATCTATCAAAGGAGGAGAAAAGGCTCAAGAGGACATTGAAAAAACATATGAAAAAACCGGAATACACACTATAAGCTTTATATCAATGTTAAATTTCTTGAACTTGATAACTGCACTTTAGATGGTTAAATAAGTGAATATCCTTGTTCTTAGGAAATGTACATGGCAGTATTATGTGTTCAAGAAGCATGATGTATACAACCTACACTGAACTGTTCAGAAAATGGACTGACAGACAGATAGATGGATATATAGAAGTATTGATAGATTCATGGATAGACAGAATGATAAGGCAAATGTGTCAAAATGTTAAAATTAGTGGAGCTGGATATCTGGGGGAATAGAGGTATGTTAGAATTCTCTGTATGGGGTTTGTATTATTTTTGACTGTCTTGTAAGTTAGAAAGAATTTCAAAATAAGTTTACAAAAAAGAAAAAAGAAAAAGAACGAAACTGTTAAATGCTTTGAAGAACATAAATGGGGGTTATAATGGAGACTGGGAGGGGTGGCTCCTTTCACAGGGTGGACAGGGATGGCTTCTCAGAGGAGGCGACATTTGAGCTGAGACTTGGAGGGTGAAAGGACATCAATCATGTCAGCATCTCAAGAACAGTGTTCCAGGCAGAGGGAACAGCTAGTGCAAAGGCCCTGAGGCGGGAGCCTGCCTGGCATATTGGAGGAACACCAAGGAAGTCAATGTGGCTGGAGCAGAGTGAGTGAGAGGGATCATGAGAGGAGCTGAGGGCAGGAGGCGATGGGGGCCAGCTTTGAGGAGTCACACAGGCTCCCGTGAGGATGCTGGTTTTTACCTAAAGTAAGATGGAGCCACAGGAAGGCACTGAGATTTTTGAAGACTGCATCTTTATGCTGCCTGCCATGTGGGGTCACTAGCAGAACTGGTCGGACTTTGCAGTTAAATATTTCACCTATTTACCAGGCACTTTTATGCCCTCATTAAGGCCAGGCTCTATTCTAGACAATTTACGCATCTTAATCCTCACATACTAGAAAGTAGCATTATTAACTACCATTTTACAGATGAGGAAACCAAGGCACAGAGCTGTGAAGTCATTAGGCCAAGGTTATCACCAGCAAATGGCACAGTGGGATTGGAACTCAGGCCCCAGGGGCCAGCACCCCATTTCACCACTTCACCCCAGCACCTACTGGAGTGTCAACTAAACACCCAGGTGGGTCCACCACCCATTTTACCCATTTGTGGGGGTCAAAACAATGTATAAGTGGAGACCTACATCACATGTCTTCAGGTTTAGAGTCAGGTATCCAAATTGCCTTGACACACAGACCTTCCTCCAACTGAGGCCAGGTGTGAATTTGGAATTCTCCACTCCTGGGAGTCCTGGAGTCCGGGAGTCCATCATGTGATGCCCAAGGAGAGGCTGCCCCAGGCTCACACCTTCTTTTCCCAGCCTGGCTTTGACCACACTGCCAGGGGTCTTGCATACTCATAGGTGGACAGCGCTGCCTGCCTTCAGCCAAGGCCAAGGCCCCTCCCTGCAGCAGGGCCTGGAGGTGTGCACATCAGCAGATGGCCAACTCTCAGGACCAGGGACCTGGGGATGAAGCTAGTGCAGGCTCCAGAAGTGGGCTCAGAGCCGTTTAGACAGGGAATCCCAATTCCTGGAAAACGGTCTAGTACTGGGGATGGGGAAAGCACAGATGTGCGTGGGTGGGCACTTCCCAGAAGCCCTGGAACCCATGAGCAGAGGAGGTTAGAGAGGGCCCTCTGAAGCACAGAGCTCAGGCCAGGGGCCTTCTGCCCAGTTCTAAGGGTAACAGAGCCCCCAGTATCTCCGTCTCCAAAGGGAAAGATCTTGGTTACCATTTCTTCTGTGTTTTGCTATTTATGAAGCCCCGAATCCTACACTGGTCACTAGTGCTCCCTGGGTACTGGGGCTGCAGTCAGGTGGAACTTACCTGGACCACTGCAAACCGTCTGGCCAGCAAGGACAGCCACCATCCTGCCACGTCACATCTATCCTCTGGGCCCACGTGGCACCCCAGGGCTCCTTGCTTCGGACCTCCAGCCAGATGGTAAAGGGGGAGTGGTGTGGCTGGCATGTTCAGGCCAACACCTCCCAGCCAGGTCCTTGAAGCTGGCGGTGGGTCCCATTGAAGGTGTGCAGGTGGGGGTCTCTGTAGAGCCACAGCATCCTGTAGTGCAGGGGGTGACAGCCCCAAACACCCTCATGCAGGCAGCACAGCTCCCTGGGCCCGCAAGCATGACGATGGCACTCGAGCGGGTGTCCAGGCCCGCGGCACATGCACTTCTGGTCACAGGTGGCTATGGGCAGTACCTTGGCACCCAGAGGGACGTAGCAGCCCTGCAGGTGGCAGCCACAGCGGGCATGGGGCATGCAGACGCCCGCCTCCAAGGTGAAGCCCTCGCGGCAGAAGTAGCCGGCCATGCACAGGCGGGGACAGGGTGCCGAGGAGCTAAGGCTGGCACAGGTGGCTGGGAAGGGTGGCTCACAGAAGTCGCAGTGGCTGTTGGCTAGACACACCACACCTGGGAGGCAGGACAGATGCCCAGGGGTCAACCCCCTGAGACCCTCAGTCCCTCCATCAGGAGAAAACACTGGGGTGGGGTGCAGGTGGGGGATGGGGATCCCCAAGGCACTTCCCAAACTGCCACTGTTCTTGATGACGCCCCATGTAAGTTTTGGAGGGGAAGGCCATGTTTGCACAGGCTGGGTCTGGAGTTGGCTGTGGGGTTCGAATCCCAGTCTTTCTAGTTCCTCACTGTGAGGCCTGGAGCAAAGTTTCTGAGCCCCTCTGGGCCTCTGTTTCCTCCTCAGTAAAATGGGGCAGCAGGGTTGTAATCAATGAGTTAATTCTTTAAAAAAATGCCTGCTACACCAAAGATAAATGTCAATAATAGGGGAATACAAGAGATGTGGGATTTTTTTCTTTGGAAGAAATGAGAAAGTTCTCACATTGACTGTAGTGGTGAATGCACAACTATGTGATTATACCAGAAGCCATTGGCTGCACACTTAGGATGGATTGTATGATGTGTAAATAAAACTGTCAAAAAAATCTGCAGATCAAATCTAAGAATATATTAAAAATAATTGTACACCATGAAA
Source organism: Choloepus didactylus (assembly GCF_015220235.1). Taxonomy (NCBI): domain Eukaryota; kingdom Metazoa; phylum Chordata; class Mammalia; order Pilosa; family Megalonychidae; genus Choloepus; species Choloepus didactylus. The sequence goes on from NC_051333.1 coordinate 19,874,903, forward strand.
AAAAAAATGCTTGACACACCATATGTCAGCTAATACTATTCTTATTTATATTTTCCTTTAAATGAACTCATGTTTAATTCAATATCATTTAAAAAGGAACTTTTACATCTGTACCTTAACAGGAAAGCCATTAAAATGACTTTTTTTTTAACTAAAAAAATTTTAAAACAGAAAGACCATATCTGCACTACGGGAAGTTATCTGCGTTAAACTGATCACTTTTTAAAGTTTAAAAATAGAATAGTTGAAAATGAAACCATATACCATCACATTAAATGCAAAAATCACCCACGACTTGCCATAAAGAAAAGGCAATGGTGAAAATAAATAGATACTGTTCTAGTTTGCTAATGCTGCCAGAATACAAAACACCAGAGATGAATTGGCTTTTTTAAAGGGGGTTTATTTGGTTACAAAGTTACAGTCTTAAGGCCATAAAGTGTCCAAGATAAGTCATCAACAATCGGGTACCTTCACTGGAGGATGGCCAATGGTGTCTGGAAAACCTCTGTTAGCTGGGAAGGCATGTGGCTGGCGTCTGCTCCAAAGTTCTAGTTTCAAAATGGCTTTCTCCCAGGATGTTCCTCTCTAGGCTGCAGTTCCCCAAAAATGTCACTCTTAGTTGCTCTTGGAGTGTTTGTCCTCTCTTAGCTTCTCCAGAGCAAGAGTCTGCTTTCAATGGCCATCTTCAAAATGTGTCTCTCATCTGCAGCTACTCTTTCAGCTTCTGTGCAGTCTTCAAAGTGTCCCTCTTGGCTGTAGCTCCTCTTCAAAATGTCACTCTCAGCTGCACTGAGTTCCTTCTGTTTTTCAGCTCATTTATATGACTCCACTGATCAAGGCCCACCCTGAATGGGTGGGGCCATGCCTCCATGGAAATTATCTCACAGAGTTATCACCTACAGTTGGGTGGGGCGCATTTCCATGCAAACAACCTAATCCAAACATTCCAACTTAATTCCCACTAATATGTCTGCCTCACAAGACTGCATCAAAGAATATGGTTTTTCTGGGGGACATAATACATTCAAACCAGCACAGATACCATGAAAACAAAATGATGGTATTAAATTCCAACTGGAAGCTGTGGCCAGCTGGGCCCGCCCTCCAGGTTGCAAAGGGAAATAAGTGGGCGTTGGAAAGGCTTTTAAGACACATTAGCACCGAACTGGAATCTTTCTCCTTTGGGACATGCAGAAGGGGTGAAAGGGAACTGAAAGACATCGAAGAAGAATTAACTTGTCATTCATTCATTCTATCGTAAATATTTACTGTGCACCTACCATGGGCCAGGGCACAGAGCTCAGCGTGGGCATCCAGCCCGGCACATGGCATGCAGTTGCCCAGGCCATACTGGCAGAGGTCAAAGGTGCAGGCCTGCAGTAGGGCACCAGCTCCGGGTGCCAGTGGCACTCGGCGGAGGCCCGGAGCTGTTCGCCAGAACCCCACAGAGCTGCTCCACCCAGGGCCTGTCCTGGCAGGGCTCGGTGCCCCCGGAGTCCCGCCGGCAGCTGGGGAACCACGGGGACTCAGAGCAGCCCCTTGCCCTGTCTGGCCAGTGCCTTGCAGCCCTCCGTCCCGCGGCCCCAGCCAGGCTCTCCTTCCAGGGCAGTTTTATAGGCTTTAAAATCCCCGGCCCACAGTAACAAGCGATTTCCGATTTCCGTCTGACAATGGACAGAGATAGGCGTCAGTCACCTTGTTGGCTTCACACCCAGCTCTGCCTATCAGATAAATCTCTCAACCTGCACCACCCCATACCCACAGGGGGGCCGCTAGTCACATGCAGCACTTCAATTGTGGCTAGTGCGCCTGAGGAACTAAAGGTTTAATTTTGTTTAACTTCCACTACTTTACATTTAAATGTAAACAACCACATGGGGTGAGTGGCTGCTGCCCTGGACCTGGCGGAACTAAAGTCTCCGGAGGAAAAAAAAGTATTTCCTGCCTCTGTTTTCAGAGGGAGGTGACAGAGTGGAGTAGTTAAGACCAAGGACTCTGGAGCCAAGCTGCCTGGGTTCAATTCCCCGGTCCACTGCTTCTTATTTTGGGAACTTGGGCAAAGACTTAACCCTCTTGGGCCTCAGTTTCCCCATCCATCTATGGGTCATAATCGTTCCTGATACATACAAGTGCCACATGTTTGCTTTTAGTGGCCTCCGATTCAGCCCACCTGACATTCTTGCCCGCTCGCCCGCTGTTTGCCCCCAGCCCAGCATTTCCGCCCCCACCCCCTCCCAGTTCTCCCCAGCCCACACAGGCCACTGTCCAGGGTCTGCCAGGAGTTGCCAAAGGCAGAATCGTTCGGGGCAGGGATCCCACTAGGAAGCACCTTGTTGTCACTAGGGTCGCCACTGAAGTTGCCGCAGAGGCTGCAGAGGTGGCCCTGGTGCTAGGGCCCCACCTGCACGAACAGAGTGCTGCGGCCGCTGACCTGCACCTGCAGCTGGGTGCCCACCTGCAGTAGCACCTGGTCCTGCTCCCGACACACGCACACCTCAGGGCCCAGCTGCACCGCGAGGCTCAGTGCCTGGCCGTCCACCTGGGGGGGGAGCGCCTCCTGTCAACTCCCACCTCTGCCCAACGCCACCCACACCCGCCGTCATGATCCCACAGCAGGGAGGGTTCACGTGTCTCCAGGCCCAGCTGTCTGCTCCACCTTGCTACGTGAAGGTCAGAACGGCACCTCTAACCTCACGAGTCCTAACCCAGCCCCTTCCTCTCCCTCTTCCTTCCCTTAGTGTTCTCAGCCACGTTCACAGTTTTAAACTCCACCTGTATGGGGATGGTTCCCAAATGTGTATCTCCAGCTCACACCTTGGCCCTGAACCCCAGGCTCCTACATCCTGGAGCTGTGCCCGAATTCCGGGGTGGGGGTGGGGGAACTAAGGCATCTCAAAGTCCACACGCCCAAATCTGAGCTCCTGATCTTACCCCAACCTGCTCCTCCTCACCCTTCCCTCCCAGGCAGACCCAGGTCCATCCTTCGGGCTGCTCAGGCCATAAACCTGGTCCTCCCCCCTCCCCCATCCCACCTCTTCTCCTCCCCCTCATCTCACCCTTTGAAGGCTCCACCTTCAAAATATTTCCAGAATCCACCCATTTCTCCCTCCTCTCCTGCTCCCTCCCTGATTTCTCCCTGGACTTCTGCACCCCCACTTCCCCCAACAGGCTCCCCCTCCAAAGCCAGAGGGACCCTCTTAATACCCCCCCAGATCATGACCCATTGGCTCAGAGCCCTCCCCTTAATCCCACCTCATTTTGGTGACCCAGAAGGCCCTACAGGGTCTGACCCCAGCACCTCTCCCACTCTCCAGCCACAGTGGCCACTGGCTCCCCTGTTCTTTCTTAAAAAGGCAAGAGCATTTCTACAACTGGCCTTTGCACCTGCTCTCAAAAGGCTCCCCCATCCCTCCAACAGGCCTCTGCTCCAAAGTCCCCCCTTCAGTGAGGCCTTTGCACACACTTATTTAAAATTATACCCCCACTCCCACCCCATACACATATGCACTCCTGATCGCCCTTCCTTGTTTTATTTTTCTAGGATTTATTGCCATCTGATATATTACACATTTAATTTTTATTGTCCATCTCCCATTATTATACTGTTTACTCCAGGAGGAAAGGGACCTGTCTGTTCTGTTGTCTGCTGTATCCCAGAATAGATCCTGACACAAAGTAGATGTTCAGTAGCTTTTGATGAATGGATGGACGAAGGGTGGATGGATGGATGGATGGATGGATGGATGATGGATGGGTGAGTGGATGATAGATGGATAATTCACTCATCCACCCATCCATCCATCCAATCTATGGAAGAATGGAAGGATGGAGGGGTGGAGCATGGGCTTAAATGGACGAGGAAAAGGTTGAGAGACTGGCTTGGCCAGAGCTGAGAGGTTGGCAGTTATCCTTCTGCACCCTCACCTGGACTTGCTGCCCTCTTTCCATGACCACATAGGCCTTCACTCCAAGGCCACTGAGCTCCACCTCCCGTGGTTTAAGAAGGACACACGGTGACTGCGGAAATTCCTGTTGGAGGCCTTTACACTAAAGGAGAGCCCCCCAGGGATGGGATCCAGCCCACAGGAGTGGGCCAGGTGGTAGTAGGTGCAGGTGCCTTGGAAGTGGGCCACGGCTCCATCAAAGGTGAAGGAGTGAAGGTCCCCCATGGCCACGCAGGTGCCCAGGGTGCTCTTGCAGCACAACCGACCACTCTGCAGACCACAGATCTCCCCAGCAGAAATGCCCAGCTCTGTCACAGCTGCAGCAGTGGGTGCATCAGTTCAACCAGACCAAGTCTCCCACCTGGGGAAAGAGACCAGCATGGCACCCCTGCCTAGTGCAGGCTGACCTGAGCAGGGTGTGGTGGAGGACCAGGGCAAAGAAAGAGCTGGGAAAGAGCAGAGGGGCTGAGTGTGCATGAGGGCAGGCATGAGTGGGATGCTCGGAGTCAACTACTGGGGAGATGACGGACCCTCATGACAGTCCTACCACCTTCCTGGAGGGCAGCCTGTGAGACTAGTTCCTTCTAGCAGAAGGCAGAGCCTGGGGGTTGAGAACACAGTTTGGGGATCACAGAGACCTGGGGTCCAGATCTGGCTCTGTGCCTTGAGAGCTCTGTGGGTGTCATAGCCTCAGTTTCCTCCTCTGCACAACGGGGATATAAAAGGTTCTGTGAGAGGTCAGTACAATCATGCGTGATGCGCGCAGCAACTCAGCTGAGCCACAGTAAGCTCTCAACACACGCGAGCTAATGCCACCAATAGCTAGAGGCCAGCCCAGGAGGCGGCACATAGTGAATGCTCAAAAATCATCACCTGTTATTAGGGTGATGGGGATGCATGTGTAGGAAATGCCCCAAACATATTTGCTATTGTTATTATTTATTTGAAATGCTTAGCTCAGGAGCATAGCAAATGTCCAGGACATATTGGCCATTATTGTCATCATCCTCATCATCATTTTTAAATGCTTACACACAGAAAAACACAGCATAAATGCCCCCAAATATGAGTCATTCTTCGTATTGAAATACTTGGCCCAAGCATCTATACAATGTAAACATCTAATACATTATTATTATTATTATCATTAGCATGGGACTTGACATGCAGTCAAGACTCAAATATTGGCCATTAAAGTAATAATAACAATGACAATAATAAAACATTTAGTGCTATAAAACATGCACCTATTAATGCTGAAAAATGCTAGCTATTTTGATGATTGTTTTAATTACTGTCATAATCATGAAAGTGTTTAGCTTGGAGGCTAGAATTAATAGGGACTCAATAAGTGATAGCTAATAAAAAACAATAAAACTAACAATAGCTATTAAAAGCACTGCTAATACATAACATATTATACATATACATAATACATAACACATTGTATATTACAAATATATTATATATGAAATTATAAATTAATAAGCATTTAGTGCTGAGCACAGGGAAATGAGCTCAGTAAATAGCAGTACCGTTATAGGCCCATCAATAATAAAGAGGCCAGCACATCTGAAGTCCCTAATCAACCAGCCACGCCGGTTGAATTTGGGTTTCCAGGATTGGGGGTTTATCCGTGGCAAATTGCGGGGTTTCCCTGGCTCCTCTGGAGCCCCAAATAGCCCGGCCCCCCTCACAGAAACGGGGCGGGTTCCCGGCTCACCTGCTAGGAGCGGCCGCCGTGCATGCCGTGCACTGCTCCGCGCGCACGCACCTGGCCCTGGACTCCAGGTGCGCGTCTTTGCAGACTCAGCCCTCGGCGCAGGCGGGGTCCCTGGGCGGGTGCAGCGGGCGGGGGCGCAGAGGCGCGCGCGGCGGGCGTCAGGCGGAGCTGGTAGCGGCTGTGCTGCGCGCAGGTGGCGGCTGGCCGGGGCGGGGAGAGACGGCGCGCAGGTAAGGGGGCGTAGGCCGTGCGCGCCCACTGCCCCCGCTCTGCCTGAGCGCTTTGAATCCTGGCTCTGTCCTTGACCGGGGTAGCGTTGCTTAACCTCTCTGGCTCAGTCCCCCCAACTCTAAAATGGGGCTTTTTAGTCCCGTTTCATAGACTTCTTTTGAGGGTCAAGCACGGTAAAATAAAGTGGCTGGGAAAGCGCCTGGCACATCGTGAGTCCTGGATAAAGGTAGTATAGTTATTCCAGAAACAGGTAGCCTGCCTACTTCTCTCGGGAAGGCTTTCCAATGCCCCTCCCCTACTCCAAAGTCTTGGAGGGCTCTCTGCTGCCTGGGTGCCAGACACTCACGACCGGCTCTAACATCAGTGGAGGAGGTGCATAGTTTAAGGGGTGTTCTGACCCCCAGAATGGCCTTGTGTGGGCTTTGGGTGCTCTCTTGGTTGGGCAATGGAGTGGTCCCCACAGAGAACATGCCCTGTCCCTATTGCACACCTCATGTTAGAATCAGCTAGGAACCTCTTACACCCAAGCAATGGGGAGCCAGGGGAGGGGAGCAGGACGTTTTTGAAACAATCAGGAAGATATGAATATGCACTAGGGTATTCATGATATCCGGGAAATATTGTTCATTTTGTTTAATAAAATGAGTAAATCATGACTGTTAGGTATTTTTTAAGTCCTAATCTATTAGGGAATCAGACTGAAGTATTTATAGGTTACCCGAGGTCTCGGATTTGCTTTGAAGTACTTCCTCCACACAGCCAAAAAGTGAATAAAGTGGGGTGAATGAAACAAGATTGGCCACAGTTTGGCCATTGTTGAAGCTACCAAATTGCCACCGGGGCAATCATTATGCCATTCTTTCTGCTTTAATTTCTATTTGAAGGTTTCTATAATAAAGAATTAAGTTAAAGTAAGTAAGAAGCAAGAAAGAATGTATAAAACTATAACTGTTATAATAAAACTTCTTCCATCTTACCCCATCCCTGGAGAAAGAAAGTCTTGGCCTCAAGCCTAAACTCTGTCCCTTGGTAGCCGTGGGCAAGTGGCTTTCCCTTTACCAGACTCAGTTTCCCCAACTGTCAAATGGGGATAAACAATAACATTCTCTCACAGTGTTTTTCTCAGGAGGTGACAGCAAGAAGCAAATAAAGCCCTCAGCCCCATGCCTGGGACATCGTAGAGGCTCCGTAAGTATTAGCAATTGTTGGGATTATCATTGAGGCTACTCTGGGAATTAGAACAGTGGGCGTCTTGGATCAGGCTCTCTGAGAGAGGAAAACGACCTCCAGTTCACTTGACAGGGAGGCAGAGAACGGGCACAAGAAGCCACAGGGTCAGTCCCAGGGTGGTATTCAAAATATACAGCAACTACTGGGACGCGGGCGCCAAGCCGATCAGCAGGTCTCCAGCCGGAGCCTGGGAGGAGCGCCTGCAAGCCCCGCCCACCATTGCCTCACCAGCCCTCCCAGTCTTCTCCCCCTTTAGCTTCTGGATGTGGGGAGTGGCGGGGAGCACGCAGGTGGCTCAAGAGTACGAACCATTGGGGTCTGTTAACTGCCCGGCTCCCCCGTGACTCACCCCAGAAGGACCGGCTCCTCCAGGACCCGATGGTGACATTCGCGCCCTGGCAGGCGGCGGCACAGGTCTGCAGGGCCAAGCAGAGGATGCGCTCGCTGCCCCGGGCAAGACACACATCGCCGACACAGCTGGGTCGATCTCGCTGTGGCAGGAGGCGAAGGGGCCCGGGGGGGTCCTGCAGGAGCCGGCAGCGCCCCCTGGCCCACACAATCTGCCCCTGGTCCTCACACCCTGGACCGGCAGCCCCACACGCAGCCCCGCACGCCCTGCTCTCGGTCTCCGAGGTAGCGCACGCCTCAGCATCGTCACTGCGGTCGCGACTGAAGTTGCCACAGAGCCCGCAGGGGTGACCCTCGGAGGGGTGCGGCAGGGTGAGGGTGAGGCTGTAGGTGAGGTCCGTGCTGAGCCAGAGGCCGAAGTCGGCCTGCAGCACGGAGAAGAGGCCGCTCCAGGAAACAACAAGGCTGCCCGGGTTCAAGCTCACAGGAAGGGGACTGTCTCGCCATTCATCTAAGGGGCAGACAGGAGCAAAGGAAGGTTCCAGAAAGCAGGAACCATGGTTGTTTGGTTCAGGGTTGCTTGGCACATTGTAGCTGTTCAAATACATGTAAAAAAAATCTTTAATGAAGGAGCAGAGAGAAAATTATAACAGTCACCTGCTCTTGTTTCATCCTACTCAGCACTCATTCCTCCATTCTCCGACTTCCCTTGGGAAACCACCCTTCCCATCTCCATCCGGGTAGTTCACAGAAGCTAGCCCCACCCCTAACTTCCAGCACATGGCCCAAGTCCAGCCAATCAATTAGTCCCACAATAAGTGGGTCAGAGGTGGTCACGTGACTCAAGCTGGGCCAATAGGGGGCAGCCCTGAGACTTTTCAGAACGGGCTACTCTGAGTCCAGTAGCCTTTGCAGAGCCAGCTGTTGTCTTTGTCATCGCAGGGGTGGGGAGGATGAAAATGAAGCCACCATGCAATGGAGACAGCCTTCTGACGCATTATTTGAGCCCTTACATACAGCTCTGCTTGAAGCTGGGGACCTGTGGATTTTTTTTTTTTTTTTTTTGTAAACCAATAAATTCCCATTTATTTCTTAAGCTGGTTTGAGAGGTGTTTCTCTTCTTTGTAACTGAATGTGCTTTGATAAATATAGACAGTAAGGAGGCTATAATCAGAGAATAGAGGTAAAAATGTGGAAACCTTGGAGGGAAAATAAGCTTTTTGCTAGGGGTGATGATTTGGGTGAGAAGCTGGGATTCCTGGAAGCCACACGTCCCCAGTGCTGCATGCTTACCTGAGCCAGGCCTGGGCTGTCCCTCTGCAGGTGCACCTGGGTCCCATTAACCTGGATAGACACCTGCCAGATGAGCATGATGGGGCTGCTGGACCTGTTCTGCTTCCCAAGTGCCACCCTGAAGAAGGGCAAGGAGCTGGAGGAGCTACAGGATCCAGCAAAGACAGATACACAGGTGCCAGATAACTCAAGAGTCCTCCTGTCGAACGTGGTGATGTGCAAGTGCCCTGAGGCCTGGCAGGTGCCCGAAAATGCCCCTCAAGGTCCCGCACCTCTGTCCGGGCCTACAGGAGGAGGGGGAAGCAGCGCATGGTGTGGGCGGAGGCCTCGCAGTGGCAAGATTGCTCGCGGTGCTCCCGGACCCAGAAGGCTTCCCCAGCCAGGTGGTACCTGCCCCCCAGGGAGCAGCTAGGCTGGGCGGGGGGACACACAGTCTGTGCCGCTGATCACAAAGCCTGCGTCGCACTGGCACCCCTCCTGGGATGGCGTCGGGCAGCTGTCGGACAAAGCAGGCTTGGCACAGGAGGAGCTGCAGAGCTCGTAGTGGCTGCGGGGAGGATAGGCCGGCTCTGGAGGAACACAAATCAGTAATCCGAGGATGTCAGCTCACTTCCCCAAGATCAAATTCTGTCTCCTGCTATCTCCCCAGAGCCCAGTGTTGGGCAAACCTCGATGGATGTTTGTTGAAAGAACCAAATAAATATATTGAAACCCTCTTTGACTGAGCATCTACCAGGTGACACACCTAGGGACTGGGGACAAAGCAATGACCAAGACGGACATATCTGCCCTCAAGGAGTGAACTTCTGGAGCAGCGGTTGGCAAACTAAGCCCTGTGGGCCAAATCTGGCCCCCGACCTGTTTTCCTACAGGCCACAAGCAAAGAACAGGTTTCACATTTTTAAATGATAGGAAAAAAAAAATCAAAATTAGAGTAATATTTCATGATGTGAAAATTACATAAAATTCAAATTTCAGCATCCATAAATAAAGCTTTATTGTAACCCAGCCATGCTTGTTTGTTTATGTACATCAACATCTGCTTTTGAGGGACAACAGAATGCTGAATAGCTCTGGCAGAGACCCTGTGGCCTGGAAAGCCTAAAATATTTACTATCTGGCCTTTTACAGTAAAAGTTTGTGGACCCAATTCTAAGGGGGAAAATGAACTAATAAACAAATTTAAAAAAATTCAGATTGAGACATGGGGTGATGCAACAAGGAGTTGCCAAGGCCCGTGGACTCCTTTGGGCCCGGGGGCCAGGGAGACCTCTCCAGGGACCTGAATGAGGAAGGGACCAGCCATGTGTTGGCCTAAGGAAGAGCATTTAAGACAGAGGGAACAGTGAATGCAAAGGCCCTGTGGTGGGAAGGAGTTCAGTGTGCTCCAGGGACAGCGAAGAGGACTGTGGGGCTGGAGCCCAGGGCCTGTGGGAGGTGGGGGTGGGGGAAAGACAGTATATGAGGGTATCTTAGGAAGAGGTGTTAAGGTCAAAGTTCATTCCAAGCGCAAAAGGGAACCAGGGAGGGCCAGTTGCTGGTAACACCAAAGATACCAAGACAGCCCCCACCCCTGTCTTTGGGGATGTAGGGGGGTCCCACAAGCCGGGGGAAAGACAGAAATTGCAGAAGAGATTGCTGAGTGGGTGGGTGGGCGGGTAGGGGCTCTCCCCATCTCAGAGAGATGCCCTGGGGTGGGACAAGGGGTGTTTTTCAGCCCAAAGGCTATCATGGTTTGAGTGCTTAGCGTCCCAGCGTGGGGGGTGGCCCCTGTGTCCTTCCTGGGTTATTTTCCTGGGTTCCCCCCTCCTTGGAATGCTCCCCCAGCCCATGTGGCTCCCTCCTTTGCCCTCCTCAGTTTTTGCTCTACTGGCACAAGCCCGGACCCCAGGCCGTCCTGAGCCCTCTGTTCAATCCCCACCCCTGCCCCAGCTCTCCCTGTCCTCTGTCCACCTCGTCTTGCTGACGTTCTGTGTAATCTATGAATTTATTTGCACCTGTTCTGTCTTCTCCAATGGAATATTGTCTTCATGAGGGCTGGATTTTTTTGTTTTCTGTTTTTCATCTGTTTCGTCCATTGCTGGGTCTCCAGTGCCCAGGACAGTGCCAGACACGTCGGGGCCATTCAGTTAACACATGTCATTGCTACTGAGAGGCAAGTAATGGCTCCAGGGCTTGTCTCTGGCCTTGGGAGGAAGGGGTGGGCCTGGCACCCAAACCCTAGCCCACCCACCACCAATCCCTTCTCTCGGCCTTTGGAACAAGCAGTGAGCTGCTTCCTGGGGGTAAAGAGAGGATTCACGTGAGGGGCATGGCCTTGCTTTGTGTTCTGAGAAGGGCAGGGGACAGGTGGATGGAGGCGAGTCACTGGCCTTGGAGCCCTGGGAGCTAGGGGGTCCCAAACCCTGAGTCTAAAGTCCTCACTGCTGGCCTGGTAGTCTCCACGCTTCCCCTCACTCTCCGGCTGCACTGCTGGAGCCTTCTGGGTTTCCTTCAACTGCCTGTCCCTGGGCTTCTGAACGGGCCCACAGGGAGGGTCCAGGCGCAGTCTGCAAAGGGACCTGCTGGCTCTGAGAGCTGCCCTCAGTCTTGGGGCCTGCATACCTGGCGCTCAGGTGGACTGCACAGCCCAGCCACTGTAAGCCACAGGGCCCTGCCTCCTGCCAGCTCACCTGGAACTTCCCAGAGGGGTCAGGGCCTCGGGCCCACACCAGCCCCTAGTGATGGTGACTGCAGCTCCCAGCACCTTGAGTTCCAGATGCCCGTCCTGGGTCCACAGTTTGAGGCCTGTGTCCATGTCCAGGCGAGTGGCTGGGCCCCGAGTGTGGACAGCAAGCCCAGCCTCAGGGATGGAGGGGACAGAGGGAGCACAGGCCCATTCACCTGTGGGGACAAGATACCACACCAGGGTCAGGGGACCTCAACTCAGGTTCACTTCTCGGGGGGCTCCCAGTGGGAGGCATTTAGGGTATAAATGCATTTGTCAGGAAGAAAGAAAAGGTGAGGACCAGTCCCAGATAAAACTTGAGAGGGAAAGAGGGAAGCATATGGAGGTATTTACAGCAGAAAACCTGGGTGAGCTACCCAAGGGGGTAGGTGAAGTTGGAGAAGACAAGAGGGTGAGCCCTGGGCCCTCCAGCGTTTAGAGGGGGCTGGTGAGGAGGCACAGCTGGAGAGCTGGGGGAATCCACCTGTCCTGGTAACCAGGAAAGAAAGTTTTACAAAGGAGGGAGGGGTAAGTTGCATCAAAAGTCAGTGACGGTCAGGTAGGATGTGGTCTCAGGACTGGCCACCGGGTTTAGCAATGTGGGGGCCTTGTCAGGGGTGATTTTGGTGGCAGGAAGTTGAAGGGGGACTGAAGTCTGACTAGAGAGGACCCAAAGGAGAATGAGAAGAGAGGAACTGGAGGCAGCAAGCATAGACAACAAGTCTATACTTGTTATACGTGCTGTAAAGGGTATCTCAGAAATGGGCAACAGACATTGGTGTAAGGGGGAAAGCACAGCCTATTGCAGTGTGGGTGAGGAGGCTCCAGTAGAAAGGAGTCTGGGTGGTGTAGACACAGCAGTGATGTGCAAACTTCAGGGGCATCAGAATTCCCTGCTGTCCTTGTTAAAGCAGAGACTCGTTGAACTGCAACTCAGTAGCCTTGATTCTTGAAGATGATTATATAACTATATAGTTTACATGGTGTGACCGTGATTGTGAAAACCTTGTGGCTCCCCCTCCCTTTATCCAGTGTATGGACAGGTGAGTAGAAAAATGGAGACAAAAAGGAAATGAAGAACAGAGAGGGATGGGATGTTTTGGGTCTTCTTTTTTACTTTAATTTTTATTCTTTTTTTGTGTGTTAATGAAAATGTTCAAAAATTAATTGTGGTGATGAATGCACAACCATATAGTGGTACTGTGAACAATTGATTACACACTTTGGATGATTGTATGGTATGTGAATACATCTCAATAAAATTAAATTAAAAAAAAAAACACAGACTGCAGGTCCTACCCTAGAGTTTTGGTGGGGGCCTACAAATTTGCATTTCCAACAAGTCCTGAGGTGCTGCTTCTGCTGCTGGTCCAGGGGCCACCCTTTGAAAACCACTGATGTTTGCTGGGTAAGATCCCGGAATGAACCCAGGGTACCTTCACCGGGAGCACAGCCATCCTCCATCACAGCAGACTGGGAGGCAGAGGGGCCTGGGCGCAGGTGCAGACGTGAGGAGCGGGGAGGGCACAATGGTGGGAGCTCACGGGGGCCTCCCGCCAAGGTCTCCCAGTGCAATAGGGAGTGGGGTCATCGGCAGACAGTGAGTTTGGGGGAGGAGGTGTGAACTGGTCATCACGGAGAGGGGGTGAGTGAAGGGAGCAGGGGATGGTGGTGGGGTGGCCCTTTACGTTTATGTCACGGTATGCAGCTGCCCTGGGCGTGTGGGTGGGCATAAGTGGACAGGTGGGCTTCCTGAGTTAGAGGGAGGGAGGAGCAACGGAGATGAGGGCATAGGCTGGGAGGGATGGCAGAGGAAGCCTGAGGTTCCAGGAGGTAAGGGATGGGGAGAGTGCACAAGGTCAGTAGAGTGACAGCCATTGGGTCGACCAGTTGCCAGAATCAGGAAACCTGAGGGTGGAAGGTGGGAGGGGAGGAAGAGGAGGAGGGGGTGAAACCGAGGCTCCTGACAGGCAAGGATGGGTCTGTGGTAGGGCCAGGAGGGTGATGGAGTCAGGGAGACCCAAGGAGGCTCCATCTCACCTGTCAGCCTCAGGTGAGTCCGCCGGTGGTTTGCCATCTGCCCACCATTTGTCCAGCTGTCCATCTGTCTCCTTGCCTTCAGTCTCACCACTTCTGTTCCTCCCCAAATCATTCTCTTTCTGTTCTCCCAACATCCTGATGCTCTCTCTGTCCGTCTGCCCAACCGTCCTATCTTTTTGTCCATCTGTCTGATTGTGTCCATTTGTCAACCTCTCAGTGTTTGGTGGCCTATCTGCTTGTCCATCTGCCTGCCTGTCCTTCTTTCTGCCTGCCTGTCTGTCTGCCAGACCATCTGCCTGTCCATTTGATTATCTGCCTGCCAGTCTCTTGACAGTTGCTGTGACTGCCCACACATCCGATTGTCCCTTCCAGTCCAGGGTGCCCCTGTTGGCCGTCCACCCTGCTCCTGCCCTCACCAGCACGTACGTGCCCTGTGAGGTCTTCAGGTCTCATCACCATGTCCTGGCCATGCACCACCAGCCGCACGAGGGGCCCTGGCGTCGGGGCTCCCCTGCTCAGCTCCACCTCCACGTGGACGCCGGGGAGCAGGGCCGGGGTGAAGCAGCAAGGCTGGAGCCGCAGCTGCCGTCCCGAGAGCGTGTGCAGGTGGCCCAGGGGGCCCAGGCGGCAAAAGAGGCCGCGAGGGGCCCGGCAGCGTGTGAGGGGCTGTGCCAGCGCACACCGCTGAGCCACCTGGCAGCCCCCCGGCCAGCACTGCACCCGGCCGTCTGCCTGCACCGGCACCGGTGGCTGCAGGTGCTGCTTTTCCGGGAAGAGGCACCGAGGGGCAGGAACTGGGCTGCGGAGAGAGTGGGGCTGGGGTGGGGGTGGCTGGGGCTGGTGGGGCGGGCAGAGGGCCTGCACTCTGGGTCCCGAGGGAGGAGGGGCCTGGGGGTCCTTACTCCAGAGTCTGAGGCTGGAACAGGCTGTGGGCAGCAGGGGTCCCCATCCCCTCACCTTTGTAGGCACAGCCATTGGGGACCGTGAAGGCGTCTGTGCAGAAGACCCAGCACTCCGGGACACCCACGTTGCTAGAGCCCTGCACCATCCCTGGCTCTAGGACCCCTGACATCTTGCTCATGGCCCACCTGGGGTGCGATGTGGGACAGGGTCAGCCAGGCCATCTCCCCGTCCCTCCCCGGGGATCCCGGGAAGTCTGTGCTGCTTCCCTCCCCTGCACCCCACCTGGGCCATGATGCCCCCCAGGCCATTGTGGGGGCTCCCGCCGCTTGCCACGCCCGTGGTCCACTGGATGTTGGCATAGAGCAACATGCCCAGGGGGCGCCGGTGCCCATGGCCAGCACCGCCCGGAAGGTGTTCACTGGGCACGAGGGGGCGGCGGGACCCTCATGGCTGACGGCCCCCACCTGCCTCCTCCTCGGCTCTCCCGCTGCCCTGGGCCCCGGGCCACGTCCCCCGCGGTTGGTCGTCTGTCAGCTGTCAGCCTCTCTCGCTTGACCTGTCTCTCTCTTCCTGTGTCTCTTAGTCTGTCTCCCCTGACCCCCAAACCTCTCTCTAGGTTTTTCTCTATTGTGGCTTTACTACTGTCTGCTTTTCTTTTTCTTTCTCTGTCTCTCCATCAGATTCATTGACATTTTCATTCTCTCTTTCTCTCTCTCTCTCCCTGTCTTTTTTTCTCTCTCTCTTGCTTGCATCTCCCTGTCTTTCCTTCTGTCTCACCATCTGTGTCTTTTCCTTTCTGCCTCTCACCCATTTTCTCTGTCTCACTGTCTCTGCTTCTCTTCTGTCTCTGAGTGTCTCCTTCTCCCTGTCTCCCACCTCCCATTTTACTTCTCTCTCTTTCCCTCTGTCTCGCCCTCTGTCCCTTTTTCTCTCTCCCGGTGTCTCCCACTCGCCTGGGAATCAGAGCCCCTCTTCCCCAGGGCCAGGCCGGAGAGCCTCTCCCGGGACTGGGCCCTTCTCCCCAGCCCCTTCTGCACCTGGGGGCCGAGGGCACCAAAGAAGGGGCTGTGGTCCCAGGAGGCCACAAGCAGAGCACGAGGGGTGGGCGGGCATGGGGGAAGGCGGTGGCCAGGTCCTGGGCTGCTCGCTGGCCCCCGCTCAACGTGGAGCCATCTGCCCAGAATGGAGCCATGACGGCCTGGCCCATCTCCAGGGGAAACACTGCAGGTGTGGACAGGGCCACGGGCTCCCCAGAGGACACCAGGCCATTGGTGCAGACCTGGGGGAGATGGGCAAGGAGGAGACGGGTGGGGGTAGGAGAGGGCATGAGGTCAGCGATTGGAGGAGGGACAGGGCCCACAGCCCAGAAGGCCAAAGATAAAGGCCAAAGGAGGAAGGAGCCCTGTGTGGATATTGACCAGATCGGAGTCAGCGGAGGGGTCAGGGACCTCACGTAGGCTGTCCTGTGTGTGACCCCAAAGAGCGAGAGGGGCTCCAGCAGCTGCAGCTCCTCAGAGAAGCTGTCGTCCTCTCCAGGGAGGGCCTGGTCTCCGTGCTCCAGCCCGTAGGGGTACAGGAGTGGGGCTGGGGGGGCCCAGGTCACTGAGGCCCACTGTATCCTTCTCAGACCCACAGGGCAAGGCCCTGTCTCCTCAAACCCTCATTTCAGGGCTGTGTCCCTTCAGGTGCCCCTGAGGCCCCTCCCTGCCTGCCCCACGACTCTGTCCCCTTCCATGGTCAGGGAGCACGTCCAGCCTCACCTCTGATCTCCTCGCTCAGGACTGAGGGGATGAGGTGTCACTTCAGGACTGGGTCTGCTCCCCAAGGCCGGACCCCCTCCTGAGCCCCAATTCCTACTCACCCACCAGCAGCAGCCGGAGAATCGCCGTGGTGACCCCACGCACGCACGGTGTGGTCAGTCTTATACCTGGGCCGGGGCTGGGGGGCCAGGGAGGGCCCCACGGTGGGGGTGGGGGGAGCCTGTAACTCAGCTCCACCAACCCCATTGTTCGTGGATCCGGGGGGCCTGGGAACCTCCCGGGGATCCTGGTTCTCATCCAGGTCTGGTTGAGGCTGGGCCAGGCCTGGGGGTGGGGGCTGGGGCACAGAGGGAAAGAGCAGACAGACAGCTTCCGGGGCCTCCCGGTGAGTGGGCTACCACCGGCTCCTGGGGTACAGGGGGAGCTCCCCACCTCACCTCAGGGTCGGGCTCGAGTCAGGCAATCCACGGATGCGGATCCTGAGGCACCACTCGGCCAAGGGGCTGGCTGCCCGGAGTGCTGGTGGAGCCAAGCGTCCCTCCTTCCGATTTCTCACCCCAGCAGGTTAAGGATTAACTCACCACCTCCTGGGATCTGCGTATACCTGGGGGTGGGGTGGGGGCAGTTACTCCCTGCTCCCACTCGTCCAGAAAGGAGAAGCAAAACCGGGAGGAAAGCTAGGGTCTTCTGTGCATTGCTGGGCTTTGGGGAGATTCCTAGGGTTCTCGGGGCAAAGGGTCCTCAGGGTGGGCCACGAGGAGGGGTGAACAGGCAAACACTGGCAGAGGGCCAAGGTGCCCACCTGGGGAGACTAATGGGAGGTGGGCTGGCAAGGGGCCCAGAGCCGGGCACGTGCAGTGAATGATGGGTGCGCTGTGGTGGAAACTCAGAGCTGGACGTTTGGGAGGAGGATTGGAGAACACAGAGGCAGAAGAGGTTTCCCTGGAGAGGGGGCAGGGGAGCAGCCGGGCGGAGGGGCCTCAGTATTGTGCTCTGTGGAGGCTACTGGGGGCTGCCTGGCAGAGGGGGCCCAGAGTTAGGCAGCAGGGTCTCCACATTCAAAGTGGATGTCCCAAAGGTCCCCCAAACCCAAGCCAGCCTTTCGTATGGTCAAACCAGGTGGGGCAGAGGGGTGTCCGGACTAGATCCTGATTTGCAGGCTCCCTCCGACCCCACCAGGACTGAGTGGTGCCCCTTCCCCTGTGGAATCTTTGAATTAAGGCCCCCCCATCTTCAGCCCCAGAGCACCTCCAGTGTCTATAGACACTTCCCTGGGGACCCAGGGGACACCCCACTCCCCCTGCCCAGGGTCCAAGCTTGATCAGCAGAGAGGCTGGGAGTTGGGGCTCAGTACCCCATCCTAAGAGGTTCTGGTCATGAGCCTTGTTCCCAGCTTTGCCCCTCAGATGTGCCACCTTGGGAAAATTACATAGCCCCCACCCTCCTCCTGGCTTGTATGAAGATTAATCCAGCATTTCCCAAAGTGTGGCACATGGGTGGCCGGCACGAGAACTCCAGGCATGTACCGGAGGGCAATGAAGAAGCATTTGCCATTATTTTAGTATTTAAGATTTATTTATATATTTTTGTTTATTTTGGGAAAATACATATATATACACAACCACCCCAATACATGAAACTCGAAGTTTCATAAATATTATTGCCAAAGTCAAGGCGAAGTTGAAAGAAAGAGAAAGATGAAAAGAAAGAGGAGGGGAAGATGATGAAGTATGATACAGGCGGTACCAGTGGTATTTGTTTGTGGTCTGTCTCCCCCATCTGAAGGGCAGCTCCATAAGGGCCGGGATTTCTGTTGCCTTGTCCCCTGCTGTGTCCCCAGTGCCTAGAGCAGTGCCTGACCCATGGGGATGGGGGTGGGGGGCAACAAATACTAGCTGGATAAATGCGAATAGTAAAAATTAAGAAGGCCACCTTCCAAGATCGGAATTTAGAGAAATACTGGAACAACGTATGTAAAACTCTCAGTACAGCACCTGGCATATAGTAATGCTCAAAAGTATTTATGGATGTGTTTGTTCTTATAAAAATTATTATTGTTTAGAGTTGCAACAAATAGGCACTCTGGCCAAATGCGGACTGGCTAGGTGTTAAAATCAAGGTGTGCCCAAAGCTGAATCTCAACATTTTAGACTGAACCCCTGAGATAGAAGAGCACATCTGAAAACCCAGTAAAATATTATTACTGCCACAATATTATCCACAATTTTAGCAATCAAATCCTTCAGTTTGAGCATTAATGAGGGGTGATTTCTCCCCATTGTCAGCTGCCAGTTTCCTCCTACAATCAGTAAGCTCCTGTAGCAGTTTTCAAATACGGCCCCCAACTATTTTACTTGCCTTCCACTGAGAGTTGGGGTTTCTCTCTCCTTCGAGTCTGGGCTGATTTATGTCTCCTTCAGCAAGATAAAGTACAGCAGACCTGAGAATGGGATTCAAAAGGCAGGATCCACTGGAAGGCCCACCCTGGAGCCCTGAGCTGCCAGGTGAGTTCAAATGTCCTGCGGTGGCCATGCTGCCAGGAAGCCCAAGCCACCCGGGCAGTGAGTGGACACTGGAGGTCAGTAGTCGCAGCCTTGGGGTCAGTCTAGCCCGGGCTCCAGCAGTAGAGTCACCTCCAGCCTTGAAGGCGTCTAGCTGGGATCTGGACGTAATGAAGCAGAGACAAGCTGTCCCTGCTGTTCCTTTTTCAAATTTCTGATCCACAGAATCCATGAATAATAAATGGCGGTTATTGTACATCACTAAGTTTGGGGTGGTTTGTTATGCAGTAATAGAACCGGAAGAGCTGCTCACCTACAATTGCAGTACTTAATAGTATTACTAGCGTTTTGTGCAGAAACTAGCAGTTCATTTCCCTATTTGAAAGTTCACAATCATTACTGTAGAATATAAAATTAGTAGCCTTCACAATCATTGTTACTTGTGGCAGTGCTTTCCTTGTGGAATAATTATTGTGGCATAATAACTGTACATTTTCCCTTCAGCACAACTGTGAAAATGCCAACTTATAAACCACATACAGAGCTATTCATCCAGAAGGCTTTTCTATGTTTGAAAGTGAATATTCAGATATAAACACTAAATGTGAACGCAAAACCTTGCTTGTGTTCCTGATGTGGTTGTGCACATTTGATAAAACGGAGAGAATACTTCTGGCTTGGAGATACCCAATGATGGCGTGGAAACACATTCTAATATTCAGCCTTTCTGAACACCAAGACCCTAGCAGAACTTCAAAGCACCCCTGTAATTGTTGATATTATTTTTTTTCCTAATATCTGAGGGGCTGTTTTTGTTGGAGGACAAGCTGGTGGAAACAGGAACTGAATCTGAGGCTCACTGTCCCTGGCATACAAAGGAAATTGGTAAATGATTATTGACTGAATCGCAATCTCCCCAACCCCTGTACTCTTCCAAGAGAGCAGCAATGCTGGCAGAAACCAGGAAGGCCCCCGTTTCTCACCCTATTGGCTTTTGATGCCCAAACTTTCCCCCCAGACCCCCTAGAAAAGGGCTGCATCTCCTTAGACCCCCAGAGCAGGGTTATGACTGCTTAGCCCCCCAAAGTTGGCCATGGCCCCTCAGACCCTCCAGGACATGGTCACATCTGCTCAGAACCCCCAGGGTGGGCAATGTTATTTCAGAGCCCCAAAACTTCATAAAACACGTGCATCTTTCAGTACAACATCGTCCAGCTAACAGTTATAAAGGAATATTTACAGCCACATCCCCTAACTCAGTACATTTCTAACAGAGCAATGTGTGAGCAAAGTCTCAATGATATCCCAAATACAATGGGTGGGACAGCACACTCACACACAGACAGAAAGCTGCAGAGTCTCTACCAATGTGATGTGGGGCCGGGATGTTCTTGGCAGACAAAGCAATGTTGGAGATCAGCTTTGCTGACAGTTTGGTTATCAGGGAGCGGTCCTTGGATCATTTTCCTGCATCTATGTTCTAGGAATTACCTGGGGACCTGTGGTTCTTGGGTGATGTGTTCTAATTTATATCGTTTAAAGCTAGGGGAAACTGGCGCCCCGAGCGTTTTCCTGCAAAGCGTCTGGTTTTCAGCCTCAAGGGGCCAAGAATAAGCAGGAAACACCTTAATTTCTCAGTTTGGGGGGGGACCGCAGCGCCCCCTGGTGGCCATCGGCGGTGAAGCCCTGCAGACGTTCTAGGGACGGGGGAGCAGGGACCCCGCCCCCAGCGCAGATGGAAGAGGGGGTGGAGGTCTGAGACTGCGTTCACAGGGCCTGGTGCCCCCCTCCCCAGCCTGCAGGGCCCTGTTTCCCATGTCAGCTCCAAGCAGAGGTCTTTTGCTCACAGGCCATCCACAGCCACCCTCTCTGGAAGCAGCATCCACTTTTCTTCGGATGTAACTTTTAAGGGTCTAAGCCCCACCACCCTTATGCATCAGGTGCACGGTGATTGGCTGAGGAAGGGGCACATGACTCAAATCTGTCCAATGAGAGCCAGGCCTGGGACTTCTTAATGTTGGAGCTCCTGGGAAAGAAACATTACCCTCGAAACACTGGGCTGCTGAGCTATCCTGTGGGGTATAAGCCTGGGGCTTCAGGAGGATGGAGGGGGTCCATGTCTGTCTCTTGGAAATGAAACTTGGCACTGAGTAAAGCAGATTTGAGAGAGGATTTTCCTGATGAAAAATATTTCAGCAGTTGGATCCAGCTGTACCTGAAGCCAGTAGGTTAAAGTATACCAAAAAAAAACAAACCTTTTCCCTCAAGCCAGGGGAATTGGGGGATCAATCTCCCTGCCTGACATGTGCCAAGCCCTAATTTCTCCACCCAGTCCCCCCCTCAAAGTCTCCATTGCTGCTTACATTTGCAAACTCAGAGGCCGTAGTAATCAAAACCATCTTTATTATTTAAAGAGCATCCTGCAGCCAGAGGCACCTAGACAGGGTCCCCAGATGGCAGAACAATATTTACACGTGGGTCAGGGGGTGAGGTTCAGGTGGTCCCAGGGCTGAGTGGGCCCGCCACTGTGGATGAGAGGGCCCCGGAGGCGGGCATCCTTGGACCTGTGGGCTGGGCCCGAGAAGAACAATGTTCCATGCGAGGCCCAGCGTGCACCCCACCATGTGGGGCCGGAGCCGCCTGTGTCTCTGGGGCCCAGGAGGCGTTAGCAGTGAGGAGAAGCCATAGGTCAGAGCTGGGTCACCATGCCGCTGGCTTCGGAGTGAGTCTGGGGAAAGACAACTGGGGGCTTCTGAGGTCTGAGAGGCTTCCCCCAAAGTCCCACAGCTGCCCCCGTCCTGTCCCCAAAAGCCCTTCGAAATCCATGTGTCCCCTGGGGTGCCTGCTTCTACAGCTGAGGATGGGTCTTCTGGAAATCTTTCTTTCCCCCATTAGCATCCCAAATTATTTCTACCCTCTAGCTTCCGTGTGGGCCCAACTTTCACCTTTATGGCCTGGAAGATCCACTCCCGGAAGTCACTGACTTTCGTGTAGACGCCTGGCTTCTGGGCCAGGGCACAGCCGGTGCCCCAGCTCACAATGCCGCACAGCCGCCAACGTGGCGCCCGAGAGATGCCGTCCTCGCACACGAATGGGCCACCGCTGTCGCCCTGGAGGGGGGCGGGGGCTGGCTGCAGGCTGAGATGCCTGGCCGGGAGGCCCTCTCGGATGCTGTGGGCTGGGAGCTGGAGGACCTGACCACCCACTGCTCTGTGTCCCCTCCCCCGGAGAGGAAGGGGCCAGGGGCTGCCCCCCCACTCTGTCCCTCACCTGGCAGGCATCAATGCCGCCCTCACGATAGCCGGCACAGAACATCTTGGGCTTGATCTGGTTTCCGTAGAAGTCAGGGCCGTTGCAGACATCATTGCTGATTATGGGGACTCGGGCCTCCTGGAGAATCCCGGCCTGTTGGCCTGGGGGTGTGCGGACAAGGCTGGCCAGAGCTGGGGAGCACGTCCAACACCCACTTCCCTCCTGGTGCCCATCCCTGGCCTCTCCGGGTCCCCACATCTCAGGGCCCAAGGGTGACCCCAGCAAGCAGACTGCCCTTCCCCAGCCCCATTCAGAGTCTCCCTTATGGGGGCTTCACAGACAGAGAGCAGGGACGCACCATAGTACTGCGTGTTGCCCCAGCCCGTCACGGTGCAGATCTTGCCTTCCACCAGGGCCTGGCCAGCAGCCGGGAGGCACACAGGTTGGATGAATTCTGGGGAGAGACCACACTGGTCCAGCCCCTGCTGGCCCACCCCACCAGGTACAGACTTTTCTGGCTGCCTTCACTCGCCCCCCACCAGCCTAGAGGGGCCCCCACCAGCCTAGAGGGTGCCCTAGTGAGAAGGAGAAAGAGGCATCCTCTCCTGAGACACTTGACTTCCACCTGGCAGAAAAATCATCATAATAAATACACAGGTGTATGCCGTCCACGATGAGAGCAGTGCCCCTGGGATGAAGCATCCTTGTGCAGTGCACAACCCACACAGGTGGTCCTGGCAGCCCTGACTGCCGCCTGCCAGTGACTTCACCTGCCTGAGCAGCAGTGCTCTCAGCTGTAAAATGGAAGTAATAATCGTATTCCCCAGAGGTTGCAGTGAGGAGTTGGTGAAGTAGGGGCGCTGAGCAAACAGGCTCACTCATGTCACTAATAGTGGTAATAAAAAATTAAAATAGCAATAACTGCCTGCATTGACCGAGTGGTCACTCTGCACCCATACTTCACGTCGTCTCAGCCACCCTGGGAAGTCATTTAACAGACCAGGGAAACCGAGGTACAGAGAATTGAAGCCGTGTGCCCAAGGTCACACAGCTGGCAACTATCAGAACTTGCCCCAAAGCCCGCTCTCATCCCCTTGGCCGTGTGTCTCCAACCCAAGCTCTTCCCACCCCAGGCACCTGTGTCCCCCAGGGGCGCTTCACTTACTTTAATATTTTTAACCCCTCACTCTTTTCCCTAAAGGGGAAGACTTTGTTCCGTTTTAAAATAAATGTGTATCACTGTCTTCATTGGAAAGCCAGCATCGTGGATCATTAAAAAGAAAACAACCATAAAAATAAATATAACGGAAACCACAAAATGGTTTGGGATTCCCTGGCAGCACAGCCCGGGGTCTACAAGCACAGTCGGAGGCAGTCAGCCTGGGCTCACGTCTTTGCCTCTTGCCCGAGGTGGGAACTCGGTGCAGCATTTCACTGGCCCGTGTGAATGCCCGATTTCCCCACGTGGTAAAACAGGATAAGAGAAACCCCCACCCCACCCCACTGCAGGGCTGCTGTGAGATCTACACGGGTTCATCACGAGACCCCATGTGACTGTCAACTCTCATTATTATTACATCTCCGATTATTTTTTGATATTGTTTCGTCATTCGTAGTATCATACTGTTCCTGATGAAGGCTGGTCATCAGCATCACTGGTGTTACTTGATTATTTTTATCGTCATCCTCATCACCATTATGTTATTATTATCACACTGTGGCCTGCTGAAGGCTGGCGCCCAGGGCTTGCTCTTGATCCAAAAGGGAGCGGAGCTCACCTCGGGGAGCATTAAAGACACATCGGTACCAAGTGAGTCTCTCACGGAGACCAAGGAAACACTCCAAACTTTCCCTCTAATTGATTCCTTCACATATATTTTTTAAATTTTTAAATAAAATTAAAATTTTCAACGTTTTTTTGGTTAACCGTTTGAGATGTAATTCACATACCATACAATTCGCCCATAAAAGTAGACGGCCATTACCACAATCAATTTTAGAACCCTTTTGTCATTCCCCAAAAGGAAACCATTAGCTACCTTCCCAATGTCTCCATCCTCCCTACCCCCTCCCCAACCCACCCAAAGCCCTAGGCAACCACTAATCTACCTTCTCTACTTGTCTATTTCTTGTCTATTCCGGACATTTTAAATAAAAGGAATCAGCCGATATGCGGCCTTTTGTGTGTGGCTTCTTCAGCACAATGTTTTTTAAAGTTCACCCATATTGTAGCCTGTATCAGAACTTCACTCCTTTTTATGGCCAAGTAATATCCTATTATATGGATAGACCATACTGTGTTGATACTTTCATCTGTTGATGGCCACTTGGGTTGTCTCTGTGTTTGGGTTATTATGAATAATGCTGCTACGACATTGGTGTACACGGTTTTGGTGGACTTGTGCTTCATTTCTCTTGGATATATACCTAGGAGTGGCCTGGCTGGGCCAAATGGTAACGCTATGCTTAATATTTTTTGAGGAACTTCCACACTATTTTCCAAAGTGGCTGCACCAGTCATTCATATTTAATGTCCAGTTTGTGCCCCCTCAAGACCAATCACCAATCACCAGGGGCGCCGGGATCTGATCTGGGGAATATCCTACATCCCTGGGCTCCTAGTCTGTCCTCCGTGGCCGCTGGGGTCCCCAGGCCCAGGCTCAGCCCCGACTTACCCGTGAGGGGCAGAGGGCTGGAGAGATGGACCAGGGCAATGTCGTTGCTGTTTTCCTCGCTGTTGGGGTCGCGGAAGGGGAGATAGCCCCCGTGGTAGACCACAGCCTGCACCCCCAGCTGCAGGCCGTGCGGTGAGGCCTGGGCCACCGCCCCGGCGAACACCCGCCATCGGGACAGGACGCGGTTCCGCCTGCCGGGGGACGGGGGGGAAGGGTGGCAGCCCGCCTGGTGCAGCCTCCCCCTCTCACGGCCCCACTCCCTATCCGCCCCCATCTCAGCACCGTGGGGGACGCTCACTCGGGGAAGCAGTGGGCGGCCGTCAGCACCCAGTCTCCGGAGAGCAGGGAGCCCCCGCAGAGGTGCGCCCCATCGTAGCGCAGGCTGACTTGCCACGGCCACCTGCCCAGGCTGGTGTCCCGGCCCCCCACGATGCGGTCGACGGGCAGCTTCCTGCGGCCACAGTCTGCAGGGGGGGCAGTCAGGGGCGGGGAGAAGATGGCCACCCAGGCCCCGGGGGTCCGGGTCTGACCCTGCCCTAGGGGTCTCAGGGGACTCAGCCATGACCTGGGGGTTCCAAAGGGACACAGCCACGACCTGGGGGTTCTGAGGGGACTCGGCCCAGACCTGGGGGTCTCAGGGGACTCAGCCACGACCTGGGGGTCTGAGGGGACATGGTCATGACCTGGGGGTCTGAGGGGACATGGCCATGACCTGGGGGTCCGAGGGGACATGGCCATGACCTGGGGGTCTGAGGGGACATGGCCATGACCTGGGGGTTCCAAAGGGACTTGGCCCTGACCTGGGGGTCCGAGGGGACACAGCCATGACCTTGGGGTTCTGAGGGGACACAGCTCTGACCTGGGGGTCCGAGGGGACACAGCCATGACCTTGGGGTTCTGAGGGGACACAGCTCTGACCTGGGGGTCTGAGGGAACACAGCCACGACCTTGGGGTTCTGAGGGGACTCAGTCCTGACCTGGGGATCTGAGGGACACAGCCACGACCTTGGGGTTTAGAGGGGACACAGCTCTGACCTGGGGGTTCCAAGGGGACTCAGCCCTGACCTGGGGGTCCAAGGGGACTCAGCCCTGACCTGGGGGTTCTGAGGGGACATGGCCCCATCCTTAGGGAAGCTAAGAGGCCATGGCCCTGCCCTGAGGCGCTACAGTGAAGGGTACTCAGTCACGGGGCCTTACCTTGGCAGATTGTACTCAGGAAACGGCCCCTGGGACAGTCACTGTGAGAGAGACAGGGATGGAGATACAGAGAAACAACAAATAGAGGCCGATTAAGGCAGATGAAAGGGACATGAGGAACAGTGGGGGTGCCTTGGGGACTGTGGGCATCTGGGATACATGTCCCAACCTGCCCACTGCCCTCCTCACCACACGGAGATGACCTCGAGCAGCCTCTGGGCATGGGGCAGCCTTCCCTCGTCCACACAGAAGAAGCCCGAGGTGCCGTTGGCGCCCACCGTCCGCACGTCCAGCTCCGCGTGGACCAGTGCCCTGGGCAGAGCAGGGGTCAGGCCGGCTCCTCCCGCCCCTCCCAGCTCCCACCCCTCCCGGGGATGTCCCGGTACCTGAGGAAACCCATCTCCTCGCAGCTGAGCCCAGCCACCCTGGCGTTGGAGCGGGAGGAGCACAGCAGCCGCCATGTCCCTTCGGTCTCATCAAACACCGTGAGCCGTGCGTCCGCCGGGCTGACCTGCACTGCAGGACGACAGGGCCGGGCGGCCTGGGTCACCCCAGCTGGCTCCTGACCCGCTCTCCAGCCGTGTGGATTGGCAGGGCCAATCAGCGTGTTCCACTCCCAACCCAACCCCTTGCTTCTGGAAGGGTGCAGGACTCCAGTCGGACCAAATGAGTGACCAACTGCTCTGGGACCTCGGCTCTGGGACCTCGGCTCTGGGGACCAGGGAAACCTCTTTGCACTGAAATTCCTAAGCTGGTTGTTGGTGAGACATCACTTTGGAACTTTGCTTGGACATTTTGGAAGACGGAAACTGTTTCAGCTGAGTTGCCAAGAGAATGGGAGGCTGGATCTGCCCATGGAGGGAAAAAGAAGCCAACGTGGAGCAAAGCTGAGAGACAAGTTTCTGAGACTATCTTTAAAGATCCTTGATGCAGCCAGACCTGAAATACCCCAGAATCATTGGTTGTGTGCTAATTTCCCCTTCTGTTGTGCCAGTTTCTTTTTTTCCTTTTGTCTTTTGCAGCCTGAAGATCCTTGATGAATTCTCCAGATTCCCAAAATGTTTAAGTACATATCCCCTAGTGTTAAAAATTAAAAAGGAAAAGAATAACTGTGTCTCTCCCGCAGGACTTGTCTGGGCCTTGAATATACTAAAGTGCCTGACAACTCTCCAAGCAGAGGTTGTGTTGCTCGTTTATTCACTCAACAAACATTAACTGAACACATACTCCATGCTGGCGACACAGAGATGACTGAGACGGCCCTGGGCTCTCCCCTCACCAAGCCAGAGTTGGTTGGGGGAGAAACAGATAATGATTTAAGAAAAAAAAAATCAGTCAACCAAACCCTCATTACAAACTGTGACAAGAGCTCCCAGGAAGCCTGGAGAGAGCTTCTGAGTGACGGCACAAGCCCGGGGCTGCTGAGGGGGCAGTTTGTGCTGAGAATTGATGCTCTGCCTTCACCCTGCATGTAGTCAGGGGGGTTCTATGAACAGCCACGTCAGGGCCCCACCCTTGGGTGTAGTCATTTGTGTTCACCAAACATTTAGTACCTGCCAGACCCTATTTTAGACTATGAACAAATCACCCCAGCAATGAACAAATCAGACAAAAAGCCCCTGCCCATAGGGAGCTCAAAGCCCAGGAGGAGAGGTGAATCCTGAATAAGACAAATAAGTGATGCATCCCAAGATAATAAGGGGTCGTGGAAGAGGGAAGGGTGTGTTGGTGTGAGGGTGAGGTTGCAACTTGAAGTGGATGGGAGGGTAAGCGCCAATGAGTGTGGAGAGGAGCAGAGACCTGCAGAGGGGGAGGGAAAGAGAGGCATGCAGATGTGCAAGGAAAAGCAAACCAGCAGAGGGAACAGCAGGAGGCTGGGGCAGAGCGAGTGAGGGCAAGATGAGGTGGGAGACACAACCGATCAGAGTGAGGGGCAGCTGGGGAAGGCTTCGAGTTGAGGGCCCTGATCTGACCCAGGGGTTCCCAGGCTCCCTCTGGCTGCTGTGATGGTCCCGGTGGGGGAGTCTGGAGGCTGGACCAGGGTGGGGCAGGGAAGGGGAGACAAGTTTAGGTCCTGGATTGAGTTCACTAGTAGAGCCCACAGGGTCTGGTCTGCTGGATGACTGGATGCAGATAAGAGAGAAAGAGGGGGGATCAAGGACGACCCCAAGGTGTTTGGCCTGACTCCTTGGAAGGATGGAGCTGACACAGAGATGGGAAAGTGGGGAGAAGCTCATGCAAGGCAAGATCAGGCCCCTTGGTCTTGGAAGCACATTCTGGAAAAGCAAATCTGGTGCAAACTCGCTTTCGCATCCTCTTAGGAGGAACCCAGCCTGGTCAGGTTCCTGGACAAGGGGAGGCAGACTTCTGGGGAGAACCCTGCCCCACTGAGGTCCCACGGGGCACCTGTGCTAGGCTACCTGCCCTCCCTGCCCCACCATCAACCAAGCCCTCCCCCTGAAAGTCTACAAAGACCACCCAATTTTCCAGATGGAAAGGCTAAAGCTCAGAGAGGTTGTGTGACCTGCCTAACATCATCCAGCAAGACAGGCAGAGAGGACTTGGCTTCAGGCCTGAGTGACTCCAAATCCCAAGCTTCTACCGTTGCCCTAGGCGGCCTCACAAATGACTTCCTCCGGAGGGTTAAACAACACCCAGGAATAACACCGGCTGCATTGACTGGGAGAGGTCAGGGGCTGGCCCCCGGCCATGGGTCATATCCTGGTGGTTCTTTGAATCCTACCACCCTGGGAGATAAGAGACCATTTCTATTCCTGTCTTACAGACGGGGAAACTGATGCTGAGAGAGGAGGGATTACTTGCCCAGGGGCACAGAGCCGAGAACTGGCAGAGCCGGGATTTGCACCCAAGCCCGCTGACCCGCATAATCCCCGTGCCCCTGTGGGCCTCACCGGGGTCATTGCTTGTGCCCACCCTGAATGCACTCATCCTCGACAGGGCTAAGAGGGGCCCAGACGGGCGATCCTGGTTATGGCCTCCTGCTCCAGATTAGGGGCAGGGGCCACCTGGCATCTCTGCAGAGTGGTGCCCACTGACCCCTCCATTCCAATCCGAGACCTGCTGATTGGGAACACCATCGGTGGGGAGGGGGGATTCTCCAAGGTGACCTCTAACTATTTCAGAAGTAGGACTGACAAAAAGTGTGTCCTTTTTGTCATATATCACTTTATGGGTGTGTGTTGAGGGAGGGGGGCAGGGAAGGGGCATATCAAATGCCCCCTCCAACTGGTTTTTAAGGCCACATTCTCTGCCACTCTTTCTCACTTTGAAATTCTTTATTCTTGCTTTTATTATTTTAAGCAACACAAAAAGCGTGTTCTGGGTCACCCAGTATGCCTACCAAATTATGTGATATATTTAGAGGTGTGACAATCCCAGAGAGGCGAGGGGGGATCGTTTTGGAGTTGCTTTTGTTTGTTTTGTAATTTCCAAACTTTTCTGAAAACCCCAAGTGCAATGGAAGGGCAACGGCGCTGGCCTTGGCCGGAGAGGGTCTGAGTTGCCGCCTCGTGGCTCCCCAGCTGGAGGCCCCAGGACCAGCGGGTTCAGTTCGGTGACTCATTCTTGGGTGTGTTCATTAAGAAACGATTTTCTGAGCACCCACTGTGCGCCGGATCCCACGTGGGGCAGGAATTCATCGGGTGGGAGTGAGTAACTGCGAGTGGGCGAGGGGCTTTCCCAAGGACAGCCAGGGGCTGTGGGAGCCTGGGGTAGGGGGTCCAGGCAGGCGTTTCTTGGGCAAATGAAGGCCTGATAGGTGAGAGACAAAGGCCAATGTTTCTTGAGTTGAAGAGCCAAGAGCGGCACGGATAACGATCGCCTCTCATTCTCGCTTGATTATTCTTACCTCCATCTTACAGATGAGGAACTGAGGCCAGGAGAGGCCCCATAGCTCAGAAGTGACAGTGCAGGAGCGAACCCGTCTCCAGGTGGAAGCTGGGAAGAAGCAGGTGAGCAAGGGCTTGGGAGCCCAGAGGAACGGGGCATCGGGGGGAGTGAGTGCCAGCCCAGAGGCCTGGAGAGCTCTGGAAGCCGGTGTGAGGTGGGTGAAGAGGTCCTCAATGAATGGGCTTTCGGTACTGGGTGAGGGGCCAAGATGTTTTCCCAATGGCAAAGGGGAGTCATTAGGGGCTTTCAGCAGGAGTGTAATCTCTCTGCAATGCCACCTAGTTGCTGACAGGTCCCCGGCACCAGTTCATTTTGCTGGGCCTCAGTTTCCCCCATCTGCAAAATGGGGTGATGGCAAGAGCCTCAACCTCACAGGGCTGTGGTATAAAGCCTGTAGCTGGGGCCTGGATTTGAATCCCAGCCCTGACACTTACTAATTCCACAACCTGGGGTAAGACACCGGGCTGTTCTGTGCCTCAGTTTCCCCATATAAAATGGACTGTTGTGAGGATTTAACACCGGGATACCTGTGAAGCTCGGAAGCCTTGCTTGGCACACACAAATGTACTCTAAGCACCGGCCACGACAATTACACTGACGCTAGCTCTCCTGTCTGAATTTTCATTTCTTCTCGTAATAAAGGCTCAATCCTTCATGGAATTAGACGAGGCAAACGGGTGTGAAAAATGTTTCCCACCCCCCAGTTTCCTCTGTCTTCCTCCTGCCCCGAGCCACAGAATGGCAGCTTGGAGTTGGCATTTGGGAAGTCACTCATTCATTCCACCATTTGTTTCTGCATCTGTTCATTCCCAGTGCTTGCAGACATACCCGTACCAGGCAACCATCAGATCCATTCCTCTACAGTCTACCAGCTGTGTGTCCTCTCTGTGCCGCACTTTCCAATGCCATAAAACGAGGACAATAATAGCCCCTACCTCCTAGAAGAGCTAGAAGAGTTCACTGAATTCAGACAGGGCTTCTCAAACACGTTCTGAACATGACCCAGTAAGAAACAGTTTTACACCATCATCTAGCCCATATGAGCTCTGCCATCTTGGGCATTGCTTCGAGCCTCAGTTTCCTCATCTGTAAAATGGGGGAGAATAACATACCCTCACAGGGCTTTGGTGGCAATACGAGATTGCCTGTATATGAATACATAAAATGTAAAGATTAACAGAACTCTTTCTTACTGAGAGAGATGCACTCTGATATTTTCTAATCTCTTCTATTTCATACCTTTACAAATGTTGTTTGCAACTCACCGATTAAATTTCAAGATGCACTAATGGGTAACACTTTGGGGTTTGCAATATCCTGGGTTAAGACATGGGACGTGCCAAGAAGGGTGCCTGGTCCACAGGAGGCCCTCAGTGCACGTGTACGATTATTAGTCACATTTATGCATTCATGCTTCCTTCTATAAACCGTTTAACTGAGCTCCTCCCTGGTACCGATTTCCCCCAGAGCCCCCCCAGAAGAGGGCCTGGGCTCCCCATACCCAGGAGTCACCAGCCGGCTCTACTCACCTGGATACAGCAGCTCTTGGTCTCTCCTGAGTAGAACGGTCACTGCAGAGAAGGCAGAGGTGAGATCGGGCGGGCTGAGGGCCGCAGGGGGCAGGGGAGGGGACAGGCACAGGGGCCACGCTCACCGATGGCCCAGGATGCCGCCCCGATGCCTGCCAGGAGCAGCAGGGTCCCCACAGTGAGAGCTGCCACCTTGGGTCTGGAGCAGCAAGGCACAGGCCGGCCACCTGCAACGGACACCGTGCTGGGGTCACTGCCAGGCCCATCCTCTCGCGGCAGGCTCTGGGCACTTGGCCAGCCCCACCCCGCCCACAGGGCAAACTTCTCACGGCTGAGCTGCCATGCCCTGGGCCCAGCTGCCCGGGGCCAAGCAGTTGGCAGGGGCGTCTCTCTCCTACCACGCAGACAGCCAGGTGCCCGGCTCCTCAAGGGTGGCCCAGCTGGGAAGGAAGTATGGCTGGAGCAGCTGCCACCCTCCTGCCCCTGCCCCCACTCCTGGCACTTTGGGAATTTTTCCTCCCCAGTGACACAGCACTTTTTTGGTGTTTCACACTCCCTCATCACTTTGTGCTGTCTTTTCTTAGACCTCTCACTTCTGTTAACTTTCCCAGGGGTTCTTGGAGCCTCCTGGGGACTGTGACCCTTAACCTTTGCCCTCTTGGGGGCTTCTCTTCCCTGCTGTTTGGCATTTGCCCACTGCCTTGTTTCTTTCTGCTGTTCTAGACCCTCTTACTGCAGTCCCCTCCCTTGCCCTCCAAGGGCAGCTCCAAGATCAAACTTGTCCCTGGAGGTTGAGAACCCAAGTTTGGACGTTTGCCAGCTTTGCTATAAAATATTGGCCTTACCCTTTCCCAGCTGGGACCTTGGGAAGGTGGCTTCCCCTCTTTAAGCCTCAGCTTTCTTATCTGTTAAATAGGTATCCTTCTAGCACCCACCTTTAAAGATAATACTTTAAAGCACTATCAAACAATAATAATAGCCAAATTCTTACCAGATGCTTATTTTGTGCTAGGCACTGCTCCAAGTGCATTAAATCAGTCTCAAGACCCCATTATGATTCCCAGTTTTCCAATGGGGAAAACTGAGGCTCAGAGAGGTGGAGTCACGTCCCCCTGGTAGCCCAGCCAGGAAAGGGCAGAGCTGAGTCCCGAACCCTGGGCACATTTGGTGCTGGGACCTCTGCACTGTGGCGCCTGGCGTATACAGTAAGTGCTCAATAAACGCTTCATAAATCATCAGAGCTGTGTGGCAGCTCCCTTCGCCTCTCTGAGCCTCAGTTTTTTCATAGGAAGAATGGAGCTTTATTTGCCCGTCATCCTATCGAGCATCCGATGCACCTGGAACCATTCTAGATTCTGGGGAGACGCCCAAAAACAAGACAGATGAGATTCTGCCTTTCCTGGGGCTCATGCTTTCAGGTGCTTAGGCAGGAGAAGGGGTGCAGTGCATGAACAAGTAAATAAGTAAATGAGCCTGATAATTTCCACATTGTGACAAAGGCTATGAAGAAAATAATGCAGGTGAGAGGGCAGCAGGTGGGGCTTCGGTGGGGGTTAGTGGGGGCCTCTCCGAAGAAGTGGCTTTTGATCTGAGACCTGAAGGCTCAGGTGCTGGCCATGCAAAGACCTCCAGGAAGAGCGTTCTGGGCAGAGGGGACAGCACAGGCCAAGGCCTTGAGGCAAGAACAAGTGGGATGAGTTAGACAGCTGCAGAGGCCGCTGGGGTGGCCGGAACGGCGTGAGCTTGAGGAAGGGGAAACCAAGGCTGGGGCCAGCTAGGGAGGCACACGGTCCAGGAAGAAGAGGGATTTTATTTTCCATGCAATGGATGCCCTGCGGATTAAATGCCATCCCCTTCACCAGGGATTGTGGGAGGACCAAAGAGAAACCGCCCTGGGCCTCTGCAGGGCTCACCTGGGGCTGCAGGAGCTCCCAGCTCTCCCAAGTGACGGTCCACAGTCATGTGGCTAGAACAGGCTGGGGAGTGGTCCAGGACCTTCCTGGGATCACCAGTGTCTGGTGTCTTAAGAATCTGAGCACTCAGTGGCTCCTGCTGAGTCATGGGAAGGCAATGCCATCCCTCCAAAGAGGACCCAGTGGGCCAGTCCAGCCCCTGCTGGTTGGCTCCTGCCTGCCTTTGGGGTTAGGGGCTCTCAGGCCTGCCCCCCGACTCTGCCCCCAACTATTCTCCTAGCTCCAGCTGAGGGCCTTGGCTCCCAGAGGCCATCAGGCCGGCCGTGGCTCCTTTGTTCTCAGATGTGCCCGCTGGGGCTTTGGGTTACTCAGGCCCTAGGCTGGGGGCCACTCCGCGTCTCCTAGGGTGACAGGAAGACCCTCCTTCCATGCTCTCTAGTATTGGGATACTTCGGGCAAACAGGTGCTTCTGGTGGATCTGAAGGCCTCCTTCCCCTGGGGTCCCCAGAATGAGATGCGTCCTCACTGCAGATCTTCACTGGCATGGGACGTGTCCTCGTTCTGTGTGAGGGGCAGCAGCCTTGCCCCATGATTCCTTGGAGGCAACAGGGCCTTTTTCCCCAGGTAGGCCAGGCCCCCCTGCCCCATTTCCCCCGAGGCTTCTGCTCTCTGCTTCTCCAGGCATCTTCTCACGGACATCCATCCCCACCATTCAGCTGCAAAGGCCCTCCCACAAGCCTCAGTTTCTCCCTCCGGTCGCGCCCTCCACAGGGAAGCCAGGGGCACCTTCCTCAAGCCCAAATCCAACCCTGTCCCTTCTCTGCCTAGAACCCTCTGTGACTCCCCAGTGACCCTGGGACAGAGCCCGAGGCCCTCAGCCCGGAGTTTCCAGCCCCTCAAGGATAAAAGCATAATGTGCATAGATTTACGAGTTGAACATATGCTTGCCCCAATTCACAGCCATACAGGTCATTATCAGACACCAGATAGGGCATCCAAAAGCATCCAGAACTACAGAACATCTAAAAATATAAGCAAGAAAAGAAAAACAAAGAGTAACCCCAGCACCATCTTGTGGAGAGATGCAGCACTGCCAAGCCATCTGCCGTCCTCACCAAAAGTACTCCCAGCAGACCCTGGTCCAGCCGGCACACCTCATCTCCCTCCCAGCTCCATTTCCAACTCTGCCTCCAGAAGCACCCACAACTCTCAAGGTGTCGCTGCACGTCTGGCAGTTTGTCATCCCGCAGCTTTTAGCCACACTCTTCCCTCTTCCTGACGCACTCGACCTACTGCCTACTCATCCCTTGCGTGTCAACTCAGATATCACCTCCTCCAGTTTCAAGTCCCGAGGTAGCACCAAGACCCTGGGCTTGGTGTACTTCCGTGCAGTGACAATAACACAAACACCACAAGCAGCGACAGTGGCTCCCAGAATCGCCCATCGACTCACAGTCCTGTCCTGTGGTCTCCTGGAACCTCACAGCTGTCCATGTCAAGGGGTCCCATTTATCACCCCCAGGTTACAGGTGAGGAAAAGAGGCCCAAAGAGGCACTGCAACCTGCTCCACATCACCCAGCAGGTAAGTAAGTGCAGCATGAGAATCTTTCAGCATCTGTGTCCAGGTGTGACAACCCTTGATCCCCAGTCAGCCCCGACAGAGGAACTCCCTTCAGGAACCAGGCCCGAGCCGCCTGGGACTGCACTGGAGCCCTTCTTGCATCCAGACCCATCTCTGTCCATCTCCCTGGGTGCTTTCTGCGTTTCTTGGTTCCTTCACCCACAGGCCCTAGCCCTGGTGGCTCACTTCGGTCAGTTCCAGGAGGGAGGTCATTCCAAAGACGTGAATCTCTGTCATCCACCTGCCTGGCCTTTTCCTGAGCAACGGGGAGCCTGGGACTGCTCTGGGCTGAAACTGTGCAGCTAGGGGTCTGAGTCACTAACCGTGCCAAGACCCAAAGAGGCCAGCAATGTGTAATTTCAGGCAACACTCAGCATTTCCTGCGTATTACCACACTTAAAATTCAAACCGCTCCGTGAGGTAGGCTCTAATATTATCCCCATTTTACAGATGAGGAAACCGAGGCCCAGAGACGGGAAGCTGCTTGCCCATGGCCACACAGTTGGAAAGCAGTACCTCCTGGGACTGAATCCCGCTAGCCTTGTTCCAGGAAAAGGAAGTCTGCTCCAGTGGGGGAAGCAGGTAGATCAGGCCACCCTTAAACTGGGCTGTCCAGCAGGTACTCAAGGTGGAGAGGAAGCCAGGCCGTCCAGGGCTGCTGGGAGCCCCCCTGTGCCAGCCATTCTAGCGGGCATCTTCTCCGCCATCTTTCCCCTCTCCATCCGTCCGGACTGAGTCCAAAGTCCTCCCATTGCTCTTTTGCCCACAGAGCCAGGGGGTGGAGGAGCATCTGGATGCAGCTCCTGGGTCCCCGGGACTCTTGAGTCTGCCAGCTGCTGTCAGGATGGCCCCAGTTGATCACGTGCCTCTTATGTGTTGAGCTCCATGCTGGTGCCTTGTGTGTGTTTCATGCTCCCAACAGCTTCACGGAGATGGTATTAGGATCCAGGCTTAACCCGGGAGGAAACTGAAGCCCAGAGACATGATGTCTCTTGCTCAAGGTCACACAGCAAAAAAGCGGCAGAAGCAGATTCGATATGCATGCCCGTGGGGTCGGCTCCAGAGTCTGTGTTCTCAACCATGATAGCTGCAGTCCCCCCAGTAGCCCCAAGTGGAAGACAGCTCCAAGATTGGCTGAGAAATCCCTGGGGAGTGAGGGGAAACTGAGGCACGGAGCCAGGAAGGTCATATGGGGTAGCAGGCAGGCAGGTGGTGGCATAGCTGCACGGAAAGTTTGGTTAATTGTTAATCAGGTGGAAGAGGCCTCAGAAGGGGGTGGGGATGGGCCCGGAGGGGTACCCAGAGAGAGGGGTCTCTGAGGGGGTGCAGGGTTGAGACGAGGGCACAGGGGGGGAATGCCAAGCAGAGCCGAAGTGGGGCTCAGGGAAAGGGGCACTCACCCTCCTTCTCCGCCATGTCACGGCCTCTTGTTAATGATTCCCCGGCTGACCTCCTGGGCAGGGGCGGGAACTGTGGGGAGATAGACGGGGAGGCAGGGCCTGGGGGGCCCAGCCCAGTACGGCGCCCCCAGTCCCAGGCACCCATCCAGGTGGGCTAATGGGACGGGGCCCTGGCCAGAGCACGCCGTGAGCAGGGACGCAGATGGGGCTGGGTTCAAGGATGGGGTCAGTGTCCGGCCAGCAGCAGGGGGATGCCTGGATTCGCTGGGCTGGGGGTCCAGGACTCCTGGGTCTGAGAATGGAGAAAAGTGGGGGCCTAACTTCTGAGGCCGAGGGAGGAGAGGATGGCATGCCTGGCTCCTGGGGGAGACGTTGGCGAGCCCCCCCTCGGAGTCCCCGGGAGCCTCTCTCTTGGGTGGCGGGGGAGGGGACCCATGTCCTGCAGATAGAAACTCTGGTTCTGGGGCCCTGGTCCTTACCCTGGGGTCCGGCAGGTGGGGCCGGGGTAGGGTCAGTCTCCCGGCCGGGGCAGGAGCATGGTGGCTCCGCAGCGGCGGGCGGCCTGGGAGGCAGGGGTGGCGTGGGGCCTGCTAGGCCTGGCGGCCTCACCTGAGGAGGAGGGGGCTGGGCCGGAGGCGGGGAAGGGGCGGGGAGGGGCCGGACAATGGGATTGGCAGCACGGAGGCCACCTGGCCGGTGGGGCAGGGCTGGCAGGGGTTGGACTAGGTGGACCCAGCCACCCACCTCCGGACCCCTGGGGCCCAGGTGTGTCCATACGAGGGTTGCTGGGACCAGGAACAGGCTTGGCCGGCCCGGAATTTAGGGAGATGGAGCAGGCTGGGGGGTGCTTAGAAGGCCTGAAGGATGTGGGGAGCGGATTGGGGAGAATCAGAGGGACGGCCCTTGCTGCCCTAAACCAATTCCTGCCCCTGCCACTTCCCTTACTCCTGCCCACCCCCTACCCTGCCCCTGCCCGATCCAGCAGCCCCCACCCAGCTCCAGGCCCAACGTTGCTGTTTCCTGCACCCCCTGCCCACCCTGCATCCCTTCCCCTCTTCTGCCCCAGCCCCTACCCTTCCCATGCCCCCAGCCCAGCCCCAGGCCCAATACCTGCCCACATTGCCCTGTTCATCCCCCCCACCCCACCCCAGCTGCTTTCCCACAAGTCACGGGGGCTGGTTTGCTTTGGCAGCCTTTCTGCTGCCTGCAGCAATGACCTCTGGAGCCGGAAAGTCCTAGAAGGGGGGATGGGGGATTGGCCTGGAAAAAGCAGCACTGAGTGCTGAGGCCCCGGCCAAGTGGCCGGAAGTGTCCAGAGACAGATACACACTGTCCCGCCAGCAGACTAGAGTGACCCACGTCAGACCAGGGCCAAATAAACACCCAGATGCACACAAGTCACCGCCAGATACCTGCCCGTGGTCAGCCATGCGCTTGCACACAGTCAGACCACAGCTGCTCCCCGAGATAGACTGTCTGTGCCCATTCACACCTGCTGCTCACCCCACAATGGCCCCTGCGCCTGGTCGGACCCACTCTTACCCCACAGTGCTCCCAGTGCACAGCCGGGCCGTGTGCTCAGCCCAGAGCCTCCCCCCTGGGTTGCCCGCGGCCTCCTGCAGGTGGGCCTCTGGGTGAGCCCCAACCTGTCTCCTCTCTCTCCATTCAGCTCTCCTCCCTCCCTGTCTTTGTCTCGCTCTCTCCCTCCCTGTCCCTGGTCTTTCCTTCCCTGACTCTCCAGTGCCCTCTCTTTCTCTTCTCTCTCTTTCCCCCACTCTCCACTCCTAGAGTGACCCACATTGCTAGGAACAGAGCAAACCCCACAAAACACCTGCACCCAGCAGTGGCTCTGCCCCTCCTTGGCCCCGGCGCTCCCCACCCCCT
The DNA here is from genome assembly GCF_015220235.1 of Choloepus didactylus. Lineage (NCBI taxonomy): Eukaryota > Metazoa > Chordata > Mammalia > Pilosa > Megalonychidae > Choloepus > Choloepus didactylus. The sequence continues at coordinate 19,912,967 of NC_051333.1, forward strand.
GGTCACCCAGGCATCCTGCTGAGGTAGTGAGCTTCCAGCCCCAACACTAGTCAAGTGCCGAGTGGCCCCGCCATGTGCCATGCACGGGCGGGAGCTGGGCCCGAGGAGCTGCACCCCACTTCCATCTCTCTGTGTCCCGCAGAGGCTGCTGGCGGCAAGGAGGGAGGGCCCCTGGGGAAACTGAGGCTCTTGGGTTGGGGCGGGGAGGCGGGGGTGACTGGGCTCACAAGAGACTTTGAATCAAGTCCAAGAATCTTTATTTCATGAACAAAACTACTTCTGTAAAGAGAGACGAGGCTGAAAGGGCCCTTCTTGGCGGCCACGGTCCAAGGCTGGTGAGAGAGGGCGGGGTCGGGCCGGGCAAGGGTGCATCGCGGGGGGCGGGGACCCCAGGTCCAGCCGGAGGAAGCGGGAGGGGGCACTGTGCCAGCCCGTCGCGACCCCCCACCGGGCAGGGACGGGGCAGGGAGGGGCTGAAGCGGCCGATGTGTGCAAATCAGCAAGAGGGAGGGGTGCGGGGCCGCTGCCCCCGCCTCGCCGCCGCCCCTCCCCCCGAACAGGCAGCAGAAGCAGGGGTGGGGGCAGCGGCAGTATTGCTTTACCCATCATGCATGGCGGTGGGTGGGCGATGGGGGCGGGAGGGGAAGGCTGGGGCGGGGGTGCGAGCCAGGCCCCCCGCCCCTCCCACCCTGGCGGCTCCGTTGGCAGGACTCAGAGGCGCCGAGAGGCCCAGGAATGGCTGACCCCCACTGGGGGCCGGCTGTGCCTGGACGGTGCCCATTAGGGCTGGCTCTTCCTTGAGGCGGAGCCCAGGGCCTGAAGACGGGGCAGAGACAGGGAATTAGGGAGCTAGCGGGCCAAAACCCTCCCAGGCCCCTCCAGCCCTTGCCGGCACACCCACCTTACCAGGGCTATTCGGCCACCTGGACGCCCGTACAGTTCTCTTTGCTCTCTGAGGTGATGGCCAGGTACTCCGAGCTGGAGGGCAAAGACCAGGTGCACAGTGACCCCATCATCAGTCGGGCCAACCCCCAGGGGACCAAGGAGAGGGGTCTCTGTCCCAGGTGCACAGAGGGCTCCTGGGTCTGCAGGGGAAGGGGGTAGGGGCCAGACAACCGCCCGACCCCATCTCTGACAACAAACGCTCCCCACTGGGGAGGCCGCCCCCTACACCTCCCCCGGCCCACCCCCCCCAGCTCTGCTGGCCTCTGGGTGCCTCTGCCTCCCCACCCACTCACGCATTCTCCTGCGCGGCAGCCTCCGTGGCAGCGGCGATCTTCTTGTAGCAGTACACCATCTCTGCCACGAGCCAGATGGTCAACACCACGATGAGCACGTACATCATGATCTCGGACACGATGGACGCCATGTCCCTGTTGGCTGCAGGGCCGGGCAGGGTTAAGGTGGCGGCCGGAGCCTGGGCTCAGGGGGTCTGATGGCCTGAGCATGCCACGGGCAGACGCGGATGGCTGTGAGCTGGGGCAAGCAGCTCCACCTCCCTGGGTCTGCTGTGCGAGTGAGATAAACATGCGGCCTCCCTCCCAGGCCTGGGAGGATGCGGTGAGAGGGTGCTGGGGGGCTGTGTAGCCCTGGAGCCCGGCACACTGTAGGTGCTTGGTCAGTGTGGGAGGCACGGGTGTTAACTTGAGATTATTAATAACCAGCCTCAGACTCAGCCTCGGGATCCCCCTGCCCCCCAACCTGCCTCCCTGTGTAACTTGGGAGTCGGCGCACAACTATGTCATCCAGGCAGTTGTAGGGTGCGGTACCCAAGAGCTGCAGCTCTGCAACCAGGAGGCCCAGGTTGAATCCGGGCTCTGCCACTTGCCAGCTGTGTGACCTTGGGCAAGTGACTCGACTGCTCTGGGCTTCAGTTTCCCCATCTGATAATCATAATACCTCCTTCATGGGATTGCTGCAAGGATTAAATAAACTTTAAGAATCCTTAAAATAGTGCTTGATGTAGAATTAGCACTCAACAAATGTTTTCTAATATTATTACTATTATTGTTGGGACAATACAGCACAGTGGCCAAGAGCAGGGACACTGGGGGCCAGACTGCCAGAGTTTGACTCCTGGCTCTGCCACTTACTAGCTGTGTGACCTTGGGCAAATTACTTCACCTCTCTGGGCTCACTTCCCCCTCTATAAAATGGAGGGATAATACTCAGATCTCCTGGGTTGCTGGAAAGAAGAAATGAGTTAACACCCAAAATGAGCTTGGATATGCATGCAGTCGGCATCACCTAACGCTTTCCGGAAACCCTCCATCCTTTTGGTGCACTGGCCTTTGCCAGCTTCCTTTCGCTGAGCCTAAATTTAAATTGTAGCAGGAGTGTACTCCTCCAGGAAACCAGAGTCGAAGGCCACCTTGGCATCCTCGGCCGGATCTTGCAGGTGTCCATCCTGAGCCCCGGCCCCCTCCTTCTGGGTGGCGAGGAGCTGGTTTCTCTGCTGTCTTCACGTGCTCTTCCTCCCCCATCAGCAGGGCACTTGCTACCCTGTGCAGATGGCACGGATGCTATCGGGGCCAGAGGGAGGGAGGTGCAGGGCTGGGTCCCTCGTCCCTGCTTCCCTGCAGGAGGAGCTGGGAACAGGGTTCCACACCTCATTCATTCATTCATCCATTCATCAAATGCTCTTAATGCTTCTCATTCAGCGAGGCCCTATGTAAAGCGTCCCCCCAACTCCTCAAATCAACCCCAAGGGACAGGGCTCGTCTTGGTTTCCCTCATCACCTGACCTCAGGAACCATACTGAGTTGGAGACATTCTGGATAAAGCTCATGTCACTGGGATTTTCGCCCCTGCTCCCGGAACTCAACGCCCAAATGGCTCGTCTCCCGCTCTCCCACCTTGCCCTCTGACCTCTGCTCTCCCAGTCAGACCAGGGCGTTGACAGGCATGGGTCAGTACCCCATTTCACAGACGAGGACAGGAGGCCCTGAGAGGAGGAGCTGGGCCAAGGACACAAGGTGGATTCGAGCCAGGTTTCAACCCCAAGTGCAACCGTCTGTAGGGTCCGAGTTCTTATCTGCTCTGTAAACCTTCACACCCAAAGACTCGGTCATTGCTTCCGGATGGTGAGTGCACGATCAGGAGGTGGGGCTGTCCTTACGCCCCCTTTACTGATGAGGACCTGGGGCAGAGGGGAAGCCTCTCTGGGACCCCACAGAGAGCCGGAGGCCCCTTCCCTGGGCTTCACTGCCCTGCCCAGCAGGCAGCCTGAGATCTGAACTGTAGCCTGCCCCTCACATGGGATTTCTCACCAGCCTTAGACACTCTTTGCCTCAAGGAGTTTTCCCCTTATCCTGAGCATATCCAAAACAGGAAGCTTGCATGCCCTCCTCGCCATCCTCTTCCTATCTCCTTTTACACCCCTGCCAGGCCGGCAAGTTCTCACCACCAAGACCCATCTGCCCCCTCCTTTGGAAATGGCTCAGTTTTCATTCCTTTGGGATTATTACCAGGAGGTGATAATGTTGAAAGGGCAGTAAGAGAATGGATAACAATTTTTAAAAAAACTATGGTATGGCAGGCAATGCTAACAAAACAGTACTATGGGTAAAGAAAAAAACACTGCAGTGTGATGAATAATAAAAATACTGCAGTGTGATGAATAATAAAAATACTATAATGTAACAATGATGAAAATAGTATAGCATGGCCGGTAATATTAAAAATACTACAATATAGTGGATAATATTTTAAAATAGAACATGGTGAGTAATGACAAAAATATGACAGCATGGTGAGTAGCACTGAAAAATACTCTAGAATGACGGAGCATGGTAAAAAATACTGTTGTATGTTTGATAAATACTGTGGCATGCTGGTTAAAATACTACAGTATAGTGCAGTATAGTACATAGTATATAATGTAATACCATAGTATACTAAATAGCATATAACATACTATATAATGAAATACTATAGTATAGTATATGACATAGAATAAAATACTGTCGGACAGTGGGTAAAGTTAAAAAGGCAACAGTACAACATGGTGGGGAATCAGAGCTGGAGTATGGTGAAAAATGCTACAGACCCGGGTTCCAGCTGGCAGCAGAGAATGGTAGACAATGTTAATAGCTCTATATTAGGGTAAATGCTGTTAAAAACATAGACTCTGGGAGGTGGTATAATATGGTAGAGAGTGTTTAAAAAGCAGAGGCTTGACTGGGTCACAGGCCCTGAGCCCCAGGACGAAAGCGCTGAGCAACAAGGTGGAAAGAACCTGGGAGCCTGAACGGATCATCTTCCTTCCATCTGCCTCTCGAGCCCTCCCAGTGACCCTGACTCGTGGGAGGAGTAACTCAGATTCACTAAGCCCCAGTACCGGGGGCGTCTTTGTTATAGCAACTCCTCTTTGCCCCACCCGTGCAGGCCGGCCTCATCGTCTATGTCCATGCATGACCTCCACACCAGGACAGTGACTGACCCTAAACTGAATTCAGATTATTACAGAAAGAAACCCACAGGCTCTGGCCAACCACAACAAACAGCGAGTCACTCCCAGAACAGAAGCAGTGGCCACACAGGCTCGGCTGGGTTCAAATCCAAGTCCCAGGTGTGGGCCTTGGCCATAGACTCTGACCTACCTGAGCCTCGGTTTTCTCATCTGTGGAATGGGGATAATAAGAGCCCCTGCCCCAGAGGGAGTTGGGAGGACTCAGTGAGGGACTCCACGTAAAGCACTGAGGACAGTGGCCACCCCGTGGAAAGGAAGGCGAGTGTGTGCCACCCATGATGACATGAGCCCACAGGACACGCGCCACGACTCTTGCTGGTCCAAAGCCTGGAATATCTTCCTGACCCTCTAAGCCAAGGGGCGATGGGGCCTTGGAAAATTCCAGGTGATGCCAATCAGAAGATAGTTGTGACAACAGACGGACTTTGTTACCCTCCCAAGAAGCTGAAGTCAAAATGGCGAGCCGTTCACAAACACTTTCGACCCTCGTCGTTCATAGCCACGCAGCTTGGCCTCACCTGAGCGCTTGCTAGAGACAAATCTTGGGCCCACCCCAGAGCTGCTGAGTCAGAAGCAGCGTGTCAGCCCAACTGCCTGGTGAGCCGTGTGCACCGTGAAGTTTGAGGAAGCCCCGCTCTAGATGACACACTCATTGCTCTTCCCCCATCACGAAGAGGGAGGCAGGACCACGGCGACTCCACCACCAGGATCACCACCAGTGCCCCCACATGGTGCTGGCATGTTGGCCGGCAGCTACTCAATGCAACCTCACCGGGATAAACAACAGCTCAAACAACACCCCAGGAGGTAGATACTATTATTATCTGAGACGGGAAGACACCGGCTAGAGGTGACCCAGCACAGGCGGTGGAGCCGGCTTTCGCACCCAGAACCTCCATCTGGGAGGAGGCCCACTGTGACCCTCTGCAGGTTGGAGGGAAACCGGGAGGTGTTGCTTCCCTGCCGCCATGGGTGGTTGGCTGCCCCAGGCATGGAGCCAACCCGGCCCCCACCTGCCATCTGTGTGCCCATCTGGCCACCAGTGGGCCAGGCTTACCTTTGTCCACCACCTCGAGGTGGATCTTTTTGACAACGCTGGTGTTGTGCTCATAGTTCTCAAAGAAGAGCAGGCGGTAGACGTGGCACTCGTAGTCTCCCGAGTGGTTGTAGGTGACGTTGGTGATGAAGATGGACAGGTCCTGGAGGTCCTTGGTGCCCCGGCTGCCGTTCCATACCACGCGGCCCTCAAAGCGCTCGTCCTCCTCCAGCTGCAGCACCTCGTTCTCATAGCGCAGGATCTGGGGGCAGTCGGGGGGCTGGGGTCACTGCCTGGGCCTCCCCCTGTCCCACTGGCCTGGACCCCAATTCCGTCCCCAACCCTGACACACATGCACACACAGAGACAGACAGACACACCTGTGGGCTCAGACACCCTGACCTCAAGCAAGGAGGGGGCAGGGGAAAGGATCACTGCCTGGGCTATCCCAGACTGAATTTTGCCTCCAGCTCTGAAGTGCTCCCTGCACCCTCCTCCAGGCTCCTAACTGGCCTTCCTGGTACTCATTCTCTCCAATCCTGCTCCCCTCACATTTCCCAGCCCCAGGACACACTGCTCTCAGCCAGGGATTGGGGCAGCCTGATTCCAGCTGCTGTGAACCCCAATTCCCCTGCTGGCCCTAAAATGTAACAGAATATACCTACTATGTAAGAGAATATACACACAGCATAAAGAAGGTAAAAAGGTTCTGCTTGGTATGTGATGACTAGCTGAGACATTTCTGCCGGTACCAAATCATGCCAGTGACATTTACTCAGTGCCAACCGTGTGTCAGGGGTATTAACTCAATCAATCAATCGTCACACAAAAACATGAGGTAGAGACTTGTCATCCCCATCGCACAGAGGAGAAACTGAGTCTCAGAGCCTCAGTGACTTGGCCAAAGTCACCAGCTGTTCAATGATGAGCCAGAATTTTAATCCAGGTCATCGATAATTGCAAATTATTAAAAACAAACAACCAACCCAGCCTCTGGGACCCAGCCCCACCGACTGCCCGCCCCTCCCCAAAACCCACCTTCCCATGTCGGTGCCAGGCACCTACACACCTTGACAAACTCCTCCGTGCCCTTCTGGCGGAAGGTCCACTCGGTGAAAGCCTCGGCGGTGGTTTCGCTGCGGCGCTTGCAGGAGATGCACAGAATTTTGAAGGTCATCCCATACACGGCCTCGGTCTCTGAGTCCACCTCCACGCAGCCCCCCCAGGCTGAGGACACTGCGGGGACAGCAGGTCAGGTCAAGCAGAGGCTCCCCACTGGTGGCTCACAGGCACCTCGGAACTCTTCCCCTTTTACTGATGATTAACAAATGGGCAAAGCTGGGTGCCAAGCCTGGCCCTGCCACTTGCTGAGCGATGTTGGCAGGTCACTCATCCTCTCCGAGCTTCAGTTTCCCTCTCTTTTAGGTGAGGGAAATGGTCATCTTTGTTCCCAGCAGCCGCTGAACACATTCCATGTTAGGTAAGGCTACGGTTATGGGGCCTGGCACCCAGAAGGCCCCAAATAAGTAGGGCTGTTAACATCATTAATTCAGAGTCTTTGCTACCCAAGTGACCTTTTCTCAGGCTATCACTTGCCCAAGGTACCACAGCATCCAGGCGGTGGGACTAGAGAATTCCAGCTGCATTAGAAGTTCAAGGTGGCAGAACCATTTCTACGGTTATTGCTCTGTAAAAGGAGCCAGCCCCAAGAGAACCGGCAGGGAGAGGGGAAAGCCTCAGAGGGAGGTGGGGCATGACCAGGGACCTGTGTGATCCCCTCCCATCTTATCCTCCCTTGGCCTCTCCTCCCCCAGGCTCCCTCCCACCCAGACCCACCGCCTCAAACTCACCCAGCTCTTTCCTGCCTCAGGGCCTTTCCACCCCCTTGGATTTTGGTCTCATCCTGTCCCCTTTCCACCTCCTTCCGGCCTCCCACCCAGCACTCTGGCTAATGCTCTCCAGCTCCAGCTCTCGGTCTTTTTCTCTGAGTTGGAATCTCTTCTGTTTTCTTCTTCAGGGCTTCTGGCCCTCCTCCTCTGCTCCGTTTCAGGCTGGGAGTGCCTCTCGGGGTCTCTCTCTTCCCCTGCTCTGTCGCGTCTCTCGACTTGATCGGTGTGAAATGTCCCACCACTTCTCCCAGCACTTCGTGTCCTCCCTCCAAGTTCAGACGCCCTCTTCCTGGCTCTCCCTTTTTTAAACTCCCTCCCAGATTCTCTCCCTCGTCTACGAACGTCTCCTCTTTCTCCTTCATCTCTTCATCTTTCTGCCTTTCTCAGGTTTCTCTCCCTAATCTCTCAACGCAGGTCCTCAAACTCTCTCCGCAATCTCTCTCTCCGTCTCTTTCCTCCGTCTCCCCGGTCCTCCGCGTCTCTCCAGGCTCAGAGTTGCTCTCTGACTCCGTCTCTACTCGCAACGCCCCCGTCTCTCGGCGGCGCCCTCAGGAGCGTTCTGAGTCCTTCTGTCCCCCCACCCACTCCCCGGCTCCCTCTCTCCGGGTCTCCCGGTCTCCCTCGGCCCGGTCTCCGGGCGCCGCCCCCCCCGCCCCTCCCGCGGCTGTAGGTGTCACATTGCACCCTGCGGGGCTCCCGGAGCCGCTGACTCCGCGTTTCTTCGCTGCCGGCCGCTCGTGCCCACCGGCACCCCACCGCCCTCCCTGGCCCCGCTCCCCGCGCGCACAACTTCTGAAGCGGACTTGGCCGGCTCGGGGGATGGGCCCCGGACGCCGCGGCCCGGGAGCCCGAGCGCAAACCCGCCGTCCGGCCAGTGGCCCGCTGTGCCCGCGCACTCACCCAGCGCCGCGCAGACCACGAAGGCCAGCAGCGTCCCCATGGCTGCGCCCCCTCCCGGGCCGCGGGTATTAATAGCGGGGCGCTCGGCGGCGGGCCCCGGCGGCGGTTAGCGTGTCCCCGGGAGCGCGCGGGCGCGGCAGCTGCGGCTCTGGGACCGGCGGGGGGGGGGTGAGGGGGGGCGCGGCCCCCCCGCTCCGGTTACCGCCGGGGGCCCAGCCCCGGGGCCCGGCGTCCGGGCATCCCCGCCGCGCGGGCGGAGGCTAGTGCTCGGACTGCTGCGCTGGAGCTCGCAGCCGGGCGCATCCGCCAGGTGCACCGACCCCGGCCCGGCTCGGGCTCCCGCGCGCTCGGACGCGGGCCGCGGTCTCCTGCGCACTGCAGCGGCGGCGGCGGCGGCAGCGGCCTGGGGAGGGAGGAGGGAGCGAGAGGGAGGGGGCGGGATGAATCACCGCGGGGGGAGGGCGCGGCCGCCCAGCCTTTGCCGCAGCGGCCCGGGAGGCGCCCGCTGCACCGGCCTCCCAGGGTGGCGCCCGGACCGCGGCTTCTGGACCTGAGGCGGAAGGTCCGGGTATTCCCGACCCCTGCTGATCCCGAGGACCTCCAGCTTCGGGGCCTGGGAAAGGACATCCCCAGAGTCACAAGAGAGCTTGGAGGGCGGTTTGGGAGTCGAGCTTCCGACTTCTGATTATGGAGGTCAGAGTCACAGCATCGCGGGGGCACTTGGCTGCGGCTTCCAAGTGACTAACCTCTCAGACCCCTGGCATCCGGAGTCTGAAGGTTACTACCTAGGGACCCAAGTGGGCATGAGGGGAGGCGCTCAGGCTAGGGCCACGGAAAATACCCCCGACCCCACCCAAGCAAGAGGGGCACTCTGGAGACTAAACCAGAGAGGCTCCCTGGGGGTTTGGGGAAACCAGGTTTCAGGAGCCTCGCCCTGCCTGACCCCACGCCCACCTCTTTATGTCTCTGACGTCGTCTCCTTCCCCTCTCTCCCCCCACTCCACTCCATTCTAGCTATCCAGACCTCCGCTGTTGCCTTGCGGTTGCACCAAGCTCATTCTTGCCTCAGGCCCTTTGCCCTTGCTTTCCGCCAGATGGCCACATGGCTCGCTGCTGCACTTCCTGCAGCTCTCAGCATCAATGTCACCTTCGTGAGGACTTTGGTGTCCAGACAGGGCAAACTGCCTCCCCCACCTCTTATGTGACCTCCTTTACTTTTCCGCTGTTTTCATAGCAATTGTCACTACTTGGCGTTATATGCTTCCTTTATTCGAGTTCATCTGTTCATTGTCTCCTCATCCTGGAATGTGCACTCCCCCAGGAAAAGGACATTGTCTTGCGTTTCCAGCTGTGCCTGGCGCAGCGTAGCTGTTCCATAAATATTTGTCAAATGAATAAATGATAGCTAATGTTTATTAAGCCTTCCCTGTTGGCTGAACCCACTTCAACCTCCCTAAACCCATTTGCAGCAAATTCTATTATTATCCCCATTTTAACAGATGAGGAAACTTAGGCTGGGAGAGGGTGGCTCGCTCGCCCAGGGTCAGGCAGCTGGCTGAGGCAGGTCACCTGGCAGCTGCAGGCAGCCCGTCCTACCAGTTAAGTTCTGCCAAGTACAGAGGATGGGGCAGCGGATCCAGGCTGTCAGGGTCAGGGTGGGAGTGTGTCTCTTGACAGGGGGTTGCTGCCCAGATCCTGACTCCCAGTTTTGGGTGGGGTCAAGTTCCCAAATGCCCCTGACCCAGGCCTGCCAGGCAAGGGGAAACAGAGCGTGGGGGCAGGACCAAGGCAGAGGGGCAGGGAGCTAGGAACACCAGACACCTTTGTGGTCTGGGCCTGTGCACTAGTACCTCCTGGGCTGTGAAATTCCCTGCAGAAAATAACCCTCTGACTCTTCCGGGCCCTCCCTCCAGTGGGATGGCAGGCAGGGGCATGGTGAGGACAGGCTCTGGGCATCGGGCAGAGGGCACCTGCTGACAGATCTACAAGCTGGTGTCTGCCCGGTGCTTCTGTGGGCCTGCTATCAGCTCATTCAGTTCTTCCTGTCCAGTGCGTATTATTGTTATGTCCAATTTACAGATGAGGGAAACTGAGGCCCGGATGGGTAACTTGCTTGCCAGAATCACATGGCTAGAGGGTAAGAGGCTGGCTCTGCCCTTCATCACCCATGGTCTGTTTTTCCTCTCGGCAACCCCTCCTCCAGCCCCCTGCCTGAGCCATTGGCTAAGACGATCCTCACAGCCTCTCTTTCCCTCTCGCTCACTCTGGAGCCAGTACAGGGTTTGAGTGAGACAGATCTGGGTTCTACCAGGGCCAGGGAATAGACTCTAAGCCCCAGTGTCCTCATCAGACAGCCAGATAGGCCACTGTGGGACCCTACAGGAGGTTGTGACTTTGCCTTTAAGTGTGGAGACACCAGGGGCCAGGGCCTCAAGCCTGTGACCATTTGTCTCACCTGTAACGGAGTTAAAGAAGACCCCATCTCATGGAGTCACTGAGAATGAAATGAACCTCAGTCTTCGGCGCTGAGCTCAGCACCTACTTGGTGTTCGCTACACGGGTTCTTCCTTTTTCCTCTTAATTTTTCTACAGTAAGAGTAACACTCATGCATAAGCAGTCACGTCAACCCCCTGAGTCCTCGTAACAGCAGTTCTCAAAGTGTGGTCCCTGGACAACCATCACCAGTATCACTGGGGAACTTGTTAGAGATGCAAACTCTCAGCCCTACCTCAGACCTAGAGAATCAGAACTCAGACGGCAGGGCCCCGCAGCCTGATTTCTGGCAAGCCCTCCAGAGGATTCCGATGTAAAGTAAGATTTAGGAACTGTCTCTTATAACAACCCAGGGAGGCAGATGCTATTAGTACGTTGTCTGTACAGAGGAGGAACCTGAAGCTCATGGAGGGTGAGCGACCTGCTCTGGGTTACACGCCAAGTAGCAGAGGTAGGATTTGAACCCAGGGCACCTGGCGCCAGGGTCTGTACTTGGAACCCCTACACTGCACTCTGATGATGCAAAGAAAATAGGCAGATGACCCTCTTCCCACCACGGGGGCATGTGAGTGCAGTGGGAGGCCCCCACCCACTCCTGAGCCCCACAGGCACAGCCACAGCTATTTCCGACACTTTATTGGGGCTCTGTCAGCCCCCAATAAATATAATACATTAAACTCAGAGCTGAGGGAATCGTGTGCCCCAGGAGGCACCCCCACAACCCCGGCTGGGCAAAATAAGTTAGTGGCAGGGCCTGCTGAGGGCCAGGCCAGCTCCCTGGCTGGGCAGGCGGTGGCGGCTGGACGTGCACACGCTGGCCTAAAGTGCATCTCGCCTCTGTGGTCCCCACATCTGCACGGCCCTGGCGGCTGAGAAGAGCAGGCGGGAGGCTCCCGGCGCTCCCACTGTGCCAGCAGTGGTCGCCGAGGTTCTGTGTGTCCATCTGTCTGTTTGGGGGCATGGCCGTGTGACCGGGGGTCTTCAGGAGAAGCTGTCATCGGGCTGCGGCTGGGAGTCGAAGGGAGGGTCTGAGACGGCGATGCCTTGGTGCAGCTTTTCCAGGGAGAACTTCATCTGGGGGAAGAGGTGGACAGGTGGGGTGAGCGTTGGTGGGGGGTGACGCTGCCCAACCCCACTTGCAGGGGGAGACCTGGGGGAGGCCCAGAGAGGCCACGCTCCCTGCCGAGGTCACCCCGTGAGAGAGGAAGCCACGCCGCACCTGTTTAACTTCCCAGTGGCAGCAGATGGAAGCGACTTAGTTGTGCCTAAGCTTAGTTGTGCCTAGCTGGCCTGGGTTCAAATCCACCACATCTTTTAACTCTCTGAATCCTTCTAACAGCCATTCCCAAAGAGTGGTCTCCGGACAAGCATCATCCACATCACTGGGGAACTTATCAGAAATGCAAAATCCCAGCCCTACCCTAGACTTACCCAATCAGAAACTCTGTCCCTTACTGGGTGTCCTTAGGACAAGCCCCTTAACTTCCCCAGGCCTCCGTTCCCTCATCTGAAAGATGGGCCAGTAACACACACCTGCTTCACAAGGATTACTTTGGGGACCTGAAGGGTAAACACTTAGAACCTGGTAGACAGGTGCTCAATGCATGTCAGGTGTGGTTATTATCCGCTGTGGGACCTTGGGCAAGTTTCTGAACTCCTCGTGCCTCAGTGTGCCTTCTGCAAGATGGGGGTTAGCGAGAACATCGTCCTCAGAGGGTGGGGGTCAAATAAGTTAGTCCTGTGCAACACTTAGAACAGCCTGGCTCAACCTAAGTACTCGCTCCTTGTCTGTTAGAATTAACTCATTAAGTCAATGCTGTGAGCTTGGCAAGCTGACAGAGAGGAAAGTCATCAGAATTTATCTCAGGATGGGGAAAGCCCTGCCTTCCCTCTCTATGAGTGGGGGGTCCCCAGTCTTCATCTCCTCCCCTCCCTGTCCGGCCCAGCACTGCTGACGATGTGGTATCTCCCTCCCAGCCCGATTTCAGAGTGCATTGAGGCCCGTGAACTCAGGCCCATCCACTGGTGCTCAGTGGTTGTGGGAGGTCCAGAGCAGATGTGATTTCACTGTCACCCCCGACTTCAGCTCTGATCCCTAAGGGAACCCAGCCAATGCCAGACCCTTGCCAGCTTCCCACCCCTCATCCCTCCTGGGGCCTGTGGGCATCACCACATGGTGATGTCACATTTCCCAAACACTTTACCATGTGCCTGAACTGGGCTAACGTTAATAACAGCAAGCAACACAGAAAGCGTTCCCTACGTGCTAGGCACTGCTCAAAATATGAACTCCTCTATCTAATCCTCACATCGGTCACTACCTCTTTTGCAAAGGAGAAAGGTGATGAAGTGACTTGCACAAGGTCACACACCAGAATTTGGCTCTGGCTGTCTAGATGGGTGCTGCCCTTGAATTACGGGGGCAGCTGGAGCAAACTTTTTCTGGCAACCCCAATGTCCTTTGCAGAACCTCTCCCCCACCCCTGGACCATGTGACCCCTTAAATCCCTCAAAAGGGGGAGGGTTTAGGAACCACTGTGGCCACTGTGATTGGTTCAGGAATGGGCATGTGACCCGCCCCGCCCCCCCCCCCCAGCAGGACCAATGAGAGTAGCTCATTCCGTTGCAGGTATCATTTTGGAGAAGAGGGAGCCCCCAAACAAAGCCTATCCTGGGAGCAAGCAGAGCCAAGAGATGGTGTGCAAGATGGGATTCTTACTACATTATTTGGCTGATCCAGCCATGCCTGAAACACCCATGAATGTTTTTGTGGTATGTGAGCCAATAACTTCTCTTTTTTCAGCCCACTGATTTTTCCAGCAAACCTGTGAGGTGAGGACTATGAATGGCTTTCCCATTTTATAGAAGAAGAAACTGGCACCCAGGGAAGGGAAGGCATCTGCTACATCCCAGGATCCCGCAGCCCCAAAGCGCCCCACCCCCACCCCCGCCACCCATCCTGGAGAAGACGAGGACCCCACCTCATCCAGGAGCTCCACGGAAGCCCGCAGGATCTGCCTCCATCTGTGCACCTCGACGCTGTGAAACTGCTTCTGCAGGGCCAGGATCTCGGCCCACTCCGTGGCCGTCTGGGGGAACTTGCTGCAGGGGAATACAGCGGGGCCTTGGCCTCCCCTGCCTTGCCCAATCCTCCCAGTGCCCTCCCCACCAGGCTCCCTACTCACCCCTTGGCCAGGGCCAGACTGTGCCAGGACTCGAAGGTGTGGGCCGTCCTCTCCAGGGACCAGAGGCGGTAAAAGAGGAGGACGTTGAGGGCGATGAGGACGATGAGGCTGGGGGCATGGGACAGAGGTCAGGAGTCCCGGGATACGGACGCACCCAAGTGGGGCACTGACCTACGCAACACCCGGCCAACCACACATGGAGGGGCCCCCACGATCACCCGCCTTGTCAGAGGAGGAAACTGAGGCTGAGAGAGAGGGCGAGCGACGTGCCCTTAGGCAGCAGTCAGGGCTCAAACCCAGGCCCGCCCAGTGCCCACGCTCTCAACCACCACGCCAAGCCACCTCCCTGGGAGAGCCCGGGTAGGGGTGTGGAGCGGGGAGGAGGAGCTGCAGCAGGAAGGGAGACATGGGCAGGGGAGGGCAGGGGAGGGGCAGGAGATGGGCCCCTACCTCACACATATCCTGAGGAGGCAGCGAGGGGGGAGACAAAGAGATGAGAACCGCCCATCCCGTCCTAACTACCCCATCCCATCTCCCTCCTGGGCCGCCCTGAGCCGACCGTGCCAAAGGGCCTCTCGCTGGACTGGTATGTTGGGAAACTGAGGCCCAGAGAGGCTGAGATTGCAGCCAACCTGACTCCCCTCCTGGGGTCTGCTTGAAGCACAGGGATCTCGTTTCCACTTCCTCCTGCCCCCAGGCTGGGTGCATGTTGGCCTCTCTGCCTAAATTCTCCTCAGGGCTCAGGGCAGGAGTCCTCTCCTTTCCCAGGAAGCCTGCCCTGACTGCCCCACCTGCCCAGCTCCCTCCATCCCAGCCCTGACCCCTCTTCCTGTGCTCCCTCCCTTTCCAGCCCAAATCACTCCGGTCTAGTATCAGCCGTCTCCCCCCAGGGCTGCTGGGTCACCACGGTGTCCCAGCATCACCCAGCTTAGGGGTGGACACAGAAAATGTGTACAAATGCCATTACTCCTTTTCATGCCTCTCTCCATTCCACTTCTGAATTCCTCATCCTTTGGGTGCCCCCTCCTCCAGGAAGTCCTCCCTGCCTCTGGGGCCAGCTCAGGCCCCTCTGAGCCCCCACAGACATTGGGTTTCCACTCTCCCAGCAGGAGACCACTCCACGATAAACTGAGCACCTACATCGGGCAAGGAGCTCTGCCCGGCACACCCCAAATGCCCTCCATTTTAACCCACACTCCCCCCTAAAGGGAGGCCCGGGGAGGCTGAGAACTTGCCCCAGGTTGGGCAGCAGGATGCAGACCCAGGCCCCGCTGTCTCTTACTCACACGATGCTGATGAGAACCAGGGCACTGGGGATGCCTGCCCCGGGGCCCTGGTCCATGGACGGTTCTGAGAAGCGGGAGCTGAGGGAGCCTGCAGGAGAGCAACTCAGATCAGACAGAAGTCCCAGGCCGCCCACCCGGGCTCCGCCGCCCGCCCCACCTGGGCCCTGACGGAGCGCACCTGAGGCGTGCATGCCAGCCCGGGAGCAGGGGTCGGGTTCCGGGTGCTGGGGCCCATCGCCGTGAGCCCTCCAGCTCAGGGGCCGCTTCCGCCTCCGCAGGCCTGAGAGCAATCCCCGAGTGTCCTTCCCGCCGTCCTCCAGAGACAGCTTCTCGGCCTTGGCAAGCTCTCGCTCTGCAGGGACAGGAGAGGGCTCTGGAGGTCTGCGCCTGGCCACCTCCCCTCCCCTGCCCAGGCCCCCACCCCTCCCCTGCCCCTTACCCAGGTGGTGGAAATAGTCCTCAATGCCGCTCCACGAGTTCCTCTCAATGAGAGACTTCACCAGGCTCCACGGCTGCTTTCGGTAGCGGATCTCAGAGGACACTCTGGGGTTGGGGGACAGGGAAAGGGGGATCAGGGCCTGACCCCAGCTCCTGCTGCCCTATTCCCCGGGTGAGTTCTTCCTTGCCCTAATTCACTCAGACACACACTCACCACCCTCCCCTCCTATGCTGCCCTTGCACCTCCCACTCATCACCCCACTTGCCCCAAATGTGGCCAGTTCAGCCCTCAGCCCCTTCTCTGTCCACACCCAGGTTTAGCTGCTGCCTCAGCGCTGTCTACTCACAAGCTATCTTGGCCCAGACCTGGTCCCTAGAGAACCTCTTCCATCCTGCTGCTGCACCCCAACTCTACGTGGGGGTCCAAGGGACAGCTCATCTCAACACGTCTAAAACCGAGATCCTGATCTTTTCCCAAACCTACTCCTCCCCACCCTCCCCTCTCTGTCAGTGTCAGCTCCATCCTTCCAGGGGCTCAGGCCAAACACCTCGGAGTCATCCTTGACCCGTCTCTTTCCCTCATACATATGTTCAGTCACCCAGCAGACCCTGTGGGCTCCACCTATGAACTCTACCCAGAATCTAATCTCCTCTCCCCTCCACTGCCCCCACCCTGGTCCAGTCTCCATCCCCTGCCGCCGGACGATCGCAGCAGTCTCCTGGCTGTTCCCCCTGGCCCCATCTCTGCCCCCCACAGTCTGACCCCTGCACGCAGCCAGAGGGAGCCTGGGAACCCCTGGGTCAGATCAGGGCCCTCAGCTCAGAGTCCTCCCCAGCTGCCCCTCATTCCAGGTGAGTCAAAGTCCTCACCATGGCCCACAGAACCCTGCACCATCTGGCCCCATTGCCCCCCACCCCCACCTCACCTCCTACTCTTCCTCTCATTTGCTTCACCCTGGCCATGTTTCCTTCCCATGCTCCTGCCTCGGGGCCTTTGCACTGGCTGTTCTACAAGAATTGCCCTTTCACCTCCTTCCAGTCCTTGGTGAAATATCCTCTTCTCAGAGGCTCCTTCCTTATTCAAAAGGAGAACCCTCTTCTGACCCAGCCTGCCATGCTTGTCTCCAGAGCCCTTATCACCAGAGAGCATTCTGTTTACTGTCCGATTCTGCACTAGGATATGAACTCCCTGAGAGATCTGTTTGGTTTTGCTATCTCTCTGGGGCCTGGAACAGAGCTGGGCATGCAGTAGGTGCTCAATACCTAGCTGTTCACTTATGCACTGGATCTCCCTCTGACAGCTCAAACATCCACAGGAGACAGGACCTGTTTCACCAGAGTCCCCGCGGCCACCCTCTACTAGTCAGAGTTCAGGGGCCTCAACACGTCGAAAACCGAGATCCTGATCTTTCCCCAAACCTACTCCTCCCCACCCTCCCGGGAACCAGCACTTCTGTTCTCCCTCCAGGGTGGGAACCACTGTGCTGCTGCTGACTTGGGTTGAGGCCGATGGGGCGGCCCCTGGAACTGGCAGGGCCCAGGTGAGGGGGCTGGGCCGCTGCTCACCGGAGACGGGCCTTGTTCCGGGCCAGGCCCAGGATGCAGTAGCGATGGGCGGTGTAGAAGTAGTCCTGGTACGGGATGCCCTGCGTCAGCACCTCCGAGTCCACCACGCACCCGCCCGCCTGCGGGCCGCGCCGGAACAGCGTCTGCGGGCAGCGGGAGGAGGCGGGGGTCAGGCTCCGCCCCGCCCCGAGGCCCCGCCCAACAGCGGCTGCAGGAAGCGGGAGGAGGGGGTCAGGCCCCGCCCCCCGCCCCGCCCAACAGCGTCTGCAGGGAGCGGGAGGAGGTCGGAGGTAGGCCCCGCCCCCGCCCCGCCCAACAGCGTCTGCAGGGAGCGGGAGGAGGGGGTCAGGCCCCGCCCCACCCCGCGGCCCCGCCCAACAGCGTCTGCAGGGAGCGGGAGGAGGTGGGAGGTAGGCCCCGCCCCGCCCCGCGGCCCCGCCCAACAGCGGCTGCAGGGAGCGGGAGGAGGTCGGAGGTAGGCCCCGCCCTGCCCCGAGGCCCCGCCCCCGCCCCGCCCACCTGCGTCTCCACCACCGACGCGCTCTTGGGGCCCAGCGGGTTGCTGATGGGAATGGTGTAAGTCAGCACTCGGCGCTGGTGGCACTTGCTGTCCCCGCTCCAGGGGCTCAAGGTCACGTCTGGGGGAGGGAGGGAGAAGCAGAATGAGCAGACCATTCTCCAGTCCTTTGCCCCCAGGCTTTTTGGAGCGTTCCAGTTCCGTCTCTGTGGCCCCGACTTGGTGTCTGTCCCCTCTTCCTTCTGGGTGCCTAAAGCTTTGGATGTGGGTGATGCTCAGAGCTCGGAACCCTTTTCTCCCCACAGTCCTCACCCCTCCTGGCGGCCATCTCATCCACTTCTGTAGCCTCAGTTTCCCCTCTCATCCCGCCCTGGGTTTTCCCCTGAGCTCCAAACCTGGAGTCCTGCAAACTCCTGAACACCTCCTGCCTTGGACGTTCGCAGGGCCCCTCACTCCCACGGGGCCCCAGAGTGGCCTCAGCATCTCCCCAAACCTGCCCCTCCTTGGGTCTCCATCTCAGGGGCAACCCCACCATCTCCTGGTGTCCCACCACAGCCAGGGGCCTCACGCTGGCCACCCACCTCCCCTAGTCTATCAGCCCCACTGCCTGTTCACTCAGCCTCATAGACATCACTCCTGGTTCAGGATCCCCCCCCTTGCCAGCCAGGCCTCCTCCCTGGCCTCCCCCTTGGACTCCCAGCCTTAGTCTCCCCATCTGGTCAAGGGGTATCTTCTAAAGCCAAATCTGACCCTGTCACTTCCTGCCCAGAATACTCCATGGCTCCCCAGTGACCCCAGGACATGCCAGCCCCTCCAGAATTTATGCATGGTTTTGGGTGTTGGGGAACTTGTAACCCCCAACACAAGACACAGTCTGACTGATTCTACAGGGAATTCTATATGGCTCATTTTTATCACTATAGAAAAAATGGCACAAAGAAAAACTGCCACCTGAGCAGCCCCTCTCCTACTTGAATCTCTGTAGCCTCCTGGTTCCTCAGCTGGTCCTGCAGTCAACCCTTCATTCTCCCCTGGAGCGGTGGCTTCCCTCCCTCACCTGGTTGCAGTGGCCCGGTCTCAAGGGACTTCTCTCAGTGCTGCCCCTGCCTCTGGATTACCCTGCCTTCTCCCCCTCTCCTTTACCTGGGTAACCTCAGTACCTCCAACTTGGAGTTTTGATTTCAGATCCTCCCTGCAGCCTTCCCTGCAGACCCCCAGGATCACAGATACCCCCTGACCCTCACAGCCCCTGGGCTGTTTGAATTCAGGTTCCATCTATCATTTCACTAGATTCTGAGTGCTGAGGTCAGGAACTCATCTGTCCCTCTCCCCAGGGCCTCCAAGTCCTGTATGGGCCTGGGCGAATCGGGCCTAAGGCATGGTCGTTACTCACACTTATGAAGCACTTACTGATAGAGACAACTATTTTAGTACGAGCTCATTCAGTTCTCTTGAGAACCCAAGGAGGTACGTGCTGTTATCATCTATCCCCATTTTACAGAAGAGGAAACTGAGGAACAGAGAGGCTCAGAACCCTGCCCAAGACTGCTCAGCTAGTAAGAAGCAGAACCACTTCTAGCCTCACAAACCCGGATTTTAACTCCCCCCACCTTCCACCCCCAATCTGCACAACAGCCACCTAATTTGGGGCTGTTGGGGTGCCCCATCCCCCGACCTGTGAACTTGCACTGCTGCAGGAAGCCCTGCAGAAAGGGCGAGTCCGAGAAGAGCATCTGCTGGAGCCGCTCAGCGCCCACGTGGAAGACGGAGTTGATGAGGAGGCGGCCGGAGAGGTCAGGAAGCAGGGCGGCCAGGTCAGCTGGGGGACAGAGCGGCACAGATGAAGTCGGCTTCCATACCCCCCTCTTCATAGTAGCCCCCCAGCTTTCCTCTGGGTGACTGCTCCCTCCCTTTCCCGGGACCTGTGGTGTGGGCGGGCAGACCCACTTTCCCAGACCAGAGTGGACACTGATGCAGAGTGCAAATCCGCGCCCTCCACCTCAGGGCCTGGTGCAGGGTGGGCCCGTGCCCCAGGCCAGTCGCAGTGATTGGTTCAGGGTGGAGCACACACCCAGGCTCGGCCAATTGTAATTGCATTGACACTGTGTGGGGAAGGGCACGTGCCCATGGCCAGGCAGTCACAATGATTGGTTTAGGAGTGGGCGCCATGCTCCAAATTGGACCAATCAGAGCCAACCTTAGGGCTTTTGCTGCAGCCACTGGGAAAAACATGCTTTCCCTCTGCTGGGTTTGTCTGGGACAGGGCTGGGGCTATCTCTTCCCAAGAGAAGAGCCAACATGGGAATGAAGCTGCCACAGAAGAAATGGGAATAATAATAACAACAATAAAGATAATAATAATAGTCAACACTTATGAACTGGTCCAAGGGCTTTACACATATTAATTCATTTAATTCTCTTAACAGCAACCCCATTAGATGGGTTCTATTATTATTAGTTTCATTTTTTTCAGATGAGGGAAAGGAGGCTCAGAGAGGTTAAATGATTTGCCCAAGTTACACAGCTAGGAAGAGGTGTGGCCAGGATTTGAACCCTGGCAAGCTGGCATCAGAGTCTGTGCTCTTATCCATCCTGCTATGCTACCTCCAAAGCAGAGTCAAGAGATACACATATTCTAACCTCATCAGTTGAATGCTGGATCAAGCCATACCTGCCTTCCCTCTAGCTTTTTAGTCCCATGAACCAATAAATCCCCTCTGAGTTGGGTTGGTCAGGTGTAAACGAAGCAAATGAATCAGGGGTCCACCTGCCTCACCTTCCTCCCCCGTGGATGAGGAGGAGTTACTCGTATCTGTCAACAGCTCCTCGCTGGGCAGCAGGTCCAAGGGGCCCAGGGGGGTGGGCCCGTCAGGCTGGGTGGGCTCTGTGCTTGGGGGTGCAGCCACCGGGGTCACCGTCTGGCTGGAAGAGGCATCCAGCTGCTTGTCTGTCTGCTCCTCCTTGTCCTCCTCTGCCTGCAGACAAAGGCTTAGTCCAGCCTCACCCCACCTGCACCCCAGCCTGGAAGCCTTCTGTGTGTCCACATCGAGAGACTGTCTGGACGTTGGCAGGAAAACCAAGGCTGGGGGGTACTGAGGGCTTAGAGCTGAGCTGTGAGGGGCCCAGGGGCCACCCAAATGGGGGGTCCTCTCAGCTCCACCCAGGCCTGTTTTGGACTCCTGGGCTGTAAGCCTTCTCACAGTCCTGTCCATCCATCCCATGCCCCATCTGTCCGTCTCCTGCCTCCTCTATCTGTTCCTCTGTCACCCCTTTATCTCTCACCTTTTATGTTTGTTCCCCCGTTTGCCTGTCTCTCTTTCTCTGTCCCTATTTTCCTCACCCATTTTCTATCTCCCCCATCCCTCCATCATCCTTTCCCTGTCCCTCCATCTGTGCCCTCCCTCACCCTCCGTCCATCTTCATCCCTGTCCCTCCGTTAATCTCCTCTCCTGCCCTCCCAATGTGTCAGTCTGTCCCTCTCCCCGACCCCACTCCCAGCTTCCTGTCTCTCCCTGTCAGCACCCTCCTGCTCACCCCAGGGTCCGCATCACTGCTGGCCCGGGAAAGGTTGGGGGTGATGCGGCCGCGGCGAGAACCCACTGGGCTCGGCTCCTGGCTGTGGTCGGCTGCCCCCGAGGGGGTGATGTCACTCAGGGCGATCACATCTCCCACCTCCTTGGGGCTCCTGCAGGGAAAGGGAGAAGGGGGACCGCCACATCCCTGAGACCCCACACCCCCTCCTGGATCTCCCAGACCGTGGACTCCAGGAACTCAGCACACAGCCCCTCCTGCCCCCACCCTCGACCCCAGGAACCTCCCAGGACCCACACCCACCCCATCTCCGACTCACCCTAGGCCGTTCAGCTGCACGGGGCAGACGTAGTCCTCGTCCTCGCTGGTGAGGCCCAGCTCGGAGCCGTAGCACTGATGCACCAGGTGCCAGAGCTCGCGGGGACTCAGCGTCTGGGCAGGCGGGACAGCAGGTGGGATGGCAGGTCAGGTCGGCTGCACCCCAGGGGGCCAGTGCCCTTCCTGCCCGGTCCCCACCCACCCTCAGCCGCCGCAGTTCCCCTGGTTCCCGCAAGGGGCGCCTGCCGCCCTCCTCCCCCCTCCACCGGGCCCAGGGCTCAGCACCTCACACTTCCGACTCCCCAGCCCTCCCCACACTCCCGGGAGACGCGGCCGGTTACTGCTCCCATTTTTACAGAGAACACGGAGGCCCAGAAAGGGGAAGGCAGGTGCTCAGGGGCACGCAGGTGACCAGAGGCAGCTCTCAGACTCAAATCTGGCCAGATTCCGGACCGACACCTCACCTCCAGGCCTGAGCTCCCCCCACCCCCAATTATTTTCCCAAGTGTCCCTGGGAGTCCTGGGATTTCAGCCAGCAGTGGCCGGCGTTAAAAGAAATAAAATAGAGCTGCTAAGGCTAAGGGATTTCAAATGGAGTTGGGAGGTTACTCTTAGGCAGATCTCAGCCAGATACCACAAACTGCCAAAGTGTGCAAAGCCTCAAGCAACAGCGTTCCTCAGAACCCCAAGAACATCCCGACCATAAAGCAAACCACAAGATAAAGAACTCGGCTGATTATCTGAACTGAAGGACAGTTGGAGTACCCTAAATATCCACCGGCCACAAACAACTTGTCTCATCGTCTTCTTTTCCTTTAAAGACCCTTGCCTGGAAGTGCCAAGATGGGACATGATTTGGGTTGCAACCTGAATTTGTGCTCCCTGAATTTCAATTCTAAGACCCCAAATAAATGCCTTTATTGCCTTACAGTTTAATTTCTTATTTCTAGGTTGACACCTGAGTGGTCAAATGGTGTTGATGATGATGACGATGAAGATGATGAGGATGATGACAATAGCAGCAGCTGACATTTGATGAGTTATTACTATGTGCCAGGCACTCTTCTCACCCCCTTACATGTGCTCACTGAGTCTTCAAAACAACTCTGTGAAGTTGATGATAACATCATCACTTTAAGAAAATGACACTGAGGCACACAGGAGCAGTGACAAGCCCAAGGTCACTCGACTAGGAAGTGACAGTGCTGGGACATGATCCTGGGGGCTGGTTCAGAGCCCGGGGATTATCCACTGGGAGACCCAGCCTCATAAGGGCTGACATCACCGGGCACTCACTCTGGGCCCAGCCCTGGGTGCTGTGAAATAGGGACAGTCTTTATTCCCATTTGGCCAGACGGAGTTTGACGGCTTGCCCCAGGTCACCAAGCTGCTTGGCAATGAGGCTGGCACTTGAACCCCAGAAGTCTGGCTGTGGGGCTTGAGTTTTGAACCCTCCTCTGCCCCCACCCTGCTTTTGGTTACTTTGGCTCTGTGTTGTCCTTCTCTCGGGCTCCTGAGTGGGACCCTCCAGCACTCTTGTCCCCGAGGATGGCCATCACCAGAGCTGCTCCAGGGGGACAAGAGCCATTAAGAAGGCAGGACACCGAACTCAGCGTAGCTGGAGGGGCTTGTCTGAGGTTTTAAAGGTGCTATCAGCCACAAGTAGCAGGTATTGTATGATGCCTACAGCTACCCACGCCCCTTCCTCTCTGACAGCAGAACCCAAGTTTTGAGGGGGAGAAAATCTTTCCCAGCTCTAGGAATGAATGTTAATGGGTCTACACCACTTCTTTCCTGTGCCAGATACTCAGCTTCCTTTGCAACTGAGGGTGGTGACAAGACTAAGTTCTAGCCAAGAAAATGCAAACAGAAGTCTGCTAAAGGAGGCTTTCCCTCCCTGATAAAAGGACAATTGCTTTCCATGTGTCCCTTTCTTTTTTCATGTATGGGACACTTCTATTAAGGTATGATGCCTGGAGCTGTAGCAGCCATCTGGTGACCATGATGCGACAAGCACATGGACAACACACCAACGTACAGAGGATGACAGCGTGAGAGCATGGATGATAGCTCGTGTCCTAGATGAAAGAGGGAAGCCACCAAATCCACCCTGGTCCACACACCTCCAGACCTCTTGTCACATGAAAGACAGTGTGGTGCAGTTAGTTAGGCTCCAGAACCTGACTGCCAGAACCCCAGCTTTGCCACGTAAGGCCAGAACCCCAGCTCTGCCACGTAAGAGCCCAGGAAACTGTGAGCAAGTTTACCCCTCTGGGCCTCACTAGTAAAAGACAGATAACAACCAGACTGCTTCATTTTATGGTTGTGAAGATCAAACGAGTTCATTCATGCAATGCTCAGAACAGTGCCTGGGACCCAGAAGCACGATAAGTCTTCGCGATTATGATTATCTTATCAAATAAATCAGTGTCTATTTATGTAAACCATGGTTTGGTTTAGTTCAATTACTTGCAGTTATGCATTTTACCTACAACCATAGTAGGCATTCGAAGAGACCTGCTCAGAGCTGGTACACTGTCACTGTCAGAATGCAATAGGAAAAAGTCTAAAACCCCTTACTCAAAACCTTTGAGGCTAGATGTGATTCCAAATCAAGAAGTTTTGAGATTTAAGAAAGATGTTGTGATACCTATACTATAATACTGTACATTGTAATTAGCACCTATAATAATAATTGTATTATACATGTACCAATACAGTGTATACCAGAGGTTTTCAAAGTGTGGCCCAAGGATTCCTGGGGTACCCCAAGACCTTTCGGGGGGGTTCAAGAGGTCAAAATTATTTTCATAAGTATTATAACTAGTCATGTGTTACTATTATTACAAGATGCTATTTGCCCTTTGCACTCTCATTCTCTCACCAGTGCATAATGTTTCCCAGAGGCTACACCACATGTGACGATGTCATTGCCCAATGGCTAATGCATTGTGTCCTTGTGTATTCTTATGATTTAAAACTTTTCCACTTCCAATTGCTAATCTAGTACATATCGACAGATATAATCAATCCACTTCAGCAAAAGTTCTTTGGTGTCTACAATAATTTTAAAGAGTGTAAAGGGTTCCTGAAAGGATAATGTTTGAGAATCACCGGTATATTCTACATTGGGTATTATATTACAACTTTTTAATTACAATTGGATATATGCTTGTACGCCATTCATACAATTAGAATTTTGGGCCATAAAACATTTAAAAATAGTCGCATTAATTGAGGTAAATACCGTCTGTACTAGAAGGTAGCCACTAGCCACATGTGACTATTAAAATTAAAATGAAATGGAATGGTAAAAGGGATGCCAAGCCTATAATTACACCTAGGAGTCACCTCCAGAGACCCTCTTTTGTTGCTCAGATGTGGTGTTTCTCTCTCTAAGCCCAATTCTGCAAATAAATTCATCACCTTCCCCCCTAGGTGGGACATGACTCCCAGGGGAGTAAATCTCCCTGGCAACATGGGGCACAACTCCCAGGAATGAGCCTGGCCCTGGCATCGAGGGCCTGAAAATGTCTTTTTGACCAAAAGGGGGGAAAGAAAGGTTAAAAAAAAAATAAGGTTTCAGTGGCTAAGAGATTTCAAATAGAGTCAAGAGGCTATTATGCTGGAGGTTACTGTTTTGCAAGCTCCAGCTACATGTTCCAAATGCCCACAGTAAGCCAAGCCCTAACCAGCAGCAGTCCTGAAAACACAAAGGATACCTAGGTCCCTATCTGAGACTCTATAAAAGTATCACGCCCTAAGTTTACCTTTCAGAAACTTAAATCCTCCAGAGTGTTCCTATGCCAGATAAGTTCCAAAACCCAGAGTCAATAGCCTCTCCAAGAACATCAACCAGATGCAGCCCCCTTCCCCATAATGTTGACACCCCTTTTCAATATGAACAAGTTAGGGTGGTCACTGCCCAGATATCCCTGAACATTGAGACAGTGATCAAACGAGAGGGAGGGGTAGCAACAGACAAAATAGGATTTAACAAAGGATTATGAATACTAAATTTTTATATAGCTATATATATATATATTTAGTTTCTAGGGTACCAGAAATAACTGACATGGTGGAACTGTAACATATAACATGCTTCAAAATTTGCTCTATAGCTACTTGTTAAATTATACTTTGAAAGTTATCACCTTTCTGTATACATGTTGTACTTAAGGAAATAACTGAAATGGTGGAGCTGTAACCCATAACATTCTTTGAAATTGGCTCTCTAACTACTTATTAAATTGTCCTTTGAAAGTTGTCACTTTCCTGTATATATGTTACATTTCACAATAAAAAATGTAAAAAAAAAAAAAAGAAAGAAATGGAATGAAATATTCAGATCCTCAGCCGCACCGGCCACATTTCAAGTGCTCAACGGGCACCTGTAGCTAGTAGCTCTGGTTCTGGACAGGGCAGGTGGGAACTACTTCCATCATAGCAAAATGCTCTATTAGAATAGCCTATAAATAAGCACATGGGAGCTCAGGCTGGATTTCTCTGCCAAACATACAAAAAAGCCTCACTTCCGGAGCGTCTTTGGTTTGCCAGTGGCGAATAAGGAGTCCTCAACCAGACCTGCCCTCCTAGTGGGTCCTCCTAGTGGGTCCTCCTAGTGGGGGAAGCGGCCGGTGCAATCAGTTGGGGCACCATGAAGAGCTGGGGGTTCCACCAGCTCCCTGAGCTCAGCACCCCTGGCTCCACGGCCTGCCCCCCCTTCCAGCGCAGGCTCACCTTTTCAAGCAGTGCATTCTGCCAGAGGCGGAAGATGAGGAGGAAACAGCGGTCCCGGGCCCCGAAGGAGGTGAAGAAATGCTGCAGGGCAGAGAGGGTGTGAGTGGGGTGGTGGGAGAGACAAGGACAGAGGTGGGGGCAACTCCAACCTCATCCACGCTGTCCCATCACCACCCTGACATACTCATTCATTCCTTCATTCCTTCATTCATTCAGTCATTCCCTATCAGGTAGATCCCAGGCCCTGCCCTGTGCCGGGCGATGATGGGGTCACTGCAGCGAGGAGGCAGCCCCGGGCCCTGTCTTCAGAGCTCGCCTATCTCCAGGCAGAGAGGCTAGAGGGTCTGAGGCTTTGATAGGGGCACTTTTCCAGCCTCCTTGCCACTTTGGCCAAAAAACACAAAAGGGAGACTGCTTTGAATCCCCACCGCCACCACCTCCTTTCTTCTCTCCTGTGAGAGCTGCTGGTATGAGGCAGCCATCTTGTGACCATGAGGCAATTGTCACAAGGACCGAATTGAGTCAGGGAAGGCTTCTGAGGAGTGGGGGCATCTGAGTTGATGAATATGTGGAAGGGGGGAATTAAGATGTGTGAGGGCATGGATTGTGGGGACCCCAGATCAGAGATTACCTGGGTTGAGGCTGGGGCAGGGGCTGGGGAAATACAGAGAGTGACAGATTTGAGAGAAGTTCTGGGTGCAGAATTAACAGGGCTTTGCCCTGACCAGCTTCTGGGGGGAGGACAGAGTCACTAAGATCAGTGACCACATGATCCCATCGTCAGTCAGGTGCCCCGGCTCACCTTCTCACTTTCTGTGCAGATCTGGATGGCGTTGGGGATCAGCTTGGCTGTCTTTTCCTTCTTCAAACACGTCACCTCCTTCAGCTGGATGGAAATCTGAGGACAAAAGAGGGGTTAGAAGGGTCTCGGACCCTGTCCTGCCCGGGCCCCACATCCCCCAGCTCTGGCTCAGCTCTGGCTCACCGTTGTCTCCCAGCGGAAGATGTTGCTGTAGAAGCAGATCCAGTTCTCGGAGAGATAGAGTCGGCCTTGAAGGAGGATCTCCCGCTGCAGGGCGCAGGAGTAATCTGAGCATGCCGAGGGGAGAGAGAGGCAGACACCCGAGTCACCCACTGTCCTGGTCCACGCCCGGCCAGGGGAAAGGAACAGGAGGGCTCACCCACAATGAGGCGCTCAGCTTCAGGGAGTTTGCTGAACAGTTTCCGGAAGTCCTCGTTGCGCTGTTTGTAGGTGGGGCTCAGCATCTGGGGGAAGTTGGGGAGGTGAGGATCTGGACGGAGGCTCAGACCCCCAATTCTGCCCCAGCACCCCCTAGTCCCCTCAGCCCCTGACAGGCTCTCTGGGTTTCTAATCCAGCCTGCCTCTGGCTTCCAAGGCCGAAAGGAACCGCAGCCACAGTGGCCATCGTGACAGCTGCTGGTTACTGCTTTCTCATCCAAGCCAGTCCTGTGCCAGGAGCCCAGCAGCATCACTGACTCCTCCAGGAGGGTCCCTTCACCCTAGCAAGGTCAGGACTGTTTCTCAAGGAGAGTAAATGAGGCCCTGAGAGGCTAAGCATCTCATTCAAAGTCACACAGCATGTAAGTGGCAGCATAGGATGTGACCAAGGTCTGCTGACCCCAGCACCATGCTTTGCTGCAGCCTGGGGCTCCTGGCCCAGCGCCCACCCCACTCCCACTCCCACCAGCCAGCCCCCTCGTCCAGACACTTACACTGTACCAGCTCTGCATCTTCTGCAAGAGAAAGGAGCGGAGTCAGAATGAGCCCCCAAGTCCCTCTCCCGCCCCACTCCCCGCCCCACCTGGGCTTGCACCCACCTTGCTGTTGCGGATGAAGTTCCGGCTGCCTAGGCTCTGGGTGCTGGGGGTCCCGGGCACCCCACCCTTCTCCGAGGAGCTATCTGACCCCTTCTCCACCATGGTGCCCAGCTCAGGCTCAGGTGGGGGCCGGCTTGGGGGCAGGAGCTGCAGCCGCTTACGGAGAAATGGGGAGCTGCTGGGCGTGCTCCTGCCAGAGTGGGGGGTGGTGCTGGTGGCGGGAGAGAGGAAGAGGAGCATTATGGGGAAAAGCAGATCACTCATCAGCCCACTGATCTCCATCCACCTCAATGTCTGCCCATCCATCCATCCATCCATCCACCCACCCACCCACTTATCCTCCCCTCCACACACACGCCCATCCATTCTCCATCCATCCACCCATCCTACTCCACTTTCTAGCACGTGACTTCCAGCAGGTTCCCTAATCTCTCTGGGTCTCAGTTAACTCATCTGTAATCCAGGAATGATAAATACACATCTTCACCAAGTTGTTTTAAGGGTTAAATGAATCAGTACCTATAAAGTGCCTCTGACACATAGCAAGCTCTCAATAATGCCCACTGTTTCTTTTAATTCATTAATTCATTCACACAACAAAGATTTACTGAGCAGCTATTACCCACTCAGTTGCTTGAGCCAAAAACTTAAGCATCCTTCTTAATTTCTTTCTTGCCCTCATGCCTCATTTCTGATCTATCAGCAAGACCCACCAGCTCCACCTTCAAGAGTGGTTTCCATTATACCCCTTTCTCCCCCTCCGTTGCCCCCTGGCCCAGCCTCTATCCTCTCCGGCCTGGACACAGCCTCCTCCGTGGTCTCCCTGCTCCCGTCCCTACCCCACACAGTCTGCTCCCCACCTGCAGCCCGAGGGAGCCTGGGAACCCCCGGGTCAGACCGGGGCCCTCCTGGCTGAGCCCTCCCTGGCTGCCCCTCACTCTGGGTAGGAGTCGAAGACTTCACCACGGCCACCGAGGCCCTGGTGACCTGTCCTGTCACCTCCTTGATTTCACAGCCTCCCCTCCCATTACCCCTCCTCTCCAGCCGTCCCAGCCAACCCCCCGTCCCCTCAGCTCACCAGCTTCTGCCCCTGACTCTGCACCCGCTGTCCCCTCTGCCCGCAGGCCTTCTGCAGCTCCAGCATTACCAGTTCCGTCTTACCACCCGACTCAAACGCCCCTCCCCTGGTCATCCCATCACACCTCACTCCCTCTAAACTCAGCCTTTCCATTTATTCAGATTGTTTATTGTCTGTCCCAGGCCATGAGTTTCAGGAGGACCTGGTTGCCCCTGTATCCCCGGCACACAGAGAGCACTCAATAAATGGTGGCAACTAAATGATTCATCTGGAGCCAGCGTTGAGTCTGCTCAACCATCACACACGGTCCTGGCCTTCAAGTTATCCTGCTAGCGGGTAGCAGACACTAAACAAACAACCGCACAAGTGGCTGTATAAATGCAAACTGCAACCAGGGCTGTGGGGTAAGTATCGCATAGTTGATTCTGTCGGAACTATGGCAAGCTCGCCATACAAGTAATTTGCTTAATCCTCAAGTAATCCTGTTCATTTAAGATGCATCTATCCACTTGATAGAGGAGGAGATGGACGCTCAAGGAGGTGAAGCTGCTTGCCAACGGATGCAGGGCTGGGTATGTTTTGGGGCAGGATTTGAACTCAGGGGTCTTGATCTAGTCTGGAGTGGGATTATCTCAGCCACTTGGGGCCCCCCAAACTTGTCTCTCTTGCCTCCAAGACTTTGCATATACTATTCCCTCTGTCCAACCATCCTTCCCTCTTCTTTGCCTGGCAAACTCTTATCCCTCCTTCCAGACTCAGCACACACGTTCCCTCCTTTTGGGTCCCCAGACTGCCTTGGGAACTCCTATCGCATCCCAGACCACTCTGCCACCACTCTCTCTGGCTCCCCCATCCCAGCTCTGACCCCTCTGCCTGGGCTCCCCCATCCCAGCCTCAGTCACTGCAGCTGTCACTGTCTAATGACAGGTCCACCTTTCCTGCAGGTCCATGAGGTCCCTGATAGCAAGCCTTAGTGTCATCGTGGTCACTGCCCCGTCCCCAGCATTGCACAGGACAGGGCCCAAAGCAGGCATTCACATAATTCTTGTAAAATGAACTTTTGGAATAAAATATATGAATTAATAAATGAAAAAAGATGGTGGCCTTGGCCAACACCTCTCCCGCCGGGACCTCCACAGCAGCCCCCTCCCTGGTCCCCGGCTCCCATCCCTGTCCCCACGGCCCAAAGCCAGAGGGAGCCTGGGAATACCCAGGTCAGACCAGAGCCCTCCTGGCTGCCCCTCACTCCAGGGTGGTCTCTCCCTGCCCTCATTGCCTCCTGGCTCGTTCTCCTCTGGCTCCTGCCCCGGGAGCTCCTCAGCCCTGGACGTCCGAGTGGGTCTTGCCCAGTGGACACTTCTCAAGGATGCCGTCCCTCACCTCCCCACTTAAAACCACACACCCACTCTCCCACCAGCCTTCCGGGCTTCGTTTCCCTTGTCCTCCCCCACTGGGCTGTCTTGTTCTCAGCTGCAGCCCTGTCCCCTAGAACGGGGCCTGGCAAACCGTAGCCCTCCGTGGGCACTTGCTGGGGTGGGCTGGGTGACAACTGCCCCCCCTCACCCTAGACTCAGCCACGTGCACAGCGGTGGCCCCCAGACGGCAGGGACAGTGCAGGCCTGAGTGCAGCAGCTTGGGGGGGGCGGTCCTGGAGTGTGGTGGGTTCTCGACTCGGTTCTGCCACTTCTTCCCTGGGTGACCTTGGGCAAGCGTCTTTAACCTTTCTGTGCTCAGTTCCTCTTGTGAATACCAGGAATAATAACAGCACCTCATAGCACCTCACGGGCTGCTGGGAGGGAAAGCCCAGCATACAGAAGGGGCATTTGTTTGATTAAGGATGTCTTCCCTCCGGTGTCCCACCGCCATCCCAGCGCACCCGTCCGGGATGCCACGCTGACCCTGATGGGTACCACAGCCCCCCGTGACCTGGTCTTAGCAGCTCCCACAAACTGTCCCCTATCAGGCATCCACCCTATAAATACATGCTGAGAATCACCCAGGGCCAGGCAGTGGGGACACGGAAGTGAGCTAAACAGAAGCAAGTCCTTGCCTGTCGGGGCACAGACAATCGCTGAGAAGAGAGAAAGGAAGAGGGAGGATTTCAGACACTGGTCAGTGCAAGAAGCAGTGCTGCTTGGGATGGACCCTGGGCTAGCGGCCTCACCACCCCCGGGAAGCTGTTAGAAATGCAGATCTCAGACCCACTGAATCAGAAATTGGGGGTGCGGCCTGGGAGATTCCCATGTGAGGATCACATAGACCAAGGAGGGGATAAGGGGTGAGGAACGAGGGTCAGCAAGGCCTCCGTGAGCAGGGCACGCGTGCTAGGCCCTGAAGGCCTAGCCCTGAAGGACAAGAAGTCAACTGGGCAAAGGGCGAGAGAAAACTAATCCAGGCTCGGCAGGTCTGAGGAAGAGTACGGTGGCCAGTGGGGCTGGGGAGAGAGGGAAGGAAGGTACAGATCCACCCTGCAGGACATGTGGGCCCTGGTCAGTAGTTTGGGCTTCACCCTGAGGGCACTAGGGAGCTATGGAGGGTTCCAAAGTAGTGGTGACTACACCCCTCCCTGCCTCATCTTCTCACCTCTCTAGGCTGAAATGCAGACCTTTCCCCTACCCTATCCTCCTGCAGCCACAGGTCTGGGGGCAGCGCCTGCACCACCAACTCTCCTTCCTTAACAGGGCAAAGAGGAAGTGCCCGGGTGCTGGCAGTCTGCAGCGGAGGGGAGGGAGGAGCCTGAGTGGCTGGAAGACCGTTACTGGGGCAGGGGTGGAGACTCGGAAGAGAATAGGGCTCCTGCCACAGGCTTCCGGGACGATGGGCCGCAACAGGCCGAGACGCTGCTGGCCAGAGAAGGGCAGACACAGGGTGCATAAGGGGGAAATGTGGAGATAGTCTCAGGCAAACTGCATTCTCTTAGAATTGCAAAGAAATCACACACACACACACACATGCAGTCATAGGCATGTTACTGCCACACACAGAGCTACAGACAGTGCCAGACACACAAAGAAAATCCTAGAATAATTATACACACACACAGCCATAGCACTACAGATACATTACAGTCAAACAAAATCCCGGAAGAGCCACACACACATATACACACCCTCACACAATGCTGCTGTGGGTCACGGAAACATAGAGAACCACGGAAAGTCCCAGATAAATTACATGCACACAGACTCTCAGAGAAGAGTCGAAGGCAAATGACATGCACGCCATCACCAAGAAAGCCACACAATTTTCCAGGGCCCCAGTTAACACAATCCCAGGAGAGCTAAATCACGCTTTCAGCCAACAAATGTTGGTGGGCACCCCTCTGCACTCATGATGTTCACCGTGGGGGTGTGGGGGAGACAAAGCAAAGGTGTCAGCTGCTGTCACTATGACAGAGAGAACCCCAGCACCCATAGAGCCATGAGGGACCCGAGAATAACAGCGCCGGGGGCATGGGCACACCTCACCAGCACAGTGTTTGGGACATGCTTTGTAAACGTCCCAAGGGAATGAGGTCGGCTACCATCATTGCCTCCAGAGAGTCGGAGAACACCCAGGGTCTCAGGAGGGAGGGTCCCAGGCCACAGAGAGGCACTAGGGGTCTCTCTCAAGCTCTTCATACACCCAAAGCCACAGACGGTCCCGGTTGCACACGCAGAGTCCCGGGCATATAGAATGTCACAAATGGATACACACAGGAACTTCACCTACACTTAGAAGGATCATAGATAAATTATAGGCACAACTACAGAGATCACAACCACAATGGCAGAGCTCCAGACACACAAGAACGTTGCAAATGGACCCCCACACACATTGGCACACAGAGCAAACAGATTCAGAGGTAAATTACAGGCACACACAGGCACAGAGGGTCATGGCGACACATGCAGAGCCTCAGACTTACATGTGTACACACTATAAAGTCAGTCAGACACACTTAGGTCATTTATATTTACACACAGAGCCACAGATGGCATGGGACATTACACATATATCCACCAGACAGTCACAGACACACGTGTGTATACATTGCCAAGTAACAGCCAGAAACAGAAACTTACCCTCACATCCCGATGGAAGAGGCAAACTACAAGCACAACCGCCAAGGATCACAGCCACACACGCAGAGCCCCAGACACACACAACAAAGTCACAATCAAACACCCACAGGTCGCTTGGTGTGCCCCACGGAAACGCAGATGGGATCTGCGGGAAATCACACACACAAACATACCCAAGGAGGATCACGGCTCCCGGGACACTGGAAGCCCAGACACACGTACCCACTCTTGAAAAAGACGCGTATTCATAATCGGACACACGCGCACACCGGGCCGCAGGGAGGAAGAGGTCGATTCCGCGCGCACACGGCCCCCGAGGGTCTCAAGCACGCGGTGCTCGGACCACGCAGACGACACCCTCCCTCCTCCCCCACCGCAGCTCCGGGACTCGCGACGGACGGGAATGGTGGGTGGGCGGACAGACGTGGAGGTGCTGCTCCCGGGCCCGGCTAGGTCTCCGCGGCCTGTGAGCGCCGGACCGGCGGGGGCCCGTCTCGGCGCACCCCCTGCTCCCCACTTCCATCCCGGGACCAGAAGCCCGGGTCTGCGTCGCGCCCACGCCTCGCCTCCCAGGCACGGGCGAGCCAGGCCTGGGGGCCCTTCCCGGAGAGATGCTCTCCCGACCCCAGCCAGACCCCCGCAAACGGCGGCACGCCGAGGCCTCCTGGGCCCCCCGCCCCATCGCTCGCGCCCCCATCCCCCTGCCGCCCCCGGCCGGGCCCCAAGCGCACAACCCCGCAGACCTCGGCTCCGACTCGGGGAGCGAGCCCGCGGACCCCCAGACCAGGCCGCCTGGCCAGCCCTCGCCCTCCCCGCCGCCCCCGGCCGCCCCGCTCCTTACTCGAACATGGGTGCGGCGCGGCGGGCGCACCCAGCCGGAGGGCAGGGCAGGGCCCGGCTGCGCGGGGCTGGGCTGCGCGGGGCGCCCCCACAGGACACCGGCCTCGCCTGCCTCGGCCGCCGCCCCCACCCGACCCGCCGCCCGCACAAAAGGCCGGAGCCTCCCGCGGCCGCCGCAGCGTCGGCGACACCCCCTTCCCGCCCCCGCCCCGTCGCGTCAAGGCGCCGCCCCCAGCGCGGGAGGGAGGAGGGAGCCGCCGAGGCCGGGACGATGGCGGGACGCGGCCGAGGCCTGGGTGGAGAGAGAGGCTGGGGAGACTCGGGACGCAGAGACGGAGAGCGGGAAGGAGAGAGCGCGGAAGAGGGGGTGGAGCGTGAGAAAGTGGGAGAGGCCGCGAGAGACTGGGCGAGGGGGTGACGGGTGGGGGGAGAAGAGCGGAGAGGAGAGCGGAGACGGCGCGGGCAAGCGTTGGGGACAGACCGAGGCCCGAGGGAGGGAGAGGTGAGGGTGCAAATCTGAGATAGAGGGACACGGGGGCGCGGGCGGGGGCTGGAAGGGAGAGCCGGAGAGAAGGCAGAGGGGCCCTGGGAAGGGAGCAGGGGAGAAAGCCAGAGGGAGGAAGGGAAAAAGAGACAGAGACAAAGAATCAGAGGGGAGAGAGACAGAGAAAGGAGCAGGGGAGAGAGAGAGCGATAGAGAAAAACAGAGGGGGAGAGACGGATTTTATTTTAAAAACAAACAAAAACCAAAACTCAGAGTGATGGTGACAGCCTGGACTCAGGCTGGGAGTCCCTGATACCCAGGAAGGGGTCCCCAGCACCAAACAGTCCCTTGGCCAGGGGTTGGAATGGAGATGATGGGACTAGGGGAAATGGAAGTGTCACCGCCGGGGGTGGGGGTGGGGGTGGGGGTGGGGGTGGAAGGAACCCACACTGCCAGGAAGGGAGCTGCGACGAGCTGCGGTAGATTTGCACCCCTCTCCCCCAGCGCACATTCTTGGCCCTTGCCTGGGTGTCAGCCTGCCCAGTTCCCTGTGTCTCCATCATCCAGGCCAAACTAGAACCCAGCCTGCTGGCTCTTACCGGTCTTATCCAGGCTGTCACCTCAGCCCTGGGATCCAGCTCACTCAGTGCTAAGGGCTTTCCCATCGGCAGCTGCAGGGGGACATCATCAGCCCGTTTTGCAACAGAGAAGCTGGGCCTCAAGGCTGGGAAACTTGCCTCAGGTTCCCTGGGGGATAGGCTGCAGAGTGGGACCCGATCCAGACCTGACCAGAGCCTGCCCCCATCTCTGAGTCTGTTGGTGCCCTGCAGCCCTGAGATATAAGTCCCACCTCACAGCTCCAGGGCCAGCCGAGGCAGGGAGAGCCCTGGCCCCAAGGCAGGGTCTTGATCCCCACATCGGGTCCAGGGCAAGCTGCTGGCCGTCCCTACCACTTTTGAAAAAATTCCATTCCCATCACCCCCCCCCCCCCCCAATAAATAAAACATCTGCCCCAGTTCTCCATTTTGGTCAATGGCAGCTCTGTCTTTCCTGCTGCTCAGAGCCAAAACCTTGAAGTCCTCCTTGGCCCCTCTCTCTGTCTGCAAACCTGTCAGCTCCACCTACAAACTCTAGGCAGAACCTACTCTCCTCTCCCCTCCACCTCCCCACCCTGGTGCAGCCTGGTCCTGCCCTGCCCATCACAGCAGCCTCCTCCCTACCCGCCCTGCTCCCCAGGGGGGCCTTCAGAACACCAGGCTCAGATTAGAGCCCTCCTGCCTGACCTCTCCCTCCAGGTAAGAGTCAAAGTGCTCACCCCAGCACCCCGTCACCTCCTTGACCTCCATGTCCCCCTCACTCACTCCTGTCCAGCCACCCAGCCTCCCTGCTGCTCCTCTAACCAACCAGGCACATCCCTGCCTCCCGGCCTTTGCACCCGCTGTTCCCCCTTCCCCAGGGAGCCCTTCCAGGGCTCCCTCTCACCTTCAGATCTCAGAGGGACCTTCCTTCCATCACCCCCTTCTCTTTTCTCTATTTCTGCTCTTTCTATTTCTCTTAGCCCGTTTCTTCTTTTGAGATGCTGTTTCTTTTTAAATTAGGGAATATTTCTTTCAAACAGGCAAACAATGTAATGGTCATCTGTATCTCCACTGCCTATATGTAATAGATATGGGCATTTTGCCATTTTTGCTTCAATTTTTTTTTTTTTTTTTTTTTAAGAAATAAACTGTTGCAGTTTCACCCAAAGCCCTAGCTTCCACCTCTCCTTTCTCTGCCCTGCCCCCTGGACACGCACCGCCCTGAAGCTGGTGTGTGCATGTTTCTTTCCTTTCTCTGCATCAGGATGCACCCACTCCCACTATATCCTATTGTCCAGTGTCTTTTAAAAATATATATACAATAAGACTCATACTGTATCATTTTGCAACTTGCTTTTTTCACCCTCATTGCTTCTGAGATTTCTCCACTTGGATTCACAGAGCTCTGCTTCATAAACTTTGTCTTATTGAGTGTCCATTGTTGGAAAAAAACACTTAAAATTTTTCTATTCAGAGCCAGTGTAGTTCTTTCCTTTCTCCCTTAGGCTTGGACCTCCTAGTTCCTGTCTCTTTATGCTGGAGGGAGTGTTTCTTTACCGAAGTTGTGTTTGAACATTTTTTTTTTTTTTTTTGGTCCATTAGCTGCAACAGGAAATACCTTTTACATCAGCCCCCAGTGAAATAGGTGCCATGTCACGAAAGTTGCAGGAAACCACACTACCCTCGCTATGCTTCCTACCCTCTATTTTGTTCGGTTCTATCCTATTTCAGTTTTGAAAAAGAGTGCTGATTGCAAACCCCCTACATTGGTTCTGTGGCCCAAAAATGAGTCTTGACCCCCAGTTTGAAAAATACTGGGTGAGTCAAAGGGGGTGTCCATCTCCTGTCTTAGTAGGCAGTATTCTGCTGAGCTCACAGTCCTTGTCCAAACGCACACTCCCAATTGCCTGTTTTCGTCTGTGCATCAATTTCATGACATCCAAGCACTCTGTAACTTACCTGCAGCCCCTCACCTGGACAGTGACAGTCACAGGGAACCCACCCTCAGGCATCCTTCCCCAGAGAGATGGAGAATTTATTTTCCATCCCACTGCTGA
The DNA here is from genome assembly GCF_015220235.1 of Choloepus didactylus. NCBI lineage: Eukaryota > Metazoa > Chordata > Mammalia > Pilosa > Megalonychidae > Choloepus > Choloepus didactylus. Next base: position 19,950,278 of record NC_051333.1, read on the forward strand.
GAACTGACCTGTCCTGGGACAGACTCTTGAGGTCTGGGGTCCTTAGCTTCTGCTTCAGGCGCTGGGGAGCTGGGGTGCAGGGGAGTGACTCCCCATCAGTGGACGGCGTTACGTGAATGGAGGGCACCCCCAGGAGCCTCCAGGGCTCAGGGGTCAGGCCCTGGGCCTTGCCACCCTGTGGCTGCTGCTTCTGCTGCTCGGCTGGGGGGACAGCTGAGCCCTGGGCACCACCCTGACCCAGGGGGGGTGCCCAAGACAGCAGGGGCAGGAGCTCGGCCATGGGGAGAGCTCTGCCTGCCTGGTGGAGGCTCTGGACAACGGCGTGGTTTCTGGGAGCGAGAAAAGATAGGTGAAGAGGAGAGCCCTCGTCTAAGCCCTGCCCCTCACCAGCTCTCCCCCGGCTCCCCAGGAAAAAAAGAGACGTGCCATAGTGACCGCCTTCCTTCCGTGACCCTGAGCCCCCATTTCCTCTTCTGGAAACTAGAGCTTCTTAAGGTATCCGGAGATACCAACCTCCTAAGGTGGCTGGGCAGTGCCCAGGAGCTCCGACATACAGAATGCCAAGCCCAGAACCGGTTCGCATAAGTGCTCAGGAAACATCTGTTTGTGCCCCGGGCTGAGGTTCACTCTCTGCCAGTGGTTGCCACGGCCATTCCCTGGGTCTCCCACCCCGACTCCCCTCTCCACACAGGGCCAGGAAGGGGCCAGCCCTGAGTGGACCCCAGAGGCTTCAGGCCTTGGTAACGGCAAGTCAAGGGGGGATGAGATGCGGAATCCAGGATTTCCCTTCTCTGTTTGCTCAGCAATTGCTCCTCCCAAGACAAACAAAGGGAGGGTGGCTGGCTGCGGCCTCTTGGCCTGGGTGGAAGCCAGGCCAGTTCCTGTTGTTTGTGGTTGTAGTGTTGGAGGCCCCCTGGGTCTAGGGAGCCCAGACTAGAGTCTGTCTGTCCACAGGGTAGAACACTGCAAGGCCTTCTTGGCACCCCACCTGTGGGACCCAGAGAGGGTCTCCCCTGGTTTGGGGAAGACTCTGACCCTTACAGGCCAGGCCTGGGCCCAGTGCCCTTCCCAGGCACCTCAATACCCTTACCTTATGGGTTCCTCCTCTTTCGGTCTCAAGGGGTTCAGACTTCCAGTGTAGGGGCAGGAGACAGGCTGAGCCCGCCCCCTGGGAGTCCTGGCTGGGTTGCAGAATTATGACCTTGCAAGCCAGAATAGCACGTCCGGCTGGAGTCATGTTACTCTCTGGCCAGCTGTTCCTGGGAGAAAGGACATTGTAGGGGTGGGGGTGCTCACACCAGGGAGGAGGCTGTAGTAGGGCCATCTCATCCTTGCTTTCTTGCCCCCTTAATTGCAGAAAAAGGGTGTCCTCACCCCATACCTCTACTGGCCCATCATTCGTGTTTGCCTGCAGCCAGCCATGACATAGCTACAGGCCCCATTGCTCCTCAAGAACTGCTTCTCTGAGTTCCGAGATCACCTCCAGTGGCCAGATCCAAGACATGACATTTTCCAGTCCTCATCTTCCTACACCACTCAGCCGCCCTGAGCTGGGGAGACCCCTCCTTCTGAGAGGCTCTGCTGGCCTCTGGGATGCCTTGATGTGATGTCTCCCCTCCCACCTCACTGGCTGCTCCCTCTCGTTATTTGTGCATGGCAGAGATGTATTCCCCAGGGCTCAGGTCTGGGCATTCTTATTTCCCACTTTTATTGTATAATAACGACACATACTAAAGGATGCCTGGGCCATAGATAGCAGTTATAAAGTATAACAATAAAATGAACCCCCACCCACCTTAAGAACAAGCACATCACCAGTGAGTACCCCTGAGACAGCCTTAGACCCCTCTGCCACCCCTGCATCCCCTCCAGAAGCCTCCACCACCCTTATTTGCACAGTTACCATTCCCCTAAATTTTTAGTAGTTCTTATTACATTGGTATGCATCCCCAGACAATGCATATTTTAGTTTGGCTTGCTTTTGAGCTTTAGCAAATGGAATCACACCATGTGTCAGGTTCTGCAACTTGCTTTTCTCAGCATTATTTCAAAGATTCATCCTTATGGTGGCAGGTGGTTATACTTCATCGATTTTTCCTGCAGCACAATAATCCATTGTGGGAGTGCACCACAGATTATTTATTCATTTTCCTGTCCATGGATACTTGCGTTGTCCCTGGTTTTCTGCTATGATGGAAAGAACTTCCCTGAATGTTCCTGGGGCTCTCTTGGGTAACCGTGCAGGGATTGCAGCCCCACCCCCACTACTCCCTCACCTCATTTACATGGGTCCAAATCTGAGTTCTCAGGTTGATTCTGTTGATCTAATAGCTAACCTGGGCCTATGAAACTTTGCCTCAATTACATTAGCTTTCTAAGTCTTGATATCTGGTAAAGTAAATCATCCCATCTTGTTCATCTTCCACCAGAGTCAGCTTGTCAAATTCCAAGGGGGAAAATCAGCAACAGAAATATGATTGTTATGCTATGACCAACAGTTGATCTTTACAACCTTGAGTTTTCCAAAGTGTCCACATGGGGTCACTCTTCATGTATTTAGGTTTGGTTTTAATAATTTTTCTCCTAAAGTTCTTGCATATCTTTTGTTTGATTTTTTTCCTTTAGTGCTTTATGTTTTTTTAAAAACCTTTTTGTGACAGATAATACATGCTCAAAAAGGCACAGAACATAAACGTGCAGCTTAACACGTAATTATAAAGGAAACACTCCTGGATCCAACACCCAGGTCAAGAAAACACATGTTTTCAGCACCCCCGGAATCACAAGTGCCCTTCCCAGGCAAACCCCACCTCCCCTCTAAGGGCAAGCGCTACCCCGACTTCTATGATAATTGCTTCCTTACTTTTCTTTAGAATTTTACTTGACATATTCCCAAACACTCTAGTTTACTTTGCCTGCTTTTGAACTTCATATATATAGAACAACACCTTGAGTTCTTTTGGTTTTGGCTTCTTTATTTAACCTTATATTTGTGAATCATCCACCTTTTTACGTTTAGCTGAAATTTAATCATCTTTATCATTGTGTAATATTCCACTGATGGAATACATGGTGGATAAATACCTCTATTATCAATTTAGTATTGACGGACATGGGGGGTGCATTCCAGTTTGGACTTTGAAAAAGACACATCAAGTATCTTTCTTTCTATATCTATCCATTTGCCTATCTATCCATGGATGTTTTGGAGCTTCATTGGCCCATGTGTCTATCCCTGTGCAAATACCATGCTATCCTAATTCTGTATATAGTTTTATAATTAGTCTTAATATCTGGGATGGAAAGTCTTCCCATCTCGCTGTTCTTCAAGAGTCCCTTGGCTTTTAGTGTTAGAAGCATTTCTCAAACGTGCATGATCCTTGGCTATCAGTTTGTATTTAAGAGTGCAGACCAGCCCGAGGCTCAGATCTGTGGTTTAGCATCTGAGGGGAAGTGGGATACTTGAGAAAGAAGACATTTTGCAGAAAAGCATCAAGAGTTCTATTTAGGAGAACTTGTTGGTTACGCCCTTGGCACATCTATCCAGATGGGGATTTCAAGTGAGCAGCTGGCCTTACGGAGATCAGGGCTGGCCTGGGAGAGCTCAGGAGGCAGGTGGGGACCAATCCACAAGGTGGCTTGATGTCAGGATGTCCTTCCTCACCCGTTACATCTTTTCCCAGAACCCACCCTTCTCTTCTTGCACACGATCATGATCTTCAGGAAACACCAAGGTTGACTCAAGATATTTTCTTACGTGTTGAATTATTTGGGGGAACTGGGCTTATAGTTAGTGTTCTCATTACCTTTCCTAACGTCTGTCTTTGAAGACAGGTTTCTGAGGAACATTCATAGCTGGTGTTAGGGTTGTGGAGAGAAGAAAACTCATTAGAGCCAAACGTCATTGGGAACGTGGTAAAGGGATGGATGGAAATGAAACCTCAAACAGGGCAGGGCTACCTGAGATCACCTGAAGGCCCCCATGTTTCCCCATCCTGAAAACTCCATACATTGAAAACCATCTGCCTCCTATTCCATTATCTCCGCCTTCCCTGCATTTAGAGCAGTCACCGGGTGGAGAGACTGCTCATCAAATTCCTTCCCAACAGAGACGGAGTGGTGGGTAGAGGGGTCCAGAGTTTCTGAGGTTTTTATAGCATTTTCAACCTGAAAGTTGGTGCACAGATAGGGGTGTGCGCACTGTTCTGTTTTCTGCTTCCACGTGGATGCTTAACAGATTGACAAATAATCAGCAATAACGTGATAGTTGCACTCCCTGGACACATCAAGACTTTGCTGGCTGTCTCTATCTGTTTCCACTAATCTGTGACTTCCAGTCTCTTCCCTGAGTGTGTCCACCTGGGAAGTTTTGACTTTTTGCCAAATTTCATCCACTCACTACATAAGGTTTCTTCCTCAATTGTGTCTAACTTTGGTCAAACCCTTCCCATGCTCTCTACCCAGGAAAATCCCAAATCCTCTGATGTGTCCCCCTTCAGGTTTTTATTCATGTCCTGAGGGTTCTCCCGTTGGGTTAGACTCAGCTCCATGTCTACAAAAAAGGTGCTAACCAGGTGTCCTTGGGAGGCTGGACAGCCCCCTCCCAGCCACTCTCTGCCTTAACTGCCCAGACAGGTGGGAGGCGCCTCTGTTTCTCACAAACTTCTTTGTCTCCACAGCATCTTAAATTAAAGTGCTGCTGCTGCTCTCAGAGCAAAGGGGTAGACTGGGTCCAAGATCATTTCCTGCCTCTAAACTTGGGGATACCTGAGGAGGAAGCTTGGGGCACCTCAAGTTTGCCCAAGGAATTAGCCCCTTGACCAGAACAGGGCACGAGGGACGAAGATGGATTTTTTATTTTGGATTTTGTGAACCAGAGCATCACAGGTTGGGCCTCCCAAGGGTTTTTTCCTTCTTCCCAGCCTCCTTCTCAGCACCTACTTTGATGTTTTCCTTTCTCATCTGATTTATTTCGTCCCCATTCTGAAAACCCTAATGAAGGGCCCAAGACATATTCTAAGAAAAGATGGACTGTTCTGCTTTGAAATCCTAAAGAAACAGTATATTTCTGACCATCTGGGCTCATTCCTGCAAGGAGTTGTCAAGACCAAGCAGAAAATTAACTGTTTTGGAGGGATCTGTAATGCCTGATGGAACTTCCATCCCATGTGTCACCCAGACTGGAAGCTCATCAAGTCAACCCCACGAGATGGAGTTTTCCTTTCAGCATGAAGGTGGGGAAATTGTTGACGAACTGCAATGACTTTCTAGGCTCTGTCTCCTCCCACGGACACACACATTGTTAGCTGCTCTTCTAGAAGATGGAAACACAGCTGTGTACAGACAGGTGCCTGTCATTAATGTGCTTTCAACCCTCATCTGTAAAGCCTGGGAAATGTTATTACACACCTCAAGGGGTTTTGAGAGATTCTAATGAGTTAAGTGAAATGTTAGGCCTGGGCTCAAGCACAGTGAGTGCCTGATCGCTACTTTAACTGTTACTATATATTCTTTAGAAGGTGTTTGAATGATCATTTATGGAGCATGAGCTCAATAAAACACATTATACAAGCTGCTGAGGAAATAAAGCTAGGAGAAATATAATCATTCTAGAATGGTGGTTGTGTTCCCATGTTGGTCATTTTTTAGCTCTAGAAATTTTCCACAATACTTAGGAAAATTCTGAAAGTGAGGTACCCATGCTCATTTGCAATGAGAGCAAAGAATCAGGGAACTGGAAAGATTACATTTCATTTCACAGGCAGGGCTGCAAGGAGAAGAGCTCTCCACAAACAGGCAGGGTTAGTACAGCTAAATTTTTTTGTTTTATTTAATAAGGCTTTGAATTTTTTTTTGTTTTATTTAAGAACAATTTTAAAATATAAGAACAATTAATTTTTTAAATTCATTTTTATTGAGATATATTCACATACCATGCAGTCATACAAAGCATACATTCAATTGTTCACAGTACGATTATATAGCTGCGCTCATCACTAAAATTAATTTTTGAACATTTTCATTACTACACACACAAAAATAATAAGAATAAAAATTAAAGTGAAAAAGAACAATTAAAGTAAAAAAGAATACTGGGTACCCTTTTTTTTTTTTGCCCCCATTTTTCTGTTCATCCATCCATAAACTAGACAAAGGAGAGTGTGGTCCATATGGCTTTCTTAATTGTTTTTTCAATTAACACTTTTTTTAAATCAACTATATAAAAAATTTTTTTTAAACATACAATAAAAAAAAACATTTCAAACAAACCATAACAAGGGAGTCCAACATGTTCCTACTCTACCCCAAGAAAATAACCCAATATAGCAACATTTCTGTGAACGTGTTCCCACCACACCCACCAGAAATTAACAAACCATAGTCATTCCTGGTCATTCCCAGAATGTTAAACTCACCCACAATAGCTTATCTGTTCTTATTGAGCTATTGTTCCCCCTTCACCAATTGCTCTCTATTGCTAGTTCCTGTACATTCTACATTATACACCATTTATTTTAGGAGTGTGTTGTTTAACCTCCAGGTGTTTGTGAATTTTCTAAGTCTCTGATGGTTATTGACTTCTAATCGTATTCCACTGTGGTCAGAGAATGTGCTGTGAATAATTTCAATTTTTTTTTTTAATTTATTGAGGCTTGTTTTATGTCCCAGCATATGGTCTATTCTGGAGAAAGTTCCTTGGTCACTAGAGAACAATGTGTATTCTGGTGATTTGGGAAGTAATGTTCTATATATGTCTGTTAAATCCAATTCGTTTATCACATTGCTTAGGTTTTCAATTTCCTTGTTGGTCTTTTGTCTGGTTGATCTATCTATAGGAGAGAGTAATGTGTTGAAGTCTCCCAAATTATTGTGGAAACATCAGTTGCTTCCTTTAGTTTTGCCAGTGTTTGTCTCATGTATTTTGTGGCACCTTGATTGGATACATAAACATTTATGATTGTTATTTCTTCTTGTTGAATTGCCCCTTTTATTAGTATGTAGTGGCCTTCTTTGTCTCTCATAACATCCTTGCATTTATAGTCTATTTTATCTGAGATTAATATTGCTACTCATGCTTTCCTTTGGCTGTAGCTTGCATGAAATATTTTTTCCATCCTCTCACTTTCAATTTCTTTGTGTCCCTGTGTCTAAGACGAGTCTCTTGTATGCAACATATTGATAGTTCATATTTTTGATCCATTCTGCAAATCTGTATCTTCTAATTGGAGAGTTTAATCCATTTACATTCAACGTCGTTACTGTGAAGGCATTTCTTGAATCAGCCATCCTATCCTTTGGTTTATGTTTGTCACATATATTTTTCCCCTCTCTCTCTTATTGTCCTTTAATGGACCAATATTGAGTCTCTTTAGTACTGAACCTTTCTCCATATCTCTCTCTCCTTTCTTTGTTTCTCTGTCGGTAGGGCTCCCTTTAGTATCTGAAGTAGGACAGATCTTTTATTAGCAAAATCTCTCAGCATTTGTTTGTCTGTGAAAAATTTAAGCTCTCCCTCAAATTTGAAGGAGAGCTTTGCTGGATAAAGTATTCTTGGTTGGAAATTTTTCTCTCTCAGAATTTTAAATATGTCATGCCACTGCCTTCTCGCCTCCATGGTAGCCACTGAGTAGTCACAACTTAGTCTTATGTTGCTTCCTTTGTATGTGGTGAATTGCTTTTCTCTTGCTGCTTTCAGAACTTGCTCTTTCTCCTCAGTATTTGACAGTCTGATCAGAATATGTCTTGGAGTGGGTTTATTTGGATTTATTCTATTTGGAGTTCGCTGGGCATTTATGCTTTGTGTATTTATATTGTGTAGAAGGTTTGGGAAGTTTTCCCCAACAATTTCTTTGAATACTCTTTCTAGACCTTTATCTGTCTCTTCGCCTTCTGGGACACCAATGAGTCTTATATTTGGATGTTTTATTTTATCTATCATATCCCCGAGGTCCATTTTGATTTTTTTCCCCATTCTTTCTTTTGTTCTTTCATTTTTCATTCTGTGGCCCTTGAGGTCGCTGATTCATTGTTCAGCTTCCTCTACTCTTGTAGTATGAGTATCCAGAATCTTTTTAATTTGGTCAGCAGTTTATTTTATTTCCATAAGATCATCTATTTTTTTATTTAGTCTTGCAATGTCTTCTTTATGCTCTTCTAGGTTCTTCTTCATGACCTTTATATCCTGTGCCATGCTCTTCTTCATGTCCTTTATATCCTGTGCCATGCTCTCATTGTTTATCTTTAGTTCTGTGATTAATTGCTCCAAGTACTGTGTCTCCTCTGATCTTTTGATTTGGGTGTTTGGGTTTGGATTATCCATAGCGTCTGGTTTTCTCATATGCTTTAAAATTTTTTGTTGTTTTTGGCCTCTTGGCATTTGCTTTACTTGATAGGGTTCTTTTAGGATATGTAGGATTATTCAAAGCCTAATCTTAATTTGTCAGATCTACAGCTTGGTGGAGTACACTTTCTCTAACCAGCAGATGGTGTCTGTGAATCACCTATTCCCCTCAAGTCAGTTGTCTCCAAATTTGTCTTGCTGGTGTGTGGGGGTCTGATTCTTGTGAGGTCCAATTGGTGCACCAAGTTTGGGTGTATTGTTGGTACTGTCTGTCCTGAATGTGGGGAGTGTGTCTGAGCGGTTAGGGAGGAAGGGCAGCTTTAATAATCAAACCTCCCTGGTGTTCCTGGAGATTTAAGGCTGTTGCAAGAGTCTAAACCTTCATTTCAGTCTTGCCACAGATTGTCCCTGCCCCTGACCCACAAGTCCTTGGTATTGGCGTACAGTCCCTGGGATTTCCGAGTGGGTCCCTCTTCCAAGCTGTGCCTTCCTAGGGTCTCTGCTGAGGGAAGGTTGTGCTACATCAGAAGTGCATGCCATCCCTCAAGGGAAGTTCTGGGCTGCCAGGCCATGTAGGAGTGTTCCCAGCCTGCTGTAAGGATGGCTGTATGGGGCACATTAATTTCCCCCTTTTCACACAGCTCCATCTTCCCAGCTCCGGGACAATTAGCTGTGGGTGTGCGAAAGGCTATTGTCCACACCTGATATTGTGGCATGTGCGAGTGTTGCTGGAAACAATTCCCATCACACTGGGTTTTTTGGTGCAGCTCTGGGCTGTGGCTTTGGCGCTGTGCAGGAGCATTACCAGCCGCTGGGAAGATGGCTGCAAGGGGCGTGGTTACTTTCCCCTTTTGGCTCACCTCTTCCTTCCTTGCTCTGAGACAGTTAGCAGTGGGTCTGCGAAAGGCTATCTTCCACTCCAGATATTGAGGCATTTGCACAGCCAGTTCCTGCCACTCTTTACTGTGCGGTTCTCGCTGCCGTATCTGCAGCCGCTTTTGGGTGTTTTTAAAAAAGAACTAGTCCGCCTCCAAATGCCAACCCTCGGTTTCCCCACACCACAGCATGGCTGCCAGACATTCAGTGGCTTACTCACTCATTTCAGAATGCAGACTCCTGGTTTCACCAAGTACATGGTCCCTGTGGTTTTAGCAGACCTTGTCCAGCTGATGCATCGCTGGAACTGGTGTTCTGGGTCACTTTCTGGCTTTTATCTAGTATTTTTCATGAAGGTGTTTTTTTGCCCTGTCTCTCCTAGCTGCCATCTTAGGTTCTCCTCCTCTTAAATTCTTATATGTGGCATTTTAATTATTGTTAGTTCTATAGATTTTCCAATTTCATTATGGCTTCTTCTTTGATCCATGAGTTATTTAGAAGTGTTTCTTAATTTCAAAACATACAAGCTTTTCTAGTAAACTTTTTGGTTTGGCTGGCTGATATAATTTTTTTTTTAATTCAGTTTTTGGAGATATAGCCACATACCATGCAATCATCCATGGTGTACAATCAACTGTTCACAGTACCATCATATAGCTGTGCATTCATCACCCCACTCTATTTTTGAACATTTTCCTTACACCAGAAAGAATCAGAATAAGTATATAAATAAAAATAAAAATAAAAATAGAAAAGAACACCCAAATAACCCCCCATCCCTCCCTGTGCCAGTTTGAATGTATTGTGTCCCCCAAATGCCATTATCTTTGTGGTCTTGTGTGGGGCAGACGTTTTGGTGATGGTTGGATTTGCTTGGAATGTGCCCCACCCAGCTGTGGGCCTAGTTTGCTAATGCTGCAGAATGCAAAACACCAGAGATGGATTGGCTTTTATAAAACGGGGATTTATTTTGCTACACAGTTACAGTCTTAAGGCCACAAAGCGTCCAAGGCAACACATCAGCAATCGGGTACCCTCACCGGAGGATGGCCAATGGCCTCCGGAAAACCTCTGTTAGCTAGGAAGGCAGCTGGCATCTGCTCCAAAGCTCCGGCCTCAAAACGGCTTTCTCCCAGGACGTTCCTCTCTAGCAAGCTTGCTCCTCTTCAAAACATCACTCCCAGCTGCACTCTTTTCCTCCCCCCGAGTCAGCTCATTTATGTAGCTCCACTGATCAAGGCCCACCCCGAATGGGTGGGGCCACGCCTCCATGAGAACATCTCATCAGAATCATTGCCCACAGCTGGGTGGGGCACATTCCAAGCAAATCCAACCATCACCAAAACGTCTGCCCCACACAAGACCACAAAGATAATGGCATTTGGGGGACACAATACATTCAAACTGGCACACTCCCTAATTTTCATTTAGGTTTTGTCCCCATTTTTCTACTCATCCATTCATACACTAGATAAAGGGAGTGCGATCCACAAGGTTTTCACAATCATACTGTCACCCATTGTAAGCTACATTGTCTTACAATCGTCTACAAGAGTCAAGGCTACTGGGTTGGAATTTGGTATTTTCAGGTATTTACTTCTAGCTATTCCAATATATTAAAACCTAAAAACTGTTGTCTATATAGTGTGTAAGAATGTCCACCGGAGTGACCTCTCAACTCCATCTGAAATCTCTCAGCCACTGAAGCTTTATTTTGTTTCCTTTTGCATCCCCCTTTTGGTCAAGAAGATGTTCTCCATCCCATGATTATGGGTCCAGATTCATCCCCGGGAGTCATATCCTGCATTGCCAGGGAGATTTACACCCCTGGGAGTCAGGTCCCATGTAGTGGGGAGGTTGCTGATTTAATTTTATTGTGACCAGAGAATGCATATGTTTGCCAAACTCATTGATATTTTCTTAAAGGTCTAATCTGAGATCCATTTGTTGTAAATATTTCATGTGTTCTTAAAAGAATGTATACGCTTTCCTAATTGGGCACGATTTGTTCTTTACTACTTAGAACTGGTATATTTTCCTGGTGAATTGAACTTTTACATTATTGTGTCATGGATGTCTCTATCTTTAATGTATTTTGCTTTAATGTTTTTGTTGTCTGATATTCTTTTGGTTAGTAGTTTCTTGAAAAATACTTTCTTTCTTTTTTACTTTCAACCTTTCTTTATCTTTATATAGCAGTTATTATATAGCAGTTATTTGTCTTGTAAACAGCATGTAGCTAGTTTTTTTCTCCTGTAATTTGACAATGTTTGTCTTTTAACAGCAGATAGCTGACTTGCACACATTAGAATTATTGATATGTTTCATATGTTTCAGCCATAGTTTTTTGTGTACTCTCTACCCATTTTCCCCATATTTCTCATTTTACCTTTTTTCACAATATTTTGGATTGAGGGTTGATGTTGTTGCTATTGTTTTTTCTCTTCATTTTCTTCTGTCTACTAGTTTCTTTCTATTATTGTTGATGCATGTTTAATGTATCAGTGTTCACCAGTATCTTCATTCTCCCTGAACAATACAAGAACTCTAGAATACTTTAATTCCAACCATCTACCCTGAATTTAGGCTATTATTTATCATGTATTTTAGTTCTCTACTGCTTTTTTTCCTGAAAGACAAAAATTCGTTGCTTTATGCATTCACTGTCCATTCAGATTTACATGTACATTTATCACATTTATTGCTTGTCATTCCATCTTACAGCTCATAATTTCCTTACAGTTCCCTACTTTTCTTTCTGCTAAATACATTCTTTTGAATTTCTTTTCATGAGGTTCTGTTGGTAGCAAAATCTTCCAATTTTAATTTATCTGTAAGTGTATTTATTTCATTTTCATCCTTGGCAGATTGTTGGGATTGTGGTTCTAGGTTGATAATTGTTTTCTCTCAACACATTGGAAGGTATCATTCCACTGTCTTCTTATTCCCATTTTGCTATTGAGTAGTCATCAGTAAGTCTAATTTTGCTCCCTTATCGGTAATATGTCTTTTCTTTCCAACTGCTTTTAAGATATAGCATTGTCTTTGGCATTCTGTGCTTTTCTTTTCATTTTATTCTTTTTATTTACATATTTCTATTTTATTAATTTTATTCTTTTTATTTGTTCATTTTATTTATTCTAGTTCTTTATTCTTTGAATTCACTGGGTTTCCTAAACCACCAGCATTTTTCAGTTGAGTACTCTACATCAGCATTTTTTCCACTATTTTTCTCCTTCTAAATTTTGATTTCTTTGATCCTATGTGTACCCTTTTTTCTCCAACTTTTTAAAGAAAATCTTCAAAAGACGCAGAAAAGTTGAATGAACTCTACAGTGAATACCTGTATACCCACGGCCTAGATTCTGGCATTAACATTCCTCTGTACTTGCTTCGTCTTCTCTGTGCTTTTCAAGTAAGTTGAGGACCCAAGACACTCACTCCTAAATACATCAGCTACGCATTCCTCTTCTACTAAATACATCAGCTATGCATTCCTCTTCTAAATACCTGTGACCCGTGAAAGAAGTGAGCTCTTGCTGTGCAAACTAATTGTAAAAATTGTAGGGGGGAGACGGGGCATGTTTGTTCCTGCTTAGCAGGAAATCTCCCTGGTTTCCAGGAATGTTCCTAATTCCGAGGGCCGCCTCTGTGTATGAGCTGTTTAACCTTCCTTCGCCCCAGTCAGCCGGGAGCGGTATCAGGAAAGCCGCGCAGGAGGCAGGACGCAGGACGCGCCATCTCACCCCGGCCTCCCCTCCGCTGGCGGCTTCCTGTCCCGACAAGGGTCTGTGGATTCTGCCCCCAGCACCACCTCCCCGGCCCCAGATCCAGGAAGGTTTCAGCTGCCAGACTGTACATCCCATTCTTTTTGTTCCAAAAAGTGACTGCTGGTTTGCCCATGAGGATGACCTTCCTGCGCTTTGCAGGCTTAGATTGAGATCACACCGTAAGCACGCTTTCTCTACATCTTCCTAAATTCATCTGACATTTCTCGTACTGGTACCCTTCCTCTTTCATCATGGTTTGGTCTTTCAGTTTACCATCACCAACACCACCACCAGCACCGAGTTATGCGAGAAAGGGAGACAGCATTGCATTTAAGTTCTCTTTGCTGCTTTGGTGCAACTCCCGAAAGAAAAAGTACAGCAGTAATTTTATTTGCAAAAAAAACACACAAAACAATAATAATAATAATTACCATAAGCATTTGTATCAGGGTTCTCTAGGGAAACAGAACCAACAAGAGATACTTGTAACTGTTAGATTTTATAAAAGTGTCTCATGCAACTGTGGGGTAGGATGCATGAGTCCAAATTCTGTAGGGCAGGCAGTGAACTGGCAATGCAGATGACTGTGTTCAATGAACTCCTCAGGAAAAGCTTTGCTGGTTAGCTGTAGAAGAAGTGAAGGTTCTCTGTCTTTCTTCCCTAAAAGTCTTCAACTGAGTAAATTAAATCCAGCTGATTGCATTCTCTCATTGTGGAAGACACACCCTTTGTTGATGTAATCAGTCACAGATGTAGTCAATTGACTGATGATTTAATAAACCAGCTTTCTGGTTTATTAACCAGCCACAAATATCCTTGCAGTACGGTTAGGCCAGTACTTGCTTGACCAGACACCTGGACACCATCACCTGGCCAAGCTGACACACGAACCTAACCATCACAACATTTTAATATCTTAAGGATGAGGATAGCACGGGGAGAAGCAGGAGGAGTCTTTTGGGGGTGATATATGTGTAGGTTATCCTGGTTGTGGTGACATTTCATGGGTGTCAACATATGTCAATATCAGTTTATTTACATCAACAATACTTCAATAAAGCTATTAAAATATTTTTAGTGTTGATATATTGCAACTTGTTAAATTTTTATTTTATCTTTATTGCTATATAACATACATATAGTAAAGTGCACAAATCTCAAAATGTATAAAATAATTATTTTTTTCATATGTATAGAACAGTGTCACCACCACCCAGATTAAAATATATAGTTCCCACACCTCAGAAGGTCTCTTGTGCCCTTCCCGTCAGTACTCCCTGGTGGTAACCACTGTTCTAACCTGTAGCCCAAGGTTCAGTCTTGCCTGTCCTTGAACTCTGTATCAATGGAAATGCATCCATGTGGATGTGTGTGGCAATAGTTCATCCATTTTCATTGCGTGCGGCAATAGTTCATCCATTTTCATTGCTGTATAGTATTCCGTTCTATGAGTGTATCACAATTTATTTAATCATTCTATTGTTGATGGACACTTAGGGTGTTTCAAGATTTCAAATATTATGAATAAAACTCTGTGGCCCTCTTGTCCCTGTCTTTTGGTGGACATTTGCCCTCTTTTCTCTTGGGTGTTTTACTGGGTTGAATGGTGACCCCCAAAAAGAATGTCCATGTTATAACCCCCAGAAGCTGTGAATGTGAGCTTATTTGGAAAAAGTTTCTTTGCAGACGTAATTAAGTGCAGGATCTCGAGATCAGGTCATCCTGGATTACCTGGTGGGCCCTAAATTCAATGCAAAGTGTCCTTATAAGGACAGCAAGCGCCTGGGGCCACCAGAATCTGGAAGAGGCAGGGAAGGACTCTCTCCTAGAGCCTCGAGGAGAGCAGCCCTGCTCATGCCTTGGTTTCAAACTTCTGGCCTCCAGAACCCTGAGAAAATAAGTTTCTGTGGTTTTCAGCTACCAAGTTTGTAGAGATTTGTTATGGCAATCCTAGGAAACTGACAGGTGTCATGTAAAATGTAACTTTAGTACCTGTTTATATGTGTTCGTAATGCACACAAGAACCAAACTGGAATTTTTAAGTGTTTTGAGTACTGACTTTCCTAAGCCAGACGTTTTCTTCCATGCCTGGGAACAGGTGGTGGTCTGCTGATGGACAAGTGTTGAGAGAGTCCCCAGTGTGACTGTCAGTGTGATCTGCAAACCTTGCCCGTCACCATAAGGGCCACTCTGCAAGCCGCGTTCCACCCAGTGGCGTCCACTCCTTCAGCCGTCTGAGCCTCGCCGCCGGCACGGCCCATTCCCATGCTCCCTTCCCTTCCTGTTTTCAGGCTTGCAGGGGCAAGACCACTTGTTTCCTATAAAAATTAATCGTTCTTATGTTGCTATATTAGGTTATTTTCTTGGGGTAGAATAGGAACATGTTGGAAGTAAAGTAGTTATTTTAGGTTAGTTGTCTTTTTCTTACTCCCTTATTATGGTTTGTTTGAAATGTTTTTTTATTGTGTGTTTTTTTCTAATTTTTTTTTATATAGTTAATTTAAAAAAAAAATGAAAAAAATATGCAGAGCCCCCTTGAGGAGCTGGTGGAGAATATAGGGGTGTTGGGCTTCCCCACCTCGATGGTTACTGATGTGCTCACAGACATAGGGGACTGGTGGTTTGATGGGCTGAGCCCTCTACCATGGGACTTGCCCTTGGCAAGACTGTTGCTACAAAGGAGAGGCTAGGCCTCCCTATAATGGTGCCTTATTGTCTCCTCCTGAATGCCTCTTTGTTGCTCAGATGTGGCCCTCTCTCTCTAGCTAAGCCAACTTGAAAGGTGAAATCACTGCCCTCCCCGCTACGTGGGATCTGACACCCAGGGGAGTGAATCTCCCTGGCAACGTGGAATATGACTCCCGGGGAGGAATGTAGACCCGGCATCATGGGATGGAGAACATCTTCCTGACCAAAAGGGGGATGTGAAAGGAAACGAAATAAGCATCAGTGGCTGAGAGATTCCAAAAGGAGCCAAGAGGTCACTCTGGTGGGCACTCTTATGCACAATATAGACCACCTTTTTTAGGTTCTAATGCATTGGAATAGTTAGCAGTAAATAACCTGAAACTATCAAACTACAATGCAGAACCCATGAATCTTGAAGATGATTGTATAAAAATATAGCTTATGAGGGATGATAATGTGATTGAACCACATTCTCCTTTGTCTAGTTTATGGATGAATGAGTAGAAAAATGAGGGGGAAAAAGAAAAAGGAGAAAAAGGCACCCAGTGTTCTTTCTTTACTTTAATTGTTCTTTTTCACTTTAATTTTTATTATTATTATTTTTGTGTGTGTGGTAATGAAAATGTCAAATAATTTTGGTGATGAATGCACAACTATATAATGGCATTGTAAACAATTGAATGTATGCTTTGTGCTTCGTTTTATATGACTGCATGGTATGTGAATATATCTGAATAAATAAGAATAAAAAAAAGAATTTAAGGGGAAATTACAGCCTTAAATGTCTATATTATGGGGGAAAAGAGTGAAAATGAATGAGGTAAACAACCAAATTAGAAAGGTAGAAAAGGATAGGAGAATAAACCCTAAGAATATGTGAGAAAGAAAATAATAGAGTTAAGAACACAAAGTAATGAAATAGAAAACAAAGATACAATAGAGGAGATTGGAAAAGTCATAAATAGCTTCTTTGAAAAGATTAAGTGGCAAACTTGGAAATATTGATCAAGGAAAAAAAAGGCATCAGTAAACCATTTTAGAAATGAAAAAAGGACATGGTATAGATGCTACAGATATTAAAATAATCATTAGAGTATTTAACAATAAATTTTTTGAGAATATATTTGAAAATATAGATGCAACAGACCAATTCCTAGGAAAATATAACTTACTAAAACAGATTTAAGAAGAAATACAACATGAAAGGTCACATAAGTAAATTGAATAAATTGACTTATTGATTAAAGATCCCGCCTCCTCTGTATCCTCTGAGAGTGCTGTACAGGACCTCTAACGACAGAAAAGAAACGAAACAATGTCATCCACTCTAACTGTCATTCTTCTCATCTTAAATCAAAAGATACCTAAGTTAAACCCAGCATCTTCTCAAAATAAGTGCTTGAAAACTTAAGCAATATTTTTTCACGTGTCATTTAAACTCCAGATCCAGATATAAATAAGTTTTACGCATAATACGGTGTTAAAAGACATATATCAACAGCCATCCCTTGCTCTCCAGCTGTTTTCTATAAAAAAGCACTTTCGTCTTTTAGTTCTTCCGACATTGCTCCATGTTGCTGAATAATTTGCATTTCCTGACATTCTTTTTGCATTTTAATCAGTATTACTGAAGGATTATTTATATACAAGAGAATGCAACTCCTTTTATTGTTATTTTTTTAAACACATTTCTTCCTCAAATGTTAAGTGTTCACCGTGCACATAGTGCGTTACAAATAAGTCCTCCGAACATTAGCTTGGCATTCTCAGGCATGTTGGTAATGGGGAAAGTAAAAAAAAGTAATTATATAAAGTCCTGTCAATAGTACTTTGCAAATGTGTAAAAAAAAAAAATGCCTTTTTTTTTCCTTTGTCCCCATTGCAGACTCAGCTGCACTGAATGTCCCTGTACAAATAATTTTATATATATTACCAGTATTTCTGTTGCTTGGATTCTTAGAATAAAATTGTTGATCCTAATGGATGAACAATAAGTAAATTTTAATTTTGATCAGTTATATATGTCATAATAGAAAAGGTCAAATAATTCAACAAGGTTTATAATGAAACACAGCAGCCCTTTTCTCTACCCGTTGCCTTTTCATGCCCGATTCTACCATTCAGAGTCAGACGCTTTAATTTCTTCTAGAGGATACTTCTATTTTTAACCTTCATATTTGTGAATAGCAGGCCTACAGTCTTGTTTTTGCAGTTTTATATGTTATTCATTGACTTTTTACTGGAAGATGATGAATTAGCTCTTTCCACCTTTCTCCTATATGCAGATTTCTCCATTGTCTCCAAATTGGCATTCCATGATTTTTATTAGACCAGTGTTCAGTGATTATATTACAATGATTAGGAAACGTTAGAGTTGAGCTATGTGGAAAGCTGTGATTACATTTATTTCTCATGCACACATTTTTTCCTTTACAACTGGGGCTAAAATTTGCTTCTTTTTTCCCTGTTGAATAATTTAATCTCTAATAACCCTGTTCCTCTGCTCCACTCTGGGCTGGCTGCTCTTGAAGCCAGTGGCATAATCTCTTGCTGGGAATTCCCTTCACCGTTTGGTTGTGTTAGTCCCCATTTTCCCTTTCCGAGCTTACTCCCTCATTGTGGTGGAACACATCTTCCAGAAGCTTCCTGAGAAAGAGATAAGTTTTTGAGACATTGTATGTATGAAATCCTGTTTTTACTTGATACTTTGATAGAAGTCTAGGTTAAGTAGCATTTTTTCCAGAGCTTCCTGTGCCCTTCCAATTATGATCTTTTAACCAAGATCTATCCTTTTCCTCTCCGAAGCCTCACTGTCCTATTTTAACAATTGTGCTCATGCCCTGTAGGCTCCTTCCAATCAAGAGGCCAATTCCTTGCAGTTGTGGGGATTCTTCCTGTAATATTTCTTTAATACTTTCTTCACTACTGTATTTTCAGTTTTCTCTTTTCTGGAATTTCTGGATTTATCCTCTAAATTTCTTTTCTTGTCTTTTATTATCCATTTTTCAACTTTCTAGGAGTTTTTCTTTTAGTTCAACTTTCTTAATTCATATACAATTTGTCAATTTAAAGAAGTGCTTTTCTATTTCTAATTTGCTAGGAGTTTTAAAGTATGAATAAATGTTGAGTATTTTATAATGCTTTTTTGCATCTTTTGATATGTTCATATGTTGAGTT
Source organism: Choloepus didactylus (assembly GCF_015220235.1). Lineage (NCBI taxonomy): Eukaryota > Metazoa > Chordata > Mammalia > Pilosa > Megalonychidae > Choloepus > Choloepus didactylus. The sequence goes on from NC_051333.1 coordinate 19,969,130, forward strand.
ACATTTATTGATTTTCTTTTGTTAAACTATCCTTCCACTTCTGGCATAACCTCAACTTTGTCATCTTTAACATATTGCAGGATTCAGTCTGCTAATATTTTGTTTAGGCTTTTTGCATCTATGCTTGTGAGTATACTTTTCCTTCTTTACAATGAGCTACCTTGTCAGATTTTGATATACAAGTAATCCTAGACTTACAAAGTGAGTGGGGGACTCTTCCCTCATTTTTCGTTTGGAAAACAGTCTAGGATAGTTTTCCTTGAATGTTTAGTAGAAGCCCTCATTAAAAACCATTTGGCTTGTGTTTTTGTTTGTATGGCTTGATGGGGAAGCACAAGGAGCAGGATTTTTAACCAATAATTCATCCTATTCAATTTACTTGTTATGTGACCATTTATGTTTGTATTTCTTCTTGAACCCATTTTGGTAAATTATATTTTCCTAGAAATTGATCCAAGATATCTATAGTTTCAAAGAAATTGGCAAAATGTTTATACTACACTCTAATGATCACTTTAATATCTGTAGCATCCGTACCATTTCCCTTTTTCATTTCTAATACGGTTTATTTGTGCCTTCTCTGTTTTCTTTTTTCTTGATCCATTTTTCCCACTTTTTGTCATAATCTTTTCAAAGAACCAATTTGCGAGTGGGTGAAGTGTGCATTTGTGGAGTCTGTATATTTTATTCAGATGTCCTTGAGAAAACTTGCTTGCTGTACAAGCAGGGAGAACTTCAAGACTTCTCCAGAAAGAAATACAGGAACAGGGTTGTGATTTTCATGCTGTGAGCTCTCTCTGCACTTGATCCTAACTCCTGGCCACATTCTCACCCCAGACCCGATCCGTGGCAAGTCTGACAGATGACATACCTTGGTACCAAAGTATCACCAGGTTCTGCTGTTCCACACACCTAAACTTGAGGCAGCGAGGGGAAAGCACATCTGGCACTGAGTTCCCCCTGCCTGGGGCCCCCTCCACCCTCCCCATCTTGGCACTCAAGGCCTCCACATTGCCTCTGTCTTACCTAATACCCAGCCACATCTCCCTGGTTTTTCAGGGTGCCTCTCGACTCAGGTCACACTGTCTCATAGACATATCACCAGAAATTTCCCCTCCAAACCTTTGCTGTTGACCTGCCCAGAGTTTTTTATTTCCCTGTCTGAATCTACTCACCTTTCAAAAAATCCACCTCTTTCTTCTTTGATCATCCCAGAGCAAGGTGCCCACTTGAATTTTTGAATGGTGGGAGCATTTCTGTTTCATGCAAGCATATGCTCTACTTGGTGAATGTCCGCTATCTTCAATGTCCATTTACAGGAAACTTCCCCTGCAAATATGTCAGCAATAATCCTCTCCAAGAACCCTTTCTCTCCTTGGTTCCCAAGAAAATTAGTAAGTTTTTCTATCAGAAGATTTATCACCTTGAATCATCATAATGTGTTCATCATCATTTGGAATATCCTGATAGAGTAAGAGTCCCTCAAGGGAAGGTACTAGATATTGATCACAACCCATCAATGACACAACTGTCTGCTCAGTTAATATGCTCCTGTCTTTTTCTCACTCTCATATTCATTCTTCAGGACCCAGTTGACTGTCACCTCTTCTAGGAAGCCTCCGTGATTGCCTAGAGCAAGGTGGTCTGACTATAATATGATCTCATGGTATTACTACATCTTTATACTGATTATGAAAGTTATAATTTACTTGGAAAATTGTTCATTAAATACCTGTCTCTTCCACTAGGCTGTGTACACCACAAGGGCCACGGTGGGGTAGGACCTGGTCATCAGGCCCTGATGCATAGTACATTTGGCACATGGTCAGTGCTTGGTAAATTGCTGGTGCAATGGAAAAATTACAGTGTGAATCTCATATACCCATGACACTTTGCTACCCTACACTCAGTCTAGCACAGAGTAAAATTTTTTTTTTTTTACTTTTCATTATAGAAATTTTCAAACATTCCCCAAAGTAGAGAGAAAAATATAATGAATCTTCACATGTACATCACCCAGCTTAGAAACTTTGATGGTTATCAATATTTTTGTCAATCTTCTGATGCATTTTTTTCAATCAACTTATTGGGGTATAATTTATACCCGATAAAATGTACCCATTTGCAGTATACACGTCAATGACTTTTGGCAAATATATACACACATAACCCCCAAAGTTCCCTTGTGGCACAGTTATGTGTGTAAAAATTCTTAATGTTTGCTACCTTGTTGGGATGTGCACCAAGACAAGCTGTGGGAGGTGGCTTGGCCGTGAAGAAACGGGAGATTTTCAACAGCCCTGGAGGCAATGTGAGAAAGGGAACGATTTGGGTTCTTAAGGCCTCTTCTCTGGGACCCAACTTCCAAGTGGTTTCACCTTATCCAGACAGAATATTCCTTATTTTAATCCAAGGACTCATGAAAGTTTCTTCCCTTGTGACCTAAGAATGGAGAAATGACGGCACTCACTCGTGCACACTGGGATGCAATTCTTGCCTCGCTCCCGGAGGATACCAGCGCCCCTCTCGCCGCCCCCCGCTCGGCAGCCCTGAGCCTCGGGGCTGGTGGTTTCCTCACCTGCCATCTGCTCCATCCAGGTTGGGCCATGGATGCCGGACACTGACTGTCAGTCCCTGAGGCACAGTGGGGCCAGGCGGCCCTGGGACAGCCAGTTCTCAAGGACGAACAGCCGAAGCTCTGCAGAAAGGGTGGGAGGAACGCAACCAGGAAATGCCCGCGGGAGGAGAGCTGTTTCCCAGGAGGGAGAAGGACTTCTGAGCCCAGAGGGTAAGAGCACCTGACCCAAGGGAGGAGGGAGCAGGAGGGACCTTTGCAGACAGTCAGGATCCTGAGGCTCACTGATGTCTTCAGAGAGCATTACAGCGTTTCGTGTGAACAGGAGAGACATCCCGGCTTTAACCTCCTTTTTTCTGCAGCCTAGAAAGGGGCAGGAGAAGGGAATGGGACGCAGGAGAGTTGGTCATTATTGGAGGAGATCAAACCAGCTCTTCCCCAGTGCTGACGTGCTGCGACCCCCACCATCTTTCACACAGCGTGGATCAGCGGTCAACCCACCCCCCACCACGCTGCTTCGCAGGCTCGCTGCTGCATTAATTTTCTGCCTCTGCTTCGTCCCTCTCTCGGTTTTAACTTCACAAATCCACTTATTTCACTCATCACATACAAAATATTTGTGTAAGGTGCTAGAGTTACAGTGGGAAATAAACTCCTTGCATTCAAAGAGTTGCTAATGAAATCATTTTCGTTATGGCTAGCCCATATTGAGAATTTACTCTGTCTATCTTTTAAGAAAAATGAGAAATCATGCAAGTCAGAGGACACTTGGGGGTAGACTGAGAATTCTGGAATGACAAAATAAACCCTCCACTTGGGGGAGGAGAATGGAGATGGAAGAACAAAGACAAAATCCCCAGAGATGCTTCCCAACAGTGAGGAAAGAGCAGTCAGAAGTTGATATTGCCACACCCTGGAAATAACTCTGAGGCTGGAATTAGGAAAGCAGTTGCTTATTGTAGTTCTGCCTGACTCATCCTGTAAATTTCAGCATATCCAGGTCCTTTGTGTCACTCAGTTTTCCTCATCTGTTCAGTAACCCTAAAACCTAATGTGGATGGGTATTGCGAAAATGAAATAATGCACATAAAAGTGCATTGGGAACTGCATGCAGGTCACTGTATAATTGGGAAAGAATAAATAGCTGTACAAGTCCTTCTCACGCTGCTGAGCTCCTCTGTCCTCCAGGCACCTTCTCTCCCAGGCTAACTCACTAATTCCACCCCCAGCGAGTGTCTGCCAGGGTCAGGAAGCAGTTGTGCGCAGTGTTTTGTTGAGCAAACACCCTTCCGGTGGGAACCAACATATTTCCTGCTGGCAAGGCGCTCACAGTTGAGAGCAAGGAGGTAAGGCAAGCAAATACTTACTTGATAACTGCGTAGGGACCATCACCCAGCCCGAGGCAGGGAACTAGCATTTCTGTGGGAAGAGCTGGTGTTTGACCTGAATCGTCGTTTCACATTTTCGCATTGGCCCTGACTCTAGTATAACCTGGAGGTCTGGATGTGCCAGCGCATCCCTGAGGCAGGATTTAGTGTCTTTCTCCTGTGTGCCATAGCCCAGTTCCATTCATACACGAGGCTGGAGCGAGGCTCACAGAGGTTCTCAGCCTCGGGTGCAAGTTAGAATCCCCTGGGAGCTTGTAAGGATCTGGAGCCCCAGCTGCCCCCTTGGCTGATTAAATCAGAATCTCTTGGGGGTGGCTAGGAGGAGGTGGCGGCAGCGGAAATTTTAAAGCTACTTGGGTGAGTTTAACATGCAGCTAAGACTGAGAACCACTGAGCTAGGGGGCCCCTTGAACTTTAATATACATGCAAATTTTCTGACAAAATGCAGATTTTGAACTCAGCAGGTCTGGATTTGGGGCTAAGAGTCTGCCCTACTAACGAGGCGATGCCGCTGCTGCTGCTTCTGTCCCTTGCTCACACTTTGAGCAGAAGGACCTGGAGCAGGCAAGGCTCCGCGGCCACAGCCGCTGTTGCTCTGGCACCCTCTGGCGGTCAGTGCCCAGCAGAGAAGAACTGATGTTGGAAGTCCCCGATAATAGATGTAACTTCTGGAACATTTATCATGTGCTCCAGGCATTGCGCGAAGGGGAAAAAGGGAGTGTAGTTTTCTGCTTTTATCAAACTTTTAAAACTTTGTTAAAGTTTAAGGTTTTTATTAAACTTTTTTCACATTTAATAAAAAGCAGATATAGCCTCATCAGTGCCTCCTGCAATCTCCCCCAAGGATCAGACAATTTTTGTGCAATTTTATTGAGATATATTTACATACCATACAATTATCTGAAGTGTACAATCAATTGTTCACAGTATCATCATATACTTGTGCATTTATCACAATCATTTTTGAACATTTTCATTATTCCAAAAAATATACAAGTAAATATGAATATAGATTCTTTTTTAAAACACAAAATGTGCCCGTTTAAATAACGTGATTCCTTAGGACTCAGTTTGCTTGCTTCCCCTCCACCCTATGCACACTCGTTCATTACTCCCACTCCCCTGACATTAATTATCCCATAGAGACCAACCATCCCCAAATCTCCATCTTCCCCAGGCTTATCCTCAAGCTCCAGAATCTATCTGCTCCCTGGATGACTTCACCTTCAACCCCCTCTTTATTCACCCTTCCATCAATCCCCACCTCAGCTGGCCCTACTGCTCCCCCTCACCCACAAACACATTTCCCAGAAATGCTCTGATCCTGCATCTATTTTTTGTAACATTTTATTAGGAAATGATTTTAGATTTGCAAAAGGTAACAGAAATAATGTTGAGAGTTCCCATATCCCCTTCACTCAGGTTCCCTTACGTTGACATCTTGCCTAACCATAACAGTTATTCAAAGTGAAGGCAAACAGTGGTCCGATACTGTTAACTCTAGACTTTACTTGGCTTTCATCAGCTAATGTCCTCTTTGCATTTCAGGACCAAACCCAGGATCCCACATGGCACTTGACTGTCACTCTTGTGTTGTCTCCTCCAATCTGGAACAGTTCCTTAGTCTTTCCCTGCTTTTCGTGACCTTGTCGCTTTTGAAGTGTACTGGTCAAGTGTTTCATAGAATGTCCCTCAGGCTGGCTTTGTCTGTTTTCTCATGATTCGACTGAGGCCGTGCCATTATGGCCAGAACCCCCCAGAAGGGATGCTGTGCCCTCCTCAGTGCATCACAGCAGGGAGCACAAGATGTTAATGTGACTTTCCACTGGTGATGATAACCTGGATTACTTGGTTAAGGTGGTCTGCTCTGGGTTGGTTACATTCAAGAAGTCTGCCCCTCCTGTTAAATGAATTCAAACAGTATTTTTTATTTGGTTGTTCCTGGGGACATCAGCTTCTTAATCTGAGAGCCACACAGGCAATGATCACAGTCAAAGACATTTCTCTTAGAGCTTTAAAGGATTTGCTAACTGTTCTCATATACATTATTCTAGTGAATGCTCTCAACACCCCTGGTGGTAGCTACTACCATAGGGAGGTGTAATGGCCCAAGTGAATGGTGAATCCAGAATCACAACCCACATTTTTTTTTCCTAACAAAGCATACCTGTTTCTGTGTAAGAAGTCCTGTGGTAGGTAGAGAGAAGTTTTGGGAACAATGTCAGCAGAATCAACAAGGTATGTGTAAAGAAGGGGCAAGGGGCTTCTGTAGCAAAAGAGGGATCTTCTAAATTAGTCAGCATTTTGTGTGTGTGTGTGGGGGGGTAAGTGTAAAAAATAAGTATGGAAGGAAGGAAATATCAAAACACATCTATAAAATGAGAAGGAAGAAGTGATGGGATTGCAAAAGAGAGAACAAAGAAATGGCCCTCAGAAACTCATCTACATTCTGTAGGAAGTGAGGCCAGAAATTATATATTGTTATACCCTGGAAAGAGCATAGCATTTGGGAATAGGAAAGCTAGGTCTTGTACTCTTAATCTATCACTCAGTTTCTTCCACTATTAAGTAAACACAATTCCCAAGGTTAGAATGAAGATTAAATACAATAACATCTATTAAAACACTTTGTGAGGGGTTGGGGGACATCCGTGACTGGACACCAGTCTGGAATGGGTGGAAGGGCCAAGAATGCAGCATAGAACTGTAAATAAAGCCCACAAACTGCAGAGCTGGTGGCCCTCTCCCACTGGCTCGCAGGCGGAGTTGGAACACTTCCCTGTGGGAAAAAGAAGCAGTCTCTACCAGGAGCAAGGGAAGGTAGCTCAATCAAGCTCCAATTGAGGACTAAGTAATATTATCTAACATTAATGAGCAAATTTTGAGAGTTCAAACTGAGAACAAAGGTTATTAGGAGATAGAAAGATGGTAGAGATTAGGCATTTGGTGCTGAATGTTGAACAGGATTGATTATAAAGATCCAGAAATGGATAGCACAGTACTATCTGATGGTAGCAGAAACTTGTAAGTGCACTGAACAAAACTGAGTGTGAGTATGGTTGAAAGAGGAAGGTTAGGGGCATGTATGACACCAGAGGGAAAGATGAAGGATAAGGACTGGGACTGTATAACTTAGTGAAACCTAGAGCGGACAATGATGGTGAGTAAGTGTACAAATACAGGAATGTTTTTACATGAAGGAGAACAAATGAATGTCAACATTGCAAGGTGTTGAAAATGGGATGGTATATGGAAAAACAATCAATGCAAATTAGAGTCTATAGTTAACAGTAACATTGTAATATACTTCCATGAAATGTAACAAAAGCAATATACAAAAGCTAAATGTCAACAGTGGTTATAAAGGAGGGGTATGGTGCCAAGCCCTCTATCATGGGACTTGCCCTTATGAAGCTTGTTACTGCAAAGGGAGGCTAAACCTGCTTATAATTGTGCATAAGAGTCTCCCCCTGAGAACCTCTTTGTTGCTCAGATATGGACCTCTCTCTCTAGCTAAGCCAACTCAGCAGGTGAACTCACTGCCCTCCCTGCTACGTGGGACCTGACCCCCAGGGGTGTAAATCTCCCTGACAACACGGGATATGATCCTGGGGATGAATCTGGACCTGGCATTGTGGGATTAAGAACATCTTCTTGACTGAAAGGGGGATGCGAAATGAAATGAAATAAAGTTTCAGTGGCTGAAAGATTCCAAATTGGAGTTGAGAGGTCACTCTGGTGGGCATTCTTATGCACTATATAGGTAACCCTTTTTAGGTTTTAATGCATTGGAATAGCTAGAAGTAAATACCTGAAACTATCAAACTGCAACCCAGTAGCCTTGACTCTTGAAGACGATTGTATAGCAATGTAGCTTACAAGGGGTGACAGTGTGATTGTGAAAGGCTTGCAGATCATACTCCCTTTATCCATTGTGTGGATGGATGAGTAGAAAAATGGGGACAAAAAACTAAATGAAAAATAGGGTGGGATGGGGGGGATGCTTTGGGTGTTCTTTTTTACTTTTATTTTTTATTCTTATTTTTACTTTTTCTGGTACAAGGAAAATGTTCAAAAATAGATTGAGATGATGAATGCACAACTTTATGATGGTACTGTGAACAATTGATTGTACAGTTTGGATGACTGTATGGTATGTGAATATATCTCAGTAAAATTGAATGTTAAAAAAGGAGGGTGTTCTAGTTTGCTAATGCTGCCAGGATGCAAAACATTGGAAATGGATTGGCTTTTATAAAAGGGGGTTTATTTGATTACACAGTTACAGTCTTAAGGCCATAAAGTGTCCAAGGAAATGCATCAACAATCAGGTACTTTCACTGGAGCATGGCCAATGGTGTCTGGAAAACCTCTGTTAGCTGAGAAGGCACGTGGCTGGTGTCTGCTCCAGGTTCTGGTTTCAAAATGGCTTTCTCCCAGGACGTTCCTCCCTGGGCTTCAGCTTCTCTTCAAAATGTCACTCTCAGTTGCTCTTGGGGCGTTTGTTCTCTCTTAGCTTCTCCAGAGCAAAAGTCTGCTTTCAAAGGCTGTCTCCAAAATGTCTCTGTAAGCTGAAGCGCCTCTCTCTGCTCCTGTGTGTTCTTGGCTGTAGCAAGCTCAGTCTTTCTGTCTGAGCTTCTATAGTGCTCCAGTAAATGAATCAAGGCCTATTCTGAATGGGCTGGGCCACAACTCCATGGAAATTATCCAATGAAAGATCTTGCCCACAGTTGAGTGATCACATCTCCATGGAAACACTCAACCAAAGAATCACAATCTAATCAACACTAATACGTCTGCCCACACAAGATTGCATGGAAGATAATGGCGTTCTGGGGGACAACACATCCAAACTGGCACAGAGGGGTATGGGATTCTTGGTGTTATTGTTGTTTCTCCTTTTTCTTTTTTTTCAATTTTTTATTCTTTATTTTTTTTTCTCTTATAATTATGCCTGAGTCACGCCAGAGAACCTCTTTTGTTGCTCAGATGTGGCCTCTTTCTCTAAGCCAAATTTGCAGGTAAACTTATTGCCTTCCTCCCTATGTGGGGCATGACTCCCAGGGGTGTAACATGGGACATGACTCCTGACATGACTCCTGAGGATAAGCCTGGATCCAGCATCATGGGAATGAGAAAGCCTTGGACCAAAGAGGGAATAGGAATGAAACAAAGTCTCAGTGGCTGAGAGAGATCAAATAGAGTTGAGTGGTCATTCTGGAGGTTATTCTTATGCATTATATAGGTATCCATTTTTAGTTTTTAGTGTATTAGAATAGCTAGAAGGAAATATTTGAAACTGTTGAACTGTAATCCAGTAGCCTTGATTCTTGAAGATGACTATATAACTATATAGCTTTTACAGTGTGACCATGTGATTTTGAAAACCTTGTGACTGACACTCCCTTTACCCAGTGTATGGACAGATGAGTGTATTATAGGGTATATTATAGGGTTCTCTAGGAAAACAGTATCAACAAGAGATATCTTAAATATAAGATTTTATAAAAGTGTCTCACACAACTGTGGGTATGCATGAGTCCAAATTCCATAGGGCAGGCAGCAAACTGGCAACTCCAATGAAGATGTTCAATGAACTCCTCAGGCAGCAAACGGACAACTTCGATGAATGTGTTCGATGAACTCCTCAAGAAGGAACCGGCAACTTCAATGAACTCCTCAGGAAATGCTTCGTTGGTTAGCCGAAGAAGTGAAGGTCCTCCATCTGGCTTGCTTAAAAGTCTTCAACTGATTGGATTAAATCCAGCTGATTGCATTCTCTCATTGTGGAAGACATGCCCTTCATTGATGTAATCAGTCACAGCTGCAGCCAATTGACTGATGATTTAATAAACCAGCCTTCTGGTTTATTAACCAGCCACAAATATCCTTGCAGTAATGGTTAGGCCAGTGCTTCTTGACCACAGACCTTGGTACCACCACCTGGCCAAGCTGACGCATAAACCTAACCATCACAGATAAGTGAGAAAATAAAGACAAAAAATGAATAAATAATGGGTCGAGGATAAGGAGCATGGGATGTTTAGGGTGTTCTTTTTCTTTTTCTTCTCATTTTTACTTTTTATTGTTTTGGAGCAATGAAAATGTTCAAAAATTGATTGTGGTGATGAATGTATAAGTATATGATGATACCATGAACCACCGATTGTACACTTTGGATGATTGTCTGGTATGTGAATATATCTCAGTAAAATTGCATTAAAATACTTTGTGAGCAATTAAATGTGTATAAGTGTAATAATTATAGTAACTTCTCTCATAATCCTCCTAATTCTCCTCTTTATATATCTTCATATTTAAAATCCACTGCATGAATATCGAGGTGGTTTGTAGCTTCACCTTGGTTAACCTAGAACAACATTCCTCAGAAGCCATTTCCCAGTATGTTTCCGGATTAAAGGTGGCCAAAAGGGGAATTTGTATGAGATTTGGGAGGCAGAATAAAGTACCAGCCATAACTCTTTGAAGGTCGTCATGGTCAGATGTGGTGACAGACAGACGCAGAAGAGCCAGTGAGTTCCAGCTTCTCCTTGCTCATCTCCATTCCATGTCCAGTTCTTCTTCTTAACTCTAACGCTGCTGACCAACGCGATACTTGGCTGTGCAATCACGAAGGCAACACTCCCCTGTGTAGGGTTCTCCAGCAGCTCATACTTTACTGTCCCAGTTTGGCAGCAGGACATTCTTGGCTTCTCAGATTGATGGATTGGTGACTCCTCTGAAACTCCAGTTCTCCTTTTCAGGTATTCTTTACCAAGGTCCTCCCAGAGTTGGATAAGACATCTGTTATTCCAGAATAGTCATAGCAGTTCTACTTCCTTGACTGAATCCTGAATGCTAGGCAACTTTTTTGGTACTTTGAGGGGTTACAGGGGAACAGAACCTTAAGGATTAGAACCTGGAATTGGTTCTCTAATCTGACTAGATTTAAAGGCATTAGTGACCCTGTTTCCAGTGGGAAGGGAATGCAGTGGTATGTACATACAATGGAATATTATTCAGCAGTAAGAAGGAATGAAGTCCTGAAGCATGCAACAACATGGATGAACGCTGAGGGCATTATGTTAAGTGAAATAAGTCAAACCCAGATTCATTCTGTCTCCCTCCACCATATCCCAGCCTCCCTGCATTTAACTGTTTCTCTCCAAACCTGTTCCTGTTCCTGTTTTGCTGACTCCCCAGTTTTCTATGGTTACTTGAGACCTTGGTCCTGCCTCCCTGGTTCTCTGGCCCTGGGGAGAGGATGTCAAAGGACTTCCATCGACCCTCCGAGTCATTTTTTTAAAAATTTTTGAGGTGAAACATATACAACACACAATCATACAATTAACTCTTTTAAATTGAACAATTCAGTGCCATTTAGTACATTCACAATGTTGTGCAACCACTACCTCGATTTAGAGGAAATTTATAACATTTCCATCTCTCCAAAATAAAATCCTGTGCCTGTTAAGCAGTTTCTCCTCACTTCCCCTCCCTCAATCCCCTGGCAACCACCCATCTTCATTCTGTGGATTACAGATTATCTTGTAGGTAACAGCATCTCAGGGAGTCTCAGGGAGGAGGTAGTTATAGATTACATTTCCTGACTTTACAAGGAGAATAGGTCAAACCTTAACTGGCCTAGGTCACGCAAGCTGCTGTGTGCAGTCTTCAAGGCCCTTGGGGAAGGCCCTGGGCCTGGGGCTCCCACATCCACCCATGCATCCCTCTCTCAGATCCTCATTCCTTCCCTCAGTACAGATCTTTCATCTGGAGTCGACTTTCATCAGCCTTTAATATAACCTTTAGGATTTCACTTTATGCAGGTCAACTTCCATTAGATTTTTTCACTTTTGGCCCCGAATAGTCTTATTTCACTTCTTTTCCTTGAAAGGCACTTTTTGTATATATAGAAATCTAGTTGGCGGTAATTCCTCCAGAAGTTTGTATAGGTCATGTCACTGTGTCCTTAAACTACAACTATATGCTAGGAATGAATGGTGACAATAACTAATCAGTTTGTTTCTAATCGCCTTTTAGATTAGGATAGGAACAAAAATATTAAAATGGAGATGGAGGCAGTGACTGCATGGGGTTTTAGGATGTCACATAAAACAGGGTATGAAAGGGTCTGAAAGCGTATGAATGTGTAGGAGAAATAAAAAATGGGTATCTGGTTACCAAACAATGGACAGTTCTAGAAACTGGTTAGATATTCACCAATCCCTTTTTCTCTTTCTGTACACTCAACTTTCCTTACACTTAATTTGGACCATGTGAATGACAATTGGGCAATGAAAATGGACAGAAATGATTGTGTAATTTGTCTTCTTTATGTTTTCTTATTAGTGCCCTTTCCTGGCATCAACTTTGTGGACATCATTGGGCCGTTTTCTAACTCCCCAGGATTTCATGCTCACCTGTGGGCTGCAGGTTCAGGTGACAGGCTTAATAAGGACAGGACCTGGTAACCTCCAACAGAGGGACATCCAGCTGGGATATCTCATAATGCCATCATTTGTATCTGGATCTGGCTGCCCAGAATGCCAGAGGGGAGTCAGGAAAGGGGAGAGGTCCTCATTCCTGAGAATTAGGGATGAATAATGACACACCTTCGGTCAAAGAAAAAATTGTACCAGACAATGTTAAACAGTCAAGAACGACTTGATTCAGGGGCTTCCATGGAGGGGTGGGGGTTGGTGGTGTGGACAGAAACTGGAGATTTTAATGCTCCCTAGTTGGATTTCCCTGGAGGGCTTGTTAAAGCAAGACTGCTGGGCCCACGTCCAGACCCATGTCCAAAGTTCCGGAGTCACACTAATTTTTGCCCGAGAATTTGCAATTTAAACGAATTGCCACGTGATGCGGATGCCACTGGTTTGAGAACCAATGAATTAGAGCAACATTTAATGTTAGTAAATAAAGACTCTTCAAGTCTGGTATTATCTTCATTTTTGAATGTGAGCCCCCATCTCTGAGTGTCTGAAAAGGGCCCGCCTATGCCACACAGGCAGGAGGAACAAGTAATGGGCCTCTTACGGCGGGGCGCTGCCCAAGGTGGCCCTAGGACTCTGGGAGTGGCGCCTGTAAGAGAAAGAAATGCTCCCTACCTGTCTCAGGAAACCTGGAACATTACTTCCCAGCCCTGCTCCCGGCGCTTCTAGGAAGCAGGGAGCGCCACCCCGCGCCGCGCCCTCTCCCCCACGCGCCACGCGCTCCTGCCCATCAGCCTGGCCGGATGCAGGCCAGAAACTACATTACCCAGAAGGCTGTGCTGTGCGCCGGCAGCGGCCGCTGCGCTAACGACGGCCCAAGAGTGGGCGTCTGTCATGGCCCCCGGGGGCGGGGAAGGACTTTTGACGTGGGGTGTCTGTCTCCACGCAGTCGGGGAACGCGGGGGTTGGGTCGGCGCAGCTTCCCCGATGTCTCTTCGGACCAAAGAGGGAGGGACAGTGAGGAGGAGAGGATCCACGTCTGCGCTTTTGGACAAGCCGTGACCGTCCCCCTACTACCACCGGTACCGGGAGTGTCCGCCGTGGGCCTTGGGCGCGTTTTACTTTAAGGAGACTGACGCTCGGAGTGCGACCCCCAGCCCGAGGTCACGTCCCTCCCCGGGCAAGGCAAGGTGGGTGGTCGGCGGAGCCCGCGGGAACGGTTCGGGTCACCCGCCTCTCGGCCGGGGTGGCTGCGGCGGCGCTGATGGACCCCGCGCAGGTGAGTGCAGGGGCTTCTGGCCCTTGGCAGCTAGAACCCCCAATCTCACGTTGCTGACGATACGTTATAAAAGATGGTGTTGTCCTTGGACTTTCTGCCTTCACCATCTTCCTGCTTTTGAGTCTGGTGTGCCTGGAGGGCTGTCACTCCTGGCCGACGGTCCTGAACCCAGGCCAGGGATTACATAGAGCTGTTCCCATTTCTGGAATCCAATTGGATGAGCTGAGAAAGGTTTTTCCAGACACAGGAACAGATGTTTGGAAATGCTTGGGGGTGAGGCTGAATTGGGAGTGTCCAGGGAATGCCAGGTCACCATTATGATTGGTGCCACCAGAGAGCAGGTGGGCAGAAGTCAGCCTTGGAATCCCAGGGTCACTATTCTGAGGGTGTTGGGAGCCCTGGAAGGTTTAGAGCAGAGGAGAAAGCTGATCTGACTGAAGTCTTAGGCTCCCTGTGGATGCAGAGTGGAAAACCAACAGCAGAGGTGGGGGTGGGGGGGTGGGGGACCAGGGAGAGGCTACTGCAAAGATCCAAGTGAGTGGTACTGGTCGCCCAACCAGAGTGCATGTAGAACTAAGTGATTGGATCCTGGATCTGTCTTTTAAGTTGGGCTGACCAGACTTTCTGATGTGGAGGGTAAAAAAGAGAAGGGGTGACCCCAAGGTTTTTGTCTTTAGCAGCTGGAAGAATGGAAGTGCCATCAACTGGCAAGGGAATTTGATTGGAGGAGGAATTTTCAGTGGAAATCTCAGAAGTTACTGAGTCTCTGATAGTCCACAGACTCCTTCGTGGAGTTGAAGAGTGGGCATCTAAACACAGTTTTAGAGTTCCTGGGAGGTGTTAAGGTTAGAAACATCTCAAATGTGCCATCCAGTATGTGGATAAGGATGTAGCTGTGGGTCACGCTGGTGCCAGAGAACTGAGTGTGTTACTCGGGTATCATGGTTGGCTTGTTTGGCATCATATAGACAAATGAGGAAGAGTAGTGGCAGCAGCCGTGGTGGTAGGAGATGGGGCGAGGGCAGTGTGTGGGAAGAAGATGGTCTAGCAGGTGGCCAGATTTTTCCAGTAGAGAATAGACATGAGATGGATGCTGAGGCTTAATATTCACAGAGGCAATTACAGTGAGACCTGGGTGGGTGACCCTTGATAGGGCCTGGGGGTTTTCCGTCAGGTGGGGGAATTAGCTCAGGGGGAGAGTCGCTAGGAACTGGGTGGGTGGGAGCAGGATGAAGGGACAGAATGTGCAACACAGAAGAGGAAGAGGATCGCGGGTATGTGAGATGTGTGTGTGGTCTTGGGTGACTTCAGTTGAAGCGAGGAACTGGGCCAGGCAGGGAGGCCTTCATAGCTCTGCGGTAGTAAGGTCCAGAGTTGTGAGGAAGGTGTGGTCCTGAGTGATATGCATGTGCTGAGGGAGTGTGAACTACTGACCTTAGGGCCCTTGTACTGTGGGATTAAGGGAGAAGATTGAGCCTATGTTTATTTGTATCTGAGAAGCATGAAATTATGGCGACACTAGTGGGAGGTGCTCACAGAGGAGGATGTGGGGCGCTGGACCTCAGGCCCAGAACTTAGTTGGCTCTATGTAACCAGTTGCTGAGGCTGATGCAGTGATCAGAGAGGCATGAGAAAAGAGTAAGCACCATGGAATCAGGGCCCAGTATCTCCTCTGATCTGGGAAGCTGGTGAAGAGGATGAGCAGGGGTTGGATATGGAGGGATGGATGAGGAATCCGGAGGAGAGAAGCTGATCATGGAATGAACTGTCTTCATCATGACAGGGCTGTGTGACCTTTGAGGATGTGGCCATTTATTTCTCCCAGGAGGAATGGGGGCTCCTTGATGAGGCTCAGAGACTCCTGTATGGTGATGTGATGCTGAAGAACTTTGCGCTTATGGCCTCACTGGGTAAGGCCCTCATACCCACCCCGGTGTGTCTGCCTTTCCCTTTTCCCAAGAGGCAACTCTGTCCTTCCCTCAACTGGACCATAGGCACTGCCTCCTTCTATACTTTCCCTGAATGTGTGCTGTGGGCTCCAGGGCTGAGCTGTGTGCACTGCCCCATCCTCTCCCTGAGCTATAGGGAAGTTGAGCAGGTAATACCTGCTTCCCCAAAGCCTTGGAAGGAAGGGTCCTGGAATGAGGAATCTTAGGGTCAGCCCAGTGGATCCCATCTGGTTTAACCCTATCTGAGTGACTGTCTTGATCTATGTCAGTCAGTTCTGTGACTTGGTTCTGCCCTTTTCCTTTAGCTGACAATTCCTAGGGCCTGACTGTACCAGGAATTGCAATCACTGATGTGGTAACTATGTGCTGCAACCACTGGGATGTTCCTGCAAGGCCTTCCTTGTAGGTTCTTTTCACAATATTTAGTTTTCTTTCCTGTGGTCTCTTGTGGGATAGTTCACCTGATCAAGAGCTAGTCACTAACCCGCCCTGTCCTTCCCTTAGGACTTTCGTCTTTCAGGCCCCATGTAGTTGCCCAACTGGAGATGGGGGAAGAACCCTGGGTGCCTGACAGAGTGGACATGACTCCAGCCTGGGCAAGAGGGTCTCATACAGGACCTAGCTTTGGTGAGTGGGAGATGGGGGGAGGATGTGACATCACCACTGGGCTCAAATCCTACTAGCAACTTTTCTTGTGTTCATCATCGTTTTGGTGCCAAAGCCAGTGACCATCCCTCATTTCTGCCTTTTCTTCTCCGTTCTTGACACTTTGCGTACTTGTCATTTCTGCTCTGACTTTAGGCTTTCCGCCACCTTTCTGGCTTCCATGTCTCACTTTCTCCACAGCTCCCTCTACAGCACTCTTCAACATTGGCCTACACTTAATATATTGTGAGATGTGCACATTTCCTTTAATAGTCCTTGAACACCAACTACTCATTGGCAGTCGGATTTTCCTGGGCCTGGACACAGCTTCTGCACAGTCCTCATGGGTTACCAGCAGCCACGGCCCTGCTGAAAGGCCTTTACAGAGAAGTGAGTTCTTTGTCTTTCTACCCAGTACTTCCCCTATCCTTGTGTCCTTGGCTCTGGTCAGGCCACCTCTATTTTGTGACTGTTCCAGCCACAGTGATACACAGTAGACTTCGTCTTTTATCCTGACCCCAGGCTTTTCAACTTGCCAACATTCCCCCGGATTCATTCCCGGGTGTTTCAGGAACACATTTGTGATGGGTTGTTTCCTTGCACTAAATTAACATGAACTTCACCAGTATTTCTCTACTTTCAGGTTTTTGGCATGGAACGGAGGGTAATGAGTCACCTTCTCGGCATGGTGTTTCTGTAGATGTGTCACAGGACTGGAATCCCAAGGCAGGTCTCGCCACCCAGAAGGACTATTCCTGTGACATATGTGGCCTACTCTTGAAAGACATTTTTCACCTGGCTGAACACCAGGCAACACATCCTGGGCAGAAACCATATATATGTGGGGCATTTGGGAGAGGGTTCAGGTTCAATGCAAACCTTCACCAGCAACAGATTCAACAGAATGTGGAGAAGCCCATCAGAAGAGATGAGGGTGGGGCCTCATTTATGAAGAGCTGCAGGAGCCACATACCAGAAAAGCCTTTCATATGCACAGAGGTTGGGAAGGACTTGCTGGCCAGATCAGGCTTTCTCCAGCATCAGGCCACTCACAGTGCTGGGGAACCATGTAGGAACACCAAAGATGTGGTGAGTTTTCACACTGTGCAAAGGCATTGTAAGTGCAGTGAATGTGGGAAAGTTTTCACCAACAAATCTACACTTGTTCAGCACCAGAGAATCCACACTGGAGAAAGGCCTTATGAGTGTGGCGAATGTGGGAAATTCTTTAGACAGACTTCTACCCTCATTATACATCAGAAAATTCACACTGGAGAAAGGCCTTATAAATGTAGTGAATGTGGGAAAGCCTTCAGCCGTGAAACCAGATTTATTCAGCACCAGAAAATTCACACTGGAGAAAGGCCTTATGAGTGTAGCGAATGTGGGAAAATCTTTAGTCACTGCTCTGGCCTCTTTCAACACCAGAGAGTTCACACTGGAGAAAAGCCTTATGAATGCCATGAATGTGGGAAATTTTTTAGCCACATCTCCAGTCTCATTAAACATCGGAGAATTCATACTGGAGAAATGCCTTATGAGTGCGGTGAATGTGGAAAATTCTTTAGCCAAAACTCCAATCTCATTCAACATCGGAGAGTTCACACTGGTGAAAGACCTTATGAGTGTAACCAATGTGGTAAATTCTTTAGCCAAAGCTCCAACCTCATTAAACATAGGAGAGTTCACACTGGTGAAAGCCCTCATGAGTGCAGTGAATGTGGGAAAGCCTTCAGCTACAACTCCAACCTCATTAAACATCGAAGGGTTCATACTGGAGAAAGACCTTATAAGTGCAATGAGTGTGAAAAATTGTTTAGCCACATTTCCAGTCTTATTAAACATCGGAGAATTCACACTGGTGAACGGCCTTATGAGTGCAGTGAATGTGGGAAGTTGTTTAGCCAAAGCTCCAGCCTTATTAACCATCGGAGAGTTCACACTGGTGAGAGGCCTTATGAGTGCAGTGAATGTGGAAAAGCCTTTAGTCAAAGTTCTGACCTTATGAAACATCGGAGAGTTCACACTGGTGAACGGCCTTACGAGTGCACTGAATGTGGGAAAGCCTTCAGCCAAAAATCAAATCTGATTCAGCACAAGAAACTTCATAAACCAGATAGAACTTATTAGTGCAGAAAATATGGGAAAACCTTCAGCCAAGGCCTAGCATCATTTGGCACCAGAACATTCACACTGGAGAAAGGCCTTAAGAGTACAAGGAATGTACTCCCTGGTTTTTCACCATGACTCACACCAGAGAGAAGATCTGAGAATAGCCTTTATGAGAGAGCCATCAGCCAGAAAGTTAAACATTGTTCATCTTAATATCCACACTGGGGAGATTTCTTTTGAATGCTAGGTATGTTGGAAGCTTTCTGGAGCTATGTTGCATTATCTGACCATGGACCTGACCAGAGTTTTGTCACTGCCAGTGTTTGTGGCAGAACCATCTCAGCTGTATCAGAGTGTATGTCAGCCACTCCACTGTGTTTAGGGAAGGCAGACCTATGTTTGCTTTCATCCCTGAAGGGAATTGTGAAGGAGTTGGTTCCTTTACTTATGACTAGTTTAGCTGTGGATATGACCCATCTTTGGCCACAAAGACCTAAGCTGGGTTCTGCTAGCAGCTTGCAGAGGCTTCCTTTTTCAAGGACATTTGTTGGATTTATGTTGAAAGTATCCAGCTTCCTGGTTACCCAACCCAACAACTATCTGCTTTACATTGTTCTGCTTCATGTGATAATAAAGGCCTTATTGTTAAAGCCACCTTTAATCTTTTGTGTTCTGATCACTGTATGGGGTGGATTGAGAACAGAATTAAAAATTAAAAGGGCCTCCAAATTTATTGCCTCGGCAGGGATGGCATGTCAAAGAACAGCTCTCAGTTCAGATTTGATCTCACTTGCATTGCTGCCCAAGACCTCCCAGGAAAGATTGTAGAGCTTTGTTGGCCTAATGTCTGAATGCCAGGAAATTTTGTGGGCCCAGTGGTCACTCTGAGGAGGGAGCAGTTGTGACAACCTCCAGTGCACTGGGGATAGTGTGAATTGGGTCCCTTTTTTCTAGGGGGTGCCCATATTCCCCAGCACTGTTAAAGAGAAGCTGTTTAACCAGCATCTGCGAAGGAGTCGTGTCCTGAAGCCCAGTATGTGGTATGCAAGTGTTGCCAGCTACAGGGCCCAGATGGGAATCGTAATTTGTAGAGAAACACTAAGTGTGATTAATAGGGAGTAGGTGAGACTACAACAAACTAGAGTGAATCTACCTAGTCTAAAAATGCATCCACAAATAATACTTTGAATATGGATATACAGGATGTGGGGTTTGCAGAAATTCTCGGAACCTCCAGACCTCTGTCTCTCCCATGGCCAAGGCAGAGCAAATAATCTAAAGGTTTTGTGGATTACCGCAGTCTCCACATTATTCATCTCAGGGTTATTGCTGCACAGGCAGGAAAATAGGGACTCAGAGAAGGTAGATCCTGTAGTCCAGAGATGTAGCATGTGTCATAACTAGCGTTTTTGTTGGCTCAGGTGGAAATGGCCCTCATTGCTTACCATTCTTTGCTGCCAAAGCTTGAGGAGAGAGGTGGAGTCAATATGTTTGCCAAATCTTCCAGCTTCCTAAAATGAGTGTGAGATCTAGATTTTTATGTGCAACAGTTTATTTGCATATAAATTGTACATAAATTGCAACAAGTTATGCAAATAACTACATATTTGATTTGTACAATTTGGTAAGTTTTGAAATACTTATATATATTTTGGGAAGCAACACCATAATCATGATAATGAACATATCTATCATCTGCACAGTTACCTCATACCCCTTTTCAGTGCCTCTCTTCCTATTTTTCCCATCCCTACATCCCCAGGAAACCACTGATTTATGTTTTTTACTATAAATTTGTTTGTCTTTGCTATAATTTTATACATTTGGAATCATAAAAGTTTTACTCCTTTTTTGTCTAGTTCCATTCTTAGAGCATAAATATCTTGAGCTTCATCCATGCTGCATGTATGAATAGTTTATTCCTTTTATTGCTGAGCAGTACTCTATTGAATGAATAAACTGCATTTTTTCCATCTTTTCTGTTAGTTGACATATGGCTTTTTGGCTCTTACAAATAAAGCTACTATGAACAAGAATGTATAGGTCTTTATATGGGCATACACTTTCATTTCTCTCGTGTTAATGCCTAGGTCTTCATTACAGGGTTGAGAAATTGTGTTGAATTTGGCTGAAGAAATGACCAAATTGTGTTCTAAAGTGATAGTGCCATTTTATGTTCTCTCAGCAGTGAAACAGAGTTAGAGATCTCCTACATTCCTGCTAATGGCTATGATCAGTGCTTTTAATGTTTGCCCTTCTGACAGATATGCAGTAGTATCTCACTGTGGTTTAAACTTGCAGTTCTCCAATGTTTGAGCATTTTTTTCATGTATTTATTTGCTATCCATATATCTTCTTTGGTTAAACGTCCGTATCTTTTGACTATTTTTAAAGATAAATGGTTGATATTTCATTCATTAACAAGAATATCGTGAAATAGAAATTTATTGGAACTTTGTTCATCAATGATGCCAGTGACTTCTTTGCTTAACGGGTTAACTATTTTTGAATGGAAGAGCAATTTCTCAAGCTTTTGTGCTAGTCACAGTGGAAAACTACAGACACAATACACTTGTTCAAACTGCATTAATGTATTCTTATTTTTTTTTCATTTTTATTGACATTGTTCAGATACCATACAATTATCCAAAGATCCAAAGTGTATGATCACTTGCCCCTGGGTACCCTCATACAGCTGTGCATCCATCACACTTAATTTTTGTTCAATTTTTAGAAACTTTTCATTACTCCAGACAAGAAATAAAGTGAAAGATGAAAAAAGAAAAAAAGAAAAGGGAACTCTAATCCTCCCCTATCCCTAACCAACCCCCCTCAATTGTTGACTCGTAGTATTGATATAGTACATTTGTTACTGTTTATGAAAAAATGTTGAAATACTACTAACTGTAGTATATAGTTTGTAATAGGTATATAGTTCTTCCCTATATGCCCCTCTATTATTAACTTCTAATTGTATTGTCATACATTTGTTCTGGTTCATGAAGTGATTTCTAGTATTTGTACAGTTGATCATGGACATTGCCCACCATAGGATTCAGTTTTATACATTTCCATCTTTTGACCTCCAACTTTCCTTCTGGTGACATATATGTCTCTGAGCTTCCCCTTTCCACCTCATTCACACACCATTCGGCGCTGTTAGTTATTCTCACATCTTGCTACCAACACCCCTGTTCATTTCCAAACATTTAAGTTCATCCTAATTGAACATTCTGCTCATACTAAGCAAGAGCATCTACATTTCTTCCACAAGGCAGGAGGGAGAGTCAAAGAAGGTAGAGAGGCAAAAGAAAGAGGAAACAAAAAAAAATGACAGCTAGGAAGCAGCAAAAGGAAAAATAACCTGAAATCAAAGTAGAATAAAGAATCAGACAATACCACCAATGTCAAGTGTCTAACATGCCTCCCCTATCCCCCCCTCTTATCTGCATTTACCTTGGTATATCACCTTTGTTACATTAAAGGAAGCATAATACAATGATTCTATTAGTTACAGTCTCTAGTTTATGCTGATTGCATCCCTCCCCCAATGCCTCCCCATTTTTAACACCTTGCAAGGTTGACATTTGCTTGTTCTCCCTCGTAAAAGAACGTATTTGTACATTTTATCACAATTGTTGAATACTCTAGATTTCACCAAGTTACAGTCCCAGTCGTTATCTTTCCTCCTTTCTTGTGGTGTCTCACATGCTCCCCACCTTCCTCTCTCAACCGTATTCATAGTTACCTCTGTTCAGTGTACTTACATTGTCGTGCTACCATCTCCCAAAATTGTGTTCCAAACCACACACTCCTGTCTTCTATCACCCTATAGTGCTCCCTTTAGTATTTCCTGTAGGGCAGGTGTCTTGTTCACAAAGTCTCTCATTGTCTGTTTGTCAGAAAATATTTTGAGCTCTCCCTCATATTTGAAGGACAGCTTTGCTGGATACAGGATTCTTGGTTGGTGGTTTTTCTCTTTCCGTATCTTAAATATATCACACCACTTCCTTCTTGCCTCCATGGTTTCTGCTGAGAGATCTGCACATAGTCTTATCAGGCTTCCTTTGTATGTGATGGATTGCTTTTCTCTTGCTGCTTTCAGGATTCTCTCTTTGTCTTTGACATTTGATAATCTGATTATTAAGTGTCTTGGTGTAGGCCTATTCATATCTCTTCTGTTTGGAGTACACTGCGCTTCTTGGATCTGTAATTTTATGTCTTTCATAAGAGATGGGAAATTTTCATTGATTATTTCCTCTATTATTGCTTCTGCCCCCTTTCCCTTCTCTTCTCCTTCTGGGACACCAATGATACGTACATTATTGTACTTTGTTTCATCCTTGAGTTCCCGGAGACGTTGCTCATATTTTTTCATTCTTTTCTCCATCTGCTCCTTTGTGTGTAGGCTTTCAGGTGTTTTGTTCTCCAGTACCTGAGTGTTTTCTTCTGCCTCTTGAGATCTGCTGTTGTATGTTTCCATTGTGTCTTTCATCTCTTGTGTTGTGCCTTTCATTTCCATAGATTCTACTAGTAGGTTTTTTGAGCTTTTGATTTTTGCCGTATACATGTCCAGTGCTTCCTTTACAGCCTCTATCTCTTTTGCAATATCTTCTCTAAACTTTTTGAATTGATTTAGCATTAGTTGTTTAAATTCCTGTATCTCAGTTGAAGTGTATGTTTGTTCCTTTGACTGGGCCATAACTTTGTTTTTCTTAGTGTAGGCTGTAATTTTCTGTTGTCTAGGAATGGTTTCCTTGGTTATCCAAATCAGGTTTTCCCAGACCAGAACAGGCTCAGGTCCCAGAGGGAAGAAATATTCAGTATCTGGTTTCCCTGAGGGTGCGTCTTAGAAAATTGCTCCACCCTTTGATGCCTCGGGTCACTGGGCTTTTCTGCCCAGCAGGTGACGCCTGTTAGCCTATAATTCTTGACTGGTGTGAGGAGGTATGGCCGTGTTCCCCCAGGCTCTGGGGTCTGGTTCTGAATGGAAAGGGCCCCACCCCTTTCCTCCTAGAGAAGACAGACCCCTCAGGTGGAGGTCTTTAGCATTTCAATGGTCTCTCTCTCTCTCTGCTTGTGGTGTCTCCACCCTTCCCAGAGTCACAGCCCTGGAAACTGAAAATGACTGGGGCTTTCTCCACTGAGCCAAAAAAGAAACAGATAGTCCCCTTCAGAGCCAGTCAAGGCAACCCTCCGTCTCTCCCAGGTCAGTCGTCACCCAAAGCCTCTGTCTGTTTTTTGGGGATGCGTACCTGTAGTGAGCAGTTCACACTCGCTACTTAAAACCCCAGTTGGAGCTCAGCTGAGCTGTATTCGCTTGCTGGGAGAGAGCTTCTCTCTGGCACCACGCGGCTCCGCAGCTCGGGCTATGGGGGAGGGGGTCTCCCGACCTGGTTCCACAGGTTTTACTTACAGATTTTATGCTGTGTTCTCGGGCATTCCTCCCAATTCAGGTTGGTGTATGATGAGTGGATGGTCTCGTTTGTCCCCCCGCAGTTATTCTGGATTATTTACTAGTTGTTTCTGGTTTTTTGTAGTTGTTCCAGGGGGGACTGCTTAGCTTCCACTCCTCTCTATGCTGCCATCTTGCCCGAGTCCATTAACGTATTCTTCATTACACTCTTGAGTCTACACAGTCAATAAAATAATAAATTAAACTCTGATTTGTAGTGCTTATCAATTTCCTTCGTTTAATATTTATACTCCTACCATGGTCAATTTCAAGCTCCAACATGATGTCTCTGAATATGGAGTTGGGAAGAGATGCAGTAGTACACTATTATATTCTGTTTTCATCATGCAGATAACGTAGATGTAAATGACCTCTAGAATATAGATAATAGTAAAATTCAGTGAAATAAGTGGGGAAGAATGCACTTTGAGTATCCATTAACTCTTTTGAAAACAGCTTAATTGAAGCCTAATTGTCATGGAAAACTATACATATTTAAAGTGAACAATTTGATAAGTTTTGATACATTTATAACCATGAAACCAAAGATTTCCTGCACTTTTTGTAATTTCTCCTCCCCACCCACTCATCTGTCACTATACATCAGTTTGCAATTTTCTGGAATAATTTGGGAGTAAAGGATAGGAAATTTTGGCTCAGGATCCTCCATGAACTTGCAATCAAGCTGTATCAACTGGGGCTGCAGTCTCTGAAGACTTGCCTGCAGCTGGAAGATTCAATTCCAAGCTCTTTACTGTGGCTGTTGGCAGGAGAGTTCAGTTCCTCTTTGCCTCATGTGTCTCTCCATGGGGATGCTCATCACATGGCTTCCCCCAAAGCAAGTGATCCAAGAGCAAGAGACACACCCAAGAAGGGAAACCAGTGTCTTTTATAACCTAAACTTGGAAGATATAGTTCCTTACTTTTGCTGTATTAACTGGTTTACATAGATTAACCCTGGTAAATGTGGGAAGGGTACAAAAGGGCAAGAATACCAGGAAGTAGGGATGTCAGGGGGTCATCTTAGAGCCTGCCTACTACAGTTATATTTTTACTTGTTTTAGTCTTTAAATGGTGAATTGCATTAATTTTCAAATATCAAAAAATCCACACATTTTGGGGATAAACTCTACTTTGTCTTGGTATGTTAATCATTTGATATATTGTTAAGTTGATTTGTTGAAATATTGCTGAGATTTCCGAATCTATATTCATGAGGGATATTGGTTTGCATTTTTAAGTAATGCCTTTGTCTGGTTTTGGTATCAACAAAATGCTAGATTCTCAGAATAAGTGGGGAAGCATTCCCTAATCTTCAATTTTTTATAAGAGTTGGTGTAGAGTTGGTATTGTTTTTTCCTTAAGTGTTTGGTAGAATTTACCAGTGAAACCATTTAAGCCTGCAGTTTCCTCTGTGGGAAGGTTTCTAAATACAAATTTAATTTATTTCATAGAAATAAGTCTACACAAGTAATCCATTGCTTTTTCATTCAAGTTATCCAATTTATTGGTATAAAGGGATTCATGATATGCCCTTACTATCTTTCCATATCTATAGAATCTGTAGTGATGTCTTCTCTCTCATTCCTAATATTGTAACTAATATGTTCTCTTTTAATTTTTTTGTGATAAACCTTGGCTAGAAGTTTATCAATTTTATTGATCTTTTGTTTTCACTTATTTTCTTTACAGCTTATCCTGATTACTTCACTGATTTATGTTTTGTTATCTATTACAAAATTTCTTCATTGCATTTCCCTTATTTTTCTAGTTTTCTTTTTTCTTTTTTTTACTGTGGAAACAGATCTTTTGATGTCTTTTCTTTCTCATATATGTATTTAGTGCTATAAATATCTAAGTACTGATTTAACTACCTCCCACAAATTTCAATATGTTAATTTTTCATTTCCATTCATTTCAAAATTCCTTTAGAGCAAAGGTTTTAAAATGGATAAAGTTCAATTTATCAATTTTTTCCACTTATGATTGTGTTTTTGGTCACTGTACTGGTTTGTATATATTATGTCCCTCAGAAATGCCATGTTCTTTGATGCAATCTTGTGGGGACAGACATATTAGTGTTGATTAAGTTGGAACATTTGGATTAGTTTGTTTCCATGGAGATGTGCCCCACCCAACTGTGGGTGATAACTCTGTCTGGATAATTTCCATGGAGATTGGCCCTGCTCATTCAGCATGGGCCTTGGTTAGTTTACTGGAGCACTATATAAGCTCAGACAGAAGGAGCGATCTTGCTACAGCCAAGAGGGACACTTTGAAGAATGTACAGGAACTGAGAGAGGAGCTGCAGATGAGAGACAGTTTGAAGTCAGCCGTTGAAAGCAGACTTTTGCTCTGGAGAAGCTAAGAGAGGAAAGACACCCCAAGAGCAACTAAGAGTGACATGTTTGAGGAACTGCAGCCTAGAGAGGAATGTCCTGGGAGAAAGCCATTTTGAAACCAGAACTTTGGAGCAGACGCCAGCCACGTGCCTTCCCAGCTAACAGAGGTTTTCAGGACACCATTGGCCATCCTCCAGTGAAGGTACCCGATTGTTGATGCATTACCTTGGACACTTTATGGCCTTAAGACTGTAACTATGTAACCAAATAAACCCCCTTTTATAAAAGCCAATCCATTTCTGGTGTTTTGCATCCCGTCAGCATTAGCAAACTAGAACAGTCTCATATCTAGGAACTCTTCACCTAATTTTTTATTCTAACAGTTTTCTCCTATTTTTCCTCTAAATGTTTTATACTTTTACATTTTATATTTCAGGTCATGATCCACTTTGAGTTAATATTTTCATATGTTATGAGGCTAGGTCAAGATTAATTTATTTTCACTATGGATGTGCAATTGCTTCAGCATTATTTGTTGAAAAGACTACCCTGCCTTTTTAAAATTGCTTTTTGCCAAAGCCATCAATGAGAATATACCAAAGACTTAAAAATTGTCTAAAATATGCTCAAAGTGCTCAGGAAAAATCAGAAAAACAATATATGAAAAAAAAAGAATTTCAATAATGATATGCAAATTATTAAAAGGAACCAAAGAGAAATACTGGAGAGGAAAAGTACAGTAATGGAAATTATCAGTTCCTTAGCATGGTTCAATTGCAGATTGGAGCTGGCAGAAGAAAGAATCAGCAAATTTAAATTATATTATTGAATTGCAACATGGCAATTGAAATTATCCAATCTGAGGAAAAGAAAGAAAAAAGAATGAAGAAAAATGAACAAAGCCTAAGTGACCTGTGTTATACCATCAAACATAACAACATGTGCATTTTAGGAGTCCCAGAAGGAGAGAAATGGGCCAAAAGAACATTTGAAGAAATAATGGCCCCAAACTCCCTAAATTTACCAAAAGACATCAATATGAACATTGTGCTAGTTTGGATATAGTATGTCCCCCAAAAAGCCATGTCCTTTAATGCAATCTTGTGGGGGCAGATTTATTGATTTATTAGTCTTTTCATTAGGGTGGAAACCTTTGATTGATTGTTTCCATGGAGATGTGACTCACCCAACTGTGGGTGATAGTTTTGATTAGATTACTTCCATGGAGGTGTGGCCCCACCCATTCAGGGTGGGTCTTGATTAGTTCACTGGAGTACTTAAGAGTATTTAAGAGAGAAGCTAAGAGCCGAGACACACCCACATGCTTGCTGATACTTGGAGATGTTTGGAGATGCAGATAAAAGGACGTTTGGAGATGCTAAGTTAAGAGATGAAGCCCAGAGTTTGCCCCAGAAAGCTAAGAGAGGATCCCCAGATGCTTAGAAACACCCTGGAAGAACAAGCAAGGATGCACAGAGGTTGAGAGAGAGAAGCCGAGAGACACATTTTGGAGAAAGCCATTTTGAAACGCAACCCAGGAGCAAAGGACCAGCAGACACCAGCTACATGCCATCCCAGCAGACAGAGGTGTTCTGCACACCATCGGCCTTACTTCAGTGAAGGTATCCTCTTGTTGATGCCTTAGTTTGGCCACTTATATGGCCTTAGAACTGTAAATTTGTAACCTAATAAATTCCCTTTATAAAAGCCAATTCATTTCTGGTATTTTGCATAATGGCAGCATTAGCAAACCAGAATACAAGAACCTGAACAAACCCCAAATAGGGAAAGAGATCATGCAAAGACACATTTTAATCAACCTGCTGAAAGACAAAGGGAGAATCCTAAAAGCAGCAAGAGAGAAGAAGCAAAACATCATATACAAGAGATAATCAATAAAATTAAGTTCCAATTACTCATGAGAAACCATGGAGCTGAGAAAGCAGTGGGATGACATATTTAAAGAGCTGAAAGAAAAAGTGTTAACCAAGAATTCTATATTAAGCAAAACTGTTCTGCAAAAATAAGGGAATTCACCATCAGACCTACTCTACAAAAAATGCTAAAAGGACTTCTTCAGTTTGAAAGGAAAGGACACAGTTGTTTTAGTTTGCTAGACCACTGAAAGCAGGTATCATAAAATAGGATGGCTTTTAACAACGGGAATTTATTAGCTTACAAGCTTACAATTTTGAGGCCATGAAAATGTGCAAAATAGGGCATCATCAAGGAGATACTTTCTTCCCAAAACTGGCTGTTTGCAATCCTTGGATCCTCTGTCACATGGCAAGGCACATGGCAGCATCTGCTGGACTCCCCCTTCTCTTTTGTGTTTCATTGTTTTCAGCTTCTTGCTTCTGTGACTCCCTCTCTCTCTCTCTCTCTCCTTCTCTCCTTCCCTTCCTCTTCATATTCATTCCATTTATAAGATCTCCAGAAAGAGGATTAAGACCCACCCTGGGCCATGCCTTAACTGAAGTAACCTAATCAAAAGGCCCTACTTTTAATAGGTTTACATCCACAGGGATGTAAAGAACACGATTTTCTAGGATACAAAGTTTGAAACCACCACAACAAGACAGTACTTCAAGCCATCTGATGAAATAGAGATCTGTAGTAAAGGTAAAAACATGGGTAAATAGACATGCTGTACTATTATATTTTTGTTTTGTAACTCCACTCTTCTTATATGATCTAAAATACAAATGCATAAAAAGTAATGAGAAATTTATGGAGTTGGGCAATCAATGTATAAAGATATAACTTGTGAATACTATAATTTGTGTATTATTAT
Organism: Choloepus didactylus; assembly: GCF_015220235.1. Classification (NCBI taxonomy): domain Eukaryota; kingdom Metazoa; phylum Chordata; class Mammalia; order Pilosa; family Megalonychidae; genus Choloepus; species Choloepus didactylus. The sequence continues at coordinate 19,998,107 of NC_051333.1, forward strand.
ACTGAGGGGTATAGTAATATAGTTTATGTATGCTATTGAAGTTAAGTTGTATCAGTACAAACTAGGTTGTTTATAGATTCAGGATGTTAATTGTAAACCCCATGGTAACCAGAAAGAAAATATCTAAAAAATATACACAAAAGGAAATGAGATTCTAAATGATTCACAAAAATCAACTCAACACATTTTAGGCAGAAATGGAAGTAATGAGGGACAAAAAAGGTATAATATTCACAAAAATAAAATAGCAGAGGAGCAGAAGTGAGCCTTGCCTTATCGGTAATTACTTTAAATGTAAATGGAATTAACTCTCCAGTCAAAAAGCAGAGATTGGCAGAATGGATTAAAAAGCATGACCAACTATATCCTCTTTATAGGTGACTCACCTTAAAATCAAAGACAAAAACAGGTTGAATGTGAAGGGATGGGGGAAAATATTCCATGTTAAATAGTAACCAAAAAAGAGCTGGAAGAGTTATACTAAGTATATCAGATAAAATAGGCTTTAAATACAAACAAACCTGTTACAAGGGACAAAGGACACCGTATATTGATAAAAGAGTCAATTCGACAAGAAGATATAATGATTATAAACATATACACACCTAATAATAGAGCACCCAAATATATGAAGCCTTCATTGACAGAACATAAGGGAGAAACAGATGGCTCTACATTAATAGTAGACTTCAATACACCACTTTCAATAATGGATAGAGAAAGCTTTTCCCAACCAAGCTGACAGAGTGAGATGCTCCAAGACTCCACCCCCCTACAGAAGTTTTGAACAACCAGCAAAAACTGGCAGAAACATCTTTCTCAAAGCTCTGGAGAACAGCTAAAGGGTTTGTATTAGTCAGGATTCTCTAGGGAAACAGAACTGACAGGATATATATAATGTAAATATTAAGAGATTTATTATAGGAATTGGCTCATGTCACTGTGGGGATGGGCAAGTCTAAATTTCTGTAGAGCAAGCTGCAAACTGGGGAGGCTGATGAAGGTTTTTGATGAATTCCCCAGGAAAAAGCTGGCTGAACCATCACTTTTTTTAAGGCCTTCAACTGATTGGATGAGTCTTCTCTCATTGTTGAAGGCATTCTCCTCAGTTGATTGTAGATGTAAACAGCCATAGATACAATCAACTGACTGATGACTTAAGTCTGGGAAATATCCTCACAGTAACAATTAGGCCAGTGCTTGCTTAACTAAACAACTGGACACCATAACCTAGCATGTGTCAAGTTCAAAATGAAACATGAGCTTAACCATCACAGTGTTGTAGTAACTAGGCAACCACTGAAGGAAGAAGGCAAACTAAAAATGGTAGAAAAACCTCATAGTGCCTTTGCTTGCTGTTCCAGTTTGCTAATGTTGCTGTTTGCAAAACACCAGAAATGGATTGGCTTTTATAGAGGGGGCTATTTGGTTACAAAGTTACAGTCTTAAGGTCATAAAGTGTCCAAGGTAAGGCATCAACAACAGGGTACCTTCACTGAAGGATGGCCATTGGCATCCAGAAAACCTCTGTTAGCTCAGAAGGCACGTGGCTGGCATCCACTTGCTCCCAGGTAGCGTTTCAAAATGGCGTTCTCCAAAATGTTGCTCTTGGGGCATTTTGTCTTCTCTTAGCTGCAGCTCTCTCCAAAATGTCACTCTTAGCTACTCTGAGGTCCTTTTCTCTGTGAACTCCTTTATAGGATTCCAGTGATCCAATTAACACCCACTTTAAATGGGCAGGGTAACATCTCTAATCAAAGGCTTCACTTACAGTTGATTGAGTCACATCTCCATGGAAACACTCAATCAAAGGATTCCAAACCTAATCAACACTAATATGTCTGCTCCAACAAGGTTGCATTAAAGATAATGGCGTTTGAGGGGACATAATACATCCAAACTGGCACACTTACCCCTCCCCCTTTCCCTTACTGGCTCAGCACAGAGTCAGCTCATGCTCCCAGTATGGGTCCCTGGTCCCAGTTCTGGAGGGAGCAGAATAACATTTGTGTGCATACTAGGGTGCATGTGTCTGTCCCAGTCTGTCTGGGGGGATGCCTGAATGATTGAGCCAGGACACACATCTTAGTCTCATCATCCCATATCTTGTTTTGAACCTAGGGGTGTCTCACAGAGCTCTCCTACTGAACACTGTAGGAGAACATCAAATCATGGCTTTTTGGAGCAAAGGAAAGCCAGCTGTGGGAAATACAGTAAGGCACCCAGAACCATGAAGAAACACTGTTTCTCAGGGGAATGACACATTCATATCCATTTAAATTGTGGAATTCCTAGGGCCACACACATGCTCAGGACAAGCCACATATGCAGAAAAGACTGAGAAGGACTCTATGCTTTTGTCTTGGGCTAGTCTCTAAACTCATTGTTAGGACAGCTAAGTTGTATTTGAAGGAGAGCATTCACATAGATCAATCTTCAAAGACTGGGAAAGGTATTTTCTTCCCAACCCCTGTTTTTATTAGCTTGTGGAATTCAAGAAAAGCTCTGTCATAACACTAGCTGGATATAATCTTAAGGATCAGATCCCTCAGAATTTAAAATTCCAGAAATAAAACATTATAATATCAAAATGTCTAGATGGCAATAAAAAATTATGAAGTAGACAAAGAAACAGAAAGCTCTGGACCATACCAAGGAGAAGAATAAACCATTAGAAACCAAAAATAAGGGGTACCAGACCAGAGGCATACCAGACAAAGACTTTTAAAAAAATAGCCCTTAATACATTCAAAGAGCTAAAGAAAAAACAAGGACAGTGAACTAAAGGATATCAGGAAATTGACAGATGAGCAAAAAGAGAACATCAATAAAGAGATATAAATAATGAAAAGGAACAAAAAAGAGCTGAAAGCCACAGTAACAGAATTTAAAAAGTTCCCTAAAAGTGTTCAGCAGCAGATTGGAGCTGGCAGAGGAAAAAATTAATGAACTTGAAGATAAGAAAATTGAAATCATTCAGCCTGAGATGCAGAAAGAAAAAAGAATGAACAAACGTGAATGGAGGTGGAAAGACCTGTGGGACATCATGAAGTGTACCAATATATGTATTTTCGGAGAGAATATTCAAAGGAATAAAGGCAAAAAACTTCCCAAATTTAACAAAACAGATGAATATATACATGCAAGAAACTCAATGATCTACAAACAGGTAAAAGCAAGTAGACAATACAAGAAATGTTATAATTGTCAAATTCCTAAGATAAAACGGTATTCTGAATGGTACAAAATAGAAACAATGCCTAACATACAAGGGAACCTCAGTAAGATTAAGTAGCAATTTCTCATCAGAAACCAAGGAGGCAAGAGGGTGTAGAATGACATATTAAAAATGATAAAAGAAAAAATCTGCCAACCAAGAATTCTGTATCTAGCAAAACTGTCCTACAAAAATGAGAGATTAAGACATTCCTAGATAATCAAAAGCTGAGGTAGTTCATCAGCACTAGAACAAGCCCTACAAGAAATGCTAAAAGGCGTTCTTCAGGATTGAAAGGAAATGACACTAGACAATAGATTGAAGCTGCATGACAAAATAGAGATCTTTGGTAAAGGAAGTTACATGAGTAAATGTCAATGCCAGTACTATTGTATTTTTGGTTTGTAATACCACTTTTCTTGCAGTTTCTAAAATGCAAATGCATAAGAACAATACTTTTGATTCATAATGTATAAATATGTAATTTGTGACAAGAACTATATAAAGATGGGGGCAGAAGGGCTTAAGAACATAGTTTGTATACGCTATGCAAGTTAAGAAGGTATTAAACCAACTGTGATTGTTATAGATTTATGATTTTAAACACAATGGTTATAGGGTTTCTGTGTTAGGTTATGGGAAAATTCTGGTGATGGGTAAAGGTAACACGACATTGTGTCAATGTGATTAATCTCACTGAGTGGTATGCTTTGGAGGGGATTAAATTAGAAAGTGTATGTTGTATATATGTTTTCACAATAAAAAAGAGCAGCTGCGGAGATAATGACAAATGCAATACATGATTTTGGATTTGATCTAATAACGGAGGAGAAAAGTCTCAAAAGGACATTTTGGGACATATGAAAAAACGTAATATAGATGTGAGCTTTATATCAATGTTAAATTTCTTGAACTTGATAACCATACTTAAAGTATTTACATAAATGAATATGCTTGTTCTTAGGAAACGTACAAGGAATCATTATGTTTCCAAGAAGTATAATGCATATAACCTATTCTCAAATGCCTAGATAATAGATAAAGATAGACAGAATGATATGACAAATGTGGAAAATGTATAGCACAGTGAACTCTGTTGTGGATGATAAAGGTGGTTAATAGTACAAATATTCGAATGTTTTTCCACGAATTAGAAAAAACGTATGCCACAACTATAAGGTGTTAATAATAGGATGGTATGTGAGTATCTTAATGTTCATCCATCAGTTTTAAAAAAGGAACCACATCAATGTTACGTTCAACAATAGGGGGATATAAGGGACAAGGGAATTTTCTTTTTGGAGCTCTGAAAGTGTTCTAAAATTGATTGCGGCGATGAAAGCACAGTTCTGTGATTATAATGAGAACCACTGAGTACACACTTTGGATGTATTGTATAGTGCAGGAAAAAGGCTGTTTTGAAAAAAGTAAGAAACACTAAAAAATTGGTGGATCTGGATATCTGGGGTGGGAGGGGGATACATTGGAGTTCTCTGTATTGGTTTTGAATTATGTTTGCAATTATTTTGTAAGTTTGAAATTATTTCAAAATAAAAAGTTTAAGAAAGAAATAATGGATAAAACACCTAGACAGAAGATCAATAAGGAAATAGAGTGTTCAAACAACACTGTAAATGAAGTAAACCTAACAGACATATAGGAAACTTCACCCAACAACAGTAGAATACACATCCTTCCCAAGTGCAGATGGGTCATTCTCCAGGATAGATCATATATATGACCAGTCACAAGTCTCAATAAATTTAAAAAGATTGAAATCATATGAGCATCTTCTCTGACCACAATGGAATGAACTAAAATTGGTAACAGAAGGAAAACTGGAAAATTCACAGGTATGTGCAAATTAAAAAATACACTCTTAACCAATGGGTCAAAGAAGAAATTACAAGGGAAATCAAGTCCTCAGAGTTGAATGAAAACAAATATACAACATATAAAAACTTGTGGGCTGCAGCAAAGGCAGTGCTCAGATGGAAATTTATAGTTGTAAATGCCTAAAAGAAAGATCTCAAATCAATAACCTAGCCTCACATACCTGGAGGAAATTTTAGAAAAAGAAGAAAAAAATTAAACCCAAAGTGAACAAAAGGAAAGAAATAGGATTAGAGCAGAGATAAATAAAATAGAGAATAGAAATCAATAGAATCAATGGAGCCAAAAGTTGTTTCTTTGAAAAAAAATCAACAAAATTGGCAAACTTTTAGCTAAACTGACAAAGACAAAAAAGAGAGAGGACCCAAATAACTAAAATCAGAAATGAAAGTGGGGACATTACTACCAACTTTAGAGAAATAAAAAGGAGTATAAGAGGATATTATGAACAATTATATGCCAACAAATTAGATAACCTAGATGAAATGGACATATTCGTAGAAACACAAATTACCTAAACTGACTGAAGAAGAAAGTGAAAATCTCAGCAGATAAATAACAAGTAAAGACATAGAATCAATAATAAAAAATCTCCCATCAAAGAAGAGTCCATGACCAGATAGTTTCACTGGTAAATTCTACCAAACATTCAAAGCAGAATTAACACCAATACCTCTCCAGGAATTAATGAAGAGGAGGGAACACTTCCTAACTCCTTCTATTAGGCTAGCATTACTCTGATAATAAAGTCAGATAAAGACATCATAAGATGAGAAAATTACAGGCCAGTATCCCTTATGAATCTACATGCAAAATTACTCAATCTGTAAGCCAAATCCAACAGCACATTGAATGGATTATTCACCAAGACCAAGTGAGATTTATCTTAGAAATGCAAGGTTGCTTAACATAAGAAAATCAATCAATGTAATAGATAAATTTAAAAGAACAAAGGAAAAGATCACATAATCATATCAATAGATGCAGAAAAGTCATTTGACAAAACCCAGCATCATTTCTTGATAAAGTAGTCAGAAAACTAGAAATAGATGGGAATTTTCACAACATGATAAAGAACATATATAAAAAACTGACAGCTAATATCATTTCTATTCAATATTGTATTGAAAGTTCTGGCCAGAGCATTTAGGCAAGAAAGGGAAATAAAAGATATACACAGTGGAAAGGAAGAAGTAAAACTATCTCTATTCACATATGACATGATCTTACATATAGAAAATCCAAAGGAATCCACAAGAAAGCTACTAGAGCTAATAAATGAATTCAGCAAAGTAGCAGGGTGCAAGTTCAACATGAAAAAATCAATTGTGTTTCCATACAGTAAAAGTGAACAATTTGAAGAGGAAATTAAGAAAACAATTCTATTTATAATAACACCTAAAAGAATAAAATATCTAGGAATAAAGTTAACCAAGGATGTGAAAGACTTGTACAGTCAAAACTACAAAACACTGCTGAAAGAAATTAAAGAAGACATAAATAAATGACAAGACATCCCATGTTCACAGATTGGAGGACTAAACATCATTAAGATGCCAATACTGCCCAAAGTAATCTATAAATTCAATGTAATCCTTATAAAAATTACAGCAGCCTTTTTGTTTTTTCAGAAATGAAAATTACAATCCTCAAATTCATATGGATCTGGAAGGTGCCCTGAATAGTGAAAACAAATTTGAAAAACAAACAAACAAAAACAAAGTTTGAGGACTCACAGTTCCTGATGTGAAAAGTTACTACAAGGCTATGTCCTCACACAGTACGTTCCTGGCCTAAGGATGGATAAATAGACCAATGGAATAAAATTGAAAATCCAGAAATAGACCCCACATTTATGGCCAATTGATTTTTTACAATGGCACCATGTATATCCCATTGGGAAAGAATAGTTTCTTCAACAAATGGTGTTGAGAAAACTAGAAATTCACATGATTAAGAATGAAGTTGGATCTCTACATTACATCATATACAAAAATTAACTCAAAGTGGATTGATGACCTACATATAAGAGCTAAAACCACAAAACTCTTAGAAGATAACATAAGGGCAAATCTTCATTATTTGGGATTTGGCAATAGATTCTTAGATGTGACACCAAAAGCACAAGCAACAAGAGAAACAATAGGCAAATTCAATTTCATCAAAATGAAAAACTTCTGTGCATCAAAGGAAATTACCAAGAAAGTTAAAAGACAACCTACAGAATGAAAGAAAATAGTTGCAAACCATGTATTGGATAAAGGCTTAATATCCAGAACACAAAGACCTTGTACAATACAACAATAATAAAAAAAAAAAATCCAATTAAAAAATGGGCAAAGGAATTGAATAGACATTTTTCCAAAGAATATAAAGAAATGGCCAGTAAGCCACATGAAAAGATGCTCAATATCATTAGCCATTAGGGAAATGCAAATCAAAGCCACAATGAGATACCACTTCACACCCACAAGGACGGCCATCTTTTTTTTTAAAGGGAAAGTAAGTGTTGGAGAGGATGCAGAAAAATTGGAACTCTAGTACATTGTGGGTAAACAATAAAGTGGTGCAGACTGTGGAAAGCAATATGGCAGCTCTTCAAGAAGTTAAATGTCGAATTACTGTATGTGCTGGTTTGGATGTACTACGTCTCCCAAAATGCCATGTTGTTTGATGCAATCGTGTGTGAGCAGTCATATTAGTGTTGATTAGGTTGGAACCTATTGGCTGTTTCCATGGAGATGTGACTCAATCAACTGTGGGCAAGACTTTTGATTGGATAATTTCCATGGAGGTGTTACCCCACCCATTCAGGGTGGGTCTTAATTAAATCACTGGAGCCATATAAAAGAGCTGACAAACAGAAGGAACTCAATGCAGCTGCAGCTTAGAAAGGCATTTTGGAAAACGCCATTTTGAAATGCAACCTAGGAGCAAGCAGACACCAGCCACGTGCCTTCCCGGTTAACAGAGGTTTTCTGGACACCATAGGTGTTCTTCAGTGAAAGTAATCTACTGTTGATGCCTTTGTTTGGACATTTGATGGTCATAAGACTGTAACTTTGTAACCAAATAAACCCCCTTTATAAAAGCCAACCCATTTCTGGTATTTTGCATAACAGCAACATTAGCAAACTGGAACACCATATGACCTGGCAATTCCAGTCTAGATATACACCCAAAGAAAGTGAAAACTTTGTTTCAAGCAAATACTTGTTGTTTTAGATCCCTAGGCTGCTCAAAGCAAATATCATGAAATGGGTCAGGTTAAACAATGGGAATTCATTTGTTCAAGCTTATGAGTCCAAGAAAATGTCCAAATCAAGGCATCATCAAGGAGACGTTTTCTTCCAGAAGACTGGCTGCCAGCAATCCTTGGTTCCTTGGCCAAGGCACATACATGGTAGACCATGGTCTGCTGGTGTCTCCCAGGTTTTGATGACTTCAGCTTCTTGCTTTTGTGGCTTTCTCTTTGTCTGAATTTCATTATCTTATAAGGACTCAGTAAGAGGAATAAGACCCAATCTGAAGTAGCCTCATCAAAAGTCCTACTTGCAATGGGTTCAGAAATGGATTAAATTCAAGAACATGATTTTCTGGGGGCACATTCAGCTTCAAACCATCACATTTGTACATTAATGTTCACAGCAGCATTATTCACAATAGGGAAAGATGGAAACAACCTAAGTGTCCATCAACAAATGAATGGATAAACACACTGTGGTACATACACACAACAGAATATTGTTTGGCCTTAAGAAGGAATGAAGTTTGAGACGTGCTAAAACATGGAAGAACCTTGAAAACATTATGCTCAGTGAAATAAAGCAGGGCATATAAGGGTATGCATTGTATGATGTTATTTATACGACATATCTAGGAATAGCAATTTTGCAGAGACAGAAAGTAGACAAGCGTTTACCAGGGGACAGGAGGAAGAGGAGTTTTTGCTTGATGAATGTAGAATGTTTGTAAATAAAAAAAAATTTTTTTTTGGTGGTTTGGGAAGTTAATATGATCATGTCCAGAGACACAGAAGTCAGCTTGAAGGTACACTTCTGGCCAAAATTATAACAATTTGAGCATTGAAAATATAAGGACTATTGTGGATTGAAATACACTGAAAGAATAAAAATCAGATCCATATGACATGGCAGAATAAGTAGGTACAAAATTTTATAAGCATTTAAAATAAACTCATAAGAAACAATGGATACATTAATATGTAGGTAAAATTACTAAAAGGTAGCCTGAAGATACATACCAAATTAATATTTATTGATGCTTCAGGGGAGGGATAGTATGTGACTTGTGATTTCAACAAAGGAGACTTTAAAATTACCCGGACATTCTCTTTTAGAATGCATAAATATATCATATATTGAAACACAGTATAAAGAGCTATTAAAATTGACAGTTTCCAAATCTAGGTGGTAAATACAAATGTATAGTCTTTTATACTTTTTGGCATTGGATTGTTTTTTCAAGAAAATAAAAAATAAGGAGAAATAGGAATAAAAGTACCTATTTTAATGAAAGAAAAAAAAACTTGGAGAAATTGACCATACTCACTACATAGGGAAGTATATTTATTTAAAGTTCCTATTTTCCCCTAATCAAATCACACTTTCTTGTCTGAGGTAGAAGTAGCATCCTCCATGAGGAAGCAGTTTGGCTGTCTTGTACTGGAAGTCTTTCCAGAAGTCCAGTCTAGAACTCATTTTTATTGTTTCAGCAATTTTTTTTAAGACCTTAAATCCCTATGTTATATCAAATTCTGACTTATAAGAAGTGTTTGGTATCAGAGTTGGCTGTGGGTAACAGATAATAAAAAAATGGGTATCTAGGATTGTTTATCAGACCTGGTTGTATTTGAAGGTAGCAAGGATCCAGTTAACATGGAAAATGGAACACTAGTATTCTGTGGCACGCAGTGGCATAACAATAACTAGCCAGAAATGCTTGACACTTGAACGATCTGAGTGTTGGAAGGCAGCTTATTTCTTGGTGTTCCTGCACTGCCTTCAGAGAAACAGAAATCAATACATATGAAGATATAGAATGTCTCCTTTCTTCAGAGACATACTGTGCTCATTCCAAGGCCAAGAAAATCTAGAGATGCCTTTTTTTTTTAATAACTCCTGGAACCAACTGCTTACATTCTGGGCTAGAAACCTTACCTTTCTCCCCTAAAAGAGGATTTGTTTACATTCCACTGTAAAAGATAAGGGCTCTTTCCTTACCTCTGGATGTGATGGGCAGATCCTGTATAATCTTTGAGTTTCATAATTTTGGACTTCCTCTTCTGTGGTGCAAACCCTCTACATGTGCAAGAACCTCTGACTCACCACATCACCCTGTGAGGAACTGGGGCGTAAGGAAACCAACACAAGATGCTCTCTAAAAAAAAAATTTTCCCCTGATCCAGAAGTCGTGTTTCTGTAAGCATATGTATAACTGTGTTTTAGATTTAACACTAGATGGCTTCTGGATAATCCATGATGGTGGGAATGAAGAATACAAGGGCTACAAAGTAGATTGGCTGCTTTGAACTGCTTTGGTGAGCTCACAAAAAAAAAAGAAAAGGACAAACTCCTTAGAGTGAGCTGAGTGGCCTGGAATGACCTTCGTATTATTCCTGCGCTACCTCTCTGATTTCATCACTTACCACTCTTCCCATTCCCTCATTTCAGCCACATTACCTTTGAATCAGTGAGGAACTAACTTGGTATTGAGTTATTGAAAAATTCTACCAGGTAGGATTTGTATCTCTTAGTTTTCAGCATGTCATATATTAGTTCATTCACAAACTGTCTCAGAGAAATATATTGACAGTGTAAATGTTTGAAAACATCTTTTTTTCTGTTTTCACTCTTTATTTGTAGTTTGGCTGGGTACAGAATTCTAGCTTAGTTAATATTAGACCTCAAAACTGGAATTTTTGCTCTATCATCTTCAGTTTTCAGTGCCTTATTGAAAAATCTGTTATGATTCTGAATTCTCTTTATATGTGATCTTTGTTTCTTTCTGAAAATTCTAATTTTCTTTTCTCATGTCACTACTTAAAAGTATTGTGATTGTATGTCTTGGTGTGGGTCTATTTTTATTCATTGTACTGGGTAATTGATGAGCCTTTTCAATTTCTAAATAAATCTCTTTCCTTTCTTAGAAGTTTGTTTTTGTAATTTATTTGGTTAAATTCTCCCTTCATTTCCTCTGCTCTCTTTTGATGACAGCTGTACTTCAGATTTTCATTTCCTGGGATATTTTCTCCAATTTTATAAGCAGTCTTTCATTTTCCTCTCCTCCAATTTCAGGGATATTTCCTCTACATTACCTATCACCTTTCAACCTCTCTTTTTTTCTGTCATAGTTTTCATATTCAATAGCTCCTTTCATTCTATTATTTTCAACAGAATCTTGTTCATATTTCATAAATGCAATGTATTGTCATATTCTCTCAAAAGATTATAAAATTTAAGTATTTTTTTCTGCTCCTGTAGTTCTTTCCTCCATGTTTCTCTTATTTTGTTTATTTTTTTCTTATCAAATATCTAGTGATCCATAGCAGGATATCTAAATTTAAAAGTAAGGCATGAAAGCAGCTGATTTGAAGTTCTGTGTGCTTGGGCAGAGATTATGGTAGAGTTGTGATTTGAGCCCCACCATTTCATTTGGGTAATATAATACCAAATGTTACTATCAGTAGGCATATTCTTTTTGTTGTACAGCTTGGCCAGAGATTTAGAGTAGGGTTGTGTCTAAGCTCTGTTATTTCATTTGGATAATACCAAATGTCACTATCAGAAGACATATCCTTTTGTGTTGGACAATTTCTGCGAAAGGAAACAAACTATCAAAATGAGTCATATAAAGTAAAAGGATGGAAAAAGGAAAATGAAGAAAATAAAAGCTCGTAATAGTTATAATGGTGTGAGTGGCCGTCATCTTAGGGGAGGGTCACAGTTAATGCTGTGACTATGTTAAGACTCACTGCTGTTGTCTCTACAGCATAAACACCACGGAATATATGCAGCGGAGTTCAAAACACATAGAGTCAAACAAGGAAAACAGGTAAGCATAGAATGAGGTTATAGATCAATCAGAACCTATTAAAGAACAGTCTCCACCATTATTCATGTTATTTTCTACGATACGTCTAACCTTCCTTGAGCAGTCACTCTCACAAGCACAATGATATTTATCAGGAGATGGATGATTCATTTTTGATAAAAGTGCAAAGGCTATTGAATGGAAAAAGGACAATCTTTTCAATAAATGTGTTGGAACAACTGGATATCCATATGCAAAAAAATATGAAATGACCTATAACATCACACCTTATACAAAAATTATTTCAAAATGGATCACAGATCTAAATATAGAAAGTAAAATTATTAAACTCTGTGAAGAAAATAGGAAAAAATCTTTGTGATGTTGGTTAGGCAAAGATTTCTTAAATATGGCACCAAAACCACTATTCATAAAGTAAACTGATAAATTGGATTTTATAAAATTAAATACCTTTGCTTTATGAAAGACTGTTAAGAGAATAGAATGGCAAATTAGACTGGGACAAATATTTGCAAATCAAATATTTAACAAAGAATTTTTATCCAGAATATATAAAGATTTTTTCAAACGTCAACTGTACAAAACCAAGCAGCCCAATAAAAGTTGGGTAAAACATTTGAACAAATGCTTCACCCAAGAAGATACATGTATGATAAGGATGCATTCGAAAGAAGGCTGAATATCATTGCCATTAGGGAAATATAAATTAAAGTCATAATGAGATACTACCACATATCTTTTAAGATAGCTAAAACAAAAACAAACACAAACACAATACCAAATGCTGGTGAGGATGTATAATAACTGGAACTCTTGTACATTGGTGATGGGAATGTAAAATAGTACAGCTACTTTGGAAAATAGTTTTATAGTTTCTAATAGGACTCAACATTTCCACTGAAAGGAATTTCCCTAAAGAAACAAAAATGTTTGTCCACACAGAGGTACACAAATAGTGCCTTCATTCATAACTGTGAAAACCTGGAAACAGCCCAAATGCCTCCCATCTGGTGAATGGTTAAACTAACTGGTTCACCCATACAATGGAATACTATTTAACAACAAAAATAAATGAATAGCTGATACAGACAATAGCAAGAATGAACCTCAAATGCATTATGCTAAGTGAAAGAAGCCAGACTCAAAAGTTCTACGTAAGTCATTGGCTGTATTTACTTGGCATTCTGGAAACAGCAAAACTACAGATCATCCGTTATCACAGGCTAGGGATAGGGGAAGGCAACTAACTACCCAGGTGCATTTTGGGGTGATAAAATAATCTATATCTTGATTGTGGTTATGGTTATACAATTATATGTCAAAAAACATAGAACTGTACACCTAAACAGTGTGAATTTTACTCAATGTAAATTATACCTCAATAACTCTAAAATAAAAGCCAAAAAATTCCTCAACATTAATGTGAAAATTCTTTCAACAAACATTAGCAAAGCAAATGCAGGAGTGTATGACAAGTATAATAAAGTCTGAGGAATAGGGGGTTGAATTAGCATTTGAAATCAATCAATGTAAATCACTATATTAAGAGAAAAACATGAAAAACCATATGATCATCTCAGAATAGAGAAGGATTTGACAATACGCAACTTACTTTAATGATAAAAACTCTCAGCAAACTAGTAGAAGGGGAGTCCCTCACCCTGATAAAGTGCATCTATGAAAAATCAAATATAACATTATAATGGTAAAGAATGTCATGTTCCACACCCCCTCAAGATTAGACAAAAGCCAAGAATGTTCACTCTCACCCCTTCTATTCAATACTGTACTGGAAATTAATGCTGTAAGAGAAGAAAATTCAGAAGTGACAGGAAGAAATAAAAATGTCTTTATTTTCACAAATGGCAGTTGTTTATGTAGAAAATCCTAAGGAAACTACAAAAAACTACTAGAACTCAAAAACAAATTTAATGAGCTTGTAGGAAAGAGAGTTAATACAAGAAAATATCATTCCTATATAATAGTAATTAATATCATTTTTTAACTGTTCCACAAGAACAATTACCATAACATCAGCAATTATGAAATACTCAGGAATAAATTTAACAAAATACATGGAAGGCTTGAACACTGAAGATTACAGAACATTGCTGGAGACATTAAAGAATTAAATAAAAGGAGAGGTAATGTTCACAGATGGGTGGACTCAATAGTGTTAAGATATGAATTATCTCCCTATTGATCGACAGATTCAATACAATCCACACTATAATCCCAGAAGCTATTTTCCCATTAGAAGTTGACAAGATGATTTAAAAATAAATATGGAAATAAAAAGGGCATAAAATAGTAAAACATTTTTTTAAATGTCCAGTAATCAATACTCTTTGGTATTGGAAGAATGATATACAGTACAATAGTATAACAACATATTCAGAAATGTGAGTATATTTATATTATCTATTTATTTTCAACAAAGCAATTAGTGGAAAACGGTAATGTTTTTCAGCAAATGGTCCTGAAACAACTAAATATGATTATTCCATCTTTTATCAGCTTTATTAACTATGTATACTGTAACAATTATTGTATAGGTTGCAGGATAAAGAGATGAACAAAACAAAATTCTGGCTTTCAGCCCCGGTTTCTGCTGAGTGGTTGTAGGCATTAATTTTCCAATTTACTTTATTTTATTTTTTAATTAAGTTTCTAATTATAGTTTTGGCTACTTACCAAAAATTCTGATACATAGGCATTTCATTATCATTCTTTCCTGAACAGACCATAATTTCAAATTTGATTTTAAACTTATACACACATGTGATTACAACTTCCTAAATGGAGATATTAAAAATATTATTCAGACTACCATTGCAAAAATAAACCTTACAATGAAAAGTTCTAGTAATGATGATCTGAACCAAGTTTTAACACAGCATTACTAACTGTGGGGAAACCTGATATTATGTGTTTACAGAAATATGCAGCATAACCTTTGACGTGTTCTCTAGAATCTTAATAAAACCTTTACAACTTCTATAATATAGAAAAAATGATGGAAGGAACAAGTTAAATGGCAGCATGAGGAAACAATAAAATACAGAATGTGAGGCAATCTATAACAAAATTTCCTTGGATGCTTCAAAAAACCAAAGTCATGAAAAGAGGAGGGGCTTTTGAGTAAAAGAGACTAATATTTAGGGGTGAAGGGTCATACCTACAACTTCCTCTCAGATGCTGTAGAAATAATTATGTACAGATATGAAAGTGGTAGAAATAAAATAAATAAGGCAAAACGTTACCAAGGATGGGTGACAATTTATTTGTTAAAAACTCCCATGTAAAAAAATTGTAAAAGAAATTTCCAAGAGGATACTCTACTTTTTGCTATCCTATTATTAATTTCCAATTTATCTAGAGTTTTGGACAAAATATGTGGATTACAGGCTCTTCTTAACATCTTTATGCACATTAAAACACTGGGCATCTTTCAAGAACTGTTTGCTGCAACTTAAGAGATGAGCTCTAAAAGAATATCCTCCCATATTCCTTTCTTTCTGCAAAGTTTTATCCTGAAAGATGTATCTAAAATTCTAAAATGGATGTATGGATATTGGGGCATTTCTAAATTAACTACACCTGTAGGGTCTTACTCAAAATTTCACTAGCAGTTACAAAAATAATAATAAAATAATTATTGAGCATAGGCTTTTACAAGTATGTAGGTTCTGTTATCTCCATTTTAAAACAATGCCTACAGGTGGTATGTATGGTGCCTAATGTCAGGTACATTGTTAGGTAGTGGAATGACATGCGTGCCAAAGCTAAAGGTTTCCCACCTTTTTCTTAATTGGTTTCAATTTTGAATATTCTGATAGCATATAAACAAGAATGACAGATGAAGACTTTCTTATGTTTTCCTGATTATGTATTCTTTAACATAAGAAAGGTGAGTATATTTTCTTTCTTTCTTTTTTTTAATAATTCAATTTTATTGAGATGTATTCACATACCATACAGGGTGAGTATATTTTCTAATGACCTACCAACATTCCTTACATTTAAAAGCTTCTTACCATATGAACTCTCTGCTGAACAATGTTTGAGCCATGCAAAAAGGATCTCCCACATAACTTAAATTATTAGGGTTTCACACCTGTATGGTTTCTCTGATGTGCTTTCAGGGCTGAACTATAGCTAAAGACCTTCCCACATTTTTTACATTTAAAGGGTTTCTCACCAGTGTGTATCCTCTGATGTTCAGTAAGGAATGAATTAAGTCTAAAGGCCTTCCCACATTCCTTACATTCAAAGGGTTTCTCACCAGTATGAATACTCTGATGTCCAATAAGCTGTCCATACACAGTAAAGGCTTTCCCACATTTGTTACATTCATAGGGTTTCTCCCCTGTATGAATTCTTTGATGTTGAATAAGGTATGAGCCAGAACTAAAGGCCTTGCCACACTCCTTACACTCATAGGGTTTCTCACCAGTATGAATTCTTCCATGTTGGACAAGATATGAGGCACGACTAAAAGTTTTCCCACATTCCTTACATTCATAGGGTTTCACATCAATATGAATTTTCTGATGTTGTGTGAGATGTACATGCACTCTAAAGGCCTTTCCACATTCTTTACATTCATAGGGTTTCTCACCTGTGTGAACCCTCTGATGAACAGTAAGTTGATGGCGACTAATAAAGGCCTTACCACACTCCTTACATTCATAGGGTTTCTCACCAGTATGAATTCTCTGATGCTGAACAAGGTATGAGCCAGTACTAAAGGCCTTCCCACATTCCTTACACTCATAGGGTTTCTCACCAGTATGAAGTCGCTCATGTTGAACAAGATATGAGGCACGACTAAAGGCTTTCCCACATTCCTTACATTCATAGGGCTTTACTCCTGCATGAATTCTCTGATGTGCACTAAGAAATGAACTAAGTCTAAAAGCCTTTCCACATTCTTTACATTCAAAGGGTTTCTCACCAGTATGAATACTCTGATGCCGAGTAAGTTGTCCATATACAGTAAAAGCTTTCCCACATTCCTTACATTCATAGGGTTTCTCGCCAGTATGAATTCTTTGATGTTTAACAAGGGGAGAGCTTGTACTAAAGGCCTTCCCACATTCTTTACATTCATAGGGTTTCTCACCGGTATGAATTCTCTGATGTTGAACAAGGTATGAGGAGGTACTAAAGGCCTTCCCACATTCCTTACATAGGAAAGGTTTTTTACCAGTATGAATATTCTGATGCCGAAGAAGTTTTCCATACACTATAAAAGCTTTCCCACATTCCTTACATTCATAGGGTTTCTCACCATTATGGATTCTTTGATGTTGAACAAGGTATGAGTTACTACAAAAAGCTTTTCCACATTCCCAACATTCATAAGGTTTCTTACCAATATGAATACTCTTATGTACAGTAAATTGATGGCTACTGCTAAAGGCCTTTCCACATTCCTTACATTTATAAGGTTTCTCACCAGTATGAATTCTCCCATGTTTAACAAAGGCTGAGCCCCTCATAAAAGCCTTCTCACAATCCTTACATTCATAGGGCTTCTCACCAACATGAAATCTCTGGTGTATAGTAAGTTGATGTCCATTACTAAAGTTCTTCCCACATTCTTTACATTTGTAGAGGTTTCCACTAGTACATATTCTCTCATGTTGAACATGCTTTGAGCCTTGACTAAAAGTCTTCCCAATTTCCTGATATTCACGTGGTTTCTCTTTGTTAAGAATTCCCTCATGTAGAGCAAAAGATGTAAATTTTTCATAAGTGGGCATTTCTTGATGGCTGATTAGCTCATCCTTCAACTGCAAATCTGAAGAACACACACAAAAAACTTTTTTTCTATATCCAAAAAAATAAGACTTCTATGGAAGTAAAGTAACAAATAGAAAATAACAATATTAGAAATAAATAGCTTAGATAATTATAAAATAATTACAAAATTCAAAAAAGGTCAAGGAGGAATGCAGAAATTAATGAGAGTTTATGTAAAATACTAAGGTTGGTGATTAGTGAAACGTGTTATTTTTGATATTTAGGTGTGGCTCAGAATTTCTGAAGAGCTTATTAAAAAAACTGATATTCATTTACAATCCTAGATCACCAGGGGAAGTTCTGTGGCATTAATATTTTTAACATTTCTATGAAAAGTTTCTGATTCAGAAGAAACTTTTGGAATCCATACTTCATTGTTTTCTCCTATGGTTTTTCTTTGTAATTAGAATAAAATCCACATATCTTTCTATGGATAACAGGGCCTCATAACAAACAGCTCCCTTTCTCCCTAATTATTTCACTCTTCCCTCTTGGTACATGGAATCTGTCACAATTTTTTCTCATCTTTTATGCAGGTGTCATCATCTCCTAAAGTCTTTTGGCAACTGTCCTTTGGAAACTGGATCTTTCTCACACTATCCATTTATGTTAAAAGGCCACTTTATCAGGGATATTTAATTGCTGACCTTGACTAAGCATGTCCATGTCCTTTATTTTTTGTTCTAACACTTCATTCCTTGCCTTCCTTCCTGTTTTCAATTATGTAATTATTCATTTTCTCTTTTGTAATGGTTTTCATTTCCCCCAAACCTCCCTGTGGCACACAGAATTTTGACCTCCATGACATTTGCACCCTCATCTTGCCCATGAATATGTTGCATCAAATGGCAAAAGGGATTTTGAAGATATAATTAAGGTTACTAATCAGTTGATTTAAGATAGGGAGATGATCCTGGGTTATCTGGGTAGGCCTAATGTAATCACAAGAGCCCTTAAAAGCAGTTTGCTACTGGCTGAGGGCAGAAGGTGAAGTCAGAGAGATTCAAAGCATGAGAAGGATAAGACTTGCTGGTTGCTGGCTTAAAGAATGAGGGAGCCAAATGTAAAATGCGAGAAAGAAAAGAATTCTGAGAATAACTAGTAGGCTTGGAAGAGGACTCCAAGTACCAGAGAACCACAGCCTTGGCTGGTACCTTGATTTACCTATGTCATGCTGGACTTCTGAGCTACGTGAAAATAAATGAGCATAATTTTAAGCTACTAAATTTCTGGTAATCCAAAAGCAACAGACAATTAATACACTCCTTAAGAGCAGACCTAATCTGTTTCTTCCAGCACTGAATAATAACCCTTTAGCATATGGTAGGAGATAATTGATTACAGAAAAAATAAATCCCTGGACAAAAGAAAGTAATTTAGGATATCATTAAAAGACAGTATTACTAGATAATTCACTGATAATCCATTCATATGGAATCCTTGAAATAGAAAAATTTCTGGAATGAGGTAGAGCTTACATTATATTTCTATTGGACAACATGGTTCTAGACTCTAACGGTGATAGCAGAGCTAATGTATATCACAAGGACATTCTAGAGGAATTTGAAGCTGATGGTACATTAAAGGAACCATAGCAACAAAACTCAAAACCAGTCAATTCATGACTATACTGACTAAAACCCTACACTAAAGGCCCTGAAGAAACGTACCCATTTACAGGCATAAATACTAATTATCTCAGTCTCTACCATCCAGCACATGAAGTATAGAATTCAGTAAAAAAATTTACAAAACATACAAAAAAGAAACCCACTGTCAAGAAAGAAAGCAGTCAACAGAATAAGACTCTGAGATGATCTAGATATTGAAGTAATCAGAGAAATTAAAATAACTATGATTAACATGTTAGAAGTGCTGGAAAATGTGCATGAATAGGTAGAGATTAAACAGAAAGATGAGAACTATAAGAAAAAATCATTAAATTTCTAGAAATAAAAAAACAATAACATGGTGTCAAATAAGAATATCTTCAATGGTCTGATCAGCAGATTTGAGAAAACTGATGGTTAGTCTTTTGTGTCAACTTGGCTAGACCACAGTACCCAGTTATTTAATAAAACACTAATCTAGGTGTTGCTGTGAAGATATTTCATAGATGTGGTTAACATTGAGAATCAGCTGACTTTAAGTAAAGGAGATTACCCTTTGTTCTAGTTAGCTAATGCTGCCAGAATGCAAAACACCAGAGATGGACTGGCTTTTATAAAAGGGGGTTTATTTGGTTACACAGTTACAGTCTTAAGGCCATAAAGTGTCCAAGGTAACACATCAGCAATCAAGTACCTTCACTGGAGGATGGCCAATGGTGTCCAGAAAACCTCTGTTAGCTGGGAAGGTGTGTGGCTGGCATCTGCTCCAAAGTTCTGGGTTCAAAATGGCTTTCTCCCAGGACGTTCCTCTCTAGGCTGCAGTTCCTCAAAAATGTCACTCTTAGTTGCTCTTGGGGTGTTTGTCCACTCTTAGCTTCTCTGGAGCAAAAGTCTGCTTTCAACAGCCATCTTCAAACTGTCTCTCATCTGCAGCTACTCTCTCAGCTTTTGTGCATTCTTCAAAGTGTCCCTCTTGGCTGTAGCAAGCCTGCTCCGTCTGTCTGAGCTTACATAGTGCTCCAGTAAACCAATCAAGGCCCATGCTGAATGGGCAGGGCCACACCTCCATGGAAATTATCCAACCAGAGTTATCACCCACAGCTGGGTGGGGCACATTTCCATGGAAACAACCTAATCCAAACGTTCCAACTTAATCCCCACAAACATGTCTGCCCCCACAAGACTGCATCAAAGAATATGGCTTTTTCTGGGGGACATAATACAAAACGGTACACCTTTGATAATGTGAGTAGGTCTCACCCTACTTGTGAACTGTGGTATATTTACCCAATCAGTTGAAAGAAATAAAAGGTTTCCCAGAGAAGAAGAAATTCTGCCTCAAGACTGCAACATAAAATCCTACTTGAGCTTCCAGCCTGCCAACTTGGCTTATGGGTTTCAGACTCAATACTGAATCATCAACTCCTGCTTAAGTTTCCTAAGTGTATCCTACAGAGTTCACACTTGCCAGCACCCACAATCACATGAGCCATCCAATCAATCAATCAATCAATCAATATCTCAATGTCCTATTGGTTATTTCTCTGGAGAACTTGATTAAAAAAACAAGGAAAGAATTTATAAACTTAAATATAAACTAATGGAAATTACCCAAAGTGAAACAAAAAGAGAGGGAAAACCATAAAAAATAAACATAATAGAGCATACAAAAGCTTTGGGAAATACCAAATATTCTAACATAGATGTAATTAGAATCCCAGAAGGAGAAGAAAGAAAGGGCAGAAGAAACATATGAGAAGAAGATAACTGAGAATTTTCTAAAAGTAATAAAAGCCATCAAACCACAGATCCATGAGCCTCAGAGAACCCACTCAGGAGAATACAAAAAGCACATGCACACACATCATATTCAAATTGCTATAAAAGGAAGATAAAGATAAACTCTTAAAGACAGTTGGAGAAAAAATACACATAAGAGCAAAGACAGGAATTACAGTAAACTTCTCATCAGAAAGTATCCAAGCCAAAAGACATTGGGATGACATCATTAAAGGGCAGAATAAAAAATACCATCAGCCAGAAAACTCTGCCTAATGGAAATAACTTTCAAAAATTAAGGAGACATTTAGCTTTAGTATGTTGCCTTTTGTTACAATTAATGGAAGCATATAAAAATGTTACTGTTAACTATAGACTACAGTTTGCATTGATTATATTTTTTTCCCAGTACCTTCCCATTTTCAACAACTTGCAAAGTTGATATTCATTTGTTCTCCCACATGTAAAAACATTTTCATATTTGTACATTTAATTAACATCACTGACAACTCTAGATTTCACTAAGTTATTCAGTCCCAGTCTTTATCTTCTATCTTTCCTTCTGGTGTCCTACATGCCCCTAGCCTTCCTCTTTCAACTTTACTCACAGTTATCTTTGTTCAGTGTACTTACAATATTGTGCCAATATCACACAATATTGTGCTATCCATTTCTAGATCCATACAATCAATCCTGTTGAACATTCTATACTCCTTCAGCATCAAATGCCCAAATCTCTATCCTCTTTTTATCTCCTGATTGCCTGTGTTCCCAGCTTTAACTCTCAAAGTTTGCTCATTAATGTTAGTTCATATTAGAGAGACTATACAGTATTTGTCCTTTTGTTTCTGGCTAATTTCATTCAGCATAACACTAAATGTCTATAAGAGGGGGATATAAGGGAGGGGTATAGGATTCTTGGCAGTGGTGGTGGTGTTGTCTGACATTTTTATTTTCTTTTTTATCTTTTTTTATTAATCTTATTTTAATTTCTTTGAATGTGTTCAAGGGCTGATTTTGGTGATGAATGCACAACAATATGATGATATTCTTAACAATTGATTGTACCCTGTGGATGATTGTATGATATGTGAATATATCTCTATAAAATTGCAGGGGAAAAAGTAAACACAGGGATATAAGTTCTGGAGAAAACATGAAGAGAGGGATGTACTTATTCACTGTTGGTGGGGAAATAGAATGGTGCAGCCCATCTGGACGGCAGTGTGGTGGTTCCACAGGAAGCTAAGTATGTGGTTGCCATAAAGTCCTGCAACCTCATTATTGGATATATACTTGGAAGAACTGAGAGCGGGGATAGGAATGGACATTTGCATACTGGTGTTTATGACAGCAGTATTAACAATTTGCAATGGATGGAGGTGGCCTAAGGGTATATCGACTGATGAACAGAATGGTGAACTGTGGTGTATGCATTCAATAGAACACTGAGTGGCTGCAAGAAGGAATGATGTTGAGAGGCATGCAACTAAGTGAATTGGCCTTGAGGAAACCATTTTGAGTGAAATAAGCCAGAAACAAAGACAAACATTATAACACCTCATGAATACGGACTAACTATAATCTGCAAACTCGGAGAATTCAATCTTAGAGCACACGCTATCAGGGGAAGGCTTATTATAAAGGTCCCTAGATTGTAAGCTCTTACAGCAGTCACATCTATTTCTGAGTTGTAACGGTTATCTCTAAACTCTAAGATGCTGAGCTCTTTGTGTATATCCTGGTCGGTCCCTGGAACTTCAAATATCTGTATGACACTTGAGACTCAGAGCTAGATTTCTGCAGCTCTGAATGTCAGTATTACCCCATACAACAACTGTTTAAAAAGCTGAAAAAGAGTTCAGACTTCAATTAGAGAAATGAATGAAGCAGATCTGTTTAGGCAAATCAGACTAAAGGGTAAGGACGATAATTGACTGTGCTTCAAAACTTCAACTTCTGTGTGACACCAAAGGAAGAGATGTTATTTCAAAATCCACTTTAAATATAAATACAGAGATAGGTAAAAAGCAAGAGGATGATGGGAAAAAATATAACATGAACATGAATAAAAAGTAATCTGGAATGGCTAATATAAGAAAGACACCGAGCATTTAGAAAAAGAAAT
Source organism: Choloepus didactylus (assembly GCF_015220235.1). Classification (NCBI taxonomy): domain Eukaryota; kingdom Metazoa; phylum Chordata; class Mammalia; order Pilosa; family Megalonychidae; genus Choloepus; species Choloepus didactylus. The sequence goes on from NC_051333.1 coordinate 20,021,616, forward strand.
ATTGCCAGGGATAAAGAGGGGCATTGCATAATAATAAAAAGGTCTATTTACCATGAAGACATAACAATGCTAAATAATAAATGCTAAATTCTAGGCTCATCTCTGAGCTGGCCATGTGTAGATCTGATCCTAAAAAGAACAATAAAGGCTTTGAGAACAGAACTACTGGGTTGACTACTACCCAAGTCTCAGACTTGCAGGTAGGTAGTTTGAAATTGAACTAACATTGAACCAGAGCCCACAGAAGGCAGACCACAACTTTCAGCTTGAACATAAATGGGTTGACTGCTTGATAAAACAAAAATAATATCATGTTTCCTAGGATTTAAATAAGACCTTCATTATCATAATATTCAAAATGTCCATGACACAATCCAGAATACACGTACATACACATACACATCCCAGCCAACTCACTCTTTAAAAATTGGAATTATCAAGCTATAATTTATACACAGTGGAATTTGTCCTTTTTAGGAGTACATCTGAATTTTGACACATACAAAATTCAGTACACACATACATAAAAACTCAGGAAAATACCACTAACTTTGAAGGAAAAAGAAAATTAATAGGCACTAATCCTAAGATGTCTTTGTCTTAGTATGCCAGGGCTGTTATGACACATACCGCACAATGGACTGGTTTTTTTTTGTTTTTTTTTTTTGTTTTTTTTTTTTTTAATCATCATTTTATTGAGATATATTCACATACCACGCAGTCATACAAAACAAATTGTACTTTCGATTGTTTACAGTACCATTACATAGTTGTACATTCATCACCTAAATCAATCCGTGACACCTTCATTAGCACACACACAAAAATAACAAGAATAATAATTAGAGTGAAAAAGAGCAATTGAAGTAAAAAAGAACACTGGGTACCCCTGTCTGTTTGTTTCCTTCCCCTATTTTTCTACTCATCCATCCATAAACTAGACAAAGTGGAGTTTGGTCCTTATGGCTTTCCCAATCCCACTGTCACCCCTCATAAGCTACATTTTTATACAACTGTCTTCGAGATTCATGGGTTCTGGGTTGTAGTTTAATAGTTTCAGGTATCCACCACCAGCTACCCCAATTCTTTAGAACCTAAAAAAGGTTGTCTAAAGTGTGCGTAAGAGTGCCCACCAGAGTGACCTCTCGGCTCGTTTTGGAATCTCTCTGCCACTGAAGCTTATTTGATTTCCTTTCACATCCCCCTTTTGGTCAAGAAGATGTTCTCCATCCCACGATGCCGGGTCTACATTCCTCCCCGGGAGTCATATTCCACGTTGCCAGGGAGATTCACTTCCCTGGGTGTCTGATCCCACGTAGGGGGGAGGGCAGTGATTTCACCTTTCAAGTTGGCTTAGCCAGAGAGAGAGGGCCACATCTGAGCAACAAAGAGGCATTCAGGAGGAGACTCTTAGGCACAAATACAGGGAGGCCTAGCCTCTCCTTTGCAGCAACCGTCTTCCCAAGGGTAAAACTTATGGTAGAGGGCTCAACCCATCAAACCACCAGTCCCCTATGTCTGTGGTCATGTTAGCAACCATGGAGGTGGGGTAGGCGAATACCCCTGCATTCTCCACAGGCTCCTCAAGGGGGCACTACATCTTTTTTTTTTTTTTCCTTGTTTGTCTTTTTTCTTTTCTTTTCTTTTTTTTTTTTTAACTTTCCCTTCTTTTTTCAAATCAACTGTATGAAAAAAAAAGTTAAAAAGAAAACAAACATACAATAAAAGAACATTTCAAAGAGACCATAGCAAGGGAGTAAGAAAAAGACAACTAACCTAAGATAACTGCTTAACTTCCAACATGTTCCTACTTTACCCCAAGAAAGTTACATAATATAGCAACATTTCAGTGAACTTGTTCCTACTACATCCATCAGAAATTAACAGACCATAGTCATTTCTGGGCATCCCCAGAACGTTAAATAGCTTATCTGTTCTTCTTGGATTATTGTTCCCCCTTCCTTAATTGCTCTCTACTGCTAGTTCCCCTACATTCTACATTATAAACCATTTGTTTTACATTTTTCAAAGTTCACATTAGTGGTAGCATATAATATTTCTCTTTTTGTGCCTGGCTTATTTCGCTCAGCATTATGTCTTCAAGGTTCATCCATGTTGTCATATGTTTCACCAGATCGTTCCTTCTTACTGCCGCGTAGTATTCCATCGTGTGTATATACCACATTTTATTTATCCACTCATCTGTTGAAGGACATTTGGGTTGTTTCCATCTCTTGGCAATTGTGAATAGTGCTGCTATGAACACTGGCGTGCAGATATCTGTTCGTGTCACTGCTTTCCGATCTTCCGGGTATATACCGAGAAGTGCAATCGCTGGATTGAATGGTAGCTCTATATCTAGTTTTCTAAGGAACTGCCAGACTGACTTCCAGAGTGGCTGAACCATTATACAGTCCCACCAACAATGAATAAGAGTTCCAATTTCTCCACATCCCCTCCAGCATTTGTAGTTTCCTGTTTGTTTAATGGCAGCCATTCTAACCGGTGTTAGATGGTATCTCATTGTGGTCTTAATTTGCATCTCTCTAATAGCTAGTGAAGCTGAACATTTTTTCATGTGTTTCTTGGCCATTTGTATTTCCTCTTCAGAGAACTGTCTTTTCATATCTTTTGCCCATTTTATAATTGGGCTGTCTGTACTATTGTCATTGAGTTGTAGGATTTCTTTGTATATGCAAGATATCAGTCTTTTGTCAGATACATGGTTTCCAAAAATTTTTTCCCATTGAGTTGGCTGCCTCTTTACCTTTTTGAGAAATTCCTTTGAGGTGCAGAAACTTCTAAGCTTGAGGAGTTCCCATTTATCTATTTTCTCTTTTGTTGCTTGTGCTTTGGGTGTAAAGTCTAGGAAGTGGCCGCCTAATACAAGGTCTTGAAGATGTTTTCCTACATTATCTTCTAGGAGTTTTATGGTACTTTCTTTTATATTGAGATCTTTGGTCCATTTTGAGTTAATTTTTGTGTAGGGGGTGAGGTAGGGGTCCTCTTTCATTCTTTTGGATATGGATATCCAACTCTCCCAGCCCCATTTGTTGAAAAGACCATTATGGCTCAGTTCGGTGACTTTGGGGGCCTTATCAAAGATCAGTCGGCCATAGATCTGAGGGTCTATCTCTGAATTCTCAATTCGATTCCATTGATCTATATGTCTATCTTTGTGCCAGTACCATGCTGTTTTGGCAACTGTGGCTTTATAATAAGCTTCAAAGTCAGGGAGTGTAAGTCCTCCCACTTCGTTTTTCTTTTTTAGAGTGTCTTTAGCAATTCGAGGCATCTTCCCTTTCCAAATAAATTTGATAACTAGCTTTTCCAAGTCTGCAAAGTAGGTTGTTAGAATTTTGATTGGGATTGCATTGAATCTGTAGATGAGTTTGGGTAGAATTGACATCTTAATGACATTTAGCCTTCCTATCCATGAACATGGAATATTTTTCCATCTTTTAAGGTCCCCTTCTATTTCTTTTAGTAGAGTTATGTAGTTTTCTTTGTATAGGTCTTTTACATCTTTGGTTAAGTTTATTCCTAGGTACTTGATTTTTTTAGTTGCTATTGAAAATGGTATCTTTTTCTTGAGTGTCTCTTCAGTTTGTTCATTTCTAGCATATAGAAACATTACTGACTTATGTGCATTAATCTTGTATCCCGCTACTTTGCTAAATTTGTTTATTAGCTCTAGTAGGTGTATCGTTGATTTCTCAGGGTTTTCTAGATATAGATCATATCATCTGCAAACAATGACAGTTTTACTTCTTCTTTTCCAATTTGGATGCCTTTTATTTCTTTGTCTTGCCGGATTGCCCTGGCTAGCACTTCCAGCACAATGTTGAATAACAGTGGTGACAGCGGGCATCCTTGTCTTGTTCCTGATCTTAGAGGGAAGGCTTTCAGTCTCTCACCATTGAGTACTATGCTGGCTGTGGGTTTTTCATATATGCTCTTTATCATGTTGAGGAAGTTTCCTTCAATTCCTACCTTTTGAAGTGTTTTTATCAAAAAGGGATGTTGGATTTTGTCAAATGCTTTTTCAGCATCTATTGAGATGATCAATTGATTTTTCCCTTTCGAGTTTTTAATGTGTTGTAATACATTGATTGTTTTTCTTATGTTGAACCATCCTTGCATGCCTGGAATGAACCCCACTTGGTCATGGTGTATGATTTTTTTAATGTGTCTTTGGATTCGATTTGCAAGTATTTTGTTGAGGATTTTTGCATCTATATTCATTAGGGAGATTGGCCGGTAGTTTTCCTTTTTTATAGCATCTTTGCCTGGTTTTGGTATTAGATTGATGTTAGCTTCATAAAATGAGTTAGGTAGTGTTCCATTTTCTTCAATGTTTTGAAAGAGTTTGAGTAAGATTGGTGTCAGTTCTTTCTGGAAAGTTTGGTAGAATTCCCCTGTGAAGCCATCTGGCCCTGGGCATTTATTTGTGGGAAGCTTTTTGATGACTGATTGGATCTCTTTGCTTGTGATGGGTTGGTTGAGGTCTTCTATTTCTTCTCTGGTCAGTCTAGGTTGTTCATATGTTTCCAGGAAATTGTCCATTTCTTCTACATTATCCAGTTTGTTGCCATACAGTTGTTCATAATATCCTCTTATAATTTTTTTAATTTCTTCAGGATCTGCAGTTATGTCACCTTTTTCATTCATTATTTTGTTTATATGGGTCTTCTCTCTTTTTGATTTTGTCAGTCCAGCTAGGGGCTTGTCAATCTTGTTGATCTTCTCAAAGAACCAACTTTTGGTGATATTTATCCTTTCTATTGTTTTTTTGTTCTCTATGTCATTTATTTCTGCTTTAATCCTTGTTATTTCTTTTCTTGTACTTGGTTTAGGATTGGTTTGCTGTTCATTTTCTAGCTTCTTCAGTTGATCCATTAGTTCTTTGATTTTGGCTCTTTCTTCCTTTTTAATATATGCGTTTAGTGCTATAAATTTCCCCCTTAGCACTGCTTTTGCTGCATCCCATAGGTTTTGGTATGTTGTGTTCTCATTTTCATTCGTCTCTATATATTTAGCAATTTCTCTTGCTATTTCTTCTTTAACCCACTGATTGTTTAGGAGTGTGTTGTTTAACCTCCAGGTATTTGTGAATTTTCTAAGTCTCTGATGGTTATTGACTTCTAAATGTATTCCATTGTGGTCAGAGAATGTGCTTTGAATAATTTCAATCTTTTTAAATTTATTGAGGCTTGTTTTATGTCCCAGCATATGATCTATTCTGGAGAAAGTTCCGTGAGCACTAGAAAAGTATGTGTATCCTGGTGATTTGGGATGTAATGTCCTGTAGATGTCTGTTAAATCTAATTCATTTATCAGATTGTTTAGGTTTTCAATTTCCTTATTGGTCTTCTGTCTGGTTGATCTATCTATAGGAGAGAGTGATGTGTTGAAGTCTCCCACAATTATTGTGGAAACATCAATTGCTTCCTTTAGTTTTGCCAATGTTTCTCTCATGTATTTTGTGGCACCTTGATTGGGTGCATAGACATTTACGATTGTTATTTCTTCTTGCTGAATTGCCCCTTTTATTAGTATGTAGTGGCCTTCTTTGTCTCTCAAAACATCCCTGCATTTGAAGTCTATTTTATCTGAGATTAAAATTGCTACACCTGCTTTCTTTTGGCTGTAGCTTGCATGAAATATTTTTTTCCATCCTTTCACTTTCAGTTTCTTTGTGTCCCTGTGTCTAAGATGAGTCTCTTGTATGCAACATATTGATGGTTCATTTTTTTTGATCCATTCTGCGAATCTATATCTTTTAATTGGGGAGTTTAATCCATTTACATTCAACGTTAAAACCGTGAAGGCATTTCTTGAATCGGCCATCTTATCCTTTGGATTATGTTTGCCATATTTTTCCCTCTCTCTATTAATATCCTTTATTGTACCCATACCGAATCTCTTTAGTACTGAACCTTTCTCCAAGTCTCTCTGTCCTGTCTTTGTTTCTCTGTCTGTAGGGCTCCCTTTAGTATCTCCAGTAGGGCAGGTCTCTTGTTAGCAAATTCTCTCAGCATTTCTTTGTCTGTGAAAAATTTAAGCCTCCCTCAAATTTGAAGGAGAGCTTTGCTGGATAAAGTATTCTTGGCTGGAAATTCCTCTCACTCAGAATTTTAAATATATCGTGCCACTGCCTTCTCGCCCCCATGGTGGCTGCTGAGTAGTCACTACTTAGTCTTATGCTGTTTCCTTTGTATGTGGTGAATTGCTTTTCTCTTGCTGCTTTCAGAACTTGCTCCTTCTCTTCTATGTTTGACAGTGTGATCAGTATATGTCTCGGAGTGGGTTTTTTTGGATTTATTCTATTTGGAGTTCGCTGAGCATTTATGATTTGTGTATTTATGTTGTTTAGAAGATTTGGGAAGTTTTCCCCAACAATTTCTTTGAATACTCTTCCTAGACCTTTACCCTTTTCTTCCCCTTCTGGGACACCAATGAGTCTTATATTCGGACGTTTCATATTATCTATCATATCCCTGAGGTCCATTTCGAGTTTTTCAATTTTTTTCCCCATTCTTTCTTTTATGCTTTCATTTTCCATTCTGTCATCTTCCAGGTCACTGATTCGTTGTTCAACTTCCTCTAGTCTTGTACTATGAGTGTCCAGAATCTTTTTAATTTGGTCAACAGTTTCTTTAATTTCCATAAGATCATCCATTTTTTTATTTAGTCTTGCAATGTCTTCTTTATGCTCTTCTAGGGTCTTCTTGATTTCCTTCATATCCCGTACTATGGTCTCATTGTTCATCTTTAGTTCTTTGAGTAGCTGCTCTAGGTGTGTCTCTTCTGGTCTTTTGATTTGGGTGCTTGGGCTTGGGTTATCCATATCGTCTGGTTTTTTCATATGCTTTATAATTTTCTGTTGTTTTTGGCCTCGTGGCATTTGCTGAACTTGATAGGGTTCTTTTAGGGTTTGTAGACCAGTTGAAGTCCTTATCTCTAATTTATCAGATCTACAGCTTCGTGGAGTACACTTTCTCTAACTAACCAGCAGGTGGCGTCCACGAGCCACCTGTTCTCCACAAGCCAGATCTCCCCTGCTTAGCCTTTTTGGTGAGTGGGGGAGTGAGTCTTGTGGGGCCCAATTGGTGTACCAAGCTTGCGTGTGTAGTTGGTGTTGCCTGCCCTGTATGTGGGGCGTGTTTCTGGGCAGTCGGGGAGGGGGGGTGGCCCTAACAATCAAATCTCCCTGATGATCCTAGAGTTTTAAAGCTACTGCAATAGTCTAATCCTTCAGTTCAGTCCTGCCACAGTTTGTCTCTGCCACTGACCCACAAGTCTTTGGTATTGGCGTATGGCTCCTGAGACTTGCAAGTGGGCCTCTCTTCCAGGCTGTGCACCCCGGGTCCTCTGTTGAGGGATGACTGTGCTATGTCGCAGGTGAGTGCCGTCCCCCCAGGGCAGTTCTGGGCTGCTGGGCTGTGTTGGGAGGCTCCCAGTCTGCTCAAATGATGGCTGAATGGGGCTCTGTTAATTCACACTGCTCCCCCTTCCCAGCTCTGGGACATTCAGCTGAGGTTGCAGGGAAGGCTAATATCCACGCCCAGTTTTGTGGTGTGTGCCTGTTATTTGAAGCACTTCCGTCACACTGGGTTGTCTGGGGCAGCTCTGGGCTATGGGGCTGGCGATGGGCAGGAGTGTTTCCTGTCCACCAGGATGGTGGCTGTGAGCGGACACCCCCCTTTTCTTGGGAAGTTGTGTTATTTAGTGAATTTTCTCAGCCACTGGATTATTGCCTTTTGTCTCAGAGCTCTCTTAGTTCTGCTCTTGACTTGACGTGCCCAATTTTCAATTCTTTGAAGCTTTCTGTATTGAGCTTCTTAGAGTAATTGTTTTAGAAAAAGCAAAAAGGATTTAAAAAAAAAAAAAAAAAAAAAACGGCCCTCCTCAGAGATCTAATGGGTTATTGAAATGCTAATAGACAAAGCAACCAGGGCCATTAAGGAAAGGTGCACAGGGCAGAGAGATCAGCCTTGCTTCGGGATTTGCATATGCGCCTCAAGGCCTGATCTCCGCCCTTCCCCTTTCTGTGTTCACCAGAACTCCAAAAATCCTCTGCTTTTATTTTGGAGTTTTTCGTGTTGTTTTTTTTCTATGCCTGTCTCCTCTCTGCTGGGCTGGCTGCTCTCAGAGTCTCTGGTGTCTGGTCTCAGTCTATCTATGGTTGGAGTTTGAATCAGTAGAATGAGTTTCCGATAAGAGCAGCCACTGCAATTCTCCCTTCTCCTTCCTGGAGCTGACAGCCCCTCCTCCCCCGGGACTGAGCCTGGCAGGGAGGGGCGCGGGTCCCCTGGCCGCAAAAACTTACAGATTTCGCTGATCTCAGCAGTTCCACGTTTTCATGAGTGTTGTATGAAGTATGCCCAAAGACAGATTGCTCTGTGGTGTCCAGTCCACGCAGTTCCTGGCTTTTTACCTACTTTCCTGGAGGAGTAACTAAAACATACAGCTCACCAGTCTGCCATCTTGCCCCGCCTCCTGGACTGGTTTTAACAACAGGAATTTCTCATGGTTTTGAAGTCTAGAAGTCCAACATGAAAGTACTGGCAGAGCTTGCCTTCACCTGGCAATCCCTTATCACATGATTTCTCTCTCTTTATGCCTGCTCCTCTGATCTCCACTAGTTTCTGGCTTCTACTTTTGTTTCCAATTTCCTTTGCTTATAAGGGATTCAGCCATATTGGATTAAGGCCTACCCTCATTCAGTTTGGCTACACTTTAATAATAGCATCTTCAAGTTTTACAAGTGGGTTCACACCCAAAGGAATGTGGATTAGGACTTGAACATATCTTTTATGGAGCACATGATTCAATCTCCAATATTCCCTCTCCTAGGTATTTACCTAAAAAATGAAAATGTATGTCCACACAAAGGCACAAATAGTGCCTTTATTTATAATTGCCAAATTTGGAAAAAACCCAGGTATCTATCTGGTGAATAAACTAATTATGGTCTATCCATATAAGGGAATACTACTCAATAATAAAAACAAATGAAACCAATATATACAATAATATGATGGATCCCATATACATTATGTTAAGTAAAAGCCAGACTTAAAAGGCTTTGTTTTGTACAATTTATACGTCATTCTATAACAGGCAACGCTGTAGGGGTAAAAACCAGATCAGTTGATGCCAGTGGCTGGATATTTGGGGAGAGGTTGACTACAAAGGGACATGAGAGAAGTTTTTGAGATGATGGAAGTATTCTATATATTTATTGGGCTGATGGTTACATGACTTTATGCATTTGTCAAAATTCAGATGTACTCCTAAAAAGGACAAATTCCACTGTATGTAAATTATAGCTTGATAATTCTGATTTTTAAAATGTTACATGGCTGGGACTTTGTAGAAAAAGTCAATTTTATGAAAGACATACAAGGTAGGAGAACTATTGCATACTAAAGGATATTAGAGACACGAAAACTAAATCTGTAATGCTCCTTGATTAGACACTGATTTTAAAAAAACCTAAAAATAATTGCTGGAACAACTTGGGAATTTTGTATATAGGCAGTATATTTGATAATATTCATGTGTTGATGTGCAACTTCTTGGGTGATGGGGCAAAGGGTAACAATTTCCCCTGCTGCATGAAAATCTGAATTTAGGTCAACTCTTTTGCTGTGTTTCCCAGGACTGTGACAAAATAGTGTGAGTGTATTATCTTACTAATCAATATTTTTAATGATACAAATGACCACTGATGTATAACAAGTTTTATATGGATGGAAAGAAAACATAAACCCTGGATGGGAACTCCAAATTCTGAGCTTTCCTAAATGTACTATCTCTTTTAAGCCACAGATCTCTTGTGGTGACTCTGGAAGCAATAACTGGATTTGGTATCAAGAGGTATTAAATTCTGTGTAACATGAGACAGGAAAACTCCCAAACTTGACGTGTACTTTGTATCCCTGCACCTTACCTTTTTTTCTTTTCAATTTTCTTGTGGTAACATATTTACAACTCAAAATTTCTCATTTTAATCACTTTCAATTGTACAATTCAGTGATATTACATTCACAATATCATGAGACTGACACCACTAGCCATTTTCAAAACTTCATTCCCTCATACAGAAACTCTGTACTCACTAAGCAATAGCTCCCCATTCCCCCCCCCCCTTATGCCCATGGTAACTGTAATCTGTTGTCTGTCCCTATGTGTTTGCTTGTTCTAGGTATTTCATAAAAGTGAAGTCATATAATATTTGTCTTCATTATTTCACCCAATATGATTTCAAGGTTCATTCAAGTTGTAGCATGTATCAGGACACCATTCCTTTTTATGGCTGAAGAATATTCCATCATATGTATATACCAAGTTTATCCATTCATCTGTTGATGGACACTTGGGTTGCTTCTATCTTTTGTGAACAATGCTGCTGTGAACCCTGGTGACCAGCAACCATTTGAGTTCCTGTTTTCAACTCTTTGGGGGTATATACCTAGACTGGGTCATATGGTAATTGTATGTTTAACTTATTGAGGAAATGCCAAACTATTTTCCACAGAAGCTGCACCATTTTAGATCCCCATCAACAATGCATGAGGGTTATTTCTCTGCAACTTCACCAACACTTAGTTTTCCATTTTTTAAAGTAGGAGATCATCTTCAGGACCTTGTATTTGGCATGTATAGTAATAAACCTGATTTTTGTGCACTGATACATCCTGCCACTTTGCTGAATTCATGTATTAGCACTAGTAACCTTCCTATGGATTTTTGGGATTTTCTGTATACAGGGTAATGTTATCTGCAAATAGAGACAGTTTTATTTCTTCCTGTCCAAGTTAGATGCCTTATATTTCTTTCTTTTCTCTTTTTTTTTCCTAAATGGTCTGGCTAGACCTTCCAGTACAATCCTGAATAGCCGAAGTAAAAGCAGGCATCCTTGTCTTGTTCCTGATCTTAGGGGGGATACTTTCAGTCTTTCATCATTGAGTATGATGTTAACAGTGAGTTTTACATCTATGCCCTTTAACAGGTTGAGGAACTTTCATTCTCCTCCTAGATTTCTGAGTGTTTTTATCACAAAAGTTTGCTGGGTTTTGTCAAATGCATTTTCTGCACCAACTGAGAGGATCATGTGATTTATTTCCATAAATAAAAATTTTCACATTCTATTAACATGATGTGTTTCACTGATTGATTTTCTTATGGTGAAATAGCCTTACGTTTCTGGGATAAATCCCAGTTGGTCCTGGGTATAATCCTTCCTATGTGCTATTGGATTGGATTTTTTGTGCTGGTATTTTTTTGAGGATTTTGACATTTATATTCATAAGGGATACTGATCTGTAATTCTCTTTCTTTGTGATGTCTTCATTTGCTTTTGGGATTAGGGTAAGGCTGGTCTCATGGAATGAGTTAGAGAGTGTTCCTCCTCAATTTTTTGGAGGAGTTTAAGAAGGATTGGTGTTAATTCTTGGAATGTTTGATAAAATTCAACAGTGAAGCTATCTAATCTTAGACTTTTCTTTGTTGGGAGGTTTTTGATTACTGATTTACTTGTTATTGGTCATTTCAAATTTTCTATTTTTTCTTGAATCAAGTTTAGGAAATTTGTGTTTCTAGGAATTTGTTCTTTTAGATTACCCCATTTTGGGTGCACAATTGCTTATAGAATACTATTTTAATCTTTTTTATTTCTGTAAGTAATGTTTCTACTTTTATTTCTGATCTTAGTTATTTGCATCCCCTCTTTTTCACAGTCTAGCTCTAGTTTGTTGATTTTATTGATCTTTTAACAGAAGCAACTTTTGGCTTCATTGATTCTCTCTATTGTGTTTTATTATTTATTTTATTTATCTCCACTCTTGTCTTTCTAGTTTCTACAGGTGAAGGACTGATTTGAGATCTGTCTTCTTTCATAATGTAAGCAGTTACAGCTATATTTTTCCCTTGAGCAATACCTTTGCTGCATCCCATAAGTTCTGGTATGTTGTGTTTTTTGTCTTCATACAACTGTACGAGCTTTCTGACTTACCATTATGATTTGTCTTTTTGATCCGTTAGTTGTTTGACTGTTGCTTAATTTCTACATATTTGTGAAATTTCTGGTTTTCCAGAAATCTTCCCCTTTATGTTGTCCTTGTCACAAATTACCTCTTTGTTCATTGTATACCCAAAAGCACATATTTATAATTAACTTCTATGAATTTGTGTTTTAGATACTTTAAGAAGGAAAAAGTGAAGTTATAATCCAAAAATACAATACTACTACCATTTATATTTGCCCTTAACTGGAGATCTTTATTATCTCCTTATATACCTTTGAGCTATTACCTAGTGTCATTTTCTTTTAACCTGAAGAATTCCCTTTTGCATTTTTTATAGAGCAGATCTGATGAAGATGAACTCCTTCAGCTTTTGTTTACCTGGGAATGTCTTAATCTGTTCCTTATTTTTGAAGGGTAGTTTTGCCAGATAGAGAGTTCTTGGTTGACAATTTTTTTTTCAACACTTTAAGAATGCCATCCAACTATCTTCTCACCGCCATGGTTGCCGATAAGAAATTGGCACTCAATCTTACTGATGCTTCCTTGTACAAGACATGTTGCTTCATTCTTGTTGCTTTCAGTATTCTTTGTCTTTGGCATTTACTAGTTTGACTGTAATGTGTTCTGTTACAGATCTCTGCGTTTATCCTATTTGGATTTGATTGAGCTTCCTAGATGCTCATAGTCATGTCTTTGTTAAATTTGGGAAGTTTTCAGCCATTATTTCTTCAAATATCCTTCATCCTCTTTCTCTCTTCTCCTCCTGGGAATCCCATCATACATATATTGGTATGTTCAATGGTGTACCACAGGTCTTCTTTGCTTTGTTCAAACAATAAGAAGGAAAAAAATAGCAAATCCTGGGTAAAAGAGAGAATGTGATTTCCAGAGTCAACATGTTAAAATACTCAAATGTCCACATTCAGCAACAAATTACTTTTTTATTACTTACTGTTCTCCAGCCTGGATAATCTCAATGGTCCTATTCTGCTCGCTCCAAGCTGCTGTTTCACCCTTCTAGGGAATTTTTAATTTCGGTTTCTGGACTTTTCACTCACTATTTCTGTTTGGTTCCTTAATTTGTATCCCTTTATTGAAATTCTCATTTTGTTCATATATTGTTTTCCTGATTTTGTTTAGTTCTTTATCTGTGTTTTCCTTTAGCTCTCTGAGCATATCTAAGACATTTTTTAACAAGTCTTTGTTTAGTATATCCAATGTCTGGTCTTTCTCATTGATGGTTTCTATCACTTTTTCCTTCGAATGGGCCATCTCTTCTTGACTCTTTGCATGTGTCTTGTAATTTGTTGTTGAAATCTGGACATTTAAGTATTTTAACATGTTAACTCTGGAAATCACATTCCCTCCTTTACCCAGGATTTGCTATTTTTTTCCTTCTTATTGTTTGAAGTTACCGTAGTCTATTTGTTTTGTGATTTTTCTCAATGATTAATGCAAAAATTGTATCCTTTGACATATAATTACTGAAGTCTCTGTTTCTTAAGCTTTTATTCAGCTAGTGTTATCACAGAGATTACTTTGAAAACAAGGAACTAACAAATAAACTAAAGGAAACACCTTTCCCATTCTTTGTAGATTGAATCTATGCTGGTGTTTTCCTTCAGCACTTAGCCAGTATCCCAGGTGGTCTAAAGAAGAACTGAAGGGAAAGAATAGGTCCTTGTCAATCTTTTCTGAGCATTTGTCCTGTCATGGGCACATATGTGTGGCCTTATCAATTATCTCATGTACACAGATATTCAGTAGTTGCCCAAGTTCTCTTAGGAAAATTATAGCCTTTCCTCCCAGGTCCTAGCATATATTTTAACTTGTAGTTCTTTGCCCCAGGTAGGTGAAATTTAATTTCTTTCTTAAGGTGTTTTAGTGGCATTGCCAGCCACTTCCATGTCTAGAACAAGTTCTGGGATCAGTAAAACAAAGGTGAGTGTCCTAGATCAGTCCTTCAGGCTGCCACTCTAAGGACCACTACAGACATACATGTACCCCAATACGTACATAAGTGTTACCTTGCTATTTCTGGAATCTGAGACCAGAGCCCTCATAAGAGCATGGGCTAAGTACCACACCAAGCTCTGGATGGGATAAGGGAAGAGCCAGTAAATGTGACATGAAGTTTTCCGGTTTTTGAAGAAAACTGAATCTCCTTGGTTTAGTGCCTGTCCAATTATTGCAACTCTTTATTTCTAGAGCTCTGAGAAATTTGGTTCTGCCTGTTTCTACTGCTTTCTCAATGTTGCTGCAGGGTCATGGGAATTTCTCACTCCACCATCTCACTAATGTCACTCTGCATTAACTTTTGGATGCTATGTGTGTTGTCCTGTGCATGAACCACTGCAAAGTTTCCCACTGAGAGACACATTTGATACTACCCTTCTGGCAAGCTGGGGTTCCTCTTGTATTATGTTCTAAACAAACTGGGGCCAAGAGTAGCTATGGTAGATTGAGTTACATACCCCAGAAAAAAAACATGTTCTTCATCTTAATCCCATTCCCGTGATGGTGAACCCATTGTAAATTGGACCTTTTGAAGGTTTTCAGTTCAGGTGAGGTCAAAAGAAGCAGGGTGGGGGTCTTGATGTGGATTACTAGAGGCCTTATAAAGAGATCCTGAAAATTCCAGGAAGATGACAGAATAGGACAGGCAGAGCTAATTTCTCCACCATGGAATAACTAGAGAAAAGGCAGCAAATGACCAGAACAGCAGTTCCAGAGTATGAGAGGCCAGAGAAGGATTTCTGTGTTATATAGGGAGGACCTGGATGAAAAATCAGAGAAATTATGACTGAAAGGATGGGTTGAGTTTGCATAATCATGACCTCCTCTGGGCTGGCTGCCACGTGCCGCCTGAAGTGGGTGAGGAAGGAACTGCATACTTTCACATTCCCATCTCCACAACCAGCTTGGGAGATCACCTTTCTCAGTCCCACAGCTGGGAGCTCCTGTGTTGGGGGCCCTCCCCTCAAGAGGAGAGGGGATGCAGAACACAGCTGATCCAACAATTAGCAAGCAAAAGAGACATTCTGAATTCCCTGCCTGTACTCTTTTTCCACAGAGGCTGGCAGCACTCAGGGGCTGCACAGGTGGAGAGGCAGGGACAAGGAAGAGAGCCACACTGAAGCACCGAGAGCTCTTCCCCCACACCAGAGACCTGTGTGTGCACAGTGGGCAGGGATTTTGCAGGCCAATCAATAGCAGGGCACTTCTGAGTTAGCTGAGGGTTGGGGAAGGTGAAAATCTCAGTCCCATAGCCTGAGGTTATTCCTCTTGGAAAGCTGAAAATCATCAGATCCATCATGCCTTCAAGCAAATTCTTTGCTGAGGTGCAGAGCCCCACCCCATCCCCGGGACTGGTGGTCTCCAGCACGCATGGAGACCTGTTGCATTGACTGGATTGTCACTTGGCTTAGAACCTTCCCAGTGGGCTACCACAGTTAGGGAAAAGTGAGCCGGAAGGGAAGAGGTGGCCCAACAGCCATCTTCTGGGAAGACAGTGCACTCTGGCAAACTGCTGTTCTGCCAAATCTACAGATGTCCAAATAGACTTGCCTCTCCCGTGGGAGGCCTTAGCCTTGGTCTGGCTGGGAATTACTGTTAAACCAAGTGCCAAAGGAGGCCTTCAATGCAAACCCAAGCAACTATAAAATCTTACATGAGCGAGGAAAAGCAACATTCAAAATCACCTTATCAAGATAATCAAATGCCAAGAAATCAGCAGAAAACCACAAAGCAAATGAAGATGCAAGAAGATATGGCCAAGCCAAATGAACATATTAAAGATCCAGAGGAACACAGAATTTGGAACAACTAATGAAATAAGTACATACAAATCTCAAAAGTAACATCAGTGGATTGGCTAAAGACATAAGGGATATCAAGAGACCACTAGAAGAGCATAAAAAGAATATGAAAGAGTAAATAGAAAATAGTAAATAGAAAATAGCAGACCGTATGGAAATGAAAGATACTGTAGATCAAATTAACAATATACTACAGACACACAACAGATACGAAGAGGCAGAAAAAAGAATAAGTGAAATAGAGGAGAAAGCAATTGAAAGTGAATGCACAAAAGAACAAATGGTGAAAAAGATGGGAAAATCTGAATTGGATCACAGGGAAAATATGGACAACACGAAGCCCATAAACATAAGAATCATAGTGTTCCAGAACAGAAGAGAAGAGTAAAGGGCTAGGAAGAGTATTTGAAGACACAGTTGAGGAAAATGTCCCAAACCTTATAAAAGACATCAACATGCAAATCAAAGAAGTCCGACAAACTCCAAATAGAATAAATCCAAATAGATCCACTTCAAGACACATACTAATCAGATTGTGAAATGCTGAAGAGAAGTAGAAAGTCTTCAAAGCAGCAAGAGAAAAGCAATTCACCACATATAAGGGAAACCACAAAAGACCAAGTACTGACGAAGTACTGATGGACACAATGGAGGCAAGAAGGCAGTGGGATAACATATTTAAGATTCTGCAAGAGAAAAATTGCCAGCCAAGAATTCTTATCCTGCCAAACAGCCCTTCAAAAGTGAGAAAGAGTTAAAAAATTTCACAAACAAACAAATGCTGAGAGAATCTGTTAACAAGAGACATGCCCTGCAAGAAATACTAATGGGAGTTCTGTTGGCTGAAAAAAAAAAAAAAAAAAAAAGACAGGAGAGAGAGGTCTGGAGAAGGACGCAGAATTGAAGAGTATAAGTAAGGTAACTTAAAGGATAAAAAGAGAGAGGGGAAAAATAGATCTGACAAATAAAAGGCAAAGGATAAGACGGTTGGATCAAGAACTGCCTTAACAGTAATCACTTTGAATGTGAATGAAATAAACTCCCCAATTAAAAGATGCAGATTGGCAGAATGGATTAAAAAGTATGCTCTATCTATATGCTGTTTACAAGACACTCATCTTAGACCCAAGGATACAAATAGATTGAAAGTGAAAGAAGGGAAAAAAAATTCCATGTAAGCTATAATCAAAAGAAAACTATACTAATAGCACACAAAATAGACTTTAAATGCAAAGATGTCATATGAGACAATGAAGGATACTATATATCAATAAAAGGGACAATTCACAAAGAAGAAATAACATTCATAAATGTTTATGCACCCAATCAAGAAGCTCCAAAGTTCATGAGATGAACACTGGCAAAACTGAAGGAAGCAATAGACGTTTCTACAATAATAGTGGGAGACTTCAATATACCACTGTCTTCTATAGACAGAAGAACTAGACAGAGGACCAATAAAGAAAGAGAATCTAAACAATGTGATGAATGAATTAGACCTAACAGACATATAGACATCACTGCATTCAAAAACAGCAGGATATACATTATTCTCTAGCACTCAAGGAACATTGTCCAGAATAGATCATAGGCTGGGGCACAAAGCAGGTTTCAATAAATTTTAAGAGACTGCAATTATTCAAAGCATTTCTCTGCCCATAATGGAATGAAGCTGGAGATCAATAACCACCAAAACACCAGAATTTACACAAATATATGGAGATTAAAAAGAAACACTCTTAAACAATCAATGGATTAAAGAAGAAACTGCAAGAGAAATCAGTAAATATTTCAAGAAGAATGAAAATGAGAATACAATATATCAAAGCCTATGGAATGCAGTGAAGGCAATGCTGAGAGGGGAATTTATAGCTCTAAACATATACATTAAAAAGGAAGAACTAAAACCAAGACCTAACTGAACAACTGAAGAAGCTAGAGAAAGAACAGCAAATTAACCCTAAAGCAAGTAGAAGAAAAGAAGTAACAAAGATTAAAGCAGAAATAAGTGAACTGGAGAACAAAAAAACAATAAAGAGAATCAATAAAACCAAAAATTGGTTCTTTGAGAGGACTAACAAGATCGACAAACTGTTAGCTAGACAGACAAGGTCAAAAAGAGAGAAGATGCAAATAAACAAAATTAGAAATGAGAGGAGGGTCACTACCATGAATCCCAAGGAAATAAAAAAAATCATAACAAGATACTATGAACAACATGCCAAAAAACTAGACGACTTTGCGGAAATGGACAATTTCCTAGAAATAAGTGAACAACTGATACCGACTCAAGAAGAAACAGACGACCTAAACAAACAAATCACAGGAGATTCAATCAGTCGCTAAAAACCTTCCTTCAAAGAAAAGCTCAAGGCCAGAAGGCGTGACAGGGGAATATTACCAAACATTCCAGAAAGAACTAACACTATTCTTGCCCAAACTCTTCCAAAAAATTGAAGAACAAAGAACACTACCTATCTCATTTTATGAACCTATCATCACTCTAATACCAAAACCAGATAAAAATACCACAAGAAAGGAAAACTACAGGCCAATCTCCACAATGAATATAGATGCAAAAATTCTCAAAATACTTGCAAATCAAATCCAAAATCACATTAAAAGAATTATACACCACGACCAAGTCAGGTTCAATCCAGGCATGCAAGGGTGGTTCAATATAAGAAAATCAATCAGTGCAATATGGGACAATAACAAATAAAAGGGAAAAATCACATGATTATCTCAATTGATGATGAAAAAAGCATTCGACAAAACACCTTTTTCTGACAATAACATTTCAAAAGGTAAGAATAGAAGAAAACTTCCTCAGTATGATAAAGGGCATATATGAAAAACCCACAGCCAGCACCATATTTGCTGCTTAGAGACTGAAAGCCTTCCCCCAAGACTAGAAAAGAGACAAGGATACCCACTGTCACCACTATTATTCAACATTGTACTAGAAGTTCTACCTAGAGCAATTAGGAAAGAAAAAGAAATAAAAGGCATCCACATTGGAAAGGAAGTCAAATTTTCATTATTCGCAGATGACATGACCCTATATTTGGAACATCCTGAGAAATCAATGACAAAACCCCTTGAGCTAATAAACAAATTCAGCAAAGTGGCGTGACACAAGATTAATGTGCAAAAATCAGTAATGTTTCTACACACTAGTAATGACCTAACCGAGGAGGCAATTAAGAAAAACATTCTATTCACAATAGCAAATTAAAAGAATCAAGTATCTAGGAATAAATTTAACCAAGGATGTAAAGGACCTCTACACAGAAAATCACAAAAGTTTGCTAAAAGAAATTAAAGAAGACCTAAATGAGTGGAAGGATATTCCATGTTCATAGATAGGAAGGCTAAATGATGTTAGGATGTGAATTCTGGACTTCTGAGAAGATGGTGGATTAGGAAAGGCAGGGTAAACTTCTCCTCCATGAAAAAAACTAGATAAAGGGCAGAAAACATCCATAACATTAGTTTCAGGGTGTGACCGGATGGACAGGGACTTCTACAACAGTGTGGACTTGGATGGAGAGGCAGAGAGTCTGTGCCTGAAGGGACAGGTTGAGTGTGTTAGGCCAGAACTGATGACAGGGATGGATGGCTGGAGCCAGCTGCCAAGCACGGGAGGGAGAAGCTTCCCATGCCCCATGCACTCATCTTAGCAGTTTGCTGGGGAGATAACCCCTCACAGCCATGTGACCAGGAGATCTCATGAGGGAACTCAGGATTCAGTGGATTTGTGGTGAGTGCATTTACTTTTCCTCCACAGAAGCCCATGGTGTGAGGCTGCAAGGGTGCCTCACAGAAGCGCCGGGAGCCCCTCCCCAATGCCAGAGGCTTGCGGGCACACAGCAGACAGGGACTGCAGTGCATTTCAGCTGGAGGGTGAGATACACAAACCCACAACCTCATGGTGGTACAATTGAAGCCCCAGGAACCATCAGACCCACTGTGCCCTGGGGCACATCCTGAACTGTGCAGTGCCTGCCCTCCACCCACAGGGCTGACATTCCCCAGCGCACACAGAGAATAGGCGCACTGATTGCGTTTCCACCTGGTTAGGACCTCAACTAGTGCATAAGCGAAGTTGGTGGAGAGCTGCCGTGAAGGTCAGAGGTGGTTCAACAGTGCCATCTGCTGGGAGGACAGGGAAAGTGCACTCCAGCAAGTTGTAGCGCTGCCAAATTATAGATAAATGTTCAAATAATCCTGCATATGCCAAAATAACCTTATCAAGATAAGCAAATGCCCCGAGGCCAGCAGAAAATTATAAAGCATACAAAGGAACAAGAAGATATGGATAATCCAATGGGCCAAATTAAAAAGCCAGCCTGCCCTGAAGAAATATTAAAAGGAGTTCTACCAGCTGAGAAAAAAAGTAAGTAGAGAGATGTCTGGAGAAGGGCACAAAACTGGAGTACTAGTAACTTAAAGGGAAAGAAAAAGAGGGGGTGGGGGAGAACAGATCTTACAAATGAAAAACGAAGGATAATATGGTTGATTTAAGAACTGCCTTAACAGTAATAACATCGAATGGGAATGGATTCAACACCCCAATCAAAGGATACAGATTGGCAGAATAGAATAAAAAGTATGATCCATCAATATGCTTACAAGAGACTCATCTCAGACTCAGTGACACAAACAGATGGAAAGTGAAAGGATGGAAAAAATATTCCACTCAAGTTGCAGCCAAAAGAAGGCAGGGGTAGCAATACTAATGTCAGACAAAATAGACTTTAAATGCAAAGATGTCAAAAGAGACAAAGAAGGATACTATATAGCAATAAAAGGGACAATTCACCAAGAAGAAATAGCAATCATAAATGCTTATGCACCCAACCAAGGTGCTCCAAAGTATGTAAGACAAACTTTGGCAAAGCTGAAAGAAGCAATACACATTTCTACAATAGTGGCAGACTTCAACACACCACTCTTTTCTATAGCTAGAACAACCAGACAGAGGACCAACAAGGAAACTGAACATTTAAACAATGTGATAAATTAGACTTAATAGATATACATAGTTCATTACATCCCAAATTACCAGGATACATATTTTTCTCTAGTACTCATGGAACATTCTACAGGATAGATCATATGCTAGACCTCATTAAATATGAAAAAATTGAAATTATTCAAAGCACATTCTCTGACCATAATGGAATGCAACTAGAATTCAATAACCACTAATGATTCAAAACATTCACAAATATGTGGAGGTTAAACAACAAACTCCTAAACAATCAGTGGGTCAAAGAAGAAACTGCAAGAGAAATCGATAAATATCTAGATACAAATGAAAACAAGAACACAACTGTGCCAGTTTGAATGTATTATGTCCCCCAGAAAAAGCCATATTCTTTGACGCAATCTTCTGGAGCAGACATATTAGTGGGGATTAAGTTGGAACCTTTGGATTAGGTTGTTTGCATGGAAATGCGCCCCACACAACTGTAGGTGGTAACTCTGATGAGATCATTTCCATGGAGGCATGGCCCCACCCATTCAGGGTGGGCCTTGATCAGTGGAGCCATATAAATGAGCTGACAAACAGAATGAACTCAGTGCAGCTGAGAGTGACATTTTGAAGAGGAGCTACAGTCAAGAGGGACACTTTGAAGAAAGCACAGGAGCCGCAGATGAGAGTGTGTGAAGATGGTCGTTGAAAGCAGACTCTCGCTCCGAAGAAGCTAAGAGAAGACAAATATCCCAAGTGCAACTACAAGTGACATTTTTGAGGAACCGCAGCCTAGAGAGGAAAGTCCTGGGAGAAAGCCATTTTGAAACGAGAACTTTGGAGCAGATGCCAGCCATGTGCCTTCCCAGCTAACAGAGGTTTTCCACACACCATTGGCCACCCTCCAGTGAAGGTACCCGATTGCTGATGTGTTACTTTGGACACTTTATGGCCTTAAGACTGTAACTGTATAACCAAATAAACACCTTTTATAAAAGCCAATCCATCTTTGGTGTTTTGCATTCCAGCAGCATTAGCAAACTAGAACAACAACATATCAAAAGCTAATGGGATGCAGCAAAGGTGGTGCTGAGGGAAATATTTATAGCTCTGAATGCAAATATTAAAAATGAAGAAAGAGCTGAAATCAAAGACCTAACTGAACAACTGAAGAAACTAGAGAATGATTAGTAAACTAAACCTAAATCAAGTAGAACAAAATAAATAACAATGATTAAAGCAGAAATAAGTGATATGGAGAACAAAACAATAGAGAGAATAAATAAAAGCCAAAGTTGGTTCTTTGAGAAGATCAACAAGCTTGACAAACCCTTAGCTAGACTCACAGAGTAAAAAACAGAGAAGACCCAAATTAACAAAATCAGAAATGAGAGGGATGACATTACTGTGGATCTTGAAGAAATTTAAAAAATCATAACAGAATACTATGAACAACTGTATGCCAATAAACTAGACAATTTAGAGGAAATGGATAATTTCCTGGAAACACATAAGCAGCCTAGAGAGACCCGAGAAGACACAGAAGACCTCAACCAACCAATCATAAGTAAAAAGATCCAATTGGTCATCAGAAAGCTTCCTAGAAATAAAAGCCCAGAGCCAGATGGTTTCACAGGGGAATCTTACCAAACTTGCCAAAAAGAACTTAAACCATTCCTACTCAAACTCTTTCAAACCATTAAAGAAAAAGAAAAACTACCTAATTCATCTTATGAAGCTAACATCACCCTAATACCAAAATTAGATGAAGATACTACAAGAAAGGAAAACTACAGGCCAATATCTATAATAAATATAGATGCAAAAATTCTCAACAAAATACTTGCAAATCAAATCGAAAGGCATCTTAAAAGAATCATACACCATGTCCAAGGGGATTTCATTTCAGGCATGCAAGGATGGTTCAACAAAAGAAAATCAATCAACATAATAGAACACATTAATAAATCAAAAGGGAAAAACCAAACAATCATCTCAATGGATGCTGAAAATGCATTTGAAAAAATTCAGCATCCTTTTTTGATAAAAATCACTTCAAAAGGTAGGAATTGAGGAAACTTTCGTCTATATGATTAAAAGCATATTTGAAAAACCCACAGCCAGCATAGTATTCAATGGTGAGAGAATGAAAACCCTCCCGCAAAGATCACCACTATTATTCTACACTGTGCTAGAAATTCTAGCCAGAGCAGTCTGGCAAGACAAAGTAATAAAAGGAATCCAAATTGGAAAGGAAGAAGTAAAACTTTCATTATTTGCAGATGACACGACCCTCTATTTGGAATGTCCTGAGAAATCGATGACAAAGCTACTTGAGTTAATAAACAAATTCAGTAAATTGGTGTGATACAAGATTAATGCACAAAAGTCAATAATGTTCCTATACAACTACAAATGATCTAACTGAAGAGACACTAAAGAAATAAATTCCACTCAAAATAGTAACTAAAAATATCAAGTACCTAGGAATAAACTTAACCAAGGACGTAAAATACCTCTACACAGAAAATTAGAAAATTTTACTAAAAGAAATCAAAGAGGACCAAAATAGGTGGAAATATATTCTGTGTTCATGAATAGGAAGGCTAAATGTCATTAAGATGTCAATTCTACTCAAACTGATTTCTAGCTCCAACAAATTCCAATCAGAATTTCAACAACCTACTTTCTGACTTGGAAAAGCTAGTTATCAAATTTATTTGGAAGGGAAAGTGGCCTTGAATTGCCAAAAACATTCTAAAAATGAAGAACAAAGTAGGAGGCATAACACTTTCTGACTTTAAAGCCTACTATAAAGCCACCGTAGTCAAAACAGCATGGTACTGGCACAAAGATAGACATACTGATCAATGGAATTGAATCAAGGGTTTGGAAACAGACCCCCAGATATAAAGTCAACTGATTTTCATAAGGACCCCAGATCCACTGACTGGGAGAGAACAGTATCTTCAACAAATGGGGCTGGGAGAACTGATATCCATGTCTAAAAGAATGAAAGAGGACCCCTACCTCACATCCTATAAAAAAATTAACTCAAAGTGGATCAAAGACCTCAGTATAAGAGACAGCACCATAAAACTCCTAAAAGATAACACAGAGAAACATCTTCAAGACTTTTATTAGGAGGTAGCTTCTTAGACCTTACACCCAAAGCACAAGCAACAAAAGAAAAAATATACAAATGGGAACTCCTCAAAATCAAAAGCTCCTGTACTTCAAAGTACTTTGTCAAAAAGGTGAAGAGACAGCCAACACAATGAGAGAAAATATTTGGAAACCATATATCTGATAAGAGACTGATATCTAGTATACATAAAGAAATCCTACAACTCAACAATAATAGTACAAGCAGCCAAATTATAAAATGGGCAAAAGATATGAAAAGACATTTTTCTGAAGAAGAAATACAAATGGCTAAAAATCACATTAAAAAATGTTCATCTTCCCTGGTTATTAGGGAAATGCAAATCAAAACTACAACGAGATATCATCTCAGACAATAAGAATGGCTGCCATTAAACAATCAGGAAACTAAAAATGCTGGAGAAATTGGAACTCTTATTCCTTGCTGGTGGAATGTATAATGGTACAGCCACTGTGGAAGACAGTTTGGTGGTTCCTCAGAGAATTAGATATCTAGTTACCCTATGATCCAGTAATTTCACTTCTTGGTATATACTGAGAGGATCTGAAAGCAGTGATACAAACAGACATTTTCACACCGATGTTCACAGTGGCACAGTTCAAAATTGCTGAAAGATTGAAACAATCCAAGTGTCCTTCAACAGACAAGTGGATAAACAAAATGTGGTATATACATATGATGGAATATTATGCACCAGTAAGAAGGAATGAGGTCTGAAGCATGCAACAACAGGGATGAACCTTGAGTACTGAGTGAAATAAGCTGGACACAAAAGGATAGATACTGTATCATTTCACTAATATGAACTCCCTAAAAAATGTAAACTCAGACTATTAAAATGTAGAATATAGGGGACCTAGAAATGGACATAAGCTAGAGAAGGGGGAGCAGTTACCTAATATGTTCAGACTTTTTAATGAGGTTAAACTTAAATGTCCAGAAATGGATAGAGGTGACGGTAGTTCGTTAGAGGGATCGTAAGCATAGTGCCGTATCAAAGGTGAATGTGATTGAAAGGGATTGTTCAAAGACATGTTTCTCGCTGACTAGCACTACAAATACAAAGTAGTTCTTGCAAGAACTACTTCAAAGGTATGACACTTGTATGATGAGTTAATAATAGAGTGGTATATGGGAAAACTACCTATTGCATGCTCTGGACTACATTTAACAGGAACACCTCACTTAGTACCACACCAATACTAGGAGTAAATAATTGGAGGGGGGATGAGAGTTATGGGTTTTCTTTGGTATTGGTGGGTCTATTTGTTATTTTACTCCTAGGAGCAATGAAAATTGTCTAAAATTGAGAGTGATGATGATTGTATAACTAAGTGAGGATACTGTGAGACACTGTTTATTTTGGATAGAATATATGCTCTGTGAATATATCTTAACAAAATATATCAAACAAACAAATAGCAGGATTCAAGTTTTAGAGAATATCTGGAGAGAGACATATACCTATTCAATGTTGAGAGGGTAGCAGAATGGTGCAGTCCCTCTGGAAGGTAATGTAGTGGATCCACAGGAGGCTAAATATAGGGTTGCCATATGATTAAGCAATCCCATTACTAGGAATATACTAGGAAGAACAGAAAGAGGGACTCGAATAGACATTTTTACACTGATCTTTAAGGTGGCATTATTCATGATAGCCAATGGATGGAGGTGGCTGAAGGGTACATCGACAGAGAAGTGGAAAGGCCAACTGCTTTGTATACATACAATGGAATATTGTGTGGCTATAGAAAGGAAGGAAGTCATGAGGCATGCAATGAGGTGAATGAACCTTGAGGACTTTATGGGAGCAAAATAAGCCAGAAACAAAAGGACAAATCTTTTATGGTCTCATTTAGAAAATACTTATAAGAAAATTAGGGCCTACATTGTAAGCTCTTATAGCAGTCACATTTATTCTTGAGTTTTAACTGTTATTTCTAAATTCTGAGATGCTGTGTTCTATGTGTATAACCTGGTATTTCCCTGGAACTCTGGGTACCTATGTGACTCAGAGTTACCTAAGACTCAGAGTTAGAGTTCTGCAGCCCTGAAAGTCAGCATTACTCCACACAGAAATTGTTAAAGAAGCTGAAAAAGAAACCAGTCTTCAATTAGAGATATGAATGAAGCTGAGCTGGTTGGGACGAAAGTAAATCAGAATGCAGGGTAAAGGACTATACTGTCTGTATTTTAAAACTTCACCTTCAGTGTGAGACCAAAGGAAGAGATGTTTATTTTGTACAAAATTTAAATTTCTGTAGCACACAATCTAACTTAACCTGTCTGGCCATAAACATCCTAAACACCTGGAGCTTAGAATAGGGTATGAGATCTTGTAATTATGTATAGCTTAATGAATACCCTGATACTTTCCAGAATGTTAAGCAGATAATAAAAAAGTATTTTCAAGGTCCCTTGAGGGAAGGGAGAAAAAATATGGAACTATTAAACTTCCCCACCTGGGAAATTCCTGATACTCTCTCAAGCATTAGGGGCTCTCAATTTAATAAGCCAAGCCCTTGATCTTGAGACTTGCTCTTATGAAACTTATTTCTATAATAGGCAAACAATGCCTACCTATGATAATGCCAAGGAGTTACTTCCATAGAACCTCTTTTTTTCCTCAGATGTGGCCTCTCTCTTTAAGCCCAACTCTGCAAGTAAACTCACTACCTTCCTCCTCTGTGGGACATGACTTCCAGGGGTGTAAGTGTCCCTGGCAACGTGGGACATGACTCCGAGGAATGAGCCTGGCCCTGCCATCATGGATTGACAATGCCTTCTTGACCAAAATGAGGAAAATAAATGTAACAAAATAAGGTTCCAGTGGCTAAGAGATTTCAAATGGAGTTGAGAGGCTATTCTGGAGGTTACTCTTACGCAAGCTTCAGCTAGATATTGCAATTGCCATGGTATGCCAAGCCCCAACTAATAGTATTCCTGCAAACCCTAAAGAATACCCAGGGGTCTAGCTGAGACTCTATAGAAGTTTCACTCAGAAACTTAAAACCTCCAGATTGTCCTATGCCAGATAAGCCCTGAAATCCAGAGGCACATTTCTCCAAGAACATCAAGCAGTTGCATCCCCCTACCCCATAATGTTGACACCCCTTTTCAACATGAAGAAGTTAGAATGGTCATTGACCAAATTTCCCTGAAGATTGAGAGAATGATCAAATGAGTGGGAAGAGTTAACAGAGAAGATAGGATTTAACAAATGATTATGACTACTGAATCATTATATGGATATTTCTTTTTAGCCTCTCATGTATTACAACAGCTAGAAAGAAATACCTGAAACTGTGGAACTGTAACCCATACCATACTTTGAAATTCGTTCTATAACCACTTGTTAAACTGTATTTTGAAACTTATCACTCTTCTGCATATGTTATATTTCACAATAAAAAATATGTAAAATAAAGGAATGAGACACATTGGAGTATTTTTAGTAGAGAAGAGAAAATATCTATTTATATCTTTAAAAGATCTCTTTAAGAGCTGTTTGTAAAATGGATGGACTGTGGAGAGACAACAAGGGAACTGACCTAAGAGTCCGACTTCTCATCCAAGCAAGGGATGGTGGTGACTTGAACCAAGGAGGTAACAGTAGGGATGGAGAGGAGGGGCAGCCTGGGGATTTACTTTGTGGCAGTAATGCTATATGTTGTACTGATGGAGTCAATAGGGAAAGCTGTGAGAGAGAAAAAAAAGCTAACTTTCAGATTTTTTACTTGAGCAACTGGTGGATTTGTGGGCTGTGATAAAGATGAGAGAGACTAGGGAAGGAGATTCAGAAAGGAAGGGGAAAGAATTCTTTTTGAATATTTGAGTAGCAGTTTGAGATACCTATTAGTTATTCATTCAGGTCCAGCTACATATTTTGTAGGACCCAGTGCAAAAATGAAAACAAGGGGTCCTCTGTTCAAAAACCCAGGAAAAAAGTGCCATGAAAGGTACTAAAATTTAAAGCTCTTTCCTTTCTTCTGTGGTCTGTTTTCTGACTTGTCATTGAGTTTGTTATTTGCTATTTATGTCATTGAAAGTAAATAAAAATTAAATTTTAAACAACCACAACAAAAAAGAGGTCCCGGAAGTCACAGAAGCAAAAGAGGAGAGGACATCACTATGTGAAGTGAGGCACAGATGCAAGCCAAGGAACCCCAAGTATTTCACAGGCCAGTACTAGAATGTTAGTGACCCTGGGAGGAAGAAAACATTTTAGCCTCCAAAACTGTAAGACAATAAATTCTCATTGTTTAAGCCAATGTGGCATTATGATAGCAGCTCTGGAGAACTAATACAGGAGACAAAGGCAATCTCAGTCTAATGTTGAATTGAGACTAAGAAAACCCCCCTGGAGGGTTCTGCAGGTGGAATAATGCTTTTGTTATTATGAAGAATATCCTTATTCTTAGAGTACGTTTTAGGGATAAGGTGTCACAATTTGTGCAACTTTCTTAAATGACTCAGCAAAAATGTTTTATATATAGATATATAGTGGAAAAATACTATGAGAAAGAATCTAGTGAAAGTGTTAAAGGTGTTTATCATATTATTCCTTTATCTTTTCCATAGTTTGCTGTTGGCAAATGCAAAAAAAAAAAAAAAGGCTTAAGAATGGTATAATACTTACATATATTAATGGACATTAAAAACAATACAATTTATAAAAATTAAAACAAAAAGGACCCTCAAAGTGATATACATAGAATGATAAGATTCAAGGTAAGATGGGTGAATATATAATATAGAAAAGAGCTATGAAAGAAACAGGTGTTTTAAACACTTCTCTTCAGATAATTACATTTCTGAGAATCAATTCTAGTCAAATTCTGAATAATTGTAGGTATAAAGTTCTGTATCAGTAGCAGTATTAAAAAATAACTGAGCGGAGGAGCTAAGATGGCGGCATAGAGAGGAGTGGAAGCTAGTTACCCCCCCGGAACAATTCATGAACTATAGAAAAATTAGTAAATAACCTGGAATAACTGCAGGGAGACAAATGTGACTGTCCACTCATCATACACCAACCTGAATTGGGAGGGATGCCCAAGATCGCAGAATAAAATCTGTAAGTAAACACTGTGGACCTGCACCAAGAGCCAAGAGACCCTCTTTCACGGAAGCCTTGCGTGCTAGAAAGCAGCACTCTCCAAACAAGCAAGTGCACCTCAGCTCAGCTCCAACTAGGGTTTTAATATTAACTGCTCAATACAGACTGTGAATCTCCAAGTAGACAGAGGCTTTTAGAGATGACTGACCTTGGAGAG
This sequence comes from Choloepus didactylus, assembly GCF_015220235.1. NCBI lineage: Eukaryota > Metazoa > Chordata > Mammalia > Pilosa > Megalonychidae > Choloepus > Choloepus didactylus. The sequence continues at coordinate 20,050,892 of NC_051333.1, forward strand.
TCAGGAGACGTATCTGTTTCCGGACGGGGAGCCCAGAGGATCAGGTGCTATCTCTGGCCCATGAGTGAATCTGGGAGTTTTCTGTCCCTTTCTCTCTGTCAACCTGGGCGGCTCAGTGGAGAACGCCTCAGCTGTTTTCAGCTTGCAGTGCTTTGCAGTAAAGAAAGCCTCAGCCATTTTAAAATCGCAGCACTGGACCAGCAGAGTCAGAAAAACAAAGAATCTATTTATATGCAAATAACCTCTCTCTAGGGGTCATAGCTTCCCAAGAGGAAAGAGGAGGGGCCCAGCTCTACTACCTGCCTTCCATACAGAACCAGACCCCAGAGCCTGGGGGAAGAGAGCCGCAGGCCACACCCCCCTACACCAGCCCATGACAGGCTGACAGGCGCCACCTGCTGGGCAGAAAAGCACAGGGTGAGTCAATCCTCTAAGACACACCATCAGGGAAACCAGATACTGAATATTTTCTTCTTCTGTGACCTGAGCTTGTTTTCATCCGGGAAAACCTGATTGGGGTGGCCTAGGAGATCAGATGCCTACACAACAGAAAATACAACCTACACTAAGAAAAACGAAGTATGGCCCAGTCAAAGGAACAAACGTACACTTCAACTGAGATACAGGAATTTAAACTGCTAAATCAATTCAAAAAGTTTAGAGAAGAGATGGCAAAAGAGATAAAGGCTATAAAGAAAACACTGGACATACATAAGGCAGAAATCAAAAGTTCAAAAAAACAACTGGCAGAATCTATGGAAATGACAGGCACAACACAAGAGATGAAAGACATAATGGAAACATACAACAGCAGATCTAAAGAGGCAGAAGAAAACACTCAGGAACTGGAGAACAAAACACCTGAAAGCCTACACGCAAAGGAGGAGATGGAGAAAAGAATGGAAAAATATGAGCAATGTCTCCAGGAACTTAAGGACAAAACAAAATATAAGAATGTGTGTATCATTGGTGTCCAAGAAGGAGAAGAGAAGGGAAAAGGGGCAGAAGCAATAATAGAGGAAATAATCAATGGAAATTTCCCCTCTCTTAGGAAAGAAATAAAATTACAGATTCAAGAAGTGCAGTGTACTCCAAATAGAAGAGATCTAAATAGGCCTACGCCAAGACACTTAATAATCAGATTATCAAATGGCAAAGACTAAGAGAGAATCCTGAAAGCAGCAAGAGAAAAGCAATCCATCACATACAAAGGAAGCTTAATAAGACTATGTGCGGATCTCTCAGCAGAAACCATGGAGGCAAGAAGGAAGTGGTGTGATATATTTAAGTTACTGAAAGAGAAAAACCACCAACCAAGAATCCTATACCCAGCAAAACTGTCCTTCAAATAGGAAGGAGAGCTCAAAATATTTTCTGACAAACAGACAATGAGAGACTTTGTGAACAAGACACCAGCCCTACAGGAAATACTAAAGGGAACACAACAGAGTGATAGGAGAAGACAGGAGTGAGAGGTTTGGAACACAATTTTGTGAGATGGTAGCACAGCAATTTAAGTACTCTGAACAAAGATAATTATGAATATGGTTGAGAGAGGAGGGTTGGGAGCATGTGGGACACCAGAAGAAAGGAGGAAAGATAAAGACTAGGACTGTGTAACTTGGTGAAACCTAGACTGTTCAACAATTATGATAAAATGTACAAATATGTTCCTTAACAAGGGAGAACAAGCGAATGTCAACCTTGCAAGGTATTAACACTGGGGAGGCACTGGGGGAAGGATGCAATCAACATAAACTAGAGACTATAATGAACAGAATCATTGTACTATGCTTCCTTTAATGTAACAAAGGTGATATATCAAGGTAAATGCAGATAAGAAGAGGGGGATAGGGGAGGGGTGTGAGACACTTGACATTGGTGGTGTTGTCTGACTCTTTATTCCACTTTGATTTAAGGTTATCTTTCCTTTTGCTGCTTCCTAGCTGTCATGTTTTTTGTTTGTTTTTTCTCTTTCTTTTTTATTTATTTATTTATTTTTCCTCTCTACCTTCTTTGACTCTTCCTCCTGCTTTGTGGAAGAAATGTAGATGCCCTTATATAGACAGTGGTGAGGGTAGTGAACAAATAAATACGTGACTATACAGGGAACCATCGATTGTTTACTTAGGATGGAATGTATGGCATGTAAACAAAACCACCTTAAAAAAATGGGTTGATTAACTATACAAATATTAGAAATCTCTTCCATGAACAAGAACAAATGTATGACAACTAGAAGTTAATAACAGGGGACATATAGGGAAAAAATATATACCTATTGCAAACTATACACTACTGTCAGTACTACTTCAGCATTCTTCCATAAACAGTAATAAATGTACCATACCAATACTACAAGTCAACAATGGAGGGGGGTTGGTTAGGGGTTGGGAGGATTTGAGTTTCCTTTTCTTTTTTTTTTTTTTTTTTCGCTTCTTTATCTTTATTTCTTGTCTGGAGTAATGAACAGGTTCTAAAAATTGAACAAAAATTAATTGTGGTGATGGATGCACAGCTGTATGAGGGTACTGGGGGCAACTGATTATAAACTTTGGATCTCTGGATAATTGTATGGTATGTGAACAATCTCAATAAAAATTAAAATAAAAAAAAATAACTGAACTCCATCAGAATATGTAATGATACATATATGAAACTACTAAATGCAAATGACAACAGTCTGAAAATGACATAGGTTTATACATTTTATGAAGATAAAAATTACAAACACATACATTTTCTACTGGAACTTACAACAATGTTTTCTTTTCTTTTTTTTTAAGAAGCTAAATTTCTTTTATTTTTTAAATGAAAAGAATTAGTGCATGTTCCTAACAACATAGCTTCCAACCACAGAACTGTATTGAAATGTGAATGTTGTCAAAGACCTTCAATTGATCAAGAAGAATATTCTTTCCTACTGCCTTGTCTTCACTGCTATGACCCTGCACTTTCTTCCATGACATTCTTCCTTTCCATTCACTCTTCAGTCATCTCTTGTCCAACAGACTCCCATGTCTATATCTCCTGCCCTGACTTTCCTCTCACTATCCTATTAGAGCTGCTCTTTACTAGTTGTGAATGCCATTTAATAACATATTCTAGCTCACATATTAGACTGTAAATTTCATTTTAAGAGTTCTTTTTAAATTTAAATAAACTAATTATACAAAAGAACACAGTGGCCACCATGAGAGGATCCTATTCTCCAAAGGTGGTACAATTTGAGCTTTGAAATTATAGTAACATATAGCTCATTAAACTCAATAAAAATGCATGAGTCCATAATGATATAAGTAAAATAAATGGAAAAAAATAAATGGGGGAGAAGGAAAAGCTCTTCTTTATTAAAATGCCAACTAATGAATACAGAAGAAATGAAAGAGTTACAAAATTACCACTTGGCAATCATCTAGCTCAGATGTCAGGAAACTATATCCCCTGGGCCAAACCTGACCTGCTGCCTGATTTTTTTTTTTTAATATTCATTTTATTGAGATATATTCATATACCACGCAGTCATACAAAACAAATCATACATTCGATTGTTCACAGTACCATTACATAGTTGTACATTCATCACCAAAATCAATCCCTGACACCTTCATTAGCACACACACAAAAATAACAAGAATAATAATTAAAGTGAAAAAGAGCAATTAAAGTAAAAAAGAACACTGGGTGCCTTTGTCTGTCTGTTTGTTTGTTTGTTTCCCCCATTTTTCTACTCATCCATCCATAAACTAGACAAAGGGGAGTGTGGTCCTTATGGCTTTCCCAATCCCATTGTCCCCCCTCATAAGCTACATTTTTATACAACTGTCTTCAAGATTCATGGGTTCTGGGTTGTAGTTTGATAAGTTTCAGGTATCCACCACCAGCTACCCCAATTCTTTAGAACCTAAAAAGGGTTGTCTAAAGTGTGCGTAAGAGTGCCCACCAGAGTGACCTCTCGGCTCCTTTTGGAATCTCTCTGCCACTGAAGTTTATTTCATTTCCATTCACATCCCCCTTTTGGTCAAGAAGATGTTCTCCATCCCACGATGCCGGGTCTACATTCCTCCCCGGGAGTCATATTCCACATTGCCAGGGAGATTCACTCCCCTGGGTGTCTGATCCCATGTAAGGGGGAGGGCAGTGATTTCACCTGCCAAGTTGGCTTAGCTCTGCTGCCTGATTTTGAAATAAAGTTTTAATGGAACACAGCCACACTAACTCGCTTGTGTATTGTCAATGGCTCTCTTCCCATTACAATGGCAGAACTGAGCAGTTGCAATGGAGACCATAAAGCCAATAAAACCCAAAATATTTACTATCTGCCCCTTTTCAGAAAAAGTTTGCTGACCCTGGAGCTAGTTGCTTTAATTAAGGATCACCAACAGATGCTAAAATTAGTGGTAAAAGTTTTATGAGGAATATGATATTTACATAATCTCAAAGTATCTACCAATAAAACTTATTAATTTTATAGAGATAAAAATTCACAGGACAGAAACCAGTTAAGGGATAAGCTGACGTTATGAGTCTCCTGATACATGATATACTAAAGACAACATCACTTCAGTGATATTACTGCCCAAAATGCATAACTGAGTCTAATCATGAAGTAACATTAGACAAATCGAAATTGAGGGACAGCCTATAAAAGAGGTATATTCATCGAGAATGCCAAGGTTATGAAAGGCAAAGAAGGACCAAGGTAGTATTCCAAATTAAAGGAGACTAAAGTAACACAACAAAGTGAAATCCATGATTTTTTTCCTCTAGGATTCTGAACTGGAAATTTTTTTTTCTATAAAGGATATTATCAAGACAATTGTTGAAATGTAATTAAGATCAAGAGATTAGATAAAAGTATTATGTTTGATTTTGGTTATTACGCTGTAGTTATAAAAAGAAAGAACTTGTTCTTAGGAAATATACACTGAAATATTTAAGGTAAAAGGACATTATGTCTGCAACTCTCATGGGGGGAGAGTAGAATGAGAATGGCAAAAAGCAAATATATATTAACAAGCTCTAGGTAAAGGTTATATGTATGTTTTGTACTATTCTTCCAAGTTTTCTGATTTTTAAATTATTTTAAAATAAAAAATTACACAAAATCTCATCAATTAAGTAAAGAACCTTGTATATGTATATTTAAATCAATAAATGTCAACTGAAAGAAGAATGAATATACAAATGCAGAATAGCACCATGGTTATTAAAGATCATAAGCCAGGCTGTGTCTGCATTCTAGCTCCTACAACTAGGTCTGTAATTAGAAAAATTTCTTAATCACCCCAACCTTAGTTTCTTCAGATATAAAATACAGCAGTTTTGTATACATCTTAATGTTACTATGAGAATTAATAAGACAATACAAGTAAAATGCTTGGAACAGTGCCTGGCATAGAGTATGGAATCACCAAAAGTTAGTTGCTACTACTGTTACTGCTCCTGCTCCTGGCTGAATCAGAGACAATATTCAATATGGGAAGAGGTCATTAGAGTGTGGGTAAACTGAAAAAGAGTGTTAAGATTTTACACTTCCCTTTACTCATTTTCATCTAATGACTTTTTCCTCTCATGTATCTGGGAAAACAGAACAAGATAAACACATACTCCTTCTAACACGTAAATTATCTCCATCCGAATCCACTGTCAATTTTGGGTCTCATGCACAACATTCCAGCACCTTACCCCCTCAAACTCAAGGTCATTGCTTCCATAATAATTCCCTGCTAATTCATTCATTTTTGCTACTCTATGGGACCATTCCTATAAACAATAATCCAGGTGTAACCCATGTTCCAACCAACCCCATCTCTTCACTTTTCTTCATAACCAAATTCCTCAAAAGATGTATTCCCTGTTCGCTTGCCTCCCATTTTAACTATACCAGTCAGGCTTTCACCCCTTGACTCCACTGAGACCTCCTTTTTGTCAAGGCCAATATTGTGGTCAATTCGCATATCTTATTTTAATTCACCTCTCAGATAATCATTCCTCCATCGTGAAACATTTTCTTCATCTTTCTGGTGGCACCATTTTACTGGTTTTAATCTTACCTTAAAAGATGCTCCTTCTAAGCAGTCTCTAGAAGACCCTCTACCTGCACTGATTTTCTTGGTGACCTTATTCAATCCCAAGGCTTAAAATACCAGCCATATGCCAAATTTTTATGTGTGGACTTAAAACTAACTCTCCCTGAACCCCAGACTTGCATTTTCAATAGTCTACTTAGTACCTCTAATTGGATGATAAATAGTAATCTTGAACTTAACATATTCAGTGCAAGCATTTTTCATCTATCCTCAAACTTGCCTTTTCCCTCTTTCCCATCTCAGTTGACTGTTTCACCATTCATCTGCTTAAGACAGAATCTGTTGATCCTTTTGGATCAACACCCATTTACAATTCACCAGCATATTGTTAGCTCTACATTCAAAATATATTATGAATACCATACCTTCTAATCATGTTGGATTCTAATCCAAACTATCACTTCTACTATAATACAGAATTAGCTTCCCAAAAGCTTTTCTTATTACTCTTGCCCCCTGTTTCAGTTTGTTAAAACTGCTGGAATGCAATATACCAGAAATGGGTTGGCTTTTTCAATTGGTACGTATTAGATTGCAAATTTACAGTTCTAAGGCCATGAAAATGTCCAAATTAAGGTATCAAGAGGTAGACACCTTCTCTGAGGAAAGGCTGATGGCATCTGGGATTCCTCTGTCACATGGGAAGGTACCTGGCTGGCTCTGCTGATCCTTCTCTCCTGGTTTTAGCTTCTGGTTTCAGTGGCTTTCTCCAAAATGTCTCTGCCTTTTATTCTCTCATAGCTGACTTCAGCAAGGGGATTAAGACCCACCTTGAATGGGTGGGGGTCACATCTCCATGGAAACAACCTAATCAAAAGGTCCCACCCATGATAGGTCTATTGCCACAAGACTGGATTAAAAGAACATAGGCTTTTCTGGGGTACACAACAGATCCAAACCAGCCCACCCCCATTTAGTCTATCCTTCATAGGTATCCAGAGTAATTATCTAAAAACATGGAATAGGGTGAAACGATATCATTGCTTTTGCATCTAGCCAAATACCCCTCCAAAACACAACAAATAGGACTGCAAAACTACAAAAAGCTAGACAACATATATAACAAAACTATGGGACAAGGTACATTCAAAACTCCAAATATGAGTGGGTAGAGACAAAACACTATAGCAAGACTTGTATGGTCTGAGCATTTGTACAGGAAAAAGCAGAAGGAAGCAACATGGGGCATGTGACAGTCCTGAGAACCCCAAGATAACCAACAGGTACTGGAAAGCTTAGCAGGCTAATTTGACAAGAGAAGTTTAAACTGGTATGCTGGTAAGTTTAGAAGGGGCCAGAAGTAGTTAATCAAATGGAAAAGGGCTGTGATTAGGTAGAGACATGTGAAGGGGTGGATGCAAAAGTTTATCTCCTCATTTGGAGAATGAAGAATTTACTTAGTAAATTTGAAAATATTTAGTAAATTTTTGTAACATTTCTGTAAGCCTGAAATTGTTTTTTAAAGATAATAAAAGAAAGTATTATGTCCTGAACACAGTGATGGTTACAAGGGTATCTGCCTCATTATAACTCATTAAGTTGTACACTTTTAAATGTGGTTTTTGGTTTCATTTTTATGTCCCATTTTTAATAGAAAGTTTTAAAATTAAAAATTGGAAAAGCATAAATTTGATCATGACTTCTAATCACTTTTAGAAAACAACCCAAATTCCTGACAATCAACAAAAAACTACCTAGGACATGGCCCCTCCTAACACTTGTCCTCATTTCTCATTACTCTCCTCTCATTAATTCTGCTCTACCCTACTTATTGCTCCTGAAACACACAAAGTCCATTCCCACCTCAAGGCATTTCTGTTTGCTGCTCACTCTGCTTGGAATGTTCTTTTTTTTTTTTTTTTTTTTTTTTTTTTTTTTTTTTTTTATTAAATTTAGTTTTATTGAAATACATTCACACACCTTACAATCATCCATGGTATACAATCCACTGTCCACAGTATGATAACATAGCTATGCGTTCATCACCACACTCTATCTCTGAACGTTTTCCTTACATCAGAAAGAACCAGAACAAGAATAAAAAATAAAAGTGAAAAAAGAACACCCAAATCATCCCCCCATCCCACCCCATTTGTCCTTTAGTTTTTATCCCCATTTTTCTACTCATCCATACACTAGATAAAGGGGGTGTGATCCACAAGGTCTTCACAATCACACTGTCACCCCTTGTAATCTATATTATTATATAATTGTCTTCAGGAGTCCAGACTGCTGGGTTGGAGTTTGGTAGTTTCAGGTATTTACTTCTAGCTATGCTTGGAATGTTCTTACATGTAGATAATCATATGGCCTGAGCCCTTACTTCTTGTTCTTATCTCTGTTCAAATATCTCCACTTCAGAATATATAAATAAATGTAAATGCAAAGAGAAGCTGAAAGTAGTTGAATTCAAAATACAGATAAAATACAGATGAAATACTACACAGGGAAAGGGAGTAAGCCCCTAATCAAGTGAGAAGGAATTATGAGAAGGTGAGTGAGTGTTAAAATAGGTAAAGATGAAGTTGCTTTGGAAAGTCTGGTAAGATATTTATTTCTTCCCCAAGTCTCAAGCCTTTTCTACACATGCCTTGGGCCTTTGAAGGGAGACTTCCAAACAACATCTTCGGGATGTACCTCTTCCTCCCTGACTACCTGGGTTGTTTCCTGCAATGGTGGCTTCCCCACCAAACTTGCTCTTACTCACCTGTGCACAGTCTTCTCGCATCTTCCCTCATTATCATCCAGGGCTTTTTCCATTGTTCCAATAAGGTAATCAAGTATGGTTTAGAAATGGAATGTCCTGCTTGTAAGGAAAGAATGACACAATATAGAAAAGAAAAAAAGTATGAATTCAAACAAACTTTGAGCTTTGGTTAAATTGTAATAAACTAGAGGTCAAAATGATACTGACAAAATACTTCAAAAAAGAGAAGGGTAGGGGATTCAAGAATCCAAATTTAGGGAAAAGGTCTTATTTCAAATGAAAAATGGACATATAGGTTCTGTGTCTTGACAGAAAGTATGTGAGCAAGAACACAAACTATGGAACCAGAGTGCCTGGATCCAAATTCCTGCTTCTACTGCCTACCGGCTGTGTGACCTTGGTAACTCACTTAAATTCACTCTGCGTCAGCATTCTCTTCTAAAATGGCTATAAAAGGAGTACTTATCTCAGAGAGTTGTTGTGAGGATAAAAATCAGTTAATACAAATATATGTGAAGAGCTTAGTACAGTGCCTGGTACACTGATACAATGTGAGCTATTAATATTATTATTGTTATTTTGCAAATAGAAAAAAAACCAAAAAGTTTCCTGAGATATTTACAGAGTATACATTTAATCTTAAATGTAAAGTTAATGGATTATACATTTTAACCACAAAATGATGTTAAATGTTTTGTAGGAAATAAACTGAGGACCTTCAGTGTTAAATGATTTTGATTTATCCAGTCCACCACTATTTAAGTCATACAGGTTCTTCAGACAGAAGAAATCAGGATCCTTTGTCTAGCCATACTGACTGCACGTGGGTCAGATAGTAACGGAGTATTTACAGCAATTTTGAGCATAAACACAATAGGAAAGTGGCCTTTTTGTCAATATGCATGCAATAAACACCCCAGAATTTTAATCCTGCCATTTCATCTTTCCTCAATCTCATAAAGCTCAAACCATTTATTTGGAAACAGGGAGAAGAAATTCAGCTCACTTCTTAAGAAAGTCCTAAAATTCACAATGGAGAAAGTATTTCAGGGAACAGATTCTAAATTGTTTGAGGGAGGTGAACTTACCCAGTGAGACCAAGTTACTATAATTCTCCAACATCACATTTCTGTATAAGTCCCTCTGAGCAGAATCCAGACTCTCCCACTCCTGCTGAGAGAAGGCTATGGCCACATCCCTGAACTTCACTGACTCCTGAAACTGCAAAGTCATATATTTCCGGTGAAATTAAAGAAAACGTTTTCAAGATGAAATGAGAGGAAATAAAAACCTCAATGTAGTAAGGGAACAATAACACAGCAATCAAGCAGACTGGAAGCCTGTGATATGGGAAGTGAATGAAGCAGAGTATCCGTGTGTTTTCGAAGAATCTTGTTGCTATGGTCAAAATTTTCTGTGTGCTGTGGAATAACAAAATACTCCAGATCTATTGCAGAATGGATAAAATAAGCCAAGTTTCCCTATTAAATACAAAGACAACTGCCTGCTAGGTACATGACTAATAAATTTCCAAGAACTATTAGTCTCTATATTATTTTCCTTTTAAGAGAAAAAGTTAAGCATTTTTCTGAGTGTAGCATAAAATCTCTATTTTAGAAAATAGATATTCTACAAATTTGCTAATTCCTCAAACATCAAGATCATTGTGTCAGATCATATCATCAGCATTTTTCCTTGCATTAACAAATAAACACTTTTCATGACAGCATAAAAGTCTAACTTATGGATACATATCAGAGTCAGTCATTATTTTATATTATAAATTGAGATAGTACCAAATGTCTCAGATTTCCCCAATTCTGGCAAGCAATGTTAATCTACTACTTATGATAATATGCTCATATTGTCAGGCACCATCCATCACTCAATACTTTTACTGTTCCTGAGTTAGTGAATTATAATGAAGATAATTCAGAATCATATGTAAGCCACACAAGTTTCTGGCAGGCCTTATTCCACAACAAAATTGACCTAATACTTCTCTCTCAGGAGTCCCTTGACAAGAACCACGATATTGATGTTTCCATATCATAGTTATGTCCCTAATCAATCTTAAAAGCCTCATAGAACATGTGATGCCATCATACAAAAACTGAGACTAATCAATACAAAATTCTGTCTTATCAGATCTGTGGTAAATTTCAAATCTTTTGAGGTGAGGTCAAATGAGGCCAACATCTGTAACTTATCAAACCATAGACTAACATAAGAAGCTCAAATAATTCTCTCATCAGACTTCACTCCTTTCACCTCTCCATCGCAGCACTTCAGCAAAATCTAGCACTTTGGACCTGTTTAGTCATTTGCTCAATGAATTCATGAATATTGATTAGAAAAGAGGATCTAGCATCACTGTTCAAACAGGAGGAATCAAGAAGAAGGTACTTAGATGGTGATCTCTCAAGCAGAAAGCTTCGGGTTAATCAGTGAAAATATCTATGAAATCTAAAAATTCCAATATTTCAAGGAGAAATAACAACTTACATGGGCCATGCTTTTAGAAATATAAGAACTAATCAGTCCTCCTTGTCGCTGCTCTTCCGAAGTTCATATTCCAGAGAATCCAGAGCTGAGAGAAGAAAAGAAGGCTTTAGTGTTCCCAATTACTTAAGTTAATAAACCTTACTCTTCAATTTTGGCTTCCAAATTATACCACAATCACCCTCACATAAAATTTTGGGGAAGAACAGAGGGATTCTGAATCCAAACCCCAGCAAACCAAGTTGCACAGCGTTGGGAGCTGAGCAGAGGCACTTCTTCAAGCCCCAGCCAGCGCAGATACTTTAGCATGAGGTTTTCTGGCTAGGCCCCCACTTTGGGGAGGCTGATCTGGACCTGGGATGAGCTGCACAATCCTGCCTCGAAGAGATTCTTCTCTGTCCATTCTCACGTTCTAGGACTGAAAAAGAAGCCACGTCACCCAAACCCAAATCCTGTGGCCTCCGGACAACTGAGGTTGTTCAACACAAGCGAGATGGACAATAAGGAAGAAACTGATCAGGTAGTTACTAACAGATTGCGCACTCAGTTTCCTTTTCATTAAAACAGGGATAAAAATATCAGCTACTGCATATGGTTGTCTTGAAGAGTAAGAAAACCCACACAAAACATTTACTAGAACAGAATAATTGCTTAACATGTGCTAGCTATTATTGAAAATTAAGAACATTACATGACCCTTATTTCATCTTTACAAAAGAAACAATTTTGCTATTTCCATTTTTTACTTACAAGTTTCTCTGACATGTTTTCTTATAATTCTAAATAAAAAATTTGAACCTGGCCTTAAGAATACAAATCTTCTTCTTTTTTTAAAAATATGGCTGAAATGTTTCCACAATTAAAAAAAAAAAAAAAAGGAAGAAAGAAGGATAAACTAATAATGACAATTACTAGAGATGATGACAATTAAATGCAACATATGATACTGGATGGGATCTAAGAATGGAGGAAAAAGGCTCAAAAGGACATTATTGGGACACAAGAAAAAACTGCAATATAAAATATAAGACATATCAATATTGAATTACTTGACCTTGATAACTGAACTTAAGGTGATAAGTGAGTATCCTGGTTTTTAGGGAATGTACCTAGAAGCACTATGTCTTCAAGGATTATGATGCATGCAACCTGCTCTCAAATGTTCAGAAAATAGGTGATAGAATAACACATTAAAGGTGGCAAAATGTTAAAACTGGTGAATCTGGGCATCTGGGGGCATGGGAGTATGATGGAATTACTGTATGGGTTTGTATTATTTTTGTTAACTGTCCTGTAAGTTTGAAATTATTTCAAAATAAAAAGTTAAAATATATATATATATCTGGGAAAAAAAAAAACTGAAGAAAAATTCTCTAACATTTAAATTTCTCCTTTCCCCAGCAGCTACAGACAGAGACCCTATTCTGTATTAAAAAGTGGCTCAAAAACCCTAATCTGATAAGATGCAAAATTGGGAACATTAACAAAAGGTTCAAACCCATTCTTTCTATGCTATATGGAGATTAATGTAAATGTTTATAACTCATATCATCTTATCCTATTATCTTATATAAATTCATCATTGGAAAAGTAATTTGTACAATAGATCCTCAGAAGTCATTTTTCCTGCACTGATAATTTTTATATGACATTGCTATAATCCCTCAAAGGTATAAACACTTGCAAGGTTTTTAAAAACAAAAAAAGCATCACTGGCACTTCCCTTTTCTTCCTCCTGCATGCACAGTGGTGTGTGTGTGTGTGTGTGTTTGTGTGTGTGTAATGAAACCTATGCTTTCCTTTTTGAAACTAAGAGTTGAAGAGTCTTCTGTTCCTTAGTGTGATTCTATTCTGTAGATAGTAAATGAAACCCACATACATGCTAATAAAAACAGGGGATGGGGGATGAACACCAAAATATTAATAACTATTATGTCTGGAAAGGTAAGTTTTTGGGTAAATTTAACTGTTTTCACAAGTTCTTGGGATTACAGTTTTTGGCTTTTTTTTCAACAAGCTTGCATTAATTCCACTTTCAGAATTAATTGAATTAATTCCACTGTGATTGAATAGGCTCATCAGGGAAAAACTAGTTCTTCTTCAGTATAATTGAATTTATTCACTAATAAGATTCTTCTCTGAAAGACACAAGTCAGGTAGGTAGCTGTTATAAGCTGAATGAGAGAACAAATGAAAAGTAGAGAGAATTATCAAGAGATGTTAAAAAAATACATCCAAACCCTTCTTCTTCATGAAATAACAAATTAAAATATGTCCTATGCAGTCCTGGCAAAATGTCTTACAAAACCTTATGATATGAAACAGGATTCAAATATAACTTAAAATGTTCATAAATACTACTGTCCATAAAACTATGAGTATAATTTAAAAGTACTTCATAGCATTTTCCTTCTTATATCTAACTATAAGCCTAATTTTGTTAGTTGCATAATATTCCATCATATGAATGTGATTTACTTAACCATTTACTTAACTATTTACATAATATTGAACTCTAATTTTGTACAAGATCATTCCCAGACATTAAAGTCTTTTATTGCACACCAATAGTTCTAAATATCTTTATTCTGTATACCAGATTTGCTAGTCAAATAAAATCACAATGTTTCTTCCCTCAAGAAATAGACATATATAAATATAAACTACAACTCTGGATATAAAAAAGGTGGTTTGTAGTCACCTGGAAGTTAAATGATTTCAGTTTGAGAATTTCTGTTTATAACCAATTGAGTCCAGGCTCTTTTCCTTAACTTTGCAAACAGCCATCAAAATTAAATTCACATTTCTATTGCTACCGATTTCTGAAGAATTACCCATAATCGCCAAACAATAAACTGCTCATATTTTCTGAGCACTCATTATGTTCCAGGCACTGTTTTAAGAGACTTTACACATATGAATACATCTCATCCTCATTACAATTGGAATGATTATTATCCCCATTTTAGAGATGTAGAAAACAGTGTGTGCACAGATAGCCCAAGCTCAAATAGCTACTAAATGGCAGATTACTGAGGAGCTAGACCTACCTACATGCTTAACCCACAAACACATTCCCCTTCTAAAAGCCTTACAGGGAAGATGACTTTGTCACGTGTTTACTGAAATAATTAAACTGACTCCTATCTTGCTATGCTTTGACAACGAGGCCTTGAGAGAAAATAAAAGTCCTCTAGTGTGTGATGCCAACCCAATATCAATATTAATCTCCTTACCAAATCAGAGGGTAAAATATAGCCCTAAGAGCAAACTTCAGGAGTTGAATTTCTAGATCATACCACCACAGTGCTTAGGAAGAGCACAGAAGAGGAACAATTCATTAACAGGTAAAGAGAATATTAACTAAACAAGGAAAGAGGGGCTACGGAGAAGGGTTATTCCATCTCCAAGGCCCCCAGTTTCACTAGGAAAGACAATCTAGAGTAGGTCACTATAAAGTAGAATATTTCAGGTAAAGGAAAACAAATGCTCTCATGTTCTTAAAAAAACAATAATTTTATGAACAGAAAGGAAACACAAAACATCCTGATTCTTAAATTTTAGTTGTGCAAGAACAATTATTTCTTCCTCCTTGGGGTCCTTCTTTTGGAGAATGACTGGACTGGGGAAAGAGAAGAAAACCTGTGCGGTCACAGGCCGTTTTTGGAGTATGGAGTGGCTCAGAAAACACCTTCTAGGCCACACCCATCCCGACTTCACACACAGAAGTGAGAGAGGTGGGTGTCTGGGGTCAATGCTGTGGAAATGCAGTGGTTCTCAATAGGTAATGAGCCCTCGCATAGCTCCCAGTCGGGAAATCCTATGAGGAGGGAATGCTACTCCTGCGGACTTTCCATCCAGTCTTCTCAGAAGCTTTTCTTGGAGACACATCAAGGTCTGAAACCCCCATCTCAAGACCTGCTGGGCCTTCCTGCTGAAAAACTTCATTCAAGGGCTCGACACCTGACCTCCGTCTTGGGGCCATCTGTCTGGGGCAAACCCAAGTGACTGCGAGGGGAGAAGATACCCGAGGCAGCAGGAATCTACAGCACGGATCAAAAACCCCGGTCCACACAGAAGCCCCGCACCCAGTTTTGCCCGGCACACACCCGGCCCTGTCACTCGCACTCTCTCTTATACACCATGCGTCTATCCCATACAGTCACCCCCCAACCCCCTTTCCCACGCTAGTCCCGCACACACAGGCCTGGGATTCTGGCAGGACCAGCCCTGTCTGCACCCAGGGCCCGCTCACCTTGAGCACCTCGTACAGCCCCACGTTCCCCGCATGTCAGGGGCAGGTTCCACGCCGGCCCGCATCTGCACAAGTCCCCCACTCCCCGTACGCCCTGCACTCGTTTTCCATCACGGAAGGCCAAGTCAGCCCATGGTGCTGGCCCGAGTCTTGCAGAGCCGGTGCTGACTTTTTCCTCTCAGAAGTCCTAGAATCGCTTCGGGGCCAACACTCACCGGGGAAGTAGCCAGAGGGGCGAGTTTACCCTGGTGGCCTCTGGGAAATGTAGTCCAAGTCTGAGTAAACCTGATCGCAGTTGCCTCTGGGAAATGTAGTCGGAAGCCGTGGAACTCTGGAGCACAAGCGGCCGTCGCCCGCAGGGACTGCCCACGCCGCGCCCCAGAGACTTCGGGAGCACCTGTTGTACCAGGAGTTGGCAGGTGAGGGATCTCGCGTCCCTGGCGGCCGGGCCAGACACTGCTGTTATGAGTTGAGCGGGCAGGTCATCCGAGCCCAGAAGAGTCGAAAAGGGCCTGGCAGGACCAGGTTAGGCTGGAATGAGGGCTCCAGAACTGAAGATGCCCCATACATCAGGACGAGGTAGAGTGACCTTTTAGAGCCAACGCGGGACATTGCCATAGCAGACCCTCCCCCAAACCCTATGATAATATATAATAAATAATTATACCAACATGGGTTACGTTAATGTAGAAATAGGAAAAATAATTTTTTGTCGTTATTATTCTGAATTATTTGCTTTCCAGTAACAGAAATTCTTTTATTTAACAGAATATCAAAAACACTAATTAATAACTAATAGTAAGACTAATTAAACAAATAGGTTTGAGGAAAATGTTTCTTTTTGTTCTCTGATTCAATAATTTATTTTAACTTTTAATCTTTTTACATATTTAAATTTGTAGGCTATGTTATTGTGTATACTTGAGATATATGAATATGACCTTTTAAAAGGAGATTGTAAATACAATAAGATTAATTAGCACATTACCTATGTTTAAAAGACATGTTTCTTTCTGTCACATCATACATGAGGCTATTTTTACTCAGTTCTGGTTTCCTTTTCTAGTAATACTACACTGGACTGCCTGTAGCCTTTGGGACATACTTCTTTTCTTTTGTATAGTGGTAAAACTGAATACTATCAGACATAAAATTCACTTTGATTTGCAACTCTGCTGTCATCAAACCCACATTACACTGATTCCTGGTATCAGCAATTGTGATTGTCAGCCCAATGTGATAACATCAAGCTAAATAGACTCTCAACAAAAGTGTTTGTGTAGAACATAGTTAGGATTTTACTTACTAGCAACAACCGGTTTTTAGACTTGTGGGGATTAGTTTCCAGCTCTCCAAAACTGTCCATCCACTTTATCTACAGCCTGTTTTGGTAGAGCAGCCACTTGTAAACCAAGTCCTTTGCATCTGTATGTTTAGTCATATAGGCCATTCATGTTTTAAATGTCCCTCATTTTTAAACACTCTGAAGCCCAGTGGATGTTGTTTTGGTTTGCTAAAGCTGCCAGAATGCAATATACCAGAAATGGGTTCCCTGTTCCAATAGGGATTTATTAGTTTACAAATTTACAGTTCTAAGGCATGAAAATGTCCAAATTAAGACATTGAGAGGAAGATACTTTCTCTGAAGAAATGCTGCTGGCATCTGGGCTTCCTCTGTCACCTTGGAAGGCACATGGCCAGCATCTTCTGGTCCTTTTTCTCTCCAAACTTCTCTGGGTGTTTCTTTCTGAGCTCTTGGCCTTTTCTGTCTTTTATCCTCTCATAAAGGACTCCAATGAAGGATTAAGACCTCACATTGGATGGATCACATCTCAGTTGAAACAACCTAATCAAAAAGTCCCACCCATAATAGGTCTGCACCCATAGGAATGGATTAAAAGAACATGGCCTTTTCTGGGGTATATAACACTTTCAAACCAGCACAGATGCCATCATAAGTTAAATATCTTTTTCTAAGGGAAAATTGTTTTAAATCGCAGAGGCCATATGAACTTGTGAAATCAAATTTGAGTTCCAAATAAGTTACAGTTTTAGTAAAGAAAATGAAAATGTCCTGTTTAACTTAGCTGCCCTTTTTTGGTGACACTTTTAAATTTTTTTGAGTTCTGAATCAGTCTTATTTCCAAAAATTGAGTCAGTTTTCACATGACTTTTTGTTGCAAACTACACATGACACCAAACAGCTCAGGTGCGGTCAGTTTATCCTTTTTTTACTCTTCTATGGCTTCAGAAATCCTCAAACAGTTTTGGAGAAACATCATGTTGTATAAATTTCTATTTTACTGTAATTCTTTTCTCCATTCTTACCCTCAGAGTATTTCCAAATTAGAAGAAGGGGCATACTTTTTGCTCCACTCTTTGAAAATATGACTTTATGACAGGCCACCATTTCAGTATCTTTTCTATGGCTGGCAGTAATAATAACAAGCTTGTAGGCATAGATTTAAGGAGGCTATCTTCTTCCATTTCTATAAAATCAATAACTCATTAAATGCTTCTTCACATTTTGATTAAACTAAAAAGTGGCCAACTTTCATTATGAAAGCCTCAATATCACAAGTAAGCCAGTCACACCCCTTTTTAGCAGTGTTGTGTACAAAGTATGCAGGACAGTTAGCATTTACGATCATTTCATTTCTTTGGTAAGAAGTTGTATTCGTCAGGGTTCTCCAGGGAAACAGAACTGACAGGATGTGTATGTGTGTGTGTGTGTGTGTGTGTGTGTAATGTAAATGTTATGAGATTTATTACAGGAATTGGCTCATGCACTGTGGGAATGGCCAAGTCCAAATTCCATAGGGCTTTGAGGCCTTCAAGTGACTGGATGAGGCTCCTTTCTTTGTTGAAGGCAGTTTCCTCAGTTGATTGTAGACATAATCAGCCACAGATGAAACAACCTAATACAGATTTAAATCCAATCCATGAAGTATCCTCACAGAAACAATCAGGCCAGTACTTGCTTGACCAAATAACTGGACACCATAACCTAGCCAAGTTGACACATGAAAGTAATCATCACAAAAGTTCATAGACTGAATGGAATTTGCCAGAATTTACATTTACACTGAAAATATGCAGATAGATGATTCTACTTTGTATTTGGACAAGATATTGACAATCTTTTGTTTTATAGTTGCTGCAGATTCATCAAAATCTTCATAGTAATCAAGAAGACTGTTTGAAACTTCACGTTTCAAATCAAAGTACCTAAGAAGTAGGGGTAACAGTTTTTTTTTTTTTGGCTGAAATTCAGTGTATTACTTGACATACTGTAGAAACTGTGATTGTTGATGTGTTAGTTTCCTATATCTGTGGTAACAAATTACCACATACTTGGTGGCTTAAAGTACCAGAAATTTATTCTCTTACAGTTCTGGAGGCCAAAAGTCCAGTGGTTTCACTGGGCTAAAACCAAGGTGTCAGAGGGCTATGCTCCTTCTAGAAGTTCTCGGTAAGAATCTGTTTCCTTGTGTTTTCCAACTTTTAGTGCTGCATTCCTTGTATTCCTCAGCTCCTGGTCACTTCCTTCATCTTGAAAGCCAGCAGAGTAGCATTCTGCTTCCATGGGCACAAAGCTGCTTTTTCTGTCATCAAATCTTCTTTTGCCTCCTTCTTGCAAGAATATCTGTGATTACATCTAGAGTCCACCCAAATAATCCAGAGTAATATCTCCACCTCAGGATCCTTGACTTAATCACATCTGCAGAGTCTCTTTTGCCATATAAGATGACATTCCCAGGTTCCAGGGGTTAGGTCCTGTATATCCTTGGAGGCCATTATTCAGCTTACCACAGTTGGCAAGATTTGGAAGAATCAACCCAACACATCAGGTCAACACATCAGTTATCAAAATTTCCTCTTTGGTTTACCTACAGGTGCAACCACTGAATCAAGAAATGTACTTTATTCAGTTTTATAGAGCAATCAAGGGAATGATATGATAAGGGCGTTTGTTTCTGTAGCATACCCAAGCTAATTTTTTGGCCACTATTTTCAACTGAGCATTGTTTTCTTTTTGGAAGATGAAAAAACTTTTGATTGATTAGAAATACTTGCCTGTCTCATACCAAACTTGTGAGATTCAGGCTCCATATGTATTTTCACATCCCCTTCTCCACCATACCCAACCCCAAATTTTTCTCTACATGTTGTGCAGTATGCTCTGTGTTGGTCCTTCACCTCCCTAATCCACTTGTATGTGTACTTCCATCTGTCATTAAAGTAACAGTTCTTTAGCCTTCTTTTTTGGTGATCTCTGGGTCACACTGGTATTGATATTATAATTGTTCTCATTTTTATTATCTGAACTCTTAGAAAACATGGTCATAGTATTCACAATGTTAATTAAATTGGCAACATCTCAACACAAACCACAACAGGCAAAGTCAAAGATAAACTGTTAACTTTCACAATTACAATGCACATAAGTTGCCTTCTGTAGTCACATTGTAGGGACTGATACAACACTCACTCCAAATGATGTGATGATGTGACCAAAGTTTTTTTGCTTCTTAAAAAGACTCTGTTAGAAATAGTAGCCATTTATTTTAGTTTCCCAGCTGCTAAAAGAAGTACCATACAATGGGTTGACTTAACAACTGGAATTTATTGGCTCGTCGTTTCAATGGCTAGATGCCTTTCTACCTTCTGGGGTTGGTACCTCCCGCCTGGCCAGCAATCTTTGGGGTACCTTTGCTTTCCATCACATGCAAATGCACATGTCTTTATCTTTCTCCTTTATATTCCAGGTTCCATTGATTTCCAGCTTCTGGCTGTTGCTCGTGGCTGCTGCTTCTGTGTCCAATTTCCTTTGCTTTTAAGGACTTCAGCTAGATTGGATTAAGGCCCACCCTCATTCAGTTTAGCCACACCTGAACTAATAACATCTTCAAAGTTACTATTTACAAATGGGTTCACACCCACAGGACCAGGGATTGGGACCTGAGCATACCTTTTGTAGGGAACATGATTCAATGGCCAACACTGGCAAAGTTAACTTGAATATACCACAAGATCTTACATTCCTTTCATCCATTTTTGTGAACTGCAAATCATGGTTGCTAATGTCAGTAGTCAAGGGAAAAACTGAACTTCTACAGAAGGTAATAATCTATGTTGTATCTATTTAATGCTTCAAAACAGAGTTGTTTTCAGCCTTTTACTTTTTGGGATGCTGTATAGATTTAGCACTTTCCCCAGAAACTTCCCCATCCATTGCCAAAAACTTGTATTTTTCTTGTCCCAGGGAGGGATTTCCCATGGTGCAGGAATTTTCAGTGCTAAATGTGGGATAGTTCCGGGAAAACTGGGATCATTGGTCATCCTAGCAGTAGCTGGATATGGGGATTCTTAAACTGATCTTCATCAGAGTTATCTGTTAAAGATAATGAAACTTATTTAAGGCTTGCTCCTATAGATTCTGATGTCAGTCACAGATGGTGCCTGAACAAATGTATTTGTAACAAGCTCCCCAAATAGTCTGATTCACTCTTAAAAATTAGAAACTTAGCCTGTTTCCTTAATTATCAACCTAATTTTCTTAAATAGCATCTTATCACATTCTGAGCTCTCTTTCTCCTTTATCAAATTGTATAACTGCATTTTAGATTTCTTTAGTCCATAAATTCAGTTTTTCTGGTATAGAACAAAGCCTTTTTCCTTGTTTCTTTCAAATTAGAATATGATAATGAGGTAAGATATGAACGAATGCCCACATATAGAAAGCATTTATTTCTTACTCTATATAAAATAATTAGAGAAAGAGGAACTTTCCAGTATAAGGAATGTGGGAAGACATTTAGTAGTTATAAATACTTTTTATTACATCAGAGGATGGTGAGAAACCCTATAACCATAAGGAATGCAGGAAGGCCTTTAGTCATGTCTCTAAACTTGATTGACGTGCAAGAATTAGCATTGGTGAAACTCCAGTGAATGTAGGGAATCTGGGAAGTCTTTGTCAAGACTGACACCTTGTGCAATATGATAGAAATCATACTTATGAAAAACCCTGTGAATGTAAGAATTGTGACATGGCCTTTAGTTGTAGTAAAAGCCTTAGAGTGTGTCATAGAATTCATACTGGAGAGAAACCCTGTAAATGCATAGAATGTAGGAAGGCCCTTCGTTATGCTGTAACTTTGGTCAACATGACAGAATTCATGCTAATGAGAAACCCTGTGTAGGTAAGGAATAGGGAAGGCCTTTATTCAAGATAGAAGCCTTAGACTGCATCAGAGAATTCATACTGGTGAAAAACCCATGAATGTAAAGAATATGGGAAAGTCTCTAGTTGTTCCTCAAACAGGAATTCATACTGTTGAGAAACCCTTTAAATTTAATGAATTTGGGAAGGCTTTAGTTGTGACTCAAACCTTGCTAGGCAGAAACGCTATGTAAGGAATGTTGGAAAGTTTTTTGTTTTGTTGAAAGCCATGGAGTTCTTCACAAAATCCATACTGGTAAGAAACCCAATGAATGTATTGTGGGAACGTCATTAGTAGTGGTTAGCAGCTTTCTGTGCATCATTTCATGTTGGTGAGAAACCCCATAAATGTAAGAATGGGAAAAGACCTTCCTATTCATGGACATTTTAACAGCAGAGAATTCATACCTTTGGTATAACAAGTGAGAAAATTGCTTTAGATTTAGCTCAAGTCAAAGGATATCAGAGAATTCATAGTGATGTGAAATGTTATCAATGTCAGAAATGTGGAAAGGCCTTTAAATATAATATAAATATAGTAGAAAATGTAGAGTATATCAGAGGATTTATACTGTTGAGAAACCAGTTTAGATAACTATAGTTGTGGGAAAGCTTTTAGATATAGTTCAGTCCTTAGAAAACGTCAGAGAACTCATACTGGTGTAAAACCCTAAAAATGTAAGCAGTGTGAGAACAGTTGTAGTCATGGACCCAGCCATTTTCAATATCAGAGAATTTATATTTTATACAACATAAGAAAACCATAGCTTTCACTCTTCTGTTTCCAATAATCAGAATATTTATGCAAGAGGAAAATTCAGAGTTGTTGGAATACCTTTTTCTTTAGGCTCACAAAATACTTACCATAAGATTTTATATTAAATGTTCGGGGTTGAATCATGCCCCCTACAAAAGACATGCTCAAGTTCTAACCCCTGGTAAATAGGACCTTTGTAAATGGGACCTTTTATTAGTTAAAGTATGGACCCATTTTGAATAGGGTCTTGAGTGGGATCTATTCAGAGAAGGCCAACTTGAATCAAGATGGGTTTTAATCCATTTGACAGGGGTCTTTATAAGAAGAGGAAATCTATTCAGAGACACAGTTGACTGACCAGGAGAAGTAGAAGCCAGAAGTCAGTAAAGCCAGAGAATTAGGCAGATCGCCATGTGATGGAGGCAGAGATGCAAGCCAAGGAACCCCAACTGTTGCAGAAAGTCAGTATCAGAATGCTACAGACTCCGGGAGAAACATGACTTACCAAGACCTTGATTTTGAATCTCTAGCCTCCAAAACTGTGAGACAATAAATTCCTGTTGTTTAAGAGTGGTATTTGTCATAGGAATGCTGGCAAACTAAGACATTAGGTATGTTAACTTAATTGGCATATACAGTCTTTCAATACCACTATTTTTGTTAAATTAAGTAAATTCATGTCAGAAACAAAATCCTGTGACTGTAACAAGTGTGGGAAAGCCTTTAGCAACAGCATGTAACTTAACCGTCATGATAACCTTTGTGCTCCTTACAGCCCATGTGACTTTGAGAAAGACACTTATTGCCTCTGTGTATCATGTATAAATGGTGAAAATAGTACCTTTCCTTTAATGCTGTTGTTAGAGATTAAATGAGAAATCGTGGATGACTCTCTGGCACAATAGACTATGCTCAATAAATAGTAACTGTTTTTTCAAAAATTATCATTAGTGAATTCTTCTAAGAGGAAGACTATGAGTGTAATGAGTTTAGAAAAGCTTCATGTAACATGGATCCTATTGAATGATCCAGAAATTTCCTGTTACATGAGCCAGCAATTTCATTCCTAGGTATACACCCAAAGGAATTGAAAACGGGCTCAACTAGATATTTGTGCACTGTTCCGGTTTGCTAATGCTGCCATTATGCAAAATACCAGAAATAGATTGGCTTCTATAAAGGGGGTTTATTTGGTTACAGTTTGTAGTCTGAAGGACATAAAAGTGTCCAAACAAAGGCATCAGCAATAGGCTCCCTTCACTGAAGAACACCTGTGGTGTCCAGAAAACCTCTGTCAGCTGGGAAGGCACAAGCACGTGGCTGGGGTCTGCTCCAGGGTTGTGGTTTCAAACTGGCTTTCTCCCAGGATGTTCCTCTCTAGGTGTCTAGGATGTTCTCTTAGTTTCTCCCAGGCAAACTCTGGGCTAGCAAAAGTCTGCTTTCAGTGGTTGTCTCCAGAATGTCTCTCTTGGCTGCAGCGGCTTTCCAAAATGTCACTCAGCTGCTTTGAGGTCCTTCTGTTTGTGAGCTCTTTTTTAGGACTCCAGTGATTAAATCAAGACACACCCTGAGTGGGTGGGGTCCATATCGCCATGGAAATTATTTAATCAAATGTTTCACCCACAGTTGATTGAGTCAAATCTCCATAGAAACACTCAAAGAATTCCAGCCTATTCAACACTAATACCTAATATATCTGCCCGCACAAGATTGCATTAAAGAACATGGCACTTTGGGGGACATAATGCATCCAAACTAGCACATTACACCAGTGTTCATAGCAGCATTATTCACAATAGCCAGCACTAGAAGCAACCCAGTGTCCATAAGCAAATGAGTGGATAAACAAAATGTATATTCATACAATGAAATATTGTTCAGTACTTTAACAAAGTATGAAATTCTGATACATACTGTAACAGATTAACCTTGAAGACATCATGTTTTGTGAAATAAGCCAGACACAAAAGGACAAATCCTATATGATTCCACTTATATGAAATACCTATAATATGCAAATTCATAGAGACAGAAAGTAGATTACAGATTACCGGGGACCAGGAGAAGTCATTGCTTAATGGATACAGGTTTCTGTTTTGGGTGATGAAAAGGTGTGGTAATGGATGGTGGGGATAGTAGTACAATATTGTGAATGTACTTAATATTACTGAGTTTTACACATGGAATGGGAAAATTTGTGTTGTATATATGTTAGCACAGTGAAAGTAAATTTAAAAAGTCAGTAATTCATATTTTTGTCCATAATTTTTAAAAAATAGAAATTAAAAGGATATAATAAAGGAAATTGTTCAGTCTGAAAATGTTCCTATTTGTTTATATGAAAATATTCAAATATACATAAAAGTTGAAAGAGTAGTTCAGTGACTACATATTTTTGTTAGTATTTTACTGTATCTACTTTATCTTTCTCTTGTATTTTTGCTGTATAATT
This sequence comes from Choloepus didactylus, assembly GCF_015220235.1. NCBI lineage: Eukaryota > Metazoa > Chordata > Mammalia > Pilosa > Megalonychidae > Choloepus > Choloepus didactylus. Next base: position 20,075,883 of record NC_051333.1, read on the forward strand.
TTAGAGTACATTGTAAACATTAGGACAGTTTGCCCCTAAATATAACAACATGTATATCCAAGTACAAGGAATATTTCTTAATAAAAATACCGTAATCATAACTAAGAAAATTAACAAAAGTCCATAATATCTGACTTCTGGTCCATATCAAAATGTTTCAATTTTCCAAAGAGTCTGTTTTGTAGCTATTTATTTTCAAACTAAGTGTACATTTGAGATTCATGCATTGCATTTAATTAAGACTCAAATCTTCTTTAGAATGATATTCCCCATAGGTTTTTCATCACTATGAAAATTTGAAGAATGCAGGACAATTGTCTTCTAGAATGCCACACATTGAGGATTTGTTTGATTGTTTCCTTGTGGAGATTTTTAACCCTTTCTTGTATCCCTCATAGTCCCTATAAATAGGAAGTTAAGCTTTTAGTCTTGAGTTGCGATGAAATATTTTTGTAAAGAACACTTATATATGCATGATGTCTTGTTTCCTGCTAGTAACAATGCTAGTAGGGGACTTGGCATGGACCACTGAACTCACAGAAAATGAAGATCTAATCTGATGGGTGAGATTCTCTTCTTGAGAATTTAAGAGAAAAGAAAAAGTCTACATTGGAGAAATGACATCGGCTTTCTCCTAGTTCTTTTGTGTTCCCCTTAACATTCAGCATCCTTGAATATGTTCTAGAGTCTCCTTGTCTGGTCTTTTGCAGAGAGAACATCCCTGGGGCCAGCTGGAGGAATCTTGGGGGATGACATTCCTGCCATTTCCACCATGGCAGGCTGAACTTGTCCTCAAGTTGCAAAACTACTGGACAGGTAAACCCGCAGCTTGGTCTCTGTGGTTTCTTCCACACAAAAATGTAGGCAGTATGGATGCCTGAGGTAACCCTGAGCTGTGCCCTGTGCCTCTTGACCCAGGGTCTATCTGGAGGGATGTGCTCGTATTCACTCAGGGAAGTCAGACACAGCCTTGATCCGGGAGGCAGGAGTGTGAAGCAAAACCTGCCTGAGTGTCAGGACACCAGGATTCTGCCCTTGGTCTGACAGTCACAATTTGGATGACTTTGGGTAAGTTCCTTCCCCTTTCTGTGACTGTGTCGCATTTTGTACAGTGAGGAGTTTGGGTTATTGATCCCAGTGGTTCTAAATCTTGACTGACCATTTGAATCACCCAGGAGTTGGGTTTTTCCCCATCACTTTATTGAAGCATAATTTACAAACAATAAAATGTACCCATTATAAGTATACAGTTTATTGAATTTTGACAAATGTTTACATTTGTGTAACCACCACCCCGATCAAGTTATAGAACATTCCCCTCACCCCCAACCTTCGTCTATATTCCACTGCAATCACATCCCCACAATCCCAGTCCCAGGCAATCACTGATTGATATCTGTCATTAGAGATTTGTGGTACCTTTTCAAAAATTTTGTATAAGTGGAATCATATGTCATATGTCGGTTTACTTAGCATGATGTTCTTGAGACTCTTCATCCTGTTGTATGCACCAATAGTTACTCCTTTTCATTGCCAAGTAGAATCCCATTAAATGGATGTACCACACTTTGTTTATCCATTTATCTATTTCTGAATATTTGTTCTGTTTCCAGATTTAACTGGTATGAGTAAAGCTGCCAGGCAGTGGTTAAATTTGTTCATATTTATTCGGTGTATGAATAAATGAATTATTAAATATGTGTTGGCCTGTTTGTAATCACATGTATTGAGGCCCTAGATTTCATCAGTAGCTCTGTCTAAATCATGTTGCATCACCAGTAATTGCTGTCACTAACCCCTGAATCCCTTGGTTTTACTGACAGTTATCATTTCATCTCTATTTCCCAGTAATTGTGACTGTATGTATTTTGGATGTGTTGCCTTGACTGGCAAATTCAAGTGGCCTGAGCTGTCACAGTTTGCTGCTAGAGGATCTACTTTGGAAAGAGTTTGAGCAGGAATGGCGTCAGTTCTTTTCAGAAAGATTGGTCAGATTCCCCTGTGAAGCCATCTGGCCCTGGGCTTTTATTTATAGGTATATTTTTGATGACTGGTTGGATCTCTTTGCTTGTGATTGGTTTGTTGAGGTCTTCTATTTCTTCTTGGGTCAGTCTAGGTTGTTCATGTGTTTCCAGGAAATTATCCATTTTTTTCTAAATTGTCTAGCTTGTTGGCATGCAGTTGTTCATTATATCCTCTTATGATTTTTTTATTTCTTTGGGATCTGTAGTAATTATCACCTTCTCATTTCTGATTCTGTTTATTGGGGTCTTCTCTCTTTTTTGCTTTGTCAGTCTAGCTAAGGGTCTATCAATCTTGTCGATCTTCTCAAAGAACCAACTTTTGGTTTTATTTATTCTCTCTATTGTTTTTTTGTTCTCCAGATTATTTATTCCTGCTTTAATCATTGTTATTTCTTTTCATCTACTTGCTTTAGTTTTAGTTTGCTGATCATTCTCTACCTTTTCAGTTGTTCAGTTAGGTCTTTAGTTTTAGCTCTTTCTTGCTTTTTGATAGATGCATTTAGAGCTATAAATTTCCCCCTCAGTACTGCCTTTGCTGTATCGCACAGGTTTTGATATGTTATGTTCTCATTTTCATTCATCTCTAGATATTTACCAATTTCTCTTGCAATTTCGTCTTTGACCCACTGGTTGTTTAGGAGTATGTTGTTTAATCTCCATATATTTGTGAATGATCTGGTTTCTTTGTTGGTTGTTGATTTCTAGTTGCATTCCATTATGGTCAGAGAATGTGTTTTGAATAATTTCAATCTTTTTAAATTTATTAAGACTTATTTTGTATTTCAGCATATAATCTATGCTGGAGAATGTTACATGAGCACTAGGGAAGAATGTATATCCTGGTACTTTGGGATATAATGATCTATATATGTCTTTTAGGTCTAATTCATTTATCATTTTGTTTAGGTTCTTTCCTCTGTCTAGTTGTTCTATCTATAGCAGAGAGTGGTGTATTGAAGTCTTCCACTATTATTGTAGATGTGTCTATTGCTCGCTTCAGTTTAGCTAATGTTTGTCTCATGTATTTGGAACTCCTTGATTAGGTGCATAAACAATTTTAATTGTTATTTCTTCTTGGTGGATTATCTCTTTTATTAATACATAGTGTCCTTCTTTATCTCTTATGACATCTTTGCATTTAAAGTCTATTTTGTCCAATATTATTATAGCGATCCCAGCTTTCTTTTGATTGTAGTTTCCGTGGAATATTTTTTTCCATCCTTTCACTTTCAGTCTCTTTGTGTCACAGGGTCTAAGATGAGTCTCTTTTAAACAGCATATCACTGGGTCATATTTTTTAATCCATTCTATCAGTCTGTATCTTTTAATTGGGAAGTTTAATCCATTCACATTCAAAGTTATTATTGTGAAGGGAGTTCTTGAACCAGCCATCTTATCCTTTGGTTTTTAGTTGTTAGATCTATTTTTTTCCCTCTCTCTTTTTTTCTCTTAAGTTACCTTTACTAATGACTCTTCAGTTCTGTGCTCTTCTCCAGACCTCTCTCTCCTTCCTTTTTTTCTCAGTTGGTAGAGCTCCCTTTAGTAATTTTTGCAGGGCAGGTTTCTTGTTAACAAATTCTCTGAGTGTTTGTGAAAATTTTAAACTCTCCCTCAATTTTGAAGGAGAGCTTTGGAGGATAAAGAGTTCTTGGCTAGTAATTTTTCTCTTTCAGAATCTGAAATATGTCATACCATTGCCTTCTCACCTCCATGGTGCCTGCTGAGTAGTCAGTACTTAGTCTTATGTTGTTCCCTTGCATGTGGTGAATTGCTTCTCTCTTGCTTCTTTCAGAAGTTTCTCCTTGTCTTCAGCATTTGACAATCTCATCATTATATGTCTTGGAGTAGGTTTATTTGGATGTATTCTATTTGGAATTCATTAGGCATCTTTAATTTGCATATTTATGTCATTTAGAAAGGTTGGGAAGTTTTCTCCAACAATGTCTTTGAATACTCTTCCTAGCCCTTTTTCCCTTCTCTTCCCCTTCTGGAACACCAATGATTCTTACATTTGTGCAGTTCATGTTGTCCATTATTTCCCTGGGATCCATTTCAAATGTTTCTATTTTTTCACCATTAATTCTTTTTTTTCTTTTCCTTTCCATCACCCTATCCTTGAGGTCACTAATTTGTTCCTCTACTTATTCAAATCTGGTCTTATGTGCTGCAAGAATACTTTTAATTGATCAACAGTTATCTTTTATTTCCATAAGATGTGCTATTTTTTTTAATTTACCCTTGCACATTCTTCTTTATGCTCTTCTTGGGTCCTCTTCATGTCCTTTATATCTTGAGCCATAATATTGATATTTGTGTGTACTTCTTTGATTAATTGCTCCAAATTTTGTCTTTTCCAGCTTTTTATTTTGTTTGTTTGGCTTGTCTATATCTTCTAGATCCTTCAAGTGCTTTGTAATTTTCTGCTGGCTTCAGGGCGTTTGCTTGTCTTGATAGGGTTATTTTGGAAAATGCAGAATTAATTGAACATTTATATATAATTTGTTTTGCTGGAGTGCAGTTTCCTAATCCTACCAGCATGTGGCACTCTTGAGGCACAGCTTGCTGGAATTCAGTTCCCCTAACCTACCAGCAAGTGGTGCTCTCAAGTGGGTCTTCCCTGAACTTCTCCTGTGAGGTGGGCAGAGTCCAAACTGGGTGGGGAACCAATCAGTGCACCAGATCTCCTGTGCTCTGGGGAATCCCAGTCCTGGGGCTGCAAAGTGGGCCCCAAGCAGGTAGGCAGGGAGTCTGATGAAGGGCATCCCACAGGTTGGACATGAGCCCTGCCTGCTGATTCTCTGCCTCTCTTGTGCCCACAAGTCTCTGGGGTATGGGAGGGGCTCCTGATCACTGATATCATGCCTCTCCCTTCCCTGCTTCTCACTGTTGCACCACCTCCCCCCAGACTTCTGTGGGGTCAGAGCAATTACTGCCTGCCAGGTTCCCTCACAGGAGCTCCCCATTCTCGGGCTGTGGAAGATCACTCCCCAGCAAACTCTCAAGGTGGGTGGGTGGAAGTGGAGAGCCGCTGCTTACCCCATGGTGGTTTTGCTGCTGCTGGCCTGTGGGGTGGGGTAGGGCAGACAGGGAACACACTCACCATGTCCCTCCAGCTGCCATCTCTCCTGCTTTTGTCGGGTGTCCCCTACATGTACTGTGGGGGACCCTCTATGGCCGATCACACCTTAGAACTGCAGTCCCTGGTGTCCTCTGGCCCCTTTCTAGTTACTCTGATGGAGGAGAAGCCTGTTCCACCTGAACTACTCTGCCATCTTCCTGGAAGTCCCAGTGTATGGATTTTTTTCTTTTGACATAACAACGGGAATTTATTGGCAATGGTTTCAGTGGCTAGAAAACTTGCTTCCTCCCAAAGTGGATTTTTATAAATGTGAATTCATACTGCACCCAAGGATGATACAAGGGTTTGGACTTAAGGAAGCTTTTAAATCTCATCATTCTGTGTGCAAATAAATCTAAATGTATACATTTTGAGAAATAGACTTTGATCTTAGGTATTATCAAGATACACCACAAAGAAGTTGTATAAAATGCTTGGATCTGTCATGAAAATTAAAAGATTAAATTTAGATCCTTAAAGACAAACATGAGCAGCCTCAATAGCAAAAATAATCAGATCGTTGAAAACACTTTTCTGTGAGAGTAGAAATGGAAAACAGAATGAAATTCTTAAGCTCTTTTGAAAGTTTGCCTTTGTTTAAAATTTGCTGAAAATGGACTGTTGCAAATTGGGAATATATTTTATTTGAGGGCCATTAAATTAAAATATTTATACTATAGATAGAAGGTGTAAAATGTAAGTATATTTTCATGAAGCACATATAATTAATTGACAACATACTAAATGTTTTATGATCAGCAGGGCTGATGATTCACATATATGACTAAATCCCTTCCTTTGTCTCCCTCTACGCTTAGAGCAATGTTTGAATTATTGTCTAAATCTATTGTATTTTGCCAGAAACACCGGCTATTTTGGGGGGAGAGAAAGGGTTATTTGAAGCTCCACGTGCATTCCCAAAATGGGCCTTTCCATGTGACTTTATCAGAGATGTATAATTTGACACCATATGCTTAGATAATATAAAACTATTAGTATAGCTTCATAATACTAAGTATAGGTGATAACACATATTCATAAAAATGGATGTTTCCCTAAGTTATACTGTCAAAGAGTATCGTGAACTTCTCCACAGAAGAATATAGCATAATTATGCTAAGTAATCTTTTTATAATTGTGTAAATAATCTCATTTCAAGTCTACTTTGAGCTTTCTGAGGTCAGAGATCTTGCTGCTCTTAATCACTGGGTATCATAATTCCTACAAGTGTTAAGTAGCATGTAACAGACACCTACATATTATACAAAGATAACATGAGTACTTGCACAGGTCATAAGATTTATAACAGCTTTAACAGACTAAAAAAAATTGGTTTTCTGGCCCAGCAGGCAAAACAGAATTGAGAGATTCGCCTGTCACGGATGATGAGCACAAAGGGGCTAACTGTTGGGAAACAAGCAGCGGTGAGCACAGAGGTGTCCAACAGCCAGTGACTTGGATTCCCAATTAGGGAAACACAGAGAGTCAAAATGGAAGATAGTAAGTAACAGAAGAGAAAGCTGCTCATCAGGAACAGGATGGTATGTGTGGCTCTGACCTCCTGGGAAGGTCTGGGGGAAAGGCTGTTGGTATGAATCTGTTGGACTCTCTGCTTGTACCTGTGCAGGACAAACATCATGGAGCTGCTTGCCCAGACCATGAGGCCAAAGTATATAAAGTCAATGGAAAAATAAAGTAGAGCATATATTGAGTATGTACACTTTTGGTCCATAGTCACAGAACAGTAGCCATAATTTCTTTTTTCCAGACTGATATTTTTGCCGCTCAAGGGGCCAGAAATTTTCGTAGGTATAAAGGCATTTACCAAGAAATTAAATATCCAGGAGAGGAAACAACAGAAGCATATGCTCTTTGAGGATCTAATTCTGAGGTGCAACCACCTGGAGAAATTGGGACAAAGCTTAATGGCCTGGAAACCACTGAGGAGGCAGGTAGTACTGAGGGAAACCCCCCTTCCCACTCGGTGAAAATAGAAGACAAGTTTGCATCCAAAATCATCCAGGAAATATGTCCATCCCAAAGCTGCCACTGTCTGTGGGATCCCTTTGGAGAAAATCACCAAGAAGTTAGCCAAGACCAGATGGCTGAGAATCTGGTCTGTGGGTCTGAGTTTGTGTCTTTTGGGCAAACTGATGTTATAAAGAAAAAGGAGAGTGGTGTTTCCCAAGATCCCAACTTGAATCTGAGTGATAAAGATTATTCCCATTTCCAAGTTGGGAAAATCCATCACATCCATATCTAGAGGATATGAATTTCAATTGTACTCACTGGAATCTGGAGGAAAATCAAATTATATACATTACCATATTCATACTTCTCTTAGTGCTTAACAGAACCACATTTTCCACTTAAAATAAACATTAAGAATATGTCCTTAAGATCACAAACTTTAGAAAGTTATTTCAAAAGAAAAAAATAATCTGGAAACTATGCACATGTTCAATGACAAGGAATTTGTTAAATAATCAAGAGCTCATTCACACAATGTACTAGTAAATAATTACACAAGGAGAAGAGGGTGTTTATATATTCCAGCATAGTTGTGCTATTATGCTAAATAGCGTACTTCTGCTATTTCTTTTATCAGGAAGGGAGTGTTTGTATGTGTATGCTTATATAAAAAGAAAATAGTTCAAAGGTAAATAAAAATAAAATATTACTTTTGGAGGAAGAGAGTTTAAAGGGATATGTTTGAAAGATAAACTTTTTGGAATCAACATTGTTAACAATTTTTTTGAGGCAGTGTGCTAAAACAAAACTAAAATATAATTAAAAATAAAAATGGGTCCATAATAATATGAAGTAGAATTTAAATGTGACAACACGTAGCATTATTTTTCCTATATACACGAAAAGAAATGATGTGGATTTTTTTTGCATAAAAGAAAAATTTGTACATCTGTAGGAGGATATATCTTTGACACAAAAAGTATAACTGCACATTTTGGCTCCTGCTGTAGGGTATGGAGAGCAAGAAGAAGCATCACTTCTATCATTACAATGAAGAATAGATGGATTAACTTCAAATTCTTGACTCTTTTGAACCCTTCAGAGAGCTAAAGACAGCAAACAACTGGCCCCAAATCTAATAAAAACAATGCTTAAGGAAAAGAGGAGATTTGGACGTGCCCTTCCCTGGGGTAGATACAGTGGGATATCTAGGGTAACTAATGGTCCTAGTTTGCCTAGGACGGTTCTGGTTTTAGCTCTGAAAGTCACACATCCTAGAAGACCCCTTCCCAGGACAAAAGTCTCAATGTTCAGTGATGGGTATGGATGGGGGGGGCACGAAACCCACACAGTGGCCAAAAAAATATGAACTGAAAACAATACTGTTTTTAATGCCAAATTAATATGGTATGGATGGGAGGAGGTGGGGCAAGATGGCAGACTGCTGAGCTGTATGTTTTAGTTATTCCTCCAGGAAAGTAGGTAGAAAGCCAGGAACTGCGTGGACTGGACACCACAGAGCAATCTGACTTTGGGCATACTTCATACAACACTCATGAAGGCGTGGAACTGCTGAGATCGGCGAAATCTGTAAGTTTTTGCGGCCAGGGGACCCGTGCCCCTCCCTGCCAGGCTCAGTCCCGGGGGAGGAGGGGCTGTCAGCTCCGGGAAGGAGAAGGGAGAACTGCAGTGGCTGCCCTTATCAGAAACTCATTCTACTGATTCAAACTCCAACCATAGATAGACTGAGACCAGACACCAGAGAATCTGAGAGCAGCCAACCTAGCAGAGAGGAGACAGGCATAGAAAAAAAACAACACGAAAAACTCCAAAATAAAAGCGGAGGATTTTTGGAGTTCTGGTGAACATAGAAAGGGGAAGGGCCCTGAGGCGCATATGCAAATCCCGAAGAAAAGCTGATCTCTCTGCCCTGTGGACCTTTCCTTAATGGCCCTGGTTGCTTTGTCTCTTAGCATTTCAATAACCCATTAGATCTCTGAGGAGGGCCTTTTTTTTTTTTTTTTTTTTTAATCCTTTTTTCTTTTTCTAAAACAATTACTCTAAGAAGCCCAATACAGAAAGCTTCAAAGACATGCTATTTGGGCAGGTCAAGTCAAGAGCAGAACTAGGAGAGCTCTGAGACAAAACGCAATAATCCAGTGGCTGAGAAAATTCACTAAACACCACAACTTCCCAAGAAAAGGGGGGTGTCTGCTCACAGCCATCATCCTGGTGGACAGGAAACACTCCTGCCCATCGCCAGCCCCATAGCCCAGAACTGCCCCAGACAACCCAGTGTGACGGAAGCGCTTCAAATAACAGGCACACACCACAAAACTGGGCATGGACATTAGCCTTCCCTGCAACCTCAGCTGATTGTCCCAGAGTTGGGAAGGTAGAGCAGTGTGAATTAACAAAGCCCCATTCAGCCATCATTTCAGCAGACTGGGAGCCTCCCTACACAGCCCAGCAGCCCAGAACTGCCCTGGGGGGACGGCACTCACCTGTGACATAGCACAGTCATCCCTCAACAGAGGACCCGGGGTGCACGGCCTGGAAGAGGGGCCCACTTGCAAGTCTCAGGAGCCATACACCAATACCAAGGACTTGTGGGTCAGTGGCAGAGACAAACTGTGGCAGGACTGAACTGAAGGATTAGAGTATTGCAGCAGCTTTAAAACTCTAGGATCACCAGGGAGATTTGATTGTTAGAGCCACCCCCTCCTCCCTGACTGCCCAGAAACAAGCCCCATATACAGGGCAGGCAACACCAACTACACACGCAAGCTTGGTACACCAATTGGACCCCACAAGACTCACTCCCCCACTCACCACAAAGGCTAAGCAGGGGAGAACTGGCTTGTGGAGAACAGGTGGCTCGTGGACGCCACCTGCTGGTTAGTTAGAGAAAGTGTACTCCACGAAGCTGTAGATCTGATAAATTAGAGATAAGGACTTCAATTGGTCTACAAATCCTAAAAGAACCCTATCAAGTTCAGCAAATGCCACGAGGCCAAAAACAACAGAAAATTATAAAGCATATGAAAAAACCAGATGATATGGATAACCCAAGCCCAAGCACCCAAATCAAAAGACCAGAAGAGACACAGCACCTAGAGCAGCTACTCAAAGAACTAAAGATGAACAATGAGACCATAGTACGGGAGATAAAGGAAATCAAGAAGACCCTAGAAGAGCATAAAGAAGACACTGCAAGACTAAATAAAAAAATGGATGATCTTATGGAAATTAAAGAAACTGTTGACCAAATTAAAAAGATTCTGGACACTCATAGTACAAGACTTGAGGAAGCTGAACAACGAATCAGTGACATCGAAGATGACAGAATGGAAAATGAAAGCATAAAAGAAAGAATGGGGAAAAAAATTCAAAAAATCGAAATGGACCTCAGGGATATGATAGATAATATGAAACGTCCAAATATAAGACTCATTGGTGTCCCAGAAGGGGAAGAAAAGGGTAAAGGTCTAGGAAGAGTATTCAAAGAAATTGTTGGGGAAAACTTCCCAAATCTTCTAAACAACATAAATACACAAATCATAAATGCTCAGCGAACTCCAAATAGAATAAATCCAAATAAACCCACTCCAAGACATATACTGATCACACTATCAAACACAGAAGAGAAGGAGCAAGTTCTGAAAGCAGCAAGAGAAAAGCAATTCACCACATACAAAGGAAACAGCATAAGACTGAGTAGTGACTACTCAGCAGCCACCATGGAGGCGAGAAGGCAGTGGCACGATATATTTAAAATTCTGAGTGAGAAAAATTTCCAGCCAAGAATACTTTATCCAGCAAAGCTCTCCTTCAAATTTGAGGGAGAGCTTAAATTTTTCACAGACAAACAAATGCTGAGAGAATTTGCTAACAAGAGACCTGCCCTACTGGAGATACTCAAGGGAGCCCTACAGACAGAGAAACAAAGAAAGGACAGAGAGACTTGGAGAAAGGTTCAGTACTAAAGAGATTCGGTATGGGTACAATAAAGGATATTAATAGACAGAGGGGAAAAATATGACGAACATAAACCAAAGGATAAGATGGCTGATTCAAGAAATGCCTTCACGGTTATAACGTTGAATGTAAATGGATTAAACTCCCCAATTAAAAGATATAGATTCGCAGAATGGATCAAAAAAAATGAACCATCAATATGTTGCATACAAGAGACTCATCTTAGACACAGGGACACAAAGAAACTGAAAGTGAAAGGATGGAAAAAAATATTTCATGCAAGCTACAGCCAAAAGAAAGCAGGTGTAGCAATTTTAATCTCAGATAAAATAGACTTCAAATGCAGGGATGTTTTGAGAGACAAAGAAGGCCACTACATACTAATAAAAGGGGCAATTCAGCAAGAAGAAATAACAATCGTAAATGTCTATGCACCCAACCAAGGTGCCACAAAATACATGAGAGAAACACTGGCAAAACTAAAGGAAGCAATTGATGTTTCCACAATAATTGTGGGAGACTTCAACACATCACTCTCTCCTATAGATAGATCAACCAGACAGAAGACCAACAAGGAAATTGAAAACCTAAACAATCTGATAAATGAATTAGATTTAACAGACATATACAGGACATTACATCCCAAATCACCAGGATACACATACTTTTCTCGTGCTCATGGAACTTTCTCCAGAATAGATCATATGCTGGGACATAAAACAAGCCTCAATAAATTTAAAAAGATTGAAATTATTCAAAGCACATTCTCTGACCACAATGGAATACAATTAGAAGTCAATAACCATCAGAGACTTAGAAAATTCACAAATACCTGGAGGTTAAACAACACACTCCTAAACAATCAGTGGGTTAAAGAAGAAATAGCAAGAGAAATTGCTAAATATATAGAGACGAATGAAAATGAGAACACAACATACCAAAACCTATGGGATGCAGCAAAAGCAGTGCTAAGGGGGAAATTTATAGCACTAAACGCATATATTAAAAAGGAAGAAAGAGCCAAAATCAAAGAACTAATGGATCAACTGAAGAAGCTAGAAAATGAACAGCAAACCAATCCTAAACCAAGTACAAGAAAAGAAATAACAAGGATTAAAGCAGAAATAAATGACATAGAGAACAAAAAAACAATAGAGAGGATAAATATCACCAAAAGTTGGTTCTTTGAGAAGATCAACAAGATTGACAAGCCCCTAGCTAGACTGACAAAATCAAAAAGAGAGAAGACCCATATAAACAAAATAATGAATGAAAAAGGTGACATAACTGCAGATCCTGAAGAAATTAAAAAAATTATAAGAGGATACTATGAACAACTGTATGGCAACAAACTGGATAATGTAGAGGAAATGGACAATTTCCTGGAAACATATGAACAACCTAGACTGACCAGAGAAGAAATAGAAGACCTCAACCAACCCATCACAAGCAAAGAGATCCAATCAGTCATCAAAAATCTTCCCACAAATAAATGCCCAGGGCCAGATGGCTTCACAGGGGAATTCTACCAAACTTTCCAGAAAGAACTGACACCAATCTTACTCAAACTCTTTCAAAACATTGAAGAAAATGGAACATTACCTAACTCATTTTATGAAGCTAACATCAATCTAATACCAAAACCAGGCAAAGATTCTACAAAAAAGGAAAACTACCGGCCAATCTCCCTAATGAATATAGATGCAAAAATCCTCAACAAAATACTTGCAAATCGAATCCAAAGACACATTAAAAAAATCATACACCATGACCAAGTTGGGTTTATTCCAGGCATGCAAGGATGTTCAACATAAGAAAGTCAATCAATGTATTACAACACATTAAAAACTCGAAAGGGAAAAATCAATTGATCATCTCAATAGATGCTGAAAAAGCATTTGACAAAATCCAACATCCGTTTTTGATAAAAACACTTCAAAAGGTAGGAATTGAAGGAAACTTCCTCAACATGATAAAGAGCATATATGAAAAACCCACAGCCAGCATAGTACTCAATGGAGAGAGACTGAAAGCCTTCCCTCTAAGATCAGGAACAAGACAAGGATGCCCGCTATCACCACTGTTATTCAACATTGTGCTGGAAGTGCTAGCCAGGGCAGTCCGGCAAGACAAAGAAATAAAAGGCATCCAAATTGGAAAAGAAGAAGTAAAACTGTCATTGTTTGCAGATGATATGATCTTATATCTAGAAAACCCTGAGAAATCGACAACACAGCTACTAGAGCTAATAAACAAATTTAGCAAAGTAGCGGGATACAAGGTTAATGCACATAAGTCAGTAATGTTTCTATATGCTAGAAATGAACAAACTGAAGAGACACTCAAGAAAAAGATACCATTTTCAATAGCAACTAAAAAAATCAAGTACCTAGGAATCAACTTAACCAAAGATGTAAAAGACCTATACAAAGAAAACTCCATAACTCTACTAAAAGAAATAGAAGGGGACCTTAAAAGATGGAAAAATATTCCATGTTCATGGATAGGAAGACTAAATGTCATTAAGATGTCAATTCTACCCAAACTCATCTACAGATTCAATGCAATCCCAATCAAAATTCCAACAACCTACTTTGCAGACTTGGAAAAGCTAGTTATCAAATTTATTTGGAAAGGGAAGATGCCTCGAATTGCTAAAGACACTCTAAAAAAGAAAAACGAAGTGGGAGGACTTACACTCCCTGACTTTGAAGCTTATTATAAAGCCACAGTTACCAAAACAGCATGGTACTGGCACAAAGATAGACATATAGATCAATGGAATCGAATTGAGAATTCGGAGATAGACCCTCAGATCTATGGCCGACTGATCTTTGATAAGGCCTCCAAAGTCACTGAACTGAGTCATAATGGTCTTTTCAACAAATGGGGCTGGGAGAGTTGGATATCCATATCCAAAAGAATGAAAGAGGACCCCTACCTCACCCCCTACACAAAAATTAACTCAAAATGGACCAAAGATCTCAATATAAAAGAAAGTACCATAAAACTCCTAGAAGATAATGTAGGAAAACATCTCCAAGACCTTGTATTAGGCGGCCACTTCCTAGACTTTACACCCAAAGCACAAGCAACAAAAGAAAAAATAGATAAATGGGAACTCCTCAAGCTTAGAAGTTTCTGCACCTCAAAGGAATTTCTCAAAAAGGTAAAGAGGCAGCCAACTCAATGGGAAAAAATTTTTGGAAACCATGTATCTGACAAAAGACTGATATCTTGCATATATAAAGAAATCCTACAACTCAATGACAATAGTACAGTTGGCCCAATTATAAAATGGGCAAAAGATATGAAAAGACACTTCTCTGAAGAGGAAATACAAATGGCCAAGAAACACATGAAAAAATGTTCAGCTTCACTAGCTATTAGAGAGATGCAAATTAAGACCACAATGAGATACCATCTCACACCGGTTAGAATGGCTGCCATTAAACAAACAGGAAACTACAAATGCTGGAGGGGATGTGGAGAAATTGGAACTCTTATTCACTGTTGGTGGGACTGTATAATGGTTCAGCCACTCTGGAAGTCAGTCTGGCAGTTCCTTAGAAAACTAGATATAGAGTTACCATTCGACCCAGCGATTGCACTTCTCGGTATATACCCGGAAGATCGGAAAGCAGTGACACGAACAGATATCTGCACGCCAATGTTCATAGCAGCATTATTCACAATTGCCAAGAGATGGAAACAACCCAAATGTCCTTCAACAGATGAGTGGATAAATAAAATGTGGTATATACACACGATGGAATACTACGCGGCAGTAAGAAGGAACGATCTGGTGAAACATATGACAACATGGATGAACCTTGAAGACATAATGCTGAGCGAAATAAGCCAGGCACAAAAAGAGAAATATTATATGCTACCACTAATGTGAACTTTGAAAAATATAAAACAAATGGCTTATAATGTAGAATGTAGGGGAACTAGCAGTAGAGAGCAATTAAGGAAGGAGGAACAATAATCCAAGAAGAACAGATAAGCTATTTAACATTCTGGGGATGCCCAGGAATGACTATGGTCTGTTAATTTCTGATGGATATAGTAGGAGCAAGTTCACAGAAATGTTGCTATATTAGGTAACTTTCTTGGGGTAAAGTAGGAACATGTTGGAAGTTAAGCAGTTATCTTAGGTTAGTTGTCTTTTTCTTACTCCCTTGTTATGGTCTCTTTAAAATGTTCTTTTATTGTATGTTTGTTTTCTTTTTAACTTTTTTTTCATACAGTTGATTTAAAAAAGAAGGGAAAGTTAAAAAACAAACAAACAAAAAAAAAAAAACAAGGAAAAAAAAAGATGCAGTGCCCCCTTGAGGAGCCTGTGGAGAATACAGGGGTATTCGCCTACCCCACCTCCATGGTTGCTAACATGACCACAGACATAGGGGACTGGTGGTTTGATGGGTTGAGCCCTCTACCACAGGTTTTACCCTTGGGAAGACGGTTGCTGCAAAGGAGAGGCTAGGCCTCCCTATGGTTGTGCCTAAGAGCCTCCTCCCGAATGCCTCTTTGTTGCTCAGATGTGGCCCTGTCTCTCTAGCTAAGCCAACTTGAAAGGTGAAATCACTGCCCTCCCCCCTACGTGGGATCAGACACCCAGGGGAGTGAATCTCCCTGGCAACGTGGAATAGGACTCCCGGGGAGGAATGTAGACCTGGCATCGTGGGACGGAGAACATCTTCTTGACCAAAAGGGGGAAGGTGAAAGGAAATGAAATAAGCTTCAGTGGCAGAGAGAATCCAAAAGGAGCTGAGAGGTCACTCTGGTGGGCACTCTTACGCACACTTTAGACAACCCTTTTTAGGTTCTAAAGAATTGGGGTAGCTGGTGGTGGATACCTGAAACTATCAAACTACAACCCAGAACCCATGAATCTCGAAGACAGTTGTATAAAAATATACCTTATGAGTGGTGACAAGGGGATTGGGAAAGCCATAAGGACCACACTCCACTTTGTCTAGTTTATGGATGGATGAGTAGAAAAATAGGGGAAGGAAACAAACAGATAAAGGTACCCAGTGTTCTTTTTTACTTCAATTGCTCTTTTTCACTCTAATTATTATTCTTGTTATTCTTGTGTGTGTGCTAATGAAGGTGTCAGGGATTGATTTGGGTGATGAATGTACAACTATGTAATGGTACTGTGAACAATCGAAAGTACGATTTGTTTTGTATGACTGCGTGGTATATGAATATATCTCAATAAAATGAAGATTAAAAAAAAAAAAAAGAAAAAAAGACATAATGCTGAGCAAAATAAGCCAGGCACAAAAAGAGAGATATTGTATGTTACCACTAATGTGAATTCTGTGAAAAATGTACAATGTTTTATACTGTAGAATGTAGGGGACCTAGAGATACCAATTAGTGGAGGGGGAATGATAATCTAATAAGAACAGATAAACTATGGAGGGTAATCTCAATGTTATGGGAATGCTCAGGAATGATTATGGTTTGTAAACTTTCTTGGATATAGTAAGATCATGTTGGAAGCAATAGAGTTATTTTAGGTTTTTTTTCCTCTTATTCCTTTGTTTTCTTAGGGGTTGTTAATTTTCTTGGGGTATGGTAGGAA
Organism: Choloepus didactylus; assembly: GCF_015220235.1. Taxonomy (NCBI): domain Eukaryota; kingdom Metazoa; phylum Chordata; class Mammalia; order Pilosa; family Megalonychidae; genus Choloepus; species Choloepus didactylus. Next base: position 20,092,573 of record NC_051333.1, read on the forward strand.
CATGTTGGAAGCAATGTAGTTATTTTAGATTATTTGTTTTTCTTACTCCTCTGTTTGGACATGGTTTATTAATTTTCTTGGGGTATGGTAGGAACATATTGGAAGCAAAGTAATTATTTTAGGTTATTTGTTTTCCTTAATCCATTGCTTTGTTTGAAATGTTGTGGGGTTTTTTTGGTTGTTGTTTGCCTGTTTGTTTTTAATTTTTTGATAAACAAAGTTAAAAAATTGAAAAAAAATCAGTAGAAAAATGGGAGTAAAAACTAAATGACAAATAGGGTGGGATGGGGGGATGGTTTGGGTATTCTCTTTTCACTTTTATTTTTTATTCTTATTCTGATTCTTTCTGATGTAAGGAAAATGTTCAGAAATAGATTGTGGTGATGAACGCATAACTATATGATCATACTGTGAACAGTTGATTGTATACCATGGATGACTGTATGGTTTGTGAATATATTTCAATAAAACTGAATTAAAAAAAATAAAAATAAATAAATAAATAAATAAATAAATAAAAAATATGGTATGGATGATCTGCCATCTGTCGTTGTTGTCTCCATTTGTTCCCCTGAACCAGTAATGTTGGCAACCACGATTTGAAGTTCACGACAGTGGATCATCATTATGGCATCACTTTGAATAATGCAACTTAAATGCATTTTAATGGTGAATGTTGACAGTCCATCCTTGTCTTACCTGTGGATTAAGTGTTGTGCTTTGTATTGAGATAGCACGAATTTGATTTTTAACTTGGTGAATATTTTGACCAACTATTCTAAGAGTTTAGAGAACAATTACAATAGTAATACCAGTGTGACCCACAAATCCCCCCCCGCAAAAAAAAGTCCTAACATTTATGTTATTTTAATGACAGATGGAAGGATACATACAGGGGAATCAGGGAGGTAAATTACAAAAACAGAGTATACCACACAATATGCAGGAGAGAATTTGGTATTGGGCCCAATGGAGAGGAATGTGAAAACACATTTGAAAGCTGAATCTCACAAGTCCAAGATGAGATTGGCAAATAAATTCTAAATTTAAATATAAAAAGACACCAATACTCAGTCGAAAATAGTGGCCACTGAATTTAGCTGGAGCATACCAAACAAACCAATACACATTGCCATGTCATTCCCTTGATTGCTGTATGAAACTGAGTAAAGTTAGTTTCCTGTTTCAGAGGTTGCAGCTAAATGCCCTATGTTTATGCCTTACAGTGTAGAGCCAATTCTATCAGATTTTTCCAGTGGTCATGCTTTTTACAGTATTTCAAGTAATATTTCAAATTGTGGCAAGAACAACAAAAAAAGATGTTCCCTGTAGCAATTAGGTATTTAGATTTGAAAAAATGGAGTTTCAAATGGTATTTTTGGTTTCTATGAAGACTTTAATGAACCACAAAACATAATACAAAAAGATTGTTGATATCTTGTCCATTTTCCTGACAATTCAGCCAACAATACAGATGTAAATTTTGGCAAATTCCATTTAGTTTATAAACTTCTTACCAAAGAAAACGAAAAGATTGTAGCTGCTAAATGTCTGGCACACCTTGTACACAATACTGCTAAAAGGACTGTGGTTTGTTTACCTGTGGTATTGAGACTTGCATAATGAGTTTTTGGTAGTTCTTCAGCCTAGCTCCTTCATTTCTATAAAGTCAGTAACTCATTAAGAGCTTCTCCACTTTTTTTTGTAGGCCTACAAGATGGCTGATTATTGCTGGACATAGAAAATATGTTAAAATGTTGGCCTGCTATAAAATCATGTTTTCAAAGAATAGGGCAAGAAGAATGTCCCTTTCTAATTTGGAAGTACATTAAGGGTAAGAATGGAGAAAAGGATTGCATTAAAATAGAAATTTATATAATATGCTGTTTCTCCAAACTGTTTGAGGACCTTTGAAGAGGCCATAGAAGACTTAAAGAAGATGAGTTGACTGCTTCTGAGCTGTTCGGTGTCCTGTGTAGGTTGCAACAAAAGTCAGGCAGTGAAAAATGACTCACTTTTTGGAAATAAGACTGCTTCAGAACTCAAAAATAAAAAATATCACCAGGAAAGGGCAGCTAAGTTAAACAGCACATTTTCATTTTCTTTACTAAAAATGTAATTTATTTGGAATCCAACTTTGCTTTCACAAGTTTGAATTGCGTCCGTGATTTAAAACCATTTTCCACGAGAAAAAGAGGTTTAACTTAGGATGACATCTAATGTGCTTCAGAGTGCTTAAAAATGACGGGCATTTAAAACACAACCTGTATAATGAAATTATAGACTCAAAGGACCTGGTGGGCAAAGCGCTGCTCTACCAAGGCTGCAGGTGCAAAGTGGATGGGCGCTTTTGGAGAGCTGGAAACTAATTTCTCCAAGTCTAAAAACCTGCTGTTTTCTAGGAAGTAGAATCCTAAGCATTCCATGTTCACATGCTTTTGTGGAGAGGATATTTAGCTTGATGTCATCACATTGAACTGACACTAGGAATCAATGCATTGTGGGCCTTATAAGAGCAGAGCTCCAATTCAAAGTGAATTTTGTTTGTACTCAGTTTTACCGCTAGCTAGATAAATGAATGGCCTAAAAGCTACAGGCAGTTCAGGGAAGTATTATTAGAAAAGGAAACAAAAGGAGTAAAAATGTCTTACTGTATCATGGGACAGAAACATGTCATTGTTATTTTTTATTAAATATTGGTAATATAAGTTTAATTAGTTCTATTATATTTATGTGCATTTCAAAAATCTTACATATATGCATATTAAGAATGCAAATAATATAGCCTACAATATTTAAATATCCAATATAGAATAAAATAAGGAGTCAAAATAATTGCATTATAAGTGGACAGAAAGAAATATAAAAATTATTGATATATTTTTATTACACCTATTGATTTTTACATCATTACTATTATTTTCTATAAATTGTCATTGTTAAATATTAGCCTAAATAATAGGTAGATGCAAATATAAAACCATAGATATGAGTAGAAGCTCTGCAATTCCAAATTGCAGAGTTCAAAAATATGAGCACAAACTCAAATGTATTAAAATTTTAAAAAATACATATATTGCCTCTTTCTCATGAGGTCATAATATAATCCAGTAATGGTAAGTTTCTCCCAGATTGTGGGGAAAAATACTGATTGATTTGTATGATATTATTTCTAAAAAAATACAATTATTACCTACATTTTACACAACAGCCATTTTTTTTTAATATTCATTTTATTGAGATATATTCACATACCACACAGTCATATAAAACAAATCATACATTCGATTGTTCACAGTACTGTTACATAGTTGTACATTCATCACCAAAATCAATCCCCAACACCCTCATTACCACACGCACAAAAATAACCAGAATAATAATTAAAGTGAAAAAGTGTGCTTCAGGTTTTAAAGCAGGGAAGGATAGTGAGGCATTTGCCTTGGGGCCCAAATTTAAGGGGCACCAAAAAACTCAGGAAATAGTATTTGAATGCAAGGTTTTAAAAAATCAAAAGTAATGCAAAAAGTCCATGGTGAACAAAATATCAAAATTTCAAATACAGATAACATTGGTAATGGTGCCATGCCAAGCCATTTAAGAGCATGATGCAAAGGTAGAATATCAACAATACTAATTTTTTTTTTTTAGAGATAACAGTAAAAATAATGTTTATTGTTTATTTTCTGATTACAACACAAATATATGCTCCTTGAATAAAATTTGGAAAACATAAAAGTTTCAATGAGAAAAAGTAAAAATTACATATAACCCAACTTTTTAAAGTAACCAAATTTCTTATTATATTTCACTGATTTTTTTTTAAATCTTCATTTTATTGAGACATATTCACATACCACGCAGTCATACAAAACAAATCGTACTTTCGATTGTTTACAGTACCATTACATAGTTGTACATTCATCACCTAAATCAATCCCTGACGCCTTCATTAGCACACACACAAAAATAACAAGAATAAGAATTAGAGTGAAAAAGAACAATTGAAGTAAAAAAGAACACTGGGTACCTTTGTCTGTTTGTTTCCTTCCCCTATTTTTCTACTCATCCATCCATAAACTAGACAAAGTGGAGTGTGGTCCTTATGGCTTTCCCAATCCCATTGTCACCCCTCATAAGCTACATTTTTATACAACTGTCTTCGAGATTCATGGGTTCTGGGTTGTAGTTTGATAGTTTCAGGTATCCACGACCAGCTACCCCAATTCTTTAGAACCTAAAAAGGGTTGTCTAAAGTGTGCATAAGAGTGCCCACCAGGAGGCGGGGCAAGATGGCAGACTGGTGAGCTGTATGTTTTAGTTACTCCTCCAGGAAAGTAGGTAAAAAGCCAGGAACTGCGTGGACTGGACACCACAGAGCAATCTGTCTTTGGGCATACTTCATACAACACTCATGAAAACGTGGAACTGCTGAGATCAGCGAAATCTGTAAGTTTTTGCGGCCAGGGGACCCGCGCCCCTCCCTGCCAGGCTCAGTCCCGGGGGAGGAGGGGCTGTCAGCTCCAGGAAGGAGAAGGGAGAATTGCAGTGGCTGCTCTTACCGGAAACTCATTCTACTGATTCAAACTCCAACCATAGATAGACTGAGGCCAGACACCAGAGACTCTGAGAGCAGCCAGCCCAGCAGAGAGGAGACAGGCATAGAATAAAAACAACACGAAAAACTCCAAAATAAAAGCAGAGGATTTTTGGAGTTCTGGTGAACACAGAAAGGGGAAGGGCGGAGATCAGGCCTTGAGGCGCATATGCAAATCCCGAAGCAAGGCTGATCTCTCTGCCCTGGGCACTTTTCCTTAATGGCCCTGGTTGCTTTGTCTATTAGCATTTCAATAACCCATTAGATCTCTGAGGAGGGCCGTTTTTTTTTTTTTTTTTTTTTTTTTTAAATCCTTTTTGCTTTTTCTAAAACAATTACTCTAAGAAGCTCAATACAGAAAGCTTCAAAGAATTGAAATTTGGGCACGTCAAGTCAAGAGCAGAACTAAGAGAGCTCTGAGACAAAAGGCAATAATCCAGTGGCTGAGAAAATTCACTAAACAACACAACTTCCCAAGAAAAGGGGGGTGTCCGCTCACAGCCACCATCCTGGTGGACAGGAAACACTCCTGCCCATCGCCAGCCCCATAGCCCAGAGCTGCCCCAGACAACCCAGTGTGACGGAAGTGCTTCAAATAACAGGCACACACCACAAAACTGGGCGTGGACATTAGCCTTCCCTGCAACCTCAGCTGAATGTCCCAGAGCTGGGAAGGGGGAGCAGTGTGAATTAACAGAGCCCCATTCAGCCATCATTTGAGCAGACTGGGAGCCTCCCAACACAGCCCAGCAGCCCAGAACTGCCCTGGGGGGACGGCACTCACCTGCGACATAGCACAGTCATCCCTCAACAGAGGACCCGGGGTGCACAGCCTGGAAGAGGGGCCCACTTGCAAGTCTCAGGAGCCATACGCCAATACCAAAGACTTGTGGGTCAGTGGCAGAGACAAACTGTGGCAGGACTGAACTGAAGGATTAGACTATTGCAGTAGCTTTAAAACTCTAGGATCATCAGGGAGATTTGATTGTTAGGGCCACCCCCCCTCCCCGACTGCCCAGAAACACGCCCCACATACAGGGCAGGCAACACCAACTACACACGCAAGCTTGGGACACCAATTGGGCCCCACAAGACTCACTCCCCCACTCACCAAAAAGGCTAAGCAGGGGAGATCTGTCTTGTGGAGAACAGGTGGCTCGTGGACGCCACCTGCTGGTTAGTTAGAGAAAGTGTACTCCACGAAGCTGTAGATCTGATAAATTAGAGATAAGGACTTCAACTGGTCTACAAACCCTAAAAGAACCCTATCAAGGTCAGCAAATGCCACGAGGCCAAAAACAACAGAAAATTATAAAGCATATGAAAAAACCAGACGATATGGATAACCCAAGCCCAAGCACCCAAATCAAAAGACCAGAAGAGACACACCTAGAGCAGCTACTCAAAGAACTAAAGATGAACAATGAGACCCTAGTACGGGATATGAAGGAAATCAAGAAGACCCTAGAAGAGCATAAAGAAGACATTGCAAGACTAAATAAAAAAATGGATGATCTTATGGAAATTAAAGAAACTGTTGACCAAATTAAAAAGATTCTGGACACTCATAGTACAAGACTAGAGGAAGTTGAACAACGAATCAGTGACCTGGAAGATGACAGAATGGAAAATGAAAACATAAAAGAAAGAATGGGGAAAAAAATTGAAAAACTCGAAATGGACCTCAGGGATATGATAGATAATATGAAACGTCCGAATATAAGACTCATTGGTGTCCCAGAAGGGGAAGAAAAGGGTAAAGGTCTAGGAAGAGTATTCAAAGAAATTGTTGGGGAAAACTTCCCAAATCTTCTAAACAACATAAATACACAAATCATAAATGCTCAGCGAACTCCAAATAGAATAAATCCAAAAAAAACCCACTCCGAGACATATACTGATCACACTGTCAAACATAGAAGAGAAGGAGCAAGTTCTGAAAGCAGCAAGAGAAAAGCAATTCACCACATACAAAGGAAACAGCATAAGACTAAGTAGTGACTACTCAGCAGCCACCATGGAGGCGAGAAGGCAGTGGCACGATATATTTAAAATTCTGAGTGAGAGGAATTTCCAGCCAAGAATACTTTATCCAGCAAAGCTCTCCTTCAAATTTGAGGGAGAGCTTAAATTTTTCACAGACAAAGAAATGCTGAGAGAATTTGCTAACAAGAGACCTGCCATACTGGAGATACTAAAGGGAGCCCTACAGACAGAGAAACAAAGACAGGACAGAGAGACTTGGAGAAAGGTTCAGTACTAAAGAGATTCGGTATGGGTACAATAAAGGATATTAATAGAGAGAGGGAAAAATATGGCAAACATAATCCAAAGGATAAGATGGCCGATTCAAGAAATGCCTTCACGGTTTTAACGTTGAATGTAAATGGATTAAACTCCCCAATTAAAAGATATAGATTCGCAGAATGGATCAAAAAAAATGAACCATCAATATGTTGCATACAAGAGACTCATCTTAGACACAGGGACACAAAGAAACTGAAAGTGAAAGGATGGAAAAAAATATTTCATGCAAGCTACAGCCAAAAGAAAGCAGGTGTAGCAATATTAATCTCAGATAAAATAGACTTCAAATGCAGGGATGTTTTGAGAGACAAAGAAGGCCATTACATACTAATAAAAGGGGCAATTCAGCAAGAAGAAATAACAATCGTAAATGTCTATGCACCCAATCAAGGTGCCACAAAATACATGAGAGAAACATTGGCAAAACTAAAGGAAGCAATTGATGTTTCCACAATAATTGTGGGAGACTTCAACACATCACTCTCTCCTATAGATAGATCAACCAGACAGAAGACCAATAAGGAAATTGAAAACCTAAACAATCTGATAAATGAATTAGATTTAACAGACATCTACAGGACATTACATCCCAAATCACCAGGATACACATACTTTTCTAGTGCTCACGGAACTTTCTCCAGAATAGATCATATGCTGGGACATAAAACAAGCCTCAATAAATTTAAAAAGATTGAAATTATTCAAAGCACATTCTCTGACCACAATGGAATACAATTAGAAGTCAATAACCATCAGAGACTTAGAAAATTCACAAATACCTGGAGGTTAAACAACACACTCCTAAACAATCAGTGGGTTAAAGAAGAAATAGCAAGAGAAATTGCTAAATATATAGAGACGAATGAAAATGAGAACACAACATACCAAAACCTATGGGATGCAGCAAAAGCAGTGCTAAGGGGGAAATTTATAGCACTAAACGCATATATTAAAAAGGAAGAAAGAGCCAAAATCAAAGAACTAATGGATCAACTGAAGAAGCTAGAAAATGAACAGCAAACCAATCCTAAACCAAGTACAAGAAAAGAAATAACAAGGATTAAAGCAGAAATAAATGACATACAGAACAAAAAAACAATAGAAAGGATAAATATCACCAAAAGCTGGTTCTTTGAGAAGATCAACAAGATTGACAAGCCCCTAGCTAGACTGACAAAATCAAAAAGAGAGAAGACCCATATAAACAAAATAATGAATGAAAAAGGTGACATAACTGCAGATCCTGAAGAAATTAAAAAAATTATAAGAGGATATTATGAACAACTGTATGGCAACAAACTGGATAATGTAGAAGAAATGGACAATTTCCTGGAAACATATGAACAACCTAGACTGACCAGAGAAGAAATAGAAGACCTCAACCAACCCATCACAAGCAAAGAGATCCAATCAGTCATCAAAAATCTTCCCACAAATAAATGCCCAGGGCCAGATGGCTTCACAGGGGAATTCTACCAAACTTTCCAGAAAGAACTGACACCAATCTTACTCAAACTCTTTCAAAACATTGAAAAAAATGGAACACTACCTAATTCATTTTATGAAGCTAACATCAATCTAATACCAAAACCAGGCAAAGATGCTACAAAAAAGGAAAACTACCGGCCAATCTCCCTAATGAATATAGATGCAAAAATCCTCAACAAAATACTTGCAAATCGAATCCAAAGACACATTAAAAAAATCATACACCATGACCAAGTGGGGTTCATTCCAGGCATGCAAGGATGGTTCAACATAAGAAAAACAATCAATGTATTACAACACATTAAAAACTCGAAAGGGAAAAATCAATTGATCATCTCAATAGATGCTGAAAAAGCATTTGACAAAATCCAACATCCGTTTTTGATAAAAACACTTCAAAAGGTAGGAATTGAAGGAAACTTCCTCAACATGATAAAGAGCATATATGAAAAACCCACAGCCAGCATAGTACTCAATGGTGAGAGACTGAAAGCCTTCCCTCTAAGATCAGGAACAAGACAAGGATGCCCGCTGTCACCACTGTTATTCAACATTGTGCTGGAAGTGCTAGCCAGGGCAATCCGGCAAGACAAAGAAATAAAAGGCATCCAAATTGGAAAAGAAGAAGTAAAACTGTCACTGTTTGCAGATGATATGATCTTATATCTAGAAAACCCTGAGAAATCAACGATACACCTACTAGAGCTAATAAACAAATTTAGCAAAGTAGCGGGATACAAGATTAATGCACATAAGTCAGTAATGTTTCTATATGCTAGAAATGAACAAACTGAAGAGACACTCAAGAAAAAGATACCATTTTCAATAGCAACTAAAAAAATCAAGTACCTAGGAATAAACTTAACCAAAGATGTAAAAGACCTATACAAAGAAAACTACATAACTCTACTAAAAGAAATAGAAGGGGACCTTAAAAGATGGAAAAATATTCCATGTTCATGGATAGGAAGGCTAAATGTCATTAAGATGTCAATTCTACCCAAACTCATCTACAGATTCAATGCAATCCCAATCAAAATTCCAACAACCTACTTTGCAGACTTGGAAAAGCTAGTTATCAAATTTATTTGGAAAGGGAAGATGCCTCGAATTGCTAAAGACACTTTAAAAAAGAAAAACGAATTGGGAGGACTTACACTCCCTGACTTTGAAGCTTATTATAAAGCCACAGTTGCCAAAACAGCATGGTACTGGCACAAAGATAGACATATAGATCAATGGAATCGAATTGAGAATTCAGAGATAGACCCTCAGATCTATGGCCGACTGATCTTTGATAAGGCCCCCAAAGTCACCGAACTGAGCCATAATGGTCTTTTCAACAAATGGGGCTGGGAGAGTTGGATATCCATATCCAAAAGAATGAAAGAGGACCCCTACCTCACCCCCTACACAAAAATTAACTCAAAATGGACCAAAGATCTCAATATAAAAGAAAGTACCATAAAACTCCTAGAAGATAATGTAGGAAAACATCTTCAAGACCTTGTATTAGGAGGCCACTTCCTAGACTTTACACCCAAAGCACAAGCAACAAAAGAGAAAATAGATAAATGGGAACTCCTCAAGCTTAGAAGTTTCTGCACCTCAAAGGAATTTCTCAAAAAGGTAAAGAGGCAGCCCACTCAATGGGAAAATTTTTTGGAAACCATGTATCTGACAAAAGACTGATATCTTGCATATACAAAGAAATCCTACAACTCAATGACAATAGTACAGACAGCCCAATTATAAAATGGGCAAAAGATATGAAAAGACAGTTCTCTGAAGAGGAAATACAAATGGCCAAGAAACACATGAAAAAATGTTCAGCTTCACTAGCTATTAGAGAGATGCAAATTAAGACCACAATGAGATACCATCTAACACCGGTTAGAATGGCTGCCATTAAACAAACAGGAAACTACAAATGCTGGAGGGGATGTGGAGAAATTGGAACTCTTATTCACTGTTGGTGGGACTGTATAATGGTTCAGCCACTCTGGAAGTCAGTCTGGCAGTTCCTTAGAAAACTAGAGATAGAGCTACCATTCGATCCAGCGATTGCACTTCTCGGGATATACCCGGAAGATCGGAAAGCAGTGACACGAACAGATATCTGCACGCCAATGTTCATAGCAGCATTATTCACAATTGCCAAGAGATGGAAACAACCCAAATGTCCATCAACAGATGAGTGGATAAATAAAATGTGGTATATACACACGATGGAATACTACGCGGCAGTAAGAAGGAACGATCTGGTGAAACATATGACAACATGGATGAACCTTGAAGACATAATGCTGAGCGAAATAAGCCAGGCACAAAAAGAGAAATATTATATGCTACCACTAATGTGAACTTTGAAAAATGTAAAACAAATGGTTTATAATGTAGAATGTAGGGGAACTAGCAGTAGAGAGCAATTAAGGAAGGGGGAACAATAATCCAAGAAGAACAGATAAGCTATTTAACGTTCTGGGGATGCCCAGAAATGACTATGGTCTGTTAATTTCTGATGGATGTAGTAGGAACAAGTTCACTGAAATGTTGCTATAGTATGTAACTTTCTTGGGGTAAAGTAGGAACATGTTGGAAGTTAAACAGTCATCTTAGGTTAGTTGTCTTTTTCTTACTCCCTTGCTATGGTCTCGTTGAAATGTTCTTTTATTGTATGTTTGTTTTCTTTTTAACTTTTTTTTTCATACAGTTGATTTGAAAAAAGAAGGGAAAGTTAAAAAAAAAAAAAGAAAAAAGACAAACAAGGGAAAAAAAAAAAAAAAAAAAACAAAAAACGATGTAGTGCCCCCTTGAGGAGCCTGTGGAGAATGCAGGGGTATTCGCCTACCCCACCTCCATGGTTGCTAACATGACCACAGACATAGGGGACTGGTGGTTTGATGGGTTGAGCCCTCTACCATAAGTTTTACCCTTGGGAAGACGGTTGCTGCAAAGGAGAGGCTAGGCCTCCCTGTATTTGTGCCTAAGAGTCTCCTCCTGAATGCCTCTTTGTTGCTCAGATGTGGCCCTCTCTCTCTGGCTAAGCCAACTTGAAAGGTGAAATCACTGCCCTCCCCCCTACGTGGGATCAGACACCCAGGGAAGTGAATCTCCCTGGCAACGTGGAATGTGACTCCCGGGGAGGAATGTAGACCCGGCATCGTGGGATGGAGAACATCTTCTTGACCAAAAGGGGGATGTGAAAGGAAATGAAATAAGCTTCAGTGGCAGAGAGATTCCAAAACAAGCCGAGAGATCACTCTGGTGGGCACTCTTACGCACACTTTAGACAACCTTTTTTAGGTTCTAAAGAATTGGGGTAGCTGGTGGTGGATACCTGAAACTATTAAACTACAACCCAGAACCCATGAATCTCGAAGACAGTTGTATAAAAATGTAGCTTATGAGGGGTGACAGTGGGATTGGGAATGCCATAAGGACCAAACTCCACTTTGTCTAGTTTATGGATCGATGTGTAGAAAAGTAGGGGAAGCAAACAAACAGACAAAGGTACCTAGTGTTCTTTTTTACTTCAATTGCTCTTTTTCACTCTAATTATTATTCTTGTTATTTTTGTGTGTGTGCTAATGAAGGTGTCAGGGATTGATTTAGGTGATGAATGTACAACTATGTAATGGTACTGTAAACAATCGAAAGTACAATTTGTTTTGTATGACTGCGTGGTATGTGAATATATCTCAATAAAATGATGATTAAAAAAAAAAAAAAAAAAAAAAAAGAGTGCCCACCAGAGTGACCTCTCAGCTCCTTTTGGAATCTCTCTGCCACTGAAGCTTATTTCATTTCCTTTCACATCCCCCTTTTGGTCAAGAAGATGTTCTCCGTCCCACGATGCCGGGTCTACATTCCTCCCCGGGAGTCGTATTCCACGTTGCCAGGGAGATTCACTCCCCTGGGTGTCTGATCCCACGTAGGGGGGAGGGCAGTGATTTCACCTTTCAAGTTGGCTTAGCTAGAGAGACAGGGCCACATCTGAGCAACAAAGAGGCATTCGGGAGGAGGCTCTTAGGCACAACCATAGGGAGGCCTAGCCTCTCCTTTGCAGCAACTGTCGTCCCAAGGGTAAAACCTGTGGTAGAGGGCTCAACCCATCAAACCACCAGTCCCCTATGTCTGTGGTCATGTTAGCAACGATGGAGGTGGGGTAGGCGAATACCCCTGCATTCTCCACAGGCTCCTCAAGGGGGCACTACATCTTTTTTTTTTTTTTTAACTTTCCCTTCTTTTTTAAATCAACTGTATGAAAAAAAAAGTTAAAAAGAAAACAAACATACAATAAAAGAACATTTTAAAGAGACCATAACAAGGGAGTAAGAAAAAGACAACTAACCTAAGATAACTGCTTAACTTCCAACATGTTCCTACTTTACCCCAAGAAAGTTACCTAATATAGCAACATTTCTGTGAACTTGCTCCTACTATATCCATCAGAAATTAACAGACCATAGTCATTCCTGGGCATCCCCAGAACGTTAAATAGCTTATCTGTTCTTCTTGGATTATTGTTCCCCTTTCCTTAATTGCTCTCTATTGCTAGTTCCCCTACATTCTACATTATAAACCATTTGTTTTACATTTTTCAAAGTTCACATTAGTGGTAGCATATAATATTTCTCTTTTTGTGCCTGGCTTATTTCGCTCAGCATTATGTCTTCAAGGTTCATCCATGTTGTCATATGTTTCACGAGATCGTTCCTTCTTACTGCCGCGTAGTATTCCATCGTGTGTATATACCACATTTTATTTATCCACTCATCTGTTGAAGGACATTTGGGTTGTTTCCATCTCTTGGCAATTGTGAATAATGCTGCTATGAACATTGGCGTGCAGATATCTGTTCGTGTCACTGCTTTCCGATCTTCCGGGTATATACCGAGAAGTGCAATCGCTGGATCGAATGGTAACTCTATATCTAGTTTTCTAAGGAACTGCCAGACTGACTTCCAGAGTGGCTGAACCATTATACAGTCCCACCAACAATGAATAGGAGTTCGAATTTCTCCACATCCCCTCCAGCATTTGTAGTTTCCTGTTTGTTTAATGGCAGCCATTCTAACCGGTGTTAGATGGTATCTCATTGTGGTCTTAATTTGCATCTCTCTAATAGCTAGTGAAGCTGAACATTTTTTCATGTGTTTCTTGGCCATTTGTATTTCCTCTTCAGAGAACTGTCTTTTCATATCTTTTGCCCATTTTATAATTGGGCCGACTGTACTATTGTCATTGAGTTGTAGGATTTCTTTATATATGCAAGATATCAGTCTTTTGTCAGATACATGGTTTCCAAAAATTTTTTCCCATTGAGTTGGCTGCCTCTTTAGCTTTTTGAGAAATTCCTTTGAGGTGCAGAAACTTCTAAGCTTGAGGAGTTCCCATTTATCTAGTTTTTCTTTTGTTGCTTGTGCTTTGGGTGTAAAGTCTAGGAAGTGGCCGCCTAATACAAGGTCTTGAAGATGTTTTCCTACATTATCTTCTAGGAGTTTTATGGTACTTTCTTTTATATTGAGATCTTTGGTCCATTTTGAGTTAATTTTTGTGTAGGGGGTGAGGTAGGGGTCCTCTTTCATTCTTTTGGATATGGATATCCAACTCTCCCAGCCACATTTGTTGAAAAGACCATTATGACTCAGTTCAGTGACTTTGGGGGCCTTATCAAAGATCAGTCGGCCATAGATCTGAGGGTCTATCTCCGAATTCTCAATTCGATTCCATTGATCTATATGTCTATCTTTGTGCCAGTACCATGCTGTTTTGGCAACTGTGGCTTTATAATAAGCTTCAAAGTCAGGGAATGTAAGTCCTCCCACTTCGTTTTTCTTTTTTAGAGTGTCTTTAGCAATTCAAGGCATCTTCCCTTTCCAAATAAATTTGATAACTAGCTTTTCCAAGTCTGCAAAGTAGGTTGTTGGAATTTTGATTGGGATTGCATTGAATCTGTAGATGAGTTTGGGTAGAATTGACATCTTAATGACATTTAGTCTTCCTATCCATGAACATGGAATATTTTTTCATCTTTTAAGGTCCCCTTCTATTTCTTTTAGTAGAGTTATGTAGTTTTCTTTGTATAGGTCTTTTACATCTTTGGTTAAGTTGATTCCTAGGTACTTGATTTTTTTAGTTGCTATTGAAAATGGTATCTTTTTCTTGAGTGTCTCTTCAGTTTGTTCATTTCTAGCATATAGAAACATTACTGACTTATGTGCATTAACCTTGTATCCCGCTACTTTGCTAAATTTGTTTATTAGCTCTAGTAGCTGTATCGTCGATTTCTCAGGGTTTTCTAGATATAAGATCATATCATCTGCAAACAATGACAGTTTTACTTCTTCTTTTCCAATTTGGATGCCTTTTATTTCTTTGTCTTGCCGGATTGCCCTGGCTAGCACTTCCAGCACAATGTTGAATAACAGTGGTGACAGCGGGCATCCTTGTCTTGTTCCTGATCTTAGAGGGAAGGCTTTCAGTCTCTCTCCATTGAGTACTATGCTGGCTGTGGGTTTTTCATATATGCTCTTTATCATGTTGAGGAAGTTTCCTTCAATTCCTACCTTTTGAAGTGTTTTTATCAAAAAGGGATGTTGGATTTTGTCAAATGCTTTTTCAGCATCTATTGAGATGATCAATTGATTTTTCCCTTTTGACTTGTTAATGTGTTGTAATACATTGATTGATTTTCTTATGTTGAACCATCCTTGCATGCCTGGCATAAACCCCACTTGGTCATGGTGTATGATTTCTTTAATGTGTCTTTGGATTCGATTTGCAAGTATTTTGTTGAGGATTTTTGCATCTATATTCATTAGGGAGATTGGCCGGTAGTTTTCCTTTTTTGTAGCATCTTTGCCTGGTTTTGGTATTAGATTGATGTTAGCTTCATAAAATGAGTAGGTAATGTTCCATTTTCTTCAATGTTTTGAAAGAGTTTGAGTAAGATTGGTGTCAGTTCTTTCTGGAAAGTTTGGTAGAATTCCCCTGTGAAGCCATCTGGCCCTGGGCATTTATTTGTGGGAAGATTTTTGATGACTGATTGGATCTCTTTGCTTGTGATGGGTTGGTTGAGGTCTTCTATTTCTTCTCTGGTCAGTCTAGGTTGTTCATATGTTTCCAGGAAATTGTCCATTTCCTCTACATTATCCAGTTTGTTGCCATACAGTTGTTCATAGTATCCTCTTATAATTTTTTTAAATTTCTTCAGGATCTGCAGTTATGTCACCTTTTTCATTCATTATTTTGTTTATATGGGTCTTCTCTCTTTTTGATTTTGTCAGTCTAGCTAGGGGCTTGTCTATCTTCTTGATCTTCTCAAAGAACCAACTTTTGGTGATATTTATCCTCTCTATTGTTTTTTTTGTTCTCTATGTCATTTATTTCTGCTTTAATCCTTGTTATTTCTTTTCTTGTACTTGGTTTAGGATTGGTTTGCTGTTCATTTTCTAGCTTCTTCAGTTGATCCATTAGTTCTTTGATTTTGGCTCTTTCTTCCTTTTTAATATATGCGTTTAGTGCTATAAATTTCCCCCTTAGCACTGCTTTTGCTGCATCCCATAGGTTTTGGTATGTTGTGTTCTCATTTTCATTCGTCTCTATATATTTAGCAATTTCTCTTGCTATTTTTTCTTTAACCCACTGATTGTTTAGGAGTGTGTTGTTTAACCTCCAGGTATTTGTGAATTTTCTAAGTCTCTGATGGTTATTGACTTCTAATTGTATTCCACTGTGGTCAGAGAATGTGCTTTGAATAATTTCAATCTTTTTAAATTTATTGAGGCTTGTTTTATGTCCCAGCATATGATCTATTCTGGAGAAAGTTCCATGAGCACTAGAAAATTATGTGTATCCTGGTGATTTGGGATGTAATGTCCTGTATATGTCTGTTAAATCTAATTCATTTATCAGATTGTTTAGGTTTTCAGTTTCCTTATTGGTCTTCTGTCTGGTTGATCTATCTATAGGAGAGAGTGATGTGTTGAAGTCTCCCACAATTATTGTGGAAACATCAATTGCTTCCTTTAGTTTTGCCAGTGTTTGTCTCATGTATTTTGTGGCACCTTGATTGGGTGCATCGACATTTACGATTGTTATTTCTTCTTGCTGAATTGCCCCTTTTATTAGTATGTAGTGGCCTTCTTTGTCTCTCAAAACATCCCTGCATTTGAAGTCTATTTTATCTGAGATTAATATCGCTACACCTGCTTTCTTTTGGCTGTAGCTTGCATGAAATATTTTTTTCCATCCTTTCACTTTCAGTTTCTTTGTGTCCCTGTGTCTAAGATGAGTCTCTTGTATGCAACATATTGATGGTTCATTTTTTTTATCCATTCTGTGAATCTATATCTTTTAATTGGGGAGTTTAATCCATTTACATTCAACGTTATAACCGTGAAGGCATTTCTTGAATCAGCCATCTTATCCTTTGGTTTATGTTTGTCATATTTTTCCCCTCTGTCTATTAATATCCTTTATTGTACCCATACCGAATCTCTTTAGTACTGAACCTTTCTCCAAGTCTCTCTGTCCTTTCTTTGTTTCTCTGTCTGTAGGGCTCCCTTTAGTATCTCCAGTAGGGCAGGTCTCTTGTTAGCATATTCTCTCAGCATTTGTTTGTCTGTGAAAAATTTAAGCTCTCCCTCAAATTTGAAGGAGAGCTTTGCTGGATAAAGTATTCTTGGCTGGAAATTTTTCTCACTCACAATTTTAAATATATCGTGCCACTGCCTTCTTGCCTCCATGGTGGCTGCTGAGTAGTCACTACTTAGTCTTATGCTGTTTCCTTTGTATGTGGTGAATTGCTTTTCTCTTGCTGCTTTCAGAACTTGCTCCTTCTCTTCTGTGTTTGACAGTGTGATCAGTATATGTCTCGGAGTGGGTTTATTTGGATTTATTCTATTTGGGGTTCGCTGAGCATTTATGATTTGTGTATTTATGTTGTTTAGAAGATTTGGGAAGTTTTCCCCAACAATTTCTTTGAATACTCTTCCTAGACCTTTACCCTTTTCTTCCCCTTCTGGGACACCAATGAGTCTTATATTTGGATGTTTCATATTATCTATCATATCCCTGAGGTCCATTTCGATTTTTTCAATTTTTTTCCCCATTCTTTCTTTTATGCTTTCATTTTCCATTCTGTCATCTTCGAGGTCACTGATTCATTGTTCAACTTCCTCTAGTCTTGTACTATGAGTGTCCAGAATCTTTTTAATTTGGTCAACAGTTTCTTTAATTTCCATAAGATCATCCATTTTTTTATTTAGTCTTGCAATGTCTTCTTTATGCTCTTCTAGGGTCTTCTTGATTTCCTTCGTCTCCCGTACTATGGTCTCATTGTTCATCTTTAGTTCTTTGTGTAGCTGCTCTAGGTGCTGTGTCTCTTCTGATCTTTTGATTTGGGTGCTTGGGCTTGGGTTATCCATATCGTCTGGTTTTTTCATATGCTTTATAATTTTCTGTTGTTTTTGGCCTCGTGGCATTTGCTGAACTTGATAGGGTTCTTTTAGGATTTGTAGACCAATTGAAGTCCTTATCTCTAATTTATCAGATCTATAGCTTCGTGGAGTACACTTTCTCTAACTAACCAGCAGGTGGCGTCCACGAGCCACCTGTTCTCCACAAGCCAGTTCTCCCCTGCTTAGCCTTTTTGGTGAGTGGGGGAGTGTGTCTTGTGTGGTCCAATTGGTGTACCAAGCTTGCGTGTGTAGTTGGTGTTGCCTGCCCTGTATATGGGGCGTGTTTCTGGGCAGTCAGGGAGGGGGGGGTGGCCTTAACAATCAAATCTCCCTGGTGATCTTAGAGTTTTAAGGCTGCTGCAATAGTCTAATCCTTCAGTTCAGTCCTGCCACAGTTTGTCTCTGCCACTGACCCACAAGTCCTTGGTATTGGCGTATGGCTCCTGAGACTTGCAAGTGGGCCCCTCTTCCAGGCCGTGCACTGCCTGGTCCTCTGTTGAGAGATGACTGTGCTATGTCACAGGTGAGTACCGTCCCCCCAGGGCAGTTCTGGGCTGCTGGGCTGTGTAGGGAGGCTCCCAGTCTGCTGAAATGATGGCTGAATGGGGCTTTGTTAATTCACACTGCTCTACCTTCCCAACTCTGGGACAATCAGCTGAGGTTGCAGGGAAGGCTAATGTCCACGCCCAGTTTTGTGGTGTGTGCCTGTTATCTGAAGCACTTCCGTCACACTGGGTTGTCTGGGGCAGTTCTGGGCTATGGGTCTGGCGATGGGCAGGAGTGTTTCCTGTCCACCAGGATGATGGCTGTGAGCAGACACCCCCCTTTTCTTGGGAAGTTGTGGTGTTTAGTGAATTTTCTCAGCCACTGGATTATTGCGTTTTGTCTCAGAGCTCTCCTAGTTCTGCTCTTGACTTGACCTGCCCAAATAGCAAGTCTTTGAAGCTTTCTGAATTGGGCTTCTTAGAGTAATTGTTTTAGAAAAAGAAAAAAGGATTAAAAAAAAAAACAAAAACGCGCCCTCCTCAGAGATCTAATGGGTTATTGAAATGCTAAGAGAGAAAGCAATTAGGGCCATTAAGGAAAGGTCCACAGGGCAGAGAGATCAGCTTTTCTTCAGGATTTGCATATGCGCCTCAGGGCCCTTCCCCTTTCTATGTTCACCAGAACTCCAAAAATCCTCCGCTTTTATTTTGGAGTTTTTCATGTTGTTTTTTTTCTATGCCTGTCTCCTCTCTGCTGGGCTGACTGCTCTCAGATTCTCTGGTGTCTGGTCTCAGTCTATCTATGGTTGGAGTTTGGATCAGTAGAATGAGATTCCAATAAGGGCTGCCACTGCAGTTCTCCCTTCTCCTTCCCGGAGCTGACAGCCCCTCCTCCCACGGGACTGAGCCTGGCAGGGAGGGGCGCGTGTCCCCTGGCCTCAAAAACTTACAGGTTTCGCTGATCTCAGCAGTTCCACGTTTTCATGAGTGTTGTATGAAGTATGCCCAAAGTCAGATTGCTCTGTGGTGTCCAGTCCACGCAGTTCCTGGCTTTCTACCTCCTTTCCTGGAGGAGTAACTAAAACATACAGCTCACCAGTCTGCCATCTTGCCCCGCCTCCCCCCTGGCTGGATTCTATTATCACAACAGCCATTTTTATAATTTAAAATTTGGAGTTTACTCTAGAGCATTCAAGGCCAGTTTAATTTCAAGAAGGCTGTCTTTTGAAAGTCGTATTTAAGTTGTTTGCTATATGCTAAAATGCTTTATATAATGTAAATAAAATGTTAAAATGGCGTTAATATTTTTAGTAGAAAACTTTTTATAAACAAACCACTCAAATAGTTGGAGAAAGGGTGGGGTGCAGAGGAGCACAACCCATCTGGAAATGTCCTTCCGCCTCCGGGCTTGACCTTCTGTGGACACCCATCAGCGCATCTTACTGAGAGAGGGGAGAAGATTAATTGCCTCAGCAAAAGGGTAAGGTGGAGGTGTGTTGAGGATTTAACTGAGAAATAATAAATGAATACATATACTTCTTGAAGAATCCATACTAATTAATAACACTACTTACTCCTTGAATTTGTGAAATAGGAGAGAAGCATCAGGGTATTTAGAAAGAGAACATTCACATTAACTTTATAAACAGATGCATTTGTTCAAAATCTTTATAGATACAATTATATTTTTTAAAACAGCAATTAAAACTAGAATGAAAATTTCAGAAATAAAGTAGCTAATATATCATCGAAGTTTACCAAAGAAATCATTTCAAAGACAAATACATAAATAACAAACCAGAAGGTCATTTGATGTGGAAGAGAGAATTCACACTGTTAGTGTAAATCAGAGGCAACTCTGCTGGAGCCTGTGATTCCTGAACCGGCTGTAGTCGCTGATTCCCCTGGCCTGGAAGGACTGGAGTCATTCAAGGACAAATAAGATTCAGCTTATTTCCCTGGTCAGAAGACTTCGTGGAGGATTTTTAGGGCCAAATTATGTGTGCCTGTGTTCTCAGATATGGGATATGGAAATGTCCATCAAATATTATCTGGGCAGAATTTTGTGAGAACAAATTCGTATTAATGTGTTGGGGGTAGGAGGTGATTACATTAAAAATTCTTATTTTATACAGAGGAATGTGAAGTCTTGATG
This sequence comes from Choloepus didactylus, assembly GCF_015220235.1. Classification (NCBI taxonomy): domain Eukaryota; kingdom Metazoa; phylum Chordata; class Mammalia; order Pilosa; family Megalonychidae; genus Choloepus; species Choloepus didactylus. Next base: position 20,113,072 of record NC_051333.1, read on the forward strand.
GGTAGAAATATAGATTAGTAAGATAATTAAAATATCAATGCTATTTTAATATCTGGTTCTGTCAGGGTAAAATTTAGTCCTTAAGAATATTAAAGTCCCCAGGTTTTGCGCTCTGAAATTTGGAGATTCAAGCCAGTTTTTCCTGGGAGATAAAGGTTTCACTCTTCCTCTAATCATTAATATCTTTGAGAAAAATTGTTAGACTCCTTTAACCACAACACACTCCCAATGGGAAACAAAGAAAACAACACAACTTCTGCACATACCGGAAAATGCCTCTCGGACACCAAGTGACTACTCCATAGATGAGAGCCAATGACCATTAGCTTCTTGCTCTGCACTTGTATTTAGAGTGAGGTTATGGGTGTTTATTCAGTCAGGGGCAAAAGGGAAAAGATTTCAGATAGGGTTGTGTCAGGGAAGAGGGAGGAAGGGTGCCAGAAGCCCTAAAGCAGGGAAAAAGACTGGCAGGGTCTCTGGATCCCTCAGAAAACTCTATCTGGCCTCTATTAAATAATCAGTGATGTTGTTGTAAACAAGGAAAGCAGAACTGCCTTCACATATGTTTCTCACTACATTTCCTGAGATGCATGCTGTTTCTTTTAGGTTCCAGATGTTTATCTGAAAAAAAAAAAAAAAAAAGCCACTTACCAAATTGTGTTTGCTGTTAGGACAGAGGCTGCAGTGGTAGCATCTTGTGCATTTGTGTACAGGGGTCTTCTGAACCCTGAGATAAAGGTTTGGGATTCCATCCTTTCATCGCCTGCTGGGAAGTGATTATCGTTTCATCTGTAAGAACAGTGACAGGGTATGCATGGGGAATTGAAATTATCTCTGAAAAACATTTGTGAAGTGAGCAATTTACAGAAAGTTGTTAATGTTGACTAATGAAGTTACCCAAAAAGAATGACAAAAATAACTAGAGAAGAAAATTATCTCTGAGGCAAGGATATGTCCTAATGGAAGGTCAGTACAGGATACTGAGTTCTAAGACATGAGAAAATTTAGTTGGGCCAATGGCTATACTGAAATCTGGGCTACCATTAGATTTTTATTTCTTCAAAGTATGATTCATTTTTATTCCTGAGAACAATGAGTAATAGTAAACTTGGAGGAGAAAGAATAGTAGGGTAGTGTTAGGGAGAATAGACAGGGGTGTGTAAAGTTCAAAGGGAAGCTGTGGTTCCTGGATGTTTCAATATTTCAACAAATATTTATTGAGCACTGTTCTGGTTTGCTAATGCTGCTGTTTTGTAAAACACCAGAAATGGATTGGCTTTTATAAAGGGGGTTTATTTGGTTACAAGTTTACAGTCTTAAGGCCATAAAGTGTCAAGACATCAACAATCGGATACCTTCACTGGAGGATGGCCAATGCTGCCCAGAAAACATCTGTTAGCTGGGAAGGCACGTGGCTGGCATCTGCTCCAGAGTTCTGTTTTCAAAATGGCTTTCTCCCAGGATATTCCTCCCTAGGCTGTAGCTCCTTTTCAAAATGTCTCTCTTGGTTGCTTTCCAAAATGTCACTCACAGCTGCTCTCTGGTCCTTCTGTTTGTGAGTTCTTTTATATGACTCCAGTGATACAATTAATACCCACCCTGAATGAGCAGGGTAACACCTCCATGGAAATTATCCAATCAAACATTTCACTCACAGTTGATTGACCCACATCTCCATGGAAACACTCAATCAACTGATTCCAATCTAATCGACACTAATACATCTGCCCTGAGAAGATTTCATTAAAGTAGTTGGTGTTTGTGGGGGACATAATACATCTAAACCAGCACAAGCACCTTCTCTGGCATAGGTGCCCTTCTAGATATGCAGTACGTTATTAGTGAACAGCCTACAAAGACGTGTCCACTTGTAGCCTTCATTCAGTTGGAGGGATGGAAAAAATGTTATAAATTATATTGAAACACCCTAGTAGGTGGTTTTGGTTTTCATTTTCTTAATGAGTAATTATGTTGAGCATTTTTTCATATGCTTATTGGCTATTTGTATATCTTTGGAGAATTGTCTATTCAAGTCCTTTGCCCATTTTTAAATTGGGTGTTTTTTTTTTTTGTTGTTGAGTTGTAGGAATTCTTTATATAGTCTGGATTTTAAACTCTTTATGAGATATATGGTTTCCAAATATTTTCTCCCATCTGTGTGTTATCTTTTAACCCTCTTGATAGTGTTATTTGATACACAAAATTTTAAAATTTTAAGGAAATCCAAGTTGTCTATTTTTTCTTTTGTTGCTTGAGCTTTTTTTCAAGGTCATGAAGATTTGCCTGTATGTTTTCTTTTAAGAGTTTTATGGTTTTAACTCTTTTATTTAGGTCTTTGATCTATTTTGAGTTAATTTTTGTATATGGTATGAGGTAGGGGTCCAGTTTCATCCTTTTGTCTGTGGATATCCAGTTTTGCCAGCACCATTTGTTGAAGAGACAATTCTTTTCCCATTGAGTGGACTTGAAACACTTGTTGAAAACGTATTGACAATAGATGTGAGGGTTTTTTTCTGGGTTCTGAATTCTATTCCATTGGTCTGTATGTCTTTCCTTATGCCATGCCACACTGTTTTGATTACAGTAGCATTGTAGTAAGTTTTGAAGTTGGGAGGCATGAGTCCTTTAATTTTTTACTTTTTCAATATTGTTCTGGCAATTCTGGGGACCTTGAAATTCCATACGAATTTTAGGGTGGGTTTTCGATTTCTGCAACAAACACCATTGCGATTTTGATAGGGAGTGCATTGAATCTGTAGATCATTTTCAGTAGTGTTTGTTGTCTTAACAATATTGTCTTCCAATTCATGAACACGGCATGTTTTCCGTTATTTATGTCATCTTTAATTTCTTTCAGCAATGTTCTATAGTTTCATGTACAAGTCCTTTACATCCTTGGTTAAATCAATTCTTATGTATTGTATTCTTTGTGATGCTATTGTAAATGGAATTGTTCTCTTAATTTCCTTTTCAGATTCTTCATTGCTAGTAAATCTAAATACAGCAGATTTTTTCATGTTGATTTTACTTCTTATAACTTTGCTGAATTCATTTATTAACTCTAGCAAGTTTTTTGGTATAGGATATTTTTAGGGGTTATAAGTTCATGTCATCTGTAATCAGAGAGTTTCACCTCTTTCTGTCCAACTTGGATGTCTTTAAGTTTTTTTTTCTTGTCTAATTACTCTGTCTAGAACTTCTAGTACCAAGCTGAATAGAAGTGAAAACAGGCATCTTTGTTTTGTTCCTGATCATAGTAGAGAAGTTTTCAGTCTTTCACCATTGATTGTGATGTTAGATATGGGTTTTTCATAAGTGGCTTTTATCATATTACAGAAATTCCTTTTATCACCAGTTTTCTGATTGTTTTTTATCATGAAAGGGTGTTGAATTTTGTTAAATGCTTTGTTTGTATCGATTGAGATGACCTAGTGGATTTTCTCTTTCATTCTATCAATGTGGTGTATTCATTGATTGATTTTCATATGTTAAACCACCCTTGCATTCCTGGAATAAATTTACCTGGTCTTGGTGTATGATCGTTTTAATATGCTGCTTAATTCGGTTTGCTAGCATTTTGTTAAGATTTTCACCTATATTCATAAGGGAAATTGGTCTGTAGTTCTCTTTTCTTGTAATCTTTGTCTACTTTTTTTTGTAGTGTCTTTGGATTTGATATCAGGGTAACACTGGCCTCAGAGAATGAGTTAGACAGTGTGCCCTGATCTTCAATTTTTTGAAAGAGTTTGAGAAGGACTGGTGTTAATTCTACTTTAAATGTTTGTAGAATTCACCAGCAAAGCCATCTGGTCCTGGGCTTTCTTTGTTTGGAGAATTTTTATTATTCATTAATTTCCCTTACTTGTTATGAGTCTATTCAGATTTCGTATTTCTCCTTGAGTCAGTTTCAGTAGTTGTGTTTTCCTAGGAATTTGCCCACTTTTTTCTAGGTTATCCAGTTAGTAGGCACACAGTTGTTCATAGTACATAAAATCTTATAATCTTATACTCCTTTTCTTTAATTCTGTAAAATCAGAAATAATATCCCCCCTTTTAGTTGCTAGCTAAAAATTTGTCTACTGCTGACTTTCCAAAGAACCAACTTTTGGTTTTTTTGATTTTCTCTATTGTTTTCCTATTCTCTATTTCATTTATTTCCAGTGTAATCTTTATTTGTTTCTGTGGTGGTTTGGAGAAAAACATGTTCTTAAACTTAATCCATTCCTGTGGGTGTGAACCCCTTGTGAGTAGGACCTTTTGATGAGGTTACTTCAGTTTAGGTGTGGCCCACCTCAATTAGGATGGATATTAATCTTATTACTGGGGTCCTTTATAAGTAGAAGGAAATTCAATTAGGATGGATATTAATCTTATTACTGGGGTCCTTTATAAGTAGAAGGAAATTCAGGCAGACAAAGAGAGAAAGCCACAGGGAGCAGCCAGAAGCTGAAATTCAGTGGAACCCGGAAGAGAACGGTGGCAGGGGAGCCAAGGACCAAGGGTCGCCAGTAGCCAGCCCCAGAATGCCTGCCTGTCTTTGGGAAGAAAGCATCGCCTTGATGAGATCGATCTTGATTTGGACTTTCCTTTAGCCTCAAAACCATGAGCTAATAAATTCCCATTGTTTAAGCTGACCATTGCATAGTATTTGTTTGAGCAGCCCGGAAAACTGAAACAACTTGTTTGACTTTTTTTTTTTTTTAACAACCACCATCTTTTGGTAATACGCATTTTTTAAAGCTATGTATTTAAATTATTTTTTTCACCCTTTTCTTTTGTAATTCAGGGAGATAATTTAGAAAAGTAAGCTTTTGACTAAATTACCTTATATAAGTGTACTTAATTTTGTAGACTGGATTATTTACAATATTTACTGTTGCTGTGCAGTAACATGATATTTCTGTTTCTTTTAAAATTTTTAATATTTCAACAGTTTAGAATTCTCTCAAAATATCTTTCATACTTACAGTTTGTGGGTGTTTTGGGTCTACTTGCATTTATATTCTCACAGGATAATTCCCTTTATATTTTCAAGTAGAATACTAATTATATATAGGAAATCTGTTGATTTTTGTTTATCTTGCATTTAGCTCATTAATTGTGTAATATTCCATTGAATTCCATGGCGTTTCTCAAATATTCCAACATATCAACTATCAATTATGCATATACCAGCTCTTTATTTCCAGGAATTATATCTAATAATTATTTTTATTATTTAATTGATTATACAAGAAATATTTTGAGTGAATATAGTAATATCAGCATTGTGTATTGTTTCTGATCACTTTGCAGATGGCTGAAGTTTTCATTGCCTAAAACTGAATAATCAGTATATTTTGTAATAAATTACAATTAATAGTATTTATCACATTAATATATTTTGTATTATTTTTTATACTACATTTTGGTTCTTTGAATCTTTATCCAACATTGAAATTGATCTCTGTTTAATCAGGAACTGGGAGTTCATAGGTTTCATCTAAAGTATAGACCTCCTTTGTTGTTTTGGTAAGGAGTTTTAATAATTGATATGATTTGTCCATTTTTAAAATTGGGGATTTCATATAAAAATCAGTATTTCTCACTTTAGTAATAATTTGATAACACATGTTAATACTTAACAGAAGCTTCTAAGCAGTCTCTATTTACTTGGGTCAAGGCACATTGCATACAGGACTTGCTTTATTCATGAAATTTTCCTCTCTAGTAGAAAAATCACTTCAAATTGTGACCCTTTTCTCTGAAATAAAGAGAATTTCAGTATAAATAATATATTTTATAAAAAGTTTCAGAATCCCCCAAATTACAAAGTAGCTTGTCCTAAAAAACACATAAATTTGTGGTTAAAAAACTTTAATATTTACATAATTTACATAAAATTATATTTTAACACTTTATAATCAAAATTTTGAGACATACAAAACTAAAAAGAATTATTTAATGAACACCCAGGAACACATCACCAAGTTTTGACATGTGCATCAATTTAATACTCTTAATACCCACTAAAAAATTTTACATCAAATTCCAGAAAATATATTATTTCATCCGTGAATAAGTATGTATCCCTAAAGATTAAGGACTCTTTTATTAAGATAACCAAAATATCTTTAACTCTCATATGAAATCCCATTATTCAATATCAAATATAAAGTTGGTATTCAAATGACTCCAGTAGTCTCAAAAGTATTGGGTTTTTATTTTATAGTTGGTGAGTTTGAATTGGGATCTAAATACTTTACCCACGTTTAATTTGGGTATGTCGTATGTTCCTCAAGTGTATTTTAATCTGTTAAGTTCCTTTTCCCTACATTTTATTCTTTACATGTATTTATTGAAGAAACTGGCTTGTTTATTCATAGAATTTTTCTCATTCTCTATTTGGCTTATTGTAATCAATTAATATAGTTTAATAATTCTCTATCCCTATGGTTCTGTAACACAAAAATAGAAGTAGAGGCTTTATCAAAATCAGGTTCAAATTTGACAAGGGTAATTCACAGATAATGCGTGTGGTTTTTAATTTACTAATTAGAAAGCACATATGGTCTTGTTCTCTCTCTTTCTGTGCTCTTAAGGTTGATCTGTGAGTCAAATATTGTCAGCCTTGTTCATTCATTAAACATTTTCTACCAGCATTTCCCCTAAGCATCTTAGTGGTCATTATTATCTTAAAGGGAGCAAAAAATATTTATTTCAAACTCTAACGTTTTTTCTGCAGTTATTAGCAGGAATTCAATAAAAAGTTTTCCCCTTGTCAGCTCTTTGGTTCCCTAAAATCAAGTCTGTATGGGAAGGGCAGGAGAAATGTTTGATACTTCCCCTTTATACATTTGTTTTGTGAATAACATAGTTGATGTTGTTAATATACTACAACTATAATAACATTTGGTGTTATTAATATACCACAATTATTAATATTTAATGCTAAAATTGTCTCTCATGTGGGAATGGAAGTATCTTCAAGTTGGCTCCTGTGGTTTTTGGACATGACACAAATAGTCTTCAATAGGACTTTTGTTTTCAGTTGCAACAAGATGTCTTAGTCTAATGTTATTTATTTCCTGCCCCAGACCTAAATTCAGCCATTATCCAAGAATCCCTGATTACTTTTAGTAGGATTTTCTTCTAGAGTCCACCATCATCTGAATGAAAGACACACATTGCTAATGGACTGATCATTATATCTACACTAGAGCTATCTAACAGATATTTCTGCCGTTATGGAAATGTACTATAGCTTCCCTGTCTTATATGGTAGACACTGGTCTTGTTTGGCTGTCGAGCACTTGAAATATGGTTAGTATGACTGAGGATCTGAAATTTTAATTTTATTTATTTTAATGATTTTAAATTTAAATAGCCAAATGTGGCTAGTGGTTACCATATTGGATATGGAAGACTAGACCTTGGTGGTGGTTGAAAAATGCCACTAAAATTCTTTTACACTTTTCCCATGGAGAACTTGGGTCTGTTCTCCCCTTCTCTCTTTGATTTATGTGGCCTTATGACTGCTTCTATAAATAGGGAAAGATAAAAGGGATGCTGTGAGACTTCTAAGACCAGCCAAACTGTCTATTATTCAGCTATTGCCTGGCTCTTTGGGAACCTTCAGTCTCCAGAGACCCCGCCATAAGGATGCTCATGCTGGGGTCGTTAATCTACATATTAGAAGTCCATATACCCTGAGAGCGCCATGCTTGGGAGGCCAGAGGGATGCACTCCAGTTGACAGACCCAACTTGTGTGAGCAGGGCCTTCTTGGGTCCTCCAGGCCAGCCCTTTGACCAAACGAGTGTTATCAGTAGATGACACGAGAAACAAAAGTATCACTCAGCCAAGTCCTGACCAAACTCCTAACCTACAGAAATCATGAGCAAAGCAAAGTTGTTGTTTTTTTATACTTAGTAGTGTAAAGAAACAGTGAAGCTATAGAATATTTCCATCATGGCAGAAATTTCTAATGGATAGCTCCAGGGGAGATATAATGATCAGTCCATTAGCAATGTATGCCTTTCACTCAGACTGTGGACTCTTAAGAACAAAATCCTACTACAGTAACCAGGGATTCTTGGGCAATGTCTGAATTTAGGTCTGAGATAGAAAATAAGCAAGATTAGACTGAAATATACTATAACCGCAACTATAATCGCCAATTAGATAAGTACCCCCCCTTTGCAGGCCAATTTCTTTATCCACACTTAAGGACACTGGAACACTTGGATCACATCTGGAATGTGAGGTCTGACTTCACATTTGGCTCATGCACGCCCAGCTCGAGGCTGAAGATAAAGGCACCATCTGTCTGCACACCTCAGGGAGGATGCATCACAGACACTCCTGGGACTCCTTCCTTCTCCCTCTGGTTCCGTTCAGTGAGGGCCTTCCCTGCTAGCCTCCTGCTTTGCTTCTAGTAACTTCCTAAATTTAAAAGTTCTCAATGTCCACTCAAAGCACTGCATATCTGAACATAGCAGTTTTCTAATTACCACAAACTTAGGGGCTTATAATAGCATGTTTTTATTATGTCACAGTTTCTATGGGTCAGAAGTCCGGGCATAATGGAGCTAGATGCCCTGCTCAGGGTCTTACAAGGATGAAGCCAGGGTTTTGGCCGGGCCATGGTGTCACCTGGATGTTGTGGTTCTCCTCCAAGCTGGTTATTGCCAGAATTTAATTCCTTGCAGTTTTTTGAATGAGGTCCTCCTTTTCTTGCTTGCTGTTTTTAGCTCCTGGAGGTTGCCCTTGGATCTTCTTCACCACAGGGCCATCCCCATAACAATTTGCAGTGGGGTTGTTTGCTTCCTTCTGGGCCAGCAGGTGAGTGTCTGCTGTTGTTTCTTGTCTCTTGGAAGGACTCACCTGATTAGGTCAGGCCCATCCAGGATAATCTCCCATTTGCCATATTGTGATGCATAATCACTGGGAGTGATACTGTATCTTTTTCACAGTCCCACCTATGGTCAAGGGGAGGATGTATTACAGGGCTTGTACACCAGAGGGCAGGCATCTTGGGGGCATCTTAGAATTCTGCCTACCACAGTGTGTATATCTAAAAGGTATTTAGTGTTTTCTCTTCTTAAACTCTTTCTCATATATTTGCTCCTTTTTAAAAATTCAGTAAGGTATAATGATAATAACTATAAATTTCACTATAAAAAGAATGGAAAATGCCAAGATCAAGAAGTTCAAGTTTGTGCTCTTCCTCCTTCCTTTCTGTACAGATCGACAGGAGCTTGTTTTCAGCAGAGAAATGTACAGGCCTGCAGCTTTCTGCCTTCCCTTCTGAGTCAACATAATCTTTTCACTTCTTCTTGATGTAAGTTCCACACAGACACAAAGCTCTGTCTTCCAGTGACCCCATGTACTCATAAACTGCCCCCATGCATAACACCCAGGCAGAGGCTAGGGCCCTCAATACCAATTGTGGGGTGTTGATGGTATAGAGAAAACAGTTTCTGTCACTCCACTGCTGACATTCCCAGAACAAAAACACTGGGAATGCAGTTTCAACTTTCTGACAAGTTGGAGACCAATCATACCAGCTCACGAGAGCTGATGGTGTTCAGCTTGTCTGAACTCTATGCTCATTGACATCACACTGTTCGCCTGAAATCAGCCATGGTGAGTGGTTTGTACACAATGGAAATAAGCAGTGCTAACAATGAAGAAATTTCTCCGAGCCCGTTGTTATCCATTCACCAGCATACCACTACCTCTACTTCTGGCAATGACAGATAAGGTAGTATCACACTAACCCTCCTCCTGTGAAAAACTAGAAAACTCTATAAACATTTTGAAAACATCTGTTTGAAGGCATCAAGTGCTACCAAAGCAGCTGAGACCTGAGGGTCCAATTTCCTAGAAGAAAGAAGGGGAAGTTTTGAGAAATGAGCTTGATAGTAAGCATTGCTTTTCCCCTTGAAGTGTTTGCTGCTTCATAAGTGGCTTCTGAGAGGCTAAGCAGAAAGGTGGCTTTCAGGCAGAGAAGCTGAGCAGAGTTTTCAGCAGTTTCTCAGTTTAGGACCTAGCAAAGAAGAGGGTCCCAGAGAAACACTCAGGTTTCTGAAGGACAATATCCCCGGAGTAAGGGTGAACAGGAAATATCTTACCCCAGAAAGGGCAGCACAGATCTGATTTAGCTCAACCCCTATTAGAATAAGTTGTGCTTCCCCACCTGCCTGCTAGATGCATAAGCCAATATTTTCTGGTGGATTTATTATGCACCAGTAAATATCAAATAAATCTAATTAAGACATGTAACACTACAGGAAAATTGTAGATCTAAATGTGAAAGGTTAAACCATGATGCTTCTAGTAGATATCACTGAAAATCTAGATGAAATCAGAAATACTCCAGAATACGTGAACATGAATGTTCATAAGCAGAATTCTTTTTAACAGTCCCAAATTGAGAACAACTCAAATGTCCATCAACAGTAGAGTAGACAAATAAATTGTGGTATATTCTTTATATTACACAGTAATATAAAAGAAGAATCTACTGCAAAAACAACAACATAGGTGAACAAAGTGTTGAATAAAAGAACCCAGACACAAAAAAGTACATACTGTATGATTCCATTTCTGTAAAGTTTAAAAACAAGCAAAATTAATCTATGATTTAAAAGCTTGGGTGGGGGGTTGTGACAAGAGGGATTCCAAGGCCTAGATTTGTTTCTTGATCTAGGTGATGACTACATAGGCTTGTTCATTCTGTAAAATTATTTTGAGCACTCTACTTATGACTTGTACACCTCTCTGTATGAACGTTATTTTTAAACCTTATTAAAGGATAATTGTTTCAAAGAGATCGAGAACATGAAACTCTTCCCCCAAAGTAAAACATATCTCCTGAATCAGATAGGACTCTATACTGTAACTGACAGAAAAATCAAACTGACTTCAAATCTAATGAGACTCCAAGGAAGATATACAAATGGCAAAAGATCACGAGAAGATGCTAAACCTCATTAGTCATTATGGAAATGCAAATCGAAAACACAATGAGATACCACTTCACTAGGATGGATAGAATAAAAAGGATGAATAATAAGTGCTGGTGAAGCTGTAGAGAAATGGGAATTCTCATACATTTCTTGGAGCAGTTTCTCAAAACGTTAAAGACAGAATTTCCATATGGCCCATCAATTTTGCTACTACCCAAGAAAACTGAAAACATATCCACCCAACTTGTACACATGTTAATAGCAGCATTATGCATTAGAGAAAAAAAGTAGAAACAATTGAAATGTCCAACAACTGATGAGCAGGTAAACAAAATGTCTTATATACACACAGTGGAATAATACTAAGCCATAAAAAATAATGAAGTACTGATTCATGCTACAACATGGATAAACCTTTAAAACATTATGCTAAGTGAAAGAAGCCGGTCACAAAGGCATAAATTGTATGATTCTATTCTTATGAAATGTTAAGAATCCTCATAGGTGTAGAGAAAGAAAGTAGATTAGTGGTGGCTGGAGCTGGATGGGGGAAGAGCTAATAACTCTCACTGGGAACAAGACATCTTATTGAGATGATGAAAATGCTCTAAAACTGGATGATAGTGACAGATACATAACTCAGTAAACTTACTTGAAAACGTCGAACAGCACACTTAAAATGAGTGTCAAAAAATTAAAATAAAGGAATGGGCCAAGACATAAGGAAAAGCAAAAGAAAAAAATGCAGATCTACAAATATTATCACACTTACTGGAACTTAGGGTAAAAAGCATTAAACAAGCAAACAGGTGATATAATGCAAGCATCTGTAATATTTACAAAGACAATTCATTAAAAATTTTTTGTTATGAATCAAGTTAAAAATATAAGGCAAAAAAACATTGAAAATTCAAACTGAACTTGAGAAAAAACCTGATTATACTGGTGTATGTAAATGTGCCTCTTTCAGAATTTACCAAATCTAGTAAAACAAAATTAAACAGGGCATAGAGAATGTAATTCAAAACAAATGAAATATGTAGACATTGTGACCTACAGACCCAGTATACTCTTTTGTTTATGGAACATATAAAAATCAAACATATTGATTGCTCAAAGTAACTCCTTAATGAATTTACAAAGTAGGAATTTTATCATTTATATCCTCTGCTTTGGCCCCCCCCATTCAATTTTTCTCTCTCTGGCAGGCACATGTGTGTTTCAGAAATACACATGTAATCGCGACACTCTTTTGCTTACAACTCTTTCATCACACTCACACACACACACACACACACTCACTTTCAGGATAACAGACAAATGCCCCACCATGGTTCATAAGTTTGCCTGTGGTCTGTCCTTGTTGAGCCCTGCTGCCGTCTCTCCCAGCTTTGGTTTCGCTCTCCAGCCACACCTGACGTCCTGCCCGGTGTACCTCTGAGTCATCATCACCGTTCTTCCCTCACTTTAGCACATTCTATTTCCTTGACCTTGGAATAGCTCTTTTCCACTTGCTTGCTTCCACTTCCTTCTTTAAGATGCCATTCAAGTTTTGTCTCCCTTAACATAGTTTTATGTCCTTCTTACTTGCTCCCATATCCCTACCACTATCCCCTCCTAGATGTAATTTGTGGTTAAGTCATCTGTCTCCCCCACTGCAGTTTAAATTCCTCTGGTGCAAGAGATGCTTTTGAATTCTATATCACCAGGACCTAGCACATATTTATGCTAATATAAATGCTAATGGAGAGTCATAAATATTTAATAATGCATAAGGAACTGTGGGAAATGCTTGTACGTTTCTTTTTCCCCTAGCTTCAGATGGGTTTTGCAATGCCTTGTATTGCATTTTCAGCTCTGAAGTCTAGGGCAGACACAGCAGGACTCTGGTCAGCCAAATCTGGGTGAAATTATAATTATTGCAATTTGCTATTTTAGGGGTTTAGAGTAGAGCCAGATTGGTTATTTTTCCTACCCCAGGTGATCTGACCACAGGAAGACAGAGGTGTCTTCTGGCAAACATTTCTTCTCCATGATGCCGTCTCTTCTAATAGTAACAGGTGTGCTCTGGCTGGACCTGGGAGCGCTGACTGGAATCAGGAAGGAAAGTGTCTCTGGGGGCAGATTTGCTCTCGGTAAAGCAGTGGTGCATTAGGGCAGCAGATCCCTAGTGCTCCAGACAAGGTCTTCTCCAGCATGAGCTATGGTGCTGGGTGCCACCTCAGGCCTGCTCCAAAGCTGAGAGCTCCAGGCTTGGAACTGGGGCCTGAGGCAGACACAGTGACCCCAAAGCACTGTTATCCATAGGGTTGCAGATCCTATAAATGCAAATGGGAGTGGTGTTGGCCAAAGGTGAGCTATGGACCCCAGGCCTGGGCATCCTGCTTGTGGTTTCTAAGCAAGAAATAGTGGCTGGCACATGCTCGCCTGAGATTCCCCCATAGGCTGGTTGGGTGCTGATAGAGACGCTGAAGTTGAAACATGAGTGTCAAAGCCACAAAAGCTGATTTAGTTAAGCTCCCAGTGTGTGCCCGGACTGTGGAAGAAGTTAATTCTAGAGCCTTATACTGGGGCTGCTTGGTTTCAAAAAGGGAAAGAACTGTGAAAGATGGTGGCTCTAGGTGCTGCCTATAAGGGGCCACAAATGGCAGCTGATAGGTTAACTCCTTGGTGAAAGGGAAGGTTGAACTTTGGTGTTGCGCTACTGTGCTGGTTTGAAGCTGTTACCTACCCCAGAAAAGGCCATGTTATTTTAATCCATTCCTGTGGGTGCAGACCTATTATGGGTGGGACCTTTTGATTAGGCTGTTTCAATTGAGATGTGACCCACTCAATTCAAGGTGGGTCTTAATCCTTTACTGGAGTCCTTTATGAGAAGATAAAGGACAGAAAAAGTCAGAGAGCTCAAAGAGAGAAACACCCAGAGAAGCTTAGAGGAAAGTTCCCAGAGGAGCTGAAAGAGCCACGGAAGCCAGGAGCTGAAAGCAACAAAACCCAGGAGAGAAGGACCAGGAGATGCCAGCCATGTGCCTTGCTATCTGACAGAGGAACCCCAGATGCCAGTGGCCTTTCTTCAGAGAAGGTATCATCCTATTGATGCCTTAATTGGGACATTTTCATGGCCTTAGAACTGTAAATTTGTAAACTAATAAATCCCCATTGTAAAAGCCAACCCATTCCAGCAGCTTTAGCAAACTGAAACAGCTACTAACCCACTTTGCAGGCAAGGTAGTAAAGACTTGTGCTGAGGGAATGGTGTCACTGAGCAGTATGTTCCCCAAACCAGGATTCTGTAAGAAAAACAGGAGAACTAAACAGGTGTAGGTAACTCTTGTTTTGCAGGAGATAGGCTTGATGGAGAATGGTGAGGTTGTAGGAGGTGTACAGAGGTCAGAAGTAAAAGGTCCTGCTGCTGTGGCTGAGGGACTGGATTGCGAAAGGCCTCCACTCTCATTTCTAAGTGGAACTCCTATAATGAACTTGAACATAAAGGGAGAATGATCATCAGGAACAGCAAATGACTGAGTTATTTGTGCATATCATTTCACGATCACTAGCTGGTATGAGTAGAGAGAAGGGCAGGCAGGATGGGGGTCCTGGTAGATGGGTCAGCCAAGCCAGGGACTGACAATGTGGTAGTGTCTGGGATCTGCCAGGTGAAAGTGGCCAAGGGCAGGGTGTCTGAGTGTCCACAGCAGGCAGGGAGAAAAAGGGTAGGCTGAGTGCTGCTGCTGTCTAAGACGGCCTCGGTTTTATCCTCCAAGACCTTGTGTCTTCTCCAAGCCTAGGTCTTCAGCAATGACTACACAAGGAAGCTTGGGAGGTGGGAACAGCCACCCCGACCCCACAACAGCAGCATTAGCAGGGACGTTGGAATTTTTTTGTTTGTTTGTTTGTTTGTTTACAAAAATTCAGGGCCTATAGCTGGCAGTTGCGGGTGGAGAATTACTCACTGTGAGTGTATTTGAAAAATTTTCTTCCTGCCTCTCTGACTTCTTTGGGGCTGGACTGCTGAGCCCATGGGCTTCATCCAGCATGTCCTTTTTGGACTCACCTGTAATGGAGAGCTGATTGAGGTGGGGCCAGCCAGCCCCAGTGTACCTGGTCACTTCTGCAGAGACAGGACACCTCCAGCGGGGCTGTATGAGCGGGTGATGGCACGGCTTTGGGTGAATGGGCTCATAGAAGACGTCTGGGCTTTCTTCCTCAAGCTGTTTCCTGGGCACTTGCAGTGGAGGTTTTCCATCAGAGGCCCAGGACTGTACCCAAAGGAAGTGAGGGCTCCACTGGTCTCCAGGGACCTAGATGCTGGTGGTCCTCTCCCACTGCTATGGGGGCCTCTTCTCTGATAGTCCTGCCTTCTGGTCACTATTTGATTTTCCTCCTCCTTTGCTGTCCCTTCATCAGTTCTGTCTCCTTTAAGCAAAGATCTGGGATGTGACTGGATGGCGCAGGCCTCAGGAGGCAACTGCCTGCTCAGGTGGCAAAGAGGAGTCATTCTGCCGGTGGAGGAGGGATCTTTACCATTCATGAGCGGGCGAACACCTTGGATGCACATCTTGGAGGTGTGAGGAGACAGTATCAACTTCTTTTGAGAGTTCTGTCAGGACACTGAGGAAAGGATGCCCAGAGAGGGGCACAGGCTGCAGGTGGGATACCGCCTCTTCCCAGGGACGTAAAAGCAAGCGGCAAAGACGGGAGATCCCTGTGGAGCGGCGCAGGGGCAGTGGGGAGGGCCGGGCCCGGCGTGGGAGGACAGCCGCGGGCGGAACGGTGGAGACCACCAGGCGGGCAGCGGCGGGGGAGAAGCCACTGAGGAAGTTGCCCGGGAAGAGCAGTTTGTGCGCTTTCAGATCTCGGGCGCGGAGTAGCAAACCCAGAGAGGTCCTCTAGCTCCTGATTCCTCGAGGCAGCAAGCACGGACTGTCCAGCCCGAGGCTGCTGAGACACCGTGGGACCGCGTGACAGCGAGAGTGCGCGCGAGCGAGGGGCGCGAGACCAGGCGGCAGAGGGCGGAGAGCGAGGCCCAACGGCCCGGCACCGGCTGGACTCGAGCGTTTCGGGCATTCCTTCGCGGGTTGGAAGTGTGGGCACCCGCGCCGGGTGGAGACTGTGGCTTTGGAAGCTGGGCAGTTGGCCCGACCGGGAGCCTTAGAGCCATCCCCAGCGTTTTCCTCCGGGAGGGCAAAACCTGCTCAAAGCCAGAGGCGAGGGCAACCCTGATGCTCCCAGGATGGGGACCCCGCTCACAGGCAGGGCCAGGTGAGAGTCAGTCTAGTGGGGACACAGTAGGAGACTAAGTCATGGAGTCTATGGCCAGCCAGATCTTTGTGAAATTGTATCTTTTGCCATTTCATATTTTCGGGATACAGATTAGAGCCAGACTGGTTACTTTTTCAAAAAGGACCTATCCAGATATTTCCTTAAACAGAGAATCTTTTCTGATTTTTATGGAACATGATAACCGCTTCTAGGTAATGTTATATACTAGGCTTATTTTCAGTAACACACAGTGGGCAAAGAGCTTGAATCCATGCCCATCTGTATGATTGACCTAATTCTCAATTAAAGAAAAAGATGCAAATGAGACATTAAAAAAATTTTTTTTAGGTTGAAATTGTTAAGTGTGGTTTCCTACCCCACATTAGAGAGAAGCTGGCCTACAGTGAGGTCAGAGTGGTGATGGGATAGAGCACAGAGTGGAGGGGCAAAGAGGAGCCATCCATCTCCCTCCTCTGGACCTCATTTCCTCCTGGGGAACCGTCCGTTACACTTGAAACCCAGTGACTTCAGAAGTCAGCCTGTGTAGTTATAGATACATATACTACATCCTACTTGCTGCGGAGCCACAGAGAACTTTGAAAATATAAGTATGGCTCAACATTTCACCACTCATACAAGGCAATTCTTCCTCCATAGATGAGTCAAAGAGCAGTGACCCATGAACAGAGGATGAATTAACAAGAACAAGGACATACACACACACGCACACACACACACACACACACACACAATATGAGAAAGTAAAGGGCCTATTGAGGCAAACGGATAAGGGGAGGTGGCAGCTGTAGGCAGCACGGGTATCCTGCCAGTCCCAAGAGGAAAACAGGCTCAGAGCTTGGGTCTGCCAGGCTAATAGTTGAATCCAGGGATGGCATGGTTGATACTTACAGATCGCCCTCTTTTCTCCACAGAGGAACTTCTCATGACCAGTGTGTTGACTTCCTACCAGCCTCATCTGAACTCATGTTCTTTGCCACATACACAAACTCCCTGAGGTGTTGAGCCTCTAGATTGCTATAGGAAGACAGAGAGCAAGTTGAGTTTGACATAGCTAGAAAGGCCTTATATTCTTTCCAGCAGAGCACGTTCTATTCATGGCAAACAGTGATCACCTGACATTTTTTAGAGGTAGATTTTGCTTCTTAGTTACTGAGATCTTGGCTCATGCACTAGAAGAAAATGAATGGGTTGGTGAGCCAACACTTTTGTCTTCAATGAAGCCCTGGGCAAGTGATGAAGATGCTCCAAAGACAAGGATGCTGCTTGCCCTGCCCACTGCAAAGGCCCATTTACTCTGACAAAAGGTACGAGCAAAACTGCCTGAAACACTGGCATTACCTAAGTGGTGTTCACTCCTCCAAAGTCAAAGTGAGTACTCTGGTTTGGTAGGCCCTTGACGTTCTGACTGATGGCAAGAATAAAAGCATCTTCCTAAAAGTGCATGGTGTCATCCCCTCTGACTGCAGTAGAAGTGCTCTGGCCATGATCACCCCACTGCTCTGAAGGATGATGGGAACAGAAGGATCCCCAAGCACAGCTATGGTGTGTCTCTTCCATTGCACCCCCTGTATTCTGGATTGTGGGCCCAGGTGTTCTGACTGTGTATGAACAGTAGTATCTCTACTCAACAGGTACGGTGCCAATCCCTCTAACAGCAAAAAGACGTGCTTTCGCCAGGTAGACCCTGGTGTCTGATGGAAGGTGGGAACAGAAGTATCCCCTGGCACATATTTCTCCTCAGTGGTGCAGTCTCCTTCAGTAGTAACAGATTTGCTCTGATCAAGTGGGTCCCAAGTGCTCTGACCACATTCAGGAAGAGAAGACTTTCCAATCAGATTTATGAGGTTGGCCTCTCCCACTGCATCACATGTGCTCTGCACAAATGGGACAGGTGCTCTGAAGGTGGGAACAGAAGGGTCTTCAAACACAGGTGTAGTGCTGGCCCCTTCAATTGCTACAGATCTGCTGTGGTCAGGTGTGCTCCAGGTGGTCTAACCACAGGCAGAAACAGAAGCATGTCCAGCACAAGATGGTCCTGTCTCCTCTGACTGCAACTGATGTGCTCTGGCTGGACAGATCCCAGGAGATCTGAGCACAAGGAGGAACAAAAGTGTTTTCTGTTATGGCTTGCTTCTCAGTGACGTGATCTGCTCCATTAGTAACAGGGGTGCTTTAGCTGGGCAGGCCCCAGGAGCTCTGACTGTAGGCAGGAAGGAAAGTGTCTTCCAGGACAGATTTGCTCTCAGTAGAGCTGGCTACTCCAATTGCAACAGGTGTGCACTAGGCTGGCAGGACCCTGGTGATCAGGTCTGTGCCCTCCCTAACATGAGCTGTGGTGCTGGATGACCTGTATGGCCCTGCTACAAAGCCGAGAGCTCCAGACATGGAGCTGGGGTCTGAGGCAAACACACTGATCCCAGAGCTGCAACTACCCAAAGCTTCAGATCCCATGAATGCAAATGGGTCTGGAGTGGTGTTGACAAAGGTGAGCTTTGGTTTCCGTTGCTGCACCTCCCAGTGGCAGCTCAGAAGCAAAAAGTAGTAGCTGCGCACATAGTGTTACCAAAGACCTGCTGCATGCTAATAGGGTTGCCAAAGGTGGAACTTAAGAGTATCAAACCCAGAAAAATTGATTGAGTGCCTGGGCTGTGGTAGAGCTTAAGTTTGGAGCTTGTGGTTAGGGCAGCTGGGTTTCCCAAAGGGAATGAGCTGTCAAAGCTGTCAGGGAGAGACCACAAGAGCCTGGGAAGGAGGTGTGGTATCCATATCAAACTCATCAGAGTCAAAGGCAGGCTTGGATGCCGAGTTGGAAGAGGTGCTGGCTCCAGGAGTGGAGGCATCTGCGTAATCAATGGCGGGTGGGCCCGAAAAGAGAGGGGCACTGGAGGGACTGGTTTCCTGCTGCTGCTGATCAGGGTCCTTGAATGGGGGCTGAGGGTTGGCTCTGTGTCCAAAGGGAAGGTTTGAAGTTGGGGTAGGGCTGCTGATCATCAGTGTATGTGGGCTAGTGGAAACTGGGCCCTTTGCAGGGGATATGTGCTATACACTGCGATTAGCACATTCAGATGGGAAGGAGCACACATGGAGGAGATCTGAAGATGAAGGCTTGGGAAGGTAGAATGTTGTCCATGTCAGTTACATAAAGTCCAAAGCAGGTTGGGAGGTTGAGTCCGCAGACGTACTGAGACACTGAAAACGACTGTGGAATTGGTCATGGGGTTAGTGAAGATGGGGCAACTGGTGGAAGTGGCTGGAGGAGGGGTCTGTAAGAAAAGGGAGGAGATGCCACACATCTAGGAGTAGGTGACTCTGTTCCGCGATAGAGAGGCTTGAAGGAGAATGGTGAAGTGGTAGGAGCTGTACAGAGGTCAGAAGCAGATCTTTCAGCTATGGCTCAGTGACTGGACTGCAGAGAGCCTCCATTCTCATTTCTGAGTGGAACCCCTATAATGGGCTTGAACCCAAAGGAGAAAGAAATTCAGCAGGAACAGCAAAAGGCAGAGTTAGGAATTGTGCATCTCATTTCACAATCACTATCTGGTACGAGTAGGGAGAGAGGCAGACAGGATGGGAGTCCTGGTAGACTGGGTCAGTCAAGTCAGGGACTGAAATTGTGTAGTGTCTGGGATCTGCCAGGTGAAAGTGGCCAAGGGCAGGGTGTCTGAGTACCTGCAGCAGGCAGGGAGAAAAAGGGCAGGCTGAGTGGTGCTGCTGTCTGAGGTGGCTTCAGTTTCATCCTCCAAGACCTTGTGTCTTCTCCAAACCCAGGTCTTCAGCAATGACTACACAAGGAAGCTTGGGAGGTGGGGACAGCCACCTCGACCCCATGACAGCAGCAGTGGAGCAGCACTGGCATGGAAATTTTCCATATAGGGCCTACAGCTGGCAGATGTGAGTGAAGAATTCCTCCTTGACAGAGTATCTGAAGGCTTTCTTCCCTGTGTCTTGGACATTAGTTGATGGCCTTCATCTAGCACTGCTTTTGTCCACCTCTTAGGTAGCAGCAAGCACGATTAGGTGGGGTCAGCCAGCCCTGCCACACCTGGTCACTCCTGCAAAGAAGCAGGACACCTCTAGTGGGGCTTTATGAGCTGGTGATGGCACAGCCTTGGGTGAATGGGCTCATGAAAGACGTCTGGGCTTTATTCCTCAAGCTGTGTCCTGGGCGCCTGCAGTGGAGGTTTTCTTTCAGAGGCCCAGGACTGCACCCAAAGGAAGTGAGGGCTCCATTGGTCTCCAGGGACCTAGATGCTGGTGATCCTCTCCCACTGCTATGGGGGCCTCTTCCCTGATAGTCCTGCCTTCTGGTCACAATTAAACTTTGTTCCTTCTTTGCTATCCCCTTCTCCCTCCCAGTGCTTTCAGTTCTGTCTCCTTTAAGCAAAGCTCTGCAATATGATTGGATGGCCCTGGCCTCACAGAGGCAACTACTTTCTCAGGTGGCAAAGGGGAGAGTCATTCTGTGCCATGGAGGAGGGATCTTTGCCATTCATGAGTGGGTGAATATTTTTGAGTTGAAAGCAGACAGCCACGACTTCTTTTGAGAGTCCCACCAGGGCACTGAGGAAAGGATCTGGAGAGGAGCGCTGAGCCTGTCAGATTAGATCCTTCCTCCTAAGGGTGACATTTTAGGGGTAAAGACATAAGATACAGGTAGAACCGCTTGGACACAGGGCTGATGAGAGGCCCGGGGCCCAGGGGTGATCCTGGCCAGAAGGGAGACCACAGTAGGTGGTGGGAGCAGGTGGGTCATGGCCTAGCCAGGGACATGGATGGGAAGAATGGGGGGCGAGACTCGCTGAGGAAGTTTCCCAAAGTCCTAAGTATTTTATGAGTTGTTGTATGCTATTATAAATTGTATCTTTTAAATTTTCATTTTCAGTTTTATTTTCGAAATACGTTTGATTTTTATGTATTGACCTTGTATGCTGGAAACTTGCTCAATTCACTTTATATTTCTGGTAATTTCTTTGTAGATTACTTAGGATTGTCTACATACGCAATCATGATTTCGGTGAATAAAGACTTTTACCTCTTCTCATCTGTATGTCCTTTCTTTCTTTTACCTTTATATTTGTTACGAGCTCCAGTAAAATGTTAAATATGAGTGGGAACAGCGGACATGCTTTTCTGGTTCCAATTTAGGGTAAAAGTGTTCAGTATGCTATTAGTTGAGGTTTTTGTAGGTGTGCTTTATTACATAAAGGAAATTCCCTCCAATACCCTTGTTATTTTTAAGAGTACCAGGCCCAAGGGGACACGGGGTGGGTTACAATCCAGCCTGTACTTGACTCATCAAGTTGAGTGCCATGGTTTGGGTCCTGGAGGGAGGTGGAATCTTTCTTTTTTGCTGCAAGATTTTTTTTGAAAAGGGTGATAGATTTTGTCAATTCTTTGCCCTCAGATTTGAGATACTCATATTCTCTTTGTATGGTGAGTTACATTGATTTTTTCTTGATCATTACCTTTTAATTTCAATTATGACTTTTTTTTACTGTAGTAAAATACATATAACATAAAATTTACATTGTAACCGTCTTTAAATGTACAATTCAGTGGCATTAAGAATATCAACCATGTTGTGAATATTATCACCACTATTTCCAGAACTTGTCATCTTAGCAAATAGAAACTTTGTACCCATTAAGCAGTAACTCCATATTCCCCTCTCCCCGCCCCCCAGCTCCTCATAACTTAGAATAGACTTGCTGTCTGTATTAATTTGCCTCTTCTAAATAACTTGTATAAGTAGAATCATACAGTATATGTCATTTTGTGTCTGGCTTATTTGACTTATGTTTTCAAGGTTCATCCATGTTGTAGCATGTGTCAGAACTTCATTCCTTTTTATGGTTGAATGATATTCCATTGTATAGGTAAAACCACATTTTGTTTATCCACTCATCTGTTGATGGATATTTGGATTGTTTATACCTTTTGCCTATTGCAAATAATGCTGTTATGAACACTGCTTTACAAGTATCTATTTGAGTCCCTCTTTTCAATTCTTTGTAGTATATAACTAGAACTGGAATTGCTGAAATTGTAATTCTATGTTGAACTTTTTTTTTTTGGTTAGAGAAGTTGTAGGTCCACAGAAAAATCATACATAAACAAGTTCCCATATACCATCTGTATTAGTTAGTGTTGTCTAGGGAAACAGAATCAACAAGAGATATCTATAAATAGAAGATTTATAAAAGTGTCTCAGGCAACTGTGGGTATGCATGAGTCCAAATTCCGTAGGGCAGGCAGCAAACTGGCAACTCCAATGAAGGTGTTCGATGAACTCCTCAGGCAATGCTTCGTTGATCAGCTGAAAAAGTGAATGTCCTCTGTCTGTCTCACTTAAAAGTCTTCAACTGATTGGATTAAATCCAGCTAACTGCATTTTCTCATTGTGGAAGACATGCCCTTAGTTGATGTAATCAGTCACAGCTGTGACCAATTGTCCAATGATTTAATAAACCAGCCTTCTGATTTATTAACCAGCCACAAATGTCCTTGCAGTAACAGGTCAGTGCTTGCTTGACCAGACACCTGGGTACCATCACCTAGCCA
Organism: Choloepus didactylus; assembly: GCF_015220235.1. NCBI lineage: Eukaryota > Metazoa > Chordata > Mammalia > Pilosa > Megalonychidae > Choloepus > Choloepus didactylus. The sequence continues at coordinate 20,135,867 of NC_051333.1, forward strand.
AGTTGACACATGAACCTAACCATCACACCATCCTATTAGTAACACTTTGTATTAGTGTAAGTTTGTTACAATTCATGAAAGAACATGTTTATAATTGTACTATTAACTATAGTTCTTTTATGATAGGTTGTGATTGTGTTGTACAGTCCTATGGGGTTTTTTATTTTGTGAATTTTTATTCTAGTAACAAATACAACCTAAAATTTCCCCCTTTTAACCACATTCACATATTGAGGAACCATCAACCTGTTTTCCACAGCTGTTGCATCATTTTATATTCCCATCAAAATGAGTGATGGTAAATTTCTCCGTATCTTCACCACTTGTAATTTCCCTTTTTTTAAATTTTATTTTTGATAATAGCTATCCTAGTGGGTGTGGAGTAATATATCATTTTGATTGTGACTTGCATTTTCCTAATGACTAAAGATGTTGTGCATCTTTTCGTGTGCTTATTAGCCATTTATATATCTTGTTTAGAAAATTATCGAAGTCCTTTGCCCATTTTTAAATTGGATCATTTGGCTTTTTCTTGTTGAGTTGTAGGAGTTCTTTTTATATTATGGATAATAATCCCTTATTAGATACATGATCTGCAAGTATTTTCTCCTATCTATGGCTTGTCTTTTAGTTCTCTCGATAGTGATTTTTTTTTCTTTATAGCAACAAACTTTTTATTAGGTTCTTTTTTTAAAAAATTCATTTTATTGAGATATAGTCACATACCATGCAGTCATACAAAACAAAGCATACATTCAATTGTTTACAGTACCATTATATAGTTATGCATTCATCACCAAAATTAATCTTTGACATTTTCACCACACACACGCAAGAATAATAAGAATAAAAATTAAAGTGAAAAAGAACAATTAAAGCAAAAAAGAACACTGGGTGCCTTTTTTTCCCCCCATTTTTCTACTCAGCCATCCATAAATTAGACAAAGGGGGATGTGGTCCACACGGCTTTCCCAATCACATTGTCACCCCTCATAAGCTACATTTTTAAACAATCATCTTCAAGATTCATGGATTCTGGGTTGTAGTTTGATAGTTTCAGGTATTTACTGCTAGGTATCCCAACTCATTAGTACCTAAAAAGGGGGGTTGTCTATATTGTGTGTGAGAGTGCCCACGAGAGTGACCTCTTGGCTCCTTTTGGAATCTCTCTGCCACTGAAGCTTATTTCATTTCCATTCACATCCCCCTTTTGGTCAAGAAGATGTTCTCCATCCCATGATGCCGGGTCTACATTCCTCCCCGGGAGTCATATTCTACATTGCCAGGGAGATTCACTCCCCTGGGTGTCAGATCCCAGGTAGTGGGGAGGGCAGTGATTTCACCTGCCAAGTTGGCTTAGCTAGAGAGAGAGGGCCACATCTGAGCAACAAAGAGGCATTCGGGAGGAGGCTCTTAGGCACAATTATAGGGAGGCCTAGCCTCTCCTTTGCAGCAACAGTCTTGTGGTAGAGGGCTCAGCCCATCAAACCACCAGTCCCCTATGTCTGTGAGCACATCAACAACCATCGAGGTGGGGAAGCCCAACACCCCTGCATTCTCCACCAGCTCCTCAAGGGGGCTCTGCATATTTTTTTTCATTTTTTTTAATTAACTTTTTTTAAAATCAACTATATAAAAAAAAGAATTAAAAAAAATACAATAAAAAAATTTCAAACAAACCATAACAAGGGAGTAAGAAAAAGACAACCAACCTAAGATAACTACTTCACTTCCAACATGTTCCTACCCTACCCGAAGAAAATAACCTAATATAGCAACATTTCTGTGAATTTGTTCCTACCATACCCATGAGAAATTAACAGACCATAGTCATTCCTGGGCATTTCCAGAACATTAAATTTACCCACAATAGCTTATCTGTTCTTATTGGGTTGTCATTCCCCCTTCATTAATTGCTCTCTGTCACTAGTTCCCCTACATTCTACATTATAAACCATTTGTTTTACATTTTCCAGTGTTCATATTAGTGGTAGCATATAGTATTTCTCTTTTTGTGCCTGGCTTATTTCACTCAGCATTATGTCTTTAAGGTTCGTCAATGTTGTCATATGTTTCATGACATCGTTCCTTCTCACAGCTGCGTAGTATTCCATCGTGTGTATATACCACATTTTATTTATCCACTCATCTGTTGAAGGACATTTGGGTTGTTTCCATCTCTTGGCAATTGTAAATAATGCTGCTATGAACATTGGAGTGCAGATATCTGTTCGTGTCACTGCTTTCAGATCTTCCAGGTATATACTGAGAAGTGCAATCACTGGATCGAAGGGTAACTCTATATCTAGTTTTCTAAGGAACTGCCAGACTGACTTCCAGAGTGGCTGAACCATTATACAGTCCCACCAACAATGAATAAGAGTTCCAATTTCTCCACATCCTCTCCAGCATTTGTAGTTTCCTGTTTGTTTAATGGCAGCCATTCTAATTGGTGTGAGATGGTATCTCATTGTGGTCTTAATTTGCATCTCTCTAATAGCTAGTGAAGCTGAATATTTTTTCATGTGTTTCTTGGCCATTTGTATTTCCTCTACAGAGAACTGTCTTTTCATATCTTTTGCCCATTTTATAATTGGGCTGTCTGTACTCTTATCATTGATTTGTAGGATTTCTTTATATATGCAAGATATCAGTCTTTTGTCAGATACATGGTTTCCAAAACTTTTTTCCCATTGAGTTGGCTGCCTCTTCACCTTTTTGACAAATTCCTTTGAGGTGCAGAAACTTCTAAGCTTGAGGAGTTCCCATTTATCTATTTTCTCTTTTGTTGCTTGTGCTTTGGGTGTAAAGTCTAGGAAGTGGCCGCCTAATACAAGGTCTTGAAGATGTTTTCCTACATTATCTTCTAGGAGTTTTATGGTACTGTCTTTTATATTGAGATCTTTGGTCCACTTGAGTTAATTTTTGTGTAGGGTATGAGGTAGGGGTCTTTCATTCTTTTGGATATGGATATCCAACTCTCCCAGCCCCATTTGTTGAAAAGACTGTTTTGTCCCAGTTCAGTGGCTTTGAGGGCCTTATCAAAGATCAGTCGGCCATAGATCTGGGGATCTATCTCTGAATTCTCAATGTCTATCTTTGTGCCAGTACGATGCTGTTTTGACAACGGTGGCTTTATAATAAGCTTCAGAGTCAGGGAGTGTAAGTCCTCCCACTTCGTTTTTCTTTTTTAGAGTGTCTTTAGCAATTTGAGGCATCTTTCCTTTCCAAATAAATTTGATAACTAGCTTTTCCAAGTCTGCAAAGTAGGTTGTTGGAATTTTGATTGGGATTGCATTGAATCTGTAGATGAATTTGGGTAGAATTGACATCTTAATGACATTTAGCCTTCCTATCCATGAATATGGGATATTTTTCCATCTTTTAAGTTCCCCTTCTATTTCTTTTAAGAGAGTTATGTAGTTTTCTTTGTATAGATCTTTTACATCTTTGGTTAAGTTTATTCCTAGGTACTTGATTTTTTTAGTTGCTATTGTAAATGATATCTTTTTCTTGAGTGTCTCTTCAATTTGTTCATTTCTAGCATATTGAAACATTACTGAAGAAGTAATGCATTAATCTTCTATCTCACTACTTTGCTAAATTTGTTTATTAGCTCTAGTAGCTGTATCGTCGATTTCTCAGGGTTTTCCAGATATAAGATCATATCATCTGCAAACAATGACAGTTTTACTTCTTCCTTTCCAATTTGGGTGCCTTTTATTTCTTTGTCTTGCCAGGTTGCCCTGGCTAGCACTTCCACACAATGTTGAATAAGAGTGGTGACAGCAGGCATCCTTGTCTTGTTCCTGATCTTAGAGGGAAGGCTTTCAGTCTCTCACCATTGAGTACTATGCTGGCTGTGGGTTTTTCATATATGCTCTTTATCATATTGAGGAAGTTTCCTTCAATTCATACCTTTTGAAGTGTTTCTATCAAAAAGGGATGTTGGATTTTGTCGAATGCTTTTTCAGCATCTATTGAGATGATCATTTGATTTTTCTCTTTTGATTTTTTAATATGTTGTAATATGTTGATTGATTTTCTTATGTTGAACCATCCTTGCATGCATGGAATGAACCCCACTTGGTCATGTTGTATTATTTTTCTAATGTGTCTTTGGATTTGATTTGCAAGTATTTTGTTGAGCATTTTTGCATCTATATTCATTAGGGAGATAGGCCTGTAGTTTTCCTTTTTTGTAGCATCTTTGCCTGGTTTTGATGTTAGATTGATGTTAGCTTCATAAAATGAGTTAGGTAGTGTTCCATTTTCTTCGATGTTTGAAAGAGTTTAAGTAAGATTGGTGTCAGTTCTTTTTGGAAAGTTTGGTAGAATTCCCCTGTGAAGCCATCTGGCCCTGGGCATTTATTTGTGGGAAGCTTTTTGATGACTGATTGGATCTCTTTGCTTGTGATTGGTTGGTTAAGGTCTTCTGTTTCTTCTCTGGTCAGTCTAGGTTGTTCGTATGTTTCGTATCCAGTTTGCTGGCATACAGTTGTTCATAGTATCCTCTTATAATTTTTTTAATTTCTTCTGGATCTACTCTAATGTTACCTTTCTCATTCATTATTTTGTTTATATGGGTCTTCTCTCTTTTTGATTTTGTCAGTCTAGCTAGGGGCTTGTCAATCTTGTTGATCTTCTCAAAGAACCAACTTTTGGCGTTATTTATTTTATTGTTTTGTTTTTTTGTTTTGTTTTGTTTTGTTTTGTTCTCTATGTCATTTATTTCTGCTTTAATCCTTGTTATTTCTTTTCTTCTACTTGGTTTAGGATTGGTTTGCTGTCCATTTTCTACCTTCTTCAGTTGATCCATTAGTTCTTTGATTTTGGATCTTTCTTCCTTTTTAATGTAGGCATTTAGTACTATAAATTTCCCCCTCAGTATTGCTTTTGCTGCATCCCATAGGTTTTGGTATGTTGTGTTCTCATTTTCATTCGTCTCTATATATTTAGCAATTTCTCTTGCTATTTCTTCTTTAACCCACTGATTCTTTAGGAGTGTGTTGTTTAATCTCCAGGTATTTGTGAATTTTCTAAGTCTCTGATGTTTATTGACTTCTAATTGTATTCCATTGTGGTCAGAGAATGTGCTTTGAATAATTTCCATTTTTTTTTAATTTATTGAGGCTTGTTTTATGTCCCAGCATATGATCTATTCTGGAGAAAATTCCATGAACACTAGAGAAGAATGTGTATCCTGGTGATTTGGGATGTAATGTTCTGTATATGTCTGTTAAATCCAATTCATTTATCAGATTGTTTATGTTTTCAGTTTCCTTATTGGTCTTCCATCTGGTTGATCTATCTATAGGAGAGAGTGATGTGTTGAAGTCTCCCACAATTATTGTGGAAACATCAATTGCTTCCTTTAGTTTTGCCAGTGTTTGTCTCATGTATTTTGTGGCACCTTGATTGGGTGCATAAACATTTATGATTTTTTTTGTTGTTGAATTGCACCTTTTATTAGTATGTAGTGGCCTTCTTTGTCTCTCATAACATCCTTGCATTTAAAGTCTATTTTATCTGAGATTAATATTGCTACTCCTGCTTTCTTTTGGCTGTAGTATGCATGAAATATTTTTATCCATCCTTTCACTTTCAATTTCTTTGTGTCCCTGTTTCTAGGATGAGTCTCTTGTATGCAACATATTGATGGTTCATTTTTTTAATCCATTCTGCAAATCTATATCTTTTGATTGGGGAGTTTAATCCATTTGCATTCAATGTTATTTCTGTGAAGGCATTTCTTGAATCAGCCATCTTATCGTTTGGTTTATGTTTGTCAGATATATTTTTTCTCTCTCTCTCTCAATGTCCCTTAACATACCCATACTGAATTTGTTTAGTACTGAACCTTTCTCCATATCTCTCTCTCCTTTCTTTGTTTCTCTGTCAGTAGGGCTCCTTTTATTATCCCAAGTAGGGCAGGTCTCTTGTTAGCAAATTCTCTCAGCATTTGTTTGTCTGTAAAAAATTTAAGCTCTCCCTCAAATTTGAAGGAGAGTTTTATTGGATAAAGAATTCTTGGTTGGCAATTTTTCCCTCTCAGAATTTTAAAGATGTCATGCCACTGCCTTCTCACCTTCATGGTGGCCACTGAGTAGTCACTACTTAGTCTTATGCTGTTTCCTTTGTATGTGCTGAATTGCTTTTCTCTTGCTGCTTTCAGAACTTGCTCCTTCTTTTCAGTATTTGACAGTGTGTTCAGAATATGTCTCAGAGTGGGTTTATTTGGATTTATTCTATTTGGACTTCACTGGGCATTTATGATTTGTGTATTTATGGTGTTTAGGAAGATTTGAGAAGTTTTCCCCAACAATTTCTTTGAATACTCTTCCTAGACCTTTACCCTTCTCTTCCCCTTCTGGAACACCAACGAGTCTTTTATTTGGACATTTTATATTATCTGTCATATCCCTGAGGTCCATTTCAATTTTTTTAATTTTTTCCCCATTCTTTCTTTTGTTCTTTCATTTTCTGTTGTCATTCTCCAGGTCACTGATTCGCTGTTCAGCTTCCTCTAGTCTTGTATTATGAGTATCCAGAATCTTTTTAATTTGGTCAACATTTTCTTTTATTTTCATAAGATCATCTTTTTTTTATTTACTCTTGCAATTTCTTCTCTATGCTCTTCTAGGGCCTTCTTCATGTCCTTTTTATCCTGTGCCATGCTCTTCTTCATGTCCTTTATATCCTGTGCCATGCTCTCATTGTTCATCTTTAGTTCTTTGATTAATTATTCCAAGTACTGTCTCCTCTGATCTTTTGATTTGGGTGTTTGGGCTCGGGTTATTCATATCATCTGGTTTTTTTATATGCTTTAAAATTTTCTGTTGTTTTTGGCCTCTTGGCTTTTGCTTAACTTGATAGGGTTATTTCAGGATATGTAGACCGATTGAAACACTTATCTCTAATTTGTCAGCTCTACAGCTTTGTGGAGTAAACTTTAACCTGCAGGTGGCAGCCACGAGCCACCTATTCCCCTCAAGCCAGTTCTCCCCAACTTTGTTTTTGTGGTGAGTGGGGGTGTGAGTCTTGTGGGGTCCAATTGGTGCACCAAGCTTGCTTGTGTAGTTGGTGTTGCCTGCCCTACATATGGGGCGTGCATCTGAGCAGTTAGGGAGGAGGGGGCCAGCTTTAATAATCAAATCTCCCAGGTGTTCCTGGAGATTTAAAGCTGTTGCAAGAGTCTAATCCTTCAGTTCAGTCTTGCCACAGTTTGTCTCTGCCGCTGACCCACAAATCCTTGGTATTGGTGTATGATCCCTGGGACTTGCGAGTGGGTCCTTCTTCCAAGCCATGCACTCCTAGGTCTTCTGCTGAGGGATGACTGTGCTACGTCACAGGTGGGCACTGTCCCCCAAGGGAGGTTCTGGGCTGCAGGGCTGTGTAGGGACATTTCCAGTCTGCTGAAAGGATGAGTGAATGGGGCATGTTAATTTCCCCCTTTCCACCTTCCCAGCTCTGGGACAGTTAGCTGAGGGTGTGGGAAAGGCTACTGTCCATGCTTGATAGTGTGTGTGTGTGTTGTTGGAAACACTTCCTGTCACACTGGGTTGTTTGGGGCAGCTCTGGGCTGTGGTGCTGGTGCCGGGCAGGAGCGTTCCCAGCCCACTGGGAAGATGGCTGTAAGGGGATGTCCCCCTTTTCTTGGGAAGTTGTGCTGTTTAGCAAATTTTCTCAGCCACTGGACTTACTGCCTTATGTCTGAGAGCTCTCTTAGCTCTGCTCTTGTCTGGGCCCAAATTGCAAGTCTTTGGGGCTTTCTGTAATGGGCTTCTTAGAGTAATTGTTTTAGAAAAAGAGAAAAAGATTTAAAAAAAAGAAGAAGAAGGGCCCTCCTTACAGACCTAATCGGCTATTGAAATGCTAAGAGACAAGGAGATTAGGGCCATTAAGGAACAATCAAGAAAGCAGAGATACCAGCTCTTCAGACAAGGAAACTCACCTTCTGGATTTACATATGAGCCTAACTCTGTTTGAACCCTGCCCTTCTCCATTCTGAGTTCACCAGAACTCCAAAAAGTCTCTGTTTTTATTTTTGGGTTTTTTTATTTGGTGTTTTTGCTAGCCCTATCTCCTCTCCACCAGGCTGACTGCTCCCGGATTCTCCGGTGTCTGGTTTCAGTCTGTCTATGTTTGGAGTTTGGATCAGCAGCCTGAAGTTTCATTAAGAGCCACAACTGCAGTTCTCCCTCCTTGTTCCCAGCACCAACAGCCCCTCCTCCCACAGGACTGAGTCTGGCAGGGAAGGACACGTGTCTCCTGGCCGTGAGAACTTACAGATTTCGCTGATCTCAGCTGTTCCACGCATTCGTGAGTGTTGTATGAAGTATGCTCAAAGTCCAATTGCTTTCTGGTGTCTGGTCCATGCAGTTCTTGGCTTTCTACCTACTGCCCTGGACAAGTAAGTAAAATCTGCAACTCACCACTCCACCATCTTGCCCTGCCCCCTCGATAGTGATTTTTGAAGCACAAGTTTTAATTCTGATGAAGTTCACTTTTTTCTTTCCTTTTTTTTTACCTGTTCTTTTGGTGTCATATATAAGAAACCACTGCCAAATCCAAGGTCCTGAAGATTTTTCTCTTTGTTTTCTTTTAAGAGTTTTACAGTTTTAGCTTTAAAATTTATGTCTTTGATCCATTTAGAATCAATTTTTGTATATGGTTAAAAGTAAGCAACCAATTTCCTTCTTTTGCATGTTTTCACAGCTCCATTTGTTGAAAAGACTTTCTTTTTCCCCACTGAATGGTCTCGGCACCCCTGTCAAAAACCAATCAACCATATATCTGAAGGCTTATTTCTGGGATCTATATTCTATTCCATTAGTCTATATGTCTATCTTTATACTAGTGCCACATTATTTTGATTACTAAAGATTTGTATTAAGTTTTAAAATCAGGAACTGAATCCTCCAGCTTTCTTCTTTTCCAAGATTGACTGGGGTCTCTTGAAATTCCATATGGATTTTAGGAATAGTTATTCTATTTCTGCAAAAAAAAATCCATTGGGATTTTTAATAGGGATTGCATTGAATCTGTAGATCACTTTGGTTAGTATCGTCATCTTAACAATATTAAGTCTTCCGATCCATGAACACAGAATGTCTTTCCATTAAATTCTTTAATTTCCTTCAGCTATGTTTTGTAGTTCGCAGTGTACGTGCCTTTCAGAAATTGATGAAATTTATACCTAAGTATTCTATTCTTTTTGATGCAATTGTAAATGAAATTATTTTCTTAATTTCTTTTTTGGATTGTACATTGCTAGTGTGAGAAATACAAACTGATTTTTGTGTGATGTTCTTTTATCCTACAATTTTGCTGAATTCACTTATTAGCTCTAATTGTTTTTTTTGTGGATTTTTTAGGCTTTACACATATAAAATCAGGTCATCAGTGAATATAGATACTTTTACCTCTTCCTTCCCAAGTTGAATGCCTTTTATTTCATTTTTCTTGCCAAATTACTCTGGTTAGAACTTCTAGTTCGATATTGTACAGAGTTGCAGAAGGAGCTAGTTGAGAGATGAGTAAGTGATAATACATGCATATATGGAAATATGATATATGATGGGGGCAATGTTTATCGGCTGAGGAAAGACATTGATAAATAAAATATGCTTGAATAATTGATTGTTTATCATATGGAAAACATGAAAATGAATACCTATTTCTAATCAAAATTCAATTACAAATGTGTCAAACACTTAACAATGAAATATAAAATTTTAAAACTTTTAGAAGAAGAGACAGAAAAATACTTCATGACCTCAAAGTAAGGAAGGATTTCTTAATTATAACAAAAAGCATAAACCTTAAAGGAAAAGACAGATAAATGTTTATTAAAGACATCATAAAGAAAGTGAAAAGACATACCCCAACTAGAAGAAGATATTTGCATCCCATATAACTGAAAATGATTGATATAAATGGATCAAGACAAAAAAAGATACACAGCCCAATAGATATACTGGCAAAATATACTACTAGGCACTTCAGAGAAAGGGAAACTCAAATAGCCAATAAATATAAAAAGATATCTAATCTCATTATTAATCAAAGATATACAAATTAAAATCATATTATGTTATTAGTACATATCCAAAAGATTGGCAAACATTGAAAAGTTGGATAATAAAACCACGTGGCATCACCTGATAATGTTGAATATGCACATATCTTACAGTGTAAGAATTTAACTCCCTTAAGTCTATACCCTAGGTTAACTGAGTATATCTAACATATTCAGCTCTGTTCACAATATCAAAAACTTGGATGCAATACAGTGAATAAATAAATTTTCATTAATTTATATTAAATAAAATGCAGCGAAATGAAGATGAAAAACTACAAGTTCACATTTTGATGTGGTTGCAGAGGGAAAGTTTGCAGGTGAGTATATACAGTATAATTCTGCTTATATAAAGGTTAAAACATAAAACTAAAATTATTTAGAGATGCATAAAAATCACAATACTTTTCAAAAGCAAAAGTTGTGTTATAAACAAAAGATGTAGGCTAGCAACATGAGAGTGGACTAGGAGAGAGTGTCAAGTACTGGAGATTCTGTACCTTAGCTGTGTGTTGCATTCACAGGTGTCCATTTTTCTATTATTCTATACCCTGTTCATATGCATGATACATCTTTTGTATGTATGCTATAATTAACAATAAAAACATTTTCTAACTAGTAAGAAATAGTACAGATGTGAATAGGCTTTTCTGGAAACACAACCATAACGTTGTTTTCGTGGGAAAGTGGGGATTTGACACACACACACACACACACACACACAGCTACAGTGCTACAGTAAGTTTAAATGCACACACACGCACAAACATATATTCAGATTAACACAAAAAAGCATTTATTGTTAAGTCTTTAACATCTGGGGCCCTTTTCTTGTTATGGATAAAAAAAATCAGTAATTCCATTTTAGGCTTTGGAACACATGGCCTTAATCTCTGAGAACCCTAAAGCACAAAGATTTTCCTGGAACAAAGGGAAACCTTGCTGATCTGATAAAGTCTCTAGTAATTTAAAGGAATTCTCTCATGCAATCACTTGGGAGGAAAAATAACTAGAAAATGGGGGAAAGAAAGCATGGAAATTCTGGCAAGTCTGCATAGACCTCATGGAAAAGGAATCCATGCTCCCGCCAGTCACATGCCAAGTGTTATGTCTTTTTCAAAGACCTTGATTTTTCAGGGCCTATGAGGTTTAACACAAGGCCAGAAGATAGCTTTCTGCAGGACCCCATGACACAGTTCTATGGAAACTAGAGGAAGTTCAAGTACATTAAAGTCACTTGCTTTTAAAATGACTTAGTTGCTAACTGTTCCTTGCATTTGTGCCCAAATGCAAGGGCTGCCTTTTTTCTCCTCTCTTTGTTCAAGAGCTGGCACTTATTGTTAACTTATGACATGCCACCAGGAGAAAATCCACAGAGGAAACTGTAAGGACAGAATTTTCAAAGAAATTAGCATTTGATTCAAGAGATTCTCCTAATAAAATTAACCTGGCAATTAATCTCAAACAGAAAATACCAGATGTCAATATAAGAATGTATTATTGAAATATTTTTTGACCCACTGTCATACCTACTGGTCTTTTTCAGAATAAAAATGTGCCAAGCTCTGTTACTGCAAAGGAGAGGCTAAATCTGCTTATGACTGTGCCTAAGAGTCTCCCCCTGAGTGCCTCGTTGTTGCTCAGATGTGGCCCTCTCTCTCGAACTAAGCCACCCTGGCAGGTGAAATCACATGGGACCTGACTCCCAGGGGTGTAAATCTCCCTGGCAATGTGGGAGATGACTCCTGAGGGTGAATGTGGACCTGACACCATGGGATTGAGAACATCTTCTTGACCAAAAGGGGGATGCCAAATGAAACGAAATGAAGTTTCAGTGGCTGAGAGATTTCCAGATGGAGTTGAGGGGTCACTCTGGTGGGCACTCTTATGCACTATATAGATAACCCTTTTCAGGTTTTAGTACAGTGAAATAGCTAGAAATAAATACCTGAGACTATCAAACTACAACCCAGTAGCCTTGACTCTTGATGACAATTGTATAGCAATGCAGCTTACAAGGGGTGACAGTGTGATTGTGAAAACCTTGTGGATCACACTCCCTTTAGCCAGTGTATGGATGGATGAGTAGAAAAATGGCAACAAAAAACTAAATGAAAAACAGAGTGGGGGGGATGATTTGGGTGTTCTTTTTTACTTTTATTTTTTATTCTTTTTTTCACTTTTTCTGGTACAAGGAAAATGTTCAAAAAATAGATTGGGTGATGAATACACAACTATATGGTGGTACTGTGAACAACTGATTGTACACTTTGGATGATTGTATGGTATGTGAATGTATCTCAATAAACTTGAATTAAAAAAAGGAAGACAGCCTCACCCAAATCTGCTTGGAAACTCATTTAAAATGGAATAAAGCTTTACCTGTTGCCCTCCTGAGGATGAAAGTAGCACCACAAGGTAGGTTAGATTTGAGCCCTTATAAAATGACATTTGGAAGACTATTTCTAAAAGTTGAATATGTAGGTAACATGCATCCCAGTTCAGAATTAGCTACAATTCAATATGTACAATCTTTAGGTGCTTCTTTGAAATTAATAATTATGCCTCGAATCATCTTAAGTTCCCCACTGATACCCCCTTACACCATTACCAGCCTGGCTGGCTCCACAGTTGGAAGGACCAGCATGCCAGGTTCAATAAAATCCTAAATGGGTTGGGCCTCATTTAGTGTTACTTGTTACTCATTCTTTTCTTAAGTTGCAGGAAATGAAGCCCTGGATTCACCACACCAGGGTCAAGACACAACCATTCCAGACTGGAGACACACCTCCTGTTAGCTGAGAAGCTGCAGGAACAGTAGATCCTCCTAAGGACCCAGAACATAAGTATACTTGTGAACCTCTAAATGCCCTAACAGATGTGTTTAAGAACTCCTCATAGTCAGATTGGTTATGGTGGTCCTTGTTTTCTATTTTTCCATGACTTTAACGTGCCCTTTAGTAAAGGCCCAAGGGAGTAATCTCTTCTTGCAGTGGGCCCCTTCATCTGGTGCTTCTGTGAACCAGTCTAACTGTTGGATTTGTAGCCAGTTGCCTATCTCTAGTGTCTCTAGTTTGCCATGGTGAATTTCCCCTTACAGGGGACAGTCTAGACAGCTCTCAAGTCATGAGATACAGGAGAAACACAGTGTGTTAAGCATTAGTGACATCACCAGGGCCGATTCTAGTCACTGGCCAGTAAACTTAAGCCAGCCAGGACATCATCTTGTTTTCTCTGCCGAAATCACCAGTGAAATGGTGCTATGTTATTCCTATCAGTTATATAGAAAGGGGGAAAATTTTACTGAAGGAATAAAAGATAGACATGTTTAACTCTGGGACAGAATAGTATAGCTTACCCTGGGATATGGGAGACTGAGTCACAAGGCTCTACTTTGTTGGGAAGAGATAAATCATTCCCTGCTACACATCTCTTCCTTGATATGCAAAATGGGACATTTACCCTCTGAAAATTCTAAACAGACTATCACTTTATTAGCTAGTTCCAGTCATGGAACTGACTGGAATCTGAGACTTGGAATATATTAGGTTGCCCCGAATGGAAGCCAGTGGATCTGCAGATCTAATTTATGGCCCTGACCCCCACCTAGAGAGATAGGATGATGCACTGTAGGGTTACTTTGTGCTCAAGGAACAATTCATAGTAAGTTTCCTCATATGGCATCTAATCTACCCTTGTTATAAGCTTGATGGACTAGCTCTGTCTTCTGTTTGTATGATCATGTAGCCACAGTTTGTGTCCCAAATCTATAGGAGTTGTTCTGGTTTGCTAATGCTGCTGTTATACAAAACACCAGAAATGGATTGGCTTTTATAAAGGGATTTATTAGGTTACAAAATTATAGTTCTGAGGCCATAAAAGTGTCCAACCCAAGGCATCAACAAGAAGATAACTTCAGTGAAGAATGGCCAATGGTGTCTGGAACAGCTCTGTTAGCTGGGAAGGCATGTGGCTGGCATCTGCTGGACCTTTGTTCCTGGGTTGTGTTTCAAAATGGCTGTCTCCAAAATGTCTCTGGGCTTCTCTCTTCGCTCTTCTCTCTCAGCTCTTGTGCATCCTTACTTCTTTCTCCCAGGGCATTTCTCTCTAAGCATCTGGGGGGCATCTCTTAGCTTCTCCAGGACAAACTCTGGGCTTCATCTCTTAGCTTAGCATCTCTAAATGTCCTTCTGTCCACATCGTCAAGCATCTCCAAGTGTCAGCATCTGTGTTGGCTCTTAGCTTCTCCCAGGGGCAAACTCTGTATTATGTATCTTGGCTTCTCTCCAAAATGTCTCTCTCAGCTTCTCTTGGGGTGTTTTGTCCTCTCTGCTCTCTGTCTGAGCTCTCTTTAAAGGATTCCAGTGATCTATTAAGACCCACCCTGAATGGGTGGGGCCACACCTCCATGGAAATCATATAGTCAGAGTTCTTACCCACAGTTGAGTGGGTCACATCTCCATGGATACATTCAGTCAAAAGGTTCCTCCCCAGAAGATTGAATTAAAAGATTGTGGCTTTTCTGGGGTCTATAACAGTTTCAAACTGACACAGGAGTTGAAGATGTAATTGCCAATGTAGATGCATTAAACACCTTTGTTGCCAGGACATTAAATGACAGTTATTATAGTGTACCTCTTGCAGTTGCAGAAATGGCTTTCATGCATCGAGCAGTACTACAAAATAGAATGGCCCTAGATATCCCCACTGTCTCACAAAGGGGAACTTGTGCTAAAGCCAAAACAAAATATTACACCTATATTCCTGATGAATCTGGAAATAGCTCTTATCACCCAGATCACCTAAATGATCAAGTTCAGGCTATGACTACTCCAGTTAATAATTTTAATTTATTTCATCTATTCAGTTGGCTACCTTCAGGAATTATGAACTCTTCAAACCAAGCTTGTAATCTTCCTGCTTGTTATATCTATTCTTGCTCTCATTAAATTCCTATTGTCTCTACGTACTCAAATTATAACACAAACATGTATGAAACCCTTTTTATCTTCCAGAACTCCTGTCAAAGGCGATCCATTTCCCCTCAAAATAAATCAATAATATCTGCAAGTTTTGAGTCAGAACTTTCACCAGATGCCCTCCAAACTAAGTCACCCCAGTTCAATAGGAATAGCCAGAATGAACAATGACCTGATTCCCAAGACCGGAAACAGATATTGTTTTAAGGAGGAAATTGTAGTGTTAGCATTTTTTTTTTCATTTTTATTGAGAATGTTCAGATACCATACAATTATCCAAAGATCCAAAGTGTACAATCACTTGCCCCTGGGTACACTCATACAGCTGTGCATCCATCACAGTTAATTTTTGTTCAATTTTTAGAAACTTTTCATTACTCCAGACAAGAAATAAAGTGAAAGATGGAAAAAGAAAAAAAGAAAAGGAAACTCTAATCCTCCCCTATCCCTAACCAACCCCCCTCAATTGTTGACTCCTAGTATTGATATAGTACATTTGTTACTGTTTATGAAAAAAATGTTGAAATACTACTAACTGTAGTATATAGTTTGTAATAGGTATATAGTTCTTCCCTATATGCCCCTCTATTATTAACTTCTAATTGTATTGTCATACATTTGTTCTGGTTCATGGAAGCGATTTCTAGTATTTGTACAGTTGATCACGGACATTGCCCACCATAGGATTCAGTTTTATACATTCCCATCTTTTGACCTCCAACTTTCCTTCTGGTGACATATATGACTCTGAGCTTCCCCTTTCCACCTCATTCACACACCATTCGGCGCTGTTAGTTATTCTCACATCTTGCTACCAACACCCCTGTTCATTTCCAAACATTTAAGTTCATCCTAGTTGAACATTCTGCTCATACTAAGCAACCACTCCCCATTCTTAAACCTCGTCCTATATCTTGGTACCTTATGTTTCAAGTCTATGAGTTTACATATTATAATTAATTCCTATCAGTGAGACCCTGCAATAATCGTCCTTATGTGTCTGGCTTATTTCACTCAGTATATTGCCCTCGAGGTTTTGTCATCAACCCATTTTTTTTTTTAATATGGTTTTGTTCACTCACCATACATTCCATCCCAAGTAAATAATCGATGGTTCTCTGCATGGTCATACATTTATGTGTTCACCACCTTTACCACTATCTATATAAGGGCATCTACATTTCTTCCACAAGGCAGGAGGGAGAGTCAAAGAAGGCAGAGAGGCGAAAGAAAGAGGAAAAAAGAATGACAGCTAGGAAGCAGCAAAAGGAAAAATAACCTTAAATCAGAGTAGAATAAAGAATCAGACAATACCACCAATGTCAAGTGTCTAACATGCCTCCCCTATCCCCCCCCCTTATCTGTATTCACCTTGGTATATCACCTTTGTTACATTAAAGGAAGCATAATACAATGATTCTATTAGTTACAGTCTCTAGTTTATGCTGATTGCATCCCTCCCCCAATGCCTCCCCATTTTTAACACCTTGCAAGGTTGACATTTGCTTGCTCTCCCTCGTAAAAGAACATATTTGTACATTTTATCACAATTGTTGAATACTCTAGATTTCACCAAGTTACAAAGTCCCAGTCTTTATCTTTCCTCCTTTCTTGTGGTGTCTCACATGCTCCCCACCTTCCTCTCTCAACCGTATTCATAGTTACCTTTGTTCAGTGTACCTATATTGTTGTGCTACCATCCCCAAAATTGTGTTCCAAACGACGCACTGCTGTCTTCTATCACCCTGTAGTGCTCCCTTTAGTATTTCCTGTAGGGCAGGTGTCTTGTTCACAAAGTCTCTCATTGTCTGTTTGTCAGAAAATATTTTGAGCTCTCCCTCCTATTTGAAGGACAGCTTTGCTGGATATAGGATTCTTGGTTGGCGGTTTTTCTCTTTCAGTATCTTAAATATATCGCACCACTTCCTTCTTGCCTCCATGGTTTCTGCTGAGAGATCCGCACATAGTCTTACTAAGCTTCCTTTGTATGTAATGGATCGCTTTTCTCTTGCTGCTTTCAGGATTCTCTCTTTGTCTTTGACATTTGATAATCTGATTATTAAGTGTCTTGGCGTAGGCCTATTCATATCTCTTCTGTTTGGAGTACGTTGCGCTTCTTGGCTCTGTAATTTTATGTCTTTCATAAGAGATGAGAAATTTTCATTAATTATTTCCTCTATTATTGCTTCTGCCCCCTTTCCCTTCTCTTCTCCTTCTGGGACACCAATGATACGTACATTATTGTACTTTGTTTCATCCTTGAGTTCCCGGAGACGTTGCTCATATTTTTTCATTCTTTTCTCCATCTGCTCCTTTGCGTGTAGGCTTTCAGGTGTTTTGTTCTCCAGTTCCTGAGTGTTTTCTTCTGCCTCTTGAGATCTGCTGTTGTATGTTTCCATTGTGTCTTTCATCTCTTGTGTTGTGCCTTTCATTTCCATAGATTCTACTAGTTGTTTTTTTGAACTTTTGATTTCTGCCGTATACATGTCCAGTGTTTCCTTTACAGCCTCTATCTCTTTTGCAATATCTTCTCTAAACTTTTTGATTTGATTTAGCATTAGTTTAAATTCCTGTATCTCAGTTGAAGTGTACGTTTGTTCCTTTGACTGGGTCATAACTTTGTTTTTCTTAGTGTAGGTTGTAATTTTCATATTTTTTCATTCTTTTCTCCATCTGCTCCTTTGCGTGTAGGCTTTCAGGTGTTTTGTTCTCCAGTTCCTGAGTGTTTTCTTCTGCCTCTTGAGATCTGCTGTTGTATGTTTCCATTGTGTCTTTCATCTCTTGTGTTGGGCCTTTCATTTCCATAGATTCTACTAGTTGTTTTTTTGAACTTTTGATTTCTGCCGTATACATGTCCAGTGTTTCCTTTACAGCCTCTATCTCTTTTGCAATATCTTCTCTAAACTTTTTGATTTGATTTAGCATTAGTTTAAATTCCTGTATCTCAGTTGAAGTGTACGTTTGTTCCTTTGACTGGGTCATAACTTTGTTTTTCTTAGTGTAGGTTGTAATTTTCTGTTGTCTAGGCATGGTTTCCTTGGTTATCCAAATCAGGTTTTCCCAGACCAGAACAGGCTCAGGTCCCAGAGGGAAGAAATATTCAGTATCCGGTTTCCCTGAGAGCTTGTCTTAGAAAATTGCTCCACCCTTTGATGCCTCAGGTCACTGTGCTTTTCTGCCCAGCAGGTGACGCCTGTTAGCCTATAATTCTTGACTGGTGTGAGGAGGTATGGCCGTGTTCCCCCAGGCTCTGGGGTCTGGTTCTGAATGGAAAGGGCCCCACCCCTTTCCTCCTAGAGAAGACAGAGCCCCCAGGTGGAGGTCATTAGCATTTCAATGGTCTCTCTCTCTGCTTGTGCTGTCTCCGCCCTTCCCCGAGTCACAGCCCTGGAAACTGAATATGACTGGGGCTTTCTCCACTGAGCCGAAAAAGAAACAGATAGTCCCCTTCAGACCCAGTCCAAGGCGACCCTCCGGCTCTCCAAGGTCAGTCGTCACCCAAAGCCTCTGTCTGTTTTTTGGGGCTGCGTACCTGTAGTGAGCAGTTCACACTCCCTACTTAAAACCCCAGTTGGAGCTCAGCTGAGCTATATTCGCTTGCTGGGAGAGAGCTTCTCTCTGGCACCATGAGGCTTTGCAGCTCAGACTATGGGGGAGGGGGTCTCACAACTTGGATCCGCAGGTTTTACTTACAGATTTTATGCTGTGTTCTCGGGCATTCCTCCCAATTCAGGTTGGTGTATGATGAGTGGATGGTCTTGTTTGTCCCCCCGCAGTTATTCTGGATTATTTACTAGTTGTTTCTGGTTTTTTATAGTTGTTCCAGGGGGACTACTTAGCTTCCACTCCTCTCTATGCCGCCATCTTGCCCCGCCTCCAGTGTTAGCATTTTTAATGTAACCTTAAAACTGTAAGCAAGTTGTGAATTTGAGTTTTGGTCTCACAGAGGAGCAATATGTAAAGTATGCACCCAGACTTGGAGGCACCATACCCCAGGTATCTTGGAGGATGTAAATCCTAAAGGAAGTAGTAATTAACTGAGATAACAAACTAATGAAGTTCTTCAGACCCCTGTTACTTTCTCCAAGAGGATTATGTTTCTTTGTCTCCAACATGTATTATGGGGAGGCAGATTTGGGAAGTTTCCCCTGCTCTCCTGCTGGCGTAAATAAACCTTCTTTTCTTCTAGAGCCTGTTCGATGTGTGTGTGCATTAAGCTGCACTGAGTGATGAACCCAGATTTGGGGGGGGCCTCATCTTCAAGACAGATCGTCCTGTGAACGGAGGATTGTCAGAACACTACAGACTTTGAGAGAAAGCAAGTCCTGCCAATAACTTGATGTTGACTGTCCAGCCTCCAAAACCATGAGACAATAAATTTCTATTCTTTAAGCAAACCCATTGTGACCAGGATGAAGTCTCACCAAAAACAAAAAGTTGTTCCATCTAACTTCTGCTTCTGCTTGAGTCATGCTTAGTTCCAGAAAAATAAAGCAAACAAACAGCTGCAAGAAGCTGTTAAGAGATGCAGCTCCTGCAGCCATTGCCCTAAGGCTCCTCAGTGAACCACAAGGTCCCCAGCCAATGAAACAGCAAGAATCCATCTTGTTGCTAGCCACGAGCTCCTGCCTTGCCACACCGGGGAAGCCCCTTCCTGGAGTCTGCGCACTAAGCCCCCAACCTTACTTTACCTTTCCTCATTTTAATAGTAAATTCTCCACCTCTGCACAGATTTTAGGCTCCATTTTCTTAACAGGCGATAAATGTGAAAATATGTTCTAGCATTCCTGCTTGCATCAGCCACCTGAGCATGCATCCCTGATGCCCTACAAAGAACCATAGCTTTGGGACATGAGTCTACCCTTCTCCATTCTTTGGCCAAAGAAGAAAGTTCTGCTTTACTTCACCAAATCCGGTTTTGTCCTGTTGGTGTGATCAACCCGGAACAGGAGGCTGGTTTCAAGGGTCCAACCCTCCCAGTAACACCATCATGTGTCATTTGTTATAGCAGCCCTGGCAAACTATGGACAGTTATAATGGGGCACTTGTCCATTATCTAGAAGTAAAGGGAGTCATGAAAGGATTGTAAGCAAAAAGATGACGAGATTATATAGATCTCAGGAACATCCCTGTGTCTGCCTGAATGAGAAAGATTGAATGGGGCCCAGAGCAGAGGCAGAGGCTTCAGGGAATCTTTGTAGAGACCCAAGCAGAGATGAGACAATGATCTCCCCACCCCACCCCCCATCATGGCGTCTGGGAGTGCTAACACTATAGCTGGTTTTGGCTGTTCTAGAATTTCATATCAATGGAGACATAGATTATGTATGCTCTTTTTAAAGCTCTTTTCAGGCAGCCTAGTGCTTTAATGATTCTCCCCAGTTGTTGCCTGTAATCAGGAATCCATTTCTTTTATTAACCAGGGATACCTCTTGCCCCAAGGGATCGTCCAGGTTGCATAGCCTCAGGCAGAGCAGACTGCACTAAGCTGGAGTCTTCCTGCAGAGCTCCCTCCTGTTCTGGTCTTGACTCCAAACTGGCAGCCTTGTGAGTTACCCGATAAATGCCCCTTAGCACTGCTCCCAAGGACAGCCTATGAGGCCTCTAAATTGCAAAGAAGTCTCCAAGCACCATGCCTCTTTATTTGTGCAAGAATGTGTTCCTTACATTAGAGGGAATGCCTACGCATGCTTCAAACAACTTGACCCTGTCAGATCTTCCCCACAGGGCCAGGCACTGGAGACTTTTGTGATCTCCCACCTCTGGGCATAACTATGAGTTACGAGGACCATCCACACCAGGGCCAGCACTGCCCTAGTCTCTAGGCCTGCCTTTTAGACTCACAACAGCCTACTGGTAGCTACAATGACCCCATCTGAAGTTTTAGAAGTAGGCTCAGAGGGGTCATGTAACTTGTCCCAGGAATTCCAGTACAACTTCAGGGCCTGAGATCTTTCCATGGCACCAGCACTCCCTCAGAGCAAGCTTCTGCCCTCCACTCTCTTTCTCCCTTCCTCCCAGACAAGACTGGCTCCTAGCCAGTCCTCGGGAGCAGGAGTGGTACTGGGCATCCATGCAGACAGGTCACCGTCCTCAAGCAAAGGGCAGAAACTGGAAAATGCCACTGGAGACTGTGAAGGCATGTGATGAGCCCACCCGGGTCATCTGCAGAGTCGCCCATCAATCACTGGAGTGGCCTCCAGGTCTAGAGGCCTGTGACTGTCACAAAGACCAGAGCCAGAGAAAGGCTGTGGTGGCCAGTGGCACCATTTATACTTCCTGGGCTGGTGAAGCCTGGGCTTACCTGTATATTGCCTAATTTGTTTCTCAAACAACTCCCACCTGACACATGAGCAAATGGCCCCAGAAAGGTGAAATGGCTGGCCCATGAGCAGGCAGCCAGTTGGCGGCAGGGCTAGCTCGGCTAGCTCACTCCCAGTCCCCATGCTCTCCATGACCACATGTGCCCCTTCTCACTGCCTCACCAGAGCTCCTGCCAGGCCTCACGTACTCCCTGTACAGCACATAGAGCCAGGGACACAGAGCTGAGCCAGAGTCGTTTTATTACAATCAACTTAGTAAAGCCTGAATCTCTGGGTTCAGGTGTCTGGAGTCCAGGAGAACAGAGCAGGAAGCTAGGTCTTGCGTTAGGAGCAAAGACATGAGTAGAAAGGATTCTTCTCCCCAAATGTTCAGTTTCAAAGGGCTTTCTTAACATGCAGCTTCAGTGTGCACACAGCTTGAAAGATGCCTTCCCTGCTGATGGAGACAGTGCCCTGGGAGCAGGTAGGATGAGGGCTGGAGGTGCCTTGTGGGCAGGTCCTGGTTCCACAGCAGGGTTTCTGAACCTCCCGAGAAGGAAACCTGTATCTCCTTTGCCAACCCCTACTCTCCTGTTCCTGAGATTTCCTGACTTTGGCATCCCAGAACAATGTCAAATGTCAGCAGAACATTTGATGTACATTCTTCAAAAATCAAAACATTTCCCTTAGAAGCATAGTGAGACAGATTGTTCTAGGTAGAGCCTAGAGTTTGAACATATCAGTCAGCAAAAGGCGTCAGGGCCCAAGGGGGCTTTTGCAGCTGAAGGACTAAAGAAGGCACCAGGCAAGGTCTGAGACATGAGCTTTTATTCGGGGGCTACTTACAGGAATAGAGCGGGAAGTCAGTGATGCTGCTCTGAATTTCGGCCAGCTCAGAGCTCAGTGGGAACATCCTCTGCATTTTGAGAGGAAATGGTCAAGCCAGTAATAGGGCCTTGAGACAAAGACATTCCCATGTGTATGAGAGCGTAAGTGTGGGAATGGGAGTCTTGAAGCACAGGGAAGGATTGATTGTATTCAACAGGAAAGAGGAGAAGATAATAGGTTACCTTGTAGATAACAAAAGTGATACCATCTCAGGGAGTTCAGGAAGGAGATAAGCTACAGATTACATTTAGCACAGGAGGCCTGGATTTACAAGGAGGGTAGGTTAAAACTTAACCTGTGTGCACAGTCTTCAAGGCCCTTAGGGAAGGCCCTGGGCCCCGGGCTCCCACATAAGGATTGTCAATGGGCATGCATCCAGACTGAGCTAAGTGCAGCACACTACAAAAACCACCCCAGAAATGTCACGTTATAAAACAGCTTGGAAAACCAGGAACAACACACAAACAGCACCCATGTTGCTTCAACCTGAGTTGAGGGGTCCGAGAAGACCATGAGGCCTCTAGCAGGCAAGGACTGCAAGGTTTCAGCTACCCCTTGTGAAAATGGAATGGTTAATGACTAAACGAACCATCTTGGTTTGCTTAAGGTTCCGCTTTATCCAGGGAACTATGAAGAAGAGAAGGAGGCTAGCTGAGTTGACATACCAATGATCCTTTGTGGTGGCAAAGAGACCTCTGCCCCTGTGAGGAAAAGGAGTCAAGGCTGGTGACAGAGAGTCTGCTGACATTCACCAGATGGCCCAGATTTTGTGCAAATGTCCTGCTCCTGGGGCTTGCTGATTAACTAACCATTTGCCCAAATGTCCTGCTCCTGGGACTTGCTGATTAACCAACCATTTGCCCAAAGACGTTCCATCTCAAATACCTACCCCCACCCCTCCTCTCCCCTGCAAGGCCATATAAGCCATCCCCAAACTGCAATTCTGAGCAGGCCTCCATTGTGAGAATGCTCCACATGCATGTTGCTTTTACTCAATAAAACTCTTTCCTTGCCTTTACAGCAAGTCCCCTGGTTATTTTTCACTGACATTTCTGGTGTCAGAAACAGGATCCAATTGCAAGCTCTGTTGTAATCCTCCCACTGCTTTAGAGATGAGCTTCGTACCTGCTGGAGCTCCGTCCTCTTGGAGACCATCGGTGGGATGAGTCCAAAGCTCCAAGTCAGATCTTCAAACTCCAGAATCTTTTGGTTAGGGTCGAAATCTGGTTGAGTAATAGCCTGGTAAGGCCTTTGCAGATTCATTACCTAACAACAAGGTAAGAACTCTCTGGTTGACTCTTTTATTATTCATGGGGAACATCCTGTCCAAAGGGCCGCTTATTATATGTATAAGAATTCTGATGGCAACGGTTGCAATTATATTAATAAATGAGTTTAACCTCTGGTGACCTGAAGTTTGCATGGCCACAGTGGGGATGTTTTGATCAGGCCAAACTTAATTATCTCAAGGGAAAATTCAACAGTCCCAAATTTAAAACTAAGGTTGCTGAGTGGGATGCTTTTAACAAATGGCTCTTAGAGACTACTTGAAAGGGAACACAAGGCTCAATTAGAATCAGTTAAGGAAACAATGAAGGACTTAAAGAGGCAAACCTATGACCTAGTTCAGCAAACTGAAAGGAAGATCTGTGCTACCACTGGCTGCTTCAGCTCTCCTTCCTGAGGTGCTGCCCAAACCCCTTTCTCCTCCCCTCCCTTAATCTGATCTCCTGTGCAGTCCCTGCCAGGGCCTTTGAAAACTAACCCATCTAACCCAGCCCCAAGGTCCCCATTCAAACCCAAATCCTTTTTTCCCTAGACCCAAAGCATAAGCCAGGGTGGGGAACCCGCTGGAGTAATCCCGGGGTGTCCTGCTTCTTGGATGTGGGGAGAGGTCACCGGATTGCTTGACTGCTGTGAACCTGGGAGTGAGTGTGGGGGATGAAAATGCCTGAGGGAACACAGCATGTGTTACAAGAACAGAAGATTAGCTAGTAGACTTGCTGCCACTGCAGTCAGCTGGCCCTCGTCATGTGCGGTAGGATCATCTGCAGCAGGCTGTCTTCAGAAAGACAGAACCTGAAAATTAAAGGAAAAAATATGCAGATTTCCACCTCTGCTTTAGCGACAGGCTTGTGAGAACAGCTAGATAAGAGAGATAATGATATGGAGATGTCAGCCTGTGGGTTTTTAAAAGTAAGAGGTTGGGGCGGGGGCGGGGGGGGGGGGACCCCAGCCAAAGTTTAGAGCTAACTTAGCTAAAAAGAAGTGGAATCCAAAAAAAAAAACCTTGAATTCCCAAGAGGACATCAAGAAATAACCAGTACAATTAAAGAATTGGCAAAAATGCAAATTGTAAGACCAGCACCGAGTCCCTTACTTTAATGGCCCTGTTTGACAAGTAAATGAAACTGTAATTGGGAGGCAGTACTCTCCCCCGGAATTAATTGAATTGGGAAAAACTTCTCTTCCTGGTAATTAATTGATGCTTTAGCCTGTATCTGCCTAATAAGTCCCACACCTGTTGAGGAGGCTACCTTATGATTCCATAAAAAGAAGAGGCCTAGAAGAGGGCAAAAGCATTAAGCCTCCCTCTCAAATACTCTGACTTATTAACTGTAATATAAGATTGTGAAGCTTGTTTCCCCCTGTGCCTTCTTCATTCCGTGCCCTATAGTACAGTGGGCATATACATGAAGCTAACATGCCCCTAAGGGATTCAACAGAACTGTAAGGACAAAATACCTTCATGGACTTCAAAATTCACATAAAATTAAATCATTTTTTGGGGGGGGGACAGTAATACCCTATATATGCCATCACTTCTTGTTAAAAATTATATATTACTGTTTCAAAGATGCATTGACTAAAGTGTTTTAAGTATTTAGCATTATCCTAAGAAGTTTAATTTTTATGGTAATTGTATGTTGTAAAATGTTTGCTTACAAATTGCTTCCAGAATCATTTTAGTAACTAAAGTATGTAAGATATACAAGATGTGTTTATTAAAGGAAAAAGAGAGTACTTTTTTTGGTAAATGACTGGTTGTTACAGAATAAGAAAGAAGAAACTGTAGGGCAAAACCTGAATAGATATAGAAAATTGCAGAAAGTTCATGGAAAAGGATATTTATTTTTTATGGTCAAGGTTGGTGTGCCAGTTTGAATGTATTGTGTCCCCCGAATGCCATTATCTTTGTGGTCTTGTGGGACAGACGTTTTGGTGCTGGTTAGATTTGCTTGGAATGTGCCCCACCCAGCTGTGGGTGGTGACTTTGGTGGGATACTCCCATGGAGGTGTGATCCCACCCATTCAGGATGGGCCTTGATCAGTGGAGCCATGTAAAACATGCTGACTCAAAGAGACTGAACGGAGTGCAGCTGTGAGTGATGTTTTGAAGAGGTGCAAGCTTGCTAGAGAGGAATGTCCTGGGAGAAAGCCATTTTGAAACCAGAACTTTGGAGCAGAAGCCAGCCACGTGCCTTCCCAGCTAACAGAGGTTTTCCAGACACTATTGGCCATCCTCCAGTGAAGGTACCTGATTACTGATGTATTACCTTGGACACTTTATGGCCTTAAGACTGTAACTGTGTAGCCAAATAAACCCCCTTTTATAAAAGCGAATCCATCTCTGGTGTTTTGCATTCCGCAGCATTAGCAAACTAGGACAGTTGGGTAAGAGTTATTGAGTCTATCTGTAAAATTCTTAAAGCCTTAGTATCAAATAATATCCTGATGCAAACTAAAATTTAATTTCTCTCTATTAAAGTAACAAAGTTTTCTTGGATTAGTCTATTTTAGTAAGCAGTTATTTTTCTGAATAATCAGTGTAAAAGGCAAAAAAATCTGTTTTGTCAGAATAACTTCTTGTACTTTATCTAACTGTATCATGTCTGTGTGTTTAGGAAAAATCAGATTTTCTTACTTTTAAAAGAACTGAGTTTTTCCTTAACTTTAGTTAAATAAGAAACCACATATTGCTTCCCAGTAACCCTTTTCCTAGTTAATATAATATTCAACTCAAAGCCAAACTCTAAAGAATGCTTTTTATTTCAAACTGTTTTTGAGATTGTCTAGGAAGCCCCTGGGGAATCACAGATTTATTCTTGCACCTTGAAAAATGAGAAGTGCTAAAAATAATTAAGTTCATTTAATATGTTATGAATTGTTTAGGAAATGTCAAATTAAAAAGGATTTTCTAACCTGACAGTTAAAATTACATTGATAAAATATTGTTCATATAAATATTTAAAGGTTATATAAAATTCCTAAAGGCTTAACAATGTTTTCACTGTCCATGTTATGTCCTGATACTGATCTATATAATATTAGACAACAATATAGTATTGCTAGTCATGGTTTTAATTATTTTAAAGAAGTTGTATGTCACAAAAACAAAAAACTTTCCTTATCAGTCATATTGTTTTACTCTATGCTTCTCTAAAAGTGCTTCTAGTCAGCTACAGGTCAGAGCTTCATCTTCAACAAAAAAGGGACTTTTAAATGAGAAGCAAATCAAATACATAAATTATGTTCTACCTGTTAACTAACATAACCCTAGTAGAAATATGAAAAAGAAATGAGACCTCTGTTTTAACTAAAATGTTTACATATTAAACCAGGCTCCAGATGCGACACATGTGTCTCCCTGAGTTACTGGCACAGTTGATTTCCACAGCCCCCAAAACTATAAAAGTATCAGCCGCATATTCTGGTCATGCCCCAAAGGTAGATGGAAACACCTTACTACTACAGACAGCTGTAGCTCTGCCCTCCAGAAAGGGCTCAGTTGCTTTGGCTTCTCAGTGGACACTACCTCCAGACTGGCTCTGTTGCATGGTGCCAGAGGGTGCTGGGAGACAGGCCAGTGGAACCCTGGAGCCCATCTTCCTGTTCTCAAGAAGACCAACAACGCTACAATATGAAAGATGCACAAGAGATACATCCACTGGGGAAATAACAGCCAGAACTATGGGGTTGAACCTAAAAAGACACAATTGGCACTGAGGCCTGCTCCTATGGAGAGATGACTTGTGTGGTACTGTAAGCCTAACACCCACCCATTAGCAGCAGATATCCTAAGCCCTATAGGAGAAAGTTCTACAGTAATTTTACCCACAGGGGAAGATGTTCCCATTGGAGTATTCACTAAACATTTGTGTCTGTGCCTCTAGGCTTCTTTTCCTGCTTCATCTAAATTCATCTAATATCTTCCTTAATTGACTGCGGCCATAACAGCATTCTACAACCAGACTGACTTGGGTATGCAGATATGCACCAGGTTCAGGTAGGTCTGGACTCCCAAAGAATATTCTGCCACTGTCTTTAGTTAATTAGAGTAATTGGATAATTAACTGTAAATCACCTATGTCCCCCAAGGTGGCAGCTACCTAATTCTAATACTCTTCATAACTATTCTCTCTCTGTTCAACATGTTATTTCTGTTTTTAGAGAACATCTAAATAAGACCCACCAGTCGTGACATATTTGGAATCAGCCTGGATAGTTGCTGAATATGGCATCCTAAGCACCAGAACTCCTTTGTGTATCGAAAGACATAATGCTTCTGATTTAGCTAGCTGTCCACATTAAAATGTAACTGAAACATCATTGTGTAGCAGAACAAATGAATGAGAAAACAAAACAGCTCTAAATGATCTGGAGCATACTTGCCTCTGCCAGTTTCTAGTTATCTAGAGCACCCTTTTGGCCTACCTCCCTTACAACTTGTGATGGTTAGGTTCATGTGTCAACTTGGCCAGTGATGGTACCCAGCTGTCTGGTCAAGCAAACACTGGCCTAACAATTGCTGTGAGGACGTTTGTGGCTGGTTAACAAACCAACAGGCTGGTTTATTAAATCATCAGTCAATTGGCTGCAGCTGTGACTGATGACTCACCAAAGGGCGTGTCTTCCACAACGAGAGAATGCAATTGGCTGGATTTAATCCAATTAATCAGTTGAAGACTTATAAGCAGGACAGATAGAGGACTTTCACTTCTTCGGCTGCCCAGCGAAGTGTTTCCTGAGGAGTTTGTCGAAGTTGCTGGTTTGTTTCCTTAGGAGTTCACTGAACATGTTCGTTGAAGATCCCAGTTCATTTCCTGAGGAGTTAGTCAAAGTTGCCAGTTCATTTCCTAAGGAGTTCATCAGACATCTTCCTTGGAATTGACAGTTTGCTGACTGCTCTACAGAATTTGGACTCGTGCATACCCACGGTTGCATGAGTCACTTTTACAAATTTTATAGTTAGAGACACCTCTCATTGATTCTGTTTCCCTAGAGAACCCTAACAAATACACAACTGGATAGGCAGATGCACCTTAGAGTATCCTATTTTGCCAGGAAGCATTCATAAACTTTTTCCCAGTACATCCCAGAATCTTCCTGCCTTACAAGATCATTTAGGCTTACGAATAAAATGCTCTGTAAGAATGGTCCCTTAGTATTTTTCTCCCTAGTACTGGAGATTCAGATGCCTTAACACAAGTAATAACTAGCTAATTTCACTGCTCATGCTCTTAAAGATACTGAGTATGGTATAAGTCTTTTAAATGGAGAAACTAAATATATGAGAAAAGTAACTTTGCAAAATCACACGGCTTCAGATATGCTTACCACTGCCCAAGGCAGCACCAGTGTCATGATTGGCACCACTTGTTGCTCTTATATGCCAATGAACATGCACATGTCACTGACACCTTAACACACTTACAAAATTCTATAAACCATATCCAAATGTTAGGATTTATAGGCTCCTTTTGCCTCTTAGCCCACTCACCTACCCTTGCATTGGAGTTACGCTCTTCTTATTGGCACATTGACTGTATCGATTATTTGTCTATCTGGTTGCTGTTTATGTTGTAATCGTGGCCTCATTGCTCAATTTCGCAGGCTGTAAACATGTACCCTCCCATTACTGCACTCAGGGACTTATGTGGAAGAGGTGGTAGAAAGATTGTAAGACTTATGGGATGAGGTAGACTGTAATGTAGTAATGCTTTCCCAGAGTCATGGGATAAGGTAGATTGTAACATAGAAATTCTTTCCCACTTTCTAACATGCCCCACCTTTTCCAGCTTTGTTAGTAATTATGCACATTAGCTAAAAGCCACAGGACTGTTTTTTGTTTTACCTGTGTCCCTAGGTTACCAAAGCCTTAGTCAACAAGATAATCCCCCTTGTCTTCAGGGAGTCCTGAGACCCCCTCAACCAAAAGGAGGGAATGTGAAAATGGAACAGTTAATGACTATACTAATTTTCACAGCCCAGCTTAGCTCTAGGACCAAGAACATGCCAGGCACGGAGTTAGACATGAGTTTAATAGGACTGACTGACAGCAGCGGGCTGGGAAAGATGGAAGTTAGCACTTCACAAAAGCAGGCATTGCTGGGGGGGTGGGGGGGTGGTCTATAACGGTTAAGACAAGGAGGGTGTGAGAACAGGGCTTTCACAGGGTCTTGTGACAAGGGTGTGTAGATGTGTTATCAGCTAGGGAAGTCACTATGGAGGGGAGGGGACCAGGGCCTGGGTCCCCAATCCACCCCCACATGGTGGACTATCTTGACCATAGGTCAGACATCACATCCATAGACCACAGAGCGCTAGAAGTCTCCCCACCCCACCCCTGCCACAGAGTCACAAATTCCAAAGAGATGCTGCTGTGGCCAAGAAAGGGAATTAAACCATTTGTACAAGGGGTCTATCGATAATTCTGCCATGCCAGCAGGATATTCCACGCAGTCCAATTTGTGGGGTCACAGTCTCAGAAAGGCCAGTAGTACCTAAAGGTGGCAAGTCCATGTAAACCCAACATTGGGTTCAATTTGGGCATGAGTTTCTGCTGAGGCCCACTGCAGGAAAGTGTTTGCTAGGTGAAAAGAAAGATGTTTATGGGGAACAGTAAGGAGTAAATTTCTGCTGATTTAACAATACACATGCTGGAGTTCGATCGGTTGATAACAAGTTATCATGCCAAGGAACATTACGGGGAAGTTTCAAGTACCAGATATTCTCCCTCTGCAAATCTTGAGAGTTTTCTACCATTACATTAATTGTTAATCTGGGCATAAGAAGGGTCCACATAACAATGCCTAAGGTTCCCGTGGGAATAGGAGACCCTGGATTGGTGATAAAGATTTTAGCAGGTGTTTAGGTCTTACTACAATATTTCAGGTAACTCCTATTCTCCAGGGACTTAGGATTCCTAAACAATGCGGCTGCATAGGCCAGCACCTAAGCCAATTGACCTTGTTTTCTTGTTTTGTATGGTCTGAGGCACAGGCAACAACAAATTATTACTATGGCCCTGTAACTTGGATTCTCAAAGCTTGCATTGGTCCCGCCATTAGCATTTCAACAGGAGATTGGGCTGCAGCTCTAGGGATGGAGTTCAGGAGGATCAGGGCCTGATAAAGACTTTTGTTGTAGAGATTTTATAGTCTAGGGCTCATGTCATGCTTGGGTCAATTGTTCAGTGAAAGGGGTCCCTCATCACTGTCTGGTTGTGAAGGTATGCCATACAGAGCACGTGCCTTTTCCAAACAGCTGATGGTGGCCCACTGGTTCGCCTACCCCACCAGGAAAGCTAACACAAGTTTTGTAGCCATGTCCATGGCAGTAAAGCCTACCTCAAGAACAGAAGGTAACTGATGTGGTCCACGTGTCCCAACTGGTATGGTAGCCTACATGGTTGATGCAGAGAGCATGAAGGACACTTTTTAGTGATGTCCACTAGCTGCTGGCAACAGTTAACTTTTATTGTTGGCAGCATCCCAGATGTCTTTCCACAATTCTTGGCATTTCAACAGCTACCTCAGGTGCAGCAACTTTAGCTGCTGAATCCTCTATATAGGTCCGAGAATCTCTTGCATTTCTACATTCAGAGGGCTGGTTTTGAAAATGCTGTGCTGTAGCAGGTATGCTCTCCACCTGGCCAGTCTGCTCAGCTGGGCACTGCCAGAGTGTGGCTTACAGGCTGTGTCAGTAATCTACCCCTGAATAGGGATGACTGTTTTTAAGACGACCAGGCATCTTTGCATCAGTCCCCCTACTTGCAATAAGGCATTATATGCAGCACACAACTGCCTTTCTCAGGGGGCTGATCTCGGTTCTGCCCCTTTCCTTAAGTGTGACCAAAGCCAAGGGGCATTTGTTTAGAATGTTGCCTCTGCCACAGACCCCACCCAAAGCCAATATTAGTGCTGGCTATACCCAATTCACAGGGCAGGTCTGAATCTAGGCCCCCCAGTGCTTATGCCTGCGTCATTTTTGCCATTTAAAATGTTCTTTGCCTTTGAAATGTTCTTTTATTGTATGTTTTTTTTAAAAAATTTTTTTTCATACAGTTGATTTAAAAAAGAAAAAAAAAGTTAAAAAAAAAAAAAAAGGAAAAAAAATATGTAGTGCCCCCTTGAGGAGCTGTGGAGAATGCAGGGGTATTGGCCTACCCCACCTCGATGGTTGCTAACATGACCACAGACATAGGGGGCTGCTAGTTTGATGGGTTGAGCCCTCTACCATAGGTTTTACCCTTGGGAAGACGGTTGCTGCAAAGGAGAGGCTAGGCCTCCCTATAATTGTGCCTAAGAGCCTCCTCCCGAATGCCTCTTTGTTGCTCAGATGTGGCCCTCTCTCTCTAGCTAAGCCAACTTGAAAGGTGAAATCACTGCCCTCCCCCCTACGTGGGATCAGACACCCAGGGGAGTGAATCTCCCTGGCAACGTGGAATACGACTCCTGGGGAGGAATGTAGACCCGGCATCGTGGGACGGAGAACATCTTCTTGACCAAAAGGGGGATGTGAAAAGAAATGAAATAAGCTTCAGTGGCAGAGAGATTCCAAAAGGAGCCGAGAGGTCACTCTGGTGGGCACTCTTACGCACACTTTAGACAACCCTTTTTAGGTTCTAAAGAATTGGGGTAGCTGGTGGTGGATACCTGAAACTATCAAACTACAACCCAGAACCCATGAATCTCGAAGACAATTGTATAAAAATGTAGCTTATGAGGGGTGACAATGGGATTGGGAAAGCCATAAGGACCACACTCCACTTTGTCTAGTTTATGGATGGATGAGTAGAAAAATAGGGGAAGGAAACAAACAAACAAACAGACAAAGGTACCCAGTGTTCTTTTTTACTTTAATTGCTCTTTTTCACTTTAATTATTATTCTTGTTATTTTTGTGTGTGTGCTAATGAAGGTGTCAGGGATTGATTCAGGTGATGAATGTACATCTATGTAATGGTACTGTGAACAATCGAATGTACGATTTGTTTTGTATGACTGCGTGGTATGTGAATATATCTCAATAAAATGAAGATAAAAAAAGAAAATGTAAAGAATGTGCAAAGAATCATATTTTCTTATCACCTAGATCTACCCATTGTTAACCTTTGTGCTTTGATCCCAACTTTTAAAAATGTATATAAATTTTAATAAAATTGGGATTGTATACAAAAAAAAAAAAAAAATGCAGCCTATTGGGAGGTGTTCCGTTACCAGGGATAAAGATTTTAACAGGCATTTAGGTCTTATTACAATATTTTGGGTAACTTTCCTAATTAAGACAAACAAATGTTTTAACATTTAGGCTAAGTGAGGAACAAAGGCCTCCAATACCCCCAACAACCCTAAGAAAGCTATTAGTTGCTTTGGCATTTGTGGCACGGGGAAACATTGCACCTTAGGGTTACTGGTTAGTAAAATAGAGATACACCTGCAGAACTTTTCCACTTAGCCAAGTCCTTTGCCACAAGACAATGGCAAATAGTCAGGCTATGTACATAGCTTTGGGGAAGCACAGCAAAAGTCCATTTTGGGCCTCCCCAGGAGAAGGCTTATGCTAGCTGATTTTCCTAAGGAGATACTTAAAAAAAAAAAATTAGCAAGATCCAATGCAAAATGATATTGACACAATTGGGTACAAATTTCTTGTAATAAACCAGCAATGTTTGGGACTGTGGCATACAGTGGTGGTGTTACCTTGTTTAAACTACACCTCGCCCATCGTTCTGCACCCAGCCCTTCCCTCGTAGCTGCCTTAGGTGCTTAAGCCTTGGAGGCAGCAATAGGTGAGACAGAAAGAGGCTTATCTTGTTGAACTTAAATTTAAAAGTTTTAAGTCAGGACCACAGTATTTGGGAGTTTCTATGCCCTACTTTTAGTTATTTCCAATTATTAGATCTACTTCACTTAAAGCTGTGATCCTGACAATTGGGAAAGGTCTTTGCCTTTTCCAATGGCAGCCATCTGGCAGCCTTCTGCTGCCTTAGGGAAATTCCAGGGGTGGTTTCCTTTTAATGTCCAGGTTTGTTTACAGTGATTGCTGAACGAAAGCGTTGAACCCTGCTGCAAAGAGGGTTTTTTTTTTTTCCTTTTGGGATTCCAGGAGTACCAAATATACATAAAAGCACTTATTTATTTTTAAGCAAAACAAATAGAACTCTTTAAGAGTTTTTGTTAATTTGTTATTACCATCTGGAGGTATGCGAATATACATTAAACAGGCAGACCAAGACAATACATTAACAGGCAGACAAGACACAAATAGGAAATTAGTCACACGAATCACTGCCCTCCCCTCTACGTGGGATCTGACACCCAGCGGTGTAAATCTCCCTGGCAACGTGGAATATGACTCCCAGGGAGGAATCTAGACCTGGTATCGTGGGATGGAGAACATCTTCTTGACCAAAAGGGGGATGTGAAAGGAAATGAAATAAAATTTCACTGGCTGAGAGATTCCAAAAGGAGCCAAGAGGTCACTCTGGTGGGCACTCTTAACGCACAATGTAGGTAACTCTTTTTAGGTTTTAATGAATTGGAATAGCTAGTGGTAAATACCTGAAACTATCAAACTACAATCCAGTAGCCTTGAATCTTAAAGACGATTGTATAACAATGGCACTTATAAGGGTGACAATGTGATTGTGAAAGCCTTGTGGATCACGCTCCCCTTTATCCAGTGTGTGGATGAATGAGTTGAAAACCAGGGGCAAAAAAACTAAAGGAAAAATAGGGTGGCGGGGGGTGGGGTGGGTGGACAATTTGGGTGTTCTGTTTTTACTCTTAGCTTTTTATCCTTACTTTCACTTTTTCTGGTACAAGGAAAATGTTATTAAAAAAAATAGACCAGGGTGATGAATGAACAACTATATAATGGTAATGTGATCAATGGATTATATACTTTGGATGATTGTATGCTATGTGAATAAATCTTAATAAAAAAAAGAAAGTCACAGGAAACAGAAACACAAATACTTTTGAGAGGGGCAAATACAGGATTGACTATACATCATTTCATCCCATTTCTACCTTTTTTCAGAACAATTCTAATTCTAATAGTGTTCTTTCCATAGAGCCATTTCTCTCCTGATTTTAAATCATATTAAGGCCAGATTGTGTTACAGGAATAAACTTTTTTTCTCATAGGCTCATAACTAAAATCTGTCCAATTTTAAAAAAACTCAGCCAAAAGGTTCCCATTCTTCCTCCCCTTCCTCTTTCGAGGAGGAGTCTATGGGGTCCCACACTCTGGGGTCCTATCTCAGAGTAGCTAAAATTCTCCAGACTTGAGCCGAAGGCAACTCACAGCCTTTGACTCATGCATATCTGCTGGAGTCTCTAGCTCATTGTCCACTGGGAGCAAATGGCGCAAGCAAGCAGTCAGAGTCCTTCATTTCAGCCTGGACAAGGCACATCTCTCTCTCTAGTTTTACTTTCTCTTCCAAACCACCTGCTATCTGTTGCAAAACAAGTAGCAACTCTGCTGGAGTTTTCAGGGCACTCTCACAGTGGTCTATATTCATCCAGGAGGGCAGCCACCCCTCCCCACACAGACAATATGGGACAATTTGGGATTCCCCCCCATGGACTCTCCCTTCCTATAGAATTCATGCTCACTAGGGCTGGCAGCTCTTTGGTCCTCCTGGCTGTGCTCATCAATTGTCACAAACCAGTTTAGCCTTCGGACCAAGAACACACCAGACACAGAGTTAAACGTGAGTTTAATAGGGCCTACTTACAGCAGCAGGCTGGGAAAGATGGAAGTTAGTGCTCC
This sequence comes from Choloepus didactylus, assembly GCF_015220235.1. Taxonomy (NCBI): domain Eukaryota; kingdom Metazoa; phylum Chordata; class Mammalia; order Pilosa; family Megalonychidae; genus Choloepus; species Choloepus didactylus. Next base: position 20,171,178 of record NC_051333.1, read on the forward strand.
ACAAAAGCAGGGGTTGCCAGGGGTGATTTATAAGGGTTAGGACAAGGGCGGTGTGAAAACAGTTTCAGCAGGATCTTGTGACACAAGGGTGTGGAGATTTGTTATCCACAGTGATCAGGGGAGAAGAGTTTCAATGCTTTGTTAACAATACACTTTTTCCTCCCCTGGGGAGGTCTGATGACTTTTAATGTCTGCCCAGGTCACGTAGGCAGCTAGGTTACCTGAAATCACTGTGGAGGGAACGGGACTCGGCACTGGGTCCCCACACTAACCATCTTGGTTTGTTTAAACTTCTACTTTATTCTGGGAATTATGAAGACGAGAAGGAGGCTAATTGAGTTGACATACCAATGGTCCTTTGTGGTGGCAACAGAGAACTCTGCTTCTGTGAGGGAAACAAGTCAAAGCTGGCAACAGAGAGTCTGCTGACATTCATCAGATGGCCCAGATTTTGCGCAAATGTCCTGCTCCTGGAGCTTGCTGATTAAGCAACCATTTGCCCAAAGATATTCCACCTGGAATGACTCATACCTACCCCTCATCCCGCCCCCACCCCTGCCCCCACCCCAAAAAGCCATATAAGCCATTCCCAAACTGCAGCTCTCTGAGCAGGCCTCCATTCCGAGACTGCTCTGTATGCATGTTGCTTTTGCTCAATAAAACCTCATTCTTGCCTTTATAGCAAGTCCCCTGGTTATTTCTTTTGTTGACACCCTTAACCCAGAAGCTGTGGTCACAGAGCAGAGTGTGAGCTGGAAGGGAAAGACCTGTATTCCAGGGCCTATTTTGCTGCCATGGCTGGCGGTTGGACCTCTGCAAGGCCCGCAAGGATCATTTCATTTTGAATTAGGAAGAAAACATTTTTCCTGAATTCTTCTGTTAAAATGTTTGCTCACCATGAACGGAACAAATATACAATTTAGAAGAGGAAACTTCTACAGCTGGAAAGGCCCCTAAAATTATGCAAATTTACCAAAGTCAGAAGAGAAAAAAAGGTTGCTAATGTGTCACTACTCTCTTTTTTTTGCATATGAGGGGAGAGGGTGGGGGAGCAGGGCCAAGAAATTGCAGGATTTCAAGCCATCTAAGAAGGCCATTGCTGAAAGGCACAGATAATTTTTAAGGAAAAAGAGACAGGTTTTCCTGACAATTATGAACTTCCTATTGTAATGCATAAATAACTTTTTTTCAGTCTATGGGGAACTGGAGAGTCAGGAGTAAATTGAAAATGGGCTGGAAGCGATCACACTGGAGAAGGGAACTTTGCTTTTAGTAGGCAGCTGGTAGTGCTATGGTTTGGTCAAGAAGCCAAGTGCCAGGAAAAAGGGTCTTGAATTGGCATCATATTATTCTCCTGTCTACATACTAAAGGGTCCTATCAACTTTTACAAAGAATCTGAAAAGAGGAAGCAATTTGGCTTAAAGTTGAGGATATGCAAGCATCTGCTTTGTCAAGGGTTAAGTTCATCCCAGGAGGCAGAGACTGTCCTGGACGTTCCTCCCTTGTTCTGAAAAAGATTTCATCCTTGATCCCTTGTGTGTCAGGACAGGCTGGGACCCCTGCCTCATGCATCCTGGAGTTGTCAGGAGTACACTGAAAGAAACAAAAGGAAGTGGGAACTCAAGGTTCTTGTGCCTGAGCCATAGAATCAGCCCTCCCTAATGTGGGTGTGGAGAGACCGGTTTGGCCTGCTTAAATTTGGGGGGGTGGGGAGGAGAATACTAAGCTTGCATAATTTTGGGGGTAGGGGGTAGGAGGCAGTGCCAGAATTCAGCAATTTTTTTCAATGAGACAGGAAAAAGAAATGACGCTATACCCTGTCAGCCAAAACTGCTTTCAACTTATGATAGCATGGCAGGAGGAAGACTAGGGTGGCCTCGCAATCGCCTCTTTATGAACTCTTGCAGGAAGGGTTCCTCATAGCTGGTGTGCCTGGTGATTCTTTCGCACTGGAATATAGTGTTGCTTTCTGGATTCTCCAGGATGCCGGAAAATTTCAACAGCGGCTTATCCATTAAGTACTCTGGGGAGAGGATCTTGGTGGGTTTGTGGTAAAGCAGGTACTTGTTCAAGTGGCTCTCATCTTGCCACACAGCCTCAATGCCATTGGCTTTGTCAACCATCATTGCCTGGTGACAGGCCTTGGTGAGCCTGTAAACCTCCCGTACTGACCCGCCAAAAAAGGCCCGTATGTAATAAAAGTCCCCCTCACTTTCAGGAATATAGGCTTGTGAATGTGGCCTGTGTTCATAGCTGAAGAAACTCCGAGTGAGCCCGAAGAAGCCAGGATGGAGGGTGCCAAACAAGGAGGAGAGGATCTCCACACCCACATGGTTGCTGAACTTCACGTTCACATCCGCACACACCAGGTAATCCACCTCGTGGAGGAAGCGCTGTGCAGACAAATTGCTGATCATCTCCATGCGGTGCATGGAGATGTCATACAAGCGGGAATAATTCTGGACCTGGAGGACCACCATCTGCCTGTCTTCTTTGAGGGTGAGGCGTGGAACTGAGTCTGGCTGGTCAGTGAAGATGTAATAGTTCACCCTGTGTCCCACCATGAAGTTCTTCTCTGCAGACTCCAGGAACAGTCTTAGGAAAACCATATGTTTTTGGATGGCAAACACGGTTAATCCAATGGTGGTATTCTGGAGCAGGAACTGTTCGTTCAGGATGTCAATGTCAAAGGTCCCTTCCCAAATTATGGGAGCCAGCCAAGGGGTGAGAACAAGGACATCACCCCTACTGGGTAATAGCAGGTTTGGCTGGAAATGTAGCAATTCTGATACTTTTACAACTTGCTGGTTGTCCAGTTCTCCCCTTGATAAATTTACAACTTGCTGGTTGTCCAGTTCTCTAACAACCATGCTTGGCCCAGATAGCATGGTTTCTAGCTTCTGCATTTTCAGTTTCAGGAATCGATAGCCAAATAAGGCCAAGGCCAGAGTTAGTAGGAGAAGGAAGGACACACGAAGAAGTGAATTGCATTTTAGTTTCTTGGTCAGTGTCCACAGTAGCTCAGCCATGGCTCCACCTTGGACAGCCGCAGCCTTGTGTCTTTTCCAGGCTGTGAGGTCACCTGTTCCTGCAGGACCTTCTGCCCCCAACTACTTGGAGGGTGCGAGGGGGCTGGGTGAGGGTAAATCCGTGGGCCCCAAGGTGTCTCCACTCCCCCACTGGGCCTAATCCTCCTGCAGCCTGGATCCTCCGAGACCTGACCCCAGAGGAGCAGCCAGCGGGGCCAGGGGGCTGTTCCAGAGCTGTCCCGTCAAGAAAGACTTAGTGTTCCGCCAGGCCTGATAAATTCCGTTTTGGTTTGAGTTACTATCAGAGTAACCAGGTGGCAAGTCTCAGTCAACAGGCAACTAGGATTTCAGGACAGTGAGAGAAGTCAGGGCTCCAGGAACAGGCTCAGGAGACTGGCTCCAGGGAGGCCACTGAGCAGGTCAAGGACAGAGATTGTGATGAAACCAGGGCAGGGAGGAGCCACCAGAGAGCCTGAGCTGGAGGTTGGAGGGTGTGTGCTGTGGCCTTCCTGACACCTCCTGGCTGTGAGACCTTTACCTGAGCACTGAGTTTCCTGAGAAATCCATAAAGTTGAGGCCAGAGTGTCTTCAAGGTTACATCCAGTTGTGACAGGTTAGTATGGGTCACCGTTCACAAGTCCTAATCGGTGGCCATGGGAGAGAGGACAGATCTACAGATAAGGTTTGTTTTCTTTTATTCTCCTAATAACCACTGAAAATCCACTGAGCATTGATTGGCTCTGTGCTCTTACACTGTGGTTCGGATTAGGCTGCTAAGCTTTGATGTGGTTCCCTTGCTCAGTCCTCACGGCAAGTCTGGGAGATGGATGCTGTGCTTTCCTCCTTGTTCAGATGGGGCCAAGGCTCAGAGAGTGGACTGCCAGTGAGCACTACTCACTGGTAAGTGCTGAGGCTGGCTAAGTGAATGGACTCCAGGACAGGGCTCTCAGCCACGCTGCTTTCTTTCTGACCCTCTGCCTCACTGATTTATTATTCAGGGTCTCTTTGTTCTGGCCCCCTTTCCAATCAGGTTATTTGATTCTCTCCCTTAGGAGTCTCCTGTCAAGACACTGAAGTGAGGCCAAGCCAGTGAGTTCCCTTTTTTGCATCAAGGGCTTATATCGTCAACATACACACCTACTTCCCCTGCAGTCCTAGGCAGGAACAAGCATTTGCCTTCTGGAAAATGAAGCCTGAGACACAGTAGGGACCAACAGTAGGTATAAAAGTGGGAACTGAGCACCTGCCACCTGTGCCATGAAGCTGCCTGGGGTTCTTGTGCTGGCTCTGGGCCATCTTGTTCCTGCCCTTTTAGAGAAGTGGGTACCTGGAGACATGGATTATCCAGGTGTTCTTAAACCTTCTCAGAGCAGTTCTGAGAATGTTGGGTGGGTTCCAGTAAGTGTCTCTTAAGGGACTGTCCACTTGCCTTTGTCTTCCAGATTGTGACATTCACCCAACTGTGCCTGAGGATGTCAGCAGCCTAATCCTGAAGGGTACCCTTGATCAATATGCTCATGTAGTGGCAAAATACTAAGATAATCCTGGGATATTGCAAACGCCAGAAAACTGAAGACCTGTGTTGATGACACCAGGACACTAGAAGTTAAGCGGTGTGTGCTCAGCGGGCTGGTGAGGGTGGCTGTGTGTGCCTGTGCGTCTGGGGCCTGCCTGGGGAGCCTGCTCATCCCAGAGCAGGGGGAGAGAACACATTCCCCTCCCCACCATGGCTCTCATATAAATAGGTTATGAGGTGGGGGTAGATGGATAGCAATGGCTTGAGGAAGGACCAGTGAGGGAGACTCAGGGAGCCCCTGGAGGCCAGGTCCCCAGCCTGGTACCCTCCTGGCTCTCCTGTCCCCAGGGCTCCACCTGGCCTCTGTGTCAAGACTTGGGCCCTGGCCAACCTGACCCCAGCTTCTCTAGCACATGAGCCTGGATCTTCTTCAAACCATTAACACCTGTTTTCCCTTCTACAAAAATCTTCCTTTATCCTATCACCATGACTCCCTAAAAGCCTGAGTTTTCCTCTTACCCCAGAACCCAGGGGGCCGTTTTGTGGCTCACGAGTCAGGACCGTAAGCCCCACCCCCACCCCCAGGCCTCAGCAGGCCTGGGAAGCCCCAAGGGGCTATTCAGGGTAAATCCTCTCTCAGCTGCCCCCACTGTTGGTAGAGACAACCTCCTGCTTTTGCAAGTGTCCTAGGGTTGGGAAGTAGGAAGCAGACTGCAACCAATTCATTCCTGGAGCCAACTTGGGCCCCCCGCCCTCTCCTAGGTACTCACAAAATCATCAGGACCCTAACAACTCCTCCTCAGCAGCTTCCTTCTGTTCTGTCTCAGACTGCCCCACCACATCTACAAGACTGATCCCACCTCCTCTTTTGCTCTATCAGTGGGAGCATTTGAGAACATCTCAGGCACATCCTGTGATACATTTACAATGAATGAGATTATGAGAAATCCTCATTTACCTGCTCAGATGTAGGAGCCACACTCCAAACAAGGCTGCAGGCCCCTCACCATGAACAGTCCAACGAGGGTTCTGTGTGATTTGATGTCTCTTTTCTTCCTGGAGTCCTCGTTAGGTTTGCTGACCTACTCCTTGCAGGATAAAATATGCACAAGTCCTTTGTGTTAATGGAGCCTTCTTGCTAGGAGCCCAAGACAACCTGTTTATTAAGTAGTTTCAACAACCTGCCAGGTACAGGTGTCAGACTAGGGGATTCCAGCAATAAAGGACTTGTACTTTATGGCAGAGCATGTACTCCTGGGACTGGACTTTGGGCTTTCTCGGGATGGGGAAAGGAAGATGGAAACCACAACCGTGTCTTCCAACTGAGGCTGGATTTGAATGCAGTCAGCTTGTTATTCCTCCACCAAACTCACTGATAGGAGAAGGGGATGATAGCAATTACAGCATCTAGAAATGCCAGAGCACATCCCTTGGCTGGATCCACAGGATACACGCACATGCATTACCTACCAAATTTTAGCCTCCCAGCAACCTTGAGAGATGGGAGTAATTATCGTAGTCTCACAGGTGAGGAAACTGAACCTCAGAGAGGCATAGTGTCTGCCCAAGACCACGTTTCTCCTGGGCAGCAAATCTGCTTCCACTGCCCTCAGGTGGGGAGACCAGCTCAGCTTCCTTGTCTGGCTGTGCAAGTATTACCGTCCTTGTTCAGCCTCGGATTTCCACCCATAAAATGGGAGCAACATCTCCCATCTCCAGAGCTATGTTAGGTCAAAGTAAAATAATGGATGAGAAAGCCCCTGTCCCAATAATCTGACGGAGAAAAATAACAAAGGTGGGATTCCAGATTAAGCTTCCTTTCTGAGCCTAGAAAGGAACAGGAATCTCCTGTTGTGCCTCGGTTTATCCTAAGGCCCCAGGGGACTCAGTGGGTCTTACGCACAGGGTGGGGTCCTGGGTCCTGGAGCTTCAGAAGCCCTTCGGTGGCTCTGCTCACAGTCATGACTCTGGAGCCTTTCTCAGGCCCTGCTGCTACCCTGCTGTCTCCTCCGGGCCTGACCCCTCCGCCTCTTTTATGGCTCCATCACAGCCCACTAAGAGATACCCCAGAAAAGAGCCTGTTGGGCTTACATCTCATGGCCTCACTCAAGATGGAGACCTCATGGCAAGTTTTATGGGAGGCTCCCTGAGCTGGATGCCAGGGCAGCTGCTCATCTCCATGTGGTGCCTACTCTGTGGGTGGCAGGGGAAGGCCACATTGCCCAGGGTGAGGTCTAGCTCTTGCGTCTGTGTCTCACTGCTCAGAATACCTCACTCCTGCATCTGGCTGAAGGGTGGCTGGGAAATGAGGTGCTGCTCCCTCTGTGGGAGCTGAGGGGAGGGAAGAGGGCAAGAGGAGGTTGTGGGGCAGAAAACCTTCTCTCCAGGAGAGGGAGGTCTGTCTACTGGGAAGCAGAGGGGACAACCAAACTCCTGTAAACAGGGTGTGCCAGTTTGAATGTATTGTGTCCCCTGAAATGCCATTATCTTGGATGTAATCTTGTGTGGGCAGATGTATCAGTTTTGATTAGATTGTGATTCTTTGAGTGTTTCCATGGAGATGTGCCCCACCCAACTGTGGGTGATAACTCTAATTGGATAATTTCCATGGAGGTGTGGCCCACCCATTCATGGTGGGCCTTGATCAGTGGAGCCATATAAATGAGCTGACAAACAGAAGGAACTGAGTGCAGCTGTGAGTGACATTTTGAAGAGGAGCTACAGTCAAGAGGGACACTTTGAAGAAAGCACAGGAGCTGCAGATGAGAGACAGTTTGAAGACGGCCATTGAAAGCAGACTCTTGCTCCAGAGAAGCTAAGAGAGGACAAATTCCCCAAGAGCAACTAAGAGTGACATTTTTGAGGAACTGCAGCCTAGTGAGGAACATCCTGGGAGAAAGCCATTCTGAACCTAGAACTTTGGAGCAGACACCAGCCATGTGCCTTCCCAGCCAACAGAAGTTTTCTGGACACCATTGGCCATCCTCCAGTGAAGGTACCTGATTGCTGATGTGTTACCTTGGACAGTTTACGGCCTTAAGACTGTAATTGTGTAACCAAATAAACCCCCTTTTTAAAAGCCAATCCATTTCTGGTGTTTTTGCATTCTGGCAGCATTAGCAAACTAGAACACAGGGGAACTCAAAAACAACTGATAAGCAAAAGCCCAGGACAAGACAGAGGCCCAGGAAGATGTAAACATACTGCATTTACCTTGGGCAGGCCTTGATAGGAAGGCTGATGCTCAAGAAAATCTTTGTCTTATCACCAGCTGGTTACAAAACCAAGAAACAGACATCACAGAGAGTAAATCCCAGAGTGAACATTTTAAAAGATTAAAATGTATGGTGTGCAACAAAAGATTACAAGACAAAGAAACAGGAATTGATGGCCCATCCAAAGGAAGAGGATAAAGACACAGAAAACACCAAAGAAGATGATGAGAATGTGGACATACTAAACAAAGCCTTTAAAAATATTATTATAAAAATCCTCAAGACAATGAAAGAAAGTACAGAGAAAGAACTAAAGGATGTCAGGAAAACAATGAAGAAGCAACATGAAAACTTAGTAAGGAGGCAGAAATTTTAGAAAGGAACCAAACAGGACTACTGGGGTTGAAGATCACAATAACTGAAATGAAAAATGCCCAGAAGGGTTTCAAGGGCAGATTGGAGCTGGAAGAAGAAATAATCAGTGAAATTGAAGACAAGACACTTGAAATGAGTCAGGCTGAAGAGACGAAAAAAGAAATATTAAAAGTGAAAATATCCTAAGGCAGCTATGGGATACCATCAAGTGCACCAATATATGCAACATAACCATTCCCAGAAGGAAAAGAAAGAGGAAAAGGGGCAGAAGAAATAGTCAAAGAAATAATGACAGAGAACTTCCCTAACTTAGGAAAAGATGTGAATATGCACATCGATGAAGCTCCAAACAGGATAAACATGAAGAAAAATTCACACCAACATATATTGATTATACTATCAAATGAAAAGAACATGGAGAGAGTTCTGGAAGCTGCAAGAGAAAAGCAACGTGTTATGTACAAGGGAGTCCCAATTGGATGGAGTCCCAATTTCTCATCAGAAACCATGGAGGCAAGAAGGCAGTAGGTTGAAATACTTAAAGTGCTGAAGTAAAAAAAATTTTATCCAGTGAGACTGTCCTTCAAAAATGAGGTAGAGATTACGACATTCTCAGACAAACAGAAGCTGAGGGAGTTCATCGCCACTAGACCTGCCCTACAAGCAATGCTAAAGGAAGTTCTTCAGAGTGAAAGAAAAGGACTCTAGACAGTGGTTTGAGCAGCATAAAGAAATAAAGACCTACAGGAAAGGTCATCATTTGGGTAATTTTAAATGCCAGTACTATTGTATTTTTGGTATGTAACTCCACTTCTTAATTCCTACAGGTGCTAAAATGCAAACGCATAAAAAGTAATGATAAATCTTCTGGATATAATGTACAAAGATATAAGTGGTAACAAGTACAGAAACGATGGAGGAACAGATGGGTGTAGGAAAAGTATACATGCATGCTGTTGAAGTTAAGTTGGTATTAAACCAAATAAGACTGTTATATATTTAGGATGTTAAAGGTTAACCCCATGGTAACCACAAGGAAAACAGAGGAAAAATATATCCAGATAGAAATGAGAAGGCACTCAATATGCTATACCACAAAAAAGCAAATAAATATAAAAGCAGGCTTTAACAGAAGTGAGGGACAAAAAAGGTATAAGACTTACAAAGGCTAAATAGCTAAATGGCAGAAGAAAGTCCATCAGTAGTGACTTTAAATGTAAACAGATTAAACTCTCTAGTCAAAAGGCAGAGATTGGCAGAATGGATTAAAAAATATATATATATGACCCAACTATAGGCTGTCTGCAAGAGACTCTCCTTAAACTCAGAGATACAGGTAGGTTGAGGGTGACAGGGTGGAAAAAAATATATATGCAAGTAGGAACCAAAAGAGAGCTGGGGTGGCTGTACGAATATTGGATAAAATAGACTTTAAGTAAAAAACATTTATGAGGGATAAGGATGGTCATTATATACTGATACAGGTGAGAATTCAACAGGAAGATGTAACAATTATAAATATATATGCACCTAACAGCAGAGCCCCAAAATATATGAAGCAAATACTGACAGATTTGAAGGGAGAAATCGATGATTCTACATTAAGAGTAGGAGACTTTAACACTCAATAATGGATAGAACATTTAGTCAGAAGATCAGTAAGGAAGTACAGGACTTGAATGATACACTAAACCAACCAGACCTAACAGATGTATATAGAACACTGCACCAACGAAAATGGAATACACATTCTTCTCGAGTGCACATGGACCATTCTCCAGGATAGACCATATGTTCAGTTACAAAGCAAGTCTCAATAAATTAAAAAATACTGAAATCATACAATGTATATTCTCTGACCACAACAGAATGAAGCTAGAAATCAATAGCAAAGGGAGAAATGGAAAAGTCACAAATATGTGGAAATTAAACAACATACTTTTTTAATGCAATTTTATTGAGATATAATCACATAACACAATCAAAGTGTACAATCAGTTGTTCACAGTATCATCATATAGTTGTGCATTCATCACCACAGTCAATCTTTGAACATTTTCATTACTCCAAAAAGTAAAATAAAAATTAAAATAAAAACATCCCAAATAACCCATTCCCCTCCTTCCCCCATTGTTCATTCACATTTTTTTAAAAGGTAGTTTTATTGAGATATATTCACTACCATACAGTCATCCACATTGTACAAACAATTGTTCATAGCACCATCATACATTTGTGCATTCATCACCAGAATCAATTTTTGAAACTTTTCCTTACTTCAAAATAAAAATAAAAGCAAAAAAGAACACCTAGATCTTTCCAGCCCCTCCATTCCACCCTATTCTTCATCTAATTTTTGTTCCCATTTTCCCACTCATCTGCCCATACACTGGATAAAGGATTGCAAACCACAAGGTTTTCACAGTCACACAGTCACACTGTGCATGCTACATAGTTATACAATGGCCTTCAAGAATCAAGGTCACTGGGTTGCAGTTTGACATCTTCAGGTATTTCCCTCTAGCCATCCCAACATACTAAAGACTAAAAGGTAATGTCTATATAGCACATAAGAATACCCCCCAGAGTGACCTCTCAACTCCATTTGAGATCTCTCGGCCACTGGAACCTTATTTTGTTTCATCTCTCTTCCCTGTTTTAGTCAAGAAGATCCTCTCAATAACACAGTGCTGGGTCCAGGCTTATCCCCAGGAGTCATTTCCCATGTTGCTAGGGGGATTTACACCCCTGGGTGTCATGTCCCACGTAGGGGATAGGGTAGTGAGTTCACCTGCTGAGTGGGCTTAGAGAGAGAGGGGGTCACATCTGAGCAACAGAGAGGCTCTCTGGTGGGGACTCCTGGGCACAATTATAAGTAGGCTTAGCCTCTCCCTTGCAGCAACTAGCCTCACAAGGGGAAGCCCCCAGATTGAGGGCTTGGCCCACTAAATTGGCAGTCCTCAATGTTTGTGGGAAAATCAGCAATAACCCAAGTGAGCAAGTCCAACATTTCTGCATTTCTCCCCACTTCCTCGGGGTTCCCCACAGATACACTTTTACTCAATGCCCATATCACTCAGATATGTTGGGATTTCACCCCAGCCTGTACAAACTCACCAAATCCCACTTCCCATTCACAGCTCCACCTATGGTGTTCAAATAAACTGATTGTACAAGTTAAATTAGATCCCGCACCAAATAAACATCTCCTCCCTTGGTCTCACACAAAAGTTATAGTTTTGAAACCCAGTCTGTATTGTTCTTTATCCTTGGGCCTAATTTGCCTTAGTCCCAACCAGATCCACTTCGTTCATATCTCTAATTGAAGTCTGAACTCTTTTTCAGCTCTTTCAACGGTTATCATACGGGGTAATACTGACATTCATAGCTGCCAAGCTCTAGCTCCGTCTCGGGTGTCACACAGATACCCAAAGTTCCAGAAACCACCCAGGTTATACACAAGGAGCTCAGCATCTCAGGATTTAGAAAGAACCATTACCACTCAGGAATAGATGTGACTGCTGTAAGAGCTTACAATCTAGGGACTATTACAATAAGCACTCTCCTGAGAAGTTGTGCCCTAAGATTCAGTTCTCTGAGTTTACACATTATTGTTAGTCCATATTAGTAAGGCATTATAATATTTGTCCTCTCTTTTCTGGTGTACTTCACTCAAAATGCTGTACTCATAAACAAAATACTATTAATCAACCAAGGGGTTGAAGAAAAAATCAGAATTTCAATTCATTGAAGTGAATGAAAAATGAAAATACAACATACCCAAACTTATGGGATGCAGAAAAGCCAGTGCTGAGAGGTAAAGTTAATAGCTCTAAATGCTTACATTAAAAAAGAAAAAAGACTTCAAATATAAGACCTAACCTCAAAACTGGAAGAACTAGAAAAAAGAAGAGCAAATTAAACCCAAAGTGAGCAGAAGGAAGGAAATAACAAAGATCAATGAGGATATAAATGAAATAGAAAACAAACAAACAAAAAATAGAGAGAACCAACAAAACCAAAAGTTGGTTCCTTGAAAAGATCAATAAAATTGGCAAACCTTTAGCTAGACATACAAAGGAAAAGAGAGAATATAAATAATGAAAATCAAAAATGAACAAGGGGACATTACTACCAATTCCGCTAAAATAAAAGGACTATAAGAGGATACTATGAACAACTGTATGTCAATAAATTAGATAACCTAGATGAAATGGACAAATTCTTAGAAACACAGAAACTACCTACATTGACTCAAGAAGAAATAGAAATCTCAACAAACCAATTACGAGTAAAGAGACTGAATCAGTAATCAAATGCCTCCCAACAAAGAAAAACCCAGGACCAGATGGCTTTACAGGGGAATTCTACCAAACATTCCAAGGAGACTTAATTCCAATTTTGCTCAAACGCTTTCAAAAAACTGAAGAGGAAGGAATGAACACCCCCCCCACACACACACTCACTCTATGAGGTCAACATCACTCTCATACTAAGGCCAGATAAAGATACCACAAGAAAAGAAAAATACAGACCAGTAGCTCTTATCAATATAGATGCAAACCCCCTCAAGAAAATACTAGCGAGCCAAATCCAACAGCATATGTTCTAGTTTGCTAATGCTGCTGGAATGCAAAACACCAGAAATGGATTGGCTTTTATAAAGGGGGTTTATTTGGTTACAAAGTTACAGTCTTAAGGCCATAAAATGTCCAAAGTAACACATCAGCAATCAGGTACCTTCACTGGAGGATGGCCAATGGTGTCGGGAAAACCTCTGTTAGCTGGGAAGGCACGTGGCTGGCGTCTGCTCCAAAGTTCTGGTTTCAAAATGGCTTTCTCCCAGGACGTCTCTAGGCTGCAGTTCCTCACAAAATGTCACTCTTAGTTGCACTTGGGATATTTGACCTCTCTTAGCTTCTCCAGAGTAAGAGTCTGCTTTCAATGGCCATCTTCAAAACGTCTCTCATCTGCAGCTCCTGTGCTTTCTTCAAAGTGTCCCTCTTGGCTGTAGCTCCTCTTCAAAAGTTCACTCACAGCTGCACTGAGTTCCCTCTGCCCATCAGCTCATTTATATGGCTCCAGTGATCAACTTAGACCCACCCTGAATGGGCGGAGCAACACCTCCTTGGAAATTATCCAGTCAGAGTCATCACCCACAGCTGGGCGGGGCGCATTCCAAAAAAACACTCAAAGAATTACAATCTAATCAACACTGATAACGTCTGCCCACACAAGATTACATCAAAGATAATGGTGTTTGGGGGGACATAATATAGTCAAACTGGCACAGCATATTAAAAGAATTATACACCATGATCAAGTGGGATTTATCTCTGGTATGCAAAGTTGTTTCAACATAAGAAAAGTCAATTAATGTAATATACCACATTACCAGAATGAAGGATAAAAACCACAGAATCATTTCAATTGATGTAGAAAAGGCATTTGACAAAATACAGCATCCTTTCTTGATGAAAACAGAACACCAGGAGTAGAAGGAAACTCTAACATGATAAAAAGGGCATATACAAAAAGCCCACAGCTAACATCATGACTACTGGTGAAAGTCTGAAGCTTTCCCCCTAAGACATGGAACAAGATAAGGAAGTCTGCTTTCACCACTGCTATTCAATATTGTACTAGAAGTTTTAGAGCAATTAAATAAGAAAAAAAAAAATAGAAGGCTTCCAAATTGGAAAAGAAGAAGTAAAACTCTATTTGCAAACAACATGATTCTATATGGAAAAAATCTCAAAGAATACACAATAAAATGTTTTGAACTAAGAAATTCAGCAGTTACAGGCAACAAGACCAATACACAAAAGACAGTTGGATTTCTACACACTAGGAATTAACAATCTGAAAAATAAACTAAGAAAATGATTCCATTTACAATAGAATAAAAAATACTAAAATACTTAATAAATTTTACAAAGGAAGTTGTGCTGGTTTGGATGTATTATGCCCCCAAAATGCAATGTTCTTTAATGCAATCTTGTGGGGGCAGACTTATTAGTGTTGATTGGGTTGGACCTTTGGATTAGATTGTTTCCATGGAGATGTGACCCACCCAACTGTGGGTAATACCTTTGATTAGATTATTTCCATGGAAATATGGCCCTGCTCATTCAGCATGGGTCTTGATTAGTTTACAGGAGTCCTGTACGAGCTCAGACAGAAGGAGCTCACTGCTGTAGCTTAGAGAGACATTTTGGAGATGGCCACTGAAAGTAGACTTTTGCTGACGCTTTGGAGATACTAGCCCAGAGTTTGCCCTGAGAAGCTAAACCTAGAGACATTTTGGAGAACGCCATTTTGAAACACAACCTGGGAGCAAGCAGACACCAGCCACCGGCCTTCCAAGCTAACAGAGCTTTCCCAGACACCAATGGCCTTTCTCCAGTGAAGGTATACTCACGTTTTTGTCTTGGTTTGGACACTTTTATAACTGTAGAACTGTAAATTTGTAACTAAATAAAATCCCTTTATAAACACCAATCCATTACTGGTATTTTGCATAATGGCAGCATTAGCAAACTAGAACAGAAGTACTAGACTGTCCACTGAAAATACTGCTGAAAGAAATTATACAAAACCCAAATGAATGGAAAGCCATCCCATGTTCATGAGTTGTAAGAGTTAATTGTTAATATAGCATTACACCCCAAAAATGAATTAAGTATTCATTGCATTCCTATCAAAATTCAACAACCTTTTTTGCAGAAATTGAAAAGCTGATCTTCAAATTCACATGGGGTCCTGAACAGCCAAAACGGTCTTGAAAAAGAAGAATAAAGATGGAAGACTCCACATCCCAATGTCAAAACTTACTTGAAAGCTACAGTAATCAAAACAGTGCGGCCCTGGCATAAGGATAGACATATAGATCAATGAAATAGAATTACGAGTCCAGAAGAAAACCCCCGTATCTATGATCAAATAGATTTTTGACAAGGGTGCCAAGACTATTCAATGGGGAAAGAATAGTCTCTTCAACAAATAGAGCCAGGACAACTAGATTTGTAAAAGAATGAAGTTGGACCTCTACCTCACACAGTATACAAAAATAAACTCAAAATGGATAAATTGCCTTAATGTAAAAGCAAAAAATATAACACTCTTAGGAGAAAACTGTTATAACTATTCATTTTTTGTGTGTGCTGCCTCAGCATTCAACTTACTTTGTCTAAGTCACGTACCTCAACACTGAACTTTGGCCTAGTTAATAAGCACTTCTCTAGCCCTGGGGCATCAGCTCCTGTAAAGCCCAAACTCACATGTGTGGCCACCACCCACCTTATCCAAAGCCTATAGCTGGTCACAAATAATAAGCTAACCATCCCCACCACCTTCGGAGCAGAGTCATATTATCTTTTCTGTGCACTTTTGCTTTAAACTAACCATTCCTTGATGCCCGTGGGAAATCTAACCTCCACCCCTGGACCACAGTAAAGGCAGAAACCCATGGGTCCCTCTCGCTCTGCTTGCACGGTCCCCACCTGCTGATTGAGCCCCCTGAGCCAATCATGCTTCCTACCAACTTCATATGGTTCAACCTAAATTAAAGTTTGTGGGAAAAGTGGACTGTATACTCTAAACTGTTACTTCAGTACAGTGTGATTTAAGTAAATTTGTGAAAAGCAGGATGGGAAATGGCAAAATGGAGATGTCTGTATTTGGTTCTGTTTTAGATGGACCTTTTTCTTTAAAAAACTGCATGTTCCTTTTGTATATATAATTTTCCATCAAGAAAGAGACATTTACAACCTAACTGCTATTTGGAAAAATATTAACATGCCAATTTGAAATGAGGTCAGAGAGCAGGGACCACAGCTGAGAATGTTGAATGTATAGGAGAAAAAATAAAATGGCTATCTGTGGACCAAATTGATGGATTGTGCATGAAACTGGCTAGGTGCTCACCAATGCTATTTTCTCTTTCTGGTTGCTCAGGAGGACACATGTCCAGTTTCTCGTACACTTAATTTGGGACCATGTGAATGACTTGTGGTAAACGGAATATGGACAGAAGTGATTGTAAAATTGTATCTTCATTATGTTTTATCTGTGCTCTTCTTGGGGTTGCCACCTTAACCTCAGTGGTTGCAGTTTTCAAACTTTCTCATGATGTACTGCTCCTTTGGGGTCTTCAGTTTCAGGTCAGAGACTGATGGTGTCTTGATAAGGATGGGACCTGGGGACTTTGAGCAACTAGATATGTGTCTGGGCAGCATCATAGTTGCACATTTGTACGTGGGTCTGCCTGCCTGTGGGGCCAGAGAGAAGGGAGGAGCAAGTCCTTGCTCCTGAGCATTAGAGATGAAGACATGTCAGCTTCTCTTACAAACCTGCAACCATGTCAACTCCACTGTCCTCTAAGGCATGAAGGCACTTAGTCTGAATGTTCTCATTGTTAAGGATATATCCTTTGGTAATAAGTCTACCTGCAGGTTATGGAAAAATAGATAAATGAAATCATTACATTATCTGCGAGGCTACTTGCTGCTTCAGTGAGTCATTGTATTTTATATTTAAATATAGCCAGTAACTGTGCAAAGAGGCATCTGTGAATTACCCTCCCACAGCAGTATATGGGAGATCCTTTGGTCATGTTGCTGATAATAATAATGGCTTCATTATTTAGCACCATGTGCCAGGCCCTGTGCTAAGCATCTTTTATGTCACTTCTCATAAGGAGGGTAGTACTATTTTCCAATTTTAGTCTATGCACTTTTATTTACAGTCAGATGTATACCTTGAGCGAGCATCAAGGGCCTGTTAAAGAACAGAGTGCTGGGCCTCAGCCCCAGAGCGAGACCCAGGTCTAGGGTGGGGCCTAAAAACTTGCCTTTCGAAGTTCCCGGGTGATACTGATGCTGCTGGTCTAGGGACCATTATTGGAGAACCAAAGAATTAGAGAATCATTCAGTGTAAGTAAACAAAAGCCATGCAGCGAAGTAGTACCTTCATTATTCGTTTTACATCTCGGTTCCCGGGGGAGCTCAGAAGGCCTAGTCTACTTGCCCAGGGCCACATAGCCTGGAAAGAGTGAAATTCTTTAGAGGTTTTGACTACCCAAACCCCGTAAGGACTCGTGCGCCCATGTCACCGGTTACCTGCTGGAGATCCCCAGGGCCGGTAATGGCCCAAGATGGCTAAAGAAAGCCGGGAACTGTCCCTTTAAGAGGAAGCGAAGCCCCGCCCCCTCCCGAAAGCTTTTGAGACCTTCTTCGCTAGCGCCCCTCGCGGTGCCTCCCGTCCGTTTCCAAAGAAAATAGGAATGTCACCTCTAACTGGCCGAATGCCCGCACAGCGGGCACTGGGTTAATTAAAGACCGCTCCGGAGAGCAATGTTGGCTGCGGCCGCAAGGTCGGGGGCGGGACTTCCTGCGTCGCCTTCTTAGGGCGTCATCTGGGGAGCCGTGGATCGGTTCACCTCGGCTGTGGAGACCCGAGCGCTGGGCGGCGCGCGGTTCTCAGGCGGCTCTTCGGAGCCCGCAAGGAAGGAGAGTGAGGAGGGTGGGACTCACCTCTGCGCCTTTGTACAAGCCGTGAAACCCTGTAATGGAAGTGTCGGGCTGGGGCCGCGCTCTCCCCGGCCTCCGCACCCGCCCTCCTTCCCCGCAGCCCCGGAGGCGGCGCCCAGAGCGTCGTACGCATTTTGCACTGGGGAGACTGAGGCTCGGCGGGCTACCCTCAGCCTAAAGTCACACCCGTCTCATGGCTGGCCACGGTGCGGGGTCGGCTGAGTCCGCTGGACTCTCCCTGTCGCCAGTGTCTCCCGGCCTTGCTTCGCCCACAGGTTCCTATGGCCGCGAGGGCGCTGATGGACGCCGCTCAGGTGCATGGAGAATCAGTCACAGTCCCTCCCTCCCTCGGGACCCCCAAGCACATGGTCCCGGCCCCTCCGATATACAGGATGAGGCTATCTTGGGACTCTTTGCCTTCCCCACTCCCAATCCTGAGGTCTGTGGGCCTTGGGTGGGATCATTTTCATCCCGTGGTCCAGAATCCAGGCCATGCAACTATGGGCTGGTTACAGTTTTTGGTAACCAATGAGATGCGGACTCTCCACGCCAGCCCAGGAACCAGAATGCAGAACCGTCGGAGGTGAGACAGAGTTAGGAGTTCAAGGAATCGCAGGGCTCCCTTCTCTGGTGGGAATAAAGAGCTGAGGGGCAGGCATCATGCCTAAAAAGAGAGGCTGAGGCGCTGGGCCACCAATTTCTGGGTAGTGGGAGCCATAGAAGATTGGAACAGAAAGAACGTGATCCCAAACAGGTTTCAACAGGCTCCCTCTGGTGGCAGAGAGGAGAACTGGCTGGTGCTCAGAGAGGAGGCTACTTCGACAACCTAGGAGTGTTGGCGGCTGAACTAGAAGAGGGGTGGCTATGGAGGAAGAAGTGTTTAGTTTCTGGATGTATTGTTTAAATACGGCCAACCGGATCTTCTGATGTGCAGGATAAGCAAGAGAAAGGGAGACATCAGGGATGACCCCAAAATTTTTTGCTTTAGAAGATAGAAGATAAAAGTGCCATCGCGTGAGGTAGAGAATTCAGTTGTAGGAGTAAATTTCAGAAGACACATTAGGAGTTAGGTTTTGGCTATGTTGAGTCTGAGATATTCCAGAGGCACTTGAGTGGAGGTGTCAAATGTACAGCTGGGCACATGCATCTGGAGTTCAGGGAAGGAGTTCAAGCTGGAGACAGCCACAGGTGGCGGATGGTGTGAGGACTGGGATAGAGCTGTGGGTCACATTTAGAAAGGAGACTTCAGGTCATGGTGGCAATGCTGCTACCAGGCCAGAAAGGGGAGAGTGGGAGCCTAGAACTGGGTTTCTTTCTTGGGTACCCGGTTGGGGGTGGTGAGAGTTACAAAAACATGTGGGGGAGAGGAGGGGTGGTATACATGGGGGAGAATCTGGCAGGCACTTCCAAGAGGGAGTAGATGTGAAATGGCTGCAAAGCATAGCAGTAATGGAGGTAAGACAATAAATAATGAGGCCAGTGCCAGTGCTTATTCCTCCATCTGTGGACTTGGCAGGCTTTTGTGGTGATCCTTGATGGGACCTGGGGAGTTTCATTCGGCTGGCAGATTAGCTCAGGCATGAATGGAGTCAGCTGGGAGAGTCGCCTGGGGTGGGGATCTTTAGGAGCTGGCCTTGGAACAGTGGAAGAGGGCTGAGGTTATCTGAAATTTGCATGTGGGTTTGCTGAGGTTGAAGCACAGATTAGGGCCTGACAGAGGACTTCAAAGCAGGAATCAGATGCCCTTGGTAGTGGTGGCCATCGGAGATCTGGATAGTACTTAATCTTGGTTGAATTTGCCAAGCACTTTCTAGATGCTGTGTGCCAGGTGGCATGTGGAGAGGTCAGGGAGATTGCTATGGTATGGGCCAGGGAGTGTGATGATTGGCCTGAGTTGGTGGTGATGGGGTCCAGGGAAAGAAGGAGGTGTTGTAAGAAGACTCACGGGGATGGAGTGTGAACTGAAATGCCTCATGTGTGCTCTTCTCTCTCTTGGATCCTGCATCTCTTGGTAAATATCTTCATTCCTATGAGAAACACTGGCTCATTGAAGAGCAAAAACATAAGTATGAAAAAAAATTATGCATATTGTTCTTTGGGATATTCCAGATAGATTGAGAGGCTGATGAAATATAGTCATCATCTCTGTTATTGATGTGATGTGTTTGGACCTCATGGCTCCATGGTATTTGTCCTACATTTCCCCTGGACCTTTCCATAAGGCTGGAACCATATGCACTATGCTGTTCCTGAGAAGCACGTGGTCTCCTTTACTCTCTCTCCTAGTTTGTCGTTTGGATATCCCTGATTGCCAGCCCAAGCTGTTGGCTGAAAAACACCTCCACGCTAGTGTCTTCAGGCTTCCTGACATTCAGCCCCTTTGTGCAGTGACACCCACCGCTCTCAATTCTGCTTTCCTTTCCTTATTTTTTTTTCAGTTATAGAATCTGGGCTCTAAGTTCTCTCCCACCATTCAATCACTTATTTAATAACATTTCCTTTTTGTATTTATAGGCTCATAGACTGTGCCCATGAACCTGCCAGAAATTTGTGATTCAGTATTGAATAAAAATTATCATAACCCTAACTTGGTGCTTACTGTGTATACAAAAACAAACATTGTTTAGATAGTTATTCAAGATTGAGTTCTAAACAAGTGTAATGTTATTCATAAGAGACATTCAAGGAATTTCATAAATATGTAATGTAGAGATTTTTTTCAGGATTTGGGAGTTTGGAAGCAGAAAATCCACTGCAGATTTGACTTTTAACCTGACACCCATCTGGAGGTTGCAAGCCTGCTACTGCTAAGGGACCCTGTGAGGAAGCTCTGGGGTGAAGGGGGTAGCTCAAGCCTGGGCCAGGCTCCACCCACAGAAGACCCTGAGCTACTTGTTTCTTTTGTGTGGAACTTAAAATAATAATAATAATTATTATGATAATTATAATCTACATGGCTCATTCCTCACTTCCTTCAAGTGCTTGCCAATTGTCGTGTTATTAAGGAGGCCTCCCTTACTGTACTGTAACATTACATCCCATCTCCCAACTTCTCAGCACACTCATTTGCTTCTTTCTATTGTGCCTATGACATTCCAATATATATTATATAATTTAATATTTCTTCTTTCATGTTTCCTGTCTGTCTTCCTTGAATAGAATTTAAGCTCCATGAGGGCAGGTATCTTTGTCTCTCTTGTGTCCTGATGTGTCCCATGCCCCTACAGTAATGTAACTCGGTAACTGCATCGAACATTTGTTAGAGCAGAGAATAAACATGACACCACAGATCCCCTGTTCACTTTCAGTATTCTGGCAACTCTAAACGTCCTTTTAAATCTTCCTCTAAGCTGGTATTGCTCAAAGTTTTCAAGAGTGAAAAAGAATCACTTCTGGAGTAAAAAGCCTCAGTGTGACCAAGGTTTCAGCATAGTCACCTGCTCAGCTTAGTTCTAGCTCTTCTTAGACTTTCTAAACTTTACTGAGATCTTAGCTTTTTAACCCCTCTTACTGGTGTCCCTCCAGAGCGATTTCTGCCACTATCTTTGAATAGCTACATAATCATTATTAATACTTTCAGTAATTTGCACTTCCCAACTGTTCTTCTTAGATAATCATAACTCACCATGCAGATACCCTACAATTATAGGTAAAATATCAGATAATCACTTCCCAGCAAGGAGATGAGATCATGATGTCCCAATCTTTATCTCAGGGTTCATATGCCCCCTTTGCGCATGTTCTCCAACCATGAACACTGCAGCCACTGTCTCATACCAAGATACCATTTGGGAAGCAACTCTTGGTTTGAGGTAGATGTCAAATTTCTAACAAAAATATATTTTGATACATGGAGTAAAAATACTATCTGGATAAAATGACTTACTATAGAGGTAGGAAAAGTGTTTTCTGTGGGAAGCAGAGGCAGAACACTACTGTTGTACACCCTTGCTTCAGCGCAACCCAACATCTATCTTTGTTTTCCGTCATGGTTCTGCTTGGAATCTTTTTTCTATTATTTCTGCCTGAACTTCCTGAAATTCACAAAACTGGCTCAGGCTACATGAATTTGAAGAACACGGTAATGAGCGGACACATTTTGGATCTGGGTGACTGTGGAATGAAATTCCATTTGAATTTATAGCCTTTGGGAGCATCAGAAATAATACTTTTAGTCTCTGGCAGCATGCTGAGCTTGATGGAGTCTGAAATGCCATGCCTCTATAAACTTTAGTAATGGGTTGCTGACAACACTCCACTAGCGATCTGGACTCCGCCCCTTTAACATGCAATGAAGTCCCTTCTATTCTGTGAGCGCCAGAGCACACTTCCCGGATGGGGGGACCCTGTGCCGCAGTACACCGAGTTGTGAGAACCGTATTACCCAGCATGCTCTGCACGGCGAGGCTGGGGCGCTGATCCAATGAAGGATCAGGAGAGGGCATAGTCTGTGTTTGGCGCGAAAACTAGGGGGCGGGACTTCCGGTCTCACTTTGTGGGAGACATTTTGGCTGCTTTTGGGTCAGACTCCAGAAGTTGTTCTGCAGCGCTTGGTAGGATCTGAGGCAGGGAAAGGCGGAAGCCGCCAGAGGAGGCTTTGTTCCTACTACACAGAGGTGGGTCAGAGGTTCGGCGGGGGCGCCTCCCGGGGTGACCCAAGCCAAGGCCGTTCTGGAAAGGCCTCGCCTGCCCACAGGTTCCGATAGCAGTGGCCGCACTGATGAACCCTGCAAGTGGGTGCTGCATCCCTTGGATCCTCCTGCTTCCAGACCCCCACTTTCAAATCCTAAAGCCCCAAATTAGGGACTCCTGTTTAGATCACTGAAACTTAGGCCAGTGTCCAGCCAGGGGGGTGCTTATGGGTATTGTCCCCGTTTCTGAAAGCTAGTGTGATGAGCCACGGGAGACTGTTACAGGCAGAGGGACCGACAAGTGCAAAGGCTTGGAGGGGAGACTGAGCTGGGAGCATTCTGAAAACCTGGGGTCCATGTTGTGTCAGCACAGAACAGAGAGTATACAGAGAAGTCACGCAGCAATGGCCAGCTGAGGAGTTGTACCTTCATTCCAGCAGTGCTTGGAGCCATGGAGGGTTGCAAACAGAGGAGGGACATGGTCTGTTAGGATTTTGAAAGTTACCGAAAAGCTTCTCAAAGGAAGTACGGACTGGAAGGGGAATGATGAGGACAGTGAGGTACAGGGAGGTTGAGTTCTTTCTCCAGGTTAACACAGTTGTTAAAGAGACAGTACTGAGAACTGAGGTACAGAGGTCACCTGGTTCTAGAGCTGAGCAAGGTTGCCTGCCTTTCATGGTCTCTGTCTTCCCACAGGTTCCCATGGTCACGGAAATGCTTATGGACCCTACACAGGTGAGTGGAGGGCATCTCAGGCCCTCACCAGCCCTTACTCCCACCACATGGTCTCCAGGAATTTGGTGTTTTGGAACTCTTAGCCCACCACTTTGGAACACTTAGGCCTCAGGACCTTGATAAAACCCAAGCCCAAGGTTTTAAGTACAGGCCAAGAGTTATGTCTGGCTACCAGTGGAATGAGGTATGGAAAATTATTTCAGGCACAGATAACAACACGTCCAAATGCCTGAAGGCAGGGTTAAGCTGGGAGCGTTCAGGGAATTGCAGGTCTACTTCTTTTTTGGTGGTAACAGTGAGCAGGAGAATAGGGGTTATCCTGAATAACAACCTGAGAAGTTGGACTTTTCCTGGATGGAATGGGAGCAATGAAGGGATATGACCCAGGTCTTAAAACTCTGGCTGCAGAGTGGAGAGCAGACTGTGGGTGAGAGTAGAGGCAGGAAGACCAGGGATGAGGCTACTGTAATAGTCCAAGAGACTGTTGGTGGTGTATGACTAGTGTGGTGGCCAAGGAAGTGGGGGAAGTAGTTGGATTATGGGTTTTTCTTAAAAGTAGGGCTGACTGGATTTTCTGCTGTTAAAGGTGAGAGAATAAAAAGTAGGAGTCGGGTCACCCCAAGGCTTTGCTCTTAGCAGCTGGAAAAATGGGAGATGGAAGGAAGAAAAGGGAAATTGGTGGTAGGAATAATTTTCTGAGGATACCAGGAGTTTTGTTTTGGCCCTGTTAAGAGTCTGAGATGTTTCAGAGAGCACTAAGTGAAAGCATCAAGTGTGTAGTTGTTTTGGGGAGGCGTTTAGGATGGAGACATCTAAAAGGTAGTGGTCATGTGAACTGAGGTTGAGTTGTGGGACACAGATAAGAAGGCAAGTCTTCAGGTCATGGGTAAAGCTATTAGCAGACCAGGAAGGGAGAGTTTGTTTTGAGAACTAGATCTCTTCTTTGGGCACCTGGTTGGGGGTGGTGGGATGGGGAAGAAGATGGCCTGACAGGTAACCAAGGCTTGCAGGGGAAGAGTGGAAATGAATAGAAGGATGCAGAGGCATAGGAGGATTTGAGGGAAGATCACACTGAGGTTGGAGCTGGTTCTTATTCACCACTCTGTAGATTCACCTGGATTTTGTAGTGACCCTTGGTAGAGCCTTGGGTGTTTCATTAAGGCTGGTGGATTAGTTCAGGGCAAATGTGTTCTACTTGTGGAGTGGGAGTGCTAGGGCTGGGCTTTAAATGAGGATTTAGTGGCAAGAGGAAGCTTGTGACTGATGAGGGGATACAAGTACAATACTGAAGTACAAGAAGGCCAGGGGCATTTGAAGTCCACATGTGATTCTGGGTGACTGAGATTGAAGCAAGAAACAGGGCCAGGCAGGGAGGACTTCATAGCTGGATTTGGGGCTCCCTTGGCAATGGGAGCCATCAGAGGTCTGGGTAGTACTGGATCCTGCTTGAATTTGCCAAGCAGTCTCTTGATGCCATGAGTGGGTAACATGAGGAAGCCAGGAAGATACCTATAGTATGGGGTGGGGGTAGGGAGTGATGTCTGTGGGATCCAGAGACGTGAAAGAGTTACTGTTTAAAGATGGATGTGTGCATGAAGAGGAAGTATGAACTAATATTCCTGGGGGCCTCGTATGGGGGGCCTAAGGGTGAAGAGTGGGCTCAAATTTGGTTATATCTGGGAGGCACCATCTAGGAGACTTCAGAGAATTGCCTGACAGGAGGGGTGGGACCCTGCTTGACAAGCTCAGATCTTAAATAGCATCTATCTGCCTGCTTGTGTGTTGTTGCTAGGGGCTGGACACAGAAAGCAGGCACCAATGACACCAAAGCCTGATATCTCTGTGTTTTGGAGCTTGGGAGAAGTATGAGCATGGGGGTAGATATGTGGGGATATCAATTGGGGTCCTTGGGAGAGAGGCTGTTCACGGTTTCATCTATCTCCATCACGGCAGGGCAGTGTGACCTTTGAGGACGTGGCTGTGTATTTCTCCTTGGAGGAATGGGGTTTCCTTGATGAGGCTCAGAGAATCCTGTACTGTGATGTGATGCTGGAGAATTTTGCACTTACAGCTTCACTGGGTAAGGCCCTAATACCCACCTCAGTGCCCTTGGTGGGGTTCTGCCTTTCACCTTTTCCCAAGGGCAGCTCTGTCCTCACATCAGGGCTGGGAACACTGCTTCTTTACCCAGTTCCCTGAATAAGTACTGAGTTGGGGTTGGGCTGTTTGCACTGCCCTCTCCTCTCCCTGTGCAGCCCCAACACCTGCCACTCCAAAGCCTTGCAGGGAAGGAGTCAGGAGTCCTACAGTCAGCCTTATGGATCCCATCTTGCTTGCCATCTCGCCAGTCTGGTGACTGCATCCAGATCCATGGGACCTCTTTGTCCTTCTTCTAGCTGATATTTCCCCACATCTATGTCAGAAATTGTAGTCACTGACATGTATACTACTTATGTAGTCCATGGGCTGGTCTTGCAAGATCCTTTTCTAAGATTCTTTTTGTAATATTTAGTTTTCTTTCCACTGGTCTGTCTTGCACTGTGTTCCTCTGGGCACTGTCCTGTCCAGGAGTTGCATCATTCAGGTACCATGTAGTTGCTCAACTGGGGGGTGGGGTAGGGACGGTATGGGTTCTTCTCCAGATGGACATGATGCAACATGTAAGATAGGCTCAGAGGGGCCCTGGCCCTACTGGGTGGTAGATGAGAAGACATGACAGCAGGGCTCTGTTCACATCATACCAGGGACCTGCCCTGTTCACACCACTGTTTTGGTGCCTGCCAGTGGCCACACCTCATGTCTATCTTTCCTTCCCCATTCTTGACACTTACCAACTTGTCATTTCTTTTCTGACTTCTGTCCCAGGGCTAATCCCCAAATCTCTGGACTCTATATTTCACCCATTCCTTCCCACTGCTCCCTCCTTGCTCCCTCTCATGGTGGTCTCCAACATTGGCCCACCATATTGGGTCAGGAGATATGCACATGTCCTTAAATAGTCTTTGAACACACAGTATTTTGTCCCAATTGGATTTTCTTGGGCCTAGACACCATTCTTCATAGCACTCACATGTCTTCAGCAACTAATGTCCTGAAGAAAGCCATTGGCAGAGGAATAAGCTGTAGACCCTGCCTCTCCTCTTTGTGCTGCTTCCCCCATTATCTAACCTTTATTCATGTGGGGCCCATTATTGCTTCCTAAACCTAATTCCAACTCGCTCCTCCTGAAAACAATTGTTTGGGTTTGCTATAAAGAATTCTTATAGAGAGTGCAATATACCAGAAATGGGTTGGCTTTTAACAAATGAGGATTTATTAAGTTACCAGTTACAATTCTAAGGCCATGAAAGTATCCAAATTAAGGCATCACCAAGAGGATACCTTCTCTGAAGAAAGATTACTGGCATCTGGGGTTCCTCTGTCAGATAACAAGGCACATGGCTGGCATCTTCTCGTCCTTTACTCCTGGGTTCCTCTGTCAGATAGCAAGGCACATGGCCAGCATCTGCTGGTCTTTCGCTCCTGGGATTCATTGCTTTCAGCTTTTGATTCCAGTGGTTTTCTCTCTGAGCATGTGTCTGTCCTCTCTTAGCATATCCGGGGTGTTTCCCTCTCTCTAAAGTCTCTCCAAATGTCTCTGCCTTTTATCCTCTCAAAGGACTCCAATAAAGGATTAAGACCCAACCTTGAATGGGCTGGGTCACATGTCAATTGAAACAACCTAATCAAGAGGTCCCATCCATAATATGTCTGCACCCACAAGAATGGATTAAAAGAATATGGCCTTTTCTGGGGTACATAACAGCTCCAAACCAGCACAACAATCCAGTGGACTCAAATAGACTCTTTCATTAGTGGGTCAGACATCCATTTATGATGATGTTGCTCTTTCCCATCAAAGTTAGCATGCACTTCATATGCATTTCTTTGATTTCAGGTTGTTGGCGTGGGGTGGAAGATGAGGAGGCACCTTCTGAGCAGATTGTTTCTATAGAAGGAGTGTCACAGGTCAGGACTCCCAAGGCAGTTAGTTTTTCCCAAAAGTCCCACCCAGTTTTGAGAGACTTGTATTTTGCTGACCACAGGGGAACACACCCTAGGCAGAAATTGTATATATATGGGGCATATGGGAAATTATTCTGTTTCAGTACAAACCTTCAGTAGAAGCAGAAGAGTAGAAAGAAATCCTTCCAATGGGACATGGATAAGGCTTTGTGAAAAGCTACAGATGCCATGTGTCAAGGAAGCTCTTTAATTGTGGGGAGATTTGGAAATCCCAGTTTGGGCCTTCTCTTGACACCAGGCCACTCACAATGGGAGAAACCACAAAGCATGTGGGTGGCCATGCACAGAGGAAAAAATCATTACTTTTGAAGACAGGAAAGCCTTCAACTGCAAGCACTTACTTGTTCAGCATCAGAGTTAACATTGGAGAACTTTATGAGTGCAGTGAATTTGGGAAAGCTTTCAGCTGCAAATACAGATGTTCTTCACCAAAAAGTTTACACTGGATAAAGGCCTTAGAATGCAGCAAATGTGAAAAATTCTTTACCCACAACTCTAGTTTTATTCAACACCAGCATTCCAGCAAATGTGGAAAATTATATAGGCAAAGCTCCAGCCTTATTGTATACAAGAGAATTCACATTGAAGAAAGAACTTACGAATGCGGTGAATGTGGGAAATCCTTTAGACAAAGCTTTAGTCTTGTTAATTGTCAGAGAGTTAATACAGGAAAAAGTCTTTATGAATGTCAGGAATGTGGTAAATTCTTTGGTCAAAATATCTATGTTACTCAGCACTGAAAATTTATACCAGAGAAAGTCTTCATGAATGCAACAAACATGGGATAGCCTTCAGTTCAAGGTCTACTCTGATTCAGCACTGAAAACTATGTACAGCTAATATGGGAAAACCTTCAGCCAAAGGTCTAACCTTGTTTTAAAAAAGAATTTACTGTGGACCAGAAAGTCCACAATAGAGAACAGCATTGAGTGCAGTGAATGTGGGAAAAATCGTAAGTCAACTGCTCTGATTTAGTGCCAGAAAGTCCACAATAGAAAAAGGCACTGAGTATGGTGAATGTGGGAAAACCTTCAGCTGGTCTTCCCTCACAGGGCACCAGAAAGTTCACATAAGAGAGTTGCCTTAGACATTCAGGGAAAGTGCATATTTTTCAGTATAACACTGGAAGAGAACATGTGAGGGACACATCTGTCCCATAAGTTCCAGGTGTATGGAAAACTTTCAGGAGCTTTCAGGGTTCTTGTCAGATTTATGTCACTGCAAATTTCTGTGGGAGAAGCCGTCTCACCCCTACCAAGTGGCAAGTCTACCACTGTCCCAGTTTTCTAATGCTGCCATTATGCAGAATACCAGATATGGATTGACTTTTATAAAGGGGGTTTGTTTGGTTACAAAGCTACAGTGTGAATGCCATGAAAATGACCATATTAAGGCATCAACACAAGTTGATTCACCAAAGGAAGGCCAATGGCCTCTGGAAAACCTCTGTTAACTGAGAAGGCATGTGGCTGGCATCTGCTGATTCTAGGTTGTGTTCCAGCTTCTCTCTCAGCTCCTTTGCAGTCTTCAAAATGTTGCTCTTGGGGTGTTTTGTCCTCTCTTAGCTTCTCCAGAGCAAACTCTGGTCTAGCATAAGTCTGCTTTCAGTGGCCATCTCCAAAATGTCTCTCTCAGTTGCTTTCCAAAATGTCACTCACAGGTGCTCTGAGGTCCTTCTGTTTGTGAGCTCTTTTATAGGACCCCATTGATTAAATCAAGACCCACCCTGAATGGGCGGGGCCCACATCTCTGTGGAAATAACTCAAGCAAACGTTTCCCCCACATTTGATTGACTTATATCTCTGTGGAAACAATCAAAGGATTCTAACCTAATCAACACTGTTCTGGTTTGCTAATGCTGCCATTATGCAAAATACCAGAAATGGATTGGCTTTTTAAAGGGGATTTATTTGGTTACAAAGTTACAGTCTGAAGGCCATCAAAATGTCCAAATGATGGCATCAACACAAATACACTTTCACTGAGGGAAGGACCAGTGGCATCTGGAAAACCTCTGTTAGCTGGGAAGGCATGTGGCTGGCACTTGGTGATCCCAGGTTGTGTTCCAGCTCCACTCTCAGCTCCTGTGTGTTCTTCAAAGTGTCTCTTTTGGCTGCAGCACCTCCTTCTGTTGTGAACACTTTTATAGGACTCCAGTGATTCAATTAAGACCCACCCTGAATGGAAATTATCCAATCAAAGGTCTCACCCAAGTTGATTGAGTCACATCTCCGTGGAAACATTCAAAGGCTTCCAACCTAATCAACACTAATACATCTGTTCCCACAAGATTGCGTTAAAGAATATGGCTTTTGGCAGGACATAACATATCCAAACTAGCACAGCCACCTAATCAATTTCAAGCTTCCAACATGATGTCACTGAACATGGAGTTGGAAGAGAAGCACAGTAGCACACCATTATATTGTATTTCCACAATACTGAAAAAGTAGCCATAAATAACCCCAAAGAAAATAGATAAAGCAAAATGTAGTAAAATAATTAGGAAATGACAAGATTTTAGTATTTATTACTTTTGTTTTTTTTACATTTTTATTGAAGTATAATTGACTTAAAGTGAATTTAAAGTGTACAGTGATTTTCTGATACACACTTACTCTCCTGAAATCAAAATGTTTCCTCCTTCCCTTTTTATTCCATCCTTATTAAGATGAAATTATTGATACAAGGACATATTCTACCTTTTGCAGTGGATGTTTTGAAATATTTACAACAATAGAAAGGCCTGTGTTATGAAGCCCCATGAACCCTTCTCAGTCTTCCACTGTTATTTATCATTTCATGGCCTTTCTCATTTCATCTATTTCTACACACATTACTGGGTTATTTTGCTTATAATCCCAGATATCATGTCACTTAATGCATAACCTCTTCAGAATGTATTTAGAAAATGTAAGGCCTCATTATCATACAAAATAAGAATATTTTAAAATATGATAAAATATGTTGTTAGTGCTCAATTTTCTCATTTGTCTCAAAAGTGTCTTTCTTTAAGGTGGATTCATTGTAATTGGGATCCAAAATGTATCCATATGGCTTTTAGGAGGCATGTCTCACAAGTCTTGCAACCTGTATATACCAATTGCATCCTTTTTATTCTTACTATTTATTTGTTGAAATTCTTCAGTCATTTGTTCATTAGGATTTTTCACATTCTAGATCCAGCTTATTGCATCTCTCTAATGCTATTTAACATGCTTACCATTCCCTATATTTACTGTAAACTAGATATTGCTTAGGTGAGTAATTGGGGTCTTGTCCTGGTGGACGGATGTGTGAGGTAGCATACCTGGAAGCACACGAAGTATAACAAATGTGTGATCGTGACACACCTGGAAAGTTGTGATGTGACTGTGTTTTGGTAGCACAGTCTGGAAACAAACATTTCAGGTAGCAGATGTGATGGGTGTGTGATAGGTGTGTAATACTGACACCTAAGCACAACCTGGGGGACCCCACACACAACCTGTATGACCCATGGTGGGGTGCTAACACCCCTCAACACAGGCTAGACACACAAACACACACACACAACACATCAACAAGAGAAAAGATGTGTGACATAAGACACACACAGCTGACAAAACACAAATGTACCAGAGCCCTGTGAGACAGGATAGAGCTATTGACACACCACAGCAAGTATGGTGATACCAACACACAAATACTCCATAGAGGCTTGTGAGACAGGAACACATGATAGGGATGCCCCAAAACCTGGTGTGTAGATCACATTCACACATATAGTCCCCATGGACCAAGTGTGATGAGGCAGGAATAGTCTGTCTTAGAACACTCCCCCCATCCCTGCAGGTTTTATGATGCACTAATGGGGGTCAGAACAGAGAGCTGAGGTGCACATTTTGGCACAACCTGGAAGCTCACCTATATTTGATAAATGAATGTGAAGACACATGGTGAGAAGAAATCAGCCCAAGCCAGGTAACAGAAGCCTTTACTTGGAAACACTGACAGAGAAAACTCAGGAACAGTGGTTTGACTATGGCAGGAGCTTTATGAGCTTTACAGGAGAAGCCAGTTTGCATTCAGCCATTTAGGGAATGATTGGTCAAGGGTGGTTCTCAGAAGTGGTGGAGAGGCTGTGGATTGGCAGCCATTTTTGGATGATTCATGTTTTATCTAGAGGAGTTAGGATAAGCAGTCAGGGCTAAGGTCACATGAAAGAGGGTGTGGGGTAAAATAGCTGCAAGCATGAGAACATGTGAGGGCCACAATGGAGATTCCCAGTCCTTTAGAGCCTCTCACAACATCCACAATAGCGATAGTGGTAACTGGGATAGCAGAGTATTGAGACATGGAGAGCAGGGGCCACCCTAAAGCAGTATTTAGAAGAATGACTGACATGACCTTGGTGATAAATCATTGCATATGGCGGTGAGGGCCAGGGGTGTATCTGGATGACACCAATAACCCTGTTAGGGATGCAAGGGAAGTGATAAGAGTGTCCATGGGAGTAGTGTTCAAGGGAGAGTAGCAAGTTTGGGGGGAAGATGCCACACACCTATGCAAGAGAGGCTGGAGGGTCCTCAGGTGGAATTGTCTAGGTGTGGTTAGTTGATGGTCAGGTGTTCCGTAGATAGTCTGGACAGGAGAGGAATCTGGGAGTTCCAGATGGGGGACAGGGTCTTGGGACAAGAGGGAGGATATTTACAGCTTGGGGACCCTCCAGGACCTGCAGGTCTCCTGGTTCCTCCCTACTGCATTCATTGCTTTACTCTAATCCCTGTTGGACCACCCCAGCCTAGTGGGTAATGGTTGTGCAAGGGCCACATGGCCAGGAGATACTTTTGTGATACCCTAGAAGTCCTAGGTAAGGGGCAACTTCATCTCATCCCCAAAATTTGGTCCATTTGCTGCAGAGAGGCTGCAACTGCCTCCTCTGTAACCCATGCCCTAGCCCCTTTCATCCTCAAGGACAATGAAATAAATGGGGTTTCTCAGAATCCTGACTGCACACCTTCTGCAGGGAGTGAGCTGCAGAGAGGAGCACAGGCTGCAGAATCTTAACACCTTAGTATAGATTCCAGCTGTGCCCCTTTCTGGGCTGTGACCTTTAGCAAGTCTCCTTTCCACCCCTGGCCTCCAAGACTAAGCTGTAGAGACAGTAAAAAGGTCAATGGTTGCCATGCATTCAGAAGAAAGTTGGAGGCATGAATGGGTGAAGCACAGAGAATTTTTGTGACTGTGAGACTATTCTATATGAGACTGTAATGGATATATGATATTGTGCATTTTCAAAGCCCATAGAATTGTACTACACAAATTAAAAATAGTGTAGGATAATTATATCCCAGGAAATAATGCAGACTGTGACAAGAGAATTTAACTGTATTACAAATACATGAAACAACCTCATTGAAAGGGATGGAGGAAAAGGTGGTGACCTAAGTAACTGTGAAAATGAATGGTATCTGTAAGACTAAAAGCAAAGGAACATCAAACTGTACTCTAGTTGATAAAGTTGTACCCCTCAAGGGTACAGGTTAACAATTCTGCTACTGCTATATGTATATAGTGGAATTGAATTATAAAGTAAATGGATTATGGATGGTAGAAGCCATTTTTCTCACTGTTGTGGTAGGAATTTACAGAGAAGCAAGGGAGGAGACTAGAAAAATCCATTTGTTAATGGATTGATTTGGAGATATCAGAAAAACTAATATTTAACTTAATATAGATACAGATAGGTACACATAGAAATATTTATAGATATGTGTATATACGTGAGATAGTATATACACATATATTTCTTTGTTCTGTCAGCTGAGAGAGCCCAAAAGAAACTACACCCCAGTAGCAATGAGCATACTTTATACCGTCCTCTAATAAAAATGGACCAGAGCTCTTTGCAGAAATGGGTGACTGTAAGACTGGGACAGAAAATACACTAGATGAGTCTGGAACATCTTTTAGGGCCAAATAGTAAGGAAGTGCTCAAGAGAAAATCATGCACATACATACACCACATAATGATAGGGGCGTGTCAAAGGTTACACGGGAACCAACTGGAAAATTTTGAGCAACAAAATAAAGTAGTTGTGCTAGTTTGAAGCTGTTGTCGATCTCAGAAGAGACATGATCTTTTAATCTAGTCTGGTAGGGTGAGACCTTTTGACTGAATGTTTCCATGGAGATGTGACCCACCCAACTAGGAGTGAGAACTTTGATTAAATTATTTCCATAGAGATGTGAACCCATCCATTCAGGGTGGGTCTTGATTGGTTTACTGGAGTCCTTTAAAAGAGCTCACAGAGAGAAAGAGCCCAGAGAAGCTGAGAGAGACATTTGGAGAGAAGCTAATATATGTAATCCACAGTTTTCCCCTGGGAGAAGCTAAGAGCCAAGACAGATCCAGACGCTTGGAGACACTCACAGATGCAGACAGAGAGATGTTTGAAGATGCTAAGCTAAGAGATGAATCCCAGAGTTTGCCCGGAGAAGCAAAGAAAGGATTCCCAGATGCTTAGAGAGAAATACCCTAGGAGAACAAGCAAAGATGCACAGGAGCTGAGAGAGAGGGGCTAAGGCAGAAGCCCAGAGACATTTTGGAGAAAGCAACAGAGACCAAAAGTTAACCCCAGGAGAGGCCCAGCAGACTGCAGCCATGTGCCTGTGCATTTGACAGAGGAACCCCAGATGACAATGGCCTTTCTTCAGTGAAGGTATCCTCTTGTTGATGCCTTAGTTTGGACACATTTATGGCCTTGGAACTGTAAATTTGTAGCCTAATATAAATCCCCTTTATAAAAGCCAATCCATTTCTGGTAGTTTGCATAATGGCAGCTTTAGCAAACCTGAAGAGTAGTATTGCATTATAATCCAAAGTATAAAATAATATCCATAAGTAATACTGATATTCCAAAT
This sequence comes from Choloepus didactylus, assembly GCF_015220235.1. Taxonomy (NCBI): domain Eukaryota; kingdom Metazoa; phylum Chordata; class Mammalia; order Pilosa; family Megalonychidae; genus Choloepus; species Choloepus didactylus. The sequence goes on from NC_051333.1 coordinate 20,205,181, forward strand.
AAATTAGGTAGATACTTCACCCTAAAGGAGGATGAGCATAACTCCCCACTTCTTAAGTATGAATTGCACATTGTGACTTCCTTTCAAAAAGTACAGTATGGGAAGGAGAAAAAAAGTAACTTTATAGTGGAGAAATCTGACTAATAGGTGATAAGGTCAACATCAGCAGTCATAAATCATGTTGATAGTATGTACCTTTGATATGATATGATGAAAATGGTACTTACTTCTGAAAATGGTACGTACTTCCTCCCCCAAACCTGTAACCTCAGTCTAATTATAAGAAAAATAGCAAAACAAAACAGAACAACAACAACAACAAAACACCACACAACAAATTCCAATAGAGGAACATCCTACAATACACCTGACAGTGTTTTGTTATGATCTTTAAAACTGTCAAGATCATAAAGAATAAGCAAAGTCTGAGAAACTTACAGATAAGAGGAGCCTAGGGATACCTGACAACTAAATGCAATGTGGTTTCCTGGAACAGAAAAAGGAAATTAGATAAATACTAAGGAAATGTGAATAAACTGTGAACTTTAGTTTATAATAATATATCAATATTTGTGCATTAATTTTAATAAATGCCCATGTAAATATAAGATATTAATAACAGGAGAAACAAGGGGTGGTGGTGGAGTGGTAATATGGGAACTCATAATCTGCTGAATGTCTCTGTAGATCTAAAAACCATTCTAAAAAATAAAGTCTATTAATTACAAAAAAGAAACTTCTAAACTCATCAACACTCACACACATTCTTTTATGACCCAGGCACTCCAGCATTTGCTTTGAAACATTTTTTCTTTAATTCTCACAATATCCTGATGAAGTGGGAAGCATTATCGTATCAATGAGGAAATTGAGGCTCAGAGAAATGACATGACTTCCTCAAGGCCTTGCAACTATCAAATCTGGATATGTAGAGGCAAGACTGAAACCTGGGTGTCTGAATCCAGAGCTGGGACTTTCACATGCTTTTAACACAGATTGTAAAGCCCCTGCTATGGGGCTAGCACACAGTGAGGACCAGTGAGGCTCAGCTGCTGCTACTGCTAACATTGTTGGATTTCTTGTTATTTCCCCATTTCTCTGATGTACTGGAGCACTTATTGTCTACACCTTATGGTACCCATGGGCTTGTCCTAACTTTGTCATCCTCCAATGGCTTCCCCCAATGAAGGCTTTTCTCTCAGATAATTGCATTATGTCCAAAGGCAGCCTCTGCTTTCACGTTGAGCGCAGCACAGAGCTTCTTGGTGATTTGGGCCTCTGTGCACCTTTAACCATAACCAGCAAGCTCTGATCTTATTCAAAGATCTCAAGGCCAATGCAGCTGTTTCTCTTTGACTTTCCAGATATCATTGTCTTTCAAGTACTTGGCCATGACCTTCACCTGGGAGGAGTGGGGGCAGTTGGACCTGGCCCAGAGGACTCTGTATCGGGAGGTAATGCTGGAGACCTGCGGGTTCCTGGTCTCACTGGGTAAGCGTTCACTTCTCTCCCATGTGGGGAACCTGTAGTCTCCTTCCTCCTTCCACCCTCTTGCTCCAGGCCTTGCTGTTTGAGAAGCCCTTTAGAGTTCACCCTCTATCCTACATACCTCTGCTGTGTTCCTGTCTCACTCCCACTCTCCTGGTCTCCCTGTGTTCAGCAAGGCACCATAAAGGACCAAATCAGGAAATGAAATCAAGAACTGAAAAGAACCATGATTATGCCGTGGCTTTCTCTGTGTGGATCTGCTTCTGTCACTATCTTTTCATAACAGTTTTTTATGCCTCACTGAGGTTGTGTCAGAAGTATCCTCCCTAGTCCTTTCTCTTGGAGGCCCCAAGATTCCTTGTGTCTGCTTTTCTCTGTGTGTTTTTATCATTTACTCTTTCTTCACCTGACTTTCTTTGCAGATGCACCCTTATTCCAAGAAACAGCAACCCAAGCCCATACTTCACCCACTTTTTCAGTCTAAAACCCACCACAGACTGGCCTTTGTCTAAGATTCTTGTTTCAGAATCCCATCAGAGGGAAGCTAAATAGCCAGTTGGATTAGTTGATTCCACAACCCAGTTTGCAAGGGCTGTAGGTGATGAGCTGTTCTCCAAGAAGGCCATGAGTACAGTAGGCCATCTTTCTAAACCACACAATGTTAGGTAAAGTCTTCTTTTATTCTCTGATGCCTACGTGATCATCCCTTGTTTCCTAAGGCCTGTGCCACGATCCTCTGCTATCATTGTTTGGACATCCTGAGACAGCCGTTCCTTTTTCCCTTCTCTTTCTTGCTTTCTGATTGTTGTCAGGAAAAGTCTTGGTTTAGTGATGAATATTTGATGACTATCCTAACTTTTGCTAATTTCCCATTTTAACAGAAGGAGCAGCCCCCAACCCATATCACAGAGCAGGCCACATGAGCATGCTGGAACTTAATGATGGTGTTTTGATTTCATTATTGCATTTTTATAGTAACCTCTTTCTCATTTACAAGTGATACAAGTTTCTCTTTTTGAAGAAATCAATTTAAGTAAACAAATGGTGGGCAGATTTTAGGAAAAGTAGTTTACAATAAATTGTCACGGCTAACATACCCTGATCACTGACCCCAAGTCAGGCCCTATTCCAGAACTATCCCTATACTACTGATTTAGTCCTTACAATGTCCCTGTGAGGATTTTCCCCCAAAGCTGCCTGACTCTGAACCCCATTCTCTCCCCTCTCGGAAGCTGCTGCCCGAAGACAACAGTGACATGTTTGAGCAAGAGTATTATTATCATTATCATCATCATTTTATTTTGCTTGTTTATTGAAGTATAACTTAAATTTAGTAAAGCACACAATCCGAAATGCCCAGCTCAATGCCTGTTTTACCTGTCTACCCACTCATGTGACTTCTACCCTGGTCATGCTATGGAGCATTCCAAGAGCTCCCCCTGCCCTCTACATCAGTTCCCTTGAAAGACACCACTCTGCTGACTTCTGTCCCCATAAATTGGGTTGGCCTGTACTTAAATGTTATATGAATGAAATCACACAGTGTGCTCTGCTTTATATCTGGGGTCTTTTACTCAACATCCTGTTTGTGAGATTCATAGAAAAAGGATTAATTTCTGTCCTAAGACTGTTGGTGCTGATGTCCCTGGTTTATGCAGATTCCTTTTACCTCAATTTTCGTACTCACAAATCATAGCTCCAGAATAGCAGAACAGTCAGCATTTTCCAATGCCAGGTATCCATCCTGGGCCTTTGGGCAACTCTCCCGGGAATGGGCAGCATCGGTGTGACTTGTTCCATGAGTCTCTGTATCGCCCATATCCTTAAGTTCTTGATCGCCCAAAAATCACCCTTCATCTTTCTCCAAGAACAGTTCCCCATCAGATAATGTCCATCTCCTACAGACAGAGCTGAAAGTCAAGCCACTCCTGGCCCATGTGCTCAGAACCAAGAGTTTACAACTTGGAAATCCAGCTCATAGACTCTGTTTTAGTTCCTCTGGCTGCTAAAGTAAATACCATGACTTAAACAACAGGAATTTATTGGCTCATGGTTTTGAGGCTAGGAGAAGTCCAAAATCAAGGTGTCATCAAAGTGATGCTTTCTTCCTGAAGACCATGGCATTCTGGGGCTGGTTGCCAGCAATCCTTGGCCCTTGGCATTTCTGTCACATGGCAATGCATATGGCAGCCTCTCCCAGCTTTTCCCTTCTCTTCTAGGTTCCATTGACATTCAATTCTGGCTGCTCCCTGTGTGGCTTTCTCTATCTGTGTGTAACCTTCTCTGTAAGGTCTTCAATAATAGCATTAAGACCCATTGATTCAGTTGGGGGTACATGGCTCCAAATCGCCAGACTCCCAATCTTTGATGTTTCTCCCATGGTCAATGATGGTTTGGATCATTTGCTCCATATACAGCTTTTATTCTTGTTTGCCAGTTAAAAGTTCCATCTCTGAGGAACCCAACTGACAAACATATTTAGGGACTCAGAGCCTCCATCACTTAACTTTTCTACCCTATGTTTCCATTTTGTGACATATATTAACAGATCTAAGTGTCTAGAGACTCCTTCCTGGAATTGGGGCCTATTGAGGTCTTTCTGAGGGAGAACTGGGTCTGATGGATGAATCATTGAAGTTGGTTTATAAACACTGGCACTTAGATCAGCACATACTGTTGCCACCTTGTTCATCAGTCCTTAGCAGAGTAAGGAAAATAAGGGTGTTTTGGTTTGCTAAGGCTTCTGGAATGCGATATACCAGAAATGGGTTGGCTTTTAACAGCGGGGATTTGTAAGTTACAAGTTAACATATGAAGGTGTGAAAATGTTCAGATTAAAGCATCAGTAGGAGATTACATTTTCAGAGGAAAGGCTGCTGGCATTTGGGGTTCCTCTGACACATGGGAAGACACATGGTGACGTCTGCTGGTCCTCTGCTGGACTCTGGTTTCAAAATTGCACTCTGTCTCCAAATGTCATTTCTCTCTTAGCTTCTTTCAGCTCTGAGCTCTCTCCAAAATGTCTCTCCCTTAAAGAACTCCAGGAAGCTAGTTAAGACCCACCTTGAATGGTTGGGGTCAGATCTCCATGGAAGCAGCCTAATCAAAAAGTCCCACCCAACAATAGGTCTGCCCTCACAAGATTGGATTAAAAGAACATAGGCTTGACACACATTGTACACCAACCTTGATTGAGTGGAATGGCTGAGACTGCAGCATAAAATCTATAAGTAAAAACTGCATAACTGCACTGCATCCCCCGCCCCAAGCTGAGCTGCAAGACCTCACTGTGGGAGAAAGCAGCATTTCCAGAGCAAGTGAATATAGCTCAGCCTAGCTCCAAATGGGGTTTAATTAACAAACGTGGACAGCTGAATACAAGCTACAAACATAGACAAACCCCTAACAAGCAGCAGAGTACCCCGAGGTCACTCCCAGTGGAGAGGAGGTAGGGCTGACAGAAAAAAAATTTAAAAAAAGAAGGAAAAATACAGAAGCTTTTAAAGACAACTGACCTTACGGAGCCAGAAAGCACCTGTGCCCTGGGAAAGGGAGCCCAGAAGACCAGGTGCTCTCTCTGACTGACAGGCAAAACTGGGGGGCCATGGACTGACTCTGAAAGGGGGCTTTCTTTCCATTTTTCTTTCTCTCAACCTGAGTGACTCAGTGGAGAAAGCCTCAGCCATTTTCAGTTCACAGTGCTCTGACCCAGATAGGGGTGGCATTAACAGAGTCAGAGAGAAAAGGAGTAATTCAGATGCAGAAGATAGCTCCCTAGGAGGTGTATCTTCGTTAAGAGGAAGGAGGTGGGGCCCAGCTCTCATGCTGGCCCTCCCTTCAGAACTCAGACCCCAACGCCTGGGGGAAATAGTCAAAACAGAAACAACCTAAGCGGAGAAGTAAAGGGGCCACACCTCCATACACCAGTCAGGTGTGACAAGCTGAGAGGCACCTCCTGTTGGGCAGGTTAGGAAAAGCACAGTGGCTAGAGACCTCACAGGAAAATCTGTCAATATTCTAAGATACACCCTCAGGGAACCTTGACACTGAATGTAGCCCCATTCTGAGACCTGAACCCGTTCTGGTCTGGGAAAATCTGATTGGGGTAACCAAGGAAACCAGATGCCTAGACAACAGAAAACTACAAATTATACTAGGAAAAATGAAGATATGGCCTAGTCAAAGGAACAAATTTACACCTCAATTAAGATACAGTTGAGAAGCTGTTTCATTTTAATGAAACAATCAATTAAAGATTTTCAAAGAAGTACGCTAAATCAATTCAGAAACCAAGTCAACGAGTTCAGGGAAGATATGGCAAAAGAGATGAAGGATATAAAGAAAACACTGGACAAACATAAGGTAGAAATTGAAAGTTTGAAAAAATAACCGGCAGAATCTATGGAAACGAAAGGCACAACACAAGAGATGAAAAACACAATGGAGACATATAACAGCAGATTTTTAGAGGTAGAGGAAATCACTCAGGAACTGGAGAACAAGGCACCTGGAATCTTACACACAAAAGAACAGATAAGGAAAAGAATGGAAAAATATGAGCAATGTCTCAGGAATTGAATGACAACACAAACCACATGAATGTACATGTCATTGGTGTTCCAGAAGGAGAAGAGAAGAGAAATGGGGCAGAAGCAATAACAGATGAAATAATCAATGAAAATTTCCCATCTCTTATGAAAGACATAAAATTACAGATCTAAGAAGTGCAGCATACCCCAAACATAATAGATCTGAATAGACCTATGCCAAGACACTTAATAATCAGATTATCAAACGTCAAAGACAAAGAGAGAATCCTGAAAGCAACAAGAGTAAAGCAATCCATCACATACAAAGGAGCTTGATAAGACTATGTGTGGATTTCTCAGTAGAAACCATGGAGGCAAGAAGGCAGTGGTGTGATATATTTAAGATACTGAAAGAGGAAAACCGCCAACCAAGAATCCTATATCCGGCAAAACTGTCCTTCAAATATAAGGGAGAGTTTAAAATATTCTCTGACAAACAGACAGTGACAGAGTTTGTGAACGACATACCTGCTCTACAGGAAATACTAAAGGGAGCACTACAGACAGTAAAAGACAGGAGTGAGGTTTGGAGCACAATTTTGGGTTATGGTAGCATGGCAATGTAAGTACACTGAACAAAGACTATCAGTATGGTTGAAAGAGGAAGGTTAAGAGCATGTGGGACACCAGAAGGAAAGGAAAGATGAAGACTGGGACTGTATAACTCAGTGAAACCTAGAGTGCTCAACAATTGTGATAAAATGTACAGATATGTTTTTACATGAAGGAGAACAAACGAATGTCAACCTTGCAAGGTGTTAAAAATAGGGTGGTATTGGAGGAAAAATAAAATCAATGCAAACTAGAGACTAGTTAACGGAAACACTGTATTATGCTTCCTTTACTGTAACAAAGACTAAATGCCTAAAAGGGGAAATAAGGGAGGGGTGTGGGACTCTTGGTATTGGTGATGTTGTCTGACTCTTACTGTACTTTAGTTTAATTCTATCTTTCCTTTTGTTGCTTTTAGCTGTCATTTTTTCTTTTTCTTTTTCTTTTGTCTCTCTACCTTCTTGGACTCTTCCTCCTTTCTGTGGAAGAAATGGAGATGTCCTCAGACAGTGGTGATGGTTGTAAACGCATAAATACATAATTATACTGGGAACCATTGATTGTTCACTTAGGACAGAATGTGTGGTGGGTGAACAAAACTGTCTTAAAAAATGGGTTTATGAAGAAATCTTGAGGACACTCGAGTGAAATAAATCAGACACATAAATAGAAATATTGTATGATCTCACTGATATGAACTAATTATAATATGTAAACTCATAGGCATGAAATATGTTACCAGAATATAGAATGAGGCTCAAGAATGGGGAGTTGTTGCTTATTATGAGCAGAATGTTTAACTAGGTTGAACTTAAGTGTTTGGAAATGGACAGAGGTGACAGTAGCACGTTATTGTGAGAATAACTAACAGTGCTGAATGATGTGTGAATGTGGTGGAAAGGGGAAGCTTAGTGTCATGTATGTCACCAGAAGGAAAGTTGGAGGTTAAAAGATGGGAATGTATAGAACAGTGAATCTTGTGGTGGGCAATGTCTGTGATTAACTGTACAAATATTAGAAATCTCTTTCATGAACTAGACGAAATGTATGACACTATAACTAGAAGTTAAACTAAAGTACAATAAAAGAGTCAGACAACATCACCAATGCCTACCAGCTTCTGGTCCCTGAGGATTAACTCCTCCTGTTAATTTCTCCCACATGTACATAGCCTGAGAGATATGTAGGGAAAAATATACCTACTGCAAACTATGTACTACAGTTAGTAGTATTTTAAAATCCTTTTATCAACAGTAATGAATGTAATATACCAATACTATGAGTCAATAATGGGAGGGGGGTGACTAGGGGTATGGGAGGATTTGGGTTTTCTTTTTTGTTTTTCTTTCTCTTTTGGAGTAATGAAAATGTTCTAAAAATTAAAAAAAAAATTAATTGTGGTGATGGATGCACAGCTGTATGATGGTACCATGGGCAACTGATTGTACACTTTGGATGATTGTATGGTATATGAACATCTCAATAAAATTGAATTTAAAAGAAAATGAAAAAGAACATAGGCTTTCTGGGTATATAACAGATTCAAACCAGTACAGTGGCCATTGCAGTGAGTTTCTCTTGAAGCTGAATTAGCTCAGATTAGAAGACGCACATTCATATTTTTAATGCATTTTTTAGTATGAACTTTAACATATATACATAACAGTGATAGCTTCCAAAGTACAATTTAATAAGTAGTTAGCAAATTTCAGAGAATGTTATGGGTTACAGTTCCACAATTTCAGTTATTTCCATTATTGTAAAATATAACATATGCAGAAAGGTGTTAACTTTCAAAGTACAGTTCAACAAGCCGTTATATAGGTAATTTCAAAAAATGTTATGGGTTACAGTTCCACAATTTCTGTTCTTTCCTAATTGTGAAATATAGAATATATACAGAAAGGTGCTAACTTTCAAAGCACTCAATTCAACTAATAGCTATAGATTAAATTTCAAAGAATGCTACAGTTTTAATGTTCCACCATCTCAGTTCTTTCCTTCCAGTTATTCTAATACCCTATAATCCCCTATATATAATACCCTATATATATAATACCCTAGCATCATATATATATATGAAGTTTCAGTATTCATGATCCTTTATTAAATCCTGTATTGTCTGTTGCTACCCCTTCATCTTGACTTTCTTAATCTTCAGGGGTGTCTAGGCAGGATGCACATTTATTTTGAATGCTATTCTCTGCCTTCCTTGTTGGCAAAAGTCCTTGGTTTGGTGAAATGATGCTGAGGGTAAGTGATAGTGGATGCCTGTGTAAATGTCTTCATTCCAAATTTCTAACTTTTTTTTTGGTTCCTGAAATGCCAAGTCTGGAAATCACCAACTCAGCCCCTCCTACCAGCTTCTGGTCCCTGAGGATTAACTCCTCCTGTTAATTTCTCCCACAAGTACATAGCATGTTTTTCCTATTCTGGCCCCACACAAGACCTATGAGCAATTTTCTACTTTGTGTAGCACTCAGGATTTGGAACCAGACTGCCTGACATTGAATGCCAACTCAACTGCTTAACAAGCTTTGTGGCCCTGGGCAATTTACTGATGCCAACTCAGCTCTCTATTTGCTTGTTCCTCTACTGGTCCAGGTGTCTGTCTTGTCCTCAGGTAAGACCCCATGCAGGAGTCCCAGAATTATGCAGCAACGAATGGAGCAGCAGTCTCTACTTCTTCAACTGTTTCTCTTACCCAGTATACTTTACTTCTGAATTAGCAGTCAACTTAGGTCAACTGCCTGCCTCAGACTACTGATGATTAGGAGACACCATTAGCCAACTGATTTAGTCCATTTCTTTTTAGCCCTCCCTGGGCACCTGAATTACTTGGAGAGCTTTTTTTTTTTTAATTTTGAAATAAATTCAAAGTTATAGGAACAGTTGAAAAAACAATACTAACCCCATACACAGAATTCCATCATACCCTGACCCCCCTCCCCTGATAGCTCAATCCACCAACTTTAACATGCTGTCACACCGCTATTTCTTTCCCTCCCTATCTATCATCCATCATGTATTGCTCTGTCTTCTGAACATATGAGAGCTAGCTGCACACATCCTTGAACATACACTGTAATTCACGTATACACTTCCCATGAACAAGAACATTCTTTTATGCAATCCCATTAAGCGCAGCTAAGAAGTACAAGAGATTCAACAATGATACAAAGCTTACATTCTATATTTCCTTTTCCTTATGTCTCAACTGTGTCCCTTTGATCCACCTGTCCTCTATCCTCCAATCCCATCCAAGTTCATCCTTGGCATTCAATTGTCATCTATTTAGACTGTCTTTTTTTTTTTTCAGTTGTGGAAACATATATACAGCCTAAATCTAAATCTTCCCATTCCACCCCCTCCCTAGCCTTCCATTAGTGGGATTAATCACATTTAGAATGTTGTAATGCTCTTTCCCACCATCCATTACTAGAAATTTCCCTTCACCTCAAACAGCAACCCTACACTCATTTCTTAACTCCCCATTGCCCCTTCCCCCATTTCTCTTAACCCAAACTCTACTTTTCACCTCTATGGTTATATTCTCTGATAATTTCTTTGTGTTTACTGTGGGGCTTAAATTAACCTCTTAAATCCCTATCAATCTTGTTTTTCTTTGATACAACCTTCACTTCAGTAGGACACATAAACTATATTCCTATACTCCTCCATTCCCCCACCTTTATATAGTTGTCTAAAATTACATATTTTACATTGAGTTCAAAACCACTGATTTGTCATTAGAGTTTGTGTATTTTATATCATGTAGGAAGTAAATAGTGGAGTTACAGTTAAAAAATTATTGACTTCTATTTGTATTCCATTGTGGTTGGAGAATGTGCTTTGAGTATATTCAATTTTTTTTTTTTTAAATTTCTTGAGGCTTGTTTTATGTCCCAGCTTATGGTCCCTTCTGGCGAAAGATCCGTGATCACTAGAGAAAAATGAGTGTCCTGGTGATTTGGGATGTAAGGTACTACATATGTCTGTTAAAATTCTCTATATCTCTTTCTCCTTTCTTTGTTTCTCTGTTGGTAGGGCTCCCTTTAGTATCTGAAGTAGGGCCGGTCTTTTATTGGCAGACTCTCTCAGCATTTGTTTCTCTGTGAAAAATTTAAGCTCTCCCTCAAATTTGAAGGAGAGTTTTGCTGGATAAAGTATTCTTGGTTGGAAATTTTTCTCTCTCAGAATTTTAAATATGTCATGCCACTGCCTTCTTGCCTCCATGGTGGCCGCTGAGTGGTCACAACTTAGTCTTATGTTGTTTTCTTTGTATGTGGTGAATTGCTTTTCTCTTGCTGCTTTCAGAACTTGCTCCTTCTCTTCAGTATTTGACAGTCTGATCAGAACATGTCTTGGAGTGGGTTTATTTGGATTTATTCTATTTGGAGTTCGCTGGGCATTTATGCTTTGTGTATTTATATTATGTAGAAGGTTTGGGAAGTTTTCCGCAACAATTTCTTTGAATACTCTTTCTAGACCTTTACCCTTCTCTTCCCCTTGTGGGACACCAATGAGTCTTAAGTTTGGACGTTTTATTTTGTCTGTCATATCCCTGAGATCCATTTTGATTTTTTCAATTTTTTTCTCCATTCTTTCTTTTGTTCTTTCATTTTCTGTTCTGTGGACTTCTTGGACACTGAGATGTTGTTCAGCTTCCTCTAGTCTTGTATTGTGAATATCCAGAGTCTTTTTAATTTGGCCAACAGTTTCTTGTATTTCCATAAGATCTTCTATTTTTTATTTACTCTTGCAATGTCTTCTTTATGCTCTTCTACGATCTTCTTTATGTCGCTTATATCCTGGGCCATGGTCTTCTTGATGTCCTTTAAATCCTTTGCCATGTTTTTGTTCCTCGATTGTAGTTCTTTGATTAATTGTGTGAGGTACTGTGTCTTTTCTGATATCTTGATTTGTGTGTTTGGTGTTGGATTCTCCATATCGTCTGGTTTTATCATATGCATTAAGATTTTCTGTTGTTTTTGGCCTCTTGGCATTTGCTTTGCTTGATCAGGTTCTTTCAAGTTGTAGAAAGAAAAAAATACTGATCTCATTTTTCGGAAACACAGTTTGGTGGCATACACTTTCTCTAACTAACCAGCAGATGGCGTCTGTGAGTCACCTATACCCCTCAAGTCAGTTCTCCACCTTGTCCCTGCAGTGTGTTGGGAAATGATTCTTGTGGGGCTCAGTTGGAGAACTCAGTTTGGGTGTGTTGCTGGAGTTGTCTGCCCTGAATGCGGGGCGTGTGTACAGGCGGCCAGGGAGGAAGGACAGCTTTAATATTCAAATTCCCCAGGTTCCTGGAGATTCAAGGCCGCCGCAAGAGTCTAAGCCTTCATTTCATTTCAGCCCCAGACCCACTCTCTTTCTGTCCCACAAACAACTGGACTTGGCGTAGTGTCCCTGGGTTTTCCGAGCGGGTCCCTCTGCCCAGCCACGATCCTCCAGGACCTCTGCCAAGGGAATGCCATGCTACGTCACCAGTGTGCGCTGTCCCTCAAGGGAAGCCCCGTGTTGCCGTGCCGTGCCGGGGCGCTTTCAGCGTGATGCAAAGATGGCCGAATGGGGCGTCTCAGCACCCCCCTCCTTGCACAGTTCCTCCTTCCCAGCTCCGGGACAACTGGTGGGGCTCTGGGCTGTGGGCATGGTCCCAGGCAGGAGTTTATCCAGCCCTCCTGGGAGCGAGCTGCTAGCCGTGGGGTTTCTTTCTGCTTCCGGCTCTCCCCTCCATTCCCCCGGCCTCGAGGGTGTCTGCAGTGGGCAATCTTCCAGGCCAGACACCGAGAGGCCGGCCCAGCCCCCTCTTGCTGTGTTTTACTGCATGGTTCCCACTGTCGCAACTGCAGCCACTCCTGGGTTTTTCCCCTTTTTTTTTTTTTTTTTTAAAAGAGCCAGTCAGTCTCCAAACGCCAAACCCTGGCTTCCCCAGACCGCCGTGTGACTGCGAGTCTTCCAGCCAGCTTACTCACTTGTTTCAGAATGCAGACTCCCGATTTCACCAAGTATATGGCCCCTGTGGAACTAGCAGACCTTGTCCAGCTGGTGCATCGCTGTAACCGGTATTCTGGGTCACTTTCTGGTTTTTATGTAGTGTTTTTCACAGAGGTGTTTTTTTGCCCTGTCTCACCTAGCCGCCATCTTAGTTTCTCCCCTCTACTTGGAGAGCTTTTGAACCTATTAATGTCCATGCTTTAACCCCAGAGATTTGGTTTCATTTGGTCAATGGTTGAAACCAGGCATCTCCAGGTGGTTCTGATGCAGAGAGGCTGAGAACCACTGATTTAGGTTAATCAACAAATAACTACTTCTGGAATGAGGTCCTTACCTCTCTGGGCTCTTATGGCTTTATATAAGAGGGGTGTACTCCGAAACAGTGCTGGGTTCTATAGGATGGAGATCAGGGGGATGGGTGTTGTGTAAACAGTCAGCACTATTCTCAATAGCCTTTGAGCCCAAAGATGGCATTTGTGCACTTTGTTTTCAAGTCATGGGTCACCATTTTCTTTGTGTGATTTGAAGTAGCCTCATTATGAGATATTTTCCCTGTCCCGACTACCATATTGAATTCAGAAGTTCAGTTTTGTCTTTACCAAAACACTTCTGTCCTATTTCTCCATGAGCAGGGTATCCTATTCCCAAACCAGAACTGATCTACCTGCTGGAGAATGACCAAGAACTATGGATGGCAGGGAGAGGCCTCTCCTAAAATACCTGTCCAGGTGGGTGGTCAAGAGCTCGGCAGGTGGGGGTCACCATGCCCTGCAGATCAGGAGAGGACCACTGTCTCTGGAATTTCATGGGAGGCTTCTACTTATGATCTCCTTGGCTTCTGGGTGGACATGGAGCCCTTTGACTGTCCTCTGACCCCATTACATTCTTCCCAGCTACTCAGGGAGGAGCAGATTTTGTTAGGCAAAAGTCAGGCTCTGGGCTCCTTGTCTTTGGGCTTAATATCTGGCTTTGCCCATCTCCAGTCTCGTGACCCTTGGGATGTTGCATGATATCATTGGGCCTGAGTGTTCAAGATAGACCAGGTTAAAGTTAGATGCTGTAACAGAGAAACTCCATAACCATGGTAGCTCAGCACAGGGAGAGATTTTTGGTTTTATTTTTTCTCATTCATGACAAGATCCATGTGGGTCAGTGGGGAACTCTGTACCATACAGTTATTCATGGAACAAGGTACCTTCTATTGTCAACCTGTGGCTGTAAGGCTTGCTTGGCATCATCCAGCTGGTAGAGGGAAAATGAGCGAGAAAGAGTAGAAGTCACACCCCTTGCATATATACATCATTGCTACTTACATTCCATTGACAGGAGCAAGGCATTTGACCATACCTTCATTCTCGAGGCTAGGAAATGGTTTAGCTGTGGGCACAAAGAGAAGAGCAAATGGGTTTAGTGAATATCAACTCAATCTGCTACACTAAGCCTACATTTTAAACTGATAGTAATAATAGTTTTCATGTCATTGGATTGTTTGAGGATGTAATTAGATAATGTATGGAATTGCATAGCACAATGCCTGATACCTAGTCCATGACTCAAAAAGAATTAACTATTTCAACTGATGTTAAGCATTTAATGCAGTAATAATATTAATCATAATGAATAAGGAATAATAGTAATATGATACATTTCCTTCTGGACTCAGAGGGAAAAGGCCCTTCCTCTACCAATTACTGTGTCCATTTACTGAGTCCCCACTTTTCCCACCTTCTTCCATTCATCCATCTGTCCATACATAAATACATTGTTCTGCTCATCAGTCAGACACTTAGAAGCAGTCTGTTGCCCCATGTTTCCCTACTCCTCCTGTTCCGTAAAACCTCAAGGTGTTCCTTGGCTTTGTTTACCCCACATTGGGGCTACCAAGGGCACTTACACTACTGCAGAGTCATGATCAGTTCCTCTGGTGGGACCAGACTGCATAGCCGGTGGTATGTGTACATGTTTCTGGCCAACTCATCCTCAGCCTCTTGAAGTATATTCCAAAACTTCACCCTCTCCTCAATCCAACATCTCCATGTGAGAATCTCAAAGGTGCTTCAAATTCATCGTACCTAAAGGAATTCATGATCTTGTCCACTCTTCCCACCTCCCCAGTTGTATTCAATGGCCTTGCCATCTCTTCCAGTTTGGTAAAGCTGCTAGAAATGCAGTGTACCAGAAATGAATTGGCTTTTACAATGGGGGTTTATTAGTTCACAAATTTACAGTTCTAAGGCATGAAAATGTCCAAATTAAGGCATCAACAAGAGGATACCTTCACTGAAGAACAGCTGATGGCATCCGGAACACCTCTGTCAGCTGGGAAGGCACGTGGCTGTTATCTGCTGGTCCTTTACTCCTGGATTGTGTTGCTTTCACTTTCTGATTCCATTGGCTTTCTCCTTAAGCATCTGTAGGTTCTTACTTAGCTTTTCCAAAGCAAACTCTGGGCTTCATCTCTTAGCTTAGCATCTCCAAACTTCTTTCTGTCTTCAGCATTTGGGTTTATGTTGGCTCTGAGCTCTCTTAAGGACTCCGGTAAACTACTTAAGACCTACCTTGAATGGGCAGGGTCATATCTCCATGGAAATGATCGAATCAAAAGGTTCCACCCACAATTGGGTAGATCATATCCCCATGGAAACATTGTAATCAAAGGGTCCCACCCACAGTAGGTCTGCACGCACAAGATTGGATTAAAGGAACATGGCTTTTAATAGGGGTACCTAATAGATTCAAACAAGGACACCATCCAATAAATCAAGAAGTCAAGAAACCTCAGAAAACCCCTCAACACCTCCATCACCATCAAGCCCGACAACTAGCTATCTCCAATCCTGTAAATTTTACATCATACATGTTTCTGGAATCTATTGCCAGTTCCATCAGCTCTACCCTAATACCCTGGTCCATGCTGTCATCATTTTTTGCTTGCCTAATATCTACAGACACTTAACTGGTCTGTGTACACCTGCTCTTGCCTTTTGGGCAGCTCTGCTTATTGCTCAAGTTCCTCCAAATTCAGAACCAGACCATATTCCAAACCTTTACCACACCTACAGTCACTGATGTCTCATATATGCCCAAATTAATGTTGAGAATAAAGACTATGAGCTTATTTCTTGTTTTCAATGCTTACACACTTATCTGCATCTAATTCTTCCCTGCAGCTTCTATTCTCACATCAGCAGAAGAGTTCTTGCCCCTAGCTATGACCAGTTCTTGCACCAGGTCTAGATCACCTGCCTTCTCAGGGAACTCTTTTCTACCTTTTTTCCATCCTTAGTTCTATAATGGCCTCTCAAGTGTTATGCCTCTACTTGTACAATAAAGCTTTATAGAAGAGTTGTTTCCTTCTTGGGAAATATGTCTACACTTTGACTTCTGTTTCAGTTTGCTAAAGCTGCCAAAATGCAATATAACAAAAAATGGGTTGGCCTTTACAATGGGAATTTATAAGCTTACCGATTGACAGTTCTAAGTCCATAAAAATGTCCAAATTTAGGCATCAACAGGACAACACCTCCTCTGAAGACTGGTTACCCCAAGCTTGAGCTCCTCTGTCAGATAGCAAGGCACATGGTAACATCTGCTGGTCTTTCTCTCCCAGATTTTATTGCTTTTGTTTCTGGCTTCTCTGTCTGTGGCTTTTTTTTTATAAATTTCTCTGTGTGTTTCTCTGAATTTCATCTCTTAATTCTGTGTGTCCTTTATCCTCTTAAAAAGGACTCCAGCAAGAGGATTAAGACCCAACCTGGGGGAGGTCTCAACTGAAATAACCTAATCAAAAGGTCCCACCTACAATAAGTCTGCACCCACATGAATGGATTAAAAGAACAGTTGCCTTTTCTGGTACATAACAGCTTCAAACTACCACGACTCCCCTTCATTCACTCTTGCTTCCTTGCTTGCTTGCTCTTGCTCTCTCTTTTGTTCTCTTTCTCTCTCTCCTTCCTTTATTTATTCATCTATTGCTTCCTCCCTCTCTCCCTCCCTCCCGTCCTTATTTCCTTTCTTTTTTTCATTCCTTCTTACTGAGGTCTAATTTACAAACATTAATGTACAAAAACTTAAGGGTTTAGCTTGATGAATTTTTACACATTTCAACCTGAGTAAGTCCTCCCATTCACTACTGTCTCCTACAAAGCTAACCAGTGTTTAGAACCTGTCAGCATTGACCAATTTTGACTGTTCTTGATGGGATATAAATGGAAACTCACAGTATGTTCTCTGCCATGTCTTTCTTCTATTGATCATGTCTGTGGGATTCTTTTATATGGTTATTGTTGGAGTTGCTATTTACCTCTTCACTGTCTGAAGCACTTTAATGAGGTTTCTCAGCACCGCTACACTGAAACCATTCTTGGTGAGATTGCTGCTGTGATTCTAAATGTCAAATGCACCAATGACAACAATAATAATAATACAGGCTCACAATTTACTGAACACTCAATATGCCAGACACTGCTGAGGGATTTACAGGATTCTTCTCATTTGACTCTCAGGACATTTTAGACAAGAAATGAGAATTTCCCAGTTTTTCAGTTGAGGAACTTAAGACTTAGAAGAGTTAAATAATTCATACAAAATCACTTACATTGGTAAAGGCAGAATTTGAAACAAAGCATCGTGACTGCAGAGTCCACACTCTTAACCAATTTGTTATACTTCCTCTTGACTCAGCAGAAACTTTTCACACCTTACTGTCTTGAAGGGTAGCATTTGGCCCTCTTGGTCCCTCTTTGCTTCTTCTCACTGGACTTTCACTCTCTTCTTACTCTGAACACCCTTCAGCGTTGGATCACACAACACTTTTTTCTTTTTACCCTAGGTACTCTTTCTAGGTGAGCTCACCCATACTGTGCCTGCAACTTACACTCATGCAAGATGGGTCCCAGATCTGTATTATTTAGCCAACCCATAATATAAAAATAATAGCATGCATGTATTGATGATTGCTTATTTGGAGTCCAACGTCATACAGAACATTGTATATCCATGTCACTTCATTCTCACAGCAGTCCTATAAGGGAGGATTATGGAGTTTAAGTGACTTGCCAAAAAGCTCGGTGCTAGGATAGAGTGCTGCTGGGATGTGAGATTGAGGTGTTTTTTTCTCAGAGACCATGAACTTAACCATAATACTGTTGGGCTGCTAACTTTAATGGACCCCAGATATACTGAGTTAGATTCATCATAAATCTTGATTTATGACACATTGTCATCACTGGTCAGTGCATAGACCTGTTTTTTCTTTATTCATTTAAATTTTTTACTGCTTTAAAAATAATATAAATATCACTGAACCCATTACCCAACCCAAGAATAAAAATGTTACTAATACCCTACGTCAATCAATATGCTTCTTTCCTTTCCCTGTGCCTCTCCCACAGAGATGATAACTTTCCTGACTTTTGGGTTTATTATTCCTTAACATGTTCGGTGGGGAAGTTTATTACTACAAATCAATTTCATTGGTAGATGTATGGCTATTCAGATTTCTATTTCTTCTTGAGTCAGTTTATTCATTTGTGTCTTTCAAGGAGTCAGTCCATGTGCCAGTTTGGATATATTATGTCCCCCACAAAAGCCATGATCATTTAACCCAATCTTATTGGGTTGAAACTTTTGATTGAGTGTGTCCATGGTGATATGACTCACCCAAATGTGGGTGAGGCCTTTTGATTAGATTCTTTCTATGGAGGTGTTACCCTGCGCATTCAGGATGGGTCTTGATTAGTTCACTGGAGTCTTTAAGAGAGAAGCTAAGAGCAGACACAGACCCAGATGCTTGCTGATGTTTAGAGATGCTTGGAGTAGTGGACAGAAGTATGTTCGGAGATGCTAAGCTAAGAGATGAAGCCCAGAGTTTGCCCCAGAGAAGCTAAGAGAGGACCCCCAGACACTTAGAGAGAAACACCCTGGGAGAAAGAATCAAGGATGCACAGGAGCTGAGAGAGGGGAGCTAAAACACAACCCAGGACCAGCAGATGTCAGCTGCCTGCTTCCCGGGCTGGCAGAGGTGTTCTGGAAGCCATCAGCCATTCATCAATGAAGGTATCAACTTGTAGATGCCTTAGTCTGGACACTTCTATGGCCTTAGAACTGTAACTTTGTAACCTAATAAATCCCATTTATAAAAGCCAATCCATTTCTGGTATTTTGCATAATGGCAGCATTAGCAAACCAGAACAGTTCAATTCATCCAAACTTTCGATTCATTACTTTTAAAAATTGTTTGATCATACCTGTGTGTGTATACACCTTTTCCCAAAACTTTATAAAAAGGGCATCATGTAGTCTTCTGGGACTTGGTGTTTTTATTCAGCATTGTGTTACTAAGATTCTTAATGTATATAGCTGTAGTTCCCTCATATTTTTTTCTGCTGTAAAATATTCCATTTTATGATTATACCAGAAAGCATTCATTCTCTTGGACATTTATTTACCATAGGTTTTTCTCTCAAAACAGTTCTGCCATGAAAGTTCATACATTTGTTTTCTGGGGTCTCTTGGTAACATTCTTAGCAGTGGAATTTTGGATTATTAGATATGCAAAAGGTCAAGATGATGCACAGTTGTTTCCTGAAATGATTATGACAATTTTCCCTTTGCAAGTAAAGTATGAGAGATTCCATTGACCCAGATCCTCTCCAATATTTGATATTGCCAGGCTCCTTAATTTTTTTCAATCTAATGAATCTAATAGGGCACTGTGCATTTATCTTGTATTGCATTTATCTCATTTTTGGGAAAGTTGAGTGACTCGTCATAAGTTTAGTGGCCATATTTATGCTTTCTTTTGTGAAATGTCAGTCTATGATCTTTTTTTAAATTCAGTTTTATTGAGATACATTCACATACTATACAATCATCCATGGTGTGCAATCAGTTGTTCACAGTACCATTGTGTAGTTGTGCATTCATCGCCATAATCAATTTTTGAACATTTTCATTACCACACACAAAAATGATTAAGAATAAAAGATAAAGTAAAAAAGAACACCCAAAACACCCCACACTCCCCCTTCCCTCTGTATTACTCATTTACTTTTTGTCCTCATTTTTCTATTCATCTGTCCATACACTGGATAAAGGGTATGGGAGCCAGAAAGTTTTCACAATCACACAGTCATACAGTATAAGCTATAGTTATATAATCATCTTCAAGAATAAAGGCTACTGCGTTGCACTTCAACAGTTTCAAGTATTTCCTTCTAGCTTTTCCAATACACTGGAAATTAAAAAGGGATATCTATATAATGCATAAGAATAACTCCCAGAATAATTTCTCAACTCTATTTGAGATCACTCAGCCACTGAAAATTTATTTTGTTTCATTTCTCTTCTCCCTTTTGGTCCAAGAAGTCTTTCTCAATCCCATGATGTCAGGGCCAAGGTCATCCAGATGAGTCATGTGCCACGTTTCCAGGAGATTTACACCCCTGGGAGTCATGTCCCATGTAGAGGGGAGGGCAGTGACTGTACTTGCAGGGTTGGCTTGGAGAGAGAGAGGCCGCATCTGAGCAACAAGAGGTTCTCAGGGAGTGACTCTTAGGCACAATTTTAAGTAGGCTTAATCTCTCCTGTGCAGTAACAGACTTCATAAAGGCAAACTCCAAGATTGAGGGCTTGGCTTTCTAAATTGGTAACCCTCAATGCTTGTGAGAATATCATTAATTCCACAGGTGGGGAAATTTAATATTTCCACATTTTCCCCCCAGTCCATCAAGGGGGCTTTGCAAATACATTTTTATTCTCTGCCCAAATTAGTCTGGGATGTATTGGGGCTTCACACTAACCTGTACAAATCAACCAGATTTCATTTCCTATTCAAGATTCCATGTAATTATGTTGTTTGAATAAACTGACCATACAAGTTAAAATATATAGTGTGCTTCAAAAAATATAGATTTTGCACCTGATAAACATCTCTTCCTTTAAAACAGAAGCTCAAGTTTTAAAAACACCATCAATATCATCCTTTACCCTTTAGTCTGATTTTCCCTGATCCTAACAAAGTCCTTTTCGTTCATATCTCGAATTGAAGTTTGATCTCTTTCTTCAGACTCTGACATTTGCTGTATGGGGTAATGCTGACATTTATGGCTACCAGGTTCTGGCTCTGAGTCTCAGGTGTCAACAGATACCCAAAGTTCCAGGGAACAATACAAAGAGCTCAGCATCGTAGAATTTAGAAATAGCCATTACAACTCAGGAATAGATGTAAGTGCTTTAAGAGCTTACAATCTAGGAATCTTTACAATAAGCCTTCCCCTGATAACATATGCTCTCAGACTCAATTTTCAGGGTTTGCACATTATAGTTAGACCATACTAGTGAGGCATTGTAATGTTTTTCTTTTAGTTTCTACTTTATTTCACTCAACATACTGTCCTCAATGTCCATTCATGTGCCGGTTTGAATGTATTATGTCCCCCAGAAAAAGCCATATTCTTTGATGCAATCTTGTGGGGCAGACAGAATAGTGGGGATTAAGTTGGAATGTTTGGATTAGGTTGTTTGCATGGAGATGTGCCCCACCCAGCTGTGGGAGGTGACTCTGGTGGGATACTCCCATGGAGGTGTGGCCCCACCCATTCGGGGTGGGCCTTGATCAGTGGAGCCATATAAATGAGCTGGCTCAAGTAGAGGAAACGGAGTGCAGCTGTGAGTCACGTTTTGAAGAGGAGCAAGCTTGCTAGAGAGGAACATCCTGGGAGAAAGCCATTTTGAAACCAGAACTTTGGAGCAGACGCCAGCCATGTGCCTTCCCAGCTAACAGAGGTTTTCTGGACGCCATTGGCCATCCTCCAGTGAAGGTACTCGATTACTGATGTGTTACCTTGGACACTTTATGGCCTTATGACTGTAACTGTATAGCCAAATAAACCCCCTTTCTATAAAAGCCAATCCATCTTTGGTGTTTTGCATTCCGCAGCATTAGCAAACTAAGACAATTCACTTCACAACTTCGCTCCTTCTTGTAGCAGCTCAATGTTACATTGTATGTATACATGCTAGTCCGTTCAACAGTCTGTGTACCCTTAGGCCATCTCCATCCATTGCATGTCATGACAACATAAAACCCCATTATGAAAATGTCCATCTGTGTCCCTCTTTTCAGTTCTTCCAAGTATATACCCAATGACCATATGGCAACCCCATGCTTACCTTCCTGGGGAACTACCACACTGCCCTCCAGATGGGCTGCACCATTCTACTTCTCCATCATCGGTGATTAGATACATCCCTGTTCTGGTTTGCTAATGCTGCCATTATGCAAAATACCAAAAATGGGTTGGCTTTTATAAAGGGGGTTTATTTGGTTACAGAGTTATAGTCTTAAGGCCATAAAAGTGTACAAGCTATGGCATCAACAAGTATACCTTCACCAAAGGAAGGCCGATGGTGTCCAGAAAACATCTGTTAGCTGGAAAGGCATGTGGTTGGTGTCTGCTGATCCCAGGTTGTGTTCCAGTTCCTCTCTCAGTTCCTGTGCATTCTTCAAAGTGTCACTTTGAATGGCCATCTTCAAAATGTGTCTCCCAGCTGCAGGTCTTCTCCAAAATGTCACTCTCCAAAATGTCACTCACAGCTGCTCCAATGGTGTGGCTCTTTTTAAAGTACTCCAATGATCCAGCTAACACCCACCCTGAATGGGTGTGGTAACACCTCCATGGAAATTATCCAATGAAAGGTCTCGCCCACAGTTGATTGAATCAACCTCCGTGGAAACACTGAATCAATAGATTCCAACCTAATCAACACTAATATGTCTGCCCCCACAAGATTACATCAAAGAACATGGTGTTTTCAGGGACATAATATATCCAAACTGGCACAGTCCCTTTCTCCAAATTTTCTCCAGCACTTGTATCCCTCTGTTTTATTTTTTAGATGGTTTATTCACAGACCATACATTCCACGCTAAGTAAACAATCATTGGTTCCCTGTATAATCACAGTTATACATTCACCACCATTATCCATGTAAGGAAATTTCCATTTCTTCCACAAAGAAAGAGGAAGAGGTGGAAAAAAAAAGAAAAAATGAAAAGAAAGAAAAAAATGACAACTAAAAAGCTACAAAAGAAAAAATAAAATTAAAATAAAATACAATAAAAAAGTCAGACAATACCAATGCCGAGAATCCCATACCCCTCCCTAATATCCCCCTCTTATAGACATTTAGCTTTATATTGCCTTTGTTACAATTAATGGAAGCATATTACAGTGTTACTGTTAACTATAGACTCTAGTTTGAATTGATTTTATTTCCCCCCAATACCACCCCATTTTTAACACTTTGCAAAGTTGACATTCATTTGTTCTCCCTCATGTAAAAACATTCTTTAATCACAATTGTTGTCCACTCTAGGTTTCACCAAGTTACACAGTCTTAGTTTTTATCTTCTGTTTTTCCTTCTGTGGTCTTATATGCCCCTAACCTTCCTCTTTCAACCATACTTAAAGTCATCTTTGTTCAGTGTATTATACTATTGTGCTACCTTCACCCAATATTGTGTTCCAAACCTCTCCTGACTTTTCTTATCTTTCTGTAGTGCTCCCTTTAGTATTTCCTGTAGAGCAGGTACCTTATTCACAAACTCTCGCAATGTCGGTTTGTCTGAGAATATATATATTTTTAAAACCTGGTCTTATTTTTTTTTTAATTCAGTTTTATTGAGAAATATTCACATACCATATAATCATCCATGGTGTACAATCAGCTGTTCACAGTACCATCTTATAGAAGTGCATTCATCACCCCAATCTATTATTTTTTTTTCATTTTTATTGAGATTGTTCAGATACCATACAATTATCCAAAGATCCAAAGTGTACAATCACTTGCCCCTGGGTACCCTCATACAGCTGTGCATCCATCACACTTAATTTTTGTTCAGTTTTTAGAAACTTTTCATTACTCCAGACAAGAAATAAAGTGAAAGATGAAAAAAGAAAAAAAGAAAAGGAAACTCTAATCCTCCCCTATCCCTAACCAACCCCCCTCAATTGTTGACTCCTAGTATTGATATAGTACATTTGTTACTGTTTATGAAAAAATGTTGAAATACTACTAACTGTAGTATATAGTTTGTAATAGGTATATAGTTCTTCCCTTTATGCCCCTCTATTATTAACTTCTAATTGTATTGTCATACATTTGTTCTGGTTCATGGAAGTGATTTCTAGTATTTGTACAGTTGATCTTGGACATTGCCCACCATAGGATTCAGTTTTATACATTCCCATCTTTTGACCTCCAGCTTTCCTTCTGGTAACATATATGGCTCTGAGCTTCCCCTTTCCACCTCATTCACACACCATTCGGCGCTGTTAGTTATTCTCACATCTTGCTACCAACACCCCTGTTCATTTCCAAACATTTAAGTTCATCCTAATTGAACATTCTGCTCCTACTAAGCAACGACTCCCCATTCTTAAGCCTCGTCCTATATCTTGGTACCTTATATTTCATGTCTATGAGTTTACATATTATAATTAGTTCCTATCAGTGAGACCCTGCAATAATTGTCCTAATGTGTCTGGCTTATTTCACTCAGTATATTGCCCTTGAGGTTTTGTCGTCAACCCATTTTTTTTTAATATGGTTTTGTTCACTCACCATACATTCCATCCCAAGTAAATAATCGACGGTTTTCTGCATGGTCATACATTTAGGTGTTCACCACTTTCACCGCTATCTATATAAGAGCATCTACATTTCTTCCACAAGGCAGGAGGGAGAGTCAAAGAAGGTAGAGAGGCAAAAGAAAGAGGAAAAAAAAATGACAGCTAGGAAGCAGCAAAAGGAAAAATAACCTTAAATCAGAGTAGAATAAAGAATCAGACAATACCACCAATGTCAAGTGTCTAACATGCCTCCCCTATCCCCACCTGTTATCTGCATTCACCTTGGCATATCACCTTTGTTACATTAAAGGAAGCATAATACAATGATTCTATTAGTTACGGTCTCTAGTTTATGCTGATTGCATCCCTACCCCAATGCCTCCCCATTTTTAACACCTTGCAAGGTTGACATTTAGCTTGTTCTCCCTCGTAAAAGAACGTATTTGTACATTTTATCACAATTGTTGAATACTCTAGATTTCACCAAGTTACACAGTCCCAGTCTTTATCTTTCCTCCTTTCTTGTGGTGTCTCACATGCTCCCCACCTTCCTCTCTCAACCGTATTCATAGTTACCTTTGTTCAGTGTACTTACATTGTTGTGCTGCCATCTCCCAAAATTGTGTTCCAAACCACACACTCCTGTCTTCTATCACCCTGTAGTGCTCCCTTTAGTATTTCCTGTAGGGCAGGTGTCTTGTTCACAAAGTCTCTCATTGTCTGTTTGTCAGAAAATATTTTGAGCTCTCCCTCATATTTGAAGGACAGCTTTGCTGGATACAGGATTCTTGGTTGGCAGTTTTTCTCTTTCAGTATCTTAAATATATCACACCACTCCTTCTTGCCTCCATGGTTTCTGCTGAGAGATCCGCACATAGTCTTATGAAGCTTACTTTGTATGTAATGGATCACTTTTCTCTTGCTGCTTTCAGGATTCTCTCTTTGTCTTTGACATTTGGTAATCTGATTATTAAGTGTCTTGGCATAGGCCTATTCATATCTCTTCTGTTTGGAGTACGCTGTGCTTCTTGGATCTGTAATTTTATGTCTTTCATAAGAGATGGGAAATTTTCATTAATTATTTCCTCTATTATTGCTTCTGCCCCCTTTCCCTTCTCTTCTCCTTCTGGGACACCAATGACACGTACATTATTGTACTTTGTTTCATCCTTGAGTTCCCGGAGACGTTACTCATAGTTTTTCATTCTTTTCTCCGTCTGCTCCTTTGTGTGTAGGCTTTCAGGTGTTTCGTTCTCCAGTTCCTGAATGTTTTCTTCTGCCTCTTGAGATCTGCTGTTGTATGCTTCCATTGTGTCTTTCATCTCTTGTGTTGTGCCTTTCATTTCCATAGATTCTACTAGTTGTTTTTTTGAACTTTTGATTTCTACCGTATGCATGCCCAGTGCTTCCTTTACAACCTCTATGTCTTTTGCAATATCTTCTCTAAACTTTTTGAATTGATTTAGCATTAGTTGTTTAAATTCCTGTATCTCAGTTGAAGTGTACATTTGTTCCTTTGACTGGGCCATAACTTTGTTTTTCTTAGTGTAAGTTTTAATTTTCTGTTGTCTAGGCATGGTTTCCTTGGTTATCCAAATCAGGTTTTCCCAGACCAGAACAGGCTCAGGTCCCAGAGGGAAGAAATATTCAGTATCTGGTTTCCCTGCAGGTGTGTCTTAGAAAATTGCTCCACCCTTTGATGCCTCAGGTCACTGTGCTTTTCTGCCCAGCAGGTGATGCCTGTTAGCCTTTAATTCTTGACTGGTGTGAGGAGGTATGGCCGTGTTCCCACAGGCTCTGGGGTTTGGTTCTGAATGGAAAGGGCCCCACCCCTTTCCTCCTAGAGAAGACAGACCCCTCAGGTGGAGGTCATTAGCATTTCAATGGTCTTGCTCTCTGCTTGTGCTGTCTCCACCCTTCCCCGAGTCACAGCCCTGGAAACTGAAAATGACTGGGGCTTTCTCCACTGAGGCAAAAAAGAAACAGATAGTCCCCTTCAGACCCAGTCCAAGGTGACCCTCTGGCTCTCCCAGGTCAGTCATCCCCCAAAGCCTCTGTCTGTTTTTTGGGGATGCGTACCTGTAGTGAGCAGTTCACACTCACTACTTAAAACCCCAGTTGGAGCTCAGCTGAGCTATATTCGCTTGCTGGGAGAGAGCTTCTCTGTGGCACCACGAGGCTTTGCAGCTCGGGCTATGGGGGAGGGGTCTCACGACTTGGTTCCGCAGGTTTTACTTACAGATTTTATGCTGTGTTCTCGGGCATTCCTCCCAATTCAGGTTGGTGTATGATGAGTGGATGGTCTCGTTTGTCCCCCTGCAGTTATTTTGGATTATTTACTAGTTGTTTCTGGTGTTTTGTAGTTGTTCCAGGGGGCCTACTTAGCTTCCACTCCTCTCTATGCCGCCATCTTGCCCGAGTCTCTGTCTGAGAATATTTTAAACTTTCCCTCATTTTTAAAGGACAGTTTTGCCAGAAATAGAATTCTGGTTTGGCAGTTTTTCTCTTTCATTATCTTAAATATATCACACCGCTGCCTTCTCTCCTTCATGGTTTTTACTGCAAAATCGCACATAGTCTTATTGAACTTCCCTTGTATGTGATGGATCGCTTTTCTCTTGTCGCTTTCAGAATTCTCTCTTTGTCTTTGACATTTGGTAGTCTGATTATTAAGTGTCTTGGCATAGGTCTGTTTGGATCTATTCCGTTTGGGGTACACTGCACGTCTTGGATCTGTAATTTTATGTCTTTCATAAGAAATGGGAAATTTTCAGTGATTATTTCCTCCATTATTGTTTCTGCTCTTTTTTTCCGTCTCTTCTCCTTCTGGGACACCCATGGCACATATATTCATTCACTTCATGTTGTCATTCAGTTCCCTGAGACCCTGCTCATAGTTTTACTTTCTTTTCCCTGTGTGTTCTTTTGTGTGTAGGATTTCAGATGACCTGTCCTCCAGTTCATGAATCCTTTCTTCTCCCTCTTCAAATCTGCTGTTGTATGTCTCCATTGTGTTTTTTATCTCTTGTATTGTGCCTTTCATTCCCATAAGTTCTGCCATTTGTTTTTTCAAACATCTGAGTTCTTCCTTATGTTCGCCCAATGTCTTCTTTATATCCTTCATCTTTTTTGCCATATCTTCCCCCAACTCATTGATTTGATTTTTTAATTAATTTAGCATATTTGTTAGAAGATCTTTAATTAGTTGTTTCAACTCCTGTATCTCATTTGAAGTGTAAGTTTGTTCCTTTCAGCTATGTCTTCGTTTTTCCTAATGTGATTCACAATTTTTTGTTGTCTAAGCATCACATTTTCCCAGACCAGATGGACCCTGGTCTCAGGAGGGTGTTGTCAGACTTTCCTGTGAGGCCTCTAGACTCTATGCTTTTCCTATCCTGTCCAGCAGGTGGTGCTCATCAGCCCACAGCTCCCACTGGTGTACAGATGTGTGGTCCCTTTAATTCTCAGCAGACCTTTATTGTCCAAGGGCCAATGGTGTCAGAAGCCAAGCTTAAGATTCTGCACACACACACCCCCACCCGAGGTCCTGGGTTCTGAATTATCTGAGGGAGGGCAGCCACTTGAGCTAGTCCCTTCCACTCTTTTCTTAGGGTAGATATACCTTTAGGGAGTTATCTCCTACAACTGAATTCCTCCTTTGTGTCTCTGACTCTCTTAACTACACCCTTGTCTGGGTCAGCACTGGCAATTGAAGAAGCCTAAGGCTTTCTCCAATGATCTACTTGGAATGGGAGAAAAAAAAAGGAAAAGGAGGGAAAACCCCTTGTCAGAGCCAGTCCCCAGCCCGCCAGTTTTGCTGTTCGACTGGTGTTGTTACTCGGTTCTATGTGCCCCTTTTCTTGGGACACAGCCATTTTCCAGTATTCTGAGTTCAGCTGTCTCCAAAAGCTTCTGTTTTTATTTATTTATTATGTTTTTTCCATCAGCCCCACCTCTTCTCTGCCAGGAGAGACTTCAGGGTTCTTTCTTGCTTACTCTGGGTTTATCTGTGCTGGTAACTTGTATTGAATAGTCGAAATTTGTTAATCAAAACCACAATTGGAGCTTGGTTGAGTTACTTTCCCTCTCTCCAGGTAGCCTGCTCCCTTTTTCCACACACAGGGAAGTGTTTCAACTCAGCCTGCAGTGCTGGTGGGGGAGGGGCACCAGCTCTGCAGTTTGGGGAGCTTTACTTACAGTTCTATGCTGTTATCTCAGCCATTCCATTCATTCCAGGATGGTATACCATGTGTCATGGATGTCTCCCAACAGTTGTTTCAGACTGTTTACTAGTTGTTCCTGGCTATTTACTAGTTGCTCTAGAGGACTAACTAAACTCCACACCTCTCTATGCCACCATCTTGCTCTGCCTCCCCAGTCCATGATCTTTTGCCCATTTTTTATTAAGTTGGTTGCTTTTGTCTTTCTGATTTGTCTGATTTTTATATAGTTTTGATGCTAATATTTTATAAATTATATGTGCTGCAATCATATTCTAGTGTTTAGCTTATCTTTTCATTCCCTTTTGAGTGTCTTTTGTTTAAAAAACTCATTTTTTGTGTCAAGTTAATTAATCTTTCCTTTTATGATCACTGCTTTCATGTCTTGCTTAGGAAATCTTTCCCTACATCAAGGTCAAAAGCATACCCCTTTTAAAATTTTCTACCAAAATATTTTAAAATTTGGTTTTTGACATTTAAGTTGTAATGAATCTGGAGTTAATTTTGTATATGGTGTGAGGTAGGAATGCAATTTCATTTTCCCCAGGTAAGTGGATGAAGAACCCCTGGGATTTGTTCCTTCATCATTCAGCTCTTTCCACCCATTCTTCATTCTGTGTTCAAATGGGTCTGCTGTGCTCTTGCTCGTATGATTGTCAAGAGTCACAAGGACCCCATCCTTCATCCATTTGACTGTGCATTATGTCCTCGGCACACTATGGGTAGCAGTGACACATTGGTTACTCGGGCAATGGGCCTTTTAGCAGGGAAGAAACACGTTGTGTATGTGGAAAACAGTCAACTCTGCTGCTATGACAGAAATCTGTCCAGGATCCCTAGAGTCATAAAGAAAAGCAGGGTCAAAACATGTGTCTGGGAGGACAGATGTTCCAGGGGAAGAGTAGTCTGGTGGCTAAGGGCTTGGACTCTGGGGATCAATTGGGATTCCGGCACTTCTGAACTACACCCATTACTGGTTGGGGGACCTTGGACACATCACTTGTTCCTGGGCCTCAGAATTCTTATCTGTGAAAGTGGGAAGATGGTCATTAAACTATAAATCACAATAAGGAGAACATCCTTCGGGAGACCCTGAAGGACGTAGGAGCCAAATCCAGGTTAAAAAAGAATAGCATTCCTGCAAAAGATCCTGCCAAGATCCTGAAACAAGCAAGAAACGGGCAAATGTGGCTACAGCAGGAGTGTAACAGGCAGTGAGATGGAGGGGGATGCAGAGGTTTATGCACAGGTCTCTGTAGACCATTGTGAGAAATTTGGATTTAATCTTAACTGCTCTGGAAGGGAGCAGTTTTATTAGGGCAATTAAATGATCTGTTTTTTTTTTTCTTCAAATCTCCCTCTCACTTGTGTGTGGAGAATGTATTGAAGAGAGCCAAGAAGTGATTTGGGAGATAGGCAAAAGCCAGTGAAGTCCAGGAGAGTGTTTATGGTGGACTGGCCCTGGATAACAGTGCTGGAAGTAGTGGGAAGAGCATGACTGGGGACATGATAGGAGACAGAGGCAACAGTTCATATGGATGGTTGGGATGATGGGGTGAAACCCAGGTAAAGACTTTTCCCATTTCTGTCTTCTAAATACAGCCCTTTGCTTCCATGGGACTGCATGGGGTGACCTGTTCTCATGTTTATATTTCTCACTCACTGCACAAAATATATGTTGAATGCCTGAGTGAAGCCTAAGGCTCTCATTTCTCAGAGAAAAGGAAGGATTCCTCCCTGACCCCTGATGGTTACATAGACAATTGAATTTTCCATGGCCTTGTTTCTCCGTCACAGAAGGGGTCTTGGCCCTGTCCAGATTTAAACTGGAATGGGAAGCAGGCCATGTAGGGTGGTGGTTAGAACTGCTCTGTAGGTGCCAGTCCTGGCTGTGCTACTTACCAGCCTTTACTGGGCAAGTCAGGGGCCTGGGTTTCGTCCTCTGTAAACTAGGCAAGGAAGCCTGTTTCCTTAACTGTGGAACAGGAGAGTGTTGGAAGACCCACCTCACTGGGCTGCTGTGATTAAAGGACATAGTGTCTACACAGTGCACAGATGTGTGGATGTGCCTGATTAATGTCAGTTATTTTTATGATTATGATCACAGTGTTACTCTTTTTACTGTCCTTTCCCCACCCCAATCCCTGCCTTCCTCACGAAGGGATGCTGCTGACCTAGGGATTTTCTGAGTAACAATGTAATATATGTCCCTGATGACATTTTAGCCAATTTTAGGCCTTAAGTGCCTTGGTCATGGCCCTGGCACTTTCAGCATAAGATCTTGCTTGCCACCAGCCAAACCCAGGACATGCCTGCCCACCTCTGGGTTCCATTTCCACTAGTGGGGTGGGTGCCATGGAATGTTAGTTATGCTTTGAATGGAAATATTAAATCTTTTGTGAAAGCTGTTTGTGGGCCAGTAAACATCACTGACTGCTAATTTGAACATTTCTTCCATACTCATTTGATGTAATAGTTGATGTATTTGGGTTTAAATTTATCCTCTTATTTTGTGGGTGTCTTTGCCTCAATTATTTACATGTTACTTTTTTAAAAGTTTCTCCTGAATACTTCATTTACAATCCAAATTTTCTTCTAGTTTGTTAAGTATAAACTCTGATTCTTAGTGTTGGTTAAGCTAAAAATTATGAATATTTATTTAGCATATTGGAGCAAAGGTTTTGAATACCTTTACTCTCCTCCTGGGCAATATAAATTTGTCCCACCTCAATATATATGTTATTGATGCTATGTATGGTAATTCCATCATTCTAACTCCATAATGGAATATTATTCATGTTTTGTACAGATAATGAGCAGTCTTATTAATCTACAGATGGACCTCTCTCTTGGATCCTCATCCTTTCTATCATCGCAGATCATTCTCCTGGGATCATTTTCCATTGCTCTTAAATAAAAAGAATTTTGTTTTATGCAGGTTAATTTTCCATTACATTTCTCATTTTGTCCTAACATAGTTTTATTTCATTTTCTTTCTTCAAGAAACTTTTCCTGGGTATAGAGATCTAGGTTAGCAGTTATTTCTTCAGCAGTTTGAATAGGTCCTTCCACTATGTCTCTGATCCACTTTGGGAGTGAGTGACAACAAATAGCTTACCATTTTGCTTATAGGTTCTTGGTCTTAGGTTAGGTTAGGAACAGAAATCCTAACAGTGAGATGGAGGCAGTGACTGGATAGGATTTGGGGTTTTCACATAGAAGAGAGAGTGACAATCTTGAATGTGTAGGAGAAATAATAAATAATAGGAATAACAAAATGGGTATCTGGTGACCAAATTGATGGATTGTGCTAGAAACTAAGTGCTCAGCAATCCCTTTTCCTCTTCCTGGACACCCAGCTTTACTTGGACTATGTATGTGCATTTTAGGCAATGGAAAATGAGCAGAAATGATTGTGAAATTGTGCCTTCATTATGTTTTTTCATTTGTGCCTTTTCCTGTGTTCGCCTCATTGACCTACAGTGGTTGTTTTCACACCTCCCCAGAATTTGGTGTATGCTTGGAGGCTGCAGGTTCAGGTTAATCAGGCTGATTAAGTCTTGATGAGAACAATACCTGGTGACTCTGAATCCCTGGACCTCAGGCTGGGCTACTCATGGTCAAACATTTGTACCTGAGTGTGGCTGCTCTGAGAGCCAAAGGGAAGCAAGAGGGAGGTGAAGCTCTGGTTCCTGAGAATCAGAGATGAATAGTGGCTTTTCAACTTATGTCACAAACTTGAAATCATGTCAACTCCACTCTCCACTTTGGCCTGAAGGCAGTTATACCTGTTGTTCTTAAGTGTAAGAATCCATCCTTTGGGCAATAGACCTACCTTCCTACAGTTCTTGAAACCCTCCTGCATGATCTGTTTTTAAAACAAAATAAAGGAACCAAATGGTACAAAGCTGTGCTTTCATGAAAACATTTTAATGATTACCTGAAGCTACTTGCCATGTCAGAGAGTGACTATATTTTGTATTTTGACAAATATCCCCAATGACACTGCAAAGGAGCTTCTCGGACCTGCCCTCCCAGAGCAATGCATGTAAGTCTTGTGATAATAAAAATAGCTCTTGATAATAAAAATGGCTCTTATGTAGGCAGTAGTAACCATGTGCCAGGGCTGTGGAAAGCACTTTTTATGTTACCTCCCTTGAGGTGTGTGGTGTTATTTTTCTCATTTTATTCACCAGATTTTAATGAGAATATCCTCTCTCAAACTGGAGCCAGCTTCAAAATTTCCTGAAGGGCCCAACGCCCAGTTTTTGAGTCACCAGGTTTGGGTGGGGCCAGGGAACTTGCATTCAAAAAAAAAAAAAAAAAAAAAAAGTCCAGGAGATCCTAAGGTGAAGAGTTTGGGAACCACTGAATTAGAGCAACAGTTTTACTGCGCAAAGATCGCTAATGTGTGGCATTTTCTTCATTTTTCAACTTGAATCTAGATCCCTGAGGATCTGAGAGGTAAGCTAGCTTAGGGCTGCGCAGGCAAGAAGATCAAGGACCAGCTCCTCCACCAGCGACCTCTGAGGGCCAGGCGCCACCGAAATCTGGCCCTTTAAGAAGAACGGGTAGGGAAGGACAGCGCGGGGCATAGGACCCTCCCCCACGCCTTTGTACTAGTGGTGATGCCCCTAAAACAGGTGCCCCCAGGGCTCGTGGGAGCCTCTGTACCCGCCCTGGATCCCCGCGGCCCTACATTGGCCGAAACAGCCTCAGTCAGCTAGAAGTCACCCTCGCCAAGGGTAGGGCAAAGTGGGGAGTCGGTTGAGCCCGCGAGACTCACCCCGGGTCGCCCGCCTCTGGTGGCCCCACCCCGCGCACGTTTCATGCGATGAAGGCGCTGATGGATCCAGTGCAGCTGAGTGAAGGGGCTTCAGGCCTTTAACCGCTCAGCCCCCCACCCTCGTGATCTTAGCGTCACCATATGAAGAATAGTGCTGTCCTGGGACTCTTCCCCCTTCCCATCTCTGCTTTGAGTGTGGAGTCCTAGAGGGGAGTCACTCCTGTCTCAGGTTCCAAAATCCAGGCTAGGAATTATATAGAACTTGAATTTCTGGAATTCAATAGGATATGGTAAGGAAGGGTTTCCCAGGCCCAGGAACCAGCAAGTGCAAATGTTTGGAGGCAATCTCCCCTATGTCTGTGGCTACCAGAGAGCAGGTGGGCAGAAGTCAGCCCTGGAGTGAAAAACTGAGGTGCTAGTCCCCTATTCTGAGTGTTAAGGAAGGCATGGAACGTTTGGAGCAGAGGAAGGTGGGGATCTGACTCAGATCTCAGTTCTCTCAGACTGCAGCAATCCCACTGGGGTTTGGGGATGCGGGGATGACAGTGGAAGCAGAGAGACCAGGGAACTGGCTACTGCAGTAGTCCAGGTGAGTGGTGCTGGAGGCTGGACCAGAAGTGATTGGATTCTGGACCCATATTTTATGTCAGTCTGACTAGGTTTTCTCAGGTATGGGGTGAGAAAGTAGGGGAGGAGGCATGGCTGACCCAGGGTTTCTGGCTCAGGATCTGGAAGGATGGATGAACTGTCACCTGAGATGGTTATAGGAGGAATTTTCAGCGGAAATATCAGAAGTTAGATTTTGGCCATATTGAGTCTGATGTTCCAGAGACTCACCTATACACATGGTTTTGGAGTTGAAGTTTTAAGCATCCAGAATGTGGCACCCGGTGTGTGGATGTATTTGATGCTGTGGGTCACATTTAGGAGGGGCGGTCTTCTGGTCATGCTGGCAGTGCCAATAGGGGAAACAAAGGGGAGGATGGGGCCTGAGGACTGGGTATATTGCTTGGGTATATGGGTGGTGTCACCGGAGCTCCGTTCTCATCGAGGGAGATGTTACTGGAGCTCTGTTCCAGGCTCGCCATCTCGTCTCAAGAAAGAATTCAAGGATGAGACAAGAAGATATGAGCATGTAACAAAGTTTATTTAAAGGTAAGTACACACTTGAGGGTTGGGCTTGGGGATGCTCAAGAGAAAGACACATGCACATTGTTTGGCACATGGGTTTTTATTAGATCAAACGTTGAAATGTTGGTACCTTGTAATTGGTTAGTAAGTATTCAGATTAAGTATAGTAAGTAGGCCATTGTCTATACATTTTTGTGATTGGTTAATAAACATGTAAATTAAGGTTTGTAAGCTATTGCAATAGGCCGACTAAACATTCAAATTTAGGATTGTGAACGGGTTATTGTGATTGGTCCATGCTGTGTGGTTGAACAATGTATCCTGCTTTGTTCAGCCTCCTCCGGTTTCAGGAGCCCGACTGTTCTCTCCGGATGCCCCCACCCCCATCCCACATCGGGTTTGAAGGCACCTCAGAGTCTGTAAACATTTTTTCCTACATCTCAGCTGCCTCGGGTGGGAGTGGTGGGCAACACAATGACAGGAAAGAAAGAATGAGCGGTGTGTATGGGGAAGAGCAGGATCTAGCTGGTGGCCAGATTTTCCATCCACGGGGTAGACTTGAGATGGATGTTGAGTATAGCACAAATGGAGGTAAAATTACAGTGAGGCCTGGGCTGGTGCTTATTCACCCTTCTAAGAATTCGCCACTCTTTTGTGGTGACCCTTGGTGGGGCCTGAGGATTTTCAATCAGGCTGCCAGATTAACTCAGGGACAAAAGGGGTCAACTGGGAGAGTCTCTAGGTCCTAGGTGGATGCGAGTAGGAGGCCACCATCCTACAGTTTTTCTTATAAGTGTGACTGATAAATGTGCAACACAGAAGGGAAAGAGGGTTGAGGATAACAGATATCACTGTGTGGTTACGGATGACTAAGGTTGAAGCCAGGAAAAGGGTCAGTGTTGGTTGCTGCCCTTGTCAGTGGGAGCCGTTGAAGGTCCTGGGCAGAATGGAATCCTGGTTGCATTTGCCAAACACTCTGGTTACCTGTGCGGAGTAACTTGTAGAGAATCCATGGAGATGTCTACAATGGGGCCAAAGGGTGCATAGCAGTGACAATGGGGGTGCAACTGTGGGGTCTGGAGTTGTGAGGGGGGGTGTGGCTAAGGGGTGCTGTGTGTTTGGGGAGGGAGGATTAACTGTTGTTAGCATCAGGGCCCTGGTATTGGGGGATTAAGTGTGAAAACCGAGACCACGCTTGTTTATATTGGAGGCATGACCTTGGTGACACCAGGAAAATGGGCTGGCAGGAGATGGCATTGGGCCCTGCATGCCAGGCAGGAACTTGGTTGGCATCTATCTGCCCACCTCTCTTGTTGCTCTGGGCTGATTAATGGGGTGAGTTGCAAGTGAACACCAGTGGAACCAGTGCCTGGAATCTCCTCTGAATTAGAAGTTGGGAAGGAAGATGGGGCATGGGTAGATGTATGGGAAGATGGATTTAGGACCCTGAGGAAGGAAGCTGATCACAGACTGTCCCAATCATGTCAGAGTTGTGTGTCCTTTGAAGATGTGACCATTTAATTTGGGCTCAGAGATTCCTGTGAGCTGGATAACTTTGTGCTTGTCTTGCTGAGCTAGGACCTTCACATCTACCCCAGTGACCTACTCTGATTAATGCTTTCCCACTTTTCCCCAGAGGCAGCTCTGTCCTTCCCCTTGATGGAGGTTGGACATGGCTTCCTTTTCCCCTTTCCGGGCATATGTGCTGGGGTGAGGGGGAGGCCGAGCTGTGTGCACTGCCCCAAGCTGTGCACTCTGAGCAGCCCAACAGCTGCTGCCCTGAAGCCTTGCAGGTAAGGGTCCAGGAGTCAGGAGTCTTATGGTCAGCCCAGTGGATCCCCTAAGGTTTGGCCACTCCCTGCTCAGATGGGTGTGCAGTTCAATGGCAGTTTGTGACTCAGGTTCTGACCCCTTCCATAGCTGAAATTTCCTGGGACCTGGCTGTGTCAGAAACTTCAGGCACTGACATGGTCACTACTTGTCTGGGACCCCTGGATTGTTCCTGCAAAGACATCCCTTGTAGATTCTTTTTTAAAATATTTTTTCCTTTATTGTCTGTGGTGGGATGATTCACCTGGGCAAGTGCTGGTCACTTATCTGCCATTTCTTTCCTTTAGGAAAGAAATCTATCTATTGGAATGCTTGATAGTGTCCCACTTTTCTTCATTCTTTCTTCCTCATGTTCCTCTGATGAAATAATTTCAATTCTGATCGTCAAGTTCATTGATTCTTTCTTCTGCTAGTTCCAATTTGCTGTTGAACCCCTGCCCTCTAGGGAATTTTAAATTTCTGTTTCTGTGGACTGTGGCTGTATTTGGTTCTTTTACATAGTTTCCATTTCTCTATTGATAATCTCTTTGTTTCCATCTATCTTTTTCCTGATTTCCTTTGGTTCTTTGCCCATGTTCTCTTTCTATGATTTTGATAGGAATTTTATTAAAGATACAGATCACTTTGGTAAGAACTGACATTTTACTATATTGATTTTTCCAATCAATGAATGTGGTATATCTGTTCATTTATTTAGATCTTCTTTGATATCTTTCACTAGTATTTTTCAATTTTTAATGTACATAGCCAGTACATGTATTCTTATATGTTTTACATAAGTCCTTGGGGTGATAAATGGAGGCAGTACAATCTATCAAATACCTGTGTCAGCTGACCCCATATGTTTATCCTTACTCAGGCCTGTGTACCAACATAAGAGGCCTCAGTTGATGTGAATGCTCTGAGTCGGGGTATTTAGACTCAGTTCCCTGGGTTGTAGACATCACAGGAGGGAAACAACTGCAAGTCCCAGATCACCAGATGCCTCACAAGTGAGTGGGGCAGAAAGAAGGGGAACGTAGCCTCCAAGTCACTGAGAACTTGTCCTGAGTTGAGGTTCTGCCCCCTATGTAACAAGCACATGGTGCTTTCTTATCTTCATCAAAAAATATTTACTGGAAGATTATTTTCTGAATGTAAGAATAATTCATGTTTACTCCCAAAATCATTTCTGGTTATACTGTAATTTATTTAAACAGTGCCCTATTTATACTTTCCCCATGAAAGAGTGAAGTAATGAAATTCCTGATAAAAGTCTGTTTGTGCACATATGGAAATTTTTTCTTTGGCCCAGATAAGTAAATACTGAATTGCAGTGTTATGAAGTATGTGTGTTTAAAAGTTCAAACTGCCCAGCTGTAGTTCAGAGCAGACCAGCATGAGCTTACAGGCTTGTGTTACCAAATCTTCCTAGTCTATAGTTGATTTTCTTAAAATCCAGTTTACAGTTACAGTTTACATAAAATAAAATCACACAGTTTTCAGTGTACAATTCAATGAGTTTGACAAATATATGCAATCATGTAATAACTGCTGAAATCAAGAACATTTCCGTCACTCTAACAAGTTCGCTCATATCCCTTTGCAATCAATCTCGCTGTACCCCCAGTCTCTGGCTGGGGGACAGATTTCTGTTACTTATAGTGTGCATTTTCTAGAATTCATATGAAAGAAGTCTTATTGGTCATCATTTGTCTATGGATTCTTTCACTTAGAGTGCTTTTAAGATTCACTTTTATAATATTTTGTATATTAGTTGTGCATTTCTTTTTATTGCTGAGTAGTCTGTGTGGACGTAGCACAATGTGTTCAGACACTTACTTCTTAATAAACATTTGGGCTGTTTCCGGTTTGGAGCTATTTTGAATAAAGTATCCATAAACATTCATGAATAATTCTTTCTGTAAAGATATATTTTCATTTCTCTTGGGGAAAAACTTAGGGGTGAGGTTGTAGTCGGTACTTAAAGATTTGAATATATTTGGTTTGTTTTCCATAGGTTTATATGTTGTAATTGTCTCGCTGGGTGCAATTGTTTAGAGGTATGTTGATTGTTTTACTCTTAAAGAGATGCTGATTGTAGAAAAATTCATAATTTAGTAAATTCAGCATTAAATAAAAATAACAAGTCTCCATCTGCACACATGAAAGTCCTTTGAACATAAAAGGATCTTTCCTCAGGATCGATTGCTTGCTCCAGCACTGGATTGCACTGCTGGGTCACAGGGACAGGCGGTTTGACCTCTTTGAGCCCCATGTCTTCATCCATTAAATAAAGACATCAGTAAACACTTATATGACACTTACTAAGTACCAGACATGCCTCTTTTTTTTTTTTTTTTTTAAACTTTCTTACAAATCCTTTGGGGAGCCTTTAAGCTGACAGTAATGTCTTAGCTGGCGTAATAATCCCAGGAGGCCCCTGGCAGGAGAGAACTTGAGAATATGGAAAGGACCAGGTCCTGAGGGCAATGGACAGCTACAAACTGAGAGCCCCAGCTTTATTTTAGGAAGGTCCCTCTGACTGCTACATTAAGAACTGGTAACCATGATTCTGTAAACATGGCAGCATGCAGTGAAAGGGATTGGACTTGGCAGTAAACAATTCCAATTAGTGTTCTGTCAGTCTCCAGATTCACTTACTGCAAATGTAGGTGGAAGGGATACATTAAAATTATTCCTAACTGAAAATGATGCAGCCTTGAAAAGGCTTCCCTTAATTAAACGGCAAAAGCTGACTACAGTAGTCACCTGATCTAAGAGATTACTATGAGGACTCAGAGGTCCCAAAAAACAGAAAATTGAGAGAAGCCTCAATGGGCATCTACTGGGATGTTACTTTCATAGTCCCTGTCACAATTGTCTATTTGCATTTCTGTTTTGTGTGACTTTTTTATGAATGCCTGTCTCCTTCAGTAGGAACTTACTGAGCCTTTGTTCCCTACTGGACTAGCACAGTGCCCAGAACATACTAAATGCTAAACAGCATTGTTTGAATAAATGAATATTTTTAAATAGAATTCATTCTTCTTTTTAATCCCTGAATTTCAGTTTTTACAAATACTTTAAGAACAATTCAGGTAACTAATATTTTGTGGGAGAATAGTTCTTGTACAATTCTGACATGCTTCATTTTTCTGCAAATAATTCTATTGGCTAGGTTAACAAACACTGTCACAGAATGAAAGTGTTTTGTTTTGTTTGTTTAAGCCATAGATCAATGCATTTATATTTACAAAAAGACATAAACAAACATGCATTTCTCCTTTATTAGGAAATCTTAAATAGATGTTTAAACATTAAGGCAGTGATCATTCTAAATCATAATGAAATTCTAAGTTAAGGCTTTGCCCATATTCATAGGCAACTGTGATCAAAGCAAACTCTTGTCTACCAACTTCAGTTCATCTGTCAAGGATATATGTTATTTACCCATTACCAACACTTGCTCTGTATCTGAGGTATGGAATATGAATTAGTAGTAATACCATCAATTTACTTTAAGGAATTTAGTCCCCTTGCTATGTTTTCTTTTGAGGATTTAGCCTTCAGCAGCACAAGTGTGTGCAAAAGAAGAGACAAAGCATTTCTCTGTAAACTTAGAACAAAAACTGCACTCATTCTTACTTTTCTGAAAGTTGGCCAACAATTGAGCAGGATCTTCTAAATACAGAAAACCCTGAAAGCATACTTGACCATGCTCCCGTTTAGAAGAAACATAAAAAATGTTCTGATGATTGAAACAATAGATCTTCACATTCTTTATTCTTTTTGAAGAAGAATGTTTGGAATAACTTTCTTAAAAAAATTAAGCAAAATGCATACCACTGTATTTTATGTGGTTCTATTCTGTAATTGCCACACTCAACACACAAATAATACCATGGCTAGACTGATGTCTTTCAGAAATCATTCAAGGAAAAGAGATGAGTGATGAATGAAGAAAGGTGGGTCACTTTAAAATAATTGTAGATTGCATCCTTGCCCTAGTAAGCTTAGTAGAAGTGCCACACATTGAAGTTTAGGGAGAAGTGTGCTTTTTTCTTCCCACTTTTTTTTAAACATACAGCGTGATAAAGCTCAGATCCAGCCTATGGGTGCACTTTAGGAAGCAGCTCCGGGGCACCACTCTAAAGTACTACTATGGACAGCAGGATTTTAGTAGGGCATACCCCAATGTTTCCATACTGTGAATGACTTACTGTTATTTCAATTGGGAGGATCACTATGCATAAGCCCTCCCTATTACTCCTTTACACAATGATTTTACAGCCATGAGCCTCTTGTGAATACAATGCTGTACACTTGCATTGGTATCAATAATAGCTCTTATAGAGGAGTTGACTGCATGAAAACTATTTCAAAAGTTAGAGACAACCACAGTTTTCCTTTATATCTTCTACTCAGAATAATGAGATGGCAAAGCAGGTGAAAATGTAGGCAGCATAAATCTCAAACAATGTAAGCATTACAGTTAAATGCACTTTACAGGTTATTATTGGGAAACAGGAATTTCTAACAAGCACTGTTAAAAATATATTTTAGGTGCAATTTTTTAAAATTCAGTTTTATTGAGATACATTCACATAGCATACAATTAACCGTGGTGCACAATCAACTGTTCACAGTACCATCACATAGCTGTGCATACATCACCCCAATCTATTTTTTTGAACATTTTCCTTATACCGGAGAAAGTAAAAACAAGAATAAAAAATAAAAGTAAAAAAGAACCCCAAATCATACTCCCCTCCCACACTATTTTTCATTTAATTTTTGTCCCCATCTTTCCACTCATCCATCCATACACTGGACAAAGAGAGTGTGGTCCACAAGGTTTTCACAATCACAGTCACCCCTTGCAAGCTACATTGTTATACATTGTCTGCAAGAGCCAAGGCACCTGTGCCGCAGTTTGATAGTCTCAGGTATTTACCTCTAGCTATTCCAGTACACCAAACCTAAATAGGGTTATCTATATAGTGCGTAAGAGTGCCCAGCTGAGTGACCTCTTCACTCCATTTGGAATCTCTCAGCCACTGAAACTTTATTTTATTTCATTTCACATCCCCAGTTTTGGTCAAGAAGATGTTCTCAATCCCATGATGTTGGGACCAGATTCATCCTCTGGAGTCATATCCTGCATTGCCAGGAAGCTTTCCACCCCTGGGAGTCAAGTCCCACGTAGGGGGGAGGGCAGTGAGTTCACCTGCCAAGTTGGGTTAGCTGGAGAGAGAGGGCCACATCTGAGCAACAAAGAGGCACTCAGGGGGAGACTCTTAGGCACAATCATAAGCAGGTTCAGCCTCTCCTTTGCAGTAATGAGTTCCATAAGGGCAAGTCCCAAGATAGAGGGCTCAGTATACCAAACCGCCAGTCCTCAATTTTTGTGAGAACATCAGCAACAATCCAGATGAAGTCCAACACCTCTGCATTTTCTCCCAGCACCTCCGGGGTCCCTGCAAATATATTTTTATTCTCTGCCAAAATTACTTTGGGTTGTGTTGCTATTTCACACTAACCTGTACAGACCTACCAGGTCTTACGAAGTTCCTTGTAATTATGGTATTTGAACAAACTGTACGAGTTAAATTGTTTAGTAAATATAGATCCTGCACCAAATAAACATCTCTTCCTTTGGTCTTACATGGAAGTTGAAGTTTTAAAAACACAGTCAGTATCATCCTTTACCTTTGGCCCAATTTGCCCTAGTCCTAACTAGATCTGTTTCGTTCATATCTTCAATTGAAGTCTGGACTGTTTTTCAGCTTTTTTAACAGTTGCTGTATGCACTGATACAGACATTCATATCTGCCGAGCTCTAGCTCTGAGTTTCAGGTGTCACACAGATACCCAAAGTTCCAGGGATCGATCAGGTTATACATAAGGGGATCAGCATATGAGAATCTAGAGGTAGCCATTATAGTTAAGAAATAGATGTAATTGCTGTAAGAGCTTACAATCTTGGGACCATTACAATAAGCATTCCCCTAAAAATCTGTGCTGTAAGATTCAATTATGAGTTTACACATTGTAGTTAGTCCATATTGATGAGGCATTATAGTGTTTGCCC
The DNA here is from genome assembly GCF_015220235.1 of Choloepus didactylus. Classification (NCBI taxonomy): domain Eukaryota; kingdom Metazoa; phylum Chordata; class Mammalia; order Pilosa; family Megalonychidae; genus Choloepus; species Choloepus didactylus. Next base: position 20,247,492 of record NC_051333.1, read on the forward strand.
TTATTTCTGGCGTACTTCACTCCAATGCTGTCTGCAGAATCCATTCACCTCATTGTGTTGTGTATCTCAGAGCTTCACTCCTCCTTGCAGTTGTTCAATATTCTATTGTATGCATGCACCACAGTTCACCATTCTGTTCTTCAGTCGATGTACCCTTAGACCACCTCCACCCAATGCAAATCATGCATCCTGCCTCCATAAACATCATTGTGCAAATGTGCATTCATGTCCCTGCTCTCATATCTTCCAAGCATATGCCCCCTAATGAAGTTGCAGGATCATATGGCACCCACGTACTCAGCTTCTTGTGGAGCCACCACCACGCTGTCTTTAGGTGCAATTTAAACTGACTATGTAACACTCCAACAGAAAACGTTTAAAGATTTGAAAAGTTTGTACCCCTAGTACCTGGGTAAGCTTGGCTTCAGCTAGATGGCTAATATTGTTTTTAAAGGGTGGAATACATTATTTTTTAGAATGAAAGACTGGTTTTGAAGGGACAATGGTAGGCAATGCAAAAATAATCATTTTTAGATCAGGGTCATACACTTTATAAGACACTCCCATTTATATGCAAATTTCATGTTTACAAGTACGAAAGGCAAAGAACCTCAAAGAATCTAAGTAACTGCATAAACAACTACATTCAATAGTTAATACTGTGTTTCTGTTCCCTATTTTCTAAATCCAGAAGAAAACTGTAAATGCCATCCCACATGAGGACTTCTCTTTTAGAAGTTGGAGACTGTGTGTAGTTCTGCACATGTCTGGGTTTCCACAGAACTGAACTGAGACTCCATTGTTTTCCAGGCCAAATCGGCTAGAAGAAAGTCATCCATGGCTGCTTGTGTTTCTTTGCTGGTGAGAAACAAAACTCCCCAGGGTTTCAAAACCAGAATTCATGGTCTGTGTTTCAGTACTGTTCAACTGAACTTTGCTTTCAAGAGCAGGTAGGTTTTTAGTGGAAATCCCTTCTGTTTGGGTTTCTGTGTCAGAGGACTCAGTGCTCATGGAAGAGCTGGAGTGTTTCAGAATACTGCCCAGAGGCAGATGAGGGCTGCTGTCTAAAAAGAAGTTTAAGTCTCTCTGTGTCTGCGTATCAAACATTTCAAGGCCTAAGAAGTTAGCATTTCCCCTACAACTATAGAACTGAGCAGAGGTTCTGCAGGTAAAAAGTCAGTTTGGGTCTCCATGTCCAGGGATTTCAAGACTAGTTCAAGTGTTCATATTGCTGAGTTCACTCTCTTCATTTGAGTTTGGATATTTGAGGCCAAAAAGAACTCTTCAATATCAAAATCTATTCTGGGATTGGGATCTAAGATGGCAGCATAGAGAGAAGTGGAAGCTAGTTAGTCCCCCTGGAACAACTAATAAACAACCAGGAACAACTAGTAAATAATCCGGAATAACTGCAGGAAGACAAACGTGGCCATCCACTCATCATACACCAACCTGAATTGGGAGGAATGCCCAAGATCACAGCATAAAATCTGTAAGTAAAAACTGCAGATCCAAGCTGGGAGTCCCCTCCCCCCACAACCTGAGCTGCAAAGCCTTGTGGTCCTAGAGAGAAGCTCTCTCCCAGCAAGCAAATATAGCTCAGCTAAGCTCCAACTGGGGTTTTAATTAACAAGCTTGGATTGCTTGCTAGGAGCTACAAATTGCCAACAAGCAGACGGAGGCTTTGGTTGACTACTGACCTTGGAGAGCCAGAGGGTGGCCATGGACTGGCCCTGAAGGGGACTTTGTGTCCTTGTTTTGACTCAGTGGAGAAGCCTCAGCCATTTTCAGTTCCCAGCGCTCTGACACAGACAACGGTAGAGATTGCACAGGCAGAGTCTATTCAAATGCTAATGACTTCCCCCTTGGGGGTTTATCTCCCTAAGAGGAAAGGAGTGGGGCCCAGCTCTACTACCCGCCTTCCATTCAAAACCAGACCCCAGAGCCTGGGGGAAAACAGCCACAGGCCACACCTCCTTACACCAGTCTGGAGTTACAGGCTGACAGGCACCACCTGCTTGGCAGAAAAGCACAGTGACCTGAGGCATCACAGGGTATACCAGTTTTCTAAGACACACCCTCAGGGAAACTGGACACTGACTATTTCTTCCTTCTGGGACCTGAGCCCATTCTGGTCTGGGAAAACCTGAGTTGGGTCACCAAGGAAACCATGCCTAGACAACAGAAAACTACAACCTACCCTAAGAAAAACGAAGTTATGACCTAGTCAAAGAAACAAACTTACACTTCAACTGAGATACAGGAATTTAAACAACTAATAATAAGTCAATTCAAAAAGTTTAGGGAAGATATGGCAAAAGAGATGAACCATATAATGAAAAAACTGGGCATATATGAGGTAGAAGTTGAAAGTTAGAAAAACCAACTGGCAGAATCTATGGAAATGAAAGCCACAACACAAGATGAAAGACACAATGGAAACACAACAGCAGATTTCAAGAGGCAGAAGAAAACACTCAGGAACTGGAGAACAAGGCACCTGAAAGCCTACACGCAAAAGAACAAATAGAGAAAAGACTGGAAAAATATGAGCAACATCTCCGGGAACTTAAGGACAAAACAAAAAGCAAGAATGTATGTGTCATTGGTGTCCCAGAAGGAGAAGAGAAGGCAAAAGGGGCAGAAGGAATAATACAGGAAATAATCAATGAACATTTCCCATCTCTTATGAAAGACATAAAATTACAGATCCAAGAAGTGCAGCATACCCCAAACAGAATAGGTCTGAGTAGGCCTATGCCAAGACACTTAATAATCAGATTATCAAACATCAAAGTTAAAGAGAGAGAAAGCAGCAAGAGAAAAGCGATCCATCACATACAAAGGAAGCTTGATAAGACTGTGTGGATTTCTCAGTAGAAACCATGGAGGTAAGAAGGAAGTGGGGTGATATAGTTAAGATACTGAAAGAGAAAAACCACCAACCAAGAATCCTATATCCAGCAAAACTGTCCCGTAAATATGAACGAGAGCTTAAAATATTCTCTGACAAACAGACAATGACAGTTTTTGAACAAGATACCTGCTGTACAGGAAATCCTAAAGGAAGCACTGCAGACAGAAAGGAAAAGACAGGAGTGAGAGGTTTGGAAAACTTTTGGGAGATAGTAGCACAGCAATGTAAGTACACTGAACAAAGATGACTGTGAGTATGGTTGAAAGAGGAAGGTTAGGACCATGTGGGACACCAGAACAAAAGATGAAGGATAAAGACTGGGACTGTGTAACTCAGGGAAACCTAGCGTGCTCCACAATTGTAGTAAAAGGTACATATATGTTTTTGCATGAGGTAGAACAAATGAATGTCAACATTTCAAGGTGGTAAAAATTGGGTGTGATTGGGGGGAAACTATAATCAATGCAAACTAGAGATTATAATGTACAGAAACATTGTATTATGCTTCCTTTAATATAACAAAGGCAGTATACCAAAGCTAAATGCATTTAGGGGTGGGGTGGGGAATAGGGGAAGGGTATGGGACTCCTGGCATTGGTGATGTTGTCTGACTCTATTCTACTTTAGTTTAATGCTATCTTTCCTTTTGTTGCTTTCTAGCTGTCAAGTTTTTTTTTCTCTCTCTCTCTTTTCTTTTTCTTTTGTGTCTCTGTCTTCTTTGACTCTTCCTCCTTCTTTGTGGAAGAAATGGAGATGTCCTTATATAGATAGTGGTGATGGTGCTGAATCTATAAATATATGACTATTCAGGGAACCAATGATTGTTTACTTAGGATGGAATGTATGGTGTGTGAACAAAATTGTCTTAAAAAAATGAGTTGATGAAGGAAACTTGAGGGCACTATAGTGAGTGAAATAAGACAGACACATAAAGGCAAATATTGCAGCGTCTCACTGATATGAACTAATTATAATATGTAAACTCATAGACGTGAAATATAAGTTACCAGGATAGAGAATGAGGCTAAAGAATGGGGAGCGGTTGCTTATTATGAGCAGAATGTTCAACTAGGGTGAACTTAAACATTTGGAAATGGACAGGGGTGATAGTAGCATGTCGTGAGAATAACTAACAGTGCAGAAAGGTGTGTGAAGGTGGTGGAAAGGGTAAGCTCAGAGTCACGTTTGTCACCAGAAGGACGGTTGGAGGTTAAAAGATGGGAATGTATAAAACAGTGAATCTTGTGGTAGACAATGTCTGTGATTAACTATACAAATATTAGAAATCTCTGTCATGAAGTAGAACAAATGTATGACACTATAACTAGAAGTTAATAATAGAGAGGCATATAGGAAAAAACATATGCCTATTGCAAACTAGGTACTACAGTTAGTAGTATTTTAACATTCTTTCATCAACAGTAACAAATGTACTATACCAAAACTATGAATCAATAGTGGAGGGGCATACCTCCATTGGTTATGGGTCTGGGAGGATTTGAGTTTCCTTTCTTGTCTTTATTTCTTTTCTGGAGTGATGAAAATGTTCTAAAAATTCAAAAACAAATTAATTGTGTTGATGGATGCACAGTTGTATGATGGTGCCATGGGCAATTGATTGTACACTTTGGATCTTTGGATAGTTTTATGGTATGTGAACAATCTCAACAAATAAATATATATATATATATTCTGGGATTCTGGGTTGCGCCAGAGGGGAGCTGTGTGTTGGGTCCAGTGTTCGTGTCAGTCAAAAAAGGCTATGATTATCCAATGTCTGAGACCAGCAAGAGTGAGTCAGGTCGAAAATGAAGGAGAGCTTCTAGAGAAGAAAGAACCTTCTTATTCTTTCTTTCATGATACCCTTCTCCTCCTCACCAAAAGGTGTCAGATGTGACTAAGAGGGTGTGGTATGGGCTTAAGCGCAGGATCCTGCAGAGTGTCCATATATCCATTCAACAAACACTTCCTGAGCCCTGTGGTGTTCCAGGCCCTTTGCTGTTGGCTGGGGAAGACCACTGTCAGTGGATGTGACAGTTATGGTTCCTGCCATCAAGATGTCTCAAATCCAGTGGGGAAGCAGAAATTCAATACATAAATATTAGTTTAAAAAACAGGATAATTCTAGGGAATGGTTAGAACACTGAATGAAACAAAACAGAAATACAACAGTTACATACACTACTTTAGATCTGTAGCCAGGGAAAACCTGAGAAGATGCCACACTGAGGCAGAAGGTCTGCACTGCAAAGCACCTGGGCAGGAATGAGCTTGGCTCGTGTGAGGAGCATCGATGAGAGCCCTGTGGTTCAAGTGCAGTGTGGGTGGCAGAGAAGCAAGGGATGAGGTCAGGAACCAGGTCATGTAGGACCCTATAAACTGGCTTGAGGAGTTTGGATGTTATTCTGAGCATGATGGGAAGCTGCAGGATGAGTTCATTGCTCAGACCAAGGCCTAGAAGGAGGCTGATGTCTGTGAGCAGGTGCTAAGTTTTCAAGACCTTCCGAGGTCATGGAATGGCAATTCAGAAAAAGGAGGCAGTGTGGACAGCATAATCAGCATTTATATAGATGTTGTTTAAGTGTCAAGAGCCTAGATGTGACTTTGACCCTGCCAATGGGGCTAGTGGAAAAGTCTGTACTGAGCTTCAAGGGGCTCTGCTCTGGGGCCCTGCTTCCTTGGCAGAAGAGCAAGTGGCTGCTACTGTGGATGCCACTGTGGGTAGCAGGCTGTGTGTCAGAACATTCTCACTTTGGGGCAGTGATTTACTGATAAATATTTAACAACAGGCTTTCTGGTACAAAAAGAACCGATTGGTAATATTTGCTGATTTCCTGGTTTTAAATATTCTCTCTTGACTGATTCTAAGCTACCAACACGATGTCACTGAACAATGAACACAGAGTTGGGAACAGATTGCAGTAGCACATCGTTATACAGTATTTCTACCATAAAGATAAAATAGACATAAATAATCTCAAGAATATAGATAATGGTAAAATCAGGAAGTGATGGATTTTGTGTATTTATTATCTTTGTTTTTAATATTTATGTAATTGTAAGTTTATATAGTTTAATTTATAATAATGGCTATATTTAACAACTGGCTCCCAAATTTCTGAACATGTAGCAGTCAGCTCTCACACTGCTTCCAGGTAACATAAAGCCCACTTAAATTAACTTCAACAAAAAAAGAAAACCACGTATTGGTTCTTGGAGCCAAAGTCCAAGGAAATTTACACTGTTGGACGAGAGATTCCTCCATAGATCTTTCCTTGATAACCCCATCTCTATTCCTGGATTCTATTGAGATGTTTGAAGGAATCCATGAGTCACATGCCTAATCTCTTCAGCACTAGCAAAAGGTTGTCCAGGCATATCCTTGGCTTTCTCTTCAGTACACGCTTTTTTAACAATGAATTTCCTAATTTTAGCATCTTGTGCAATTTGGAAATTTCCCAAATTATAAAGTCCTAGGTCCTTTTTGCTTAACAGTTCTCTCAAATTTTCCCTTTTTCTCTTACACTTTACTATAAGCAGCAGAAAGTAAAGCAAGTGCAGTTTTACCCCTTTGTTTGGAAATTTCCTCAGCTAAATACCCAAGTTCATTGCTTACCTGTTCTGCTTTCTACACAACTCTCTGCACAATTAAACTAGGCTTTTTACCACTATATAACGGGGACCACCTTTCCTCCAGTTTCCAATAACATGTTCCTCGTGACAATTAGTGGTCTAAAGTTATTAAAGGAATAATAAATCCTATAGTTTGTTCCTTGGAAAGACAGCCTTCATAATTTTATATAAACAGAAATTGGAAAAGCAAAAATAGACAAAATAGGAATGAAAGAAACAACCCATAACTGAATGTACAGCAACATTTAAAGCATACACTCGAGAGCACTCAGTACCATGATGTGGCAGGGCATTTGAAACTCCAGTGGAGATGGTGCTTTCATCCGAACTCAAACTAGCAAGAGAATCTGAAGAAGAAGTAAAAAGCTGGAATAAATCCATTATCAAAATAATGATCAGACAAGGATAATTAAGTACCACGGTCCCAGATCCAAGGATTTAGAGCTGAGTTTACAAACCAATGATGACTGGAAGTTCCAATTCTGTTTACAGCATTCTAACTTTCTAGATGACCCTGTATTACCAAATTTATAAGACAAAAGTATTCTTTTTTGTTTGTTTGTTTTTTTCCATTTTTATTGAGATTGTTCAGATACCATACAATTATCCAAAGATCCAAAGTGTACGATCACTTGCCCCTGGGTACCCTCATACAGCTGTGCATCCATCACACTTAATTTTTGTTAAATTTTTAGAAACTTTTCATTACTCCAGACAAGAAATAAAGTGAAAGATGAAAAAAGAAAAAAAGAAAAGGAAACTCGAATCCTCCCCTATCCCTAACCAACCCCCCTCAATTGTTGACTCGTAGTATTGGTATAGTACGTTTGTTACTGTTTATGAAAAAATGTTGAAATACTACTAACTGTAGTATATAGTTTGTAATAGGTATATAGTTCTTCCCTATATGCCCCTCTATTATTAACTTCTAATTGTATTGTCATACATTTGTTCTGGTTCATGGAAGTGATTTCTAGTATTTGTACAGTTGATCATGGACATTGCCCACCATAGGATTCAGTTTTATACATTCCCATCTTTTGACCTCCAACTTTCCTTCTGGTGACATATATGACTCTGAGTTTCCCCTTTCCACCTCATTCACACACCATTCGGCGCTGTTAGTTATTCTCACATCTTGCTACCAACACCCCTGTTCATTTCCAAACATTTAAGTTCATCCTAATTGAACATTCTGCTCATACTAAGCAACCACTCCCCATTCTTAAGCCTCGTCCTATATCTTGGTACCTTATATTTCATGTCTATGAGTTTACGTATTATAATTAGTTCCTATCAGTGAGACCCTGCAATAATTGTCCTTATGTGTCTGGCTTATTTCACTCAGTATATTGCCCTCGAGGTTTTGTCATTAACCCATTTTTTTTAATATGGTTTTGTTCACTCACCATACATTCCATCCCAAGTAAATAATCGATGGTTCTCTGCATGGTCATACATTTATGTGTTCACCACCTTCACTGCTATCTATATAAGGGCATCTGCATTTCTTCCACAAGGCAGGAGGGAGAGTCAAAGAAGGTAGAGAGGCAAAAGAAAGAGGAAAAAAAAATGACAGCTAGAAAGCAGCAAAAGGAAAAATAACCTTAAATCAAAGTAGAATAAAGAATCAGACAATACCACCAATGTCAAGTGTCTAACATGCCTCCCCTATCCCCCCCCCTATCTGCATTCACCTTGGTATATCACCTTTGTTACATTAAAGGAAGCATAATACAATGATTCTATTAGTTACAGTCTCTAGTTTATGCTGATTGCATCCCTCCCCCAATGCCTCCCCATTTTTAACACCTTGCAAGGTTGACATTTGCTTGTTCTCCCTCGTAAAAGAACATATTCGTACATTTTATCACAATTGTTGAATACTCTAGACTTCACCAAGTTACACAGTCCCAGTCTTTATCTTTCCTCCTTTCTTGTGGTCTCACATGCTCCCCACCTTCCTCTCTCAACCGTATTCATAGTTATCTTTGTTCAGTGTACTTACATTGTTGTGCTACCATCTCCCCAAATTGTGTTCTAAACCACACATTCCTGTCTTCTATCACCCTGTAGTGCTCCCTTTAGTATTTCCTGTAGGGCAGGTGTCTTGTTCACAAAGTCTCTCATTGTCTGTTTGTCAGAAAATATTTTGAGCTCTCCCTCATATTTGAAGGACAGTTTTGCTGGATATAGGATTCTTGGTTGACAGTTTTTCTCTTTCAGTATCTTAAATATATCACACCACTTCCTTCTTGCCTCCATGGTTTCTGCTGAGAGATCCACACATAGTCTTATTAAGCTTCCTTTGTATGTGATGGATCGCTTTTCTCTTGCTGCTCTCAGGATTCTCTCTTTATCTTTGACAGTTGATAATCTGATTATTAAGTGTCTTAGCATAGGCCTATTCAGATCTCTTCTGTTTGGAGTACGCTGCATTTCTTGGATCTGTAATTTTATGTCTTTCATAAGAGATGGGAAATTTTCATTGATTATTTCCTCTATTATTGCTTCTGCCCCCTTTCCCATCTCTTCTTCTTCTTGGACACCAGTGATACGTACATTATTGTACTTTGTTTCATCCTTGAGTTCCCGGAGACGTTGCTCATATTTTTTCATTCTTTTCTCCATCTGCTCCTTTGCGTGTAGGCTTTCAGGTGTTTTGTTCTCCAGTTCCTGAGTGTTTTCTTCTGCCTCTTGAGATCTGCTGTTGTATGTTTCCATTGTGTGTTTCATCTCTTGTGTTGTGCCTTTCATTTCCATAGATTCTATTAGTTGTTTTTTTGAAGTTTTGATTTCTGCTGTATATATGCCCAGTGTTTCCTTTACAGCCTCTATCTCTTTTGCAATATCTTCTCTAAACTTTTTGAATTGATTTCGCATTAGTTGTTTAAATTCGTGTATCTCAGTTGGAGTGTACATTTGTTCCTTTGACTGGGCCATAACTTTGTTTTTCTTAGTGTAGGTTGTAATTTTCTGTTGTCTAGGCATGGTTTCCTTGGTTATCTAAATCAGGTTTTCCCAGACCAGAACAGGCTCAGGTCCCAGAGGGAAGAAATATTCAGTATCTGGTTTCCCTGCAGGTGTGTCTTAGAAAATTACTCCACCCTTTAATGCCTCAGGTCACTGTGCTTTTCTGCCCAGCAGGTGACGCCTGTTAGCCTATAATTCTTGACTGGTGTGAGGAGGTATGGCCGTGTTCCCCCAGGCTCTGGGGTCTGGTTCTGAATGGAAAGGGCCCCACCCCTTTCCTCCCAGAGAAGACAGACCCCTCAGGTGGAGATCATTAGCATTTCAATGGTCTTGCTCTCTGCTTGTGCTATCTCCACCCTTCCCCGAGTCACAGCCCTGGAAACTGAAAATGACTGGGGCTTTCTCCACTGAGCCAAAAAAGAAACAGATAGTCCCCTTCAGACCCAGTCCAAGGCGACCCTCTGGCTCTCCAAGGTCAGTTGTCACTCAAAGCCTCTGTCTGTTTTTTTGGGGATTCGTACCTGTGGTGAGCAGTTCACACTCGCTTCTTAAAACCCCAGTTGGAGCTCAGCTGAGCTATATTCGCTTGCTGGGAGAGAGCTCTCTGGCACCACGAGGCTTTGCAGCTCGGGCTATGGGGGAGGGGGTCTCCCGACCTGGTTCCGCAGGTTTTACTTACAGATTTTATGCTGTGTTCTCGGGCATTCCTCCCAATTCAGGTTGGTGTATGATGAGTGGATGGTCTCGTTTGTCCCCCTGCAGTTATTCTGGATTATTTACTAGTTGTTTCTGTTTTTTTGTGGTTGTTCAGGGGGACTACTTAGCTTCCACTCCTCTCTATGCCGCCATCTTGCCCTACCTCCAACAAAAGTATTCTTACTTAAAACATAGATTCAGATTTAAAGTACTGTGTTAGTAAATAGGCTCAAGCAATGTATCAAAACAAACAATTTTAAAGAAAGATGGTTTGCTTCTGGAATGCAAAGGATAATCATGATAGGAAGTAGATAAGCCTACTCTGTAATATCAAAACTTAAAGGAAGATGAAGCCGTGATGATGTGAATAATGATGAACATGCCTTTGGTGATACTTAGTTGCTACTCTGCATAACATTTCCTAATGAAATAGGAATCAATGGATACTCCTTAAGTCTAATAAGGATTATTGACTAACAAAACCATATAATCCAAAAATAAAAAACAGTTTAATAAAATTTAAGAGCTGCCCTTGTTTAAAGGTGATATAGGGGTTCTAGCATATTGCAATGACATAATATAATGTGAAGTGAATAAAATAGAAAGAAATGAAGTTATGTATTTATACTGAAAATATAAATGAATAACTAGAACATCTAAGATAATCTATCAAATTAGCAAAATATTTTGGCCAGTTTTCTAAATAAAAAATACATATAAAACTGTATTTTCCCTATTCTAATAATAAACACTAGATAAGAAAAATGGGAAATATTCTAATTCAAATTTTGGCAAGGCTCTATACTGAATAGGAATATATTTAGCAATGGACAGAAACAAAAGCATGTTAAGAACTCTTACTAAAATATGAAGAGCTATAGAAGAAATGCAAAGACACCCAGCTACCATAAAGTCTCAATTCTGTCAAGATTCATATAGAGATATATTTCAATTCCCTTGGAAACAGAAAGATTTGTGTTTTTATTGGATAGAATATTATTTAATTTTAAATGGAGAATATGCATCTGAGGAGCACTGAGAAGAATCTTTCGAAAGGCAGAACCTTTCCAGATAGCCAACTACCTTTTAAATAACTATAATAAAATCAAGACATTTGCATAGAAATAGACAATTAGAAAAGTAAAATCACATAAAGAATTAAGAAATGTAGCCCTGTGTAAATAAAAGTTAACATGTAAAGCTGTTGTTTAATTAAATAGGAACAAGCATATAACTTAGTAAACAGTGTTATAGCAACTCTCTATCCATATGTAATAAAATTAAAAGGACCCATTTAAGATGTACCATATTCAAAACAAAATTTCAACATATTGGGGACTGAAATGAAATATATAACTTAATAAAATACAAATTATGTATGTGATGACACTAACATTCTAGCACAACAGGCCTAGTTAAGCTACAGAGGAAACCAAACAATACACAGTAGATATGAATGTTTAACTACAAAAATGAAAAAAATGTGGGAATATATAACACATGTAAATGGAATTAATGATAAATGATAGACTTCGAAAAATATTAACCAGGCAGATGACTATGGTCACTTATGATTTACCATAATTAACCAAATTCATTGATAATTAATCATGATTAATCAAATGTGATTGACTTTTACTCAGTTATGATGATGAAACATGGTATTCACATATCTCCTACAAAATGATGAGGAAAGACAAACAAACCAATAGAATTATTCTTAAAATGTTATGCACATTTGATACATAAAGCCATAACTAGACCTACTCAATATAGTAGTAGCCAAAAAATGCAAATTAAAGCAGCAGTGATGAGGACATTAAGGGAATGGCAAACATATATTCCTGGCAGAATATATTTAGCCTACCTAGTCAAAATGCAAGATGATATATGTAATCTATAATATATATAATTATATAATCTGTATTCAGAAATTCCATTCCTTGGTGTCTATACCATTAAAATAAAGGCTCATAATATAGAAATAAATTTTCTACATGACTGCAACAAATAGATAGTGCCCATGCACTCACATATGAGGTATAAATATAACGGAAGTTATGAGAGTGGAGGTATGACAGGGCTCAGTCTCCCAAACCAGATGGCCTCGGTTCAGTGACCTGTTCTGGAACTCATGGGCTGTGTGACCACTGACAAAGTACTGTGCATGCTGTGATTCAGTTTTCCCAACGGTGAGAAAGTATAATAATAAAACTATCCCATAGGGCTTGTAGTGAGAATCAAATGAACTCATATAAATGAAGTGTTAGGAACACAGCTGGGCACATAGCATAATATAAGTGTGTAAATTTATTATCATTGTTTGTAGTGACAGCATCCTTGAAACAGGGAAACCAAGCATCACCAAGGGTAAATACATATAAATGAATCTGTCACCTCTAACATGGATTATTTGGAAGCCATTAAAATTATGGCTCAAAACTATATTAGACAACTTGATAAGATTTGTATGAAGTAATACTGAGTGAAAATATTGAGATGCTTAAATATATGTCTAGGATGATTGCATAATGTTAAAATCCTGCTAAATTTTCCTGTACACATTATGTATTTCCAGTCACGTGTATGTATATGAATGCCTGGGTGTATGTTTGCATGTGTTTCTGTAGTAATGAGAAAAAACAGAGAAGTTTTACCCAAGTTCTGCTGACACCAGAGCCGATCTCCACTCCAGGTACAGTGTCTCATCATGAGAAAGAATTCAAGGACGAGAAAACAAGTAGCAGCAAAAGGTGAAGTTTATTGGAAGAGTACAGTACATGCTAGAGAAGTTAATGTGGGTGTGCTCAAGGGAGAAATGTGCCCAGGTGATTTGTGTTTGGGTTTTTATATGCTGGCCTGTTGCTATGCTGGGCATGGAAATTCCTCACTTCCTCTCTCTTTACCCTGCCCCTTCCTACTTCCTTTCTTCAGTTGTTTTGACAGCTGTCAAGGAACAGGGTCAGGTTAACCAGGAAATGGGGCAACGTGTTTTTTCAGAATGTTCTTGCCTTGCAGTGAAGCAGTCTTCCTGCTTTGTTGCAATTTTTGATGTTTTCTTAGACCTCCGGCCATGGTTGCCTCTCTGCCTTGCTTGACCTACCTAGCCTGCCTCAAATCCCCCCTAAAGGAGTTGTACATCCTTAATCTTAAGGGTTGCTGAGAGATGAAGGTATGTCTTCCATAGCTGCTTCCAGCTTACCAGAGGTGGTAGTCCCTGCCAGCTAGGGTAAAACTCTCTTTCTACCTTAACCAAGGCTGGGATAGGCTGGTTGTGACCTGGAACAGTCTGGTACTTGCAGGTGAGCATTAGCTTAGTATGGAACACTTGCAGCCTGTCAGAAATGAACTTGACCAAGAGGTTAAACATGCTTGGGCCAAATAGGAGGAAAAGGAGAACAGAGATTAAGGGCCCTAGTAAATGGAGGACTCAATTGGTTAGATTTGGCAAGTGGAAAAGGGTTCACTTGCTTCCTGCACTATTTTAACTCGAGATTCCTCCCAGAGATCTCTGATATTTTCTTGGGTTTGTTTGAATGGTTTACAAGGAAGCAACACTGTTATTGTAGGTATATGCAAGTGCTACCCTTGGACTGCAGTACACACATCCAGGTCTCATCTATTTTGCATCACTACAGCAGCTAAGGACTCCACCTGGGTGCAGAGAAGGCCCAGAGCTCAGGCAGTGGACTCGATGCTGTGAGAATCTAGGGATGGATTGTGGTGGAATTGATGGCTGGCTACAATTCCCCCATCCTTAATCCCACCGAGAGTGCAGTTCTGATGAAGAGGTGGACCAGGGACAGAACAGAGAGAAGGTAGGGAGTGGGACTGAACCAGTATCTGGAAAGTATGATAGTTCAGGGTAGCATAGGTGAGAGAGAATCATGCCCTCCAACTGGGAGAGTGAGGTAGGTACCGTTTACACGGAGAAAGAAAATCCCATGTTTGGGATTAGGGTGATGCTGAAGGTTAGATAGCTGAAGGAGAACTGGGTTGCTGTCAGTGCAGTTAGCTTGGGAAAGTGGAAACAGAGATATGGTTGCAAAAGTTTGGATTTGAAATAATAGTTCTTGTTATAAGTGGGCTTACTCCGCTCCTGCTGTTCCCTGGGTGTCTGAAGCCCCCAGTCTCCTTCCTACTTACAGGCCAGGGACGGCAAGCCTGGTCAAATATAGTCTTTAGGGGGAGGGTGCGAGACTCACAGTTTGGAGGAAAAGAGATTATAACAGCACGTACAGAAGTGGGGAGTTTGCCAAAAGCTTTTGCAGGTCTTTTTCTTCCTGTGCATATAAGAAACTCAGTAAATGGAGTCAAAGAGACTGATGAGAATAAGGGACCCTAAATGGGGGGAAAGGGGGGCCCCTTTTGACTGTTCCAATGCTGATTGGAGTGCAGGCAGAATGTGGGGAAAATCAACCAATGGGGATTCCAGCTTGCTTTTATCAAGAGCTCAGATCTCCATTAGGTTGAGATGAAGCTTGGGGAAGACCACTGTGGTTCCCCAGTAGGTAATAATGGCCGGCCAGGCCACTGTGGAAATACAATGTTTGGAACATAGCCAATAGTGTGATAAGTTGAGGCGATGGGCAGTATAGTTTTAATAGGCCCTTTAGGGGATACTCATTTTGGGCTGAGGCAGTAAGGAGTGCTAAAGAGAAGAAGAAAAGCATTATACTTAGCTTTGTTTCTTAAATAGAAACTTCATTCTGTCTAAAGTCTGGCACTTGTAACTTTCACCTTGCTGTGATGAGTTCACTGGCTCCTGGCAGGGAAGTTTAACTCTAGATAAATGAACCCAACTAGGAATCCTGCTGACCTTGTCTGATGTGGGAATTACAGAGTAAGGTCCCTTCCACTGGGTCCAAGTTGGGAGCCAGCCTGTTTTCTTGCCAGGTTTTGATTAAGACAAAGTCTCTGGGCTTTGCTTTGAATAGGGGCCAATCTGGCTCTGGGGCAGGAAGAAATTCGGCCCCAAGATCCCCTATTAGCTTCTGTGTGACTCCAGGGGAGGTGAAGTACTTGGCCATTCCATGGATTTCTGGGTCTAACACTAAATCCTGGGTTAAAAATGGTCTTCTATACTTCATCTTTTTGAAGAGGCTCAGCTGGAGGGGCTTCTCTGGTGCTAGACATGTTCTAAGGAGAACCAAGGAAAGATTGGGTACCCAAGGCATGTGGATTTCTTGGCGTAGCTTAGCTGAAGTCTGCTTTAAGTTCTGACTGGTCCTCTCAACTTCCTCTGAGGATCGTGGCCTTCAGGCACAGTGGAGGTGGTACTTTGTGCCAAGAGCCATTGCTACCCCTTGAGTTACTTTACTAATGAAGGCCGGCCCACTGTCGCCTTGAATGGAAACAGGCAGCCCAATTCTGGGGATGATTTCTTGAGAAGCAGCTTAGAAACTACATTACTGGCTTCCCTATGAGTTGGAAAGGCTTCTATACACCCAGTAAACGTATTTACAAACACTAGCAGATATTTGAACCCTTGGCAAGGTGAAATATGGGTAAAATCAACCTGACAGTTTTCCCCTGGGTAGGTTCTCTGCCACTGAACTGGGGGTTTCAAGATTGGAGGCTGGGCAAGGTTGCCAGAATTCGGGTTATTAATGGCACACAAGATACAACCCTGAGTGATAATTTTCATGGCTTTGGCCAAATTTTGCCTTCAAGAATTATTTCTGCTAAGGTGGATAGATTGGTGGAGTCCCTGGAGAACTTTCCATTGGACCTCACCAGGCAGGAAAATTTTCCTTTCTTTGATAAACCATCAAGCGGGGTAGTAGGACACTTTGATATTACTATAAATTGATGACTGGGAAGAGCACTGCCAGTTAGACAGTGGAGAGGTGGGGTGAGGCCTTGAGCTTGAGGTTTCCCATTTACCCCTAATATAGGACAGGTTTTCAGGGAGAGAGTCGGAGTGAGAGGTTAGAACTGAATATGTGTCTCCCATGTCAATTAAAAAATTAACAGTCTTACCTGCCATGTCGAGGGTCACCCGGGGTCATTGAAATTGATGTTCTTTGGTGAGGACCAGGGAGCAGCCAGCCCTGGGATCCTTCAGTCCCAATCAGGGGTGCTCAGCAGGGCCATCAGAGGGGCCCCGCTCCCCCTTCGGGGTTCAATGCACTCCTGGACCTAGTGTCCAGCCTTCCTGCTTTTGGGGCAGGACCCTGGAGGCTCCTTCCATCCATAGGGACATTCTTGTCTCCAGCATCCCAACTCTCCAATAACTGGTTCTGGGGGTTTCAGCCTGCAGTGGCCCTTAGGTGACTGCTTATAGTTTACTACTAGAACTATGTGCCTTACCTTATTCTGCTTTCTTCTTGCCCTCTCCTCCTCTGCAGTCCTGTCCCGGTTGTTAAAGACAGAAAAGGCAGTGTTCATAAGGTCATTTATAGGTGCTTGAGGCCCAGAGATCACTTTATGCAATTTTCCCCTTATGTCTGGAGCTCCCTGGCTTATAAAGAAGGTTTTTAGCATAACTTTTCCTTCCTCAGAGTTTGGGTCTACCTGGGTATACTTTTCTGAAGCCTCCACTAATCTCCCCTTTCACATAACAAAGTTTACATGTCCCCCTCATGGACTTGTCTTGATAAAGGGCATAAAGCATTGGACATAAGGTATTTCAGCTCATTTTCCTTCCCTCTTGCAAGAGATATAACTGGAGGAGAGCATTAAATCCAAGAGTGCCATTTGGAATTTGTTATTCTCCATACTTTACTTTATATTGGGGCTAAGTTCTATTACAAAGAAAGATAAGCTTTTTCCTCTTCAACTTGGTGGTTGGCAGGTCATTTCAGTTTCCCAATAGGCATCCCAGAGGGCTGTCAATTGGGATGCTGAATCCACTACCAAGTTCTGGAAGAAGAGAAGAGAGATATAGGAATGAATACTCATTACTTACTGGGGCCCAGTGTTCGGCACTGCTTCAGTAAACATATTCAACCCATACACCTTTTTGACCTCGGGCATCCCCAAGGGAAAGAAACCTTGAGACTCAGGAGGCAGATGGTCCGGACACACCCCACAGCCTGCTGAGCCAAGGACTTAAGAGGTGGGGTTTCCAGACATACCCTGAAGCTGCTAAGCCAAACCTCTGCTCTTTTCTCCAACCAAAATAGTCCTGCCATAACTGTTAGTGAAAACCACCTCTAGGAGCCACTACAAACATAGGACCCATAAGGCTAAGGGCCTGTGTGGCTAAGATCCATGGCTCATCTGGGAAGGAGAAGGACAACTAAGTCAAGGGTGGTCAAGGGAAACCACCAACTGTGTCCTAGTGGCCATTCATGAAGAAGATGTAAGAGGAGTCCTTGGAGGATGTCATCAGGGACTGACTAGAGATCAGTGGGGGCAAGGCCAAGGAGGAAGTTCTCTTAACCAGCCAGTAGGGAAAGTCCTCAGGAGAATCTCCCTCCACTAGTTTGCATGAAATTCAGGCAGTCAGTTTTTTTTTTTTTTATTTTATTGAGATTGTTCACATACCATGCAATTATCCAAAGATCCAAAGTACGCAGTCAGTTGCCCACAATACCATCATAGAGGTGTGTATCTATCACCACAATTAATTTTTTTCCAATTCTTAGAACATTTTCATTACTCCAGAAAAGAAAGAAAGACAAAAAAGAAAACTCAGTCCCCCCCCATCCCTACCCTCCTCCCCATTATTGACTCATAGTATTGGTATAGTACATTTGTTACTGTTGATGAAAGAATGTTAAAATACTGCTAACTGTAGTACATAGTTTGCAATAGGTATGTTTTTCCCTATATACCCCTCTATTATTAGCTTCTAGTTATAGTGTCATATATTTGTTCTAGTTCATGAAAGAGATTTCTAATCTTTGTACAGTTAATCATCAACATTGTCCACCACAAGATTCACTGTTTTATGCATTCCCATCTTTTAACCTCCAACTTTCCTTCTGATGACATATGTGACTCTAAGCTTCTGCTTTCCACCACATTCACACACCATTCAGCACTGTTAGGTATTCTCACAATAATGTGCTACCATCACCTCTGTCCACCTCTAAACACTTAGGTTCAACCTAGTTGAACGTTCTGCTCATAATAAGCAACTGCTCCCCATTCTTTAGCCTCATTCTGTATCCTGGTTAACTTATATTTAATGTCTATGTATTTACGTATTATAATTAGTTCATATCAGTGAGACTATGCAATATTTGTCCTTATGTGTCTGACTTATTTCTCTCAATTTAGTGTCCTCAAGGTTTCTTCATCAACCTGTTTTTTTTTAAAGATGGTTTTGTTCACCCACCGTACATTCTGTCCTAAGTAAACAATCTATGGTTCCCTGTATAGTTACATATTTATGTATTCATCACCGTCACCATTTTCTATATAAGGACATCTCCATTTCTTCCACAAAGAAGGAGGAAGAGTCAAAGAAGGTAGAGAGACAAAAGAAAAAGAAAAAGAAAAGAAAAAAAAAAAGACAGCTGAAAAGCAATGAAAGGAAAGATAGAGTTAAACTGAAGTAGAATGTTCAGACAACATCACCAATGCCAAGAGTCCCATACCCCTCCCTTATGTCTCCCTCTTATATGCATTTAGCTTTGGTATATTGCCTTTGTTAAAGTAAAGGAAGCATAATACAAAGTTTTTGTTAACTATAGTCTCTAGTTTGCATTGATTGTATTTTTCCCCAATACCACCCTATTTTTAACACTTGCAATGTTGACATTCATTTGTTCTCCATCATGTAAAAACACACTTGTACATTTTATCACAATTGTTGTGCATTCTAGATTTCACTGAGTTATACAGTCCCAGTCTTTATCTTTCCTCTTTCCTTCTGGTGTCCCACATGCTCCTAATCTTCCTCTTTCAGTCATATTCACAGTCATCTTGTTTAGTGTTCTTATATTGCCATGCTACCATCACCCAAAATTGTGTTCCAAACCTCTCACTCCTGTCTCTTCCTATCTGTCTGTAGTGCTCCGTTTAGTATTTCCTGTAGTGCAGGTATCTTGTTCACAAACTCTCTCATTGTCTGTTTGTCAGAGAATATTTTAAACTCTCCCTCATATTTGAAGGACAGTTTTGCCGGATATAGGATTCTTGGTTGGAGGTTTTTCTCTTTCAGTATCTTAAATATATCACACCTCTTCTTTCTTGCCTCCATGGTTTGTATTGAGAAATCCACACATAATATTATCAAGCTTCCTTTGTATGTGATGGATCGCTTTTCTCTTGCTGCTTTCAGGAGTCTCTCTTTGTTTTTGACATTTGATAATCTGATTATTGTCTTGGCATAGATCTATTCAGATCTATTCTGTTTGGGGTACACTAAGCTTCTTGAATCTGTAATTTTATGTCTTTCATATGAGATGGGAAATTTTCATTGACTGTTTCCTCTATTATTGCTTCTGCCCCCTTTACCTTCTCTTCTCCTTCTGGGATACCCATGACACGTATATTCATGAGTTTCATGTTGTCATTCAGTTCCCTGAGATGTTGCTTATATTTTTCCATTCTTTTCTCTATCTGTTCATTTGTTTGTAGGATTTCAGGTGCCTTGTTCTCCAGTTCCTGAGTGTTTTCTTCTGCCTCTTGAAATCTGCTGTTGTATGTCTCCATTGTGTTTTTCATCTCTTGTGTTGTGCCTTTCATTTCCATAGATTCTGCCAGTTGTTTTTTCAAAGTTTTGATTTCTACCTTATGTTCACCCCGTGTTTTCTTTATATCCTTTGTCTCTTTTGTTATATCTTCCCTGAACTCATTGATTTGGTTTTTGATTTGATT
Organism: Choloepus didactylus; assembly: GCF_015220235.1. Classification (NCBI taxonomy): domain Eukaryota; kingdom Metazoa; phylum Chordata; class Mammalia; order Pilosa; family Megalonychidae; genus Choloepus; species Choloepus didactylus. Next base: position 20,267,485 of record NC_051333.1, read on the forward strand.
TAGCATATCTCTTTGAAAATCTTTAATAGGTTTCATTAAAGTGAAACAATATCTCAACTGTTTCTTGATTGAGGTGTAAGTTAGTTCCTTCGACTGGTCTATATCTTCATTTTTCTGGTATAGTTTGTAGGTTTCTGTTGTCTAGACATCTGGTTTCCTTGGTTACCCAGTCAGATCTTCCCAGACCAGAACGTGTTCAGGTCTCAGAATGGGTTTATATTCAGGGTTTATCTTAGAGGAATGACAGATTTTCCTGTGAGGTTTCCAGTTGCTGTGCTCTTCCTAACCTGCGCAGCAGGTGGTGCATGTCAGCCGGTTGCTCCTGACTGGTGTAAGGAGGTGTAGCCTCCTTAGTTTCTGTTTTGGCTGTTTTCTCCCAGGCTCTGGGGTCTGGTTCTGAAGGGAAAGCTGGGCCCCACCTCCTTACTTTTAGGGAAGATACACCCCCTAGGGAGTTTTTATCTGCATTTGAATAGTCTCTCTGACTCTGTTATCTCCACCACTGTCTGGGTCAGAGAGCTGGGAACCGAAAGTGGCTGTGTGGCTCTCACTTCTGAGCCCCTCAGGTTGAGAGAGAAAAAAAGGGACAGAAAGCCCCCTTTTGGAGCCAGTACATGGCCCCCCAGTTTCACTTATTGGCCAGAGGTAACACCCGGTCTTCTGGGTTCCCCCTCACAGTACAGATGAGTCTTCTGTTTCTTTAAGGTCAGTCGTCACTAAAGGCCTCTTTCTGCTTGTTGGGGGTTTGTAGCCTGTATTCAGCAGTCTACATTTGTTAATCAAAACCCCAGTTGGAGCTCAGCTGAGCTACATTCACTTGCTCCGAGTGTTGCTGTCTATCATAGTGAGGCTTTGCAAGCAAAGCCTGCTGTGGGGGGAGGGGGGCTCTCAGCATGGTTCTGCAGCTTTTACTTACCGATTCCACACTGTGATCTCAGGCATTCCTCCCAATCCAGGTTTGTGTATGACATGTGGATAGTCACAGTTGTCCCCCAGCAGTTATTCCAGATTATTTACTAGTTGTTCCTTGTTGTTTAGTAGTTTTTCCAGGGGACTGACTAAATTCCACTCCTCTCTATGCTGCCATCTTGCCCCTCCTTGGGCAGTTAGTGTTTTAAGCACACCCAGCAAGCAACAGGTATGGAGGAGAGGGAACAGTGAAGAAGTCTTAGGAAAAGACAACAGTACTTGTAGTCAGGGAAGAAGGACAAAAGAACTTGAGAGTTTTTCCCAGTTGGGTGACAGGACGGGGAGCCATGGGGAAGACAGATTATCACATCATGCAGTGAGGAACATTCTAACCAGCCGGCATGCAGAGGACAGTGAAAATGGAAAGGCAGAGTAGAATAGATGCAAGGAAAAGAAAGATGCAAAGAAATGGGCAAGAGAACTGACAGGAAACAGAGTTGAAGGGCATGACTTATGAGCACAGATTCGGTTGACCACTGTCTTACTTGCAGTCCTCCTGCATGGCTCGCCAAAAAAAGATGTTACCTGAACTTTGCTGACACCACAGCCAAGCTCCGCTCCAGGCTTGGGGTCTCATTGCAAGAAAGAATTGAAGGATGAGAAAGTGAGTAGCCACAAAAGGTGAAATTTATTGGAATAGTACAGTTCAGGCTGGAGAAGTTAGTGTGGATGTGCTCAAAGGAGAAACATGCCAAGTTGATCTGTGTTTGGGTTTTTATATGCTGGCCTGTTGCTATGCTTTAAGCTGAAGCTGGGTATGGAAATTCCCAACTTGCCCTCTCTTTACCCTGCCCCTCCCTACTTCCTTTCTTCAGTTGTTTTGACAGCTGCCAAGGAACAGGGTCAGGTTAACCAGGAAATGGGGCAACATGTTTTTTTCAGGATGTTCTTGTTGCAGTGAAGCAGTCTTCCTGCTTTGTTGCAAGTTTTGATGTTTGTTAGACCTCTGGCCCTGCACCTGTCTCTCTGCCTCGGTCGACCTACTAGCCTGTCTCAGAGGAACATACAATGTTGTATCCTTGGGTTACCCAGGTTGTATCAATTAAGCATTGATGTATTGTTTACAACCACCACTAATTGTTTAGCTAATGATACTGCAATTTACTTTGGGATCAGTAGGGAAGTTCTTCTAGACTCTGCAGGGCTTCCTCATGTGTGTGGGTTCAGCTGTAGGTCAGCTAGGCAGCTGTACTTCTGGGGGTGCTGGATGGCAGGTGGGATGCCTCAGGTCTCCTCTATGTGGTCTCTCATCCTCCAGCATCCTTCCTGGTCTTGGTCTCATGGTGGAGGCAAGATTCCAGGGAAATGAGAGGAAGTATGCCAGGAATCTTGAGGCCTAGGCCTGGAATTGGCATATCATCACTTTCACTACATTTTCTTGTCCAAAACAGTCCTCGAGAACAGACCACTAGGTATATACTCAGAAGAACTGAAAGAAGGATATGAGTAGACATTTGCACACCAATGTATATGGCGGCATTATTCACAATTGCCAATGGATGGAGGCAGACCAAGGGTCCAGGGACTGAGGAGCAGAAGGGCGAACTGTCATGTATACATTAGATGGAATATTGTGCGGCTTCAGAAAGGAATGAAGTCGTGAGGCATGGAATGATGTGAATGAACCTTGAGGATATCATGTTGAGCAAAATAAGCCAGAAATGAAAGGACAAATGTTATCTGTTCTCACTAATATGAACTAACTATAATGAGCAAACTCCAAGAGTTAAAGTCGAATGCATAGGTTATCAGGAGATAGAAAGGCAGAGATTGGGCAATAGGTGCTTAAGGAATACAGAATGTTCAATAAAGTTGATTGTAAAGATTCAGAAATGGATAGCATAATACTCTGTGATGTCGCACAAAACTGTAAGTGTAATTAACAAATCTGAGTGTGAATATGGTTGAAAGATGAAGGCTAGAGTTGTGTATGTCACCAGAAGGAAAGCTAGAGGATAAAAATTGGGACTGTATAATTCAGCAAAACCTAGAGTGGACAATGATGGTGGTTAATTGTATAAATATAAGTTCTTACATGAACTAGAACAAATGTATGTCACTATTGGAAAGTGCTAATAACAGGGTGGTCTATGGGAAAAATGACAATGTGAAGTAAGGTCTATAGTTAACAGTAGCATTGTAATATTTTTGCATTAATTGTAAAAAAAAGCACTATACCGAAACTAAATGTCAATAATAGGGGGAATATAAAGGGTAAGGGATTTTTCCTTCAGAAAAAATGAGAATGTTCTCATATTAACTGTAGTGGTGAATGCATAACTATGTGATTATACCATGTTCTAGTTTGCTATTGCTGCAGAATGCAAAACACCAGAGATGGACTGGCTTTTATAAAAAGGGGGTTTATTTGGCTATACAGTTACAGTCTTAAGGCCATAAAGTGTCCAAGGTAACACATCAGTAATCAAGTACCTTCACTGGAGGATGGCTAATGGTGTCCGGAAAACCTCGGTTAGCTGGGAAGGCACGTGGTTGGCGTCTGCTCCAAAGTTCTGGTTTTAAAATGGCTTTCTCCCAGGACATTCCTCTCTAGCAAGCTTGCTTTTCTTCAAAACATCACTCACAGCTGCACTCCGTTCAGTCTCTTTGAGTCAGCACATTTATATGGCTCCACTGATCAAGGCCCACCCCGAATGGGCGGGGCCACACCTCCGTGGAAATATCCCATCAGTTACCATCTACAGTTGGGTGGGGCGTATCTCCGAATCCAAACATTCCAACTTAATCCCCACTATTATGTCTGCCCCACAAGATTGCATCAAAGAATATGGCTTTTTCTGGGGGACATAATACATTCAAACCGGCACATACCAAGAGCCATTGATTGTATACTTAGGATGGGTTCAATCCTAAATGTGTGAATAAAACTGTTTAAGAAACAATAATAGGGGGGATAAGGGGTATTGTTACATCCTTGTGATGATATTGCCAATTATAATATAAAATAACAAAAATAAATAACAATAATGATAGCAGTACTTCTTACGTATTTAACACTCTGTTCCAGCTCCAGTGCAGAGCAGTTTTTAGTTACAACCCCCCCCCCCCAGTAGATATTTTTATTGTCTCCTGTATTCACTGGAATTCAAAGAGTACCAGTTTTCAAACTCGTTGGAGCATCAAATCCTCTGTTACAGTCCTGGGCCCTACAACAGAGTACCCTATTCAGTAGGGCTGAGGTGGGGCCTGAGAACATGCATCTCTAGCAGATTCCCAGGTGATGCTAATTTGGTCTGTGGTTTGGAAACTTTATAAATTTCCTTGAATAAAGACTGTCTTAATTTTTCATTGTAAAAATCAGATCCTAAGGGTTAGAGTTGTGACGTGCTCTGGCAGGGATACACAGGAAGGAAAGCCAAGACACTGTTAGAGACTTTTGAAGGCGAAGCATTGCCCAAGTGGCTACGGAAATCTGTGTGTCTCCTTTAAGTAGAAGCGAAGCCAAGCCCAGGTCTTTGGAATATTAAGACTTGATTTCACTAAAAACAGGAAGTGTTCCATTTGTTCACCCGGATGAAGATCAGAAACTACATTACCCTGAAGGCAGTTTCACTAGAGTCGGAGTGGGTATTGGGCCAATGAAGGAAACGCAGAGGGCAGTTTCCGGCGTCAGCGGAACTTCCGGCGTCGCGTCGTAGGGTGTCGTCAGCTTGGGTCGCGTCAGTTTTAGTGGTCGAACAGACTGGGTTGTGCTCGACTAGTGAGTGAGGACCGCTTTTTCGGCTTTTCGGAAAAAAGTGGGAGCAATGGGACCCACCTCCGTGCTTTCGTAGGAGCTGTCATCAACCTTCTCTCCTGAAACGGGCTTGTGCGCCTGGCTCTCTCCAGGGTCTCCACCGCCGCGCACGGTTCCCGCGGCATCCTGAGTTTTGTGCGTGTCTTACTCGGCTGAGATTGAAGCCCGAGCCACCCTGCCAAGGGCTGGAGTGAAGGTCGGCGGAGCTCGTTGGACCGGCTTTTGTCGCTCGGTTTCACGGCCCCGCTCCGCCCACAGGGTCCCATGGCGGCGCCGGCGCTGGTGAGTGTAGGGTTCCGCAGACACATACCCTCATGGATTCTCGCCGACCAGGTCTCATTCATTATGATACAGGAATTTTGTCGTCTCGGGACTCTTTTTTCTTTCTCCCTTGATGGGCTTGGATGTAGAGTTCATGGAAAGACGGGGCAGGGGTAATCACTTCCAGACCAGAGTCCTGAATCCAAGCCAGGAATTGTAAGGAGAGGACCCTGCTTTTGGCTCTTACCGTGACCGTGTCCCCTCAGTGCCTTTGGCGCCCATTATCTCTTGTCTAAAATGGAAAGATCAAACATTCTTTTCTCCGGATTGAGAGGACTGGAGAAGACACAATGTGACGTGTCCTTTAATGCTCAGTGCAACCCAGAAAGCATCACTCTGGGTGCTGTTTCTTGTAGGGATGGACCCAGGTCCTGAAATTATCTTAGGGACCCATCCCAGCAGGATTCTGCCCTCAGGCCTCCCTGCCTCAAGCTTCTGCCTAGCTAAAAGCTAGGAGAGAGGATGAGAGCCCCAGGGGCAAAGGTGAGGTGGTAACAGTGTTTTTTGAAATTGGTGCGCCTCTGGTAGGGGAAGAAAGTCCTTGGATAGGCTGGAAGACTGGTAGGTCGCTGGATTTATCTTTGCATGTGCTGTTACAAGTTGGCTTTCCTCTTACAGCAGTGACTCCCCGTTTCTGTTTAACATATTTGCTTTTGAACGAATCCACTACAATACTCAATAATGACGTTGTGCAGGAATCTCTTGGATGTAAACAAACAACATGCCCCTGGGTTACTCTCCAGCATGTCACCCTGTTTACTCTTGTCATAACACCATCAGGACTTATCTTACTCATTTTTCTTCCATGTGGCTTGCTCCCTGACCTCATTGCAGTGTGCCCTCCTCAGAGAGGCCCCACCTAAAGTCTCCCCCAGTCGTTGTGATCGTCTCACTCTGTTTGGTTGTTTTCAGAGCCTTATAGCCATCTGACTTTATCTTGCTCATTTTATTAGTTCCTTGTTAAGAATCTGTTTCCATCCTTGGAACATGAGCTCCTGTTCTCTATTCTGTTCCTAGACCTAGAATAGTGCTGGGCTTGTTACCAGGTGCTCAACAAATGGTTGATCATCTGGGGTTCCCATCATGCTTAGATTAAACGCAAATCCCCAAACCCACTGGAAGCCTCCTCCCATCCTCACCCAGGGCAAATACAGTCAATGACTGTTGCCAGTGTTCTTATGCCATAGCCTGCGTAGTGTTCAGCCCCTCATGTTGCCTAGTATTTAAGTAACAATACCTCATGGGCTGGTTTGAGTCTTTTATGTACCCTAGAAAATCCATTTCCTTTTATTCCAGTCTTGTGGGGGCGGACCTATTGTTGGGTGAAACCTTTTGTTAAGGTTATTTCCTTGGACATGTAACCCCTCCCATTCAAGGTGGATCTTAATCCCCTTGCTGGAGTCCTCTATTAGAGGATGAAACTGAGAGCTCAGAGATGCTTTGAGAAAAAACATCCAAAGACATTTTGGAGAGAGAGAAAGCCATTTTTGAAACCAGAACTCAGGAGAAGAAGGACCAGCAGACATTGCCGTGTGCCTTCCCATGTGACAGAGGAAACCTGAATGCCATCGGCCTTTTCTCAGAGAAGGTATCTACCTCTTGATGCCTTAATTTGGATGTTTTCATGGTCTTAGAACTGTAAATTTGCAATCTAATAAATCCCCACTGAAAAAGCCAACACATTTCTGGTATATTGCATTCTGGCAGTTTTAGCAAATGGAAACAGATTTTGGTACCAGAAGAGTGGAGTGCTGCTGAGCTTCCAAATACCGAAAATGCTAGAATGGCTTTATAAATGGGTAAGAGGATTCTGGAGGAGTTGTGAGGAGCTTGATAGGAAAGGCCTAGATTGCTTTGAAGAGACTGTTGGTAGAAATATGGATGCTAAAGTTACTTCCAATGAGTCTTTAGACAGAAATGATGAATCTGTTACTGCAAACTGGAGGAAAGGTGATCTGTGTTTTAAAGTAACAGAGAATTTGGAAAAATTGAGTCCTGATGTTGAATGGAAGGTGGAATTTGAAAGTGATGAGCTTGGGTATCTAGCTGAGGAAATTTCCAAACTAAATATGGAAAATGCAGCCTGGCTTCTCCTTGCAGGTCATAGTAAAATGCAAGAGGAAAGGGATAAACTGAAAACTGAACTCTTGGGTACAAGAAAACCAGAAATTGATGGTCTGGAAAATTCTGGGCTTCCAGAAAGTGAGACCCCAGAATCTAGTGCCCCATGTGAGGATTTAACTGAACTTGGAAGAACCAGTCAGCCTTGTCAGTGGGAGTCAGGATTGGAAATGCAGCTATCCAGAAAGGATTTGTGGAAGGTTTTATTTTATTTTATGACACCATGGACCCCTGTGTGCCACATATGAAACCAACAAGTTTTTTGTGAGATCTATATGAACGGAACCACTGCCAGACTGGACTAAAAGGAACAGAAAAGGGACAGGTTGAAGGAAAAATGACTTCAAAGGCATAACCGTGGAAGCTAAGGTCTGGAGCCTAGAAACCTCAGGCAAGGAGAGCGGACCCACCCATGCTCGTGGAGAGGATGCGTTTGCCCCAGAGTTTGCAGACAGTATGCCTTCCACTTCATTGTTCAGGAAGAGTGTTACCACCCCAGGGCTCTCAGATGCCTGTGGGGTTGAGGAGAGCTTGGCCACTCTGTTGTTCAGGAAAAGTGTTGCTGCTCCAGGCCTCAGAGAAGGTGGAGCACATTCTGTGGGGATTGGGGAGAGCCTGGACACCACCCCACTGTTCTGAAGGGGTTGAGCATGTGCTCTGGAGATGGTAGAGTCCAGGTACTGCCCCAATGCTTGAAGAGGGTAGAGCTGAGAAATTGGTGGTTTCCCCAAAGTTTGGAGAGAGCAGGGCTGCTGCATAAGCACCCTTGAGAGGTTAGACTGCCACTTTCTCAAGCCACAAGAATAAAACATCATTCTATAAATGACTCTCAGACTTTGGAATCGAATGGAGTTGGCTCTGCAGGTTTTCAGAACTGTTTTGGACCTTTGACCTCTGTTTTCCTTCCAGTTTCTCCCTATGGCAATGGGAACATTTATCCTATGACTGTCCCTCCTTTGTATATTGGAAACAGATAATTTGTTCTGAGTTTCACAGGTCCACAGCCAGAGGTGAATTTTGCCTTAGGACAAACCATGCCTGTAACTGATTTTGACAAGGCTTTTTTGATAAGGCTTTGTACATATTTATTATTACTGAAATGATTTAAACTTTTGTCATATTATGATGGAATGAATGTATTTTTCATACAGAAAGAACATGTCTTTTTGGGGTCCAGAGGGCAGAGTGTGCTGGTTTCAGTCTGTTATGTACTCCAGAAAAGCCATGTTCTTTTAATCCTGTCTTATGGGGACAGACCTATTGTCTGCCTTTTGATTAGGTTGTTTCCATGTAACCCATTTCATTCAAGGTGAGTCTTAATCCCCTTGCTGGAGTCCTCTGTGAGAGGATAAAAGACACGGAACAGAGAGAGCTCAGAGACGCTTTGAAAGAAAATGTCTAGAGACATTTTGGAAAGAGAGAGAAAACCGTTTTTGAAACCAGAACCAGAAACCAGAAGGACAAGCAGATGTCACCATGTACCTTCCCATGTGACAGAGGAACACTGGATGCCATTGGCCTTTCCCCAGAAAAGGTATCTACCTCTTGATGCCTTAATTTGGACATTTTCATGGTCTTAGAACTGTAAATTTGCAATCTAATAAATCCCCACTGAAAAAGCCAACCTGTTTCTGGTATATTGCATTCTGGCAGCTTTAGCAAACTAAAACACCTCAGGAAAATGTGCTGGCAGCAGCTCAGAAGGAAAAAGAAAAGGCTGTGGTTCATTTTGAAATCTCCTTGGGAGTCTGCAAGTCCCAGGTGCAGCTCAGAGAATAGGGGGCGCTCCTCCAGGCCCTGCCAAGCCCCAGGCAGGTGGCACTGCAAGACAGGTGATGGCTCTGCTCTTCTGTCAATATCCAGGGGAGTAGTTCCTCATTCCTGTAATTCATGAAGTGCTCACTTGCTGCTCCTCACAATACACATGGCTTTATTGTCTTTCACTCTCCAGTGGTTTCTCACATAGGAGGCTTTTCTCTCCCACATCTTTGTACTCTGTCAGAAGCAGCATCTGCCTCCCCCTTGATCCCAACATATGGCTTGATTCTCGGGAGATGCTCAGTGATTCAGGCCTTGGGTCTCTGGACCTTGGCTAGTGACCATACAATAGGCTCTAATCCCATCCAAAAGCCCCATAGCCCACCCTACTGCCTCTGATTTTCCAGGCATTGGTATCATTTGAAGACGTGGCCGTGACCTTTACTGGGGAGGAATGGGGGCAGCTCGACCTGGCCCAGAAGACCCTGTACCAGGAGGTGATGCTGGAGACCTGTAGACTCCTGGTCTCACTGGGTAAGGCCTCGTCTCTCCCATGTGGGGTACCAACAGTCTATTTTGTTCTACCCTTTCTAGACATGGTTGGTGGAAGTTGGTTGAGAAGGCCCCAGGAAACTGCCTTCCCTACTCCCTATAGCTTAGGTGTGTTCTGGTCTGATCTGCTTGGTTGGATCATTGTGTAAGAAACATAGTCCCTCTCAAAACACTCACCCCAGTTCCCAGCCAAGGCTGTTCTCAGTCTGATGTCCTCATTCCAGAGTCCCACAAGAGAGAAGGTGATTGGCCCAGCTTGGTTGGTTCAAATGTTGCCACCACACCAGTTAGCAGGACCTGTGGGGAGTTCTCTAAGAAGGGAGTGAATCAGGCAGGCAGCAAGAAGGTATTTGTTGTCAGTGCTACCAGTGTTTTTCTATGCAACACAGTTTTGGTTAAAAGGCTTTTTTGGCCCCTGGTACCTGTCTCTGGTCTCTCAAGACTTGGGCCACAGCCCTTCCCTGGTAATGGGAGATGGTTTAAGAAGGTGCACAGACATGTCATCAGTTGCATTGATGGACACCCTGAGAAAGCTGTTCATTTTTCCCTTTTCTTTCCCACCTACTGATTGTGGTCAAGAAAAAGTCCTGGTTTAGTGCCAAGTCTATAGCAGCTGGTGGGAGACAGGGAGAGGGGTGCATAGCTGTTGGTAATTTCCCTTTCAGTGGAGGGAGCAGCCTCAGGCTCAGCCTTGAGCTGGCAGAATGAGCTTGTTGGGACTTAATACCATTATTTTGATTTTATTGTTGTATTTTTATAGTGAACTAAAATGGCAAGTGAACTAAAACATGTAAAGCTCTTAGAACAGAACTCTGGACATAGTAAGTGCCTCACAAGTATTTGTTATATATAGTAAATTAATAAATCCCAAATGTTCTTCCATCTAAACCTTCAGTGGCCAGTTTACCCAGAAATTGATGTGAATAGGAATTGAATGAAGGCCTGAGGTCTCCCTTTTCCCATTTGTCCAGTGGCCACCTCTAACAGAGCTCCCTCCACCTTAGAGCTACACAGTCTTTCCTGGGAGATCAGTCATCAACCCAGTCAATACAGTGTATTTTATTGTGATTAGTTGTTAAAAGGAGAGGTTAAGGGGAACAGCATTCCAGGTGCAAAGACCTCAAGGACCAAAGCCCTCGAGGGAGCAGGGCACTTGAGTCCTTCACAGAGATGAAACCAGGTTCGAGTCACCTTTTCCACTGCCCCATCACCGAGCTCAGTGACAGGCATGTAGTAGACATCAGTGAATATTGGCGACTAGAGGATTTCTGGCCTGCAATGCAGGATTTTCTGTTTAATATTTCTGTGGGTCCTGGTGCCTCAGTCATTGACTTCTCTGCAGAATCCTCTTTTCTTTTATTCCTCACATTTGGCAAAATGTGTTTGGCTGTATGTAACAGCAGATCACCTCAAACTGGTTTCACCCTGAAAAATATTTACTACTTCACCTAATGAGAAGCCCTGAGGTCGTGCTGACTCCCAGATTGGTGGATACCAGCCCAGTTCTCTCTGTTGGTCTTATTAACCCAGGTAATCAAGCCATTACTCTCGCTGGGGCCGCAGGATATTGCAGCAGCAACTGTGGCAGCAGGCTCCCATGTTCCACCCTCTCCTTTCAACCTGGAATAAAGGCTTTCTCTTCAGAATAGGTTGCGGCTTAGGTCATCTACCTCACTCAGTCAACTGACAAGTAGTAGATGCCACTTGTCACTTGATTTAGTCCAGTATTTTTCATCTATCCCTGTACACCAAAATTACTTGGAGTGCTTTGAAAATTATTAATTACTAATGCTTAGTTCTTAGGCCTAGAGATTTGGTTTCATTTGTTCTGTGTTTGGAACCAGGCATCTCCAGGTATTTCTGATGCACAGGGAGTTTGAATCCAGCTGACTTAGATTAATTAGGGAACACCTTCCAGAAGGAAGGGTTCCCTTCCAAGATTTTCATGGTAGTATATTAAAGGTGTACACCCATATATATTTTAGACCTTTCGTCTTTTCCTATATACCCATGTTCTTATTCCTCCATGAACAGGGCATCCTGTTCCCAAACCAGAGCTGATCTACCTATTGGAATATGGGCAGGAGCTGTGGATGGTGAAGAGCATTCTCTCCCAAAACACCTATCCAGGTGGGTGGCTGAGTGTCCAGCAGGTGGGTGTCATGGCAGGCAACTTGCAGATCACCTGAGGATTGCTGTATCTGAAATTACATGGGAAGTTTCTTTTTATGACCTCCATGGGGTCTTCAGAGGTTGTGGAGCTCTTTGAACTGTGATCCCTCTGTTTTCCTGCCCACATCATGCTTTTTACTTTTACTAGAGTTGGAATGCGGTTTATTAGGTTTGGTCTTAAAATCTTGCTTTGCCACTTATCAGCCTTGTGACCCTGAGATAGTTGCATTATCTTGCTTTGTCTTTGGTATACAAGTTGGGCTGAGTTATTGCTAGTTGCTTTGGCAGATAAGCTCCAAAATCAAAAGATTAACAGATTTTTTTTCCTCAGTCATGCCATGATCTAATATGGCTCAACAGGGGAGTTCTGTACCCACATTTATTCAGGGATCCAAGTGTGTTCTGTCATCATCATGTGGCTTTGAGGTTGCCCTGACATCATCCAGGTGGTCAAGAGGAATGGGAGAAGAGGGGAGTAGTCACATCCACTTGCACATACATGTTACTTCCATTCACATTCTGTTGACAAGAACTGGACACTAGACTACATGTAGTTGCACCAGACTGGGAAATGTGCTTTAGCTTTGTACCCAAGGAGAAAAGCCCATGGATATGATGAATGTCTATTTAGTCTGCTAAACTTAGCGTAGGTGAAAATGATAGTGTTAATAGTTTCTACATCATTGGGTTGTTTGGGAATGTAATCAGATACTACATAAAACTGCCCAGCATACTGCCTAATGTAAGTAGCTCACCAAAAGTTATTTACCTGTTAATCATATTCATGTATTATTTGACATAATGAATAGTTAGATAATATCTCATATTTCCTTCTGGATTCAGAAGACATTTCCTCCTTTTTTGGCAGATTACCACCTTCAACATACTCTGTAACGCCCCCCCCCCCCCACTTTTCTTTCTTCTCTGTCTAATCATATATCCATCCATCCATCCATGCATGTATCCATCAGTGTAAATCAGTCACTCAAAAGCAGTCCCTAGCCCTATTGTCTTGTTCTTCTGTCCTGTAAAACTCAAGGTGACATTTGCCTTTGCCACACATCTGGACTGTTACAGACAACTGGAGCCATCAATTGTGTGGATTGGCATCAACACAGAGCCATGATCTTTCCCTTTTAGTGGTCCTTTGGGCTCTACTCAACCAGTCAGTGGACATGACTGGCCAACCCTTCTCAGCCCTTTGGAATCTGTCCCAAACCTTCTCACCTCTTCCCAAGCTCCCATCTTCACTATATCTGAAAGGCATCTCACAGTCACCATACCAAAAAAGGACCCATTCCTCCCATCGCCCCATTTTCAGTTAATGGCCTGGCCATCCAGTAAGATGATAAAGCCAGAAACAAACTCAGACAACCCCTCAACATCTCCATCTCCACCATGCCCTATATTAACCATCCCCAAATCTTCACCATTTTACATTATACACCTCTCCTGTATCCATGACCACCAATTCCATTAGCTCCAACATTAACACCCTAGTCCAAACTATCATCATCTCTTGCTTGTATCAAACTAACAAATTCCTGCTGGTCTCCCCACATATTCTTGTGCCTTTGGTCAGCTCTTTCTCTTATACCTACTTCCCCAGCCACTCACACCTTAATCCAAAATATCACCACTTCCCTAGTCGCTGATGTCTCAGCATATAACTTATATCATATTGAAAATAAAGATACATACTTTTTTTCTTGCTGCTTAACCCTTGCAGACTCATCCACATCTGACTTCTCCCTATAGTTTCCCTCTCACCTCTGTGGAAGAGCTCTTGTCCCTGGCCATGGCTGATTCCTGCAGCAGAGTCTAGGTCCCACGTTCTCCTGCCTTTTGAGCTACATTAGTTATCTATTACTATGTAAACTTACCACTGACAGAGCAGTTTAGAACATCACGCTTACTCTTCCATATTGTCTGTGGATCAGGAGTCTAGGCATAGTTTAGCTGGGTCCTTTACAAGGCTGTAGTCATAGGCAGGTCAAAACATGTCAGCTTGTTTCTTCAAGTCCAGCAAGAGAGAGAGGAACTGCAGCAAGGTGGATGCAGCAATCTTATGTCATCACATATAAATTAACCATGCACATCCCATCATCTCTGCTATTTATTCTATTCTTTAGAAGCAAATCAAGGTCCTGCCAGCACTCAGGCGGAAGGGATCACACAGGTTGGGAATGCCAGGAGGTGGGGATCATGGGAAGCCATGTTAGAGTCTATCCACTGCATCAGGAAACCTGTTCCTTCACTTATCTCTTCCCTCTTCTATATCTTTATCCTCTCTCTACTCAACTTAAAAAAAAAAAACACATGACGTTTCTGACATAAAAAATGGTCTTGGCTGTCCAACGGCATCTAAATGTTAGTTCTCTTTCACCTGAACAAACAAGCTCCTTGGAACAGTTTTCTCATTTTTGGAAGAGACGTCTACACTGGACTATGTCTCCCCTTTACTATATTTTCTGTCATTTTTGTATTGAGGTGAAACACATAGTGAGTATACATAATTTAAAAGTTCATCTTCATGAGATTTTACTGGTGTATAAATCTGAGTAACCACGACTCCAGTCAAGATATTTATTTCCAGCACCTCAGCAGATTCTTCCTGCCTCCTCGTCAATATCCCTGTCTACAAGAGTAACCAGTGTTTAGACTCTCTCACCATAGATTAGTTTTGAAGGATATTAAGGAAAAATTATCATGTTTGTCTTCTTTTGATAATTATTATGATTCTAAAATCCATTCATGTGGTTGTTTATAGTTGGAATTAGCTCATTCCTTTGCAATATCTCATTGTAGGAACAGACCGTAATTTATATATCCATTTTCCTACAGATGGACATTTGGCTTGGTCTCCATTTTTGGAATATTATGAAGAACGCTGTTATGAATATTCTTGATCATATTTTTTGGTGGATATAAATACACATTTTGGGGGGTGGTCACAGTGTGGATATATGATCACCTTTAATAGAAATCCCAGCTTTTAGAGTGACTGCATCATTTCATATTCCTGGCAGCTGTATGTGAGCACCCATTGATCCACATCTCCATCAACAGTTGCTATCTTCTCGTTTACCTTTTGAGGCACAGTGGCGATGTTTCTCAACACCACAGTACTTACTCAAGTCACTTTTGCCATCCTCGCCAAATGCGACAAGTATCAATTGGTAATAGATTGTAGCCCACAAGTTACGGAACACTCACCCTTTGCCATGCACTGTACTGAGTGCTTTATATGTTTTTTCTCATGTAACTCATAATTACTTGTGAGGCAAAAATCAAGATCTCTCAGTTGTTTAGATGATAAAATTGAATCTTAGAAGAGTCAAATCATTTATTCAAGGGCTCTTAGCTTGGTAGAGGCAGAAATTGAATGAGGCGTTCTGGCTCCATACCCCACACTCTTAACCACAATGCTGTATTCCCTCTGCACTTGGCAGAAACTTTTCCCACATAATTGTACGTGAGCTTTTGTAGCATTTTGCTCTCTTGTTCCCTCTTTCCCTCTCCTGACTGATTCATGGTCTTCTTACTCTGATCACCTCTTCAACACTGGCTTAAGTAAGCATCCCACAGCCCTTTCTTCTTTTTATTCTATGTACTTTTTTCTGGGTGAACTCACTCATGTTTACACCTTCAACTTTAACCCATGTCTGGCAGACTCGTGTGTAGACACAATGGCTATTATGCATTGTTTGATTACTCAGTTCCTGGCACCTTAGTAAGCAGTTTGTGCTCTTTCACTTTATCCTCACAAGAGCCCTACAAAGGAGACTTAAGGAATTGGAGTGTTAAAATGCTGGAGGGGAAGGACAAAGCGTGAAGTGTGTTTCTCAGGGAGGAACCTGGCTTGCCAGCATGCAGATTCTCAACTAAAACTTGCAATTTAAGGGGGCAAATATTCCACTGTTTTTGTTGTTGTTTTAGGTTCTAATTCATCCCTTCTCTGGATATCTTTACTGTACTTATTAAATTTAGATGTCTTGGACATGAATAAATGCATCTTTGTGTTTCCTTAAAAAAAATAGTGTGGGGTGTTGCTGGCTTTTGAGATTGAGGTGTTTGCTTCAGACACCATGAAGTTAACCAAAATACTCTGTAGCTCTCTAGCTTTATAACTGTTTCAGGTATATATATTTAGAAAAATCATAAAACATGATTTATGACACATTGTCATCATTGGTCACTGCTGGTATTTTATCTTATTTTACTTTATTTTTACTTTTTAATTCTTCTATTATTTTATGTATTTATTTATTCATTCCCTTTTAAAAAGATTCTGATGAACACTTACGAACCATATACCCAACCCAAGTACAAGAAGGTAACCTACACCCTAATGTCTATGGATGTGTTTTCTTTCCTTTTCCTGTACCACCTCCCTCACATAGAGATAATCATTTTCATAAGTCCTAATTTTGGGCTTATTGTTTCATTAGTTGTTCTTTAGGATAATTTGTTATTATGAATTACATTTTTTGGATAAGTGTAGAACTATTCAGGTATTCTGTTTCTTCTTATGTCAGTTTTGGTAATTTGAGACTTTTACGGAATTTCCATTTCATCTAATTTCTTTATATTACATTATAAGATTGCTTCATCATACTTGTGTGTGTGTGCGTATACCTAAACAATATATTGTATAGTTTTACCTTCATGTTTGAACATTATAAAGTGTATCATAGTTTATATTCTGGAATTTTTACTTTTTATTCAATAGTGTATTACTAAGATTCATGATGCATGTGTCTGTAGTTCATTAATTTTTTCTGGTGTAGTGATTGCATGAACATAATACAGTGTATTCATCCATTTTCAGGGCCATTTACTTGTTTCCATTTTTTTTTGTTCTCACTAACAGTGCTGCCATGAAAATTCATATGCATATATCCTCATGCACGTGTGTAGGAATTTCTCTTAGTAATGTTCCTAGGACTAGAATTTTTTTTATTATAAGGTAAGTGAAAGGAAAATTTGACAAAATAATGCTCTGTTGTTTCCTAAAATATTTATACCAGTTTACATTTCACCTGCATTGTATGAACAATTCCATGGATCTACATCCTCTTCAACACTTAATATTGATTGTCAAGCTCCTAGTTTTTTTAAAGGTTATAAAAAGTTATCCTACCATGGTCTTAATTTGGATTTCCCTCATTACCAAGAAGGTTGACCATCTTCATATGTTGATTGGCCAATGTGTACCTTCTGTGAAATGTCAGATCTTAATCTTATGTCTATTTTTCTGTTAAGTTGTTTGCTCTTCTCTCTTTGTCAGAGTTCTTTATATATTCTTGATGTAATTCTCTTATCAATTATATGTGCTGCAAATATATTTTTCCAATTTTTGGTTTGTCTTTTTATTCTCTTTGATGTATCATTTGTGTAAAAGAAGTATATATATTTATTGGTTGTTTTTTTTTTTTGAAGAATCAGTCTTTGTTTTGCTTTTTTTTTATTTTTCCCTATTTTAAATTTGATGGATGGCTATTATCTTTATTATTTCCTTCTTTCTGGCTTCTTTGGGTATGTTTTCTTCTTTTTCTTGTTTCTTGATGTAGGAACAAGATTATTGATATGAGATCTTTCCTCTTTTATAAGGTAAACATTTAGGTCTATAAATTTCCCTCAGCACTGCTTTAGCTGCATTCACATATATAATGATTTTTGTAATTTCATTTTCATTCAGTTCTATGTATTTTTTAAATTTCCTTTGAGATTTCTTTGACTTGTGTTATTTAGAAACATGTTAATTTCCAAGTGTTTAGCAATTTTCTACTTCTCTGTTAATGATTTCTGTTTTGATTCCATTATGGTCAGAGAACGTACTCTGAATGATGGAATTCTTTTAAATTTGTTGAGGCTTGTTTTATGGCCCAGGCTGTGATCCATCATGGTGAATGTTCCATGAGTGCTTAAAAAATGCTTCTGTTACTGGGTGTAGTGTTCTGTATGTGTCAAGTAGTTACTGTTGGTTGATTATGTTGTTCAAACCTTCTGTATTTTTCCTGATTTTCTTTCTAGTCATTCTGTCAGTTGCTGACCAGGGTGGGGGAAAGGGGTTTTGAAGTCCCCAACTGTAATTGTGGATTTGTCTATTTCTCTAGTTTTTCGATCATGTATTTTGAACTCTGTTATTTGGTATGTACACATTTAGGATTGTTATCTCTTCCTGGAAGATTGATCGTTTTATCATATATGATATTCATACAATACAGATGACGTATAAATTGGTATAAGCATTTTGGAAAACAACAGAGCATTATTTTGTTAAGTTCTCCTTTTACTTATTATCTAAAAATTCTAGCTCTAGTAATAGTACTAAGAGTCTTGTTTAGGAAATCTTTCTCTTCCACAAGATCAAAAGGATATTTATTGTCATAATCACTAAAAGTTTTTAATGTTTGACTTCTGATTTTTAAGGCTTAATTGATCTGGAGTTAATTGTATGCACAACTTCATGTTTTCCCCAAAAGACAAGCCAGTTTTTCTAGCTCCATTTATTGAGTAGTTCCTCCTTTTCCCACTGGTCTTGTCTACAATTTCTGTCATATACAAAAGCTCCACATATACATATATGAGCTCTCTATTCCATTTTTTCCTTTGAGAGTTTGACTGTTTAACTTATATTTATGCCTACATCACACTGTCTTGATGTATGTAATTTCATCATAATCCTAATTCCTCATAGGGCCAGGCTCCCTGCTTTTTTCTTCATCTTCAGAGATATGCTTGTCTCTTTGCACTTTTCTATAAATTCTATGGTCAGCTTGCCAATTTTCATGAAAAACCCTTTTTGAATTTTATTTGGCATTGTATTGAATTTATAAATGGATTTAGGGAGAGTTAACAACTTTATATTATTCATTTCTCTTTTCATATAGATTTTTTTCTAATGGGTTTGTTTTATAACTTTCTTCATCTAGATGTCTGTTTTGTGTCTGTGCACCTGGTCTTCATTCAGACACTCCCCTGTGCTCACATACTGATAACAGACATCCTCTCTTAGAGCTCCTTCATTACACAGACTATAGTCAGCACTCTGCTCACCCTTCCAGTTCTAGACTGGGAAGATGACTCTCCATTCCAGGCTTTCTGTCCTCTGCCCCCAGCTTCTCCTCCTGGATTTCCTTTTAAAGATGTCAAGAGTCCCAAGAATTAGGAAAGAAAGAAATCACAAACCTGGGTTTAAGAGAAGTGAAAATGCAGCCAGTACGAGGCACGATTTTCATCCTCATTTTTCAGCCAAAGCAGTGATTTTGTTTTTTCCATGTTGGCATCGCTAACAGGTTCCTTTTTTTGTACTGAATTCCCTTCAGGTGAACAAACAAAACATGAAACTGCAGAGCCTACTTCTTCTCAACCAACCTTCTGTGAGGAAGCCTCTTTCTGGAAATGGCTGGCACATGAAGCACCCAGAGATTCTAGGTTGGGGCGAGCCAGGGATCAGGAAGGGCCATCAGAAATGTGGGATGGGAACTTGAGACCAGGAACAGAATCACCCAAGGAAATATGCCCTGGGAAATTGAGCCCTGAACATGATGATTTGCGAAGAGATGATAGTCTGCGTTCAAAGGTTTTACAGGAGCCAATCACCCCAGGAAATGTTCTCCGTGAACATGACTCCCATGGACCAGGAAAAGACCTCATGACTGATGCAAGGAATAACCACCCCTACAGATGCAAGGAATGCGGAAAAGGGTTTAGCAAGAATTGGGCCCTTGTTCGGCATCAACAGATTCATGCTGGAGTAAAGCCCTATGAATGCCATGAGTGTGGGAAAGCCTCTCGTTATATGGCAGACTTCATTCGACATATGAGATTTCATACTGGGGAGACACCATACAAGTGTGTCGAGTGTGGGAAGGCCTTCAAACGCAGGTCTCACCTCACAGAGCACCAGCGTGTTCATACTGGAGAGAAGCCCTATGAGTGCAAAGAGTGTGGGAAAGCTTTCACCCATCGGTCTTCTTTTATCCGGCATAATATGACCCACACTAGAGAAAAGCTGTTTTTGTGCAAAGAATGTGGGAAAGCTTTTTCCTACAGCTCTTCCTTTGCGCAACACATGAGGATTCACACAGGAAAGAAACTCTATGAGTGCAGTGAGTGTGGAAAGGCCTTTACCCATCGTTCCACTTTTATCCAGCATAATATGACCCACACAGGAGAAAAACCCTTTATTTGCAAGGAATGTGGGAAAGCGTTTTGCCTCAGCTCATCCTTCACTCAACACATGAGAATTCACACTGGAGAGAAGCCCTATGAGTGCAGTGAATGTGGAAAGGCCTTTACTCACCGCTCCACTTTTATCCGGCATAGTAGGACCCATACTGGAGAGAAGCCCTTTGAGTGCAAAGAATGTGGGAGGGCATTTTGTGATAGCTCCTCCTTAATTCAGCACATGAGGATTCACACTGGAGAGAAGCCCTATGAGTGCAGCAAATGTGGGAAGACTTTTGCCCACCACTCTGTTTTTATCCGGCATAATAGGACCCACAGTGGAGAAAAACCCTTGAAGTGCAAAGAATGTGCAAAAGCCTTTTACTACAGCTCTTCTTTCACTCGACACATGAGGATTCACACAGGAGAGAAGCCCTATGTGTGCAGAGAATGTGGAAAGGCCTTCACCCAACTTGCAAATTTTGTTCGACATAATAGGATCCACACTGGAGAAAAACCCTTTGAGTGCAAAGAATGTGAGAAGGCCTTTTGTGACAACTTTGCCTTAACTGAACACATGAGAAGTCACACAGGAGAGAAGCCCTTTGAATGCAGTATATGTGGAAAGGCCTTTAGCCACAGTTCATCCTTCACTCACCACCGAAAGATACACAGTGGACTTTAAAAGATATAGGAAGGCTTTTTGCAAGTGTGTTTATTTCAGTCAACTTGAGTGAACTCATATTGGTGAAATACTTTTTGAAATAACTATTAAGGAAAATCTTTTGGTCAGAAAAATAAATATCTTACTTAGTATCTAAGAATTCATCCTAAGGAGAAACATAATTGCCATCCCTATGAAAAAGCCTTTTGTGACAGGTTGTCACTTGTCATCTAAAGAGTCATATTAGAAATTGACCCAGCCTAGAGCTTTATGCTACACCTGAGAATCATCCAGGAGATACCCTGTGGTTATTATGCATGTAGGAAAACTTTTAGCGACAACTCTCCCCTTAGTGGAGGAGGAGGAAACATGGAAGACAAAGGTTTCCTGGAAGAAGTACACATGGCTTCTTTCAAACTTCCCTGCCAAGCCTTGAGGGGGTTTGGGGTATGAGAGCTAAAATGTATTTTACTTGTGGTTTTTTTTTTAATTTAATAAATTTTATTTTGAAATAAATTCAATCTTACAGAACAGTTGCAAAAACAGTACAAACCCCATACATAGAACTCCATCATACCCTGACCTCCCTCCCCTGATACCCCGATCCACCACCACCTTTAACATCTTGTCACACCACTGTTTCTTTCTTTCCCTCCCTCCCTCCCTCCCTCCCTCCCTGTCTATCATCCATCATCTATTGCTCTGTCCTCTGAACATATGAGAGCAAGCTGCACATATCTTTGAACAAACAATATAATTCACATATACCTTTCCCATGGACAAGAACATTCTTTTATGCTATCTCATTAAGCACAACTAAGAATTCAAGAAATTCAGCATTGATATAAAGCTTACATTCTGTATTTCCTTTTTTTTTTTTTTTTCTTGTGTCCCATCTGTGTCCCTTTGAGCCTCCTCTCCTCCATCCTCAGATCCCATCCAGGATCATCCTTGGCATTTAATTATCATCTATTTAGACTGTCTTTTTTTTTTTTTTTTCAATTGTGGAAACATATTTATAGCCTAAATCTTCCCATTCCACCCCCTCCCTAGCATTCCATTAGTGGAATTAATCACATTTAGAATGTTGCAATGCTATCACCTTCCCACCATCCATTTCTAGAAGTTTCCCTTCACCCCAAACAGAAGCCCTGCTCTCATTTCTTAACTCCCCATTGCCCCTTCCCCCACTTCTCGGAACCCCTACTCTGCTTTTCATCTCTATGGTCATATTCTCTGATACTTTCTTTGTGTTGACCGTGGGGCTTAAATTTAACATCTTAAATCTATAACAATCTTGTTTTTCTTTGATACCAACTTAACTTCAGTATGACACATAAACTGCGTTCCTATAATCCATTATTCCCCCGTCTTTATGTAGTTCTTATCAAAAATTACATATTTTACATTGAGTCCAAAACCACTGATTTATCATTACAGTTTATGTATTTTAGATCCTGTAGGAAGTAAATAGTGGAGTTATAAATCAAAAATACAGTAGTATTGGTATTTATATTTACCATGTGATCTTTACTGGAAATCTTTATTTCTTCATGTAGTTTCAGTCAATTGTTTAGTGGACCTTCCTTTCAGCCTGCTCAACTCCCTTTAGCATTTCTTATAGGACTGATTACTGGTGATGAAGTCCCTCAGCTTTTGATTATCCGGGAATGTTTTCATCTCCTCCTCATTTTTATCCTCCAGGTGTTTGGAATTCTCCAAGTCTCTGGTGGTTATTGACTTCTTTTTGTATTCCGTTGTGGTCAGAGAATGTGCTTTGAACAAATTCATTTTTTTTTATTGAGGCTTGTTTTTATGTCCCAGCTTACAGTCCATTCTGGTGAAAGATCTGTGATCACTAGAGAAGAATGTGTGTCCCAGTGACCTGGGATGTAATATTCTATATATGTCTGTTAAAATTCTCTGTATCTCTCTCTCCTTTCTTTGTTTCTCTGTCAGTAGGGCTCCCTTTAGTATCTGAAATAGGGCAGGTCTTTTATTAGCAAAATCTCTCAGCGTTTGTCTGTGAAAAATTTAAGCTCTCCCTCAAATTTGAAGGAGAGTTTTCTGGATAAAGTATTCTTGGTTGGAAATTTTTCTCTCTCAGAATTTAAAATATGTCGTGCCACTGCCTTCTTGCCTCCATGGTGGCCGCTGAGTAGTTACTACTTAAGTCTTATGTTGTTTCCTTTGTATGTGGTGAATTGCTTTTCTCTTGCTGCTTTCAGAACTTGCTCCTTTTCTTCCGTATTTGACAGTCTGATCAGAATATGTCTTGGAATGGGTTTATTTGGATTTATTCTATTTGGAGTTCACTGTGCATTTATGCTTTGTGTATTTATATTGTGTAGAAGGTATGGGAAGTTTTCCCCAACAATTTCTTTGAATACTCTTTCTAGACCTTTACCCTTCTCTTCCCCTTCTGGGACACCAATGAGTCTTAATTTTGGACATTTCATTTTATCTATCATATTCCTGATATCCGTTTTGAGTTTTTCAATTTTTTCCCCATTCTTTCTTTTGTTCTTTCATTTTCTGTTCTGTGGTCCTTAAGGAGGCTGAGTTGTTGTTCATCTTCCTCTGATCCTGTATTATGAGTATCCAGAGTCTTTTTAATTTGGCCTACAGTTTCTTCAATTTCCATAAGATCTTCTATTTTTTTATTTACTCTTGCAGTATCTTCTTTATGGTCTTCTAGGGTTTTCTTCATGTCTTTTATATCCTGTGCCATGCTCTTCTTCATGTCCTTTATATCCTGTGCCATGCTCTCGTTGCCTGTCTGTAGTTCTCCGATTAATTGCGCCAAGTACTGTTTGTCTTCTGATCTTTTGATTTGGGTGTTTAGGTTGGGTTCTCCATATCGTCTGGTTTTATCATAAGCTTTAAGATTTTCTGTTGTTTTTGGTCTCTTGGCATTTGCTTTACTTGATCTTTAATTTGTCAGAATTGCAGCTTGGTGGCGTACACTTTAACTAACCAGCAGATGGCGACCGTGAGTCACTTATCCCCCTCAAGTCAGCTCTCCCCAACCCTGTCTTTGTGGTGTGTAGGGATCTGACCCCCATGGGGTCCCCTCAGTGCACTTAATTTGGGTGTGCTGTCGGTGCCATCTGCCTGAATAAGGGGTGTGCTTCTGAACAGTTAGGGGAGAAGGGCAGCTTTAATAATCAAACCTCCCAGGTGATCCCGGAGATTGAAGGTTGTTCGCTGCCACTGACCCAAAAGTTCTTGGTATTGGCGTAGGTTCCCCGGGATTTTTGAGTGGTTCCCCCTTCCCTACTGTGCTCTTCCACATATTTGACATATTTGAATCTTCAGTCCTAAATAATTTCAGATTTCCCTTTTGATTTCTTCTTTGATCCATGGGTTTTTTTCTAGATATGTATTATTTAGTTTCCAAATATTTGCAGATTTTCATGCTAACTGTCTGTTTATTGGTTTCTAACTTAATTTGATTGTAATCTGAGAACATTCTTTGTATGACTTTAATTCTTTTTTTGTTGATGTTTGTTTTATGACCCAGAATGTAGTCTCTTGGTAAATGTTCCATGTGCATGGGAAAGAATGTCTATTGTGTTTTTGTTGGGTAGAATGTTCTATAAAGGTCAAATAGGTCAAGTTGATTGAGTGTTGTTCATGTTTTCTGGGTCCTTACTGATTTTCTGTCTAACTGTTTAATCAATCAGTGGTGTTAAAAATTCCTGTAATTGCGGATTTTTCTATTTCTCTTTATGTATCTATCAAATTTGCTTCATGTCTTTTTAAAGCTTTTTTTATTAGGTACATAAATGTTTAGGTATTAGTATTTGCTCTGAAGTTAATTTTGTCTGATATTAATATAGGCCCTATGCTACTCTCTTGCTTTCTGTTACAATGGTGTATATTTTTCCATCCATGGACTTTTAAACTATTTATTTCTTAATATTTAAAGCTGGTTTCTTGAAGGCAACGTACTGTTGAGTCTTGCTTTCCTGTCCACTCTCAAAATCTCTGCCTTTTAATTGGATTGCTGAAACTATTTTATTTAATTTGATTATCCATATGTTGAATTTCAGTTTACCATCTTGCTGTTTATTCCATGTGTTGTTTTTTCCTTTTTCCTCTTTTTCTACCTTTGGTTTGAGGTTCTTTTCTGATTCCATTTTATCTCCTTCTGTTCACTGGTTAGCTTTGCTGAGTTTAGTAGTTGCATAAGCTATTGCATACAATATTTGTACTTTTGTGTCTGGCTTATTGCACTTAACACAATGTCTTCTGGGTTCATCCACGTTGTCACATCTATCAAAACTTCATTCCTTTTTATGGCTGAATAATATTCCATTGTACGTGTAGCACATTTTGTTTATCCATTCATTGCTTGATGGACACTTGGGTTGCTTCCATCTTTTGGCAATTGTGAATAATGCCATTCCAGTGGGAAAATATCTGTTTGAGTCCCTGCTTTCAGTTCTTTTGGGAATATACCTAGAAGTGAGATTGCTGGGTCATATGGTAATTCTATATTTAGCTTTCTGAGGAACTGTCTTCTACAGCGCTGCACCATTTTACATTCCCACTAGCAATGATGAGTGTTCCTGTTTATATTCCACATCCTTTCCAATACTTGTAATTTTCTGTTGGTTTTTTTTTTTTTCTTTTTTAGTAGTAGCCATTCTAGTGGATGTGAAATGGTGTCTTGTGTTGGTTTTGAACTGCATTTTCCTAATGGCTAATGATGTTGAGCATCTTTTCATGTGCTTTCTGGCCATTTGTATATCTTCTTTAGAGAGATGTCTATTCATGTTTTTGCCAGTTTTTAAAATTGGATTCTGTCAATTTTATAGATAGAATATAAAATTGTCTATAAAATCTATAAAAATGTCTCTGCACTGATATCAGTACTGTCAAATAGTGACAACAGGCTACAAAAGCATATGATTTAAATGAAGTATATTTGTCACTTGGTTGGCATTTATAGGATTCCATTAGATTCTTTTAATAATTGCCCTTTTTGTATGCAGTTACATTGCAGATTAATCACTTCCCATTATGGGTTAGGTGGAAATTCATCAATTGCAGAGTTAAATGTATTTTGAAATAAAGAAATTTCCTTTGCACGTTCACCAAAGTCTGAAGAGCCCTGCAGGAATTGTAGTTTGAGCTTGGAAGATATATCTGATGCAAGATATACCACCAATTAAGGTGTATGTCTATCAAGAGTCAGTTTTCTTTTCCAAAATTTTAATTACTTGAATTACATAATTTATTTTATGTAATGAAAACAACTGAAATAAGTTTTTCAAAAAATTTTATTCCTCTAATTCAAAGTAAAGTGCTTTAAAACACATACAACTCAGATTTTTACAATGCTCTTGCAGTATAAGAGGGGGCAGGAG
The DNA here is from genome assembly GCF_015220235.1 of Choloepus didactylus. Taxonomy (NCBI): domain Eukaryota; kingdom Metazoa; phylum Chordata; class Mammalia; order Pilosa; family Megalonychidae; genus Choloepus; species Choloepus didactylus. Next base: position 20,293,349 of record NC_051333.1, read on the forward strand.
CAGGTCAGACTCTTTAAAGGAAGATACAGTATAAGCCTGTACATCTCCTTCACTCAAAATTGGCTTAAAACATCTTCTAATTTTCAGTCCATCTTATCTACAAATTGTAAATCATATTTAATTAATTGTGGTTTGTAATAGAATATATTATCAGTGCTGTTTTCTCAGTTGTCTAAAAAGGTTTTTGTTCTTTGAGGCAGATTTGTTGCAATCTGGATCCAAAATGTATCCATGTGGCTTTTAGTTGATGTGTCTTAGAAGTCTCTTAACCTATAGGAACCACTTTCTTCTTTTTTATTATTTATATATTGAAGTTGCTGGATTGTATGTCCATTAGAATTTTTCACATTCTAGATTTGGCTTCTTGCATCTCTTCGATGCTATTTAACATGCTCACCCATTGCCCATGTTTCCTATAAACTAGATATTGGTGGCATGGGTGACTGAGGTCATGGTCCCAGTGAATGGGTGAGTGACAGTAATACAGGGTGTGACAGTGATGCTAACACACAGTGGTACAGCCTGGAACTCTGTGTGACAGGTGTGCAGTGGTGACACTATAGCAGAACCTAGAAACAAATATTTCAGGGACCCTTGTGACAGGTGTGTGACTGAGACACACCTATAGACACGCAGGGTGTGATGCACTCTAGCACAGTGAGGCAGAGCCTGGAAACATACACAGACATACACAAACCTTGGTCCTGGTATACCTGGACCTGTGTACCAGGTGAGTGAAGGTGACATACTTTGGCACACCCTGGAGACACACACAAGGGACGGTGTATGACAAGTGTGAAATTGTGACACTGCAGCACAGCCTAAACACACACATACACACACACATCTTGAGGCCCCTATGTGACAGGTGTGTGATGCTGACACAACTCAGCACAACCTGGGGACCCCCCTCACATAAACCCTGGGAACATTGTATGCCAAGTGTGTTAAGGTGACATACCTCAGCACATCCTCATATACACATATCCATATACCACTTCCACAACAGAAGAGATGTGTGACAGACATGAGACACACACAACAGTATATGCAGAGCACACAAGGGACATGTGGGACAGGAGGGAAGTTCATTCGCCGCAACAGATGTGACAATGCAGATGCACAAATACACCATGGAGATCCTGTGAGAAGGGTGTGCCACAGTGACCCTCCAAAGCCTGAAAGCCTGGTGTGTGCACGGGGAGGGGGTATGGGGATGCATGCACGCACGCACACACTATATCCCATGACCGAGGTGGGTATAGCCAGGCTTGGAGTGACCCCCATCTCTGCAGGTTTGACGGTGCTCTGTTGGGAATGAGAACCGAAAATGCGGGTGCATGGTTGCTGCCTGCACCTCTTATGGGTGAGCCTCTGGGTTCTCTGGGCTGGTGTATCGGTCCTTAACAGACCCTGGGCTCTGCAGGCTTCCCCCTGCAAGGCAGCTGGCCCTGGGGGCTCAGCCTGGAGAGTCTGTCCCCACTTTTCCTGAGTCTCCACTCCAGGAATGGCACTGCCATCCCTGCCGCACGGACCTTCAGGAAGGGAAGCCCCAAGTCTCACCTCCAGAACACCTCGCATGGCTTCACTGCTCCTCTCCACCTTAGAGTGCGTGAGGTCCCAGTCCTGACAATCTGGTTGACACTGGTGGCATCCTTAGTTCCTCCTGTCTTCTCTGTTCTCCACCCAATGGCCAGAGGTATTAAAACCTACATCAGAAAATGTAATTCCCTGCTCAACTCCCTAAGGGCCCCTTGATTATCCCTATGACTTTTCTCCGACCTTCCCCACCTGGCGCCCAGCGCCGCCGACCTCCTGGCTCTCTTCACTGCTCGCCACACTCTTGACATCCCCAGGCTTCTGGGAATGCTTTCCTTTCTCGCGCAACGCTTTGCCGCGTGATCTTCGCCCCCGCAATCCTGCAATCCCTCCTGGGTTCTTTCTTCAAGGAAGACATCCCTGACCCACCCCATCCAATCATGTCCCTATGCCCCTCCCATGGTGCCGCCTTGTCTTTCTCAGTTGTGGCCAGGGAGCACTCTGCGTCCGCAGACAGCGTTAAGCGCCGTCTCTTTCCCCGTGAAGGGAAAACGGTTGTGTCTCCGCTGTGTCGCCGGCCCCTGGTGCAGCGTCCTTCACGTAGGAGTTGCACAACCAACATTCACTCAGCGAGTGATGGTAGGATGAGTGAATTCGTGCATTACTGTTTGGTGGTTGAATGCGAGCGCTCAAGGACACGTGGTGGGAGCAAATCATTGCGAGCCCGGGCGAGAAGCTTTTACTGGGACGTGCAGTTCAAGAAGACCTGTGTGGAAGGAGGTTTACCGGCCTTGCAGGCTGGGGGTGGGGTGGGGTGGGGGGTTTGTCATCCCGCGTTGAGCCAGCTTCCAGGTTCCCTGAAGCGGGAGGGACTGATCAGCATTTTACCCGGACGGGTGAGAAGGATCAGGCAGGGCTAAGGTCATGTGCAAGAGGAGGTGGGGGGAAGAGCTGCTGCGGGGCCGCAGTGGAGATTCTCGGTCCTTCAGGATCTCACACCGTTCACAGTACTGACAGTGGTAACTGGGTGGCATCTGAGTATCGGGACGCCGAGGAGGAGACAAACTGAAGCACTATTCGGAGGAAGACCGCCAGGACCTTGTGCACGCAGCATTGCATGTGGCCTTCAGGGCTCGGGATGCGTCTGGGGTGGCCGGTGACCCTGCCGGCGGTGCCTGCGCAGGCTTCCTGCTGTCGGTGGGAAAAGCATTCACGCGAGGCAGGCGAGTTTGCCGGCAAGACGATGCGCGGGTGTGGGGGCTGCTGAGGGCAGCCGGGTGGAGATATCCTAGTGTGGGTAAGGGATATTTTGGGCTCAGAAGGCAGTCTGGGCAGGAATGGAGTCTGGGAGTCCCCACCAGAATCCACATTGAATTTCCTGAACTTCATACATGTACTTAAGGTGACTACATAAGTGAATATTCTTGTTAGTTGGAAATGTACATAGAAGTACTGTGTTCAAGAAGTATGATGTGTGCAACCTCCTGTCAAATGTTTGGAAAATAGAAGAAGGGATGGATGGATAGATAGATAAATGGATGGATGGAATGATATGGCAAAGGTTTCAAAATTGGAATTGGTGGGTCTGCGTATCTGGGGGAGTGGGGACATGTAGGAGTTCTCTGTATGGGGTTTGTATTGTTTTTGCAACTGTCCTCTAAGTTTGAAATTATTTCCAAATAAAGTTAAAAAAAAAAAAAAGGTAAATGCATACTTACATGACTCAGCAATTCAACTCAATTTCAAGAGAAAGGAAATTGCATGTTCACATAAAGACTTGTACATGAATGTTTATGGCAGCAATAATTGTAATAGTCCCAAATTGCAAATAACCCAAATACCTACCAGCAGGGGAGTGGAATGTGCATGTGATGAACACTACTCAGCAATAAAAAGGAAAGATGGCTGATACACATCCCAACAGGGCTGATTCTCAAAAGCATTATCCTGAGTGAAAGAAGCCAGATACAGAAGGGCACAGACTGTGTAATTCCATTTATATGAAGTTCTAGAATAAGCAAAACCAATTGATGGTGATAGAAGTCAGAATAGTCGCTGCTCTGTGGGGATTGGGACGGGTAGTAGACTGTAAAGGGGCATGAGGGAACTTTCTTGAAGGATTGACATGAAGTGGTGCAGCTTGCATGGATGTATATATTTGCAAAACTGACCAAGCTGTACACTTAAGAGTTGTGTACCTTAGTTCATATAAGTTATGCTTCAACAAAAAACAAAACTGAAAATGAAAAGGCAGTTAAGTGCTGGGTGGTAATGGCTTCCTGATCCCTGGGTCATGGACAGAGCAACATGGTTCTGAAGTTGACATGTACAGTGAAGCCTTCTAATTGGGGTGGGTCAACTCAGTCATATTCCTGGAATCATTTGCAGAGTCTCAGCCTAGCCTTCTTAGCCCTGGTTCCTTAAATCAAAGTTTAGGTTTATATCCACAGTAACAAACAATCCCCAAGTCTCAGAGGCTTACACCAGCCAAGGTTTGCTTCTCACTCATTACATGTCCATTGTGGGTCAGCTGGGAGCTGACGCAGCTGCCACCATCAGAAACATTTCTGGTTACCACGACAGAAGGAAAACACCATGAGGTGAGACACACATTGGCTCTTACAGCCTCTGCCAGGAAGGGAAGCACATCATTTCTGCTCACATTTCATTAGTCAAAGAAAATCACATGGCCACAATCCTCTGTTACAGAGGGAGCTGGGATATTGTGAACAGTAGCATGACTTACCACAAAGCACATAAGCACATTTATTATCTCACACAATAAGAATTCTGAATGCAGAATTTGCATTCACTTGTAGGAAACAGAAGCCAGAAACAATAGTGGTTTAAACAAGATAATTTATTTTTCTCTCATGTAAAAGAACTCTGTTATATGCCATCCAAGGCCAAGGGCATCTCATCTAAGGAACCAGGCTCCTATTGACTCGCTGCTCTGCCACCCTTAGCCTGTGGCTTTACTCCTCAAGATCACAGAATGGCTGCAGGAGCCTCAATCATCATGCCCACATTCCAGGAAGAAAAAGAAAAGCAGGAAATAAAGAAAAAGATGGTGGTGGAGGGGGAAAGGCACTGCTAGGTGATCTGCCTCCTTTTAAAGAGCCTTCCCAGGATCCCCTCCTAAAGACTTCAGCTTTAGGGTACCTGTATCTTCAAAGGAAGTTGGGAAATGTAGACTTTTTGCTGAACCCATTGCCACCCTGAATATCTGTTCTGGTTTGCTAATGCTGCTGTTATGCAAAATATCAGAAATGGATTGGCTTTTATAAAGGGGATTTATTAGTTTACAAGTTTCCAGTTCTAAGGCCATTAAAATGTCCATATTAAGACATCAACAAAAGGAGAGGATATGAAGAATGAAGAATGGCCAGTGGCATCCAGAACATCTCTGTCAGCTGGGAAAGCATGTGGATAGTATCTGCTGGTCCTTTGCTCCCAGGTTGTGTTTCAAAATGGCTTTCTCTAAATGAAGACGTACCTGCAAATCCCCCTGAGGGACTGTGGGAAAATGTGGAAATATTAAATTCCCCCACCTGGGGAATTAATGATATTCTCACAAGCATTGGGGGTACCAAATTAGAAGGCCAAGCCCTCGACCTTGGGGCTTACCCTTATGAAGTTTGTTACTGCAAAGGAGAGGCTAAGCCTACTCAAAATTGTGCCTAAGAGTCACCCCCAGAGAACCTCTTTCGTTGCTCAGATGTGGCCTCTCTCTCTAAGTCAGCTCTGCAGGTAAACTCACTCCCCTCCCCACTATGTGGGATGTGACTCCCAGGGGTGTGGAACTCCCTGGCAATGTGAGATATGACTCATGGTGATGAGGTTGCCCCTGGCATTGAGGGATTGAGAAAACTTTCTTGGACCAAAAGGGGGAAGTGAAATGAAACAAAATAAAGTTTCAGTGCCTGGGAGATCTCAAGTAGAGTCGAGAGGTCATTCTGGAGGTTACTCTTATGCATTATATAGATATTCCTTTTTAGTTTTTATTGTACTGGAATAGCTAGAAGGAAATACCTGAAACTGTTGAACCCAGTAGCCTTGATTCCTGAAGATGATTGTATAACTATATAGCTTACACTGTGTGACTGTGTGATTATGAAAACTTTGTGACTCCCACTCCCTTTATACAGTATATGGACAGATAAATAGAAAAATGAGGACAAAAAGTAAATGAATAATAGGGAGGAAGGGGGGATGGGTTCTTGGGTGTTCTTGTCCATTTAACTTTTATTCTTTTTTGTGTATGGTAATTAAAATGTTCAAAAATTGAATGTGGTGATTAGTGCACAACTATATAATGGTGCTGTGAACAACTGATTATACACCAGGATGATTGTATGGTATGTGAATATATCTCAATAAAATTGCATTAAAAAAAGTAGAAAAAGTACTATAAAATAAACTCAAGTAAATATTAAGAAGTTATTAACAATAAGACTATGAACTATTAAACAAAAATTAACAGGTCCAGCCATATAAAACCTTGCTCTTGTCTGTTATAAGGACACATCATTGGAGTTAGGGCCCATCTGGAATCAGTATCATTCAAGGACATGGCAGTGGATTTTACCCAACAGGAGTGGCACAGACTGGGCCTTGCTCGGAGGATGATGCACAAGGATGTGATGCTGGAGAACTACAGCAACCTGACATCTGTGGGCCCCTGCATGGCCAAACCAGAGATGATCTTCAAACTGGAGTGAGAAAAAGAGTTGTGGATATTAGAGGAGGAATCCTCTGGCAGTAGTTACCGAGGATCTCTCTTACTGCTGGGTGGCAACAATTCTGTTGGGGGCGATGAGAAATTTCTTCAGCTTTGGAAGATTCAAACTTTGGATCAAATCATTGAATATAATGGATGCAGGAAAGTATTCCATAATAAAGCAGGCTTTATTAGACATGAGAGAAAACACAGGGGATAAAAACTTTGAATGTCATGAATGTGGAAAAACTTACTGCAGTAAATCAAATCTTATTGAACATCTGAGAATACATACAGGGGAGAAACTCTATGGATGTGGTGAATGTGGAAAACCTTCAGTGCAAGATCGTATCTCATTGGTCATTCAAAAACCCATACAGGGGAGAAGCCCTTTGAATGTAATGAATGTGGGAAATCTTTTGGCAGGAAGTCACAACTCATTCTACATCAGAGAACTCACACAGGAGAGAGAAACTCTATGAATGTAATGAATGAGTAAGAACCTTTTCTGTGAAGACAACTGTCATGATTTATCAAAGAACTCACACACGGGAGAAATCCTGTGAATATAATGAATGTGGGAAAACATTTCTTGTAAATATATCCCTTACCCAACACCAGGGAACTCACACGGGAGAAAACCAGTGGGTGGTGAATGTGGGAAAAAAATCCATGCAAAGAAATCCCTAACTCAACATCAAAGAATCCATACAGGCAAGAAACCCTATAAAAGTGAATGTGGGAGATTCTTCAGAATGAAGATATGTGGGGAATCTTTCAGGATGTATTCACTTCTTGGTATACATCAGAATTCACACTGGAGAGATATTGCTGACAGGGCGGTGCAGGAATGAGACACAGACACAAAATTAAGAATTAAGGGAGCAGGGGGCCCACTGCATCTCGTGCTAAGTGGACAATGCTTAGTTTGCCTCTTTGGATTTTGGAGACAACGTTCCTCATTTGGGTGTGCTACTCTGGACCATTTACCAAGTGACCAGAAAAGCTTCTGGTTTTGAGTGGGGACTGGAACAAGATGAGGCTCTGCAACAGGTCCAGGCTGTTGTGCAAGCTGCTCTGCCACTTGGACCATATGATCCAGCTGACCCAATGGTGCTGGAAGTGTCAGTGGCAAATAGAGATGCTGTTTGGAGCCTTTGGCAGGCTCCTGTAGGAGAATCGCAATGCAGGCCCTTAGGATTTTGGACTAAAGCTTTACCATCCTCTGCAGATAACTACTCTCCATTTGAGAAACAGCTGTTGGCCTGCTACTGGGCCTTAGTAGAGACAGAACGCTTAACCATGGGCACCAAGTTACCATGAGACCTGAGTTACCTATCACGAGCCGGGTGCTGTCCAACCCGCAAAAGCCATAAATTTGGGCATGCACAGCAGCACTCCATCGTAAAATGGAAATGCTATATACAAGATATAGCTCGAGCAGGTCCTGAGGCACAAGTACATTATGTGAGGAAGTGGCCCAAATGCCCATGGCCCTCACTCCTTCCACCTTACCTTCTATTTCCTAGCCTACAGCTATGACATCTTGGGGGAGTTCCTTACAATCAGTTGACTGAGGAAGAGAAAAGTCAGGCCTGGTTTACAGATGGTTCTGCACGATATGCAGGCACCACCCAAAAGTGGGCACCTGCAGCACTGCAGCCCCTTCCTGGGATGTCCCTGAAGGACAATGGTGAGGGGAAATCCTCCCAGTGGGCAGAACTTCGAGCAGTGCACCTGGTTGTTCACTTTGCTTGTAAGGAGAACTGGCCAGAGGTGCATTTGTATACTGATTCTTGGGCTGTTGCTAATGGTTTGGCTGGATGGTCAGGGACTTGGAAGGAACATGATTGGAAGATTGGTGACAAAGAAGTCTGGGGAAGAGGTATGTGAATAGACCTTTCTGAGTGGGCAAAAAACAAGATATTTGTGTCCTATGTGAATGCTCACCAGAGGGTGACTTTAGCAGAAGAATGTTTTAATAACTAAGTAGATAAAATGACCCGTTTGGTGGATACCAATCAGCCTCTTTCCCCAGCCACTCCTGTCATTGCTCAATGGGCTCATGAACAAAGTGGTCATGGTGGTAGGGATGGAGGTTATGCATGGGCTCAGCAACATGGACTTCACTCACCAAGGCTGACCTGGCCACAGCCACTGCTGGGTGCCCAATGTGCCAGCAACAGAGACCCACACTCAGTCCCCGATATGGCACCATTCCCTGAGGTGATCAGCCTGCTACCTGGTGGCAGGTTGATTACATTGGCCCACTTCCATCAAGGAAGGGGCAGCGATTTGTTCTTACTGGAATAGACACACACTCTGGATATAGGTTTGCCTACCCTGCACAAAATGCTTCTGCCAAAACTACCATCTGTGGACTTACAGAATACCTTACCCATTGTCATGGTATTCCACACAGCATTGCTTCTGACCAAGGATCCCACTTCACAGCAAAATGAAGTGAGGGAATGGGCACATGCTCATGGCATTCTCTGGTCTTACCATGTTCCCAATCATCCAGAGACAGCTGGGTTGATAGAATGGTGGAATGGCCTGTTGAAGACTCAATTATGGCACCAACTAGGTGGCAATACCTTGCAGGGCTGGGGCAGTGTTCTCCAGGGGGCTGTGTATGCTCTGAATAAGTGTCCACTCTATGGTGCTGTTTCTCCCATAGCCAGGATTCATGGGTCCAGGAATCAAGGGGTGGAAACAGGAGTGGCATCACCCACTATCACCCCTAGTGATCCGCTAGGTAAATTTTTGCTTCCTGTCCCTGCAAGCTTAAGCTCTGCTGGCCTACAAGTCTTTGTTCCAAGAGGAGGAGTGCTTCCACCAGGAAGCACAACAATAATCCCATTGAACTGAAGTTAAAACTTCCACCTGGCCACTTTGGGCTTCTTATGCCTCTGAATCAACAGGCAAGGAAGGGGATTACTGTACTGGCTTGGGTGATTGATCCTGACTATCAAGGGGAAATAGCACTGCAACTACACAATGGAAGTAAAGACGAGTTTTCCTGGAATGCAGGAGATCCCCTAGGGCATCTCTTAATACTACCATGCCTGGTGATTAAAGTCAGTGGAAAACTGCAAGAACCCAATCCAGGCAGGACTACCAATGGCCAAGAAACGTCAGGAATGAAGGTTTGGGTCCCCCACTAGGCAAAGAACCACAGCCAGCTGAAGTGCTTGCTGAGGGTAAAGGGAACATAGAATGGGTAGTGGAAGAAGGTAGTGATAAATATGAACTACGGCCATGTGACCAGTTATAGAAATGAGGACTATGATGGCATGAACATTTCCTCCTTATTTTGTTATGTTTGTATTTGTCTGTAAATCAAATATCTTTATGGCCATGTGACCAGTTATAGAAACGAGGACTATGATGGCATGAACATTTCCTCCTTATTTTGTTATGTTTGTATTTGTCTGTAAATCAAATATCTTTGCTTTCTTCTCTATCTTATCCCCTTATCATATGACATAAGCTGTATTGTTCATTTTGTTGTATTTAAGCTAAAGGAAATCAATTTTAAGAGTTAATGTCACCCAAGGACTCGCACCCTATTCTGGAGAGATTTAGTGTGTTTCCAGTTGTACGCTGCACAGCAGAGTATCATTAGGTGACATATATGTCTGTTATTGTTCTCTACTCAGAGATAAAGTATGGTTTTAGGTGATGTGTATAACTGCCAAGTTGACAAGGGGTGGACTGCGATGCTTAGGTTCATGTGTCAACTTGGCCAGGTGATAGTACCCAGCTGTCTAGTCAAGCAAGCACTGGCCTAACTGTTGTGAGGACGTTTGTTGCTGGTTAATACACCAACAGGCCAGTTTATTAAATCATCAGTCAGTTGGCTGCAGCTGTGACCAATGACATCAATGAAGGGCGTATCTTCCACAATGAGAGAATGCAGTCATCTGGATTTAATCCAATCAGTTGAAGACATAAGCGAGACAGATGGAGGAACTTCGCTTCTTTGGCTGACCAGGGAAGTGTTTCCTGAGGAGTTCATCGAAGTTGCCAGTTCGTTTCCTGAGGAGTTCATCAAACATCTTCATTGGAGTTGCCAGTTGCTGCCTGCCCTACGGAATTTGGACTCGTGCATACCCACAGTTGCATGAGACGCTTTTATAAATCTTACATTTGTAGATATCTCTCATTGCTTCTGTTTCCCTAGAGAACCCTAACATCTTAGTGGAAAATTAAATTAGTCACATCACAGAACAGGGCCGCAAAAGTCATGCTGCTTGCTTTATCATTAGGGAGTCGCCAGTATCATACACATGTGAATCTAGCTGCAATCAGGAATCTCCAAAGATCCTGAGGCTGCTACTGCTGCCATCTTGAAACCATGCTCTACTCACATTGTCCTGCACCAGTAAAATGGATGTTCTGTATTCTGGCTCTCAGCACCCATGGGGTTACTTTATTGGATTCTAGTGATCTTGAGAAAAACCAATATGTATAAGCATCTGATTAGCTGAACTGAAATGATATCCCAAACCAATTGTAACCAAGTATAAATACTTCCCAATTTTCAGCCTCTGCAGTACAGAAAGGCACATGAAAGGGTACAAATGTTGAATGTTATACACCACATCCACTTCATCTACCTTTGGCTGTTAAATATCCACTCACATATTTCTTCCCATACTAAAATACCCAAACATAATAGCAACAACATGCTCATGTCTAAAATAATGCAAAAATCTCATCTAACAAAAATGTAGCCACCTTCTTCTCAAATGGATTCCAATGTTGTTTAGTTACTGAATCTGTCTCTGGGTGATATTTATTCCTAATTTAACCCCATACTTCTGTTTGTCCTCTGTACACAAGACTAATAAAATCAATCACCAGTAACCTGCCCTATATAAAATGGTAAGGGAGAGAGACATCAAAAAGGAAATTAATCAAAATATGATATATACAAAACAGCAAAAAACAAAATATGATACATTATGGTACTATGTATACTTTATTAATTCCTTTTGTGGTTGACTGAAAATATTGTTGAGGATCTGCTAAGTGATTTATTCCTCAAGGAACTTAATTCCAGTGACTCTTCATTCCATGATACCTCTTCCTTTGCCAGTACTTTATTTGGATGGGAGGTTAAGGAACCAAATCTCCACCTCTGGATTCTGAGCCTTGAAAATCTTGCCTGGGCAATTTTCCTAGTCTTACATTAACTAGTACCCTTGGGAATGCTGCCACTAGGAGGTAGCTCAGATTTTCCAAGCTCCAGACACAGTCATTCCAGTACCTGTTGTATAGCATCAATCTTATTAACCATTGATAATCAAAATCAATCACCCCAACGAACAAAGCAACTCACTTCCTTCCCTATTGGTTCAGTGCATAAACAAACACAGGAGGCCATCCTACTTTCCTACTGACTGGAATCATTATTGTGTCTCATAGCAACATCTCTGATTTACAGAAACCCTCTGAATGGAAGTAGGGTTCAGAGCCATAGGTTTAGAAAAAAATATCAAAGAAGTCATTAGCTGGGATAGAGGTAACTGCTCTCCAGAATGTGTCTGGCACAGGTGCAGGACAGAGGTCGAGAAAGCACTAACTGGGACATGCATCAGTGCTCCCAAGCCTTTTCTAATGACCAGGGAGCTCTATCATCCTGGAGGAAGGTAGATCCATCACACACAGGTTGCTCAATACTGAGTCCTAGAATACACTGTTAAAAATTGATTTCATTGGCAGATGCTGGGCAGTGTATCTCCATAGAATTTACCAGGAAGCACAAAAGCAAGGCAATTTTACAACATTGGACACTGGAATGGCTATCATTCCACCCTTGGCTGCATCTAGCACTGGATAGGAGATCCTGTAACTGATCATTTTTAGAGGCGTCCATCTAGACAGAATACACTAAAGAACTTGGAGCAGCCTAAGTGAACTCTCCTGAAGGGTTACAGACATAAAACTGTTAGTATGTATGCCCCCTCCCACTTCTCGTATTTTGAAGCATCCCATTCCTAAAAGGTAGGGGGCTTCTTAAAGTCTCCATACTAACTGGCCATTCCAAGGACAGTCATGTTGGTGGGGACCCAGGTGTAGCCTAGTCTCCATTATATTTTCCCATCCCATGATCCTGTTTTGATTGAGTGCATTATTTGCATCTAAATCATGATGGGGACAGGAAGCACAGTGCCTGTGCATTGGGTTTGGATCTGGGAGTGTAATGCCACTTGGGTCAGGGTACAAATACTGGGCATGCCCTGATTAGGTGGGCCACCAAAAGCCAACCAGGACATAGAAGAATGGTTCCATTCACTTTATAGCACAGGAGACAGGCTAGCTTCCCAGCTAACTGAGGAAGAAAGGGAGGAGGAGAAAAATGTGTGGAAAAGGACATCTAGTCTCCTGTCCCTTCTCCATAATAGTGTCACCCAAGACAACTCCTCAGTCATAAGAGACACAATAAGAACTATGCTGTTGCAATGGGTTTTTTGACTCTGCTCTTCCAGAGTTCTATTTTCCTATCATTCTGTAAGTGGCAAGAAGCATGGAATAGCCATTGCATCCCAGGAAGGGCAACCCAGTGTTATGATGCTTATATGGTGATTGTTGTTCCACTGTCTAGTGTATGGAGTTTGAGTGTCCAAATAGTAAACAGATTCATCCACCAATGTTTGAATCAATTATCCATAAGGGACATCTTGAGTTGGATAACCAGGATGCTTTGCATCTGAATTGTCAGTTGACTCCAGGGTTTCAGGAGGTGGTCAACACAATCTCATGGGGTCCATCCCATCAGATGTACTCCTTTACTATTTAAAATCCTAGGGCGAAAGTACAATTATGGGTGCCTTCTTGTGCATCATGATGTTTTGTTTTTGTTTTTGTGCTAATACTTAGTGTCTTTTTATTCTGGGCCAATTTTATAGGAAGTTTCCCAATTTGAATAGTCCTGTCAAACAACTAACTTGGGCTTTTTAAATCCTCTCAAATCTGTTCTTATTTTCTATTTAATTTGTGTTCTTACCTATATTATTTTATTTCTTCCCATTTCTTTTGCTATTCTTTTCTAAATTCTTGAAATGGACATTTTATTAATTTTCAGCCTTTTGCATTTTCTAATATAAGCATTTAGTGTTATGTGACTCTGAAAAATGGGATGTTGCATCTCATAAATTTTCTTACATAATATCTTTCACTGTTACCAGTTCAACTACATTTTCCCCATTATGACTTCTTCTCCATGTTATTTAGAAATGTAATTTTAAAAATTTACAAACCTTTGGAGCTTTTCCAGTAATTAATCCTTTTACTACTTATTTCTTGCTCAGTTGCCCTATAGTCACAGGATAAAACTAATATGATTTCAAATCTTAATTATGTTGAAGTTTACACAGTGGTCCAAGTATATCATTATTTCTTATAACTATTTCACAAGTGCATGAAAATAATGTGCATGATGCAGTTGTTGGGTACAGTGTTCTATATATCTCCATGTGGTCCTTTGCTCATTTACTTGTTCAAATATTCTATCTTCTATAATCATACCGATATGTTTTGTCTGTTTGATCTGCAGTTGAGAAAGATGAATTAAAATAGCTCTCATGATGATTTCGGATTTTTCCGTTTCTTTTAGTTCTTTCAAATTTTGCTTTATGCATTCTCTAGTTAGGTTATCATGCTTTTTTTTAAATTTTATTTTGAAATAAATTCAAACTTATAGGAACAGTTGCAAAAACAATACAAACCCCATACACAGAACTCCAGCATATCCCGACCCCCTTCCCCTGATACCCCGATCCACCAACTTCAACATCCTGTCACACCACCATTTCTCTTTCCCTCCCTCCCTCCCTCCCTATCATCCATCATCTATTGCTCTGTCTTCTGAACATATGAGAACAAGCTGCACACATCCTTGAACAAACATTATAATTCACATATACATTTCCCATGTACAAGAACATTCTTTTATGCAATCCCATTAAGTGCAGCTAAGAAGTTCAAGAAATCCAACATTGATACAAAGCTTACATTCTATATTTCCTTTTTTTTCTTTCTTTTGTCCCAACTGTGTCCCTTTGAGCCTCCTCTCCTCCATCCTCAGATCCCATCCAGGATCATCCTTGGCATTTAATTGTCATCTTTTAGACTGTCTTTTTTTTTTTTTTCAGTTGTGGAAACATATATACAGCCTAAATCTTCCCATTCCATCCCCTCCCTAGCATTCCATTAGTGGAATTAATCACATTTAGAATGCTGCAATGCTATCACCTTCCCACCATCCATTACTAGAAATTTCCCTTCACCCCAAACAGAAACCCTACACTCATTTCTTAACTCCCCATTGCCCCTTCCCACACTTCTCGTAACCCATACTCTACTTTTCATCTCTATGGTTATTTTCTCTGATAGTTTCTTTGTGTTTACCGTGGGGCTTAAATTTAACCTCTTAAATCTATAACAATCTTTTTTTTCTTTGATACCAACTTAACTTCAATAGGACACATAAACTATGTTCCTATACTACTTCATTCCCCCACCTTTATGTATTTCTTGTAAAAAATTACATATTTTACATTGAGTCCAAAACCCCTGATTTATCATTACAGTTTATGTATTTTAGATCCTGTAGGAAGTAAATAGTGGAGTTACAAATCAAAAATACAGTAGTACTGGTATTTATATTTACCATGTGATCTTTACTGGAAATCTTTATTTCTTCATGTGATTTCAGTCAACTGTTTAGTGTCCCTTCCTTTCAGCCTGCTCAGTTCCCTTTGGCATTTCTTATAGGACTGATCTACTGGCGATGAAGTCCCTCAGCTTTTGATTATCCAGGAATGTTTTCATCTCCCCCTCATTTTTACCCTCCAGTTGTTTGTGAATTTTCTAAGTCTCTGATGGCTATTGACTTCTATTTGTATTCCATTGTGGTCAGAGAATGTGCTTTGAATAAATTCAAATTTTTTTTTAATTTATTGAGGCTTGTTTTATGTCCCAGCATATGGTCTATTCTGGAGAAAGATCCGTGATCACTATAGAAGAATGTGTGTCCTGGTGATTTGGGATGTAATGTTCTACATATGTCTGTTAAAATTCTCTATATCTCTCTCTTCTTTTTTTGTTTCTCTGTCGGTAGGGCTCCCTTTAGTATCTGAAGTAGGGCAGGTCTTTTATTAGCAAAATCTCTCAGCATTTGTTTTATCTGTGAAAAATTTAAGCTCTCCCTCAAATTTGAAGGAGAGTTTTGCTGGATAAAGTATTCTTGGTTGGAAATTTTTCTCTCTCAGAATTTTAAATATGTCATGCCACTGCCTTCTCGTCTCCATGGTGGCCGCTGAGTAGTCACTACTTAGTCTTATGTTGTTTCCTTTGTATGTGGTGAATGCTTTTCTCTTGCTGCTTTCAGAACTTGCTGCTTTCAGAACTTGCTCCTTCTCTTCAGTATTTGTCAGATCAGAATATGTCTTGGAGTGGGTTTATTTGGATTTATTCTATTTGGAGTTCGCTGGGCATTTATGCTTTGTGTATTTATATCGTGTAGAAGGTTTGGGAAGTTTTCCCCCAAAATTTCTTTGAATACTCTTTCTAGACCTTTACCCTTCTCTTCCCCTTCTGGGACGCCAGTGAGTCTTAAATTTGGACATTTTATTTTATCTATCATATCCCTGAGATCCATTTTGATTTTTTCAATTTTCTTCCCCATTCTTCCTTTTGTTCTTTCATTTTCTGTTCTGTGGTCCTCAAGGACGCTGAGTCATTGTTCAGCTTCCTCTAATCTTGTATTATGAGTATCCAGAGTCTTTTTAATTTGGCCAAAAGTTTCTTTTATTTCCATAAATCTTTTTTTTTAATTTACTCTTGCAATTTCTTCTTTATGCTCTTCTAAGGTCTTCTTCATGTCCTTTATGTCCTGTGCCATGCTCTCATTGTTTGACTTCAGTTCTTTGATTAATTGTGCCAAGTACTGTCTCTTCTGATCTTTTGATTTGGGTGTTTGGGTTTGGGCTCTCCATATCATCTGGTTTTATCATATGCTTTTAAGATTTTCTGTTGTTTTGGCTCTTGGCATTTGCTTTACTTGATAGGGTTCTTTCTGGATATAAAAAGTACCAGTCTCTAATTTGTCAGATCTATAGCTTGGTGGCGTACACTTTCTCTAACTAGCCAGCAGATGGTGTCTGCAAGTCACCTATTCCACCCAAGTCCGTTCTCCCCAACTTTGTCTTTGTGGTGTCTGGGGATCTGATTCTTGTGGGGTTCAATTGGTGCACTAAGTTTGAGTGTGTTGTTGGTGCTGTCCATCCTGAATGTGGGGCATGCGTCTGGGTGGTTAGGGAGGCAGGGAAGCTTTAATAATCAAACCTCCCAGGTGTTCCCAGCCAGAGATTTAAGGTGTTGCAAGAGTCTAAGCCTTAATTACAGTCTTGCCACAGATTGTCTCTACCGCTGACCCACACATCCTTGGTATTGGTGTAGGTTCCCTGGGATTTCCGAAGGGTCCCCCTTCCCAGCCATGCTCTTCTAGGACCTCTGCTGAGGGAAGGCAGTGCCATGTCACAAGTGCACGCCGGCCCTCCAGGGAAGCCCTGAGCCACTGGGCCATGCAGGGGCATTCCCAGCCTGCTGTAAAGATGGTTGAATGGGGCATGTTAATTTCGCCCTTTTCACACAGCTCTGCCTTCCCAGCTTTAGTCCCACTAAAGGCCACTGTCCGCGGCTGATGTTGTGGCGTGTGCGCAGTGCTGCGGGAACTACTCCCCGTCACACTGGGACCCTTGGCTTGGTTCTGGGTATAGATCCGGCCCCGGGCAGGAGCGTTCCCAGCCCACTGGGGAGATGGCTGCAAGGGGCATGGTTTCTTTCTCCTTTTGGCTCCCCTCTGCCCCCTGGTCCCGAGACAATCAGCAACGGGCTATCATCCACGCCAGACACCGAGACATTGGCACAACACGCTCCTGCTGTGCTTCACTGCACAGTTCTCACTGTTGCAACTGCAGGAGCTCCCGGTTTTTTTTGTTTTTTTTTTATTTAGAAAGAACTAGTCCATCTCCAAATGCTGACCCACGGTTTTCCCACACCGCAGCGCAGCCGCCGGACTTTCAGCTGGCTCACTCACTCGTTTCAGAATGCAGACTCCCGGTTTCACCAAATGCATGGTCCCTGTGGATTTAGCAGAACTTGCCTGGCTGGTGCATCACTGGAACTGGTGTTCTGGGTCACTTTCTGGCTTTTATCTAATATTTTTCACGGAGGTGTTTTTTTGCCCTGTCTCACCTAGCTGCCGTCTTAGGTTCTCCCATACGTTTTTGAAATTATTATATCTTCCTAGGGAATTGAACATTTTGCCATTTTGAAATTACCCTCTTTATTATCTATTATCAATAAATAATACTATCTAGTATATCTATTTTATTTGTATCTATTATCATTAGATAATGTTATCTACTATATTTATTATTTATTACTGATAATAATGTCTTCTGCCTTGATGTCTCTTTTGTCTTGTATTAGTAAAGCTGCACCAATTTTCTTTAGATTAGTATTTTTATATGTTTTACCTTCCTTGGCTGCTCAAGAAAATATCATACAATGGGTTGGCTTAAACTATGGGAATTTATTAGCTCATGGTTTTGAGGCTGGGGAAAAGTCCAAATCAAGGCATCATCATCAAGGTGATGCTTCCTTCCTGAAGACTGGCATTCTGGGGTTGGCTGCTGGTGGTCCCTGGACCTTGGCTCCTCCTGTCACATGGTGATGCACATGGTGGCCTCTCCTGGCCCTGCCATTCTTATGAACATTGAATTTCAGCTTCTTGCTTCCCATGGCTTTCTGTCTGAATTTCATTCTTCTTATAAAGGACTCCAGTAATAGGGTTAAAACCTACCCTGATTGAGGTGGGCCACACCTTAACTGAGGTAACCTCATCAAATGTCCCACTTGCAATGGGTTCACACTCACAAGAATGGATTAAGTTCAAGAACATGTTTTTCTGGGTTACATACAGCTCCAAACCACCACAACATAGTGTATCTTTTCCCATCTATTTTCTTTCACTATTTCTGCTCCATATGTTTTATATGTCTAGAAATGGATAAATATTTATCCTAATTGGGATTTGTTGGGCTATTGAAACTATACAAGTCTCATCAAAAATGAAATATTCTCAGCCATTATCTCTTCAAATATTTCCCTTTTCTTTCTTTTCTAGACACTCTTATTTTATCTCTTCCATTTGTGATCCCCA
Source organism: Choloepus didactylus (assembly GCF_015220235.1). NCBI lineage: Eukaryota > Metazoa > Chordata > Mammalia > Pilosa > Megalonychidae > Choloepus > Choloepus didactylus. Next base: position 20,311,846 of record NC_051333.1, read on the forward strand.
CCTTATTGTTTCTGACACACACTGAATAATTTCTTCTATTTTTAGTTCAATAATTCTATTTTCAGCTTAATCTGATCTGTTAAATACATATAATGCATTTTTTATTCTGCTTTTACTTCAAGGATTTCTCTAATATTTCAAATCTTCTATGTCTCATTTATGGTTTCCTCCTTCCTGTTCAACTAACTTTCTTTAATCATGGTATACAAAAATGATCCATAATCTCTGCCTGATATTTCTGATATCTAGAATCATTGCAACTCTGTTTCTGTTGTCTAGTTTGTTTTTGATGGTTCTCACGTATAAAATCTACTTTCCTTGTGCTCCTGGTTTTCTTTGGCTGTATGTAAGAAAGTGAACTTTTTTTGTAGGAATAACTACTCCTAAATTTCCTTGTTCAAACGTGATTCATATTTGCTTCTACTTGTTTCCTAAGGGCTTCATTAAACTAAGACCACCTTAAAGTAATTACAAAGTTTAAGTTTCCTCTAATGACTTAGCACTTTTAACTGGATAGTTTCATGTGGAGATGGGCCTCTTTCTATTCATTCCTAGGCTATAAAGTCCCAGTTTATTCCAAAGAGGTTCTACTGTTAGTTTTAATACCTTCTGAAGACTTTGGGCTTTGCTTTTTGTCATCTTCCTCCATTGAGGCTCAAAAGTTCAGATTTTCTGAGATCAGCACATGGTGGTCAGAACAAGGTATTTAAAGTCCAGCTACTATTCCAGATTTCTCCTTCCCCTTCAAATATTGCTATTTATTCCTTACTTCTGGCTAGATCCTAAAAGATTTTCTATCAGATTTATTTTCATCCAACTTTTAAATTGTTTTTTTACTAGGAAAGTTGACCCAAATAACTCAGTGTAATATTTCTGGAAATAGGAAGCCTTCTCAGCATATTCTTCAGGTTCTATTCTAGCATGAATTTTCTAACATATAGCAAGATAATAACCTTTAATGAAGGTCATGCTACTTTACATATATAAGGTATGTAATTCTATGATGTTTAGCTAGCAATGAACTTTTACTGAAAGCTTCCCCACACTTTTTTCTTTTACTGTTCTGGGTTGGTGTCCACCCCTCACCCCCCACCACAAATCCATATCTATCCTGAACCACAGGATGTTATCTTATTTGGAAGTAGGGTCTTTGAAGATGTAATTAGTTAAGATGATGTAATACTGGATTAGGGTGGACACTAAATTCAATATACTGGTGTCTTTATAAGAGGAAAATTTAGACAAGGACACACAGACATAATGGGAAGGCAGCCAAGTGAATATGGAGACAGGAATTGGAGTTAAGCTGCCACAGCCAAGGAATGTTGGGGTCCTCAGGACCTGGAAGAGGAAAGGAAGGATTCTTCCCTGGAGCACAGTCTTACCAACATCTTGATTTCACATTTCTAGCCTCTAGAACTGTGAAAGAATAAATTTCTGTTGTTTAAGTCACCCAACTTGTGGTAATTTGTTGTGTCAGCCCCGCAGGACACTAATACAACTGAATTCATAAAATTTCTCTTTTGTATGAGTTAAGATGCTGAATAAGGGATTCATATTGACTAAAGAATTTCCCATATTTACTACATGTAGGACTTCTATCCAGAATGAATTTTTTAATAAAGGATTCATACTGGTAAAAAGCTTCCCAAAATTTGTTGTATGCATATGGTTTCTCTCCACCTTATGAACAATAAGGTTTGCATCACTGCCACAGGTCTTGCCACTCTCAAGGCTTCTCTTTCAACTACCAATATTCTGATACTGAAATAGGGACAACATATGACTGAAAGTATTGCCATAAATATCGCATTCCTGGACTTTACCTCCACCATAATTTCACCTATGTAAATTGAGTGATTAATATTGCCTTAAGGCTTTTCCGTATGTATTACATTCCAATGTTTCTTTACATTATGAGTTCTCCTGGATATAAGATTCAGGTCACTGCTAAACATCCACCCACATTCCTTGCCTTTTTCTCCAGCATGAATTCCCTGATGGACAATGAAATTTGAGCCACTGCTGAAAGCTTTTCCACATTTATCACATGTAAAAGTTTCTTGTCGGTTGTACAGTACAGTTTTGTTTGGAGTTAGTTTCTCCCACATTCAATACATTCGTAGTATTTCCCACCTGTATGAATGCTCTTATTTTTAAGCAGGGATGAGCTATGACCAAAAGTTTTCCCACACATACTACAATGACAATGTTTTGTGACAGCATGACTTCTTCCATGAAGTATTCAACAACCTCCAGAGTGACATCTGGACTTCATTTGGAGTGTCTCAGCTACTTAAACTTTGTATTGTTTTGTTTCTCTTCCCCCTTCTGGTCAGGAGGGCTTTCTCAATCCCATGATGGTGGGTCTGGGCTCATCCTTGGAAGTCATGTCCCGTGTTGCCAGGAGGATTTGCACCCCTGGGTGTCATGTCCCACATAGGGGAGAGGGAAATGAGTCCACCTGCTGGGGTGGCTTGGAGGGAGGGGGCACATATGAACAACGGAGTAGGTTCCCTGGGGGTAAATCTTGGGCAAAATTGGGAATAGGATTGGCCTCTCCTTTGCAGTGGCACACTTCATAGGGGCCAGCCCCAAAATCAGGGGCTTGGCCTTCTAGATTGGTAGTCCCCAGTGCTTGTGAGAATATCAGTGGCTCCCCAGGTGGGGAATTTTTATATTTCCATATTTTTCACCAAGTACTCAAGGGGGCCTTGCAAATAAATTTTTATTCTCTGCCCAAATTACTCTGGGATATATTGGGGCTTAACACTAACCTGTACAAACAAACCAGATCTCACTCCCTGTTCAAATTTCCATGTAATTATGGTGTTTGAATAAACTGACCATACAAATTTAAAAAAATACATCAATAAAGGATTCAAGATGGTCTAAGGTTTTCATGCATTTTTTTACATCCATCTGATGTTTTATTCAGTAATAATTTTCTGGGGTAGCATACAGAATGTGTGGTAACTTTAGGCTTTCATAAAATCATTGCATTCATAGCCTTTTTCCAGAGGTAATTCTTTGAAGTTCAGTCACATAAACTACACAAAGAGATCTTTCCACATTGCCTTCATACAGTCTTTCTTCAGAATGATTTTTGTCAAGAATGACTTAAGGTTGAAGATCTTCTTGCATATACAACATTCACAAGTTTTCTCCTTATTTTTGAGGATGGATTCTCAGGTTTAATAAGACGTGAGATACAATTTAAGGCCTTCCCATGTTAGAAACATTAATATGGTTTCTTTTCAGTATATTTGATGATTAGGAAGGGATAATACATAGCTAAATTACTACTTATTTTTGATATATCTGAAAGTTTTATCTCCACTATGACTTGTCTGATATCAAATAAGGGATTATTAGCCAAGGCAAACACTACATAGTGTTTATTATGGACCAGATACTTGCCCAAAGTGTGTTTCGTACATTAACACTAACTCATTTAGGCACACAGAAATGAAGTAATTTGTCTAAAAGCACTCAAAGCCAGCATTTGTGGAACTTAGATTTATACCCAGGTAACATGAGTCCAGACTCTATGCTCTTCATACACACACACATATACACACACACCTCTGAGTCCTTAAAAGTTATGGAGTGTGTCTTATCTGGTCCACAGTGTATGCTCAAAAGAGTAACTGACATGACTGAGGATGAAACAATATGATTCTGTCAATGACAATGACATCCTAACATCATTTTTATCTTGGCCCCCCCCTTTTTCTGTTGTAACAAAGTAATATAATTGCTTTCTTAAAACCTTCATTATTTAAATTGAAAAAACCTGGCTTTTTTTCCTAGTTCAGTGTTACTGTGAAGGCACTTTAGCACAAGAGTTGTAGAACAGAACCCTGTGTATGTTCAAGTTTTTTAATTGACAGCATTAGTACGGGATCAGTTATCTCATAAAGGAGCAATAAGGTGGCAAAATATATATATATATATATATATATAATGGCAAATGAAAACGGGATTGTAGGATGACTTCATCTTTGTGGTACCAGTTGCAATCCTTGGGATAGCAGAGAAAGATAAGATAGGAAAAACACAAAGCTACTGCTATTATCATATAACTGCTATGTGTAGCCATCAGTCTATCCATAATTAGAAGTGTTCTTGATCCTTGTTTTATCCCCTACCACACTTTCTTAATTGCAGATCTCTCAGAGATCCTTCAACATTCCACAGAATTCCAAAATAAATTTCATGACTACAAACAAATAAAAGATAATCCCTAGTTAAAATTGAAAATTCACCATCACACTCTAAACTCCTCTCTCAGTTGAGAACTGCTACTGGAATATGCCTTCCCCCTTTGCGTTCTGTTAAAGTAGCACATGTAGTGGAGGAGATTCTTGGGTCTAATTGTCAGAAATCCTACCATTCCATACTAGGATTATTGAATCAATGAAATGTTACTTTTAAAACAATAAAATATCAATTTACTTACAATGAAAACTTTCAGATTTACTTAGAATGAATATTCTTAAATATATTGAGAATAAAATTTGAAATATAAGCTATAGAACCACCTTTTACTTACAAGTGTCCATATACTCCTAATCACATTGATCTACATTAGCTTTCTAGTCACAAGATAGGAAACCACAGAGACAGGTGAGGCTATTCAATTTCTTACATAGAATTTATATTTGCAGCCAGTCTCTGCACAAACCATAATTATCAGTCAAAATTCATTGCAGGAAACAAACACTCTCAAGTATTTCAAGAAAACATTTATTGTAGGAAATTAATGCTTTCAAAATTGGTGGGAAGCCTGGGGGGAGGGGGAGAAGAAATGGGGACACCTTTGTACTACTGATTTCAAGGTAAACCCAGGATAAATGATCCAGGGATGGAGAAGTGATTTTTCCTATTACCAATGATGCTGCCAGCACCACTACCTCAAAGTCACAGATCTTAGAACTAGACAGTGGACCATGGGGTCCAGCCACAGCAAACATGACAGAACATGTGTTTTGCCTAGAATGATCCCACATACACACACACTTTCAGTCCTATACAATTATTCATCTATAAGATTCAGATTTAAAAGCATATCTACAATTAAACCTGATCTGATCTTTCAAATTTATGTTGTTTCCTGGTGATGCCCTCATAGCAACCCATATTGTTCTTCACACCACTTTTCAAAATTATTACAAAATTATTTATCATCTCCCTTGGTAGACAGAATCTCTATGAGAACAGGACAGCATTTGTTTTGGTAATTGTTACAGTGGTTATCAAAATGCTTCCTGGACAAACAGCATTAGTTTCACTTGGAAACTTCTGAAAAATGCAAATTCTTGGGTTTCATCTCAGACCAACTGTATTGGAAGGTGGGACTTAGCAATCAGAATTTTAACAAGCCCCTCTGATTCTGACAAAAAATTTATGAACCGCTGGATTATTATATCCAAGCACACAGTACTATGTAATGCTCATGAGTGATGTTCCACAAATTTTCTTGAAATGTGTGAACTAAGCCCATTGGAAATTGTGCCAGTTTGAAACTGTTATGTACCCCAGGAAAGACTAGGTTCCTTAATGCAGTCTTATTAAGAATGGGATCTTTTGAATGGGAGATTTCCATGGAGATGTGGCCCACCCAACTGGGTGAGACCCTTTGACTAGATTATTTCCATGGAGGTGTGACCCCGCCCATTCAAGGTGGGTCTTGATTAGTTTACTGGAGTCCTTAAGAGAGCTTGGAACTGACACAGACCCAGACGCTTGGAGGTGCAGACAGAAAGACATTTGGAAATGCTAAGAGATGAAGCCCAGAGTTTGCCCCAGAGAAGCTAAGAGAGGACCCCCAGACACTTAGAGACAGAAGCCCAGAAACATTTTGGAGAGAGTCATTTTGAAGAGAGTCATTTTGAAACCAGAACCCAAGGACAAAGGACCAGCAGACGCCAGCCACATGCCTTCCCATCTGACAGAGGTGTTCCAGATGCCATCAGCCTTTCTTCAGTAAAAGTATCCTCTTCTTGATGACTTAGTTTGGATGCTTTCTTGGCCTTAGAACTGTAAATCTGCAACCTAATAATCCCATAAAAACCAATCCATTTCTGGTATTCTGCATTTCAGTAGCTTTAGCAAACCAGAACAGAAATGTGCTGTTACTTATCCTTACCAAAAGTTTATTAGCAGAGTCTGGATCATTTTTTTCTCTAGATTTGCTAGTCTTCCACTAAAATCTATAGTAAGGCTAATCTCAACTCTTCAAGAGGAAAATAGTGAAAATTTTTGCAAGAAATGTAAGTCACAGTGAGAGAGATCATTTTATACAACACGATTTTATTAGAGACCAAGAATTTTATTCATACCACTTTTGCAGCTGCGGTTTTCAACTTTATCATATTTACTGCATCCATGGGTGGCCGAATATCTTTACATACTCATTAGCTAAAAGTAATTTTTATGTAGGACTCATTTTGAGTAAAATTACTACTATTAGAAATGCATATTCATTTACATGCTGGTTTGCTCTCCTGTGGATTTCTATGTTTACTAAAAGCTACATGGCAAAGATTTACACATATTTCCTGCATCTTTCAGGTCATCCTAGCATTAATCTCCTGACGTCTAACAAGACTTCTTAATGAACACTTTGTATGTTTCTTACATAAAATTTTTCTCTGGTGTGAGTTGACATAAAATATGGATGTACTTGAACTGAAAGACATCTCGCCATTATTTATTCATAGGACTTCTTTCCTGTATGAATTACTACATGCTTTTAATGGGATTACTATTGCCTAGGGTCTTTCTTAATTTGTTACATGTATAGGGTTTTTCTACAATGTGGATTCATTTATGTCAATTAAGCAATTCATACTGGTTAAAGGCTTTTCCATACTGATTGCATTGATATGGTTTCTCTCCAGTATGAACCCTCTGATGGGCAGTTTAAGGTTTGCACTATTGCTAAAGACTTTCCCATATTCACTACATTCATAGGACTTTCCTATAATATAAATTTTTGATGGCTAGCATTACTATGACAAATACTGTATTCATTTGGTTTCTCACTTGTATGATTTCTCACATAATGTGATTCATATGGCCTAAAGTCCTTTCCACACTTACCAAGCTATTAGGTTTCTCTCCATTATGTATTCTCTGATGGACAGTAAGATTTGAGCCTTTGCTAAAAGCTTTCCCACATTCATTACATTTATATGGCTTTTCTCCAGTATGGACTCTCTGATGTACAGTAAGGTTTGAACTACAACTGAAGGTTTTCCCACATTCAATACATTCATAGGGTTTCTCTCCAGTATGAATTCTATGATGTTGAAGCAGTGATGATCTATGACTGAAGGCTTTTGCACATATACTGCATTCATAAGGTTTCAATCTAGTGTGATTTCTTAAATGCAGATTCAATGAATCAGGCTGGTTGAAGGATTTCCTGCATTTTTGACATTCAAAGGGTTTTTCTTCAGTATGAATACTCTGGTGTTGAAGAAGAAATGAGAGGCTACTAAAGACTTTCAGACATTTCTTGCATTCATATTGCTTCTCTACAGTGTGAATTCTTTGATGTCGAGTAAGGTGTGAGCTACAGCAGAAGGCTTTCCCACATTCACTACATTCATAAGGTTTCTCTCCAGTATGAATTTTCTGATGGTGAATGAGAGATGACCTATGAATGAAGGCCTTCTCACATAAATGACACTCATAGAGTTTTTCTTGAGTATGAATTCTCAGATGTTCAATGAGATGTGAAACACGACTAAAAGACTTCCCACATTCTATGCATTCATATGGTTTCTCTCCAGTGTGAGTGCTTTGATGATTAGTAAGTGATGAGACATGGCTAAAGGCCTTCCCACATTCAATACATTTGTAAGGTTTCTCTCCACTGTGACTTATCTGATGTCGAGAAAGGGCTGAGCCATGGCTAAAAGTCTTCCCACATTCATGACATTCGTAGGGTTTCTCTCCAGTATGAATTCTCCAGTGGCGATTAAGGATTGATTGTTTGCCAAAGGCTTTTCCACATTCACTGCATGTATAGATTTTTTCTCTATTATAAGTCCGGTGACAGGTAAGAGATTTGCTCTGGCTGAAGGCTGCCATACTTTCATTAGAATTCAAAAGTTGCTTTCTATAATTGATTTTCTCATTTTTTATAACTGATTTTTTTTGTAAGTTCTTCTCAAACATATCATATTTATGTGATTTTCCTTCAGAAGAAATTCTCTGTGGTTCAGAAAGGATAGATTTTAAGTGGAAGATGTTACTAAATGTATTGTATTTGTAAACATTTTCCCCAGTGGGGCTTTCACTGAAGGTGAGTGTCAGTGGTCTGAAATGTTCTACTTGATTTCCATGCTTCCCCTCTAAATTTTCTATATATTTCCAGTCCTTGTTAAAATTTGAACATTCAAGACCTTCTTTTATAATTTTTTCTATAATTACCCTTTGGGATGAATCATTATCATAAATATCCTCCATTGTTGATAATTCCTTGTTTCCCCATCTTGATTCCCAATCTGAAATATATCAAGAAAGCAAAATGTTGCTTTTTCTGTACCTCTTGAAAAGAAACTTCTTTAGATAAAAATAAGGCCTCCAGAAAACACATGCTTCTGACAACTCTCATATGTTTCAATGATTTCTGAAGAATGCTCAAGTGAAGCACAGAAAATACAGATAGCTAAAGGGGCAGGAACAGAGAGGGATATGGGAAATGGGCTAAACATAGGCAATCAGTATGTGAAAAAATGAAACTATCATAAAGAAAATGTGGATGGGATTCTGGATTGCAAGCCATTAATTTGTATCTATATTCATGTGAAAGACCACTGCCTTGGCTCCCCTACCTTCAATTAATCTCATTTTGCTGCCAGATTAATATGCTTAAAATGCAGAATTTATTGCATTAAACAGCAACAATTACAACAACAGCAAAATAATCTAAATGCCCTTTATGACTCACAAAGATTGAAGCTGAGTTTATGTAGGGTCTGTGAAACCATATGGTTATTTATTGGACATCAGGAAATTCTGTTCCTGGGAAACTTATACATTCCTTACATCCTCTAACACTTATATTCACATTTATTCTCTGAAGTTCAGCTTTGGAGGAAAAGTGATTTTTCTGTCTAATTGGCAGATTTTCTTAGCCTAAAATCATCAGCATATTTTTTCTAAACTAGACTTGGAAAAGAATAATTTGCCATATTGTTTCAAATAAAATATCATTTTGAATTATTATGATAGTTAATGCCCAGACTTTTTATTTCAAGACATAAGTAACACAGGCAGATAGTAAGTGGAGGTGGAGGAATGATCCTTTTGGAGTCTAAGCTGAAGAATCTCAATTTCCTTTACATCTAGGATCTCTAAAGATAGTATCCCTGCAGCATCCTACAATGCCTTCACACTTTCTACAAGCATCTTTAACTTTACCACAAAGACTTCCTTTGCCTAATTCACCATAACTCACCTGGAAACATACCTTTTGACAATTTTTGCTCTACCATCCAGGGCTCTTTGCCTTCCTCCAATAAGGTGATCACATATGGCTTAGGTATGGAAAGACCTGCTTACAGGAAAAATATAGAACTTGTTTAAATTGTAGTCCTCAGGGAAGAGAAGCCATTACTAAGGGACCAAAGGAGGGTTGAAGATGTTTTTTGAAATGGGAAGATAAGCTTCAGGCATGAGACAATAGAGCTGTACTTTTCCTTGGGAACTTGGAACAGAAATTCAGCTGCTTACTTAGGAGGATCCCCAGCAATTCAAGGTGGCAGAAGAAAGACCTCCCCCAGGAGTCACAGGGAAAGACATCCTTACCTAGAGAGACCAGGTTCTTATAATTCTGGACCATCACATCCTTGTATAAATCCCTCTGAGCAGAATCTAGCCATCCCCACTCTTCATGAGAGAAGTCTATGGCCACATCATTAAATGTCACCTGAAATGGCAAACATATTTAGGCTCAACCATGGCCCAGGTCTCTTCTGTCACTGGACAAGGCGTAAAATTACTCTGGTTGTGGAAAAAAAGCAACAAAATTCAGAGCTTTGAAAATGATTAGGAATTTGATCTAAGTCACATAATAATTGAAAAAAATCTGTGCCTTTTTTTTTTTTTATGTGATAAGGGTGAGAGAAGATGTAAAAGCTTTGCTCAGGGAGTTAATTTGATCAAAGAGAATAAAACCCTACAAATTTTTAAAAACCAGTATTCAATATTTGACAGCATATAGTCAAGTGCTGAGTTGTGCCAGGTAAGTAATAAAAATTGAGGTTATATCAATTGTCTCCCAACTGAGATGCTCAAGGTCCAGGAAAAACAAAAAAATGACACATAATTAATTTACAAAGAAAAGGAAATATATATTTATGGTGTATACTAAAACCCTGTATTTGATAGTCATTCAATAATTAAAATAACCTGAGACCTCTGGGCAAGAACACTGAAGGCAAGATTCATGCCTTAGGTAGTCCTTGAATAGGGCCTTAAAATAAGAGCAAAGAATAAAAGAAAGAATACAGCTCAAGGAAAAGAAAGAATACAGCTAAGGAAATGTTTATAGATATACTTAGAGATTTCCTCTCAGCAGAACTCATTCACAGTATTATTCAAAATAGAAAAAGTTTAGAAAAGGCTTAAATTACAATATTAGCTTATATGTGCATAAAATGGATGCATTGAAAGTAGCATTGTAACAATCTTTCATTGCTGAAATAGACATTTCTTAGTTGTACTAATTTTTTCTCTCCAAGAGTGGTTGAATCAATAAAAATACATTATTTAGAAATTTTGCATGTATGTTTATGAATGACACTGGTCTTTGGTTACAAAGGGGGAATTTATCTTTGTCACGTGTTGTGGAAATAATTAAAAAGCAAATCTCTTGGCAACCCAGAATATTCTCTCCCCACAAATGGAGAAAAAAATTTTTTTTATTGAATAAGCATTAAACCAGACTGTGATGTGCTTCACAGGTAATTTGTTAATGAGATTGCAAACAGAAAGAAATCTCATTTTTTTATAAAGCCAGGCAGATTCAATCCATCATATACATGTTCTCAAAGTAAACAATAATTTGTCCTTAAGTAACAGAACTTGACAGCACCATTTGCTATACGCAGTTCATCTAAATTCACATGGTAATTGGAGTGGCCATCCGTGTTCGTTAATTGCCTTTATCCAAAGGAAAAATAAAACTTCTGGCATCTTTATGACAATCAAGTAGTTATAACTTGGGGCTGGGTGCCTATGCTAAACTCCTATTGAGGCAAGAAGATAGGAGAAGAGCCTTGATGCTTCCATTTCAGAGGTGGCTCCAAAGGCCCTTAAGACAGACATTACTGGGTTGTAAAATAGGCAAGAGGCTTATTCGGCTTTTAAAAAGATTTACATGCATCTCCAACAGGATTAACAATTATAAGTTTTCTCAAGGAAATGCTCTAAACACAGGGCAGGGAGGGTTCTTTGGCACCAGGAAAAATTCAGTTTCTTTAGATTTGTATTTACCCTTACACAAGTATTTGGATTGCACCAGCCTCATCACATTAACTGAAAATTTTTCCATCTCTGCCTACTTTCCACAGTGGTTTAAAAATGATTGGCTTTTACAAATCTCACTTGATAAACCAAATGAGAAATGAATAATATGTTAAATGTATAAAACACTGTTTTATTCCACCAATGCAAAGATACTTCATGTTTTAAGTTTTGATAAAAACATAATAATGAATGCAATCATATTAACAGCTTGAAGAAAACCCTTATAATTTCAGCAATAGATACTCTGTGCCCTTTATTTTTCTTTAGATCATCATTTCTCAACATTGACACTATTGACATTTTATGGTAGGGAGCTGGCCTGTGATTGCAAGATGTTGAGCAGCATCTTGGCCTCTACCCACTAGATGCTAGTGGCACCACCCTCTCTTTGTGATAACCACAAATGTCTCTAAACATTAGCAAATACCACTTATAGGTGGGAGCAAGAGGGATAAAATTGTCTCTGGTTGTAAAACCACTGGTTTAGAAAAGTTTTGAGTTCCCTGAAAGACCCTTTTAGGTCTCTACCTATGTTCAAGGTGTTCTCTTAATTCAGTTTAACTTCACTTCCACCCGTGCCTTCCTGATACTGTGTAGCACCAAAACCCACACCAGCCTTGCTTTCACAGGGGTTACTTGTCTCTTCAATTACCTGAGCAACCTAAGGCATTCACTCATCTTTGTCCCAAAGTACTTAATCTATCCTAGCACTTTTCCTCATTTTTAATGCTTTCATACTTCCCACCAGTCCTGCACTGTTCAATACAGTGGCCACTAGCCATATTTGGCTATAGAAAGCTAAATTAAAATTAAATAAAAAAAGTTCAGTTCCTCAATTACTCAAGTGTTCAACAGCCACATGTGGCTGGTGGCTACTGTACTGGACAGCACAGATATAGAACATTTTCATCACTGCAGGAAGTTCTGTTAGACAGCAATGCACTAGATCACAAAGTACTGCATGTCAGTGTACATACAACCCCATGAAAGGTTCTTCCTAACGGGGTTATTTTATTTTCTTAGAAAACCAATCAATGAATGATTGTGACGATTAGTGCCCTTTAATTTTTACTTAAAAAGTCCTTGTCCAGTGGGAGGAAACAAAGCTGCATACATTCAACGTATAGTGTATCAGCTAGTGAGTGGTAAATTCTAAGGAAAACAATAAAGCAATGATGGAAGACTAGAAGTGATGCACCACAGAAGGTGACTGCAATTTTAAAAAGGTGTTCAGGGAAGCTTTACAGAGTGAGTTGAGCAAAGACATGAAAGAGGTGAGAGCGAAAGCTTGTGCATATATGGGGGAAAACATTTCAAGCAGATGAGCAGACCGTACAGGAATCTCCAAGGCCTCGAGGCAGTGGCCTGTGTTGTGGCTGGAGCTCACAGGGAACACCGAGGCACAGAAGGAAGGTAGGCTCAGAGAGGCAATAGAGAGCCTAGCTGTACAAAGTTTTATAGGTCATTGCAGAACTCTGGCTTCTATTTTGTGTCAGAGTCACTGAAGTGCTTTAAGCTGAGGAATGACAGGATTTTATGTTACAATAGGATCACTGGGACAATTATTTTGAGAAAAGACTGAAAAGGTATAAGAGCAAAAGCAGGGAATCTAGCTGCAATCCACTGCAGTAATCCAGATGGCTTGGACCAGAGTAGCAGTGGCAGTGGCAATGATCAGATTCTGTTTATGTTTTGAAGTGATTATAAGAGAAAAGGAGGACTCAAGGATGACTCCAAACACTTTTTGACCTGAGCAACTGGAATGATATATACATACCATTAATTAAAACCACACGACACAGCTTTGACAACTATAAAGCAAATAACCTAATATTCCAAACTTAAATTTTGAATTACAATAATTTTTTTCTGATTCAAGCCTCTAAAGGACTTCTAATAGAAAACTAAGAAAACTAAGAAGCACTGAGAGAGGAGGACAACACTTGGAGCTCTCCTATGGGGGAGCTTTGTTATAATAAAAGGAACTGTAGATGCACATCCTAAATGGACTTTGATAGGTGGGAACTGTCAGGAGAGGCTAAACAAACACGCTAGATTTCGGATAAGAAAAAGGGGGTTCAGCAAGATTTGGGAACATACTCACTCACCTGGGACATGACTGCAATTTCCAACAGCCAACACAGTCCACTTTCCAAGTTCCTGTCTTACAGAAGGGCAGTGTCCTGAGAAAGCAGAGCCAGGGCAGGAAAAAGCAGTCAGGAAAGCAGCAGGCTTACCTTGCAGCTCTGTCACATTTGCATGCAACAGCACCCTGGGAATCAATCACTCTGGGGCTCCAATCTTTCCTTGAACTACCACTTACCAGACACTACCTGCGTGTAAATCAACCATTCTGTACAGAGGAAACAGACCGACAAAATAACAGTTATAATAACATTAAATAAGCTCGTTCTATCTTCACCACTCGGCGCGACGGGCACTGACATTATACGTGATTTCTTGTCAAAAAACGATGAGAAAACTGAAACTACTGAAGCCCTTCGCAAAAAACGTCAGGATTGGATTACAGAGTAACAGTTGTAAAAGACGCCCGCGCTGAGTGCGTAGGCACCGTCCTTACTCCCCTTTTACGAAACAGGGCACAGAGGCCCGGAGAAGCTAAGGCCTTGTCTTGGTGACACCGCGGGGCAGACCCTGGGACCAGCAAGGTTCTGGCGGCCACGGCCAGCGCCCGGGATCCGCAGGCCTGAGGCACACGCGCCATCCTCCCGGAACCTGTGCCTGTCGGAATCCTCGGAGGTCGGGACCCCACCGGCGCCGCGAGGCTCCACTGGCACCGAAGCCCCAGCGGGGGACCCCCTGAACACCCGGGCATCCAGAGCCGGCGCCTCCGCGTACCTGCCACGCCGGGTCGCTGGTGAGCGGACAAGGCCGCCGCTCTCCCGGGAACCGCACGGCTTAGAGTGCGCCCGAACTCCAGCTGTCCGCAGCCAGACCCGAAACTGCCGCGGGGTGTGTCCGGACAGCGCCCGCACGGACAATTCCCAGACTCCCCCACGTCAGGGACAAAAGTTACCGCCGCCGCCGCCGACAGGCGCCCCTCAGGAAAACCACGTTTCCCAGAAGTCGCTGGGGCAGCGCGGGCTTCGCGCAACGCGGTAACACTGGTCTCGGCTTTCTAGAAAACTTACAGTGTCCAGCCGTGGTCACAGAGTGAGTAAAGTAGGACACGCACGCAAAGTGCCGAGAACGACAGCCCTCTTCGGGGCGCTATCCTTAACAGAGTCGAGGGCAGCTATATATTGTAAGGACAGTGGTGTCGAACCACAGAACTACACTTCCCAGAAGATCTTGCGACTGCGACAAGATATTCCGGGTCACTTGTGCAGCTGCTAAGCAACAACTGGCTTCTGCTAGCGGCAAGATCTCACTCAGCTACACAGTCTGGCTCCTTTGGTTATTTGGTGCCCAGTTGTCCGGCACTTTATTTCCCGAAGTGCCCTGCCGTAACACGCTCCCTGCTGGAACCAGTACCAGGCAGAACCCCGTTCCTGGTTCGGGACTGTCTGTGGAAAGAATTCAGAGAGGCGAGGGGCCAGTAGGAATAAGTAGTCAAGTTTATTAAAGAGAGAGAAAGAATACATGTTAAAAAGATAACGCGGACACGTTAAAGGGAGAAGCATGCACTGAGTGGCAGTGGGTTAGCTTGTTATTTAGGAAAGTTTTATAGTGATTTTCTTATCTCGACATTTGAACACCTGGTGTCTTCTTTGTTCTAGGAGGAGATAGTTATAGCAGTTATTAGAACTTGTGACGTGCTCTCGGGTATCTAAGATTTGTCTTTGGGTAGATGTTTAACAACCTTTATGACCCTATGCTTTCTGTCATTAAGAATTTGCTTTGGGCCCTTGATTTTACAAGCTTTTATGGTTTGGGGGGGTGGGGGTGGAGCTTTGGGGGAATTTTTTGTTCCAGGAGAAGTTCCCAGGTCTGCATTAACTCTTCTGAAGCTGAATAGAAGACCAGGGACCACAGCTTTAATGCCCTATTCTATCCTGCCTCACTGCGGCTGGGCTGTCCCTGTTTTGATGGTCTGGTGGCTCCAGATAGCCCTCCAGGTAATGCCATTTCCCGGAAGTTCATGCAGAAATGTCATCGCTATGGGACAAATGGCTACCACTCAGATGTGCATTACATGTGCTCAGGCGACCTGGAGATAATGTACTTGAGTGAGTGCTTTGAGGACAGTGACCCTCATCCTGGAAATACACTTCTCTGGGAACCCCCAGAGCTGACCTGCCTCTGTCCTCAGAAGAACCTCTTAAGCTGACTTTGCCCAGCTCACCCAGAGGGTAGCCGGACATCTTTGTACATAGGCCAGAGCAGTGGCCAACAGCTACTGCTGGTGTATATTTGGGTTTTCTTTTCCTTCCTTCTTTCTTTTATTGTGTTGTATTTTATTTTACTTACATTTTTAGAGTAAATGTAAGTAAGCCAGTTTTAAACATATTGTAACCACTGACTACTGAGGTTTTACTTGTTATTACAATGGTTACTTTCCCTTGTCTGTTCCGTGGCATTTACAAGCAGTGATTTTGCTATTGGAATTTATCTGGTCAAGGGCACATATTAGAGCATAAATTTGGGAGAAGAAAGGCCAGCTCATGTTGGTGCTGAAATATTGACGATTCGGGGGGAAGTTTCAGAACAGTCGCTTCCAGGGAGATGGAAATTCATGTATATCTGCCAGAGGCAAAAACTCCCACTCTGACTTCTAGTAGAATCTTTGTCCTTGTTCCTGGCACATTCTCTGTATATCACATGACACCAAGCTGAAGGGTGAGCTAAATAAGGTGTATCAGGTGTGCCTATGTTTGATCAGTAGTTGGTCATGTTAAAAGTTATGAAACAAAATATAGTTACTGTGGCTAAGAGATTTAAAAGGCAGTTAGGAGGTAATTCTGTAGGTTACTCTTGTGCAGATCTTGGTTAGGTAGCACAAACTGCCAAAATTCGCAAAGCCTTGAGAGAATGTTCCTCAGTACCCCAAGAACATCCAGATGCCATAAAACAAACCATAAAATAAAGAACCCAGTTAACTATCTAAACTGAAGGAAAACTGGAGTACCCCAAATATCCACCAGCCACAAACAACTTCTCTAATCTTGTTCATTAAAAACCCTTGCCTAGAAATGCCCAAGATGGGACACAATTTGTGTTGCTACCTGAATCTGTGCTCCCCAAATTGCAATTCTAAGACCCCCAAAACTGCCTCTGTTGCCTGGAAGCTTAGTTTGTTATTTCATGGTTGACATTAGGAAAAATATGTAGATAACTCAGTCATTCCCCTTGTAGAGTGACTTTTAACATACTAATTTGTTGGAAGATTTATTAACAAATATAGATTTATATTACATGTATTTTTTAATATTCATTTTCCACTCAATCCATTGTGAATGTCTTACAGTCTTAGCAATATACAATCTACATTATCATTATAATTTACATAGTGTTTCATATTAGGGATTGTAACATATTTAAGCAATCTCCCCTTGGGAACATTTGGTTTATGTTCAGATTTTTACTTAAACATGTCAATATCCCAATTGTAGAGGGGAAACAGCAAGTAGGTGGGGCTGTAGGCCACCTGTGCTGGGAGGTGACTGAGGGCCACACTCGCAATGAGCAGAGGCTGAGGTTCCTCTCCTATGAGCTGCTGGTGGATCTCTGCCATTGAAGAAACCCTCCAGCAGGAAAACCTGAGAGCCTGAGAGGTTCCCCTGGAGCATCTCTTGAGGCCCTGGTGGTCTGTACCAACGAGGGTCATCCAAGACATCCTCCCAGTTCATATTCCTTGAGTGAGGAGAACAGGGTGACATTGTTAGCATTTGCTTCTTTCCTCAGTTGCACCAAAAGAATATAATGTTCCTCCATCATTCTCTGAGATGTATATATCAGCTGTCATTTCTTCATATTCATTTCTCATCTGAAACACTGCAAGGACTGCCTGAGTGCTCTCCATGCGTTCACTCTTGCATCCATACTACCTACTCGCCCATACAGAAGTCAGAGGATTTCTTAAAGTATGTAAATAGGCTTCCATTCCCTAACACCCCTCACTGTCATTTGATCTCTCAAAGAATATAATCCAAATTCCTTATGTTGGCTTATGTAATTTAGCTTCCGTCTCCTTTTGTTGTTCTCCTGGCTCACAAAGACCCAATTGTGAATACAATAGCCTGCCTTCTCTGCATCCTATAAATCAAACTTATGCTACCTTCAAGACTTCAAACAAGCCTTTTGCCTGTAGGCTCATCTTCATGATTCCATTAACTGCTCTTTCTTGTTGTCAAAATCCTTGCTTTATTGTCACCTTCTCACGTAGGTCTTTCCTTACCACAGTTTCTAAAGCTCTCATCCAGTGTACATCCAGTAATTGGGCAAATAATTAAAATAGGATGTGCACAATCATCCAATTTTAATTATTTGACCAAGTCATTACTTTTTTGTTACTCATGTATTCATTCACTGTTAGGTCCGGAGCTGTTCAAGAATCCACACAACGCAGCGAGTCATGGTTTAAGTAGAGAGTTTAAGGTTTATTCAAGGAAGAAAGCAGAAGAAAGCAGATGGGAGCCAGCAGAAAATAAAGAAAGGAAAAATGGCTCCAGCTTTCTGTCTGAGAGCAGCATTTTTTAAAGGAAAGACCCACGTTGGGATGGGAGGGTGTCGGGAGAAGGGTGCCTGCTGAGTGTGTCCTGTGCCTCGATGGGGTGAGTGCCTATCAATTTCTAGGCTGAAAGGTTGTTAGGATTCTGGCACATTGTTCTTCTTAGAAAAGCAGCTGCATTATCTATCTAGGGAGAGCAGGCCTTTTCAGTTGTTCGTCTTATAGACATACCTGACTGTGCCAGTTTGAATGTATTGTGTCCCCCAAACGCCATTATCTTTGATGTAGTCTTGTGAGGCAGACGTTTTGGTGCTGATTAGATTTGCTTGGAATGTGCCCCACCCAGCTGTGGGTGATGACTCTGATGAGATATTCCCATGGAGGCATGGCACCACCCATTCAGGGTGGGCCTTGATCAGTGGAGCCATATAAATGAGCTGACTCAAAGAGAAGGAACTCAGTGCAGCTGTGAGTGACGTTTTGAAGAGGAGCAAGCTTGCTAGAGAGGAACGTCCTGGGAGAAAGCCATTTTGAAACCAGAACTTTGGAGCAGACACCAGCCACGTGCCTTCCCAGCTAACAGAGGTTTTCCAGACACCATTGACCATCCTTCAGTGAAGGTACCCAATTACTGATGTGTTACCTTGGACACTATGGCCTTAAGACTGTAACTGTGTAGCCAAATAACCCCCCTTTTTATAAAAGCCAATTCATCTGTGGTGTTTTGCATTCTGCAGCATTAGCAAACTAAAACACTGACCTTGCTTTTACCTGCCTTTTGGGGTTGGGGCACCACTGGCTGGAACAGCCTTGAACAGCCTTCATTCTTTAGTTTATGGGGCACCTATTTTCTGTGAGATAAGCAGCAGGGCCCCTGGATCAGACATTCCTTCTATAGGTTAGACTCCTTTTTCTGGGGTCTGACATTCACTATATTTGCTTTCTTGTCTGTCTGCAACCACTTGATTAAAACTTATTGAAAAGAGGAATCTGATCTCTTTTCGCCACATTTCCAGCGTGAAGTTCAGTACCGAGGTATTGAAAGTACTTTTAAGTTCAGAAGAAAGGAAGGAAGGACGTCTCCTACCCACTCAATGTACTTCTACTTACACAGTTCATTTAGGAGTACTGTAATCATGGTCAACAACAGGTCATGGTGTTAAATGTAGTGATCCTTTTCAAGGCTTGCCTTAATGTTCCTCCCAGGATCTTTTTTTCTTCTTGTAACAGCTTTAATGAGATACACTCCACATAGTGTATAATTCACCATTTAAAATATACAATTCAATGTTTTTAAATATATTCACAGTGTTGTGCAATCATCACCACAATCATTTTTAGAACATTTCCAGAATCCTAAAATGAAACCCCATAACTCTCACCCCCAATCCCTGCTCTCCTCCCTTCACCTAGGCAAACACTAATTTACTATCAGTCACTACAGATTTGTCTATTCTGGACATTTCATATAAATGGTATCATAGAATGTACATACAGTCTTTTGTGACTGGCTTCTTTAACTTAGCATGTTTTCAACATCTAGCCATGTTGTAGTGTGTATCAGTACTTATTACTTTTTATGCCCAAATAATATTCCATTTATGCTCACACCACATTTTGTTTATTCATTCATCAGTTGATGGGCATTTGGATCATTTGCATCTTTGTGCTGTTATGAATGTTCCAGGATCTTTTGATGATTCCAGCTACTTTCTATTATTTGAAACAAAATCTGTACTCTCCCATTCTCCCATTTTCTCTTACACATCTGGAGCTCATTTTCTGATTCTTTTGTAGGATATTATTTCTCTGCTCTCAACATGATAAAGATGTTTCTTTGGAATCTGAGCAATTGTGGGTTAATATATTCGGAGGGAAACATTGTGGAAACCATTTCCTTGGCTCACAATGTTCCAAGACCCAGATCTCACTATTCTGTACTCCCATCCACGTGAAACCCTGTCAAATTCTATGGATAATGAGAAAGTTTCCTTTCCTATTCCTTTACCCTCACTCATTGGTAGAACCTTATTAATCACTAATAATTGTTTCTGGAATTTATAGCATAGACTAAAGTTTTTCAGAGTTGTTCTCAACTCTCCAAATAAGCACTCTCATTGCCATCACAGGTGATTGGATAATCACAGCCTTGGAGGGAGGTGAAGCTAGAGAATTTCACACTATAATTCAGCTGCCTCACCATTACCCATCCTCTGACTGCTATGATCATCACCACTGGCCCACAGTCTTGGCAGCAGACAACTTTAGGTGACTCTCTTTATATAAGTCTGAGAGAGAGAGAGAGATGCTTTGAAGCAAAGGGCTGTGTATCAGGTGGAGTAAATTGTAATATCTGGCAAGAGACTCTGCTTGCTGGAATTGGAACTGGAACACTGACAAAAGTTCACACAAAGAGAAGAGATATATTCTAAGTCATGAACTAGGCTTCTGAGAGAACCTGCACTAACCGCAGTGCCCCCAAATACATGAGGCAAACACTGGTAAAGCTGAAGGGAGAAACAGACACCTCTACAATAATAGGTGGAGACTTCAATACACCATTCTCAACAATAGAGAGAATATACAGACAGAAGGTCAATAAAGAAATGAGAACTTGGATAATATTATCAATGAACTAGACATAACAGATATATACAGAACATTACACCCCAAACCAGCAAGATATACATTTCTCCCAAGTGCACAAGGAGCCCACTCCAGGACAGACCACATGTTGGGTCACAAAACAAATCTGAATAAATTTACCAAGATTGAAATTGTACAAAGCATCTTCTCTGACCATGGTGGAATGAAGCTGGAAATCAATAACAGGAAAGTTAAATAACACACCCTTAAACAATCAGTGGGTCAAAGAAGAAACTGCAAGGGAAATCAGTAAATATCTTGAGACAAATGAGAACACACCATATCAAAACTTATGGGATGCAGTGAAGGCAGTGCTGAGAGGAAAATTTATAGCCCTAAATATTTAACATTAAAAAAGACAAAAGAGCTAAAATCAAAGATCTAACTGCACACCTGGAGGAACTAGAAAAAGATCACCAAAATAACCCCAAAGCAAGCAGAAAGAAATAAGTAACAAATATTAGAGCAGAAATAAAATAAAATTGAGAATAAAAAAGCAATAGAATTAACAGAACCAAAAATTTGTTCTTTGAGAAGATCAATAAAATTGACAAACCTTAGACTGACAAGGAAAAAAGGAGAGAAGATGCAAATAAATTAAACTAGAAATGAGAAGGTGGACATTACTACTGAACCCACAGAAATAAAAAGGATCTTAACAGGATACTATGAACAACTGTATGCCAACAAATTAGACAACTTGGATAAAATGGACACAATTCCTAGAAACCTATGAACAACCTGCACTGACTCTAGAAGAAACAGACCAATTATAAGGAAAGAGATTGAATCAGTCATCAAAAACCTTCTATAAAGAAAAGCCCAGGAACAGATGACTTCACAAATGAATTGTACCAATTATTTCATGAAGAATTAATACCAATCCTGCTCAAATTCCTCCAAAAATTGAAGAGGAGGAACACTACCTAGCTCCCTAACTCACCCTATGAGGCCAACACCATGCTAATATCAAAGTCAGATAAAGATACTACAAGAAAAAAATATAGACCAATTTCTCTTATGAATATGGATGCAAAAATTCTCAACAAAACACTTGCAAATTGAATCCAACAACACATCAAAAGAATTATACACCAAGATCAAGTGGGTTATATCCCAGGCTTGCAAGGCTTTTTAAACACAAGAAAATCAATTAATGTGATACACCACATTAAAGAAAAACAAAGAGGAAAAACCACATGATTAACTTGATTGACACAGAAAAGGCATTTGACAAAATCCAGCATCCTTTCTTGATAAAAACACTGAAAGATAGGAACAGAAGGAAACTTCCTCAACATGATTAAGGATGTATTTGAAAAACCCACAGCTAACATTGTACTTAATAGTGAAAAACTGAAAACTTTCCCTCACAGATCTGGAACAAGACAAGGATGCCCATGGTCACCACTGTTATTCAACATTGTACTGGAGGTTCTAGCCAATGCAGTTAGGCAAGGAAAAGAAATAAAAGGCATACAAATTGGAAACAAAGA
The DNA here is from genome assembly GCF_015220235.1 of Choloepus didactylus. Classification (NCBI taxonomy): domain Eukaryota; kingdom Metazoa; phylum Chordata; class Mammalia; order Pilosa; family Megalonychidae; genus Choloepus; species Choloepus didactylus. The sequence goes on from NC_051333.1 coordinate 20,334,166, forward strand.
AGTAAAATTTTCACTATTTTCAGATGACATGTTCCTATATATAGAAAGTCCTGAACAATCTACAACGAAGCTACTAGAGCTAATAAACAAATTGCACAAAGTGGTGGGGTTGAGATCAACATGCAAACATCAGTAGTGTTTCTATAGACTTGTAATGAGCAATCTCAGAGGAAATCAAGAAAAAATTCTATTTACAAAAGCAACTGTAAGAATAAAGTATCTAGGAATAAATTTAACTAACCATGTGTGCCGGTTTGAATGTATTATGTCCCCCCAAACACCATTATTTTTGATGTAATCTTGTGTGGGTAGACTTATCAATGTTGATTAGGTTGTAATTCTTTAAGTGTTTCCATGGGGATGTGCCCCACTCAACTGTAGGTGATAACTCTGATTGGATAGTTTCCATGGAGGCATGGCCCCATCCGTTCAGCATTGATTAGTTCAGCCTTGATTAGTTCACTGGAGCCCTATGAAAGCTCAGACAGAAGGAGTAAGCTTGCTACAGCCAAGAGGGACACTTTGAAGAAACCACAGAAGCTGCAGATGAGAGACAGTTTGAAGATGGCTGTTGAAAGCAGACTCTTGCTCTGGAGAAGCTAAGAGAGGACAAATGCCCCAAGAGCAACTGAGAGTGACATTCTGAGGAGGAGCTGCAGCCTAGAGGGGAATGTCCTGGGAGAAAGCCATTTTGAAGCCAGAACTCCAGAGCAGATGCCAGCCACGTGCCTTCCCAGCTAACAGAGGTTTTCCAGATGCCATTGGCCATACTCCAGTGAAGGTACTCAATTGTTGATGTGTTACCTTGGACACTTTATGGCCTTAAGACTGTAATTGTGTAACCAAATAAACCCCCTTTATAAAAGCCAATCCATTTCTGGTATTTTGCTTAATGGCAGCATTAGCAAACTAGAACAGATTTTGGTACCAGGAGTGGGGTGCTTGTGCTGCTGAGTTTGCAATTACCAAACATATTGGAACAGCTTTTAAATGGATAAGGGGAAGATTCTGGAAGAATTGTGAGGAGCTTGATAGAAAAGACCTAAACTGCTTTGAAGAGACTCTTTTTGGAAATATGGACTCTAAAGATACTTCTGATGAGGACTTGAGCAGAAATGATGAATGTGATGTTGTGAACTGGAGGAAAGGTGATCCTTGTTTTAAAGTGGCAGGGAATTTGGCAAAATTGAGTCCTGGTGTTGAATGGAAGACAGAATTGAAAGTGATGCACTGGGATACTTTGCTGATGAGATTTTGAAACTAGAAGTTGTACTTCTCCTTGCAGCTTATAGTAAAATGTGAGCAGAGAGAGATAAACTTAGAACTGAACTCTTGGATTCAAAGAAACCAGAAACTGAGGGTTTGGAAAACTCTGGGCTTCCAGGAGGTGGAATCCCAAAAGCTACAGCCCAACATGAGGATTTAATCAAACATGGAACCCATCCGCCATTCCAGTACAAGCCAAAATTGTAGATGGAGTTATCCAGAAAGGATTTGTGGAAAGTCCTATTGTCTGATGGTGTGACCCCTGTGTGCTTCATGTGAAGTCAACAGAATTTTCACGAGATCTTTATAGACAGAGCTGCTGCCATTCTGGACCAGAGAAGACAGACAAGGAACAAATTGAAGGGAAAATTTCTTCAAAGACAGAGACATGGAAGTTGAGGTCTGGAGTCAAGAGGTCTCGGGCTAGGAGAGCGGAGTGGCCCACACGCATGGAAAGGGTGAGTTTGCCCTGGAGGTCGAGGGTGGGCCTTCCACCTCGATGTTCAGGAAAGGTGTTGCCACCTCAGGCCTCAAAGAGGGTGGAGCACATTCCCAGGGGACTGGGGAGAGCTTTGCCAACACCCTACTGTTCTGAAGGGGTTGAGCATGTGCCCCAGAGATGGAAGAGAATCCGGGTGCTGCACCAATGTTTGAATAGGGTGGGGCCAAGAAGGTGGTCTCCCCAATATGTGGATACGTTGGAGCACTCACCCCAGCATTTGGAGAGGAAAGGGCTGCCATAAAGGCCCTTAGGAAGGGTTAGACTCCAGCTCTCTCAAGCCCCAAGGATATAACATCAGTCTGTTAATGACTCTGACTTTGAAATCTAATGGAGTTTTCCCTGTGGGTTTTAAGAACTGTTTTGGTCCTGTTAACCCTGTTTTCCTTTCGGTTTCTCCTTATTGGCAGTGGTAATGTTTACCCTATGACTGTCTCTCCTTTGTATATTAAAAGCAGATAACTTGTTCTGAGTTTCACAGGTACAGAGCCAGAGGGGAATTTTGCTTTTGGACAGAACATGCTTGTAACTGATTTTGATGGGATCTTGTACTTACTTATTGTTACTGAAATGATTTAAGCTTTTGTGATACTGCAATGAGATGAATGTATTTGTATATGAAAAGATCATGTCATTTTGGGGTCCCGGGGATGGAATGTGCTGGTTTGAATGTATTATGTCTCCCAGAATGACACTATCTTGATGTAATCTTGTGTGGGCAGATGTATCAGTGTTGATTGGATTGTAATTCTTTGAGTGTTTCCCTGGAGATGTGACACACCCAACTGTGGGTGATGACTCTGACTGGATGGTTTCCATGGAGGTGTTGCCCCACCCATTCGGCATGGCCCTTGATTACTTTACTAGAGCACTATATAAGCTCAGATAGAAGGACAAGCTTGCTACAGCCAAGAGGGACACTTTGAAGAATGCACAGGAACTGAGAGAGGAGCTGCAGATGAGAGACAGTTTGAAGATGGCTGTTGAAAGCAGACTTTTGCTCCAGAGAAGCTGAGAGGAGAACACCCCAAGAGCAATTAAGAGTAACATTTTTGAGGAACTGCAGCCTAGAGAGGAACTTCCTGGGAGAAAGCCATTTTGAAACCAGAACTTGGAGCAGATGCCAGCCACATGCCTTCCCAGCTAACAGAGGTTTTCTGGACACCACTGGCCATCCTACAGTTAAGGTACCTGATTGCTGATGTGTTACCTTGGATACTTTATGGCCTTAAGACTGTAACTGTGTAACCAAATAAACCCCCTTTTATAAAAGCCAATCCATTTCTGGTGTTTTGCATTCTGGCAGCATTAGCAAACTAGAACACCATGTAAAGGACTTGCATACATAAAACTATAAAGCATTGCTAAAATAAATCAAAGAAGACTTAAATAAATGGAGGCACATTCCATGTTCATGGACTGGAAGACTATGTGTTATTAAGATGTCAATTCTGCCCAAAATGATTTACAGATTCAACACAATCCCAATCAAAATTCCAACAACCTACTTTCAGAATTGGAAAAGCCAATTATCAAATTTATTTGGAAGGGTAAGGGGCCCAGAGGAGACAAAAATATCTTGAAAGAGAAGAATGAGATTGAAGGACTCACAGTTCTTGACTTTAAAGCATATTGCAAAGCTACAGTGGTCAAAACAGCATGGTACTGACATAAGGATAGATGTTTTGATAATGGAATGGAATTAAGAGTTCAGAAATAGACCCTCACATCTATGGCCAATTGATATTTGACAAGGCTGCCAAGTCCACTCAATTGGGAAAGAATAGTCTCTTCAACAAAGCATGGGGGCAGAACTGGATATACATATCCAAAAGAATGAAAGAAGAACTCTATCTCACACTTCATACAAAAAGTAACTTTAAAAGAATTAAAGACCTAAATATAAGAACCAGGACTGTAAAACTCCTCAAAGAAAATGTAGGGAAGCATCTTCAAGATCTTGTGTTACAGTCTAATGGTTTCTTAGACTTTACATGCAAAGCACAAGCAACAAAAGAAAAAAAATAGATAAATGGGACCTTCTCAAAATTAAAAACTTCTGTGCTTCAAAGGACTATGTCATGAAAGTGCAAAGGCAGCCTATGCAATGGGAGAAAATATTTGGAAGCTACATATCTGATAAGGGTTTAATATCCAGAATATATAAAGAAATACTACAACTCAACAAGAAAAAGACAAGCAACCCAATTTAAAACTGGGCAAAAGACTAAAACAGACATTTCTCCCAAGAGTTAATACAAATGCCAAAAAGCACATGAAAAGATGCTCAATATCACTAGCTATTAGGGAAATGCAAGTCACAACCACAATAAGATATCATTTTACACCCATTACATTTTACACCCATTAGAATGACCACTATTCAAAAAAACAGAAAACTGCGAGTGTTGGAGAGGACATGGAGAAACAGAAACACTCATTCATTGCTGGAGGGAATGGTGCAGTCTGTGGAAGACAGTTTGGCAGTTGCTCAGGAAGCTAAGTATAGAATTAACATTTGACCTTCTTACTACTAGGTATATTTCCAGAAGAATTGAGAGCAGGGACTTGAACACATATTTGCATACCAGCAGTCATAGTGTCATTATCCACAATTGCCAGAAGCTGGAAGCAACCAAAATGTCCATCAACTGATGAATGCATAAGGAAAATGTGGGTAAGGAATGAAGTCCTGGTGCATGTAACAATGGGGATGAGCCTTGAGGGCGTTATATTGAGCGAAATAAGCCAGATACAAAAGGACAAATATTGTATGATTTCACTGTTAAGAACTAATCATAAGGAAACTCATAGAATTAGAATCTAGAATATAGGTAGATATAGAATATAGGTAGGAGATAGATTGGGGTTAGAGAATGGGGAGTTGATGCTTAACTTGTACAGATTTTCTATTTAGGCTGAGGGTAAAGGTTTGGAAATGGATGGTGGTGAAGGTAGCTCATGATTTTGAGTGTAATCAACACCACTGAACTTTATAGGTGAGCATGGTTAAAAAAGAAAATTTAGGATGAATATATTACTAGAATAGGAAGTTAGACCCACGGAAGTGGTGTCGGATGGTGGGGGTGACAGCCCTTTGGCTGACCCCAGTGACAATGATTTCACAATGAGGTATTTCACAATGAGGTGGACTTCTAGCATGATGAAGATTCAGAGACGTATTTCTACCCCTGCCTGTGTGGGGATAACTTCTCCATCACCAAGAAAGATTTGGAGGATTAGGAAGATGTGGCAATGTGTCCTAGCTGCTCTCTCATTATTAAGTGATTTATGACAAAGGTCAATTTATCTGTGGAGAAATAATCCCAGCACCTTTCACCAACAAAGAATTAGTTAAATGCTGAAGAAGGTTTTAAGAATCCAAATCTGAAACAATTGAGAATGAGCCAAGGAGGAAAAATCAAATGCAAAGTTACAGACCTCTTCACAAGGACAACCTTTTCGTGGTCTGTTGTTCTGTTACAGAGTGTGGATTCTTTCCAACAACTTTGGATTGCAAGTTTTCTTAATTTTCCATCCAAATTTTTAAAAAAGATAATTTCAAATCAGTACATTTTTTCCCTCAGTTTCATTATTTTTTTATCTTAAACCTAATTACTTCGGTATCTGATAACAGAATCATCTACTTCAAATATGAGTAGTCCTTGACAAAAAAGGGATTGTATTTTTTACTTGGTTATTAAGATTATTAACATTAGCCCTTCCTTTGAAATTTGACATAAACTTTGCTAAGAAAATTTGCTAGCTAAGATTGGTTAATCTCCTCAGTTGCTCATATTCTGTTAGGATGCTCATATTCTGTTAAGCATGCCTTTTCTGTTATGCTTCATGCACAGAGCACTGGTTGTGGTGTGAAAGAGAAAATACAGTGAGCTCATAATTTCTCCAGAGCTAAAAGTTAGTGAATAAGAAAGAAATATAAAAAGTGAAATGGTAAATGGTCAAAGAATATTGAGTTTCCTTTTCAATATTCTGTGTGTTCCTTGAAAACCAGGATAAGATAAAAAGACAAGCAGCCAAGGGGAGCAAAATTGGTACCAGAATAAGAGGAGCCAAACATGTCAACTTACTAAGTGACATGCTTAAATGATTTTGCCAGATAAGAGCAAATAACATTTCTATATCTGGGTTTTGTTTGTTTCTTTTTAGAAAAGGCTAATGCAATTGTACTCCAGACGAGGGTTAATGTCCAGTCTTGATGGCTGGAGGCAATGCTTTCAGCATGATTACTGTATCATGCCACTACTACTAAAAGATGAAGCCTCTACAATGGCTCCTGTTTGCTGAAGATGAGCTTGAAAACTGGAGGTCTATTCTGAATAAATATGCCCATGGGAGCACATCTAATGTGCCATCACCAGCAACCAAACCAGACATGCACTCTTACTGAGATATTTGGCCTGGAGAAAAATAAATATATGAAGATAGGCCATTAGTCTTCCTTTGCTGCAGTGCTGAGAAGTAGCACAAAATTAGAAAAACTTATATGGAAATTCAAAATTTCCCTTTATATATGCAACTTTCCTGCATATACATAAAATTGAAAAAATGAACTGATATCTGGCAGGTTGTTTGGGAAATGGCTCTTAAGAGAAAACTGATTTGCTAAAATTTGAATATTCTATTACTCATTGATAAAATGTGCTACACACACTCACTGGGGGTTTAAATTTAAACAAGTATATAGCCTGCTTGCAGCATGACTATGTGCAGCCATTAGGGCTGAGGCATAATAAATCACCATGGTACATCATGTGAAGCATTACATGGCATACTCTTGATGTGCTGAGAAATCTCATTGCTATGTGGGATGCTGATACCCCTGAAGTAATCCACAGCTGCTTTGCAAAAGCTGGTCTCAGAACCACTGACTGTTCAAATGAACAGAGCAGGATATGTGATAACTCTGACTGAAATGAGCTGCCCCAAACTCAAAGGTTGATGGTTTGGTAGATTGATACCATGTTAGCTCCCTCTGCTGATGTCGATTTTCAAACAGGAACAGACACCCTTGACATAGGTCTGTTATGAGCACAGAAGAATGGGAAGAAAAGTTGCCAAAGTCGAAAACATCCCAGGAGAAAAGAAAGCATAAACAGCCCTGGTAATCAGTAATCTGTGATACAGCAATAGTCGGAATGACCATATATGTTTGTGACCTACAAAAGAACCATCAGAATCCAATCCAATGTTAAACAAAGTAAAACCAGGGGTGTTTTAGATATGACTAGAGTTCTGTGATAAATCTGCCTTATTTAGTCCAACAGACATTTCTGGAGCTTTTCTAAAAATTGATTGGTAGTCCAAGCGCTGCCTCTCATTAGCTTTTTTTATTTATTTATTATGATTTATTCACATACCATACAGTCATCCAAAGTATATAATCTTTAAATCACATTACCATCATATAGTTGTTCATTCCTCACCCTGATCAATTTTTTTTTAACATTTTCCTTGTACCAGAAAAAGTGAAAGCAAGAATAAAACAAGAGTAAAAACAGAACACCCAAATTGTCCCCCCCATTCTTCCTTTAGGTTTTTTTTTTTTTTGCCCCCATTTTTCTACTCATCCATCCATACACTGAACAAGGGAAGTGTGGTCCTTATGGCTTTCCCAGTCACATTGTCACCCCTCATAAGCTACATTGTTATACAATCATCTTCAAGATTCAAGGGTTCTGGGTTGCAGTTCGGTAGTTTCAGGTATTTACTGCTAGCTATTCCAATTCATTAGAACCTAAAAAGGATTGTCTATATTGTGCGTAAGAGTGCCCACGAGAGTGACCTCTCGGCTCCTTTTGGAATCTCTCAGCCACTGAAGCTTATTTCATTTCCTTTCACATCCCCCTTTTGGTCAAGAAGGTGTTCTCCATCCCACAATGCTGGGTCTAGATTCCTCCCCGGGAGTCATATTCCATGTTGCCAGGGAGATTTACTCCCCTGGGTGTCTGATCCCACATAGGGAGAGGGCAGTGATTTCACCTGCCAAGTTGGCTTAGCTAGAGAGAGAGGCCACATCTGAGCAACAAAGAGGCATTCGGGAGGAGACAGGCACAATTATAAACAGGCCTAGCCTCTCCTTTGCAGTAACAGTCTTCCCAAGGGCAAGTCCCATGATAGAGGGCTCAGCCCATCAAACCACCAGTCCCCAATGTCTGTGAGCACATCTCATTAGTCTTCATAATCTTTGACAATGCCAGTGGATTCCTTACCTGTACAATTAGGTGATTGGATCAGATGATTTCTGAACTGTCAGTTCTATAGTGTCAGGTTTGGTAGCCTGCAGGAACTGAAATGACATCTGAAACCTTTATAAACTCAACAATTAAATCATGAATTACAGAGAAAGAGACTTTATTCTTCAAAAAGTTGATGTTACCACACTTTTGAATTTGAAAATTATAAAGACAGCTGTTTAAATGGTTCTACATACACTCCAGAAAAAGACATTTTCTTTGGAAAGCCCCCAACATTTTTTGATAACTTTGCATATTAATTAAACTATTGTTATGCTAAATAAAGTCAGATAATTCAATTAAATATATTAATAGAATAAAAATTAAAAGATAAAATAATGGACTCCAACACATTGAACTCTATTGTAGATTATGTACTATAGTTACTAGTACAAGTGTGAGAATGTTCTTTAATGAATTATAACAATGTATGATGCTAATACAAGGTGGGGTGGTATATGGTGGAAAACACACCTAATGTAAATAATGGATGATAGATAGAACTATTTCAGCAATCTTTTATCAATTGTTACAAATGTAACTACTGTGAAAAATAGTATAATTATTTTTAAAAAAAGTGCTACTATTAATAGTAACAAATGTTCTACCCTAATGCAAGGTGTTGGTGGTGGGGTAGTATAAGGAAATCCTGTAATTTATGCATGATTGTTTTGTAAGCTTATAACTTCTGTAATTAAAATGTGGCATGTAGTTAATGCTAAATATATAAGAACCATTATTATTATTATTGGCAACATCATCACAATGCTCTCACACACACTGCAGTGGAAATCAAATACACTGCTTTGCAGAATCGTTGGTGATATTTGTTGAAATATGGAATACAATGACAATGACTCCCTGATTCAGCAAGCTGCCTTACAGGTTAATAAACTACTTGCGTAAATGCACACTTTTGTACCATTTGGCTTCTTTAATTTTTTTAAACCACACTTTAAGGAGAGTGTCATAAATCACGGGTTGGTGTATTGCTTAAGGAATGCATTCTTACAGGCCACGTGATTCAAAACTTGAGAACATCAGAACTAACTGCCCTCAGGCCTAAATGGAGAGTGGAGTTGATATGGTTTTGAGTTGTGAGAGAGGTTGACATGCCATTATTCATATCTAAATTTCAGGAACTAGGACCTCATGCCCCTCTAGATTACCCTCTATCACTTAGGGCAAGACCCGTGTACAAATATGAAATCATAAAGAGGCCCAGACTGTTGTCCAGCAGCTCAGCGTCACCAGGTTTCATTCTCATCAGGACACCATCAATCCATGACCTCAAGTTGCAGACCCAAGGGAACACTAAATCCTGGGGAGGTATGAAAACTGAGACCACTGAGGTCTGAGGAGGTGACTCAGGAAGGAGCAAAAGTGAGAGAATGTAATAAAGGAAGGCTTTCACAATTATTTCTGCCCATATTTCATTGGCCACAACTCATTCTCATAGTCCTTAATATAAGTGTGAGGGAAGCTGTCTTCCCAAACATTGCTCAGGAAGAGAAAATGGGGTTGATAAGTGTGCCAGTTTGGATGTATTACGTCCCCCAAAATGCCATGTTCTTTTAATGCAATCTTGTGGGGCAGCGTATATAATGGTACTGTAAACAACTGAATGTACGCTTTGTGTTGTATGACTGCCATGGTATGTGAATATATCTCAATAAAATGTATAAAAAAAATCACATCAGACTTTCCTACTGAAATGATAGTATAGAACATAGCAATCTGCTTTTTTCATAAACTTTCAGTTTGAACCATATGGAATTGCCACTATTTTAGGTCAAAAAGTGTCAAAATATCTGCAATATCATTTTGTCCAACCTAATAAAAGAGAACCCCTTAATTTGACTCAGTCACCATAATTATGATTTTTTACATCAGTGACTTATTCTACCTTGTTAATAAAATAATATTTTGTGTATCTTCCATGTTTCCAATTTCTTCATGTTCAATTAGTGCTAGTAAGATAATTCATCTGCACACATATTGAGATTTTCTTCTTTAGGTCTTTTATTGGTGGGGATATACTAACAAAATTGTCAAGAGTTAATAGGTGGTAATTTGTTATGTAGGAGATTTAAAATTAGCAAGCCTCTAGATCACTAAATTACCCTTTCATCAGCAGTTGACTCTAGGGTTTCATCTGAGTATCTGACTTTCCCCTAGTTATTCCTGGTGACTTTTAGAAGATCTGTCAGATCTCAAAAATTTAATATTTTATATAGAATATAAATTTTAATTTAGGAATTTCCTCCAAGAGAATCAAAGTAATTAGCAGATTTTGTGTGTACAATGATTAAATTAGGTAATATAAACAAAGCGTTTAGTTTTGTGTCTGCACATATCAGGTGCTATATAGTTGTTGGCCATCATGATAATTTTTCATTTGTATATTCTCCTGCTTTGTAAGTGACCTTTGGAGATGGAGGAGGAACACCAGTATCTGGTTTCGGCTTTGAATCCTCTACCTCTTCCATGACATCATTTAGGTCACCCTTAATATCAGTCATATCATCATCATGTCCATCATGAACTTCAACAATAGCAGGTCCAAGGACTAACAACATACACAGAAACCGCCTCCCTTCCATCGTCAAGAAAAACGCACTTCCCCCAATTACATTATCTGATTTCAACTCTTCCTTGCAATTCTATAGATTCTGACATGGAAACTTCTATGATTGTGATTTTTTTCTTACTCTTCTGCTCAATTACTTCATTTTATGAATGCTCGAAAATTTTATTTAAGGTTAATTACAGTTGTTTTCAGCACGCATTTTCTCTCCAGCAGTCTCATGATCCAGTAACCTGGCTTGTTTTCTGAACTCCCACAAACTTCCTTATCTCTGCTCTAGGTATAATTATATCAAAGTGCAACAGGGCAGTTAATTCCATCCAGGACCCTCAACCATCGTTAGAGGAAGACGGACACAGAGCGCGCCTTGCAGACCCCGACGCCGCCTCCCGGAGCCTCCCGCCTGCAGACCCCCGCCCGGCGCTGCAGGAGACGGCCCGACAGTCGCGGCCGCAACCAGGGATCCCTGTCGCCGTCGCCTGAATTCTACTTTTAAATAGGATGGGCCTGTTGTCTGTTGGGGATTTATTTTATTAACTTGAATTTGCTGACTGGAAGAAAGCAGAAATTCACTGACAGCACATAGGGAATGGAGGAAGAGTGTAAGAAGTGTAAGAAGAATTGAAATGGGAATTAAAATGTTTCTAATTTGGAAGAGCAATGCTCGAGGATGGAGGGGGTGGAGCTGATAATAATAGCATTTACATGTGAATATAAATACTGGTGTTCCAAAAGCGAGCAGGTTTGGTGCTCATCTGTGGATAGTCAAAGATCAGTCCTCAAAACCAGCCCTCAGCAGCTGCAGAGATGCAGGCAAAGTTGAGGCCTGCAGTGGACACCACAGACTTTGCAGGGGCCTCTAGATCCCCCACGGTTAGAACATAAAAGAGTGAGCCCTCACAAAGCACAGCTAGGAACCAGAGAGGGCCTTCTGGCTCCTTGTATATCTTACCATGGACACTTAGGGACAGGACCCCTCAGCTAACGGGCCAGAGCTCACTTTCTGCATTGAGGTAAAAATTAGAAGGAAAGGGGTCAGAAAGCAAGGCTACAGAGACGGAAGAGAGAGCAGCCCCCAGGGGAGTAGAGGCCTGATGCAGTCTTATGACCTGGCATTACCCAAAACGGGTTCTAAAGCCCCAGGTGGACAAGATATCCAAGAACCACCCAATAAATAAAGCTTCCAGTAACCCCTCACCCCTCAACCTTCTCTCCAGGTTGGACCCTCGCCTGGCACACACTGTACTGCTGCACACTGAATCATCAGATAATCTGCTGAAATTACAGGGAAAATTTATTTTCCTCTGCACCCACCACTCAGATGGACCAAAGTCTATCCTTCCAGTCTAAGCCTGGAAAATGGTGGTTCTGGTTTTGTGGGTGTTGCTAAATCCACTCTTCACCTTTCAGTGATCTGGGAATAGGATGGTAAAAATTTCCAGGAGTCAGTTTAAATGTGGCAGTAAAGTAAGGACAGAGTGGAGGGTATGGAGAAGTGGACAAGGGAGGAGCTGGAAAAATATTTAAATTGAGGGGAGGGGCCAAGTGTTCCTTCATAAAGGTTGAGCTTCTTTGTGAGGGTGATTAACTAAGTGACCCAGCCTTAGGAAAGCTGGGTGAAAAGAACTGAGCAAATGTCAAAGAGATGAGATGAGAAGAAGTTTGGTGGTTGGAGGAACAAGAAGGAAGCCACAGTGACCTGGGGTGGTGGAGTCGAAGGGGGCAGGCTTGGGATGTGAAGAACTGGACTGGTTTGTATGCCCAGAGTCATCTCTCAACTCTCTCCTCCTCTCCATCTACACTCACTCCCTTGGAGATCTCATCCAGTCTCAAGTCTGGCAATATCGCTGTTGATTTACATCTCTAGCTCAGAACTCCCCCAGGATTTGACCTGTAAATCCATCTACCTACTTGGCTTGTACAACTGGGTGCTGGGTTCTCATCTTATGCTTGACCTGCCCCGCAAGTGTAATCCTGAACCTCTGCTCCCAGATCTGCCATTCTCAGTCCTCACCATTTCTGTTACAGCAGCTCCATCCTTTTTGTTCCTCAGGTCACAAACCTTGACTCCTTTCCCTCATGCACCATATACAATACATAAACTGCGTGCTACATTTAAAGGACTACTCGAGTCTACTTGTTTCCCCCAGTACATCTGATAACCAAGTGGAGCCAGCTGCTATCACCTGATTTCACCTGATTTCTTGCAGTTTTCTCTAAATGGTCTCCCCTTTTCTCTCCTTGTGGTTTTTATGGGCTAGTCTCTAAATAACGAGCCAGAATGACACCATTAATTCCATGATTTCAAATTGCATCCAAACCTTCCAATACATTCTCATTCTTTACAAATTAAAACCCCAATTCTCACAAAGAACTAGGAAGCACAAACTGACCCTGTCTTGGCTCAACCCTTTAAACTTTTTTCCTACAATTCTCTCCCTCACTGTCTCCACTCAAGTCATAGTGGCCCAATTGCTGTTTTCTAAACAAAGTCCATAGCACCTTTAGTTTCAGATCTCTGCATGAACTGCTCTGCTCTTCCCTACGAGAGCGACAGGGGGTGCCTGTTGCTCATTCCCTTCAAGTAACCAGGCAAATGTCACTTTATTAGAGACCTTTCAAGAGCACTCCATTTAAAACACTATTTTCCATTTTTGGCTATTTATTCTTTTCTTCATCTTTTATTTATATGTAATTTTACATGTTTCAAAATTTACCCTTTTTAGTGTAATATTCTCCAGGTTTTAACAGCATATTTAGTTATGTAATCAAGCACTAAAATCAAGACGTAGATCAGCCTCATCAGGCAAAAAAAAATTCTTCTGTGTCCCTTTGTAGTCAATCTCTTCCCCAACCCCTAGCTTCAGTGTAATAATCTGACTCTGTTTTTTATTTTGGCCACTGACAGCTTTAAAGCTCCATGTATCTCTTCCTCTTCTGTCCCACATGGGTACAATCTGATAAAACTGCTCATGCTCCCTTTTTTGACAGTGGTGGGATGTTCAAACATCACAAACCTCCAGCAAACTCACGTGAAATTTTCCTCAATCCCACCCACTAGCCTCTGTGAAGGCCCCACTTGGACCTGCTTGTGCCCAATCTGCCATCCCCAGTCATCCCGGGACAAGTAATACATTTTCTCTCAAATTTTTTGGGTGTGTGGAGCTTCATCAACCTCAGCATCTGACTTATCAATTAGAAAGGGGTCCATCATGATCAAAAAATACGTTGGCAACCAAAAATGTGAACTCTATTCTTAGCTTTGGAGACCCATTTTTCTAGAGTGTCACTTAAGTGGAATTAAACATCATGCATCCTTTGAGTCCATCTCCTTCCCTTAGCATTTATGACTCATCCTTTCCATGTCTTTATCAGTAGTTCATTCTTTTTATTGCTGAGTAATATCCAGTTGTATGGATGTACCGTTGGTTTATCCATTTCCCATTTGAGGCACATTGGATTTGGTTTTCATATTTTTGGAGATTATGAATAACTCACTGTAAGCATTTGCCTAAGTGTGTGTGTGTGTGTGTGTGTGTGTGTGTGTGTGTGTGTGTGAACATGGGTTTTCATTTCATTTGGGTAAATAACCAGGAATAGAATTTTGGGTCAAATGATAAGTGTGTGTGTTTAACAGAAACTGCCAAATGTTTTCTGAAGCAGCTGTACCATCCCCCCAGCCATGTAAGAGAGTTTAAGTTCCTCCAATCCTCACCAACACTTCGTATGGTCAACCTGTTAAACTGCAGCCATTTAATAGGTATGTCATTGTGGTTTTGATTAACATTTCCATAATGTCTAATGAACATGTTTGCTTGTGCTTACTTGCCATTTGTATATATTCTGGGTGAAATGGCTGTTAAATGTTTCACCCAATTTTTGTTGAATTTTATTCTTAGCATTGACTTTTGAGAGTTCTTTCTATATACTGGAAACAAGTCATTTATCAGAAGTGTGATTTGCCAATATTTCTTGCGTAAGTAACTCGGTACAATATGAGGATGGAGTGCAAATGAAGGAGGGTATGTGGAGAGTGGTCTTGGGAAGAGAACAGGAAACATGGTGGGGAAAAGTGGTAGGATTTCAAGGCAGTAATGAGTGGTCATTTGAGGTTGTTCAGCATGCAACTTTTTGGTAAATATCATTTAAGTATAATATTCAGAAAAGTGCACAAATTCTAGGTGTACAGTTCAAGAAATTTTCACAAGAAGTACATACCTGTGTCACAAGTACCATACTGAAGATCAAAACAATCCTGGGGAGAGGGCGTGGGGAGGCAGGCCAGCAGTGCACGCTGCCAGGCCGTATATCCTCTTTTCCACTGTGGGGACAGGAAGTGAGCCGCCCTGGCCCTTAGTGTGAACAAGTGGGTGAGTAGAACCAGCTGCACCCACACCTGGGGCAAAGCATGGCGGCCGCCAAGATGGTTTTAACCAAGACAGCAGATCCAGCTGCTTAGAACAATATTTTTTGAAGTATGCAAGCATTAAAAAAATGGTGAATTTTTCATGTCTCCCAGTGACTTTGTCACTCCATACTTGAACATTTTTGGAGGAAGCCAACCTAATCCAAAGGCTATGGAAATTTTAAGTGATGTAGTGCATCAGACCAAAGATGGCTTAATATGCTTTCAAGAATTTGTAGCATTTGAAACTGTTCTGTGTGGCCCTATTGCTTTGTTCGTGGAGGCATTTCAGCTGTTTGACAAAGCTGGCAAAGGAGAAGTTACTTTTGAAGATATTAAGCAAGTTTTTGGATAGACACAATTCATCAACATATTCCATTTAAATGGGATTCAGAATTTTTGCAACTACATATTGGAAAAGAAAGAGACACGTGACATATGGGGAGTTTTTACTGGAGATACAATTGGAGCATGCAAATCAAGCATTTGTGCAATGGGACAATGCCAGGACTGGAAGAGTCGTAGCTATTGACTTGGGAGACATCATGGTCACCATCTGCCCACATGTCTTGACACCTTTTGTGGGAGAATGTCTAGCAGCTGCTGCCAGAGGTGTCACATCCCATCAAGTTAGTTTCTCTTATTTTAATGGATTTAATTTCTCCTTAACAACATGTGTCGTGGGTTCATCTCTTTATACCTCAAACCTGTGATCTCTATTAGAAAAGGCCTGAGTCTTATCAGGTTGTGATTCAGTTGGGTTGGGCTTCATTCAAACAACCTCCCATTCAATTAAGAGTATAGGAGCAGACAATGGTTTAAAGGCAGAGAATATGTTCAGAAGACAGAGCAATAGATGATGGATGATAGGGAGGGAGGGAGGGAGGGAAAGAAAGAAATGGTGATGTGACAGGATGTTAAAGTTGGTGGATCAGGATATCGGGGGAGGGGGGTTGGGATATGCTGGAGTTCTGTGTACGGGGTTTGTATTGTTTTTGCAACTGTTCCTGTAAGTTTGAATTTATTTCAAAATAAAATTAAAAAAAAAAAAAAGTAAAGAGAGCTCAGGACAAGAAGTCAAATTCAGCACATATTTACCAAAGGGGCACATAAGGTTAAAGGGAAAAATTTATGTAAAAATAAATTGATATTATTACCAAGCCTGGGGTGCCTGTCTCCTCCAGAGGCAGCTGGATATGTGATCAGAATTCCCTCCTAAGTTACAGAGTATTTATAGAACTTTTGATTTAGGATACATTCAAATAAATCATATTCTATTTTTATATTTGACCCACGGTTGATAACTACAGGTGGTGAAATGAACTACAGGTGTGAACTGCAGATGAGTCAAAAACAAAGCAGGGTATTCACAGCTTAACCCCGAACAACTTAACCCTGAATGTTTGCAAAACTTTACTGAAAATATTCCTACTAAATTAAGCTATTACTTCTGTAAGAGCAATATAACACAGCTTTTACTTATATAAAAACCAAAAATTAGAAGAGAGATTACTATTGTATCTAACTTATTAGTATAGTATACATTTTTCATTCTATAAATTGGTCTAGTCATCACATAATATTATGTCCCTCACTTCCACATTTTCTACTTGGGCTTGTTTAGCCTCTCCCTCAGTACATTCTTCTAGTATAGGACTCGAAGGATACGAATCATCTGTTCCAGTTATTATAGTAAGGCCTTTCCAGTTTCTATCATTTGGAAATTGTACTTGCATATTTTTTGGTAAAAGTTCTGTCAAATAGGCATCTAAATCAGAAGGAATAACTGGTTCTTCACTACCAGAACAGAAGGCATCAGGTACTATATGAGAGCAGCAAAGCTCCACAGTTACCTAATCCTTACATAGAGAGGAATCAGTGTCTTTATTTTCCGATTCCTCAGTAGAGCTATTATCTTGCCACACATGGAACTTATTAGAAAGATCTATAGTGCTCTAGCTGGCAACAGGAAAGATGTAGAGGTGACTAAGGAGGAGTTTGTTCTCGAAGCTCAGAAATTTGGTCAGGTTACACCCGTGGAAGTTGACATCTTCTTTTGGTTAGCAGATTTTTATGAGCCAGGGAATGGATGACCTTAGCAGGCCGTGAATGAACTGCACCTCTGGAAGAGGGAACACTGCCCTTCTGGACTGAGGCCCAGAAGCCAAATACCTCAGGGGATTCAGCTCCACCAGTTCTCACACAGGTTGCAGAGTTGGCTTACAGGTTTGCCCTGGGTTCTGTTGCTGGAGCTATTGGAGCCACTGCCGTGTATCCTACTGACCTTGAAAAACTCAAATGCAAAACCAACGATCTACTGGCTCTTTTGTGGGAGAATTTGTGTATAAAAACAGCTTTGATTGTTTTAAGAAAGTGCTATACTATGAAGGCTTCTTTGGCCTGTATAGAAGTCTCTTGCCACAGTTACTGGGAGTTGCACCAGAGAAGGCCATAAAGCTTACAGTGAATGATTTTATGAGGGATACATTTATGCACAAAGATGGTTCAGTCCCACTTGCAGCAGAAATTCTTGCTGGGGGCTGTGCAGGAGCCTCCAAGGTGACTTTCACAAATACTTTAGAAATTGTCAAGATCTGCTTGCAAGTAGCTGGAGAAATCACCACTGGTCCTCGAATTAGTGCTGTCTGTCATGTGGCACCTGGGGTCCTTTGGGAACCACAAGAGCACCAAAGCATGCTTTCTGTGGGACATTCTTTTCTTGGCCATCTTCTTCTCGTGCTATGCTCATGTGAAGGCTTCCTTAGCAAATGAGAACAGGCAGTGTTCCGGATTGCTAATGCTACCATTATACAAAATACCAGAAATGGATTGGCTTTTATAAAGGGGGTTTATTTGGTTACAGATTTACAGTTCTAAGGCCATAAAAGTGTCCAAACTAAGGTGCCAACAAGAGGATACCTTCACTGAAGAAGAGCCGATGGCATGTGGAACACCTGCCAGCTGGGAAGGCACGTGGCTGGCAACTGAAAGTCCTTTGCTCCTGGGTTGTGCTTCACAATGACTTTCTCCAAAATGTCTCTGGCCTTCTGTCTCTCTTAGCTTCTCTCAGCTCTCTGCTTGGTTCTCCTGGGACGTTTCTCTCTAAGCTTCTGGGAGTCCTCTCTTAGCTTCTCTGGGGCAAACTCTTTGCTTCACCTCTTAGCTTAGCATTTCCAACTGTCTTTCTGTCTGCATCTCCAAGCATGAAAAGGCCATATCTTTTGCTCAGGGTGGGTGTTAATTGGATCACTGAAGTCATAGAAAGGAGTTCACAGACAGAAGGGCCAGAGAGCAACTGAGAGTGGCATTTTGGCAGAGCTGCAATAGAGATAGACACTTTGAAGACAGCCATTGAAAGCTGATATTTTGGAGAACACCATCTTGAAATGCAACCTGGGAGCAAGCAGATGCCAGCCATGTGCTTTCCCAGCTAACAGACATTTTCTGGATGCCAATGGCCTTTCTCCAGTGAAGGTACCCTATTGTTGATGCCTTAACTTGGACACTTTATGGCCTTAAGACTATAACTGTGTAACCAAATAAACCCCCTTTATAAAAGCCAGTCCATTTCTGCTGTTTTGCAACACGGCAGCATTAGCAAACCAGAACACTATGTATTAGGGAAATGCCAATCAAAACTACAATGAGATATCATCTCACACCTACTAAGATGGCTGCTATTAAACAATAAATTACAAGTGTTGGAGAAGATGTGGTGAAATCAGGACCCTTATTCAGTGATGGTGGGAATATAAAACGGTACAGCTGCTGTGGAAGACAGTCTGGCAGTTCCTCAGGAAGCTAAGTATAGAATTACCTTATGACCCAGCAATCCTGCTACTCAGGATATACACAGAAGATCTGAAAGCAGGGATGTGAACGGACATTTGCACACCAATGTTCATAGCAGCATTATTCACAATTGCCAAATGATAGAAACAACCCAAGTGTCCATCAACAAACAGATGAATCAATAAACAAAATGTGGTGAATACATAATGATGGAATGTTATTCAACTCTAAGAAGGAATGAGGTCCTGAAGCATGTAATAATATGGATGAACCTTGAGGAGATTATATAAATGAAATCAGTGAGACACAGAAGGACAAATATTGCAAAATCTCACTGATACGAACTAATGATAGTATGTAAATATTGAACAGAGTTTACCAGGATATAAAATGAGGCCAGAGAATGGGGAGCAGATGGTTAATATGTGCAGAATGTATAACTAGGTTGAACTAAATTGTTTGGATAGAGGTGGTGGTAACACTTTATTGTGAGAATAATTAATAGTACTGAATGTTGTATGAATGTGGAGAAAAGGGGAAGTTGAGAATCATGTATGTCACCAGAAGGAATAGTAGAGGTTAAAACATATTAATGTATAACACAGCAAATCTAGTTGTTGACTACGACTGTGATTAAATTTACAAATATAAAAATATTAAAAAGTTCTTTCACAGCCTAGAATAAATGTATGACTATTATAAGGAGTTAATAGAGAGGTATATAGAAAAAATGTACCTATTACAAACTATGGACTAAAGTTAACAGTAATATTTCAATATTCTTTCATCAACAAAAACAAATGTACCACACCAACACTATAGGTCAACAATAGAGGAGAGAGGGGTATGGGGAAATTAGGGATTTATTTTGTATTCTTGTTTCTTTAATGAAGTAATGAAAATTTTCTAAATTGATCATGGGAATGTATGCACAACTATGTGATGATACTGTGAGCCACTGATGGTATACTTTGTATAGTTTCTGTGGTGTGTGAATATATCTCAATTGACATGAAAAATATAAAAAAGAAAGGCCCAGGACCAGATGGCTTCACTGGTAAATTCAACCAAATATCCCAAGAATTAACAACAATCCTTATCACACTTTACCAAAAAAACTGAAGAGGAAGGAACTCTTCTTAAATTTTTTTATTAAGTTAACATTACACTAATACCAAAGCCTAATAAAGGAATCACAAGAAAAGAAAAGAGACTAACTCCTCTTATAACTAGAGATGCAAAAGTCCTTTTAAAATACAAGCAAATTGAATTCAACAGCACATTAAAGAATTATACATGATGACCAGTGGGATTTTTCCCAGCAATGCAGGGACAGTTCAACATATGAAAAGAGGAAATCAGTATAATATACCACATTAACAGAATGAAGAAAAAAATCATGTGATCATCGCAGTTGATGCAGAAAAGGCATTTGACAAATTCCAAAACTTTTTCATGATAAAAAACATGCAGATATATAGGAATTTTCTCAACAGGATAAAGGGCATTTTGCAGGGGAGGGGAAACACTGCCAACATGATACTCAACGGTGAAAGAATGAAGCCTTCCCACTGAAGTTAGGAACAAGACAAGGATGCCCACTCTCAACACTGCTGTTCAACATTGCACTAGAAGACCTTGCCAGAGCACTCAGACAAGAAAAAGAAATAAAAGGCAAATTGGAAACGAGGAAGTAAAATGATCGCTATTTGCTGATGGTATGATCCTTTATGTAAAAAAATCCCAAAGAATCCACAAGAAAACTACTAGAACTGATAAACAAATTCAGCAAAGTTGCAAGATTAACGTGCAAAAGCTAGGAGTTTCTCCAATCCAGTAGCCTTGACTCTTGAAGACGATTGTATAACAGTGTAAATTACAAGGGGTGACAGTGTGACTGTGAAAACCTTGTGGATTGCATTCCCTTGAGCCAGTGTATGGATGGATGAGTAGAAAAATGGGGACAAAAACTAAATGAAAAATAGGGTGGGAAGGGTGTGATTTGGGTGTTCTTTTTTATTTTTGTTTTTTATTCTTATTCTGATTCTTTCTGGTATAAGGAAAATGTTCAAAAATAGATGGGGTGATGAATGCACAACTATAAGACAGTACTGTGAACAGTTGATTGTACACCATGGATGACTGCATGGTATGTGAATATATCTCAATAAAACTGAATTTTAAAAAACCAGGAGTTTCTATACACCATCAAATAATATTCTGAAGTGGGAATAAAAAAATAAATCCTACTCACAATTGCTCCTCACAGAATAAAACACTAAGAATAAATTTTACCAAGGAGGTGCAGGATTTCTACACTGAAAATTATAAAATATTGCTTAAAGAAATAAAAGAAAACCTAACTAAATGGAAAACATCCTTGTGTTCATGGACAGGATGACAATATTAATGATATGGCAATACTACTCAAAACTATATAAAGATTCAGTGCAATACCTACCAAAATCCCAGAAGCCTTTTTCTGCAGAAATGGAAAAGCCAATCCTCAAATTCATATGTAATTGCAAGGGGCCCTGAATAGACAAATCTGTATTACAAAGAAATGACAAAGTTGGAGATATCCCACATCATGATTTTGAAACTAACTACAAAGCCACAGTAATCAAACTAGTGTGGTATTGGCATAAAGATAGAAATACAGGCAAATGGAATAGAACTGAGACTTCAGAAATAAACCTGAATACTTATGGCCAAGAAGTTTTTGTTAAGGGTGCCAAGACTAACTGGGAAAAGAACAGTATCTTCAACAAATGGAACTGGCAAAACTGGTTATCCACTGCAATAGATTGAAGTTGGACCCCAACCTCAACACCATGAACAAAAATTAACTCTAAATGTAGTTAAGTACTTAAATATTAGTGCTAAAACTGTAAAACTGCTTAAAAAAATATAATGGGGACCCTTTACAACCTGGGATTTGGTAGTGATTTCTCATATAGCATACAAAAAGTACTTGGAACAAAAGAAAAAATATATAAAATGGACTTCATCAAAATTAAAAACTTTGGTAGGTTAAAGGACACAATTAAGAAAGTGAAGAGACAACACATAGAACAGGAAAAAATAATTGATAGCCATATGTTGATAAGGGCTAAAATCCAAAACATATAAAGGACTGCTACAACTCACCAACAAAAAGAAAAATAACTCAATTTAAAAAGTGGGGAAAAAGACTTGCATAGACAATTCTCAAAACAAAAATATAAATGACCAATAAGTACATGAAAAAATGCTCAGTATCATTGGTCATAGGGAAATGAAAATCAAAACCACAATGAGATACTACTTCACACCCACTAGATTGGGTATTATTTTAAATACAGAAAGTAACTACTGATTAGGATGCAGAGACATAGGAGCCCTTATACATAGCTGGTGGAACCATAAAATGGTACAGTCCCTCTGGAAATCAGTTTGGTTGTTCCTCAGAAAATTAAAAACAGAATAACCATATTCCACTTCTTAGAACATACCCAAAATTGAAATGAAAGCAGGGACTCAAACAGAAAGTTGTACACCAGTGGTCACTGCATTATTGTGAATAGTCAAAGGTAGAAGCAACCCAAGAGTCCGTCAACAGATGAATGGATAAACAAATATAGTATATCCATACAATGGGATATTATTAAGTGTGGAAAGGAATGAGGTTCTAATGCATGCTACAACATAGATAAACCCTGATGGCATCATGGTGAGTGAAATAAACCAGACACAAAAAGATAAATATTGTATCATCTTGCTCGTATGAAACACCTAGAAGCAAATTTTGTATAGACAGTTAGTAGTTAATAGGTTACCAGAGGCAGGAGGATGGGGTTGAAAGGGTGAGTTATAATTTAATGGGTGAAAAATTTCTGTTTTAGGTGACGAAAACACAGGGGTAATAAATATTGGTGATGACAACACATATGGTGAATGTTATTAATAATAGTGAACTGTATAATTGAATGTGGCTAAAATGGGAAATTTTGAGTTGTAATCATAATAAAAAGATTTTAAAAGTGAACAAAAGAAATGCTTACGGGACATGTGAAAACCTATTGTAAAAAGAAAAAGAGTAAACATTAGGAAATTGTGAAAATTCTGCCTTTAGGCAATTTTTTAAGACGCAAGAGTCTGGTGTAAATATGATTCTATGTTGTAGGCATTTCAAGACATGGTTTCTATAGGCAAAATTAAATAACTTGCACAATATACCAGGGAATTTTGGATGATAAAAGATTAACTTGAAATCTTAAAGTAAACAGTTATTGTCTAAATTTACTAGAGTCAGACTTTTAGAAAAGCAAGCAAAAATTTTATATTCTGTGGTATTTAAGCCTTTTTGAAATTTTTCTTTTTGGTGAAAAGAGCTGAGAAAAAATATTTTGTAAAAAAAATTAAATACTTAATGCTGCACAATAGAAATGTCTAATAAATTTCCTTTGTGAATAACTTTTCAACAGTTTAAACTGAAAGTGTAATGAGTTAAATACTATTAATGAAAAGTGAATTTTCAATTAAATATTTTATGAATAATTTTTTTCCTTTTTGTTTGTTTTTTATTGAAATTGGTCACAGACCATACAATTATCCAAAAGATGCACAGGTGCACAATCAATTGCCCATGGTACCATCATACAGCTGTGCATCCATCACCACAGTTAATATTTTTTTCAATTTTTAAAACATTTTCATTACTCCAGAAAAGAAATAAAGACACACAAAAAAAGAAAACTCAAATCCTCCCATACCCCTAACCACCCCCCCTCCATTACTGACTCATAGTTTTATATTGGTATAATACATTTATTACTGTTAACAAATGTTACAGAATGTTAAAATACTACTAACTGTAGTATACAGTTTGCAGTAGGTATATTGGGGAGCTCAGCTGAGCTATATGCACTTGCTCTGAGAGTGATGCTCACTAGAGCCACAAAGTTTTCAGTTAGGGCCGTGGGGGGACGGGGCTCCCAGCTTGGATCCGCAGTTTTTACCTACAAATTTTATGCTGCGATCTTGGGCATTCTTCCCAATTCAGGTTGGTGTATGATGAGTGGACGGTCATGTTTGTCCCCCTGCAGTTATTCCGGGAGACTTACTAGTTGTTTCTGGTTATTTATTAGTTTTTCCAGGGGGACTGGCTTGCTTCCACTCCTCTCTGTGCTGCCATCTTCTTGTTTATGAATAATTTTTATGAAAAATTTTTGTACAAATATGCACTGGCATTTTTGCTCACCTGGATGAGCCCATTCACTGCTTGCCATTTTAAAACAAAGTTCAGATTTCTTGGCTTTCCTTAAGTTTTTACCCGGAATCAATCATCACCTTCCCTTTCAGCTTCTATAAGGCCGCTCTCTCCATCTCTCTGTATGCTCCAAGTACACGTCAAATTTTTACCAGTCTCTTTAGACTTCACAAGTCTTCCTAACATGGACTCTTTCCAGGTTATTTTTCCGCTGTCAGAAGCAGCTGAATCAAATCATGTTTCAATAATACCTTAAAATACTCAAAGAATTTGCATAAGACCCAAAGTGAGAGAATTTCTCCATCTCCCCAAACTCAGAAATTTGGTTCTATTCCATTAGTACGGAATTTCCTGAATTTCTTCTCTGACGAACCTGAGACTTTTAGATGAAGTAATCTTTGTATATTTATTTTAACAATATCATATTTAGATATATATAGTAATATGTATAATAAGATTTATGTGTGCTGAGACATTAGTGCCTTCACCACAGCATCACAAAATCCTAGCAGAGCAACTTGCTCACAATCAGTCCTTGAATATTAAAAAATAATGAAATAAACACTGAAAGTCCTGGATTGGACTGACTCATAGCACTGCAACCAAATTACAGAAAACTGTTTCCTTTTTGAAGCAGGCATAGCAGCACTGAGAGATTCGTCTGTCACTGCCAAGGAGCACAAAGGGGCTGAATGATGCAAAACATGAGGCCACAAGGACGGAGCTGTTAACCCTCCACTGGCCTGGATTCCCAACTAGAGTTAACCAAACAACGAAAGTAGTAGATATTGAGTAAAAGGAGAAAAATAAGCTCACCAGGATCAGGATGGTGCGGATGGCTTTGGCCTCGTGGGAAGGTCTGGGGGACAGACTGTTTCTGTGAATATGTTGGACTCGATGCTTGTGCCTATACAGGACAAGAACCATGGAGCCACTAGCCCAGACCATGAATATCAAACACATAAAGTCAGTGGAATAATACATTAACGTATTTAAGATGGCATTTCTCTCTGGCATTAGCCAAGAGCAGTATGCGTAATTTTTCATCGAACTGCAGTTTGTAAGTTGCAGTGGACCTTTCACTATCCTAAAAATCAATGTATTTATTAGGAGATGTGGGATCCAGCACAGGAAACAGCAGAGGCCGACAAACTTTGGGGATCTAGTCTTGAGCTCCATCCAACCACTAATACTGGGGTCAAGCTTGATGGCCTGGAAGCCATTGAGGAGGCAGCTTGTGGTGAAGGAAACCCCTGAGGCTACTCTGTGACAATAGAAGAGAAGTTTACAGCTGGCAGCATGTAGGAAATGTTCCGTTCCAAAGGCTGCCATGGTCTGAGGGATCCCTTTGGAGTAAAGAATCAAGGAGTTGGCTAAGACCAGTTGGTTGAGGATCAGATCTGTGGGTCTCCGCTTGTTTCCAGTAAGCAAAGCAAAAGTGTAAAAACAAAGGAGTGAGGAATTTCCCAGGATGCCGACTCCAGTCTGAATGAGGAAGATAATCCCCATTTCCAATTTAGCAAACTCCATCACATCAGTACCTAGAGGACACCGAATTTAACTGAAGTCAGAGGAATCAGCAGTGAAACAAATGAATATACGTTACCATCACCGTGACCAGAAATTTCCAACACTTAGTCTAACCAATATTTTCCCACCTGAAATGGGCTCATGTCTTCAAAAGCTAGTCACTGAAGATTTGCATAGGAATATAATGGAGTACATTTTTATAATCTTGGGCCTGGAAATCATTAGCAATCTCAAACCAATCCCAAAGCTTGTCAATTATTTTTATTGGAATTTTAAATTTTATATGATAAAAACTACTATAAGGTGAAGGTTAATTTCCAAAAAAATTAAAAATAAAACACATGGACATTTTTAAATGATTACCAGAAAAAAAACAGGCCATAACAATCTCACTACCATTACTAAATATTTTGCTAAAGAGGAAATAAGATGGCTAATGTATTTGAACAGCAATTCTTAGAAGAAACCATCCATAAAGGCAAAATTTCTTACAAATGATCAGACAATGCTAATTAAGTTATGACTTTCCAGGTTTCATAAATATTATATATTCATTTGTTGAAATTGAATTATAGAGTTAGTTTCCTCTGAAAGAAACACTGCATCATCTATCTTATCTTTAAAAAACAAGAACTCATCAAATACAATTTCCAGTTTGGAGCTCTTCAAATTGGCTGGAATGTCAATGATGTCTGAATCTATTTGGAGAGCAGAATACATGAGTGTCTATATAATTAGCTAAACTTGTTTTATCACCCATTTTTAACTCAGTAGCATTTTTAAGATCTTAATGTTGTGTGCATTCAGGATATTCAACTGAGGATGAATTGAACTTTTTCACACTCATATTTAGTTGTTTTACTTTTATTACATAAAATGAAGTGAAATAAAGAGCACTCACCCTTGTGAACATACTACTCGCCCCACGGGAACAGAATTGTGAGCATGGGAGGACGTGCACCACCAGCAAGGACCATTCCTAGTCTATATACTTATTAGACAGTTTCACAAGGGAATGCAAAGAATGAATTACTAATTCAGTAGGTTAGTCAGGCAGAGATGAGTTAAGGGAGAATTTTCTCAATGTTTGTAGATGAAGGGAAAGATGCCTTGGGAGGATCCCCGTGCAACAGTGTTCACTCCCCGGATGTGGAGATGCCGAGCCTCTGGGCGAGGGGTAAGCATGCTGAGTGAACATGCATCTGAATTTTAGGCACATACGAATAAATCCAAAATTTTCAACATAAAATATATAATTTTTAAAATGACCTAAGACTGAAAAGAGAAATTGAGGAAATCACCAATGGAATAAAAATATAAAATTTAAACAGGGAAGTAATCTATGAGAAGGGGAAAATCCAAGAGTGAGTTGTAGGCAAAATCCTAAATGAATATAAATAGCAAAGACATAAATGAGAAAATGTTGTGAAGGAATTAATGACGTCTATAATAGGCAGGCCCATGTCAGGACCCATGAATAACAGATTTGGTTATTGATCACTCGTGCCCTTGAAGAACTGTAGAAAGGCACTGGACAATGAAGACTTACAATTTTCACTTGGTAGTAAGGGCTCCATGGAGACACGGTGGATCTAAATCAAGTGCCTTCGCCCTTCAGAGAGACAGAGATAAACCAGCTCACCAAACAGGATCTCCAGTCACAATATTATTTTACAGTCACAATCTTTAAAATTCGTTTGTTTTTTGGTTTGGTAAATAGCAATCTTAACAGTTAGAGAGAGAAACAGGTTAGAAGGAAAATAGTAGAATGAAAATAGGAGAAATAAAAATAACAAGACACTCAAAATCTGGTTACGAGGCACAGTAATACATCAGGAGACCTCAAGGTCCTTTAATTATTCCATTTTGTTTGAACCCCATAATCTTCAGCCATATAATTGCTTTTAAAAGGTTTGGTTTACCTGAAATGGGACACAGAATGAGACTTTCATCTCTGAATGGGAGATAAATGTTAGCACTCTTCTACTGAGAAAAGAAATTTTAGAAACATACTACATTTAGCTCAATCTAATCAACCTAAAACAAAACCAAATAAAAACAAACTCACGTATCAACAACTGCCAGTCGGATACCAGATGCTTGCTTAGCAGCTGGATCTCACTGTCAAGAATTTATTGCTGGTGGTTACCTGCCCTGCAGTGCAGCACCTGTAGATAAACACTGGGGGCCTCAGCGTCTTCAGTCGTGAATAAGAGAGAAAAGATTTCTGTAAAAGAATGGAGAGAGGTGACATATCAAGCAGCCCTGAGTCAAGTAGACAAGTGAGGTGATATGTCTGTGTTCCCCTTAGAAAAACATATGTCATGTTTGTGTGTGTTGTTTTATGTTCCAATCCTAAAAAACAGGTTTTTTCATTTACATGACTTTCTGAGATAAACTGAAGCCACTAATCTGAAACTTATCTGAACAAAAAATAGACACTTACCAAATTGACAGTTGCTCCCGGGCCACTGGCAGGGGTGACGTGTGCAGCTGTGTAAAGTAGGCATCCAAACCCTGAGATAAAGGTTGGGAGACAGTGACCTCATCTCCTCCTGGGCAGCGATTATCATTTCACCCACAATTGCAGTGACAGTGTCTGCATGGGGAGTGAAGATTATCTCTGGAAATTAGTTGTAATTTGTGCAAATTACTGGAAGCTATTAAAAGTGAATAATAAACTATCCATCAGGAGTGGCAGAAACAGCTGGAGGAGAACTTACTTTTGATATAAAATCAATAAAACCCCAGTGGAAGGAAATTGAGTTCTAACATGTGAAAGAAGGAAACTGAGTACATGGTTCTGCTACTTTCGTAATCAGCTTGATGGTTTGGTCTCAAAAATATGATTCTTTACATTAAGAATACTGAAACTGAAGGAATGGCAGTGAATGAGTAGAGTTAGGAAGAGTAGCCAGAGTGGTGCAAATGGATGGGAATGTTAAACTGACATATTTATTCAGTGCTTCTACAAATATTTATTTTGTAGTTTATGTGAGTCTTTACTATGTACATGGGATATATCAATGTACAAAATATTTGCCCTAATGGAATTTACATTCTGATTGCAGGAAATGACAATAAGCAATGTACCTAAGTTATTAAGTTACCTAATATATTAAAGGTGATGGGTCCTATGAAAGAGAGAGAAAAAGGGTAAGACATGGATGAAGAAAAACATGGGGGTAGGAAGGGGTTACAACATTGAATAGGATGTTCATAGTAGGGTTCATTTGGGTGATACTATTCTAGCAAATATTTTAATGAGATGAGGAAAGACAGGCTTATTTCTTTCTTTACAATCCATGTATATTTGTATTTTTTCTTGTTGTAATACACTAGTAGTTCTCAGAGTGTAATATTGAAGGACAGTGGAGGCAGCAATCATTCTTTCATTCCTGAGCTTGGGAAAATTAATTTAATAATGGCTCACATACATGGTGGTGTTGTAGGTTGTTTTTTGTAGATACTCATTAGAAATTACAGGAGGATCCATTCTATTCTTAATTTGTTTTCTAAAAAGACAAGAATAAGTGTAATTATATTATTTTATGCATCTTTTGGATTTATGATATGATAGATTGCGTTATCTACTGATTGGATTATCTACTGCTTGGTGAAACACATGAATTGATTTTTATTCTTTTGTATTTTGATATAATGTGCAAAAAGTTCTATCACACTACAGGAAAACCCTGTATAAACTCTACCTAGATTAAACAACTGCTTATCTTTTGCTCCATTTGCTTTATCATTTCTCTCTCTATGCACATACACAGAAGTTTAAATATATATATTTCTTCTGAACAATTCAATAATAATTTGGAATTAATTTTCATCTGTGCTACTGAATACTTCGGGTGCATTTTTTCCTAAGAGCACAGATACTTCCTTATATGATCAGGTCTCATTTTCAAAATCAGGAAATCCATTATTGGCACAATGCTATTATTTAATCCACAGTTCACATTCCACTGCCATCATTTGTTCCAAAATTGTCCTTCTTAGGTATTTTTCCTCATCCAGAACCAAATACAAAATGACTTATTGCATTCAGTTGTCATGTCTCTGTAGACTCCTTTGAGGAAAGAGTTCCTTGATCCTTCATTGAGTTCTTAGACTTAGATTTTGAAGAATGTAGTCCCATTTGTCAAGTTCCCCTCCGCTTCTCTAATGTTTCTCTGATGGCTGGATTAAATTTTTGAATATTTTGCAAGTAAACTTCAGAAGTGATATTCTATGATTCTCAGTGCATCACATCAGGGTCATTTAATGCCTGTATTTCCCAATGCCAATGATGTTAAATTTGGTTACTTGTTTAAGTTTGCAATCATCAGGTCCTTCAACTTTAATGTTACTATTTTTCCTGTACATTTAGCAAATAATTACTCAGGAAATACTTTGAAACTGTGTAAGTCTATGTGTCAGTTTGCCAAAGTTGTTGAAATGCAATATACCAGAAATGGGATGGTTTTTACAAAGGGGGTTTATTAAAGTACAATTTCCAGCTCTTAGATCATGAAAATGTCCAACTCAAGGCATCAACAGGATGATATATACCTGAACTCTGGAAAGCTACTGGCATCTGGGAAACCTCTGTCACGTGGGAAGGCACATGGCCAGTGTCTGCTGGTCCTTCTTTCCCAGGTTTCATTACTTTCAGCTTCTGGCATCAGTGGCTCCCTCTGTCAGTTCCTCTGGGGGCTTTCTCTCCAAGCTGTCTGGGGTTTTTTTTCTCTCTGAGCTCTCTGGCTTTTTTCTGTCCTTTATCCTCTCACAAAGGATGCCAGTAAAGGGATAAACATCCACCTTGAGTCAGCTGGGTCACATCTCAATTGCACCAAAAGGTGCCACCCACAAGAGGACTGCACTCACAGGGATGGATCAAGAGAATATGGCAGGAGAACCTAAGACAATAGCTAGGAGAGACAGGGCAAAAAAAACACCTTTGTGAAAAATACTACATAAAAACCAGAAAGTGACCCAAAACACCAGTTCCAGTGATGCACGAGCAGAATAAGGTCTGCTAATTCCCCAGGGACCATGCACTTGGTGAAACTGGGAGTCTGCATTCTGAAACGAGTGAGTAAGCCAGCTGAACATCTGGCAGCCATGCTGTGGTGTGGGGAAACTGTGGGTTGGCATTTGGAGGTGGACTAGTTCTTTTCTAAAAAAACCCAAAAGCGGCTGAAGATAAGGCAGTGAGAACTGCACAGTGAAGCGTGGCAGGAATGGGCTGTGCAAACGCCTCAATGTCTGGTGTGAAAGATGGCCTTTCGCACACCCACTGCTAATTGTCTTGGAGCAAGGCAGGCAGAGGCGAGCCAAAAGGGGAAAATAACCATGCCCCTTTCAGCCATCTTCCTGATGGGCTGGGAATGCTCCTGCCCGGCACTGGCGCCACAGCCCAGAGCCACACCAAAAAACCCAGTGCGATGGGAAGTGCTTCCAGCAACACACGCACACGCCACAATATCAGGCATGGACAATAGCCTTTCACACACCCATAGCTAATTGTCCCGAAGCTGGGAAGGAAGAGCTGTGTGAAAAGGGGGAAATTAACAAGCCCCATATGGCCATCTTTACAGCAGGCTGAGAATGCACCTACACAGCCCAGGGGCCCAGAACTTCCCTTAAGGGACGGTGCCCACTTGTGACATAGCACAACCTTCCCTCAGCAGAGGCCCTAGAAGGGCATGGCTTGGAAGAGGGACCCACTTGGAAATCCCAGGGACTATATGCCAATACCAAGGACTTCTGGATCAGTAGCAGAGACGATCTATGGCGAGACTGAAATGAAGGTTTAGACTCTTGAAATAGCCTTAAATCTCCAGGAACACCTGGGAGGTTGATTATTAAAGCTGCCCTCCCTCCCTAACCACTCAGACACACACTGCACATTCAGGGCAGACAGCACCAACAACACACCCAAACTTGGTGCACCAATTGGATCCCACAAGAATCAGACCCCAACACACCATAAAGACAAAGTTGGGGAGAACTGACTTGAGGGGAATAGGTGACTCATGGATGCCATCTGCTGGTTACTTACAGAAAGTGTACTCCACCAAGCTCTGGTCTGACAAATTAGAGATTAGACTTTGAATAATCCTACATATCCTAAAAGAACCCTATCAAGTAAAGCAAATGCCAAGAGGCCAAAAATGACAGAAAATTTTAAAGCATATGAAAAAACCAGAAGATATGGATAACCCAAACCCAAACACCCAAATCAAAAGATCAGAGGAGACACAGTACTTGGAGCAATTAATAAAGAACTAAAGACAAACAACAAGAGCATGACACAGGATATAAAGGACATGAAGAAGAGCATGGCACAGGATATAAAGGACATGAAGAAGACCCTAGAAGAGCATAAAGATGAAATTGCAAGAGTAAATAAAAAAATAGATGATCTTATGGAAACTGTTGACCAAAGTAAAAAGATTCTGGATACTCATGGTACAAGACTAGAGGAAGCTGAATAATGAATCAGTGACCTTGAGGGCCACAGAACAGAAAATGAAAGAACAAAAGAAAGAATTAGGAAAAAAATAAAAATAAATCAAAATGGACCTCAGGGATATGATAGATAATATAAAACGTCCAAATATAAGACTCATCGGTGTCCCAGAAGGGGAAGAGAAGGGTAAAGGTCTAGAAAGAGTATTCAAATAAATTGTTGGGGAAAACTTCCCAAACCTTCTACACAATATAAATACACAAAGCATAAATGCCCAGAGAACTCCAAATAGAATAAATCCAAATAAACCCACTCCAAGATATATTCTGCTCAGACTGTCAAATACTGAAGAGAAGGAGAAAGTTCTGAAGGCAGCAAGAGAAAAGCAATTCACCACATACAAAGGAAACAACATAAGACTAAGTAGTGACTACTCAGCAGCCACCATGGAGGCAAGAAGGCAGTGGCATGACATATTTAAAATTGTGAGAGAGAAAATTTTCCAACCAAGAATACTTTATCCAGCAAAGCTCTCTTTCAAATTTGAGGGAGAACTTAAATTTTTCACAGACAAACAAATGCTGAAAGGTTTTGCTAATAAAAGACCTGCCATGCTTCAAATACTAAACGGAGCCCTACTGACAGAGAAACAAAGAAAGGAGAGAGAAAGATGGAGAAAGGTTCAGTACTAAATAGTTTCAGTATGGTTAAGTTAAAGGACATTAAGAGAGAGAGCAAAAAAATATATTTGACAAACATAAACCAAAGGATAAAATGGCTGATTTCAAGAAATGCCTTCACAGTAATAACGTTGAATGTAAATGGATTAAACTCCCGAATCAAAAGATATAGATTGGCAGAATGGATCAAAAAAAAAAATGAACCATTAAAATGCTGCATACCAGAGACTCATCTTAGACACAGGGACACAAAGAAATTGAAAGTGAAAGGATGCAAAAATATTTCCTGCAAGCTACAGACAAAAGAAAGCGGGAGTAGCAATATTAATCTCAGATAAAATAGACTTTAAATGCAAGGATGTTATGAGAGGCAAAGAAGGCCACTACATACTAATAAAAGGGGCAATTCAACAAGAAGAAATAACAATCATAAATGTTTATGCACCCAATCAAGGTGACACAAAATACATGAGACAAACACTGGCAAAACTAAAGGAAGCAACTGATGTTTCCACAATAATTGTGGGAGACTTCAACACTTCACTCTGTCCTATAGCTAGATCAACCAGACAGAAGACCAATAACAAAATTGAAAACCTAAACAATCTGATAAAATGAATTTGATTTAAGAGACATATATAGAACATTACATCCCAAATCACCAGGATACACATTCTTCTCTAGTGACCGCAGAACTTTCTCCAGAATAGATCATATGCTGGGACATAAAACAAGCCTAAATAAATTTTAAAAAAATTGAAATTATTCAAAGCACATTCTCTGACCACAATGGAATACGATTAGAAGTCAATAACTATCAGAGACTTAGAAAATTCACAAATACCTGGAGGTTAAACAACACGCTCCAAAACAATCAGGTTAAAGAATAAATAGCAAGAGAAATTGCTAAATATATAGAGACGAATGAAAATGAGAACACAACATACCAAAACATATGGGATGCAGCAAAAGCAGTACTGAGGGGGAAATTTACAGCACTAAATGCATACATTAAAAAGGAAGAAAGAGCTAAAATCAAAGAACTAATGGATCAACTGAAGAAGCTGGAAAATGAACAGCAAACCAATCCTCAACCAAGTAGAAGACAAGACTTAACAAGGATTAAAGCAGAAATAAATGACATAGAGAACAACAACAACAAAACAGAGAGGATAGATAACACCAAAAGTTGGTTCTTTGAGAAGATCAACAAGATTGACAAGCCCCTAGCTAGACTGACAAAATCAAAAAGAGAGAAGACCCATATAAACAACATAATGAATGAGAAAGGTGACATTACTGCAGATCCCCCCAAAATTAAAAAAAATATAAGAGGATACTATGAACAACTGTATGCCAACAAACTCAATAATGTAGAGGAAATGGACAATTTCCTGGAAACATATGAACAACCTAGACTGACCAGAGAAGAAATAGAAGATCTCAACTAACAATCACAAGCAAAGAGATCCAATCAGTCATCAAAAAGCTTCCCATAAATAAATGCCCAGGGCCAGATGGCTTCACAGGGGAATTCTACCAAACTTTCCAAAAAGAACTGACACCAATCTTACTTAAACTCTTTCAAAACATTGAAGAAAATGGAACACTAACTAACTCATTTTATGAAGTTAACATCAATCTAATACCAAAACCAGGCAAAGATGCTACAAAAAAGGAAAACTACAGGCCTATCTCCCTAATGAATATAGATGCAAAAATTCTCAACAAAATACTTGCAAATCAAATCCAAAGAAACATTAAAAAATTCATACACCATGACCAACTGAGGCATGCAAGGATGGTTCAACATAAGAAAATCAATCAATGTGTTACAACACATTAACAAATCAAGAGAAAAATCAGATGATCATCTCAATAGATGCTGAAAAAGCATTCAACAAAATCCAACATCTCTTTTTGATAAAAATACTTCAAAAGGTATGAATTGACAGAAACTTCCTCAATATGATAAAGAGCATATATGAAAAACCTACAGCCAGCATAGTACTCAATGGTGAGAGACTGAAAGCCTTCCCTCTAAGATCAGGAACAAGACAAGGATGCCCGCTGTCACCACTGTTATTCAACATTGTGCTGGAAGTGCTAGCCAGGGGAATCTGGCAAGACAAAGAAAAAGAAGGCATCCAAATTGGAAAAGAAGAAGTAAAACTGTCATTATTTGCAGATGATATGATATTATATCTGGAAAACCCTGAGAAATCAACGATACAGCTACTAGAGCTAATAAATTTAGTAAAGTAGTGGGATACAAGATTAATGCACATAAGTCAGTAATGTTTCTATATGCTAGAAATGAACAAATTGAAGAGACACTCAAGAAAAAAGATACCATTTTTAGTAGCAACTAAAAAAATCAAGTACCAAGGACTTAACTTAACCAAAGATGTCAAAGACCTATACAAAGAAAACTACATAACTCTACTAAAAGAAATAGAAGGGGACCTTAAAAGATGAAAAAAATATTCCACATTCATGGATAGGGAGGCTAAATGTCATTAAGATGTCAATTCTGCCCAAACTCATCTAAGATTCAATGCAATCTCAATCAAAATTCCAACAACCTACTTTGCAAACTTGGAAAAGCTAGTAATCAAATTTATTTGGAAAGGGAAAATGCCTCGAATTGCTTAAGACACTCTAAAAAAGAAAAATGCAGTGGAAGGACCCACACTCCCTGACTTTGAAGCTTATTATAAAGCCATAGTTGTCAAAACAGCATGGTACTGGTACAGTGATAGACATATTGATCAATGGAATCAATTGAGAATTCAGAGATAGACCCCCCAGATCTATGGCTGACTGATCTTTGATAAGCCCCCCAAAGCCACTGAACTGGGACATAACAGTTTTTTCAACAAATGGGGCTGGAAGTGTTGGATATCCATATCCAAAAGAATGAAAGAGGACCCCTACCTCACACCCTACACAAAAATTAACTCAAGTGGATCAAAGATCTCAATATAAAAGACAGTACCATAAAACTCCTAGAAGATAATGTAGGGAAACATCTTCAAGACCTTGTATTAGGCGGCCACTTCCTAGACTTTACACCCAAAGCACAAGCAACAAAAGAAAAAATAGATAAATGGGAACTCCTCAAGCTTAGAAGTTTCTGTACCTCAAAGGAATTTGTCAAAAAGGTGAAGAGGCAGCCAATTCAATGGGAAAAAAATTTTGGAAACCATGTATCTGACAAAAGACTGATATCCTGCATATATAAAGAAATCCTACAACTCAATGATAATATACAGACAGCCCAGTTATAAAATGGGCAAAAGATATGAAAAGACAGTTCTCTGAAGAGGAAATACAAATGGCCAAGAAATACATGAAAAATGTTCAGCTTCACTAGCTATTATGAGAGATGCAAATTAAGACCACAATGAGATACCATCTCACACCGGTTAGAATGGCTGCCATTAAACAAACAGGTAATTACAAATGCTGGAGGGGATGTGGAGAAATTGGAACTCTTATTCATTGTTGGTGGGACTGAATAATGGTTCAGCCACTCTGGAAGTCAGTCTGGCACTTCCTTAGAAAACTAGATAAAGAGTTACCCTTCGATCCAGCGATTGCACTTTTTATACCCAGAAGATCTGAAAGCAGTGACACGAACAGATATCTGCACGCCAGTGTTCATAGCAGCATTAGTCACAATTTCCAAGAGATGGAAACAACCCAAATGTCCTTCAACAGATGAGTGGATAAATAAAATGTGGTATATACACACGATGGAATACTACGCAGCTGTAAGAAGGAACACTGTCATAAAAGATATGACAGCATGGATCAACCTTGACGACATAATGCTGAGCGAAATAAGCCAGGCACAAAAAGAGAAATATCATATGCTACCACTAATGTGAACATTGAAGAATGTAAAGCAAATGGTTTATAATGTAGAATGTAGGGGAACTAGTGATAGAGAGTAATTAAGGAAGGGGGAATGATAACCCAATAAGAACAGATAAGCTATCGTGGGTAAATTTGACATTCTGGGAATGCCCAGGAATGACTATGGTCTGTTAATTTCTCATGGGTATGGTAGGAACAAGTTCATAGAAATGTTGCTATATTAGATCATATTCTTGGGGTAGAGTATGAACATGTTAGATGTAAAGTAGTTATCTTGGGTTAGTTGTCTTTTTCTTACTCCCTTGTTATGCTTTGTTTGAAATGTTTTTTTTTTTATTGTATGTTTTTAAAAAATTTTTTTGATATAGATTTTTTTTTAAAAAGTTAATTAAAAAAAGAAAATCAAAAAAATATGCAGAGCCCCCTTGAGGAGCTGGTGGAGAATGCAGGGGTATTGGCCTACCCCACCTCAATGGTTGCTAACATGACCACAGACATAGGGGACTGGTGGTTTGATGGGTTGAGCCCTCTACCACAGGATTTGCCCTTGGGAAGACTGTTGCTACAAAGGAGAGACTAGGCCTCCCTATAATTGTGCCTAAGAGCCTCCTCCCGAATGCCTCTTTGTTGCTCAGATGTGGTCCTCTCTCTCTAGCTAAGCCAACTTGGCAGGTGAAATCACTGCCCTCCTCACTATGTGGGATCTGACACCCAGGGGAGTGACTCTCCCTGGAAAAATGGAGCATGACTCCCAGGGAGGAGTCTAGACCCGGCATTGTGGGATGGAGAACATCTTCTTGACCAAAAGGGGGATGTGAAAGGAAATGAAATAAGCTTCAGTGGCAGAGAAATTAAAAAATGAGGCAAGAGGTCACTCTGGTGGGCACTCTTAAGCACATATAGACAACCATTTTCAGGTTCTAACAAATTGGAATAGCTAGCAGTGGATACCTGAAACTATCAAACTACAACCCAGAGTCCATGAATCTTGAAGACAATTGTATAAAAATGTAGCTTGTGAGGGGTGACAATGTGATTGGGAAAGCCATGTGGACCACACTCCCCTTTATCTAGTTTATGGATGGATGAGTAGAAAAACAGGGGAAGGAAAAACAAAAACAAAACAAAACAAAACAATACAAAAGGCACCCAGTTTTCTTTTTCTCTTTAATTGCTCTTTTTCACTATAATTTTTATTATTATTTTTGTGTGTGTAGTAATGAAAATGTCAAAAATTAATTTTGGTGATGAATGCACAACTAGCTAATGCTACTGTAAACAACTGAATGTACGCTTTGTTTTGTATGACTGCATGGTATGTGAATATATCTCAATAAAATTAATTTTAAAAAAATATTTTAAAAAAAGGGGGGATATTGGTCCATAATTTTCCTTAGTTGTGTTGCTTTTATCTGGCTTTGGAACCAAGTTAATGCTGGCATCATAGATTGAATTAGGAAATAACCCTGCTCTTCTTTTTTTTGGGGGGGGGTGGAGTTTGAGAATGGTTGGTGTTAAATCTAAATGTTTTGCAGACTTCAGTAGTGAAATCTTCCAATCCTGTACTTTTCTTTATTAGGAGGTTTCTTAATAACTGATTCACCCTTTACTTTTTATAGTTCTGTTGAGATTTTCTATTTCTTCCTGCACATTTCAAGGAATGTGTACATTTCATACAGATTTTCTAATTCTTGGCATATAATTGTTCATAGTACACTCATATAATTCTTTTTATTTCTGTAAAGTTGATAGTTATGTCCCCACTTTCAACATGATTTTAGTTATTTGTGTCCTCTCTTTCTTTTCTTTGTCAGTCTAGCTAAAGGTTTACTGATCTCTTGTAAAAAGTAACTTGTGGTTTTTGTTGATCCACACAATTTCTTTGTAAACTCTATTTCATTTATCTCTGATGTAATTTTTACTATTTCCTTCCTTCTACTAATTTTGGGTTTGTTTTGCTTTTGTTCTGCTTTCTTTAGCTGTGAAGTTGGCTACGGATTTGTGATCTTTTTTTAATGTAGGCATTTAGAGCTGTGAAGATCCCTTTGAGAACTGCATTTGCTACCTCATAAGTTTTGGAATGTTGAGTTTTTCTTTTCATTCATCTCAAGATATTTCCTAATTTCCCTTGGAATTTTTTCTTTCACCCACTAACTGTTTAATGGTGTTTGGTATAATTGCCACATGGTAAATTTTCCAGTTATCTTTCTGTTATTGATTTCTAGCTTGACTCCATTGTGTTCTGAGAAGTTACTTTGTAGGATTTCAATATATTGAAATTTATTAAGATATTTTTGTGATCTAACATATTGTCTATCTGAGAAAATATTCCATGTGCACTCAAGGTGAATGTGTATTCTGCTCTTGTTGGGTGGAGTGTTCTATATATGCCCATTAAATCTAATTGGTTAATAATGTTGTTCAAGCCCTCTAGTTCTTTATTGATCTGGTTTATGTGTTCTATCAATTACTGAAAGTGACATATTGAAGTCTCCAACTATTATTGTCTCCACAATTCCCTTCTATTCTTTCAACTTTTTCTTCATATATTTTGAAGCTCTGTTTTGAGCTGCATATGCTTATAGTCATTATATTTTCTAGTTGGATTGAATAAAACATTCAATACATAATATCCTTCTTGTTTCTTATGATCCTCTTTGATTTAATTTAAACTCCATTTTGCCTGACAATAATAGTACCATTCAGCTCTCTTTTGAATAACGTTTTCATAGAACATCTTTTTCCAGGCTTTTACTTTCAGCCTCTTTGTGTCTTTGTACCTAGAGTGGCTCTCTTGTTGACAGGATATAGATGGATCATGCTTTTCATCCAATCTGCTAGTCTCTGCTTTTAATAGGGGACTTTAACCCACTGACATTTCAGGCAATAACTTGAGAGGATTTACTTTTGCCATTTAGCCATTTGTTTTCTGTATGTGTTGTATGTTTTTTGTTCTTCAGTTTTTCCTTTACTGCCTTTTTTCATATTTACTTCCTTTTTTTGTACTATAGCATTTTATTCCCTTCCTCTTTACTTTTTTCTATATTTTTAGATATTTCCTTACTGGTTATGTTTGTAATTAAATTACCATCTTAAAATAATAACGACCTAGTTCAAGTAATGCCAACCTAGTTTCAGTAGTGTACAACCTCTTTACTACTATATATCTCTGTCCTTCCCGCTTTACCTTTACTGTCTCACATTACACCATTATACCACGTGTGCCCATTATCATAGATTTTAAATGTCATTTAACCCAATTTCCTGTTAAGTCATATGGAGGGGAAGCAGGTACACACCAACAGTAGAATAGTACAGGATTTTATAAATTCCTATGTAGTTACCTTTTTACCAGTGTTTGTTGTTTCTTCTTATGGCTTATAGCCCACCCTAGTTCCAGCAAGTCGCCAGTGCTGCCTGCCATGTGGCTAAGAGACAGGGGATTGTAGCCACTGCAAGGAGGGTGAAACGCACCAGGTTTCCCTGCAATTTACCAACCTCTTCTGCCACTTCTCCCCTCAGTACCTCACAGTGCTCCACTGGACTCCAGAGTTCCCAGATAGTTGATTCATAGTTCCTGCCAGTTCATTAGTTGTTTTGGTGGAGGGACTGGTTTCTGTGGCCCTTACTCTGCCATCTTCCCACAATCATTACAGTTACTTTTTAAATTCAATAGGATTCCATCTTTAGATGACTCATGAAAACTGTGAAGTGACAGTGTAATACTTTACTTTTCAAGTTTATGCCTTTTGTTTTTCTTTTCTTATTATGCTGGCCAGTAATACCAGTACAACACTGAACTGAAATGGTGACAAATCATGTCCTTGCTTTGTTCCTTCTCTTAAGGTCAAATATTCAGTGTTTCACTACTTACAATGATGTTAGCTGTAATTTGCTTTTAGATGTATTTAATCTGTTTGAGGATGTTCCTATATCTGCCTGGTTTCCAAAGAGGTATTTTTTAACCATGAAAGTATGTTGCACTTTGTCAAGGCTTTATTCTGCATCATTTGTATTTACAGGTGGTTTTTTTAAATCTCTTCTCTGTTAATTTTAGGATTCACATTAACTGATTGTCTAATATTCAACCAATACATATTTCCAGGATAAAACCACTTGAATATTATATTTCATTCTTTTCACATATTGCTGGATTTTCTTGCTAATATTTGGTTTAAATTGTTTGCATTTATGTTAATTAGGAATATTTTTGTGTTTCATCAGGTGTGCTGGTTTGAATGTATTATGTCCCCCAGAAAAAGCCATATTCTTTGATGCAGTCTTGTGGGGCAGATGTTTTGGTGCTGATTAGATTTGCATGGAAATGCACCCCACCCAACTGTAGGTGATAACTCTGATGAGATATTTCCATGGAGGCGTGGCCCCACCCATTCAGGGTGGGCCTTGATCAGTGGAGCCATATAAATGAGCTGACGGGCAGAGGGAACACAGTGCAGTGCAGCTGTAAGTGACATTTTGAAGAGGAGCTACAGCCAAGAGGGACATTTTGAAGAAAGCACAGGAGCTGTAGATGAAAGACATTTTGAAGACGGACATTGAAAGCAGACTCTTGCTCCGGAGAAGCTAAGAGAGGACAAATACCCCAAGTGCAACTAAGAGTGACATTTTTGAGGAGCTGCAGCCTAGAGAGGAACATCCTGGGAGAAAGCCATTTTGAAACCAGAACTTTGTAGCAGACGCCAGCCACGTGCCTTCCCAGCTAACAGAGGTTTTCTGGATGCCATTGGCCATCCTCCAGTGAAGGTACCTGACTGCTGATGTGTTACCTTGGACACTTTATGGCCTTAAGACTGTAACTGTGTAACCAAATAAACCCCCTTTTATAAAAGCCAATCCATCTCTGGTGTTTTGCATTCCGGCAGCATTAGCAAACTAGAACATCAGGTTTTCATGTTAGAGTTATTCTGACTTGTAAGATATTTTGGCATATGTTTATTTTCTGAAATAATTTATTACCATGGTAAAACTTTTATTTACATATGGTAGAATTTATAAGAAAAACCATGTAGGCTTTATGATTTCTTTGTGAGATTTCTGAAAATGAATTCAAAGATAGTGCTATTAACATTTTTAATAAAATTAAAATTTTTATTTCTTCTCATATCTTGTTTCTGAAATTCTGTTTCTCAAAATATATGTGCATTTTATATAAGTTGCCAGATTTTGGGCATACAGTTGTTTGTACTATTTCTTTATAACCCTAATTTTCCATCTTTACTTTTAAAATTAGTAATTTATTGTTTTCCCTTTTTCTCTTTTTTTAATGTATTTTTATTGTGAACTTTAACATATATACGTGACAGTGATAAGTTACACAGTACAATTCAA
This sequence comes from Choloepus didactylus, assembly GCF_015220235.1. NCBI lineage: Eukaryota > Metazoa > Chordata > Mammalia > Pilosa > Megalonychidae > Choloepus > Choloepus didactylus. The sequence goes on from NC_051333.1 coordinate 20,376,127, forward strand.
CAAGTAGTTAGCAAATTTCAAAGAATGACATGGGTCACAGTTCCACAACCTCAGCTATTTCCATTATTGTAAAATATAACATACATACAGAAAGGTGTTAACTTTTGATGTACAGCCCAACAAGTAGTTACATAGGTAATTTCAAAAACTGTTATGCATTACAGTTCCACAGTTTCAGTTCTTTCCTAACTATGCAATATAGGGTGTATAGAGAATGGTGAAGGCTTTCAAAGCAAAATTCAATGAGTAGCTATAGAGCAAATTTCAAAGGATATTATAGGTTACAGTTCCACCATGTCATTTACCTCCTTTAAGCTATTCCAACACCCCAGCATCTGGAAAAAAAAATATATATATATATATATATATATATAAAATTCGGTATTCATAGACCTTTGTTAAATCCTATCTTGTTTGTTGCTACCCATTCCCCTAACTTAGGCAGTGAGCACCCTAACTTGTTCATATTGAAAGGGGGTGTTGACAGTATGGGGAAGGGGGCTGCATCTGATTGTTGTTCTTAAAGAGGCTGTTGCCTCTGGATTTTAGGATTTGTCTGTCATAGAACACTCTGGTGGATTAAAGTTTCTGAGAGATAAAACTTGTGAGTGAATTTTTATAGAATCTCAGGTAGGGACCTAGATCTTTGGGGACTATTTTTTATAAGGGCATGGCATGCTGTGGCCATTTGGGACGTCTAGCTGGAGCCTACATAAGAGAAAACTCCAGGATAGCCATGCCACTCTATTTGGCATCTCTCAGCCACTGTAACCTCCATTCTTACCTTTTTCCCCCTTTGTGATCACGTAGGCATTTTCAGCCCCTCACTGAAAGGGAAAGGCTCATCCTTGGGAGTCATGTCCCACATCACCAGGGAGACTCATTCCCAGGGGGTCATGTCCATCATGGGGGAGGGAGGGTCAATGAATTTATTTGCTGAGTTGGACTTAGAGAGAGAAAGGCCACATCGCTGCAACAAAAGAAGTTCCAAGGAAGTGCCTCCCAGGCATAGTTATAGGAGGGCTCAGTCTTCCATTTACAACCCTAAGTTTCACAAGAGCAAGCCTCAAGTCAAGGGCCTTATTTATTAACTAGAGGATTCATAATTTCACATAATATATATTCTATCCCAAGATAAGTGGTCAGTTTCTTACATTATCTTCACTTATTTGTACAATCATCATCACGCTCAACTTTAAACAATTATCATAACATGATGCATCCCAGAGCTCTTATCAGCTGCTAATTATTCATCTCTAGTATTAGTGTAGTGTCTACACTATTAAATACAGTCTTTAATATATAATGGGTAGTTTTTCTATATACCACTCTGCTGTTAACCCTCTGCACCAGTGCCATACCCTATAAGAATATAATCCTAATGCTTATTTAGGTTTATGGTGGTACTCTGTGGGTAACATGACTTTAAACAACCGTTTATGAAAACGTTCACCTTCAATGCTTCACTGATAGTTACAATCTCATTAATGAACCATAGCACACCTGACCATTCCCATACCATTAAGCTCATCCTCATTATCATATCTGTACACATTAGATTATCATTCTTCCTTCACTAGATTCTGTCTATCTTTAGGTCCCCTATATTCTACATTATAAGACATTATTTTACATTTTTCACATAGTTCACATTAGTGGTAACATACACTATCTCTCTTTGTGGTCTGGCTAATTTCACTCAGCATTATGTCCTCAAGGTTCATCTATGTTGTTGTATGTTTCACGACTTCATTCCTTCTTACTGCTGTGTAGTATTCCATCATTATGTATATACCACATTTTGTTTATCCACTCATCTGTTGAAGGACATTTGGATTGTTTCCATCTCTTGGCAATTATGAACAATGCCGCTATGAGCATCAGTGTGCAAATATCTGTTCATGTCACTGCTTTCAGATCTTCGGGTTATATGCTGAGAAGTGAAATTGCTGTATTGTAGGGTAGCTCAATATCTAGCTATCTGAGGAACTGCCAAACTGCTTCCAGAGTGGCTGCACCATTGACAAAGTCCCATAAACAATGAATAAGATTCCAATTTCTCCACATCCTCTCCAGCATTTGTAGTTTCCTGTTTGTTTAATGGCAGCCATTCTTATTGGTATGAGATGACATCTCACTGTGTTCTTGATTTGCATCTCCCTAATAGCTAGTGAAGATGAAAATATTTTCATGTGTTTTTAGCCATTTGTATTTCCTCTTTTGAGAAATGTCTTTTTCATATCTTTTGCCCATTTTATAATTGGGCTGTTTGTGCTATTGTCATGTAGTTATATGATTTCCTTATATATGCAAGATATCAGCCTTTTATCAGATACATGGTTTCCAAATACTTTCTCCCATTGAGTCAGCTGCCCCTTCACCTTTTTGAAAAATTCCTTTGAGGTACAGAGGCTTTTGATTTTGAGGAATTCCCATTTATCTATTTTCTCTTTCATTGCTTGTGCTTTGGGGGTAAGGTATAAGAAGTGACCTCCTAATACTAGGTCTTGAAGACATTTCCCTACATTATGTTCTAAGAGTTTCATGGTACTGTCTCTTATATTGAGGTCTTTGATGCACTTTGAGTTAATTTTTGCACAGGGTGTGAGGTAGGGGTCCTCTTTCATTCTTTTGGATATGGATGTGCTGGTTTGGATATATTATTTCCCCAAAATGCCATGTTCTTCAATGCCATCTTGTGTGGGCAGATGTATTAGTTTTGATTAGGTTGGAATCTTTGGATGAGGTGGTTTCCATGGAGATGTGACCCACCCAACTGTGGGTAACACCTTTGATTAGATTATTTTCATGGAGGTGTGGCTCCACCCATTCAGGGTGGGTCTTGATTGATTTACTGCAGTACTTTAAAAAGGGCCACACAAGCCCAGACTGCTGCAGCTGAGAGACTCATTTTGGAGACAGCCACGGAAGTAGACTTTTGCTAGTCCACAGTTTGTCTGGGAGAAACTAAGAGAGCACCCCCAGATGCCTAGAGAGAAATGTCCTGGGAGAAAGTCATTTTGAAACCAGAACCTTGGAGCAGATGCCAGCCATGTGTCTGTGCCTTCCCGGCTGACAGAGATTTTCTGGACGCCATCGGTACTCTTCAGTGAAAGTACTCTATTGTTGATGCTTTTATTTGGACACTTCTATGGCCTTAGGACTATAACTTTGTAACCAAATAAACCCCTTTATAAAAGCCCATCCATTTCTGGTATGTTGCATTCCAGCAGCAGTACCAAACAGGAACAATGGATATCCAGTTCTCCCAATCCCAGTTGTTGAAGATGCTGTTCTATCCCAGTTCAGTGAATTTAGGGGCCTTATCGAAGATCAGTTAACTGTAGATCTGGGGGTCTATTTCTGAATTCTCAATTTAATTCAATCTATTAATATTACTATATTTGTGCCAATACCATGCTGTTTTGACTGTTGCTTTATATTAGACTTCAAAGTCAGGAAGTGTAAGTCCTCCCACTTTGTTTTTCTTTTTTAGAATGTTTTTAGCAATTCGAGGCATCTTTCCCTTCCAATTAAATTTGGTAATTAGCTTTTCCAAGTCTACAAACTAGGTTGTTGGGATTTTGATTGGTATTGCATTGAATCTGTAATTCAGTTTGGGTATGATTGACATCTTTATGTTTAGTGTTCCTATCCCTGAACACAGAACATCTTTCCATCTCTTTAGGTCCCCCTTTATTTCTTTTAGTAAAGTTATGTAATTTTCTGTGTAGAGGTCTTTTACATCCTTGGTTAAGTTTATTCCAAGGTACTTGATTTTTTTAGTTGCTATTGTGAATGGAATCTTTTCCTTGAGTGTTTCTTCAGTTAGGTCATTTCTAGTGTATAGGAACATTACTGACTTACGTGCATTAATCTAGTGTCCTGCCACTTTGCAGGATTTGTTTATCAGCTCAAGTAACTGTGTTGTCTATTTCTCAGGGTTTTCCATCTATAAGTTCATATCATCTGCAGATAATGAGGTTTATTTCTTCCTTCCCCAATTTGGATGCCTTTTATTTATTTGTCTTGCTGGACTGCTCTGGCTAGAACTTCTAGCACAATGCTGAACGATAGTGGTGACAGCGGGCATCCTTGTCTCATTCCTGATCTTAAAGGGAAGGCTTTCAGTCTCCCACCATTGAGTGCTGTGCTGGTTGTGGGTTTTTCAAATATGTCCTTTATTATATTAAGGAAGTTTCCCTCAATTCCTTCATTTTGAAGTGTTTTTACAAAAAACGGATGCTGAAGTTTGTCAAATGCTTTTCCAGCATCTATTGAGATGATCACATGATTTTTCCCTTTTGATTTGTTAAAGTGTTGTATTACATTGATTGATTTTCTTATGTGGAACCACCACTGCATGCCTGGGATGAACCCCACTTGGTCATGGTGTATGATGTTTTAAGTATGTCTTTGGATTTGACTTGCAAGTATTTTGTTGAGAATTTTGGCATCTATATTCATGAGGGAGATTGGCCTGTACTTTTCCTTTCTTGTAGCATCTTTATCTGGTTTTGGTATTAGAGTGATATTGGCTCCATAAAATGAGTTAGTTGTGTGCCATTTTCATCAATTTTTGAAAGACTCTGAGTAGTAATGGTGTCAGTTCTTTTTGGAAAGTTTGGTAAAATTACCCTGTGAAGCTATCTGGCCCTGGGCTTTTATTTATAGGAAGCTTTTTAATGATTGATTGGATCTCTTTACTTGTGACTGGTTTGTTGAGGTCTTTTATTTCTTCTCTGGTCACTCTAGGTTGCTCACGTATTTCCAGGGAATTATCCATTTCTTCTAGTTTGTCCAGTTTGTTGACATACAGTTGTTCATAGTACTCTTTTATGAATATTTAAATTTCTCTGGACTCCACAATTATGACCACCCTCTCATTTATTATTTTGTTTATCTGGGTCTTCTCTCTTTTTGATGTTGTCAGTCTAGCTAAGGGTTTGCAATCTTGTTGCTCTTCTCAAAGAACCAACTTTTAGTTTTATTTATTCTCTGTATTTTTTTGTTCCCCATATCATTTATTTCTGCTTTAATCCTTGTTATTTCTTTTCTCCTACTTGCTTTAGGATTCATTTGCTGATCTCACTCTAGCCTCTTCAGTTGTTCCATTAGTTCTTTGATTTTTAGCTCTTTCCCCCTTTTTAATGTATGCATTTAGAACTATAAATTTCCCCCTTAATACCGCCTTCACTGCATCCCATAAATTTTGATATGTTGTGTTCTCATTTTCATTGATCTCTATTTATTTAGCAATTTCTCTTGAAAATTTCTTCTTTGACCCACTGATTGTTTATGAGTGTGTTGTTTAGCTTCCTGATATTTGTGAATATCTATATCTTTGATGGTTATTGACTTCTAGTTGCATTCCATTATGGTCAGAGAATGTGCTCTGAATGATTTCAATCTTTTTAAATTTATTGAGTCTTGTTTTATGCCCAGCATATGATCTATCCTGGAGAAAGTTCCATGAGTACTAGAGAAGAAAGTAAATCTTGGTAATTTGGGATGTAATGCTCTATATAATCTGTTTATCCTATTGTTGAGGTATTCAATATCCTTATTGGTCCTCTGGTTGTTCTTTCTATAGGAGAGAGGGGTATATTGAAGTCTCCCACTATTACTGTGGAAACATCTATTGCTCCTTTCAGTTTTGCCAATATTTGTCCCATATACTTTGGAGCACCTTATGACTATTATTTATCCTTGGTGAATTGTCCTGTTTTTAGGATATAGTGTCCTTCTGTGTCTCTTACGACATCCTTGTGTTGAAAGTCTATTTTACCTGATATTAGTATTGCTACATTTGCTTTCTTTTGGCTTCAGCTTGCATGGAATTTTTTTCATCCTTTCACTTTCAAACTCTTTGTTTCACTCTGCCTAAGATGAGTTTCTTGTAAACAGCATATTGATGGATATTTTTAATCCATTCTGCTAATCTATATCTTTTAATTGGGGAGTTTAATCCATTGATATTCAATGTTATTGTGAAGGCAGTTCTTGAATCAGTCATCTTATCCTTTGGTTTTTAATTGTTATATCTATTTCTTCCTTCTCTCTCTATATATATATATTTTCTTTAAGTTACCTTTACTAATACTCTTCAGTTCTGTGCCCTTTTCCAGGCCTCTCTCTTCTTTCTTTTTTTCTCAGCCAGCAGAGCTCCCTTTAATATTTCTTGTAGGGCAGGTCCCTTGTTAACCAATTCTCTCGGCATTTGTTTGTGAAAATTTTAAGCTCTCCCTCAATATTGATGGAGAGCTTTGCTGGATAAAGAATTCTTGGCTGGCAATTTTTCTCTTTCAGAATTTTAAATGTCATAGCACTGTCTTCTCACCTCCATTGTGCCTGCTGAGTAGTCAGTACTTAGTCTTATGTTGTTTTACTTGTATGTGGTGAATCACTTCTACCTTGCTGCTTTCAAGACTTTCTCCTTCTCTTTAGCATTTGACAATCTGGTCAGAATACTTCTCAGAGTGGATTTATTTGGATTTATTCGATTTGGATTTCCCTGGGTTTCTTAGATTTGCATATTTATGTCATTTAGAAGAGTTGGGATGTTTTCCCCTATAATGTGTACAAACACTCTTCTTAGCTCGGGGCTGTGGGGAAAGTACTCTGGGGCTGCAGAGCTGTGCATCTCACCTTCCAGCTCAAATGCCCCACAGTCCCTGTCTTCCATGTGCCTGTGAGTCCCTAGGATTGGGGGAGGGTTCCTGGCACTTCCATGTAGCACTGTTGCCTCCAGAATGTGCATACCATGGGCATTAATGAAAGAAGAGGGGATGCTGTCATAAGCCAACCATTGCAAGCCTGTGAAGGTTTATCTCCCTAGCCAACTGCAAAGATGGCTCCATGGGGCATGGAAAGCTGCTCCAACCACCAGTCCCTGGCCCAGGGGCTGTTTGCTGCAGATCTGCAAAGTGTTATCACCCTAGGCAAGTGCTGAGGAGGGTGCCTGGGGCATGGAAGCCTCCCCTCCCCAGTCATCAGCCAGCTCCAACTGCCCATTCCCCAGGAGTGTTCTGGGCTGAACACTCATTGGTCTTAAATGCAGTCTCTCAACTTCTACACACACATACTCACTATGTGGTGTAGAAATCCCTGCCCAGCTGGTGGAATCCTGGAACTGCTGCTCTGGAGTGTTTTCTGTCCTTAATTGTTTTTCATGGAGGACAATTTTGCTCTGTCTCTCCTAATCCACCATATTCCTGGAAGTTTCCCTTTTTTTCTTGGTCAGTCTTACATGGAATTATGATTTGTACTTATCTTTCAATAAAACAGTATCTGGCTTTGTTAATGCACTTATCATTGCTAAGCCTATCTGTGCATTACCAATCCACGACTGTAAAATGGTCACTGCACACTGGAGAAAACCTGGAAATCACAGGAGAGCATAAATATATATATTCTAAATCAGTCAAGGGGAGAAGCAGGACAAGATGGCAGAGTGGTGAGGTGTGGAATCTAGTTACTCCTTTTTGGAAAGAATGCTATAACGTAAAAGAGAATAAGGCTCACATGATTGTGGAGGAGAAAAGAAATTATTCATGATCTTGCAAGAATGGACACACAGCCAAAAATGTGGCAGGTGCACCAAACAATAGAATATAGCAATATTTATACCCTAAGTCTAACATGCAAGTCCCTCCCCTGTTTCTCCATTGGCTGAAGATTCCAGAGGGTACGGTCTACCCAAGACAGCTAACTAGCTCACCTTTGGGATTTTCAATTGTACAGCCTATCTGAGAGAGCTCAATCAGTTTAAATTTCCTGCCAAGAGTTCCTGCCTTTGATTATACCACACGTTCCTCTACATTCCAGTACTCTGGTTATTGCTTTTTTCGCTACTCCATGTTGCTTTTATGTGAAAGTTAAACTTAATCCTTTCTTACACTCCTCTAGGGCAGCTAGTAAATAGCAGGAACTGTATGGAACAGCCATTCCAGGGACTTTTGTGATCACTCACACATCATACACCAGTGTGGAATGGTGGAACTGCTGAGAACTCAGTGAATATATACTGCAAGTTTCCCCAGCCAGGGGGGCTGGCACCCCTCTCTGTCAGGCACAGCAGGCTGTCTTGGAGATGGTTCCCCGAGGGAGAAACAATCTGTGCTGGGAGCAAGGAGGGGGGTTCAATCTGGCTCTAACTGCAGAATTAATTAACAAATTCAAACTGCTGAGTAAGAGCTCCAAGCACGGATAAACCAGGAGGCGGCACAAACCTGAGGAATCAGTCTGGCAGAGATGAGGCGGGGCTGACATCAACAACAACTCCATACTTTTGGAGCCAGAGGTGTTCAGAATACTGGAAAAGGGCTGGAAACCAAAGTACAAAGGGGCACATAGAGATGGTTACCAAACTGGGCTCTGGCTTACAAACCTGGGGAGCTGGGGTCTGGCTCTGAAAAAAGTTTCTTTTTTTCTCCTTGCTCTCTGACTCTTTATTTTTTTACTTTTCAATAGCCCATCAGAGCTCCTGCGTCAGCACTGCCCAGGGCAAGGGCGGAATTAAGAATTGAAGTTGTCTGAGAGTAACTATTCAGGTGAAAGAGATAAGAGCCTAAAGAGCTTATCTTTAAATATCATATGGGGACTGAGAAAACTTGGGGGCTGGGGAAAAGCCTTGAAAAGGGTTTTCTTTCTTGCTTTTTCTTGGATAACAATTATTCTAAGTAGCTCGTTACAGAAAGCCTCAGATATTTGAAACTGGCCACTGGATCCAGGCAACAGGGGAGCTAAGATAGGTCTGAGAGACAAAGCAATGAGTCTAGTGGGGTAGACAATTCCCTAAAGGGCATAACTTCCCCAAGACAGGGGTCAGGGCCCAGCTCAAGTGGTGGCCGTCCAGCAGAGAAATCAGACCCCAGGGACCGGAAAACAGAAACCAGCTTGAGTCAGCCATTCCCCTGGCAGCGATAGGCTCCTCTTTACACTGGTGGGGAGCTGCATGTTGACAAGCACCACCTGCTGGACAGAACAGGAAAACACAGAGTCTAGAGGCTTCACAGCAGGGTCTCATTCTCAGGGAAACTTCATACCCTCTTCCCGAGACCTGGGCCACTCTGGACTGGGAAAATATGATTGAGGTTGATCATATCTGGGGAGACCCTCTCACAAAAAGATTATGAAGAGGCACAGCAAGAACCAGAAAAACAAGAGGTGAAAAATTCTGATCAACCAAATAGAAGCTAGATTAGAGGTCTAGAATAAGTTGAACTGCATGCCAAAGAAGAGATGCAGAACAAAGCCAAACAACAAGAAAACCATAGGTGAAAGATGGAAAACAAACTCCAGAATAATCAAGAAAATCAGATGTCTAGGTAGCTAAAAATAACAAGCCATACTAGGAAATACGAAAATATGGACCAGCCTAAGGAACAAACTAACATTTCAACTGAGTTATAGGAACTGAAACAACAATTAAAGATATTCAAATAAACATGCTAAATCAATTCAAAAATCAAATCAATGAGCTTAGGGAAGACATGGCAAAAGAGATGAAGCATATGAAGAAGAAATTGGGAACATAAGGAGGAACTCGAAAGTTTGAAAAAAACAAATGGCAGAACTTATGGGAATGAAAGGCACAGTAGAAGAGATGAAAAACATAATTGAGACTTATAACAACAGATTTGAAGAGGCAGAAGAAAGGATAAATGAACTAGAAGACAAGGCATCTAACATCCTACACACAAAGGAACAGATAGGGAAAAGAATGGAAAAATATGAGCAGGGTCTTAGGGATCAGAATGACAACATGAAGCACATGAATGTATGTGTTATGGGTGTCCCAGAAGAAGAGAAGGGAAAGGGGGCAGAAATAGTAATAGAAGAAATAATCACTGAAAATTTCCCATCTGTTATGAAAGACATAAAATTATAGATTCAAGAAGTGCAGCATGCCCCAACAGAATAGATCCCAATAGACCTACTCCAAGACACTTACTGATCAGATTGTCCAATGTCAAAGGCAAAGAGAGAATTCTGAAAGCAGCAAGAAAAGTGATCCATCTTATACAAGGGAAGCTCAATAAGACTATATACAGATTTCTCTGCAGACACCATGGAGGTGAGAAGGCAGTAGTATGATATATTTAAGATACTGAAAGAGAAAAACTGCCAACAAATGATTCTATATCTGGCAAAACTGTCTTTCAAAAATGAGGGAGAGTTAAAAATATTTTCAGACAAATAGACACAGAGAGTTTGTGAATAAGAGACCCTGTGCTTCAAGAGATATTAAAGGGAGTGCTATAGGCAGATAGGAAAACACAGGAGAGAGATTTGGGGAAGAGTGTAGAAATGAAGACTATCAAGAAGGGTAAAAGGAGAGAGAGAAAAAAAAGATATGACACAAAATCCAAAAGACAAAATGGTAGAATAAAATACTGCCCTTCCAGTAATAACACTAAATGTTAATGTATTAAACTCCCCAATAAAAAGACATAGACTGGCAGAATGGATTAAAAAACAAGACCCATCTATATGCTGTCTATAAGAAACTCACTTTAGAAACAAGGACAAAAACAGACTGAAAGTGAAAGGTTGGAAAAAATATATCATGCAAACAACAACCAGAAAAAAGCAGGAGTAGCTATATCAATAGCAGACAAATTAGACTTCAAATGTAAAACAATCAACAGTGACAAAGAAGCACATTATTTATTAATAAAAGGGGCAATTCATCAAAAAACATAGCAATCATAAATATTTATGCACTGAGCCGGAATTCACCAAAATACATGAGGCAAATACTGTCAACACTGAAGGGAGAAGAAGATAGCTCAACAATAATAATTGGATGCGGGGACTGAGCTTGTGCCTCGACTTACCAGGCCTGGGCCAGGGGACCTGATCACCCCCTGGGGAGGGTAGTAGGTACGGGCGTGAGTGCCCTCTGCAGCCCCCCCGAGCCTGAGGAGCGAGGTCAAGGCAGCTCCCTTTTCCTCACCCAAAATGCCACTGGCAGGGGAGGCTTGCCGGAGGAAACCGCCTTTCTCCCAACTGCCCTTTCCCCACTTCCTTATCTTACCCACATACTCCCTTGTGCCAAGGCCACTCCTGCCACCGCCAGTGCGCATGCACCGTGGCCAAAACAACCCCCGCCCGCTGCAACGGCTCCTGCGTCCTCTCAGAACCAATCCTAGCCCCTCTCCCTTCAATATTGCCATTTTAGGCTACTTCACCTCCTTTCCAGCCCTGCCCTTCTTACCAGCCTATATAACCTGTAATCACCCCTGAATAAATCTCTTTGGCGCATACCCCTACTGGATGAAGAGTGTTTTTGTCCTTATCGCCGCCCTCCATACCTTGCACGCCTCTCGCCGAGGACCTTGGCCACGTCCTCCGCCTCGCCCTCGCCTCCGGGAAAGAGCCCCCGCCGCCGGTACCCTTTAAGCAGCCCCGAGAGCTGAGGGCTCGGCTACCGGCCGCCACTCCCCCTAGAAGCAGTAACCCCGACCGCAACTGGTGCCCCCGTGTGAGGAACGTCTCCACACGACAGTTTGGCAGGTCACCCGCTCGCCCGGACGCCCCTCCAGCTTCCCATTTCCTCGCCTGCAAGGTAAGGGCCGCCTCTCCCTCGCCGCTTCCGGAGCCGTGGGAGGTTCCTTGCTCCGAAGCCGCTCCTCCCTTCCCCCACGCTCTCTTCATCCAGTAGGAACTCCTCCCTTCCCCCACGCTCTCTTCGTCCTCTTGTATGCGCACTTCTATGACCCCCGTTCCTCCTAACACTCTCCCTCTTCCCCTCCATTACTTTGCTGTAGTTCTTTGTATCTTTATTTCCTCATTTGGTGCCGTGTGCCTCTTTGCAACTGCCCCCCCTGACTGCTCTCGTTGCCAAAGGGCACTGCTTTCTGCTCTCGCCGTCTCCTTCGGCCTTGCAGCCACAGTTTATCTCATTCTCTCTGCTCGATAAACAACTCCTCCTTCTCCTCCCTGCCAGCCGGCCGGCCCGGCCCGGGAACAACTCCCCCTCCTCTCCCCTCAGCTATGGGTAATCGTATATCTTCATGTCAGGCACCTCAAGTTCGTGCTCTAGCGGGTCTCCTAGACACGCATCGCTGTAAAGTGTCTGTCCGGCAGCTGCAGATATACTGGGATCTCCTGCTGCCCTTTAACCCATGGCTCACCACTTGCCATCTTTGGGACCCTGTTACTTATGATCGCCTTATTGATCGAGTCACTAATGCCATGGAACATGAGAGCAAGCGCTTCCCTCCCGGCTTGCTCCCCACCTTGATAACCATCCGCTCCTGCCTTCAAGGCTCCCTCCCCCCTGATAGAGGCCCCGTTAAATCCAAAGAGGCCCTATCAACCCAGCCAACAGACTCAGATAGCGATACTAATTCAAATCATGACTCGGACACGGAGTCCTTAGTCGAGCAGATTAACAACGCGCTCGAGGTGACTCCCAAAAAGCAAAATAACACTGCGCCACGCCAAGATGGCGAACTTCCTCCTTCTTCTTCCATCGAGGGGAGGAAATGCTCCGGTGATGACATCAGCCCTAAGCTGGGCCGGAAACCGCATATGCTTTACCCCGCCCTTCCACAGGGCGGAGCTAGTCCACCATCTTATGCCTTGGGCCCCACCCTTTCACAGGGCGGGGCTGATCCACCATCTTGTGTCTTAGCCACGCCTACCGCGCCGCCATCTTGCGACGCTTGGGGCCTCCCACTCCCGCCTCTCCCTCCGGCGAGCTCCCCTTCGGAGCCGCTACCGGCAGCTGCCGCCGCTCCTTCCACCCTGCCGACTAACAACCCCTGGCTGCCTTCTGCACCTCAAGGCAACCCTTGGGGCAACGCTCCCCCTACCCCCACTCCCGCGCCAAGTCCTCTGCAAGCGTGTCCTCCTTTCTCTCGTGCTTTTCGCTGTTTTCCTCTTAACCTTGCCCCCACCCCACAGAGGCCGCATGACTGGTATCCCATTGACTTAGATACTATCAAGCCGCTTCGCAAGGCCGTCAAGGAGGACGGGTTAGGTAGCCCATATGCTTCCCAAATACTACAGGATCTCGCCATGAACTATTGCATCCCCCAAGACTGGGCCTCGCTTGCCCGTTCAATTTTTAACCCCGGTCAGTTTGTTGACTGGCGTGCTCACTTCCAGGCAGAAGCAGCTAAGCAAAGTGAGCAAGATGCAGCCATTGGAGTCTATCATCCCCCCGAAGCCTATTTGGGCACTGGAGCGTTTCTAAATGCGTCTGCTTATATTAATGCCCCTGCTGCCTTCTGGACTGTCCTCAGAAGCATCGCCTTACGCGCGTTTGCCAATTGCTCTGCCTGTCGGCCTAACAAATTTACCAAGCTCTTCCAGGAGCCGAGTAAGCCTTTCGCCACCTTTGTCTCCAGAGTCGAAAAAACCTGCGCTCGAAAGGTAAGTAATCCCCAGGCCCAATATTACATGTGCCCATCCTCAAATCCTGGAAAATCGTACTGTAATTCCCCCAACGAGTACTACTGTGCATACTGGGGGTGTGAAACATTAGCCACTAATTGGAAGCCTCCTGTTTCTAATCATTACCTTACCTTAAAATGGACCCCTACAGGGTGCAAACTCCCTACTGTTAACTGGCTCGGCCAAGAAAGTAAGGAATCCTGCACACATCTTAATTTTACAGTGCAGCTCCCCACTGATCCCTCCTGGTTACTCGGTCAAACTTGAGGCTTCAGAATCTATAAAAAAGGAGCCGACCGAGGATCACTTATTCTCATAAAAAAGGAGGCTGTAAGCCAACCATGCCAAAATACTGCATTAAAAACACCCTCTGGCATAGGTCCCAACCAAGTCATTAACCCCCTTTTTCCACAGCCTTCCAGCCGCACCTCAACTACAAGCAGCGCATCCGAAAACTGCACCTCAGCTGTCAACAACGCATCGCCAACCCCACCACCCCAGCTTCCTCTGCCCCCTTCTCGTTACTCCTCTCCCCTCCTCAGCCTCATCCAAGCCGCCTTTGCCTCAGTGAACTCCTCCAACCCCAATTTTACCTCCTCCTGCTGGCTCTGCCTCTCCACCTCTTCCTCACTGTACGAGCCCGTTGCCTCCAACCTTTCCTTTTCAGAAAGCACAGAAGACAGCCCCTCGGAATGCAGTTGGAATACCTCTGCCGTCCCCCTGACCTTTCATTCAGTCTCCTATACGGGAAAGTGCGTCCGCCCTCGCTCCAGTAACTCTCCCGACCTCACTGCCTGTGCCAGCTACTCATCTCCCAGTAGCTCGGCAAAATTTCTCATTCCTCATAACTCCTCCCAATGGCTCTGTTCCTCTACAGGACTTACCCCCTGTCTCAGCACGAATATCATCAGCGAATATAAAGAAACTTGCCTCCTAATTGTCCTTATCCCTAGGGTCTTATATCATAGCGAAGAAGACTTCTTCCTCCGTCTGGAAAGAACTGCAGCTCCTGCCCTTCTGCAAAAGCGAGAGCCCATCACCGTCCTTACAATTGCCTCCCTCCTAGGTCTTGCCGGCGCTGGCACCGGAATCGCTGCGTTAGCCAGTCAAGGCTCCGCCCTAACTCACCTCAGGGCGGCTGTTGACGAGGACATTCGTCACCTACAAAACGCTATTTACCATCTAAAAAATTCTGTCAATTCCCTCTCTGAAGTCGTGCTCCAAAACCGCCGAGGTCTTGACCTTCTCCTCCTCAAAGAAGGAGGCCTCTGCGCTGCCCTAGGAGAAGAGTGCTATGTATATGCCAATTCCACAGGTCTCGTCGAGGACAGCCTGAAAAGGGTCCGAGAAGGACTGGAAAAGCGTAAAAGAGATCGAGAAGCCACCAGTTATTGGTCCAGTTTTTTCACTCCCATCCTCCCATACATCCTTCCCTTTCTTGGCCCCCTATTAATAATTATTCTAGCTCTCATCTTAGGACCCTGCCTCATCCGCAAAATTGTCCAGCTTGTAAGAAAACAAACGGATGCCATTTTTTCCTCGTTCGTGCAAATCCAGTATCAGCGACTCGCCACCTCTGACGCCCCCCACTCCAAGATGACAGCCAACCCTCCGCGACCTCAACGCCACCGGTCGACCCGCCGACCGCGAGACCCTTCTCAATCACCTGAACATCGCTCTCACCTCGAGTTCCAGCTTCTCTGAACCCCTGAACTTTAAACCCCTGAACTTTAAACCCCTGAACTTTAAACCCCTGAACTTTAAACCCCTCACCTTCGCCCAGCCCGCTGCAGCGAAGCTATTGTCAAGCGCCCGGGCACCACACCAACACTGAGCTCCAGCCTCGCTGAGCCACCGTCAACCCCTTTTTCCCCTTCCCTTACCTCCCCCTTCCCTCACCCTTAGCGGCCTCTCCGGTAAAGCCTCTTCCTCTAATTAGAAAAGAAAGGGGAATTGCGGGGACTGAGCTTGTGCCTCGACTTACCAGGCCTGGGCCAGGGGACCTGATCACCCCCTGGGGAGGGTAGTAGGTACGGGCGTGAGTGCCCTCTGCAGCCCCCCCGAGCCTGAGGAGCGAGGTCAAGGCAGCTCCCTTTTCCTCACCCAAAATGCCACTGGCAGGGGAGGCTTGCCGGAGGAAACCGCCTTTCTCCCAACTGCCCTTTCCCCACTTCCTTATCTTACCCACATACTCCCTTGTGCCAAGGCCACTCCTGCCACCGCCAGTGCGCATGCACCGTGGCCAAAACAACCCCCGCCCGCTGCAACGGCTCCTGCGTCCTCTCAGAACCAATCCTAGCCCCTCTCCCTTCAATATTGCCATTTTAGGCTACTTCACCTCCTTTCCAGCCCTGCCCTTCTTACCAGCCTATATAACCTGTAATCACCCCTGAATAAATCTCTTTGGCGCATACTCCTACTGGATGAAGAGTGTTTTTGTCCTTATCGCCGCCCTCCACACCTTGCACGCCTCTCGCCGAGGACTTTGGCCACGTCCTCCGCCTCGCCCTCGCCTCCGGGAAAGAGCCCCCGCCGCCGGTACCCTTTAAGCAGCCCCGAGAGCTGAGGGCTCGGCTACCGGCCGCCACTCCCCCTAGAAGCAGTAACCCCGACCTTCAATTGGAGACTTCAATACAATGCTCTCAATGGATAGAACATCAAGACAGAGGACCAATAAGGAAACAGAGATGTTGAATTGTATGATAAATGAACTAGACTTGACAGATATTTATAGAACAACATACCCCATAACAGCAGGATACACATTCTTCTCAAGTGCCCATGGATCATTCTCTAGGATAGACCACATGTCGGGTCACAAAGCAAATCTCAACAAATTAAAAATATACATTATGTGTACTAGTTTGTATATATATTATGTCCCTCACAAAAAGCCATATTGTTTAATGCAATCTTGTGTGGGCAGATGTATTAGTGTTAAGTTGGAAACTTTGGATTAGGTTATTTCCATGGAGATGTGATCCACCCAATTGTAGGTAATAGTTCTGATTAGATAATTTCCATGGAAGCGTGGCCCCACCCATTCAGCATGGGCCTTGATTGGTTTACTGGAGCACTATATAAGCTCAGACATGAGTGAGATTGCTACAGCCAAGAAGGACACTTTGAAGAATACACAGGAGCTGAGAGAGAAGCTGCAGCTTATAGAGACATTTTGGAGATGGCATTTGAAAGGAGACTTTTGCTCCAGAGAAGCTAAGACAGGACAACTGCCCCAAGAGCAACTAAGAGTGACATTTTTGAGGAACTGCAGCCTAGAGAGGAACGTCCTCGGAGAAAGCCATTTTGAAACCAGAACTCCGGAGCAGAAGCCAGCCATGTGCCTTCCCAGCTAACAAAGGTTTTCCAGACCCATTGGCCATCCTCCACTGAAGGTACCCAATTGTTGATCTGTTACCTTGGACACTTTATGGCCTTAAGACTGTAACTGTGTAACCAAATAAACCACCTTTTATAAAAGTCAGTCCATCTCTGGTGTTTTGCAAATGGCAGCATTAGCAAACTGGAACATTATACAAAACACCTTCTCAGATCATAATTGTTGAAGCTGGAAATCAATAACAGACAGTAGGTTGGAAAATTCACAAATATATGGAGGCTGAATAACACACTCTTAGACAACCAGTAGGTAAAGGAATGAATTACAAGAGAAATTAGTAAATACATCAAGGCAAATGAAAATGAAAACACAACATATCAAAACTCATGGGATACAGCAAAGGCAATGTTGAGAGGGAAATTTATTGCCCTAAATGCCTATATTAAAAGATAAGTGTGCCTGTTTGGATGTATTATGTCCCCCAAAATGCCATGTTCTTTGATGCAATCTTGTGGGGGCAGACATAATAGTGTTGATGAGGTTGGAATCCTTTGATTGTTTCCATGGAGATGTGACCCACCCAACTGTGGGTAATAGCTTTGATTAGATTATTTCCATGGAGGTATAGCCCCACCATTCAGGGTGGGTCTTGATTAGTTTGCTAGAGCCCTATAAAAGCTCAAAAACAGAAAGTCCTCAGAGCAACTACAGCCAAGAGAGATATTTTGGAGATGGCTGACAAAAGCAAACTTTTGCTGACACTTTGCTTTGGAGAAGCTAAGAGAGGACAAACACCCCAAAAGCAACATTTTGAAGAATGCACAGGAGCTGAGGAGCTAGAACACAACCTGGGATCAGCAGATGCCAGCCATGTGCCTTCCCAGCTAACAGAGGTTTTCTGGATGCCACTGGTCTTCCTTTGGTGAAGGAATACTGTGTTGATGCCTTAATTTGGATATTTTCATGGCCTTCAGACTGTAGCTTTGTAACCAAAAAAAACCCCTTTTATAAAAGCCAATCCATTCCTAGTATTTTGCATCATGGCAGCATTAGCAAAACAGAAAAATAAGAAAGAAAGAAAATTGAGGTATTAACTAGTCACCTGGAGGAACTAGAGAAAGAAGAGCAAATTAACCCCAAAGCAAACAGAAGTAAAGAAATAACAAAGATTAGAGCAGAAATAAATGAAATTTAGAACAGGAAAACAATAGAATCAACAAAACCAGAAGTTGGTTCTTTGAGAAAATCAATAAAATTGATGGACACTTGGTTAGGCTAACAAAAGAGAGAGAGGGAGTGTTCTAATTTGCTAATGCTGCAGACTGCAAAACACCAGAGATGGATTGGCTTTTATAAAAGGGGGTTTATTTGGCTACACAATTACAGTCTTAAGGCCATAAAGTGTCCAATGTAACACATCAGTAATCGGGTACCTTCACCGGAGGATGGCCAATGGCGTCCAGAAAACCTCTGTTAGCTGGGAAGGCACGTGGCTGGCGTCTGCTCCAAAGTTCTGGTTTCAAAATGGCTTTCTCCCAGGACGTTCCTCTCTAGCAAGCTTGCTCCTCTTCAAAATGTCACTCACAGCTGCACTGTGTTCCCTCTGCTGCTCAGCTCATTTATATGGCTCCACTGATCAAGGCCCACCCTGAATGGGTGGGGCCATGCCTCCATGGGAATATCTCATCAGAGTCATCACCCACAGCTGGGTGGGGCACATTCCAAGCAAATCTCATCAGCACCAGAACGTCTGCACCACAAGCCTACATCAAAGATAATGGTGTTTGGGGGACACAATGCATTCAAACTGGCACAGGGAGGGAGAAAGGAAAGGAGAGAGAGAGAAAGAGAGAGAAAGAGAGGCAGAATGTGAAGAAACAGAAACAGAAATGTGAAAGGGGACATAACTACTGACCCTGCTGAAATAAAGGAGATAATGAGAGGATAATATGAGCAACTACATGCTAGTAAATTTGACAACTTAAGACGAAATGAACAACTTGCTAGAAAAGCATGACCAACCAACACAGACTAGAGGAGAAATAGATGACCTCAACAAACAAATCACAAGTAAAAGATTGAGTTAGTCATCAGAAAGCTCCCAAAAAAGTACAGCCCAGGACAGATGGCTTCACATGCGAATTCTGCCAAGCATTCAAGAAAGAATTAATACCAATCCTTCTCAAACTCTTCAAAAAAACTGAAGAGCAGGGAAAGCTACCCGACTCATTCTTTGAAGCCAACATCACCCTAATACCAAAGTCAGACAAAGATACTACAAAAAAAGAAAATTTTAGACCAATGTATTTAATGAATATAGATGGAAAAATCCTCAACAAAATACTCAAAAATTGAATCCAGCAGCACATTAAAAGAATTATGCACCATGACCAAGTGGTATTTATTCCATGTATGCAAGGCTGGTTCAACAAAAGAAAATCAATTAATGTAATACACCACATCAATAAATCAAAGAGGAAGCAACACACGATCATCTCAGTTGATGCAGAAAAGGCATTTGACAAAGTTCAACATCATGTCTTGATGACACTTCAAAGGATAGGAATAAAAGGGAACTTTCTCAATATGATAAAGGCAATATATGAAAAACCCACAGCTAACATCATACTCAATGGTGAGAGACTGAAAGCCTTCCCTCTAAGATCAGGAACAAGACAGCGATTCCCACTGTCACCACTGTTATTCAACATTGTGCTGGAAGTTCTAGCCAGAGCAATTCGGCAAGAAAAAGAAATAAAAGGCATACAAATTGGAGAGGATGAAGTAGAACTTTCACTGTTCTCAGATGACATGATTCTATATGTAGAAAATCCAGAAAAATCTACAGCAAAGCTACTAGAGCTAATCAATGAATATAGCAAAGTGGCAGGCTAAAAGATCAACATAGTAGTGTTCCTATACACAAGTAATGAGCAACAAGAGGAGGAAATCAAGAAAAAATTCCATTTACAACAGGAACTGAAAGAATCAAGTATTCAGGAATAAACTTAACCAAGGCCACAAAAAACCTTTACAGAGAAAACTACAAGAAACTGCTAAAAGAAATCAAACATTACCTTACAAAATGGAAGAACATACTGTGTTCATGGATTGGAAGATAAATATAGTTAAGATGTCAATTCTACCTAAACTGATTTATAGATTCAATGCAATACCAATTAAAATCCCAACAACTCACTTTGTAGAAATAGAAAAACCAATAACCAAATTTATTTGATTGGGAGTGGGCCCTGAATAGCTGAAAACATCTTGAGAAAGAGGAACAAAGTGGGAGATCTCACACTATCTGACTTTGAAGCATACAGTGGTCAGAACAGCATAGTACTGGCAAACAGATAGATATACTGACCAATAGAATTGAATTGAGTGTTCAGAAATAGACCCTCTCACCTACAGATAATTGATCTTTGATAAGGCAGTCAAGCCAAAGCAACTGGGACAGAGCAGCCTCTTCAATAAATGGTGTTTGGAGAACTGGATATCCATATGCAAAGAAAGGGGACTCCTCTCTCACACCTTAGACAAAAATTAATTTGAATGGATCAAAGACCTAAACATTAGCACCAAAACCATGAGACTTTTACAAGAAAATGTAGGGAAATGTCTTAAAGATCTTGTGATAAGAGGAGCTTTCCTAGCCCTTGTACCCAAAGCACAAGCAATGGAAGAAAAAATAGATAAATGGGATCTCCTCAAAATTAAACACTTCTGTAAATCAAAGGACTTTTCCAGAAAAGCAGAAAGGCAGCATACCCAATGGCAGACAATATTTGGAAACCATATATCAGATAAGGGTTTAATATCCAGAATATATAAAAAGATCCTACAACTCAACCACAGAAAGACAAACAACCCAATTTAAAAATGGGCAAAAGACATGGATAGACACTTTTCTGAAGAAGAAATACAAATGGTTCAAAAAAAAAAATGAAAAGATGCTCAACTTCACTGGCTATTAGGGAAATGCAAATCACAACTACAATGATATATCATCTCACACCTACTAGAAAGGCCATTATCAATAAAACAGAAAATTACAAGTGCTGGAGAGGATATGGAGAAAGAGGCACACTTATTCTCTGTTGGTGGAAATGCAGAATGGTACAACCACTCTGGAAGACAGTGTGGTGGTTCCTCGGGGAGCTAAGTACAGAATTGCCATAGGATCCAGCAATTCCATTACTAGGTATATACTCAGAGGAACTGAAAGCTAAGACACAAACGGACATTTGTAAACCAATATTTATAGCAGCAGCATTCATGATTGCCAAGAGATGGAAACAGCCCAAATGTCCATCAGTGCACGAGTGGATAAACAAACTGTGGTACATACACACAACGGAATATTATGCAGATGTTAAGACAGAAAAAAGTCACAGATCATATAATAACATGGATGAACCTTGAGGACGTTATCTTGAGCAAAGTTAGCCAGAAACAAAAGGACAAAAACTATATGGTTTCATTAATATGAACTAACATTAATAAGTAAACTTTGAGAGTCAAAAGCTGAGAACACGGGTTATCAGCAGATAGAAAGAGGGTAGAGATTGGGCATTTGATGCTGGGGGAGTATGGAATGTTCAACAGGATTGATTGTATAGATCCAGACAGGGATAGCATAATTCTGTGTGACAGTAGCACAATATTGTAAGTACACTGAACAAAGATGCCTGTGAGTAAAGCTGAAAGAGGAGTGCTGGGGGCAAGTATGACACCAGAAGAAAAGATACACAATAAAAACAGGGAACGTATAACTTGGTGAAGCCTAGAGTGGTCAGTGATGGTAACTAAATATACAAATATAAAAATGGTGTTACATGTGGGAGAACAAATGAATGTCAACCTTGCAAGGTGTTGAAAAAGGGATGGTTTGGGAAAAAATATAATCAAAGCAAACTGGAGTCTATGGTTAACAGTAACATTGTAATATGCTTCCATTCAATATAACAAAGGCAATATACCAAAGCTAAATGACTATGAGAGTGGGATAAAAGGGAGGGGTATGGGATTCCTGGAAGTGGTGTTGTTGTCTGATATTATTATATTGTATGGTGTGGTATTTTAATTTTTTAAATCTTTTTTATTCTTAAAAAATTTTTTTGAAGTAATGAATATGTTCAAGGGCTGATTGTGGTGATGAATGCACAATTATATGATACTGTGAACAACTGATTGTATATTGTGGATGATTGTATGGTATGTGACTATATCTGTATAAAATTGCAGAGAAAACCATAAACAGAAGGATACAACTGCTAGAGAAAACATGGAGAGAGGGATGTACCTACTCACTATTGGTAGGGAAGTAGAACGGAGTAGCCTTTCTAGAGGACAGTGTGGTTGTTCCACAAGAAGCTAAGTATGTGGGTGCCATAAGGTCCTGAAACCTCATTATGGGGTATACACTTGGAAGATCTGAGAGCAGGGAAATGAATGGACATCTGCACGCTAGTGTTTATGGCAGCAGTACACATGATTTGCAATGGATGGAGGTGTCCTAAGGATACATCAACTGATGAACAACATGGTGAACTGTGGTGTATGCATACAGTAGAATATTGAGCAGCTGCAAGAAGGAATGAAGCTGTGAGACATGCAACTAGATCAATGGATCTTGAGGACAGAATTTTGAATGAAGTACAACTGAAACAAAAAGACAAACCTTATAATGTCTTACTAATATGGACTAACTATAATGTGTAAAATCTGAGAATTGAATCTTAGAGCACAGCTTATCAGGGGAATGCTTATTGCAATCATCCCTAGATTGTAAGCTCTTACAGCACTCACATCTATTCCTGAGTCGAAATGGTTATCTCTAAACTCAGAGATGCTGGTCAGTCTCTGGAACTTTAGGTATCAGTGTGACACCTGAAACT
Organism: Choloepus didactylus; assembly: GCF_015220235.1. Lineage (NCBI taxonomy): Eukaryota > Metazoa > Chordata > Mammalia > Pilosa > Megalonychidae > Choloepus > Choloepus didactylus. The sequence continues at coordinate 20,398,777 of NC_051333.1, forward strand.
CAGAGCTAGAGCTTGGTGGATATGAATGTCAGTGTTAACTCATACAGCAGGTGTTTAAAAAGCTGGAAAAGAGTTCAGACCTCAACTAGAGGTATGAATAAAACAGATCTGGTTAGGACTAACACAAATCAGGCCAAAGAGTAAAGGACAATATTGACTGTGTTTTAAAACTTCAACTTCTATGTGAGATCAAGGGAAGAGATGTTTATTTGGTGCAGGATCGATATTTTCTGTAGCATACTAAATAATTTAACTTGTATGGTCAGTTTAGTCAAACACCATAATTACATGGAACTTTGGATAGGAAGTAGATCTGGTAGGTTTGTGCAGGCTAGTGTGAAATTCCAGTACATCCCAAAGTAATTTGGGCAGAGAATGAGGATATATTTGCAGAGACCCTTGTGGAACTGGGAAAGAATGCAGCAATGCAACTTCCTCACCTGGGTTGTTACTCATGTTCTCACAAATGTTGAGGACTCACAGTTTGGTAGGATGAGGCCTCGATCTTGGGACATGCCCTTGTGAAACTTGTTGCTGCAAAGGAGAGGCTGCACCTACTTATAATTGTGCCTAAGCGTCTCCCCTAGAGAACCTCTTTGTTGTTCAGATGTGGCCTCTCTCTCTCTCTAAGCCCACATGGCAGGTGAACTCACTGCCCTCCCCACTATGTGGGACTTGACTCCCAGTGGTATAAATCTCCCTGGCAATGTGGGACATGAATCCTGGGGATGAGCCTGGACATGACATCGTGAGATTGAGGAAATCTTCTTGACCAAAAGGGGGAAGTGAAATGAAACAAAATAATGTTTCAGTGGCTGAGAGATTTCAAATGGAGTCTAGAGGTCACTCTGGAGGGCATTCTAATGCACTATATAGACATCCCTTTTTAGTTTTTAGTATATTGGAATACCTAGAAGGAAATACATGAAACTGTCAAACTGCAACTTAGTAGCCTTGATTCGTGAAGACAGTTGTATAACTATGTAGCTTACCAGGTATGACTGTCTGATTGTGAAAACTTTGTGGCTCACAGTCCCTTTGTCTGCTATATGGACAGATGAGTAGAAAAATGGGAACAAAAAATAAATCAAAAATAGTGTGGGTGGAGGGTGGAAGTTTTGGGCATTCTTTTTAACTTTTATTTTTATTTCTATTTTCTTTTCTTTTTTTTTTTGGAATAAGAAAAATGTTCAAAACTTCACTCTGGTGATGAATACACAACTATATGATGGTATTGTGAATAGCTGACTGTACACCATGGATGACTGTAGGGTACATGAATATATCTCAATAAAACTGTATTTTAAAAAATCAGTCAAAATCAATGACCAAATGTAAACTTTTGAATGCATGCTTTTACATCTACTTAAACCTATATATTTATTTGTATAATTGTCTATTTAAATGCAATGTTACATTATGAATATCATACATATAACTGAAAATATTATGAATGTATACTATTCTATTAGTTTTTTAATGGTGTAACTTTTGAACATATAAGTTTTTTTCCCTTGTATTTGAACCTAAAGGTGAATCCATATTAAGTTTGAAAGATGATGATATTATCATGGCATCAAACAAAAGAGGTGATTGTGTAAATTCTCATGCCTCTCTCAGCTCTTAAGTCCTTAATAATCCTGGGGAAGCTTCATAAACTACTGGGAGGTCAATTAGTTACATCTACTCAAGAGTCAAGAATAAGTGCCCAGAAAGGATAAAGGACAATCCTGACCATATTTAAAACTTCAACTTCCATGTGAGACCAAGGGAAGAGATGTTTATTTGGTGCAGGATCTATATTTCCTAAACAATTTAACTCATACAGTGTGTTCAAATACCATAATTACATGGAACTTTGAATAGGAAGTGAGACCTGGTAGGTTTGTACAGGTTGGTGTGAAATTGCAACACATTCCTAAGCAATTTGGGCAGAGAATAAAAATATATATGCAGGGCCCCCCTGAGGAGCTGGGGGGAAATGCCAAAGTGTTGGACTTCCTCACCTGGATTGTTGCTAATGTTCTCACAAACATTGAGGACTGGTGGTATGGTATACCGAGCCCTCTATCTTGGGGCTTGCCCTTATGGAGCTTGATACTGCAAAGGAGAGGTTAAACCCACTTGTAATTGTGCCTAAAAGTGTCCCGAAGTACCTCTTTGTTGCTCAGTTGTGGCCCTCTCTCTCCAGCTAACCCAACTCAGCAGGTGAACTCACTGCCCTCCCTGCTACATGGGACCTGACTCCCAAGCATGTAAAGCTCCATGGCAACACAGAATATGGCTCCCGAGGATGAATCAGGACCCGACTCATGGAATTGAGAACATCTTCTTGACCAAAGGGGGATGTGAAACGAAACAAAGTCTCAGTGGCTGAGATTCCAAATGGAGTTGAGAGGTCACTCAGGTGGATACTCTTCCGCATCATATAGAAAACCCTTTTTATATTTTAATGTACTGGAATAGCTAGAAGTCAATACCTGAAACTATCAAACTGCAACCCAGTAGCCTTGACTCTTGAAGATGATTGTATAACAATGCAGCTTACAAGGGGTGACAGTGTGATTGTGAAAGCCTTGTGGATCACACTTTCTTTACCCAGTGTATGGATGGATGAGTAAAAAAAATGGGGACATAAGCTAAATGAAAAATAGGATGGGAAAGGGGGATGATTTGGTTGTTCTTTTTTACTTTTATTTTTATTCTTATTTTTACTTTTTCTGGTACAAGGAAAATATTCAAAAAAATAGGTTGGGGTGATGAATGCACAACTATATGATGGTACTGTGAACAGCTGATTGTACGCCACAGAAGATTTATGGTATGTGAATATATCTCAGTAAAACTGAATTTAAAAAAAAGAATAAGTACCCATCCACAACAGTATAGGCGGGAATGACGCCGTCAGAAGAAACAGACCTTCTCTCAATGCCCAGGCCTCTAGCAGGGGTGAGCCGAGACTTTCCCTCTTTTCAAGCTAAGCACGTCAAGATGTGTCACTTTCCTTGAAACGACATCACGAATGAGTAACTCCTGGGATATGCACTCCATGGAGTGCTGAAGAGAAGTGAAAATGAGCTAACTACCAGTATATAAAAAACAAGGATGAATTGCCTAACACAAGTAGAAGAATCTAATCACAGAAAAAGACAAATGGCATGAGTTCTTTCATAGAAAATTCAGGAACTGGTCAAACTAAACAATATAAGGTTTAGGAATACATAAACTACACATAATTGAGGTGATATTTGTCAAAGACTCAGGACACTCTCATGGGTTAATTGATTGGAAGGGAAAGGCAACAATTAATCTCAAAACATTCTGCATTTGAAATTTTGTAAGGTTACACTTCTATGCTGTATTTTAAGTGTAAAATTTGATATATGTCTACTGTCCTTTCTTTCATATGTGTGGCATAGTTTGCAATAATAATAGGGGAAAAAAGCCCTGATATGCAGTGTGGTTTTGACCCAGGAATTGACAAACAGATAAGCAGAACAGATGAAAACAGTAATTCTTTTCATTCTTTCTCCACCATGTGTCGATATGATATTAAAGAGTGGGAAATGACACTTTTCACGGAGGTTTTATGACAAATAACTATACATGGCTGGGGCGGGGGGTGGGGATTTAAGTTAGATCCCTATCCATCAAAAGCGCAATAATGAATTCCTTTCAAATAAAAACAATAAAATTCAAAAAACAAAAAACAACTGACACATTCTGGGTCTATAGACAATGAATGAGTAAACCTATTGAAATTCATTTCACTCCCACCTTTGCATACCTTTACGGTGGAGCCCAACAGGTAGAAGTCAGACCCTGCTTGACTCACAGTGCCAAGGGTCTGCTGCTCATCTGTGGATACTCCAAGAATAATCCTCAACACCAGCCCTAAGCAACTGCAGGGATGGAGGCAAAGTTGAGGCTATGTATTTAGCTATGCAATCAAGCACCAAAATCAGGACATAGATCAGCCTCATCATGCAAAAAAAAATTCTTCTGTGTCCCTTTCTAATCAATCCCTCCCACAACACCCAGTTTCAGCAATAATCTGACTCCATTTTTGATGTTTGGACACTGACAGCTTTAAAGCTCCACCTCTCCCTTCCCCTTCTGTCCCACATGGGGACAAGCTGATAAGAAAGCTGCTCATGCTCCCTTCTTTGACGCTGGTGGGATGTTTAAACATCACAGACCTCCAGCAAACTCACGCAAACTTTCCCTCAGTCCCACCTGTTAGTCTCTGTTAAGGCCCCACCCCCTCTCCCTGCCTTCATCATGCCACCTGGATCTGCTTGTGCACAACCTGCCTTCCCCAGTCTTCCTGGGTAAGTAATACATTTTCTCTCAAACTCTCTTGGTGTGTGGAGTATCATCAACCTAAGCACCTGATTTACCAATTGGAAAGGGGTCGAACATGATCAAGAAATACCTTGGCAACCATAAATATGACCCCTATTCTTATAGTTTTGGAGACCCACTTTTATAGAGAGTTGTATAAATGACATTTAACAGCATGCATCCTTGGACTCTGACTTTTTTCACTTAGCAAAATGCATTTATGATTCATCCTTGTCCATGTCTTCATCAGTAGTTCATTCTTTTACTGCTGAGTAATATCCAATTATATGGATGTACCATTGGTTTATACATTTCCCATTTGAGGCACATTGGATTTGGTTTTCATATTTTTGGAGATAATAAGTAAACTCAGTATAAGCATTTGCCTAAGGGATTTTTTGTGAACACAGATTTTCATTTCATTTGTGTAAGTAACTTGGAATAGAATTGCTAGGTCAAATGATAAGTGTGTGTTTAACTCAATCGGAAAGTGTCAAATGTTTTCTGAAGTAGCTGTACCATTCCCACAGCCATGTAAGAGAGCTGAAGTTCTTACACATCCTGGCCAACACTTCATATGGTCAACTTTTTTAATTGTGGCCATTTTAATAGATATGTCATTGTGGTTTTGATTAACATTTCTGTAATGTCTAATGAACATGTTTGCATGTGCTTACTAGCCATTTGTATAAATATTTTGGGTGAAATGGCTGTTTTAATGTTTTACTCAATTTTTGTTGTTTTTTTTACATTGAGTTGTGAGAGTTCTTTATATACACTGGAAACAAGTCATTTATCAGAAATGTGAATGGCAACTATTTCCCACATGTGACTCTTCTAATCATTCTCATAATAATTTTTTTCAGAGTAGACATTTTAAATTTTGATAAAATCAAATTTATCAATTTTTATGTTGCAGAACAGATGTTTTTGGTGTTGTATCTAAGAAATCATTAATTAGTCTAAGGTTACAAAGACTTTATCTTTCTCTCATGTTTTCTTCTGGAACTTTTATAGTTTTAGACTTTTTTAGAGACATGCGATGCTTTGAGTTTTGTTTGTGAATACCACTTGCTAACGTATGGGATAAATAATCAGGGAAATGGTGACTCAAGCACAGAAAATGGCTACATTTCTGGCCAAAATAAGGTACTAGGAAGATGGTGATGTTGTCTACTGAGATGGGAAAGACTGAGGGAGCAACATATTTGGTGCAAGGACAGGGAAAAATAGTTCAGATAGGGTACATTAAGGTGTCTATTAGAGACTCAAATTGGAAGGACAGGTAAAAGGTTTGAATTAAGTTTCTGAAGCCCAGGGAAGATCAAGTCTGGAAGGGTGTGTTTTGGAGATGGGTGAATTGGCCAATTTATTGGAAACTTCAGAGATTAAATGACCTGAGGACAAGGGAAGACCAGTGGACTTGATAACACAGAGACAACATTTTCCTTTACAGGAGGATCTCTGAGAACTGCAAACTTAATGGGATAGGTAGTGTGGAAGAGGCGCCATGGTGTGTCAGGAAATGTAATGGGGATGGAAGTGGATGGTGAAGTCAGAAGAGTTTTCCTTTCAAGAGAGTTGATGTCAATCCAGAATTCTGATGAGAGAAGATCAGGAGAGAGGCAAAATAGATAACAGAAGAGTAAGAACACGAAAAATAGCAAGGGTAAATTCATCTAGCTGATAAGAGGAGACAGGATCCAGAGCCCATTGATGCACTGGGTTTTTTGTTTTTTTTTTTCTTTTTTAATCTTCATTTTATTGAGATACATTCACATACCATGCAGTCATAGAAAACAAATCGTACTTTCGATTGTTTACAGTACCATTACACAGCTGTACATTCATCACCTAAATCAATCCCTGACACCTTCATTAGCACACACACAAAAATAACAAGAATAATAATTAGAGTGAAAAAGAGCAATTGAAGTAAAAAAGAACACTGGGTACCTTTGTCTGTTTGTTTCCTTCCCCTATTTTTCTACTCATCCGTCCATAAACTAGACAAAGTGGAGTGTGGTCCTTATGGCTTTCCCAATCCCATTGTCACCCCTCATAAGCTACATTTTTATACAACTGTCTTCGAGATTCATGGGTTCTGGGTTGTAGTTTGATAGTTTCAGGTATCCACCATCAGCTACCCCAATTCTTTAGAACCTAAAAAGGGTTGTCTAAAGTGTGCGTAAGAGTGCCCACCAGAGTGACCTCTCGGCTCCTTTTGGAATCTCTCTGCCACTGAAGCTTATTTCATTTCCTTTCACATCCCCCTTTTGGTCAAGAAGATGTTCTCCGTCCCACGATGCCAGGTCTACATTCCTCCCCGGGAGTCATATTCCACGTTGCCAGGGAGATTCACTCCCCTGGGTGTCTGAACCCACGTAGCGGGGAGGGCAGTGATTTCACCTTTCAAGTTGGCTTAGCCAGAGAGAGAGGGCCACGTCTGAGCAACAAAGAGGCATTCGGGAGGAGGCTCTTAGGCACAACCATAGGGAGGCCTAGCCTCTCCTTTGCAGCAACCGTCTTCCCAAGGGTAAAACCTATGGTAGAGGGCTCAACCCATCAAACCACCAGTCCCCTATGTCTGTGGTCTTGTTAGCAACCATGGAGGTGGGGTAGGCCAATACCCCTGCATTCTCCACAGGCTCCTCAAGGGGGCACTACATCTTTTTTTTCCTTGTTTTTCTTTTTTTTTTTTAACTTTCCCTTCTTTTTTAAATCAACTGTATGAAAAAAAAGTTAAAAAGAAAACAAACATACAATAAAAGAACATTTCAAAGAGACCATAACAAGGGAATAAGAAAAAGACAACTAACCTAAGATAACTGCTTAACTTCCAACATGTTCCTACTTTACCCCAAGAAAGTTACCTAATATAGCAACATTTCTGTGAACTTGTTTCTACTATATCCATCAGAAACTAACAGACCATAGTCATTCCTGGGCATCCCCAGAACGTTAAATAGCTTATCTGTTCTTCTTGGATTATTGTTCCCCCTTCCTTAATTGCTCTCTATTGCTAGTTCCCCTACATTCTACATTATAAACCATTTGTTTTACATTTTTCAAAGTTCACATTAGTGGTAGCATATAATATTTCTCTTTTTGTGCCTGGCTTATTTCGCTCAGCATTATGTCTTCAAGGTTCATCCATGTTGTCATATGTTTCACAAGATCGTTCCTTCTTACTGCCGCGTAGTATTCCATCGTGTGTATATACCACATTTTATCTATCCACTCATCTATTGAAGGACATTTGGGTTGTTTCCATCTCTTGGCAATTGTGAATAATGCTGCCATGAACATTGGCGTGCAGATATCTGTTCGTGTCACTGCTTTCTGATCTTCCGGGTATATACCGAGAAGTGCAATCGCTGGATCGAATGGTAACTCTGTATCTAGTTTTCTAAGGAACTGCCAGACTGATTTTCAGAGTGGCTGAACCATTATACAGTCCCACCAACAATGAATAAGAGTTCCAATTTCTCCACATCCCCTCCAGCATTTGTAGTTTCCTGTTTGTTTAATGGCAGCCATTCTAACCGGTGTTAGATGGTATCTCATTGTGGTCTTAATTTGCATCTCTCTAATAGCTAGTGAAGCTGAACATTTTTTCATGTGTTTCTTGGCCATTTGTATTTCCTCTTCAGAGAACTGTCTTTTCATATCTTTTGCCCATTTTATAATTGGGCTGTCTGTACTATTGTCATTGAGTTGTAGGATTTCTTTATATATGCAAGATATCAGTCTTTTGTCAGATACATGGTTTCCAAAAATTTTTTCCCATTGAGTTGGCTGCCTCTTTACCTTTTTGAGAAATTCCTTTGAGGTGCAGAAACTTCTAAGCTTGAGGAGTTCCCATTTATCTATTTTCTCTTTTGTTGCTTGTGCTTTGGGTGTAAAGTCTAGGAAGTGGCCGCCTAATACAAGGTCTTGAAGATATTTTCCTGCATTATCTTCTAGGAGTTTTATGGTACTTTCTTTTATATTGAGATCTTTGGTCCATTTTGAGTTAATTTTTGTGTAGGGGGTGAGGTAGGGGTCCTCTTTTATTCTTTTGGATATGGATATCCAACTCTCCCAGCCCCATTTGTTGAAAAGACCATTATGACTCAGTTCAGTGACTTTGGGGGCCTTATCAAAGATCAGTCGGCCATAGATCTGAGGGTCTATCTCTGAATTCTCAATTCGATTCCATTGATCTATATGTCTATCTTTGTGCCAGTACCATGCTGTTTTGGCAACTGTGGCTTTATAATAAGCTTCAAAGTCAGGGAGTGTAAGTCCTCCCACTTCGTTTTTCTTTTATAGAGTGTCTTTAGCAATTCGAGGCATCTTCCCTTTCCAAATAAATTTGATAACTAGCTTTTCCAAGTCTGAAAAGTAGGTTGTTGGAATTTTGATTGGGATTGCATTGAATCTGTAGATGAGTTTGGGTAGAATTGACATCTTAATGACATTTAGTCTTCCTATCCATGAACATGGAATATTTTTCCATCTTTTAAGGTCCCCTTCTATTTCTTTTAGTAGAGTTATGTAGTTTTCTTTGTATAGGTCTTTTACATCTTTGGTTAAGTTTATTCCTAGGTACTTGATTTTTTTATTTGCTATTGAAAATGGTATCTTTTTCTTGAGTGTCTCTTCAGTTTGTTCATTTCTAGCATATAGAAACATTACTGACTTATGTGCATTAATCTTGTATCCCGCTACTTTGCTAAATTTGTTTATTAGCTCTAGTAGCTGTGTCGTTGATTTCTCAGGGTTTTCTAGATGTAAGATCATATCATCTGCAAACAATGACAGTTTTACTTCTTCTTTTCCAATTTGGATGCCTTTTATTTCTTTGTCTTGCTGGATTGCCCTGGCTAGCACTTCCAGCACAATGTTGAATAACAGTGGTGACAGCGGGCATCCTTGTCTTGTTCCTGATCTTAGAGGGAAGGCTTTCAGTCTCTCACCATTGAGTACTATGCTGGCTGTGGGTTTTTCATATATGTTCTTTATCATGTTGAGGAAGTTTCCTTCAATTCCTACCTTTTGAAGTGTTTTTATCAAAAAGGGATGTTGGATTTTGTCAAATGCTTTTTCAGCATCTATTGAGGTGATCAATTGATTTTTCCCTTTTGACTTGTTAATGTGTTGTAATACATTGATCGATTTTCTTATGTTGAACCATCCTTGCATGCCTGGAATGAACCCCACTTGGTCATGGTGTATGATTTTTTTAATGTGTCTTTGGATTCGATTTGCAAGTATTTTGTTGAGGATTTTTGCATCTATATTCATTAGGGAGATTGGCCGGTAGTTTTCCTTTTTTGTAGCATCTTTGCTTGGTTTTGGTATTAGATTGATGTTAGCTTCATAAAATGAGTTAGGTAGTGTTCCATTTTCTTCAATGTTTTGAAAGAGTTTGAGTAAGATTGGTGTCAGTTCTTTCTGGAAAGTTTGGTAGAATTCCCCTGTGAAGCCATCTGGCCCTGGGCATTTATTTGTGGGAAGATTTTTGATGACTGATTGGATCTCTTTGCTTGTGATGGGTTGGTTGAGGTCTTCTATTTCTTCTCTGGTCAGTCTAGGTTGTTCATATGTTTCCAGGAAATTGTCCATTTCTTCTACATTATCCAGTTTGTTGCCATACAGTTGTTCATAATATCCTCTTATAATTTTTTTAATTTCTTCAGGATCTGCAGTTATGTCACCTTTTTCATTCATTATTTTGTTTACATGGGTCTTCTCTCTTTTTGATTTTGTCAGTCTAGCTAGGGGCTTGTCAATCTTGTTGATCTTCTCAAAGAACCAACTTTTGGTGATATTTATCCTTTCTATTGTTTTTTTGTTCTCTATGTCATTTATTTCTGCTTTAATCCTTGTTATTTCTTTTCTTCTACTTGGTTTAGGATTGGTTTGCTGTTCATTTTCTAGCTTCTTCAGTTGATCCATTGGTTCTTTGATTTTGGCTCTTTCTTCCTTTTTAATATATGCGTTTAGTGCTATAAATTTCCCCCTTAGCACTGCTTTTGCTGCATCCCATAGGTTTTGGTATGTTGTGTTCTCATTTCGTTCGTCTCTATATATTTAGCAATTTCTCTTGCTATTTCTTCTTTAACCCACTGATTGTTTAGGAGTGTGTTGTTTAACCTCCAGGTATTTGTGAATTTTCTAAGTCTCTGGTGGTTATTGACTTCTAATTGTATTCCATTGTGGTCAGAGAATGTGCTTTGAATAATTTCAATCTTTTTAAATTTACTGAGGCTTGTTTTATGTCCCAGCATATGATCTATTCTGGAGAAAGTTCCATGAGCACTAGAAAAGTATGTGTATCCTGGTAATTTGGGATGTGATGTCCTGTATATGTCTGTTAAATCTAATTCATTTATCAGATTGTTTAGGTTTTCAATTTCCTTATTGGTCTTCTGTCTGGTTGATCTATCTATAGGAGATAGTGATGTGTTGAAGTCTCCCACAATTACTGTGGAAACATCAATTGCTTCCTTTAGTTTTTCCAGTGTTTCTCTCATGTATTTTGTGGCACCTTGATTGGGTGCATAGACATTTACGATTGTTATTTCTTCTTGCTGAATTGCCCCTTTTATTAGTATGTAGTGGCCTTCTTTGTCTCTCAAAACATCCCTGCATTTGAAGTCTATTTTATCTGAGATTAATATTGCTACACCTGCTTTCTTTTGGTTGTAGCTTGCATGAAATATTTTTTTCCATCCTTTCACTTTCAGTTTCTTTGTGTCCCTGTGTCTAAGATGAGTCTCTTGTATGCAACATATTGATGGTTCATTTTTTTTGATCCATTCTGCGAATCTATATCTTTTATTGGGGAGCTTAATCCATTTACATTCAACGTTATAACCGTGAAGGCATTTCTTGAATCGGCCATCTTATCCTTTGGTTTATCTTTGTTATATTTTTCCCCTCTGTCTATTAATATCCTTTATTGTACCCATACCGAATCTCTTTACTACTGATGCTTTCTCCAAGTCTCTCTGTCCTTTCTTTGTTTGTCTGTACGGCTCCCTTTAGTATCTCCAGTAGGGAAGGCCTCTTGTTAGCAAATTCTCTCAGCATTTGTCTGTGAAAAATTTAAGCTCTCCCTCAAATTTGAAGGAGAGCTTTGCTGGATAAAGTATTCTTGGCTGGAAAGTTTTCTCACTCAGAATTTTAAATATATCATGCCACTGCCTTCTTGCCTCCATGGTGGCTGCTGAGTAGTCACTACTTAGTCTTATGCTGTTTCCTTTGTATGTGGTGAATTGCTTTTCTCTTGCTGCTTTCAGAACTTGCTCCTTCTCTTCTGTGTTTGACAGTGTGATCAGTATATGTCTCGGAGTGGGTTTATTTGGATTTATTCTATTTGGAGTTCACTGAGCCTTTATGATTTGTGTATTTATGTTGTTTAGAAGATTTGGGAAGTTTTCCCCAACAATTTCTTTGAATACTCTTCCTAGACCTTTACCCTTTTCTTCCCCTTCTGGGACACCAATGAGTCCTATGTTCGGACGTTTCATATTATCTGTCATATCCCTGAGGTCCATTTTGATTTTTTCAATTTTTTTCCCCATTCTTTCTTTTATGCTTTCATTTTCCATTCTGCCATCTTCCAGGTCACTGATTCGTTGTTCAACTTCCTCTAGTCTTGTACTATGCGTGTCCAGAATCTTTTTAATTTGGTCAACAGTTTCTTTAATTTCCATAAGATCATCCATTTTTTTATTTAGTCTTGCAATGTCTTCTTTATGCTCTTCTAGGGTCTTCTTGATTTCCTTTGTATCCCATACTATGGTCTCATTGTTCATCTTTAGTTCTCTGAGTAGCTGTTCTAGGTGCTGTGTCTTTTCTGATCTTTTGATTTGGGTGCTTGGGCTTGGGTTATCCATATCGTCTGGTTTTTTCATATGCTTTATAATTTTCTGTTGTTTTTGGCCTCGTGGCATTTGCTGAACTTGATAGGGTTCTTTTAGGATTTGTAGACCAATTGAAGTCCTTATCTCTAATTTATCAGATCTACAGCTTCGTGGAGTACACTTTAACTAACCAGCAGGTGGCGTCCATGAGCCACCTGTTCTCCACAAGCCAGTTCTCCCCTGGTTAGCCTTTTTGGTGAGTGGGGGAGTGAGTCTTGTGGGGTCCAATTGGTGTACCAAGCTTGCGTGTGTAGTTGGTGTTGCCTGCCCTGTATATGGGGCGTGTTTCTGGGCAGTCAGGGAGGGGGGGGTGGCCCTAACAATCAAATCTCCCTGGTGATCCTAGAGTTTTAAAGCTGCTGCAATAGTCTAATCCTTCAGTTCAGTCCTGCCACAGTTTGTCTCTGCCACTGACCCACAAGTCCTTGGTATTGGCGTATGGCTCCTGAGACTTGCAAGTGGGCCCCTCTTCCAGGCTGTGCACCCCGGGTCCTCTGTTGAGGGACAACTGTGCTATGTCACAGGTGAGTGCCATCCCCCCAGGGCAGTTCTGGGCTGCTGGGCTGTGTAGGGAGGCTCCCAGTCTGCTGAAATGATGGCTGAATGGGGCTTTGTTAATTCACACTGCTCCACCTTCCCAACTCTGGGACAATCAGCTGAGGTTGCAGGGAAGGCTAATGTCCATGCCCAGTTTTGTGGTGTGTGCCTGTTATTTGAAGCACTTCCGTCACACTGGGTTGTCTGGGGCAGCTCTGGGCTATGGGGCTGGCGATGGGCAGGAGTGTTTCCTGTCCACCAGGATGATGGCTGTGAGCGGACACCCCCCTTTTCTTGGGAAGTTGTGGTGTTTAGTGAATTTTCTCAGCCACTGGATTATTGCCTTTTGTCTCAGAGCTCTCTTAGTTCTGCTCTTGACTTGACGTGCCCAAATTGCAATTCTTTGAAGCTTTCTGTATTGGGCTTCTTAGAGTAATTGTTTTAGAAAAAGAAAAAAGGATTAAAAAAAAAAAGGGCCCTCCTCAGAGATCTAATGGGTTACTGAAATGCTAAGAGACAAAGCAACCAGGGCCATTAAGGAAAGGTCCACAGGGCAGAGAGATCAGCTTTTCTTCGGGATTTGCATATGCGCCTCAGGGCCTGAGCTCTGCCCTTCCCCTTTCTATGTTCACCAGAACTCCAAAAATCCTCCACTTTTATTTTGGAGTTTTTCGTGTTGTTTTTTTTTTCTATGCCTGTCTCATCTCTGCTGGGCTGGCTGCTCTCAGATTCTCTGGTGTCTGGTCTCAGTCTATCTATGGTTGGAGTTTGGATCAGTAGAATGAGATTCCGATAAGGGCTGCCACTGCAGTTCTCCCTTCTCCTTCCCGGAGCTGACAGCCCCTCCTCCCACGGGACTGAGCCTGGCAGGGAGGGACGCAGGTCCCCTGGCCGCAAAAACTTACAGATTTCGCTGATCTCAGGAGTTCCATGTTTTCATGAGTGTTGTATGAAGTATGCCCAAAGTCAGATTGCTCTGTGGTGTCCAGTCCACGCAGTTCCTGGCTTTCTACCTACTTTCCTGGAGGAGTAACTAAAACATGCAGCTCACCAGTCCGCCATCTTGCCCCGCCTCCTGATACACTGGGTTTTGACCATAGCAGGAGCAGCTCATCAACATTTGTGAGAGAGAAGAAAGAAAATGTGGGTCCTCCTACACCCAGACTTGTCAATTTGGGTGGGCATATACTGCAAATTTCTTTCTGGTTCCATTTTCTCAAAGAAGTGCACATGAAGTTATTAGCTGAGCAGAAGGGATCAGTACAATATGAGAATGGAGTGGAAATGAGAGAGGATTTGTGAAGGATGGTCTTGGAAAGAGAACAGGAAACTTGGTGGGGAAAGTACTATGATTGAAGACAAAAGAAAATGGTGGCATAGACAGGAGTGGTAGCTGGTTTGTCTCCCTGGAACAACTAATGAACAACCAGGAACAACTAGTAAATAATCTGGAATAACTGCAGAGGGACAAAGGTGACTGTCCACTCATCATATACCAACCTGAATTGGGAGGAATGCCCGAGATTGCAGCATCAAATCTGTAAGTAAAAACTGCAGATCCAAGCCGGGTGCCCCCTCCCCCCATGGCCCGAACTGCAAAGCCTCACAGAGCTAGAGAGCAGCACTCTCCCAGCAAGCAAATATACCTCAGCTGAGCTACAACTGGGTTTTAGTTAACAAACGTGGACTGCTCAATATAAGCTATGAATCCCCAACAAGCAGACAGAGGCTTTTGGTGATAACTGACCTTGGAGAGCCAGAGGGTGGCCACGGACTGGCCCTGAAGGGGGCATTCTGTCCCTTTTTCAGCTCAGTGGAGAAAGCCTCAGCCATTTTCAGTTCCCAGCACTCTGACCCAGAAAAGGGTAGAGATACCACAGGCAGAGAGACTATTCAAATGTAAATGACCAATCCTTAGGAAAGATATCTTCCCTAAGAAGAAGAAGGTGGTGCCAAGCTCTACTACCTGCCTTCCATTCAGAACCAGACCCCAGAGTGTGGGGGAAAACAGCCACAGGCTGTCAGCTTGTAGCGCCTTACACCAGTCTGGAGCTACAGGCTGACAGGTGCTACCTGCTGGGTGGAAAAGCACAGTGACCTGAAGCCTCACAGGGTGTACTAATCTTCTAAGACACCCTCAGGGAAACTGGATACTATTCCCTCCTTCCAAGACCTGAGCCTGTTCTGGTCTGGGAAAACCTGTTTGGGGTAACCAAAGAAACCAGATGCCTAGACAACAGAAAACTACAACCTACACTAAGAAAAATGAAGCTGTGGCCCAGTCAAAAGAACAAACTTACACTTCAACTGAGATACACAAATTGAAACAACTAATACTAAATCAATTCAAAAAGTTTAAGGATCATTAGGCAAAAGAGATGAAGCATATAATGAAAACACTGGGCATACATAAGGTAGAAATCAAAAGTTCAAAAAAACAACTGGAAAAATCTATGGAAATGAGAGGCATAACACAAGAGATGAAAGACACAATGGAAACCTACAACAGCAGATCTCAAGAGGCAGAAGAAAACACTCAGGAACTGGAAAACAAGGCACCTGAAAGCTGACACACAAAAGAATAGATAGAGAAAAGAATGGAAAAATATGAGCAATGTCTCCGGGAACTTAAGGACAAAATGAAAGCAGGAATGTATGTGTCGTTGTTGTCCCAGAAGGAGAAGAGAAGGGAAAAGGGGCAGAAGCAATAATAGAGGAAATAATCAATGAAAATTCCCCATCTCTTATGAAAGACATAAAATTATGGATCTAAGAAGCACAGTGTACCCCAAACAGAATAGATCTGAATAGGCCTATGCCAAGACACTTAATAATCAGATTATCAAACAGCAAAGATAAACAGAGAATCCTGAAAGAAGCAAGAGAAAAGCAATCCATCACATACAAAGGAAGCTTGATAAGACTATGTGCGGATTTCTCAAGAGAAACCATGGAGGCAAGAAGGAAGTGGGGTGATATATTTAAGATAACTGAAAGAGAAAAACCACCAACCAAGAATCCTATATCCAGCAAAACTGTCTTTCAAATATGAGGGAGAGCTTAAAATATTCTCTGACAAACAATGACAGAGTTTGTTAACAAGATACCTGATCTACAAGAAACACTAAAGAAAACAATGCAGAGAGAAAGGAAAAGGCAGGAGTGAGAGGTTTGGAATGCAGTTTTGGGAGACAGTAGCACAGCAATGTAAGTACACTGAACAAAGATGACTGTGAGCATGGTTGAAAGAGGAAGATTAGCACCATGTGGGACACCAGAATGAAAGATGAAAGATAAAGACTGGGACTGTATAATTCAGTGAAACCTAGGGTGCTCAATGATTGTATAAAAGGTACAAATACATTTTTACTTGAGGTAGAACAACTGAATGTCAACATTGCAAGATGTTAAAAATAGGGTGAGGTTGGGGGGAAAATACAATCAATGCAAACTAGAGACTATAATTAATAGAAACATTGTATTTATGCTTCCTTTTATATAACAAAGGCAATACACCAAAGCTAAATGCATATGGGGGGGTGCAGCACATAGGGGACGGGTATGGGACTCCTGGCATTGGTGATGTTGTCTGACTATTCTATATTAGTTTAGTGCTACCTTTCCTTTTGTTGCTTTCTAGCTGTCTTGTGTTTTTTTCTCTCTCTTTTTTCTTTTTCTTTTGTCCCTCTACCTTCTTTGACTCTTTCTCCTCCTTTGTGGAAGAAATGGAGATGTCCTTATATAGGTAGTAGTGATAGTGCTAAATACATAAATATGTGACTATACAGGGAACCAATGATTGTTTACTTAGGAAGTCTTAAAAAACTGGGTTGATGAAGAAACCTTGAGGGCACTATATTGAGTGAAATAAGAAGACACATAAGGACAAATGTTGCAGGGTCTCACTGATATGAATTAATTATAATATGTAAACTCATACACATGAAATATAAGTTACCAGTATGTAGAACGAGGCTAAAGAATGGGGAGCAGTTGCTTATTATGAGCTGAATGTTAAACTAGGGTGAACTTAAAAATTTGGAAAAGGACATAGGTGATGGCAGCACATTGTGAGAATAACTAACAGTGCTGAATGGTGTGTGAAGGTGGTGGAAAGGGTAAAGTCAGGGTCACGTATGTCACCAGAAGGAAAGTTGGAGGTTAAAAGATGGGAATGTATAAAACAGTGAATCTTTTGGTGGACAATATCCATGATTAACTGTACAAATATTAGAAATCTCTCTCACAAACTAGAACAAATGTATGACACTATAACCAGAAGTTAATAATAGAGGGGCATATAGGAAAAAAATATATACCTATTGGAAACTATATGCTACAGTTATAGTAGTTTAACATTTTTCCATTAACAGTAACAAATGTACTATACCAAAACTATGAATCAATAATGGAGGGGAGGTGGTTAGGGGTATGGGAGATTTGAGTTTCCTTTTTTTGTGTGTCTTTATTTCTTTTCTGGAGTAATGAAATGTTCTAAAAATTGAAAAAAATTAATTGTGGTGATGGATGCACAGCTGTATGATGGTAACATGGGCAACTCATTGTACACTTTGGATCTTTGGATAATTGTATGGTATGTGAACAACCTCAATAAAAAAATAAATTAAAAAAGTACTAAGATTGCATGACTAGTGATTGGCCATTTGAGGATTTTCAGCACACAATTTTTGGAGAAATTTCATTTAAGTATAATATTCAGAAAATTTCACATATTATAGGTGTACAGTTCAATAAATTTTCACAAAAAGTACACATCTGTGTCACAAGTACTCATATTAATGATCAAAACAATACTGGAATCCCAACATCCCTGTCAACCTCTCTTTCATATGATTTCATTTGGAAATTCTTACTTGTTTAGCATCCAGCTGCATGTTGGTTTAACATTACCCTAAATACATCAAGATTTCCCTCTCAACTAAGTGGTACACAGCCATGCTCTCTGTGATGGGAGGGTGTGGGTTGGGGTCCTCACTAGGCTATGATAGACTATGGAGAGCAATCCCAAATCTAGAATAATGCTCTGAAAACTCCTGCATAATTGTGCTGGTTTTGAATCTAATATGTACCCCAGAAAAGCCATGATCTTTTAATCCAATCTTGTGGGTGCTGACCTAATGTGTGTGGGATCTTTTTATTAAGTTGTTTCCAAGGAGATCTGACCTCACCCATTCAAGGTGGGTCTTAATTAGTTAACTAGCACCCTCTGTGAGAGGGTAAAAGGCAGAGATATTTTGAAGACATTTTAGACCCGACACAGACCCAGACAATTGGAGATGCTAAGCTAAAAGTTGAAGCCCCGAGTTTGCCCCAGAGAAGCTAAGTTGAGAACCTACAGACACATAAGGAGAAAGTCACTGGAATCAGAAAGCTGAAAGCAATGCAACCCGGGAGAAAGGACCAGCGGATGCTCACCACGTGCCTCCCCAGCTGACAAAGGTGTTCCGGGACAACCATTGGCCTTTTCTTCAGTGAAGGTATCCTCTTGTTGATGCCTTAGTTTGGAAGCCTTTATAGCCTTAGAACTGTAAATCTGTAACCTAAAAAACCCCCTTTATAAAAGCCAATCCATTTTTGGTATTTTGCATTCCAGCAGCTTTACCAAACTGGAACAATGACCAACAAGCTTTGCAAAACGTGATTCTTGTTTTTGCTATAAAGGGGGAAAAGGGTGCAAGGCAAAGAATGGGCAGACTCAGGGATCTTACCCTACACCTCTTATGAAGAAGGAATTTCTAAAGCAGGACAGCTTCAGGGAGTCTGGCAACCAAGACAACGCAGAAGAAATTCCCTGCGGGAGCTACAAGCACCTTGTGTTAATTTCCCGGCTGCTATTGAAAAATACCCATGCAATGGGTTGTCTTAGCAACCGGAATTTGTTGGCTTATGGTTTCAGTAACTAGAAGACATGCTTCCTCCCATGGTGAGTAGCATTCTGGCTGGCTGGAAATATGTGGGTTCCTAGTCTTTCCCACAACATGGCAATTTCCAGCTTTCAGTTCTTACACGTGGCCTTCTCTCATCATTTCTGAATTTCTTCTGCTTATAATGGATTTCAGTAATGTGGATTAAGACTGAACCACATTCAGTTGGGCCACATTTTAACCAAAAATAACATCTTCAAGAGATCCTATTTATAATGGGGTTGAAACCACAGGAATGTATATTAAGATCAAGAACATGTCTAAATTTGGGTTACATAACTCAAGCCACTAACATCACAAATAATACACACAGTATAATTTCAGGAACTAGAGGGAGTTTTTTGTTCAATCTAGAACATGTCAATAAATGTTACAAAGCTGGCAAGGACAAAACAAATTAAAATGATAGACATTAGTTACTTATTGTAGTGCCCAGAATTAGAAATTAAATACGTGACAGGCTTGTCTGAATTCTTTAAACAGTGATGTGTATATTATAGGATTCTTCAGAAAGTTTTTTGAGCATACAAAAGACAACTAATTCCCCTGGCATAAATCATTGGAGATTTTTGCAGCAAGCCAATTGACAAGTGAAGTGGAATCACTTCACCCCAACTTCAAGAGAGTTGTATTTCAAAAATGAAAGAATGGTAAATAGAAAGAGACAAGACAATACCACCATTCCGTGGAGCTGATATTTAAAGCAGGCATTTTTATACACTAAAAATGTGATATCAAGACACTCATCCCTTTATTGAAAATTATGGTAATATGAAGTCCCCCAAAAAATTATTGCTTAAAAATTTTTAAAAGATATATTTATTCTTCACAGCATTCACACCTATAATTTTCCCTCTGAGCACTGCCTTTGCGACATCCCAATCAATAACCTAACTTTACATTTGGAGGAACTAGAAAAAGAAGAGTAACCTAAACCTAAAGTAAGTAGAAGTAAAGAAATAATAAACATGAGAGTGGAGATAAATGAAACAGAGAATAGAAAAACAATTGAGGAATCCATGAAACCAAAAGCTGGTTCTTGAAATATTAACAAAATTCTTAAACCTTTAGCTGGATAGACAAAGAAAACAAGAGAGAATACACAAATAACTAAAATCCAGAATGAAAGGGGACATATTACCACTTATCTTGCAGAAATCAAAAGGATTACAAGAGAACACTACGAACAATTGTGTCCTAACAAATTAAATTATCTAGAGAAGACGGACACATTCTAAGAAACATGAGACCTAACTAAACTGACTCATGTAGAAATAGAGTAGCTCAACAGATTATAAAACATGTAAAGAGACTGAATCAGTAATAATAATAAAAAACACCTCCAAACAAAGAAAAGCCCAGGGAACCTCCAGGAAGATGTTGGAATGAGGATGGGCAGAGCTCAGCCCTCCACCAAAAGCACTTAAAGAACAAGCAGGAATTATCCAAAGCAAAGGTTCTGGGGCTTGGGAGACCAGAGAAGGAACACAGCAACATATGAGGAGGAGCTAGGTGAAAAAAAAGGAGAAATATGACTGAGAAATTGTGATGAGTGAGCTCTGCTGTGGCACCTGCTGCCTCCCCCCTTGCACAGTGGCCGAGAGATGGCTTGGCTCTCACTAGCTACACTCTCCTGCTCCAACCGAAAGCCAGAAAGTTTGGCCCTCTTGGTCCTAGGGCCTTTTCATGCGTAAGCTCAGAAGCTTGAGGCTCCTTTGATCCTGAGCTGAGAGAACGGAGCAACAAAAACTGGTCTCCATTGCGATTCCTGTCATCCATCCCTCACCCCAGAGGCAGGCAAACTGCACAATCCTGGGCACATTCTTGGCTGGCAAAGTTAACACCTCAGTCTCACAGCCTAGAACCTTTCCTCATGGCAGCCCAGGAGCCCATGGCTCCATTGGCCCTGCAAACTCTGAGACTGTGGTGAGACTGATCTGCACCAGGGTGTCCAACACACATACCCCACCCCTGAGGATAGCAGAACTGGTCTCTTCTGGCTCTCTTCTGGCTAGCTGTAGCAGGCTAGGGGGTACAGGGAGACCCTCGCCTCTGGAAAAGTGTGGGAGGTAGCACAATCCAGTTCCAGCTGCTGGTGGGAGAGGGTGACCTATGGGGTCTTGTAGCTTTGAACTTGTCTGCACAGGACCTGAGGGCCCTTGCACCCCCACTTTTTCCATAGAGAAGCCACAGTAGGTGACTGAGCACCCTGCAGTCCCTGATGCCCTTCCCCCACTCCAGAGGCCGACAGCCCCAAACATATCTGTGCCTTCTCCAGTGGGCTCCAGCAGTCTCAGAGAGACAGTGAGGTACTCCACTTGAGAAAAGTCAGGAAGGTGGCACAGTCTGGATCCAGCTGCTGGTGGGAGAGGGTGAACTCTGGATCTCACAGCTTTGAACTTGTCTGAACAGGAGCCCAGGGCACTCACACACCCACTGTTTCCACAGAGAAGCTACGGCAGGTGACTGAACACCACTACAGATCCAGGTGCCCTTCCCCCACTCCTAAGGTGAACAGCCCCAAGTGTGCCTGGGTTTTCCCTAGTGGGCTATAGTGGTCTGGGAGAGACAGGGAGGCTCCCTCTTTCAACTGTTGGCTGGTGAAATAGGACAGCAGGGGCCCAGAGCTTTGGCCTTCCTGGTCAGGTGTCCACAACACTGCAGGGAATTTATCCACACTCACTGTAGAAACAGAGGTGTCAGAGGGATTAAAAAAATAACTTACCTTTGTAGGACTGTGGGGAATAGGTCCCCAAAGTGCACCATCTGCTGGGAAGGCTGTGAAAGTGCAGTCTGAGAAGACACTTTTCTTACCATTTCTCCAGTCACTTTTGGTATGGGTCTACACTCCCTGCATGGGATGGTGGACCTGGTTTACTGTGAAATACTGATGAACCTAGTGCCAAAGGAAACCATCGACATGAACTCAATCAAAACAAAATTTTACATGACAGGGAAACCAAATTTCAAAATAATCTTAACAAGATAATCAAATGCCCAGAAACCAGCAAAAAATTACAAGGCACATTAAGAAAATGGAAGATATGACCAAACCAAGTGATCAGATTAAAAACTTCAAGGATATAGAAAATTTGGAAGTAATCAAAGATGGTCAAACAGATCTCTTAAATAATTTCAACAAAATGGTTAAAGAGACAAAGGTTATTAAGAAGACACTAGGAAAGCATAAAGAAGAATTGGAAAGATTACATAGAAAAATAACAGATCTTACAGAAATGAAAGATACAGCAGATGAAATTAAAAATAGACTAGAGACCCATAATAGCCGATATGAAGAGGCAGAAGAAAGGAGATGTGAACTAGAGGACAAGGCAACCAAACTTGAACATGCAAAAGAACAAATGGAGGGAAAAAATAGAAAAAATTAGAGCTAGATTTCAGGGAAATGATTGACAACACAAAGCACACAAATATATGCATTATAGATGTCCCAGAAGGAAAAGAGAAGGGTAAAGTGCAAGAAAGAATATTGAGTATATAATGGCTGAAAATTTCACAACCCTTATAGAAGACATAAATATGCAATGTACTCCAAATAGAATAAATCCAAATAGACCCACTCTGAGACTCCTACTAACCAGACTGTCAAATGCTGAAGACAAGGAGAGAAATCTGAAAGCAGCAAGAGAAAAGCAATTCACCACATAAAAGGGAAGCCACAATAAGGCTCAGTGCTGACTTCTTATCAGACACCATGGAGCCGAGAAGGCAGTGGCATGACACACTTAAGATACTGAAAGAGAAAAATTGCCAGCCAAGAATTCTTTATCCAGCAAACCTGTCTTTCAAAAGTGAGGGAAAGATTCAAATAGTCACAGATAAACAAAAGTTTGTAAACAAAGGACCTGCCCTGCAAGAAACACTAAAGGGGGTTCTGCTGGTTAGGCAAAAAAAAGGAGAAGAGAGACTTAGACCAGAGTATAGAAGTGACGATCATCAGTAAGTGTAACCAAAACCATAAAAAGAGAGAAAAATAAGAGATCTGACAAATAAAACCCAAAGGATAAAATGTTTGAAATAAAGACAGCTTTTCCAGTAATTGCATTGAAGGTTAATGTATTAAACTCCCCAATGAAAAGACATACACAGACAGAATGGATTAAAAAAATTGATCCAACTATATGATGTTTAAGGAGACTAATTTTAGACCCCAAGATAAAAATACCTTGAAAGTGAAAGGATGGAAAGATATCCCATGCAGAAGTAACCAAAAAAAGCTAGGGTAGTAATACTAATATTAGACAAAATAGACTTTAAATTAAAAAATGTTATCAGAGAGAAAGAAGGACACTATATAGCAATAAAAGTGGCAATTCACCAAGAAGAAATAACAACCATAAATATTTATGCACCTAATCAAGGTGCCCCAAAGTACATGAGGCGAACACTGACAAAACTGAAGAGAGTAACAGACATCCCTACAATCATAGTGGGAAAATTCAACACAACACACTCTCCAATAAATAGAACGTCTATACAGAGGATCAATAAAAGAGAATCTGAATAATTTTCTAAGTGACTATATCTAACAGACATAAATAGAACATTACATCTCCAAACAGCCAGATATACATTCTTCTCAAGTGTTCATGTAACAGTCCCCAGGACAGACCACATCATGGGGAACAAACAGGTATTGATAAATTTAAAAGGACTGAAATTAAACAAAGCACTTTCTCTGATCACAATGGAAGGAAGCTGGAAATCAACAACAACTGAAGAACAAGAAATCTCACAAATATATGGAGGTTAAACAACATGCTCTTAAACAATCAGTGGGTCAAAGAAGAAATTACATGAAAAATCAGAAAATATCTCGAGATGGATGAAAAAAAGGATACAACATATCAAAACCTATGGGATGCAGCAAAGGCAGTGCCGAGAAGGAAATTTTTAGCCCTAAATGCCTACATGAAAAGGGAAGAAAAAGCTAAAACCAAAGACCTAATTGAACAACTGGAGATACTAGAAAAAGAATGGCAAGCTAATCACAAAGCATGCAGAAGGAAAGAAATAACAAAGATTGGAGCAGAAATAAATGAAAAGGAGAAGAAAAGAACAATAGAGAGAATCAATAAAGCCAAAAGTTGGTTCTTTGAGAAGATTAATAAAATTAACAAACCCTTAACTAGACTAACAAAGACAAAAAGAGAGAGGCTGCAAATGAAGAAATCAGAAATGAGAGGGGGTATCATTACCATAGACCCCAAAGGAAAAAACAAGATGACAAGGGATACTATGAATAACTGCATGCCAACAAATTAGACAACTTAGATGAAATGGGCAATTTCCTAGAAACACACGAACAACCTGTGTTTGACATGAGAACAAACAGAAGACATCAACAAACCAACCACAAGAAAGAAGATTGAATCAGTCATCAAAAATCTTCTGACAAAGAAAAGCCCAGAACCAGATGGCTTCACAGGTGAATTTTACAAAGCATCCCAAGAAGAATTAATACCAATCATGCTCAAACTCTATCAAAATATTGAAGAAGAGGGACACTGCCTAACTCATTCTATGAAACCAACATCACCCTAATACCAAAGCCTGCTAAAGATATTACAAGAAAAGAAAACTACAGCTCCAAGTCTCTAATGAACATAGATGCAAAAATCCTCACCAAAACACTGGCAAATGGACTCCAACAGCACATTAAATGAATTTTACACCAATACCAAGTGGATTTTATTCCAGGTATGCAAGGTGATTCAACAGAAGAAAATCAATTAATATAATATACCACACCAACAAATCAAAAGGAAAAAATCACATCATCTCAGCTGATGCAGAAAACGCATTTGACAAAATCCAGCATCCATTCTTGATAAAAACACTTGAAAAGGTAGAATTGAAGGAAAATTCCTCAACATAATAAAGGGCATATACAAAAAAAACCACAGGTAACATCATACTCAACGGTGAGAAATTCAATGCTTTCTCTCTTAGAGCAGGAAAAAGACAAGGATGCCCACTGTCACCACTGTTTTTCAACATTGTGCTAGGAGTTCTAGCTAGAGCAACTGGGCAAGAAAAGGAAATAAAAGGCATCCAAATCAGAAAGGAAAAAGTAAAACTTTCGATATTTGCACAGAACATGATCCTATATTTAGAAAATTTAAAAAAAACTACAACAAAGTTATTAGAGCTAATAAACTACTGCAGCCAAATGGCACAGTACAAGATCAATATGCAAAAATCAGTAGAGTTTCTATATACCAGTAATAAGCTATCTGAAGAGGTAATCAAGAAAAAATCCATTTACAATAGACACTAAATGAATTAAACATGTAGCCATAAACTTAACTAAGGAGGTAGAGGATCTGTACACAGACAACTACAAAACATTGCTAAAAAGAAATCAAGAAAGACCTAAATAAACGAAAGGACATCCCTTCCATCTGGTCATCAATTGGTCAGGGATTGGAAGGCGAAATGTCATTAAGATGTCAAGTCTACCCAAATATCTACACATTTAATACAACACCAATCAAAATTTCAACAGTCTACTTTACATAAATGGAAAAGCTAATTATCAAATTTCTTGGAAGTTAGGTAAGGGCCCCCAAATAGCCAAATACGTCTTGTAAAAGAAAAAAGAAGTGGGAGGCCCCTATGTGGGATCAGACACCCAGGGGAGTGAATCTCCCTGGCAAAGTGGAATATAACTCCCAGGGGGGAATGCAGACCCGGCATCGTGGGATGGAGAACATCTTCTTGACCAAAATGGGGATGTGAAAGGAAATGAAATAAGTTTCAGTGGCAGAGAGATTCCAAAAGGAGCCGAGAGGTCACTCTGGTGGGCACTCTTACACACAATATAGACAACCCTTTTTAGGTTCTAATGAATTGGGGTAGCTGGCAGTAGATACCTGAAACTATCAAACTACAACCCAGAACCCATGAATCTCGAAGACAGTTGTATAAAAATGTAGCTTATGAGGGGTGACAATGGGATTGGGAAAGCCATAAGGACCACACTCCACTTTGTCTAGTTTATGGATGGATGAGTAGAAAAATAGGGGAAGGAAACAAACAGACAAAGGTACCCAGTGTTCTTTTTTACTTCAATTGCTCTTTTTCACTCTAATTATTATTCTTGTTATTTTTTGCGTGTGTGCTAATGAAGGTGTCAGGGATTGATTTAGGTGATGAATGTACAACTATGTAATGGTACTGTGAACAATCGAAAGTGCGATTTGTTTTGTATGACTGCGTGGTATGTGAATATATCTCAATAAAATGAAGATTAAAAAATGTAAATGGATGAAACTCTCCATTCAAAGGAAGAGATTGGCAGAATGGATAAGAAAGCATGAACAAAGTACATGCTGTCTTTAAGAGACTTGTGTTACATTCAAAGACACAACTAGGTAGAAAGTGAAAGGATGGGGAAAAAATTCCATACAGGTAGCAAGCAAATAGAACTGGGATAGCTATACTGATTCCAGATTAAAAAGACTTCAAGTCAAAAATTGTTACAAGGGACAATGACAGTCACTGTATACTGAAAAAGCGATCAATTCAATAAGAAGATGTAATAATTATAAATATGTTTACAACTAACAGCACAGCCCCAAAATATATGAAGCAAATACCAACAGATTTGATGGGAGAAACAGATGATTCTACATTAATAGGAGACTTTAATAAACAACAATTAATAATGGATAGACTATACACACAGGAGCAAAATAAGGAAATTCAAGACTTGAATGATACCCTGAACCAACTAGACCTAACATATATATAGCAAGAGCATATATTTATATTCTTATATATAGAATATATATAGAATACTTCACTCCACAGCATCAGAATACACATTCTACATGAATGCACATGGATCATTCTCCAGTATAGACCATATCATATTAAGTCACAACTCAAGTCTCAATAATACAAAAATAATGAAATCATGCAATGCATCTTCTCTGACCACAATGGAATAAAGCTAGAAATGAGTAACAGAGGGAGAAATGGAAAATTCACAAATATGTGGAGATTAAACAACATACTCTTAAACAACCAATGGGTTAAAGAGTAAATCACAAGGAAATTAGGAAATATCTTGAGGCAAATGAAAATAAAAATATACATACCAAAACTTGTAGGATGCAACAAAGGCAGTGCTGGAGGGAAATTTATAGCTATTGCAGTTAGCTGACACTACCATTATGCAAAATACCAGGAACAGATTGGCTTTTATAAAAGGGGGTTTATTTGATTACAAATTTACAGTCTGAAGGCCATTAAAATGTCCAAATTAAGGCATCAACACTAGTATACCTTCACTGAAGGAAAGCCAATGGCCTCTGGAAAACCTTAGCTTCAGAAGGCATGTGGCTGGTGTCTGTTGATCCCAGGTAGTGTTCCAGCTCCTCTTTCAGCTCCTGTGCATTCATCAAACTGTTGTTCTTGGGGCATTTTGTCCTCTCTTGGCTTCTCCAGAGAAAACTCTTGGCTAGCATTTCCAAAGTGTCAGCAAAAGTCTGCTTTCAGCAGCCATCTCCAAAATGTCACTCTCAGCTGCTCACCAAAATGTCACTCTCAGCTGCTCTGAGCTCCTTCTATCTGTGAACTCTTTTATAGGACTCCAGTGATTTAATTAACACCCACCCTGAATGGGTGGGGTAAAACCTCCATGGAAATTATCTCATAAAAGTTCTTGCCCACAGTTGATTAGGTCACATCTGCATGGAAACAATCAGTACGTTCCAACCGAAGCAACACTAATACATCTGCCCCCACAAGACTGCATTAAAGAACATGGCATTTTGGGGGACACAATACATCCAAACTGGCACAATAGTCTACATACTCACATTTAAAAAGATGGAAGATTTCAAATCAGAGACCTAACCTCAAAACTACAAGAACAAAAAAAAAAAAAGAAAAGAAAATTAAACTGAAAGTGAGCAGAAGGAAGGAAATAATAAATATTAGAGAGGAGATAAGTGAAATAGAAATTTAAAAAATACAGAGAAACAACAAATCCAAAAGGTGGTTCTATGAAAGTATAATAAAATTGAAAAAACTTTAGACTGTCAAAGAATAGAAAAATTGAAAAAACTTTAAATAGACTGTCTAACCAAAATCAGAAATGAAAAGGGGGACATACTACCAACCCCACTGAGATAAAAAGGACTATTAGAGGATACCATAATCAACTGTCCACTAAAAAATAAGACAACCTAGATGAAATGGACACAGTCCTAGAAACAAAAGAGACTACCTACATTGACTCAAGAAGAAACAGAAAATCTCAGCAAACCAATCACTAGTAAAGAGATTCAATCAGTAACCAAAACCTTCCCAACAAAGAAAAGCTTAGGACCAGAAGGGTACACATGGGAAACTTCACAAACATTCCAAGAAGAATTAGTACCAATCCTGTTCAAATATTCCCAGAAAACGGAATTAAAGGAAACATTCCCTAATTCATTCTATGGTCAACAAAGCCAGAAAAGGATACCACAAGAGAAGAAAATTAAATACTAGTATCTCTTATGAATATAGATGCAAAAATCATCAACAAAGTAATAACAGGCTGAATCCAACAGCACATTAAAATAATTATGCACCATGATCAAGTAAAATTCATTCCAGGTATGCAAGGATGTTTCAGTAGAAGAAAATCAATTATTTTAATACACCACATTAAAGAAAGGAAGGAAAAAAGTATATGATCATCTCAATTGATGGGGAAAACAGTTACAAAATTTAGCACCTCCTCTTTATAGGAACATTTTAAAAATCAGAAATAGAAGGCACCATCCTCAACATGATAAAAAAAAAGCATATGAAAAACTACAGTTAACATCACACTTAATAGTGACACTCTGAGAGACTTCCCCCCTAAAATGAGGAACAAGACAAGGATGCCCACTGTCACCACTGTTGTTAACATCACATTGGAAGTTCTAGACAGAGAAATTATGCAAGAAGAAGAAATAAAAGTCATCCAAAATGGAAAGAAAGAACTGAAACTCTCCTTATTTGAAAATGACACAAATTTATACATAGAGAATCCTGAAAAATTGACAACAAAGCTACTAGAACAAATAAATGACTTCAGCAAGGTAACAGAGTACAAGAGCAAGATACACAAATCAGTGGTATTTATGTACACTAGTAATAAACAATTCAGGGAGGAAATTTTAAAATTCCATCTACAATTCATTAAAAGTATGAATTATCTTGGAATAAATCTAACCAGGGATGTAAAGTACTTTAACACTAAAATCTACAAAATATGGCTAAAAGATATCAAAAGAGACCTAAATAAATGAAAGGTCATCATGTTCATAGATTGGAAGAATAAATATTGTTAAGATGTCAATTTTACCCAAAGCAATTTACAGATTCAATGCACTCCCAATCAAAATTCCAACAGGCTTCTTGGCAGAAATGGAAAATCCAATCATCAAATTTATACAAAAGGGTAACAGATGAATAGACAAAACTATCATGACAATGTAGACAAATGTTGGAGGATACATACTTCCCAATCTTAAAACTTATTACAAAGTCACAGTAATCAAAAGAGCATGGTTCTGGACAGAAGGTGGTGGCAAAGAGAGGAGCTGAAGTTAGTCTGTCCCCCTGAAACAACTAATAAACAACCAGGAACAACTAGTAAATAATCTGGAATAACTGCAGGGGAACAAACATGACTGTCCACTCATCATACACAACCCTGAATTGGGAGGAATGCCAGAGATCGAAACATAACATCTGTAAGTAAAAACTGCAGATCCAAGCAGGGAGTCCCCTCCCCCCATGGCCAGAACTAAAAAGCCTGAGAGCACCCCCTCCATGGTGAAATGCAAAGCCTCACTGTGCTAGAGAGCAGCACTCTCCCAGCAAGCGAATATGCCTCAGCTGAGCTCAAACTGGGATTTTAATTAACAAGTGTGGACTGCTCACTACTACAAGCTACGAATCCCCAACAAGCAGAAAGGCTTTTGGTGAGGACTGACCTTGGAGAGCCTCTGGGAGGGAGAGGGAGACCAGAGGACTGGATGCTGTCTCTGACTGTCAGGTTTCTGAAAAGGGGCAGAAGCAAAAATAGAGGAACTAATCAACGAAAATTTCCCAACTCCTATGAAAGACATAAAGTTACAGATCCAAGAAGTGCAGCATACCCCAAACAGAATAGATCTGAATAGGCCTACACCAAGACTTAATACAAATGTCAAAGATAAAGAGAGAATCCTGAAAGCAGCAAGAGAAAAGCAATCCATCGCATACAAGGAAGCTTGATAATATTATGTGTGGATTTCTCAATAGAAACCACGGAGGCAAGAAGGAAGTGGGGTGATACATTTAAGATACTAAAAAGAGAAAAACCACCAATCAAGAATCCTATATCCAGCAAAACTGTCATTCAAATAT
Organism: Choloepus didactylus; assembly: GCF_015220235.1. Taxonomy (NCBI): domain Eukaryota; kingdom Metazoa; phylum Chordata; class Mammalia; order Pilosa; family Megalonychidae; genus Choloepus; species Choloepus didactylus. Next base: position 20,428,940 of record NC_051333.1, read on the forward strand.
GAGGGAGAGCTTAAAATATTCCCTGACAAACAAACAATGACAGTTTGTGAACAAGATACCTGCTCTACAAGAAACACTAAAGGAAGCACAGCAGACAGAAAGGAAAAGACAGGAGTGACAGGTTTGGAAAACAATTTAGGGAAATAGTAGCACAGCAATGTAAGTACACTGAACAGATGACTGTGTGTATGGTTGAAAGAGGAAGGTTAGCACCATTTGGGACACCAGAATGAAAGAGGAAAGATAAAGACTGGGACTCCATAAATCAGGGAAACCTAGGGTGCTCAATGATTGTAATAAAAGATACAAATATGTTTTTATATGAGGTAGAACAAATGAATGTTAACATTACAAGATGTTAAAAATAGGGTGGGATGGGGGGGATACAATCAATGCAAACTAGAGACTATAATTAACAGAAACATTGTATCATGCTTCCTTTAATATAACAAAGGCAATATGCCAAAGCTAAATGCATGGGTGTAGGTGGGAATAAGGGAAGGATATGGGACTCCTGGCGTTGGTGATGGTGTCTGACTCTTTATTCTACTTTAGGTTAATGCTACCTTTCCTTTTGTTGTTTTGTAGCTGTCATGTTTTTTTTTTCTTTCCTTTTTCTTCTTCTTTTGTCTTTCTGCCTTCTTTGACTCTTCCTCCTTCTTTGTGGAAGAAATGAAGATGTCCTTATATAGACAGTGGTGATGGTGCTGAATACATAAATACTGACTATAGAGGGAACCAATGATTGTTTACTTAGGATGGAATGTATGGTGTGTGAACAAAACTGTCTTGAAAAAAATGGGTTGATGAAGAAAACTTGAGGGCACTATATTGAGTGAAATAAGACAGAGACATAAAGGGAAATATTGCGGAGTCTCACTGATAGGAACTAATTATAATATGTAAACTCACAGATATGAAATATAAGTTACTAGGATATAGAATGAAGCTAAAGAATGGAGAGCAGTTGCTTATTATGAGCAGAATGTTCAACTAGGGTGAACTTAAACATTTGGAAATGGGCAGAGATGATGGTAGCATGTTGTGAGAATAACTAACAGTGCTGAAAGTGTGTGAATGTGGTGGAAAGGGGAAGCTCAGAGTCACATAGGTCACCGGAAGGAAAGTTGGAGGTTAAAAGATGGAAATGTATAAAACAGTGAATCTTGTGGTGGACAATGTCTGTGATTAACTGTACAAATATTAGAAATCTCTCTCATGAACTAGAACAAATGTATGACACTATAACTAGAAGTTAATAATAGAGAGGCATATAGGAAAACATATATATACCTACTGCAAACTATATACTACAGTTAGTAGTATTTTAACATTCTTTCATCAACAGTAACAAATGTACTATTCCAAAACTATGAATCAATAACGGAGGGGAGGTGGTTAGGGGTATGGGAGGATTTGAGTTTTATTTTTTTTTTTTTGTCTCTCTTCTGGAGTAATGAAAATGTTCTAAAAATTGAAAAAAAAATAATTGTGGTGATGGATGCATAGCTGTATAATGGTACCATGGGCAATTAATTGTACACTTTGGATCTTTGGATAACTGTATGGTATGTGAATGATCTCAATACAAAAAAAGATCATGGTTCTGAACAAAGACAGACAAATAGACCAATGGAATTGAATTAAGAGTTCAGATACCAACCCTCACATATATAGACAACTGATATGCTACTCGATTGGGAAAGGATATCTCTTCAACAAATGGTGCTGGGAAAACTGGATCTTCAGATGCAAAAGAATGAAGGTGGACCCCTACTTCATACCATATACAAAAATCAACTCAAAATGGATCAAAGACCTAAATATAAGAGCAAAACCATAAATTTGTAGAGGAAAACATAGGAAAGCATCTTCAGGACCTTGTGTTAGGCAATGGTTTCTTAGGCTTTACACCCAAAGCAAAACAATAACAGAAAAAGTAGTTAAATGTGATCTCATCAAAATAAAAAACATTTGCACATCAAAGGAATTTATCGTGAAAATAGAATGACAACTGACACAATGGGGAAAATATCTGATAACTGTTTAATTTCCAGTATATATAAAGAAATCCTTCAACTCAACAAAACAAACAACCCAAATTAAAAATGGGCAAAAGATGTGAATAGACATTTCTCCAAAGAAGAAATGCAAATAACCAAAAAGCACACTCAAAGAGGCTCAATATCATAGCCATCCAGGAAATGCAAATCAAACCACAATGAAATACCACTCCACACCCTCTAGAATGGCTTCTATTTTTTTTAAATTCAAATTACAAGTGTTGGAGAGGATATGGAGAAATAGGACTACTAATTCACTGCCTGTGGGAATGTAAAATGGTACAGCCATGGTGGAGGACAGCTTGTCAGTTCATGAGAAGTGAGGTATAGAATTACCATACGACCCTGCAATCTCACTACTAGGTATATGCCCAAAAGAAATGAAAATAGGGACTCAAAGAGATATTTGGAAACTGATGTTCATAGCAGCATTATTTACAAGTGCCAAAAACTGGAAGCAACTCAAGTGTCCAATAAACAATGAATGGATCAACAAAATATGGCATATACACACAATGGAATAATATACAGTGATAAAAAGAAATGAATTTCTGATATATGCACAACCATGGATGTGATGCTTAGGTTCATGTGTCAACTTGGCCAGGTGATGGTGTCCAGGTGTCTGGTCAAGCAACCACTGGCCTTGTTACTGCAAGGACATTTGTGGCTGGTTTATTAAATTATCAGTCAATTTGCTACAGCTGTGACTGACTACATCAACAAGGGTGGTGTCTTCTGCAATGAGAGAATTCAATCATCTGATTTAATCCAATCAGTTGATTAAGCAAGAGCATTAGAAGACCTTCAATTCTTCAGCTAGCCAGCGAAGCGTTTCCCAAGGAGTTCATCGAACACCTTCATCGGAGTTGCCAGTTTGCAGCCTGCCCTACAGAATTTGGACTTGTGCTACCCACAGTTGTGAGACACTTTTATAAAATCTTATATTTATAAATATCTCTTGTTCTGTTTCCCTAGAGAACCTTACCTAATACAAATTGGTACCAGGAGTGGTTCTTCAGAAACAGAATCTTAAAATGGGCTTTTATAATTGGTTTTCTACTCTGATTAGATTCAAAGGCACTAATGACTCCATTTCCAATAATCAAGATAGTACTGACAGTCCATGACATGAGTTGCCAATGGAGATACACAAAATAGCAGTGTTTGATTTTCCTAGTCATACTCTTCTATGAAGTAAGGCTCTGGGTGACATTTTTTTTTTTTGACACCTTAACAGTTTTCCAGAGATTAGAGGTATAATAATGTTTGCTGGTTGCTCTTAGACATGCTGGATAAAGTTATAAGAGAAAGGGATAAGCTAAAGGCTTCAAACTTAAAACTTCAGCGCCATATGACAGATATAAATGTTTCTACATGTGCCTTGAAAGAAAATCTTATTTCCTTCGGCTGCAGACTTGAGAATTCTGAAAACCAGACCCAGAGTCTCACTGTGTGAATAGCAGATTTACAACGTGAATTAAAATCTCAACCTCGCAGTGTGTCTGCTGTTAAAGTAAAGTAAAATAGATGGGCAATGTTCTAGTTTGCTAATGCTGCCAGGATGCAAAACAGCAGAAACGGATTGGCTTTTATAGAGGGGGTTTATTTGGTTACAAAGTTACAGTTTTAAGGCCATAAAGTGTCCAAGGTAACACATCAGCAATCGGGTACCTTCACTCAAGGATGGCCAATGGTGTCCGGGAAACCTCTGTTAGCTGGGAAAGCATGTGGCTGGTGTCTGTTCTGGAGTTCTGGTTTCAAAATGGCTTTCTCCAGGACGTTCTTCTCTAGACTTCAGCTTCTCTCCAAAATGTCACTCTCAGTTGCTCCTGGGGCATTTGTCCTCTCTTAGCTTCTCTGGAGCAAAAGTCTGTTTTCAGAGGCCATCTCCAAATGTCTCTGTATACTGCAGTTCCTCTCTCAGCTCCTGCTCATTCTTCAAAGTGTCCCTCTTGGCTGTAGCAAGCTTGCTCCTTCTGTCTGAGCTTATATAGTGCTTTAGTAAAATAATCAAGGCCCATGCTGAATGGGCAGGGCCACACATCCATGGAAATCAAATCAGAGTTATCACCCACAATTGGGTGGGTTACATCTCCACGGAAACACTCACAGAATTACAATCTAATCAACACTAATATGTCCACCCACACAAGATTGCATCAAAGATAATGGCGTTTTGGGGGACAAAGTATATTCAAACTGGCACATTCCACCCCTGGACCCCAAAATGACATGACTTTCCATATACAAAATACATTCATCCCATCAAAATATCACAAAAACTTAAAATCATTTCAGTAACAATAGTTAAGTACAAGATCCCATCAAAATCAATTACAGGCATGGTTGGTCCTAAAGCATAATTCCCCACTGGCTCTGTACCTGTGAAACTTAGAACAAGTTATCTGCTTCCAGTATAAAAAGGAAGCATACACAGTCATAGGATAAACATTCCCACTGCCATAAGGAGAAACTGAAAGGAAACAGGGTTAACAGGACCAAAACAGTTCCTAAAACCCACAGGGCAAACTCCTTTAGATTTCAAAGTCTGAGAATCATTAACAGACTGACGTTGTATCCTTGGGGCTTGAGGGAGCGGGAGTCTAACCTTCCTAAGGGCCTTTGTGGCAGCCCTTTCCTCTCCAAACGCTGGGGTGAGTGCTCCAACATATCCACACAATGGGGAGACCACCTTCTCGGCCCCACCCTCCTCAAACATTGGGTCAGCTCTTGGATTTTCTACCACCTCTGAGGCTCACAGTCAACCCTTTCAGAACAGTGGGGTGGCGGCCAGGCTCTCCCCAGTCCCCTGGGAATGTGCTCCACACTCTTTGAGGCCTGAGGTGGCAACACCTTTCCTGAACACCGAGGTGGAAGGCCCACCCTTGACCTCCGGGGCAAACTCCCCATTTCCATGCATGAGGGCCACTCTGCTCTCCCAGCCTGAGACCTCTTGACTCCAGACCTCAACTTCCATGGGTCTGTCTTTGAAGAAATTTTTCCTTCAATTTGTTCCTTGTCTATCTCCACCAGTACAGACCAGCAGTGGCTCTGTCTGTAAAGAGCTCTCAAAAATTCTGTTGGCTTTGCATGAAGCACACAGGGCTCAAAGCCATCAGGCAATAGGACTTTCCACAAATCCTTTCTGCTTAACTTCTTCTCCAATTTTGGCTTGTACTGAAATGGCGGCTGGGTTCCATGTTTGGTTACATCCTCATGTTGTGCTGTAGCTTCTGGGGTTTTACCCCCTGGAAGCCCAGTTTTTCAGGCCATCAATTTCTGGTTTCATTGAAACTAAGAGTTCATTTCTCAGCTTATCTCTGTCCTCACACATTTTACTATAAGCTGCAAGTAAAAGCCAGCCTCCTTCTATATTTTGCTTGGAGATCTCATCAGCTAAATATTCCAGGTGTTGCTTTCAAATTCTGCCTTCCATCCAACACCAAGACTCAATTTGGCCAAATTCTCTGCCACTTTAAAACAAGGATCGCCTTCCTTCCAGTTTGCAACAACACATTCAACATTTCTGTTCAAGGCCTTATCAGAAGCATCTTTAGAGTCCATATTTCCACAGTCTCTTCAAAGCCGTTTAGGTCTTTATCAAGCTCCGAACAATTCTTCCAGAATCTTTCCCTTATCCATTTAAAAAGCCATTCTAACATGTTTGGTATTTGCAAACTCAGCAGCACCCTACTTCTCTGGTACTAAAATCTGTTCTGGTTTGCTATGCTGCCCTTCTGCAAAATACCAGAAATGGATTGGCTTTCACAAAGGGGGTTTATTTCATTACAGAGTTACAGTCTTAAGGCCATAAAGTGTCCAAGGTAACATCAACAATTGGGTACTTTAACTGGAGGATGGCCAATGGTGTCCAGAAAACCTCTGTTAGCTGGGAAAGCACGTGACTGGCTGCTCCGGAGTTCTGGTTTCAAAACAGCTTTCTCCAGGACGTTCTTCTCTAGACTTCAGCTTCTCTCCAAAATGTCACTCTCAGTTGCTCCTGGGGCATTTGTCCTCTCTTAGCTTCTCCGGAGCAAAAATCTGTTTTCAGAGGCCATCTCCAAATGTCTCTGTAAACTGCAGTTCCTCTCTCAGCTCCTGCTCATTCTTCAAAGTGTCCCTCTTGGCTGTAGCAAGCTTGCTCCTTCTGTCTGAGCTTATAATAGTGCTTTAGTAAAATAATCAAGGCCTATACTGAATGGGAAGGGCCACACCTCCATGGAAATCATCCAATCAGAGTTATCACCCACAACTGGATGGATTGTATCTCCATGGAAACACTCAAGCAATAATAATCTAATCAACACTAACATGTCCACCCACACAAGATTGCATCAAAGATAATGGCATTTTGGTGGACATAATAAATCGAAACTAGCACAGGAAGTCTACTAAATTCTTGTTTGCTTTATATAAGGAGAAGAATTCTAGGTCAAGTGAACAAAAGTCTACCTTGAATTACAAAACAGAGTGTCCCAGCCCCTTAATCAATTCCCAGACTTGAGACAGTTTACAGATCCAGAGCCCCTTGAATGAGGGGAAGGCTGGGTACCCAAGGGGAAGGACCCTGTTATACTGCCAAACATTTATACTGTTAAACTTCCTCCTAGCCTTCCCCAGGGGGACCTATAGCCTTTTACCAGGGTAACTGTGCACTGGGGAAAAGGAAATGATCAGATATTTGGGGGATTATTAGACACTGGTTCAGAAGTGACATTAATTCCAGGAGATACAAAACATCACTCTGGTCCATCAGTCAGAGTTGGGGATTATGGAGGTCAGGTGATCGATGGAGTTTTAGCTCAGGTCTGTCTCACAGTGGGTCCAGTGGGTCCTCAGACCCATTCTGTGGTTATTTCCCCAGTTCTGGAATGCATAATGGGAATAGACATACTCAGCAACTGGCAGAATCCTCACATTGGTTCACTGACTCGTGGATTTAGGGCTATTACAGTGGGAAAGGCCAAGTGGAAGCCATTAGAACTGCAACTGCCTAGTAAAATAGTAAACCAGAAGCAATACCGGATTCCTGGAGGGGTTGCAGAGATTAATGCCACTGTGAAGGACTTGAAGGATGCAGAGGTGGTGATTCCCACCACATCCCCATTCAACTCTCCTATTTGGCCTGTGAAGAAAACACACAGGTCTAGGAGGATGACACTGGATTATCATAAGCTTAACCAGGTGGTGACTCCAATTGCAGCTGCTGTTCCAGATGTGGTATCATTGTTTGAGCAAATCAACACATTCCCTGGTACCTGGTACACAGCTATTGACCTAGCAAATGTTTTTTTCTCAATAGTTGCTGGTAAGGACCACCAGAAAGTTTGCATTCAGCTGGCAAGGCCAGCAGTTTACATTCACTGTGCTACCTCAGGGGTATATCAACTCTCCAGCACTATGTCATAATATTGTCTGCAGGAATCTTGATCATTTCTCCCTCCCACAAGACATCACACTGGTCCATTATATTGATGATATCATGTTGATTGTACCTAGTGAGCAAGAAGTAACAACTACTCTAGATTTGTTGGTAAGGTATTTGCGTGGCAGAGGATGGGAGAAAAATCCAACAAAAATACAGGGGCCTTCCACCTCAGTAAAATTTCTAGGTGTCCAGTGCTGTGGGGCCTGTCGAGATATCCCTTCTAAGGTGAAGGATAAGCTGCTGCATCTGGCTCCTCCTATGACCAAAAAAAAAAAAAAAGGACAACACTTAGTTGGCCACTTTGGATTTTGAAGACAACATATTCCTCATTTTACAACATATTCCTCATTTAGGTGTGCTACTCTGGCCCATTTACCAAGTAACCAGAAAAGCTTCTAGTTTTGAGTGGGGACCAGAAAAAGATGAGGTGCTGCAACAGATCCTCCAAGCTGTTGTACAAGCTGCTCTGCCACTTGGACCATATGATCCAGCTGATCCAAAGGTGCTGGAAGTGTCAGCAAATAGAGATGCTGTTTGGAGCCTGTGGAAGGCTCCTAAAGGAGAATCACAATGCAGACCCTTAGGATTTTGAGTGAAGCTTTACCATCCTCTGGAGACAATTACTCTCTATTTGAGAAACAGCTGTTGGCCTGCTAGTGGGCCTTAGTAGGGACAAAACACTTAACCATGGGTCACCAAAGTACCATGAGACGTGAGTAACCTACCACGAGCTGGGTGTTGTCTGACCCGCCAAGCCATAAAGTTCGGTGTGCCTAGCAGCACTCCATCATAAAATGGAAATGGCATATACAAGATAGAGTTTGAGTGGGTCCTGAAGGCACAAGTAAGTTACATGAGGAAGTGGCCCAAATGCCCATGGACCCCAGGCCTTCCACCTTACCTTCTCTTTCCCAGCCCACAGCTATGGCATCTTGGGGAGTTCCTTACAATCAGCTGACTGAGGAAGAGAAAACTCAGGCCTGGCTTACAGATGGTTCTGCATGATATGCAAGCACCACCCAAAAGTGGATAGCTACAGGTGAAATCACTGCCCTCCCCCCTACGTGGGATCAGACACCCAGGGAAGTGAATCTCCCTGGCAACGTGGAATATGACTCCCGGGGAGGAATGTAGACCCGGCATCGTGGGATGGAGAACATCTTCTTGACCAAAAGGGGGATGTGAAAGGAAATGAAATAAGCTTCAGTGGCAGAGAGATTCCAAAACGAGCCGAGAGATCACTCTGGTGGGCACTCTTATGCACACTTTAGACAACCTTTTTTAGGTTCTAAAGAATTGGGGTAGCTGGTGGTGGAAACCTGAAACTATTAAACTACAACCCAGAACCCATGAATCTCGAAGACAGTTGTATAAAAATGTAGCTTATGAGGGGTGACAGTGGGATTGGGAATGCCATAAGGACCAAACTCCACTTTGTCTAGTTTATGGATCGATGTGTAGAAAAGTAGGGGAAGCAAACAAACAGACAAAGGTACCTAGTGTTCTTTTTTACTTCAATTGCTCTTTTTCACTCTAATTATTAATCTTGTTATTTTTGTGTGTGTGCTAATGAAGGTGTCAGGGATTGATTTAGGTGATGAATGTACAACTATGTAATGGTACTGTAAACAATCGAAAGTACAATTTGTTTTGTATGACTGCGTGGTATGTGAATATATCTCAATAAAATGATGATTAAAAAAAAAAAAAAAAAAAAGCCAAAAAAAAAAAAAAAAAAAAAAAAAAAGTGGATAGCTACAGCACTGCAGCCACTTTCTGGGATGTCCCTGAAGACAGTGGTAAGGGGAAATTCTCCCAGTGGGCAGAACTTCAAGCAGTGCATGTGGCTGTTCACTTTGCTTGGAAGGAGAACTGGCCAGAGGTGCATCTGTATACTGATTCCTGGGCTGTTGCTAATGGTTTGGCTGGATGGTCAGGGACTTGGAAGGAACATGATTGGAAGATTGGTGACAAAGAAGTCTGGGGAAGAGGTATATGAACAGACCTTTCTGAGTAGGCAAAAAACATGAAGATATTTGTGTCCCATGTGAATGCTCATCAGAGGGTGACTTCAGCAGAGGAAGACTTTAATCACCAAGTGGATAAAATGACCCATTTGGTGGATACTAATCAGGCTCTTTCCCCAGCTGCTCTTGCCATTGCCTAATGGGCTCATGACAAAGTGGTCATGGTGGTAGCGATGGAGGTATACATGGGTTCAGCAACATGGACTTCACTCACCAAGGCTGACCTGGCCACAGCCACTGCTGGGTGCCCAATGTGCCAGCAACAGAGACCCACAGTCAGTTCCTGATATGGCACCATTCCCTGAGGTGATCAGCCTGCTACCTGGTGGCAGCTTGATTACATTGGACCACTTCCATCATGGAAGGGGCAGCAATTTGTTCTCACTGGAATAGACACATGCTCTGGATATGGGTTTGCCTTCCCTGCATACAATGCTTCTGCCAAAACTACCATACTTGGACTTACAGAATACCTTATCCACCATTATGATATTCAACACAGCACTGCTTCTGACCAAGGAACCCACTTCACAGCAAATGAAGTGAGGGAATGGGCACATGCTCATGGAATTCTCTGTTCTTACCATGTTCCCCATCATCCAGAGGCAGCTGGGTTGATAGAACAGTGAAATGGCCTGTTGAAGACTCAAGTACAGCACCAAGTAGGTGGTAATACCTTGCAGGGCTGGGGCAGTGTTCTCCAGGAGGTTGTGTATGCTCCAAATCAATGTCCACTCTATGGTGCTGTTTCTCCCATAGCCAGGATTCACAGATCCAGGAATCAAAGGGGTGGAAACAGGAGTGGCACCACTCACTATCACTCTTAGTGATCCACTAGGAAAATTTTTTGCTTCCTGTCCCTGCAAGCTTAAGCTCTGCTGGTCTACAAGTCTTTGTTCCAAAAGGAGGCATGCTTTCACCAGGAAACACAATAATTCCATTGAAGTGGAAGTTAAGACTGCCACCTGGCCACTTTGGGTTTCTTATGCCTCTGAATCAACAAGCAAGGAAGGGGATTACTGTACTGGCTGGGGTGATTGATTCTGACTATCAAGGGGAAATAGCACTGCAACTACACAATGGAGGTAAAGAAGAGTTTTCCTGGAATACAGGATATCCCCTAGGGCTTCACTTAGTACCATCATGCCCTGTGATTAAAGTCAATGGAAAACTGCAACAACCCAATCCAGGAAGGACTACCAATGGGCAAGAAACTTCAGGAATGAAGGTTTGGGTCACCCCACCAGGAAAAGAACCACGGCCAGCTGAAGTGCTTGCTAAGGGTAAAGGGAACATGGAATGAGTAGTGGAGGAAGGTTGTGATAAATATGAACTACAGCTACATGACCAGTTATAGAAATGAGGACTATGATGGCATGAATATTTCCTCCTTGTTTTGTCTGTAAAGCGAGTATCTTTGCTTCCTTCTTTGTCTTATCCCCTTATCATTTGACATAAGCTGTATTGTTCACTTTGCAGTATTTAAGTTAAAGGAAAATAATTGTAAGAGAGTTAATGTCACCAAGGACTCGCACCCTATTCTGGAGAGATTTAGTGTGTTCCCGGTTGTACACAGGACACCGGAATATTGTTAGGTGAAATATATGTCTGTTATTGTTCTCTGCTTAGAGATAAAATATGGCTTAAAGTGATGTGTATAACTGCCAAGTTGACAAGGGGTGGACTGTGATGGTTAGGTTCATGTGTCAGCTTGGCCAGGTGATGGTACCCAGGCGTCTGGTCAAGCAAGCACTGGCCTAACCGTTACTGCAGGGGCATTTGTGGCTGGTTAATAAATCAGAAGGTTGGTTTATTAAACCATCAGTCAATTGGCTGCAGCTGTGACTGATTACATCAATGAAGGGCATGTCTTCCATGAGAGAATTCAATCATCTGGATTTAATATAATCACTTGAAGACTTTTAAGCGAGACAGATAGAGTAGAGAATCTTCACTTCTTCTTCAGCTGACCAGCGAAGCTTTTCCTGAGGAGTTCATCGAAGTTGCCAGTTCACTGCCTGAGAAGTTCATTGAACATCTTCATTGGAGTTGCCAGTTTGCTGCCTGCCTTATGGAATTTGGACTTGTGCATACCCACAGTTGCATGAGAAACTTTTATAAATCCTGTATTTATACATATTTCTTGTTGATTATGTTTCCCTAGAGAACCCTAACTAATACACTGAGCAACTGGAAGTATTTGATAAAGAACAGCATGTGGAAGGAAAGAAATAACAAAGAGTAGAGCAGAAATAAATGAAATTAGAATAAAAGAACCATAAGAGAATCAATAAAGATAAGTTGGTTCTTTGGTTCTACATGCTCTGATATATATACCTGATAAAAGAGCAGGTTCTACCTGCTCTTATATCCCCTCCAGTTGGAATTTTTAGTTTATTCATTTGTCTCTCATACAGCACTGTGAATTTCTCTGGAGCGAGAAATATCTTTCAGCTCTGTATCACGAGGACCTAGCATAGGTAATGTCATCACTGAATAAGTGGGCAATAAAATAATGTGAGAAGCTGAGGAAAATGCACATTATTTTTTCTTTCCCACATCTTAAGGTTTTCAGGGGTTTGTAAAGTGCCTTAGAAAAGATTGCATTTTCAACAATAAGCCTAAGTTTGTCACAACACAACTGTAAGATCAGTCAAGTCTGGGTGAAATCACAACTCTGGCAATTTGACATTTAATGCTTCAGACTAGGGACCAATAGGTTATTTTTCCAAAAAGGCCCTATCCAGTTATTTACCTGAAAAGAGGATTATTTCTAATTTTTTAAGGAGCATAACAACTTATACCTTGTATCCTAATCTTATGATTTCTTAATAATTGTAGCTTACAGAGCAGACCTGAGCTCTTTCTTCCTTTGTTGTTCCAGACCCAAGAGCCTGGATGTCAAGCTCATCATTTCTGGATGAAGCAAGAATGTGTGGGATGACTGGCCTAAGTCTAAATTAAGGAAAAATGTGTAAAAAGATCTTTTAAAACACTAAAGTTACAAAGTGTGGTTTCCTACCACACATCAGGGATGTTCTAGCCTACAGTAAGGTCAGAGCAGAGAGACAGAAACACGGAAAGAAAACTTTGAGTCAGCCTGCCTCTCCTTCATCTCGATCTCACTTCCACCTGAGTTGCCATTCCTTACCCTTGAAATACAGAGACTTCAGAAGTCAGCCTGTGCAGCCATAAAAGGTGACTACTTCTGCATGCTACTTCTTACTATAAAAAGAAGTAAAACAAAATAGACATACTATGGCCAAGATAATTAAAATGAAGTCAGGAGGTCATACTGGAGATTACTCTTAGGCAAGTATCAGCCAGATATCACAAAGAGCCAAAAGATGCAAATCCTCAAGCAACAGTGTTCCTCAAAACCCCAAGGTCATCTGGACACCACGAAACAAACCACAAGATAAAGAACTCAGTAACTACCTAAGCTGAAGGACAACTGAAGTACCCCAAATATCCACCCACCACAAAACAATATAATATTTTGCTTTAAAAACCCTTGCATGCAAATGCCAAGGCAGGGCACTATTTAGGCTGCTACCTGAATCTGTGCTCACCAAATTGCATTTCTAAGACCCCAACTAATGCCTTTTTGCCTTGCAGAGTTAAGCCTGACTCAATATATTACCACCCATTGAACTGATTCTTCCTCCACAGATCACTCAAAGAAAGACACATAAGCAAAGGATGAATTAAAAACAATAAGGCCATATAACCTGGTGTAGAAAGTAAACAGTTCATTGAAACCAACGGGTAAGGGGAAACGAGGTGTCCTACCACTCCCATAATGAGAGGAAATCTGGCTCAGTGCCAAGGTCTACCAGGCTATAGTTGAAGCCAGGGACTCTCTTCTCTACACAGTGGAACTTCTCAAGTCCAGCCTCATCCAAACCCATGCTCTCTGACACCTATAAAAGTACCCTGAGGTAGTGAGCCTGCAGCTCACTTTAGGAAGACAGAGGACAGGCTGTTTGACCTTACTAGAAGAGGCTCAAACTCTTTCCAGCAGAGCAAGGGCCATTTATGGCAGGCAGTGTTTGCCATCATTTTCAAGGAAGCTTTTGATTCTTAATTTCTAGGATCCTGGTTCATCACCAGAAGAAAATTAATGTCTTGGTGATCCAGCATTTGTGTCACCAGCAAAATCCTGGTCAGTGAATAAGGATTCTCCAAAGGCAAGGCTGTTCTTTGGTGTGCCCTTGCCAGAGGCACATTTGCTCTGACAAAAGGTAGGAGCAAAAGTGCCCTAAGCACTGGAATTTCCTGAATTGTGCTCACTCCACTAAAGTCAAAGCAGGTACCCTAGTTTGATAGGCCCCAAGCATACTAACCGAAGGTAAGAATACAAGCATCTTCCCAAAAATGTAGTGTTGTCCCCACTGTCTGCAATAGATATACTCTGGCTGTGGGTGCCCCACTGCTCTGCAGGATGGTGGGAACACAAGGGTCCCCAACTGCAGGTCTTGTTGTGCCTCTTCCATTGCAACCCCTGTGCTCTGGATGGTGGGGCCAGAATATCTGACTCTTCATGAACAATATCTCCAGTCACAGGTGTGGTACCAGCCCCGCTGACAGCAAAAGATGTACTCTGGCCAGGTGGATCCCTGGTGTCTCACAGAAACCAGGAAAAGAAGTAACTCCTGGGTATAGATTTCACAACCAGTAAGTTGTCAGGAAGGCCAGAGCACATGCCCTCTGACCTCCAGCTCAGGCTCTCTGGTGGCTCCTCCCTGTCCTGGTTTCATCACAATCTCTATCCATGACCTGCTCAGTGGCCTCCCTGGAGCTAGTCTCCTGAGCTTGTTCTGAGAGCCCTGATTTCTCTCCTGCACCCTGGCCTGAAGTTCTAGTTACCTGGTTACTGCCACCTGAGTTCTTTGACAGCACCTCAAACCCAAACTGAATCTATTGGGTCTGACAGGTCCCTTAGTCTTCTTCCATGGTGCAACTGCAGAAGGGTCCTCTGACACCACTGCCTCTGTGGAAAGAGTAGGCCAGGAGTGGTGGCAGGGGGGTCTTAGGCCCTGTGGATTTGACCTCACTCAGCTCCTGGGGAGGCCACTGAGGGTGGAAGGTCACCAAGAGGCCAGTTCCCTTGCAGCACGGAGGAAACCTGAAGCAGAAGTTGTCAGAGGTGGAGCCATGGCTGAGCCAATGTGGACACTGACCAAGAAACTAAAATGCTATTTGCTTCTTCATGTGTCCTTTCTTCTCCTAGTAACTCTGGCCTTGGCCTTCTTTGGCTATCATTTCCTGAATCTGAAAAGCCAGAAGCTAGAAACCGTGCTATTTGAGCCAAGCATGGTTGTTAGAGAACTGGACAACCAGCAAGTTGTAAATTTATCAAGGGGAAAACTGGACAACCAGCAAGTTGTAAAATTATCAAGGTTGCTGAATTTCCAGCCAAACCTGCTATTACCTTGTAGGCACGATGTCCTTGTTCTCACCCCTTGGCTGGCTCCCATAATTTGGGAAGGGACCTTTGACATTGACATCCTGAATGAACAGTTCCTGCTCCAGAATACCACCATTGGATTAACTGTGTTTGCCATTAAAAAATACATCATTTTCCTAAGACTGTTCCTGGAGTCTGCAGAGAAGAACTTCATGGTGGGACACAGGGTGAACTACTACATCTTCACTGACCAGCCAGACTTGGTTCCACGCCTCACCCTCCAAAAACACAGGCAGATGGTGGTCCTCCAGGTCCGGAATTACTCCCGCTGGCAGGATGTTTCCATGCACCGCATGGAGATGATCAGCAATTTCTCCACACAGCGCTTCCTTCATGAGGTGGATTACCTGGTGTGTGTCGATGTAGACATGAAGTTTAATGACCATGTGGGTGTGGAGATCCTCTCCTCCTTGTTTGGCACCCTCCATCCTGGCTTCTTCGGGTTCAGTCGGAATTCCTTCTCCTATGAACACAGGCCGCATTCACAAGCCTATATTCCCAAAAATAGGGGGGACTTTTATTATACAGGGGCCTTTTTTGGCGGGTCAGTACGGGAGGTTTACAGGCTCACCAAGGCCTGTCACCAGGCAATGACGGTTGACGAAGCCAATGGCATTGAGGCTGTGTGGCATGACGAGAGCCACTTGAACAAGTACCTGCTTTACCACAAACCCACCAAGGTCCTCTCCCCAGAGTACTACTGGAGTTTTCATATGCTGCCTTATATGTCTGAAGAGCAGCTGTTCATCTGGCGTACCATCCTGAAGAAAACAAGATTTATTACAATCCTGAAGAATCACCAGAAACTCAGGAACTGATAGGAGAGGCTTCAGAGAAGGGTGATGGCCAGGCTGCCCTAGTCTTCTTCTTGGCATGCTCTTCTACATTAAACCCAGGTCAGCAGAAAGGATGTAAGTCCAATTCCATTTCCTGTCTTCCTGAGAAGAATTTCTGCTCTTAGTGCCACCCCTACCCCCCATTAGGGAGGGCTGATTTATTGGCTCAAGCACAAGTTCCTTGAGTTGCCACCTCCTTTATTGTCTGTGTGCTCATAATACCCCACAGGATGGATGAGGCAGAGGCTCCAGCCTATCCTGACAAAGAAGGGATCAGCAATTAAATCTTTTGTGGAACAAGGAAAGAGGCTCTAGGACACACAGTCTCCTGCCTCCCGTAACACACAGTCCCACAAGGGCCTGCCTCGTACATCTGCCGAGCAAATGCACTCACATATTTGTCTTTAAGCCAAATTACTTCCCCTTTTCAGATCCTATGTAAGTTGAAAGGGCTCTTTAGCGTGCAGACAGGAAAAGAATATGATGCCAACCCAAGACCCTCTTTTCTGGCACTTGGGTTCTTGTCCAACCCAGAGCATTGCTAGCTGCCCACTGAGAGCAAAGCATGACCTCCTCCCCCTTCACCGATGGCTTCCAGCCCATTTTCAGTTTATTCATGACTTGTCAGTTCTCTATTAACTGAAAAAAAGAATATTTCTAGATGGTAGTCAGGAATTCCTAATTGTCATGAAAACCCATCTTTTACTTAAAAATTATTTCTCTGACCTTCAGCAAGTCCCTTGGGGAGCCTGAAATCCTGCATTTTCTAGACCATGCTTTTTTCCCCCTCACATACCCAAAAGAGACAGGAAAGTCACACATTAGCAACCTTTATTTTCTCTTCTGTGATTTGTCAAGTTTCTTAATTTCAAGTGTCCTTTCTAGTTGTAAAATGCTTTGATTCTACCTTGTGCTTTTTCTGTGTCAATGATGAACAACAAGCTCTGCACAAAAACAATTCAGGAAAAATGTTTCGTCCCTAATGCAAAATGAAAATATCCTGGTGGGACTCAAAGAGGTCTGATCACCAGCCGTGGCAGCAGAACAGGCCCTGGGATCCAGGTTTTCTCCTTCCAGCCCATGCTCTGTCCTGCAGCCTTCAGGGCTTCGGGGTTCAAGGGTGCCTCAGAGCCAGCCTCTCAAGCATTTCAGTCCCCTGGGTCCCCATAGACCCAACGGTTTCTCATAACCCTTGACTCAGATGTAAAGGAACATGGATGCTGTCTGCATCAATTCTAGTTTCTCATGTTGGTTTTTACATAGGGGCCTTTTGTGAAGAGTGGTTTTGTAAAGTGCAGTGTACTCACCTCATGTGTGCTGACTGATGTGTCTAAGCTTGTGGCTATGGCTGGGATACTGGCCTTCACTCTGTTTCCCATGAGCCTGTTTTGATATTTGAAGACAGTGGTTGTTCACTTTCTGCATACATTTGACATTGTTCTCTGATGCCAGAGTTATGTTAAAATCTCAGGAACAGGAGAGTAGGGAATGGGCAAAGGAGTTTTTATTGTTCTTCATGAATCCAATCTTTTTGGGAAAGAGGCTGTTGCCTTGGTTTCGCTCTTCCTGTATCAGGAATGTTGGATCTGCTGCCTGAGACACCCCTCCTCAGGCAGGGATCCCAGCCAACCACACACACACACACAGAGGCAGCTGAGGATTTGCATGTCTGAAGTTCCCTTTTTCTCTCCCCTCACCTCAGAGAAGGAAGTCCTAAAAGAGTTCAACGTGGGCTAGTGACCTGAACTCCAGTGTCTGTCTGCTCAGATGGAGGAGAGCCTTGAACCACCCGGGGAGGGTGAAAGATGAAGAATGGAAAAGTAGGCCTTGCCTCTAGTGTGTGTTGTAGAGAGTTAGGGATACCTCAGCTAAGGCTGATGAGCAGAAAGAACTGGCAAAGTCAAGCCTAGCCCAGGAGCTGAATCCTAGGGTCTTCTGGTTGCTACTGTGATGCCAACTTCAGTTTGTCAAACACCTGCTATGTGCTCAGGCACCCAGTTATGGGCACAGCATAAGTAGGAGAAAAATATACAATCCCTGTGCAGGGGGGCTTCCTGGGAGGCAGCAGTGGCCCCTTCCCCTTGGAATCACTTTTTGTACCAAGGGAGTCACTCCCTCTTTAGGGTCTCCTATCAATCTGGCCAGACCTTCTCAGGCCTTCTCAGTCTCCTTTGCTTTGTCATCCTTATTGGCTTCACCTAAACTCTGAAGGGCCCTGGGACTCCATCCTACAGCCTTCAGCCTCGACTCATGGTCTACTTGATCTCAACTAGTCTCCTGGCTTTGAAGACCAAATCTTCAAAGAGGAGAAAAGGTAGAAAAGAGCACAAAACAAAAGAGCCTTGGGACCTGATCCAGAGACTCCTTACATGTAAGATGTTCAAGAGGCCCAGTCAGGCCCAGATCCCTGTACTTTTTCTCCAAGACTTAAACTTAAACATAAGTTTTCTGGATGACCTTTTGGCATGCCTGAAGTGGTATGCTCCTGTCCTTGCTTCTCCCATGATTTTCAACTCCATCTTTTGGGTGAATACTGTATTAGGAACCAGAATGGGTGAGGAAGGATGTGGCTAGCATGAAGAAGTAATAGTTGGGACTTCAAAAACATAAAAATTATAGTGTTCTACAGCTGTACGATGATACTGTGAATAGTTGTGCACTGTGGATGACTGTAGGGTGTGTGAATGTATCTTGGTAAAACTGTATTAAAAATAAATGAACAGTGTGGGGGGAGAGGGGAATGGGATGTTTTGAATGTTCTTTTTAATTTTAATTTTATTTTTTGGAGTAATGAAAATGTTCAAAGATTGTTGGTGGTGATGAATGCACAATTATATGATGATACTGTGAACAACTGATCATACACTTTGGATGATTGTATGTTATGTGAATATATCAATAAAATGGCATTAAAAAATATCTAAAAAAAAAAAAAGAATAAAGTCCAAACTGTTCAAAAAAAAAAAAATTATAGTGTTCTAAAACAGAGCTGACAGACACTTCACAGGAAGAAGAGGCTTCACAGAAACCCATACTCAGCTCCTTTGCACATCCCTCAGTCCAAGACCCCATGACACCCTCCAACACTGTTCTGGTTTGCTAACGCTGCCTTTTCACAAAATAGCAGAAATGGATTGGCTTTTATAAAGGGGGTATATTTGGTTACAAAGTTACAGTCAGTCTTAAGGCCATGAAGTGTCCAAGGTAAGTCATCAACAATTGGGTACCTTCACTGGAGGATGGCCAGTGGTGTCCTGAAAACCTGTTAGATGGGAAGGCACATGGCTGGCGTCTGCTCCAGAGCTCTGGTTTCAAAATCGCTTTCTCCCAGGACATTCCTCTCTAGGCTGCAATTCCTCAAAAACGTCACTCTTAGTTGCTCTTGGGGCATTTTTCATCTCTTAGATTCTCCGGAGCAAAAGTCTGCTTTCAACGGCCATCTTCAAACTGTCTCTCATCTGCAGCTCCTGTCTCAGCTCCTGTACGTTCTTCAAAGTGTCCCTCTTGGCTGTAGCAAGCTTGCTCCTTCTGTCTGAGCTTATATAGTGCTCTAGTAAACTAATCAAGGCCCATGCTGAATGGAGGGGCCACACCTCCATGGAAGTCATCCAAAGTTATCATCTACAGTTGGGTGGGTTGCATCTCCATGGAAATAAAGAATTACAATCTAATCAACACTAATACGTCTGCCCACCAAGATTGCATCAAAGATAATGGCATTTTGGGGGACACACTACATTCAAACTGGCACAAACACCTTATCACCCCCTTCCCTACCTACTCAGGTGGGTGTTCAGACTTCCTCCTGGCCCTGGCATGGGTGATTAGGGAGCCATCCTTATCCTTGCCTGTGTGACATCAGGCCCCTTGTCACACTGTGGTCCAGAGGTTCTCACTGGGGATGGAGCTGAATGACAGGGAACTTTTCATCCTGTGGATGAGGATGGGATGATGCTGGGGGACTGGGAAGTGCTGCCATGGGCCCAGGACCTATGTGTGATCCACCTCCAGCCCTCCTCATCTTACTCTCCCCCAGACACAATCATCTTTGGCAGGGAATGCATCCTCCACTCACTGAGCATGCCAAAGCTGGGTGAAGGGTGTCCTTTCCCAGCTGAAGCCTTCGGAGAGATGAGTTTTGCCACTGACATCCTTTCTCCTGACCTGAGCTCCACCTTCCTGTTCTGTTCTTCCCACCTGAAGCTGAAATCAGATACCTAACTCCACTTGACTGCCCCTCCTTTATATACTGGAAGAAGATGACTTGTTCTAAGATTTACAGGTCCAAAAATGGAGTAGAATTTTGCCTTAGGACAAATCATACCTGTAACTGATTTTTATAAGACTTTGTACTTAATAGCGTTACTGAAACAATTTAAGGCTTTTGTGATATTGTGATGGAATTACTGCATTTTGCATACAGAAACAACATGTCTTTTGGGGGTCCAGAGAGTGGAGTGTGCTGGTTGGGATCTGTTATGTACCCCAGAAAAGACTATGTTCTTTTAATCCATTCTTGTGAGGGCAGACCTATTGTTGGGTGGGCCTTTTGAATAGGTTGTTTCCATGGAGATGTGACCCAGCCCAATTGGAGTGCTTTAAGAGAGCTCATGGAGAGAAAGAGAGGGTTTAGAAAGAAAATGCCCCAGGGGAAGCAAGAAGGACCCACAGAAACTGAGAGAGACAATTTGAAATCAGGGCCCAGGAGAGAAGGATCAGCAGATGTTGCCATGTGCCTTCCCATTTGTTGATGTGTTACCTTGGACACTTTATGGCTGCAAGACTGTAACTGTGTAAATGAATAAACACCCTGTGCCAGTTTGAATGTATTGTGTCCCCCAAACACCATTATCTTTGATGTATTCTTGTGTGGGCAGACAGTATCAGTTTTGATTAGGTTTCTTTGAGTGTTTCTTTGGAGATGCGCCCCACCCAACTGTAGGTGATAACTCTGATGAGATAATTTCCATGGAGGCCTGGCCCCACCCATTTAGGGTGGGCCTTGATCAGTGGAACTAAATAAATGAGCTGATGAGCAGGGGCAAGTCAGTGCAGTTGTGACTGATGCTTTGAAGAGGAGCTACAGCCAAAAGGGACACTTTGAAGAAAGCACAGAAGCTGCAGATGAGACAGACAGTTTGGAGACGCCCATTGAAAGCAGACTCCTGCTCCGGAGAAACTGAGAGAGGACAAATATCCCAAGTGCAACTAAAAGTGACATTTTTGAGGAACTGCAGCCTAGAGAGGAACGTCCTGGGAGAAAGCCATTTTGAAACCAGAACTTTGTAGCAGACGCCAGCCACGTGCCTTCCCCGCTAACAGAGGTTTTCCGGACACCATTTGCCATCCTCCAGTGAAGGTACCCGATTGCTGCTGTGTTACCTTGGACACTTTATGGCCTTAAGACTGTAACTGTGTAACCAAATAAACCCCCTTTTATAAAAGCCAATCCATCTCTGGTGTTTCGCATTCTGGCAGCATTAGCAAACTAGAACACACCCTTTATAAAAGCCAATCCATATCTGGTATTTTGCAAAATGGGCAGCATTAGCAAACAGGAACAACTGGCAAAACTGGGGTGCTGGGGACTGGCTCTGAAAAGGGGCTTTTGCTCTTTTTCCTTTTTCTTTCTCTCATTCCAAGTAGTTCATTAGAGAAAGTCTCAGATATTTTCAATTGTCAGTGCTAACCCAGGTGTATTAGTTGGGGTTCTCTAGGGAAACAGAATCAAAAAGAGATATCCACAAATATAAGATTTATAAAAGTGTCTCACACAACTGTGGGGATGCATGAGTCCAAATTCCATAGGGCAGGCAGCAAACTGGCAACACCAATGAAGATGTTCAATGAACTCCTCAGGCAGCGAACTGGCAACTTCAATGAATGTGTTTGATGATCTCCTCAGGAAATGAACTGCCAACATTGATGAACTCCTCAGGAAACACTCTGCTGGTCAAAGAAGAAGTGAGGGTCCTCTATCCATCTCACTTAAAAGCCTTCAACTGATTGTATTAAATCCAGCTGATTGAATTCTCTCATTGAGGAAGACATGCCCTTCATTGATGTAATCAGTCACAGCTGCAGCCAATTGACTGATGATTTAATAAACCAGCCTTCTGGTTTATTAACCAGTCACAAATGTCCTTGTAGTAATGGTTAGGCCAGTGCTTGCTTGACCAGATACCTGGACACCATCACCTGGCCAAGGTGATACATGAACCTAACCATCACACCAGGTAAGGGTGGGATTAACAGAGTCAGAGAGACAACAGAGGAATTCAAGTGTAGAAGATGACTCCCTAAAGGGTGTATCTTCCCTAAGAAAAGGGGAGCGGGGCCCAGCTCAAGTGGCAGCCCTCCCTCAGGGAATTCATACCCCAGGGCCTGGGGAAATAAAATTAGAGAAAACTTAAGGTTGGCTTTTGACACCCTTGGCCCCTGGCCAGGACAGGGTCCACTGGGAATTAAATGCACCACACCTCTTTACATCACTGGGAAGCACCACCTGCTGAGCAGGAAAGGAAAAGCACAGAGTCTAGAGGCCTCACAGGAAAGTCTGGCAACCTGCTGGGTTTCATCCTCCGGAAAACGTGGTACTGATTACACCTTCCTCCTGAGACCTGGGCCCACCTGGTCTGGAAAAATCTGATTAGGGTAATCAAGGAAACCAGGTGCCTAGACAACAAAAATTTCAAGTCACGTTATGAAAAATGAAGATATGGCCCAAAGGAAAAAACTTATATTTTACCTGAGATAAAGGCATTGAAACAACTCATTATTAATCAAACAAATCTCCTAAATCAATCCAAAAATCAAATCAACGAGGTGAGGGAAGATATGGCAAAAAAAGATGAAGGATATAAAGGCGGCACTGGGCAAAAGTAAGGAAGAACTCGAAAGTGTGAAAAAACAATTGGCAGAACTTATGGGAATGAAAGGCACAAAACAAGAGATGAAAAACACAATGAAGATACGCAACAGAAGAACTGAAGAGGCAGAAGAAAAGATTCATGAACTGGAGGAGAGGACATCAGAAATCCTACACACAAAAGAACAGATAGGGAAAAGAAGAGAAAACTATGAGCAGTGTCTTAGGGAAGTGAATGACAACATGAAGTCCATGAATGTACATGCCATAGGTGTCCCAGAAGGAGAAGAGAAGGGAAAAGGGGCAGAAAGAATAATGGAGGAAATAATCACTGAAAATTTCCTATCTCTTACGAAAGACATACACTTACAGATCCAAGCAGCACAGCATACCCCAAACAGAAAAGATCCAAATAGACCTATACCAAGACACTTAATAAGCAGATTATCAAATGTCAAGACAAAGAGAGAATTCTGAAAGCAGCAAGAGAAACATAACCCATCACAGAAGACTGTGTGGATTTCTCAGTAGAAACCATGGAGGCAAGAAGGCAGTGGTATGATATATTTAAGATACTGAAAGAGAAAAACTGCCATCCAAGAATTCTATGTCTGGCAAAACTGTCCTTCAAAAATGAAGGAAGAGTTCAAAATATTCTCTGACAAACAGACACTGAGAGAGTTTGTGCACAAGATACCTGCTTTACAGGAAATACTAAAGGGAGCACTACAGACAGATAGGAAAAGACAGGAGAGAGAGGTTTGGTGCACAATACTGGATGATGGTAGCACAATAATGTAAGTACACTGAAGAAAGATGACTGTGAGTACAGTTGAAAGAGGCAGGTTAGGGGCATGTAGGACACCAGAAGGAAAGATAGAAGATAAAGACTGGGAATGTATACCTTAATGAAACCTAGAGTGGTCAATGACTGTGATTAAATGCACAAATATGTTTTTAAATAAAGGAGAACAAATAATGTTAATTTTGCAAGGTGTTAAAAATGGGGTAGTGACCAGGGGCAAGATGGCAGAGTGGTGAGGTGTAGGTTTTAGTTACTCCTCCAGGGAAGTAGGCAGAAAGCCAGGAACTGCATGGACTGGACACCGGAGAGCAATTTGACTTTGAGCATACTTCATGCAACACTCACGAACATGTGGAACAGCTGAGATCAGCGAAATCTGTAAGTTCTAGCAGCCAGGGGACTCATGCCCCAGCTTGCCAGGCTCAGTCCCGTGGGAGGAGGGGCCGTAAGTGCTGGGAACGAGGAGGGAGAACTGCAGTTGCGGCCCTTATTGAAAACTCAGACTGCTGATCCAAACTCCAAACACAGATAGACTGAAACCAGACACCGGAGAATCCAGGAGCAGTCAGCCTGGTGGAGAGGAGATAGGGCTAGCAAAAACAGCAAAAAAAAAAAAAAAACCCAAAAATAAAAACAGAGACTTTTTGGAGTTCTGCAGAACATAGAACGGAGAAGGGCAGGGATCAAACAGAGTCAGGCTCATATGTAAATCCAGAGGGCGACTTCCCTTGTCTGAAGAGCCGGTTTCTCTGCTTTCCTGATTGTTTCTTAATGGTCCTAATCTCCTTGTCTCTTAGCATTTCAATAGCCCATTAGAGCTGCAAGGAGGGCCCTTCTTTTTTTTCTTTTATCTTTTTCTCTTTTTTCTAAAACAATTACTCTAAGAAACCCATTACAGAAAGCCTCAAAGACTTACAATTTGGGCCCAGACAAGAGCAGAGCTGAGAGAGCTCTGAGACACAAAGCAATAAGTCCAGTGGCTGAGAAAATTTGCTAAACACCACAACTTCCCAAGAAAAGGGGGGCATCCCCTTACAGCCATCTTCCCAGTGGGCTGGAAATGCTCCTGCCCGGTGCCAGCACCACAGCCCAGAGGTGCCCCAAACAACCCAGTGTGACAGGAAGTGTTTCCAACAACACACGCACACACCACAATATCAGGCATGGATAATAGCCTTTCCCACACCCTCAGCTAATTGTCCCGGAGCTGGGAAGGTGGAGCTGTGTGAAAAGGGGGAAATTAACATGCCCCATTCAGCCATCCTTTCAGCAGACTTGGAATGCCCCTACACAGCCCTGCAGCCCAAAACCTACCTTGGGGGACAGCGCCCACCTGTGACATAGCACAGTCATCCCTCAGCAGAGGACCTAGGAGTGCATGGCTTGGAAGAGGGACCCACTCTCAAGTCCCAGGAACCATACGCCAATACCAAGGACTTGTGGGTCAGCGGCAGAGACAAACTGTGACAAGACTGAACTGAAGGATTAGACTATTGCAACAGCTTTAAATCTCCAGGAACACCTGGGAGATTGGATTATTAAAGCTGCCCCCCTCCCTAGCCACTCAAAAACATGCTCCATATGCAGGCCGGGCAACACCAACTACACATGCAAGCTTGGTACACCAACTGGACCCCACAAGACTCACACCCCCACTCACCACAAAGACAAAGTGGGGGAGAACTGGCTTCAGGGGAATAGATGGCTCGCAGATGCCACCTGCTGGTTAGAGAAAGTGTACTCCACGAAGCTGTAGATCTGACAAACTAGAGATGAGGGCTTGAATCAGTCTACATATCCTAAAAGAACCCTATCAAGCTAAGCAAATGCCAAGAGGCCAAAAACAACAGAAAATTTTAATGCATACCAAAAAAAACAGATGATATGGATAACCCAAGCCCAAACACCCAAATCAAAAGATCAAAGGAGACACAGTACTTGGAGTAATTAATCAAAGAACTAAAGACAAACAATGAGAGCACAGCACAGGATATAAGGGACATGAAGAAGAGCATGGCACAGAATATAAAGGACATGAAGAAGACCCTACAAGACCATAAAGAAGAAATTGTAAGAGTAAATAAAAAAATAGACGATCTTATGGAAATAAAAGAAACTGTTGACCAAATTAAAAAGATTCTGGAAACCAATAGTACAAGACAAGAGGAAGCTAAACAGCAAATCAGTGACCTAGAGGATGACAGAACAGAAAATGAAAGAACAAAAGAAAGAATGGGGAAAAAATCGAAAAAATCAAAATGGACCTCAGGGATACGATAGATAATATAAAACATCCAAATATAAGAATTATTGGTGTTCCAGAAGGGGAAGAGAAGGGTAAAGGTCTAGGAAGAGTATTTAAAGAACTTGTTGGGGAAAACTTCCCAAATCTTCTAAACACCATAAATACACAAATCATAAATGCCCAGTGATCTCCAAATAGAATAAATCCAAATAAACCTACTCCGAGACATATTCTGATCAGACTGTCAAATACTGAAGAGAAGGAGCAAGTTCTGAAAGCAGCAAGAGAAAATCAATTCACCACATACAAAGGAAACAGCATAAGACTAAGTAGTGACTACTCAGCGGCCACCATGGAGGCAAGAAGGCAGTGGTGTGATATATTTAAAATTCTGAGAGAGAAAAATTTCCAGCCAAGAATTCTTTATCCAGCAAAACTCTCCTTCAAATTTGAGGGAGAGCTTAAATTTTTCACAGACAAACAAATGCTGAGAGAATTTGCTAACAAGAGACCTGCTCTACTTGAGATACTAAAGGGAGCCCTACCTACAGAGTAACAAAGAAAAGAGAGAGAGAGATGGAGAAAGGTTCAGTACTAAAGAGATTCAGTATGGGTACATTAAAGGACATTAAGAGAGGGAGAGAAAAATATATATCTGACAAACATAAACCAAAGGATAGGATGGCTGATTCAAGAAATGCCTTCACAGTAATAATGTTGAATGTAAATGGATTAAACTCCCCAATCAAAAGATACAGATTGGCAGAATGGATCAAAAAAAATGAACCACCAATACGTTGCATACAAGAGACTCATTTTAGACAAAGGGACACAAAGAAATAGAAAGTGAAAGGGTGGAAAAAAATATTTCATGCAAGCTACAGCCAAAAGAAAACAGTAGTAGCAATATTAATCTCAGATAAAATAGACTTTAAATGCAAGGATCTTATGAGAGACAAAGAAGGCCACTATATACTAATAAAAGGGGCAATTTAACAAGAATAACAATCATAAATGTTTATGCACCCAATCAAGGTGCCACAAAATACATGAGACAAACACTGGCAAAACTAAGGGAAGCAATTGATGTGTCCACAATAATTGTGGGAGAATTCAGCACATCACTCTGTCCTATAGATAGATCAACCAGACAAAAGACCAACAAGGAAATTGAAAACCTAAACAATCTCATAAACGAATTGGATTTAACAGACATATATAGAACATTATGTCCCAAATCACCAGGATACACATTCTTCTCTAATGATCACGGAACTTTCTCCAGAATAGATCATATGCTGGGACATAAAACAAACCTCAATAAATTTAAAACAAATGGAAATTATTCAAAGCACATACTCTGGCCACAGTGGGATACAATTAGAAGTCAACAACCATCAGAGACTTAGAAAATTCACAAATACCTGGAGGTTAAACAACACGATCCTAAACAATCAGTGGGTTAAAGAAGAAATAGCAAGAGAAATTGATAAATGTAGAAAGACAAATGAAAATGAGAACACAACATACCAGAAAATGGAGCTTAGCCAAGCTCTGTGCTGCTTGGCATCCTTACTGCTACCTGGGTGCTCTGCCAGCTCTTCGCACAGTCCCTGCTGCCACCCCAGTGCTTTGCCTTGGAGTCTGGGGTGGATGAGCCTGTGTATGGTGAGGAAGGGATGCAGGGTCACTGAAGAGGAGTGGAGAAAGGTTTTGTGCCCTCAAATGTGGCTTAACCCTCATATTTATAGTCTTAATTTATACAGTGATCGCTGTGCAAGCAAATGATTCTTGTATTGTTATGTACATAGCCCAGATCTGATTGTTATAAATCAGACATTCTTGTGTATAAATAAAACAAGGATGTTTTGATCTTCAAAAAAAGAAAAGATGCTTAGAAAACTGGATCTTCATTTGCCAAAAAACAAGAAAGAGGACCCCTACATCACACCATATAAAAAAATCAACTCAAAATGGAACAAAGACCTTAATATAAGCACTAGAAATATAAAATTACTAGAAGAAAACATAGGGAAGCATCTTCAAGATGTTCTATTAGGCAATGGTTTCTTAGATTTTACACCCAATGCACAAGCAACAAAAGAAAAAACAGAAAAATGGGACCTCATCAAAATTTAAAGCTATTGCACCTCAAAGTACTTTATCCTGAAAGTAAAACAATAATCTACACAACAGGAGAAAATCTGTGGAAATCATATGTCCAAAAAAGATTTAATAACCAGAATATATAAAGAAACTCTTCAACTTAACAACAAAAAGAAAAACAACCCAATTTAAAAATGTGCAAAAGACTTAAACAGACCATCTCCCCAGATAAGATATACAAATGGCCAATATGCACAGGAAAAGATCAACGAATGCTCAATGTCAGTGTTCTAGTTTGCTAATGCTGCCAGAATGCAAAACACCAGAGATAGATTGGCTTTTATTAAACAGGTTTATATGGTTACACAGTTACAGACTTAAGGCCACAAAGTGTCCAAGGTAACACATCAATTGGGTACCCTCACTGGAGGATATCCACTGGTGTCCGGAAAACCTCTGCCAGCTGGGAAGGCATGTGGCTGACACCTGCTCCAAGTTCTGGTTTCAAAATGGCTTTCTCCCAGGACGTTCCTCTCTAGGCTGCAGTTCCTCAAAAATGTCACTCTTAGTTGCACCTGGGGATTTGTCCTCTCTCAACTTCTCCAGAGCAAGAGTGTTTTCAACAGCCATCTTCAAACTTTCTCTCATCTGCAGCCCCTGTGCTTTCTTCAGTGTTCCTCTTGTCTGTAGCTCCTCTTCAAAACATCACTCACAGCTGCACTGTAGCAAGCTCGCTCCTTCTGTCTCATCTTATATAGTGCACCAGTAATTTAATTCAGACCCACCCAATGGGCAGCCAACACCTCCATGGAAATTATCCAATCAGTGTTATCACCCACAGTTGGGTGGGGCACATTCCAAAGAAACACTCAAAGAATTACAATCTAATCAACACTGATAATGTCTGCCCCACAAGATTGCATCAAAGATAATGGTGTTTGGGGGACATAATACATTCAAACTGGCACATTCCACCCGCTGGACCCCAAAATGACATTATCTTTCCAAGTACAAAATACATTCATCCCACAACAATATCACAAATACTTAAATCATTTCAGTAACAATAGTTAAGTACAAGATCCCATCAAAATCAATTATAGGTGTGGTCAGTCTTAAGGCATAATTTTTCTTTAGCTGTGGATCTGTGAATTTAGAACAAGTTATGTGCTTTCAATATACAAAGAGAGGGACATTCATAGGATAAACATTCCCACTGCCATAAGGAGAAATTGAAAGGAAAACAGGGTTAACAGGACCAAAACAGTTCTTAAAACCCACAGGACAAACTCCATTAGATTTCAAAGTCTGAGAGGCATTTACAGAACATTGCATCCTTGGGGCTTGAGAGAGCGGGAGTCTAACCCTTCCTAAGGGCCTTTGTGGCAGCCCTTTCCTCTCCAAATGCTTGGGTGAGTGCTCCAACATATCCACACACTGGGGAGACCACCTTCTCAGCCCCATCCTCCTCAAACATCGGGGCAGCTCCCAGATTCCCTTCCATCTCCGGAGCACACACTCAACACCTTCAGAACAGTGGGGTGGCAGCCAGGCTCTCCCCAATTCCCTGGGAATGTGCTCCACCCTCTTTGGGGCTTGGGGTGGCAGGACATTTCCTGAGCATCAAGGCAGAAGGCCCACCTTTGACCTCCAGGGCAAACTCACCCTTTCCATGCATGTGGGCTGCTCCGCTCTCCCAGCCCAAGGCCTCTAGACTCCAGACCTCAACCTCCAAGGCTCTGTCTTTGAAGTAATTTTTCCTTCAATTTTTCCCTCATCTGTCTCCTCCAGTCCAGACTGGCAATGGCTCTGTCTATAAAGATCTCACAAATATTCTGTTGGCTTCGCATGAAGTACACAGGGGTCAAAGCCATCAGACAATAGGACTTTCAACAAATCCTTTCTGCTTAACTCCTTTTCCAATCTTGGCTTGTACTGAAATGGCAACTGGGTTCCATGTTTCGTTACATCCTCATGTTGGGCTGTAGCTTCTGGGATTCCACCCCCTGGAAGCCTGTAATTTTCCAAGCCATCAGCTTCTGGTTTCTTTGAACCCAAGAGTTCAGTTCTAAGTTTATCTCTTTCTGCTTGCATTTTACTATAAGCTGCAAGGATAAACCAGGGTACATCCTCCACATGTAGTCTGGAGATCTTCTCAGCTAAGTATTCCAGGTTGTCACTTTCAAATTCTTCCTTCCATCCCTTGGGACCTTGGGCTAGGAGAGTGGAGCAGCCCACATGCATGGAAAGGGTGAGTTTGCCCTGGAGGTCAAGGGTGGGCCTTCTGCCTTGATGCTCAGGAAATGTCCTGCCACCCCAAGCCCCAAAGAGGGTGGAGCACATTCCCAGGGAATTGGGGAGAGCCTGGCTGCCACCACACTGTTCTGAAGGTGTTAAGCGTGTGCCCTGGAGATGGAAGGGAATCCAGGAGCTGCCCTGATATTTGAGGAGGGTGGGGCTGAGAAGATGGTCTCCCCAATGTGTGGATATGTTGCAGCACTCACCCAAGCATTTGGAGAGGAAAGGGCTGCCACAAAGGCCCTTAGGAAGGGTTAGATTCCCGCTCTCTCAAGCCCCAAAGATGCAATGTTCTGTAAATGCCTCTCAAACTTTGAAATCTAATGGAGTTTGTCCTGCGGGTTTTAAGAACAGTTTTGGTCCTGTTAACCCTGTTTTCCTTTCAATTTCTCCTTATGGCAGTGGGAATGTTTATCCTATGAATGTCCCTCCTTTGTATATTGGAAGCACATAACTTGTTCTAAGTTCACAGATCCACAGCTAAAGGAAAATTATGCCTTAAGACTGACCACACCTATAATTGATTTTGATGGGATCTTGTACTTAACTATTGTTACTGAAATGATTTAAGTATCTGTGATATTGTTGTGGGATGAATGTGTTTTGTATATGGAAAGATAATGTCATTTTGGGGTCCAGCGGGTGGAATGTGCCAGTTTGAATGTATTATGTCCCCCAAATGCCATTATCTTTGATGCAATCTTGTGGGGCAGACATTATCAGTGTTGATTAGATTGTAATTCTTTGAGTGTTTCTTTGGAATGTGCCCCACCCAACTGTGGGTGATAACACTGATTGGATAATTTCCATGGAGGTGTTGGCTGCCCATTGGGTGGGTCTGAATTAAATTACTGGTGCACTATATAAGATGAGACAGAAGGAGCGAGCTTGCTACAGTGCAGCTGTGAGTGATGTTTTGAAGAGGAGCTACAGACAAGAGGAACACTGAAGAAAGCACAGGGGCTGCAGATGAGAGAAAGTTTGAAGATGGCTGTTGAAAACACTCTTGCTCTGGAGAAGTTGAGAGAGGACAAATATCCCAAGTGCAACTAAGAGTGACATTTTTGAGGAACTGCAGCCTAGAGAGGAACGTCCTGGGAGAAAGCCATTTTGAAACCAGAACTTGGAACAGACACCAGCCACGTGCCTTCCCAGCTAACAGAGGTTTTCTGGATACATTGGCCATCCTCCAGTGAAAGTACCCAATTGCTGATGTGTTACCTTGGACACTTTATGGCCTTAAGACTGTAACTGTGTAACCAAATAAACCTGTTTAATAAAAGCCAATCCATCTCTGGTGTTTTGCATTCTGGCAGCATAAGCAAACTAGAACAGTCAGTAACCGTCAGGTAAATTCAAATCAAAACCACAATGAGGTACCTTTTCACACCCATTAGAATGACTGCTGTCTTAAAAAAAGGGAAAATAACAATTATTGGAGAGGATGTAGAGAAACAGGAAAGCTCATTCATTGCTGGTGGCATGTAAAATGGTACAGCCACTCTGGAAGATAGTTTGGTGTTCCTCAGAAAGCTAACTATAGAACTATCTTGTGACTCAGCCTTCCCACTACTAGATATATGCCTGAATAAATTGAAAGCTGGGACTCAAACAGATATTTGCACACCAATGTTCATAGCAGCATTATTTCAATTGCCAAAAGATGGAAGAAACCCAAGTGTCCATCAACTCATGAATAGATAAATAAAATGTGGTATACACATACAATGGAATAGTATTCAGCTGTAAAAAGGAACGAAGTCCTGATACATGTAACAACATGGATGAATCTTGAAGACGTCATGTTGAGTGAAATAAGCCAGACACAAAAGGACAGTGTAATCTCACTGATTTGAAACAATTAGAATGAGAAAACTGAGACTCAGACTCTAGAATATAGGTTACCAGGGTACAGGGTAGAGATAGGGAATTGGAAGTTAAGGTTTCAAGTGTGCAAGGTTCCTATTTGGAATGATGGAAATGTTTTCTGGTAATGGTAGCACAACATTGTGAACACACTTAACAGCACTGAGATATATATCTGAATATGATTAAAAGGGGAAGTGTTAGATCATATATATGATAATAAAAAATGTTTTAAAATCATGATACTCCACTACACAGAGAACCCTAAGTTAAACTATGGCTTTAATTACTAGCACAATTATAAAAACGTGCTATCATCAATGATAATAAATGTTCCACACGAAAACAAGGTTTTGGTGGTGGGCTGGTATATGGGAATGCTGTATTTTATGAATTGTTCTGTAAACTTACAACTCATCTAATAAAAAGATTGAAATGCCAAAAAAAGACAATACACACAACTCCAAAAATAACAAATGCCTATGAACACATAATTTAATAGATATGTAAGAGGTCAATAGAAAAATATAAACATATATATATTTATTAAGAGGAAATAAAGAAGACTAAAATAAATGGAGACATTTCCCATTGCCATGGAAAGAAATCCTAATTATTATAAACATTTCAATTCTCTCCCAATTGCTGTGCAGACTTATTGTGTATATATGTCAAACTCAAGAAGCTGGTTGAGAGCCAAGAAGAGCCAAGATACTCTAGGAGCAAGGCCAAGGTGGAAGAATTTGCTGTAACAGAAGACAAGAACTGAAGCCTTAGTACTTAACACAGTGAGTTACTGACATGGAAACAGACAAATAGAAGAGTAGAATAAAATAAAGAACTCAGAAGCAAATCTATGCCCCTATATGGGATACCTGATTTATCATGAAGGAAATAAGTCTGGGACACACCTTAGCCTTGGGAAACGTAGGAACTTCTAAATTGTACTGAGACAATAGAGTAAAATGTAATTGGATCCTATTGGGGATTGAATCATGTCCCCCACAAAATGCATGTTCAGATCCCAACCACTGGGCCTGTGGGAGGGACCCCGTCTATAAGTAGAAATTTTGAAGATGTTATTAAGTTAACGTATGCCCAAATTGAATGTGGGTGGGCCTTAATCCAATATGGCTGAAGTCTTTATAGACAAAGAACAATGGACACAGAGGAGTCATGGGGAGCCGCTAGAAGATGGCAGTTAACGCAGCCAGAAGACAAAGAAGACACTGCTATGTGCGTTACCATGTGACATAAAAACCAAGGAACCCCAAAGATTATTGGCCACCCAGAAGATACCAACCACGGAAGGACACAAGCCCTTTAGCCTCTGAAGCCATGAGCCATTAAATTCCTATTGTTACTTCAACCCATTGTATGGTATTTTTTTAAACAGCTAGGACAGCAAGAGAGAGTCCTACCAATTCTATGAGGATTATAGATATCAGCGGGAAATGCAAACCAGTAAAGCCTTCATAAAGAAGGAAATTTAGAAAAATATCTTTATAACCTTGAGGATGGAAAGTTACTTAATGAAACACTCAAAAACAGTAACCATAGAAAATACCATTAATAAATTAATTACACTAAAATTTTAAACTTGTGTTCATCAAAAAATACAATTAAGAGAGTAAAAAATTAACCCACAGAGTTGGATAAGAAATTTGCAACAAATAGCCATTGAAGGCCTCTTACACAAAGTATACAAAGAATTCCTACAAACCAATTAGAAGGATGATAAAAAGTAAAGGAAAACCCAACATAAAATTAAGAAAGATACTAAAAGTGACATTTCACAAAATGACCAATAAACATATGAAAAGATGCTCAACCTCATTGCATCAATAAACTGCAAACCCACAATGAGATACCACTGCACACCCATAAGATGGACTGAAGTTATGAAATCCAAAACAAAGGTTGGTGATGTAGAAAAACAGATGATACACTACTGCTGGGTTATTAGTACAACCACTTTAACAGTTTCATATTATCTATTAAGGTAAAAAAACATGCATGCTTTATGACCTAAAAAATCCACCTATAGGCATAAACCCTAATAAATGTGTACTTATCTAGCCTAGGGTATATATACATAAAAGCTCAAGGTAGTAATTTTTATAATAATAGAATACTTACACAACGGTATATTTAAAAGCAACACAAATGAACTGCAGCAGAGAACAACATGAATTAATGTCAGCAACATAATGTTGAAAAAAAAAGTCAGGTATAGGAGAATATATAATTATAATCATATTTCTTTAAACTTTTAAAGAGAGTAAATTAAACCTTATTGTATGGTGAAGACATTTAGGTAATAAGCCACAGACTAAAACAACAAAACGTCAGGAGTGATTATATCTGGGTGGGAAGGATGCATCTCAGGCACTAACCATATTGTTTTCATGAACTAAGTGATGTGGTAATCTAAGTGTTTGTATTATAATAATCACTGAAATATCTACTTTATGCACTTTTCTGTACATGTGCTATATGTCACAATAGAAAGGAGAAGGGTGGAAAGGGGACCGGGAGAAGAAGACAGGAAAGGAGAAATGTAAAGAGAAGGGAGAAGGGAGAGATGGAGGAGGAAGGGGAGAAAGAAGCAGAGAAAGAGGAAAAGGTAGGGAGAAAGGGGGAAACAGAGAAAGAAAAATGGGTAGAGATAAGAGGGGAAGAGAGCTGGAGGAACAGTGGGTGAGAAGTAGAGTCTAAAACATCCCTTTAATTCCACCAGAGCAGGGTGATCGTCCCCACCCACAGCACACCCACCCCCTCAGCGTGAGTCCCTTGGCTGGCTGGGATCACTCTTGGCCAGCAGGCTCTCTTGCTCCACTCTCAGAGTCAGGTCTCTGCTTCTTGGTGCCTCCAGAAAGGGTCATCTTCCAAACCCCTACCCCACAATCCTTAGGTCTGCCTCCAGTTGGGGGGCTCCTCTTCCCCAGTGTCAATATAACTCCACACCTCCTAGGGCCAGAGAAGGATTGGAATGGATTGTTTGGGGACAGGGACACTTTCCATGCCCCAGCCTGGCCTCAGGGCTAACGGTCCCTGGCTGAAAACCACAGTCATCGTGTGGAGGCCACTAAGTCCCAATGACCAGATTCTGAGGAGTTGCCAGCCTCACTTGGGAGGAGGGGCCTGGCTGAGGGGGCCCAGAAATCCTCATTGGCACTGTGGCGTAGCTGGAAGACTGTCAAGCTTCATAAATAGCCAGAATTAAAGGCAGGGAGGTAAATGTCAGATGTCACCCTGGACTCCAGCCAGAGCCCCAGGCTAACGAGAGTTCTGGGGCTGTCCCAAGGAAGTGTGTCATCCAAGACCAGGCACCTGGGCTTGGCCAAGGGACCTGGCTCTAGTCCATGTGCCTGCTAACTTACTCTGGCCCCCACAGCCCTTCATCCCTTCTCTGTTACTGCCTAATGGTACCACATGCTGCTGCCTTGTGTTGCGTTGTGTGTCACTGTCCCTGAGAACTTCCTGTCCAGGAGCTCATAGGGCCTGGCCTCTGTGACGCCCACAGCCCCTTGCCAGTCCTCAGCCAAGGCCTGTTTCACTCATACCTCCTTTCCCCAGCCTGCTCTGCCTGGTCCTCACACTGACACCTCTCCTGACCTACTGCGAATCACCCCCCTTTGAAACCAGTCTACAGAGGAGCCATCCTCCCACCACACCTGCCCTTTGTCCTCCAGCATACATATTTCTACCTGCAGCCAGGTATCAGCCTAACTCCCCACTCATTCCACCCCCAGCCCCCAAGCCCACCTTCACCTCAGATACTTGGCACATGCTTGCTCCAGAAGATGTGAACAAGGTGGCCTGTTTCTTACAGCACAGGCTGCCCCTTTGGTCCTGGATCTGCCCTGGGACCTTCTGTCTTTGCTGCTGGACACAGGCAGAAACCCAAAAAAGTCACTATTTTTAAGTGATGATCTCAGCACTGATGTGAGCAATTGGGGTACAGGGAAGGCCACACGCCCCCTCAGTGCCCAGCCTCCTCACTACCTCACACACTCCAGCAGCAGACTTGACCTAAGGAAGCTGGAGGGAATTAGAACATAATAGAAAACTTACCCTATGGCCTAGATATGGTAGTCTCACCCCAAGAAGCACTCATAGGGCTCTTTCACCCCACCTCATCCCTGGTCCTCTCTTGTCTTAGAGAATTTCACGGCTGACACATTGTGCCTCACTCCCTGGTGCTCCACTTGAGTTCTCACCCCCTGCCTGACCCCACACTTCCCAAATCCCCCAAAACCATTCTCCTACATCTTCCGGAATTCTGGCTGCCATCAGGAAACTGCCCTGTAGATTTTCCCTCTTCTCACCTTCTTGTTCTATCTGAATGTGCCCTTCCAATTAAGACTGACTCCCCTTTCAGCCCACACCAGGGGAGGCTATTCTCTTTCTCACAGCCCCTTATCTCAGGGTCAGGAGCTGGGGGATATCTTGCCCGACCTCTGTAATGGTCAAGGTTTGATGAGTGAAACAGAACCACCAGGAATGCTAGAGAATAAGGTATTTGTTTCAGGGATTCAACTGGATGCAGATGTGGGTTTTTGATTATGCAATCTACACGAGGCTGTTGCTTGATGTCAGCAAGGCAGGCAGCCTGGGTTTGGGAAAAGGTTCAAGATGAGATCCTCCAGCAGGAGCTGGGGGAGCCACGGGCCCAACTTCAGCCCCACACATTCTATACACTGGCCCAGGAGAAACTGAAGGAGGAGATCCAGTGAGAGCAGCAAGAGCTGGAGGCCCAGCTGCTGGCCCACACCAAGGTGAATAACCAGATAATCAAGAACCTGCATGCCCTGCACTAACCTTCTAAGCATAAAAATAACACTGCTACTGCTTCACTTCTGCCTGCAAGCCTCAGACAAGGATACATGGGCCATCTTAACCAAGAACTACACAAGGAAGTGAATTCTAGGAGATACAGTTCCAGCTTAGTCCAAATCCACCACAGTCTACCCCTTAACGACCTCTCCTCCATGTACATGCATATATACCTCTCTTAACCGGACTTCCAAATAAGGACAACAGCAATTTATGCCTCCTCCTAAGAAGAAGCAACCATCCTTTGTACACCTGAAAACTCAAAAACCCTCTCCCAAAGAGGATACAGAGTCCCTTTATCCATCTTTTGGGATGTTCATTCTCCCTCTTGCTAATTCAAATTTCCTCCTTAACACCCTTTCTCTTATATCCTGAGATTTAAGGGTAGCTACTATTAAGAAATCTCATGTTGGATGGTAGGAGAAGAGGAAAGCAGATGAGAAGAAATTGTGTTAACCTTTACATAAATACATTCATATCAATATAAGGAAGAAATGCAGCAATGAGAGTCTTCACTTCTGCAACTGCTCATATGGTCACAGCTGGTCATTTATAATTATATTTGTAACTACCTTTTCTACTACCCTTCCCATATTCCCTTTGCCCTCAGCAAACATCTCAGCTGGTCATCATTCCTTCCCTGGTGCAGTGACCCAAACCTTCATTTCTGAAGGGTCTGAGCCATTAGCAGCCCTGACTGTTGAACTGTTATAGTCCTGGTTGTTGCACCTGTCCATTAACTTTTATCACTGGATAAGGGAGTACTAAGAGGTATCCCAGGGGATCTCCTGCATTCCAGACTTATGCCTCCTTACCCTCATTATGTAGTAGCACCCCAACTTCCCCTGATAATCAAAATCAATCACCCCATTCAGTACAACAACCTCTTCTTTCCCTTTTTACTAGGATGACAAAATCAAACTGGCCAGAGAGCAATCTCAACTTCAAGTTTAATAGAATCAGTACCATGTTTCCTGGTGGAATCATTCCTCTGTTGGAAACTAAGACTGCTAAATCCCAACACTGTGGGGACAGAAAGCAAAAATTTTCCTACTGGATCACTGGGGATAATAGTAAGAGAGGCCACTCCTTCATCCAATCCTCAACTCTTAGAACCATGGATCCAAGCTCCTGGTAAACATACACAGGAAGACCCCCAAGAAGTGCCCATGTGCGCCTTCCAGCCAGATAATCAGTTATTAATTTCTTGGTTGTTGATTTAGAGCATAAACTGCATCCTGGAAGACATTATCTCAGTCCCACAAAGTGCGGCTGCCCAGCAAGCACCATAGGTGCATCTTCAAAGGCCATTCAATCTATTATCAAGCCAGCTGCTTCAGCCTGATTGGAAACATGGTAAAACCAGTTAATTCAACGAGCATGAAAATATTGTCACCTTTTAATTTGCTACAAAATGATTTCCTTGGTCAGAAGGAATGCTGTGTGGAACACCATGGGGTAACTAGGTAGTTGCCTCAGTTGAGAGATGGTCTGCACTTCAGGGAACAGGGAGACCCAGCAGTAGTTTCCATAGGAGGTAAGGCTGAGATGATTCAAAGCGGTACACAAGAGATGTTTGATGCCAACCCTTTACTCTTTCCTCTTACTCTTCTCCCTGTGTCATCTCATCAGTATTCTTGAATGTAAAGACACTCTTTACACTACTGACTCTCAAATTTATATGTCCTACTCAGCTCTGTTGCAGAGTTTCAAACTCATAGCTAACTGCCTACTTAAAATCTCCTGTTGGAAGTCTCTTGGACTCTCTTGGGCAAGGATGAGTTTGTCAGTAATAACAATAATAGTTATAATTATTGTGCCGGTTTGAATGTATTATGTCCCCCAAATGCCATTATCTTTGTAGTCTTGTGGGGCAGACGTTTTGGTGCTGGTTAGATTTGCTTGGAATGTGCCCCACCCAGCTGTGGGTGATGATTTTGATGAGATGTTCCCATGGAGGCGTGGCCCCACCCATTCGGGGTGGGCCTTGATCGGTGGAACCATATAAATGAGCTGACTCAAAGAGAGGGAACAGAGTGCAGCTGTGAGTGATGTTTTGAAGAGGAGCAAGCTTGCTAGAGAGGAACGTCCTGGGAGAAAGCCATTTTGAGGCCAGAGCTTTGGAGCAGACGCCAGTTGCCTTCCTAGCTAACAGAGGTTTTCTGGACGCCATTGGCCATCCTCCAGTGAAGGTACCTGATTGCTTGGACACTTTATGGCCTTAAGACTGTAACTGTGTAGCGAAATAAACCCCCGTTTTACAAAAGCCTATCCATCTCTGGTGTTTTGCATTCTGCAGCATTAGCAAACTAGAACACCATCTTTTCCCCAGGGTCAATTTGACTCCTCCATTCCATCAGCAGAGATCAGGCAAAGGAGTTGAGGATGTGAGGTGGCGCTGACCTGAGCAGTGACAAAGAGAGAAAGCTGTGATCAGAGGTGTGGGGAATTGTTATGGATTGGCCCAGTTCCCATGCCCCAGGTCTCAGGGCCAACGGTCTCTGAGCAAGACCTACAAGCTCAGGAATGTGGCCACTACTCAGGCCCCATGCAGAAACTCTGACTGGAAGCCAGACTGAGCCAGGCAGGGCAAGGGGCTTAGCGGAAGGTACCTAGAAATCTTCATTCATTCTGTTGGCTCAATTCAAAGGTCGTCGAGTTCTCTAAGTGCTTGGGGTAGATGGTAGGTAGGTAAATATCTCGGGCCTGGTGACTTGCCTCTCCCCATTGGCCTTGAAGAGGAAACCCTCCCCTGGCCTAGCCATTGTCATAGCAAAGCGTGTACTCTAGCTGTCAGAAAGGTGAAGTCACCTGAACAACAGGTAACTTCAGGCAGATATGGTGGAGTTTTGTGACAGGTAACCAGTAGGTATGGCGGGTGTGTGACACGGGCAGGTACAACACTTGCACAGCAGTTATGGGGGAGAGTGTGCAATGGGTGTAGATGATGGGAGTGACAGGTGAGTGGTTGAGCATAGACAGGTGAGTATGGGACAAGTACACAAACAGCAGGGCTGAGCACCTCCAATAAGGTGCCAAGTATATCAAAGCCGCAGGCCCCCCAGCCCTGGAAGGCCCAGGGACCTGGTGTACTTGGGGAGCCACCTGGCCCTTTTTACCCTCCAGAGTGACCCTCTTCCCTGTAGAGTGACCCTCCAGCTGTCATCCCCTTCTCAGGCTTGGGGAGGGCAGCTCAGCAGTGTCCCAGGGCCAGAGAGGGCAGGAGGCCTTAATGGAATGGCAGCCCTGGGGCCCACACTCTCTGGCCTAGGCCCCTCACATTCCTCCCTGATGCCAGGTTTTCAGCTATAATCTCCCTCATGTCCCTCCCTCTAGGATGATGCCCACTCAGCCAGAACGTCTTCTCTCATGTGATGCCAGGAAGCGTCCCCTACCCCAGGCCACAGGGTCTCGCCCTCCATTCAGCCCACACCACACAAACACACAGTAGTCAGCCAGACACCCCAACACAACCACACAATATTCATACAATCACAGGAACCCCATTATACAGACAGTATAATGGATGTCATAAACACTGCTAGACACGCACAAGCACACACACTCCAAGGTAGATGGGCTGTCGAAGCCTCACAATTACACACCCTTCAGTAATCATGTGCCACCACACACAATCACAACTAAAACACACTCCCAAAGGGGAATTCTGTTCACACAGACACAATTAAATTCACACACACCAAACCTTCTGCCCCAACGCACAAAACCACACACGCGCACACTTGGAGCCAGAGCCCTGTCCCAGATGGGCCACACGCCTACACACATTAACGCCCTCACAGTGACACAGGCAGAGCCGCACACCTAGGGCGCTTCACGCACAGCGCACCCTCCCACGCTCCAAACCTCTGTCGGCAACGCCTCCGCTCCACCTCCCCACATCGCGGCCGCGCGGAGGGTACGGGAAAGGCGGACCCCAACTGCTGCGTGCTATCCGCCGTGGCACCGCCCCGCGCCGGGCCCTCCACTCGCAGCCCGCGGGCGCAGAGGGTCGCTCGGGGGCTCCCCGCGGTCTCAGCCGAGCCACGCCCCTCCCGGCCACGCCCCCGGACCCGAGTTTAAGGACCGCGCAACCCCGGACGCGTCGCACAGCCACAGCCCGACCCCGCCGCCAGCAGCTGGGCTCCCGACACCGCGCGGTATGGCACCCGCCAAGGCCCTGGGGCTCCTGTGCCTCCAGTCTCCCTGCACATGGGCAGCTTGGGGGCTTGGCCTCTGCCCTCCGGATCTCAACCCTCTCGGATCACCCCATCCTCCCCTGGCAGAGGACTGGCCCTTCAGCCGCCCACCCCTCCCCACAGGAACAAATCAGTGACGAATGTGCCCACACCTTAAAGTGACACGTACTGCCGCCTGGCACCACCTCTCCACACTGGTCAGTACCTGGATGGGCCCAGGGAGCCCCCATCATCCTCCAGCTACTGCTGTGCCACTGCTCTCCCGCGTGTTCCTGGTGTGCTGATTTCCAGTCCAGCCCAGTGAATCGCTGTCCTCACTCCAAGACCTGTACCTCTGCAGGGCAAGGCTGTCTGATCAACTCGGCATGTCATTCGCCAAGCTTTGATGTGTGTTTTTTAGCTGAAGGGGGAAGAGGAGTCCTGACTTCAGAAGGGAAGGTGGGAGAAGGCCAGCCCATTGTGGAACAGGCCTGATCTGGTGCCCCAACCCACTGCCCTCCTTCCCTAACTCAGCTTTCACTTCCTGCCTTCAGCACTGCCCCTGCCACCCCCAACTCCCGTGTCCACTACCGACTATCCATCCCCAATTTCTACTTCAACCATCACACCCCCCCGACCAGGATTTCAACTTCTCAGGCCCCCTGGATTCCTGAACTCCACTATACCCTCCTCATCCCCAATCTCAACTTCAGTACCCTCCAAACTGACCTCAACCTCCATACCTCCCCCATCTGAAATCTCACCTGCCACCCCATCCCCAAAGTCTCTGTTAACACCCATTCTACTTGAACATTCCCCTCCTCAGTCCCATACCTGGACCACCAAAAGCCACCCCACTCCCCTCACACCCCACAGGGATCCCAGAACTGGCTCTCTGCCCAGCCCTATTCCTACCACACTCCCATCCACATCCTACCCAGGGCACCTTTCAAGGGGTGGGCCTCTTTCATTTGTGGGCCAGCCTTCAAAGGGTTGCAGGGATCTAAGGACCCATCCTGTGGCCTCCGTGTCTCCCTCCATCTCCAAACTACGTGGCAACAGGTTCCTGAGTCTTGAGGGAAGGACCAGGCTTCTCAACGCAGCCCAGACAGCTCCTGGCCTTATTCACATACACACACACAAACACACACACACACAGCAGATCCAGGGCAGGATGATTTGTGCCTGCCAGGAGGTGTAGTGAGCAAAAGCACTATTCCCATAAGCATTCCAGAGAGGGAACTTCCCGGGAGGGATGGATAGAAGACCAGGGAAGTGGAACCACAGGGAGCCAGGAGAGTGTGCAAGCACTTACCAGCCTCCTCAGAAACACATCTTACCCTTGAGTGTTATTCCTGCAAGGGCAGGGATCAAGACCAAGGATACCCCTGCCTCTCTTTAAAGTTGCTGTATTAGTTTTATAATTAACATTTCAGAAAAAGCATATTTAAATACACCATAATGTTTTCCCACAATTTTTATCAGCTGCCCTGAAGTCATATCCTTACTAGGATTCTGTATCTCACAGATACATGAAGTTGTTTTTCAACTATAGGTGGATGCACAACACATAAAGCATTAATGAATTTAGAGGAGATTTTCAACAATCATATTTACTTTGTTAAAGTGCAACTCCTGGGGTCCTCATGAAATCAAAAGCCAAAAGCAGATGTGACAGTGAAGACTGAACTTGACATATGCCTAAGAGCCACCCTACATTCAAGTTGAAAGGGAAGCATGCCCACCAGTTCCACTACTGTTTATCAGAATTCTGGAGGTTCTGGCCAATGAAACAGGACCAGGAAAAGAAGTAGGCATAAATATAACAAAGACAAAATTATTATTTACAGATGATGGAAGTGTCTGTCTGAAAAACACAAGAGAATTAATTAAAAACCTAAGAGTGGCGGGGCAAGATGGCGGAGTGGTGAGGAGCAGAATTTCGTCTCTCCCCTAGAGCAGCTGGCAATTACCCAAGAACTATATGAAACAGTGTTTTCGGGGTCTCCAGTAACCAGTCACACATTGGACACAAGTTTGGAATTGGAGGAAAAGCTGAGATCGCAGCGAACATTGTAAGTTCCCCGGACCAGGGGTCTGGCGCCCCTCCCCACCCAGACCTCACAGACTGTCTTGCTGCCGGCTCCCTGAAAGGGGGAAAAAAAAAACAAAAACAGCAATCTGCTGAGGGCAAGAAGGGAGACTCAACCCAGCCTCAACTGCAGAATTCATTAACAAATTAATTAACTAACTTTGGGAGCTGGGGTGCTAAAGAAGGGCTGGGCTCCGAGAAGTGGGGGCACGTAAAAGCGGGAACCCATTCCCAGACTCCAAAAAAGCCTTTTTTTTTTCCTTACATTTTGTTCCTTCTGGCTTCTCACTGATCCCTTATCTTTTTGCATTTCAATAGCCCCCAGCAGGGGTGGAACTGAAGTGG
Organism: Choloepus didactylus; assembly: GCF_015220235.1. Classification (NCBI taxonomy): domain Eukaryota; kingdom Metazoa; phylum Chordata; class Mammalia; order Pilosa; family Megalonychidae; genus Choloepus; species Choloepus didactylus. Next base: position 20,472,409 of record NC_051333.1, read on the forward strand.
TTGGAGAGTAATTATCAGACAATAGCCCAAAGCATATCTTTAAATGCTCTATTCTGACACTGACAAAACTTCCAGGCTGGGGAAAGACTTTTAAAAGAGACTCTTTTTTTTTTTTTTTTCCTTTTTTCTTTTTCTTGATTTCTTTTCTATTTTTTTTTTTTTTTTTTTTTTTAAATCTAAAAGTAATATGTGTGGTTATTTTCTATCGGAAAGCCCAGGTTGGGGGATTAGGCTGCGCTTGGGGGAGACAGAGTACCCACAGTGTCTTTGAGTTCCGTATTCACTACTGAAGGCCTCCAGCCCCGTCTTTAATTGGCAACTCAGGCTGACCAAGGAATCTACCTGGAGAGGCCCCAAAGAGGAGAGAGGAGAAGGGAATAGTGCACCTGAGAGACAACTGGAGTTCTGAGGACTGGGAGAGTGGAGGGAGGCCCAGCTCAACTGTCAGTCCTCCTTCTGGGAATTCAGACCCCAGGGGCTGGAATTCAGATTCCAGCTTTAGTCAGCCACGCCCCTGACAGGATCAGAGTCACCAGGATAACTAAAGTCCCCATACCTCCTTACACTGGTTGGGGAGCTGCGGGCTGGCCAGCGCCACCTGCTGGACAGGAGAGGAAAAGCACCAATTCTAAAGGCCTCATAGGAGGGTCTCATTCTCAGGAAAACTCCATACCCTCCTAATGAGATCTGGGCCTCACTAGACTGGGAAAATCTGACTAGGGTCGACCATATCTGAGGAGACCCACTCACAAAAAGGTTACATAGAGGCAGAGCAAGAAACAGAAAAAACAAGAGGGGAAAAATTCTGATCAACTAAATAGAACCTAAGTTAGAGTCTAGAATAAGTTGAACTGAATAACAGAGGCCAGAGAACAAAGCCAACCAACAAGAAAACCACTAGGTTAAAGACAGAAAACAAGCTCCAAAATAAACTAATCAAGAGAATCAGATGCCTAGACAACTTAAGATAACAAGCCATACCAGGAAACATGAAAACATGGACCAGCCAAAGGAACAAACTAATACTCAGCTGAGACACAGGAGTGGAGGCAACTAATGCTAAATAAATTTGATGAAATGAAGGAAGACATAGCAAAAGAGCTGAAGGATATAAAGAAGACACTGGCTGACCATAAAGAAGAATTCATAAACTTAAAAAAATGGCAGAACTCATGGGAATGAAGGCCACAATGGAGGAGATGAAAAACACAATGGAGGGACACAACAGTAGATTTGAACAGGCAGAAGAAAGGATCAGTGAACTGGAAGACAGGTCATTCGAATTCATACACACAAAAGAACACATGGTGAAAAAAATGGAAAAATATGAGCAGGGTCTTAGGGAGCTGAGTGATAACATGAAACGCACAAATATACGTGTTATGGGTATCCCAGAAGGAGAAGAGAGGGGAAAGGGGGCAGAAAGAGTAATAGAAGACATATTCACTGAAAATTTCCCAACTCTTATAAAAGACAGAAAATTAGAGATTCAAGAAGTACAACGTACCCCAAATAGAATAGATCCCAATAGACCTACTCCAAGACACTTACTGGTCAGATTGTCCAATGTCAAGGACAAAGAGAGGATTCTGAAAGCAGCAAGAGAAAAGCATTCCATCACATACAAGGGAAAGTCAATAAGACTATGTACAGATTTCTCTGCAGAAACCATGGAGGCAAGAAGACAGTGGCATGATATATTTAAGATACTGAAAGAGAAAAACTGCCAACCAAGAATTCTATATCCAGTAAAACTTTCCTTCAAAAATGAGGGAGAGATTAAAACATTTTCAGACAAACAGACACTGAGAGAGTTTGTGAATAAGAGACCGGCACTACAAGAAATACTAAAGGGAGTGCTACAGGCTGATAGGAAAAGACAGGAGAGAGTTGGAGAAGAGTGCAGAAATGAAGATTATCAGGAAAGGTAAAAGGAGAGGAAAAAATAAGATATGACATATAAATTCCAAAAAACAAAATGGTAGTAGAAAGTACTGCCCTTACAGTAATAACACTAAATGTAAATGGATTAAACTCCCCAATAAAAAGACACAGACTGGCAGAATGGATTAAAAAACAGGACCCATCTATATGCTGTCTACAAGAAACTCACTTTAGACACAAGGACAAACATAGACTGAAAGTGAAAGGTTGGAAAAAGATATTTCATGCAAACAACAACCAGAAAAAAGCGGGAGTAGCTGTATTAATATCAGACAAGTTAGACTTCAAAAGCAAAACAATTAAAAGAGACAAAGAAGGACACTATATATTAATAAAAGGGTCAATTCATCAAGAAAACATAACAGTCATAAATATTTATGCACCAAACCAGAATGCCCCAAAATTCATGAGGCAAACACTGCGATCACTGAAAGGAGAAATAGATACCTCTACAATAATAGTTGGAGACTTCAATACACCACTCTCATCAATGGACAGAACATCTAGACAGAGGATCACTAAAGAAACAGAGATGTTGAATTGTATGATAAATGAACTAGACTTGACATTTATAGAACACTACATCCAACAACAGCAGGATACACTTTTTTCTCAAGTGCTCATGGAACATTCTCTAGGATAGACCACATGTTGGGTCACAAAGCAAGTCTCAACAGATTTAAAAATATTGATATTATACAAAACACTTTCTCAGACCACAATGGAATGAAGTTGGAAATAAATAAAAGGCAGAAGGTCATAAAATTCACAAACATATGGAGGCTAAACAACACCCTCTTAGAAAACCAGTGGGTAAAGGAAGAAATTACAAGAGAAATTAGTAAATACCTCGAGGCAAATGACAATGAAAACACAACTTATCAAAACTTATGGGATGCAGCAAAGGCGGTGCTGAGAGGGAAATTTATTGCCCTAAATGCCTATATTAAAAGAGAAGAGAGAGTAAAAATTGAAGAGTTAACTGCTCACCTGGAGGAATTAGAGAAAGAACAGCAAACTAACCCCAAAGCAAGCAGAAGGGAAGAAATAACAAAGATTAGAGCAGAAATAAATGCAATTGAGAACAGGAAAACAATAGAGAGAATCAACAAAACCAGAAGTTGGTTCTTTGAGAAAATCAATAAAATCGATGGACCACTGGCTAGGCTAACAAAAAAAAAAAGAGAGAGCAGATGCAAATAAATGCAATCAGAAATGGGAAAGGAAATATAACTACCGACCCTGCAGAAATTAAGGAGATAATGAGGAGATACTATGAGCAACTATATGCTAATAAACTAGACAACGTAGATGAAATGGACAACTTCCTAGAAAAGCATAAACAACCAACATTAACTCAAGAAGAAATAGATGACCTCAACAAACCAATCACAAGTAAAGAGATTGAGTCAGTCATCAAAAAGCTCCCCAAAAGGAAAAGCCCAGGACCAGATGGTTTCACATGTGAATTCTACCAAGCATTCAAGAATGAATTAGTACCAATCCTGCTCAATCGCTTCAAAAAAATTGAAGAAGAGGGAAAGCTACCTAACTCTTTCTATGAAGCCATCATCACCCTAATACCAAAACCAGGCAAAGATACTACAAAAAAAGAAAATTATAGACCAATTTCTTTAATGAATATAGACACAAAAATCCTCAACAAAATACTCGCAAATCGAATCCAGCAGCACATTAAAAGAATTATACACCACAACCAGGTGGGATTTATTCCAGGTATGCAAGGCTGGTTCAACACAAGAAAATCAATTAATGTAATACACCACATCAATAAATCAAAGCAGAAGAACCACATGATCATCTCGATTGATGCAGAAAAGGCATCTGACAAAATTCAACATCCTTTCCTGATGAAAACACTTCAAAGGATAGGAATAGAAGGGAACTTTTTCAATATGATAAAGGCAATACATGAAAAACCCACAGCTAACATCACACTCAATGGGGAGAGACTGAAAGCTTTTCCTCTAAGATCAGGAACAAGACAGGGATGACCACTATCACCATTGCTATTCAACATTGTGCTGGAAGTTCTAGCTAGAGCAATTAGGCAAGAAAAAGAAATAAAAGACATCCAGATTGGAGAGGAAGAAGTAAAACTTTCACTATTTGCAGATGACATGATTCTATATGTAGGAAATCCAGAAAAATCTACAGCAGAGCTACTATAACTAGTCAAAGAATACAGCAAAGTAGCAGGCTACAAGATCAACACGCAAAAATCTGTAGTGTTCCTATACACAAGTAATGTGCAACAAGAGGAGGAAATCAAGAAAAAAATCCCATTTACAATAGCAATCAAAAGAATCAAGTATTTAGGAATAAACTTAACCAAGGACACAAAAGACCTTTACATAGAAAACTATAAGAAACTGCTAAAAGAAATTGAACAAGACCTGAAAAAATGGAAGAACATACCATGTTCATGGATTGGAAGACTAAATATAGTTAAGGAGGCAATTTTACCTAAACTGATTTACAGATTCAATGCAATACCAATTCAAATCCCAACAACTTACTTTACAGAAACAGAAAAACCAATTTATTTGGAAGGGTAAGGTGCCCCGAATAGCCAAAAATGTCTTGAAAAAGAGGAGTGAAGTGGGAGGTCTCACACTACCTGACTTTGAAGCATATTACAAAGCTACAGTGCTCAAAACAGCATGGTACTGGCATAAGGACAGATATACTGATCAATGGAATCGAATTGAGTGTTCAGAAGTAGACCCTCGCATCTATGGACAACTGATCTTTGATAAGGCAGTGAAGCCGAAGCAACTGGGAAAGAGCAGCCTGTTCAATAAATGGTGTTTGGAGAACTGGATATCCATTTCCAAAAGGATGAAAGAGGATGTCCATCTCACACCTTATACCAAAATTAACTCAAAGTGAATCAAAGACCTAAACATTAGCACCAAGACCATAAAACTCTTAGAAGAAAATGTAAGGCAATATCTTAAAGATCTTGTGAAAGGAGGTGGTTTCTTAGACCTCACACCCAAGGCACGAGCAACCAAAGAACAAATAGACAAATGGGATCTCCTCAAAATTAAACACTTTTGTACATCAAAAGACTTTGTCAGAAAAGTCAAAAGGCAACCTACACAATGGGAGATGATATTTGGAAACCACATATCAGATAAGGGTTTAATATCCCAAATATATAAAGGAATCCTGCATCTCAATAACAGAAAGACAAACAATCCAATTAAAAAATGGGCAAAAGACATGAACAGACATTTTTCTGAAGAGGAAATACAAATGGCTCAAAAGCATATGAAAAAATGCTCAACTTCACTGGCTATTAAGGAAATGCAAATCAAAACCACATGAGATATCATCTCACACCTACTAGAATGGCCATTATGCAAAAAACAGAAAATGACAAGTGCTGGAGAGGATGTGGAGAAAGAGGCACACTTATTCATTGTTGGTGGGAATGTATAATGGTGCAACCACTCTGGAAGACAGTATGGAGGTTCCTCAGGAAGCTAAATATAGATTTGCCATATGACCCAGCTATTCCATTGCTGGGTATATACTCAGAGGAACTGAAACTTAAGACACAAACAGACATTTGTAAACCAATGTTTATTGCAGCATTATTCACAATTGCCAAGAGATGGAAACAGCCCAAATGTCCATCAAAGGACGAGTGAATAAACAAACTGTGGTATATACACATGATGGAATATTATGTAGCTGTAAGACAGAACAAAGACATGGATCATGTAATAATGTGGATGAACCTTGAGGACATTATGTTGAGTGAAGTTAGCCAGACACAAAAGGACAGATTCCATACGGTCTCACTAATATGAACAGACATTAATGAACAAACTTTGGGAGTTAAAAGCTGACAACACAGGCGACCAGGAGATAGAAAGAGGGCAGAGATCAGCCATTTGATGCTGAAGGACTACAGAATGTTTAGGATTGATTGCATAGATCCAGAAATAGATAGCATAATACTGTGTGATGGTAGCACGGTATTGTAAGTACACTGAACAAAGATGTCTGTGAGTAAAGCTGAAAGAGGTGGGATAGGAGAATGTATGACACCAGAGGTAAAGATAGATGATAAAGACTGGGACTGTATAACGTGGCAAAAACTGGAGTGGCCAATGACTATTACTAAATACACAAATATAAAAATGTTTTTGCATGTGGGAAAGCAAATGAATGTCAACCATGTAGAAATTTGAAAAAGGGATGGTATTCAGGAAAAAACATAATCAAAGCAAACTGGAGTCTATGGTCAACAGTAACATTGTAATATACCTCCATTAAATGTAACAAAGGCAATACGCCAATGCTAAATGTATACGAGAAGGGGATATAGGGGAGTAATACGGGATTCTTGGTAGTGGTGTTATTTGCTGTCCTTAGTAGTATATTGTATTGTATGACATGTTATTTTTCTTTTTATCATTTTTTCTTATTGCTAAAAAAAAAAATTTTTTTTTGTAGTAATCAGTATGTTCAAGTGCTGATTGTGGTGATAAATGTACAACTTTATGATGATACCATGAACAACTGATTGTACACTGTGGATAAATGTATGGTATGTGAATATAACTCTATAAAATTGTAGGAAAATATATATATAGGAGTAAAAGTGTTGGAGAAAACATGGTGAGAGGGATGATGCCTCACCAATATGGACTAACTACAATGTGTAAACTCAGAACTGAATCTTAGAACATAGCCTAACGTGGACACAATAATTGTAACAGTCCCTAGATTGTAAGCTCTTACAGCAGTTAACTCTATCCCTGAATTGTAATGCCTATCTCTAAACTTTGAGATGCTGATCCCCTAGCGTATAACCTGATTGGTCTCTGGAACAATGCATATCTCTGAGACACCTGAAACTCAGAGCTAGAGCTCGGCAGATATGAATGTCAGTATTAGTGCATACAGCCACTGTCAAAAAAAAAAAAAAGCTGAAAAAGAGCCCAGACTTCAATTAGTGATATGAATGAAGCAGGTCTGGTTAAGACCAGGGCAAGCCAGGCCAAAGAATAAAGGTTGAAACTGACTGTGTTTTAAAACTTCAACTTCCATGTGAGACCAAGGGAAGAGATGTTTATTTGGTACAGGATCTATATTTTCTAAACAATTTAACTTGTACAGTGTGTTCAAATACCATAATTACATAGAACTTTGACTAGGAAGTGAGACCTGGTAGGTTTGTATAGGTTAATGTGAAATAGTGACACATCCCAGAGTAATTTGGGCAGATAATAAAAAATATATTTACAGCCTCCCCCTCCCCAGCCCCGAGGATCTGGGGGAAGGTGCGGATGTGTTGGACATCCTCACGTGGACTGGTGTTGATGTTGTCACAAACATTGGGACTGGGAGTTTGATGTGCTGAGCCCTCGAGCATGGGACTTGCCCTTATGAAGCTCATTACCACAAAGGAGAGTCTAAAGTTGTATGTAATGGTGCCTAAGAGTCTCCCCCTGAGTACCTCTTTGTTGCTCAGATGTGGCCCTCTCTCACTCTAACTGAGCCATCTTGACAGGTGAACTCGCTGCCCTCCCCCCTACATGGGACCCGACTCCCAGGGGTGTAAATCTCCCTGGCAACGCAGAGTATGACTCCCGGGGATGAATGTGGACCTGGCATCGTGGGACTGAGAGTATCTTCTTGACCAAAAGGGGGACGCAAAATGAGATGAAATAGTTTCAGTGGCTGAGAGATTCCAAATGGAGTCGAGAGGTGACTCTGGTGGACATTCTTATGCACTATATAGATAACACCTCTTAGGTTTTAATGTATTGGAATAGCTAGAAGTAAACACCTGAAACTACCAAACTCCAACCCAGCAGTCTGGACTCCTGAAGACAATTATATAATAATGTAGATTACAAGGGGTGACAGTGTGATTGTGAAGACCTTGTGGATCACACCCCCTTTATCTAGGGTATGGATGAGTGGAGGAATGGGGATAAAAACTAAAGGACAAATGGGGTGGGATGGGGGGATGATTTGGGTGTCCTTTTTTCACTTTTATTTTTTATTCTTGTTCTGGTTCTTTCTGATGTAAGGAAAATGTTCAGAGATAGATTGTGGTGATGAACGCATAACTATGTTATCATACTGTGGACAGTGGATTGTATATCATGGATGATTGCATGGTGTGTGAATGTATTTCAATAAAACTGAATTTAATTAAAAAAAAAAAAACAAAAAAACCTAAGAGTTCATGAGGTGACCAGGTATATAATTAACATAAACTTAAAAACAATAAGCTCCTTATATACCAGCAGTAATTAATTATGGGAAAAATGCAAGAAAAATGATCCTAGTCCACAAAGCTTTACTGTGAGATAAAAATAATATTTTAATAAATGGAAGAACCAGACTGCATTCTCAAAGAGAAGACTCAATATTTAAAAGGTGTCAGTTATCCTCAAATTAACCTAGAACTTAAAAGCATCCCAAACAGAAATTCTAGGAAGAATTTTTTTCTTTTATAACTTGATGAACTGATTCTAAAAGTTACTCAAAAAATAAGTATTTAAGAATATACAAACCCCAAAGTAGAAAACCAGGGAAAGTGTATTAATAAGCAAATCACCAACACACAAACACACACACACACAAAGCACTATGGTCATCACCTCTAAAAGATGTTCACCCTCACAAGTAATCAAAAACACAAATTAAAACTTTTTCACCAAAATGGAACAGACTTTGTTTTCCACTGGCAATACCCCTGGTTGGTGAGGGTGTGGGGCACACCCTTACTGTGGATTGTTCTAGTGGGCGCGGTGGCAATACGCATCAAAGTCTTTACAATATTAAAAATTCCTTGACCGATCATTTCGCCACTTAGGTCTTTACCCCCAGTACATGATTAAGGCCATGCACAAAGGCTTATAGCTACCATGTTATTTATCCCTACATGATTCACAAAAGCAATGTCTTAAATATCCAGTAGGAAAACAGGTGACGTTTTACAAGAAATGAAGTATTTGAATTTTTCCTAATGGACTACGGAGAGCACGTGTTGCTTTTAAGAAGAAAATTTTAAATTGGGAGTCATATTTAATTTTTTCCAAAGGATGGTGAGTTCCTCACACAGAGAATGTTTGGGAACTACTGCCAGTCTTGATTTTGGTAGGGGCGTCTCTCCAGATGACACCCCACTCCAGGCTGAGGGTGACGGGCTCTGTCCTGGGGCAGTAAATAGCCCCCTTCCGGCTGAGTCCTTCAGGACCCCCTGGAACTTCAGTCCTGGAATGCTGGGCGGGCAGGCACACTGTTTACCTGCTTCTCAGGCGGGAACTACCTGTCTCTCCACACACTGCCAGGCAACAGCTGGGAGCGACGCCATCCTGGCTTCATTTCCAGCGTCCCGGCCTCACGAAGCCGACAGGAACACGCGCAAAATGGAAACGCTTCCATGCAGGGGAGCACTTGGCGCAAACCAAGACACTATCTAAAAAAAAAACAAAAAACCCTAGCTCTTCCAGTTCCAGAAGGTGGACTGAACACCCTCATTCACACCCTCTCCCTTGGTGACCACACCAAACCGAGGAGAAGAGGAATTTAAATATTGATCGCCCTCGGCGCAAGCAACCGGAGTCACCCACATCCGGGTATCTGCAGGCAGCGCGAAGGGTTCCCGGATGCAGAGGGTGTGGCTCGGCGGAAGCCCGCGCTGCCGTGAGCCGGGTCCGGATCTGAGGAAATCGGAACTGAAGGAGAATGCACAGTGAGGGCCAGAGAGATGGAAGGATCTTGGGTTTGATTGATGATGCTGGCGAGAAGACAAGCTGCCCTGTGAGGGTGTTGCAATATTATTAATGAACTTCCGGAACTTCCGGAACCTGATGGCACCACAGAATCTGCTAAAGAACAAGAAATAAAGATAGATTTAGCCTTATGGGACGTCAGTGACAACGTTCTTCCCACTGGAAACTGACACCTGGCTCCTTTTTCATGAACAGATTTTTATTAAACACAGATACATACTGTTTTCTTTCAGTTTCCTAACTCAGATAGTTTAGTGATAAATCAACACACAAAAATGTACACCCACTTAGTTTATGGTACCAAAGTACAATGTGAAAATAGTCACTGGATGCGAAATCAATTGAGAGTTCTCAGAAATGCAGAATATTTGACTCTTTGAATTGAAAACTCTCATTCGCTAGTTTGTGTTTGAACATGATTGGTTAAACATTTGCCTTTAACTCCGATTTTGTCTTACCGTCAGAATTTAACAATTCCCAACTACTTTGTCACGTGATACATGTGATTGCAGGCACCAGAGGGAAAGGCAAAGAAAGGGGAAGTCAGACTTGCAAATTAATAACTTCTCATGTACTCCCACTTGAAGAATTCTGCATGGATGTGCAATTAGCCTGTGAATGTTAAGGAAATATAATTATTCCATTCACTGATTACCGGGATCCCTAAGATTCCCCGTGGTAGTTTCAAGCTTTGCATAAGTTTACAGATTTAAAAATTATCTGACCATAACCTCTGCTCTCCCTATAACTTCCTTTGGTGCTGCTGGAAAGGATCTTGAGTTGAGATGGACCACTAGTTTTGTCTAGTAACAGTATTTCTTATTTCTCAGAGCCCTTTCAAATATATCAAAACACCATGGAAACAGTACTTAGTTCTATATTTGTATAAGTTTTGCACTTTGCAAAACATGCATGAACATTATCTCCTGGAATCATTTGTCTATGTTAAATGGTGTCTTTCTTGCTCCCTACCGACTGTAAATTCTTTGTGGGAAGAGGCCCTGGTTTATATACTTCTATACCCCTCACTGGAAAACTGAGAACACTGCGTAATTGAAATCTCTCTTGCTTCTCATCCCCCTCCTCCCTTTTTTTAAAATGGATTCCTATATACCTCGCTTTTAGGAGGAAGAGGCACATCACAAAACAAGTGATTTGATGTCAGTGTTCAATCAGAGACATAATTGTAGCAGCTGTCCTGTAACTCATAGCCATCCAGGCTAATCCCTCTGCATCGACAATCCTGCCTAGAAATCACTCGGAATAAGAACCCAAAGCACTGGTCCCTGGAGTGACTGAAGAAAGACAACCTAGCAGAAAGAATTATATTTAGAAAAAACATTTATACCAAAAGGGAAACCAAAAATGCTTTTCAAAAATTAAGAAGTTATCACTTCACAATAACAAAGAGAATGGGAAAAGGTTCAGTAACAGATCTAAGATCTCACCAAAACGGTGAAGAAGGAAAATAGTTGGAGAAGAGGATCGAAGGGGGAATTTAGCAGGAGTACAAGATAATGTGTTCCAAGAAAGGGTTAGAAGGGGGATACCACTGATTTGCCCCCCAGAGCCCCACAGAGACTAGAAATGAGACTCTCCTCCTAGGGCGTGGCTGAGCCAGAACTTGAACCTGAAACCCAGCCTGAAACAGAGGACTTAAGCCTTAAATGGGAAATCTATGTTACAGTCATCATCCTGGGCAGGAAGCACATGTTTCTTCTATGAAATAACCCAACACCAGAAAAAAAGACCCCTACATTCTAGCCCAAGACTCCTTAACATAATGTTCCTGCCCCCATCACTCTAAAGCCAATCCCATCATCTGACAAACTGCCCACAGGGGTCCCACCAGGTTTATGGCTCCCGGAGTCCAGCAGCTGGAGGAGATCTGCACTCCTGATGTTGCCTGACAACATGCAGGAAAGACAAGGAGAGTTGGGCTCCTACCTAAGAGTGGCTGAGAAGAATCATAAGAGAAAAGAGAGGCAGGCTGTGACAGGGAAGACCTTCTTAGTGATCCTCAAAGATGCAACTGGGGTTGAAAGGGGGCAGCCATAAAAATCTTTCTGTGAAGGAAATACCTGAAACTGTGGAACTGTAACCCATGCTACGCTTTGAACGTTGCTCTATAGGTACTTATTAAACTGTATTTTGAAATTTATCGCTTTTCTGTATATATGTTATATTTCACAATTAAAAAGGTTAAAAAAAATATTTCTGTGTGAATGTACACAGCCTTCCCAGGCTCCCCTCCTCCCCGGGCCAGCTTCAGACACCTGCAAGACTTAGAGGCTCACACTGCAAAATGCACCAGCCCACACCAACAGAATTGAGCTGCCCAAAGGAGGAAAAATGGAGACACAAAGGCCAGAAGTCATGTGCTGCCCTCCCTGCCCCCCCCCATTGGGCACCTAGTCCAGGGCACATCTTAAGGGCCAGACCAACCGCTCACCCACCATAGAGCCCCCAGCCCAGCCTCAACCACCACAGCAGGGTACACGAACCATGTGTACTTGCTGCTTGCTCTTGTCTTGAATGTCCAGCTCAGTGAGGGGCAGCACAGAGTTGGGGGATGTGGTTGTCTTGTCCCTTCTTTTTTAATGTTGACGCCCTCACCATCTTCCTCCTCACTGCCCTAGAGGGAGGTTTAACTTCCTGCTTCTTGTCTTTAGCTTCATCTTGCTTGGACCTTCCATGTCCTTATCTTTATCTTGCTGCCAGTCCTTCTATACCCTTATAAGACAGAGTTGTTGCTGTATTAGGAACTACCCAGTTGATCACGCCCAGCAGTTCTTCCTCAGGCTCCAACCTAAAGGAAGAAAAGCTCACGGGTGATCCATGGTTACTATATCCCTGGAGCCTCATGGACTACAGGTCCCTGCATCTTGGCCCTGTGGACCCAGCAGACACACAGGTCCCTCTGCCTGAAATATACTTCCCTTTTCCCCTGTCCTGAGCTTCCAAAACTAGGCAAGTGGCCCCCACAAGCCCCTATAGGACCCTGCCCTGTGCACCCCCTCTCCCAGCCCTTAACCCAAAGTCTGAGATCAATCAAGGGCAGGAATTGGGTCCCCAGCATCCAGCACACAAATGGGATCTTCTCAGGCAATAGATTAATTAATTCCATCACAAAGTGACTGACAGTTCCACCAACAGCGACCTACCCAGGCGCCAGAGCATACAGTGTGATACACTCAGAGACATAAAGATATGTTACACTAAACACAGTCACTCTCAGCCGTATACCCGGACACAACAACCCCCACTCTCAGTATTTATCCCAGACCCTTTGACCTCAAAACTTAGACTAACCAGAACCTGTGGGAACAGGCTCTGTGTGTGATGGCATCTTGGCCAGGATCTGATGTGTGTGGTGTGTAACAGTGAGTGACTCTGAATGACAAGTGCCTGAGATCACAGTCTATGTGTGACATTTGGAAATTTGAACATACTGTGGCATCAAAGACATTTGGAACAACCTAGTCATCCATTCTCTTCTCACCCCAGCCCTCCAGTGGCTCCATCCTCACTGGAAGTTTCAATGCCTTCCACATGCTGGTGAGGCTCAAACTTCTCCCTTGGCCAAAGATCTTTCCCCAAATCTCAGGCTCTTGCGTGCAGGCACCTCTAGTCCTCTCAGCTGGTGGTCCCACAGCACATCCATCAGCTCATGCTGCCCATAATTCTTACCTCTCCCTCCTTCCAACTGCAACCATCCCCACATCCTGCCAATTATTCACTGCAGACTTGCCCCTTTCTTCTGTTTCAGACCACCGTTATCTCACCCAGCCTGGGTCTCCCCTCCTATAGCCGAGTACCCCTCTCAAGTCATTGCTCTAAAACCTACCCTGGCCAGGTCACACTCTCCTGGGCAAAAATAAATAGCTACAGCTCTCTACACAAAAACAAGTACAATACTATCATAGTCTCTGGCTGTTTGTGGGGCATAATTTGCTGTTTCACAACTCCATATCATGATGCATACTGTTTCCTCTGCCTAGAACTCCTTCCCCTTGCCTTCCTTATAAGCCCTGACCCACACTGGCAGCTCCTGCTCCACCTCCACCTCCCTCTACTCATTGGGGGTGATTTGTGTCTGCAACTATGTCCCCCTTGTACCTCTCACCCAGACCCAGGGGCTCCCAGGTGCTCTGGGCTAAACCTGTGTACGGGGGGGGGGGGGGGACAAAAACAAAATGAGCAGAAGGAAATAAACAACAAAGATTGGAGCAGAAATAAATGATAGAGAGAATTAACATAAACAAAGACTGATTCTTTGAATAAAGCAACAAACCTTTAACCAGACTGATAAAAAAAAGAGAGAGAGAGAGGACACGAATCATTAAAATTAGAAATGAATGGGGGGACATTACTACAGACCTAACAGAAATTAAAAGGCTCATAAGGATACTATCAGCAACTGTGTGCCAACATTAGACAACCTAGATGAAATGGACAAATTCCTAGAAACACACAACCTACACTTGCTCTTGAAGAAATAGAAGATCTCAACAGACCAATAAAAAGTAAAGAGGTTCACTCAGTCATCAATATCCTCCCCAAAAAGGAAAGGCCAAAACAAAATTGCTTCACTGATAAATTTTACCAAGCAATCAGAGAACAATTAACACTAATACTGCTCAAACTCTTCAAAAAAAATGCATAGAAGGGAACCCTTCCCAACTCATTCTATGAGGCCAGGATCACCGTTATACAAAAGCCAGGTAAAGATACCACAAGAAAAGAAACTTACAGGCCAATATCTTTCATGAATACAGATATAAAAATTCTCAACAAAATACTAACAAACCAAATCCAACAGTACCTTAAAAGAATTATACACCATGATCAAGTGGGGTTTATCCCAGGTATGGAAGGATGGTTCAACACAAGAAAATCAATTAATGTAATACACCACATAAGTAGAAGGAAGGAATAAAAACATCATTTCAATTAATGCATAAAAGGCATTTGGCAAAATTCAGCACCCCTTCCTGATAAAAATTCTCAGAAAACTGGTAATAGAAGGAAAAGTCCCTAAAATGATAAAGGTCATATATGATAAACCCACAGTTAACATCATACTCAATGGTGAAAGGCTGAAATCTTTACCCCTAAGATCAGGAACAAGACAAGGATGCTCACTGTCACCAGTGTTATTCAACATCATACTGGAAGTTCTAGCCAGAGCAATTAAACAAGAAAAAGAAATAAAATGCACCCAGATTAGAATGGAAGAAATGAAACTCTCCCTATTTGCAGATGACATGACTCTAGACATAGAGAATCTTGAAAATTCTACAACAAATCTACTAGACATAATAAATTCAGCAAAGTGGTGGGGTATGAGAGCAATACTCAAAAATCAGTGGTGTTTATATACACTAGTGATGAACAATCCCAAAAGGAAATTTTAAAATTCCATTTACAATAGTACCAAAAGAATCAAATAACTAGGAATAAATTTAACCAAGGATATAAAGGACTTGTACATGGAAATCTACAAAACATTGGCGAAAGAAGTCAAAGAAGACCTAAATAAATGGAAGGACATTTGTGTTCATGGTTTGGAAGACTAAATAGTGTTAAGATGTCAGTTCTGTCCAAAGTGATTCAGAGAGTCAATGCAATTCAACCAAAGTTGGAAAAATCAATCACCAAATTCATATGGAAGGGCAAGCAGTCCAGACTGAAAAACCGTCTTGAAAAAGAAAAACAAAGCTGAAGGAATAACACTTCCTGACTTTAAAACTTATTACAAAGCTATAGTAATCAAAACAGGTACAAGTACAGACATATAAACTGATGTAACCAAATTGAGAGTTCAGAAATAAACACTAGCGTCATTGGCCAACTAATCTTTGATGAAGCTGCCATGTCCACTAAGTGGAGAAAAATGGTCTCTTCAACAAGTGGTGCTGAGGGAACTGGATAGCATTCTGTAAAAGATTGAAGGTGTACCCCTACCTCATACCATATACAAAAAAGTTAGAACGGTTCTAAGATGTAAATATAAGAACTAAAACTTTAAAAATACTAGATGAAAACATAGGGAAACAGATTCAGGGCATTGTGTTAGGTGGTGATTTCTTAGACTTTACACAAAAAGTATGAGCAACAAAAGAAAAAATAGATAAATGGGACTACATCAAAATTTAAAACTCTGTGCATGAAAGGACTCTATCAAAAAAGCAAAAAGGCAACCTAAACAATGGGAGTAAATATTGGGAAACCATATATCTGATGAGGGTTCAATACCCAGAATTTATAAAGAACTTCAACCACCCAACAACAGAAAGACCCATGATCAACTTTAAAACAGACAAAAAGACATGAATAGATATTCTTCAAAGAAGATATGCATACAGCCAAAAAGCACATGAATAGCTGCTGAAAGTCATTAGCAATCAGAAAAGCAAATCAAAACTACAATGAGATGCATCTCACACCCACTAAAATGGCTGTTAAAGAAATGAAAAGCAACAAATATTGATAAGATGTGGAGAGATAAGAACACTCATTCATTGTTGGTGGGAAGGTAAAATGGTTCAGCTACTGTGGAAAACAGTATGGAGATCCTCAGAAAGTTAAGTATAGAATGACCTTATGATCCAGCAATCCCACTTCTACATATATACTCAAAAGAATTGAAAGCAGGGCCTCAGATATTTGTACACTGAATTTCACAGTGGCATTACTCACAATTGCCAAAAGGTTGAAGCAACCAAAATGCCCATCAACAGATGAATGGATAAACAAAGTGTGGTCTACACATAAAATGGAATATTATTAGGCTGTAAAAAGGGAATGAAGTTCTGATGTATGATACAACATGGGTAAACCTTGGAGACATCATGTTGAGTGAACTAAGCCAGAAACAAAGGGATATATATTGTATGATCTCACTTCTATGAAATAAGTAGAATAAGCCTATTCATAAATCAGAAACTAGAATTCAGGTTAACAGGGGCCAAGTGGGGGAGGCTAATGTGGAGCTAATGTTTAATTGGTATAAGGTTTCTTTTGGGGTGATGGAAAATTTTTGGCAATGGTTGATGAAGATGGAAGAATAACTTTGTGTGTAATTAAGACCACTGAATTGTGTGCCAAAAAGGGGGAAAGGGGGAAATTTTGATTGTACACAGGTTACCACACACATGCATGCAAAAAGAAACCCATAGAGCTGTAAAAAACAATGTAAACAGTGTGCTAAAGTTAATAGCATAATTGTAATAATATTACTTCATGAACTGTAGTGAAGATACCACACTAATGCAAAATGTTAATAATAGGGAAAGCTGTGTGTGTGAGAAGGTGGTATATGAGAACTTTGTACTTCCTGCATGATGTTTCTATAAACCTACAACTGCTCTAATAACTAATTTTAAGAAACTAATATAAGTGATAAAAAGGACATTATATAATGATAAAGGGTCAATCACAAGAAGATGTAACAATTATAAACATATATGCACTTAACAATAGAGCCCTCCAAAATACAAAGCAAATATTGGAAGAATTCAAGTGAGAAATAGATGGCTCTACATTAACAGTAGGAGACTTGAATATACAACTTTCATTAATGGATCCGTCACCCAGACAGATCAATAAGGAAATAGAAGACTGGATCAATACTATAAACCAACTAGACTTAACCTAACAACAACTAGCAGACCCAGTAACAGTAGAATATGCATTCTTTCAAGAACACGTGGGTCATTCTCCAAGATAGACTATAGGTTAGGACATAAAACAAGCCTCAATAAATTTCAAAAGACTGAAATCATATGAAGTATCTTCTTGGACAATAATAGGATAAAGTTAGAAATCAATAAAAGTACAAAAAGAGGAAAATTCACAAACGTGGAAATTAAACAATGCACTTTTAAACAACCAGTGGGTCACAGAAAAAAATCACAAGACAAAATAGAAAATACTTGAGAAGAATGAAAATGAAAACATAACACACTAAAACTTAAGGGAAGCAGCAAATGCAGTACTCAGAGGGAAATTTTAGCTGTAAGTGCTTACATTAAAAAGGAAAAAAGACCTAAAATCAATAACCTAACCTCCCACTTTCAGGAGCTAGGAAAATAAGACCAAACTAAATACAAAGTGAGAAGGAAGAAAATAAAGATTAGATCAGAGAGAAATAAAATAGAGAAAAGAAAAACAAAAGAGAGTATCAAAAATACAAAAAGGTGGTTCTTTGAAAATATCAATAAAGTTGACAAACCTTTAGCTAGACTAACAGAGTAAAAAAGAGAGAAGACTCAAATTACTAAAATCAGAAATGAAAGTGGGGACATTACTAACAACCTTATATAAATAAAAATTATTATATGAGGATATAATGAACAATTGTATGCCAACAAATTAGATAATCTAGATGAAATAGACAACTTCCTGCAAACACACAAATTACACAACTGATGAAAAGAAATAGAAAACCTCAACAGACCAATAACAAGTAAAGAAATTGAATCAATAATCAAAAACTCCTAAATAAAAAAGCACAGGACCAGATGGCTTCACAAGTGAATTTTACCAAACATTTAAAGAAGGATTAACAGCAATCCTGGTCAAACTCTTCAAAGAGGAGGAAACACTTCTTAACTCATTTTATAAAGCCAGCCTTACCCTAATAACCAAAGTCAGTTAAAGAAATCCCAAGAACAGAAAATTACAGACAAATATCCCTTATAAATATAGATGCAAAAATCCTCAACAAAATACCAGCCAACTGAATCAAATGACACATTAAAAGGATTAGATAACATGACAAAGGGCATTTATTCCAAGAATGCAAGGATTCAATGTAAGAGAAACAATCAATGTAATATACCATATTCATAAAATGAAGGATAAAAACCACATGACTATTTCAATTGATGCAGAAAAGACATTTGACAAAATCCCACAGCCTGTGTTCATAGAAAACCAGGAATAGAAGGAAACTTCCTAAACATGATAAAGGATATATATGAAAAAATCCACAACTAACATCATCCAATGGTGAAGGGCTGAAAGCTTTCCCACTAGATCAAGAACAAGATAAGAATGCCCACTTTCATCACTGCTACTCAACATTGTACTGGAACTTCTATCCAGAGCAGTTAAGCAAGAAAAACAAAAATTAAAGCCATCCAAATTGGAAAAGAAGAATGAAACTCCCCCATTCTGCAGACAACATATGATCGTATATTTAGGAAATCACAAACATTGCACAAGAAAACTACAAGAGTGAAAAAATTAATTCAGCAAGGTTTTGAGTTACAAGACCAACAGGCAATAATGAGCTGTGTTTCCATACACCAGTAATGAACAATACAAAAGGAATTCAAGAAAACAATTCCATTTAAAATAGCATCTAAAAGAATAAAATGTCTAGGAATAACTTTAACCAAGGATATAAAAGACTTGTGCACTGAAAACTACAAACCATTGCTGAAAGAAATTAAAGAAGACATACCATGTTCATGGATTGGAAGACTTGATATTGTTAAGATGTCAATACTCCCCAAAGTGATTTAGATTTACAGATTCAACACAATCTTGATCAAAATTCCAGCAGATTTTCTTTTCTTTTCTTTTTTGCAGAAATGGAACAGTCAATAATTAGATTCATATGGAAAGGAAAGGAGCTCTGAATAGGCAAAACTTCATTAAGAAAGAAGAAAAAAGTTATAAAACTCACAGTTCCCAATTTCAAAACATACTACAAAACTACAGTAATCAAAACAATGTTCTTAATGGCTACAGTTATCAAAACAATGTGCTTAATGGTTTGGGCTGATCTAAGAGTTTTAGTAATGGATGGTAATGATGGTAGCACAATATTGTGAATGTAATTGATATCACTGAATTGTACACTTATTGGATAAAATGGAATAAATATATGAAATAATTGGATAAAATGGAAAATTCTCTGTCATATACATTACCACAAAATTAAAAAAAAAAAAAACAGAAAGAAAGGGGAAGGACAGGGAAAGGAAGAGTGGGTGGGAAAGAAACAGTGAATGTAAAATAAATGAACTGCAGCATCAGAGAACAACATAAGTTAAGCCAATAACATAGTGTTGAACAAAATAAGTTAGATACAGGAGAATATATAGATATGATCATATGTCTATGAATTTTTAAGAGAGCAAAATTAAAAGTTATTGTATGGTCATGACATTAAGGTAATAAACCATAATCTAAAGCAACAAAAGTCAGGATGGTGGTTATATCTGGGTGGGAAGGAGGGTGCATCTGAGGCACTAATCATGTTCTTTACATGAACTAGGTGGTGGTTATCTAAGTGTTTGCATTATAATAATCACTGAAGATATCTACTTTATGCACTTTTCTGAGCATGTGTTATATGTCAGAACAGAAAGGAAAAGGGTAGAGAGGGGAGTAGGGAAAAGAAAAAAGGTAAAAGAAGAAATGGAAACAGAAAGGAGAGATGGAGGAGGAAAGGTAGAAGGAAGCAGAAAGAGAGGAAGATGGGGGAGAGCTAGAAAAATGGATAAAGAAGAGAAAAGGGGAAGACAGTGTAGGAAAGAGTGGGTGGGAAGAAGAATCTAAATTATATCAGCGTAATTCCACCAGAGCAGGGTGATCGTCCCCACCCACACCCACCCCCTCAGCGTGAGTCCCTCGGCTGGCTGGGATCACTCCTGGTCAGCAGGCTCTCTTGCTCCACTCTCAGAGCCAGGTGTCTGCCTCTGCCAAGAGGCAGAAAAGGCAGAAAGGGTCATCTTCCAAACCCCTACCCCACAATCCTTAGGTCTGCCTCCAGTTGGGGGGCTCCTCTTCCCCAGTGTCAGTATGACTCCACACCTCCTAGGGCCAGAGAAGGGCAAAGGAGGTGAACTGTGTGAGGAATGGATTGTTTGGGGACAGGGACATTTTCCATGCCCCAGCCTGGCCTCAGGGCCAACGGTCCCTGGCTGAAAACCACAGTCATCATGTGGAGGCCACTAAGTCCCAATGACCAGATTCTGAGGAGTTGCCAACCTGGCTTGGGAGGAGGGGCCTGGCTGAGGGGGCCCAGAAATCCTCATTGGCACTGTGGCGTAGCTGGAAGACTGTCAAGCTTCATAAATAGCCAGAATTAAAGGCAGAGAAGTAAATGTCAGATGTCACCCTGGACTCCAGCCACAGCCTCAGGCTGATGAGGGTTCTGGGGCTGTCCCAAGGAAGTGTGTCATCCAAGACCAGGCACCTGGGCTTGGCCAAGGGACCTGGCTCTAGTCCATGTGCCTGGTGACTTACTCTGGCCCCTGCAGCCCTTCATCCCTCCTCTGCTACTGTCTGATGGCACCATGTGCTGCTGCCTTGTGTTGTGTGTCATCGTCCCTGCCAACTCCCTGTCCAGGAGCTCAAGACACCCACAGCCCCTTGCCAGCCCTCAGCCAAGGTCTGATTTCACCATTTACTTCCATTCCTCAGCCTGCTTTGTCTGGTTCTCACACTGACACCTCTGCTTCTGACCTACCGTTGATCACCCCACTTTGAAATAAGTCCACAGGGGAACCGTTTTCCCAACTGCACCTCCCCTCTGTCCTCCAGCATATGCTTTTCTAACTGCAACCAAGTATCAGCCTAACTCTCCATTCAGTCCACCCACAGTCCCAGGTCCACTTTCTGCTCAGATTCTTGACACATGCTTGCTCCAGAGAATGTACACTTGGTGGCCTGTTTCCTGCAGCACAGGCTGCCCCTCTGGCTCTGTATCTGCCCTGGACCCTTCTTTCTTTGCTGCTGGACACTGGCAAAAACCCACAAAATTGTCATCCTCCTCCTAAAAAGCAATGCCAGCTATGGGGGTGTCTGGTCCCAACACTCCCCACCACACAATCTTGCAGGAGAGTTTACCTAAGAAAGCGCTGGAGACAGCTGAGGGAAATTAGAACACTTTTTTAAAACCCAGAGCTAATTTTATCTGTATCCTCCCTACTTTCCAGCCCATTCTGCAGTCCCCAGGCCCTCTCATCTCTCTTCCAGAATGAGAGTCCCCTTCTTTCAACCTCTTCATTGAGCATCTCCATCCTATCCCTGGGGAGAACTGTCTTGCCTGTAAATCCATTACTTTCCTCTCATAGGGGCACTTGGGACATAACTGCCCTCTAGCCTCATGAATTCTTCCCAAACCTATGAGCACTTCATCTCCATAGATTTTTCTCTTTCGCCTCCTTCATGGGGCTCCCTTTCTATCATAACATTTCCTTCAATAACCCCCTCTAGTATACCCCACCTTTAAAAAATTCCTCCTAAGCCCTCCTTCATTCACAGCTCTACAATCCCTCACATTCAAACTTCTTCAAAGACTTCTCCACTTTCTCATCTCCTATTCACTTTCAGCCCATCACATTCTGCCTTTTGTCCCCAACATCCCAATGCTCACCACCATGATCACTGCCTGTCTTTATGTTTCCAAATTCATCTTACTTGACCTCTCTTGGCAAATTTCAGTTTACTACTCCCTCCCAGCTGAAATATTCTATTCTTTTGTTTCTGCAACTCCATGCACTTCTTGATTTCCTCCCACCTGATTAGACTATCTTCTAAATTTCTTTGCTTCCTCCCCTCTGCAAGTTATTATTTGGTGCCTTGGAGCTCATCATAGACCCTGTCTTAGCTTGGTGTAGTAGCCAGCCTCCAAAATGCTCCCCTCCCCCAGTGATGCTTGCCTTCTGGTATTCACATCTAGTATTCCCACCTACCACAATGACCAGAGCTGACATGTATAATCAGTAGTATATTATGAAAATGATAGTCTGTGACTTCCAAGGCTAGATCATACAAAATATTGTAACTTCTGTCTTGCTCTCTTCTTGGATTACTCACTCTTGGGAAAGCCAGCCATTGCATTGTGAGGACACTCAACCAGTCCTAAAGAGAAGTCCATATGGCAAGAAACAGGCCTCCTTCCAATATTCACACTTACCTGCTAATCATATGAGTGAGCTATTTTGGAAGGGGATCCTCTAGCCCCAGTCAAGCCATCTGATAACTGCACTCCTGGCTGACATCTTCACTGCATCCTCAAGAGAGAATGCAAGCCAGAAACACACAGCTAGGCTACAGCCAAAATTAATGACTCACAGACACCATGTAAAATAAATGTTTATTGTCTTATGCCACTAAGTTTTGAGGCCATTAGGGGTAGTTTATTACACAACAATATATGACTACTATACTTGGGTTCATGAAAAAAACAGACCCTTGACAATGGCTTTTGTGCAAGTATTATGTTTGGAAGTGTAATCCCAAGGAGGAGTTTGAGACAAGGGGAGTGAAACAGGGAAGGGAAGGTGCCAGCAAAATGATGCATTGCCAAGTTGGCCATCACTAATAGTTCCTAGCCACTTGATCCCAGAGACATTCTGAGAAGACTTATCAAATGTGTCCCAGTTGCCATCTTCCCAAGGGAATAAAGAGGAGAGTATTTTTCCATTGGCTCCCATTCCCTATGAATCATGGGTTATCGTATTGATCCTGCCCTTGGGGCCACTCTTTGCCCTAGTCCTGGTCATGTGACCCCTGTCCTTGGGATGACAGTGATTTGACCAGACTGTGTCACTATGATACTCTCTAGCCTGGGTCAGTGTAACCCCTTCCCTTAGGATCACTGTGGCTTCCCTCGGCACATCTGTCTCACACACTTTTGGTGGAAATATAAATTGAAATAAATGTTCAGGAGGGAAATTTATGCTCATCCAATGTCTTCTTAATATCCTTCATCTCCTTAGCCATATTTTCCTTCATCTTTGTGTGACCATCTTTGACTGGTTGTTCCAAACTCTGTATCTTCTCTGACTCTTTAATTTGTTCCTTTGGACTATATCTTCCTGTTTCCTAGTATGGCTTGTAATTTTTTTGTGATATCTGGGCATTTGACTATCTTGATGGGTTTACTCTGAAAGTCGGTTTCTCTGGTCTAGGATTTTGTTGTTGAATGGGTTTGTATTAAGGCTTTTCTTTGACAGTTGTTTCACCAATACTTCCCATCCAAAACAAGGCCTGCACAGGAGCCACCGACCAGATCCAAAGGGCCCTGGGGAGAGGGTCAGGAAAGACTCCAAATACCTTTTCTTTTCCTTCTTCAGATTCCCAAGGCTGCACTTTCCTGAACTGCCCAACAGATGGTGCTATTCAGCAACCTGTTCCCCTCAGCACGAAGAAGGCAGACTATTTTTAGTCCTTTGCCAGCTCTGCCTCTGACACTGCGGAAACAATGCTGCAGCAGCACCTTATCGGGTTGGGCTAGAACAGTGGGATCCAGCGGTCTAAACTCACTGGCCAATAGCTGGATCAGTACTGCGCTGTGTCCCCATCTGTACTTGGGGTGGAAGACTCCCAGCAGACATGGATCAGACCTCCCAAAGCTGTTTTCCTCAAGGGTTGGGGTGGGTACCCAGGAACCCCAGGTAGAATTAGATTCTCACCACTGTTGCTCAGTCTTTTCATCCTACTTCCCTGGATGCTGCACAGAATTCCCCCGGTCTCCAAAGCCCCAGAACAGTTGACTCGGACAGTTTCTGCCTATCCACTCACTGCTTTGGGAGAAGAGTGAGCCCTGCTATTCTCTCTCTATTCCACCATTTTTCCAGGAGGGAAATAAGACAATATGCATCAAATGCTTTGAAATAGTGACATCAATGTTGTCAGTTCCAGGAAAATTACTGACAGTATTTGTAGCCAATGATAAAGTATAAAATCTCATGGTTTTGGAAAACTTGTATCTGCCACTGTGAGCTTGACAGCTTCCCAATATTAGACTTTTCTGATGATCAGTGTAGATACTGAAAAATATGATTTCTCAATATTGTATAATGAAATGTATTGACATTTGGAAGATCTGCAGAACTTAGGGAACCAATGTTCTTTGAATTACCAATGGATGATTAAAAAAAAAAAAACAACTGGGTAGAAGATCCACTCAGAGTCAAGACAGACCAATGAATATTAACAGACAAGATAGATCAGACAACAAGATAGTCACTAATATAATTTCAGATTCCACTTGGCAACCAATTTTTAACAACTTACTTTGTGTTGAGTTTTGGTATAGCAATCAAAGAACAATATCCGCAATTATCTGAAAAAGCTACAATATCTGGATAAGTTCAGGTTTTTTCATGTACTTTAACCGAAACAACATATCACAACAGATTAAATATAGATGCAAATATGAGAATTTAGCTATCTTTTATTAAGCCAGACATTTAAAAGAATTGTAAAAATGTAAAACAATACCACTCCTCACCAAATGTTTGAAAAATGTAGAAATTTTCACAAGAATATGTTCTTTTGTAACAATGTAATGAATTTATTATTGTTATTTTTAAAATATGTAACATAAATATGAGTGCATAGTATTAATTTCTAATACAGTAAATATTGAAATATAAAATATATAGACAAAAGCTTTATCCCCCCTATGTGGGATCTGACACCCAGGGGAGTGAATCTCCCTGGCAACATGGAATATGACTCCCAAGGAGGAATCTAGACCCGGCATCGTGGGATGGAGAACATCTTCTTGACCAAAAGGGGGATGTGAAAGGAAATGAAATAAACTTTGGTGGCAGAGAGATTCCAAAAGGAGCCAAGAGGTCTCTCTGGTGGGCACTCTTATGCACAATATAGACAACCCTTTTTAGGTTCTAATGAATTGGAATAGCTAGCAGTAGATACCTGAAACTATCAAACTACAACCCAGAACCCATGAATCTTGAAGACAATTATATAAAAACGTAGCTTATGAGGGGTGACAATGTGACTGGGAAAGCCATATGGACCACACTCCCCTTTGTCCAGTGTATGGATGAATGAGTGGAAAAATGGGGGCAAAACAAACAAAACAAAACAAAAAGGCACCCAGTGTTCTTTTTTACTTTAATTGGTCTTTTTCACTTTAATTTTTATTCTTATTATTTTTTTGTGTGTGGTAATGGAAATGTTCAAAAATTAATTTTGGTGATGCACAACTATATAATGGTACTGTGAACAACTGAATGTATGCTTTGTATGACTGCATGGTATGTGAATATATCTCAATAAAAATGAATTAAAAAAAAAAGCTTTAGGGATACTCACCAAATTTTAAGACTATAAAAGGTAACTAAGATAAAAACTGTTTGAATGTCACTCTTGTAGAACAATATTTATTGACATGGAAAATATTTTCACACTGTAACAAGGCATTTTTTTCCCAACAATTAGAAGGCAAAAGTCTATTTAGAATATTTCTGCAAATAGTGAATTATTTTAAATTTTCAAATATTCCACAATGAACATGTGTTAATTTGCAATTAGAAAATTTTAATGCAGAAGTCTATTCTTAATATGTTTCAAAAGGGCACAGGAAGCCTTATATATAACAAATTTGGGAACACCTTACTGAATATTGATTTTTTTTCCTCGGAGGTATCTCTTCAGATAATCAATATAGTCAGTTTCTCAGGGAAAGAGAAACAACAGCAGATATATACATACATATATATAATGTAAATATTATGAGAATTATTATAGGAATTTGTTCCTTGATCAGAAGCAATGCTGTGTGGAATACCATGATGGTGGATATGGCATTCTGTAAGTCCATGGATGGTAGTTTTGGAAACAGCATTGTGTACATGGTAGGCACGTCTATATCTGGAGGATGTGTCTATTTCAATAAGAACAAAATGCTGCCCCGTTCATGATGAAAGTGGGCCAATGTAATCAACCACATGATCAAGTAACAGGCTGATCATCTTGCAGAATGGTGCCATATTGAGGAATGAGTATTTGTCTCTGCTGCTGGTAGATTGGGCACTCAGCTGTGGCTGTAGCCAGGTCGGCCTCAGTGAGTAGAAGTCCATTTTGCTGAGCCCATGCATGACCTCCACTACCTACCACCATGGCCACTTTGTTCATGAACCCATTGGGCAATGACAGGAGTGGCTGGGGAAAGAGACCAATTGGTATCCACACAGATCATCCTAATCACTTGATTATTAAAAATTCTCTTCTGCTGAAGTAACCCTCTGGTGAGCATTCATATGGGACACAAATATCTTCATGTTTTTCACCAGAAAAACATTTTCATTCAGAAAAGTCTATCCACATACCTCTCCCCCAGACCTCTTTGTCACCAATTTTCCAATCATATTCCTTCCAAGTCCCTGACCATCCAGCCAAACCACTGGTCACAGCCCATGAACTGGTATACAATTGCACATCCAGCCATTTCTCCTTCGAGGCAAAATGAACAACCAGGTGCACTGCTTCAAACCCTTGGTAGGATTTCTCTTGACCACTGTCCTTCAGAGACATCCTGGAAAAGATCTGTAGTGCTGTAGCTGCCCACTTTTGGGTGTTGCCTGCATATCATGAGAAACCATCTGTGAACCAATCCTGAGTTTTGTCTCCCTCAGTCAACTGATCATAGCGAACTCTCCAAGATGCTATAGGTGCAGGCTGGGAGAGAGAAGGTAATGTGGTAGAAGAGTGGGTCGTGGGCATTTGGACCACTTCTTTGTGTAACTTACTTGCATCTTCAGGCCTACTCAAGGTTGATCTCTTAAATATTGCTCCCATTTAATGGAGTGCAGCTGTGCACACCCAACCTTACCAACTGGGAGGATCAGACACTGATGGGCAGCTCAGGTTGTATGCTAACTTGGTAGGTCACGGTAAGCATTCAGTTTCTACTAAGGCCTAATAGCAAGCAAAAAGCTGTTTCTCAAAAGAATAATTATCCACAGAGGAAGCAGGGCTTTGCTCCAAAATCCCAAGAGTTTGAGCTGTGATTCACATATACAGTTCTGCCAAAGTCTCCAAACAGTTTCTTTACCTGCCATTGGCACTTCAAGCACCACTGGATCTGCTGGATGACATGACCCAAGTGGCAAAGAAGCTTGTACAGCAGCATGGTCTTTTTGCTTAGCCTTCTCTTTTTCTGGTATCCATTCAAAACTAGCAGCTTTCCAGGTCAGATGACAAATGGGCCAATACAGCACATCCAAATGAGGAATGTCCTGCCTCTGAATCCAAAGAAGCTAACTAGATGTTGTGCCTGTTTTTTGGTTGTAGAAAGGGCCAGATGCAAAAGCTTATCCTTCACCTTAGAAAGGAAACTTGACACGCCCAACATCACTGGATGCCTAGAAATTTCATTGAAGCTAAAGGCTCCTGAACTTTTGTTGAATTTGTTTCCCTCCCTTGAAACACAAATGTCTTACCAATAAATCTATGGTAGTTGCTACCTCTTGCTCACTAGGTCCATTCAGCATAATTTCATCAATATCATGGATTAGTGTGATGTGTTTTGGAGGGAGATGATCAAGGTTCCTGTAAACCAGATAACATAGGGCTAGAGAATTGATATACCTGAGATAGAAGAGTGAATGTGTGTTACTGGCCATGCCAAGTGAAAGCAAACTGTTTCTGGTGGTATTAAGAAAAAAAGCATTTGCCAGACCAAGCTGCTTACCAGGTAACAGGTTGTGTGTTAATATGCTCAAGTAATGATACCACATCTAGAAGAGTGGTTGCAATTGGAGTCACCACCAGGTTAAGTTTATGGTAATTCACTGTCATCCTCCAAGATCCTTTCTTTTCTGCCCAGGCCAAAAAGGAGTGTTGAATGGGGATGTGGGGGAATCACTGTACCTGCATACTTCAAGTGGGGTATGAACCTCTGCAATTCCTCCAGAAACATGGTGCTACTTTTAGTTTACTATTTTCCTAAGTAGAAGCAGTTCTAGTGGCTTCTACTTGGTTTTTCCTCCCATAATAGCTCTCACCCATATCATGGACCCAATGTGGGAATTCTGCCAGTTGCTGAGTACGTCTATTCCAACTACGCTTTCTGGAACTGAGAAAGTAACTACAGAATGGGCCCGGGGACCCACTGGACCCACCGTGAGATGGACCTGAGCTAAAACTCCATCCATCACCTAATCTCCATAAGCCCCACCTCTGACTGGTGGACCAGAGTGATGTTTTAGGTCTCCTGGAATAACTGTCCGTTTAGAGCCATTGTCTAGTAATCCCCCAAAAGCCTGCATATTTCTTTCTCCCAGTACACAATCACCCTGATAAAAGGCCATAGGTCTTTTGGGGGAAGGCTGGGAAGAAGCTGAACAGTATAAATTTTTGTCAGTGTAACAGGGTCCTTCCTTAAGGGGACCTGGCCTCCTCTTCATCCAAGGGGTTCTGCGTCTGTAAACTGTCTCAAGCCTGGGAATTGTTAGAGGGGCCATGTCTCTGTTTTTGTCATTAAAGACTTATGTTCACTTGACCTACAACTTTTTCATTTATACAGACCAAGTAAGAATTTAGTAGACTGCCCTGGTATTTTGCTTCTAAGTATCCCATGACCAATTTAGCCAATGCCTCAGGTCTCTGTGAGTCAGACTATTCTTGTTACTGCTTTGAGTCTGCTGTCCCTTAAGGTAAACTTGCTCACCTTGTCTTTGGTGACTAAATGCCACCACTTGGCCCCTGCCACCCCAGGATCCAATTATCCCCATTGCATTTAAGGATCACAGTTCAGTGGCAGCAGTTCCCACAGTAATTTCTGACCTACAGAGAACAGTGACCACAGAGCTCTTCAAGGACACTGAGGCTTTCTTCACAAATTTACTCCTCACAGCCCTGCTGAAAGGTGTAGTCTCTGGGCACCCACCAGGGTTCGGTGAGCAGGTCTTACATGATAAATCTGTAATATTCCAATCTCTCTAAGCTTTGGATACCTTTTTATTACATTATACCAAGATACTTCAGGCATTTCAAGTTCATTTAGTGTAGGCCGTATTTTGGTCCATATTTCAACCAAACAACCAAAGAAACTGTTAGTCCCCTTTCTAACCAACCCCTTAGGCTACAACATTGAATCCAGAGTCTCCACTTAATGGGTGTGTATTAGTCGGGGTTCTCTAGGGAAGAACCAACAGGAGGTATCTGTAAATACTATGAGATTTTCATAAGAATTGTCTTACGTGACTGTGGGGATGGAGAAGTCCAAATTCTGTAGGGCAGGCTGCAAGCTGGGAACTCCAATGAATGTTTTTGATAAATTCCCCAGGAGAAGCTGGCTGACTGAAGTAGAGATGGGAATTCTCTCTTCTGACTGCTGAAATCATCAGTTCTCCTTTTTAAGCCTTCAACTGGTTGGATGAGACTTCTCTCATTGTTGAAGGCAATCTCCTCAGTTGATTGTAGATGTAATCAACCATAGATACAAGCAATTTACACATAATCTAAGTCCATGAAATATCCTCACAGTAACAACTGGGGCAGTGCTTGCTTGACCAAACAACTGGGCACCAAAACCTGGTCAAGTTGATACATGAGCCTAACCATCACAAGACCCATATCAATAAATTCAGTCCGATCCAACTTTACGTCCCTTCCACCATTACCCCACACCCTTAAAATCCATTCCCATACATACTCCTTAGATTACTGTCTATATAAATTGGAAAACCCATGGAGTACTTTTGGAATGTAGTGCACCTCTTCATGGCGTCATACTTTATATCTCATCTTTCGAGGCCTGCTGGGACATCAGTCTAGTTATAGGTCTGTAAGCAAAGAGGTGTTGGGAGTGGGCCCTGAAGAGAATTAGCAGTGCCTTGCTAGTCATCTACAGCCGATTACCTTACAGGTTCATCTGATAAAACAAGTTAACCTTGGATGGAGATGGAAGGGCTGCTTCTACTGGCAAAGAAGACTCAGCAGAATTTAGAGGTTTAATGTCCCCAGCTTCATCTCAGGCTTCTCTTCTGTCTCCATTCCTTCCCAATCAATACTCACTCTAATAGCAGGCCCCCAGCAAGGTTAGGAATTCAATTTGCATGGTTATTCAGTTAAACAATGAGACTCTGGATTTGGTTTTCAGAAACAAGAGATAAGGGCTTCTTTCAAGGCACACAAAGAAACTTTCATGTCATTTATGGGGTGCTTGAGCTGGGAGTCCGAAGCCCGGAGTTCATTCTTTTCTTCCTCCACTTTCTCCAGTGCAATTAGGTGCAACCAATCTCACTATACTCATTAGTCTGACATAAATATTCTAAGGCATCAAATACACAGTCACGAGTATCTGATTAGGAATATCCTATGACGATATTTTACATAGCTCTATTGCCACATCACACCATGGACTACCAGAGTCCTCTTTACCACAAGAAAGAGTCATTAGTGCCTTTAAATCTAACCAGATCAAAAAACGAATTCACAAAACTCATCCTTAAGATTCTGTTCCTCTAGAACCACTTCTGGTATAAAAACCTGTATTTAGTTAGGTTTACCCAGAGAAACAAAACAGGATATACATCTATATGTATGTGTGTGTGTGTGTGTATGTGTGTATTATTTATATAAAGAGATTTATTATAAGAAATACGCACACGCAATTGTGGGGGCTCACAAGTCTGAATTCCATAGGGCAAGCTTGAGGCTGGAAATTCTGGTAAGATGATGTGGAAGTCTCGAGTCCAAATTCCTTAGGCTGAAAACTCAGGAAGCAGTTGAGGGTGTAGTCTTGAGGGAGAATTCCTTCTTCTGTCCATTTTACTTTGCATTTAAGGTCTCCAACTGATTGCAAGAGGCCCACCCACATTATCAAGGGTAATCTTTATTTAAAGCCAACTGACTGTAGATGCTAATTCCATCTACAAAATATCTCCACAGCAACATCTAGGCCAGTGTTTTACCAAACAACTGGACATCATCTAGACAAGCTGACATAAAACTAACCATCACATAAATAAAATGTGGTATATACATATGATAGACTATTATTCAGCTGTAAAAAGGAATGAAGTCCTGATACATGTGACAACATGGATGAACCTTGAAAGCATGTGTTGAGTGAAAAAAGCCAGACACAAAAGGACAAATATTGTATGATCTTACTGATAAGAAATAATTCGAATATGCAAATTTCATAGTTGGAAACTACAATACAGTTCAGGGGCAGAGGTGAAGATGAGGAATGGGGAGTTAATGTTCAATTGGTACAGAGTTTCTGATGGAGAAGTCTGGTCAGAGAGCCCCAGCCCCAAACTTCCACCATCAATATTGACATGGCCCTGGGGGCAACAGGCAGAGGGTCTGTAGCTGTCTTGGTGACCCCTTCCAGGGAGGGGGCTGATCTGACCTCCTGTGAACCAGATAGCCAGATAGATGTTTGACCACCCATCCAGGGATTCGAAGGCAGGAGCCTGGCTAGCTTCACATACTGGGCCCCAACTCTAGGATGTGACCCACCCTGTGGCCCCAGGTGTACAGTGACATAGCTCACAGACTCAGGAGGTGCCACGCCTACAGGTCACACCCACCCTCACTGAACTTGCACAGACACTGTCCCACACAGGCACCCCATGCACAAAATGCACAAATGATTTCTCTCACATTCATTCACCCAGATAATAACTCACTTTTCCACAGTATTAATTGTGCATCATCAGTGTTCTAGGTGCTTTGCAGGTATTTCACCAGCTCCTGAGGAGGAGCCAGATGCCGGGCAAGGGGCTGGGCACAGCAGTGATCTCTGCAGCCATAGTCCCCAGCCCCATGGAGCATGAGGTCTGGTAGAGAAGGGTGACTTTGCGATTACGCATGTGGTGGGTGGGTGTCGTGACACACAGGGCAGGGGCAGGGATAATGAGCCTCAGACATGCCTCAGCTTCATCCACCCTAAAGAACACTCTCTTGATCCAAAAGCCCCCTTTAGCCGCTGCAGCCCCTACCAATAAACTCCAAAGACTTGGCTACTCTTGCTGTCTCCTCCTCCTTCACTCCCTTCATCTCAATGGGCTCTGATACCGCTCCCCACCAACACACACTTTTCTTTTCTGTCTGAAGCTCTTCGCATGCAGTCTTGTTCTGTACCATGACTTTGACTACTGCTACAAACTGATGGCTCCAAAATGTACTCTCTTCAGCCCTGACTTCTCCCCTAAGCTCCAAACTCATATATCCAATTGCCTAGTTGACTTGACAGTTGACATCTCCATTTGGCTAAACAGAATTTTAGATTTAAACGTCCACACAAACCTGTTCTGTCTTTCCAATGTAGGAGAATGGGGACACCATCCACCAGCTGTTCCACCCAAAAGTCAATGAGTCACTGTCTTTTCCAATCAGAACAAGTATAATAATCTCTTTAAATATGTTTAAAAAACAAAAGAGAGAAAAGGAAGAAAGGAAAGGAAGAAGGCAGGAAGGGAGGGAGGGAAGGAAGGAGGAAGGAAAAGCAGAAGGGAGGAGGGAAGGAGGAAGGGAGGAAGAAAGAGGAGAGGGAAAAGGTGAGCGGTTTGGGCAGACAGGTGAGTGTGTCACAGGTACACAAACACCCCTGTTGACCACCTCCCTCCAAGGTGCCAGATGTATCAGAGCCACAGTCCACCCAGCCCCAGGAGGCCCAGAAGGGGCTGATGTCCTTGAGGAGGCCCCCAGGGCCTCTCTGCCCTCCAGGGTAACCTTTCTTGCAGGAAAGGCCCCAACTGTGACACACAGTCCAGGCTTGGGCAGGACAGCCCAGTGGTACCCTAAGGACCAGAGAGGGAAGATGGAAAACGAGGGACTGCCTCCTGCACCGACTGTGTTCTCCCTTGAAATCTCCAGATTCTCCAGCATCCCAGACACTTCCTGGTGCCTCTGTCTCCAGAAACCAGGAATTTGATGAATACCTGTTGCCTGAAGTGGGTCCTGTTACCCCAGGAGACAGTGTCCCACAGATCTCCTCCTAGGAGGTCAGGAAGAGCCTCCCCACCCCAGGCCATATGGTCCCTCCCCACTTTGAGCTATGTCGAGACCTTAAAAGCCAGGGCAGAGTCCGATTCTGGCCATAGCTACCAACTATGCAGAGACAACCACACAATTGAGCCAAACAGGCCCTGACCTGCGGAGCTCACCATCTACTAGGGAGATGGGTGCCAAGAGAGTAACTACTCAGACACAAAAAAGCACACCAGTGACCAAAGCAAGCAATAAAGAGCACTTGGAGATGTCTCCAGGTGTGACACCCAGGGGAACATCCCAGCAGCGGTGGGTGTGGCACCCAGGGTTGGAGAGCCATGGGCAGTCTGCCAGGCTCAGAGTCTGGCTCTCACACTGTTCCTCATTCTCATCAACCACCAGGTCAACGTAACCCCTGAGACAGACTGAAAGATGCCACTTTTGGAAAATGAGCTTGGAGAGCAGGAACCAAAAATTCTGGGTGGTCAATGAAATGTAACAACTGGGAACCTGAATGATTCATGTAGCTGAGATCTGGAGGATTTGGCCAGGAACCAAAGCATTGAGCGGTAGTGGCTCCAGGCAGCGGGAACTGCATGTGCAAAGGTCCTGTGGTAGCAGCGAGGGTGGTGGAAAACCAATCCTGACAGAAGGCAATGTGGGGCCCGGGGGCCCAGAGAGAAAGGACGGAGTGGGGTCTGAAATGAGGCCATTCTCCCACAGGGCACTCCTTTGGCCCTCACCTTTAACAACGTATGTGTGCACGGGGTCCTGAGAGGGTCCTTGCTGTGACAGCCCAATCCAGCTGGGTTGGGGGAGCATGGTAATCTCCAGGTTAGGGCAGATGTGGAGAGTGATAGTGGAAGATTAGGGGCCACCTCCACAGCACACACAGAAGAGAAAAGAGAAGGACCGAGTTTGCAACAAGGAGAAACCCAGGTCAAGGCAGACTTGACACAGAGCAAAAAAAAAAGGGGAGGTGAGGGGCTGAGAGAAAGTCTTGCAATCATTGGTTGGAAGTCCAGTCGCCCAGCTCAAGAGAAGGGAAAGGCAGGTACTGAACTTCCATTCCTGAAATGTGCTATCTCTGGCCCCATATGGATTGCTCCCACCCAGAAGCCACCCTGATCCTGCTGAAGCCCCCTGCCCCACACTTAGCCCGTCCCGGCACTCACCACTGTGTTCCATGAGCCTGGTCAACGTCACCACCCAACTTCCTTTGTGTAGTTGCTGCCTCTGCCCACCAGGGGGCCTCCCAGCTCCAGACCCCAACCAGCTGGGGCTCCTGGCTGTCACCTCCCCTCCTGGAAAACTATTCCAGCCACTCCTCCCTTCTCCTGGGGCTGTATGAACTTATAAGAGAGCAAACCCCACATCTAATACATGGGAGAGAGGGAGGGCAAGAGCAGGGGCCAAGAGGAGGGGAGTCACGCTCTCCCAGGAACAAACGGCCCTAAGTCAAACCCCGGGAACACCACTGCGGTTTATCGTGACTGGGAGCCTCCTGCAAGCCCCCCATCCACCAATGCAAACCCATATAACCCCCCGGGGAGAAGGCCAAGCTTCCCAATGCTGACATGTTTTTCAAAGTAGTTTCCCGTTTCTCCCACATGGCACCTCATGAGGTCACCCTTCTTCAGACACTGACACAAACAAAACCCCACACTATTCTCAAGTCTGAAAGGCAGAGACATGTTTTTAGATTTTAGAGAAATTTATAGAAAAATAGTTAAACTACAATGTTTTACCACCTGAAAACCAGCTAAAAGATATACAAATTGGACACTTGTGTTTCCTGTAATTTTTTTTTTTTTTTAAGAAATAACAACCTTGGCCCAAAATCTTAGAAGAAAACTATATTCTTTTAAAGAAAATGAAAATATTCTCAAAAGAAAAACTTAATTTAAGTCAAATCATATCCTTTTGTTGTGGAGCAGATACACAGGGTGCACAGGGGCTTTCCTTGCCTGTGGCTGGAATTTTGCTGGGAAGGTTCTTTCCGCCTGGCTGAGGGATGGCGCTGGGGCAGGCAACAGTCCCTGAGCTGGGAGAACCAGCCCCGAATTGTGGCTGAAAACATCCATCCATCCGAGTCCCCGTCGCCAAACCCCACAGTGGCCACAATGGACAAAGGCAGGGCCACAGCTCCTGCAGCCCCTACCAGCCAAGGACATCATTCCTCACGCCCCCCTGTGACCCCGAGCCCTTCCAGCCACACTCCAGCCCCGGAGGGCCCTGGGAGAGGGTCGCAGGCCCCTTGGGAACCAGGAAGGGCCAGGCTGGGACTGGGGCGGGCAGAGCCAGAGGAGGCCCAGCCAGTGAATAAATAGGAGTAGAGGACGCCGCGGGGCCGGCCCCTGCGGCCAGCAGCTCGGTGGGAAGGGAGGGTGGGCTGGGGCCCTGGCACCCAGCTCCGACGCCGCCCGGGGCCACCCACCCGGCACCCCCGCCACGGGCACACGCACCCCCGGCCCTGGGTCGAGCCCGGCCCCTGCTCAGAGCTCGGTGACGTGCACGGCGGGCGAGGGCAGCGGGCCGGGCCGCAGGCGCCGCAGATGGCAGCGGCGGCACAGCAGGTGGCCCTCCAGCGGGTAGCAGCGGCGACCGTCCTCCCCGCTCAGCTGCAGCCCGCAGTCCTGGGGAAGAACACGGCACTGAGCCCCGCAGGAAGCCGGGGGGAAGCGGGGCTCGTCCGGAGTAAAGGGCAGGGGCCGCGCCCGGAGGCCGATCTGGAGGGCTTGACGCATCACTGTAAGGACTTTGACATTTTTTTTTTGGGGGGGGGGGGAGGCCAGGGTAGAGCACCCCAGTTCCAGATGCCCTGGACATCCCGGTGGACATACCAAGGACAGGGGAGTTATTAGCTGGAGAATAACTGTGGGCGTCAGCACACCGACGGTTTCTAATAACACAAGAACTGATTACACAGCCCAGGGAGGGCAGATATCTAGAAGTGAGGAGAGCTGGAGAGCAGAGCCCTGGGGTCTCCAGGCTCAAGAGGTGGAGAAGAGGAGGAAACAAGCAAAGGGGACTGAGGGGAAATGGGTGATCCCGAGGGCAGAGTAAGAAAGGCCATCCAGGAAGGAGTGGCAGCAGGTCAAAGGCTGCTAAGAGGTCAGCTAGATGACCACCGAGGTCACGAGGCGACCTTGGCAAGAGGTGGGGCAGTTGCATTAAGTGGACTTAAGAGATAATGCGAAGAGAGGGATTGGAGACAGCAAGTCTACAGGGAGTTTTGTTTTATGCCCCTTATCTCACCACTTTATCATTGCAGTATATTTTATTAGCTATTTTTCTCTGTTTAACAAGCTATTTTATCCTGATTTGACCTTTGAAAATAACTGACAGGAAGTGTGAAGGGGAGCAGGAAGGGCTTCCATAAAGAGACACTCCTGCACTGTCCAGTTGGACATTTCCTCCCTTTTGCCCTACGCCCCACAGTGACCCTGGGTCCGCTGCCTCCGGGTCTGAACCGTGCCTCACAGCTTCAACACCTGTTACCCCAAGCCCGAGACCCACGCCCGCCTGTCATGCAGTGGAGCTGAACGGCTGCAACTGAGGCATGGCCCCCTGGTCCAAACACTCACGTCCCAGGTCTCCTCCAGGCCCAGCCACAGGCACTGACCGAGCCCTGTCACCAAGCACCGCTCACCAGGGAGGGGAGGAAGGTGGGGGGACAAGGGCACTGCCCAGGTGCTGACTCACAAGGGTTCAGAAGCCGGCCCCAGATGGGCTCCCTGCAAGGAGGCCCTCTGTGGACGGCCAGTGGGCTGGGGCCTTGCTCATCCACCTTGTGTGCAGTGATCCCAAGGGGAGCCCGTGGTCCCCAGGACAGCAGGATGCCCCCCAGAGCAGGCCAAGTGACCCCGATGCCCTGCTACTCTTTCCCCTCCTGCTCCTTCTCCCCTAGCCCCCTGGCAGGATTTCTGTCCCCAGTGGGCCACCTGCACACACCTAGGCAACCTTGTTGCCCAAAGGACCCTGATTCCTATTGAAGATTCCTCCTGGATAGTCCCTGATGCTCTTCCCTGGTGCTCTGAAACCCAACCGCTCTTCCTGGTTTTCGCCTACCTCTCTGTTCATTCCTTCTCAGCTGCCCTTTGTCTTAATTCATCCCTCCAAAGCTGGTGCCTCGTTGGTGCTTCTCAAGCTCTCCTCAGCCACCCTCCACTCCTTCCGCTACAACTTTCCCAGGAAGCCCTCCCCTGGCTTCGGCTGCCAACCACACACTCACGATGAGACTCCTGCTCAGATTTACCCTCCCACCTTAAACAAGTGAAAAACTGAAACAATGACTGCAAACACCGGACAACAGGCAAGGCAGGTAAATGAATCCCGAGAGAAGGGAAACAAACGAGATGAGGGCCCCCCTTACGGCCTGGAGTTATTTTCTGGGCTGCAGAGCAAGGAGGAAGGACCCAAACGGAGCCCTCTCCTCTAGCGACACAGAACCACATGCTCACCTTGGCACCTAAGCACGTTCTGCTTCCACTGCCTGGAATTGCCCTTCTCTCTCCCTTGCCGGCAAACTCTTATTCATCCTTCAAATCTTAGCTTGGGCATCACCTCCTCCAGAAAGTCCTCCCTGGTATTCCAAGGCCTCCTACTGCTCTGAGAGCAACTCTTGATAGCCCTGACCACAGTGAAAGTGATGCCTTCCCATGAGAGCAGAGAAAGAACGTATCTTGGAGAGAAGGAAGAGGGAGGACAGAATGGGGTAAAAGCTACACAAGAGACGGGCCAGAAAACACAGAGAGAGCAGGAGACCTGTGTGGGCAGGGGGCTGCTCCAGCCACCAGCCTTCCAGGGGGCCCAGGCTCACCTCACAGTGATAACACTCCACGTGGTAGTCTCTGTCCATGGACACCACACGGATGGTTGTCTCACAGCCCTGGGGAAAAAAAAGGGGTTCGCACACAATGTGCATGCTGGGGCTGGGGGTGAACTGCACATGGGAGCGTACACCTACACACGTGCTTGTGTCTTAGCAGAAGTGTTTCATCCTGTGTGAGAACTGACATTGGTGGTTCCCTGGGGCCAGCATGGGCCTCAGTGGGTACGCGGGGATGGATGTGCATGAGCCCCAGGCATCTGCACACAGCCACAGCTGAGAGCACACCCATATGCCAAATGTACGTGTCATTTTCACTTCTGTGGAGTCAGGAAAGACCATAGCTGGCCCTGGTTCCCCGGGGCACGCCAGCCTGGGATGAAAGCAGGGTGTGTGGGAAGCCCTACTATCTGAGAGAGCTGGGCCACCCAGGGTCTCCCCTGCACAAGCTGCATCCTTCTCTCCCCTGCTCCCCCAACCACCCCAACCTCAGCCTGCAGAGCTGAAGAGACCCAGGGAGCAGCCTTTACATCAGTGCAGAACAGAGCTGACGGGGCAGTGGGGCAGCCAAGCAACAGGGGCCACCGTTTCCCTCCAACTTGTGCCAAGAGACACCCACATCAGGGGCACCTGAGTACAACCCATCCCTCGGCCCTGAAGGATACGGAGCAGGAGCACCTGCTCATCCCTCCCACCGTGGCCCAAGACCTCGGGCAGACTGGGCAGGACCAAGCGGATGCCAGGCTGGGCCAGGCACCTGAGCTTCTCCAGGTGAGAGGTTCCTACCTGTGCAGGGAGGATAGGACGGGCACAGGAGGCACATTTTGGTGCAAAAACCCTGGAGGAGTAAAGGAAACCAGAAGTGACCAGCTGAGTGACCAGAGGCCAAGGGTACAAGGACATCCACCCACGGGAGCCCCATGACGCAGCCCGAGCACCAGGCCCTCTTCCCTTATGTGGGCACCTGGAGGTGGCCACAGCTTCTGCTATGGCTCCTCGGCACCGGCCTTTGAGCTGTCTCCCCAATTTACCTCCATCCCATCACCTCCTCTAGGATGGCGTTGGTTCTGCCCTGCAT
Source organism: Choloepus didactylus (assembly GCF_015220235.1). Classification (NCBI taxonomy): domain Eukaryota; kingdom Metazoa; phylum Chordata; class Mammalia; order Pilosa; family Megalonychidae; genus Choloepus; species Choloepus didactylus. Next base: position 20,511,782 of record NC_051333.1, read on the forward strand.
TCTCCTTCATGCTTCCTATGAGTTTCCTGCCCCGAAACATACAGGTTTGGACGACCCCCGACCTGGGACCCCCGCAAAGCCTGGCTCCACACAGAGCACCAGGTACCTAGGCCCAGCACCAACCCCATGCAAGGCAGCAGCACAGGACAGAGCCCCAGCACTGAGCCTGAAGCCACAGCAAAGCGGGGCAGATTGGCTGCCCACTTGGGGACCAGACAGGCAGTAGAAAGGCTCTGCAGAGACCCCCAAGCCCCCACCCCGGGCAGGAGAGACCTGGCCTTGAGAACAGAAGGATGCATGTGGGAGAGGGCAGCCAAGAGGGTCCCCAGCAGCAGGAGGAGAGCATGCAGGCAGAGGCACGGAGAGGAGTGGAAAGAGAGCTGGTGGCTCAGCCACCTGCCCCTCCTCAGTGCCCTGCCCCAACCGTGGAGGGCAACAGGGGAGGCCTGAAGTGCCTCGCTTTGTGCTGTCTGAGAAAAGGCCAGGAGCAGAGAGCACAGGCAGGCAGGCCTGGAAAACGCGTCACTGGGAGGCAGTGGAGACAGCACCCGACCCACCTGCCCCACAGCGCCCGCTACTCACGTGTGATAGTCCCTGACGCAGTAGATGTTGTTCTTTGCGTCCACAGTGAAGGGCACCCCATCCAGGCACTCGTTGCAAACAGAGCACCGGAAACAGCCTGGGTGGTAGGACTTGCCGAGGGCCTGGAGGATCTGGGGGTCAGTGCAGGGGAGGGCTCAGCACAGCCCCCCGGAAGAGGCTCTGGCCCCGAGCCCCTGGCAGGTCTGGAACAGGTGAAAGGGTGGGGGGTCCTCAGACTCCGCCCAGGTCTCAGGGGTAGGGCTCCAGGGGGCTGGGGAGGGTTCTCACCATCTCCATGATGAGGTGTCCACACACGCTACACTTGTCAGCCGTTTGCTGGAACCCGGAGTACTGGTGGGGTGGGAGCAGGGGGGACAGTGACAAAGGGGCACTGGTTGCCCAGCCAGCACCTGTCTCCCGGCCTCAGGCCTCCACGTGAGTCAGAAGGAGGGTCCCCCACCCCACTCCCACCCATGGCACAAACCAGGGCACAGCTGTGACTCACCAGGAAGTCCTCCTGGCAGTACACTTTCTCGCCCACGTTGTAGAAGGCCTTGCCTCGAAGCCGTCTCCCTGCAAGGACGGGGAAGGAGATGGAGGTCCCTGGGCAGCTGGAACCCAGAGCCGGGCCCTGCTTCCAGCTCTCAGCACCCTCATCCAGCAGATGACCAGCTGGATTACTGGTGAATTGTTAAATTTCCCTCTAATGTTGTGTTATCAGGACTATACTTATGAATATTTCAGAAAAAAAAATTAAACATGCTCCTGCAGAACTACTGTAAGAGGTTGTCAAAGCACATGTGTGAAAGCCTGTTTTTCAAATGTAAATTGATGTTTTCATTTTGAAAACACACTTGCTTTAGTTCATATGGATTCAGAGTAGATTTTTCAAAATGAACTAAGTCCATGAATATTAGAAGTACAACTCTTGTCATTTGAAGGAGCCCAATATTAAAGACACATCCCTGTCAAAACAACAGACCCAGCAGGAACGTTCCCATTAGAGTCAGGAGAAAGATAACTCCCAACTTGGAGTAAGAGGGCATTTCCTCAATGTACAATTGGAAAATGAATTTCACAATTCTTACAATTGCATTTATACTAGCATAAAAAAAATAAAAGACATGAAATACTTAGGGATAAATGTAATGAAAGATGTGCAAGAACTACCAGACTTCGCCGAGAGAAATGAAAGAACTATATAAATAGTTTCCCATTGTTGGGAAAAAATTCTCCCTGGGTCCCCCAAAATTCCCTACTGCTGGAAAACAATTCTCCATGGGTCTGTTGCATTTCTGCACGTTTCGCTAACGTGAGGACGTACAGCTTGTGTTCTGGACTGTCTTTGCAAGGATGTTTATAGAGCAAACTGCCTCAAAGACAGAGCTGGCATCCTCCAGTGGAGCAGAGGGGCAGGCTCGCCTGCTATCTGGTGTAATGATGCCTCCAGGAAAGGGCACGATGGGTTTGCTGGCAGTCCACGAGAAAAGAAGGCGTTCTCTAAGCTCAGAGCTCTTGGGCTGTGCTGCACACCCACGGCCCATGCAGAGCCCACCCGAGCCGCTGTGCCTTGCCCCTGTGAGACTTGGGGGGACGCAGAACTGACGTGATCAGGAAGCTCAACCTGCTTGCAGTGCTGTGAGTCTGAGCTAGGAATCTTCGTCTTCTGCCAGCATCCAGGAAACTGTGATAGGTTAACTCGTCAGCTTGCAAACAGGGTCCAATCTCAGACCCTTCACAATTTTTTAAGTCACTGAAAGCAGTAACCATAAAACAAACCAAAAATTGACAAATTTAAGTTCATCAAATTTTAAATTTCTCACCCATAGACATCATTAAGAAAATTAAAAATCACACCAGGAGAAAATATTTACAAAACATACATCTGACAATGCACCCAGGGGGAGGGGGAATACACACACACACACACACACACACACACACACACACACACACACACACACACACACATATATATACTTCTACAACTCAATAATAAAAACACAAATTTAACCTCCAAAAACAAAATGGGCAAAAGACTAGAACAGACTTCACAAAAGAAGACACATTAATGGCCAGGAAGCAAACAAAAAAATGTTCAACATCTTTAGCTATTAGAGGAATGCAAATTAAAGCCATGAGACACCACTTTACATCCATCAGAATGGCTAAAATTAAAAAGACTAAAATACCAATTGTTGGCAAACATGTGGAGTAAACAAACGCTCTTGCATTACTATTGGGAATATAAAATGGTACAACCCCTTTGGAAAACAGTCTGGCACTTTCTTTTAAAGTTAAAAGTGCACTTACCCTATGAGCCAGGAATTCTACCCCTTGAAATTTACCCAAGAGAAATGAAAATATACATCCATAAAATGACAAGTAAAAGAATGTTCATAGCATAACCTGAGAAAAGGCCAATACTTGTACACCAGTGTTCATAGCAGCATTATTCACAATAGCCAAAGGTGGAAGCAATCCAAATGTCCATCAAAAGATGAACAGATAAGCAAAATGTGGTGTATACATACAATGGAATATCTTTCAGTCATAAAAAGGAACGGAGTACTGATCCATGGTCCTCTCCTTTGCCTGGCCACTGCATCCTGTTTCTTTGTATGTTTCGTGACCTTTTGTTGAAACCTGGACATTTTGATATTTTAACATATTATCACTGGAACTTGGATGCTGAGATGTCTGTTCTTTAAACTCATATCCAGCTAGAATTATGAAAGAAATGTCTTTGATTGTGGTAGCATATATGTAACAAAACTTGCTATTTTAACCATTTTTAAGTATATAGTTCAGTGGCATTAATTACATTCAGTGTTCTGCTACTATCAACACCATCCTTTACCACAACTTTTCATCACCCCAAACAGAAACTTTGTACTCACTCAGCAGTAATTATTCTTTCCTCCATACCCCTACCCCCTGGTAACCACTAACCTTTCTGTCTCTGAATTTGCTTATTCTAGATATTTCTTATAAGTTGGTGTGATGGTTAGGTTCATGTGTCAACTTGGCCAGGTGATGGCACCAGCTGTCTGGTCAAGCAAACACTGGCCTAACCATTGCTGTGAGGATGTTTGAGGCTGGTTAATAAACCAACAGGCTGGTTTATTAAATCATCAGTCAATTGACTGCAGCTGTGACTGATGACTCACCAAAGGGCGTGTCTTCCACAATGAGAGAATGCAATTGGCTGGATTTAATCCAATTAATCAGTTGAAGACTTACAAGCGAGACAGAGGACCTTCACTTCTTCTTTGGCTGCCCAGTGAAGCGTTTCCTGAGGAGTTCGTCGAAGTTGCCGGTTCGTCTCCTGAGGAGTTCATTGGACATCTTCCTTGGAGTCGACAGTTCGCTGCCTGCTCTACAGAATTTGGACTCGTGCATACCCACAGTTGCGTGAGTCACTTTTACAAATCTGATAGTCAGAGACACCTCTCACTGATTCTGTTTCCCTAGAGAACCCTAACTAATACAGTTGGATCATATAATATTTGTCCTTTTGTATCCAGCTCATTTCATTCAACATAATGATTTCAGGGTTCACCCATGTTGTAGCATGTATCAGTACTCCATTCCTTTTTCAGACTGAAAGATATTCCATTGTATGTATACACATTTTGCTTATCTATTTGTCTTTTGATGGACATTTGGGTTGCCTCCACCTTTTGGCTATTGTGAATAATGCTGCTATGGACACTGGTGTACAAGTATCTGTTAGAGTCCCTGTTTCCAATTCTTTTGCCTATATACCTAGAAGTGGAATTGCCAGGTCATATGGTAATTCTGTGTTTAACTTTTTGAGGAAACTCCAAACTGTTTTCCACAGTGGCTGCACCATTTTACATTCCGATCAACAATGTGTAAAGGTTCCAAATTCTCCACATTTCTTGCCAACACTTGTTATTTTCTGTTTTTTAAATATCAGCCATACTAAAGGATATGCAGTGGCATCTCATTGTGGTTTTGATTTGCATTTCCCTAATGACTAGTGATGTTGAACATATTTCATATGCTTATTGGCTACTTCTAAATCTTCTTTGGAGATATGTATATTCAAATTTGGGGTTGTCTTTTTGTTGTTGAGATGTAGGAGTTCCTTACATATTCTATACATTAAACCCTTATCAGATAAATGATTTGCAATTATTTTCTCCCATTCTGTAGGCTGTGTTTATACTTTCTTGATAATGTCCTTTGATGCACAAAAGTTTTTTATTTTGATGAAGTCCAACTTAACTATTTTTTCTTTTGTTGCTTGTGCTTTTAGATTTATGCCTAAGAATCCATGGCCAAATCCAAGACCATGAAGATTTTTCCCTATGTTTTCCTCTAAGAGTGTTATAAATTTAGCTCTTCTATTTAGGTCCTGGATTCACTTTGAGTTAATTTTTGCATATGATGTGAGGTGGGGCCTCATCTTCATCGTTTTACATGTGGATTATCAGTTTTCCCAGCACCACCTGGTAAAAAGACTATTCTTTCCTCCACTGAATGGTCCTGGCACCCTTCTCAAAAACCAGTTGGCCATATGTGCATGAGTTTATTTCTGCACTCTCAATTCTATTCCATTGATCTATATGTCTATCTTTACATCAGGGCCACACTGTATTGTTTACTGTAGCTTTGTAGTAAGTTTTGAAATCAGGATGCATGAGTCCTCCATCTTTGTTCTTCCTTTTCAAGATTGTTTAGGCTATTCAAAGCCCTCATGAGTCCAAATGAATTTGAGGATTGGCTTTTCTATTTCTGCAAAAATGGCTGCCTAGAGTATTGATAGGAATTGCACTGAATTTGTAGATCACCTTGGATATTAACACCTTAACAATATTAAGTCCTTCAATCCATAAGCATGAAATGTCTTGCCATTCATCAAAGTCTTCTTTAATTTCTCTCAGGAATGTTCTGTAGTTTCACCTTCATTGGATTTATTCCTAGATATTTTATTGTTTCAGAGACTATTATAAATGGAACTGTTTTCTTGATTTCATTTTCAGATTGTTCACTGTAGGTATATAGAAACACAACTGATTTTTCTATGTTAACCTTGAACCCTGCAACTTTGCCAAATTCATTTATTAGCTCTAATAGTTTTCTTGTGGATTCTTTGGGCTCTTCTACATAAAGGATCATGTCATCTGCAAATGGAGATAGTTTTACTTCTTCTTTTCCAATCTGGATTTTTTTCTCTTACCTAACTGCTCTGGCTAGAACTTCCAATACAGCATTGAATAGCAGTGGTGATAGAGGGCATCTTGTCTTGTATCTGATCTTAGGGAGAAAGCTTTCAGTCAGTAACCATTGAGTAGCTGTGGATCTTTCATAATGCCCATTATCATGTTGTGCTGGTTTGAATGTATTATGTGCTCCAGAAAAAGCCATATTCTTTGATGCAGTCTTGTGGGGCAGATGTTTTGGTGCTGATCAGATTTGCATGGAAATGCACCCCACCCAACTTAGGTGATAACTCTGATGAGATATTCCTGTGGAGGCGTGGCCCCACCCATGCAGGGTGGGCCTTGATCAGTGGAGCCATATAAATGAGCTGAAAAAGAGAACGAACACAGTGCAGCTGTGAGTGACATTTTGAAGAGGAGCTACAGCGAAGAGAGACACTTTGAAAAAAGCACAGGAGCTGCAGATGAGAGACAGTTTGAAGACGGCCGTTGAAAGCAGACTCTTGCTCTGGAGAAGCTGAGAGAGGACAAATATCCCAAGTGCAACTAAGAGTGACATTTTTGAGGAACTGCAGCCTAGAGAGGAACATCCTGGGAGAAAGCCATTTTGAAACCAGAACTTTGGAGCAGACGCCAGCCACATGCGTTCCCAGCTAACAGAGGTTTTCCGGATGCCATTGGCCATCCTCCAGTGAAGGTACCCGATTGCTGATGTGTTACCTTGGACACTTTATGGCCTTAAGACTGTAACTGTATAGCCAAATAAACCCCCTTTTATAAAAGCCAATAAGTCTCTGGTGTTTTGCATTCCAGCAGCATTAGCAAACTAGAACACATGTTGAGGCATGTTATTTTTTAACAAATAGAGTTTCTAACATTTTAACATAGCCAAATCTGTCCATCTTTCATGCTTTTATGTTTGGGGTTTTTGTGACTATTTTTAAAAAAACCTTTTTTAACTGAAGGTCAGTAAAGGTACACTTCTATATTTACTTCTAAAATGTTTAACTTTTGCCTTACATGTTTAAGTCTTTAATCCACGTGGTATCGATTGCATTTTTTATATGGATATCAAAACCATCTGCAATGCCATCTCTATCATCTGTCAAGTTTCCACATACACATGGGTCTGTTTCTGGACTGTCTATTCTGTTCCACTAGACTATTGCACCAATACCACATGAAATTAATCAATGTTAACTCTACACTAGGTATTGATATCTGGTAGCGACAGTTCCCCCAACTTCTTCAAAAGCACCTTGATTATTCTTGGCCCTTTGTTCTTCCATTTAATTTTTTAATTAGCTTGTCAAATTCATGAAAAATATTCATAATAGAATTCCAATGAATTAACAGATCAATGCGAGACGAAATGACTCATCAATCTACCTGTCCACGAATATGGTATGTTTATTTTTCTTGTTTTTACTGCACTGACTAGGACCTCCTAAAGAATGCTGAATTGAAAGCATAACTGCAAGCATCATTCTTTTTGCAATTTTAAAGTAAAATTTCCAGGTTGCACTACTGAGTATGATAGCTGCATAGATTTTTCTGGTAACAAAACTTCATTAGGTTTAGGAAGTTCCCTTCTATTACTAGTTTACTGGAAGTTTTCTTTATGAATGAATGTTGAAATTTATTGACTATTCTCTCTGTATCTATTGAGGTGATTCTATGGTTTTTCTCTTTTAGTCTGTATACTGAGACGAATTACATTAATGAATTTTCTAATGTTAATCCACCGCAGTCTTCTTCAGATATATTCAACTTGGTCATAATATATTATCTTGATGTAGTGGTCCCTTGAGGAGCCTGTGGAGAATGCAGGGGTATTGGCCTACCCCACCTCCATGGTTGCTAACATGACCACAGACATAGGGGACTGGTGGTTTGATGGGTTGAGCCCTCTACCACAGGTTTTACCCTTGGGAAGACGGTTGCTGCAAAGGAGAGGCTAGGCCTCCCTGTATTTGTGCCTAAGAGCCTCCTCCCAAATGCCTCTTTGTTGCTCAGATGTGGCCCTGTCTCTCTAGCTAAGCCAACTTGAAAGGTGAAATCACTGCCCTCCCCCCTATGTGGGATCAGACACCCAGGGGAGTGAATCTCCCTGGCAACATGGAATATGACTCCCGGGGAGGAATGTAGACCTGGCATCGTGGGACGGAGAACATCTTCTTGACCAAAAGGGGAATGTGAAAGGAAATGAAATAAGCTTGAGTGGCAGAGAGATTCCAAAAGGAGCCGAGAGGTCACTCTGGTGGGCACTCTTACGCACACTTTAGACAACCCTTTTTAGGTTCTAAAGAATTGGGGTAGCTGGTGGTGGATACCTGAAACTATCAAACTACAACCCAGAACCCATGAATCTCGAAGACAGTTGTATAAAAATGTAGCTTATGAGGGGTGACAATGGGATTGGGAAAGCCATAAGGACCACACTCCACTTTGTCTAGTTTATGGATGGATGAGTAGAAAAATAGGGGAAGGAAACAAACAGACAAAGGTACCCAGTGTTCTTTTTTACTTCAATTGCTCTTTTTCACTCTAATTATTATTCTTGTTATTTTTGTGTGTGTGCTAATGAAGGTGTCAGGGATTGATTTGGGTGATGAATGTACCACTATGTAATGGTACTGTAAACAATCGAAAGTACGATTTGTTTTGTATGACTGTGTGGTATGTGAATATATCTCAATAAAATGAAGATTAAAAAATATATATATATTATCTTGATTATATATGCTGAATTCAGTTTCAGAGGGGAAAAAAAAAGAACAGAAGAAATAAGAAAAAGTCACGGGACTGAGAAGTAGGCCTAGAGCTTCAAAGGGCTCTGAGTATGCAGCACAAGCAATGACAAAAAGTCGACACCAAATATAAACAGAATATCCTAAGTCAGTCTGCTGTGTTACACAACTTCAAGGGCACTGTAGTGTTTTCAAACTCTATGTATCCCAGAAAAGCAGGTTCTTAAAGTTAATCCATTCCTGTGGGTGTGGACCCATTCATTGTAAGTAGGACCTTTTGATAAGGTTACTTCAGTTAAGTGTGGCTCACCTCAATCTGAATGGGTCTTAATCTTTTTACTAAAGTCATTTATAAGACAGTGAAATTCAGACAAAGGGCGAGAAGGCCATGGAAGCAAGAAGCTGAAAGCAAGGAAACCTGGCAGAGATGGGAGAGCCAGCAGGTGCCACCATCTTGCTTTGCCATGTGACAAAAGAGGCAATGGTTATCAGCAGCCAGTGGTTGCGAAGAAAGCATCACCTTGATGATATCTGGATTTGGACATTTTCTTGGCCTGAAACTGTAAGATAATAAATTCCCATTGTTTAAGCCAAGCCATCTCATGGTATCTGCTTTAAGCAGCCTCAGAAACTAAAATACACACCATTCTCATTGTATCTACATAAATGATGCCTCCAAGAATGTACTGGTTTGTATATATTATGTCCTGCAGAAAAAGCCATGTTCTTTAATGCATTCTTGTAGGGGCAGAGGTATTAGTGTTGATTAAGTTGGAATGTTTGGATTAGGTTGTTTCCATGGAGAGGCGCCCCACCCAACTGTAGGTGATAATGCTGATTAGATAATTTCCGTGGAGGCGTGGCCCTGCCCATTCAGTGTGGGCCTTGATTAGTTTACTAGAGCACTATCTAAGCTCAGACAGAAGGAGTGAATTTGCTACAGCCAAGAGGGACACTTTGAAGAATGCACAGGAGCTGAGAGAGGAACGTCCTGGGAGAAAGCCATTTTGAAACCAGAAATCTGGAACAGACACCAGCCACGTGCCTTCCCAGCTAACAGGTTTTCTGGACGCCACTGACCATCCTCCAGTGAAGGTACCTGATTGTTGATGACTTACCTTGGATACTTTATGGCCTTAAGACTGTAACTTTGTAACCAAATAAACCCCCTTTATAAAAGCCGATCCATTTCTGGTATTTTGCTTAACAGCAGCATTAGCAAACTGGAACAAAGAATTACACCATACACAACCATTCACAGAAGCTACAACATAAGCGGTGACCAGGATTTGTGTAACATGACAGCCCTCTTCCTGAGGGCACCCAAAAAGAAAAAAGCGGATCATACACAAACAAACGAGAATGAGAATGGCATTGGAATTTAATAGCAACATTGGCTGACAGAAGATAATAAAATTATGCCTTCAAAATTCCAAGTGAAAATTATTCCCAACTTGGAATTCTATTTACAGCCAAACTATCAATGAAGTGTGAGGATAGAATACAGACATTTCAGACATACCAGGATTCAGAGAAAAACAACAACAACCAAAAAACACTCACATACCCTTTCTTAGTTAGCTTCAGCAAAATTAGAAGTCAGTGTTAGAGACATTTTAGGCTGCTTCGCAGCACTGACTCCCCTCTTCTCATCCAAGTTTTATTTAGCATCCAACCTTCTCTCACATAGCAAAACCCGAATTCACTCCCATATCCAGGGTGGGTTTGATTGATATAGATATAATTCCTTTTTTCTTTCCATAATATTGTTCAGGGACTAGGCAAGTCAGTCAATCAAATCATGGCACATCCTCCAGCCATAGAAATTGATTCAGAAACGGACACAGGACACGATCTGGGCCAATGAAAATCAAAGTGAGGTCTGCTAGGTGATTTCTGGGAAAGGAGTTTCCTTTCTCCAAAAGAATGACTGCAACGGACTCCCCTTCTTCCTTCAGACCAGTGTACCTATGGAACCATGAGACAAGCTGTTCTAAAGATAAAGCCAAACCCAAGAAAATCCAACCAAGGGAATCACAGGACCCAAATCACTAGATCAAGCCCAGCCTGAAGCTGATGCTATCTCTGGACTTCCAGTTGACTGAGCCAAGAACATTCTTTATAAGCCTTCCCAGTGCCTTCTCTATTATCTACAGCTGAAAGCTTCCAGGAAATAGTGGCTCTAACTCAGACACTATACGGCGACAGCTTGGAATGAAGCTCCACAGCAATCTGGAGGGCAAATGGTCCAGACTAGGGAGGGCCTAGGGGCTCTCAGTGGGGACTCAGTAAAATGCCTGATATAACGGAGCATTTGGGGGAAAAATAACAACTGGAAATGGTAAAATAAGACTGCACAGGAAAAAGTTTTTTTTTATAAACCTCCAGGAAAAGTAAATGACTACAGAAAAAAGGGAATGTGACCACAAGATTCTTGACTCCGCAGTGAATAATATTTATCCAGTCATAGTAATGTAAACCCAGTTTATTGACTTAACCAAAATTAGTGTTGTGACTATATTGGGAAGACGGAATGAGAGAAGGGGGAATGGGCAGTATAAAAACTTATTCCTTGGCCCCACCCCAAACAAGATGGCAGAGTGGGAGCTTTGAATAACCCAGCAAGCACTGGCAAAAACATCTTTCTCAAAGCCCCAGAAAACAGTTAAAGGACTGCAGTAACAGGGTGAGCACTGAATCAAGAAAAAGGCTGCTTAAGAGTGGTAGTGTCTCATGGCACCCGGTGGACACCCCCATCCCTCACTGATCGGCACGGTGCTGGCCCTGCTTTCACTGCAAATCCCTGGTCCCTGTTCCAGAGGTGGCAGACAACCCTCGTGCACATACTGGGAGCAAGTATACCTGGCTCAGTTTGTCAGGTGGCAGCCTGAGGGACTCAGGTACCAGCACTTGCCCTGCGGGTAGCAGGTGACTCGCACAGCTGTCCTACAGAGCAAGGGACTGCTCGCTGTAGAGCGTACAGCACAGTGCCCGGGCCGGCGAGGAAAGAGGAAACCTTTTCCTAGAGAAGAGGGGACATCTGTACCGGCGTGAACTGAGGAATTCCAAGGGCTAAAGGTTCATGCCCAAGACAAAGAGGAATAAACAGAAAAGACCAGGGAGGCCCCCTGGCTTTGCCTGGAGCTATTCTCCAAACTCACTATATGGATAATCCTTGCAAGAGAGCACTCACACAGGTCAATGTGCAAGCACTGGGAAAGGTGATTTAGATATATTTTTTTTATTACTTATTTATTTGTTTGTTTGCTTGCTTGCTTGCTTGCTACCTCCTGGCATTCAAAGGAAAGCTTTGTCATAACACTAACTGGTTACAAGCTTAAGGAACAGATGCCTCAGAATCTAAATTCCAGCGATAACTAAAATATCAAAATGTCCAGGTTTCAACAAAAGATTATAAAACATACAAAAGAAAAAAAACAGGAATCCATGGCCCAGGCAAGAGAAAATATTAAAGCATTAGAAACCATATCAATGAGGAGGATCAAACCCGGGACATTCCAGACAAAAACTTTAAAAAAATTATCCTATATATGTCCAAAGAGCTAAAGGAAAACATGGACCAAAAAACTAAAGGAAATCAGGAAAATAATACATGAACACACAGAGAATACCAACAGAGATGGAAATTATGAAAAAGAAACCAAACCAAGTTGAAGACCACAGCAAATGAAATTAAAAATTCCCTACAGAGGCTCAACAGCAGATTGGAGCTGGCAGAACAATGAACCAGTGAGCTTGAGATAAGACAAATGAAATCATCCAGTCTAAAGAGCAGAAAAAAGAATGAAGTCAAGTGAATAAAGATTGAGGAACCTATGGGACACCATCAAGTATATAAATAAATGCATTGTGAGAGTCTCAGAAGGAAAAGAATGAGCAAAATGGGCACAGAGATTATTCAAAGAGATAATGGCTGAAAACTTCCCTAATTTAATACAAGACATGAATATACACATCCAGGACCCTCAATGAACTCCAAACAGGATACAACCAGAGACCCACATTGCAACATGTTATAATCACACTGTCAAATGCCAAAGATAAAGAAGAACCCTGAAGGCTGCACGAGAGCAGGACTTGTCATGCACAAGGGAACTTCAACAAGATTAAGTGCTGATTTCTCTGCAGAAACCATGGAAGCAAGAAGGCTGTGGGATGACGTATTTAAAGTGCTGAAAGCAAAAAATGGCCAACCAAGAATTCCATATCCAGCAAAACTGTCTTTAAAAAATGAGGGAGGGATTAAGACATTCCCAGATAAACAAAGCTGAGGGACTTCATCACCACTTGATCAGCAAAAGAAGTTCTGCAGGTTGAAGGGAAGGGACACTAGACAACTGACTGAAGTCACATGAAGAAACAAAAATGTCCATGGGTAAATATAAATATCTGTACTACTGTATTTTTTATTTGTAATTCCACTTTTTATTTCCTCCAGTATCTAAAAGGCAAATAAATAAAATGTAATGATAAATCAATGGTTTTGGACTCATGATGTATAAAATACGTAATTTGTGAAAAGAACTACATAAAGATGGGGGCACAGAGGCATATAGGAACGTAGTTTACATACGCTATAGAAGTTAAGTTGGTATCAAAGCAAATGAGATTTTTAAAGATGTAGGATGTTAAATTTAAGCTCATAGTGGCCACAGGGAAAGTTTCAGAGAATATACAGGCTCATAGAGACAGAAAGTAGATTACAGGTTCCCAGGAGTTGGGGGCAGGGGCGGAAGTGGGGAGCTGATGTGAATGAGTGTGGGCTCACTCTTTGGGGTGAAGGGAAAGTTCTGGTGATGGGTGGTGGGGAGGGCTCTGCAACAATGTGATGGGGATTAGTCCCACCAGATGGCATGCTTGGGAGGGGTTGGGATGGGAAGATTTATGTTGTATATGTGTTTCCCCCATTTTAAAAAAAGGGGGCGGAAAGAGGGAGAAACTAGAGAGATAATGACAAGGGAATGTATTGCATGATACTGGGTGGGATCTAGGAGCGGGGGAGAAGAGGCAATATTGGAACAAGGGAAAAAACTGGAATACAGAATGTAAGCTTTATCTCAACGTTGTATCTTGAACTTGGTATCTGCACTTAAGGTGACTCCCTGGGTGAATTTCCTTATTTGTAGGAGATGTACATGGCTGTATTATGTGTTCAAGGAGTGTGATGTCTGCAGCACCCTCTTAAATGTTCAGAAAATGGATGGATGGAAAGATGGACAGATAGACAGTGGATGGATGGAATGATACGGTAAGAATGACAAGATGTTGAAACTGTGGATCTGGGTATCTGGGGATGGGGATTTGCTGGAGCTCTTTGTGTGAGGTCTGTATTATTTTTGTAACTGTCTTATAAATTTGAATTTATTTAGAATTAAAATGTTTTTTTTAAAAAATATCCTTCTATCACAGGAAAAATTAGTAGATCATGTCTCAAGCTGATACATCAAGAAAGAGTAGTATATGCTTATTAGAGGTTTAAAACTATCTACTAGATACAACTACTAAGAAAAATGGTAAGTGGCTACCTCCAGGAAATGGGACTGGAAGTGGAAATATAAGTGTTTGTTGCAATAAAGCATCTCAATACTATTACACTTTGACATTGTGTATGCATTATACTTTTAGGAAATAAAATATTAAAACATTAAATGTAAATAAATACAAGATATCAACTGAAGGGCAAGGTCTAGAAAAACACTGGGAAAACCAAGAGTGCAGATTTAGTAGGGTGGTCAGATTATGGTCACTTTTTTCTTTTTATAATTTTGTCAAGGTTAAATTATAAATTGCTTACACTGTACATACAATTAGGAGAGAAAATAAATTGAGAAAGAAATGCAGGAAAAAGGAAAGATGAGTCTCAAATCCAGGAGGGCAGAAGGCCCCTCACCTGCCCCACGTCCTGCCCGAGCCACCCCGACAGAAGGAAGGCTCTGAGGCTGAGGGCCAGGGGGCCCAGCCTTCCCCAACGGCCACCAAAAGGCTCCTCACTGGCTACCCCCCGCCACTTCCCACGGCCCAGCAGGTCTCCCCAGGGGCCCGGTCCTTGAAATCAGGCCCGGCCCAGAAGGAAAGCAGCCACAACCCGTCTGCACGGGAAGACTCTGCCAGCACCCCAGCCTGGGCCCGAGCCAGGTGGTCCCTCTGCCTAAGGCTTAGGTCTCTGTCCCAGGTGCGAGCGGCTCAGGGGGAGACGTTACCTACCACAGGAGTCACAGGTGAAGCAGTCGGTGTGGTACAGGCTCCCCATGGCCTGGCACGCCTGCCTCGCTCCAAAGATGCCGAGCCCACACTTGATGCAAATGCCTGCGAGAGGAGAGGGGGGCCCGCCATGGTTAGCCCGTTGACTCCGGGTCCCGATGCTGACCACCCAACTGTCTTGGGGCAGGTTAACTTCCTCTGGCCTCCATCACTCCGTCACAAACAACTAACCTGGGGGCAGGAAGGGCACCCACCACCCAGGGTCTGCTGCTTTGTGGTTCTGTGGATTCAGAGCTCAGCAGAGCAGCTGGCCCGGAGTCAGGGTGGACCAAAGCTGTCCTCCCGTCCTCCCCACGATGCTCTCGCTGTGTCCACAAGGGTCTCCTAAGCCCCTCCACCCACCGGCTGCTCTTGGACTGAGAGATGATCCTTTCTGCTGTCTAGGAACCAAATCCTATTCTTCCAAATAAAAATGCAATTTCCTGATACGGATGCAAAGAACGAAGACCACACGGGCACAACCTGGGCAGGGTCACCGACCCTTCCCAGCTGCACTTTCCTCACTGTACGAAAAGGTCCGTTTTGTCCCCTGCTCGTTCAGCACACAGACACACTGGGGGCCTGCCATGTGCCGGCACAGTTTAGGTACTAGAAATCCCCCAATGTGCCAAAGTCCCCACCCTCAAGGAATCTATTCTGGGGGTAGAGACATGACAGCTGATAAATAATGTCAGTGCTGTGGAGAAAAAGAACAGTGATTAAGAGCACGTCTGGGTGTGTGAGTTTTAAATAGAGTGGCCAGGGAAGGCCCACTGACAAAGTGATATTTGAGCAAAGGCCTAAATGAAAGAAAGGACGTATCTGGGATTGTTGGATGGAACCGGGCATCATCCCCGGCAGCCCAGGCAGGAGGCTCAGCAGGTGGGGTGGGGTGGAAAGGGGAGTGAACCCAACAGTGCCAGGACAAACCCCAGCTCTAGCCCTAAGGCACCCTGGCCAGCTCCCCCGGGACCCAGACAGTGGGCAGCCAGCCCAGACATAACGACTCCCCTTCTGAGTTAGCCAGAGTCTCCCACGCCCCACATGAAGGGCGAGAAGACAGGCTCCATCTTCCCCCTGGATCCCCAATCTTCTAGCACCTCAGGACAAGGTGCCCTTACTCTCCTGCTTTCTATCAGAACATCCTCCCTAACATATAACTACGCTCAAGCCTCTCTTGCCACGAGGAACCCCCTCCTCCGTTAGCTACCCCATTTCCCACCTTCCCTCAGTCAAGAAAGAAAGATTAGTCCACACTTAGTTATGTCCTAACTGACCTCATCTATGGACCTTCAGCTCTGATCTTGCTGGAGGGTGGGCCGTCTCCTCCTCTGGTTTCCCGGAAACTACCTGTACCAGGCTTTCTGGTTCTCCTTCCTTCGCAGATCTGCTGGGGATTCCCCAGCCCTGTCCGGGACCTCCCCTGCCTCGCTCTCCCCACGGGAGCCGACTCAGATGTTCTCAGAACCAGGCCGGCATGTGAAGGCGGAGAACGGAGAGCACGTCCGCTGCCCGAGGGAGCGGCCACACCGCAGCTCTGGCTGACCGCCGCTAGGTGCCACCGCAGGCCCGCACGGCCAGAGCCTAACTTTCCAAAAAAAAAAGCTACAATTCTAGATTTGAAGGTGGTCTATTTTCATACTGAAATTCATTACTAACTTAAATGTTTTGAAAAAGTGAGGGTCAAACAAACCCAGTCTGCTGGTCTCCACGGGCAGCCGTGTGGTGTTCCCGGGTCTCCTCCTCTTGCCCATCCGCTCTCCCGCTTGGCACATCCACCCCCCAACTGCCCCGGACTGTGGCACCTGCAGATCCAGAACAGAGCTGCGGATTCCTCACAAACTGCTCTTGCTCTGGTTCTCCCCGAAGGAAGTGGCTCTTTCCTGCAGCCGGGTGTCGGGGAGCCGCCAGGTCTGCGTGCTCTCCCTCACGCCCAACTCTGAGTCTCGGCTCCTCTGTTCCCTGATCAGTGGGCGTCCCCTTCCCCTCACCCCCACTGGCCTGATCTCCTAGCTGTGTCCCAGCCTGGCTCCCAATAAGCCACCCCCCAGCCGCACCCAGCCTTATCCTTCTAAGGTGAAAAGGGTTCTTGCCCATCAGCTCTGCAAACCTGACCTCGTCACCTCTCTGGTTAAGTTACGAGAATAAATGGTGAAAAGAATCAAACTCAGACACCTCTGGAAACAAGATGGGAAGGTGGGCAAGGGTGCAGGCTATTACCTTTTACTGTGAGGTTTCTTGGCTCTGTTTGATTTTCCTATAAATGTGCTGATATCATTTTAATACATGAAGAAGGAGAACCAGGACCATGAGGCACCCCAGAAATTAAAGGAGCAGAACAATTAAGCTGAGCAGACTCAACACTGCTGGTTGCAGCAATGAGGTCAAGGCAGCGAGACCTGGAAAACGGCCCCTGGAGCTGGGGCTGGGAGGTCTCTGGTGTCCTGGCAGAGGACTGAGGAGAGGATGGAAGGTGAGTCAGCAAAGACACCTCAGCAAGAAACAGGAGAGGGTAGAGGAGATTCAGTGGTCACCCAGGCCGGGGGGCAGGGTAGATTTTGTGTAGATTGGTCATTTGTTTGTTTAGAGCTTACAGATTTATCTTAAATTGAACGCCCTTCGAGCCATCAGCCATGAAAGGAGCTGGAACTGGCCAGGCACCCCAGAAGTCCTCCAAGTGCCTCTTCCAAACACAGCTCCCTCTGCAACCTCCCCCGATAGCCCCTTCACCTTTCTCGTGGCTTTGAACAGTAATTGCTTCCCTGCTTTTCTTTTCTTTTTGGAAGGGATGAACTGAGGTCTAATCACGGAGGGCCTACTTTTCTTTATATTCTTATTACCCAAGTGTGCATCCCTAACACTGCAGTTGGGTTTTTGCTGAACTCTTTGGCCTACCCAATTGCTTAAATAATTACTTGACCGATTTGATATACAGATATATAAATATATGGTCTTACAGGTCTCTTTTAATCTACAGGCTTGGGAGAGGAGAGAGTGTGTCTCTTATTTTTTTAAATGGAAGAGACTTCTACATATTTCTAACCAAAGGAAAAGGGCCAACGAAAGAGGAAAGCTGCAGCTGGAGGAGAGGTGGGGAGGGAAGGGCCCTTGGTCTCTCAGCTCCTGGAGAGGGAGCGCGCGGGTGAGGGCAGGAAGCCCCAGGAGACAGGCTGCAGGAAAGGGCAGGGGTGGGAGGACAGAGGAAGGTTGCTGGAAAAAGAGAGAGCTGGCTAAGGGGAAGGAAACCAAGAAGATGGATGGAGACTATAAACCTGTTAGGCCCAGGGGCTTCCTCTGCAGCCCCTCACCAGCTGGTACAGCTGCAGCAAAGGGGGGCTGCCGCCCTGACTGGGAATGGTCGTTGTGCTGCACAGCAGCAGCGAGAGGAATCAGAGGAACGGGCCATGGGCAGGCTGGAGCGAAGCAGACTGGGGTGTGGCTCTGGAAGTGGGTGGCTGAAGAGAAGGCCCGAGGTCACCAAATTTAAAGAGGTTCCGGAAGCCTGAGGCCGTGGGCTGACTGATGGCAGAGGAACATGGAACTTGGAGAGGAGAGATGGAAAGTTCCAAAGATGTCAATGAATGGCAGACAGGGACACGCCAAGGAGGAGAGGAAGGGATGGTTCAGAGACAAGAAACACACTCTGATGATGAGGTTTACCAGAAATCACTTGGACTCATGTGACCTGTAGACTTGATTTTTTTTTAACTTGTATTATTTTGGTTTAACTGTATGAAACTACCACTTTTGTAACTCAAAAAAAGGTCAAATATCAGCAGTAGCATTTAATGCAGGCAAATGGTGGCCCATATTTTTAAAAATCAGGGATATTACCTAAGTCTGGATTTCCGGCATCTCTTGAAAAAGCAAAGATGCTCATCACTCACCTCCCACTTCCACGTGGGTATGGGTGGGAGCTGAGCAGCTGCTCCCCTTTGGAAAAGATGGGCCCCCACTCTCTATGCTCTCTTACCATCAGACCCTTCCTTCTCACGTTACCTGCTTGGGTCTGTGGCCACATCTGTTCCACGAAAACGTTCATCAGCAGCTCTGGAAGCCCAAAGAACACAACCCCACCCTCTGCCCCAGCCCTGCAGTGCATGGGGTACAGGAGAAAGGGCAGCCTCCCCTGAAGACAGCATTGGAAAGTGTGCTGTCCAGACGAGAGCCCTGGCTTGTGCTTCTTGGCACCCACCTGGCACTGAGACAACAGCATCCTGCTCCCAGGCCAACCCACGGCAGCTACAAGACCTGCCAAACCACAAATTCTCACCCTGACCTCCCAGACGGGCCTGAAGCCCTTCAATGTTCCTTATCCCAAAAGCAGACCAACACTTTTGCGCCGCCCCCCCCCCCCCCCAACACATCCTTAAACACCTGATCCCTCCTGGGCTGCAACCCCTGGGAGCCTGGTGGAACAATTTCACATCCTTACTTCCCCCCTTTCACCCACGTTCTTCCCTCTGCCTGGAATGCCCGCATATGGTCTGGCAGTCACAGCCTCATCTGTCAAGATCGAGTTCAGGCCAGCTCTGAGCTGCTTAGCTCCAATGAATGCACGGAAGAGACAAAATCCCAGGACAGCCTCGGGACCAGGCATAACCACCCACCCCTCCAAAGCCAGGTGCAGCATCTCCTGCTTATCAGGAAGGGAGGGAGGGAAGCCCCCTCCCCAGGCCCCAGAGTACATCTGCCCTTCCTCCTAAAACCTCTGCCTTCCCAGAGAGTTGGAGAAAGGACTAGGGGGCAGGGGACCAGGGCCAGACTGGGAAAGGGAGGCTGTCAGAGGGATACCGCCCAAATACACAGCCCCACGCAAAGGCAGCTCGACCTGATCCCTCCTGACCCCAGGGTGGGCTTCCCCTCCCTCACGCACACTATCGCCATGAGGAGAGGAGGGCGCCGGGATGGCCGGGGTCCCTGCACAGCTTCGGCTGACCACAGAGGGTTAAGAAAAGACTATCAGAAAAGGGCTTACGCTGCCTATCAATTAACCTTTTTCTCCAAGTTAGAAACAGTGCATCAACTCCCTTTGCCAGAACCCCATCCACGGCCCGGAGTCCCAGAGAAGGGGCTGTTTAAACGACGCCCGGACCCGGCGGTTCCGCTTCACACGCGCCCTGCGACAGAACCGCCGCTGGCTCCCCAGTGCCCCCGAGACGCGCCTTGCTCATCCCGGGTCCGCTTCCGACGAGCCCCCAGCCCACCCCGCGCTCTCCGCCGCTGAGCCGGCCGCGGGGCCGGAGACCGCCCCCGACCGTCGGCGAGGAAACGGCGGGAGCTCGCTCACCGAAGTAGTCCCGCGCCGTGCGCGCCTCCAGCGCCCGCTCCAGGTCCCGGGTAAGCGCTTCCAGGCGCCGCTCGGCCGCGCTCGGGCCTCCCTCCCGGCCCGGGGGCAGCTGGAGCGCGGGCAGAGTGAAGGGGGCCGGGCCGACGGGCTCCGGGGAGCGGGCCGGCGCGGGGCAGACGGGCAGCAGCAGGTCGGCGTAGGCGCCCGCCGAGCCCCGGGAGCCGAGACTGGACATGCTGGAACGGGCGCTGCCCCCCGACGGCGGCCCGGGGCCGGGGCGCGGGTCCGAGCGGCCAGAGCGCGGGCTGCCGTGGCGCTGGTCGTAGCCCAGGCTGATACCGCTGGAGCGGGCGCTGCCGCCGCCGCCGCCGCCGTCGGAGCCCGCCAGGCTGGCCCGTGGGCTGCCCGCCGGCTGCACGCTGGGCTCCGGGGCCGCCGCGCGCCGCGGGCCCCTCTCCCCGCGGCTCAGTCCATCCGCCCCGGCCTCGGCACCGCCGCCGCCGCCCTTCCCTCTGCGGCCCAGCGCCTGCGCCGTCTCATCGCCCGGCCCCGGCCGCGGCCCCCGCCGGCCCCGGCCCAAGGAGTCGCCGGTCGGCTCCGGCTCCCGCAGGGCCAGCCCGGCCAGGAGCAGGGCCGCCTCGTCCGCGGCCGCCCGGGAGCGCTGCATGGCCCGGCCCGCCGGCCCTAGCGCGTCACCTCCGCCTCCGCTTCCCGCCGCCGCTCCGGCCGCGCCGCCGCATCGTCCGCCCGAGGCCCGGAGCCCGCCCCGGGACCCCTGGGCGCGGGGCGGGGCCGGGCCGGGGTCGCCGCGCCGGGCCGCGCGGTCAGGGGGACGCGGCGCTGCGCTCAGTGGCGCGCGCGCGGCGGAGGAATGTGCGCTCCGAGGCGCCGGCCGCGCCCCCTCCCCGCTGCCGCGCGGGGGGCGGAGGGACTCCTTTGCGGGGGCAGGAATGCGAGGAAGGAGACGGCGCTGCGGCTCTGGAATGTGGGGGAGTGGCGGCGGCGGCGGAGCCCGAGGGGCGCGGAGGCCCGGAGCGAGGAGGAGCGCGCCCAGGCCGGCCGGGCCGTTGGGGTGTGCAGCGTGGGGCTGGAGCGGGACTTCAGGGTGAAGAGAGACCACGGGCGCGCCCACCGCCGGGCCCCTGGAAAGATGCCAGATTCCCGCGGGCTGAGCTGGAGGCGGTCCCCCCAACCCCAGGCGAATCCCAGCCGGAGGAAGACAGACATTTGACAGATGTTCCCATATCCTGCCCCATTTTACTTCCCAGCGCCTCCCAGTCTCGGGCGCCGACGGGGCAGACTTGATTTGGAACAGACAGAATTGCGCCCGCTCTGGGGGCCTGGAGAAGACAGTGCTTCTCGGGCAGCGGCGCCCCCGGGACCTCGCTTGACCACACGACCCCCAGCCCGGGGCAGGGCCCCGGAGCCTCCGCGTGGCTGGTGGGGAAGGCGCCTGGTGCTGGGAGCCAGGGTGTGGTGTGCGCAGGCCCCCAAAGCCAGGCCAGGCCGGAAGCAGGCCTTCGGTTCAGAGTGGGCGGACAAGCCTCGGCCGTGCCCACCATGACCTTGAGATGTGAAGACCTCTCGCTTTTCCAGCATCCGCCCTCAGGGTCCTGGGTAGGCGGCGAGGGAATGTCCCTGAGAACACTTCGCCGCCACAGGTCCTGGGACAGCTGTGGGAACTACATGGTGGCTAGAGTTTTGTCCCCAGGAATACAAGCTACAAAGTCATATATTTCAAACAGCTTTAGGGAACAAAACCAAACCATTACCCGTCAGGACCTAGAGGGTCCAGGAAAACAACCTTCTCCAGGCAAACCCCCCCTCAGAGAATTTGAGGAAGGTCCTACAGTGTTTCAGGGGTCAGGGAGGCTGGACAGGTACTTGCCCCACCTCAAACTGACCAGGTCGGTTTGGTCTCAACACTGCGGAGGAGCCAGTAGCGACCCATGCACCTCCGCTGGCAGCGAAACTTACGGTCTGAGTCGGATCTCCTCCCCCACACCCCCTGGATCCTGCAGAATTCCAAACCCCTCCCCACCTGCACAAGGCCTGGGGGCAAGCATTTTGGAGAGCAAATATCCAGGGAAGTTACTTCAAACCATAAGATAACCCATTTCATTGGTCAAATTATCCATCATTTAAAAATGAAAATCTTGGCACATTATTTCAGGAAGAACAATTCGGTGGGATCAGCATCCTAACTGAAACCAACAAAAACACTCATAAACAGTAGTGCTCCTCTTCAAAGAAGCTCTTCTAGGGAAGAAATCCAAAAGGCAGACAACAGTCTAAGCACAAAAGTGTTTAACACAACATTTTTAATGTAATCCATACATAAAATCCTGGGACCTCCAGCTTTCCAAAAAGAAACTCATAGAAAGCTTTTGCCCTAAAAGACCGTTCTTATATATCTGTTCTGCCCCACCTGCCAATTTAGATTTAAACATTTGGGGGTCCAGGATCAGCTAAAATCCGTTACTTATTTTAATAGTAAAAGAAGAGAAAGACAAAAGGAAATAAGGAAAGGAGAGAGGGAGGAAGAGAGGAGGCAAGAAGGAAAGAAAAAAGGAAAAAACAAAGACCTAAGTGTTCAATGTTCAACACTAGAATAAAGTGAAGGTGGAAAGTGTGGCACGGGATTAGGATTGCAAATGAGCCAATCCGAGACACTGTTGATGGACCAATCAAGATAGCCTGGAATGCAAGCACCAATCAAAGTGGTCTTTAATTGAACCAATCACAAGTTGCTCTTAACTGGTTACCCCATTCGGCCCAATGCAGTCCCTTATTTGCATAAAAATTACCAATCGGAAAACACCAAGTGTCTAAGCCCTCCCCCTCTAACCAATAAAAGGCCAAGATCCACGCACTGGGGGGACACTCTCTTGAGTTTCCCCTTCTGTGACGTGCTTCGGCTTGTACTATGCTGAGCTGTAACACTGCCTAAGCGGTAACTACCTGAGCTGTCCTCCAGCCTGACGGTGCCCTCCATAACGTCACAAACAAAGCTTTGCTGTCACGTTGCCGCTGACCTGTCGCCTCTGTGAATTCCTTCTCGGTGGGACCCTGAACCTGGAGTAAGACTCCACTCCCATAGGTAACAAAAGTACTTCCATGAAGCAGGAAATACAGTAAGTAGTTATTTATAAATATACTCAAAACATTTAATGATATGAGGAATCAAACCATTGTAATGTTAAGTGGAAGCAGTATTCAAATTTGTGCGATTTGAATTATACATTACCATCTTCTTTTGTATCCTCACTAAAGGCAAGTTGAGTGTTTGATCTCAGATCACCGGCTCTTTCTGTTTGGGGAAGCACCATGGGGGAAAACGAAGGGCACAATGGCTGACTCTTGAGATTTGAAGCGTTGTCCGTGGGCTCGTTGCCCAGTCTCTGCTGATGCCTTCTCTGACCTCCACTGATGTAGGGATAGTCTCTGTGTTCTCCCTCTCTAGACTTTTCCTTCCTGGGTCCAGTGGTGTGCTGGTAAGTGTTTAACAACCAGTGTTTGGGGTGGCAGGGTGTAGGGGTGTGGGAACCAGTCCCTTACTTGTAGCATTTGCTGATTTTCATAGTGTAAATATTCCAGTATTTCAGACTACCAATGTGGTATCACTGAGTGAAGTTGGGAAGACATGGGTATGGTCCACTCTCCGAAGCCAGTGTGGCTGTCTCGGGGACACCACTGCCTGGGTCCTGCTCTTGGAGAAAGGAGTTTCACAGAATTGCTTGGGCATCTTGTTATAATATCCTCTCAAGTTGACCACAGAGTCTTCCCCTTGTCAGGACAAGTGGCAATGTTTAGAAGACTGGAAGAGGACACTTTAAATCTTGTCTCACACCATGTCCTGAACCACCATCTCCTTCTGAGGCCACAGGGGCTGATCCTACCTGGACTGTCCACCTAATGGTGATTTTTTTTAGGGACCCCCCCCATTGTCTCTCCTTGTAATCCAGCTTCTATCAGACCCCCTCATCTGTCAGTAGTGTTTGGACCACAATTATGGAGTCTTGGAGCCCATGCCAAACAGATATGGCTGCATAACTTGAGTTATGAATGAAGGAGTGGGGCTTGCAGTCACACTTCACATGGAACACAATTCCTGGGCTTCAGGAGCCTGCAAACTTCATAGAATTTCTTCAGTGGAGAACAGCAGGAATCTTTCACCTGAAGCACATATGTACCTCTCCCAACACAGCTTCTGGAGATCTCACACATCACACAGCCCCAGTTCCACTGTGCATGTTCTGATACACAGAATTTTTTAGGTGTGCCCAAAGGGATTTTTTTCCATCCCCTCTTCCCTGAGCCCCAACTCTATCAAGCAGATTGAACTACTTTCCACTTCCTCTGGTCCTGGTATTTCCCTTAGGCCTTTCTGGGGGCACAGAATGTTCAAAGCATTGACAGCTGAAGCCACAGACACGTTGGTTCCCCAGTCTAAGAGTTAACATTAGGATCTGTCATGTGCAGCTTGATTCCGTCATCAGAGAACCAACTGTCCTCTCTCTACCTTGAAATCTTACCCCGGACTCAATGATGGAAATTTCTGCCCAAACTTTCTACTACAGTAGAGTCCCCTGCCAATCGACAGCTCATTGGGGAGAGCTATTTGGAGATGGCCAGGTTCCTGCAGCTTTTGGCATCACATTTTGAGCATTAGGTTGGTGTATCTGACTTTCAGTGCCATTGGAAGTGGTGTAGGTTTGGACGTATTACGTCCCCCAGAAAAAGTCATATTCTTTACTGCAATCTTGTGGTGGCAGATTGATTATGGTGTGACCTCTTGATTAAATGTTTCCATGAAGATTTCACCCTGCCTATTCAGGGTGGGTCTTGATTAGTTTACTGGAGTCCTTTAAAAAGAGCCACACACCCTCTCTCTCTACACCCTCTCTCTCTACCCAAGCCAACTCGGCGGGTCAACTCATTGCCCTCCCCCACTACGTGGTATATGACTCCCTGGGATGAATCTGGACCCGGCATTGTGGGATTGAGAACATCTTCTTGACCAAAAGGGGGATGCGAAATGAAACAAAATAGAGTTTCAGTGGCAGAGAGATTCCAAATGGTGGAGAGAGGTCACTCTGGTGGACATTCTTTTGCACTATGTAGATAACGCCTTGACTCTTGAAGACAATTATATAGCAATGTAGCTTACAAGGGTGACTGTGATTGTGAAAACCTTGTGGATTGCACTCCCTTTATCCAGTGTATGGATGGATGAGTAGAAAAATGGGGAAAAAAAAACCTAAATGAAAGGTAGGGTGTGGGGGGGATGGTTTCGGTATTCTTTTTTACTTTTATTTTCTATTCTTGTTTTTACTTTTACTGGTACAAGGAAAATGTTCAAAAAATAGATTAGGTATGACTCCCAGGGAGGAATGTAGACCTGGCACCGTGGGACGGAGAACATCTTCTTGACCAAAAGGGGGATGTGAAAGGAAATGAAATAAGCTTCAGTGGCAGAGAGATTCCAAAAGGAGCCGAGAGGTCACTCTGGTGGGCACTCTTATGCACACTTTAGACAACCCTTTTTAGGTTCTAAAGAATTGGGGTAGCTGGTGGTGGATACCTGAAACTATCAAACTACAACCCAGAACCCATGAATCTCGAAGACAGTTGTATAAAAATGTAGCTTATGAGGGGTGACAATGGGATTGGGAAAGCCATAAGGACCAAACTCCACTTTGTCTAGTTTATGGATGGATGTGTAGAAAAGTAGGGGAAGGAAACAAACAGACAAAGGTACCCAGTGTTCTTTTTTACTTCAATTGCTCTTTTTCACTCTAATTATTATTCTTGTTATTTTTGTGTGTGTGCTAATGAAGGTGTCAGGGATTGATTTAGGTGATGAATGTACAACTATGTAATGGTACTGTAAACAATCGAAAGTACAATTTGTTTTGTATGACTGCGTGGTATGTGAATATATCTCAATAAAATGATGATTTAAAAAAAAAATAGATTAGGGTGATAAATGCACAATTATATGATGGTACTGTGAACAATTGATTGTACACTTTGGATGATTGTGTGGTGTGTGAATATATCTCAATAAAACTGAAAGAAAAAAAAAAAAGACACACAGGCCCAGACTGATGCTTAGAGATGCAGACAAGGATGTTTAGCTAAGAGATGAAGCCCAGAGTTTGCCCCAGGATATGCTAAGACAGGATCCCCCAGGCATTTAGAGAGAAACCTCCTGGGAGAAAGAACCAAGAAAGCGCTGCAGCTGAGAGAGGAGATGGAATGCAACCCAGGATCAGCAGGGGCCAGCCACGTGCCTTCCCAGCTAACAGAGGTTTATCGGATGCCAATGGCCATCCTTCAGTGAAGGTATCATCTGTTGATACTTTTATGGCCTTAGAACTGTAAATTTGTAACTTAATAAATCCACTTTATAAAAGCCAGTCCATTTCTGCTATTTTGCGTAACAGCAGTATTAGCAAACCGGAAAAGAAGCTGCTGTAGGGATCAACTGGGAAACTCCTGGCAGTCTGCTCTTCAGCTTGGTGGCACACAAGACGTGTCCTCAGATTCGCCCATCCATCACCTGTTGCCACCAGCGACAAAATGAGGAAGTTGGGTTTCTGTGCACACTAGTCCTGGTGTCTTTCTGCTTATAAAGGTTTCCACCCAGGCTGACCATGTTGGCCAGGTTTTCCACTGAGTGCAGCATGGTACAAAGCAGGGATGCTTACAGAATGAGTGAATGATGCAGTGTGCACAATACCTAAATTCTCTGAGATGGAGTGATCTTCTGAGAATCAAAATTAACTGCTGAGAGATTTCTAATGCACAAAGCCTGGGGACCTTCTTGGAGCTTTGTATTTTCTAATAAGAATTTTGCTCATATGGTCTTTCCCTAATGAGTCATCACCTGTGACTAGATGTAAAAATTTTAAAGTTAGCGTGAATCAGAGACATTTAGCAAAATTCCTAAAATGTTACTTTACCAGGAGATAATTGTCTTCAAATATAACCAAACCAATTTTTTTTAAATTTTTTATTATGGTAATATATACACAACATAACATTTCCCACTTTGATCACTTTCAAGAATATAATTCAGTGATGTTAAATGCAAATACACTCATTATGTTGTGCTACTGTCATCACCATCCATTAGCAATACTTCTTCATCTTCCCAAACAGAAATTCTGTACCGATTAACTTCCCATTCCCCACCCCCACCCCAGGTACCCTGTAATCTACTTTCTGTCTCTATGAATTTCCATATTCTAGTTGTTTCATATAAGTGAGGTCATATGTTCTAGTTTGCTAATACTGTCAGAATGCAAAACACCAGAAATGGGTTGGCTTTTATAAAGGAGGTTCTTTTGGTTACAAAGTTACAGTCTTAAGGCTATAAAGTGTCCAAGGTAAGTCATCAACAATTGGGTGCCTTCACTGGAGGATGGCCAGTGGTGTCCAGAAAACCTCTGTTAGCTGGGAAGGCACGTGGCTGGCGTTTGCTTCAAAGTTCTGGTTTCAAAATGGCTTTCTCCCAGGACGTTCCTCTCTAGGCTACCAGTTCCTCAAAAATGTCACTCTCAGTTGCTCTTGAGGTGTTTGTCCTCTCTTAGCTTGTCCGGAGCAAGAGTCTGCTTTCAACAGCCATCTTCAAACTGTCTCATCTGCAGCTACTCTCTCAGCTTCTGTGCGTTCTTCAAAGTGTCCCTTTTGGCTGTAGCTCCTCTTCAAAATGTCACTCTCAGCTGCACTGAGTTCCTTCTGTTTGTCAGCTCATTTATATGGCTCCAGTGATTTGATGTAGACCCACCCTGAATGGGTGGGGTAACACCTCCATGGAAATTATCCAATCAGAGTCATCACCCAGTTGGGTGGGGCACATCTCCATGGAAACACCCAAAGAATTACGATCTAATCAACACTGATACTTCTGTCCACACAAGAATACATCAAAGATAATGGTGTTTGGGGGTACATAATACATTCAAACCAGCACATCATACAATATTTTGTCCTTTTATATCTGACTTATTTTACTCAATTTAATGTCTTCAGAATTCATCCATGTTGTAGCGTATATCAGAACTCTTGCTGCTGTGAACTTTGGTGTACAGATTTCTGTCTAAGGCCCTGCTTTCAATTCTTTTGGGTATATACCTAGAAGTGGGATTGCTGGGTCATATCGTAATTTTATACTAAACATTCTGAAGAACTGCCAAACTATTGTCCACAGTAGCTGCACCATTTCACATTCCCACCAACAATGCATTCAAGTCAATTTTTGACAAGGGTGTCAGTACCATTCTATGGGGGAAAATGTCTCTTCAACAAATGGTATGGGGGGAAATGTATATCCACATGCAAAAGAATGAAGTTGGATCCTTACCTTGTACCATATACAAAAACTAACTCGAAATAGACCAAAGGCTTAAATTGAAGAGCTAAAACTATACAACTCTTAGAAGAAACACACGGGAAAGTCTTTATGACCTTGGATTTGGCCATGGTTCCTTAAATTGACATCAAAAGCACAGGCAACAAAAGAAAAAATAAATTGGACTTCCTCAAAATTAAAAACTTTTGTGCAAAGAACACTAACAAGAGAGTGAAAAGGCAATTCATGGACTGAGCAAGTATTTGCAAATCATTTTATCAGATATATGAAAAGTAGATTAGAAGGTACCTGGATGGGGGTGGGGGAATGGGGAGCTAATATGATATCTGATAAGAGTTTAATATCCATAACATAAAAAGAACTCCTACAACTCAACAAAAAAACAGCTCAATTAAAAATGCACACACACAAAAGAATGAGGTATGCAACTAGGTGAGTGAACCTTGAGGACATTATGTTGAGTGAAATAAGCCAGAAACTAAAGGACAAATATTGTAAGGCCTCATTAATATAAACTGACTATAATGAGCAAATGCTGAGAATTGAATTCAAGAGCACAGGTTATCAGGGGATAGAACATGGGCAGAGATTGGGTGATATTATTAAATATTAAATATTAAACTTAATATTTGGCAGTTTGGCAGTTATTATTAAATATTAAACTTAATATTTGGCAGTTTGGCAGTTCTTCAGAATGTTTAGTATAGAATTACAATATGATCCAGCAATCCCACTTCTAGGTATACACCCAAAATCTTAAATAAAGTTTCAGTGACTAAGAGGTTTCAAATAGACTTGAGAGGTTATTCTGGGTTATTCTTTGGCATTATATGTATATTCCTTTTTAGCTTCTAGGGTATTAGTATAGTTAGAAGGAAATACTTCAATCTGCTG
This sequence comes from Choloepus didactylus, assembly GCF_015220235.1. Classification (NCBI taxonomy): domain Eukaryota; kingdom Metazoa; phylum Chordata; class Mammalia; order Pilosa; family Megalonychidae; genus Choloepus; species Choloepus didactylus. Next base: position 20,541,131 of record NC_051333.1, read on the forward strand.
AACTGTAATCCAGTAGAATTGATACTTGGTAATTGTATAATTATATAGCTTTTATTTTGTGACTGTGTGATTGTGAAAACCTTGTGACTGACACTCCCTTAACCCAGTGTATGGGCAGATGAGTAATAAAGACAAAAGAAAAAAAATTATACACACACACACACAATAGAGGGGGATAAAGGATCTGGGATGTTTTGGGTGACTTTTTTTTTTCCCGCTTTATTTTGGAGTAATGAAAATGTTCCAAAATTGATTGTGGTGATGAATGCACAACTACATGATGATACTGTGAGCCACTGATTATGTACTTTGGATGGATTATATGGTGCGTTAAAAAAACCACCAAAAAATGGGCAAAAAAAGATAAATTGTCAGTAAGCACATGAAAAGACAAACATCATTAGTCATTTGGGAAATGCAGATCAAAACCACTAGACACCACTTCACACCACTTTGATGGCTAATAAAATTAAAAAAAAAACAGCAATTAAGAGTTGGAGAAGATATGAAGAAACTGAAACCCTCTATGTTGCTGATGGGGATGTAAAATTCTACAGTTGCTATGGAAAAGTTTAACAGTTCATCAAAAAGTTAAACAAAGACGGGAAAAAAAACATAGAAATATACAACACAAGGAGTGAACCCTAATGTAAACTATGGGCTATAGTTCATAGTGTAATTATATTTTCACCAATTGTAACAAAGCTATCACACTAATATAAAATGTTAATAATATGGAAAATTGCTTGCCAGAGGGAAGTATATGGAAAACCTGTACTTTCTGCCTGATTTTCTGTAAATCTACAACTGTTCTAATTAACAAAAAAAGTTAAAACATACAATGACTGTACAACTCAGCAATTCACTTCTAGGTAAATACACAAAATTGAAAACAGACTCATATACTTGAACACCGATGTGTATAGTAGCATTATTTGCAATAGCCAAAGGTCCCAAGAATCCATCAACAAATGGATAAACGTGGTATACACATATATTTGAATCAGTCATAAAAAGGAATGAAGTATTGATACATGTTACAACCTGGGTGAACCTCAAAAACTATGCTAAATGACAATCTAGATACAAAAGGCCATCCATTGCCTGGTTCTGTTTATATGAAATACCTAGAATAGGTAAATCTATGGAAAGCAGGTTAGTGGTTTCCAGAGACCGGGGGCAGGGGAAGATGGAAGTGACTGCTTAATGGGTATTGGCTTGGAGTGGGTGTTAAAAATGTTTTGAAACTAGAAATGGCATGGCATTCTGAATTTAATTATTACCACTAACTTATACACTTAAAAATGATAAAAATGGGAAATCGTAGTTACAATTAAAAAAAAACTGCACAGCAGCATCATAACCCCATAATTCAACTGATTTTTTTTTTTTTTTTTTAAAGCAAGAGCAGTTTACAAATCTCTCAATTTAGCTTTTGGCTGGGAATTGTTTTGAATTAGATACAGAAAAAATTGTTCCCTGTGTATGCAGATGCAAATAATGTACTCCCAGTATGAAAATGTCTATAGAAGTACTTCTGTAAATATATCCTCCCTCAAAATGGAGATTCCCTTGAAGTGGAGATTCCAAACTTCAAGAATTTGGCTTTGAGATGCAGAGAAATGGGAGGCCCTCCCACCTCTACAAGTTGCAATAATTAAAAACATCTGCTGTTATTTTTCTTCACTAATTTATTTCTTGGGATTTTCTTTTTACTTACTTTTAATAGTTTTTGTTCTCTATATATTATAAAAGACTACGAAGAGGGCTTTAATTTGCCTGTGTTCCTCAGCTATAGGGCAAATGTACTTCAGATATGTGTGCACCCATGGGCAATTTTCAGGAACAGGAGCATCTATTATGAACCAAATAATTTCTGGGAAGCTACTGAGTGGACCATAAGTCTATTGGGAACAACTTGGCTCTCTTCTCTTTAGTACTCTGGAGGCTTGAATGAAGAAAATCCTTCCTAAATCACAGCCTGGCAAAGTGGCGCACAGGTGATGGCAACTTCACCAACACTGAACTCAGGAATAACTTGAACACTTTCTTGTCCCAAGTTCAAAATTTTAATAACTTTTATTGCATTCATAATTTCAACCACAGCATACACATACAAAACTTGGAAGAGTCATAAAGGCACAGAAGGAAAATAGACTACATATATATATATAACCTACTTTTACTATAAAAATTTTCAGAGAAAAGTTAAAAAGATGGTATGATGAATAGTGTAACTCCTCCTAGATTCATTTTGCTACCTTTTTTTCTCCCTGTTATATATTCTGCCAAGTCATCTAAAAGTTGTAGGTGAAGCTTCATCCCTAATATCCCAAGAATAAGGACACTGGCCTACATAACTACACTATCACACCTAAGTAAACAATAGTCTCATACCATCTAATATGCATTCCATTTTCAAATTTCCCCAATTGTCACAAGAACTGTTAGTCATTATTTTAAGCCAAGATACAAAAAAGAGCCATACATTGTCTCTTTAATTTAATCTAGAAAAGCCCTCCTTTGTTTTTAAAATGACTTATTAAAAGAACCCAGGCAGTTCAGCTAAGGAATTAATGTCCCACATCCTGTTCTCTATTTCCACTTAATGTTGCCTAATTCATTGTTCCTTTATCCCTCTTTCCTGTCAAGTGGAAGTTTAGAGGTTTATTAGATTTGGGTTAATAATTTGTGGGGTGTGGGGGCAGGGTGGTCTTGCATTCTCCATATCATCTCATCAGGAAGCACGTAACATTAAGATGTCCACTGGCTGTGACAGCTAGAACTGCCTATTGGGCAGCAACACTTGAGCACTATGTGACAGTTTTGTTCAAAAGGCTTTTACCTAAAGGTTTCAGCATTCACTGACATCTTTGCTTGATTATTTTATTAAGAGTTCAGGCTTTAAGAATGTCGAATCTCCCCGTGGTACCTGCTGAGTATGCAGTTCAATCTTTGAGACACTGGACTCTCTAGGTAAATCTGGGTCACCAAACTGCTCCCCAAGAGGCTTGGTGAGTTTAACACTGTTTCAACCAGAGGATGGAGCTGCTGCTATGGAAACAGCCTTGACAACTCCTGGATCAGTTCCCCACTGAGAACTGGGACTCAACTCACACAGGGAAATCATGATACACATGGATGGGGTCCTCAACACACCACCTTCCAGAGGTGTGGAGGCAGATTGGATCTGCCAGATTCACTAACCGAGCAAGGCCCCTTGCACCTAGGAGTCAGACCTGCCTTGCCGAAAACCCTGATTTTATGAAAATGGGTGGAAAATGGGCAGAAACTGTTGGAGAAGGTAGTAAGAGTTGAGGCAAGGACATCAACCATTCATTTGTCAAAAGAGAAGCGCATCTGCAGATCTAGCTGCACTTATTTCCACGTGCATTCAAATGGGAAAGAACAAAAGACTATGCACAAGTGCTGGACACAGATTGTTGACGACAGTGTTACAAGAGTGGAAAGAAGGTCAAAATTTTAAAATTCTGCAGAACTGTTCATAAGTAAAAATTGAAAATGACCAAAGTCACCAACTGGTTAATCAAAGCTTATTTCTGAGCAGTGAAGTATTCCAGGGTATTTCACTTTATAGTTAAAGGGTTCTATAATTTTGGTCTCTTTTCCAGGGGGGAAATGAAACACCATCTAAAAATCTAAAGGCAGAGTGAGCCTCACAGGCTCACAGCGTTGTGGATCGGGTCCAGCTTGCTAGCAAGCTGCTCTATCAGAAGGCTGCGTCCGTCACAGAGGCGCTGAGCAGCACGCTTCCGAGGGCTGAGTCTTATTCAATATGGTCTTTCTGAAAGCTTGGATTACATGCTGAATTTATAAATGATGCAAAACAAGGAATAAGAAGACAATGAATTACCAATTTGAAATTTTTCTGATCTATAAAAGGACTGTGACCCAAAACACAAAGGACACAGGTAGGGAATGAGGAAGACAGCTTATTGGGTTTCCTATGCTTTGAAAACTCAAGGCACATCCCTGTGTAATAAGAGCACTCTAAGGGCCAACGCCTTCTGAGAGGAGATGGCAAGACAGGGGAACCATGAGTGCTCTCCACCCGGCACTGGTCTGGCCACCTCTGCAGACTGGCATTGGGTCATCAATGTTCCTTCCACTCAAGAAGGGATTCTGGTGAACTGGGGACAACTCAGAGAAGGACTGCCAGAATGGAGAAAAGACTCCCTCCTCTGGTGTCTCAAATCCAAGGCTCTAAGTCACTGGGGCTGGGCAAAGATCACTTAAATGTTCTCAACAAAAGGCCAATTGTTGACAATCCATATTAAAAATGCAACACTGCCATAAAAGGCTTTATTTCAGAAAGTACTCACCTATGGCAAACAGTGGAGATTACATCCATTAGGAGTTCTTAAATGGGAGTAATTTGGCATGCCTGCAGTACATATGGCATATAGTCCAGTAAGGCAACAGAAACACAAAGTGTGCAGGCATGTGTAACAAGTATGTAGATACCATTTATTTGGTCCGTAAGTACAGTATAATTGTATTTGAGTTTTACAAAACATCAAATATAAATAACCTGAAACTGTAACAATACACAAAAATTGGCTTCTTACATAAACATACCAGGCAGTACAAGCTGAAAACGTGAGTAAATTAACATTGTTTTACAGTAATATACATAGTGCCAGTTAACATTTAAAAACAAGTTTCAATGCATAGCACTTGATACTTTTTTGAATCTGTTTCAGTCAGTTAAGAGTATGAAAATGGTTAGATCTAGGCTAAAAATAATTCTTCTTCTAACCAAAAATAAAGGCATAATATTTATAACCAGGTATCAACTTTACTAAACCACAATATTTTAAAACTATTAAATGATACCTAAGGGTATTTACATTAAAAGGCAACATGCAGGTGTTGTTTCGTCTCATGACTGTTTATGCACACACTTGGTTCAAAGGGTTTAAAAACTATATTCCTACTTTCAAAACAGCAAACTGCAATGTTCCTAATAGTTCTAGCAAAATGAATGCTTTCAAAGGGGGCAGAATTGTTTTCAAGTCATTGGTGTACTACTATTTTTCCCTTTGGAACAAAGGACCCAACTTGAGAATAATCTGGTTCTGCCCAGATGACCTCATGCGATCAGAAGTTTCTGTTCGGAGGCATTTCTGTTCAATCTAACGCTATAACATCATCAAGTTCTTCTGTCTGTTCTGTACGTGACCTCTTGGCACTAACATTCTCTTTCTCATCTAATTTCCTCTTGCGACTTCTCTCTTCTTCACTGATGTCAGCATTATTTGAAGGGCCTTCTTCATCTGAATCAACTATAAGCACGTCATCCTGTTCTTGTGCTTATTTTAGAAAAAAGACAAAATGGTTAACAGTGTGGGAGCACCAATATTTTATATAATTGAAAGAGACCCCTTCTAATAAATACCAAATTTAAGAATGGCTACCGTAAGGGAACCTTCACCATGTTAACATATTTCTGTACTATTTTTAAGGTTTTATATATAACAAACACCTATTTCTTTTCTAATCAAAACAAAAAACTGTAACAAGCATATAACTCAAAGGAATCACTACAATTCCTTGTTTCTATCTCTACCTTCTCCAACAGGAGAATAATGGTGGTGGTGGTAGTAACAATAACATATGTAGCACTTACAATGTGCCAGGAACTGTTCTGAGCACTTTGCATAGAGCAACTCAGTTAATCACCACAACAATCCTATAAAGAAGATAACATTGTTATCTGTTTTCCAGAAAAGAAAACTGAGGTAGAGAGACACTGACTTGCCCAGGGTCACACAGCAGCAGCAGCAGAGGCCGGGATTCAAACTTTGGCGGTGGGGCTCCACAGTTCATCATCTTAGCTTTACAAATTGGTTTTCTCCACCCCCCACCCCTCCACGGAAATTAAAGGCAGGATACCTATCTCATTCATGTCTATGGCCTCTGAAGTCCACCCAGAGTAGGGGATCGATAAATGTAAATTTCAAATTATGATTTTTGAAAAACTACCACAGTCACCTCTTCAGAAGGATAATGGACCCTTTCAATTTTCAGTCGGAAAAAAGTTCAGAAACCCACAGGCCACAGGTGAGCCACACTCCAGACAGTCCCCAAGTCTACCTTCAGAATGCTCAGAGAACACCAGAACCAACTGTAACCATATTCCCAAGAGTGCCACAGACAAAGGGCCAAAGATCAAAGAACAGAAGTGAAAACCTGGTAATTTTTAGGTTCCTGACTAAAGAATGAAGAGGTGTATGGGTGGAAGGACAGTATCAAACCAGACACAGCAGAGTCAGGTATTTGGAAGAGTACCAAGTACTATCACAGAACACCCAGACTAAAGACCTCTCAGGTACACATGCCTTCCCAGCTAACAGAGGTCTTCCGGATGCCACTGGCCATTCTTCTGTGAAGGTACCCTATGGCTGATGCCTTAGCTTGTACACTTTTATGACCTTAAGACTGTAACTTTGTAACCAGATAAATCCCCTTTATAGAAGCTAATCCATTTCTGGTGTTTTGCATTCTAGCAGCATTAGCAAACCAGAAGACACTGGTTCTGAAAAAGCTCAGAAATGCTTAAATTTTGTACTTGTCAAGCATTTGTTCACTCAAAACAGTCAGATGCACTAAATAAAACAGGCCTACAAAATCCAAAACTGCTAGGAAGAATGAACTGTCTTTACTCTCTAGTAAACTGGCTGACATTTTCCACTTGTAAAATCCATTATAAACCAACAGAGTGTTTCAATTTTGTGGGTGAACTTCCCTGAGTCTGAACTTCATGGCTCATGAATTCAAAGTTCCATTAAATTGACACCAAACCAACACATACCTCTAGTAGCTCTACGGACTTCTACTTTACAGCCAATGTTCATAAAAACAATCATAAACTGTTTTATATACTATTGCTTGGTGGGTAATTAACAACCTGTTGGCTGGGGCCACGACTCACCTGTGGATGTGGAAGGCTGAGCTCCATCATCACTGCCGTTGGTTATACTTTTGGCAGCACCTTCTGTTTGTTTGGGCCCTACTTTTTCTGGGGCATCACCAACAACTTCAAATTCAACATCCTTTCCTAGGTCTTCACTGTAAGAGAACCACACACTCTAAAATAGGACCACCGCCACAACCATTTACAAAGCAAAGGAGCACCAGAGAGATACTGTTACTCAAAAGCTCAAGATGTATACTACATACACATCAAATATATGGATTCTGATTTTCAAAGAGCTAAAACCATAATAAGACTTGTACAGAACAGATTCTTGTAATTCAAATGGTCAAAACCACTGCATCTTCAAGGCAGAGAAAGGCTTTTTTTAAAAACAACAAAAACAGGTTAAGTAACTTTTACTGCCAAAGCAGAAAATCGAGTCAAAAACTATTCTTCAGCTACTAGGCCCAGGGTTTCTACACTCTACTCACAATGTGATCTTGACCAGTGATTTGTAATTTGTTTTAGGAGTAAGGTCACAGTTTCTGGGTTTCCCCCATCTTTACAGGTTGTCCCCTGCTTTTGATCATGAGTCCCCAAAAGCATGTATGAAAGTTTAAAGCACGAAAGCCAAACAAAAGACTTACATGTTATAAGGGGGGTTCTGTTCCCAGAGAGCTAAAAAATATGATTAAAAAAACCCCAATTATGTCTACTCTTTTAGACATCATCTGACATTTCCATTTTATTTTATTGCACATGTCCTTTCATGGTCTTTTCTTTCACAAGTGGACACGATTATGCCACTTACATCCAATTTGTGTCCAACTGAGGCTAGAGATGACACCTAGCAATAACTTTGACTCAGTGTGTAAGTTTATAACACTCAGACATCTTACAAACGTCATTTTATGCTGTGTCTCTAGGACCCAGTAGTGCTGGCACATAGGTGGCACTTAGGAATTCAGCCCTGAAAACTTAACTACCAAAAAGCTACATCAAGCTGTGTCATTTTATGCTTTTATAAACCAGGTATAAAATATAATACTTTACAAACAACTAGACAAACATGGTACGGGCAAAAAACTGACAAAATAACTGGACACAGATGGCAACACCACAACCACCCTTTATGTTTGTGGGATGCTAGCCAAAGGTCCAAGATAATGGTGCAGTTTAGGGGTATCAATGAACATGTACCTTGTTAAAACAAATGAATATACCAAAGTGGAGGATCATCTGTACTTCAATTGTACTATATTTAAGTAAACATTCTGTAATACAAGCACTTTGAATACTTTTTACGCAGGCAGGAAGTGAGATAAAAGGAAAAAATAACCTGACTCAGGAATCTGTAAGCAGATTAGTTTTTAATTCTGTCATTGTCATAGATCACAAATAAAGTATTTTTGTTTTATGGGGGAAATACTTCTTTCTTCTTGGAAATATTTAAAAATAATTGAAATTTTTATTCCAGTTCAGTTATTTAAATGAATTTCCCTCTGATTAAAATTCTTCAAGGCCTGGCTTTCTACCTTTTCTAGGTTTTTCTGATTAGCCACCATTGATGACAGCTACCCTTTTAATAATATATTTTAATAATATATTATACAATATTTATATTTATCCTTTTATTTCTGAATTCTCAAGTTTTCCTGTAGGTCTAATTTGGCATATTTGAGCAAATATATTGTGTAGCTACAAATGAACAACAGGATTTAGAGTATGAAAACATTTTCCCCCTACTTTATCTGTATTTTGTATATTCAAATAATTTCTTATACTTAATTCCTACCTATGAAGGATGTTGATCAATAAGGTATAGTCCTGAAGAAAGTCATCTGCTTGAAGACGGCTGCCATTTCTAATTCCAAATTCTGACAATTTCTTATGATTATTAGCTGGAAAATGTGAAGGGAATTTAAATAATTATATATTCATGGGGCAGTAAGGTCAGTTTTAAACAAGATAAATCCCCTTTAAAATACACTAAAATATAATCTTAAACACCACAAACCCAGGGCCTTCTTAATCCATCATGTTCACTGCTTGTGTCTCCAGGACCCAGTAGTGCTGGCACATAGCCAGCACTTAGGAATTCAGCCCTGAAAACTTAAGTACCAAAAAGCTACATCAAGAGGACCAAGTTGTGATTAGTTCTGAGACCCTTCTCCCATTCAAACCAAATTAATTTTGGAGGAACCAGAGGCAACTTATAGAGAAGTTCAAAATATATTCTACTTGCAAAGAACATCAAGAGGACCAAGTTGTGATTAGTTCTGAGACCCTTCTCCCATTCAAACCAAATTAATTTTGGAGGAACCAGAGGCAACTTATAGAGAAGTTCAAAATATATTCTACTTGCAAAGAGGTTATCAGCGACAACCTTGATTAACTACTTTTTATTAAATTTTACAATTCAGAAATGAGAAAATCTTGTTTAATGGATTTTTCAACATAAAGACAGAAGAACCAATGAGGTCTCCAAAAATAACCTACCCAAACAAGTTCTACACTCCATGTGTTATTTCTGCTTTATTCCATTATCTCCAGCCCAAGCATCAAGTGCATGGCACCCACTAGCACTCAGTAAGTCTTCACTATATAAATTATAAGTACTCCGATGAAGGACCACCCCCCATCTTCTAGGGCCTCTGTGCCATAATCATCCACTCTCTCTTCTGCATGTTCAAATACTCCTCTCCTGGCCTGTAAAAGCACTTAAGTCTCATTTACAATATTGCTCCTCATCTTGCTCCTAATTTGCACTTCTTCCTCCAACACTCATTCTGCGTTAGTATTGTAACTACTGGAGTATTTGCCCTGTGAAGGCACAGACAGTACAGAACCTACCGACCTGTATCCACAATGCCTGGCACACACTAAAATTTGGTTAACATGTTTGAAGTATATAATTTTCCACATAATCTAACAATCTTTTTCTTTTTCAGTATTTATCATTTCTTTCATTGCTTATAAGGAAAATACTTAGAAAGGCCTTCCCTATCTTCACCTTGAAATCCACAAAACACTGAATTTTAGTTCATTTATAGATTTATTCCTTATTTCAACTTTTAAATCTACCTGGAATATCTCTGAAAAATATTCCTACCCAGACATCTATCCCAAAGCCCAGTCCTATATACTCTCATACTTTCTGATTCACCACAAACTCCTAAGACCTAGCAACTCCATGTTCAAGAGGGCACCAGTTCATGTGGTATTCCCATCTTGGTGGATCAGCATCTTCTCTGACAACAATCCTGCACAGGCCCTAATGGTACTCTTCCTCACCTCAGCTCTAAATTCTGACCGTGCAAATCTCCAATATGTCACCTACCTGTCTTATTAAAAATCTCTCATCTCCTCATTCTTTTTCTCTCTCACTGGCTCCCTGCCTCTACTCCCATGCCCCTTTTAACTCATCCTCTGTAGCTTAAAGGGAGCCACATTACTTCCTGCTTAAACCTTGGTAGGATCGGTGGGATGGGGAAGAAAGACACACACTTACCACAAGTAGGACACAGAAAGTCCTCCAGTCTCACTACCACTGCCAACCACAGTCAAACAGAGCAATAACAACAACAAAAACTGGCCATTCCCAAAGGCTTTTATGTTGTTTTACAAGTTCATTCCTTTGTAGATGCTACTTATTCTGCCCAAATGCAGATGCTCTCATCTCTGCACAGAGGGTCGGGGGTCATTGTTCAAGAACTAAGAGCCACTGTCCCTGACCCCACCCCTCTTTTAAGTACCCCTCCACAAAGCTAAACATACTTTCCTTGACTCATACCCTGAACACATTTTCTACAATACTTAAGACTATACTAAATCCACCTGTTGACAACTTCTTCTCTCCTTCCAGACCATAAAGTACTTGAAGTCAGGGACCACTGTATCGTTCAGTTTTGAAATACAAGTACCTATGTCTATGCTTATAATATAGAAGGACTCAACATGTTTGTTGAATAAATACCGTCTCACTCTTAGTGGCACATGTATTTCACATAGAAAAGGGCCACATTCAAGCCATTGAGATTCTTGATCAGTTTCCATCTCTAAAGACCTAGCATTCTGAACAGCTAGCTATAAGCAACTACAACCAAGAAGAATCCCAAAACTAAATCTTAATTTAAAGAAGGTTCTATATTTGAACCCCCATCAAGATCTAGCACAGTGTATTGAATAAATGACCACAAACAAATAGGTGAATGAATAACTCAATATATAGCAAAAACAGTGCCCCCAGCTTTTTTTTTTTACTACCAATATACTGTATTTTAGAAAGCAAGGATAAACAAAGCAATAAATAATACTGTAAAACAATATGAAAGAATATTAAGATAGAGATTAATTTTAAAATAGGCATGTTACAATAATTTTGAAATTCATAACACAAATATAATCCTTATATACATCTTAAATTCTTAAAATGTCTTAAAACATTTTTTTCAAAACAAACAGAAAACTGAAGTTATTTTAAATGATATGTTACCTAGCCTTTTTTTAAAATCTGAAAGTCCTTTCAACAAAACTTAATTTCAATGGGTTTACTAAACACTGAATTTGTTACTTAAGATACTATTTTACTATAAAAATACTTTCTTGGCCAGATGTTTTACCACTGCTATATTTGAGGCTCAATTCCATAATAGACTCTCTTTTCAAAATAAAAGAAAGCTATGAGCTTTCTTTTTTTTTTAAATTAAAAAAAAAATTTTAAGTTCAGTTTTATTGAGATATATTCACATACCATATAATCATCTGTGGTATACAATCAACTGTTCACAATACCATCATATAGTTGTGGCCCAGCTTTTCAAAGTAATGGTAAACTGGCAAAAATTGGGATATGGAGTAATCAAGTAAATGGTAACCCAAGAGATGAGTACAAATGTGACAGAGGAGCTGCAAGAACTTCTAAGTCCAGTCAGGTGACTAGTGCAGTCTGAAGGACTTATAGCTACACTGTGATTATAACTAAGAAAGTTTCAACAGAACCAAACGTTATTGCACCTTTTATAACAAATGCATTAACAAAAGGAATGACCTGCCTGAACTTTTGAAAGGGAAAGCCTGGAAAGCCGAAACTGGACACTGACTTTTAGCGTTCATGCTTTCTGCTACACAGTTGGCACAGGTTATCATGGCTTCTCCACTCTTGAAAAAAGCACCCTTCCTACTATGATCTAACAGCCAGAGGAGTCTTCTCATCACTAATTTAGCTTCCAGGATCCCTGATACAGGTGAGCAAGTTCCTTGAAACTGGACAAGAGCATTGCGGTTGTTGTCATGGGTCAGTAACCTGTGCAGTGGGTTATCAAGAAATAGTCCCCAAGAATTTGACCAAATTTGAGGCACCCAGACAATGTGGAATTACCAAAACTGGTTTGGTAAAACCCCACCAAGGCAATACCACCTTGGGAGAACACCCCTGTGAAGAAGCATCTCCCCTTCCAATTGTTTCAGGCATCACCAGTCTCAGATCACAGCTGTGATACTGAGTAGCATACAGGGAATGGATAAACTAATGTGCACACCTTGCTTTAGGAAGTCTCCACCCAAACGAGGGAAGTGAATAATACACAGCATATAATACCTTCTGTCTCCCCCTCTTCTGAAGATATTAGGATTGTTCCTTTTCCATCTTCGATTTGGACATCTGGTGCTACCATAGCAAATTTTTCTTTCACTATCTACAAGAAAAAAGATTCAAAATATTTATATATGTAATTAAAAATCATTAAAAACACCTAGAATTTTTTTCTGTAAAGGTCTTACTTTTTCTTTCCATTGGAAAGGGGCCACATCATTCTTTAAGATATTTTGGGGTAAGTAGGAAAAACAGTGGGCATTTACCCTATGTCAGGCCCACATTCTATCTCCATGTTTTACCATGCAAATCAGATTAAACTTCCTCCAAATGGGTACTGAGGGCTTCTTGATTGGCTCTTGGTATTTTGTCTTTTACTGTAAATTAGGTCTTCTACTGTAACTTAGGTACTGTGCTAGATTAGACACTCAGCATAGTTTATCTCACTCAGTCCCTCTGCCAATCCTGCAATAGCAGGTGTTTTGTAGATTTAAGTTCTTATTAACCCGAGTCTCCCCTTCCTGAGATCTTCCCTCTCTAAATTTCAAAATGCGTTAAGAGTGGTAACTTTCTATAAAATCCTGCCTGCTCATAAAAAATAGCAGAGAACCCTTTGTAGATCCAAACTGCCCTACAAATAGAGGCATTACCTTTAGCCCAAGAATCAGCAGACACTAACTGAAATTATTTCCTAGGAAAGAAGGTCAGGCAACCACCCTCTCTCCTCAACAGAACACCAAGTCCTGCTGCCTCCTTGCCCAAAACATGAGCTCAAATCAACCTGTTTTGTGTAACCAACTCTGGGGGAAAGGCCATTCACTATCAAGCAGTCTTCAGGGTCACAAAGATTTATTCCCCTTATGCCAAGAGGTATGTAAATATGTAGCACTATAATGGACATAACCACAAGAAAAATGTGAAGTAGTCCCCATTTGGGTCATTTTAAAAATCATCCCTAATGAAGAAACTAACCTAGCCAACTTAGGAGGGAGGAATAATCAACTGACCATATCCTAAACCACTATATGTCTGTCACTTCAGTTCTATAGGTGAATCCAGACCAAATGTCTCAACTCCTCAGAAACTAGTCTAACTTAACTCACCAGAATCAGATCATATTGGAAAAGGTGCATATCACCACCAAGTCTCAACTAAGACCCCAGAAATGATTTAAAAAAGCCCCCTAATTTAGTGTTGGTAGGGACTGCTTACAATACAGCTCACCCCAAACCCAAGCCCTTTAATACAAAACTAGTAACTGGGATTTTGCTCCACTGAAAATGCAAACCTCACCATCTTAAGTATTCATACTGCATGCAAAACTTGTCTGCTCTCTGCCATAGCCAGGACCACCTCCAGATCATTCAAGAATACCTCATGTCTGCCAAAAAAATATAAAATTTACTCAATGTCTGGCTGGGAAACAGAGTTCCTCTGCTTGCCATCATATTGTGCCACCTCTGTACTATCTGTGGTACAGATTCCAGCCACATATACCTATTCCTTTCTGAGGTAAGAAGACACATACTCTGGAACCACATATAGAAAAGTCAACAGGAACCCAGATGATAAAGCAACCCAGGAAGTCAGAGACACATTTTAGCAGTCACAGCCTTACAGAATAATTATCTGGATTTTAGTTTGGTATCACATAAACACTGTAAAAGGCAAAAGGGAACTTGTATTATTTTTTTTAGAAGGAAATAGCCAATGCTGTGGCAGAGAACCAGGCTCTGCAGTTACCTTATCCTGTAATGTGAGAACAGTCACTTTATGGACGTTCAGCCGTACAGTCACCTCTGGCTTACTGGCACAGACATAACAATTGGGGTTGGGAGGATCCAGTGTACAAGGCACAAGGAGCTTCTTTCTTGGGTTTGGTTGTTTATTCAAAAAAATCTTTGGAGGAAAAAAAAACCACAAGCAGAAATCAGAAATGTGAGTTATAATTTTATAAACTGTACAATCTAAAATCCTTTTACTAACTATTCAATAAAAATTGACTTAAATATTCCCTTCTAGATAGCAGGAAGAATAAAGAAAATCACACATTCTTAAAAGTCTGATCTGCTAATCTTCCTTTCAAATCAGCTACTATTTAAAAGGCTGGACTTACTGAAAAGAAACCCTCCTATATACTGATGTCTCTAGACTCTTTTGCAACCTAATTAAGAGAGTAAGAGCATAGCCATACTGGTCTCTGGTAGCATCAGAGTAAACCAGCTTTTAGGTGCCCTTCCTAGTGTTGTATTTATCAATTTTAAGTCAATTTCTTGACAAGAACAATACACTCATTTCTCCAACTAATGACAGTGGTTTTACAATGTTGGGAACCAATGTGACTGCCTTTCTTTTAAGGTTTCTATGATGACTATGATGATAACATTTATATAATTAAGGAAGAAAAGAATGTATTTTTGGCAGTATAAATGCCTATTTACCATTTCCCTAATATCCGAACAAAAAATATAAAATTCACGACAAATAAAAAAACATTCAATTACACTGAAATTAAGAAAGACACCTCCAACTTCATACTACAACATTTGAAGAACACTAGCAAGATTCAAAACAAGATACAACAAATTTCAAAACACTGGAAACTGATATACAAATCCTCTTCATGTCACTCATGTAGAGTGGTATGTATTAAGATGAGTCAATTCTAAAGGAAAGCCCCATGGATAGCCCCAAGCTTAAAGGAGTACCTTGAGAGGGACTAAGTGATGGGATGAGTCCACCTGGAGTCTGTGCTAACAATGATACTGGTATTGTGGCAGGACCAGAAGGAACTGGCTAAGCCAAGCAAGATATAGTGGAGGAATAACAGAGGGATTTATTGATCTTGGGCTTCCCTAGGAAGATAAGTGTGCTAAGGCAAACCAACAGTTCTGGAAACAATTGCTAGTACTAAATACTCAAGCTAACACTATTAATCCAGCCTGACATTCATTTATAAATATAAACAAATGAAATTCAGACATGTAAGAAAATTAGTTGCCCAAGAGAAAGAAGCTGAACAGGCAAAGAAACCAGAAGGATGTTGCAGAAAACAACAGATGCTTTAAGTTCTATGTTTTACTAACTTCGATAATTAGTATTGATTGTGAACTCAAAGGGATACTATAGCAATAGGATAAGTTCGGGTGCTATAAAGACAGTAATAAAAAAATGAAGTTCTTAGAAATTAAAAATATGACAGCCAAAATAAAAATATAAATAAAAAACTGGGTCAAGATGGTAGACTGGCAATAGAATTCTATATTCCTTCAACCTGAAATTTCATGAAAGCAATATAACATATTTGAAGAAAATACATCAATAGCAACATTGCAAAATTCGAGTGCCATCACATAATAGATGTTTTGAGAAATTCCTGAAAGCAAATAGGTTCTTTGATCTGCAACAGTATAGTAAAAAGGAGAACTTAACAGCTCTTGTTGAAAACAGCTAAAAACATTGGCTACATTATATTTTAGGGAGTTTCTTTTGAATCGCTAAAAACCGGTAAGAAACCAAAGCATCTTCAAACACAAACTCCAATACAGAATCAAAGGAGGAAGTCAAAGAGAACACACAAATGGCTTCAGTCTTTCCCAAAGAAAGAAACAGCAAGAAAAATTGTCTTGATTTTGTGTTTAGTGGAGGGGGGAGTATCTTCCCTTAAAATTCATTACAATAATGTAGCTCTCATGCAGAGTTGCTCTCTGAATATATATATGTGTTGAAAAACCTAAAGATGAAAGTTTAAAAGTGGTCCCAGAAAATACAAATGCTCCTTGAATAAACACATCAGCATCAGATCTTCGAGGAATTACCAGATACAGTTCTAACACTGATTCAATTAAAAAAGCAAATCATAAACCACAAAAGCAAACAAGGCACCATGAGAGAGATCTGGCAGAAATGGCAGTAGGCTCACCCCATAAAGATTTCAGACATTAACATTACACAAGAATATAAAATAACTTTAAAATAAAAAAGGAGATCGTTAGAAGCAAATTAACTTTTGCATCCTGTTACCAGACAGAAATTAGACAAGCGAGTGTGCCTTCATTTTTGTTTTAATTTCCAGGAGGCTTAGAGCTTACTTCAACAGGCACTCACAAGGTAACTGGAACAGTTATTTTCCATGGCTTTAAGCTAATTTTACTGTTTAAAATTTTTTACTTGTCCATTTAATATGCTTTTGATAAATCACTTTAAAAAAGAAATTCAATAAAAAATGTAAACAAATACTCACTGTTCTACACTGGTCTATTTTTCCTGATAGAATCTTCAATCCTTCCAATACTATCAGCCCAGCGATCACTGCATTAGTAGTAGCAATAGCAGGAATAATATTTCCTGCCATTGCTGGGGGGAAGAAAAGATGAATGTTCAGTGGTTTAAAAAAACAACATTGAGGTTTAAATGATACAACTCGAATATGAAATAACTTACATTTTATATCAAATCTGCTCTTCATATTCATACTGAAAATATGCATCCTGAGGTTTGCAGCAGAGGTGACAAAATCCATTGCAGATGGGTCATCCTGCCAATAATTTAAACAATTTAACAAGTGTCCCCACAGACTTAGTAGTCTGACAAATCATTACTTTCAGAATGATACTTTCACATCTTTATTACATTGTAGACAGTCAACTAGAACAAGAGAGGCTTGAAGGAGAGGCTGACCAGGTAGGGCATTACAGTAAGTAGTGTGGAGGTGGAGGATCTCATCACTGGTTTCTCTGGTCCAGGAATGTAGTTTGACAAGAGCACAAAGAGTCAGCAAGCTTCAAGGAATTCACTCCTGCTTAACTGAATGCACTGTAGACTATGTATATTGACCAAACACCAATTCAATTCAATGATAATAGCAACTATTTCCTGGGTCTACCAGTTAGTAATGAGAAGCTTGAGAAGCACAGAATCCAAGCAAGGAGACAGAGGCTGTTTTGAGAAAGCTATGTCATTCAAGTCTCAGAAAAGCCTGGACTATTGCAACTGAACAACAGATTGGACATCTCTAGTAATCAGAAACCTTGTCGTTCTCCAAACTCCTTTCATACACATCACTCTCCATCTATATATGCTGTTTGTTTCCTTCTATAATTTTTACTCTTCCTGAAATGATCATATCCTAGTCTTTTAAAATTAGATTTCACCAAGGCTTCCTGCTTTAAACTGAGAAGATATATCCTAGATGAAATTCAGAAGAACCAGAATATAGAAAAGCATTGACTGGATGGATGGGGGTTCTTAATATCCTTTATGGGCTGGCTGTGTAACCCCAGGCAAGTCACAACCTCCCTGCGCTAGAGTAAGGTATTACTCTGTTAAATAGGGAAAATTATATCCACATCTCATAAGGTTGTGGTGAGGATTAAGTAAAAATATTTGAAAGTACTCAACCCAGGGTCCACTAGGCACTTCCCTAGGCAGTTGGCTAATCCCATTCATTAGGTATAGATTTTACTCACAGAGGTAACAATTCCCAGTTCTAAGGGTCCTTTATTTACCGCCTATGTACTGGTAACAACTTTCCAAACCACTACTATTCCAAAATTTGTGCACGTACCCACAATTGTTACCTTAGGTTTTCAAAACTGGCCAAACTTTCCCCTTACTTTAAAACCCATGGGAAGTCTTTACTGTGGCAGGAACACAGAAACTTTAACAGATAAATCACTTATAGTCTATAAAGAAAATATTGACTACAATTAAAAATGACTATAATACCAAATCTCAAAATGTGACATCGAACTACACAATTCCATTAAGTATTATAATACTGTTATTATATCAGTGTTATTAGAAATGAATAATTATATCTCATTTTTGTATTGAGTTCTCTCTATATAACCATCTATTGAAAGGCAACTGTATTGCTTTCAAAGTCAAATTAGACCAATGAACTGTTGTCCACACAAGGATTTTCTGACTTCTAACAAAACTATATAGCATATACAAGAAGTTTAAGTCTGTTTTCTTAAGGCAGTGAAACACTTATTCTAATTAATTTACGGTATCTCCCCAAGTCAACATAATTATAAACCAAAATAAGGTTTTACAAATTTCTTGAAGTCAAATAAAGAAAATTCACAGTTCAATTCCCCAATTAAAGATGAAAACATCCAAACAAAATGCAAAATCTGGTAGATTAATGAAATTCAGAAATTACTACCTTCTTTTACAAAGAAATTACTGGCTTTTTTTTGCAAAACTGAAGCATGCATTTAATATATAACTAATTGCCATGCATTTTCAAAACGAACCTTGTCCCATATGAGCTCAGCTCCATCCCCTTTTTCTGCTAAATGAACTCTCAAAGTCTCAATACTCTTTGAAAAAAGACTTGCGTAGCTTTTCACATCTAGAACCTGCTGGTCTTTTAGACCTAACTGGGGTTCATTTTGTTGATCTGATGCATTGGTTTCTTCACCTGAGGGAAAAAAATATTAGAAATTTCACTATTAAAACATCACTCGTCTATTGTGTTCTATTTAACAAATTCAATGCCTAACCAGAAAGAAAATCAAAGAATATGAAAAATTCTATTTTAATAAACACCACTATAATATAAATACTTTTATTTTTTAAAATTCTAAAATTGACAAGAAAACTTCTATAATTGATATGAGAGGGGTGGCAAGACCATCTCAGGACACCTTATAGGGTTACTGGGGAATTCAAGCATATATTGTATATAAGATAAGCATTATGCCCAGCACATGGTTTACACTCAGTAAATGGGAGCTATGAGAGCCATATGTGAACTGGTCCATAAAGTTAAGTGCTCCATATTGTTTAGAACTGTGCCAAAATGATACCCCCATCTAAGTTCCAGGACAGAGATCATGCTGTGCATTAATTAACTGCAATACAGTTCAAAGAAAGGGGAGACACATGTGTGTAGCAAGGGAGTGGGATAAGGACATAGTCATTATTACAACAGTTCTTTTCACATTTAAAATTATAAATGTGCTTCTAAAGTAACCTTAAAGAGATTATCATACAAGGGTACAAAGATGGATGTACATAAATGCTTATCACAGCACTGTTTTATTTCAGGCAAAATGTCGAAAACAAAATTTTAATCAATTACAGACTAGTTAAATAATACAGACTGAAGAAAGCAAGTTAGGAGTATTAAACATTATGATCCCAATTATGTAAAGTGTATACACGACTGCCTGTGTCTAAAATCTTAATAGTGGCTATTTCTCTAGGTGATGGAACTTTCAATGATTCTTCTCCTTCAAAGTTTTCCAAATTGTTTGAATTTCTTACCACAAACTTACACTATTTTCAAAAAAAAAGTCATTTAAAGACTTCATGTGAGGGAATCTCAAGTTTACGTATTCCAAAGACTGTACTCTTTACCTTGACTTTGTACTTCAGCCCAGTCCAATGGAACTGGAGGTTTCCTTTTCCGCCAAAGTTTGTCCATCGTCAACAGATACCTGATATCATCTTTAAAAAGCTTAAAAGGAAAAAAAGATAAATCCCATGAATCCTACAGCCCTATGCTGACCAAATATAAAAAATTTCAATGCTGACCTATTGTAAATATATTGTGATATCTTTTAATTTAAAGACTTACATCATATGCCAGATTTCCAGCAATTTTCAAAAACAAAGAAAAATGTATTACCCCTTTTTAAAAGGAAAATTTACACAGAGCCCCTATATTTAAAACAGTTAAAAGCAAAGGTGTTCTTGGGAAAGCAGGGTAAAGGAACTCTCAACTGGCATGACTGTCCCTGCCCTCCCCCAAAGTCCTAGAACTCCAAAGATCATCTGAACCACAACCATACAAATTAAGGGTAAATACGTACCAATTCCACAAGAATTAAATTCAATCACTGAGCCTAAAGATACCAGGTATCAGTATCTCCAAGTCCATGGGTACATACCAATAAAGCACACACATGCTAAAAAGAAGGTGCTCAATGATAGGATTTCATAATTATCTGCAACATCTTTGAAATGTGCCCCTCCCTCAGTCCCCCTAACCACCCCTTCCACATACACACACAAAATGACAAAAAATACTATCATATGTACACTTAAGAGACCATCACACATAAGCAAATTAAAACATCTGGTAGAATTAGAGGTGATTTTAACATTTTTACTTTTTCCTTATCTGAACGTTGTATGCCTTGTTAATTTATTCAACACACCCAATGTTTATACTAGAATCTAGATTGGGCCAAATAAAAATATCAGAATTATTTCTGTCAAAAAATATTCAATCCGACCAATATATATTGAAATTAAACAGCCCCAATCAGTCAGAGATCAAGCCAAATATACAAATTAGAATACAACTGAGTGTGAAAAATCACAAAGCCACAAGAACAGAGTATTGAAGGAGATGGTAGCATCTGAAATGGGCACCCAGGCAAGGAGATGAGGAGTCCCTTGTGATTTGGGGAGTAGGCAACAACTGTGGCTGGAGGCATTTTGCAGAGGACCTGAACACAGGGATGATAAGCCCAAGAAATTGAGAATTAGCATGGTCTTCCCAAGCATTAGCTCCACCTCCTTCTCCTTTATCTATTAAATGTCGGGTTCTGTCCTGAACCACTGTTTGACTCTATAAATCCCACCCACTCCCGTTAATTAAATCCTATCTTTAAAACTAAGATTCCCAATTACACCTCTAGCCTAGAATTCTCTACTTACCTACAGAACCATCTTCTAATGTTCCACAACAATTTCAGTAAGTTCAAAAACTGACTGTACCACCTTTTCCTATCTCCAAAACCCTTCAAAACATCTGCTTCCCACCTCACCTATCTTCGTGAATAGCATCTCTGTTCATCCAACTGACCAGAAAGAAACCAGGGATCATTCTTGATTCCTCAATATTCCTCTCTTAAACATCCAAAGTCCTGTTGGGTCTACTTTGCATCCAAGCCCCACTGGGAATGCAGATGGGCTGTACTTCAGATTATGCTGACAATGCACAACTCCAGAGGGCGCTGTCCCATATTGGTTATGATATGTCACCCCCTTGAGTGGTAAAATGCATATCCTTTTCACCCATACAAAGTGATCCTATAGACCACCTTTCAATGGATTCTCTTTTGATACAACATCTTTAATATGGCTTAGAAAGTCCTGTCTGATCTGGTCCCAGCTTACCGCTCCAGTCATCTCTTCCTTCCACTCTCTTCTTTAATGGGAATTATTTCACTTCAACCCAAGCCTTTCTTTGTATATGCTAGTGAGCTTCTTTTGAACCCTCATACTTGGTTAGGTTGTCTACTTATTACAAAAAAAGTTCCAGTGCATATGAATTTATGTTATAACACTATGAACCTGAAATTACTTGTTCAATGTTTGACTCCCCCCAACTAGACAGCTGAGTTCCTCATATAGGAACCTATCTTATGCTCATTCACTACTGAATCCCCCCACTTAAAAGTAGTGCCTGCTTTCTCTCTCTAAGTCCAACTCAGCAAATAAATCCATTAACCCTCAACCCCCCTGACAAGGAACATAACTTCCAGGGGAATGAATCTCCCTGGCAACACGGGACATGATTCCCAGGAATGAACTTGGCCCTAGCAGCAAGGGATTGAAAATGCCTACTTGGTCAAAAGGGGGAAAAAAAGAAAGGTAACAAGCTGAGGTCACAGTGGCTGAGAGATCCCAAGTAGAGTTGAGAGGCTATCCTGGAAGTTTCTCTTATGCAAGCTTATGACCACAGTATGCCATGCCCTTACCAAAAGTAGCCCCCCAAATACCTAGGTCCCTACCTGATATTCTATAAAAGATGCACTCACTAAGTTTTATCTTTCAGGAACTTAAATCCACCAGAGTGTTTCTATACCCGACAGGTCCTAAAACCCAGAGGCAACAGCTTCTTTAAGATCAACTATCAGATGTGGCTGCTTCCCATACTGTCGACACACCCTTTCAATATGAACAAGTTAGGGTGCTCACTGCCTAGACACCCCTTAAGATGGAGAAAGAGATTAAGTGAGAGGAAGGGGTAGCAACAAACAAGATAAGATTTAACAAAGGTCTATGAATAATGACTCTTTATATAATTATATATATATTTTTGGATGCTGGGGTGTTGGACTGGCTGGAAGGAGGTAAATGACATGGCAGAACTGTAGCCTAGAGCATCCTTTGGGTTTTTGCTCTATAGTTGCTCGTTGAATTGTGCCTTGAAGGTCCTTATCTTTTTGTATACACCTTGTATTGCCTAATAAGGAAAGCACTGAAACTGTGGAACTGTAACCCATAACAATTTTTGAAATTACCTATATGACTGCTTGTTGAGCTGTACATCACGAGACAACACCTTTCTGTATGTATATTTTACAATAATGGAAATGGCTGAAGTTGTGGAACTGTGACCCATGACATTCTTTGAAATTTGCTCTCTACTTGTGAAATAGAACTTTAAAAGTTACTACTGTTATGTATATATGTTAAAGTTCACACTCACACACACACACACACACACACACAGTGCCTGGCACATAGCAGGTACTTAAAGTTATCTGCTGAACAACAGATTGAAATTTTATTTCAGATAGTTCTAGCATGTGAATATTGTTCAAGGGAAGCAGTATTTAGTACCTTTTCAGTATAATCAAAACAGAAATCATTTGTCAAGAAAAAGACTATAGTGAGAGGAAATAAATCTAATAGCTGTAAAAGTCAAACTCTGACACCTGTTACACTGAGGAAAAGATGAAGTATAAGTTAGAGAGAGCAGAATAACTAACTATTCATTAGGACAACAGGACCTGTGCATGTCTGAAAGCAGACAGAAGGAGCTAGGAAAGGAGAAAAAAACAGAGGGAAAATACTGTTGGAAGAATAAGACACAAGGGGATAGAAAAACACCAGGTGGGAGTTAACCTTAACTTAAAGAGATTTCTCCAAAGAGAGGAAAGGGAAAACATTTTGCAATGAAGAAAAACAGTTCTTGCAACAGGTAAATTATGTCCAATGGCTTCAAATCTGTTAATATATCCATAGGATCCTTTGCTCAAACTGAGGGTGGCAGGAGTAGATTAGGCAGTTTAAGAAGAGATGAGAAAGTCACAAGTGCCAACCACGATAATCTGGCTAGAGAGTCAAAGTAGAACAATAAGACTTTAAACACAGATCTGAGGGCCCAGCTGAGGAATAATGATGTGGACCCAATTAAAACAATCTGTATATTTCTCTAGAAATATTCAGCAGGCCAGTAATAAATATTGATGAAGAGGGATTCTGCCAAGAAGAGAACAAGAGGCTTAGGGATTCAAGGGCAATTTAGGACATGTCAATCAAGCTGCCATTAGAAAAGATTTAAGCAGGAAACAGATATAAGTGAAGACAAAAAGAAGGGAGGAACCAGGGTACAGTTATGAGGAAAACTGCAAAGTCCAGTCAAAGCGAGGAAGGGAAAGATAACCAAGAGTAGAGGGTATATAAGTAAGCCTCTGTATTTTACCTCCCATAAAGATGCTACACTGTTTTCGTATAGGCACTAAAATTTCAAACCTGTTTATCCTCTCTATGTCAATCAATTTATTAAGGAAGCATTAGGCATATACATAAAAAAAGCTCAATTCAATTCCACATACTATTGTAAAACAATGAGAATAATCTACCCACAATTATAAAGAAAGTAAACCTAACCTTGGTAAAAAGTTTAATTGGGTCATATCCAGTTGATTTAGCCCATTCTTTAGTGGAAATACGTTTAATGTCACCATCTTCATTAGATGCTCTAGCTGTGGCTTCAGCTTCCATTGGTTCCCCTAGAAAACAAACATCATTTTATTTTCAACTGTACAGCTTTGTGTGTTGGAAGTGCATGGGGTGGCAGTCACTCAGGGAAGTCACCTGGATAGGACACATTCTGAATTCTAGGAGGAAAGTAAACAGGTTCATCAGTATCTTTCCTTACCTCATTTTCTGAAGGCCATATGCAGTCTAAAGCATAGACCTGCAGTCAGATGTGGGAAAAACTTTCAGCTCCACCATTTACTAGATTTGTGACCTTAGAGAAACCACTATTTCACTGTACTTTGATTTTCTCATCAGCAAAATAGAACCACCCAGTTTCTAAAACACTGCTTTAAAAACAACATGTTAAACACATAACGCATTAACTAGCACATAACAGCAACAATTTTTTTCACTTAAGCTACCAAAAGTAAACTAGCAAAAAAGGTAGTAGTCATCAAAAAGAAAACGCAAGTACTTGACTCACAGGCAGCTTCAGGGTCAGCTCTGTCAGGAGACACTTCTTGATCAGCATCTTCTTCCCCAAACAACTGGCTAGAATTTAAGATTAGTAAATATTTATGTAGAACAAAATACTGTATATAAATGTGGTTTTTTTCCCTACTTTCCTCACAAACACCTAATTCAGAATAATGTATCAAAGGTTTAGCAGGAATTAAGAGTGGACAATTGATAAATCATACTCTGTAAACTTAGAGTATTAAAGTAATCTGTTTAGATAGCTTGCTTCCTAATTTCAGCAAGGCTTAATTTAGTAGTTGTTGAACAAACACCATACCGATAAACTGCACCTGCTATATGC
The DNA here is from genome assembly GCF_015220235.1 of Choloepus didactylus. Classification (NCBI taxonomy): domain Eukaryota; kingdom Metazoa; phylum Chordata; class Mammalia; order Pilosa; family Megalonychidae; genus Choloepus; species Choloepus didactylus. The sequence continues at coordinate 20,566,223 of NC_051333.1, forward strand.
AGAACACTGCTCTAGGTACAGGAAACCCAGTAGTGAACAAGACATTGTTTTTTCGTGGCAGTATAGAAAATCTTAAGAAGCAATAAAAAAATTTTAAGCTGAGATCTTTTTTGTAATCTAATTATCTTAAGAAAACCGTTCAATAACATGTAAAAGCAAAAATTCTCCAACCTTTCCTCAAACATAATTTGTAAGAAATTTGTAAGAATTTGCACAGTTAAAACAAACAGACCCACTATAATCTCCGTAGCTCCTGATACGCTTTATAAGAAAATGCCCCAGTTGTTTCCCAAAGTGGTTGTATTAATTTACATTAATAGCATATAATTCCTACAGATTCATTGCCTCTCCAGACTTTAACGTTTTGTCAAATTAAGTAGAAAATAGTATCTTATTGTGGTTTTATTTTCAATTTTACAAGCTGGTCATAAGATTAAACATATCTTCAGGATATTAGGTAAAAACCAAGGAAATCTAAAGAAACTAAAGTCTTTACTTAATAATATTGTATGAATATTGGTTCATTAATTCTAACACCTATACCATACAAAAAAAAATGTTAACAATAGGGGAAACTGGGTGCTGGAAACTCTCTGTACTATCTTTTCAATTTCTCTGTAAATCCAAACTGTTCTAAAAATAAACTACTTAAAAAAAAAAAAAAAAAAAAGCTTGCCAAAAAATATGATTAAGGTTTGCAAGCATATTTCCTTGTGAAAATTCTCAAGCTTTACACTTATATGTGTACTTTTACTTAATTAAAAACTAAAGGATGACAATGTAGTTTTCAGACAATACCTTTTATCAGATTGAGGGTGTTCTTTTCTCCTATTTTACTAAGGATTTTTGCCATGAAAAGGTATCTGCTGCTCAATTTTACCAAATGCTTTTTCTACATCTATGCAGATTATATCTTTCTCTTTATTTTCTCAATGACATGAATGACATCTATAAATTTTCTAACATTAAGCTATCTTAGAAATTCCCCAAATAGCCACAACTAGGTCATGATATACTTTTGGTTCATAATTCTACATTTATATGCTACTATTTTGAAGAGGATTTTTGCAACTATATTTTTGAGTGAGACTGACTTGTAATTGGTCTTTCTTATGCCATAATGTCCATAAGATTAGAATAATCTCTTCCTTGCAAGTTTACTGTACCACATAGGTTTAGTACATTGTTCAGGAGATATTTATGGTACTCTTTAGGCGATTTATTTTTGAGTCATTTTTGCAACCTTTTATTGTTTGTTTAGTGAACTTACTCAGTTCATTAAAATTTTAAATGTATTGGCATGGTCTTTTCATCATCTTAAAATCATTCTATTCTGTACTATATCTGATATTATGTTCTTTTGGTTCTTATTTATTCCTTCTCTCATTTCAAACTTACAGGCTTTATTTTTGCTTTTATCTTGATTATATTCTTTCTTCTGTGGTTCTTTTTCTAACTTAAGTTGGATCCTTAGCTTACTGATGTTCACATTTTCTTCTTTTTTAATTCATGTATTTAAGTCTGTAAATTTCCTTCTACCTACCACATTCAAGCATCCAAGTTCCACATGTAGTATTTTCACTACCATTCCAAAGTATTTTTAACTTTCCTTATTTCTTTTGTTAACAAGTGAGTTTTATAATGTTTTTAAACTTACAAATAAATAGATTTGTATTCATTTAGTTATATGCCCACCTCCAATATCAGAGAAATCTTCCTAGATGGTTCATGGCATTTAACAGTCATGTAATGAATGTCTGCTGAATTCAATTTAACTCAAGAAATAACAAGAAAGCTACCAAAGTCTTCCTTCACCATATTTAAAAGAAACAACATTCACTATAAGTATAATTTCTCTAAGACATTTAAATAAAAATGACCCCATTTCTCATCATCGTACTCAAGAGCATGCCCAGAAAGATATACACTCTTACTTGAACAAATACTTTGCCCAAACAATGCAATGAATAGGTTCTGAAGGTGTGTTACGAATTGTACAGCCAGGAAAAGTTCTCTGGGTTGGTTTAGGATGACATTCATAACACTCAGTCACACCCTGCAAATTCAGGAAATGAGAAAAATATAAAGTCCATAATGTGGTAATGTAACCGTAAACATTCTATTCATCTACTTTCCACCTGGATTTTATATTTTCAAGTAAACTTAAAAATATTTCTGATTCCAAAATCCTTACTTTACAGAAAAGGAAACTATATAATCCAAAAGCTAACTGAATCAACCAGAATCTCTTTACACTCGAGCAATTCTCAACCTCAGTCTTAATATGCAGTGGTGTCTCAGGATTAAAGTAATGAGGCATATAAAAGTTGTCTTTCTAATAATGGTTAAAAAACCAAAACTTGAAAATATTTTTGTTTTAATATAAATTGGATGAGATTTAGTGTTTTCTCCATAATACCATTTCTCATGCCCCCAATCTTCCAATGTTTTCTTTCTTTTTTTTTATCTTCATTTTATTGAGATATATTCACATACCACGCAGTCATACAAAACAAATCGTACATTCGATTGTTCACAGTACCATTACATAGTTGTACATTCATCACCTAAATCAATCCCTGACACCTTCATTAGCACACACACAAAAATAACAAGAATAATAATTAAAGTGAAAAAGAGCAATTGAAGTAAAAAAGAACACTGGGTACCTTTGTCTGTTTGTTTGTTTCCTTCCCCTATTTTTCTACTCATCCATCCCAATGTTTTCTTAGGGTAGTCATATAAGAAGCAGCCGTAACTCCTATTGCAGTGGTAAGAATGAGAACTACTGCCTTGGCCTATTCAACAGACCCTGAAGGCCCCCATTGTTTTAACGAAATTTAATACACATTGCAGTGTAAAACAATCTTTAAAGAATGATACTAAGTAAGCTTCCAAACGTAACACTTAGTTAAAATAAATGAAATGGAGCCATACTTTTCAACATGTATAAATTGCCAAAAAAATTAGATAAAAATTGCAGATCTTAAGTATAGTATAATTACTTTTCCATAGTTTCAAAACCTGCAAAATGATTCTTCAAATACACCTATAATGTTTAATTTCTTAAAAGAGCTAAAAGAAAAAAGATCTGAAGAGCAAATGAGTCACAATGTTGAGATCTTATAGAATGGGGTTATAGGTACACAGGTATTTATTCTATTATTCTCTAATTTTATCTAAATGTTTGAAATACTTTACCAATACATCAAAAAAGTTTTCAAGGCTCTCTTCAGATCTATGAATTCAGACTCCTTTTAACAAAAAGTAACTTTTTAGAAGTCTGGTTTACCATGTATCAACTACAGCATGACATGCAGTTCAAAACTACAAAGAATTTTAAAAGGCAACTTCATTATATGTTTACGGGTCTGAGGACTTGAGTATACAAGCTAAAAGAAAAGAGGTGACACAGAGCTCAAAGGTCCCTTTGTCTGTACCCTTTGAGTACATTTATAGCATCCTAAATTTTTATATGTGCATGAAAATCCTTATGTCTTGGGTGTTAACCTGCTCATCCCAAACAAGTTCAAAGTTTACTTCTTCCCTCCCTAAGTTTCCAAATAAATATTTTGGAAGTATTAAAAACAAATAAACAAAAGAGAACTTTTATTTACCTTTTTAATAATAGTTACTTGTCCAAGATAACCAGCAGTTCCACTCTCAATAAGAGGGACATCAGCTGCTAGACACATCCTGTTTACATGGTTGCGGGCAGCTGGAAGAAAAATACTAGTTACCTAGAGGGTTTTTTTGAGGAAAAAAAAAACAAAACACCAAAAACCCACAAAACAGAAATTAGTTACCTTTAATTAGGATAACATTTACCTAAACTATTTATTGTCTTTATATGTAATTTTTTATTTGGTGTAATTTTAAACAAAAGGGATTTCTATCACAAATTTACTCTAGGAAAAAGCTCCCCAGGTGAACACCCATAGGAATCTGATTTTTAAATTCCAAAGTGCCACCTTTCTCTTCTGCTGTGCCTACTCTATTAACCTTGGGTGAAACATTATTTCAATGTGTCTGAAGTCCTTAACTTGCTATTATCCTGACATAATTATCAGAAATACACAGAAATGAATGAAGAATGTGGAATATCAACATATAACTATTAAGTCAATTTAAGTCTAGGGGAAAAGATATGTCTATATTAAACTGCAATTTAGTTACTGATAAACCCTACCAAACATCCAACCTAATTCAACTGCCAGGTGTATTTTTACATGTGAAATTAATTATAGGCAAGGACTATTACTGCAGTATTTTCACCCCTACAGTCCAGACACACTGCTTTGTTAACAATGATTAGCTAAACAATATTTGATTATATGAAACTACATATATCTAAATATGTCTAAATTATGTATATTTAATAGAATCCAATCTGATAACTCATGGTACCAGATCCATCTGAAACAACTTATGAAAAGCCATGGCTCACATTAACTCTAGCACCTTGTCGTTCATTCCCCAAACAGTGCTTTTCAACCTTGACTGTACTATTGAATAATCTGGGGAATTCTGGAGGGGGGGGAGTGGGGGGGGGGTTGATGTTCAGGACCCATGCAGTCTGATTTAAATGGTCTTGGATGAGACCAGGGCATTGATATTTCTTAGGTCCCCATGTAAACGAAGCCACATTGTGTCATGCTTCCCTATATTCAGAGCTTTTCGTAGAAGAGCACGGTATATGGTAGCAAAATTCCTGCCTGGAACAAGCTAAGGTAAAACTGCAATTGACTGGCAATCTTTAAACCTGAATTTACTTCTTTTTTGGCCTATCAACTGTAACTATTTTAATTAACAGTATATTTGTAAAACATCCTTAATGTGGGGGAAGGTGATACACTTTAAATTAAAAGTATTTCAGTAATCTCACCTCTGTTATCTAAAGCATTCATAACCAATATAAATTGTCGAAAAAATTCCACATTATAGTCGGGGCTGCAAAGCAAAACAAAAAAAGGTCATCAAAACAGAGTAACAGGATCTAAAAAAGCATAATAAAGAAGTTGTAATAGTGCAAAAATAACTGACATTAAGGGTATGTACTGTATAGACAATAATTAAATTACTTCCCCTAAGTTCCTACGAATGACTACACATCCTTTTTGGCCAGCCACCTAGGGCACAAGAACAGGATCTCAAACTGGCAGAAGAATGGCATAACTTCACTAGTCCCACCAGGCCTTCTCTGGGCAACAAGTGCCTGGGAACACACATAAAGCACATTCCCAGGATCTGCCTGGCCTGTGGCTTCACCTCATGTGGTCAAGATCAGGCCAAGTTCAGGCCCCTAGGGTCCATGCTTTTAGCAGTACTGGGAAAGCAACACAGGGTAGGGTTGTAGGGCTTCAGCACGCATGCTTGTGGAGCAAACAGCAAGAGAATAAAACAAACAGAAGATACAAATTCCCTGAAAAAATATAAGATTTTCACTAACCCCAATACCCCAAAAAAGTTATTTTTAATACCACTTACTCATGAGCTAGACAACAACTGTAGATAAGGGATAATTTAGGCTCAGGGTTCCTTCATCCTATCACCTCCAAATTATATATTTAATGCCATAGCTTTATTTGAGATCACAGCATATTTAAGTACTATTAAAGCTACTACTCCATCACAATTCCCTCGGTTTTACAGAAGCCACAGAATCCATAATAAACAGACTATTTGGGGAGGGAACCTTTTAAACAGAAAAGGGCCACAGATAAAACTGATCACAATGAGAAATATATTTAGAAATATATTTGAGTATATCTGAATCATCACATATAAGGATGTGTCATAGTTTGAAATATCATTTTAAAAACAATAGAAGGTTCTTTATAAATTTCCAACTAACTTATTTATTAAAAGTACTAAAATATCTCAGTTCTTATCTAAACCATTCAAACTATACATAAATACTGTTAAAAGAATCTCTCTTACATGGGCATAAACTACCACATTATAATCATCCAGGAGATCATTCCACCAGTAGAATGACTTTGAGCTCATATATGTGGCAAACAAAAAAGACCTTATATTTTTAAAAGTTAATTAAAAAATAACAACAAACACAATTTTACAACAATAATTAGAACATACTTCATGATGCTGTCATGGTAGGCTATGATATTAGCTTTCGGATAAAACTGCAGGACACTTTCTTTGGCAACCTGGAAAAACAAACAATACTAAATTACTAATAGTACATTTCTATCTGTATTTGAAATCTACTTCTGGCAGACCTTTAATGTTGTTGTTTCTTAAGGAGAAAACTTTATAGAACTTCTGGTTTCATCTAGTTATTTATATTAAAAACTAAAGAAATACAAAATGTGACAGAAAATTTCATTTATGATTAAGCAATACACACATTTTTATAAAATAATGAGAGCTCCCTCATATATGACACTTGTACATGAATGGCAACCTTGAGCAAACACATAAAATGCAACAAGGTGTCATTCATTCACTCATTCAACAGATATTTACTGAGAATCTTCCATTATCAGGATTCCATTGTACAAGGCACAATGGTGAGCAAAAGTGACATGAATCAAACAGCCATCCAGATAAATAAACTACAAACCATGATAAGTCACATATAAGAGAAGTAGATCAAGTTATAAGAGGAAGACTCAACTTACTCTAGGGGGTTTAGGCAAGTAACCCTGGAAAAGGGAGTCAAAACATGAAACATGAAAAGGAGGAACAGGCAGAAATTTGCCAAAAGGGCTGTGAGAGAGAAGGGAAAAGAAGTTTAAAGACACTGAATGGTCAAGGAACATTCAAGGATAAAAAGATAAGGTCAGTGAGGCTAGAGCCCCAGGGAAGGCTGCCTTCTTTTAAAGGGGACAGCAGCATAAGCTCCGCTTCTCTTTCCCCAACTTCTAGGGGATATAGGACCAAGGAACACAAAGCTCAGCCTAAGTAAAACAATCAGGAGTTTAAATATGAAGGGGGACACAAAAGTCCCACCATTTACAGCCTTAGATAGGGCGCTCTATTTCCTCTTAGACCAAACAAGGATGGTTTAATCTTTAGTGCTTTACTCTACGTATCTTTATTCTCAACAATCCCTCCACTAAAAAGAGACAGCTTCACTCATTCTCTCCCTCCTACTGGAGAATCTCCCTCCTACAGATGCCACAAAGAAGATCCACCAAAGGGTTACAGAGAAATGTAAAGTTACCTGTGCCTTTGATCTTCCAACATGCTTCTTTTGAAACAAAAACTGCCTGTTGAGGTTGCTGACATCAATGGTATCCAAATCAATCTACAAATGCATAAAACCCAGATAAATCACAAATACACTGTAACATTTGAGCATTCTCTCTCTCCTCACCAAGCATGATCCAGAACTTGGACATCTGCTACATTAACACAGAAAATGCAAAATTGTTAATTGGCCAAAATAATTTAACACATATATTAAACAAACAAACAAACAAAAAACAAGCTTTAATTACAGATATAACTTTCTCAAAAACATTTTACAAAGGGCATATTTTTTATTTAATCATTCTGGCAAATATTTCAAGAAATTCCTTAGATGGCATAAAATGTATGTGTAATTATTTAAAATTCATTATATAATTCATTTCTCTATCAATCTAATTAATTACATGTTTAAGTCCGATATACTAAACTGTGCCCTATTCTTTTATGCAATTGTATTGATATAATAACATAACATAAATCATTCAAAGTGTACAGTTGTTCACAGTATCATCATATAGTTGTGCTTTCATCACCCCAAACTTTGAACATTTTCATTGCTCCAAAAAATGAAATGAAAATGAAAAAAAGAATATCCAAAACATCCCATTCCCCTTCTCCCCCCTTTTTCATTTACTTTTTAAAATACAGTTTAATTGAGATATGTTCACACATCCTACAGTCATCCACTGTGAACAATCATTCACAGCACCATCATACAGTTGTGCGTTCATCACCAGCATCAATTTTTGAACCTTTTCCTTACTCCAAGTTACAAATAAAAGCAAAAAAGAACACCTAAATCTTTCCATCCCCTCCATCCCACCCTACTCTTCATCTAATTTTTGTCCCCATTACTCCACTCGTCTGTCCGTATACTGGATAAAGGGAGTGGGAGCCACATGGGCTTCAAAGTATGCAATCTATATAGTTACACAGTCGTCTTCAAGAATCAAGGTCACTGAGTTGTAGTTTGACAGCTTCAAGTATTTCCCTCTAGCCATTCCAACACACTAAAGACTAAAAGGTGGTATCTACATAGCACATAGGAACATCCTCCCGAGTGACCTCTCAACTCCATTTGAAATCTCTCAGCCACTGGAACCCTACTTTGCTTCATCATTCTTCCCCCTTTTGGTCAAGAAGATCCTCTCAATCCCAGTGTTGGGTCCAGGCTCATCCCCAGGAGTCATTTCCTGCTTTGCCAGGGGGATTCACACCCGAGTGTCACATCCCACGTAGTTGGGGAGTGAAGTGAGTTCACCTGCCCAGTGGGCTTAGAGAGAGAGGGGCAACATCCGAGCAACAAAGAGGGGGACTCCTAGCTGTGCCCTATTCTTTTTAATGATCCTTGACAAACAAATTTATTGAATTTTTGCTGCCTTCTTTATTCAAAAGTTTTCATCCATAAACATACAGTTATTACCTAAGGACTGTGAAGGGAGACTTTAACAGTTAAAAAAGTGTCAAGTTTGAAGTCTTATATAAATGCCACTTAAAAATAAATGAGAAGAAAATAATGGTTTAAAACCATTTTCATTTCATTTCAATGTACTTACATAAAAAGTAATCAAATGATCTAAATGTGAAACTCCCCAATGATTTTGGCTATAATTTGTGAAATTCACCAATATATAACTACCTAAACATTTTTTATTTGTATTTTCTAAATTTATTATAAAAATTAAACCAAATAAAAAGGGACCAGTATTTATTTTTCAGATGCCCAAATTCATTGCCTTGTCTAGTATAAAAGTTCTTTGATACAAATATCGTAGTTATCAGCTAAAGCACAATGTTTGCACTTGTGATACAGAATTGGATGTGAAGACTAACGCTAAAAGCCAAAGGAAAAATGTGCAAATTCTTCCTTTTCCCCAATCATTGATTAATTCAGTTTGCCACCTCTTTCTTTTCATTCTGATTCCACTACAACTTAAGGCACTTCAAGCACATTCAAGTTCCTAGTCACATTTCCAGTCTAAGTTTACATTAATAGAAATTACTTGATTAACAATTACAGTGGCTCCCTGCCATGTACACCAATGGCAAAAGTTAAAAATAATATATATACAACAAATAAAATAACACAGAAAGACATGCATAGAGTATTCAAACAGAAAGCCCTTAGCAGAGATACCACAGAAGATGCTCGTTTTAGTTTAGACAAGGCACACAACATTTTAAGGTACACAAAGTACATAACTTTGGTTCGATCAAAACTTCATTTCCTCAAGAGGGAGAACCAGATTATCATCTCAATACAGAACGGCTGGGTTGAAATTTATTTAAAGCAGAGCACTCTCACATGCTGACAACTCTTGATAGAAACACATTCTCAGAGCAGAAGCAACAGACTGCACGCATTATCTCAGCTGAGTTTAGTTAACTGAGAGACGTCAAGTGAAATCCTAACGAGCATTTTTAATAAGCTATTATCTCTGGTGACATTAACAATGACAGTCACGCGGAAGGTCTGTACCCAGCAAAGAGGAGAGCGAGCCCCGAAGAAGTCCCGCTCTTGCTTCGTGACCCAGGGCAAGTTACTAAACCCCATTGCATCGCACTCTCCTCATCAGTTAAAAATAAAAAGGGATGAAAATAGCGTTTGCACCCATCCGGTGAAAGCGAAGATTAAATGCGTTAATGCGTGTAAGCTGCTCTCAGGACAGCGCCGGGCTCCCGACCAGTGCTCAGTGTGTTCGTGGCTATCAATGCCATCCTCTGCTCTGGGTCACTATTTCTGAGTTTGGGGGACACCTAAATTGAACAGTCGCACTATCCACGAGGCACTCAATCATTTCCCGCCTCCCATTAAAACTGGGGACTTGCTCTGAAGCAAAAAGACACGAGGCCGCTTCCACGTCCCAGAGTCGCCACCCATTGGTGCTGTCCGGGAAGTGGGGGGCTGCCCCGTCGCGCGGCGCCCGGAAGACCCGGGCCCGCGGCCTCTTCGGGGTCCCGAGCGGGCCGCGGCGTGCTGCCGAAGCCCGCCCCGCCCGTGCCGACCTGCTTCCTCCCCGCCGGTAGCCTCGACCCCCGAGCCTCTCGGCCCGCCCCGCCACCCCGACCTCCGGGCCCCGAAATCCCGGCCCCTGCCCCACAGCCCGCCATTCCGCCCGCGAGCGCGCCGAGCCTGACCAGGTCTATGTGGGAGAAGCCGGTGAGCACGAGGTTCTTGAGGAGCTCGCAGCCGATGCCACCCGCGCCCACAACCAGCACCCGGCCTCCGGCCACAGCTTCGGCCAGCTCCCGGGGAAGCCCCCGCGACAGTGCCATGGCGGGAGAACCACGAGCAGCCGCGGAGGCGGGAGAGCTAAGCGGCGGCCGGAACAGGTGGGGGAGGGGCGCCCTGGCTTCCGCTCATGCGCACTGCGGTGCCCGGGACCAGGCGAGTCAGGCCCCTACCCAGGCCCAGGCCAGTCTCTTCCCAAGAGTTCTTGGATCCCCGGCTGTGCTTGAGCTTGGACGTGTTTTTTAATGAGTTAGCGCAGACTGACTCTTCTGGCCTAAGAAGTGTAAGGAAGGGTCGCCTTTTAGTCTGGGGTTTGATCTCCCAGCCAAGACTTCCATACAAGTTAGAAAACAGACGTTCCTAACAAAATTAACGAAACAAATACAAGCAAACAAAAAATATGGGCAAAGGATGTAAACAGCACAAAGAGAAAAGTCAGTACGGTCAATAAACATACCAAAATGTAATTAAAAAAACATGGAAAATAAAACGACACCTATTAATTTGGCTACACACACACACACACACACACACACACACACATATAAATATATGTGAAACACTGTTGTCAAGGCATAGGGAAACAGGCATTCACATATACTGCAGCTGAGGATTTTAAATTGGCAAAACTTGTCCAGAAGACAAAACCCTGAAAACTGTACACAGCTTCTGAATGAACGATTATGACTCCAAGAACTTGTCCTATGACAGTTATCATTGATTTTTTAGAGAGATTTAGCTATAGGGGTGTTCATCACAAGAACAAAAAAATACAGCCAAAAATTGTATATTTTAAATGCATATTTTAATAAAATGCTTTGCAATTAAAAATGATGTCACGTTAAAAACGGGAAAATGTTCACAGGTCAACAGAAAAAGATACAAAACCATGTATACAGTATGATTACAATTTTGAAAAAAAAATCCAAAAATGTATTAAAAGATAGGGAGGAAATAACCACAGTTAATATTTTTGTATATCTGTTGTGTGATGGAATTGTGGATAATTTTTATTCTTTAAACTTTTCTGCATTCCAAGATATTCATGCTCCTCAAAGAAAGCATTATTTTTCAAATCAGAAAAAAAAAAAAAACTATTAGAAGAAAAAAGAAGACTGAAAACAAAGAGGAAAATACTTTTTTGACTCCCGTGGTCTCTCTCAGCTGTTTGGTTCACCAGCCACACTCCAGGCTGCAGCAGGGCAGGAAGAGCCAGATGCTCAGCCAGGGTGGCAGCCCTACCCTCTGGTCTGCTGACTCTGCAGAAGGCACCACCCTGGCAGTTGAACCTCACAGATGGCTCCACACAATACTCACCTCCCTTCTCCCTCCAGACAGTAAAAGCGAACCACCTTCCCTTCGGCCTGGGAACTGGCCCCTAACCCTGAGGCCATTTACTTTTCTTTTTGGCGGGATTTTTTGGGGGGTAAGGGTGGGGGGAGAGAAAGTGTAAAACGCTTACTCACCTTAATAAATTAAACAAGACACAAGTGCAGAAATAAAAGCTGAAGGTCCTGCCTACACCCCCACCCAATCCTACTCCTTGGGGCCTTTGCTTGGTGGGTGTGTCCTTCCAGACCTAGGTCATAATTTTTAACTGGGTTCATACTGGACTTATTTTTATGTATCTTGCTTTCATAAAATAATTGTCACAAACATTTTTACTGGATCATGGGAATGCCCGTACTAACCTGTAGTCTACCTTCATAGATAAGACCTGGTACAAAGCATATATAGTTAGATTCAAGAAGGTGTTTGAGTGAAAGTGCAAGCAGTCTGTCTCCATATAAAAATCATATACAGAACACCTAACTCATAAACTGAAAATGTCTGCCTGAACTTCTGACCTCTAAAAATGCGGTCTTATGCAACAACTCTTCTCCATCCTCTCATCAAAGGAGGGCACTCCCTGATCATTTAAAAAAGTCCAAAATCAGTTTATCTACATATTGGAGTATTCTGTTTTTAGCTCCCAATGGAGGTTGTGCTCTGGTGGTCTCTGCCCACAGCAGACAGAAGTGCTACAGGGAAACTAGGATCATTTCTCCAGCATGGCAGAAAAAAGGATTTATAACCTCTCCGCAAGTGTGTGCTCAGCTTTGGCCCCACGAATCCTAAGGTGCATGAAGCCTCACTCGCTAACACTTTCAGATTTCACACATACAGCTTTAGGTATCCAGAAGACGGAATCGAGTGGGTTTCTCACAGTCACACAATGCCCAGGAGATTCCAACCCTGGCAACCTGGGCCCATGGTGTTATTTACCAGAGTAGCAAAACAAATTGTTTATGTTAATACCCTGCTTCCTCATTTACGAAGGCAAAAAGCAGGTCTGTACTTGGCTGGTGGGAGTATTAACAAATTGCCGTCAGGAGTAGTAGAAAGGAAGAGATGGAAAACAGAAAAACTGAGTGGCGAAAAGGGAGAATGGAAGAATGGAAAGCTGCATGGAGGGACAATGTCCAGAAGAGAGTGAGGGCCCCCTTCCTGTGATGCTGTAAGAGGCAGGTAGGAGAGGGTGGCAGGGGTGGAGGGAGCTTGGGCTAATGTCACAGGGCCTGAGCCTCAAACAGCTGGAGCAGGTTGAGTGGTTTGATCCGCCAGCATCCAGAGACAGCAGCAGAGTATAACAGAGGACAGAGGCAGGAGGAGTAATAAGAGGCTGACTGCTGCTCTTGGCTCTTCAGCTGTCCTCCCTTCCTCCTAGAATGCCCACCAGGCTGCCTGTGCAGGAAACAGATGCTCTCTGGGCTGCAAAGGAGCCACTTTCTGAGCTGCCCCTGTGAGGACAGGTAACTGACCCTAGAAGGGTAGACCAGCCTACAGTCAGGAGGTTCTAAGTTAATAACCTGTGAGTCAAAATTAGGTAAAAAACACCACAAATTTGGTCATTAAAATTTGTTTTACTTTATGCATATACAAGTGAAATGCTCTACTTAAATAATAATTCATCTGGGTCTTCTTGTATAATACAAAATTCTTCCATGGGAGCCTGATGATTTTGAGGCCAGCAACTCTTCTCACATGTGTAAATTAGAATTGTTCCAAATTCCACAGAAAGATCTGAAAAATACAATATATTCAGTATTCCAATAAAGAGAAAATTCTTAGGAGATAACACTCAATCTTTGGTTTACTTAAGTGAATAGAGCACATCTGGAAAAGACTGCCTGGGTTCAAATCCCAACTCTACCACTCTGAGCAAGGTACTTAAGGTCTCTGTGGTCATAAGACTGTTGTGAGGGGACTTAAATAAGCTAATCCCTGTAACATGCTTAGAACAGAGTCCAGCACATCTTAATGCTCACTGTGAAACAGAGAGGTTAAGCAATCAGAAGGTAACAGAAGTGGAGGAGGAAGATTGCTTAACATCAGGATAACTGCTGTTCCCAAAGGGAGTGATTTCCCCTTCAAAGCTGAAAAAATAATTAGGTAGAGCAACAACAGTGTTCGCTAGCTTTCAGTCATAGTATGCTCTAGTCTTTCCTACAATAAGTAAACACTGAGATCAAAAGTCAGATTTAATCAAAAGTAGGAGGCAAATATATTGCAATAATAAAAGTCTCAACAAGTTTTCTAAATTCCAACTGTTCAGATTATCTAACACTGAAAACCCATATTAACATACAGCATGCAACAAAACATGCTACCTCCTAAAAGGATTCAGGCAAAAAACATAAAGTGAATCTTAGAAGTTTATAGAAATTTAACAATGGCTAGAGCTATAAAGAATAACACCAAGAAAACAAGAGCAAAAAGAAATCCTGCTGATACTACAATACAGGAAGGAGGAGTCAACAGGATGAGTTTTGGCAAGTAATTTGGGGCAGCAAAGGAGACAGGATTTTTTTTCAATTTTTTAAAAAAGGGATAATGGAAAGACAGAACAAAGAAGGCTAAAGTAGGGCTGGTTTGGGAAAAAGAACCTGATGAGTTTGAGATAATTTTAAAAAAGAAGTATACAATAAGCAGTTTGTGGAGCGCATGGGAAGACTGGAGCCTCTTGGAACAACCAACCAACCAGAGAGGAAAGAAGATGATAGAAGGGATCAGATGGAAAAAATATCAATAAAACCCCGAGAACTGTAAATGAGGCCTGAGCCCCGAGAACTGCCAGTCTTTGGGGGTAGGGTGGGGACGGTTTGTAGAGGAAACAAGAAACATACGGAGCTGTGGTAGATTGAATTATGTACTGCAACACAAACATGTTCTTAATCTTACTCCACATTCCTGTGTCGGTGAACCCATTATAATTAGGTCCCCTTGAAGATATTTTTAGCTGAGGTGTGATCCAACTGAATGAGAGTGGGCCTTAATCTATATTATGGGAGACCTGATAAAGAAATCAGAAGTTAAAGAAACACTAGAAGGAGTCAGAAACTGGAAGTCAATGGAAAACTGGGAGAATAGATGAAAGAAGATATTGCCATTTGACAACTGGCAGAAACACAAATCAAGAAACCCCAAAGACTGCTGGCAGCCAGCACCAGATTGCTACAGACTCCCAGAGAAAGCAAGCCTTGCAGATATCTTGATTTTTGGACTTCAAGCCTCAAAACCTTGAGCCAAAAACTTTCTGTTGTTAAGCCAACCCATTGTGTAGTACTTATCATAGAAGCATGGCAAACTGAGACAGAGGCCAATAACATCCCCAATACACATCAACTGAAAACATCAGAAACCACAAGGATCAGAAAACACAGGTGGAAACCTAATCACAGGCAGAAAGGAAAGACTTTAGGTAATCTCAATGGATGCAGAAGGAAAGGGCAAAAATATTAACATTGATTTGAGAGGAGAAAGGTGACTCAATACCAGAATAACTGGTGTCACTGCAGTAGAAAAGCCACAAATGCAACAGAAAATGAAAGCAGAAATAAATCAGAAGAAAAACTAAATCTATGGCTCAAAGACACATCTTGTTCCATGATAAAAGTGATACAGAACAATGGGACACCAAGGCAGAGTCAAGTGACCAGGCTTGATGAAAAAGAAAATTCTAGAGGCATCAAAGCAGAAATGTTAACTACAAAGGTGGGGGGAGGAGGGGGGATGGTGGAATGGGAGGAGATCAAATCATCCTCAGGCTTCCAAAGCAATGCCAAAAGATACCTATATAAAAGAAAAAGATCTCAGAGAATTGAATACCCACTGAGCTGTTCCAGAAGAATGTACTTCCCAGAGAAACTCAACCACTAGAAGATAACTGGAGGCACCAAGTCAAGGCCAGTGGGACTCATTGTTGGGGTCCACGAAATTCTGAAGGAGGTGGGACTTGAAACTTCTGTACATTTGAAGGGTTGTCCTTCCAAACTAAAGGCAGACTAGCACACATTCTGAAGCAAGTATAATGTCTATGAACCTTCCTTGAAGCTATTACTGGAAAAATCCCAGCCACTGCACAGAAGACTCAAAGTAACAGATTAAGGAAATGAAAATAGTTCATTGTAAAAGAGTGGTGATAAGCACCAAATCCATTTAATCATAGAACTAAGGCTAAACAGCTGTGGGAATTATGGTTATAGAATATAGATTTGTAAACCCTGATAATGTAAAAATGACAAATATTTGGAGGTGGGAGTAGTGTGAATTTCTTTATCTATCATGTAAGGAGCCAAATGCCTGCTATCTAAAACTGAAATTTGTTTTCTTCAGAAAGATCTTTTAGAAACAGGGGTCTCCTCTTAGATGAAGAGATCATTACCAATAATTGGTTTAGTTAAACTTAATATTCTGTTAAACTTGTGCAATTTTTTTAAACACTTTTAAAGAGTATATACTGAATTTTCCTATTTTTATAAAATTATTTTTTCTAGGCAACCAGCAGACGCCAGCAATGTGCCTTGCTATCTGACAGAGGAACCCTGGATGCCAGCAGCCTTTCTTCAGAGAAGGTATTCTCTTGTTGATGCCTTAATTTGGACATTTTCATGGCTTTAGAATTGTAATTTTTAATTTAATAAATCCCCACTATTAAAAACCAACCCAAGGGTGCCCTCCTCCCTACGTGGGATCTGACACCCAGGATAGTAAATCTCCCTCGCAAAGTGGAATATGACTCCTGGGGAGAAATCCAGACCCGGTATCGTGGGACGGAGAACATCTTCTTGACCAAAAGGGGGATGTGAAAGGAAAAATGAAATAAGCTTCAGTGGCAGACGGATTCCAAAAGGAGCCTAGAGATCACTCTGGTGGGCACTCTTACGCACAATTTAGACAACCCTTTTTAGGTTCTAAAGAATTGGGGTAGCTGGTGGTGGATACCTGAAACTATCAAACTACAACCCAGAACCCATGAATCTGGAAGACAATTGTATAAAAATGTAGCTTATGAGGGGTGACAATGGGATTGGGAAAGCCATAAGGACCACACTCCCCTTTGTCTAGTTTATGGATGGATGAGTAGAAAAATAGGGGAAGGAAACAAACAAACAGACAGACAAAGGTACCCAGTGTTCTTTTTTACTTCAATTGCTTTTTTTCACTTTAATTATTATTCTTGTTATTTTTGTGTGTATGCTAATGAAGGTGTCAGGGATTGATTTAGGTGATGAATGTACAACTATGTAATGGTACTGTGAACAATCAAATGCACGATTTATTTTGTATGACTGCGTGGTATGTGAATATATCTCAATAAAATGAAGAAAAAAAAAACATGAATAATGTTTTGTTAGATCAGTGGTTTAGAAATGTCTCTCCTACAGCCTAATGTATGCCTGATAAAATTCTCAATGATTTCAAACAAAACTAAAATATAAAATGATAAAATAAAATAAAAAGAATGATTTAAAAAAAAAAAGGGCCAATGAAGAAAACTTGAGGGCACTATAAGGCCACATAAGGACAAATATTGCAGGGTCTCACTGATATGAACTAATTATAATATGTAAATTCATAGACATGAAATATAAGTTACCAGGATATAGAATGAAACTAAAGAATTGGGAGCAGTTGCTTACTATGAGCAGAATGTTCAACTAGGGTGAACTTAAACATTTAGAAATGGACAGAGCTGATGGTAGCACGTTATGAGAATAACTAACAGTGTTGTATGGTGTGCGAAGGTGGTGGAAAGGGTAAGCTCAGTCATGTATGTCACCAGACAGAAAGTTGGAGGTTAAAAGATGGGAATGTATAAAACACTGAATCTTGTGGTGGACAATGTCTGTGATTAACTGTACAAATATTAGAAATCTCTCTCATGAAATGGAACAAATGTATGACACTATAACTAAAAGTTAATAATATACATATTGCAAACTATATACTACAGTTAGTAGTATTTTAACTTTCTTTTATCAACAGTAACAAATGTACTATACCAAAACTATGAATCCATAATGGCCGGGGGGGGGCGGTGTTTAGGGGTATGGGAGGATTTGAGTTTCCTTTTTTTATCTTTATTTCTTTTCTGGAGTAATGAAAATGTTCTAAAAATTGAAAAAAGAAATTAATTGTGGTGATGGATGCACAGCTGTGATGGTACCATGGGCAACTGATTGTACACTTTGGATCTTTGAATAACTGTATGGTTTGTGAACAATCTCAATTAAAAAAAAAAAAAAAAAAGAAAAAGAAAAACCCAACCCATTTCTGCTATATTGCCTTCTGGCAGCTTTAGCAATCTGAAACAAGCAATTCAATAGCTAATGTCTAAAACAGATAAACAAAATAGCACATTTCATTTAGAAATATAAAAATAAATTACAGAGGAAACTACAAGTGCTGACAGTGTCTCTCTCCCTTGTGTGCGAATAAAGGGTGGGGAAGGGTAGAACAGGGGCTATAGTGTTTTGTTATAAGCCTTTCAATACTATGCACCCTTTTAAAATTGTGAATATTTTACTTATAAAGATTAAATTAATAAAGAGAGAGAATATTGGTATTTTCTTTTGAGATCTAATTCACATACCATACGACTGACCCTTTTAAAATGGACAATTCACTGGTTTTAGGAGATTCACAGACTTCTGCAACCATCATCACTATCTAATACCAGAATATTTACATCATCCCCAAAAAGACACCCCATACCCAATTAAGCGGTCACTTGTTAGTCTTTCCTACTCCCAGTCCCTTTTATGCTCTCATACAGGACTCCAGTAAAGGATTAATCTACTTTCTGTTTTATGGATTTGCCTATTCCAGACATTTCATATAAGTGGAGTTACACAATACGTGGCCTTTTGTGCCTGGCTTAACATGTTCATGAAGGCACCCAGGTTGCAGCATGTATCAGTACTTCTTTCTTTTATATGACTGAATTATGTTCCATTATATGCATATATCATCTTTTGTTTATCCATTCATCACTTGATTGACATTTGGGTTGCTTCCAATTCTTCAAAATTATGAATAATGCTATGAACATTCATGTACAGGTTTTGGTATAAATATATTTTCAATTCTCTTGAGTATAAACCTAAGAGAACTGCTGGGTTACAAAATAACACTTTTAACAATATTTGCAAAACTTTTCCAAAATTGTATACCTGGTACTGCCAAAGTGTCATGAAATGAACTCTCTCATGAAGTTGACAGCATCATAAGCTGGTACAGACCTACCAAGCAGCAATTTGTTGATATGAATTTTTAAAAATCATAAAACTGGTCCTTAAAAAGAATATTTATATACACAGCTATTAAAAAGATGTGGAAACTAGATAGAAACTAAAAGGAATTTCTTCAACCTCATAGAAGGCAATTATGAAAAACCTATAGTTAACAGGTTACTTAAAGATGACTGACTGACCACTTTCTGCCTAAGAGCAGGAATAAGA
Source organism: Choloepus didactylus (assembly GCF_015220235.1). Lineage (NCBI taxonomy): Eukaryota > Metazoa > Chordata > Mammalia > Pilosa > Megalonychidae > Choloepus > Choloepus didactylus. The sequence continues at coordinate 20,585,456 of NC_051333.1, forward strand.
CAAGGAAATCTGCTTTCACCATTTCTATTCAACATTGTACTGGAGGTTCCAGACAGGGAAATAAGGCAAGAAAAAAAAATTAAAGGCAGCCAGATAGGAAAGGAAGAAGAAAAACTGTCTTTTATCGCAGAAGGCATCACTGTCTATGCTGAAAATCTGATGGAATCAATAAAAAGTTAACAGAATAAGTGAGTTTATCAAAGTTGAAGAATATAAGATTAACATTCAAGAATCAATTATATCTCTGCAAACTAGCAGTGAACAATCAGAAATCGAAAAAATTTTAATGCAATTTACAACAGCATAAGAAAACATTAAATACTTAGGAACAAAACTAAAAAAAAAGATATGCATTACCTTATGCACTGAAAACTACAAAACACTGCTATGAGAAACTAAAGACAACCTAAATAAACGAAGAAATGCAAAATGCACCTAGGTTGAAAGATTCAATAATGTTATCAGTTCTCCATGAACTGATCTAGAGAATCAATGCAATTTGAATCAAAATCCCAGCAAGTATTTTTTTTAATCAAAAAATTGACAGGCCTATTATAAATTATATATGGAAATGGAAAGGACTAGAATAGCCAAAATAACTTTAAAAAAAGAAGAAAGCTGGAAGACAAACATATCTGATTTCAAGTTTTAATATCAAGTAACAGTAATCAAGACTGTGGTATTAGAATCAAGACAGAAATATACATTAATGTAACAGAATATAGTACAGATATATGAAGAACCGATTTTCAACAAGGGTGAAAAGACAATGCAGCAGAGAAAGAAAATGATGCAGAAACTACTGGATATGCAAAAGAGTTAACTTTGAGCCATACCTCAAACCATATACAAAATTAACTCTAAATGGATATATGCCAACATGTAAAACCTAAAACCAGAAAACCTACGACAAAATCTTTGTGATCTTAGGTTAGGCAACTATTTCTTCGACAAAACATTAAAAGTATGATCCATAAAAGAAAAAAATAAATTGAGTTTCAAAATTAAAAACTTCTGCTCTTTGAAGGGCACTGCTTAGAGAACAAAAAGGCAAGCCTGAACATTACAGAAAAGGGGAAAAGTAATTTTATACTGGAAAGACCTGACAAACACGACCTTAGTCAGGTGATCACGATCAACACTGACAAGCATAAGTCATTTTGATTTTACATGCCCTGGATATAATGTATGATGTACTGTTACCTCTGTAATCTTCCCAAAAAATCTCTAAACCCAGTCTAATCTTGAGAAAAACATCAGTCAAACTGCAACATAGAACATCCTACAAAATAACAGAGCAGCACTTCTCAAAACTGTGAGGGTCATCAAAAACAAGTTAAGTCTGAGAAACTGCCACAGTGAAAAGGAACCTAAAGGGACACGACACCTCAACGTACTATGGTATTCCGGATGGGATCCCAGACAGAATGAGTATTAGAAAAAAACAAGGAAATCTATTTAAACCGTGGATAAATAAGGTAAAAATAATAAAGTATCAATCTGGTTCACTAATGATAACAAAAGTACTGTCATATTGTAACAAATGTAAGCTATACATAGGTGAAACTGGTGTGGAGTATATAGGGACTTGGTACTATCCAATTTTTCTGAATTTCTACAAGTGTTCTAAAAAATAGTCTATTAAAAAGAAAAAGGGAAGCCAATCACTGGGAGAAAATAAATATTTGTAAATAATGCATCAGAAGGACTTATATCCAGAATTTATATAGAGCTCTTAAAACTCAAATAATTAGCAACAAAAAGTTGAAGATGTGAGTTAGTGACTCTTAGGATATAAGGATGGAGATCTCAAAACACAAAACAAAACAACATCTTCAAATAATAAACTGTTCTGCTTGCTCAATTGATAAGAGCATGAGAGTCTTAATCTCAGGGTCAGGGGTTCATGCCCCATGTTGGGCCCTGCATTTACATCACCGAGGCTGGAGAGATGTTTGGTGAATGAAACTGATACATAAACCATAAAAAGAAATGAACAAATAATGCAATAATAAGAAAATAAACAACCCAATTTAAAAAGGGGGCAAATGAGTTGAATAGTCAATTCATCAAAGAAGATAGAAACAATGCCAATAAGCACATGAAAAGATGCTCAAAATCATTAGTCATGCCACAGAATTTAGTTTGGAATAAACTTGGGTTTTCCACTGTACTTTTTAAAAAATTTATTTTCCACTTTGACCTCTGGGCACTGCCACTGAATATTAAGTACAGATGCTTCTTCCTTGCTACTCTTTGCTTCTAGGATATGAACTTTCAGAGAGTGAATTCAATTTAGGAAGTGTGGCCAGTGGTTAAGCATGAGGATTCTGGAGTCAGAATGCCTAATGTTTCAAATCTCAGCTCCAAATATGACTAAATTTGAAATGCCAAAATATTTGTCAGTAGATGAACAGAGAAATAAATTGCATTGTTATGCAAGTCCTACACAACAGTGAAACTGAACATGGATGAGCTCACAAACATTGCTGCAAGAAAAAAGCAAGTTTCAAAAGAAATCATACAGTATATCATGCATGTAGAGCTTAAATATCTACAAACACCTCTACATATTATATAGAGTTACATACGTGTGTGCTAAAAGTATGAACAAATGTGTTAAGTATAAATACCAAATTCAGGAGAGTGGTTACCCCTGGTGGAAGAGGAGGAGAAAATGATTGGTGAGTAGTACAAAAGGAGTTTCAGTTATATAGTTACATTTTATTTCTTTGGTTGGGAGATGGATATATAGGTGACAGGAAAAAAAAATCATTACTCATTAGGGAAACAGAACTTAAAACCATAAGATACCACCACATATCTACCAGACTGGCCAAAATTAAAAAGACTGATCATACTAAGTGCTAGCAACAATGTAAAGTTCTCATGAATTGCTTACTAGTGGGATATAAATGGTACAACCACTTTAGAAAACAGTTTGGCAGTGTCTCAGAGATTTAAACACACACCTACTAGCTTTTCCACTCCCAGGTACTTACATGAGAGAAATAAAAACCTTTGCCCATCTAAACTGTCCATACAATTAGCGAATGTTAATAGCAACTTTGTGTGTAACAGTCCCAGAAGGGAAACACAAATGTCCATAAAAAGGTAAATGGAGGAACAAACTGTGGTATATTAGCAACAGAAAGGGAAGAACTACTGATACACATATGACACGGATATTTCAAAATACTTATGCTGAGTGAGAAAAGGCAGGCAAAAAAAAAAAAAAAGGGTACACATCATACAGTTCCATAAAAATTCTAGAAAATGTGACATTCCAGAAAATGACAGAAAGAAGATCAGTGACTGTCAGGAGCAGACAACAGGGCACTTACAAAGGAGCTTGATAAAAGGTGTGGGGTGAGAGACATGTTCGTATTTTGACTACGGCTTCCAGAGTGTATGTATGTGTCAATACTTTCCAGACTGTGCACTTTAAATATGAGCAGTTTGTTGTACATCAATCATACCTCAATAAAGCTGTTCGCAAAAGATACTTATTATATTAACATGGAAAAATGCCCCCAATTATAGGGAAAAAAGGTATAAAAAAAAAGTAGGCATACTTTAAAATATATACATGTGTGGGTGTATGAAGTATTGAAAAATTAGCCCACCATTAAAATGAAAAAGACATAGCACCCTCTAATAACTGATATTAGGAAGGCTTTTTACTTCTACTACATACACTTCTGTACTGTTTGAATCTTGTATTACAAACAAGTATTGCTTTAACTAAAAAACTTTTAATGTTTCCTAAAATAATTCTAAACTTATGACAAATAAAAAATTATAATCATTTTAAAAACTGTTTTAAATAGAAAACTAAACTTTGATTATATAATAATTGATTAAAAACATTTTATGGATAGAAAATAGCTTGTCCTTAAACCAAAATGGTTTAGATAGGGTGGATTATGAATTCAAATTCCCTTAAAATAATTTTAATTTCCCAAGTTTTCTATAATATGCTTATGATATTTTATAAATAAACAAAAATAAAGTCTTCCATTTTCAAATAATGTGAAATAATGCCAGAAATCACCAACAAAAATTAATAGGAGATTTATTACCTAAATCATTACTTTTGAGCATGCTGACAAGTGCTGGCATAAGCTGAAACTCAAATATCCTTTGGCTTCCACAGTGGCTGCAGACTGGGAGCTCACTGACCTCTGATGAAGGGTAGGTTAAAAAGAGTGGCTCTCCGCTCCAGGAATACCTAAGGCAAAAAAACAAAGACACCTGAATCAGAACCACATACACCTGTCACATTTAATGATCTAAGGTCATGTTCTGCAAACTTTGTCTTTCCGGCAGAGGACCAGGAGCAAAACAAGAGAGCAAAGAAAACTCCCCAGGTGCCCAAAAAGTTACCAGCAAGAATCTAAAGTACAGCAAAATATACAAAGTCTTCTCAATGTTTGCTTCAAAGTCTCGATGAAGGGACTAAACCCACTGTTTAACAGATTCTAATTAAAACAACAATAAAGCCCAGACTCAGCTCAACTACAGATTACACTGACTCAGAATCTCATATTAATAGATTTACAGAAGAAGGGGCATGTCTCTGTGAGGGGTTAATATTTACTTTAGTATCTTCTGTTCTTCTCCATAAAATTTCTGGCAAACAAAAATATTACAAGACATATGAAGAAGCAAGAAAAATCCACCATAAAAAAAGTCAAAACAAGAACTATGGACAAGATGATCCTATTATGTGACAAGGACTTCAAAGAAAAATAGAATGATAGAATAAACTCAACAATATCAATTATTATATTAAAAGAAAGTAGAGATAAATTCCCTAAGATGACAGAGTGAACGAGGCAGAGCAGGCCTCTCCTCCATGAAAGAAGCTAGAGAGGGGCCAGAGGATGCCTGAGTATGTGTTTTCCAGGTGTGACCAGCCACAGGGGGACCCCTACGGTACGTGGTGGGAATGGGGAAGAAAAAAAAAATCATGGAGACAGCACCTTGAGGGATGGGGGTAGTTTTCTTTGGCCAGGACCACCTTCCTGGGTCAAACAAGCAGCGAGACGGCTGCCAGGCAAGGGGACTGATGTCAGCAGCAGCTCTCCACTCCTGTGCACTCACCTTGGCAGTTTGCTGAGGAGGTGATTCCAGTCATACACCAGGAGCTCCCAAGAGAGAACCTGGGGGGGAGCATTTACTCTCCCTCATGGAAATCAGGGGTGTGCACCGGCAAGAAGTGTGGACAGGAGAGGCACTGTACGGAACATCAGGAGCCCTTCCCATACCCCAGAGGCTCCTGGGTGCACAGCAGGCAGATAACAGAGCACTTCTGATCTGGATGATGCCCTTGAGCAGACTCCCTGCCGAACTGCACAGGGTCCACACGGCAACCCCAGGGCAGGCAGTACCCAGTATACACAGAGAAGTAGTGCACTGATTGGTTCCCCAACCGATTTGGACCCTGGCTAGCATATAGGAGAAGTTCAGGGAAGACTGCTTGAGAGTAAAAGGCACCTCAAGAGTGCCACCTGCTGTAAGGCTAGGGAAACTACTCCAGCAAACTGTAGCTCTGCCAAATTATATATACATGCTCAAATAATCCAGCATTTCCCCAAATAACCTTATGAATACAAGCAAATGCCCCAAACCCAACAGAAAATCATAAAGCACTTAAAGAATCTAGAAGATATGAACAAGCCAAACAAACAAATTAAAAAGCTGGAAGAGACACAACATTTAGAGCAATTAATCAAAGAAGTACACACAAATCTCCAAAACAATTTCAACAAAATGGCTAAAGACATAAAGGACAATAAGATCCTAGAAGAGCATAAAGAAGAATTTGAAAAAGGAACTAAAAAAAAGCACATTTTATGGAAACAAAAGACACTGTATATTAAATTAAAAATATAGTAAAGACACACAACAGCAGATTTGAAGAGGCAGAAAAACAGTAAGTGAATTTGAGAACAGGACAATGAAATGCAAACACACAAAAGAGGCAATGGTGAAAAAAAAGATTTTGAAATGGATTTCAGGAAAACGATGGACATCATAAAGCAAACAAATATAAGAATCATTGGTGTCCCAGACGGAGAAGAGAAGTGTAAAGGGCTAGGAAGAGTGTTTCAATAGCTGCAGCAAACTTCCCAAACATCAAAGATGCAAATCAAAGATGCCCAAAGAACTCCAAATAGAATAAATAAAAATAAACCCACTCCGAGACAAGTATTGATCAGATTGTAAAATGCTGAAGAGAAAGTTCTGAAAGCAGCAAGAGACAAGTGATTCACCACATACAAGGGAAACAACATACATTAAGTGCTGACTACTCAGTGGGAACCATGGAGGCAAGAAGGCAGTGGTATGACATACGTAAGATTCTGAAAGAGAATAATTGTCAGCCAAGAATTCTTTATCAGCAAAACTCTTCCACAAAACTCTGAGAGTTTAAAATTTTCATGGACTAACAAATGTTGAGAGAATTTGCCCTGCAAGAAATACTAAAGGGAGCTCTACTGGCTGAGAAAAAAAGAATGGAGAGAGAGGTCTGGAGAAGGGCATAAAACTAAAGAGTATTAGTAAGGGTAACTTAAAGGAAAACAAAAAAAAAAAGAGAGAGAGAGAGAGAGGGAAAAATACATCTGACAACTAAAAACCAAAAGATAAGATGACTGGTTCAAGAACTCCCTTCGTAGTAATAACTTTGAATGTGAATGGATAAACTCTCCAATTGAAAGATAAAGACTGGTACAATGGATTAAATAGTATGACCCATTGATATACTGTTTACAAAAGATTTATCTTAGACCTGTGGCACAAAGAGACTGAAAGAAAGAATGGAAAAAAATATTCTACGCAAGCTGCAACCAAAAGAAAGCAGGGGTACATATACTAATATCAGACAAAATAGACTTTAAATACAAAGATGTCATAAGAGACAAAGAAGGACACTGTATGTTAATAAAAGGGACAATTCACCAAGAAGAAATAAGTCATAAAGGTTTATGCATCCAATCAAGGAGCTCCAAAATACATGAGACAAACATTGGCTAAACTGAAGGGGGCAACAGACTCATCTACAATAATAGTGGGAGACTTTAATATACCACTGTCTTCTATAGCTACAACTAGACAGAGGACCAATAAGGAAACTGAGAACCTAAACAATATGATAAATGAATTAGAATTAACAGACATATATAGATCATTACATCCCAAAGTACCAGGATACACATTCTTCTCTAGCGCCCATGAAATGTTCTCTGGGATAGAAAATATGGTGGGGCAAAAACAAGTCTTAAAAATTTAAAGACTGAAATCATTCAAAGCACATTCTCTCCCCTTTATCCAGTGTATGGATGGATGAGTAGAAAAATGGGCGGGAAAAAAAAAAAAAAAAAAAAAAACTAAAGGAGAAATAAGGCAGGGGGGGGCAATTTGGGCATCCTGTTTTTACTCTTAACTTTTTATTCTTACTTTCACTTTTTTCTGGTACAAGGAAAATATTTAAAAAAAATAGATCAGGGTGATGAATGAACAACTATATGATGACAATGTGATCAATGGATTATATACTTTGGATGATTGTATGATATGTGAATAAATCTTAATAAAAAAGAAAAAAAAACCTATGGGAGGCAGTGAAGGTGGTGCTGAGAGGGAAATTTATAGCCCTAAATGCCTATATCAAAAAAAAAAAAAAAAGAAAGCACTAAAACCAAAGGCCTAACTGAATAATTGAAAAGGGTAGAGAATGATCAGCAAACTAACCCTAAAGCAAGTAGAAGAAAAGAAATAACAAAGATTAAAGCAGAAATAAGTGAGCTGGAGAACAAAAAAAAAAAAAAAAACAAAACAGAAGAGAGAATAAATAAAAACAAAAGTTGTTTCTTTTAGAGGATCAACAAGATTGACAGACCCCTATCTAGACTGACAAAGTCAAAAAGAGAGACCCAAATAAACAATCAGAAATGACAGCAGGATAATTACTACAGATCCTCAAGAGAGGGAAGGAAAGAAGGAACAAGGGAAGGAAGAAAGGAAGAAAAGGAGAGGCTAATATGAACAACTGTATGCCAACAAGCTAGACAATTTAGAGGAAATGAACAATTTCTGGGAACAGATGAACAACACAGACTGACCCAAGAAGAAACAGAAGACCTCAACAAACCAATCACAAGCAAAGAGATCTAATCAGTCATCAAAATGTTCAAAGTTTGATAGTGGTGATGAAAGCACAACTATCTGACAATACTGTGAACTGACTGTACACTTTGAATGATTGCATGTTATGTGATTATATCTCAAAATTGCATTAAAATTTTGGGAAAAAAAAAGGAACACTATCTAACTCATTTTTTGAAGCTAATATCACTCTGATACCAACATCAGATAAAGATAGTACAAAAAAGGAAAACTATAGGCCAATCTCCTTAATGAAAGTAGAAGCAAAACTTCTCAACAAAATACCTGCAAATCAAATCCAAAGGCACATTGAAAGAATTATACACCATGACCAAGTGGGTTCATTCCTGGCATGCGAGGGTGGTTCAACATTAAAAAAAAAAAAAAAAAAAAAAATCAGTCAATGTAATACAACACATTAAAAAATCAAATGATCTCTACAGATGCTGAAATAGCATTTGACAAAATTCAACACCCCTTTTTGGGAAAAACACTTCCAAACATAGGAATTGAAGGAAACTTCCTCAGTATGATAAAGGGCATGTATGAAAAACCCACAGGCAGCATAGTACTCAATAGTGAGAGACTGAAAGCCTTCCCCCTAAGATCAGGAACAAGACAAGGATGCTCACTGTCACCTCTCTTATTCAACATTGTGCTAGAAGTTCTAGCCAAAGCAATTCACCAAGATAAAGAAATAAAAGGCATCAAAATCGGAAAGGAAGAAGTAAAACTGTCATTGCAGATGATATGATCTTTGGAAAATTCTGAGAATTCAATGACAAAGCTACTTAAGCTAATAAACTCAACACAATGGCTGGATAGAAAATTAATATACATAACGCATTAATGTTCCTATTCTTAGTAATGACCTAACTGAAGAGGCAATCAAAAAAAAAATTTCATTCACAATAGCAACTAATCAAATCAAGTACCTAGGAATAAACATAACCAAGGACATAAAAGACCTCTACACAGAAAATTACATAACTTTACTAAAAGAAATAAAATATGACCTAAATAGGTGGAAAGATATTCTGTTCATGGATAGGAAGGCTAAATGTTAAGATGTCAATTCTACCCAAACCGATCTACAGATTCAATGCAAGTCCAATCAAAATTCCAACAACCTACTTTGTAGACTTAGAAAAGCTAGTTATCTAACTTATTTGGAAGGGAAAGGGGCCTCGAACTGCCAAAACAACCAAAAAAGAAGAATGAAGCGGGAGGACTAACACTTCCTGACTTTGAAGTCTACTATAAAGCCACAGTGGTCAACACAGCATGGTACTGGCACAAAGATAGACATATTGATGACCTATGGAATTGAATTGAGAGTTCCAAAATAAATCCCCAAATCTGTGGCTGACTGACTTTTGATACAGCCCCCAAATCCACTGAACTGGGATATAACAGTCTATTCAACAAATGAGGGTGGGAGAACAGGATATCCATAACCAAAAGAATGAAAGAGGATCCCTACCTCACACCCTATATAAAAATTAACTCAAAGTGGAGCAAAGACCTCAATATAAGAGACAGCACAATAAATATCTTTGAAGGTAACACAGGGAAACATCTTCAAGACCCAGACCTTACACTCAAAGCACAAGCAACAAAAGAAAAAATAGATAAATGGGAACTCATCAAAATCAAAACTTACGTACCTCAAAAGACTGTCACAAAGATGAAGAGGCAGCCAACTCAATGAGAGAAAATACTTGGAAAACATACATCTGATAAGTGACTGATATCCTGCATATATAAAGTAATCCTACAAATCAACAACAGTACAAACAGTACAATGTAAAATGGGCAAAAAATACAAAATTTTTCTGAGGAGGAAATACAAATGGCCAAAAAAACACATGAAAAAATGTTCACCTTCTCTAGCTATTAGGGAAATGCAAATCAAAACCACAATGAGATAACCATCTCACACCAATAAGAATGGGTGCCATTAAATAAACAGGAAAGAATAAATTCTGCAGAGGATGTGGAGAAATTGAAACTCATATTCATTGCTGGTGGAAATATATAATGGTACAGCTGCTGTGGAAGACAGTTTGGCAGTTTCTCAGAAAACTAGGTATCAACTTACCCTATAATCTGGCAATTCCACTTCTTGGTATATACCCAGAAGATATGAAAGCAGTGACACGAACAGACATTTGTACCTCAATGTTCTTAGCAGCATTGTTCACAACTGCCAAGAGATGGAAACAATCCAAGTGTCCTTCAACAGACAAGTGGATAACTGAAATGTGGTATAAACATAATGGAATACTATGCAACAATAAGAGGTAACAAGTTCCTGAAATATATGGTAACATGGACGAACCTTGGCAATATAATGCTGAGTGAAATAAGTCAGACACAAAAGGAGAGATATTGTATGTTACCACTACTATGAACTCCCTGAACAATGTAAAATCAATGTTTTATAATGTAGAATATTAGGGACCTACTAATAGAAGCTAGTGAGGCAAATGGTAATCGAATATATTCAGATATGTTTATGAGAATAAATTCAAAGGTATGGGAATGGATAGTGGTGATGAGTGTTTGTTAATGGAATTATAAGTATCAGGGCTGTACTGAAGGCAAATAGGATTGAAAGGGGTTGTTTAAAGGCATATATCCCACAGATCAGCACTACAAATATAGATAGGTGTTTACATCATATACTTATAAGGTATGACACTAGCACAGAGAGTTGATAACAGAACGGTGTATGAGAAAAATCTACCTATTGCATACTAGGGGCTGTAATTAATATGACTTCCTTACTAGTACCACACAAATACTGGGGACAAATAATTAAGGGCTGAAAAGAGCTATGGCGTATTTTGGGTCATGAGAATTGTTTAAAATGGAGAGTGATGAGGACTGTACAACTAAGTGATGATACTGTGAGATATGGATGGATTATTGTGGACTTAACATACACTATGTGAATTTAGGAACCCCTTACTTTATAAGTCAAGCCTTGATCTTGAGGCTTGCTCTTGTGAAGCAAATGGTTGTAAAGAGGAGGCTAAGCCCATGTATAATCATGCCTAGGAGTCACCTCCAAAGAACCTCTTCTGTTGCTCAAATGTGGACTTTCTCTCTCTAAGCCCAACTCTGCTAATAAATTCATCACCTTCCCCTGAAGTGGCACAGGATCCTCCGGGAGAGTGAGTCTCCCTGGCGACACGGGACACGGATTCCACAAATGAGCCTGACCCTGGCATCAAGGGGTTGAGAATGCCTTTTTTGACCAAAGAAAGGCAACAAAATAAGGCTTCAGTAGCTAAGAGAGTTTGAATAGAATCAAGAGACTGTCATGGAGGCTGCTCCCATGCAAGCTTCAGTTGGATATACCGGGTGGCCACAGTTTGATAAGCCCAAGTCAACAGTAGCCCCCAAAACCCTAAAGAATAGTCCCCATCTGAGACTCTATAATAAAGTTTCACTCACTGGGGTTGTTCTTCAGAAACTAATTTAAGTTTAATTCCTCATGAATTTACTCGAGGAAACTCCTACGCAAGTTAAGTCCCAAAATTCAGAAGCAATAGCCTCTTCAAGAACATCAACCAGATGTGTGCCTTTTTCCCATAATGTTGACATCCCTTTTCAACATGAACATGGGGGTGATCACTGTCAAGGCATGCCTGAAGATTGGGAAAGTGACTGAACTAGAGAAGGGGTAGCAATAGACAAGACGGAATTTAACAAAGGATTATGAGTGCTGAATCTATATATAATTTCCTTTTTCTTAGTTGCTAGGGTACTAGAATAGCAAGAAGGAAGGAACTGAAGTGGTGGAACTGTAACCCATAGCATTCTTTGAAGTTTTCTCTGGAGCTACTTGTTAAACTGTAGTTTGAAAGTTATCATCTTTTTGTATATGTTATAATTCACAATAAGGAAATAACTGAAGCTACGGTGCTATAACTCATATAACATTATTGGAAATTGCCTATATAACTACTTGTTAAATTGTACTTTGAAAATTATCACCTTTTTGCATATGTTATATTTCACAATAAGGAAATAACTGAAACTGTGGAACTGTAACCCATAATATTCTTTGAAATTTGCTCTCTAATTACTTGGTAAATTGCTCTTGGAAAGTTATCACTTCTATGTGTATATATTATATTCCACAATAAAAAATACGATTAAAATAAAAAAAAAAGTAAATGGACTTAATACTCCATGTCTAAAGCAAACATTGTCAGCCAGGATAAAAAAGGCAAGACCCAACTATGTAAACTGTTTAAAAAATATGCTTTATATCAGTCACAAACAGAGTGAAGGTAAATGGTGGAAAAAAATAAATAACCCACTTAAGAAAACTAGTGTAAGTATACTAGTAGCTGACAAGATACACTCTAAGGAAAGACTATCAACAGAAATAAATAGCAACATCTCATAACTATAAACCAGTCAATTCATCAGATCATTATAATAATCCTAAATGTGCATACATCTTAAAACAGCACAAAAACACATAAGGCAGAGGAACTTCAGGGGGAAAGTGGAATAGGGAGTAGCAGGGCTCACTACTCTTCCAAAAACAGCTAGGGGACAGGCAGAAACTGTCTGAAACAATTGTTTTGGGGCTCTGGAGACCAAGAGTACTGCATAGCATCCAGGGAAGAGTAGGACGAAGAGACTGAGAAACTGTGGTGAAATCTGTAACTCGCTCTGCCACGGATCCTGACGCCCACTCCCAACCCTGGAGGCAAGCAGCTTCGGGTAGGTGTGGTCCTTGCCTGGTGTCTGCTGTGGACTGGGAAGGCTGCAAAAGTCCACTTTCCAAACTGAGGGTGACACAGCCCAGTACTGATCCAGCTACTGGCCAGCAAATTTAGAAGGCTGAATCCCACTGTTTTAGCCCAACAGGCACAGCCATGCCATTGTTTTGACACAGTCAGAGGTGGAGACGCTGGCTAAAAATACCCTGCTTACCCAGAACAGGTTGCAAAAGTGCACCATCTGCTGGGCAGACCAGAAGAGCACAGCTGAATAAAGTGCTTTTTGGCATCTCCCTCCTCCCAGGGCTGTTTGGAACTGGTCTGAGCTCCCAGCATGGGTCCCTGGCCGTAAATAGTGATGAACCAAGTGTCAAAGAGCCTTAACACACACCCAATCAAAAACAAAATCCTAGACAAGAGAGAAACTGAACTTCAGAATAATCTCATCAAGATAATCAGAAGCCCAGATGCCAGAAAAAAATTAAAAGCCATATTAAGAAACTGTTAGATAAAAGTACAGCCAAGGGAACAAATTAGAGTTGGAAGAGATACAGAATTTGGAACAACTAAGGATGTTTAAAACAGAAAATATGCAGAGATATTAAGATATGAAGAGATATTAAGACACTGGGTGAGCATAAATTTCCCTCACGAACATATATTCCAATTTCTATTTCCATCAAAAGTGATGAAACAAGCAATGAAAGAAAAAATAGATAAAACTGAATACTTCTGTGCTTCAAAGGATTTTGTCAAAAGGGTGAACAGGAAGCCAAGTCAATGACAGAAAATACTTGGAAACCACATTATCTGACAAGTGTTTGATATCCAGAATATAAAAAAGAAATCCTACAACTCAACAATAAAAAGACAAACAACCCAATTAATAAATGGGCAAAAGACATGAACATTTTTCCAAAGAGGAAATACAAATGCTCATCTTCACTAGCTATTAGGGAAATTCAAATCAATGAGATATCATTTCATACCTATTATACTAGCACTATTACAAATAGGAAACTGCAAGTGTTGGAGAGAATGTACAGAAATAGGAACTGATGATGAGAATATAAAATGGTACAGTCGCTGTAGAAGACAATTTGGCAGTTCCTCAGAAAGCTAAGTATAGAGTTGTTCTATAATCCAGCAATCCCGCTACTTGGTGTATACCCAGAAGTGAAAACGGAATGTGAACAGACATTTGCACACTGATGTTCACAGCAGCATTATTCATAATTGCCGGAAGAGGGAAGAACCCAAGCGTCTATCAGCTGATGAATGGATAAACACAATATGGCATACACATACCATGGCATTACTACTCAGCAGTAAGAAGGAATGAAGTCCTGAAGCATGCAACAACATGGATGGATCTTGAGGACATTATGTTGAGTCAGACACAAAAGGACAAATACTGTATGACCTCATTAGTATGAACTAATAATAATATGAAAACTCATAGACATAAAATCTAGAAAAATAGGTTACCAAGAAGTAGAATGGGGGTAGAGAATGGAGAGTTGGTGCTTAATTTTTGCAGAATTTCTAATTAGGTTGATAGTAAACGTTTGGAAATGGATAGAGGTGATGGTGGCACATTATTGTGAGTATAATTAACAGTGCTGAATGGTGTATGAATGTGATTGATGGGGGAAATTCAGAGTCACATATGTCTCCAGAAGGAAAGCCAGAGGTTAAAGCATGGGACTGTATAACACAGCAAAACTTGTGGTGGATATTGACTGTCATTAACAATACAAATATAAAAGATTTCTTCCAAGATCTAGAACAAATGCATGAAACTATTACAAGGAGTTAATAATACAGTTGTATATGGGACAAAACCCACCTATTGCAAACTGTGAACTATAGTTAACAGTAATATCTTAATATTCTTTCATCAACAGTAACAAATGTACCACACCAATGCAAGGAGTCAATGAGGAGGGATAAGGGGATAGAATGTTTTGGGTTTTCTCTTTCTTTTTTTGAGTAATGAAAATGTTCTAAAATTGATTGTAGTGATGAATCCACAACTATGTGATAATACTGTGAGCCACTAATGGTATACTTTGCATGGATTGTTTGGTGAATGAATATATCTCAACAAAATTACATTAAACAAAAAGGGGGTATGAAACAGAAGTGCCTAGGATAGTCACAGTGACTCTAAAGGCAGGGGTTACACAAACCCAGAAACCATGGAGGTGAGAAGGCAGTGGTATGATATATTTAAGATCCTGAAAGAGAAAAACTGCCAGCCAATAATTCTTTATCTGACAGTTTCTTTCTTAAAAAGTTAAACATATACATACCAAGTAAAATGGCAATTATAATTCCAGATATTTACCCAAGGAAAATGAAAGCATATGTTCATATAAAAACTTGTAAACTAACATTCACAGCAGCTTTATTTGTAATAGCCAAATAGCCAATAGGTGAATGGATAAATAAATTATAGTATATCTATACAATAGACTATTACTCAGCAATAAAAGGGAATGAAATATTAATACATACAAGGATGAAACTCAAAAGAATTCTGCTGAGTCAGTGAAACCAGACCCCAAAACAGAGTATATCCTGGATGACTCCAGTTATATAAATTTACAGAAAATGCAGCAATGTATAGTGACAGAAAGTTGATCAGTGGCTGTCTGGGGATGAGGGGTGGGGGAATACAGAAAGGACAGGACAAATCATTTACAAACGAGGATGAGCAAACTTCGGTGGGTAACAGATATGTTATCTTGATTGTGGTGAATGTTTCAGAGTTATATACATATGTTAAAACTTAACCAAATTGAACATTTTAAAAATGTTCAATAAAGCTGTTAAAAAAAAGATGTAAACACATTAAAAAAAAAAAGATGTAAACACACTTCATAAAGATTTACAGATGGTAAAAATGCACATGAAAAGATGTTCAACATCATTAGCTATTAAGGAAATGCAAATTAAAACCACAATGAGATATCATTACCACCTACTAGAATGGCTAAAAGTTAAAAATGACTGACAAAAGTTATTAAACCACCACCTGGCTAAATTTCTCATTCTTGTACTCAGCGTACTCTAACACTGCAGATTTAGTTCTTATTTCATCTAATTCCTATTTTAACCTTGACTACTGTTTCTTGATCCATTTGTTGAGTTCTCCAGTTTGGACACCAATTATCCTTATAATTATCTTTGTCAATCCTTCATAGATGTCATCTACTCTCTCATTGCTTTGTCTATTTTGCTGCACTCACTAGATTGTCTCAAGTGTCTCCTCTACTTCAGCACTTTGATTCACAAGTCTATTTTGTTTCCCATAATCTAATTTCATGAGATATGTAATGGTGTTCGTTGTATGGCTTGGTTTTGTAAGCAATTCAATTTCCTTTGTCATCTCATTTATTTCCTCACATTTGATTCTTGTTTTATCAAATTCATTTTCTTACGAAGTTCTTCTATAGCCTAAAGTATCTGTTGGGACTTGTGTTCCTTGGATTATGTTTTTTTTTCCCTAGACTTGCTTCTTTGGCTCATTTCTGTGTGTGCTATTCATTTCTTTAATTTTACCAATCACAGGATGATCACATGGGTGGCATGTCTATTTTTATCTAGCTCATGGTTGTTTGGGGCAACTCTACAACATTCGTTTGCTCTGAAATGGTATACAGAGTTCTCACTGATTTCCTTTCAATCCCATATATGAGGTCTGCTCCATTTCCCCCTCTCCAAGGGTATATTTCCTCTACCTTTCTGAGGTGGTAAAACACAGGAAATGGGGATGGGGCATATCTTGCTGAGACTAGATGCAACCTTGACTCAAACATCTGGGCTCTTTCTTCTGAGGTATCTTGTAAGCCTTTATACGTTGGGGAGATCCCACGCTAATGGAGAGAAGTTGCCCGTGACCTCCTTACCTTTATTTTAATTCATCACGGAACCCCTCAACTTTTGCTTCTGAGAGGTAATCCCTGATTTCTACATCACCACATCATCACAACCAGTTCTCCAGCCAACAGCTAGTTCATTACCCCCAACATCAGAAGAAGCAAACTCTTTCTGTTTGCTTCTTTCCCGATTCATGACTATTAATCAGAATTCTCAGGATTTTCTGGATTAATCAGTATATCTTGGGGAGGTGAGAGAAAAGGCCCACATAAATAGAATTTGCACTATCCACACCAGAAATTTCTGTTCCTTGCTCTGTGAAGGGTAAATGAAATACATAAATTAATACATGTGAGGCTCTCAGAACTGTATTAGACATTTACCAGTAACTATACTCTGGGCTGTCACTTTGAGTTTTTTGGTATTAAGTCCCTGTCTTTATTTTAATACTTACAGACGGGATTTTTTTAAATTTGTTTTTTAATTTTGTTTTTAGCTGAAGTTTACCTTTGAGATTCATTGTGTTAGGTAGTAGGGGAGAAAGACTGTTTGATTTCACCCCACCCACCTTATCTGGACCCAGTTTTACAAGTTTTCACTATATGGCTATTTTTATAATCTATACCTGTTGGGCATATCACCTCCTCTGCGGAGTCCCTAGCCATCCTACCTAAAATAGCTGTTTTTATTTTTTTATAACACTTATCACTTCCATAAATCATACATGTCTATTTTTTAATCTCCTCTACTAGAAGGTAAAATCTATGAGAACACAGTTTCTCTCTGTCATTTCCTGCTCTATCTTCAGCAGATATAATTAAAATACCTGATACGAAAACAGACTCAATAAATATTTTCAGATGATTGGTGTTTTAGTTTGCTAAAGCTGCTGAAATGCAACATATCAGAAACGTGCTGGCTTTTAACCATGGAGATTTATTAGCTTACAAGCTTACAGTTCTGAGGTATGAAAATGTCCAAATCAATGCATCATCAAGAAAACTGTACTCTTCTGTCACATGGCAAGACACAAGACCATAACAGTGTTCAAATCAAGGCATCAACAGGACCTGCTTTCTCCCCAGTGCCTGGCTACCAGTGATCTTGGACTCCCCTGTCACATGGCAAGACATACGGCACACCTGCTGGTCTTTCTGTCCCATGTTTCATTGCTTTCAGCTTCTGGCTCCTCCATCTGTGGCTTTCTTTCGAGCTTCTGTGTCTTTTTCTCCGTATTTCATCCTCTTATAAAGGATTCCAATAAGAGGAGTAAGGGCCACTTGGGTCATGCCTCAACTGAAATAACTTAATCAAAAGGTCCCACCCACATAGGTCTACACCCATAGGAATGGATTAGCTTTAAGAAATGATATTCTGGGGAAGACTCCAAACCATCACAAACAGATATACTTTATCTCCCTGAATCCTCCCAACCATCCCGTAAAATAGGTATTGGCTCCTTTTACAAAAGAGAAAATGGCAAACTTCTCTGCCCAAGGACAGGTGTTCTAATGCCAGGACCAAAGCTCTTTTCCATCCCCACTTTGTTTGCAAAGGTGTTGGCACCACCAAAGATTTAGTAAGTACCCACTATATACAGGCTACTGTGCTTTGCACAAGAGTTACATACTGTCCTCACAAACAAGGAATTTACAGAAACCAGGTAATTCGGTAGACCCTTATCCTGAAATCAGAGAATTCATAAACATGCGAATACCTGCCTGTAAGAGATCCCACAATCCCTGCTTCCCCAAAAGGCAACCTGGGGAGGAGCAGCTAGTACTTATAAATGTTTTACACAGTATTTTCACTCATCACCTCATTCAATTCTCGTAGAAATCTTATCACCATCCTCATTTAGAGATGAGGCACTGAGGACAAGAAAGGTTAAGTGACTCACCAAAGAGCTCTGCCCTCAAGGCTTTGGATTCAAAGTCCTGTGAACACTTGTTACTACAAAAGTATTATGTATTCAATATTCAAAACTTGAAAAGTAGATGCTCGGGGGAATAAAATAAAAATTATTATCTTATAAGTAACAAAGATTTAAGTATAAATATGTCAATCAAACTGATAAGGACAAATTCTGTAGCCCAAGAAAAATCCTGCCCTCCAGGTAACAGCTTCCTCAAGCCCCATCTCCAGAATGGCATCATTACCCAGCCAGTGTCCCAAGCCAAACCTCAGCACCACCTTTGCTCCCTTCCATTCTTTCACTCCCACACCCAATGGTCACCAAGACCTGCCATGATATGAAAATCTTCCAAATTTATTCCCTCCTTTCAATATCCTTCTGCCTTGATCCAAATCCTTTTATCATTCCTCACCTATACTCCTTTTGCCTAATCTCAGGGTGACCTTATCACTCACTCGCCTGCAAAATCCTTGCATCCACTGGCACAGAATAAAGTACAAATTCTTTAGTAATAAATCTGGATTGAGAGCACACCAGTTGAACACCTCAGGCACCAGTCTGTCAGGGAAGAAAGATGAGGGTGGGTGTCCTAAGGGAGGTCAAGGTATGGCACTATGGGATAAAGAGTAAAGGGTCTTTCAATTAAACTGTTCTTATGTCAAATACCATGACATTCAGCTTGCTAAACTCCTTGCATGGCATGCATCCTCAGCCAGCGATCCTTCTGTGGCTTATAGCACTGCCTCCTCCAGTCTCTACTGCACATTATCCTCCCCGCTTACCAAGGCAGAGGCTCCTGACCCCTCCTCTGAGCTCCCCGCATACTTGCTCACGGCTCAGCCAGTACCTGCTGATTATACAGTGCTGTCTGCCTCCCTGACCAGACTGTTCATTTCCTCAGCCAGCATCAGCGACAGTGGTTATTGTTTCTCTTCGCCTCCAGCATTGGTGGCTCAGCCCTTTAACAGCAGTAGCTCACTGTGGGCAGTGAGTGTCATTGCTGAAAAGGTACCCTCCTAAGGGGTGGTCTCCAGCTAAAAAATCACTGCCTTCAAGGTTCACATGCTTAATAAATGGTTGTTCAATCTGAAAATTCCATAGAAGGTATCATGAATTGGACATGTGTGTTAAGAGATCTCTAGGTGCCATATCTAATTAAAACAAGGAGAAACAAAATAAATTGGATTTTCACCCATAAAATTAGAATGCAGGAATCAACGGTGTCAATGATAACATAAACTACAGACAAACAATATATAGAGAGCCTCTGATTGTATGATTCCACTTATACGATAGCTAGAACATGCAGAGGCTTCGAGAAGGAAAGCATATTACAGGTTCCCAGAGGCAAGGGGTAAGGTAGGGGATGAGGAGCTATTACTTAATGGGTACCGAGTTTCTGTTTGGGGTAATGAAAGGTTTTGTTACTGGATGGTGGTGATGGTAGCAAAACAGTGTGAATGTAATTGATATCACTGAATCATACACATGAATATGGTTAAAATGGAAAATTTTGCAATGTGTAACGTTACCAAAATAAAAATTAAAAAACAAAACACCTTTAATCTTCAGAATTTCACTTCTAATGAAAATTAATGACCTCCAGTAGTAAAATCATTTAAAAAAATGCTAAGATTTATGGAGAAGGATGTGTAATGCAGAATTAAAACTGTGCAAAACTGAAATAAACTAGACAGGAGCAATTAAATACTTGATGATACATCCATAAGCAAAACTTTTTTTAAAATGAAGAAATCAAGAAAATCACAATAAAGGGCTAATCTCTCTAAGATATAAAGATTCCTTAAAAAAAAACGACCAAGAACTTATACAAAAGTCTGTAACAGATATGAATAAATAGAGATGATTCTTAAACAAAGGAAAAGATGCACGTAACAAGAAAGAAGCAAAGTAAAATTATACTGAAATGCTCTTTTTGACCTTGGATTTGCAAAAATGCAAAAGCATGAAATCCACACTATTGATAAAGCTATAGGAACCCAAGCACTTACATATATCACCCCTAAGAATTAAAATTGATACAATCCATATGGGGGTCAATTAGTTGCAATCAATCAAAATTAAAACTGCATATTCCCTTTAGCCTTAACATGCCACCTCAGAGAATGTATCCTACAGATATACTTGCATGCATGCAAAAATGTGTGTTCATTTTATACCAAAAGCAGGAGGAAGAAAAGAAAAAACATATAAATTGGACTTCAAAATGAAAAACTTTTGTTCAACAAAGGACATTATCCAAGGAATTGTAAAAACAATGAACAGATGGGAGAAAATATTTGGGAACCATATACCTGATATCTGATAAGGGTTTATTATCTAGTTAATACATAAAGAACTCACACAACTCAACAACAAAAAGACAACCCAATTAAAAAATAGGCAAAGGTCTTGAATATCTCCAGATAAACAAATGGCCAATTAGCACATGAAAAAAAGCTCAACATCATTAGCTATTAAGGAAATGCAAGTCAAAACCAAAATGAGATACTACCTCACACCCACAAGAAAGGCTATTATTAACAAGACAGAAAATAACAAGTGTTAACAAGGATGCAGAGAAATAAGAACACTCATTCATCGCTGGTGGGAATATAAATGGTGCAGCCACTGTGGATGGTTTGAAAATAGAATTACCGTATGAGTCAGCAATCCCACTTCTAGGTATATACTCAAAAGAATTAAAAGCAGGGACTCAAACAGATATCTGTACACCAATGTTCATACTAGCATTATTCACAATAGCCAAAAGATGGAAGCAATCCAAGTGTCCATCAACTAATGAAAGGATAAACAGAATGTGGTATATACACACAATGGATATTATTCAACTATAAAAAGAATGAAGTCCTGATACACGCTACAACATGGATGAACCATAAAGAAATCATGTTGAGTGAAATAAGTCAGAAACAAAAGGACAAGTATTATATGATCTCATTTATATGAAATAACTAGATGATGCAAACTCATACAGACAGAAAGAAGATGACAGGGTACCAGAAGTGGGGATGGGGGTGAGGAATGGGGAATGTTTAACGGGTAAAGAGTTCCTGTTGGCGATGATGAAAAAGTTTTGGTAAAGAATGGGTGTTAATGACAGCACAACACCATAAATGTTAAAGCCACTGAATTGTATACTTGAAAGTGGTTAAAATGGGAAATGTTTTGTTGTATATGTTACCACAATAAAAATTAAAAAAAAAAAAAAAAAAAAGACAGTGTGACTAATGAGATAATGACAACTAAATCCAATATATAAGCCTGGGCTGCATCAAATAATGGAGGAAAAAATGCCCAAAAAGACATTATTGGAACATTTGAAAAAAAATGGAATATGGGCTGTAAACTTTATATTAACATTAAATTTCCTGAACTTGATAACTACACTTAAGGTGGCTGCATAAGTGAATACTGTTATTCTTAGGAAAAGTACATGAAAATATTAAGTGTTCAAGCTGCATGATGTATACAATCTACTCTCAAATGTTTAAAAAAACAGGTAACCAAACAAATATAGAAAGAATGGTATGGCAAATCTAGCAAAATGTTAAAATTGGTGGATCTGGATATCTGGGTAGAGGAGTATGCTGGATTTCTCTGTATGGATTGTGTTTTATTTTTGTAACTGTCTGGTAAGTTTGAAATTACTTCAAATAAAGAAGCTAAAAAAAAAAACGGGTGGGTGGGTGCATTTCAAATAAGCATTATTTGCAACGGCAAAAGTTTGGAAACAATCTTGAATGTCCATCACTAGGGAAAAGGGTTAAATGATTATATTTTTTGTAGAGACTATATTATACAGCTTTTCTGTTTTGAAAAAGCTTTCAATGTACCAAAAAGATAAAGTACTCGAAAATACAATGTGGTGTTAAAAAAGCAAGACAGAGTATGTCTAGAAGGCTTACGTTTGTGTAAGGAAAGAAGGAAAAGTAATATATAATCATATCTGCTTGTACATGCATAAAGAAACTGTGGAAGGACAGAGAAAATAACATTAGGGGTTGTCCGAGCAGATTGTGGATGGCTGACAAGGAATTATTTCATTGCATTTATATATACATACATGTATATGCACATGTATATATTTTTATATTGTAAATTTATGAATTTATTACCTATTCAATAATTTTTAAAAAGCAAACAAAAGAATTAATAAATATATGAAAATTTCCAATAGCAATGAATGTTTACTGTGAAGAAGAAAAACTATAAATATTCTAGATCCCAATTATTATTTTAAAAATATATACACTTAAGGACATTCTTGTGCACTATATAGATAACCCATTTTAGGTTTTAATGCATTGGAATAGCTACTAGTAAATATCTGAAACTATCAAATTGCAACCTAGTGGCCTTGACTCTTGAAGACGATTATATAGCAATGTAGCTTTCAAGAGGTGACAGTGTGATTGTGAAAGTCTTATGGATCACACTCCCTTTATCCAGTGTACAGATGGATAAGTAGAAAAATGGGGACAAAAAACTAAATGAAAAATAGGTGGGGGGTGATTTGCATGTTCTTCTTTACTTTTTTTATTCTTATTTTCACTTTTTCTGGTACAAGGAAAATGTTCAAAAATAGACTGGGGTGATGAATGCACAACTATATGATGTTACTGTGAACTGTACACTTTGGATGACTGTATGGTATGTGAATATATCTCAATAAACTTCAATTAAAAAAATACATATACTTAAAGAAACGTGTGAAGTTAATACACTAAAATCTTAGCAACGGTTCTCTCTCAGTGTAGGAATGTTGTGGGTTTCAATTTTCTCATTACACTTTCCTGTGCTTTCTAAATTAATATGAATTACTTTTTTTTTTTTCATTTTTCTTTATGTATTACTTTTATAATGAGGAAAACCAATAAAAGAAAATGTGCTTCCTTTACCTCAAAATCTGCTCCTGACAAGCTGCAATTCTCTTCATGAATTTGTAAAACAACTTATCTCCACTTTTAATGATGGTCTTCTCATATTTTTCATCACCATCACTAGAAGGACTGAGAAGCAGAAAACATTTGAGTGTCTATATCCAGAGAATTACAGTATATAGAAGAATAAGCAAGACAATTTTCTTTAAAAAATACTTTATCAAAGAAATACAAGCATACAATTTAAATATTAAAAAAATTTAACAGCTTATAATGGATAGTAGTACCCCTTCCTCATCCTGCCCCCAAGCCATTTTCAATTCTGGGGTAATTATTTGCAATTTAAAATGTCACTATGCCAAATGTTTTTTCTATCCATTATAGATTATTTTCCAACAGCAACACATCTTCATGCACTCCACTTCAACAGTATTCTGAAAAAGCACACAAATATAATAGCCTAGTAAAAACCAGGTAATCTCTCCAAATATCCTGTTGTAATTCTACTGTTAGCAAAACTGAATCCTTACTTCTTTATAGAGCTTTGATTTACAAAGCCTTTGAAGATCTACTATCTCATTTGACTCTCAAAACCATCTGACGTGGTAGACAACACAGATGTCATTATTACTCCCATTTTACAGTTGAGAAGCAAGGTTATGGGAGGGTAAACTGTAGTATGAACTCAGGCCTGGCCTCAGCGAATTCTTAAGCTGCAGCCGAAAGTCAATAAACAAATGGTGTTTTTCAACTCACCTGTCTCTGCTATACATTTTTTTAAAAATGAAAAGAAAGATACTCAACACATCTCTCAGTTCTTGACTGTGGCAGCTTCCTGCCTAAGTCACCTCTCAACCTCAACAACACACTTCTCACCTTTGGGAAAGTAACTGTTCCATGTCAACTCCTTCTCTCTGTTGATACTCCCTCAGAAGGCTGTGGGCATGATCCAGGTTGATGAAGTCTACATAATCATCCTCATCCACGACACCGATGTAGAAGGGCAGGAACTGTGGCCCCACAGAGGGCAAGGCCAGCCCTTCCCCAGGAGGTGTGGGATGAGCAGCATCCAAGACAGCATCCTGCAGGCTGAGGTCTTGGAGCTGGGCTGTGCAGTCTACATCTTTGGCACTGTTAGAATAATTTCCAAAACCTGAGGTAACTTGTGGTGGAGATGCCTCCTCACTGTCACTTCCCCAGTCGTCTGCACCTTCACACCAGTCCTCTGCTGCAAGGCCATTTTCCTGTTTCTGAGAGAACAGCCAGTGAATGAGAAACCAAGCACACTTGAGTGATCTCATCTACTCCCTCAGTTTCCACTACCCATCCCTTCAGCAGCCCCTTCTCCTCTGGCCCACTCTGATTCACCTCCCTAGATCCCATTTAGTCAGATCATGTTGGAGGTGACTAAAAATAATTGTCTTTCCTTTTCAGGGGCAGTATGGCAAAAGTAGTACAGTAGTTTCTTCAACCATTTGTTCCAAATACTTCCTGTTGTGCCTCATGTATTGCAGAGGCTGGAAGGAAACAACTAAATTTCCCAGACATCAGCTAAGGTTCCAGATATGATCTAGGGTCCGATCAAGTCCATTAGAGAGACATAAATTTGGGACAGACTGAAATGGGGAGAAAGGCCATGAAACAAAAGGCAGCCAGTTAGCAGGTACAGACTGAGCAAAGCTCTGGAGTCAACAGTTCTGACTAGGATGGCTTCCAGTTCACCAGACCACACCTAAACCTCCTACCTGTACCATAACAGCTCCTTGAGAGGCCAATTCTGTAGAGTGGTTCTTCACTCCTGAAGTTGCCTCCTTCACACCATTCAATAAGTTAGTAAAAACCTAACTCCTTATAGTAAATTCCTCTCAGCTTAAAAAAGTCAAAGTGTTTTTCTACAATCTGCAATTGAATCCTGGCAAATACAGCCAGACACCACCATGTTCATCTTTTCATCCTCAGTAATGCTAGCATGATTCTGATACTGATCAAAGGTGGTGGGTTCTCTGCCTGATGTGCTCAGATGACCAATTCCTGAGACACTGGGACTTCAAGGAGAGAAAGACTTTATTGCTAGGCACAAAGCAGGAGATCAGAGAGAGGGCCTATCAGCTTAAAATTCTATCTCCCTGAACTCCAGTAACTCTGATGGTTTTATAGTACCAAAAGATGGGTAGATTTTAGGATAATGAATTGGGGTAGGTTAGTTCTGAGCTGAATCAAGGCCCTTCATTAATAAACATTAGGGACTGTCTTTGGTGATCACAAGACTCTAAAGTTGAAAAACAGGATAAGGGGGGTATAAGTGAGGGTCAATCACAAGGTTTTTACAATCACAAGAGAAAGGATATATAGTTATACAATCATTATCAGAGATCAAGGCAGCTGATTACTGTAAAAAAATTCAAGTATTTCCCTCTGGCCCCTCTAATATACCATGAAGTATAAAGAAATATCTATGTAGTGATTGAGTAATCATAATCATTTGTTAAATCCTAACTTCCTGGTTATAACTCCTTCCACTTGTGATTATTCTCTCAATCCTGAGGGATATCTGAGTGATGACCATTCTTTCTGCTGAAAAGGGATATTGACATAACGGAGCAGAGGAATGAAACTGGTTGTTGTTCTTGGAGACGACCTCTGGGTTTCAGGGCTTATTTAACATAGAACAATCAGCAATGACTACAACAATCAAAATTCACTTTCACAAACCTTCCACAACTTTCCATATCCATTCAGGACTGGAAGTCAGCAATGACTACAACAAACAAAATTCACTTTCACAAATCTACAACTTTCAGGCTTTGTCCTACACAATCTTGAGGATAAACTACACACTTTTTTTTTTTTTTTAACAAAGCACATCTTGTGTATTTTACATACCCACAAACTTTGTTACCAAAAAGATCTTTGCTACTGTGGGGACCCAGGGCCTGGCCTCCCTCCCCTCCACAGTGAAAATGAGTTATTTCAATGCAGCCGCCTGCTTGCCTGAGACAGATGTTACAGGTCATCAGACCTCCCCAGAGGGGGGCAGAATGTACAAATGGTTATTGTAAACAAAGCATTAAAACTTCTCTCCCCTGATCCCCGTTGATAAATCTCCACACCCTTGTTCTCACATCCTATATAAAGTTTCTGTCCTAATCCTTAAAAACCACCCCCCTGGCATCCTCTGCTCTTTGCGGAGTACTAACTTTCATCTTTCCCAGCTGGTTGCTGCCATGGAACCATCTGTCCTGTCCATATGTCCTATTAAACTCAGGTCTAACTCCATGCCTGGCGTGTTCTTCAGTCTTGGGGCTGAGCTGGGTTGGAACAGATACTGTCTTTAAACATCTTATAAAACATAATTATTTTTTAAATAGAATTTGTCAAAATAACCACCTCATTTCCTTAAACACCATAATAAAGATTTAATAGAATAATGCTAGTTTATTTTATCAGTAAACTTGTATAGATTTAGGGAGACTATACCTAAGTAGAACAAAATTGTTTTTATTTGATTCAAAAAGTCATCATAAAAACAGGAATAGGCCCAGACTTTGTCATTTCATTTTTTGCAGCTGTACTTGCTTTTTTATTCCTTCTCTGGAGGTTAAAAAAAAAAAAATCTCTGTTTTCCTAATATCATAAAATTATGAACAACTTAAAAGTGTATGGACTAGGGCGGGGCAAGATGGCAGACTGGTGAGCTGTATGTTTTAGTTACTCCTCCAGGAAAGTAGGTAAAAAGCCAGGAACTGCGTGGACTGGACACCACAGAGCAATCTGTCTTTGGGCATACTTCATACAACACTCATGAAAACGTGGAACTGCTGAGATCAGCGAAATCTGTAAGATTTTGCGGCCAGGGGACCCGCGCCCCTCCCTGCCAGGCTCAGTCCCGGGGGAGGAGGGGCTGTCAGCTCCGGGAAGGAGAAGGGAGAATTGCAGTGGCTGCTCTTATCGGAAACTCATTCTACTGATTCAAACTCCAACCATAGATAGACTGAGACCAGACACCAGAGACTCTGAGAGCAGCCAGCCCAGCAGAGAGGAGACAGACATAGAAAAAAAACAACACGAAAAACTCCAAAATAAAAGCAGAGGATTTTTCGAGTTCTGGTGAACACAGAAAGGGGAAGGGCGGAGATCAGGCCTTGAGGCGCATATGCAAATCCCGAAGCAAAGCTGATCTCTCTGCCCTGTGCACCTTTCCTTAATGGCCCTGGTTGCTTTGTCTATTAGCATTTCAATAACCCATTAGATCTCTGAGGAGGGCCGTTTTTTTTTTTTTTTTTTTTTTTTTTTTTTTTAAATCCTTTTTGCTTTTTCTAAAACAATTACTCTAAGAAGCTCAATACAGAAAGCTTCAAAGAATTGAAATTTGGGCACGTCAAGTCAAGAGCAGAACTAAGAGAGCTCTGAGACAAAAGGCAATATTCCAGTGGCTGAGAAAATTCACTAAACAACACAACTTCCCAAGAAAAGGGGGGTGTCCGCTCACAGCCACCATCCTGGTGGACAGGAAACACTCCTGCCCATCGCCAGCCCCATAGCCCAGAGCTGCCCCAGACAACCCAGTGTGACGGAAGTGCTTCAAATAACAGGCACACACCACAAAACTGGGCGTGGACATTAGCCTTCCCTGCAACCTCAGCTGAATCTCCCAGAGCTGGGAAGGGGGAGCAGTGTGAATTAACAGAGCCCCATTCAGCCATCATTTGAGCAGTCTGGGAGCCTCCCAACACAGCCCAGCAGCCCAGAACTGCCCTGGGGGGACGGCACTCACCTGTGACATAGCACAGTCATCCCTCAACAGAGGACCCGGGGTGCACAGCCTGAAAGAGGGGCCCACTTGCAAGTCTCAGGAGACATACGCCAATACCAAAGACTTGTGGGTCAGTGGCAGAGACAAACTGTGGCAGGACTGAACTGAAGGATTAGACTATTGCAGCAGCTTTAAAACTCTAGGATCATCAGGGAGATTTGATTGTTAGGGCCACCCCCCCTCCCCGACTGCCCAGAAACACGCCCCACATACAGGGCAGGCAACACCAACTACACACGCAAGCTTGGTACACCAATTGGGCCCCACAAGACTCACTCCCCCACTCACCAAAAAGGGTAAGCAGGGGAGATCTGGCTTGTGGAGAACAGGTGGCTCGTGGACGCCACCTGCTGGTTAGTTAGAGAAAGTGTACTCCACGAAACTGTAGATCTGATAAATTAGAGATAAGGACTTCAACTGGTCTACAAACCCTAAAAGAACCCTATCAAGTTCAGCAAATGCCACGAGGCCAAAAACAACAGAAAATTATAAAGCATATGAAAAAACCAGACGATATGGATAACCCAAGCCCAAGCACCCAAATCAAAAGACCAGAAGAGACACACCACCTAGAGCAGCTACTCAAAGAACTAAAGATGAACAATGAGACCCTAGTACGGGATATGAAGGAAATCAAGAAGACCCTAGAAGAGCATAAAGAAGACATTGCAAGACTAAATAAAAAAATGGATGATCTTATGGAAATTAAAGAAACTGTTGACCAAATTAAAAAGATTCTGGACACTCATAGTACAAGACTAGAGGAAGTTGAACAACGAATCAGTGACCTGGAAGATGACAGAATGGAAAATGAAAGCATAAAAGAAAGAATGGGGAAAAAAATTGAAAAACTCGAAATGGACCTCAGGGATATGATAGATAATATGAAACGTCCGAATATAAGACTCATTGGTGTCCCAGAAGGGGAAGAAAAGGGTAAAGGTCTAGGAAGAGTATTCAAAGAAATTGTTGGGGAAAACTTCCCAAATCTTCTAAACAACATAAATACACAAATCATAAATGCTCAGCGAACTCCAAATAGAATAAATCCAAAAAAACCCACTCCGAGACATATACTGATCACACTGTCAAACATAGAAGAGAAGGAGCAAGTTCTGAAAGCAGCAAGAGAAAAGCAATTCACCACATACAAAGGAAACAGCATAAGACTAAGTAGTGACTACTCAGCAGCCACCATGGAGGCGAGAAGGCAGTGGCACGATATATTTAAAATTCTGAGTGAGAGGAATTTCCAGCCAAGAATACTTTATCCAGCAAAGCTCTCCTTCAAATTTGAGGGAGAGCTTAAATTTTTCACAGACAAACAAATGCTGAGAGAATTTGCTAACAAGAGACCGGCCCTACTGGAGATACTAAAGGGAGCCCTACAGACAGAGAAACAAAGACAGGACAGAGAGACCTGGAGAAAGGTTCAGTACTAAAGAGATTCGGTATGGGTACAATAAAGGATATTAATAGAGAGAGGGAAAAATATGGCAAACATAATCCAAAGGATAAGATGGCCGATTCAAGAAATGCCTTCACGGTTTTAACGTTGAATGTAAATGGATTAAACTCCCCAATTAAAAGATATAGATTCGCAGAATGGATCAAAAAAAATGAACCATCAATATGTTGCATACAAGAGACTCATCTTAGACACAGGGACACAAAGAAACTGAAAGTGAAAGGATGGAAAAAAATATTTCATGCAAGCTACAGCCAAAAGAAAGCGGGTGTAGCAATATTAATCTCAGATAAAATAGACTTCAAATGCAGGGATGTTTTGAGAGACAAAGAAGGCCACTACATAATAATAAAAGGGGCAATTCAGCAAGGAGAAATAACAATCGTAAATGTCTATGCACCCAATCAAGGTGCCACAAAATACATGAGAGAAACATTGGCAAAACTAAAGGAAGCAATTGATGTTTCCACAATAATTGTGGGAGACTTCAACACATCACTCTCTCCTATAGATAGATCAACCAGACAGAAGACCAATAAGGAAATTGAAAACCTAAACAATCTGATAAATGAATTAGATTTAACAGACATCTACAGGACATTACATCCCAAATCACCAGGATACACATACTTTTCTAGTGCTCACGGAACTTTCTCCAGAATAGATCATATGCTGGGACATAAAACAAGCCTCAATAAATTTAAAAAGATTGAAATTATTCAAAGCACATTCTCTGACCACAATGGAATACAATTAGAAGTCAATAACCATCAGACTTAGAAAATTCACAAATACCTGGAGGTTAAACAACACACTCCTAAACAATCAGTGGGTTAAAGAAGAAATAGCAAGAGAAATTGCTAAATATATAGAGACGAATGAAAATGAGAACACAACATACCAAAACCTATGGGATGCAGCAAAAGCAGTGCTAAGGGGGAAATTTATAGCACTAAACGCATATATTAAAAAGGAAGAAAGAGCCAAAATCAAAGAACTAATGGATCAACTGAAGAAGCTAGAAAATGAACAGCAAACCAATCCTAAACCAAGTACAAGAAAAGAAATAACAAGGATTAAAGCAGAAATAAATGATATAGAGAACAAAAAAACAATAGAAAGGATAAATATCACCAAAAGTTGGTTCTTTGAGAAGATCAACAAGATTGACAAGCCCCTAGCTAGACTGACAAAATCAAAAAGAGAGAAGACCCATATAAACAAAATAATGAATGAAAAAGGTAACATAACTGCAGATCCTGAAGAAATTAAAAAAATTATAAGAGGATATTATGAACAACTGTATGGCAACAAACTGGATAATGTAGAAGAAATGGACAATTTCCTGGAAACATATGAACAACCTAGACTGACCAGAGAAGAAATAGAAGACCTCAACCAACCCATCACAAGCAAAGAGATCCAATCAGTCATCAAAAATCTTCCCACAAATAAATGCCCAGGGCCAGATGGCTTCACAGGGGAATTCTACCAAACTTTCCAGAAAGAACTGACACCAATCTTACTCAAACTCTTTCAAAACATTGAAGAAAATGGAACACTACCTAACTCATTTTATGAAGCTAACATCAATCTAATACCAAAACCAGGCAAAGATGCAACAAAAAAGGAAAACTACCGGCCAATCTCCCTAATGAATATAGATGCAAAAATCCTCAACAAAATACTTGCAAATCGAATCCAAAGACACATTAAAAAAATCATACACCATGACCAAGTGGGGTTCATTCCAGGCATGCAAGGATGGTTCAACATAAGAAAAACAATCAATGTATTACAACACATTAAAAACTCGAAAGGGAAAAATCAATTGATCATCTCAATAGATGCTGAAAAAGCATTTGACAAAATCCAACATCCCTTTTTGATAAAAACACTTCAAAAGGTAGGAATTGAAGGAAACTTCCTCAACATGATAAAGAGCATATATGAAAAACCCACAGCCAGCATAGTACTCAATGGTGAGAGACTGAAAGCCTTCCCTCTAAGATCAGGAACAAGACAAGGATGCCCGCTGTCACCACTGTTATTCAACATTGTGCTGGAAGTGCTAGCCAGGGCAATCCGGCAAGACAAAGAAATAAAAGGCATCCAAATTGGAAAAGAAGAAGTAAAACTGTCATTGTTTGCAGATGATATGATCTTATATCTAGAAAACCCTGAGAAATCGACGATACACCTACTAGAGCTAATAAACAAATTTAGCAAAGTAGCGGGATACAAGATTAATGCACATAAGTCAGTAATGTTTCTATATGCTAGAAATGAACAAACTGAAGAGACACTCAAGAAAAAGATACCATTTTCAATAGCAACTAAAAAAATCAAGTACCTAGGAATAAACTTAACCAAAGATGTAAAAGACCTATACAAAGAAAACTCCATAACTCTACTAAAAGAAATAGAAGGGGACCTTAAAAGATGGAAAAATATTCCATGTTCATGGATAGGAAGGCTAAATGTCATTAAGATGTCAATTCTACCCAAACTCATCTACAGATTCAATGCAATCCCAATCAAAATTCCAACAACCTACTTTGCAGACTTGGAAAAGCTAGTTATCAAATTTATTTGGAAAGGGAAGATGCCTCGAATTGCTAAAGACACTCTAAAAAAGAAAAACGAAGTGGGAGGACTTACACTCCCTGACTTGAAGCTTATTATAAAGCCACAGTTGCCAAAACAGCATGGTACTGGCACAAAGATAGACATATAGATCAATGGAATCGAATTGAGAATTCAGAGATAGACCCTCAGATCTATGGCCGACTGATCTTTGATAAGGCCCCCAAAGTCACCGAACTGAGCCATAATGGTCTTTTCAACAAATGGGGCTGGGAGAGTTGGATATCCATATCCAAAAGAATGAAAGAGGACCCCTACCTCACCCCCTACACAAAAATTAACTCAAAATGGACCAAAGATCTCAATATAAAAGAAAGTACCATAAAACTCCTAGAAGATAATGTAGGAAAACATCTTCAAGACCTTGTATTAGGAGGCCACTTCCTAGACTTTACACCCAAAGCACAAGCAACAAAAGAGAAAATAGATAAATGGGAACTCCTCAAGCTTAGAAGTTTCTGCACCTCAAAGGAATTTCTCAAAAAGGTAAAGAGGCAGCCAACTCAATGGGAAAAAATTTTTGGAAACCATGTATCTGACAAAAGACTGATATCTTGCATATACAAAGAAATCCTACAACTCAATGACAATAGTACAGACAGCCCAATTATAAAATGGGCAAAAGATATGAAAAGACAGTTCTCTGAAGAGGAAATACAAATGGCCAAGAAACACATGAAAAAATGTTCAGCTTCACTAGCTATTAGAGAGATGCAAATTAAGACCACAATGAGATACCATCTAACACCGGTTAGAATGGCTGCCATTAAACAAACAGGAAACTACAAATGCTGGAGGGGATGTGGAGAAATTGGAACTCTTATTCATTGTTGGTGGGACTGTATAATGGTTCAGCCACTCTGGAAGTCAGTCTGGCAGTTCCTTAGAAAACTAGATATAGAGCTACCATTCGATCCAGCGATTGCACTTCTTGGTATGTACCCGGAAGATCGGAAAGCAGTGACACGAACAGATATCTGCACGCCAATGTTCATAGCAGCATTATTCACAATTGCCAAGAGATGGAAACAACCCAAAAGTCCTTCAACAGATGAGTGGATAAATAAAATGTGGTATATACACACGATGGAATACTACGCGGCAGTAAGAAGGAACGATCTGGTGAAACATATGACAACATGGATGAACCTTGAAGACATAATGCTGAGCGAAATAAGCCAGGCACAAAAAGAGAAATATTATATGCTACCACTAATGTGAACTTTGAAAAATGTAAAACAAATGGTTTATAATGTAGAATGTAGGGGAACTAGCAGTAGAGAGCAATTAAGGAAGGGGGAACAATAATTCAAGAAGAACAGATAAGCTATTTAACGTTCTGGGGATGCCCAGAAATGACTATGGTCTGTTAATTTCTGATGGATGTAGTAGGAACAAGTTCACTGAAATGTTGCTATAGTATGTAACTTTCTTGGGGTAAAGTAGGAACATGTTGGAAGTTAAGCAGTTATCTTAGGTTAGTTGTCTTTTTCTTACTCCCTTGTTATGGTCTCTTTGAAATGTTCTTTTATTGTATGTTTGTTTTCTTTTTAACTTTTTTTTTCATACAGTTGATTTAAAAAAGAAGGGAAAGTTAAAAAAAAAAAAAAAAAAAAAAGATGTAGTGCCCCCTTGAGGAGCCTGTGGAGAATGCAGGGGTATTTGCCTACCCCACCTTCATGGTTGCTAACATGACCACAGACATAGGGGACTGGTGGTTTGATGGGTTGAGCCCTCTACCATAAGTTTTACCCTTGGGAAGACGGTTGCTGCAAAGGAGAGGCTAGGCCTCCCTGTATTTGTGCCTAAGAGTCTCCTCCTGAATGCCTCTTTGTTGCTCAGATGTGGCCCTCTCTCTCTGGCTAAGCCAACTTGAAAGGTGAAATCACTGCCCTCCCCCCTACGTGGGATCAGACACCCAGGGAAGTGAATCTCCCTGGCAACATGGAATATGACTCCCGGGGAGGAATGTAGACCCGGCATCGTGGGATGGAGAACATCTTCTTGACCAAAAGGGGGATGTGAAAGGAAATGAAATAAGCTTCAGTGGCAGAGAGATTCCAAAACGAGCCGAGAGATCACTCTGGTGGGCACTCTTACGCACACATTAGACAACCTTTTTTAGGTTCTAAAGAATTGGGGTAGCTGGTGGTGGATACCTGAAACTATTAAACTACAACCCAGAACCCATGAATCTCGAAGACAGTTGTATAAAAATGTAGCTTATGAGGGGTGACAGTGGGATTGGGAATGCCATAAGGACCAAACTCCACTTTGTCTAGTTTATGGATGGATGTGTAGAAAAGTAGGGGAAGCAAACAAACAGACAAAGGTACCCAGTGTTCTTTTTTACTTCAATTGCTCTTTTTCACTCTAATTATTATTCTTGTTATTTTTGTGTGTGTGCTAATGAAGGTGTCAGGGATTGATTTAGGTGATGAATGTACAACTATGTAATGGTACTGTAAACAATCGAAAGTACAATTTGTTTTGTATGACTGCGTGGTATGTGAATATATCTCAATAAAATGATGATTAAAAAAAAAAAAAAAAGTGTATGGACTATCAAGCTCTGGAAACTTCACTACAATTGTTTAATTCATCTCAAGTATAAATCCTGGAAAACTTTTCCATAGCTCTCAAGGACATTTTCTTTTATTTACTGAAATTTGGCTATTAGATCTTATTCAATTACTTCTATCCCAAGGCTACTGATATTTTAATGATTGGCTTTCTACAGTTACTGTTGCAAAGGTATTACTGGAAAAAAGTTCTGTAAGTGGGGAATTCTTTCAGAACAAACATGGCCTACTCCTCAGCATTTCTTCTGTGTCTACCATTTCAAATCTCCAGGCCCAGCAGAAAGAATTCTAAACCAGGCCCACACATTGCCCCATCTTTCTGTACCCAACCCTTCCCCTATATAGCTGTTAGGCCCTAAGAACAGGGCTAGGTGAGACAGAAAGAATGAGGGCTGCTTTGTGGAGCTTGGTTTTAAGTTTTAAATGTGGGCCACGGGATTTACGACCCCTAAGGTGGCCTTAGTGTTGATGAAAGTTCCTATGCCCTTCTTTTATTTCCAATTATTAGATCTATTTTGCCTAAAGCTGCGTCTCTGCCTTTCCCAAGGCAGCCCTCTGCTGCCTTAAGGAAATTTCAGAGCGCAGTTTCTTTCCAAAGTCCAGGTATGTTTATAGTAATTACAAAAACTAAAGCTTTGAACCCGGGTGCCTAGAGGGATTTTTCTCTTTTTTTTTTTCTTTTTCTCTGGGACTCCAGGAGAACTAATTTTTATACAGCACTTATCTTTAAATAATTTGAATAGAGCTCTTTTAAGAATTTCTTGTTAATTTGTTATTAGAATCCAGAGGTATGAAAATATACCTTGAGCAAGTAGACAGACGCAAATAGAAAGTTAGTCACACACAAAAAACAAACACAGAAATATACTTTTCAGAGGGACAAATAAAGGATTAAATATACATCATCTCATCCCATTTCTGCTCTCTTTTGCAGAACTCTAACTGTAATACAGTGTCCTTTTCTATAGAACCATTTTCAGACCATTTCTTTCCTGAGTCTAAATCATACTGAGGCTAGACTGTGTTATAAAAATAAGCTATTTTTTTGCTATTTTTTTCATAGTCTCGTAACTAAAATCTTTCCAATTTTTCAAAATATAGCACAAAGGACTACATTCAGGAATGCTATTAGAATCAGAACTTCCCATTTTAAAGAATTTCTGCAATCAGTAACCAATTAGGAACACCTGAACAATACAAATGCAGTAACACACCAACTTAACACCTAACACTTAACATACACTTAATTAACATACTGATTAATAACTAGACTGAACACACTGATTAACAATTAAACAAGCATTAAACATTTACTATACCTATGTAACACACCAATTAACACTTAAACGGGCATCATACAGTAAATTTCTTTAAATACTAGTTAATTGTTGGGTTACTTATTTTCTAGGAGTATACTCAACAGAAAGGTGTAGCGGTCAGAGCAAAGGGGGATCATTTTGGAAGCAGAATCCAGCCCTCAAAATCAGGTCCAGGGGACTCAAACCGCTGTACTGACTTCCCAACCCACACTGATGACCCTGATGACCCACTCGACCCAGTCTGACGTCTGGACTTGGAACTGGAAACTGCTTCTCTCTCTTTGAAGCTTTTTAAGGCACAGATGGTCTGGAGTGCCAGCAGAACAGAGAAAAAGACTAAAGAGTCTAGAAGCTGCAAAAGGCTCGATTACTGTTTACCTGTCCTGCTGGGGCTCCAGAACTTCAGGCAGATGGACTCCTATTTCTTGGGAATCTTTGTCCCATCTGGGTCGCCAAACTGATACCGATCAAAGGCGGTGAGCTCTCTGCCTGATGCCCACAGATGATCAATTCCTGAGACACTGGGGCTTCAAAGAGAGAAAGACTATTGCTAGGCATGAAGCAAGAGATCAGATGGTCTATAACCTAAAAATCTGTCTCTGTGAACTCCAGTAACTGATGGTTTTACAGTACCAAAAGATGGACAGGTTTTAGGATAATGAATTGGGGTGGGTTAGTTCTGGGCTGAATCAAAGCCCTTCATTAACAAACATTAGGGGCTGTCTTTATTGATCATAAGACTCCAGAGTTGAAAAACAGGATCACAAGGTTTTTACCACCATAAGACAAAGGCTAATTAGTTACACAATCATTATCAGAGATCAAGGCAGCTGATTACCGTTCAAAAATTTCAGGTATTTTCCTTTGGCCACTTTACCACACCAGAAAGTGTAAAGAAATACCTATACAATGACTGGAGTAATCATAACCATTTGTTAAATCCTACCTTCTCAGTTACGATGCCTCATACATAGTAAGAACTCAGTGACATTTCAAGTATCAAGAGATGTTTACAGGAAAAGGAAGTCAAATTTTGTTCTGCAGCTACCAACTTGCCAGACTTTATAATTCAACAAATTCAGATGTCATCTTACTAAATATTACATAACTATACACAACATAGTAAGTATATTTACTATACACATATATGCATAATACAACTATATATATACACACCTATACTTTTTTCCAGTCATAAAAAAAAATTCCGACCTTCTTCCAAGTACACGGTTTAAATCTTGAGCAATATTCTCGAAAATAACCTCAAATTACAGCAAAACATAATATGCCAATAACAACCGCTTTACCTGGGAGTCCTGCGCGTCCTCTCGCATTTGCAAGCACTGGGAGCGGAACACCTTCCAGCTTCAGGGAAACGACAGACGACCGTGAGGGCTCAGCTCGCCACCCGCAGCCCTCCAATCCGCTCCTCCCGGGTACGCCTCCAGGTTCCCACCCACGCGCGATACCTCTAAAACTTCCCCGCCTACCTGCGCACCCCGCCGCCGCCGCACCTGGGGCTGGCGCAGGCGAACACGTGCAGCAGCCGATGAAACGGGGAGCCTTCCAGAGGGCAGTAAACTTGTACGGCCAAGACGAGCCCCTGTCCACAGCGTCCACACACCGGCCTCGGCACTAATACGCCGGGCAAAGCATCCTGAGAACAGGGGAGGTGCTCAGACCCCCACTCTACCCCAGGACCTCGCCCACTCCCTCCTCAGCCCTCACCAGCACCCGCCAACCCCGGTTCCGGCGCCTGTCCTCACCGGGAAGCCGCCCAGCTTGCTGGCGGTCCAGGCGCCCGGCCCCTTGGGGTGGCCGTGCACTGCAGCGTCTCGGAGCCCAAGGAGCACGGGCTTCCGAACAGCCGCCATGACTGTGGGACGCCTTCCTGGAACAGAAAACTACGGCAACCGAGAGGGTGAGCCTCTCTGCGCACGCGCGCAGCCGACTCCTGCGATTCGGCCCCACCCGCTTAGGAATGGGCGGGGTTACTGAGGCAAAGCCTTAAAGCCTTAAAGCCGCTCGCTCTATATAGATCTGCTCACGGAGGCGAGGGGTCAAAATCTGGGCGCCCCAGGCATTCATTACGTGCCTCCTAAAGTGTCGTGATGGGAAATACACACCATCTACTATGAAGTGGTCCCATCAAAAACCTTTTATCTGAAGTTAATGTTTTTAGGTAGGATAATGGTATTTTCCTTATGTCAAAAAAGAAAAAAAAAAAACTCATCTTTTAGCGATACATGATGAAATTTTCATAAATATGTCTAGGATCTGCTACAATATAATTAAGGGAGGGGGCGTAGGTGAAATAAAATTTTCCATGAGTCGGTAATTGTCGAGGTTTGGTCACAGGCACATGGGGTGTGTTGTTTTTAAGCTGTGTGGGTGCCCAGAAAAACATGTTCTTAAATCCAATCCATTCCTGTGGGTGTGGACCCATTGTAAGTAGGACCTCAGGCTACCTCAGTTAAGGTGTGTGAGAATGAGATTAAGTTTAGCTTTCACACAGGACAGGTGTGCCTAGCAGGGTGGGGCAGTTAAGGACTTGGTAGAAGGTTAATAAGACAAACTGTAATCCAGTCAGTCTCCCGCTTATCCACCCACTATCCACTATCCTTGCAGGGTGGAGCCTCTGAATAGAGGTTCTCAAAATAGCCTCATAACTTGTTACCAAACTAGCCCAGACTGGCTCTAAAGAGGCCTGGGCATACCCATTATAGTCAGAGGTGGAAATTTGTTCCAAGAGCTCCTAATGTTGCAAATTTGCGTGGGAAACGTATTTCAAATATTTTCAATTTGGGCGGGCTGCATGTTTCAAATTTGCACGGGCTAGTTAGGCTTGTCGAATAAAATGTAACCTCTGGAGGATCCAGCCAATGGAGAAACAGGGGAGGGACTTGCGGTTAGGTTTAGGGGATAAATGCTGCTGAATCTATTGTTCTGGGCGCCAACCTCCACATTTGGTTGGGCGCCCGTTCTTGCAAGATCGTGAATAAAGTCTTTTCTTCTCCACAATCGGGTGAGCGTTTGTCCCCTTTTAGGAACAGTGCTTGTTTCTCACAGGTGTGATCCACCTCATTCAGGATGCATCTTAATCCTATTACTGAAGTCCTTTATAAGAAAATGAAATTCAGAGAGAGAGAAAACCACTGAAGCAAGAAGCTGAAATCAGTGAAACCCAGGAGAGAAGGGAGAGGATAGCAGAGGCTGCCAGGTGCCTGGCCATGTGGCAGATCAGCCAAGAAACCCCAGGAAGAAAGTATTCCCCTTGATGATGCCTTGTTTGGACATTTTCACTGACCCTGTGAGTGAATAAATTCATTGTTTAAGCCAAACCATTTTGTAACCGATAGTTAAGAATTAACAAATGATTACAGTTACTGAATCATTATATAGATGCCTTTTTACTTTCTAGTATATTGTAGAATAGCCAGAAGTAAATACCTAAAACTACTGGACTGTAACAGATGCCTTGATCTTTGATAATGATGCTTTATTGTATAACTACATAATCTACACCTTGTGACTGTAAAGCCTCATAACTCACTTGTGACAGGCCCTGCTTGCACCCCGTATCTTGTTTTACAACTTTGAAGACTTAAGTTCACAAAGACAGCCCATTAATGTTTATTAATGAAGGAACTTGTGTCAGCCCAAGACTAACCCACCCCAATTCCTAAGCTTACCAGACAAAACTAGTTCTGACAAAAATTGGCCTGCCTGACATGTACAGTAGCTTAAACATTAACCTATAGGTGACCTATACCTTGCTATAATACTAAAAATCATGCTCGTCACCGTGTTAAAGCCACTGTTTCCTTCCTTATGTTCTGACTAGGTATGTAATCAATCTGCACATACTGAATAGACTATCTCTAATTTCACCATGTCAAACTACTATACTCATCCTAAACCTGCCTGTCTTTGAATGCCATAAAACTCAGAATTACTGAAGTTCGGGGAGACAGATCTGAGACCCATAACAGTCCTGTTCTCCTTGCTCTGTGCTTTGCAATAAAGCCCTTCTTCCTTTGAAACCCCGGTGTCATAGATTGGTTGTTATGCACACCAGGCAGAGAACTCTGCTTTGATCAGCATCCATTTCAACGTATTTGCTTGGAGCAGTCTAGGAAACTAAAACATGAGAGTTTGTTATACTACGCAACTTTTATGTATGTTTGAAATTTTCCATAATAAAGTTTTTTAAAACCTGTGGCACAATTTGGATGAATCGCCAAAGCCTCATGCCAAGTGAAAGAAGCCAGGCACAAAAGGCAAAACTTTAGGTATAGAAATACAATCAACGATTGCCAGGGGTTGTGTTTTGAGAGTAGGGATGACTTTAAGAATGCCAAGAATATTCTGGAGATGAAAATGCTGTATATCTCGACTGTGGTGGTGACATGACTGTACACATTTGTCAAAACTCAAGAAGCGTACATGAAAAAGGGGTGAATTTTACTGTATGTAAATTATATCTCAATAAACCAGACATTTAAAAAATGGATGCACCTTTTCAGTCTGCCTACCATAGTGTACAAAGGAAATATCTTCAAGGAACTACACCTCAAGCTTAGGGTGCTTGGCTCTGGCACCAGTGAAGACCTGGAGTTCACTGTCAATGGCACTGCCAACCTGATAGCTTTAAAAGGTGTCATGAAGTCTGTCTTTCATGGTTACTTCAGGTCTACTGAGAGAGGCTGGATGACTTGCCGGTTAAGATATTTATTATTTTATCTGTTTATGTTTAGAAATTATTTCAAGAGGAAACAGAGTTTAAAATTATTCTCGGTAACTGTGCAAGACATCCTCTGTTACTGTGCTCTTCTCAACATCAGTCACCTGTTTGCATCAGGTAAATGCTCCCTGCCCTATTCACCTTTGTTGAGATGACGGAAAGTTCTTTGACAGTCAAGTTCAAGGCCCCTACTTACCTCCTTTCTTATCGTAGCTGATAAAGTGAAGGGCTTTTCCCATCAGAGGCACTTTCTCGATTATAGCCTCTTGATCAAGGTGTGATCACAACATGAACCCTTATTAAGGTGAAATGTGGAGATGTTAATTGCTGTTGCTGCGGGTGACAATGCACAAATAATTCTGGAATTTGTGAGGCAATTTAACATCCAACTTGCTTCTGATATTATTGTAGTCAAACTTGCAACCAAAGACTGCTTGAATGTGTGAGGTTTACAGTATCTGAATTCATGATTTTGTAGGGTTTGAACCTCCTGACAAAATCACACAAATCAGCAAGTTGTGATACAATTCGTATTTGAGGAAGTACAAAATGAACATGCTGCTTGCATCACACACTGAAGATCTATCGATGAATACAATGAATATAAGACTTGCAACCACAGGCAGCCACCAGACAAGTGAAGCTGTAAGTAACAACAGTAGCAATAATGAAGGGCAGAACAAGACAAGGTCAAGGGCCATGTGGCTAACTGACATGTGCTGGTTTCTCCTGCATAAGGGAAGACACGGGACTTGGAAGCTGGCTGTGGGAGAGCACAGCAGAACCACCGCCGAGAGATCCTTCCCGTGAAACCAGCTGATCTTGAAAAGTTCTGCAACTTTGAATCTTCCTCTCAGCCAACAGACTTTTTGTGCTTGCCCCTTTGTAATCGAGAAAGTGCCTCTGATGGGAAAAGCCCTTCACTTTATCAGCTACGATAAGAAAGGAGGTAAGTAGGGGCCTTGAACTTGACTGTCAAAGAACTTTCCGTCATCTCAACAAAGGTGAATAGGGCAGGGAGCATTTACTTTTGGAACCAAAAAACAAAAAGCAAAACATTTCACCAATAGAAAGATAAAAAGTACTGGTAATTCCATTAAATGTAACAAAGGCAATATGCCAATGCTAAATGTATACGAGAGGGGGATATAGGGGAGTAATATGGGATTCTCGGTAGTGGTGTTATTTGCTGTCCTTAGTAGTATATTGTATTGTATGACATGTTATTTTTCTTTTTATCATTTTTTATTGCTAAAAAAAAAAAACAATTTTTCTTGTAGTAATCAGTATGTTCAAATGCTGATTGTGGTGATAAATGTACAACTTTATGATGATACCATGAACAACTGATTGTACACTGTGGATAAATGTATGGTATGTGAATATAACTCTATAAAATTGTAGGAAAATATATATATAGGAGTAAAAGTGTTGGAGGAAACATGGTGAGAGGGATGATGCCTCACCAATATGGACTAACTACAATGTGTAAACTCAGAATTGAATCTTAGAACATAGCCTAACGTGGACACAATAATTGTAACAGTCCCTAGATTGTAAGCTCTTACAGCAGTTAACTCTATCCCTGAATTGTAAGGCCTATCTCTAAACTTTGAGATGCTGATCCCCCAGCATATGTTGTCACAAACATTGGGACTGGCGGCTTGATGTGCTGAGCCCTCGAGCATGGGACTTGCCCTTATGAAGCTCATTACCACAAAGGAGAGTCTAAAGTTGTATGTAATGGTACCTAAGAGTCTCCCCCTGAGTACCTCTTTGTTGCTCAGATGTGGCCCTCTCTCTCTCTGAGCCATCTCAACAGGTGATCTCGCTGCCCTCCCCACTACATGGGACCCGACTCCCAGGGGTGTAAATCTCCCTGGCAACACAGAGTATGACTCCCGGGGATGAATGTGGACCCGGCATCGTGGGACTGAGAGTATCTTCTTGACCAAAAGGGGGATGCAAAATGAGACGACATAGTTTCAGTGGCTGAGAGATTCCAAATGGAGTCAAGAGGTCACTCTGGTGGACATTCTTATGCACTATATAGATAACACCTCTTAGGCTTTAATGTATTGGAATAGCTAGAAGTAAATACCTGAAACTACCAAACTCCAACCCAGCAGTCTGGACTCCTGAAGACAATTATATAATAATGTAGATTACAAGGGGTGACAGTGTGATTGTGAAGACCTTGTGGATCACACCCCCTTTAGCTAGTGTATGGATGAGTGGAGGAATGGGGATAAAAACTAAAGGACAAATGGGGTGGGATGGGGGGATGATTTGGGTGTTTTTTTTCACTTTTATTTTTTATTCTTGTTCTGGTTCTTTCTGATGTAAGGAAAATGTTCAGAGATAGATTGTGGTGATGAACGCATAACTATGTTATACTGTGGACAGTGGATTGTATATCATGGATGACTGTATGGTGTGTGAATGTATTTCAATAAAACTGAATTTAATAAAAAAAAAAGTACTGGTAATTTTTGAGTATTAGTTTTAGTGAACATTTCCAACTATATGGTCAATTCTATAATTAGGGTATTCCTCATGTTGGGCCTTTGTGGGTGCAATTTGCTTACTCCACATAGGAACAGAACATGCTAATCATGGATTTCCCTGCTTTCCTTACAGATCCACAGAAGGCGTGAGACAAGCCAGGCTACAGACGGAAGTGGGTGAGGGAGGATGGGGAGAAGGCAGTGGGGCTGTCTGTGTTATCCACTGCCTCACGTCAGGACAGCAGCTTCCCCGTCCGAACTGTTCTCTCACGGTCTGGGATGTAGGTCCTGGAGGCTCAGGCTCCAGCCTGCCCCGGGAGTCGGTGAGATACCTACCCACACTCTGTAAATGGAATTCCTTTCCTGCTTAACTGGCCAGAAACACTACTTAAAATACCGAGTAAAAGATAAAAAGGTAGTTTGTTCAAACTTCCTTTTGTCCAATGTCTACCTTATAAAAGGAACCAAGAGATGCCAGTTACCCTTGATCTTGGCCAGGAATTCACCCAAAATAAGATATGAGCTCAACGTGGTTTTAAAATGTATTCATTTTACAGTGATCAGGTATTTCTGATTCCTCCAAAGTCACTGAGTGAGGAGTGGAAGGACGTGAAGGAATTTGAATGCAGAGGTCAGGTTGCCCTCCTAGTTTTGATTTATGCCCCACCCCACCCACTCTCTTCTCAAA
Source organism: Choloepus didactylus (assembly GCF_015220235.1). NCBI lineage: Eukaryota > Metazoa > Chordata > Mammalia > Pilosa > Megalonychidae > Choloepus > Choloepus didactylus. The sequence goes on from NC_051333.1 coordinate 20,629,844, forward strand.
GGACCACTTCAGCACCCTCTTTCTAGACTTGCCACCACTTACAGCCAAGCTGTGACCAAGACAAGCATTGTTATCACAAAGCACCATCTCGGGGAAACAAGAGGCCAAGCCCACCATCTCCTCTGTGGCATCTTTATTTCTCTACCTAGGAGAGGAACAATGAGAATAATGGGTGGGACAAATTAGCTGCAATGAAGCACTTCAGTCAATTGCAAAACAGGGGTGGGAAGAGGGCATGGAAAGGGGAAGCGTGGCGAGACCAGCTCCCCTCCAAGAGGCTTGTGGTCCAAGCCCACAACCCAAGGGCGCTCTGTGCAGGGTGGGGCAGGACCATGCAGTGCAGACCGGTGAGGAGGGACAAGAAGGACCAGTCACAACAGGGGCTGCCGCTGAGCATGAGTTTATTGACTTCGGGCCTCACACTTGCTGCTGCTTGATGAAGTTGATCAGCCCATTGGTGGAAGAATCATGAGAGGTCACCGGGCTGCTGCTGTCAAGCTCAGGCTCGATTTTCTTAGCCAGCTGCTTCCCCAGCTCCACTCTGCAGGAAACGGAGGAGGAATGGTATAAGGAGGTTCCAGCCTTGCTAGTGAAACCCATGGGCCAACCTACAGGCATTCCCCTCGTGCCCCTGGAATCAACAACTCACCCCCACTGGTCAAAGCTGTTGATGTCCCAGACGATACCCTGAACGAAGATCTTGTGCTCGTACATGGCTGCAGTGGTGACAGACAACAGACATTAGGGCTCTGCCAGCCCAGTGCACCCTACCCTGAGTTGCTACCTTTCTCTCCTCACTCACCAATCAAGGTTCCAAGAATGAAAGGTGTGAGCTTGGTGAACACAATGGAGTTGCTTGGGCGATTTCCTTCAAAGACCTTCGGAAAACATCAAGGAATGTCTCCCAGTTAGTCCTGACCCCAAACCCCAGAAAGGCGAGCATACCTTGCTCCAGAGGCTGGGATATACAGGTCTGTGAGGACAGACCCTGCTACTGTGTAGGACAAGCCAGGCCTGTCATGAGCCCTGTCTTCACCCCATAACCTCATCTCTCCAACTCTGGCAGGCCGCCCCAAGCCCACTTCGGGAGTGCTGACCTTGTGCGGCAACAGCTTTTCAAAGTCCTCTGCACTCTTTCCCGCAGCCTGGAGCTCCTTCCTGGCCTCATCAGTCGTTTTCCCCTTCATCAGGGCCTCAGTCTGGGCCAAGAAGTTGGCCAGGAGGATCTGACAAGAGAGACATCCAGTTATGCTTCAAAGCACTGTCTGAGCTTCAGGCCGAGGAGACAAGACCACTGGTGCTGCCCATGGAGTTGGTCCCATCTGAGGCTGCCTGCCCTCCCTGCACGCCTCGCTTAGAGGGAGCGGGGCACAAGAGCACGCATGATGAGCCCTGGGGGTAGAGGACGATGAGAACTACCCTTTAAGGAATACTCACTCCTTCCCATATATCCTGTTAAGAACTTTCCCAACATCCATCTTTTAAGATCCTAAGAGGAAGGGGAATCATCTTTCTTTTTTAGCTGAGCCTCAGTTTCCTCAAGTCAACTGTGCTTGGTCACAGAGTAATAGAGGGGAAGAAAGAGAATTCAAATCCATGTCTTTTAACTCCAAAGCCCGTGCCCACAGTGACTTTATGCTACTCTGCACCCCCAAGACAAGACACAGTGAATGATTTTCAAGGACTGTTTGATTGTGAATTGGATAGTTGTCCTGTACACTGCTGTGACAGCAGGACCTCACCCCGTGAGCGTCATCCCTGGCTGTTACACCTGTGTGTGTCAGGTTACATGGCAAAAGGGAGTCTACAATTGATATCAAGGTTACGGGCCTTAAAATAGGGAGATATTATTGGGGGGGGGGGCATGTGATTACAGTGGAAGATAAAGGCCGAAGAGTCAGAGATGCAATGGAAAATAGGGGAGGAGAGAACTGAAGCTTGAGAGGGACTCAACCTGCCATTGCTGGTTCTGCAATGTAGAAGGCTACAAGTCAAGGACCACAGGTGGCTTCTGCTATAACAGATACCTAAAAACATAGACTTTGGAATTGGAACATTGGGGTTGGCTGGAGGAATGCTGAGGTGCAGGATAAAGCCTAGAATGCCTCAACAAGGCTGTTCACAGAGACCTGGACTTGGAGGACACAGCCAGTGAGGGCCGGGGGGAGGGGAGGGGCAGGAAAACCTTGTAAGAGAAACTAGCAAAAACTTAGTCTCTTGTCTACTGGAGTGAATTCCTGTGACATGCACAGGAGACCCACAAGTTCTTGAGAAATTTATAGCAGCAGAAGCACCGAAGGCTTGGGCTAAAAGGGACAGAGTATAAAATGAAAGAAGGCTGTCAGATCACTAAAATTCTATAGGCTGACCAAACTACTTAGCTGCAAGCATGTGCTGCCTTTCATGAAAAGGGAAGAACGGCCCAGAGGGTGGAGTTGGGATCCTACAGAGCACAGCTGCAAACTGCAGGGATTATTTCCCAGCCTCGAAATCTAACAGTTTGCCCACTGGATTTTGACATTGCTTGGGACCGGTGTCTCCTTTTTCCTTTCCATTTTTTCCCTTTTTGAACCAGAATGTCTGTATCTGTTATCCTATGCTTGTGCCACCGTTGTATTTTAGAGCAGATAACTTGTTTCTTTAGTTTCACAGGTCCACAGATCATACCCAGAACCTTACCCATACCTGATTTAGACAATCTAGATGAGAGTTTAGATTTTGAATTGATGCTATAATGGGTTGAGACCTTTGGGAACCTTGGGATGGGGTGAATACATTTTACACGTAGGATGAACGTGGATCGTAGGGGTCAGAAGGCAGCTGTGATAGGCAGGATTTTGGTCCCCATGACCTTCACTTCTGCTGCTATGCCTGTTATGTGGCAAAAGGACTGTGCAGATGGAATTAAAGGTTATAGATCTCACAACAGAAAGGTTACCCTAGATTATCCAAGATGGACCAATTAACCAGAAGGACCCTTCAAAGTGGAAGAGGAAGACAGAAGGGTCAGTCAGAGAGAAGCAACAGAAGAAGAGGCAGGAGAGAATCAAAGTTTGAGAAGGACTCAGCCTGCCGTTGCTGGTTCTGAGATGAAGGAGGCTATGAGTCAGGGAATGCAAGTGATCATGGAAGCTGAGCATGATCCCCAGCTGACAGCCAGTAAGGAAACTGGACCTGGGCCCGACAACCCCATGACAATGAATTCTATCAACAAACTGAAGAAGCAAGGAAACAGATTCTCCCCAGAGCCTCCAGAAACACAGCCCCAGGAGACTCTAAGCAGAGACTACTTAGAGGCTGCTGGACTTTTAACCTACGGAACCTGTGTGACACTTAATTGGGTGTGGTTTTAAGCCATTCAATTTGTGGTTAATTTTTAATTTGTTAGGGCATCAGTAGAAAACTAACACAGCGGCTGATCAAGACATCAGGTCTTAAGAGGTGTGATGTGAGCCTGGGAACGGGTGAGGATCAAGGCTCTTACCTTGTGATGCAAGCCCTTCCGTATTGGGTGCTGGGTCTGGACCGGGATGAGAAAGTCACAGGGGATGATCCTGGTGCCTGTGAAGGGCACTTTGGTCACCCAAGCACCCACCCCGGTTCACAGGAGCTACCCACATGGTCTACAGGAGAGCGCTGACAGCTCCACTGGCTGGCATCCCTGCCCAGCACCACCCCACCCAGGCCACAGGGCCCTACCTTGGTGGATGAGCTGGTAGAAGGCATGCTGGCCATTGGTCCCTGGCTCCCCCCACACAATGGGGCCTGTCTGGTGGTCCACACGGGTGCCAGACTTGGTGATGTACTTCCCGTTGGACTCCATGTCACCCTGGAATGGGACAGGAATCCAGCCCTCTACCTGCAGGTCTTGCCCCTCCATGTGCTGCGTCCAGGCCCTACCTGGGATGCACTAGGCACGCCCACCTGCCTTACCCGAGGTGTATGTGCATGTGAGTGACAATAGGCTCATGAGCTTTCTGGCTTAAACCACCTACAGGAAGGACCCACAACTGGGAGATGGTGGGTATAGAGATTGGTAAGGACCTCCCTATGGCAGAAACCGGTCACAAAAATCTTTAACTGTCTTCTTAAGGGAGGTGCAGACTGGGGTCCAGAGTGCCTCAACTGGATACTGGGCCTTGCAAAGCCACCCGGACCCTGGGCATGACAACCCTTGCCAAGGCAGCTGAGACCAGGGGAGCTTTGGCCTCTCCTTCAACCACAGGATTGCCCTTCAGCCATCGGTGAGTTCTCCAGTGCCTGCCACAGGAACTCAGAGCCCGCAGGCAGGGACCAGGCTTGGGCCAAAACTAGACTGACTAGGATAGGGGCTGCTCAGTCTCTGGGGACACTGAAAATTCCAGGGCAGGGGTAGGGGGGTGCAGAAGGCTGTGAGTGGCCTGAAGAGGTGCCACAGACTGGGTGTAAGCCTGTTTTTCTGGAGGGACCAGGGACAGGTAGGCCAGGTAGGCCATGGAGGTCCCAGCCCCACCATTCATGCCCCTCACAAGTGGTCAAACTTAGCTCAAACAGACAGTGCCTACGCAGAGAACTCACCCGGAGATGGGGAGCCAAAGCAGGCACTGGCTACGTCCTTAGAGCCCTTAGAGGAGCAGGAGCCTGGGAGATGGGACCCCAGACCCTGCTGACCCCTTGGCCACTGGTACCTGCTGGAAGTAGGCAGCAAAGCGATGTAAGTACTGGTCATAAGGCAGCATGGCCTGCGTCTCACACCCAAAGAAATTGATGTACCAGACACCCAGCAGAGCCAGGATGACAGGGACGTTCTTCTCCAAGGGTGCCGTGCGGAAGTGCTGGTCCTGAGACAAGAGCAGGGTGAGGGGGAGCTGAGCGGCCGCCCGGGAGGCAGGGAAGGAGGCAGCTGGACCAACACACACGTCTCTGGCAGAGAACACAAGCCTCAGCACTCACCATCCAGTGAGCCCCCGAGAGCAGCTGCTCGAAGTTGTCAAAACCTGTGACACAGAAGCAGCGTCAACAGAAAGGGCCATACTCTGTGCCCTCCTGGCAGCAGGTGCAGCTTCTTCGGCAAAGAGGGAAAGACCGGATATGGAGCTGGTGGAAAGAGGACCTGGGAGGGCTGGGGCCTGCAGAACAAAACCCTTCTAACCAGAGAGGGCCCAGAGACTAAGGGCGGGTCTAACTCCACCTAGATGGGAAACGAACAGGACAGAAAGGCTAGCCTGCAGAGCCAAAAGAAAACCTGGGCCTCCACTTCTGACCTCGAAGAAATGTTCTGGCCAAGGGCAGAGGGGTCAGCTGGCCTTAGGGGACACAAAACACCCCCACCCCTGACCCCAAGACTGCAATGCTGCTACCTCGGGGGTTGCAAGAAGCAGAAACACTCACCCACGTGCAGGGCAATGGAGAGTCCAATGGCTGACCACAGCGAGTACCGTCCTCCAACCCACTAGGAGAGACAAGGAGAGGTGCTGAGGAGGGGTCGGCACACCCCGCCCCCCACCCCTCCTGCCCCAGGACTTGCCCCCTGAGAGCTGTGCTTGTCCACAGGGGCAGCTCGGAGGACCTGGGCCCAACCCACCTCAGGGAAGCAAAACAGCAGGCCAGGCGCGGGCGAGTGCTTGGGCCACACCACAAAAAGCAGACTCCATGTGGGACCATCAGAGCCGCAGTCTCAACTGGACCTCACTATGGCTGTCCCCAACCCCTCCGGCCACACGGACAGACCCAGTGCTTCTACCTGAGTCCGGCTCCACCTCCTCAGAGGCTGACAGACTCAAAGCCATCTACCTGTGCCTGGTCCGGCCTCCCGAGACCAACAGTCTCAGCGCCACTCACCTGGAGCTCAGACACGGACAGACCCAGAGCCTCCGACCTGTGCCAAGGACCACCTCCTCAGATGCCGACAGGCTGAGAACCTCCTGCCTCTGCCTGCTTCAGCCTCCTCAGACACTGACAGACATGGAGCCTCCTACCTGGGCCCAGCTCCCTCTCTTCAGACCCTGACAGGCACAGTCTCGTACCTGCGCTTGGCTGCACCTCTTCAGCCTGCACTGACAAATCCAGGGCTCCTACCTATGCCCGGCCCCCTCTCCTCAGACACTGAGAGACTCAGCATCTCCTTATTGTGTCCAGCTCCATCTCTTCAGACCAAAAGACCCATTGTCGCCCACCTGTACCCAGGCCTACCTCCTCGGACACTGACAGACCCAGAGCTGCACACCTGACACTGGCCACACCTCTTCACAGTGACAGACCAAGTCTCATACCTGTGCTCAGTCCTGTCTCTTCGGGCTGCACTGACAAACCCAGTGCCTCCTCCCTGTACTTGGCTCCACTTCCTCGGACCATGAAAGACCCAGCATTTCCTACCTGTGCCCGGTCCAGCCTCCTTAGATGGCAGACTCAGCACAGCCTACCTGACTCTGGACCCTCCTCCTTGGATAATGAGAGACCCAGAGCCCCATACCTGTGCCCAATCCACCTCCTTAGACTCCGACAGACCCAGCACTTCATACCTGGGCCCATTCCTGCCTCCTCAGGCTGCAGTGACAGGCCCGAGGCCTTGTGCCAGGACCTAGCCCAGCCTCCTGAGACACCGACATACCTGCCTCCGACCTGGGCTTGCCCCATCTTCTCAGCCGCAGCCCAGACACACGTAGGCCCACCGCTCACACTGCACCTCTCCTCATGCCGCACTTGCAGACTTGGCTTTACACAAACATCTCATCAGAATCCTCCTAAGTCTACGCACAACTTCCCAACAAATATTTATGGGGCACCTACCACGTGCCTTGCACAGGCATCGGAAACAATCCAGTGATGGAGAAAGACGTAAGAAATAACCATGCCAATAAAAGTGACACCAAGACACAAGTGCTGGGGAGGAAGGGCATGTGGTACCAAGACAGAGAACGAAAGGAATCTGTGGGGTGCTTGATCCTAGGTCGCTGATGAGCAAGCACCATCCCGGGAAGCACTGGGAGAAGCTTTCTAGCAGCCGAACAGCATATGCAAAGGTCCTGTGGCAAAAGCAGCCATTCTCGACAGTGAGAGAATTAGGCCAGAAAATGATCTGAGTGACTTAACTTCTCAATTTGTCCAAGAAGGAAAGATGTTAATTCGTTACATACAATGGACGCCTCAGGGCACGAAGGCTTAAATCTCTCCAGGAAGCCTGTTGAGGAGGAGGAAGCATAAGCAAGGCACAGTCTAGAAGAGGAAGGAAGGAATGAGGACCAGAGGGCAGAAGCCAAGAGGCAAGGCTGGAGAATTCAGAACGATCTGTAGGTGAGGTGAGGGTAGAAGAGAAACAGCTTAGGATGCCTGGCGGTCATCCAGAGAATGCTACCCCGGATGGAGGAGTGGGGAGGAGGACAGAAGGGGACTGACTATAGAAAGTTCCATCAAATGAGATGGATGAGGAGGATGAGAGAATCAGGTACGGCCCAGGGGTTGCTGGCTTGGGCAATGAGACAGACGGTAAGCACCTTTCCTTGGAAAGGGCCTGGGTTTGGGGGAACCTTACCTGACAGACACAGACCATCCCTGACATGGGCTCTCAGACGTCACCTGAAAGACCCCGTTCTAAAAACCAGACCTGAGCAGAAGGCCATCTCTCAGACTAGACTCCAGGCTGTCACCTCGGCCTGAGGCCAGGTCCTCAACCATCCCTTTCGGTAGGGCCCAGCAACACCAAACAGCGCTTCTGACTTGGGCCTTGGAGACCTCGACCTGCAGGCGCGGGGCCTCTGGATCTCAACCTCACCACAGCAGGCCTCCCGGACCTTACAGGCCTGGCTCCTAGGTCGGCTCAGCTGACGGTGCTGCATGTGCCCAGCACCCCAGACCTCATCTTCTCTAACTAGGTAGCGTCCTACCTTCCTCTTCACCTGGGCAACTCGGACCCCATGCCAACCAGCCCCAATGCCAAGGACTGAGCTTTGGACAAGTTATGGATCCTCAGGCCTTGGCAACACCCTGAGCTCCACACACACCAGACTAGGTGCTGAGAAACCTGCTGGCTGACCTACCTGACACCGAGGGGCTCTCCAGACCCCACCAGGCAGACCCAGGTAAACATACCTGTGACAGCTCTGGCTCTCCCTTGATGAGAGCCCATACCACCCACCTGACCGTGTCTGCTCCTACACCGAGGGTCCCACGTGTGACTGACCTACCGCCTCAGGCCTCACCAGCCACACCAGTTACTCATTCCTGGGCCAGACCCTGCTGCATCCACTTCATCTACCAAAAACCCATGCACACCAACTTGGGCCTGAGCCTGGCTGTCAAGAACCCACCTAAGAGCAAGTTTATACACCTCTGCCCAACAGACCATGGATCCACAGACCTCACTGACAGACCCAGGTAAACATACCAGAACTGGGTATGATGCAAAGGCTTACAGGGAGACCCACCTGTGCTGACCTGTGTCTGGACCTGTGTCTGACTCCAGTGCCACCCACTGTGGGGCTATACACCTGTCAGAGATGGATCAGGCTTCACATACCTGTCTGTGCCTCACCTGACTCCTCCTCCCGACACAGACCTCCCTGAGCCCAGCTCGGATTCCTCACACCTTCCTGAGAAGTTCTGTTCACACAGGCTGGACCTCAGCTCCTGTCAATATCCAGTGTCTGGCTTGGTTTTCCATGCCTCACAGATACACCACCACCACCCTCTGCTTAACCTCAGCACCAATGACCTCACTGAGGATCCTTGGACTTACTCGGACAGGAACGTCTCTGCATACCTGTGCTCCAGGGACCTCACCTGAGAGAGTTCAACCTACCTGTGAATAACCCATGCTCCCCAGGCCTTACCTCCAAACCCAGGTCTATACACCTCAGCCAGAGCTATGCTCCAAGGACTTCCAAGACCCCTGTTGTATGTACCTCTAGTTCCAAAGTCCTTGCTTTAGAGAGCCATGTCTACTTCCCCGTCTGACTTCGGCCCGCAGACCTCTTATGACAGACCCACAGTGGTCTGTCTACCTGGAGTCTGGAGCCACAAGTCTGACCTGAGAGCCGCTCTACCCACCTTGGCTTAACCCTGGTTCAGGCCTCACTGCATAGACTTTTGCCTGAATCCAACTCCTGAAAAGGCCCACCACCTGCATGTACTCAACCTTTAAGCCTCAGGTCTCCCCAGAAGAAGGCACCTGGAGGGCAAGCTCTACTTACCTGTGCTTGACCTTGGCAGGCCAGTTCTGCTTACATGTGCCTGACCCTGGCTCTTCAGAATGCACTTGGCAAACCAATTCTGCCTACCTGTGCCTCACTGGTGCCTCAGACCACACCTGGAAGGCCAACTCTGTTCACCTGTGGTACCCTGGCTCCTCAGACAACACCTGCCTACCTGTTTTTGACTGTAGCTCCTCAGACCACACCTAGAAGGTCAACTCTACCTGTGTTTGACTTTTGGCTCCTCAGACTGAATGTGGCTGGCCAGCTCTGCCTACCTGTGGTACCCTGGTTCCTCAGACCATACTTACCAGGCCAGCTGTGCTACCTGTGCTGACCCTGGCTCCTCAGACCACACCTGGAAAATTAATTCTACCTACCTGTGCTTGACCTTTGGCTCCTCAGACCACTCCTGACTGACCAGCTCTGCCTACCTGTGCCTGATCCTGGTTCCTCAGACGACTCCTGGCCGGCCAGCTATGCATACCTGTGCTTGACCCTGGCTCCTCAGACCACACCTGGAAAGCCAACTCGACTTACCTATGCCTGACTGTATCTCCTCAGACCACACCTGGAAGGCCAATTCTACCACCTGGGCCTGACCGTGGCTCTTCAGACCACACCATGAGGGCAAACTCTACCTACTTGTGCCTCACTTCAGCTGCTCATACCTCATCCAAGACATCGGTTCTTCTTACCTGGACTTGAGACTCTGACTTTTTAGAACTCATTGGACCGACCCAGTTTTGTGAAAACTGCCCTGATCCTGAATCCATGGACCTCACCTGACAAGCCCCGCTCTGTGCCTAATTCGTATTCTTCCAACCTAACAGATTAGAGGATACCAACCTGGGACAGAAGCAGACTCCACCGATACTGCTGAGACTCAGTTCCACATAACTGTACCTGATCACGACTCCTCAGACCTCACCTGAAAGATGGAGTGGTACCTATCTTGACCTCACCTGAAAAATCTTTTCCTCACATCTTCAGAGGTTATCTGAGACATCCAGTTCTTTCTAAGTGAGCCAACCCTGGCTCCTAAGGCCTTACCTGACAGATCTGCTCACCTACCTGTCCCTGACCTCAGCTGAAGGACCATGGCTACCTCTACTTGCTCTTGGTTTCACAGATGTTACCTGATGCTCAGTTCTACCCACCTGTGCTTGACCCCAGCTCCTCAGACTTGGAGAACAAACCAGGGGCTGACTTCAGTGGCTCAGACCTTACCTGTGATTTCCAAAAATACAAACCAGTGTGTCTCCTTGATTCCTTAAACCTTACTTGACAAACCTGGCTCCTCCGACTACACATGGCAGGCCAGCTCTACCTACCTGTGCCTGACTCTGGCTCCTCAGATTGCACCTAAAAGGCCAACTCTACATATTTATGCCAGACCCAGGCTTCATAAACCTGGATGGAGCCAATTCTCCACCCCTTTGCCTGACTCCAGCTTTTTAGGTTTTTCCCAGGGGACCCAGGATCACCTCATGACCACCTACCTGTGCATCACCACAGATGCTGAGACATCATCTGAGAACATAGTTCTAACCTGGACCCAACTGTAGTTTTTCAGTCCTCACTCATCAGATCCAGCTCTACCTCTGCCCATGTGCTTACCTGACTGACTCAGTTCTAACTACCTGTGCCCAACCCTGGCTCCTCAGATCTCAGCTCAGAAACCCAGTTACACACAAACTTTGTCTGATTCCAGCCCGAGACTTCAGACACATGTGGCACTACAGACCGCACTACACATACCTACTCCACACAGATGCTGTCCCTCAGACCCAACACTCCTGGCTGCTTCACATCAGCCTGAGGGAAGCCAGGGAGAGCCCAGTGGTGCCGAACAGTGTCCGAGCAATTCGAGCATGTGACAGCTCATCCTGTGGACATGAGCCTCTCAGACCACGCACCACAGAAACAGCTCTTCAATCAGTTCACTCATCTGTGCTTTGCCTGCCCCAGCAACCCAGTCTCACCTTTTCTATCCAGGTATAATCCTACCTTTTCCTCATCTGGGCTCCTAAACCCTCAGCCCAGTCAGACCCTAATGTCACAGGCCATGTTTTGGACTGGTAAGAGTCTCCAGGCCTCGGTGACGCTCTTGAGCTCTGCACATCACACTTAGGAGGTCAAGGGAACAGGGGCTTACCTGGCTTGGAGGACTGTACCTGTGCTTGCCTAATCCTGAGTTCTAACCATCTTGTTTGAGCAACAATATGACCCCAGCTTTACAGAACTAGTCAGAAAGACCCCAGTGTAGCTACTGTCCCAAGCTGAAGATCTAAAGCCTCATCTCACAGGAACAGGTTTAAGCACCTGTATATGACTTTGATTCCTCAGACCTCCAGAATTCAGACCTTTACCTCTCCCAGCTGCTCCTCATAACTCACCTGCATTTGCCTTGGCTCCTCCTTGAACCTCACCTGGACCTCTCCTGGCTCCTCCTTGGACTTCACCAGGCAGAATCAGCTCTCCAATGCGTGCAGACTCAGGTCAACCCCAAAAGACCCCCAATTCACCACCTCACCACTGCCTGATCCTGATACACAAGGCTGCCCCTGCAACTGACCCCAGCAGACCAGCCTCACCACTGACACACATCTCTGCCAAGCTCGACTTTACCAATCTCCTTTCAGAGCCAGCGCTACAGATCTATCCCAAACTTCTCTCTCGCCAGGGACCTGAGCTCCAGAAACCTCACCTTTCCTGACATTGGCTCCTCAAGACTTTACCTTCTGAATTCAGCAACATGCAATAGCCCTGTGGCTGAGGTAAGTCCCTCCTCCAGCTGCTGAGGCACATCTCACATGGCCCACGGTGTCCTCCTCCCTGGTCACTCGGCTCACTAGGCAGCCACAGCCCTGTGTCCAACTGTCAATCATTGTCCTTACCTGGGAGACCTGCCTCTCTCCCTAAGCCACACCCCAAAACTCATGACTCCATGCTGGGCAGTTACGGACAATGACAACCCAGATGTGGGAGGCAACCCTGCTCTGCTCGGCTGGCAGGAGCACCCCACGTTCCTCAGCATCACCTGCTCAGGCTCCAGTTCCCGGGGAGGAGATGGCAGAGCCCCTTCCTCCTTTAATCAGGCATGCAATTGGTAAGAGCTGCCCCATCTGTCTCCAGTGGGTTCCTCATCCGAGCCACAGGACATGGAAAATGATTTGAGTGACACTTCAAAGGACGATACATAGCTAGTCCCACTGACTCATTACACACAGTGGATGCCTTACGGCATTAAATTTACTTCTTTCCCAGACTGCAAAAGAAAAAGACCTTTAAAGCTTTCAACACAAGGAATTCAATCTATGGATGCTCACACACACACACACAGGCCTCCAGCCTAAAGGCCAGGAAACAGCCCCCAAAGGGGAACACTCCTGAAGGATGATGCCCTCGTGGTGCACCTGCCTCGGCCACGTGTGAGAGCACTGCACGCCCAGCCACGTTCACAGCACCCACATCATATCCTGTACCCCATGCCTTCCCTGCAATCCACAGCCAGAGCCCAAAAGCTCACACCTCTAGGCACTCGGGCAAGCCTGCAAGGAAAGCTCCGGTTAATTGCTCGGCCCCAGCTGTGGCTCCAGCAGTGATGAGTCCATGTGACCACCCACCACTACAGGGGAGCCCATAGTTCTGCACTCGGGGCAAAGTTGGCTCTGCAAGTTGCCCAGGCAGGGCCCAGCCCCTCCTCTCCTTGGCCCTCCAGCTACTCCAGCAGCAACTTTCCAGGTCCACCAGCCACAGCTCCTGCTTTTTCCTGCCCCTTGACCTTTGCAGATTGTGGCTGCAGCTCTGAGAAAGGTCGTCACTAAGAATAACTCACATCCTCAGTGAGGGGTTACGGGTGGCTCCAGTTACCCCACAGTGGGGGCTGCTGGCAGGCACCCCACCCCAGGGAGTGTCAGCCTGGCCCTGCAAGTTCTGCTCGGCCCTCGGGTGGAAGCTGAGCCCTCGTCCCGACCAGGCTGCTCTTGCCCCACAAGCCTCTACCCGGCCTCTCTGCCTCCCCTCAAGGCCAGGTATGCAGCAGGCACCCCATAAACGCCGAGCTGACCTCACAGGCCTCCTATCTGTGGCTCAAGGGTTGTGACGTGGCAAAGGACAGATAATTCACCCAGTGCGAGAGAAGCCTTTTACTTACATCCCAGAACTCAAACATGTTTTGAGGATCAATTCCAAACTCCTTCACTTTAACCTAAAAAGAACAAAGGGAGATAGAAGAAATGAAGAATCTGTTACCTGGTCAGGCACAGGTGGACAGGAACAGGAGCCCAAGATGCAAAGATGTGGCTGTACCAACTACTAGAGCAGCCTCGCCTTCCTCAGAGCCCCACATGGGGCAGGGCGGGAGCAGCCTGTGAGTCGAGGCGGGGGACAAGATCTGCCCACCCCAAGTCGGATGCCAGGTCAGCCCGCCTGCAGCCCGCCAGCACCTTGGGCCTGCATAGCCCTTCTTCTGAGGGGGCTGGACATCCAGTGCTAGGACCTTGGTCTACAAGAGCTACTTAGGCACATCAGGGACACCAGACAACGACCTCCCAGGACATCTGGGATCCTGAACCTGGGACAGAACCTGAGAAAAGGGCTGTGGCCATCTCCCAGGTCAGGGCCCACAGAGCCTAGACAGTTGCCCAACCCTTCCAATATCTGGGACGGTACCTCCACCTTAGGAAGCCTTTATGGACATCCAACCCGTTCCCTCTTCCCCACAAGAGAAACCCTACCGACCAGTTTGAGGTCTGCCTGCAGAAGGCAGACAATGGGGTTATGCTTAGCCAGCTTCAAAATGTCTTCCTCTCCACCCCATGGCAAGTCAGCACCGGAGGCAGCGGTCGGGGGTAGGAGAGGTGGGAGGAGGTGGGGAGGAAGACCCGGGTGTGGCTCCTGGCTGTGACACAGCTCAGCACAGCGTCCACCACACAGCAAGTGCTCAGCGAGGGTCACTGCTGCTGTTGTTCCTGGAGCCTGGCCCCAGTCTGTCCTGCTGACCCACCATGCCTTGCACGGCCTCGTGGCCAGGGCAGACCGTGAGAGCTGGCAGGCAGCTGACCCCACTCTAATCCTGCCATCACAAACTCGTGCACTCACTAACTGGGGCAAGACGTCACATCCCCCATCACTGGGCTTAAGCTGTGTAGGTAAGAAATGGGAAGCCTCCCCCACCCCTGCCCAGCTTATCTAATTTGAGGAGGGGAAGGTGGCAGGGGCTCATGGAGGTCAGGTGTGTGGAGGGCTCTGGACATCAGCAGGCCTGGGATATGGGATGAAATTAATGTGATCCAACTGGCTACAAGCCCCTCATCGGGGCTGCAGAGGTTTGATGGGAGAACACAGAAAAAGCAAAGATGATTTGCAGCTCATGTCCCTTACAGGCAACCAATCCTCTATCCCCACTGGCTGAGCCAAGATCCCCCAAACCCAGAAACCAACTCTCAGATCATGTATTCTGAAAGGCTATGACCTCGGCGTGGCCTGGCCCCTCCAGGGAGGTGGTCACATGGACACTTACCGTGTTGGTCGACAGGGCAACAAAGTGCTTGGCCACCGCAGAAGGCTACAACAGACAGAGCCAAGTTACACCAAGCCCACCCGAGGGGAGCCCTCCGAAGGTGGTGATCCTCCCATCACTGGAAAATCCAGGGCCCCTTGTGGGACTGACTGTTCCCATTGTGGGTTCTGAGACTGTCAGACACGCCCAAGTAGAGGCTGAGAAGGCCGAGGGGCCAGGGGCCAGCCTGCCCATGCCACAACCCCTCACCAGGCCCAGGAGTCCCGTTCCTGAAAATAGGTGTGGAGGGGCTCCCACGGGGCTGAGGGGCCTTCAAGCTTGGCTCCTTAGCAATGGCCCTGAGCCAGTCAGAGCAGGTTCTGCCATGTTTGGTGTGTCTGGGGGTAGGTGAGGAGGCGGCAGGCACCAGAAAGGCTGCCTCCTGCTTCCAACCTCAGGGCCACTCCAGCCCACCCGGTTCCACCGAGCCCATGGGCTGCCCAGTGCCTGTCCGCCTCCCACCAAGACGCCCATCTACAACTCACATCCTTGGCTGACATGAGGAACCACTCCTTGGCTGTCTCTGCATTCGTGATGGTCTCCTGGGTGGTGAAGGTCTGGGGGCGAGAGAGCACAGCGGTTGGCCCCCACACTCAGGGCACACAGGGCCTGGCAGCCGAGGTCTCTGGGGCCATTTCACGAGAAGCATGCATGTGGGTCAACACGTTACTCCACACTGGAGTGGTGGCACCTCCAAACCACATGTCCAGAAAGCCACAAAGACTGGCTGTGTCAGGGCAGGGGACTGGAGGTGGCCGTGTCACCCTGTGATTCCAGGACACTACAACCCCAGGAAAGGGAACCCTACTGAGAGCCATGCCCACCCCCCACACCATCTCCACAGGTCAAAGATCAGGGTACCACCAGAGAGGGACTACAGCCATGCCTGGGACTCCCTTCAGCCCAGGCTAGACTGCATCTCAGCGTTCAGATGGTCATGTATATAATGCAAGGAAATGGGGCATAAATGACAGAAAGCAGAACTCCTGTATTATCATGGCATGGCTGAGATGAGAAATCAGGATGGAGCAACCTTTAGGGCCAGATCTAGAAGAAAGAGGAAGACAGCCCCAGGCCGAGCACAAAACTGCCAAGGTAGTGGAGGTGGCTTTAAAACAAAGGTTCAAATGGGCCAGTCTGGACTTTCATCAGTTAAACTGTATTTGCTGCCAGAAAAGGCAGCTGTGTTGACCCAATCCACAAGGCAAGGCTGACTCAGAACCAGTCGGGAAGGCCCAGTGCCCAGGGCAGAGGCAAAGCATTCACACACAGCACCCCTCCCACAATGCCACCCCCATGCCCAGTGCGGGAGCCAGGCTGTGTTGGGGCAGTACCTTGGAGGCGATGATGAACAGGGAAGTCTCAGGGTTCAGGGAGGCCAGGGTTTTGGAAATGTGGGTTCCATCAATGTTGGAGACAAACCAGACCCGGGGGCGTCCTGCAGAGTACGGCTTAAGGGCTTCAGTCACCATGAGGGGTCCCTGTGGCGAGACACAGGATCACACAACAAGATTCCAGGGCCCACAAGAGGTGGGGTAGGGGTCAGCCAGGGACCAGCCCCTCCACCCATTCCAACGCAGTCCCCTGCTCACCAGGTCAGAGCCACCGATGCCGATGTTGATGACGTCTGTGATGCTCTTGCCAGTGTACCCTTTCCAGTCTCCACTTTGGACACGCTGGGACAGAGCAGAGATGCCATCAGCCGAAAACCCCGCGGACAAGCTACTGCTCAACGACGTCATGACCTCTGTGTCTTTGCTGCCTCAGCCCCGACTTTCAGGCCCTTGCAGAGACCATGGCGGGACATCCGAAGTGGGGGTACTTTCCCAACCCCACAGTAACAGTTTCAGAATTTGCAAAACAACAGTAAAGTTTCAGTACAAATTGATATGTCAGAGTCCAAGAGATGTGAAACCACATGACTGGTCTGTTTCAGGGCTAGGAGTATCAGACACGCAGCCTCCAAATGGATCCATACCCCCTGGTGATCACGCCCCCAAACGCCTCCCCCTGCCTAGGACTGACCGTGCAACCATTAGGATACTGGGAAAATGAGGGAGGGCGACTTCCAAGGCCAGATCATAAAAGATCTTGCAGCTTCTGCCTTGCTCTTTTGGATCACTTAGTTGGGGGAAGCAAGCCGCCATGTCATGAGGACACTCAAACTGTTCCAGGAAGAGGCCCATTGGCGAGTGCTGAGCCTTCCCTCCAACCAACAATGGCTCACCATACACATATGAGAACCGAACTGGAAGGGGATCCTTCAGAGCCTATCAAACCTTCAGATAACTGCAACCTGGCTAACATCTTGACTACAACCTCAAGAGAAAACCCAAACCAAGACGAGCCAGGTAAACCACTCCCAAGTTTCTGGCCCAAATTATCTGGGTAAGATAATAAAGATCTACTGCTGTTCTTTGCCAAGTTTTAGTGCATTTTGTTATATAACAGATAACTAATGCATATTTTGGTACCAGAAGTGGGAGGAGGCTGCCATAACAAAAACCTAAAATACATGGTCAAGAGCCAGAAGGACTCTGGGGAGTTAGTGAAAGCCTAAAAAACACCGGAAGAGATGGTTAGCAGCAGGCTGGTGGGCCTCAAGATGGCAGCTGGTGCAGGTCTAAAGCAAATGTTTAATGAAAACATGTTTAAAGGACTATGTCACTGGAAACTGGAGAAACACAGAGCCTTGTTATGTAGTAACAGAAGGTGTTAACAACACTGTCACCTGCACTGATCTGGAAGGTAAAAGACGTTATCTATTATGATCTAGATGTCCTAGCTAAGGAGAATTTCAGGCTATGCTGAAGGAATTGCCTGGTTTCTTGGTGCTTACAATAAAAGGCAAGAGAGAAGAAATATGTAAAGGAAGAACTTTTAGACAAAAAGGATCCAGAGAACTGCTGGGTTTGAAAATTCCCGGCCTCTCCAGGCAACAACTGATGCTAAAATTAAGAAATGGCTCCGTGGCAAAGATCAAATCCAGGACACTGTCACAAAAGCATAGTATAAAGACAAAGCCAAGAGTATAGTTGTAAAACCCTTTGTTAAGACTTCAAGAAGAATTCCTTTGTTAGATTATAGTTTTGTTTTTTTCTTGGGGTAGGGTAGGCACATGTTGGAAGCAATGTAGTTATTTTAGGTTATTTGTTTTTCTTATTCCTTTGTTTTGTTTTTTTATGAAGTGTTTTTTAATTTTTTTGATAAAGTTAAAAACAAAACAAAAAACAAAAGAAGGCTTCATGAAGAGCTAAGGTGGTACTTCAGAGAACTTTTCAGACAGGGCTTCTAAGAAGCTTTAGGGTAGTGTCCCTCTGCAGTCTCAGAAGCAAGGGTAGAAGGGACTTGGAAGAGGTTTGTGGCTATGGCTTTTTGTCTAATGGAGTAAACCCCATGGTAAGCTTCATAGGAGACTCACAAAGTTTTTAAGATACCTGAAACTGTAGAGACAACACCAGCTTGGACTGAAAGGGACAGAGATAATGACAAAGGAAAAGAAGGCTTCAAATCCCCACATTTCTACAGGTAGGAAGCAGGCTGAGAAATCAGTGTGGCTGCAAACCCAGGTACCTTTCATGTAAAAAAGAATGAGGGTAAAGCCAAGGGCTTTGAGAAAATTATTCATAAGCCTCGTGTCCTAACCAAGCAACTGCCAACCTGTGTCCTGCTGGATTTCAGAATTGCTATGCACCAGTGACCCCTGGTTGTCTCTCGTCATCCCCCCTCTTTTGAAAAGGAATCATCCCATATAAATTTTCCCATGCCTGCCCCACTATTGCATGTTGGGTGTGTGCAGGCAGCATAGATAAGTCTTCAGATCAAGAGGAACTGTACTAGAATTGAATTAAAGGAAATGCAGGCATTACTACACCTGTACCTGCTTTAGATGATGAGATTCTAGACTGCAATGCGGTGAGATCTGGGGAGGCCTTAGCTAAGTGGGGTATTCTGCACGTGGAAAGAACTTGAATTACTGTGAGCCAGAGGGCAGATTACAGAAGTCAGTTTCCAAGGTGGTTCCTAATGATTCACACCTCCTGACACTCATGATCTTGTGCAGCCTCCTCCCACTTTGGCTGGAGCGGACGTGCACAGCCACTAGGATGCTACAGAAATGACAGCGGGATTTCTGACACTAGGTCATAAAAGACTTCAAAACACTCTGCCTTGTTCTCTTGGACCACTCACGTTGAGGGAAATCAGTTACCATGTCATCAGGACATTCCAACAGCCCTTGGAGAGACTCACAAGTGAGGACCTAAAGACTCCGGCCAAGAGTTAGCACTAATTGCTGGTAAGCCATCCTGGAAGTGCATCCTCCTGCCCAGATCAAGACTTCGGGTGATGGCAACTCAACCAGCATCTACTGCAACCTCCTGGGGCCCTGAGCCCGAACCACCCAGCATGGCTACTGCAAATTTCTAACCCACAGAAATGCTAATTGTTGTCTTAAGCTGCTAAGTTTTAGGGTGATTTGTTGTTACAGAGCAATCCAAAATTAGTACATATGCCTTTCTCCCAAACCACAAAGACCCGGAAACTTTTATTATTTCTTTAAATAAAAGTTATCAACTGCCCTGGCAAAATTTCCATCAATACAGAAAGAGATAAAATACGTCTCTCAGCTTCTCAACCCTCCCTCTCACCATCAAAGGTTTGCTATAAAGTATCCCAGGAGAGAAAACGTGTATCTCTTTAGTATCATGACACACACCCTTTATTTGACCAGATGAAGCTTGGTGACACGGGCAGATTATGTAAATTCCTTTTCGACTGGGTCCACTGCAGCTCCCTTACTGCTAACGCTGCACAGGAGAACACCACATGAACCTGCCCTGACTTTACTCATCAGCCCCAGAAATGATCTCAGGTTGTTTTGGGTTTGTGCCACTACAATCAAAGTCACAGTGAACACCCTCACCTCTATCTTGGCAGATTTTTGAGAACATAGCCAAGGGGAATGTAACTCAGAGTGGGACTGATGCCTTTCAACAGCTTTTTATTTACTTTTTAAAATCTATTTTAATGTGGTAACACAAAATTTGCCATTTTAACCATTTTTAGGTGTATATTTCAGTGGCAATTAATTATTTACAAAGCTGTGCTATTACTATCATGCTCCATTACCAAAACTTTTTCATTCGCCCCAACCAAAAACTCTGTACCCAACAAGCAATAACTCCCCATCCCCCATCTACTTTCTGTCTCCGTGAATCTTCTCATTCTAGGTATTTCATGTAATAGGAACCTTACAACATTTGTCCTTTTGTGTGTCCTTTTATTTCACTTAGCATGATGTTTTCAAGGTTTACCCATGTTGTGGCACATATCAGAATTTCATTCCTTTTTAAGTTAGCAATTAGTGCTAACTCTTGGCCGGAGTCTTTAGGTCCTCACTTGTGAGTCTCTCCAAGGGCTGTTGGAATGTCCTGATGACATGGTAACTGATTTCCCTCAACGTGAGTGGTCCAAGAGAACAAGGCAGAGTGTTTTGAAGTCTTTTATGACCTAGTGTCAGAAATCCCGCTGTCATTTCTGTAGCATCCTAGTGGCTGTGCACGTCCGCTCCAGCCAAAGTGGGAGGAGGCTGCACAAGATCATGAGTGTCAGGAGGTGTGAATTAAAAGATATGTATCCATCTGTCGATACTCACTTGGGTTGTTTCCACATTTTGGCTATTGTGAACAGAGCTGCTATAAACACTGGTGTACAACAAGGTGGCTGTCTGAACCTGTTTTCAATTATTTTGGGTCAGCAGCTTTTGATGACCTAAAAACATCCCCATCAGTCTGAGTCAGGCACTTAAGCTATAAGGGAGGGCCTTCCTGAAACTGTGTCCCTAAATGGCCAGTGCCACCCCCTCTACCTGGCTTGCCTGAGCCCACACAGAATAACTAAACAGCACCGGGCTTCCAAAGAATGTTCTGCCTCTCCCAGCAGACAGCTGGAAATGCCACGCCCCACACCTGAAGCCTGTCACACAGACTGACGACCATAAGGGACACTTGGGGATCCAGGTGGCCATCGGGATCCCAAACCTTCCTCACCCTGTGAAGTCCCACTCACATCGCTGCTGGGCCTTTAGGGTTCCTGCCAATATCCCCTCCTACCATTTACACCATCTTCAGGTCCGAAGATGGCTCTTGGACAAAGCAACTGGACTATGACCAGCCACACTGAACTCAAGGATGAGCAGTGAATGATCATAGCCAGCCAGAGCCCAGACGATCACCCTCAGAATGTGCATGCCCATACACACAAGAGGCAACATGCCCCTACAGACAACCCTTGTATTCCAGGCTTGAAGACGTCTTGCAGAATCAACCCCAGGGTAATCACTAAGTTAGCAGCAGTTGATGTGGGGAAATCCAGCTTGCCTGGAGCAACCCCTTCCTTTTTCTTCACTGTATACCCTGAGGAGCACAGCAACCCCTTCCTTTTTCTTCACTGTATACCCCGAGCAGCACAGCAGGTCGGTCCATTGCAGCTACCTCACTGCTAATGCTGCACGGGATGACACCATGTGAACCTGCCCTGACTTTACATACACATGCACACGCGTGCAAGAAAAGGCAAAGGCAAAGTTATATGCATTGACACTAACACAGAGATACCTCTTCACACTGACAGGTGGAAATAAGCTGCTCAAGAGTAGGTGTAAAATGAACCTCTGGTTATGTGTGTGTGTTTCAAAGGACACATGCATATGCAGTTTCTGAAAACTCAAACGAAACTTTACAAAGCCTACCTCTGGGGTCAAGGAACTTTCAGAATGTTAATTTTTTCTGGTTCTAGACTAGGCAATAAGGGCAAATAACTAAAAAGGTTATGGAGGAAAAAGCAGTCCCCCCCGCCCCCACCGCCACACCATCCCTCAGGGGCCTCACTTTCCATCTCAGGCGTCTGCCACTGGCCAGCTTGTCACCATGAACCCACAGGTGTCCATAGTTCAGGAAAGCAGCTATCCCTCTGCTGTCATCGTGAGCTCCCTCAGAGCAGGGGCAGGGGCAGCAGCCACTTACCTGGCAGAAAGACTTCATCTTTTCCAGAACCCTGTTGACCTCCGGCATCACATCCTTGCCATCCACCAGAATGGGCTTGTTTGACCGGTTCCGCAGGGCAGTGTGCAACACCGCCCGGTTCTGGGGACAAGAGTCAGAGTGTGATGACTCCCCACTCCCAGGGCAGCCACGGTCCCAGCTGGGCACAGTGCAGAGCTGGCTCAGGTCTCTGACCACTGGACACATCTCAGAGCCACGGTCACCTACTGAGAACCTAAGTTACACTCACAGCAGCAGGGGTACCCCTGAGCAAGGCAAGGCATGTGATGCCAAGTAAGCCAAGGACAAGCGCCCAGGGCCCAGAGACGCTCGGGCATGAAGAGCCAGAAGAGAGAGTGGTGACAACACAGGTCAGGGCCCATCAAGCCTAAAGTAAACTCATCTTCCCGAGGAATCCCCCTTCTGGCCCACCATGCAGGCATCTTTTGAAAAGTACCCTTGGCCCCCTGCCCATAGAGCAAGGCAGGAACCTCAAGCTGCCCTCTCCTCTCCAAGCATTACCTCCAATTGCCAGAAACCAAACTAGACCCCAAGTCCGTGACAGGTGCCGGGCAGCTGGCCTGGTCACGTGACTGAAACAGCTTCCCCAAGCTGAAGCCGGCAGGAGTCCTTGAGAAAAGCAGATCTAAAGACTTCAGATGGGCAGGAAAGGGATGGTCCCGGGACTCCAACCCAGTGAGAGGCCTAGGGATGCGGAGGGCTTCATGCCACCCCGGCCCTCTCCAGAATGCACAATGCAGCCTCCCTCAGCCTTGCTCCACAGTGCAAGCCAGGCTGAGTCTGAATCCCAGCTCCACCACTTATAGCTGTGACACGCTGGGTAAGTGACTTCACCTCCGAGCCTTGGATTCCTCTATGGAAGAGGAGGATGCTAACATGGCCCACGTCCCTGGATTACTGTGAGAGCCCAGGCTACAGGCTCAGTGCTTACTGCACATCCACAGCCTCCAAAGCAAGTCAGGGACCAGGGCGTCTAAGTTATGACCTTACTATAGTACTTCTTTTTGGCTTCTCGTGCTGAGGAGGTTGGGCTATTCTAAACTCAGATTCTCTTTTCACCAATAATACTCGCAGCAAGAAAGTATCAGCAGAGCCAAGTTCTCTCGGAAAGTGCCTGAGTAAACCTTGAGCAGCTGTTGCCTTCCAAGCCCGAGATATGCTCCTCCCTGGGCAGACACCAGGAGCCATTTCAAGAAGCTCACCACACGCAGACTGCTGGTGCCCAGGCAGACCCACCCTAAGGCTGTGCAACCAGTCTGAAGAAACAGGCCTTCAGGCCTCTCATTAAGCAAAAGCCTTGCCTAAGAGAAGGGGGGAAGCCACACGGTGATGCTGCTAACAGTCAGATGAACCCCAAAGGGAAGGAAGAGTCCCTGGCAAGAACCCAGGGTCCATCAGGCCTGCTCACCTCGGTGAAGTTGATCTTCTCACCACTGAACATGCGCTCCCGGGCAGCCTCCACATCCCTGGACTTGGCCTGGGAAGAGAAGACACCAAGGCCTGGTCCCACCCACAAGAGCCACCGTAGGTCCTAGCCCCCAGGCCCAAGACTGGGTGCTGCACCCGAGGGGGTGGACAGATGGCTAAGGCCTAGCTCCCTCCCCCATGTTCCACGAGCATCTGAACAGAAACGGGGCACTGGGGTCCCCTTGCATACTGCTCAAAATCTGAGTCAGGGGCAGGTGCCCAGAGCCCTGCATGAGCACAAAGGCAGTTACTGAGGTCTACAGGAATTAAAGATGCTCAAGGACCTAGGGATTCCCAGGAGCCCAGATTGCCCACCCCACTATGGGCCACAGGTCAAGCCTCCCAAAGTGCAACATTACCAGCTCCACCAGCATCTGCATCACATCTTCCGTCACCAAGTTCTTGGAGTAATCCACCAGAATCTGCCCGTGGTTGGTATTGAGGGTCAAGCTGCCGAGAGAAGGCAGGAGTGAAGCTGCTGGGCACCCCCCATCAGCAGGACTAGGCCCATCTGCTGGTCTCCCCAGCCTGCCATTCCCCACCCCCAACCCCAACAGAGTAGCAGCAGGATCTGCTTCTAGAAGAACCATGCTCCCCGGGGCCACACCCCACATGGCTACAAGCCAAAGCTGTGCTGTCAGTCACCTCCCTGCCCACCAGGCTGACCTAAGCAGCAGCACAGCGAAAGGTGTCATCCTCAAAGAGCCCACATGTGGACCCTGGGCGAGAAGCCATTCCTCTACCAAAGCTGGGCCCCAAGCATGGGGAGCTGGAGAGGAGGATGCAGCTGTCCCTGTCTAGCCCAGGATGGGCACCCCCTCCCAGAGTTCCACTCTGACACTCACCTTCATTAGGCACCTACCCGGATGACAGGGCTGGCTACTGGGGACTTACAGTCAGGAGCCACAAACCCCCAACCTCCTACTCCCAGCAGCACTGACCTGAGCACTTCTTGGCCCCATCTCCACCCCTCAGGCTTGCCGCCAACGGATTCCTTCCCATTTCCCTCGTTCCTAAGTCTCATGACCTCAGCCTCCCCAGAGAGTCACACCCCAACACCGCCACCCTTCCACCACGATCTCCGCAAATCCCCCGGGCCTGCCCCATCCCGACCGCACCCTGCACACGATCACCAGCCCGTTCCCGGCCAGGAGCGGGTGAAGCGGGCAGCTCTTTCCCGCGCGTTGCTTCGGCGAGGACCCCTCCTCACCATCGCGGGAGAGTAAGCCCCTTCTGAGATGGCCGGCGGGGGTGCGGGGGGCGCAGCTTGCAGGTGGAGGGGAACAGGGGAGGGGCCCGCTCCTGCCCATGACTAAGCAACCCGAGTCCCCAAACCTGCGGGGGGCCCCCTCGGGAACCCGCTCCAAGGAGGCGTCAAGGGCGAAGTGCGGCCTGGACCGAGGCCCGTGACCAGACACCCCTGGGCCCGCCGTCCCGGCCTCGTGGCCGCGGTCCTGCACACCCTGACCCCCTGCGCCTCGCCCCGCGCGTCCCGCTACTGCTCCCGCGCACGCCGACCCCGCGCGCCCCAGGCCCCGCCGCTGGCCTCGGCCCCGCGCGCGCACCTGAAGCGGCTGAAGCGCTCCTTGTCCGCGTCGAAGAGGCGGCGCAGGTTGAGCTCGGAGCCGTGCTCGCGGTGCCACTGCTGCAGCTTCTGGAACTGCGGGTTCCGGCTTAGGGTGGCCATGGCCGGGCCGGTGGGGAACGCCGCCTCGGACGCGCGCGGAAGGAGACGCAGGAGCGGGGGCGGCGCGCGGCGGCCTTTATGGCGCAGGCGCCCGGAGGCCTTTATGGCGCAGGCGCCCGGCCCGGCCCCGCCCCTGCCCGGCCCCGCCCCCGGCCCCCGGCGCCCCCTGGCGGCCTTGTCCGCCGCCGCCGCTCCCGGCCTGGCCGCGGCCTCCCCACGACGGGGGAGCCTCTTGCGCGCGCGCCCGGAAGTGGCTGGAGGACAGCGGTCGAGTTCCTCGTGCCCCGGCCTGCTTCGCTGATTCATTCGACAAAAATGTCGCGAACACCTTCCATGTTACGGGTAGTATTCCAGGTGCTGTGAAAAATAAGTGACAAGCAACTAAGTAAAACATATGGTATATAGGATGCTGGAAAATGCTGAGAGAAAAAGAAAGCTGGAAAGGGAGCTGGGAATAGGGGTCGCAATTTTAAGTAGGATGGTCAGGCAGAAACTCACTGATAAGGTGAATTTGAGCAAGAATCTGAAGAAAGTGAGGGAGCAAGCCAATTGTATATCTTGGTAGGGGGGGATGTTCCAAGCAAAGGAACAGCAACTACAAAATCCCGGAGCCAAGAGCATGCTTAGATGTTCCAGAAACAATAAGGAAGGCACTGTAGCTGGAGAGGGCTGAGGGAGGGGAGAGTGCGAGGTGAGGTCAGAGAGGGCAGGGGAGGCAACAAGAGCCCATGGGCGTGATAGTTTTTAGAGATGGCCCAGTCCCTGGTCTCAAGGAGAACCACGGAGAGAATGACTCCCAGAGAGATGGCAGAGAGATGAGAAGCATTGGAGGATTCTGACATTTTACAATGGATCACACAAAAAAGGTAAGAGGGGCCAAAGTAAAGACAACCATTAGGAGGCTATTGCAGGCGGAGATGAAGGGGGTTTGGGTCAAGGTAGTAGGAGTCTGCGTGCTGATCTGGATATATTGTGAGTAGAGAATTGACAATTTCCTGGTTGGAGAGAAAAAACGGTCATGGGATGAAATCTGGTTTTGACCTAAGTTCCTGGAAAAATAGAATGGTATTCAACTGAGATGAGGAAGACTTTGAGAGGGCAAATATTTGAGGGGATGGGGGGTGCGTCCAAAACTAGGTGCAGGTGGAGGTGGTGAGTTGGGTATTCTTGCTGGGAGTACACGGGAGAGATCTGAGCTGGAGGAGAAAGTTGGGAGTCATCAGTGAACAGATAGCATTTGAAACCGTGACCTGGATGAGAGCTAGGATGAGAGAGAGTAGGAATAGTCAGAGAGAAGAGGTCCAGGAACTGGGCACTCCTCAGTTGAGCCTCTCCATAGCCCGGTTCCTCCAGCGAGGCCAGCCACACAGGGAATGTGCCCTTATCCTGCTGCAGTCCCAGGCTGTGTCCTCCCCTGGCCCACTCCCAGCTCCATGCAGTCAGGGTCACCCCTGGCCTCCAGCTACAGACTTTTCTCTCCTTGTCCAGAATGAAGCTTCCTAATTTAGGGTCCTAAAGATGAGGAAAACTGGGTTCCTCTCTGGATGGCCATAGAGCAGTAACTAATAAAAGAAACTGCAAAAAGTAGAAGAGCAAAGGAAAGTCATTATTAATCAAAAGCCACTCATCTGACCAATACAGCTCCACTCTCACAGCTACCCTGTGCAGAGCCCTGGGCTAAATCCTCTCTCATTCAGCTCAGTGAGGGATATTTTAACAGAGAGGTTAAGAAATTTGAAAGGGACCACTGTGCTACTAGAGAATCAGCCCAAGGCTGCCTGATTCCTGAGCCCCTGTTCTTGATTACAACCTTCTCCTACCTGTCACTCCCAGCTCTTCATTCAGCCTTAGGAAAAAGGTGCAGGGAGAGTGGGGGAGGGACAGCCCCCCCCACTCCCACACCCTCCCAGTCATCCCAGTTGTTTTAGTATCAATTAGGCCTCTATGATTAACAGGGCTGAATTTTACAAGTAGAAATAGCCAAAATAAAGTCAACTTAAGATGCCCAAAGCATTGATATATTTGCTGTAAAGAGAATTATAAGAGATTTATTTTTCTGATATTAAAAGTTACTTAATAAAGACTTGTTTCCATTAACTTCAAAAAAAAGAGAGAGAAAGAAAAGAAATAGCCAAGGATCTCTCTTCCTGGAAGGAACAGAGAGGAGGGAAGGAAAATCCAGCCAATGACTACATAACACTTGTCCCTTGAACTGGATTCAAGGATCTGTGTAAACGCATTAGCAAGAAACCCACTGGGAAAGATGCAGTGTGTGGGAGAGCGATCATAGTCATCGAGTGAAGGCGTGGCACCTTCTGTCAGAATCTTGGGGAGTGACATGCTATCTGTTGTTTGAAAAACATCAACATAACTTTTTGTTGTTGTTCAGGAAGCATTTTATTGTTGCTCCAGATGAGAGAAAATCAGCACTTTCAGAATATCTCCTGCATAGTCCTGCTTAGTTTCTGAATCTTGTTTTTTGCAGCTATATCAACATATTTCTCTCCAATACTGACAATCATTCCATCCATGATTGATGGATCAGTCTTAATCTCTAATTCTAATATCTGGTCTTTTCTTAAGAAGCTGTTCAGCACCACCTTTAATTCAGAAAGAGTGGCTTCATCTAAAGGAGATGCATTGATAACTGTGCAAGGTACTTCTTCACGGTGGACACTCATCGTGGTAGAAAAGGCAGAAATGACCTCTGGGGCATTGTTCAAGCACCTATTTTCAGCAAGCAAACTGATCAGGCTGGATGTAAGGGGAGAAAACCTCTCTTTTGCTGTGAAGTCATTTAGGCTTTTTTCTGTAATGGATTGCTTTACATATGGGACTCAGAATAGAAGCAGCCACTTTAGGTTCCTTCAGAAGTTGTGCAACTCTTGACAACTCCTTTTCTACTTGTTCCAGCTTATTCTGTTTAGATGCAGCAGAATAAAGAGCAGAGGCATAGCGACCTTCAACAACATATATTTGAATTGGTGGCCTCACAGACTTGGCAAATGGCCTGACAACAGAAATACTAAAGCATCTCACCTGCCAGGACAGGCCGGACCCTGCTGGGGTGGCCATCTTCTCCCGGGTGGCTGTCAA
Organism: Choloepus didactylus; assembly: GCF_015220235.1. NCBI lineage: Eukaryota > Metazoa > Chordata > Mammalia > Pilosa > Megalonychidae > Choloepus > Choloepus didactylus. Next base: position 20,657,891 of record NC_051333.1, read on the forward strand.
CATAATTTTTTGAATGATTTAAACCCCACTGTTTCCTAATACCACCATGACAACTGCCACCATATTTGTGCCAAGTATAGTGTCCAGAGTCCATTAACTTCAAAAGAAAAAAAGGAAAAAAGAAATAGCCAAGAATCTCTTCCCTGGAAGGAACAGAGAAGAGGGAAGGAAAATCCAGCCAATAACTACATAACACTTGTCCCTTGAACTGCATTCAAGGATCTGTGTAATGCATTAGCAAGAAACCCACCGGGACAGTGAAGGTCAGAGGGATCTTACCCCTGACCGGGGGCTGACTAACTAGAATCGAAAGAAACCCTAGCTTCAAGTCCAAAAGACCCTGCTCCAGCACCGGGCACCTTCAAGTGCCTGTCAGCAAGATGGTCAGACCCCGGAGAGATGAGTGGACTTGGAGGGGGTACGTTACAACAGAGGTGAATTAGGAAGCCCCAGCTCTAGCTCCCGAGGACAAACTTTTTATTTTATTTCAGAGCTTTGTGCAGCCCTGGAAATACAGTGGTCTCCTAATAAATGTTCGTGAAACCACCACTTATTGCTGCCCGTGGCGGGCACAGTTCCAAACAATAGACCCTATTCTGCAGAGAAACTGAGGCAAGAACACTTAAATCAGGCCTTAATCAGGGCTGCTGGACAGGGGTCGGGCAGGACCTGGTGGCGGTGATTGGAGAAGGACATGGGGCTTGGGTAGGGGAGGGACTCGGTGAAGGGGCCGGTTCAAGGGGCGCGGGGGCATCCTGGGGCTTGAGTCGATGGCGCCCGCAGGAGGTCGTGCCGGGGCGCCCCACAACCACGCCGACGGATTTATGCGAGCTGTTCCGGAGAGGCGCGCCCGTCGGGAATGGTGAGTCACGCGGGCCCAGCGAGAGCGAGGGAACCGCGCCTTCCTGGGACTCCCCGAGAGCTCCTGGCGCGAGCACGCATCCTCCCGAGAGGACGGTGCACACGTGTGTGCGCGCGGGGTAAGCGGGGTCGTGCGCAGGCAGAGATGGGCTCGGAGGGCCGTGCGCACGCGTCTGCGTGTGGACTCGCACGTCCGGTGTGGAAGGGGCGGGCGCGTCTGCGCATGTCCTCGCTCTGGGCGGCGAGCTGGGGTGAGGGAAAGCGGACGAACGTGTCTATGTCTGCACGTCAGGGATGGCCGTAGTGCTCACGTTTGCGCATGCTCCGTGTGGGGCGGGTGTACGCGTGCGCACGCGCGGAATCGTGTGCGGTGGGGGGTGTTCGCTTTCCGCAACCCGGAGGAGACGCTGAGCGTGTTTTTCTTACAAGCCATCCCCTGAGCAATTTCTGTTGCTTCGGGATGTCGCCCCTAGATTTCCCCCGTGAACCCATTATCAGGTTTTCCTAAGAATTTCCCCCACCGATCGTAAGCATGGGTTTCCATGAGAATAGGAAACTTTATACTTTTTAAAGGATTGCGTAGCCCTGGCCCCGGTTTCTAATGTTGATTCCTCCTTGCAGTCTTGGTACAAACTGTGATCACGATGTATATAATTCTTTTAGTCCAATGCGAAAGTCGATTTATGATTTTTTTTTCAACTAGGTCCTTAAGTCTAGTTCTGCTTCTTGCTTTGTGTTAGCATTCTCCTCATCCCAGCAACACCCCCTCGTTTCCTGCGTCGTGGTTTGGCGGCCCCAGGTGCCATCCTGCACCCTGGGCTTGTGGCCTGGGTTGCTTTTACAGGGCCTTCTTTCTAATGGGAGGGAAAGATGCAAAGACACATAAGATTTCAGGGAGTGCTAAGTGCTGTCATGAAAAACAAAAACGGGTGGAGGATGGTGCCCAGGCCAGAGGCAACTGGTGGACAGACTAGAACAGGCAGCAGACTTTGGGAGCAACAGGCAGAAAGGCACGGGGCAAGGCCGGGCAGAAAGAGGCAGGAGCCAGGTGACGTCCAGGTTGACTGCAGTGGAGAGGGGCAAACATGGTGGAACTCTAGTGTGTGTGGGGACAGTTACAGCAATTACTGATTTAATTGAATGAGGTAGTAATCAAGAATGTCTTGTAGGATTTCTGCCTGGGCAACTGGGTGGATGGTGGTGCCTCCTACTAAGGTTGGGAAAGTTGGGCTTTAAACATGCATGTGAAGGCTTGGGAAACACAACAAGCACTGGATTTTTAAGAGAACTCAGAAGGGATGTTGCTGAGCAGAAGAGGACACAGTGGGAGGGGGCTGTGAGGGGCCGCAGTTGGTATATCCGGGTTATCTGAAGCCCGGAGTGCATGAGATCACTGAGTGACTGTAGATAGAGAAGATGGCCAAGACTGACCCCTGGCCATTCCCAGATTTAAAAACTGGGAGAGAAGAAACCAAAAAAGACAGAAATGGAAGGAGAACCAGGGTGGCTTCACAGAATCCAGAGGAAGAGGAATTGGCCAATCATCTCACAGGCTGCCAGGAGGTCTAATAAGCAATCTTTGGATTCAACAAAATAAATTTTTTATGTTGAAATGATGCTTTGAGTTGGACTAACCATATTATTAAAATTAATTTCACTTGTCTGTTTTTACTTTTTAATGTGGCTTTAGGAAATTAAAAATTGCATATGTGGCTCACATTATATTTCTGTTGTGTAGAACTGGTTTAGAGATTTGATGGAAAAAGCAGCATAAAATGGGGTGGTAGCTAGAGAAGATGGGGTCAAGGGAAATTTAAAACAATTTAAGGCTGGGAGATCCCAAGGTGTAGCTGTAGGATGAAAATAAGCAGAGGTGAAGCAGAAATGGATGACTGGGGAGAGAGGGAAGGCTGCAGGAATGAAGGGCCTGGGGATGAGGGGTGGATCCAGAGCAGAAGCGTGGCAGTGCTGGTGGTCCAGAGGACTTGACTGTGAGACTCTGGTGTCCTCCTCAACCTGAAAATGTAGCATGCATGCATGTCCTCAGCTGAGAGTGAAGAAGGGTTTGTCAAGGGTTGAGGAGAAACCGTTAAAGCAAGACTACCTCTTACATTGATATTCTGAATGTTTGTCTTCTCCAGACTAAGTTTCAAGGGAAGGAACTGCATCTTCTTTGCAGCCCTGGCCCCTAGCAAGAGCCTGGCCCCCGTGTGACATCAGTAAATGTTGAAATGAATGTGACACTCCTGAAACAACCCTTCCTCTGCTCCTAGGCCTACATCCCCCCCTCACTCCCAACATAAGTTACATCCAGTTCCCTCACACAGAGCCCTGGGCCCCAGCCAGCCACTCCTGTCCCAGTCATGCTGTCCACGTGCAGGGGTTCTTTGGCAATTGAGGAGCTGGCCACTGGAAGGTTTGTTCCCTCTTTGTCTCCAGATGAGAAGGCAGGCCACAATGCTGGTCACACAGTGCACAGCCAGCCAGCCCCTCACAGTTCCATGGTGGCATGTAGCATTTCAGTGACACCCCTGGAGCAGGAAGCCCTTCTCTCCAAGGAGCCCCCAGGTAGGAAAGGAGGTATACAAACCTCACTAGGACTGCACCTGCCTGTGTGTCCTCCTCCATTTCTCAGCTAGGCTGTCCCAGGTTGAGGCCTCCAAGGACCTTCTTGGGACTCAGGTATAATATCTGTTCTGCTTCCATCCTCACCCATTTGGGGTAATGGGACTCCTCTCCTGTCCTCACTACTGCCGTGAATCAGAAATCAGTGAACAGTATTGGGGGCTTGTGTTAAATAGGAACACAACTGGATGAAATATGTGCTCTTTTTCCTGATAGAATTTTAATATAAACTTTCAGTTTATTTCTTAGCACACTCTTGTGATACTGCTCTTATTAAGCAACCTTGCCCTGAGGTATGCTTGGAAGGCCCTGGGACTTGATTCCCACACTCATCTTTAGGGCACCTTGGCCAAAAGAAGCCTGAGTGATACACTAGTAGGTTATATATTAATGCTTCATGCTACTGTTTTCTTAAGTTCATGAAGAAGTTTAAAGAGTTTCACTGAAGTGCTGTTGTAATGAGTTAAGTTTCCCTATAACCCACCCTCCATTTGTGGTTCCAGTATCTAATCTTTTCTTCTGTTGAGCAGGATGGAGTCATGCAGTGAGACAGGCCCTTCTCCCTGGAAGGCAGGGTCTCTCTGCTACAGATTGGGTCCCTAGTGGAGGGAGGGGCTGGAAGGGCAGAACGAGTGCTCATCCCTGGGTCTCCTCCTCAGAACGGCTGGCTAGGCAGCTCACAGCACCCATGCTTGGTGGGATATGGGTGTTGGCAGATCACAGCCCAAGGACAGAGCCTGCATCCTTTCAGGAGACAGTCGCCTTCATCACTTCCTTGGCTCCGCCTAAACAGAGGCCTCTCCCAGTTGTGGCCTTCAGGAAGCCCACTGGAGATGTGTAGTGGGTGGCACTACTTCCTGCCCACCCACCCCAGCTCATCCTAATGCCCCTAGTGGTCGTCCCTTTTCCTAAGTCTCCAAATCAGAGGACAGGCTGACCTAAAAACCAACCCAGGGTGCAGGACCAGGCTTCTCAAAGTAATGAATCAGGTAAGGCTTCTGAGATGGTGTTGGCTACAGTTCATTTAAAACAAAGATACAAAATATTATTAAATGTATATTTTTAATAAAGCCAATAGTCATTTTACTTATAGGAGCTTTAAAAGTAAGATACAAAATGTAGAGTTCCAGTTTGGAAGCGTTCAACTATTCACAGGACGTCCTGCTGATGCCCGAGCAAGGCAGCCACGCCCGGCCATGCAAAGGACTCACACACGCAGACACGCACACACATGCGCTTTGGCGAGACCCCTTTGCCGAGCGCAGCACCTGGAATTACCAGTGTTCAGAGCAAGGCGGTGCTGAGAACACAGCACCTACATGGAAGCCACACAAACAGCTTCACACAGTCTCACAGCCCATGGAGATGCAATTACAAAATGTCTTCCTTAATACAGAAAAACAAACTGGAAAGTGACAACAGGGATGTCAGCTCTGCTGGGGCATCAAGGACTGACCTCTGTCCAGGATGAGGTCTGTGGGGAGGCACTATTAAAACAAGAGTACTTCAGTATAATAGAATTCGAAATACAGGGTACTGTGGACACATTACTGAAGGAAAGAGAAAACTATCTTACAAGTAAAACAGCCACAACTTCAACAGAGATAAGTGTGTACACTGACGGCTAACACAGACAAGAGCCACACAGGGTGTGTGTGTGTGTGTGTGTGTGTGTGTGTATGTGCGCAAAGCACGTGCCTGAAAAAGTCTATGTACAAAACAGTTCTCTGTAAACATGGTGAGGTGAATGTTCAGAATCCACGGTGGTGACAGTATCCCACGAACAGGCAGCAATGGCATCCCCACACAGCACAAAGGACAACACCCGAGGCCTGGAAACAGCCTAGTAACACAGGACTAAAAGTAGGTGGCTGGGCTCAGACACCCTAAGGGTCCTCTAGAATTTGTGTGTGTGTACATATATATATTTTTTCTTTTTGGTATTTTAAAATATAAATTTACTTATATCTGTAGAAAAATGAGAACATAAATGTGTTATTACAATCTTTGCTGGAAAAGCTTATATGGAGTTAGAAAGAATAAACCATTTATTAGTAGTTAACATATATTAAAATGGTTTAATGATTTAAGAAAATATAAAAAAAATATTAATACTGTCAAACTTTCATACCAGAAAATATTATGGATTTTTCTCAATTAGACTTTTTTAAAGATGAAATATGAAAATTTAAATAAGTTTCATATAAAGTACTTTCTGTAACCTCAGTTAATATACAGTGGGATATGTCTATTCTATATAGATATATTTATTATTATTTTTCAATTTAAGCACCATTCAATTCTTCTGGATCCGTTCTGGTTGGGAAATATCCCTAAATCCACAAGATGTTAACTTATTCAATGGCACATGTTAACTGAAAATGAGGTGGTGTTTTTTTTTTCTTTTTTAAGGAAAAGACTTTAATTCCTATCTACATCTTAATTGGTTTGTCTTCTGAGCCAGCTCACAACGTTACTGCAATTTCAAGTGCAAGTGTCTCTGTGCAGCCCTTGGTCACACCCTGAGGACTGTGGTGACACCTCTGGCCATCTGTGCAAGTATCCGGGGGCAGCAGGTGCAGGTTTGCCCTGCACGCAGACAGCAGCTGGCTGGCTTCTCTCCATTCACCATCAGGAATATGCCTCTGACATCAGCTTTAGGATCCTGCTTTTGTAAATCTGGCAAAGGCTGTACCCTCTGGGTGCTGCCAGGATGGTGAGGGGCTGCTCTCCCCCAGAAAATCCAGGTGATTGCTTCTGACCACAAATACTTTATAATTTGCCTATTTTGTATAATCTTACATAAAGTTAGTGTTGAACAAAACCTCCAGCCACAGTATCTGTTATCTTAAAACATCAATGCATTTTAGGCAGGAGATGATGTTTTAACTAAAACCTGTATGAAAAATAGCTATAAAATATAGTGATTGGTGTGGTCATCACTCAACATGTCAAGGAGGGGATTTCAGAAGAATGGTCAGTTTCGCTCAGCCTTCAGGCCTGATGCCTTCCCAACACACATAGTGGGACTAAAAATTTTAAAGCTGAGTTTCTCAAAACATGGTCTGTGGCCTGCCTGCATCAGAATCACCTGAGGTGCTTATTAAGCAGACAGATCCCCAAGCATCCCCTGAGGGTCACAAACCTCCATCCTCAGCAGACTCTCCAAGGGTCTAATGCCTCCAAAGTTTGAGAAGCCAGGCTTTAAAGGCTTGGAGCTGCCAACCACTCCTGTCCCCCAGGATCCCTGCCTGGAACAGGGGTGCACTAGTCCTCTGGGGGGCCAGTGTCAGCTAGTTGGCCCTGGGGTGGGGATACTACCGCCAATCAGTACTGTGGCAAGTAGGCTGGCCTGCGCTCAGCCTTCCCGGGGAAGGCCTTGAAGCCCTTGGGTGCTGCCTTGTGTGCGGGTGGAGGTGGGGGCTGTGGTGGGGTCTGCACGTAGGTGAAGGAGGCGGCGCTGCAGTCACTGGTTGCAGCCCACACCGGGGACTGCAGCATCTGCATGGTGTCATTCCACTGGCTGCCGGGGCTGGTCACTGCGTAGAGGGGTGCGCTTGGGCTGGGCAGTGTGCTGGGCAGCGGGGAAGGGTGTTGCCAGGGTGCTTTGGGTGGCCACGTTTTGGTTTTGTTATCCTGAGAGACAGAAAAAGGTTCTCCTCAGTGGCATTTCTGGCAATTTGTCCTCTTTTCCCATCTCCCCATACCTGCTGCCCTTACTCCCACCTAGGAGGCAGGGTAAGAGCTCCCCTGCCTCCCCTGGAGCAGTGCTGTCCAACAGAACTTTCTGCAATGAAAAAAATGCTCTATATCTACACTGTCCAATACAGTAACCACTAGTATGACAGAAGATGTGAATTTTTATTCATAATTCTAATTAATTGAAATTTGAATAGCCACACATGGCTAGTGGCTATCACATTGGATAACATGGTCCTAGAGCCTCCTCTGCAGGTAGCTCTGAGTCAGCAGAGATGACTCCTCATTTAGACAACTTTGTAGGGAACAAAAGTTAAGGAAAATGTTAGTCACTACAAATCAAGAAGGACTACTTCATACTCTGAGGCCCCCTTGAGACTTAAGCTTTGGAACCTTACTCACAGTCTGTGGTCCACAGAGCCCAGCCCCTCTCGGCCAGAGAAGGGCCCACAATACCTGATTCACGTCCTCCACTGTGGTAAGAAGAGGCAGTGAGGGCAGCGTGCTGGTCTCTTGCTCTCCACTGCTGTGTTTCCTGAAAGAAACGAGTTCAGTGCAGTTATCCGCAGGCTTCCTGCCCCGGTTACCTCCAGGGAACACCCTAGCCACTTTTGTCCCACATCTCCGGGCACTGGTTACCTAGGTGGGGAGGTATTGGGTCCATTGCATTCAGGGAGATAAAGGGAGCCAGCACTTGAGTGGTGCACTCCTGCAGAACCATCCTAGGTGGGTGAGGTGGGGATGGATGTGGCAGGTGTGTGGGCTGCTGCTGGCTTTTTCCAGCTGCTCTCTCAGAATCCACCAGCTTTGACTTTTTGTTAATTTATTCAATAGATACCAACTGAGTGTTTACCATGCTGTGATGGTTAGGTTCATGTGTCAATTTGGCCAGGTGATGGTACCTGGTTGCCTGGTCAAGCCAACACTGGCCTAACCATTACTGCAATGGCATTTTGTGACTGGTTAATAAACCAGAAGGCTGGTTTATTAAATCATCAGTCAACTGATTGCATCTGCAGCTGACTATATCTACAATCAACTAAGAGAGGTCTTCTGCAATGAGAGAATATAATCAGTCAGATTTAATCCAATCAATCGAAGACTTTTAAGGAAGAGAGAACTTTCTCTTGTTCTTCAGCCAGCCAGCCTCTCCTGGGGAGTGTGTCGAAGACCTTCATCGGAGCTGCCAGCTTGCGGCCGGCCCTACAGAATTTGGACCCGTGCATCTCCACACTTTTATAAATCTCATATTTACAGATCTCTCCTGTTGGCTCTGTTTCCCTAGACAACCCTGACTAATACACAAGCGCTGGGATATGTGACTTAAAAACTAAAGGCCTTTAAAGAACATGAGCAAATTTGTGTTATAATTTTGAGTGAAAAAGACAGGCTGTAGCAGGATCGCAGGCAGGTAAAATCAAGCTCCTGGATATACAGACAGCAGTCTCTGAAGGTGGTGCTAGAAGTGACTTATTTCTTCTTCTTAGATGTCTGAATGGTCTTTTGAATTTAATATGTCTAGAACAAAAGTCCTAGTCCTAATTCCTAGCTCAAACTCACCCCCCTCCTGCCATTCCCTCTCTTGGGTCACAACAACCCTTTTTACACAGACGCTCTGGCCAGAACGTGTATCATAAGTGATTCTTCATTTATGTACATCTCATGGCCAACCCCTCACCAGTCGCTCCCAACTTTGTTCACCTCTCTGCTCATCAGACGGCCCTTCCCCAACTGCCCTTCTGAAAACTGAAAATCCACCCCTCACCTGCACTCTCTATCCTTGTACCTGCTTTAGTTTTTTCATTGCACCTAACCCAACTTGACATCTTTATTTATTTGTTACTATCTGTCTTCCTCCACTGGAATGTAGATTCCATGAGGGAAGGGACTTTCTTTTGTTCACTGCCTGGTACCTGATAGGTGCCAGTGAATGAATGAATGCAGTTCTCTGAGCTTGCTACCTCTGGGCCTACTTCCTCAAATTCACAACACTCTCTCCTTCTTTCTGTTCAAATTCTCTTATGACAGAGCTCATTTTAAGTTTTGTGACTCCTTTTGAATACTTAGATCTGAACTATTTTTTCCCCTACTCTGAAAAAGGTCATTTAGAGGTCATTTTATCCAGTCCTACCTTTGACAGAAAAAGAAACTGAGAGTTAGAGTAGTTGCATGGCCTATGGGTGAGTCCAGATTAGAACTTGGTTGTCCTGGCCCTGCTCCTCTCACAGAAAGCCCAGCCTCCTGCAAGGGACAGTCTGGCATGGGCAGACTCTGTCTCCCAAATCCTCCCTTGCCTGTCTTACTGGTATTCTTGGCCATCACTGCATAGACTGTTCTGCCAGCAAAGCCTCAACCCAATGTAAGTAACCTGGGGCACAAGCCTGTATGGTGGCCTCACAGAGGCTGCAGCAAGCCGAGGCCACCAGTGCTTGTGGAAACCACCTCCTGAAGGTGCTCGTTAGAGGTTTGTAGTCAGACAGTACTGGGACCAAGGCCCCTCTGCTTCTCTCACACAAGGCAGACTGAGATATGGGGCTCCTGACTTTCCAGAGAAAAAAGCTGTGGGTCAAATTCATGTTATGCCCCACCCCACCCCACTCCCAATTCATATACCCCTCTTTCCTCACTTGGTTTAGAAATCTCTTCATACCTTCTTTGCTTGACTGCAGCAACGAGGTCAGGACCTGAGAACATGGAGAACAAGCTGTCTCCGTTGGCGGAGGATGTCTCGTCACTCGAGCTGGCTGAGTCTCCCTGTGTACCTGACCAGCCGCCATGCAGGGCATCCCTGAAAACCAAAGACGGAAGCTGGTCCCACGCATCCTGCAGCCAGACTGAACACTGGCTGGACAGCCCCGAGGCCAGCTCCGATCCTCCACCCAACCCTTAAAAGAGCAGCCCTTATGCTGCACTCATCTCATAACCAAAAAGTGGTTTCTTATCTCTCTCTTCTAAAAGCTTCAAGTTTTTTTCTTTTCCCTTATTATAAATAATATTACACATTCATAACTTCCCTTTCTCTCAGAAGCCTGTGGTTTGTATATAAAATTTTTTTAGAGAAAACAAAATGATGAGACATCTTTAGCTGTCTAGATTTATTACCCAAGTAGCAATAAGGGAAGCAAAAATCCAGCCTCCAGATGTCTCTAAGATGAACATCGCAATTCTTTCCACACACGGCATTCTGCACCATCCACCTTAGCTTTTCGTAGGCCCCAGTGATAGGTATTCAATCAATCAGTCAAAAGAGTTTCATGGCCATACTCATTCAACATAAAGACAGCATTAAACACGCAATTGCTTCACAAACACCATCCAATAAGATCCTTGTCTAGGGTGAAGAGTCTGTCTTGAAAATCATTGATTCATACTGACGATGTGTTTATGGGGACATAGCACAAAAAACTCTGAGCCCCTTGGGGTTTAACTATGTGCCATTCTCTCACTTTTGGAGTGAGAGAGAATGACATATTCAATTGGAAGTCAATTTAATTGGAATTGAATTGTACCTGACGAGCACATGAAGGCCAAGAAGCCTCCTTCCACAGGCCCTCTGAAGGACACCCAGTGCCCAAACTCAGTCTCTGCAATGCCCAGCACTCACCCTTCTGTGAAGAACTCTGGGAAAGGCCAGGTCCGATGGGCATCATCCACGGGCGGCCAATTGCCCCTCGGGTTGCCTAGGCGGCGACCATGTTGGGCATGCCGCTTCTGCTGCATTGCCTGGCTCACTCCTGCCACATAGCGTGCAAACTCTGGGTCAGAGCCCACTGTGTTGAGACAAAGGACAAGTAAGGTTTGGAGCCAGACTGGCTTCTTGGTTCCTTTGCTAACCTCAGAGGATGTACTGAACACACACACACACACACAACAAAAAATGGTCAGAGCTGCCAGGCCTGTGCCCCACAGAGTTGTCCAGACCCTGCTATGGTGAGATGAGGCTTTCAGCACACAGGTCTGAGGTTGGGGTATGGTATGTGCAGGGACTGCCAGGAGGGCTTATACCTAGGACAGGGGCAGGCTGAACGTGAATGAAAGACATAAAGAGAGAAAAGAAAAACATTTCATTTATCCATGACTAAAATTTAAAGACAAATACTTATTGCTTTAAAATTTTCCAATTTCTGGTGCTATGTGCCTAGAGTCATTACTTAACAACTTAGAAAATTAGACGGTGACTTTGGCGAACTGGTACCCTGAAAGTGGTTATCAAGGCTTCAGGGTCAGCCAGGTACAAAAGTACAAGCTGTTCTCACTTGGCCAAACTTTGATCCAGTATTTTCCTGGATATTGAACAATGGACATGCTCATTCGGTCTTAGGATAATAAGAGTGGCAGAGAATGATTAGCAGTATAAAAGATAAGACGAAATTTCAGAATAAAGAACACAATGATCAGAACTGAGTAAGGATGTTCAGGGCAATACAAGTGGGAAGAAAAGCAGCACAGATGGCATTTAGAGAAAGAGTCAAACAAAAAGATATGGCAGGAAAACATTTATGGGTCCCAAACTGAGTATGACTCAGAAGTATATACTTTTCTTTAGCTTCAAACTGGGAAAGACACTAAGGCACACTCCCATTGTCGGCCTATTCTTAGGGCACTGCTGTGGGTCCCCTAAATGAGGCTGTGCTGTTTGTGCTTTGCACAAAGATGACCAGACAAGGGGACAGCGGGAGCTGAAATCATCCCCCAACTTGCTCAAGCCCATGCCCCCAGGGGCTGCGTCTGCCTGTCCACAGGGGGAGCTCTGTTCTAACTGGCCCACCTTCTCTAAGTTACGTGCCCAGAGGAGTGCTCTCCCTTAATTTGTACAAAGGACTATGCAGACCTTATGCCCTCAGGGCAGTGTCTACAGGAAATTATATCGAGGACTTGAGGGTCAGAAGGAACACCCCAAAGGAAGAGCTAGTAGGATTCCTAGATTAAAGAACTAAAGATTGCCGGGGCCTCAACAGAGGTCAAAGATGGTAAAATTTTGCCACACACCATTTACACTCTGGATTCAGTTACATGACTGTCAAAAAATGTACAGACCATTTATCACCAATTGAGAACATGTACCATGCCCACCCCAGATGGTAGCAGCCAGGTGGGCCTGCTCTTTCAGAGAAGGTAGAACCACACCCCCTTCCTGTTCCCCAAAGCCACTGGCACAAGGTACCCTACATCTGCCTACCCAGGGAGATCAAGAACTAGAAAGCATGAGCTATAATATGAGAAACTTCTAAGAAAACATTTCCTTCCTTTAACAGTTAATGCTGGGGTGTTTTAACAAGGAGCTCCTCTTCCGGTGCTGTTTATTTTATATAAATATTTACTGTATATATTTACAATATTTCACGTATACTACTGTGAATGCTATACATTTTTCATTTCTATATGCTCTTTGCTAAATTTGAGAAAAAAGGAATTTGACTTTTATAGATTTATCTTGCATCTATCCACCTTTCTAGATTCTCTTAATTTAGAGGTTTTTTGTTTTCTTTTTTTTAATAGGGGAGTCTTGTTTTTCTCCAATCCTATCACTAGCAAAGAGACATGTTTTTTTTTTAATCTATCCTTTTCCAAAGTTTATACCACTTATTTCATTTTTGTCTTGATGCATTTGCTAGAAAGTCCAGGACAAAGTTATATGTTTTCGGTGATAACAGATGCCCCTGTCTGGTTCCTCATTTTATTTGATTTTTTTTTTAAGAGGAGAGCGTGAACACAGTCCCCCACTACCACAAATTATGCAATCAAGTTTCCCACATTTGGGGAAATCGCAGGGGTCAGCACATCCAGAGTGCAATGGATAAGCCCTGCCCTGGGAAAACCACCTTTGTGATCATGGTATCTCCTCTGCCAGGTAAGTATGGTTCCTCATTTTAACTGAAATGATTTTATATTTCATTACACAAGATATCATTTGCTATTGGCTTCTGGTGAAAGACTTTTTCTATATGCAAGAAATATCCTTCTATTCCAATTGTTATTTTGATGGGTGTGCCAGTTTGAATGTATTATGTCCCCCCCAAACGCCATTATCTTTGATGTAATCTTGTATGGGCAGACCTATCAATGTTGATTAGATTGTAATTCTTTGAGTGTTTCCATGGAGATGTGCCCCACCCAACTGTGGGTGATGACTCTGGTTGGATAATTTCCATGGAAGTGTTGGCCTGCCCATTCAGGGTGGATCTAAATTAAATCACTGGAGCCATATAAATGAGCTGACAAACAGAAGGAACTCAGTGCAGCTGAGAGTGACATTTTGGGGAGGAGCTACAGCCAAGAGGGACACTTTGAAGAAAGCACAGGAGCTACAGATGAGAGACAGTTTGAAGAAGGCCACTGAAAGCAGACTCTTGCTCCGGAGAAGCTGAGAGAGGACAAACACCCCAAAAGCAACTAAGAGTGACATTTTTGAGGAACTGCAGCCTAGAGAGGAATGTCCTGGGAGAAAGCCATTTTGAAATCAGAACTTTGGAGCAGACGCCAGCCACATGCCTTCCCAGCTAACAGAGGTTTTCCAGACACCATTGGCCATCCTCCACTGAAGGTACCTGATTGCTAATGTGTTACCTTGGACACTTTATGACCTTAAGACTGTAACTGTGTAACCAAATAAACCCCCTTTAATAAAAGCCAATCCATCTCTGGTGTTTTGCATTCCAGCAGCATTAGCAAACTAGAACAATGGGTTTGTTTCATTTTTTAAGAATCGTTGGTATCTTCTCAAATGTCTTTTTAGCATCTATGGATCAGAACAGTTTTGTTTTTTTTTTTTTTTTTCATTTAATTAGTTTATATAATGGTTTACTGTAAAGTAACAAAATTCCTTCTATGAAACCACCCTTATGCCCTGAAATAAACAGGTTTAGTCCTAGTGCATTATTCGTTTGATCCAATTCTAGGTTTTCTTGTATTTATCCATAATCATAAGTGCAATGCCCTACAGCTTACTTTTTTAAGTAATATTCTTGTAAAGTTTTTGTGGTAAAGTTATTTTGGCTTCATAAAAAAATGAACTGGGGAACTATCTTTTTGTACCCCAAATAGTTTAAATACCTTTATCTGCACCTTATAAACTGGATAAAAGTTGCCTATGAATGAATCCAACTGACCCTGGTACCTTTTCCACTAAGAGACTGTTAATCACCATTCCAATTCTCTTCTACTGAAATAGATCTAGAAAGGTTTTCAACTACTTGGTGAATTTTGGTAATGAAGGTTTTACTAGGAAACCCATTTTCCATTCGGTTTTCAAATTTGTTGCCATCAAGTCACATGCAGTAAATATCTTAAAATTCTTTTAATTTATCCTGTATCTGTGGAGTTATGTCTCTTTTTTCTAATCTTGTTTTCTTTGTTCTCTTTTTGTATTTCAGAAGTTGTAGGTTTACAGAAGAAGCATGTAAAAAATACAGAGTTCCCATGTACTCCTATTATTAACACCAGTATGTTCTCTCTTAGGCTCACAATAAATTGGCTTATCTATTTTATTAGTCTTCCAAGGACCTACTTCTACATTTACTTTTGATTTTTGATTTATACTATATTTTCCTGTTTCATTTAATTAACTTCGGCTTTTATCCTTAATTCCCTTTTCCTAGTTCATTTTTGTTTTGTTTCCAAGTTCTTCTAATTTCTTAAGATGACTCTCGTGGCACTTTAACAGTGTCTGGGCCAGGAGCTGTGTTCTGTGAAGGCTACCTTTCATAGTTCTGCAGGGCCCAAGAGTTTAGGCAAAAAAGAACCACAAGAATAGGTTATGTAATCAAGACAAATGCACCCCACACAGGGCCAGCTGCCTTGGCTTCCAGGAATGAGAGGCTCCAGGCTGGAGCCCACTTGAACTGCAGGACTTTGGGTAGCAGAAGTAAGTTCTCTAAGCCTCACTTCTGTCCTCTCAGCCTCATTCCCACCAATACTTCCCACCTTGCTAAATCTTCCCCACGTTTGCCCTCAGATAGAAAGTGTCTCTAAAGGTGGGTTAAGTCATTTACCCCCACAAGTAAAGGCTGAGAGAGAAAGACACCAGAAAGCCTTCAGTGATTACATTGTATGTTAACACCCAGGAAGTCACACATACCTGCAGGATCAAAAGGCAGAATCTCTCCCAACATCCCAAAGACTCCATCGCTTTGGTCACGGTTTGGCCAGGTGTTATTTCTAGGTCCCTGCGGCTTCTGGCCCAAAACCTCCAACATCACATTATCCATATAGCTGCTCACCAGACCCAAACTGTACAAGTCAGAACTGAGATCAGATATGCCAGGCCACTGGCCAAGAGGTGACAGACCCGCTCCAATGGGCTGTGCTGGCTGCTGGGATGAGCCATGTGCCCATTTCCCAGGTGCGCGAGGCTGAGGCAGGGGCTGCTGAGGTCCAATGGGTTGGAGAAGGTGTTGGTAGTATTGGACTTGGGGTTGCTGTTGTTTTGGGGACTGCTGCTGAGGTGCCAGCCCTGGCTGAGGTGTCAGCGGCGTGTGTACCCCAGCATGGGGAGGGCGCAGTGGAGGGGGCACTGGCAGTGGTGGCTGCATGGCTCCTGCCTTTTGTTCAGTCACCATGGCTGTGACAACAGAATTACGTCTTGTCACCAATGGGGAACCTTGATGGGACTGGCCCATGTTAAAGCCGGAGAGAAAATCTATCACCTCCTGCATTTCCTGATCAGTGGGTAAGTTCATACCCTTCTCATCCTTGCCATCATCCCCATGCAGGCAGTTCTCATGCCTCTCCATGAGAAAACCATTCACCATCTGATTACTGGAGTTCTGGGCTGACTGTGAAGGGTCTGTAGTCCTAGGGAAATTACCAATGTTCAAAATGCTCTGTAACCTTGTATCAATGTTACCAGGCACTTTGGCCTTCTCTTCTGAACATCCTGCTATGAAGATGTTTTTGGAAGGGGTATTTGGGATGGAATAATTTGTGCTGCTGCTAGAGCTGGTGCATGAAGCTTTCTTGGTGAACCGGGATGTCAGTTTGGAGAATGTCTTCTGCAGGCCACCTGAAGATTTGTTTCCATTTCCAGATGGCAGGTCAGTCTGATTCCCAAAGTCACAGATCTCTCTTTGAAGTTGGATCTGAATACAGGGTAAAGCTTGCTCCCTATTTAAACAGAAATTTATTTAAAAAAAAAAAAAAAGACATATAAAAATTGGACAACGAAATGGACTTTTTTGTATTTAAGGAAGACTTTAAAAATAAAAACAAACCCTAGGGGTTTTAAGTGTACCTAATTTAAATACTTATCTATATTTATTAGTATAAAAAAAATCCACAGCTTCTAATATAGAGCTGGGAAAACTACAACATTCAGATTCTGGCTCCCTAGAAGAGTCTGACCAAGTAAAACCCTCTCATTATAGCACAAGAGTACAAAGCATGCCTAGATGTAACTAGACCTAAGTGGCAGAGTTCAATTTTGTCCTGTAGAAGAGGGACTGAGAGCCTGGCAGATCAGCAGAGGGACAATGGACAAAGCCACAAAGCAGAGAGGGATGGGTGGGGAGGAATCAGACATTAAGCAGTATGACTATTCATAGAAGTAATTTACAATGTTGCCCAGAAGAAATGTTATTTCCAAGGTTTTCTGAGCATTTTTTCTGATACAGAAAGACTGCCCTCAAGACAGGGCAAAGGGCATGGCATGGGAGCTCAAGGCAGGAGCTGGCTGGGACGACCCTGGGTAAACCACGTCACCGTTCTGGGCCTCTGTGTGCGCTTGAGGAAAGAAAGGGGGAGGGGCATGGTTGGATGTTTAAGGTTCTGAAGGTCAGCGGTTCTCTAAGAGGTAACTTCTAACTGTCAGCTACTTTCAGATCTAAATAAATTTCATGGATAATATAGGTAAATTTTCTAAACTTGCTCTGTCCTTAGTTCGTGAGGAGAATCTGAGTTGGGTTACAAGTCCTCTTTATGGGTAAAGAGGCATCATGTCTGCAACTTACTCTCAAATAATAAAGCAAATAAAGGCAAAATGTTAACATATTGGGGAATGTGGGTAAAGCAATTCTTTGTACTATTCTTACAACTTTCCTGTATGTTTGAAATTATTCCAAAATAAATGTTCTCTTTCCTGCCTTATTTACCCACATACTGTTAGTGACATGAGTATACATGAAATAGAATATGGTTCCATTGCTCCAGTTGTGGACTGAATGCAAACCACTCGCAGAGTCATCCAGGTGACTTGTGTGGACACCAACCTCCCTGCCCTCCAGCGGTTCACATCCAGCACGGCTGTGTAGAGCACGTCCACCAAACCCAGGGTCTTCTCGGGGTCGAGGCTTCTCTGCAGCAGGGACATGGTAGCAGGATCTTCTTTCAGGCACCTAGGCACAAACAAGGCTACATTAACTGTGGCTACTTCTCCACAAAGGTGTTTCAAGCAGGCCTTAGAGAAAAGGCTACAACTTTTTTGTACTTTTGGTATCCAATAAAAACTCAACAATTGTAAGAACATTTAGAGAATGACAGGGCTACCACTAGTACCCGTGGCTCTGCAAAAGAAGGAAGGAGGGAAAGTCAGAGAAGGAATAGGGCCTGGAGTCCCCATGAATTTCTAATTCTCGAGAGTCTGTTTAAAGGAAGAGGAGGATCCGTGGAGAACTTCCTTCCAGGGGCCTTAAAGCTCTCTCACTCTCTGATCCCTGCTTAGGACCTGATTTTCCTCTCTGCCTTGTTGAGATTCCTAGGTCTAGCATAATATCAACTCCTGTGCAAACTTTTCCAAAACTCTCTTGCCCTTTACTTCCTCTACAGCACTTCACATCTATACTCAAGAAACCAATGGTGGTTAAAAAACAAACAAACAAAAACCCTTATGGATCTGCCATAAGAATTCACCACAAATTTCAAAGAACAACCAACATGACCTTGCTATAAATTAACCTGTCCATTTTCTAAGATGACCATTTCACCACTGCTCTGTTTCGCAAAGCTCTGACATCCTGGCACCCTTCCAGCATTCTCTTCTTCCTCAACACTCACTTAACTGAGAAAACTTATGAAGAAGATGAGATCTACTTCACCTACTCTACCACGGAAGTCCACCACTTTACCAGCACCTGCGTCCACACACCTTGCCTTGCCCTCCTACTGTAAGGGAAGATGAGCCCTGCTCTTGCCTCAGGCTGATCCTCCACCTGATCAGTGGCTGCCATGTCCCCACCTGCTTTCCCAAGAACCTCGTTCATATAATCATCCCTTCCTCCCTGTGACATTCCCTATGGCAAACGAAGCAGCTCAGCAACCATCATCTCTTGATCCCATGTTCCCCTCCAGATACTGCCCCATTTCTCTGCTCCCGATTTCAGCAAAACACACTGTTTCTTCTTATTCCTTACCTCTTATTCTCCTTTTACCCTACTCTGACCAGCTTTCATCCCCATAACTCCACTAAAATAGCTTTTAATAAATAATTGAGATCTTGCCAAAGTCAATGTTCAATTACTTGTGCTCACCTTCCTTAATCTCTGGGCAAAATTTTGCAATGTCTCCTTTCTCCTGGAAACTCTTCTCTGTCAATGTCACTCTTGCTCAATTTTCTTCCTACCTTGCTGGCAGCTCCTTGGTCTCCTCTGCTGACTTCTCTTGCTCCTTTTCTACCCCTTCTCTACAAGTTTGAGCCCTCCAAGCCTCTGTCTTCTTTCCTTCAAATACTGTACCTGAGATGCAGCATCATAGACCATCTCCACACTGAAGACTCTGATTTCATGCCCCAGCCTAGACCTTTCTCCTTAGCTCCAGTCTCAAATATCCAACTGCGTACTTCACAATTCTCTGCATACTGAGTAGGCATCGCAAAGGTAACCTGGTCAACATAACTCATGCTAAAAAACACTCTGATTTCTACACACTTCCCCAATTAGTAAAAGACACCACTGTCTACCCAAAAACTTACATATCATCCCTGTTTCCTAGTTCCCTGGCATCCAACATCCAATCCATCAGCAAATCCCAACAGTTCTTCTTCCAAAATTATTCTGAATCCAAGCACTTCTCACTACCACTCTTATTTCCACCCTTGTCCGAGAACCCAGTACCTCCTCTGTATGAGGACCAACATCCCATCTAGTCTCCCTTTTTTCACCCCTGCCCCTCCAAAGCCCCTCCTCCACACAGTGGCCAAAGTGAACTTCCTACAGCACAAATCAGATGGTATCACTCACTTGCTTAAGTCTCCAGTGATATTCCATCATGCTTGAAATAGAATCTAAGCCCCTCACCACAGCCCCCAAGGACCTCCCACCTCTCTGGCCACATCTCTCTTCACTGTCACCTCCACTCACTGTGTCCTAGACATGAGGCAGCCTCTCGTTCCCTGAATATCAAGTGTGCCCCCATTTCAGGACGTCTGCTCTTGCTGCCCCCTTCACCTGGACTGCTCTTCCCCGAGATCTCGGCACGGCCGTGGGCTCTCACCATTTAAGTCTCATCTCAAAGGGCACCTCCTCCAAGAAGCCTTTTCTGAGTGAGTCCATCTCCCTTTTATCCTCTTTATGGCATAAATAAGAAGCCAATATTATCTCACGAATGTGTTGCATATTTGTTATCTCTTGCCCCTATCTACTATCTAAGCTCCTAGAGAGCAAGGTCTTTCCTCCCACTGTGCAAATCCATGGCTGATGCACTGCCTGGCAGAAACCACTATGGTTCTAGGAACACAGCAGCCAACTGGGACCCCAGCCCCACAGGCCTGAGCTGTCCTGGAGACTGGCAGGCAGGTTGTGGGACATTCACCCTGTTGCGGGTTCTCACTGGCCATATGCATGAAACATACAAACTGACCTAACTGCTAAAGGTGAAAAATAAAATCTATGGAATATCTCTCTAAAATATGTTACAATGAATCAGATATGTAACAGGGCTGGATAGAAGAAGCATCCAAAAAGAAAGTCAGTAAGAACAAAACCAAGAAAACAGAGAGCTGGGAAGTCCTCTGTCTCAGAGCGAGAACTGTCTGAGTAGCACTGTCTCCCAGGAAGATGCCATCTACTAGTTCCTGGGCCCTCTGGAATTAAATGGTGAGACAGACACAGGCAAAGCCACCTCAATGAGGCAGCAGCACCCCCAAAAATGACTCTGGCTTGAAGAAGAATATCTGTGAGGATGGGACCTGGCCAGCCTCAGGAGCAAAAGAAAAGGTGAGCAACAAAGCAAGCTCTGACAGTGCCCTGGATTCAGGGTCCTGGACAGTGAACCTGGCAC
This sequence comes from Choloepus didactylus, assembly GCF_015220235.1. Classification (NCBI taxonomy): domain Eukaryota; kingdom Metazoa; phylum Chordata; class Mammalia; order Pilosa; family Megalonychidae; genus Choloepus; species Choloepus didactylus. The sequence goes on from NC_051333.1 coordinate 20,678,282, forward strand.
TGCTCTGGTCTCAGTGCCCTCATCACCCCACCGTGCACCTGCTTCTCTCAGCCTGGAGTCCCTGATTATCAAGTCACACTCCTCCACTTGCTCCAACTCTGCTCCCGAGCAGATGTCAGTTGTGATTTGGCTTGCCACATATGTTTGTGCACTAGGACAGCATTTGCTGGTCATGCAAAAAGGAGTACTACACTTTCTGGTAATAATCATTTCTCCTTCTTAAAATCAACAAATCAGTATTTTTATTTTATTCACCAGTCTTGAGAGTCTATCAATAAAATGCCCTTATGAGGTTAAATTGTCTTGTTGACAAATCACCAAGAATTACTTACAACCCTTCAACTGTTCTTAGACTAAAACCCAAGGGCTTCAAGGGCCTTGCATGTCCCAACTGCTCTGACTTCCTTTCTTCAACACTACCCAGCACATCTCCAACCACGCTGTTCACTCCTCAGACCTTTGCATTTGCTGTTCCTTCTGCATGGAATGCTTTCCCCATCTGCTCTCAGCTTGGCTGGCTCATCTCAAATGAAATGTCATGTCTTCAAAGTGACCCTTCCTGACTGACCTCCCCATCTGAAATAGTCACCCCTCTCCGATTTCTACCCTGGTTACCCTCTATCCTATAATGATCACCCTACTCTTATGTCCTTCATAGTCCCTGTCAGTGTTTGAACTTCTCATGTTTATTAACTATCTCCTCCTCCTCCCCATTAAAAAGTCAACTCGATGAGGGACAGGGACCCTGTATGTCTTGTTCTCAATTAACAAATTCCCAGAGCCCAGTGTCTGGTACATAGTAGATACTCAGAAAATACTGAGAAAAAGAATGGGTGGATGGGATTAAATGTGACAGTTTAAAAATTTCAAGTCAAAATGGTTAAAATGACAAATTTTATATTATATATCTTTTTCCATGATAACATTTCAGTAAAAAAAATTTTAAATCAAATAAGGTTATTATTTTGGAAAAACTGTATCTGGCAGCTGAGAATTTCATTTTATTAAAAGCAAGTCATCTGTCTCTCTCTTAGCAGGTGATCTCACTGCCTTCCCCCCCATGTGGGACCTGACTTACGCACTATATAGATAACACTTTTTAGGTTTTAATGTACTGGAATAGCTAGAAGTAGACACCTGAAGCTACCAAACTCCAACCCAGTAGCCTTGACTCTTGAAGACGATTGTATAACAATGTAGCTTACAAGGGGTGACAGTGTGACTGTGAAAACCCTGTGGATCACACTCCCTTTATCCAGTGTATGGATGGATGGGTAGAAAAATGGGGACAAAAACTAAATTAAAAATAGGGTGGGATTGGGGGATGATTTGGGTGTTCTTTTTTACTTTTATTTTTTATTCTTATTCTGATTCTTTCCGATGTAAGGAAAATGTTCAAAAATAGATTGGGGTGATGAATGTATAACTATATGATGGTACTGTGAACAGCTGATTGTACACACCATGGGTGGCTTAGCTAGAGAGAGAGGGCCACATCTGAGCAACAAAGAGGCACTCAGGGGGAGACTCTCAGGCACAATTATAAGCATAATCTAGTCATTTTACCTGAAAGACCCAAATCCTGATTTTATTCCTTTGGTACATTATTTATCTAATAAATTGTAGTAAAGGATTTATTATTATCTTTATTTGTATGCACTTAGCATGCATGAGTATATCACATATAAATCAGTAATAATTTAAAGCTCTTAACTATAGCTTAAAAATGTAATTTCTTTTTAGAAACTACAGGCATTTAAAGATTATTAACTAACTTCAGTCTAATTTCTTAAAGAATCTGTAAAGTACAATTTAGCTAACATAAATTGTAGTACTGTAAGAATTTAATAAAATTAACCCCTTTAAAGGGCAAAAAAAAAAAAAAAAAGGCAAGGCATCTGATAAATTTAGACTTGCTTTGCTAACAATTTCATTCTTCTGAAGGTGGATTAAAGCAATCACTTCTGTTTTAGTTTTTCTCAGCAAGCACCTACTGTTTTGTAATTTGAAACAAAAATTCTAAAACTTTGACTCTTTACCAAAAGCTGCCAGCAGAGGGAGCCAATCCAAAGTTCTTCAAGTCTTTCAGAGAGGTACAATGAATTACAAAGGGAATCAGTCACACAGGGAGAGAATTCGAAGTGTTAACCTTTTAGTTTAGCTGTTTATATTCACCCAACTATCCAAATGTTCAAAATGTTTCTTGAAAATGGGAACTGTGGTTAACTTCAATACTTTTAAATGAAAACTTCAATTGGAAAAAACAAATTAAGAATTCAAGAGCACAAAAAACTTACAGAAAAGTTATATTTTAATTTATTGTCTAGCAGGAATTAAGCTATACCATCCATTTCAGGAAGGAAGCAGTATATCAACAATTAAATTCTAACTTTTGGGGGGTTGTGAGAGGAGAAACTAGAGACAAGAGGTTTTGAGACACAAAGTAAACTGTCAACCCTTACCTGACATATCAACAAGCTCTGAACACTACACTAGCAACAGTTTTGACAGAATCTACTACTGTATCCTCACATTTCAAGGCTTAAATACAACTCAGATGTACTACCCAGCTACCACTTTAGTCCACATATGTATCAGTGTTCCTTAGTATCTCTTTTTCTACCCAATGATTTAAATATTTTCTATATTTATTTAAATATTTATCCAATTCACAATTTTAATAGCAAAAGTTTTCCAATATATGCTTAATTTTTGTTTATTAATAAAGCTATGATGTCGATCCTTACAGCTGAATCTATAGGCACATCACAAGATTATTTCCTTTGGATAAATCCTGAGAGGTGCAATTGTGAAATTTCTGGGGTCAGATCCCTTAGTTTAGGCTTCTGATGTACTAAAATGCCCTCCAGAAAGGCTATGTGACTTATTCTCCATTCAACAACTTCTGAGCCTGTTTCTGTACAGTCTGGCCCAACCCTGGTATTACTATTTTAAAACAATTTGGGCAAAATGGCATCATATTATTTCTTTACTTTGCCTCTCTTTGATAATTAGGTGAGGTTAAACAATTTTACGTGTTTATTGACCATATTTCTCCTTTTCTGATTTAGCTGTTTTATGTCCCTTCCCCATTTTCTTACCAATTTGTAGGAGTTTTTAAAAAGGAATTAAGAATAATCTTTCATCTATTATAAATGCTACAAAGAAAATTAAATAATCAAAAACAAAGCAAGAGAGAATCTAAGATGGTGGCATAGAGAGGAGTGGAAGCTAAGTAGTCCTCCTGGAACAACTAAAAAAAAACCAGAAACAACTAGTAAATAATCTAGAATAACCGCAGGGGGACAGACATGACCGTCTACTCATCATACACCAACCTGAATTGGGAGGAATGCCCGAGATCACAGCATGAAATCTGTAAGTAAAAACTGCAGATCCAAGTCATGAAACCCCCTCCCCCACAGCCCGAGCTACAAAGCCTCGTGGTGCTAGAGAGAAGCTCTCTCCCAGCAAGCGAATATAGCTCAGCTGAGCTCCAGCTGGGGTTTTAATTAGTGAGTGTGAACTGTTCACTACAAGGTACAGATCCCCAACAAGCAGACAGAGGCTTTGGGTGATGACTGACTTTGGAGAGCCAGAGGGTCGCCTTGGACTAGCTCTGAAGGGGGCTCTCTGCTCCTTTTTCGACTCAGTGGAGAAAGCCTCAGCCATTTTCAGTTCCCCGTGCTGTGACTCAGAGAAGGATGGAGACAGCACAAGCATAGAGAGACCACTGAAATGCTAATGACCTTCCCCTTGGGGGTCTATCTTCTCTAAGAGAAAAGGGGTGGGGCCCATCTCTACTACCTGCCTTTCATTCAGAACCAGACCCCAGGGCCTGGGGGAACACGGCCACACCTCCTTACACAAGTCAAGAATTATAGGCTAACAGGCGCCACCTGCTGGGCAGAAAAGCACAGTGACCGGAGGCATCACAGAGTGTACCAATTTTCTAAGACACACCCTCAGGGAAACTGGATACTGAATATTTCTTCCTTCTGGGACCTGAGCCTGTTCTGGTCTGGGAAAACCTGATTGCGGTAACCAAGGAAACCATGCCTAGACTTCAGAAAACTACAACCTACACCAAGAAAAATGAGGTTATGGCCCAGTCAAGGGAACAAACTTGCACTTCAACTGTGATGCAGGAATTGAAACTAATAATAAGTCAATTCAAAAAGTTTAGGGAAGATATGGTAAAAGAGCTGAACCATATAATGGAAACACAGGACGTACATAAGGTAGAAATTGAAAGTTCAAAACACCAACTGGCAGAATCTACGGAAATGAAAGGCACAACACAAAAGATGAAAGACACAATGGGAACATACAACAGCAGATCTCAAGAGGCAGAAGAAAACACTCAGGAACTGGACAACAAGGCACCCGAAAGAACACATAGAGAAAAGAATGGAAAAATATGAGCAACGTCTCCGGGAACTTAAAGACAAAACAAAAAGAATTTACATGTCATTGGTGTCCCAGAAGGAGAAGAGAAGGGAAAAGGGGCAGAAGCAATAATAGAGAAAATAATCAATGAAAATTTCCCATCTCTTATAAAAGACATAAAATTACAGATCCAAGAAGTGCAGTGTACCCCAAACAGAACAGATCTGAATAGGCCTAAGCCAAGACACTTAATAATCAGATTATCAAACATCAAAGATAAAGAAAGAATCCTGAAAGCAGCAAGAGAGAAGCGATCTATCACATACAAAGGAAGCTTGATAAGACTGTGTGGATTTCTCAATAGAAACCATGGAGGCAAGAAGGAAGTGGGGTGATATATTTAAGATTCTGAAAGAGAAAAACCACCAACCAAGAATCCTATATCTGGCAAAACTATCCTTCAGATATGAGGGAAAGCTTAAAATATTTTCTGACAAACAGACAATGACAGAGTTCGTGAACAAGATACCTGCTCTACAGGAAACACTAAATGAAACACTGCAAACAAAAAGGAAAAGACAGGAGTGAGAGGTTTGGAAAACAACTTTGGGAGATAGTAGCACAGCAATGTAAGTACACTGAACAAAGATGACTGTGAATGTGGTTGAAAGAGGAAGGCTGGGACCATGTGGGACACCAGAATAAAAGATGAACGATAGAGACTGGGACTATGTAACTCAGGGAAACCTAAGGTGCTCAATGATTGTAATAAAAGGTACAAATATGTTTTTACATGAGGTAGAACAAATGAATGTCAACATTGCAAGGTGTTAAAAATAGGGTGGGATTGGGGGGAAAATACAAATCAAAGCAAACTAGAGACTAGAATTAACAGAAACATTGTACTATGCTTCCTTTAATGTAACAAAAGCAGTATACCAAAGCTAAATGCATATGTGGGATGGGGAATAGGGGAAGGGTATGGGACTCCTGGCATTGGTGATGTCTGACTCTTTATTCTACTTTAGGTTAATGCTATCTTTCCTTTTGTCGTTTTCCAGCTGTCAAGTTTTTTTGTTTGTTTGTTTGTTTTTCTTTCTTTCTCTTGCCTTTTTCTTTTGCCTCTCTGCCTTCTTTGACTCTTCCTCCATCTTTGTGGAAGAAATGTCCTCATATAGAGAGTGGCGATGGTGCTCAATACATAAATACGTGACTATACTGGGAACCAATGATTGTTTACTTAGGACAGAAATTATAATGCTTGAACAAAACCATCTTAAGAGAAAGGGTTATGAAGAAAACTTGAGGGCACTATATTGAGTGAAATAAAACAGAGACATAAAGGCAAATATTGCAGGGTCTCATCGACATGAACTAATTACAATATGTAAACTCATAGACATGAAATATAAGTTACCAGGATACAGTATGAGGCTAAAGAATGGGGAGCGGTTGCTTATCATGAGCAGAATGTTCAACTAGGGTGAACTTAAATATTTGGAAACGGACAGGGGTGATGGTAGCATGTAATGAGAATAACTAACAGTGCTAAAAGGTGTGTGAATGTGATGAAAAGGGTAAGCTCAGAGTCACGCATGTCACCAGAAGGAAAGTTGGAGGTTAAAAGATGGGAATGTATAAAACAGTGAATCTTGTGGTGGACAATGTCTGTGATTAACTATACAAATATTAGAAATCTCTCTCACGAACTAGAACAAATGTATGTTGCTATAATTAGAAGTTAATAATAGAGAGGCATATAGGGAAAAATATACCTATTGCAAATGATATACTATAGGAAGTAGTATATTAACATTCTAGCATCAACAGTAACAAATGTACTATACCAAAACCATGAATCAATAAGGGAGGGAGGGCATGGTTAGGGGTATAGGAGGATCTGAGTTTCTTTTTTTTTGTCTTTATTTCTTTTCTGGAGTAGTGAAAATGTTCTAAAAATTGAAAAACAAATAATTGTGTTGATGGATGCACAGCTGTAGGTGGTGCCATGGGCAATTGATTGTACACTTTGGATCACTGGATGGTTGTATGGTATCTGAACAGTCTCAGTAAAAAATATATATATATACATATATATGTACATATATATAAAAAAATAGATTGGGGTGGTGAATGCACAACTATATGATGGTACTGTGAACAGTTGATTGTACACCATGGATGACTGTATATGAATATATCTCAATAAAACTGAATTAAAAAAAAAGAATAAACTGAATTAGGAAAAAACAAAAAAACACAAAAAAAAACACAAAGCAGTCTGTCCTCAGATGTGAGATGTGTCTGGGTGTGTAATAATATGAACTCAAAGATTATCAGGGTTGAAGACAAAACAGACAAAGGAGGAAAAGAAATCCTATGTTCCATACTCAGCTTTAAAGAAATACTGGGTGAATGAGAGAAAATTATATACTCTGTTTAATAGCTTTGAACTCACTAGGAAAGAACAGATAATACTGCTCATTTTGATCCAAAAGTATGTAACATTTTAATTATATTATCAGTCAATGAGACTATTTTTCACACATCCTGGCCTCCTCCTCATGGACCAACAACCATGACACGTCATGAGCACATCACCACTGCAGATAAACCCAGAAATGCAGCTTGGCCTGTCAGGTCAGCTAGCACGAGCTTTGTTCAAAACACAGCAATCATTCCAAAGATGTGCACACATCAATCAGAGTTTAGGCTTCATATTAATGTAAGAGTCACATTACCATGTAGATGGAACTTGAACCACAATCCTGGAGCCTTCTAAACTGATTTGGGGGGCATAGGCTTCTTTATTTTCAATCTGTGCTGTGTCAACCACCACCTAAGAGAGAAATAAAAGCAACAACCAGCTTTCAGGGAGGAAAACGGATTACAAACAAATCCAATACACAAGCCTGTGGATGTTGAATGACTTGGGCAAAAATTCTTCTCCTGGCAATGCAGTTATGCAGAGGCCAGTCATAAGCCCTAATGAAGACAATAGTTCCAAGTAAGAAAGATGACTGAATATAATAATATTTCAATAAATAAAGAACAATTTCTGCATGTGAGATTTATGGAACTTTGTAAGCACCTGGCACTTTTTCAAACTATAAATATGTTAATTAGGAGTTACTTCATTTCCCCTATCTTAGTAATTTTTAACTCTATGTACCTGAAAGAAGTAAAAACGTCATTAAAAATAAAAATATTGTTTCAGAAGAGCCCATCCTCAACCATCAATAAAAACAGAACGATTTCAGAACAGAAGAAGAAAAAGTATTCTTTCAGTGATTTCCTTTTATTCGGAGGAGAGTTTTTAACACTACATTGATGGTATAGTATCCTATGTAATCTGAGGAGTTTGAAAAGTGATGAATATATTTTCAAATAGCTAAAAGAAATTAATCACAAACACCTTAAAATCCAAATGTGTAATATTTCAGAAGTGGAAGAAATGTGTAGTTGTTTAACATGATTCCAAATTCAGCCTCTAATGGAGCAGATTTCCACTGTGATAAACACAGAGTTCCCATAGCTAGTCTGCAATGTCCTTCAGGAAAAAGGCTTCCTGTCCAGGGAATAACCATTGTTGGACCAGGCAGGTGCTTCCTCTCTTCTCCTATCCCCAGAATCATAACCTAAAGGCTTTGTCAGTCACACACGAAGGTGCCCTACAGTGGAGGGGTAGGGAACTAAGAAGAACCTTTTGCTCCCTGAATAACAAGAAACTTTAAACAAAACAAAACAAAACAAAAAAATCCCACAATGTTTACTCAAAACAATCTGTGTCCTTTTAACTTATTTTGTTTTCTTCTACCTTATTTTGCATACTCTTCTCTAGATCACCATGGTCTTCCTGGTTTCAGCTAAAGTTGCTGGAAACGTAGATTAATCTAAAAGCAGTAGGTTCTCTCATACTTCAGTGGGGGTTCCATACCCAGAAACAGACCCTAAAGGAAGCATAACTTGCCAGTGTGGACAGGTCCTCATCTGGGCCTCTAGAAAGTAGCAACACCTGAGCCCTCACCCACATGAAATGAAAGGACAACATCCTCCCAACAGCTCTTTTCATGAATAAAGTAGGAATCACACTAAGAAACAGTTCTTTTATTTTCTTAATCTCTAATTAGCTTTCTCTAACTTCCTGACTGAAATGCCAACACTCCAAAAAGTAGTCATTTAATTGTAGAAAGTCAGATCAAGTACATAAGATTATACAGGTCTAAGGTGCCAAACAAAAAGCTTAAATGACGGTTTCATATGCTGATCTCCTGTGATCTCCTGACCCCACCTGACTTTGGGAAAAGTCTTTTGTTCTCTCTGAAAGATTAAAAAAAAAAAAAATCAAACTATTCTTTTTGTGTTGATGTTATTTTATTAAGAAGGAGATAAGCTGAGAGCTGAGACACAAAGTGACTGTGCATGGGCACCACTTACTCCAGTGTGGTCAAGACGCATCTCTGAGGATGTCACCAAAAAGATGAGAAGGAGGGAGCCACATGAAAATTAGAAAGAACCGTGTTCCCAGGCAGAAGGAAGAGCCTGAGACAGGGACAAGGTTGTCATGTTTGAGCAACAGAAAGATGTCCACTGCAGCCACAGAGCAGTGAGGCCAGGTCTTATGGGCCCTGTCAAGCCATTACTAATGTAATCGTTTCCTTAAAAGGAGGAAACCCTACAACATCATTTTCCAACTAGGTTCCCAGCAAAAACATGTTATCAACAGAAAAAATGACTTTTTAATAATGCTCTTCCTTTATCTTTTCTATCTGGTCTAAAGTCTATAGCACAGAAGAGTTTTTCTAATCATTCAGTATTTGCAGAGATGTACATGCACCCACATCCTCACAGGCTAGAAACACCTCTCTCTAAGCTCACTTTCTCATCTATCACACACATTCACTCACCAGCCCAGCCTGGCCAAACAGTAGCTGCACAGCAGTCTTGCAGGCACCTCGCCATGTGGATGGGCAAACCTGGTTCAGGACTTCAGTCACAGGAAGATCGTCCCTGGGTGTGATTCCATTATAGCAGCCTGCCTCCTTGATCAGCTGTAACATCGTATGCTACAGAGCAATTAGAAGAGATTTCATTACTCCGCAAGATAAAGGCATACTAGACAAAATCACCTTAATGGAAAAGCACCCAAATCATATCAGTTTAATTTCTTAAGGAGATGCCATCTGTAACCTTCAGGGATTTTCTCAACCCCGTAGAATGAGAGGTTAGATATGGATACACATGCATTAAGAAACACATTTAATTTCTATACTAACACTAAATATAGCATTATTTAGCAATCTATTAAGCAAAGTGGTTGATGAATTTTTAAATTCTGAATTCCTTTGGATAAGAAACAAAATCATCTGCTCAAAGTAAATGCCAATCAAAACCTCAACTTTATTTTGGATGACCTAGTGGTCAGGTATGCAGGCCCTGGAAACAGACTGCTTAAGCACAAACTCCAGCTCTACTACTCTCTAGCTGTATTAATGCAGGTCTCATCTGTCAAATGGAGGGAAGGGCAGTTCCCACCTCAGAGGTAAGCATTAAATGAGACAATGCATGAGAAGCACGTGGCACAATGCCGGGTACACATGATGCTACATAAACATTTGTTATTACTGCAGTATTATGACAAGACTTCTCCTGTTAGTTAACTCATGAAAGTCCACTGAGAAACATTAATCATAAACAATATTTTATAGTATACTTTCAAAACCATTTATGTTAAACATCTGAGTAAAATTATGACTAAAACTAACTTGGCAAATAGCACATTAAAAACATCACTATACGGGTCCTGCCTCACACAATATACAGAAATTAACTCAGAAATTAACTCAGGAACCATGTAAACAGGGGCATCCACACAGCCACCCATACATTCCCCAGACAAGACACAGCCCCAGAAGCAATTAGGGAGGCCACTACACTTTGGCTTGGAGCTATTCTCTAAACTCATTATATGGATAAGCCCTGAGAGTGTTAGCACTGTTCAATCTGCAGACTGGGAAAGGTATTTTCTTTTATTCCTTCTTCTTCTTCTTTTTTTTTTTTTGTTTGTTTGTTTGTTTGTTTGTTTGCTCCTGGCATTCAAGGTAAGTTCTGTCATAATACTAGCTGGATACAAGCTAAGGAACAGACCCCTCAGAGTCTAAATTCCAGCAATAGAACATTAAAATATCAAAATGTCCAGTTTCAAAAAAGTTTATAAAACAAAGAAACAGGAAGTGATGGCCTAGACAAAGGAGGAGATTAAAGCATTAGAAACCATTATCAAGGAGGAAAAGACCAAACAGACTTTCCAAAAGTGGTCTTAAATATGCTCAAAGAGTTAAAGAAAAATACAAAGAACTAAAGGAAATCAGGAAAACAACAGCTGAACCCAAAGAGAGTATCAATAGAAGACAAAGACTTTTTTAAAAATGGTCCTATATATGCTCAAAGAGCTAAAGAAAAACATGAACGAAGAAATAAAGGCTATCAGGAAAATGATACATGAACACAAAGAGAAAATCAAACAGAGAGATGGAAACTGTCAAGAGGAACCAAAAAGCTGAGGACCGTGGTAACTGAAATTAAAAATTCTCTAGAGGGGTTCAAAAGCAGATTGGAGCTGGCAGAAGAAAGAATCAGAGAACCTGAAGATAGGACAATTGAAACCATTCAGTCTGAGGAGTAGAAAGAAGAAAAAATAAAGAAAAAGTGAACAGAGCCTGAGGAATCTGTGGGACACCATCAAGCATACCAATCTATATATTGTAGGGCTCCCAAAAGGAGAAGAAAGAGAGAAAGGGGCAGAGAGGATATCCAGAGAAATAATGGCTGAAAGCTTCCCAAATTTAATGAAAAACATGAATATACACATTCAAGATGCTCAACAAATTCCAAACAGGATAAACCCAAACAGACTTGTATCCCAATGTATTATAATTAAACTGTCAAATGCCAAAGATAAAGAGAGAATTTTGAAAGCTGCAGGACAGAAGCAACATGTCACATACAAGGAAGCCTCAGTTAAGATTAAGTACCAATTTCTCATTGGAAACCACGGAGGCAAGAAAGAAGAGGGGTAACATAAGTGCTGAAAGTAAAAATTGTCATTCAACAATTCTACATCTGGAAAAACTGCCTTTCAAAAATGAGGGAGAGATTAAGACATTCCCAGATAAACAGAAACTGAGGGAGTTTGTCACAACGAACTGGCCCTATAAGAGATGCTAAAAAAAAGTTCTGCAAGTTGAAAAGAAAGGACAATAGACAATAGATTGAAGCCACATGAAGAAATAACAATTTGAAGTGAGGGCAATGACATGGACAAATAGAAATGCCAGTACTACTGTATTTTTGGTTTGTAACTCTACTTTTTTACTTCCTACAGGATATAAAAGGCAAATGCAAAAAAATATAATTATAAATGATTTGAGACTCAAAATGTATAAACATGTAATTTGTGACAAGAACTACATAAAAGTGGGGGATACAATGGAGTAAAAAAACATAGTTTGTGTGTTATTATTGAAATTAAGTTGGTATCAAAGCTAATGAGATTGTTATAGATTCAGGATGTTAAACTTAGGTCTTATGGTAACTACAAAGAAAATATCAGAGAATATGCAAGCTCACAGAGACAGAAAATTAAGAGTATAGGTTGCTAGAGATGGGGGTGCAGGGGGAATGGGGAGTTAATGCATAGTTTTCTGTAGGGTTTCTGTTTGGGAAGATGGAAAAGTTTTAGTAATGGAAGATGGTGAGGGTACTGCAATATTAATCACATTGAGTGGTATGCTTGAGAGCAGTTGAGATGGGAAAGCTTGTATTGTCTATATATTCCCACAGTTAAAAAAAAAAAAGAAAAAGAAAAAAAGAACTAAAGAGACAATGACGATTAAGTGCAATACATGATCCTGGAAGGGATCTAGCAAAAGGGAGAAGAAAGGTTCAAAGGGACAGTATTGGAACATATGAAAAAATTGGAATATAAACAATAAGTGTTACATCAATGTTAAATTTCTTAAACTTGATAACTGCACTTAACATGGTTACATAAGTGAATATCCTTGTCCTTGTTCTTAGGAAATGTACGTGCTGTAGTACTTGTTCAAGGAGTATGATATATATAACCTACACTTCAGTGTTCAGAAAACAGATTGACTGACAGACAGACAGATGGACTGATAAGTTTTGGTGAGGATGTGGAGAAACTGGAGCCCTATACACTACTAGGGGGGAATGTAAAATGATGCAGCTATTGTGGAAAACAGTTTGGTGGTTCCTCAGCAAGTTAAACATAGAATTACCATACAACCCACAATTCCACTACTAGGTATAGAAGCAGAAGAATTAAAACATGTATTCAAACAAATCTTTTTCATGAATGTTCATAGCAGCACTATTCACAATAGCCCAAAGGTGGAAAGAACTCAAATATCCATCGACGGACGATTGAATAAACAAAACGTAATATATCCATACAAGAGAATATTATGCAGCCACAAAAAGGAATCAAGTTCTGATACATGTTACAAAATAGATGATCCTCTAAAACATTATGCTAAGTGAAAGAAGCCAGACAGAAAAGGTCATATATTGTATGATTACATTTCTATGAAATACCCAGAAGAGGTAAATTCACAGAAACAGAAAAGAGATTAGTGGTTGCCAGGGCTGGAGGCAGAGGGGAATGGGGAGTGATCAGTGATCACTTAAAGGATATGGGGTTTCCTTTTGGGATGATAAAAATGTTTTGGAACTCGATAGAGGTGATTGTTTTATACACATTGTGGAATGTATGCCACCAAACTGTACACCCGAAAATGGATTTTATGTTACGTGAATTTTACCTCAATTAAAAAAAAAACCATCACTCATCTGCTTTTAGACACCAGCTTACTGAGAAATTTCAATGTCTCCTTCCTTGGCATTGGTTATGTTTTTGTTTTAACTTTTTACTGTAGTAAAATACATACAACTAAAAATTTCCTATTTTAACCACTTTTAAGTATACAACTCAGTGATATTAATTACATTCATAATATTGTACTACCATCATCAACATCTATTACCCCAAATTATTCATGACCTCAAAAAGAAACCCTGCAGCCATTAAGCAGTATCTTCCCATTCCCCTCACCCCCCAGCTCCTGGTAACCTGTAATCTACTATCTGTCTCTACGGATTTGCTCATCCTAGGTATTTCATATAAGCGAAATCATACAATAATTGTCTTTTTGTGTCTGGCTTATTTCACTGAACATGATGTCTTCAAGGTTTATCCAGGTTGTAGCACGTATCAGAACTTCATTCCTTTTTACAGCTGAGTAATATTCCATTGCATGTATATACCACATTAGTGTACTGGGTTATGTTTTTTAATCTATATTCTTCACAAGCCTATTGTTTCCCTGGAAAAACTCTATTTTCAAAGTTCACTTGGGTTGATGGAACCCAATGGAAAGCTACCGTCTTAAGTTTCAGATTGTCGGCGGCCGACTCGTTAAAGGAGACGCCCTTCAGGAAGTGCGATCCTATCTGCACAGGAACGGTGGGGAGCTCACACTGCATGGGCTGCGGAGGTGTCTGCCTCCGCCCCGTCTGCTGGGCTTCCACCTCGCTGCAGCAGCCCTGGAAAAGGTTTGGGTAGGAGAGAAGAGGTGACCCACAGCTCATCTGTCAAAACATTTGGTTCATGTGAGACTGCCACACCACAGCCCCAGAGAGCTTCCAGAAATAAAAATGTACCTGCAAACTTGCTTCAATTGCCTTTGGATTCAGGTGGAAGCCAGCTTTCATTGCATATTCACAGTGGCCTAAGCTATCCAGAGCTATTTTATATGCCTACAAAAAAATTGTTTTCAAGAATCAAGATTATACAACAGACTATAATATGACTAAGTCCAGTGAAAACAGAAATTTAAAGTTTCTATTGTAGTTAAAAGACTTCAAGCCAATTACCATTTTATTACTCTTGCCAACTGATTAAACATCACAGTGTTAACTCCCTCCCTTTTCTCCATCTCTCAGATATCAATAGTCCTGACCTGAAAAACTTACTTGCAAAGCACTGTCGATCTTAATGTTCAGTTCTTTAAGCTGGTGCTCAGGAATTGCTGCACTTTGAGAACAGAAGAGCTGTTGAACTTCAATTCCTGCCAGGCGGCCATCACAGCCTCTTTCTCTAAGTCTAGATGTCGCCTGCAACATAAATAGTGAATGGTAGGTAAAAGAGGATGCTACAGTACTAGCAGAAGTTAAAAAAAAAAAAAAATTAAACCGTCTAAAAATTAGAGATAAACCAGAAGTTTTGAATTATTTGTATTACAAAGTGAGCAGCTAAAATTAACCATCCTAAGAGAAAGCAGCTGTGGTACGGGATTATCCTATTTTAGAAATCCTTTAAAAAGGATTTATTTACCTGCTATCTGTTATACATACATACACATACACACACACACATATATACAAACATACATATATATAAACTATTCACATGTCCTTAATTTCCCTGCTACAAAAAGACAGATAACCTAGAATACTGGCATTTGAAGTTTCCTGAGTAAAAACAAAACAAACGAACAAAAAAAGTATATGGTTTTGTACTCCTAAACAAGAACTAAAAAGCCAGATGAATACAGAAGAGGAAAAAAGCATGCACTGGAACATTAAAGGAAAAACAGAACTTTCAAAAGCTCTGAGACTAGGAGAAGGGCACCTAGAACTGAGCTTTGAGGAATACATGCTGAAAAGTTGTACTGAGGAGAAGCTAGCAAGATATATGAAGAGAGGATGGCCCCAGAAGGAAACAAAGAAAACTCGGTATAATGAAAACCACAAGAAGAAAACATTTCCAAGGGAAAGAGTGGCCCATGCTGTTGGGAGTTGCTGAATAGAGTCAAATGGGTTCTTTGGATTTGGCAACAGGGAAGGTGCCAGTGACCTTGATGAGAAAAGTCATGTTCCAGTGTAGGAGTGGAAACCAGATTTCAGTGAGCTGAACAGATGCCATTTACATAAAAT
Source organism: Choloepus didactylus (assembly GCF_015220235.1). Lineage (NCBI taxonomy): Eukaryota > Metazoa > Chordata > Mammalia > Pilosa > Megalonychidae > Choloepus > Choloepus didactylus. Next base: position 20,693,690 of record NC_051333.1, read on the forward strand.
CTGAAATCATGCAAAGTAATACTTTATATTATTTACAGATACGTGCATCCATAGTAAAAATATGCATAGGAGTCATAAACTCCAAATTCAAGTTAGAGGTTATCTCTAGAAAGGACAATGTGGTTAAGAGAGTGGAGAGGTACAAAGAAGACCCATCACATTTGTAATTATTTTTTTCTCTTAAAAATAAAAGGCCTGAAGAAAATGTGGCCAAATGTTAAGATTTACTTGACAAAGCTGAAGGGAAGACATACTGGTATTTATGACATTTTTGCAGGGTTTCATAATTTTTCTTTAGAATGAATGGTGTGAAAAACGTAGACAACTCTTCCAATAAGTTGGTTGTGAAAAAGAGCAGAGAAAGAGGGCAAAACAAGGAGAATTTTTGTATTTTTAATCAGGTTTGTGTGCTGGTGGAAACAAGCTCAGAACGGGGGAAAGAAAACGACAGAATCAGGTCCTCGAGAATGGGGCGTGAGGTGAGGGTGGGGCAAGCCCTGGACAGGAGGATGGGGCACAGCCCCTCCCGTAAAGAAGCGAGGAAGGAAGAGAAGATGGGTATGAACAGAGGGGGCTGTTGCTTTAGCGATATGAAGAAGGGGGCTGGTGTCAGGTGGATTCTGTTTTCGCAGTGTAGTGGGGGCAGGATTATTGATGGGAAGGGAAGGGAGTGTGAGAGGGCAGAAGGACTAGGACAGGCTGACGTGAGTGGAGGACAGGATAAAGGAGAGGAGGTCGAGGGACCACAGCAAGGGCTCCCAGTGGGTGGGTTCCCAGCAAGGATGATGACAGCAGGTGGAGCAGAGAAGACGACCATGAGCCAGGTAGTAAGATTTCCTGAATTAGTTCAGTGTCGAGGTTGGAACACCGCAGCCAGAAGGACACAGAGGGTTGTAAAGGCAAGTGACAAGAATGACAGCCGGGATCCCACTGCCCAGTCACCTACAATTCTCTGATAAACACCAAGAAAGCCTGAGAAAAGCCTCCAACGTCAAAGAGGGACCAAAACAAGCAAACAGGAAAACAAAATTGAAAGAAAACAACAACAATGAACACATACAATTTAAAAAAATCAGAAAATTAGAGAATGCACAATGTTAAAAGGCAAAAAAATTTTTAATTTGATTAAAGGAGATTTCTAAAGCATAAAATTAAATACTTTCCCAATTTAATTATAAGAATAGTTCAAATATTATACAACAAAAATCAGTATACTACTCCTTAATTATAAATGACCTTTTGCGCTGTAAAATGGAAGAAGTCATTGCAGTTAAAGTCTCATCTTGAAAGACTATTTTCCCCCTTACTAGAAACAAAGGAATATTAAAATGCCTGCAAGAAATGTGTTGTCATTGACTACAGAAGTCTCACTAAGAGATATCTTTTTTTTAAAGGAGGGTTTTGATTGGTCCATATTTAAATTTTAATTCTTTTTACTGTAGTAGGAGCAGGAATATTCCTGCAAAGGAATAGTGAATCCCACAGCAGGTTGAATTCCCACTCTGGGGATCTCAGGGGGTGCCTGTGACCCACCATGGTGGTGGGTTCCTTTGGTTACAAGGTTGTGTGGGAAAGCAGACATCACCATGGGAGGAGAGGCTTTGTGGGTGAACATGTACAGTTAGCCCTGTAAATAACACCCATCCCTCATCTCTGATCTCCAGGCAATACCGTCCCACATGAATACTATGTCCATCCACTAGTGGAGTCAACCTCTTGGTGGTCTGTTGCTGATGGCCAGATTTTACAAACGTATCTGCTGTTCGGGAAAACAGCTAATCTTTCAAAGGATGAAAGTTTCATGAAGTCAAATAAAGTAATATTGGAAGACTGCTCAAATCACATGCAAAGCAACTGACAAATGAAGATCTAAGTAGAGTTAGACCAGTTAAGGATCTTAAGAAAAAAGCTACAAAGATAGCAAGCATTTCTAAAGAGAAAGACTTGTCTATCAAAAACCAGACAAACTCTCGCTGAGCTTTCACTCAAGCGGCTGTGGCTCATAGCACTGCCATTTCATTCGTCTGCAAGCACACTCCTGCTTGCCCATCTCTACCTAGCTGCCTGGGTGACCTCACCTCCCCTAGCAAGTTCCACCCAGACTCAGGCTCCAGCCTTTTCTCCCTGATCCCTCTTCCCAGAAGCTTTGTCGTACCACTCCACTTAGAAGCAAGGGCCCTTCCTCTGAAGCTCCGGCACCCCTCCAGCACCCCTCCAGCACTGGCTCTTTACCGCTATTTCTGAAAGTCCTTTCTCCCAGTAACCTATTGGTAGAGCTGTTACCCCAGTGTTTAAAACATGCCTGGCACCAAGTGGGCACTGCCCAAAGGCATTCACTGTTACATGAATGAACAATTAAGGAAAACAGTTTAAAACTTAAAATAAAAAGCTCTTTTGAGAACACACAAAGGCACTCTGGAGTCTCTCCTATTTGAACAAAGGGCACCAGTTTCCCCAAAGCCAGGGTTACCTCAGCAGCCCCCCGCCACGATCGCACAGCTTCCTCCAGTTCAGGTGTGTGGCTCATGCCAGATAAGCTGCTGCCACTGCTGCTGTTCTTTTTTTCTGGCACAACAACCTCAGCAAAGCAAGAATGGGCCACTGGTTGGACCTTCTGTAGTGCCTGGGTCAAAAACTGGAAATGGACTTGCACCACTGTCAAGAAACATCGTCCCAACACCTGTGAAAACAAGAGAGTCGGAGATTTTTAGGTTGCAGGTTGCTGCTGGATTAGTAAAATAAATTCTCAAATATCAACTTGAGTAGAAAGAAACAATTAATTGGAAATCCAAAATCATGCCGAGATAAAAAGCCACCCTGCTTAGAAGGATCTGCCATGGTTCTCATGTTTGGATCTGGGTGTCTGATGCCTAGAAGTCAAAATGTTTCAACCAAATAGCAAGCCCCAAAGGTTCAAATGGGCCTCCAACTTCCCACCAAGCCTCCTCCACTCCTGTTCTCCACTCCCCAACCCTGAACTCTGGCTCACACATCCAGTGGTTATCTTTGAGCTCTTGCTGAACCACAGCAATCTTCAATTCCAATTATGTCCACACAGTATTCAGAGGGTAGAGTAAAAGCCATGTGACCAAAAATCTGAAAAAGGTCAGTTTCACTATAAGAAGACATTTCATTGGAAATGGAATCCAAATATACCAGTTTCAGTAGGAGTGCTATTAACATAGTTGTGTGTCATATTTCCAGTCTTATGAAACAGCTGACAGACCAGTCTTACAGGAGTCAACAAAATTCTTTCAAGGAGGTGTGAACCATTTTTGAATTATCAACATATGGACAAGCCTAATTATCAGTACAATAGAAACCCACTCACCAGAACCAGATTAGTGGTTGGAAGATGGAACGGTTCATTAAAGTAGGCAATTCATTTTTTTAAATATCATGAACCATTTTTTAATACCATGAACACTTTATTTCAATTTAAGATATGAATGTGCATTCATCTGCCATCTTATTGGTGCTGGCTTCCAACATTCTGGCATTGGCTGAAGCTGTTCTCTGATAGTGTTTGTTGTTCCATCTTCTTTCTTATGTTAACCATAGCTAGAGTGAGTGTTCTCTATGATTTCTTATTTCCCTTTCTTTAAAGTAGAGGATTCTGCCACTTGCAAAGCAATTTGAGCAGAGAAACTTTTCAGATTATTGACATTTTTTCCTATCTTTTACATTTGTTTGGCCCATACCAATTTGACAAGAGCAATAAAAACTTTTTGCAACTCTTTTATAATATTCCATAACATTCAAATTCATTTTTTTTTGCTGCAAGTATTTCATATTTCATTGGCATCTGTTCCAATTTGCTAATGCTGCCATTTTGCAAAATAACAGAAATGGATTGGCTTTTATAAAAGGGGGTTTATTTGGTTACACAGTTACAGTCAAGGCCATGAAGTGTCCAAGATAAGGCATCAACAGTCAATTACCTTCACAGGATGACCATTGGCATCTGGAAAACCTTTGCTAGCTCAGAAGGTATGTGGCTGGCATCTGCTTGCTCCCAGGTTGCGTTTCAAAACGGTGTTCTTCAAAATATTGCTCTTGGGGCGTTTTGTCCTCTCTTAGCTGCAGCTCCTCTTCAAAATGTCACTCTCAGTTGCTCTGAGTTCCTTCTGTTTGTCAGCTAGTTTATATGGCTCCAGTGCTTTAATTCAGACCCGCCCTGAATGGGTGGGGTAACACCTCCATGGAAATTATCCAATCAAACGTTTCACTCACAGCTGACTGAGTCACATCTCCATGGAAACACTCAATCAGAGGATTCCAATCTAATCAACACTAATATGTCCGCCTCCACAAGGTTGCATCAAAGAACATGGTGTTTTTGCTGTGCTGGTTTGGATGCATTATATCCCCTAAAACACCATGTTCTTTGATGCAATCTTGTGTGGGAAGATGTATTAGTGTTGATTAAGTTGGAATCTTTGGATTAGGTTGTTTCCATGGAGATGTGACCCACCCAACTGTAGGTGATAAATCTGATTAGAAATCATTTCCATGGAGGCATGGCCTCACCCAGTCAGCATGGGCCTTGATTAGTTTACTAGAGCCTGATAGAAGAGCTCAAACAGAAGGAGCTTGCTGCTGCAACTTACAGAGACATTTTGAAGAAAGCCGTTGAAAGCTGATGCTTTGGAGAATGCCATTTAGAAATGCAACCTAGGAGTAAGCAGATGCCAACCATGTGCCTTCCCAGCTAACAGAGGTTTTCCAGATACCAACGGCCCTTCTCCAGTGAAGGTACCTGATTGTTGAGACCTTACCTTGGACACTTTAAGGCCTTAAGACAGTAACTGTGTAACCAAATACACCCCATTTATAAAAGTCAATCCATTTCTGGTGTTTTGTATAATGGCAGCATTAGCAAACCAGAAAAGCATCCATAGTAGATAACCTACAAAAAATTACTCTATTGACTTTGCAATATATCTAAATGGTAGGAGCACATCTGAGAGACGTACTCACTGCCAGCATTCAGTGCACTGCCTTGGGAAGTGGTGAAGACTGGAGAACTGTTTTTGACTGCCACAAGGAACTAGAACCCAACTCCAGTGCACATCCTCCAGGCCAGTCCTGTACATTAGAACAGCCTCAAATCAGGCTCAACCTCTGACCTCTCACCTCCTGGCACACATGCCAGATGCTGCCCTTTATTATGTGCCCTTTCCATCCCCACTGTCAGAGCTATACTTCCTGGAGAAATAGGTTAGGCAGGCCAGTTCTCAGCGGTGACACTTATTCCCTCTGAATATTTTAACCTCTGTGGAAATCGCCAGGACCAAACTAAAACAAAAACACTTGCACAAATCTCTCACTGAAGTACCCTCCCTCTGTAGTAAACAACTAGAATCACAAGCTGAACCCACCCCCCCACTCACACCTCCTTCGCAGCTCTTCCCCATCAATGATCTGCGCTAGATTGCTCGGGATGTAGAACACCTTGGAACCTAGTTAGAGATGTGACGTGAATAGAATAAACAGCAGTTATTTACTAACATACATAACCGCCAGCTTTGAGCACCCAGCATATACTTGATTCTAAGCTAGGGATTTCACATGAATTCTCTCATTTAATCCTAAGAACAACTCTATGTGGTCATCTCTATTTTATAGATAAGACTGAGGCAAAGAAAAGTTACAAAACTTTGCCAAGGGGATACAAACTGGGTGTGGCAGAGTGATCATGACTTGAGCATCGGTGCCCTTACTGTGCCCACTGCCTTCAACAGACTCTAGACAGCTGGGAACAGCTGTGGGCTGGCAGTACTGAGGCCAGGCACATCCCAGAAACTCAAATTTCAGTGGCTTAGGCCAGAATGAGGGTGTCCTGAAGTTTCACACAACGCAAACACAGAGAGGAGACTTACAGCTGGGTCCTCAGGACACAAACTCTTCCTTCCCCACTCCTTCCTTAGTAACCTGGCAGGCTACAGGGAAGAGGATGCGGGAAGTGGAAAGGCCATGCACTACTAGCTCTGGGGTTACATTCTCACAGCTTTTGACTGATTTAACTGAGTCATTCATTCTTCTAACAAATATGTAACATGTGAATGCCTAATATGTACAAAGCACAAAATAGCTAGAGGATACTATAAGAAAGATGATGAGCAAGTCCATGTCATCATGCTGATTACATTCTAATGGGATGGAGCTAGGGAAGAAAACAAACCAATAAATAGCTATATAAGGCCAGGTGCTGCTGAGAGAATGCACACTAAAGGCCAGGTGGAAAGGAAATGACAAAGGGGAAAGAAAGAACTGTCCCTTCCCCTTCCAAAAGAGAAAGACTCTGAAGGCCTGATGCAGTGCCCCAGGTCCAGAATAGGACACTCTTCTGACAATGTCTATCTGGGCCACATGTCCACTCCTGGACACAGGAGGCCTCTTGCTGTGGAGCAGCAGAATGGTGGAAGGGAGAGGATGCTGCTACAGGAATAAGTGAAGAGAGGCTGGAAGGTTTTAGAAGGCAAACATCTAATATGTAGTTTCCTTGATTTACTACACATTTGATCTTGGATGAACACCTACCTTCTGCGAGTCTAAATTTCTTCCCTTTAAATAAAGGATGAGAACAAGAGCTCAGCTTCTCTGCAACTCCTCGTCCTATCCATGATGCAAGGAGCATCAACTCAAATTATGGTTGTTGATAAAATATTTGTGTTGAAAACAATTCATTAAAAGCCAATCAAACCAATGGTTACCCTGGATCTTGGAAACAGCTGTTTCACAATATCTGCTCTAAAAGTTACCTAAAGTTACAGATACATAAACACCACCTACTCTTGAGAGAGGATGGAGTTCAACCTCCAGCTCACCACTGCCCATCATTTCTCTATGATATCTCATGTCTTAGTCTTACCCCAGCTCCCCTCTTGTAAAAGACCCCACCTCAACCCAGGGATGGGCCAATCCTAGAGGTCTTCCTGAGAGATCTGGAAAAATCTGAGAGAAATAAAGTTATGAATTTAGAAGAGTGTGACCCCAGGGCTGCCAGCAGCTCTCCTTCACATGAAGAAAATTTCCTAGACTGTGGAGTTCATTCAATAAGGCTGTAGAACAGATGTGACAAGATGAGGAACGGATAAACAGAGTGGTAACAGACATAGATACTCGAGTGTCAGTGGAGCTACATTTCCAGCTCTATCCATAGTTACCATTTATTGTGTGCTTAAGAATTCCAGGCACTTTATGTGCAGTGAGGTGACCCTGTGAGGTGACAGCAATCTGCCCATTTTACAGATAAGGAAGCCATAGAGATAAAGAGAGAAAAAGAAACTTGCTCAGTGTCAAATAGGGAATAAGTGTTACCATAGGGATCTGAAGCCAGCTCTGTTTGACTCCAAAAACTGTGTTCCTAACCTTCAGGTTCTGTTTCCCTATGACAAGATCCAAGATGTAGCCACAACAGTGAGTGGATTCCAAGAAGAAAAAGAGAAGGAACCCTGTGCAGGAACCCTGAGGTCTCCCATGCAGTATTCAGCCTTGGTGTGGGAATGGAGACTGAGAGCCAGGGCTCAGTCTTCTAACAGTGGCGAAGGGGTGGAACAATGGTGATGAGGAGAGTGGCCTGTGGCACTCCTGTGTGGCACAAGTCTCAAAGTGGGGTGACAGCCACAGCAGAGAGCAGCTGCCAAGATGGGCTGGGAGCAGTGCTATTAAACAGGGAGGAGGCACATGGTGCTTGGGAAAAAGAGCAGCTTTTCTACCTTTTGAGGACTTCCAAACCCAAACACACTGCTGTTCAGTACTTCAGCAAATAAGATCTCATTTAAGACTTAAGAAAAAAAGCAATCTGATTTAATCCTCCATCTGCATTTGCATTAAAAAAAAATTAAGTCTATTCGTCCCAAATGCATTCCAAGTTGATAGAATATTAGGTAATGCAAGACCTAATGTCATCAGATAAGGCTGGAGAGACTTGTGCATGAAGAGAAATCTTCATATGGCTTACATTCCTTATAAAGGCCTAACTGCGAATACAGACAATCAGTGAGTGACCCTGCACTTCTGCTTCTGAAAACCCATGAGTGTTCTGGTTTCCAAACAGCCACCAGAGACCTGAAACGGAATGCTGTTTTCTGGGAATCCCTGATGGTAGAGGAAAAGGGCACATTTTCATCTTCCCATTCCCCCGTATACGTCCCACATCCACTGTTAAGGGTGTTGTGTTCATAAATACAGCCAGAATACATTTTCCTTTTGATGGTTTTTACATTTTATACAGGTTATAAGACTATTTAATTTAAGGTCATTCTATTTTGAGCCCCCAAAAGACCACCCTTCCTACAATTTCATTGATTCTACTTCCTAGAATATGTCACAATTTGGAACTGGTTTTAGTTATTCCTCCTCTAGTGCCCAGCCCAGGGCCTGACCCAGTCCTCAATATCTGCGTGTGATTAGAATTATGGAGTTGCCCAAGTCCACCCCAATTCCCAACACACCTTGTGATTTTCACATGGACACAATAATTCCTCTTTAAGCTCACTGTTCTGCTTACCTTCACTCAACAGTTCATTATTCTCAGATCCCTGCAGAGTGACAAAGAAGTAAAATTGTTGTATATATCATATTATCAAATATTTTCAGGGTGCTAGCATTTATATCTCATCAAATGCTAGAGTAGGTAAAAATGAAGTAGATCTGGACAGGCTACTTTTTTTTTTAATTCAGTTTTATTGAGATATATTCAGATACCATACAATCATCCATGGTGCACAATCAGCTGTTCACAGTACCATCTTATAGTTGTGTATTCATCACCCCAGTCTATTTTTGAACATTTTCCTTACACCAGAAAGAATCAGAATCAGAGTGAAAAATAAAAATAAAAAAAGAACACCCAAATCACCCCTTCCATCCCATCCTATTTTTCATTTGGGTTTTGTTCCCATTTTCCTACTCTTCCATCCATACACTGGATAAAGGGAGTGTGCGATCCACAGGGTTTTCACAATCACACTGGACAGGCTACTTTTATAAGAAATTCCAAAGTCATTCAGTCATTCCTTTCTCTTCAATACTTACTTATACCTAAAACACTACATTTGGTTCCAACTGTCCACAGTCTTGGTTTTTTTTTTTTTTAACACGCAAGGATGACTTTATTTGGGGGCTGCTATAGTAGTAGAGAAAGAGTAGAACTCAACTCCGCAACCTTGTTTTTAATGAGGCCTACAATTCCAGAGTAGTTACATAATGACCTAGCCAGTAGGCTAGAATGTCATACAAAGACCTAAATGTGACTCCAGAGAAAGAGAGAATGCAGTGGACCCTGCCTGGCCCTGGGAAAGTACTTTCTGAAGATTAGATTACAGTAAAAAAATGTAAAAAACAAGCTTACTGAAGCTAACATATATAGTCAGACCTAAAAACCAATTACAGTGAGGGTTTAAAAAATATAAAAAAAATAAACAAACAAAACACACAAAAAAAACAAAACAACAAAAACCTCTGTGGTCAGGTCAGCATTAACTCAACTTAAAGGGTTGAAAAGCTGCTGTGCTATGTACAGGAGAAAGAACTAGGGAAGAAAAGGCAAACAGAAAGAAAGCTAACACATGCCCAAGGGTCACTAAGCCAACACCAAATGCTAATAATTCCAGAGAGATTACATTCAGCCCCTGGACACGCTGCTTTACTGCTGGTCAAAGTATCAGCAGAGACCTTCTGAGCACCTACATCATGGGCTAAGCACTGTGGTACACAAAACCTTTTCTATCCATAGTACTTTGTTATGGATTGAATTGTATACCCCCCAACCCCCCCAAAAAAACTGTGTTGAAGTCCTAACCTCAGGTACTTGTACGTATGACTGCATTTGGAAACTGGGTCTTCATAGATCTAATTAAAATGTAAATTAAGGTGAGGTCATACTGGATTAGGGTGGGCCTTAAATCCCAGTCACTGGTATCCTTGTAAAGACACAGATACAGAGGGAGGACAGCCATATCAAGACAGAGGCAGAGAGTGGATTTTGTGTCTACAAGCCAAGGAACACCAAGAAGGATTGCTGGCAACGACCAAAAGCTAAGAAGGGACGAAGAAAAGATTTTTCCTCAGAGCCTCCTGAAGAAACCAACCTTGTTGACACCTTCACTTTGAACTTCTAGCCTCCAGATCTATAAAACAATACATTTGTTGTTTCAAGCCCCACAGTTTGTGGTACTTTGTTACAGCAGCCCAAGGCAAAAAATACATACATGTTCATTGCAAATAAATTCCAAAAACACACAAAAACCAGATCAACAAAATAAACAAATAACACCAAAATACTACTAAATAGATATAACCACTGACTGCACATTTCCCACATAGCCTATATTCATCCTATAGATGTTTATTACAAAAAACAAGACCATGTTTTATGTACTGTTGCTTGCTTTCCAAAAGCAAATATACCAAAAAATGTATCATCATGCCAATACACATAGGAATTTTTATTTTTCAGTTACATTGCCAAAAATCTTAACATAACCAACAAGGTTAATTATAAAATATCATTTACAGCATGAAAATATAACTGGCCACTTTAGGTAGCTAAGACCACATTGCTTACTGCAGACAAAGGACTCCACTCCAAGAGTAAATTTTTCGCATTCAAAACTCAAGTTTTCTCTATAAAGAAACAAATTAATATTGCAGGTTTACATAGGGGCTTTTTTTTTGAAGAAATGGAAAAGCCAATCCTCAAACTTACATGGAATCACAAGGGGTCCAGAACAGCCAAAACAATCTTGAAGAACAAAGTTGACAGGACTCACACAACCTGATATCAAAACCTGCCCATACACCTATGGCCGACTGATTCTCAACAACGATGCCAAGACTACTGAATAGGGAAAGAACAGTTTCTTCAATAAAAAGTGCTGGGGAAACTGCATATTCATATACAAAAGAGTGAAACTGGATCTGTACCTCATACATATACAAAAATTAACTCAAAATGGATCCACAACCTAAATATAAGAGCTATAACCATAAAACTCTTAGAAGATAACATAGGGGAATATCTTCATGATCTAGCATCTGACAATGGATTCTTTAATATTAAAAGCACAAACGACAAAAGGAAAAATAAATTGTACTTTATAAAAATTAAAAAATTGTGCATTGGAGGACATTATCAAGAAAGTGAAAAGATAACCTACAGAATGGGAGAAAATAGTTGCAAATCATAAGTCTGATAAGGGTTTAATATCCAGAATATTTAAAGAATTCCTACAATAATCAAACAAGAAAAGGACTTAGATATTTTTCCAAAGAAGATATATAAATGGCTAATAAGCTCATGAAAAGATGCTCAATATCAGCAACCAATGGGGAAATGCAAAGCAAAACCACAATGAGATACCACTCCACACCCACTAGGATGGCTATTATTTTAAAAACAGAAAATAACACCTGTTGACAAAGATGTGGACAAATTGCAACCTTTATGCATTACTGGTGAGAATGTATAACTGGTGCAGCCACTGTGGAAATCAGTTTAGTGGTTACTCAAAAGTTAAACATAAAATTACCATATGACCCAACAATTCCACTCCTAAGTATATACCCCAAAGAACTGAGAGAAGGGACTCAGATACTTGCACACCAACATTCACAGTATTAATCACAATAGCCAAAAAGCAGAAACTATCCAAGTATCCCACTGACAGTTGAATGCATAAACAAAATGTGATATATACATACGGTGGAATATTATTCAGCCATAGAAAGGAATGAAGTTCTGATACATGTAAAACGTTACAGAAACATTATGCTACGCATAAGAAGCCAGACACAAAAGGACAAATATTGTATGATTCTGCCCATATGAAATATCTAGAAAAGCAAATTTATGGAAGCAGAAAATAGATTAGAAGTTACCAGGAATTAGAGGGAGGGGAAACGGGGAATTATTGCTTAATGGGTACAGAGTTTCTCTTTTGGGTAATGAAAAAGGTTTAGCAATGAATGATGATGGTGGTAGCACAATATTGCAAATGTAATTAATGCCACTGAATGGCACACTTAAAAATGGTTAAAATGGCAATTTTTATGTTATTATATAGTACAATTTTTAAAAATTACACTGGAAACAAACTACTTGAATTACTGAGTTTAGTAATGTGGTAGCACACAAGATAAAAATATAAAAATCAATGTTGTTTCTATATTATAGCAAAATTGTTTAAAAACATTTCATTCATTATAGCAACTAAATTATAAATTACTTAAGAACTTTAGGAAGAAAGATGCATAGTTGTTAAAAGGAAACTACAGAACTTTACCAAAAGATATAACAGAAAACGTACATAGAAAGACATAATAAACTGCTAAAATCATGAAAAACAGAACAGTTTAGCAACATATATCCAGGAGAGTAACTATGTTCAATCCTCTGACCCTCCAGGGCTAATGTTTGCAGTCTGGTCTACTGTGCTGGTTTGTACATATTATGCCCCCCAGAAAAAGCCATATTCTTTAATGCAATCTTGTGGGGACAGACATATTAGTGTTGATTAGGTTGAAACCTATTGATTGTTTCCATGGAGATGTGACTCAATTAACTGTGGGCAAGACTTTTGATTGGATAACTTCCATGGAGGTGTTGCCCCACCCATTCAGGGTGGGTCTGAACTAAATCACTGGAGCCATATAAAGAGTTCACAGACAGAAGGAGCTCAGAGCAACTAGAGTGACATTCTGAAGAGGAGCTGCAGCTAAGAGAGGACAAAACGCCCCAAGAGCAACATTTTGGAGAACACCGTTTTGAAATGCAACCTGGGAGCAAGCAGACACCAGCCACGTGCCTCCTGAGCTAACAGAGGTTTTCTGGACACCAATGGCCATCCTTCACTGAAGGTACCCTATTGTTGATGCCTTACCTTGGACACTTTATGGCCATAAGACTGTTAACTTTGTAACCAAAAAAAAAAAACCCCTTTATAAAAGCCAATCTATTTCTGGTGTTTTGCAAAACGGCAGCATTAGCAAACCGGAACATTCCCCCAACATCCAGTGATGTTGGGAACCACTCTTCCTTTACTCTCGATCCATGTCAAACGGGTGAGGTTGATCCTGCCTGTACCCCAGCCTGGGGAATGGGCTGGGATCTGGGCAATCAGCATATTAGTTCAACCATTCTGGGTACAGGGATTGGTTCAAGAATGGGCAAGTGACCCAAGCCAAGCCAACAGGCCTCACTTCTAGAACTTCTGTCAGAAACTTAGGAAAGCACAGGTGCTTTCTGCTTTGTTGTTGGGGATCCCTGCATGGAGAGTCTGCTTGGAAATGAAGGGAAAAAGAAGAGACAAAGGCTGGGTCCAGTCAGCACCGCCTGAGCTCCTAGATCCAACCATGCCCAAAGAGCTTACTTCTTTCAGTTTCATAGATCAATAAACTGTTTGTTTTTTATTGAGAGGTGGTATGGTGTATGGTCAAGCATTTGTATTCTAGACTCACACTGCCTGGGTCTGAATTCTGGACCTGCCATGAGACTTTTGGTAAACTGCTTTACCTTTCTACACCTCAATCTCCTCATAAATAAAATGGGTATATGAATAGTACTTGCCTCGTAAGATTATTAATAGAAGTCAATGAGCTATTAAGTGTAGAGTTTCAGAACAGGGTGCACAAATCATAAGCACTGTTTAAGTGCTGGCCTTTTTTGTTTGTTTTTATTGTTGTTATTGTTTAAGCTATTTTGAGTTTGGATTATGTCACTTGTAGCCATAGAGATTTTAATTTTTTTAACAAATCATATCATGTCACTCTCTTACTTAAAATCTTTAAAGCTTCCCATCTCATTTTCTGTATAAAACCTCAACTCTTAACAGGGCCTACACATCTCTCTAGCCCCTCTAGCCCCTGTCCCCCTGCAACAATTCTTCTAGGTTAAGTAGGTGGTTCTGATCCGGGGCCTGGAGCTGCCACAGTGAGCTAGAGTGGGGGAGGAGAAGCAACTGAACAGCATCAACAGTCAGGCCCGAGGCTAATTTCCATCTCAGGTGCAGCAGACATCACACTGTAGTGTCACTGTCTACTTATTTATCTGTCCATTTCACCAGGCCTGGAGCACTCTGTCCTCACTCATCTTTGCCACCCTTATAGCCAGGTCATCTGATTTTTATGGATGAGGGTAGGTAGGTAACGGGTGAAGAGAAAAGTAGGCCAGGTGACTGCCGTCTAGACCAGGAGTGGTCTGGCCCCAGGAAGGGTCCTGGAGTTGCTAGGGCTCACAGAGATTCCTCCATATCAGGCTATTTCCACTTTCTGACTCTGGACATTTCGGCAGCAGCTGGAGTCTACGCAGGCCAGGTCTCATGAAAGCACCTTACTGGCCTGAGGTAGTGGAGAGTCTCAGAAGGATTTTAGAAAAATGCCTTTTTGCAAACTCTCAGAGCCCTGATTCATAAAGATGAGGGGAGGCTGCCAGAAGAGACTATTATCTAGTCCTGTGAAATTCACAAGCTAACCAGCAACCATGAAAATTCAGAACAGAAAATAATTCAGAAAAGCTAGCTCTACCTGAAATTACATTCAATGAACTCTTCGATTTCTTTGTTTCCTACTCCTTTGCCCATCAAGCCTAACTGTTCCCTTGGATTCACTGAAGCCTTTTTAGCAACTTTGAAATTTTAATTCTTATTCGCCTAAAAGAAAGCAACACTGCCATTCAATCACTAGTTACCTAAGTGACTAAGGCATCAGGAAGGTCATTTCTTCCTGATGCCCTCCTGCTGGTGAGGACCTGCTTTCAGAGGTTGTCTTTTCTCTGTTCCTATTTTCTCCCTTGATTTACTTTTATTCTTTTCATTTTTATGAAGAGCACCTGTTTTTCCCTTCATCCCTTCTCCTTGGTTTTCTAACTACCCAATAATCCTTCCCTTTCTATGAGAAAAAAACATTTTTAAAAACAATTTGGGAAGTTTAAACACATACAGGTCTGGGTTGATATTAAGGAATATCAACTTATATGTCAACATAGGCCTGATAATGGCATTGCGGTTATGTAAGAACATGTCTCTTTTTAATGCATACTAAAGTACATAAGGATTCAAGTAAAATGCTCGAGATTTGCTTCAAAACATTCCAGCAAAAAAAGGCAGGGAAGGGGAAAAGACAGATGAAAAAAGTATGACAGAATGTTGATGGCTATCGAAGCCTTTTTGATGGGTACATGATGATCTGTTGTACTCATGTATGTTTGGAAATTTTCCAAGTTTAAAAAAAGAGACAGAAAGTTATGAATCCATGATGAAAGGAGTCATTTATCAGATTACACCCCCCCCCACCCAAAAAGATTCCATTTCATGGAGGAACTTGTGCATGTGAGTCAGTTAATTCATTATGGCTTCAAAAGGGTGAGTTTTCTAATTGCATCACCTCACCTATACAGAAGAATGCTGGAATTCTTCTGTATAGAACTTTCTCTCATCTATTAGGGCTATTCTGTTAACCCAAAAACAGTCTGTTCTAGAAAAGCAGGAAATTTGCTTGATTACTTACTGTGCCAGTTTGAATGTATTATGTCCCCCCAAACGCCATTATGTAATCTTGTGTGGGCAGACTATCAGTGTTAATTAGATTGTAATTGAGTGTTTCCATGGAGATGCGCCCCACCCAACTGCAGGTGATAACTCTGATGAGATATTTCCATGGAGGCGTGGCCCCACCCATTCAGGGTGGGCCTTGATCAGTGGAGCCATTTAAAAGAGCTGACGGGCAGAGGGAACTCAGTGCAGCTGAGAGCGACATTTTGAAGAGGAGCTACAGCCAAAAGGGATACTTTGAAGAATGCACAGGAGCTGAGAGAGTAGCTGCAGCTGAGAGACAGTTTGAAGACAGCCATTGAAAGCAGACTTTTGCTCCAGGGAAGCCAAGAGAGGAAAAACGCCCCAAGAGCAACTAAGAGTGACACTTTGGAGGAACTGCAGTCTTGAGAGGAACGTCCTGGGAGAAAGCCATTTTGAAACCAGAACTTGGGGCAGACGCCAGCCACCTGCCTTCCCAGCTAACAGAGGTTTTCCGGATACCATTGGCCATCCTCCAGTGAAGGTACCCAATTGCGGATATGTTACCTTGGACACTTTATGGCCTTAAGATTGTAACTGTATAACCAAATAAACCCCCTTTTATAAAAGCCAATCCATCTCTGGTGTTTCACATTCTGGCAGCATTAGCAAACTAGAACACTTACGTTTCTACTTTTAATGAGCAATTTTCAGAATAATGAATTGGGTGCACATGCGTGACCTGACAAATCAAAATCAAAAGGCCCAGTCCCTCCAGAGTGGCAGGTGCCCTTCAGCCTGAGTGGCTTCCACCTACACAGAAGGCAGAACAGGCTGGGCAGACAGTAAACTTTGTTGTTCACAAGGCAAGTTTACAGAATTATCCAAATTCCAACTGATTATTACAGATTCTTTTAAAGGCTAATATCTGAAGAAAATTTAGGTACAACAGACTCACCTCAATAAATGAATACATCAAAAAGACTGACTAATAAAGGGGAAAAAAAAGATTGACTAGAAATTAGCAAGTCTGAAAACTGGATTCTCACAAAGTTTTTATAAGTGATTAATGCCAGCAATTCAGATTTTCATTTGGCACATATTGTTAGGAAATATTTACTTTATAATCTGAACAAGAATCAATACTGAATTAATTTTATCTTTAGGTAAAAAAAAAAAAGGAATAATATGCAAATTTAATTCCATTAAGGGTAGTAAGAATCATAGTCTGAAACTGGCTTCTAATATTTTCCATTACTGATACTCTACAGTATTTTTGGCACATATCTATCCAAAATAAATGTTAATACACCTGAAATAAAGTCTTTAAGGGTTAGTCAGTACTCAAAAATAAATTATTTCAAACAAATTCATGGGTGATAATTCAATACACAAAAGAAATTTGTGCATTAAACTGAAAGCCAGGTTCAATTATATAAAGATTTGATTTAATATCTGCCTGCCTATTTACAAGGTGGTGATTTTTTGAAAGCACTAAAAGTGCTAGAAGATATAAGATATATTCCTCTTAAAGATACACAACTCTTGGGAGCTCTGTAGTTGCCCTGGACTCCTGGACCACCCACACAGAGCATCCCTCCCGAGACTTAGGCCCCACTGTGGAACCGTACCTTGAAGCTGTAAAGATGTGAGGAAAGCAAGGAGAGAAGTGGCATAGCTGCTCGCTGTACAACGATGGCAGATTCTGTTCCTGCTGCCCTCCTTACACCTTTGTTTCAGAGGCTGACCTCACCCTGCCTCCTCCTTGGCCACTCTGAAAGGCCAAAGTTTCGTTACCTCTCTTATCTTACCACATAGTATTCTCCCTTTTGCTCACTCTGTTCCAGCCCCAATAGGTTGCTCATCAATCTTCAACCACTCCAAGTTTGCTCCTCCTCAGGGCCTTGGTAGTGGCTGTTTCCTCTGCCTGGAAAATCTTTTCTTGATTATCAATCAGGCCTGCTCCCTCATCTTCTTCAGGTCTTTACTCAAAGGGCACCTTCTCAATGACCTTTTCTAACTCTAAAATTGCAACCCTTTTCTATTTATGTGAAGGAAGAGATCTTTGTCTGTCTTGTTCACTGCTATACCCAGTGCCTGATACACACTTGGCACACACAAGGCATACAATAAATATTTGTGGAATGAATGCATGAATCAAAAGTCAATTTCACTCTTTTTGTACTGAAAAGTAAATTTTATTCAAGAAAAGTGGTAAAGTGTGTAAAAAGAGGTGATTTGTGACTTAATAATAAATACAAAAATATGTTATTGATCATCCATATACTTCCTTAATATGAATTACATGTTTTAATTGCAAATGGATCTTTAGTTAAGAGATTTATAAGACAAATGACACTGTGATAGATAAAATCAAAGACAAATTAGCCAACTTAATTCAGCCAGCCTGGCATCTTGCAGGAATGCTGGAGATAATACAGTCACAAAAACCACCAGCAGCGATGCTCCTAGACACAAAGATAAAGAATGCAGACAGCAAGTGCCAAGCGGTCCATATCTAGAAAATCTCTGGGTGGGATATTAAAGTGTCATACAAAGAACAAATTCAATATGGCGAACCACATTTTTCCTGAATTCACATTCTGTCTGGAAAAACAGCTGAGCCACACAAACACAAAAGAAATTCCCATGAAGCACCTGATTGGGATATTTCCCTTTTTAGGCAAAATTCCACTTTATATTCAATGTAAAATTATAAGTTTTCTATAAAGCCAGAGAGGAAAAAAAAAAAAAATCCTACCTCAACTGCTAATTGACTTGTCAAAAGGTTGCTAGCTAATGCAGATGTATTCAATGGACATCCTCCCCCTGCCCCATTCTAGCTGCAAGTTAAATGGAGCAGCAATTATTAGTAGAGGAGTTCCCCTTGGGTTTTTATGCTGAAAAGGCCCTGAAAGTTCCAACTTGGGTACTGCCTTATAACACCCAAGAGAGAAGATAAAACAGGGGAAAAGAAGGCACCCACCTCAAGAACCAGGAGAGAACTGAGTGGGGCCAAATGTCCTGGGGCTGGCAATCTCTTCCACTTAAAAAGTTCCAGTAAGAACGATGACTTGCTGCACATTTCTCTCTGATGTTGGTTTTATACATAATTGTGCTCTGTACTTCAGAGTAAGTCTAATAGTACCACTCAAGCCATGCCAGAAACAATTACTATCGTTAATAATAATACATGATAACAATGACAACTAACTGGGGTACAGAGCGTCACACACACTAATTGCTTCTGATCTTACAACTTTGGAAGGGGGTGGTAATTCCATTTTATAGACGGGCAAATTGCGGCTCAGCAATGTTCAAAGATTTGCTCAGGGCCATACAGGCAGTAAGCAGTAGAGACATTTTCTAAATCTAGATATTTTAATTTCATGCCCCACAACTCATTTCCTGGGCTGATGTAACAGACAAGCTATCACAAGCACTAGCTAACTAGTGAAACACTGCAGTCCAACTCATTTCTCTAACAGCAACACTGTGTGGGTGAGCTCAGGATGAGGGGCAAAGTCACCAATGAATATAGACAGGACGGGATTCACACACACCTTGCCGGCCCCAGAGCAGGGTGGTGGCAGAGCAAACTGTCAGCACTCACGGCTTCTGGACATAGGCATCATTATCTATCAATCAATGAGCATATCCCAAACTGGCTAGAAGTCAAAATCACCTGGGGAGGGTTGAAGAATATATTGGCCACCTTCAGGAGTAGGAAGGGAATCAGTACTTTGTCCTAGGTTTAAAATGGTCAAGCACGTGAATACTTCTGAATTCAGGGCTTTCCTCATCCACAGTGCTGGGCTGAGCTCCTGAGCAGAGGTCCTTGCCCAGCCAGTAAATTCAGGCAGGCCACAGACCTCTTTCCCCAGGGATGAATGTTAAGGAGCCTCTTAGGGTCTTGCTGATAAAACCCTAAAAAAGACCAAGAGGAAAAAACACAAATGCCTAACCACTTCGTCTAAATTGGTGATTACTCCCAAAAGAGAGACCCTTATTGGGCTATGGCTAAATCCGCTGGCAGTAAATAAATCCTGGAAACAATAAATACTGCTCTGCAGAAAAGGCAAATATTAAGTTCGCAGGCCTACACTTGGCAATCACATCTCAGAATTCATGTGTAAGTCAGCTGTTTGTAACTTAGAACAGAACCATGGATTCTAAAATGCATCAATAGCAGTTTAGTTTCCAGACTAGTCTTCACAAGCCTGTTTAGCTCATTATGCACGAAAAACATAGCACCGTATTTTTACTATCCTAAGCAGCACTTCAATAGGGAAAGCCAAGTCAAACTCCCAAACCACAACAACAGGAAATATGTCTCCCTTTCAGCTTGACTGGTCCCATGCTGGTTCTAGGAAGGGACAAGATAGGTGCTACTGTAGCCCACTGGCTTACTAAGCCCTTGCTCCTCATGGGTCAGTCATCCTTCTCTAGTTGTTCTGACCTGGAACAAGGCACTTTTCCTCAGGGTTGGATAGCAAACAGTTATGCATGTCTAGCTCTACCTCCTCTAATACCTATAGGCACTGACTGAAGAAGAGCTCAACACTATTCAAGTTAAAATGAAAGCCTTTGGTCTTATTTTTCAAACCACTCTTGTCTGAGATTCCAAATAAGCCAAAAAATTCTTATGTCATTATGGGTTGATAGCTGTTACAGTCCAGGTCCCTGACTGCTCTCTTGCCACTTTTCTCTGTAAAGCAGCAACCAGACAGAGTGGAAGCCCAACATCATGGTTCTCTATGTAAAATAAATGAAAATCAGAGCTGTACACCTGTGCGTGTATAGGTGTGTAGCTGTATGTATAGTTTAGAATGGCATACACCAAGCAAATGGGAACAGTGGTCACTTTTAAGCAAAAGAATGGGATGGGAAAGGAGGTGGGAGGGTAAAGCAGAAGCTTTAAGTTTCATCACTTGCATTTCTTTTGAGAAGTACATGCATGTTTTACATGTATAATTTTAAAAAAGATATTTTAAACTGACAAGTCATTTTGTAAACACTTTAAATGATAATCTCCCTGAATATAAAACATGATCACAGAAATAATCAAAAACTATAAATATACTTGAATATATAGATTAAATTTAGAATTATCCAAGGAGGTTATTATACATTTATACTAGAAGGTTCAATAAACTATGGCCCATCAGTCAAATATGGCCCAACAAACAGGCCCACAAGGTAAGAATGGTTTTTCACATTTTTAAAACGTTAAAAAGCAAAAAACAAAGAATACCATGTGATAAAGACCATATGCGGCCTGTGAAGTCTAAAAACTGACAATCTTCCCTTTACAGAAAAATTCTGCTGATCCCTGATTTACATCAATGGTGCTGTGTCTGTTCAAAAATAACTGTCAATTCCTCTTGGAAATGTCATGAAAATCACATTTAGACACAATAAAAATACCTTATTACTTAACAGCCTACCTCTTTTTTTTTTTTTCCCCAAAGCAATATAAAGTAGTTTGTTCAGCCACCTCAATCATCAGAGTTAGCTCAAAATACTGGTGATTACCCAAAATCAAATTCAGCCCCAGGGTGAGAAAGGGACATTCTCCCTCCTGGATAGCACTTCACGTCCAGGAACCTAACCTCTGATATGCTGGTACAATATACAAAGACACATGGAAAAATCAGTCTCAGATTAACTCTGTGGGCAGCTAAATACTAATAAAAGATATTTACCAGTCAAATGAGTATAACAGATTCCAGTATAACAACCCAACTCATTCCCTAAACTTCAGGGGTTGAGGAAAGAAAAAGAAAATGGTCATCTTTATTCTGAATGAAACTTTTATTCTAATTGTACATTCCAATCTGGAGCCCTGAAAGAGGAAGAGTATTTCATTTTGACTATCAAAAACCCTGAAAATATGCAGAATAAGAATCAAATGCTTCTGTAAACCTACAACTATTCTAAAAATTAAAGTCTATTATTTAAAAAAGGAGAATCAAAATACATCCACATGCAAACAACCGAATTTTAGAGTTGGAAAAAATAATTTATCCTATAAACATCTGGTGAACTCCCTATATTTAACCAATGATTCTAAATAATGACAATTTGCAAATAAAGCTCTTATTCAGACTTAGAAAGCTAAGTACCTACTACGCACTTGTGTACAGTATGTTATTTGCAAATTAAATTCCAATTGAAAATTAAAAGGACAAGAACATAAAATATCAGGTGATTTGTGTTTGTCTGTTTAATAACCTTTTAACCTACTTAATTCGAAATGAAGGCAATTCAGAACCTGGAACACACAAATTTTTCACAAGGATGAAGTATCAAGAGAAATATGACAAGGATCACCATTACACTGATCTAAGAAAACTAAGACAGCATTCTTACTTATCTCTGGAATACATTTTTGTACCCAAGTAAGACATAGAAGATACTCTACCTCAATGTCCTGGAGACTGAATTCCTTCTGATCTGTAAAGTTTGCAGCACCGGCACTAAGTTCCATCAGCATCTTGGCGATCTCGGGCTTTATGGCCGAGGTCAGTCGGCTGGCTGCTTCCATGACGTGCTCCTGTACGTCTTTGAGTTGCATGGCTGCCTTGGAATAGTGAGAATTCCTGAACACAGTGCTGAAGAGGTCCGTGAGGAAAGTACTGGCACGGCAGAAGACATTGAGGGCATCCAGGTACTTGGAGATGCCCTGCTGGATGTCAGCGATGGGGGTGGAGTGGGACATGGCATGGTGGCAGCTGCCTGCAGCAGTCAGACTGCCCAAGGGGGCAGTGGTGGCCGTAGATGCCAGGGGAGCACTCAGTGCTCGGCCCAGCTCAGGCATTGGGTACTGCTGGTGCTGCTGCACCTTCTGCTTGGACCCGCCAAGCAGGAAGCGCCGTTTGTAGTCCATTTTACTGTCCTGGGCACTGCAGCAATACATGCGGGAGGGAAAGTTGTCCCAGAGGCTGTGTGTGGCTCAGGGCTCTGAGTCTTTTTTCCAAAACTGTGGCTAGGTATAAAAATAGTGGAGTTCTGCAAACCTACTCTTTAAAAAAGGCATTTCCATGAGGCAGGTGACCATGAGATCCAAAGTAGATGTGAAAAGGACAACAGGTTTATATAATTAATGTTTTCAGTATTGGCAGAAAATAAATGTGTATCCAAACTGCTGTGTAGGAACTGTTTTGCATTCCACTCTCTTAATAAAAAGATACGTTTGCTAAGAAAAATGTTTACCTATAATTGCTTGCAAGAATATTTTGATACCTCTATTTACAATGGCAGAAAAATAACTTAAGTTTTAAAAATGTAATATAGGGTATTATAATGCAAGATAATGTGTCTTCAATATACCAGAAAAATTAAAACCCAAAACCCACATGCTGATCAACAGCAATTTAAAAAGCAGTACAGAATTACTTCACACTGAGTCCTTAAGAAGGAAGATGAAACCTCTGCAGAATTTTGACAGAGCCTGCCTGCCAAATCCATATACTTGCAAAGCTGATTCTTAATGTTAAAAATTTCCAAATTTCCTCTAACGTTTTCTGAAAACAACTTTTCTTTAAAACTTGCATTTGTTATTGCATGTCTTCTCTTCTTTTCCTTTTGTTTGGCTGAGGTAGCGGTTTCCTTGTAACATTAATAAGAGGTGCTTCCAGACTGGGTTGGCCCTCGACTGTAAAGTATGAAGCAAGAATGCACAGATGTATTTGTAAGGCCTCTAAGTCATTTCCTGTAGGGAAGAAAAATAAGATAAAGTCAGTAAGGTTGCAGGACAGTGAGTAATTCTGGAACATTAACTCCTGCAATACTAACGTCCACACAGCACATAACTATTAGCCACATTGAGTGAAATAAGAAATCATATTATAATCTTACAAAAGCAGGTACAACAGAGACTTGAACTACGAAATGATGGTTGTTGTGGTACAAAATTAACCCAACATAATAAGTTTAATTCCACACCCAACATGCCAAAACTGGAGCTAACAAGTGAACAGAGCCTGGATCAAAGCATCTGGCATTCCCTTGCTTCCCCCCTCAAAGGGCTCACAGACCCTCAGAGGCCTGGAGGAGCACTCAGAGTATGACGAGGGCTGTTGACAAGTACGAACTCACAAAACTTTGAGCAGGAATATGAAAAGGGAGAAGTGGGCAAAGACTAAGAGAAATCAGGAAGGTTTTTATGAAGAGAATGTTTTTCTAAAGTAGGCCTTGATTACAGGACAGGTTTTAACACGTGGAAAAGGGACAGGTGGGGCTCAGCAGGTGAAAGAACCACCAGAGCAAAGGCCCTGAAGCAGAACAGCACAGGGCTGTTCAGGATACCCAGCTGGGCTCAAGGGCAGGGCACAGAAAGACAGAACCCAGAGTCGTGGGTGGCTGGCAGGTGGTTTGCACACAGGATCCCTCTCGTTCTTCCCCAGGTAGCAGTTTCCCCCTTTGGATGTTCAGAGGGAAAACCTGCCAGAACATGCCAGTTCTCACACCCTGGGATAGCTTCAGCAGAACCCTTGGCTCTGGGCAGGTTCAAATGTCTGGATGTCTCTGGTTCCAGGTTCTGATACCTACAACAGTGGAGTAGTGTGATACTTCTCACAGAGCTAAAATCACTTGCATGAACTACCTGTTTTCCCAAACATAACAAGAGTTCAAATATTTTTTAGTGAAAGTTATATTATGCATGTGTTAAGTTTAAACTTGTATTTATGTCTATATATAGATTTATTTTGGTATACTTACCGATAACTGGTTTTCTTTCTTTCCAGTTTTTCTTTTTGTAAATAAAAATAATACAAGTTTTAGTTTTGTAACTTGTGTAACTTGTATGCCCAACTACCATACATTTGTGATTCTACAATTGGATAAGGAAGACAGGAAGGTAGGTAGGTTCCAAAAGCAAGAGATGGGAAGAAGGCTGTGAATACAAAAACATATCCCTCCCCAGCTAGCATGTAAATCCAACTAAAACGGCCAACATTTGTGATTCAAGAGAATCTTTAAAAAAATCTCATATACACTTTTCAGGAAACAACATATCCAATGGTTCCTTGAAAGAAATCTGTTCCCAAATGTTCTTTTCCCAAATTAATGACAATAAAACAATCATATCAATCCCCACCCAAATGCACTAGTATAATCCGCGTGGCCTCACTAATTCTGATGTACAACAGGAGTGCTCGAGGAAGAAAGGTTGTTCACATGGAAACCGTGTGGTCGATAAAGGAAAGCCAGTGCCTTAAGTTGGCCACAGTGAGTGCTCTGATCAAAGAGCAGCCCTGGGAATCACTCTTTCTTCAGTGTTGTAACAGTTTTCCCAGGTTCTTGGTCAACTTCTCCCATACTGCCTCTGACTCTAAGAGAACTATTCATCCCTGTTCCTGTGCAAGTGGACCTAGAAGGCCGAGTGAGACCCACGTTTACCTAATTTTTAAAAAGAATCATAAACATTAAAACTTCTTTTTCAAACTTTATACACTTCCAAAGTTTATATGAACGAAATTTGTAACGCTTAAAAATATACTGCTTCACCAAACTCATGTACACATTAGAAGCAATCCATATCAAAATTCCAGCTATCTTTTCACAAAAATGGACAAGTTGAACCTAAAATTCTTATGAAAACACAAGGGACTCAGGATGGCCAAAACATCTTGAAAAAGAACAAAGTTGGTGGACTCACAATTCCTGATTTCAAAACCTATTACAATGCTAGAGTAATCAAGACAACGTGGTGTTGGCATAAAAACAGATACAAAGATTAACAGAATAAATTGAGAGTTCAGAAAGAAAGCCATACATCTATGGTGAACTAATTTTAGACAAGGGCTCCAAAACCATTCAATGGAGGAGAAAATAGTCCTTTCAACAAATGTTGCTGGGAAAACTGAATATCCACATACAAAAGAGTGAACTTGGAAGTATACCTCACACCATATAAAAAAAACTCAAAATAGATAATCAAAGACCTAAATAAATAATCAAAGAGCTAAAACTATAAAACTCTTAGAAGATAGCACAGTTCTAAACCCTCATGACCTTGCAATAGGCAACGGTTTCTCAGATATGTTACCTAAAGCACAAGAAACAAAAGAAAAAAAAACTGAACTTAATCAAAACTACAAGTGTTTGTGCATGAAAGGAGACTAAAAAAGTGAAAAACCAACCCATAGTATAGGCAAAAATATGTGCAAATCATTTATTTGATAAGGGTCTAGTATCCAGAACATAAATAATTCAAATGACACCAATAAAAAGACAAACAACCCAATTAAAAAATGGGCAAAGGATGTGAAGAGACATTTCTTCAAAGATATACAACCAACAAATAAGCACATGAAAAGATGCTCCACATCACTGGTAATCAGAAAAATACAAATCAAATCATAACGAGATACCATTCATACCCACTAGGATGGCTAAAAAAAAAACAGAAAATAAGAAGTCACGGTGAGGATGTGCAGAAAATGTAATCCACGTACATTGTGGTAAAAATGTAAAATGGTGCAGCCACTGTGGAAAGTACTTCGGCAGGTCCTCAAAAAGTCAAAACATCATGCTGCCATATGATCCAGTTATTTGACTCCTTGGTATATATATATATAGACCCAAGATAATTCTAGGTATATACCCAAGAAAACATGAGCTACAAAAATTTGCACATAAGTGTTCATAAAGCTTCGCTATTCATAATAGTTAAGAAGTGGAAACCACCCGAATGTTCACCTGCCAATGAAGAGACAAAATATGGTCTATCCAACAACAGAATATTATTCAGCCATAAAAAGGAATGATACATGATACAACATAGATGAACCATGAAAATATTATGTTAAGTGAAAGAAGTCAGACACAAAATGCCATATATTGTATGATTTCGGGATACGAAACACCCAGATAAGGCAAATCCATAGAGACAGAAAGCACATTAGTGGTCGCCAGGACTGAAGGAAAGGGGAGAATGGGGAGTGACTGCTAGAGTAGGAGTTTTCTTCTGGGGATGATGAAAATTAGAAAATGATGACAGATGCACAACCTTGTTAATATTTGAAAACCCACAGAACTGTACACTTTAAATGGTGAATTTTATCGTATGTGAATTACATCTCAATAATGATTATAATAATAATAATAATAATAAAGAGATGGAAGAATTTACTTCCAGAAACATTTATTTAGAATAGACGAACAAAGGCCTGATATGCTACTTCTGAGAAAGGACCCACTGGTTATTGGTTGGAGCTTCGGATTGGTAGGTGGTTACTGATTGACCTAAGTGTGTTTACCTGCAGACAATTAATCAAGCACTGTTACTATAATTTGTGCACTTTCCTACGTGTTATGCTTCAGTAAAAACGGAAAAAACAAAGAACTAACTGAAGAAGAAGAACTGACACAGTAAGGAGGGAAGTATTAAGACGCTTGGGCAAGGAAACTTTCATTCTAAGCCGAAGGAGCAGCATAAGGGGAAAAGACTACCTAGAAGCTGATCTGGATCAAATATCCTTCCTCCTTTACAATAAACTCCGTGGAGTCAAGAATATCTACACTGCACTACTGTGAAATGTGTGTGCTTAAACAACTAATTCAGGGTATAAGAAAAAAGTCCTAGATGGTGTTCACTACATCATTCTCAAAGCTTTAACACTCAAACCTAATCCAAGTCACAATTTTGCTGTTAAAAAGCACCAGATTAATGAAAATAAAAGCGTAAAAAGATGGGAGGGGATGACACCATTGAAAATGGCAGAGTAAAGACATCCCAAAATTCCCTCCTTCATAAAAACAATGAGAAAATGGGCAGAAATTGTCAGAATCAACTTTTTCAGAACTACAGAAATGAACAAGGCTTGCAGCAATCGGGGAGCATTTATTCAAGAAAAATGACTGAATCCCAGTAAGAACAGCTTGCTTTGTAGTATCTTAATCTGACCTAGACCCATTCCACCCTCTTCAGCTCCACAGTAGGCTTGAAAACCAACAGCTGTAATCATGGTGAAAACCAGCACTCTAACCACCACTGGAAGATGCAGGACTGGGCTAGAGCTTCTTCAGAGCCTCATTTTTAGGAAATCATTATCTCACCTGTCTGATGTTTCCCTGGAAGACCCCACCTCCAAGACTCTGTATTTGACCTGACTAAGAGCTCACCTGGGGACGGAGGAGAATTTAATTTCCAGAGTTGCTACATTATATTATTAAAATGTCCAGTTTTCAATAAAAATTGATACACACAAAGAAGCAAGTATGGCTCAGACAAAACATAAAAACAATCAACAGAAACTGTCCCTGAGGAAGCTCCAGCATTAAACTTACTAAACAAAGATTTAAATCAACTATATGTTCAAAGACCTAAAGGAAACCATGCCCAAAGAACTAAAGGAAAGTATGAGAATGAAATCTCACCAAAAAGAGAATATAATAAAAGATAGAATTTTTTTTAAAAAAGAACCAAATAGAAATTCTTGAGTTGAAAAATAAAATAACTAACATTAAAAAAAGACTCAGGGCTTCTAGATACATACCCCGAAGAACTAAAAACAAGGACTCCAACAGATGCTTGTATACCAAAGTTCATAGCGGTATTACTCACAACAGCCAAAAAACTGGAAACAATTCAAGTATCCACTGACAGATGAGTAGATACACAAAATGTGTTATATCCATAAAATAGAATATTTTTCAGTTATAAAAAGGAATGAAGTTCTGATACATGTTACAAAATGAACCTTGAAAACATTATGCTAAGTGTAATAAGTCAGACACAAAAGGACAAATACTGTACGATTCCATCTATATGAAATACCTAGAATGAGCAAATTCATAGAGACAGAAAGTAGATTAGAAGTTACCAAGGGCTAGAAGGAGGGAGAAATTGCTTAATTGGTCTAGAGTTCTTGTTTGGTTGATGGAAAAATTTTGATACCGGATAGTGGTGATGGTAGCACAACACTCTGAATGTTATTAACGTCACTGAATTTTATAACTGAAAGTGGTTAAAATGGGAAATGTTATGTTGTACATATGTTACCACAATAAAAACTTTTTTTAAATGGTCAAAATGGAAATTTTGTATTATATATGTGCTATCACAATAAATTAAAAAAAAATGACTACAGGACTCAATAGTTTTGAGCAGAAATCAGCAGACTAGAAGATCAGACAATTGAGACTGTCCTGTCTGAGGAACAGAAAGAAAAAGGAATGAAGAAAAATGAACAGAGTCTAAAGGACCTGTGAGACACTATCAAGCATATCAACAAACATAAGATGGCAGCCTGAGGACAGGAGAGAAAGAAGCAGAAAGAATATTTTAAGAAATAATGGCCAACTTGGCAGGTGGACTTGCTGCCTTCCCCCCTACATGGAACATGACTCCCAGAGGTGTAGGTCTCCTTGGCAACGTGGGACGGGATTCCCAGAGATGAGCCTGGATCCAGGGCAGCAGGATTGAGAAAGCCATCTGGATCAAAAGGGGGAAAAGAAATGAATCAAAATAAAGTTTCAGTTGCTAAGAGATTTCAAATGGAGTTGAGAGGTCATTCTGGAGGTTACTCTTATGCATTAAATATACCTTTTAAGTATTTGGTTTATTAGAATACCTAAAAGGAAATATCTGAAACTGTTGAACTGCAATCCAGTAGCCTTGACTCTTGAAGACAAGTGTATAACTATATAGCTTATACGGTGTGACCAAGTGATTGTGAAAACCTTATGGCTCATACTCCCTTTATCCAGAGTTTGGATAGATGAGTAGAAAATGGGGGGAAAAAGTAAATGAATAATAGTCAGGGAGGAGGGATATGGGATGTTTTGGGTGTTCTTTTTTACATTTATTTTTATTCTTATTTTTTGGATAATGGAAATATTCAAAAATTGTAGTGATGAATGCACAGCTATATGATGATGTTGTGAACAACTGTACACTTTGGGTGACTGTATGGTATGTGAACATATTTCAATAAAATTGCATTAAAAAGAAAGAAATAATGGCTAAAAAGTCCCAAATTCGATGAAAAAACTATACATCCAAGATGCTCAACAAATTTCAAGTAGGATAAACTAAAAGATATCCACACCTGGACACATGATAATCAAATTGTCAAAAGCCAAAGGAGAATCTTGATAACAGTAAGACAGAAGCAACTCATCATGTACAGGAATTCTTAATAAGGTTTCATTCTAGTGAAGTTATTATTCTTACAGATGTTCCAAAGGTCCCATTTAGCCAGTTGCTCCAAAGTCCTCTTGATAGGCCCCAGGAGTGTCTGCTAGTTTCCTTGCTTTCTGGTATGACAAGCTGTTCCAGAGTCATTTTAAATTCTTTCTGCCCCAGACCTGAAACTAGACATTTCTCCAAAGAGTTCTAGTTCCTTTAAGTGGGAAACAGTATTTATAAAGAAATCCCAAAATGGATTCTAGAGGTCTTTCAATGCTAATAGGATGGTGAACAGAGTTAAAAAGTACTTTTTTTTTTTTTTTCAAGTAAAGCACATCATGGGTTCATATTGATGCTTCCAATTCAAATTCAGGACTACAGGGATTTTATTTAACCTCATCTAACAATGACACTAGCATTACTGCGCATGAAATTGAAGAGAGACAAATCTGGAGGATCCTGGGGGCTCATTTCTTCCCTCTTCTGGCAGCTTCCCAGACAGGTCTCAGATGGCTCAATGAAAGAAAAGGCTTGATACCAGTCACTGAGTTCTAAGAAGGCCACTTTTCCAACCAGAGAGCTTCCAAGAGGATAGTGTCCCTCTCTATTCTAACTCTGCTCGTATGCGTGTAGTCTGTCTATGCCCAGCCTAAGCAGGTAGATTATTAGTGCTCTCCTATTTCTCTGCTAATAAATGCTTCACCATTAAACTCTATCTTTTATATAAAGTGTGACACTAATCTAGTGATGTATATTCAGAACTTTTTTTATATGACAAACCTGATTAGTGAAAACAGTAAGTTTAGGGTTTTTTGTTAGGTTTATTGCCCATAAAGTATATCTCAAAAGGGATATACAGAGGAGGGGCAAGATGGCGGCATAGAGAGGAGTGGAAGCTAAGCAGTCCCCCTGGAACAACTACAAAAAACCAGAAACAACTAGTAAATAATCCAGAATAACTGCGGGGGGACAAACGAGACCATCCACTCATCAAACACCAACCTGAATTGGGAGGAATGCCCGAGAACACAGCATAAAATCTGTAAGTAAAACTTGCGGAACCAGGTCGGGAGACCCCCTCCCCCATAGCCCGAGCTGCGGAGCCGAGTGGTGCCAGAGAGAAGCTCTCTCCCAGCAAGCGAATACAGCTCAGCTGAGCTCCAACTGGGGCTTTCAGTAGCGTGAACTGCTCACTACAGGTACGCAGCCCCAAAAAACAGAGAGAGGCTTTGGGTGACAACTGACCTGGGAGAGCCGGAGGGTCGCCTTGACTGGGTCTGAAGGGGACTATCTGTTTCTTTTTCGGCTCAGTGGAGAAAGCCCCAGTCATTTTAAGTTTCCAGGGCTGTGACTCGGGGAACGGCGGAGACAGCACAAGCAGAGAGCGAGACCATTGAAATGCTAATGACCTCCACCTGGGGGCTCTGTCTTCTCTAGAAGGAAAGGGGTGGGGCCCTTTCCATTCAGAACCAGACCCCAGAGCCTGGGGGAACACGGCCACACCTCCTCACACCAGTCAAGAATTATAGGCTAACAGGCATCACCTGCTGGGCAGAAAAGCACAGTGACCCGAGGCATCAAAGGGTGGAGCAATTTTCTAAGACACGCCCACAGGGAAACCAGATACTGAATATTTCTTCCCTCTGTTCTGGTCTGGGAAAACCTGATTTGGATAAACAAGGAAACCATGCCTAGACAACAGAAAATTACAACCTACACTAAGAAAAACAAAGTTATGGCCCAGTCAAAGGAACAAATGTACACTTCAACTGAGATACAGGAATTTAAACAACTAATGCTAAATAAATTCAAAAAGTTTAGAGAAGATATTGCAAAAGAGATAGAGGCTGTAAAGGAAGCACTGGACATGTATACAGCAGAAATCAAAAGTTCAAAAAACCTACTAGTAGAATCTATGGAAATGAAAGGCACAACACAAGAGATGAAAGACACAATGGAAACATACAACAGCAGATCTCAAGTGGCAGAAGAAAACACTCAGGAACTGGAGAACAAAACACCTGAAAGCCTACACGCAAAGGAGCAGATGGAGAAAAGAATGAAAAAATATGAGCAACGTCTCTGGGAACTCAAAGATGAAACAAAGTACAATAATGTACGTATCACTGGTGTCCCAGAAGGAGAAGAGAGGGGAAAGGGGGCAGAAGCAATAATAGAGGAAATAATTAATGAAAATTTCCCATCTCTTAAGAAAGACATAAAATTACAGATCCAAGAAGCGCAGCGTACTCCAAACAGAAGAGATATGAATAGGCCTACGCCAAGACACTTAATAATCAGATTATCAAATGTCAAAGACAAAGAGAGAATCCTGAAAGCAGCAAGAGAAAAGCAATCCATTACATACAAAGGAAGCTTAATAAGACTATGTGCGGATCTCTCAGTAGAAACCATGGAGGCAAGAAGGAAGTGGTGTGATATGTTTAAGATACTGAAAGAGAAAAACCACCAACCAAGAATCCTGTATCCAGCAAAGCTGTCCTTCAAATATGAGGGAGAGCTCAAAATATTTTCTGACAAACAGACAATGAGAGACTTTGTGAACAAGACACCTGCCCTACAGGAAATACTAAAGGGAGCACTACAGGGTGATAGAAGACAGGAGTGTGTGGTTTGGAACACAATTTTGGGAGATGGTAGCACAACAATGTAAGTACACTGAACAAAGGTAACTATGAATACGGTTGAGAGAGGAAGATGGGGAGCACGTGAGACACCACAAGAAAGGAGGAAAGATAATGACTGGGACTGTGTAACTTGGTGAAATCTAGAGTGTTCAACAATTGTGATAAAATGTACAAATATGTTCTTTTACGAGGGAGAACAAGCAAATGTCAACCTTGCAAGGTGTTAAAAACAGGGAGGCATTGGGGGAGGGATGCAATCAGCATAAACTAGAGACTGTAACTAATAGAATCATTGTATTATGCTTCCTTTAATGTAACAAAGGTGATATACTAAGGTAAATACAGATAAGAGGGGGGACAGGGGAGGCATGTTAGACACTTGACATTGGTGGTATTGTCTGATTCTTTATGGTGGGCAATGTCCATGATCAACTGTACAAATACTAGAAATCACTTCATGAACCAGAACAAATGTATGACAATACAATTAGAAGTTAATAACAGAGGGGCATATAGGAAAGAACTATATACCTATTACAAACTATATACTACAGTTAGTAGTATTTCAACATTTTTTCATAAACAGTAACAAACGTACTATATCAATACTAGGAGTCAACAATTGAGGGGGGTTGGTTAGGGATAGGGGAGGATTAGAGTTTCCTTTTCTTTTTTTCTTTTTTCATCTTTCACTTTATTTCTTGTCTGGAGTAATGAAAAGTTTCTAAAAATTGAACAAAAATTTAGTGTGATGGATGCACAGCTGTATGAGGGTACCCAGGGGCAAGTGATTGTACACTTTGGATCTTTGGATAATTGTATGGTATCTGAACAATCTCAATAAAAATGAAAAAAAAAAAAAAAAAAAAAAAAAAAGGGATATACAGTCACGTTGCTGAGTTTAAGGTCATGTGCAGTTAAGTTCTCTCTGTATAGTTAAGCCATCAAATCAATGCAGTTAATTTGTTTCATTTTTCTTTTTAAGAATTGCTATTTTGAAACTTGTTAATTCAATTTTGTTACATAATTATGTTAAACAAATGCTCCATAATATGGTTACAAAGCCAAATTATATTCAGAGAAGTCTATTAGCTTCCTTTTTTCTACTTTTGTTTTTTTGTGGGGGTTTTTTTTTTTAGCCTTCTTTTAACTGGGGAACACATTAAATGAGGAATAATAGCATTGGAATTATTCTATTATTCCTAGGTAAGGTGGTTGTGATTTGTTTTGTATATTTTTAAATATATATAACATTGCTTGAAATATTGGTATTCCCAACATAATAGGGCATCCTCTTTTTAAATCTAATATACAAAAATGTCAACCTATGAAATCAAACAATCTGAGGGTTACTGAACATCTTAAAAGATATGTAGAAGTTCCTTTAAGTGGAAAATACTTAGAGTATTTCATGTAATATTTCAAAAATTCCATTTACATAAGGTAACCTTTCAAAATTTCATTACAAATTTTAAAAGCTAAAGACTATAGATTTAAGGCATGCAAAGTCCATCTATTAATGTAGAGTACATAATTTACAAAGACAAATTTATGCTTCAAGAGAATAATTACCTCAGTGAATCAGGGATGAGAGGATGGGATGATTTCACTTTTCATGTACTTTTTTTTCCTTCAAGAATATATTATCTTTGAAATGAAAAATAAATTTTCTAAAAGCTAAAGAAGTTGAGGAATTATTATTCATTAAGCTTTTTATTTTAGTGCTAAATTCACAGTGAAAATTTTTATAAATACACCAATGTATATTGTTACTTCTTAAAAAGCAACTTAATAAGCTAAAAAATATATTAAATCTCTTCATTGACTGGTTTGCATATAGCTGCTTCATCAAAATACTCAAATCAAAAAAGAAAGTCAGTAACAGGTGTTGGAAGAATGTGGAGAAACTGGAACCCTCATACATTGTTGGCAGGATGGTAACATGGTATAGTTACTTTGGAAACCAGTATGGCAGTCCCTCAATATGTTACATATAGTGTTACCATAGGATTCCGCCATATCACTCCTAGATATATACCCAAAAGAATTAAAAACATTAGTCTGCACAAAAACCTGGTCATTAACATTCACAGAAACATTATTCATAATAGTGAAGGAATAGAAACAACCCAAATGTCCATCAACTGACGAATGGATAAACAAAATGCAGTATATCCATACAATGGAATATTATCAAAGGAATGAAGTTCCAACACATGCTACAACATGGATGAACCTTGAAAATATTATGCTAAAAGAAGCCAGACACAAATGGCCAAATATTGTATGATTCCAATGATATGAAACATCCAGAATAGACAAATCCACAGAAACAGAAAGTGGACAAGTAGAGGGAGGGAATGGAAAGTAAATGCTAATGGGAATGGGGTTTCTTTTGGTATTGATAAAAAGGTTCTGAAATTAGGTGGTGTGATGGTCGCACAACTTTGTGAAAATACTAAAAGCAAATGAATTGTACACTTTTTCCAAAAGGGTAAATTTTATGGTATGTGAACTATATCTCAAAAAGTTGTTATTAAAAATGATTACTTCATCTTTCTCTGCCATTTTTCCTTATGTAACTTCTCATTTAACACCAAAGGTACATAATAAAAAATAAGATTTCCAGGGATTCCTTTAATGTCAGACTTAGTCCCTTTTTTACATTTCACTTAGAAATCTGTATTTAAATGCTACCATCCAGAATAAGGGGTTGTAACTGCCAAAATGGTCCATAACAATTATCTAGTCCTAGCCCTTCAATTTAAAGATAATAGGAAAAAAATTCAGAATGCTAAATGTCTTGCAATAGACTACAGACGTGTCAGTAATACTGCCAGGACCAAATTCAGATATCTTGACTCCCAGAGCTCAAAACATGTACAAGTTCTATTCTGAACTATCCAGACTGATGGACAGATGAGGCTATGCTTCAGTAACAAATCCTGAAACCAGTGGCCTAACTAAATAAAGATTTATTTCTTTCTCACATGAAGTTTGACATGTGTGTGGCAGCCCTTCTCCAACTTGTAGGTATACTGGAACTTTTGTTTTCCACGGTCATGCAGCACAGGAAAAAAAAAGTGTGAAAAACTCATACCCACTCTTTACTGCTTCCCACTGGAAGTCACATACGCCCCTTCCCCTCACAGTCATTTGGCTAGAGTTAGTCAGATGGTGTCAATTTAACTACAAGAGAAGTTGGGAAATGTAGGGGAATATATAGAATATTGAGCAAACATTGGTCTGCTGCAGTTGCCCATTCAGCCCAACTGTGTCCTATGTAGCTCTGACAAGAAGTCAAAAGCAATTCTGATTCCACATAGGAGAGAATGTTTTGCAATGCAGGGTCCACACTGCTGCTCTCCAGACACTGGCTGATTCTCAGAGAGGTTGCTCTGGAATAAGATTCGTGTGTGTGTGTGTGTGTGTGTGTGTGTGTGTGTGTTGACTGGGGGTTGGGGGTGGGGGGTAGGGGGTAGTGGTGGTGGTGTCAAAATACCCACTGAGCACCTATTTATGCAAGGAAACTTTTAAAACAAATTTTTCACAAGATGCTATATTAATATTAACCCTAT
Source organism: Choloepus didactylus (assembly GCF_015220235.1). Taxonomy (NCBI): domain Eukaryota; kingdom Metazoa; phylum Chordata; class Mammalia; order Pilosa; family Megalonychidae; genus Choloepus; species Choloepus didactylus. The sequence goes on from NC_051333.1 coordinate 20,729,571, forward strand.
TAAGATTAAGACAAAAAGAAGAAGAACCCAATAAAAACCAACCCTGGCTTAAGGATTTCCTTCCCTGATATTACAATCAGAACACCACTCTTTATGCAATAACTATGAAAATGCTGATTCCTGGGTTACAACCCAAATCTAAAGAATCAATCTTTGGGGATAGGAGTAGAGAATATGTATTGTTAAACAATCTCCCCAGGTGATTCTGATACACGCTAATAATTTGAGAACCAAATTGGTCAGTGGTTGAAAACCATCTCTTGCTGAAAGCCACAAGGATGAGGACCCTTATCATATACAACCAAAGATGCTAACTACCACTTAACACAATTCAGGTATTCTCACTAATATTCCTATTCACTCAAAAATCCAGAAAAGAGCACCTCACCTCACCCCAATTGAGAAATTGGCTTTATTTCTGAGAACCAAGGGGTTGATGGAACAATTCAATGAAAAATCCTATTTGTATCATATGTGCTTCTAACAGTCAAGTCTGTGGTTTTTTCCAGGCAGAAAGAACAAGACCCTTAAAATGATGAAAATTGTTTTTTACTTATTATTAACAGATTTAGTGCTCCTGTGCTGATTTTACTGTCATCAAAAAGCTAGACAGCATTGAATTCAAGGAAATATTATGGGTCTAACAAATCAAGTTCTATAAATTTCAAATAAAATTTCATCAAGAAACAACATGCAGAGGAAGTCGTGGCATTAATGTGAGGAGTGATCTCCACAGCAAATAATAATATCCCCTGGCAAAAACTGTTGGAGGCCAGGTGAGAGGAACACAGAGGCTTACCATATCATTTGCTCTACTGAGTATATGCTTGAACATTTCTATAATGTAAAGTTTAAAATGTATACACACATGCATACAAGCACCTGGATATAACGCCCATATTTTATTTTTTTATATAAAATAAAATTCTTCTCAATGCTTATCAATAATTTTCAAATTTTTTTCCCTTTATTTATCTGCCTGAAGGGCTAAAATATGTTCAGGCTGGTTAAGGACATTTCTGTATTTTCTTAAAAATAATTTTCACTGGTAAAATAATTGCCATTTAAGAATCCACTATTCATCCTGCAAGGAAAGACCTCAGAAGTTAGCTGTAGTCAAGACTTTTAAGATTTAAGTAATGTATTCACAAGTTTTAACACTGCCTAAGATTGTAAACATGTAGCAGAAAAGGACATTTTAGGGAAGAAGTCACATCTTTTCAACACCAGGAGAACTTGCAAAAGTTCCCAAAATATTAAAATTGAACTCAGACCTGATTACAACATTTAAAACATTCCTCTTGGCAGTCAAAACCATCAGCAATTTCTATTTCAAACAATAACACAAAACATGCTTGAAACTAGACAAAGATTAAATATAAAAGAGTTTTCTTATACCCATAATTGATAAGATAAGGAAAGTGGCCACTCTGAGAAAATCTCCTGAAGTGCTTCCCCTTTGGAGAGGCAGGATAGTGCAGGACTAAGAGAATAGCCATAGGGCCCAACTGACTGGGTGAGATCATGGATCCTGGCTCAGCCACTTACCAGCTATGTGACCTTGGGCAAGTTCCTTAACCTCTCTGTGCCTCAGTTGCATCATCTGTAAAATAGGGATAATAACAGCAACTACTGTTATTGAGTTAAATGAATTTATAAATATAAAGCACTTAGAACGTCTGGCACATATTAAGCACGAAATAAAGTGCCTGATGATGTTATTATCATCATCATTCTCAACAAAACAAGTAGAAGTAAGCAGAACTTATCTCTGCCTGTCCCTGGAATAAAGTTACAGACAAACAACAAAGGTCTTATAAAGTTGCCAAATCCCTGAACTGAGTAGAAATCGACATATCCCAGGGCAAGAGGCATCACATGATTTAGTGATGTCTAACTTCTACTTAAATGGACCAAGTAGATGCCATGAGAAATTTAATCCCTGAATTGATTCATTAATTAAATTTTTCCATTTCGCTGAATAGTGATGGCTATGATTTGTGAACATGGAGAGGAAATTTAATCCATTTCAATCTTCAAGCCAACAGAGGAACGGAGTGGCAAGCAGTCCTCTTGTCAACAATGGCATGGCACAAAGGAGCATCATTTCAAGGTGCCAGGCTAAATAAACAGGCATATGTGCTAAACTTCCACCCTCCCCAAATCCCAACGACATAAAGATATTCACAAGGAAATTGCAGCACAGCAGCAATAAGAAGGTCTGAGGGCCATAGCCTATTTAAATACCAGCCACTTTCTGGAAGATGGAGAGATAGCAGAGGAAACTGTATTATAGGACAGAGCAGAGCAGAGGTGGCTACTCCCAGAGCATGCAGAAGCAAGGGTGGGCACAGAGGTAAAGCCCTTTTGCCTGGAGGAGCTGGGTAAATGTACAGCTTAGAATCAGCAGGTATCAGGAGAGGGAAACAGGTTAATCAATCAGGTCTCCTGATCACTGAATTAACCAACTCCCACTGAGGCAAAAGGACTGCTGGAAAAACAGAGGAACCTCTTGCCAATTATATAACCAACCCAGTCCCCAGTCATAAGAATCACCAGATGGTGGAGGAAAACCAGAGGACAAGAAAGGACAACTAAGATGAAAAAGCACATCAGACCCCAGAAGAAAACTATACTATAGATCCCAGAAAACACATAAAAAGAAATTCTAATTGGTATCCTCAGGGAGATTTGAGGAGACAGTGCATCCTTAAAAGCAAGAAACAATAATGGAAATAGAAATCAAGAAAAATTTTTGAGAAATAAGAAATATGATTTCCAAGATGAAAAACAAGAGAAGAAAAACAAAGATGGAGTAAAGTGTAGGGGTACAAATAGAGATATACAAGTTTCCTTGTATTTAAAAAAATAAACAATGGAAGAATAAACAAAAAATAAATCTAAAAGTTTATAAGATATGGGGAAAAACAAAGGAAAGGAGGGAAGCCAGACTTCTCTTGATTTATCATGCTTTATAGTTTTATCATTATAACCATAAGTATTTCATATAATTTAAAATTTAAATTTAAAAATATCCCTAAAAATTAAAAATACAGACAAAAAAACTAAATATCACATTGGTGGCATAACTCTCAGAGAAGGATTATTTCAAGTGATTTTAAAACAATGCTATGTACATTCCTGGGGTATATATAAATCCCAAGGAGAAAAGGAAGGACAAAGAAAATTTAAACTTCATTTAACAATCTTATTATTGGTGGTGATACTGGCATTATTTTGAAACTATTATGTATTGTAATACATGTAAAGCAAAAAGCAATTGTGGTAATGTCTTAGGAACCAAGAATGTCTTCATACAAGAGACACAAATACAAAATTAAAAATATAAAAGTCTTTTAATCCTTCATTTGAATTGGAAAAATCAGAATGAAAACATGATTTATCTTTCTTCACATACCAGTTATAATGAATGCCCCTAAAACCATTTCCCACCAAAAAGAACCAGAGCTCCTTAAAGAAATGATTGATTCTAGATCTGGGGTAGGACATGAATAAGATAAGCCTGGGATTTCTTGTCATACCAGAAAGTATGGAACCAATATAAGACTACCAGACTCACATCAAATGGACCCAGGAGTCAACCTGAATAAGCTCTAGATGGCTAAGACAACATTCGCATCAAAAAGAATAATATCTTTCATTATAAAGGCACTGAGAAAAATAGAAATAGAAGGGTACCTCCAAAACATAAAAGGGCATTTATGAAAAACCCACAGCTAACAATGGTGAAAGACTGAAAGCTTTTCTCCAAGGATCAGGAAAAAGACAAGGATGCCTACTTGTACCACTTCTACTCAACACTGTACTAGAAGTTCTAGCCAGAGCAATTAGACAAGGAAAAGAAATATAGGCATCCAAACTGGAAATAAGTAAAACTATCTCCAATCACAGGTGACATGATCTTATATATAGAAAATCCCAAAGAATCCACAAGAAAGCTATTAGAGTTAATACCCAAATTCAACAAAGTTGCAGGTTATAAGATCAACACACAAAAATCAGTTGTGCTCCTACAGATTAGTAATAAACAATCTCAAAAGGAAATTAAGAAAATAATTCAATTTACAATAGCATCTAAAAGAATAAAATAACTAGAAATAAATTTAATCAAGGAGGTAAATGACTTGTACATATACTGAAAATTACAAAACACTGCTGACAGAAATTAAAGACCTAAATAAATGCAAAAGACATCTGGTGTTCATGGATTGGAAGACAATGTTATTAAGATGTCAATACTTTCTAAAGTGATCCACAGCTTTAATGTAATCCCTATTAATATTTCAGAAGTCTTTTTTGCAGAAATGGAAAGGCCAATCCTCAAATTGATTTGGAATCATGAGGGGTCCAGAATAGACAAAACAATCTTGAAAAAGAAGGAAAAATTTGGAGGACTCATACTTTCCAATTTCAAAATTTACTAAAAAGCTACAGTAATTAAAGTAGTGTGGTACTGGTATAAAGACAGAAATACAGACCAATGGAACAGAATTGAGAGTCCAGAAATAAACCTACACATTATGGCCAACTGATTTTCAACAAGAATGCCAGGTGCATAAATAGGGAAAGAATAGTCATTTCAACAAATGGTATGATAAAGTTGGATATCCACAAGCAAGAGAATAAAACTGGACCTGTACCTCATACCATAAATAAAAATTAACTCAAAATGAATCAACAACCTAAAAAGAAAAGCTAAAACCATAAAATGCTCAGAAGAAAACATAGGGGGAAGTCTCCATGACCTTTAATTTGGTAATGGATTCTTAGATATGACATCAAAAGTATGAGCAACAAAAGAAAAAAACAGATAAATCGGACTTCATCAAAATTAGAAACTTTCATGCAAAGAACATTATCAAGAAAGTGAAAAGACAACCTACAGAATGGGAAAAAACAGTTACAAATCATATATCTGATCATGGTTTCATATCAGAACTTATAAAGAATACCTACAACTAAACAACAAAAAGATAAACAACCTGATTAAAAAATGGACAAAACCAAAGTTAACAAAAGACATGAACATACAAATCCAAGACATTCAACAAACTCCAAAAAGGATAAACCCAAATAGACACACGCAGTGCCCTGTTACAATCAAACTGTCGAAAATGCTAAAGATAAAGAGAGACTATCAAAAGCTGCAAGAGATAAGCAGTGTGTCACATACAAGCAATCTTAATACGATTAAGTGCTGATCTCTCATCAGAAACCATGGAAGCAAGAAAACAGTGGGATGATATATTTCAAGTGCTGAAAGCAAAAAACTGCCAACAAAGAATTCTGTATCTGGCAAAATTGTCCTTCAAAAACACGGGAGAGATTAAGACATTCCCAGATAAACAAAAGCTGAGGAAGCACATCATCACTAGACTGGTCCTCCAAGAGATGCTAAAGAAGAGTTCTGTAAGTTGAAAGGAAAGGACAGCAGACAATAGATGGAAGCCACATGAAGAAATAAAGATCTCTGGTGACGGCAATGTCATGACTAAATGTAAATGCCAAAACCACTGTATTTTTGTTTTCTAATTCGACTTTTACTGCCTACAGAATCTAAAGAGCAAATGTGTAAAATATAATGAGAAATCAGTGGTTTGGGACTTGTATCATGTATAAATGTTATTTGTGACAGAACTACATAAAGGTGAGGGGACAATGAGCTGTATGAAAACAATTTGTGCATACTATAGAAGTTAAGTTGATATCAAAGCTGTTACAGATTTAGAATGTTAAACTTAAGCCCCATGGTAACTACAAAGAAAATATCAGAGTATATACAAGTTCACAGAGACAGAAACTAAGAGTAAAAGTTGCCAGGGGTGCAGTGCTGGGGGAATGGGAAGTTTATACATAATGTGTGTAGGGTTACTGCTTGGGGAGATGGGAAAGTTTCTGAAATGGAAGGTGGTGAGGGTACAGTGATATTGTGAATGTAATTAATCCCACCGAATGGTATGCTTGGGAGTGGCTGTGATGGGAAAGTTTATGTTGTATATTATATTCCCACAACTAATAAAAAAAGGACAACTAAAGTGAAAATGACAATTAAATGTAACATATGATCCTGGATGTGATCTGGCAAGGCTCAAAGGGACACTATTGGGGAAAAAAAACTGGAATATAGACTATAGCTTTGTATCAATGTTAAATTTCATGAACTTAAAACTACACTTTTAAGGTTGTTACATAAGTGAATATCTTTGTTCTTAGGAAATGTGTGTGGCAATATTAAGTGCTCAAGGTGCATGACATATATAACCTACCCTCAAGTGTTCAGAAAATGAATTGACAGACAGACAGGCAGATGGATGGACAGTTAAAATGATATGGCAAATGTAGCAAAATATTAAAATTGGTGGATGTGGGTATCTCAGGGGCAAGGTGATAGGAGTATGTTGAACTTCTCTGTATGGGGTCTCTATTATTTTGTAACTGACCTATAAGTTTGAAAGTATTTCAAAATAACAAGTTTTTAAAAATGGGCAAAGGACTTAAATACTCTTCACCAAAGAAGATACACAAATGGCCAATTAGCACATAAAAGATGTTCAACACCATTAGCTATTAGTGAAATGAAAATCAAAACCACAATGAGACATCATTTCACACCTACTAGAATGGCCACTATTAAACAGAAAACTACAAGTATATGGTGTATGACTATATCTCAATAAAACTGCATTTTAAAAAAAAGAAAAAAGAACTACAAGTGTTGAAGAGGATGGGGAAAAACAGAAACACTTATTCACTATTGGTGGGAATTTAAAACGGTGCAGTAGCTCTGGAAGGCGGTTCCTCAGAAAGCTAAGTACAGAACTACCATATGATCCAGCAATCCTACTAGGTATATACCCTGAAGAAATGAAAGCAGGGACATGAACAGACATTGCACACTGATGTTCATAGCGGCATTATTTACAATTGCCAAAAGAGGGAAGCAACCCAAGTGTCCGTCAACTGATGAAGAGAAAAACAAAACGTGGTAAATACATATGATGGAATATTATTCAGCTATAAGAAGGAATGAAGTCCTGATGGATGCAACAACATGGATGAACCTTAAGGACATTATGTTGAGTGAAATAACCATACACAAAAGGACAAATGTTATACGATCTTACTAATATGAACATTATAATCAAACTCATAGAGTTACAATTTAAGCTACCAGGAGATACAATGGGGGTACACAAATGGGGAGCTGGTGCTTAATTTGTGCAAAATTTCTAATTAGGTTGATTGTAAATGTTTGGAAATGGGTGGTGGTAGCACATCATTGTGAGTGTAATTAACAATGCTGAATTATGTGTGTGAAAGTGGTTGTAAAGGGAAGTTTAGAGTTGTGTATGACACTAGAGGGAAAGCTGGAGGATAAAATACGGGATTGTGTGACACAGTGAACCCTGATGTGGATGACGACTGTGGTTAATAGTACAAATATAAGAATGTTCTTTCATGAACTAGAACAAATGTACATCACTATTACAAGGTGTTAATAATAGGATGGTATATGGGGAAAAATAAACCTAATGCAAACTATGGACTATAGTTAGCAGTAATATTTTAATATTAGCAATTGTAACAAAGGTACCATGCCAATGCTAAATGTCAACAGTAGGGTGTATAAGGGATATGCGGTTTTTCTTTTTAGAGCAATGAAAATGTCCTAAAATTGATTGTGGTGATGAATGCACAACTCTGTGATTATACTGAGAGCCATTGATTGTACGCTTCGGATGGACTGTATGGTGTGTGGCTATATCTCAATAGAACTGCTTTTAAAAAAAAACCCACAAACAGATAGCACTTCATACCCACTAAGATGGTTATTATTTAAAAAATGGAAGAGAAGAGTTGAGAGGATATATAGAAATTGGAACCCTCAAGCATTGCTGGTGGGAGTGCTAAGTGGTACAGCCACTGTGGAAAACAGTTTGGTGATTCCTCAGAAAGTTAAACTTTACAGTAGGAGGTGCAATTGCATTCTTAAGCATATACCCCAAAGAATCAAACACAGGGGCTCAAACAGGTATTTGTATACCAATGTTCACAGCAGCATTTTTCACAAGAGCCGAAAGGTGAAAACAACCCAAGAGATGAATGGATTAACAAAATGTAGCATACCCATACAATAGGATATTATTCAGCCACAAAAAAGAATGAAGTACTGATGGATGAATGTTATGTTAAGAGAAATAAGCCAGACACAAAAGGACAAACAGTGCATGGTTCCACTTATATAAAGTATTTTGGATATGTAAATTCATAGAGAAAGAAAGTAGATTAGAGGCTACCAGTGATTAGGAGGAGGGAGAATGTGGAATTATTGCTTAATGGTTTCTGTTTTGGGTGATGGAGAATTTTTGGAAATAGTGGTGGTGGTTGCACAACATTGTTAATGTAACTAATGCCACTGAATTATACCCTTAAAATGGTTAAAATAGACAATTTTATGTTGTATAATTTTACTATGATAAAATTTTTTTAAGTCAGCAATTCCACTCCTAGGTACACACCTTGAACAAAAAAGAAACACTGCCATGGAATAAAATTCACTAAATGTATACAAACTAATGAGTACCTAATGATACTAAGAAAAATTTATTGGTCACCTTTGGAGATGTTAAGGCACCAAGCTATTATTCTGAAAACTGATAAGTAAAGGAGGTTAAAATCAAGCATTTATCCTGTCTTTTCTGATTAAAAGACTGTTTTTTAGAATACTCCACTGGGGAGGTTCTTTATCAAAGAATACCAGCTAATAAATAAAGAAATACTTAAAAACAAAGCAACAAAATAAACCAGTATTTTGCTCCCTAATGAAACAGTGACTCTAGCCAATGACTATCAAATAGGTGAAAGTGTTAAAACAACTAGTTGAAAACTTGATGAAGAAGTTTATACTAAAGCAATCAGGCTTGATAACACCTGAACCCACTGATTAATTTTAACATCATTAAAAGTAGGGCAACCAAATTTAGTGGGCCGAGCCCTCGATCTGGGGGCTTTCCCTTGTGAATCTAGTTGCTGCAAGGGAGAGGCTAAGCCCACTTATAATTGTGCCTGGGAGGCCCCCCCCACCAGAGCCTCTTTGTTGCTCAGATGTGGCCCCCTCTCTCTCTAAGTCCACTTGGCAGATGAACTCATTACCCTTCAACCCAGGGACGTGAATCCCCCTGGCAATGCAGGAAATGATTCCTGGAGATGGACCTGGACCCAGCACTGTGGGATTGAGAGGATCTTCTTGACCAAAAGGGGGAAGAGAGATGAAACAAAATAAGATTCCAGGAGCTGAGAGATTTCAAATGGAGTTGAGAGGTCACTCTGGAGGGTATTCTTATGTACTGTATAGATACCATTTTTTAGTCTTTAGTGTGTTGGGATGGCTAGAGGGAATTGCCTGAAGCTGTCAAACTGCAACCCAGTAACCTTGATTCTTGAAGACGATTGTATAACTATGTAACAGGCACACTGTGACTGTGTGACTCTGAAAACCTTGTGGCTCGCACTCCCTTTATCCAGTATATGGACAAATGAGAGGAAAAATGGGGACAAAAATTAGATGAAGAATAGGGTGGGATGGAGGGGATGGAAAGATTCAGGTGTTCTTTTTTGCTTTTATTTTTATTTTGGAGTAAGGAAAAGATTCAAAAATTGATTCTGGCAATGAACGCACAACGTATGATGGTGCTGTGAATAACTGTACACTGTGGGTGACTGTAGGGTGTGTGAATATATCTCAAACTGTATTTTTTAAAAAAGTAAATGAATAATGAGGAGAAGAGAAGAATGGGATGTTTTGGATGTTAATTTTATTTTTTGGAGTAATGAAAATGTTCAAAATTTGTTGTGATGAAAGCCCAACTGATTGTACACTTTGAAGGATTTTATGTTATGTAATTATATCTCAATAAAATTGCCTTAAAAAAAAAAAGGTAGGGCAACCAGACATCCTTACTGCATATCTTCCAGTTCTTCCAACACATTAAGTTCTTTGCACATGCTACTTCCTCCTATCTGGAAAGCTCTTCCCTCCCTCCTACTTACGGTGCTCTTATCATCATGTAGCTCTCAGAATAATTTAGCTCTCAGAATAAGTGTAACTTCCTCAGAGATGCCTTCCCTGATTAGCCTGTCTAAACTAGAGTCACTCCACTCTACAAGTCTGTCTTGTCTTAATGACAGCTTGCAATTATTTACCTCTTTATTTGCCTGTGTAAATCTCACCAATGGGCATGTAAGCTCCTAAGAACAGCAGTGGCTTGCTCACTGCCTGGTCCCTGGAGCCAACAAGTGTGCTGGCAGGCCTTCCATAAATCTGACATACATGAACCACTGATTATTTTCCAGTACTCTATTTTGCAAAACTAAGACACTGGCCCTTGTGGCAAGCTACCCCTCCACCCATCAGGCCATTGGTCTGCTGAGACCCGGCAGTGGTCACAATGTTTGTAGCCTTAAGTGGTTGCAGTGAGCGCTTCCCAAGCCACAACCAGATAATAAGACCATCAATACTTTCTTCCTGAGCTCAGGCTTGTTCTGGGCAGAATGCTGGCTATTTCTCTGGGGAGCCTGTACTTTATCTTTTACATCGGTTTATGGCACCTTTTGCTATAAATATATATGTATATATACACACACACACACATATATATATGTACACACACACACACATTTTTTTTCCTTTTTGTCTGTAGTCAAATATGTCCACCTTTGCCTTTACAGTTTTAGGTTTTGCAACTTAACTGACTTTGTCAAACTGATGATCAAATATAGATGAACTCTCCAAAGAATTTATACAAATCATCAATAAGCACATGAAAAAGATGACTGACATCATTAGCCATCAGGGAAATGCAAATCAAAACCAAGTGAGACAGGACTAGCCAGAAGCTGCTATTACAGAAAGCAACAGAACCCAGAAGAGAAAGGAGAAGACAATGCCATGTGGATTGCCATGTGACAGAAACACCAAGGAAACCCAAAGATTGCTGGCCAGCTGGAAGATATCATATCAACCTTGGGAAGAAGCAAGTCTACTTAGAAGCCTCTGAAACCGTGCCCCATTTCCAGACACAGAGCCCAGCTCTGGGGATGGTCTCTTTGACATGGTGTAATGAGGTCAGGGAGACTCTTCAGTAACCTAAAGGACAACTTGAAAGACACACTCAAAGGCACATCTTCTAGAGCTTTCCAATATGTTACCAGTTAAATGAAGGGAGATTTAGACTTCACTTATGTTACCTCAAGAATTACCGTGATATCCTTTCCTCTGGAAAATGCTGACACAGGATTTAGGAATCAGGTTGATGACATTCGAAGGTTTTTGGATTCCAGACATCTTTACCATTACACAGTGTACAATTTGTCTCCCAAGTCTTAGCAAACTGCAAAGTTTCACAGCAGGGTAAGGAATTTTAGCCTGGGGGTTACAGTTTTGAAGACATCACAAGGTATTTTCTCCCTTTAAAGTTAGCCTCAAAGCCTTTGCACTTAGGCATACAAAGTTGAAAACTATAAACTCTGGACACTTCTATTTACAAAATATTTATTAGGCTGTCAAGAGATTTTGAAGCTTTCACTTGGGTGGGGAGGATATATGCAGGATAGCTTATCTGTAAATTAAATGGAGACAAGTTAATACCATCTAATTTGGGGCCTCAAATCAGTTGGTGGCTGTTGCTCAGTTGTTAGGGCAGGTTGCTCATGAAGCTCCCCTATAGGTTTCTTAGGGAGCCTTGATTTCAGACTTCTAGCCTCCATAACAGTAAGACAAAAAATTTTTGTTGTTTTAAGCCACCAAGTTTGTGATATTTTGTTATGGCAGCTTTAGGAAACTAAGGCCCTTGAAGAAGTGAAACTTGATGTCAAATATGCACAATGATTGCTGCTGTCCATTCCTGTGTTAACGTCTTTGATGCTTGGAACACATTTTGCTCCAAACTCCCCTTGCATTGATTATTTCTGGGTCTCAGTTTCTACATCTCTGAAAAACACAGGAAGGCTGGTCTATATGTTCTCGAAAAGCCCTTCCTGTTCCAATGTTCATTACGATAAGGAATAGTTCTGTTCTGATTTCTCAATGTTCCCAGAACAGGCGATACTTAACCCATCATTCTCAAACTCAAACATTTATTGGAATCACTGGGAGAGCTGTTAAGCACAGATTGCTGGGCTGGTGTTTCTGATTTAGCAGGACAGGAGTAGAGAATTTGCATTTCTGCAAAGATTCCAGAGGGCTACTGCGCTCCCCTGGGAACTACCCTTGGAGAAATACTGATGTAACCATTCTTAAACAGTTTCGTCTACATAGCTATTCTCTAATGGAGATTTTAAATGTCGCTCTTTAAAATTCCCCATAATAAACTACCCTTCTGAGTCTTATTCCATCTTTTACCTAATTCAGAGCAAGCGAATGAACATCCAACAAAAATAAAATGTGAATAAATACTCTGTTTCTAAAAAAAAAAAAAAAAAAACCAAGTGAGATATCACTTCACAACCACTGGGACGGCTATAATCAAAAAGACACATGACAACAAGCGTTGGTGAGGATGTGGAGAAACTGCACATCATATACTGCAGGAAATAAAATGAAGCAGACACTTAGAAAAGCAGCCTGGTGGTTCCTCAAATGGTTAAATAAAGCATTATCACATGATCCAAAAATTCCACTCCTAGGTATATACCCAAGACAAATGAAAACATACGTCAACCCAAAAACTTGTAAAAAAATGTTCAGAGAAACATTATTCACAATAGTCAAAAAATCGAAACAACCCCAATGTCCACCAACTGATTCATGTATAAACACAATGTGGTATTTCCATACAATGGAATATTCGGTGATGAAAAGGAATGATGTACTAACACATGCTACAACACCGATGAGCCTTGAAAACTTTATGCTAAGTGAAAGATGCTGAACAAAAAAGGCCACCTATTACATGATTTCATTGATATGAAATGTTCAGAAGAAGAAAGTCCATGGATTTTCTGTGGTTGCTCAGGTCTGGGGGCTATGGGGAGAATGAAGAATGCCAATGGGTACAAGTTTCCTTTCTGGGTTGATGAAAATGCTCTAAAATTGATTGTAATGATGGTTGCACAACTCTGGGAATATACTAAACACCACTGAATTGTATACTTTATGGTATGTGAATTATATTTCAATAAAGCTGTTATAAAAATATATAGAAAAAAATTTTAAAAGCTAAATAAAAAATTTTAAAAAGTAAAATAAAAATATATAGATGAAACTCTCATACACTGCCGGTGGGAATGTAAACTAGCACAGTTGCTGTAGAAAACAATCTGGCAATTTCTCAGAAAGTTAAACACAATATTACCATATGACCCAGGAATTCTTCTAGGAAGTAGAGAATAGGGCTCAAACAGGTATGTTTACACCCATATTTATAGCAGCATTATTCACAATAACCAAAAGGTGAAAGCAACCTAAGTGTCCATTAACAGATGAATGGATAAACAAAATATGGGGTGTGTGTGTGTGTGTGTGTGTGTGTGTATAAAATGAAATATATTCAGCCATAAAAAGGAATGAAGTTCTGATACATGTGACAGCATGGGTGAACCCTGAAGACACCATGTTGAGTGAAAAAGCCAGACACAAAAGAACAAATATTTAATGATTTCACTATATGACATACCTAGAACAAGCATATAACAAGAGGCAGAAAGTAAATTACAAATCACCAGGGACTGGTCGAGTGGGGGCGAGGTCGGGGGAGATGGTGAGTTTTTGCCTAATGAGTACAGAGTTTGGGAGGATAAAAAGTTTTGGTAATAGATGGTGGTGATGACAGCACATCACATTTATGACTAATTAATATCACTGAATTGTACACAAAAGTGGTTAAAAGGGAAAATTCTGTGTTAGCTATAAGTTAACACAAAATCTTAAAAACAGAAATAGTTCTCAAACAATTCCCTCTACAGAGAAAAAAAATACAGAAAATTTTCTATCCTCTCCAGTCCATAAAAATGTAAATCCAAATATCTACACTTGATAATGCAGAGACATTACAGGAAATTCTTTTGGCAGATTAGTGAAGTTACAGTCTGTGACTTTTCAAAGCCCACCCATATTCATGGATTTAGTCAGTTCAGAATGACACAAGCCACATTTAGAGATGCAGTCCAGAAAAATGCTTTGAAGAATTTTAGTCTCTACATTCATGAATTTAAAATACCTATCAAGCAAGAAAAAATGCCTGAAAAACTCAGTCCTTTGTTTCCTTCCTCAAGATTGTACTTTTTTGGATCCCCTTACATGGTGTGCCAGTTTGGATACATTGTTTCCCAAAAAGCCATGTTCTTTGGTGCAATCTTTTGGGGCAGATTTATTAGTCTGTTGATTAGGGTGGAAACATTTGATTAAATTATTTCCATGGAGAATGGGTGGGTCTTAATTAAATCACTGGAATCCTATAAGGGAGCTCACAGACAGAAAGAGCTCTGAGCAGCTGAGAGAGACTTTTGGAGAGATGCTTGGGAAGTGATGCTTAGATTCTTGGAGACATTTGGAGATGATAGCCCAGAGACATTTTGGAGAAAGCTATTATGAAACCAGAACCCCAGAGCAAACGATCAGCAGACACCAGCCATGTGCCTTCCCAGCTAATAGGTTTTCTGAATACCATCAGTAAAGGTATCTTCTTATTGATGCCTTAGTTTGGACACTTTTATGGCCTTAGGACTGTAAACTTGTAACCAAATAAACTCACTTTATAAAAGCCAATCCATTTCTGGTACTTTGCATAACATCAGCATTAGCAAATCAGAACACAAGGTAACATATTTAAAAGAGTGAGGGGGGCAGGGATGGAGAGTTATTGCTTAATACACAGAGAGCATCTGTTTGGGATAATGAAAAAGTTTTGGTATTGGATGGTGGAAGTGATACACAATATGGTGAATGTAATTGGTATCACTGAAATGTACATGTGAAAGTGGTTACAATAAGAAATTCTGTGTTGTATATGTTACAACAATAAAAATAAAAATACAAATAAAATTTTTAAAGTGAGGCAACTCCGTAAGTGGTCAAATGAAAAAAGGGCTAGTTATCCTAGCTCTTTGGCCATCAGTAGTTGCCTTTTGGAGGCACTCCTCCTCTGACAGTGCTGTGGTTCCTCAGAGCTCTATGTTGTGCTCTCTCTATTTCTAAGATATACATATTCTCCCTGGGAGGATCCCCAAATCCATCTCTCTAGCCAGATCTTTCTCTTGTGCTCCAGACCCTGAATATCCAACTGCCCACTGAGCAGATCCCCAAATCAACCGTGCAACATGAGCTCTCCCAAGTGTCTCAGTGTTCCTTCCTGGAAGTGGTGACTGGCATCACCATCTACCTATTTGAACAAACCAGAAACTTGGGAGTTATCCTCTCCTTCTCACTCTCCTTCAAATCCAGTAAGTCATTTAGTCTTATCTTTTCTGCCTCCTTAATAAGCATCTCTCAAGTCACCTTACCTTCTCTCCATTTTCTCTGCCAATACCGAAGCTCTGACCATCTTTATGTCTTGCCTAAATTACAGAGAGGCCTCTTAAGTGATCTTCCAGATGCCAGAGCTGTATTCCTCTGGCTGCCATGTGATTGTTCTAGGGCCAATGTAATCATTCCACTCTCCTGCTTAAAATCCGTTAATGGTTTGCCACCTCTCCCAACTTTCTTCCACCTCCCACCATTGCCCAACACTTACCAGTCTTTGGATGTGCCATCTTCCTTCTCACTGCCCAGTACACATTCAGTTCCCTCTGCAGAAAGTTTCCCTGGCTTACTTGTACTCATCCTGGATGTCTAACCCAGATGTCACTGGTAATAAAGATGGAGCTTGGACCCTTCTGCGTGCTACCAAAACACTCTATTTTTAGCCCCATCTTAGCATTAACTTTACTATGTTGTAACTTACTATATTACAACAGCGGGTTTCCTCTGCTTTTTCTTGCCACCTTCAACCCCCAGGATTATCAAGCTCATTCAAGATATTCCCAGAGTGTTAAGCACAATATAATTATTCAACAGATTATTTGTTGAATGATTAGCTCATCCTCAGTACTTATTTAATGGTTATTTCTTTATAGCATTCAGTCAAACCATATCATCTACAGAGACAGTAGTTAAATACTTAGAAATAAAGTTCTGTTAAAAAAAAAACAAAATAAAACAAAAAATGTTCATCCAATGCAATGTTCACACAAATACTCCTCAACAAAGCAGATCATTCGTTAAATGCCTACAACATGTCAAGATTTAAACCTGGAGATGTAGGCACATTAATCTCACTTAATCCTCACTAGAACCCTAAAATAAAAACAGCTGACAATCATGGGACGGAGAACATCTTCTTGACCAAAAGGGGGATGTGAAAGGAAATGAAATAAGCTTCACTGGCAGAGAGATTCCAAAATGAGCCGAGAGGTCACTCTGGTGGGCACTCTTACGCACACTTTAGACAACCCTTTTTAGGTTCTAAAGAATTGGGGTAGCTGGTGGTGGATACCTGAAACTATCAAACTACAACCCAGAACCCATGAATCTCGAAGACAGATGTATAAAAATGTAGCTTATGAGGGGTGACAATGGGATTGGGAAAGCCATAAGGACCACACTCCACTTTGTCTAGTTTATGGATGGATGAGTAGAAAAATAGGGGAAGGAAACAAACAGACAAAGGTACCCAGTGTTCTTTTTTACTTCAATTGCTCTTTTTCACTCTAATTATTATTCTTGTTATTTTTGTGTGTGTGCTAATGAAGGTGTCAGGGATTGATTTAGGTGATGAATGTACAACTATGTAATGGTACTGTAAACAATGGAAAGTACGATTTGTTTTGTATGACTGCGTGGTATGTGAATATATGTCAATAAAACGATTAAAAAAAAAAAAAAAAAAAAACAGCTTACAATCGTGGGACGGAGAACATCTTCTTGACCAAAAGGGGGATGTGAAAGGAAATGAAATAAGCTTCAGTGGCAGAGAGATTCCAAAACGAGCCGAGAGGTCACTCTGGTGGGCACTCTTACGCACACTTTAGACAACCCTTTTTAGGTTCTAAAGAATTGGGGTAGCTGGTGGTGGATACCTGAAACTATCAAACTACAACCCAGAACCCATGAATCTCGAAGACAATTGTATAAAAATGTAGCTTATGAGGGGTGACAATGGGATTGGGAAAGCCATAAGGACCACACCTCACTTTGTCTAGTTTATGGATGGATGAGTAGAAAAATAGGGGAAGGAAACAAACAGACAAAGGTACCCAGTGTTCTTCTTTTACTTCAATTGCTCTTTTTCACTTTAATTATTATTCTTGTTATTTTTGTGTGTGTGCTAATGAAGGTGTCAGGGATTGATTTAGGTGATGAATGTACAACTATGTAATGGTACTGTGAACAATCGAATGTACGATTTGTTTTGTATGACTGTGTGGTATGTGAATATATCTCAATAAACTGAAGATAAAAAAAAAAAAACAGCTGACATTAACCAAATGTGTACTAAGTGGCAGGCACTGTGCTATGCACTTTACATGTGTTACCTCACTGAATTCTCACAATGACCCTAAGAAATAGGTGAACCACCTCAAGTGGAAGTTAAAGTAAGTTCTCCAAGGTCACATGGCTAAGGTAGTAGTCACCAACAGAACAAGGTAGTCTGGCAGTCTGCCTCTGAAGCTAATCTTTCCAGTACTGCACTACACAACCTCTGTCAAATATCTAGACCATGACATTCTGTTTATCATTCTTAGGAGATGGCTTAAAGCTACAGCAATGAAGAGTAAACTGATCTATCTTTAGAGATCATACCCATATCCACTGTTGATGACTCCCAAGTCCAACCCTGGGACCTGACCCATCAGAAATCTCCTCAGGCCCTTCACATTTTACCTTATGGCCCTTCCATTCCCTGCTCCTCCTGCTGTACTTACTGCCTTGGTTAAAGGCACTACCAACCCTGAGCCTAAACCTAAGGTAGCATCCCAGATGGCCTCTGTCCTGTTCCCTTACCTTTCTAACCTATACATTCAATCCCAACAATCTGGTTTACCACAGTGCCTGGACTATAGCAACTGCTCCATAATTGTTTGCTGTCATTACTGTTATACCCTAAATATTTTTCATTCCTTCCTTTACAACAGCACTGTTCAGCCTCCAAGGGACTAGGGAGCCTTCTGAAGCCAAGCATAAGGACCAGAAACCCAAATGCCAGTCACTTAGGCCCCAGATCTTTCCATGAGACCATACAAGAGCAAATTCTAAGTAGCAAACTAAAAAATGTATGAGAATATCAGGAACTGGAATTGAAACTAAATAATGGCTCCAATCCCAAGGAACTAAACATTCTACTTCATTCCATGCTTTAGCACATGGTTCTCAAAAGTGGAGACAGAAACGATTGTGCCTCTTAACCCCCTACTCCCATCACTGATATCCGGCAAGGTCTGGAGACATTTGTGCTTGTCAAAACTGGGGAAGTACTAGTGACATCTAGTAGGTAGAGGCCAGGAATGCTGCTAAACATCCTAGGAAGTACAGGACAGCTCCCGACAACAAACAATTACCTAGTGCAAAGTGTCAATAGTGTTGCTGTTGAGAAATCCGACTAAACAACTGTAACTTCCATATTCAAGTTACCATGTGTAAAATGTTACTTCTTCCTGGAAAGATGATACTAACTTTGCCCAGAAATTAAGCTCCAACAGGTCCACAGACATTAAGAGGGATCACTGGAAAAGAGATGGAGAGTGACAGTAATGGTTGTGCCAGTTTGAATGTATTGTGTCCCCCAACTGCCATTATCTTTGTAGTCTTGTGGGACAGACTTTTGGTGCTGATTAGATTTGCTTGGAATGTGCCCCACCCAGCTGTGGGTGGTGACTCTGGTGGGATAGTCCCATGGAGGCGTGGCCCTGCCCATTCAGGGTGGGCCTTGATCAGGGGAGCCATATAAACGTGCTGACTCAGAGAGACTGAACGGAGTGCAGCTGTGAGTGACGTTCTGAAGAGAAGCAAGCTTGCTAGAGAGGAACGTCCTGGGAGAAAGCCGTTTTGAGGCCGGAGCTTTGGAGCAGACGCCAGCTGCCTTCCCAGCTAACAATGGTTTTCCGGACGCCATTGGCCATCCTCCGGTGAAGGTACCTGATTGCTGAAGTGTTACCTTGGATGCTTTGTGGCCTTAAGACTGTAACTGTGTAGTGAAATAAACCCCCGTTTTATAAAAGCCTATCCATCTCTGGTGTTTTGCATTCTCCAGCATTAGCAAACTAAGACAGATTTTGGTACCAGAGAAGTGGGGTGCTTTTGCTGCTGAGTTTGCAAATACCAAACATGTTGGAAAAGCTTTTTAAATGGATAATGGGGAGTTTCTGGAAGAGTTGTGAGGAGCTTGATAGAAAAGGCCAAAACTACTTTAAAGAGACTGTTTATGGAAATATGGACTCTAAAGATACTTCTGATGAGGCCCTGAGCAGAAATGATGAATGTGTTGTTGTAAACTGGAAAAAAGGCGATCCTTGTTTTAAAGTGGCAGAGAATTTGGCAAAATTGAGTCCTGGTGTCAGATGGAAGGAAGAATCTGGAAGCAACAACCTGGAATATTTAGCTGAGGAGATCTCCAGACTACGTGTGGAGGATGTATCTTGGCTTGTCCTTGTAGCTTATAGTAAAATGCGAGCAGAGAGAGATAAGCTTAGAACTGAACTCTTTGGTTCAAAGAAACCAGAAGTTGATGGCTTGGAAAATTATGGGCTTCCAGTGGGTGGAATCCCAGAAGCTACAGCCCAACGTGAGGATATAACCAAACATGGGACCTGGCCGCCATTTCAGTACAAGCCGAGACTGGAGATAGAATTATCCAGAAAGGATTTGTGGAAACTCCTATTGTCTGATGGCTTTGACCCCTGTGTGCTTCATGCAAAGCCAACAGAATTTTTGCGAGAACTTTATAGACAGAGCCACTGCCAGTCTGGACTGGAGGAGACAGACAAGGAACAAATTGCAGGAAAATTTTCTCCAAAGACAGAGCCATGGAGGTTGAGGTCTGGAGTCAAGAGGCCTTGGGCTGGGAGAGTGGAGCAGCCCACATGCATGGAAAGGGTGAGTTTGCCCTGGAGGTCGAGGGTGGGCATTCCACCTCGATGCTCTGGAAGAGTTTTGCCACCTGAGGTCCCAAAGAGGGTGGAACACATTCCCAGGGAATTGGGGAGAGCCTGGCTGCCACCACACTGTTCTCAAGGGGTTGAGCTTGTGCCCCAGAGATGGAAGGGAATCCGGGAGCTGCCCCAATGTTTGAGGAAGGTGGGACCGAGACGGTGGTCTCCCCAATGTGTGGGTATGTTGGAGCACTCACCTAAGTGTTTGGAGAGGAAAGGGCTGCCACAAAGGCCCTTAGGAAGGGTTAGACTCCCACTCTCTCAAGCCCCAAAGATGCAACGTCATTCTGTAAATGACTCTCAGACTTTGAAATCTAATGGAGTTTGTCCTGCAGGTTTTAGGAACTGTTTTGGTCCTGCTAACCCTGTTTTCCTTACTCTTTCTCCTTCTGGCAATGGAAATGTTTATCCTATGAATGTCCCTCCTTTGTATATTGGAAGCATATAACTTGTTCTAAGTCCACAGATCCAAGCTAAAGGAAAAGTATGCCTTAGGACTGACCACGCCTATATTTGATTTTGATGGGATTTTGTACTTAACTATTGTTACTGAAATGATTTAAGTTTTTGTGATATTGTGATGAAATGAATGTATTTTGTATTTGGAAAGATAATGTCATTTTGGAGTCCAGGGGGTGGAATGTGCCAGTTTGAATGTATTGTGTCCCCCAACTGCCATTATCTTTGTAGTCTTGTGGGACAGACTTTTGGTGCTGATTAGATTTGCTTGGAATGTGCCCCACCCAGCTGTGGGTGGTGAATCTGGTGGGATAGTCCCATGGAGGCGTGGCCCTGCCCATTCAGGGTGGGCCTTGATCAGGGGAGCCATATAAATGTGCTGACTCAGAGAGACTGAACGGAGTGCAGCTGTGAGTGACGTTCTGAAGAGAAGCAAGCTTGCTAGAGAGGAACGTCCTGGGAGAAAGCCGTTTTGAGGCCGGAGCTTTGGAGCAGACGCCAGCTGCCTTCCCAGCTAACAATGGTTTTCCGGACGCCATTGGCCATCCTCCGGTGAAGGTACCTGATTGCTGAAGTGTTACCTTGGACGCTTTGTGGCCTTAAGACTGTAACTGTGTAGTGAAATAAACCCCCGTTTTATAAAAGCCTATCCATCTCTGGTGTTTTGCATCCTCCAGCATTAGCAAACTAAGACAATGGTTTAGAGAACAAATGCCCTGAGTTCAATTTAAGGAAAGAGATCGTCAAAGACCTCTGAGAGCAAATGGGGGTTCTTTGTTCCACCCCAAGCCAGCCAGTCAAGGTTCCCTAGAAGGTAACCAGAATCCACCTTTCCAGACCTACCTGTGACAGTTCTCCTCACACACTTTGCTCCTACCAAGGTGTTCACCTTTGACAACATCTGGGTCACTGGGCCACAACATTCCACCCCTGCTGTCACCACTGGAAAACTCTTCACCTCCTTCACAAACATGGAGTCATCTAGTTGAGCAGCAACTCCACCTCCCACCTCTCAAGGCTGAGAAGGACATGACATCATCTCAACCCAATCAAAAAATCATGTTCCTCTGATTGCTAGAGGAAGAAGACAGAAGATAAAGATGGAAAATGCTTTAAAAGGCGTAGGCCCTAAGGCCTTGTTCTCTGCCACCTAAAATCAGTGTTTAGCCAGGAGCCGCCCCATTTCCTGTAGTGGCTTTGTAAAAATAGGAAGTGGGGGAGGAAGTTCACAAAGCAGAAACAAAAGTAATCACTGCCTAGTTTCCTGAACACAAATCACTAAGCAGGATATCTTTAAAACATCAAAATAGGGAAAGGCAGACATACAGAGCCAAGGCCAGAGGAAAGGAAGTGACACTTCTGGGGTCAAACAAGCCCAGATTAATTCTGTGTCCAGGAGACTGCCCCAAAAGAAACATGTATGCAAAACTGAACACTAGCGTGTTATAAAGAAAAGGCTCCCAAAGAATTAATACTAAAGAATGTTAACTTGAAGACTCCTCCCAAAACTCCCAAAACATTAAAGTCCTATCAGAGTGAAAAAGGTCAGTGAAAAAGTTTTAAGGAAGCCAAGATTAAACTATTTTTTTGTGGTTATGAAGTGGCAACTAAAACTGCTGTTAAAACAAAACATTACTAGATAACTGATTGGTTGACAAAATCTGAATCCTGTGTTATCCTACAATGAGTAGACAAAAAAAAAAAAAAAAGACTTCTAACAAAAATTATGATCAGTGCTAGAATCTTTCATGGTTAAAATAAAGATGCTTCTCTACTCCTCCCCCACGGACACAGGTCAACCCAGTGAGTTATGCCTGCGTGCTCCAGGGATGCAGCAGTGAACAAGAAAGACACACCTGCTTGCAAGGAGCTTCCAGTCTAATGGGGAAGAAATTGCCTCCCCATAGTGATACTTGAACAATTAATTTATCACCACAAAATATGACATTCCTCTGCACAAACAAAGCACATTATCATCAGTGGATCTAAGGAGCTTTTACTTCCAGGAATCTACAAAACAGCTGGTAATTTCATTTACGCAGATAAAAAAATTTTAACCACAAAGTCAAAAGAGATGAAATTTACTTTCAAAACAACACAGGTTTAAAAAATATATATGTCAAATAGTTTATGAAGCACAGATTTACATTTGTTTAAATTGAGGGCTTTTTGAGGGCAGGAAGGATCAAAACTAGTTTATTTTCTAAAGTCACTATATAAGTAAGTTAAAAAATGCAAATGAAACAGATGGTAATCACCACATATTCAGCTTCATACAAAGAAACATACTGTATAGTTAATGAAAAAATCCATTATTACTTGGTCCTGCTAAGGATAGACCTAGTTATCTGTCTGATTTTCTGGTAATATATTAATTTACTATATTGTAAGACTGGTGCTTAGTCTTCTTACAAAGCCAAAAGACTAACTCTCAAAACATAGTGCCATTTAAAAAAATCACAAATAAAAATTAGTGTTAGCTGAATTATATACTTGAAAGTAGAAAAAATGATTAATTTTATTTTATACATGTTACCAGAATAAACTGTACAACACAAAGAGCAAAGTGCCTAACGAGAACTATGGACTATAGTTAATAATACATTTATAATAATAATGTTTCACCAATTTTAAGAAAGGTACCACATTTATACAATATGTCAACAGGGAAAACTGTATATGGGAACTCTACTCTCTGTTTTGATTTTTCTGTAAACCAACAACTGCTCTAATTTTAAAAATGGGGAAAAAAAAAGCAAAAAAAAACTGGTGTTAGAACTTTTGAAAGAGCCCCTTGCCTCTCCCCTCAAAAAAAGTCCTTGTTAAACAGATCTTCAAAAGAAGGGAAAAAAATAGCAAGCCTTGCAAGAAAAGTTCTATCTACAAACATCTTACTACACATAACCAAAGTATGAGCTCTTGAACTTCTGAAAAAGTTTGCTCAGGTAAAACAAAATTTTTATGTATAAATTAAAATGGTCTTATACTATTAAAAATTTTTACATCAAATGCACCCAAGCATTATGGAAATATTGCAACAACAAAATGTGCTGTTGACGCCTATCGAAAATTAACCTCAAAAGGAGAAAAATGAGTATCAAGAAGCTTACATACACAATTGGGTTAATCAAACTGTAATTGGGAAATTATTCTCTTGCTAGAGGAGAATTATATATTTTTTAGATAAATATACTTCAGACTCAGGATCATTTCTGAAAATTCAAGACACCCATGAAAATCTTTATGAGAGAGAAAATTTTAGCAGCTGTCCCTCTTCAAGCTGGGAAGAACACCGAAATTGATTTTGCAAGCCCTCCTGTCCCTTAAAAGACCAACGAGTCAGAGTCATAGCCAGAGAGACCACACTCTCCCCACAAACATTTCAGCATGTCAAACATTTGGAAATGAGGAGATTTAAAAGGCCTTCTTACTGCTGACACCCTAGGCAGGGAGACAGGGCTGCAGGGATTCACCACCAGGCTGGTTTCTGAGCCTCGCCACTGATCTAGGCCATGAGCCTTTACGTACTCAAACATTTACCAAGTACCTACTATGTGTAAGGCACTGCTCCAGGAGCCAGGGCTGCAGAAGTGAACGAAACAGACACAACACCTGCTCTCAAGGAGCTTTACAGTCTGAGAAAAACAGGAGGAAATGCTCTCATCCTTACCTTTCAGGGAAGATGCTCCAATATAAAGAAGAGAGTTCACAGAGATCAGGACTGCTAAAGTGTAGTAGTTAATGACATGGGTTTGGGAATCTGCGTGACCTAGATTCAAATGGTGCTCTTAGTAAATGTTAGTTGAAATGGCACCTACATACTCTAGGACCTCAGGCAAATTACTTCATCTCTTGTGCTTCAGTTTCTTCAGTACTGTGGTATGGATTAAATCCATAAAATGCAGCACTTGACACACACTGAGTCTCAGTAAATGGAAGTTGCTACTCTGAAAGGCCAGGGACTTTCTTCTACTGAAATCCTTCATTCTGACCTACTATTTGTCAAAAACAAACTTTTTTTTTCCCCCAATTTACACCAACTTTCAAAAATATAACGTTCCAATGCAGCTCTGACCCCAACTCCCAAAGTCCAGGCAACAAACTAAAAGGAGTGCTATCTTCCAGAGGGGAAGGAGGTCAGGCCTTCCCCCTATTTCCCTGTCCACCAACCCTCCTTTCTGAGCCCCAAAAGCTGGAGGAAGAACTGAATGGACACTGCTGAGGAGAGGATCACCATGCATTACAAAGTGCATTACAAGATTACTTACACATAGGGGTGTGGCCTGCTCTCTCCCACAGGTTCCCTGAACATAATTACCATCTTAATAGCACCTAATCCCAGCATCATTTTAAATAAAATTAGATTTTTTTCAGGTAATATCTAGCTCTAATTCCACACCGAAAATCTTACCATTCTGATTCTTTCCAAATGACAACTTGAAAAAGCACATATCTGACAGTGGCCCAGCCACAAAGAACATAGTTAAATGGTTAAAAAAAAAAAAAAGACAGAGAGAGATAAAAATCTAGAAAAGAATCCTAGAAACAGACAGGACACCCACTGACAGCACTATCTACAAGCATCAACTTGGAAGTAACCCACATGTCCTTCAATAAGGGATTCATTAAATAAATTACATGGAAGCAGCTTACAGCCACTTCAAAGATCAAGGTAGAGCTGCTACCACATTTTATTGAGTCTAAGATGCCATCATTTATAAATCACATCATTAGTTTATACAGCTAAGAAAGAAAAACTCTGCCAAATAAACGATGACATGCCAGCACACAATACATCCCAATTTCAGGTCCCCTCAAGGCTCTTTCCTGTCTCTGATTCTTCTGCCTTAAAATGTCTGGGACATACATTGCCCCTGGGAAAAGTCTTTTTACGTCCTTTTCTCCCCTTCCACTTTTTCCAAAAGTTACTTACATATAAGATCCACTGTTTTGATGAAACCATCTGGAGCCCCTTCAGTTCCAGCGGAGCCTTTCCTGAGCTCCTGCAGCCTTAGCTGCCACTGCGGGCCGCTAGTTTGTACACCTTCCCTTCCCAGATACACTGTAAGCACCACAGAGACAGGCGCCAGGCACATCTTCACACTAACTGTAGTGCACAGTACAGGTCCTAACACTGACAACAACAAAAAAACCATACTTGCCAGGAACTTTCTAAGCATTTTATAAATATTAACTCATTTAAAACCCCACTATGACCCCAAGAGGGATCATATTCAGATAAGGTAAACTGTAAAGAGAGGTTATATGACTTACCTTAGATCACAGAGCTAATAAGAGGTAGAGACAGGACCCGAACTGAAGCAATCTGGATAGAGTCCTTGCTATTAATATCTATGCTACATTCTCTAAATGATGCAATGGACATAACAGACATTTATCATTTAAAAACTTAATTTTTAAAATTTTTTACTGAAAATATAATACTCAAACATGGTGAAAACCATTCATACCATACAAAAAAGCATGCAAGAAAAAGCTAAGTATAGCAGACCAGGTTTCTGGGGCCTCATCCCAAAAGCAACCACTGCTACCAGCTTCTTTTCTATCACTTCGGATTTCCACCCCACCCCACCCCACTTACAAACCTATTTAGCCATTTTTTTTTTTTACACAAATGGGCACACATTACATATTGTTTTATACCTTACTTTTTTCACTGAACAGTATTTCTTGGAGCTTGATCCATATCTGCAAGTATACATTTTTATTCAACTCTAAGATGCACTTTTCCTTTTTACATTTTAACCCAAGATAGTTTTGTGGAATCAAAGGATCTTGGAGGGTTTGGCCTTCATCAGGAAACAAGAGTCATAAAAGGCTTTTGAACTTATGAAAGACCTCAAGGGTTGGCCTTGCAGCAGTGTGCAGGCTGAATAAAGAGGCAGAGAAATCCACCAGGTGACACTGGACATGTGCACCTTTGTACATGTCACAGCCCTGCCTGGAAAGTCTTTTCCCCTTGCTGAGGTGCTGGACTCATTCACTTTTTCTCACAGTACTCAGTTCAAGCACAATCTTCTCCAGGAAGTCTTTCCTGACAATTAAAGGCTGGAGTTCCTGAAGGTGCAGTTTGGGAAGAGCCTATCTTTACCACTTCCCACTATCTGGTTCTCAGCCTTGTCAGTGCACCAGAGAACAAGTGGGTTCAGGAGGATTGATTCAGGCTATCTAAGCTCAAAGATGACTGATACTTTATAAGGAGAACTAACACATGCTGACTGAGCACTACTAGGTGGCAGGCAGGTGCTAAACACCCTCCTAGCAACACCAGGAAGAAGGTGCTACTATTATCTCCATTCTACAGATGAGAAAACTGAGAGATTAAGCCAGTATCCCCAAACCAGGACCTGATCCAGGCAGTCTGGATGCAGAGCTCTCCATCACTCACATTCTCTCAACAAGAAATCTCCCTGTGAGTCCATATTCCAAACCGAGAGTATTAGGAGCACCATGGAAGCAAAGTGTAAGGGAAAGATCCTCACACCAGAGGATCAACAGGGAAACACCCATTTGTTTGGTACATGCTGCACAAAGCTCCTCTGTCAGGGCCCCCAGACAGTGCTATAGACACATAACCCAATTCCTCTGTTGGACCCCCACCCCAATTTCCAGCCTAACCATTCAAATCCCTTTCCTTCTAGAAAGACAGTCTTTCTTCTGAAGATATAAAATTAAGTTTAAGCTTTCTGACTAAAACACATTCCGATCATGCCTTCCTGGGGTTATAGCTGGGTCAATTTGGTTGAATACAAAGTTTTCCCTGAAATTCTTCAAACTGCATTTATAAAATGTCTCTTAGCTTGCATCTTTTCTATAGATTGCTGATTTGTGTAACATTTATTCTGATTTCATTCTCAGATGATCATTCACTCAACAAATATTTAAAGGTTCCTAGAACACTGGTTCCTGGCCCTGGAGATACAGCAGTGAACAAGACAGGTAAGATCTTTGAAACATGGCAGAGTTTACATGGAGTCTCCCCTTCTAGGCACTTAAGAGACTTTATGGCAAGTGCTTATTTAGCTTTCTTCCACACAGGCTGTGCCTTTCAGCTCTGTATTCCCAGTATCTAGTTCAGCATCTAATACAGTAAATGGCTTGTAGTGTAAGTGCTAATAAAGGTGCACTAACTCAATTCAGGACTGAATTCACTGGGTCTCATTTCTCCTCCAGAGTAGGAACAGATTATGTCTGAAGTTCCTTAGAATAAAGGCACACAGTACAAAACTTAAATCAAGTTGTAGGAGTAGAAAGCAAAAGGCAATTACAACCTGGATCAAGAGAAGGCCAGATGAGATGTCAGCTTGTAAGAACCACAGAGCTGGGAAGGACAGGCCATTTTGGGAAAGGATGATGGGTGCTAACACCTGGAGAAAGTATGGCCTCAGGAATATGTTCAGGGATCAGTTAGGGGGAGATAAAGAATTGACTTGCAGAAAAGTCTGAGTTGGGGTCACTGAGTGAAGGCCAGGATGCGAGGGTGAGGTGGTTCTCTAACTAGAAGTCACATATGAGAATAGAAAGGAGGGCATGTTGTGGAAAAGGAGGGACTTGAAACTAGGCCTTAGAAAATGCTCCCAAGCAGATGTGAGATGAGAAGCCAGCAAAGACAAATGAAAAAACAGTTACAAAGTTAAGAAAATGGCCAACAATAGCTCCAAGTCAAGAAGGCCAAAGGAGAGGAGAGCCACAGCAACAAGAATGGATGTCATGCCAAATGTTCATGGCTGAGGTCAAGGGAAATGAGCAAGCAACGGCCAGTGCATCTGTCAATTAGAGGACCCCCAAAAGGCCAGTTTCTGTAGAGATAAAGACATTTGAAGCCCAACCCTAACATTCAGCTTTTAGACTGAACACGGGAAAAACAGGCTCTCTGGGAACTTATTCTAAGAGAAAATGATATCCAGCTTTTTCTGTAACTCCAAGATAAATCAATTCCTTATTCAAACCAACATTATTTCTTCACCTGAGAAACCCATCATTTTCAACAAAGGACAAAGTCACAGGGAAGAGAGGAAGCGCGTAGACACCCAATGCAGGTGATGCCCCTGCCTGCTAGTTCTGAGACACAATTATTTTCCTATAGATTTGGAAGATGTGCTTGATAGAAGTTCATGGTGTATTAGGCTTCAGGTTTTCAACAGAATAGTAAATTTTCAGTAGAATTATGTGCAACTAGTTTAAAAAAAAAAAAAAAAAGGATGCTTAAAACATACTGTCTTCCAAAAATCCAGAGATAATTTTAGATTGAAAAATCTAGGCTTGCCAAGGGAATATGAGAACTTTTCTATCTTGGTCTCCAATGCTAACCTACGTATTCATGTGCAAAAATAGAGGAAGATTAGAATCTCAAATGCCAGATTGAAAAGTTGCCACAACAAATCTGAACTCTTCATATGGAGTTTATCTTGTCAGCAAGAAAACAAATGAAACAGCAATGAACTATCTAAACTTTTTCCTTTAAGAGATAAAAAAAAAAAAAAAAATCTCATGCATAAGAACATTCCCTGGACTTGTAACGGAAAGTCTTTTAAAAAAAAAAAAACAACCCACAAGATATTGTGAATGGAACTTGAAAACGTTTTAACATATGCAAAATCTAAATATCAAAATTTTAAGTGACCCTTTACAAACATACACTTGGAACTTCAGGTCTAAAATATGACTAAATGGCAGTTATAGCTTATTCAATAAAATTGGGACAAATGACTGGCCATTTGGAAATTATTTCATATCTTAAACCAAAAATAAATTTTAAGTTGATTAAACAGCTAAAAAGTAAAAAAAAAAAAAAAAAAAAAAAAAAAAAAAATGAAATAATGAGAAGCAAATATAGTTGAATTTTTTTGTAACATTGAGTAGAGAAGAATTTTTCAAATGTGTGGAGGAAGAGGAAAAAAACACATTAAGAAATGAATGTTACCTTTGACCCCATTTGTAAATTTATCCCAAGACAATAATTAGACAAATCCTTTTGGCAGAACTGTTTATAATTGTAATAAATTGGAAACAACCTTAAATGTTCATCAATTGGGCTTGATAAATTATGGTATATATGGTATACCATGAAGTCAGTCAGAGTGATATAAATTTCTATATTTATTGATTTCACCAAAGCATTAGCAGTGGTTGGAACACGTTTCTCATTTCTCCCTTATACTTTTTGTGTTGCCTCATGTTATACGGAGAGAATGAGTTACTTTTACAATCGAAAGGAAAAAACAAGCTATTTTAAAATTGTGACACCCCCCCACACAAACACAAACACAAACACAAAACACACACACACACACACACACACACACACACACACACAGCTGAGTTTTATCTGGCAAATTTTGTAAGGGATATAAACAGAATTCTTATCGTGCCAACCAGGCACGCTTCTTTCCTCGCCCCGCGCGGAGCAGGAAGACACACCCCTGACCAGTGCTCAACCACGGGGTGGGTCCTCCATCCTCAGCCCAGGCCTCCGGGGACCCCGCGGACCCTTCCCCGACCTGACTGATCCGGCGGGCTCAGCAGGGCCGGAAAATCTTTTTGCTCTGCAGCGGGGCACGCTGGGGAAGGCAGGCGCAGCCGGCGGGTCAGCTGCGGGGCGGCGTGAGGGCCGCGTCCCGCGCCAGCCCCGGGGGACCCGGGTCTCTCACTGCCCACAGGCCGCCGGCCCTCCGCGGACTGCGCGCGGGCTTCCGGGTGTGGGTCCCCGCGGCCGCCCGACCTCCGCGGCCCTGGCAGCGGCGGCCCGAGGGAACGCAGCCCCCTCCCCGGGCCGTCGGGTGCCAGTTCCCTCCGCCCGTCCTGCGTCCGCGGGGTCCCGGCCGCGCCCCCCCCGTCCTAGGCACGCGTCAAAAGGTCCCTCCGGGCTTCCGTCCGCCCGGCCAGCGCCCCCAGAGCCCGGCGTTCTCCGGAGCGGCCGGGCAAGGGGCGGGAGCCCAGGGCCCCGCGACCGCAAGCGGAGCGGCGCCCCACGGACTCGCCCCGCTGCCTGCTCCGGCCGCGGGCCACCACCTGTCCCGGCTCGCGCCCGCCGGAGCCCGCCCGCGCCCACTCCTCACCTGCGACGCGCCCCGGCCTCCTGCGCACCGCCCCGACCGGCTGTGTACACCGGAAGTGACGTCCACAGGCCGGACCCGCCCCCGCCTCAGGCGGACAGCCGGGCGCCGGCGGATCCGCGACTTCCAGAGGACCCTCCCCGTCGCGCGAGCCGGGCGAGGGGCGGCCCTGAGCCTTCTTCCCCGGAGACTGAGGAAGCTCCACGTGGGGCAGCTAGGGCGGGGGTGGAGGGCAGGCGGCCAGAACCTGCAGTGCTATCCCGGTCCTCCACTGCGAGTTGGTCTCCAAGCGGGAGGCGTCTGCTGCCTCTTCATGGATTTGTCATTGAAGTCGAATGCTGAAATGCTGAGCGCTTACTATATGCTAGACGCTGACAGACACTGTATGAATCGGATAATGCCCTCACCTTCCTAAGTGTATTCTCTAATGGTGGAGACACAATAAAATTAAATCACAAACCCGTGTAATAATATAGTGCCAATTGTGTGAAGTGTTAGGAAGGGAAAGTGGAAGATGGAGCGAGACAGTCCCCTGACCTAGTGGAAGGAAAGTGATCAGGAGCTGAGGTACTAAAAGGGAGAAAAATAACCTGAGAAAGGAGAAAAGGACATTCTAGCAGAAGAAACAGCAGGTGTCTTCAACAGCTTTATGTTCAAGAAATCGGAGTAGTGAAAAGTCTGGTCTTCTAATGGGTTTTCAGCAAAGGGTTACTTGACCACACTTGTGGGTTTGAAAGGATTACTTGGATGCAGTGTGGAGAAGGACTGGGAAGAGGAGGCAAGAGTGGATGCAGAGATCAGTTAGAGGCAAAGGGGGATCCTGGTTTAGAGCAGAACCTCCAAATGTTTTCTTTATGAACATCTATCAGAAAAACGTTTGAATGAACAGCACCTACATTTTACTTATAGGTTGTATACATGCATTACACTAATACACTATTTATATTATGAAACAGGCAAAAAAAAAAGAATTTTAAAAGATAAAAAATAAAGTATATATAGGAGTTCTAATTTTTTTCTTCCCGTAATCCCATGGGTTGCCTTCTCACCTTACTTACTGGGTGTGTGAACCTCACTTTGCAACCCACTGACAGACTGTGATAGAGGCAATTGGGATGGAGAAAATTGGTCAAATTCAAGGAAGATGTTGGAATAAAATTGATGCAAGTCAGGAAGAGGAGAGAGTCTTGAGTCTCTCTTGAGTCTGGAATGAGCCATTATGGTGGTGATACAGTGGTGGAAGCCCCTGAAGAGACCCACATCTGGGAGGGTGGAGATAGGAAGACGGCCATGAGTTCCACTGTGAAGATGACATCAAGGAGGAAGCACCAAGTAGGCAGTTGGGGATGTGGATCTGGACCTTTAACGGGAGGTCTGTGTAGGAGATGTAGTTATGTGAGTCCCTGGGGCTTAGGTGGTAACCAAAGCTGCAGGTAGAAGCTGAAGGTGAGTGTAGATTGAGAGAAGGCTTTTTTTTTTTTCTATTCTTTTGTCTTTTTAGTTGGTATTTTAAGTTAGAAAAGATTTAAACATGTTTCAGTGTCAGTGAGGATAACCTGGTTGAGAGAGATGATCTGGTTCATATTGCGATGGTCTAAAAAGCCTGGAGGAGGGGACCTAAAGTGTTTAGGTTTACCTCAGACTACAGCAAAAAGTGAGAACATGGGGATACAGGTTTGAGGAGAGTAGAAAAGGTCCAAAAGCAGAAAGATGAGTGGACCAGAGAAATGTGGTAGAATTTTCAAATAGATCCAAGAACCCATTTCAGGTTGGTGAACATGAATTCAGAGTAGAGCCCTCTTTCCTACTAAGTGACTTACCCCAGAAACCTTCAGGGAAAAGTGGGAAAAATGTGGAGCAAGGATTCATTCAGGGATTGAATAATATACAGAAGGGTAAGCAAGTCACTGATCTGTTGGGCTGTGGAACCCAAGCTACAGGAGGAGGAATGTGAGGTGGAAGAGGACAGCCAGGTTGGAAGAAGCATCCCTGGGTGCTGGTGTCATCTTGCCTATGTGGGCTGGAAAAGGGGCCAGGTATGATGGTGGCTGGCTATTGAGTGTGGCACCTGCAGTCTCAGGACAAGCCCAACTCCCACCTCCTGCTACAAGCCCCATGGGCTGCTGGACCTTACCAGGGAAGCCTCCTATGGACATCCTAGAGGCACCTGGTAAACAGTAGTTGGGGCCTTAAGGAAATTCCCTCCCCAGGGAGCAGGCCTGCCATGCTCCATGCCAAACCATTGCTGTTCATTTCATTCCAGTCCTCTTGGTCCCAGAGTAATGTGCTGGAAACCACCCATTCCCGGTGCCATCTGGGCCCCTTCCACAAGTTTCACTCCCAGGGGCAGCAGTCCTGGGGACCCACTTGGCTCATAGATACAGTTCTTATTGGAGCTCAGTGTGACTCTTGCTAGCCTCAAGGTCCTTTCAGTGGCCTTCATGGAGCTCCAAGCACCAGGCTCTCTTGGACCTCTCAAGCTTACCTGAGGACCTTTTGTGTTACAGACATATCAAGTTGGCTTCAATAGTGCATCCGCAGATATTAAGCCATCTCCAACAGGTTTGAACTTTTTGCTTTTATTCATCAAACACATGTATGCATGGAGAGGAAGCAAAAAAAACACACCCATGTAACCATACAAGCTTCAGACATTTGTCACTTCATGTCACCTCTTTTCCCCAAGCTCCCTTGCACTGAAATGCCAAGAAAAGAGGATGGACTCACAGGATTTAGGGCTGGCCCCAAGCCCTCCTGCAAACCCACAGAGAAGTTGTGGCTCTACTGCTCTGCAGAGGTCTGTGCATTGGAGCCTCAGTCTGCACACAGAGATGGGATGGTGCCTCAGACCACTGGACTGACACCCTTGACTTACCATTTAGGAGGATAAGAGGGCCAAGGCCGGGAGTCTTTCCCTGAATTCGACTGGCCCTCATAGATAGAGCTGGAGCCAGATCCTGTGGGAGGGGTGAGAGACTCTGAGGTCATTGCCCATGAAAAGTGAGCAGGAGAATGAAGCTCCATGAGCTCTTCCGTGACTGGGGAGCCAGAAGGAGCCCTGCATTAATGAGCTGTGCCCCCAAGATACACGTGGACCTGATGCATGAGAGCCTCCCTTGCAGAGAGAAAAAGCAGATTTGCTATGGCTGGTTTTTATAAGGGCTTTTCATTCCTAATGTCAGAAAGGTTGCAGAATACAGACATCCCACTTACAGGGCCTCACAAGGGATACAGAACTGATTTTCCTAAGTAGCCAAAGTTATTACTGTTGGCTTGTGCACTCTCCGTGGTGGTAAAAGGCAGGACTTCCAGGCTGGGATTTCTACATGTTAGTTTTAGTGGGAATGTCTGAAAGAAGAGCCTTCATGGAAGGGTTTTTCTCAGCCAAGTGTTCTTGGTGGTGGTGGTAGGGGCATGGAGGCAATGGAAGTAAGCTTGAAGATAGATATTTTACCTTACTGGTCTGCTTTGGGCAGAATGGGAAAGCTGTGAGATGGCCTGTGAGCTCCAGGAAGGGTAGCTGCATTCCAAGAGTCCACAGAACTTGGGAGTGAGTATGGAGAGGTCTGGCCAGACATTCTGGGCACAGAACAACTGGCTGAGTCTGCTGGGTCAGGAGAGAGGCTGGGGCGAGGCCAGGCCAGTCTAGCTTCGGCAGCGTGGCCCAGGCAGGAATGAGTAAGGGAGGTGTGGGTTATGCCCTAAAGGGGAATCTTCTCCCACAGCCTCCACATTGCTTCCCTGAGGAAGTAGGCCCCTACCTCCTCCCCTGGGCATGACCATCTGAGCATCATGGTGTCCTCTCTCCACCCCTACTGTCCACTGCTTCCTCTTCCTACTCAGACCCTGCTGGGGCTGAACGGCTGTGCTGTGGCCAAGAGACCCTTGCCAGGCAGAGCCATCTGTTTCTGTTTCACTCCCACCTCTAAAGTCCTGGCCTGCCTTTGATTGTCCTGAGGGTCTTGGGATCTCCAGCTAGGAGATCCCTGACGGGTGGACTCGGCCCCAGGAGTCCAGGCCCCTTCCGCTGCAGCCTAGACAGGAGGTCTGATATGACCTTGATGCTTTCTGTTTGCCTGCAAGGCCCTCAGTAACAATAGGCCCATGTGGACGTGAAGAAACACCTGCGCAGGGTCTCCAGGCTTTGTGACGTAAAGGGGCTGGATGTGTGTGTAGCCACAGTGAGCTGGATGGAATAAGGACCACCCTGGAGGCTGTGCCCACCATGCTGTCAGCTGTGAAGGGCTGCACAGTGTGTGTGGATATGTGTCTGTGTGTCTGTGTAGATTTTCCAGGTCCCACAGGCTGCTGAAGGTCCAAGGGCTTATAAGCAGGACAGGAAGAAAAGGTGTGTTGGGGAGGGATCTTGGAGTTCTGGTGTTGGTAGAGCCACGGGGGCTGCAGCCTTGGGGGTCGAGCCATCCTGAAAGCCAGGGCTACTCCAGTCCAGTCCACGACTGATTGAACCAAGGTCCTGCCCCTCTTGGGGTCCAGTGTAGGGACCGGCCACGGGCACTCCCCGAGCCCAGAAGGTAGGTGCTCTTATTCCAGCAAGATGTGCCTCCCACATATCAAGAGAGGGACAGTTTGTAGAGTTGATTCTGTGGCCTTTGTAAAGAGTTCAGACATAAACAATTTTTGGAGTTATGGACAATTAAACTTCTAAGCATCTCCTCAGGTTTATAAAAACAAAGAGGCATCAGAGAAATTTCGGGGTCCATCAGGTTGAAGGAACCAGAACCCTATCCCCTTTTCTGGGTGTGGGCAGATGCTCTTTTTTGGTTAGCAAGATGTAATAATTCCAACTTCTTGTCGCAGAAACAAGAGGGGATTTATTAGCCTGAACAAAAAGGCCACTGTGGCCACTAGACTGTCCGGCCCTGGCAGCAGTACTGACGCCCGGGAGTAACTCACAGACACCACCCTGCAGCCTACTTGCTGCTGTCCCACCCCACTCAGTTTTGGGCTTTTTGAAGGGGAATCAGGTGGCCTTAAAAATACATGGAGAAACCCTGAAAGGAAAATAACACCCCACATAAAGCCTTTCAGATCAGCAAGAAGAAATGGGATTAATTCTTGAAAATTCCCTGTGATCTCACACAATTTGCAGTTCTGTTTCTGCATCTGCACAGACAGTCACAGACAAATCCAAGAGAAACATGAGTCCAGAAAGCTCCTGAATGCTTGGTCCCCACCCAGAATGGGCCTGCGGTTGTGGGGCGCTTTAATTAATTAAGTTGTTCCAGGCATGACTTTATAAGCCTCCTCCTCCAGGAAGTTTTCTCTGGAATCCCAACTTCATACTTACCCAGTGATAGTATTTATTTCTCTCACAAAACTATAATAGTTTTGCCCTTTCTGGACTGTGAGAACAGAGTATCTATCTCAAGTTCTACAGAATCTCCAACACTTAGCTTGGTGCTGCACATAGCAAATAGCAGGACTTCATTAAGTGATTTGTTCACCTATTCAACAAATATCTGAGCACCAATTATGGGCCAGGCACTGTGTCACATGTTGGGGATGGAATGGTGAATACGACAGAGGTGGTCCTAGCACTTACTTGGTGGGGAGTCAGACTTCAACAAAAATGGTAAAGATGAGCGTAACATAAACATATAAGCACAATTAGGATATGTTTCAGTGAAACAAAAATATGGAGTGTTACAATAGAGAGTACAAGGAGAGCTTGATACATTCTGGAGGGTCCTAGAAGGCATTCCTGAAAATGGAAAGTTCAAATTGACATCTGAAGAATGATGGGAAAGAGGCCTCTGGGTGGAAGGAGCTGCCAGTGTTTCATTTTAGAAACTGAGGGAAGGCTCGGTTTCATACAAGGCAGGCTGGGAAGGACTGAACTCTTCCTTAAGAGAAACAGGGAGTCACTGGAGGGTCTGCAAAATTTGCCTTTTAGGCCATGACTATATCTGATTCACAGCTGTTTCCATAGCACTTAGAGGTTGGGGGTGGCAGGGCACTCAGGGGTCTGTGCGTGGTATCAGAGGGGCAGAGTAATGGAGAGAATCTAAAGTCCCTTTCCATGTATCTATCTTTCTTTTTTTATTAAGCTGT
The DNA here is from genome assembly GCF_015220235.1 of Choloepus didactylus. Lineage (NCBI taxonomy): Eukaryota > Metazoa > Chordata > Mammalia > Pilosa > Megalonychidae > Choloepus > Choloepus didactylus. The sequence goes on from NC_051333.1 coordinate 20,766,380, forward strand.
AACTTACATAAACTACACAAATCTCAAGCGCACAGTTCAATTTTTTTATTTCTTTATACATACTATACCCACCACACCAATTGAGCTATAGAACAGTTTAGAACCTCAGAACACTCCCCACCCTCAAGGGTAACTACTATTTTAATCTCTATTACCATTGGTTTGTTTTGCCTGTTTTGAATTTCACATAGATGAAATCACGTAGTAAGTACTCTTGTGTCTGGCATCTTTCACTCATCATGTCTGTGAGATTCATTCATGTTGTATGTTGCAAAAGTTTTTATTTTTTCACTGTATTCCCTTGATGAATATACCACTATTTACCCATTTAACTGATGATGGATATTTGAGTTGCATCCAGGTGTTACACCATGAGCATTCTTGTACATGTCTCCTGTTGGACATAAGCCAATCATTTCTATTGGGCATTTATCCAAGAGTGGAATAGCTGTGTCATATGTTTAGCTTTAGTAAACACTGTCAATTAGTTTTCCAAAGTGGGTGTACCAATTTATATTCCCACCATTAATGTGTGGAAGTTCCAGTTTTTCCACTTCTCCATCAACGCTTGGTAATTATGGTCTTTTTAATTTTAGTCATTTTTGTGGGGGTAGAATGGTATCTGACTGTGGATTGAATTTGTATTTCTCTGATGACCAAAAAATTTTAAGCACCCTTTCATGTGCTTTTTAGCTATGTAAATATCCTCAATTATTTGTCTGTTCAAGATTTCAAAATTTGAATTGTTGGTGTTTTTAAAAAAAACTAATTTGAAGTTCTTCATTCTAAATATGAGTCCTTTGAAGGCTAATATTACATATTGCAAATATCTTCTACCAGTTGTGGCTTCCCTTTTCACTCTTTATGCCTTTTTTTTTTTTTAACTTAAGTACTTTTTTTAAAAATTCAATTTTACTGAGATATGTTCACACACCATACAATCATCGAAAGTGTACAATCAGTTGTTCACAGTACCGTCATATAGTTGTGCATTCATTACCCCAATCTATTTTTTGAACATTTTCCTTGTACCAGAAAAAGTGAAAATAAGAATAAAAAATAAAAGTAAAAAAGAACACCCAAATCACCCCCCACTCCCACCCTATTTTTCATTTAGTTTTTTGTCCTCATTTTTCTACTCATCCATCCATACACTGGATAAAAGGAGTGTGATCCACAAGGCTTTCACTATCACACTGTCACCCCTTATAAGCTACATTGCTATACAGTCGTCTTCAAGAGTCAAGGCTACTGGTATTTACTTCTAGCTACTCCAATGCTTTAAAACCTAAAAATAGTTACCTATATAGTGAATAAGAATGCCCACCAGAGTAACCTCTCGACTCCATTTGGAATTTCTCAGCCATTGAAGCTTTATTTCGTTTCATTTTGCATCCCCCTTCTGATCAAGATGTTCTCAGTTTCACGATGTCGGGTCCAGATTTATCCCCGGGAGTCATAATGTCCCACGTTGCCAGGGAGATTTACACCCCTGGGAGTCAGATCCCACATCGGAGGGGAGACAGTGAGTTCACCCGCCGAGTTGGCTTAGCTAGAGAGAGAGGGAGGGCCACATCTCAGCAACAAAGAGGTACTCAGGGGGAGACTCCTGGGCACAATTATAAGCAGGTTTAACCTCTCCTTTGCAGTAACGAGCTTCCTAAGGGCAAGTCCCGAGATAGAGGGTTCGGCACATCAAACCGTCAGTCCTCCATGTTTCTGAGAACATTAACAACAATCCAGGTGGGGAAGCACAACACCTCTGCATTCTCCCCCAGCTCCTCAGGGGGGCCCTGCATATATATTTGTCTTCTCTGCCCAAATTACTTTGGGATGTGTCGCTATTTCACCCTAACCTAGGCAAACCTACCAGGTCTCACTTCCTATTAAAAGTTCCATGTAATTATGGTATTTGAACAAACTGTATGAATTAAATTGTTTAAGAAATATAGATCCTGCACCAACTAAACATCTCTTCCCTTGGTCTCACATGGAATTTGGTTTTAAAACCCTTTGGCCGGATTTGCCCTTAAGTACTTTTAATGTTGAAATCACTTGTAATAATTCAAATGGATTCCAAATCCAATTGAATTTTATATATATATTTTTTTAATTAGAGAAGGTGTAGGTTTACATAAAAGTCATGTAAAAAATACAACGTACCTATATAGCCCCCTGCTGTTGACACTTTACATTGGTGTGGTACCTTTGATACAATTGATGAAAGAATATTAAAATATTACTGTTAACTATAGTCCACAGTTTCCATTGTTCTACTTTTCCATATACCGCCCTATTATTGTTTCATTGTTATACATTCCCACATTTTATCCTCTAGATTTCCTTCTACTAACATATCAAACACATTCACACTCATAATTCAAGCTTTGTTACCTATACTCACAATAATGTGCTACCATTACCACTATCCATTTCTAAACATTTACAATCAACCTAATTAGAAATTCTGCACAAACTAAGCACCAGCTCCCCATTCTATCTCCTGGTTACTTATAATCTAGATTCTAACTCTCTATGAGTTTGCTTGTTATAATTAGTTTATATTAGTGAGACAAATACAATATTTGTCCTTTTTTGTCTGGCTTAGTACACTCAACATAATGTCCTCAAGTTTCATCCATGTCATTGCAAGCATCAGAACTTCATTTCTTCTTACAGCTGTGTAATATTCCATCATCTCTATATACCACATTTTGTTTATCCATTCATTGGTTGATGGACACTTGGGGTTGCTTCCATCTTTTGACAGTTGTGAATAATGCTGCTATGAATATTGGTGTGCAAATGTCTGTTCACGTCCCTGCTTTCAGTTCTTCAGGTATATAACTAGTAGTGGGGTTGCTGGATCATAAGGCAGTTTTATACTTAACTTCCTGAGAAATCGCCAAAATGTCTTCCACAGCAGCTACGCCATTTTACATTCCCACCAGCAGTGAATGAGTGCTCTATTTTTCCACATCCTTTCCATTGCTTGCAGTTTTCTGTTTGTTTAATAGTGGCCATTCTAGGAGGTGTGAAATATCTCACTGTGGTTTCAGTTTGCATTTCCCTAAGTGATGTTTGACATCTTTTCATGATTTTTTAGCCACTTGTATTTCCTCTCTGGAAAAATGTCTACTCAAGTCTTTCACCCATTTTTTTTTTTTTTCATTTTTATTGACATTGTTCAGATACCATACAATTATCCAAAGATCCAAAGTGTACAATCACTTGCCCCTGGGTACCCTCATACAGCTGTGCATCCATCACACTTAATTTTTGTTCAATTTTTAGAAACTTTTCATTACTCCAGACAAGAAATAAAGTGAAAGATGAAAAAAGAAAAAAAGAAAAGGAAGCTCTAATCCTCCCCTATCCCTAACCAACCCCCCTCAATTGTTGACTCGTAGTATTGATATAGTACGTTTGTTACTGTTTATGAAAAAATGTTGAAATACTACTAACTGTAGTATATAGTTTGTAAAAGGTATATAGTTCTTCCCTATATGCCCCTCTATTATTAACTTCTAATTGTATTGTCATACATTTGTTCTGGTTCATGGAAGTGATTTCTAGTATTTGTACAGTTGATCATGGACATTGCCCACCATAGGATTCAGTTTTATACATTCCCATCTTTTGACCTCCAACTTTCCTTCTGGTGACATATATGACTCTGAGCTTCCCCTTTCCACCTCATTCACATACCATTCGGCGCTGTTAGTTATTCTCACATCTTGCTACCAACACCCCTGTTCATTTCCAAACATTTAAGTTCATCCTAATTGAGCATTTTGCTCATACTAAGCAAGAGCATCTACATTTCTTCCACAAGGCAGGAGGGAGAGTCAAAGAAGGTAGAGAGGCAAAAGAAAGAGGAAACAAAAAAAAAAATGACAGCTAGGAAGCAGCAAAAGGAAAAATAACCTTAAATCAAAGTAGAATAAAGAATCAGACAATACCACCAATGTCAAGTGTCTAACATGCCTCCCCTATCCCCCCCCTTATCTGCATTCACCTTGGTATATCACCTTTGTTACATTAAAGGAAGCATAATACAATGATTCTATTAGTTACAGTCTCTAGTTTATGCTGATTGCATCCCTCCCCCAATGCCTCCCCATTTTTAACACCTTGCAAGGTTGACATTTGCTTGCCCTCCCTCGTAAAAGAACATATTTGTACATTTTATCACAATTATTCAATACTCTAGATTTCACCAAGTCACACAGTCCCAGTCTTTATCTTTCCTCCTTTCTTGTGGTGTCTCACATGCTCCCCACCTTCCTCTCTCAACCGTATTCATAGTTACCTTTGTTCAGTGTACTTACATTGTTGTGCTACCACCTCCCAAAATTGTGTTCCAAACCACACACTCCTGTCTTCTATCACCCTGTAGTGCTCCCTGTAGTATTTCCTGTAGGGCAGGTGTCTTGTTCACAAAGTCTCTCATTGTCTGTTTGTCAGAAAATATTTTGAGCTCTCCCTCATATTTGAAGGACAGCTTTCTGGATATAGGATTCTTGGTTGGCGGTTCTCCTCTTTCAGTATCTTAAATATATCACACCACTTCCTTCTTGCCTCCATGGTTTCTGCTGAGAGATCCGCACATAGTCTTATTTTAAGCTTCCTTTGTATGTAATGGATCGCTTTTCTCTTGCTGCTTTCAGGATTCTCTCTTTGTCTTTGACATTTGATAATCTGATTATTAAGTGTCTTGGCGTAGGCCTATTCATATCTCTTCTGTTTGGAGTACGCTGCACTTCTTCGATCTGTAATTTTATGTCTTTCATAAGAGATGGGAAATTTTCATTGATTATTTCCTCCATTATTGCTTCTGCCCCCTTTCCCTTCTCTTCTCCTTCTGGGACACCAATGATACGTACATTATTGTACTTTGTTTCATTGTTGAGTTCCCGGAGACGTTGCTCATATTTTTTCATTCTTTTCTCCATCTGCTCCTTTGCATGTAGGCTTTCAGGTGTTTTGTTCTCCAGTTCCTGAGTGTTTTCTTCTGCCACTTGGGATCTGCTGTTGTATGTTTCCATTGCGTCTTTCATCTCTTGTGTTGTGCCTTTCATTTCCATAGATTCTACTAGTAGGTTTTTTGAACTTTTGATTTCTGCCGTATACATGCCCAGTGCTTCCTTTACAGCCTCTATCTCTTTTGCAATATCTTCTCTAAACTTTTTGAATTGATTTAGCATTAGTTGTTTAAATTCCTGTATCTCAGTTGAAGTGTACGTTTGTTCCTTTGACTGGGCCATAACTTTGTTTTTCTTAGCGTAGGTTGTAATTTTCTGTTGTCTAGGCATGGTTTCCTTGGTTATCCAAATCAGGTTTTCCCAGACCAGAACAGGCTCAGGTCCCAGAGGGAAGAAATATTCAGTATCTGGTTTCCCTGAAGGTGTGTCTTAGAAAATTGCTCCACCCTTTGATGCCTCGGGTCACTGTGCTTTTCTGCCCAGCAGGTGATGCCTGTTAGCCTATAATTCTTGCCTGGTGTGAAGAGGTGTGGCCGTGTTCCCACAGGCTCTGGGGTCTGGTTCTGAATGGAAAGGGCCCCACCCCTTTCCTCCTAGAGAAGACAGACCCCTCAGGTGGAGGTCATTAGCATTTCAATGGTCTCGCTCTCTGCTTGTGGTGTCTCCACCCTTCCCAGAGTCACAGCCCTGGAAACTGGAAATCACTGGGGCTTTCTCCACTGAGCCAAAAAAGAAACAGATAGTCCCCTTCAGACCCAGTCCAAGGCGACCCTCCGGCTCTCCCAGATCAGTCGTCACCCAAAGCCTCTGTCTGTTTTTTGGGGCTGCGTACCTGTAGTGAGCAGTTCATACTCGCTACTTAAAACCCCAGTTGGAGCTCAGCTGAGCTGTATTCGCTTGCTGGGAGAGAGCTTCTCTGTGGCACCACGAGGCTTTGCAGCTCGGGCTATGGGGGAGGGGGTCTCACGACTTGGTTCTGCAGGTTTTACTTACAGATTTTATGCTGTGTTCTCAGGCATTCCTCCCAATTCAGGTTGGTGTATGATGAATGGATGGTCTCGTTTGTCCCCCCGCAGTTATTCTGGATTATTTACTAGTTGTTTCTGGTTTTTTGTAGTTGTTCCAGGGGGACTACTTAGCTTCCACTCCTCTCTATGCCGCCATCTTGCCCGAGTCTTCACCCATTTTTAAATTGTTGTTGTTGTTGTTTTTCAGTTGCAGAATTTCTTTATTTCTTTATATATTCTGGATATTAAAAGCTTATCAGATGGATGAGTAGAAAAATGGTGACAAAAAACTAAATGAAAAATAGGGTGGGGATGATTTGGGTGTTCTTCTTTACTTTTAGTTTTTATCCTTATTTTCACTTTTTCTGGTACAAGGAAAATGTTCAAAAAATAGATTGGGGCAATGGATGCAAAACTATATGATGGTACCATGAACAATTGATTGTACACTTTGGATGATTATATGGTATGTGAATATATCTCAATAAAAAGAATTAAAAAAAAAAAAACCTTATCAGATATGTGGTTCCCAAATATTTTCTCCCATTGAGCACGCTGCCTTTTCACCATCTTGACAAAGTCCTTTGAAATAAAAAGGTTTTTAATTTTGAGGAGGTCCCATTTATCTATTTTTTCTTTCATTGCTCATGCTTTGGGTGTAAAGTCTAAGAAAGCAATATCTGTTCCAGGATCTTGAAGTTGCTTCCCTACATTTTCTTCTAGGAGTTTTATGGTCCTCTTATATTTAGGTTTTTGATCCATTTTGAGCTAATTTTTGTATAAGGTGGGAGATAGGGGTCCTCTTTCATTCTATTGAATATTGATATCCAATTCTCCCAGCACCATTTGAAGAGACTATTCTATCAGTTGAGTGGACTTGGCAGCCTTGTCAAATATCAGTTGGCTATAATGTGAGAGTGTACTTCTCAATTCAATTTCATTGGTCAGTATATCTATCTTTATGCCAGTACCATGCTGTTTTGATCATTGTAGCTTTGTAATATGCTTTAAAGTCAAAAGTGTGAGTCCTCCAATTTTGCTCTTCTTTTTGAAGATATTTTTGGCTATTCAGGGCCCCTTACCCTTCCAAATAAATTTGATAACTGCCTTTTCCATTTCTGCAAAATAGGCTGTTAGAAAATTTTTTCCAATAGAGAAACAATTGATTTTTGTCAACTTTGCTAATTCACTCAAATATAATAGTTTGTAGGTATGCTTGGATTTTGTAATCATGTTATCTGTTAAAAATGAGCTTTTTCCCCCACAATATTTACACCTTGATTTCTTCTTTGTGTCTTATTGCATTAGGAAGGACCTCCAATCCAATGCTGAAGACAAGTGGTGACAGTTGACATGACTGTCTTGTTCCCAATCTCAAGGGGAAAGAATTCAGTCTCTCACCATTACATTTAATGATAGTTTCAGGTTTTTTGTAGATGTCCTTTATTAGATTAAGGGAGTTTCCATCTATTTCTAGTTTGCTGAGTTTTTATCCCCTCTTCCTTTTTGAAAGGCTGAAGACTGTGTGTATACCAAGTGTGTGCATGGGTAGCTGGGTGGAAATCAGATGTAGAGATGTCAGTCTGCTCCAGAAGGCATCCTGTGGCTCACGCCAGCAATTCTGTTGGGTATTGTCAGCTTTTCCTCAACAGTCCCTGTATGTTCATTACTGCCAGGCCATCTGTAGTTGGCTGTCCTTTTCTGGGGGTTGACATTACTTGTGCTAATATTTGGTTCTATATTTCCCTGCCTCCTTAAGTAAGGTGAGAACAAGGCAAGTTCAGGTTGGGATAACACAACAGTGAATATGTCTGACATCTCCTTTACATTCCTGTGAAAAGGAAAAACAGCCACCTTCTGACTTTGCTGGGGAGAAACACCAGGAGAGTGGCCCATCTCAGCTCAATGAGGCCTGATGACTCCAGGGTTTCCATATTTGAACCAAGTTGTAGCTGGAAGAGGAGAAAAGTATGCTGGCACAGACACTCAGTATGTTCTGAGCACAAGTTGTGACCTGGGTTGATGAAGCTGCAAAGAAAGCCAGTGGAGGGGAAAACAGAGGGAAGATTCCCTTGACAATCTGGAAACCAGACTCAGAGAGGCATCTTACTGAGGGACAGTATAAGGAGAGCACTGCTTGCTTTGTCTATCAAGAAGGCCTTTAGACATTCGCAGAGAATGGGCCTGAAATTCTGGTCATTCAAAATCTCGAATCTAAATCCAAGCTTTAGCACCCTGGGATCTGAGCGGGACCTCCAGGCTGTCAGGAGCAGCAGGAATGTGGGACATTGGAACTCCCTGCTGCTGACCCATGGGCTAGCCACAGAACCAGAGGTATGCAGCTCCCCTGCTAGCTCACAGCCTGACTTATTTTTAGGTTTGTGACTCAGAGGCCTAGACCAAGCACTGAAGCCTTGGAGAGAGAGGATGCGTGGCTCAGGGGTTGGCTCTTGTTGGTAGTATGCGCCTGGTTTTTGATACCACAGTCCCATCCATATCAGAACACAATTGCAGTGATACAATATCCAGGAAGACACAATCTTTTGAGGCCTCCACATTAGATGACTTCTTTAAGATATGTGATATAAATAGACAACCAGATCTGTGTCTCCAAAAGTTCATTCTGGCTGCTGTGTAGAAAATTAATTGGAGGGGTGCAGTACAGATGGAGGGTTCCCAATGAGCCTACTGCAGTTCAGGCAAGAGTTGAAAGTGTTTCAAACTAGGGCAGGGAAAAATCTGTGAGATATATCAATAAATTTCTAGATTGGTGAGAGAAGATGGAAGTGGTGACCCAAGACAGGGCTGTTACTACAAAGAAGGAGCCACTTGCCTGGAAGTCTGAGAGGCTCTGGACTCTCAGAGGCAGCAGATAAGCAGATAAGTCTGAAAGGCAGCAGATAAGGCAGAGGGCAGGCATGAAAAGGAAACCTGAAAACAGGAAATCTAATCTAATGTCTGTACAACAAGCAAGGCTGCAATCAGAATGACAGCAACATAGTCCCAGGAAAAACAAACATGTAAAAGGGGGATTCTTCTCCACAGACATCTGGGCATTAGGACCCCAGAACAAAACCCTCTGGAATTCAGGATTCTTAAGGAGAAAGATCCCCTCCATGTTAGTCTACTCTAAAGTAATCCCTGCCAGTTGACAAATTCTGGCCACACACAGGAGCTCTAGGGCACCTCTTCTGCTTCTTTCTTATGACAGACAAGCAAGAATCCTCAGACATTTGAATAAAGTCTACTACAGGATAAGGAAAGAAAAGATGAGAAAAAGGTAAGAGACACAAAGGATCAACTCGACAGCTCTAAATCTGCCTAGTAGGGAGTCCTAGTGAAAGAATAAAGGATAGCATTAAAAAAATCATCAAAGAAGTAAAAAGAGAACGAGCTAAAGGGAAGACACAAACCTTTAAATCAAGAAGGCCAACCAACTGCCCATCCTAAATCAGATAAAGCAAAAAAGACCCACATCCAGAGAAGTCATTATAAAATCTCCTAATACCAAGGATAATGCTAAGTTTCCAGAAAGGAAAAAAACAGGTCACCTACAATGAAAGAGAATCAGACTGGTATCAGATTTAACACTACTGCATGCTATATCAGGAGTTGGCAACTAAGCTAAGAATTTTTTTTTTTTTTACTTAAAAATTTTTATAGGGCTGTTAAATTTAAAAAAATAATAATATATGACAGAGACCTTACTATCTGACCCTTTACATAAATAGTTGGCCAGTCCCTATTCTAGATCATAAAACAATGTTTGCAGAGTTCTGAAGGAAAATGACTTTCTGCTTAGAATACAATACTGAGACAAACTATCAATCAGGTATAAAGTTAGAATAAATCCAACTTTAGGTATCTTAATTCTCAGAAAGCTTACCCCATATGTACACTTTCTTAGAAAGCTCCCCAAGGATGAATTCCAACAAACAAGGGAATGAAACACATGGCATCCAGGAAACTGCAAGTCTAACCTAGGTGAGCAGTGAAGAGAAATTCCAGTCATAACTTTGTTGAAGTTCTCAAAAGCACATGTTCAGACTGAAGTAGGATGGTGGCAGGTTATAGAACAACAGTCTTTAGGAAAAAGGGGGGACTTCATAGACTAAATCAAAGAGACAGTACAGTTGAGGGCTTGGAAAAACTTTAGGATAGGTTCATAAAGGCAATAAATACAAACAAAAAAAAAGAAGAGCATTCAGACATTCCAGGAAAAACAAAAAGCCATACAAAAAAGTAATGGTCCAAAGAAGAAATGGTCTAAATTAGATCAGAAAGTTTGAGCTCAAGAATGGAATAGATTGCAAGTAATAGAGAACATACAAAAAACTGTGTGTGTGTGTGTGGGAGGGGACCAATTAGAAATTCCAGAGGAAACAAATCATAAACAAACAACAAAATCAAGGTAATAATACATACAAAATTCAGGATAGCGGTTTCCTTTTGGGTGAAGTGGAAAGGGGACATAGGAGCAGTAACGCACAGATGCAGGCTGTTGACAATGCTCTAGCAACTGTGAACCTAGTGACAGGCTCACAGTTACTCACTAAGTTTGGGTCACATATTCTTTTGTGCATACCAAATGTGAAAAAGATAAAGAAAAAAAAGGTAATGAAAACACAATGTAAAAATCGTAGAAGGCAAGGTCCAAGCACGAAACAAAATGTGGATGATTTTAAGCCACTGGGGGAATTAAGGAAAAGACAATCCATTTGATCTTTGATCACGGTAATGTTTTTCTTTGAAAGGGTAGAGTATTTATGACACTAGAACTATCAAGGATTCACAGAAGCACTTGGCTTGTGCTGAAGATTTCTTAAAAATCATAGCAGAATATCATTTATTAGTTTTCAGCTTTTAAGGTCAACCCATACATGAACATAAGGCAATTGTTAACAGCAGGAGGAATGAAACATTAAAAGAAATACAGATAGGGTGAATACCACAGCGCTCATCAATAAATGATATTTACTTAGTTGTAATAAGTATTACGTATTAGCTGTAATAAAGTATTATTAAGTATATTAAGAGGATATTAAGGCAGGGATGTGTATGTGTATCTTTGTGCATGTGTGTGGTGGTGGGGGTAAGAGTAAATCTTCATATCAGGAGAGCAGGTGATATCTAAACTTGATAAACAGGTGAAAATCACTCTTCCTATTGATACAATATTAGAATGGGGCATATGTGGGCATTACACATACACACATTTGGAGGACACTTTCTGGAAGAATACAGATAAAACAGTTAATAGTGTTTGCCTTCAAAGACTGGAACTAAAGGACTAAAAAGCTGGGGTACACAGGGTAGGAAGAAAATTTACTTACTGTATATTATTTTGCTTCATTTATAGTAACTATGTACACGTATTATTCAATTACAAAACAGAACTTTCTTCCTTAATGAAAAAGAGACCCTGTAAATTAAGAATAAGACCAACATCCAAAAAGAAAAATGAGCAAAGAATATTTATGAATAGTTCACAGCAAAGGAAGTAGCAATAACTTTTAAATACATGAAAGTATGCTCAACTTCACTCATAAGAGAAACGCATGAGGTATCACTTATTTATCAGATTGGCAGATTTTCAAAGAATTTGATAACATTGTATTGGTGACCATATGGGGAAATAAGCACCCTCAAAAACCACTGGTTGAAGTATAAATTGCTACAATTTGTATGGTGTGTGACATGACAATTATTTATCAGAATTATAACGCTGTTTCCAGTTGTCCACAATTTCCAGATTTTGGAATTTACCCCACAGATAAATTCACCTATTTGTGAGATGACTCATGAAGGTTCTTCATTGCAGCAGTTTGCATTAGCAAAGATAGTAAGCAGCCTAGCTCCATGTGGAGGGTAACTATGAGTCTGAGGGACAGCGAGGAAAGGGAGACTTGACTGCAAATCTTTTTTTTTATGTTCAAAAATGTACTATACCCATGCTTACTTAAAGCCTTGGCCAGAAGAATGCTCTGCTGAGGGTATCATGCCTGTCCCCACACCACAAGGCTCTGCCACAAAGGCCTCTGCAGCCCAGGTTCAGTATTGGAAACCATATGCTTGTGTTCCAACTGCCAGCGAGCAGGGAGAACTAACTACATTCCCGGATTACTGCACTGGCCTCCGACGTGGTCTCCCTGCTTCTTACTCTACTAGTTTATTCTCAACACAACAGAGATTCTTTTAAGATGCGAGTCAGATTATCCCTCTTCTGCTAAAACCCTCCAGCTGCTTCCCATCTCAGTTCAAGCAAGCCCTATACAAAGTTCTCCCTCTCTGCCTCCCCCCACTTACTCTCTGACCTCATGTTCTTACTCTCCCCTCTTTCACTCTACTCCAGCCATTAAGAGGTTCACTCCTGCTTCAGGGTCTTTGCAGCTGCCATTTCTTCTGCTTTGAAAATCCAATCACTTTCTTCAGGGTATTTCGCAAATGTCAGCTTTCCTAACCGAGTTAAAATTGGGAGCGGCACCCCCACACACACACACACGCCCTTTCTTATCCCCCTTCCTGGCATTTTCTCCATAGCTCTTAACCATCTTCTTCATATACTGTACATTTTATTCATTCATGCTGTCTCTCTCCAATGAGGGCTGGGCTTCTTCTAACTGAAATTTCCCCTTGCAACTAAAACTGTGCCTGGTCTACAGTATGGGTTGATAAATATTTATTGAATAAAACATTTCCCCCTTTTCAAAGAAAATCAGTAAAACTAAAAACAGAAGACTAAGGGGGAGGAATAGGACTGTTAGCAAGGCAACTGCTTTCCACTGTAAGCCCTTCTGTGGGATGAAAAAAAATATATACTTGCATATGTATCTCCTATAAAAGAATTAAAACTTGTTTTTTTAATAAACAAGAGGCCAGGTTAGATATATTTAGGAAGCAGAAATGACAAGACTCAGTAACGGATGTAATGCTGATGCACAACTGGAGGAAATGGAGGCTGTCAAACATAACTTCAAGTTTCTCAGTAGATGGCGTTACTACAAACTAGGATCAAGAACACTGGAAGTAGAGATCTGGGAGAGGCGAGGAGATAAAGTGTTATGTTTAGAGAATGTTAAATTTGAGAGCCTATAAGATCCTTAAGTATGGGGTCAAGAAGTCAGAATAGGAATCTGAAGAGAGATCTGCATTGGGAATCCCTCCATATAGTTAAGGCCTTCAGGGTGGATGCTAGAAAGAGTATGAAGATTAAGAAGGGGAAGGAAGGGAAAAAAAAAAGCTAAAGTAGAATCTGAGATATGCTATTATTTCAAGATGAGGTGGAGGAACTAGGTAAGCAGACTGAGAACCAGCAGCTAGGGAAGGTAGGAAAATGATGTGAGTTTAGTGACTGCATTTTTTTTTAAAATTAAATTCAGTTTTATTGAAATATATTTGGATACCATACAATCATCCATGGTGTACAATCAATTGTTTGCAGTATGACCATATAGTTATGCATTCATCACCACAATGTATTTCTGAACATTTTCCTTACATCAGAAAGAATCAGAGTAAGAATAAAAAATAAAAGTAAAAAAAGAACACCCAAACCATCCCCCTCATCCCACCCTATTTTTCATTTGGTTTTTGTCTCCATTTTTCTACTCATCCATCCATACACTGGATAAAAGGAGTGTGATCCACAAGGTTTTCACAATCACACTGTCACCCTTGTAAGCAACATAGTTACACAAACAAGACAACAGCATTTTAAAAAGCAAGTGGTGAACTACATGGAAAGCTTCTGTAAGGTAAGATAAGAGGAAAACTGAGAAATGGCCACTGGAGATCATCGGTGACTTTACCAATAGCTGTCTTAGTGGGTTGAGAAGTGAAAGGGAAATTAGGAAGCTTGACAGTTAAAGGCTTAGACAGGTCTGGGAGGATGTGGGATTCAAGGACACTTTCTAAAAAAGGAGTCTATAGCATAATTAAATGCTAATGGAAAGGATGCCTTACTAAGGAAGAAGTTGTAGAGGCAGAAGCTAATCAATAACATTGTCTGAGAACAGTGGGAGAATTAAGGAGTCAGAACACAAGCAAAATTGTTCTTTGAAGGGTGGACCCTTCCTCCATTTTAATAGGGGCACCAGGAGAGGCTAGTTTGGAAAGAGGCTGGTAGAGTTGTTTGAAGCAACTCCCAACCAACGGCCTCTACTCCTTGAAACAGATGACAAGGACATTTGCTGACCAGAGAGGTGACTACAGAAACTTACTAAGCTTTGTTGGCAGTGCTGAGGGCCCAATAAAGGTTGGTAATCAGATTTACAGTGGTACTAATTTGCTCAATTGTGATTCTCTCCTATAGGACCCAACCCTCTGGATGAAGACATTTACATTGTGGATGGGTGGATGCTTTCAGGGTTGAAGTTTCAGGCAGAAACAAGGGAGTTTAGGTATTTGCAAGATAAATGATAGGTGGTAGTCTAGGCTGTTAAGAGATGGCAGGGAAAGTAAAAGGAGGGAGCTGATGGATCTAGAGAAAAGTAGAATAATCCCTAACTTGGAGGTATGCAAAAGAAGAACTGGTATGCTCCTTTTTTTTTTTTTTTTTAAGTTGTTTCTTGAGTAAGACGCCTGGAAGATCAAGAGTTGGGTGTCTACAACTGTGCTATGGAAGTGATGCAAATGAGATTGATGGACAAGGTATGAGGTATGGCCATGACTTTGAGTGGGAAGGGTTGAGAGGGAAAGTTCACAGAACAAGGAAAAGTTAACATAGCATGCCTAACAGCTATCCTTTAAAAGTTCTGCTTATAAAGTTGGCCCTTGGCTGGCATCTGGGAACTTGGATTTCTGGGAGGTTGCTACCATTCTCAAAATTGATGAAGAGTAGTTCACTTTGCCTAAACTGTTTGTACAGTGTGGTTTATGCTGAACACCTGCTTTACTTCTGGAAGTCTCAAAGCTCTGAGTAGGACAATATGTTAAGTCCTGGGAGACCTCCTAGCAAATCACTGAACCTGGGGTGGTCTTGGGGATTTCCAACACAGATGGGCAAACCACACAGAAGCCAAAGTCATTCAGAAAGATGGAATTAGAGAGGAAGAGGATGGCAGTATTAGATCTTCCAAGATAAGCAGTAATCAGGTCATTAAATGATCATGACTAGAAGAGTGCAAGGATCCCAGGAGCCTCAACAAAATAGGGTTTTCTACAGGAGATGGGAAGAAGCAAGGACACCAAGTCCATATCCTGAACATAGATTTACAGGGCAAGCAATACCCCACTGCCTCCACTGGGAAAGGCAGTGAAGGGAGCAGTGCTCTTAGGGGACTAGACTAGGGACATGAGAAGATTAACCCTGGATCTGCTCAATATTCACACCTATCTATGTCGACATCTGTAGTACATCAGGGTTTACTTTACCTTTATGGCTAGTTACAAACTACTTGCAGCAGCACACCACCGTGGCGCAGTACTAATGTGCTGTAAGTCCTCAACAGGTATAAGTCAGTGCTTCTCTCCTCCACCTGAGCTCTAGCTTCTCTCTTGGGAAGACAAAACAGCACCAGAATTATTTTTTAATAGCCAAAAGCGAGAAACCACCCAAATGCCCATTTAGATGGATTATTTGTGGCCTGTCCACACAATAAAATATTATACTATAATGGAAATGAACAATTTGCAGTCAAATCCAACTATAGGAATGATTCCCACACATAATGCTGAATACAGAAATCAGGCACAGAAGGGTATGTATTGTATGATTCTATTTATATAAGGAACAAAAACAAGCAAAAGCAATCTGTGCTGTTAGAAGTCAGCATAGTCGTTACTCTTTGGTGGGGGAGCTCCTGGAAGGGAGCGGGGTGTGTGGAAGTGAACTGAGGTACTGTTAATATTCTAGTTCCTGATCTGGGTGCTGGTGTGTTCAATTTGTCTAAGTACATCAAGCTATACGATTATATGTGTAATTTTTCATATGTATATACATATTATACTTCAATATAACTAAAAAATAAAACAAAACTCAATATAGGAAGTGAAAAAAGCAGGTTTCACAACAATACATATACCATGAACTCATTTTTCTGAAAAGCACATTGCTGTACATAACAGTGCCAGGCAGAATATACAATCTAAAATTGTTTGCAATGGTTGACTCTGAGTGCTGGTTTTTTTTTCCCCTTCTCCTTTCAACATTCTTTTTTCCCCTCTTTTTTAAAAACCATCTTCCTCATTGTCTGCATTCTCCTCATGATGTATTACTTTTTGAATAAAAGCTCTATCTAATTCCATTTTGGAAACACAACTTGCATTGCCCCAACATACACCCACTTTGGGACAGACAAATGCTATTAACTACTGGGGAATGGAGCAAGGAATAACCATCACTCAAGTGACCCCCAAAAGAAAAAAGTTATAAAATGATACAAACATTTCAACACAAGCAAAATCCTGATTTGCAACACTGGACTGCAACGCTGGGACTTGCATTCTCATCAACAATGCAGTGTGAGGCTAGTACCAAGGATTATCAGGATTAGGTAAACAGCAGGATTAGAGACAGACAACCCAGGCACCTAGTACTGGAATGACAAAAATGACTGTAAACTAGTCACTGGAGTTCACCAGTCTTACTTCGGGCCTCAGTTTTTCAAACACCTCCTCAAGGCTAGATTCTTCGCTCTCTCCCCTTTCATTCAGACTGCTCTCCAAGTCCAGATAGAAAGGCAAGAATTTCTGGGCCATGAGCTTCTTGCTGATGCTCTCAGTTGTTTTTTGCATCCAAATAGTTGTTCTTAGAAAGCTTTGTAATTGAACTGAAATATAATTTGTCCTGTCAGAGCTGCTTTTTTTTTCTTTTCTTTTCTTTTTTTTAATAAACCACAGCATGGTCATCAGTGTGTTTTACATAATTTCTTTAAAATCAACATTAATCTATGAACTGGAATCAGATTCAGATCTAATTTGATGTATTTATGGGCTAAACCTAAAAACATTTTTATCAGTCAGTCAAATTCATTAAATATGAACTGAGCTGGAACATAAAACACCCATTCCATTGGCTCACTGCTCTGCACCGTTACTGAGAACAGAAACCACACTGGACTCCAGTCCCACCATGTGCTCTTAGAATGAGATTTATAAATGTCTCAAAGTCACAAGCTTGCTTTTATTAACACTGACTCTAAAAATAGGATAAGAACCTTTGCATTGCTCCTCCTTAGGAGGCTAGGATCGCTCCCACAGGAACAGTGCCTGGGACTTCAATCACTAGCTTCCCAGCACACACACTAGGTTGGTTGCCTGCCACCAGCCTCCAAGCTTTTGCTACTCGAAGCTGTGCTATCCTTTGCTTCCCTCACTTGACAAACCCTACTCAGGGAACACTCCTCCAGGAAACTGTCTCCACCTCGAGAGGCGAAGGCAGCCTGCTTGAGCAAATTTGAATTTAGCATCCTCAGATTCAGAGATTAATGGTGCTATTTTACTTTCCTAAGTTTGATTCCAATTTGTTACTTGTTAATTTTCTTTACTGAGATTGTTCATATTCCATACAATTATCCAAAGATCCAAAGTGTACAACCAATTGCCCATGGTACCATCATACAGCTGTGCATCCATCACCACAATTAACTTTTTTTTTTTTGAATTTTTAGAACACTTTCATTACTCCAGAAAAGAAATTAAGGCAAAAAAAAAAAAAAAAAAAAAAAAAGGAAACCCAAATCCTCCCATACCCCTAACCACCCACCCTCCATTACTGACTCATAGTATTGGTATAGTACATTTGTTACTGTTGACGAAAGAATGTTAAAATACTACTAACTGTAGTATATAGTTTGCAATAGGTATACTTTTCTCCCTATATACCCCTCTATTATTAACTTCTAGTTACAGTGTCATACATTTGTTCTGGTTCATTAAAGAGATTTCTAATATTTGTACAGTTAATCACAGACATTGTCCACTCCAAGATTCACTGTTCTATACATTCCCATCTTTTAACTTCCAATTTCCCTTCTGGTGACATACGTGACTCTGAGCTTCCCCTTTTCACCACCTTCACACACCATTCAGCACTGTCAGTTATTCTCACAATGTGCTACTGTCACCTCTGTCCATTTTCAAACACCTAAGTTCAACCTAGTTGAACATTCTGCTCATAATAAGCAACCACTCCCCATTCTTTAGCCTCGTTCTATACCCTGATAACTTACATTTCATGTCTATGAGTTTACATCTTATAATTAGTTCATATCAGTGAGACCCCGCAATATTTGTCCATATGTGTCTGACTTATTTCATTCAATATAGTGTCCTCAAGGTTTCTTCATCAACCCATTTTTTTAAAGACAGTTTTGTTCACACCCCATACATTCCACCCTAAGTAAACAATTGATGGTTCCCTGTATAGTCATGTATTTATGTATTCGCCACCCTCACCACTATCTATATAAGAACATCTCCATTTCTTCCACAAAGAAGGAGGAAGAGTCAAAGAAGGTAGAGAGACAAAAGAAAAAGAAAAAAGAGAAAAAGGAAAAACAAAACATGACAGCTAGGAAGCAACACAAGGAAAGACAGCATTAAAACTAAAGTAGAATAAAGAGTCAGACAACATCACTAATGCCAAAAGTCCCATACCCCTCCCTTATGTCCCCCTCTTACATGCATTTAGCTTTGGTATATCACCTTTGTTACATTAAAGGAACCATAATACAATGTTTCTGTTAATTATAGTCTCGAGTTTGCATTGATTGTATTTTTCCTCCAATACCACCCTATTTTTAACACCTTGCAAGGTTGACATTCATTTGTTCTCCCTCACGTAAATCATATTTGTACATTTTATCACAGTTGTTGAGCACTCTGGGTTTCACTGAGTTATGTAGTCCCAGTCTTTATTTTTCCTTTCATTCTGGTGTCCCACATGCTCCTAACTTTCCTTTCAACCATACTCACAGTCATCTTTGTTCAGTGTAATTACTTTGCTGTGCTACCATCACCCAAGATTACGTACCAAACCTCTCACTTCTGTCTTTTCCTATCCGTCTGTAGTGCTCCCTTTAGTATTTCCTGTAGTGCAGGTATCTTGTTCACAAACTCTGTCTTTGTCTATTTGTCAAGAGAATAGTTTAAACTCTCTCTTATATTTGAAGGACAGTTTTGCCGGATATAGAAGTCTTGGTTGGAGGTTTTTCTCTTCCAGTATCTTAAATACATTACACCACTTCCTTCTTGCCTCCATGGTTCTATTGAGAACTTGCAAATAGTCTTATCAAGCTTCCTTTGTATGTGATGGATCGCTTTTCAGGATTCTCTCTTTGATGTTTGATAATCTGATTGTTAAATGTCTTGGTGTAGGCCTATTCAGATCTACTCTGTATAGCTGCGCTTCTTGAATCTGTAATCTTATGTCTTTCGTAAGAAATGGGAAATTTTCATTGATTATGTCCTCTATTATTGCTTCTGCCCCTTTTCCCTTCTCTTCTCCTTCTGGGACACCTATGACACATACATTCATGCATTTCATGTCATTTAATTCTGAGACATTGCTCATTCTTCCATTCTTTTCCCTATCTGTTCATGTGTAGGATTTACGGTGTATTGTTCTCCAGTTCCTGAGTGTTTTCTTCTGTCTCTTGAGATACACTGTTGTATGTTTCCATTGTCTTTCATCTCTTGTGTTGTGCCTTTCATTTCTATAGATTCTGCCAGTTGTTTCTTTGAACTTTTGATTTCTACCTTATATTCGCCCAGTGTTTTCTTTACAGCCTTTATCTCTTTTGCCATATCTTCCCTAAGCTTCCCTAAGAATTGATTCAGCATTAGTTGTTTCAATTCCTGTATCTCAACTGAAGTGTAAGTTTGTTCCTTTGACTGGGCCTTAACTTTGTTTTTCTTAGCATAGGTTGTAATTTTCTGTTGTCTAGGTATCTGGTTTCCTTGGTTACCCCAATCAGATATTCCCAGACCAGAATGTGCTCAGATCTCAGAAGGGGGCAATATTCAGTATCAGGCTTCCCTGAGGGTGTGTCTTAGAAGATTGACACACCCTGTGAGGCCTCAAGCTGCTGTGCTTTGCCTGACCTGCTGAGCAGGTGGTGCCTGTTAGCCAGCCTGTAGTTCCTGACTGGTATAAGGAGGTGTGGCTCCCTTAGTCCTTAGTTTCTGTTTTGGCTGCTTTCCCCCAGGCTCTGGGGTCTGATTCTGAATGGGAGGCTGGTAGTAGGGCTGGGCACCACCTCTTTCCTCTTTAGGGAAGATACAGCCTCCAGGGAGTTTCATTTGCATTTAAATAGGTTCTTTTGTCTCTCTGTCTCCACCCTTATCTGAGTCAGAGTGCTGTGAACTTAAAATGGCTGCACCTTTCTCCACTGAGCCACCCAGGTTGAAAGAAAAAGGGACAGAAAGCCACCCTTCAGGGCCAGTCCATGATTCCCCCAGCTTCACCTGCTGGACAGAGATAGCACCCAGTCCTCTGGGCCCCCCTCCCAGCACAGAGAGGTCCTCTGGTTCTTTAAGGTCCGTCATCATTAAAAGTCTCTGTCTGCTTGTTGGGAATTTGTAGCTTGTATTGAGCAGTCCACGTTTGTTAAATGAAAACCCCAGTTGGAGCTGGACTGAGGTATATACACTTGTTCAGAGAGTGCTGCTCTCTAACACAGCGAGGTTTTGCAGTTTGGGCTGTGGGGGGAGGGGGCTCCGGCTCGAGTCTAGTCTTTACTTACAGATTTTATGCTGTGTTCTCAGGCATTCCTCCCAAACCAGGTTGGTGTATGATGTGTGGACAGTCACGATTGTCCCCCAGCAGTTATTCCAGATTATTTACTAGTTGTTCCTGACTGTTTATTAGTTTTTCCAGGGGGACTAACTTCCTTCCACTCCTCTCTATGCTGCCGTCTTCTTTCTCTGACTTGTTACTTTTTAAAAACACAGTTATAAAAGGTAAACTAAACAAACTGGTGACATCTAAGCTTCTAAAGAACACATCACTCACATGCCTTGATAATTTAACTCAGCATGGTCTCTGAGCTAATGGGAGAGAGGGGATCCTTTAACACTCCAAATCCAGACAGGACTAGATCTAAGAAGTCAACTATAGCAGCTACATAACATTTCTGAGGAAAAACTGAAGTTACTCCTTAAGCCCATGCTATTAACACAGGGGCCCTGCAGAAGGAGCAGCTTTTCTGGCAGGCAGGTTACTTGTAAAGACAGGGACAAAAGTTACGTAAAATTAAGAGACATAGAAACAACATACAACCATTTCCCGTATGATAGGAATAAAAAAAAACCACTCTCAGTATTCAAAGCAGCCAAACCCTGAAGGAAACTTGAGTCTCATTTCCCCCCAGATTCTGTCCTGCAGAAATGCTCCCCTCCCCTTCTACTTAACCCTTCAAACAAGGGGTTAGATTAGATGATCCAGCTGATGTTTTAAAACTGTTTTTCCAAACTGGGCTAATCACAACTACCTACAGGACTTTTTATAAAACAGATTCCCTAGCCTCCCTCCAGACCTATGAAATCAGAATTTCTGGGTGAGAGACCTGGGAGTTTGAACTTCTAAAACACTCCTCAGTCGATTCTGATCAGAGATTTAGGAACTACTGACAAAATAGCATGCAGTGGTCACTCATGTGATACCGGGTTTCCAAAATGTTGATAGTGCTACTGAAGTAAGGTTCCTGTATACCTTGTCCTCTAATATCCCACGTAGGGATAACCCCTAAGTATCATTAAAAACAATTGTTAATTATTTCAACGATGGATAGGAAGGCTGTATGTCATTAAGACATCAATTCTACCCAATCTCATCTACAGATTCAATGCAATCCCAACCAAAATTCCAACAACCTACTTTGCAGACCTGGAAAAGCTAGATATCAAATTTATTTGGAAAGGGAAGATGCCTCAAATTGCTAAAGACACTCTAAAAAAGAAAAATGAAGTGGGAGGACTTACACTCCCTGAATTTGAAGCTTATTATAAAGTCACAGTTGTCAAAACAGCATGGTACTGGCACAAAGATAGATATATTGATCAATGGAATCGAATTGAGAATTCAGAGATAGACCCCCATATCTATGGCTGACTGATCTTTGATAAGGCCCCCAAGGCCAGTGAACTGGGACAGAACAATCTTTTCAACAAATGGGGCTGGGAGAGTTGGATATCCATATCCAAAAGAATGAAAGAGGACCCCTACCTCACACCCTACACAAAAATTAACTCAAAGTGGATCAAAGATCTCAATATAAAAGACAGCACCATAAAACTCCTGGAAGATAATGTACGGAGACATCTTCAAGACCTTGTATTAGGAGGTCACTTCCTAGACCTCACACCCAAAGCACAAGCAACAAAGGAAAAAATAGATAAATGGGAACTCCTTAAGCTTAGAAGTTTCTGTACCTCAAAGGAATTTGTCAAAAAGGTGAAGAGGCACCCAACTCAATGAGAAAAAATTTTTGGAAACCATGTATCTGACAAAAGACTGATATCTTGCATATACAAAGAAATCCTACAACTTAACAACAATAGCACAGACAGCCCAATTATAAAATGGGTAAAAGATATGAAGAGACAGTTCTCTGAAGGGGAAATACAAATGGCCAAAAAACACATGAAAAAATGTCCAGCTTCACTAGCTCTTAGAGAGATGCAAATTAAGACTGCAACGGGATACCATCTCACACCAATTAGAATGGCTGCCATTAAACAAACAGGAAACTACAAATGCTGGAGAGGATGTGGGGAAATTGGAACTCGTATTCATTGTTGGTGGGACTGTATAATGGTTCAGCCACTCTGGAAGACAGTCTGGCAGTTCCTTAGAAAACTACATATAGAGATACCCTTCGATCCAGCAATTGCACTTCTTGGTATATACCCGGAAGACCTGAAAGCAGTGATGCAAACAGATACCTGCACGCCCATGTTCATAGTAGCATTATTCACAATTGCCAAGAGATGGAAACAACTCAAATGTCCTTCAACAGATGAGTGGATAAATAAAATGTGGTATATACACACAATGGAATACTACGCAGCAGTAAGAAGGAACGATGTCATGAAACATGACAACTTGGATGAACCTTGAAGACATAATGCTGAGTGAAACAAGCCAGGCACAAAAAGGGAAATACTATATGCTACCACTAATGTGAACACTGCTGGGGGAGAATGCATGGAAGATTGGGCTTCCCCACCTCTATGGTTGCTGATGTGCTCACAGACATTGGGGACTGGTGGTTTGACGGGCTGAGCCCTCAATCATGGGACTTGCCCTTGGGAAGACTTACTGCAAAGGAGAGGCTAGGCCTGCTTATAATTTTGCATAAATGTCTCCTCCTAAATGTCTCTTTGTTGCTCAGATGTGGCCCTCTCTCTAGCTAAGCCAACTTGGCAGATGAAATCACTGCCCTCCCCACTATGTGGGATCTGACACCCAGGGGTGTAAATACCCCTGGCAACATTGAAAATGACTCCTGGGGAAGAATCTGGACCCAGCATCATGGGATGGAGAACATCTTCTTGACCAAAAGGGGGAAATGAAATGAAATAAGTTTCAGTGGCTGAGAAATTCCAAAAGGAGCCGAGAGGTCACTCTGGTGGGCACTCTTATGCATAATATAGATAACCCTTTTTAGGTTCTAATGACTTGGAACAGCTAGCAGTAAATACCTGAAACTATCAAACTACAACCCAGAATCCTTGAATCTTGAAGAGGATTGTATAAAAATGTAGCTTATGAGGGGTAACAATGTGATTGGGAAAGCCATGTGGGGGGGGGGGGAACAAAACAACCCAGTGATCTTTAGTACTTCAAAAAAAAAATTATAAAACTTTTTTTATACTTTAATACAATTTCAAAAAATTATATTTATAAAATATACAGTTATAATCTGATCTATAAATTAAGTGCTAAAATTAAATATTATATAAAATAATAATTTAAAATATCTTAAAAAGCTTTTGGTGTGAAATTTATTCCCTACTCATTGTCTTTCCATGTGGGACTTCAGCCAGTATTTCTTAAAGGGGAGTGAGCACTACTGCATTTTGGGCTGGATAGTCCAGTCCACTGTAGGACATTTACCATTCCTAGCCCTTACTCTTAGATGCTAATGGTGGGCCCTAGTCATTGTGACAAACAGAAAACATCCCCTCACACTTCTGACTGCTGCTGGGATGTCAGTGTGACCCCTAAGAAAGAGCCACTGAGGTGGACTAACACTCTTAACCTCCCTCCCCAGCCCTCACATTATCTTGTTTTTGGAGGGAGAAATGGTCTATCCAACAGGAGTCAGCTCTGTCCTCCCTTTTGTATCTGCCTGCCCATATGGGCCTGAGGAGTTCAGTATGGTCTGTGCCTGGTTGCCTTAGGACCTTCATGTGATGGATATCAACTCAGAAATGTTCCACATTCAGGATGGGGAAAAAACAGCTTCTAGCATTCCCTATACACCACCACCAATAAATAAATCTAAATATAATTTTAGCCACAAAGTTCAAAATTGCTTTAATTATTTTAGGAAATATAAATATGACCATAATTCAATTCTCACATTTTAAAGATGACTTTCACTATGTGTCTTCCTGTTGTATGAGCATGTTACTGTTTAAAAGAGAAAGAACTTTGACAAACATTTTTTATTGAACAGTTTTATTCTGCCTTAGAATAAAAACCTTGCTTTAAGATTGTAAGGTGCACTGCAGGTATGCCATGCTGCCAGTTATTACCAGGGCACCAAATGCCCCAGTAAGTTACCCAGAGGGCTGGGAATATGTGCGAATTCAAATTTTCAGAGCAGGTAGAACCAGTAGTTACAGTTTTTCTTCTTGATTTTGGCCTGGGACATTTCAAACAATCTATACAAGTATTGCCATAGCACTTGTTTCATCTTCAGAAATACCTCAGAAATGTGTTCAGTATCATGATTAGTGGGTCCTCCAAAAGATTTTAACATGCAAGCAAATAGTATTAAACAATATCATCTACACTATGGCTGCCAAATACTGGACCTTAATAACGAAACCAAATTATAAAACATGTCCTTGTAGAGCTATACAAAAGATATAAAATTAAAAGTATCAACCATCTTTAAATATTCCAATTCTCCTACAGTGTAGTTTTCAACATCTTTATTACTACTGAATATTTTAAGGAGAAAGTTAACATAAATCAAAATAGATAAAAATATTTAAATCTTTGGATCCCTTTATCCCATGGCCCTCATAAAAACACAAAAGTGGCCAGATTTTTTTCCATTTTAGATTAAAATACCAAAAAAGATTTTCCAGCAATTTATATAATAAGCAATGAATTCTATACTGAGTCATCTGTGGGTCACAGGCCTAAGAACCAGTGTTCTGATCTTTTACAGGTTACCAAAATAATTTCTAACACTCTGAATCTTCTTGAAATTGAATGGAATGAGTCAAGGCATCATGACAAAATGTTTAATTCCAGGCATATCAGGAAGAACAGGTTAATTGATGTCTAATTGTATTTTCTAAAAAAAAAAGTGAGGGAGGGAGGGGTTACTTATTTGAAAATACAACTAAGTACCTTCTTATCTATGATTATGTACATTCATATACCGAAAATATCTATTATTTGGGCAAATCCTGTGATATGCAATTTACTATAAACTGAAGTTCTTATAATGAGCATGAATAATTATCCTTTTTAGATAATGAAGAATTTATCAATCTCCATTTATGTTCCAAACATTAAAAAAAAAAGAGAGAGAGAGAGTCAAAAGAAATCGTAAGCCTGGAAAGCTAAGGAAAAAACACCCACCAATAACTCTTTTCCTTAGCATATCAACTTCTGCAAGGACACAGTATGTTTGCGGAATTTAAAATGTTTATTCTTTAAAAAATTAGTTGCTTTTTATACAGCTATACAAAGTTCTTAATGTTTCTTTGGCAATGGAATATAATGGAATTTTACAACTATATAAAAAAGTTACCTTTGCCTAAGAAACAGTATTTACTGTGTGTACATAGTTGACTGAAAATTCTCTACCATCCAGCACCCTAATTAACTGACGAAATAAGCTACCTCAAAAGGGATATTACAGGATTTCCAAAATGAAAGAAAGACATACACACACACATACACATACACACACAACCTTCTGTGGCTCAAAACACAGTATCACGGCCCCATCTGCAGGCAACTTGCAATAATTGCCAAATACAATTTAGTGATAAGAAAAATCCTCTCAGTGATGAAAAAATACTTATAAGTCCCACTGAAGTACTGCTTTAGTTTAACTATACATAAGAAATTACTTAACCTTCCGCTATTCCAAATATATTTAATGTTCCTTTTTTAAGATGAGCCCCCGCCCCCTCCCACCCAAGTAACTGCATTATATCTTTGAAATTAAGCAGAAAAACAAAACAAAACAAAACCCAGTGCTGGTGACAAATATACAGCGAATTCACTTCTTCATTCTTCGCAAAGACTGAAACCAATTTCAGGACCATGAAGAGCTAGCAATTCACCTAGGTTCAAAGATGTGTTTGTAGACTATGCAGCAACTTTGTTGTCTTTCTAAAAAAAGGAAAAAAAATTAGCTCATGTTCAAATTATCAATTTATTAACAAGCCTTTCTACTTTGCTTAAATATATTTTCAATTTCCTTTAAATATACCCTCCTACTTTTAATGTAACAAATCTGTTTACTGATTTCCAGCAAACACTTTATTTCTACAGCCAGCAGTAGCTCATTACTGGTTAAATGTATTTTCCAATTAGTAGAGGTTAAGACAGTGGTGTTATGGGTTGGTCTGGATAAGAAGGTCTCCCTCCCTAAGATGTGAGTGCACCCCACTACCTTTACTTGCTCTCCTAATAAATTTTTTAAACAATGATAAAACTTAAACATCATAACAGATGTCAAACTCTTCAAACTCATTTGACAACTTACTTTGGTAAAACTTAATAAAACCTTCAACTTGACAAAAAAAGCAAGAAAGCAATAAAAATCTCAAGGAGTATACAGCACCAGAGCCAAGGTGATGGGGCCTCTATTTTCCTCAGAGCCATTTGCTACAACATACCTGATTTTTATTGTTGAGTCTCACCCCAACTGTTAGACATACTTTTCCTGGGTTAAAGACTTAACTTTATCTGTGTATAAAACAGGAAACCATCTTGTGTAATGTTATCAAAATGCATTACATACGGCATGGTGCAAATTGGTACAGAAAAGAAGAGCTGAGGATGAATGCCCCTCCCCATCCAAAGCCAACCTTCAGAACCCCCCAGCTTATTTATTTATTTATTAGTTTTTGTTTGTTTGTTTTTTTACCTTTCAGAAAGCTGTACGATCGATCCAGACCTTTTAGGGTCCAAAAGCTGTGGTTTTCTGAAAGGTAAAAAAAAAAAAAAAAAAAAAAAAAGAAAAAAGAAAAAAGGAGAGAAGGGGGTGGGGAGGAAAGGGAGGGAGAAAAGAAATAAAATAAAAGGAGAGGGAGAGAGAGTACCATGCTGAGTCATTTTGGATACCTCACTGTCTCTGGAGTCTTTCTGAAGCAACACAGACTCAAATGCAAGGCAATCTGTCTCACCCACCATGGTAACTCCTTGGTAGCAGCAAATAAAATAGGAGCTGGCTACACTCTTATTATCCATACCCTCCGCCCCACCCCCACCTCAAAAAAATAAAAAATTAAAGCACCAAAGGACTAAAAACTCACGGACAGTGCATGTTTCTAATGTTATTATCCTTAAGGAAAACTGAGCTGAGGTAAAGATAATGAAGTTCTAGTTTTGGCTCTATCAGGTTGTTATCTGACAGAGAGCAACTTCTCAGGGTCTTTAGTTTCCTAATCATTTAATGGGGTGGGATGGGAGAATGGTTCTAGTTGGCTGACTTTTTTTCTAAGGAGTTCTAAAAATCTATGATTCTATCTTCACCCATGTTTTCCTTATACAACCAGGTTTGCTTAACCTTACCCCAACACTGTAACAGTTCATGCCAATAAAGCACAAAAAATAAAGCCAACTCACCACATAAAGGCTGCTGCAAATGCCCTAGGCATCCATCTTAAGGTAAATCTCTAAACAACAGATTGCTTACTATTTCCAACTCTCAAAGCTGCCAAATAATAGGATATAGAAGGCTGT
The DNA here is from genome assembly GCF_015220235.1 of Choloepus didactylus. NCBI lineage: Eukaryota > Metazoa > Chordata > Mammalia > Pilosa > Megalonychidae > Choloepus > Choloepus didactylus. The sequence goes on from NC_051333.1 coordinate 20,794,477, forward strand.
TGAAAGAGGTGGGTCACTGAACTCTGCAATGGACAATCAAGGGCTACGCCACAATGATGGACCTTCAGCATCACTGAACTGAAGTGCCACATTCCTCATCAACATGCTAATCATTTACTATGAGCTCATTATGGCTCCATACTCAGCTAGGTGTTTCGGTGGAAAGAAAAGTAGAATACATATTCACAAATGCTAAGAGGCTACCAACTAGTTGGCAATGCAGAATAAAAAACAAACAAACAAACAAACATATGTGCCAATGAAAGCAAATATAATAGGAGGTTAGAAAAGGGAGAAATCAGTGTAGGAAGGAACAGAAGTTTCCAAGGGTGGGGCAAGACCTAAGTGTAAGGTCTATCACCATGCAGGACTGTAAATACCAAGAAAGCCAGGACTGCATCTGCTTTGCTTCCCACCAATGCCCAGCACAGTGTCTGACATACACGAAGAATTCAGTATATTTGTTAAATGAATGAGGCTAGAACTGGAATCAAGCACAGTGTAAAAGAAGATCATGAGTTGATCTGTTTGACTCAGGTTAAGGGGTAATGAGAAATGAGGCTGGATAAGTCAAGTGGGGTCCAGGCATTTACAGAGTCAGAAGAGGAAGTCCTGCTATGAAACACTAGTGCCTTGTAACCACGAGAGAAATGACTGAAGGTCCAGTCAATCTGCCACAATGTCAAATACTCAAGCAGAGATAGAACAAAATGTCAGAGATATATTAAAGCAGATGAAGACTCAGGCAGACTACCTCTAGAATATATTCTAATTCTATCATATATGTGACAGGAGTTTTAACTAAAGGCTCAAAATGAGTAGTGAGCCATAGATTCAAGAAAATGTTTGTATTAGTAAGTGTATGTGCCGTGCACACAGTGGTTACTCAATGAAGGCTTGCTGGTAAGTGTAGACGAGAAAGAAATGACGTCTGGTAATACCCAGCCAACGATGACAGCTATTTTTCCAAATATCTCAAAAACTATCATGAGGAGAGCATATATATTCTGTGAATTTCCAAGGGGAGAGTTAGACAAATGGGTTGAGAACCCAGGGAAAGAGATTTCCACTCAAATTATGTGTATGTCTGTGAGATCTTAATAATAAGAGCATTCCTAGGGTGGGATGGATGCCCTTGGGAAGATTTAAGCTCCCAGCACCCATAAGGGATGCTACAGATAAGGTTAATGATTTTTCATGTATTGTTAAATGGAATAACTGTACAAACCCAATTTGGCTTTTTTAAAAAAAAGCATAAAAAAGATAATGTATTGCTGTGTGGCGAGACTACAGAAGATTAAAAAAAATAAAATATAGTTTAGTAAAAGGAAAAAACGGCTATTAAAATTTTTGATTTATATATTGTTTATCATGCCAAATGTTGAATATTTTGAACATCACCTGTAACCCTTACACAAAAACAAGTATGTCTGAAGTAAAGAAAATGTTCTAAAATTGATCATGTGATGATACTGTGACCCTGCAATTGTACACTATGGTTGGTTGTATGGTGTGTGACTATATCTCAATAAAACTATTTAAAAAAATAATAAAAATAAAATAAAAAATAAAAATAAAAAATAAAATAAACCATATGATTTTAAATTTTCTTTTGCTTGAGTTCTACTTTAAAAAACTAATAACTTATTCATCCATTAAACAATTATGTCTTAAGTGCTTACTTTGTGCCAGATACTTTTGCAGATCCAAAAATAATCAAAGATCCTGCCTTCATGAGCTTATATGCTATCGATGCTATGGAGAAGATAGACAACGAGTATACAAACACATACATAGTTTTAGGCAGTTAAATAATGAGGAAAAATAAACCAGTGTATGTGTATGCTTCCGCATTTGTATGTACGTGTGTGTGTGCACGTAACTAAAAGACAGAGAGAATGCATGAGTATACAAACACAAGCATGAGTACTTTGGGGGCAAACTGACCATTCTAGGCATAAGAAATGGGTACAAAGGACCTGGGACAGGAATAAGCTTGGAACCAAACAAGAGTTCTGCCTTTGACCTGCATGTCTGCAGCAGGGTGAACAAAGGAAAGGGCAATCCCACTGGCAACAAGGACTAGAATCAGTTCTAGAATTCTGACCTTGAAAGGCAGACTGATAATGAAGTGCCTGACAGGCTACGTTGAAGAACATGTATTGTTTTTATAAAGAAAAAGTTTCAAAAATATTGGGGAAAAAAATAACCCAAGTTAGTGTCAAATATTGCAAAGGGATTAAGGGCAGGTATTTGTGAAGGTTACTGAATTTTGTAAGCAAGAGGCCACTGGCTACCTGAAGAGCAATAACAATGATAAGCAAGGGTCATTCTGGAGTTTCTAAGAAAGTGCCCCAGCTTGGATGACATTTTGCAAAAGTCTTGCAGATGCATCAGGTCACTATGGCTAGAGAGCCTGAGCTAATGACTTGAAGCTAATTTTCAGCAGTCTTGGCTGTGATAACACAGTACATCAAAGGCATCAAAATCAACTGTAACAGACCATGGCCAACATGAACACTGATCCTTCCAGAGGTATCTCAACAATGGCTAGTTTTAAATACTGGAAATGAAATTTCCATCAGCAGGTCCACTTCCAGCTACCCTTTGCTATCCTTAGAAGACCTCTTAACAAGGGGATTTTAATCTTTTCTGAGATTGATTACACATCCTCCTCTCCACCACTCTAAAATCAATAACTAGGATAGTAACACTGACTTGATTTATAGACTCCTTTAAATAAATAAACTATACATGTAAGCTACTTTACAGAGCTCTAAAATCCTCTAGCAGTAGTTCCCAAATGCCAACATATGAAATTTAAGACCATGGTGAAGTCAGAAAACACTGAAAACTAGTGAGTTTTCCACAGAACTAAAGAGCACTGATTCAGGAATCAACTTGCTAGAGGTTCAAGCCTTAGCACTATCACAACTACATGACCTTAGACAAACTACTTAGTATCTTTATGCCTATTTCCTCATTTTTAAAATAAGATAATTATGGAAACTATCTCAAGAGTCATGAGGTTTAAATGAGTTAATATGTGAAAAACATTTAGAACAATGCCTACCACATGCTAAATACTATATAACTGTGTAACTGTTAGTTGCTATTAAATGTAAAGGCTATGTCCCACCTACTCTTTTGATGTTCAAGTCTATTTTGCAATATGAAAAATAAAGGTAATAATATATATCTTCTTTTCCTTTTAATAATGCATTACTTAGCCTGCCCCTTCTCCCTGCAAATAAAGAAATAACTGTAAGCCTGTTTCTAATAATTGGGGGGGAGGGGGTATACTTGAGGGTGTTTTTGAAATCTAAAAGTCTAGGAACCATAGTTCTATAATAAAAAGATAAAAAAGAATATCACATATCTATACCTTACTTTCTTCATTTGAAAAGAAAATAGTTTTTAAAAACTTGGTGTTATTAGCCAAGAAGTTACTGCTCCTTAAACTTATAAAAACATCCTAAGTATATCCTCCACAGAAAAATCAAAATGGAAATTGTTCAAATGCTCTTAAAAAAATTCACCCTAACAGATAACTGCATATAACAATACTTACCCTATATTCAAAATCTGCAAATTCTCTGCCTCCGCGACCGCCTCTAAACCCGCCACGAAATCCTCGAGGGGTGGTAAAGATACCACCTCTGCCACCACCACGCCCTCTGCCACCACGGAAACCAAGACCTCCTCTGCCTCTGTACCCACCACGGCCACGATTTGGACGAAGTGGGATTCCAAATGTTTCAGCATTTAACCGTCTTTCTTCAGCCCAGGTTGGTCTCCGTTCTCTATTGTAAGAACAAAGGTTTTTAATAAATCAGGTTCAAAAGGACATTCCTCAGCAATGTTCCTCAGTAGGACTCATTCCCAAATTAAGGTTAAGTAATTCTTAAGGGTCAAATAAAAGCAACTATTTTCTCTACAGTCATCATGAAGCTGTCCATGAAGGATCACTATTTCTATAAGATTCTGTTAAACTTTATGTGAAAATACAACTACCAATTTTTACATATATAGTTAATAAAATAAACATTATCGTCAAAATATAATGGGAATTTGGATAAAATGGGATTGGCAATTGATTCCACCCTCTACTTAGCCCCAAAGGAAGAGAGTGCAAAGCCAGGCAGGAAACCCTGCCTCAGGAAGCTAAGACATAGAGGGTGGGTCCCTAACTCCCCAGTATGCTCCTAGCTTAATTTCTAGATTTGGTGCCAATCAATCCAGCCTATGTCTGAATTGCTGCTGTTCTTCTCCCCCCAATCACAGGACTCAGCATCATCCCTAGGCATGTTTAAATCTGAAGCAGATAATCACCAACAGGTGGCACCAAACTGATGTCAGGATAAGGACAACTTGGATTGGGCAGCAGAACTTCTGGAATCCTCAGCTTGCTATGCTGGGTTCTTTAATTACCCCCACAATAATTTGACACATTCACATTCACCAAATATGGCAGAATTTCAGATGGGTAAAGAAGACTTTAGACATTAGATTAATGCTTCTGCTTGTTTTCTTAAAATTTTTATTGTGGTAACATTTATACCAAGCAAAATTTCCATTTTAACCATTTCATACATACAATTTAATGATACTAATTACATTCATAGTATCATGCTTCCATTACCACCATCCATGCTTCTGTTTTAATTACTAATTTTCCAAATGTGAATCTATCTTTAAACAAAAGTATATGGTTGGATGTGGCAAAGGTAGTGCTGAGAGATAATTGTGTAGCTCTAAATGCTTTCATTAAAAAAAGGTGGGGTGGGATGGGGGGATGGAATGCTTCGGGTGTTCTTTTTTACTTTTATTTTTATTCTTATTTTCATTCTTTCTGAAGTGAGGAAAATGTCCAGAAATTGGTTGGGGTGATGAATGTACAACTATATGATGGTACTGTGAACAGCTGACTGCACACCATGGATGAATGTATGGTATGTGAATATATCTCAATAAACCTGAATAAAAAAAAAGAGAGAGAGAGAGAGAGAGAGAGAGAGAGAGAGAGAGAGAGAGAAAGCCCTGCCCCAATCAAGATGGTGGAGTGAGAAACTTATACTTCATGGCTGTGTTCCCCAACAGAAGCTCAGAACAATCAGCAAGAACTGGTAGAAACATTTTTCTCGAAGCTCCAGAAAACAGTTACAGGACTACAGTAACAGGGTGAGTGCTAAGTCAAGAAAAAGGCTACTAAACAGCAGTAGCATCAACCTTCTTCGCAGAAATGAAAAAGCCAATCATCAAATTTATATGGAAGAGCCAGGGGCCCTGAATAGCTAAAGCCATCTTGAAAAGGAAGAATGAAGTGGAGGACTCCCACTTCCCTATCTTAAAACTTAATACAAAGCTACGGTAATCAAAACAGCATGGGAGGCGGGGACAGATGGCAGACTGGTGAGCTGTATGTTTTAGTTACTCCTCCAGGAAAGTAGGTAGAAACCCAGGAACTGCGTGGACTGGACACCACAGAGCAATCTGACTTTGGGCAGACTTCATACAACACTCATGAAAACGTGGAACAGCTGAGATCAGTGAAATCTGTAAGTTTTTGCGGCCAGGGGACCCGCGCCCCTCCGTGTCAGGCTCAGTCCCGTCGGAGGAGGGGCTGTCAGCTCCGGGAAGGAGAAGGGAGAACTGCAGTGGCAGCCCTTATCGGAAACTCATTTTACTGATCCAAACTCCAACCATAGATAGACTGAGACCAGACACCAGAGAATCTGAGAGCAGCCAGCCCAGCAGAGAGGAGACAGGCATAGAAAAAAAACAACACGAAAAACTCCAAAATAAAAGCGGAGGATTTTTGGAGTTCTGGTGAACACAGAAAGGGGAAGGGCAGAGCTCAGGCCCTGAGGTGCATATGCAAATCCCGAAGAAAAGCTGATCTCTCTGCCCTGTGGACCTTTCCTTAATGGCCCTGGTTGCTTTGTCTCTTAGCATTTCAATAACCCATTAGATCTCTGAGGAGGGCCCCTTCCTTTTTTTTAATCCTTTTTTCTTTTTCTAAAACAATTACTCTAAGAAGCCCAATACAGAAAGCTTCAAAGACTTGCAATTTGGGCAGGTCAAGTCAAGAGCAGAACTAAGAGAGCTCTGAGATAAAAGGCAATAATCCAGTGGCTGAGAAAATTCACTAAACACCACAACTTCCCAAGAAAAGGGGGGTGTCCGCTCACAGCCATCATCCTGGTGGACAGGAAACACTCCTGCCCGTCGCCAGCCCCATAGCCCAGAGCTGCCCGAGACAACCCAGTGTGAAGGAAGTGCTTCAAATAACAGGCACACAACACAAAACTGGGCGTGGACATTAGCCTTCCCTGCAACCTCAGCTGATTGCCCCAGAGTTGGGAAGGTGGAGCAGTATGAATTAACAAAGCCCCATTCAGCCATCATTTCAGCAGACTGGGAGCCTCCCTACACAGCCCAGCAGCCCAGAACTGCCCTGGGGGGACGGCACTCACCTGTGACATAGCACAGTCATCCCTCAACAGAGGACCCGGGGTGCACAGCCTGGAAGAGGGGCCCACTTGCAAGTCTCAGGAGCCATACGCCAATACCAAGGACTTGTGGGTCAGTGGCAGAGACAAACTGTGGCAGGACTGAACTGAAGGATTAGACTATTGCAGCAGCTTTAAAACTCTAGGATCACCAGGGAGATTTGATTGTTAGGGCCACCCCCCCCTCCCTGACTGACCAGAAACACGCCCCATATACAGGGCAGGCAACACCAACTACACACGCAAGCTTGGTACACCAATTGGACCCCACAAGACTCACTCCCCCACTCACCACAAAGGCTAAGGAGGGGAGAACTGGCTTGTGGAGAACAGGTGGCTCGTGGACGCCACCTGCTGGTTAGTTAGAGAAAGTGTACTCCACGAAGCTGTAGATCTGATAAATTAGAGATAAGGACTTCAATTGGTCTACAAACCCTAAAAGAACCCTATCAAGTTCAGCAAATGCCACGAGGCCAAAAACAACAGAAAATTATAAAGCATATGAAAAAACCAGACGATATGGATAACCCAAGCCCAAGCACCCAAATCAAAAGATCAGAAGAGACACAGCACCTAGAGCAGCTACTCAAAGAACTAAAGATGAACAATGAGACCATAGTACGGGATACAAAGAAAATCAAGAAGACCCTAGAAGAGCATAAAGAAGACATTGCAAGACTAAATAAAAAAATGGATGATCTTATGGAAATTAAAGAAACTGCTGACCAAATTAAAAAGATTCTGGACACTCATAGTACAAGACTAGAGGAAGTTGAACAACGAATCAGTGACCTGGAAGATGACAGAATGGAAAATGAAAGCATAAAAGAAGGAATGGGGAAAAAAATTGAAAAAATCGAAACGGACCTCAGGGATATGATAGATAATATGAAACATCCAAACGTAAGACTCATTGGTGTCCCAGAAGGGGAAGAAAAGGGTAAAGGTCTAGGAAGAGTATTCAAAGAAATTGTTGGGGAAAACTTCCCAAATCTTCTAAACAACATAAATACACAAATCATAAATGCTCAGCGAACTCCAAATAGAATAAATCCAAATAAACCCACTCTGAGACATATACTGATCACGCTGTCAAACACAGAAGAGAAGGAGCAAGTTCTGAAAGCAGCAAGAGAAAAGCAATTCACCACATACAAAGGAAACAGCATAAGACTAAGTAGTGACTACTTAGCAGCCACCATGGAGGCAAGAAGGCAGTGGCATGATATATTTAAAATTCTGAGTGAGAAAAATTTCCAGCCAAGAATACTTTATCCAGCAAAGCTCTCCTTCAAATTTGAGGGAGAGCTTAAATTTTTCACAGACAAACAAATGCTGAGAGAATTTGCTAACAAGAGACCTGCCCTACTGGAGATACTAAAGGGAGCCCTACAGACAGAGAAACAAAGACAGGACAGAGAGACTTGGAGAAAGGTTCAGCACTAAAGGGATTCGGTATGGGTACAATAAAGGATATTAATAGACAGAAGGGAAAAATATGACAAACATAAACCAAAGGATAAGATGGCTGATTCAAGAAATGCCTTCACGGTTATAACGTTGAATGTAAATGGATTAAACTCCCCAATTAAAAGATACAGATTAGCAGAATGGATCAAAAAAAATGAACCATCAATATGTTGCATACAAGAGACTCATCTTAGACACAGGGACACAAAGAAACTGAAAGTGAAAGGATGGAAAAAAATATTTCATGCAAGCTACAGCCAAAAGAAAGCGGGTGTAGCAATATGAATCTCAGATAAAATAGACTTCAAATGCAGGGATGTTTTGAGAGACAAAGAAGGCCACTACATACTAATAAAAGGGGCAATTCAGCAAGAAGAAATAACAATCGTAAATGTCTATGCACCCAATCAAGGTGCCACAAAATACATGAGAGAAACACTGGCAAAACTAAAGGAAGCAATTGATGTTTCCACAATAATTGTGGGAGACTTCAACACATCACTCTCTCCTATAGATAGATCAACCAGACAGAAGACCAATAAGGAAACTGAAAACCTAAACAATCTGATAAATGAATTAGATTTAACAGACATATACAGGACATTACATCCCAAATCACCAGGATACACATACTTTTCTAGTGCTCACGGAACTTTCTCCAGAATAGATCATATGCTGGGACATAAAACAAGCCTCAATAAATTTAAAAAGACTGAAATTATTCAAAGCACATTCTCTGACCACAATGGAATACAATTAGAAGTCAATAACCATCAGAGACTTAGAAAATTCACAAATACCTGGAGGTTAAACAACACACTCCTAAACAATCAGTGGGTTAAAGAAGAAATAGCAAGAGAAATTGCTAAATATATAGAGACGAATGAAAATGAGAACACAACATACCAAAACCTATGGGATGCAGCAAAAGCAGTGCTAAGGGGGAAATTTATAGCACTAAACGCATATATTAAAAAGGAAGAAAGAGCCAAAATCAAAGAACTAATGGATCAACTGAAGAAGCTAGAAAATGAACAGCAAACCAATCCTAAATCAAGTACAAGAAAAGAAATAACAAGGATTAAAGCAGAAATAAATGACATAGAGAACAAAAAAAAAAATAGAGAGGATAAATATCACCAAAAGTTGGTTCTTTGAGAAGATCAACAAGATTGACAAGCCCCTAGCTAGACTGACAAAATCAAAAAGAGAGAAGACCCATATAAACAAAATAATGAATGAAAAAGGTGACATAACTGCAGATCCTGAAGAAATTAAAAAAATTATAAGAGGATATTATGAACAACTGTATGGCAACAAACTGGATAATGTAGAAGAAATGGACAATTTCCTGGAAACATATGAACAACCTAGACTGACCAGAGAAGAAATAGAAGACCTCAACCAACCCATCACAAGCAAAGAGATCCAATCAGTCATCAAAAATCTTCCCACAAATAAATGCCCAGGGCCAGATGGCTTCACAGGGGAATTCTACCAAACTTTCCAGAAAGACCTGACACCAATCTTACTCAAACTCTTTCAAAACATTGAAGAAAATGGAACACTACCTAACTCATTTTATGAAGCTAACATCAATCTAACACCAAAACCAGGCAAAGATGCTACAAAAAAGGAAAACTACCGGCCAATCTCCCTAATGAATATAGATGCAAAAATCCTCAACAAAATACTTGCAAATCGAATCCAAAGACACATTAAAAAAATCATACACCATGACCAAGTGGGGTTCATTCCAGGCATGCAAGGATGGTTCAACATAAGAAAATCAATCAATGTATTACAACACATTAACAAGTCAAAAGGGAAAAATCAATTGATCATCTCAACAGATGCTGAAAAAGCATTTGACAAAATCCAACATCTGTTTTTGATAAAAACACTTCAAAAGGTAGGAATTGAAGGAAACTTCCTCAGCATGATAAAGAGCATATATGAAAAACCCACAGCCAGCATAGTACTCAATGGTGAGAGACTGAAAGCCTTCCCTCTAAGATCAGGAACAAGACAAGGATGCCCGCTGTCACCACTGTTATTCAACATTGTGCTGGAAGTGCTAGCCAGGGCAATCCGGCAAGACAAAGAAATAAAAGGCATCCAAATTGGAAAAGAAGAAGTAAAACTGTCATTGTTTGCAGATGATATGATCTTATATCTAGAAAACCCTGAGAAATCGACAATACAGCTACTAGAGCTAATAAACAAATTTAGCAAAGTAGCGGGATACAAGGTTAATGCACATAAGTCAGTAATGTTTCTATATGCTAGAAATGAACAAACTGAAGAGACACTCAAGAAAAAGATACCATTTTCAATAGCAACTAAAACAATCAAGTACCTAGGAATAAACTTAACCAAAGATGTAAAAGACCTATACAAAGAAAACTACATAACTCTACTAAAAGAAATAGAAGGGGACCTTAAAAGATGGAAAAATATTCCATGTTCATGGATAGGAAGGCTAAATGTCATTAAGATGTCAATTCTACCCAAACTCATCTACAGATTCAATGCAATCCCAATCAAAATTCCAACAACCTACTTTGCAGACTTGGAAAAGCTAGTTATCAAATTTATTTGGAAAGGGAAGATGCCTCGAATTGCTAAAGACACTCTAAAAAAGAAAAACGAAGTGGGAGGACTTACACTCCCTGACTTTGAAGCTTATTATAAAGCCACAGTTGCCAAAACAGCATGGTACTGGCACAAAGATAGACATATAGATCGATGGAATCGAATTGAGAATTCAGAGATAGACCTTCAGATCTATGGCCGACTGATCTTTGATAAGGCCCCCAAAGTCACTGAACTGAGTCATAATGGTCTTTTCAACAAATGGCGCTGGGAGAGTTGGATATCCATATCCAAAAGAATGAAAGAGGACCCCTGCCTCACCCCCTACACAAAAATTAACTCAAAATGGACCAAAGATCTCAATATAAAAGAAAGTACCATAAAACTCCTAGAAGATAATGTAGGAAAACATCTTCAAGACCTTGTATTAGGCGGCCACTTCCTAGACTTTACACCCAAAGCACAAGCAACAAAAGAGAAAATAGATAAATGGGAACTCCTCAAGCTTAGAAGTTTCTGCACCTCAAAGGAATTTCTCAAAAAGGTAAAGAGGCAGCCAACTCAATGGAAACCATTTTTGGAAACCATGTATGTGACAAAAGACTGATATCTTGCATATATAAAGAAATCCTACAACTCAATGACAATAGTACAGACAGCCCAATTATAAAATGGGCAAAAGATATGAAAAGACAGTTCTCTGAAGAGGAAATACAAATGGCCAAGAAACACATGAAAAAATGTTCAGCTTCACTAGCTATTAGAGAGATGCAAATTAAGACCACAATGAGATACCATCTAAAACCGGTTAGAATGGCTGCCATTAAACAAACAGGAAACTACAAATGCTGGAGGGGATGTGGAGAAATTGGAACTCTTATTCATTGTTGGTGGGACTGTATAATGGTTCAGCCACTCTGGAAGTCAGTCTGGCAGTTCCTTAGAAAACTAGATACAGAGTTACCATTCGATCCAGGAATTGCACTTCTCGGTATATACCCGGAAGATCGGAAAGCAGTGACACGAACAGATATCTGCACGCCAATGTTCATAGCAGCATTATTCACAATTGCCAAGAGATGGAAACAACCCAAATGTCCTTCAACAGATGAGTGGATAAATAAAATGTGGTATATACACACGATGGAATACTACGCGGCAGTAAGAAGGAACGATCTGGTGAAACATATGACAACATGGATGAACCTTGAAGACATAATGCTGAGCGAAATAAGCCAGGCACAAAAAGAGAAATATTATATGCTACCACTAATGTGAACTTTGAAAAATGTAAAACAAATGGTTTATAATGTAGAATGTAGGGGAACTAGCAGTAGAGAGCAATTAAGGAAGGGGGAACAATAATCCAAGAAGAACAGATAAGCTATTTAACGTTCTGGGGATGCCCAGGAATGACTATGGTCTGTTAATTTCTGATGGATATAGTAGGAACAAGTTCACAGAAATGTTGCTATATTATGTAACTTTCTTGGGGTAAAGTAGGAACATGTTGGAAGTTAAGCAGTTATCTTAGGTTAGTTGTCTTTTTCTTACTCCCTTGTTATGGTCTCTTTGAAATGTTCTTTTATTGTATGTTTGTTTTCTTTTTAACTTTTTTTTCATACAGTTGATTTAAAAAAGAAGGGAAAGTTAAAAAAAAAAAAAAAAGAAAAACAAGGAAAAAAAAAAGATATATGCCCCCTTGAGGAGCCTGTGGAGAATGCAGGGGTATTGGCCTACCCCACCTCCATGGTTGCTAACATGACCACAGACATAGGGGACTGGTGGTTTGATGGGTTGAGCCCTCTACCATAAGTTTTACCCTTGGGAAGACGGTTGCTGCAAAGGAGAGGCTAGGCCTCCCTATGGTTGTGGCTAAGAGCCTCCTCCCGAATGCCTCTTTGTTGCTCAGATGTGGCCCTCTCTCTCTGGCTAAGCCAACTTGAAAGGTGAAATCACTGCCCTCCCCCCTACATGGGATCAGACACCCAGGGCAGTGAATCTCCCTGGCAACGTGGAATATGACTCCTGGGGAGGAATGTAGACCCAGCATCGTGGGACGGAGAACATCTTCTTGACCAAAAGGGGGATGTGAAAGGAAATGAAATAAGCTTTAGTGGCAGAGAGATTGCAAAAGGAGCCGAGAGGTCACTCTGGTGGGCACTCTTACGCACACTTTAGACAACCCTTTTTAGGTTCTAAAGAATTGGGGTAGCTGGTGATGGATACCTGAAACTATCAAACTACAACCCAGAACCCATGAATCTCGAAGACAGTTGTATAAAAATGTAGCTTATGAGGGGTGACAATGGGATTGGGAAAGCCATAAGGACCACACTCCACTTTGTCTAGTTTATGGATGGATGAGTAGAAAAATAGGGGAAGGAAACAAACAGACAAAGGTACCCAGTGTTCTTTTTTACTTCAATTGCTCTTTTTCACTCTAATTATTATTCTTGTTATTTTTGTGTGTGTGCTAATGAAGGTGTCAGGGATTGATTTAGGTGATGAATGTACAACTATGTAATGGTACTGTAAATAATCGAAAGTACGATTTGTTTTGTATGACTGCGTGGTATGTGAATATATCTCAATAAAATGAAGATAAAAAAAAACAAAAAAAACCACAACAGCATGATACTGGCACAAGGTCAGATACATAGACCAAAAGAATAGAACTGAGAACTCAGAACAACCCTCACATTGATGGCCACCTGATTTTTGACAAGAGGCAATTGGGAATGAATAATCTCTTCAACAAATGGAAAACTGGATCCCTATTTGCAAAAAAAAGAGGAGGAACCCTTAGAAAAAAATCAACTCAAAATGGATCAAAGACCTAAATACAAAAGTAAGAGCTATCAAAGTCCTTGAATAAAACACAGGGAAACACATTCAAGACCCTGTGTTAGGCAATGGTTTTTTAGACTTTATATGTAAACCAAAACAACAAAAGAAAAAATAAACAAACGGAACCGTATCAAAATTAAAAACTCTTGTTCCTAAAAGGACTTTATTATGAAAGTAAAACAATCACCTACAAAATGGGAGAAAATATTTGGAAACCACATGTCTGATAAAGGATTAATATTCAGAATATATAAAGAAATCCTTCAACTTAACAACAAAAACACAACTAACCCAATTAGAAAATGGGCAAAAGGTTTGAACAGACATTTCTCCATAGAAGATATACAAATGGCTGGAAAGCACATGCAAAGATGCTCAACCCCATTAGCTATTGGGAAAATGCAAATCAAAACCACAATGAGATATCATTTCACACCCATTAGAATAGCCGTATCAAAATTACAGAAAATAAAAAGTGTTGGAAAGGATGTGGAGAAATAGGAATATGCATTCATTGCTGGTGGCAATATAAAATGGTGCAACCACTGTGGAAGACAGTTTGCTGGTTCCTCAGAAAGCTAAGTACAGAACTACTATATGACCTGGCAACCCCAACTAAGGTATATACCCCAAAGAATTGAAAGCAGGAACTTTGAAAACAGATATTTGCACATGGATTTTCATAGTGGCATTATTCACAACTGCCAAAAGATGGAAGCAACCCAAGCGTCCATGAACCAATGAATGGATAAACAGTGTGGAATATTACCCAGCCGTAAAAAGTAATGAAATCCTGATACATACAACAACATGGATGGAACCTCGAAGACATCATGTTGAGTGAAATAAGCCAGACAACAAAAATAAGACACTTATTTGGAACAATTAGAATAAGCAAACTCATAGTCAGAATCTAGAATATAGCTTACCAGGGGACAGGGTGTAGATAGGGAATGGGAAATTAAGGCTAAAAATGTACAGGGTTCCTATTTGGAATGATGGAAATGTTTTGGTAATGAATGGTGGTGATGGTAGCACAACATTGTGAATGTAATGAACAGCACTGAAATATATATCTGAATATGAGTAAAAGGGGAAAATGTTAGATTGTACCTTTGGTAACTGAACAAAAAATTTTTAAAAACCCATGGAACTTAAAAAAAAAACAAAATACAAAACCCATGGAACTATACATTGATCCCTAAGTTAAACCATGGACTTTAATTAATGGTACAATTATAAAAATGTGCTATCATCAATTTTAACAAATGTTCCACATCAATGCAGGGTGTTGGTTGTGGGGGACAATATGGGAATCCTATATTTTACACATGGTTGTTTTGTAAACCCACAACTTCTCTAATAATAATAATTTTAATAACAATAACAATTTTGAAAAGCAGTAGCATCTCCTGGATACTCTGCTGGTCACTCCCCCATCCCAGTGTGGATGCCTGGTCCCAGTTCCAGAGGGAGCAGAGTAACCCCTGTGCACTTACTAGGAGCATATATCTCTGAGTCAACCTGTCTGGTGGTGGATTTGAGGGACCCACTGTCCCAGAAATTGCCCTGTGTATAGAGGCAGCTCAGGGAACTCTCCTATAGAATGCTGTGGGAGAGTCAACAGAACATGCAGCCTGGGCAAGGAACTGGCGGCTGTAGAAATACAAGTGCAGTGCCTAGGACCATGGGGAAACTGTTTCCTAGGGAAGAGGGGGCTTTCAGAACCAGGGAAACCAGGGAAGCACATGAAAAGATGCTCAACACCATTAGCCACCAGGGAAATGTAAATCAAAACCACAAGATACCATCATACCTACTCCAACGGCTACTATTCAAAAATGGAAAATAACAAGTGTTGGAGAGGATGTAGAGAAACAGAACATTCAATCATTGTTGGTGGGAACATAAAACAATGCAGCTAGTTTTGAAAACAGCCTGGCAATTCCTCAAAAATTTGAAAGTAGAATTAACAAACAACCTGGCAATCCCACTTCTACATATAGACCCCCAAAAATTGAAAGCAGAGATTGAACAAATAGTTTCACACTGATGTTAACAGTGGCATTATTCACAATAGCCAGAAGATGGATGCAACTCAAGTCTTCATCAACAGAGGAATGCATCAACAAAATATGGTACATGTATGTATGTGTGTGTGTATATATATATATATGTATGTATGTGTATATACACATATATAATGGAATTTTATTCAGCCATAAAAAGGAATGAAGTTCTGATACATGCAACAAGATGGATGAATCAACTTCACGACATCATGTTGAGTAAAACAAAAAATAAAATATTGCTATATCATCTGAGTCAGAAATGTTACTGAGGGTGTGGTAGGGGTAGAGAATAAGGAGTTCATGCTATTTTGTGTTTGGGTTGAAGGGTAAATTTTGGTAATGAACAGTGCCTCTGGTTGCAATACATTGTGAATATAATCAACACCACTGAATTGTATATTTGAAAGTGGTTAAAATGGGAAATTTTTAAAAACCATAGAACTGTAAAATACAGTGAAACATAACATAAACTATGAATTATAGTCAATAGTATAATTATAACAATGTTTCATCAATCGTGACAGTAGGCCCAAACCAACGCACAGTGCTAATAGTAAGGAAACTGTGTGTGTAAGGGGGATATATGGGAACTCTGTACTTTTCTGCAAGATTTTTCTGTAAACCTATAACTTTTCTTAAAAAAAAAAAAAAAAAAGTACATAGTTCTTTTCAGGGAATAATATAATTTACATTTTAGTAGATATTCTTTTAGTAAAAAAAAGATTAAAAAATTAATTGTGGTCATTAGGTATTTTTAAGTATTCATTAAACCTGTATTTATAAGAAATCATTTATACTTCCAACACCAAAAGATCAAAGCAGTAGCAAAAAAGACTGTACCTATTATCATCACAAGAAATATTATCAAAGAAGGATTTAGTTTTGTCATAATAGCAATTAGGTCCAAGTGGATCTTCTTCATCAGCATTTCCTTCACTGTTTTGGGTATCAACTCCGGAGTCTCCTTTATCTTCACCATTTACAGGCTTCTCCTGTTTCTCAAGTTTATCTTCTAATGAAAAACAATCACACACCATGAAAGTCAAGAACTATACTAAATAAAATTAAACACCCAATTTGAAAAATATCCACAATTCAGAGGTCAAAGATTATTTTCTGAGAAAACCTAAAACTTACCTTTTAATTTAAGTTTATTATGAAATTCTCTATCGATTTCCTCCTTATTAAACTGTGCATTCGCACTTTCAAAGTCAAAGTCTTTCTCAAATTTCATTGGACCATCTCGCCGAATACCAAATCTTCCTCTGCCACCTCGATGACCCCCACGTCCCCTCCTTGGAGCTGAAGGAGCACCTGGAACTATGAAAATAAAGAACATATACAAAGGACATTCAATACACAATAGCTGGTTTAGGACAGAAGTTGCTATTGTGGTCTTTATATTAAAAGATCAAAAACAGAAATGCTGAAAAATCTCTATACACATTATCATATTTATATTTTTTATATAAAATAAGACAGACTGAGACAGAACACTTTAAAGTTTAAAAATATTTATATATAAGGGGTCCACTTTCATAAATGTGTTACTAATAGAGTGCATAAACAAGTTTGGAAACTTCTGCACTAAATTAATGTTTGCTCCTTGAGGGCTGGGGTTTGTTCTCATTAGTGCAATATTCCTAATATCTATAAAGTTCCTGGCACAGAGTAGGTTCTCAAAATCTAGAAAGCCTTTTATGGAAAGGATCACAGGAACAAATTTTTACAGAAACAAAAATAAATGAATAATTAGCACAAATTGGCAAGGCTCAAATTTCAATGCAGGAGGTGCTACTTCCACATCACAGATAAATCAATAGATGAGAAGCATCAGGTCTCAACTGATTCCAAATCCTTTCTACTTTGCCTTTACTGTGTCCCCCATTTTAAATGGCTCCATATTATTCAAGTCTTCCTGTACTTATCTTTTCTCCCTCTACAATGTAACACAATAGGATTTAAGTCAATTGTAGGAGTTATGATAAAGCAATACCAAAGTAGCATAACTTATCATGAAAACTTGAGAACCCAAATATCTAACACAAGAGGAATGGTTAAGAAATAAAAAACCAAAGGAGGAGAAAGGAATAGGATCTGATGTGAGTAAACTGAAAAATGTGGCACACAAAACAGTATGAATTTGGTGACCATAATTATGTGAAATGTTTAGTACACACTGACAGATCAGGAGTAACTACAGGTTTGTGTTTGCTGAGGTTTGGCAAACTGCCTAAGTTTGAGGAAACAAATCACAAAAATCAATCATAGCAACATATCCAGATTTTTTTTTACGGCATACAGCACATATAAAAATATATACAAACTCATTGGAAAATCACATCTAGCTCCCCAAAATTAAATGAAAGATTACTTCTTAATGACAGCCTCTGTTAAGGTGATTATGCATTGTTTCTTTTTTTTTTTTAATTTGGAAGTTTCTATTATAATTTATGGGTAAATCAAAGATAAAAAAGAAGTATAACACCAATATATTAAATAAATAATCATGAAATAAAATTAAAGCTGTTTTAGGTACAAATAACTTTAGTGAGAAAACATTTAAAACTTTTAAGGTACACACAATTCCATTCCTAAGAGCATAGAAAACAATGAAAGACATAAATTATTATAAAGCTAACATGAAATGTATATAAAAATAATAAAAAAATAGAAAAGACAGTCAAAAGAGGAAGCCATGGAGGAATGTAAATATAAATGCACAAAACCTATTAGCAGATAAAATTCAAGAATATATTAAAAAGACAATTGCCTACCATCAAGTAGGGTTTATTCCAGAAATGGAATGATGATTTTTAAGAAATATTTAGTGTGAAATAATTATAGTCACCAGAAGTTGAAAAAAACAGTACAGAGTGAACCTATCTACACATCATCCAGCTTCCCCTCCAGTAACATCTTATATAACTATTGTACATTATCAGAGCCAGGAAACTGACATTGGGACAATGTAATTAACTACAGACCTTTACTCAGATTTCACCAATTTTTACATACAATCATTTTTTGGGTATGTCTCTGTGTTTAGTTCTATTACATGTTATCACATGTATAGATTCCCATAACCATCACCATAATCCAGACAAATAATTGTTTTGTCACCACAAAGGAACTCCCTTGTGCAACTTCTTTACAGATGCCAATCACTGTCTTTCATTTTTTTAACAGTAGCTAGGTACTATACATTTTAAATGTTCTCCCCATTAAGAAGCACATATGGTGTTCAGATCCCACTAACTTACCTACTTGTCTCTTGCTATCATTTCTGAGTTGCTCATTTTCTGGTCTTGAAACTTTGTGTGCTTCAGCTATAAAAGACATGCAAAGTGACAAATCAACTTAGGATACGTAATCAAAACTGCTGTAAAGTCCCCTAAAACAAAACCTGTGCAATACCCACAAAAATCTATACCTCACCACCAACACTATGAATCAAACTTGAAAGACTGAAGATTCTATCAGTTCAGTTTAAACTTTCTAGGATCATTCACATAAAGTAAATCCTTTCAGTGACAATAAGGTAAATGGAAAATGTTGATCAGTCAATTAAAGAATAGTAAATAGCCAAAATTCTACCTCGCCTGTGCTCCTGATTCTCTATTGCTTTTTGGCTGGTAGATGGCACAGGCCTGGTTGATACAGGGCTCCTTCTCCCAACAGGTGCTGGAGCAGGTAAGTGGGCCGAGGCGGTCTGTACTGCTTGTTCCATGGTTGGGCTTTTTCTCAAAGGGTCTAACTGAGGGCTTGAACGACCTAAAACATAACCAAAAGATAAGACACTACCCTATCTTTGGGGATTTCAAAATATTCTAGGTCCTAAAAGAAAAATATGTCTACAATTTTATTTCTAATGATCCAAATTCTTAGTCCAAACTGGAATTCATCTGCTTAATAGACCAGTTTAAAACTGGCTATCCCTGGTGGGCTGGTCACCAAGTTAGTTAAGAAATATTAAAAGGAAAAAAACTATCTGTATATCCAGTGGAATAAGGTTTAAGTTCTTCAAAAACTGCTGCATACATATACTAACCTAAAAAATATGAAACATTATTTCCTGACTCAAGCTTGCCTAAGAATATTATCAGAGATCCTGATGTAGACAGGCAAAATGCAGGCTTTCTCCAATAACCACAAGATTATGTTCACGTTAGTCAATTTTTTCAAAGGCTTTACTTTTTTAGTACCATCTGAAGATGTGACTAAAGTGATATCTTTATTTCTATAGGCATTACCTACATTAAATTTCTATTATAAGGAGGTAAAAGACTGGAAAGTTAGACAGGTGTCTCCAATACCTTACGGACTTGAGTAATCAAACAGAAAAACTAAAAGACCAAAACCAACTAAATCCCTCAGATATTACACAATAGCCATAATCATACCTTGACATATGAAAGTTTTCTTGGCAAGTTTTGCTTAACATGGGTTGTGTACCTCACAAAACCTCATTTTTTCTTTTATGAGCTCAGAGACGTCTAGAGTATGCCACAAAAGAATGTGACATCAGGTGCTCCCATCATGCTTTTAGCCCCTACAATATTTGCTATATATCTATGCTGAAGGCTCTCATATTCCATGATATTGCACCAAAATACAATGTTCTGCTCAAAAATTATGCTCATTTTAATGTGAAAATAATTGAAAATATGCTGCACACATTACTACCAGCCGTTGCATTTTCTGCACAGGGTCCAAACAACTGGTGAACTGGAGAGTGCTGTACAGACTGGTTATCATGTACCCAAATACTTCAGAGACACTTAGTTAATTAGTAATACTGACCAAGTTTATAGTTATATAAAGTATGCAATTACAAATGCATTATCACTATTTCTAGCCTGATGTCTGTACCTACATTGCCATTAATAGAAACACTGCAATTTTTCCATTAATTATAAATAAGAAATTATGATGGTTTATGTAAGTTTTTTATATAAGTTTTGATCTATGAGAAAACATTCTGGAACCACTTATACTTATGAAACAAGTGTTAAAACTATTTTTTTAAGCAGATCGGTATAGTTAATTTTACAATACTATAGTAAATGATCTTACTTCATCTAGGTTTTTCCTCAAGAAAATATCCTGTGACTCACAAGTACTATAAAACACAAGTGATGGGTCAATCACTGCAAGTAAGAACTCATCTGCTGTGTACTTAAAATTTTATTTACTATTAAAGTCTACTATACTAATCTTGGTATAAATAGGGAGATATTTGTGATGCCAGGCATATTAGGAATAAACCCAGAAGTTATTTCAATATAACAGAAACACACCTCCTTGAGCTATCTTCCCATCCTTATAATAGTTAAAAGAAAATTACAGGTGGTTTAATTTTTGTGAAATTCAGAAATTTTACTTTGTGAAATTTAAAATGAAGACTCCCAGACCATTTCCGCCATAGCTTTAAATAAATACGTTTCTAACTTTCTTCTAATATGTACTTTAAAAAAATTTAACACTTTAATATATTTAAATTTTATTCTAGTGCTTAGTATGAGGGAAAAATCAACTTATTTTCCCTTATCAGTCAGCTGCCTGTCCCAACATAATTTAGTGGAACAGTCAGCCTTTCTTCACTGATTAATATCTAGTACATAAGCCCTACCCGATTACTTTCATTTTTCAAATATATCTGGCTATATTTACATGTTTATATTTAAGATAACTTCTGTATCTGTTTAAAGTTTTCCCACTATTCCATTTGGATTGACTGAAAGTACAGTAAATTGAATGAACATGAGAAGTCTTCCAAATACAGAATCTTTATATCCAGAACAAATGTTTCTCCCATGATATACAACTTCTTTTATATCCCTCTATTGCATTTTCCATTTTTCAAAGAAGTTGGTCATATTTCTTTTAATTTCAATTGTATTTTTCGTATTTCTTATTATACACTTTATACATAATTTCTATCTCTCATTATTGTGAGCATCCTCTTTTATCCCCATTATAAAATCAATGGGTTAGGTTATAGGTCAACTATTGATTTTTCCATATTTACTTTACACTTGACCTCTATCTAATTTAATTCCTTTATTAGCTTTTCTAGGTTTTCAGCTAATTCTAAAATCCAAGTAGAAAATCATGGCATTGATAAATAATACTAATGCCAATATTTATGTCTCTTTTTTTCCAGGAGTTCCTGATTTGGCTAAAAATTCCAGAACAATGTTGAGTGATAGTGATAGCAGGCATCCTCATTTGTGATTTTAAAAAGAATTCTTCTGGTGTTTCAATATTAAGGTTGATATTGGTTATTGATTAAGACAGTTACCATTTACTGAGCACCTTCTGTGTGCTGGGCACTACGATAAAGGCACTGCAAGTATTTAAAAAAATTTAATCCTCACAATAAATCTGTTAGTTTCTGGTATAAGTCCCATTTTATAGTTCAGAAAACTGATTCTTGGAAAGATTACGTATTTTCTTGAAGTAAAAGAATAATTCTTAAAAAAAAAAAGTGTAACAAACCAACACACATACACATTATTATACATTTATATTAACCTAGAAAAAAGTCTGGAACAATATACACCAAAATGGAAATATTTGTTTTTTCTGGTAGCAAGATTATGGACATTTTTATTTTCTTTCTTAGTGTATTTCCAATTCACCTACAAAACTTCAGGACATTGAAAAAAATATGAATGACAGTAACTGCAAATATCTACAAGCGAGATACATAAGATTATGTTTATCACTGGCTTGGTCTTTATCCTCAATAGCTTTTAAAAAGTGTCTTGTGATTGTAGCATCCTTCTGAACAACTTTACATTGTTTTATTTAAAATTAAATCCGTAATACCCACTTAAAGCAATGAGCCAAAATCATTCACTTTAGTGTTTAAAAATAGATATGGAATCTTGCAACCACTGAAAGGTTATGAGACTGGCTAAAGAACACAAAGCAATAAGCTGGTGAGAAATAGAATTTTAAGAACTGAAACAGGACCTCTTAAGTTTATTAAAATGCAAAGCCCCAGGCTCCAGGGATTCTGATTAGGTAAGGTCTTGAAAAGCAATTGCATTTTTAAGAACCCCAGTTGATCCTCTTGTGGGTGATCCACACTAAACCACTATTCTAGGTGCTATAAGGATACTAGGGAAGATGCAACAGAAAAATGAATAGTTTGTTTTTCCAGCTGACATTTTTAATTGATCAACAATAGTTTATCTTCAGTGGGACTGATTTGATATAGTCAAGTAAGCATACAAGTTATATAATTACTCTGCAAGAAAAACAAAAACAAAGTCAAATTTAGAAAATGCTCACCATTTCAGTTTCATCATCTAAAAATTGTAAAAAGTCTAAATAGAAGTCATTCAACAATACATTTATTGCAATAGTGCAGTTGGAAGAAATATTTAAAAAGAACCAACCAAAAAATTATACATATGATATACAAGCTACAAAAGTTTAGAAAGGAAATATTTGAAGGAAAAAAGTTTACCTTGAGCTAACTGTGTTTTTAAAGATCTTGTATCCTGTGTAAAGGCAGAACCAACGGCACTACTTTGGGATAAGGTACTGCTGTTTGATGTTTCTGTTCCGAAGGATGTCAAGGAGCTTCCAGCTTTAAGAGATTTTTTTTTTAATTACAAAAAATTAAAAAAATAAACTTTAAACATTTCAATTATATAAAGTAATATAGCATTTTAAAGATAATGAGTGTTTTGCCACCCTCCTGTAACAGTTGTACAAATTAATAATGCTGAAAATTATGTCATATAATTAAAATATATCAAACAACAGTTTGGGAAATCTTTGGCAATAGAGGGGGGAAAAGAGCCAATATACAGTCCAGTATCCTTTGATGCAAAATATTAATTTTTATAATACATGCAGCATTGTCTTAGGCAGTTATGCAGATGTGACAGCAAGAACCTATGTCAGAGAAAGAAAGTAGCAGAAATGATACATTCTATAGCAAAACTAAGGTTCAATTATTTTAATACCAAGCATCTGCACAAATAACCAAATTAGCAGATATGTCTACTGGAAACTTGTTTAGCATTTCCAAGGCACCGAACAATGGACTCGAGCTTTAATGCTTCCCCACTCAGGACACTACTGTGGGGCAGCATTCTGCTTAAATCAATAGCAAAATGTTCTGGTAATCTGCTGAATAGGGTTATGTTAATCCTCCCCTCTAAGTTTCCATAGAATTTATGAATCATCTACTTTTCATATGCTATACTGTCTTCCTAGTTACTTAATGTTTAATTTATGTAGATTTTTGCTAGCAAGAACTATTCCAATAGTCCCTATTCCTCAATATCTAAATGCAATCTAAAGATAATAGCCAGAACTCTCTTACATAAATTACAAATATAACCACATTAATACAGTGTTTAAGACTCTTCAAAGACTTTCCACTGTTCTCAAGTTCAAAAGACTTACCTCAGTTAATAAGGCCCTTCTTATCTGTCCACCTCTTCTTCCAGCAATTCCCTTATTTTTACCAGTCTAGCCTACAGCAGAAAGTTACCCAGGTGCTCTTAAAATATCTGAAAATTATGATCACGTCCCTCATACCCTTCTCATTTCCAAGCTAGGCATCTCTGGTTCCTTCAACCACTACTCATTTCATGGGGTCTTTGAGACACCATTTTTAAAATTTTAACTATTCCTAATTTAATGAATTCTGGTTGTCCATATCCTCAAGAAACCCTTCTTAAATTTTACTTAATAATTTCAAAATTAATAAATCAAAAATAATTCTTAAAAATTTAATTCTAAAATATTGAAATTTTTAAAAAATTGAATATTCCCACCAATAAGCATGGATTACTTCTTTATATATTTAGATCTTTAATATCTCTTAGCAACATTTTGTGCTTTTCATCATAGGCCAGAGTTTTCTTAACGTTCGCACTAATGATATTTTTGGATGGATAACTCCTTGTTGTAGGGACTGTCCTATGCATTGTAGGAGGTTAAGTAACAACTCTGGAGATGCCAGTAGCACTATCAACTGTGACAACCAAAAATGTCTTCAGGCATTGCAAACGTTCTCAGGAAAGATAAGATTGTCCTCCACCACTGAAAACCACTGCCGTAAAGGTTTTAAAATCTTTTGTTAAATCAGTTCCTGGGTATGTAATATTTATTGACAGTATTGTAAGTAACAGTGTTTTACATTTCATTTCCCAATTTATGTGTTCTAGATCTAGTGTTGGTAAATACACGTTTTCTGTAACTGGCCAGACAAAAAAGACTTTAGGCACTGCAGGTCATATTATCTCTGTTGTAACTATTCAATTCTGCCTTGGTAGTATGCAAGCAACCATAGGCAGCATGTAAAGGAATGGGTGTGGTTTTGTTCCAAAAACTCTTTATTTACAAAAACAGACAGATGGCTGGATTTGGCCCACAACCATAGTTTGCTAACCCCTGTCCTAGACTACAAAAATACAGTTGATTTTGGATATTTACTATGTATCCTTTACCATGCTAAATTCCTCATTCGAGTGGTTTGAGCATTCCTTTGTATTTCCTACACAGACAATTATGTCACCTTCAAATAAAGACCATTTAAAATTCTTCCTTTCTAATCTGTGAGCCTTCTACTTATTTTTCTTGCCTTAAGTGAACTGGCTAAGACCTACAGAACAATGCTCAAAAGAAATGGTGTGAGACATGGCTGATTTTGCTTTATTCCTGATCTCGAGGGTAAAGTGTTTATTATTTCACCATTACGTATGCTAGCTTTAAATTTTTTGTTTATACCATCGATCAGAGATCTAGGAAGTTTCCCTCTATTCTTTAGGTGCTGATAAATCGGTAATGAATTTTATCGAATGTCTGTTTTGATCCATGGAGATGAACACAGTTTTTCTCCTTCACTTTGTTAATATGATAAATTGCTAATTTATTTTCAAATGTTAAAACAACCTTGTATTCCTTAGATAACCCCCACTTTGTCAACCTTTTTATGACTTGCTGGCTTCATTGCAAATATTCTGCCAAGGAATTTTATATCTATTTTCACAGGAGATATTGATCTGTAATTTTTCTTGTAATTACCTTATCAGATTTTGGTAGCCCAATTATCTGGCTTCATAAAATGAGTTATGAAGTGCTCTTTCTTCCTCTATTCTCTAAAAGAGTCTGTGTACGATTAGTAAAAATTATTTCTTCCCTAAATGTTTGCTAGAATTCATCAGTAAAGCCAACAGTCTGGAATTTTCTGCATGGGAGATTGTGAATTACAGCTTCAACTTTTTAAAGATCTATAGAGATGTTTATTCTTTCATTCCTGATACTGGGTTTTTGGGTTTTCTTTTATCCTTGATCAGTCTTGCTAGTGGCTTATCAATTTTATGAAACTTTTCAGAGAATCAACTTCTAGCTTTTTTTTATTTGATGTTCTCTGTTTTTTGTCTTTAGTATGTTTCTGTTTTATTGATTTTTCCTCTTTTAAATTTCTTCCTTCTACTACTATTGGGCCAGTTTCTTTCCTTTTTTTCCTAGGTTCTTAAGCTAACAGCCTATATCACTGATTCTAAAACATTCCTGTTTTCTAATATATGTATTTAAAGCCATAAAATTTCCTCTAAGCACTGCTTTACCTCCGCCCACAACTTTTGATATGCTGCATTTTATGATCATTGAATTAAAAATATTTCCTAATTTCCCTTGCAGTTTCTTCTTTGATCCACAGGTGATATACAAGCTTGCTCAATTTTCATTTATTTGGAGATCTATTATCAATTCCAGATTTAATTTCTTTTTGGTTTAAGTTGATACCATTTTCAACTTCAATCCTTTCGAATTGAATGAACCTTGTTTTATGGTCCAGCATTTGATCTGTCTTGGTGACTAGTCTACGTCCAACTGAAAAGAATCTATTTTTTGCAATTAGTTGGATATACATTTACAAAAGGTACATATACATTTAGGACTTTCTCTGCCTTCTAATTGGAATGTTTAATTCCTTTATACTTTACCAAAACAAATCTCTTAACAATCCTTAGTCTTTCATACTTAATGCATGAAATACCATCCTAGTTTCTCCTAACCATAAAGTTCATAAGCATGTCTTATAATTCCTCACTAAACTTAGTAACTAAGAATTAATCTGTAGAGGTGTACCTCCTATGCCCTATAGCCACAGCCCAGCAAGGAGGCTCAGTCAGCAACTGCCATCGTGACAGCTGTGCAGACGGGCATCCATCCCTAGGCAACATGTTAGAAGTTGTACTCAAACAATAATTCTATCTAGCGCTTGCAGAATACATCCTGTTATCCATACATCTAGTAAGGTCCCTCCATCTATAAGGTGGGCACCATGGTGGAGAAGTTGGACTGTCCCTGCTGGAGAGATCCCTTGCAGGGGAAGAAGTATGTGCAGAAGGACGGACACCACTACTGCCAGAAGTGCTTTGACAGGTTCTGCACCAACAACTGTGTGGAATGCTGCAAGCCCACTGGCGTGGATTCCAAGGAACTGGCACAAGACCTGCTTCCAGTGTGCCAAGATTCTTCCCTAAAGTGTAGGACTTCTACTGCATGACTTGCCACGAGACCAAATTCTCCAAGTACAGCGTGAAGTACAATAAGGCTTTGGAAAAGGTTCCAGTGTGGTTGCCTATAAAGGAAGCCCTGGCACAACTACTGCTTCCACTGCAAAAAATGCTCTGTAAATCTGGCCAATGAGTGTTTTGTTTTCTATGAGGAGTAACTGTACTGCCCCGATTGTGCCCCCAAACTGTAAACTGACAGGGGCTTCTGCCCTGTAAAATGGAATTTGAATCTTGTTCTTTCTGTCGTCTCTCTTTGCCCTACACTACCATTAGGGAAAGAATGATAATTTCACCTCTTCAAAGTTGCTCCTTCTGTCCTTTCTCCCATTTTACAGTATTATTCATATAAGGGCACAACAAGGCAATCATATGAGGATTTAGCAAAAAGCAGCCCTTCAGCAAACTTCCTCATCAAAACTATTACTTGCCTTCTGTTCTTTGGTGCTTTCAAATAACTAATATGAATTTCCAGAAAATTAATGATTGAATTTAGCTGTATTTCTGTTTCAGATGGATACTGTCATGGTGAGTATGTTTGTAAGCTTAACAAAACTAACCCTGCTGTCCTTTTCATTTTTTAAATAAATGTTTTTGTTTTAATTTATAGCAACACAGTTTTAGTTTTGAAACTTGCATGAGAATATTTTAGTTTAGCCCTCTCAGATTTTCCTGCAGTTTAGAACTAACAGTACAACTCTAGGGGGGTGTCTGAGCAGGCACCAGAGCCATCATCAACATGGGCATAACATTTCAAAACAGCAAAGAGATAAATCCCTCGTAACAGTAGTTTTCTGTTCTTTGTCTATGTGTTAAGGAGGAACATGAAATCCCTTTATTTGAGATTCCTAGGATTCTTTTCCTCAGTTGCTTAGCTGGATCTCTGGGAGAGTGGAGAGGCCACTATCCTCACAGGCAGAACCAGATTCCTACCTACTGCTTACATGAAATGCAGGATAACCTACTCATTGAATTCTACATGATCATATTACAAAATATAATGAGACTACACCAAAAGTAAACATGTAACAACAATATATATTAACATTCTTGTTAAGAGTGGTTTTAGAATCTGACAACTCATTTCTATATTTTGTCATTAGCTATTATCAGCTAAAGTTTCAGTGTATCCTTACAGAAATAGAGCAGTATATAAATAAAAAATTAATCTGTAGAGAACAATGGAGAATTATTATCTGATATGCTTTGGCTATTCAACCAAGCTAAATATGTACCCATTTGTCTGTTTGTTCAACCAATATTCTTCCATCTCATCCACAAGAATTTTATGAGACTCAGACAGCATGCTATTAAACCTACCCAGACAGGAAATTATACATTTTGTCTAAATTATTTGTGAACAACCCGTTAACCTCATTAACTGAAGTAAATAACAGAAAAAAAGATCCAATTTCCCCAAGCTCCTTTATTTTAATCCTGCTACAGAATTAATTTAAATGGCTCATCAAACTACCATTCACTGTTTCTATGAATCCTTTTTCTCACTGAATCAATAAGCTGTAACTGTATGATACATGGAAAAATATGGACAATACTGTTTTGCTACCTCATTTATTGTGAAATACTTTTTTCCTATACCTCCATAAATTAAGGTTAATAATGATCTAATCGCTGCACATAAGAATTATTTTAGCACCAGCTCAAAAAAATAGTGCTTTAATTCTATCTGGTGAATCTACCATTCTTTTTTCAATACATAAGAGGATCTGTTTCTGCAGTCTCACCAAAAGTAATAATAGGTAGTGAAACTTTTGGATTTTTGCAAAATTGATAGTGAGAAATGGCATCTGAGTGTAGATTTAATTTGTGTATCTCTCATTATAAGCAACATTTAACATATTTAAGGGACATTTTAATTTTTTTTTCCTGTGAGCTGTCAGTTTCTAACTCTTGCTCATTGTTCTAGTTGGGCTGCTGATCTTCTTTAGGATAGTAACCTTTTGCCTGGACTATAAGTTGCATATAATGTTGTAAGAGAACTGTAAAACAACATGCGGTTTTAAAGACAAAAATAATATATGAAAATTCAAATGGAAAAAATTTCTTCCACATCACGTAACAATGGAATAATACTGGCTTATTTAACCTTACTTTTAAAATCAGAATACTATGGATCAAAAATGAAAAAAGGAGGCTTAGATTAAAATCAGCTATATTGCATCAACACAAACTATTCATAAGTAAATTTCTTTTCTAAAAAACAACTGGCACCTTGATGAATGCGATACTTTCCTCATCATCATTCAACAAAACAAAACTTCTAAGTAGTGTATATAGTTTTCTAATTAGCCAATCCACCAATTAGTCTGATATAGAAATCAACCAAATAAAAATAATCTGCAATTGCAAATATTATTTTGCCAACATGGAAAACACAGATAAAATTTTACCTCTGTGACACCCAAAGAACACTAAACCAGCAACCTCCAATAATATTAAAATTAGATGAAAGCATTTACAAGGGATATATTTTACAAACACAAAATAATTTATAAAATACTTTGATTAAAGGTGCAGACCCTGAAGAATGGCAGAAGCAGTATTAATTATGTAGATACTATGTGACAGATCCTGTTCAAATGCTTTACACATATTATCATATAAACTTTACAGTATCATAGAAAGTAAGTACAATAACCATCCCAATATTAGTTAACTAAATTAAATAACGAAAGGAGTCTCCAAAGGATAATATAATTTACGATCACCTCTTATTTGAATCCTTAGATTAGTATTCTAACAGTTAAAGCTAACACAGGGTATATACCTTGGTTAACATGTATAGTTAACATTGGTCTTATTACTTGAATAGGATTAGGAGATACACGGACCAAAGTTACACTGCCTATTTTACTTATCCAAGAATAAGTCTAAAAGGCACTATGTATTAAATTTTTTAATTTTGGAAAATGTAAAGCCTATATAAAAACTAAAAGACTAATACACTGTATACCCCATATATTCTTCATCTAGACTTACCAACTGTTAACATCCTGCCACACCTATTCCAATTCCCCATTTCTATATGTCTCAATATATACTTCTCTCCTGCCAAGGTAGGCTACAATCCATTTGACCCTTCACACTAATAAAGCTCAAAACCATCTCCCCCAAATAAAAACATTCTCCTATATGATTAAACATAATACTACTATCACACCTAAGAAAATCAACAATAACATCATTCAACATTTAGTCCATAATCAAAGTTCCTAAATATTTCCTAAACTGTTCTTAATACTAACACTTTTTCAACCCAGGATTCAATCAAGGTTCATGTATCGCATTTGGATGTTATATCTTTTCAGTCTCTACCAGTCTGAAACAGTCCCGCTGCTTCCCTGTTCTTCGTAACATGGAATCCTTTGAAGAGTTCAATGTTGAAGAATTTCATGTCTATTTCATAATAAGATTTTGCATTTTTAGCAAGAAGAATACATAGGTGGTATTGTATACTCCCCATTTTATTATTATTTCAGGAGACACATTATTTAATTATGGCAATGCCAAACGACCACTGATTAAGATGGTAACTACCAGTCTCACAATTATAAAGGGAGGTTTTTTCCTTAGTAATTAATAAGTAACCTGTAGGATTATATTTCAAGACCATCTTAACATAGTGTTCCAACATCTTTCATCCAGTGATTTTAGCATCTGTTGAGAATTGAATCATGTCCCCCACAAAAGACGTATCCAGGTCCCACCCCCTGGTCCTGTGCATGTGAACCCATTTGGAAACAGGACCTTTGAAGATGTTACTAGTTAAGGTGTGCCCAAACTGAATGAGAGTGGACCCTAATCCAAAATAGCTGAAGTCCTTATAAGCAAAGGAAATGGACACAGAAAAGGAAAAGCCATGAGAAACAACCAAAAGCTGGAAATCAATGGAACCCAAAAGAGAAAGGAGAAGACACCATCATGTGCACTGCCATGTAACAGAAAAGTCAAAGAACCTGAAAGATTGCCACCAGCCAGAGGATACTGACCCTAGGAGGAAGCAAGACTTTTAGCCTCTGAAACTACAAGCCAGTAAGTTCCTGTTGTTAAGCCAACCCACTGTATGGCATTTGGTTTAGCAGCTAAGAAACTAAAACAGTATCCACTCTTAATCCTTCCATGAATTATCATAAAATGGTGATTTTCTCAGTCTATCAATCCTTCTACATTTATTAGCTACCAATTAATGCTATCTTTCCCTTCAAGGGGTCCTGGTACCTTTTGGTGGGGAATGGTATTTAAAAATCAAAAATTTAGTACACATGTTTTTTGCTACTAGGTGTCATGGCTTCTAGGCTCTTTCTAAGAACAGAGCCAAGCAATAAAGAGTTTTTTTAAATTATCAGTTCACATCCAGTACCACAGGGTTCTTCCTCACCTTCCCCCATTCCATATTTGTATCTCCCTTCTCCAGAGTAACAACACTGTTTCCCAACATCATCAATATATTTACTCACTGGCCCTATACAATAATACATATAAAATAGTTTCAGAATTAACAGCACCAATACTACTACCAATTATAAACTTAAAAATCAAGTTCAAGATTTCTTTATGGTTCTGTTTGTTCTTAAACTATCTCCTACTAAAAGTGTACCGTCAGAGTATTAAATTTAAAAGTTACTTTAATTCTTTTCTCTGTGTGGTTCTCAATTAGATATATGGTTAGCATTAGTTGTTTCTGTTTATATTCAATTTTATGGTTTGTTTTTTCCCATGTTTTTTTTATTTTTGTGAATAAGAAAAACATCTACATACCTCAAAAGTCAAAACTATATAAAACTTATATCCACAGAAAAGAATTAAATAATTTTAACAAAACTTGTTAAAGTACTAATGAATATCAAGATAACCTTGAAAGTAGATTAGTAATTCAGTGAAACAAAGAATAAATTGATAAATGATTATTTCAATGGGATTACAAAAATATTAAGGGCTAGAGCTTGAGATGTGAAGTTATTCTTTACTGTGGGAATGTCAATAAAAGTCTATGTAAGAGCTAAAATGCAGAGCTATAAAAACAAGACAGCACTGAGCTGATGTGATTATATTTAGCTTCCGTATACATAATGGATACCTTTGTTCTCCAATCATTAGTTCAGTCCTTCCAATATATTTTCATTACAATTTTATGTTTCTCACACATTGCTGAAATAAACAAAGCACCAAGGCCTGAAATATGCTATTTGTGAGGATCTCTTATAGGTGGGTGTTAAACATGATAATGATCCACATTCCATAGAATATTAATAATATTCCTTAATAGCATTATCTACAACCCCCTTTCAGGAACCCAACCTGTCAGAGAAATGTTTATTTAAATGTCTTATGTAAATTTAAAATAATATTCAATGAAATTTGGTAATCAGATATATATAGGTTTAAAAGAAATGTGACTAATCTAAGAACTAGCCTTTATAGAAAGGCTAGTCATTAAGGCCATTAAATAAAGCCTTCAAAATAATAAAAAAATGTGTTCTCAGCATCATGAAACAAGTTACAAAAGGAACATTAAGTAGTATTTCCAAAAGTTTGTGGTAAGTGTTCTAGACCTTTGTAATAAAAAGAAGGAAATTACACAAAAAAAGAGAAAAGCACCACATACCAACACCAACAGCGCCAAATTGCTGCCCAACTAATGAACTTGGACTGAACTGGCTGTACGTTGACATCCTGCCAAAAGGTCCATAGGAGCCCACTGACTGGAATGAAGAAGTAGATGAGCCTAGTGAAGACTGAAGGAAAATCATGGGTTATTTTTCCAACTCCAAGCAACATGAGTATAATGGAAAGAAGTTTGGGTTTTTAAATGTTTAAGATAACTATTAAATTATAAGCAGACACAAAAGTAATAATGATAACTTAAAACATGCATTGACTATTAAGACAGTTGAACAACCTTCTGAATTCAATAAGGTAAATATGTGCCAATTACACTCACTGTGATTTACAAATACTTTTTTTCTATAATAACCTCTCCTTTGGATTAAAGAGTTTTACAGTGGTTTTGGAAAGAAATGAAGAAAACTTACTTGGGAAGGTAAAGTAACTTTACTTAAAGAAAAAATATGAGGAAAAACCACATTTTTAGTAATTATTGGCTTTTAGCCTGGTGCTGAGATAAAAGAAGACATCTCACTTTTGGTTTTATTCCTATTTTCAGTTATTTGAGGTATACTATTAAAATCACAGTTAGCAAAGAGATGCAGAAACAAGCACACCTCACATAAAACCATTTAGATGTTTAAATACAGCTGCCATTAATTTTAAGAACATTTAAAAACCTTAACTTACCAAACCTAATATAAACCCACAATGCTTTATATATTATTACATTTAATTATAAAATATTTTATAATATAAATACGAAGATTACTAAAAACTACTGGGATATTATTCATTGACGGCAGGACCTTATCTGTGTGTTCACTGTTATTGTCAGGCACATCAGAGGTACACAATGAATTCTGCTCAATGAATGACTATGAAGATTAAGTCAAAGTTTATGGTGGTTGGAAGAAGCTGTTCAACATCTTTTTGATAAATGCACTGTTTTGTTTTGTTTTTTTTCTCATTCCATAAAACAGATTACTAAAAAACTAGCTCCCCGGAGAATTATCAAAAGATATATTAGAGAGAGTAAGGTAACACCAGTTTTTGCTATAAGGTAGCTGTCTCTATTAATGTCTCTTCTCTCTCCATTAAAAGATTAACATATTCTGAGGATTCCCTCAGACTTACTCCTCCAAAAATAAGATTTAAAAAGGGAAGAACATGGGTGAGGGTAGAGAATTTCTCCAGTTTAAGCTGCAAGAATAAAATTTACCATTTCTTATTTAAAAGCTTATCTTATATTCAGAAAAAATAGTAAATAAATGCCAAAAGGTACCTTCTCTCCCATTTTAATTTTACATACCATTTTATATATTTTTTAAAGAATTCACTAGGTATTTTCTTTTAATAGCTGGAAGACAGTATGACAAATTCTATGCAAGTTAATATGTTTTTAAGTATATTTTGCGGTAAATTAAGAAGTTTTTATCACTCAAAGGAAAAAAAAGGGAAGTAAATTTAAAATAATCTAAAAGTATTAGACTGCTAAATAACCAACAAGCATATTTTAGAGCAAATGACAAAATAATGACTCCTGAGAAGAAAAAAGATTAAATTGAGAAAATGGATTCAGGAGGAAACCACAGGGGCCATAATACTTTAATCAGCTATATCTGCAAGTAAAAATACTCTTAATAAATTTGCTTCTTTTGTTATAGCCGAGATTCAGAGACCTATACATTTCCAATAAACATGTAAACATGTACAGTAATGTGCATCACCTTTAAATCAAAATATACACTTTCAGGTATCATGTATATTTATTTTTAATAAAATTCTCATACTTTTAATACCTCTTACTGAGAAAACTTAGGGTCTTTTTTCTTTTAATGTCTTATTTTAGGGACTTCAACGACCTTAAGCTTGTTATATTATATGTACATTATTACATAATACAGCATTTTATATAATATTTCTAAGTTAGCATTTTTCATTACACCTTAAATCATTAAATCTTACTTAAGAGTAGCCATTACACCTTGGTTTGTAATATGAAACATATCTGAATATATTAAAGGGGCATGGATTGTGGATTCTGGAATCAGACTCCCTTGGTTCAAATTCTGACTCTGCCTCAACTGCCTCACTTGTAAAAATGAGAATAATTACATGAGATTTAAATTATGTACAGTGTTTGAACAGTGCTTGACAGAGGTCACCCTCTATAAATGTCAGCTATTGTAATAGTTGAAGTTGGAAAATATTTTATAAGAAAAATAAATTCCTCAACTGTTTTTTTTTAAAAAACCTTATTTAGTCCACAATTATCCAGAGAGAAAAACCTAGATGAGAACTTTATCCTGATAATTTTAAACTCTGAAATGGGAAGTGACAAGAACACTTAATTGAAAGAATGAGAAAACCAAAAACCTGGGAAAAACACAAGCCAAGGCCAGTCATGAGCCTCAAACACAAGTATGAAGTTTATTTGTACTCCAAGACAAATCAACTATCAGTTACCTGAACGATCGCTGGGTCCTGAGGCAAAGAACATTGTGGTTTTGGTGGCTCACAAACAGTGAGGTCTTTAATATCACTCCCGCGGAATATAATGTACTCAAAGACTTCATCTCTAGGTGGTATTGGACGATCTGTTGGTCTGTCTTCTGTCCCAAATGACCGAACTGGTGAAAAAGTAGAGACAAGATAAGATGTGTCTATTCATCATATCAGACTGTGCTGTATAAGTGTACTGTTCCAAGTACTAAGCAGCAGTTCTCAATGTCATCCACAAGAGAGTATTCACTAACGGTTGATAATTAAAAAAAAAAAAGAGAAACTGGGTTTTGCCTACAACTAAATGTATTCAATTTAAAAGACTATCTGTCAAAGGCCCTCCTTCTACAAAATCACAGAGAAATTCAACTAGGCTTTCTAAGGCTTTATGAAACCATTTCAAACTATATCAGTAAGTAGATTCAGAGTAAATTCAAAGAGAATCTACCTATCATGTCTAGACAAGCAGCAGGCACAGAAAGGTATAAGACGAGGAAAAAAGAGGAAACAATATAGAATGAAGCAAAAATTTTACAGAAAAGATGAAACTAAGAAAGGGAAGAAAAGAGAGGAGAGAAACAAGCAGGAAGGAAGCAAGGAAGGAGGAGAGAAACAATGTAAAAAAAGGACATGAAATCAAAAGATAGATGAAATATTCATTTAGGAATAAGACTTATCCCAGGAAGATAGATAAAAATTTCAGAAAGAATTGCCTCAAATTCTTGAGAACAATACACAGAACACAGACTCATGATCAAAATGATACTGAAAAGACAAGGTGGCATTCAGAGTTAAGAGAAGAGAAAAATATAAAAGATAAATACAACAGAACTAATAAATGCAGAAACAACAGTAAAACAGAACAGTTAATTCAGTAAACCAAGTCCCTAATAGAGAAAAATTTTGAGAAAAAGCAAACAAAATGTAAAGAAAAAGTACAGCAATAAAAAGGTTACAAAGAAAACAATTATGAAGACCCAATAGTTAACTCTTGTCCCTGAGGTAGACAACAGAATATAATTAAAGATGTAACAGAATAGGAATTTCCTGACATGAAGATTTAAATCTAATCAAAAGGTTTCACTGTTATTTCCAGAAAAAAATTTAGCACACTATGAACCAGAGAGACTTATCCTTTGATATATCAAAATAAAGAATCATGGGAACAGTGGTATCAAACGATAAGAGAATAAATTCATTTAAGCACACAAATTTACATGACTATTATATTTATAGAACAGAATGTAAATGTAATAGTTCTGAAGGCTACATAGTACGACAAAATAAATCAGACAAATATATTTATCCGGTAGCAGTCCAGCAAAAATTGGGAGATGAAGAAGAGTAGAGACATGGAGGAAAACAAAAGGAAAAGTAGGCAGACTAATATTCTCTCATCCTTTATAGTATGGAGTCATTTGATAAAAATGTTTTGGAAGTTGCTAAATTAATAAATGTAGGCTTTAAAATATGTTATATGAAGTGTTAAATGTAATCAAAAGAATTTAAAATTAAGGGCATTTCTTCCAAAACGTGGGGTGAAAAACACCCTATCATAAAGTCAAAGAGGCAGAATGAAAAAGCATAAAAATAGAAACCATGGGATGAGATGGTTTACAGACACCAACATTTTGAGAAATACACTCTAAAACAATGGTGGCTGGTTTGATCAGATTTAGTGCTTTCAAAGGAAATCTTATAGCATTCTAAAGAACAAATTAGAAGAGAAAAGATCAGAAGGGCACACAAGAAAAATGGCTGGAAGATATCATTATAGAATAAATGAGACGTGGCAAAGTTTGAATACTGAGCATTGGCTGCAAGAAGAAAGGAAGGAGGTATGACAAGCTCTGAAAATGTAGAGAAGTAACTACCAATACTGTTCTGCTATTAACACATGGTTAAACACATAAATCAGCTCCTCTGCAACTAAAAAGGGAATTATGTCAGTACACTGAGAAGTCACGTTGGTTCATCCTTAATTTTTCCTAAGATGTTATTTGTTTTGCATTTGCAGGTAGTAGCAGCTAAATGCAGCAAGCCAATGTGGCTATATGCTCTCTGCTCTGTAGAAGTGCTTACTGCATGGTTCTCCCTGATCTCATGGATTTTTTTCCTTCTCCTCCAGAAGCAGTCCCAACTCTCATGTTTTTTTTTTTTTTTAATTAGTTACAGTCTCTAGTTTATGTTGATTGCATCCCTCCCCCAATGCCTCCCCATTTTTAACACCTTGCAAGGTTGACATTTGCTTGTTCTCCCTCATAAAAGAACATATTTGTACATTTTATCACAATTATTCAATACTCTAGATTTCACCAAGTCACACAGTCCCAGTCTTTATCTTTCCTTTCTTGTGGTGTCTCACATGCTCCCCACCTTCCTCTCTCAACCATATCATAGTTACCTTTGTTCAGTGTGCTTACATTGTTGTGCTACCATTTCCCAAAATTGTGTTCCAAACCATGCACTCCTGTCTTCTATCACCCTGTAGTGCTCCCTGTAGTATTTCCTGTAGGGCAGGTGTCTTGTTCACAAAGTCTGTCATTGTCTGTTTGTCAGAAAATATTTTGAGCTCTCCCTCATATTTGAAGGACAGCTTTCTGGATATAGGATTCTTGGTTGGCGGTTCTCCTCTTTCAGTATCTTAAATATATCACACCACTTCCTTCTTGCCTCCATGGTTTCTGCTGAGAGATCCGCACATAGTCTTATTAAGCTTCCTTTGTATGTAATGGATCGCTTTTCTCTTGCTGCTTTCAGGATTCTCTCTTTGTCTTTGACATTTGATAATCTGATTATTAAGTGTCTTGGCGGAGGCCTATTCATATCTCTTCTGTTTGGAGTACGCTGCGCTTTTTGGATCTGTAATTTTATGTCTTTCATAAGAGATGGGAAATTTTCATTAATTATTTCCTCTATTATTGCTTCTGCCCCCTTTCCCTTCTCTTTTCCTTCTGGGACACCAATGATATGTACATTATTGTACTTTGTTTCATCCTTGAGTTTCCGGAGACGTTGCTCATATTTTTTCATTCTTTTCTCCATCTGCTCCTTTGCGTGTAGGCTTTCAGGTGTTTTGTTCTCCAGTTCCTGAGTGTTTTCTTCTGCCTCTTGAGATCTGCTGTTGTATGTTTCCATTGTGTCTTTCATCTCTTGTGTTGTGCCTTTCATTTCCACAGATTCTACTAGTTGTTTTTTTGGACTTTTGATTTCTGCCGTATATATGCCCAGTGTTTCCTTTACAGCCTCTATCTCTCTTGCAATATCTTCTCTAAACTTTTTGAATTGATTTAGCATTAGTTGTTTAAATTCCTGTATCTCAGTTGAAGTGTACGTTTGTTCCTTTGACTGGGCCATAACTTTGTTTTTCTTAGCGTAGGATGTAATTTTCTGTTGTCTAGGCATGGTTTCCTTGGTTATCCAAATCAGGTTTTCCCAGACCAGAACAGGCTCAGGTCCCAGAGGGAAGAAATATTCAGTATCTGGTTTCCCTGCGGGTGTGTCTTAGAAAATTGCTCCACCCTTTGATGCCTCAGGTCACTGTGCTTTTCTGCCCAGCAGGTGATGCCTGTTAGCCTATAATTCTTGACTGGTGTGAGGAGGTATGGCCGTGTTCCCACAGGCTCTGGGGTCTGCTTCTGAATGGAAAGGGCCCCACCCCTTTCCTCCCAGAGACGACAGACCCCCCAGGTGGAGATCATCAGCATTTCAATGGTCTTGCTCTCTGCTTGTGCTATCTCCACCCTTCCCCGAGTTACAGCCCTGGAAACTGAAAATTACTGGGGCTTTCTCCACTGAGCCAAAAAAGAAACAGATAGTCCCTTTCAGATCCAGTCCAAGGCGACCCTCCGGCTCTCCAAGGTCAGTTATCACCCAAAGCCTCTGTCTGTTTTTTGGGGCTGCGTACCTGTAGTGAGCAGTTCACACTCGCTACTTAAAACCCCAGTTGGAGCTCAGCTGAGCTATATTCCCTTGCTGGGAGAGAGCTTCTCTCTGGCACCACGAGGCTTTGCAGCTCAGGCTATGGGGGAGGGGGTCTCACGACTTGGATCTGCAGGTTTTACTTACAGATTTTATGCTGTGTTCTCGAGCATTCCTCCCAGTTCAGGTTGGTATATGATGAGTGGATGGTCTCGTTTGTCCCCCCGCAGTTATTCTGGATTATTTACTAGTTGTTTCTGGTTTTTTGTAGTTGTTCCAGGGGGACTACTTAGCTTCTACTCCTCTCTATGCCGCCATCTTGCCCCCTTATGTCTTCTTTAATCAGGACACCTTCACCTTTATTTATTATTTTTTTTAAAGTCCTTAAGGTATGTATGTCTTAGGAATTTAACAAGTCTTTAAAGGTGCTGATATTTTTATTAGGCTTTAATTAATGCTCCAGTTACAAAGTTGTGCAGGT
Source organism: Choloepus didactylus (assembly GCF_015220235.1). Lineage (NCBI taxonomy): Eukaryota > Metazoa > Chordata > Mammalia > Pilosa > Megalonychidae > Choloepus > Choloepus didactylus. The sequence goes on from NC_051333.1 coordinate 20,834,060, forward strand.
TTTGAATGGTCTGTTTCCTAATCCTAGCTTTCCCACAAAATGTGTTACTCTTAGTGCAGAAGGCATACAACATGTTATAACAGAAATGCCTGTACTTGACTAACAAAATCTGCTACAAATTTTTCCTGTCCTCTCATTCTTCATAATTCTTTATGGTTAAAACTGAAATATTTAATTTAACCTAGGATCCCAGAATTATTTTCCTATGGTCTTTTTTTGTTTGTTTATAATATTTAGTAAATTGAGAAAGAAACATTTTTACTTGATTAGCTTATTTATTTTACAACACTAACAGCACCTACATATTCCAATTTAAAAACCGTAAGTAGTGGCTGACTTGGTTAATCTTTCCCTGTCCTCCCACCGGCGTAAATAAACCTTCTTTTCCTAATCAGCCTGGGTTGGTGTGACTTCTATTGGCTGTGCGGAGTGACAAACCCAGATTTGGGAAGTGCCCCTTCTACGGTTTTTGGCTCCCTAAGTGGGGTACAATGTCTGAACAATGTACTGCTCGGTGGATTCCTGGACCCCTGAGTTGCAGGGAATAAAGCCCTGGAATTCACCACACCAGAGTCAAGCTGCAACTGTTCCATGATAGAGAAATATCTCCTATTAGACGAAAAGCCATGGTGACAGTAAATCCTCCTGATAATCCAAAACATCATTGCACTTGTGAACTTCTGGATGGCCTAAAATATTTGTTTAAAATAATCTTTCTAGTCAAATTAGTTATGATGTTCTTTGTTATCTACTTTCTCCATAACCTTAATGTACCTTTTAGTAGCAACTTGCCAAAGTAATCTCTCCTTGCAAAGGTTCTATTCATATTCTATAAACAAACCATCACTTTATTAGCTAATAATTGGTACAAAACTAACAGGAATCTGAGACCTAAAATATATTCAGTCACCCCTAATGGAACCTAATAGATCTAATAATCATGTAGCTGCAACATGTGACCTATCTATGAGGGTTAAAAATTTAATTGCCAATGTTATATGCATCAAATAATAGCTATCATGTATAATTCTAGTAAATGCAAAAACAGCTTTAATGTGCAAAGCAGTATTACAAAATAAAATGACCTTAAATATCCTCACCACCTCCCAAGGAGGAACATGTGCTCCAGTCAAAATAGAATGCTGTTACTACATTCTGATGAATCTAGTAACCTCTCTTCTCTCCTAGAACACCTAAATGATCAAGTTACACCAATCGATAATTCTAATTTTTCTGATCTATTCAGTTGGCTACCTTCAGGAATAGGGTCATGGTTACAGACTCTTCTTCAAACTGTGCTTGTCATCTTCCTGATTACAGTATCTATTCTTGTTCCAGTTATATGCCTTTTGTCTCTACGTACCCCAATTAAAACTCAAACATGTACGAAACCTGTTTTGTCTTCCAGAACTCTGGCTAAGAATGATCCATTCTCTCCTGAAGGAAATTGACAATATCTGTAAGTTATGAGTCAGAAATTTCACCAGATGACCTCTTAATTATTTTGCCCCAATTTTCAGTAGGAAGTAGCCAGACCAAACGACGGCCCAATTCCAAAGACTGGAAATGAATATTGTTTCAAGAGGGAAATTGTAACAGTGATGTAAAATCTTAAAACTGTAAGCAAGCAGGAAATTATAAAGTAGCCTTAAAATGTAACATTCAGTTTAAAAATTGATTCTGGTGATGAATGCACAACTGTATGATGGTGCTGTGAATAACTGATTGTACACTGTGGATGACTGTAGGGTATGTGAATATATCTCAATTAAACTGTATAAAAAAAGTAAATGAACAATGGGAGGAGGAGGGGAATGGGATGTTTTGGATGTTCTTTTTTATTTTAATTTTAATTTTATTTTTTGGAGTAATGAAAATGTTCAAAGTTTGATTGTGGTGATGAATGCACAACTATATGACAATACTGTGAAACACTGACCGCATACTTTGAATAATTGTATGTTATGTGATTATATCTCAATAAAATTGCAGAAAAAATGTAACCTTCAAAGCTGGAAGTAGGCTATAATGGAAGCTCTTATTGTCACAAAGGAGCAATATGTAAATGTATGAATCAGTATGTAAATGTAAAATCTGCACCCAGATTTGAATAAGCATTCATCTATGGTCCCCAGACCTCCCAGATAATGAATAAAGCCTCTTCATCTATCTCCCTGGACATCCAGAGGTTCCTGTCCCAGGGGTCACCTAGTTACTGAAGGAAATAGGAAATAACTAAATTACTAAAATTCTCCAAGACCTCTGTTGCATGTTAACTAAAATGATTAACTCTCTTTGTCTCTGATGGGTATAAAAATCAGTTGAAGAAAACATGTCGGGGAGGCTGATTTGGCCCACTGGCATAAACAAACCCTCTTTTCCTTCTCAGAACAAAAATGAAAACAAAAACAAAAACACACACACAAACAAAAAACAAACAAAAAACAACAATAACAAAAAACCAATAGGTAATGTGATAAGAGTCCTGATTAGAACAACACTGCTATATTTCCCTGCATCTCATTTCATTCTTTCCAATTACTTACTGGGCACTACTTTTATGCCAGATACTATGCAAGGTGCTTAGGGAAATCAGTTCCTGTTCTCAAAGAGCTCAAGTCTATTACTGGATTTGAAGGTCCACTCCATATTTAAAATCTGTAATGCAACCTTTCATGCATCTTATAAGGACCAACATCCAGTTTCTTCAACATATCCTAGTCCATTAAGTTGACACAGCATTAGCCTTCAAATTAACCTTTAATCTACTATCAAGTAAGAATGTGGCTGAATAGATGTTGATCTGATCCTGTGATATTTGGGGGATTATCGTGAATAAATGAAAATGTAAGTGATATTAAGTAGGCAACTGTGCTAATGTACTTGCCCTCAGGGAACCTACAGTCTAGCAAGTATACGATGCACTATGCAGGAGAGAAAGCACAGTGTTAACAGGAGCACATGCTAAGCTAGGGGGGCTGAACTAGACTGAGAAGTTGAGAGAGTCCTTCCTGAGGGAAGTGTAAATTAAGATCTGAAAGATGAGTGGAAACTTTCTAGGAAGATGTGCAGAAGCTCTGAGCTGCTGTAGGAACCAATTGTAAGGAGAAGCTATTGAAAAAAATCCAAATATATGTTGGTAGGGGAAGGGAGAGAGGGCAGGAATGACAGAGATTAAGGCATACAGAGATGGATGAGAATTTTCAAAGACCTGGGTGCAGTATGGAAAATAAAACTGGAAATGGAAGGCAAGTAATGGTGATGCTGATGTACTTAAAGAAAGTACTACTCTGGCTACTTTTTTTTTTTTTGTTCCCCAAAACAGTCTGCTGTATTACTCATAGTATTAAAAAACAATTAGGTAAATCCACCTGGTAGAAATTATACAGCCATTAAGGAAATCATAAAGACTATATAGCAACATTAAATATTTTAAGTATAAGAGAAAGGTTACAAACTATTTTCAAAAGATTTTAGCTACCTAAAATAAAACACAGACACCTACAAATAAAGCCTGGAAGAGAATACACAAAAGTGGTAATAGGTGAGTTACAATGGGTGAAATGAAGGGTGACTGTCCTCTATACTCTAAATTTCCTCATATTGCTACATTATTTTAATAACTAATAAGTACTTTAGTTTTACTTATTCCCCAAATTAGAAAAGCTAAGTTTTAGGCCAATGTTTAATTGAAAAGTGTAAGAAAGAGGGAAAATTACTTTCTCTATTAGTCTTAAAGAATATACTCAAATTCCTATTTTTGGCTAAAAAAAAAAGCAAAAATTAATCATGCATTCCATGAGTCCCTTTAAAAAAAACCCAACCAAACAGAAAAGGTGCAAGCATCTGGCAAAATAACATATCTAAAATGTCTCTATATTAACGTAAGCTAAAACATCATCCTAATGTCAAACCTGGTTACTAATGTATTTATACCTGTACAAACAAACATGGAATATGGTCAGAGAGGACAGATGTAGTGTCCAACTCCTCAATTCAATACCCCCATTATAAAATATCAAAACTCCCTAAGCTTGAACAGAATAAACATCATTTACTTAACTACATAGTTTAGACAGAAACTCTACCCCATGACATCATTAACATTTTCTCAGTCTTAACTTTTTAAAGAATTTTATTTGTTATTGTGGTAACATGTAAAATTTTCAGAGCCTTAAATTCTGAGTAAACTAACATTGATAAATTAGACTCTAGTATCAGCCTTAAAGAAGAGAAAACAAAAGAATATCAAAAGGTAGGAGTAACAAATGAAATGGCTAAATTATTCAAGAAATGCTTGCATTGCAAAGTTAGTTAGGAAAAGTAAGGCCAAGTAAATTCAAATAGAAATCTTGAGTAAGATTTATGATGTGGTCTTAAAGTTAAAACTCCTCAGCCAAGTATCAGCTCCAAGATCTGATCCTAACCTACTAATCTGAATTTAAGTTTCAACAAAAACTCACTATTCTAAGTTTCCAGACCAAGGTTTTTGTCCTCTATTGTAGTCCCTCCCCACAGGGGATTTGGAGAGGGAGCAAAGTTTAAAAAAACTTTCAATTAATCCTCCAGCTTTTTGCTCCACCTTCACCCTCAATTACCTCAGTTTTCTAGTACCCAATTGTACCTGGTAGTGACAAGGCCTGAGCCTTTTAGGAGTTTGAGGAGGTGTAAATCAGGTTACTTCCTGGTATTCCAAACTGCCTGCTTAGGCTGCAGCTTTCTCAATTCTGCTAAGACGTCATTTAAATTCATCCATTTGTTTTACAGCTTCCAAAGTTTTATTGCTGCTGTCTCCCTTCCAAATCTACTTTGTCCTTTAAGGGTTTATAACTTAAAAAAGAAAAATCCTTCTTGTAGTTTTAGAATTTATCAACAGGTCAGGAAAATCAAGATATGTCCAATCTGCTATCTTTACCTAGCAGTCTAAATTTAATGTTGACTCTTTAAGCTGTTTTCAGTTGGGCACACTTCCTTAAAAGTTGATTTTATACTTTAATCTCCCAAACTACAAAACCAAGAGAGAAAAATATGAAAAATATAAGAGAGAACAAAGTTAGAGGATAAATGCACCCAATAAAATTGCAGCAAAAAAAGTGGGGAGGGGTGGGGGGGGTTAAGGAAGGGGAAGAACAGAAAACAAGGTAGAACCTGATTTTAAAGAGACAATACTAGCGAAATTTATTACGTTAAAGACTTGAGTCTTTAGACTCACAAGGTCCACAGAAAACCATTCAGAAATAAAAAGGCAAAAACCCAACAAACACTAGTGCAGTAACATTTCTGAACTCCAGGGAAAAAAGAATCCCAAAAGTTTCTAGAGAATAAAGTGACTGAGAATCAGACTGGCATGAGCAACAACAGAATGTTATTAGACAATGAAACAATGATGCCAAAATTCTACAGAAAGAAAAGATTCTGAATTTGGAATGCTATAAGTGAGTCAATCAAGCAAACAAGAACATATATTCGCTATGAAAATTTATTTTCATACACTTTTTTTTTTTTAATTACAAAGATGTACTCAAGTAAGATGGGGGAAAAAAGGGAATCAAGTGGAAATAAGCAACAGAAACCTCTGAGTGTCTCTGAATAGACTGTTGAGAGAAACGGACCAGAATGGAGTAGCAGAGGTGGTAAAAGGTCAAATTCTAGATATATTTTGAGATTAGAGCCAACAGGATCAGATCACATATGGTGTGTGACAGAAAGAGGAATCAAAGATGACTCCAAGGTTGAAGGAACTGGTTTGGGACATGTTGAATTTGAGATGCCTAGTAGACATCCATGTGGAGATGGTAAGGAGGCAGTTGGGTATTTACAAACCACAAGTTCAGCAGAGAGGTCCACGCTGGAGAAGGAGCCAGTAATGTATAGACAGCATTTAAAGCCCTGAACTGGATGAGATCAAGAGAGGAGTGCAGATGATTAAATAAATAAAATAAAAATTTTAAATGACAGAGAGGGGAAAAAAAGAGGACTGAGTCCTGGAACTCTCCAATATTAGGAGGTTTAGGAGTTGAGGAACCAGCAAAGGAGAATGAGAAGAAGCCAGTAAGGTATGAGGAAAAAAACAAGTTAAGGTCAAGTGAAGAAAGTGCTTCAAGAGAACAGCCCAATTGTGCCATATATTGCTGATTAGTCAAGTAGGATGAGGATAAGAACTGACCACTGGATGTAACAACAGGGAAGTCTGATAACCTTGATAAATCAGAACAATTCCTTATCTGTAGAATAAAAACATAAATAAAGTGGGTTCAAAAAAGAATGGACACAAGTGGTGTAGCTCTCTCAAGCAGTTTTGCTATAAAGGGAAGCACTGAAATGCGGCAGTAAATAGAAGAGGAAATAAATGCTGTTAACAGTAGCAAACAGACAAAGGTACCCAGTGTTCTTTTTTACTTCAATTGCTCTTTTTTACTTTCATTATTATTCTTGTTATTTTTGTGTGTGTGCTAATGAAGGTGTCAGGGATTGATTTAGGTGATGAATGTACAACTACGTAATGGTACTATGAACAATCGAATGTACGATTTGTTTTGTATGACTGCATGGTATGTGAATATATCTCAATAAAATGAAGATAAAAAAACAGTAGCAGACTTTTTAGTGTTTTTTTTTCTTTAAAAATAGAAGAAATAACAGCATATTTGTAAGTAGACAGGAAAGATCCAGTAGAGAAAGAAAATCTGAATATGCAGAATGTGAAATAGAGAACTACTAGAACAATGTTTTTGATTCAAGAAAGGATAAAATCTACTGTACGTGTGGAAGGGTGGTGTTAGATAGCAGTAACAACAGTTTATGTTAACTAGAGAGAAGGTAGAGGGTTGGGGCACAGATGTAGGTAAGTGGGCACATATGATATGAGTTTATCCATGGTCTCTTCTGTTTGTTATTCTTTTCTCAGTTAAACAGGATCAAGATTAACAGGCTGAAGGTAAGGGTGGTGGTGGAAGCCTAAAAAAAGAAAAGAAAAGGGATGGAAAAGCCATCTAGAAAAGTGGACTGAATGGACTATGGAAACACACCATGACTGCTAGGAAGTGGCCATGACCGTTGTTGTTGTTAGTGACCATAAATTTAGAGTGAAGCTGGTCAGCATAACTGTGTTGGATATAATCAGGGTTTTATTTCTCCAAGTTTGTGGAAGAAAACAAGAGAGGGGGAGGGTAGTTGAGAGTATATGCAAAGTGCTGATTTTAACAAATGCTCATGGAATCTAAGCACTATAAGGAGGGAAGTAAAGTTATGAGGGCAATGAGGGATGGTAAAAAGTGGTAGGATCAATAGGCTGTAGAGTACAGTGGGTTAGAATGACTGAATGAGTTGGGGTACTAAAGAGACTCAGCACGCAGACAGAGGTGACTGGAAATAGCAATGGGATAGCTACCCTCTATTAAGTATGTATGCAATTTTGATATCACCTCGTTTAATTCCCAGAGTGGCCCTGAAAGATGGGTATTATTACCCCCATTTCAAAGATGAGGAAGCAAAAGCTTAGGTTAAATAACGTGTCCAAGGTCAAATAGATGATAAGTATTCCAAACTTGCTTTTTGGGTCCCATTTTCTTCCAGAAAAACAAAACAAAGCAAAACAAAACAAATGCCACAAAGTCCAAATGAGACCCTTGTAAAAATAATATAGTAATTCCCAGACTAACTCACACTTTATCCATTTAGAGATTTATTACAATAGAATCCAGTGTTTAAAAAGGCTAAAATATTCCTTTAAAGCATCATGAGAAAAAATAAAGGCAAATTATTTCTGTAGAGGGCATCCTTTACTGTGGAGTAATTAAAATCAAGTTAAATCATCTGCAGTTACTGCTATTATTATTTTGGCACTGTGTTAAAATACAGAACTCTTGCTATGTGTTATGTATATATAAGATTTTTTTTACCCTTCCTATTTCCTTCTTACTATTTTTTTCTTTGTGGTTTAATGGTGTTTTCTCAACTTCTGGTTCAGAAAGTCATGGTTTATCTTACCACACTGGAAAATAAGCAGTTTTTGGCACTTGACTTTAAACTCCCAGAATTACTGAGCATTTCTGTGGCTTACACAGCAACAACAAACTGTTTCCAAGGCTCTAAGTTCTGGCAACCTCACTAAATAGGACAACCAAAAGAAACTGTGGCTTGAAGTTTCACTAAGTCTTTGAAGTTCTAGGCAGTGATTTTATGAATTGCTAGATCCAGATCCTCAAATCATGCAATAAATCAATAAAGCCTCACAGGAATTTCATCCATCATACAAAGCTCTTCTACCCTCTCCACTGGGGCCATAGTTTATAATTATGTGGCTAATTAACAATCAAGAAGTGGGTGAAATATGCCATTAATGGGCAAGACTCAGCAGCTGAGTAAAGAAATTATTTATTAACAATTTATCTGTTTTTATACTCTTCTACCAATTATAAGGACAAATAAATTTTTTTTAATTTATGTGGTAAAAAAATAAAACAAAATTTGCCATTTAGCCATGTTTAACTCAGTGATATGAGTTACATTCACAATGTTGTGCAACCCAACATCCATGAGGACAAATCACTTCAAAAGCAGCTGACTTACATTATCATTTTCTTCACAAAGTCCCCTTTTCCAATGCAGTGGCAACCTGGTTTCCATTTGAGTGATGTATTATCTAGCTACAGCTAATCTAAATACACATTAGGTAAGAATTTCCCTCATTTAAGTTCTTTTTATTTAAAATGTTAAAATCTACATACATAATGCTTATAGGAAATGTGTACTTCTTCCCAGTTTTGATATTCCCATAACTGGAAACATTCAATAACTATAATCACCTTTGCATTTATTTACATATTTAGTGAGGGCTTGCTATGTTCCAGGTACTGTTCTAGGCACTGAAGACAGAGCAATGAATAAGACAACAATCCTGCTTTTGCGCAGCTTCCATTCTGTGGGGGAATCTCTTGGAATTCAGGATCCAGTATGTCCTTTGCCATCACATACAGACACAGGTGCAAAAACAAGTGTGGATATAATTGGAACAATTCTACAAACTATTCATGAGTGCCACCACTATTATTACCTCAAATATCCTTAACTGATTCTTCCCTTAAATGTTAAATAAAAATCATGGTTGAGCTTCAGTCCAAGTAAAAATTTATCTCCCCCCCGCCCCCAAAAAAGTCACTTTTGTTAAAGGAATTCATCTTCTTCTGTCCGTAGTCAATGAAATTATCCAAAATCTCTTACTGTTGGGGGTGGGGGGAGGGGAGGGGAAGGCAAAGCAACTTCTTCAGTATTTTAATTTTAAAGAGAAATACAATTGTGAGATTGTGAACATGGCAAGCATTATTTGGAGATATCCCCAAGAGACTCCTATAAGATTAATAAGCAAAAATGCTAAATCATTTCCAGTTACTCATTCATTAAATGTCAGTTCACCCTAGGAGCTCAGACTGTCCGGGGAAGGGGGAGGGAAGGCGAAGACAGACAGTAAACATATACAAATGAGCGAAGAAGATTAACTGTAGGTCATGATCAGTGCTTGGAAGAAAATAAACTGAGAGCTGTGAAAAAGACTTCAACCCAGATTAGTTACAAGCATACTTAACAGGTTGACATTAAAGCCTTTCTAGGTTGTCTTTACAACATCTGGAATATTTACTTAAAAGGGTCTCAACATCAAAGTTCATCAAACTTACCTCAATTTCAAGAACTAGAGCTAGTTTGTAAAATCTCTAACAGAAAATAAGGGGTATTAGAGATTTATTACAATAAAATCCAGTGTTTAGCAATACCTCTGGGTCTGGGTTTTTGGTTACATATAGAGTGACCATATTCAAATTGGAACATTTTCAAGAGAAAAAAGGGGTGCCAGAAAAAGAAGCACAAGCAAGAACTTTCCACCAGGGCAAACGAGGCCTTATGGTCACCCTAATCACGTAACACATCAAACATAAAAAGCCAAAGTTTCAAGAGTAGTTGAAAGCTCCAGATAGATTTAAATTATAAGTAATATCCATGAAAAGAACCTAAATTATAATCTGGATCATACAAACCAAGTGAATCCCTCACTAAATTTAAAGGCCTCACATCGTAAACAAAGTCAATTTCAGATTCATTATAGACTTTAATGTGAAAAGGCAAAAAGCAAAACAGAAAAGCTTTGAAAAGACAATGAAGAATCTAATCTCCACAACCCTGGGGTAGAGAAAAATTCCTTAAAAAAAAAGGAGAGAGAGAGAGAGAGACACTAGCTATAATATATATTTATATATTAAGAACGTCTGTTCATTCAAAGAAACCAATAAATGGGAAGAGATATTTTCAATAGATACATCCAACAAAGGATTCATACTCAGAGTAGAGAACTCGACAAAAAACTCCATTTCAAAGAAAAATGGGTAAAGGATTTCAAAGGCACTTCATGAAACCTGGAATCCAAATCAACCTCACTGGTAATCAGGGAAATGGAAATTAAAACCACAGTGATTAAGATCACTGAATACTCACCAAATTGGCTAGAATTAAAATATCTGATATCTAGTATTTTTGGTAAGGATATAGAACAAAGATGAAGATTCCCCTTGATCCTGCAATTCAATTCCTAAGTATATATTCTCAAGAAAACTACATAAAACATGCATACATGCATCAGCACACAACCAAAAATGTTCATAAAGGCACCGTTCATAATAGCCAAAAACTAGAAACAATCTAAATGTCAATTATAGGATATCTAAAACAACTGCAGAATGGGTACACTGTGTTATATTCATATCCTGAATATACTGAAATACTATAAACAAAAGCCCAAAACAAAATATATACAAGATCCCATTTACATAAAGTTAAAAAAAAAGGAAACTAAACTATAGGGATGTAAACTTAACTGGTAAAATTATAAATGACAGAATAGAATTTATCTCTAGCTTAAGAGGGTGGGAGTTGTGATGGGATGGCACAGGTAGGGAGCTTCTAGGATGCTGGCAAAGTCTATTTTGCCCTAGGTGGTGGTTATAAGGGTCTTTGTTAAAAATATTTCATTAAGCTGTGGTATTTTTCACAATAAAAATGGGGGAGGGGCTCTTTCCAGAGAAATGAGAAAAAAAAAGGTATTCTGAAGAAATTCCAAGAACGTTACTGGGAGAGATTAACTCCTAATCCAGAGTATAAAAAGAATAAAAAGGATCTCTAAAACCAAATACATTATTGTATTCTAAATTCAAGGAATAAATTTTAGTTCTTAACCTTTTACACTCCCATTCTTTTTTCATCCAAATTTTGAAAAAGGTGGAATTTTCAGGTATCAAATTACTCAAGAAGTCATATAAATTACACAGAAAACACTCACTTTAGCTTTTGAAATTTGAAATAAGTAAAATGCCCTGGATTGACAGGACAGTTATTAAGTATTTTTAAATTAGATAATGCTATGTAGAATAATCCATCAAGATTTAATAACTGGTTTTTGCAAACATGATTAAATTCCCCAAACCTCTGCTGCACATTAAATAATACGTATTGCTTAAGAAAAAGCACATATTGATACATAAATATCAAAGCCAAAAGTACAGACATAATTTATTTTCCACTGCTTTATGCATATAACATATTTATCAAGTCTTAATACAAGGAACAAATTGTGTTTGGCACATTAATTTAATTACTAGACGCTAATAAAATGCTTGTTGACTCCAGGGCTGCTGAAAAAAAATGAGTTATTAAAATATAAACATTTTTAGATTCTTATGTAAAAGGATATATTCGTAATTTTTTAAAAAGCCAATTTAGACATCTTAAAAATGTATGGATTTTTTCTTTGAGAGGGTAAAGGTAGCACAGCCAATTCACTGATAAGTCACTAAGGTCACAAAATATCTGTAAATTTAGATTAGGTAAAGCAATGGTTTTCAAAAAATTAAATCACTTTAATGGGAAATACTGTTTTCAAACTCTATGTGGCTTTCACCAAGAACCTTAAGGAGCCTTTTTCAAATTTCTTAAAGCCATAAAAATAAAAACCACAACACTACCCAAATAGCCATCTGTTGAAAACAAAACAACAAAACTTAAGATAAAATAATTTAAAAACAAAGTCAAGCAACAATTTATTGAATTATTTCAAAAAGCATCACTGAGCAAGTCTCTACTCTTTAATCATCACTAAAACCCATCATGTACCCTGAAATACAGTGGAGTCCTGGAGAAGATAATGAGACAATGTTTTAACAAGGCAAATAGGGAAGTTTCCGGGTACTCCGTGGTTTCTTCGACTACTCTTTTTTAAAAAGTAGACTTCGTAATTAAAGTGTACAATCCAAAGATAAAAACAAAAACAAAAACAAAATAAAGTGTACAATCCAATGATCTTTAGTAAATTTACAGGGTTGTGCAACCATCACCAGAATACAACTGTAGACCATCTCATACTACTCTTGCATATCCGGGTGGAATTTATACTGTAGAAAGGAAGGGGCTCCAAAAAACAGTGATCATGAAAGAAAACACCAAGGTCACCAAGACTGACCATATCACAAGGGTGTAACCGCTAAATTAAAACCTCCTTTGTAATGGTGTACGGTTCCATAAAATAAAAATTCCCTCCCCAGGTTTAAGATTTGTCCCAACACCAGTGCTATTAAAAGGATTTAAGGATTTAACAGAGCATCCAAAACACAGTCATTAAATACTTGTTTGTATGAAATGACTCTCATCAGTTAAAGAGTAAACATTTTTTTTTAATGGTTTTAGAAATTCTTCCTATCTATGGACTTTAATTGCTCTGACCCTCCATGCTATCCAGTCCAAAACTTTACCAGATGTGCTGGGGAAATTACCTGCTATCCTGCTTGCCCCTCCTAAGAAGCCCCACTGGTGTGAGATTTCCTTTAAGATCAGGAGCTAAAGAGATTTATTTTCTTCCTAATTTCCTGGAAGAGCAAAGGCCCATGGGTGAAAGGAAACAAAACCTAGACAGACCATGGCGATGCTAAATACTATGGTTTTTCTCCTCACACCCAGAACTCCCTTCCCCAGCGAGTCTCCATAGGGTCAGCGCCCACCGACCTCTCGGATCTGCTTTTTGAACAAGGGTCCTCAATCAAGCTTGACCCCCAGCGCCTCGCTTCGCCTCCCCTCGCCTCCGCCCCCCAACCTGGGTTTCCAGAAGCAAGGAGGGTCGTTGGGCAGCAGTTTTTAATGTGCACGCAAAAGACATGGTTGCACAACAGGCTTTGAGAAGGATTCCGGTTTAACAAGTAAATACATTTGAGATAACTGGGATGAACTGCTCGATGGTACGAATGGCATTATGAGACCATCTGTGTCGCAAAGCAAACCCAAAGTTTTGGCACACTACTACAGTTCACCTGAGGAATATCGCAACGAACTGAAATTAAGAATGTGAACAAAAATGGGTCCTAAGGACTCAATAAATCGGAACTAAACCCAAGCTAGGCGGAAAAATTCTTTGAATGCCCAGGCTTTGTTTTGCGGTAAGACGACAGAACCACCGAATTTCGGAGTTGGAAGACACGCATCGCGGTGTTCTGCGGCCCGTTCTCGCACTTCAGGGACGCCCTGCCCGCCCAGCATCGGCCCTGGAGTTGCCTGAATTTAAGGCGCGGACCTGCCGAGTAGTCGCGGAGAAGTACCGAGGAGGCCGCAACCCGCCCGCGACGCCCCAACCCGGAGGGAGGGAAGGAAGCGGCCTCCGGGAGGGCGACGGGGAGAAGGAGGAGGGAGTGAAGGGGCCGCGAGCCGAGGGCGGGGCGCGGCCCAGAGCGGGCTCCTGGTTCGGTCTCCCATCCCGAGGCCCACCCCGGCGCACCTTTGGCGAGAGCTACGGTGGAGTTCTCGGTGTCGATGGTGTAGAGGATGCCCTCGTAGCGGATCTCCGCCTTGGAGATGAGGCTGATCTTGCTGCCGATGTAAGGGGTGCCCCCGCTCATGGCGCCGCCGCCGCCGCCGCCGCTCGGGACTGCTCGCAGAGAGGCAGATCCCACGCCGCCGTCCCCACTCCGCACGCTCGCTCTTCTGCAGCCCGCTCGCTCCGTAAGCGCTTACAGCAGCCGCCTCAGACCCAACATGGCGGCAGCGCCGGCTCCGCTACCCTCCCCCAGCCTCCCGCCCTCAAGCCGCGGCGCGGCGGCGGCGGCAGCGGCGGCGGCGGCGCAGAGCATGCTGGGCCGACGAGGCTGCTCTCTCGCGAGATTCGGTCGTCGGGGGTGCTCCAGGGGTCTAGGCGTCCTCCGTAGTCACGGCAGCGAGCTCTCGTCGTGGTCTTCCCGGTGCTAATGGTACTGTGCTCCCGGCATCGGAGAAGGAGGCTTTGGGGGCCGGGATGAAGTTCCTCCTAGCGCGGAGACATTGCGCGGCTTGTGTAGAGGCTCTCTCGGCCCTTTTACCGACCCCTGCTGCTGCCTGAAACATTAACTGACACGTCGTGCGCTGCCATGAGTTCTGGTGTCTTTGGAAATAGGGTCCTTCTGTCTGGAAAGTTGCCCACCCGTCTCTAAGCTCCTTACCAACTCCCAGTCATCCATTAAAAGCTGGTGCTTTCTTCCAGTGAGGCAACTGGAGAGCTCATGAAGCTCTCATGGTTCCTAATTCCAGTATCTGTCGCCTTAATAGCCCCATCTTGCTGCTTCTGGAGTCTAGGACCGTGTGTCAAGGACTCGAACCTTAAACCAGCTCTTTCCAGCACTTTCGGATGGTCTCATCCAAGCTCATGGATTTCAATGCCATTGTATACTGACCAATCCCAAATATTTGTCAGCAGCTGTGAACTCCTGGACCTCTCCAGTTGGATGTGTAATGGGCATCTCGAACTTTGCATGTCCAAAACAATACTCCTCCCTAAACCAGCCCTTTCCTCACTGTTGCCCATCGAGGTAACTGGTACCATTTACTCAGATGCCTTGACCAAAAGCCTTAGAGTTATCCTTGACTTTTCTCTCACACCCACATCTGTTTCTGACTGTAAATCTTGTTCATTCTACCTACAGAATCCGACCAGTCCTCACCATCTATGTCCCTACTGCTCTACCATCAGTCACCATCACGCTGGTGAGGATTTTGCAATAGCCTTCTGCAGGTTCCCTTTACTTATGTCCTTGCTCCCTGTAGTTTATTTGCAAAACGGCAGCAAGAAAGATCTTGTTAAAATTTAAGTCAGATCATGTCCCGCCTCTACTCACCATTGTTCTTCTCCAGATCTCCAGGTCAAGCAGAGTGAAAGCCGGATTCCTTACTATGGCTTATACTGGCCTGCATGATTTGGCCTGTTACCTCCTTTCCCACTTTGCTCCAGTCACTCTGGCCTCCTTGTTCACTCTGGTCATAACCCTCTTCACCCAGAATTTTTGTGCTTTATTCAGGTCTCTGCTCAAATGTCACCTCCTTAGGGATGGCTTTTCTGACTGTTCTGTTTTAAAATAATACCAGCCCACATCACTTTACATCCCCTTACCCTGCTTGCTTTACCTTCATAGCATTTGTTGCTCCCTCATATGCCTTAATTATGTGGCTGGCTCCTTGTTAGAATGTAAACTTTTGGGGGATTGGGTCTTTGTTTTGGTCTCTGTTTTGGTCTCTGATGTATCCTCAGGGCCTGATACAGTACTTGGCACAGGGTGGCTGCTCAGTAAATATTTGCTGCATGAATGAATAGTTGGATGATGGTAGAGCACAGACAGGATGTCACATGAGCTGAGTGAACAAATGGTGAGAAGCCTGGCATCGCTGAAGGGGAAGTGGGAGGAAGAGTAGGAGGCTGTGTGAGGTCTGGAGCACAATGGCTTCAAAGGAAGCCTATGACATATCCAGTGCAGTACAAGGTCCCTGGCAGGGAGTTGGATTCTTATTCATGTTCTTTCTTCCCTATTCTGGGCCTGAGACTAAGTTTACCTTCTTATGTGTCCTGAATAAACTCATCCTTTCCCATCTATAAGATGGTGATTCCTGAATTTACATCTCCATCCCAGATCCCTGACTTCCAGGATCATACAACTACTAGATGCAATTGCTTGGGTGTCCCACAGGTACTTACAACTCAACATAACCAAAATCATCCCCATCTATCCCCCACTCCCCATTCACTACAAAAAGTAAATCTGCTCTCCATCCATGCTTCCTATCCCCATTACTGGTCCCAGGACTCACTCAGACGTCCAACTCCAAAACCCAGGTATACCCAATCAGTTACAAAACTTGATTCTACCTTATAAATATTTTGCAATTCATGGCTTCCTATACCCTGGAGCACCAGGAACTATGCATAAATGCAGTTGATCAGTGTGGTAGCCAAAGTATATTATGCATATGAGCCTCCAACTTATGTGCTAGAAAAAAAAAGTTGAGAACTAGGCCCTATTTAAGTACCATAACAAGCTTCCTAAAGCCAAAATCTCATGTTGCTTCCCTGCTTAAGAGCCTTTGATGGCTCCTGTTAGCTTAGAGAAAAAAAATTGTAGCTCTCACCCCACTGAACTTTCTAGAGCAGTAGAAGCTCTAGAATTTCTACATTTCATGCAGGGATTAAGAAATGACAATCTGGTTGGAAAGGGAGACAAGGAGGATTGGAGGCTGGTCTAAAGCTGTGTTTCTAACTAGTATGCTGTTTTTTATTTACGTTTGTCTTTGCTTGGTGAGGGGAGTGATGGTGGCTGATGAAGAATATGAGGGAAATAAGGCCTCTGCCCCTCACCACCATTTGGTGTAGTCATTGCTATGTGTGCACATACTCTCTGCATACCTTAGGCCGTAGCCACACTGAATTTCTTACTTCCAAGAACATATGTTTCACTCGCCCTCCTCTGAGCATTCATTCAACTCCTGTTTGATCTGAAAGTTTCCTTACCCCATCTCTACCCGATAGGCAAGATTCAAAGTCTCCCTCACAGTATGGGCAAAAATTAACTCAAAATGGATCAAAGACCTAAATGTAACACCTGAAACTATTAAACTCTTAGAGGAAAACATAGGGACAAACCTTTGTGACCTTGGATTAGGCAGTGGTTTCTTAGATACGTATACCGGTTTGAAACTGTTATGTATTCCAGGAAAGACTATGTTCTTTTAATCCACTCTTGTGGGTGCAGACTTATTGTTTGTGGGATCTTTTAATTAGGTTGATTCCTTGGAGATGTGACCTACCCAATTGTGGGAGGGACCTTTTTGATTAGATTATTTCCATGGAGATGTGACCCCGCTCATTCAAGGTGGGTCTTAATTAGTTTACTGGTGTCCTCTATGAGAGGATAAAAGGCAGAGACATGTTGAAGAGATCTCAGAGATACTTAGAGAGAAAACACCCGGAGACATTTTGGAGACAGCCATTGAAACCAGAACCAGGAAAGAGCCATTGGAAGCCAAGAGATGAAATCCAGATTTGCCCCGGAGAAGCTAAGAGAGGACCCTCAGATGCTTGGAGAAGAGAAAGCTACTGGAATCAGAAGCTGAAAGCAACCAGGAGCAAAGGACAAGCAGATGCCAGCCACATGCCTTCCCGGTTGACAGAGGTGTTCCAGACGCCATCAGCCTTTTCGTCAGAGAAGGTATCTACCTCTTAATGCCTTAATTTTCATGGCCTTAGAACTGTAAATTTGTGAACTAATAACCCTCCCTTGTAAAAGCCAATCAATTTCCGGTATTTTGCATTTCAGCAGCTTTAGTAAACCGGAACAATATGACACCAAAAACACTAGCAGCCAAGGAAGAAAATAAATAAATTGAACTTCATCAAAAGTAAAAAAATTTTTGCTTCAATGGACACTATCTGGAAAGCAAAAAGACGACTCACAGAATGGGAAACAATATTTGCAAATCATAGATCTGATTAGGAGCCAGTATCCAAAATATATAAAGAACTCTTACAAATAAAGAATAAAAAGACAAATAGCACAATTTAAAAATTAGCAAAGGATTTGAATAGACATTTCTCCAAGGAAGATATTCAAGTAATAATATACAAATAAACACATGCACATGAAAAGATACTGAGTGTCATTAGTTGTTAAAAAATGCAAATCAAACACACAATGAGATACCACTTCACAACCATTAGGATGGCTATAATAAAAAAGATGGATAATAACAAATATTGGAGAGGATGGGGAGAAATTGGAAGTCTCATCCGTTACTGATGGGAATGTTAAAATGGTGCAGCCCCTTTGGAAAACATATTGGCAGTTCCTCAAAAATCCAAACATAGAGTTACCATATGACCCAAGTGTTCCACTCTTAGGTATATACCCAAAAGAAATAAAATGTGTCTACATGAAAACTTGTAAACAAATGTTCATAGACACATTATTCATAAGAGTAAAAAATGGAAACAACCCAAATGCAATACCATGCTAATGATTTAAATCTATTTAATGTATTTAATTTAATAGTATCATATTATCATTTAATATTACTTAATGATCTAAATACTATGACTAATGATTTAAATCTATTTATAAAATACCTTCCCAGTAACAATCAGGCCAGTGCTTGCTTAACCAAACTACTGAACACCATAACCTAGCCAAGTTGACAAATGAATTAAATAAACCATCACAGGGTCCTAAAGCAGAATTTTCTAATTTTATATTTCTTCTTATGTCAGTTTCATTAAGTTGTGTATTTCAAGGAATTTGTCCATTCCATCTAAGTTGTAAAATTTGTTGGTATAACAAATTTGTTGTTTATAATATCCTCTTATTATCTTTATAATGTCTGTAGGATCTGTAGTGATATTCCCCATATAATTTGGGTCTTCTTTCTTTTTTTCCTGGATCAGTCTTGCTAGGGGCTTATCCATTTTAATCTTTTCAAAGAGACAGATTTTGGTTTTGTGATTTTATCTATTGTTTGTTTTCTATTTCATTGACTGCAGCTGTTATCTTCATTGTTTCCTTCCTTCGACTTATTTTAGGTTTACTTTTGCTCTTCATTTTCCAGCTTCTTAAAGTAGAAGCTTAAATTATAGATTTTAAACCATTCTTTTTCTAATACAAGTGTTTAAACCTATACATTTCCTTCTAAGCACTACTTTAGCTACATCCCACATATCTTAATATATGTTTTCATTATCTTTCAGTTAGAAATATTTCCAGTATCTCTTCTTCTCCTTTTCTCCTTCTCTTTCCTTTCTTCCCTTCCCTCTCTTCATCCCCACTCCTCCCCTTCCTTCTCCCTCTTCCTTCTTATTCTTCAATAACTAGTCATCTTATTATTATTATTCCCTTGAATGTTATGAGGCTTTTTCTCAGGATTCTTTATGATTTTTTCTTTAGATTTGATTTTTAGAAGGTTGCCTATGATATATTTAGGTGTTGTCATCTTTATATTTTTCTTTCTTGCTTGGGTTTTGTTGAGATTACTGGAACTGTGGATTGATAAATTTCATCAGTTTTGGAAAATTTGCAGTAATTATCTCTTCAGTGTTTCTACTGCCCCATTTTCTCTCTTTTTTCCTTGTGGGTCTCTATTTACACATAGTAAACTCTTGTTATTGTCTTATGTGTGTCTCATGCTTTGCTCTGTTTTCTTTTTTTTAAACTTTTTATTTTGAAATACTTTCAAACTTATATGACAGTTAACAAAAATAATATAAATCCTATGCTGAGAACTCTGACGTACTCCTATTCCCCCCAGAAACCTAGATCCACCAATTCTTAACATTTTGTCACATATTCCATAACATTCTGTCTATCCTTCAATCTTTCAATCCATCTTTCTATGTATCCATCATCTGTCAATCTGTTTTCTGAACACTTCAGCATAGGTTGTATACATCATGCTCCTTGAACATTTAATAATACCATGTAAATTTCTTAAGAACAAGAACAAAAATATTAAGTGCAGTTATCAAGCTCAAGAAATTAGCATTATTATAATGCTTATAGTCTATATTTCAATTTTTTCGTATGTCCCAAAAATGTCCTTTTGGGTATTTTCTCCTCCATTATTATATCCTGCCCAGGATTACATATTGCATTTAATTGTTGTTGTCTCTTTAGTTGCTCATTCTTTTTTTTTTAATTGTAGGAACATATAGAAAGCATCAAGTTTCCCATCTCAACCACTCCCAAGTATACCATTCAGTGGGATTACTCATATTTACAGTGTTGTGGTACTCTCACCACCTTCCATTACCAAAAATCTCCCATCTCTCCAAACAGAAACCTTACACCAATTATGTATTAACTCCCCCATTTCCCCTGCCCCACACCTCAGGTTACCTGTACTCTAATTTTTGTCACTATGAGCTTACGTATTCTCTGGTATTTTTTTTATAGTCACTGGGGCTTAAAGTTAACATCCCAAATCTATAAAACTCTCATTTGCTTAAATACCAACTTAACTTCAATGTTCCTATACCCTCAGTCCCTCCACCTTTATGTAGTTCTTGTCACAGATTGCACGTTTATATGAGTCCAAAACCACTGATTTCTCATTACATTTTATGTTTTTGCCTTTTTGATCCCATAATAGATTAAAATGGAGTTATAAACCAAAAATACAGGTACTGGCACTTTTATTTACCCATGTAATTACTCTTATTGAAGATCTTATTTCTTTATGTGGCTTTGATCTATCTATTGTCCTTTCCTTTCAACTTGCAGAACAACTTTCTTTGGCATCTCTTGGATGGTGATGAAGTCCTTCAGCTTCTGTTCATCTTGGTATGTCTTAATCTCTCCCTCATTTTTTAAATCAAATTTTTTTATTGTCAAATATAACATACATAGAAGTGATAACTTTCCAAGTGCAATTTAACAAGTAGTTAGAGAGCAAATGACAAAAAACATTCTAGGTTGCAGTTCCACAGTTTCAGTTATTTCCTTATTATGAAATATAACAGATATACAAAAAGGTAATGTCTTTCAAAGTATAATTTAACAGATAGATATATAGGAAATTTCCAAAGATGTTATGAGTTATAGTACCATAGTTTCAGTTATTTCCTTATTGTGAAATATATCTACAAAAAGGTGATAGCTTTCATATTACAATTTAACAAGTAGCTATAGAACAAATTTCAAAGAATGCTGTGGGTTACAGTTCCACCATTTCCATTCTTCCTTCTAGCTATTCTAGTACCCTAGCAAATAAGAAAAAGAAAATTGTATAAAGATTCAGTATTCATAATCCTTTGTTAAGTTCCATCTTGTCTAGTATAATCACTTTCCAGATCT
This sequence comes from Choloepus didactylus, assembly GCF_015220235.1. Lineage (NCBI taxonomy): Eukaryota > Metazoa > Chordata > Mammalia > Pilosa > Megalonychidae > Choloepus > Choloepus didactylus. The sequence goes on from NC_051333.1 coordinate 20,855,221, forward strand.
TCAGAAATGTCTAGGCAATAACCACCCTAACCTGTTCATGTTGAAAAGGGGTGTCAACTTTATGAGCACGGAGGACATATCTAGTTGATATTCTTGAAAAGGCTATTGCCTCTGGGTTTCAGGGCTTAGCTGGCACAGAAGCACTCTAAAAGATTTAAATCTCTGAAGAACAAACTTAGTGAGTGAAACTTTTATAGAGTCCCAGATAGGGATCCAGGTATTCTTTAAGGTTTTCAGGATTACTATTGATTTGGGCTTATCATATTGTGGTCATTTGGCATATCTAGGTGAAGCTTGCATAGGAGTAACCTCCAGGACAGCCTCCTGACTCTATTTGAACTCTCTTAGCCACTAAAACCTTATTTTGTTGCCTTTCTTTTCCCCTTTTTGGTCAAAAAGGCACTCCTAATCCCTTGATGCCAGGGTCAGGCTCCATTTCCAGAATCCGTGTCCCACGATTCCAGAAGGGCTCATTCGTCTTGGGGGTGCTGTCTCACTTTGAGGGGAAGGTGATGAATTTATTTGCAGAGTTAGGCTTAGATAGGGAAAGCCACATTTGAGCAACAAAAGAGATTCTCTGGAGGTGACTCCTAGGCATAATTATAGGTGAACTTAGCCTCCCCTTTACAACTGTAAGTTTCACCCAAGAAAGCCTCAATATCGAGGGCTTGACTTATAAAGCAGGGGGTTCCTAAATTCACATAGCACATATTATGTCCACGATAATCCATCCATATCTCACATTATCATCACTTGGCTGTACAATCCTCATTCTCCATTTTAAACAATTCTCATGACCCAAAACATCTCGTAGCTCCTGTCAGCTCTCAATTATTTGTCCCTAATATTTGTGTAATACTAGTATGGTATTCCTATTAATTATAGCCCTAGTATGTAATATATAGATTTTTCCCATATATCCTTCTGTTGTCAAATCTCTGCACTAGTGTCGTATCTTGGAAATATATCATGAAAGCACCTAACTATATCTGTGGTGCTGATTAGTGGGAAACTTACCTTTAAACAACCCCTTTCAATCCTATTCACCTTCAATACAGTTCTGATACTTATAATCCCATTAACAAACAATCTTCACCCCTGTCTATTATCATACCTTTGAATTCACCATCATTAACATATCTGAACATATTAGATTATCATTCCCCCTCACCAGCTACTATCACTAGGTCCCCAATATTCTACCTTATAAGACATTGATTTACATTGTTCCGATAGTTTGTAGTAGTGGTAACATACAATATCTCTCCTTTTGTGTCTGACTTATTTCACTCAGAATTATATCTTCAAGGTTCATCCATGTTGCCATATGTTTCAGGACCTTGTTGCTTCTTACAGCTGCATAATATTCCATCATATGTATATGCCACATTTTGTTTATCCACTTGTCTGTTGAAGTACAACTGGGATTGTTTCCATCTCTCGGCAATTGTGAACAATGCTGCTATGAACCCTGGTGTAAAATGTCTGTTCATGTCACTGCTTTCAAATCTTCTGGGTATATACTGAGAAGTGGAATTGCTGGATCATAAGGTAATTCAATATCTAGTTTTCTGAGAAACTGCCAAACTGTCTCCCAGAGTGCTGTACCATTATACAGTTCCACCAGCAATGAATGAGAGTTCCAATTTCTCCACATCCTCTCCAGCATTTATAGTTTCCTATTTGTTTGATGGCAGCCATTCTTATTGGTGTGAGATAATATCTCATTGTGGTCTTGATTTGCATCTCCCTAATAGCTCGTGAAGATGAACATTTTTTTGTGTGTTTTTTAGCCATTTGTATTTTCTCTTTGGAGAAATGTCTTTTCATATCTTTTGTCCATTATATAATTGGGCTGTTTGTACTATTATCATTGAGCTGTAGGATTTCTTTATATATGCAGGATGTCAGTATCTTATCAGATACATGGTTTCCAAATATTTTCTCCCATTGCATTGGCTGCCTCTTCATCTTTTTGACAAATTCCTTTGAGGTGATGAAGCTTTTGATTTTGAGGAGTTCCCATTTATCTATTTTTTTCTTTCATTTGAAATCTCTCAGCCACTGAAGCTTTATTTTGTTTCATTTCACATCCCCCTTTTGGTCAAGAAGATGTTCTCAATCCCACGATGCCGGGTCCAGATTCATCCCCGGGAGTCATATCCTGTGTTGCCAGGGAGATTTACACCCCTGGGAGTCAGGTCCCAAGTAGCGGGGAGGGCAGTGAAATCACCCACCAAGGTGCTTAGCTAGAGAGAGAGGGCCACATCTGAGCAACAAAGAGGCACTCGGGGAGACTCTTAGGCACAATTATAAGCAGGTTTAGCCTCTCCTTTGCAGTAACAAGCTTCATAGGGGCCAGCCCCAAGACAGAGGGCTCAGCACATCAAGCCATCAGTCCCCAATGTTTGTGAGAACATCAGCAACAATCCAGGTGAGGAAATCCAACACCTCTGCATTCTCCCCCAACTCTTCAGGGGGGCCCCGAATATATATTTTTATTCTCCATCCAGGTTACTTTAGGATGTGTTGCTATTTCATTCTAATCTATACAGACCTACCATATCTCACTTCCTATTCAAAGTTCCATGTAATTGTAGTGTTTGAACAAACTGACTGTAGAAGTTATGTTGTTTAGAAAATATAGATCCTACACCAAATAAACATCTCTTCCCTTGGTCTCACATGGAAGTTGAAGTTTGAGCATAGTCAGTTTCAACCTTTACCCTTTGGCCTGATTTGCTCTAGTCTTAACCAGATCTGCTTTATTCATATTTCTAATTGAAGTCTGGGTTCTATTTCAGCTTTTTTTTTTTTAACAGTTGCTGTTTGCATAAATACTGATATTCAGATATCTAGCCCTAGCTCTGAGTTTCAGGTGTAACACAGATACTCAGTGTTCCAGGTTATACATTAAGGGATCAACATCTCAGAGTTTGGAGACAGCCATTACAATTCAGAAATTGATTTGACTGCTGTAAGAGCTTACAATGTAGGAACCATTACAATAATCATTTTCCTGTTAGGTTGTGCTCTAAGATTTAATTCTGAGTTTACACATTGTAGTTAGTCCATATTGGTGAGGCATTATAGTGTTTGTCTTTGTTTCTGGCATACTTCACTCAAAATGCTGTCTACAGGATTCGTTCACTTCGTTGGGTGTCTCACAGCTTCACTCCTTCTCGTAGTTGCTCAATATTCCATTGTATGCACACACCACAGTTCACCATTCTGTTCCTCAGTCAGTGTACCCTTAGGCCACCTCCACCCATTGCAAGTGGTGAACACTGCCTCCACAGACACCAGTGTGCAAATGTCCACCCATGTCTCCACTTCTGAATCCTCCAAATACACACCTGTGTAGGGGTTTTTTACATCCTTGGTTAAGTTTATTCCCAGGTACTTGATTTTTTTAGTTGCTATGGTGAATGGGATTTTTTTTTTTTAATTGCCTCTTCAGTTAGGTCATTACTAGTGTATAGGAATGTTACCAACTTGTGTGCATTAATCTTATATCCCACCACTCTGCTGAATTTGTTTATTAGCTCAAGTGACTTTGTGGTGCACTTCTCAGGATTTTCCAAATGTAAGATCATATCATCTGCAAATAATGACAATTTTACTTCTTTCTTTTCAATTTGATACATTTTATATCTTTGTCTTGGCAAACTGTTCTGGCTAGAACTTCTAGCACAATGTTGAATAACAGTGGTGACAGTGGGCATTCTTGTCTTTTTCCTGATCTTAGGGGGAAGGCTTTCAGCCTCTCACCGTTGAATATTATGCTGGCTGTGGGTTTTTCATAAATGCCCTTTATCACATTGAGGAAGTTTCCTTCAATTCCTACCTTTTGAAGTGTTTTTATCAAAAAGGGATGTTGAATTTTGTCAAATGCTTTTTCAGCATCCATCAAGATGATCACTTGATTTTTCCCTTTTGATTTGTTAATATTTTGAATTACATTAATTGATTTTCTTATGTTGAAACACCTTTGCATGCCAGGAATGAACCCCAGTTGGTTGTGGTGTATAATTCTTTTAATGTGCCTTTGGATTCGATTTGCAAGTATTTTGTTTGGGATTTTTGCATTTGTATTCATTAGGGAGATTGGCCTATAGTTTTCCTTTTTTGTAGTGCCTTTATGTCGGTTTGGTATCAGAGTGATATTAGCTTCATAAAATGAGTTAGGTAGTATTCCTTTTTCGTCAATTTTTTGAAAGAGTTTGAGCAGGAATGATGTCAATTCTTTTTGGAAAGTTTGGTAAAATTCCCCTGTGAAGCCATCTGTCCCAGGGCTTTTATTTGTAGGTAGATTTTTGATGACTGACTGGATCACTTCGCTTGTGATTTGTTTGTAGAGGTCTATTTCTTCTTGGGTCAGTCTGGGTTGTTCATGTGTTTCCAGGAAATTGTCCATTTCCTCTAAATTGTCTAGCTTGTTGGCATACAGTTGTTCATAGTATCCTCTTACAACTTAAAAAAAAAAAATTCTTTAGGATCTGTAGTAATTATCCCCTTCTCATTTCCGATCCTGTTTATTTGGGTCTTCTCTCTTTTTGGCTTTGTCTGTTTAGCTAAGGGTCTGTCAATCTTGTTGATCTTCTCAAAGAATCAACTTTGGGTTTTATTTATTCTCTGTATTGTTTTTTTGTTCTCCAGCTCATTTGTTTCTGCTTTAATCTTTATTTCTTTTTTGTCTACTTGCTTTAGGGTTAGTTTGCTGATCATTCTCTAGCCTCTTCAGTTCTTCAGTTAAGTCTGTAGTTTTAGCTCGCTCTTTCTTTTTGATATATGCATTTAGAGCTATAAATTTCCCTCTCAGTTCCACCTTTGCTGCATTCCACAGGTTTTAATATGTTGTGTTCTCATTTTCATTCATCTCTAGATATTTACCAATTTCTCTTGCAATTTCTTCTTTGACCCACTGGTTGTTTAGGAGTGTGTTGTTTAGCCTCCATATATTTGTGAAAGATCTGGTTGTTTGGTGGCTGTTGATTTCTAGTTGCATTCCATTGTGGTCAGAGAATGTGCTTTGAATAATTTCCATCTTTTAAAATTCATTAAGACTTGTTTTGTGCCCCAGAATATATATATATTTACTGGTACTTTGGGATGTAATGATCTATATATGTCTGTTAAATCTAATTCATTTATCATATTTGCTCCCTTTAGTTTAGCCAATGTTTGTCTCATGTATTTTGAAGCTCCTTGATTGGGTGCATAAACATTTATAATTGTTATTTCATCTTGATGAATCATTCCTTTTATTAATATCTACTGTCCTTCTTTGTCTCTTATGACATCTTTGTATTTAAAGTCTCTTTTGTCCATTATCAGTATAGCTACCCCAGGTTTCTTTAGATTGCAGTTTTCGTGGAATATTTTTTTTCCATCCTTCGACTTTCAGTCTCTTTGTATTGCAGGGTCTTGTAAAGAGGATATTGCTGGGTCATATTTTTAAATCTGTTCTACCTGTGTGTGTCTTTTAATTGGAAAGTTTAATCCATTCACATTCAAAGTTATTACTGTGAAGAGGTTCCCTGAACCAGCCATCTTATCCTTTGGTTTTTTGTCATTGGATCTATTTTTTTCCCTCTGTCTTTTTTTTCCTTTACGTTACCCTTATTAAGAACTCTTCAGTTCTGTGCCCCTCTCTAGACTTATCTCTCCTTTCATTTTTCCCAGCTGGTAGAGCTCCTTTTGGTATTTCTTGCAGGGCAGGTCTCTTGTTAACCACTTCTCTCAGTGTTTGTTGTCTATCTGTGAAAATTTTAAACTCTCCCTCAATTTTGAAGGAGAGCTTTGCTGGATAAAGAATTCTTGGCTGGCAATTTTTCTCTTTCAGAATATCAAATATGTCATACCGCTGACTTCTCACCTCCATGGTTCCTGCTGAGTAGTCAGTATTTAGTCCTTCATTGTTTCTCTTGTGTGTGGTGAATTGCTTCTCTCTTGCTGCTTTCAGAAGTTTCTCCTCTTCAGCATTTGACAATCTGATCATTATATGTCTCAGAGTAGGCTTATTTGGATTTATTGTATTTGGAGTTCATTGGGCATATTTGATTTGCAATTTTATGTCATTTAGAAGGTTCGGGAAGTTTTCCTCAACTGTGTCTTGAAACACTCTTTCTATCCCTTTACTCTTCTCTTCTTCTCCTGGGACACCAATGATTCTTATATTTGTTCACTGCATGTTGTCCATCATTTTTCTGAGATCCATATGAAATTTTTTGATATTTTTCCCCGTTTGTTCTTTTGTGTGCTTGTATTCAATTACCTGTCCTCAAGTTCACTTATCCTTTCTTCTGTCTCTTCAAATCTGCTATTGTGTGTCTCCAGTATATTTTTTAATTTGGGCCACAGTGTCTTTTATTTCCATAAAGTCTGCTATTTTTTAATTTACTCTTTCAAATTCTTCTGTATGTTCTTGTTCTTGTGAAGTCTTCTTGATTTCCTTTATGTCTTTAGCCATCTCATTGAAGTTGTTTTGGAGATTTGTTTGTACTTCTTTAATTAATTGCTTCAAATTTTATGTCTCTTGTGGTTTTTTACTTTGTTCATTTGGCTTGACCATATCATCTAGACCCTTAAAGTGCTTTGTAATTTTCTGTTAGCTTCAGGGCATTTGCTGGTCTTGATAGGGTTATTTTGGGATGTGCAGAATTATTTGAGTGTTTATATATAATTTGGTTTGCTGGAGTGCAGTTTCCTTAACCTACCGGCAGGTGGACCTTTCAAGTACATCTTCTCTGAAATTCTCCTGTGTGATGGGTGGAGTACAAACCAGACAGGAAACAGTCAGCACACTAGTTCTCCATGTGCACTGGGGAATGCCTGTCCTGGGGCTGCAACTGGGACCCTGAGCAGGAGACAGGGAGCCTGATCAAGGGCATCCTGCAGATGGAACTTGGGCCCTGCCTGCTGGTTCTCTGCCTGCCTTGTGCCCGCGAGTCTCTGGGGTGTGGGAGGGGCTGCTGATTGCCAGTAGAGTCTACCACTTTCCCTCTTCTCATTGCAGCAACCCCCCGGACTTCCATGGGGGTTGGGGGGGGGGAGCAAATGCTGCCCCTGTGTTCCATCATGGGAGCTCCCCATTGTCTGATCATGGAGGATCACCCTCCAGCAAACCATCAAGGTAGGTGCATGTGAGTGGAGAGCTGGTGCTCACTCCCTTGCCTGGTGGTGGTTTTGCTGTCACCAGCCTGGGGTTGGGGGCAGTGTGGTAAGGGAACAAACTCACCGAGTCCCTTCAGTCATGATCTCTCATCTATTTTTTGTCGATGTCCTCTCCACATACTGTGGGGGACCATTTATGGCCAGTCACACCCCAAAACCATGGTCCCTGGTATCCTCTGGCCCCTTTCTAGTTACTTTCATGGAGGAGAAGCCCGTTCCACCTCACCTACTCTGCAATATTCCTGGAAGCCCTCTCCCTCATTTTTCTTTTTTAATTAAATTCAGTTTTATTGAAATACGTTCACATACCATACAATCATCCATGGTATACAATGCACTGTCCACAGTATGATACCATAGTTATACGTTCATCACCACAATCTATCTCTGAACATTATCCTTACATCAGAAAGAACCAGAACAAGAAGAAAAAATAAAAGTGAAAAAGAACACCCAAATCATCCCCTCATCCCACCCCATTTGTCTTTTAGGTTTTTTTTTTCTTTGTTTTGTTTTTTTTTTGACCTTCTATTTTCTTATTCAGTTTATTAGTTTTTGGGTTTTTTTTGTTTTTTTTTTTCATTTTTATTGAGATTGTTCAGATACCATACAATTATCCAAAGATCCAAAGTGTACAATCACTTGCCCCTGGGTACCCTCATACAGCTGTGCATCCATCACACTTAATTTTTGTTCAATTTTTAGAAACTTTTCATTACTCCAGACAAGAAATAAAGTGAAAGATGAAAAAAGAAAAAAAGAAAAGGAAATTCGAATCCTCTCCTATCCCTAACCAACCCCCCTCAATTGTTGACTCGTGGTATTGATATAGTACATTTGTTACTGTTGTCCTTTAGTTTTTATCCCCATTCCTCCACTCATCCATACACTAGATAAAGGGGGTGTGATCCACAAGGTCTTCACAATCACACTGTCATCCCTTGTAATCTACATTATTATATAATTGTCTTCAGGAGTCCAGACTGCTGGGTTGGAGTTTGGTAGTTTCAGGTGTTTACTTCTAGCTATTCCAATACATTAAAGCCTAAGAGGTGTTATCTATATAGTGCATAAGAATGTCCACCAGAGTGACCTCTCGACTCCATCTGAAATCTCTCAGCCACTGAAACTATTTCGTCTCATTTTGCATCCCCCTTTTGGTCAAGAAGATACTCTCAGTCCCACGATGTCGGGTCTACATTCATCCCCAGGAGTCATACTCTGCATTGCCACGGAGATTTACACCCCTGGGAGTCGGGTCCCACGTTGGGGGAGGGCAGCGAGTTCACTTGTCGAGATGGCTCAGTTAGAGAGAGCCTCCCCCTCATTTTTAAAAGACGGATTTGTTGAACATTGAATTCTTGGTAGAAATACTTTTTTGCTTTCAGCACTTTAAATATGTCTTCTCATTGCCTTCTTGTTTCCATGGAAGAGAAATTTGTAATTACCCTTATTGAGGCTCCCTTGTACATGACACATTGTTTTTCTCTCTCTTGACTTTCAAAATTCTCTATCCCTGGCATTCTACAATGTGATTATAATATGCTGTAGTGGGCTCTATTTGGGTTTATCCTGTTTGGAGTTCATTGGGCAACTTAGATGTGTATATTCATGTCTTTCATTAAATTTGGGAAGTTTTCAGCCATTATTTCTTTGAATATTCTCCCTGCTCCTTTCTTTCTTTTCCTTTTGGGACTCCCACTTACATGCTTGTTGATTTCCCAGAGGTTCCTCAGGCTCTGTTCATTTTTCTTCATTCTCTGCTACTCAGACTAGATGATTTCAATGATTTTATCAAGTCCACTGATTCTTTCTTCTGCTAGCTGCAATCTGTTATTGCACTCCTCTAGGGGATTTTGAATTTCTGTTACTGTGGTCTTCAGCTTTGTTTGCTTCCTTTTAACAATTTCCATCTCTCTATTTATATTCTCTTTGTGTTCATCTATCATTTTCCTGATATCCTTTAGTTCTTTGTCAATTCCATGTTTTTCTTTAGCTCTTTGAGTATACTTATGATCATTTAAAAAAATCTTTGTTTGTTTCAGGTGTGGTCCTCCTCATTGATAGTTTCTAATGCTTTAATCTTTTCCTCTGCCTGGGCCATTAATTTCTGTCTCTTTCTATGTTTTGTAATCTTTTTCTGAAACCTGTACATTTTGAAAATTTAATGTTGTCACTGGAACTTAGACTCTGAGGTGTCTGTTCCTTATGCTTATATCCAGCTATTGTTAAGCTTGTATCCTTGAATAACAGGAGCTATCAAAATCAAAACCAAAACCAAACAAACAAAAAACACCTTTCCCAGTCTTTGCAGATCGACCTGTGTGAGCACTTTCCCTCAGAGCTAATCCATGCAGTGAGTTTAGAGACTAGCTCCAGGAAAAAGCGTTAGGGACCACCCTGATCCTTTCTGCACATGCTTGTTTTCTTTGGCATGCACATGTGACTCTAGGAATTCCCACATTTACACAGATATGAATGTCCCTTCTTGCCTAGGAAACAGTTTCCTCATGATCCTGGACACTACACTATATATCCTAAAATCAGGAGTCCCTTGCCCAGAGGCAGCCACTTGCCTGTTCTCCCACAGTGTTCTGTAGGAGAGCACAGTGAGCCAAGTTCTGGGACAATGAGTCTCTTGGGTCACCATCAGACAGAGTCAGATATACATGCTCCCAGTATGTGCACAGGGGTTACTCTGTTCCATCTAGAATAGGACCAGGGTTCTGCATTAGGAGTACAAATCAGGTCCCTGCCAAGCTGGTAAGGGTCGGGGAGAGGCCAGCTGGGGTGCCATGAGCTCCTACCACTTTTAAGTGATCTTTTTCTTGATTTAGCACTTGCCCTGTTACTGCAGTTCTTTAACTGCTTTCTTGAGCTTTGAGAAAGATGTTTCTGCCAATCTTTGATGGTTTTTCAAAGCTTCCATGGGGCAATGGAGCCCTGAAACATCTCACTTCACCATCTTGATTGGGGTGGGGCCCTGTTCTGTTCTCTTTTTCTTTTATTTTGCCTCTCTTCTTCAATTTGGGTGATTTCTATTGACCTGTGTTTTGGGTGCCTGATCTTTACTTCTTTACTTCTGCTGTGCTAATTATTGTGTTAATCTCATTCAATGTTGTATTTTTTTCTGTACCATAATGTTCATTTGGAATTTTTTTTAAGAGTCTATTTCTCTGTTGCAAATTTGTACCTTTGAACCACTCTGTCCATTTTGTGCTCTAAGTTCTTTAACATATTTATAATAGTTATTTTAAAGTTTTCATCTGTGAATTCTAGCATCTGTGTCATATGTGGGTCTGCATATACTAATTGTTTTTTTCTCTTGAATATGGGTCACATTTTCCTGCTTCTTTATATATCATAATATTTAAATATATGCTGGATATTGTGTTTAAAAGAACCAAAGGACTGAAATAAATTATTTTTCCTCACAGAGAACAAGCCTGTTCCTCTTGTCAGTCAGAATGAAAGGCTGATCACTTAGATCTAATCAAGAGACTAATTGAATGGGGGCTGGTTATAGATTTAGTTAGTTTCAGTTCACCTGAAACTAACAATATTACTTGTGTGCCTTACAGGCCCTTCTTTCTAGGAAGACTTTAGACTCAAGCACAGGATTCAGTGGAGATCTCTCTGTTTTTCGGTCCTGCCTCAAGGTGCCACCCACTTAGTCAAAGAGGAGTATTAACTCTGCATTTTGAGTTCCTGCATATTATCACCTGTTGCTCCAATCCATGCAGATGTTTAAAGCATCACTAGTTTCTTCTTACCTAGTTAGAGCCCTCTGACTGTGGCAGGCCCCATTACTAATCTCTCCTAACCTATGCAGTCCTGACCTCCCTCTCTGGAATTCGGTTCCTTTAGACTGCTTTGTGACGTCTGTAAAAATAAATAATGGAAATTATAGTCTATTGTGAACTTTTACGTCCTACTTAGAAATAGAATTTGTAGATTTTTGTGGCTATGTTTATATCTTTCCACGACACATTGGGTGGAATTGTTACTGATTTCTTTTTTTGCAAAGCTTGATGGTTAAATTTATGTAATTGAAATGCACAGATGATACACTTCCATTGTCTGATTTTTATTTAATTTACAGTATCCCTCTTAATTATATGTTCTTTTTCATATTTTTTTAAATAAAGAAACTGAGGCTTAGAGAACTCAAATAACTTGGATCAAGGATTAAGATGGGGAATCATGGATTTCAATCAAGTCTGTGTGTTTCCAAATGTAGGTGATTTGCACTGTTGTAGGATGGCAAATAGGATTTTTCATCAACTGACAACTCAAATAAATTGGCACTTGTTGCCTGGAGATTCATGTTGAGAAGGATTCTGAGGTTGTGCCTGAGCATATCAGGATCTTGTGCCATGATTCATTAATAGTGTCTTCCATGGATATAGGTGGAGGAGCAGTGAATCTAGCAAAAAATTTCTCTCTATACCATTTGCTCCTAAGTATATTCAGTGAAAGTACATATGGTAAAGTACTTTGTAAACCAAATAACACTCTACAATTAGTTATATTATTCTTACCACTACTCAAATATTTCTCCCACTACCTGAACAGCAAATAATATAAATTATAATAAGTGTGTGTTATTGGAAAGCAAGCAAAATAATGGAAACTAATCTATCATAAATTTTTCTGAGGAAAAATCTTTCCAAAATGCAAATCTTATGATGCCAGACTTGTCCGCCTGGTCCTTCCAAAAACCTTAAATCACTTCAATGGTTTCTTTTTGCTCTATTTTTCTTAGGATATCTGGGGGTATATTCCTTTCAAAGTCCTGAGTCAGCTGGCTCCTGCTGAATTCTCCAGTCTCACCTCTTGCTACTCCCCTTCAGCATCCCTCTTTCTCTCAGCCTGTGTCCAGCATTCCAGAAACCATATTAAACTTCTCTCAGATTGTCTTCCTCAGGCTTTCTTACTGTAGCTCTCAGCCTAGAAATCACTCCCACCCAGGAGCCTTCTTACTGCTGTCCTGAGATCTGCTGCCTGAGTCAATTGTTCCTCCCACATAATCCTATCCAACCTGTACTAACTCCGTTATTGCACTAATCACGTTGTGGTGAAATTTCCTATTGACTTGTCCATGTTCTACATTGGTCTGTAGGCTGTGCTGAGAGCACATGTGGTGTCCTCCCACCATTGCATTCTCGGTCCAACTCAGGACCTTGCGCAGGTTAGGGACTCAATGAATCTTCGTTGGAAGAATGAACAGATAAATTAAGTTTTTTTTTTTTTGGTATTTTGTGAATTTGCAGAAAAGATGCTCACAGTAAAGGTGACCTTTTTTTTTTTTTATTAAATTCAGTTTAATTGAAATATATTTACATACCATACAATCATCCATTGTGTACAATCAACTGTTCACAGCACCATCACACAGCTAGCTATTCATTCACCACCTCAATCCATCCTTGAACATTTTCCCCAAACCAGAAAGAATCGGAATCAGAATAAAAATTAAAATAAAAAAGAACACCCAAATCATCCACCCCATCCCACCCTATTTCTCATTCAGCTTTTTGTCCCCATTTTTCTACTCATCCATCCACACACTGGATAAAGGGAGTGCGATCCACAGGGTTTTCACAATCACACTGTCACCCCTTGTAAGCTACATTGTTATACAATCTTCAAGAGTCCAGGCTACTGGGATGGAGTTTGATAGTTTCAGGTCTTTACTTTTAGGTACTCCAATACTTTAAAACCTAAAATGTGTTATCTATATAGTGCATAAGAAGGTCCACCAGAGTGACCTCTTGACTCCATTTGAAATCTCTCAGCCACTGAAACTCTACTTTGCTTCATCTTGCATCCCTCTCTTGGTCAAGAAGATGTTCTCAATCCCACGATGCCAGGCCCAGATTCATCCCTGGGAGTCATATCCTGCATTGTCAGGGAGATTTACACCACTGCGAGTCACATCCCACATTGGGGGAGGCCAGTGAGTTCACCTGCTGAGTTGACTTAGCTAGAGAGAGACAGAGGTCACATCTGAGCAACAGAGAGGCACTCAGGGGGAGACACTTAGGCACAACTACATGCAGGTTTAGCCTCTCCTTTGCGGCAACGAGCCTCACAAGGGCAAGTCCCATGATAGAGGGCTCGGTACATCAAACCGTTAGAAGGTGACCTTTTTTTAAAATAGAAGATATTGAAGGAACTGCTTCTAGTTTTAGAGATTCTATTTTAATACATGAGGACTTAAAATGAATTGTGTAGGACATTAATTACTGCACCTATATCCTATGTTTGGTTTTTAAAATGAAATATTCTGCCCCAAATCCAAGCATTTTTACTCATTTCTTGTGTACTAAGTTAACATGCAAATTTCAATTGTCAGCTGAGTAGTTCTGTGTGATGTTTTCTTGTTATTATATGGCAGACACCCATGGCTTTCTCATTCACCCCATCTGGGCCTCCAGTGTGGTCTAATTATCCTGAAAAACCAAGATGTGTTAGAGCCGAGCTTGATTACTCTAATGGCACAATGTTTTTGCAAACCTCCTGATTCCTGAATAATTATCATTATCATATTTATGTGTTTAGCCAAAAGCTTAATTGGAAGATTCCAGAGTGAAACAATGCTACATGAGAAAAAAACCTTACAATCATTTCTTTGAAAGAAATTTTTTTTTTTTTAAATCAAAGTACCACTAATACACACATAAGGGTAAACCATCAAATCACACAGAAGGGCTTGTGATGCATAGCAATTGTCTCCAGCTTACCTCTCCCCAGACTTGGTCCTATTGAGGCAATGGCTTTTAACTCTTTCAGCTGTTTCTCTTGGTGGTTACCTCTGTCTGTAAATAATATGCTGTGTTAGTCAGAGTTCTGCAGAGAAACAGAACCAACAGGATAGAGTGTAAGACTCATGTGACCATGGGGGCTGGCAAAGTCCAAACTCTGTAGAGCAGGCTGAAAGCTGGAAACTCCGATAAAGGTGAGGCTGAAGTCCTTAGTCCGAATTCCCCAGGAGAAGCTGGCTAGCTAGAAATTCCAGCAAGAACCAATGCCGACTCCAAAGTCCATTTCTGATCTCTGAAATCCACAGTTCTGGCTTTTAAGACCTCCAACTGACTAGATAAGGAGACTTCTCACATTGCTGAGGGCAGTCTCCTTTTTTGATAGATGCAATCAACTACAGATGCAAATCTCATCTTGAAGTACCCTCACATTAACAACCAGGCCAGTACTGGCCAAACAATTGGACATCATAACCTACCCAAGTTGACACATGAAATTAACCTATCACATATGCTTTCATCACCAGTTCTTGATTCTTCTATTTTAGATATTATCTATTAATTTCCAGCTATGATAAATGAAGATTTATCTCATGTACATGCCAAGCAAATAGAGATTTTTAAAGTTCTTTTCCATTCCTTAGCTATTTTTATTTCCTGTGTGCAGAATTGAGGTCCAGGCTGTGTGCATTGCAAGGCCGGCCAGTTATGTATCGGTGGTGCCCATTCTGACTACATATGGCCTTTGTTGTGCTGAGAATACATAGTGTGAGGATGCCCCCTGCCTCCTGGTCATGTTTTCTGTTTGCTTACCTTAGAGTGATTCTTTCATGTTGGAGGCTTTGGAATCTTTCATGTTGGTGAACATTGGGTATCAGAGCGTAAATGAGAATGAGATGGTAAATCCATCTGTCTAGGTGCTCTGTGTTTGTAGTGAACTCATTGACTGCAAGACTTCACTTAGGGTGATCCTTAGGGTGATCAGGTGGGAAACTGCTCTCCAGACATTTAGCTGGAGAACTTCTCTAAATGGCAGATATGGGAGCTTTGGGGCATGCAGTTCTTTCTAAGAGAACAACCCCTGCATTTTTTCTCTGTAAGGAGAAGAGTGAGAAGATTCAGCCAACATCTCACTCCTACCTTTTGCTGTACTGGGCATTTACAAGGCACAAACCAAATGGGGATCTGACAGATGGTTTGTTCCTTGTCTGTCTGCTTCCCCTCCACCGAAGTACGTTCCAGTCCCTGACCTCCTCTGCTGGGTTTTATCAGTTACCTCTGCATTCTGCTTTGCATCTTCAATAAATATGTTGAAATTTCTTGTCTTTTGGTGGCTTCCCATCTCTCACTATGGAATTGCATCTTTTACCTTCTTTACTGTGGTTTTAATGGTGTTTGGGAGGAAGTGGAGATAAAACTGTGGGGTTGATTGCCATCTTCAATCAGGAGTTCATTAATTTTCCAAAGAGAATATTCCAAGCATCTTTGTTAAGATTTCTATCTTCACTGTATATAATTTTACTACTGAGTGAAAGTAGCTCCTTTAAAATGTTATGGGAGGTAGAGTTTTATTTCTGGAAATGGCAGAATATCTGGTATTGAACCCACTCACTTGTTGATAACAATTAACCCTGGAGAAAAAAAATTTTTTTTAAACTACTGTTTGAAGGCTTCTGGAGAGCAAACTAAAGAAGCAGGAGTGGAAGGGAACGTGAGTGTGCTGGTTTGGAGTTGTTATGTACTCCAGAAAATGCCATGTTCTTTTGATCCATTCTTGTGGGGACAGACCTAATGTGGGTGGGACCTTTTGGTTAGGCTATTTCAATTGAGATGTGATGCAACCCATTCAAGGTGGGTCTTAATCCTTTACTGGATCCTTTGTGAAGAGAATAAAAGACAGTAAAAGCTCAGAAGGCTGAGACAGAAAGGCCCAGAGACATTTGGAGGCAGTCATTGAAACCAGAACCAAGAGAGAAGGACCAGCAGACATCGCACGTGCCTTCCCATGTAACAGAGGAAGCTTGGATGCCAGCAGCCTTTCCTCAGAGAAGGTATCTTCCTCTTGATGCCTTAATTTGGACATTTTCATGGCTTTAGAACTGAAAATTGGCAAACTAATAAAACCCCATTGAAAAAGCCAACCCATTTCTGGTATATTGCATTCCAGCAGCTTCAGCAAAATGAAACAGTCTTATAAGAAGGGGGCTAAACTAAACTATGTTGGTTCCAATTTATCAGGCTTTCCCTCTGAAAGCTCAGCTCTTTCCATTTTGGCACCCAGTTAGAAGGAGACATAATCTAATTCAGCTCTCTGTGTGCAAAATTCCTGTTTTGTTTTGTTTTTTCCTTTCTCCTATCTTGACTAATTATGTGTTTTCATGCTCACCTGGGTTATTGAAGATATAAATAAATAAATAAATAATGATGATAAATAATAGAATTAGCTATTGGCAAATAAAAACGATAGAGTAACTGATCAATATAAGCACTTTCATAAAAATTGCTTTTTTCTAGAGATTCAAAGCATCAGGAAAAAAAAGAAACAGAACTTACAGTGAAACTACTTTTGGGGTTTGTATTTATAGAAACAAATTTTAGGGCAAAAGTAAAATATGAGCAAAATAATTAAATGAACTGTAAATGGTATAACAGCCACTACATAGAAATTATTTAAATTACCTGAGTAAATCTTAAATTAAAAATATAAGATGCCTTATCAAAAGCAGCACATGATTGGAAATGATATTTAGAGCAGTGCCCATTACCTCAAAACGTATTAAAGGTGACAGGTACTTCACAGAATATTTTGTTTGTTTTTTGGCAGGACATTATTTTAAAGAATCATTCATTTTTCTGGATACACCTCACTGCTTATATGATCTGGATACTGTATTGGTGTCATTTAGTTAGTTAGAATTCTCAATTGTCTTAGATGTGAGCATGCGCTAGTGTTGGTAAGATGGAGACCCCCTATAGCATCCTCCAGTTGTGGAATTTTCTGGTTAAGGAAAATGGGTCCAAAGGCCCTGTGCTGACCAGAGACAGTGGTGTCAGTGGGCAGAAGTGGCTGTAGTCATGGTGGTAGTAGGTTAAACAAATGAGACAGGGAGACAAAAACCCTCCAAAGTTTCTGCCACAGGGGGATTTGTTGTTCAAACATCAAGAGAGAAATTAATCAGATTGTTATAGTTTGCTAATGCTGCTGGAATGCAAAACACCAGAAATGGATTGGCTTTTATAAAAGGGGGTTTATTTGGTTACACAGTTACAGTCTTAAGGCCGTAAAGTATCCAAGGTAATGCATCAACAATCAGGTACCTTCACTGGAGGATGGCCAATGGCATCCGAAAAACCTGTTAGCTGGGAAGGCATGTGGCTGGCATCTGCTCCAAGTTCTGGTTTCAAAATGGCTTTCTCCCGGGACTTTCCTCTCGAGGCTTCAGCTCCTTAAAAATGTCACTCTTAGTTGCTCTTGGGGCGTTTGTCCTCTCTTAGCTTCTCCAGAGCAAAAGTCTTCTTTCAAAGGCCATCTCCAAAATGTCTCTGTAAGCTGAAGCTCCTCTCAACTGCAGTGCATTCCTCAAAGTGTCCCTTTTGGCTGTAGCTCCTGTCCAAAATGTCACTCTCAGCTGCCCTTCAAAATGTCACTCACAGCTGCACTGAGTTCCTTCTTTTTGTCAGCTCATTTATATGGCTCCAGTGATTTAATTTAGACTCACCCTGAATGGGTGGGGTAACACCTCCATGGAAATTATCCAATCAGAGTTATCACCCACAGTTGGGTGGGGTGCATTTCCATGCAAACAACCTAATCCAAACATTCCAATTTAATCCCCACTAATATGTGTGCCCCCACAAGATTGTATCAAAGAACATGACTTTTTCTGGGGGACAAACATATACAAACTGGTAAACAGATAAACTAGGAAGAAAAGATTTTCCAGCAGTAGAGGTCAGGACTACTGAGGAACTTCCCAATTTCTGGTTTTCCCTGTTCTGTTGCTGGAAGCTGAGCACCTAGGTCCTGGTGGCAGGTTGGGTGGCTGCAGGAAAGGGGAGCCCAGGGGGCATTGCCACAGACTGCTCCAGGGGCAGTGTGGAGACAGGAATCAGCTCACAGTTTCTCTTCCCAGGTGAACACCTGTGGAGTCCAGTACAGCCTGGTTGAAACTACTCTGAGAAGTGTTTGTGCTTTTACAAGGCTGCCCCTTGCCTTATGGGGCAAAGTACAAATGGAGACCACATATATACCATATGAGTAAATATGTATAATCCAAGCTATTAACTGTTAAATACAATATGTTCTATCCATTTTCCCTGGACAAAATACCTTCAAACCAACCTGGGAGGCCAGGCTCAAGTGTAGAATTCTCGGACTCCTTGGATTTCCACAGCAGAACATGGAGGCACGGGAGAACCAGCTGTAGCCTAGTCTGTTTCTCCCCTCCCACCCTTCCTCCCACTTACCTTCCCACCCCACAGTTGTTTCTCACCCTGCCAGGGCCTCATCTGCACACTCAGGGGCACCACCGCTTGCACATCCAAATCTGTCCACATTCCTCCAAACAGCCACCTCTTGATCACAAGCAGGCCTAGGGATGTGCACGCCCAGGGACAATAGGGTGAGTCTCAAGATGACGGACATGCGAACCCACACATGCTCTCTCTGGAAATGAGCTTGAGGCTGTTTGGGCATGGATTTCTGGGGCTCTTGGTACCTGGGCCATGGATTAGAATAGGAGCCAGCAAACTATGACTTGTATGCCAAATCCAGGCCTTCTGCCTACTTTTTCAGAGAAGATTGGAACACAGCCACACTTTCATTTATGCATTGTCTATGGCTGCAGAGTTGAGTAGTTGTGACAGAGACCATATGGCCTGCAATGGCTAACATATTTTCTATCTGACCCTTTACAGAAAAAGTTTGCTGACCCCTGGTGTAGAAGGTGGAAAATGGGCAGACTCCACCAGGCTTGCCCCTTTGTTTCTTGCCCCCTTGATTCTAGACTTGAGGAATGTGGCCAAAGGAGGGCCAGGGTGGAGCCCCTGAGAGTGTGGGGCCCCAAACCTGAATTTGACTGTGAGGAAACATCTGACAAATAAAAATTGAGAGACATTTTGCTAAACAGTAGGCCTATACTATTCCAATTAAAGGAGATTAAAGAGGCATAACAACTAAAAGCAATGAGACACAATAAGATTGGATTGGAGACCAGGAAACAAAAAGTGCTATAAAGAATAACATCACGGGTATTGAGCCATCTCTCTCTCCCCTCATATTCTCTCTCTCTCTCTCTCTCTCTCTCTCTCTCTCTCTCTCTCTCAATAGAATTCTGGTTTCTCTTTTCTCTATTACACCTAACTTTGAATAAAATCATCCTTACATTTTTTTTTTAAAGAACAGAACAATATCAGGACAACTGGTAAAATTTTAATAGATCTGTAAATTAGATAATAGTATTGTGTTAATGTTAATTTCCAATTTTTATAATCATACAGATACAGTGATTATATACATGAATATCTTGTTTTTAGGAAATAATAAAGTATGTAGGGGTAGAGGCATATGATGTCTGCAACATACTCTCAATAAACAACATATTCGTATATATATGTAGAGAGAGGACATGAATTTGGCAAAATGTTAACACTGGCAAATTTCCAAGAAGGCTTTTCAGGATTCTTTATACTCCTTTTGCAACTTCTCTGTAAGTTTGAAAAATTTTTCAAAAATAAAAAGTGAAACAATAGTCTAGGGCCCAAGGCCTTCCCTCATCCCTCCTTATCCCTCTCCTGTCCCCGCAGGATTACCAAGATGCTCGCTATTAGTCAACCTCGTGCTGCAGGTTCCAGAGATGAAAAGGAAACAGTACAGTTATGGGAAGGAAAAAAAAAATCACTTTTGGCAGGTGATGTGATTACCTACACAATGCACAGCAGTGGTCTTCGATTCATTCAGACTCACAAGTTTACGGGCAGGCCACGCTCGGCAGCCATCTACGGAGAAGGATATGGGTCGGGAGCCACAGCCGCCAGCAAGGCCGCGTTGCACGTCCCTCCCCGCGGGCAACCTCGGAGCAGTGCACTCAGCAGAGGGCTCAGGTGCGAGGACGCGAGATTCATGTCGGGCCTTAATGAGAACTGCCCTGATTAGAAGTCCCAGGCCCCACGGGAGATCATCTCGTAACAGCTCCACGGGCAGGGCTTCCAGTGTCCCTGCAAGTGACACTGTCAGCTACTAAAGTCACCACTCTTAGGAAGCCCCAGGGAGTGGTTTTGCCACCAGGTAGTTATAGGCCTGTCAGTTCACCAACGATCACTGTTATAGGCAGTGTTGCCTAGTAACACAGGTGACACATCTGTTCAGAAGGGGAAAAGGCTTTGTTAAACCTTTTCCCGTCGCCCATCCCCATGACTTAGGTTAACCACCTTGAACACAGAAAAGGAAAATGTCGTGTATTGTGCCATCACTAGGATCTGTACTGGAGAAAGGTAGTCCCCTTCATACCTCCTCAACTGGAATAGCCTTCTGATCATCTGTTTTTATAGTGCTTACAACACCTTTTATTCTGGGATTCCTAGGTATTTTGTATCAAGCAATAGTACATGATCGTTTTTAGCAGATCAAACTAAACAGTGAAATTTGTTTAATCTTTTTAGAAAAAGTGCCCCCCCCCCCCTTTTTAACATACCATGTATAAATTAAGGGTTTTATTTAATCTGGAACTGCATAGGTCTCTTTAAAAAAAATTTAATGTGGTAACATACTTACCACAAAATTTCTCATTTTAACCATTTTAAGTATATAATTCAGTGGTAATAATTACATTCTCCATGTTGTGCTACCATCACCAAAACTTTTTTCATCACCTGAAACAGAAACTCTGTATACAGTTTTAAGCAATGTCTCCCTATTCCCCCAGTCCCTGACAACCTAAACCTACTTTCTATTTTTATGAACTTGCTTATTCTAGAGAGTTCTTATATGTGGAATCATACAATATTTGTCATTTTGAGTCTGGCTTATTTCACTCAACATAATGATTTCAGAGTTCATCCATGCTGTAGCACGTACCAGAACATTTTTTTTTTAATTGAGAAGTTGTAGGTTTACAGAAAAATCATACATAAAGTGCAGAGTTCCCATATACCACCCTATTGTTAACACCTTTCATTAGTGTTGTACATTTGTTACAAGTCATGAGGAATTTTTTTTTCGCACTGCATCCAAATTCATTGAACGGCTGATGCTAAGTTATACAAAACTGCACCACTTTAAGGCTTTTAGTTTACATTCGGCTGCCTCAAAGTAGTTGCAACATTAGGTTGGTCAATTTAAATTCTGTGGCTCCCTGTCGGATAGACACACAAGCTTTTTTTTTTTTTTTTTTTTTTTTTTTTTTTATTAAATTCAGTTTTATTGAAATACATTCACATACCATACAATCATCCATGGTATACAGTCAACTGTTCACAGTACGATCATATAGTTATGCATTCATCACCACAATCTATTTCTGAACATTTTCCTTACATCAGAAAGAATCAGAATAAGAAGAAAAAATAAAAGTGAAAAAAGAACACTCAAACCATCCCCCCCCATCTCACCCTATTTATCATTTAGTTTTTATCCCCATTTTTCTACTCATCCATCCATACACTAGATAAAGGGAGCGTGATCCACAAGGTTTTCACAGTCACACTGTCACCCCTTGTAATCTAAGTTATTATATAATTGTCTTCAGGAGTCCAGACTGCTGGGTTGGAGTTTGGTAGTTTCAGGTATTTACTTCTAACTATTCCAATACATTAAAACCTAAGAGGTGTTATCTATATAGTGCATAAGAATGTCCACCAGAGTGACCTCTCGACTCCATTTGAAATCTCTCAGCCACTGAAACTATTTCGTCTCATTTTGCATCCCCCTTTTGGTCAAGAAGATATTCTCAATCCCACGATGCTGGGTCCAGATTCATCCCTGGGAGTCATATCCTGCGTTGCCAGGGAGATTTACACCTCTGGGATTCGGTTCCCACGTAGAGGGGAGGGCAGTGAGATCACCTGCCAAGGTGGCTTAGTTAGAGAGAGAGGCCACATCTGAGCAACAAAGAGGTACTCAGGGGGAGACTCTTAGGCACAATTATATGCAAGTTTAGCCTCTCCTTTGCAGTAATGAGCTTCATATGGGCAAGTTCCACGATCAAGGGCTCAGCGCATCAAACCGCCAGTCCCAATGTTTGTGACAACATCAACACCACTCCAAGTGAGGAAGTCCAACACTTCTGCACCTTCCCCCAGCTCCTCGGGGCAGGAGGGCGGGGAGGCTGTAAATATATTTTTTATTCTCTGCCCAAATTACTTTGGGATGTAGACACACAAGCTTTACACCCAAACATTAGTGCATACAAAGCAACAAGGCTTGTTAAGCAAAATAGCAATAGTTACTGAAAATTAGGTCATGTGACCAATTATTAAAATTACTTCCCATATCCACAGTACTTGTAGGCCATTCAACATCTCAACCAAAATGTTACGCATGTGAAACAATCACTAACAGGCAGAAATACTAAATCTGTATATTTGGTATTGCATAAGCAAGCAAGGGATTCACAGTGAGAATCTACAGCTGCAGAAGCCTGAAAATGATTTACAAAAATTGTTAAATCATTAAATAAGTGTTTGAAAATATACACTTCTTGTTGTAGACCCCCACTGGGGTCTACAACCATAAACATTGTTCCCTATGTAAACAAAAAACGGAAACATATAGTAAGAGACTTGAAAGTCTGAACATTTCCTTCTCAATAGATATTAAAGGCAATGTCTTTAAGACATTTTACTGAAAGGACTATCATATTTTAAAGATGAGATCACTGCTTCCATAGTCTTTTCAAAAATTAAAAACTATATAGCTGAGTTAATAAAAAAACACTTATTTTGTACAATAAAATGGTAATGACTGAGTTTCTTAAAAAAAATTACAATAAGCTACAGGTATCAAAGAAGTGACATTCTCTGGAGTAGCTATATATAGGAGCTCTTTGGACTGGTTTTTTATTAAGCTAAAATAGTGGTGCTTTTGGGAGTTATTGTACTGTTCAGTATATCATTTTCATACATGCACAACATTGGGGGATGAAGAATGTCTCTTAAACAGTAATACTGGTTGTAGCCTCTGTTTTTACCAGTTGCTTCCTCTAGGACTATTATATAAGTAAAAATCTCTTGTGAAACTGGAAAGTGATTATAATGTGCAAACCAATGTAATGGCTTTCATCTGCCTTTTATAGGGTAACCCTAACAGAAAGTCTATTTAAGATGTTGGTAGGTTTAACAAAGTTGGAACGTTGGCACTGTTGAGTTAGACAACAGTCCTTCAGACCTGGCTCAGAGCTTGTGCTGGTTTGGATCTGTTATGCACCCCAGAAAAGCCCACGTTCTTTTAATCCAATCTTGTGGGGGCAGACCTATTGTGGATGGGTACTTTTGATTAGGTTGTTTCCACGTAGATGTGACCCCACCCATTCAAGGTGGGTCTTAATCCCCTTGCTGGAGTCCTCTATGAGAGAATAAAAGGCAGAGATATTTTGGAGTGAGCCAAGAGAAGCTAAGAGAGAAATGCCCAGAGACATTTTGGAGAAAGCCATTTTGAAACCAGAACCGAGGAGGAGAAGGACAAGCAGATATCGCCATGTGTCTTCCCTTGTGACAGAGGAACCTCAGATGCCATTGGCTTTTTCTCAGAGAAGGTATCTACCTCTTGATGCCTTGATTTGGATGTTATTATGGCCTTAGAACTATAAATATGCGAACTAATAAATCCGCATTGAAAAAGCCAACCCATTTCTGCTATATTGCTTTTTGGTAGCTTTAGCAAACTGAAACAGAGCTACAATGCGTTTAGTGTATTAAAGCAGCTGGCATAATGTCTTTTTGCGGGTTTTTTTGCACTGGAGTTTTTCTGTTAATTTGACTTACTAGGTCATAAAAGATCTAATTAACATTTATTTTTGATTTTGCAGAAGATTCTAAGAATGCACAGTTGTTCCATTGTCTTGCTAGCTTTTGGCCTTTCTCCTCCAAGTCACACTTATTACCATCCAGAATCATTGGAACATCTTCAGTGTCTTTTACTTGAATAATCTGTTCACTCAGATCTTGTAAATCATTGTGTGGACTCTGCAGTGATGGAATAAACTAATGCAAAGCCTTGTCCATTTTTAGTGTACAAATTCCTCATTGCTGTAAGTCATTCTGTTCCTGCTGTATCCAAGATTTCAAGCATATACTGTTGTGTATCTACTTCATTTTGCTTTCTATAAGAATCTTCTATTGTAGGATCACATTTTTCAACAAAAATCCTTTGAACAAACAGCATGGTCAGAGCAGACTTTCCAACACCTCCTGAACCAAGAACTCATGCATGGTTGTCAAAATCTAGTATCTCTCGTGCTGTCACCAATCCATCCAGCTAGCATCACCCTGTGGAACATGGTCCTTCTGGGTCTCTGCTCCCAGAGCCCCTACTCTTCTGCTGCTGCTGCCACCGCTGCGGCTGGTTACACACCTGACTCTGCCCGAGGTTTTCAGGAATGTTTTTATAACTGTACTATTAACTATAGTCCATCATTTACAATAGGGATCACTGTTTATGTTGTACAGTCCTATGATTTTAAAACAATTTTATTCTAGTAACATACATACAACCTAAAATTTCCTCTTTTAACCACATTCAAATACATAATTCAATGTTTTTAATTACATTCCACAAAGTTGTGCTACCATCACTATCATCTGTTACCAAAACTTTACAGTCAACCCAAATAGAAACTCTTTTCAATTTAAGCCTTAACTCCATATCCCCTAGCCCAATCCTGTCACCTGGTAGCCTATATTTTAGATTCTGACTCCATGAGTTTGCTTATTCTAATTATTTCATATCACTGAGATTATACAGTATTTCTCCTTTTGCATTTGCCTTATTTCATTCAACATGAGGTCTTCAAGTCTCATTCATGCTGTCACATGTATCAGAAATTCAGTCCCTTTTACAGCTGAATAATATACTATTGTATGTATATACGACATTTTATTTACCCATTTATCAGTTAATGGACACTTGGGTTGGGTTGGTGTTGTGAATAATGCTTCTATGAACAATGGTGTACAAGTATCTGTTCAGTTCCATGTTTCAATACTTTGGCATGTATATCTAAATGTGAAATTGCCAGGGAATATGGTAATTCTATATGTAACTTTCTGAGGGACCATCAACTACTTTCAATGGGAGCTGCATCATTTTACATTCCCACCAACAAACTACAAGTGTTTCAATTTCTCCTCATCCTTGACCACACTTAATTTCCAGTATTCGTAAGGGTCATCCCAGTGAGTGTGAAGTGGTATCTCATTGTGGTTTAGATTTGTATTTCCCTCATGACTAATGATATTGGACATGTTTTCATGTGCTTATTGGCTATTTGTGTATCGTCTTTGGAGAAATGTCTATTCAACTCTGTGATGGTTAGGGTCATGTGTCAGACTTGGCCATGTAATAGTGCCCAGTTGTTTGGTCAAGCATGCACTGACCTAACTGTTACTGTGAGGACATTTTGTGGACTTAAATCATCAGTAAGTTGATGGCGTCTATGGCTGATTACATCTACAGTTAACTGAAGAGATTGCCTATAGCAATGGGAGATGTTTCATCCAATCAGCTGAAGGCTTTAAAAGGAGAAATGATGATTTCAACAGTCAGAAGAGAGAATTTTCATTTCTACCTCAGCCAGCCAGCTTCTCCTGGGAAATTCATCAAAAACCTTCACTGGAGTTCCCAGCTTGCAGTCTGCTGTATGGATTTGGACTCATGCATCCCCTCAGTTGTGTGAATTGTGTGAGACACTTTTCTAAAATATCCTAATATTTACAGATACATCCCATTGGTTCTGTTTCCCTAGAGAACCTTGACTAATACACTTTGGTACTGGGAGTGGTGGTGCTTGAGAAACAGAACCTTAAAAATGGGATTTCTGAATTGGTTCTGGGTTTTTTGCAATTGGTTTTCTACTCTGATTAGATTCAAAGGCACTAATGATTCAATTTCAAATAATCAGGATAGTACAGATAGTCCATGGTGTGAATTGGCAATAGAGATAAGCAAAAACTGGGTATGCAAATGCAAAACTGGATACGGCTACACAAATGAGGCAAGGCTTTGGATGAGAGTGCTTTTGATACCTTAACAGAGTTTTGTGAAGTTAAAATGTATAATGATGCAGGCTGGTTTTTCCTGACTACACTGGCTAATTATATAAAAAAAGAATGATCTGAAGGCTTATGGCGTTGGCTAGTAGATAGTAGGGTACCTAGAAGTAAAACAGACGGAAAGTCTATTAAATTCTTACTTGATTTGTATAAGCAGAAGAGTTCTAGGTCAAGTGGAAAAAAGTCTAATTTGAATTACAAAAACACAGTCATGGCTCCTTAATCAATTCCCAGACTTGGGACATTTATGACCCAGAGTCTCTTGAATGAGGGGAAGTCCGGGTCACCTTGAGAAAGGACCCTGCTATACTGCCCAAAATTTATACTGTCAATCTTTCTCCCAGCCTTCCCCAAAGAAACATAAGGCCTTTTACCAGGGTAACTGTGCACTAGGGAAAAGGAAATGATCAGATATTTTGGGGATTATTAGACACTGGCTCAGAAGTGACATTAATTCCAGGAGACTCAAAACGTCACTCTGGTCCACCAGTCAGAGTAGGGGCTTGTGGAAGTCAGATGATTGGTGGAGTTTTAGCTCAGGTCCATCTCACGGTGGGCCCAGTGTGTCCCTGGACCTATATGTGGTTATTTCCCCAGTTCCAGAATGTATAATTAGAATAGACAGACTTGACAACTGACAGAATCCCTACATTGGTTCCCTGACTCATGGAGTGAGGGCTATTATTGTAGGAAAGGCCAAGTGGAAGCTACTAGAATTTTCCCTCCCTCGCAAAATAGTAAATAAAAACATACCGGATTCCTGAAGGGATTGCAGAGATTTAGTGCCACCATCAAGAACTTGAAGAATGCAGGGGTGCTTATTCCCACCACATCCCCATTCAACTCTCCTATTTGGCCTGTGCAGAAAATAGATGGGTCTTGGAGGATGAGAGTGGATTATTATAAACTTAACAAGGTGGTGGCCCCAATTGCAGCTGCTATTCTAGATGTATTGTTGCTTGAGCAAATCAGCACAACCTCTGGTACCTGGTATGTAGCTATTGATTTGGCAAATACTTTTCTCTCAATTGCTGCTTGTAAGGGCCATCAGAAACAGTTTATTTTCAGCTGGCAAGGCCAGCAATATACTTTCATTGTCCTACCTCAGGGGTATAGCAACTCTCCACCCTGTCATAATCTTGTCCACAGGGACCTTGATTGTTTCTTCCTCCACAAAACATCACATTGGCTCATTATATTGATGATATCATATTGCTTGGACCTAGTGAGCAAGAAGTAGCAACTACTCTAGACTTATTGGTAAGACATTTGCATGCCAGAGAATGGGAGATAAATCCGACAAAAATACAGGGGACTTCCACCTCTGTAAAATTTCCAGGTGTCCAGTGGAGTGGGGCTTGTTGAGATATCCCTTCTAAAGTGAAGGATAAGCTACTGCATCTGGCCCTTCTATGACCAAAAAGACGCACAATGGCTAGTTGGCCTTTTTAGATTTTGGAGACAACATAGTCCTCATTTGGGTGTGCTACTCTGGCCGATTTACTGAGTGGCCAGAAAAGCTGCTAGTTTTGAGTGGGGCCTGGAACAAGAGGAGGCTCTGCAACAAGTCCAGGCTGCTGTGTAAGCTGCTCTGAAACTTGGGCCGTATGACTCAGCAAATCCAATGGTGTTGGAAATGTCAGTGGCAAACAGAGCCTTTGGAGCTGTCTGGAGCCTTTGGCGGGTCCCTGTTGGAAATCACAATGCAAACCCTTAGGATTTTGGAGCAAAGCCTTGCTATCCTCTGCAGATAACTACTCTCCTTTTGAGAAATAGCTTTTGTCCTTAGTAGAGACCAAACACTTAACCATGGGCCACCAAGTCACCATGACACCTTAGTTGCTTATCATGAATTGAGGGGTCATCTGACCCACTAAGCCATAAATTAGGCATGCACAGCAGCACTCCATCATTAAATGGAGGTGGTATATACTAGATAGGGCTGGAATGGGTCCTGAAGGCACAAGTAAGTTACATAAGGAAATGGCCCAAATCTCCATGGCCCCCACTCCTGCCACATTACCTTCTCTTTCCCAGCCTACAGTCATGGCTTTTTGGGGAGTTCCTTATAATTAGTTGACTGAGGAAGAGAACACTTGGGCCTAGTTTACAGATGGTTCTGCACGATATGCAGGTACCACCTGAAAGTGGACAGCTACAGCACTATAGCCCCTTTCTGGAATGTCCCTGAAGGACGGTGATGAGAGGGAATTCTCCCAGGGGGCAGAACTTCAAGCAGTGCATCTGGTTGTTCATTGTGCTTGGAAGGAGAACTGGCTGGAGGTGCATTTGTATACTGACTCATGGGCTGTCACCAATGGTTTAGCTGGATGGTCAGGGACTTGGAAGGAATATGATAAGAAAAATTTGTGACAAAAGAGGTCTGGGGAGGAGGTATGTGGGTAGACATTTCTGAATGGGCAAGAAACATGAGGATATTTGTGTCCCATGTGAATGATCACCAGACACCAGAAGGGACTTGAGCAGAGGAATATTTTAATAATCAAGCGGATAAGATGACCCATTCTGTGGATTCCAGTTGGCCTCTTTCCCCAGCCACTCTTGTCATTTCCCAATGTGGCCAAGGTGGTAGAGATAGAGGTTATGCATGGGCTCAGCAACACCCAGGCCAATGTGGCTACAACCACTGCTGAGTGCCCAATCTGCCAGCAGCGGAGACCAACATTCAGTCCCCCATATGGCACCATCCCCTGAGGTGATCAGCCTGATATCTGGTGGCAGGTTGATTACATTGAACCACTTCCATCATGGAAGGAGCAGTGATTTGTTCTAACTGAAACAGACACATACTCTGGATATGGGTTTGCCTTCCCTACACACAATGCTTCTGCGAAAACTACCATCCATAGACTTACAGAATGCCTAACTTACTGTTATGGTATTCCATACAGCATTGCTTCTGATCAAGAAACACTCTTCACAGCAAATGTTGTGCAGGGATGGGCATCATGCTCATGGAATTCCCTGGTCTTACCATGTTCCTCATCATCCTGAAGCAGCTGGATTGCCAGAATGGTAGAATGGCCTTTTGCAGACTCCAATTATGGTGGCAACTAGATGGCAATACCTTGCAGTGCTGGAGCAATATTCTCCAGGAGGCTGTGTATGCTCTAAATCAGCATCCAGTCTATGGTGCTGCTTTTCCCATAGCCAGGATCATGGGTCCAAGAATCAAGGGGTACAAATGGGAGTGACACCATTCACTATTACTCCTAGTGATCCACTAGAAAAAATTGTGCTTCCTATCCCTGCAACCTTAACTCTGATGGTCTACAGGTCTTAGTCGGAAAAGGAGGAGTTCCACCTGGAGACACAACAATGATTCCGTTGAACTGGAAGTTAAGACTGCCACTTGGCCACAGCAAAGTGGTGGGGTATAAGATAAGCACAGAAAAAACAGTGGTGTTTCTATGCACTAGTAATGAACATTCTGAAGAGGAAATCAAGAAAAATATCCTTTTACATGGCAACTAAAATAATCAAATATCTCAGAATAAATTTAACCAAAGATGTAAAGGCTTATACCTGGAAAACTACAATACATTGCTAAAAGAAATCAAAGAAGACCTAAATAAAAGGAAGGACATTCAATGTTCATCAGTTGGAAGACTAAATATTAAGATGTCAATACTACACAAAGAGATTTACAGATTCAATGCAACTCCAATCAAAATTCCAACAGCCTTCTTTGCAGAAATGGAAAAGCCAATCATCAAATTTATATGGAAGGTAAGGGGACCCCAAAAGCCAAAACCATCTTGAAAAAGAAGAATGAAGTTGGAAGAGTCACACTTTCTGATTTTGAAACTTATTACAAAGCCACAGTAATCAAAACAGCACGACACAGGTACAAGGACAGATATATAGACTAATGAAATTGAAATGAGAGTTCAGAAATCAACCCTCACATCTATGTCTAACTGATTTTTGACAGGGGTGCCAAGGTCCATTCAATTGAGAAATAATAGTTTCTTCAATAAATGGTGCTGGGAAAACTGGATATCCATATGCAAAAGAATGAAGGTAGACCCCTACCTCACACCATATACAAAAAATCAAGTAAAAATGGACAGAGATCTAAATATAAGAACCCAAACTATAAAAGTCCTAGAAGAAAACATAGGGAAGCATATTCAGAAATGTGTGATGGCAATAGTTTCTTTGTAGCAAAAGCATGAGCAACAAAAGAAAAAACAGATAAATGTACTTAGTCAAAATTGCAAAGTTTTGTGTATCAAAGGATTTTATTGTGAAAGTAAAAAACGTTCAGTCTGGGATAAAGTATTTAGAAACTACATATCCAGTAAGGGTTTACTATGTAGAATATATAATGAAATCCCACAACTCAACAATGAAGAGTCAAATAACCCAATTTAAAAATGGGCAAAAGACTTGAATGGACATTTATCCAAAGAAGATTTACAAATGGTCAAAAAGCATACTAAAAGATGCTCACCATCACTAGCCATTAGAAAAATGCAAGTTGAAACCACAAGGAGATACCTTTTCACTTCCATTAGAACAGCTACTATTAAACTAATGGAAAATAAGTGTTGTAGAGGATGTGGAGAAATAGGAATACTCATTCCTTCTTGGTGGGATTGTATAATGGTGCAGTCACGGAAAACAGTTTGGCAGTTCCTCAGAAAGTTATGTAGACAATTAACCATATGACCTGGCAATCCCAGTTCTGGGATATGTATCCAGAAGAATTGAAAGCAGAAACTAGATATTTGCACATCAATATTCATAGCAGCACTATTCACAACTGCCAAAAGATGGAAGCAACCCAAGTGTCCATCAACGAATGAATGGTTAAACAAAAAGTGGTATATGTTAGGTTCAGGCTCTGGGCCCTCACCTCACCCCCGCCCTTAGGAATTTTGCGATAGAGCCACCACCCCTCACCCCACGGTAGGAACTCTGCAGATCTGCAATAAGCCGCTGCTCCCACCCTAGGAACCCTGTAGGTCTGCAATAAGCCACTCCCCCCTCCCTTAGGAATCCTGAATGTTAGAATTTTAAGCTTTCCCACTTCCAAGCCCCCGCTTTCAAAACCGACAAATGGAAACTTGCCAGCTACTCCCTCTCCCAAAAGTAGCCACTGAGAAACTGCCATACCTAGACCTGCCAGCCACCCCTTCCCTGGATAAAGAATTTCCCGCCCTTTATAAGCCCTACTGTCCCTTGGCTCAGGGCTGTTGCCATTTTCTTAGGCTTCAGCCCACCTGCGCACGGCCGGACAATAGAACTCCTTTTGATCCAGTTTTCAACAATTCTCTTCTAGATTGAAAAACATAACATATTGGTGCCAAAACCTGGGATCGAGAAAAAAGATGGGGTCTTGCTCTGTTGCCCTGCCTGGAGTACAGTGGCTATTCACGGGTGCAATCCCACTTAGGCCACAGTCTGCCTGCGCACTGCCAAACAATAAAACTCTTTTTGATGGAGTTTTTATCTCTTCTCTTCTCGATTGAAAAGCCTAATAGTATATACATACATTGGGATATTATTCAGCAGCAAAAAATAAACATGGATAACATGGATAAACACTGAAGACATCATGCTATAGAAATAAGCCGGACACAAAAGGACATATATTGTATGATCTCACTGATGTGACATAGTTAGAGTAAGCAAATCCACAGAGTCAGAAACTAGAATACAGTTTCCAGGGGCTGGGGTGGGAATAGGGAAGGGGGAGTTAATGTTTAATTGGTGTAGAATTTCTGTTTGGTGTAATGGAAAAGTAGTATGTTTTGAAATTGGAAAATGTGAGTCCTTGAACTTTATTTTTCATTTCCAAGATTATTTTGGTTATTTGGGCCTCTTTGCAATTCACATGAATTTTTTAAATTCATTTTATTGAGATATATTCACATACCACACAGTCATACAAAACAAAGCGTACATTCCATTGTTCACAGTACCATTACATAGTTGTGCATTCATCACCAAAATCAGTCCCTGACATCTTCATTAGCACACACACAAAAACAACAAGAATAATAATTAAAGTGAAAAAGAGCAATTAAAGTAAAAAAGAACACTGGGTGACTTTGTTTGTTTATTTGTTTGTTTCCTTCCCCCATTTTTCTACTCATCCATCCATAAACTAGGCAAAGGGGAGTGTGGTCCTTATGGCTTTCCCAATCCTATTGTCACCCCTCATAAGCTACATTTTTATACAACTGTCTTCAAGATTCATGGGTTCTGGGTTGTAGTTTGATAGTTTCAGGTATTTACTGCTAGCTACTCCAATTCATTAGAACCTAAAAAGGTTTGTATATATTGTGCGTAAGAATGCCCACCAGAGTGACCTCTCGGCTCCTTTTGGAATCTCTCTGCCACTGTAGCGTATTTCATTTCCTTTCACATCCCCCTTTTGGTCAAGAAGATGTTCTCCGTCCCACGATGCCGGGTCTACATTCCTCCCCAGGAGTCATATTCCACGTTGCCAGGGAGATTCACTCCCCCGGGTGTCTGATCCCATGTAATGGGGAGGGCAGTGATTTCACCTGGCCAAGTTGGCTTAGCTAGAGAGAGAGGGCCACATCTGAGCAACAGAGGCATTCAGGAGGATGCTCTTAGGCACAATTATAGGGAGTCCTAGCTTCTCCTTGGCAGCAACAGTCTTCCAAAGGGCAAGTCCTGTGGTAGAGGGCTTAACCCATCAAACCACCAGTCCCCTTCATATGAATTTTTTTTTGTATTTTATTTTTATTATTTTATTATTATTTGTCCTTCAGGAGCTTAGTGGCATTATTGCTTAATTCTACAACATGAATGCTGCTTTGTGTGGTTTGTGACAATTTCTTTTTTTTTTATCTTCATTTTATTGAGATATATTCACATACCACACAGTCATACAAAACAAATTGTAGATTCGATTGTTCACAGTACCATTACATAGTTGTACATTCATCACCTAAATCAATCCCTGACACCTTCATTAGCACACACACAAAAATAACAAGAATAATAATTAGAATGAAAAAGAGCAATTGAAGTAAAAGAAGAACACTGGGTACCTTTGTCTGTTTGTTTGTTTGTTTCCTTCCCCTATTTTTCTGCTCATCCATCCATAAACTAGACAAAGTGGAGTGTGGTCCTTATGGCTTTCCCAATCCCATTGTCACCCCTCCTAAGCTACATTTTTATACAATTGTCTTCGAGATTCATGGGTTCTGGGTTGTAGTTTGATAGTTTCAGGTATCTACCACCAGCTACCCCAATTCTTTTTTTTTTTTTTATCTTCATTTTATTGAGATATATTCATATACCATGCAGTCATACAAAACAAATCGTACTTTCGATTGTTCACAGTACCATTACATAGTTGTACATTCATCACCTAAATCAATCCCTGACACCTTCATTAGCACACTCACAAAAATAACAAGAATAATAATTAGAGTGAAAAAGAGCAATTGAAGTAAAAAAGAACACTGGGTACCTTTGTCTGTTTGTTTGTTTGTTTCCTTCCCCTATTTTTCTACTCATCCATCCATAAACTAGACAAAGTGGAGTGTGGTCCTTATGGCTTTCCCAATCCCATTGTCACCCCTCATAAGCTACATTTTTATACAACTGTCTTTGAGATTCATGGGTTC
Source organism: Choloepus didactylus (assembly GCF_015220235.1). NCBI lineage: Eukaryota > Metazoa > Chordata > Mammalia > Pilosa > Megalonychidae > Choloepus > Choloepus didactylus. The sequence goes on from NC_051333.1 coordinate 20,889,059, forward strand.
TGGGTTGTAGTTTGATAGTTTCAGGTATCCACCACCAGCTACCCCAATTCTTTGGAACGTAAAAAGGGTTGTCTAAAGTGTGCGTAAGAGTGCCCACCAGAGTGATCTCTCGGCTCCTTTTGGAATCTCTCTGCCACTGAAGCTTATTTCATTTCCTTTCACATCCCCCTTTTGGTCAAGAAGATGTTCTCCGTCCCACGATGCCGGGTCTACATTCCTCCCCGGAAGTCATATTCCACGTTGCCAGGGAGATTCACTCCCCTGGGTGTCTGATCCCACGTAGAGGGGAGGGCAGTGATTTCACCTTTCAAGTTGGCTTAGCCAGAGAGAGAGGGCCACATCTGAGCAACAAAGAGGCATTCGGGAGGAGGCTCTTAGGCACAAATATAGGGAGGCCTAGCCTCTCCTTTGCAGCAACAGTCTTTCCAAGGTCAAGTCCTGTGGTAGAGGGCTCAACCCATCAAACCACCAGTCCCCTTCATATGAATTTTAAGATTGGTTTTTTCAGTGTTGGAAGAAGAGTGCTGGGATAGGGATTGCTTTGAATCTGTCTTTCACTTTGGGTAGTATTGATGTCTTTGCAATATTAAGTCTTACAATCTGCAAACATGGGATGTCTTGCCACTTATTTATGCCTTCTTTATTTTTTTTTCAGCACTGTTTTGTAGTTTTCAGAATACCAATCTTTAAACTCCTTGGTTAAATTAATTCCTATGTTTTATTCTCTTAAATGCTATTGTCAATGGAATAATTTTCTTAATTTCCTTTTTGCATTGTGCATTACTGGTGTTTAGAAATACCATTTATTTTTGTGCTGTAAATGCTTAGACTTTAAAAATAATTCAGTTATTGCTTTAGAAGATTTCTTGTCTGTCACTTTAGAAAATGTCTGTATTCCCATCAATTTTCACTAGATGGTAGCAGAAGATACTGGTTAGACTGCGATGTAGGGTTAAATCCACTTAAGAGCTCTCAGGCATAGCTTTTGTCAGACTCTTGGGAATGCTTTTTTTAGGTTGGCTTTGAGTGATCCCTTCCCACACATGGAGAATTTTCTTTAAGCTCTTTTTTCCCTGATCCCAAATCCTATTAAACTGTTGTCATTGTAGGTGTACCTTGCTGGCCACAACAGAGACATTTGTCTGTTGTTGCCCTCCACACTCCTGGGGTTCTCAAACATTTCTCAGCGTTAACTGGAATGAAGTCAGAGCCAGTTTGACAGCTTCACCCTCTTTATCAGTTAGCAATCCTGTTATAAACATTGTGTCTGTTTGTTCTTTTTCTTGTATTTGCACCGCCCTCCCCACCCCCCAACACCCACCCCAGCCAGACCACAAATCTTCCCTGCAGCCCAGCTGCAGCTGGTTTCTGGCCAGATCCCTTTTGGGGACTGAAAACAATTTCTCCTCTCAGTATGAATCTGGTTTCACTCCAAGCTGCATTTGCCCCCTTTTCTCCCCCCACAAGGGGGCGATTTATCCCGTCGTATGCCTCAGAGCTTTCACCATCGGACGATGAGTGAGTGGATGGATTCTCCCACCAAGCATTCAATGCCTCGTCAGCATCTCCCTTCCCATTCCTTTCATCTCATAGTCAATTGGCCAAATTGAATTGAAGTTCTGAAAGTCTAACCAGTGCTGCTACCACTCTGCAATGCCCACGGGTGTGTGTGTCCTTGATTCAAATAAACATTCAGACTCACAAGACTACTGCCGGCCACACACGACACTGGCCTATTCAGAAGGACATAGGACAGGAACCACATACACTAGCAAGGCAGTGTCAGATATTCCTTGCAATGAGAATCTTTGTAGCAGTTTGCTCAGCAGATGACTCAGGTGCACACAGCAGCTAGCTCAGGTGCAAAAAACAAGAGTTACATTAAGCAGGTGTGGGAGCTGCTCTAATTTAAAAGCTTTATGCACCCTAACAGACAATAACTCTGGCAACAATTCCACAGGCATGACTTCCAGGACCCCCACAAGGGACTTGCTGGCTACAAGAGGAGCACAAAGCTATGGAGACTCCCAGTTAAGATAAAATTCATCAATCAGGGTTCATTTTTATTATAAGCAATGTTGCCTAGTAATATATTTGATGCATACATCTTTATCTGCTTCCAGGGAAACAATGTTAGAAAATTAACCAAAGGTCAGATTGTAATACAAATGTGAAAGATTTTAACACTTGGTCCATACCCTAGATATTAAAAGAGAATCAAATGAAAAACTACCAAAATGAGGGAAGGAGTTCATTAGGCAGCTGTATGTATATATATATATAGTTTTATTGTGGTAACATATATATAACATAAAATTTCCCATTTTAACCATTTAAAGTGTATAATTCAGTAGTGTGATTACATTCTTAATGTTGTGCTACCGTCACCACCATCCTTTATCAAAACTTTTTCATCACCCCAGATGGAAACTCTGTAACTATTAAGCAATAACTCCCCATAGACCTTCTCCTCTGTCCCCCTGGAAACTTCTATCTACTTTCTGTTTCTATGAATTTGCTTATTCTACATATTTCATGTAAGTGAATTCATATAGTATTTGTCTGGCTTATTTCACTCAACATAATGATTCAAAGTTGATCCATGTGGTAGCATGCATCAGGACTTCATTCCTTTTTATAGCTGAATAATATTCCCTTGCATGAATACACAACATTTTGTTGATGTACTCATCTGTCGATGGACATTTGGGTTGCTTCCACCTTTTGGATACTGTGAATAAGCTGTTATGAACATTGGTGTAGAGGTATCTGTTCCAGTCCCTGGTTTTAATTCTTTTGGGTATATATCTAGAAGTGGAATTTCCAGGTTGTATGGTAATTTTATGTTTACTATTTTAAGGAACTGCCAAACTTTTCCACAGCAGCTGTACCATTTTACATTCCAACCACAAGTGTGTCAATTTCTCCCCATACTTGCCAACATTTGTTATTTTCCAATTTTTAATAATATGAGTGAGTATGAAGTTGTATCTCATTTCAGTTTAGATTTGCATTTCCCTAATGACTAATCATGTTGAACGTCTTTTCATGTACTTATTAGCTATTTGTGTATATTTGTTAGAGAAATGTCCATTCAAGTCCTTTGCCCATTTAAAAATTGAGTTGTGTGTCTTTGTTGTGTTGTAGCAGTTCTTTTCATATTCTGGATATCAAGCCCTTATCAGATACACAGTTTGCCACTATTTTCTTCCTTCTGTTGGCTGCCTTCACTCTTCTTATAATGTCCATTGATGCACAAAAGTTTTTTTTTAATTCAATTTTATTGAGATATATTCACATACCATACAATCATCCAAAGAGTACAATCAATTGTTCACAGCACCATCATATAGTTGTGCATTCATCACCCCAATCTATTGTTTCAACATTTTCCTTATACCAGAAAAAGTGAAAATAAGAATAAAAAAATAAAAGTAAAAAAGAACACCCAAATCATCTCCCCCTTCCCACCCGATTTTTCATTTAGTTTTTGTTGCCATGTTTCTACTCATCCATCCATACACTGGATAAAGGGAGTGTGATCCATAAGGCTTTCACTATCACACTGTCACCCCTTGTAAGCTACATTGCTATACAGTCATCTTCGAGTCAAGGCTGCTGGGTTGCAATTTGATAGTTTCAGGTATTTACTTTTAGCTATTCCAGTGCATTAAAACCTAAAAAGGGTTATCTATATCGTGCATAAGAACGCCCACCAGAGTGACCTCTCAACTCCATTTGGAATCTCTCAGCCACTGAAACTTTATTTCATTTCATCTCACATCCCCCTTTTGGTCAACATGTTCTCAGTCCCATGATGTTGGGTCCAGATTTATCCCCACGAGTAATATCCCACGTTGCCTGGGAGATTTATGTCCCTGGGAGTCAGATCCCACATAGAGGGGAGGGCAGTGAGTTCACCTACTGAGTTGCTTAGCTAGAGAGAGAGGGCCACATCTGAGCAACAAAGAGGCACTCAGGGGGAGACTCTTAGGCACAATCATAAGCAGGTTTAGCCTCTCCTCTGCAGCAATGAGCCCCATAAGGACAAGTCCCATGATAGAGGACTCAGCACATCAAACCGCCAGTCCTCAATGTTTCTGAGAATATCAGCAACAATCCAGGTGAGGAAGCCCAACACCTCTGCATTTTCCCCCAGCTCACTGGGGGGGCCCTGCATATATATTTTTATTCTCTGTCCAAATTACTTTGGGATGTGTCGCTATTTCACACTAACCTATACAAACCTATCAGGTCTCATTTCGTATTAAAATTTTCCAAGTAGTTATGGTATTTGAACAAACTGTACAAGTTAAATTGTTTAGGAAATATAGATCTTACACCAACTAAACATCTCTTTCCTTGGTCTCACATGGAATTTGAAGTTTTAAAACACAGTCAGTATGGTCCTTTACCCTTTGACCCAATTTGCCCTCATCCTAACCACATCTGCTTCTTTCATATCTCTAGTTGAAGTCTGGACTCTTTTTCAGCTTTTTTAACAGTTGCTATATGTGCTAATACTGACATTCATATCTGCTGAGTTCTAGTTCTGAGTTTCAGGTGTCACACCGATACCCAAAGTTGCAGGGATCAATCAGATTATACACAAAGGGATCAGCATCTCGGAATCTGGAGATAGTCATTATGATTTTGGAATAGATGTGACTGCTGTAAGAGCTTACAATCTAGGGACCATTACAATAAGCTCCCCCCTGATAAGCTGTGCACTAAGCTTCAATTCTAAGTTTACACATTGTAGCTAGTCCATTTTGATGAGGCATTATAGTGTTTGACTTTGTTTCTGGCGTAGTTCACTCAAAATGCTGTCTACAGGTTCCATTCACCTCATTGCATGTCTCACAGCTTCACTCCTTCTTGCTCAATATTCCATTGTATGCACACACAACAGTTCACCATTCGGTTCCTCAGTCAATGCATGCTTAGGCCACCTCCACCCATTGCAAATCATGCATACTCTCTCCATAAATACCAGTGTGCAAATATCCATTAATGTCCCTGCTCTCAGATCCTCCAAGTAAATGTTCTCTAATGAGGTTGCAGGACCTTATGGCATCCAAATGCTTAGCTTCATGTGGAAACACCCCACTGTGCTCCAGAAAGGCTATACCATTCTGCCTCCTAACCAACAGTAAATATGTGCATCCTTCTCTCCAGGTTTTCTCCAGCTCTTTTATCCCTGTTTATATTTTTCCACACAATTTTATAGAGCTATATTCACATACCATATAATTATCCATGGTGTACAATCAGTTATTCATGGTATCATCATACAGTTGTGCATTTATCACCACAGTCAGCAGTTGAAGATATTGATTACTATGAAAAAAAGTTTTTTCTTAAATGAATAATAAAAAAGATAATAAAAAGAAAAATAAAATATCATACTATACAATATAATAGTAGGGCCACACAACAACACCACTACCAAAAATCCCATATCCCTTCCTTATATACCCCTCTCATACACATTAAGCTTTGATATATTGCCTTTGTTACATTTAATGGAAGCATATTACAATGTTACTGTTGACCATGGACTCCAGTTTGCTTGGATTATATTTTTTCCCCAATACCATCCCCTTTCCAACACTCTGCATGGTTGACATTCATTTTTTCTCCAGCATTCAGGAACAGTTTTATATTTGTACATTTAGTCACAGTCATTGACCACTCGAATTTTCGGTAAGTTAAACAGTCCCAGTCTTTATCATCTATCTTTACCTCAGGTATCATTCATCCCCCTAGCCCAATTCTTTCAGCTTTACTCACAAACATCTTTGTTCAGTGTAGTTACAGTATTGTGCTACCATCACACAGTATTATGCTATCTATTTTGTATCCTGTTGTTGTGGGGTGTGCCAGTTTGAATGTATTACGTCCTCTCAAACGCCATTATCTTTGATGTAATCTTGTGTGGGCAGACCTATCAGTGTTACTTAGATTGTAATTCTTTGAGTGTTTCCATGGAGATGCGCCCCACCCAACTGCGGGTGATGACTCTGATTGGATAATTTCCATGGAGGTGTTGGCCCGCCCATTCAAGATGGGTCTAAATTAAATTACTGGAGCACTATATAAGATCAGATGAAGGAGCAAGCTGCTACAGCCAAGAGGGACACTTTGAAGAAAGCACAGGAGCTGCAGATGAGAGATAGTTCGAAGATGGCCATTGAAAGTAGACTCTTACCCAAGTGCAACTAAGAGTAACATTTTTGAGGAACTGCAGCCTAGAGAGGAACATCCTGGGAGAAAGCCATTTTGAAACCAGAACTTTGGAACAGACGCCAGCCATGTGCCTTCCCAGCTAACAGAGGTTTTCTGGACACCATTGGCCATCCTCCAGTGAAGGTACCCGATTGCTGATGTGTTACCTTGGACACTTTATGGCCTTAAGACTGTAACTGTGTAACCAAATAAACCCCCTTTTATAAAAGCCAGTCCATCTCTGGTGTTTTGCATTCCGGCAGCATTAGCAAACTAGAACATTGGGTACAGTGTTCTATAAATGTCTGTCAAGTCTAGTTCATTTATCATACCAATCAACATCTCCGTTTCCTTATTGATCCTCTGTCTAGATGTTCTATCCATTGATGAGAGCAGTGTATTGAAGTCTCCAACTATTATTGTAGAGGTATCTACTTCTCCTTTCAGTGTTCTCAGTGTTTGTCTCATGAATTTTGTGGCACTCTGGCTTGGTGCATAAATATTTATGATTGCTATGTTTTCTTGATGATTTGACCCTTTTATTAATATATAATGTCCATTGTCTCCTTTAAATGTTTTACTTCTGAAGTCTAATTTGTCTGATATTAATATAGCTACTCCTGCTTTTTTCTGGTTGCTGTTTGCGTGAAATATCTTTTTCCAACCTTTCACTTTCAGCCTATTTTTGTCCTTGTGTCTAAAGTTGGTTTCTTGTAGACAGCATATAGATGGGTCCTGTTTTTTTAATCCATTCTGCCAGTCTATCTTTTTATTGGGGAGTTTAATCCATTAACATTTAGTGTTATTACTGTAAAGGCAGTAATTTCTTCTATCAGCCTGCAGCACTCCCTTTAGCATTTCTTGTAGTGCGGTCTCCAATTGACAAACTCTCTCAGTGTCTGTCTGAAAATATTTTAATCTCTCCCTCATTTTTGAAGGACAGTTTTCCCGGATATAGAATTCTTGGTTGACTGTTCTTCTCTTTCAGTATCTTAAATATATCATACCACTGTCTTCTCACCTCCATGGTTTCTGTGGAGAAATCTGTAGTTAGTCTTATCGAGCTTCTCTTGTATGTGATGGATTGCTTTTCTCTTTCTGCTTTCAGAATTCTCTCTTTGTCTTTGACATTGGACAATCTGATCAGTAAGTGTCTTGGAGTAGGTCTATTGGGATCTATTCTGTTTGGGTATGCTGTACTTCTTGAATCTGCAATTCTCTGTCTTTCATAAGAGTTGGGAAATGTTCAGTGAATATTTCTTCTATTATTCTTTCTGCCCCCTTTCCCCTCTCTTCTCCCTCTGGGACACCCATAACATGTATATTCGTGTGCTTCATGTTGTCACTCAGCTCCCTAAGACCCTGCTTGTATTTTTCCATTCTTTTATGTGTATGAGTTCAAATGTATTGTCTTCCAATTCACTGATCTTTCTTCTGCCTGTTCAAATCTACTGTTGTATCCCTCCATTGTCTTTTTCATATCCTCCATTATGCCCTTCATTCCTATAAGTCCTGCCATTTTTTTTTCAAGTTTATGAATTCTTCTTTATGGTTATCCAGTGTCTTCCTTATATGCTTCATCTCTTTTGCTATATCTTTCCTCAGTTCATTAACTTGATTTTTGAATTGATTTAGGAGATTTGTTTGATCCTCCTTCAGTTCATTGAATTGATTTAGCATTAGTTGCCTCAATTCCTGTATCTCAGTTGAACTATTAGTTTGTTCCTTTTGCTAGTCCATATTTTCATGTTTCCTAGTAAGGCTCATTATCTTAAGCTATCTAGGCATCTGATTTTTTTTGATTAGTTTATTCTGGAGCTCATTTTCACTCTTTTACCTAGGGTTTTCTTGTTGGTTGGCTTTGTTCTGTAACCTTTGGTGTTCAGTTCAGCTTATTCCAGGTCTCTAACTTAGGTTCTATTTAGTTGATCAGAGTTTTTCAGTTTCTTGCCCTTCTTCTATGTAGGCTTTTTGTGTGAGGGTCTCCTCAGATATGGTCAGCACCAGTCAGGTTTTCCAAGTCCAAAGCATCCCAGGTCTCTGGAGGAAGGTATGGAGTTTTCTTGAGAATGAGACCCTCCTGTGAGGCCTTTAGAATCTGTGCTTTTCCTATCCTACCCAGTAGGTGGTGGTTGCCAGCTTGCAGCTCCCCCACCAGTATAAGGAGGTATGGAGCCTTTAGTTCTCCTGTGTGACCCTGACCCTGTTGGAGGCATGGCTGACTGAAGTTGTTTTCTGAATTCAGGCCCCTGGGTCTGAGTTCCCTGAAGGAGGGCTTTAGCGAATTGTTTCTCCCACTAGACTTATTGCTTTGTCTGTCAGAGCTATCTTAGCTCTGCTCTTGCCTGGGCCCAAATTGCAAGTCTTTGAGGCTTTCTGTAATTGGCTACTTAGAATAGTTATTTAAAAAAGAGAGAGGGGAGGGGGGAGAAAGATAAACAAAAAAAAAGAAAAAAGAAAACAGAAAGGCCAAGTATAGACTATTTAAAGAAAAGCACTTTAATTCCCTCCTTGCAGTTCTGAATGGCTACTGAAATGCAAAAAGACAAGGAGTTGAAGAGCAATTGAGCAGTGAACAAGAAACCAGAAAAACCAGCTTTTCAGAGAAGGGACCAGCCCCCCTGGGTTTCCTTATGTGCCTGATTTTGTTTGAGCCTAGCCCTTTTCCATATTATGTTCACCCCCGACTCCAAAAGTTTCTGTTTTTGTTTTTGCTGTTTTTGGTAGCCCTATCTCCTCTCTGCTGGGCTGACTGCTCCCAGATTCTCCAGTGTCTGGTCTCAGTTTATCTATGGTTTGAGTTTTTGTTCAGCAGTCTGAGTTTGTTAATCAGTTCTACTACTGCAGTTCTCCCTCCTGGTTCTGAGCACTGACGGCCCCTCCTCTCTCAGGAAACCAGCTGCAAAACAGTCTGTTCTGCCTGGCAGGGAGGGGAGCGGGCCCTCTGGCTGCAAGAACTTAAAGATTTCACTGCTCCATATGCTGGAGACTGTTGTATGACACATGTCCAAACTCAGATTCCCCTGTGGTGTCAGTTCCAGGCTATCTACCAGCTGCCCCAGAGGAGTCACTAAACCCCACACCTCACCACTCTGCCATCTTGTCCCCCTCCAAGCCATATTCTGATGCACAAAAGTTTTAAATTTTAATGAAGTCCATTTTATCTATTTATTTTTCCTATTGTTCCTCATGCTTTTGGTGTCACATCTAAGAAATCACTGCCAAATACAAGTCATGAAGATTTCCCTTATGTTTGAAATTGAGAAGTGTGAAACCTCCAACTTTGTCTTTCATTTTCAAGATTGTTTTGGCTATTCAGGGTGTGCCAGTTTGAATATATATTGTGTCCCCCAAATGCCATTATCTTTGATGTAATCTTGTATGGGCAGACGTTATCAGTTTTGATTAGATTTCTTTGAGTGTTTCTTTGGAATGCACCCCACCCAGCTATGGGTGATGACTCTGATTGGATATTTCCATGGAGGCATGGCCCCACCCATTTAGGGTGGGCCTTGATCACTGGAGCCATATATATGAGCTGACAAGCAGAAGGAACTCAGTGCAGCTGTGAGTGACATTTTGAAGAGGAGCTACAGCCAAGAGGGACACTTTGAAGAAAGCACAGGAGCTGCAGATGAGAGACAGTTTGAAGATGGCCGTTGAAAGCAGACTCCTGCTCAAGAGAAGCTAAGAAAGGACAAACGCCCCAAGAGCAACTAAGAGTGACATTTTTTAGGAACTGCAGCCTAGAGAGGAATGTCCTGGGAGAAAGCCATTTTGAAACCAGAAATTTGGAGCAGACACCAGCCACGTGCCTTCCCAGCTAACAGAGGTTTTCCAGATGCCATTGGCCATTCTTCAATGAAGGTACCTGATTGCTGATGTGTTACCTTGGACACTTTATGGCCTTAAGACTGTAACTGTGTAACCAAATAACCCCCTTTTATAAAAGCCAATCCATCTCTGGTGTTTTGCATTTTGGTAGCATTAGCACACTAGAACATAGGGCCCCTTGCAATTTCATATGAATTTGAAGATTGGCTCTTCTAGTTTTTAAAAAATGTTGCTGGAATTTTTACAGGGATTGCATTGAATCTGTATATTTCTTTGGGTAGCATTGGCATCTTAAAAATATTAAATCTTCCAGCCTATGTACATGGGATGTCTTGCCATTTATTTAGGCTTTCTTTAATTTCTTTTGGCAGGGTTTTGTAATTTTCAGTACACACGATCTTTCAACTCCTGGGTTAAACACATTCCTGTATATGTCATTCTTTTAGATGCTATTTTAAATGGATTTTAAAAAATTTCCATTATAAATTGTTCACTGCTGTTGTATGGAAATGCAACTGATTTTTTTTAGCATGATCATTAAATGTAAAAAAATTTTTTTAAAGAGAATTTGTAGGTTTACAGAAAAATCATGCATAAAATTCAGAGTTCCCATATACCACATTATTATTAACAACTTTCATTGGTATGGTACATTAACACAACTGATTTTTGCATGTTAATCCAGTATCTGGCAACTTTGCTAATTTGTTTTATTAGTTGTAAAAATTTTCCTTTGGATTCTTTGGGATTTTCTAACTATAGGATCATATCATCTGCAGTTAAAGATAGTTTTTCTTCTTCCTTTCAAAATTGATGCTTTTTATCTTTTTCTTGCCTAATTGCTCTGACAAGAACTTCCAGTACAATGTTGAAAAACCACTTTGAAAATGAGCATCCTTTTATTATTCTTGATCTTAGGTGAAAGCTTTCAGTCTTTCACCATTGAATGTAATATTAGTTGTTTTTTTTTTTTTATCATCAATGGTATTTATCATATTGAGAACTTTCTCTTTTATTCCTATTATCTGAGTGTTTTATTCAAGAAAGTGCAGTGAATTTTGTCAAAATATCTTTTCTGTATCAGTTGAGATTATCATGTGGTTTTATATCTGTTTATTCTGTTAATGTGGCATTATTACATTGATTTTCTTATGTTGAATCAAACTTGTATTCCTTGGTCAAATTGTACTTGGTCAGGGTGCATAATCCTTTTACTATAGCTCTATGATACTTCTCAAATTCATATTTGTGTATGGTGTGATGTAGAGGTCAAAGTTCATGCTTTCCCACATGAATATCCAAATGACCCAGCCTCACTCATTGAAAAGACCATGTATTTCCCACTGAATTGTACTGGAGTTTCTGACCAGTGCAATAAGGCAAGAAAAAGAAATAAAATGGATTTAGATTGGAAAGGAAGAAGAAAATTATCTTTATTCACAGAAGATATGAATATCTATGTAGAAAATCCTATAGAAAGTACAAAAAGCTACTCAAACTAATAAGTGGATTTAGCAAGTTTGCAGGACACAAGATCAATATACAAAAATGTATTTTATACATTAGCAATGAACTAATTAAAAATAATTAATCAAAAAGAAGAAAGTAATAAAATGTTATTTACAATGGCATAAAAGAATGACATACTTAGGGATAAGCCTGACATAAGATGTTCAAGACCTTTACACTGTACAGGTGTGTATATGTATATGGTATATAGTAAGATATACCATATTCAGAGATTGGAAGACTCAATATTTTGAAGGTGTCAACTTGCACCAGATTGATCTGTAGATTCATTTTAACAAAACTACCAACAGATTTTTTTCTAGAAATTGACAACTGATTCTTGTCATTAGGAAATGCAATTCATTTGGAAATGAAAAAGAACCTAGAATAATCAAAACAATTTTGAGAAAGAACAAAGTTGGAAGACAAACTACCTTAATTCAAGACTTATTATATCGTTACAATAATCAGGATGTGTGGTATGGACATCAGTAAAGACAAATTGCTCAATGAACAGAATAGAGAGACTCTACAAACAAATCCAGATATATATGATCAATTGACTTCCAACAAAGGGGCAAAAGCAATTCAGTGGAGAAAGAATAATCTTATCAATGAATGGTTGAAACAATTGGATATCTACATGCAAAAAAAAAAAAAGAACTTTGGCCCATATCTCACACTATATGCAAAAGTTAACTTAGCACAGATCATGATCCTGAAACTCTAAAACTTCTAGAAAAACACATAAGAAAAAAAATCTTTGTGGCCTTGGATTAGGCAAAGATTTCTTAGATATGGCACCAAAAGCACAATTTATAAATAAAAATACTGATAAATTGAACTTCATCAAAATTCAGAACTTCTGTTTTCGAAACATGCTTTAAAAAAATTTGTGTTAGAGAAGTTGTGGGTTTACAGAACAATCATGCATAAAACACAGGATTCCCACACACCTCCCCAACCACCAACACTTACATTAGTTACAATTGAGAAAGAACTTTTTTTTTTGTAATTCTACTTTTTTTGAAGAGTAGATTTGTTACAATTGATGAAAGATTAATAAAGTAGTACTATTAACTATTGTCCATAGTTTACATAGGGGTATTTTTCCCCATATTTCCAACCTATTATTATTTTTCATGTATCTTTATTTTATTTCTCATCTACACATACCCTGGATAAAGGGGGCATCAGTCATAAGGTTTTTACAATTACACAGTCACAAGATGAAAGCTGTATAGTTTAACAGTCATTATCAAAGATCAAGGCTATTGGATTCCAATTCAACAATTTTAGGTATTTCCTTCTGGCTATTCTAATACACTAGAAACTAAAAAGAAATATCTATATAAAGAGTCAGTAGTCATAATCATTTGTTAATTCCTCACTTCTCAATTCCAACTCCTCCCGCTCATGTGATCATTCTCTTAATCTTCAGGGATATCTGGGTTCAAGGGCCTTATCTGGCATAGGAAACATCTGGAGGCGTTAAGTTTCTGAAAAAATAAACTTAATAGGTAAAACTTTTATAGAGTCTTAGATAGAGCCCAGGGCATTCTTTAGGGTTTTCAGGAATACTGTTGGTTGGGGCTTGGCATACTGTGGCAATTTGCAATATCTGGCTGAAGCTTGCCTAAGAGTAACCTCCAGAATGATCTTTTGAGTATTTGAAATCTCTTAGCCACTGAAACTTTGTTTCATTTCTCTTCCCATTTGGTTGAGAAGGTATTGTCAATCCCATGATGCCAGGGCTGGGTTCACCCCTGGGAATCATGTCCCATGTTTCCAGGAAGACTTACACCCCTGAGAGTCAGGTTCCACGTAGGGGGAAGGGTAGTGAGTTTATTTGCAGCATTTGGCTTAGAGAGAGAGGCCACATCTGAGCAACAAAAGAGATTCTCTGGGGGTGACTCTTATAAGTAGGCTTAGCTTTGCCACTAGAGAAATAAGTTTCATAAGGGCAAGACTCAGGATTGAGGGCTTGGCTTATTAAATTGGAAGTCCCTAATGCTTGAGAGAATATCAGGAAATCCCCAGGAGGGTAAGTTTAATAGTTCCACAATTTTTTCTGCAGTATCTCAAAGGACTTTGCAAATACATTTTCATTTTCTGCCCAGATACTCTGAAATGTGGCAGGATATTACAATAACCTGTACAAAACAACAAGATCTCATTCCCTATTCTCATTTCCATGTAATTAAGTTGTTTAAATAAACTGACCAGACAGTTTAAATTAGATTGTGTGCTACAGAAAATTAAGATTTTGGACAAAATAAACATCTCTTCCTTTGGTTTCACACAGAAGTTGAAGTTTTAAAATGCAGACAATACCATCCTTTACCTTGTGTACTGATTTACCTTAGTCTAGCCAGATCAGCTTCATTCATATCTCTAATTGAAACTTCTTTTTCATCCTCTTTAACAGTTGCTGTATGGAGTAATGCTGACTTTCACAGCTGCAGAACTCTTACTCTGAGTTTCAGGTGTCACACAGATACCCAAAGTTCCAGAGAACTACCAGGTTATATACAAAGAGCACAGCATCTCAGAATTCAGAGGTAACAGTTAAAACTCAGGAATAAATGTGACTGCTGTAAGAGCTCACAGTCTAGAAACCTTTATAATGAGCCTTTATTGACTATTCTGTACTCCTTAATCATCAATTGCTCAATCTCTGCCCACTTTCTATCTCCTAAACATGCTTTTAAGAAGATGAAAGGACAGTCATATACTGGGAAAAAAACTGCAAATCACATACATATATAGATTATATAAAGAACTTTCAAAATTCAATAGTAAGAGAACAATTTAATTAAAAATGGGCAAATATTTGAATTGACATTTTACCCAAAAAGATTTATAGATTGCAAATAATCTGATGAAAGGAAGCTCTACATCACGTCATTAGGGAAATACAATTCAATTTTCAATGAGATACTGCTACACACCTTTTTGAACATCTTCCAAGTATTGGCAAGAATATGGAGGATTTAGAACTCTCATTCACTGCTGATGGGTATGTAAAATGGAACAGTAACTTTGAAAAATATCTTGGCAATTTATTGAAAAGTTAAACATACACCTACCATATGACATAGACATTTTACTCCTAGGTAAGAGACATAAAAGCATATCCATACAAAGACTTGAACACACATATACAGAAGCTTTATTTGTAATAGCCAGAAATTGAAACACCCCAAAGTCCAAACACAGGTGAATGGAGAAACAAATTGTGGTATCACAATGGAATGCACAATGGAATTCAAATACTACAGTCAAAAAAAAAAAAAAAAAAAAAGGAATGAACTACAATGAACTATTGATAATACTCAGCAATAAGGAGGATGAATCTTAAAATTATTAAGCTCCACCGCCCCTCCCCCACAAGAAGGTTAGTACATAGTATATGATACCACTTACATAAAATTCCGTTAACAGGCAGGCTAAATCACAATGGTGAAAAGCAGACCCATGGTTATCTGGGGAGAAGGTTTGGTAAGGAGGGACTGGGAAAAGGGATACAAAGTGTTAGAAGAAAACTTCTGGAGGTGATGAATATATTCATTCTCTTGTTTGTGGGGATGGATTCAGAGGTGCAGACATCCGTAAAAAAATCAAATTGTACACTTTAAATATGTGCATATTTCTTGTACGGCAATATCTCAATAAAGCTGTTTTTTAAAAAGGGCGTGGAGCTGGGAGGGGCGGAAGATCACATGTGGGGGGGGCAGTTGACCCAAATTTTGTCATCAAACAAGCTGGGCTGCTGACACTGGGCCAATCACTTAGAATCCTCTGCTGTAGAGATAATACTGCCTTGGCAGGATTAATTCAAGAAATAGTGAAAATGTAAGTAAAGCACCTGGCACTAAGCCCTCCATTTTGATGCCATATGCAACATGGAATGGCGGCAAGCAGCTTGAAATCAACTTCAAGCTCTAGCGTATTTTTGCTTTGTGACCTTAAGGAAGTTCCTAAACTCCTCTGTTTCATGTTCGCCACTGCGGAAGTATTAAATATCACAATGAATGTGATCAGCGCGGTGTCCGGTACACAGCAAGCAGAGAGGAGGCCTCAGCAGCATCATGCATAGTTCTCTATTTGAAGGGCGCATCAGGCCGTCTCGGTGAATCTCGCAGGTGGAGGGAGACCGGGATCCCACCGAGGCCAGCGAAAGTACGCGCACGAGCGTCTAGCGCAGGGGCCGGGAAGGCTGGGAAGCTCAGAGGGCGGGAGCAGGTGTAGCGGAAAAAGCCGCAGCCCGACTACGCCGCGGCCGTCGGAGCCGCGGAACAGATGACCACACAACCATCCACCACCCTGCCGCCCCCCATCTCCCAGCCTGCCCCGCGCTTCGTGCGCAGGCGCAGTGAGGTGGGAGGGGGACCACTCCCCCAAGGCTAGGCGGGCGTGGCCAGGTCCCTGGCTCCGCCCACAGGCGGCCACTGCCCCACCCCCGCCCCAGCATCTGGGCTGCGCCAGGGACGCGCAGCCGCGGGCGTCAGAGTGTTGGCCCACCCTCAGGTGAGTGCGGCGGCGTGGTCGCAAATGCCCGGCGTTATTTGGATGGGCTAGACTGCAGGAAGGTGATGCAGGTCATGGTTGGTGCAGAGTGGGGTGACCTCTCCCCCCATCCACCCATTGCCTCTCCGCTCAGTTAGGGCCAAACCCCCAAGTCCCGTCACGAGTGGAGCAACTACCCGCGGCGGCGCTCCCGGCCTCGCGCACACTATTGACAAACAAATGCAGTAGTTAGGTGTTTGCTTCTTTCTGGGTGAGGACTTTCGGTTTAAATACAGTTTTTCTTCCCCGAGTTTGTGAAAGATAACCTGTTTGTTTAAAAATTAAAACAAAGAAATTCCTCAGTTCCATCTGAAAATGCAAGAGAGCTCTTAGGGGCAGCTAATTAGATTATCACAATAAAGGTATGTTTTCGTGTTTTTTTCTCGATGGAAAACAAATAAAGCACTTTCTTACCAAAGTATTTTCTACTACCCAGTTTCGTTTGTGTCGACCCCCTCAATATGTGAGTGCCAATGTAATATGCGACTGCATGAGGAAACTGAGGTACAGAGAAGCAAAGTCACTTGCAAAACATGTCACAGCTGTTAGGTGGCAAACTCAGGATCCGAATCTCGGTAGTCTGGTTTCGGAGCCTGTGCTCTTCAGGATGTTGAATCCTGCTCCAGGCTAGTGTCTTGTCAAACTGTGGTTAGACATTTACTTCATTTACTTCAATTACTGTTCTTTTTTAAAAGAATGAAATGGTTTGACTCTGCATAGAAATTTACCCTCGGTGAGGCAAGAGTCACCTAGAGTAACCCTATGTTGTGTTCTGTTTAAACCTGAATTTGAAAGATCTGCTTAGGGAATTATTTTACTTGAGACCAAGTTATGAACAACTTACTGTGATTCAAAACACTTTTTTCATTTTGTCAGTTAATCTGTATGTGAGAATACCTGCACGTTTGTGTGTGTGTGTGTGTGTGTGTGACTTTTGTGACTTTTGTCCCACTCCTCAGACTTATAGTGGCTCCCCTTAAAGAGGAGACCCATCTTCACTTCAGTCCTCTGGCTGCTGGCCAGCTAAATACATGAGTGAGTGGCAACTTCCAGACTTCCTTTTATGCTTGGCTGGCTGCTGAGTTCTATTTTCCCATTATAGCAGTTGTTGAACACTTTAGGAACAGGAATAAAAAATCTCAGTAGAAGATAAATCAAAACTCAAACTTTCCTTCCAAAATAGTACCATAGCTCTTCTACATGAGCAAAGCATTTTAGTAGACTTCAGAGGTTCTTGGTATGTTTAAAATCAGTGGTATAAATGTGTTTGTCAGGGATAGCTGTATGGTTTTATGTAGAGTTTTCGCTTTCCCTCTCTAGTTGCCATCATATCCCCCACCTCCACCCCTGCCCAGCCCAGAACCATATCTCCTCACGGCATTTTAAAACAAATTATTATTTTTTTTATTAGAGAAGTTGTAGGTTTACAGAAAAATCATTAAGAAAATATGGAGTTTCCAAATCCCACCCCCTCACCACTACTCTCACAGTTTTCCCTATTATTAACACTTTGCATTAGTGTGGTACTTTTGTTACAATTGACGAAACAATATTATTAGAATAATACTATTAACTATAGTCTATAATTGATATTAGGGTCCGCTCTGCATTGTACATTTTGCTGCCTTTGCTCCTTGATCATATTGGGGATTCTCAGATCCATTGTGGCTCAGATTCTCTGTTCTTAACCCATCCTCCCAGGTCCACAGCTTCCTGTGAAGTCAGGGACCCTTTGACCCTTTGGCAGCTGTCCTTTACAGCTTGTTTTCAAGGGGAAGGGGCCTCAAGCCTTAAGTTTGGCTTGGGACTGTAGCGTTGCAGAGAGCAAGACTCCTTTACCCACAGGAGTTGAGTTCCTGGCTGCCAGTGCGGGGCTCATTCCCTAAACCCCAGTAGTCCTAGGCCTGCCCTCTTGCCACTTCTGTGGATGTCTGTACTTTGTAGGCTGAGATAATTTTTCTTATTCTGAGCCCAACTGTGGCTTGTTGGTTTTCTCTTTTTCATATTTATCACTTATTATAATCTACCAGAGGGCAGGGATGATCCATCCAGCCCCTAGGATACAGCCTGACATAGATAGGCATTCAACAAATACTTGTTGAATAAATAAATGAAAAAAACATTTTGTGTTTCAAAAGGAGCATGTCAAAGTGTTAGCTTAGGAGTAAGCCTGAATTTAGTATGTTCTCCCTGATATACATTCTGAAGAATAAACTACAGTATTCCAATATTTAAAACTCCAATTCTATTTTTTTAAACCACATTTAAACTCACCAATTTTATTTTTGTTTTCTATGTAATAGATTTACTTTATAATTTCATAAAGGTATCTGAAAAGTATATTCAGATTCTTCTCATTTGCAATATATTTCTGTAGAATGATAAATTCTGTTTAAAACTTCTTATTTTATCAAGTTTTTATTGTTCTGTCTGTCTATTGCTGGGTAACAAACCACGCCCAAACTTAGTGAGTTAAAACAACAATCATTTTGTTATCCTCTGTTCTGGTTTGCTAATGCTGCCATTATGCAAAATACCAGAAATGGACTGGCTTTTATAAAACAGGGTTCATTTGATTACAGAGTTACAGTCTTAAGGCCATAAAGCGTCCAAGGTAAGGCATCAACAGTGGGGTACCTTCACTGGAGAAAGGCCATTGGCATCCAGAAAACCTCTGTTAGCTGGGAGGCACGTGGCTGGTGTCTGCTTGCTCCCAGGTTGCATTTCAACTCCTCTCTCAGCTCCTGTGCATTCTTGAAAGTGTCCCTCGTGGCTGCAGCAAACAGTGAGCTCCTTCTGTCTGAGCTTTTTATATGACTCCAGTGATTTAATTCAGAACCACCCTGAATAGGTGGAGTAACACCTCCATGGAAATTATCCAATCAAGGTCTTGTCCACAGCTGATTGAGTCACATCTCCATAGAAATTCAATCAACAGGTCCCAACCTAATCAACACTAATGCTTCTTTTCCCACAAGATTGCGTCAAAGAACATGGAGTTTTGGGGGATGTAATACATCCAAACCGGCACATCCTTTCATGGATTTTGGGGATGGGAATTCAGACAGAACACAGGAAGATTTATGCTTAATGCTATCTGAGACCTCAGTGGGGGGCTGGCTGGGCATCTCTCTCTATTCATGTAGTCTCAGGATCTCCCTATGTGTGTCTCCAGCATGGTGTCCTTAGGGTAGTTGGAAGTCTCACATGGTTGCTGAGGGGTCCAAGAGCAAGTGTTTCAAGAGACAAGGAATGGAAGCTGCCTGCTTCTAAAGCCTGGATCCAGAAGCTGGCATGGCATCACTTTTCCAGTATTCTATTGGTCAAAGCACTCCCACCACATCAATTTAAGGAGGGTGACATAGACTCTACCTCTGATGGGACAAGTGCCACATTGAATATTAGAAAGAAATGCTATCATTGTATCTCAGTTAGAAGGTATCTCTGCAGTAATATCATTCAACTTTCCATGCCCTAGACATTTCTTTTATAAATATCATCCCCAAGAAAATTAGGTTAGCCTTTGCTTGTATGTTTTCAATGGGGTGAGAGCATCCCTTTGTTTTGGTTTTATACCAGTCTCTGATACTAACTTTGAGATAAAGTGAATCATTAAAATGGACAAATGAACAGTTGATTTGGCCACTAATATAGTTCTCATTTTTTAAGCTAATCTTTTTGAAGTTGGTAATATGAAAGTTCAATTAAAGTAATAGTTATGGTGATACCCAGGGAAAGTGGGAGTCTTCAGGTGAAAAATCTGAGTCATGTGGGTTGTCATTTTGGATATAATTCTTCTAAGCTGCGTTTAAGTGGAGAAAACCTGGCCATGATGTTAAAGAGGTGACATGGTCTTGACAGTAGAAGACAATCAGTCAACCACAACGGACGTTGTTGAGGCTGAATGGGTAGAACTTGATGCCTGGGCACGGGAGAGGTGGGAGGGAAGAGCTGGGACCTCCAGTCTTGGTGGCTGGAGATGGAAATTCCTTTCACTCAGGTGGGGAAGGAGGATGATGTTCATTTATTACTGGATTAAGATGATTGTGAATCTCAGGTTGTCACACCTGGACCTGAAACATAAACAGAGTTCATCAGATAGAAAGTGAGGACAGATAGGCCTCTATTTGGGGACTAGACTTCTTGGGACATGAAGTCCCTTGTGCATTCTTACAGACTAGACCAGGTAGCTTCTGTGTATGTTGTTCTGCCAGGGTTTTAGATATTCTCTATAGAAAGTGTGGCCCTATTAAAGGATTTTTAGTGAGGGAGTGACATAATAAGTTTGGAATTTTATGAAGATCACTCTGTTAGCATTGTAGAGACTTGAGGGAAAGGTAAGTCCAGTTATGAGTCTATTTCATTTGTCCAGGGATGTGAACTAAGCTTGGATATTGAGTCATGGAAATGAGACAGATTTGAGAGTTATTTAGGAAATAGATTCCAAAGGACTTGGCGATAGACTGGATGAAGGTGGCAGGAAGAGGGAGAAATCTAGGGTGAGTTGGGCTTGAGAAATATTAAATAGATGGTGATGTGTTAAATAAGATAAAAAAGAAATGTGAGGAAAAGGGGAAGATTTTGGAAGAAGAATGATGAGTTTGATTTTTTTGCCCTAATTGAGGTGTAATGTACATATAGTGAAATGTATAGATCTCAAATACACAGTCCAATCACTTTTGACAGATGTAATTCACAGTCCTATCAAGTTATAGAGTATTTCCAGTACCCCTAGAGGGCTCCTTGTCTCTCTTCCTAGTCCACCTCTGCTGCAGAATCAACTGTGACTCTGATTTCTAGCCCCACTGGTTTTGCCTATATGAAAAACTTTCATTTGAATGAGAACATATGCTATGAACTATATTGTGTCTGGCTTTTTTCACTCAGCATAGTTTTTTTTTTTTTTTGAGATTAATCTACTTTGTGCATATCAGCATTTCATTCCATTTTATTGCTGAGTGGTTTTCTGTTGTATGACTATTACACAGTTTATTCTCCTACTGATGGACACCTGACCTGTTTCCAGTTTTGGCACTATCATGAATAAAACTCCTATGAACATCCTTATTTCCGGCTCTTGAGTTGTTTCTAACAGATGGAATAAAGTAGAAGTAATGCTGTGCACTGCAGATTCTAGGTCATAAAAGGCACTAAGGGTTCCTTCTCACTCTCTCTTGAATCACTTGCTCTGGAGGAAGCTGATGTGATATGAGGGTACTCAGCTTATGGAGAGAATGTTATGATGAGAAACTGAGATCTCATGCAACACCACTTTAAGGAGCTCAGAAGTGGATCCTTCAGCCCAGATCAAGCGTTCAGATGACTACAGCCCATGTGATATCTTTTGTTGTTATTTTTGGGGATAAGTGTGTATTGGTTGTGAGGTATTTCTTGGTAGTGAGCTCATTTTATGAATAGATGCAATTCTGACTTTAAAGAACTTGGTTTGCTACACAGATTAAAGGAGGGCATGTGGGAGAATAAAAAGTAGTAGACCAAAGGTAGACTTTGAAGTACTAGATGCCAAAGATGTTCTAGAATAAGAAACTTAAATGTAATGGTACATATTAGATCAAAACAGGGTCAGCCAAATATAATCAGTGACCTGGAAACCTGTGTTTTTCTTTTTCTTTTAAAAAAACTCAATTGTTACGCTATTATAACAGTGTCAGAATTTTTATTTTACATCTTGATTGAAATGTATTTCACATACCATTAAAGTATATAGCTCAGAGGTTTTTACTATATTCTGAGTTGTGCCACCGTCTAATTTTGGAACATTTCAACACCACAAAATGAAACTCTGTATACATAAGCAGTCACTTTCTATTCCTACCCCCAGTCCCTGCCCAAGCAACCACTAATTTTTCTGTCTCAATGGAGTTGCCTGTTTTAGATATGTCACATAAATGGACTGGATTTTTTTCACATAGTGTTATGTTCTAAAAGTTCCTCCATGTGTAGCATATATCATTACTTCATTCTTTTAAATTGTTGAGTAATATTCCATTGTATGTATATAACACATTGTTTTTATATGTTCATTGGTTGATGGACATTTGGGTTATTTCCACTTTTAGATATTATGAGTAATGCTGCTATTAATATTTGTATACAGTTTTTTTTTTGTGGACATATGTTTTCATTTCTCCTGGGTATACACCTAGGAGTGGAATTACTGGGTCATGTGGTAACTCAAGGTTCAGCATTTTGAGGAACTGCCAAACTGTTTTCCACAGTAGCCACAACATTTTATATTCCCACCAGCAATGTGTGAGGGTTCCAATTTTTCCACATTCTGCCAACTCTTGATATTGCCTGTGTTTTTTATTTTAGCCATCCTAGTGGGTGTAAAGTGGTATCTCTTGTGTTTTATTTGCATTTCTCTGCGGACTAATGATGTTGAACATCTTTTCATGTGCTTATTGGCCATTTGCATATCTTCTCTGAAGAAATGTCAATTTAAATCCTTTGTCCATTATAAAAATTGGATTGTCTTTTTATTGTTGGGTTATGAGTTCTTTGTATATTCTGGATACAAGTCCTTTGTTGGATATATGGTTTGCAAACATTGCCTCCCATTCTGTGAGTTGTCTTTTCACTTTCACTGACCTATCAGAAAAGTCTTTACCTATTGGGGAGCTCTCAAGCTCATTGTGTTGACTCTAAGTTTCCCAAAATAATTTTTTGCTTAGTTATGTTTCAGTTTGCTAAAGCTGCCAGAATGCCATATATCAGAAACGGATTGGCTTTTACAATGGGGATTTATTGGTTTACAAATTTACAGATCTAAGACCATGAAAATGTTCCAATTAAGGCATCAACAGGATGATACCGTCTCTGAAGCAAGGCTGCTGGTATCCGAGGTTCCTTTGTCAGATAGCAAGTCACATGGCTGGTGTCTGCTGGTCCTTCACTCCTGGGTCTTGTTGCTTTTAGCTCCTGGTTCCAGTGGCCTCCTCTCTGAGCTCCTGTGGGTCCTCTCTTAGCTCTTCTGGGGCTTTTCTTTCTAAGCTCTCTTGGCATTTTCTGCCTTTTATCCTCTCATAAGGAACTCCAGTAAAGGATTAAGACCCACCTTGAATTAGGTGGATCACATCTCAATTGAAACAACATAATCCAAAGGTCCCACCCACAATAGGTCTGTACCCACAGAATGGATTAAAAGAACGTGGCATTTTTCTGGGGTAAATAGCTTCAAACCAGCACACTTGAATTTTATCACTGCCAGCAAATACTGTTAGTTGTTTTCCTTGAAGTGATAGACTCAGTTGATTTTTGATAAATGTGTGCTAAATACCCAAGACTGAGTAACTGGAGTTTGTCAGTCATTCCTTGAAGTACAAATGGTGTTCCATCAGAAGAGTGGCTAGGTCAGCTTACGGTTCGAACAATTACACAAGTGCTTTTTCCTCAAGACAGCCATTGAACTTCAGTATGTAACAGCAGTACACCATGCATATTCCTCTTTAGTCACATATTAAATATTATATTAAAATATTAAAAAAGACGTGTACTCAAGGACCAAGATTTAACAATTTTTACTGCTTCATCAAGAACATTCTTAAGTGAAATTGACTTTTTATTTTCAATGTGAGGGAGTGGCAGTGAAAAATACGGCGACTCTGATAGAGTTGGGTGCCATTGCCTTGATTTGTGCCAAGGCATCAGTTCCCTTGCATTTATATCTGCTGCCCTCACCCAGATAACCTGTATCCTAACTTCTAACATGGTGGCTAAATTTTGTCTGTTTTTGAACTTCACGTAAATGGAATCATAGAGTACTTTTGTGGGCCCTGTATCTATCACTGAACGTTATGTTTGTGAGGTTCATATATGTTGTGTCTAGTTGGAGTTTGTTCAGTCTCATTGCTGTTTGTCTTTTCCTTGTTTAAATATTTATTTATCCCTTGTGTTGTAGATGGATATTTGGGTTTTATTTTTCTGTCTGAGTAGCACTGCTATGAGCTTTGTTGCCCCTGCATTCTGATGAGCATCTCTATATATTTCTATTGGGTATTTACCTAGGGGTAGAATTTCTGGGATTGTAAGATGTGTATGTTCAGCTTTAACAGCTACTGCCAGTTGATTTTCTGCATTGTTCCTTTTTTTTTTGGAATAATGAAATTAGTTGATAAAAGAGCCCTCATTCATCTATCACAAATAAAATATGAGATGTGAAACTGTGTAATATATTGGAAAAGCAGTTTGATGCCAGACTGTTGGGAGCCAGTATGCCATGCAGGCCGGGTGGGCCAGATAGCACAATGAGGATGGGCTGGGCTGGATTCGTGTGTCCATCACTTACATTCTGTGTTACCTTGGCCAAGTTATTTAACCTTCTCCAGCCTTCATTTGTTTATCCATAAAATGGGGATAGTACCCATCTAAAAGGTTGTTGTGAAGATTAAATGAATAATATATGAAATCTGCTTAGAAGAGGATCTGGCACATAAGATACAATAAAAACATATGGGTTTCTTTCCTCCCAAAGGATTTTATTTGGAGATAACAGGAGATATTGGTAAAATTTGGGCAGAAAGATATGTCATGAACTGTTACACCTTTCAGAGGGTTTAATAAAATAAAGGTAAGTCTGAGACCTGAAATCTTAGAGTTACAGTCTCTCCCAATTTTTCTGCTGATGGGTATTTTTATGCCTAGCACAGAATAGGAATGGGAGTGATTTAAACTTCTTTCCCAAGATTCTGTTTTACAGAATGCCCTAGTGGGGGCCATCAGAGCCTGTACAGACTTGCCCCCTTGCTTACCATGCTTTAAAGAGTAGAAACAACTTTACTGTCAATATATAGCAACAGTGTTTCAGCATTCTTCTTTTTGTAGCATCCGCCCCAGAAGATGAAGCCCTTAAAGGTAAAGAGTAGGGGCAAGATGCAAATAATTGGACTTTGTCTCAGCTGTAAAGAGGTAAGTGCTGTCAGCACCCAAGAAAGGTAAAGCAAAAGGCTCTGAAGCCCGAAAATCTTAAGACCTGCTTGAATGCTGATGTCCGGTACAAGGAGAGGGTGAGAAACACTATCAGAATCTTTACATTATGCTCATAGATCTCATAAAAAATTAGCAGATGAATGTGACTGGAACAAAGTGAGTTGGTTTAGAGATGCTGCACATTTTGTATGGCTGTAAGTATTATGGTAGCAGAATAGAAGCTTCCTGCCTGCCCAGCGAATGTGCGCTGAGTAAAGCCCTGTCCTCTTTAGCCTTGACATGAGGTAGATCTTGAATGTGCCAGTCTGTGATTTGGATATCTGAAGTCTCTTCCAGTTAAACAAGGTATGTGCAGCAGTGAACATCATGGAGATGTTCATCCAGAAACTGTTGTTGGAGGATAACTCTGCTCTCAAAGCTTATGTCAAAGAATGAAAGCCTCTTTCAGGGATGCTGAATGGATTAGTGACAGCTTCTACTCATCCTTAGTTCTCACACCATGCCAGCATAATCTTTCTAAAATACCTCGTTGATCATGTGAAACTCCTGCATTTAACCTTTGAGTGGCTGCCATTGCCTAGAAAATAAATTTCAGACCTGCATCCTGTCATTAATTGTCCTCATGACTTAACATCATCCTGTGTTGAGCCTTCTCTCTTATTACTCAGGAAACCAACTCTGTACTTTAGCAGAAGTAGTTCACATGAGCTTTCATGATTTTTTTTGGTTCTTTATGTTTTTATAATCCTTACTCATTGTTCAAGAGATAATTCAAATTCATTTTTTGTCTTGCCTGAAGTCTTTCCTTTCCAGTCTAATTTCAGCCGTTTTCCTTCCTGTGAATTTCTATAGCAAATAATTTGTTTATATTTAATTTGGAAGCAAATCTTGTGCTACCTTGTGATGATATTTTATTATGTTGGACTGTTATATCTTTTTCTTGTTGTTTGTTGTTCACCCCCTCCTCCCCCCAACATGTAGGCTCCTTAAGGCAGGGTCCCTGCTGTCAAATTCCTTTTTATTTTTTAAAATCAAGTTCCTTTTTTACATGTCTCACTGTATCAAACTAGTAATCTGCAAGTAATAGGCCCTTAATAAAAGGGTGTGTGTGTATGTATGTGCATGTGTGTGTGTTTTAATAAATAAAGGCAAATGAAGTAAGAATAAAATAAGAATAAAGACAAATGAAGCTATGTGCCAGAAAACATCACGGATATCTTCTAGAAACCAAAGATTTTCAAAAGGAAAACAGAACTGAATTTTCCTGAAGCCAGACATGATGTGATGATGCAAAGAACTGAGGATGCTGTGTTTTCTGGAATCCATCTCAATGAAAGAAGGTAACATTGGGTTGATTTCCAGAAACAGCCATGAGTTTCAAAAGTTTATTACTTGTACCACTATGTAATGGTACTGTAAACAATCGAAAGTACGATTTGTTTTGTATGACTGCATGGTATGTGAATATATCTCAATAAAATGAAGATTAAAAAAAAAAAGTTTATTACTGTCTAATGCCTCAGATGGCTGTGAGTCCTAGGCATCCTGTAGATTTTCAGACCTTTGAACTGTCCTGTGCCTAGTGGTCTTTCATTCATTCATTCATTCATTGATTCATTTTTGTTGCATGCTTGCTATGTTCCAGATACTGCAGTAGTTGCTGAGGATTCGGCAGCGAACAAGACAGATAAGGTCCTCACAATGGTAGAACATATGAATTGTTAAAATATAAAATTATAAAATAATTTTGGAAGGAAGTAAATGGAGTGATAGGACAGTAATCAGATGGAGTTTGGGTAGGGATAATGAGCAGGAGTCTAATTTAGGGATACAGTGACTAACTCTATCAGCTAAATGATAGAAAGAACCCTTTGAATTTAGTCAAGAAGACCTGGATTCTACATAGCTCTGCCACTGTTATCTCATGTAAGATGCTCAGTATCTCTGAACCTTAGGACCTCATTTGTAAAAGGAGGATATTGACTAGGAGACTCAATATGGCAAAGATATCATATTTTCCCAAAATTTATCCATAGGCTTAATGCAATTCCTATCAAAATCCCAGCAAGGCTTTTTTGTAGACATAGACAAGTTTATTTTAAAAGTTATGTTGAAAGGCAAAGGCTCTGGAATAGCTAAGATGACTTTGAAAAAGAAGAATAAAGTGGGAGAATCCACTCTAATCTGCTATTAAGATCTACTATATAGTTACAGTAATATAAGCAGCATGGTATTGGCAGAGGGATGGACACACAGATCCATGGAATAGAAAGAACCCAGAAATAGACTATACAGATATATCCAACTGATTTTTTTCTTTTTCTTTTAATTTTTTAATGAGAGCAGTTATGTGTTTACAGAAAAATGATGCAGGAGTAGGCTTCCCATATACCCCCTCCATACAGTTTTCCCTGTTATTAACATTTTGCATTAACATAGTAATAATGAAACAATATTATTAGAATTATACTGTTAACTATAGTTTACAGTTGACATTAGGGTTCACTCTGTGTTGGGCAGTTCTATGGTGTTTTTAAAAAAATTTATTCTGGTAACATATGTATCCTAAAACTTCCCATTTTATCCTCTTTCAGTTATACAATTCATTGTTGTTAATTATATTCACAATGTTGCACTACCATCACCACTATCCATTACCAAAACTCCTCCATCATCCCAAACAGAAACTCTCTACCAATTAAGCATTAACTCCTCCTCCCACCCCTGCCCCTGGTAACCTATATTCTAATTTCTGACTCTATGAATTTGCTTATTCTAACAATTTCATATCAGTGAGATCATACAATATTTGTCCTTATGGCTTATTTCACTCAAAATGATGTATTCAAGTTTCATCCATGTTGTCGCATGTATCAGATTTCTAACATTGCATTAGCTATGCGCAGGCTGCTTCTGCCTGCAGGGTAAGTTGTGAGAGCGCGAGCCAGAGATGAATGTCGTGGTTCAGAGTTTCAGGCTTCCTCTCAGCAGATTGGCACCAACATCCAGCCGCCCCAGTATGTGCATAGATGTTACTCTGCTCCCTCCAGAACAGGACCAGGGCCCCACAATGGGAGAACAGGCTGGCTCCACACTGCTCCGGGGATGGGTGGGGCAGGGACCAGTTGGAGAACCACGAGCTTCTCCTACTGTTTTTAAAGCTGCATTTTCTTAATTTGGCACTACTCCAATTACTGCCACCCTTTAACTGTTTACCTGGGTTTTGAGGTAGATGGCTCTGCCTCATTTTGCTAGCTGTCTAAGATTCTATGTGGGAAAGGAAGTCTGGAGCATTTTTTTAATTAAAAAATTTTTTTTCTTTATTAGAGAAGTTGTAGGTTTAGAGAACAGTCATGCATAAACTACAGGATTCCCGTATACTGCCCCACCACCAATACCTTGTGTTCATGTGGAACATTTGTTACAATTGTTGACAGCACATTTTTATAATTGTACTATTAATTAAAGTTTATGGTTTAACTTAGGGTTCACTATGTAGTATAGTTCCAAGGATTTTTTTGTTTTTAATTTTTATTCTGTTACAATATATGCAATCTAACATTTCCCCTTTTAATCATATTCAGATATATATTTCAGTGCTGTTGGGTCCACAATGTTGTGCTACCATCACCACCATCCATTACCAAAACATTTCCATCATTAGCCTTAGCCTGGGGCATCGTATGCTGCCATCCTGGTCAACTGGATGTCTCCATTTTTTTTAAAAAATTTTAATCATATTTTTTATTGTGGAATATAACATATATACATAGAACTGATAACTTTCCAAGTGCAATTTAACAAGTAGTTAGAGAGCAAATTTCAAAGAATGTTATGGGTTACAGTTCCACAGTTCAGTTATTTCCTTGTTGTGAAATATAATGTATATGCAAAAGGATAATAACTGTCAAAGTATGATTTTACAAATAGTTATATAGGAAATTTCCAAAAATATTGAGTTACAGTACCATAGTTTCAGTTATTTCCTTATTGTGAAGTGTAACACATATACAAAAAGGTGGTAATTTTCAACTTACAATTTAACAAGTAGCTATATAGCAAATTTCAAAGGATGCTATGGGTTACAGTTCCATCATTTCAGTCCTTTCCTTCTACTATTCTAATACCCTAGCAACTAAGAAAAAGAAGATTGTATAGAGATTCAGTATTCATAATCCTTTTTAAAATTCCATCTTGTCTATTGCTACCCCTTCCTCTAATTTAATCACTTTCCCGATCTTCAGGGATGTCTAGACAGTGACCACCCTAACTTGTTCATGTTGAAAAGGGGTGTCAGCATTATGGGAAAAGAGAACACATCTGGTTGATATTCTTGAAGAGGCTATTGGGACTTAACTGGCATGGGAGCACTTTGGAAGATTTAAGTTTCTGAAGAATAAACTTAGTGAGTGAAACTTTTATAGAGTCTCAGATACGGACCTGGGTATTCTTTAGGGTTTTCAGAACCGTTGTTGACGTGGGCTTATCATACCATGGCCATTTGGCAGATCTGGCTGAAGCTTGCATAGGAGTAACCTCCAGGACACTTCTATTTGAAATCTCTTAGCCACTGAAACCTTATTTTATTGCCTTTCTTTTCCCACTTTTGGTCAAAAAGGCATTCTCAACCCCTCAATGCCATGGTCAGGCTCGTTCCTGGAATCTGTGTCCCACATCGCCAGAGAGACTCATTCACCTGGGGGGTTCTGTCGTACCTCGGGGGGAGGGTGATGAATTTATTTGCAGAATTGGGATTAGAGAGAGAAAGTCCACATTTGAGCAATGGATGTCTCCTTTTCATTTAAATTTCATTTTTATGGTTATTAATGAGGTTGAGTATTTTATCATGTAATCTTATTATCCTGACTTTAGTGATTCTCAATAGCCTGTGGGAGGCTATTAAAATTATATTTCTGGATTCAAATCCAGATCTAAAGATCAGAATTCTTAGGGGACGGTCCCAGGCATATAAATTTAAAACAGTCTCCTCAGGGGTTTCAAAACAAGGTGTTCCTTGGGGCCATACTTTGAGAAACACCATTTGACTATAACCCACCTTAGGA
The DNA here is from genome assembly GCF_015220235.1 of Choloepus didactylus. Classification (NCBI taxonomy): domain Eukaryota; kingdom Metazoa; phylum Chordata; class Mammalia; order Pilosa; family Megalonychidae; genus Choloepus; species Choloepus didactylus. The sequence goes on from NC_051333.1 coordinate 20,919,211, forward strand.
GATCATTCTCCTGGAGCTGTAGGAGGAATAGACTGGGAATGTGAATGTGTGCCTTTATTTTCACAATGTGCTATGGCAGGATCTCTCTAATCTCCTTCCCACATATCCACTTGTTAGGAATTCCTCCTTTTTTTTGGGTCCAGGCTCTTTTTGGAGGAACTGCTCTCCTCCAAAATGGGAATACTTTCTTTGAATTCAGTAAATGATCATAAAATATCTACCATATCACTTCTCCTCCAGCCTCAGTGACAGTGCTTTGGCTGACCATCTTGTAGTACTTCATATATGTGATTTCACTGTATCCTTACAGCAGCCCTGTGGGGTAAAGAGAGCTGGTGTTAGGAGCCATTGTGCTTGTACATTTTAGGAAACAGGCTTTGAGAGGTGCAGTAATAATAGTAACAACAACAACATTTATTGAGTCTCTGTGGTATCCCTGCACAGTGGAAATTAATATCTTAGGCCCAAAGAGGTAAAGGGACTGCTTAGTAAGCTACAAACCTCAAATTCACATCACAGTCAGCACTATAGCTTATCAGGCCCACAGCTCCTTAATGGCAGAGCTGAGATGAGAACCCAGGAGTGCTGGCTCTTGCTCCAGTGCAGTTGCCCCTGAATCACGTTTTCAGGTATATTTAACAAAATCCTTGTGTGTATGTTTGTGCGTGCGGGTGTGTGTGTTTGATGCCCAGGATACACAGATTTCTGGGATTTTGGTTCTTGGTCTAGAGCAGTTTCTGCTGAACCACACTGTCTCCAGGTACATTTACTCCCAGTCTTAACGTGTGCATATAAGGGAGAAGGGGAGGAGCATACGTATCGTTCCTTGGCTCTTGCTTCGAGTGTCTTGGTCGTCTGTCTTCAGCATCACCAAGGCTGAAAAAAATCCACTTAGAAGAAGTATATTTATGGGCCTGTTCATACATTGTGTGTGAATGGGCTGTAGAAACAGGAATGGCTTGGAGGAAATGAACCTGACATGACTGATGCTGAAAGTTGCATTATTTGCTATTGAATATCCAGTTACATAGTTGTTTATGTGAACAGGATGCATTTTAAGTTCTGATATTTAAAATTTACGTTGTATTAAATCATAGTTTTGCTTTTAGCATAATTTATAGGGAAGGTGGGACATGATTTCATTCACACAGATTATTAGGATTGCCTCTTTAAAAGAGACTAGCCTCTTAAGTAATGAGTTTGATGTGCACTAAGGGCAATTTTAGTGCAAGTACCTACGAAACTATGCATTTGAGAGCAAGAGGCAGTGGGGAGTACAGTGAAATTACTTTATGTCTGGAATGTTCATCACTTGTTATCTTATGGTAAAGATTAAGTATACACACCAAGTAGGATGCATAAGAATCCTTTTCATTAGATGGTATATTGAGAGCAGAAGGTACTTAAAATGGCTAAATTTCTCTGAGCTCACAGTTGAGGGAAGGAAGCAATGGATTTCTCCTAGATGTCTCTTTAACAGCTTCTTTTTCCTGAAACTTCAAATACCTCCCCTCTCCTTCTCATGTTCAACAAAGAGAACCTGTAGGCTTCTCATTACTACATCTACTTGACTCCTGCGTCTTTCTGCATGTTACTTTGGAGACATTTTCTGTTCCTCTACCTAAAGCAAACACTTCCTCTTGTGGATTATATCCAATCTTCCTTTGTCTTCTCAGGGGCATTGCTTCAGCAGTTTTTCCTTTTACTGTGCTATCACGTTTTCTCTGTCTACTGGATCAGTGTGTTCATTTGCTGATCTTAAAATTGAAAAAAAAAAAAGCTGCTTTTACCTTGTATTCTTCTCCAGTGATAATTTCAGTTATCTCCTCCATTTTATAGCAAAACTCCTTGACAATATTTTCACATTTAAAATGCAATTTTATTGAACTATGTTCACATACCATACAGTCATCCAAAGTATACAATAGTTGTTCACAGTGTCATCATTATAGTTGTGCACTCATCACAACCATCAATTTTTGAACATTTACATTACGCCAAAAAATAAAAATAAGAATAAAAATAAAAGTAAAAAAGAACACCCAAAACATTCCATACCCCTCCTTACCTCTATTATTCTTTTATTTTTTGTCCCCATTTTCTGCTCATCTGTCCATACACTGTATAAAGGAAGTATGAGCCATAATGTTTTCACAATCACACGGTCACACCATATAAGCTATAAAGTTGTATGATCATCTTCAAGAATCAAGGATACTGGATTGCAGTTCAACAATTTCAGGTATTTCCTTCTAGCTGTTCTAATAAACTAAAAATTAAAAATGGATATCTATTTAATGCAGTTACCTCCAGAATGACCTTCCGATTCCATTTGAAATCTCTCAGTCACTGACACTTTATTTTGATTAATTTCTCTTCCCCCCTTTGATCCAGATGGCTTTCTCAATCCTACTGTGCTGGGTAGGCTCATTCCCTGAAGTCCTGTCCCACATTGCCAGGGAGTCATGTCCCATGTTGGGGGGAAGGCAGAAAGTCCACTTGCCGAGTTGGCTTAGAGAGAGGGGCCACATCTGAGCAACAAAAGAGGTTCTCTGGGGATGACTTTTAGGCACAATTATAATAGGCTTAGCGTCTCCTTCACATTAATAAGCTTCATAAGGGCAAGCCCCAAGATCAAGGGCTCAGCCTTCTAAATTGGTAGTCCCCAATGCTTGTGAGAGTATCCGTATTTCCATATTTTCCCCTAGTCCCTCAAGGGGGCTTTGCAGATACTTTTTATTCTCTGCCCAAATTGCTCTGGGATGTATTGGGGCTTCACGCTAACTTGTACAAACCAACTAGATCTCACTCCCTATTCAAGGTTCCATGTAATTATGGTGTTTGAGTAAATGGATTATACAAGTTAAATTATATAGTGTGCTACATAAAATACAGATTTTGTGCCAAATAAACATCTCTTCCTTTCATCCTACACAGAAGCCAAAGTTTCAAAATGCAGTGAATATCATCCTCTACCCTTTAGTCTGATCTACCCCAGTCTCAACCAAGTCCATTTCATTTATATCTCCAATTGAAGTCTGGTCTCCTTTCCAGTCTCTTTAATAGTTGCTGTATGGGGTAATGCTGGCACTTTCAGCTCCGAACTCAGGCTCTGAGTCCCAGGTGCCACACAAATACCTGAAGCTCCAGGGACCCACCAGGTCACATTGAAACAGCTCAGCAACTCAGAATTTAGGAATAACCATTACAACTCATGAATAGATGTGACTGCTGTAAGAGTTTACAATCTAAGAACCTTTATAATAAGCCTTCCCCTGATAACCCATGCTCTCAGATTCAGTTCTCAGAGTTTGCACATTATTTAGTCCATATTAGTGAGGTGTTATAATGTTTGTCTTTTTGTTTCTGGCTTATTTTGCTTAGCATACTGTCCTCAAGGTCCATTCACCTAGCTACCTGCCTCACAACTTCATTCCTTCTTGCCACCGCTCAATGTTCTGTTGTTATGTATACACCACAGTTCACTATTCCATTTGTCAGTTGATTTACCCTTAGGCCAGCTCCATCCATTGCAAATCGTGAAAACTGCCACCACAACCACCAATGTACAAATGTTCACTCATGTCCCTGCTCTCAGTTCCTCCAAGTATACACCCAGTAAAAAGGTTGCAGGACCAAATGGCAAACCCATGCTTAGCTTCCTGTGGAACCACCACACTGTCCTCCAGATGTGCTGTACCATTGTACTTCCCCAGCAACAGCAAATAGGTACATCCCTCTCTCCACATTTTCTCCAGCACTTGTATCCCTCTGTTTCTTTTTCAAAAAGTCTTATTCACACACCATACAATCCATCCTAAGTAAACAATCAATGATTACTGGTATAATCACATAGTTATGCATTCACCACCACAATCTATATGACATTTCCATTTCTTCTGCAAAGAAAGAGGAAGAGGAAAAAAAAATAATGAAGAATAAAAAGATAAAAGAAGAAAAAATAAAATAAAATAAAATGAAAAGATTATACACAACAAAAACACCAAGAATCCCATTACACTCCCTATATCCCCCTCTTATAGACATTTAGCTTTGGTATATTGCCTTTGTTACAATTAATGGAAGCATATTACAATGTTGCTATTAACTATGGGCTCTAGTTTGCATTAATTGTATTTTTTTTCCTATCCCACCCAATTTGCAATACCTTCCAATGTTGACATTCATTTGTTCTTCATGTAAAAAATTCTTACATTATTATACTTAATCACCATGATTGACCACTCTAGGTTTCATTAAGTTATACAGTCCCAGTCTTTATCTTCTATCTTTCTTACATGCCCCTAGCCTTTCTCTTTCATCCATACTCACATTCATCTTTGTTCAGAGTACTTACAATATTGTGCTGCCATCACGCAGTATTGTGCTATCCATTTCTGAATCTGTACAGTCAGTCCTGTTTAACATTCTGTACTCCTTCAGCATCAGATGCCTGATCTCTGTCCTCTTTCTATCTTTTGGTAACCTGTGTGCTCAACTTTAACTTTCAAGGTTCGCTCATTAATGTAAGTTCATATTATTGAGACCATACAGTATTTGTCCTTTTGTTTCTGGCTAATTTCACTCAACGTAATGTCTACTGTCTACCATTTTGTCTTTTGGATTTTATATGTCTTATCTTATTTTTTAAAAAAATTTCTCTCTGTTTACCCTTACTGATAGTCTTCATTTCTACACTCTTCTCCAAACCTCTCTCTCCTGTCTTCTATCTGCTTGTAGTGTTCTCTTTAGTATTTCTTATAGAGCAGGTATCTTGTTCACAAACTCACTGAGTGTCTGTTTGTCTGAAAATATGTTAAACTCTCCCTCATTTTTGAAAGACAGTTTTGCCAGATTTGGAATTCTTGGTTGGCAGTTTTTCTCTTTCAGTATTTTAAATGTATGATACCACTTTCTTCTCGCCTCCATGGTTTCTACTGAGAAATCTGCACATAGTCTTATTGAGCTTCCTTTGTATGTGATGGATAGCTTTTCTCTTGCTGTTTTCAGAATTCTCTTTTTCTTTGACATTTGGTAATCTGATTATTAAGTGTCTTGGAGAAGGTCTATTCAGATCTATTCTGTTTGGGGTACGCTGCATACTCATAGGAGATGGGAGATTTTTAGTGATTATTTTAGTGATTATTTCCTCCATTATTGTTTCTGCCCCCTTTCCCTTCTCTTCCCCTTCTGGGACACCATGACATGTATATTCATTCATTTCATGTTGTCATTCAGTTCCCTGAGATGCTGCTCATATTTTTCCATTCTTTTCCCTATCTGTTCTTTTGTGTGTAGGATTTCAGACATCCTATCCTTTAGTTCCCGAATCCTTTCTTCTGCCTCTTCAAGTCTGCTTTTGTATGTCTCCATTGTGCTTTTCATCTCTTCTTTGTGCCTTTCATTCCCATAAGTTCTGCTATTTGTTTTTTCAAGCTTATGAATTCTTCTTTATGGTCATCCAGTGTCTTATTTATATCCTTCCTCTCTTTTGCCATATTTTCTTCAGCTCATTGATTTGATTTAGAAAATATGGCAAAAGAGAGGAAGGATATAAACATCTTTAATTAGTTGTTTCAACTCTTGTATCTCATTTGAAGGGTAAGTTTGTTCCTTTGACTGGGCCGTATCTTTATTTTTCCTAGTGTGATTCATAATTTTTTGTTGTCTAGGCCTCTGGTTTCCTTGATTACCCCAGTCAGATTTTCTCAGATCTCAGGAGAAGGGTGTAAACTGTATCAAGTTTACCAGTTCTTATGCTGAGATCTCAGCCATTCCACCCATTCCAGACTGGTGTACGATATGTGTCCAGTCATGGATGTCCCCCAAATAGTTGTTCCAGATGATTTACTAGTTGTTTCTGGCTACTTACTAGTTGCTTTAGAGGTCTAAAGTCCTCACCACCCTATGCCACCATCTTCACCATCTCCATTCCGCCATCTTTGCCATCTCACATTTTTTCTTGAATGCATGCCAGTCAGATTTTCAGACCAACCACTCCACTGAAACAGCTCTTGTCAAAATCACCAGTGACAATACATTGTTAATTCAGTGGTCACTTCTCAGACCTCATCTTACTTAATTAGCCTGCAGCACTTGACATAGTCATTCCTTCCTTCTTTAAATGCTTTAAATATCCTTGACTTTGGGATAATGCACTGTCTTGGCTCACCTTCCTTTCCCTGTTAACTCCTTCTCAGTCTTCTTTGCTGGTTTCTTCTCATCCTTAATGTTGGGTACTCAAGGATTCAGTCTGTGAGCCTCTTCTCTGTCTTTCTGCTTGCTGCATTAGTGCTTCCTAAACTTTTTCACGTCATCGCCCACATGGAAAATAACCACTTATTTTGGCACAATGGTTAGTAAGGCTGCCCATGGCTGTAGGTGATCAGTCCAGAGACTCCTGAAGCCCTGGGCTTTCACATGTTGGTCCACCTGTAACCAATTTATATGCAGAGAAATACCAGGTAGAAAGCTCTGTACTAAATGATCCTATCTGTTTTTCCTTCTAGACTTTTACATAGCATCTATACTTCAATATCCAAATTGGTGTCTCCAGCCCAGATCTTCCTCCTAAACCTTAGATTCCTATATCCATCTTCCTCCTCTATATCTCCATTTGAATGTCTCATAGGCATCTCAAATAAAACATATCCCAAACTGATCCCTTTATTTTAGTCTCAGACTTGATTCTCATACCCTCTTCCCCAGATATATAAATAGCAATTCCATTCTTCCAGTTGTTCAAGCCAGATAGAGACCTCTGGTCAGGCTTGACTTTTTTCTTTTTTTAAACCCCACTTCCAATCCATCAGAACAATCTGTTGGTAACACCTCAAGAATCTGACTACTTACTATCTCCATGGGTTCATCCTTGTTCTGAGGATACATCATCTTGGTGATTTATTACACTGATGTCCTGCTTGGTCTGTTTGCTTTAGTCTTTGTTCTCCTTCTACCTATTTTCAATGCAACAGTCAGAATTATTATTTTAAAGTAGAAGTCAAGTCAGGTTACTCTTTTGCTCAAAACTCATTGGTGATTTCCTATTTCAGAGTAAAAGTCAAATTCCTTACAGTGGTGATGTGGAATCTCATTGTAGTAGAGCAGGAGTTTTTAATTTTGATGATGTCCAGTTTATCAGTTATTTTCTTTTATGGTTAGTGTTTCTGTGTCCTTTTAAGAAATCTTTGCCTACTCCAAGTTTGCGAAGATATTCTCCCATGTTTTTTTCTAAAAGCTTTATAGTTGTAGGTTTTTCATTTTGTTTTATTGTCAACCTATTTTGTCTGAAAATGTCCTTATTTCACCTTCATTTTTCAAGGGTTTTTTCTCTTGATACTGAAATTTGAGTTGACAGTTTTCTTTTCTTTTAGCACTTTAAAGCTGTTATTTCATTGTCTTCTGACCTTCATAATTTCTGATGAGAAGTGAGTGGTAATATGAAATGTTGTTCCCCTGTATATAGTGTATTACTTTTTCTTTGGTTGCTTCCAATATTTTCTTTTTACTACTTGTGTTGGTGAAGATGTTATGTATCCCAGAAAAGGCCATGTTCTTTTAATCCATTCCTGTGGGTGCAGACCTGTTGTGGGTGGGAACTTTTGGTTAGGTTATTTCAATTAAGATGTGAATCACCCCATTAAGGTGGGTCTTAATCCTTTTACTGGAGTCCTTTATGAGAGGATAAAGGATGTAGAAAAAGCCCTGAGAGCTCAGAGAGAAACACTCAGAGAAGTTTGGAGAGAACTGAGAGAGAACAGCCCTGGAGAGGCTAAGAGAAGACCCACAGAAGCTCAGGGAGGAGGCCACTGGAACCAGGAACCAAAAGCAACAAAACCCAGAAGCGAAGGACCAGCAGATGCCAGCTGTGTTCCTTGTTATCTGACAGAGGAACCTGGGATACCAGCGGCCTTTCTTCAGAGAAGGTATCATCCTGTTGATACCTTAATTGGGACATTTTCATGGCCTTAGAACTGTTAATTTGTAAGCTAATAAATACCCATTGTTGAAAGCCAGTCCATTTTTGGTATGTTGCATTCCAACAGCTTTAGCAAAGTCATACACTACTGGTTTCATCAGTTTGACTGTTATGTGTGTAAGGGTGTTTTTCTATTTGTGGTTTGCTAAGCTTCTTGAATCTGTACATTTTTCTCTGCCACTGAATTTGGGAAAATTTCAGCCATTATTTCTTCATATATCTATTTTGACTTCTTCTCTTTCTCCTTTCCTTCTGGGACTCTGATTACACATATGCTAGATATTTTATTTTATTTTTTCACAAACTCCAGAGGTCCCACACTTGTGGCTTGGAGGGTGTCTCTCATGACTCTCCCATCAGTCTCTAATTTTTCTCACACACACTTGGTAAAAGGCCCATGGAGTAGAGTCAGCTGTGGGTACAGACTTTGTGAAAGGAGTCATTAGGGATTCTAAACTCATGCTAGCCTTTGCTTCATCTTTACAAAGTCACTGAAAGCCAGTGCTTTTCTTTTTACCCATATATAGTGGCCCCCTCTTTCTCCTGCTGCTCTACCAACAGTGAAGGCAGCCATGCTTCTAGGTTTCATTGTATCCTCAGCTCTCTGATGTACTTGCAAATACTATAATTTTCTGGTTAACCAACTTTTTTCTTGTTGTTAATGTGGGAGCAACATTCTCTTGCAACTTTCTACATCCACTGGTTTTGATAGGCTCTATTTTAATTTTTTCTATTCTAAACACTTCCTAATTTCCACAATGATCGTTTTTTCTGACTTCTGTGTATTTCTGAAGTGTTTTCAAATTTAAAAATAAACACATTTAAAAAATTATTTTTTATCATTGATTCCCAACTTAATTACATTGTGTTAGAGAATAAGTTCTGTATGCTTTGGAGTATTGAATATTTATTGTGATTTGTTTTAAACCCTTGACATAGTTTTTGTAGATGTCCTGTGTAAATGAAAGGAGTTTGTATTCTTTAGTTGATGATACATTACACCAAGCTTGTTGCTCAAATCTTCTTTCTAAATCCCTTTTAATTTTTGTTCTCTTGATCTATAGATTGCTGAGAGAGGCATGTTAAAATCTCCCACTATGTTTGTGTGTTCCCGATTACTCCTTGTAATTCTTTAATTTTTGCTTTATATGTTGTAAGCCAGGCTTTTAAGTGTGTACAAGTTTATAATTGCACCTTTTATTAGGATATGGTAACCCACTTTATCTCATGTAGTGTTCCTTAGCCTTCAGGTTTATTCAGCTTCAGTTTATGCTCCTCACTGTAGCTTGGGGTTTCCTCTTTGTTTCTGGTATGTAGGAATTTTCCTTTGTTTCTGTTGAATTCTGTTATATATTAAACTTTGTCTCTCCCGTTTCATGTGGTATTTCAGTGTGTTTGCAGCTTTGTGTGGGAGAGGCCAGGTGCTTGCTAAATCAGATCTATTTACTCTCTGGACCCACAGTCCATCAGGGTCGCTAACCTCTCTTCACTGTGACCTCTTATGTTCCTCTCCCATCACTAAGTGTTTTGTTTTCATGTCCCCATTCAAATTTCCAAGCAAGATACCCCGATTGGCTGGGCTTATCATTTTGCTCCAGATCCCACCATCAGAGACCTGGTCTACCTATGAGCTAATTATCCTTGGGACAGGTGCTCACCCCCAATCTAACTGAGCCTGTGTGCTGGGAAGGTTCACAGACAGAGAGCTGTGGGGTGACCAGCCAGCCAGTTGGGCCCTTCTCATGACTTGTGGGCTGTTCTTAGTGAAGCTCCTCCTCTTGCTTGGTCGTCAGCCTCAGTCTCTGTGGCTGGAGTATCCCATCAAGGATGTGCTGCCGCACTGCAGTGCAGCATGTGCCTCACTGCATTTGCAGAGCCTCGCTGTTCACACTGGGTCTGGAATCCAGGCTGTTTTGCCAGGCTCTGAGGAAGGCTCAAGATTCCTGTCTAGGGGGTGCGGGGCTCAGTCAGTGCCCTTCCCTCTCAAGCCTGCACCGTGATCCTTATCAGGCCGCCTTCTCTGTCACTCAAGTCCCCTGCCCCAAAGTTTTTTTTTTTTAAACTTTAGTGTGTTAGCATATGTATAACATAAAATATCCCTTTTAAACTATTTTTAAGTATACAATTCAGTGGTATTTATTACATTCATAAAGTTGTGCTACTTTCATCACCATCCATTCCCAAATTCTTTTTATCATAGATGAACTCTATTAAGTCATGTGGGAAATGGTCTAAAATTGACTGCTGGGTCAAGTCTTATAAGGTGGAGTATGGAGAACAGGCTCTTACGATTTTATATGTAAGAAAAGTCTTGATTGTCAGGGACAAGTGAGGCCTTTAGTCTTACTTCATGGCTATTCTGTTCTTGAGGACTTATTTTTAACTTGGTTGTAACCAGCCAAGTGTGAGAGATTTTCCCCATTTAAAGTAGCAGGATCTACCATTTACTTCAACTATAAGAACTTTAGGAGAACGTCTTGGATATTAATCTCATTTAGCTATTCATTGGCATCCTAAATCATAGTGATAGGTTGTCAGGGCTGGAAGGAATCTTAGGAATCTCCTCCAGGCCCTTCATTTTATGACGACATGACTGAGCTTCAGAGAAGGGAAGGTGGCTGAGCAAAGCCCCTTGTCAGCTGGTGGCAGAGCTGGGACAAGAGCCCTGGTCTTCTGACCCTCTCTGTGCAGGGTCTTCTACTCCTTGCACCCCCCTCAAGGGCAGAGCACTAAATCATGCTCTCAAGCTTTAATATTGTTTTGCCAGCATTGATTCAGAATCTGTAGGGACAGCGATGTCTAGGAATTAAAGTGCAGGAAGAGCTGTGGTCCCTTGATGTATAATTGTAGACAGAGGTAAATGACTCGAGCCAGAGGCATTTGGGCTGTGTGGGAAACAGGAAATGCTGCTGTAAGCCTTACCCTGTTCAGAGTAAGGAAAATGTTACTCTACATTTTATTTTTAATGCTATCAGCTTCCCTTTTTCCTTCTTTTTTCAGATCATTTCCTGCCTCCTACTCTTCTTCCACTGCTTTCTTGCATCCATTAACCCCTAGTTTCTGTAATCTTTGTTTCTCTCCCTACTAACCTCTGACATACAGTATTAATTTTTGGTATTTTTCCCCCTTTCTTTGAAGTGTTCCTTCTGGCTACAAAAACTTCCAATTAAGTTTTTAAAGTAAAAGATAGAAGTTAAAAGCAACTGCTGCCTGGGGTTAGCAGGATGGAGACTCGTAGCTGCTTGAAGCTGTACTTCAAAAAGAGAAAACTCAATTTTAAAAGAGTGGAAGTTTATTCATCAAATGCATTGTGTTCAAAAAATGATTCTGTGGCTACTGTAGGCTGTTGGGGCATCAAACCATAGGTCAATTGTTCTATGTATTTATTTACATAATATTCTACTGATATATATATATATCTGATATTTTAATTCTAAATATGAATGAAGAGAAGTTTGTGAGCATCTGGATCCTTTTTAAAATGTGTTCTCAGTAACTAATTTAATTTTGAGATTCTCATCTTTATTAGCTAAGGAACTTTTACAAAGTTCTTATGTACATTTCCTTTTATGCACTATTTCATAATACAAAGGAATGTATGACTGTATCTCAAACTTCTCTTTTTTAACAATTTCTCTTATTCTTAAATTTCACTTATAATAACAGGCTCCCCAGAGAGTGTGCATGTATTCAGAGAAAAATCAGAGGGGTAATGGGTAAGTGAGGGTCTAGTTTTACACGGGTAGCTTCCTTTATATACAGGTTTCCAGGGTGCTGAGCATTCTTGATTGTAAAGAGAAAAGAGCTGTCACCTCCCCACTTTCCCTCTCTGGCTCAGGGCTAGTCTAGGAAGTTCTAGCTACGCCATTAATTCAGCCCTTGGAGGCCCCAGCAAAACAAAATGTGTACCTCCTAGAAAAACTAGTTGACCAGCAATGTGGAGGAGAGAGGAGTAACTTCTGAAAAAAACAGATTTTTTTTTTCCGTTTTCATCACAAATCCAAGGAAATATTGAAGGAAGTGAAAAATAAGTAATCATCCCTAAATGCAGTATTTTCCAAACTGCAGGCTGCTCCCATTGGTGAATCATGAAATCAGTTTAAAGGGTTGTGACCAGTATTAAAGAAAAATAAGGGTGGGGTTGTTGAAAATACAAAAAGCGTTGTACCTGACAAAGTAAAGGTAAGTTTTGTTTCATGATTCTTTATGTATGTGTCTGGTGTGTGTATCTGTATGCGTACACACATACACATGTTGGAATATGATGTATTTTCTACCAGGGGTTGCTGTCAAAGAAATTTGAGAAGCTCCCTGGCTTATGTGCTAAGTCCTGCCCCTTACATGGGACTTTGACATTTACTGGGGAAGCCCCACTTCTGATCTGTGGTCTTCTAGGTCCTACTGACATGGCGCTTTTTGAGGGGTACTACTGTCTTTTCCTAGTTTTCTCATCTGTGCTAGCATTACAACTGTTTCCTAGATCTGCGTCTGGAGCTCCAAGCCATCCACTTCTCTCCAGGTCCATGTCACCCTTTCCACTCAAGCCACCGTCGTCCTTCATCTGGGTTTCTGCCCCCTCAATCCATTGTCCACCCAGAAACCTGAGCGGTCTTTTTAAAGTGCACATCAAACCTTGTCACTCCACTGCTTTCTTATTGTTTCCGTTTGCCTTTTATAACTTTGGTTGGCTTTTGCATTGAGAGCCAAATTGGAAATTCTTTTTTGATAAATTGGTTAATCCCCTTAATGGGCTTAACCCATTCACATTTATTAATATGACTGTTAGGTTTGGTCTCAACTGTGCCACTTTATTTTATGCTATAATTACTGTGTGTAGCATATTTGCTGTGTTTCTTTCTCTACTTGATATTTCCTTGGTTTTTAAAAATTTTCTAAATTTATTTGGATATTTAGGAAGGTTTATATTTTTATTCTAGGAATTAGCTTTGTACTTAAACTTTTAAAAATATGCCATTATGATGCTATGTTCTTATTTAATCTCTAATATGATGTTTGTGTGTTTTTATTGGCATTCTCTGACTCACAGCTATGGCTTATACAGCCAACAGTGAATGTATGCCATTTTCCTCTTCCCCTTCTCCCATTCTTGTATTTCTTAGTTGTGTGACTGCTACTTTGTCAGAACATATAACTTTTTATTGAGGTGTAATTACATACATTAAATGCACGGACCAAATGAGTATAGTTCAAAGAGTTTTAACAAATGGTTCCACCTGTGAATCAAAACCCATTTGAGGAGAACTTTGCCCCCACCCTAGAAAGTTCCCTTGAACCCTCTTCTATTCTGTCTTCCTCCCCCTAGAAGAACCACTATTTTGATTTCTATACCCATAGGTTAGTTTTTTTGCTCTTGAACATCATAAAAATAGAGCCATACAGTTTTTACTCCTTTATGTCTATTTTTTTTCCACTGCGCATAATGCTTTTGAGATTCATTCATCCATAGTGCTGTGTGTATCAGTAATTTGCTCTTTTTTATTGCTGAGTAGTATTCCATTGTGTGGATATATCACAGAGTGATTATCCATTATCCTATTGATGAAAAACTGAGAAGTTTTTGGCTATTTTGAATAAAGCTGTTATGAACATTCTTGTTCAAATTTTTTATGTGGATATGTCCTTTAATTTCTCTTGGGTAAATACTTGGAGAGGAATTTCTGTGTTATAGGATAAGTATGCATTTAATTCTATGAGAAACAGCCAAATCTTTTCCCAAAGTGATTATACCATTTTACACTCTCACCAGTCATGTATGAGAGAGAGTTCCACTTGGTCCACATTTCCAGAAACATTTGGTGGTATCAGTCTTTTAAATTTAGCCATTCTCATGTGAAAGTAGTGGTATCTTATGGTGGTTTGAAATTGCGTTTCTTTGATTGAGCATTTTTGAAATGTATTTATTGACCATTCATATATCCTCCTCTATGAAATGTCAGTACAGATCTTTTGCCTGTTTAAAAGATTGTATTATTTATCTTTGTACTATTGATTTGTGGGAGTCTTTAATATATTCTGGATATAAGTGTTGTGACTATTTTCTCAGTCTGTCTTGCCTTTGAATTTTTTCTTTTATGGTTAGTACTTTTTGTGTTCTGTCTAGGAAATCTTTGCCTGATCATTTGTGATGATATTCTTCCATGTTTTCTTCTAGGAGCTTTATAGTTCTGATTTTTACTTTTAGGTCAGTAAGCCATCTTTGATTTCTAGAATTTCCTTTTGATTCTTCGAGTTTCCATTTCTCTGCTTACATTATTCCATCTGTTCTTGCATATCATCTGTTTTTCCATTATATCCATTAACGTGTTAATCATAGTTATTTAAATTTCCTGTCTGATAATTCCAACTTTGTGTCATATATTATTCTGGTTCTAATGATTGCTTTGTCACCTTTTTTCATGCAGTTTTTTTTTTTATTAGGAAAGTTGTGAGTTTATAGTATAATCATGCATTAAACACAGGGTTCCCCAATACCACTCTATTATTAACACCTTGTGTTGGTGTGGAACATTTGTTACAGTTGGTGATAGCTCATTTTTATTATTGTACAATTTTTTTTTGTAATTAGTTTTTTTTTTTAAATTGAGATTGTTCACATACCATATGTCACATACCATATGTCACAGCCCGAGGGGGCTTTGCCAATCAAAAGCATTTTGAGCATTTTCTGAAACATTAAGTTTATTTGGGGCTTACTCACAGGGAGGCAGAAATCAGCAGAAATCGAACAGCTTTTTTCTCACCAGGCAGGTATGTACCGCTTTCGCAGGGAAGTTGGCCATGTGATTGAAAGAGGACAGCAAGCCAGTTATAAGGGTTTAAGACAAAGACATTCCTAAGGGTGGGAGAGCATGAGGGTGGTGCAGGAAGGAAAGAATTATAGGATGGGGCTTTGTAAAAACCACAAGAGTGATAACACTTGAGGGCCAGGAAGCAGGTAGACTAGATTAACATTCTTGCTCTTTCGTGAGACCAAGAGTTTCTCACCTCCTGCTTACTTCACATTCAAAGTTACAATTTACCCTTTTTCTCTTTACTGGCTTACAAAGATGATAGGTTAAACATTAGCTGTCAAGGTCATGCAGACTACTGTGTGCCAAGGTCCGCAGGCCTGTTTTGTTCAGGCCAAGGGCTTCCACACCATATAATTATCCAAAGATCCAAAGTGTACAATCATTTGACCCCAGTATCATCATACAACTGTGCATCCATCACCATAATTATTTTTTTTTTCAATTTTTAGAACATTATCATTACTCCAGAAAAGAAATAGACAGAAAAAGGAAACTCAAATCCTCCCATACACCTAACCACCCACCCTCCATTGTTGACTCATAGGATTGGTATAGTACATTTGTTACTGTTGATGCTAGAAAGTTAAAATACTACTAATTGCAGTATATAGCTTACAAAAGGTATATATTTTTCCCTATATGCCCCTTTATTATTAACTTCTAGTTACAGTGTCATACATTTGTTCTGGTTCATGAAAGAGATTTCTAATATTTGTACAGTTAATCACAGACATTGCCCACCACAAGATTCACTGTTTTATACATTCCCATCTTTTAACCTTCACCTTTCCTTCTGGTGACATATGTGACTCTGAGCTTCCCCTTTCCAACATCTTCACACACCATTCAGCACTGTTAGTTATTCTCAAAAGTTGCTACCACCATCCCTGTCCATTTCCAAACATTTAAGTTCAACTTAGTTGAACATTCTGCTCATAATAAGCAACCGCTCCCCATTCTTTAGCCTCATTCTATATCCTGGTAACTTATATTTCATGTCTATGAGTTTACATATTATAATTAGTTCATATCAGTGAGATCCTGCAATATTTGTCCTTATGTGTCTGACTTATTTCACTCAATATAGTGCCCACAAGGTTTCTTCATCAACACATTTTTTAAAGACAGTTTTGTTCACACACCATACGTTCTATCCTAAGGAAACAATCGTTGGTTCCCTGTATAGTCATGTATTTATGTATTCAGCACCATTGCCACTATCCATGTAAGGACATCCCCATTTCTTCCACAAAGGAGGAGGAAGGGTCAAAGAAGGTAGAGAGACAAAAGAAAAAGAAACAGAAAAAACAAACAAACATGACAGCTAGGAAGCAACAAAAGGAAAGATAGCATTAAAACTAAAGTGGAATAAAGAGTCAGACAACATTACCAGTGCCGAGAGTCCCATACCCCTCCCTTATGTCCCCCTCTTATATGCGTTTTAGCTTTGGTGTATTGCCTTTGTACATACATTCAAGGAAGCATAATACAATGTTTCTGTTAATTATAGTCTCTAGTTTGCATTGATTGTTTTTTCCCTACAATAACCTCCCTATTTTTAACACCTTGCAGTGTTGACATTCATTTGTTCTCCCTCATGAAAAGACATATTTTTACATTTTATCACAGTTGTTAAGCACTCTAGATTTCACTGAGTTATACAGTCCCAGTCTTTTATCTTTCCTCTTTCCTTCTGGTTTCCCACATGCTCCTAACCTTCCTCTTTCAACCGTACCCACAGTCATCTTTGTTCCGTGTACTTACATTGCTATGCTACCATCACCCAAAATTGTGTCCCAAACCTCTCACTCCTGTCTTTTCCTATCTGTCTGCAGTGCTCCCTGTAGAGCAGGTATTTTGTTCACAAACTCCGTCATTGTCTGTTTGTCAGAGAATGTTTAAACTCTCCCTTATATTTGAAGGGCAGTTTTGCTGGACATAGGATTCTTGGTTGGCAGTTTTTCTCTTTCAGTCTCTTAAATATATCATACCACTTCCTTCTTGCCTCCATGGTTTCTATTGAGAAATCCGCATATAGTCTTATCAAGCTTCCTTTGTATGTGATAGATCATTTTTCTCTTGCTGCTTTCAGGATTCTCGCTTTGTCTTTGATGATTGATAATCCAATTATTAAGTGTCTTGGCATAGGCCTATTCAGATCCATTCTGTTTGGAGTACACCATGCTTCTTGGATCTGTAATTTTATGTCTTTCATAAGAGATGGGAAACTTTCATTGATTATTTCCTCTATTATTGCTTCTCCCTCTTTTCCCTTCTCTTCTCCTTCTGGGACACCCATGACATGTACATTCATGCATTTCATATTGTCATTCAGTTCCCTGAGATGTTGCTCATATTTTTCCATTCTTTTCCCTATCTGTTCTTTTGCGTGTAGGATTTCAGGTGTCTTGTTCTCCAGTTCCTGAGTGTTTTCTTCTGCCTCTTGAGAGTTGCTGTTGTATGTCTCCAATTGTGTCTCTCTTCCCTTGTGTTGTGCCTTCCATGTCCATAGATTCTGCCAGTTGTTTTTTTGAACTTTAGATTTCTACCTTGTGTACCCCCAGTGTTTTCATTATACGTGCCATCTTTTTTGCCGTATCTTCCCTAAACTTTTTTAATTGATTTAGCATTAGTTGTTTCAATTCCTTATCTCAACTGAAGGGTAAGTTTGTTCCTTTGACTGGGCCATAACTTCGTTTTTCTTAGTGTAGGTTGTAGGTTTCTGTTTTCTAGGCATCTGGTTTCCTTCATTACCCCCATCAGGTTTTCCCAGAGCAGAATGGGCTCAGGTCCCAAAGGGGAAAATATTCAGTATCAGATTTCCCTGATGGTGTGTCTTAGAAGATTGACACATCCTGTGAGGCCTCAAGCCAATGTGCTTTTCCAAAACTGCCCAGCAGGCGGCGCCTGTCAGCCTGTAGCTCCTGATGGTGTGAGGAGTTGTGGCCTCCTTAGTTTCTGTTTTGTCTCTTTTCCCCCAGGCTCTGGGGTCTGGTTCTGAATGGAAGGCAGGTAGTAGAGCCAGGCACCACCTCCTTCCTCTTAGGTCAGATATACCTCCTAGGGAGTTATCATTTGCATTGAAATAGGTTATTTGTCTCTCTGACTCTGCTATCTCCACCCTTGTCTGGGTCAGAGAGCTACGAACTGAAAATGGCTGAGGCTTTCTCCACTGAGCTGCTCAGGCTGAGAGAGAGAGAGAAAAGGGACAGAAAGCCCCCTTTCAGGGCCAGTCCATGGCCCCCAGTTTTACCCATCGGCCAGAAATAGCACCCGGTCCTCTGGGCTCCCCCTCCTGGGACAGAGAAGTCCCCTGGCTCTTCAAGATTAGTCTTCACTAAAAGCCTCTGTGCGCTTGTTGGGGATTTGTAGTTGCATTGAGCAGTCCATGTTTGCCAATGAAAACCCCAGTTGGAGCTGGACTGAGGTATATTCGCTTGTTCAGAGAGTGCTGCTCTCTATCACAGTGAAGCTTTGCAGTTCAGGCTGCCGTGGGGGGAGGGGGCTCCTGACTCAGGTCCGCAGTTTCTACTCACAGATTCCACACTGTGATCTCAGGTATTCCTCCCAATCCAGGTTGGTGCACAATGTGTGGACTGTCATGGTTGTCCCCCAGCAGTTATTCCAGATCATTTACCAATTGTTCTTGATTGTTTATTAGTTGCTCCAGGGGGCTAACTAACTTCCACTCCTCTCTATGTCAGCATCGTCTTCCATAATTCAGTTTTATTGAGATATATTCACATACCATATAGTCATCCACAGTGCACAATCAACTTTCACACAGTACCTTCATATAGTTGTGCATTCATCACCCCAATTTTTGAACATTTTCCTTACTCCAAAAAGAATGAAAATAAGAATAAGAATAAAAGTAAAAAAGAACACCCAAAGCATTCCATCCCCCCATCCCACCCCATTTTTCATTTAGTTTTTGTCCCCATTTTTCTACTTTCTGTCCATACACCAGAAAAAAGGGAGTGCAAGCCACAAAGTTTTCACAATCACACAGTCACACTGTGCAAGCTACATAGTTATGCAATTATCTTCAAGCATCAAACCTACTAGGTTGCATTTCCAATGTTTCAGGTATTTACTTCTAGGTATTCCAATACACTAAAACCTAAAATGGGATGTCTATTTAGCGCTTAAGAATGCCCCCAGAGTGACCTCTTGAGTCCATTTGAAATCTCTCAGCCAGTGATACTATTTTGTTTAATTTCTCTTCTCCCTTTAGATCAAGAAGATTTTCTCAGTCTCATGATGCCGGGTCCAGGCTCATCCCCAGAAGTCGTGTCTTGCATTGCCAGGGATATTTAAACTCCTGGGAGTCATGTCCCATGTTGGGGGGAAGGCAGTAGGTTCACCTGCTGAGTGGGTTAGAGTGATAGAGAGGCCACATCTGAGCAACAAAGAGGTTCTCTGGGGGAGACTCTTAGGCACAATTATAAGTAGGCTTAGCCTCTCCTTTGCAGTAAGAAGCTTTGTAAGGGCAAGTCCCAAGATCAAGGGCTCAGCCTACTAAATTGTTAGTCCATAATGTTTGTGAGAATGTCAGTAATAACCCAGTAGGGAAGTCCAACATTGCCACATTTTCCACCAGTTCCTCAGGGAGGCCCTGCAAATATATTTTTATTCTCTAAGTTACTTTGGGATGTATCAGGATTTTACACTAACCTGTACAGACCTACCAGATCTCACTTCCTATTCAAAGTTCCGTGTAATTATGGTGTTTGAATAAACGGACCATACAAGTTAAATTATTTAGTGTGCTACAGATCCTGCACCAAATAAACATCTCTTCCCCTGGCCACACACAGAAGCTGTAGTTTTAAAACACAATAAAGAATCTCTCAGCGGTGGGCAGAGGGGATAGACATGGTGTGGTAGAGCTCTGAAGGGTAGGCGGAGAAGCAGCAATCATGCAGGCCGGAGACAAAGGCAAGTTGGGCAATGCAGGTGGCCGGGATGACCAGGGTGGTCCCAGAGGCTCCGGAAGCTCTGAACACCAGGGTGGTCCTGGAGGCTCTGGCGGCTCTGGTGACCATTGTGACTCCAGTAGCAGGGGGCGAGGCAGCTGGAAGCCCTCCCCTGGTCATGTGCATCCATGATGCTCCATCTCTGGGTGGAGAACCTTTACCCCTGGCTGGAGGGTCACAAAGCGAAGTACATAAATTCACCCTGAGAGTGCCTTTCCCATCCCCCATGGAGGTGGAGATTGTGCGCAGGTCCCTGATGCCATTCAAAGCACCTCACCTACATGCAATTCAGAGGGAGCTCGCTGTCACTGGCAACATCCTGGTGGTCGGGTAGATGGCCGAAGACCCTGGCCCACTCCGCTATGCCTTCAACTCCTTTCTGGAGCAGCTTTTCCTGGTGGTGCAGACCAGGCAGCACTTTGGACCCCTGTTTCCCACTAAGTGTGGACTGGGAAAGGGGCCTGAGCCTAACCTTGTGTTCCTTCCCAGGCAATGCCTCCTTCCCTAGGGCCTTGATTCTTAGAGTCCATGCCACTTGTATTCTTGAGTCTAATTTTTTACCCATACTGGCTATTGGGTGCTCATTTTGTTTCCCAGTTGCAGGAAGAGGGACGAGTTTAAATGTTTGTTATTGCAGAAAATAAAACTGAGTTTCTCTTCAAAAACAAAACAAAACAAAACAACATAGTCAATATCATCCTTTACCCTTTGGCCTGATTTGCCTTAGTCCTAACTAGATCCACTTCATTCATATCTCCAATTGAAGTCTGAACTCTTTTTCAGCTTTTTGAACATTTGCTGTTTGAGTTACTGCTGACATTCATAGCTGCTAGACTCTGGCTCTGAGTCTCAGGTGTCACACAGGTACCCAAAGTTCCAGGGGTCAACCAAATTATACACAAAAGAGCCCAGCATCTCAGAATTTGGAGATGACCATTACAACTCAGGAATAGATGTGACTGTTGTAAGAGCTGACGATCTAGGGACCATTACAGTAAGTGTTCCCCTGATAAGCTGTGCTCTAAGATTCAATTCTCAGAGTTTACACATTATAGTTAATCCATATTAGTGAGGCATTATAATGTTTGTCTTTTCATTTCTGGCATCTGTTTTAGTTTGCTAATGCTGTGGAATGCAAAATACCAGAGACAGATTGGCTTTTATAAAAAGGGGGTTTATTTGGCTACACAGTTACAGTCTTAAGGCCATAAAGTGTCCAAGGTAACACATCAGCAATCAGGTACCTTCACTGGAGGATGGCCAATGGTGTCCAGAAAACCTCTGTTAGCTCGGAAGGCACATGGCTGGTGTCTGCTCCAAAGTTCTGGTTTCAAAATGGCTTTCTCCCAGGACATTCCTCTATAGCAAGCTTGCTCCTCTTCAAAATGTGTCTCACAGCTGCACTGAGTTCCTTCTCTTTGAGTCAGCTCATTTATATGGCTCCACTGATCAAGGCCCACCCTGAATGTGTGGGGCCACACCTCCATGGGAACATCTCATCAAAATCATCACCACAGCTGGGTGGGGCACATTCCAGGCAAATCTGATCAGCACCAAAACGTCTGCCCCACAAGACTACATCAAAGATAATGGCGTTTGAGGGACACAATACATTCAAACTGGCACAGCATAATTCACTCAAATTGCTGTCCTCAAGATCCATTCACCTAGTTGTGTGTCTCACAGCTTCATTCCTTCTTGCAGCTGCTCAGTATTCTATTGGATGCAAACACCACAGTTCCCCATTCTGTTCATCAGTCAGTGTACCCTTAGGCCACCTCCATCCACTGCAAATCACGAATACTGCTGCCATAACCACCAGTGTGCAAATGTCCAGTCGAGTCACTGCTCTCAGATCTTCCAAGTATATACCCCATAATGAGATTGCAGGACCTTATGGCAGCCGCATACTTAGCTTCTTGTGGAACCACCACACTGTCCTACAGATAGGTTACACTCTTCTACTTCCCCATCTA
Organism: Choloepus didactylus; assembly: GCF_015220235.1. Lineage (NCBI taxonomy): Eukaryota > Metazoa > Chordata > Mammalia > Pilosa > Megalonychidae > Choloepus > Choloepus didactylus. Next base: position 20,940,956 of record NC_051333.1, read on the forward strand.
TTATTGTACTATTAATTATAGTCCATGGTTTAACTTAGAGTTCACTATTTGTGTAGTGTAGTTCCATTGTGTATTTTAAAAAATGTAAAATGATGCAGCCATTGTGGAAGACTGTTGCCATATATACAATCTAACACATTTTAATCACTTTCATATAAATGTATATATTTCAGTGCTGTTAATTACATTCACAATGTTGTGCTACCATCACCACCATTCATTCCCAAAACATTTCTATCATTCCAAATAGGAACCCTGTACATTTTAAGCCTTAACTTCCCATACCCTATCCCCACCCTGTTCCTTGGTAACCTATATTCTAGATTCTGACTCTATGAGTTTCGTTATTCTAATTATTTCAAGTCAGTGAGATCATACAATATTTGTCCTTTTGTGTCTGACTTATTTCTATAGCACGATGTTTTCAAGGTTCATCCATGTTGTCATATGTATTAGGACTTCATTCCTTTTTATGGCTGAATAATATTCTATTGTATGTATATCACATTTTGTTTATCCATTCTTCAGTTGATGAACACTTGGGTTGCTTCCATGTTTTGGTAATTGTGAATAATGCTGCTATGAACATCTGTGTGCAAATATCTGTTCAAGTCCCTGCTTTCAATTCTTTTGTGTATATACCTAGTAGTGGGATTGCAGGGTCATATGGTAGTTCTATTCTTAGCTTTCTGAGGAACCGCCAAACTGTCTTTCACAGTGGCTGCACCATTTTACATTGCCACCAGCAATGCATGAATGTTCCTCTTTCTCTACATCCTCTCTAACACTTGTTATTTTCTGTGTTTTATTTTTTAATAGCCGGCTTTCTAATGGGTGTGAAATGGTATCTCACTGTGGCTTTGATTTGCATTTCCCTGATGGCTAATGATGCTGAGCATCTTTTCATGTGCTTTCTGGCCATTTGTTTATCTTCTTTAGAGAGATGTCTATTCAGGTCTTTTGCCCATTTTAAAATTGGGTTGTTTGTCTTTTTGTTGTTAAGTTGAAGGATTTCTTTATATATATTCTGGATATTAAACCTTTATTGGATATGTGGTTTTCAAATATTTTCTCCCATTGTTTGATTTGTCATTTTGCTTTCATGTTAAAGTCCTTTGGGGCACAAATGTTCTTAATTTTGATGAGGTCCCATTTATCTATTTTTTCTTTTGTTGCTTGTGGTTTGGGTGTAAAGTCTAGGAAACCTTTGCCTAATACAAGGTCCCGAAGATGCTTCCCTATGTTTTCTTCCAGGAGTTTGAGAGTTCAGCGCTTATATTTGGGTCTTTGATCCATTTTGAGTTGATGATTTTTGTATAAGGTTTCCTTTTTTTTTTTTCCTTTGCAAATGGAGATCCATTTTTTTCCCATCACCATTTGTTGAAAAGACTGTTCTTTCCCCAGTGAGTGGTCTTTGCCCCATTGTCAAAAATCAGTTGGCCATCAATGTGAGGGTTGATTTCTGAGCTCTCAGTTCAATTCCACGTCCTTACATTTGTCCTTATGCTAGTACTATGCTCTTTTGATTACTGTTTTGGTTTGGTAAAACTGCTAGAATGCAATATACCAGAAATGAACTGGTTTTTACAATGGGGATTTATTACCTTACAAGTTTACAATTATAAGGCCGTGAAAATGTCCAAATTAAGGCATCAACTGGATGATACATTCTCTGAAGACCAGCAAACTTGGGTTCCTCTGTTAGCAGGGTACATGGTGACATCAGCTGGTCCTGTTCTCCTGGGTTTCATTGCTTCCAGCTTCTGGCTTCATTGGCTTCCTCTCAGCTTCTCAGGGGCTTTTTCTGTGAGCTTCTTTTGATTTCATCTCTTAGCTTCTGTATATGTTTTATCCTCTTATAATGGATGCCGATAAAAGGATTAAGACCCACCCTGGGGCAGGTCTTAACTGAAATAACCTAATCAAAAGGCTCTGCCTGCAATAGGGTCTGCACCAACAGGAATGGATTAAAAGGACATGATCCTTTCTGGGGTACATACAGCCTCCAAACTATCACAATTATTCTGGCTTTGTAATAAGTTTTAAGATCAGCAAGTGTGAGTCTTCTAATTTCATTCTTCTTTTTCAAGATGGCTTTAGCTGTTCAGGGCCCCTTACCCTTCACTATAAATTTGATGATTGGCTTTTCCATTTCTATAAAGAAGATTGTTGGAATTGTGATTGAAATTGCATTGAATCTGTAAATTGCTTTGGGTAGGGTTGACATCTTAATGATATTTAGTCTTCTGATCCGTGAACATAGGATGACCTTCTGTTTCTTTAGGTCATCTTTATTTCTTTTAGCAGTATTTTTTAGTTTTCTGTGTACAAGTCCGTTACATCTTTGGTTAGATTCTTTTCTCTTCAGACTGGGTTTTTTTTTTTTTTTTTCCTTTTAATTTTTTGTTGAAAGCTGGACATTTTGTATCAGGTAATAGGAACTGAGGTAAATAGGCCATTACTTTGAGACTTTATGTGAAACTGAACTATATTTAGTGTTTTCTGTAGGTGCCAGGAGCTTAAATTCCTGTAGTGTCCTTTTTTTTAATCTAGTTTCTTGTTTTTTGTTTCTCCTCTTGACTTTGAGCTTCCTGAATTACTTCTCTTCGGAGAGAGTCTGTTTCTTGCAACTCTTTCAGCTGTAATCCCCTTTTAAGGCTAGAGGGGGCTTAAAAGCATAGAAGGCCCTTCATCCAGCTGGAGTAAGATTCTGGCAAAGTCTTTTTCCCTTGAGAGTAGGGCTTTGTTAAAGAGAAGGCTCTTGGTGCATTTTACAATAATGATCCCTCACCCCTGCCAGAACCACAAGGGGATCTTTATCGGATCTTCACTACAGAACTTGTTAAGGTCCCCAAGAGTTTCTCACTTTCATGTTAGTTCACACTGAGCCTCTAGTGATTTGCCAAAAGTACCGTTTAAGATTTCCTACCAGTTTATGGCTCCAGTGGCTTCTGCTCTAGGTAAGCACATCTTGACTGTGACTCTCCAGATGCACCTGTCTTTCCAGATTTCAGGAAAGTTTCTCTGTAACTTGAATTCTGTTCTAGGTACAATGAAAGTCATCGATTTTCAGTTTGTCCAGCTTTTTTTCTTATTTTAAGGATGGAAATGACAACTTCCAAGCTTTTTATATGTCAGAGCTGAAACTGGAAGTCCCTGATTCTTTCTTTTGATATTTTCCCTTAATCTTCTGTTAAGCCTGTCTAGTGAATTTTTCATTTAGTCATACTTTTAAACTCTAGAATTTCCATTTGCTTCTTTAAAAAAATCTGTTTATCTGTGGAGATTCCCTATCTGCAGAATCATTAAAACATATTTTTCTTAAGTTCTTTGAACATACCTTCCTTTAGTTTTTTGAACATTTCTATAACAGTTGCTTTGAAGTCTACTATGTGCAGTATTTGTGCCCACTTGGAGTAAATTTCTGTAGACTGCTTTTTTTTTTTCCCTGAGCATGGGCAACATTCCTGTTTCTTCATGTGCCTAGTAGATTTGATTGAAAACCAGACAGTGTAGGTAATACACTTAGCAACTCTAGACTCTGTTTTATTCTGTGGATTTTTGTTATTGTTATTGTTCTACAAGGCATTTAAATTATCTGAATTAAAACTATAAATGCTGTCTTCCTCATGGAATACAGCAGCTGTTATTTCTGCTCAGTTCTTTCAACTTACAGCTGCCGTTTTTTAGCTTGTCTCATGTCCCCTGAGGATTTCCTCTCTGCTTGAATAGTTCAGTGGTTAACCAAGGATTTGGGCAAAGTTTATACTCAGATTTTGGAGCTCACCATTTCTGTTGTGTTTCAGGATTTTTTCCCTAAATTTCTAGCTATTTTGTCATCCCTGAACTCTGTTCTCTGCTGCCTTGAGCTGGTAAGGCTACAACTTTCCACTGCTGGAACTGCCAGGAGGTGCGGAATGCCTTTATGCCAAGAAATACACGTTTTGCTATTTTTTATTCTACTGCCATCAATTCTTGTAATTTCTGCTTACTTTTGGTCACTTTCTAGTGCCTTTAAATAGTTTGCTTTTAAAATATTGTCCCATTTTTGTAATTTTATCTGTTTGACTACTTCATACTACTATAACCAGAAGTTCTTCCCCTTTAGTATATTTTTTTTGTTTCAGATATTTTATTTGTCGATCAAGAATTTCTATTTGATTCTTCTTTTATGGTTTCCATTTTCCTGTTGATATTTAATGTCTGTTCACACTGTCATTTTTTCCTGTAAATCATTGAACATATTTATAATAATCTAAAGTCCCTATGATGCAAAATGTGTGAGCTGGGAGAGACATGACAATGCAATATTAGAGGGTGAAATGGGGGTTTGGGCCACCTGTTGGTGCAGTTTACTTGTATGCTCTGTACTTGCTTAAGCTTGATCTTGGATATAACACTTCCATTTTATGTTGGCTTGTGACTGGCCCCACTTGGCCTTAAGATTTGTTAGATACACTTGGCCTTAAGATTTGTTGGGTCATATAACAACCAATTCATGATAGTTTGGTCTGATATGGTCACTTGATTATGGTCATCCAGGTGGATGTGATTGATTTCCTGGTGTTAAACCAACTTGCGTTCCTGGGATACATCTTATTCAGTCATGGTATAATCATTCTTATGTGTTGCTGTATTTGGTTTGCTAGAGTTTGCTGAGGATTTTTGCTTCTATATTTATAAGAAATATAGTTTTTTCCCCCTTTTTTTGTGATGCCTTTGTCTAGTTTTTTTGTAGACTTCACTCAGAAGGAGTTTGGAAGTATTTCTTCCTTTACTTTTTTTTTTTTTTTAAGATTTTACCAATGGGGCCATCTTATCTTCAGCTTTGTTTTGATGGGAAAATTTTAAATTACTAATTCAATCTGTACATGTTGTAGGTTTGCTCAGATTTTCTATTTTTTTCTTGTCAGTTTTGGTGTCTATCTAGGAATTTTTCCACTTCATGTAAGTTATCTAACCTGTTAGAATGTAGTTGTTCATCATATTCCCTTATATATTATTTCATTTCTGTGAGTTTGGTTGTTATATACTCTCATTTATTCTCTATTTTAGTAATTTGAGTCTTCTTTATTTTTCACTTGGTCAGTGTAACTAAAGGTTTGTCAATTTTGTTGATCTTTTCGATGAACCAACTTTTGGCTTCATTGATTTTCTCTATAGTTTTTCTATTTTTCTGTTTCATTAACTTCTGCTCTATTCTTTCTCATTCCCTTTCCTGTGCTTGCTTTAGGTTTAGTCTGCTTTCTTCTCCCATTGGTTTAAGGTGGAAAGTTAGGTTATTGATTTGAGATCTTTTTTCTCTTAACATAGACATTTACAGCTATAAATTTCCTTCTAAGTACGTTGTATTCTCAAATACTCTGATTTCTCCTGTGACTTTTTTGACCCATTGGTTATTTAGGAGTGGACTGCTGAATTTCTGTTGTTGTTTCTTTTTTTTTTTTATTAGGGAAGTTGTGAGTTTACAGAACAATCATGCATAAAATAAAGGGTTTCTATATTCCACCATATTACTAGCATTTTGCATTAGTGTGGTACATTTGTTGCAATTGATGAAAGCACGGTTTTATAATTGTACATTATCCATGGTTTAACTTAGGGTTCACTGTGTTGTGAGATCTATGGATTTTTTATTAATTCATTTTATTGAGATATATTCACATACTATGCAGTCATACAAAACAAATCATACATTCTATTGTTCACAGTACCATTACATAGTTGTGCATTTATCCCCAAAATCAATCCCTGACACCTTCATTACCACACACACAAAATTAACAAGAATAATAATTAAAGTGAAAAAGAGCAATTAAAGTAAAAAAAAAAAACACTGGATGCCTTTGTTTGTTTGTTTGTTTCCTTCCCCTATTTTTCTACTCATTCATCCCTAAACTAGACAAAGGGGAGTGTGGTCCTTATGGCTTTCCCAATCACATTGTCACCCCTCATAAGCTACATTTTTATACAATCGTCTTCAAGATTCTTGGGTTCTGGGTTGTAGTTTGATAGTTTCAGGTATCTACTGCCAGCTACCTCAATTCATCAGAACCTAAAAAGGGTTGTCTATATTGTACGTGGGAGTGCCCACCAGAGTGACCTCTTGGCTCCTTTTGAAATCTCTCTGCCACTGAAGCTTATTTCATTTCCTTTCACTTCCCCCTTTTGGTCAAGAAGATGTTCTCCATCCCACAATGCCAGGTCTACATTCCTCCCCGGGAGTCATATTCCATGTTGCCAGGGAGATTCACTCCTCTGGGTGTCTGATCCCATGCAGGGGGAGGGCAGTGATTTCAATCCATGGATTTTTAAATATTTTTTATTCTAGTACTATATATACAACCTAACATTTCCCCTTTTAACCACACAATATATATATATATATTTTTTTCAGTGCTGTTAATCACATTCACAGTGTTGTGCTATCATCACCACCTTCCATTAACAAAATATTTCTATCATTGTAAATAGAAACTTACATTTTAAGCCTTAACTCCTTATTCCCTATAGGAATATAGGTTTTCTGACTTGGGTGACTGGATGGATGGTGCTGTCCTTCACCAAAAAGGGAAGATGGGATCTCAGGAGGGGTTGCTAGTTTGGACTGGGATGTTGAGGCATTGATTTCATATTTGTCTATTGGAAAAGAAATACAAGCTATTTTATACCCCTCCTAAAATTTCTGAAATTATCATGAAATAACCCCGAAAGAAAAATTTCTCACAACATTCAGAGATGGTACTGTTTTTAAAGAACTGGATTATTACTTCATTCTTCTCCATGGGCTGTGTTTAAAATCACAGCATCCGTCTCATATGCCTTGATTTCTTATAATTTAATTATGTTTCCATCCTCAGTATGACTTATTAAGTGATTATAGGAGCCCTACTCTATTGAGCATAGATGATGAAAGCACAGTTCCTGCCTTTGTGGGGTGGGGAACGGATGGACTTGCAAAGCCCCATCACACAGAGAAAGAGTGGGGAGTCATTCTGCTGTAGCAGTTACAGGATGAGTTGTCTTTGCTCTGAGCCTTAATAATGGGCAACAAATGAGGGACAGGTCATTGGGCAAGACAGTGGTGCCAATAAGCAAGTTGCTGTGCATCGGTGGTGAGGGGTTGGGAGTGAGAAGAGTCTGGAAAGGTATTTGGAGATCAGGTGGAAAACTTGGCATTCCAAGCAGAGGAGTGGGAACGGCAAAGGTGGTGATCCTGGAAAGGTCCAGCACAGCAGCTTATACACAGTAGGTTGTCCCAGTATTTGCTGATTAGCCATTAGGAAGTTCCAACTCTTCTCTGATTGAAGATTGTCTCTGATCTGGAACACAGAGGCTAGGGGAGCAGAACTGAACGTCACATATAATGTCTGAGGACGACACATTTATCGGATGTGGTTAGAGTATTATTGGCCCCAATTATTCATTCTCAAAAGCTATCTTATGTGCTTTAAAATGCTTTAAATGACAACTTTTCTGTTTTAAAACTAACATTTTAGCAACCTTTAAAATTTCAGTTTTTTCTAGTTAACTATTTAAATAGGACAAGAAATCCTAACCAGTTAGGATTTACTTTCTTTGCATTCCAATTTTACATTTTGCACATTTTGAGTTAATTTTCTTCTATAATATTTTCAATTTGTAAATTGAATATAATTATACATATGCTTCTCATATTTGATGATTTTGCCTCTATCAAAATGCATTATTTCATTTTACTTGTGCATTTAAAGTAATAGCAGTGCTTCGTGCCTTTTTCTTGTAGGTGAATGTATCACAGGAGACTGTGTTGCTGTACACCGTCAATTGGGCCAGGAGATTATCCCTGCTCAGAGGTGTGGTGAGAAGTAGGCCAGAATGGAACTTGGGGCCCAGGCCCTGAGTAAATTTCTGTAGACACACGTATGCCTTCAATTCTTGTCAGAGTTGCGTGTAGTTACAGAATTTTGGGAAAATATTTTTAGGATATTATTACACCAACATTTATTTTATGCTTAATTTTTCATGCACCATTTCTGTGAAAATACTTATTTACTTGTTAATCGACTCATCTGAGGCTGTCTTTTTTTTCCTTTAGTCTTTTTTAAACTGGCCCTCTTTTTCATGTTTATTTATCTCTTACTTTCAATCTCCATATTCAGAGGTCTGGATATTTTCCTGGGGGTTAATCCCTGCTGGTCTCGAAGTCATCAGAGGCTTTCTTGAGAGCCCCCAAGCACTTCGGATAAAATGGAGATCTAATTCAGGCAGTGTCCTTGAGTGCAGATGGAGGAAATTGTAAGCAGGTGAGCCATTAAGTTAGGAGTTTTTACTTTAGGCTAGTGCTAAATTATAAACTCAAGAGTTCAAGTCCAAAGATGGAATATCTTGGGTAATTCTCCAGGTGAATTGCCCTGAAGACATTTATTTTTTATCCAAAGTAATGACTAGAATCTCACAATTTCACTTAGAATGTTACAGGAAGTAAAATATGGAATATTTCTTTTTAGAATTTCAAAGTGCAATTTAGGACAGAAAGCTGGTAAATAATGAAAAAAATGATAACTTTATGGACTTTATTTGGGAGTCGCCTTCAGAATTAAAGCTTTTTTTTTTTCATATTCTTTGAAGTAGTATTGATAGATCCTTATGGGATTGTGATATTTTCCTGATGAATTGTTAAGTAATGACTAACTTTATCTTTTATAAGGCATTTTGCCATAAGTCCCGTTTTGAGTTATGTTATTCTAGCTTTATGTGGGTGAGCATCTGCGTGGTATTTCTTTTTCTCGCCCTTTACATTGATTCACTCTGTGTGTATTTAGGTGTGTATCTCTCTTTTTTGCTAATAACCTTTAGTTTTTTAATACAGCTTTAGATTTACAGGAAAATTGGAAAGTTCATATGGAGAGGTCCCATATTTCCTGTATCCAGTCCAGCCCCCCCCACCTTATTAACATTTTATATTAGTATGGTGCGTTTGTTACAATTGATGAACCAATGTTGATATATTATTATTAACCAAAGTCCATACTTTATTCTTATGTCCTTTGTATTTACCTAAAGTCCTTTTTTTTTGTTTCTAGGATCCCATCCAGGGCATCACATTAAATTTAGTTGTCATGTTTCCTCAGTCTCCTCTTGGCTGTGACTGTTTCTCAGACTTTCCTTGTTTTTGATGATCTTGATAATTTTGAAAAGTTCTGGTTAGGTGTTTTGTAGCATGTCCCTCAACTGGGATTTGTCTAATGTTTTTCTCATAATTAGACTGGAGGTATGGGTTTTTGGGAAGAAGACCACAGAGAGAAAGTGCCATTTTCCTCACATCATACCAAGAGGATACACCATCAACATATTTATCATTGTTGATGTTAACCTTGATCATTTGGCTGAGGTAGTGTTTTGTCAGCTTTCTTCACTTCATTTTCCATATGCACTCTTTGGAAGAAAGTCACTATGTATAGCCCTCTTTTTTTTTTTTTTAACTTTATTTATCGAAAAATTAAAAAACAAACAACAAAATAAACCCCACAAGATTTCAAACAAAACAAAGCAAAGGATTAAGAAAAAGTAAAAAATAACTACTTTGCTTCCAACGTGTTCCTACCATGTAGCCCTCTCTTAAGAAATGGGGAGTTATGCTCCACCTTTTTGAGGACAGATACCTATATAAATTATTAGGACTTCTTCTGGTGGGTGATTTGTCTTTTTTCCCCATTTATTTATATGTGTGTGGACTCGTGGATATTTACTTTGTTCTTTAGGTTAAAATCCAATACTTTGGAATAGCTAACAGTAAATACCTGAAACTATCAAACTACAACCCAGAACCCATGAATCTTGAAGACTATTGTATAAAAATGTAGCTTATGAGGGGTGACAATGTGATTGGAAAAGCCAAATGGACCACACTCCTCTTTGTCCAGTTATGGATGGATGAGTAGAAAAATGGGAGCAAAAAAAAAGCACCCAGTTCTTTTTTACTTTAATTGTTCTTTTTCACTTTAATTTTTATTCTTATTATTTTTGAGTGTGTGGTAATGAAAATGTTCAAAAATTAATTTTGGTGATGAACGCACAACTATATAATGGTACTGTGAACAACTGAATGTATGCTTTTTATGACTGCATGGTATATGAATATATCTCAATAAAAATGAATTTAAAAAATCCAATACTATGTTTTTGGGGTTTTTTTTTGCTCAAATTGTTCCAGCTTTACCCTTTCAGAGCTCCTTCAGTTGGCTCCCGTTTTTTTTGACATACTCCCACTGATGTGCCATAGATTTTTTTTTTTAATGCTTACTTTCTGGCACTACTAGATGCTTCAGGCTCATCAGGTGTCTATTTCCTGCTCCAGTCCTAGAATCAACTGTTTTCCCAAGGAGCACTGATTCATTTTGTTGGAGAATGGTATTAGAAATCAAAACCTGGGTGTGAGGTGTGCTCATTCCTGCTGGGATATCATTGCTTCTAAGCCCTCTCAGCTGACAGGGCTAGGAGATATATGAGTGTCTAGGTGTCTCTTTTTAAACAGCATATACATGCAATTTTTTTCTTTAAAAAATTCAATGTGAGAACTCTGTCTTCTGTAGGTAACTTTAATTCATTTATGTGAGTTGTGAATAGTGATTGTAGCAGAAGCTCTGGGTCGCTCTGCCTCACCGTAGTAGTACGTGACAGCCTCTGTGTCTCTTTGCCTCAGGTTTTCTCAAATTGTAGTAGTCTGTTTAGCCACAAGCATTCTGGAGTGAAAGTGCCCGAGAACTAATGCTCAATGGCATCTTTCAACCAGTGACAAATACATAAATATATACACCAGCTTCTTCACTCTTGGTGGAATAACTTGGGCTCTAGTTCTACATTAGCTCTCAGAAATCTCCAGTAGGATTAAGCTACACTTATCCACAATGGGAACTCGCTTCACAGCACGCTCTTTTGTGATTGCCTTCCCTTCCTGGTCTCACTTTCCCATCCCCCAAACAGTGTTTCCTGGAGTCACCTCCCAAATAAGCTACTTGCACTTGAGCCTTTATTTCAGGTTTTACTGGGGGGAGGGGGGAGAGGAAGACCCAAACTAATACATTCAGATGTATTTCTAGCATGTTATGCTTCCTATGTAACCGTGTTTACCCCTCCCCCACTCCTTTCCTGTCCTCTATTCATCTGGTTTGCCTTATTCCCTCTGTACCCTGCCAATAATTTGAAAGTCTTATATCCTACTTCTCTTCTTTGAGAGGTTACTTTTAGCATTTTAATGTTCTTATTATTCTCAAAGTAAGCAATATCTCTACTTTCCTTCTGGACAATATAAAGACTTTAGGAAACCTTTATGCTGATACCCTCCCATCATTCATATTATCATTAAGTAGTTTTGAAATTCTACCTTCTTTTTAATTACCCCTCCTGACCAAAGCTTGACATTATTTTTTATAGTTTATTTTTGTAGTCAATACTTATTTAGATATGTTTACCCAATTCTTTGCTTACCATTTCTTCTTACATCCATTTTTGGGTGTTCAGTTTCTTTCTTCCCAAAGTATGCCTTTTACTAATTTTTGCAGCAAAGGTCTGTGAGTGATATATACAATATTTATTTTAAAATGTCTTTATTTCATTCTCACTCTTGAATGATCATTTAGCAGTGTTTATAATTCTAAATTTACAATTGTTTTTCCTAAATACTTTGATACTACAGTTGATTATGGTTGGTATGTATAGTTTTGATGAGAAGTGTGCTGTCAGTCAGATTATCTTCATGTGTGTGTGTGTGTGCCCTTATGTGTGTATGTATGTATGTGTAGGTAATCTGATTTTTCTTTTAAAATTATATTCTTATATTTGATGTATTCTCCAGTTTTACTAGGATATGTTGATGGATTTGTTTTACTTATTCTACTCAGCTGTAAAGAACTAATAGCTTCTATAATGCTGGAAAAATGTCAGCCAATATATATTGAAATGTTATCTTGCCCCCTCTGAATTCTCAATTTATGGCATTCCTATTAGATACATGTTGGACCTTATTATTCTATTTTTTTTAGATATACTAAATGAAGTGGGGCCCCCTTTCCCCTTAATCCTATAACATCTGCAAAGCAAAAATGTTGTGTAAATGGCATTAGGCCATGAGGAGGAGGGAGTGAGACTGTACCAGTTAAAGGAAGTGAAACTTTACCGTTTAGAGGAGGCAAAACTGCGGTTGCACGCATCAGCCAAGCATAACCCTTTAACAATCACTGCACCAGTTCCAAGTGAAACTTTTTGTAACTCTTTAACAATCAATAACTGCACCAGTTCCAAGTGAAACTCTTTGTGAAATTGTCTTTTGTAACCAATAGCTAACTGCCAACTCTGCTTCTGTTAAAATAGCTTGCTTGCATTTCCAAGATATGGTTTCTGTCTATATAAAGCACCAGCACACACAGGTCGGGGCTGCTTACTGAACTCCCTGCGCGGAGTGACAGGCGGCAGTTGCCGGCCGGCTAATAAAGGCTCTTTAAATTCTGTTTGGCTGTCTCGTACTTTAACTCACGGGCACCGTGACATTTGGAGGCCCCAGAAAGAATTAATCCTCGACGTTTGCCAAAGCTCATCGGTCGAGACACAGATCTGACTACCGGCCCTCTTCCTGGGGGCACGCGCTGAGAGATGTTCCTCAGCCCCGGCGGAGAACCGGGTGGTCAAGCCTCAAAATTCAAGAATCTGCCTCTGGAGCCCTCTGGACGTGGGCCCACAATGGTAAGAGATCTCTAATCTGGTCTGGTGGGGTACCCCTTTAGGGCCTTTAGGAGGGCTGGACGCAGTCATAACTCCGAGACCCGGCCTCGGACCACGACGGTGGCCGGTGGCCTCAGGTTCAGGTTCTGGTTCAGGTTCGGAATTAGTCTCTTAGCGCAGACCTAGTCTCTGTTTTGTGTTTTGTTGTTAGTGTCTTTGTTCTGTTCTGTTTCTGTTTTGTCAACCATCAGTCCCGCAATGGGTCAGTCTCCATCTGCTTCCGCTTGCTCTCCGTTGCAGTATTTCTTGAAAAATTTTCAGGACTTCCGCCAACGAGCTGCAGGGTCGGGGGCCACGGTCAACCCAGAAACTCTTTGGGCCCTTTGCAAGCTTAAATGGCCAACTTTTCCAGACTCTTATTGGCCCCCCAAGGGCACTCTAAATTTGCCGATTGCTTTTCAGGTTCAAAAAGTCATTTGTGGGAAACCAGGACATCTGGATCAGATTCCCTATATTGAAACCTGAATCGATGTCCTGACTAACCACCCCAAATGGCTTAAAGATTGTTCACCACCCAAACTGTCCCAAGCACAAAATGTGCTCGTCCTAAGGGGGCAACCCAGAAGGCCCCCGGTCCTTAACTCCCCACAGGATAGTCCCCCCCTTATCATGGCCCCCACCTTATTCCGCAGGGCCCTCTGCCCCCAGCCCAGGGCCCTCTGCCCCTAGCTCAGGGCCTTCTGCCCCCAGCCCAAGGCCCTCTCCTCCCAGTCCAGAACCCTCCATTCTCAGCCCGGGACCTGTTGCTACCAGCTCAGGGCCCTCTACCTCAAGAACAGAGGGACCCCTTGTTCCCACTCCAGATTCTACTACACCCCCGGAAACTCTCTCCAGCCCTCCGCACACCCATTCAGGAGTTTTGTATGGGCCGCATGGTCAGGTCCTTCCCCACGCTCAATTCTCACAAAACCCCCAAGGACTAATCTCTCTGTTAGAGTCTGTTTTCTTTACCCATCAGCCCACATGGGACGACTGCCAACAACTTCTGCAGACCCTTTTCACATCAGAGGAGAGAGAATCCATGTCCAGGGACAAAAATTAGTTGTGGGGCCAGACAGTCTGCCAACCACGGAAGTAAACTACCTCAAGGCTATTTTTCTTTTCACCCGACCCCGGTGGGACCCTAACACGAATCAAGGTAAGGAGATTCTCGAACGGTACTGCCAAACTCTAATCGGGGCTCTCTGAGCAGTGGCGCGGAGGCCTACAAATATGTCCAAAGTAACTGTGGTGACTCAGGGAGCCACTGAGTCCCCCGCTGCTTTTCTAGAGCGCCTCCAGGAGGCTTACCGATTATACACCCCTATAGATCTGGAGGCGCCAAAAAACAGATGAGCAATTAATATTGCCTTCGTTGCCCAGTCAGCCCCAAATATAAAAAAAAAAAGTTACAAAAGTTAGAAGGCTTTAAGGGAAAAGTGCTGAGCGAGTTGGTGGAGGTTGCTCAATGAGTCTTCAATAATGAGGAAAGTTCCAAAGACTTAAAAAAAAAAAAAAAAAAAGGCACAGCTTTGCATTTCACAAGCCTCTTATCTTGGGTACAATATAACTGAAGAAAAGAGAACGTTGTCTAATAAACGCATTCAAGCCATTCTCCAAATTCCAGCACCCTGGACAAAGCGGCAAGTCCGGGAGTGTTTAGGGGCGGTCGGGTATTGCCGGCTGTAAATCCTTGGGCTTGCCGAAATAGCCCACCCTCCTTTATGCCAGTACCAGGGGGGAAGGACGCAGAGCTAACTTAAACTGATAAGAAGGAAGAAGCCTTCCACACTCTTAAAAAAAGGCACTTACTCAAGCCCCAGCCTTAGCACTCCCAGATCTCAGAAAACCATTCCAGCTGCGTGTATCCGAGGCGCAAAGGACAGCAAAGAAAGTGTTAACACAGAGCTTAGAGCCATGAAAACGGGTCATAGCTTATCCTTTAAAGCGCCTCAGTCCAGTTGCGGCAGGTTGGCCTAACTGCCTCCAAGCCATTGCAGCCACTGCCCTGCTAGTTAAAGAAGCTTCTAGACTCACCTTTGGGCAAGAACTGCACATCATCGCCCCCCACGCGGTCAAAACCCTCCTCAAAAGCCCCCCAGACAGGTGGCTCTCTAACGCAAAAATTAACTCAATACCAAGTTCTTCTCCTTAACTAACGGGAGCAGTTTCATTCAAGATGGAACTCGAGTTGCTGAAGCGGCAGTAATAAGCGGCCCTAAAACCAGTGGGGCCCCTTCAAGTCTTGCCCCTCCTACCACCCTGGGTACTAAAAGCTGCTCCAACTTACTCAGACTCTGACATTCGTCTAGGTCAAGAACTCCAAACTAGAGATAATCCAAAGGGGTGGAAAGTCCTCCCCGACTCTAGAATCCTCCTACCAGAGGCACTGGAAAGAGACTTAATTTTACAAACGCATCAAAGTACACACCTGGGAGGGACAAAATTAGCTGAATTGCTAAAAACTGACTTTTACATACCTAAGCTTTTTTAGATAGCAAAAGAGGTAAGCAGAGAATGTCACGTCTGCGCTCAAGTCAACTCAAGTTAACCCAAGTCATGTAAGTACCCCCCTGCTACCCCAGGTCACTGCCTAAAAAATCAGCTCCCAGAAAAACAATGGGAAATAAATTTCACAGAACTGTCTCCTGAACCAGGGGGATACAAGTCCTTACTTGTGCTGGTGGACACCTTCTCAGGATGGGTTGAGGCCTACTCAACCCGGCCAGAGTCAGCCCAGGTAGTAGCAAAAAAATTATTAGCTAAAATTATCCCCCGGTTTGGCCTACCAGTAGCAATGGGGTCTGACAATGGCCCAGCTTTTATAGCCCAAGTTACCCAAAACTTGGTAAAGGCTTTAAGAATCAAATAAAAATTACACTGCATGTACAGACCACAAAGCTCAGGGCAGGTAGAAAGGATGACTCGGATGCTTAAAGAAACCCTCACCAAACTTAAATTGGAGACTGGCGGAAACTGGGTGAGCCTTCTTCCATTTGCCTTGCTCAAAGCTAGGTGTACACCTTATGTAAAAGGTATTGCTCCATATAAAGCCATGTTCAGCCAGCCACCCCCGCTCCTCCCCAAGTTAGGGAAAAAGCAGCTCACCTCCCTGTCTGACTCTAAATTTCTCAAGTCCCTACAGGCTTTACATTATAAGTCCGAAAACATCCATCATGCTGTCCACGCCCATCGTCCGGAACCTAACACCGCAAAAGAAAAAACCCCTACTGCTAAACCTGGTGATTTAGTGTAAATCAAGAAAAGAAATCCCTCCTCCCTCGAGGCACGCTAATCTGGACCTTCAAACTCCGACCAGAATGCAGAATGGTCTGGCCAAAAGACCTAAATGTTACCAAAAGGAAGGGAGGGGGAACCACCAGAGGTGTCAGGCTATGGCTGTGGTGAGTTGCCCCTAAAAAAGGGCTGCGGCGTAGCCAATATTATATCTGTCCACAAAAAAGTACCACACAAAAAGGGTGCCTCACCGTGTGTGGGGGAGGGTGAGTACTTTTGTAAAAAGTGGAGTTGTGAAACCATAGCCCCATAAAAAAATGTAAGCCATCTGTTAAGGGTCACAAGGAATAAAAGGCCAGAAGCCCCTATTAAAAATTGTGCAATTAAAGACTGTTACCCTGTTACTTTTAAACCACAGCAGTTTTGGGAGAATTCCCAGTGGTTGGGGGGAAAAACGTGGGGATTGCGCCTAAATTTAAAAAGTCTTTAAGCTCTTTAGCAAAAGTAGTGCTCCAAAATTGAAGGGGACTCAACCTTCTATTCTTAAAGCAGAGAGGGCTCTGTTTAGCCTTAGGCAAGGCATGCTGTTTTTATACTAACCACTCAGGTGTAATTAAACAGAGCTTAAGCCAACTCTGAAAAAAAACTACAAAATAGAAAAGAGCAAAGGAAAAAAGAAGCAAACTGGTTTGAAAATTTATTTTCTTGGTCCCCATGGTTAACTACCCTAGTGTCAGCAATCACTGGACCCTTAATCCTTCTCATATTAGCCCTGATCATAGGTCCTTATGTTATAAGGTGTTAAATTCAGTTTGTCCAGCGATGCATTCAAAGCGTAAAACTCATGGTTTTGCAGTCTCAATATCAACACCTATCCTCAAAAGAAACAATGATTTGATTCTCCCTAAAAACCAGTGGGGAATGAAGTGGGGCCCCCTTTCCCCTTAATCCTATAACATCTGCAAAGCAAAAATGTTGTGTAAACAGCATTAGGCCATGAGGAGGAGGGAGTGAGACTGTACTAGTTAAAGGAAGTGAAACTTTACCATTTAGAGGAGGCAAAACCACGGTTGCACGCATCAACCAAGCATAACCCTTTAACAATCACTGCACCAGTTCCAAGTGAAACTTTTTGTAACTCTTTAACAATCAATAACTGCACCAGTTTCAAGTGAAACTCTTTGTGAAATTGTCTTTTGTAACCAATAGCTAACTGCCAACTCTGCTTCTGTTACAATAGCTTGCTTGCATTTCCAAGATATGGTTTCTGTCTATATAAGGCACCAGCACACACAGGCCGGGGCTGCTTACTGAACTCCCTGCGCGGAGTGGCAGGCGGCGGTCGCCGGCCGGCTAATAAAGGCTCTTGAAATTCTGTTTGGCTGTCTCGTACTTTAACTCACGGTCACCGTAACACTAATCACTTTTCCACACTTTCCATGTCTTTGTGTTTGTCTCCCATATTCTGTGTAATTTTTTCATATGTTTTCCAGTTTGTTTATTCTCTATCCATCTTTGTCTAATCTATTTAATCCAACCTTCAATTTTTAAATTTTAATAAGTACATTATCATTTCTAGAAATTTCATTTGTTTTCTTAAAGGTCTACCTCTTCTTTTTTAAAAATAGAACTTTTTTAAAGTCTCCTTAAATATTTAAAAAAATGTTTATTTACTAGGGTCTTTCAAAATATCTTTTTTCCTTTAAATCCTTGAACATATTTATAATACTGTTTTGAAGTCTTTGCTTATTTCATCCTTTCTATAATTTGTGGGTCTGCTTCTAATGATTGAAGTTTCACTTAGTTGTGACTCACATTTTTTGTTTCTTTGCATGTCTAGTAAGCTTTTATTGCATGCTGAATGATGTAAATATTACCTTGTTTGGTGTCTAGAGTTTATTTTCCTTTAATTCTGTGTTGAAGTTGGTCTGCGGATTAAATTGATTCTATTGAGGTTTGTTTTAAAACTTTTAGGGTGAGTCTAGAGTAACTTTAAAGTAAACTTTACTTTAGTTCAATTACAACATAGACTTTCTGGTGTTTCTGCTCCATCCCCAGAATGTTCAATAGGGTCACCCTCCTCTAATTTATTGGTTTTCAGACGTCTTCCAACACTGAATTCTAGTAGTTTTTTAAAGCTTGTATCTCCTGTGTAGCTTTTCTTCTTCAAGAAATTTTCTTTCCCCTGCATCGTGGTATCTCACCCTGTGCCTACATGGCTTAGAATTTAGACAAAGGTCCAAGGGGACCCGTATGAAGAAGTCTGGAACTCTTTCTCTCTGCAGCTCCCTCCTTTCTGGTACTGTGTCCCACAAATTCCAGCTACTTCACTTTTATAGAACCCTGATATCTTTCTTTTCAGCTCACTGAGGCTGCTGTACTCTTTTTGGGCTCCCCCTACCTTACCATTGTCTTGGTAAAAACCTCCAGGCAGAAAATTAGTGTAATTGTAAGGCTTACATTGCTTATTAACCTTGTCCCAGGGATGTAGTCTCATGGTGCCCATTGTTCAATGTCTGAAAACAGTTGATTTATACATTTTGCTAACTTTTCTATTTGTTTACAGTAGGAGGGCTAGTCTAATATCATTTACTCCATTATGTCTGGGCATGGAACACCCATATTGCCTTTTTTTTAAATTGTAAAGAAAAATAAAATTGTGTGACCAAAGAATGTGGTACTTTAAATAATCTGATAAGAAATTTTTATTTTTAAAACAGTGTTTCATAGAAGGTTTCCTTTTATGCATAGGTAGAAGCAATATTAAAACTAGTAAACTATTTCAGTGTAATTCAGAGCCTACCCTTTATAGAAATTGTTACCTTTTTGTTAATATCTGTTTCTTTAAATGTGTATGTCTTTGTGGATATATGCCTATGTGTTATGTGCATGCAAATGTGTTTAAATCTCTGTGTATTTGAAATATACACACGTATACATACACAGACCACTGGTGGGAGTTATAAACTCTCAAGAACCTGAAAGCTCACTTTATATTAAGTTCTTGGCAGCTATGATGAAAGGCTATTAGACATTCAAATGGAGATAACAAATAGGCAAGGGGTTATGGACCCCTAAAATTCAGGGGTGAGGTCAGTACAAGTGATATAAATTTGGTAATTGCATACTCTTTCCCAATTTTTTTTTGGTTAGTTTTTATTTATTTGTAGGGACTTTTTTATAAATTCTGGATATTAATTTTTCATTGTATATGTTATAAGTGAAGTGAATTAGCTTATTTTATGTTGTGTCTAGACATTGATAAACACTTGGCACAAATGCACTTTGCACTAGTGGTAATATAGCAGAGAATTAAGAGCATGACTTCTGTCAGAGTCCCTGGGTTTAAATGCCACTAGCTGTGTGATCTTGGGAAAGTGATTAACCTCTGTATGTGAAATTTCCTCATCTGTAAAGTGGAGATATATCTACCTTATGAGTTTGGGCATATTAAATGGAATAATTCTGGCAAAGTACTTGTTAGTGTCTGATACTTATTAAATAGTCAATAAATAGGAGCTATTATTATCATTTCTCTCATAGTTATGTCAAAAATTCTTTGGTCACAGATTATTATTTTTATTAATTTCAATAAACATTTTGTTTAAACATTTATTAAAAAGTTATAATTAATGAATAGCATACAGGAACAATCTGCTTACAAAATAGTTCTTTCAAAAAGGATGACATTTAGGTAAATATTTTTTTCTGATATGCGTTACCATACCTATAATTCCAAGTGTCAGGTTGGACAAAATTTTAAGTCATAGCTATTTGAGCTTTGAATATCCAGACTGAGAATTATATACTGTAAACTCTATTTATGTGGGAGAACATAAACATTATTTCCCTGCTTTTAAAACCTCTTTCAGAGATTGTTTTTCGCTCGGTGGATAGCATAGTGTTACTTATGTTTAATTACCCTTTTGAATTTCCCTGAACCAGGGCTGCTGAATTTGCATATGTAATTTCTGTGTGTTTAACCATCAGACCCCGTCCTCCCAAATTACTTTCTGTGAAGCACTTTTATGCAGGGATAAGATGATCAACATGTAGACAGTTATTACCAGCTTCTCTGTTGATGCTATTTTTTTTTTTTGTAAAAATCGGCTCACATTTTTAATTTCTAAAAATATATAGTATATACAGTATCACTCCTACTTTTATTCTTCCTACTAAGATTAATAGAAAAAAATCTTTAGTTTATTTTCCAGAAACTTCACCCAACAGAAATTCTTTAAAAACACCTTTTTTTCTTTTTTTAAAAAGAGACAGTTGAATGTAGTTCCTGGAGAGAAGATTCTCTGATGTGAATTGGCTTAGACAGCTTGTAACAACATTACTTGGTATTTTTCAGGCACAGTAGGAAAGGTGTTCACAATATATGCCAGTAAAATTCCTGCGGGGTTTTGTGTTCAGATTTTTGTAAGTCAAAAACACTAGTCCCTGAAGGTAGTGGATTTTATACTTAAAAAAGTGTTTGCTCTTTTCTTTTTGTAATATGTTAATAGATATGGAATGACCTAACACCAGAGGGCAGTATTTTATAGTAGTTGCCAAAATGTTCTTATATTCTGTGTAATTAATAAAATAAAAATTAAAATAAAGATATCTTAGGTACATTTGGTGTTTTTTCCCGTATTGCTATATTATGCAAAGGTTCTGGGATTCATACCTGAGCATCATAATTAATCTAGAATTTTATAAACCACAGGCTTTTTTGTTTTTTTAAACCATGCTGTTTTGTGGAGTCAAACCACCCAGAATTAATTTTCACAATAAGCTTGCTGTTTCCAGTGACCATTCTGGGTGGTAGGGATGGGTGGCTTTTGTTCAGCACTGAATGCCCTCATGCCAGGCCAGAAGGGAGCCCTGCCCCACTGGGTAGTAAAAATCAGCCTCCATCTGCAGGCAGCAGACTTGGTTCAGCTTCAGGGATGCTCAAGATTTGTTCCAGGAGAATGTCCTTGTCCTACTGACAACAGAATGGGCCTTTCATCAAGAATTTTTCATGAAATTTATTGAATGCACATTTACACTTTTTACAGTTTAAAAATTAACAGACAATTGTGAGGATATTTGAATGTACTTCACTAATTCTCTGTCTTTTGTTTGTTATTTTCCATTAATATAACCATGTATGGAGTCTTTTAAAGTACTTTCTTACTATTCTGGTATCCTTGTTAAAACAGAAAAGCATATTTTTGTATTCAATGGGTAATTCCTATTTTGTCCTTTAAAAATTTTTCCTTGCTGGAATATTCATTTTAGAAAATAAATATGGCAAAAGAAGTTTAAAAAAACCCTAATCTTACTCTTCACATAAGATTTTGTTGTATATACTCTGTTTATTGTCAATGTTTTTTCTTTTTCTTTTTTTGTAAATATAGTGGAAACATACTATATGTACTATTTAAAAATTTGTATTTTCATGTAACAGTGTAAACAACATCTTGCCACATTGCACAATATCACTTTTGGGGGTTGCCTAGTATTTTATAGCATGAATGTATATGGTTCATTTAAAAAGTTTGCCCTCTTGGCAGCAGTACAGAGTACAGAGATAGTCTGGCTGTTCACACTTTTGCCCACTTTGGAGTATTATTATCTGCTTTCTTTTGGCTGTAGCTTGCATGAAATATTTTTTTCCATCCTTTCACTTTCAATTTCTTTGTGTCCCTGTGTCTAAGATGAGTCTCTTGTATGCAACATATTGATGGTTCATTTTTTTTGATCCATTTTGCGAATCTATATCTTTTAATTGGGGAGTTTAATCCATTCACATTCAATGTTATAACCGTGAAAGCAGTTCTTGAATCAGCCATCTTATCCTTTGGTTTATGTTTGTCATATTTTTCCCCTCTCTCTATTAATATCCTTTATTGTAACCATACCGAATCTCTTTAGTACTGAACCTTTCTCCAAGTCTCTCTGTCCTTTCTTTGTTTCTCTGTCTGTAGGGCTCCCTTTAGTATCTCCAGTAGGGCAGGTCTCCTGTTAGCAAATTCTCTCAGCATTTGTTTGTCTGTGAAAAATTTAAGCTCTCCCTCAAATTTGAAGGAGAGCTTTGCTAGATAAAGTATTCTTGGCTGGAAATTTTTCTCACTCAGAATTTTAAATATATCGTGCCACTGCCTTCTCGCCTCCATGGTGGCTGCTGAGTAGTCACTACTTAGTCTTATGCTGTTTCCTTTGTATGTGGTGAATTGCTTTTCTCTTGCTGCTTTCAGAACTTACTCCTTCTCTTCCGTGTTTGACAGTGTGATCAGAATATGTCTCGGAGTGGGTGTATTTGGATTTATTCTATTTGGAGTTCGCTGAGCATTTATGATTTGTGTACTTATGTTATTTAGAAGATTTGGGAAGTTTTCCCCAACAATTTCTTTGAATACTCTTCCTAGACCTTTACCCTTTTCTTCCCCTTCTGGAATACCAATGAGTCTTATATTAGGATGTTTTATATTATCTATCATATCCCTGAGGTCCATTTCGATTTTTTCAATTTTTTTCCCCATTCTTTCTTTTATGCTTTCATTTTCCATTCTGTCATCTTCGAGGTCACTGATTCGTTGTTCAACTTCCTCTAGTCTTGTACTATGAGTGTCCAGAATCTTTTTAATTTGGTCAACAGTTTCTTTAATTTCCATAAGATCATCCATTTTTTTATTTAGTCTTGCAATCTCTTCTTTATGCTCTTCTAGGGTCTTCTTGATATCCTTTGTATCCCGTACTATGGTCTCATTGTTCACCTTTAGTTCTTTGAGTAGCTGCTCTAGGTGCTGTGTCTCTTCTGATCTTTTGATTTGGGTGCTTGGGCTTGGGTTATCCATATCGTCTGTTTTTTTCATATGCTTTATAATTTTCTGTTGTTTTTGGCCTCTTGGCATTTGCTGAACTTGATAGGGTTCTTTTAGGATTTGTAGACCAATTGAAGTCCTTATCTCTAATTTATCAGATCTACAGCTTCGTGGAGTACACTTTCTCTAACTAACCAGCAGGTGGCGTCCACGAGCCACCTGTTCTGCACAAGCCAGTTCTCCCCTGCCTAGCCTTTGTGGTGAGTGGGGGAGTGAGTCTTGTGGGGTACAACTGGTGTACCAAGCTTGCGTGTGTAGTTGGTGTTGCCCGCCCTGTATATGGGGCGTGTTTCTGGGCAGTCAGGGACGGGGGGTGGCTCTAACAATCAAATCTCCCTGGTGATCCTGGAGTTTTAACGCTGCTGCAATAGTCTAATCCTTCAGTTCAGTCCTGCCACAGTTTGCCTCTGCCACTGACCCACAAGTCCTTGGTATTGGCGTATGGCTCCTGAGACTTGCAAGTGGGCCCCTCTTCCAGGCTGTGCACCCCCTGGTCCTCTGTTGAGGGATGACTGTGCTATGTCACAGGTGAGTGCTGTCCCCCCGGGCAGTTCTGGGCTGTTGGGCTATGTAGGGAGGCTCCCAGTCTGCTGAAATGATGGCTGAATTGGGCTTTGTTAATTCACACTGCTCCACCTTCCCAACTCTGGGACAATCAGCTGAGGTTGCAGGGAAGGCTAATGTCCACTCCCAGTTTTGTGGAGTGTGCCTGTTATTTGAAGCACTTCCGTCACACTGGGTTGTCTGGGTCAGCTCTGGGCTATGGGGCTGGCAATGGGCAGGAGTGTTTCCTGTCCACCAGGATGATGGCTGTGAGCGGACACCCCCCTTTTCTTGGGAAATTGTGGTGTTTAGTGAATTTTCTCAGCCACTGGATTATTGCCTTTTGTCTCAGAGCTCTCTTAGTTCTGCTCTTGTCTTGACCTGCCCAAATTGCAAGTCTTTGAAGCTTTCTGTATTGGGCCTCTTAGAGTAATTGTTTTAGAAAAAGAAAAAAGGATTAAAAAAAAAAAAAAAGGTCCCTCCTCACAGATCTAATGGGTTATTGAAATGCTAAGAGACAAAGCAATTAGGGCCATTAAGGAAAGGTCCACAGGGCAGAGAGATCAGCTTTTCTTCGGGATTTGCATATGAGCCTCAGGGCCTAAGCTCTGTCCTTCCCCTTTCTATGTTCACAAGAACTCCCCAAATCCTCCGCTTTTATTTTGGAGTTTTTCGTGTTGTTTTTTTCTATGCCTGTCTCCTCTCTGCTGGGCTGGCTGCTCTCAGATTCTCTGGTGTCTGGTCTCAGTCTATCTATGGTTGGAGTTTGGATCAGTAGAATGAGTTTCCGATAAGGGCTGCCACTGCAGTTCTCCCTTCTCCTTCCTGGAGCTGACAGCCCCTCCTCCCACGGGACTGAGCCTGGCAGGGAGGGGTGCGGGTCCCCTGGCCACAAAAACTTACAGATTTCGCTGATCTCAGCAGTTCCACGTTTTCATGAGTGTTGTATGAAGTATGCCCAAAGTCAGATTGCTCTATGGTGTCCAGTCCACGCAGTTCCTGGCTTTCTACCTACTTTACTGGAGGAGTAACTAAAATATACAGCTCACCAGTCCACCATCTTGCCCCCTGGAGTATTATTATCATTAAAAAAAAAACTTAGTTTGCTTCATTTGATCAACAGATATATATTGATTGCTGATCACATACCAAGCACTGTCCTCAGTGCTTGGGATTAGTGAACAATATAAAACAAAACAAAACAATCCCTGCCCTCTACAGGAGGAGACAAACAAAAATAATAAATGTAATGAATAAGTAAATCATTTAGTATAGAAAAAACAAGGCAGGGTAGGGGTGTGGGGAGTGAAGAGGGTTTCGGTTTTAATTAGGGAAGTCAAAGCAAGCCTAATTGAGAAGGTGTCATAGCAAGACTTGAATGAAGTGACAGATATTTTAATTTGCATTTTTATTATGACTAATGCTGAATATTCTTTTGTATGTTTATTCTTATGTGTACCATTTGTTCATGTCCTGTACCCAGTTTTCTGATTGAGATGTTAGGCTTTTGTTGTGATTTTTTTTTTCAAACTTCATTTGGAAATAATTTCACACTTACAGAAAACTGCAAGTACAGAACTAGTACAAAGAAAACCTGTATATGCTTTACCCAGATTCACATATTAACATTTTGCCCAGTTTTTTTTGTCAGTGATTCTCTGTGTAATATTTTTTTCCTGAACTGTTTGAGAGTGAAGTTGTATACATTATGACCCTTTTCCTCTAAATTCTTTAGGAATATTTCAGTGCATTTCTAAGAGTAAGAATTCTCTCTTATGTAACCAAAGTACAATTATCAACTTTAGCAAATTTACTCCATACAATATTGTCATTTAATCTACTGTCAATATTCCAGTTTTGTAAATTGACCCAATAATATCCTTTATAGTGTTGTTTTCCCTCCAAATTAGGATCCCGTCTAGGATCAGATAATAAATTTAGTTGTAATGTCTCTTAAGATTTTTTTAATCTGGGCATTTCCATAGCCTTTGCCTTTTATGACATTAACTTTTTTTAAAAAAATATGGTTCTTCCTCTTTTAAATTAGAATGCTCCTCATTTTGGGTTTATCCACTATTTCTTCATGATTGCATTTAAGAAATGCATTCCTGGCTGCAATATTATGTAAGTGATGCTCTGTTCTTAGCGGCATATCCATCTGGAGGCACTCTACCCATCTGCCTGCCCCTCATGGTGGTAATTTTGATGGCCTAATCAAATTGTCTGATTTTCTCCACTGTATGTTTAGTATTTCCACCCTTGAAACTAATAAACAATCTATGAGAAGACACTTTAAGACTTGCAAATATTCTGCTTTGCATCAAAATTTCCCTCTAGATTTAGCAGTTTGATGATGATCCTTGCGTAACTGTTCTTTAATATGGTTGCAAAATGATGATTTTCAACTGCAGCATTCCCTCCGTGTTTACTAGTCAGTACTCTACTGAAGCAAAATTCTTCTCTCCTCTCTCTTCTCTCTCTCTCCTTTCACGCTCCTCCCTCTCTCTGCTCCCTCTTCTCCCTCCTCCTTTCCTCCTCCTTTCCTCCTCCTTCCCTCTCTATTCCTACCTCTTCTCCCCCTCCTCCCTTCTATCTATCTAATATCCATATGGACTCATGGATTGATATTTTCCATGCTTCATAATTCATTTGTATTTATTATTTTGGTGCTCAAAATGTCCCTTAATTGCACTGTGGGAGTCCCTTCAATCTGGCCCCTGTATTTTTGTTAGCCTCTTATCAATTTTCCGGAGCACTTCCTTACTTTCTTGCTTAACAAGGTACTCCAGGCTTGTCATATACCCTCCCTCCCTAGCCCCAGAATTCATCATTTTTCCAAGGACACCTGATTCTTTTTAATGTAGAATGGTATTTGCAACTAAAATATGGATACTATGTGTACTCATTTCCTACTGAGATGTCTTTGCTTTTAAGTCATTTCAGCAGACATTACTAGGAAATATGTGTATGTATATACTCATATACATACATATACATATATGCATACATAAATATACAAACACACATTCTGTATTGATGTTTAAGAATTCTTAGTATGTTACAGAATATAAGACTCACATATATATTAGAAGTAACCTTCCCAGTTTATAATTTGCCTTTTAATTTTTCATGTTAATTTATGATGTTTTCTAATACTTTTTTATTGTGAAATTTAACATATATACATACAGTGATAAATTTTAAAGTACAATTTAACAAGAACTTAGAAAGCAAATATCAAAGAATGTTATGGATTACAGTTCCATGGTTTCAGAGCTTTCCTTATTGTAAAATATAAGATATGTACAGAAAGGTGATAACTTTCAAAGTACAATTTAACAAGTAGTTATATAGGTAATTTCAAAGAATGTTATGTATTAAAGTTCCACCATTTCAGTTATCTCCTTCTAGCTATTCTAATATGCTAGCATCTAAAAATAATTTATATAAAGATTCAGTGTTCGTAATCTTTTGCTAAATCCTATCTTGTCTGTTGCTGCCCCAATTCCTCTTGTTTAAACACTTTCTTGATTGTCAGAGGTGTCTAGACAGTGACCACCTTAACTTGTTCATATTGAAAGGGGTGTTGACTTTATAGGGAAGAGGTTGTTCTTAAAAAGGCTGTTGCCTCTGGGTTTTAGGACTTGTCTGGCATAGGAACACTCTGGAGGATTTAAGTTTTGGAGAGATAGTGAGTGAAACTTTTATAGAATCTCAGATAGGGACCTAGGTATTTTGGGACTACTGTTGGTTAGGGCTTGGCATACTGTGGCCATTTGAGGTATCTAGATGCACCTTGAGTAAGAGTAACCTCCATGATAGCCTCTTGCCTCTATTTGAAATCTCTTAGCCACTGTAACCTTATTTTGTTACCTTTCTTTTCCCTCTTTTGGTCAAGAAGGCATTTTCAATCCCTTGATGCCAGGGTCAGGCTCATTCCTGGGAGTCATGTCCCATGTTACCAGGGAGACTCACTCCCCTGAGAGTCATGTCCCTCATGGGGGGAGATTAATGAACGTATTTGCTGAGTTGGGCTTAGAGAGAGAAAGTCCATGTCTGAACAACAAAAGAGGTTCTTTGGAGGTGTTTCTTAGGCATAGGTATAGGAAGGCTTAGCCTCCCATTTACAGCCCTAAGTTTCACAAGAGCAAGCCTCAAGATTGAGGGCTTGACTTGTTAAGTAAGGGGTTCCTAATTTTAAATAGCATGTATTCTGTCCAAGATAAACAATCAGTGTCTCTCATTAACTTCACATAGTTGTACAATCATCATCACTCTCAATTTTAAACAATTATCATAATACAAAATGTCCCAGAGCTCTTTTCAGCCTCTAATTATTCATCCCTAGTATTACTGTAGTGCTGGTAAGGTATTCCCATTAAATATAGTCTGTAATAAGTAATGGGTAGTTTTTCCATATACCACTCTGTTGTTAACTCTTTGTTCCAGTGTCATACCTTAGAAGTGTATCAGACAAACACTTATTTTTATTTGTAGTGCTACTCTGTGAGTTACATGCCTTTAAACAACCACTTTTAATCATGTTTGCCTTCAGTGCAACACTGATACTTATGATCCCATTAATGAACCATCATCACCCCTGTCCATTCCCATACCTTCAAATTCACCCTCATTATCATGGCTGTACATATTAGGTGATCATTCACCCTTCACTAGCTTCTGTCTATCTGTAGGTCCCCTATATTCTACATTATAAGACACTGATTTTACATTTTTCAGGAAGTTCATGTTAGTGGTAACACACAATATCTCTCCTTTTGTATCTGACTTATTTCAGTCAACATTACGTCTTCAAGTTTCATCCGTGTTGTCGTATGTTCCTTCTTACTGCTGTGTAGCATTCCATGGTATGTATCTACCACATTTTGTTTACCCACTCATCTGTTGAAGGACACTTGGATTGTTTCCATCTCTGGGCAACTGTGAACAATGCCACTATGAACATTTTTGTACAAATGTCTGTTCCTGTCATGCTTTCAGATCTTTTGGGCATATACCAAGAAGTGGAATTGCTGGATCTTAGGGTGACTTGATATCTAGTTTTCTAAGAAACTGCCAAACTGTCTTCCACAGCAGTTGTACCAATATACATTCCCACCAGCAATGAATAAGAGTTCCAATTTCTCCACATCCTCTCCAGCATTTCTAGTTTCCTGTTTGTTTAATGGCAGCCATTTTTATTCGTGTGAGAATGTGGTTTTTGTGGTTTTGATTTTCATTTTCCCAATAGCTAGTGAATACGAACATTTTTTTTCATGTGGTTTTCAGCCATTTGTATTTTCTCATCAAAAAAATGTCTTTTCATATCTTTTGCCCATTTTATAATTGGGATGTTTGTACTATTGTCATTGAGTTGTAGGATTTCTTATATATGCAGGGTATCAGTCTCTTATCAGCTATATGTTTTCTAAATATTTTCTCCCATTGCTTTCGTTGCCCCTTTACCTTTTTTGACAAATTCCTTTGAGGTACAGAAGGTTTTGATTTTGAGGAGTTCCTATTATCTGTTTTTCTTTCATTGCTTGTGCTTTGGGTGTAAGTTCTAATAAGCTACCTTCTACTATTAGGTCTTGAAGATGTTTCCCTACATTATCTTCTAGGAGTTTTATAGTACCGTCTCTTATATTGAGACTTTATGGTATTGTTTCTTATATTTGATCCACTTTGAGTTAATTTTTGTATAGGGTGTGAGGTTGGGGTCCTCTTTCATTCCTTTTGATATGGATATCTAGTTCTCCAGCCCTATTTGTTGAAGACACTGTTCTTTCCCAGCTCACTCAATTTGGGGACCTTATAAAAATCAGTCTACCATAGATCTGGGGGTCTACTTCTGAACTCTCATTTTGATTCCATTGATCAATATATCTCTCTTTGTGGCAGTACCATGCTGTTTTGACTGCTTTGGCTTCAAAGTCAGGAAACGTAAGTTCTCCCACTTCATTTTTCTTTTTTAGAATGTTTTTAGCAATTTGAGGCCCCTTTCCCTTCCAAATAAATTCAGTAACTAGTGTTTCTAAGTCTGCAAAGTAGGTTGTTGGAATTTTGATTAGAATTGCATGGAATCTGTAGATCAGTTTGGGTATGATTGACATCTTAATGATGCTTAGCTGTCCTACCCATGAACGCAAAATATCTTTCCATCTCTTTAGGTCCCCTTTTATTTCTTTAAGTAAAGTTATGTAATTTTTTATGTAGAGGTCTTTTGCATCCTTGGTACATTAGTTAGGGTTCTCTAGGGAAACAGAATTAACAAGAGATATCTATAAATAAGATTTATAAAACTTTCTCACGCAACTGTGGATATGCATGAGTCCAAATTCTGTAGGGCAGGCAGCAGACTGGCAACTCTAATGAAGATGTTTGATGAACTCCTCAGGCAGCAAACTGGCAACTCTGATGAACATGTTCGATAAACTCCTCAGGCAACGAACTGGCAACTTTGATGAACTCCTCAGGAAATGCTTTGCTGGTCAGCCAAAGAAGGCGGCAAGGTCCTCTATCTGTCTCACTTGAAAGTCTTCAACTGATTGGATTAAATCCAGCTGATTGCATTTTCTCATTGTGGAAGACATGCCCTTTGTTGATGTAATCAGTCACAGCTGCAGCCAATTGACTGATGATTTAATAAACCAGCTTTCTGGTTTATTAACCAGCCACAAATGTCCTTGCAGTAACGGTTAGGCCAGTGCTTGCTTGACTAGACACTGGGTACCATCACCTGGCCAAGTTGACACATGGACTTAGCTAACTATCACACTTGGTTAAGTTTATTCCTAGGTACTTGATTTTTTTAGTTGCTATTGTGAATGGAATTTTTTTCTTGAGTGTCTCTTCAGTTAGGTCATTACTAGTGTATAGGAACACTACTGACTTTTGTACATTAATCTTGTATACTGCCACTTTGCTGAATTTGTTTATTAGCTCAAGTAGCTGTGTCATTGATTTCTCAGGATTTTCCAACTATACAATCATATCATCTCCATATAATGACAGTTTTACTTCTTTCTTTCCAATTTTGATGCCTTTTATGTCTTTGTTTTGCCAGATTGCTCTGGCTAGAACTTCTATCACAAGGTTGAATAATAGTGGTGACAGCGGGCATCCTTGTCTCATTCCTGATCTTAGGGGAAGGCTTTCAGTCTCTCACTGTTGAGTACTGTGCTGGCTATAGGTTTTTCATATATGCCTTTTATCATATTGAGGAAGTTTCCTTCAATTCGTACCTTTTGAAGTGATTTTATCAAAAAAGAATGCTGAATTTTGCAAATGCTTTTTCAGTATCTACTGAGATGATCTTTTTGTTTTTTCCCTTTTAATTTGTTAATATGTTGTATTACATTAATTGATTTTCTTATGTTGAACCACCCTTGCATGTCTGGAATGAAGCCCACTTAGTTGTGGTGTATAATTCTTTTAATGTGTTTTTGGATTTGATTTGCAAGTATTTTGTTGAGAATTTTTGTGTCTATATTCATTAGGGAGATTGGCTGTAGTTTTTCTACTTGTAGCATCTATATTTGCTTTTGGTAGTAGAGTGATGTTGGATTTGTAAAATGAGTTAGATAGTCTTCCTTTCTCTTCAATTTTTGAAAGAGTTTGAGCAGGAATGGTGTCAGTTCTTTTTGGAAAGTTTGGTAAAATTCCCCTGTGAAGCCATTTGGCCCTGGGCTTTTATTTGTAGGAAGCTTTTTGATGACTGATTGGATCTCTTTACTTGTTATTGGATTGTTGAGGGCTTCTGTTTCTCCTTGGGTCAGTGTAGGCTGTTCATGTTTTTCCAGGAAATTATCCATTTCCTGTAAATTGTCTAGTTGTTGGTGAACAATTTTTTGTAGTATCCTCTTATGATTTTTTAAAATTTCTTTGGGATCTGCAGTAATGCCCCTCTCTCATTTATGATTTTTTTTTTATTTGGGTCTTCTGTATTTTTGCCTTTGTCAATCTAGCTAAGGGCCTGTCAATCTTGTTGATCTTCTCAAAGAACGAACTTCTGGTTTTATTTATTCTTTCTATTGTTTTTTGTTCTCCATATCATTTATTTCTGCTTTAATCCTTGCTATTTCTTTTCTTCTACTTGCTTAAGGTTAGTTTGCTGATCTTTCTCTTCAGTTGTTTCATTAGTTCTTTGATTTTAGCTCTTTC
Organism: Choloepus didactylus; assembly: GCF_015220235.1. Taxonomy (NCBI): domain Eukaryota; kingdom Metazoa; phylum Chordata; class Mammalia; order Pilosa; family Megalonychidae; genus Choloepus; species Choloepus didactylus. Next base: position 20,972,494 of record NC_051333.1, read on the forward strand.
TTCCTTTTTTAATGTATGCATTTAGAGTTATAAATTTTCCCCATAGCACTACCTTCTCTGGATCCCATAGGTTTTGATATGTTATGTTCTTGTTTTCATTCGTCTCTAGATATTTAGCAATTTCTCTTGCAATTTCCTCTTTGACCCACTGATTGTTTAGGAGTGTGTTGTTTAACCTCCACATATTTGTGAATGTGCTGATTCTGTGATGGTTATTGACTTCTAGTTGCATTCCATTACGGTCAGAGAATGTGCTTTGAATAATTTCAGTCTTTTTTAATTTATTGAGGCTTGTTTTATGCCCCAGCATATGATCTATCCTAGAGAAAGTTCCATGAGTGCTATAGAAAAATGTATATCCTGGTAATTTGGGTTTAACACTCTATATATGTCTATAAAATCTAATTCATTTATCACACTGTTTAGGTTCTCAATTTCCTTATTGGTCCTCTGTCTGGTTCTGTCCATAGAAGACAGTGGTTTATTGCAGTCTCCCATGATTATTGTAGAAATGTCTATTGCTTCCTTCAGTTTTGCCAATGTTTGTCTCATGTACTTTGGAGCACCTTGATTGGGTGCATAAGCATTTATGATTATTTCTTCTTGTTGAATTGTCCCTTTTATTAATATATAGTGTCCTTCTTTGTCTCTTATGATGTCTTTGCATTTAAAGTCTATTTTATCTGATATTAGTATTGCCACCCCTCCTTTCTTTTGGCTGTAGCTTGTATGGAATATTTTTTTCCATCCTTTCACTTTCAGACACTTTGTGTCATGGGTCTACAGTGAATCTCTTGTAAACAGAATATTGATGGTTCATACTTTTTAATCCAGTCTGCCAATCTGTATCTTTTAATTGGGGAGTTCAATCCATTCACATTCAATGTTATTTCTGTGAAGGCAGTTCTTGAATCAGCCATCTTATTCTTTGATTTTTATTTGTCAGATCTGTTTCCCACCCCCTTCTCTTTTTTTCCCATTAAGTTTCCCTTACTGATACTCTTTAGTTTTGTGCCCTTCTCCAGACCTTTCTCTTCTTTCTTTTTTTTTTTTTTCAGCCAATAGAACTCCCTTTAATATCTCTTGCAGGGTAGGTCTCCTGTTAACAAATTCTCTCAGCATTTTCTGTGAAAATTTTAAACTCTCCCTCAATGCTGAAGGAGAGCTTTGCTGGATGAAGAATTCTTGACTGGCAATTTTTCTCTTTCAGAATCCTAAATATGTCAAACCATCGCCTCCATGGTGCCCACTGAGTAGTCAGTACTTAGTCTTATGTGTTTTTCCTTGTATGTGGTCAATTGCTTCACTCTTGTCACCTTCACAAGTTTCTCCTTCTCTTCAGCTTTTGACAATTTGATTGGTATATGTCTTGAAGTGGGTTTATTTGGATTTATTCTATTTGGAATTCGTTGGGCCCCTTTGACTTGCATATTTATGTCATATGGACAGGTTGGGAAGTTTTCCCCAACTATGTCTTGAAACACTCTTCCTAGCCCTTTACTCTTCATTTGCTGGGACACCAATGATTCTTATATTTGTGTGCTTCGTGTTTCCCATCATTTCCCTGTGATCCATTTCAAATTTTTCATTTTTTTCACCATTTGTTCTTTTGCATGTTCACATTCAGTTCCTTTGTCCTCTAGTTCACTTATTCTTTCCTCTGCCTCTTGAAATCTGGTTTTGTGTGTCTCTAGTATATTTTTAATTTGATCAACAGTATCTTTTATTTCCATAAGTTGTGCTATTTTTAAAATTTCATCTTTCAAATTCTTCTTTATGCTCTTCTAGAGTATTGTTGATGTCCTTTGTGTCTTAGCCAACTCACTGAAGTTGTTTTAGAGATTTGTGTGTACTTCTTTGATTAATTGCTCCAAGTTCTTTGTCTCCTTCAGCTTTTTAATTTGGTTGTTTGTGCTGTCCGTATCTTCTAGTTTCTTCTTGCACTTTTTGATTTTCTATTTTTGGCCTTGTGACATTTGCTTATCTTGATAAGGTTATTTTGGAATAGGTATGATTATTTGAATATTTATCTATAATTTGGCAGAGCTACAGCTTGGTGGAGTGCACTTTCCCTGTCCTACAAGCAGATGGTACTCTCAGGCCAGCTCCCTCCCAACTTCACCTGTGCACTAGGCAGGGTGCAACCTGGATGGCAATTCAATCAGCACATCAGTTTTCTGTGTGCATTTGGGACTGCCAGCCCTGTGGGATGGGGGTAGGCCCTGAACAGTTTGGCAGGGCACAGTGGTCCTGGCAGTTTGGGGCTGCAAGTGGGCTCCTCTGGGGCTGTGGAGCTGTGCATCTCACCCCCCAGCTCAAATGCACTGCAGTCCCTGTCCTCCATGTGCCATCGAGTCCCTGGGGTTGGGGCAGGGCTCCTGGTGCTTTTGTGTGATGCCCTTGCCTATCGGTTGTGCCCTCTATGGGCTTCCATGGAGGAAGAGTGAATGTGGTCACCACATGTCTGCTGAATCCCGAGTTCCCTCACTGGAGCTCTCAGCCTTGGGGCTGTGAAGGGTTATCTACCCAGCCAACTGCTGAGAAGGGTGCATGGGTTGTGGAAATCTGCTCCCCCCTGCACTTATCAGCCAGCTCCAGCCAGCCATCCCCAGTGTGGTCTAGGCTGAACACACTCTCTGCCTTTCCAGCTAAATCCCCACTGTGTTGTTTAGAAGTCCCTGCCCTGCCAGTGGCACTTTGGCACTGCTGTTCTGGAGTGCTTTCTGCCCTTTATCTAGTCTTTTTCATGGTGGAGAATTTTGCTCTGCCTCTCCCAATCTGCCATCTTCTATTTAGGATGTTTTGATGTTTAAAGTTTTGTTGTAATTTTCTTTGTCTTTATATTTCTGCTCTTATTATTGATCTACAATTCTACAAATATTCACATATTTGGGGCCCTTTATTAAAAAATGTAGATCTCTAATTCACCTATAATTCATTTTTATATGGGGTGTGACATAACAAACTTTATTTTTTTTCTGAATTTTTAACATGTTGTGTTAATAGCACTTATTAATATTTCATGCTATTTCTGCTTATTGGCAATAGCTTTTCTTGTATTGTGTGTGTATATCTCCATGTGTACACACACACACACACAGCGCTTTTTTTTTATATTTTTTATTGTGGAATATAACATATGTACATAGAAGTGATAACTTTCCAAGTGCAATTTAACAAGTAGTTAGCAAATTTCAAAGAATGTTATGGGTTACAATTCCACAGTTTCAGTTATTTCCTTATTGTTTAATATAACATATAAACAAAAAGATAATATCTTTCAAAGTATGATTTAATAAGTAGTTATATAGGACATTTCCAAAAATGTTATTATGAGTTACAACACCATAGTTTCAGTTATTTCCTTATTGTGAAATATAACATATATACAAAAGGGTGATAACTTCCAAATTACTATTTAACAAATAGCTGTAGAACAAATTTCAAGGGATGCTATGGGTGACAGTTCCACTGTTTCATTTCTTTCCTTCTGGCTTTTCTAATACTCCAGCAATTAAAAAAAAGAAAATTATGTAGCAATTGAGTATTCATAATGTTTGTTAAATTCCATCTTGTCTGTTGCTGTCCCTTCCTCTAGTTTAATCACTTTCCAGGATTTTGGGGATATCTGGGCAGTGACTACCCTAACTTGTTCATGTTGACTTTATGTGAAAGGGGGACATATCTGTTTGATGTTCTTGAAGAGGCTGTTGCCTCTGGGCTTGGGGACTTAGCTGTCACATAGGAGTTCTCTGAAGGATTTAAGTTTCTGACACACGGCTTTGTTTTTTAGATTCTTTTTGCTGTTCCATTGTTCTGTCTGTCTAGTCTTGTGCCATTACCAAATGATATTAAATTTCTAGCTTTACAAATTTTAATGTCTGAAAGGTAAAACTCACCTTCAATCACTCATTCATTGAGCCATTCATTCATTTATTTATCATATTTGTTGAGTACTGTTGGGGATTGAATCACGTCCCTCCTAAAAGGCCTATTCAGTTCTTGGGGTGGTTTGAAACTGTATGTACCGCAGAAAAGTATGTTCTTAAAGTTAATCCATTCATATGGATGTGTAGGATCTCTTGATGAAGCTACTTCAGTTAAAGTATGATCCACCTCATTCAGGATGGATCTTAATCCTTTTACTGGAGTCCTTTTTAAATGGGATGAATACAGAGAGAGAATGCCACAGAAACAATAAGCTGAAATCAACAAAACCTGGAAGAGAAAGGAGAGGCTGTCAGACACTGCCATGTGCCTTACCATGTGGCAGAGGAGCCGAGATCGCTGGCAGCTGGTCTTTGGGAAGAAATCATCATCCTGATGATGCCTTGATTTGGACATTTTCTTGGCATCAAAACTGTAAGCAAATAAACTCCCATTGACTAAATCTGACCCATTTAATGGTATTTGCTTTAAGCAGCCTAGGAAACTAAAACGGGTCCCACCCCCTGGTCCTGTGCATGTGAACCCATTTGTAAACAGGACCTTTGAAGATGTTACTGGTTAAGTGTGCCCAAACTGAATGAGGTTGGGTCTTGGCCCAATATTGCTGAAGTCCTTATAAGCAAAGGAAATTGGACACAGAAAGGAAGTCACAGGGACCAGCTAGAAGCTGGAAGTCAGTGAAACTCAGAATAGAAAGGAGAAGATGCCTCTGTGACAGAAAAGCCGAGGAACCCCAAGATTGCTGGCCAGTCAAAAGATACTGACCCTGAGAGGAAGAAAGCCTTCTGTCTTCTAAAACCATGACCTTAAACAGTTTTTAAGCCAACCAATTGTATGGTATTTGTTTTAGCAGCTGGGAAACTAATACAAGTCACTATTATGTGCCAGGTTTTATTCTAGGCACTGATGACAAGTCACTGATCAACCTGGTTGCTCTTCCATAGGACTTCGAGAAGTATGCAGTACAACAGAGGGGTAGTTACAACTCTGAACAGTAGGGGAAGAGCAGAGTGCTGTGGACACATCTACGAACCTTCCTGCCTTTGAGCCCATGTACTCTGCCTTCCTTCCTGTTACTGTGTACTGTCTGCCTCGTGTCTGAGGCTAATTCTCCCCCGTGCACTGTATCTTGTCCCTTCATACCTTCTTGAGGTCTGATTCCAGCTATCATCTCCTTTCTTTTGTGCATTATCAATTTCTCCTTTTCTATTGGTATTGGATTATGCCCATTAGCCTTCATTTATGATGAATAAAATCTTTCATTGGGCCCTGTTCCCCTCCAGCTATCACCCATTTCTCTGCTTATCTTTTTTTTTTTTGAGACATGAGTTTTTATTATGGGGCTTACCTACAGGGTGGGGAAGTCAAGTCATGTTGCCCTGAATTCAGGAGCTTCTCTGAATGGATTCAGGAGCTGCTCTGAATGGCGGCAAGTTCAGAGTTCAATGTGAAAATAGTCCACACTTGGGGGGGGCTGAATAAGCTGGTTATAAGGACTCGACATTCCAATGGGTATGAGAGCATAAGGCGGGGAGCGGGGGGTTGTGCAACATAGGGAGGGATTAATTGTAATCAACAGGGAGGAGGGGAAGATTATAGATTATTTTGTAGATAACAGTATCTCAGTGAGTCTCAGGGAGGAGGTAGTTTCAGTTATAGATTACATTTAGCACCTGATATTACACAGAGAATAGGTCAAACCTTAACTGTCCTAGGTCAAGCAAACTGCTGTGTGCAGCCTTCAAGACACTGGGGGGCCCGGGGCTCCCACACTCCGCTCCCACACTCCACACCCACACAGTGATTTGTGTTGGCCATAGGACAGACACTGCATCCATAATTCACAACCACAATACAGTGAACAGCCCAGTACAAGTAAACCAGTACATATGGACAGTAATCCTATTAACAAGTGGCACCATGGCCAAGTTAAAGAATTAAACCATTTGGACAAAGGATCATCAGATAAATGTTCAATATTTCGTATATGATTTTGCATGTGATTAAGAGCTTGTGTTACATTTTGCAAGTTATCAGATACATATACACAACACTGAATATTAAGTAAAGCACAGGTATTGCCTTGGGCAGCGGCTAAAATATCCAGAGCCATTGTGTTTTGTGAGCCCGCTTTCCTAAGTTGTGTAGTTTTATCGTTAAGCAATGATTTAGCTAATTTTGACTCATTGAGTGCTTGCATGGTATGGTTAGCTAAAGCAGCTACACGTTCTTCAGTTACTATGGTGGCACCACCTGGAGCTAAAATAGCTAAAGGATAAAATTACCAGGCAGTCTGCTTTATTCTATATCTAGTTTTTTACCATTTCCTAACTTTGCAGAAATAAATTTCCCTTTCTGCACTTTCTGCAACTTTCTATATCCGTATAGGTTTTGTCCTAATTTTCTCTTTTTCTTCATTCTGAAACAACCAGTCATTTAGGACAAAACTACTTTCCTTTTTCTTTTAATACAAGGCATCCTTTATACCTCTTATACTTAAGTTACCAAAATAATTTCAAAAACCATTCTCAAGAAAACACTGCAGCATACAATTACCACTAAAATTAAAACTTGTTAGAATAATGCTAAATACTTAAAATACTTTAGTTAATGCATTATTGAAATAGTAATATACAATTTTTTAGCAAGAATTAATAGCACATGTAGGCACAATATATCAGCTGAGTTTTCATTAGTGGATAGAAGAGTTCCAGGTGAGGGGGTTTTTAAATGCCATGTTTTCTCCCCCGGTGTCAGATCTATAGTTAGTTTGGGGTTGCAAATTTGCACATACAGTTCCCTGGGGAATGGGGGTCCCAGATGGGAAATACAAATACCCTTTGGTAAAATACCTGATGGGCTTAGGATTCTCTACCAGCTTGGCTACATGGGCCAGAACCAGAGCCAATTGCCCTTATTTTTCCAATTTCTAGTGTTTGTGGCACAGGCAAGAGCAGATTATTATCGCTGCCTTGCTGCGGCTTGAGGGCAGCTGGCCCCTTATTTGAATTCGTAAGGCCTGCATGGGCCTGACGGTTACTATTTCCACAGGAGCAGGAACCACTGCCTTGGGTCTGGAGTTAATGCTGGTACAGTCATTGAGTCCATTGTAAGAAGTTTCTATCATGTTTTAAAAGGCCATCCATTCTTTCAATTAACCCAGCTGCTGCGGGGTTATAGGGCAAGTAAAACGTCCAAAGGACATTATGTTCTGTAGCCCAGGCCTGGGTTAATTGCCTGGTGAAGGGGGTCCCTCTGTTGCTGTCCACATGTGTGGGAACCTGGAAAAGGCACTTAATTTTTCTGAGCTACATATGGTAGCTGGTTGGTTGGCAGGCCAGCAGCAGTCCTGTCACTGTATCTACAGTGGTGAAGATATATTTTGCCCCTTTGAACAGAGGAAGGGGCCAATATAGTATAATTACCACCAGGTGAAAGGGACCTGGTCTCAGCCGATGGGTCCAAGTCAGTGGTGTGATGGTTAGGTTCATGTGTCAACTTGGCCAGGTGATGGTACCCAGCTGTCTGGTCAGGCAAGCACTGGCCTAACCATTGCTGTGAGGACATTTGTGGCTGGTTTATTAGATCATCAGTCAGTTGGCTGCAGCTGTGACTGATGACTCAACGAAGGGCGTGTCTGCTGCAATGAGAGAATGCAGTTGGCTGGATTTAATCCAATCAATCAGTTGAAGACTTTTAAGCGAGACAGATAGAGGACCTTCACTTCTTCTTCGGCTGCCCAGTGAAGCGTTTCTTGAGGAGGATGTCGAAGTTGCCAGTTTGTTTCCTGAGGAGTTCATCGAACGCATTTGTTGAAGATCCCAGTTCATTTTCTGAGGAGTTTGTTGAAGTTGCCAGTTCATTTCCTGAGTTCATCGAACATCTTCATTGGAGTTGCCAATTTGCTGACTGCCCTACAGAATTTGGACTTGTGCATACCCACAGTTGCGTGAGTCACTTTTATAAATCGTATATTCATAGATATCTCTCATTGATTCTGTTTCCCTAGAGAACCCTAACTAATACAGTCAGTGAGGGAGTATTCTGGGCCATCACAATGAGCAGGGAGCACTAGTGTCCTCTACTCCTTTTAACTCTTGTCAGGTGATAGGCAGCTGAAACTGCTGTGCCAGCTTCCACAGGGTCTGGTACCCTTGGGGATCAGTTTTCTGATGCAGCCATTCATTTGCCTTATGCATTGTTGCTATTAGGTTGTGGAATTTTGCTAGGGCATCTGCTTCTGCATTACCTGACAATGAGTTAACATTATGGGCAGAAACATGGAAATCAGTTACCTTACATTTCTGGCAGGCCATCTAGATGTCTTCCCATAGTTTCTACCCCCATAGGGGGCAGTCGACCACCATCCATTGCTTCTGCTTCCACATGGCCATCTGTACTGTTAGGCCTCGATATATGGCCCTAGTGTCTGTGCAGACAGTCAAGGTGTCTCCCGGTTCATGGACAATTACCATCCATACAGCCTGCAGCTCAGCTCACTGACTGCTTTGCAAAGTTCCAGACTCCCACCAGACAACTTCAGTACTTGGTTGGACAGTCATGGCCATCCAGGTAGCATGTTGCCCAAGTGCCAATCCGTCAGTACACCAAAAGGACGTCTGTGCCTCCTTTTCAAGGGCAGCCAATTCCTGAAACATAGGTGCCAAAATATCCACTTGGCCTTTACAGTTTCCACCACCAGCGGTCCTTTTCTGACCATAGGTAACTTTCCCATCAAATTGATCCACTGATGCCTTAATACCTGGCTCAACCTGAGGAATGGTACAGTTCAGGTATTCTTCTGTCTCCGATGGGTCCTACATCTCATTGTGCCATATGGTGCAGCCACCATCTTCCTTGAGCCTTGTGTTAAAACACCCTTTCCACGGCCGCTACACACATGATACCAAACCTTCTCTTTTTCTGTTGCCACCAGCTCTTCGATATACATAGTCAGGTATACTGCCTTGTCCATCAGTGGTGGGCATGGGAGGAGCCACCTCGGGAGGATCAGCAGGAGGCAGGGCATGCTGCTCTTCCACATGGGAGACTGGTCCTAAAGTTTTTCTGCACTTACAGGGCTATTGTTAAAAATTTGGCATTGTAGGATGTAGACTTTCCATTTTGTCGGTGTGCTTAGCTGAGCACTGCCTGAATGAGGCTTATTTATAGTCTCCTGTGTGCACCCTTGTATGGCTGTGGCCACCAGTGAGGTTGCTGGATACCTTTGAGTTAGACCTTCAACTTATAACAGAGCATTATAAGGGGCAATTGCTTTTCCAATGGGCTATATCTGAGTTCTGTGCCCTTCCAAAGTTGGGGCCGGAATCTAATAATTACATATTTAGCCTGTTGCCTTTGCCACATACCCCACCCAAAGCCAGTGTTGGCACTGGCCACATCCAAATCACAGGATATATTGGAGTCCACCCCTCTTAAAGCCTGTGCTTGTGCAATAGTTTGCTTAGCTTTTATAAACCCAGCCTGCCATGGAAAATCCCATTCCCATGCTTTTCCTTTTCTAATTAGGGTGTACAAAGTTTAAAAAAATTTTTAAATATAATATAAACAGTTTCCAATAACCTAATAAGCCAAGAAAAGCTATTAATTGTTGAGGAGTTAGCAGCGTAGGATAAGTTTGTATTTTAACAACAGCTAAAGGAATAGCTTTAGTTTTACCCAACCAAACAATACCCAAGAACTTGATAGAATGTCCAGGCTCTTGTTATTTGCTGTGATTTTTTGCCCATCCTTGACTTTCAAGCTGGGTCACCACTGTGCTAGCAGTGATTCCTGGTTCTGGAAAAGAATTACTGGTTAGCATGATATCATCTTTATAGTGCCTTTTCTTTAAATCTTGTGCTATCAGTCCATGGCAGATGGTGAGACTGTGGAGGGTCTTTGTGGAAGCACAGCAAATGTCCATTTTTGGTTTTCCCATGTGAAGGTGGATGCATTCTGGCTGGAGGGAACTAAAATAAAGGTGGGGAAGTTGAGTCATGTTGCCCTGAATTCAGGAGCTTCTCTGAATGGATTCAGGAGCTGCTCTGAATGGTGGCAAGTTCAGAGCTCAACGTGGAAATTGTCCACCTCTGTTTATCTTTATAACCAAAATCCTTGAAAGAGCTATCTCTAATTTCTCTTTCCATTCCTTCTTGAAACCATTCCAGTCAGGTGTTCATTTCCACCACTCTTCTCATGCCAAAAGTTAAGTGACCTCTGTGTTGCTGAATCCATTGCTCAGTTCCCAGTTCTCATCTTACTTGACCTATCAACAGTCTCTGCACAACTGATCCCTCCCTGCTTGACACCCTTTCTTCACTTGGCTTTTTGGATGACACTCTTGGTTTTCCCTCTACCTTTTTGGCCACTTTTTCTCAGTGTTCCTTTGCTGCTTTATCCTTGCTTCCCCATCTCTAAATGCTGGAGAACCCCAGTGTCTATGATCATTCCTTTGGTGATCACATTCAGTCTCATGGCTCTAAATATCATCTCTAAAATGGAAACTCCAAATTTTAATCTCCTGTTCAGACTTCTCCCCTAAGATCCAGACTTGAATATTCATATGTTTTCTTACATGTCACTTGGATGTCTGATAGGCATCTCAGACTTAATATGTCCCAAGAGTATTTCTGATTATACCTTTTCAGTGGCTCTCCTCACACCCTTTTTTATCTTTGTAAATGCAATTCCTTTCTTTCAATTGCTCAGGTCAAAAACTTTGAGGCTATTTATGATTCTACTTTTTCTTTCATAGCCCACATAAAATCCATTGCAAATTCTGTTTACTCTACCACTAAAACTCAGAATTTGGCCACTGTATATTACCCATCCCGTTACTACCCCTTTTAAAGCCACCTCATTTCTCATTTGGATTTTTATAATGGCCTCCTTATTCTCCCTTCTTCTCTCCTCACAACTCTTGATAATGTATTGTAAATACCACATGTAGGGTGACTCTTCAGAATGTAAATCAGATAATGTCACATTTCTGCTCAAAACCCAGCGCCTGGCAGAATGGTGTAACCTTTTTGGAGGTCTGTGTGGTGGTTCCACAAGAAGCTAAGTATATGGGGCCATAAGGTCCTACAACCTCATTATGGGTTATGTATTTGGAAGATTCGAGAGCAGAGACATGCATGGATACTTGTACACTGGTGTGTATGGAGGCAGTATTCATGATTTGCAATGGGTAGAGGTGGCCTAAGGGTACACTGACTGAAGAGCAGAATGGTAATCTGTGATGTATGCATACAATGGAATGCTGAGCAGCTACGAGAAGGAGTGAAGCTGTGAGACAGGCAACGAGGTGAATGGATCCTGTAGACTGCTATGTTGAGTGAAGTATGCTAGAAAGCAAGGCAAACACTATAATGCTTCACCAATATGGGCTAATTACAATGTGTAAACTCAGAATTGAATCTTAGAGCACAGCCTAACAGGGAAATGATTACTATGATGGTCCCTAGATTGTAAGCTCTTACAGTAGTCAAATCTATTCTGAATTGTAATGACTATCTCCAAACCCTGAGATGTTGACCCCTTAATATATAACCTATTGGTCTCTGGAACATTGGGTATCTGTGTTACACCTGAAACTCAGAGCTAGAGCTTTGCAGATATGAATATCAGTATTAACACATATAGCAACTGTTAAAAAAAAAAAAAGCTGAAATAGAGACCACACTTCAGAAATATGAATAAAGCAGATCTGGTTAAGACTAAAGAAAATCAGGCCAAAGGGTAAAGGTTGAAACTGACTGTGTTCAAACTTCAACTTCCATGTGAGACCAAGGGAAGAGATGTTTATTTGGTGTAGGATCTATATTTTCTAAACAATAGAACTTCTACAGTCAGTTTGTTCAAACACTACAATTACATGGAACTTTGAATGGGAAGTGAGATATGGTAGGTCTGTATAGATTAGAATGAAATAACAACACATCCTAAAGTAATTTGGGTGGAGAATAAAAATATGTATTTGGGGTCCCCCTGAAGAGCTGGGGGAGAATGCTGGATTGTTGCTGATGTTCTCACAAACATTGGGGACTGATGGCTTGATGTGCTGAGCCCTCTGTTTTGGGGCTGGCCCCTATGAAGCTTGTTACTGCAAAGGAGAGGCTAAACCTGCTCATAATTGTGCCAAAGAGTCTCCCCCTGAGTGCCTCTTTGTTGCTCAGATGTGGCCCTCTCTCTCTAACTAAGCCACCTTGGTGGGTGATTTCACTGCCCTCCCCCCTATCTGGACCTGACTCCCAGGGGTGTAAATCTCCCTGGCAACACAGGATATGACTCCCAGGGATGAATCTGGACCTGGCATCGTGGGATTGAGAATACCTTCTTCACCAAAAGAGGGATGTGAAATGAAATGAAATAAAGCTTCAGTGGCTAAGAGATTTCAAATGAAATTAAGAGGTCACTCTGGTGGACATTCTTATGCACTATATAGATAACACTTTTTAGGTTTTAATATATTGGAATAGCCAGAAGTAAATACCTGAAACTACCAAACTCCAACCCAGTAGCCTTGACTCTTGAAGATGATTGTATAACAATGTAGCTTACAAGGGGTGACAGTGTGATTGTGAAAACCCTGTGGATCGCATTCCCTTTATCCAGTGTGTGGATGGATGGGTAGAAAAATGGGGACAAAACCTAAATGAAAAATAGGGTGGGATGGGGGGATGATTTGGGTGTTCTTTTTTTATTTTTATGTTTTATTCTGATTCTGATTCTTTCTGGTGTAAGGAAAATGTTCAAAAATAGATTGGGCCCGGGGATGAATGTGGACCTGGCATCGTTGGACTGAGAGTACCTTCTTGACCAAAAGGGGTTTGCAAAATGAGATGAAATAGTTTCAGTGGCTGAGAGATTCCAAATGGAGTCGAGAGGTCACTCTGGTGGACATTCTTATGCACTATATAGATAACACCTCTTAGGCTTTAATGTATTGGAATAGCTAGAAGTAAATACCTGAAACTACCAAACTCCAACCCAGCAGTCTGGACTCCTGAAGACAATTATATAATAATATAGATTACAAGGGGTGACAGTGTGATTGTGAAGACCTTGTGGATCACACCCCCTTTATCTAGTGTATGGATGAGTGGAGGAATGGGGATAAAAACTAAAGGACAAATCGGGTGGGATGGGGGGATGATTTGGGTGTTCTTTTTTCATTTATATTTTTTATTCTTGTTCTGGTTCTTTCTGATGTAAGGAAAATGTTCAGAGATAGATTGTGGTGATGAACGCATAACTATGTTATCATACTGTGGACAGTGGATTGTATATCATGGATGATTGTATGGTGTGTGAATGTATTTCAATAAAACTGAATTTAATAAAAAAAAAGAAAAAAAAAAAAGAAAAAAAATAGATTGGGGTGATGAATGCACAACTATAAGATGATACTGTGAACAGGTGACTGTACACCATGGATAATTGTATGGTATGTGAATGTGTCTCAATAAAACTGAATTTCAAAAAACAAAACAAAACAAAACAAAAAACAAAGAAAACAAAAAACTGATGCCTGAGCTTCCACTTGTCCAAGATGATAGCATAAGATGCCCCAGGGTGGCATTCCCCCACAGAATCTTTGGACAACTAGCAAAAACAAGCATAGACAACTTCTTCAAAACTCTGGAAAACAGTTAAAGGGGTGCAGTAACTGGGTGTGTTGAGTCAAGAAAACACCTTTAAAAATGGTAGAAGAAGCTTGTGGCACCCTTGCCGGGCTCTCCCCAAACCCCTCCCTAATGCAGTGTAAAGCAAGCCAGCACTGCCATTAAAGGTCCTGGGCCTTGTTCCACAGGGAGCAGCATAACCCTTATGTATATATTGGGATGCCTGTGTGTCAAAGCCAGTCTATCTGGTGGCAGCATGAAAGATTAAAAATCAGGAAACTCATCATTGGCTCACCCTGCGACAACTTGCCCTGCAGGCAGAAGCACCTTGCAGTTAGCTAAAGCAGTGTAAGAAACTTAAGTCAAAGTGGCCTGGGGCAAATGATTGTCTGTTTTGAGTCATACCACAGAGCACCAGGAATGGGGAGAAAGTCTATTTCATAGGGAGTAGAGGGGACATTTGAATTCTGTAAAAGAGAAATTCCAAAGACTATGAGTGAGCACAATTTAGGACAAAATCCAGGCTCAGAAAACAGAAAGAGGACTCTGTACTTCACATTTATCTCAGGCTTATGTTCTTAATAGGAGGGCTAAACTCTGAAGGAGAGCACCAGCCAATGCAGAGCCAATTTGCTTTGTTTTTGTTAGCTACTGGCACTCAAGGAAATCACTGTCATATCACTAGTTGGATATAAACTTGAGGAAGAGTCAGCTCAGGGACTACACCCCAGACTTAACATATTAAAATATTAAAAAATACAATGTGCAACAAGCTTGCAAGACAAAGAAACAGAATATGTCCATCCAAAAGAACAAGATAAAAATGCAGAAACCATCAGTGAAGAGGACCATAAGTTGGACATACCAGACAAAGACTTAAAAAAAAATCCTCAGTATGCTCAGAAAGATAAAGGAAAGCACAGAGAATGAACTAAAGGGTATGAGGAAAACAATGAATGATCAATATGAAAACTCAATATAGAGCAAATTTTAAAAAGGAACCAGAGAAATACTGGCATTAAAGACCACAATTCCCTGGAGGGTTTCAACAGCAGATTGGAGCTGGCAGAAAAAGAATAAATGTATTCAAAGACAAGACAATTGAAATGACTCAGGCTGAGGAGCAAAAAGAAAAAAGACTGAAGGAAAAAAAAAAATGAACAGAGCCAAAGAGACCTGTGGGACATCATCTAGAATACCAATATACTCATTATGGGAGTCTCAAAAGGAAAAGAAAGAGAGAAAGGGGCTGAAGGAATATCAAAGAAATAATGGCAGGAAACATCCCAAATATAACAAAAGACATGAACATGCACATTCAAGAAGTCCATCAAACACAAACAGGATAAACTCAAAGAGAATCACGCCCAGACATATAATAGTCAAACTATTGAATGCCCAGGATGAGAAGAGCATTTTGAAAGCTGCGAGAAAAAAACATGCTAGTACAAGGAAGTCCCAATAAGATTAAATTCCAACTGATTCCTCTTCAGTAACCATGGAGACAAGGCAGTGGGGCAAAATATTTAATGTACTGAAAGAAAACAGTTGCTGTGCCAGTTTGAATGTATTATGTCCCCCCAAATGCCATTATCTTTGATGTAATCTTGTGTGAGCAGACCTATCTGTTAATTAGATTGTAATTCTTTCAGTGTTTCCATGGAGATGTGCCCTACCCAACTGTGGGTGACTTGGATTGGAAAATTTCCATGGAGATGTTACCCCACCCATTCAGGGTGGGTCTAAATTAAATCACCGGAGCCATATAAATGAGCTGACAAACAGAAGGAACTCAGTGCAGCTGAGAGTGACATTTTGAAGAGGAGCTACAGCCAAGAGGGACACTTTAAAGAATGCCCAGGAGTGGAGAGAGGAGCTGCAAATAGAGACAGTTTGAAGATGGTCATTGAAAGCAGACTTTTGCTCTGGAGAAGCTAAGATAGGAAAAATGCCCCAAGAGCAACTAAGAGTGACATTTTTTATGGAACTGCAGCCTAGAGAGGAATGTCCTGAGAGAAAGCCATTTGAACCCAGAACTTTGGAGTAGAGTCCAGCCATGTGCCTTCCCAGCTAACAGAAGTTTTCTGGACACCATTGGCCATCCTCCAGTGAAGGTATCTGATTGTTGATGCATTACCTTGGACACTCTATGGCCTTAAGACTGTAACTGTGTAACCAAATAAACCCCCTTTATAAAAGCTGATCCATTTCTGGTGTTTTGCATTTTGGCAGCATTAGCAAACTAGAACAGTTGCCAAGCAGGAATTTTATCTGGCTTTCAAAAATGAGGGAGAGATTAAAACATCCCCAGATAAACAAAAGTTAAGGGAGTTTATCACTCTAGACCTAGCCTACAAGCAATGGTGTAAGGAGTTCTTCAGACTGAAGGGAAAGGACGCTAGACAGTGTATTGAAGTAGCATAAATAAAGATCTCCAGTAAAGATAACCATATAAGTAATCTTACATGCTAGTATTATTGTATTGTATTTTTTGGTATATAATTTGACTTTTTACTTCTTACATGCCCTAAAATGCAAATGCATAAAAAGTAAATCTATGGTTTTGAACATACAATGTACAAAGATATAATTTGTAACAAATACAACAAAAAAGTGGGGGGCCAAGGGGGCATAGGAAGAGTGAAATAAGTGAAACACATGCTACTGAATTAAGTTGGTATTACATACAATAAGATTGTTATAGATTTAGGATCTCAAATTTTACATCATGGTAACCACAAAGAAAATATATGAAAAGTATATTCACAAAGAAATAAGGGACTCTAAATGGTACACTACACAAAAATCAAATATAAATGTGAAAGTTGGCATTAATGGAAGAATTAAGGGGCAAAAAAGTAAGACTTACAAAGACCAAGAGCAAAATGGCAGAAGAAAGTTGTGCATCATGAGTAGTTACTTTAAATGTAAATGGCTTAATCTCTCCAGTCAAAAGGCATAGATTTGTGGAATGGATAAGCAAAAAATGACCCAACTACATGCTGTTTACAAAATGCTCACCTTAAAGTCAAAGAAACCAGTAGGTTGAAAGTGAAAGGATGGAAAAAAATATTCCGTGCAATAGTAACCAAAAGAGAGTTGTGGAAGCTATACTAATATCAGATAAAATAGACTTTTAAGTCAAAATCTGTTAGGAGAAACAAGGAATACTGATAAAGGGGTCAATTCAACTGGAACATATAACAAATATAATGTACCTAATGGCAGAGCCCCAAAATATATGAAGTAAATATTGACAGATTTGAAGGAGAAATAGATGGTTCTACATTAATAGTAGGAGACTTCAATATTCCATTCACCCCTAATTTTTTTCAACTTTTTTGGTGTTATCATATATGCAGCTTAAATTTTAACCACTTTCAAGTGTACAATTCAGTGGTATTAATTACATTCACAGTGTTGTGCTACTTTGTCACCACATCCATTACCAAAACTTTTCCAACACTCCAAACAGAAACAGTGTAATGATTAAGCAATAAGTCCACATTACTCCTTCACTGGCCTCTGGTTATCCACAATCTACTTTCTGTTTCTATGAATTTGCTTATTCTAAATTTTTCAGATAAGTGGAAGTATACAATATTTGTCCTTTTGAACCTGGCTTATTTCACTCAACATAATGATTTTTTAGTTCATTCATGTTGTAGGGTGTATCAGAACTTCATTCTTTTTCATGACTGAATAATGTTCCATTGCATGTATATACCACATCTGGTTTATCCATTTATCTATTGATAGACACTTGGGTTGCTTGCACCTTTGGGCTATTATGAATAATGTGGCTAGGAACATTGGTGCACAAATGTTTGTTGGATTCTCTGCCTTCAATTCTTTTGAGATATACCTTGAAGTGGGATTTCTGGCTTATGGTAGTTCTGTGTTCTATTTTCAGAGGAACTGCCAAAACGTTTGAGCAAACGAGTCCTGGATTTTTGTTTTCAGAGGTTTTTGATTACTGAATCATACTGCTTATTTGTTATTGGTCTGTTGAGATGTTCTACTTCTTCTTGAATCAGTTTAGTATCTAGGAATTTGTCCATTTCCAACTTTGTTGGTATACAGTTTTTCATAGTATTGTCTTATAATCCTTATAATCCTTTTACGGATGTCCCCACTTTTATTTCTAACTTTATTTTTGTCTTTTCTTTTCTTTCTTTGTCAATCAAACTTACATTTTGTCATTTTTATTTATCTTTTCAAAGAAGCAACTTTTGGTTTTGTTGATTCTCTGTATTGTTGTTTTTATTCTTTCATCTATCACCCCTCTAATCTTTTTAAATTTCCTCCCTTCTACTAACTTTAGGTTTCTTCTTCAAAATGAGAAATTAGGTTTCTATTTTCATTCCATTGTTGATAGAGTATATGCTTTGTATGATTTCAGTCTTTTTAAATTTAGTGAGACTTTTTTCATAGCCTAACATATGCTGTATCCTGGAGAATGAACTATGTACACTTGAGAAGAATGTGTATTCTGCTGTTGTGGGGTGGAGTGTTCTATATATATTTGATATTTTAGGTGGTTTATAGTATCATTCAAGTTCTCTGTTTCCTTATTGGTCTTCTGTCTAGATATTATATCCATTATTGAAAGTGGTGTAATGCTATCTCCAACTAGTATTGTGGAACTATTTCTCTCTTCAATTTTATCAATCTTTGCTTTATGTATTTTGGGGCTCTGTTGTTTTGTGCATGTGTGTCTAAAATTGTTATATCTCCTGGGGGGATTGACCCTTTTATTGCTATATACTATCCTTCTTTGTCTTTTGTAACATATTTTGACTTAAAGCCTATTTTGTCCAGTATTAGTGAAGCCACTCCAGTTCTCTTTTGATTACTGTTTGCATGAAATATTTTTCCAACTTTTACTTTCAACCTATTTGTGGTTTTGGATCTAAGGTGAGTCTCTAGTAAACAATGTAGAGTTGGAGCATGCTTTTTTATCCATTTTGCTGATCTCTATCTTTTGGTTGGAAAATTTAATACATTCAGTGTAATTACTGATAAGTCTGGACTTCAGCCATTTTGTCATTTGTTTCTTATCTGTCTTGTACCTTTTTTGTCCTTCACCTCCTCCATTGCTCCTTTCTTTTGTGTATAAATTTTTTGGAGTGTAACAGTTTGATCCCTTTCTCATTTCCTTTTCTGTGTAACTTTTTTTAGATTTTTTTCTTTGTGGTAAACATAGGGTATATCTAGCATCTTAAATCTATGACAATCTAGTTTGAATTTATGTCAGTTAACTTCAATAGCATACACAATCTTTGCTTCTGTATTCCTCTCTACCTCACACCCCTTTATGTTGTTCTTTCACAAATTACATATTTATATTCTGTGTTCCCAATTACATAGAAATATTATTTTGTGCATTTTTTTATTAGACCATGTAGGAAATGAAAGGTAGAGAATTTTGTATTGAGAATACAATAATATTATTTCCTTTCTCATTGATCTTTATTTCCTCAAAAGGCTTCAAGTTACTGTCTAGTGTCTTTTCCTTTCATCCCAAATTACACCCATTAGCATTTAGTTTTGCCAGATAAAGAATTTTTCATGTACATTTCCTAAGAACAAGGATATTCACTTACATAATCACCTTAAGTACAGTTATCAAGTTCAAGAAATTTAACATTGATAGAATGCTTTCAGTCTATATTCCATTTTTTTCATATGTCCCTAAAACAATGTTCTTCTGGATTTTTCCTCCTCCATTATTAGATCCATTACAGGGTCACAAATTGCATTTAATTGTCATTGTCTCTTTAGTTGCGCCTTCATTTCTTTTTTTAAATTGTGGAAACATATATGACATAAACTTTCCCATCTCAGCCACTCCCACACATACCATTCAGTGTGATTAATCACATTTGCAATATTGTGCTACCTTCACCACAATCAATTGTGAGAACTTTTCCATAACCCCAAATCCTACACTTACTATGTTTTAACTCCACATTCCCACCCCTCTCCCTCTGCCCTGGTAACCTATACTCTTTCTGTCTCTATGCATTTGCACATTCTAGTATTTCACATGAGAAGTATCATACAATATCTGTTCCTTTGTGTTTCACTTATTTCACTCAATGTGATGTCTTCAGGTTTCATCAGTGTTGTAGTGTGTACCAGCACTTCACTTATTTTTATGGCTGATAATATTTCATTGTTTGTATATACCACATTTTTTTAAAATTCAGTTTTATTGAAATACATTCACACACCATACAGTCATCCATGTGTATATACCATATTTTGATTATTCATTCATCTACTGATGAACATTTATGCTTTTTCCACCTTTTGGGTATTATGAATAACATTGCTATTAACATTGGTGCAGAAATTTCTGTCCAAGACCCTGCTCTTACTTCTTTGGGGTATATATCTAGAAGGGGGATTGTTAGGTTAAATGGTAGTTTTATGCTTAACTTTTTGAGGAACAGCCAAACTGTTTTTCACAGTGGCCGCACCATTTTACTTTCCCACAACAATGTATTAGAGTTCCTATTTCTCTGTATCTCGACTATCATTTTCCATTTTTTGAGTAGTAGCCATTCTAGTCAGTGTAAAGTAGTAGTGCTTAATCTTACGGAGGATGCTTGTATGTGATGAGTCACTTCTCACTGTTTTTAGGATTCTCTCTTTGTCTTTGGCCTTCATCAGTTTGAGTATAATGTGTCTTGGTGTGAAATTTGGGCAAAGAACTAAAGGAACTAACAAAACCTGTGGTTTTTTGTTGAGGTCTCAACATTTGAATATTTTGATGTGTTAACTTTGAAAGTCAAATTCTTCCCCTTTCCTAGAGATTTAGTGTAGATTGCCTCTGTGACGAGGCTTTCATTCAGTGCTTAGCCCAGTTTATACTGAACCTATAGCTCAGCCAGTGGTGAGCAGTTAGGTTCTTCGCATATCTTTCTAAGCATGTGTCTTGCCTTGGGCATGCAGAATAGCCTCCAAGAATTCTTTGGTATGTACAAATGTTTCCCCTCCCAAAAAGTAGTTTGTCTCTCCAACTTTCCTCCTGGGCTGTAGGTGCTACGCTCTGTGTCTCAATCTCAGTCTTGCCCCAGTCAGCTATGGTCTGTACAGCTTTACTCCACCTCCATCTCCACCCAAGCTAAATTCCAGGTTAGGCAATCCAAATGCCCTTCTTGAGTTAATCTTCCAAGGAGCAGGTTTGGATCAACATACACACACACACACACACACACATACAATTTGTTCATTTAGTTGTGCTAATAACAAGGCACCAGGGACTTGCACTGGGAATGTGGATGGGCTGCCATGCTGCCTTTGGTCCCACAGACTGCTGAACTAAGTTGAGGAAGGACAGTGGGGCCAGGACAAGTGAATATGTCCCACAGCTTTCCTACTGCTTTTAGTTTTTTGTTTTCCTGATTCAGTGTTCACTGATGTTGTCTATCCTTGATCATTTTACAGAGTTCTGGGAAAATTGGTTCTGACAGATTCTGCCTGTTTTTGCTGTTTCTAACGGAGACAGTTTGCCAGGGGTGTCTTACTCTGCCATCTTGCTGATATCATCAGAGCTTCTCCTCTTTTGGAGAATGCCCTTGCTCACCCCTTCAAGCATTTACTTTTGCATTAAACTTTTTGGCTTTACACACTGACTAGTCTTTGTTTGGCTGTACACGTGACTGGTTCTTTAATTCTTTCCTGTGACAGTCAAGAACCTTTATGGTGCCCGCCCTTGATTGAGGTCTTGATTTCTCTGAGAACTCCGGGGACTGTCCAGCATCAGATTGTGACTTCCAACTTGAACTGCATGTCTAGACTTCCTCTTTAGACCGGGGGTTGAGAAACTTTTTCAGTAAAGGGCCAGATAGTAAATATTTTAGGCTTTGTGGGCCATACAGGTTTTGTTTCAATTAAACTCTGCTATTGTAGTGTCCAAGCATCCATAGGCAATATATGATTGAGAGGGTGTGACTGTCTTATAATAAAACTTTATTTGTAAAAATAACTGGTAAGCCAGATTTGGCCCACAGGTTGTAGTATACTGACCCCTACTTTAAAACATCCTCACAGATATAGACTTTTCTGGTCAATGGGTCACTCTAAAGAAGTTTACTATATATCAGCTAATTAGTAAATTTTTTCAAGATGTTAATTAATTGACACTGAAAGACTCTTGCAATAGCTTTAAAGGCATTTTGATGTACTTTGTGGACTGTTTCAGCTCTGAGGCCTGTCTGTGTTGCAGTTCATAATCAGAGTATTATATGCCACATGATTTTAGAATGACGGTAATAAAAATGGAACCACCATCATGGAATGCTGATTGTGTGCCAGCTACTGTGCCAGATGCTTTGTATTCCTCATCACTATTAATTCTCCTGAGGGCAACTGTGTCTCCCCTTTTTATAGTTAACAAAACTGAGGTTTAGAGAAGCCCAAGATAATGCATTTATTAAGTGGTAGAGGCAGAGGTCAGTTGGGGTAGTCTGACTTAAAAGATCATTTCTTAACCCAGTCATGCAATTACGTTCCTATGGTGCCTTTAAAGCTATTAAAACCATCCTTTAAAATTGTCTATTGGCTTCAATTATGATTATATAATAAATTATTTCTCTTATTAAATAAATTTTAGTTTTATATATTCCCCAAAAGGATAAATATACCTTTTTCATAATTGGATGTTGTATGCAGTGACACGATTGATTCTCATATTCATTTTGGTTCATAATAGAATATATTAGCTTAGTTCGAACTGTTAATTTTCTCTTGGGGAGAATCAAGTGCCCAAGGCACTGATTGATAAATCAATAATAAATCTTTAGTGAGTCTGGTAAATCAGCTGTCACACACGTCAACCTTTTCTCCAGAGAACAGATTTCACGCAGGACCGGTGTGTTTATTCCCTTCTATTGTGTTCCCCCTCAACATTGTAAAATACTAAGATATTTAAACAAATCCCTAAGATTGCAAACCTTTTTTTTTTTTTCTTAAGTAGCAATAGGAATCATTGCTATTTTCCCAGTCTTAGGGAAAGAGCTCAGCTGTTTGCATACTTGCATTTCAACCCCTAACCTCTCCTGAGGACAAATAGCTGTCTGGCTCTTCTGCCCACAGGCGCAGCACTGGGATGGTGGATTAAGCCTCTGAATGCTGACTAGTTTTCTGCAGCACTCCCAGCATGTGTGAAGAATGTGTTGTAGCTGGGAGGCAAACAGAACATCCAAAGCCAAGCAAGAATTTTGAAAAATAGTTGCCTTATGTATAAATTTATTTTGCTCTTAGTGTTTTATTCTTGCCTGTTTCATTATTCCTTTATTTCTACTATGTTTTAAAAGAGCTTAGTTTTGCTTGATATTCTCAAGGCCGAAGTTTTGGTCACTTGTTGTTGAATACAGTCTTGATTTTTTTAATAGTCTTTGTTCCTTTATCATTTAAACACGAAGCCATTGATGAGAGGTCTTAGATATTTTTTCCCAGTCGAGAAGTCTTGGTGATTTCCACACAAGATGTCTGTGTGGCCTTTAGACTTAACAAGTAAGGGCACAGTTGGAAGCTTTGACAGGAACTGGAAGGTGACAGTTTAGGTTTGTTGTGTATATAATAGGAATAGCACGGCGTTGGGTTGTGGATTTATTCCTCTAACAATTGAAGTTATTATTGTGCCTACTTTTAGGGCAAAACAAATAAATGTATTCTCTTTAACTGGCTCTTTATTCCTTTAGCAAAGAAGTATGCATTGTAGAAGTGTGAGTTATGTTTGGGTGAAAAATATTTGATGAATTGGCACATTGTGTTAAAGGGTTGCCAATGGCATTTGTTAAGGAATTGGAGATTTCTAGGCATTGAAGATGAAGAGGGCAAGGTATGATCCAAAGTGAAGTAAAATCCAGTCCTTGCCTTCAGGAGCTTATGGTTCAAGGTGGAATAAAGAAAATGCCAGAAGAGTTTATCTGCCAGTGAAAGAATCTAGTTGGAGAGATTGTTAATGAGGTAGTGCTGGAGATGAGCCTTAAAGGCTTGATGGCATTTCAACAATGTAGCTGCATTTGTTATGGCTGTGATTGCAGAAGGAAAAACACTAAGCAAAGAGAGAGAGAGGGAGAGGGAGAAAGAGAAGGTAAGAGAGAGGCTTTCTCTCTGCCTATGTCTTTGAAGAATAATTAGCTATTCGCTTGGACTGGGAAAAGTGTAGGGGAGTAATGGAAGATGATTTTTGAAAAACAATTTAAATTTAAGGTCTTTAGAAGAACAGCAATGTGTATTTTCCTTTCAAAGTAAAGTCAAATTAGAACCTTAACTTTAGGGATGATGATTCAATTTATTACAAAGTGAATGTCAAATCTGTTGTTGGCTACTTTGTAAATTGAAATGTGACTGACACATAATGAGTTCTATGTTGTAATTCTTATAAATAGTTACAGTAATGCTGCCCTCTAGGGCAGTGTCACGAGGTAGTTAAGTTCCATTACACAGCCTGTGCTTTCTAGATCTCTTTATTAATTATTTGCCTGTACTTTTTAACTAGGAATTGATCACCTGGTCTAGGCCAAACACCAGGATTGGCAGCAAGTGGTCTTAACTGTATTATGGTTTTTGAGAAGCAACTTCAATTTACTATTTCAGTGAACTAAATGATTTCACTTGTAGAGTAACAGAGGTATAAAATTAAATTATCTTTCTCTTAAAAACCTCTGCGAACTGGGATTTTGATGTGGCTGTGTTGTTTTATTAAAAGACGTATGAATCACATTGCAACTAAATTATATTTTTTATATGTCTTTGAGTGAGAAAATAACATTACTTTGAGCATATGCTTTGCAGACATTCTGGTGTGCTTGCATCAGAGGGGCCAGGTAAATTAATTGAATAACAGAGATTTAAAAAACAGTTTAAAATATGCAATTTGTAAATGAGATCGATTAGGATTTGAAGGGAGGAGTTTCTTTATTGGCTTCTAATTGGCAAATATTATTTAGTTACATTCCTAAAAAAATGATTCGTAATTACAGAATTTTACTCATTTGTTGACTCTGTCATATGGTTTAGTTTATATGGAAAATTGTAAACAGCTAAGATCCCCAGGTCCCGACTGCAGACATTTTTTTTTTTAGGTCTTGCACATACTTTTTTTTTTTAAATTCAGTTTTATTGAGATATATTCACATACCGTACAGTCATCCATGGTGTACAATCAGCTGTTCACAGTACCATCATAGAGTTGTGCATTCATCATCCCAGTCTATTTTTTTTTTCACCCCAGTCTATTTTTGAACATTTTCCTTATAACAGAAAGAATCAGAATAAGAATAAAAAATAAAAAAAAAAAGAACACCCAAATCATCCCCCCCATCCTACCCTATTTCTCATTTAGGTTTTGTCCCCATTTTTCTACTCATCCATCCATACCCTGGATAAAGGGAGTGCGATCCACAGGGTTTTCACAATCACACTGTCACCCCTTGTAAGCTACATTGTTATACAATCGTCTTCAAGAGTCAAGGCTACTGGGATGGAGTTTGGTAGTTTCAGGTATTTACTTCTAGCTATTCCAATATAATAAAACCTAAAAAGTGTTATCTATATAGTACGTAAGAATGTCCACCAGAGTGACCTTTCGACTCCATTTGAAATCTCTCAGTGACTGAAGCTTTATGTCATTTCATTTCACATCCCTCTTTTGGTGAAGATGTTCTCAATCCCATGATGCCGGGTGCAGATTCATCCCTGCGAGTCATATCCTGCGTTCCCAGGGAAATTTACACCCCTGGGAGTCAGGTCCCACGTAGCGGGGAGGGCAGTGAGATCACCTGCCAAGGTGGCTGTGCCAGTTTGAATGTCTTGTGTCCCCCAAATGCCATTATCTTTGTGGTCTTGTGTGGGGCAGACGTTTTTGGTGTTGGTTAGATTTGCTTGGAGTGTGCCCCACCCGGCTGTGGGAGATAATTTTGATGAGATGTTCCCATGGAGGCGTGGCCCCACCCATTCGGGGTGGGCCTTGATCGGTAGAGCTATATAAATGAGCTGACTCAAAGAGGAAAGGGAGTGCAGCTGGGAGTGATGTTTTGAAGAGAAGCAAGCTTGCTAGAAAGGAACGTCCTGGGAGAAAGCCGTTTTGAGGCCGGAGCTTTGGAGCAGATGCCAGCTGCCTTCCTAGCTAGCAGAGGTTTTCCGGACGCCATTGGCCATCCTCCGGTGAAAGTACCAGATTGCTGAGGTGTTACCTTGGATGCTTTGTGGCCTTAAGACTGTAACTGTGTAGTGAAATAAACCCCCGTTTTATAAAAGCCTATCCATCTCTGGTGTTTTGCATTCTGCAGCATTAGCAGACTAAGACAGTGTCTTAGTTACAGAGAGAGGGCCACATCTGAGCAACAAAGAGGCACTTGAGGAGACTCTTAGGCACAATTATAAGCACATGTAGCCTTTCCTTTGTAGTAACAAGCTTCTTAGGGGCCAGCCCCAAGACAGAGGACTGACTGTCAAGCTGTCAGTCCTCAATGTTTGTGAGAACATCAGCAACAATCCAGGTGAGGAAGTCCAACACCTCCGCATCCTCCCCCAGCTCCTTGGTCTCACATGGAAGTTGAAGTTTAAACACACCTGACTGCAGACATTTTGATTCTATAACTCTGGGTAGGGCCACAATTTTGCATTTTTAACCATTGTCCCAGTGATTCACTTGACATGTAGGTGCTCTAACAAAACTCACGAGTAGTTGTAGATGCTCAGTGAACATGGATTGAATTTGGATTCCCAGTGGCGGTAGGCCAAGTCATTGATGGTATAATCTGCCATAGCATTATAGGTTAAACTTATTCATGTAGATGTTTTCAGATTTTCCAAGTATGTATCTTCTCTGATTAATGACAGTTTTGTTTCTTCCTTTCTAACTTTTTTACAGTTTCTTTGTTTTCTTGCCTTTCTCTGCTGACTACAGTACAATTCTGAGGAGAATTGGCAATCGTGGACACCTGTGGTTTATTTTTATTTTTATTAATTTTTTTCAAGATTGAGGGCATGATTTATAAAGTAGGTGGTTCCTAATTTCACATAACATAAAATCTGTCCCAAGATAAACAGTTTTTCACATTATCATCACTTAGTTGTACAATCATCATCACTCTCAGTCTTAAACAATTATCATAATGTAAAACAACCCAGAGTTCTTATCAGCTTCTAATTATTCATCCCTTGTATTAGTGTAGTGCTGGAAAGATATTCTTATTAAATATAGTCTATATATGTAATGGGTAGTTTTTCCATGTACCACTCTGTTGTTAACTTTCTGTATCAGTGTCATAGCTTACAAGTATATCATGTTAACACATATATTTGTAGTGCTACTCAGTGGGTTATATGCCTTTAAGCAATCACTTTCGATCATGTTCGCCTTCAATGCAACACTGATACTTATAATCCCATTAACGAGCCATAATCACACCTGTCCATTCCCATACCATTAAATTCACCCTTATTACCATGTCTGTACATATTAGATTATCATTCCCCCTTCACTAGCTTCTGTCTATCTCTAGGTACCCTTTATTCTACCTTATAAGACGCTTATTTTACATTGTTCATTGAGTTCACATTAGTGGTAACATACAATATCTCTCCTTTTGTGTCTGGCTTATTTCAGTCAGCATTACATGTTCAAGGTTCATCCATGTTGTCATATGTTTCAAGACCTCATTCCTTCTTACTGATGCATAGTATTCCATTATATGTGTAGACCACAATTTGTTTATCCACTCATCTATTGAAGGACACTTATATTGTTTCTGTCTCTTGGCATTTGTGAACAATGCTGCTGTGAACATCTGGTACAAATGTCTGTTCGTGTGACTGCTTTCAGATCTTCTGGGTATATATCAAGGAATGAAATTGCAGGATTGTAAGGTAACTGAATATCTGGTTTTCTGAGGAACTACCAAACTGTCTTCCACAGTAGCTGTACCATTATACAATCCCACTAGCAATGAATAAGAGTTCCAATTTCTCCACATCCTCTCCAGCATTTGTGGTTTCCTGTTTGTTTAATGGTAGCCATTCTATTGGTGTGGTATGATACCTCATTGTGGTCTTGATTTGCATTTCTCTAATAGCTAGTGAATATGAACAGTTTTTCCTGTGTTTTTCAGCCATTTGTATTTCCTCTTTGGAGAAATGTCTTTTCATATCTTTTGCCCATTTTATAATTGGGCTGTTTGTACTATTGTCATTGAGTTGTAGGATTTCTTTATATATGCAAGATATCAGTCTCTTGTCAGGACATGGTTTCCAAATATTTTTTTTTTATTCCAAATAAAAAATTATTTGTATTGGCTGCCTCTTCACCATTTTGACAAATCCCTTTGAGGTACAGAAGCTTTTTTTTTTTTAATTAAATTCAGTTTTATTGAGATATATTCACATACCATATTCATACTGTGAATATAGCTCATCAGTTTTATTGAGATATATTCACATCCACAAGGTTTTCATAATCACACGGTCACCCCTTGTAATCTACATTGTTATACAATCATCTTCAAGAGTCAAGGCTACTGCGTTGGAGTTTGATAGTTTCAGTTATTTACCTCTAGTGATTCTAATACATTAAAACCTAAAAAGCATTATCTATATAGTGCATAGAAATGTCCACCAGAGTGACCTCTTGACTCCATTTGAAATCTCTCAGCCAGTGAAACTTTATTTTGTTTCATTTTGCATCCCACTTTTGGTCAAGAAGGTATTCTTAATCCCACAATGCGGGGTCCAGATTCATCCCCGAGAGTCATATCCTGCATTGCCAGGGAGATATACACCCCTGGGAGTCAGGTCTCATGTAGGGGGAAGGCAGTGAGTTCACCTGCTGAGTTGGCTTAGCTAGAGAGAGAGGGCCACATCTGAGCAACAAAGAGATACTCAGGAGGAGACTCTTAGGCACAATTATAAGCAGGTTTAGCCGCTCCTTTGCAGTAATTAGCTTCATAAGGGCAAGCCCCAAGGCAGAGGGCTCTGCATACCAAACTGTCAGTCCTCAATATTTGTGAGAACATTAGCAACAATCCAGGTAAGGAAGTCCAACACTTCCGAATTTTCCCCCAGCTCCTCAGGGGGGCCCTGCATGTATATTTTTATTCTGTGCCCAAATTACTTTGGGATGTGTCGCTATTTCACACTAACCTATATAAGCCTACCAGATCTCACTTCCTATTCAAAGTTCCATGTAATTATGGTGTTTGAACTGTAGAAGTTGTATTGTTTAGAAAATATAGATCCTGCACCAAATAAACATCTCTTCCCTTGGTCTCACGTGGAAGTTGAAGTTTTAAAATATAGTCAGTTTCAGCCTTTACCCTTTGGCCTGATTTGCCCTAGTCTTAACAAGAACTGCTTCATTCATATCTCTAATTGAGTCTGGGCTCTTTTTCAGCTTTCTTTTTTTGTTTTTTTAAGAGTTGCTTTATGCGCTAATACCGATATCATATCTGCCAAGCTCTAGCTCTTAGTTTTCGGTGAGGTACAGAAGCTTTTGATTTTGAGGAGTTCCCGTTTATCTGTTTTTTTTTTGTTTTCATTGCTTGTGCTTTGGGCGTAAGGTCTAAGAAGCTACCTTCTAAAACTAGGTCTTGAAAATGTTTCCCTATATTATCTTCTAGGAGTTTTATGGTACTGTCTCTTATCAGTGGTTTATTTTTGATCCTAAAAAGAAAATTCTTGTCATCAACTATGATTTTACCTGTAGCTTTTTCATAATAATCTCTGTCAAATGAAGGAACAGCAAACATCAGATTAGTAGCAGCATATGAAAGCTTTCTCTGAGGATCCCTTTCTTTATTTTTTCTTTTTCTTTTTTGGTTTAAATTGGAATTTATTGACTCACAGCTTTGGAAGCTAGATGTCCCAAATCAAGGTATCAGTGAGCCATGACTTCTCAGAAATCTGTACTGATCTGGTGGTGGCTTGCCAGCCATCAGTCTGCCTCTGTCACGTGCCGTGTGTCTTCTTCAGTAGCCTCCTCTGGCTTCTACTGATGGGTCCAAATTCCCTTTGCTTTAAGAACTTCAGATATAAAGGATTAAGACCCATCTTGATGCCTTTGGGCCTCATCTTAACAGGACTTTCAAAGATCCTATTCACAAATGAGTCCACATCCACGGGGCCAGGGCTTAGGACTTGAACATATCTAGTAGGGGACATGCATGATTCAATCCTCAACAGAGGATTTGGGATGGACTCATGGAAAAGGCAACTTTTGATCCCACTGTCAAGGTTTTCTGTTTGGTTTTTAAATATAAATATTTTTATTAGAGAAGTTGTAGGTTTACAGAAAAATCATGCAGGAAATACAGTTCCCAATTACCCCTCCCCCTGCTATTAACATCTTGCATTAGTGTGGTACCTTTGTTATATTGGTGAATGAATATTATCATGGTAGTATTAATTATAGTTCATATTTAATATTAGGGTTCACTGTTGTACAGTACTATGTTTTTTTTTTTTAAAAAACATGTCCATTCTAGTAACATATATAAAACCTAAAACTTCCCCTTTTTACCACATTCAAATAAATAATTCACTGGTATTAATTATGTTCTTCACAATGTTGTGCTGCCATCACCACCATCCATTACCAAAACTTTCCATCAATCCAAACAGAAATTTTGTACAATTGAAGCATTAATTTTCCATCCTCTACCCTCACCCTGGGCCCTGTAACCTGTATTCTAGTTTCTGACTCTACGAGTTTGCTTATTCTAATGATTTCATGTCAGTAGGATCATATAATATTTGTCCTTTTGTGTCTGACTTATTTCATTCAGCATGATGTCCTTCAAGTTGCATCCAACTTCATTCCTTTTCACTGCTGAATAATATCTCATTTTATGTATATATGCATGGTTAATGGACACGGGTTGCTTCCATCTTTGGGCAATTGTGAATTTAGCCACTGTGAACATCAGTTATGCAAATACCTGTTCGAATAGCTACTTTCAGTTCTTTTGGGTATATAACTAGAAGTAGGATTGCCAGATCATATAGTGTTTCTATACTTAACTTCCTGAGGAACCAGCAAACTACACAGACACAGACACGGTGGCTACGCCATTTTACAATTCCACCAACAATGTATGAGTGTTCCAATTTCGCCACATCTTTTACAACACTTGTTATTTTCAGTTTTTTTTTTTTTTAAGTAGCCATTTAAGTGTGTGTGAAATGGTATCTCATGGTTTTGATTTGCATTTCCCAAGTAGCTAGTGATATTGAACATCTTTTCATTTGCTTTTTGGCCATTTGTAAGTCTTCTTTGGAGAAATGTCTATTCAAGTCTTTTCCCCATTTTTAAATTGGATTTTTTGTTGTTGTTGTTATTGAGTGGTAGGATTTCTTTATATATTCTGAATATTAAACCCTTATTGGATATGTGGTTTCCAAATATTTTCTCCAATTGACTTTTTATTTTCATGATAAAGTCCTTTCATGTACAAAAGTTTTTAATTTTGAGGAGGACCCTTTAATCTATTTTTTATTTTGTTGCTTGTGCGTTTGTTGTAAAGTTTAAGAAACCATGCCTAACATAAGGTCTTTTTTTTAAAAATTCATTTTTATTGAGGTATATTCACATACCGTGCAGTCATACAAAACAAAGTACACATTCAGTTGATTACAGTGCCATTATATAGTTGTGCATTCATCACCAAAATTAATTTTTGACGTTTTCATTACCACACACACAAACAATAAGAATAAAAATTAAAGTGAAAAAGAACAATCAAAGTGAAAAAGAACACTGGGTGCCTTTTTTTTTTCTTCCTCCGTTTTTCTACTCATCCATCCATAAACTAGACAAAGGGGAATGTGGTCCACACGGCTTTCCCAATCACATTGTCACCCCTCATAAGCTATATTTTTATACAGTTGTCTTCAAGATTCATGGGTTTTGGGTTGCAGATTGATAGTTTTGGGTATTTACTACTAGCTATTCCAATTCATTAGAACCTAAAAATGGTTGTCTATATTGTGTGTGAGAGTGCCCACGAGAGTGACCTCTAGTCTCCTTTTGGAATCTCTCCGCCACTGAAACTTATTTCATTTCCTTTCACATCCCCATTTTGGTCAAGAAGATGTTCTCCATCCCACGATGCCGGGTCTAGATTCCTCCCCAGGAGTCATATTCCATGTTGCCAGGGAGATTTACTCCCCTGGGTGTCAAAGATCCCACGTAGGGGGGAGGGCAGTGATTTCACCTGCCGAGTTGGCTTAGCAAGAGAGAGAGGGCCACATCTGAGCAACAAAGAGGCATTTGGGAGGAGGCTTTTAGGCACAATTACAGGGAGGTCTAGCTTCTCCTTTGCAGCAACCGTCTTCCCAAGGGCAAGTCCTGTGGGAGAGGGCTCAGCCCATCATACCACCAGTCCCCTATGTCTGTGAGCACATCAGCAACCATCGAGGTGGGGAAGCCCAACACCCCTGCATTCTCCACTAGCTCCTCAAGGGGGCTCTGCATATTTTTTTTCATTGTTTTTTTTTTTTTAATTAACTCTTTTTTTATAAATCAACTATACCCCCCAAAAATTAAAAAAAAAAAAACATACAATAAAAAAAAATTTCAAACAACCCATAACAAGGGAGTAAGTAAAAGACAACTAACCTAAGGTAACTACTTTACTTCCAACATGTTGCTGCTCTACCCCAAGAAAATAACCAAATATAGCAACATTTCTGTGAACTCGTTCCTATCATACCCATCAGAAATTAACAGACCATAGTCACTTCTGGGCATTCCCAGAATGTTAAATTTACCTACGATAGCTTTTCTGTTCTTATTGGGTTATCATCCCCCCTTCCTTAATCTTTATCACTCTCTCCTAGTTCTCCTACATTCTACATTATAAACCATTTGTTTAACATTTTTCAATGTTCACATTAGTGGTAGCATATAATATTTCTCTTTTTGTGCCTGGCTTATTTCGCTCAGCATTATGTCTTCAAGGTTTATCCATGTTGTCATATGTTTCATGACATCATTCCTTCTTACTGCCCCGTAGAATTCCATCATATGTATATACCACATTTTATTTATCCACTCATCTGTTGAAGGACATTTGGGTTATTTCCATCTCTTGGAAATTGTGAATAATGCTGCTATGAACATTGGCGTGCAGATATCTGTTCGTGTCACTGCTTTCAGATCTTACGGGTATATACCAAGAAGTGCAGTCGCTGGATCAAAGGGTAACTCTGTATCTAGTTTTCTAAGGAAGTGCCAGACTGACTTCCAGAGTGGCTGAACCATTATACATTCTCACCAACAATGAATAAGAGTTCCAATTTCTCCACATCCTCTCCAGCCTTTGTAGTTTCCTGTTTGTTTAATGGCAGCCATTCTAATTGGTGTGAGATGGTATCTCATTGTGGTCTTAATTTGCTTCTCTCTGATACCTAGTGAAGCTGAACGTTTTTTCAAGTGTTTCTTGGCCATTTGTATTTCCTCTTCAGAGAACTGTCTTTTCATATATTTGCCCATTTCACAATTGGGCTTTCTGTACTATTGTCATTGAGTTGTAGGATTTCTTTATATATGCAAGATATCAGTCTTTTGTCAGATACATGGTTTCCAAAAATTTTTTCCCATTGAGTTAGCTGCCTCTTAACCTTTTTGACAAATTCCTTTGAGGTACAGAAACTTCTAAGCTTGAGGAATTCCCATTTATCTATTTTTTCTTTTGTTGCTTGTGGTTTGGGTGTAAAGTCTAGGAAGTGTCCGCCTAATACAAGGTCTTGAAGATGTTACCCTACATTATCTTCTAGGAGTTTTATGGTACTGTCTTTTATATTGAGATCTTTGATCCACTTTGAGTTAATTTTTGTGTAGGGTGTGAGGTAGGGGTCCTCTTTCATTCTTTTGGATATGGATATCCAACTCTCCCAGCTCCATTTGTTGAAAAAACTGTTATGTCCCAGTTCAGTGGCTTTGGGGGCCTTATCAAAGATCAGTGGGCCGTAGATCTGGGGGTCTATCTCTGAATTCTCAATTCGATTCCATTGATCAATATGTCTGTCTTTGTGCCAATATCATGCTGTTTTGACAACTGTGACTTTATAATAAGCTTCAAAGTCAGGGAGTGTAAGTCCTCCCACTTCATTTTTCCTTTTTTAGAGTGTTTTTAGCAATTCAAGGCATCTTCCCTTTCCAAATAAATTTGATAACTAGCTTTTCTAAGTCTGCAAAGTAGGTTGTTGGAATTTTGATTGGGATTGCATTGAATGTGTAGATGAGTTTGGGTAGAATTGACATCTTAATGACATTTAGCTTTCCTATCCATGAACATGGAATATTTTTCCATCTTTTAAGGTCCCCTTCTATCCAATTTGGATGTGTTTTATTTCTTTGTCATGCCAGACTGCCCTGGCTAGCACTTCCAGCACAATGTTGAATAACAGTGGTGACAGCGGGCATCCTTGTCTTGTTGCTGATGTTAGAGGGAAGGCTTTCAGTCTCTCACCATTGAGTACTATCCTGGCTGTGGGTTTTTCATATATGCTCTTTATCATATTGAGGAAGTTTCCTTTAATTCCTACCTTTTGAAGTGTTTTTATCAAAAACGGATGTTGGATTTTGTCGAATGCTTTTTCAGCATCTATTGAAATGATCATTTGATTTTTCTCTTTTGATTTGTTAATGCGTTGTAATATATTGATTGATTTTCTTATGTTGAATCATCCTTGCATGCCTGGAATGAACCCCACTTGGTCATGGTGTATGATTTTTTTAATGTGTCTTCGGATTCGATTTGCAAGTATTTTGTTGAGAATTTTTGCATCTATATTCATTAGGGAGATAGGCCTGTAGTTTTCCTTTTTTTGTAGCATCTTTGCCTGGTTTTGGTATTAGATTGATGTTAGCTTCATAAAATGAGTTAGGTAGTGTTCCACTTTCTTTGATGTTTTGAAAGAGTTTAAATAAGATTGGTGTCAGTTCTTTCTGGAAAGTTTGGTAGAATGCCCCTGTGAAGCCATCTGGCCCTGGGCATTTATTTGTGGGAAGCTTTTTGATGACTGATTGGATCTCTTTGTTTGTGAGTGGTTGGTTGAGGTCTTCTATTTCTTCTCTGGTCAGTCTAGGTTGTTCATATGTTTCCAAGAAATTGTCCATTTCCTCTACATTATCCAGTTTGTTGGCATACAGTTGTTCATAGTATCCTTTTATAGTTTTTTAAATTTTCTTCGGGATCAGCAGTAATGTCACCTTTTTCATTCATTATTTTGTTTATATGGGTCTTCTTTTTTTTTGATTTTGTCAGTCTAGCTAGGTGCTTGTCAATCTTGTTGATCTTCTCAAAGAACCAACTTTTGGTGTTATTCATTCTCTCTATTGTTTTTTTGTTCTCTTTGTCATTTATTTCTGCTTTAATCCTTGTTATTTCTTTTCTTCTACTTGGTTTAGGATTGGTTTGCTGTTCATTTTCTTGCTTCTTTAGTTGATCCATTAGTTCTTTGATTTTAGCTCTTTCTTCCTTTTTAATGTATGCATTTAGTGCTATAAATTTCCCCCTCAGTACTGCTTTTGCTGCATCCCATATGTTTTGGTATGTTGAGTTCTCATTTTCATTTGTCTCTATATATTTAGCAATTTCTCTTGCTATTTCTTCTTTAACCCACTGATTGTTTAGGTGCGTGTTGTTTAACCTCCAGGTATTTGTGAATTTTCTAAGTCTCTGATGGTTATTGACTTCTAATTGTATTCCATTGTGGTCAGAGAATGTGCTTTGAATAATTTCAATTTTTTAAAAATTTATTGAGGCTGGTTTTATGTCCCAGCATATGATCTATTCTGGAGAAAGTTCCATGAATACTAGAGAAGAATGTGTATCCTGATATTTGGGATGTAATGTTCCATATATGTCTGTTAAATCCAATTCATTTATCAGATTGTTTAGGTTTTCAGTTTCCTTATTGGTTGTCTGTCTGGTTGATCTATCTAGAGGAGAGAGTGATGTGTTGAAGTCTCCCACAATTATTGTGGAAACATCAATTGCTTCCTTTAGTTTTGCCAGTGTTTGTCTCATGTATTTTGTGTCACCTTGATTGGGTGCATAAACATTTATGATTGTTATTTCTTCTGGTTGAATTGCACCTTTTGTTAGTATGTAATGGCCTTCTTTGTCTCTCCTAACATCCTTGCATTTAAAGTCTATTTTATCTGAGACTAATGTTGCTGCTCCTGCTTTCTTTTGGCTGTAGCTTGCATGAAATATTTTTTCCCATCCTTTCACTTTCAATTTCTTTGTGTCCCTGTGTCTAAGATGAGTCTCTTGTATGCAACATATTGATGTTTCATTTTTTTTTGATCCATTCTGCCAATCTATATCTTTTGATTGGGGTGTTTAATCCATTTACACTCAATGTTATTACTGTGAAGGCGTTTCTTGAATCAGCCATCTTATCCTTTGGTTTATGTTTGTCAGATATATTTTTTCCCTCTCTCTCTTAATGTCCTGTAACTTACCCATACTGAATCTCTTTAGTACTGAACCTTTCTCCCCCCCTCTCTCTCCTTTCTTTGTTTCTCTGTCGGTAAATCTCTCTTTAGTATCTCAAGTAGGGCAGGTCTCTTGTTAGTAAATTCTCTCAGCATTTGTTTGTCTGTGAAAAATTTAAGCTATTCCTCAAATTTGAAGGAGAGCTTTGCTGGATAAAGAATTCTTGGTTGGAAATTTTTCTCTCTCAGAATTTTAAATATATCATGCCACTGCCTTCTCACCTCCATTGTGGCTGCTGAGTGGTCACTACTTAGTCTTATGTTGTTTCTTTTGTATGTGGTGAATTGCTTTTCTCTTGCTGCTTTCAGAACTTGCTCCTTCTCTTCAGTATTTGACAGTCTGGTCAGAATATGTCTTGGAGTGGGTTTATTTGGATTTATTCAATTTGGAGTTCACTGGGCATTTATGATTTGTGTATTTATGTTGCGTAGAAGGTTTAGGAAGTTTTCCCCAACAATTTCTTTGAATACTCTTTCTATACCTTTACCCTTCTCTTCCCCTTCTGGGACACCAATGAGTCTTATATTTGGATGTTTTATATTATCTATCATATCCCTGAGGTCTGTTTCGATTTTTTCAATTTTTTTCCCATTCTTTCTTTTTTTCTTTCATTTTCCATTCTGTCATCCTCTAGGTCACTGATTCGCTGTTCAGCTTCCTCTAATCTTGTACTGTGAGTATCCAGAATCTTTTTAATTTGGTCAGCAGTTTCTTTTATTTTCATAAGATTGTCTATTTTTTTATTTATTCTTGCAATTTCTTCTTTATGCTCTTTTAGGGTCTTCTTCATGTCCTTTATATCCTGTGCCATCTCTTCTTCATGTCCTTTATATCCTTTGCCGTGCTCTCGTCGTTCGTCTTTAGTTCTTCGATTAATTGCTCCAAGTATTGTGTCTCCTCTGATCTTTTGATTTGTGTGTTTGGGCTTGGGTTATCCATATTGTCTGTTCTTTTCATATGCTTTAAAATTTTCTGTTGTTTTTGGCCTCTTGGTATTTGCTTAACTTGATAGGGTTCTTTTAGGATATGTAGACTGATTCAAACCCTTTTCTCTAATT
Organism: Choloepus didactylus; assembly: GCF_015220235.1. Taxonomy (NCBI): domain Eukaryota; kingdom Metazoa; phylum Chordata; class Mammalia; order Pilosa; family Megalonychidae; genus Choloepus; species Choloepus didactylus. The sequence goes on from NC_051333.1 coordinate 21,009,652, forward strand.
TGTCAGATCTACAGCTTCGTAGAGTACACTTTATCTAACTAACCAGCAGGTGGTGTCCACGAGCCACCTGCTCCCCTCATGCCAGTTCTCTCCCACTTTGTCTTTATGGTGGGTGGGGGTGTGAGTCTTGTGGGGTCCAATTGTTGCACCAAGCTTGCTTGTGTAGTTGGTGTTGCCCACCCTGTATATGGGGCATGTGTCTGAGAGGTTGGGCAGGGGCAGCTTTCATAATCAAATCTCCCAGGTGTTCCTGGAGATTTAAAGCTGTTGTGATAGTCTAATCCTTCAGTTCAGTCTTGCCACAGTTTGTCTCTGCCGCTGACCCACAAGTCCTTGGTATTGGCTTATGGTCTCTGGGACGTGCGAGTGGGTCCCTCTTCCAAGTCATGCACTCCTAGGTCCTCTGTTGAGGGATGACTGTGCTACGTTACAGGTGAGCACCATCCCTCAAGGGAGGTTCTGGGCTGCAGGGCTGTGTAGGGGCGTTCCCAGACTGCTGAAAGGATGGCTGAGTGGGGCGTGTTAATTCACCTCTTTTCACACAGCTCTGCCTTCTCAGCTCTGGGACAATTAGCTGAGGGTGTGGGAAAGGCTATTGTTCATGCCCGATATTTTGGTGTGTGCGTGTGTTGTTGGAAACACTTCCCGTCACACTGGGTTGTTTGGGCAGCTCTGGGATGTGGCGCTGGTGCCGGGCAGGAGCGTTCCCAACCCACTGGGAAGATGGCTGTAAGGGGACGCCTACCTTTTCTTGGGAAGTTGTAGTGTTTAGTGAATTTTCTCAGCCACTGGACTTACTGCTTTGTATCTCAGAGCTCTTTTAGCTCTGCTCTTGTCTGGGCCCAAATTGCAAGTCTTTGGGGCTTTCTGTAATGGTCTTCTTAGAGTAATTGTTTTAGAAAAAGAGAAAAAGATTAAAAAAAAAAAAGGTCCCTTCTTGCAGATCTAATGGGCTATTGAAATGCTAAGAGACTAGGAGATTAGGGCCATTAAGGAACAATCAAGAAAGCAGAGAAATGGGCTCTTCAGACAAGGAAACTTGCCCTCTGGATTTACATATGAGCCTGACTCTGTTTGAACCCTGCCCTTCTCTGTTCTATGTTCAGTAGAACTCCAAAAAGTCTCTGTTTTTATTTTTTGGTTTTTTTTTTTTTTGCTGTTTTTGCTAGCCCTATCTCCTCTCCGTCAGGCTGACTGCTCCTAGACTCTCCGGTGTCTGGTTTCAGTCTATCTATGTTTGGAGTTTGGATCAGCAGCCTGAGGTTTCAATAAGAGCCGCAATTGCAGTTCTCCCTCCTCATTCCCAGCACTGATGGCCCCTCCTCCCATGGGATTGAGCCTGGCATGGAGGGGCACAGGTCTCCTCACCATGAGAACCTACAGATTTCGCTGATCTCAGCTGTTCCACGTATTCGTGAGTGTTGTATGAAGTATGCTCAAAGTAAATTGCTCTCCGGTATCTGGTCCATGCAGTTCCTGGCTTTCTACCTACTATTCTGGAGGAGTAACTAAAACCTTCACCTCACCACTCCGCCGTCTTGTCCCCTCCCCCTAACATAAGGTCTTGAAGATGCTTCCCTGTGTTTTCTTCTAGCAGTTTTATAGTTATGGTTCATATATTTTGTCTTTGACCCATTTGGGTTAATATTGTATATGGTGTGAGATAGGAGTTCACCTTCATTTTTTTTCCCCCAGATTTGTTGAAAAGACTGTTCTTTCCCAATTGAATGGACTTGTCAAAAATCAGTTGGCCATAGATGTGAAGGTTTATTTCTGAACTCTCAATTAGTTTCCATTGGTCTCTATGTCTGTCCTTGATCCAGTACCATGTTGCTTTGATTGCTAGCTTTGTAATAAGTTTTAAAATCAGGAAGTGTGGTGGTTCTTTGTCATGATGATTTTGGCTATTTGGGGCCCCTTACCCTCCCTAGAAATTTTTTGATGTAATTTTTTTGAGTTTTTTCGCACACCATACAATCCATCCAAAGTATACCATCAGTGCCTCCCAGTATCATCAAATAGTTGTGCAATCATCACCACAATCAATTTTAGAACACTTTCATTACTCCAATAATAATAATAATAATATAAAATAAAAATATAAGAGAAAACCAAAATATCCCATTTCCCTTATCCCTCCATATTGTTGACCCCTAGTATTGATTTGGTATATTTGTTACTGTTGATGAGAGAATATTAAGATATTACTGTTAATTTTCTCCCAAGTACCCCTCTATTATAAACTCTCTGTAATAGTGTCATATACTTGTTCTAGTTCATGAGAGAACTATTTTATATTTGTACTGTTACTCACAATCATCATCCACCAGAAGATTCACTGTGTTAGACTTCCCATGTTTTCACCTCTAGCTTTCCTTCTGGTGACATACATGTCTCTAAACTACCCCTTTCAACCACATTCACTCACAATTAAGCACTTAATATTATACTCACAATAATGTGCTACCATCACCTTTGTTTCCAAATGTGTAAGTTCAGCCTAGTTCTGCACATGTTAAATAACTGCTCCCCAATTTCTGGCCTCATTTTGTTCCCTGGTAACCTATATTCTACATTTTATGTCTATGAGTTTACATATTATAATTAATTCATATTAATGAACTCATATAATATTTGTCCTTTGGTGTCTGACTTATTTCACTCAACATAATGTCCTCAAGGTTCATCATGTTGTCACATGCTTTAGAATTTCATTCCTTCCTACTGCTGAATAATATTCCATCATATGTATATACCACATTTTGTTTGTCCAGTCATCTCTTGATGGCCATTTAGGTTGTTTCCATCTTTTGGCAATTGTAAATAATGCTGCTAAGAGCTTAGGTGTGCAAATGTCTGTTCACATCCCTACTTTCAGATCTTCTGGGTATATACCGCGTAGTGGGACTGCTGGATTATAAGGCAGCTCGTATACTTAGCTTTCTGAGGAAACTCCAAACTGTTCCTACCAGCAGTGAAAAAGTGTTCCTTTTTCTCCACATCTTGTCTAACACTAGTGGTCTCCTGTTTGTTTGAAAGCAGCCATTCTATTAGGTGTGAAATGGTATCTCGTGGTTTTGATTTTCATTTCTCTAATGCCTAATGAGGCTGAGCATCCTTTCATGTGCTTTTTAGTCATTTGTATTTCTACTTTGGAAAAATGTCTATTCATGTCTTTTGCCCATTTTTAAATTGGGCTGTTTGTCTTTTTATTGTTGAGTTGTAGGATTTCTTTATATATTCTGGGTATCAAACCCTTATCAGATATATGGTTTCCAAATATTTTCTCACATTGAGTTGGCTGCCTTTTCACCATTTTGACAAAGTCCTTTGAAGCATGGAAGTATTCACTTTTTTTTATTAATGCAATTTTATTGGTATATACTTATGCACCATATAATCCATCCAAGGTATACAGTCAGTGGCTCACAGTATCATCATAGTTGTGAATTCATCGCCACAATCAATTTTTGAACATTTTCATTACTCCAAAATAAAGAAAAAAATAAATAAATAAATTAAAGAAGAGCACCAAACTTATCTCCCCTATTATTTATATATTTTTGTCATTATTTTATTAAGAAGTATTCAATTTTGAGGAGGTCCTATTTATCTATTTTTTCTTTCATTGCTTGTGCTTTGGGTGTAAAGTCTTGGAATCTAACTCCTATTACTAAATCTTGAAGGTGTTTCCCTATGTTTTCTTCTAGGGGTTTTTGGCACTGGTTTTTATATTCAGGTGTATGATCCATTTTGAATTAATTTTTGTACAGGCTGTGAGATAGGGATCCTCTTTTATTCTTTTGGATATTGATATCCAGTTATCCCAACATCATTTATTGAAGAAACTGTTCTGTCCCAGTTGAGTGTATTTGGGAGCCTTGACAACTATGATCTGAGAGTCTGTTTCTGAACTCTCAGTTCAAATCCATTGATCAGTATGTCTTTCTTTATGCCAGTACCATGCTGTTTTGACCACTGTGGCTTTATAATATGCTTTAAAGTCTAAAAGCATGAGTCCTCCCACTTCATTATTCTTTTTCAATATGTTTTTGGATATTCGGTGCCCCTTACCCTTCCAAATAAAATTGATAATTAGCTTTTTCATTTCTGCAAACTAGGCTGTTGTAATTTTGATTGGGATTGCATTGAATCTCTAGATCAATTTGGGTAGAATTGACATCTTAACAGCATTTAGCCTTACAATACGTGAACAGGGGATGTCTTTCTGTTTATTTAGGTCTCCTTTGATTTCTTTTAGCAAGTTTTATAGTCGTCTGTTTACAGGTCCTTCACACCCTTGGTTAAGTTTATTCCTAGATATTTAATCCTTTTAGTAGTTATTGTAAATGGATTTTTTCTCAGTTTCCTCCTCAGATTGCTTGCTTCTAGTATATAGAAACTACACTGATTTTTGCATATTGATCTTGTATCCTGCCACTTTGCTGAACTCATTTATTAGCTCAAGTGGCTTTTTCATAGTTTTTTGGGGGATTTTCTAAATGTAGGATCATGTCATCTGCAAATAGTGAAAGTTTTATTTCTTCTTTTCTGATTTGGATGACTTTTATTTCTTTTTCTTGCCCGATTGCTTGAGCTAGAACTTCTAGCACAATATTGAATAACAGTGGTGACAGTGGGCCTCCTTGTCTTGTTCCCAATCTAAGAAAGAAAAATTTCAGTCTCTCACCATTGAGTATGATATTAGCTGGGGGGTTTTCATATATGCCTTTTATCATGTTGAGGAAGTTTCCTTTGATTCCTGCCTTTCAAAGTGTTTTTTATCAAGAAGGGGTGCTGGCTTTTGTCAAAGGCCTTTTCTCCATCAATCAAGATGGTCATGTGGTTTTCTCTTTTGATTTGTTGGTGTGGTGTATTACATTAATTGATTTTCTTGTTTTGAACCACCCTTGAATATCTGGAATAAAACCCACTTGGTCATAGTGTATAATTCTTTCAATGTGCTGTTGGATTTGATTTGCAAGTATTTTGTTGAGGATTTTTGCATCTATATTCATTACGGAGATTGGCCTATAGTTTTCCTTTTTTTGTAGTACTTTACCTGGTTTTGGTATCAGAGATTGGTCTTTAGTTTTGTTTTCTTGTACTATATTATGAGGCTTTTATTAAACTCTCTCAGTTTTTGTTTATCTGTGAATATTTTAAGCTCTCCCTGATTTTTGAAGGACAGTTTTGCTGGATAAAGAATTCTCAGCTGGCATTTTTTGTCTTTCAGTATCTTAAATATATCATACCACTGCCTTCTTGCCTTCATAGTGTCGATGACAAGTAAGCACTTCCTTTGTATGTGGTGAATGACTTCTCTCTTGCTGCTTTCAGGATTCTCTCCTTCTCTTTGGCATCTGACAGTCCCTTAGTATGTGCCTTGAAGTAGCTCTTTTTGGATCATTGCATTTTGAATATGTTGGGCTTCTTGGGTTTGCATATTTATGTCTTTTGTAAGGGTTGGGAAACTTCCAGCCATTATGTCCTCAAATATTCTTCCTGGCCCTTTACCATTCTCTTCCCCCTCTGCGACACCTATAATATGTATATTTGTGTGCTTCATGTTGTCAGTCATTTCCCTGAGACCCAGCTCAACTTTTTCCAATTTTTTTCTTCATTTGTTCTTTTGTTCTTTTGTGTCTTTGAGTTCATTTGCTCTGTCCTCTAATTCACTGATCCTGTCTTCTGCCTCTTGAAACCTACTGTTGTGTGTGTCTATTATATTTTTAATTTAATCTACAGTATCTTTCATTACCATAAGATCTGCTATTGTTCTATGTGTTCTTTCAAATTCTTCTTAATATCTGTTATCTCTGTAACCATCTCAATGAAATTATTTAGGAGATCTGTTTGACCGTCTTTGATTAGTTGTTTCAAATTCTGGATCTCCTTGGACTTTTTAATTTGATCATTTGGCATGGCCATATCTTTGTTTCTTAATGTGCCTTGTAAATTTTTTTCTGGTTTCTGGGCATCTGATTATCTTGATAAGATTATTTTGAAAGTTGTTTTCCTCTCATCCAAGATTTTGTTGTTGATTGGGTTCAGGTGGAAGGTTTCCTTTGGCACTTGGTTCATTAGTGTTTTCATAGCCAAACCAGGGCCACAGTCCCAGGGAGCACAGACTCATACCAAAGTGCCCTAGAGAAAGGGTCAGGAAAATAGCTTATCAGACTGCATTATCCAAGCCTTCCCAGCAGATGGCACTCTTTGGTGACCTATTCCCCACAGTCCTACAAAAGGTAAATTATTTTTTATATCCCTCTGACCCCTCTGTTTCTACAGTGGGTGAGGATAAAGGACCAAGGCTGTGGGTCAACACTGTCATGTTTCACTGGCCAAGAATTGGGTCAAGACTGTTCTAAGTCCCCTTCCTCTCCCTAGAGAAGGGCTCTCCTGTCTCTCCCAGACTGCTGCAGCCCCCAGGGCAAGACCCAGGCACACTAGGGGCTAGCAGCCTCAGGGTACAGGATGGTCACCTGGGGCTGCAGTGGGGCTCAGCTGCTTGCCGCAGCTTCTTTGTGGAAATAGAGGGAGTGTGAGCACCCTGGGCTCCTGTGTGGAAATGTTCAAAGTTGCAAGACCCAGAGGGTTACCTTTCCAGCCAGCAGGTGGAACAGGACTGTGCCATGTCCCCCACTTTTCCCAAGGGGAGGGCCTCCCTGTCTCTCCCAGCCTATTGCAGCCAGCTGGATGAGAACCAGACTTGCCCAGACCTCCTGGCCTCTAGGGTGGGGGATGGATGCCAGGCACCATAGTGCAGATCAGTCTCTTGGCACAGTCTGTTTCTGGAACTAATTGAGTTGTGGGTTCCTGAGTTCCCGCATGAAAAGTCTCTAGGCTGCAGGACTGAGAGGGTTACCTTTGCTGGCCAAGCATTTGCCCAGGACTGCATCACCTGTGCCAGCCTTGGGGGTGGGGTTGGGCAACAGGAACTGCAGTGGAGATTAGTCTCTCACCACAGCCTCTTAGTTTGTTCAATTAATGGAGCCATGAGCTTCTGAGCTCCTGCATGGAACAGCTCTAGACTGTGGGACCAAGAGGGTTCACTGATCCTCAGTTGGAGTAGGACTGCACAATGTCTCACCAGCTGGTGAGCTCCAAGCCATCACACAGCTGCTGGGTTTAGGGGTAGATGAGGGCCACCAGGTGCCCCAGTCGAGTTCACTCACCACACTTTCTCAGTCATAGTTTCTCTGTTTTTTCTTCCAGCTCTTTCTTATATGTTGCGGTGGTCCGTCCCTGGTCTCCAGAGCCCTAAAGCCACTGCTTTGGATAATTCCTGCCTGTTTTCTAAGTGCTTTTGGTAGAGGAGTGAGTCCTGCTTGTCCTTATTCCACCATTTTTCCTGAAGTCTCCCATATAAATTTGATGATTGGCTTTTCCATGTCTGCACAGAAGGCTGTTGGAATTTTGATTGGGATTGTGATGAATGTGTAAGTCACTTTGGGAAGAATTGACATCTTAACAACAATATTTAGTCTCCAACCCATGAACATGGAATGTTCTTCTATTGATTGATTGATTTCTTTTAGCAATGTTTGTAGTTTTTCTTATACAAGTTCTTTACATCCTTGGTAAAATTTATTCCTAGATATTTGATTCTTTTGGTTGCTATTGTAAATTGATTTTTTTCCTTGATTTCCTCTTCAGATTGTTTATGACTTGTGTATAGAAACATTACAGACTTTTGCATGTTGATCTTGTTCCCTGCCATTTTCCTGAATTTGTTTATTAGCTCTAGCAGCTTTATTTTGTGGGTGTTTTGTATTTTTCTCTCTATGTAGGATCATGTGATATGAAAATAAGGAAAGTTTAACTTTTTCCTTTCCAATTTGGATGCCTTTTATTTCTTTTTCTTGCCTAATTGCTCTAGCTAGAACTTCCAGTACAATGTTGAATAACAGTGCTGACAGAGTGCATCCTTGTCTTGTCCTGATCTTAGGGAGAAAGCTTTCAGTCTTTCACCATTGAGTATGATGTAAGTGTTGGGTTAGCTTTGTTCTATTGTGGTTGGAGAATATACTTTGTTTGTCTTCAATTTTTTTGAATTTACTGAGACTTTTTTTTTTTTTCCAAACATATGGTCTATCCTAGTGGATGACCACACAGTAAAGAAGAATGTGTATTCTGCTGCTGGGTGAAGTGACCTATATGTCTGTTAGGTCTAGTTGGGTTAGAGTATTATTCAAGTCTTCTACTTCCTTATTGATCTCCTGTCTAAATGTTCTATTATTTAAAGTGTGTACTGTATTCTCCTACTACTAATGGAGAACTGTCTATTTTTTCCCTTCAAATCTGTCAAAATTTGCTTCATGTATTTTGGGACCTGTCATTAGGTGCATATATATTTATAATTGTTATGTCTTCTTGTTGAATTTACCCTTTTATCAGTATATTGTAACCCTTTTCCCTTGTAACAGTGTTTCACTTAAAAGTCAATTTTACCTGATATTAGTATAGCTAACCCAGCTCTCTTTTGATTACTATTTGCATAGTATATATTTTTCCAACCTTTCACTTTTCATCCTATTTGTGTCTTTGAATTTCAGTTGAGTCTTTTGCAAACAACATATAGTTGTGTTATGCTTTTTTATCTATTCTGCCAATCTCTGCCTTTTGACTGGAGAGTTTAAGCCATTTACATTTAAAGTAACTACTGATGATACAAAACTTTCTTCTGCCATTTGCTCTTTAGTTTTTTAAGTCTTATACCTTTTTTGTCCCCTAATTCTTCGATTAATACCTGCTTTTGTGTTATTAGATTTTTTTTTTGTAATGTACCATTTTGAGTTCCTTCTCATTTCTTTCTGTATATATTTTTCATATATTTTCTTTGTGGTTAGCATGGGGCTTAAATTTAACATCCTAAATCTATAACAGTTATGTTTGATTTGACTGAACTTAACTTCAGTGGCATACACAGTCATTGTTCCTATACCCCTCTCTCCCCCAACCTTTTTGTTATACTTATTATAAATTATATCTTTATACATCATATGTCCCAAACCATAGATTTATTATTCGCCATGTATTTGCATTTTAGAAACTATACGAAGTAAAAAATAGAGTTATGTACCAAAAAAATTTCAGTACAATAGTACTGACATTTATAATTACCTATATGGTTACTTTTATTGGTTGTTTTTATTTGTTTCTCACAGTGTCCCAGCTGTCTGCAAGCTGCTTCTTTGCTCTCAGGACAAACTCTGGGAGTTCTTGCCTGAGACACGTTCTCTGGCTTGGTCCCTCAGACTTCCACCCAGTAGATTGGCACTGACATATATGTATCCCATTAGGTGCTCAGGGGCCACTCTGCTCCCTCTGGAATGGGCCAGGGATCCACAATGGGAGTGCAATCTGGTTTCCACCTTGTGTTTTGGAGGGTGTGATGGGGGGGGCCATAAAGGGCAACAGGAGCTTCTTCTATGGCTTTTGAAGCTGCATTTTCTTGGTTCAGCATTTTCTTAGTTAATGCAGCCCTTCACTGTTTTATGTAGTTTTGAGGAAGAATACTGTCTTTAAGATTCCTTTGCTGCCTTTACCCCAGGAGGGTTGGAACAATGGCTGCTCTCAGAGCTGGCCCCCAGTGATCCGAAGTAGCTAATCAAAAGCAATTTTCAGTGATCAGACCACAAACCCCTGGAGTTTTGAGGATTAGGTCTTTGTGTCCCACCCTGGCACTAGCATGCTGCACCAGGAGCCAAAGCTGTACTCCTCACTTCCTCACTGCTCCCTACCATGAGGCTAGGGAATATGGGATTTCACTGGTATTTACCATAATTACCAGCCTTTTCCTTCCACCATTCCCTGGGTGCTGCACGGTATTTTACTAGACTCCAGAGTTTCATAATTGTTCCTGCCAATTCAATAATTATTTGTTGGAGGGACTGATTCCTAGAGCTTCCTATTTTACTGTCTTTCCACAATCCTCTCTAATCACTTTTTACTCTTGAAGTCTGTTTGTTGGATATATAATGAAATGTTACTAGTTATTTTCTTTCAGTACATTGATATATAATTCTAGTATCTCTGGCATCCATATTTTCTGTTGAGTTATCAGTAGTCAGGGTAGCTGTTGCTCCTTTGAAGGTAATGTCTCTTTTTCTCTGCCTCCTTTTTATTTTTTATTTTTTATTTTTTTTTGGTAATCACTTATCCTGCTTGGCATTTGTTAGACTTTGTGAATTTAAGGATTAGTAAATTTCACAAGTTCTGGGAAATTCTCAGCAATTATATCTTCATCTTTTGCCTCTTTTTCTTTCTGTCCTCTTCTCTGGAATTTGAATTAAATGTATGTTAACCTTTGTCTCTGTTTTCTGTATGTTTTGTTCCTTTCCATCTACATTTTCCTGACTTTTTTTTCTATGAATGCTTCTTTCTGGGTAGTTTCTTCTGATTTATCTTTTGGCTCTGATTTTTTAAATCTCTGTCTGTTCTAGTTTGCTAATGCTGCAGAATGCAAAACACCAGAGATGGATTGGCTTTTATAAAAAGGGGGTTTATTTGGCTACACGTTACAATCTTAAGGCCATAAAGTGTCCAAGGTAATCGGGTACCTTCACTGGAGGATGGCCAATGGTGTCCGGAAAACCTCTGTTAGCTGGGAAGGCACATGGCTGGCGTCTGCTCCAAAGTTCTGGTTTCAAAACGGCTTTCTCCCAGGACATTCCTCTCTAGCAAGCTTGCTCCTCTTCAAAATATCACTCACAGCTGCACTGTGTTCCTTCTCTTTGAGTCAGCTCATTTATATGGCTCCACTGATCAAGGCCCACCCTGAATAGGTGGGGCCATGCCTCCACGGGAATATCTCATCAGAGTCATCACCCACAGCTGGGTGGGGCACATTCCAAGCAAATCTAATCAGCACCAAAAATTCTGCCCCACAAGACTACATCAAAGATAATGGCATTTGGGGGACACAATACATTCAAACTGGCACACTGTCTAATCTGCTGTTAAATCTGTCCATTGAATTTTTAATTTTGTTTATTGCACTTTTCAGTTTTAGAGCTTCCACTTGATTCTTTTTCAGTCTAATGTTGCTTTTGAAGTATGCAGTCCCCTGATGAAATTCTCAAGTTATTTTATTTCTTTTACCATAGGAAAAATAGTGGTTTTATAGCTGGGGTCTGAAATCCCAAAGTTCTTGTGTTGAAATCTTTCTCTAGTCTCTTTTTTTCTTGCTGGTTCTTCCCTAGTTGTCTTTGACAATATTGTCATTGTATTTGTCATTGTATTTGAAAATTATTGGTTGGAAAATTTTGAGATGTAGAATAATTGAATCTTCTTCCATTGAGAATTTTTGTTTGCTCATACTCATAGGCTGGGGGTTTTACTAGACTATGACAATCTGTGGCAAGTTCAAGACTTGAGGTCCCCAGAATCACCCAAATGAAGTAGACTCCTGTGGTCTTGTACCAGCTTAATGTGGAGGAATATTTTTAGACTTTCTGCTTTGTGTGTATCCTGTGATTTTGCCTTTCTCTTTTTAATTTTGTAATTCAGTTTTGGTACTTCTATCTTATAGATTGTTAAATGCTGTCCAGGTAAAAGGTATATTGATTGCTGGATTTACTTCTCTGGGTTTTAACCTTCTCTTAGGCAATTCTTCACACTCTATAAGCCCCACTCTGCTTTAAAGAAGATCTTAAAAAACATTTAATCCAGTTTTTTTTTTAATACAGCTTTTTAAGTTGTCCTTGGAGAATTGTTTTCAATTACCTAAACTCTATTAATTCATGATTTTTTTCCTTTAACCTATGCTATTTAAATGTGTGTCTTAAAATTTCTAAATTTATCAATTTTGGGGAGCTATCTTTTTGTTATTAGCATCCAATTTTACTGCAATGTGATTATCTGAATGTCTTTTAGATTAATTCTTTGGTATTTTTCAGACTTGCTTTGTTATATAGTACATGTTCTTTTTGGTAGATTTTTTTTTTTCTAGAAAATAATGTTTATTCTGTGATTGTCATCTGCAGATTCTATATGTGTCCATTATTTCGGACTTTATATTGTTTAAATCTTCTATGTCCTTATTATTTTGTCTTCTTGATCTGTCAGTTACTGAAAGTGGTGATTTAAATCTTCCATTTATTGTAATTTTTTATTTATACATTTTGGAGCTATGTCATTAGGTATGAACAGATTTAGGATTGTTATGCTTTCCAGGTAGAATTTTCCTTTTATTTTTATTTGCTGACCTTTTATCACTTTTCTCTTAATATCTGTTTTGTCTGTTAATAATACCATTATACTAACTTTATTTTGATTAATATTAGCCTAGACTTTCTTTTTCTTGCTTTTTATTTTTTTTGTGTTATTTTTGTGTTTTTGTGTTTAGAGTTTTCTCTAAGAAACAGAAAATAGCTGGGTTTTTATTTTTTTTATTATTATTTTTTTTAATCATCATTTTATTGAGATATATTCACATACCACGCAGTCATACAAAACAAATTGTACTTTAGATTGTTTACAGTACCATTACATAGTTGTACATTCATCACCTAAATCAATCCCTGACACCTTCATTAGCACACACACAAAAATAACAAGAATAATAATTAGAGTGAAAAAGAGCAATTGAAGTAAAAAAGAACACTGGGTACCCTTGTCTGTTTGTTTCCTTCCCCTACTTTTCTACACATCCATCCATAAACTAGACAAAGTGGAGTTTGGTCCTTATGGCATTCCCAATCCCACTGTCACCCCTCATAAGCTACATTTTTATACAACTGTCTTCGAGATTCATGGGTTCTGGGTTGTAGTTTAATAGTTTCAGGTATCCACCACCAGCTACCCCAATTCTTTAGAACCTAAAAAAGGTTGTCTAAAGTGTGCGTAAGAGTGCCCACCAGAGTGATCTCTCGGCTCGTTTTGGAATCTCTCTGCCACTGAAGCTTATTTCATTTCCTTTCACATCCCCCTTTTGGTCAAGAAGATGTTCTCCATCCCACGATGCCGGGTCTACATTCCTCCCCGGGAGTCATATTCCACGTTGCCCGGGAGATTCACTTCCCTGGGTGTCTGATCCCACGTAGGGGGGAGGGCAGTGATTTCACCTTTCAAGTTGGCTTAGCCAGAGAGAGAGGGCCACATCTGAGCAACAAAGAGGCATTCAGGAGGAGACTCTTAGGCACAAATACAGGGAGGCCTAGCCTCTCCTTTGCAGCAACCGTCTTCCCAAGGGTAAAACTTATGGTAGAGGGCTCAACCCATCAAACCACCAGTCCCCTATGTCTGTGGTCATGTTAGCAACCATGGAGGTGGGGTAGGCGAATACCCCTGCATTCTCCACAGGCTCCTCAAGGGGGCACTACATCTTTTTTTTTTTTTTTCCTTGTTTGTATTTTTTCTTTTTTTTTTTTTTTTTAACTTTCCCTTCTTTTTTAAATCAACTTTATTAAAAAAAATTTAAAAAGAAAACAAACATACAATAAAAGAACATTTCAAAGAGACCATAACAAGGGAGTAAGAAAAAGACAACTAACCTAAGATAACTGCTTAACTTCCAACATGTTCCTACTTTACCCCAAGAAAGTTACATAATACAGCAACATTTCTGTGAACTTGTTCCTACTACATCCATCAGAAATTAACAGACCATAGTCATTTCTGGGCATCCCCAGAACGTTAAATAGCTTATCTGTTCTTCTTGGATTATTGTTCCCCCTTCCTTAATTGCTCTCTACTGCTAGTTCCCCTACATTCTACATTATAAACCATTTGTTTTACATTTTTCAAAGTTCACATTAGTGGTAGCATATAATATTTCTCTTTTTGTGCCTGGCTTATTTCGCTCAGCATTATGTCTTCAAGGTTCATCCATGTTGTCATATGTTTCACCAGATCGTTCCTTCTTACTGCCGCGTAGTATTCCATCGTGTGTATATACCACATTTTATTTATCCACTCATCTGTTGAAGGACATTTGGGTTGTTTCCATCTCTTGGCAATTGTGAATAATGCTGCTATGAACATTGGCGTGCAGATATCTGTTCGTGTCACTGCTTTCCGATCTTCCGGGTATATACCGAGAAGTGCAATCGCTGGATCGAATGGTAGCTCTATATCTAGTTTTCTAAGGAACCGCCAGACTGACTTCCAGAGTGGCTGAACCATTATACAGTCCCACCAACAATGAATAAGAGTTCCAATTTCTCCACACCCCTCCAGCATTTGTAGTTTCCTGTTTGTTTAATGGCAGCCATTCTAACCGGTGTTAGATGGTATCTCATTGTGGTCTTAATTTGCATCTCTCTAATAGCTAGTGAAGCTGAACATTTTTTCATGTGTTTCTTGGCCATTTGTATTTCCTCTTCAGAGAACTGTCTTTTCATATTTTTTGCCCATTTTATAATTGGGCTGTCTGTACTATTGTCATTGAGTTGTAGGATTTCTTTGTATATGCAAGATATCAGTCTTTTGTCAGATACATGGTTTCCAAAACTTTTTTCCCATTGAGTTGGCTGCCTCTTTACCTTTTTGAGAAATTCCTTTGAGGTGCAGAAACTTCTAAGCTTGAGGAGTTCCCATTTATCTATTTTCTCTTTTGTTGCTTGTGCTTTGGGTGTAAAGTCTAGGAAGTGGCCTCCTAATACAAGGTCTTGAAGATGTTTTCCTACATTATCTTCTAGGAGTTTTATGGTACTTTCTTTTATATTGAGATCTTTGGTCCATTTTGAGTTAATTTTTGTGTAGGGGGTGAGGTAGGGGTCCTCTTTCATTCTTTTGGATATGGATATCCAACTCTCCCAGCCCCATTTGTTGAAAAGACCATTATGGCTCAGTTCGGTGACTTTGGGGGCCTTATCAAAGATCAGTCGGCCATAGATCTGAGGGTCTATCTCTGAATTCTCAATTCGATTCCATTGATCTATATGTCTATCTTTGTGCCAGTACCATGCTGTTTTGGCAACTGTGGCTTTATAATAAGCTTCAAAGTCAGGGAGTGTAAGTCCTCCCACTTCGTTTTTCTTTTTTAGAGTGTCTTTAGCAATTCGAGGCATCTTCCCTTTCCAAATAAATTTGATAACTAGCTTTTCCAAGTCTGCAAAGTAGGTTGTTGGAATTTTGATTGGGATTGCATTGAATCTGTAGATGAGTTTGGGTAGAATTGACATCTTAATGACATTTAGCCTTCCTATCCATGAACATGGAATATTTTTCCATCTTTTAAGGTCCCCTTCTATTTCTTTTAGTAGAGTTATGTAGTTTTCTTTGTATAGGTCTTTTACATCTTTGGTTAAGTTTATTCCTAGGTACTTGATTTTTTAGTTGCTATTGAAAATGGTATCTTTTTCTTGGGTGTCTCTTCAGTTTGTTCATTTCTAGCATATAGAAACATTACTGACTTATGTGCATTAATCTTGTATCCCGCTACTTTGCTAAATTTGTTTATTAGCTCTAGTAGGTGTATCGTTGATTTCTCAGGGTTTTCTAGATATAAAATCATATCATCTGCAAACAATGACAGTTTTACTTCTTCTTTTCCAATTTGGATGCCTTTTATTTCTTTGTCTTGCCGGATTGCCCTGGCTAGCACTTCCAGCACAATGTTGAATAACAGTGGTGACAGCGGGCATCCTTGTCTTGTTCCTGATCTTAGAGGGAAGGCTTTCAGTCTCTCACCATTGAGTACTATGCTGGCTGTGGGTTTTTCATATATGCTCTTTATCATGTTGAGGAAGTTTCCTTCAATTCCTACCTTTTGAAGTGTTTTTATCAAAAAGGGATGTTGGATTTTGTCAAATGCTTTTTCAGCATCTATTGAGATGATCAATTGATTTTTCCCTTTCGAGTTTTTAATGTGTTGTAATACATTGATTGTTTTTCTTATGTTGAACCATCCTTGCATGCCTGGAATGAACCCCACTTGGTCATGGTGTATGATTTTTTTAATGTGTCTTTGGATTCGATTTGCAAGTATTTTGTTGAGGATTTTTGCATCTATATTCATTAGGGAGATTGGCCGGTAGTTTTCCTTTTTTGTAGCATCTTTGCCTGGTTTTGGTATTAGATTGATGTTAGCTTCATAAAATGAGTTAGGTAGTGTTCCATTTTTTTCAATGTTTTGAAAGAGTTTGAGTAAGATTGGTGTCAGTTCTTTCTGGAAAGTTTGGTAGAATTCCCCTGTGAAGCCATCTGGCCCTGGGCATTTATTTGTGGGAAGATTTTTGATGACTAATTGGATCTCTTTGCTTGTGAAGGGTTGGTTGAGGTCTTCTATTTCTTCTCTGGTCAGTCTAGGTTGTTCATATGTTTCCAGGAAATTGTCCATTTCTTCTACATTATCTAGTTTGTTGCCATACAGTTGTTCATAATATCCTCTTATAATTTTTTTAATTTCTTCAGGATCTGCAGTTATGTCACCTTTTTCATTCATTATTTTGTTTATATGGGTCTTCTCTCTTTTTGATTTTGTCAGTCTAGCTAGGGGCTTGTCAATCTTGTTGATCTTCTCAAAGAACCAACTTTTGGTGATATTTACCCTCTCTATTGTTTTTTTGTTCTCTATGTCATTTATTTCTGCTTTAATCCTTGTTATTTCTTTTCTTGTACTTGGTTTAGGATTGGTTTGCTGTTCATTTTCTAGCTTCTTCAGTTGATCCATTAGTTCTTTGATTTTGGCTCTTTCTTCCTTTTTAATATATGCGTTTAGTGCTATAAATTTTCCCCTTAGCACTGCTTTTGCTGCATCCCATAGGTTTTGGTATGTTGTGTTCTCATTTTCATTCGTCTCTATATATTTAGCAATTTCTCTTGCTATTTCTTCTTTAACCCACTGATTGTTTAGGAGTGTGTTGTTTAACCTCCAGGTATTTGTGAATTTTCTAAGTCTCTGATGGTTATTGACTTCTAATTGTATTCCATTGTGGTCAGAGAATGTGCTTTGAATAATTTCAATCTTTTTAAATTTATTGAGGCTTGTTTTATGTCCCAGCATATGATCTGTTCTGGAGAAAGTTCCGTGAGCACTAGAAAAGTATGTGTATCCTGGTGATTTGGGATGTAATGTCCTGTATATGTCTGTTAAATCTAATTCATTTATCAGATTGTTTAGGTTTTCAGTTTCCTTCTTGGTCTTCTGTCTGGTTGATCTATCTATAGGAGAGAGTGATGTGTTGAAGTCTCCCACAATTATTGTGGAAACATCAATTGCTTCCTTTAGTTTTGCCAGTGTTTCTCTCATGTATTTTGTGGCACCTTGATTGGGTGCATAGACATTTACGATTGTTATTTCTTCTTGCTGAATTGCCCCTTTTATTAGTATGTAGTGGCCTTCTTTGTCTCTCAAAATATCCCTGCATTTGAAGTCTATTTTATCTGAGATTAATATTGCTACACCTGCTTTCTTTTGGCTGTAGCTTGCATGAAATATTTTTTTCCATCCTTTCACTTTCAGTTTCTTTGTGTCCCTGTGTCTAAGATGAGTCTCTTGTATGCAACATATTGATGGTTCATTTTTTTTGATCCATTCTGCGAATCTATATCTTTTAATTGGGGAGTTTAATCCATTTACATTCAACGTTAAAACCGTGAAGGCATTTCTTGAATCGGCCATCTTATCCTTTGGTTTATGTTTGCCATATTTTTCCCTCTCTCTGTTAATATCCTTTATTGTACCCATACCGAATCTCTTTAGTACTGAACCTTTCTCCAAGTCTCTCTGTCCTGTCTTTGTTTCTCTGTCTGTAGGGCTCCCTTTAGTATCTCCAGTAGGGCAGGTCTCTTGTTAGCAAAGTCTCTCAGCATTTCTTTGTCTGTGAAAAATTTAAGCTCTCCCTCAAATTTGAAGGAGAGCTTTGCTGGATAAAGTATTCTTGGCTGGAAATTCCTCTCACTCAGAATTTTAAATATATCATGCCACTGCCTTCTTGCCTCTATGGTGGCTGCTGAGTAGTCACTACTTAGTCTTATGCTGTTTCCTTTGTATGTGGTGAATTGCTTTTCTCTTGCTGCTTTCAGAACTTGCTCCTTCTCTTCTATGTTTGACAGTGTGATCAGTATATGTCTCGGAGTGGGTTTTTTTGGATTTATTCTATTTGTAGTTCGCTGAGCATTTATGATTTGTGTATTTATGTTGTTTAGAAGATTTGGGAAGTTTTCCCCAACAATTTCTTTGAATACTCTTCCTAGACCTTTACCCTTTTCTTCCCCTTCTGGGACACCAATGAGTCTTATATTCGGACATTTCATATTATCTATCATATCCCTGAGGTCCATTTCGAGTTTTTCAATTTTTTTCCCCATTCTTTCTTTTATGCTTTCATTTTCCATTCTGTCATCTTCCAGGTCACTGATTCGTTGTTCAACTTTCTCTAGTCTTGTACTATGAGTGTCCAGAATCTTTTTAATTTGGTCAACAGTTTCTTTAATTTCCATAAGATCATCCATTTTTGTATTTAGTCTTGCAATGTCTTCTTTATGCTCTTCTAGGGTCTTCTTGATTTCCTTCATATCCCGTACTATGGTCTCATTGTTCATCTTTAGTTCTTTGAGTAGCTGCTCTAGGTGCTGTGTCTCTTCTGGTCTTTTGATTTGGGTGCTTGGGCTTGGGTTATCCATATCGTCTGGTTTTTTCATATGCTTTATAATTTTCTGTTGTTTTTGGCCTCGTGGCATTTGCTGAACTTGATAGGGTTCTTTTAGGGTTTGTAGACCTATTGAAGTCCTTATCTCTAATTTATCAGATCTACAGCTTCGTGGAGTACACTTTCTCTAACTAACCAGCAGGTGGCGTCCACGAGCCACCTGTTCTCCACAAGCCAGTTCTCCCCTGCTTAGCCTTTTTGGTGAGTGGGGGAGTGAGTCTTGTGGGGCCCAATTGGTGTACCAAGCTTGCGTGTGTAGTTGGTGTTGCCTGCCCTGTATGTGGGGCGTGTTTCTGGGCAGTCGGGGAGGGGGGGTGGCCCTAACAATCAAATCTCCCTGATGATCCTAGAGTTTTAAAGCTGCTGCAATAGTCTAATCCTTCAGTTCAGTCCTGCCACAGTTTGTCTCTGCCACTGACCCACAAGTCTTTGGTATTTGCGTATGGCTCCTGAGACTTGCAAGTGGGCCCCTCTTCCAGGCTGTGCACCCCGGGTCCTCTGTTGAGGGATGACTGTGCTATGTCACAGGTGAGTGCCGTCCCCCCAGGGCAGTTCTGGGCTGCTGGGCTGTGTAGGGAGACTCCCAGTCTGCTCAAATGATGGCTGAATGGGGCTTTGTTAATTCACACTGCTCCACCTTCCCAGCTCTGGGACATTCAGCTGAGGTTGCAGGGAAGGCTAATGTCCACGCCCAGTTTTGTGGTGTGTGCCTGTTATTTGAAGCACTTCCGTCACACTGGGTTGTCTGGGGCAGCTCTGGGCTATGGGGCTGGCGATGGGCAGGAGTGTTTCCTGTCCACCAGGATGGTGGCTGTGAGCGGACACCCCCCTTTTCTTGGGAAGTTGTGTTGTTTAGTGAATTTTCTCAGCCACTGGATTATTGCCTTTTGTCTCAGAGCTCTCTTAGTTCTGCTCTTGACTTGACGTGCCCAAATTGAAAGCCTTTGAAGCTTTCTGTATTGGGCTTCTTAGAGTAATTGTTTTAGAAAAAGAAAAAAGGATTTAAAAAAAAAAAACAACAAAAAAAACAAAAAAAAAACGGCCCTCCTCAGAGATCTAATGGGTTATTGAAATGCTAATAGACAAAGCAACCAGGGCCATTAAGGAAAGGTCCACAGGGCAGAGAGATCAGCTTTGCTTTGGGATTTGCATATGCGCCTCAAGGCCTGAGCTCCGCCCTTCCCCTTTCTGTGTTCACCAGAACTCCAAAAATCCTCTGCTTTTATTTTGGAGTTTTTCGTGTTGTTTTTTTTCTATGCCTGTCTCCTCTCTGCTGGGCTGGCTGCTCTCAGAGTCTCTGGTCAGTCTATCTATGGTTGGAGTTTGAATCAGTAGAATGAGTTTCCGATAAGAGCAGCCACTGCAGTTCTCCCTTCTCCTTCCCTGAGCTGACAGCCCCTCCTCCCCCGGGACTGAGCCTGGCAGGGAGGGGTGCGGGTCCCCTGGCCGCAAAAACTTACAGATTTCGCCGATCTCAGCAGTTCCACGTTTTCATGAGTGTTGTATGAAGTATGCCCACAGACAGATTGCTCTGTGGTGTCCAGTCCACGCAGTTCCTGGCTTTTTACCTACTTTCCTGGAGGAGTAACTAAAACTTACAGCTTACCAGTCTGCCATCTTGCCCCGCCTCCGGGTTTTTATTTTAAAGAAATAGAATTTAGAGGTAATGTTTTTGAATTGAATATATTATGATTACTAATATTATATTTAATTTTTTATTTGTCATGATTTCTTTTTTTGTTGTTTTCTTCCCCACTTTTTATTATATCGAGCAAATTTCTCATGTTCTTCTTTCATGGACCTTGTAATGCTTTCATTCCAACTGGTGTTCATATTCCTGTTATTGCTGTCTAGTGCTTAACTGTTACTTTGTTTTTAAATCTTGCAAAGTTAGTCATTATTGCTATTGATTTTTTATAGTCAGTAGTTATGCTAATTAACACATCTACCAATTCCTTTAATTACTACTGTTTCTTGTATGTTTTTTCTTCTTTTTGATTTTCATTTCCTTTTCCTAGAGGTACATCATTTATTAATTCTATCACTTAAAGTCTATAAATGGTCAAATCATTTTGATCTTTGTCTAAAGATATTTTTATCTTGGTTTCATTCCTGAATGATAATTATTTGTATGATGAATTTAAGGTTGATAAGTTGTTTTGTCTCTACTCTTTGAGTATATGGTTCAATTGTATTCTGGTCTCTTTTGGTGTTGTTAAGAAGCCTGTTGGTCCAGATGTTGTAACTAACCTTTTTTATTTGATTTCTTTTAAGATTTTGTTCTCTGTCTTTGGTGTTCTGCAGTTTCACTATGAAGTGTTAATGTATGGATTTATTTTCATGTGTTCTGTTTTGGACAAATGAAAATCAACTTGAGGATTCTTGAATTTTATCAGTTCTAGCAAATTCTTGGCTATTATTTCTTAATATCATATACGTTTTCTTTTTTCTCTCCTGGCATTTCTGTTAGATGTTGGTGGACCTTCTCTTTGCAATTCCGTATGTCATAAGCATTCTTCCTGCTTTCCAAACTCTTTATCTTTCTGGACTCATTTTAGACAATTTCCTCAGACCCAGATTTCTGTTTACAATTCACTCTTCAGTAGGGTCTAATTTTCTGTTCAACTTTTTTTATTGAATTTAAGTTCACAATTTATATTTTTCATAGCTTAACCAGCCTAAACTGGTGCCATTTTATTAAGGGAAATGTTCCCAGCTTTGGGATCATATGATTTCTCTATTCTTAGACTCCAACAGTAGCTTGGAATCATGCTTCCTTTATTGAACTATGCCTTTCTTGTATACATTTTTGTTTTTCTTAGAGGTTGTGGTTATGTTTTTTATACAGAAGATATATACACCATTTTCATATTATTAATATTTTCTAATCATTAATCACAGAGTTAGCATATTGAAATTCATTTTATTTTTAAAACATTCATGGAGTCCTCTGACTTTTGGACTGATTTTTCTTTAAGCCTAGGATGCCGGCTGTAAACTAGGATTTGTGTAATTATGCATTATATCCTCATGGTTTTCTGTATCCTTTATCTTCCTCAGATTCCTTTTTTATTCGCTGGAGCATTTTTTTTTTCAGAGAAGGTACAAGAATGGTAAATTTCCATCTGAAAATTTGTTTGATTGACTGTTAGTTTGGTATAGAAATTGAGCCTCAAAGTTGTTTTCCCTCAGAAATTTGAAGATCGCTTCATCTCTTAGCATCCAGTGCTTCTGATGAGAAATCTGGTGTCAATACGATTCTTATTCCTTTTGTAGATGACCCATATTTTCTCTCTAGCTATGTTTAGGATTAACAACAACAACAAAAAAAATTGTGGTTCAGTTTGTGTTTAAGTTTCTGAGTTTTTGGGAATTTCCAATTTGCTATTTGGTGGGCTCTTACTATCTGAAGACGGAAAGACTTAGAGAAATTTCTTTCTGTTATCTCTTTCCCTCCATCTCATATTAAATGGGCGTTGGACTTTCTGAATCTTCTATGTATCAACCTTTTCTCATGTTTTCTATTTCTTTCTTTCTTTTTTTTTTTTTTTGCACTGTAATTTGGATGATTTCTCTGAATTTATCCTCCAGATTACTAATTTGGAATTCAGCTGTGCCCAAACTGTTATTCAGCTCTTTTGAGTTTCAACAACCATTTTGCTAATTTCCAAGAGATGTCTGTGAGTTTTCCTTTTTCGTAAACAGGTCTATATTTGCTTTGATTGTAAACCCACAGGAGACTTAGAGTTATTTGAAGTTCATTACTTTCCTTACATCATTATCTCTGTTTTCTTCAGATCTACTTTTATTTGTAGCTTTCTCTTTCATTTGATTGTCTTCCTGACATGTTCATGCATGTTTATTAACACAAGGCTATCAAAGTAAAGACCTTGGAAGGGTTCTCTTTTTAGATGATGAGTCTGTTTAACCAGAGTCCTCTTCCCCAAACAGGGGGTGGGGAGCTTGCTGCAGACTCTGAATAGAGGGTTGATTCTACTGAGAGCCAGGCATCCCTTTAAGGTTTGTGTGTAGGGGACTTTTAGACTGACTAGGAAAATCCGTTGTTTCTAAAACATCTTGGGTGTGCAGAACTCTGCTGAGTTTTGGGGGGTGGGAATTGGGGGCTTTGTTCCCCTTGTTTGTGGTATCAGTCCAGTCACCATCAGCTCACACTTGACTCTTACTCCAGTCCCATAGCTACCCATGGTTCGTGACACAAAAAAATCTTACAATCTTTGAAGAAAACAGTCAGCTGTGCTCTACTAAGGGACAAATGCTGCAGCCAGAGTTCCCATTTTTGTGGAGGAATAGGTTAATTGGTCCCTCATTCTGGAGATAGTCTCAGTTCACCACACCTGTCATCTCTGAACTAGAAACCACACGGAAGTTCCCACATCTCCCACCTCATTTCCCACTGGAGTGTCAGGCTTCATATACACTACAGTAGTTTGTTTTCTAACTAATTAATTAATTTTTAGTCATCCACTTTATGTCCTGCTTCTGAAAGTGTTTCAAATTTTCAAAATTTTCAAATGGCACTCTCTTTGTTTAATGTTGCCATCAATTTATTCTTTTGTGTGCTTTTTCTTCTGTTATTTCAATGAAATATTCATATGGAATCTTACTCATTATCATGAACCAGAAGTTCCTTTTGGGCATTTATATTATTTTTATTTCTCTTAAAATTTGAATTCAAACATTAATTACTATGATGGTATTTTAATATATTTTTGCTACTTAGATAATGTATCCATGCATAAGGATTTTATTAGTATTATGAATATTATATTAACACTATTGATAGAAAAATCGGTATTTCTCTTGTTACTCCTTTTGCGTTTTTGTGACACACTTTGAATACTTCTTGTATGTAACTACAAATCTTATATATTGCAAAACATCCTTTTAATGGTGGCTTTCAATTTTTTAATTCAAACTAAAGCTATATATTCATTTTATGTGAAATCCAGGGCATAAACCTATAAATGTAAATACATACGTAAAAGCCTGAAACAAATGTTTTATGTAACAATACTTATCCTTACTACATATAATAAAATTTGATATTTTATATTTTAATCTGCTCTGTTTTGCTAAAAAGAAAGATGCTATTTGAGATCCTTCACACTGATTTTATGAGACATTCAAAGGGCCACTACCTGTAGTTCAAAAAACACCGTTAGATGATGAAGTTGTAATGGGAAACCAGCAGTATAAATAAATATAGATTTAAAATAGTGGTATTAATGGTGTGTTGGTAAATAAGTTCTAAAGTTACCAATGGTTTAACAATTGGCTCACATAATTCCTGATATTTTTTTCCATTTTTTCCTTCAATTTTAATTGTAGAATATAACATATATACAAAAAATAACAACTTTCCAAGTGCAATTTAACAAGTAGTTAGAGACCAAGTTTCAAAGAATATTATAGGCTACAATTCCACAGTTTCAGTTATTTCCTTATTATGAAATAGAATATACAAAAAGGCAATATCTTTCAAAGTATGATTTAACTAGTAGATATATAGGACATTTAATTCCTGATATTTAACAGTTGATTCTTATGAGTTGAACAAGCTCAGCAATGGGCTAAAAGCTTTAGTTCTGATATCAGAAAGCTTTCTCTGAAAACCTGAGGAATGTCCATAGGACATATTATTTGTACAATGAGGGGCATAGCTTTAAAGCTTAAAAAAAGAGTTGACATGAAGTGGATTAGCATAAATAAAACTGAGTTATCAGGTAAACTAGAATCTTTCAGAATTCACCATTCACTATGTCCATACACAGCTGTATGATAATATGGCAGCTTCCAAAAAGAATTTTTTGTTGCTTTGTCTTAGAAATCAAGGCATACTATGCCCACACACCACTTGGGGGCAATCCCACCTCTAATGCCTGCCAACAAACAATGGGCACATACAGCAAAGGCCCAAGCCCAACAGACTGATCCAGAGGCAACACAACCCAAGAGAGACCGACTCATAGGCAGGCTGAAACTGGACTTGTGACCAGAACTAAAAAGATAACTGGGCCAAATTCCTCTTTATTAAGAATTTCTATTTGGAAACTAAATCGTGCCTGTAGGCTCTAGATCTCAGGGACTCTGATTCCCAGTCAGGGCCAGTAACCATGTGGAGTCAATTACAATATAAATCAACAGATGAATTGTTTGGTTAATTTTTATCATAATCATCTATCACTTTTTTTTTTTTTTAACCCATTCCTTGAAAAATCTGTTGTGGGAGAGACTGCCAGTTGCTTACCAACATCCATTCTCATTTATTACTTTTAAAATTAAAAAACAAATGCAAAGAGTTAAAATAGAGTGGTATATGGGAAAAAAACACACCAATTGCAAACTATGTACTATAGTTAACAGTAATATCAGTATTCTTTTATCAACAGTAACAAATATACTATACCAATGCTAGGGATCAATGATGGGGATATGTAGATAAGGGGTACAGGATGTTTTGGGTGTTCTCTCTCTTTTTTTTTTTTTTTTGCTTCCTGGAGTAATGAAAATATTCTAAAATTGATTGTGGTGATGAATGCACAACTACATGGTGATATTGATTATATACTTGGGATGGATTATAGGGTGTGTGAATATATCTCAATAAAATTGCATTAAAGGGAAAAATGCAAAAAAAAAAAATCAAGGCATACTAATTTGTTGGAAATGATAAAGTACTCTTTGAACAAAGATAATTCTTAGGCACTTATTTTAATTAAGAAAACCACCTCAAGTTAAGTTTTTGTCATGGGATATTTTTGTTTTATTAAAATTGTCACCTCTTTTTTTACTTTTGCATTTTGGCAACTAGAAAATTAAAAATCACATATGGAGTCATATTATATTTCTATTGGACAGCACTGGTGTAAAAAAATGCATTTTAGACAAAAGTAAAGTGATCCTAGATAAAAATCTGAGATACAAGAAGAAATGTAGAGCAAAGAAAATGGTAAATATGTGGGTAAACCTAGACAGACGTGATTGTATAAAATAATAATAATAAAGTCTTGTGGGGTTAAAAAAAAAAGATAAATTTAAAATATATGATAGTAGCCTGTAAATCTGGGGTAGGGGTGATTAGGGTTAAAGTGATCTGAAATCCTTGTGTTGTTCCAGAGGAGGGTAAAGATGTAGACTAAGTTAGCTTTTCGTAACTTAATTATGCATGTTAAAATTTCTAGGGTAAACTCTAAAAGAATATGGAATATATAATTGCCTATCTGGTAGAAGAAGAGAATGGAATGAGAAGATAAACAATGGATTCTAAAAAAGCCAAGAACAGAGAGAAAAAAGCAACAGATAGGACAGATAGCACAAAATAAAATGGTGGAAATAAATTTGACTACATATAAAGCTACAATTCTGTAACAGAGTAAATGTTTCAGATAAAAGACAAAGATTGTCCAACTGGATTTTAAAAATCTTTAAAAAAAATTAGGGGCTTACAAGAGGCACTTCTAAAACCTAAGAATACAGAAAGGTTGAAAATAAAAGAATGGTCAAAGTTATAAAGACAATTACTACCGAAAGAAAGATTAATTGCAGACAAAGTAGACTTCAAAGCAAAAAAAAAAAAAAAAAAAAAAAAAAAAAACTGGAAATATTGCAGGTCATTACATAAATGATGTTATACAGTATGTATCAGATTACAACTTTTATTCTTCCAGTCACTTTATGTTTTTGGATTTATCTGGTTGGAGTGTTTTATTTGGGCACCAAGCATTCTTTGCTGGATGCTGGGCAGCCCCTCATTCAGGAATTTATGGATGGTGGGATGGATAGGGACCAATGGATATGAAATAGAATGTATTGCTCACATAGTCAAAGGCAAAAGAATTCCCCCAAGGAGAAGGACTCAGGTTCAGTCTGGAGTAAAAAATAAACTAGGGGAGATGGTCACTCTGGTTTTTATCATGGATAGGCAGCGGGGCTGGGGTGAGGATTCCTGCCTGGGTTTGCATGGTTTGAACCAGTGTCAAGGGAGGGAGTGCCCAGGCTTTCCTATAGGCTTTCCCAGATGTGGGGCAAAAGGGAAAGGGAGGATAGTGGGGCTTGAAAGCTGTCGGGGGCAGACATGGAAAATGGAGTCAGACTCTTTATGATGGTGTTCTGGTTTGCTAATGCTGCCGTTATGCAAAATACAGAAATGGGTTGGCTTTTATAAAGGGGGTTTATTAGATTATAAAATTAAAGTTCTGAGGCCATAGAAATGTCCAAACGTTAACCTTCACTGAAGAACAGCTGATGGCATCCGGAACGCCTCTGTCGGCTGGGAAGGCACGTGGCTGGCATCTGCTGGTCCTTTGCTCCCAGGTTGTGTTTCAAAATAGCTTTCTCCAAAATGTCTCTGGGCTTTTGTCTTAGCTCCTCTCTCACAGCTCCTGTGCATCTTTGCTTCTTTCTCCCAGGGTGTTTCTCTCTAAGCATCCAGGGGTCCTCTCTTAGCTTCTCTGGGGCTTCATCTCATAGCTTAGCATCTCCAAACATCCTTCTGTCCACATCTCCAAGCATCTCCAAGTGCCAGCTTCTGTGTTGGCTCTTAGCTTCTCTTAGGTACTTCAGTGAGCTAATCAAGACCCATCCTGAATGGGTGGGGCCACACTTCCATGAAAATAATTTAATCAGAGTTAATCAGAGTTCTCATTCACAGTTCAGTGGGTCATATCTCCATGGAAACATTTAATCAAAGGTTTCCACCCAACAAGATTGGGTTAAAAGATCATGGCTCTTCAGGTATCCATTAACAGTTCTGAACTGGCATAGATAGTATGCATAGATCTGATCTGTTTATTTTAACTAGTGTATAACATTTTACCATGTGAAAAAAAACTTCCACAACTTACTAAGCAGTTTCTCTACTGAGGGACAATTAGGTGTTTTATATTTTTTCACTATTAGAAACCATTCTGCAATGAATGGCTTTGTTCAGAATTTTTGCAAGAGTTTTTCTAGGGAGATGCTGGGATGAGGAATTGCTGGGTCAGTAGTTTACTAACAATATAACTGCAATAGTTTATATTCTTATGTCTTGAAACAATGTAGGGTTTGCACTTTCTTCCAGGGGTGGTGGTAGACCACTGGAGGGCTTGCTGGGAGAATGATATGATCTGATTTTTCAAAGTTAATTCTGGTTGCTTTGTGGGGCTTGGGAGGGAGTGAGTAGGAATGGAAGCAGGGGGCCATTTAGGAGGCCTTTAGTAATCCAAGTGAGAGACAGTAGTATCTTGGTTGGGGGTGATATGGTGGGGATGGTGATAAAAAGTGGGATATATTTTGAGGATGAAGTTCACAGAAATTGTTGATGGGTTGGATATGGACTGTGACAGAATGACTCTTAGGTTTTTGTTTCACCAGTGAAATGGAGAAGACTGGGCAACAAGTAGATTGGAGAGGGAGGGGATCCATCATTGTTTTGGCTGTATTAAGTTTGAAATACCCATCAGTCATGCAAGTAGAAATACGTAATCGGCAGTTTGCTGTGTGTGCTGGGAACTCGGGTGAGAGATAGAGTCCTCAGCACACAGATGGCATTTGAAGCCATAAACCCGAGTGAGATTGCCCATGTGTGTAGATGAGACAAGGCCTGGGGAAGTCCAACAGTTAGAGACAGGGAAGGGGAAGAGGATCCAGCAAGGGAATCTCAGAAGAACAGGGAAATAAAAACAGGGGAGTGTGTTGGCTCAGGAGCCACATGAAAACAGTATTTTAAGAAGAGAAAGATGAATGTGTCAAATGCTGCTGATAGATGAAGATGATCTCTGAGAATAGACCCAAATCATCTGAATCCTTTGATTACTTTTTTAATTCAATTTTATTGAGATATTGTCACATACCATATAGTCATCCAAAGTGTACAATCAGTTGTTCACAGTACCATCACATAGTTGTACATTCATCACCCCAACCTATTTTTTTAAAACATTTTCCTTGTGCCAGAAAAAGTGAAAATAAAAATAAAAAAAGAAGTAAAAAAGAACATCCAAATCATCCCCTCCCTCCTACCCTATTTTCCATTTAGTTTTTTGTCCCCATTTTTCTACTCATCCATCTGTATACTGGATAAAAGGACTGCGATCCACAAGGCTTTCACAATCACACTGTCACCCTTTGTAAGCTGCCTTGCTATACACTTTGATTACTTTTTATCTTCAATTTTCTTACATTTTGAAACTTTAATCGTAGTCCTCAGTACTTTTTCTTAGGGGAAAAAAAATCAAAACCCACCCTACACCCCCCCCCCACCCCATTCTAAGTATAACATTAGCCCTCAAATGAAAAAGATCAAAGAATTAAAAAGTGCTGCCGGCCTTGTGTCTGTTGGTAGCTGTTTAACCTACCCCATAGTGGCATCCTAGTGTCAAGCAGCTGTGTATATTTTTAAAAAGCCCATCTGAATGCTCTAGAGGGCTTTTTATATCATGAGTTAGAACTGCCTGGCAGATCTGATTGGCCCAGTTCCACAAAGAGGGTTCCAATAGGTTTTAAAGCCTTCTGTCTCATTTCTTTGTGCATTTGTTATTAGCTCAATAAATAATAAATAGAGAAATTAACCAGTCACTGATTTGCTTTTTTATCAAGCAGAATTCATTCTTGATTTAATAAGTTGCCATATCTGTATTATTGAACATGTGCTATATAATACACTTATAATTCAAACATAAAACTATTTTTATTATAGAATTTGTTTCTTTACCCACACATATTTTCTACAACTATAATTTTTGCCAGGATGTTTGCTCATTTATTGCTTCTCTTGTCCCATTCTTGAGATATCCTCTTGTAAAATGTTTGCTTTCTTCCTGAATTATTGCATTTAAAAATGAATATTTATCATTTTCTGATCACAAAAGTAAGAAATGATTTCTTCTTAAAGATTCCAAAACATCCTTTCCTTATAAATTATCTTCTGTGTTTTTTCTTTTTTTATTAGAGAAGTTGTAGTTTTCAGAAAAATCATCCAGAAAGTACAGTTACCATATAGTCCCCTTCACAAAACAGTTTTCTATTATTAACACTTTGTGTTAATAATTGTAACACTTTGTTATAATTGATGAAACACTATTATTGTAATTATATTATTAGCTATAGTCCATGGTCTACATTAGAGATCACTGTGTTGTACAGTTGTATGGTTTTAAAAGTTTTTTATTTTGGCAACAAACATACAACCTAAAATTTCCCATTTTAACCAATTTCAAGTATACAACTCAGTGGTATTAATCACATTCCCAGTGGCTGTTGGTAACAAGCCCAAAGCCTGTCTCTAGTAGTTGCGTGTTTGTGCCCACCTGGAACCAGAGAACAGGGAGGTCCAGATCTCTCACACCATATCATGGCACATGAGCCCTCAGGACCTAGGATGGTCTCTCGGAGATTGTTGGCAGCCCTTGTCTCTTGATCAAGTCAACAGAGGGGAAGAGAACATAATTAGTTGCTCAGATGTGGAAGATTATTTTCTTATTTTTTCCCCGCCTTAGGTAATTATTTAAGTACTACAAAGAGAATTTCAGCTCTATGCAGTGGTTTCTATTAGAGCCTACAGAGAAAATATAAAAGCAGAAGATTTGCTAAATAAACCTAATTACTTAGCAGTCTAACCAGTATTTTTAAGATTATTTTTTTATTTGGTAGGTGTATGATTTTCAGCTTCCTCTTCTTCTGAGACAACATCTTCTGGTGACTTGTACATCATCACAAGCCTTAGAGCATGGTGCCTGCTGGTGAAAGGAAGATAATATAATTTCTCTCTTGAAGAATCTTATACAGGTACTTGTGAGATCATCATCCCAGGAGTATTCCTTCCCTTTCTATCAACTTTTTTTTTTTTTTTAATTGAAAAGCATTCTCTTGAAAAGGAGTCTATCCCCAAATAGATCATTGCTTTGTAGAAAGCCCTAAAACTTTTTTGAAGATCTGTCCTGCTTTATTGATGTGGACTTCTTTCTCCCTTTACCATGCAGTCTCAGGGCCTGTGTTCCTGGATCCCTGGCTTTGCAGTGCATTTGGCACATTTGGAATCATGTTCTGGAAGAATGTGAGCAGTGATCGTTAGTAGTTCTCACATCTGGCTTGAGAGAAGTGTTGGCCTGAGTGTAGTAGCCTTCTCTGTTTTCATATGTAGTTTCTCCATAGTCCTTTTTTGTTCTCTTTCCCACTTGCTCTTGCTCCTGTATGCATTTGTGCTTGTTCTCTCTCTCACGCTCTCTCTCTCTCTTCCCTTAGACATTTAGAAAAGTTTGGATTTTTGTCCTGAAGGTTGTCTTTGTCATAATAACTTTATATAATACCCTAAATACCCTATTATTTTCAGTACTGTATATTGGGTATCTGTGGGATACTGGGTATCATAAGCAATTTATTATCTAGCTTTTAACTCTTCTTGCCCCTTTCTTTCCTCCCTTCCAGCATCTAATTTAAAATAAAATAATTTTATCCCCAGTTAATACCAATGAAAAATTGACAAGTTTATTTTTCAGTATATTCTGCCCCATCCCCATTTTTGATGGTTGTATTTTATCTAAATTGTCAAGCATATAATAGCCATTATATCCTGTCCTGTCACCCTAGCTCCATCTTTTTGTCCTAGTTCTGTAGTTAAATATACTCCTTGTTCATCACTGGTCCTATGCTGTGTCTAGTAGATGCCTTCAGGAAGGGCTCATGGAAACAATATTCCCTGAATATTTTTTGTATAGTTTTTAATATGTATTTTTAAATTTTCAAACAATCACAAATTTAAAGAAATTTGGAATATTGTACAAAGAATGTTTTCCCCTCCATATCACTTGAGGGTAGGTTGTTACCTGATCCTTTTGTTACCTCTGGATATTTTGGTGTGTATTTCCTACAAACAATGGCTTTTACCTACACAACATCAATATTGTTAGGAAAAATTAGGAACATTACATTGATACGTTACTAACATCTAATCCTCAGATACCTTTACTCAAGTTTCACCAAATGTTCTGATAATGCCTTTTATAGCAAAAGGATACAATCAGGATCCTGCATTACGTTTAGCAGTCAGGTTCCTCAGTCTTTCCTTGACGTGCATGAACTTGACACCCATGAGTATTACAGACTAGTTGATTTGTAGAATGTCCCTCACTTTGAGTCTGTCTGATACCATCTCACGATTACATTCAGGTTATGTATGCTTTGGAGAGCTACTACAAAAGTGATGCTTTGTTCTCAGTGCATCCTTTCAGGTGTAACACAATTTTGATTTGTCCCATTACTGATTAAGGTGGTGCTTGTCAGTATTCTCTACTCTAAAGTTATTCTTTTCTCTTTGTAATTAATAATTATTTTGTGGATAGGTACTTTGAAACTGTGTGAATACCTTGTTTATTATCAAACTTTCAATTTATTCACTCATTTATTTGTGGAAGACTCAATATTTCCTATTTTATTTGATTAATTATAATCCATTATTATCATTATTTATTTTGATGCTGAAACTGTCTCACATTTGGCTAGTAGGAGCCTCTTCAAGCTTACGCCTCTGTCCTTTTGACATGTCCCCCTCATTTGTTGAACACTTTTTCACTTTCTGGTTCAACAAGATATTCCGATCTCATCTTGTGTTTTTCTTGTCCTAGCCCTTGTTGAGGCCATTTTCCCAAAGAGCCCTGGTTTCTTCTAGTGTGGAATGATACTTAGAAACAAAGTTCTGGGTGCCAGTTGCTCATTGATACTGTGATGTGTTAGTTGCCTCCAAGCCATCTCAGTGAACATTGTATAGGGGATATACATATATAATATACCACCTGTAAACAATTCGCATATCCATCCATCATCCTATCTATCTATCTATCTATCTATCTATCTATCTATCTATCTATCTATCTATCTATCTATCTATGTTTCTATCTATCCATCCACCCATCCACCCATCATTTTATCTATTTATCTTTCTATCCAAACTGTGAGTCACACCTGTACCTCCAATTCCAATTCAGCACCACAAGGTTCATTCCAGTTTGTTCTTTTTCCATATTTGTATCCCTTTCTCCAAGAGTGAGAAACCTGGCTCCTGTTATCCTTAATATATTTACTTATTTGCTTGATCCACTTGTATGTAACGAATCTCCCGCCTTTAATGCCACGTGTTGTGCCTAGATTCACATCTGAGTGGGGTCCCCTCTTTTGGGGGCTGACCACTTGTTGGCAATATCTCAGTTCTTATGCTCTAAGGATCCTGGTTCCCCCCCACCCCACACTGCTTCGTTCTGCACTACTGTCATTCCCTTGTCGGTTTTGCTGCTGTCAGCAGATTGGCCTCACCCATTTATGTTATAGGGTTATTGGAGATTTGTTGTGACCTACCACTTTTGATGATGTCATCATGGGTTTTGTCTTTTGCTATTCTACTTGATCTTTTGTTTTATAAAGGGTTTGGAACAATTACAAAATCATGCTGTTATCATTTCCACCTTGCCTCTTTCTTCTTGTTCTCCATTTTCACAGGGACCTCATCTATCTCTGTGTACTTTTTGATTGAGGCTTGAAAGAACCCTTGTTTCAGTTTGCTAAATCTGCCAGAATGCAATATACCAAAAAGGGGTTGGCTTTTACAATAGGGATTTATTAGTATTCTGGTTTGCTAATGCTGCCGTTATGCGGAACACCAGAAATGGATTGGCTTTTATAAATGTGGTTTATTTGGTTACAAAGTTATAGCCCTAAGGCCATAAAAGTGTCCAAACAAAGGCATCAACAATAGGGTACCTTCACTGAAGAACGCCAATGGCGTCTGGAAAACCTCTGTTGGCTCAAAAGGCACGTGGCTGGCGTCTCCTTGCTCTCAGGCTGCATTTCTCTGTAGGCATATGGGGGTGTTCTCTTAGTTTCTCTCAGGCAAACTCTGGGCTAGCAAAAGTCTGCTTTCAATGGCTGTCTCCAAAATGTCTCTCCTGGCTGCAGCACTGAGCTTCTTCTGTCTGAGCTCTTATAGGGCTCCAGTAATCTAATCAAGATCCAGGCTGAATGGCTGGGGCCACATCTCCATGGAAATAATCTGATCAAAATTATCACCTACAGTTGGGTTAGTCACATCTCCATGGAAACAACCTAATCCGAATGCCCCATGAGATTGGATTAAAATATTATGGCTTTTTCTTGGGGGTTATGATATATCCAAACTAGCACAATTAATTTACAAATTTACAGTTCTAAGGCCATGAAAATGTCCCCATTAAGGCATCAGCAGGATGATATCTTCTATGAAGAAAGGCCGCTGGCATCCGGGGTTCCTCTGTCACATGAGAAGGCACATGGCTAGCATCTGCTGATTCTTCTCTCCTAGGTTTCGTTGTTCTCAGGTTCTGGCTCTTTGAGCTTCTGTGGGTCCTTGCTTTCTTCTCCCAGGGTTTTTCTCTCTGAGCTCTCTCAGCCTTTTCTGTCCTTTATCTTCTCATAAAGGATCAAGACCCACCCTGAATTGGGTGGGTCACATCTCAATTGAAACAACCTAATCAAAAGTTCGTACTCAGAGTAGGTCTGTATCCACAGGAATGGACTGAAAGAACATGGCCTTCTTTCTCTCTCTAAGCCCAACTTGGCAATTAAATTCAATAACCTCCCCCCAACATGGGACATGACTCCCAGGGGAATGAATCCCCCTGGTGATATGGTACTCGACTCCCAGAAATGAGTCTGGCCCTGGCTATGAGGGATTGAAAATTCCTACTTAGGCAAAGGGAGAAAAAGAAAGGTAACAAAATAAGGTTACAGTGGCTAAGAGATCTCAAATAGAGTTGAGAGGCTATCCTGGAGGTTTCTCTTATGCAAGCTCCAGCTAGATACTCCAAATGGCCACAGTATGCCATGCCCTTACCAACAGTAGTCCCAAAATACCTAGTTCCCTACCTGAGATTCTATAAAAGATTAACTCACTAAGTTTTCTCTCTCAGAAACGTAAATCCACCAGAGTATTCCTATGCCAGACAAGTCCTAAAACCCAGAAGCAACATCTTCTTTAAGAACAACAGTCAGATGCAGCCCCCTTCCCCATAATGTTGACACCCCCTTTCAATATGAACAAGTTAGGGTGGTCACTGCCTGGAAACCTGTGAAGGTTAGGTTCATGTGTCAACTTTGCCAGGTGGTGGTGTCCACATGTCTGGTGATGCAAGCACTGGCTTAACCATTACTGCAAGGACATTTGTAGCTGGTTAATAAACAAGAAGGTTGATTTATGAAATCATCAGTCAGTTGGCTGCAGCTGTGACTGATTACATCAACGAAAGGCATGTCTTCCGCAATGAGAGAATTCAGTCAGCTGGATTTAATCCAATCAATTGAAGACTTTTAAGCGAGAAAGTTAGAGGACCTTCACTTCTTCGGCAAACCAGCGAAGTGTTGCCTGAGGAGTTCATCAGACACCTTCATTGCGGTTGCCAGTTTGCTGCCTGCCCTATGGAATTTGGACTTGTGCATACCCACAGTTGCGTGAGACACTTTTATAAAATCTTATGTTTATAGATATCTCTTGTTGATTCTGTTTCCCTAGAGAACCCTAACTAATACAACACCCCTGAATATTGAGAAAGTGATTAAATGAGAAGAAGGGGTAGCAACAGACAAGATAGGATTTAACAAAGGATTACAAATATTGAAACTTTATATAAATATAAATAAATATATATAAATAAATATATAGAAATATATATAGATATATATTTAGATGCTAGGGTATTAGAATAGCTAGAAGGAAATAATGAAATGGTGGAAGTGCAACCTATAACATTCTTTGAAATTTGCTCTATAGCTATTTGTTGACTTGTGCTTTGAAAGTTTTCACCTTTGTGTATATACATTATATTTTACAATAATGGAAATATCTGAATTATATGTAATCTATAAAATTCTTTGAAATTTTCTCTCTAATTACTTGTTAAATCATACTTTGAAAGTTATCATTGTTATGTATATATGTTAAAGTTCACAATAAAAAAATGCATTAAAAAAAGAACATGGCCTTTTCTGGGGTAGTTAACAGTACCAAACTATCACAACCCTCTAGGGATTCTTTCTATATAGAAATGACTCATCACAGCCTCTAGGAATATGGTCCATTCTCTTGAAGGTAGTGTTTGAAATCACCAAGTTAGAGTCATGCTGGAGGTATTGGCAGAGTAGGAAGCAGATGAGGGGACAGTGAATTCTCAGCTTTCTTAAGAGGAAAAAGGAAAAGCAAATCATATCTTCAGAATGTGAGAAAAACTGTACACTTTTTGTGTGTTTTTTTCTATATTGGGGTGATCACATTGCAGTATTTTCCTACTAAAATGTCTGATTCAGTGTCACAAACACCCATATTTAAAACAGAAGCTGCTTTATTTATGTTTTTACCCAATTTTCTTCAGATGCTTTGAGTTTTTTAAATTTTAGTTTTGTTTTATTAACTCACTGTGATACTTTTTGTTGCATCCTGACCTAGAATTTCTGATACATCTATTTGCTCTGAGCTGGAGTGCAGAAACTAGCTTTGTGGTCATCATTTTGTATTTTGTATTTTGGGAGGACTGTTGTTAGGGCCTTTTTCATAAGCCTCAGTGTACTTGTTGAAAGCCACTTCCTTGTAGCAGTAATGGGTGTTGTTCTCAGACATCTATAAGAAATTATTAGTATCTTGTAAACTATGGCTTCATATAACCCTTGTGTTATTTATTGTAAATTATAATTTATTCTCATAAGGTATAAGTTTGGTTTCCAAAATAGTTTATCATGTTCAATTTACTTAAGTCACTAAATTTCGATGGTTTTCAATTATGTTAATAGGAAATCTAAACCTAAAGAAAAAAAGTGTGACTAAGCTGAGTAGAAGAAGACAGAAGAAAAAAGAATATCTAATCCAATGAATCTGACAAGTAGAATTTATACTAGGAATGCAAGGCTGGTTTACCATTTGGAAACCAATCAATATAGTTCACCATATTAATGGAATAGCGGAGAAAACCTATTTGGTCATCTCATTACATGCCAAAATGCATTTGATAAATTTCTAAACCACTTCAGTACACTAGGATTAGAAAGTAACTTTTTAAATCTCATGAAAGACACCTAACATCATAGTTAATGGTGAAATACTGAAAGGTTGTCTACTAAGATTGGAAAATGGGTGATGTCTGTTCTTACCACTATTCATCAATGAACTGAAGGTCCTAGGTATTGTTAAAGGTAAGGTTATATGATCAACATCAATATAAAAAAACTCAATTTTATTTATTTGATTTGTACTTTCAGCAGAACAGTGGAAGCAAAGCCTGATTGTAGGAGATTTAAGAGAGAATGGGAGATTCTGGTTCCAGTGAAGCTTGAGTAAGCACATTCCACCTTGTCTCTCCCATTGAAATGCAACTAAAAACCCTGGGCAGAATGCAAGAAGCAGTTCTCTGAGGAATCTGAAAAGTAAATGGTAGCAGGCAGATTGGGGAAGGAATCCAGAACATGAAGTAAACCAATGAGTTGGTGGGTTTCTTGGTTTTATCTTCCTATGTTTCCTGGCCTGGATCCACTGGACGGAAGCTCTCTCTTTCTGGTCTTAGGATTAAAAAGGATTACAGGACAGTGAGAGTAGGGAAAATCCCCCCTTTTCTCTTTCCTCCTTTCTTTCTCTTTGTCTCTAGCCCTCAGGCAAGTAGCAGAGCCATTGATGAATCCCATGGTGGTCATGGTGGCCAAAAACACTGAGAGGGGAATCTTTCTCTCTGAATAAAGGAACTGTGGTCAAAAGAATGTGGAGGGAATCTTGCTGCTTTTGTTCTCTCTCTGTCCTCTCACCACTTGGACCCAAAGCAGACCCAGTTGGGAAGTACGTAGTAGAGTGAGGATAATAAACCCCAAGCCCTTTAGCTAGACGACCAGGAAGGAGGGTCCACTAAGCAGTGTTGAGGAGGTCATGGAGGAGAGGGATCTAGAGACAGGGGTCCCATAATGTTGTGATGAACCCCTGACCTGTCCATTTAAGGATATGAACCTAAACATTATTTCAAAGGCTTTGAAAAGTGAATTACAAGGTATACTGCCAGCTAGGACCCAGAATGACCCCTGTGTGGCACACACGTAGGACATACCCATATAACATTGCAAAGATTTGAAAGCTGAACTGACTTTGGAACCATAATCATTAGAAGTGGGTCAGAATTTGCATCCTGAACCTAACTGGATTGATTGGCTGCTCAAACAAACAAACACAAATCAGCATTTCCCATAGGATTTAAATAAAATCCAGAATCTCATGCATATTAATCAAAATATTCAGGATATGAGAGGTTGTCCTGGAGGTTACTCTTATGCAAGCTTCAGCTAGATATCCCAAATGGCCACAGTACGATAAGCCCAAGTCAACAGTAGTCCCCCAAACCCTAAAGAATACCTGGGTCCCTATCTGAGACTCTATAAAAGTTTCACTCACTAAGTTTATTTTTCAGAAACTTAACTCCTCCATAGAGCTCCTATGCCAGCTAACTCCCCAAATCCAGAGGCAACAGCCTCTCCCAGAGCATCAACCGGTTGCATCCTCTTTTTCTATAATGTCAACACCCCTTCTCGACATGAATAGGTTAGGATGGTCACTGCCTAGACATCCCTGAAGATTGGGAAAGTGATTAAACTAGAGGAAAGGGTAGCAGCAGACAAGGTGGAATTTAACAAAGGATTATGAATACTGAATCTCTATAATTTCCTTTTTCTTAGTTGCTAGGGTATTAGAACAGCCAGAAGGAAAGAACTGAAATGGTGGAACTGTAACCCATAACATTCTTTGAAATTTGCTATGTAGCTACTTGTTAAATTGTAATTTGAAAGTTATCAACTTTTTGTATCTATGTTATATTTCACAGTAAGGAAATAACTAAAACTGTGGCTCTGTAGCCCGTAACATTCTTTCAAATTTGCTTTCTAACTACGTGTTAAGTTGTACTTGGAAAGTTATCACTTTTGTGTAAGTATGTTATATTTCACAACAAAAAAAAAATGGGCTTAAACTCCAGTAGGAGTTTAGACTTCAGAAAGAACTTTTTAACAAGAGGGAGTTTCGAGATAGTAAATTTCCACCAAGAGGTTAAAGATCTTCCTTCTCTTGAGAACTTTAAACTAAGAAGATTATCCATCTGGACTGAAGGAGAAGGTGGAGAGCTAGGGAACAAATGAAATGACCTCTCCTTTGTCAAGCTTTCCAAAATCCCTCCAGCCTCAGAAATTCCCATGCCCCTTCCCCGGGTCAGAAAAATCCTCCTTGCTGTCTAATTTCTACCCCTCCTTGTGGTATTTGAAGCTTTAGGGACCCCAGAAAAGTTTGTTCTTAAGTTAATCCATTCCAGTGGGTCTAGACTTACTAGGAGTGGGAACTTTTTTTTTTTTAATTCAGTTTTATTGAGATGTATTCACATACCATGCAACCATCCATGGTGTACAATCAGCTGTTCACAGTATCATCATATAGTTGTACTTCCATCACCCCAATCTATTTTTGAACATTTTCCTTATATCAGAAAGAATCAGAATAAGAATAAAAAATAAAAATAAAAAAGAACACCCAAATTATCCCCTGCATCCCACCCTATTTTTCATTTAGGTTTTGTCCCCATTTTTCTACTTATCAATCCATACACTGGATAACGGGAGTGTGATCCACAAGGTTTTCACAATCACACTGTCACCCCTTGTAATCTACATCATTATACAATTGTCTTCAAGAGTCAAGGCTACTGTGTTGGAGTTTGCTGGTTTCAGGTATTTACTTCTAGCTATTCCAATACATGACAACATAAAAAGTGTTATCTATATAGTGCGTAAGAATGTCCACCAGAGTGACCTCTCAACTCCATTTGAAATCTCTCAGCCACTGAAGCTTTATTTCGTTTCATTTTGCATCCCCCTTTTGGTCAAGAAGGTGTTCTCAATCCCATGATACCAGGTCCAGATTCATCCCCAGGAGTCATATCCTGTATTGCCAGGGAGATTTATATCCCTAGGAGTCAGGTCCCACGTAGTGGGGAGGGCAGTGAGATCACCTGCCAAGGTGGCTTAGTTGGAGAGAGAGGGCCACATCTGAGCAACAAAGAGGCACTCGGGGGGAGACTCCTAGGCACAATTATAAGCAGGTTTAGCCTCTCCTTTGCAGTAACAAGCTTCATAGGGGCAAGCCCCAAGACAGAGGGCTCAGCATGCCAAGCCGTCAGTCCCCAATGTTTGTGAGAACATCAGCATCAATCCAAGTGAGGAAGTCTAACACCTCTGCATCCTCCCCCAGCTCCTCAAGTGGGCCAGGAGTGGGACCTTTTGATGAGGACCTTTTTATTTCAATTGAGATGTGACCCACCCCATTCAAAGTGGGTCTTAATCCTCTTACTGGAGTCCTTTATGAGAGGATAAAAGACAGAAGCTAAGAGACACAGAAGCTGAGAGATGAAATACAGAGAAGCTCACAGAAGAAACTCCGAGGAAGCTTAGAGGAAGCCACTGAATCCAGAAGCTGAAATCAGTGAAACCCAGGAGAGAAGGACCAGCAGATGTCAGCCATGTGCCTTCCCATGTGACAGAGGTGTTCTGGATGCTGGCACTGTGTCTTCAGAGTCCACGTATTGTCCTGTTGATGCCTCGAGTTGGACATTTTCATGGCTAAGAACTGTGAATTGTAAGCTAATAAATCCTCATTGTAAAAAAAAAAAAAATTCAGGATAAAATCCAAAATTGCTCAACACATGAAGAACTAGGAAAAATCCTAATGACTCAAAAGGTAAGATAAACTCAACAGATGCCAAAATTACCCTGTTGAAAATGTTAGACAAAGAC
Organism: Choloepus didactylus; assembly: GCF_015220235.1. Taxonomy (NCBI): domain Eukaryota; kingdom Metazoa; phylum Chordata; class Mammalia; order Pilosa; family Megalonychidae; genus Choloepus; species Choloepus didactylus. The sequence continues at coordinate 21,050,076 of NC_051333.1, forward strand.
TTTAAAGCAGCTATTTTAACCATGCTCTAACAGGTAATGGCAAATACTATTTAAACAAATGGAAAGTTAGAAAGTTTCAGCAGAGACATGGACGTCATTAAAAAATATATAACCAAATGGCAATGTTAGAACTGAAATGTAAAATAGTTGAAATAAAAAATTCGTGGGATGAGCTCAGCAGAATGGAAATGACAGTGGAAAGAGTCAATGGACTTGGAGATAGAATAATAGAAATTGTCAGTCTGAACAACAGAGAAAAAAGATTGAAAGATAAATGAGCCATACTCCCAGGGACCTGTGGGGCAGTACCAAAAGAGCCAACATTCGTGTTGTCACAGTTCCAGAAGGAGAGGAGGAAGACAGTGATGGTAAAAAAGTAATATTTGAAGTAAGGACTGTAAACTTCCCAAATTTGGTAAAAGGCATATATTTACAGATTCAAGGAGTTTAGTGAGCCTCAGCAGCATAAACTCAAAGAAATACAGACCCAACACAATGGAATAAAACTGCAAAAAACCAAAGACAAAGAAAATATCTTGAAAACAATTATGGAAGCAAGAAAGTGGAATAAAAGTGCTGAAAATAAAGAACTGTCAACCCAGAATTCCATATACATGGAAAAAACTCCTTGGAAATGAAGATAAAATAAGATCATTCCAAGGTAAAGAAAAACAAGAGAATTCATAACCAACAGACTTGCTCTTATGAGATGCTAAAAGTAGTTTTTCAGGCAGAAGGGAAATGATATCGGAGGGAAACGTGGAACTTCAGGAATAAGAAAGAGCAACAAAAATGTAAAATATCTGGAAAAATATAATAGTCTATTTTCTCCTTTTAAGTTCTTTAAAATATGTACAGTGGCTGAAAGCAAAATTTATGCTGTCTGATCGGGTTTTCAATATATGTAGATATAATGCATATGACAATTAAAACATAAATAGGGGAATATAAAGGGACCTATATGGGGATAAGCTTCTCTGTCTTCTACATGAAGGGGTAGAGGGTGATGCCAGTGAAAATGGAGGAGTGATAACATCTGAAAAGCCTCTCCTTCATAAAAGCAATGAGAACATTGGCAAAAATGGTCATTATCAACTTTTCCAGAGTGCTGGAGAGCATTCATTCAAGACAAAGTCTGAATCTCATAAATACAGTGAGCTTTGTAGCATTTTAACATGCTCCATTCTCATCCCACACTTCTCAGCTCCATGGTAGGTTATAAAACCAACATCCTGTAATTAGGGTGAAAACCAGTAGCCTGGAAGCCTTTGGAGAGGGTTGATGTGGTTGGAGCACCTTCAGTGCCCCATTCTCAGAGAATGTTCATTATTTGGCCTATCTGGTTATTGCCTGGAAGATCCCACTCACAAGGCTGTCTTTGTTTGATCTGGCTCAGTACTCTTCCAATGCCAAAAGCCTTTTCTCTGGGGCTATTTATGGAAAGCAACCAGTGGCAACTGTTTAAATTGCAGTTACCTGAGGTGGTGGGTAAGAGTTGGGGAAAACAGTAGGCTAACCAAAAGTTTAAAAGGAAAAACTGGAAATGAGATGTCCATAGGGAGCTTTGAAAAGCTCTGACATAATCCTGGAAATCTGAAAGGCCATGTATATAAATGTGGGATTGTCATGCCACCTGAGAAAGGCTCTTATCTATGCCTAACTTGGAGGCTTTCTTCATGCAGGAAGTGAAGGCTACGATGGAGTTGTACGGCCTCACAGAGTGTCAAAGATATGCCTTAACATATACACGGAGCCCCCTCAGCAAAGACTAGAAGACTTATTAGTTCCACACACTTAAGGCAATCTCTGTCAGATCATTAACTGGCCACAAAGTTAACTGAGCAGTGACTTCAGTGGCCAAATACAACAAAAAATACAGATTTACTGAATTAGTTCAGAAAAGTCACTAAACAAAAAATAACTAACAACAATAATGACAAATCCTGCAAAGGAGGTAGAATCTGATGTTCAGACATTATGTTATTGAAAATGTCCAAATTTCAACCAAAAATTATAAGATAGGCAAAGAAACAAGAAAATATGGCTCATACATAGGGAAAAAAAGCAGCCAATAGAAACTCCCTGGAGAAGACCAGACACTGGGATTTACTAGACAAAGACTTTAAAGCAAACATTTAAAATAAGTTCAAAGTATGAAAGGAAACCATGCTAAAGAACTAAAGGGAAGTATTAAAACAATGTTTCATCAAATAGAAAATATCAATAAAGAGACAAATTATTAGAATGAACCAAATGGAAATTCTGGAGTAGAAAAGTACATTAACAAATTAAAAATTCATTAGGAGGGTTCAACGGCAGAGTTGAGCAGGCAGACAAAAGAATTGGTGACTTGAAGATAGGTCAATTGAGATTAGCTAGTCTGAGGAACAGAAAGGAAGAAGAATGAAAAAAAAAAAAAAATGAACAGAGCCTCTGAGACTTCTGGGACACCATCAAGGATACCAACATGCATAGTGGGAATCCTAGAAGGAGAGAAGAGAAAGTAAGAGGAAGAAAGAATGTTTGAAGAAATAATGGCAAGAAACTTCCCAAATTTGATGAAAACATTAATCTATATATCCAAGGTGCTCAAACTCCAGATAAGATAAACGCAAACACACACCTAGGCACATTATAATCAAACTTTCAAAAGACGAATACCAAGAGAGTATCTTGAAAGTATCAATATAGAATTGACTTATCACATACAAGGGGTCCTCAATAAGATCGATAGCAGATTTCTCATCAGAAATCATCAAGGCAGTGGGATGACGTAGTCAAAGGGCTATAAGAAAAACCTTTCAACCAAGAATTCTATATATAGCAAAAATATTCTTTAAAAATGAAGGGGTAATTAGAGCATTCCAAGGTAAACAAAGACAGAGAATACCTGCCCTACAAGAAATATTAAAGGGAGTCTTTAAGGTCAAATGAAAGGACACTAGAGAATAACTTTAACCCCATGAAGAAATTAGGGGCACTGATAAAGGTAACTACATAGGTGAATACAAAAGACAATATACTGCATATTTTGTTTGTAGCTCTTTTTTTCTTCTGATTTATAAGACAACTATATAAAGCAATAATTATAAATCTGTGTTGATGGGCATACAGTGTATAAAGATGTAATTTTTGTGGCAATAACAGAACAAAGGAGGAAGGAATGGAGCCATATAGAAGCAAAGTTTTTAACTACTGTTGAAATTAAGGTGGTACAAATCTGAACTAGATTGTTATATGTTAAGATATTAAGATATTGATTGTAATCTCCAGGGCAACCACTAAGAAAATACCTTAAAATTGTATGTGTATGTATACACACACACACACACACACACACACATACATATATAGATTTGAGACAAATGATTTAAAATGGTGCAGTAGAAAATATCCACTTAAGACAAAAAAGTGATAGAGTGATGTTGGAATAGAGGAACCAAAAAATAAGAGCTACGGAAAACAAATAGTAAAGTAACAACTGTATAAATTCTACCTTACAGTAATTATATTATTGTAGATGGATTAAATACTTCAAGTGGTAAATTAATTCCAAATAGACTGTGAAATTGTAATATCTTGTAATCCTTAGAGTAACCACTAAAAAAAACACACACACACACACACAAAAACTATGCAAAGAAATATAGTGGAAAAAACCCCACTGTTTTAGTTTGCTAGGCTGCTGAAAGCAGATACCATGAAATGTGTCGACTTTAACAATGGGAATTGATTAACTTTCAAGCTGACAGTTTTGAGGCTGAGAAAAATGTCCAAATCAAGGCATCATCAAGGATGATGCATTCTTCCTGGAGACTGGCTTCCAGCAATCCTTGACTCCTTTGCCTCCTGGTAAGGCACATGTCAGTGTCTGCTGGTCTCCTTTCTCTTCCAGGTTTCATTGCTTTTAGCTTTTAGTGCTCACTTTCTCTTCCCCCTCTTCTCTCTCTCTTTCTCTCTCTCTCTCTCTCTCTCTCTCTCTCTCTCTCTCTCTCTCACTCACTCTCACTCTCTCTCTCCCCTCTTCTCTCTCCTCTGTCTGGATTCATCCCATTTATAAAGGACTCTAGTAAGAGAATTAAAATTCACCTGGGCCATGCCTTAATTGAAGTAACCTCATCAATTTGTTCCTCACAGGAATGGAATAGCTTTAAGAACATGATTTCCTGGGGTACAAATAATTCCAAACCACCACACCCACTATATAAATTAAATTGGAAGACTAAAAATATTCACATATACCAAAAGAATGTAGGAAAGAGGAAGGAGAAGAATGAAAAACAGGGGAAAGTAGAAAACATAACAAAATGGTAAACCTAAATCCAAACATATCAATAATTATAGTAAATGTAAATGGTCTAAATACACCATTTAGAAGTCAGAGATTGTCTGACTGGACTGAAAAATAGGAACCAACTATATGCTAACTATAAGAATGCACTTTAATACAGTGATATATGTAGATTAAGAATATAAGACTAATAATGATTTTATAACTATATGGCCTTTATCTTGTGACTATGTGATTATGAACACCTTGTGACTGACACCCCCTTTATCCACTGTATGGATAGATGAGTAATAAAATAAAGACATGCATAGAAAAAAAAGAATAAAAGACTAGAAAAAGATACACTATGCAAATACTAATTGAAAGAAAGCTGGAGTGGCTATATTATTATGTAATATTATATAATATTATAATATCAATGTAATATTCATAGAAAGGAAAATAACTAAGGATAAAGAGGGACATTACATAATGATAAAAGGATCAATCCACCAAGAAGACATAACCATTCTAAATGTGTATACACCTTAACAACAGATCTTTGAATGCATGAAATAAAGTGATAGAACTTAAAGGAGAAATCCACATTTATAGTTGGAGATTTAAATAAGATATATGTAACAAAGATACAGAAGAATTGAGTAGCTCCACCAACCAACTAGATCTAATTGACATGTATAGAACCACAAAGCCACACCCACAGATCTTTTTGAGATTCATCTCTCTCTACTTGGGATTTCTGCTGAGAGGGTTCAAAGACAATGACTTTAAGCTTCCTATAGGCTCTGTGGTTTGATTGGGTAGATTTGACAGACACACCCTTAATCTCTTGAAAGGGCACTTTGGTGCTCAAAGTACTCTGACTTTTTTTTACTTAATGAGATTTTAGTAAAATGTTATACAATCACATATTCAGTTTTTTATCCAGAGCATGCTTTCCTAGTGGTGCTGGGAAGCCATTTAGTATTTTTAACCATCTGAAAAGACTGAGAACTTTCAAAATCGTCAAGTTCAGGTTCCTTTTTGTTTAACAGTTCTTCCCTCAATTTATTTCTCTCCTTTCATATTTAAGTAGCAAAAGAAACAAGGCTGTACCTTTAATACTTTGCTTGGGAATTTCCTTAGCTAGATAACCAAATTAATCACTTGCAAGTTCTGTTTTCCACATAACTTCAGGAGACTAATTTAACTAAGTCTTCTGCCTCTATGTAACAAGGATCCCCCTTCTTCCAGTTTCCAATAACATGTTCCTCACTTCCTTTTGAGCTAGTTACCAGCCTTGTCCTCCAAGTCCAGTTTCTACTAATAGCCTGTTTAAGGCAATATAGGCTCTGTCTATCATGTCTACGAAAATTCTTTCATCCTCTGCCCACTACTAACTGTTTTTTTTCTTTTCTTTTTTTCTTTTTCTTTTTTTGGTATTTGTTAATAGCATCCCACTTCCAGGTAACAAAATCTGTATTAGTTATCTATTGCTATGTAACAGATTATCAAAACCTGACTGGTTTAAAACAAAACACTTCCATTATCTCACAGTTACTGTGGGTCGAGAGTTTGGGCACAGCTTAGCTGGGTCCTCTACTTAGAGTTTCAAGAGCTGTATTTGAAGAATCAGCTGGGGGGTTGACTGGGAACGAATCCACTTCCAAACTCACTCAGGTTGTTGGAAGAACTCATTTTTTCCCTTGTAGTTGTAGGATTGAAGGCACTGGCTTCTTGCTGGCTATTGGCTGTTGAGTGCATCAGCTCCTAGTGCTGCTTATTTCTTCAAAGTCAGCTAGGGAGAGAAAGTTTCTAGAGTGAGTTTGCTAACAAAAGGACATATTATATTATGTAACCTAAGCGTTGGAGTGATATTCCATCATCTTTGTCATATACTCTTTGTTAGAAGCAAGTCAAAGGTGCACCCACACTCAGGGGAAGGAGATAATACAAGAATGTGAATACCAGAACTTGGGATTATTGGGGGGTCATCTTTGAGTGTGTCCACTACACTGCTCTTTGAAGATGTTTCACTATAAAAGGAAAATGAGAAACAGGGTAATGAATAGAGGGGAAAGAAGGGTCAAAATTCAAAATTTTTTTTTGAGTTGGGAAAAATGTCTGTGTGCTTTTGGGAATGATCCAGTAAACAGGAGAAATGTGATGATATGCTGCTTCGAGGGTCAGCCATTATAGTCTCTTTAGTATTTAATGCAACACAAATTCTTGTTTTGTTTTTGATATCAGAAAATACAGAACTTATGGGCCCCACTTTCTCCATACATGGTGTTGGTCTAGCTCAGTGGTCTTTAGCATAGGGAAGGTACATTCCGGGAAATGTTCAAGAAAAGATGATTAGTTGGGATACAGGAAAATAATCTTAGAGCTTTTATTTTTCTTCTTGTTATGCTACCTTTTAACAATTTTTATTTTGTGTATCTTTTTTGATATACAGAATATATCTGTACAATTTTATAATATAATTTATAAATAAAATATACCTTTAGAGTACAGGTTACTGTGTTTTTTACTGATAAGGTACTTAATAAAAAAATTTGCAAAGTGCTTTTCCAGACTTATAAATTTGTGGGGAAAAGATTTCATTCCATTTGGCTTCTTCACAGAGTGAGTCTTGTAAGTGATCATTTAAAATTATTTTTCTGCTCCAGACCTCAAATTTATGAAAAGATATTTTTGTGTCATGACAGATCACCTGTGCATTCATAATTCTATGTGATTTTAAAACTTTCCCTTTTGTAAATTTTAAGCTTTAAAATTATTCTTGCAAAGCACTTTCCCTAGTGCAAACTCTAGTATTTACTAGTTTCCCCTAAACTTAATAATCTTATTTTATTAATAATAAATGTGACATATAACTCAAGTTAATTTGCTTGAGTTTATGTTAAACACTGATATTGGACCATTTTCTTCCATATTAGTGCACTTTCCTGGCTTATAGCTTAGCCTGCTTAGGGAACACTTCAGACCAAATAAGCTGTGAACTGAAGCAATCTTAGTGAGGAAGAGCTAAGTAACACCATCTTTTATAATGTTTGTGCTCATGGAAAGATTCCAGAAAGACATGGTGTTTCTGACCCAACCATGATGCCTTTTCTTTTTAAGCCTAAAATATTCTGCAGGCCTCAGAGCGCCCTGCAGTGAATGTTGCCACTGAGGAGCACACGGAGATGCCTTATTGATTGTGGGTTAACATATTTGTCTGAGATGGTGACATACATATTTTAGTCTCCTGAAATACATGTTTTTCAGTCTTCAGCTTTTGAGTGGTTTTGCCTACAGAAAGACCCCGGTGCAGTGCCCCCTGCTGGTGACTGGCAGCTGAGAGTTAGCATCATGTCACTGATGAACAGAGTGGGTTCTTTTGCTGACATGGAGCCGGGGGGTGACGCCGAGCCTGCCAGGACATTTTAGATCAGGTCATTAAAGTAACAGAAGGTCGAATCGATATAAAATGAGCAGCTCACAGTTTTCTCTACATTTTTTAGACATGTGATGATTTGCTATTGTTCAGTTTGGCTGATAAAATATGAATACTTCACAAAAATGTTTGTATTTCAGCCTCTTTCTTTGTTCACTCAACAAAGCCATTTTTCTCTAATTCTCAGAAGCTGTATTCTTGTTCATTTGGGAAACCTAACTTTAGCCTTGGCAGGGAAGATTTTAAGTGTGAAATAGTTTAAGTAATAATTTTCTTGAAACAATTAGAAAAGTACTTTAAACAGAAAGCCCCTTTCTTGTTTTATTTCAGTGATATGAATTAGTACTCATTTGTGCAGGTTTCTAAATTCAGTTGATTGTATTTAAGGAAAATTAATTAAAACTAAGGACCAGACTGGTGTTTAGATTATTATTTTAACTTCAACCTCTGATGAAGGTGATTGCTTTATAATGAAAAATGATCCATTTACTTTTGCTCCTGTAGGAGGTATGTCTAATTGCTTTGTTTACATCTGTGGTGGATATGTCATGGCAAACATTTTTGGTAGCCTTTAATTAAGGATGTGGTATATACATTTTAGGATTTTAGAGTCTTAGGCTCATGAGCAGGTGACTTGTCTACTTAGGTATTTTCAATGAGGTAGGAGGAAAATGCAGGAGAAGGTGTGTTCTCAAACCCAGATGAAGAAAGTGTATCAAGAGGGAAGAGTGATAATTCTGTTAAATGAGGTCTGGGAATTGATCTTTATGAAGGTGATCTGTTAGTTTAACAGGAGCAGCTTCAGTGGAGTGGTAGAAACAAAAGTCTGATTACAGTGGATTTACAAGAAAATGGGCATTTCCTCTTCATCCCCTCTTCCCCTCCTGCATTTTGTTTTCCCCTTCCTGAACAATTAAGTTTAAAAGCCAGTAGGTAGGACCAAGCAAGGTAGGCATCCACCGAGAGTGGTAAGAAGCCTCAGTACCCCAAAAGTAGGTGAAAAGAGTGTCTATGTGGGGAGAGGTTGCCAATCCGGGTGAGATGTTGTGGTCTGATACAGGGCATTGGAGTCTGAATGGGATGAAGAAGGCGTCCCTGCAAATGGGTGGTCTACCTTGGAGCACTGGGGTGGGGAGGATGACAGCCCAGGATGGGCGTGTCTGAACCTGAGTGGGGTGAGGAAGTAGTCTGCATAGGAGAAAATCCTGGTATGGGATGTTGGGGGTCTGACCAGGTGAGAGGGATGTGCACACTGAGTATCAGAATTTGAGCACAGTCACATAGGAGAACGGCCTGGCCATGGGATGTTGAGCCCTGGCAGGATGAGGAGGGTGTCCACAAGGGTGGCAGCCTGGTGTGGGTGTTGGAGTCCAAGCAGAATGAAGGAGGCGGGCATGTGGTGGGAGTGGAAGGACACACCCAGCATGGAGTGGGAAAAGGATAGCTTGGGCAGAAAGTACAAGATGAACCTGGGACATCATATGCCAGAAATATGTATGTGCTCTAAGAATGATGGAGACGTAAAAAAGACACAGACATCATCATGAAAGGGCTTCATTGGCCAAGTCTGGGACAATTTAAGCATCAGAATAGTGGGAATAATGGATTGAAGAACATAGAAATCCATAGGTTCATGCTGGTATAAAGGAATGAATGAATTGAAAGTTTGATTAGGAACAGGATGTTTACATAGTTTCAAAGTATCTCCCTACAAATATTTAATTATAAAGGGAAAAGTAACTTTACAGTAGAGGTACCCCTTAATCAAGACAGACCAAGCTGAACATCACTAGTAAAAGGATAAATCAAAATCATGTCCCACTTGATAGGATGCAAAGAGAGTATCTTTATACCAAAGATATATAGCCAGAATCCAAAGAGGCAAATCTAAATTAATAGGGACATTCTACAATTAATTTAACTGGCTTATAATCTTCAAAAGTGTCCAGGTCGTGGAGGCCAAGGAAGGACTAAGGAAACAATCCAAACTGCAGGAGATTAAAGAGACGTGATTCTGAATTGAATTCTTTGGTTACAAAGGTCATTATTGGACAATTGGCAAAACCTGAATGAGAGCTAATGATTAGATGGTAGTAATGTATATCAGTGTTAATTTTCTGATTTTGATGTTTATATTATGGTTTATAGAAGGATGTCCTTGTTTGTAGAAACTGTACACTAAAGCATTCAGATGTGATAAAGCATCATATTGGCAACTTCTTACCAATGGTTTAATAAAAATAAATTCTTTTTATTGAAAGTTGAGATTGTGTACAAGTAAGACATGGAGAGAATGGGAAAAGAAAAATGGAAGACAATAAGGATAAACTCTTTCTAGGAGTTTTATTGTAAAGAGGATAAAAGAAATGAGACAATAGCTGGTGGAATAAGGTAAAGTAGTAAGGACTTTCTAAGATGAGGATGTAAGACAAACATGGAAGTTTGGACCAGTCATCCATGGAAGGTGGTAGTTTACTCTCTTCATTGATTGCCGAGAAGGTGATGTCACACATCTTTCTGTGGACCTGTCCCCAAAATCAATCATGTTTTCAGAAAGAATTTCTTTGTACTTATGATATGTTGGAATTGCTGTATTTTTTTAATATTCATTTTATTGAGATATATTAACATACCACGCAGTCATACAAAACAAATCAAACTTTCGATTGTTCACAGTACCATTACATAGCTGTACATCATCATCAAAATCAATTCCTGACACCTTCATTACCACACACACAAAAATAACAAGAACAATAATTAAAGTAAAAAGGAGCAATTAAAGTGAAAAAGAACACTGGGTGCCTTTGTCTGTCTGTTTGTTTGTTTGTTTCCTTCCCCTATTGGAATTGCTGTATTTTAAGCTTAGTTCCTCTTCTCTGTGAAGGTAAAAAACAATTAATTACCATATTTGTTGCATATATTTGAAGTCAATTATCATCATCCTTAAAATTTTTCTTTTAAGACCCTTAGGTCATTTAGCTCATTCATCCAACAAATATTTACTGAATTTTGACTCTGCAAATCAAGGGACTAGTTAGTTTGGATGTAATCCCAGATCTCCTAAATCCTAGAGTCTAGTGGGGGCAGCTTGTATTTAATCAAAACCTTGTAATCATAGTGAGTTCTGTGGCAAGAAAATAGAAGGTTTTAGACAGAATATAAAAAGAAGATTGAATTTAAATTGGAAATTCAAGGAATGCCTTCTTAAGGAAATGACGATTAAATTCTGACCTAAAGGATGTGCGAGTCGTAGCCAGGAGCAAAGCTGGGAGACGATCACTTGCATTGGAGTGAGCAGTGAGTGCCAAGGCTTAGGGTCGGAAGGAGTGCGAGGAAGAGGTTGAAAGGAAGCCAGTGAGGGTGAGCACAGACCAGCAAGGATGTGGGTGACTAGAAGGAGTCAGCAGGAGGAGAGATCAGATCTTCTCAGGCCAAGGATTTAGCGTTTTATCCTGGAGCAACATGAGGCTGCCAATAGGTTTTCAGAAAGGGGAATGTCACAATTGGATTTGGGTTTTCTTTTAAAGCTCTTGGACTGCTTTGCAGAGGCTGAATTGTTGGATGCAACTGTGGAAGCAGAGAGACCAGTGAAGAGGTTGTTCTGCTAATCCAGGTGAGAGATAATGGTGGCTTATGCCAGGGCATTAGCAGTGGCACTGAAGAGAAGTTGATGGACTTGACATGATTTTTGAAAATAGAATTGATAGAACTTGTTGATGGATTAAAGGTTGGGTGGAAAGTAGAGAGAAAAATCAATGACTCTTGGGTGTGGTCAAAGGAGTAGGAGGAAAAGGAGGAGAGTATGGTGCCATGGAAGTTTAATATAGCTGAGATATCAACCAAGATGAAGGAAAAAGGGTCTGTTGGAGTTAACAACATGAGACCTCTGGTAATCTTAGCAGGAGATATATATATATTCTCCTAAAAATTCCCTCTTGAACCACAGTCAGTGAAATAATTCAATAGTGTTAATTACATTCTCAACATTGTGCAACCATCAGCATCATCCATTACCATACATTTTCCATCACCCCCAACAGAAATTTTGTACCAATTAAGCTTTAACTCCCCCTTCCCTACCCTTACCCAGTCCCTCATAGCCTGTATTCAAGTTTCTGACTGAATTTGCTTAGTCCAATGTTTTCGTGTTAGTGAGTGCATAAAATATTTGTCTTTTTGTGTCTGGCTTATTTCACTGAACACAGTGTCTTCAAGGATCATCCATGTTGTTGCATGTATCACAACCTTGTTCCTTTTCATGACTGCATAGTATTCCATTGTATGTATACAGCACACTTTGTTTATGCATTCATCTGTTGATGGGCACTTGGGTTGCTTCCATCTTTTGGGAATTCTGAATAATGCTGCTATGAACATTGCAGTGCAAGTATCTGTTTGAGTTTCCTGCTTTCATTCCTTTTGAGTATATACCTAGAAATGGGACTTCTGTATCACATGGTAATTTTATACTTAACTTTCTGAGGAACCACCAACAATGCCCACTATCAACACTGTTACTCAGCATTGTGCTGGAAGTTCTAGCCACAGCAATTGGGCAAGAAAAGTTGTTATGGTTATTTCTAAACTCTGAGTTGCTGAACTCTTTGTGTATAACCCTGAGAGACAGTTGGAAGATGGCCGTTGAAAGCAGACTTTTGCTCCAGAGACGCCAAGATAGGAAAAACACCCCAACAGCAATTAAGAGTGACTCAGAGCTAGAGTTTTGCAGCTATGAAAGTCAGCATTACCCCATACAGCAACTTTTTAAAAAGCTGAAAAAGAGATCAGACTTGAATTAGAGATATGAATGAAGCTGATCTGGTTAGGACTAAGGCAAATCAGACTAAAGGGTAAAGGATGATATTGACTGTGTTTTAAAACCTCAACTTCTGTGACAGACCAAAGGAAGAGATTTTTATTTGGTGCAAAATTCATATTTTCTGTAGCACAATATCTAATTTAAGTTGTAAGGTCAGTTTATCTGAACACCATAATTACATGGAACTTTGAACAGGGAGTGAGATTGTGTTGGTTTGTACAGGTTAGTGTGATACGCTGATCTATCCCAGAGTAATTTGGGCAGAGAATAAGAAGGGATTTGCAAAGCCCCCTTGAAGGACTGAGGAATAATGTGGAAAATTATTCCTAGGGAAATCCTGATATTCTCATAAGCATTGGGGACTACCAGTTTAATAGGCCAAGCCCTTGAACTTGGGGCTTGCCCTTATGAAATTTGTTACTGCAAAGGAGAGGCTAAGCCTACTTATAATTATGCCTAAGAGTCACCCCCAGAGAACTTCTTTTGTTGCTCAGATGTGGCCTCTCTCTTTAAGCCAACTTTTCAGGTAAACTCACTCTCCTTCCCACTACATGGGACATGACTTCCAGGGGACGTGACTCCTGAGGAGGAGACTGGGCCTGGCATTGTGGGATTGAGAAAGCCTTCTTGACCAAAAGGGGGAAGAGAAATGAAACAAAGTTTCAGTGGCTGAGAAATCATTCATGAAAGGTCATTCTGGAGGTTATTCTTATGCATTATATGGATATCCCATTTTAGTTTTTAGTGTATTACAATAGCTAGAAGGAAATAGCTGAAACTGTTGGACTGTAATCCAGTAGCCTTGATTTTTGATGATGATTGTATAACTATGTAGCTTTTAAAGTGTGACTGTGTAACTGTGGAAACCTTGCAATTGACACTTCCTTTATACAGTGTATGGACAGATGAATAAGAAAATAAAGACAAAAAAATAAATAAATATTAGGGGGTGTTCTAGTTTGCTAATGCTGCCAGGATGCAAAACACCAGGAATGAATTGGCTTCTATAAAGGGGGGGTTTATTTGATTACACAGTTATAGTCTTAAGGCCATAAAGTGTCCAATGTAACACATCAGCAATCAGGTACCTTCACTGGAGGATGGTCAGTGGTATCCAAAAAACCTCTGTTAGCTGGGAAGGCATGTGGCTGGTATCTGCTCCAAAGTTCTGGTTTCAAAATGGCTTACTCCAAGGATGTTCCTCTCTAGGTTTCAGTTCCTCCAAAATGTCACTCTTAGTTGCTGTTGGGGTGTTTTTCCTATCTTGGCGTCTCTGGAGCAAAAGTCTGCTTTCAATGGCCATCTTCCAACTGTCTCTTAGCTGCAGCTACTCCCTTAGCATCTGTGCATTCTTTAAAGTGTCCCTCTTGGCTGTAGCTCCTCTTCAAAATGTCACTCTCATCTGCACTGAGTTCCTTCTGTTTGCCAGCTCATTTATATAGCTCCAGTGATTTAATTTAGACCCACCCTGAATGGGTGGGGCCACACCTCCATGGAAATTATCCAATCAGAGTCATCACCCACAGTTGGGTGGGGTGCATCTCCACAGAAACACTCAAAGAACCACAATCTAATCAACCCTGATAAGTCTGCCCACACAAGATTACATCAAAGATAATGGCGTTTTGGGGGACATAATACATTCAGACTGGCGTGGGGGGATAAGGGGTATGGGATATTTTGGGTGTTCTTTTTATTTTTATTCTTATTTTTATTGTTTTGGAGTGATGAAAATGCCCAAAAATTGATTGTGGTGATGAATGCACAACTACACAATGATACCGTGAACCATTGATTGTACACTTTGGATGATTATCTGGTATGTGAATATATCTCAATAAAATTGCATTAAAAAATTGATTGGCCATTGTGCTGGTTTGAATCTGTTATGTACCCCATAAAAGACTCTGTTCTTTTAATCCATTCTTGTGGGGGCAGACCTATTGTAGGTCAGATATTTTGATTAGGTTGTTTCCATGGAGATGTGACCCACCCAATTATGGGCGAGACCTTTTGATTAGATTATTTCCATGGAGATATGGCCCCACCCATTTAAGGTGGGTCTCAATTAGTTTACTGGAGTCCTTAAGAGAGTTCAGGGAAAGAGAGAGGACTCAGAGCTGACACAGACCCAGACACTTGGAGATGCAGACAGAAAGATGTTTGGAGGTGCTAAGCTAAGAGATGAAGCTCAGAGTGTGCCCCAGAGAAGCTAAGTGAGAACCCACAGATGCGTAAAGAGAAAGCCACTACAATCACAAGCTGAAAGCAATGCAACCTGGCAGCAAAGGACCAGCCAACCACATGCCTTTGCAGCTGACAGAGGTGTTCCGGATACCATCGGCCTTTCTTCAGTGAAAGTATCCTCTTGTTGATGCCTTAATTTGGACACTTTTATGGCCTTAGAACTGTAAATTTGTAACTTAATAAATCACCTTTATAAAAGTCAATCCATTTCTGGTATATTGCTTTCTGGCAGCTTTAGCAAACCAAAACAGCCATGATGCAACTTAGCAGAGTAATTTGGGTGAGGTGATGGGGAAAGAATCCACCTTACCATGTGTTATATGGTGGTTAAAGACCCAGAGGTAAGGAAATGGAGCAAGGTGATGTGACTCTTTGGAGAAGCTTGTTAGTGAAGTAGAGAAGAGAGAGAACTGTAGACAGAGGAGGACAGAAGGTCAAGGTTGGATGTATCAAGATGGGATTTACTACAGCAAGGTAATATTCTGATGGGAAAAATCATAGACCTGTGGTCAAAGACCCCCTGTGGGCAGGCTTAGCAGAACGTTTTGGACAGATGGTGAATTAGAATAGTTTCCCCCCATTGTCCTCCATGTAGATACACACAATAACTCCACAGAAGCCCCCAGTTGAGGACATGGTCCCAGGGCCAAGGTGGGACCAGTCTCTGATTTGGAGATAATTTCTGCACCTAGAGGAATGGGGGACCCTAATAGCTATTAAATCCTGCCACCTGAGATATACACTAAACTTGGAATCCATTTTTTGGATTCACAGAGTACTGAGAATACCAATCTGTGGTATTTCCAATGTTGTTGTCCTGTTATTTTTGCTCCTAGGCCCCCTGTCCCCTGCATTCTGTTTTTCAAGACCAAACTCACTGGTCCCACCTATATACTCCTGGGTGCCCACCTTCACTCCAGCGTTTACCCCCTGTGTTAAGGTTGGGATGCCACCTACCTGTCTCCCAGTGCATACTTTCTTCCTCTCTGCCTTATCACAAGCAAAATTCCTGGAAATAAAGCAGCTGAGAGAGAATTGGCAGCTAACAGGAAGAAGCTCAGACTCTGGAGCTATTTTTGAGTACCACCAGTTATGGACTGTATGGCCTCAAGCACACTGCTTAACCTCTCTGTGCTTTGATCATCTGTAAAAGGGCATATTAGGGAATACTTACCTCATAACACTGCCATGAGGATTAAATCAAATTACATCTGTAAAGCAGTAACAGTGCTAGGTAGATTGTAAACCCTCAATAAATGTTGGTGTCATTATTAGGACATAGTAGATAACAATACATTTTTATTGAAAGAATAAGTGAGTTAATGAAAGAATAAGGAATGTTTATATAGAGAGAACCAGCACACACTTCAGCCTGATTTCAATGCCTCTTTTGCCTGGCCTGCCAGATTCCATCTCTGGTAAATTGCCAAGTTTCTGCTCACGTGCTAGGATGGGCTTGTGGACAGACAAGTGGTGGTTTACTGGGGATACCTCGCACAGCCATTTGGGTAGTTTGACAAATGTGCCCACACCTGGACCCTGTCCTTGACAAGTCTATCCCTGAGGTGTGCGTAAGGTCTGATACAAGCATTTTTATATGTCTCTCCAGGTGGTGTGTTTCCCTAATTAGAAATGGGTTGTAGCTAAGGTTCCTTCCTCCTCAATTCTATCATATCTCTTATTACACTTCTGGTTTCTGAATGTAATGGTGAAGCATATGAAATTTCTCTTTGTATGTGTGTCTTAAGGCAAAGCAAAGATTTAGGAAGGATTAACGAGATGGCATTTTATTTAATCATGAAGGAATTACATTATCTTATGAAGCCATTTTCTTGAATCATTTGTTTGGGTAACATATGTGTTCTTTACAGTGAAGGGATGCTTTAACATTTTCTGTTCAAATGGTTGAAGATTCCACCCTACCGTGATGCTCATACAACAGTTTGGTGATTCTCTTCCCAGTGGGTGATAACTTTCATTGAGAGACATAGTCCCCAGGGGTCTGGCCAGGAGGATGTGCTTGGATCAGGGCAAATTGCCTGCATGCCCGGACACCCTTCAGCCAACTCCATCAGCCTGCCCTGGGGAAGGAGGCTGAGGGCATCTTATTAACACACCAAGGAGAGCACATGTTTTATATGTGGAAATGAATATAGTATTATTGTTGATTACAATTATAAAAGTAATTCAGGAGTAAAGATGGTGGATTCAACATATGCATTTACTTTGGGTCCCTCCTGAAACCCTTCCAAAATAGTGAAAGGATTTTTTTTTTAAAAAAGACAAATCCCCCAGGACAAAAAGAACAAGGAAGAAGAAAACAGCAACATAATTTTGGAAGCTAGAAAGCACATGGATGATAGGTAACTTTTTAGCAGATATAAGAATGCTGTATCTTAAGATGGGAATGGAAAAGCTAAGAAGCATCCCAAGTCATATGACACAATCCCAAAAAGGTTTAGGAATAGGTAGACTGAGGTTGAAGATAGGACTAAAAAGAGGAGATCCTCACTCTGACTCTGCACTCCGGAGCAATGCCTCTCTTCTTTCCCAGCAGAAGACAACTCTCTTATCCAGAAAGGTCAAGACAGAGACTGTTCACCATGGACTTGAGCAGCATCTGGTTGAGGTTCTCTCCACCCAGAGCCTTGTGAGCATCCTGGAGCACCTCATTGTCCACATGTACAACCTTGCCTGCACATTGGCACTGTGGTTCTACTGACCTCCACTGCCCCTTGGCCTTGCCATCACTGGATTCTGCTGATTTACTCAAAACATTGCATTCTGAACGTGGCTGCATCTCCAGCCAGTTCAACTGCCTCAGCTGTTTCTTGGCCGAGGTCCTACAGTTGACTGTGCTGCTTCTTCCCAGTCCTTTAGTCCCCTCCTCTCCTTCCCACCCACTCCCCTAAATTTTCTTGCAGATAGAAGGTGCTGGCATTTGACTTTCATCTTCTTGTGTATTAAATCATCCTCCTCATTTCTGGCCTCATGGCCAAACTTTAATGATGGATGGGATCTAAGAGGAATGGAGAGAGAGATAGAGGAGGACAGTGGGGAGAGAGAGAAGAGGGAACAGTGAGGAGAGACTGAATCAGAAGGACTCCCCAAATATTTTATTTGTTGCTTACAAGAAAATCCCATTCTCTCCTCCTTTGTTCCTGTTACAACAGAAGGGCTGTTACTCTCTTCAACATACTCTTTCCCTCGTACCCTGGATGCCACACACCCTCCCTGCATCTTCACTGAGAATGCCCTTTACATCAGTGACTTCCAGACTTTTTGACTGAATCCCACATTTTATATTGCCTTCCAGGGTGCATGCCTGCAAGTACACACCTACACTTATTTTACACATTTCAGGAAGCCACACATTATTTGGGTGTTCTCTGATATTTTCTATTTTGTTTTTTTTTTTTCTTCCCTATCCATTCCATTTTATTTTTAAAATGTTAGCCATTATTTGCTGCTACAATCCACTTATGGATCCTGACACATTTTGAACAACATTGCTGCAGATAATCTCTTCCTTTTCTTATATATCCCACTTTTTTCTTTAAGCCAGTCCTTCCCTGATGGCTGAACCAGCTCAGCTCTGTCCAGATTTTTAAAGAACCAAATTCCACTCCCTTTCATGGCCACATTCTGGAAAGAGTTGTCTGCATGCACTGTTCCACGTACCTCTTCTCTCTCTCTTTTCCTTCCATTCTCTCCTGTCTGGTTCTTATTAGTAGCAGCCCTCCACTGGCAGACACAAATGATTAACTATCTTTTCACTAATTCTGGTGGTTTTCAGGTGTCTCCTTACTGATTCTTTCCTTTCAGTTTTATGTTTCTTCCCTTGGCTTCCCCATTACTTCCCTGCCCTGGATTTGTCCTCCCTGTGCTCCTTTGCAGACTCTCCTCTCACAAGGTCTGGTTCTCCGCCTTCACTTTCTCTCTAGATGGAATCAGCCACATCATTTTTTACAGAGCAGATCCCTAACCAAACCTCCAATCTGAGCTTCTGACGAGCACATCTGACACCCCTCCATCTGATTCCCAGCCCTGCTTTGTGGCAGCGTAAACACTTGTTTCCTAGCTTTCTATTTTTGAACACTGCAGTCCCATTACCTCCGGGCACTGAATCCTCTACCCCTCAGCATCAGTCCACTATTCTTTTTTTTGGGGTTCATAAACCAAAAATCTGTGCATCCAGAATGTTTTCCTCTGTTAGGAGAAAGAGTCATGGAAGAAACCATCTTTGTCCGCTTCCCTCTTTTATAATCTTGGCTCCTTTGGTAACATTGAGCTTTTCTTTAACATGTTTCCCATTCTGTTTTGATGTGCTTGGTGCCATTTCCCAAATCTCATTCCAATTTTCCCTGGAGGGCAGCCTTCATTGCCGCTGTTGATGAGCACCGAGAAGGGAATGTAGGCGTGCAGTTTCCTCGCTTCTGCTTCTGCCATATTCTCAAAGTGAGCACAGTTAGACGATGATCATACAGCTGCTTAAGGCCACAGGCTGTTTCTTAACCGCATTACTCTTCTCAGGGGACTTCTGTGTTTATTCCTTTCTCTTGCTCTACAGTTTTCTTTCTGATCTGGGAGGGTCCAATGCATTAGGGTTCTTGGAAGTCTAGATAATATTCTGTCTCACACGAAGTAACTTCAAGTATAAAAAGTCTACTAAAATACTGTAAACAACACAAAAAAAATTAGCTGTGAAAGGATTTCCTTTGTTTATGGTCACTAAACTAATAAAAGTGTCCCCTGTTCTAAAATATATTTGAATGTTCTTTTAATTTTCATGAATCCCAAAATGGGAAAGCCCTAAGAGATAAGCTAGCAGAATTCCTTCATCGGAGAAGCTGAGACCCACGGTGGTTCAGTGCCATGTGCTCAGATACATGACTCATTCCTGGCAAAGAGCTAAGCCTAAGACCTGTGTCTCCTCATCCAGGCAGTTTCTACTTAACTCTATGACCATCATGTCTTCCCCCTACTATAAATACCTAAGCATCTGTCGGCCCTCACATGCTCATGTCATCATCATTTTGGGGAGATGGGGAATTGTCTTGCTTGGTGACATTTTTGGTAAGATGACATTGGCTTTAATGCATTTTCATTTTGTCATTTTTATCTCTGTAAAACATTTGAAACTGAATTCTTATTTACAGCTATTTCACATCTATGGATCGTACATGTTTTCTTTTATTTAACATGTACTTAACAAATAGCATACGGACAACTGCTAAATATTTTTTTATATATTGATAAGAATAAAAGAGAGAATTTGGTTGTTGAAATCCAGAATCCTCTGGAAGTCTCAGTCCCATAACCGTAGAATTTAGATAAATTAGAGTGAGTTTTAGAATCTTTAAAAACATGTGGGAAGTAGTCACTTTGAGTCTATAATATCAGTTTTTTCCAGATTGTCATCTTTGATACCTTTTTCAAGAACACAATTAACTTGGTTATCTTGAATTTCTTTTAAGTTTTAGATAAACTTTTTAGTATAGTTTACTATAGTGCTAATGAGTTGGCTTTCTTAGGTTTTCTTTTTTTTTTTTGGCGATGGAGGGAGGTTGATATTCTAAACCAAGGATGGCAAACTTTTTCAGTGAAAGGCCGAATAATAATTTAGGCTTTGCAGGCCATGTGGTCTCTGTCACAACCACTCAGCTCTGCTGTTGAAGTACGATAACAGCCGTAAGTCATAAATGAATTGGTATGGCTGTTCAATACCACTATGTTTGTAAAAATAGGCAGAGGGCAGGATTTGGCCCAAAGGGTGTAGTTTGCCAACCCCTGGTCTAAGTTGATGTTGAGTATTTTTTTTAAAGTACTTGTTGCAATCCCTGCTGTCATTTCCCTCCCAAATGGTACTCACCAAGCCTACAATTGGAATAACAATAACAGCATTTGTGGTCCCACTTCTGTGTCTTTTCTAAAGTTGGTGTCCCTACCTGAAATGCTGTCTGCTTTCTTTTCTGTCTGTCCAAATGTTTTTTCCTTCTCTGTGCTCTCCCGGCATGTTGTCTGTCTTATTCAAGGTCTTGTATTATTTGTGTGTTCATTTGTTTGGAGCATGTTTCCAAGCTCCAAGAACACAGGTTTCCCTGTACCTGTACTCTACACACAGTGACTGCCATTCACATGCAATGAAAGCTCAGTCTCCACCAACCAGGAGGAACTATCCCTTGTGACAGGCAGTGGGGCCTGTAATCAGGTTAGCAAGAACCATAATTATTTTTTTATGGTTCTGATTTCTCAAAAAGGAGACAGTCTGTATTGGAAATGGGAGGTGTGAAACCACAGAAAGTTTGAGGATCCAAGACAGCATGAAAGAGGAGCACAAAGTGCTTATGTGATTCAGGCGTCAGAGCGGAAATGGCCAAAAATCATTTTAAATGCAGGAAATAAAAGCTGCAGGACCTTGAGTAGGTTGTTTAACTTCTGTGTTCTTTCATTTTCAATGCTATACAATGGAGATGATAAAGAGGGTATTGATGAGTTGAAACATGTAGAGAATGTAGAGCAGTGTCTAGCATACAGTAAGTACCCAGTAGATGTCTTGGTGCATGGTAAGCACCCGATAGATGTCAGTTCTTGTCTTCAGATCCTGGCCTGAGCCTGCCAATCCAAAGCTTAATGAAATGCTGAACCAAGGAAAGGACCCCCAGACTATAAAAGGAAGCCTGCCATCTGGGCCTGAAACTAATATTTTAAATACAGGGTCACCAAAAGCTAACCATGCTTCAGATATTTCCAGGACTAGAAGGATAAAACTTAACTAAATTTCAGTTTAAAATTTATTGAGTGATTCTGCGTGCTGTGTTCTGGGGGTGCACAGATGATGAAGACATTATTACTGACCTGAAGGACTTAGAGTTAAGGAGACGCATATTTTCATTATATTAGGGTCAGTGACAAGATAGAGAAACAGTATTGTAAGAAGAACATCATCCTGATTGAAGAGGATACTGAAGGATGAGAGGATATTAAAAACTCACATTAAGCTATAGAGATTAGGTTATGACATTGTTGATTCTGGGATACTGTGAAAAAGGACTCCTGAATCGGTCTTGAAGGAGGCCGGGTGTGGGTCAAAGGACAGCCTGCTAGTGTTTATAGATAACGTAAGAAGCCTGCTGGGCGCTACTCCTGGCCCCTCTGGTTCTGGTGAGGCTGATGCCATCTAACAAGAAGAATCACTCTTCATTTCATGGCAAGGTTGGGGAGCAGCTGAAGCTGCTGGTGTGTGTCCATCTGCAGCAGAGCTAACACAGTGCTGGGAAGGCAGAGGAAACCTAGGGTGAACTGCAGATCACATAGGGTCTGGAAGAAGTGAATCTCTGATCAGAGCAGGGGCAGCCTTGCTCTCTATGAAGTTGACTAATAAAGAATTTTTTTTATATCTATCTAGCTCTTACAGGTCCTTTATTGCTTGTGAAATGAATAAAAATCTGGTGTCAACAGAGTGTACATATCCTCACTTCTTGTAGACAGTGGTTAATCACATCATAATGGAAGAAATCTCATTAAAATTTTCAGTTTCACTCTAGCAAGAACCTTTTGGGTCCTGCATTGGGTGCTGCCTGTGCACCTACCTCTTATTGTAGATGTTGCTGCTGCAGCCATTAGTTCTGCACAGGCGTTGACCGTTTGGCACAGGTGAAACACGTCAGCACCTCCTCGCAGCCTCTGCATTTCCTGTCCTGAGGCCTCTGATGCTGGGACATGAGATGCCCGTCACTACCCACTCAGCACTCACACAGGGGCACCCTGGAAGTGTAGGGGAGATAGTACCCTCCAGGGCAACCTTCCACCCCAGGTTAACCCTTAACCTTTCTTTCCAGTGGGGGAGGTGGTGGTGTTTTGCTTCTGAGACACATTTGATCAGGCTCCCCAGGTGGTCCCGTGGAAATGAGCCATGTGTCTGAGGTGTGGCCAGCTTAACAAGCACCGGTGAATTGGCCCTTCTGTCTTCCTGTTTCACTCCTCCTGCACCCACACACCTGCCTGGGATCATGAATTTACAGGAGTCACTGGCTCTGCTTTTGTCATAACAAGTCCCCTCTGAACTTCTTCTGCACCCTTGGCGCCTCTCCCTTCTCTCCTGAGATGACCTTCCTTCATCTCACAGGTTGCTTCTGCTCTATCTCAGCAAGTGTTCTTTTCTGGGGTAAGTCCTTCCAGCCTGGATTACGGATATTTTTAGGGAAACTTTGGAATTGACTATGGAAGGGGCCTTTCTTGAGAAAATTCAGCCTTCGGGACATTGGTCTTCTGTGGCCCCCAAAAAGCTAGTTTTGAGATGGAAAGCTGAATTGGGACCTCTTTGTTCTCAGCTTTGCCACTGACTCCTTGCCTGAATCTCTCAGCTTTGCCTGCTTGGTACAGTATGACTCACAAGGGAATAAAAATTATACTACTTTAATGTTTTAAAATGCTACCCTTATTACACAGGTGATAGAATTAAGGCATAAATAAAAATAAATGTGAGCCTTTTATAGAGGCATTGAAGTAAATGTAGAAATTAAGTGCCTTAAAAAACACACACCTTGGAGTTTTGATAAAAATTGGAAGGACAGTTCTTTAGGTCTTAGGTGTATTAATGGAGATTTTAGGTAATTTGTATATATTACCTAGAGATTTGTAGGTATAAATACTTGGAAATTTTAGCCCCCCCCCACCAACTTCTTGTATTGATATTATAAATGCATCAGGTAGACCCATCTTGTTATCTGGTGTTCGTATTAGCTGTTTGCATGGACATATTAAGGTAGAAACAATAAGAGATTCTGGGAAGATGATGGCAGCAGTGGTTGGCAGAGTTTTCCAGTCTCTTCAAATTTACACATAAAAACAGAGCACTAAAAGGCAAAACCGAAAACTCATGGAAGACATTTACAACAAAACTAGTGTCAAGGTATCCCTACAGACCCCCAAATTCTAAAGGGTGAAGACAGACCAACCACAGCCATAGAGCCTTTGGATATCAGTGCCTGTGCAGATGAAGGCAGAGAGAAGCAACAGGGCATTTGATAGACTTGAGAACAGGTGTATCCCAAAATAGCCAACAGTTGCTCACTGGAAAGGGCAGTGAGCCAGTTTGAGAACAGCAGCTGGAACCGGGAGCTGCTTCACCTTCTCCACATCATGAGTGGGCTGCAGTAAAGGACTGGAGGGGCTGCAGTTGACTAACCTCTAAGGACTGTCTGAAATTGTCCCTTCCTGGTCAGGGCCCCACACTGAGAAGAAACTGCTGGGAATGGAAATTGAATTTAGCAGAGTGGGGACAATACATAGGAGGGACAGAAAAGTTCCAGATCAAAGTGAGGGAGGGGAACAGAGCCAGGAAATCTCAAATCTTTATTTCCATGTTAAATTTTTTGAACTTGATAATTGCACTTAAAGTGGTAGCATAAGTGAATATTCTTGTTCTTAAGAAATGTATTGAAAGTATATGTGATCAAGGAGCATGATGTATAAAACTTACCCTCAAATGTTCAGAAAATAGATCAACAGATGGATGGATAGATTGATAGAATTTTATGGCAAATGTGGCAAAATATTAAAAGCAGTGGACCTGGGTATCTGGAGATGGTGGTGGTGTATGCTAGAATTCTCTGTATGGGTTTTGTATTATTTTTGCAACTGGCCTGTAAGTTTGAAATTTGAAATTTCAGAATAAAAAGTTCAAAGAAAAACACGACATTTAGAATATCACCATTTTAATGGATTTAGGCGTGGTACATTGACAGCTGCTCATATCACACAAAAGGAGGTCACCAGACTTCAAAGTGTCTCCTCATGGAAGAACTAAATAACACCTTATGGTCTTGCCAAAAGGATCAAACTTAAGTTTGAACTAGTTGCCAATTCACAGGAAATACAGATGAACATGTTGAACTGCACTGAGAGTATCACTCAACAAAACCAGAACGTGAGAAACTAAAGGTCAAATGCTGAGGTTTGTCAACAGATAAACTGTAATGAAATGAAAGGGATGGAGGGGAAACCTGTAAAATTAAGAGATACCCAAAAGATGTATCAAAAAAAATTTTTTAAAGATCAAGACTATATGTCTAAGGATGCATGGTTAGTGATAAAATACACTTTTGGTGACTGGGAGGGGGTTGACACTGGGATAAGGCATATAGAAGGATTTATGCATGGCTGGTAAACTTCTATTTGTTGACCTTGGTGGTGGTTACAAGGTTTTTGTTTCTAAATGTTTATTTGACATTAAAAAGAGAGAGGAAAAGGTAATGATAAAGTGACTACAGTATATTCATATTTTAAATTTATATAGTGCTTTTTGTTATAAGCCCCTGTCTTGGGGGTCTTCTTAGGTCTAACCAGAAATTTAGGCTCAAAAGAGCCAAATTAACCAAACGTGGCACCATTTACTCACTCCAGGGGCCATCCTCTTTGTCCCCTTCCCTTCCAGTGACAGCCCATTAACCCAGCTGACATTCCACCTTGAGCAGGTTTCCAGGGGGACGGAGCTAGAGTGTTAACCCAAAGTCAAATTTGTCCATAAAGAAGGAGAAAGGCTTTTTGTTTCTTTGCTTTCTAAATCCATTGCTTCCACCTTCTAAAAATTTATAGAACTGCCATTCTTGCTTTTATTTTCACAACATGCCTTTCATGGTCCCTCATGTATAGAATAAAGCAAGTAAATACAGCGAGTATCAAGGCTGCCTTCAGCTCTGATATTCAGGATTTGGGGCAGAAGTATGTTAATTTCCTTATTTTTCTTAGGGAGATGAAAAGGTTTAGTGGTATTCTTGAGATTAGACAGGGAGTTGGAGGCTCATTTGAGCCACTCAACTATCAGGCGGCTTCTGTTAACCTACTACAGCTGCACTTGCTTTTCAATTACCTCCCCTCCCCAAACCTGGGCAAGTGAATTTTTTTTCCTCCTCTTTGCACACTCATTTTTCAGGGTCTGGCTCTTTAAACCTCTGACTGAATGACATTTTCTTTAAATTATTTAGTAAATTATCTTCTTTTGACATGAATACTGCATTTAACTTCTGTGTAAGCATGCAAGAAGAATATAATCCTGCAAATTACTGGGCTTAAAAGAACCAGGCAGTGTCTCTTTATTGGAGATAGAATTTACAGGTTTAAAGTTTATCAATTAAACTTGGTAAAGACTCCATTTTCTTTATGGTTACCTTTTTAAAAAGTCACAAAAGCAACACATGATAAAAAGAAATGTCAGCAATAAAATAAAAAGCAAACCTCTTCACCTTTCTTCCTCGTGCATTCCTCCATTTCTCGGAGGTAATAGCTACTAACAGTTCGGTGTGTTTCTGCCCAGTCCTGATACCACAGTCTCAATTCAGTAATTTAAAATGCTGAGTCCTGAATAATAATCAAATCTATGAGCTTGATTTAAGTTAAATATTTGCCCCTGACCTTGAGCTGAGGTGTGTGTGTGCACACATGTGCAAATTCCTCCTCCCTTTTCCTGTCTAGTATCTCATCCCCCTCCCTGCCATTTGACTGATATTTTTAGAAGGTGACCTTGGCCTGCTTGGACCTAGCAAATTCCTTTTGCAAACACTTCCATAGTTCTGTGGAGCTTTCCTTTCTTCCCCCTCTCACTCTCTCCTCTCCTGGCCCTTTTGATCCCCCGTTAGCTTCAACCCTGCCCCACAGCCTCTTCCTGCTGCCCAGACTACTTGCTCAGAAAGCTGCCGTCTGGGGCCGAATCCTTTCTCAGATGTCCCTGCCCAGCCTTTGACCGACCAGCTACCTCCGAGGAGACGTACTTGTTTTCCTCACGGCTGCCCTGTGCTCCGCTGCCCCAGCCTGGCACCCAGCCCCACCCTCTGTGTGGTCACCCTGAGCTCCCAGCTGGCCCCCGTGATGTCTCACTAGGCTTGGGGTGGAAGCGGATGTGTACTTCACCCAAGTATAACTTTCGGTGCAGCTCACCCCAAAGCAATTCCTGTCATAAAATCCTCTTTTTAATGTCCAATTCTTGACCCTTTTCTGATCTACCTATGAGTGAGGGTTTCTTGACCTCCTACTTTGAAATATGCACATGATGGTCCATCTCCCATCTCATTTATGTCTTGCTTCCTCAGATAAAATTCCCAATGATATCATTACATTTGCTTTCTTTGACCAGCCTTTTAGAGCCATATTTTACAATATTTTGCCTAGTTTTCTTTTTCAGCTCATCTATTCCCAAAATAATGGTTTTTCATTTCTTCTTGCTTAGTGATGTCATCATTTTAGATTTTGAGACGAAGTGTTGTCAGTTTAATTCATGTGTTGTTTTGTTTTTAATGCCGTCTTTGAAATGAGTTTTATTTATATTTTTCCAGCTGCTGCTTCTCTCTTTCTTTTTTTTTTTTTGGCAGGGACTTGAGGAGGGGTACATTTTTTTTTCTGAATTATAGTAATTATGGGTATATTCTGAATGGTTTGTTCTCCAAATTAAATCCCAAAAAAAAAACCAGAAGAGTTTTGACAGAACTAGGACATGGGAAGCAAAAAGTCAATTAAAGCTGATTTTTAAAAGAGCCACATAAATGTTGTAAAAGTGCCACATACTTGAGCCATTTTAGCAGTTTTCCATCTGTTTTTGTTGTCTCAAAAAGAAGGACGTTTTCCTGGTATTTCTCTGAATTGTCTTAAGTGACTTTTAGATCATCACAGTGAGTGAGGTGGTTGGGGTGGTCCTAATTCTTAATGCTTCAATTTCACTATGAAGTTTAGAGAAGGATGCACTAATTCATTTGGTTAGTTTTGCCCCCTTTTGGCTTGGCATAGCAGAGTAGCATTATGGGTTGCCCTTCACATACATTTTCCACAGGCACTGATCTCTTCTCAGGCTTAAACAGACTGTTTCTGAACATGCAGACAGTCAGGAGATTCTATAAATTGAATCTTCCATCTTCTGCTAATATGGCTTTTGGCAATAAAGCCATTATCGTGAAGTGCCATAAAAGGCATCTCTTTTTTTTTTTCATCTGTTGCCTACTCAGCATGGGGTTTATTGCTATTTAGAAGTCTGATTGCTAAATGCTAAAATAGGCAGGTCACCCTGCTGTAAATGGATAGATGGGTCTCTTATGTGCCACCTGCTGTCCTTTAGGACAACTGAAAAATATTTGATGGCAGGGCCTAAAATGTCAACAGAAGTATGATCCCTTTAGTTTTGGTTGTGAATTGGACATTAGTTAGCTGGTTTTAACCAAAATAAGTAGGTGTTTAAGTCTATGAACTGATACACTTAGATATTTATTGAATACTTATTTGGAGTCTGGTACGTGAAAAATTTTAGAGCTGGATAAAATAGAAATTCTCCTTTCAGGAAACGGATACTTATATTAGGGAAATAATATAGAACAGTATGAAACAACTTGAGTATCACTGAATGCTAAAGTCTATCCATTTTATAAAGACTTGGAATAATGCTGGGACACTTTGTAACTGCTCTCAGTAGGTGGTGGCTTCTATTACTATTTGGGCCACAGAAATAGGATTTCAGAGTGAACTGAGATTGAGCTGGAATATTGGAGATGTTCAAAAGGAAAAGGTCCTTGAGGAATTAGTGGGATTTGCACAGATAAAGGGATTTTGAAGGTAGCATGTGTAGATTAGGTCAGGTCTCAGTTTAGAATCTGGCATTCTTGGGTCTGCTAAATCATTCATCCACCTGCTTTCCAACTTCCAAGTTTGTTGCTATTGTCTCTGCAGTTACTCTTCCTGTTCTTGAGCGTTTATGTCTTTTTTTTTTTTTTTTTTGAGAAAATGTCTTTATTATAATTTTATTGAGGTTTAGGGAGAGTAAAATTAGATATATGTATATCAAACTGTCATTTTAACTGGAGACAGTATTTTTTAAAAAAAGAAAAATGCTCTCATTTGGTTTTGAACAAAGATGAGTACTCATTTTAAAAATAAAGCAATATAGAAAAATACAAAGAAAAATGTAAAAAGTCAGCCGAAATCCCACCGTCAAAAAATGAGTTTTAAAAATATCCAGTGAACATTATTCCATTCCACTTTTATGCATATACACAAATACAAGAGTAGATAGGCAGGGATATTTTTACTAAATTGGATCATATTGTACATGCTATTTAAAATTAAGGCCCTTAATATTTAATTTTGCTTGAATGTAATGTTAAAAACATGAAATCATATGGTAGGATTTGTCGAACTTCAGATAAACGGTTCTTCATTACAAGTGACTGTAGGTTTAATTAGATCCTTGTAAGGTTAGAGAGAAAAAAAAAAGATTGTGGATCAAATCCTCTTTCCCCAATGCTACATTCTCATGTAGGAAGGTGATTTTGTCCCACTCAGCTCACTCAGCAGTTCTGCAATTGAAAGCTAGAGAAAGTGAAAAGAAGGATGGCCGTATCTATTTCCAGCAATGTGATAGATTGTATATACTGGGATTCTTTTGCTATAAAGTAGCCATCTAAAGTTGTTTGATAATTGTCAGTCATCTGTAGCCTTGAGATTTACCTGCTGCTTGCAAAGGTCAGGAAACAAGGGCTGTGAAAGACGAGGAGTTTGAACAGAGGGCCCATATAAAACTGGAAACCCTACAGGGTTATACTTAGTGATCTAGGAAAATATCTGCACAATTAAAAGTGATGACCCAAAAAGGAAACATTTTTCTCAACTTGGGCTCTGGGTGGAGTTAAAAGAAGAAATCTTCTCTAATAATTTGTAATCTAAAGTATGGTGGCTTGGTGTTATACATACCCCAGAAAAACATGTTCTTAATCTTAATCCATTCCTGTGGGTGTGAACCCATTGCAAATAAGCTACTTTTTTTTTTGTTAGAGATTTTGTGTGTTTATGGAACAATCATACATAATATCTAGGATTCCCATATACCACCCTATTATCAACACCTTACTTTGATGTGGTACATTTGTTCAATTGAAGAAAGCACATTTTTATGATTGATGAAAGCAAATTTTATTTATAGTCCATGGTTTTACTTAGTGTTCACTGTTTGTGTTGTGAAGATCCATGGATTTTTTAAAGAATTTTATTCTAGTACCTATATATAATCTGAAGTTTCCCCTTGTAACCGCATTCAAATATGTCAGTGCTCTTAATTCCATTCATAATGTGCTACCATCGCTACCATCCATTACTAAAACTTTTCCATTGATCCACATATAAACTATGTACATTTTAAACGTTAACTCCCATTTCCTTACCCCCACCATAGCCTCTTGTAACCTATATTCTAGTTTCT
This sequence comes from Choloepus didactylus, assembly GCF_015220235.1. Lineage (NCBI taxonomy): Eukaryota > Metazoa > Chordata > Mammalia > Pilosa > Megalonychidae > Choloepus > Choloepus didactylus. Next base: position 21,080,092 of record NC_051333.1, read on the forward strand.
GACTCTTTGAGTTTTTTTATTGTAATTAGTTCATATCTGAGATCATACAATATTTGTCCTTTGGTGTCCAGCTTATTTCACTCAATATGATGTCTTCAAGGTTCATCCATGTTGTTGCATGCATCAGAACTTTATTCCTTTTTACAACTGAGTAATAGTCCATTGTGTGTATATTTACCACATTTTGTTTATCCATTCATCTGTTGATGGACACTTGGGTTGCTTCCCTCTTTTGGCAATTGTGAATAATGCCATTATGAACATCAGTTGTGTAAATATCTGTTTTAGTCCCTGCTTTCAATTCTTTTGGTTATATATCTAGAAGTGTTATTGCCTGGTCATGTGGTAATTCCATGCTTAACTTTCTGAGGAACTGCCAAACTGTCTTCCACAGTGGTTGCACCATTTTACATTCCCACTAGCAATGAATGAGTGTTCTATTTCTCCACATCCTCTCCAACCCTTGTAATTTTCCATTTTATTAAATAGTACCCATTCCAGTGGATGTGAAGTGGTATCTCACTGTGGTTTTGATTTGCATTTCCCTGATGGTTAATGATGTTGAACATCTTTTCATGTTCTTTTTGACATTTGTATATTCTTTGGAGAAATGTCTATTCAAGTCTTTTGCCCTTTTTAAATTGGGTTGTTTGTCTTTTTGTTTATGAATTGAAGGATTTCTTTATCTATTCTGGATAGTAAACCCTTATTGGATATATGGTTTCCAAATATTTTCTCCCGTAGTGTAGGTTGTCATTTTACTTTCATGGTAAAATACTTTTAGGCACAAAAATTCTTAATTTTGATGTGGTCCCACTTACATGGTTTTCCTTTTGTTGCTTGTGCTTTTGGTATAAAGTCTAAGAATCCACTGCCTAACACAAAGTCCTGAAGATGCTTCCCTGTGTGTCCAGGAATTTTATAGCTCTGGCTATAATTTAGGTCTTTGATACATTTTGAGATGATTTTTGTATATGTGTGAGGTAGGGGTCCATCTTCATTCTTTTGAAAACAGGGATTTGGTTTTCCCATCACCATTTGTTGAAGAGACTATTCTTTACCAATTGAGTGGTCTTTGCACTCTTGTCAAAAATCAGCCATAAATGTGAGGGTTGATTTCTGAGCTCTCAATTCAATTTCATTGTTCTGTATATCTGTCCTTGTTCCAGTACCATGCTGTTTTGATTACTGTTGCTTTGAATTCTTCTTTAATTTATTGGTTGTTTAAGAGTAATTTCCACATATTTGTGAATTTTCCATTTCTCCCTCTATTATTGATTTCTCGCTTCATTCCACTATGATCAGAGATGATACATTGTATGATTTGAATATTTTTGAATTTATTGAGACTTGTTTTGTGACTTAAGATATGGTCCATCCTGGAGAATGATCCATGTGCATTGGAGAAGAATGTGTATTCTGCTGTTGCTGGATGAAGTATTCTACATATTTCTGTTAGGTCTAGTTAGAGTATTGTTCAAGTCTTGTTTTTCCTTATAAATCTGCCTAGATGTTCTATCTGTTATTGAAAGTGCTGTGTTAAAGTCTCCTACTATTACTATAGAACCATCAATTTCTCCCTTCAGTATTTGTTTCATGCATTTTGGGGCTCTGCTGATAGGTGCATATACATTTATAATTGCTATGTCTGTTGACTTGACCCCATCTATCAGTATAATGGCTGCCTTTGTTTCTTGTAACTGTTTTTGACTTAAAGTTAATTATATCTGATATTAGTATAGCTACCCCAGCTCTCTTTTGGTTACTATTTGCATGGTATATTTTTTCCATCCTTTATTATTCAAACTATTTATGTCTTTGAATTTAAGGTGAATCTCTATTAGACAGTATATAGTTGGGTCATTCTTTACTGTCCATTCTGTCAATCTCTGCCTTTTGACTGGAGAGTTTAATCCATTTACATTTAAAGTCACTACTGATAATGCAGGACTTTCTTCTGACATTTTTATATTTAGTCTTTGTAAATCTTATGCATTTTTTGTCCCTCAGTTCTTCCATTAATGTCTCCTTTCATATTTATTTGATTTTTTGTATTGTACCGTATTGAGTGCCTTCTCATTTCTGTCTGGATATATGTTTCATATAATTTCTTGTGGTTACCATGGGGTTAGCATTTAACATCCTAAATATATAACAATCATACTTGATTTGATACCAACTTGACTTCAGTAGCATACACATACACTGTTCCTATATCCCTCTAACCCTGACTTTTTTGTACTTGTTACAAATTGTATCTTTGTAAATTGTATGTTCAGAGCCATAGATTTATCATTACTTTTTATACATTTGCATTTTAGCACATGTAGGAAGTAAGAAGTGGTGTTACATAAAAAAAAAAAATACAGTGCAATATTTCTGGCATTATAATTACCCAAATGGTTACCTTTACTGCATGTCTCTATTTTTATAGGCTGCTTTGAGCCACTGTGTAATGTGTTTTTCTTTCAGTCTCAACAACTCCCTTTAGAATTGCTTGTAGGGCAGGTCTAGTGGTGATGAGCTCCCTCAGCTTTTGATTATCTGGGACTGTCTTGCCAGATATAAAATTACTGTTTGGCAATTATTTTCTTTCAGCACTTTAAGTACTCCAATCCAATGCCTTCTTGCCTCTATGGTTTCTAATGAGAAATTGGCCTGTCCTTGTATATACTACATTACTTTTCTCATGCATCGTCTCCGGAGAAGCTAAGAGAGGAAAAACGCCCCGGGAGCAACTAAGACATTTTTGAGGAACTGCAGCCTAGAGAGGAACGTCCTGGGAGAAAGCCATTTTGAAACCAGAACTTTGGAGCAGACGCCAGCCACGTGCCTTCCCAGCTAACAGAGGTTTTCCAGACACCATTGGCCATCCTCCAGTGAAGGTACCCGATTGTTGGTGATTTACCTTGGACACTTTATAGCCTTAAAATTGTAACTTTGCAACCAAATAAACCCCCTTTATAAAAGCTGATCCACTTCTGGTGTTTTGCATTCCAGCAGCATTAGCAAACTGAAATAGGTAATTTGTACCTTCTCTCTTTTTTCTTAGTCTGTCTTGCTAGAGGTTTATCAATTTTATTGATTATTTTAAAGGACCAGCTTTTGGTTTCATCTATTTTCTCTATGGTTTTCTCTTTCCAACTTCATTGATTTCTGCTCTGATTTTATTTTTCCTTTTGGCTGTTTGCCTTGCATTTATTTTGCTCTTCTTTTTCTAGTTTTTTAAAAAGGTTATACTGATTTGAAATTTTTCTATGGACTCATTTAATGCTATAGATTTCCCTCTAAGCATTTCTCTCTCTCCCTTTCTCTCCTTCTCTCCCTCTCCCTCTTTCCGTTTATTTATTTATTTTTTAATTAGGTTAGTTGTAGACTTACAGAAAAAATTCATGCAGAAAGTATAGAATTCCCATATCCCACCCCTCACAGTTTCCCCTATTGTTAACATTTTGCATTAGTCTAAGCACTTCTTTCACTGTATTCCACACATTTTTTAATATTTATGTTCATTTTATTCCAGTTCAAAATATTTTCTAAGTTCCTTTGAGATTTTCTCTTTGACCTGTGGATTACTTAGATGCATGTTGTTTAATTTCCAAGTATTTGGGGAGATTTTCCTGTTACTCCTCTTTTATTGATATCTAGTTGAATTCAGTTATGGTCAGAGAACATATTCTGTATGATTTTAATTATTTAAAACTTGGCTAAGGTGCATTTTATGACACAGGATATAGTCTAGCTTGGTGAATGTTACATGTGCATTTGAAAAGAATGTGTATTCTGCTGGTGTTGTGTAGAGTGTTCTATAAATGTAGATTTAGATCCAGCTGATTGATGGTGTTGATCTACTATATCCTTGTTGATTTTCTAAGTTCTATCAGTTACTGAGATAGAAATATTAAAGTCTCCAACTGTAATTGTGGATTTGTTTGTTTCTCCTTTCAGTTCTTTCAGTTTTTCTTCATGTAGTTTGAAGCTCTGTTGATAGATGTATAAACATTTGTGATTGCTATGTTTATTGGTAAATTGATCCTTTAATCACTAGGTAATGTCTCTCTTGATCTCTGTCTCTATTTTTTTTTTTAAGTTGTTTGTGTCTGAAGTGTGCTTTGTTTGATATTAATATGGCCACTCCAGCTTTCTTTTGATTAGTGTTATTATGGTCTTTTTCTATGCTTTTACTTTAAGCCTATCTATATTATTATATTCAAAGTGAGATTTTTTAAATAAACAGTATATAGTTTGATCATTTTTTATCCTCTAATATAATCTTTTAAATTTCTATAGTTTACGTTTAATGTAATTATTGATATATTTATGAATTAGGCCTACCATTTTATTGTTTCCTCTTTGCTCATTCTGTTTTTCTTTCCTCTATTTACTCTTTCCTGCCTTCTTTTAGTTATTTAAACATTTACATTTTATAATTGAAATTTTTTTTGAATTAATTGTAGATTTACATACAGTTGTAAGGATTAGACAAAGAGCTCCCTTATATAGTTTTCTCAGTTTCCCTCAATGGTAACATTTTGCAAAACTATGGTATATTATCACAACCAGGATACTGACAATGATACGATTCACCAATCATTCAGATTTCCCCAGTTTCACTTGTATTCATTTGTGTATATGTGTGTGTGAGTGAGTATTAAGTGCTATCCAATGTTATCACCTGTGTCTGTTCCTACATCCACCACCACAGTCAAGACACTGAACAATTCCAACACCACAAGAATCCCAAGGATCCCTTGTGTTTCCCTTTATAACCATACCCACCTTCCTCTTGCTTTCTCCACGTTCCCTAATCCCTGACAACTACTAATCTCTCCTCCATTTCTAAAATTTGTCATTTCAAAAATGTTATATAAATGGAATCATACCTTATGCAATCTTTTGATATTGGCTTTCTTGCTTAGCATGATTTCTGGAGATTCATCCAAGTTGCTGTGTGTATCAGTACCTTCATTCCTTTTCATTGCTGAGTAGTATTCTATGGTGTGGATGTACCACTTTGTTTAACCATTCACCTGTTGAAGACTATCTAGGCTGATTCCAGTTTTGCACTATTACAAATAAAGCTGCTACAAACATTTGTGTAATATTTAATTTTTTAGTATTCCATTTTAATTTACTATGTTTTTGATAATATCTCTTAGTAGTTTCATTGCTCTTGGGATTATAATAAACATACTTAACTTTTCGCAGTCTACTTAGAATTAATATTTTATTACTTTAGGTGGAATGTAGAAACCTTATACTATATAGAGCGCCATATAGGTCCTTTTGCCCTTCCCCTTTATGTTATAGTGGTCTTATGAATTACACTTTTATCTTTCCCTTTGGATTCAGGCTGCAAGTTCCAACCAGATATGTAGGTTGTAGCTACAATGTCAGCTCAATTTTCAAAGCCTTTGCAGTGCTATTGATCTGTCCCATGTGCACACCACCAGTGGCCCATCTGGTGGGCTGTGAACTCTTCTGTTAAGTTCACAAAGTCTATGGTTTGGAGATAGATCCATGCAGGCACAAACTCAGGGGTTTGCCTGGTGGTTCATGAATAACTTTATAGGGTTGCTTTTCCCAGATCCTCCTTCTTCACTATCTCTCAGGTACTTTCGATTTCCCTGTTTCCCTTTTTCCACTTTCTGGATCTCCTCTGGCCAGAGAGCATTATTTATCTCACTCTGTGGTACGCTTTCCATGGCCTGCGGGTGGGTGGAGAGAGAGAAAAAGCAAGAATTCTTCTCTCCGTGTTGGACAGTGGCTCCTCTGATCACAGAGGAAAGTTCCTCTTCCTCTGCGTTTTAGGCACCTGTGGGTCGCTGTGGACAGGGGTGTGAGAGAATGGAGGATATGACAGCGGGTGAGGTGTATTTCTCCCGCTCACTGACTCCTTTCCGGCTCCTCAAGCCAGAGCAGGGAGGCTTGTCCTGGAACTTTCTCTGTGCCAATGCCCATTCCAGGTTTGGGCTGTGCTGCATCCAGGCTGGGGGATTCCAGAGGAAATAAAATTGGTTTGCTGGTACTTCAAATTGTGTTCTTTCCATCTAAGCTACCGTTTTCTTTTCAGAGTCCTCAGGTAGCTGAATCACACGTTCTATCCAGGTTTCATAGCTGCGTCCAGTGGGAGAGACGGGGTGGAGTGTACTTTTTCCATCGTACCGGAACTGGAACTCCTTTGTCTTCCAGACATTTGTTGACATGCAACACATCCATCCACAGGTGTTTCTTCTCCAATTCTCTTTGTCTTCATGAAATTACACTTTCGTTTAAAGTTCCTTACAATTTTAATATGGTCTTGAGAGAGAGAGAGAGAGAGAGAGAGGAGTGACCACATGGTCAATCCTCCACCCTCCTTTCATAAAGTCTAATAAAATTGGATCTACCATGCTTCTTTTTGAGAATAATTATTTTCATTTTACTTTTTTGGGGTTTTTGCTGTCTCTCATTACTAATAATCTAAGTGCTCTTTTTCAAAGTGTATTTAGAATTTTGAAATCCTTACTGAATGAAGCTATCTGTTCTAGTTTGTAGACTAGTAGTTAACCAAAATAGTTGGGTTTTCCTGGTTGGTCTCTGGAACATTGGGTATCTGTGTGACACCTGAAACTCAGAGCTAGAGCTCGGCAGACATGAATGTCAGTATTAACGCATACAGCAACTGTTTAAAAAAAAAAAAAAAAGCTGAAAAAGAGCCCAGGCCTCAGTTAGCAATATGAATGAAGCAAATCTGATTGGGACTGGGGCAAATCGGGCCAAAGGGTAAAGGTTGAAACTAACTGTGTGTTAAAACTTCAACATCCATGTGAGACCAAGGGAATTTGGTGTAGGATCCATATTTTCTAAACAATGTAACTTCTATAGTCAGTTTGTTCAAACACCACAATTACATGGAAATTTGAATAGGAAGTGAGATAACTGTTTAGGTTAGAGTGAAATAGCAACACATCCCAAAGTAATTTGGGTGGAGAATAAAAATATATATTCAGGGCCCCTCTGAGGAGCTGGGGAAGGATGAGGAGGTGTTGGACTTCTTCACCTGGATTATTGCTGATGTTCTCACAAACACTGGGGACTGATGGCTTGATATGCTGAGCCCTCTGTTTTGGGGCTGGCCACTATGAAGCTTGTTACTGCAAAGTAGAGGCTAAACCTGCTTATAATTGTGCCTAAGAGTCTCCCCGAGTGCCTTTTTGTTGCTCAGATGTGGCCCTCTCTCTCTAGCTAAGCCAACTCAGCAGGTGAACTCATAGCCCTCCCCACTACATGGGATCGACACCCAGGGGTGTAAATCTCCCTGGCAACACAGGATATGACTCCCAGGGATAAATCTGGACCCAGCATCGTGGGATTGAGAACATCTTCTTGACCAAAAGGGGGAGGTGAAATGAAACGAAATAAAGCTTCAGTGGCTGAGAGATTTCAAATGGAGTCGAGAGGTCACTCTGGTGGACATTCTTACGCACTATATAGATGACCCTTTTTAAGTTTTAATGTATTGGAATAGCTAGAAGTAAATGCCTGAAACTACCAAACTCTAACCCAGTAGCCTTGACTCTTGAAGACGATTGTATAACAATGTAGATTACAAGGGGTGACAGTGTGATTGTGAAAACCCTGTGGATTGCACTCCCTTTATCCAGTGAATGGATGGATGAGTAGAAAAATGGGGACAAAACCTAAATGAAAAATAGGGTGGGATGGGGGGGATGATTTGGGTGTTCTTTTTTATTTTTATATTTTATTCTGATTTGGATTCTTTCTTGTGCAAGGAAAGTGTTCAAAAATAGATTGGGGTGATGAATGCACAACTATATGATGGTACTGTGAACAGTTGATTGTCCACCATGGATGACTGTATGGTATGTGAATATATCCCGATAAAACTGAATTTAAAAAAAATAGTTGGTTTTTAAATATTTTCATCTTTCCTTGTTCCTTTTAAGATTATCATAAGTTTAGACATGTAACTTAATGCTTTAATGAGATAAAGGTGACATTGGAGTTTAGAGTTAGATTTTATTCACAAGTACACTGCTTTTTAACTTTCACTTTCTATTAACAAAGCTAATCTGAAAGCAAAGTGTTTTCTGTTGCCAATTTAACTTCTTTAATTAAAAATAGAAGTTATAAGGTAGTAGTGCCTTGGGTGAAGTTTTAATGTCATCAGAATGGGCAAAATGGGTTTTTAAAAATGGAAACTGTTAGCATGGTAGTGACTCTGTAGCACAGCATCAGGAATTTTTGACACTTTCTTTAATGGAAAAATGGATACCAATGCCTTAAACTCTTCCAGTATTACCTTTTTTAAAAGTATAAAACTATAAGAGGCATGGCTATGAGAAAATCACTGATGAAAGCTGAGGGTGCCCTGGAAGGGGGGTGGGTGGGTATTGAAAGATTAAAGCATGAATACTCTGGGTTTCAAACTCTAAAATAATGTGTATTGCCTTTCTCAAATGAGGTCAGGCAAAGCAGAATTCTTCCTTACTTTTACCAACCTCATAAAGTTGGCAAGTGTCTGAAATAATCAATCATTCTAGAATGTGCTGAAGCCTATTATAACAAAATCTCAGAGAGAAACCCTGATATAGGATCTTTGTGCCAATTGGAGTGGCTCTAGGAGTTAATTTTTTCCTCACTAAAAAACAAAGTACTGAGAAAAGTGTTTTTTTTTAAATGGAGAGTCTTAAGATCCACCCCCCCCCCCATTTTCCAATAATATCAGAAATTATCTTTTTCAAACAATAGTTTCCCATTCATGAAGACCTCTACTTCCTGGGGTCATTGTATCTGCCAGGCTTGTGCAATCCACCCAGAAGAATTCTGAACATTTTGTAGAATTATGTTTTCCCCCCAGTAATAGCCAAAATGTCACCCCAGACATGTCATTTTACAAAATATTAATAGATTTTTTCAATATCAGTATTATACACAGAGGTACTTCAGGCACACAGAATGTTACATCTACAAAGACTTTAACATAAAAATGTCCTTGGCTCAGGACTCATAGTAAAAGTCTAACAGTAAAGCTAAATTAATTTCACGGTAATTTATTATTCTCAAAATTTAAAGTGGGAGGAGGTGAAGGAGCTTACAGCTAAGAACCTTCACCACGTCTTCCAACAAGAACTTAAAGCCAGGATCTAGTGAAAACAAACTAAACTATGGTGTATTTGTGTAAACATATCAGGTGTTTTCTTTCTGAGCCCACAGGTTGATTCTTCTTGACAAACTTGACCAAGCTTGTAGACACTGAGTCCCCAGAACACTGAGGCTGACAGAGGGACTTTCGAGAGCACCAGCCACCAGCTGGAGTGGATGCCCAGAGTAAGTGGGACTCCCACTCCTCACTGGGCTTTGGAGCCCAGAAAGCTGGAGGCACCCCCTGCCCCCTCCCAAATCGCAGCCTGATGAGCTAGTCCACCGTGTGGCAAGGAACGGTCCGTGGGGGCCCATCTTTCCTAGCCTCTGTATTGCAGAGCTGGGCTTCACACAAACTGCAAATAGATGCAACCCTTGCATGGGTTTCTGAGTAAGTATTATCACCTTTTCCAAGGCTTGCCTCATCTTTTGCTAATTTATTTCATACGTGGATCTGGTCGAGAATTTTCTCACTTTACACCACTTTCTAATGACAGCTGGAAAATTATCTCTAACCATTTCACCTGGAAATCTCTGAAGAGGACACGCATGTCCTGTTCAGACTTCCTTTTATGTTTCAAGTAGCTTTGCAGATTGGTCTTTGGTCTGTTTTCCAGGCACTATTGTGCTTCTGTTTGTTTTCCCATGTGATTCATTAGTATTTTTCCTGTTCATGGAAAGTTTATCATTAATATCCAAATTAATAGTCAAGGAAGCATCCAAATTTAGGGCAGCAGTTTTTCTACAGGAAACTGGGTTAGTTGCTTTCTTTCCTAACAAAATCTCATTTTGCCGGTTTTAAATTTTTTATTTCTGTTTTTGAAGCAGCTTTCTTGTTTTTATTGTTTATAAAACGAACTATATACTTTTTGCAAAAACTTTAGAAAATCCTGAAAAATATAAAGGAGTTAGCAAAGATTACACATACTTCCACTTGCTGGAGACAATCTCTTTTTCCCATTTGATGTAAATCTTTCTGGTCCTTTTCAGGTAACTAGAAACATACCTGTCTAGGGTGAACACTCCTAACTCCCTTGCCTCTCCTACTCCACCAAGCCTATGCTAACGTGCCCCTATTTTAATTTTATGTCGAGGAACCTCATGTGGGCCCTTGCACAGCTCAGCAATACAAATCCATTTCCCCTTTTGGTTCACTTGGCCACTCCCCAAGAACACCACTTCAAGCCTTCTTTTCTCTCCTCCAGTCTCCAACCCCCAGTCTCTTCCCATGCACAGATGATGACTGTGCTTCTTATTTCAATGAGAAAATAAAAGCGATAACATGAGAACCATCTCATCTCCCAGTATCAAATCATTCCCACCAGCTTCCCTGACTCTGTTCCCACCCTCACATTGCATTCCATCCTTTCTCCTATTCAGGGATTTTGTGCCCACAACCATCCTTCTTTCTCCCACCCATCAATTCTTCTCTCAACTGCATTTTTCTCCCAGGAGCATAAAATTATGCTTCACTGTCTCCCTTCAAAATAAAATCTCTCTCCCTTCTCTCTATCTTCAAAACACTTCTTGTCCCTACATCTCCCCATCAACAAGCACATTTTCCTGAGCCCCTTGATTGGAACACTCCTCAAGAGTTGTGTAGACATTCTGTTTCCATTTCCTCCCCTAATTTTCTCTTTAAACTCCTATATTGAGTCTTTTGTCCCCACCATGCCTCTGAAATGTATCTTAGAAGGTCACCAGTGACCTGCTCCTTGTCAAATCCAGTGGTTCATACTTGGTGCTCATGCTACTTAAGCTCCCAGCAGATTGACACATTCTCGCCATCTCCTTTTTAAACAGCCTTCACTTGAACCCGGGGACTCTCCTGGTGTTTCTCTTTCCTCTCTGGTTGCTCCTTCTCAGCCTCCTTGGCCCGTGGCCAGCCTCTCTCTCCTTGACACCCAGGTGTTAGAGTGCCCCTGGGTTCCATTCTGATTTCTCATCTCTGTCCAATCCCAGGCAGTTGAAGATCTCATTCAGCCCCGTGACTTTAAATCATCTCCACGCCAATGATTCTCACATTTTTCCTTTTTCCTTTCATTTCATTGACGTAAAAGTCACATAACCTAAAATTAGCCATTAACCATTTTAAAGTATACAATTGCATTTAGTACATTCGCAATGTTTTTGTTTTTTTTAATCAGTTTTTATTGTGGTAACATATATACAGCATAACAATTCCCATTTCAACCACTTCCAAGAATACAGTTCAGAGGTATTAATTACGTTCACGATGTTGTGCATCCCTCACCCCCATGTAGTTCCAAGATCTTTTCCTCACCCCAAAAGGAAACCTGTAACCATTAAGCAGTCACTTCCCATTCTCCCCTCCCCCTAGCCCCTGGCAACCACTAGTCTGGGTTCCGTTTCTATGGACTTATCTATTCTGAAATTTCATGTAAATGATGATTCCCAAATGTTTTATCTCCAGTCAGGCCCTCTTCTCTGAGTTCCTACAACTGCCCACTTGACATCTTCTCCTGGCTAATGCTATAGCAAGTTTCATGTGTCCCCAAACAAACTCTTGAGTTGTCCCTATATACTTCCCTGATTTTTCCCTTCTTGGGTAATGACACACCAATGCACCCAGTTCCTCACATACACACACAAAAAATCCGGGAATTATAGTGATTCTTGTTGCTGCACATTTTTTCTGCCTTCATATGCTTCTCCACCTTATGCCTCTCTCCCCAGTGAAGAAGGAGACTTTGGTGATGGCAAGCAGGAGGGAGTGATGAGACCTATTGGCACATCTTACTGTAACCAGGAGAATCTAGTGCAGATTATCCAAAGAAGGAAAAGCTAGACAGTGTAGGCTGTTTCAGTGTCAAAAGCTGCCACAGGGGGAAAAAAAAAGATGCCATGGGACAGCTGTAGGCTTGGTGGGAAGGGGCTGGCCGCTGCAGCTGGGACTGGGGACAGGTCCTGGTGACCATCAAGGGGCAACTCAGGGCCCCCATGAGGTCAGCTCCAGGAGGCTAATTCTGTAAACAGTGAAGCTGGCTCCTCTCCTGTTACAGCTCTGCATTGGTGGTTAGTGTCCCGGTTCAGAGTCCTCTGATATTGGTCTCTGCTGTTCTCTTTTTAAATAGATGCATTTTAATTCTGTCTGTTTAAAATGTGTTGCTACTAAGTATAGACTAGAAACAGGCAAACTTTTCCTTGCTATTTCAAATAAAATATTTTTCATTTTTATTTTTTTCTTCACATGGCTCTTTAAACCCATAGTATTATCAGCACATTTTTCACAGCATGGCAGGATGGAGTCCTGTCTCACGTCGCCCACACATTTCTGCGATACACGTTGTGCAAAGATCTGTTAGGAATTAAGGATTGATTTCATTGTCCAAGATTTGGGGGACTGAAAGTTTGGCAGCACAGCATATTTTCAGGTCTAGGAAGTAGAAAATGTGCATTATGCACATTTCCTTTTCTGCTTTATAGTGTCTGCTTCTCTGTCAAATTAGTTGTGCTTCCTGGAAATAAAAGATTTGGGAGCATAGAATTATACGGAAGGCATAGAATCATGTGATCATCGAATCATATGAATCATAGAATCATATCGAAAATGGAAAGACTCAGTGTTCAGCCTGAAGAAGCAAATTTCATAGAGACAGTTCATTTTAGTTCAGATAAGGGGAGGCAGTTATTGCTAAATGGGTGCAGAGTTTCTGATCAAAGTGATGTAAAAGTTGGGGCACTAGATATTGGTGATGGTAGCACAATATTGTGAATATAATTAATACTATTGAATTGTATATTCAAAAGTGGTTAAAATGGGAAATATTGAGGTGTGTGTATGTTACTACAATAAAAAGTTTGAAAAAGAATAGAAACTGATTTTTCAATGTAAGAGTCAGCAATAATGTAAGTAAATTGGGGTGAATTTTAAAACCTACAGTAGATTTTACTTAAATCTGAGTAGTTAGCAGTTTATTGGGTAAGCCTAAAGGCTTGAAATGACACCTCTATGAATTTAGGCCTTGCATTTTTGACACCTTCGATCCTATTCTCCCTCCTTTGCTATTTTTTAACTTACTGCAACAGATGAGGGGTTCTTAAACCATCTGTTAACCTTTCTTTCTCCTTTTTCTTAACCATGTAGAGTCCCTCAAGGCAAGAAGACCCAGAGCCAGCAAGACTGAAACAAAAAGCAAAGGAGGTGAGCATGGCTAGAGATCATTGGGTTTGACATTTCAAGGCTTGAGCCTATTAATTTTTTATGCCCTACTACTTGTATATCGTTAATAAAAAATCTGACGAAAAACTTTTTAGGATGTATTTGTTGCTTTGGCTTTGATCTTAATGTTTGCAAACTAATACATTAATACATGTGAAGCCTTAAGGAGATTTTCTAAGAGAATATTTCCATACATTATATTTTCATTTCCATTTTAGGTAGCTGAGCCTCTGTGGTGTTGTTGATGGCAGTGGCATTGGATTTTGGTGGGAAATGTATCTCTCTGCTTGCCGATAAATGTTACTTACTAGGCAAATGAAATCTTGTCATCAATATTTTACCTAAATTCACTTGTGTAAGAGCCTACACTCCTAGGAGGTGTTGCCATTTCAATTTTTCATTTTGATAAGGTACATGAAACTCTGTTCATTTATTCACAGCAGTAAAACTAGTCCCAAATCCTCTAATAACAGGGCTTGCTGTCTAATTATTAAAATTTCATTTGGTCTGAACTACAGAGGTGCTAGTCTCTTTGCTCCCTTTAAAGCGCCTGTTCTCTAGTAATAGCATCTAACTCGTTCAACGCGGTGGCCTGAGAACGAAAGTCATGCCAACCAAAACTTGTTGTTTGGTTACTTATATGTTATATATGTGTCCCCCAATCCAAGATGTAATCTTGGAATGACAAAATGTTCACAAAAACTTCTAAACAGCATTTGGGATTTGAAAGTCTAATGAATTCTCAGATATTTGAGATTTTACTTTATAAAGTGAGCAGATATGAAACTTGCAATATCAAAGAATGATTATCAAAACTTGCAGTATCAAACAATATCAAAGAATGATTACTAACCCAGTTTTGAGTACTTTACAGTGACATGTGGCAGAATAAGCTGCTGAAATGGTTCTGCAAGTTATGCTTTACTTGAAAGTGACTGTGAATGTCTTTAAATATTTATGTTTTATAATAACCATAATGCTTCCTTCTATAGTTTTCAAATTTTATCCTTGCAAGTAAGTATTGTTTGAAATGTCTATAGTTTCTTGACATCTGAATGGTTAATTGTTCAGCTGAATGTGAACTACATTTTTCTTAGGGGAGAGGATTTGGACAAAAAGCATGCCATAAAGGAAAGCAAAATTAATATCCTAGAGTGACTGTTGAAACAACCACTGATCAGAGTGATTGTTACGGAAGTTTCTCTATTGTTCTCAAAAAGGTGAAATAGTTCTAAATATGGTTATTTTTTAGATCCACTAGAGGGAGTAATGCTGTACAGATATGTATTTTTTAATGAAAAAGGTTTATTATTGAGTTAATAAACAGATTTGTGGCAATCATATTATCAGAATCCAATAGCCATGATATTTTGTCTTGCTCTTCATGAATGTTGCAGGGTGGTTGATTTAAAGTGGAAAATAGGTTTTGGTGATGGAGGGGAGTACTATATACTTTTGCTCATTTGTCCTACTTCTTTCTTTCTTTTCTACTGTAGTTCCTTAAATTTCTAATTCTGCTTACTGTCTTGAGGCAATTTTGATATGCAAATAAGCTTTAGCATTCAACGATTGAAGCTTTTGAGGTTCTGACTTTCATTTTTTCAGAGATTATGTGTTTGGTACAGTAGCCCCACGATAGGGAATAAATGATTACAACTTCATTTCTAGTGTGGCTTTCAGAAGCAGGTCTCCTTATGCCTTGAAAACCTGCCTCTAGACCCCCAGATGGTCTCCCTGGACCAGTGATCTGCTGGAACACAAGGTGGGAGTGGGGTGGGGGGAGTCACACTGTGATACTAAATGATACCATCCCAAACAGAAGAATTCTTCTAATCTTCTGTCTTCCATGTAGCAATGATAATAAGAAGCTTCCATTTGCATATGTTTTATTTTTCAAAACTTAAAATATTTAAAATAATTTATACGGTAGCTTAAAAAAAATTTAAGCACTGAAGGACTTGTAATGAAAGGCTTAGCCCCATGATCATCTTTCTCCTTCCACTTTTGTCACTCCTCAGATCAATCACTTTTTAAGATTAAAAAAAATAATTCTAGGTAAAATTTGCACACAGTGAAATGCACAGATCTCAAGTTTTTGATAAATTAGTACAGTCACATTACCACCACCACACTCAAGATACAGGTCATTTCTAAGTGCCTTCTTGCCCCTTTCTTGTCTTATTATATGGGAAGCAAAGTTAATTCACTGTAGTGATGATTAAAATGACACATTGATCAGAGTGTTATCGAAATTTGTTTTACTATTTTTCTGAAATGGTGAAATTTTTTTCTTTTGTTAAATTTACTCCTAAGTATTTTATTCTTTTGATGCTGTTGTTTATGGAACTGTTTTCTTAATTTTATTCAGATTGTTCATTGCCAGTGTATAGAAATATGATCGATTTTTGATGTTGATCTCTTATCCTGCCACCATGCTTAACTGATTTGTTAGTCCTGGTAATGTTTTTAGTGGATTCCTTAGGCTTTTCTTTTTTTTTTTTAATAGTAATTGTTAATTGTTTATTGAGTACTTACTATGTGCCATGCACCATTCTTAGCAATTAATATATGTTACCTCATTTAATTCTCATAACAATGCTATAATATAGGTTCTTTATCATCATTTTATAGATGAGAAAATTGAGAAACTGGGTGTTTTGTTTTTATTTTTACTTGTCCAAAGTTACACAGATGAGTAAGTGTCTGTGTATCCTTGGGCAAAAGAGAATATCAGGGAGATTTATCCTAGTCAGGAGAATTATGGTATATATATAGAAGAAATATCAATACTACATATCTTGCTGAAGTGAGGTTGCTTGTGGATACGTCCAGTTTTCTGAGCTCTGGATCCACATATGCCTACACAACAGCTCCACCTGGATGTCCCATAGGCACCTCAAAATCAACACACCCAAAATCAAATTCCTACCTCTCCCCTTAGACTATTCTTCCTCCTATATTTTCTTTTTTTTTTTTTAATCATCATTTTATTGAGATATATTCACATACCACGCAGTCATACAAAACAAATTGTACTTTCGATTGTTTACAGTACCATTACATAGTTGTACATTCATCACCTAAATCAATCCCTGACACCTTCATTAGCACACACACAAAAATAACAAGAATAATAATTAGAGTGAAAAAGAGCAATTGAAGTAAAAAAGAACACTGGGTACCTTTGTCTGTTTGTTTCCTTCCCCTACTTTTCTACACATCCATCCATAAACTAGACAAAGTGGAGTTTGGTCCTTTTGGCTTTCCCAATCCCATTGTCACCCCTCATAAGCTACATTTTTATACAACTGTCTTCGAGATTCATGGGTTCTGGGTTGTAGTTTGATAGTTTCAGGTATCCACCACCAGCCACCCCAATTCTTTAGAACTTAAAAAGGGTTGTCTAAAGTGTGCGTAAGAGTGCCCACCAGAGTGACCTCTCGGCTCCTTTTGGAATCTCTCTGCCACTGAAGCTTATTTCATTTCCTTTCACATCCCCCTTTTGGTCAAGAAGATGTTCTCCGTCCCACGATGCCGGGTCTACATTCCTCCCCGGGAGTCATATTCTACGTTGCCAGGGAGATTCACTCCCCTGGGTGTCTGATCCCACGTAGGGGGGAGGGCAGTGATGTCACCTTTCAAGTTGGCTTAGCCAGAGAGAGAGGGCCACATCTGAGCAACAAAGAGGCATTCAGGAGGAGACTCTTAGGCACAAATATAGGGAGGCCTAGCCTCTCCTTTGCAGCAACCGTCTTCCCAAGGGTAAAACTTATGGTAGAGGGCTCAACCCATCAAACCACCAGTCCCCTATGTCTGTGGTCATGTTAGCAACCATGGAGGTGGGGTAGGCGAATACCCCTGCATTCTCCACAGGCTCCTCAAGGGGGCACTACATCTTTTTTTTTTTTTTTCCTTGTTTTTCTTTTTTCTTTTTTTTTTTTTAACTTTCCCTTCTTTTTTTAAATCAACTGTATGAAAAAAAAAGTTAAAAAGAAAACAAACATACAATAAAAGAACATTTCAAAGAGACCATAACAAGGGAGTAAGAAAAAGACAACTAACCTAAGATAACTGCTTAACTTCCAACATGTTCCTACTTTACCCCAAGAAAGTTACCTAATATAGCAACATTTCTGTGAACTTGTTCCTACTATATCCATCAGAAATTAACAGACCATAGTCATTTCTGGGCATCCCCAGAACGTTAAATAGCTTATCTGTTCTTCTTGGATTATTGTTCCCCCTTCCTTAATTACTCTCTACTGCTAGTTCCCCTACATTCTACATTATAAACCATTTGTTTTACATTTTTCAAAGTTTACATTAGTGGTAGCATATAATATTTCTCTTTTTGTGCCTGGCTTATTTCGCTCAGCATTATGTCTTTAAGGTTCATCCATGTTGTCATATGTTTCACCAGATCGTTCCTTCTTACTGCCGCGTAGTATTCCATAGTGTGTATATACCACATTTTATTTATCCACTCATCTGTTGAAGGACAATTGGGTTGTTTCCATCTCTTGGCAATTGTGAATAATGCTGCTATGAACATTGGCGTGCAGATATCTGTTCGTGTCACTGCTTTCCGATCTTCCGGGTATATACCGAGAAGTGCAATCGCTGGATCGAATGGTAGCTCTATATCTAGTTTTCTAAGGAACTGCCAGACTGACTTCCAGAGTGGCTGAACCATTATACAGTCCCACCAACAGTGAATAAGAGTTCCAATTTCTCCACATCCCCTCCAGCATTTGTAATTCCCTGTTTGTTTAATGGCAGCCATTCTAACCGGTGTTAGATGGTATCTCATTGTGGTCTTAATTTGCATCTCTCTAATAGCTAGTGAAGCTGAACATTTTTTCATGTGTTTCTTGGCCATTTGTATTTCCTCTTCAGAGAACTGTCTTTTCATATCTTTTGCCCATTTTATAATTGGGCTGTCTGTACGATTGTCATTGAGTTGTAGGATTTCTTTGTATATGCAAGATATCAGTCTTTTGTCAGATACATGGTTTCCAAAAATTTTTTCCCATTGAGTTGGCTGCCTCTTTACCTTTTTGAGAAATTCCTTTGAGGTGCAGAAACTTCTAAGCTTGAGGAGTTCCCATTTATCTATTTTCTCTTTTGTTGCTTGTGCTTTGGGTGTAAAGTCTAGGAAGTGGCCGCCTAATACAAGGTCTTGAAGATGTTTTCCTACATTATCTTCTAGGAGTTTTATGGTACTTTCTTTTATATTGAGATCTTTGGTCCATTTGAGTTAATTTTTGTGTAGGGGGTGAGGTAGGGGTCCTCTTTCATTCTTTTGGATATGGATATCCAACTCTCCCAGCCCCATTTGTTGAAAAGACCATTATGGCTCAGTTCAGTGACTTTGGGGGCCTTATCAAAGATCAGTCGGCCATAGATCTGAGGGTCTATCTCTGAATTCTCAATTCGATTCCATTGATCTATATGTCTGTCTTTGTGCCAGTACCATGCTGTTTTGGCAACTGTGGCTTTATAATAAGCTTCAAAGTCAGGGAGTATAAGTCCTCCCACTTCGTTTTTCTTTTTTAGGGTGTCTTTAGCAATTCGAGGCATCTTCCCTTCCCAAATAAATTTGATAACTAGCTTTTCCAAGTCTGCAAAGTAGGTTGTTGGAATTTTGATTGGGATTGCATTGAATCTGTAGATGAGTTTGGGTAGAATTGACATCTTAATGACATTTAGCCTTCCTATCCATGAACATGGAATATTTTTCCATCTTTTAAGGTCCCCTTCTATTTCTTTTAGTAGAGTTATGTAGTTTTCTTTGTATAGGTCTTTTACATCTTTGGTTAAGTTGATTCCTAGGTACTTGATTTTTTTAGTTGATATTGAAAATGGTATCTTTTTCTTGAGTGTCTCTTCAGTTTGTTCATTTCTAGCATATAGAAACATTACTGACTTATGTGCATTAATCTTGTATCCCGCTACTTTGCTAAATTTGTTTATTAGCTCTAGTAGCTGTATCGTTGATTTCTCAGGGTTTTCTAGATATAAGATCATATCATCTGCAAACAATGACAGTTTTACTTCTTCTTTTCCAATTTGGATGCCTTTTATTTCTTTGTCTTGCCGGATTGCCCTGGCTAGCACTTCCAGCACAATGTTGAATAACAGTGGTGACAGCGGGCATCCTTGTCTTGTTCCTGATCTTAGAGGGAAGGCTTTCAGTCTCTCACCATTGAGTACTATGCTGGCTGTGGGTTTTTCATATATGCTCTTTATCATGTTGAGGAAGTTTCCTTCAATTCCTACCTTTTGAAGTGTTTTTATCAAAAAGGGATGTTGGATTTTGTCAAATGCTTTTTCAGCATCTATTGAGATGATCAATTGATTTTTCCCTTTCGAGTTTTTAATGTGTTGTAATACATTGATTGTTTTTCTTATGTTGAACCATCCTTGCATGCCTGGAATGAACCCCACTTGGTCATGGTGTATGATTTTTTCAAATGTGTCTTTGGATTCGATTTGCAAGTATTTTGTTGAGGATTTTTGCATCTATATTCATTAGGGAGATTGGCCGGTAGTTTTCCTTTTTTGTAGCATCTTTGCCTGGTTTTGGTATTAGATTGATGTTAGCTTCATAAAATGAGTTAGGTAGTGTTCCATTTTTTTCAATGTTTTAAAAGAGTTTGAGTAAGATTGGTGTCAGTTCTTTCTGGAAAGTTTGGTAGAATTCCCCTGTGAATCCATCTGGCCCTGGGCATTTATTTGTGGGAAGATTTTTGATGACTGATTGGATCTCTTTGCTTGTGATGGGTTGGTTGAGGTCTTCTATTTCTTCTCTGGTCAGTCTAGGTTGTTCATATGTTTCCAGGAAATTGTCCATTTCTTTTACATTATCCAGTTTGTTGCCATACAGTTGTTCATAATATCCTCTTATAATTTTTTTAATTTCTTCAGGATCTGCAGTTATGTCACCTTTTTCATTCATTATTTTGTTTATATGGGTCTTCTCTCTTTTTGATTTTGTCAGTCTAGCTAGGGGCTTGTCAATCTTGTTGATCTTCTCAAAGAACCAACTTTTGGTGATATTTATCCTCTCTATTGTTTTTTTGTTCTCTATGTCATTTATTTCTGCTTTAATCCTTGTTATTTCTTTTCTTGTACTTGGTTTAGGATTGGTTTGCTGTTCATTTTCTAGCTTCTTCAGTTGATCCATTAGTTCTTTGATTTTGGCTCTTTCTTCCTTTTTAATATATGCGTTTAGTGCTATAAATTTCCCCCTTAGCACTGCTTTTGCTGCATCCCATAGGTTTTGGTATGTTGTGTTCTCATTTTCATTCGTCTCTATATATTTAGCAATTTCTCTTGCTATTTCTTCTTTAACCCACTGATTGTTTAGGAGTGTGTTGTTTAACCTCCAGGTATTTGTGAATTTTCTAAGTCTCTGATGGTTATTGACTTCTAATTGTATTCCATTGTGGTCAGAGAATGTGCTTTGAATAATTTCAATCTTTTTAAATTTATTGAGGCTTGTTTTATGTCCCAGCATATGATCTATTCTGGAGAAAGTTCCATGAGCACTAGAAGAGTATGTGTATCCTGGTGATTTGGGATGTAATGTCCTGTATATGTCTGTTAAATCTAATTCATTTATCAGATTGTTTAGGTTTTCAATTTCCTTATTGGTCTTCTGTCTGGTTGATCTATCTATAGGAGAGAGTGATGTGTTGAAGTCTCCCACAATTATTATGGAAACATCAATTGCTTCCTTTAGTTTTGCCAGTGTTTCTCTCATGTATTTTGTGGCACCTTGATTGGGTGCATAGACATTTACGATTGTTATTTCTTCTTGCTGAATTGCCCCTTTTATTAGTATGTAGTGGCCTTCTCTGTCTCTCAAAACATCCCTGCATTTGAAGTCTATTTTATCTGAGATTAATATTGCTACACCTGCTTTCTTTTGGCTGTAGCTTGCATGAAATATTTTTTCCATCCTTTCACTTTCAGTTTCTTTGTGTCCCTGTGTCTAAGATGAGTCTCTTGTATGCAACATATTGATGGTTCATTTTTTTTGATCCATTCTGTGAATCTATATCTTTTAATTGGGGAGTTTAATCCATTTACATTCAACGTTAAAACCGTGAAGGCATTTCTTGAATCAGCCATCTTATCCTTTGGTTTATGTTTGCCATATTTTTCCCTCTCTCTATTAATATCCTTTATTGTACCCATACCGAATCTCTTTAGTACTGAACCTTTCTCCAAGTCTCTCTGTCCTGTCTTTGTTTCTCTGTCTGTAGGGCTCCCTTTAGTATCTCCAGTAGGGCAGGTCTCTTGTTAGCAAATTCTCTCAGCATTTGTTTGTCTGTGAAAAATTTAAGCTCTCCCTCAAATTTGAAGGAGAGCTTTGCTGGATAAAGTATTCTTGGCTGGAAATTTTTCTCACTCAGAATTTTAAATATATCGTGCCACTGCCTTCTTGCCTCCATGGTGGCTGCTGAGTAGTCACTACTTAGTCTTATGCTGTTTCCTTTGTATGTGGTGAATTGCTTTTCTCTTGCTGCTTTCAGAACTTGCTCCTTCTCTTCTGTGTTTGACAGTGTGATCAGTATATGTCTCGGAGTGGGTTTATTTGGATTTATTCTATTTGGAGTTCGCTGAGCATTTATGATTTGTGTATTTATGTTGTTTAGAAGATTTGGGAAGTTTTCCCCAACAATTTCTTTGAATACTCTTCCTAGACCTTTACCCTTTTCTTCCCCTTCTGGGACACCAATGAGTCTTATATTTGGATGTTTCATATCATCTATCATATCCCTGAGGTCCATTTCGATTTTTTCAATTTTTTTTCCCCATTCTTTCTTTTATGCTTTCATTTTCCCTTCTGTCATCTTCCAGGTCACTGATTCGTTGTTCAACTTCCTCTAGTCTTGTACTATGAGTGTCCAGAATCTTTTTAATTTGGTCAACAGTTTCTTTAATTTCCATAAGATCATCCATTTTTGTATTTAGTCTTGCAATGTCTTCTTTATGCTCTTCTAGAGTCTTCTTGATTTCCTTCATATCCCGTACTATGGTCTCATTGTTTATCTTTAGTTCTTTGAGTAGCTGCTCTATGTGCTGTGTCTCTTCTGGTCTTTTGATTTGGGTGCTTGGGCTTTGGTTATCCATATCGTCTGGTTTTTTCATATGCTTTATAATTTTCTGTTGTTTTTGGCCTCGTGGCATTTGCTGAACTTGATAGGGTTCTTTTAGGGTTTGTAGACCTATTGAAGTCCTTATCTCTAATTTATCAGATCTACAGCTTCATGGAGTACACTTTCTCTAACTAACCAGCAGGTGGCGTCCACGAGCCACCTGTTCTGCACAAGCCAGTTCTCCCCTGCTTAGCCTTTTTGGTGAGTGGGGGAGTGAGTCTTGTGGGGCCCAATTGGTGTACCAAGCTTGCGTGTGTAGTTGGTGTTGCCTGCCCTGTATGTGGGGCGTGTTTCTGGGCAGTCGGGGAGGGGGGGTGGCCCTAACAATCAAATCTCCCTGATGATCCTAGAGTTTTAAAGCTGCTGCAATAGTCTAATCCTTCAGTTCAGTCCTGCCACAGTTTGTCTCTGCCACTGACCCACAAGTCTTTGGTATTGGCGTATGGCTCCTGAGACTTGCAAGTGGGCCCCTCTTCCAGGCTGTGCACCCCGGGTCCTCTGTTGAGGGATGACTGTGCTATGTCACAGGTGAGTGCCGTCCCCCCAGGGCAGTTCTGGGCTGCTGGGCTGTGTAGGGAGGCTCCCAGTCTGCTCAAATGATGGCTGAATGGGGCTTTGTTAATTCACACTGCTCCACCTTCCCAGCTCTGGGACAATCAGCTGAGGTTGCAGGGAAGGCTAATGTCCACGCCCAGTATTGTGGTGTGTGCCTGTTATTTGAAGCACTTCCGTCACACTGGGTTGTCTGGGGCAGCTCTGGGCTATGGGGCTGGCGATGGGCAGGAGTGTTTCCTGTCCACCAGGATGGTGGCTGTGAGCGGACACCCCCCTTTCCTTGGGAAGTTGTGGTGTTTAGTGAATTTTCTCAGCCACTGGATTATTGCCTTTTGTCTCAGAGCTCTCTTAGTTCTGCTCTTGACTTGACGTGCCCAAATTGCAATTCTTTGAATCTTTCTGTATTGGGCTTCTTAGAGTAATTGTTTTAGAAAAAGTAAAAAGGATTCAAAAGAAAAAAAAAATAAATAAAAGGGCCCTCCTCAGAGATCTAATGGGTTATTGAAATGCTAATAGACACAGCAACCAGAGCCATTAAGGAAAGGTCCACAGGGCAGAGAGATCAGCTTTTCTTCGGGATTTGCATATGCGCCTCAAGGCCTGAGCCCCGCCCTTCCCCTTTCTGTGTTCACCAGAACTCCAAAAATCCTCTGCTTTTATTTTGGAGTTTTTCGTGTTATTTTTATTTTTTTTTTCTATGCCTGTCTCCTCTCTGCTGGGCTGGCAGCTCTCAGATTCTCTGGTGTCTGGTCTCAGTCTATCTATGGTTGGAATCTGGATCAGTAGAATGAGTTTCCGATAAGAGCAGCCACTGCAGTTCTCCCTTCTCCTTCCCGGAGCTGACAGCCCCTCCTCCCATGGGACTGAGCCTGGCAGGGAGGGGCACGGATCCCCTGGCCGCAAAAACTTACAGATTTCGCTGATCTCAGCAGTTCGACATTTTCATGAGTGTTGTATGAAGTATGCCCAAAGACAGATTGCTCTGTGGTGTCCAGTCCACGCAGTTCCTGGCTTTTTACCTACTTTCCTGGAGGAGTAACTAAAACTTACAGCTCACCAGTCTGCCATCTTGCCCCGCCTCTCCCTTAGGCTTTTCTATATATAAAATTTTATGTTGTCTCAAAATTAATATTGTTTCATTTCTGTTTTTCCAGGCTGGATGCCTTTTTTCTTTTTCTTGCTTAATTGTCCTGACTAGAACTCTAGTACAGTGTTGAATAGAAGTGATAAGAATGGCCCTTGTCTTGTTCTTGATCTTAGGGACAAACATTCAGTCTTTTGTTTGGCAGAGATTTTAAATTTTGATGAAGTCCGATTTATCAATTTTTTTCTTTCATACTTAGTGCTTTCTTTAAGATATCTTTGCTTACTTCAAGTTTGTAAAGATTTTCTCCTATGTTTTCCTTGGAAGTTTATAGTTTATCTTATAAGTGTAGGTCTATGATTAATTTCAAAATAATTTTTGTGTACAGTATGAGGTAGAGGTATAGATTCTTTAGGTAGATGATAGCTAGCTACCTAGATAATTAGGGGGTAAAGTACCCAGTTGTCCCACCACCATTTGTTGAAAAGACTATCCCTTCTCCCCTTTGAATAACATTGGCACCTTTGTTGAAAAGCAAATGAACATACATGTATCAAGATTATATCCATATTATGTTGATCTCATAAAATGAGTTTGAAAACATTCTCTCCTCTTCTATTTTTCTGAAAATGTTTCTTTAAGCTTAATAATCATAAGTATTATTCCTTGCCTTTAATAATTTATAAAATTTGTCATTGAAATTATATGGGCCTGTAATTTTCTTTTTGGGAAGGTTTTTTTTTTTTTAACTTTTGTTGTAGTTAGATATATACAATTCAAAATTTTAACCACTTTGGCCACTTTCAAGTGTACAATTCAGTGGTATTGATTACATTCATAATAGTTCTTACCATCACCAACATCCATTACCTCAACTTTTCATTACCACATTCAGAAACTCTGTACCCAATAAGAAACAATTCCCCCTCCCCTCTCCCTCACCACCACAGCCCCTGGTAACCTGTGGTCTTCTATCTGACTCCATGAATCTGCTTATTCTAGGTATTTCATATAAGTGAGATCATATAATAGTTGTTGTTCTAGTTTGCTAATGCTGCAGAATGCAAAACACCAGAGATGGATTGGCTTTTATAAAAAGGGGGTTTATTTGGCTATACAGTTACAGTCTTAAGGCCATAAAGTGTCCAAGGTAACACGTCAGCAATCGGGGTACCTTCACTGGAGGATGGTCAGTGGTGTCTGGAAAACCTCTGTTAGCTGGGAAGGCACGTGGCTGGTGTCTGCTCCAAAGTTCTAGTTTCAAAATGGCTTTCTCCCAGGACATTCCTCTCTAGCAAGCTTGCTCCTCTTCAAAACATCACTCACAGCTGCGCTGAGTTCCTTCTGTTATGTCAGCTCATTTATATGGCTCCACTGATCAACTTAAACCCACCCTGGATGGGTGAGCAACACCTCCATGGAAATTACCCAATCAGGGTCATCACCCACAGCTGGGTGGGGTGCATTCCATAGAAGCACTCAAAGAATTACAATCTGATCAACCCTGATAACGTCTGCCCACACAAGATTACATCAAAGATAATGGCGTTTGGGGGACATAATACATTCAAACTGGCACAGTTGTCTTTCTGTGTCTGGCTTTTTTTACTCAACATATTGGTTCATCCATGGTTCATTCATATTGTAGTTTGGGAAGCTGTTTTATTTTATTTTTTTAATTAAATTCAGTTTTATTGAAATATATTCACATACCATACAGTCATCCATGGTGTACAATCAACTGTTCACAGTACGATCATATAGTTACGCATTCATCACCACAGTCTATTTCTGAACATTTTCCTTACATCAGAAAGAATCAGAATAAGAATGAAAAATAAAAGTAAAAAAGAATACCCAAATCATCCCCCCCACCCCACCCTATTTTTCACTTAGTTTTTGTCCCCATTTTTCTACTCATCCATCCATACACTACATAAAGGGAGTGTGATCCACAAGGTTTTCACAATCACACTGTCACCCCTTGTAATCTACATTGTTATACAATCGTCTTCAGGAGTCCAGACTGCTGGGTTGGAGTTTGATAGTTTCAGGTATTTACTTCTAGCTATTCCAATAGCTAGCTTCTTAAAGTAGCAACTTAGAGTATTGATTTTAAACCTTTCTTCTTTCTTAATGTAGTCGTTTAAATTGTAAATTTCTTGGTAACCACATTTTAGCTGCATTTTTCTAATTTTGTATTTTTTTATTTTTAATTATCATTCACTTTAAAATATTTTATAATTTTCATTGTGATTTCCTCTTTGTTCTATGGGTTATTTAGAAGTGTGCCATTTAATTTCCAAATATTTGGTGATTTTCTGGTCATATTATTATTGATTTATAATTTTATTCTTTTGTGGTCAGAAAACATACTTTGAGATTTCCCTCTTTTGAAACCTATTTTTTTCACCCTTTTTTAGATTGTAGAATATAACATATATACATAAAAGGGACAACTTTCCAAGTACAATCTCAGAACTAGTTAGAGAGCAAATGAAATCTATTTTAAGGCCCAATGTATGGTCTTATTTTGTTGAACATACCATATGCACTTGAAAACAAGTATAAACTGTATTTGTTAGAAATAGTTGTCTAAAAATGTTAATTAGATATAAGTTATCTGATAATGTTGTTCAGATTTTCAGTTTACTCATTCTACCAATTACTGAGAGAAAGGATATTAAAATATTGAGCTATAATTTTGGAGTTCTTGACCTCTCCCTTTATTTCTGTCGGTTTTTGCTTCATGTACTTTGAAGTTCTGTTATAAATAATATCTTCCTGACAAATTGTTCCTTTCATTATGATGAAATATTCCATTTTATCTCTAGTAATATTCTTTATCTTTAAGTCTACTTTTCTGATATTAAGCTATCAATGGCAGCCTTCTCATACTTCTTCTTTACATGGTATATATTTTTCTATACTTTTATTTTCAATCTATCAGTGTCTTTATATTTAAAGTGCATCTTTTATAGACAGCATATAGTTGGGTATTGCTTTTCTATACAGTCTGATAATTCTTTGCCTTTTACTTGAAATATATATTCCATTCACATTTAGTGTAATTACTGTTGTGATTGATTTAAGTCTACCATCTTTTTAGTTCATTTTTTCTCTATTATTCATTTCTTTTATTCTTTTATATTGTCTTCGATTTGAGTTAATTGAGCATTTTATGGATTTCATTTTATTTCCTCTCATCTTTTTTGCTGCACTGATTTTTATTATTTTCTAGTGGTTGCTCTAGGGCTACCAATATGCATCCTTATCAAAGCCCTTATTTAGATTTATATTTAGATTCTCACGTAACACTTCACACATGGCACTTCCACTTCACACCTTACACTGACCACTTCAAAATTTATACTTCACAGTCACAAAACTAATAGCTGTATAATAGAAAAATCCCATTCTTCCACTCTCCCCTCTGTCCTTTATAGTATTGTCATATCTTTTATTTCATATTTTATAAATACTACTTTACAATATTATTATTTTACTTTAAATAGTCTGTTTTCTTTTAAGGAAATTATGGGGAGGAAAAAAGCCTTGTATGTTTACACACTTATTTACTATTTCTAATGTTTTCATCCCTTTCTGTAGCTCCAGTTTTCCACCTGATATCATTCTTCTTTAGCCTGAAGAATATCCTTTTGCATTTCTTGAAGTACAAGTCTGGTAGTGACAAATTGTCTTAGCTTTTATTTATCTGAAAATGTCTTTATTTCATCTCATTTTTTTAGTGATGTTTTTACTGAATATAGAATTCAGAGTTGATGGCATTTTTCTTCCACAGTTAAAGATAACCATACTATTATCTTCTGGCCTCCCTTCTTCTGAGAAGTCAGTGGTTATTCTTTTCTTTGTACGCTCTATGTAGTGTGTCTTCTTCTCTTTCTGGCTGCTTTTCTGTTTTATCTTTAGCTTTAGCAGTTTGACTATGATGTACTTAGTGGGATGTTCTGTATATTCATTCTTCTTGTTATATACCAAGATTCTTGAATCTGTAAATTTTGTTTTTGTTTTTGTATTTGTTTTTACCAAATTTGAGGAATTGAGAGACATTTTTTCAAGTACTTTCCTGCTTCTCTTCTTCTGGTACTCCAATTGCACATATAGTTGGACTACTTGATATTATCTCAGAGTTCATTGAGGCTTTGTTCATTTTATAACTATTTTAATATCTGTTCTTAATATTGAACATGTGAACATATTTATCTCAAATGTTCTTCATGTCTCTGTTCTTCATAATTTCTATTGATACTTCTTCAAGTACACTTACCCTTTCTTCTACCATATCTAATCTGTTGTTAAGCTCATTCAGTAATTTTTTTCATTTCAGATATTATCCTTTTCAGTTCTAAAATTTCTATAGTTTGCATTTCTCTGCTGAAATTTCCTTTAATTCTTTGAGCATTTTATAATAGATGATTTAAAGTCCTTGTCTGCTAATTTCAAAATCTGGACCATCTTGGGCTCTGTTTCCATTGAATGGTCTTTTTTTCTTGACTACTGGTCACACTTGCCTGCTTCTTTATACATCTAATGTTTTTTGTTGTTGTTATTGTATGCTGGACATTATGGATGATACGTTGTAGAAACTTTGGATTCTGATATAGTTTTCTGAAGAGGGTTTCTTTTTGTTCTATCAAGCGGTCTAAATTAGTGTCCAGTCACTTGGAACTTGAGGTGCTTCATTTTACATTTTATTAGTATCTGTATCATTTTTTTCCCATCGTCTTAGGGAAAGTCCTTAGTCCTGGAACATAGACTAACATATGGTCCTTCTGTGGTTTTAATGGGAAGCCCATACGCCAGATCCATCTAACTTAGCAGGATTCCAAATCCAAACTGTCTCCCTTGCAGTGAGTGGCAGCTGAAATTTCTACTCAACTTTTTCAGTCTTCCAGCTGTTGCTTTCCAGCAGGCTTCTTCGAGTTTCCCTGTACATGCACAGTTCAGGGTCAGCTAATCATCTGAGAGCAGTTTGATACCAATTTTGTGACACCCACTCTGTGGCTTCCTTTTTTCTGGGATTTCTCCCCTCAATTCCCAGCTGCTTTGGTTACTCCAGACTCTAATACTTCAAGCCAGTGCAGGCTTTGTGCTTGAGTTTTAGCTGCTCCACTCTTTGCAGACTATACTTCCTAATTTTTTCCTTTGGGGAAAACTAGTAAAACATAGATCGCACCTAGGGCAATTCCCTCTTTCAAGGATTAAGTCCCCTCCTGTTTATGCCTGCTTTGAGCCACTTTCTAGTGCCTTTAAATAGTTTATTTTTAATATTTTGTCCAGAGTTTATAATTATTGCCTACTTAAGTGTTAGGCTAATGTAAGATAGTCTCTCATTATTGAAACCACAACTTTAAGGCAATCATGTTCAACCATTTCTGGCATAAAGTCTTCTGATGTTACATTCATGCCCTAAATAGTGTGCTTCTGCTGATATTTCTGATGTCTCGACTGTAAAATTATCTAGTGGCCTCTTCTATGTTAGATGTAGATGTTAGTTGATATATAGATGAAATTTGACCTCCTCTAGCTTACTCATACCAATATAGTTACAACATTATTTTTAGTTATTTTATTAGTTACCTATGCAACTTTAAACAACATTCTTAAACCCCTATTTCTTATTTCATCAATCCTGGACAGTATTTTTATTATCCATGTACTAAAATGAGAATATTAGCACTTATAAGCCCCCCCCCCTTTTTTTTGCCTTTCCATCTCCCAACTTCTATAAGCTGTGCCTTTATGTTTACACTGCCAAGCTTAATGACATTTACTTTCCATCATATAAGCACAATTGTGGTTTGGGGGTCTTGCCTGTGGCTTGATTCAATATTCAAGAAGTCAACAAATATTTATTGAGGACCTACTGTGAGCCAGCCCCTGTCCTAGGTGCTGGAGAAGCAACAGTATACACTGGTAAAAACTCTCTGCTCTTGTGGAACATACTTTTTAGTGGAAGAGAGAAAGAAGATAAACAAGATAAATAAAATATATATTATGCCAGATTTCCTTCTTTCAAGGATGAAATCCCCTCCTATTTATGCCTGCTTTGAGCCATTTTCTAGTGCCTTTAAATAGTTTATTTTTAATATTTTGTCTAGAGTTTATAATTATTACCTACATAAGTATTAGGCTAATGCTTAAGAGAAAAATAAAGTTGGGAAGGGGTACAGGGAATGTGTGTGTGTGTGCATACATGCACACATGTTACAATTTAGAAAGACTGGCCATGAAAGGTTCTTTCTAAAAGGTAATATTTGAATAAAGCCCTGAAGGAGGTAAGGGGATAAGCCATGTGGCTATCTGAGTAAAGAGAGTTCCAGGCAGCAAGTGCATATATCCTAAAAAGAGTGAACATTGTTTGTTGCAGAGCCAATAAGAGACTGGTTACTTTCCAGTGATTCCAGTGTGCCCACTCTTGTGCCTCTCACAGAAGAAACAATTTGTTCTTAGACTCAACTAATTGCTCACAATCATACCACATTTTCTTCTATATTATATTTAGATCATGTGCTTTTTATATTATTCACTAATACCTTCCAGCTTCCTTTCTCCATTACTTAGAATTCATTCCATAAATTGACCCTGAATTTTGATTTCACAAATTTAGATTATGACTCTACTGTGCAACTATTAGTTTTTCCTAATGTTTCTAGTTATCTTTTTTCATATTCTCAGTTATTTCAAAGCCCAGTCATACTCTCCTATGGAATCCTTATCCTCCTTTTCCCCT
This sequence comes from Choloepus didactylus, assembly GCF_015220235.1. NCBI lineage: Eukaryota > Metazoa > Chordata > Mammalia > Pilosa > Megalonychidae > Choloepus > Choloepus didactylus. Next base: position 21,110,982 of record NC_051333.1, read on the forward strand.
GGAAACTCCCCTTTCCAAAGCCTGCTGTTTTTGTGCCCCAGCAGGACTTATTGCTTCTCTAGTTGCTGAACAGCTGCCATTCTAGTTCCTCCCTGCTCCCCTGTTCCATGTCTTCATCTATATCCATATCAATCTATATCAATTAGACCCTTATGTTGCAGGATGACTAAGGGTACCTTAAGTAACTTCTTCAGAAGAGGCACATGGGAAGGAAACTTCCTTAGTGTGCATGTCTGAAAACTGCCTTTACTCTGCCTTCACAATTGATAACTTGGCTAGGTATACATTTTATGTACAAAATAAATTTCCCTCAGAAGTTTGAAGGTGATGTCCCATTATCTTCCAACACTAAGTATTGCTGATAATAAGTCTTAAGTGGGCCTGATCCTTTTGAATTTTTTTTCTGAAATGAATTCAAAGTTATGGGAACAGTTGCAAAAACAATACTAACCCCATACAAAGAATTCCATCACACCCTAACCCCTCCCCCGATAGCTCAATCCATCAACCTTAACATGCTGTCACATCACTATTTCTTTCCCTCCCTCCTTCCCTCCCTTCCTATCTATCATCCCTCATCTATTGCTCTGTCTTCTGAACATATGAGAGCTAGCTGCACACATCCTTGAACATACACTATAATTCACATATACACTTCCCATGAACAAGAACATTCTTTTATGCAATCCCATTAAGCGCAGCTGAGAAGTACAAAAGGTTCAACAATGATACAAAGCTTACATTCTATATTTCCTTTACCTTATGTCTCAACTGTGTCCCTTTGAGCCACCTGTCCTCTATCCTCTAATTCCATCCAAGTTCATCCTTGGCATTCAATCATTTATTTAGACTGTCTTTTTTTTTTTTTTTAGTTGTGGGAACATATATACAGCCTAAATCTTCCCATTCTACCCCCTCCCTAGCCTTCCATTAGTGGGATTAATCACCTTTAGAATGTTGTAATGCTCTTTCCCACCATCCATTACTAGAAATTTCCCTTCACCTCAAACAGCAACTCCACCCTCATTTCTTAACTCCCCATTGCACCGTCCCCCATTTCTCTTAACCCGAACTCTACAATTCATCTCCATGGTTACATTCTCTGATAGTTTCTTTGTGTTTGCTGTGGGGGTTAAAATTAACCTCTTATATCCGTAACAATCTTGTTTTTCTTTGATGCCACCTTCACTTCAATAGGACACATAAACTATGTTCCTATACTCCTCCATTCGCCCACCTTTATATAGTTGTCTAAAATTACATATTTTACATTGAGTTCAAAACCACTGATTTGTCATTAGGGTTTGTGTAATTTATATCATGTAGGAAGTAAATATTGGAGTTACAGTTCAAAAATTATTGACTTCTATTTGTATTCCATTGTGGTTGGAGAATGTGCTTTGAGTATATTCAATTTTTTTTTTTTTTAAATTTCTTGAGGCTTGTTTTATGTCCCAGCTTATGGTCCCTTCTGGAGAAAGATCCATGATCACTAGAGAAAAATGAGTGTCCTGGTGCTTTGGGATGTAAGGTACTATATATTTCTGTTAAAATTCTCTATATCTCTTTCTTCTTTCTGTTGTTTCTCTGTTGGTAGGGTTCCCTTTAGAATCTGAAGTAGGGCAGGTCTTTTATTGGCAAAGTCTCTCAGGATTTGTTTGTCTGTGAAAAATTTAAGCTCTCCTGTGAATTTGAAGGAGAGTTTTGCTGGATAAAGTATTCTTGGTTGGAAATTTTTCTCTCTCAGAATTTTAAATATGTCATGCCACTGCCTTCTCGCCTCCATGGTGGCCTCTGAGTAGTCACAACTTAGTCTTAGGTTGTTTCCTTTGTATGTGGTGAATTGCTTTTCTCTTGCTGCTTTCAGAATTTGCTCCTTCTCTTCAGTATTTGACAGTCTGATCAGAATACGTCTTGGAGTGGGTTTATTTGGATTTATTCTATTTGGAGTTCGCTGGGCATTTATGCTTTGTGTATTTATATTGTGTAGAAGGTTCGGGAAGTTTTCCCCAACAATTTCTTTGAATACTCTTTCTAGACCTTTACCCTTCTCTTCCCCTTCTGGGACACCAATGAGTCTTAAGTTTGGACGTTTTATTTTATCTATCATTTCCCTGAGATCCATTTCGATTTTTTTGATTTTTTCCTCTATTCTTTCTTTTGTTCTTTCATTTTCTGTTCTGTGGACTTCTAGGACACTGAGATGTTGTTCAGCTTCCTCTAGTCTTGTATTGTGAATACCCAAAGTCTTTTTAATTTGGTCAACAGTTTCTTTTATTTCCATAAGATCTTCTATTTTTTTATTTAGCCTTGCAATGTCTTCTTCATGCTCTTCTAGGGTCTTCTTTATGTAGCTTATATCCTGGGCCATGGTCTTCTTGATGTCCTTTAAATCCTTTGCCATGCTTTCGTTCCTCGATTGTATTCCTTTGATTAATTCTGCGAGGAACTTCATTTCTTCTGATAACTTGATTTGTGTGTTTGGAGTTGGATTCTCCATATCGTCTGGTTTTATCATATGCATTGAGATTTTCTGTTGTTTTTGGCCTCTTGGCATTTGCTCTGCTCGACAGGGTTCTTTTAATTTGTGAAAAAAAAAAAAAAACCTATCTTATTTTTCAGAAACACTGTTTGGTGACATACACTTTCTCTAACTAACCAGCAGATGGCGTCTGTGAGTCACCTATACCTCTCAAGTCAGTTCTCCACCTTGTCCCCGCGTTATATGGGGAAACAATTCTTGTGGGGTCCAGCTGGAGAACTCAGCCTGGGTGTGTTGCTGGAGCCGTCCGCCCTGAATGTGGGGCACTTGTATGGGTGGTCAGGGAGGAAAGACAGCCTCAATATTCAAATCCCCCCGGTTCCCGGAGATTCAAGGCCGCTGCAAGAGTCCAAGCCTTCATTTCATTTCAGCCCCAGCCGCTCTCTCTCGATGTCCCACAAACCACCGGACTTGGCGTAGTGTCTCTGGGATCTCCGAGCAGGTCCCCCCACCCAGCCGCGATCCTCCAGGACCTCTGCTGAGGGAATGCTGTGCTACGTCATCAGTGTGCGCCGTCCCTCAAGGGAAGCCCTGGGCCACCGGGCCGAGCCGGCTCGCTTTCAGCCTTATGCAAAAATGGCCGAACGGGGCATCTCCACACCCCCCTCCTCGCACAGTTCCTCCTTGCCAGCTCCGGGACAACTGGCGGGGCTCTGGGCTGTGGGCACGGCCCCAGGCAGGAGTTTATCCAGCCCTCCCAGGAACGAGCTGCTAGCTGCGGGGATTCTTTCGGCTTCTGGCTCTCTGCTCCATTCCCCCGGCCCCAGGGATATCTGCAGCGGGCTATCTTCCAGGCCAGCCACCAAGAGGCCCAGCCCCCTCTTGCTGTGTTTTACTGCGTGTTTCCCACGATAGCACCTGCAGCCGATCGCACCTGCAGCCGATCACACCTGCAGCCGCTCCTGGCTTTTCCCCTTTTTTCTTTTCTTTTTTTTTTTTTTTTTTAATAAAAGAGCCCATTGGTCTACAGATGCCAAACCCTGGCTTCCCCGGATTGCCGCGCGGCTGTGGGACTTCCAGCCAGCTTACTCACTCGTTTCAGAATGCAGACTCTCAGTTTCACCAAGTGTACAGCCCCTGGGAACTGGCAGATCTCATCCAGCTGGCACATCGCTGTAACCGGTATTCTGGGTCACTCTCTGGTCCTTATCTAGTGTTTTCCACGGAGGTGTTCCTTAGCCCTGTCTCACCTAGCCGCCATCTTGGTTTCTCCCCCTTTTGAATTTTATAGCTGGCTTTATTTTTTATTTTGGAAGTTTTTTCAAATATTTTTTCTTTTCATTTTTACAATAGTGTATTTGGATTGGATTGGGTCTTTTACTTCAGCTTTCTCAGCCTTTGATCCTTTTACCTTTCAACTATGGGGATTTTTCTTTCTATTTTGATAATTTTCTGATCTCCATCTTCTGTTTTCTCTCTTTTAGGCACTCCTGTGGTTGAATGTCTGGTTTCGGATTAATTTTCATATCTTTCATATTTTGTCTCATAGTTTTGTGTCTATTTTTCCTATCTTTTGAGATTTACTCAATTTTAACTTTCAAATCTTTTTGAATTTTTAAATTCAACAATCATGTTTTAATTTTCCAGAGCTTCCATTTGTCTCTGTTCCTCATATTTCCTCTTGTCTATCTGGAGATACTAAATAGAGTTTCTAAAATTCTCTTGTATTCTCTGAATTGTTTCTTTTTCCTCAGGGGTTAATTTTAGTTTTTATCTAGGCTTTTCTCTGTTATGCAGCAGCTTTAAGCAAGAGAAGGTCTACCTATGGATGTGAACTCCTAGTATACAAGCAGCTTTGATCTGACGACTGGAAGGTTCACTTTAGAGGGAGTGATGGGGGCTGGATGTTATGCTGGGCCCTCTCCCAAATGCAGAATATGGGGGGCTTTGCACTGGAATGTTACTATCCATGCTAGACGCTCTGGTTCTAAAACCCCTTTTTTCCCCCAAGGGCAGAATTAATGCCTGGCTGTTGATTATTTTGCCTTTGGGATTAAGAAGGCAGGTGGCAGGGTTGACTATTCAGAATATAGAACCTTAATTAATTCTCCAGTTTCCAGTTGCACTGCTCACTTTATGGTTGTCAGGCTTGACATTTCTGAGTCTAGAGTCTCTCCCCACTAGCTTCCTTCTTGCAGCTGCAGGCCCTCCACCTGTGTTCAAGTTTGCAGCTTTCTCTGTCCTACTCTCCCAGCTACTCTCACCTGTCCCTTCCTTTCAACTAGACCTTTGTAGAAATCTCTGTTCCAGCAGTGATCCCTCTCCTTTTCTCTTCATAGTGTGGGAGAAAATCTTTTCCATTCTTTTATCATCATTTCCCCAGTGTCTTGAGAGGGAGAGTGTGTTAGATATCTTTCCTTTTCTACTGTCCCCTCCCCCAGGTTTACTTTTCACCCTTTTCCATCCTTATCTTTGGTTCCAAAAGGCTGACCTGTATGGAGACATCAGCCTATGAACTTGCCCTCTGCCTTCTGGTCAGGTTCAGACAATGGGAAAATCAGAGGGAGGAAAGAGAGATGCCAGGATATTTATTTCTTTAGCTCCCTCCTCAAGGTTGCCTTAGGCTGCCTGAGTCCCTTACTACAGGCCACAGCTTTTGCCAGGTGGCCCTCTTCACAAAGCCCTCTGTTTTCAGATTGCGGTAGTCTCATTCCTTCAGGCCAGATGTGGCAAAAGAGTCCTGTTCTTTTCAGCCCTGGAGTACCACCCACACTTTTTGGTTTCCTTATACTCTGCCCACATCTTTGCATGTAGTAACTTTATTAAATTTTCCTTGATTAATCTCATTTGAGTGTGCTCTGTTTCCCAATGGGACTCTGATGCAAAGAGAACATAAATCATGTCTGCTTGGTCCACTGAATTGGACTAGGGAATCTTAGGTAGTTTACTGAGACACATAACTTTTCTACAAAGACTGTTTTTGTTTGTTTTTGCAACCTAAGTAAGATTTTTAGATCCTAATTCTCTATTACCATTCTGGTTCACTTTGTCAGTGGATCCTGGAATTACCTTATAATTTCACAATGTTTGTTGGTCATACAGGCCTTTAGAAAGTGGGATTCCCAATATGAGATTCTGTAACTAGCACTGAACTGGACTGAGTTATCCAGGCACATGCTTGAGTTTATTTCCTTGAAACTTTAGCTTACAATTTATCAGTTGCCTCTGGGTGGTGGTGCCTTGTTATTAGCCACTGACCATGCAGCAAGGGTCTTCTCAGATGAATACTGACAAATGCAACTCTCAAACTATGTCCCTTTCAGGCACAAGGAGCACAGGAATTGTTTGTGGGTACATCTGCCCCTTCCCCCAGACTGATAACCCCAGTGGCAGGGTCTGTGTCCTCATTAAGTTTGTGTTGCCAGCATTCAGTCCAGAGGCTGCCCATAGCAGGAGTGAAAGGATTATTTGTATAATGAAGGAAGTCATCGTTGGAGAGCTATAAAACCACAGCCTCAGCTGAACATCTCCTCTATTCTCTCTGGACAGTTTTACTCCATAAATCAATGTCTAGGGGGCTCTGAAATCTCTGTAAAGGATATTCATCATGGGACATAGACCCCTGTGTGAAAGAAGTGAAGCCTCCTATTATTTCCTTTAAATCAAAATAAATTGGATTCTCGATTCCCACATGACTGGGTTGGAAGGAAATTGGATCCCTGCAATCCTGTGGGGGTAAGAATGGAGCATCCTCTCTTCCCCAGGGTGTCTTGAGGATCTAGGAGGCTTCCTTGGAGGCTGGACAATGGGGGCAGAGACCTCTCTTCAGTCCATCACAGTCACCAATGGCCTCATATCCAAGCCAGGAGGCTCTGTTGAAGGGAGGCAGCTCTACTGCTTTTGTCACAAGCTTGGCCCTGGGATCATGTCCAACCCTGTGAACCTGGGGATCAGGCTCCAGCCTCTTGAAGTATGCTGAGCTGGTGCCTCCCCTGAAGCCTCGCTGTCCCCACTGCTTTTATGGCACCTGCTGGCTCAGTCCCTCCCCATTTGGGCAACTTTTGCTCTCTCAGTCTCTGCTCTGACCCCTCCCTGCAGGTGTCAGCCTACTCCCCATCTTCCTTCTCTTCCCTAACATAATGTCCTCCAGGAGCTCAGGCTTCCAGGGAAAAAAGCCAGGAAGGCTAGTTGTCTGTTAGAAACCTCTGGTTATCCTTTAGGACAAAGTGCAAATTCATTTCTCAGTAGGTTTCCCTATCACCTGCCTGGGCAGGAGTGGTGATTGGCCGGATGCTGTGACCAGTCAGTGCCTATGCTATCAGGTTGTTAAATATCTTGGCACTTGCCCCTGCATCTGGGCATTAGTGTTGGAGTGTTTGCCACTTCCCTCTCGGCAAGCACAGACTCCTGTCCCACAGTGTCATTGTGATGAAACAAGTGCCAGCACTGGGCAGTTGCTAATAAATATCCCTTCATTTCCTTTTCCCTTCTGTCCTAGTTTGCTAATGCTGCAGAATGCAAAACACCAGAGATGGATAGGCTTTTATAAAACGGGGGTTTATTTCACTACACAGTTACAGTCTTAAGGCCACAAAGCGTCCAAGGTAACACCTCAGCAATCGGGTACCTTCACCGGAGGATGGCCAATGGCGTCCGGAAAACCTCTGCTAGCTAGGAAGGCAGCTGGCGTCTGCTCCAAAGCTCTGGCCTCAAAACGGCTTTCTCCCAGGACGTTCCTCTCTAGCAAGCTTGCTCCTCTTCAAAACATCACTCCCAGCTGCACTCTCTTTCTTCCCCCCGAGTCAGCTCATTTATATAGCTCCACTGATCAAGGCCCACCGCGAATGGGTGGGGCCACGCCTCCATGGGAACATCTCATTGAAATCATCACCAACAGCTGGGTGGGGCACACTCCAAGCAAATCCAACCATCACCAAAACGTCTGCCCCACACAAGACCACAAAGATAATGGCATTTGGGGGACACAATACATTCAAACTGGCACACCTTCTCACTCATGATTTTAATCCTTGCCCCTTGCCAAACTGCACTGCAAACTCCTTGTTGTACCTCTGTTTATATCTCCTATACCTGGTAAATAACTAGCAAGGACTCAATAAACATTTGTGGAACTCAACTCACTTCCTTACCTGAATGTTTAGTTTAACCAAATCTCCATCACCTTTAAGCTGCCATTTTGTCTTCCTAGGCAAAGTGAAAAAAAAAATATTCCTCTACTTTAAGATGCTTTGCTTAAAGAAGGAGAGAGGAAAACTTCTGGTGCTGGAGTCCTGCCTCGGTGGCAGTGTGGGCCTGTTGGCTGTACTGTATGGTGTCGGTGCTGGGCCCAATCTTCCTTCTGGGGAGTTCTCCTCCAAGACTCCGCCTCTGCCTCCTCGGGGTGCTCACATGCATTTCTCAATCTCTTCTGAACTAAGGGACAAATCTGCTAACTCTAGAAATGAGGATGATTCTGAAGTTTTGAGTTTAATGAAATATATTCAATGACCTTTTTAGCAACTATTTCAGGTAGTACAATAATATAAAAGCAATATAATGCACTATGGAAAATTTGAAAAATATAGACATGTACGTTCATATGTGTATTCCGTATTTTCTGTCTACTCAGCATCTTCACTTGGATGAAAATAGGCACCTGATCTGAGCCGCCCTGAAACTGCCCCTTCTCCAGACTCGCTCATCTTAGTAATGGGTGACTCTGTTCTTCCACTTGCTTAGACATCCCATGGTCTTCAAATCCATGCAGAATCCGAGCACCTTCCCCATAGTTCTGTGTATCCCCTGTTCCGAAGCACCGTCAGCTCTCCTCTGGATCACCAGAGCCTCGTAGCTGGTCTCCCGTATGCTGGGACTCCCATGGCCTGTTCTGTATAAAGCAGCCAGGGATTCTGTTTCTAGCATGAGGGAGTTATAGCATCCAGACTTACCCTTCCATGACAAATAATGAGAAAAATAGTCAAAGCACATGAAACAACTGTTCTACATACATAAAGTCATATTAAATTTGTACAAATGCATGGATCTGATTCTGCACTTTCTGTTCTGTTCCACTGCTCTGTCAGTCTAGTAAAATAACTGTTGAAACTTTATAATACATTTTATAATACATTTGCTATCAGCCTCATCCTGTTAACATTCTTCAATGAATCAGTTGTTTCTTTTTCTAGGAAAATTCCATAAGGTTTTATTGGAATTGTTTTTGCATTTATAGATTTATCTGAGAATTAATGAATTTCTTCCAGTATTAAATCTACTTATCCAAAAATAAAGACAATACCACCCAGTCTTAGAAATTAGATAGACTGATTCCTCCCACTTTGTTCTTTTTCTCAGAATTATGTTAGCTATTCTAGTTCTTTTTCCTTTCCTTATAAATTTTAGAGTAATCTTGTCTATGTCTACAAGATTTTCATTTATCAAGTTTGTTTTTTATGGTCCTCAATGAAGTTTTGTGATTTTTTTCCTCATATATCTCAGGCGTAATTTGGTTAAGTTTATTCCTAAAAAATTTTACTTTGTTCTTTGTTTCTGTGAACAGGATTATTTTGCCATCATATTTTCTAATTGGCTATTGCTGTTGCTTTCTGTGTATTTATTTTGTTATTTTGCAAAAGTTTTATTGATTCTAGCAGGTTTTTTCAGTTGATTTTCTTATATGTTCCAGGAAAACAATTATAACAATCTGCAAATACTTAGAGATTTCTTTCCTTTTACATAGCATTTTTTTCAGATTTAAAAAAATCAATGTCTTTGTATTTATTTTTATAGTTTCCAATTAACAACAGATACAACATAAATCAAAATATTCCTTGAACTTTTGTGATATTTGCAGCAGCATTAGCATACATAGAAAATCCCCAAGTATGAAATTAGCATATTGGGTTTTCAAAATAACCTTTCTATTTGAGATCACATGCAGTTTTAAGAAATAATACAGAGTGATCCTGTGATCCCATGTGCCCTGTGCCCTTACCCACTTTCTCTAAAACCAGGATATTGACATTGATACAATCAAGCTGTAGAACATTTCCACCACAAGGATCCCTGGTGTTGCCCATTTTTTAGCCTCACCTGCTTCCCTCAATCATTTTGACATTTCAAGAATGATAGATAAATGGAATCATATAGTCTGTAACCTTTTAGGATTTTTTTTTTCTCAGTATTATTTCCTGGCTATTTATCCAAATTGTTAGGTTATAAATAGTTTGGTTCTTTTTATCTCTGAATAGTATTCCTTGGTACGAATGCACCACAGTTTTTTTAACTGTTCACCATTGTAGGGCACCTGGATTGTTTCCAGAGTTTAGCTATTATATATAAAACTACTATGAACATCCATGTAGTGGTTTTTGTGTGAACATAAGTTTTCACTTCTCTGGGTAAATGCCTAGCAATGCAATTGCTGGGTCATACAGTGCTTACATGTTTAATTTTTAAAGAAACTGCCAAACACTTTTCCAGAGTAGCTGTACCGTTTTACATTTCCACCAGCAATCCTTTTATGACACTAGTATTACCAAGTGATCCAGCTTCTCCACATCCTTGCCAGCGTTTGGTATTGTCACTCTTTTTTTCTGATAGATGTATAACATTAGCTCATTGTCATTTTATGGCTAATGCTAAACATCTTTTCATGTGCTTATCTGCCATCTGCATATCCTCTTTGGCGAACTATTTCTTCATGTCTTTTGCCCATTTTCTGATTGGATAGTTTGTCTTTTTACTGTTGAGTTTTGAGAGTTCTGTATTTCTTCTAGATACAATTCCTTGGTAGGATAGGTGTTGGCAAATACTTTCTCTTAGTGTATAGGTTGTGTGCCAGTTTGAATATATTGTGTCCCCCAAACTCCATTATCTTTGATGTAATCTTGTGTGGGCAGATCTATCAGTGTTAATTAGATTGTAATTCTTTGAGTGTTTCATGGAGATGCGCCCCACCCAGTTGTGGGTGATGACTCTGATTGGATAATTTCCATGGAGGTGTTGGCCCGCCCATTCAGGGTGGGTCTGAATTAAATTACTGGAGCACTATATAAGATCACACAGAAGGAGCAAGCTGCTACAGCCAAGAGGGACACTTTGAAGAAAGCACAGGAGCTGCAGATGAGAGAGATTTTGAAGATGGCCATTGAAAGAGACTCTTGCTCCGGAGAAGCTAAGAGAGGACAAAGGCCCCAAGAGCAACTAAGAGTGACATTTTTGAGGAACTGCAGCCTAGAGAGGAACGTCCTGGGAGAAAGCCATTTTGAAACCAGAACTTTGGAACAGACGCCAGCCACGTGCCTTCCCATCTAACAGAGGTTTTCCAGACACCATTGGCCATCGTCCAGTGAAGGTACCTGATTGCTGATGTTGTTACCTTGGACACTTCATGGCCTTAAGACTGTAACTATGTAACCAAATAAACCCCTTTTTATAAAAGCCAATCCCTCCCTGGTGTTTTGCATTCCAGCAGCATTAGCAAACTAGAACAGGTTGTGTTTTCATACTCTCAACAGGGTCTTTCACAGAGCAAAAGTTTTTAATTTTGATGAAGTTCAGTCTATCAGCTTTCCCTTGTATGGTTTGTACTTTTTGTGTCAAGTCAGGAAACTATTTGCCTAGTCTTGGATCCTGAGGATTTTCTCCTGTTTTTTGTAAAACTTTTGTAGTTTTCCACTTTACACGTAAGTCTGTGGTCCATTTTGAGTTAATATTTGTATGAAGTGTGAGGTTTAGGTTAAGTTTCATTTTTTGCCTATTGATGTCCAGTGGCTCATCATTTGTTGAAAAGGCTTTGCTACCTTTGTCACAAATTAGTTAGGCATATTTGTGTACTATTTTTTTTTCTGGGTACTTTGTCCTGTTCCATTGATCTATACATCTATCCCTCCACTAATACCACACAGCTTTTATTACTGTAGCTGTAGAATGAGTCTTGAAATTGGGTAGACTGTTCCTCCCACTTTGTTCTTCTTTTTCAGAATTGTTCTAGCTATTCTAGTAACTCTGCCTATCCATATACAGTTTAGTGTAATCTTGTCTATGTTGACAACAAATTTTGCTGGGATTTTGATAGGAATTGTTTTGAACATGTATGTCAGTTTGGGGAGAATTTATGTCTTTTCGATGTTGAGCTTCCAGTAATGAACATGATATGTCTCTGCCTTTATTTCAATCTTTGACTTCTATCATCAGCAGTTTGTAGTTTTTCAGCATGCAAGTCCTGTACATGTGTGCCAGTTTGGATATATTAGGTCCGCCAGAAAAAGCCATGTTCTTTAATGCAGTCTTGTAGGGGTAGATGTATTAGTGTTGATTAGGTTGGAACCTTTTGATTGAGTGTACCATGGAGATGTGACTCACCCAACTGTAGGTGATAACTCTGACTGAATTATTTCCATGCAGGTGTGGCCCCACCCATTCAGCATGGTCTTGATTAGTTTATTGGAGTCCTTTAAAAAGAGTCACACAGGCCCAGATGCTTGCTGATGCTGATGCTTAGAGATGCTTGGAGATGCAGACAGAGGATGCTTGGCTAAGAGATGAAGCCCAATGTTTGCCCTGGGATATACTAAGAAGGACCCCCAGATGCTTGGAGAGAAATGTCCTGGGAGAAAGAACCGAGAATGCACAGGGCTGAGAGAGGAGCTGGAACACAACCTGGGATCAATAGACGCCAGCCACGTGCTTTCCCAGCTAACAGAGGTTTTCCAGACACCATCGGCCATCCTTCAGTGAAGGTATCATCTTGTTGATGCCTTAGTTTGGTCACTTTTATGGCCTTAGAACTATAAATTCGTAGCTTAATAAATCCCCTTTATAAAAGCCAATCCATTTCTGGTATTTTGCATAATGGCAGCGTTAGCAAACTGGAACAACATGTTTTGTTAGATTTACACCTAAGTAGTTCATCTTTTTAGAGCAATTGTAAATAGTATTCCATTTTTAATTTTGGTGACTACTTGCTGTTGTTAGCACATAGAAATGCGATTTATTTTTGCAGGTTGATCTTGCATCCTGTAACCTTGCTGAACTCACTTAGTTCTAAAAGTTCTGTAGATTCCTTGAGATTTTCTCTGTAGAGAATTATGACATCTGGAAATAAAATCATTTTTATTTCTTCTTTTCCAATCTATACACTTTTTAAAATTTAATTTTATTGAGATTGTTCACATACCATACAATTATCCAAAGATCCAAAGTGTGCAATCAGTTGCCCACAGTACCATCATACAGCTGTGCATCCATCACCACAATTAAATTTTTTTTCAATTTTTAGAACATTTTTATTTCTCCAGAAAAGAAACAAAGACAAAAAAAGGAAACTCAAATTCTCCCATACCCTTAACCACTCCCCCTCCATTATTGACTCATAGTATTGGTATAGTACATTTGTTACGGTTGATTAAAGAATGTTAAAATACTACTAACTGTAGTATATAGTTTGCAATAGGTATATTTTTTTCCCTATATACCCCTCTATTATTAACTTCTGGTTATAGTGTCATACATTTGTTCTAGTTCATGAAAGAGATTTCTAATATTTGTACAGTTAGTCACGGACATTGCCCACCACAAGATTCACTGTTTTATACATTCCCATCTTTTGACCTCCAGCTTTCCTTCTGGTGACATATGTGACTCTGAGCTTCCCCTTTCTGCCACATTCACACACGATTCAGCACTGTTAGTTATTCTCGCAATGTGCTACCATCACCTCTGTCCATTTCCAAAAACTTAAGTTCAACTTAGTTGAACATTCTGCTCATAATAAGCAACCGCACCCCATTGTTTAGCCTCATTCTATATCCTGGTAACTTATATTTCGTGTCTATGAGTTTATTATAATTAGTTCATATCAGTGAGACCTTGCAATATTTGTCCTTATGTCTCTGATTTATTTCACTCAATATAGTGCCCTCAAGTTTTCTTCATCAACCCGTTTTTTTAAGACAGTTTTGTTCACACACCATCTATTCTGTCCTAAGTAAACAACTGATGGTTCCCTGTACAGTCACGTATTTGTATATTCACCACCATCACCATTAACTATGTAAGGACATCTCTATTTCTTCCACAAAGAAGGAGGAAGAGTCAAAGAAGGTAGGGAGACAAAAGAAAGAGGAAAAAAAAACACAACAAAACATGACAGCTATGAAGCAAGAAAAGGAAAGATAGAATTAAACTAAAATAGAATAGAGTCAGACAACATCACCAATGCCAAGAGTCCCATACCCCTCCCTTATGTCCCCCTCTTATATACATTTAGTTTTGGTATATTGCCTTTGTTACATTAAAGGAAGTATAATACAATGTTTCTGTTAACTATAGTCTCTAGTTTGCATTGATTGTATTTTTCCCCCAATACACCCTATTTTTAACACCTTGCAGGATTGACATTCATTTGATCTCCCTCATGTAAAAACATTTGTACATTTTATCACAATTATTGAGCACTCTAGGTTTCAATGAGTTATACAGTCCCAGTCTTTATCTTTCCTCTTTCCTTCTGGTGTCCCACATGGCCCTAACCTTCTTTCAACCATACTCACAGCCATCTTTGTTCAGTGTACTCGCATTGCTGTGCTACTAGCTCCCAAAATTGTGTTCCAAACCTCTCACTCCTGTCTTTTCCTATCTGTCTGTAGTACTCCCTTTAGTATTTCCTGTAGAGCAGGTATCTTTTCACAAATTGTCATTGTCTGTTTGTCAGAGAATATTTTAAACTCTCCTGCATATTTGAAGGACAGTTTTGCTGGATATAGGATTCTTGGTTGGCGATTTTTCTCTTTCAGTATCTTAAATATGTCACACCACTTCTTTCTTGCCTCCATGGTTTCTACTGAGAAATCCACACATAGTCTTATCAAGCTTCCTTGGTATGTGATGGATCGCTTTTCTCTCGCTGCTTTCAGGATTCTCTCTTTGTCTTTAATGTTTGATCACCTGATTATTAAGTGTCTTGGTGTAGGTCTGTTCAGATCTATTCTGTTTGGGGTATGCTGTGATTCTTGGATCTGTAATTTTATGTCTTTCATAATAGATGGGAATTTTTCATTGATTATTTCCTCTATTATTTCTTCTGCCCCCTTTCCTTCTCTTGTCCTTCTGGGACACCCATGACACGTACATTCATGCATTTCATGTTGTCATTCAATTCCCTGAGATGTTGCTCATATTTTTCCATTCTTTTCCCTATCAGTTCTTTTGTGTGAGGGTTTCAGGTGTCTTGTTCTCCAGTTCCTGAGTATTTTCTTCTGCCTCTTGAGATCTGCTGTTGTATGTCTCCATTGTGTCTTTCATCTTTTGTGTTATGCCTTTCATTTCCATAGATTCTGCCAGTTGTTTTTTTCAAACTTTTGATTTCTACCTTATGTTCGCCTAACCCAATGTTTTCATTATACCCTTCATTTCTTTTGCCATATCTTCCCTAAACTTGTTGAATTTAGCATTAGTTGTTTCAATTCGTGTATCTCAGTTGAAGTGTAAGTTTGTTCCTTTGACTGAGCCATATCTTCATTTTTCTTAGTGTAGGTTGTAGTTTTCTGTTGCTTAGACATCTGGTTTCCTTGGTTACCCCAATCACATTTTCCCAGACCAGAATGGGCTAAGGTTTCAGAAGGAGGCAATATTCAGCATCAGGTTTCCCTGAGAGTGTACCTTAGAAGATTGACACACCTTGTGAGGCCTCTAGATGCTGTGCTTTTCCTAATCTGCCCAGCAGGTGGTGCCTGTCAGCCTGTAGCTCCTGACTGGTATAAGGAGGTGTGGCACCATGGTTTCTGTTTTGGCTGTTTACCCCCAGGTTCTGGGGTCTGGTTCTGAATGAAAGGCTGGTGGTAGAGCTGGGCATGACTTCCTTCCTCTTAGGGAAGATACACTCCCTAGGGAGTTATCATCTGCTTTTAAATAGGTTCTTTGTCTCTCTGACTCTGCTATCTCCACCTTTGTCTGGGTTAGAGCGCTGCAACCTGAAAATGGCTGAGGTTTTCTCCACTGAGCCACTCAGGTTGAGAGAGAGAAAAAGGGACAGAAAGCCCCCTTTCAGAGCCAGTCCTTGGACCTCCAATTTCACTTGTCAGCCAGAGGTAACACCTGGTCTTCTAGGCTCCCCCTCCCAGGACAGTGAAGTCTTCTGGTTCTTTAAGGTCAGTTGTCACTAAAAGCCTCTGTCTGCCTGTTGGGGATTTGTAGCTGGTATTAAGCAGTCCACATTTGTTAATTAAAACCCCAGTTGGAGCTGGACTGAGGTATATTCACTTCTTCAGAGAGTGCTGCTTTCTACCACAGTGAGGTTTTGCTGCTCAGCCTACCATGGGGGGAGGAGGATTCTGGCATGGTTCCGCAGCTTTTACTTACAGATTTTATGCTGAGATTTGAGGCATTCCTCCCAATCCAGGTTGGTGTACAATGTGTGGACAGTCACGGTTGTCCCCCAGCAGTTATTCCACATTATTTACTAGTTGTTCCTGGTTGTTTATTAGTTGTTCCAGGGGGACTAACTAACTTCCACTCCTCTCGATGCCACCATCTTGCTGCCTCTGGCCAATGGATTTTTCCAGTCTATACACTTTTAATTTCCTTGCCTTGCCTTAATGCACAGGCTAGAACTTCCAGGGCTATGTCGAATAAGAGTAGTGAGAGTGAATATCCTTGCTTTGTTCTCCAAAGCATTCAGCCTCTCACCAGAAAGTATCATGTTAGCTGTAGGTTTTCTGTAGATGCCTTTTATCAAGTTGAGGAAGTGCTTCTCTATTCCTAGTTTCTGAGGGTTTGGGTCATGAAATGGTGTTGAGTTTTGTCAAATGCTTTTTTTTCTGGCATCAATTTTTATGATCATATGAGTTTCCTTTTTAACCTGTTAATATGGTAGATAACTGTGCCAGTTTGAATATATTGTGTCCCCCAAACACCATTATCTTTGATGTAATCTTGTGTGGACAGACATTATCAGTGTTGATTAGACTGTAATTCTTTGAGTGTTTGCATGAAAATGAGACTTATCCAACTGTAGGTGATAACTCTGATGAGATATTTCCATGGAGGCATGATCCCACCCATTCAGGGCGGGCCTTGATCAGTGGAGCCATATAAATGACCTAACAAACAGAATGAACTCAGTGCAGCTGTGAGTGACATTTTGAAGAGGAGCTACAGCCAAGAGGGACACTTTGAAGAATGCACTGGAACTGAATGCACAGTTTACAGAGACATTGTGGAGATGGCCTTTGAAAGCAGACTTTTGCTCCAGAGACGCTAAGAGAGGACAAACGCCCCAAGAGCAACTGAGAGTGACATTTTAAAGAGGAGCTGTGGCTTAGAGAGGAACGTCCTGGGAGAAAGCTATTTTGAAACCAGAACTTGGAGCAGAAGCCAGCCATGTGCCTTCCCAGCTAACAGAGGTTTTCTGGATGCCATCCGCCATCCTCCAGTGAAGGTACCCGATTGCTGATGTGTTACCTTGGACACTTTATGGCCTTAAGACTGTAACTGTGTAACCAAATAAACCCCCTTTTATAAAAGCCAATCCATCTCCGGTGTTTTGCATTCCAGCAGCATTAGCAAACTAGAACAATAACTTTGATTGATTTTTGACTCATTCCTTGATTCAAAAGCCTTGCATTCTTTTGATATAAACCCCATGTGGTCATGGTATATATTTCTTTTTATACATTGCTGAAGTTTATTTGCTAATATTTTGTTAAGGATTTTTGCCTATATATTCATGAGGGATTTTCGTCTGTAGTTTTCTTTGTATTTTGTGTGGTGTTGGTATTAGGGGTAATGCAAGCTTCATAAAATGAATTGGGAAGTACTCCCTCCTATTCTATTTTTCTGGAAAAGATTATGTAGAAATTATGTTAATTCTTCTTTAAATGTTTGATAGAATTCTCCAGTAAAACCATCTGGAACTGGAGATTTCTTTCTGGGGAAGAGTTTTCAAATTACAAATTCAATTTCCTTAATAGTTATAGAACCATTCAAATTGTCTGTTTCATATTGAGTGAGTTGTGATAGTTTGCGCCTTTCAAGAAATTGGTCCATGTCTTCCAAACTGTCAAATTTTTGTGTGTATAGGTGTTCACAGTATTCTCTTATTATCTTGTTTTATGTCTGCAGGGTCTGCAATCATATCTCCTGTTTTCACTCCTGATATTGATAATTCGGGTCTTTCTTTTTTTCTTTGTCAGTCTTACTAAAGGTTTGTCAATTTTATTGATCCTTCCAAAGAAGCAGCTTTTTTTCATTGATTTTCTCTATTGTTTTTCTGTTTTCAAAATCATTGACTTCTGCTCTTATCTTTATCATTCCCTGCCTTCTGCTTGCTTTGGGTTTATTTTGCTCTTCTTTTTCTAGGTTCTTGAAGTGGAAGCTTAGATTATTGAGTTGAGACTTTTAATCGTTTTTATTGTAAGCATTTGGTACTCTAAATTTCCCTACCAGCACTGCTATAGCTGTGTCATACATTTTGATATGTTGTATTTTAATTTTCATTCAGTTCGATATTGTTCTAGTTTGCTAATGCTGCCAGAATACAAAACACCAGAAATGGATTGGGTTTTATAAAGGGGGGTTATTTGGTTACAAAGTTACAGTCTTAAGGCCATAAAGTGTCCAAGGTAACACATAAACAATCGGGTACCTTCACTGGAGGATGGTCAGTGGTGTCCGGAAAACCTCTCTTAGCTGGGAAGGCACGTGGCTGGTGTCTGCTCCAGAGTTCTGATTTCAAAATGGCTTTCTCCCAGGACATTCCTCTCTAGGCTACAGCTTCTCTCCAAAATGTCACTCTCAGTTGCTTTTGGGGCATTTGTCCTCCCTTAGCTTCTCCAGAGCAAAAGTCTGCTTTCAACAGTCGTCTTCAAACTGTCATCTGCTGCTACTCTCTCAGCTTCTGTGCATTCTTCAAAGTGTCCCTCTTGGCTGTAGCAAGCTCACTCCTTCTGCCTGAGCTTATATTGTGCTCTAATAAAGTAATCAAGGCCCACACTGAGTGGGTGGGGCCACACCTCCATGGAAATTATCCAGAGTCATCACCCACAGTTGGGTGGGGCGCATCTCCATGGAAACACTCAAAGAATTACAATCTAATCAACACTGATACGTCTTCCCACACAAGATTACATCAAAGGTAATGGTATTTTAGGGGACATAATACATCCAAACCAACGCATTCCATCCCTGCACCCCAAAATGACATGATCTTTCCATATACAAATACGTTCATCCCAATGCAATATCACAAAAACTTAAATCGTTTCAGTAACAATAGTTAAGTACAAGATCCCATCAAAATCAATTACAGGCATGGTCAGTCCTAAGGCATAATTCCCCTCTAGCTGTGGACCTGTGAAACTTAGAACAAGTTATGTACTGCCAATATACAAAGGAGGGACAGTCATAGGGTAAGCATTCCCATTGCCATAAGGAGAAAGAGTAAGGAAAACAGGGTTAACAGGACCAAAACAGTTCCTAAAACCTGCAGGACAAACTCCATTAGATTTCAGAGTCTGAGAGTCATTAACAGAACAAAGTTGTATCCTTGGGGCTTGAGAGAGTGGGAGTCTAAACCTTCCTAAGGGCCTTTGCGGCAGCCCTTCCCTCTCCAAATGTTTGGGTGAGTGCTCCAACATATCCACACATTGGCGAGACCACCTTCTCGGCCCCACCCTCCTCAAACATTCAGGCAGCACCTGGATTCTCTTCCATCTCTGGGGCACACACTCAACCCCTTCAGAACAGTGGGGTGGCAGCCAGTCTCCCCAGTCCCCTGGGAATGTGATCCACCCTCTTTGAGGCCTGAGCTGGCAACACCTTTGCTGAGCATCGAGGTGGAAGGCCCAACCTCAACCTCCAGGGCAAACTCACCCTTTCCATGCATGAGGGCCACTCCGCTCTCCCAGCCTGAAATCTCTTGACTCCAGACCTCAACCTCCGTGGCTTTATCTTTGAAGAAATTTTTCCTTCAATTTGTTCCTTGTCTGTCTTCTCCAGTCCCGACCAGCAGCAGCTCTGTCTGTAAAGAGCTCTCAAAAATTCTGTTGGCTTCGCATGAAGCACAAAGGGGTCAAAGCCGTCAGACAATAGGACTTTCCACAAATCCTTTCTGCTTAACTCCTTCTTCAGTCTTGGCTTGTACTGAAATGGTGGATGGCTTCCATGTTTGATTACATCCTCACATTGGGCTGTAGCTTCCGGTGTTTCACCCCCTGGAAGCCCAGAGATTTTCAGGCCATCAGTTTCTGGTTTCTTTGAAACCAAGAGTTCATTTCTCAGCTTATCTCTGTCCTCTCATATTTTGCTATAAGCTGCAAGTAAAACCCAGGCTACTTCTGTATTTTGCTTGGAGATCTCATCAGCTAAATATTCCAGGTCATTGCTTTCAAATTCTGCCTTCCATCCAACAACAGGACTCAGTTTTGCCAAATTCTCTGTCACTTTGAAACAAGGATTGCCTTCCTTCCAGTTTGCAACAATAAATTCATCATTTCTGCTCAAGGCCTCATCAGAAATATCTTTAGAATTCATATTTTCTCAAACAGTCTCTTCAAAGCAGTTTAGGCCTTTTCTATCAAGCTCCTCACAATTCTTCCAGAACCTTCCCCTTATTCATTTAAGCCCTTCCAACATGTTTGGTATTTGCAAACTCAGCAGCATCAGCACCCCACTTCTCTGATACCAAAATATGTTCTGGTTTTCTAATGCTTCCAGAATGCAAAACACCAGAAATGGATTGGGTTGTATAAAGGTGGGTTATTTGGTTACAAAGTTAGTCTTAAGGTAATAAAGTGTCCAAGGTAACACATCAGCAATCAGGTACCTTCACTGGAGGATGGCCAGTGGTGTCCGGAAAACCTCTGTTAGCTGGGAAGGCACGTGGCTGGTGTCTGCTCCAGAGTTCTGGTTTCAAAATGGCTTTCTCCCAGGATGTTCCTCTCTAGGCTACAGCTTCTCTCCAAAATGTCACTCTCAGTTGCTTTCGGGGCGTTTGTCCTCTCTTAGCTTCTCTGGAGCAAAAGTCTGCTTTCAACAGCCATCCTCAAACTGTCTGTCATCTGCAGCTACTCTCTCGGCTTCTGTGCATTCTTCAAAGTGTCCCTCTTGGCTGTAGCAAGCTCACTCCTAGTGTCTGAGCTTATATAGTGCTCTAGTAAACTAATCAAGGCCCATGTTGAATGGGTGGGGCCACACCTCCATGGAAATTATCCAATCAGAGTCATCACCCACAGTTGGGTGGGGTGCATCTCCATGGAAACACTCAAAGAATTACAAGCTAATCAACACTGATTTGTCTGCCCACACAAGATTACATCAAAGATAATGTCATTTTGGGGGACATAATACATCCAAACCAACACAGATATATATTTTGATTTCTTTTGAGACAACTTCTTTGACCCACAGATTATTTAGAGGTGTGTTCTTTAGTTTCCAAGTGTTTGGAGATTTTCCTGTTATCTTTCTGTTACTGATTTCCAGTTTGGTTCCACCATGGTCAGAGAGCACAACCTGTATGATGATTTCAATTCTTTAAAATTTGTTAACATTTGTTTCATGCCCTAGGATATGGTCTATCCTGAACATGTTCCATTGTCACTTGAAAAGAATGTATATTCTGCTGTTGTTGGGCAGTGTGTTCTATAAATATTGATTAGATTCTGTTGGTGGATGGTATTGTTTAGTTCTTCTGTATCCTTGCTGATTTTCTGTCTGGTTGTTCTATCAATTGTTCCGTCAAAGAAAGAGATGTTGGAGTCTCCAACTATAATTGACAATTTGTCTATTTCTCCTTTCAGTTTATCAGCTTTTGTCTCATGTATTTTGCGGATCTGTTGTTTGGTACCTATACAATTAGGGTTTCTATATCTTGGTAGACTGGCCCTTTTATCATTAGTATATGAACCTCTTCTTTGCACTGAAACTACTCTCCTGCTGTCTTTTGAGTAGTATTTGCATGGTTTTCTTTTTCTTTTACTTTCATCCTGCCTATAATGTTATATTTGGAGAGAGTTTCTTTTTTTTACATTTTTTTAATTGTAAAATATAACATATATACAGAAAAGTGACCTTTCAAAGTATGATTTAACAAGTAGTTGGAGAGCAAATTTCAAAGAATGTTATGGGTTACAGTTCCACAATTTCAGTTATTTCCTTATTGTGAAGTACAACATGTATACAGAAATGTGATAACTTCCAATGTATGATTTAACAAGTAGCTATAGAGCAAATTTTGAAGCATGTTATGTGCTACAGTTCCATGTCAGTTATTTCCTTCTAGCTATTCTAGTAGCCTAGAAACTAATAACAAAAAAACAAAAAAAAAACACCCACATTTATATAAAGATTCAGTATTTGTAATCCTTTGTTAAATTCTACCTTGTCAGTTGCTACCCCCCTCTCTCATCTGATTATTTTCTGAGTCTTCTGGGCTATCTGGGCAGTGACCACCCTAACTTGTTCATATTGAAAAGGGGTGTCAACATTATGGGGAAGGGGGATGCTTCTGGTTGATGTTCTTAGAGAAGATGTTTTCTCTGAGTTTGGGGACTTATCTGGCATAAGAACACTGGGGGATTTAAGTTTCTGAAAAATAAACTTAGTGAGTAAAACTTTTATACAGTCTCAGATAGGGACCTAGGTATTCTTTAGTATTTTCAGGACTGCTGTTGGTTGGGGCTTGGCTTACTGTGGACATTTGAAATATATAGCTGGGAGCTTGCTTAAGAGTAACCTCCAGGATAGCCTCTTGACTGTATTTGAAATCTCTTAACCACCAAAACTTTATTTTGTTATCTTTCTTTTCCCCCTTTTGATAAACAAATTCTCAATCCCTTGATGCCAGGGCCAGGCTCATTCCTGGGAGTTGTGTCCCATGTCGCTAGGGAGATTCACTCCCATGGGAGTCATGTCCCACATAGGTGGAGGGTAATGAATTTATTTGTAGAGTTTGGGGCTTAGAGAGAGAAAGGCCACATTTGAGCAACAAAAGAGGTTCTCTGGGGGTGACTCCTAGGCATAATTATAGGTAGGCTTAGCCTCCCCTTTACAGCCATAAGTTTTCACTAGACCAAGCCTCAAGATTGAGAGCTTGACTTATTAAGTAGGAGGTTCCTAATTTCATATAACATATATTCTAAGATACACAATCAGTGTCTCACATTATCTTCACTTAACTGTACAATCTTCATCACTTTTGATTTTAAACAATTGTCATAACCCAAAACACCCCAAAGCTCTTATCAGCCCCTAGTTATTTATCCCTAGTATTAGTGTGTTGCTGGTAAGGTATTCCTATTAAATATAGTCTGTAATATGCAATAGGTAGTTTTTCCCAGATATCATTCTGTTGTTAACTCTTTTTACCAGTGTCATACATTAGAAGTAGATCATGCTATCACTTATTTATATTTGTAGTGCTAATCTGTGGGATACATACCTTTAAACACCCACTTTCAATCATGTTAGCCTTCAATGCAGCACTGATCTTTATAATCCCATTAACAAACTATCATCACCTCTGTCCATTTCCATACTTTTAAGTTCACCCTCATTAACAAACTATCATCACCTCTGTCCATTCCCATACCTTTAAGTTCACCCTCATTAACAAACTGTCATCACCTCTGTCCATTCCCATACCTTTAAGTTCACCCTCATCTTTACATATTAGGTAATAATTCCCCCTTCACTTGCTTCTATCTATTTGTAGTTCTCCTATATTGGACATTATAAGACATTGATTTTTCATTGTTCCAGGAGTTCATATTAGTGATAACATACAACATCTGGAGAGAGATTCCTATGGACAGCATATAGTTGGGTTATGTTTTTTAATCCACTCTGCCAATTTCTGTCTTTTAATTGTTGTATTTGAGACTTTTATATTAAATGTGATTATTGATATGTTAGAGTTTAAGTCTGCCATTTAATTTTCAATTTCCTGTTTGATTTTTCTGTTTGTCTTTTTCTGCCTTTTTCTGCTGTCCCATGGAATTTTCAAAATTCTATCTTGATTTAGCTATAGTGTTTTCCACTGTTTATATTTGTATAGCTTTCTTAGTGGTTGCTTTAGGATTTACATTATTTATACAGAGCTTATTATCATCTACTGATATGGACATTTTATGTGTTCGAGTGAAGTTTAGAAACTTTACCTCCTGTTATATCCCTTTACTCTCCTCCATTTATATTATACCAGTCTTAAGTATTTCCTCTACATAAATTTAGAACCACATTAGACAGTAATATCATTTTTGCTTTAACCTTCAAATATAATTTAGAAAACACAAGAGAAGGAAAATGTGTTTAGCCCATATTTTACTTTTTCTACTTTTCTTTCTTCTTTCCTGGTATTCCAAGATTCCTTCTTTTATCATTTCCTTTCTGCTTAGAGAATTTATTTTAGCCACCTTCAAAGGTTATTTTGCTGACGACAAATCTTCTTAGTTTTCCTTCATCTGAGAATGTCCTGATTTCCCTTTCAACCATGATGGGTAGATATTTTCACTGAATATAGAATACTGGGTTAACGGTGTTTTCTGTTTTGTTTTGTTTTGTTTTTTCAGCACTTGAGAAGTGACGTGCTATTTCCTCTGGCCTCCATGGTTTCTGATTACAAATCCATAGTCATTCAAATTATTTTCCCCTGTAGTTAAGGTGTTATTTCTCTCTTGCTGCTTTCAAGATATCTTCTTCATCTTTCACTTTCAAATGTTTGACTATGATGTGTCTTGGTATGGATTTCTTTGTTTGGGGTTTGCTCATCTTCTTGAATTTTAGGTTTCTGTCTTCTACCAAATTTGCAATATTTTCAGCCATTATATCTTTGAATACCTTTTAGCCCCAGCCTCTTTCCTCTCCTTCTGGGACTCTGATGATATGAAGACTGGATTTTTTGCTCTATTTCCACATGTCTCTGAGGCTCTGTTCATTTTTTTTCAGTCTGTTTTCTCTCTGTTGTTCAGACTGGGTAATTTCTATTGTTCTAGGTTCAATTTTACAGCTTCTTTTCTCTTTCCCCTCCATTCTCCAGTTGAACCCATCCATTTTGTTTTCTTTCTTTCTTTCTTTCTTTTTGATAAACATGTAGATTTATTTTAAATCAGTTTAGCACATGATACAGATTGGTTTTGCAGTTTTGAGTGAACTGAAATAGAAATTTCTAAATACAGCAGTGTCAGCCTGTGCAACAAACATCCATAAGATAAAATAAGATAGCTGATAGAACTACATCTGCATGAACAAGTCAGATGGAAAATCTGAAAAGGTTTCTACATACCTTCTGGATTTAAAAAAAAACAAAATTATTAATGGCTCAAGATATTAAATTGCTAAAGGAAGGAGGGAAATGGATCTGAAAAGGCTGTGAGTTCTGGTGCAAGAGCTGTTCTGTAGATTTGTGAAATATAACACTCTTTGTTGTTAGAGTGGTGCTCAGAATTACAGAAGGTAAGAGGTGTCAAATCAAGCTACATTTTCACAAACTTTAATACTTGTTTTGATTTTAATGTATGCCAAGGTATTCAATATCCAGATAAATGACAATTGTACCATTTTAGCTAATTTTTGCCCATTTGACATGGAATGGAAATTTTGTATATTCCAAATGCATTTTATAACTTATAGCACTCACTAAAAACTAACAGCCATGGCACCATAATAAATTTTGTGAAGTAACTAGAATATTGCTACTAATGGAAATACAAAGTGTGAGGTAAACTGACTTATCTTTTTCTAAAAACCTTTGAAGCCAGAGAATTTAAACAAGTATGACACCTGAAAATATTAGGTGTATGTTCAAATGTGCAAGTAAAACAAACTTTAGCTGTACTAATAAGTAACAGAAAAACAGTAAATTTTCATTTTAAGACCCTTTAATATAATTATCTAAATAAATGCAAGGAGTTTCAGTTTAAGAATTGGAAAAAAGTGATTTGTCTTTCCTACTGTAAAATATTGAAAACAAAGTGCTAAACTCAGCCACTATAGGTTAAATAAACTAAAATGAAAAAACTTAATAGTAATCTCAAAAAACAAAAGGCCCATTTTAAACTAATTTAAGCCTCTGAACTAATCCAATACATCAAAGGCAAGAGAGAAGTTACCCTTTTAAAATTTGTTCTAAATTGGAAAAACTAGTGCTTCACAAGAAAACTACAGAAATAAAAGTATGCATGCTCATTACACTATGGGAATTTAAACCAACAAGAAGGATAAAGAAAGAAAGAAAGAAAGTGCAATCTATTTATACAGGGTAGTCATAACACAGTAATATTAAAGATCTACAGTAATCTGATCAACCAAAGAATCCTTAAATTTTCTGAAATCACATTGGTCATATTTGTTGCCTGAAAACTTAAAATGATTGTCTCATTTAAACAGTTAGTATATGATTCTAAAAACTTATATCCTTCTTGCCTTGTGAAAGTTACTTTTTCAGGAAAGCTTGGTGGAAATCCTTTAGCAGTACAATGTTAAGGATACTTTTTTTTGAAATAATAAGGAAAAAATAATTAAACAATTTATAGCTCTAATTATGCTTTTTTAACATCCATAAGAAAAAATGTTGGGAGGTTTAATACATGAATGTTTTCAACTTTGTATCATCCTTTAGGTTAAGTTATTCAGCTCTTAAGTAGACAAATTTTCAATTAAATAATCACAATGTGGTATCTAAAAGCAAGTTTACTACTGCTCACATCAACAGTTACATCCTCAGAACCAACTTTTTACCTTCCTTAATGTGAAAGAACAAAATCACAAACAGTTAAAGTTACAGTCTACCTTTCAGTCTGTCTTTAAAGGCACTGTTCTTTATTTCCTCAATGATATAAAGTGCTTTACAAGTATGAATAATAACCTGATATACATTAATGGTTTGTATCCCTTCATTTCTTTAAATCTGGAATGTAATTCCCTACATGGCATCTCATTTCTAATGTAGAAAAAAAATAACTTATTAAGCACAAAATTTTTCTCTAAGGATACAATTTAGTACTGTTAAATTTATAAATTTATTCCATGTTTTAAATGATAGCCAAAAATCCACCTGACTGATGTTCATTTAGCACATTGTTCTCAATTCTGGTCATTAAACTATATCCTGAGTTAGAATGAAAGTAATGCAGCTTTCAAGCTTTAAAATGGCTAAATTTAAACTGCCAAGAGTCGTGAGGTTGTCTGCTCAGGACAATATTTTCCATCACTTACAAAAAGTTACATTTGGCATGTCAAGAAAAGAGAACAATCCCACAGCAGCAGCCATTTAAAGTCAAAGAAGACAGCCGTAAGGATTCATGCAGAATATTATCCTGTTGAACAAAATGACTTAACTGATTTTTCAAGGATGATGCTCCAAATTATCCTATAAGCATCTTTTGGAAAGTTAAAGATCCTGGAATAGCATCTTCCATGTGGGACATCTTGAAAGATGTTATTTTTGTTTCAGTGAATCATTCGAATGAACCACCAGTCTGTGTTAATTTGATAAAGTTTTGCAGAGTGTGGTAATTTCCTTCTTTAGATATGCAGAATTTATAGAGAAAGAAAATTACAGCCTGCACACCCAAGACAAGAACAGTTCCTCCAATGAAGCTGGCTGCATCAAAGGTAGACTTTGGTGCAGGTTGTAAGGTGGGAGGCAAAGTGGTATTTGTTGTACCTAATGTCGTCACTGGTGTTTGTAGGGAAGCTGTAGGAGAGGAAGACTGAGTTGTCATTTTAGCTGTAGAATTGGTTGGCAATGGAGTGGCAGTAGGAGCAAAACAGAATTCTGTGCCATTCACCATGTGGCAATCACTAACTTTCAAATTATGTGAACAGTAGCTCTTATTTATTTACACTCTATCTAGGAGCAGGTAGTATTAGCAATGCTAGCATTGACACAGGATGAGCAGTTGTAGCTTTCACAGATTCCTGGTGCTGGAGTGGTAGCCAGAGGGAAGGTCCCTGGGGACACTGGGGAAGTCTTGGCAGTGGGTGCTGAGGTCGTGGGTTTAATCTTGGTCAGAGTGAGGGCCCTGTTCTCAGCCGTGGGCACTATACAGAGCGTGGCGAGGCACGTGGCTGCCCAAAGCAGAGGACGAGAGACCCCCAACATCGCATTCTCAACACTGGTGCTGGGGTGAAAGTTGCCCCATTGAGTTTTTCTTAAAATTGAAGCTGTTGTATTTTTCAGTTCTAAATTTTGTATTTACTTCTTTATATCTTCTCTTTCTTTGCTGAGACTTTGTTTCAAGAGCATGTGCAATTGCTTGTTGTTGGATACTTTAAAATATTTGTCAGATAATTCTGACATCTTTGTCATCTTGATATTGGCATCAACGGATTGTCCTTTTCTATGCAAATTGAGATTTTCCTGGCTCTTGGTATATTGAGTGTATCAATTAAAACTTGGACATTTTTGATGTTAGGTTATGAGAATCAGGATCTTATTTAACCCTCCTGCATTAGGCTCCCTCAGATACTGCTCTGGCAGAGGAAGAGGGATGCTGTCTCGTTACTACCAGGTGAGGATGGAAGCCCAGGTTTCTCATCGGCCTCAGTTGGCACCCAAGAAGGAGATGGGCTCCCATTCCTGCTAGGTGGGGTGGGGACCCTGGCTGTGAGGAGTAGGAATGTCTCATTACTGCTCCCCGTGTGCTCTCCACTGACACCATGGGGTTGGGGTGGACTCATTACCGTGAAACAATGGTGACAGTGCTGACTTCTCTTTAGGAGGAGACTAAAATTGCTCTGGTGGGACAGGAAATGGGGAACCTCATTATGGCCAGATGGTGTAGAAGTCCCAGCTTGCTACTCAGCCTTCTCTGCACCACCCAACTGGGGAGGCTTGAGGTGCCTCACTCATTACAGCCTGGTGAGGGCGGACGTCTAGGATCCCCGCTCAGCCTTTGCTGGCATGGGTGGAAGTGGAGCAACAGGTTGTTTTCCATGGTATTTGACTGGAGTGCAGTGGTTATTGTCTTAAAAGTTTTCTGGCTTACTAAGCTGCCTCTTTCCTGGTCCTTCAACTAGAAAGAGCAGATTTTTGTTGGAGATTTTTTTGTCCATGTCCATTGGTATTTCTGGGTTGTGGGCTTCTTCAGATACAAGTCTGGGATATATGAGACAAAAACAAAATCTAGAGAACTCATCACCATGGTGCTCCTTGGGTCCTGAAGGCCCTGTCTGCCTTCTTTTCTCCACCTTTCAGAGTCGTCTTCTGTTTTATATATAACATAAAAGGGTTTTAGTTGTACTTGGCTGGAGGAATAGGGAAAAGTACGTCTACTGCATCTTCCTATAACTCTACATAGCATTTTATTTAATCTTTTTCTTGCTTAGTGCACTGGCTAGTATTCCTGGGACAGCATTGAATAATAACAGGAATAGCTTTTATCCTTTTCACGTGCCTCTTTCACTGGGAATGCCTCTAGTGTTACCCCATGAAGTATGATGTTCAGGGTTGAAGTTAGCTGGAGACATTTAATTCAGTTCAGTATAATTAAATTCAGTTTAATAAATATTAATTAGTACACACCACGTGTAAGGCACTGTGCTAAAGCTGGGAATATAGCTAGCAGTGAATAAGAAGTTATAATTGTCTCCCTTATTTAAAAAAATGTCTTTTTCTCTAATCTATTCAAGACCCACCTCTGCATTAATGCCACCAAATATCCTCCATCTTCAGGCTGCTGGGCCGCTCTGGAAGTGGGAAAGGGGGAAAGCAATGGGTTCCCAATTAATCAAGAGGAATATGATTTATATTGTTATATTAAATCTTGGGGCCTATCATGTTATGACTCTTAGTGGCAAGTAATATAACAAGTTCAAGCTAATGGAAGTAAATGGAGAGGTTACATCCATCATAAAGGCACAAGGCTGTCCTATGGAGTCCAAAGACAGGCCATGTAGCTGGGTCCCAAGCCTGGGGGAGGACAGAACCAGGATCCACTAGGACCCTCCATATCTGTTCCTTCCCTCTCTCCAGGTCTCCTGCCATCATGTCTCCTGAGGAGTTGGCTTCCTTCCTCTCTTCCTGCCTCAGGGAGCCTTCCTACATTTACCCAAGACCATGAGAGTAAACCCCAGGTTCCAGCCTCACAACCTGTCATTCCAGGGAATAGTCCAGGCTGAACTAGCTTTTCATTCTCGGAATCAGATTGGCTCAGCTGAACACTTGTCCTCGCCTGGTCTAGCACACTGTGGCTGGAGCCCCTGCTTTATGTGGTATAAACACAGCCTCTAGGGGTTCACTTTCATGATGAGGGTGGGCAGTACCCCAATGGGGTGTTGTTCATTATTCTCCTGACTTTATGGTTATGCGGTAATAATATGAAGTTATAGAGTCTACATTTTACAGGTGCATTTTATACATGTAACAATGTAACTGCACAGACTAACTGTTGGTAGATTGTCCCTCCAAATTAGGGCTTCTGTAAATTGCCATGAGAGTGTTGGCCTGGGGTGAGCCTTTTCTGGGCTGGGTTTTGCACTTTTATAGCTGCCTTGGGTCATTGTATGGCTTTGAATAGTCTTTTTGTTTCTAATTTATATTCACCTTTACCTCTGCCTGGGCTTATAGATAAAACCAATACAAAAATTCTTTTGAATATAAATACTTTCAAATAAGGGGAGCATATTTTCTAGTCAGCAGCATTAAGCTGTGATTACTGTTGTTCCAGGATGAATCTAATCATCCCTCCAACTCTTTCTTTACTGATTTTTTCTTCCTCTCGTATTGGTGTATTATATTGGCATAGTCAAGGACATTAGTTGCGTGCTTCCATCCCATTCCTAATTTTCATATACAAACTTAACTTTAATTCCTAAAAGCTGCAACTTGTCATTTTACATCCCTTTTCACAGAAGCATCACTCACTGCTGCTTTCCCTTTTTCTTAGACCAGTATTGCAACATATTCTGCATTTCTCCAGGCTGTGCTTTTAGCATTTAGCTATTCTAAAGCAACCTCCTTTCTCTACCACCTCTCTGGGGTTCCTGCTCCTGCCTCACCTGAAAGGAACCACATCAAGGTCTATTTCCAGGACTCAGAGGCACAAACTGACAGACTCGCTCCATAGAGAACCCAGCAGGAGTCCGGGGCGGCCTGGGAACAAAGGAGAGCCTGCGTCCCCTGGCGGGTTGCTCACCCTTGTCAGTGAGAATGGCCTATACAGCTAGCTATGTCCTTGGTCAAGTATTCCCCAAATCTCCCAAGAAATAAATGCCAATCAACCTTACCAGGTGACACAGCCATATTACATATCAAAAACCACCAGGAAAAACATACCAAATGTTCTTGTTGAACAACTCTCACCCATTTAGTTCAAGTCAGAAAATTTCCATAAGCCCAGATACCTTAAATTTACATTTCTTTGATTCCAAACCACTACTAATTTTAAAATGCATCATGTCTTTGTCCTTTTTTAGGACAAAAAGAAAGCACTGGCATGATTTTCTTTTGACATCTTGATTCCCAGAAACATTAAAATGTAGAAGAAATGTATCTTAAAACTGAGGAATTACATTAATATCTCACAGTAACCCAAGAATCAGATCATAAAAGAAGGCTCAGCTGGAGTCCAGTAGTATGTAAAAACAGAAACCAGAGTGACTGAACATTATAAAATTGCAATCCTTTCACAGCTCTAGGTTATTCTACTGCAGTTTGAGTGCAAATTACAAACTCTTCATGCATTCCAATATCATGGCTAAATTTCTGATCTTGCATTCTGTAGGGAGTAAACACCCCTACAAAGAAAAGGAACACTTTTAAGGATTTAAGACCTACCTTAAAAAAGTAACCTAATTAATTAATATTAAAATTTCTCCCCATCTCAGTGAGGACACTCAGTGATGAAAATTCCTAAGCTGGTGATCCCATGTAATTGTAATTATATAAAATATCCCAGTGCTATTAGATTAAATTTCCTCTTTCTGTTATGGTATTCCTTCTTGTTGGAATCTGAAGAGCTAATAAAAGATACCCTTGTTCCCTGCCTGGGTTCAGAACCAACTCGGGGGAGAAGCAAATGTCAGACATAAGGAGATCAGAATACCACCCCCATTAGAACAATGATATCTTGAAAGGTGTGGTCGGACATCATGACCAGATTAATCCTTGGAACTGCCCTTCTCTTGGGGATTGAATCATGTACCTTTCAAAAGACATGTTCAAGTCTTAATTCACTTTCCTGTGTAAACCCTTTGGAGAGAGGAGCTTTGAATATGTTAAGGCAATTCAGGGTGTTTGGATTCATTTGTGAATAGGATCTTCGTAGATTCTATTTAACTATGGCCAAACTGAATGAGGTTGGACTTGACTTTGTATGACTGGAGGCATTATTAAGAGAGGGAATTTTGACATAGTCAGAGAAGCCAGAAATCAGAGAAAATCACAGGAGGAGACTAAGGACATCACCATGTGATGAAGGGCTGCCATTGCCAGAATGTTACTGACTCTGGGAGAAGGCATGGCCTTGCCAACATCTTAGATTTTGGACTTCCAGGCTTCAAAACCATAAGACAATAAATTCCTGTTGTTAAGCCAACCGGTGTGTGGTATTTGTCATAGCAGCACTGGCAAACTAAGACGATGACCAAAGGCAAGTTTCATTCTGCAGAGTGGACGCGTTTAACCAGGATCTCTGCCTTGAACTAGCTCCAAGGGAATAGGGCATTCTTCCTCACAGACTTGAATAGGTCAATTCCATCCAGTCAAGAAGTATGGACCAATAGCTTTCACCTACTATCCAGGTACCTTATTCACATCTGAGTTGAGGAGTAAGGCTGGGGAAAGAGGCCAGGAGTTCTTAGGGGAAAGCTTCCTCATGGAAACCAGGTAAGAGATACAAGTTTTTAAAAGATATATTTATTTATTCATTTCATGTGGTAGTCAGCCTCTGAGATGGAGCCCAATGATTCCCCACTTCCTGCTATTCCCACCCTTCTGTAGTCTCCTCCCATATTGTACCAGAGTGGGTCTGTGTGACCCCTACCATATGGTGGAGGTGATGATTTTTACTCCAAAGATTCGGTCATAAAAGACACTGTAGGCTCTGCCTTGGGGGCAGGGTGTCTCTCTTGCTCTCTCCCTCACTTACTTTAAGGGAAGGCAGATGCCATGTTTTGAGCAACCCTTATGTCTGAGGAACTGAAGCCTCCAGCCAATAGCCAATGAAAAGCTGAGACCTAATAGCAATCATGTGCATGAACTTCAAGTGCACTCTCCAGCCCAAGGCAAACCTTGGGATGTCCGCAGCCCCAGGCAACAGGTAGACTACAAACTCCCGAGAGATTGTGAGACCGAGCCACCCAAGTCAGCTGCTCCCATATTCCTGATCCTCAGAAACTGTGAGATAGTAAATGTTTGTTTTAAGCATCTAAGTTTTGGAATAATTTATTATGCAGCAAAAATAAATAGAATATTTAACATTTATTTCATGTATTAACTAAGTTTTCATTATGTGCCAAATATGACAAGAGTCTCTGTCCCTGAGATCTGCTGTTTAGGAGGGAAACTGTGATGTGCACAAGCTTTTCATAAACCTTCTTTACGACAACTCTATGAGGCCAATGTGCTGATTTCTCTTTTACAGGTGAGGCAGTTGTGACTCAGAGAGATTAAACATCATGCGCAAGGTTACAAGTTGGTAGGTTATGCTAAGTTGAGTTGCCTTCTTCTTGTTGAGAGTCTCTTGAGTTTCTTGATATGCAAGAGAGAAAACAAGACTAATATTGATATTCTATTGGGAACATAGATACAGTAAAGCTTGGCATGTGGACCTTCCTGGGAGCAGGGAACCCAGCCTCTCTGTAGCCAGCCCCTGGAGAATAGTTGTCTTACCTTTGTCTTCATGTGCCATGTGTCTTCTGAAAAGCTTAAGGTGGCTTGTGGTGTTGTTCCATTTATAAAGAATCCCCCATTTAAAGACAGTCTTGGTAACTGGCAGGGGTTGAACCGCCAGATGTCTTGATGAGATTGGCATAGAGTGGACAGCTGTGATTCAACATTGTTTAGCTTTGGATACACCATTTTATCATGTTCATCTCTTAGATCTTGAGGTTACTTTATTTGCT
Organism: Choloepus didactylus; assembly: GCF_015220235.1. Lineage (NCBI taxonomy): Eukaryota > Metazoa > Chordata > Mammalia > Pilosa > Megalonychidae > Choloepus > Choloepus didactylus. The sequence goes on from NC_051333.1 coordinate 21,144,529, forward strand.
ATTGGTTTTTAGTGAGTACCACTATAGAGACATAACTTTTAATATATAAAATCTTAAATGTTATCAAAAGTATAGAAATACTCTTGGCACCAGCATGGCCATCAGATATATGTATTAGCATAATAATTGAATGATAACATTGTCCTGAATTAATTTAGTCCCTTCAGCTTTATAACATGAAAACATGCTAATCCACCCCAAATTACCAAATTAAGAACTCATATCTTCACCAAACTGCAGAAGGTACTGCACAATAAGAAATATGTTCCAGCCACTGAACAATGATTACATTTAAGAATTTTCTAAGGTTGGAGAAATTTAAATTTTCAGACAGACAGTTACATGAGGCTTGAGTATCCATATTTTTGCTATGAATACATTTATTTATGAATAAATAGGTTGTATCAATTAACAGTATAACAGCTGGAACAATAAAAGTGAAAATTAATGTCTTTGAATGTGATTTCTTGCCCCAGTTGGAATTTTCATGTTTCTTGGGTTTATATTTCAAATTGGATTTTTTTGGTTATTATGGAGGGTTATATGGTGAAAATGCATCAGGTAGATAGTTATGTAAGTGGGGGAAAAAAGAACTACAGTCCTCCACAGCCATGATAAGTAAAGATTAACGCTACTAACCAGATTATGTTCAGATCAATTCCAGTAAAAATCAACCACCATGTTTGTAAAGAGAGGCTGTATCTTCTCCTACTTCCCTCAACAGCAATTCTTACCCCATTTTCCTTTATTCCGTGAGACCTAACCTACCATGTGTTGATTTTCTAAGCAAAGCATAAATGGGCATCATCTGCTGCTCAGAATCTTGCCAGGAAGACACAAACCTGTGAAGACAATGCTTCTTCAATTTAACTGCCTGAGGTTTTTCTGTAGGAAGGTTCAGAACATGTGGCTTGTGAAAAATTAAGACATTGAACTTTTTTGAAATTTAGTACCAGATTAAGGTCATCAAACTCTTTTCTAAGTTTAAATGTTACATTTTCCAGCTCAAATACCCTATCCTTTATCAAATCTTCTTAGTCCATTCTAATGCTTATTAACCCCTGAGCCATAGCTATAATGGTTTTCCTCCATTCATTCATTTATTCATTCAGTTAACAAATACTTGTTGAATACCTCTTCTGGGCTGTACTCTGTGCTGGAAAAAATATATTCTGTTGGGTCTCACCTGCAAGAAACTTAGAGTCCAGTGGAAGGGACTGATCTAGCAATTGATGCTGTGGTGCAGTGAGGGTAAGCATTGTCATATTTGTGAATAAACCATGAGAGCATGAACCCAGACTGAGTCGTGGGTGGCTTCCTGGGAAAGCAGTAGTTAAGGTGAACCTTAAAGTTGGGGTGGAAAAGAGATGACATACCCAAAGACAGGGAGGTTTGAAAATGCTGTGCAAGTTGTGATACATCTCAATAGGCCTTTCAGAGAGGCTAGAGAGATGAGCAGGGCCAGATCATGAAGTCGTTGGGTATCAGGCTAAAGAGTTTCCACGTGATTGTGAAAGCATTGGGGAATGACTGTTGATGTGTGAGGAGTAGAATAGATGATCTGGTTGGTGTTTTAGAAATATCACTCTGGAGGACTTTACTCATTGACATTGCAGTGCACTGGGTACCCTGGTCAACCTTCCCATTGAAAACAACTAGAAATGCTGGATGAAAAAGAAATGTATTATTAAATGAATCAGTGAGCTGGCAAGAAAGTAAGAAGCTCTCAAGTCAAAAATCAAGTGAAGATAGGAACTCAGAAAGTTAAGTATAGACACTGTTTTTTCTGGTTTGTTAGAGCTGCCATTATGCAAAATACCAGAAATGGATTAGCTTTTATAAATGGGATTTATTGGGTTGCAAATTTACAGTTCTAAGGCTATAAAAATGTCCAAACTAAAGCATCAACAAAAGGATACCTTCACTGAAGAAGGGCCATTGGCATCCGGAACATTTCTGTCAGCTGGAAAGGCATGTGGCTGTTGTCAGCTGGTCCTTTGCTCCTGGGTTCTGGTTTCAAATGGCTTTCTCCAAAATGTCTCTGGGCCTCTGTCTCTCTTAGCTTCTCTCTCTAAGCCTCTGTGTATCCTTGCTTGTTCTCCCAGGGTGTTTCTGAGCATCCGGGGTCCTCTCTTAGCTTCTCTGGGGCAAACTCTGGGCTTCAACCTCACAGCTTAGCATCTCCAAACGTCTTTCTGTCTGTATCTCCCAGTGTTTCCAAGCATCTGGGTCCCTGTTTTCTCCTGGGGGCAAACTCTGGATTACATATCTTAGCTTCTCTCCAAAATGTCTCTCAGCTTCTCCTTTCCATGAGCTGTCTTAAAATACTTCAGTGAACTAATCACTGGATGGGTGGGGACACATCTCCATGGAAATGATCTAATCAAAAGGTCTCACCTATAGTTGGGTGGGGTCACATCTCCATGGAAACAACCTAATCAAATGTCCTACCCTAATCAAAAGACTAATAAGTCTGCCCCCACAAGATTGCATCACATAACATGGCCTTTGTGGGGGACATAATAGATTCAAACCAGCATATTCCACCCCCTGGACCTCAGAAAGACATGTTCTTTCCAAATGTAAAAATAAATTCATTCCATCACAATATAGATAAGTGAAAAGTCTTATCAAAATCAGTTATGGGTGTGGTTTGTCCTAAGGCAGCATTCTCCTCTGGCTGTGCACCTGTGAAACTCTGAACAAGCTATCTGCTGCCAATATACAAAAGAGGGACAGTCATAGGAGAAAAGTTCCCATTGCCGTGGGGAGAGGTTGAAAGGAAAATGGAGTTCATGGGACCAAAACAATTTCTAAAACCTGCAGGGCATACTTCATTAAATTTCAAAGTCTGAGAGTCATTTATTGAAAGATATTTTACCTCAGGGTTTGAGATAGCGGTAGTCCCACCCTTTCCAAAGGCTTATGCAGAGGCCTTGCTCCAAACACTGGGATGATTGCTCCAACATATCCATGCATTGGGGAGACCACCTACTTGTTGGCCCCACCCTCCTCAAGCACCAGGGTACCACCAAGACTCTGCATCTCCAGGGCAAAGGCTCTCCCCTCTCTGAACAATGGGGTGGTGACCAGGCTCTCCCCAATCTCCAGGGAATGTACTCCACCCTCTCTGAGGCCTGGGGTGGCAGCACTCTTCCTGAGCATTGAGGCAGAAGGCCTGCCCTCTGCCTCCATGGCAGACTCACCCTTTCCACATGCATGGGTAGGTCCACTCTCTTGACCTGAGGTTTGTTGGCTCCAGACCTTAGCTTCCATGGTTCTGCCTTTGAAGTCATCCTTCTCTCAACTTGTCCCTTCTCCATCCCCTCCAGTCCAGACTGGCAGTGGTTCTGTTTATACAGATCTCACAAAAACTTTGTTGGCTTGGCATGCAGCATACAGAGGTCAAAATCATCAGACAATAGGACTTTGCATAAATCCTTTCTGTATAACTCCATCTCCAATCCTAGCTTGCACTGAAATGGCTGGCTGTTTTCAGGGTTCATTAAATCCTCATGTGGCACATTATCCTCTGGGGTCTCACTTTCTAGAAGCCCATAATTTTCAGACCATTAATCTCTGGTTTCTTTGTGCCCAAGAGTTCACTTCTCAGCTTACCTCTTTTATCTTGCATTTTACTATAAGCTGCAAGGAGAAGCCAGGCTGCATTTTCCATATTTAGTTTGGAGATTTCTTCAGCTAAGTATCTCAGCTCACTGTTTTCAAATTCTGCCTTCATCAAACACCAGGATTCAATTTTGCCAAATTCTCTGCCACTTAAAAAAAAGGATCTCCTTTCTTCCAGTTGGCAATGACACATTCATCATTTCCATCTATGGCCTCATCAGAAGTATTTTTAGAGTCCATATTTCTATGAACAGTCTCTTCAAAGCAATCTAGGCCTTTTCTATCAAGCTCTTTGCAATTCTTCCAGAATCTTCCCCTTACCCATTTAAAAAGTCATTCCAACAAGTTTGGTATTTGCAAACTCAGCAGCACCCCACTTTTCTGATACCAAAATCTGTTCCAGTTTGCTAGATCAGCCTTTATGCAAAATACCAGAAATGGATTGGCTTTTATAAGGTAGATTTATTAAGTTACAAAATTAAAGTTCAAAGGACATAAAACTGCCAAAACTAAGGCATCAACAAGAGGATATCTTCACTGAAGAATGTCTGGTTGCACCCAGGACACACTGCCTTTGACCTTGAGGGCATTTGATAAATGAGAGGAACTTGAAGTTTGGCTCTTATGTCATTTTGGGCTGTGGAGTGCAGGGCACAAAGCTCAGGGACCATCCAATATGGAGGGTCTAATATGACACTACCCCATAAAGCTGAGATCCTAAGGATTATACCCTTAGAGCAAAGATGAACTAGATTTCATGGAAATTGTTATCCTTGAATTTTGGTGCTGAGATACAATGGGGGGGGGGGGACAATTTTGCCTAAAAAACTGTAACCACAAGCACGTCCTCACAAAAGTTTACACCCAAAACACACAGTGCGAAAATGATCTGAAAATGGGATATAGAGAGAAATAAGTGAAAATCCCTTCTCTGGAGGATCCCACCTTCATTAAAACCTCAAAGAATTTACCAATGTGAAGTTATAAAAAATATATGAGCATTCAATAAAAATGAGCAAACACAAACAGAACAAAACAAAAAGAGAAGGCACCATGAGAAAGGGCCATCAGAAAAAGTACATGGCATAATCAGACTGGCAAAACTTATTGATTAATGTAATGTATGTAAAATATAGTAAAGAAAGATCACAAAGAGCTTGAAGAAAAAAAAAAAGAAGTATACTATTGTAAGGTTCTTATTCTACATATAACAATACGATTTGATGGTGGACCATGATAAGTTAAGGATGTATACTATAAAATCTAAAAAATCTAAAGCGATGATGAAAATACCAAAACAAAGAGTTATGGCTAATAAGCCAACAAAGGTGATAAGATGGAGTGGAAACAACTAATTAAAGATGTTCAAACAATTCTTCTAAATCAAATCAATGAGTTGAAGGAAAATATGGCAAAAGAGATGAAGAATATAAAGAACACACTGGGTGACCATGCAGAAGAACTCAAAAGTTGAAAAACAAATGGCAGAACTTGTGGGCATGAAAGACACAGTAGAAGAGATGAAAAACACAGTTGAGACATACAACAGCACATTGAAGAGGCAGAAGAAAGGATTAGTGAACTAGAGGACAGGATATCTGAAATCCTGCACACAAAAGAAGAAGTAAGGAAAAGAATGGGAAAATATGAACAGGGTCTCAGGGAACTAAATGACAACAACAAAGCACATGAATATACATGTTATGGGTGTCCCAGAAGGAGAAGAGAAGAGAAAATTGTCAGAAACAATAATGGAGGAAATAATCACTGAAAATTTCCCAACTCTTATGAAAGACATAAAATTACAGATCCAAGAAGTTCAGCAAACCCCAAATAGAATAGATCCAAATAGACCTACTCCAAGACACCTACTAATCAGATTGTCAAATGCCAAAGACAAAGAGAATTCTGAAAGCAGCAAGAGAAAAGTGATCCATCTCATACAAGAGAAGCCAAATAAGAACATTTGTGGATTTCTCGGCAGAAACTATGGAGGCGAGAAGGAAGTGGTATGATATATTTAAGATACTGAAAGGGAAATATTGCCAGCCAAGAATTCTATATCTGGCATAAATGTCCTTCAAAAATGAGGGAGAGTTTAAAATATTTTCAGACAAATAGACACTGAGAGAGTTTGTGAACAAGAAACCTGCTTTATAAGAAATACTAAAGGGTGTGCTACAGGCAGATAGGACAAGATAGGAGAAGAGAGGTTTGGAAAAGAGTGTTGAAATGAAGATTATCAGTAAGGGTAAAAGGAGAGAAAAAAAAGATATGATGTATAAAATACAAAAGAAAGTAGTAGAAGAAATTACTGCTTTTACAATAATAACATAAAATTTTAATGGACTAAGCTCTGCAATCAAAAGACATAGACTGGCAGAATGGTTTAAAAAACCAGGACCCATCTATATGCTGTCTACAAGAGACTCATTTTAGACTCAAGGACAAAAATAGGTTGAAAGTGAAAGGCTGGAAAAAGATATTTCACTTAAAACAACAACCAGAAAAGAGCAGGGGTAGCTATACTAATATCAGACAAATTGGACTTCAAATTGTAAAACAATTTAAAAAGACAAAGAAGGACACTGTTAATAAAAGGGACAATCCTTCAAGAAGACAGAACAATCATAAATATTTATGCATGAAGCCAGAGTGCCCCAAAATACATGAGGCAAACACTGACAGCATTGAAGGCAGAAGTAGACACTTCTACAGTAATAGCTGGAGGCTTCAATATACCACTCTCATCAATAGATGGAACATCCAGACAGAGGACCAACAAGGGCACAGAGATTTTGAATAGTATGATAAATGAACTAGACTCTACAGACATTTACAGAACATTGTACCCCACAACAGCAGGATACACTTTTTTCTCAAGTGCTCATGGATCATTCTCCAGGATAGACCACATGTTGGGTCACAAAGCAAGTCTCAATAAATAGAAAAAGAGCAAAATTATACAAAGCACTTTGTCAGATCATAATGGAATGGAATTGGAAATCAATATCAGGAAGAAGGCTGGGAAATTTACAAATTATGGAGGCTAAACAACACACTCTTAAACAACCAGTGGGTCAAGGAAGAAGTTACAAGAAAAATCAGTAAATATCTTGAGGCAAATGAAAATGAGAACACAGTGTATCAAAATTTATGGGATGCAGAAAAGGCAGCACTGAGAGAGAAATTTATTGCCCTAAATGCCTATATTAAAAAAGAAGAAAGCAAAAATCAAGGAATTACTGCTCACCTGGCAGAACTAGAGAAAGAACAGCAAACTAACTCCAAAGCAAACAGAAGGAAAGAAATAACAAAGATTAGAGCAGAAAAAAATGAAACTGAGGACATGAAAACAATAGAGAGAATCAACAAAACCAGAAGTTGATTGTTTGAGAAAATCAGTAAATTGATGGACACTTAGCTAGGCTGACGAGAGTGGGGGGTGAAATGAATACAAATAAAATCAGAAATGAGAGGGGGGATATAACTACTGACTGCAGAAATGGAGATAATGAGAGGATACTATGAGCAACTATGTGCTAACAAATTAGACAACTTAGACAAAATGGGCAACTTCCTAGAAAAGCATGAACAACCAGCACTGACTCAAGAAGAAATAGAAGACCTCAACAAACCAATCACAAGTAAAGGGATTGAATCAGTCATCAAAACCTCCCAAAAAAGAAAAATCCAGGATCAGATGGCTTCACGTGTGAATTCTACCAAGAATTCAAGAAAGAATTAGCAACAATCCTGCTCAAACTCTTCAAAAAAATTGAAGAGAAGGAAAAGCTACCTAACTCATTCTATAAGCCAATATCACCCTGATAGCAAAGTCAGACAGATACTACAAGAAAAAAAATTACAGACCAATCTCCTTAATGAATACAGATGCAAAAATCCTCAAGAGAATACTTGCAAATTGAATCCAGCAGCACATTAAAAAATTTTACCTCATGACCAAGTGGATTTTATTCCAGGTATGCAAGAACATAAATTAATGTAATACACCGCATCAGTAAATCAGAGGGGGAAACCACATGATTTTCTCAATTGATGCAGAAAAGGCATTTGACAAAATTCAGCATCCGTTCTTGATGAAAACACTTCAAAGGCTAGGAACATACTAAAGGGAATATATAGAAAAACCCATAGCCAACATTATACTCATTGGGGAAAGGCTGAAAGCTTTCCCTCTAAGATCAGGAACAAGACAAGGATGCCCACTGTCACCACTGTTATTCAACATTGTGCTGGAAATTCTAGCTAGAGCACTTAGGCAAGAAAAAGAAATAAAAGGTGTCCAAATTGGAAAGGAAGAAGTAAAACTTTCACTGTTTGCAGAGAACATGATCCCATATGGAGAAAATCCCGAAAAATGTACAGCAAACCTACTACAGCTAATAAATAAGTACAGCAAGGTGGCAGGATACAAGATCAACACGCAAAAGTCATTGGTCTTTCTATACATTAGTATGGAGCAATCTCAAGAAGTAATCAAGAAAAAAAATTCCAACCAAAAGAATCAAATATTTAGAAATAAATTTAACTAAGGACATAAAATACTTATACACAGAAAACTACAAAAAAAAATTGCTAAAAGAAATCAAGGAAGAGCTAAATAAATGGAATGACATTCTGTGTTCCTGGATTGGAAGACTAAAGGTAGTTAAGATGTCAATTCTACCCAAATTGATTTATACATTCAATGCAATACCAATTAAAATCCCAACAACTTACTTTGCAAAAATATAAAAACCAATATTATCAAATTTATTTGGAAGGGCAGGGTGCCGTGAATAGCTAAAAAATATGTTGAGAAAGAAAAATGAAGTTAGAGGTCTCATACTACCTGACTTTAAAGCATATTACAAAGCTACAGTGGTCAAAACAGCATGGTACTTGCATAAAGATAGGTATACTGATCAACAGAATCAAACTGAATTTTCAGAAACAGACCCTCTCATCTGTAGACAATTGATCTTTGATAAGGTGGTCAAGCTCACTCAACTGGGACAGAGCAGCCTCTTCAACAAATGGTGCTTGGTGAACTGGATATGGATATATTCAAAGGAATGATAGAGGACCCATTTCTCATACCTTATGTAAAAATTAACTCAAAATGGATCAAAGACTTAAACATTAGATCTAAGGCCATAAAACTTTTAGAGGAAAATGTAGGGAAATATCTAAAGATCTGTTAATAGGAGGTGGTCTCCTAGACCTTACACCCAAAGTGTGAAAATGAAAAAAGAAATAGATAAATAGGATCTTCTTAAAATTGAATACTTTTGCACATCAAAGGACTTTGTCAGGAAAGTAAAAAGGCAGCCTACACAAGGGGAGATAATATTTGGAAACCATATTTCAGATAAGGCTTTAATATCCAGAATATATAAAGAGATCAACAACAAAAAGATAACTCAATTTAAAAATGGGCAAAAGACATGGAAAGACACTTTTCCAAAGAGGAAATACAAATTTATAAAGATTGAAATCATAACATCATCTTCTTTGACCACAATGAAATGAAGCTAGAAATCAATAACAGAAAGAAATCTGGAAAATTCACAAATATGTGGATATTAAGTAATAAACTCTTAGCCAATAGGACAAAGAAGAAATCACAAGGGAAATTAAGAAATATTTCGAGACTGATAATGAAAACACAGCATACCAAAATTTATGGGATGCAGCAAAGGCCATATTTAGAGGAATATTTAGAATCTAAATGCTTACATTAAAAGAAAAGAAAGATCTCAAATCAGTAATCTAACTTCACACATAGAAAAACTAGGAAAAGAAGAGCAAACTAAACACAAAGTGAGCAGAAGGAAGGAACTAATAAAGATTAGAAAGGAGATAAATAGAGAATAGAAAAACAATAGACTCAATGAAACCAAAGTTGGTTCTTTATCAAGATTACTAAAATTGGCAAACCATTAGTTAGAGTGACAAAGAAGAAGAAAAAGGTCTTTTGAGACCTTTCAAATAAAATCAGAAATAAAAGGGGGAAATATTACTACCAATATTACAGAAATTACGAGGATATTATGAAAAATTGTTCACCTACAAATTAGACAACCTAGATAAAATGGACAAATTCCTAGAAACACACACATTCCCTAAACTTATTCAAAAGGAAATAGAATATCTCAACAGCATATTAAGAAGTAAAGAGATTGAACCAGTAAGAAAAAATCTCCCAACAAAGGAAAGTCCAGGACCAGAAGACTTCACTGTGAATTTTGCCAAACACTTAAAAGTTAACAGCAAACCTTTTCAAATACTTCCAAAAAATTGAAGAGGAGGAAAGACTTCTTAATTAATTCTATGAGGCCAGCATCCCCCTAATACCAAAGCCAGACAGATATCACAAGAAAAGAAAATTACAGACCAATATCCTCTAGAAATATGGAAGCAAAAATCCCCAATAAAATATTAGCAAACCCTAAATTTAACACACTAAATTTATAACAACCCAATTTTCATTTAATACCTTCTAAATTGCACATCAAAAGGATTGCACACGTAGATGAAATAGCTACAGTATGGAAACACAGAGATGGAAAATAGAATTCAGGGGCAGTGGTAGGGAGTGGTAGAGTAGGAAGTTAATGAGTAATGGATATATAGTTTCTATTTGGGGTAATGGGAAATTTCTGGTGGTAAGAGTTGAACAACATTGTGAATGTTATTAAATGCTCTGAATGGTATGTTCAGCAGTGGTTGCAGTGGGAAAGTTTGTGATGTATATATGTTTCTGCAATTAAAAAAAGTAAAATAACTAAAGAGACAAAAGCAATTAAATACATTTCATGATCCTGTTCTGAATCTAACAATGGAGGAGTCAAGGCCCAAAAGAACATTATTGGGACATATGGAAAAATTGGAATATCGACTGTGAGCTTTATATCAGTGTTAAATTTTTTGAACTTGATAACTGCACTTAAGATGTTACATAAATGAATATCCTGGTTTTTAGGAAATGTACATGGAAGTATTAGGTGTTCAAGAACCATGATGTGTATATACAACCTGCTCTCAAAAGTTTAAAAGATAGATAGATAGAGGCAGAGAAATGGCAAATCTGTCAAAATGTTAAAAGTTGGTATCTTTAGAGGTGTTATATGGGAGTTCTCTCCATAGCTTTTCTATTATTTTTGTATGGCAATTGTCCTGTAAGTTTGAAATTATTTCAAAATTAAAATGTAAAAATAAAAAATACTAATAGAACTGCAAGGATAACAACACACCCTTCTACTTTACTTTATATACAATAGTATCCTACCTTATTTCATATACAACAATACATTCCATATAGATTAACTGCCAAAATAAGAGAAGTAAAACTTCAAAACTTTTTAAAGGAAATAGAATAATCTATCTTTATAGTCTTAGGATACAATGATTATGGACCCCAGGAAAGCCTTGTTCTTTTAATCCAGTCTTGTGAGTGCAGACTTATTGTGGGTGAGATCTATTGATTAAGTTGTTCCCATGGAGATATGACCGACCCAATTGTGGGTGGGAGCTTTGATTAGATTATTTCCACAGGGATGTGACCCCACCCATTTAGGGTGGGTGATTAGTTTACTGGAATCCTTTGAGAGAGACATTTAGAGAGAATCTAAGATATGTAATCCAGAGTTTTCCCCCTGGAGAAGCTAAGAGCTGACACAGACCCAGACACTTGGAGATGTTGACAGAAAGACATTTGAAGATGCTAAGCTAAGAGAAGAAGCCCAGAGTTTGCCCTGGAGAAGCTAAGAGAGAACCCTGAGATGCTTAGAGAGAAATGCTGCAAGAGAGAACAAAGACAACAAGCAAGGATGCACAGAGGCTAAGAGAGACAGAAGCTCAGAGATATTTTGGAGAAAGCCATTTTGAAACAAGAACCCAGGAGCAAAGGACCAGCAGATGCCAGCCATGTGCCTTCCCAACTAACAGAGGTGTTCTGGATGCCGTCAGCCTTTCTTCAGTGGAGGTATCCTCTTGTTGATGCATTAGTTTGGACACTTTTAGGGCCTTAGAACTGTAAATTTGTAACCTAATAAATCCCCTTTATAAAAGCCAACCCATTTTTGGTATTTTGGATAATGGCAGCATTAGCAAACCAGAACATACTCAGAAAGCATAGTCTTGAGGAAATAACTGATAAAGTATACCAGAATAAAGTTTAATAGTTCTAGTCACCAATAATAAGGTTAAAATGCAAGCCTACTTTGGGAAAATATATTTTAGACCCCCATAATTGAAAAAAGCTTTGTTTCCATAGTATATAAAGAAAGAAAAAAATATGCAACCCAATAATAAAAGGGCAAAAGATGCAGACAATGAACTGAAAAGGATGATTTAGTGATCAATTAGCATATGAAAATATGTTCAACTTGCCAGTAATCAGGGAACTTCAAATTAAAACAGTGAAATATTTTATATCAATCATATGGTCAAAAATTAAAATGTTTGACAAGTATTTGAAACCGACTAGAGAAATAGGAACTCACCCTGTAGACCAGAGTACAAGTTAGTATAGCCAGCTGTACTTCTGGAGGCAATACCTGTTGAAGGTTGAATACATGCACTCCTTTTGACCAAGTTTATTCCAGATCTACTTATACAGCCTTGAGATATTCTTGAGCATGTGCACAAGGAGACTTGTCTCAGGGGCTTTACTGAAGCGGTATTGGCAGCTGCGAAAAAATGGGAAACAACCTATGTGTCCATCATTAGGAAAACAGATTTTTTTAATTGAAGGATATTAATATAATGAATTAGTATAGAGAGCAGTGTCTTAGTCTGCCAGGGCTGCTAGGACAATACCACACAATGGGTTGGCTGAAACAATAAGAATTTATTGGCTCACAGTTTAGAGGCCAGAAGACCTAAATCAAGGCATCTGAAAGGTCGTGCTTTCTCTCAGAGTCTGTAGTGCAGTGATGGCTCGCTGCAGTCCTTGGGGTTCCTTGACTTGCATCTCTGTCTCCGTCTTATGGCTGTGTCCTTGATCTCCTGCTGTGCCTGTGTCTGACTTCTGGCTTCTATGTCTTCTGGCTTATTCCAGTTTCTAGTTTCTAGTGACTGACTGCAGCCAAATGTCCTCTCTTTATAAGGCCTCCAGTCATTCAGATTAAGACCTACCCTGATTCAAATCTGGCCACACCTTAACTAATAATAATATCTTCAAAAGATCCTTTTTACAAATGGGCTCACACCCACAGGAATACAGATTAAGACTGGAATATGTCTTTTTGGGAGACATGTTTTGATCCCCAAATAAATTATTGAACTAGATCTCTGTGCATTAACATGGATGAATCTTGAGCACACATTGATGAGGGAAAGAACATGTTGAATGGGGATGTATACAGTATGACATTACGTAAAGTTTAAAAATAAAGAAAATAACTCTATAGATTCTTTAAAGATCCTTACATAGGGGTATGATATGAGTGGAAAGGCTAAACACAAGCTTCTGGATACCTCTGGTGGAGAAGTGGGGGTGGGATGAGGAAGGAAACGGGGGTTTCACCTCTAGTGGTACAGCTTTATTTCTTAAAAATCCAACTCAAAACAAATATGGCATAATGTTAAGATTTTTAAGTTAAAAAATACACATAATTCCCAGCACATATAAATTTTTGAAGAAAAAGGGGGGGGCATTGAGAAAGAGAGTGAAAGAAGGAATTGCACTCAGTGAACGTCCCTAGGTGTCGTAAGCAGCTGCAGGGATTGAGGTGGTGACATTGTCAACATTTCATATGGAGGATGTTTTTTAAAAATTAGTTCCAGTATGAGTGAAAGTTGATGTCTTGGCATAGGTAGAAAACTGGCTTGCAGAAACATGAGGGCCAGCATGAATGAATGACCTGGAGACTTACTAATGCTGGGTTCTTTGGGAATACAGAGAGTCACTCTGTTTAACATCTTTATCCATAATGTGGATACCAGAGTACAGGAAACTATGGTCTTGGAGAGGGTGCCAAGCCCTTCCCAGATCTGAGACTTCAGCCTGGTTTCACCAGGCCATACAGTAGGCCAAGGAGGATTGGGAAGTTGGGGTCATCTGAACCCTCCTGAGTAGGCTCCGAGTGATACCAACTGCAGAAGGGATGCAGGTCCAGCTGTCATTGGGTATCCTGGGCCAGTCGCCATCAAGGACTTACTGACCAGTCTAGAGAACCAACTGGGAGGTGATTTAGATTTGCCAGATACCCAAGGAGGAGAGCATGCATGTCAGGCACAGAACAGGCGAAGCAAGGCTGCGAGAGTTCCTAATGTTTTGGTGCAAATAGTCTTGTTTACTGAACCCTAGAATATACAATGTGAATTCTTAAGAGAGAAAAATCTAGGATAAAGGAAAGGAAACTCCACTTTGTACAAGGAAAGGGAAATCTATCAAGCTTCTTGCCCTAAATAGGTGGTGCCCACTTGAAGCCAAAAGTTATTCAAAAAGACTTTATTGAAATTGAGAAGTCTTTTGGGTCTAGCCTTGACCTTTGGGTTTGTTTGGATGAGCCATGTCTGGACAGATCTAAGCCTGAACAGGAACCTCAGCCTGGGTTGCTTCTTTCCTTTTAGGCTGGCAACACCTGCAAGTTCACATGTCGGGCACTATTTTCTATTTTGCCCAAAGAGATGTAAGAACTCCCATTTTTCCAAAGCATCAAAAAATCTAACGCTAAGATACAGTCATACTCTACAAACTCAGCTTATGTGTAAATTAAGCAATGATCACTAATTGGTGTCAAGATGACTAAAGAAGCTTTGTTTGAATATCTATTTTTAATTTTCTATTTGCATGGGAAATTCCTTATCTTTCAGCCTGTTAAAGGGCTTTCTGATTTACAAGGATATCATCATAATTGAATAATGATACACTGCTTAGCATGTTGTTGCTCAAAATGTTTTCTCCCTCCAGTTACTTTTTTTAAGTAAGTAAGTGCCTTTTTTTCCATTCTTAATGTAAACAGCATGGTCAGTTTTCTCTTAAATCTGTCTCTCTTATAGTGAGTTTGAAATTTGAGTTGGAAGGGAATTTTTTTTTCATTGTTAGAAGGGTCTACTAAAATAGATGAAGACTATTAATCTGTTAGTAGTCTGTGAGACTTAAAAAAGTGATTAAAATATGGTAAATCTTTCTATTGACCAGATGCTGGAGATGTTCAAAATGGCTAATAAATACAATCTCTTTGTTGAATATCTTTCTAAAAGTCATTGATAGTTTATAGGTTATGTTGACTCTAGCTAAAAGAAAATAATTGTATTAACAAATACTCATTAATTGTATTTTCTCGATTCTGTGTAAATGTAAAGAATAAGATTGTAAGGAAGCTGGTAATTAGTGTACAGATTTATTCTAGCATACAGAGGTAAGCTGGCACCAAAAAAAAGGGAAAAAGACTTTTTGGCTCAATGGAAGCAAAAGTTTCATGGGATCTTTTCAGCTTAGAGATGATAGGAGCAGACAGAAAAAGGTTCATTCCATAAGAAAAGAAGAACATGAAAATTTCAACTGAATATTCATCAGAATCTCTGGAGAAAGCAGAATTTTCTTCTTTCTACTAAGCTAAGAAGTAGTAGGCATTATAAACAAAAATTTTGTTAGATTTGATGGCATAATTTTTTTCCCTTTTTCTGTTTCATCTTTCTTGTCTATCCACCCCTCTCCATCTCCACCGCTACCATTTAGTCCAAGCCAATGTCATCTCTTGCAATTACAGAGCAGGATTCTAAAAACGACAATACAATGAACAAACAAATGTAAGTAATATAAATTACTCTGTGCGAGATGGGAAGCCACCGGAAGATTTTGAGCAGAGTAAGGGTTGTGATTTGACTCAATTGTTCACAGTTCTGTTCTCAAATAGAGAATAGAATAGACTTGCACCAATTTGGATATATATTCCCCCAAAAGCCATATTTTTTAATGCTGAGAATATGGCTGTATGTTTTGTGGAGGCAGATTGATTAATCTTTTTTATCAGGATGTGACCTCCTGAATGAATGTTTCCATGGAAATTTGACCCCTCCCTTTCAGGATGGGTATTGATTAGTTTACTGGAGTCCTTTAAAGGGGGCTTGCGCAGAGAACAGAGAGAGGAAAACACCCTGGGATATGCGAAGCCAAAACCCAGATGCTTGCTTGTAGACTCTTGGAGATGCAGACAGAAGGACATTTGGAGAAGCTAAGTGAAGACAGAAGCCCAGAGATATTTTGGAGAAAGCCATTTTGAAACACAACCCCAGAGCAAAGGACCAGCAGTTGTCAGCCACCTGCCCTCTCAGTTGACAGAGGTGTCCGGACACCACCACCCATTCTTCAGTGATGCCTTAGTTTGGACACTTAGAACTGTAAATTTGTAGCCAAGTAAATCCCCTTTATAAAAGCCAATCCATTTCTGGTATCTTGCATAACGGCAGCATTAGCAAACCAGAACAAGATTGGAAGGGGTCTGGGTGGAGGCAGGGAAGCCAGGTAGGGCCCATTTTGTTAAGCCAGGGTAAGAAGATGGCGGCCTGCACCTCAGTGGCACCCATGGAGGTGGAGAGAGAGGTGGTTGGATTCAGGGTATATTTCAAAGGCTGAGTTGACAGAATTTGTCAAGGGACTGGAATGGAGCATCAGATAAAAAGACTTAAGGATGATTCCAAGCTTTTACACTTCAGCACCTAGAAAAACAGAGCTGCCTTTAACTGAGCAGGGCAGGTTAGGGGAAGGATTTCAGGAGCTTGGCTTCAGGCATGTTAATTTTGACTTGATTATTAAACATACAAGTGGAGATGTGCAGTAGGCAGATAGCATGTATATCACAGAAAGGAGGGCTATGTGAAAAGTCAAAGAAACATTAAATACAGTAAAAGTTTTAAAAGTTCACGTAGAGACAAGGCCCTGCTGGCCTGAGGCTCGGGCCCCACAGCTACAGAGCAGTGCTGAGGCCAGTGTGCCTAAATTTCAGCCACTGTGGTTGACTTTGACCATTACAGACAAATGGAACATCCATTTGATAATGCAACTGATGACAGCTAAAGAATTTTGAATAGTTGCTATATGCCATGCAGTGTCACTAAGCACTTTGGAGCATTATCCCATTTAATTCTTCCAACAACACTGTAATTATTCCCATTTTGCCAATGAAATTGAGAGTAAATAGGGAGTGCTAATGGGGGCTGGGGTAGGGGCAGGCTGGGATTCAAACCCAAGAACACCAGATTCAAAAGTCCCATGCTCTTAACCTCCTTGTCTTTCTGTTTGTTGTTTCGGAGACATTGTTAGTGGAATCACATAGATTCTCAATTCTAGTTTCCATGGCTTTTGCTCTAGACTTGAATCCTTCACCTTGGGCATAGAGTTTGCCATTTGGGGCAAGATAAAGGAAATCCTTATCTGTTGTGCAGTTTCTGTTGTTGCTAACAAACATCAGCAACACAGTTTTAATTTTAACCTTTAAATGCACCAATATCTGAGGATATTCTTTAAAATCTTCCTATATCAAAAACTATCATTCTTCCATTAGTGATAATTCTGTTTTAATGACTTTTTCACACTTTATAGCCAAAGATGCTATCCATATATCAAGCCTCGTGCAAACCTATTCATGTGGCTGAAAGATGAGGGTAAGAAATCTCTTTTCTGCAGAGTCTTCCTGATATTGGGCAAATGTGTCAGACAAGTCAAGTAGGCTGCAGGGAGGTGTCAGAGGTATAAATGGGAAATTAGTCTGAACTTAAAAGCAGGAATCAGGTGCTAATTGTATTCAGCAAGACAGTAAAGATTGAAATGTTCACTCTTAATAAGACACGGATGAAACAGAGGCTAGATTGAAGGGATCACTCCATAATTAATGATAAATTATTAAGTTGTTATTTATTGCCACAGTCTCAACTCCTCCTTTTGAATGATGATTTTAAAGTGGTTTTCTAAACTGGAGCATGATCAATACCATTAATTCTTGCTTATTCCAAAATATTTTTGCTTTAATAGAGATGTGTGTTGCTGATCTTGGTGTAAGACTTTTTTATTGTGTTCCTAGTTGTCTTGCCATTTGGAAAAATCAGTGATCTATTTGAATCTTTTGTGCAATGCAGGAGGAATGATCTCATTACAGACTTTTTGCGTGAGCCACAAATGTCAGGCCCAAACAGAGAGGTTCTTGCAGCACTTCCTGGTTCTTAGTCATATCTTCTGCATTCCCCAAATGAGAGACCAGCTCCCTGCTTCCCCCAACCATTTGCACACACCACTGTCTCTATTTGGAGCCTGACATGGTGGATCTTAGCAAGATTGTCTGGTCGGCCCCATTGGAAAGAGAAGGAGAGCAGAGAGGAAACTTTTCTCTGACTCATACCATCAGCAGACAGTGGGGTTTATTTATTTTTAAAGAGAGAATAAATTAAGGTAAACTTGTTCTTCAGGAGACTGTGGCTCTGTGGTTGTGACCACAGTGGAGTGACCTAAGAATCTGGAAAAGACAGAAGGAAAAAGGACTTCATAGCTTGTTGACAGGATGGTTCCTGGGCAGATCTCAAAAGGATGTGTCTCTTAGAAGCAGGACTGGTCCACTCAAGGACAACAAGGAGCAAGACTTTGAGAGGCCCATCCAGGCATTACCCAGGGAAGCCTGGCAGTGCCTTGCCTTCAAAGCAGGGCCACCACCGTGGTGACGTGGGAGATGGAGGCCAAAGCCGAGCTGCCCCAAAAACATGTAAACCCACCCTTGTGTCCAGGAAGAGGAGAATATGCATGCCACGTAGGCCAAGTATCATCCTTCCTACGGGTGGCTTCTTTATGTATCAGTAAATAGGCCTGCTGATTTTTTTATTTCACTTCTGAGAGCTTGCCTCCTGGGGTCCAGCCCCTGAGAGATGCTGGTTCTCCACATGCCCACCAAACCCAGCTTCCCAGCTGGCCAGGCTGATGGGCAGAACCTGTATTGCAATGGTTTTGCCAGCTGCTTCCTGGAAGACTTGGCAAGAGCAAGCCAACCACAGCCTTCTATCACGCTGACATGGTGGCTTCCTGCCCAGCCAGAGCCCTGGAGAGTCTACTTTTCATCAGGGAACTCTGCATTAAAGCTGTTAATTATAATTGACCATCTTGCCCTGGGCCCTGGCCTTGACTGCTGCTAGAAAAGCAGTGCCCTAAGGGTATGATCCATCCCTGGGCAAAGTTGGCGTGGCTCTAGGAGAATCTGTCTGGGGAATTCTTACCAGCCGGGACAGATGTTCTGCAGGGCCAAATAAGTATGATATGGTATTTTTTGTTTGTTTGTTTTTTCCTTTTTTTTTACTTTAAGTTCTTGTTGAGATAAAATAGCATTTCAGGAAAGAGTGTGTATACAGAAGTCTTTAGTACCAAAAGATATTCCTAAGGACAGATTAGTATGTATTTAAATGGAGTGTTAACTATTCTGTCCTCAAAATAAATTGATTTCAACACTTCGCAAATCCTTAAAAATTGGTTCTTTCTTTGGAATTTTTAAACATATTCTAAATTTTCAGCAAGGAAGTTCAGACATTTTTAGCTATTTGTATGGAAACGTGTCATAATTTTTTAAATGAAATTTGACCTTCACTAATTTTGATGTAAAAACAGCTGTAGGGAATTAAATCAGATGACTCACCTCTGCAGGTTAAAAGCATAAATGTTTGTTATTACACACAAAGGTAGCATGAAATTATGAGCAAGTAAAAACGTGGGATTGCAAAAAACATATGCTTTTATCTATAATATTCACTTCAGTGGAAATAATTAACTAAATTTCTGAAATAGTCCTTTCATAATTTGACATAATTTCCTAAGCTTATAAACATTTTAAAAGTATTCTCCCACTTTGCAGATCGAAAATGCTGAGACCCTGGAAGGACACGTGGCTAGTCCAAAGCCATAAAGAATATTGATTTCAAAAGAAACATGAATCTATAATACCTCTTCTCTTCTCATTTCCTCCACAGATATCATTTTTTGAGAGCAGCTCCCTTTTTTAAATTCCTTTTCTGGTTCAGCACATACAGATGAAGGAGACAAAGTCCTTGCCTTACTGGCCTTTACTGAATGTCCCCTGGGTTGAGTGCTCTGGCACCCGCTACTTCATTGACCCACACCTGTGGGTTAGGAATGGCCATTCCTACATTAAGGAATGAGGAAATGTAGGCTCAGAGAGGTTTAGTGTCCTGCTTGAGGTCACACAGCTAGTTCATAACTGACCTGGGGTTGTAACCGGAGATAGTTGAAGTTCAAATACGTCATCTTTTCATTACACCATGTTTCATGTGAAAATAATAATTGCTTTTAAATTATTCTTTAGCACCCACTGTATTCCAGATACCACATGAAGCCAATTTATAGCTTTATCTCATTTAGTCCTCTTAACAATCCTCTGAGTTAGGAGGGATATTCCTACTTTTTTCCCAATAAGGAAACAGAAACTAAAGGTGCTGGGTCAGAATGTGGCAGAGGCAGAAACCGAGCCGAGGTCTGACCTGCTGGAAGCTTGTGTTTGTTCCCCTGCACAGTTGGTAGCACGGGATAAAGGCCAATGTGATGAATGTCTCAAGAAAATGCCATAAAATACCTTTGGGATTCAGAGGAGGGAGAAGTTACTGTGGTAGGGGGTTGGCAGTGAAGGTGACCAGGGAGGGCTTCCTGGAAGGGCAGGCACTGGCTGGGGGCCCTGAAGGCCTCCGCAGGCTTCCAGAGTGTGTGCTGTCTGCACTCTCCACTGGGCAGCTGCTGTCCTCATGGGCCAGGGTGTGCTGGAAACTCTTAACGCTGGAGCGTGTGCTTAAAAGATGAGAGGCAGTGCAAACGTGACAGTGAATGAAGAGTTGAAGAAGAAAGAGAGGACACGGGTGGGGATGCTTGCTTGGATGCAGAGAAAAACCTTTAGAGAAACCAAACCTGGGAGCCACCATCGTACCCAGCAGGAGGGTGGACCCCAAGGCCTCAGCAGAGGGGGAGTGAGCACAGCAACTCCCCATCTCCAGCCCCGGCCAGCTTTTGGCCACAGCAGCTTCTTTCAATAGCAGTGACCAGCCCTCTTCTCTGTGACTACTCTTCAAATTATTTCACATATATGTGTCTCGAAATGATATTTTATGAGGTTCAGTCTGTTGAGGAGGGTGATGGTGCAGGGGTAAGATGAAGCTTCCCGTATTCTAAGCCTGGCATTCTTATTTCTCTCCAGAGAGAGGCAGAAGACTATTCATTTGCAAAAAACAGTTTTGTTGCTCACTGGCGTTAGACTTAGCTGTTGGGACTGGCTTTTGCTGAGAAGAGCGGTGAGTTTTAGGAAGTGACATCCTTTTGTCCACCAGGAGAGGCAGGGAACATGTCTTAGGAGAAGAGCAGTGCAAGCTGAGGTTCTAGAGTTCAAGTTGTGATGCCAGCATCATTTTCTAGTAACCCTCCTGACACCCAGTTTCTTCAGCTATAAAATGTTGGTAACATCCATGCTGCCCCAGAGCAAATGGCCAGTATTTGCCTCAGCGATGGTGCTCAATCGGTTTCTTGTATCTGAGTATGAGTCAGTGTGTTCTCCATCCACAAGCCCATTCCTGATGCTAGACAAGATTACCTTTCAAGCCACTGGGGTGGAAAGGAGGCAGAGGTGATTGACAAGCCCTCAGTGACATCAGACCCACCGGGCTGAACGGGAGCAGCTGCAACCGTGTCCTCTGGAGCCCATCGTTAGGAAGTGGACGTAAGGAGTGGAGTTGCCACCCATGTGTGCTGCAGTGAGCTCTTAAAGCACCCAGTTGTGTTACGGGCACTGTGACTGCAGGTCACACCCATGCAGCTCGGCTGCTGCCGGCCAGACGTCTCTCCAGCTACAAGGCACGCTCAGAAGGACTAGCTGACAACCGAGAAAGGACAGCCTCTGATGGGCAGATAAGCAGGCAGGTAAAATCAGGGTAAACACCAGTGGGCCAGACCCATCTCCACTAGGCTCACCTTGAAGCCAAGAGGGTCTCTCAAGGTGATCCTGGGGCCACGGGCACTACCCCTCTTTGGAGAGTGGGAGGTTTCACTAGTTCCTGCACTTCAGGGGCTCCTTTCAGTGTATCCTGAGGACTGAAAGCACAATGTCAGTCCCCAAAGACTTTCCCATCAGACAGCTCTGATTTTAGGAAGAATTAAGGACAAATAGTCGGTAAAAGTGTTTATTGGACTAAAATAAACACAAATTAATCGTAAAACCCAAACTAAGAAGCTGATCCTTATTTCAAGCAAAAATGCCTGTGTTTTAAGTGATGTTTTGCCTGGAAAGGTTGTACAAAGAGCTGAGGCAAACCCTGTCTTAAGAAGGAGTTAGCTTATCCCTGAGAACGAGTGAGGAATACACATGAAACACGAGAATTAAAATTAGGTATTTTCTCCCTACACTCACACTTTTTATAGTTATTTAGAAGAAATCTGCATTTTTAACTTGGAATGTGCCGAGCCTTTGTTGGCCAGCTCTGTGTACCCGTCTGCCTGGCTGTTTCCGCTGGCTTGTCATGCTCACTAATTAGAGAGCTGCCGCCTGATTCACCTTGTTAATTAGAGGGACTTGCACACGGAGGCCTTCGGGCAGTGTGCAAGAGAGCCTCGCACCAGTGCCCCGAGAACGGTGCAGTCTGTGAAGTCATTCTTCTCATCTACCTTCTATTTTTCATTTGAAATGAATAAATCATTGAGATTTTCCTTGTGGAGTGAGAATGCAAGAATTCACATCTTTGTAAGATGTAAATTACATGTGATCAATAGGAAAGGATGACTTGGGTATTGTACTTACATGATTTCCTAATTTGCTTCTTGTTAGTGTATGAAAAGCAGCCTGAAATATTTGTCTCCTTTCCATGAATCAGTGCCCTTCATCAGCCAAAAGTGGTGGGGAGTGTGTGTGGGGGGGTGGGTAGAAACACAGCTGTTTTGTTTTAGCTGCTGGAATCTGTTCTGGTGGTTTCACAGAAAGAGGAAGACACCTCGGAAAACTGGACTTCTGGGGGCCATCTGTTTGACCAGCCCCTTCTCTCTCAAACTCCCCCAGACCCTTATTTGCTCAGAAAGAAACAGGACACAGCAGGTAATTTTGAGTGAGATGGTCTTTTGTAATAGAGACCCTCCCTTATTGGAATTGAGGTTTTAGATGTATCGTGCTTCTTTTAAAAAATCAAATTATTTTTTAAAAGTCAATAATTTATAATAATAATTTGCCTTGATCAGCCCCTGGCCCCAATCACAGAAGCAATGGTGCCTTTAAACAGTAATGTGCCTTCTTTCCCTACCTGCTTAGGGCACATTGGAAATTAGTTTCAGTAGCTTTATCTCCAACTATTTGATTAAAAGTAGGTATTATAGTTAAGTGCTTTCTTATTGGTTGAAACAAGGTTGGTGTTAAAGGTGCGGCTTTCCCCTAAGAAAAGCATGGGGCTCAGCCATATGAAATCTGGGTGTCTCTGGTGAGGAGCCTAAGTAAATAACCCCATTATCAGACTTTCTGGTTAATTAATATCTTAAACACAGTTAACCTTTTCACTCATCCATAGCATTTACAGTAAACATACAGTTTGCGGAGATTTTGGCTAAAGGTATGCAAATATTTCTTTAGAAAGAGGAAAGGATTTTATACCTGCTCTTCCCAGGAAGGGCATAGACCAGAATGGCTGTTTTCTAGAATGGTCTTTCCACCATTGAAGCATCTGATTTTGTACCCACAAGCATGCATGGATGGAGAACTTGCTGCAAGCAAAACCCTGCCCCAGCCCTGAGGGGACCTCCAGGAGGCAAGGACCGTGGACCTGTTGCTGATGGAGGAAAGAACCAGAGGAGCAAATCGTTTGCACACAGAGTGGTGAGTTAAATCACAGAGTGGGGGACATTCAGGAGGGCTCCTGAGCAAGATGCAAAGGAAGGTGGAGAAGGCCTTCCAGGCAGGGAGCACAGCATGTACAAACACTTCCTGCCCAGCCTGTTCCAGCTGCGAGCTTGGCTTGGGAAGGTTAGAGGACAGATGAGTGAGAGGAGAGAAAGCTGAAAAGGCAGGGAGGGCCAGTCAGATCCTGAAGTGCTAGCTTTCCAGCTTCTAGATGTTACCTGGATATGTTTCTCAATGCAGTGGTAATTGGTGTGTGCAGTGTTCTGAGTCTCCAGTGCCATGTGGAAGGACAGAGAAGTCAACATTAGGATATCCCAGATGGGCTTTCTGGCCCAGCAAGGACCCAGGCCAGTCCATAGGATGCCTTAGGGGGGTGCAACAGCGTGCTGGGCTTCCTTGACCTATTTGGCCCGTGCACAGCTCCAGCCCAGGTACAGAGACCATTGGATGTAGGAGGTAAAGGGGGGCACTGACCTGTCAGGAATCTCATAGGCAAAAGCAGTCATCTCTGTTTTAGTCTCAACCTGTTTGACCTTGAAAATGTTGCCGAAGATCCAGTTTGCACCCATGAGCCCTCATGCAGCACTTCCCAAGCACCTATTTCAGTTCCTCAAACATGATTTGAGCATCCCTCTTGCTAGGTGCAGTGCAAATAGGGATCGAAAGATGAAAAAGACACAATCTCCTACCTTTAAGGAACTTAAAAGAGACAGAAATGATGCCTGTTTATAGAGATGTAGAGAATGTACTGTTAAGTGTACAAGCAGCAGCTTGGAGAAGGGGTGTCATGGGGTGGGGGTGACATTGGCATTGAGTTTTACACAAGGAAGAGGAATTTACTAGACCGAGATAGTGGGGTTTTCTGGACAAGGAGCAGTAAGTGCAAAAGCAAGGAAGGGATTTGGACTCGTGAATGAGCCTGGAGGGTATGCAGTGGGTCCCAGGGCAACTCAGATTGGAGGATTTAGGGCAGAGCATAAAGAAGATCAGATTTGAACTGATAAAGGAGGCTATTGCCAGCCTCCCCCTCCAATCCTCCCAGATGTGCAACACCAGAGGCTCTTTTCACCTTGTTTTGTAAGGTGGTTTGCAGTGTCGTCCTAGGGACTATTTTACCCTCCAGGCAAGAGTTAACCAGTGCCTGAACCAGCCCAGCCCGAGAGGAGTTTCTGAAGTAGAACAATCAGATGGTGAGAGGCTGAGGGGTATCAAGGAGGAGTCTTGCGACTTAGAGAAGTGGGCACCATGGTGAATTAATACCCTTCACTCGTAAAGTATAGCTGTGGCACCTTAGAGCTATGTGAGACTTCCTGCTTCACAGCCTGCTGTTTACAGCCATGATAACGGAAAATCCAGCCACATTCCCACCCACCGTCCAAGTACTGTTGGTGTCTTAGTTTGCTAATGCTGCCGGGATAAAAAAACACCAGAAATGGATTGGCTTGTATAAAGGGGGTTTATTTGGTTACACAGTTACAGTCTTAAGGCCATAGAGTGTCCAAGGTAACATCAACAATCGGGTACCTTCACTGGAGGATGGTCAATTGTGTCCGGAAAACATCTGTTAGCTGGGAAGGCACGTGGTTGGCGTCTGCTGCAAGTTCTGATTTCAGAATGGCTTTCTCCCAGGACATTCCTCTCTAGGCTGCAGCTCCTCTTCAAAATGTCATTTTCAGTTGCTCTTGGGGCATTTGTCCTCTCCTAGCTTCTCTGGAGCAAAAGTCTACTTGGGGCATTTGTCCTCTCTTAGTTTCTCTGGAGCAAAAGTCTGCTTTCAAAGACTGTTTCCAAAATGTCTCTGTAAGCTGAAGCTCCTCTCTCAGCTCCTGTGCATTCTTCAAAGTGGCCCCCTTGGCTGTAGCAAGCTCGCCCCTTCTGTCTGAGCTTGTATAGTGTGCCAATAAACTCATCAAGGCCCATGCTGAATGGGTGGGGCCACACCTCCAAGGAAACTATCCAATCAGAGTCATCATCCACAGTTGGGTGGGGCGCATCTCCATGGAAAAACTCAAAGAATTACAATCTAATCAACCCTGATATGTCTGCCCACACAAGATTACATCAAAAATAATGGCATTTTGGGGGGCATAATATATGCAAACTGGCACAGTTGGATAGGATGATGAATTCATTACCACCAGGATCCACCACCACTTCTAAATTGGTTGTGAAATCACAGTTGCAAGAAACAAAATCTCCAACATCCCTATCAACTTTATATGGTGACTTTCTCTCTTGCTTTTCCTGTGGTGAATGGCTCCCACCAGTCAGGAGGAAGAACCTGTCAGGGGACACAGAGCTGGTCTACTTCTAACTCAAGAGTTGCTGGGGCAACTATATGGGGGCCCATGCCCTTCTCTTTCTCTGAAAAAATCTTGTGCATGGAGGGAGATTTCCAGACCGCAGGAGGGTCTCAAAGAAAGTATTGACTCGCTGGATTCCAGCAGATCCCAAATCTACTTAGTCCCCTCTACCTGGGAAAGATCAAGAGGCAGGGACTCTATCTCTATGATGATTGCAACTGTTTTGCCATTTTTAGGGTTAGAGAACATGCTTGAATTCGATCTGTAATCCTTCAAGATTCATTCAGTCACCATTTGTGAGTGCTTACTGTAGGCCAGGTGCTGTGTGGGACACTGAAATGGTCACTTGCAGCCCCGCCCTTGCAGAGCCAGTGTATGTGAGAGAAGCTTCTAGATGGGCCATGTGTTGGGGGATTTCTCATAGGGTACATCAGTGCTGGGGGCCAAAACCTGTGTTTCCTTGCATTTAAAGAATGCATTCTGTGCTGGACTTTTCTTTTTGCCACTTTAGAAAGTAATTTGCTTCAGCACCAAGAATTACAAGAAAGTAAAGTGGAGGAAAAAAAAAAACAGTTAAAGTAAGCAGTATTAAAATAGTTACTGAAAGACCCATCAGGTTTTCTCACAGGCCCTCTTGACCTCCCTGGGTTCCTCTGGACTGGGAACTGCACTGTGCTCCACCCGAGCTCCTGCCTCCCCACCTCCTCTGGGCTGCCTCGGGTAGCTGCCTGAGCTCTGCACCTTTGTACTTTGCCTTCCCAAGTCCTGGAGGGCAAAAGGCCTGCCTGTCTCCTTTTTTGGAATTGAATAATGTACAATTGAATTTGTACCCCAGAGAAACCTATTCTTAATCTTAATCCATTCCTATGAGTGTGAATCCATTGTAAATAGAGCCTTTTGAAGATGTTATTTTTAGTTAAGGTGTGACCAACTGAATCAGTTTGGGTTTTAATTCAATTGCTGGAGTCCTTTATAAAAGCAGAATGAAATCCAGTCATCGAGAGAGAAAGCCATGGGAAGAAGCTGGAAGTCAATGGAATCCAGAAGAGAAAGAAGACACTGCCATGTGCATTGCCATGACAGGAAAGCCCAGGACCAAGGATCACCAGCAGTCAGCCCCAGAACACCGCAGTCTTCAGGGAGAAAAGCATATCCTTGCTGACACCTGGATGTTGGACTTCTAGCCTCTGAAACCGTGAGCCAATAAATTCCTGTTGTTAAGCCAACCCATTGTATTGTATTTGTTTTAGCAGCTGGGAAACTAAGACAATCCCAGAGTCCAGCACCTCCGTGGGGGCTCTTGGAATGCTAATAGATTAATAGCTTCTCCACACACTGAAAAATTCCATCACTTTCTTGATTATAAAAGTAATGCATATGGAGGGCAGATAATTTGAAAAACACAGAGCTACTAAACTGTCTCAGGAGGGACTGTTCCAGCTTGTTTAGACCAAATGTATGCCCACCAAATTCACCTATACCATGATTGCTTATAATCTAATTGATTTTGCACTTTAATTTCTGAATTTGAGCTTCATTACTTTGTATTGGTTATTGTAAAATGAACTTTCTCAACAAACTCCTTTTTTTTGAGGGGGAGGGAGAGCCTTCCAAACTTTGTGGTACACCTTTGCAGTAAGAATAAATTACACAAAGTAAACTTCTAGCACCTGGATTTACCTAAAGAAGTGATTCTCATATCCTTTGTAATAGGTGGTTTGGGATGCTAAAATGCCAAGTAAAATCAAATTGTTAACACCCAAAGCAGATAAGTGAGTGTCATCTACATCCATATGAGTGAAGAGAATCGTGCTGATAAAGCTTGGATGAAGGTGTGTGCAGATGGATGCTGATATCCAAATTGCTGAAGGTGGGTGGATGTGCTGAGTGCAAGCAGCAAACCATGTGCAGATTGCTGAGTAGTGAATCTGCCCATAAAATACAGGCAGAACCTAGTTTTTCCTTTAGGTCCTTTGCTAGAGTATTGCAAATAATCCTTAAGTCTAAGTTTAAGGACTCATTTTGAAAAAACTAACCCCTATTTATATTTCCAAACTTGGTGATGTTGTGGCTAGTCCCTGACAATAAAATGTTTGAAGTTCTCTTCAGGGTGAGAGATATATTCATAATGCTACAAATATGTGTTTTGCACTACCTGCCTGCCAGTTTCTCTCCCAGACACTGGGGGATTGGTTCTTGCCCTTGAGGCACTCATGGCCCAGTGGAAGACAGAGACCCAGGGGTGGGCCTCATCCCTGCACTGGGGTGTGAGCTGGGGCAGAAGTCAGTCCATGGAGCACCTAAGTCAGTCCTCAGGAAAGTGGTGTGAGAACTGAGAACAAAGGAGAGGAGGGGTCAGCCAGCCAAGGAGCATGTCTGGGGGCCAGGGGAATATTTCTAGCAAATGGGTGTTAGTGGGCAAAGGTCCATGAGCGGGCAAAGGCCTGGGGACAGAAAGGAATGGGCATGTTCCAGTTGCCAGGCAGTTTGCAAAGGGGGCATGCTCGCAGGGACTAGCTTTGTGTGGCTTGAACTACGTTAAATTTTCTTTTTATATCAGAGCTGGCATTTAAATAGTGAGAGATATTATATTACAAACAAAACCAAGCCAAACCCGGATTTCTGGAGTCTCTTAAAAATCTGGCATCCACGTTCCCTGAGAGCAGTCGGCTGCAGCCATGCTCCCCGGTGCATGGGCTCCAGAGCCTTCCTGGTTCCCAAGGCCTCTGAGCCCAGAGTGAGATGTGAGGAGAGCACGGCAGGGGGACACCGGTGACCTGGGCCAGGCCGTGGGCACCGTGTCCTGAGGCAGCCAAAAGCCATGTGGAGGCTCTGGGTGTGAAGCTGCCTGAGCAGGTTTGCTCTGAGAGAGATCTCTGGTTCTAGCTGGGGAATAGCCCAGCTGAGAGGTGGTTGTGGACATGTGCTGGGCTGAACAAGGCCCCCTGCCAAAGATATCATGTCCTCAACCCTGGACACTGTAAGTAGTACCTTCTATGGCAACAACAAAAGGACTTGCTGGTGTGATTAATTTAAGGCCCTTGAGATTGGGAGATTATCCTGCGGTATCTGGATGCGTCCAAAATACCATCACATTATCCTTTAAGAGGGACACACGTGCAAGAGGAGAGGGTGATTTGGCCACGGAGGCAGAGATTGGGGTGATGTGGCCACAAGCCTAGGAATCCCTGCCACCAGCAGAAGCTGGAAGAGATGAGGAACGGATTCTCCTCTAGGGGCTCCAGAGTGATGGGGCCCTTCCAACTCCTCGATTTCAGCCCAGGGATAACAATTTTGGACTTCGGGCCTCCAGAACTGTGAGAGGATAAATTTCTGTTGCTTGAAGCCACCAGATTTGTGGTAATGTGTTACAGCAGCCACAGGAATCCAATATAGGCAATGTCAGAAAACTCAGGGCTAGAACCTACCAGACCGGGGACTGATGGGTATGTTTGGTGAGGGAACGGGAGGGGTCCAGGGGCTGCAGGTTGGGTCCCTCTGAAAGCAAACCTGAGACATGATACGGGTGTAGGGAGGTGAGAACAGGAGGCACAGGGTGGTGTGTGTGTGTGTGTGTGTGTGTGTGTGTGTGTAGCCCAGAAAGGACAAAACAGGGAAGGAAGAGTTTCCTATAAAGACACCTGATTGAGCTGGTGACCGATGGGTGTATGAGTTTCCTGGGGCTACCACTACAAAATACCACAAACTGGGTAACGTAAAACAACAGAAATTTATTCTCTCACAGTTCTGGATGTTAGAGGTCTAAAACAAGGTGTCAGGAGGGCCAGGTTCCCTTTGAAGGCTCTAGGGAAGATCTTTCCTTGCCTCTTCCAGCTTCAGGGGACTCCTGGCAATTCTTGGCGTTCCGTGGCTTGGACCTTCATTGCTCCAATCTCTGCCTCCGTATTCACATGCCTGTCTTCTCCCTGTGTGTCGCTGTGTCTCTGGGTTTAACTTTCCTTTGTCTTATCAAGACACCCATCACTGGATAGGGACCAGCCTCCCCTAGTAAAACCTCCTCTTAACTTGACTGCATCTGCCAAGACCCAATTTCCAAATAAGGTCTCATTCAAAGTTGTAGGCATTGAGGACTTGAATGTATCTTTTTTTTTTTCTACTAATTTTTTTTTTATTAAATTCAGTTTTATTGAAATACATTCACACACCATACAATCATCCATGGTATACAATCCACTGTCCACAGTATGATAACATAGTTATGCGTTCATCACCACAATCTATCTCTGAACATTTTCCTTACATCAGAAAGAACCAGAACAAGAATAAAAAACAAAAGCAAAAAAAAGAGCACCCAAATCATCCCCCCATCCCGCCCAACCTGTCCTTTAGTTTTTATCCCCATTTCTCCACTCATCCATACACTAGGTAAAGGGGGTGTGATCCACAAGGTCTTCACAATCACACTGTCACCCCTTGTAATCTGCATTATTATATAATTGTCTTCAGGAGTCCAGACTGCTGGGTTGGAGTTTGGTAGTTTCAGGTTTTTACTTCTAGCTATTCCAATACATTAAAACCTAAGAGGTGTTATCTATATAGTGCATAAGAGTGTCCACCAGAGTGACCTCTTGACTCCATTTGAAATCTCTCAGCCACTGAAACTATTTCATCTCATTTTGCATCCCCCTTTTGGTCAAGAAGATACTCTCAGTCCCACAATGCTGGGTCCACATTCATCCCCGGGAGTCATATTCTGCATTGCCGGGGAGATTTACAACCCTGGGAGTTGGGTCCCACGTAGCAGGGAGGGTAGCGAGTTCACCTATCGAGATGGCTCAGTTTGAGAGAGGGAGGGCCACATCTGAGCAACAAAGAGGTACTCTTAGGCACAATTACATGCAAGTTTAGACTCTCCTTTGTGGTAACGAGCTTCATAAGGGCAAGTCTCATGATCGAGGGCTCAGCACATCAAACCGCCAGTCCCAATGTTTGTGACAACATCAACACCAGTCCAGGTGAGGCTGTCCAACACATCTGCACCTTCCCCCAGATCCTCAGGGCTGGGGAGGGGGAGGCTGTAAACACATTTTTTATTATCTGCCCAAATTACTCTGGGATGTGTCACTATTTCACTCCAGCCTATACTAACCTACTGTATCTCACTTCCTATTCAAAGTTCCAGGCAATTGTGGTGTTTGAACAAATCGACTGTAGAGTTGTACCGTTTAGAAAATTTAGATCCTGTACCAAATAGATATCTCTTCCCTTGGTCTCATATGGAAGTTGAAGTTTTAAAATATAATCAGTTTCAACCTTTACCCTTTGGCCTAACTTGCCCTGGTCTTAACCAGACCTGCTTCATTCATATCACTAATTGAAGTCTGGGCTCTTTTTCAACTTCTTTTTTTTTTTTGACAGTGGCTGTATGCACTAATACTGACATTCATATCTGCCGAGCTCTAGCTCTGAGTTTCAGGTGTCTCAGAGATATGCATTGTTCCAGAGACCAATCAGGTTATATGCTAGGGGATCAGCATCTCAAAGTTTAGAGATAGGCATTACAATTCAGGGATAGAGTTAACTGCTGTAAGAGCTTACAATCTAGGGACTGTTACAATTATTATGTCCACGTTAGGCTATGTTCTAAGATTCAATTCTGAGTTTACACATTGTAGTTAGTCCATATTGGTAAGGCATCATCCCTCTCACCATGTTTCCTCCAACACTTTTACTCCTATATATATTTTTTCCTACAATTTGATAGAGTTATATTCACATACCATACATTTATCCACAGTGTACAATCAGTTGTTCATGGTATCATCATAAAGTTGTACATTTATCACCACAATCAGCACTTGAACATATTGATTACTACAAGAAAAATTGTTTTTTTTTTTTAGCAATAAGAAAAAAAATGATAAAAAGAAAAATAACATGTCATACAATACAATATACTAGTAAGGACAGCAAATAACACCACTACCAAGAATCCCATATTCCTCCCCTATATCCCCTTCTCATATACATTTAGCATTGGTGTATTGCCTTTGTTACATTTAATGGAGGTATATTACAATGTTACTGTTGACCATAGACTCCAGTTTGCTTTGATTATGTTTGTTCCTGAATACCATCCCCTTTTCATCTCTCTACATCTGCTTTCCCACATGCAAAAACATTTTTATATTTGTATATTTAGTAACAGCCATTGGCCACTCCAGTTTTTGCCACGTTATACAGTCATCTATCTTTACCTCTGGTGTCATATTGAATGTATCTTTTGCAGGGACACAATTCAACCCACTACCTGGGGACCCTCTGGGAAGCCATGTGGAATAAACCTGTGAATTTCCCCTTGTAGGGACAGAAAGCTGGGCTTTTATCTACCAACTCCCAACCCCCAGGGTTGAAGGTTGCTCCAGCTGCATTATCCCTGTACCCCTGCACTTCCTTTGTGTGCTGCACCAGCGTGTGGAGTGTGAGAAGACTGATAGATGCTGAGGCACACATTTGAGGTGGGACCAGGCTGCTTGCACGGGATCATTGCTATGTGACATCTGATGAGCCCAGGGGATGTGGCTGGGACACAAAAAGCATCTGCTTCAGGCTCCCAACTTTCCAGCTTGGGCGGATGTTTAGGTGGGGAACCCAATAGGAAGAGCAGGTGGGACAACACAGTCTAGTCAGCGACGGGTAGAGGCTGACGTGCTCGTGGGAGACCAGGCAGGTTGGCCGGGGCATGCCTGAGGCTCAGGAAGCCATTGGTGGGTGCAGTGGCACGTGTGGCCTTGGTGAGACAGCAGAAGGGCAGGAGACACTCCTGGTGGGAAGAAGTGGAAGTGGGGTGGATGGACTCTGAGAAAGTAAAGATTATAAATGGGGATAATTTCTGCAAGGAGAAGCAGCACAGGACAGAGGCTGAAGGGAGATTTGGGGTGACTTTTTTTTTTAATTATAGTAACATATATACAACTCAAAACTTCCATTTTAACCACTTTCAAGTACAGAATTTAGTAGTATTAATTATGTTCATTGTACTGTGCTACCATCACCAATATCCATTATCCCAACTTTTCATCACCTCAACAAAAGCTCTGTACCCATTAAGCAATAACTCCATCTTCCCCTCCCTTCTACCCCTGGCACCTGGTAACCTGCAATCTACTATCTGTCTCTATGAAATTTGCTCCTACTAGGTATTTCATATATGCAAGTTCATGCATATTTGTCTTTTTGTGCCTGGACTATTTCACTAAACATGATGTTTTCAAGGTTCATCCATGTTATAGCATGCATCAGAACTCCATTCTTTTTTATGGTTGAATAATATTCCATTGTGTGTAAACACTGCATTTTATTTATCCAGTCATCTGTTGGACATTTGGGTTGCTTCCACCTTTTGGCTATTGTGAATAATGCTGCTATAAACATTGATATACAAATATCTGTTTGAGTCCCTGTTTTCAATTCCTTTTGTTTTCTTAACTTTTTATTTTGAAATACTTTCAAACTTACAGGACAGTTAAAAATAATAAAACCCCATACAGAGAATCCCAACATATCCCCCTGATACCCAGATTCACCAATTGTAACATTTTTCCACATTTGCTATGTCATTTTATCTATCTATCTATCTATCTGTCTATATCAATCATCTATCCATTTATCCATCTATTTATCTATACATTTTCTGAACACTTGATTGTAAGTCATATACATCATGCTCCTTGAACACTTAAAATACTGCCATATACATTGCCTGCTTGCTAGTTTGGATGTATTATGTCCCCCAAAACACCATGTTCTTTGATGCAGTCTTGTGGGGGCAGATGTATCAGTGTTGATTAGGTTGGAATCCTTTGATTGAGTGTTTCCACAAAGATGTGATTCAATCAACTGCAAGTGAACTATTTTATTGGATTATTTCCATGGAGATATGGGCCCCACCCATTCACTGGAGTCCTATAAAAGAGCTCACAAATAGAAGGAACTCAGAG
Source organism: Choloepus didactylus (assembly GCF_015220235.1). Lineage (NCBI taxonomy): Eukaryota > Metazoa > Chordata > Mammalia > Pilosa > Megalonychidae > Choloepus > Choloepus didactylus. The sequence goes on from NC_051333.1 coordinate 21,178,282, forward strand.
CAGCTGAGAGTGACATTTAGGAGAGCAGCTGAGAGAGAGATTTTGGAGACAGCTGTTGTAAGCAGACTTTTGCTGACACTTTGCTCCAGAGAAGTGAAGAGAGGACAAATGCCCCCAAAGCAATACTTTGAAGAATGCACAGGAGCTGAGAGAGGAGCTTGAACACAACCTGGGATCAGCAAATGCCAGCCTTGTGCCTTCGCAACTGACAGAGGTGTTCTGGATGCCACTGGCCTTCCTTCAGTGAAGGTACCCTATTGTTGGTGCCTTAATTTGGACATTTTCATGGCCTTTGGACTGTAAATTTATAACCAAATAAGACCCCTTTATAAAATCCAATCCATTTCTGGTATTTTGCATAACAGCAGTATTAGCAAACCAGAACACATACTAACAAGTGTGCTGGTTTGGATATATTGTGTCCCCCAGAAAAACTATGTTCTTTGATGCAATCTTGTGCGGGCAGACTTATTAGTCTTGATTAGGATGGAAACTTTTATTGGATTATTTCATGGAGTTGTGGACCCCACCCATTCAGGGTGGGTGTTGTTCGTTCACTGGAGTACTTAGGAGAGCTCAGGAGCCAACACAGGTGCTGACGCTGACACTTGGAGATGCTTGGAGATGCAGACAGAAAGACGTTTGGAGATGCTAAGCTAAGAGATGAAGCCCAGAGTTTGCCCAGGAGAAGCTAAGAGAGGACCCTCAGACACTTAGAGAGAAATGCCCTGGGAGAAAGAAGCAAGGATGGACAGGAGCTGAGAGAGAGTTGCCCAGAGACATTTTGGAGAAAGCCATTTTGAAACACAACTCAGGAGCAAAGGACCAGCAGACACCAGCCACGTGCCTTCCCAGCTGACAGAGGTGTTCCCAATGCCATCCATCAGCTGCTCTTCAGTGAAGGTGTACTCTTGTTGATGCCTTGGTTTGGACACTTTCATGGCCCTGGAACTCTAAAATTGTAACCGAATAAATCCCCTTTATAAAAGCCAATTCATTTCTGGTATTTTGCATAATGGCAGCATTAACAAACTGGAACAGCAAGGATATTTACGTATGTAACCACCTGAAGCCTGCTTTCAGTTCTTTCAGATGTATACCAAGAAGGTGGATTGCTAGGTCATGTGGTAATTCTGTTTTCAACTTTCTGAGGAACTGTCAAACTGATTTCCACAATGGCTGCACCACTTTACAAATGCCACCAGCAATGGATAAGGGTTCCTATGTCTCTGCATCCTTGTCAACACTTAACATTTTCTGTTTTAAAAATAATAGCCATTCTAAAGGGTGTTAAGTGGTATTTTATTGTGTTTACTGGTCATTTATGTATCCTCTTTGGAGAAAAGTACTTTGTCTATTTTTTAATTGGGTTAATTGTCTTTTTATTGTTGAGTCGTAACAATTCTTTATATATTCTAGATATTAAACCCTTATAATATATATTGTTAGCAATTATTTTCTCCCCTTTCATAGGTTTTCTTTTCACTTTCTTGCTAGTGTTGTTTGATGTATAATAGTTTTCAATTTTGATAAAGACTATTTTATCTATTTTTTTTCTTTTGTTGCTTGTGCTTTTGTATCATATCTTAGAAATCACTGCCAAATCCAAGTTTATGAAGGTTCCTACTATGTTTTTTTCTGGAAGTTTTATGGTTTTAGCTTTTATGTTTAGGTTCTTCATCCATTTAGAGTTAATTTTTGTATATGGTATGAGGTAGGGGTCCAACTTCATTCTTTTGCAAGTGGATATCTAGTTTTCCCAGCACCGTTTGTTGAAGAGACTGTTCTTTCCCCAGTTAATGTACTTGGCTTCCTTGTCAAAAATAAGTTGGCATAGATGTGTGGCTGTATTTCTGAACTTGCAATTCTATTCCAGTGGTCAATATGTCAATCTTTATGCCAGTTCCACACTGTTTGGATTTCTGTCGTTTTGTAATAAGTTTTGAAATCAGGCAAGTGTGAAACCTCCACCTTAGTTCTTCCTTTGCAATATTGATTTGGCTAATCAGGGCCCCTTGTAATTCCTTATGATTTGAGAATCAGCTTTACCATTTCTGCAAAAATGGCTCCTGAGATTTTGATAGGTATTGCCTTGAATCTGTAGATCATTTTGGGTAGTATTGACATGTTAATAATATTAAGTCTTCCCAGCCATGAACATGGGGTGTCTTGTCATTTATTTAGGTCTTCTTTAATTTCTGTCAGCATGTTTTATAGTTTTCAGTGTATAAGTCCTTCACCTACTTGGTTAAATTTATTCCTAGGTATTTTACTAGCTATTGTGAATGGAATTGTTTTTTTAATTTCCGTTTCACAATATTATTTGTTGGTGCATAGAAACACAACTGGTTTTTTAACATATATACATAGAAGTGATAACTTTCCAAGGGCAATTTAACAAGTAGTTAGAAAATTTCAAAGATATTATAGGTTACAGTTCCAGAGTTTTTGTATATGTCTGTTAGGCTAGTTTATTTGTAACATTTTTTCACGTCTTCTGTTTCCTTACTGATCGGTCTAGATGTTCTATCCATAACTGAAAGTGGTATATTAAAGTCCCCAAATTCAGTTTGTAGAATTGTCTATTTCTCCCTTCGGTTTTGTCAATGTTTGCCTCATGTATTTTGAAGCATATATGTTTTTAATTTTTATATCTTCTTGGTGGATTGACCCTTTTATTAATATAGAATGTCCTTCTTTGTTTCTTGTAACAGATTTTGACTTAAAGTCAGTTTTGTCCAAAATTAATATAGCCACCCCTCCTGTGTTTGGTTACTGTTTGCATGGAATATTTTTTTCCCATCCTTTTACTTTCAACCTGTTTGTGTCTTTGGGTCTAAAGTGAGTCTCTTGTAAACAATTAATAGTTGCATCATGCTGTTTTTTTAATCTATCCTGCCAATCAGTGTCTTTTGATTCAAGAATTTCATGTTTATACTCAGACTAATTACTGATGAGGCGGGACTTACTTCAGCCCTTCTGTGCTTTGTTTTTTTGTACATATTTTATCTTTTTTGTCCCTCATTTCCTTCATGCAAACTTCTTTTGTGTATAGTTGGTCTTTTGTGGTGAAACAGATTGATCCCTGTTTTTGGTTTGGTAAAGCTTCTGGAATGTAATATACCAGAAATGGGTTGGCTTTTGCAATGGGGATTTATTCACTTACAATTTACAGTTCTTAGGCCATAAAAATATCCAACTCAGGGCATCAACAGGATGATACCTGGATTCTGAAAAGAGGCCGCTGGCATCTGGGACACCTCTGTCACATGGGAAGGCACATGGCCGGTGTCTGCTGGTCCTTCTCCTTGCTTTCATTGTTTTATTGCTTTCAGCTTCTACCTTCAGTGGCATCCTCTGTTTTCTGTGTCCTCTCTCAGCTTCTCCAGGGGCTTTTTCTCTTTGCTTTTGTATCTCTTAGCTTCTCTGTGTGTTTCTTTCTGGGCTTTTGTTTTGTCTTGTTTTGTTTTATCATCTTATAAAGGACTCCAGTAAGAGGATTAAGACCCACCTCAAATAAGGTGGGTCACATCTCAATTGAAATAACCTAATCAAAAGGGTCCTGCTCACAGTAGGTCTACAGCCACAGGAATGGATTAAAAGCACATGATCTTTTCTGGAGTATGTAGCAGTTTCAAACTACCACAATCCCCTTCTCATTGTTTTCTGCGTATATTTTAAATACTTTCTTTGAGGTTATCATGGGGTTTGATTTTAACATCCTAAATCTATAAAATCTAGTTTGAAATGGCACCACTTTAACTCCAATAGCTTACACAGTCTTTGCTTCTATATCCCTCCATTCCTCTTCTCTACGTTTTTTGTCACATCTTACCCTTTACATTTTGTATGTCCATAACATAGAAATATATTATATTTTATTCAATTGTATTCTAAACCTTGTAAAAAATTAAAAGTTACAGTTACATACTGAGAATTCAATAATACTGGCATGTGTATTTACCCATAATGTTACCTTTACCAGAAGTCTTTCTTTTTTTTTTTTCTTAGAGAAGTTGTGGGTTTACAGAACAACCATGAATAAAATACAGGATTCCCACGTATCACCCCACCACCAGCACCCTGCATTAGTGTGGAAACTTTGTTACAATTTATGATAGCACATTTTTATAACTGTGCTATTAATTAAAGTCCACGGTTTAATTTAGGGTTCACTATTTGTGTGGTGTAATTCTGTGGATTTTTAAAAAGTTTTTCAATCTGTTATCATATTACAATCTAACATTTCCCCTATTAATCATATTCAAATGTATATATATTTCAGTGTTGTTAATTGTGTTTACAGTGTTATGCTACCATCTCTACTATCCATTACCAAAACATTTCCATCATTCCAAATAGGAACCTTGCAGATTTTGAGCCTTAACTTCCCATTCCCTATCCCAATCCCATTCCCTGCTTACATATATTCTAGATTCTGACTCCATGAATTTGCTTATAGTAATTGTATCAAAACAGTGAGATCATAATGATATTTGTCCTTTTGTGTCTGGCATATTCCACTCAACGTGATGTCGTCAAGGTTGCATGTATCAGGAGTTCATTCCTTTTTACTGCCGAATAATATTCCATTGCATGTATATGCCATGTTTTGTTTATCCATTCTTCAGTTGGTGGACACTTGGGTTGCTTCCATCTTTTGGCAATTGTGAATAATGCTACTGTGAACACTGGTGTGCAAATATCTGTTCAAATCCCTGCTTTCAGTCCTTCTGGGTATATACCTAGTAGCAGGATCGCCAGGTCATGTGATAGTTCTATTCTTAGCTTTCTGAGGAACTGCCTTTCTTCCAAAGCAGCTGCATAATTTTACATTCCCAGCAGCAATGAATGAGTGTTCCTATTTCTCTGCATCCTCTCTAACACCTGTTGCTTTCTGTTTTTGTTTTTGTTTTGTTAACTAGCAAGCATTCTAATGGATGTGAAATGGTATCTCATTGTGGTTTTGATTTTCATTCCCCTGATGGATAATGATGTTGAGCATCTTTTCATGTGCTTTTTGGCCATTTGTATATCTTCTTCGGAGAGATGTCTTTTCAAGTCTTTTGCCCATTTTTAAATTGGGTGGTTTGTCTTTTTGTTGTTAAGTTGAAGGATTTCTTTAGATAGTCTGGATATTAATCTTTTATCAGATATGTAGTTTCCAAATATTTTCTCCCATTGTGTAGGTTGTTGTTTTACTTTCATGATAAAGCCCTTTGAGGAACAAAAGTTTTTAATTTTGATGAGGTCCTATTTATTTTTCTTTCATTGCTTGTGCTTTGGGAGTAAAGTCTAAGAAACCATTGCTTAACACTAGGTCTTGAAGATGCTTTCCTATGTTTTCTTCTAGCAGTTTTATAGTTCTTGCTCTATATGAAGGCCTTTGATCCATTTTGAGCTGATTTTAGTATGTGGTGTGAAGTAGGGGTCCTTCTCCTCCTCCTTCTTCTTCGTATTTTTTGCAAATGGAGATTTCCCCAGTACCATTTTTTGAAGAGACTATTTTTTCCCAATTGAGTGGTCTTGTGGAAAATCAGTTGGCCATAAATATGAGAGTTGATTTCTGAGCTCTCAATTCCATTGGTCCATATGTCTGTCCTTTTGCTAGCACCATGCTGTTTTGACTACTGTAGTTTTGTAATAAGTTTTAAGATTGGGAAGTGTGAGCCTTCCAACTTCATTCTTCTGTTTCAAGATGGCTTTAGCTATTCAGGGCCCTTTATCCTTCTATATGAATTGATGATTGGCTTTTCCATTTCTGCAAAGAACATTATTGGAATTTTGATTGTGATTGCATTGAATCTATGAATTGCTTTGGGTAATATTGACATCTTAATGATATATAGTCTTCCAATCCATGAACATAGAACATCCCCCCTGTTCTGGTTTGCTAATGCTGCCCTTTTGCAAAACACCAGAAATGGATTGGCTTTTATAAAAGGGGGTTTATTTGGTTACACAGTTACAGTCTTAAGGCCATAAAGTGTCCATCAACAAAGGGTACCTTCACTGGAGAAAGGCCATTGGCATCCAGAAAACCTCTGTTAGCTGGGAAGGCACATGGCTGGCATCTGCTTGCTCCCAGGTTGCATTTCAAAATGGTGTTCTCCAAAATGCCTGCGTCAGCTTCCAATAGCCATCTTCAAACTGTCTGTCTCAGCTCCAGCTAGCTATGAGCTTCTTTTGTCTGAGCTTATAAAGTGCTCCACTAAACTAAACAAGGCCCACGCTGAATGGGTGGGGCCACTCCTCCATGGAAATTATCCAATCAGAGTTATCACCTACAGTTGGGTGGGTCATATCTCCATGGACACTGAACCAATAGGTTCCAACCCAATCCACACTAATATGTCTGCCCCCACAAGAATTCATTAAAGAATATGGCTTTTTCTGGGGGATATAAATATACAAACCAGCATACCCCCATTCATTTAAGTCTTCTTTAATTTCTTTTAGCAAAGCTTTGTAGTTTTCTATGTACAAGTGCTTACATCCTTAGTTAGATTTATTCCTAAATAATTGATTATTTTAGTTGCTATTGTGAATGGAATTTTTTTTTCTTGGTTTCTTCTTCCAATTGTTCATTGCTTTTGTATAGAAACAGTACTGATTTGGGGGGGGTTGCTCTTCAACACCACTATGCTGCATTCATTTATTAGTTCTAGGAGTTTATTGTAGCTTTTTCAGGGTTTTCTGTATATAGGACCATATCATCTGCAAATAGGGAAAGTTTTACTTCTTCCTTTCCAATGCGGATGGCTTTTATTTCTTTTTCTTGCCTAATTTCTCTGGCAAGAATTTCCAGTACAATGTTGTGTAACAGTGGTGACAGAGGGCATCCCGGCTTGTTCCTGCTCTCAGAGGGAAAGCTTTCATTCTTTCACCATTAAGTAGGATGTTAGCTGTGGGCTTATCATATGTGCCCTTATTATTGCTGAGGAAGTTTCTTTCTTTCACTAGAGTTCTAAGTATTTCTTTTTTGTTTTTTTTTGGGGGGGGTGTTTTTTTTTATCACAAAAGTATGCTGTATTTTGTCAAACCTTTTCTGCATCAATTTAAGATGGTCACTTGTTTTTTTCCCTTCATTCTGTTAATGTGATGTATTACATTAATTGATTTTCCTTATGCTGAAACAACCTTGCAAATCAGGGATAAATCCCACTTGATCATGGTGTACAATTCTTTTAATACACAGTTGGATTCTGTTTCCTAGTATTTTCCTGAGGACTTTTGCATCTATACTCACAAGAGATATTGATCTGTAGTTTTCTTTTCTTATGGTATCTTTATCTGGCTTGGTATGAGGGTGATGTTGGCCTCGTAGAATGAGTTAGGGAGTGTTCCCTGCTCTTCAAATTTTTTGAGCAGATGGGAGTTAAATCTTCTTGGAATGTTTGGTAGAATTCCCCTGTGAAGCCATATGGTGCTTTGCTATTCTTTGTTGGGAGGTTTGTTGTTTTTTTTTTTTTTTTTTTTATGTGCTTTATTGCTTTTATTGGACTCTTCATTTCACATTGTGATTTTTTTTATCTTCATTTTATTGAGATGTATTCACATACCACACAGTCATACAAAACAAATCGTACTTTCGATTGTTCACAGTACCATTACATAGTTGTACATTCATCACCAGAATCAATCCCTGACACCTTCATTACCACACACCCAAAAATAACAAGAATAATAATTAAAGTGAAAAAGAGCAATTGAAGTAAAAAAGAACACTGGATACCTTTGTCTGTTTGTTTGTTTCCTCCCCCTATTTTTCTACTCATCCATCCATAAACTAGACAAAGTGGAGTGTGGTCCTTATGGCTTTCCCAGTCCCATTGTCACCCCTCATAAGCTACATTTTTATACAATTGTCTACGAGATTCATGGGTTCTGGGTTGTAGTTTGATAGTTTCAGGTATCCACCACCAGCTACCCAATTCTTTAGAACCTAAAAAGTGTCTAAATTGTGTGTAAGAGTGCCCACCAGAGTGACCTCTCGGCTCCTTTTGGAATCTCTCTGCCACTGAAGCTTATTTCATTTCCTTTCACATCCCCCTTTTGGTCAAGAAGATGTTCTCCTTTGTTGGGAAGTTTTTGATTACTGATTCAATCTCATTACCAGTAATTGGTTTGTTGAGATCTTCTATTTCTTCTTGAGTCAATGTAGGTAGTTAATATGTTTCTAAGAATTTGTCCAGTTCATCTAGGTTATCTAACTTATTGGCCACATTTGTTCATAATATCCTCCTCTAGTCTTTTTCAGTGGGGTTGTTAGTAATGTCCCCTTTTTCATTTCTGATTTTCGTTATTTGTATCTTCTCTCTTTTTTCTTTGTCAGTCTAACTAAATGTTTGTCAATTTTATTGATCTTTTCAAAGATCCAACTTTTTTTTAAATACGGTTTTATTGAGATATATTCATGTACAACACAATCATCCATGGTGTGCAACCAGCTGTTCACAGTACCATCTTATAGTTGTGCATTCATCACCCCAATCTATTTTTGAACATTTTCCTTACATCAGAAAGAATCAGAATAAGAACAAAAAATAAAAGTAAAAAAGAACACCCTAATCATCCCCTCATCCCTCCCTATTTTTCATTTAGTTTTTGTCCCCATTTTTCTACTCATCCATCCGTACACTGGATAAAGGGAGTGCAATCCACAAGATTTTCACAATCACACTGTCACCTCTTGTAATCTACATTGTTATACAATCATCTTCAAGAGTCAAGGCTACTGGGTTGGAGTTTGGTAGTTTCAGGTATTTACTTCTAGCTATTGCAATACATTAAAACCTAAAAAGTGTTATCTATATAGTGCATAAGAATGTCCACCAGAGTGACCTCTCAACTCCATCTGAAATCTCTCAGCCACTGAAGCTTTATTCTGTTTCATTTCGCATCCCCTTTTTGGTCAAGAAGATGTTCTCAATCCCATGATGCCAGGTCCAGATTCATCCCCAGGAGTCATATCCTGCGTTGCCAGGGAGATTTACACCCCTGGGATTCAGGTCGCACGTAGTGGGGAGGGCAGTGAGATCACCCACCAAGGTGGCTTACTTAGAGAGAGAGGGCCACATCTGAGCAACAAAGAGGCACTCGGGGAGACTCTTAGGCACAATTATAAATAGGTTTAGCTTCTCTCAAAGAACCAGCTTTTGTTTTTGCTGATTTTCTATTACTTTTTTGTTTTCTATTTCATTTATCTCTCCTCTAATCTTTGTTATTTCCTTCCTTCTGCTCACTGTGGGTTTAATTTGCTCTTCTATCTCCAGTTCTTACAGTTTTGAGGTTAGGTCTCTGATTTGAAGTCTTTCTTCTTTTGTAATATAAGCATTTAGAGCTATAAATTTCCCTCTCAGCACTTCTTCGCTACATCCCATAAGTTTGGATTTATTGTATTTTCATTTTCATTCACCTCAAGATATTTACTAATTTCACTTCTGATTTCCTCCTTAACTGTGCCGTTTTGAATGTATTATGTCCCTCAGAAAAAGCCATATTCTTTGATGCAATCTTGTGGGGCAGACATTTTAGTGCTGATTAGATTGGAATTCTTTGAGTGTTTCCATGGAGATGTGCCCCACCCAACTGTAGGTGATAACGCTGATGAGATAATTTCCATGGAGGTGTGGCCCCGCCCATTCAGCGTGGGCCTTGATTACTGGAGCAGTATATAAGCTCAGACAGAAGGGGCCAGCTTGCTACAGCCAAGAGGGACACTTTGAAGAAAGCACAGGAGCTGCAGATGAGAGACAGTTTGAAGACGACAGTTGAAAGTAGACTCTTGCTCTGGAGAAGCTAAGAGAGGACAAATACCCCAAGCGCAACCAAGAGTGACATTTTGGAGAGAAGCTGGAGCCTAGAGAGGAACGTCCTGGGAGAAAACCATTTTTGAAACCAGAACTCTGGAGCAGACGCCAGCCACGTGCCTTCCCAGCTAACAGAGGTTTTCCAGACACCATTGGCCATCCTCCAGTGAAGGTACCCGATTGTTGATGACTTACCTTGGACGTGCCTTCCCAGCTAACAGAGGTTTTCCAGACACCATTGGCCATCCTCCAGTGAAGGTACCCGATTGTTGATGACTTACCTTGGACACTTTATGGCCTTAAGTCTGTAACTGTGTAACCAAATAAACCCCTTTTATAAAAGCCAATCCATCTCTGGTGTTTTGCATTCTGGCAGTGTTAGCAAACTAGAACATTAACCCATTGATTCTTTAAGTGTATGTTGTTTAATTTCCACATAATTGTCAATTTCCCCTTTCTCCCTCTGTCACTGATTTCTAGTTTCATTCTGTTATGGTTGGAGAATGTACAGTGTATGATTTCAATATTTTTTAATTTATTGAGACTTGTTTTGGGACTTAAAATATGTTCTATCCTGGAGAATGATCCATGTGCCCTTGAGAAAAATGTATATTTTGTTTTTGTTGGGTGCAGTGTTCTATATATGTCTGTTAGCCTTGATGGTTTATTGAATTATTCACTTCCTTATTCATCCTCTGACTAGATGTTCTATCCATTATTGAGATTCGTGTGTTAAAGTTTCCTATTATTAATGTAGAACCGTCGGGGTCTCCCTTCAAATCTGTCAATATTTGCTTCATATATTTTGGGGCTATGCTGCAGTTGCATATATATTTTTATCAATTACATCTTCTTGTTAAATCTTCCCCTTTATCACTATATAATGACTGTCTTTGTCCCTCCTAGCCATGTTTTACTTAAAGTCGATCTTTATCCAATATTAGTATACTCTCTTTTGGTTACTACTTGCATGGTATATATTTTTCCATCGTTTTACCCTCAACCTGCTTGTATCTTTGGCTTTAAGATGAGTTTCTTGCAGACAGCATTTAGTAGGGTCTTGCCTTTTAATCCATTCTGCCAATCTCTGCCTTTTGCCTGGAGAGTTTAATCCATTTGCATTTCAAGTCACTACTGATAATACAAGATTTTCTTTTGTCAAAGCCTACTTTTATCTTTATTTGCTTTTTTTGTGTTATACCATATTCAGTGCCCTCTCACTTCTATCAGGGTATATTTTTCATCTACTTTCCTTGTGGTTGCCATGGGGTTAAATTTTAATGTCTTAAATAGATAACAATCATATTTGGTTTGATGCCAACTTAACTTCACTAGCACACACATATTCTTTTCCTATACCCCTCTGTTCCCCTATCATTTTTTGTAGTTGTTACCACTTATATCTTTGAACATTTTATGTCCTGGATTTCTCATTAATTTTCATACACTTTACATTTTAGCAGTTGTAGGAAGTAAGATGTGGAGTTACATCCCAAACAATACAATAAATAATACTGGCATTTATAATTACCCAGATGGTTACCCTTACTTCAGGTCTTTATTTCTTTATGCTACTTTGAACCAGTGTCTAGCATCCTTGCCTTTCCGTCTGAAAAACTCCCTTTAGCATTGCTTGTAGTCCAGTCTAGAGGTGGTGAACTCCCGCAAGCTTTTGGTTATCTGTGTCTTAATCTCTACCTCATTTTTGAAGGGCAGTCTCACTGGATATAAAATTCTTAGCAGGAAGTTGTTTTCCTTCAGCACTTTAAGTATTTCAACCTACTTTCTTCCTGCCTCCATGGTTTCTGATGAGAAATTGGCACTCTATCTAATTGGGGCTCCTTTGTACATAATATTTTGCTTTTCTCTTGCAGCTCTCAGAATGCTCTCCTTGTCCTTTGCATTTGATAGTGTAATTAATATATAATAATATATTTTATAATTATATAATATATATTATCCTGTTTGGTGTTTTCTAAGCTTCTTTGGTGTGCATATTCATGTCTTTTGCTAAGTTTGAGAAGTTCTCTGTCATTATTTCTTTGACTATTCCTTCTGCCCCTTTCTTTCTTCTCCTTCTGGGGCTCCAGTAATGTGCATATTCATGCACTTGATGTTGTCCCATAGCTGTCATTTGCTATTTTCACTTTTAATATTTTTTTCTCTCTGCTTCTCAGCCTGACTCATTTCAAGTGTCTTGTCTTCAAGTTCACTGATTCTTTCTTCTGCCAGCTCCAATCACTCTTGAAACCCTCCTTGGCGTTTTTTTCATTTCAGTTACTGTGGTCTTCAACCCCAGTATTTCTGTTTGGTTCCTTTTTAAAATTTCTGTCTCTTTCATGACGCACAGGGATGAGCCTGGCCCTGGCATCATGGGATTGAGAATGCCCTCTTGACCAAAAAGGGGGGAAAGAAATGAAATGAAATAAAGTTTCTGTGGCTAATAGATTTCAAATAAAGTCAAGAGATCATTCTAGTCTCAAGCATCTTCCAGAGCTTTAAAAAAGTTTATTCTGTCCCCCTTTTTTGCTTTTTTTTTTTTTTTTTTTTGATGTTTCTAAGGGGGATGTACACTAGCACCTCTTACTCTGCCAACTTGATGATGTCACTCCAGACTTAATAATAATGATAACAATAATGATAATAATAACAGCAACAAAGATTATCGAGTGACTTCTCCATGATACTCCCTGAGGATTTATCAAAACACATAAAGCATCTGTCCTTGGAAAGAAAGCATATAATGGAAAAATAAATAATTTCAAGTACTGATAAGAGGAAGAAAGAAATAAAAATAGGACCATGTGATAGAGAGCAACAGGGCTACCTCAGCTAGACTGGTTATGGAAGGCCTCTTTGAGAAGGTGACTTTTACATGGACTCATGAGTGATGAGAGGCACCCAGCCAGGCAGAGAACTGGGGGCAGACAAGCCAATGCAAAGGTCTTGGGGTGGGTATTCAGGGAATAGGGAGGAAGCCACATACCTGGAAAGGTGAGAGAGAGGGAGGTGGGTGGAGGGGATGAGGCCAGGAGGCTGCTGGGTCGCATCACTCAGGACACCGTGAGCCATTGAGAAAGTTAGGGGTGAGTAGTTGCCATGAAAAAAACCATTGGAGCTATTGAAGCAGGGAAGGACATGATTTGAATTTCATTGTTTTAAAAGTCACTCTGGCTTTTCTGAGGACAGTGGGCTCAAAAGGGCAAGCACGAAGGCAGGGAAGCTAGTAAGGAGGCTGGATGGTCGTCAGGTTGGGGACAGTGGGAGAGATTTGAGCAAAGGCAGTCATTGAAAGCATAGGCCTCTTGTGATTTTCAGTTATAATCACTTTAGGATTAAAATGATACCCAGAAGGATTAAATTACCATTTCTAAGATTATTGTCCCACAACAGTGATGGGATGTGTTGTATTAAACAGAGTAGAAACTCGATAATTGCCTAGCATCAGTTCACAGATAATGTATTCTACCAGGTGTGTGTTGTTAACAGGTATTGTCCTTGTTTAAGAGGGCTCCATCAATTAGTTATCTGTTTTGATTGGCTCGTGGAAAAGATAGCTTTAATAGGGTAGACTTTTCACAAATCAAACTGTTACTGTAATAGAGCTTTCAGGGTGTGAATGCTTTCCAGGACAGGAATATAAGGCCAATAACAGGTATAAAAGGTGTATTTCTGGGGACACTTGGTCCCTGCTGCCCATGACCCTTGCCAAGCTCCTCTGGAGGACTGGCGTGAAGGAATGTGAGATGGCGCCTGATGGGGTTGCATGGAGGCTCCCTTGTGTGTCTTGGGACAAGGCTAGGACTGCAGGCAGAGCAAGCTCAGCATCGTGGCTGGACGTCAGGTGGGGTGCAGGCATGTGAGCCATTCCTGCCCAGGCACTTCCCCAGAGACCTCATACTGCTGCGGGGAAAGGGTGGAATGCAGGGAGGGGTGCTATGTGGGCAAGGGTGTTTGCCCCACCTTGTGTCACTTGGGCCGTATAATCCAGCAGATCCAATCATGCTGTAAGTGTCCATGGCAAATTGTTCTAGTTTGCTAATGCTGCTGGAATGCAAAACACCAAAGACAGATTGGCTTTTATAAAAGGGGTTATTTGGTCACACAGTTACAGTCTTAAGGCCATAAAGTGTCCAAGGTTACACATCAGCAATCAGGTACCTTCACGGAAGGATGGCCAATGGTGTCTGGGAAACCTCTGTTAGCTGGGAAGGCATGTGGCTGGGGTCTGCTCCAAAGTTCTGGTTTCAAAATGGCTTTCTCCCAGGACGTTCCTCTCTAGGCTTCAGCTTCTCTCCAAAATGTCACTCTCAGTTGCTCTTGGGGCATTTGTCCTCTCTTAGTTTCTCCGGAGCAGAAGTCTGCTTTCAATGGCCATCTTCAAACTGTGTCTCATCTGCAGCTCCTCTCTTCTCAACTCCTGTGCTTTCTTCAAAGTGTCCCTCTTGACTGTAGTTTGTCTTCAAAATGTCACTCTTAGCTGCACTTCAAAATGTCACTCACAGCTACACCGAGTTCCTTCTGTTTGTCAGCTCATTTATATGGCCCCAGTGATTTAATTTAGGCTCACCCTGAATGGGCAGGGCAACATCTCCACGGAAGCTATCCAACCAAAGTCGTCACGCACAGTTGGGTGGGGCACATCTCCACGGAAACACTCAAAGAATTACAGTCTAATCAACACTGATACTTCTGCCCACACAAGATTACATCAAAGATAATGGAGTTTTGGGGGACATAATACATTCAAACTGGCACACAAGTAGAAATGCTGTCTGCAGCCTTTGGTAGGCCCCAATTGGAGAATCACAGCACAGACCCTTGGAGTTTTGGAGCAAAGCCCTGTCATCCTCTGCAGATAACTAATCTTTTGAGAAACAGCATTTGGCCTGCTACTGTGCATTAGGAGAGAGCACATGCTTAACCATGGGCCACCAAATTACCATAAGACCTGAGGGCCCATCATGAATTGGGTGTTGTTTGACCTGCCAAGCCATGAAATTTGGCATGCGCAGCAGCACTCCATCATGAAATGGAAGTGGTATATACAAGATAGGGCTTGAGTGGGTCCTGAAGTAAGTTACATAAGGAAGTAGCCCAAATGCCCATGGCCCCCACTCCAGCTACATTACCTTCTCCTTCCCAGCCCACAGCTGTGACCTCTTGGGGAATTCCTTACAGTCAGTTGACTGAGGAAGAGAAAACACTCAGGCCTGTTTTACAGACGTTTCTGCATGATATTCAGGTACCATCCAAAAGTGGACAGTTGCAGCAATGTAGCCCCTTTCTGGGATATCCACTGGGTGAAAGGAGGTCCTCCCAGTGAGCAGAACTTGAGCAGTGCACCTGGTTGTTCATTATGCTTGGAAGGAGAAATGGCCAGAGGTATATTTGTATACTGGTTTATGGGCTGTGGCCAATGGCTTGGCTGGATGGTCAGGAACTTGGAAGGAATCTGATTGGAAAATTGGTGAGAAGGGTTTGGGGGAGAAGTATGTGGATAGATCTTTCTAAGTGGGAAAAACAAGAAGATATTCATATCCCCTGTGAATGCTCACCAGAGAATGACTTGAGCAGAGGAGAATTCTAATAATCAAGGGGATAGAATGACCCATTCTGTGGATACCAATCAGCCCCTTTCTCCAGCTACTCCTGTCATTGCCCAATGGACTCATGAACCAAGTGACCATGGTGGTAGGGATGGAGGTTATGCACGGACTCAGCAACATGGACTTCTAATCACCAAGGCCATCCTGTCTACAGCCAGTGCTGAGTGCCCAATCTGCCAGCAGCAGAGACCCACACTCAGTCCCTGAATGGAACCATTCCCTGAGGTGATCAGCCTGCTACCTGGTGGCAGGTTGAATACACTGGACCACTTCCATCATGGAACGGGCAGCATTTTGTTCTAACTGAAGTACACACATACTCCAGATAAGAGTTTGCCTTCCCAGCACAGAATGCTTTAGTCAAAACCACCATCAGAGGTGTGGAAGCAGGTTGAAGGCAGGCCAGAGTCACGCTCTGAGAAGGTGCCAGCTGGGTCCAGCTGCCCCAAAAGAGTGGCGGTCTTATGCAAGACCCTGGGTGATGTCAGGAAATCTTTTTTTTGGGGGGGGTGGGGTGTATCATTCGTCTCTAGATGGGAGAGAGGGGTGTGCATTCATGAGTTTAGTATGGGTAACACGGTGTGAAGAGGCCAGATCTCAGCTCCTCACCTGGCTCTGGACCACTTACAGCAGGTGTGTTGCTGGCACAAATGGAGGGAAAGTCTCCTCACTCCCTGTTTTGCCTTGGCTTCTTCACCTGTTAAGCAGGCAGATCACTGCCTGCCCTGAGTTCAGTGAGGTTAAAGGGGAGCTAGAGCAGGATGGGTGTGTGCACTCACACGGGGCCCAGGAGGCGCCTCATCGCAGCACGCGCTCTTTGGGTGTTCTCTGAGTTAATAGCAAAGTGGTCGGCCCGTAGCCGATTGTTAGCCCAGTGACTTTTCTTTTGTGGATGACACCTTCTAACGAACCTGAATCGGGGTCCCTGCGGCTGCTGTGGGCATGGCTGTCCCCTGAGCAGACCAGGTCAGGACCGCCACCACTCCGAGGCCACAAGAGGCCAGAAGGGGAGGATGGTAAATAATTGTAAACCATCGTGAAAAGAACGAAAGTATACAAAAGTGGGACACTATCGCCAATAATCCTCACAATTATCGATGCATTTTTATAAGGTTTTTGTATAATTTTACGTGGGTTTTTGTGGTGGTTGTTTAGCATTATTTCATAAACATGTCCCCAATATCACTAGATACTCTTTACACCAAGTAGTTTAATTACCATTTGATATTCCAGCCAATACATATGCCATAATTCACCTGACCAATCCCAAATGTTGGATACTTAGGTTCTTTCCAATTTTTCACAACCTAAATAACACTGCAATCTATATTTTTGTGCATAAATCTTTTATCTACATCCTGATTAGTTCTCTGGTAGATTTTTAGAAACATGATTACTTGGGGATAATGCTTCACTCTTTTTAGATGTTTGCTGCAGGGTGGCAGGTGGATTCCCGGAAAGGCTGCACCCTTTGACAGCCTTGCCTGGCCAGTGGGTACACCCCTTCTCTCTGCACCTAATCCACTTCCTGCATCATAGCAGTGCTGGTGCGTGCTGGCTAACTCCATAGGGAGAAAATGTTTAATGAGCATCACTCCTGAGACAGTCACTGCTGACTCCACTGGTGGCTGTCATGGAAGCCAAGGTACTGCCAGCATGGGACTTAGAAGCCGGAACTGAAGAGACAGAGCAAATCCCAGAGACTGAGGCAAGCCCTCCACACCATTCCAGGCCTGCTTCTCATAATGCAGACTGGCAAGGGGACTGTTTGCTGCTCAGCAAGTGCCGTTTGTGCTTAGTGCCTTATAGGTTCCTAAGGATGTAAAGGGGGAGACTTTTCAGGGGTGTGGAAAAAAGGCAGAGGCAGAGCTGGAGAAGGGGAATTTTGGGTGCCTGGCATGGGGTGAGGCACCCAGCCTCGCACCTCTGGGGGGCTCTGAGCCTGGCTCTGCCATTTACATCCATGCAGTCTGGAGCACACTGAGGAAACTCACTGGGCCTCAGTTTCCCCACTGGTCACATGGGGGTGATAATAGTCACCTCCCAGGGTTGTGGTGATGATAGAGGTTAGGGATAGCAAAGTGCCAGACCCCAGGTGACAAAGAAGCACAGAACGTGCCAGCCTCTTGCTCTCCCTTTGTCACCCCCAGAACCAGCAGACACTCCTGTTCCCGAATGGCTTTACCCAGCAGGCGAGGGGTAGGGGCTGGGGCGTGGCCTCTCCCCACCCATCAGCAGGGTGAGAATCAAGGTGGTGTTTGCAGTGCCCACAGAGAGCATCACAGACCCCGAGAGTGGTCTCTCTCAGGAGCCCTGAATCCCCTGCACCCCCCATCCCTGAGCAAGAGACACTAAGAGACACCCCCAGTCTCATCCTTTGTGCTCGTGCTCCCAGAAACCCACCCACCTCCAAATGTCTGCTCTCCGGAGTCCCCACTTTGCTTTCCCGGTGTTCATTTTCAGGAGTAGCCCTCATCTTAATATATTCAGCAGACATCTGAGCACTGTGCAACCCTGATGGGTGGTGAGCAAGGCAAATTAGCTAAAAGATGATTGATTGTTTTTTATGCTCAGTTTTATCTTCAACCTTTCCTAGCAACGTGCTCTACCAGAGCAATAATTTCTTCTTCCAGGTATTTTCTAGTATCGAGATTGCACATCTATTTACAGTTGCCTGGAAGCCCCATAATTACAGTACAGTCCAAGTACCCATTTTCTTTCCCCGACCACAAATAGGGATCAATCGCATTTTAAATGACTGCTCCGGGCCCGCTCCTGATCGTGACCTTTGTAAATGATTAGCGCTCACCTCTGTCTCCGTCTGCCCAGAAAAGGCGAGCGGGCAGAGCTTTCTAACTGGCATTTAATCTGGAGATGCGCCAAAGATATTTGAGGTGAAACCGGCAATGAGCTGCCAGTAGAGAAAGTGCTTGTGGACTTTCTCTCTGCCCCACAGACACTTCCTGTGTGTTCAGCATGCCCCTCTTCTTTGGTTAACCCCTGGGGTTCTGGGGACGTCTTTGCTTTGAGCCTGTAGACAGAGCTGCACTAAGCACCCTTCCAGGCTGGTTCCCAGGAACAGGAAAGTTACCTTCACAATATCCCAGGACGTTTCAGACCTGCATATAAGAATTTTTATTTGCTAGAAAGAAGTTTCTTCATTTTGTTTTGTTTTAATTGCTGAATTTGATCTCAAATGCTTAGCTTTAGATTGTGAAGCTGGAGAAATCTGAAGGGTAAATATTCTTAGTGGAGAAGTTGGGGCCAGGACCTGCCTTGGGCTCTGATTTAACTGCCCAAGTTATCCTAGGAGCTGGGCTTTCTGTTGCAGGATAGAGGCAGCTGCAGAGTTTGAACCACTCCAAGACCCCCAGTGCTGCTCAAGGGCAGGTGGCTGAAGCCCTGCACAGAGCTCAGCTGGAGCTCGGGCCTCCCTCGGTTCTGGGGTGTGGGTTGGGAAGGCTCTTTTCCACCGACCTCTCCCAGAATCACACACACCTGCTTGATGGCCATAGGCTATGTGGAGGGCAAGAGCAGTAGTGTGTGTGTGTTGTGAGATAGAGCATCTGTGACTGCTAACTCCACCTCGGTTTCATTAATTGCTGTTTTTAGGGATGAGTTTGCTGTCTTCCTCTGTGGTCAGCTGTTGGTTATACCATTTAAGCACACTCTTGTTGGCCTTATTCTATGCCATAGCAAAATGTTTCCTCCTGGGTGTTGATTGGGTCTTTGGATGGCCTGTAGCTGGCACTCTCTTGGGTTTCTTTTAGAATCTCTGAGCTCAGCGTGGCTGCACACTGGTTCTCTCTATGCCTTCCCTTCCCTCTCCAGCAGGGCCAGTCACCCTGGGACCCAACCTTCCTTCATGCCTTTGCATTGGCTACAGCCACACAATGCCCCAGAACATCCCATAATCACCCCACCACCACCTTCCTTGTCCTCCTCCATCCAGCCCCACCTCCTCTGCACAGGCTTCATGGCTATCCCAGGCAGCAGCAGTGCCCCCAGGGTACCCGAGCATATCTTTATAGACACTGTGGCTTCTCATGTTGTTCTGGGGAAGTCTTGTCTCCCTGCCAACCCATGAGAGTTCTCTTTGGCTCTTTGGTCCTGGAAATAGAGGAGGAACGCTAAGGAGGAGTTGAGATGTGCTGCCCAGCCGATCCTTGTCCCATGGTTGGCCTGTGAGGGTCTGTCTGCGGCACAGCTGCTAACAGAACTCTTATCAAAGCATCAGCGTTGCCCAGAATTGGAAGCCATCTTCCAGAATTTAAGATAAAAATCACAAGTCAAGGCTTCAGCAAACCACAGTGTTGGCATGCTACTAGAAGTCTCTGGAAGGTCTCATAGCTGAGCTTGTGCTCAGCCCCGTGTGTGTGTTGACAGTCGTAACAGTAACTTGGAAAGGGAATTTGAAAAACAACTTTCTTCTGTCTTTGCTACCGATGCAGAAACAAGAGCTGGCTCAGATGAGGTCGAGCCTCGGCAGGCGGCAGTGCTGGAAAACCCAGAAGCTGAGCTCACCTGAGCTCCCTTCTCCAGGTGGCGAGGAGAGCACCTGCCTGTGTGTACAATGCCCTGTATGTCCAGTGACTGAACATTTTACTCTATTTGGCCTTTGAAATACAGCAAAAACGAAGTGCCACATGTTTCTTTTGTCCTCTTCCTGTCTTTCTAGAACAATGGAGCGTACATCCTCAGCGGTTGGAGCTGAAGTAGACAGGTCTGTGCAGTTGCCATAACTGGGTTTTAACATATAAATTCTAGTAAGCTCCAGTAACGTGAACACAGAATATTTCAAGATATTTCTCTTATAGTACATCCCAGGATTACAATTTGAAGCAATTGATTTAATTCCCAAATACTGTGTCAGTGTGGAAACGTGAGAAGCGTTTTGTGTGCTGAGAGGATGGGTTCTAAAATGTGTCTGTGGGCAAAGCAGCAGATCGGAGCCTGAAGCCAGGGTTCACGAAACCGCCAGCCTGGAACCCCGTGACCTCATTAACCATGAGGCCCAGGTACTGTTTGGGACGGTAAACCATCTCAACTGTGCATTTTTGTTTCCAGAGTTACCTTTTGTTCATTCCCTGAAGACTACACTTTGCTGATTTCAGTTTAGTTTATTTTCCCACTATTTACATGTGTACATGTAAGTGTTTTCTAAGATGCTTACATTAGTGTCATGTTTTGCAGATGATGTGTAACAGTAGGATTTAGGTGAGAATCTTTAGTGCAAAATCTATTGCCCCTGGTAATGAAGGAAATGCACTGTAGTTGCAGTAAGTTATGATAATTGATCCCACCACGGGCACATTGTATCTCTTGAATTTCACCTTTGTCTTGGCACATATAGTATTAGTAATTATTCTAATTAAAATAATGGCCTGCATTTTTAAAGTGTGTAATTTGCACTTAAAGTCACTGTTTAACCTCTACGGTAATGCCACTTTTGCATAGTTCAAAGAAATGCTGATCCCACAGACATCCAAAAGACGAAGTGAAGAAACAGGGTCTACTTGTGGGAAGAGAGTGTAACCCTTCTAGCATCCTCTAGGATATTCAGTCAGGAATCTGTGTCTGTGAATGACGACTGGTTGGTTGGGGGTTTAGTTGGTCATGTTTTCTAATTTTTTTGAGTCCTTATGTAAAGAAAGGAAAAAGCAGTGCCTAAGTACCCCAAGATTCTGGAATAATTGACCTATATATCATGTAAATGTAGTATAATCTCATTCCCAGACCAGAAATTATAAAATACATGGTCTTTTGCCTCTGGCTTCTTTCATTTAGCATAATGATTTCAAGATTCACTCATGTCGTAGAATGTATCAGTACTTCATTTCTTTTTAACACCAAATGATATTCCATTGTATGGATATCCCACATTTTATTTATTCATTTCTGTTATAATCAATCTAAGGATTACAGTTCAAAGCAGTTGATTTAATTCCCAGATATTATGTCAATCTGGAAGCATGAATTGAGGGACATTTGGGTTGTTTCCACTTTTCGACCATTATGAATAATGATGCTGTGAACATTATGTACAAGTTTCTGTGTGGACATGTGTTTTCATTTCTTTTGGATATATACCTAGGAGTGGAATAACTGGATCATATGTTAACATTTGAGGACTATCAATTCTGTTCCACACATCTATATTTATCCTTATGCCAATAACATACTATCTTGATTACGGTAGCTCTGTAGTATGTTGCAGAAATTGTGAGTTTAGTTCTTCTTTTTCAATTGTTTTGGCTACTCCGTGTCCCTTGAATTTCCATATGAATTTCAGTATCGGCTTGTTACTTTCCGCGAAGAATTCAGCTGGTATTTTGATAGGGATTCCACTGAATCTGTAGATCAATTTGGGAAGTATTGGCGTGTTAACAATATTAAGGCTTCCAATAAGTCTTTCCATTTATTTAGGTGGAGGAACATTTTAAGTAAGTTGTATCATGTCACTCCCCAACTTAAAGCCCTCTAATGGTTTCCCCTTGTATTCAGAATAAATCTTAACTCTAATTCTGGCCCAAGTTCTGCTTGATCTTGCCTTGCCTCTCTTCTCCACCTCTCCTGTTCCTCTCTCTTCCTTCCCCGAAGGCTTCAGCTATCCTGGTCTCTTCCCTGACCTCTTCAAGCCCTTTCTTGCCTCAGGACCTTTGCATTTGCTGTTTCACCTCCCAGAACTTCCTTCCCTCCTATCTTCACGGCTGGCTTCTCCTCATCATTCAGATCCCAACTCAGGATCACCCCTTTAGAGGCACTTTTCTTGACGACCACCTCTAACCCCTGCCTCACTTTAGATTGTCACTAACGCTATTTTCTTTATGGCATTCTTTGTCCTGTGAAATTATCTTGCATACTTACTTGTTGTTTTATTGTCTCTCACTGCCTGAATGTAAACCTAATGATGAGAGATTGGTGGCCTGGTCTTCTTGTTCACACAGACCCCTTACATTTAGAGCTGTGCCTGCCGCTTGGAAGACCCTCTACAAATACTTGTTGAGTGAACAGTGGGCACGTGTCTGTTAGAAACCTGGTGCGTACGCAGGCACAGACCACATGTGTTCATGCCTTGAGCGTGTTCAGGATTTGGGAAACTGATTTGAATCAGAGGACTCAGAAGAGTAATCCCACTTTGCACCCCTATATCTGGGTTTGGTGTCCCTGCAGAGACTGCATCTCTGGTCACCTGGTCATGGTTCACAGGTGCCCACAAAGACCTCTGTTGTCCTGCTGTGTGTGGCAGGCAGAGCCCTTTCTGAGTAACAGGCTCTGTGCCACCCCACCACTGTTCCTGTCTCCGGGACCTTGCTCCTGCTCCCTTCTCTGATTCCACCCCTTTAGATAGGACCTCTCATTTCTTGTAAATGACCCCAGGAGGTTTAGGGACAGAAGCATCCTTGAGAGGTCATGCTCTCTGAGCAGAGAAGGCATGGGGACCCTGGTGTGGCTGGTCTTGGCTGTGATCACCAGTTTTCCTGGGCGTCTGGAAAAATGTCTTCCCATTTGAGGTCCCTCCTTTAGTCATTGCGGTGGGTCAGCAGAATTGGTAGGCATCAGAGCCCTAGGTTTCTCCACCACATGGGGCTAAAATGATGGCAATGTCTGGACCATGCTGGGAACCTGGCCTTGTCAGGTGATTGGACCGCAGTAGGGTCATCCCCCCACCTTACCCAGAGGATGCCAGCGTGCCTCCCAGCACCCCACCCCCCATGCACACCTCCTCAGAACCTTCTTCCCATCCTCTGTCCTGCTCTTCTGCCTTCCCCAGTGCCTTCGTCTTCTGGACTTCCACTGTCACTTCTCACTGATCAGGGATGGCCTGATCTTGCTCATTCTCCTTGCATTCTTGCCTCCCATGCCAGAATACAAGGCTTCTCGGGGCTCTTTCCTCATCTGTCTCTGTGCCTGTTCTAGTCCCAGGTGATGCAACCAGAGAAAGTAAATGCTGAGAGAGCAGGTCCCCGAGAGCAGCCCTGGCCTGAAACGCCACTACCAGGGGCTCCAATTTTGTTGCTTTTGCATCTCAAACAAGTGAGACTCCCACAGAAAGCAACCCCTGCTGAAGCTGAGTTCACAATAATAAATAACAAACCACCAGGAGGGAGAGTCAGCAGATGCAACAAACTGGAGAATTGGGATCCCCAAAACTGGAAATAATAGAACAATCTGAAGAAATTCTAAAATAAGTATGTTTAAAATATTTAGAGATAATTGAGTATTGATCACTTTACTTTTCTGTATGTTTGAAACAGATTATAAATTTTAAGAAGAGAATCAAAAAAGGAGGGAAGTCAACAGTTTAAATGAAAAAGTGACAGGAATTTTAATTTGAAATTAGTTAATATGTCTACACCTACTAACCCACACCTTTTGTTCTGCCCTCCCTTCTTGGTAATCCATGCTATATAGAGCCAGTTTGCAATCCAGGAGGAAAAGGAGTCAACAGTCATAGTGGTATGTTATAATCTTCATTCAAAACTTCTGAAACAGTTGGCATGTAAGTATGCCTTGTCAAACAAAAATTCAAGGATTTATTTCTCATGAATACATAAGACGGGTATGAATTTTCTGTTTGCTCTATCAGAGGAAAGTAAATGGATATGTATGACTTCACATTCACTTCTACACTAGCAGCCAGACACTTAATTTCTCTGGGATGTTATTCATAAAGAGAAGTTCCTTGTTGCCATGGATTTCTGCTCTTAAATTTTGTTTTGTTTTGTTTTGTTTTACTTGCCTTTTCCAAGACCTAGCAAAGCCAATCTAGCTGAGAAATAAATGATGTATTTTTAGTTCTTTGAATGTTTTTTCATGAATTCTTTTCCTCTTTTGGCCAACTGGACCATCAAAAGCATTTTAATCCTAAGGATGGAAAAGGAAAAGGGCATTTTCTGGGCCACGATTACCCCTTATCAGCTAGAAGCTTGGGCAACCCCAGGAAACAGGAAGCTCTTATTCTCATTTATTGGTTTTTCTATTGCTTTTCAGACATACCAAAATCACTTCTGACTTAGAACATTTAAATAGGGTTCTCTGGGTTCTCCTCCTTGATGGAGAGGGCTCCTGAGCCAGAAGCTTGGAGTCCTCCCTGACTCTTCCTCCCGTTCACCCTTCCTCCAGTCACTTACCAGTCCTTTCAATTCTACCTCCTCAGTATATTCCAAATGGAAGGTGTATTTCTCCCTGAATAGGTTGGGGGCTGCCTTAGAGATCAAAAGACCCAGACCCAGGAGGTCTTTGCTCCAGGCTCATGGACTATCCCAGTCCCACCTCTGAGCCCCACCTGTGTGCAGTGACACAGAAATATAACTGGTACATAAACCCTCCTTGGACACTCTCTTTTTCTTGAATTCAGATGCAAAGAAACAACAATGCAATGGAAAAAAATGAACTGAAAACAAGTAATGATTCCAGATTATCTCTCATTCCTTTTTCCCTTAACTCCCCATAACCCTGCAGAAGAATGAATCTACCTTCTCTTCTCTGGGGCCTGTTCTGTTCTCCTCCATTACTGGGGTTGGTGGGAATGACTGAGGAGGGAGACAGAAGAGGCCCTTCCTCCTGAGCAGGAATATGTGCCTCTCTCCTGAATGCGACCACCTCCTCGCATGACTGGGAAGGAATCAGGAAAGATGAAGGGGAAGCAGAAAATCCTTAGGGCAGAGATCCCTGGCATTTATGTCTGAAAACGTAACTTGGCATCTGTAATGGTTATGAATATTTTTTCCTTGTTTTGTTATGAGTATGTTTATATATCTCATATATCTGATAAAGCAAATATCTTTGTTTTCTTCCTTATCATATCCCTTATCATATAACATAAGTTGTATTGACTTTATGCCATAATATTTAAGTTATAGAATATCAAGTTTAGGAGTGAATATTACCCAAGAACTAGCAGCCTCTTCTGGGAAAAGAGTTAGTGCATTTCTGATTGTACACAGAACAGTTGAGTATTAGGTGAAAATATGACTGTTATTGTTGTTATTTAGAAATTAAGTGTGGTTTAAGCAGATGTGTACTGGTGCCAAGTTGACAAGGGGTGGACTGTGATGGTTAAGTTCACGTGTCAACTTGGCTAGGTTTTGGTGTCCGGTCGTTTGGTCAGTCAAACACTGATCTGATTGTTACTATGAAGATATTTTGTGGACTTAAATTATCAGTAAGTTGATTGCACCTATGGCTGATTTCATCTACAGTCAACCAAGGAGATTGCCTTCAACCATGAAAGAAAGGCAGAGGGAACGTGGAAGAGAAGAGAGAGGCCAGGAGAGGCTACCAGGTGTATTGCTATGTGACAGAGGGACAAAGGAGCACCAGCAGCCAGCCCCAGAACTCCAGTCTTCAGGAAGAAAACGTCGTCCCAATGATACCTTCCTTGATTTTGGCTTCATCCTAGCATCAAAACCGTGAGCCAGTAAATTCCCATTGTTTAAGCCAACCCATTTCATGTGTTTGCTTGCGCAGCCAAGGAAACTAAAACAACATTCATCTCACCCACCACACTCGTTCATATTTTCAACTGTAATCCCAACCTTTGATAATTTATTATTTTCACTTGGGTGTCCCAAATGTTGATGTTCTAGTTCTACCTCTTGGGGTTTACAATTAAAAAGAGTTCTCAAGTGCCTCCCAGAGTTCTCCTTGTTATAGTCAAGGTCCAAGTCAGTTTCTGGACATTTCAAATGAATTCTTAGCATCAGACACAAACAGGAGTTGATTAGGTTCTGGGGCGCTTGCCAAAACTACTTTGAACTGTAGAGATAAAGATGATCAATTTTCTCTCAATCTGTCCATCTGGACACTTGACCAGTCTAAAAGCCAGAACACTGTCATTCTTGTCTACCTGAAAGCCAACAGCGATGGTTCTGAGGTTCAGATGTCTTTGGGGCCTTTCTAGGTAACCCTTCGTGTTCCAGGCTGCCAGCACTCACTGAGCCTAGTCAGGCAGCATGTGCTTGTCACAGGGATGCTAGATTGCAGAGCTCCTGCTCATCTGATGGGGGAGGGGTGGGCAGTTTGTCTGCCCTCCGTGAGCTCAGGCTCTTTTTCTTTAAAGTGACTTTTCTGAATGAACTTGAAACCGTTACAAGATTCCTGCAAAAGCCAGGAGGTAACTTTCACCTCTCCAGTGGTGTGCCGCAGATGTTTTCTGTTTGCCTAGTTTCTTTCCAATAGATAACCACCCTTTTGAGGAAGGCCAGAGAACAGGAGCCAATTCTTCTTCCTTTTGTCATTTTCACCTGGAATTTTTTTCCAGTGACAATCCGTAGTGCTCAAGGCATACTGGGCCAGGCAAGAGCTCAGGTCCGAGACAGAGGTGGAAGTTTTCTTCTGCCTTACTCTGGGTTTCCTCAAGAAAAACATAGGTTGGCCATTTAGTTCATCTTATTTTTTAAAAATTCAGAGATCATTTTATTACTTTGAAAGCCAATTACATTGATCCATTGCCACATTTCTAGATCCAAGTATTAAAGGAGAAAATTTTCAGAGTTGATTATATTTGCATGTAAAAATATTAAGAAAAATATGTAGGTGAGGGTAGCAATCTTACAGTCTATTTCCGAAGCACTCAGAAGCCATGTTTTTAGGCATTGCAAAGCTTGAGGGATTGCTTCAGTGAAACTGCATCTTCACATGCATTCAGCAATGACTGACTCTCTGTGACCAGGAATGGAGGAGCAGATTATTCAGGTACTATTAGGGAGGAATGACTGAGGGCAGCACCCCCGGCAGCATTGCCCTGACTAACACAGCTTCCCAAATGTATCTTGCCCTTTCACACAACCTCAGTCTACCAAGTGCCTCTATTAGTGTTGCAAATGAGCATCCAAGTGACCACAGGAACCAACAAAATGAGTGATGATTATTTCTCTAACATAATATCAAACTTTTTAAACTCCAAAGACAATTTTTAATAAGCCTTTGGTTTTAGAATAGTTTTAAATTTATAGAAAAATTGCAAAGATACAGAATTCCTATATACACCACACTCAACTGCACCTATTATTAATATTTTGCATTAATATAGTGCATTTGTCAAAATTAATGAACCAATATTGATACCTTATTATTAACTAAAGTACACACTGTATTCAGATTTCCTTTTTATTACCTAAAGTCCCTTCTCTTTTTGTGGATCCCATCAGGATACCACATTACACTTAGTCATCATGTCTCCATAGCTCCTCTTGGCCAGGACAGTTTCTCAGATTTTCCTTGTTTTTAATGATCTTGTAAGGTCTGAGGGGTACTGATCAGATATTTTGTAGAATGACTCTCAGTTGGGATATGTCTGATGTTTTACTTATGGTGAGACTAGTCTATGGGTTTTGGGAGGAAAACCACAGAGGTAAAGTACCATTCTCATCCCGTCATATAAAGGGTACATGCTACCAACATGACTTTGACTGCCTGAGGCTATGCGTTGGATTTCTCCACTGTATAGTGACTTTTCCCCCCATTTCCATACTGTACTCTTTGGAAGGATGTCAATATGCTTAAGGAATAGGGAGTGTTATATTCTACCTCTGCAAAGACAGAGTATCTACATAAATTATTTGGAATTCTTCTGCACGGGGGATTCGTTTATCTCTCCCATTTATTTATATATCAGAATGGACTCATGGATATTTATGCTATACTTTGGGTTAAAATCTAATACTATGGTTCCAATCAATGAAAACTGGCAATGTAAGATGCTCCAGTATGGCATGCCCTCACAGAATCTTTGAACAACTAGCAAAAAGTGGCAGGACCATCTTTCTCAGAACTTAGAAAAGAATTAAAGGTTTGCACTAACTGGGCTGGTGCTGAATCAAGAAAACACGTCTTTTAAAAAAACTTAGGAAAAACTTGTGGCACCCTGGCCGGCCCCACCTCACTGCAGTGTGCAGCCAGCCTTCACTCCCATTGTGGGTCTCTAACCCTGTTTCAGAGGGAGCAGAGTAAACCCTATGTGCACACAGCAGTGCTTGTATATCTGTGCCATTCTATCAGATGGAAGCCCGAAAGACTGAACCAGGACATTCTTCTCTGACTTACCCTCCCAGAACTTGCCCAGCAGGCAGAAGCAGGTTGTGGACAGGTACTGCAGTTTAAGAGACAATTAAGTCCAAGTGGCACGGGGCAAAGATTATCTGCTTTAAGTCATGCAATAGAGCACCTGAGTGGGGGGGGGGGTCTATTTCATAAGGAGTACAAGAGGCATTCAAATTCCTGTATGTGGAGAAATTCCTGAGGCCACAAGCAAGCACAAGCCAAGGACAAATTTGGTCTCAGAAAAGACAGGGAGGAGGCTAAACTTCATGTTCCTCAGGCTGGTCTTCTTTATAGGAGGGCTAAACTCTGAAGGAGAGCACCAGCTAATCTGCAAAGACAATGAAAGGTATTTATTTTGCACTGGATTGTTTGTTTTTGTTAGCAGCTGGCACTCAAGGAAATCTCTGTCATATCGCTAGCTGGACACAGACTTAAAGAACAGATAACTCAGAAACTAAATCCCAGAGTTAACACTATAAAATATTAAAATGTACAGTGTGCAAAAAAAAGTTTACAAGACAAGCAAAGAACAGGAAATGATGGCCCATCCAAAGGAAAAAGATAAATATCCAGAATCCATCAACAAAGAAGAGCAGACTTTGGACACACTTGACAAAGACTTTTAAAAAATGATCCTCAATATACTCAAAAATAAAGGAAAACACAGGAAAAGAACTAAAGGATATTACAAAAAAATGAATGAACAGTATGCTAACCTATATAAAGAGATAGAAATTTTAAAAAGGAACCAGACAGAAATAATGGACTTGAAGACCATAATGGCTGAAATGAAAAGTTCCCTAGAGGGTTTCAAAAGCAAATGGGAACTGGCAAAAGAACTTGAAGACCAGACAATTGAAATTATTCATGCTGAGGAGCAGCAAGAAAAAATAACGAGTAAAAGTGAACAGAGCCTAAGAGACCTATGGGAGCCCATTGAGCATATGAATATATATTATTAGAGTCCCAGAAGGAGAAGAAAGAGAGAAGGGGACACAAGGAATATTAAAAGAAATAATGGCAGGAAACTTCACAAATTTAACATGGATTTGTACATTCAAGAAGCCCAATGAAATCCAAAGAGGATAAACATAAAGAGAACCACATCCAGACACAGAGTAGTCAAACTGTCAAATGACAAGGACAAGAAGAGAGTTTTGAAAGCAATGTGATATATATAGGGACTCCCACTAAGATTAAGTGCTTATTTCTTATCAGAAACCATGGAGACAAGAAGACAGTTAAAATTCTGAGAGAAAACAATTGCCAGCCAAAAATTTTATATCCAGCAAGACTGTATTTCAAAAATAAGAGAGAGCACAAACATTGAGGACTGGAGATTTGACGTGCCCAGCCCTCTATCACAGGACTTGCCCTTATGAAGCTCATCACTGCAAATGGGAGGCTAAACCTGCTTATAATTGTGCCTAAGAGTCTCCCTGTGAGTGCCTCTTTGTTGCTCAGATATGGCCCTCTCTCTCTAGCTAAGCAAAGTCAGCGGGTGAACTCACTGCCCTCCCCCCTACTTGGGATCTGAATCCCAGGGGTGTCAATCTCCCTGGCAACATGGGATATGATTCCTAGGGATGAATCTGGACCTGGCATTGTGGGATTGAGAACATCTTCTTGACCAAAAGGGGTATGCAAAATGAAACGAAATAAAGCTTCAGTGGCTGAGAGATTTCAAATGGAGTCGAGAGGTCACTCTGGTGGACATTCTTATGCACTATATAGATAAAACCTTTTAGGTTTTAATGCATTGGAATAGCTAGAAGTAAATACCTGAAACTATCAAACTGCAATCCAGTAGCCTTGCCTCTTGAAGACAATTGTATAGCAATGTAGCTTATAAGAGGTGACAGTGTGATTGTGCAAGTCTTATGCATCACACTCCCTTTATCCAGTGTATGGATGGATGAGTAGAAAAATGGGGAGGGGGGTGTTTTGGGTGTTCTTCTTTACTTTTATTTTTTATTCTCATTCTGATTCTTTCTGGTGTAAGGAAAATGTTCAAAAATAGATTGGGGTGATGAATGCACAACTATATGATGGTACTGTGAGCAACTGATTGCACATTTTGCATGATTGTATGGTATGTGAATATATATCAATAAAATTGAATTTAAAAAATAAGAGATTAAGACATTCAGCATAAAGAAATAGACACCTCTGGTAAAGGTAGCCATACAGGTAATTATAAAGGCCAGTACTATTGTAATTTTTTGTAAATAACTCCACTTTTACTTCCTATGGGTTGTAAAATGTAAATGCATAAAAAGTAATGATAAATTTATGCTTTTGGACATACAATGTATAAAGTTATAACTTGTAACAAATACAACAAAAAGGTTGGAGGACAAAGGAGTAGGTATCAAATCAAACATGACTTTTATAGACTTAGAATGTTAAATTTAAGCCCCATAACACCACAAAGAAAATATATGAAAAATATATACACAAAGAAATGAGAAGGGACTCAAAATGGTAAAGTGCAAAACCAAATAAATATGAAAGTAGGCATTAATAGAAGAATTGAGGGACAAAAAAAAAGTGTAAGATTTACAAAGACTAAAGAGCAATCTGGCAGAAGGAAGTCCTGTATTATCAATAGCTACTTTAAATGTAAATGGCCTAAACTCACCAGACAAAGGCAGAGATAGGCAGAATGAATTAAAAAGCATGATCCAACTGTATATTGTTTACAAGAGACTCACTTTAAATTTGAAGACAGAAGGAGGTTGAAAGTGAAATGATGGTAAAAATATATATATACACCATGCAAATAGTAACCAAAGAGAGTAGGGATAACTATATTAATATCAGATAAAATAGACTTTAAGTCAAAAACTATTACAAGGGACAAAGAAGGTTACTATATTCTGATAAAGGGGTCAATTCAACAAGAAGACAGAAATTATAAATAAATTTATATAAATACATATATATATATATGGTGGCAGAGCACCAAAATATATGAAGCAAATATTGACATACTTGAAGGGAGAAATAGACAGTTCTATATTAATAGTGGGAGACTTCCATACACCTCTTTCACAGAAGATAATAAGACTTTAATGATACTCTGAACCAACTAGACCTAACAGACATGTACAGAGCATTTCACCCGACAGCAGAATGCACATTCTTCCCTAACTCACATGGATCATTATCCAGGATAGACCATAAGTTAGGTCACAAAAGAAGTCTCAATAAATTAACATATACTGAAATCAACAATATATCTTCTCTGACCACAATGGAATGAAGCTAGAAATCAAGTAAAGGGGAAGTGGTTAAACAATGTACCCATAAACAACTGGGTCAAAGAAGAAATAACAAGGGAAATATTATCAGGCAAATAAAAACAAAAACACAACATGTCAAAACTTATGGGATGCAGCAGGGGAAGTGCTGAGAGGAAAATTTATTGCTCTTAATGCTCATATTCAAAAAGAAGATCTCAAATCATAGAACTCACCTCACAACTGGAGGATCTAGTAAAAGAAGAGCAAACTAAACCCAAGGGGAGCAGAAAGAAGAAAATAACAAATTTTATTTTTAATTTTATTTTTTTAATATTCATTTTATTGAGATATATTCACATACCACACAGTCATACAAAACAAATCGTACTTTCGATTGTTCACAGTACCATTACATAGTTGTACATTCATCACCAGAATCAATCCCTGACACCTTCATTACCACACACACAAAAATAACAAGAATAATAATTAAAGTGAAAAAGAGCAATTAAAGTAAAAAAGAACACTGGGTACCTTTGTCTGTTTGTTTGTTTGTTTGTTTCCCCCGTTTTTCTACTCATCCATCCATAAACTAGACAAAGGGGAGTGTGGTCCTTATGGCTTTCCCAATCCCATTGTCACCCCTCATAAGCTACATTTTTATACAATTGTCTTCAAGATTCATGGGTTCTGGGTTGTAGTTTGATAGTTTCAGGTATCCACCACCAGTTACCCCAATTCTTTAGAACCTAAAAAGGGTTGTTTAAATTGTGCGTAAGAGTGCCCACCAGAGTGACCTCTCGGCTCCTTTTGGAATCTCTCTGCCACGGAAGCTTATTTCATTTCCTGTCACATCCCCCTTTTGGTCAAGAAGATGTTCTCCGTCCCACGATGCCGGGTCTACATTCCTCCCTGGGAGTCATATTCCACGTTGCCAGGGAGATTCACTCCCCTGGGTGTCTGATCCCACGTAGGGGGGAGGGCAGTGATTTCACCTTTCAAGTTGGCTTAGCTAGAGAGAGAGGGCGACATCTGAGCAACAAAGAGGCATTCGGGAGGAGACTCTTAGGCACAAATATAGGGAGGCCTAGCCTCTCCTTTGCAGCAACCGTCTTCCCAAGGGCAAGTCCTGTGGTTGAGGGCTCAGCCCATCCAACCACCAGTCCATGTTAGCAGCCATCGAGGTGGGTCAGTCCAATACCCCTGCATTCTCCACCGGCTCCTCAAGGGGGCTCTGCATATTTTTTTCCTTTTTTTTTTTAAACTTTTTTTTTTTTAATCAACTGTATGAAAAATAAAAAAAATTTTAAAAATTTAAAAAAACACACAATAAAAGAACATTTCAAAGAGACCATAACAAGGGAGTAAGAAAAAGACAACTAACCTAAGATAACTACTTTACTTCCAATATGTTCCTACTCTACCCCAAGAAAGTAACCTGACATAGCAACATTTCTGTGAACTTGGTCCTACTATACCCATCAGAAATTAACAGACCATAGTCATTCCTGGGCATCCCCAGAACGTTAAATTTACCCACGATAGCTTATCTGTTCTTATTGGATTATTGTTCCCCCTTCCTTAATTGCTCTCTATCGCTAGTTCCCTACAGAAATAACAAATTTTAGAGCAGAGATAAATGAATTAAGAATGAATAAACAGAAAATCTTCAATCGCCGCAGCCCAGTCGCTTGTGTTTCGCCCCTTCCTCCTCGGCCCTGGAGCCGGGTACAGCCCGGGAAACCGGCTCTCAGTGGCGGCTTCTCTGCTGCGTGGAGGCCGCTGGCTTGTTCGGAGACCCCGAGGAGCTGTGCTTTCCCGGCGGGACACGCTCTCCAGACCCAGTATGTAGGTGCTGGACGGCTGCCATGAACTCCAGAGCCATGAGGATTCATAGCAAAGGACATGACCAGTGTGGCAGCCAAGTCAAAAATGAAAAAAGCCAACCATCTTTGAAATCTCTAAAAACTAATAACAACAAAACAGAAAAATCCAAATATAAGCCATTCTGGGGAAAAGTATTTTACCTGGAGCCTACCGTCTCTCACAATATCTGAAAGACTGCAAAAAGACATTAAAATGTTATCATACTGTGGACAGTGGATTGTATATCATGGATGATTGTATGGTGTGTGAATGTATTTCAATAAAACTGAATTTAATTAAAAAAAAAAGACATTAAAGATCTTGGAGGGTGAGTTGAAGAATTTCTTAGCAAAGATATCAGTTATCTTATTTCAAATAAAAAGGAAGCGAAACTTGCACAATTCTTGGGTAGAATTTCTCCTATACCAAGTCCAGAATCTGTGTATACTGCAGAAACCACTTCACTCATCCCAGCCATGATGGAAGTTCATTTATGTCTCCAGACTCAGTGTGTTTAAGCAAAGGAAAATTATTAATTGAAAAAGCTATCAAGGACAATGATTTTTTTCCTCCAAATAGTATATAATCAAATGCCTTATCATGGGGAGTAAAAATTCTTCATATTGATGACATTAGATACTACATTGAACAAAAGAATTGCATTTACTCAAAAAGTCAAGCACTTCTGTAAGAGATCAGGGGAAAGAGCTGGTACACAGAAAACAAGAACAGGTAGACTGAAAAAGCCTTTTGTAAAGGTGGAAGACATGAGTCAACCTTATAGGCCATTTTATCTTCAGTTGACCAACATGCCTTTTATAAATTATTCTATTCCGAAGCACCATAGTCCATTTGATGTGAACAAACCATCTATCATCCAAAAGCAAACTCAGGTTAAACTAAGAATCCAAACAGATGGTGATAAATATTGTGGAACCCCAGTTCAACTCTATTTGAAAGAGAAGAAAAAAAAAAGGATATTGTGAGTGTTGCTTGCAGAAATATGAAGTTCTCAAAACTAATAAAATACTGCGTTGGCTCCCTTTCTCCTGTACTACACAGAAGACTAAACCAGGGGAACGCCTAGAACTGCAATATATTTCTCAGAAGATCTTCAGGGAAAATAAAGTTGTGTAGATGATCAAGCAAAATTTCCTGTGTAAAGAAATCCAAGAACCTGAACAAAAATTTATATTTATTTCAGAACCCATCCCCTGCCCTTCAAGTGAACTGAGAAGACTGATGAGAAAAAGACTAACAAATATTCTGTGTTAAATCCAGCTGAAAATGACATAAACCAGAATTTTATGCAGTACCTTCCCATAAAAATAAACAAGGATGCATTCTTGATGTTTCTGAACATAAATGCATTATAAATGAAAGTGACTTAGAAGAACTAAGGTGGATGATTGTCCGTGTGGGCTACAGGCATCTATACAATCTTCTAATTTCAATAAGAATAATAGTGCATCTCAACTGAAATAAAAGTCAGATACTGTGTGTTTTCCAGCAAAGGACCTGAAGGAAAAGGACCTTAATTCAACATTTGGTGATGATTCTGGTTTCCTAGCAATAAATAGTTCACAAGAGCACCTAACAATTCAGGCAACATTCCATCCCATAACCCTCTCATGGAACCAAATGATTGTGACACCAAGAATGTGGATAGTTTACCTTCTGGTAAAATCCATCAAAAGGTGAAATTATTATTTGGAAGAAATAAAAAAAATCTGGAACCAAATGTGGAATCAGATAAGAAAAGAAATGAGTTTCTTACTACACAAGAAGAAAACAGAATTTGTAGTTCACCAGTACAATCCTTACTGGACTTACTTCAGACTATTGAAGAAAAATCAGAATTTTGGGGTTTCACAAGCTATACTAAAAACAGTGGCATGTATGATGTTACAGATATTGCAGGAGAAGAAAATTCAAATCATCTGTTGTCAATAGTTTTCTCCTCCCCTTCTACTTCTACAATTACTGGCTTTTAGTGTTTAAACAATTTATACTTTTCAAAAATTATAAGGATCGTATTCTTGAAATTTTTATAAATACGTATAAAAATTCTTAGAATTTTTGGCCAACTTTGTTTACAGAACCAGATGTAGTTATTAACAATAAAGACAATGTTTGCATTTTTCCTAAAAACAAAAACAAAAACAAAAAAAGAATAAATAAACAATAGAGAGTATCAACAAAACCAAAAGTTGATTCTTTAAAAACATCAATAAAATCAACAATCCTTTAGCTAGAGTGACAAAGAATAAAAGAGAGGTGGCACAAATAATCAAAATCAGAATTGAAAGGGGTGACATTACTACAAACACCACAAAAATAAAAAGAGGATACTATGAACAACTGTACACCAGCAAATTAGATAACCTGGATGAAATGGACAAATTTCTAGAAACACACAAAGTACTTACACTTACTTAAAAAATAGAAGATCTCAGCTAACCAATAACTAGTAAAGAGATTGGATCACTAATTGAAAACCTCCAAACAAAGAAAAGCCCAGGATCAGATAGATGGTTTCACAGGGGAATTTTACCAAACATTCCAAAAAGAATTAATGCCCATTCTGCTCAAACTCTTCCAAAAAATTAAAACACAGAAACACTCTCTTAACTCATTCTATAAGGCCAGCATCACCCTCACACCAAAGCCAGATAAAGATACCACAAGAAAAGAAAATTACAGACCATTATCCTGTGTAATATAGATGAAAAAATTCTCAAAAAAAATACTGGCAAAACAAATCTTACAGTAATTTAAAAGAATTATACACCATGATAAAGTGGGATTCCCAGGTATGCAAGGGTGGTTCAACATGAGAAAATCAATTAATGTAATAAAACACATTAATAGAATGAAGGAAAGAAAAACACACACGCTCATCTCGGTTGATACAGAAAAGGCATTTGATAAAATCCAGCACCGCTTCTTGATCAAACACCTAGAAATTTAGGAATAGAAGGAAACTTCCTCAACATGATAAAGGGGGAAAGACTGGAAGCTTTCCCTGTAAGATCAGGAGTCAGACAAGGATGCCCACTGTCACCACTTCTGTCCAACATTGTGCTATAAGTTATAGAGTGATTACTCAAGAAAAAGAAATAAAAGGCATTCAAATTGGAAAGGAAGAAGTAAAACTTTCCCTTTTTGCAGGTAACATGATCCCGTATATCAAAAATCTTGAAAAGTTCACAACAAAGCTGCTAGAGCTAATAAATGAATTCAGGAAAGTTCTGGGAAAACAAGAGCAACACCCAAATATCAGTAGTGTTTCTGTACACTAGTGAAGAAGAATCTGAAGAGGACATCAAGAAAAAAATTCTATTTTCAATAGCATTTAAAAGAATCAAATATCTAGGAGTAAATTTAACCAAGGATGTAAAGGACTTATACATGGAAAACTTCAAAATGCTGCTAAAAGAAATCAAAGAAGACCTAAATAAAATGGAAGGACATTCTGTATTAAATTGGCAAACTAAATATTGTTAAGATGTCAGTTCTACCCAAAGTGACTTACAAATTTAATGCAATCTCAATCAAAATTCCAACAGCCCTCCTTGCAGAAATGGAAAAGCCAATCATGGGATTTGTGTGTGGAAGGGTAAGGGGCCCTGAACAGCCAGACACACACTGAAAAAGAAAAGCAAAGTTGAAGGAGTCACACATCCCAATTTTAAATCTTATTTGAGATCTACAATAATTAAAACAGCATGATAAGCCAGAAACAAAAGTACAAAATAAGCCAGAAACTAAAGGACAAATATTGTAAGGCCTCATTAATATAAAATAACTATAATGAGCAAATGCTGAGAATTGAATTTGAGGGCATAGTTTATCAGGATAGAATGTGGGCAGAGATTGGGCAATTGATGATGGAGTAGAGAATGTTCGGTAAGGCTTATTGTAAAGGTTCCTAGACTGTAAGCTCTTACAACAGTCACATCTATTCCTGAGTTTTAACTGTTACTTAAGAGATGTTTATTTGGTACAAAATTTATATTCTCTGTTGCACACTATCTAATTTAACCTGTGTGGTCAGTTTATTTAAACAACGTAATTACATGGAACCTAGAATAGGAAATGAGACCTTGTAATTCTGTACAGGTTAATGTAATACCCTGATACATCCCAGAGTATTTTGGGCAGAAAATTAAAAAATATGTGCAAAGTTCACTTGAGGAGTCCCTTTTTGCAGGTAAATTTTCCATTTGAGGGGGAAAATGTGGAAATATTAAACTTCCCCATTTGGGGAATTCTTGATATTCTTGCAAGCATTAGGGACTCCCAATTTAACAAGTCAAGCCCTCAATCGTGGGGCTTGCCCTTACGAAACTTATTCCTGCAAAGGCGAAGCTAAGCCTACTTATAATTATGCCTAAGAGTCACCTCCAAAGAACCTGGTTTGTTGCCCAGATGTGGCCTCTCTGTCTCAAACCAACTCTGCAAATAAACTCACTACTCACCCCCCAACGTGGGACATGACTCCTGGGGATGAGCCTGGGCCTGGCATCATGGGATTGCAAATGCCTCCCTGACCAAAAGGGGGAAAAGAAATGAAACAAAATGAAATTTCAGTGACTGTGAGATTTCAAATGGACTCAAGGGGTCATTCTGGAGGTTATTCTTATGCATTATATAGATATTCCTTTTTAGTTTCTAGTGTATCAGAATAGCTAGAAGGAAACACCTTAATATGTTGAACTATAATCCAGTAGACTTGATTCTTGATGATGATTGTGTAACTATATAGTTTTTATCATGTGACTGTGTGATTGTGAAAACCTTGTGACTGACACACTCATTATCCAGTGTATGGACAGATGAATAATAAAATAAAGACAAAAATATATATAAATAATGGGGGGGAATAAAGGGTATGGGATATTTGGGGTGTTCTTTTTTATTTTTATTATTTTCTTTATTTTTGAGTAATGAAAATGTTCTAAAATTGATTGTAGTGATGAATGCACAACTATATGATGATACTGTGAGCCACTGATTGTATACTTTGGATGGATTATATGGTGTGTGACTAAATCTCAATAAAATTACATTTTTTAAAAAAGCATGGTACTGGCATAAGGACAGACATTTAGACCAATGGAATCATTTGAGAGTTTAGAAATAAACCCTCACTTGTATTGATTTTTGACAGGGGCACCAGGTCCACTCAATTGGGAGATTAGTCTCTTCAACAAATGGTGCAGGAAAAACTGGATATGCATATGCAAAAGGATGAAGAGGGACCTTTCATTTAATATACAAAATTAACTCAAAATGGGTCAAATTCCTAAATATAAGATCCAGAACTATAAAACTCTTAGGAGAAAACATAGGGAAGCATCTTGAGGACTTTGTATTAAGACTTTGGTAGTTATTTCTCCAGAGAATATAACCAAATGGCCAAAAACCACATGAAAATATGTTCAATGTCATTAGCCAGAAGGGAAATGCAAATCAGAACCACAATTAGATACCTTTTCACAATCAGCTGAATGACTGCTATTAAAAAAAAAACAGAAAATAAGAAGTGTTAGAGAGGATGTGGTGAAATAGGAACAGTCATACATTTTTGGTGGGAAGGTAAAATGGTGCAGCCACTATGGAAAACAGTTTGGCACTTCCTCAGAAAGTTAAGCATTACTGTATGGTCTGGCAATCCCACTTCCAGACATATAACCCCCAAAATTGAAAGCAGCGACTCAAACAGATATTTGCACAATAATGTTCATAGAGGCATTATTCACAATTGCAAAAAGATGAAAGCAACTCAAATGTCCATCAAAAGATGAATGAATAAACAAAATGTGCCATATACATGCAATGAAATACTATTTAGTTGTAAAAAATAATGAAGTTCTGATACATGTGACAACATGGGTGAATCTTGAAGACATCATGTTGAGTGAAATAAGCCAGACACGAAAGGGCAAATATTGTATGATCTCACAGAATTTAGAATAAGCAAATTCAGAGTCAGAAACTGGAATACAGATTACCAGGAGCCAGGATGGTGGTAGGGAGTGGGCAGTTAATAGTTACTTGATAAAGAGTTTGTGTTTGGAGAGATTTAAAAGTTTGGGTAAAGGAGAAATTTTAGGTTATATATATGTTGCTAGAATAAAATGGAAAAAACATAGGACTGTCCAACACAAATGGTGAACCCTATGTATACTATGGACTATAGTTAATAGCATAATTATTATAATGTTTCATTAGTTGTAACAAAGGCACCACACTAATGCAAAGTGTTAATAATGGGGAAAACTGCATTGTGAAAGGGGTATATGGGAACTCTGTGTTTTCTCCATGATTTTTCTGAAAACACACAACTACTCTAATAATAAAAAAAAAATCTGTACTATGCTTTTTTTTTTTTTTTTTTTTTTTAATTTTCTTACTCAAAATGTTCCAGCTTTAACCACTGGGAGCTCTTTCAGTGTGCTCCTTTGGCTCTCTGACATACTTCCATCGTTGTGCTTTTTTAAAGCTTTCTGGCACTATGTGAGGCTTCAGCTCATTTTATGTATTCCCTGCCCCAGGTCTAGACTCAGCCATTTGTCCAAGGAGTTTAGTTCCTCTTGTTGGAGAATGGTATTTGAAATCAAGATCTGAGCTCTAGGTGTTCTTGTTTCTACTTGGGTGTTGTTGATTTAATAAGGAAATGTATGTTAGTACTAATCTATGTACATACACATATCTACAAATACTTCTATATGTATCCAAATCCACCTATAGTAAGCTAAACATTGATTCATACTGTCCTCTCCAACTCTGGTCCATTACTGTATAGATCATTCTAGCCTCCTCCCCTTGCTTATCTGTAATCTCCTGCTCCGGCAGTGAGAAACCTGCTTCCAACCATCTGCCACAAATGTATTTAATTGTTCACTTCCAGTATATGTATATAGCAGTTTCAGGATTGTTAAACTGTACTCCTTTGGGAAACAACTTTATCAACTACAGTACACGCTTATGTACAGTTCCTTTTGCTT
The DNA here is from genome assembly GCF_015220235.1 of Choloepus didactylus. Taxonomy (NCBI): domain Eukaryota; kingdom Metazoa; phylum Chordata; class Mammalia; order Pilosa; family Megalonychidae; genus Choloepus; species Choloepus didactylus. Next base: position 21,218,874 of record NC_051333.1, read on the forward strand.
TAGTCTCACAGTCTCCGCTCATTTCAAATATTACCTAGGTCAATCCCTTTCCCCCCCTACCCCTTCAGTGAGGTTATTTTATACAACTGTATTTATTATACAATTAGATTATTTTGAGTACTCTGCATTCCTTTCCAAAATCCTCTAATTCCTAAATGCTTTTTAAAACTTTGCATATATTAGGTTCACTCTTTGTGCAGTAAAGTTCTATGAACTTTAACAATGCATGCATCCACCATTACAGTATCATATAGGATAGTTTCACTGCCCTAAAAAATCCTCCATGCTTCACTTATTCAACCCTCTCTCTCCCAAACCCTTGGCAACCACTATCTTTTTACTGTTTCTATAGTTTTGCCTTTTCCAAAGTGCCACGTCAATAGAATTATACAATTAGGCTGGCTTCTTTCATTTAGTGATGTGCATTTATGATTCATCCATTTTTTGCATGGCTCGATGGCTCATTCCTTTTTGATCACTAAATAGTATTTCTTTGTGTGAATCTACCACAGTTTGTTTATCCATTTGCTTATATTGAAGAACATCTTGATAGCTTCCAGTTTAGCACAATTAAGAATAAAAGCTACTATAAGCATTCACATACAGGTTTGTGTGTGAACATAAGTTTTCAGATCAGTTGGGTGAATACCTAAGAGCGTGACTGCCAGATCATAGGAGAAGACAATGTTTAGCTTTGTAAGAAACTATCAAACTGTCTTCCAAAGTGACTGTACCATTTTCCCTTCCCACTGGCAATGTATGAAAGTTCCAGTTGTTCCACATCCTTGCTAGTAATTGATCTTGTCAGTTCTTTGGATTTTAGCCATTCTAATAGGTGTGTAGTAGTAGCTCATTGTTGTTTTAATTTGCATTTCCCTTATGACAAATGATGTTGAGCATCTTTTCACATGCTTCTTTGTTGCTTGTATATATTCTAAAGATAATTTTAGATAATTCTAAAAATAATTTTTAAGTAATCTGAAATCTACAGAAAATGGCAAATACAGTACAAAGAAATTTTTTATTCCTCTACAGTATGAGAATGAATTGCCAGCTTAGTGCCCTATCACTCCCTAACACTTGAGTGTGTATTTCTTACAAACAAGGACATTTTTCTAAATAACCATAGTACAACCACTAAAATTAGAAACTTAACACATTAGTAATATCTACTCTTCAGATGCTAGTCAAGTTTCACCAATTGTTTCAAACATCCTCTGTAGCAAAAGGATTGAGTCCAGAGTCACATAATGCATTTGTCATGTCTCTTTAGTCTCCTTTAGTCTGGAACTGTTTCTCAGTCTTTCCTTGGCTTTCAACACCTTATACATTTGAAGATTACAGGCCGGTTATTTTGTGGCATGTCCCTCAATTTGGTTTGGGTGATGTCTTCTCATGTTTAGATTCAGGTTATGCATTTTTGGCAGGAATATCACAAGGTGATGCGTTCCTCTTCATGGTGCATCTTCTCAGGCACCTGATTTCAGTGTGTCCCATTACTGATGTTGCTATCTTGATTAAGGAGTATCTGTATGTGCCTAGCCTCTCCACTACACAATTACTCTTTCTACCTTTTTAATAAATTAGGGTTTTGTAGGGAGGTACTTTGAGACTAAGTAAATAGCTCAAACCTTCACCTGCTAGTTTTAGCATCCACTGATGATCTTGAATGAATTAGTTAATACTGTGATGGTTATAAAATGGTGATTTTCTCACTCCATCATTATCATACAATTGGCATTCTATGGTAAAGAATAGCATTTTTTTCTCCCCATTCACTTATGTCAGTGTGGACTCATGGATTTCTGTTTTATTCAGTGGATTATAATAGCTACAAATTTGGCCACCGGGATCCCCTGTAAGCTGGGCTGTGTCCATTTGATGTATCTCCATCATTGCTTGAGCATACCAGACATGTGAGTGAAAGAGCATATAGATATTTCCAGCTCTTGGCTGTTGAATCACCCCTAGAATTAGCCTCTTCCCAGATGAGGCCCTAGATATTGTGGGACAGAGGCAAGTAGTCCTTGCCATGCCCTGTCTGAATTCCTGACTCTCAGAATCCATGAGCATAATGAAATGGTTGTTTTAAGACTTTTATTGGAAGCTAGAGGAAAGCAGCCCTTATTACACAGTGGAGAAAGTTTAGCAAAACTGTTGCCAGTAGAATAAAATAAAAAATGTATCTAGTGAACCAATGAATCTGGCTAAGGAGATTTCCAAGCAGAATGTTGAAAGTATCATCTGATTTCTTTAACAGTATATCAAAGGTATGGACAGATAGAGCTGAGCTATAGAGGGAAATACTCAGTTTTTAAGCAGAATTTAGAATTCATAACTACCTGGGTACACAAATAAAGTTATTTCTCATTCCATGTTTCTTCCAGGAGAAGATTCTCAAACTAAGGAAGAGCCTCAGGACAAAGACAAAATCTAGGGCACTGTCAGGAAAACATGTCAGGATAAAGGTGAAGGCAAGAGTCTGGCTGTAAAACTCTTTATTAAGCCTTCAGAAAAGTTTAAGTTAGTGCCTTGTAGAACCTTTCAACCAGACAAAAGTTCTTTTAAGGTTCTTAAGAACATGACTTGCAGACGCTCTGTGTTAAATGATAGGGATTCTAAGACTCCTAAAGACATTGTCCTGCAGCAACTTCATGGTGGCCCAAAGTAAAGAAGGGCTTCTTTTTTTAAAATTCAGTTTTACTGAGATATAGTCACATACCATACAGTCATCCATGGTGTACAATCAACTGTTCACAGTACCATCATATAGTTGTGCATTCATCACCCCAATCTATTTTTGAACATTTTCCTTATGCCAGAAAGAATAAAAACAGGAATAAAAAATAAAAGTAAAAAAGAACACCCAAACCATCCCCTCCATCCCACCCTATTTTTCATTTAGTTTTTGTCCCCATTCTTCTACTCATTCATCCATACACTGGATAAAGGGAGTGCAATCCACAAGATAAGAAGGGCTTATTTTGAAGAGATTTGTGAGTATGCTTTTGTTTAATTGAGTGGATTATAAATTGATACAGAAGAAATACACAAAAGTTTTAAAGGAATTGTATTAGCTTGGACAGAAAGTACAGTCAAAATGAAACGAAGAGTGAAACTCATACTTTTATGGGCAAGAAGGCAGTTCAGAAATCTACTTAACTGCCATTTGTTATGGAATAGGAAGGATGACTCAGAGAGCAGAGCCAAGAGCCATGGAAAACACTCCCAAGGAATAACACTGAACCTTCAGTAATGTGCCCTGATGGAGTTCAGAATTTCCATTGTCCAGTTATTCATGTGCCTTGTTTTCTCCCATATTCCTATCCCACTATTGATGTTTGTGGAGAGACGCAAATAATTTGTTCCTTTGGTTCCCAGATCTTCAAATTGAGAAGGAAAGTACCCAAAGAACCACATCTGAGGAGCCTCATTCACACCTGGAATTGATTTATATAAAGAAATCCTGGACTTTGAGCCTAAGGGTGATGCAAATTGGAATGAGACTTGGGGGGACTTGGGTAGAGGTGGGCATTTTACATAAGAATTGTTGTGACCAAAAGGGCTAAATGTGGCATCTCCAAAGATGGCCACAACAATAGCTCCCACCCATAGGCTCTTCTACTAAGTGACCTTGCCATTCTACCATCAAGAAATGGAGTCTAATTCTCCTTTATTTTAATCTATGACTGCTTCAGCCAAAAGGAAGTGATGCTGTATAACTTCCAAAGCTAGCGTCTGCCTTGTTTCCTGGAATTCACATTTAGAACTCTGAGCTGCACCTTAAGCACCTTAAGGCTACCTTAAGACCACCTTAAGGCTACCATGCTGGGAGGAAGTCCAAGCCACACAGAACTACCACATGCAGGTACTCTGTTGTCAACCCCCAGACATGAGTGAAGCTGCCTCCAGCCATCAAGCCTTCCCAGCTGAGCCTCCAGCAGTGACACATCAACCCCACTGTGCCTGTCCAAGTTCCTGACTTACAGAATCAGTGAGCATAATAAAATGGCTGTTGTCTGAAGTCACTATATTTGGGGGAGTTTGTCATACCACAGAAGATGGATTGATGGATGGATGAGGAGATGAATAGATGAACAGGTGTGTGAGAAAGCAAGTTTAGTAAAATATTAATTGTGGAATCTAGGTGGTAGATGTATGGGTGTCCATCATCAATTCTTCCACCTTTTCTGTATATTTGGAAATTTTCATAATATAATTTTAGTAGGGAGGAAAGGAAGAAGAAACATGGAGAATAATAGAAAAAGCAGTAGGTAGCATTTTTCCTGTTTGGCAATGTGTTGGGCTCTGAGCCAAGGACTTTTACATTCCTTACCTCATTTAATCTTCTCAACAACCTCATAGGTTGGTGCTATTATTTTCTCCATTTTACAGGTGAGGAAACTGAGGCACGGTGAGGTTAAGTCATTTACCTAATGTTCTAGTTTGCTGATGCTACTGGGATGCAAAACACCAGAGACGGATTGGCTTTTATAAAGGGGGTTTATTTGGCTACACAGTTCCAGTCTTAAGGCCATAAAGTGTCCAAGGTAATACATCAGTAATCGGGTACCTTCACTGGAGGATGGCCAATGGTGTCTGAAAAACCTCTGTTAGCTGGGAAGGCACATGGCTGGCATCTGCTCCAAAGTTCTGGTTTCAAAATGGCTTTCTCCCAGGACATTCCTCTCTAGCAAGCTTGCTCCTCTGCAAAACATCACTCACAGCTGCACTGAGTTCCTTCTCTTTGAGTCAGCTCATTTATATGGCTCCACTGATCAAGGCCCACCATGAATGGGTGGGGCCATGCCTCCATGGGAATATCTCATCAGAGCCATCACCCACAGCTGGGTGGGGTACATTCCAAGCAAATCTAATCAGCACCAAAATATCTGCCCCACAAGACTACATCAAAGATAATGGCGTTTGGGGGACACAATACATTCAAACTGGCACACCTAAGGTGAAAGTGTTAGTAAATAGTAGATCCAGAACTCCAGTTCAGATAGGTATAATTCCATCCTCTGCTCTAGATTACCCAAGGATTCCTGTCCATCCCCATCCACTTCTTTGAGAGAAAGAAAATTAAAATAGTTAACAGATGGCTTCTAATGACTCCAGTACTGGATTATATTCTTATAGGAAGAAAAATAAACTTATTTTAAATTCCCTTCCTTTAGGGATGGATCGTCCCCTTCCTTACATCTTTGGCAGTTGCACATTCTTTTCCAGTCGCTAAGAAAAGCCTCCTCGTGTATGGGGCTCCAAAAGTGGCAAAGGGTTGTAATGTTTATTATCTCCTTTTGTTCTCACTGTAATCTGGAGATAGGGCCAGCCATTTATTATGAATGAGAACACTGTGTGGCTCAGAGATGTTAAGTAAGTTGGCTGAGGTCACACAGGATTAAGGACAGGACAAGTCTCACGCCCACTCTGCTGATGCCAAGACCAGTGTTTTGGGCTTCCATTTCTCTTAACTAGTCTCCAGACTGGTTTCCAGTTAAACCCAGCCTACTAGCAATTAGGCTGCACTTGCTCTCAGGTGCCCTGGTTTTTGAAGATGTTTTCCAGAGCTTAGTACTTGCAGACCTTAATACCTGCAGGGCACAGTCCTGAAGGCCTTTTGGGCTGGTGAGCAGAAATTTGAGCCAGGTGTGGACATGCACTCCTGGCTACCTGCGTGGTTTCTAGAAAAAAGGATGTTTTCCCTCCAGGTTTCAATTTCCAGCCAGGTCTTGTGAGAGACTCCTGGATGCTCCATTCTACGCTTCATTTTGGGCCTGGGGACAGTCACTGCCCTAGAGAGGCCGCAGAAGGACCTGGACGTACCCATCTTGCCCTAAACTGCGGAGAAGAGGCCCGGAGAGGAATGCTTGTTCCTGCGATCTGCAGGTCTGCAGGCTGGGCAGGGACCGGCCGGCCTCCCGCGTGACCTGGCAGTCCCAGGACAGAGCAGGAGACCCTGCCCGCTCCGGCTGGAGACCACCTGAGCCCATAAACCCAGAGATCCCGGGCTTGCTCTGGCAGCTCCTGGAACGTCCCTACATAGCCCCGACCCGTCTTGCCGGGCCCCAGACTACTTATCGGCTTCGGGCTAGGGTAGGTACTATAGCCACAACCTTTAGAGGATGAAACTGCGCCCAGAGACGTGGAGCGACCGGGCCGAGGCCGCCCAGCAGGGGGTGTGGCAAGGCGGGTCTCCACCCCCCGCCCCCGCCGGGGCCGCCCAGCCGCTGTCAGCTCCCTGCCCACGCCGCGCACAGGCTCGCCGCCTGGCTTCCCCCGCAGCGCCGCGGTCCACGATTGCTGTCTCCGCCTGGGGTCGCGGTCCACGATTGCTGTCTCCGCCTGGGGTCGCCTGAGCGCTCCCGCTTCAGAAGGCTTTTCTGGATGTTACTGGGGGCGCGGGTTGGGGGGCGCGGAGACAGCTGCTAGGCGGCCGCTCACTGCAGGCGTCCTCCCCTCCGTCCCCTCCCCATCACCCAGCAGAGGCTCGCGGGGTTGGGGGTCGGGGGCTGGGGCGCGGGACTGGTCGGCGGGACCCGCGTCGGGGGGGATGACCCCAGGGCGGGGGAGGCCCGCAGCGGGGGCCGCAGGTCTGTTTGCGCCCCGCCTCCGCGGCTGCGGCCGGAACGAGTCTTTCCGGCGGGACTGCTCTGTCGGACCCGCCCCGCCGGCCTCCCGGAACCGGCCTGGAGTCGGGCGCGCCCCCCACCCGGGCCGCGGGCGGGCCCCGGGATCCAGCTGCAGGGTGGCGCCGCGGGGGAGGCGGCCGAGCCCCTGGCCTGGGTCCCAGCAGGGACTGCGAACCTGGGGGCCTCTGGCGCCCCCGCGCCCCGTGCCGATCCACCACCCAACCCCTGCCAGGGGTACTCTGACAAAGGGTTTGGGAAAGCTTCCTGGGTGGCTCTGAGAACCACGGCTCCGGTCCAGTCTTACGTTTTGCAGTTGGGGAAACTGAGGCACAGGCTGGCCCAAGGCCGCGCGGTGAGTTAGCAGAGCGCCAGGGCGCTGGGTGAAAGCCTGCGAGGGCTGGCGCGACGGAGGCCGGGGTCTTCCCAGAGCCTGCGTCCGGGGGCCACTGTCCCTCCCAGCCTGGCGTCAGCGCGGACCCGAGGGCATGTTAACAGGAGAAGGGAACTGGAGGCGAAACATCCTCTATTTTCTCGGCGGTGGAGCAAGGGAGGACCCTTACTGCCTGAATCTGGTCTTTCAAACTCGCAACAAGCTAAGTCCCAAAGGGAGGGTGCCCTGGAGGTTTCCTTTATCTGCTCAACCTTGAGCCAGACTCCCAGTCAGCATTTGATGGAGAAACTTGGTCGGTTTCTCAAAATGCAAAATCAATCGCTGATTTTACTTTTTTCCTTGGCATTTCCTTAGGATATTTTTGTGTCTGGGAATGAAAGACTATAAACTATTGTCTTAAATTTTGTCCTGATTAGCATCCTTCTTCCATTCAGGATTTCCCTGGAGCCAGATCTTTGCAGTTTCAGGTTTATGACTTTTTAAAAACATAATTTTGGTGAATTTTTATCTGTTCCCCAAATTAGAAAATCCCTTAATTACAGGAGAAAACATTTTCAAAGAGAAAGGCTGGAGACCTTTAGAGCAAGCCCAGGAGCAATGCTTCTGAAGGAAATCTCAGTACAGGCAGGGCCTCAGAGACTGGCGGGGGAGGATCCAAGTGGGAAGGGAAGGCCTTGTTTTGCAGTTGTCAGTCCCACCACTTCCCAGTTAATTCTTGGCCAGAAAATAAAGAATACAGGGAGGTTTGCTTAAGTTGTTCATCTTCTCTCTTACTTGAGAGAAAGCATGGCCTTGGTTGAGTTGTTTTAAAATTGAGTTTGAACCCCTGGGTGGCCAAATGGATGAAGAGAAGTTTCTCTTTGTAGGAGTGTTTCCAGCTAATAAAGGAAGAAAGAGTGATAGATAGAATATTACCATTTTGCATCCCTAATGGTGATGCAAAATCTAGGTATAATCAGCAGTGGCTGCTATATCACAAAAAGAGAACCAGATCTTGTGTACCTTCTAATGGAAAAACTCAGCATCACCTATAAAATAGTCTTCACACATACACCCACACATACACACACTCCCTACACACAAATCTAACCTGGATCTAAGCAAGGCTTAACCAGATCAATTTCCAGTTTACAGGAGATATGATGGCCAAGGAAATGTCCTAAACAGCACCATGGAGACATAATCAGAACCAGTTGAAACTACCAAACAGATGACCCAGTTCCTCAATAATTAATTTCTAGAAAATAATCACATTTAGATCCTGAATCAAATAAATGGTAAAAAGGGGGAAAAAAGTAACATCATAGAACACTTGTAAATTTGAACATTGATGAGATATTTGCTATTTTTTAAAGTGTTATTAAACTTTTTAGGAATGATTATTTGGGTTTTTTTTTTTCAATCATTATCTTTTGGAAATACATGCTAAAATATGTACAGATGAAATGATAATGGTAACTGGGATTTGTTTCTAAATAGTTTTATATAGGGGCAAGGAAAGTGGGTGAAGGTGTAGATGAAACAAGATTGGACACTAATAATGATAATATATTTATTACATTTGAATAAAAGGCACAGGACAGCTGGGTTCTGCCCTGCTCTGCTTGTGGCTTGTTCTGTGACCTTAGGCACCTCACTTCTCTCTTGTCTACTCACAGACATTATGGAGGATATTCTGTTTGCTAGAGCCCCTGAAATGAGGAAGGAGAAAGCTGCCAAAGGGAAGCATAAAAGGCTTTGCAAAAGAGTTGTTTGATAAGAATCCTGATGGGTGAAAAGGAGTTAACTGAGCGGTGCCAGCTCATCTTCTGTAAGATAAGAGGATGAGACTAGATCTACAAGGAAGACCCACTTAGTCCTAAACAGACTCTGTGATTATAACCCACCCTTAAGCAATTTTTGCTTCTGTGTGTATCTCTCCAGGGAGTTGCAACACCCTGTGGCCTTCCTGTCACCATCCTCATTTTGTTGGCTGGAACAATCTGACTTGGTCTTGGATCTCCCAATTGTGTTTGGAAGACAAAGTATTGTCATGGAAGCCAGTCTTCTTAGGGAATGTCTCCTGGGCTCACAGATTTATTTCCACCCATCTGGTTCCCAAGGTGTTTTACTTAGTAACCTTAACTATACTTTGCTAGTGGTTATACTCAGCCTTGACAATAAAACCGATTTGCTCTTCAACATGTGAGTTCCAAGTGGATGCCCTTGGTGCTCCCAACTGCTTTAATCTTCTCTCCCTTCTTATAGGACATGCAGCTCAAGGTGCAGCACACAGCCTGGCCTTCGGGGTAACTCTGCCATGACAGATCTAACTTTGTGCTTTGGGACCCTTTGAATGGAGTTTGAGTGGGGTCCATGTGCTAATCCTCCATGAAATCCTGCTTTTCTGGACTTGAAGTTTCAGTTAGGATAGAATTAAAAAGAGTGGACAAGTGCCTGCTGGTTTCAAATGAGTACTTCACGTATCAGAAAAACATTTTTGGGAAATGGCCTCTAAATCTGGCTGAATTTTTTAGTCTTCCTCTGTCAATCAACAATTGGATTTTTTTTTAATGTTCTCAGCTCTTTAGTATTTTTCTGGAAGAACAAAGTGACACCCAGCCTAATATTCTTCATAATGATTCTCATGCTAGACATTCAGATGGTAATGGACAGAATCATCTAGAAAAACAGATGAACTTCAATGCAGATGCCAGCCAACATAAAGATGAGGACATCCTTATCCTCTTCACTTCAAAAACTATATCAGAGGGTTAAAACTCTTTGCTCAGTTATGACAGGATCTCAAAATTTAGAGAAAAAGGCCAAACACGTCAAAGCTACATGGACCCAATGTTGTAATGAAGTTTTGTTTATGAGTTCAGAAGATAATAAAGACTTTCCTACTGTAAGATTAAAAACCAAAGAAGGCAGAGACCAACTATACTGGAAAACAATTAAAGCTTTCAATATGTTTATGACTATTATTTAGAAGATGCTGATTGGTTTATGAAAGCAGATGATGATACATAAGACATATTAGACAATTGGAGATGGCTTCTTTCAAAATATGACCCTGAAAAACCCGTTTACTTTGGGAGAAGATTCAAGCCCATGTAAAGCAGGGCTACATGAGTGGAGGAGTAGGATATGTATTGAGCAAGGAATCCTTGAAGAGATTTTTTGATGCATTTAAGACAAATGTACACATAGTTCCTCCATTGAAGACTTAACACTGGGGAGGTGCATGGAAATTATAAATGTAGAAGTGGGAAATTCCAGAGATACCACTGGAAAAGAAACTTTTATCCCTTTATACCAGAACACCACTTAATCAAAGATTATCTACCCAAAACCTTTTGGAACTGGAATTATAACTATTATCCTCCTGTAGAGGGTCCTGGATGCTGTTTTGATCTTGTAATTTCTTCTCATTGTGTCAACCTTTTAACTATGTATGCATTAGAATACCTTGTTTATCATCTTTGCCCACATGGTTATTTATACAGATATCAGCCTGCCTTACCTGAGAATATACTGAAGGAAATAAGTGGAACATACAAAAATGATAATCCGAAAGTAAAATCAGGAAACTGTTGAAAGAAAAACATGAATAAACAGAAGTAAAATGCCTGACATTGCACTGAAGAAGGACTTCTGCATTTCTAATATAGAATACTGGAATCCCAGTGTGGAATTCTTTCTAAATGAACATTCCATATTTGAAATCTTTCATATGAATGACAGTAAGCTGAAGCTTTAATGAGCTGTGAAGTCTTTTAAAATGTGTTTTTGATACAGTAAAATTATATATGAAGAATATGTGTTTTTAAAATGATGGCCAGGTAGAGGGACTAGAAAAGAGATTTTGTTGCCTGTTCCTGGCCACATGTGTTATTGTCACTGAGAAACTAAAACAGTTAAGTTTGCTAAAACTACAGTGCACCATGTTAGTAACACATACAATGCTAAAATGATCTGCCTTAAAAGAAAATTTTAGAAGAAAAAATTTTTGCTCAGTATTGTTTGTAAACTCAAGATGTGATTTTATATTTGCAGTATGACATAAATGAAACAACCCTCACTCCCCCGCCACACACACACACACACATGCACAAATTGTTTGTCTAATGAAAATTTTCCTGTGATTATTTATGATTAGCAGTATTTCTTCCAGAAAAAGGTGGCATATGAATGGTGCTTGTGGCGGTTTGGATGTATTTTGTCCCCCAAAATGCCATTATCTTTGATGAAACCTTGTGGGGGCAGATGTATTAGTGTTGATTATGTTGGAACCTATTGATTGAGTGTTTCCATGGAGATGTGACTCAATCAACTGTGGGCAAAACTTTGATTGGATAATTTCTGTGGAGATGTTACCCCACCCATTCAGGGTGGGTCTGAATTAAATCACTGAAGTCATATAAATGAGCTGACAAACAGAAGGAACTCAGTGCAGCTGTGAGTGATATTTTGGAGAGCAGCTAAGAGTGACATTTTGGAGAGAGCTGCTGCTAAGAGAGGGCAAAATACCCCAAGCACAACATTTTGGAGAATGCCATATTGAAACACAACCTGAGAGCCAGCGGATGCCAGCCATGTGCCTTCTGAGCTAACAGAGGTTTTCCAGTCACCAATGGCCATCCTTCAGTGAAGGTACCCTGTTGTTATGCCTTACCTTGATACTTTATAGCCTTAAGACTGTAACTTTGTAACCAGATAAACCCCCTTTATAAAATCCAATCCATTTCTGGTATTTTGCATAATGGCAGCATTGGCAAACTGGAGCAGTGCTTGTCCTAAAGTGCATTAATAAAACCGTACTTTGAAATTTAAGAAAAAAAAAAAAGCAGAGTAAAATGGTAGATTATTTTTAATGGAGCAACAGTAAGACCTACAGCTAACTTTTCAACAGAAACCATGGAAGCCAGATGACAATGAAATAACATCTTTACAGTATTGAAAGGCCAACCTAGAATTCAATAACCAGTGAAAATATTCTTCAAGAATGAAGGTAAAATGAAGATATTTTAAGGCAGACAAAAACTGAGTGTGCAAATTTGCACTAAAAGAAATTCTAAAGGAAATTTAGGCAGAAGGAAAATTATCCCGGATGGAACTTTAGGAATACAGGAAGGAAAAGAGCAACAGAAGAGATAAATAGGTGGATAAAGCTAAATGAATATTGACAAAAATAATGTAGCATTTTAAACACTATAGAAAAATTTAATAAAAATATGTAGAATTAAAATGTATGACAACAATAGAACAAAAAGTGGAAGAGAGTGAATAGAGTTAAAATATGTTAAGGTCCTCAGATTGTTTGAGAAATGGTAAAATTGCTAATTTATTTTAGAACTTAGTAAGTTAAAGATGCATGTTACAATCTGTAGGATAACAACTAAAGGAATAGTAAAGCATATAACTAACAAGCTAAGATGGGGGGAAATTATATGAAAATAATTACTCCAAAATAAGGCACTTGAGAGAACAAGGAACTTAAAACAGGTCAGACAAGTTAAAAAAAAATAAAATTCTATATTTAACCCATTGTATAAGTAATTACATTAATTGTAAATGGACTAAACACTGCCATCAATCTACAAAGATGGTCAGACACACCAAAAAAACTGGAAACTCAATTACCTGTTGTGACACACCTTAAGCATAAGGATAAGAAAAATAGAAAGGACAAAGATGGGAAAAGATAGACCAATGCAAATGATGACTAAAAAGGATAGTTGGGAGGCAGAGAGATGGATATTTCTAATGTGACCACACTAACTTTACATTCTGAATGGAAGTTAATGGAAAAAATATTTTTCTGGCATTCTTTGAATCAGATAGGCTGGTCCTCCATGCTTTTAAGCCCAGACAATTTCTTACAACGTATCACAGAAAGAGTCACACTCCGTCTTGCCCATTGTGCCATTACATATTTAAAAGGTTAGGTGCAGACTCCCTTTATCCAGTGTATGGACAGATGAGTAGAAAAATGGGGACAAAAATTAGATGAAGAATATGGTGGGATGAAGAAGAAGGAAAGTTTTGGGTGTTCTTTTTTGCTTTTGTTTTATTTTGGAGTAAGGAAACAGTTCAAAAATTGCTTCTGATGAAGAACGTACAACTGTCTGATGGTGCTGTGAATAATTGTACACTGTGGATGACTGTAGGGTGTGTGAATATATCTCAATAAAACTGTATTTTAAAAAAGTAAATGAACAATGGGGGGAGGAGGGGAATGGGATTTTTTGGATATTCTTTTTTATTTTAATTTTTATTTTATTTTTTGGAGTAATGAAAATGTTCAAAGATTGTGGTGATGAATGAACAACTATATGATGATACTGTAAACAAATGATTGTACACTTTGGAGGATTGTATGTTATGTGAATATATCTCAGTAAAATTGCATTTTAAAAAAATGAAGGGAAAAAAAAAAAGGGTCAGCTGCAGAGGGCCTCCTTCCAGCCTGGAAAGGCATGCTGTTGAGTTTGGTGATCTTTTGTAGGAAGGAAACTCAAGGCACTTGACAGCTGTCTGTTAATTCAGCCCACATCTGCTGATCTTTGTCAGAAGTCAAGCTCAGTGCTAGGCCACTGTCTGGTGGAACTCACAGCTCCAGAGCAAGAGTCAGTGAGTGGAGCTTACAATTACTTTAGCAAAGTCACGGCCGCCTGGATGAGCGAGTGACCCACTCTTCCTGAGAAGTTCAAGTGTTCTTTCCTTTCTTCTTTCCTCACCTATTTATTGAGCACCTACTATATACCAGGCACTCTATTCTAGGCACTGGGGACTCTATGCTGAATAAGACAAAGTCATGGAGCTTATATTCTGGTGCCAAGGAAGCCTGCCCAGTGGAAGTCTCCACAAGTGATATTTTAGCCAGATCTTAGAGGATGAATAGGTTTCTACCGGTGGATAGGAAAGACCCAGGCCTTTCTGGCAAAGGGAGCAGCACATGCAGAAGCTCCACACCATGAAAGCAGAGAAGCGTGCTGGGCATGGGGCATAGATGCATAGGGAAGGACAGGACTCATCAGGGAGTGGCAGTCACACTGATGGCGGTAGAGGAAGGATGCAACAGGGAGACAAGGGGTAGCTTCCCGTCCTCAGGGTTTTTCTTTATTTTCATAAGTCAGTCTTCTCCTTGGACTTCTCTCTGCCCGCTCTCAGTTGCCAAGGCCTTCAGTGCGAGATCCTGACCGTGTTGTCCCTGTTCTGGAAGCCTTCTTCTGGGAGCTGGCTGTGCCTGGGCTGCATTACCTGTGGGTTACCTGGATAGTCTCCCAGGGTTACCTTTGGCTTCCCAGGCCATTTGGCTTGAGTAATGGAGTGAAGGTCATTCTGAAATAAAAATCTCTTTGGTTAGCCCTCAAGCCCCAGGAGGGTCAGGACTCTGGAACTCTTGGTTCTCTCCCCACAGAGTGGGAGGATTTAAGAGGCTTTGGCTGCCCCATTTTCTTCCCAATTGGAAAAATCCCTGAGATGATCAGCAAGTGCCAGAGAGCAAAGCCGTCATCATACCTTATCTTAGTCTAAAGGGCCCTTCTTGTCCACAGTAATTTTTTGTGCTTTGAAGTTATGTATGTTTGACCCAGAGGGGCAATTTTAGGCACAAGCCTCACTAGTGGAGTATCTTTAGCACAACGGGAGAGTAAAAATAGATAACCCTGCAGAGATTATAAAATAAAAGTTCTTCACCATAAAAGTTTCCAGATGATAAATCCTTTAACAGGTGAAAAACATGATTTTTGCTAAATTATGAAGGAGTCATACCTCTATAATCAGATGACTGAAACTCTGTTTTCCTTTGGATAACTGCTTAATAGTTGAAAATGAGTAGGAGACTGATATTAAGCAGTTTGCATGTGTCTTAACACCTGGAATCTTTATAACAACAACAAGGATCACTATTTTCTCCAGTCTGCAGATGGATATAACAATAAACTACCATGGCTGTTACCGTTCCAAGCCAGGCCCTATTTAAAGCATGTTACATAGTAGCATTTTGTTCTCCACAGCAACATTGCAAAGTCCAATTTATTTTCCCACTTTTCAGATGAGGACATTGAAGATTTAAAGAGGGCTTCACCAGAAATCTTATCTACTAACAAGAATTAGTCAACAGTTTTGTTGTTTGTTTTTTTTTCCTGACCTCAAAACCCATATTCTTTCCAAAATCCCACTACATTTTTTTAAAGTGAGTAGAGGAGCTTTTTCTTCCCAGTCAGTGAGCTTTGTGAAATGCATATAAAATCAAAAGGAAATGGACAGATATAAAGACTAAGGTAGAAAAGAGGAGAAAATAATGAAACTTTATAGGGCTTCCATAATCTGCTATCTCACTGATCCCTTTAATCACCCCATTGGGGAGGTGCAAATACATCCAGAGAGGTTAAGTAACTAGTCTTGAGGCCCCAGCTTATGCTTTGAGTTGCTGAAAGGTAGATGCCAGGTCTTTGGACTCTTGGTCCAGTGCTCTTCCCAGCATACCAGGCAGGTGAGAAGTAGATTTCCTAGAGAACCTTTGCCACATTTCTGGAAGGCCTGGACTTGCAAGTGGCATTTGAGAATTTACATGAAGCAGTGTGAGGAGCACAGGGGAACACACTTCAGGCTCTGCATCTCCCTACGGAAGTGCTGATATGCCCAGATCTCCCAGGTGGGGATGGGGGTGGCGCCCCCCCATCCCTCCACCCCACATCTGTCTTTTCTTGAGCTGCTAAGACAAATACCACAAACTGGTTTTTTTTTATTTTTATTTTTAAATACAGTTTTATTGAGATATATTCACATACCATATAGTCATCCATGGTGTACAATCAACTGTTCACAGTACCATCATATAGTTGTGCATTCATCACCCCAATCTAGTTTTGAACATTTTCCTTACACCAGAAAGAATAAAAACAGGAATAAAAAATAAAAGTAAAAAAGAACACACAAATTATCCCCCCCCATCCCACCCTATTTTTCATTTAGTTTTTGTCCCCATTTTTGTACTCATCCACCCATACACTGGACAAAGAGAGTGTGATCCACAAGGTTTTACAATCACACTGTCACCCCATGTAAGCTACATAATTATACAATCGTTGCAGTTTGGTAGTTTCAGGTATTTACTTCTAACTATTCCAATACACTAAAACCTAAAGAGGGATGTCTATATAGTGCATAAGAATGCCCACCAGGGTGACCTCTTGACTCCATTTGAAATCTCTCAGCCACTGGAACTTTGTTTGGTTTCATTTCACATCCCCTTTTTGGTCAAGAATATTTTCTCAGTCCCACGATGCCGGGTCCAGCCAGGCTCATCCCTGGGAGTCATAGCCTGCATTGCCAGGGGGGTTTACACCTGTGCAGTGAGTTCACCTGCCGAGTTGGCTTAGCTAGAGAGAGAAGGCACAAACTGGTTTTGACTTAACAATGAGAATTTCTTGGCTCACCGTCCAGAGGCTGGAAGGCTTGCTCCTTCCCAGGGCCTGTGGCATTCCGGATGGCCGGCTAGCACTGGGCTGTCCTCTCCTTCTCTTCTGGCTTCCTGCTGACTCCTGGCTTCTGACTCCTCCCTGTGGCTGTCTCTCACTCTAGCTTCTAGTTTCTCTCTCTTGATAAGGCCTCCGGTAATCCAAATTAAGACCCAACCTCATCCAGTTGGGCCACACCTTAACTTAATGTCTTCAGGAGACCCTATTTATAATGGTTTCATACCCACAGGAACATGCATTAAGATTAAGAACATTTCTAAATTCAATCTACCGCACCGTCTCGGGAGACTTCGCTCCAGCCTGTCGTCTGCTTGCAGGAGACTGGATTGAGCGTGGGAAGAAGAGAGGGCCTTTGTCCTTGTGGGCAAGCCACTGGCCACCAAGGTCCTGGCATTTCCTTTGGCAATTTGGAGATTTACGTACTTATTAAGGAACTAACATCTATGTAAATAGCTTTTAGGTTTCTGTATTGGGGCAAATCTCTTAATCTCTTAACAGTGTAACGGGCATATTACGATTCCAAAGGCTAATAAGAATAGACCCGTATGTGAGCCCCTACCCTGCTGTCTGTCCCTTTCCCTCTGTCTTTCCCAAGGTCCCTTGGTAGGTTCAGACCATGGATCAGGAGAGGCCAGTCTCACTTACTGAGAGAAATGACCCCAAGTGGGCAATGTGCTGTTTCCCCAAGTGAGCTCTGCAGGCGGGGGTGGGGGTGGGGGTGGGGGGTAGGGGAATGGGGGGGTAACCCACATTTGAGCATGAGCACCAGTCATGACTAATACCTGGAAACCCCAGGAAAATGACCTGCCTCTCCTGCCCGAAGGTCAAGCCAATGAGCAAGTCGCCTTCATACCTTTTATATCTTTCTGAGTTAGCTTCATTTCAAACCTCCAAAGTTTGAAACTTGTATGTTCAGCTGCCAAAAATGGAGCTGTTATAGCAGCAGTTACCTCGTTTTCCCCCAATGGACTTAGCTCAATCTCCCTGCCCCAGCCCCCTCTCTCCTACCCTCAGGAGACCCCAGCTACTAGATCCTTCCCTTTGGGATTTGTCACCCTGTGTCTGGTAGGACCTCACCCTGGTGGAGGAGTATGAGCCTGGGGCCATCTCACTGGCTGACTTGTGGCTGTTTTTGCAGGCTGGACCCCAACTTTTCCCTTGACTGAACTTCAGTCCTGGCTTCTCGTCAGTGATGCCCACAGCCCCCCGGGAAGGCAGTCTGGGGGTGGGGGGCACCTGGCACAGCCGGTGGGTGGGGTCTGGAAACCAAGACTCACCAAGGTATAAACGCTCTTGCAGTCGCTCAAGCTTCTTGGTGGGTGGGGGTCAGGAATGGGATAAATCAGAAATGATGGTAATTAAGACCAGCACTTTCTGTTTTGACTAGATAGTTTGGACAAGGCAGCTTCAAAACAGCCGAATCAAGCTGACTGTGTCTTGAGGCACCCTGGATAGAAAAGCAGGATTTCATGTGTGCATGTTTTTCATTTGTTCTTTTGTTTTATCCAACCCTCACAGCCATCCTGTGGGACATACAGTGTTTTCTCTCCTAAAACCAAGACTCAGAGAGGGTAGGTAAGTTGGGTGCAGCCACACAGCACATCCATGACACCTTAGGATTGTAAACCAGACTTGCTGAAACTAAGGCCCCCCAGCTCTCAGGCTGGCGTGTGCCCTTCTGATGCCCCCACTCTGTGCCGGCTCAGCATTTTAAAAGACATCTTTTTCTTTTGAAGAATGCATCACTCTGCAACACTGCAAGAGTGACTGTGTTTCACATCTTTGTAGGCCTTTACAAATGTGGGGCACGTAGGACAGAGGCTGCAACAGTAGTGCCCCTGACAGGTGAATGAACCGGCAAAGCTGGCAGGTGCAGGGAAGTTTGCACCTTCCTGGGCGCCTGGCGCTGCCCACACACGGTTCTGGGTTGCTCACAAGTAAACCTGCGCCTTTGTCAGAGTAACGGTGTATTCCAGGGTAATATTGGCCTCTAAGTGGCACCTTGGAGACCCAGCGCCTTCTCCTGAAGGGAGAGCAGCCAGTGTCAAGGACTGCTGTTGTCTGGGTGCAAGGAGCTGGAGGGCTTTCTGGTTCTGCCTCCCTTGGGCCAGAACTGCGATCCCTCAGCAGCACCTGACCTGACTCAGCCCGCCCGCACTCAATGCCCAAATACCCTTTTCGGCCAAGGAGCCTGGCAGCCCAGCCCTCTGACTCTTGGCAGCCTCGGCCTCTGACTCCCGGCAGCCAGAGCCCATCGGCCACCACTCCCAGCTTCACGCCGTCTCCGTGGCAGGCGGGCAAGGGTCCGGGGCACGGACAGTGGCCCTGCGATGGCAGCAGGGCTGATTGAAGTCCCTGTTTCCCTTGCACAAAGGCAGCATAATTAATCAGGCGGTAATGAATTCAGGTTCCACCAGCTTGTCACCTCAAGAGCTAGGTGATCTGAGAGGGCTGGAATTCAAAAGAGGGAACCAGGTCGCAATTAGTATTTTTCAGTGTTAAATGTGAATATTAAGTAGAAGATTTATGGGAATTTGACCAAACTATGGTCCGTGGCCCTTGAGGTGGGCTCTCCAGGGCAGGGGTGCCCCGTGGGTGGGCCTTTGGCTGACTCTGGCCCTCCCACCCTGAGGGTTTCTGAATTTGCATCTGTTACCCAACATCCTCTGAGGTGGGAGCTGGGGATAGGGGAAGGCAAGGGTTCCCCACACTGAGAAGTCCAGCAACTAGCACCTTGCATCCCAGGGCAAGGGTGTGTCTGTGGGGTGAGGGGTGCAGGGCGCTGCCCACACTGCCCTGCCCTCCCGTCAGCCTCCGGAAGCAGCTCTGGCCAGCAAAGCACAAGCACTGAAGTCAGGCTGATCTGAGTTCAAATCTAGCAAAGGCCCAGCTGGGAGGTTTGGGGCAGGTCTGGGAAGTGTTGATGCATCTATCAAGGCAGGGGTGTTAATGGAAGTGGCGGTGGTGATGCACCACTTTGCCCAAGGCTGGCACCGAGCAGGCGCTCAGCTGGGGGTGGCCCATGAGTGCCTGCTGGTCAGCCGGATGCCTGCAGGTGGAGTCCCACAGAGCCTCACACCCTGGGCTGAGGACAGAGCTGGGACCAGCCCATTCAGGGCTTGCCACACACCTCTAGGAGGTTGTGAAAGGCCTGGTGGGGCAGGACTGTGGGGCCTGGGGTGGGGCAGGTGCTGGAGTCCCTGCCTTTGAGGGGCTTACAGCCAATGTTGAAAACTGTCATTGCCACCTGTGGTATCTGCAATCCCCAAATGCCATGGGGACACTGGGAAGGTTTCACAGAACAGGCAATCTTTGAAGGAATGTATCAGAGCCATGGCGTGGCCCAGAGCTGCTGTCTCCACCTACAAAATGAATTGGGTGATGTGCTGGTTTGGATGCATTGTGTCCCCCAAAATTTCATGTTCTTCAATGCAGTCTTGTGGGGGTATATGTATGAGTGTTGATTATGTTGGAATCTATTGATTGAGTGTTTCCATGGAGATAAGACTCAATCAACTGTAGGCAGGACCTCTGATTGGATAGTTTCCATGGAGGTGTATCCCACCCATTCAGTGTGGGTCTTAATTAAATCATTGGAGCCATATAACAGAGCAGTGAGTGACATTTTGGAGAAGAGCTGCAGCTAAGAGAGGACAAAACACCCCAAGAGCAACATTTTGGAGAACGCCATTTTGAAATGCAACCTGGGAGTAAGCAGACGCCAGCCATGTGCCTTCCCAGCTCCCAGAGGTTTTCTGGATGCCAATGGCCTTTCTTCAGTGAAGGTACCCGATTACTGATGCCTTACTTTGGACACTTTATGGCCTTAAGACTGTAACTTTGTAACCAAATAAACCCCCTTTACAAAAGCCCGTCCATTTCTGGTGTTTTGCATAAGGGCAGCATTAGCAAACCAGAACAGGTGGTTTGTGGTCCTCTGTATTGAGCAACTGCTGGGTGCTCAATCAGGGAAGCAAGTGATGGTTTAAGAAGACAAGCTACTCAATTTTTTAAAAATGGGCAAAGAATATGAACAGGCAATTCAAGGAAAAAACAAACAAAATGGCTAGTAAATGAATCACCAAAAAAAAGATGTTCATCACCACCAAATCTTGAGGGAGATGCAAGTTAAAATGGGTCTTTGTCACCCAGCAAATGGGCATAAATTTAAAAGCCTGATATATCAGGCATTGGCAAGAATGTGAGGATACGGCTGTCAGATGCTGCTGACAGCACCGTGGATTGATACAGCCACTTCGAGTGGCCCAGCAGTGTCCTGTAAACTGTGACCCAGTAATTTCTCTTCTCCATTTTCTGCCCTCAAGAAACATACATGTTAAAAATGTAGCTTATGAGGGGTGACAATGGGATTGGGAAAGCCATAAGGACCACACTCCACTTTGTCTAGTTTATGGATGGATGAGTAGAAAAATAGGGGAAGGAAACAAACAGACAAAGGTACCCAGTGTTCTTTTTTACTTCAATTGCTCTTTTTCACTCTAATTATTATTCTTGTTATTTTTGTGTGTGTGCTAATGAAGGTGCCAGGGATTGATTTGGGTGATGAATGTACCTCTATGTAATGGTACTGTAAACAATCGAAAGTACGATTTGTTTTGTATGACTGCATGGTATGTGAATATATCTCAATAAAATGAAGATAAAAAAAAAAAAAGAAACATACATGTGCACAGAAAGAATACTGCAGCAATATTTGTGATAGCAGATGCCTAAATGCCCACCAATTTTGGAAGGCCTAGATTGAGGCATCTTCACAGCCTGGAATCTTAGCAGCATTTTTTTTTAACTGGGTTGGATCTGTATGTATGAAATACATCTCTAAGATGTATTTTTTTAGTAAAAAAAAATTTATAGAACAATATATATATATAGTTTATGTAAAAAAAAGTGAACAAAATTAATCAACAACAAATACCACATGGTTTTAATGGAGTCCAATGTGTGTTGCAAAAGCATAGAAAAAAGTCAGAAAGAATAGATACGAACTCAGTGGTTTCCTCCTGGGGGGTGCAGAGAGCAGTCAGGGCTTATGGCAGTCCAGGGGGACTTTAGCTTTCTCTATAATGTTGTAGGTTCTTTGGAGGAAAATGGATTAATGTACCATATGTATAATAGAGGTCAATTTTTTAAGAGTGTGTTTTGGCTGAGGAAAACAGCAAATCCAGAGGCTCTAGGCGTAATGCAAAGTGAAGAGGTGAGAGAAGGCAAAGAAGGAATGGTAGTGTGTGGTATTACAAGCAAACACCCTTAGGGTTTAACCGAGGAGAGAAAAGGGAGGGAGAGGGGTGGAGAGGGCACACTCCAGGTTTCCTAGCCCAGGAGCCTGGATGCACAGAAGGGACCACTGGGGAGGGAGGTGGAGAACAGGGTTTGGGCTGGGTCAGGTGTTGGTGATTGCTTTGTCCTCATTCTGGGTGATTTTTCAGCAGGCTGGGAGCATGACACACAAAGGTGAATTTCCTTGATGCTTAAGTTTCCAGCTGGGACAACTAAGGTTCTTCCTCTCAGCCCTTACTGTCCTTCCTTTAAGCTGGAGATCTGTTTATCCCACTGCTCAGACAGGAAGTCTTCATTATTTTTACATAAGGACTCAGAATTAAAAAGCTGCGCTCCTGCAGCCGACCCCTTTGAAGGCAGCATCCAGAGGAAGTGGGCTCTGATCGCGGGAGTACTCTTGCTTCCCAGGGTCGCCCAGCAGGGCAGGAGGCCTGCCCCTTCCCATGGGTTTGTGGACAGGGACACTGCCTCTCTGAGTCATGCTCTGCCTGGGGGCTCTGGGCTGCGGGGCCTCGAGCTTCCTGGAAGGAGCTGAGCTGGCAGCCATCCGGCCAGCTCTTGGCCCTGGGCTCAGCATGCGTGCAGGGAGCTAGGTCAGTGAACTGTGCTTCCGTGCAGGGAACTCTGCAAGACAACAAAGAATAAAACCAAACTTACGTCCAAGGATCCACGCAGTGTGGGCTTTGCAGTCTGACTTCACAGCCCAGCTCAGTCTCATGGCCGCTGTGTATAACTGTGCAAACTCAGATTTGCCATCAGGGTTGCTGAGAATGCAGCGAAACAGCATCTATGGAGCCCTGAGCTCTGTGCGAGGATCTCAGTAAGTGATGGTTGATAGTAGTGATCTCTGTCTTTTCAAGACCTGTGTCAGAACAGCACACTTTTACACAATATGAATGTGGTTTCTAATGGTACTTAAACAGAATAATTTACCTTGTGTGTGATGTACAAGAAAAGCTCTCATTTAATTCAGTAATTTTTTCCCATCCTGGGTTTCTTAAAGCTAAAAGTTTATTATGATCAGTTTCAGAAATCACTGTAAAGGGATGAGCCTTAAGAAGGAAGATTCCAGTGAGCCTGACTTGAGAAAGGCTAGTAAAGAAATGGCTTGCTCCCCACCAAGGGGGCTCTGAGGGAGGGTAGGGGAGAAATGTCCTTCGCGGCCATGTCGGCTGGTTCAGCTGAGGCTGGCTGGGCCGCTGGGATGTCCAGTCCCCACAGCACAGATGGGATAGCATGAGGCCCTTGCCAAGGGGCAAAATTTTAAGGGGGTGACAAAAAAATTCCATAATCAAGATAAATAATATTTTAGTGCAACATTTTAAACAATCAAAATGAATGACAAACCATCCAGGATGCAAAAAATATTACCACGCCCACTATGGATCCCCGTTTCCACCTGCATCTTACTGACCCCACCCCGTCAGAAGTTCTCAGGTTCTCAGTATCCCCCCTCCTTGGGGCTCCCTTTGGAGGATGGAAAGGGGAAGTGGGCTCTGAGGACTTGCCTTCCATCAGGATGGGGGACAAGCTTGGAAACCCATTTGGGCAGCTATCTTTTGCGTGTGTATATATGACTTTAAAAAATATATATATTTATTTTTTGGTAACCCTGTTGAAGAAATGAGAGATTAAAACAAAACTAAAACATAAAACAGTGGCTTTCTCTAAAGAAAACAGGGATAGGTACACAAATGTTTACAGTAGAAAGAGCAGATTTGAAAACCGTTTTGAGAAAGCCCCCTACTTTATTGTCTGATCTTTCAGAACATACCCAGGGGTTTGCAAAACCAAGAGCATTTTGTTTTTAAATTTTAAGTGCCTTTACTTTCCCCCAACAATGCTGCTGCAATAAAATGCAGGTTCCACCTTGTGACTGATAGTCCCTTTACCCAGTGTATAGGCAGATGAGTAATAAAATAAAGACAAAAAATATATATAAATAAATAATAGGGGGGATAAGGAGTACGGAATGTCTTGGGTGTTCTTTTTTCTTTTTCTTTTTTATTTTTTGGAGTAATGAAAATGTTCTAAAATTGATTGTGGTGATGAATACACAACTATATGATGATACAGTATTGATTGTATTCGTTGGATGGATTATATGGTATGTGAATTTATCTCAATAAAATTACATTTAAAAAAAAATACAGGTTCCAGGTTCCAGACTCAGAGCATTTTGTACCCCTGGCTTGGAAGCCAGGCTGCTGGAGTCTCAGGCACTCACCCGTTTCATTCTTAGGTACATCCCTCACCTTGAGCTGATGGCCACGGGGCAGTATGCCCAGTTACGCAGCAGATTGGAAACAACTGCAATCCAGATGATGTTGCTCTGAACTGGTTGAAACCCCTAACAAAAGACATGGGATTAGAGGGAACAAAAAAACTATTTCTGGAAGTTGGAAGTAATGTGATTAAAACCATTTTTATTGCAACAAAGTATACTTAAATCAAAGCAGACAAATGATAATAATATAACTGTTTATTTTGCCATTCGTCTACATATTTTTTTAAATTAATTTGAGAATTTCTAGAAAGAAGCTGTTTGTGGCCAACTTTTTGTGCTGTCTAAACACACGACTTGGGGTGGGGTGGGGGGGCGCCAGTTTTGTTAAGGAGGATTGTGGGGGCTGGATGAGGGGGTAGTGAGGAGAACCAGAGGAGAGAGACCCTGTTGCCAGATGAAACGGGAAGGGAGGCTGGCAGGTGGGTTTTGTTTCAGGTTTCCAGGCAAAGACTGCTTTGGAAAAATGGCTACTATAATGTGTTATATTAGTGATATTCTTTAAATTACTACTAAAAATGCCGTGCAAGTGAACAATAAGGTAGAAATCCTTTTGTCCTTTCCTTTATCTGTGGACTTCATTTTAGAATGGCTATATTTTGCAGAAACTTGATTTTTGTTGTTTTGCTGAAAAGTAACTTTTCTGTTCAACAGTATATTCATGCAGACGAGAAATAAAGATGCTTTAAAAAATTCTTTCAAGCACAAAAGGAGATGGTTTTCAACAGATAATTTTGTGCATTTACATATTTTACCTTAAGCATTTTGTAGTCTCTGCCTACTGGTGAATGGATCAGATTTTTAAACTCTTTCAAAATGAACCAGTTTGGCGTCTGAGCCATTGCAAAGGAAGGAAATGAATTCTAACTTTTTTTTTCCACTTCATTTTCACATCTTCACATTTCCTTATTTCACATGGTTTAAAATAAAACGCCTCCAGCATTATTTTTCCTTTCTCAAGAGCAAAGTGAATGTGACTTTTCCGAGGGGTCGCAGGATGCCTGTGAGGGTAGCTGGCCGGTTGCCTGCTTTCAGCTTGACTGAAGGGTTTGTCAGAGTTTTCATCTCCTAAGAAACGGGCCCCCAGCGCTGGCCAGAAGCAGGAGAAGGCGGCAGTGTGCGTCCCATGCTGGTTCTTTCCCACTGACATCAAATCCTGAGGTTTTGAAATTAATCCCACACAAAGACAGCCCTTCATTGTGGTGCCTGTTTGAAATTAGCCTAGCAACAATGACCTTTCTGAGATGTCTTGTTGTTAAGATAGTCCCCTGCAGGAGCTGAAAGTCCACCTTTCCCTGCTCTCGCTCGGGGGTGGAAGCGATGGCCGCCCCAGCAGCTCGGTCAAGGTGACCCCCGGGCCTGGCCGCAGGCGTCGCTGGGCCGCAGGAAGTGGCCGCCAGCCCAGATGGCCGAGTTGCCTGCAGCCCCCCTGCGACCGGGAGCTGCCGTTGCTTCCCAGGTGGTCGCGGCTGGCTGTCCCCATCACCTCCGAGGCAAACAGATTACTGGTGTTCTAACCCGTATTTTTGTTAAAGGGACCTGGAGAAATAAAGGGACTAAAGTGTAGCATTAGCAAAGAGAGCAAAGGAAGCACTTGGTCTTCCAAGGATGAGAAGCCCCCATGGGGCACAGAAGGGGAGCCTGGGTGTACCCCGCAGACCCCCCCAATCCACCCCTCCCCCACCCCGCTGCTCCCCCCATCCTCACTTGCATGGCCCACCTTGCCTGGAACATGCTGGAGTCAGGGTGCATTGGTGGTGCAGGCAGCCAAGTGGGCCAGAACAGGTCCAGGAAGCCAAGTCCAAGCTGCTGAAACGGGGCAGCTTGGCAGCCCCTGGGCTGGGCAGTGGCCGCTCCCCCGATGAGCTCTGTGTTACCTGTTAGCTCTTTGCACGGCGATTAAGAAGACATTTCTCAAAGAGAATAAGAATTCAGGACAACATTCTTGCATCTGATAGTAACCGAGGAGTATTCAGAGCTTGTGTGGTTGGAACGTGACCCTCTTGCCAGACGAGACCTGAGCAACAATTTACTTATTTTCCATAATAGCCATGCTTCTCAATAATTAGATAGTGTAATCATTTCCATCAGTGGCTCTGTTCGAGGCCCTGGTTCGGTTAAAGCGGTCATGGTGCCACTGGGGCCTCCATGGGGCGCCTAGGTCTTTAGACGTAGAAAATACACTTCGTTATTTGTGCTGCACGCCCCAACTGCTGCTGTGTTTTCCTGGTACTCTTGTATCTCTGTGGTGCTGGATTTTGAGGCTTCTCATATGGCAGACACTGCAAGGGTTTTATTTCATTTGCGTTGCTTCTTTTAACCCTTGGTAGTGGTTTTGAAGACAAGAGGCACGGGGAAGACAGGCTGTATGTTTTGTAAATAACAAAAGCTGCTTTATCAAAAGAGCACTTTTTACACTGTAATGGTCACTGTCAAACTCCTTTCTCTATTCTGGGCTTTGGAGAATGTTGCATTAGGGAAGTTGAAATGATGCCTCCTTCTCTGTTTTAATATATTTCCTTTTGCTTCGGCAGACGGATCAGAAGCTCACAAGAAAAACCGATGCCCTTTGCCACAGCTAAATTAACCAGAATCATGTGGAAAACAATCCAAGCCTTGTAGGAAAGGGGAGCCATTAAAATGTGCCCTGAGCAATGGACTTGCGCCCAGTCTTGCAGCCTCACGCGCTCAGCGGCTGCGGACAGGAGGCTGCACCCTGGGATGGAGGGAGCCGTGTTGTAGTGCCACAATTAAAATCAGCTCCTCTACCAAAAAATAAAAGGAAGGAGGGAAGAAGGAGAACATCAAAGACAGATTGAAATGTGTAGTTAGTAATAAGCATGGTCTCCTCTTGAACCAAAGCCTGCAGCGATGCACGGCCCCCTTGTTAATGAGAAATTTTGACCTCTGGTTTGTAAGTTAAACTTGTAATCCCAGCTAATGAAGTAAATCACTTCCAACTTGAGTCTGTTGTTCCTGGGCTGCTTTGCACACCGGGTCTGGAAGGGTCCAGGGTTGAGCATGGAGGCAAAATAGAATTATCCTGTGGCTGTGGGGCTTCTTGGATTGTGGGGATGTGCTTACAGTGACCCTGTTGGTGGATATCATGGGCCCATATTATTTTATTGTAACCTGTGTATTGATAAGACAGAGAGACAGAGAGAGAGCCCTGTAGATCGCGTTGAATAACAGGATTGAATAACACTGGGCAGGAAGGTACACCCTGGGGATGCGACACACTGTATTTCTTCATTTCTTTAGCAAATGGAAGCGTGTCTTGTTCAGTTCATGTCAACAAATTGAACATCTCGTCCGGTGCTTTGTGTGAGGTAGAAGTCCATGCGTGTTTGCTGAAGAAAGGCTGCTGAATGAAGGAACATCTATTTGGGTGATTTGGGGCTTGGGGGGAAGAGAGCGCGGCTGGGAAACGGGAACCCCAGAAAGGCAGGGCTGAGGAGTCTGTGAGCTGAGCTTGACTTCCGGCTGTATTAATAATTGTTGGGGAAAAGGCAAAGAAAAGGCTTTGTATGAAACTGGATACATTTGGGAAGCTAAAGGGCTTTCTTCTTGTAGTGACAAATTATAACGGAGAGAAATGGTGTTAAAAAAATTACCTTATTTTATTTGAGTGAGGGCAAAAGCACGTTATCAGGCTACAGTTTCATCTAAAAGGGATTTAATTCAGATAGTTATTGACACTGTTTAACACTCGGAGAGCCCTAATTTTATTTGATTCCATAACAGATCATGTTCTGTTTCTCCCTGCTAATCTAAATTTTCTCAGTATTTTCCAAATTACTTTGTAAGTTATCTTAGCTTCTGATTGGGTAACAATATTATTTAATTTTCTTCTGGAGATACCACAGCCACCCAGAGGGTTACCATCCTTGAGGCACTGGTTACCTTTGGGGATGAGCTGTTTTAGAGGTGAATCATCTAATCTTTGGGTAATACTCCAAGTGGGGGTATCTCCTCTGGATCTCAGGTCACCACCCTCTAACCCGGGCCTCGGGGAGGTGGCAGCCCCCCACCCCGAGCCGGCAGGGACCATGAGGAATCAGTGGGAGTCCGTGTCAGGCAGAGGTAGATGCTGCCCAGCCTTTCTGCATTGGGGTCTCAGTGACACCTCTAAACCCTGTGACAGGAAATGACCCCTTTAGAAAACGAGTGGAATCTGGCCCTTTTTTCCCTCTCTCTTATATTGGACATCCTTGTCTCTCTTATATTCCTTGGCAGGTAATGGCCTAGAAGGTTTCCAGAACTCATCTTCAAGCTCTGTGGGTATGTAAGGAAGAAGTTTGGGGGAGGGGAGCTGTTTTTAAACCACTGACCCTGTTATTTCTGCTGAAAGGGACTCGGTTATCCTCTCCTTACGTCTCTCTGGTTTTTCATTAGACAAAGCAAAGCATCTGGGCACTTGTCCTGTGTGTCTGACCCTGCAGAGTGCTGTGGGGTGACCCCACCCCCACCCCACCCCACCCCAGGCAGGGAAGGTCACTGACCTGTGTGTGAAATCTGAGGCCATCTGGGGCCTGAGGCTGTTCGTTTAGGTCCACTACAAACAACAGCCCGTTATACATAAAGTGATTTGAATAACCTGATTTCTCCTCTAAATTCAAGCATGTATGAAATGTTAATTTTGTCAACAAGTGGAGAAAATGCCACAGTGGCTCTGTTCTCCAGTGGTATACCTGGGAATGTGGTTGAGAGGGGCCGTGAACATAATCATGGTTTATTAGCTGCACAGGCTTTTTCCTTTGTTTCTATTCATTTAATTCAAAGCGAAACAACTCAGCATGCAAAACTAAAATTAGCTGGGAAAAAAAAAGGTGTAAGTGAATAAACAGGCATATCCATTAAGCGTGGATGGGTTATCGGATCCCTAGCCATTCCTCAGACGGCGGCCTATTAAAAGTGGTAATGTCTGCCACCAGCGCTGCCCCCGGCCAAGAACGAGGGCCAAGGCAGGCCTATTTCACATGCATCAGACACAAGAATTAAATAGACCAATGTTCCCTAAAAGACTGAAGTACATCTCTTTCTGACGTTCATCCCGGGCAAAAATTCATTGATCTCAGTATGTCCCTTGGCAATTATAAAATATTAAATCCAAGTCACACTTTTCTAGTTGGCTTAATTTTTTCTCTTTTCCCAGCTCTCTATTTGATCAATTTTAACAAGTTAGGAATAGCATCTCATAATAAAAACTGCAGAGTTTAAAAGTTGTTTCTTTTGACACTCCTTCCTTTTTATTTTGTTTGGGGTTTGCAGTAATGTGGTGTTGTCTAAAAGGACTTGAACACTGTTTTAACAGACAGAAAGAGCATGAGGGAGCCAGAAGATTCTTTATTGAGAATGATATTCATTAGTAGGCATCCAATGAGAAGGACTGCCTGATTTTAAAGATTTTCTTAGCACATGCCTAAAAACAGCCTTCTCATTGTTGTGTGGTTAATAATGTTTCCCTACTCGAGAATTACCAGGAGGTTTAAGCTGGGAGTATCTGGTAGGGCTAGAGGTTTGAGTGTGTTCCGCTGAGATTTACAAAAGATGCATATCCCTTTCCCCATTTTTATGCATATGCAATTTTTTAGCTTTTGATGTTTGTTAATTCAGAATAGAACATAAATGCTAGCATAGACACACATAATAAAAATGCAGAATTTGGGGACCCCGTTTTCATTAGAATATCAATATAGGAATTACTTGGGGAAAATATTGCATAATAGTAACTCTACTCTCCAATTCTCCTTGCCATAACTGTGAGAATATTCCTCAAAGTTTAAAAATTGATTTTTATAATATATAGAATCATTCATTGTGAAATAAGTTCTGCGGTGATTTCCAACCTCACATTTAGGTTTTCACATGGGAACAGTAATTTATTAATTGTGCACCTTGT
Source organism: Choloepus didactylus (assembly GCF_015220235.1). NCBI lineage: Eukaryota > Metazoa > Chordata > Mammalia > Pilosa > Megalonychidae > Choloepus > Choloepus didactylus. The sequence goes on from NC_051333.1 coordinate 21,248,854, forward strand.
ACCAATCTCTTTGTTAAAGGCTTTATTTCTATTATTTCATTTAGTTTTCACCACAAATCCATGAGGTCATGGAATTGTCCCTGCTTTTCAGATAAGGAGTCAAATGGCCTACTGCCACCCAGCAACTTCCCTCCCTGGCTGCAAGGCCAGGCCTTTTGGGATTTTGTGCAGCAGAGTCAGAAGGAACGGGGGGCGCGGGGGGAAGGTGGGCGTCAAGAGGTTGAGGCCTGGGGGCTGGGGGTGGGGGCAGCTGCGGTGTGCAACGCAGCAGGCAGGAGAGGGGGATGGTGTTGAGGCGGATGCTGTGGTCTATGGATCTCCTCGAGAGTGTCCAAGAAATGTCAGAGTTGAACTTGGCTTCCTTGACATTACACTTGGGCTGGTAGATCGCGTGTCTTTGTCCGAGACCCTGCCCTGAGCCTGGACCCCGTGGCAGATGGCTTTATCAGCGGTACCTCGGCCAGTTACAGACAATGTTTCAAAGAGAATTCAAAATCGAGTTGCAGCATGGAGACAAGAAGGCACTAAGGTTAGGGGCTTCTGGGCCCCTAATAGGCCTCGCCCTGGTCCCTAAACGAGCCTCATCTGCAGTATTTTCTGTGGCTGCCGTTGTCATTCTCCTCCTAGCCTCATTCTTCCTCAGACTCATCCGCATTCTCCCTCTCTCCCTGCAGGGATCATGAATTGCATTTTCCTTTCTGAGGGGGCAAGAGATTCACCCCTTGAGGACATGCTTAGCCCCCAAGGGGTCCAAGTGGGCCATGAGCCATCGGTTGCAGTGCTCCAGGCAATGCAGGGACCGCTTGTGGGATCCTGAGTCCAAGGCCTGCCCTGGACCCAACCGTGGTGGGCTCGTCCGCCACCAGGCCTCCCACAGTGCTGTCCCCTTTCTCCAGTCCCTCTTTTATCTCCCCAGCATCCAGAACATGGCTTGGCAGAGAATAGGTGCCCAGGGAGAATTTGTAGGGTAGACAGAGGGGAGGACAGATGGATGAATGGATGGATGGATGGATGGATGGATGGTTGGATGGACAGGTGGCTGAATGGATGGACAGACGGAAGGGTGGATGGATGGACAGATGGACAGATGGATGGATGGACAGATGGACAGAAAGACTAGCAAATGGCTGAGGGTATCTCATATACTCATGTCAGGAACTAAATGTGCTGCCTCTCCAAGGAACATCAACATTTTTGAAAGATCTAAGAAGGAAGCTTCACACACAGGTATGTGACCTCAAAGCAGGGTTTCTCAAGGAGGGGGGGGGTCTCTGGCCACCTGCTATGAGAATCACCTGAGGGGCCTGTTCGCTTAGGTCCCAGGGCCCCACCCCAGACCTGCCCAATCAGAAATGGAATGAACAATAGGTACCCAAGGTGATTCTTCTGCACCCCCACGCTTGCTTTTCTAAAGGTGGGATGTCAGGAGTCAAGCAGGCACCCAGGTAGAAACTCGGACACATTCTTGGCAGCTGAGACATCCTTTCAGCTCTTGGGTAGCAGCTGCTGCTGGCCAGGCTGGGGCAGGCCCAGCACCCAGTCCTGCCCTCCCCTTCCACGGATGCCACAGCTCCCACCCATCTCTCTCCCAGCACCCTTACTCCTCATGCCCTGGGATGCCCAGGCCGCCCTCTTTAAGCTCCGTGAGTGGTGAGAGGTCCCTAGCCCCTCTTGGGCTATGGTTCCAGTGTTGGGGTCAGGCTCTAGGATTGTCAGTACCCCCATGAGAGGGGGGCCCAGACATCCCTTCTCCCAGGATTTCATCGCCTCTGGGAGGCTGGACTACAGCAGCCCTTGGTGTGGGCTAACAAAGCTGTTTCTTCTTAGGTGAAGCCTCAATTACCCCATCTGTAAAATGGAGGTAAAAATAATAAACTCTCCGTGTGGCTCACAGGGCTGCTTGATTGCTCCAGATGCCACTCGTACGTGAGAGCACTTTGCAGGCCTCAAACTGTGCAAGAAAAACAGCTCTGTGTACCTGTGCCCATTTTAACCTTGAACCCTGAAGGATATCTGGGGTGATTTCCTTCCTCCATGGATGGAGCTGGGGAGAAGCTCCTCCCTTCCCCAGATCTGAAACTTTCCTTGCCTTGGAGGGAAAAGGGGCCTCTTGAGCCTCAGTGTGCAGTGAATTTCTGTACCCAGGTGATGAGAGGTGAACTATCTCTCTCCCCACATTCCCCATCCTCCAGTTTAAATGTGTGATTCTCATGTTAAATTTGGAATTTGACCTGGTTCATAATCATTGCACCCAAGGACAGCAGTGGCCAGTGTCTCTGAATTGGCTGTTTTTGGCGTGTGTGTGTGTGTGTGTGTGTGTGTGTGTGTGTGTTTAATGCATGTTGGAGGTAGGCAAAACAGTTTATGTATTTTCCAGCCCATGTTAACATGCTGTTCTTTCCTGAACATAACATGTTTCCCCAAATTCCCAAATATTTCACTCTAAAGCTCAACAATATTGTTATTAAAATGGCTCTGTTTAAAGAACACTTGGGCGGACTTTATTTTTCTTTAACGACACACTCGTTTGAAAGGTCCTGCTGTTTAGTTGCCAGAGCAGTGACCCGAGAATAACCTTTCTCCGGTACCTGCATTTCTGATCCGTGGTGTTAGCTTTCGGAAATGCTCTTTCCCTTCGAGTTTCAGCAGCTGAATAAGTTGCAGCCCCTTCAGCTATACTCATAAAAATTTGCTTCCAGACAACATGGTCTGTTTATTGTGTAATAATCGAAATGGCACTAAATTGCAGTGATTGCCGTACACTTAGGAATTGTATTAACCTCTTAAGTGCTAAGCCGGTTTCTCTCGTCTCCCCACTCAGACGTGCAGTGCAGATGTGTTCCGGTCACCGTGCATCCCTCAGTCAGTGTCACCGGGGAACTGAGGCTCCTCAGGTCGAGGCTGTGCCTGGCAGTGAGCAGGACCCCACTCACACAGACCTAACCAGTAGAAGAAAGAGTCTCCGGCCTGCACCCCAACAGGGATGGTGGGCTGTGCCCTGCCGGGGACCCCAGAGGTTGGATGAACCAGTCCTGACCCACAAGGCCCCATTTCTGTGCCCCTGGCTTCAACTGTATTGTGTGTTTTGATGACAGCTGCTTTCTGGCTTGGTTGGAAAATTAGATTCTCCAAAGAGTGGGGGTTTCCGGCCGTTCTGCTGAAGACACCTCCTCTGAGAAGCTGTTCCTGGAGGTGCAAGCCCAGGCTGCCCTGCAGGAGGCTGGATCGCCGTAGCCTTGGCTTCCCTGGGCCCTGCCGATCCCCTGCCCCGGCCGCCCTGCTCCTGCCCTGCTCCTGCGCACAGCAGGCCCGGGAAGGAAGAGTTAACCAGAAATGGAGCGGCAAGGCTCCGGGGCAGGCAGCCTCGCTGCAGAGCAGAGCAGCGTTCGTGCAAAGGCAAGTCATTTCCCGAAACACTGCAGACACACGGCCTCGGGCAGCCTGAAACCTTTGGAGACCAAAATGGCTCGCAGGGGTTGGAAGTAATAAGGTGTTTTTCCCTTCTTTCTCCTTCACTGAAATTCTGCAAGGCTGCTCTGCCTTGCTGGGGAGCAATGGTGCTGGGTTGTTGTTTTTTTTTTTGTATTTTCTATGGGTATTAAGATCCATTACGAGGTGACATTTTTAAGATTGGTTATCCTATAGTTTGGTGTTAAATTGAAGTTGTTTGTTTTGAATTTAATTCTTTCATTTTTCAAATGGAAAAAGGCAGCTCTGCGGTGCGGCTGGCTTACTGACGTGTGCTTGTACTCGCTTCTAGCAGATCTCCTTGCCATCCCCGGACCTCAGCAGAATTAGCCACAAAGGAACATGACATAGAACCCTACCAAAGTCCATAAGAATTCTTCTAGATGACTTTCCAAACCAGGAACTGGGGGTCACCTCCATCATATCTTGAGAGAAACAGGATATGAGCTGTTTTTTAACCGAACATTATACATCCAATCTGTTTTGCCTAATGCGGCCTGCATATAATTATTACTACTCTCTGTTTATGACAAATGACCCAGCAGTAGTGGGCCAGCAGCCACCAAAATGACATATGTTAACTCTTTGTCAAATGCCCTCCCCTTCTCCCCTTCTCCCAAACGGTTCTGTGGTTAATTACAACCCCAGCCTAGGACACCATCTTTTCAGTGGAGAGACTGGCTCAGGGGCAGGGTGAAATCTGGCTCCAAGAAACTCCCTTCTCCCTCCCTTAAAATAAAGGGGGGAAAAAAGGCATAGCAAATGGTTTTAAAATAAACATTCATTCCTAGCACTAGCATAGGTGGTTGGAATATGTTTTGATTAAGCCCCAAGATTACAGGGTAGGACTGTATTGCATTGTGTCTAACGGTGCAGCCCTTCGTGGAAAAAAGAATCACATTGAATTCTTGTCAAACCGTAAAAGAGTTTCCATCAGAGGAACACGGGCCACTATTGTTGCCCTTGAGCCAGGGACCCGGCACACGTTCCTGCTGTCACTATCAACTTAGTTCATGGGGAGAGGCAGTTTCGTCTTACTGGGTCACTCTGCAACTCGGAAACCAAAATTTAGGCCCAGTTCAACGAAGGAAGTAAAACATCTAAGTCCTGGTGCTTAGGTTTGTGCCGGCCAGATTTCCTCCCCGGAACCCTGTGCAGGGGACTCGTGTCTGGTACCAGGCCTGAGATGGCAGCCTGGGAGTCTCCGTGCCCCCTCCCCACCTGACCCCTCCGTCTGGCAGCCGGATTGGCAGAGTCCTGGGTCTTCACGGTGGGATCCTCATGCCACTGCAGGGCTGAACGTTTGTATCTCTACATTCCAGCTCCCTGCGTTTCCTGTTTGCTGGCCGACCTTGGGTTTTCTGCTAAGTATGTCCTCTGGATGATTGCCTGACAGCTTCTCCAAGTGGGGTTCTCCAAAGGAGTGGCCCAGCATTGGGCTGGACCACACCCCCCACCTCCCTCCCCCAGGACCAGCACAGCTCCAGCCTGGCCCAGACATCAGTCCTTGCAAAATCCAGAATGGCCTCCCCACCTTTGCCTGCTTGAGCAGGACGTGGGGTGCAGTGGCTACCAGCCATGCCTCAGGGGGGTCTCCCAGGCCCCTCCCAGCCACAAGGAAGCTCCTGCCAGCTAATTCTGGCTGCACAGCTGAACCCCTGTCTTGAGACTGGGGGGAGTACCTGGCAGCTGGGAGATTCCACAGCTTTCAATACAAGATCCCAGAGACCCGAAAATCCTGCCGCAGTCATAGATATTGACAAGGACTGTTCTCTGATTTGTGGGTAGGAAATGGAAAGCCTTCCCTCTTTGACATTCTTTTACACTATTTCCATTTCCTTCTTGTTCTTGATGGAAATAAATTTTAGTACAATTCGAAACCCCCAAATCTGCCCAAATTCCTTCTTTCCAGTTGTGTCATCTGAGATGCCACCCAAATCAGCTCCAAGACTGCTCCTGGCTCTTCCCAGCTGAGGGGTGTTGGAAGCAGTGAGGGTGAGAGGCTGCCCTGCTGGTGCCAAGCCCCAGATTTAAGCTGCTTGTGTGACACCCCAGTGCTGTCTCAGACATTCATTATTCCATACGCAGAGTTTAATGCACCTTTGCTTAGAAACCAAGCCCAGATTCAAGTGGGATGGTGAGTTTGGGAGCAATGGAAGCAAGTCTGTCCCGGGGAAGCCTCTGGGTGGGGGTGATGAACTTGGGGAACAAGCTTCATCATTTCTGCCTGGATTAACTCACCAGGACCCAGCCGCCAAAAGAGTCTTAGACCCTGAAACAAAGCCAGGTGTTCTGCTTCTGCTTTTAGTGCTGTGTCTCCAATCCCAGTTGTGGAAAATACATCCGTGCGAGATGGATCTTCCTCCTTTTGGGTTTTCTCATTTTTAGCAATCAGTTCCTCCAAATAATATTCAAAATAAGTTATGTGACAAGAGCAGAATTTGAAGAGAATATTGAAACGCGTGCCCTGGCTTTGCTCCCTGCCAGCTTTCTGCCAGCGAGGTGTGGTTGCGAGAGGAGTTTCCTAGGCCTCCCTTCATGCACAGCTGGATGCACAGATGAGATCTCATGTGGTCTTGCCCCCCCACCCCCAGAGCCCTGGCCCTGGGTTCCCCATAGCTTCCATCCTGCAAATGGTATCCCCCTTGTGAGAGATAAACTGTCTCCTGTCACCCAGCTTGACTCAAGGCTTTGAGACCTTGATCCTGGGAAAGAGAGTGGGGGGAGCCGGTTAGGAGCTGACCCCCTCCTGCACCAACTACCCCCTCAACTCCCCGCCCCCACCCCAGCCTTTATACCCTTCCAGCTGCAGGCAGGTGCCGGGAGCCAGCCAGTGAGGACACAGCTGTCACATGAAGGCCACCCCATGGCCTCCCTTTCCTGCTGACATCCCCCACCTGCCTGGCCAGGATGCAGGGAGGGTGGGGACTTGCTTTAAGAAGGGCCCCAAAAGCTGGGTCAGGGTCACTGTCAAGGCCAAAGCCCTGCTCTGCCACCACTACGGGGCTGAGGCTCCTGATCTGGGACCCGTACTTGCAGTTTCCTTTGAGACTCTGTCCCAGGGACTCACATGTGGATTAAATTAGAGCAATATGTTTTTCTAACAGCATCTTGGCTCAAAAGTCAAGGAGATAAATGGAAACAAACCCAGCTTTATGTGAAGGAGGAGGGGCTGATGGGAGGGTCACTTCCACCAGAAGCACCCCAGGCCGGGCCACCCTCCTGGGCTCTCCCCACACTCCCTGCCGCTCAGCACCCCCTCACCTGGGCTCTGCTCCCGCTGAACTGGCTTCCTGCTCCTTCCCAGACTGCCTTTCACCACCTTGCCTCTTGGACTTTATACATCCATGCTGCACCCTCTGTCCCGGATCTCCCGAATCAGCCAGGACGGTGGAGACGAGTACCCATTGCAGAGTCATTTACCCCTTTCACCTTCAGTTTCCTCCCTGAGAGTGGGGGTCACAGTGCTCGCCCCTCCCCCCCGAGGGCTCTGCAGAGACCATGTGAATCAATCCACAGTGCCCTGTGCAATGCACAGCACAAGGGATGCACTGGTCGAGCATCACCATTCTTTTTATTGTGACCTCCTGCCACCTCCCTAAATCCCACCCAGCCTTGCAGGCCCTCGTCTGATTCCTCTGCAGCACCAACTGCTGGTTTCCCACTCGCTGAAGGCAGGAGCCCCCAGGGCAGTGGGCCTGGCAGGAGCAGCTGTGGTGGGAAGTTGGCGGTTACTGAGTGGCCACTTGCAGGTGGCTGGTTTGTGAGTTCAGGCTTCCTCGCTGTTTTAGGGAACACTTGGCCATGCTCCCCCATGAGAGCGGCTGGCATCCATCACTCCTGGGCCTCTTTCCAGGGCCTTTCTGTGGAGCTGCTCCAGGGGCTCCCTTGGAAAACAGAAGGGCTGATGTGGGGCAATTGCTCAGAGGCAGCCTCCTTGCGGTTCGAAGCCCTGGGACCCCCCCAGCTGACCTGAGCGTCCAGCAGCAACGTATCTTATTTTTTTTTTTTGCACCAAGCTGTTTTGTAAATGCTTCCATGGACTTTCGTTCACTGAGCCCCTTCCTGTGTGAGAAGCACGTCGGTGGACCCCCCTCCTCTGAGGCCGGCCTGAGGATCCCTGGGGCCCACCAGTCACTGCCTTGTCAGAAACCCCTGAGAAGTGCTGATGTGGCATGCATGTGACAACCCCCCAAGAGACTGTCCTCTTCAAGATGGCAGGAGAAGGGGTTCATTTGTGCCAAATGTACCCAACCCCCAGGGCCACGGCACCTAATGGAGCCTCTCTTGTGAAGGGGCAGCCAGTCTTCACGGATGGATATTGCTTGGGAACAACAAGTAATTATCAGTCTCTCCTTGAATCTTATCTTTGCATGGTGATAGGCAAGCTGGAGAAGCTGCCTTTAGATTACCAGAAGATCAGAAATCCTCCTCCGTCTTGGCCCTCGCGGCTTGGGGTCTGCACTTCTCTTCCAAATGCACCATTTTCTCCAACTCCTTGTCATCCTCCCGGGGAACATGGTGAGTGCCATGGGCATAGATGTGGAATGAATGGGGGTGGGGGTGGGGGGCGGAGAGTGTGTGAAAGAAGAGGAGATCACTAAGAAAATGGCAAGGCGGGATTATTTCACTTTTGGGGTATTGTCACAAGCATCTGGCTTTATGAAAGAAAGCAAGGACCGTGTGATGGGAATAATGCCCTCCCTCCCTTTACCCTCCCCCTCCCATCCTGGGCAGGTGACTCCCGGCAGCAAAGGAGGGCCCTGGGGTGGGCAGGTCGGCCTCATGGGCAGAGAGCCAGGTGGAGGGCAGATCTGCAGGTGCCAGAGGACCACGTTGCCTCTCCTGGGAAGGTAGGGAAGTGGTCCCCATTTCCCAGCAGCGTTCTCTGGTTGGTACAAAAAAGGCCATCACACAGACTCGCTGATCCTCTCCAGCTCTGATATTGAGCTTTTTTAATTCCCCACATAAGACAAGCAAAGGCAGACACAGGCAGGGAGGCAGTTGGAGGTGAACCTGAGACTCAGCCGTCTCCCAGCTTCCTACCTCCAGGTCTCTAAACGTGGATCAGATGTCCTAAGTTGACAATCACAGCAGGGCGCCCTCCCAAAACTGGTTTGGGATGGTCCAGTGCTTGGGAAGGAGGAAATAGATTTCTCTTTTCTTTTCTAGGAAAGAGGTTACAATCTACCAGCTACTCCTATTTCACATCTCCTTCCCGGAGACAAAGGGCAGGTGGAAAACCAAGAAGTAGTTTTATATTAGGAGTTGATGCTAGTGTGTTAAGAATCTGAGTTTATATTAAAAATGTGCAAGTGCCAAACCTCAAAGCAAGTCCGCAGAGCCAAAGTAAATGGAATAGCAGCAAAGAAGAAAAGGGAAGGCGAGGTTGTGAAGCGGAGGTTGCTGCAGGCCCATGGCCTCGTTCGTCTCCTATCCGCAGCGCTCAGGTTGGGTGGGATCGCAGCACTTGCCAGCCCCTGTTCATATCTCACCGCCCAGGGTAAGACGGCCAGACCCCAGCACCCCACACACCAAACACCTGCAAGGCTGGTGGAAGCTGGGGCTCGGGTTGCTAGGGACTGGGAAACTCACCTGTGGGCAATTCTGCTGCTCACCTGCCCCTTCCCCAATACTGCCCCTTCCTTCGGAGCTAAAGTGGGGACCCCTTCCCAGGGTCTTACATAGCACCTCCCTTTCTGGGTAGTACGTATCTTTTTGCAGCTTGTTGCAGCACTCAACTTTTTTTTTTTTTTCCCAGATATTGCTATGTTGACATACATAGATCTGTTGTGTTCATTTTTATGAGCTGTAGTCCATCGTGTGACTATACTATTTTTATTTATCCACTGCTCAATCAATGGAAATACAGGATATTCCCACTTCGGAGCTAATAAACAATGCTGTGTTCAATACATTTGGTCTCCTTGTGCCTCTAACCTTGCAGATCTCTAAGGTGTTTAAAGCTAAATGAGGAATTGCCAGGTCACGGGAATGCACGTCTTTAACTTTCCTAGCTCATGCCAAATTCCTCTCTGAATTGTTCTATGAAGATACACCACCCTTAGGAGCGTATAACTGTTCCCATTTCCCCACGTCCTTACCAACAGTTGATGTTAACAGATTAGTGCATTTCACTATTCTTATTTTTATTTCCCCGATTAATAATGAGCTTGACTATCTTTTCACATGTTTATGGACTGTAGAGTTTTTTTCACCTATCATTTGCCTGGTCATATCCTGGCCGTTTTACAATGAGATTCTTTGTATTTTTTTAATTGATTTATAATAGTAATCTTTTTTGTTGATGTTTTTGTTGTTATTGTTATTATAGGGGTTGTAATGATCTCCTCCCAGCTTGTGGCTTGTTTTTTAACATTAATGGTGTCTCTTTTGATATACAGAAGCATTGAATTTTAATGTAGCAGAATTCTCCTTTTCCTTTGTCATTTATAGACTTTAAATGTTATTTAAAAAATACTTCTCTACTCCCAATGACATAAAAATATCTTCCTGTCCCTTTTTTTCTTTTTAATTCAAATTTACCGAGGCCTAATTTATATGCAATAAACTGCACCCATTTTAAGTGTAGAGTTCCATGCATTTTGACAAATTATACAACTGTGTAACCACCATCCCAAAGAAGATCTAGAACATTCCCACATCTTGCCCTTCTCCAAGAATGTTCCCTCATGTCCCTGCCAGATAATCTCTTCCCTCCTACCCCAGGCCCCAGGCAACAACTAACCTGCTTTCTATCACTGTAGATGAACTTTGCCTGTTCTAAAATTTCATATAAGTGGTGTAACACAGTATATACTCTTGTGTTGGCTTCTTTTGCCCGGCATAATGCTTTCATAATTCACCCATGCTGTTTCACCTGTCAGTAGTTTATCCTTTTTATTGCTGAGTAGTATCCCATTGGATGGATATGTCACAATTTGTTTTTCAACTTATCTGTTGTTAGACATTTGGGTTGTTTCTAGTTTGGAGCTATTTTCAATAAAGTTGCTGTGAACATATGTGTACAAGTCTTGGTATATGCTTTAGTCTCCCAGCCTGCTCAAGGAAATACCATGAGATGGGTTGGGTTATGCAATGAGAATTTATTTGCTCACAGTGTCCAAATCAAGTCATCAACAAGGCAATGCTTTCCTCTGGAAGACTGTGGTGTTCCGGGCTGGCTGCTGGTGATCTTTGGTCCTTAGCTTGTCACATGGTGAGGCACGTGGAGCCCTCTCCTGGTGAATTTCAGGTGCCATTGAATTTCAGCTTCTTGCTTCCGTGGCTGTCTGTCTATCTGCCTGAATTTCATTCCACTTATAAAGGACTCCAGTGGTAGGACTAAGATCCATCCTGATTGAGGTGGGCCACACCTTAAATGAAGTAACCTCTTCAAAAGGTCCTACTTACAATGGGCTCACACCCAAAGGAATGGATTAAATTCAAGAACATGTTTTTCTGGGGTACATACACCTTCAACCACAATAGTGTGGATATATGTTTTCCTTTCTCCTGGGTAAATATCTAGATTGAAATATCTGGGTCACATAATCAGTGTATGTTTAGCATTACAAAAACTGCTGAACTAAACCATATTACACTCCTGTATCAGCAATGTATGAGAATTCCAGTTGCTTCATCCAAATTTGGTGGTGTCAGTTTTTTAAATTTTAGGCCATTTTAGAGGGTGTTTAGTTGTATCTTATTGTGGTATTAATTTATATTTCCCTAATGACTAATGACATTGAGTATCTTTTCATGTGCTCTTGGCCTATGAAGTGTCTGTTCAAATCTTTTGTCCATTTTTAAATCAGGGTGTTTGTGTTCTTATCATTCCTTTGTAAGATATGTGTATAGAGAATATTTTCTCTCAGTTTGTGTCTTGGCTTTTTATTTTCATAACAGTGTCTTTCAAAAGCAGGGTTTTTTTTTTCATTTTGATGAAGTCCAATTTTATCAAATATTTCTTTTATCATTAGTGCTTTTTTGTGTCCTGTCTACGAAATCTTGGCCTACCCAAGTTCACAAAGATTTCCTCCTGTTTCTTCTAGAAGTTTTATAACTTTATATTTTACCTTTAAGCCTACTAAACCATTTCAAGTTAATTTTTGTGTGAGATGTGAGATAAAGTTGAGGTACATTTTTTTCCATGTGGATAGCCGCTAGTCCTGGCACCATTTGCTGAAAAGATAATCGTTTTCTCCACCTTAGAACTTTTTGTCAAAAATCTAGTGCCCATAAATTATGGGTCTATATTTGCACCTCCATTCTGATCTATACATCAGAATCTATATCCACAGATCTATAAGTCTACCCTGATCCCCATAGCACACTGCCTTCATTTCTCTAGTTTTATTGTAAGTCTTAAAATCAGATACTTGTAAGTTTTCTAACTTTGCTCTTCTTTATTCAAAATTGTTTTAGATATTCTAGGACTTTACATTTTCATTTAAATTTTAGGTTCAGCTTGTCAATTTCTACCCAAAATAAATTTTTTTTAACAATTCAATTTTACTGAGATATATTCACATACCATGCAGTCATACAAAGTGTACAATCAATTGTTCACAGGACCATTATATAGTTGTGCATTCATCACCAAAATTAATTTTTGGACATTTTCATTACCACACACACAAAAGTAATAAGAATAAAAATTAAAAGTGAAAAAGAACAATTAAAGTAAAAAAGAACACTGGGTGCTTTTTTTGCCCCCATTTTTCTACTCATCTATCCAGACACTGGACAAAGAGGAGTGTCATCCACATGGCTTTCCCAATCACATTGTCACCCTTCATTAGCTACATTGTTATACAATCATCTTCAAGATTCAAGGTTTCTGGGTTGTAATTTGGTAGTTTCAGGTATTTACTGCTAGCTATTCCAAGTCATTAGAAACTAAAAAGGGTTGTCTATATTGTGCGTGAGAGTGCCCACCAGAGTGACCTCTCGGCTCCTTTCGGAATCTCTCTGCCACTGAAACATTTCATTTCATTCACATCCCCCTTTTGGTCAAGAAAATGTTCTCCATCCTATGATGCCAGGTCTAGATTCCTCCCCAGGAGTCATATTCCACATTGCCAGGGGGATTTACACCCCTGGGTGTCAGATCCCACATAGGGGAGAGGGCGGTGATTTCACCTGCCAAGTTGGCTTAGCTAGAGAGAGAGGGCCACATCTGAGCCACAAAGAGGCATTCAGGAAGAGACACTTAGGCACAATTATAAGCAGGCCTAGCCTCTACTTTGCAGTAACAGTCTTCTCAAGGGCAAGTCCCATGATTGAGGGCTCAGCCCATCAAACCACCAGTCCCCCATGTCTATGAGCACATCAGCAACCATCGAGGTGGGGAAGCCCAACACCCCTGCATTTTCCCCAATGCAGTTTACATTAGTGGTAGCATACAATATTTCTCTTTTTGTGCCTGGCTTATTTCGCTCAGCATTATGTCTTCAAGGTTCATCCAAGTTTGTCATATGTTTCACGACATTGTTCCTTCTTACTACCGCATAGTATTCCATCGTGTGTATATACCACATTTTATTTATCCACTCATCTGTTGAAGGACATTTGGGTTGTTTCCATCTCTTGGCAATTGTGAATAATGCTGCTATGAACATGGGCATGCAGATATCTGTTCACATCACTGCTTTCAGGTTTTCTGGGTATAAACTGAGAAGTACAATTGCTGGATCGAAGGGTAACTCTATATCTAGTTTTCTAAGGAACTGCCAGACTGTCTTCCAGAGTGGCTGAACCATTATACAGTCCCACCAACAATGAATACGCGTTCCAATTTCTCCACATCCCCTCCAGCATTTGTAGTTTCCTGTTCATTTAATGGCAGCCATTCTAAGTGCTGTGAGATGGTGTCTCGCTGTGGTCTTCATTTGCGTCTCTCTAATAGCTAGTGAAGCTGAACATTTTTTCATGCGTTTCTTGGCCATTTGTATTTCCTCTTCAGAGAACTGTCTCTTCATATCTTTTACCCATTTTATAATTGGGCTGCCTGTACTATTGTCATTAGTTGTAGGATTTTTTTATATTTGCAAGATATCTGTCTTTTGTCAGATACATGGTTTCCAAAAATTTTTTCCCATTGAGTTGGCTGCCTGTTCATCTTTTTGATAAATCCCTTTGAGGTACAGAAACTTCTAAGTTTGAGGAGTTCCCATTTATTTATTTTTTCCTTTGTTGCTTGTGCTTTTGGTGTAAGGTCTAGGAAGTGACCTCCTAATACATGGTCTTGAAGACGTCTCCCTACATTATCTTCTAGGAGTTTTATGGTGCTGTCTTTTATATTGAGGTCTTTGATCCACTTTGAGTTAATTTTTGTGTAGGGTGTGAGGTAGGGGTCCTCTTTCATTCTTTTGGATATGGATATCCAACTCTCCAAGCCCCATTTGTTGAAAAGACTGTTATGTTGATTGGGATTGTTTTGAATCTGTAGATCAACTTCAGGAAAATTGACATTTTAACAATATCAGGCTTTCAATTCATGAATGTGGAATGTGCCTCCACTATTAGGTCTTGTTTAATTTAGCTCACAGAGTTTTGTGGTTTATGTGTAGAGGTCTTCCATATCTTTTGTTAAATCTATTTCTATATATTTCATGGCTTTAAAAGCTACTGCAAATTGGTTTTTTTTGTTGTTGTTTTGTTTTGTTTTTTTTTTGTATTTCATTTTCCAATTGTTTTTTCTACTATGTAGAGAATAAAGCTTGAGTTTTCATATTGAATTTGTATTCTGAGACTTGGTTAAATTCTTTTATTTCGTTCTAGTAGACTTTTGAGCATTAGGATTTTCTAGGTACAATACCAGCTAATCTTCAAAGAGACAATTTTACTTTTTCCCATACAACCTATATATTTTAAATTTCATTTTCTTGCCTTACAACATTGACTAGGGTACCAGTACAGTGTTGAATAGAAGAGGTGAGAGTGGACATCCTTATTATTCCTAATTTTAGGGTGAAAGCTGTCTTTTGTGATTAAGTATGATGCTAGTTGTAGATTTTTCATAGATACATGTTGTTGGGTTGAAGAAGTTCCTTTCTATTCCTAGATTGCTGAATTTTTTTTCATGAATGAATGCTAAATTTTCTCAAATTCTTTTTTGCATCTATTGACATGATCTATGCCTTTTTCTCCTTTATTCTGTTAATATCAAAGTTCATCGATTGATTATAACTTTGCATTCCTGGGTAAACCCCATTGGTCATGATGTATTATCTTTTTTTCTATATTGCTGGATTTAATTTTCATTTTGTTGGGGACTTGGATGCCTGTATTCATGAGGGATATCAGTCTCGACTTTAGTTTTCTTTTCTTATAATGTATTTGCCTGATTTTGTTGTCAGGAAATTGCTGTCCTCATAAAAGGATTTGGGAAGTGTTCCCTCCTTTTTTAATGAAAGAATGGTATTGTTTGCTTATAAATGATTTCTTCCTTAAATGTTCATTATATAATGTTCTTCTTTATCTCTGAAAATATTCTCTGTCCTGATGTCCATTTTGGATGATATCAACATAGCTACGTCAGCTTTCCAGTATTTGTAAGGCATGTCTTTTTCTATTCTTTTACTTTTAACCTATCATGTCTTTATATTGAAAGTATTTCTTGTACAGCATACAATTTTTTCTTGCTTTTTTATCCAGTCTGACAATCTCTGCCTTTTAGTATTAAACAATTTACATTTAAAGTAAGTATTGAGATGGTTGGGTTTAAGTCAATCATCTTGCTGTTTGTTTTCTGTTTGTTACATCTTCATTGTTCCTTTGTTCTATTTTCCTGACTTCTTTTTGATGAATTTTTTTTTACTATTCCACCTCTCTGTTGGTGTGTTAGCTACACTTCTTCATTTTATTTTTAGTCCTCCTCTAGGGTTTGCTTTATGCATCTTTAACTTATCACAGTCTGCCTTCAAGTATTATTATATCACTTCAAGTACAATGTAAGAGCTGTATAATAGGATCTTTCCTTTAACCTCCACTTGTCTTTTGTACAATTGTTGACACACAGTTTATTTCTACATATGTCAGAAACCCCAAATGCATTTTGACTATTTTTGCTTTAAATAGCCAAAAATATTTAAAGAAATTAAAACGGAAAATGACAAGTAAGAGGACTCACATTTATTCACCTTACCATTTCCACCCTTTTCCTTCCTTTGTGTTGATCTGGGTTTCCTTCCAGTGTCATTTTCTGTCAGCCTGCAGAACTTCCTTTAACATTTCTTGGAGGAGGTCCTGCTAGTGACATTCTCTCAACGTTTGTTTGTCTGAAAATATCTTTATTTTACTTTCATTTGTTAGACATAGAATTATATTCAAAAATGTTCCATTTTATTCTTGATTGCCTTTTTCTGACAAGAAATCAACATTAACTCTTTATAATCCTGTACATAATGTGCCTTTGAAAAATATGGCTGCTTTAAAAGTTTTCAGCAATTTGATTATGATTTCTTTGTGTTTATCCTGCTTGGGGTTTGTTGACATTCTTTCATCTATGAGTTGATATTTTTCATCAAATCTGGGAAATTTAGGTTTCACTAATCTGAGCCAATATGTACATTTCCTCATCTTGGAATTTCTACCATGTGAGTAGTGTAAAGTTGGATCCAATACCCACATATGTGGTAGCTGTTCCAGTTTGTTAATGCTGCTGGGATGCAAAACACCAGAAATGGATTGACTTTTATAAAGAGGGTTTATTTGGTTACACAGTTATAGTCCTAAGGCCATAAAGTGTCCAAGGTAACACATCAACAATCAGGTACCTTCACTGGAGGATGGCCAATGGCATCTGGAAAACCTCTGTTAGCTGGGAAGGCACATGGCTGGCATCTGCTCCAAGTTCTGATTTCAAAATGGCTTTCTCCCAGGATGTTCCTCTCTAGGCTTCAGCGTCTCAAAAATGTCACTCTTAGTTGCTTTTGGGGCGTTTGTCCTCTCTTAGCTTCTCTGGAGCAAGAGTCTGCTTTCAACAGCCATCTTCAAACTGTCTCTCATCTGCAGGTCCTCTCTCAGCTCCTGTGCATTCTTCAAAGTGTCCCTCTTCGCTGTAACAAGCTCGCTCCTTCTGTGTCAGCTTATACAGTGCTCCAGTAAACTAATCAAGGCCCACGCTGAATGGGCGGGGCCACACCTCCCTGGAAATTATCCAATGAAAGATCTTGCCCACAGTTGGGTGATCACATCTCCACGGAAACATCCAATCAAAAGTCTCCAACCCAATCAACGCCAATACATTTCCTGCCCACACAAGACTGCATCAAAGATACTGGCATTTTGGGGGACGTACTACATCCAAACCAGCATTTTGAATTTTGAAATGCAAGGGAGGCAGTGAACAGCAGATTAGCTAATGGTAAAAAAAACGTAATCAGCAAATTAGAACACAGGCTGAAGAAATTCTCCCAGGGAAATTCCAAGACAGATAAAAGACTTGGACTTTTTTTTTTAAGACCATCTAGAACTCTAGGCAAACTTTCTTCTTGCTTCCTTGTGCCAGTTAGTATTTTTCTAGTTCCCCTTTATTTTGGGGGAAAGCCCTTCCAGGGTCCCAGCTTTATACAGGAATCTTGGTTCCAGCTCCATACCTTACATCGACCAAGCCCATGTCCTCTACTTCAGGCAGGTGTTGACCCCCCAGTCCCTGGCCCCTAGATCTGTATCTGGTCTCATTGGCTCCTGGCTGCTTCAGCTTCTGCTCGTGTGCTTACTGCTCTGATCTTGAGTTATTGCTCCATTTCTGATACTCAGGGATTTTTCTTTCTTTTATCTTTTTTTATTTCTTGTATTCTTTCATGTGCCACCATAGGTTTAAAATGCTTTGCTTTGTATTATTGTTTATTATTCTCATTACATACCATCTGGTGTCCTGGTGTGTTTATAGTGGAGAGGGTGTGGTTCTTTAGCTCAGTCCTCCACATGGCTGGGACCAAAGGTTCTCTGTTACTTCTTCCGTGATTGTTTCTCCTCAAACAATTCGTCCTCTAGCTGAGAGCTATCTTGAGTCTAACTGCCTGTGTATTATATTGTCTTTTATCTATCTTGGAATTTCCCTGGGAAAATTTCTTCAGCCTGTGTTCTAATTTGCTGATTACGTTTTCTTTTACCATTAGCTAATCTGCTGTTCACTGCCTCCCTTGCATTTCAAAATTCAGCGATCAGTTTTGTCCTCTCCAAGGACATTCATAACTGCTTGTTCTTATTTTATAGATGCAATCATCTCTCAAAATCATGAATTAGATTCTTTTGCATTTTTCCCTGGTTATTACGTAATTCTGTTGGACCACTATGGAGGACATCCAGAATCCTAACTTGGGGATTACAAGGCCCAATATACTTCTCAGATGTTTTAATAGCTGCCCCATATCCAGACTCTGATACTCCAAGAAGGCATCATCAGGATGGTTCAGAGTGGTTCTGAACGTTCCCTTTGCTTTCAGAGAATTGTGGAGTAGTCTCACACCATTTCCTAATTTCTCATAGTGATAAGGAGTTTTCCCTATTATCTTAGACAGTAAATATGATCCTGGAAACCCACATGTAGCATCATGTTCGGCTGGCCAAACTGGGCCCGTGACAATGCTAAGTTAGGTCATGGTTTAATCAGTCAGGACAATTGCAAGGAGAAATAGCTCAGTTCAAACTGGCTTAAGACAAAAATGGAAATATTGCTCATGTAACTGAAAAGCCCAAAGGCAGTGGAGCAGGCTGCTTCAGACATGGCTGGAGGCAGGAGGGACTCTCGTCAGGGCTCTATCTCCTTCCCCAGCCCTCAGCACTGTCTCCTGGGTGTCTGCTTCCTTCTCACACTTGTTCAGAGGTGAGGAAGTAGCCAGCAATTCCAGCAGAAGCAAGAGCTCCCATGCACATGCTAGGGTTCCTTCTGGAGCAACTTGGGTGGCAAGTTTCATCTCTGAAATATTCATTGTGGGTGGGGAGGATGGGCAACATACTCCAAGACACCGCCCAACCTCTTTGGCCAGAGACAAGTCCCCAACTTGTGTGCCAAAAACTGAGGTGGCGGCAAATGGTTCCCCCCAGATCAGGTCTGATTTACAGTTCAGGAGGCAATGTGTGTTGCTCCCATGTGGAATGTTCACTCAGACCCTCTACTCCCAGCTTAGTACCCCTTGGCATCTATTGCTGCACACTGGAGCTCTTGTTCTGTAACTAGGAGAAGAGAGAGAAGTGGGTGATGGGAGATGCCATGATGACAAAGAAGGAGGGTGGAGAGAGTGGGATCAAAGGGCTGCCCCTCCCAGCCTACACACTGGGCTTGAGACTCTGGGTTTAGGAGATGAGAACTTAGACACCGAAAGGCTGCCCACCCTGGGAATGTTGCCTGTGGTAGTTTGGAGCTTTATGTATCCCAGGAAAGCCCATGTTCTTTTAATCCATCCCTGTGTGAGCAGACCTGTTGTAGGTGGGGTCTTTTGATTCGGTTGTTTCAATTGAGATGTGACCCAGCCCATCAAGATGGATCTTAATCCTTTACTGGAGTCCTTTAAGAGAGGATAAAAAGCAGAGACATTTGGAGAGAGCTTAGAGAAACACCCCAGAGATGCTAAGAGAGAACCCACAGATGCTCAGAGAGAAAGCCACTATAATCAGAAGCTGAAAGCAATGAAACCTGGGAGTAAAGGACCAGCAGACACTGGCCATATGCCTTGCTATCTGACAGAGGAACCCTGGATGCCAGCAGCCTTTCTTCAGAGAAGGTATCCTCTTGTTGATGCCTTAATGTGGACATTTGCATGGCCTTAGAATTATAACTTGTAACTTAATAAATCCCCATTGTTAAAAGCCAATCCATTTCTGGTCTATTGCATTCTGGCAGCTTTAGCAAACCGAAACATCATCCATAGCCAGAATTCTGGGACATGTAAACATCAACACCTGCCAGGGCTTGGCTTCCCTATGGCCAGTGGCAAGAGACCCCAGCACACCTCCCATCAACTCTCCTGCCACCCTCACCCCCCCACCAAGCTCTAAAAGCCCATCTTCTTCCCCCACCTCCTTATCATTCCTGTGTGTCTTTGCCCTCACCTGGTTCTTGTACTTCTCCAACAACAGCCTTTCTTCCATATGCAATCTCAGAAAATGGGTAGTGAACCCTCCTCATCCCCAGCGGCTTAGCTGGTGTTCCTCTCACCTTCCTGCCTTTACTGAAAATGCTGAAGAAATAAACAGACTGTTGCTTGGTGCAGTTTTCAGTTGTGCATTGTTGGAATAATGTGACCTCTCTCCTATACCTTGTCTTATTTAGGAGAGCACTTATGGAGAAAAGCATTAAAGCCAATAAGGTGGACAACATGGTGTGGGATTCATGGGCTGCCTGGGCTCCCACACCACCCCGATGCCCTGTTCCTGCCAGCAAGTATTTACTGAGCACCTTGAAGATGCCAGGCATTGTGCTAGGGGCATACGATAGAGCGGAGAACCCCTTCTAGAGGAGAAGCAGAGCAGAAAGCGGGCCTCCCAGGGTCTGAGGAGAGGCTCCATGACGCCCAGCGTGGGCTCAGAGTCTCAGGTATAATTATTTATTACCTTAACTGCATATTTTGAAATAATTGTACATTGACCTGGAAGATGCAAAGAACTGTACAGAGGGGTCCCGTGTATACTTCACCCAGTTCCCTGCAGTGCTAAGATCTTACACAACTATGGTACAATGTCAAAACCAGGAAATCAACATTGGTGCTGCTATGAGCAAAATGGTATAAAAGTTTCTGTGTGAAAAAATAAGTTTCTGTTTCTCGGGATAAATGCCCAAGAGTGCAATCGCTGGGTTGTATGGGAAGTCATATTTTAGTTTTAAAAGAAACTGCCAAACTGGTTTCCATTTCCCATTTTCCCACCACAGTGTATCAGTGATCCAGTTTCTCCACATCCTCACCAGCACTGGTGTTATCATTTTTTAAAATTTTAACCATTCTGTAAGAGTGCAGTGATAGCTCATTGTGCTTTTAATTTGCATTTCCCTAGTGGCAATAATGTTGAACATCTTTTCATGTGCTTGCCATCTGTGTATGCTCTTTGGTGAAATGTCTTTGCAGGCCGTTTGACCATTTTCTAATTGGATTGTTGCTTTCCTACTGTTGAGTTTTGAAAGTTCTTTATATAATATATATATAAATCTTTTGTCAGACATGAGATTTACAAATATTTTCTCCCAAGTCTGTATTTTGTCTTTTCATCCTCAGAGTCTTTTGAAGAGCAAACATTTTTAATTTTAATTTTGATGAGGTCCAGTTGATCAATTTTTCCTTTTTACTTATTGTGCTTTTATCTGTTCAAGAACTCTTTGCCTAGTCCTAGATTCTGAAGCTTTTCTCCTATATTGCTTTCCTAGAAAGTTTATACATTTCCATTTTACCTTCAAGCCCATGGTCCATTTTGATTTAACCTTTGTTTAATGTGGGAGACTTAAGTTGAGGGTTTGTTTTTTTTGTTTTCTGTTTTTGTCTTTTTTTGTTTGTTCTTGTTTTTGTTTTTGTTTTTGTTTTGCCTATTAACGTCCACTTGTTTCAGAACTATTTGTCAAAAATGAATTGCTTTTTAGGAGCAGACACATCCCAAGTACAGCTTGTGACCGATTACAACGCTGGGGATTCTCTTTCCTTCTTTTTTTTTTTTTTTTCCTTCTTTTTCTAACTTTAAGAATGTCTTTCTGAATATGTTGTATTTTTCGGATAAAATCTATAGTTTGATTCAAAAAAAAAAAAAAAAAATGAATTGCTTTTGCTTCTTTGTCAGATATTAATGGGACATATCTGTGCAGGTCTATATCTGTCTTCTGTATTCTGTTCCATGATCTACATGCCTATCCCTATGCCAATATTGTACTTTTTTAATTATTGTAGCTATATAGTGAGCCTTAACATCAGGAACAGTATTTCCTGCGACTCTATTCTTCTTTTACAAAGTTGCTTTGACTATTCTAGGGCCTGTGCCTTTCCATATAAGTTTTAGAATGTGCTTGTCTATGTCCATAAAAAAATGTGCTGAGAAATTGACGGGGATTGCATTAAACCTATAGATCACTTTAGGAAGAATTGACATCTTAACTATATTGAGTTTTCCAGTTGTGAGTGTGGTATAACTCTCTAAGTATTTAGGTCTTCTTTGATTTCTTTTACTGGCATTTTGTAAATTTCTTCACTCAGACCCTGTGAATGTTTTATTAAGTTTACACCTAAAAATGTCATTTTGCTGGGAGTTAATCTCACTAGTTTTGCACTTTTGATTTTGGTTTCCACATTGTTAGTATATAGAAATGCAGGTTGTGTATCCTGTAACCTTGTTGAACCTATTTATTAGTTTTAGGAAGTTTTTTTGGCAGACTCCTTGGGATTTTCTATGTAGACTATCATGTTGTCTATAAATAGAGACAGTTTTATTTCTTCCATTCTTATCTATATGCCTTCTTTTTCCTTGCAGTAGCTAGAACTTCCCGTGCTATGTTGAATAAGAGAGGTAAGAGTAGACATCCTTACTTTGTTCCTGACTTTAGAGAGAAAACACTCTCTTTCACCATTCAATGTGATGTATGTTGAAGGTTTTTTGTAGCTGCTCTTTGGTTGGAGAAGTACCCCTCTATTTATAGTGTACTGAGAATTTTAAAAATGTGAATGAGTATTGAATTTTGTCAAATGCTTATTCTACGTCAACTGGTATGCTCATATAAATTTTCTTCTTTAGCCTGTTGATATGGTACATTACATTGATTTTTGAATAGTGAATCAGCCTTGCATACTTGGAATAAATTCCACTTGGTCATGGGCTATCACTGTTTTTTGACATTGCTGGATTCAATTTGCTAAAATTTTGTTGAGGATTTTTGTACCTAAATTCATGAGAGATGCTGGTTTGTAGTTTTCCTTTTTGTGCCATCTTAGTCAGGTTTGGTATCAGGATAGGATAGTACTGGTATCATAAAATGAGCTGAGAATTGTCCTGTCCTCTTCTATTTTTTGAAAGGCATTGTGTAAATTGATGTAATTTTCTTTTCTCTGAAGTCTACTTTATCTGATATTAATATAGCCACTCCTGCTTAATTTTTAGGTTTGCATATCTCTTTTTCCATCCTTTGACTTTCAACCTACCTATGTCGTTATATTTAAAGTGAGTTTTTTGTAGACAGCATATACTTGAGTTTTCTTATGCACTTGCCAATCTCTTTTAATTTGTGTTTAGACCATTTATATTTAAAGTACTTATTGATATATTAGAGCTTAGGTCTGCCATTTTGTTATTTGTTTTATGTTTGTTCCTACAATTCTCATTCCTCTGATTCTTTTTTGTTGCCTTCCATTGGGCCATTTAAACATTTTTAGAGTACTGTTTTGATTTCTTTATAATGTTTTTGAGTATATTGCTTTTGTGTAGTTTTCTTAGTGTTCTCTCTAGGATTACCTTATAAATATGTAATTTATCACAGTCTACTGGTGTCAAGGTTTTACCACTTCAAGTAAAGTATAGAAACTGTACTCCCTTTTAGGTCTCTCACCACTTTTTAAACATATTTGCCTTAGTAATTCTTCTGCATACATACATCAGACGGTGTTATGGTCTTCACTTCCACCATAAAATATGATTAAAGAAACTGATGAGGTGAATGATAGCTTATTGTGTTTACTTCAATTTTGCCCATTCCATTGTTTTCTATCCTTTCTGGAATTCCCAGCCTTCTTCTGTTATCATTTTCTTTCTGTTTGGAGGGCTTCTTTAGCCATTCTCTAAGGTCTGCTAGTAACACTTTCTTAGTCTATGGATAACTTTATTTTCCCTTCTTTCCTGAAGGATAGTTTCACTGGATAGAGGATTTGCAGTTGGCAGTTATTTTCTTTCAGTATTTGAAAAATGCTGTGCCACTTCCTTCTAGCCTCCATGGTTTCAGATGAGAGATTATCCTTTGAATTGGTGTTCCTTTATAGGGATGTACCATTTCTCGCTGGCTGTTATAAAGATTTATTTTTCCTTTATCTTTAGTTTTCAGAAGTATGATTATGATATGCTCTGATGTGGATTTCTTTTAGTATTTCTTGAAATACTTTTTCAGTCTCACACTCTTTCTGGCACTCTGATTATATGAATGTTCTATCTTTTATTATTGTCCCAGAGAATCCTGGGACTTTTGTTCATTTTTTTTTCAGTCTACTCTCTGTTGTTCAGACTGAGTAAATTCTATTGATTATCTTCAAGTTCACTGATTCTACCCACTGTCATCTCCATTCTATTATTGAGTCTATCTAGCAAGTTTTTTTCAGTTATTGTACTTTTCAGTTCTATAGTTTCCATTTGGTTCTTTTTATAACTTCTATTTTTTGCTAAGATTTTTTTTTATTTGTTTCAAGAGAATTTGTAATTGTTTATAGAAACATTTTTACAATGGCTGCTTTAAAATCCTTGACAGATAATTCCAACATCTGACTCATCTAGATATTGGAGATGGTTGTTTTACTTTTCTCATTCAAATTGTGGTTTTCCTTCTTCTTTAGTATCATGTGTGATTTTCAACTGTATCCTGGAAATTTTGGTTATTATGTTAGGAAACTCTTGATCCTATTTAAATCTATTTTAGTTGGCATTCACTGCTTTTAAGTTTCACATGTAAGTTCTGTCATACATTTATGGTCTTCAGTTCCAGTGACAATTTGGTTACCAATGCCCTGGCAATGTTGTTATGGTCTGTTTCATTCTTCTAGCACTGATGGAGCTACTGCTCAGTCTCTGATGGTGTGATGTGTAGGAACAGAAGGCATTTCCCTGGGCCACTTGGTGTTGCAGGGGTTCGATGGGGTGGGGTGGGGCAGAAGCCACAGGGCCTGGGTCTTTTTATGCCACTAGGTGGAGCCAGGGAGACAAGGCTCTGCGCTCACTACTCATGCAGGAGGGTCAGCCCAGCAACTCCTACCACAGTTTGTACAGCTGCTGCAGGTAGCTCAGACTGCAGGCCAGTGTTATGGTGTGGGTCTTGGGGCTCCTTTCGTCCAAAAGAGAGTGTGGGATTCTCCTTCCTTGGTTGAGAGAGAGCAGGCTTTGCTTGTCTTTTTTTTTTTTTTTTTTTTTTTTTTTTCCCCATGCCTGTTAGCAGCTCTGGCTTACAGGACTCTCCAGCTTTAAGAGTCCTAACTTTTATTTTGTCTGTTGAATGATTTCAAGAGTACTTAGTTGTATTTAGAGGGGAAGAACAGCAAAAAGTGAATCTATACCATCTTGTTACTGGATTTTATTTTTTTAACTGATGATAACTTTGTATTCTGATCCAGGTTTTTTTTTTTTAATGCATTTTTTTATTGTGAACTTTAACATATATACGTAACAGTGATAACTTTCAAAGTATGATTTAACAAGTGGTTAGAGAATAATTTTCAAAGAATGTTACGGGTTGCCGTTCCACAATTTCATTTATTTCCATTATTGTAAAATATAACATATATAGAGAAAGGTGTTAACTTTCAAATTACAGCTCAACAAGCAGTTATACAAATAATTTCAAAAAAATATTATGGGTTACACTTCCACAGTTTCAGTTCTATCCTTATTGTGAAATATAGGCTATATACAGAAAGGTGCTAACTTTTGAAGCACAATTCAACGAATAGCTATAGAGCAAATTTCAAAGAATGTTATAGGTTACTATTCCACCATTTCAGTTATTTTCTTCTAGCTATTCTAATATCCTAGCATCTAAAATACATATATATTATATTTGTTTATAAAAGTTTGTGTTCATAATCCTTTATTAAATCCTATCTTATCTGTTGCCATCCATTCCTCTGATTTAATCACTTTCTCAATCTTTAGGGGTATCTAGGCAGTGACCACCCTAACTTGTTCATTTTGAAAAGGGGTGTCAACACTGGGGAAGGGGGCTGTATTTGATTGTTGAGCTTAAAAAGGCTATTGCCTCTGGGTTTTAGGACCTGTCTGGCATGGAAATGCTCTGGTGGATTTAAGTTTCTGAGACATAAAACTTAGTGACAGAATCTGTTCTGGAATCTCAAATAGGGACCTAGGTGTTTTAGAACTACTGTTGGTAAGGGTATGGCATACTGTAGCCATTTGGGATATCTAGCTGGAGTTTGCATAAGAGAAACTTTCAGGGTTGCCTCTCAACTCTATTTTCGATCTCTTAGCCACTGTTATCTTATTTTGTTACCTTTTGGTCAAGGAAGCATTTTCAATCCCTCGTTGTCAGGGCCAGGCTCATTCCTGGGAGTCGTGTACCACATCACCAGGGAAATTCATTCCCCTGGGAGTCATGTCCCACCTGGGAGGGAAGTTAATGAATGTATTTGCTGAGTTGGGCTTAGAGAGAGAAAGGCCACATCTGAGCAACAAAAGAGGTTCTCTGTAGGTGCCTCTTAAGCATAATTATAGGAAGGCTCAGCCTCCCATTTACAGCCCTAAGTTTCATGTGAGCCATCCTCAAGTCAAGGGCTAGTTTATTAAGTAGTGAGTTCCTCATTTCACTTAACATATATTCTGTCCCAAGATAAACAGTTTCTCACATTATCTTCACTTAGTTACACAATCATCATCACTCTCAATTTTAAACAATTATCATAACATAAAACATCCCAGAGCTCTTATCAGCCACTAATTATTCATCCCTAATATTAGTGTAGTGCTGGTAAGATATTCCTTTTAAATATAGTCTATAATATATAATGGGTACTTTTTCCATATACAACTCTATTGTTAACTCTTTGTACCAGTGTCATATCTTATAAGTTTATCATGCTAACACTTAGTTATATTTGTAGTGCTACTTGTGGGTTACATGCCTTTAAACAACCACTTTTGAACCTGTTTGACTTCAATGCAGTACTGATATTTATAATCCCATTGATGAACCATAATCACACCTGCCAATTCCCATACCATTATGTTCACCCTCATTATCATGTCTGTACACATTAGATTATCATTCCCCCTTCACTAGCTTCTAGCTCTAGGTACCCTATATTCTACATTATAAAACACTTATTTTACATTGTTCACAGAGTTTGCATTAGTGGTAACATACATTATTTCTCCTTTTGTGTCTGGATTATTTTACTCAGAATTAGATCTTCAAGGTTCATCCATGTTGCCATGTGTTTCAGGACATTGTTGCTTCTTAATGCTGCATAATATTCCATCATATGTATATACCACATTTTGTTTATCCACTCATCTGTTGGAGGACACTTGGATTGTTTCCAGCTCTTGGCAATTGTGAACAATGCTGCTATGAACATCGGTGTGCAAATGTCTGTTTGTGTGACTGCTTTCAGATCTTCTGGGTATATACCAAGAAGTGAAATTGCCAATCTTAGGTTAACTTGATATCTAGTTTTCTGAGGAACTGCCAAACTGTCTTCCACAGTGGCTGTAACATTATACAGTACCACCAGCAATGAGTATGAGTTCCAGTTTCTCCACATCCTCTCCAGCATTTGCAGTTTCCTGTTTGTTTAATGGCAGCTATTCTTATTAGTGTAAGATGATACCTCATTGTGGTCTTGATTTGCATTTCCCTAATAACTAGAGGATATGAACATTTTTTCATGTGTTTTTTAGTCATTTGTATTTCCTCTTCAGAGAAATGTGCTTTTATATCTTTTGCCCATTTTATAATTGGGCTGTTTGTACTATTGTCATTGAGTGTAGGATTTCTTTATATGTGCAAGATGTCAATCTCTTATCAGAAACATCGTTTCCAAATATTTTCTCCCATTGTGTGCCTGCCTCTTCACCTTTTTGACAAATTCCTTTGAGGTACTAAAAATTTTGATTTTGAGGAGTTCCCACTTATCTATTTTTTCTTTTGTTGCTTGTGCTTTGGGTGTAAGGTCTAAGAAGCAACCTCTTAATACTAGGTCTTGAAGATGTTTCCTGACATTATCTTCTAGGAGTTTTATGGTACTGTTTCTTATATTGAGGTCTTTGATCCATTTTGAGTTAATTTTTGTATGGGATGTGAGGTAGGGATCCTCTTTTATTCTTTTGGATATGGGTATCCAGTTCTTCTAGCCCTATTTGTTGAAGAGACTGTTCTGTCCCAGTTCAGTGGATTTGGGGGACTTATTAAAAATCAGTCGACTGTAGACATTGGGGTCTATTTCCAAACTCTCAATTCAAATCCATTGATCAATATGTCTATCTTTGTGCCAGTACCATGCTCTTTTGACTACTGTGGCTTTATACTTCAAAATCAGGAAGTATAAGTCATCCCACTTCATTTTTTCTTTCTTAGAATGTTTTTAGCAATTCAAGACCCCTTTTCCTTCCAAATAAATTTGATAACTAGCTTTTCCAAGCCTGAAAAGTAGGTTGTTGGAATTTTGATTGGAATTGCATTGAATCTGTAGATGAGTTTGGGTAGGATTGACATCTTAGTGATGTTTTTTAGCCTTTTTATCCATGAACACAGAATATCTTTCCATCTCTTTATGTCCCATTTTATTTCTTTTAGTAAAGTTATGTAATTTTCTGTGTGGAGGTCTTTTACATCCTTGGATAAGTTTGATTTTCTTTTAGTTGCTAAGCTGTGAATGGAATTTGTTTCTTGAGTATTTCTTCAGTTAGGTCATTACTAGTGTATAGGAACATCACTGACTTCTGTGAATTAATCTGGTATCCCACCACCTTGCTGAATTTGTTTATTAGCTCAAGCAGCTGTGTCATCGATTTCTCAGGGTTTTCCGAATATACAATCATATCATCTGCAAAAAATGACAGTTTTACTTCTTACTTTCTAATTTTTTCTTGCTGGATTGTTCTGGCTACAACTTCTAGCACAATGTTGAATAATAGTGGTGGCAGCGGGCATCCTTGTCTCATTCCCGATCATAGGGGGAAGGATTTCAGTCTCTCATCAGTGAGTACTATGTTCGCTGTGGGGTTTTCATATATGCCCTTTATCATATTGAGGAAATTTCCTTCAATTTCTACCTTTTGAAATGATTTTATCAAAAAAGGATGCTGAATTTTGTCTAATGCTTTTTCAGCATCTATTGAGATGATCATTTGATTTTTCCCTTTTGATTTGTTAATGTGTTATATTACTATATTGATTCATTTTCTTATGTTGAACCACCCTTGCATGCCTGGGATGAACCTCACTTGGTCCAGGTTTGTTTTTATATAAATCTGTTCTTTTTTCAGATCTTCTGTTAAAATTATGGGCACCTTCTTGGAACATTAGCATGAAGCCCAAAACCCTTTATACAGCTTAGATGATTTGGAAAGTGACATTTAAATTGTTTTCTTTAAGATATATTTTAATCCACAAATAGTATAATCATGTTACAGAAACTTAGGAAATAGGGAAAAGGAAAAAAAATTTCATAATTCTAACCCAGAGCCACAAGTATAATTTTAGTGTAATTTTTATAGTCTGTTTCCATGTAGAATTTTAAAACTGCAAACATAGAATGCATAAGGTCTACTAATATGCTTTTTATGTTTGATGTGTTATCAGCAATCTTCTCTATCCTCTTCCATTCTTGAAAAATTCAGGTCAAAATTCATTAGTGTTCTGAGCAAGGAAGGAAACCATGGAGGTTTGGAACCTAAGTGAGATGAGGAAAATATCTGAATGGGAGAGCAGTCAGTGCAGGACAGGAGGTCTCTGAGCCCAAGCTGGGTGAGGGGAGCATCTGTGCAGAAGTGTAACATAGTATGGGTGTCAGAGGCAAAGAGGGAGAGGAGGGCATCTGAAGATTTGGGAGGAGGGCAGTGACAAAATATTTTAAGGACATGGGAGCCACATTTCTCACTGGTGGAGAGAGAGTTATAAACATTAAAAGACTAAACTCTGTGCTGTTAGATTTGAATTGGAAGGTTTGGTGAGAACTCATGGTTTTATATAGAGAGAGAAATATAGAAATAATTATGGACAGAAACATGAGTATATGTGTGTGTGTGTGTGCATATACACGTATATTCCCTAGCATTATCCATTGAGAGGGTTTTGGAGAAGCGACACCCCAACAGCAATGAGCACACTTAGCCCTATATCTTGGTTTCTAAATACTATTCTCATACTAAGGATCAGGGATCCTTGCAGAAAAAGTTGACTCCAGGGCTAGCGCAAGTAAAATACAAAGTGAGCCTGGAACAGCTTATGATACCAGGAAGCAAGGAGGTTCTCAAAAATGATGGGGAATATTGGAGTTCCCTATATTATTTCTGCATTATTTTTGCAACTTTTCTGTAGGTTTGGAATTATTTCAAAATAAAGTTAAAAAAAAAGTTTATGAAAACTCCATAAATTATTAAAAATGGATAATGTTACAGGAAGAGTCATATACAAATATATGCTGACGACCATAGGGTTACATTAAATAAAAATAAATCCTAGTAGAAGGATATTTTACAGAATACCCAATCAGTATTCCTCAAAACTGTCAAGATCATCAAAAACAAGGAAAGTCTGAGAAACCGTCACAGCCAAGAGGAGCCTAGGAGACACGATGACTAAATGTAATACAATATCCTATATGGGATAGAAGAGAAAAGGGACATGAGGCAGAAACTAAGAAAATATGAATAAAGTATGGACCTTAGTTGATAATCATCTATCAACATTGGTTCATTAACTGTAAAAAATGTACCATAATAATAATGTAAGATGTTAATAAAAGGGGAAACTGGGTGCAGGGCATGTGGAAACTGTCTGTTTACTATCCTCAATTTTCTGTAAATCTACAGCTGTTCTAAAAGATAAAAAAAATAAAAAATGAGGGGGACACTTCCAAAGAACATGGAAGGGGCTCCCCCTGGCCAAATCTGTGACAATTTGAACACCAAATAACAAATTTTAACCCACTGAATAGAAATTAAAGAATAGGAATTTGCTGATATAAATAAATAAATGAAGAAATTGAGAATTCAATAAGGAACAGAATATTTACATAGTTTCAAAGTAGCTACCACAAATTACTTATTGATTAAAAAGAGGAAAAGAGTAACTTTATGGTGGAGAAGCCTGGCAGACCTCACCTTAATCAAATGATCAAAGTGGATGTCATCAGTAATAGGACAAATTGAAATCATGTGCCACCTGACAGGTTTCAATAAGGACAGAAATATCCTTCTGAGGTGTTCCTGCCAAAGAAGCATAACTTCGATCTTTTTTATTGAGGTCAAATTCACACGGCACAAAATTAACCATTTTAAAGTGTACTTTTCAGTGGCATTTGGTACATTCACAATGTTGGGCAACCATCACTTTTCTCTAATTCCAAAACATTTCATCTCCCCCAAATCAAGCCCTTACTCAGTAAGCAGTTATTCCCTGTTCTCCTTACCCCCAGCCCCTGGCAACTACCAAACCAATCTGCTTTCTGCCTTTATAGATTTGTCTATTCTGGATATTTCAAATGAATGGGATCATACTATATGTGACCTTTTGCATCTGGCTTCTTCCACTTAGCACAATGCATCAGTACTTCACTCCTTTTTATAGCTTAATAATATTCCATCGTATGGCTATACTGCAGTTTGTTTATCCATTCGTCCATTGATGAACATTTGGGTTGTTCTCACCTTTTAGCTATTGTGCATGGTGCAGCTATGAGTATTCATGTCCAAGTATTGGTTTGAACACCTGTGTTCAATTCTTTGGTTTGTATGTCTAAGAGTTGAATTTTTGGTTCATATAACCTGAATCTTATCGTGAGAAAATACAAGACAAGCCCCAAATGAGGAGCATTTTACAAAAGAACTGACCTGTAATCATCAAAAGTGTCAAGGTCATAAAAAGTTAAGGAAAGACTGAGGAACTGTTCCAGATTGAAGGAGATGCAAGACATCACAGCCAAATGCAATCAGTGCATGATTCTGGGCTGAATCCTTTGCTACAAAGGATACTGTTGGAACAATTGGTAAAACGTGAGTGGGTCTGAGGAGTCGATGTTAGTAATTTGTCAGAGCTGACCCCTGATTTTGATGGCTGTATCGCAGTTATGTAGGAAAATGTCCTTGTTTGCAGAAAAAACATATTAAAGTATTTGGCTGTGATGAAGCATCATATCAGCAACTTAGTAAGTTTCATCAAAAAATAATTGTGTACTGTACTTGCAATTTTCTGTAAATGTGAGATTGTTTCAAAATAATATTTTGATATATTTTATCAGTCAATTATCCTTCAAAAGTTGTCCATATTTGTCCATATTGACCTCCACATTGCTAATTCATTCATTGGTCAGTTTTCAGGTCTCATCTTACTTGATGCAAAAGTGGCATTCAGTGCATTGATCACCACGTCCTTGTCAGCCTCCAGGACCCACCACCCCACCCCCTACCCCATCTTCCTCCTCCCTCTCTGGCTGCTCCTTCTCTGGCTCCTTTGCTGTCTCTTCTTATCTCTCCTGACTTCTAAATGTTAGGTGCCCAGGGCTCAGTCCTGGGGTGGCTTCTCTTTTCTTTTTACAATCACTTCCTCTATGCTTTCATCCAGTTCCCTGGCCAGAAATACAATCTCTCTACTGATGACCCTCAAACTTCTGCCTGCAGCCTGAACTCCTTCTCCAGCCCCCAACTTCTTGTGCACCTGACCATCTCAGCGTCTCCTGCTCCACCTCTCCAGGTGTATGTCTAACAGGCATCTCAATTCAACATGTCCAAAACTCAGCTCCTGGCCTTCCCCATCTTGCTCTGCTCCCACAGTCTTCCTCATTCCAGTAAAAGGCAACTCCGTCCTTCCTTTGCTCAGGCCATAAACCTCAGAGCCCCCCTAGATACCTTGTTGTCCCTCACATCCCACATCTGAACAGGCAGCAAATCGTGTTGACTCCTCCTTCAAAGCATACTAAGTTCTAACCACCTCTTACCACCTCCACTGCTTCTACCCTGCTCCAAGACACCTTCATCTCTCTGAATTCTTGCAGTAGCCATCTAACTGGTCTCCTTGACTCTCCCCTTGCACTCTTCACTACCATGCATTGGCTGCTCATCTCACTCTCAGTAAAAGTTCACATCCTAATAATTGCCCACACAGGTGTCTAGGTTGGGATTCCCTAGGAGCCAGAGCTGAGACAAGGGCTTCAGAGCAAGCAGCCTTTGGGGAGGTGATTCTGGGGAGCATTAGAAGAATGGGGAAGTGAGGCAGGGAAATGAAGGAAGTTAATACAGGGTGTGATAATGAGTGAGTTACCACTGTGGGCAACTGGAGCCAAGTCCCACTGGGGACCTCAGGGAGACTGACTAGAGCACACCTCACAGCTACACTCAAGAGGGCAAGGCACCTAGGTGTTTACTCACTGGTGCACACTGATTGAGGGCCACTTCCAGAGGAGGTGACTCCTGGCCTGCCCTGTGTGCAAGGGTCTGGTGTACTCCTGTGGCCAGAAAAGACCCTCAGGCGGAGAGCCGCAGGGGAAGTAGGAAGCCATAGGGTCTGTGTGCACCCAAAGGGGAGTGCTGGGGGGATATAGGTGGAGCACCGGCAGTACCTTCTTCAAAGACTCTCCACGATTTGACTTCCTGCCTACCCCAGTTTCCCCTGTGACCTCACTTCATGCCACTCCCCCCTCCCTCATTCACTCTAGCCAGGCAAGTCTCCTTGCTATTTCTCAAACCCATCACGCATGCTCCTACCTCAGGGCCTTTGCACTTAGAGCCACTTCCACCCCAAATGCTCTTCCACCGAGGATCTGCATGTCTCCCACCCTTACCTTCTTTGGAGCTTTATCTAAATGCTACCATCTCAGCAAGGCCTTCTTGGGAAAACAGAAAAAAGTCCATTAGGACTTTCTGAGGATAATTTAATAAAGATACTATTTACAAAGGTGTGCACAGGGAATACAGAAACCAGAGGGGTAGTGGCATCCCAGGGCCAGTAGAGCCAGCCATAGTTACCACCCCTAGGCCTGAGGGCAAGGAAGAGGAAATGTTCTCGGAGCCTGAGTGGGCTGGGTGGGGAAAGCCTCCTGACACAGACTGAGGCTTTTGGAGGAAGGGTGAGGGATACTGATCTCACTTGCCACCCACCCTCCAGTCCCCCGATGGTGCGTCCCATCAGCCATTCCCAAGCAGAACTCAGAGGGCAAGGGACCCCCTTGATGCTGTTCACGGATGTCAACACTCTGGTGCACAGAGCAGGCAGGAGAGGGAGCAAATGGTAGATGCCCAGCACACTGTCTAAAATTGCTATACACGTACTCCCCATTCCCCTTCCCTAATATATTTCTCCCCTTAGCACTTAGCACCATATAACTTGATACATTTTGCTTATTTATTTTGTTTATTTTCCATCTCTCCCATTGGAATGGGGAGCTCCACCAGGGGAGGGAATTTTTGTCTCCTTCATTCACTGCTGTATCCCTAACAGTACCTAGAATAGGGCCTGGCACATAGCAGGTGTTCAATAAATATTTTTTATGTGAATTAAAAAGACACACTTTTTGTTTTTTTGCTACCTAGCTGTTGTAGACAGAATAATGCCCCTCCCCCAAATATGTCCTAAAACCAGGCATCTGTGATTATGTTAGCACACACAGCAAAGGAGAATTAAAGTCACAAATAAAATTAAGATTGCTTAATTATTATTAACTAATTATTATTAATTAAGAGAAAGAAGGAGGCAGCCGAGTCAGAATGAGAGAGTTGAAGATGCCACACTCCTGGCTTTGAAGATAGAGGAACTGGCCACAAACCAGGAATGTGGGCAACTTCTAGAATCTGGAAAAGGAAAGGAAATGATTCTTCCCCACAGCCTCCAGACAGGAGCGCAGCCCTGCCGACACCCTGAGTTTAGCCCGGCAAGACTCACTTCAGACTTCTAACCTCTAGACCCGTAAGACAGTAAATTTGTGTGGTTTTAAGCCACTACGTTGGTGGTAATTTGTCATAGCAGCAATAAGAAACGAATACAGCAGCCTTGGTTTTTAATGGCGGGAGCACAGGGGCTAGAGCAGGTTGGGGCTGTTCTCCTGCCCCCCTTGAGCTGTGGGACCTCACACCCCTCCTGTTCTGTGTCGTGAGACTCTTCATTGCTCACTTGTCACCGGGTGGTTGTGAGGATTCGGTGCCCGGATACAGGTAACATACATGGCTCAGAGCCTGGCCTCAGCAACCCCCATGACTACACTGTAGGCACCCCAAGTGCCTGGCAGGTGGGAAACAGTTAATAAATATTTGTAGAAGAACAAATGCATTTCATCAAATAGCTGTTCCCTAATATACTTCCTTGTTCCTCTGTTTGTAGGACGCTGGGGTTTTGCCCCCATTTTGTGGCTATTATAAAGAAAATCTGAGAATCTCTTTGCACATACAGCTTTTCTTTGACATTAGTTCTGTAATTCTTCAAAACAAGAACACCAGCTTGGAAGCAAGGCAGATAGATGTCCACCATGCACCCAATGTGGGCTGTAGACAGATGACATCCGTGCCAGGCGGTTCAGCTCACCCAGCAGCTTGCCGCTGCCCAGGATGGAGAGGCTCCCACGTGGCCAGCCAGCCTGGGGCTGCAAGGTGGGCTGCGGAGAGGCAGAGAACCAAAAAAGGCTGTGTCTGAAGGGGCTGTGATGAATTCCCTTCCCAGGCTGGGCCTCCAACCCGGGTTGCTCCACTAGGACCTGGGGGTGTGGGAGGCCCTGGTGGGAAACCAGGAGAGTGAGTGACAGCGCTGCAGTCATCTGAGCCAAGGAAGCCGCTCCCTGGTGCGAGAGAAATGTCAGAGACCAGTTCAGCAGCTCCGGGCGGTGCCGGCCAGGGTGAGCAAATGCAAAGCACCCTCCCTCCTGGTGCATGTCCAGGATCGTCGCTCCCCGGGCTGCACGCCCACCACCTGTGCAGGTGGGAGAGCCCCAGCCCTGAGAGGGGAGGGGACAAGGGAAGCCAGCCAGCAAGCTCCAGGCTTCTGCAGGGCCAGGCCACTTTCTGGGTCGCCTCCATGGGCCCACCTCTGTGCTGCTCACAGCTGATGCCCCTAAAACCTGCAAGACCAGAGTTGGCAGCTGGAGGGGAGGAAAGGGTTGTGAGGTGAACCCAGCAGGAGAACAAAGGAGGCTTTGCCGGAGTGGGAGGGACCTTCGACCAAGGCCTCCAGGGCCTGGGGAAGTGACTCACTGGGCCCCAGGGAGGGACCCACCCATGGGTCCCACGGAATGAGAATGCAGCCCAGCTGCCCCAGCGCAGGTGGACGTGGCAGAGAGAAGAGGCCTCCACCAGGGCCCCCTCCCCTCCCTGGGGACCTGGCCCAGCCCGGGGGCACTGCCAGATGGGGCTGCAGCCTCTGCCTGGGGCTGCGGGCGTGGTCCCTCCACCCAACCCTCTCTCCCCGCGGCCCAGCGGGGGACCCGGGCTCCCCAACTCTCAGGAAAGCCAAGCTGCTCCCCTACCGGAGCCAGGCGGTCGGGGCTGCCCGATGGTCGCGATGGTGGCAGCTGGGCTCTGCCCCAAGGCTCCCTAGAGCCCTGTGATGAGAACTTGGAGGGACCTCACAACCCGCCGCGGCTTCCCCGGCGATTGCATAACCTCCCCCCAATTATGCTCCGTATCCTGTGTGGCAACTGGGCGAGAATTCCAGGACCTTGCACGTACTCGCACGAACCCGCCTTCCTGCTGTTTGGCTGCAGGGCGAGGAGTGTCTTCGTGGGCCCCGGGAAATGGGGGTGCGTCCGCGTCCGAGAGGGTGTGGCCCGCGTCCGGAGCGGGAGCGGCCGCCCGGGGCAGACTGCTCGCCCCAAACCGCAGCTTCTTCAGGAGCCCTGGGCCGGGTCCAGGACACGAAGGAGGAAGCGCAGGTGACATTCTAGACACGGGCTCCGAGCAGCAGGCTTGGCCCAGGGCGGCTGGAGCCCGAGGCTGCGGGCGCCCCTCCCGGCACGGTGCGGCCGGACAGGGCGGGCCTGTGCGCTCCTCGGGGCGGGGCGCGCGCGCATCCGCCCGGCCCCAGCTTGGCGTGGGTGTCCTTGCCCCTCCGGGCTCTGCCCCGGCTCCTTAAGACTTGGTCGGGTTTGTGATTTCCGTGTGAGAACGGTCCTGGGGGTCAGATGCCAGAGGACCCAGCCGTTGCCATTCCTGGGCTTGGCTCTGGGCCGTGGAGAAGCCTTGTCCCGCAGGCCTGGAGGCCGAGGGGTGGGCTGTCAGGACTGGCTGTTCTGTGTAATGGAAATAAAGACAAAAATCCAAATGCAGCTGACCTCCAGCCCTTTCCTTTGTGCTTCCCTGGAGAGCGTGCCTGCCTCCTTCCCTGGGATGCTCATCAGAATTCCAGAGCAGCTGCGTTCCCTGTGGAGACAGGGTGTGGAGGTCTGAGAGGTTGTGGATGCCATATACAGATCAAGGGATTTGGGGTAACCCATGTTTGATGTCATGACAAACTTGAAAACTATAATATGGCCTCTCTCCCAGATAACGCTGCAGAGCCTAAACTGTTACCCCTGAAAGCAAACAATTCTTGTGGATAAACAAGTGTCTTCTCTCAGCCTTGTCCTTCCTGTACCTGCAGCGTAGAAGCGGAACATGGAACTTGCTGGGCATCAACAAAAGGCGCTCCAGTGGGACGGTTGGGAAGCTCAGAGTCTTCACAGTGAAGCAGGAATCACTTTAAAGCTCAGCATCCAAAGCCAGCAGCCACATTGGCCTACTTTTCAAGTCAGAGTTGTATGTCTTGCATAAATTCCATTCAAGGTATCCTTCTACTGGGGTGAAAGGAGTAGGGATAGAAGCACAAGACGCCTCTGTCCCTGGGGATAAGCAGTTCTCGATGGGCAGCAATGCCTGGACACATGTCCCCATGAGTGGTCCCATCCACAGCAGTGAGGCCCCCCCCCCCATTCCGCCTGAACTATGAGGTTTGGCGCGTTCACCAGGGGTCAGGCAGGTGCCCTCTTTGTCCAGTTTTGGGGCTGGGGTAAAAGAGCTGCCACCCCAGGCTCACCAAACTGGAACCAAGGATGAGCCTGGGATGGATTTCCCAGGGGCTGGCTCTCCATTCTACTAAAAGCTCCCGGAGAAATGCCCTTGGGTTTACACTCTCCCGTCTGTTACCCTGGCTCCCAGCAATGCGGCTGGATTACGGTCTACCCAGGCACCAGTTTGGTCCCTGACTGGTGGGGACTGCTCCATGCTATTCCAGACAGTAAGCCCAACCTGAGCCCTTGGTGCTGTGAGCTGGGCCCTAGCCCATGCCAGGTGCCCAAAAAGGCTTGGCCAGTTAGATGTCCCTGGGACAAGCATGTTCTCTCCCTGCAGGCAAACTCACATGGAAGCTGGAAGCCAGACAGAAGGCTGGGGTGAGCCATAGGAGAATCATGGTCAAATATTAATCGAGGACCCACTATGGGCCAGGCTCAGTGCCACCGCCAGGACCACAGAGAGGGCAAACCAGACTCGGTCTGGCCAGAAAAGTACCTAAAAGACATCCAGTAGTCACCAAAATATATACAAAACTTAGAAATCGGAAATGTTGTGAGGAGGAGAATGGAAGTAGTGGCTGGGAAAGCACTCCCCATAAAGTTGGCATTTAAGCCAAGCCCCAAGTAATGAGTAGGAGTTCACAGATGAAGGCACAGGGAAGAGCATTTCCAGGAGCTGGAACAGCATGTGCAAAGGCCCTGAGGAGAACAAAGCTTGGAATATTCCAAGAACAAAAATGAGGCCATTGTGGCTAAAACATGGCCAGTGAGCAGAAGAGTGCCAAGGGGAAGGCGGGGGTCAGATAACATGATTTTTTAAAAAACAAAGTACCCTGGCTGTTCTTTACAGAATGGATTGTCAGAGTGTCCTAGTTTGCTAATGCTGCCACAATGCAAAACACCAGAGATGGGTTGGCTTTTATAAAAGGGGGTTTATTTGGTCACACAGTTACAGTCTTAAGGCCATAAAGAGTCCAAGGTAACACATCAGCAATTGGGTACCTTCACTGGAAGATGGCCAATGGTGTCTGGAAAACCTCTGTTAGCTGGGAAGGCACGTGGCTGGCGTCTGCTCCAAAGTTCTGGTTTCAAAATGGCTTTCTCCCAGGATGTTCCTCTCTAGGGTGCAGTTCCTCAAAAATGTCACTCTTAGTTGCACTTGGGGTATTTGTCCTCTCTTCAGCTTCTCCAGAGCAAGAGTCTGCTTTCAACGGCCATCTTCAAACTGTCTCTCATCTGCAGCTCCTGTGCTTTCTTCAAAGTGTCCTTCTTGGCTGTAGCAACTTGCTCCTTCTGTCTGATCTTATATAGTGCTCCAGTAATTTAATTCAGAACCACCCTGAATGGGCGGGCCAATACCTCCATGGAAATTATCCAATCAGAGTCATCACCCACAGTTGGGTGGGGCACATCTCCATGGAAACACTCAGAATTACAATCTAGTTAACACTGACAGGTCTGCCCACACAAGATTACATCAAAGATAATGGCATTTGGGGGGACACAACACATCCAAACTGGCACACAGAGCTTAGGGAGAATGGAAGGGAGAAAGACCAGTTAGAGGACTATTGAAGTATCCCAGAAAAGAGATGACAATGGTGTGGACCACCATGGAGGGGGGGGAACTGGATGGAGAGAAGTGTACACATTTGAGATGTGTATTAGGAGTAACATCTACAGGTGTTGGGGTTTGAATCATATTCGGGTCACAACCCCTAGTCCTGTGGGTTTGAACCCATTTGTAAATAGGACCTTTGAAGATGTTATTACTTAGGTGTTGCCAAATTGAAGGAGGGAGGGTCCTTGATCCAATTTGGCTGAGGTCCTTATAAGCAAAGGAAATTGGACATGGAGTTGGGGGTGGGGAGGGCATGGAGGAGAAGAGGCTGGAAAAGAAGCCAGAAGTCGACAGAACCTGGAGTAGAAAGGAGAAGACATCACCACGTGCATTGCCATGTGACACAAAACCCAAGGACCAGGGATAGCCCATAGCCAGCCCCAGAAAGCCACAGTCTTCAGGGAGAAAATATCACTTTGCTGACGCCTCAGTTATGGACTTTTTCTTATCTCAAAAACCATGAACCAATCAATTCCTGTTGTGTAAGCTTACCCATTGTGTGGTATTTGTTTTAGCAACTGAGGAACTACTATAACAGGACTTGGTTATTAAGTGGAACCCGGGTGAGGAGGAAGAAGGTTGTAATGGAAAGG
This sequence comes from Choloepus didactylus, assembly GCF_015220235.1. Taxonomy (NCBI): domain Eukaryota; kingdom Metazoa; phylum Chordata; class Mammalia; order Pilosa; family Megalonychidae; genus Choloepus; species Choloepus didactylus. The sequence goes on from NC_051333.1 coordinate 21,288,411, forward strand.
ATAAGAAGACCTAGACATCTGGTGAAGCTGTGCAGCTGGAGATGCTACTCAAAGGGGATCCTGACAAAGGAGCAAGGTTTTCAGAAGAGGAGACGAACCTTCTGGACACAGTATCTTGGAGGCATCTGTGATACTTCCAAGGAGAGATGTCAAGCTGGATCCATGGGTCCAGACCTCGGGGGCCTGAGCTGGGCCCAAGATTTGCTTTGGGAAATTCTTGGCAAATGGGATTTAATGCCCTTTAATGTCATGGGATCGGGTGGGTCTGCCAAAGACATGAAGCTATGCTCAGTCAGACTGTGAAGAGATGTAGAGGGAAAAGCACAAGCCAGGAAGATGGGAATCATGGGAGGGTATTTGAAAATGGGAAAGAGATGGGACTGATCTAACAGGAAGGGTGATGTGGAAACAGGCAAGAGAGGGACGGTTGATGGAGGGTGTTCTAGTTTGCTAATGCTGTTTTGCAAAATACCAGAAATGGATTGGCTTTTATAAAAGGGGGTTTATTTAGTTACAGAGTTACAGTCTTAAGGCCATAAAGTGTCCAAGGTAAGGCATCAACAATAGGATACATTCACCGGAGGAAGGCCATTGGTATCCGGAAAACCTCTGCTAGCTGGGAAGGATGTGGTTGGCATCTGCTTGCTCCCAGGTTGCGTTTCAGAGTGGCTTTCTCCAAAGCATTAGCTTTCAACGGCCATCTTCAGAATGTCTGTCTCAGCTGCAGCAGCAAGCTCCTTCTGTCTGAGCTCTTCTATAGGGCTCTAGTAAACTAATCAAGGCCCACGGTGAATGGTTAGGGCCACGCCTCCACGGAAATTATCTAATCAGAGTTATCACCTACAGTTGGGTGGGTCACATCTCCATGGAAACAACCTAATCCAAAGTTTCCAACCTAATCAACACTAATACATCTGCCCCCACAAGATTGCATCAAAGAACATGGTGTTTTGGGGACATAATACATCTGTGATGGGATGAATCTATTTTGTATTTGGAAAGAATGTTTTTCTGGGGTCCAGGGGGTAGAATGTACCAGATTGTATATATTATGTCCCCTAGAAAAAGCCATATTCTCAAAGGCAGTCTTGTGGGGGCAGACATATTAGTGTTGACTAAGTTGATTAAGTTAGTGTTGATGGAGGTTTGTGCTGTGGGCTCGTAGATCTGGTGCAGGAGGGGCAGTATATTTCCACCGGGTGGTGTCTTCTTTCTCTTCAAAGAGACCGGGGGAGAATTGGGGATGGGCGTAGGGGGTGTCCCTCCCCTCCCGAGTGTAAGCAGAGTGGCAGAGAGCCACAGGAGAGGGCCCACTCATCGGGGAAAAGGGGTGCAGCTTCCCCGGCAAAGCTGAAACTTGCTGTTTCACAACTGTCCCTCCATCCCCTCCCTGCCCCGCACTTCCCAAGAAGTGTTGACGTTTTCATGGCAAGCATGACCCGGCCAGGTGGAGAAATGGGGCTTCTCTTAGGCAATGCCATTGGGTCATGTCTTCCAGCTACAAGATGCGGCCATGGGGAAAGTCCTGATCCCTGACCATTCTTCACGGCTGGATGTGGGCAGTGGCGGGGAGAGGGTGGGTGAGCTGGAGAGCCACTGGAAAGTGGGGTCAGCAGAAGGACCCGAAGGGCAGCTCTGTGCAGCTGTGGGTGCGGTGCACTGGCAGATTTGCTCCCCTGTTGTGTGTGGTTGAGGATCAAGAAGGAGGCTATGGGGAATGCAGCATGGGCTTTGAGGGCCTAGGGGAGTGGGGTCAGATCCCAGCCAGCCCACTCTCCCTTTCTGACCCTCAGCACTCACTGGGGTCACGTTCCATTTGGGTCAACTTAGTAAACCTTGATGCTTCTAAGAGAATATCAGTGCTGGCCTATCCTTAGCTGCCACCAACACTTTTTTTTTGCTTTTAGTTTATTAATTTATTTTGCAGGAATCTTTGACTCTTTGAATATGCACTGTTTGGCAGTACAATGCATGCATAGCCTTTTAAAATGCCTTTGTACAATTTCATCTCAAAATACTTTCAATCACAGCATACACAGAAATCTAAAAGAGACTTGGTATTTACAAGATTTAATAAGTTCTTGCTTTAACAACACCTTTTTCTTTCTCTTGGTTGGTAAACGGCTGCTGGGGAACCTCAGGGCCACCCCGAAATGCATCGTCAGGAATGAGTTCTTACCAAAAGGGATTCTGGAAGGAATGTTCTCTGCCTGTCTGCCCTGGTGGTGAAGTGAGTAGTTTTACCTAAATACAGTTGTTACTGGATGTACTTGCCTCTAAATTTGACCACCTGCCTCAGAATGGAGGGGGGGGGGGGGTGCTATGCAAAATGGCAGGGAAACTGTCTCATGTTGGAAATTAGGGCTTTATCTTTGCAGGTTTCTATGGATACTGACAACAAACCTTGTCTAGGCTAATGAGAAACCTATCACACTAATAAAGGTGTGAGCTGCTTAGGACAAGTACGCATTAAAATCTTCCCTGTAGTCTTACAATCAATTTTAAGGACATCCATCTGTAGATAATCTTAAAGCCCATGGCAGTTAATAGTGTGGGGTTTTACCCTACACAGCAACCTGGATTTCGGTGTGTGGAAATCCAAACCAAAGCCCCCGCCAGAGATGGCCAGCGAGGGCCCTGGTCTCCAGGTGAGGCCGGGCTTCTCTACATGGAGCCACCTCCTTTGGGCAGGATGAGTAAAAAGAGGACAAAGCCATGTCATCACACAGGAAAGCCCTTGAGTTTCTTGTGGGGCTGCCTTTAGCATGGTGGCTAAACACATCTGCCTACCCATTTAAAACCAGCTGAACTTACGGCCACAAAACTGACATCACAGCTTCTTTAACACCTCACCTCCACCCCATCCCCTAGCCTCCAGCCCAGACGCAGGGCTCAAGGCCAGAAGCTGCCCTTTAGGACCAGTTGTCCCTCCAGCCCTGTCTAGAGCCTCCTGTTGGTTTGAACCAAAGGCCCTGGCTGAAATGGAAAATCTTCTGAGAGCCTTGATTAATTGTATATTCCACTTGATCTCCTACCTAGGAAAACCGCCGACCCCATGTGCACTAGAGTATCCTCGAGGGCCAAAGCCGCTGCTCTCCTGTCTCTGGAGTCAGGAGCGGAGGACAGGGCCCGGTGGGCTCAGGCCCTCTTGGCCGGCAGCACTCCCCAGAGGACAGCAGGACCACTTCCCGCACGGGGAAGAGGATGGGATGCCTGCACCCATCAGATGCAGCTGGGCTCCACCAGAAGTGCGCCACCTTCCTTGGGAGGTGGCGATTGGTTCCCCTTCTCATGCTGTGCTTTCTCTGTCCCCTTTTCACATGTGTATAATGAAAAATACCCCTCCCACCCTGAACTGGAACCCAGGGTTGGGGGTTTGGGAGAGAAGGTGACGGACGCCCACGCTGCCCCCACTCCCAGGTGTGGACAGTGGCCACATGCAGTCGACAACCGAGCAGCTGCTGAGGGCCCAGCTCACCGCAGCAGCACCTTCAGATCTGGAAGCCTTGGGTTAGGACCTGGGTTCCTCAACGTCCTAGTGAGTGGCCAAGTTCCAAGTGTGAAGGGCAGTGAGTGACTCCAGAATCATCCTTGCCACCAGAGCACCTTCTTGTGGCTCCCTCAGTGGATTAGAAACAAAGCATTAGAACTGTCTGTATTTATAAAATACCCTTTATTTTTTCTAGGGAACAGAGCCAAATGGCAGCTTCAAAAAAAAAAAAAAAACACTTTTTAAAAGATATTAGCATTTTGACCTGGCTTTGAGCCCCAGGTGAGCCGGATGGTATGTGAAGCCACCTGCTGTGGCTTTGCTGAGCTCTCACCTGCAGTGACAGAGTTTTGGTGGGAAACAACAGGGAAGTATTGGCACAGCTCTGTCCAGTTGCTTATACTCGAGAATGGTTAGTTTTCCAGTTTGCGAAGAGCAAAAGTAACAACACTGCTGGTATTTGATCCAAAGATCGCTTACAATGTATCATTCCAGGAAGTATAAAAATGCTTTAAAGGAACTGACTTGTACTTATTGTTTATGGAGATGCGTGTTAGAACTACAGCATTACAACGGGAGCATAGTATTTCCCTGCAAACTCAGAAATTCTCCAGAGTATGTAAAATCGTACTTCCTGTTCTTAATTTATAAAGATACAAATTACAGTAACATTGAGCAAGGTAGCGTTATTCTTTTTTTTTTTTTCTTTTTAGCAGTATGGTTTAATTAAAAAGTGTTTGCTTGAAAATGCTAGAGAATCACCACCAATCAGTAACCACGCTGGCTAGAATACCAGGAAAACCCATAAACGCACGCAGCATCGAGCTGTTTTCACAAGACTTCCTTTCTAATAAACACAACACTTTCTCCTCCTCTCCTATGCCAAAATGCAGATTTTCCAACTGTCAGCGTGTGGCTAAGCTGAGACGCCTAACAAGTTTGTCCAGCAAGTTAGATTGCACAGTGTGTGGTGTCTGCTCTGCAGCCTCAGGCAGGAAGCAACTGGTCAACCTCCAAGGCAGGTCGAGGCTCGTGGCCCTTCCCAGGCATGAAAAGGGGTCCTCAAGGGTGACAACATAAGGGCTTTGAGGGAAAACACCAAGTCTCGTGCAAACTGGAGACCTACATAAACACGTTCCAACTCCTTTCCTTGGATGTGGTTCTGTGCTCAGGCAATCTGTAGTCCTCACACTGGGGGGCTTTGTGACTCTGTCCCCCTGACACCTTCTCGTCCCACTGGGTGAGGCTGTAAAGAAGCCACTGACCCCAACCAAAAGACAGTGAGAGAGAAAACACATTCTGTCTGCCTTTCTCTGGGAAGCATCTGGTTAGGGGTGTGAATCCAATTTCAGAATGGATGCTGCCAGAAGGGACAGGCAGAAGCAGTGAGGAAGCCCCCAAATGCAATAAATAATACCCAGTTCAGGCCCCTGCCCGCCCCCTGCCCCAGCTACTGCTGCCCACGGTTCCTCTATCTGACCGGAAGGAACACAGGGAGAATCCCAGCCCCAAACCACTCTGCCCAACATCAAATACAGGAATCTAGCTGCTGCTTCTGCACAGGATGGAGCCTCAATCTTCCATTTTACAGCATCGTTTATGGCATGAACTAGGAATGGAATGTGTTTACACAAACGCACGACAATTGTACATCAGCATCTTTACAATATTAGAGGAGTCATATACAAGTCTACAGGCATTGTACACCGGCGGTGCCTGCGGGGTGCCCCACCCCCCGAGCAGTTCTGCGCAGGTCTCCACTGGGAAGAGCCAGCAAGAGGAGGTGAGGGCACGAGGGGACGTGTGACGAGGCCAGGGGTGTTCATCTCTGGGCCTGTCCTGTTAGGCAGCAGGGCTGTAAGCACCCCTTGGGCCTCGTCCTTGTTGGAATCAGGAGCCGAAAGCTCCGAGGAGGCCTGAGCTGGGGTCTTATTGGCAGGCTAATGTAACGACAGTTTAATTAAACTTCAGTGTGCATAATTAGTGTGGGAAACTTGGAGCAGGGATGGATTCCTGAGCTAGGGACCCAGGGACACTGTTGACAGATGGGCCCCTTCACCCTGGGGCCCCCATTCCTGAGGTAAGGATGCAGTGTGGCTCTGTGGCTGGTCTGGATGGGAAAAGACTTCTCTGTGATCCCAGGCGTTGAATATGCACGGACAGGCCCGGAAGCTTCTGGGCATTAGGAGGAAGGTCAGGTAACCCACCGAGCCGTGGCCTGAGCCCTGCATGGTGAGGGTCTCAGATGGTTACAGAAACATCCAGCCCCCCACCCACTGCACCGCCCTCGTTACAGCAGCCCCGCCCCTGGAGGCCCTGTGTCGTGCCCCTGCTGCCTCGCTTCCTCCATGGCTGTCCCTAGAATGAGGCCAAGCAGTCCCCAGCCTGGGCAGGCCTGGGGCCGGGACACCCAGCAGCCACCATCCAGCCTGCGGGCGTGCTGCATGTCCGACTGAGAACTGAGCACCAGATAAAGAAGCGCTGGTCCTTGTTGGCTACTCTGATGTGTGCAGATACAGTCACTTCTCTTTTAAATACTGTAGAAAAATAAGCCATTTCTGATGCAAGGAAACCCTCTAGAGTCTGACCCACAAGGAGACAGAGGGATGGCGCTTCTGGTGGGGGATGGGGGAGCCTCCACTTACCCTGCCTCACCTCCAGAGCCTCTGAGGACCTCAGAGGACACCACACTGGGCTGGGGAAGCCAAGGGGCCTGGAGATGGTGGCTGAGTCCCCACCGCAGCATCTCTGGGTCACACCAACAGTGGTCCGGTGGGCAGGCTCCAGCATCCGCCTTCCGTTGCCATGTTAGCGGGGTCCCCGCCGTGCATCCTTGGGCCGGCTCTGGGCTCTCCGACCCCACCCTCAGTTTCATGCCCACAGCCAAGCGTGCGTAGATGCAACTCCCAGCACTGTTTCCAGGTTCCTGGGGTGCCCCAGGGCCACGGGGCCTCAGGTGGGCACCGAGGCAGGCCCTAGTCCAGGGGCTCCTGCTTTATCCGGACGGCAGTGGGGGTGGGCTGCAGTCGCCGCTCCTCCCTGCACAGCACGTACTCGCTGAACTGGGATGAGTCCACGCCACCCCCGCAGGACGCGGCCACGCTGAAACCCCTCTGGAACAGCCTCTCCAGGACCTGCCGGGGAAGAAGCAGAGGTCAGCGGGGCCCAGCTGCAGTTTGCCTGGCTTGTGGCCTGGTGGGCCCTGAGAGAGGCCTGCTTTTTGCAGGGCAGCTAGCCACAGCAAGCCGCCATCTCCTGTTAAGAATTCTGTCTCGCTCGGCAAGAATCAACCACCAGTTGGACAACCCCGAGAGGGACAGGAGCAGCTGGGGACACAGCAGACCTGCTGGGCCAGGAGTCCCTTGGGTGACCAGACCCCACCCAGGCCACTGTCCTGTTGTCCTCAGGAGTGCACAGCCTCGACTAGGGGAGACAGAAAGAGCCTCCCCTCCCCTCCAGATACATGACCTCAGGCCCCCCTCTGTCACTGAGGCCTACCCCAATAATGGAGCATCCCCTCCCCCAGCCTCCAGGCAGCCACCTGGGTCCCCGAGCTGTGAGTCCAGATGGTGGGACACCCGGAGTTTCAGTTTTCACCAAGGGAGCTGGGGCTGAGAGGAGAAAGGGGAGCACCTCCAGCATCTGTGTCTCTGAGGCCTCTGAAGCCATGTGAGTGATGCCTCAGTGATGGGGGGCTCTCATCACCGTGCCTGACCCAAGCCCTTGCAGAACGTGTGTGTGCCGGGGGATCCTTCCCCAAGCAGTTCAAGCTGCCCTGACCCTGATCTGGGAATTGCTGTTGGCAAACAGGCCCCCGCCCCAGCTAGAGGCTCCCCACTTCTCAGACCCATTGACAAAAAGCCAGCCCTCGCGGGGGGCAGCCAGCTGCTGGGGTGCCCGAGGCCCCGGGTGGGCACGGTCAGGAAAGGTGACTCTGGGCATGCGCCACTCTCAGCCTCCTTCCTGCCTCGCCTGGTTCCCTGGGTTTAATTTTAATCCAAAGTCAGGCTCCGAGTGTCAAATGAAGCACACTTTGTTGAAAAGACTCTGGGCCATTTTTATAGAACATCCTTTTGGGGGGAAAAAAAAAAAGTAGAGATCAATTTTTTTAAGTCCATCCCCCGGGCGCCATCATTTAATTATGAGCAAGACATAAATTATGCATCGACACGTTGTTGCCTTTTCTGTAGGATGGCACGAGGGCTTCGCCATGTCAGGGACTGCGCCTCCCGCAGCCACTGTTCCGTGCGGCCCGGGGGTCGGGGTCGGGGCCGGGGGGCGGGGCCAGGGTCGAGGGCGGGGCAGGGGCGGGGCCGGGGGCGGGGCCAGGCCGCCGCGGCTCTCACCTGCACCGAGTTGAGCCGGCAGTAGCCGTTGAGCGGGAAGCGGATGACGTGCGTGGGGTCCTGGTTCCAGCCGGCGTTCACCGAGTTGCACATGACGTCCCCCGTCTCGGGGAAGACCTCCTCGATGAGGGCCTTCTCGCCGCTGAGCGCGATGCGCTCCCCCAGGTCCGGCGTGACCCGCACCACCAGGCAGTCGCAGGCCCGGCTGCGGCGCTGCTGCTCTTGCTCCTGCTGCCAGCGCTCCAGCTCCCGCACCATGGGCTGCAGCTGGTAGTACCGCGCCTCCTCGTACAGCAGGCTGAAGTCCTGCGGGCAGCGCAGACAGACGGGGGTGCGGGTGGCAGCCTGCGCTTTCCGACTCCGGGGGTGGGGTGGGGCACGTCATTCGTGGTTCTGCAGGAGCTGTGGCCCGGGGTGGGTGTCCCCGTTTTACAGAGGGGGACAGGGAGGCTCAGGGAGTGTGTGCAAGCAGAAGGAGTCTGGCCTGGACCCAGGGATGCCCACGGGTGCATCTGTGTCAGACCCCTACACCCTTCCACCTGGCCCCAGGCCTTGGGCATCACTACATGCCCTGGGGAGAAGAGAAATCTCGGTGGGAAGACGGGAGGCTGAAATGGAAGAGCTGGAGGTTGTGCCGGTGGCCTGGGGACCCACTGCCTTCTTGGAATCCCATCAGAGAAGAGGGGTGGGAGCATGGCAGGCCCACCCCAGCTGGCCTGCTTTAGGGCTGCCCTGGAGGAGCTCACTACCCAGCAGGGAGGCCAAAACTACATCCCAGACCCGTGTTTCCAGTCACACCTGCCTGGGTTGGGTTTTCAGCTTCATCCTCTACCAGCCCTGAGATCTCTGGCCCTCGGCCACTGGGCCACTCTGGGCCTCCATTTCCTCATCTATAAAGTGGATGCAAACAGGCAGCTCAGAGAAGGGGGGTGCAGATGAAAGGACCCGAGATCTGAGGGGTGCTGGCCCCACCCTGCCCAAGCAGGCCCGAGGCACGGGGTGAGATGAGGTGTCTGGGGCCAGGAAGCCCACCCTCACAGGGCAGCCTGCTCCTGGGCTGGGCACGCTCACACCAGCTGCCTCTCAGGCCCTGGTGCCGGACCCCCGCCCCAGCTAAATACATGCCCACCCCACCCACCCAGCTCTGAGCGGCTGAGGACCCCTCACCCTCGCCACTCACTGGGGCTCAGTCCGATAGCCAGTGCGGCCCCACAGGCTCCCCCAACACCTGTCCACCTGCTGGCCCCAGCCTTTGGAACCAGCCCAAGGGAAGCCCAAGTTCTAACACCTCCCCAGCCTCGGCCATCAGTCAGGGACCCATCCTGCCCCGTCTGCAAGGGCTCCTTGGGGTTCCATCCTGGGCCTCTCCCTGGCACTCAACTGCCCTGAGGTTTTAAGTGACATCTACATGTCAACACCCCATACAACTTCCTTCACAGCCCAAAACATGTCCACCTGCCACCCCATTGGCATCTCCAAGCAGGAGCAGGGCCCCAGGCAGCTCCACTTGTCCACACAGGACTCAAGCCACACCCGTGTCCTTTTGCAGCCTCTTCCGGGAAATTGGTCTAATTTGCCACCATGCCCTGTCCTCTTTGCCTCAGCCTCCCCCTTGGCCCAAAGCCTCTGACATTGCTCCCCCGGCCTGGGGAAGTGGCCTTCTCAGCCATAACTGATTTCCTGCTTCTGCCCCCCACCCTCCGCCACGTTCTCCCCTCCTCCACGCAGCAGCCAGGACGCTCCTTCTCATCTGCAAATCTGACTGCCATGCCCTTACTCCCAGCCTCCCACCTCCCTTCCTGCCCCTCCCCTCCCGGCCCTAAGACCACCCTCTTTCCAGTTGTAGAGGGTAGCGAGCTCTCTGCACCCCCACCCCCTCACCAAGGCCCTTGCTCCCATCTGCCCTATGCCTCCTTTGCCAGCCAGGTAAACATCGTTGCCTCTGGAAACCCACCTGGGCCAGTTCCCCTCGTCGGCTCTCCTTTACTTCTCTGAAGCCCGTGCACAGTGGAATCCCTGGGCTTACCCATCCAGCACCCGCCTCCTGCTAGCTGCCAGCACTACCTGCCCCTGCCTGTTTCTCACCGTCCTTTCAACCCAGCCACTGCTGCTGCTCAGTAACTGAGTTGGATGAAGGAGGAAACAGCCCCAGGGCCCCTGGCCCTCTGGGGGGCTGCTGGAAGGAGGGAGGGAGGGAGGAAGGAAAGTGGGAAAGGAGGAGGCCTGGATGGACACTTGCTGCTGTGAGCTGGAGTCTTCTTCCTCCCTGGATGCTCAGGCCATGGAGCGGCCCATCCTTGAGGCAAGACTTGGCAAACCGAGTCGGCGGCCCTGGACGGGTGCACCCTGAGACCTGGGGGTGACCTTCCACTTAACGGGTGTGTGGTTTGGATCAGCATTTCTCCCCCTGCAAACTGCCAACAGGGAACAGATTTACGAACCCCTAACTCCCCGAAACTCCAACACACAACAGTCCTTCGACGCGGCAAACATTCAACTGGGGTAAGCGCTGCTGCTTAATTGTCGTTACACCCTGATAAATAAGCTAAAAATGTGAGAAAACAAAATTAGTTTAGAAAAACTGATTTAGCCCTCGGCTTCATCGTTTAACTTTTTACGGTTGCTATGGTGACCGCGGGTCCATTTATTAAGTCCCAGCGTCCTCTGTGTAATACCATCACGCCATGTGGCACAGGGGAGCCGCCGGCTGCAGACTTACCTTGAAGTCGTCCGGGAGCAGCAGTTTCGACGTCCGCAGGAAGCTCAGGACATAACGGAAAATCTCCCCATCCCGGTCAATGAAATAGTGTTGCTTCAAACTGTCCAGGACGATGGGCTCGGTGCCATTGAAGAGGCGGCTTATTCTGGAAGAGAGGGAGGGTGGGTAGGAGGTTCAGCGGAAGGGGCCCACCCTCCAGGGGGCCGAGGGGTGAGTGGCTCTGGGACTGTGCACACACCTAGGGCAGCCAGATCGCAGTCAAACAGGGCCCGGGACAGGCCACACGACACCCACACTCAGAGCCACGGCTGGACATGCCAGTCCCGGGGACCCATGTTATAAGCCTGGAAACTTCACAGACATAGCCACTCACCCCCCATGCACAAACCAGCCAGAGGTCTGGTACACAACTGTCACCAGACAGACCCACCCAGAAAACGCACATCTGAACCAGCAGACACCCCTGGCCAACAGCCACACGCCTGGAGCAAACCAGCCAAGACCGAGTCTTCCAGCCAGAAAACAAATGTCACCCTCATCCACCTCACCCAGCCCACATGACAGGCAGCAGGCGTGACACACCCAGACGGCAGGTACAGGGTCATCCACAAATGCACTCCTCTCCCTCCCAACCACACAAATTACAGGCACATCCAGTCACACACCAGCCAGCAAGCCAGCAGGGGACCAAGTCGCAGATAAACTCAGCCAGGGGGCCACAGAGAAGGTGATGGGTACACACACATGCCACACAGCACACGGACACGTGGGCACATGCCATAGCACATGCACACACACGAGTGAGCTTGCACACACACCAGTGCATGCACACACGTCTATGCCCCACAGTGTGTACACACAATCGGTGTGCACTTGAGCACCACAGGGCATGCACGTGGGTCATGATGTGTGTGCACCCCGTGGGGATACTGGGAGGGAAGGCAGCTCTGAGGGGTAAGTGGCTATGGCAGCAATGCAGAGCCTGCAGGAAGCTCTTGGGAGCCCTTGATGCCAAGACCCTAGGTGGTCCAGGAAAGACCCGGGCCCGGGCCTCAAACCCAGGACGGCAGGTTCTGGTCTGGCTAAGTTCCCTTGCAGACCCCAGGCCAAGCTATGGACAGTTAGGAGCCCCAGAGAGGAGTAGGGGAAGCCCAGCACTGGGCTTGGGGGCAGGAGGGAGACTGACAAGCCCCCTAGGGACAGCAGCACCAGACAGCCTTTGGGAGGCGGGCCACAGACTGCTCCCCCAGCTAGACCCTGCCAAGGCGACACGGCCTGTCTGCGGGGCCTGGGAGAGGGGGAGCCCCCACCTGCATCTGGGGGTCTTCCAGCCAGGCCCCCAGCTGATGCCAAAGCCCCTCGCTCTCTGCCTGCACTGGCCAGGACCCTTCCCAGGGTGCTCCCTCTCCCCCAGCTGCCCACCCCTCTGTCCTCCCTGCCCACCACTGCCACGTGCACACAGGCTGGTCAAGCTGAGGGGCTTAGAGTGCCCCAGAGCCCCTCTCCACACCACCGTCTACCACAGTGGCCTGGCACACTCAAGACACCAGCCAGGAGGGTCTGCCCAGCTACGGAGTAGCTAGTGGTCCCTGTGGGTCAGCACAAAAGGTCAGGCTGCGTGGTGGGTGGGTGTGAGACAACCTGTGCCTGTATGGAGATGCACTGATGCCCCAGCCTATAAAGCCAGTGCTGCAGTCACCCCAGACACAGCCCCTCCAAAGGCCTTCGAGCCCTGTCACCCTCCAACTATCCCCAGGCCGGGGGACAATGATCCTGGGGGACACAGCCCCTGCTGAAAAGCCTTGTGGTCTGTGGCCTGTTCCAGCCTCCAAAGACCCCAAGACCTGGCCTCAGCCAAGCCTGGGCAATCAGATGGCAGAGCAAGGGATGGACAGCTCCCCAGGAGACAGATGTGACTGAGCAAGCTGCCCGGTCTGTGGCCATCGTCAGCAGACAGCTGAGGGTCAGCAAGGCACCGGCAGCAAGAAGCAAGAGCCACATCCACAGGTGAGTCGGCAGATCTGAGGCCAAGACCTCCCTGGAGATCCTTCCCACCCTTCCTGGTTGAGCTCAAAAGTTCTCTGCAGCCAGCAATGCTCTAGGCATGGCTCCAAATCTCTTGATCACCAGGGCTGGCCAGGGTTCTGGACAATCCTGTTGGTCTAGAGGACTCCAGATCCACCCACATTCCAGGGCTGCCTGGGCTCTAGATTGTCTTATTGGTCCAATCTACTGTATTTCAGGATTGGATGGTTCTAGATCCTTCCACAGTTCACGTTAGCTCTAGCACAAACCGGTAGCAGAGCAGCTTCCCACGGGACAAGTGCCTCTCGTGCCCTCAGGATCTGGGGCTGCCAAGGATGTGAGTGGGTTGGAGGGGGCGGGCTTAGGACATTCACCAAAAGGAACCCCCCACCCCACCACTATTTGCAGGGTCTTAAGAATCAGCTCCTGCTTTGCCTGTCCTGGCTGCAGCAGCCGACCCAGGCCACACTCCAGGAGAGGCTGCAGGGTGTGGGGTGCCAGCTGTGGGAGGAATTCCAGGGGACGAGCTGGGCAGTTGACACTTTGACAGCTGGGACCCTCGGGGGCAGATGAGACCCAGCCCTGCCATCGGTGCCTGTGAGCGCACAGGGGAGGCATCACCCAGGCTGCTTTTCCTCCTTTTCTTTTTTTGAAAGCCTTGGCCACAATTTCCTGGATGTTTCAGCGGAAGGTTTGATTCATTCCGCAGCTCTTGGCCATTGGACGTTGCAGCTTCCCATACAGTGGGGCTTGCTCTCTGCAGCTGAAAAGACTGTCCAGCAGGCAGGACACGATTGAGGTCACTGGCCAGGGAGCCTGTCCCCAGCCCCGAGGCAGCTGTGCACGGCTGTTTCTGAGTGAGGAACAACAGCTGGTGCTGGGTGGAGCCGGGCGAGGGACGAGACGCCGGCCTCTTTTCCTGTGTTGGGTTACCCCACCAGCCTAGAGCCAGATGCCCGGGCATCATTCTGTGGGTGAGCCCCCAGCTCTCACTGTGCTGTCCCAGGCAGGACTTTGCCCCAGGGTAACCTTGGCGCTCTGACTTCTCCACCCCCAGGCGACTCCCACATCAGTGAGGCTGGGCAAGTGCTTCATTTCCAACATTGGTGGTAAACAGTTTTCAAATTTTAATAAGTCTTGAAAGAGCTGACAGGTACCTGCCATCATGGCCTCCCAACCTGCTTCCCCGGCCCAGCCCAATCTAGAGCTTCAGGCCTGGGGAGCAGCTCTAGCAGGAGCCAGGAGTCCCCCCAGGCAGAAAACAGCTTTGTCTTGAGCCCCAGCCCTGGAAGGGAGGGCAGCTGCACCCCCTCTGGGTTGCATCCCAGATCACAGAGCTCCGGGGACCTCAGCTCCCCATAGGGAGGGCACGTCCCACCGTAAAGCAGGAGGAGGCGTGAGGATGAGGGGCGAGGACAGGGTGCACTGTGGGCCCGGGAGTGGGGCGCCAGCCTTCTCCCTGCACCAGGCTGGTGACAAAAATTAGGAGCCAACCCCCCCCCCCACCTCCCCCAGGCCTGGGCTGGGGTGACTTCCAAAAGGCAAGTCTTTGATTTCAAGAAGCACACTTCGGAGAGGGTTGTGGGCGAAGGTTTTATGAATTTAACTCACAAACATTGTCATCCGATTAAGGGATGATCTATCTTGAGCAACTCGGGAAACGCGGAAGGCAAAATTGAAATTAAATAAGCAGAATCCATCTCCCATCCCAGACAGGGCTCTGCAAGCGGGGACCAACACCAGTGACGTGGCCCCCGTATTCCTGTCCCCTCCAAAGCCCCCAAGTGCACGAGGGCCCCAGGCAGTCTCTGTTGCACCACCACCTGTACCCCAGATTCCCCAAATTGTGAACAGGACCCTGCACCGACCGCTGCAGCTCCCTCATCGCCTCTGAAAGCCGCCGCCTCCACGCACCATAATTCCCCCTGCTCTGAGCAGTCACACCAAGGACCAGGCAGCCTGGCACGCGAGCCTTCTGCAGACAATCCCTCCACGTTGAGGGGGTTAATTAACTCCTCTTGCTATTGTCAACGTATAAAAATGGGGGGCGATGCCCTGCAGCCTGGGCCCTCCTGCTGCTCAGCCCTCAGCAGGCCTGGAGAGTTGTGGCCGCCTGGCTGCGCCAAAAGCCAGGAGTCAAGGGCTTGCAGGCCATACCACTTCCAGGAGATGCTCACGGACCCCTGTCCCTCCTCGGGTCACCCTGCTGCCAGGACAACAGGAAAGGAGAGCAGGAGAGTTGGCAGCACCCAGCGACTCGCGTGTCCTGATGGTCAGGTGCGCTTGTGAGCCCAGCAGGTGGGGGGCTCCCTCTCAGAAGGAGCCTCCAAAGCCCCAACCTGGAGATACTTCATCCACTGATGGGGAGATGAGGCCCAAACTTATCCGTAGCCAGGGAATCCCGATAGTTACCTACCCAGCCACCGCCAACCCAGCTCCAAGGCACACCTGCTGCTAATCCTTAAGGTCCACTGTGGCCACCCAAGCAGACAAAGATGGCAAGCTGCAGCCCGTCGTCCTCCTCCTCCCGCATGCATTTTCTTAGGGCTTAGAACAGGAAGCAGGATTACGCCCCTCCCCCGGCCCCCAAGGAGTATTAGCAGCACTCACAAGGGACCCCCTGCAAAGGCCAGGCCCGAGTCTCCAGAGGAACCTGAAGGTGGGTGACATTCCCCACTAGCTCAGGGGGGCCGGCTCCGAATAAGTCATCAGCCTCCACCCGGACGTCAGTGCCACCTGCTTGGGGTCACAAGCCCCTGCACACGGTGGCTCTCAACAGGCACCCCAGAGAGCCCCGTGTGCCGGGGAAGACAGGCCTGGCAGTGGCAGGCTGCCCACGGCGCCCCTTGCCACCAGATGCCCCATGTGACGAGGGTCTGGCTCTTACCTGGAGTCAGGGTACTTGGTGAGCGTGGCCAGGCTGCTGGTGTACATATGTCCGCCCACGTCGATGTGCACGGGGGCGTTGGACTTGGTGAGCTGCGCGGGCAGCGGGATCCCCTGGGCGGCCAGGGGGGACACGGGCGACCGGGTGAGAGACAACCGGGACATGCTTCCTCCCTCCTGGAGACGGGAACAAGGCGGAAAACAAGAGTTTCTCCGGAGCGGAGCTGGAGCCCCATGCTCCCTTTACCGCCAGGGCGATCACAGATCTAATCAGATCACTGCTGCCTGCGCCTGATCACATATTCAGCTGACAAATTATGGCCACCGCTGTAATTAAGTGTATTTGCATCATTTTCTTCAAAGTACCAGAGGGGAAAAAGAAAGATGCTTATTAGCAATAAGAAATCAAGAAAAAAAAAATTTTTTTTTTCAAGGTGTCAGCCTCCAGGGGCATAAAACAAACTGCAAAATTCTAATTAAAGGTCGCAGGCTTATGCGGTAGATGTGAAATATCCCCTGACAAACGAATCACCAATTTGTGAATTGGGATTCAGGGGTTTTTGCAAGTTTGTCTCAGTAACGAGACACCTCTAAATTAGTGACTTCCTCAGCACCTAAGGCGTTGGGTTTTATACATGTAGTAAATTTCACATCAAATTAAGAGCATTTTTGTTTCAAAAAATACATAATCGTACAGTCAACAGCCATCCCTCGAACGCCATGGCTGGAGGAGGGGTGGCAGCGAGCAGGCACCCAAGGAAGAGGGAAGAGGGGCCGCGGCCTGGGACCCAGCCCACCCCGTTGCTCTCACCGCGGTGCCGGCACTGCCGTGTGCGAGAAGCGAGGACCCGCTCGGCCGCTCCTTGCGGTGAGGCATCTAGGCTCCCATTTCTGCCCAGAGTATCTGTGGGAAGCACCAACAAACCCAGGGAGCGCTCACCCACCTGCTGCCGTGGGTGTCAAAGATGCATAGAGTCGTCACCTCGGCACCCGCTCTCTGGGACCCCATGCCCTGCAGCACCAAACCCTCCATCCCACTGTCCTCTCCCCCACATCCCAAAGCAAGACTGGCCCACAGCAGATCACACACACACACACACACACACACACACATGCACATATGCACACACGTGTTTTCTGGGCCGCTCCATGTCTGCTAACTCGGCTGATTTACGGTACTGAGACACGCTCACCATTACTACCCTGAAATGTTTCAGAACAAATTTGATTTTCCTGGCATTTTGTTTTGGAGCCATGTTACCAAGGGTGTCTCCTCTGGCATCGGCAGAAAACCTCGTGGCCCACGATCCCCCACCCTTCATGCTGGGCAGCCCAGGACCTCCCCTAATGAGACCCCACTCCCAGCAGATGCAGCCAACACCTGCAGGACACGGAGATGCCAGGGCCCAGGGAAGAGGGAAAGTCACTTAGAATGTCACCTCTCCCCTCTGAGTTCCTCACAGCAGAGAAGACCTGTCCTTGTCTGCCTCACTTGCACTCCCAGTTTCTCCCTGGCACCCCAGAACCATCTTTTTTCTCTAGGCCTAATGTATTCCAGATCCCCTCATGATAATGTCCCCCAAGGCTTTAGGGAGGTGGCCGGAAGGAAAGAGATGACAGCTCAGCAAATGGACCTGTTCTGCTGCTCCTGCCCAGACTTTCCTCTGTGCCACAGACAGCCTTAAATACGATTGTCCCTCATTGCCTAGAAGCCACCCCCGCCAAAGGCACTTTGCAGGACCTGCTGGAACTGGGGGGGGGGGGGGGGGCAGGGGGGAGCAGATTTACGCAGCCCCCTCCGCTGATTTGGGGCTGTCTCCTTCTAGGGAACACACACACACGTACACACACACAACACACACACACAACACAGGCGCTCCACAAGCCTAACCAGGATTTAGCTCTCACAGCTTTAACCCCTTGAGAGAGCAACCAAACAAAATTCTCTGGTCCCAAGGGATTGACTTTTCCTGCTGAACTCTGGCATCCAAATTTGTGCCTCGAAATTCAGCATCTGATTTTCAAACATGAACCAAGGTCCAATAAGAATCAAACCCTGCAAATTCAAGCCAGTTTCCTCTCCTGTCCTCTGTTCTACCATGAGTGCCCCAGCAAGTGACATGAAACTGTTTGAGGTGGGGAAGCTATTAGCAGACAGTGATGTTCAACCCATAGCCTCACTGGGGGTCTGCCCAGGGCTCCCAGCTTTGGGCCTTCCTGAGGTACCGTGGGCTTAAGATAGGAAACCAGGTCACTCATCTCAAGGAAGTTCTGAGAAGTCAAAAGAGACCCCAGGAATGGATTATCCTGCCCTCGGAGGCTCTACCGGGGCAGGAATCAGAAGGGAAGACAAAGTGAGGATAAACTGAAAGAAAGGAATTCCCCCTGAAATTCCATCAAAGCAGACTGCAGGATGTTTTCCCTACTCCCAGCACACCACCCCAGCGTGACAGTGATCACCAGGTACCCATCACAAAAGCTGCTCAATCCTGTCCTTCTTCCACCATAAGCACAACCTGACGCTCAAACCAGAAACTCACCATTGGAAGCCCCAGGCGTTACGCCTTGACCCGAACCTGCAGCGTGTCCTCCGACAAACGCATCTGTGCTGGACCACGACCCCTTCGCGGACCACTGCTGAGGTCAGAAGCAGAAGAGCGGGCGCAGTCAGAAGACAAGTTCATTCCGCCAACACCCGCATCGCACCCCCGACCCCGCGCGCCCCGGCCCTCCCGAGGCTCGGCCCAACAGCCTGTTGCAGGGGCCTCGGCGGCGGCGCGCGGCAGGGCCCGCGGCTTTCCCGGCTGCCCGGGCACCCACCCGCTTCTGCGAGCTGCGGCGGGAGACTCGCGGCCCGCGCCCGCCCGCCGCCGAGCCCCGCCCGCGCGCGCAGAGGGAAGCGAGCAGAATGCCACGCTCATTTACACACAAAATGATTTTGTGTCCCATTGTGCTCGCAGTTGTTCAGCTCTCTGGGGGTGATTAAACTGGCTGAGCTGCGGCAGCTTGAGACGATTTCACTAAATCGCTTCTTCGTGAAGTCGCTTCTTTGCTAAGCTGTTATTTTAACCATAAAAGGTAAACAGAAGGCGGCTGGCGAGCTCCCTTCAGCCGGGCGCCGGCCCCGGGCGAGAGTGCCGGGGGGAGGCCTGCGGAGTTGGCCAGGGGGTGCGCCCGCGGGGAGCCCCCGGCCGGCGTGAACTCCCGGACGGCCTGGGCAAGCTGGGCCGAGGCCCGCGGAGCGGGGGTGGCCGCGGAACCAGAAGCGCCCGGGAGGGCGGGGAGGGGTGTGCGGCGGGGGCGGGGCGGGGGACAAAGTTTCATCAAGAGGCAGACACTTCGAGACCACAGATGGGAAGCTCGCCTAATTAAGGACGTAAAAGCGCTTTTGTTCCCAAAGTTTATTGTTGCCAGGATTAAAAAAAATTAATTGAAACTAATGCTGTTATTCGCTCGTGCAGTTAAATTCCTTCATGCACGTTTGAGACACGGAGTGAAAATTTGAAGCTGCTCCCTGGGCCGTCGGGGTGGGGGGCGCGAGGAGGGGGCTGGCGGGGAGCTTGGGCTCGGTGCGCACCTCCAGGTCAGGAGTGCGGGCGGATAGCTGGGGTCAGGAGGCGGCGATCGGTCTCCGCACCGCCCGCCCTGAAACCTCGCGCGCGGGGGACGACCACCAGTACATCCGCCCTGCCGCCCCGTTTCGGATTCTCGGGGTGGGCGACGGTGGGTGTGCATCTGTCCCGTTAGAGACTTTTTTCTCTCTGATTTGGGCGCCAAGCACGGCCTCGTCCGCCCCCAGGCCCCGGCTGCCTGAGCCAGGTGCTGACCCCTGAAACTCGCCGGCCCCACGCTCCGGCCGGAGTGCGAAAACCTGCGCCCCCACCCCCGCGCTCGGCAGGAGGGTCAGTGCCAGCCAACGTGGAGGACTGTCCACCCGCGGCCAGGACCCGCCCACGCGGGCAACCCCCCTCCGCGCTAGGCCTTTGTGCTGGGCGCCCCCGCGCCGCCACCCCCCGCCGCCCAGCGCCGGGACAAAGCAGCCGCCCCCACCCAGGTCCCGACCCCGGTCAAGCGACTTTCTCGGTCTCTCGGCCACTTTGGAGACAGGGGTGCGCGGTGCGGGGGCCGTGGCGCTGGGCTTACCTCGGAGCCAAAGCGGCGGATGGGGCTCGGGAGCAGCCCCCGCCCCCCGCAGCCACTGGGGCTCGGGCGCCCGGCGCAGTCTCGCCGCCTGTGCTCGCTGCGCGGGTCGCTCCGGTCTCGTCCTGGAGTTACTTTCTCTCGCGCCCCCAACCCTCCCCCCACCCACCCCTCCCGCCCTGGCCCCCGCTTCGCGCGGCCCCTCGCGGTGCGGTGCGGCGCGCCGGGGCCTCCCCTCCCCGCCCTCCCCTCGCCTCCTCCCCCCCTCGCGGCCGCCGCCGCCGCCGCCTCCTCTTCGCGCCGCGCTCCGGCTGCCCTCCCGCCGCTCCCACTTCTCCTCCTCCTTCCTCCCTCCTCCCTCTCCAGCGGCCTCCCCGATGGCCAGAGAGAAAGCCGGCCCCTCGCTCTCCGGCCCGCAGCCCGCGCCCCGCAGCGGCCGAGCCCGGATGCCCGGGGCCGCGATCCCGCTCCCAATTACCCAGCGCGGCGGGCGCGAGCGGGCGCGCGCGGCCACTCCTGGCTCGGGGCTCGGCTGCGCCGCGGGGCAGAGGATTAGAGTCGCAATTAGCTCCGCGCGCCCGCGCCTGCCGCGCTCGGCGACAAAAAACGCGCTGTTTCCTCTCCTTTCGCGGGGCGAGCCCGACCCGCCTGTCCCCGACCCCGCGCCTGCCCGCCCGGGCCCCGCCAGGACCCCGCCAGGACCCTCCCCGGAGCGCCGCGCTCAGGCCCCGCGCCCTCCGCGGCCAGCCCCCGCCCCCCGCCGGCCGGCCACGCGGCGCCCGGGCCTGCTCCGGGCTCGGGGAGGGGGCGGGAGAGAAGCTGATTTTAATCATTGTCATTTCATCTGATGTAATATTTCCCCGGGCGCTTTCAGCTGGGCATAAATTTTCGGCTCCCAAATAAGTAACACAGGGCACGTTTCTCACATTTCTTGACTCCTCGGTTACAAAGAGGCGAGCAGCAGCCGCCGCGGCGCCCGGGGCTGGAGGCGGGATTTGCTCAGAAACTGGGCTGCGAGTCGGGGGCCAGGCCGCCCTCCCCGCAGCCCGGCCCCCTCCCCGGGTCTGCGCCCCGCTGCCCCTCTCGAGGGAGCGGCGCGGCCCGTGACGTCTGCGGACACGCGGCCGGCCCCCGCGGGGGTGGGGCGGCCAGGGGGCGCCCGGCGGCCGCCCGCGGCCCGGAGCGCCATTTCCTTTCCGCGCCCGGCGCGATGGAGACATGGGCGGCCGCGACTCCCGCGGCGCCCAGGCCTGAGCCCGGGGCGCGACCCCCGCGTGGCTGCCCCTGCCCCTTCCTCCTCCTCTCCTTCCTCTTCCTCTTGCACTTGTGTCCCAACCGTCCCTCCTCCTCCTCGACCCTTAAGCGGCTCCCGGGAGACGGACGCGCTGCCTCCCGGGGGCGCTCGGGCCAGAGCCTGACTGGAGCAGGCGGGCGGGTGCGTCCGGGCCGGGAACCGCGCCGGGGCCTCCACCCCGAGCTCCGGCCGGGCCTGGGCGCCCCCTAGCGGCCGCACACTCATGGGGTGCGCTCGGGGCTCGGCCCCGAGGCCGGTGGGAGACGGAGTGGGGGTCTACCTCCCTTGACTAAGGGGAGCCCGCGCGTGACAAGAGAGCCGGGCCTTCTTTAGCTTCTCCACGCGGGAATAAGCAGAAACTTTTCCTCCTACGGGAAGGTTTTTAAAAATGTATTTGTTTGTTTGCCTATTTATTTATTTATTTTAGAACTCGAACTACTTTAAGAGAAGGGGGAAATTTTCTCATTAAAGTTACATCCCTGCAGTTAGTTCAATTACTTGATATACGCAGAAGATGCTGCAAATTTATAGATTTAAATAGCTTACAAAGATGCCGCAGGCCCCATCAGTTAATTTCCTTAATTTATGGATTTTTAGCTGCTCCTAGAACAGAAAAGGACCCTGGAAGTAGGTCAGGGATCTGTGCGGCGGCTCCAGCGCGGCCAGGGGGCCGCCCGCTCTGCTCCCCTCGCCCCGCTGCCTGGGGCTTCTGGCTCCCACCCCCGACCCGACAGCACCAGTCTCCGCGCTGTGCGCACCGCCGCGGCCAGGCCCGGGAGGCCTGAGCAGCTCGCTGGCTGGCCGCCCCAGTCTCTCCAGGGTTCTGCAGCGCCGAGGACCTGCACCTCCCGCGTCTACACACATCACACCCAGCAGCGAAGGAGCCGACCCAAATAAATGTGAAGCGAGTATCCAAATACTTAAACCTCCTGAGCCCTCCCGGACATGCTGACTGGGATCATAGAGAGTGGAGAGCGTGTGTGGGTGTCCCCAACTTCTGCCCCGACAGAACCAACCCTCCACCACCCCCCAGCCCATTCCCAGGCCTTTTGGGTGCAGCTAGTAGTTGGGGTGGGGAAAGGGGCGCGGAGAAGCATGCAACAGCCTGACGTTAGTGGCCTTTGCCGCCCCCCTCCCCGCCCCCGCGCTGGTCACTCCTCTTCTCTTAGGTGACTGTTAAAGCTTTTCTGTTTTGCGTTCAATATGGATGAATATATACATATAAATTAACACTAAAAAGATTGGTATAAACGAAACTGTTTTAGGAAACCACATGGCAATGTGTTTAGTATTGGTATTCATGATTTAACATTTCTTTTCCCACTAGATGAAGTTTCTAAGATTTGCAAGGTACATGTCAAGGACGAGTGTATAAATGGATTTTTATTTATTCACAACTCCAAGACTAATTGCTTCTCTTTGCCTCAAGGCCACAAGATTGGTTTTAATATGACACTTCAAAAGTATTCATGGAACCACAGAGATACTAAGTGTCATTGTTTAAGAGACAAATCTCACTGTGGTGACCCTGAAAATAGGATGTTCCACTTAATTTTAAATTCCTACTTAAAAAAAAAAAAGTTTCACTTTGCACCACTGTATTAAAAATGCACAATTTAATCAAAACTATTTTGGAGGACTTGTGTTTCCTTAATATTGCTGGGTACTTTGTTTTCGTATTCCTGAATCCTTTTAGGAAAGAGCTGATCTTTATACATGTCATGAAGAGCAAGTCTGGGTCATAATTTATTCTCAAGTGTTTTTAAAATTTCTGGCTAAATGTCAACCATCTCTTGCATGGAGAGACTTGGACGTGGACTACAATAGGCATTTTATGATCCTTGGTATATAATGAAATGGTGTGTGTGTTCTTTAATTGAAGATGTATAATTAGGCTGAAAACACATTGAAACATCTTGTGAAATGCATCTTGTTTCATTATTGCAGTCCAAGAGATTAGATTGCTTGTGTCTAATCCTAAAGTAACTTACTTTATTGTTAAGACTTGACTAGTAATTAAGCCATTACAGTTCATATTTTGTTAAAAAGTGGGTTCAGCCCTGTGCTCTGTTTAATAAAAGCTCCTTTGCACATCTCACAGGAAATAAAGGTCAGGCCCTGCATCTCAGGTTTCCAGATGTTTTAAATTGGCTTACCAGTGGGATTTGGTACTTTGTTGCTGTTGTTTGCAAACTATCTTTTTAAAAAAGGACCTTAAGGAGGAAAGCAAAATGAGCCCAAAATGAGATCACAGAGTCTGCTGATCTCAACTTTCTCAGGGAGGCAGTGGAAGTACAGGTTGAGGGACAAAGCTGCCGCCCCCTCGGGGTGGGGGTGGGGGTGGGGGATGCTAGGCAGAGCTGTCTCCTTCCCTTCCCACTCCTGGGCCCCTGGGGCTCCCTGGCCTGGAGGCTTAGGGAGGGCCCCTGTCCAGGCTGGGATGGAGCCGCCCTGGCCCAGAACTCACAGTCTGGCAAGTGCCACTTGCTCTCTGCCCCCAACCTGGGAATCCCCTTAGCCTTCTCTCCTGGTTAGGACCCCAGAGGACCCAGAAATGAAAGGGAGCAGTGCAGTGACCCCAGGGCTGGACTCCCAGGAGAACGGAGGTCCCAGTCTGCTTGAGGGATAGAGGAACAAATGGCCCCTGTGTGTCCTTGAAGAGACTAAAACAAAGACAGCCAAGCTCTGCCCAGGTGCCCAGCCCAGAGCTCAGCAGGCACTTAGGGTTTCTGGTGGGAGGGGAGGCAGGGGCTGTCTCTGGGTGCTGCAGGCACCCCCTCCTTCCCTCCTGATGCCCACCAGCCAGCTGCTGCCTAGAGCACACCTGTGCTGCTCAGAGCCAAACTAACTTGGCCTTCTCCCAGGGGACAGGAATCAGACAAGCCTGGGAGCTCCTGGCCAGGAACCCTAATGTGGTGGAAACCGGTAGGTGGGCCTCTGGGGGACTGTGAGCCCCAGAATTGCTCAAAACTCTGCATCCGTGCCTTTTTCCCATCAGAGGGTTCAGGTTTTCACCAGATTCTCAAAAGGGTCTGATTAGGGTGCTTTGGACAGCAAGTAACAAAACCTAAGTCAGAGCATATTATCTCAGGTACAGGAAATGGAAGAGTGATCCTGGAGTTAAGTCCATGATTCAGCGAGACTTCAAGGATCCAGGCCCCCTCTCTTTGTTCTCTTTTCTTTTTAAGCCTCAGCATTTGGCTTGTCTCAGGCCAGCTCTTCTCTGGTCTCGAGATTAATGCAGCTCAAAGCTTTTCATCTACACAAACAGCCACCAGTCCAAGGAACATACAATTATATCCCCACAGCCCCACAGTCCTCTTTGTCACACCCCATTGGTCAAAACTGGGTCACAGGCCAACTTTCAGGCCAATCATTAGGAAATGGATTAGCTTTACCCCATCAGGTTTACCCCCTGGTCTGGGAGGAGCTGGAGTTGCTACCTGGAGCCATTCAATGGAAGGGACTAAGCAAAGACTGTCTGTTGGGTTATTCTGTGTTCCAATGGTTGGGAGCTGGGATGGAAGTAGATAGCTAAAGAGAAGTCCCCAAGCTCCAAAGGGCACCTCCAGAGAAACCTGAGACAGTGATGACCTCCTCAGGCCCTTTTCCCCCAACCCAGGAAAGCTCAGGCCCAAACACGGAGATGATCTGGCAGAGCATGGTCATCTGCAGGCCACCAATCTGGGCTGCTGGCCCCAGACCCCTCCAACCTCCTTTGGGCTCCCTCAGGGCAGCTCCTTGGTGATTGGGGGGATGGCTGTCCACACAGCCTGGGTGCCTGATATTTGGAAGCAGCCCAAAGGCCCAGGGCTTTACTCTGGAGCCACACTGACAAGAATGCCAGGATGATGAGGCTGTCAGCGTCCTCCAGTTTTCCCAGTCAGTATAAGCTGTCCTGGATCCCTGGGAGAACGCCCTCAAACAATGACAAAAGTCATCGCTAAATGACTTTGCGTGGCCACCACCCTGGCTCCAACTCACCACCAAGGTGGCCCGGGACCTGGGGCTGTGCAGGAGCTCTCGCAAGGGCTGTAGGACTTTTTTCCCAGCTTGGTCTGCTGGAAACCCTGCCCTGGGACTCCGCCCTGCCTCCAACACCAGGGAAACTACCCCAATTCCTTATCACAGGCTGTTTCCAGGCCCTGGGCCTCTCTGTGGGGTGAGTCTGTGCAGGACGAGAACTTGGGGGTCTGAGCGCAGCTAGGCCCTTGGGTTTAGTTGCTCAAGCCTCAGTTTCCTCCTTTGGGAACAATATTGTACCAGCCTGGGAGTTGCCAGGAGAATGGTGGCTGGGAGAATGAGAGAATGACAATGTGGGTGAAGGATTGGGGTGGGGTGCTAGGCAGGTGTGAGCTTTGATTAACATTTTTATAAAAGTTTCCTCGGGCAACCAACCTTTCAGCCATCTACACCCATCCCTGGGGCCCCAGAATGCCCAGGGAAGTCAGATGGGGGCATGCATCAGGAGATGGGGGCCCTGGAGCTGTTCTTTGACTCTGAGGTTTGGGGGTTAAAAGACCTCAGGATTGTAGAATCAAGATAAACAAGTATACATACAGGGGAAGAATGCAAATTTTGCCTAACATTTAAAGATAAAACAGAAGACTTGAGAGAAATCTTCTGCTTGCTTTGGGCCCTGCCCTGGGGTGGGCTAGGAAGTGCCCTCGGGCTCCTCTGTCCTCAGGGCCTTGGGGAAAGGGAGGGCTGGGATCAAAGGTTGGGAGCCCATGCTGCGAAAGACAGCCCAGCTCTGACCCAGGGGTCCCCGAGGGCTCTGAGGGGCTGCGGTCATTTTACTTTATTTTTCATTGCATGGATCTCTTCACTGTCTTAAAAAGTATTTTTAGATATTAATAAAGAATATATGGTCATTGTTACTTTAAAAATGTACATTGGTTGATGTACAAAAGGGAACCAAAAAGTCCCCTGCCAGTCTCTGCCAGAGAGAACTATGTCAATGATTTGGTGTTTGTCCATCCAGTCTTTTTCAACTGATGACGTGCACACAGATGCAAGCACACATAGACACACACATGCACACACGCAGACTCCCAATTGCACAGGCTCACACTGATACACACACAAATATACATACATCTATATGCCCAGACACACACAGAAGGGCACACACAGATACACTCACAGATACACAGAACCGTGGACAAAATTGCACTGGCAGTCACATGGACATGCTTACAGACACACGCATACATGCAGACACAGAAAGACACAGACATAGACACATACAGTTACATGGAATACGCATAAACATACGAAGTGCACACAGACACACACACACAGATGCAGACACACATAATGCACACACACAGACTCAGATACAGACCCATAGGACCATAAGCGCAACGACACAAGTGCACACACTCCTGAGCTCAGAGACATGCACACGTTTGTATACACACACACATGTGTTTATGGAAAATGGGATCAAACTGTTCATATTAATCTACAGCCTGCTTTGCCCCTATCATGTATTTCAAAATAGAGAAAATTGTATAACAGACACCCATTTATACCCACCACCCAGATATCACAAATAGTAACATTTTGAATATTTGCTTCAGGTCCCTTTTTACAAATCAAATGAAAAGAACAACTTAACCCCCTCCCTTCTTCCCCAGCTGCCGCTGTTGTCCAGAACTTGCACATTTCTATACCTTTTGCAACATATGTAGAACAATTATAAACAATTGTAACATTTGTATAACATTTGTGAATGTCTTAAACTTTTATGTAAATAATGGTGTCCTGTGTGTGTATTCTCTTGCTTTTCTCACATCACCCTCCCTCTGCCAGCTCTTCTGTGCATTATATGCCAAGGACCCCAAATAGCCTCTCCTGGTGCAATTGGATCTTTGATGCCTTTGCTGAAAATGGTGGTTTCTGGCCATTTGTGGTGGACGAGGGAAGGAAGGCTCCACCTCCAGCCTCCCACCAGACTGCAGGGGGTGATGGCCTGGCAGGTTTCCAGGGAAGTGTCCATTCCCCCTCCCCTCCTCCTTCCCACTTCCTGCCCCCCTCCCTTCCTCCTTCTCTTCCCTTCTTCCCCTTCTCTGCTCTCCTCCTCCTTCTCCTCTGCAGCCTCCTTCTGCCGCTCTTCCCCCTCCTCCTCCGTCGCCTCCCCCTCTCCCCTCCTCCCGCTCCTCCCGCTCCTGCTCCCCGTCGTCCTTCCATCCCCCTCCAGCTCTAGGCAATGCAAGCCCCGGGCTGAAAAGCTGGGTCACCCAAGGAAGTGCAAACAAGAAAAGGTATTTTGATATATTGCAAAATATTATCTCCTTACGAATGTTTACAGTTCTGTTTTTACGTTTAGGTCATTTGTCCTTTTGGAATTAACTTTTGTGTATGTTTAAAGCCAGAATCTAAAAAAGAATTTATTTTTCAAAATAGCTAGCCAGGCTTCCAGATGAATCAGCTAGTCAAAATTTTATACTAGAGTTTTCATTGGAATGGGGTAGAATTGAGGCCTTTTGATTTTGATTTTAATACAGAAAGAATGTGGGAATACATACAAATTGTTAAAATTAAAAGAAAAAGAATTAAAATATATATTCTTTTGATAATTAAAATTAATTCCAAGTTATTCCCCTCACACCTTGACAAGCTCATTTCCTTTCTCCTAGAGAACCTCAGTTTGGTTTATGTGATAGGTTAAATTATTGATTCTGATTTCTCACTGCCCTCCCGTAGCTTTATACCACCACACCCTTGCCACGGTTTCATGGTTGACAGAACGAACTTCTGCACACCCCGAAGTTTGGAGTGGGGTCTGCAGAGGCTTGAAGTGTCCTTCTGTGGCCGAGCTTGGATCTTGAGAGTCTCCCGTTGCCACAGGGTGAAGAAATGCCCCAGGCAGCTGCTGACCCTCCAGGCTGAGCCCAGAATAAGGCAGATGGGGCAGAGAAATGGGAGCCACCCAAGGACACCCAGTCCTTATTGTTGCATGCCACCAAGAATATGGGGTTCTTTGTCACACAGCAAAAGCTGACTGACACAGAATGTATCCTTCCAGTAATTAGCTTATATATAGTGTTCCCATACAATTGGATTGGGATTATATTATACATGGTATTCTATGATTTTTTTAAAATTTTATTTTGAAATAAATTCAAACTTACAAGAACAGTTGCAAAAACAATACAAACCCAATACACAGAACTCCAGCATACCCCAACCCCCTCCCCCAATACCCCGATCCACCAACTTTAACATCCTGTCACACCACCATTTCTTTCTTTCCCTCCCCCCTCCCTCCCTCCCTATCATCCATCATCTATTGCTCTGTCTTCTGAACATATGAAAGCAAGCTGCACACATCCTTGAACAAACACTATAATTCACATATACAATTCCCATGAACAAGAACATTCTTTTATGCAATCCCATTAAGCGCAGCTAAGAAGTTCAAGAAATTCAACATTGATACAAAGCTTAGATTCTATATTTCCTTTTTTTTTTCTTATGTCCCAACTGTGTCCTTTTGAGCTTCCTCTACTCCATCCTCAGATCCCATCCAGGATCATCCTTGGCATTTAATTGTCATTATCTATTTAGACTGTCTTTTTCTTTTTTTTTTTTCAATTGCGGAAACATATATACAGCCTAAATCTTCCCAGTCCAACCCCTCCCTAGCATTCCATTAGTGGGATTAATCACATTTAGAATGTTGTAATGCTACCACCTTCCACCATCCATTACTAGAAATTTCCCTTCACCCCAAACAGAAACCCTACACTCATTTCTTAACTCCCCATTGCCCCTTCCCCTACTTCTCGTAACCCATACTCTACTTTTCATCTCTACAGTCCTATTCTCTGATACCTTCTTTGTGTTTACTGTGGGGCTTAAATTTAACCTCTTAAATCTATAGCAACTTGTTTTTCTTTGATACCAACTTAACTTCAATAGGACATGTAAACTATGTTCCTATACTCCTCCATTCCCCCACCTTTATGTAGTTCTTGTCAAAAATTACATATTTTACATTGAGTCCAAAACCACTGATTTATCATTATAGTTTATGTATTTTAGATCCTGTAGGAAGTAAATAGTGGAGTTACAAATCAAAAATACAGTAGTATTGGTATTTATATTTACCATGTGATCTTTACTGGAAATCTTTATTTCTTCATGTGGTTTCAGTCAATTGTTTAGTGTCCCTTCCTTTCAGCCTGCTCAGTTCCCTTTAGCATTTCTTATAGGGCTGATCTACTGGTGATGAAGTCCCTCAGCTTTTAATTATCTAGGAATGTTTTCATCTCCCCCTCATTTTTACCCTCCAGTTGTTTGTGAATTTTCTAAGACTCTGATGGTTATTGACTTCTATTTGTATTCCATTGTGGTCAGAGAATGTGCTTTGAATATATTCAATTTTTTTTCTAGATTTATTGAGGCTTGTTTTATGTCCCAGCATATGGTCTATTCTGGAGAAAGATCTGTGATCACTAGAGAAGAATGTGTGTCCTGGTGATTTGGGATGTAATGTTCTATATATGTCTGTTAAATTTCTCTCTACCTCTCTCTCCTTTCTTTGTTTTCCTGTCAGTAGGGCTTCCTTTAGTATCTGAAGAAGGGCAGGTCTTTTATTAGCAAAATCTCTTAGCATTTGTTTGTTTGTGAAAAATTTAAGCTCTCCCTCAAATTTGAAGGAGAGTTTGCTGGATAAAGTATTCTTGGTTGGAAATTTTTCTCTCAGAATTTTAAATATGTCATGCCACTGCCTTCTCACCTCCATGGTGGCTGCTGAGTAGTCACTACTTAGTCTTAGGTTGTTTCCTTTGTATGTGGTGAATTGCTTTTCTCTTGCTGCTTTCAGAACTTGCTCCTTCTCTTCAGTATTTGGCAGTCTGATCAGAGTATGTCTTGGAGTGGGTTTATTTGGATTTATTCTATTTGGAGTTCGCTGGGCATTTATGCTTTGTGTATTTATATTGTGTAGAAGGTTTGGGAAGTTTTTCCCAACAATTTCTTTGAATACTCTTTCTAGACCTTTACCCTTCTCTTCCCCTTCTGGGACACCAGTGAGTCTTAAATTTGGACGTTTCATTTTATCTATTGTATCCCTGAGATCCATTTCAATTTTTTCAATTTTTTCCCCATTCTTTCTTTTTTTCTTTCATTTTCCATTCTGTGGTCCTCGAGGAGGCTGAGCTGTTGTTCAACAGCCTCTAATCTTGTATTATGAGTATCCAGAGTCTTTTTTTTTTATTAAATTCAGTTTTATTGAAATACGTTCACACACCATACAATCATCCATGCTATATAATCCACTGTCCACAGTATGATAACATAGTTATGTGTTCATCACCACAATCTATCTCTGAACATTTTCCTTACATCAGAAAGAACCAGAACAAGAATAAAAAATAAAAGTGGAAAAAGAACACCCAAGTCATCCCCCCATCCCACCCCATTTGTCCTTTAGTTTTTATCCCCATTCCTCCACTCATCCATACACTAGATAAAGGGGGTGTGATCCACAAGGTCTTCACAATCACACTGTCACCCTTTCTAATCTACATTATTATATAATTGTCTTCAGGAGTCCAGACTGCTGGGTTGGAGTTTGGTAGTTTCAGGTATTTACTTCTAGCTATTCCAATACATTAAAACCTAAGAGGTGTTATCTATATAGTGCATAAGAATGTTCACCAGAGTGACCTCTCAACTCCATTTGAAGAGTCTTTTTAATTTGGCCAACAGTTTCTTTTATTTCCATAAGATCTATTTTTTTATTTACTCTTGCAAGTTTTTCTTTATGCTGTTCTAGGGTCTTCTTTTTGTCCTTTATATCCTGTGTCATGCTCTTGTTGTTTGACTTTAGTTCTTTGATTAATTGTGCCAAGTTCTGCGTCTCTTCTGATGTTTTGATTTGGGTGTTTGGGTTTGAGTTCTCCATATAGTCTGGTTTTATCATATGCTTTAAGATTTTCTGTTGTTTTTGGCCTCTTGGCATTTGCTTTATTTGATAGGGTTCTTTCTGGATATAAAAAATACCAATCTCTAATTTGTCAGATCTACAGCTTGGTGGCGTACACTTTCTCTAACTAACCAGTAGATGGCATCCGCGAATCACCTATTCCCCTCAAGTCAGTTCTCCCCAACTTTGTCTTTGTGGTGTATGGGGATCTGGTTCTTGTGGGATTCAATTGGTGCACCCAGTTTGGGTGTGTTGTCAGTGCTGTCCGCCCTGAATGTGGGGCATGTGTCTGGGTGGTTAGGGAGGCAGGGAAGCTTTAATAATCAAACCTTCCAGGTGTTCCCGGAGATTTTGGGCTGTTACAAGAGTATAAGCCTTCATTTTAGTCTTGCCTCAGATTGTCTCTGCCGCTGACCCATAAGTCCTTGGTATTGGCATAGGGTCCCTGGGATTTCCAAGCAGGCCCTCCTTCTCAGCTGTGCTCTTCCAGGACCTCTGCTGAGGGAAGGCTGTGCCACGTCACAAGTGTGTGCCAGCCCTCCAGGGAAGCTCTGGGCTGCTGGGATGTGCAGGGGTATTCCCAGACTGCTTTAAAGATGGTTGAATGGTGCATGTTAATTTCCCCCTTTTCACAGAGCTCTGCTTTTCCAGCTCTGGGACAATTAGCTGTGGGTGCACTAAAGGCCACTGTCCGCGGCTGATATTGTGGCGTGTGTGTGGTGCTGTTGGAGACACTCCCCATCACAATGGGTTTCTTGGAGTGGCTCTGGGCTACAGCTCCGGCCCTGGGCAGGAGCATTCCCAGCCCGCTGGGGAGAAGGCTGCAAGGGGCGTGGTTTCTTTCTCCTTTTGGCTCCTCTCTGCCCCCTGGCCCTGAAGCAATCAGCAGCGGGCTATCCTGCATGCCAGACACCGAGAGGTTGGCACAGCCCGCTCCTGCCGTGCTTCACTGCGCGGTTCTCACCGTCATAACTGCAGCTGCACCTGCTTTGTTTGTTTGTTTGTTTGTTTGTTTGTTTGTTTAAAAAGAACTAGTCCCTCTCCAAAGGTCAACTCATGGTTTCCCCACACTGCGGTGTGGCCACCCAGCTTTCAGCCGGCTTACTCACTTGTTTCAGAATGCAGTCTCCCGGTTTCACCAGGTGCACAGTCCCTGTGGATTTAGCAGACCTTGTCCGGCTGGTGCATCACTGGAACTGATGTTCTGGGTCACTTTCTGGCTTTTATCTAGTATTTTTCACGGAGGTGTTTTTTTGCCCTGTCTCACCTAGCCACTGTCTTAGGTTTTCCACTAATGAGGTTATTTTTAGCCCTTATGGCCACTTTGATGCTGTGTGGAGAATTTTTTTAAAAGTCATGTATTGTCATGGCATTCCATTTTCTCCCTCACATTTAATTTTTCCTCTGTAGAGCTAATTCAACATGCCTGTCTTAAAAAGTGAATATTTTTTATTACTGTGAATTTATCTTTCCTTTAAACTCTTTCTGGAGGCTTGGTGTTCCCAAATTTGTTGCATGAAATGTTCAGTTTTCCCTGCATTTTCCACAGAAATAAGAGATTGCCTCCCGCCTCTCTGTGAGACTGGAAGCTCAAAAGACACTGAGGCTGGGTCATCTTTCAGGCCCTCACACCGCTCAGCGACATGTCTGGAGGTTCCCGTGCATTATTACTTCAGTCGATCTTCGCGCTCCCATGAGGAGGCTCGTGCCCATTATCCTCCTGTTGGAGGAGTGCGGCTCAGAACCCCAAGTGGTTCGCCCAAGTCACAGAGCAGGTGGGTGGTTATACTGGGACCCACGCCCATCCTGCAGTCCCCCACGGTCTTCCCAAAGGTGGCGTCCAGGCAGAACGGGTGACCCATGGGATCGGCGGACAGGACACCTTTCCCGTCTCAAGGTGCTTTCTCGAGTTTTTTCGGGTAGGAGTGGTTAGGAGGTGGCCTCTATGATATGTTTTTGTTTTCCATAGGCATATCTTGGCCTATTCTTGACATTTGGAAGGCCCAGGACAAGAAGATAAATGGAGGCTCACATATCATGTATCTGAATTCTTAAAAGGTATAAATCAAGCTAGCAAATGATTAACTAAATTGCATTATATCCTCCCATCTTGACAAATATACCCTCATAATGACCTGGAAATCCAGGTTCAAATTTGTAATTCTCAAATTTCATGGAGTAGTGAGCTGGATTGGTGGTGGGGGTGGGAGGGTGGGAGCTGGCCCCTTACGAGCTGCCTTTATCCCCCCACACCTGGCTCCATCTTCACCCTGGGGGACCTCATGTGTACACTCTATGGACACCCTAGTCTGTACCTTCAGGCTCTGTCCCCCTCTCCCCGAAACAGCCACTCCTGGCCACCCCCTGGGCCTTGGGGCACCCACCCTAGTGGATGCCATCCACCCCCAGGAACGCAGGCCCTGGCAGTAAGCTTAGACTTGTTAGGAAATTCCAAGGTCTATCGTACAGAGAGATATGTCCTACTTGCCCTATTGATTACCCCTCCTTTCTCTTGCAGACTTAACCTCTTCCTTTCAACAGCTCTTTTCCATCGGCCTTCACACTCATTCACATTGTCTCCCACTCAAGGGCAAAACCCAAATTCAAACTGGTCTCCCACATGCCCTTCCAGACTCCTTCCTGCCTCCTTCCACCTCTCCCAGCAGACACAGTGGCTCAAGTGGCCTTCACCTCCTTTCTCCACTTACTCACCTCCCCATCCCTCCCAACATAATTCCAGGCTGTCTCCTGGCTGCTTCAGGCCCCCAAATGCCTCTGTGATGGTTTGAAGGTGTTATGTACCCCAGCAAAGGCCATGTTTTTTTAATCCACTCCTGTGGGTACAGACCTGTTGAAGATGGGACATTTTGATTAGGTTATTTCGACTGAGATGTGACCCACCTCATTCAAGGGGGTCTTAATCCTTTTACTGGAGTCCTTTATAAGAGGGTAAACATATGCAGAAGCTAAGAGATGAAATTAAAAGAGCACCAGAGAAGCTGAGAGAGACGAAATTAAGAGAAGCTCATAGAGAAAAGCCTTGAAGAAGCTAAGAGAGAACCTGTGGAAGCTCAGAGGAAACCACTGGAACCAGGAGCTGAAAGCAATGAAACCTGAGAGAGAAGGACCAGCAGACATCAGCCATGTGCCTTCCCATGGGTCCTGGATGCTGGCAGCCTGTCTTCAGAGTCCAGGTAACATACTGTTATACCTTATACCTTGAGTTGGAAATTTTCATGGCCTAAGAACTGTAAATTGTAAGCTAATAAATTCCCATTGTAAAAGCAAACCCATTTCTGGTATATTGCATTCTGGCAGCTTTAGCAAACCAGAATAGCCTCCTTCTTAGGTCACCAAGAAACTCCATATCACTTACTTCAAAAGACATGGCTCAGTCCTCACTCCCCTTGGCCTCTCAGCTGCACTTGGCTCAGACGGCAATTAGCCACACCTCTTGAACACTCTTTACTCTGCATGTTAGTCATTACTTCTGCCCACCAAGAGCCTGCAGCTCCTTCCTTTGGGGGTTCATGGTAGGATTTTCCTTCCTTTCCTTCCCTTCCTCCTCTGAAGTTAGATGAGACCAGGTACCTTTCTTTACCAGCAAAATGTAAGCCAGAAACTTTAAAAGCCTGTGTTCAATCCCCATGTGGGAGCTGGCATCGAGAAGGAGCCTCCATCAACCTGGGTCCCAAATGATCAGGCTGAGCAGAGTCCCTCCTGACCCACCCTGGAGCTTTTCAGTGAGGGAGAAAGAAGCTTTTGTCTTTTTAGAAATTCTAGGGAAATTTGTTTCAGCAGCATAACCTTGCCCATACTGACTACAGACTGCACTTGGAATCCATAATAGAGCAGAACTCACACCTGTTTCTTTTTCCTGTTACCTGGCTCATGGCTTTTATGTTTTCTTTGCTGTTCAATTCACCTCCATCGAGCTGGTCCCAGGCCTCATTCTCTCTTGTGCTTCCTCCCTGCACAATCTCACACAGATCTGTAGTGTCAGTTTCTACCCATGCTCTCTGACTCACACATTTACACCTCTTGCCACTTGCAGATCTCACCGGCCGCCTGATGCCTCCCCTGGGATGCCTCCGAGATTCCTCAGACTCGACGTGTCCCCACTCAGGCTCCTGATCTTGCCCCACTCCAAACCTAGCTTCTTCCCAGCATCCCCATCTCACCCCACTGCTCAGGTGTGCAAGCCAGAACCTGGAGGGTCATCCAGGGACCTCCTTCTCCCTTACCTCATCTCCATTTCCAATATCCAGTCCATTGCCAAGGTCTGACTAGTGCTCCTCGGATCCACCCACTCCTGTCCATCATCGCCACCACCCGGGTCCAGCTACTTTCATCTGAATGCTTACAGCAGCTCTCTCCAACCTGACAATTGTCTTGCCCTGACAATCCATTTTCTCCATGGCAGCCGCAGGGATCTTTTCAAAAGCTCATGTAGCTCCTTGCTTAAAACCTTGCAGAGGCTTCTCTTTTCTTGGCTTTTATTTTCCTTCCTTTTTTTCCCCTGGCAAAAATTTTATTGAGATAAAATCCACATACCACAATTTACCTACTTAAAGTGTACAATTCAGTGGGTTTTAATATATTCAGAGTTGTGCAACCATAACCACAATCAACATTAGAAACTTCCATCACCTCAAAAAGAAACCCCAGACCTTTCAGCTATCACTCCCACCCCAACCACAAATCTGTCTACCCCTTCCCCCAGCCTTAAGCAACCACTATTTTATTTTCTGTCTCTGTAGATTTGCCTATTCTGGATGTTGTGTATCAATGGAACCATATAATGGGTGGCCTTTTGTGACTGGCTTCTTTCACTTAGCATAATGCTTTCAAGGTTCATCCATGTTTTGCATGTATCATTCCCTTTTTCAGTAAATAATATTCCATTGAATGGATATACCACATTCTGTTTATCCTTTCATCAGTTAGCCATTTAGGTAGTTTCCAATTTTTGACTATTATGAATAAGGCTGCTATGAATATTTGTGTTCAAGTTGTTTTATGGCCATCTGGTTTTCACTTCTCTTGGAGAGTGGAATTGTTGGGTCAAATGCTGACTCTGTGTTTAGCTTCTTGAAGAGCTTCCAAAGTGGCTGTGCCATTTTACATTCCCCCTCGTTCTCTTCAAGATAGAAGATAGCATTGTCCTATATGCTATGTGGGGGCTGCCCCACTTACTTCTCTACCCATGATCAATCAATGTGGGGGTACAGAGATCCAGCACACTCCCCCCAAAATCTGGGACAGCTCTGAGTTCCCTGTCTCCTCGCCTGTGGGCTGCCCTGGGAAGGAAGCATGACCTTGGGAGGGGCAAAGCTCTTCAGCAGATGCAATCCCAGAAGGGAGCTGCCAGTGAGGCTTTCCGCCTGCAGTGCTCCCAGACGCTGGGGGAGTAAGTCCTTCATGACTAAAGGGGCATCTGGGTGGTGCATCCATGTCAACATGTTCCATTCCCTGGGCGACGAGTATCCACTTCTGCACGAAAGTTTAGGAAGCAGCCCCTCCAGTACTTGAGGGTGTGTGCACTCTTCCTGGGGGAACCTAGAAGAGTGGAAGAGGAAGTTTAGTGGGATGAACTGCAGCCCTCACTGCTGCAGTTGGTCTTGAGGCTGCACCTGCTATGCATCTTCTCTCTCCTTTATTATCTATCCTAGACTCCCCCTCAGCCTCAGTTACCACCTGTCCTGTCTCAGGGACTTCCCTGATGGGGTTACCAGACCCTCCTTCCTGAAGAGTCCGGGGCCTTGCTCAGCAGGGCCTTCTCAGCCCAGAGTGGCTGTACGTGTCCCTTTACTGGTGAAATTAGGCAAGCCACTCCCAGAAGGAGCCCAAGAGGACACACCGGGCGCCACCCGTATTTCTCCCTGCCCCTGCTGTGCAATGATTACGCTACCTGCTCCTGGTGATCAGAGTCCACTGCTCCTGCCATCTGGGGACTCCTCTTGTTTTTGATTCCTTGGCACGAGGAGCCTGATGTGCCCAGGCAGCAGCCACGGCTGATCATTCAATGGGGCTCTTGCCGTGTGTCCTAGTTTGCTAATGCTGCAGAATGCAAAACACCAGAGATGGATAGGCTTTTATAAAACGGGGGTTTATTTCACTACACAGTTACAGTCTTAAGGCCACAAAGCGTCCAAGGTAACACCTCAGCAATCGGGTACTTTCACCGGAGGATGGCCAATGGAGTCCGGAAAACCTCTGCCAGCTAGGAAGGCAGCTGGCATCTGCTCCAAAGCTCCGGCCTCAAAACGGCTTTCTCCCAGGACGTTCCTCTCCAGCAAGCTTGCTCCTCTTCAAAACATCACTCCCAGCTGCACTCTCTTTTCTCTCTTTGAGTCAGCTCATTTATATAGCCCCACTTATCAAGGCCCACCCTGAATGGGCGGGGCCACACCTCCATGGGAACATCTCATCAGAATCATCTCCCACAGCTGGGTGGGGCACATTCCAAGCAAATCCAACCAGCACCAAAAACGTTTGCCCCACACAAGACTACAACGATAATGGCATTTGGGGGACACAATACACTCAAACCAGCACACCGTGCTCGCTGGCAGAAGCTTTCCCCTTTGGGAATCAGGAGCCCTAAATCCTCAGAGCCCAGCACTGTGGGGTGGCAAGCACAAAGTCCCCAAGTGGGTGACTCGGATGATGGTGAGCAGGACACTCTTGCTCCCCTTCCTTGGTTCCCAGACCCATGTCACCTCGGACATGGTTATCCGTTTCCTATCATGGCTGTGACAAATTACCACAGAGCTGGCTGCTTAAAAAAACACCCATCCTTTGTCACTACTAAGTTAGCCTTGTCTGGATGACTGCAAGGGCTCCTAACTTGACTCCTCACATACATTCCTGTCCACAAGTACTCTTCACATAGAAGCCAGAATGAGGCAGTAACTGGCTATGACCCATGTCATTCCTCTAAAACAACATAAGTTTATTCTCTTACAGTTTTAAAGGTTAGAAATCCATAGTGGGTCTCACTGGGCTAAAACCAAGATGTGGCTAGGGCTGCATTCCTCCTGGAGGCTCTAGAGGAGGATCTGTTTCCTTGTCCAGCTTCTAGAGGCCACCCACATGCCTTGGCTCATGGCCCCTTCCATCTTCAAAGCCAGCAATGGCCCGTCATGTCTTTTTCACACTGCATCACTCTGACACTCTCCTGCCTTCCTCTTTCCCTTATAACAACTCTTATGATTACATTGGACCCACCAGATAATCCAGGATAAACTCCTCAGCTCAGCATCCTTAACTGAATCACATCTGCAAAGTCTGTTTGTCGTGTAAGGCATCATAATCACACAGGCTCTGGGAATTAGGACATGAAATATGCCTGCCACTCATGGTATCCCTATGTCAACTGACTGTTGATTTGAAGTGTACATTTTGCTCTGGAGATTGGCACCACATCCTTGCAAAGCTTGCTCTGAGCTGTCCCTTCAGCTGTGCTTTCCCAGCCCTTCCACCCATTGCTTTCTCCGACTGGCAGCATCCAACTGGCACTTGGATATGACCAGTGCATCCGATGGTCGCACACCCAGCCTCACACCTGCTTTGCTGTAAAGAAAATCCTTTTTTCTGACACAGTGTCGTGTGGGATCCTGTACTGGGGGATCAAACACTCTATAAGCCCTTGGATAGCGGGCTGGCTCAGGCTCTGTGGGCAGGAAAGGGAAACCCATATCAGAAGATGTGCCCATTTCTGACAAAAGGAATCACTGATCCTTCCAGGGTGAAAGGGATCCGATGTGGTCAACTTGTCATAAGCGACTGTTTGGTGCCCTCAAAGGATGACTCTGCATCTAGAACTTCGTGTTTTTGGCTTCTGTTGCTGGAAAATTGGACATTTGGTAGCAGCATTGGCTAGATCAGTCTGAGTGACAGCCTCCAGCCCTGTGGTGTGGCTGCTCCTTCCCTGTACCAGCAAAAAGAAGCCAATGACAGAAGCTGGTTGATGCCACTTGGCCAAGTTATCCTGTTTGGTTGGTGGTTTAGTGCTTCTTTCATGATGGATGCTGTCTGGTAGGTGTTAATATGCAATACAAAGATATTCACATTTTGTGCCAAATCCCACCCATATATCCATCTACATGGCTTCCCCAGGTATCCTTGTCCTCTATCTTCTAATCTTTCTCCTTCCAGGCCCCTGACTGTGTGGCTAAGGCTTACAGTGGTCATTCCCCATGAGTTCATGTATATTCTGATCCTAGGCCTCTTCTATTTTCACCAAAGTGGATGACCGGGTACATTGTCCATTGGGAGCCCCCCACACACACCTTTCAAGGCCCCCCTGAGTGGGGATGTAGTACAACCACGGTCCATTTTTTAAAACATGCTTCCACGTACCAAGCAGACACAGCTGTGAACCAAACGTTGGCTTTTTTGCACTTTCATCAACAAGTTATTCCCCATCCCCACCATGCAGCCGTAGGCGTAAGCTGAGGAGAGGCCTTAGGACAACAGTGATGGATAGCAGGGAGTCTAGGCCATCTGCTCACGCATCTTGCTTGTGCCCTGTCATCCTGCTCATACTTGAACCTGTATGTGCCACTCCCATCTTAGGATGGATGATGATGGGTCCTCTTGACCTCTTCACTTGGTAAATCTGACAGAACCCAGTTTATGCTGGGCAGTTGTGGCTGCATCTTCATCTGGCATCCCATGATCAGGTACTCCATCTCTACCAGGGCCCAGTAGCGTGACAGGAGCTGCTTTAACGGCCTGGCCTTGATTCTCCCTTTGGGACTTTCCAAAAACTCTGCATGGTTTCTTTTCCAAATATTGAACCCTCTAATACCATGGGGTCCACTGAGTCATAAGACCAAGAGCTAGTATCTCTTACATCACAGCTTGGACTTGCTGCAAAGCTCTGGAATGACTCAAAGAAGCAGCCTTTCAGGTCTCCGGGTATGTGGGGTGGAGGAGTGTTCCTAGATGTGCTTCCAGAAGTCAGAGAGGCCTACCAGGCATTGTGCTTCCTTTCTCATTCTCATCAATGCAAGAGGCCATTATTTGTCCTTTACTCTAGAGAGGATGTCCTGGGATGCCCCCAGATTCTGGAGCCCCTAACATGGTTACTGACGTGGCAGGCCTCTGAAATGTCATGGGCTAATCTCCCACCCCCTGGAGTATATGGGGCTTACTGAGGTCCACAATGAACCAGCCAGTCTTGCCATCCATTCTGATTAGCCCAGAGTCATTGGTGTGACAGAGCAACATGATGTTCTGCAGGACGCCCAGCCAGCCCAGCTCTTTTCGGACTATAATTGGGTGGAGAGCTGGAGTGCTCACAGATTTCTGGGGCAAGGCTGTAAATATATAACATTATCCATTCCAAGTGAATGAAAACAGTTTTTTAAAAAGAATTCAGTTTTATTGAGATACACCCACACACCACACAACCATCCACAGCGACAATCAACCATTCACAGCACCACCACACAGCCGTGCACACAGCACTACAATCAACCCCCGAACATTTTCCCCACTCCAAAAAATACATATAAAAATAAGAATAAAAATAAAAATAAAAAAAGAACATTCAAAGCATTCCATCCATCCCATCCCACCCCACCTCCCACCCAATCCCTGCCCCCATTTTTCTTCCATCTGTCCACACACTAGACAAAGGGGGTGGGAGCCACAAGGCCCTCACAACTGCACAATCACACCGTGCAAGACACATAGCCACACAGTCGTCTCCAAGAATCAAAGCCACCGGGCTGCAGCCCGACAGCCCCAGGCACCTCCCTCCAGTCATTCCAACACACCAAATCCAAAAAGGGATATTTATATACTACACAAGAATACCCTCCAGAGTGACCTCTCGAGAGACTCCACCCGAAACCCCCCCAGCCACTGAAACTTCATTTTGTTTCATTTAATACAAACCATTTTTGATCCTCTTTTCTGATAGGGATGGAAAGTAACACACTTGCCAGATCAATGGGCAAATACCACATATAGAGGTCACGATAATTTGCTCTAGCAAGGATACTGCATTTGGTACAGCAGGTGTAATTCTGCAACAGTCCACTGTCATTCTCCAGGATCTGATTTTTGCAGGAGCCAGGCTGGTCAGTTCAGTGGAATTGTGACGAGGACCCACTAACCTTGTATCCATTAGGTTTTTAAGGGTAGCAACAATTTCTTCCACCTGCTGCCTCACCCCATCCCCACCTTGGATGTGATATTGTTTTTTACTTACTCTCTTGGAAGGGGTTGGGGGGGGGGCAGTTTCAGAGGCTTTTTCTCGGCCTTCCCTACTACAGAAGCTCTTACTCTACAGCCCAAGGATTCAGAATGTGGGTCTTGACAACTACTAAGTATGTTCTAATTATACATTTGGATACTGGGGAAACGACCATTGGATGAATCTATGGATCCACTGGAACCACCTGTTAGCTAGACGTGGGCCAGGATTCCATTTATTACCTCTTCTCCACACAACCCACTCTAATGAGGGCCATGATGATACATCAGATCTAAAGGTGTCAATATCAACTCAGCAACTGTCTAGCTGTCCTGGATTTATTTGGTGTTCTCCCTTCCCAAGTGTACAGCTACCTGTGTAAAAGATTACAGGTCCTTTTAGAGAAGGGCTTAGAGTAGCATTACAATGTATACCTGCTTTCATGTAAAAGAGTCCTTCCTCCTGGTGAACTGCCAGGGCTCTTGGTCTGAAAAAGGACTCAGATCCAGAAACTGGCCAAGGAATCATGACTTTTTGGGGGGCAGTTGCTCTTAGGCTCCTGATTATCCAATCTTGGTTCCTTTGGATTATACCGATTGAACGGTAGTTTTCCGGCTACCCATTTATTTTGCTCCCAGAAAACACCGTATTCTGCTAGCCGTCTCCATAACTCTCTGCAGGTCAGGCCACTTTGGCTGCCGTGCTGACTGTGGTGGTTTGGAACCATATGTACCTCAGAAAATCCTGTTCTTAAAGCTTATCCATTCCTGAGTATAAGCCTATTGTAAGTAGGAACTTGAACTTCAGTTAAGGCATGGCCCAGGGTGAGTCTTAATCTTCTTACTGGAATCCTTTATAAGCAGGATGAGGGGAGAGAGAGAAAGCCAGGGAAGCAAAAAGCTGAAAGCAACGAAACCCATAAATGTAGGGAGAGACCAGCAGATGCCACCAAATGTCTTGCCATATGGCAGAGGATCCAGGATCACCAGCAGCTGGTCTTTGGGAAGAAAGCATCATCCTGATTATGCCTAGAGTTTTGAACATTTTCACGGCTTCAAAACTTAACTCGTAAGCTAATAAATTGCCATAGTTAAAGCCAACACATTTCTTGGTATCTGCTTTGAGTAGCTTAGCAAAGAAAAACGCTGACCTCGCCACTCCCTGCAATAATTGCATCCACCTGGCTTCTGTTTCAGGGTTCCCTCATCCTCATTTCTCAGTGGTCCAAGTTCCGTGACCACCTCTCCTACTCTCAGTGTGGCCTGCAGAGGAGGATTTCACTACAATTTTTCCCTGGTGCTGATGCTTCTCCCACTAGCCCATTCCGACTGCTTTGATAAGTGGTGCATCCTCCAGGCCCTTCCAAACCCGCCCATAGTCCTCTGCAGACGTTTTGTGGCCTTGCATAATAATCCACGCCAGCATGCCCACCATCTAACACGGCGATGCTGGTGTTTGCCCCTCACCCAGTTTGGGCCATTATGTTCTCCATAGTTCTAGCAGCATTTTTGAACCATCTCTGTAGTCCTTGCCAGGGTATTCAGTCCTCTATCCCAGGAAAGTCTTCCCATATCGATAAACCCTCCAATTGATTCCAACCTTATGATCCACCCCCCTGTGACCAAGGCCTGCAGAATCCTGCCCCATGGGCACGCTCCTGGCTCCTCCAGTACATGTCGGCTGGATCCTGAACCTCCTTTGGGCTTCAGTTCCTTTCCTCCTTTTTCAAGCCCAGCACTTCCCCACCTGGTTATGTTGTGACTTAACCCCTAATTATTGGCCTAGTGGCTAGTTGGGGAGGTGGAGGCAGACCCTAAAGTGGGTGCATAATGTCTTAGAGGGCAGGTACTGCTGCATTTCTTCAAGGAATGGGGAGCACTAGCCCTTATTAGGGAAGCACGGGCCATTTCTGTAGGCTGAGGTTTCGAGGCTTTCTAGGGGGCACCTTCAATATTTGGGGGTGCATTGACTCAGATGTCATGCCCCAAATGTCAGGGTTTAGCAATAGCCACCAAATTTCATCCCTATAATGACTCTTCCCTGAGATTGCTCAATTGCCTGATACAGTGCTCCCCCCCACTGCCAGTCCTCCTCTGGCAAACTATCCCAGTTCCCTAATGGCAAAAGTTTTAAGTTGTACTGTCACCTTGTGATGGGCCTATCTGTGCCCTGTCCACTGCTACTGCGAATCAGGCAATGTGTGATCAGGCTTTAAAATCCCACCCCAGCCTCTGCTTTCTCAACCACTCCTTCACTCATGGTTGTGGGCTGGGTTCCCTGGGAAGCAGAACTCAAGACAGATCTTAGCGTGCAAGAGATTTATCAGCAAGGGCTCCCGGGACCACCCCATGGGGAAAGGACTGGGCAGGGGAAGAAATTGGGCTGTGATGCTGTGTGAGTTTCCTGCTGCTGTTATAACAAACTGACACCAACTTGGTGGCTTAAAAGCAACACAAATTAGTTATCTTAGAGTTTTGGAATTCAGAAGCTAAATGGGTCGGCAGGGCTGCATTCCTTCTGGAAGCTCTGGGGCAGAACTCATTTCCTCACCTTTTCCATCTTCTGGGGGCTGCTTACATTCCTTGGCTTGTGGTCTCCTCCTGGCAGCACTCCAACCTCTGCTTCTATCACCTCATCTCATTCTCTGACTCTGACCCTCCTGCCTCCCTCTTACCAGGACCTTTTGATGACATTGGGCTCACTCAGATAATCCAGGATAATCTCCCCATCTCAAGATTTTTAGTTTAGTCACATCTGCAAAGTCCCTTTTGTCATGTAAGATAACATTCACAGGTTCCAGGGATTAGGATCATCACTGGGGGGAGGGGGGGAGGGCTCTTTTGTCTGCCATGGATACAACCTCCACTCAGCGGATCACATGTGGAGCTTTGAAGCTAGTTGACCCTTTAGCATTGTCCCCAGCTGGGGTGAGGGTGCTGAGCCTTTATGCTGCTGTGTCACTGGAACCCTAAGAGGGTTGGCAGCTGAGGACCATCCACAGCAGCCCTCCAGCAGCTAGAAGATGTCCTTCATTCATGAGGGGCTCATGGTGTCCACCACTACCCTTCTGCTCCAGGTCAACCGACC
The DNA here is from genome assembly GCF_015220235.1 of Choloepus didactylus. Classification (NCBI taxonomy): domain Eukaryota; kingdom Metazoa; phylum Chordata; class Mammalia; order Pilosa; family Megalonychidae; genus Choloepus; species Choloepus didactylus. Next base: position 21,332,548 of record NC_051333.1, read on the forward strand.
ATTTCCAGACCCCTTCCTGGCCTTGCAGCCTTCACCCCAGGACATGTGCACATGCTCTTTCCATCCTCTCCCACTTATCCTTCTGATCTCAGCTCCAGTGCCCCTTTTCTGGGAAGCTTTCCCTGATTTCTCCACCAGAGCCCTTGGGAAGGTCTTGATGCTACATTTGTGGGTGCTGCTATTTCAGTAGTCAGACTCCCCCAGCATCACGTCCCCTTCACTGAGCACTGAGGGTCTCAGGCAGCAGACACTCAGAAAGTACTTGTTGACTCAATGAATGAAAGGACCCACTGCTTTCTTTGGAAATGACTACATCATATTTGGTAGCACGAAAAGGTCATGCCTTGTTCATCCATTTCCCTGTCGATGGATATGTAGGCGATTTCTAGTCTCTTGATAGTTCACATCATGCTGCAATGAACATTGTTTCATGCATATTTTTGTCCTGCCTGGAATTTCTGTAGGAGGGTTTTCAGAACTGCTGGGCCCATCAGAGCCTCCCTGGGACAAGGACTAGGGATGGAGAAGGGGCCAGTTCCTCCCCGGGCTCCCTACAACGTGGCCCCTGGCTGCATTTCTGCCACAGGCACAGAAAGAGTAGAGGCGGTGGGTCCCCATGGGACAGAGAAACACAAAGCAGCCCACAGAGGGGCAGAGCTGAGCCCTGGAGAGGCACCCAGTGTCCCCAGCCCCGGGTTCCTGGGGTGCAGCTGTGTGTGTCCCCATCCTCGGCTTCCATAGGCCACCCCTGCTACCTCGCAGCAAAGCCCTCCTCTACCTGAAATTGGTGCCCACGGGTTTCTCACACTTGCTACCAAAAGGGCCCAGCTGTTACAAGTTCTAATTCTTGTCACTGCTGTCTAAATACGTGGCTTGGCTTTTAGTCTCTCCTTTGGGGAACTTATTGTGATTGTGTGTATGTGTGTGTGTCATCTGTGATAAACTTTTGTTTCTATTCCCTGAAAAGATGATGCACTGTCTAGGTGGTGTGCAAAATTACATTTACGCTAAATGTAAACATATCTGCCTGGGTGCATTTGTCATCTCGGGCCGTGGGACGGGCTGGGGCTCCGTGCTTGGCCCTGGCTCCCGGGTGGGAGGAGGGAGGGTTTCCCGCAGCCTGCGGAGCATGAAGTGGGCGAGAGCCTCCAGTGGCTCAGCCCTGGTGCCAGGCGCCGTGTGCAGGGCTCGAGATGACGCCGGACACTGCAGGCAGCAGGGGTGGGGCTGGAGTCCTGCACAAACGGGGCTGGGGAGACGAGGTGCAGAAGTCTGGGCAGCTTCCAGGTTTGTGGCCGAGGCTGGCAATGGGCTGGTCTGGGAGAGTCTTGGCAGACCCCTGTCCCTCCTGGTGCTCCTGAGGGATTGGTGGAAGGTCCAGGGACCACCAGGTGGCTGAGGGTCCTGTGGGAGAAGCCCAGGCCTGGAGTCCATCTGTCTTGTAGCCACATATCTGCAGCACCTCATACAGCGTCTGACAAAGGCCAGCGCTCTGTAATGTCAAATGGCGGTGGGCCGATGGGCCTCATTCTGGATCTTTTTTGGATACGCAAAAGTGATCACAGCACTCCCATGCTCAGAAGCCTTCCATGGCTCCCCACTGTTTTCAGCACAAAATCCAGTCTCTTTATCCCGGCCTGCAAGGCGGTACCTGACCAGCATCTGGCCTCCTCCCCCGTGTCCATGTGAGGGACCACACTCCCCTGGGGTTACAGAGCCAGCCCGATCGGGTCACCTGTCGTCTCAGTCCTCGGCTACCCAGAAGGCGTCCAGAGAGCCCAGTCACTGCGCTCCCCAAGCCCCACCCCTGAGCCCTGCCCTTGGGTCACCCCCAGCTCCTTGGCTCACTCGTCACAGACCCCGTTAGGCCAGCAACCCCTGGCTGCAATTGCACGGAGAGCCCAGCCCCTGAAAAATGAAAGTGAGCCCTTGTCCCTGTGTCATTAATTCTCCCGTGACCGAGCCCTTTCCCCCAGGGTGGGTGCAGGGCCAGGGTGACGGATTGCACCTGTTTGGCTTCGGAGGACTTTGGCCAGTGGGAAGCGCTGACAGTGCCACATGGAGATTGATGATCCCCGGACGGTGGGCTGTGGGTGCGCCAGGCCTGGGGGGGGGCCCGTGGACCACCCCCCATCCTCTCCGCCAGGCCCCGTCCACACACAGGGCTGCTGCCACTTTGCCACTGCCCCACTGCCCAGGTTCCCAGGCTCGCCCGGAAAGGGTTGCCTTGGCTTCATGCCTGAAACCTCCAACACAAATAATTTTCAATTTGCCTGGGAGTTTCAATCGCACAATCCAATGTTAAATAATAGATTAGGTGCCTCAGGGAGAGAAACAGGATTTTAGAAGAAGAAATAAATAAAAGGAAAAGGAAAATTCAGCATATGGGGTTGGAGAGCAAGATGGGAGCCTTCCTTCCCTGCTAGGACCCTCCTGCCCTGTTCAACCCGAGCCGACTCCAGGCATGGTCTCTGGGTCTGCGGGGACTGCCGTTTTCACACTGGGGTCTCCCCAGTAGCAGGACCTACAGGCAGCAGCCCCGGGCTGGGCGGGGTGAGGGGCAGGGGCAGGACGTGTAGCTCCCAGGCTCTGCACCCCAAGGAGGGGCCTGCCTTGTAGCCCTGGCAGCCACCACCCAGCCAGGTGGACAGGCTGACCCAGACAGCGGCAGGTGCGGGTCGGCTGGCAGGAGGCGACAGGTGCACCAGGTGGGGTCAGAGGTCACAGAGGGTATGTCCATGGGATATGAGTTGTCCACAAGCCCTGGAACCAAGGTCATCTCCATCCCGGCCACAGTCTGCACAGGAAACCACGCCACCCCCAAGGCCATGGATTCCCAACTCCCATCTCGTGTCCTCCACACACCTCACCACCCTCTCTCTGACCAGCAGGGCCTTCCTGTCCTCATGTCCCTCTTCATCCAGCCAGATCCCTTGGGCCACTGGTTCTCTGACCCCTTCCCTCCTTCCGTCACACATGGCTGGGGGGATCCTAGCTTGCCACCTCCTCTGTGCCCACAAGCACAGGGTGGCCTGTTGGGTCTTGCACAGTCACTGGTACCCACCTTGAATGGGCATTCAGCAGTGCCCGGAAACCTCCCACCATTTCCCTGCAGAGCCCATTCTTCCCCTTGCCCCAGTGACCATCTAATTCCTAATCTGCCATCGTGGAATCTCCTACCCCATGGGCACTCCGGGGAGGTGGTAACCTACTAGGAGTTAAGATCACAGCCCCTGGGGCCAAAGCGCCAGGGTTTGAAGGCTGGAGCATTTTAAGAACTGTGTGACCTTGGGCAGATCACAACCTCTCTGTGTTTCATATGCCCTTTTTTGTTAAAAAAAAAAAAAAGTCAGATAATAAGTGTATCTATTTGACAGGGTGGTAGTGAGGATTAGATAAGCTAATTTAATTAATTAATAATTAATTAAATAAAGAAATGATCAGAGCAGTACCTAGTGAACTGGCAAATACCACATGAATATTATTGTTTGTTATTCATTTAGGAGCCCAGGGTGGAGACGATGGTGGCTGGGATTAGGATGAAGGCACTGGAGAGAAAGAAAAGTAGACGGATTCAGGAGTTAAAGGGACTTGCCTGTGACTGGCCTGCAGGAGGGAGGAGCCTGGGGTCAACCCAGGATCAGGGGCTCAGAAGGGGAGTCTGGGGGAGGAAGGACTTGGGGTTGGAGAAAGGTGAGGCTCAGTTGGTCAGGGGAGGTGGGGCACCTGTTGGACACGCCGTCAGAGGTGTGGCTTAAGCAGGTGGCCATGGGGCCAGGTGGTCAGGGCTGGAGGTGCACATTTGGGGGTCGCTGGCTTCTGGGTGTTTACTCAGAGCCCCGAGACTGGCTGAGCTCATCCAGGGAGAAAGGGCAGGCAGAGGCAAAGGTTGAAGGCTGGGCCAAGGGGCTCCCCAACTTCAAGATTCCAGGTAGAGAAGGAGGAGTGAGTAAAGGAGACAGAAGGAGAAGCAGGGGAAAGCCAGGATGAGGGCGTCCTGGAGGCCGAGAGCGAGGCGTGTGCGCGGGAGGTGGGTGGGCAGTTGGGTCTGTTGCTGTGAGAGGCTGTGGGAGTGAAGGTGGAGAAATGGGTAAACTGAGGACACCAACAAGAGTCCTTCCTGGGGGTGGCAGGACTGGAAGCCAGACCACGGCAGGCTCCAGAGTGAAAGGGAGATGAAGGAGCAGAGGCAGCAGGATGAGTTTTGCTGGGAAAGGAGGAGAGCCGGAGGGGAAGGGGGCTAAGGCTTTCCATTTTGTAAGGGGGCTGTTCCGGCTTGTGATGTGCTGGTGAGAAAGCCAGGGCCCAGGAGAAGGAGGGGGCACACGTGGACACCTGAGGAGACCGAGGGGCTGAGATCCAGACAGGAGGGGCGAGGCAGCCTCTGACAGGTGCAGGGGCAGAAGAACAGCGTTACCGGGTGTTCTAGGTTGCTAATGCTGCCGGAATGCAAAACAGCAGAGATGGACTGGCTTTTATAAAAGGGAGTTTATTTGGTTACACAGTTACAGTCTTAAGGCCATAAAGCATCCAAGGCATCAGTAATCAGGTACCTTCACTGGAGGATGGCCAATGGTGTCTGGAAAACCTCTGTTAGCTGGGAAGGCACATGGCTGGCGTCTGCTCCACAGTTCTGGTTTCAAAATGGCTTTCTCCCAGGACGTTCCTCTCTAGGCTGCAGTTCCTCAAAAATGTCACTCTCAGTTGCTCTTGGGGTATTTGTCCTCTCTTAACTTCTCTGGAGCAAGAGTCTGCTTTCAATGGCCGTCTTCAAACTGTCTCTCATCTGCAGCTACTCTCTCAGCATCTGTGCATTCTTCAAAGTGTCCCTCTTGGCTGTAGCTCCTCTTCAAAATGTCACTGTCAGCTGCACTGAGTTCCTTCTGTTTGTCAGCTCATTTATATGGCTCCAGTGATTAATTTAGACCCACCCTGAATGGGTGGGGTAACACCTCCATGGAAATTATCCAAACAAAGTCATTACCCACAGTTGGGTGGGGCACATCTCCATAGAAACACTCAAAGAATTAGATCTGATATAAGACAGCGAGGGGCTTTCTGTCTGGTCCTTCCCATTTATCTCACTGCAATAAGAGGAGAGACCATTAGCTGAGCACGTTTCTGCATGTGTCTGTATAAGTGTGTGGATGTGTGTCTGCAAGTGTGCATCTGGGTCTGCGTGCATGGGTGTATGTGTGGGTTTATGGGTATGTGTATGTGTGTGTGTGTGTTTGCATCTGCGCACCTGTGGAGGTGTCTATGTGTGCACTTGTGAGGACAGGTGTGTGTGTGTCCCTGTGTGGTTGTCTGAGTGTGTACCTGTGAGATGGGTATGTGTGCTCATGTGTGTCGATGCATAACGGTGTGTGTGTCAGTGTGTATGGGTATGTGTCTGCCTGTGCTGTGTGAGTTGTGCATGCTTGTTATCTGGGTCTGTGGGAACCTGCCATCTGAGGCTGAGGTTCCAGGAGGCCTCGCCTCACTCTGATGGGGAGGGGAGGACCATCGAGGCAGGCCTGTGGTCACTGAGGGGAGCCCGCCGGGTTCTCTCCTGCAGCGGATCCCCTCGCTCGCAGGCTCGCAGGCCGGGGAATGGGGCAGGGCCGACTGGGTCGGGGGGCTGCAGGGGAGGGAGACAGGAGGAGCCACGCACAAGGCTGCCAGGGGTGTCAGGATGCCTGCCCATCCGCCTGCGTGCGCAAGGGATGCCCGGGTCCACCTGGCCCCATTAGCGCTGGATGCGAGGTGAGGGGCCCCGGGGGTGGGGGGCGGATGCCTAGTGTTGGGAGTAAGCCTGGAGCCGGTGGGTTCTGCCCTGCTGACAACCGGAGGGGCAGTTCCCGTGACCCACAGGAGTCCGGGAGCGAGGGGTGGGCCGGAGGACTGGCCGGCGCGCAGGGCAGGGGGCGGGCCCTCCCGCGGGTCTGGGGGCTGCGCTCGGGCGAGGCGATGGCGCCACCGCGTGGCCGAGTCGGGGATGCGCGGGCCGCTGCTCAGGGCAAGGACTTGGCGCCACCTGGCGGCCGAGCGCGGCCTCTGTCATCGCGCAGATGCTGGGGGAGGGAGGGGTGAGCGCGAGAGCGAGGGGCCCGCCAGGCCGCCGGGGTGGCCGCCCAGCTCCCCCTCCCGCCGCTCTGCGGCTCTGGGCAAGCCTCTCTGTGCCTCAGTCTCCCCACCTGTAAAAGTGCACGGACGGGGCAGCTGGGAGAGGCGTATAAGGCCACGGTGTGTGCCGGCCCAGCCCTGCACCCAGTCTGCCAGGGGCCAGGCTGGCAAGTCCTGCAACGTGGTCGGCCCCCTGTAGCACTCACCTCTGATCCCTGACCTCTGACGCTCGCCCCAGGCTTCCAGCCCATCCTCCCTTCCTGGGACCTGCCCAGATGTGGGGTGGAGGCAAAAGTGTCTGTTCCTGATTGGCCCCAGCCTGGCTGCCACCTCACAGTGAGACCCTGGGGCAAAGGCTGCTTCTGGACAGCGTGAAGAGTCAGGGGCAGCACTGGCCCCATAACCAGGGCTCAGCGCCCCCCGACCCTCACCCAAGCCTGGCCCAGTGGCCCGAGGGGCTGGGACTAACCTGGACCATCCTCTCCTGAGCCCATCCCCAGGGGCTCCCCTTGTTTATCCCCATCTGAGAGTCATTAGCTCCAGGGATGGGGCAGTGCTGCTTGAGCCCTGCCTGGCCCCAGGCCACCCTGCTCCCAGCTCCTGGAGACCACCCTGCCCAGTCCTGAGCCTGTGGGTCAACCCTGCACCTGGCTCCGGTCCCCTGCCCTGTGGGAGTTGGGCACAGGGAGGACATGCCCTTCGCTGGCCATGGGCATCCCCCAGAGGGGGAAAGGCCAAGAGGAGATGGGGTGTGAGGGGCTGAAATGGGCCAGTGACCCTGCCTGGGAGGGCAGGGACGGGGTTGGAGAATGCTGTCCTGGGCCCTGTGGCAGCACCTGGGCCAGGTGAGGACAGCAGGGAGGGGCAGGGTTTGGCCGTCTAGCAGCTGGAGGTGTCTGAGTCTCACACCTGCCCATCTGGCTGGACCTCCTCTTGTCTCCCCTGGGGGCTCCAGGGTTTCTGTTTTGCACAGGCCCCAGCAGGGACCCGAGGCTTTGTGGGGTACCATGTTCACTTGGTCACTCAGAGAGCAGGGCTCACATCTGGGGGGTCTCTGCTGCTCTAAGACAAAGGCCTGCTGGGGCCTTCATTGGGGCTGCCCCAGAGAGGCCCCCATTTCAGGGGACCAAGCAGGGGGGAAGGGCATGGGGACCTGGGCAGTTCTTTTCCCAACTCGGTGGGCCTGCTTGACCCCACGAGGTGCCTGGCTCCTGACCCAGATAGCAGCCTCCAGACCATTCCCACAAAACTGGGAGCAGAAGGGGCAGGAAGGGCAGGGGAGGGCACCGGGCAAGATGGCCTCAGAGAGGAGAGGCGCGGGGACTGTTCATGCACCCCTCCCAGACACATGTCCCCGCTCACAGCCAGACACCCAGATCTAGGCACACGCACTCCTCCCTGACACAGATACCCACACAGGAGAGACACACCACACACACTGACAGGCCCAGACACCCACACAGACACCCCCACCCCCCAGCCCCACATACACAGGCAGTTTTCTGTTTTGCCATTTGAGCCCCTAGTCCCTAGGCCTCGGTGCCAGGTGAGGGTTGGCTCTGGGCCTGGCTTCAGCCAGGGGCCATCAAGTGAAGATCACGGTCATTTCCCGGACCCTGTGTCTCCCATCATCGCTGCCTGGGAGGGAAGCCCCTCTTTGATAGGCGTGTTGCGTGTGCGCGCCAGGGATATCTTGCAACCCAGACCTGGTTGTCTCTGAAGAGATGACACAAGAGAAGATGTTCCTACACTCCCCAAACACTCATGCACACACTTACACACACATTTATACACTCATTCACACACTCTCACACAGGCTCACAGACAGCACACACACCCATTCACATGTGCACTCTCTCACACGTGCTCACAGCCATGCATCCTGGGGAGGGAGACGGTCCCCACGCGATCCTGAGGGTCCCCCAGAGGCAGCAGCAGGGGCAGCAGGTGAAGGTGCCCTGCAGCCGTCCGAGCCAGGCTTCCGGGCGGCCCTTGCTGAGCAGATGACATTGTGACACCCTGCCACAGGCGCCACCAAAGATCCACAACCAGAGACACTTCTGTATGGTGAATTCAGTCTCACTCTGTGAGTGCCAGAGTGCAGGGGCAGCTGTTTCTGGGTCGTTTGTCAGCCTCCCCCCCCCCCCCCCCGCCATCCTGCCTCTTCTCACATGGAGCCCACCCTGGCGGAACCGGGGGTCACCTCTGACCTGAGAGCCTCCTGGCTTCTGCCTCCTGCCCTCCCACCCATGAGACTCTCAGGCCCTGACCGCAGCCCCCTCCCCTCACCTCCAGGGTCCTCTGTCAGATGGTCTGGCTGCCATCAAGCTGGAACCCAGCGAGCCTCATACCTGCTCGGGGTGCCTGGACACACGCGGCCCAGCTGGCGGGAGGCCCCTCAGCATCTTGTTCCCCTTTACAAGTTTCCAGATGCAGATGGAAGCTGGAGCCGCTCACACCAGTGGGCCCGGCAGAGACCCAGCAGCACCTGCAACTCGGGACCCAGCGGTGCCTCCACTTGGAAGACCAGGGGCCTCTCCCCTAGCAAGAGGGAGCAGATGGAAAACAATCTCCTGGCAGAGATGCAGGGAGGGACCCACAGAAAGCTTCAGCAAGCCCCTGGCAGACACAGGCTGACACAGACAGACAGACAGGCTCCTAGACACAGGCAGGCAGCACTTCCCACCACACGCGAGACCCAAACACAGCGGCAGCATGCCGGCACTCCAAGCTCCCCAAGCTCTTCCTGCGAGAGGTTTCAAGAATCACTCTGGCTTCTGACAATTTCAGGATCAATCCTGGGCATGAAAATGGGGGCCTTTGGAGGAGAAGTTTTCTCTACAGCTTCTCCTCCCCCTTTCCCAGAGCTGGTTCCTCTGGGGGTGGGCAATCCTGCAGTTCGGAGGTGGTTTGATAGGGTGATGGAGTCCATGATTAGGGTCAGGGTCAGGAGTCAGGGGTCAGGGTCAGTATCAGGGGGTCTGCAGATGGCAGCTTTGGGCCAAAGTCCTGGTGAGCCCGAGATTCAAAAACCAGGGGCAGCATTGACCAGCACGAGCACCACTCCCCACCCCAAAGGCCCACACCTGCTCAGATCCCATGGCAGCCCCGATCGGCAGCAGGCCCAGAGAGCTCGCCCCTGCCCTAGCGTCCTCAGAGGGCACTGCGAAGTGCGCTGACAAGAAGAGGCCCCAGTGGGCCTCTCCGTGGACAGATCCATCTCCTCTCAGGACGAATGTGCTGGGACCAAGACGAGAGGCCCGGGCACCCAGGTCCTGGCCTCAGGCAGCCGGAGTGAGGGGCACTGCTGCCAGTCCCTGCCCCGGGGGCCGCTGGGTCCTCTGCTCACCTCCAACAGGCCCGTCCTGCCCTGGGCTCCCCCACAGGGGGTGGGCGGGGACCTGGCTCAAGTTGTCCTGGGGAGGGAGAAAGAGCTCCAGAAGGCAGGGGGAAAGGACAGGAGGGCCCCTCCCCACCCACGGAGCATAAACACTGATGCTCTGGAAACCATGTGCTTTATTTGGAACCTCATTCAAAGGGACCCCCCAACCTCCACCCCCCCACCCCGGGATGTAGAAAAGCTGCAAACCACGTGGTTTGGTACAAGGCAATGCTAAGGGACTGCGGGAAATCCCTTACTCCTGGGACCCCTGTCCTCTGGGCCTCAGGCTTCCCTGGTCATTGTGACACTTGGCTGAGCTGAGTGTGGGCGGCTGGGGTGTCCGACTCATCTCTGGGGGCGTCTCCCTCAGCCAAGGAGAGGAGTGGGCATTAGACAAGGGCCAAGTTCACTGTCCATGGCCTGGGACACCCAGAAGCCAGGCTCCTCACATCCTCGGAGCCCGGTTACTTGGGATCAATCTCAGCTCCTGGACTGGGGGGCCGGGGAGACGCGAGGAGGGCCCCACCCCACCATGGACAGGTGAGTGGGCGCGGCAGGCCCCGCCCCCAAGGCCGGCTGGCCCCGCCCCTCAGTACAGGTCTGCAAAGGGCTTGGAATAGTTGAACATCAGGTAGTCCATGTAGTAGAAGTCGTAGGTGCGCTGCCGCTGCGGGGCCGAGAGCTGCGCGAAGTACTGGCGCGCGATCCTCGCCGTGGTGCGCGCCTCCTGCGAGTGCCGGTCCTTGAACCGCGGGAAGGTCAGGTTCCGCGGCGCGCGGATGAGGCTCAGGAAGAAGTTGGCGTCGTCCTCCATGCTCTCGAACTTGCCCACGAAGTCGTAGTCGATGAGGCAGGGGCTGCAGAGCCGGCTGACGTGGTCCCAGTGGATGTCCATGCCCACGGGCCGGCGCTCGTCCAGCAGGTACTGGACGAACTCGGGGAAGCGCACGCCGGAGCCCGTCCGCAGCGCCTCCCGCGACGCGTTGGCCCGGTAGCGCGCCAGGATGGCCTTGCCAAACACGGGGTGGTAGTAGCTGTTGGGGTGCTCGAACTTGTCGCGGAAGGCGGAGACCAGCCTCTCGAAGGGCTCCCTGACAAACAGCATCTTGGTGTAGGTCCCCAGGCGGTGCAGGATGCCCTGGCGGTCGAAGGTGTCCAGGCGCCGCAGGGCGCCGCCGTAGTGGACCGTGTTGTGCTGGATGTCGGCGGCGGACGCGGCCAGCCCGGCCAGCACCATGAGCACCCGCTTCCAGTTGGAGCAGCCCGCCTTGGGCACCTCGCAGTACAGCACGCGGTGGCGGTCCTCCACGAAGATGCGGGACACGTGGCGCGGCGTGACGGCGCGCCGGCCGCCGCTCGCCCGGTACTTGGCACAGGCCTCGCGCATCAGGTGCTTGCGCTCCCGCTGGCGCTGCTGCAGGCTGACCCCGCGGCCGTCCAGCGCCCGGGCACCGGGCCGCACAGGGGCGCTGGCCGAGCTGTTGGCGGGCACTGCGGCCGCAGCTGGCATTTTCTTAATAAGCAGCCGGCGGCGGCGCTGCTGGAGCCGTGGGCGGGGCCCCGTCTTTAAGTGGGGTGCAGGCTGGTCGGGGACCAGCTGCCCCGGGCTGCCCGGCTGTGGGGTCAGGCTGGACAAGTCTCGGGTGCCCCTCTCTGTGGGCGCCTTCAAGTCACCATCCTGGGAACCGCCTGGTGGGAAGTCCTGGGGCCAGTAGAAAAATGGTTGTCAGGGTGGACGGGACAGCTGGGTCCTGGGGTCACACGGGTAGGGTCCTCCCCACAGCCGGGTCCCTGTCCCCTGTGGCCTGAGTTCTACCCTGGATGAGGGACAGGGAGCCAGGCGGACTCGGGGGGTCGTGGCTGCTCTGGCCTCCCACCGCCCCTCGCATCACCATCCAGTTGCACAGCGGGGGTCTGAGGTGCAAGACCCGCAGCGGCCACGAGATGGGGCAGGCCGCCCAGGAACCGACGCCGGGCTCGGGTGCTGTGGGGCTGGCTCGGATTTACCGCCTCTATTAGCACAGCCCAGAGCAGCCATCCAACAGGAAGGGGCAATTCATGGACCCAAAGCCCCGAGCTTTGTTCCCAAGGCTCCTGCGAAGGACCGGACACATTTTTCTTTCCAAGAATGGATTGGACCTGAGCTCTGAATTTTCTTTCCTGCCCTCCCTCCCCAGCTTTCCCCACATTGCGTGTGCTGAGATTTACAGAACTCTCAGGACTTACGTCGTGGGGCTGCTGCGGCCTGATGTTGAACTTTATTCCTGAAAAGCAAACGCAGGAGAGGACAGGATTAGTAGGGCAAGTACCCCGTGCTCCCAGTAGTCTGTGGTGCCTGGGCTGAGGGAACTTGGGGTGGGAAGTCACTCTGGGGTTGGGGGGAGGCTACTCTCCTCCCCTCCCCATGTGGGGCAGGGGGCAGGGCAAAGGCCTGGTTTCATTGGTTTCAGACCTGGAAGGTCTAGAAACGTGGGCCCTACTCAGGTGTGTCCACACACCTGTCCAGTGGAGTGGCCGGGGACCTCACAGTCCACCCCACACTGTCGGTGAGCCACAGGGGAAGGGACCCTTCGGAAAGCTGCTGGTCCTCTCTGCACACCTGTTGGCCACGTCTTGGGTGTAGTCATCGTGGGTTCTCTGTAGCTGGAACACGGCACAGCCACACCCACCTTTGCATGCACCAGCACTGGGCCTGGGACAAACGCCTTCCCCTCGGACCAGCCTCCCCTCCCCCACCCCAGGCTCCAAGAAGGTCCCTAACCTGGGTGTTAGCTTTGCAGTTTGGGCCTTCTCGGCCTGCCTTGGGGCTCTGAGGGCTACAGAACCACGTTCTGCTCACTCTGGTCTCCCCAAAGGGCTGAGCAGGAGGCAGGCTGAGAGTGGTTGTCCAGAAAGCATTTACTGGTTGACGGGGAAGATGGAGAGCTTGGTGCATCACTGGCTCTGCACCAGGATTTCCCATCTGCCCCTCACCTGGGCTGTCAGAACAAGAGTCACCCAGGATCACAAGCTCTGGGGAGGGGAACCTATGGCTAGAGGAGAGGATTCTGCTGGATTCCGCTTTGGGGCACCTCTTGAGGAGTCCGTCTTCTTCTGCCAGCCCCTGCCTGGCTGCGGAGACGTCAGGGGCTCTTCCTTCCCCTCTGCCATGTGGGTGGACATTTCTTTCCTCAGGCTTTGCCAAAAGCCTCAGTCAGCATCAGAACCACCTACCCAGTCGACAGTGGGAAGCCGGAACTTCCAGGTGGCACAACCGGGCGCCATGCCAGCCACACCAGATCAGCTCCTGTGCGGGATACTGATTACGTGCTTCGACTTGGCGGGCCTGGGCTGGGGGACCTGATCAGCCCCTGGGGAGGGTGGTGGGCACGGGCGACAGCGCCCTCCACTGCCCCCCAGGCCTGAGAAAGTGAGGCCGGAGGCAGGCCCCATTTCCTCACCCAAAATACCACTGTTAGGGGAGGCTTGCCGGAGGGAACCGCCTTTTCCCCACCCCCTTATCTTGCCCGGACACTCCCCGTTGCCAGTGCAACTCCCATCACCACCAGTGCGCATACACTGTTGCCAGACACCGTTGCCAGAGCAACTCCCGCCCCTTTTCAAACTACCTCCGCGCTCTCTTAGAACCAATCCTAACCTCCGCACCCTCTCAGAACCAATCCTAGCCTTTATCCCCTCAGCATTGGCTTGTAACAACCCCTGCCCTCTATGCCAGCCTATATAACCTGTGCTCACCCCTAATAAACGCTCTTGGCTTTACCCCCCTGAATAAATCCCCCTTTTGTTCTACCCCTACTGGAGGAAGAGTGTCTTGTCTTTCCCTTCTCGCTGCCCTCCACACCTTGCACGCCTCCGCCGGGGACCGGGCCCAGTCCCCCGCCTCGCCCTCACCTCCGGGAAAGAGCCCCCGCCGCCGGTACCCTCTGAGCAATGCCGAGAGCCGAGGGTTCAGCAACCGGCCGCCCCCCCCCCCCCCAGACAAATCAACTGCGACCGCACTCCTGGCTGCTGCCCGGACACGGGAGGGGAACCTGGAGTCCCCACACTTCCCCTGCTGCCCACGCACATGGCAGAGGCCCAGTGGCTGCCCACGGCACAGCCGGACGGAGGCCAGGGGCTGCAGCCCAGCTCGCCAGCAGACACCCGCATCCTCAGTGCCTGGCCCTGGACACTGGTGATTTCTCTGTCGGGTTCAGTTTTCAGGATCAGCTGCTGATGTAAGCCTGAGGTCACCCCTGGGCTGGAAGACCTAAATTCCCGGGCTTGCTGTAATCTCACCCGAATCCCAAGAGACATGGAAATGAAGGCAGAGCCATTTTTTGATCCCCTGACCTCAGGCGACGTGTCCTCTCCTTCCTGGGCATCCCCAAGTTTATGTGCATGTGTGTGTCAGAGGGCATGTGGGGGAGTTTTGAAAGAGGCCTTCTGGATTATTCCGCGGGGGATGAAGGGAAGCTCCAGTGGAACTAGCCACACCTCCTCTGGTGTGTGGGGTGTGAGCAGTGGGTCCCGGCCTTGAGAATTAGGCCCTCACCAGGGTCCTCTCTCAACTCCAGAGCCCATGTCCCTCCTTGTGCCCCCCACTTCATCCCATCTCCACTGCAGGGTTTCTGGAGCCTGTTTCTCTGACAGGTGGGGATTTTCTCCTGCAGGCGCCTTCCCCAGAAGGGACCCGCTTCACCAATCGGTTTCTCTCTCCACTGCTGGGCTTCCTTAATTATTTTCTTCTGGTGCTGGCAGCTGGCTCCGCTAAATCACCGCTCCTCCTCAGTGTGACAGATACGGAATTTACTCGGCCTGTCAATCCTGTCAACTCGTCAAAGTGCGATGGTGCATATTTATATGCCTTTTCTGCAGCAAATTAGTCTACCAGATTTGGCCAAGAGTGGAGCTGGGGTGCAGTCTTGGAAGGCTCCTCGCCGGCTGGGGAAGCTGAGCTGGGTTGTGTTTATCCAAGTCCCATGAGGCTGGGACCTCCCGTCAACATGGGCCCCACGGCCTGGGAGGGTTGTGGGCTGGGGATCCTGTCCCATTTTATCTGTGCAGAGTGGACAGGAGGGCTGCCTCCAGGACCACTGGGGTGAGTCTAAGCTAGTTTCCAAGGTTGGAGCCTCCAAGGCCGACCAGGCCAGGGCCCTTGGCATGGGCTGGAGAGGAAGTTCTTGCTGCTGGACAAACCCCTCACTCTCGCTGGGTGACACTCCTGCCCTCTTGCCCGTGTTTGTCCCCAGAGCCAACGTGGCTGCAGTCACCCCTTTGAAAAGAACAAGCAACGACAGATTTTAGAAGGAGCTGGGAGCTTTCCACAAGCTGTATGTCCCCAGCCCTCAATCTTAGGGCAGCTCATCGGGCAAAGAGGAAATGGACCCTGTGCCCAGACGGCCACTTTTGAAGAGTCAGAACCTTAGTGAAAGAAGCCGCCTGGACCCTCTCCCTTTGCCAACAAGGGCACAGGGCCCCAACTTTTTCTGGGCAAGCAAAGGCCACAAGCCGTGCACATCTGAGATCCGCGTCTGCACATCCCTCAGCGGTGGCACTTCAGGGCCCTGGAAAGCTCCACAGGGAGCCCAGAGAAGGGCCACTGTAGGTGCTGCCTGGGCTGCACCGGCGAGGAAGGTGCTGTCATCAGGTGTCACCAGTGCCAGTGCTGGGTGGGGTCTTGTGGGGGTAGGAGAGAGCCCCCAAATAAACATACAATTCAGGGGAAAGCAGGGGGCTTGCTGAGCAGCACATGCTCCACCCCACAGCCCCCTCTTCCATCCCACGGGGCCTTGCACCTCTCCCCACCCCCCGACCCTGATGACAGGAGAACCCCAAGGCCACCGGTGCACGTGCCACTTTCAGTGTCCTCTCCTCTCCACATAACAACGAACCTGCAAGGGAGCTCCATTGCCTGCATGTTAAGGAATAAACAAGCGCCTTCTCCTCCTGGACGGATGCCATTCACAGTGCAGAAATGTGCAATACGATGAGCAGAGCATTGGGGAGAATAAATGAGACACGAGGTACTGGAACTGCCAAGTGTGTTCCACGTCGTGGGCTCCACATTGGCTGAGCTCCGAGTGTGGGCCTGAGAAGCTTCTAGTTACCCTCTGCAGCGCGGCAAAGGCTGATGGGGCCGTGCAAGGCCAGCTGCTTAATCATCAAGCCGTGGGCAGAGCTGGGGACTTGGTCCCTTGCTCCTTCCTCTTTGCCGTCACAGGCAGAAGACACAAAAAGCCCAGGCCTTGATGCCCAGGACCTACTTGGTAGGGGTGGGGAACAGCTCTTCGATCAGACCGTGTAGACAGGTGACACCAGTGTGGATCAAAACGGAGCCCAAGTGCCCAGAAAGGGCTGGAAGCGCCTTGTGAGCCCCGACTTCCTTCACTCTTGGGCTGAAGGTCCTTGACGAGGGCGATCTCTGCTCTGGCTGCTTGAGTCCCAGCCCCAGGCCCTGACGGTCAGCCAGCCTGGACCACCCTGCAGGCTGGGGTGGGGGTCTTGCCACCTTGGACGGCGTGGCCTGAGGGAAGACAGGACCACTTTTAAAGACCCAATAAGAGGGACTTGGTGGGAGAGGACGAGGGGGCCGGGAGAGGGCCTAGGGGTTGGGCACGAGATAAGTCCGAAGCCCCTGCCTTACATGGTGTTCCAGGTGGTTCTTGAATTCCCCAGGTCCCAGAGTTTTCCTTCTTCAAGCCTTGTTTCTTTTTCAACTTTGCAATGTCTCAGCTCTTCGGTGGCTGGGTCCATATGGAAGCTGTCCCACATGCATTTGTCCCGTCCACTCACATGTCTGCCAGGGGAGACACTGAAGGCAGAAGCCCCAACTACATTATATGCACAGGACCCTGAGTCCAAGCTTCAGCCCCAGCCTGGCTCCCCCGGCAGCAGCATCCATGTCCTGTACCCAGGACACGCAGTCTCCTGGCCCCGGCTCTGCTGTTCCCACATCCTAATTAGAAAGAAGCAGCTCCTGTGTACAGCTGTCTGTGTGCAGCAAGAAAGGCCCCTCTGCCCCGGGGCTGCAGTGCCTCCCCTGGGTGCTTCTGGTTTTAGTCTCGAGACCCTCAGCACCGGGACATGCCAGCAGCATGCCGAGACCTCCGCAGCAGTGCCAAGTCACCGGGACGCAGGGGTGCTGGCGGGAGAACCCACAGCCAGGGTGGGTGGGCAGGGACGGTCCACGGTGGGTGAGAAAGGATTTTGCCTGCTGAGCTGGGACGTCCGAGCAGTAGTGACAGACTGATGTTCTCGGTTCGTCTGGGTTCCAGAGTCTGGCACCATGCCTGGTATACAGCGGGAGTTTAATAAATGCTTGCGGAGAGGCCAATCTGAGGCTCCCCGATGGAGAACTGGCCTTGGAGGTGGGGGTGGGTATTGGGCTTCTCCGAGTCCACTGCTCCCCTAGTGGGGGCTTCTCCAGCTCAGCCTCATACCCTGGGAAGGGTCTGGGGTCCACGTGTCTGGAGTGGCAGCTGCGGCCCAAGAGGTGGCTGCAGACGGGGCCGTCCCAGCAGGTGGCCGTGGGGTGCGTGGGGTCTGCTCCCATGAGCGGGGAGGGGTGGCACTGAGAGCTGCCACTGGCATCAGGGCAGACTGGTAACTTACGCAGATTAGATGCAAACCTGAAGTTTAAACACACCCAGCAGTTAGAGGCGGCCCAGACTTCAGGGCACAGAATTCCGACAGAAGCAGCCTGGCTGAAGGGCCTGAAGTTCTCGCTTGTGGGCACAGGGAGCTTCCCCTTATTAAATTCTAGTCCCGGCAGCTCTGTGGCCACTCAGGAGCCTCGCCTCCGAGCCACAGCCTCTGTGGGGGGCCACTTCATATTGCGAACCCACCAACTCAGTCAGAGCTCTGTGCGGGCCATTCGGTGACCACTGAACTTTGACCCAGACCAGAGCAGGGCTTCCTCTCCCCACTTGGATCCAGAGCTTTTAACAAGGGGTCAGTATATTAAAAAAATATATATATATATTAAGACAGTGCTGTTCTGTGGCCTTGGACAAGTCTATTGACTTCTCTGAACCTTAGTTCATGGGAAATGAAGTGCGGCTGTGAGCAGGGTGAGAGCTCCCCGCCGGGAGCCTTTCCAGCTCCTGGTGACCTTTGTGGGGGTCGCATTTCCCCGGGAACAGCGTGCAGCCAGGGCCGGGGCTCTGGGATGGGTGTGAGGGGAGGGGGGCCGGGATCTTCCTGCCTCGGGCTGACGGGCTCCCGGCGGCTCTGCCCGCTGCTTGCTTGGTTTAGCAATTGTACTGCCCGGCCTCCGTGACCAGGATCCATGATTCGACTGGGTAGTTCCCTGTCAGCTCAGTCCTGACAGCAGATTCCCCGGGAGCTGTCAGGTAGCCGAGGCTCCGAGCCGCCTGCCAGTCACCAGCCGGCCTGTTAGCGGCTCTGTGAACCCATCAGCCTCCCGGCCGGCGGTGCCCACCCAGCTGCCAATCACTCGGCCAGGAGGGGCTCCCTGTGAGCCTGAACATAGGGAAGGGGTCCCAGCGCCTGCTGCAAACCCTTCCTCTGTTAGAGCCTGCAGGGATCCTCACCGTATACAGGGGTTGTGTGTGTGCAGTGTGCGTAGTGTGTGCATGTGTGTGTGTGTATAAGTGTGTGCACGGGCGTGTGAGCATGGGTTGTGTTTGGGTGCATGTGTGTGCACGTGCGGTGTGTGTGCATGCATGGGTGGCCCTGGCACCCGTGTGCTGCATGTGTGTGCACTTCATGCTGCATATGATAGCATGTGTGCCAGGTGGGGGAGCGTGTGCTCACGTCTGTGCAGGCTCCAGTGTGCAGAGCACACGGCTTTTTCTTTCCTCCATGTATTCTCTGAACACGCAGGGGACTGGAAGGAGCCAGTGACTGTTGCTGCAGATGAGAAAGGACTAGCCATGACCTTGGCCAGCTGAACCGCGATGCCGCTGGTGCCCCTGCCTCTGCCTCCCCTGCAGTATGCTGGCAGCAACGTGCACAGGCAGCTGGCCCTCCACCGTGCAGCTCGCCATGGGGGCAGCCACGCCATCCGACACCACGCGTCCCTTCACTCAGCAGCGACTGAGCACTTGCTTCTTCCAGGCAGCGTCCTGGGTGCCAGCAACAGTGTCTTAGCCGTGGACTGGGCTGTCGTGGCCCTGCCCTCATGGAGCTCCCACTCCAGCAGGAGGGTCAGGGACTGAAGGAGCAAGACCATGTGCGATGGCAGCAATGGGGGACGGAGCAGGTGAGGGCATCGGGGGAGGCTCCCTAAGGCAGTGGCAACTACTGGCACTGAGGGTAAAGGGGGTGTTCCTGGCCGAGCTCGTATCTTGAGGGCAGGGCTCACGGGAGGTGGGGATCCAATGCCAGGAAGGCTGGGCTGCGGACACTCGAGGGTGTCAAGAGAAGGCAGAGCCCTGGGGGCTGGCAGGGGCAGCGGGGGGCCTTACAGTCCCGGCCAAGGCTCTGGACCTTATCTCCCTAGAAGAGCTTTAAGCTGTGGAGCAATACTTTTGAATTTAAGGATCATTCTGGATGAAGAGCTGAAGCCGAAAGGTCGGTCAGGGGAGGTTCCCATCACCCAGGTGGGAGATACCCGAGGCCTGGAGACGGGGAGACTGTTTCGGGAACAACAACCAGCACAGTACGGTGGTGTGCCGGTGAATGGCTAACAACAGGCTCTCCAGGGTGAGTGGGAGGGGAGCCCCGATCTGTAGTGCTTGCTGGTTGCTGCGGAGTAAACACCCTCACCGTGGCAGCTGGCAGCTGGGAAGGGGTGTGAACCGTCGGCTCTCACGGGCTGGCACAGGCTGGCTCCGGCACACAACTGCAACTGGGAGACTCTGGTTTCTGGCTCGAGCAGCTGGGGGAGGCTGGCACCAATTCCTGCAAAGAGGGGGCAGATTCTCGCTGAGCCTGCGAGGCCTGGGGGTCTCCCAGGTGTAGCCGTCCCGTGGGCAATGGGAGGAGGACTGAGGGACGAGCAGTGGAGAGGAGCGAGCAAGCCTGAACATTCCAGGTGGTTCTCCAGGGCCTGGTGAGGGCATGGGACGTGCACTTCTCAGCGAGGGAGGATGGAGCCAAGGTGGATTTCTACCCGAAGCCCTTGGCAGCAGTTCTGGGCCACAGTGCAGCTTTTTCTCCAAGGCCTGTAGGGAGCCACACTTTGGGCTCTGAGCAGCCAAGGCCTTGCAGACAGGGCTCGGCAGGTTAAACAGACGGAGGTAATGAGTCCTCCTGTCAGGCCAACAGGGCACCTGGCTGACCACTCTCCAGCCAGCGCTGCCGGAAAGGGCCTAATTTGGCCTCAATAATGGTGCATTCCTGCCGTGTAGTCACTGGAAAAGAAAAACGAGTGTGATTCATGCTGGAGCCTGAGGCTGGGTGCACCAGGGGGCTGTCTGTTTGCAGGAAAAGTGCCAACAAAACCAAGTGGCTGAGCCCGGGGTCATCAGAGAGAGGAAGCCAATGGGCAGCCCACTCCCACGGTGGCCCGACCGTGAGATAATGATCTGTCCAGCTCTGCCGGCTTCAGGATGTGTTGCTTTGGCAATGGTGTCAATTACTGAGCTGGCCGGTGGCTGTCAGGCCCATCACAGCTGCTGCCTGTGATCAGTCTCAGGTGATGCTTCCTTGACGTGTCTCCTGCCACAGGGGACTCTCTGTCCTGAGGGAGGCAGGCACTGGTGGCCAACATGGTCCTCCAGGTCTGGGCGGCAGCCCTTCGCTGACTCAGCACTGAGGATGGGGCCGCTCCAGCCCCGGGCCCTTCCCGGCTCCAGCATCTCCTCCAGCATCGCAGGGGGCACTGAGGGGCAGCTGCACTTCAGGACTCATCTCCTGGCCCTCCCAAGGGACCAGAGCCTCTGGTGGCTCTCAGGCCCCCAAGGGGCAAGGCCAGAAGACGCCTGGAGCTCTGGGCCAGGGCCTGGGCAGTCCGTCTGCTCTTCACGTCTGGGAGTCAAGGTGAATCTCCAAAGACAGGGCTGGTGCAAGAGCAGCTCAGGAAGCTCCTGGCAGGAGGATCTGGCTGGCTTCCCCGAGGGGCAAGAGCCCTGAGTGTGGTCGTCAATACTGGCCTTGGCGGTGGCTGGCTTTGGGGACCCCATCTTCTCTGGGTACCCGGCCCAGACACCACTTACTCTCCCTTCTGGCTGGCTCTGCCCAGCCCAGCACCCTGCAGGCACAAGCGGTCCCAGGCCATTGAGCCAGAGCTGGTGGTCAGCACCCAATCCTCCCAAGGCTACTCACGGCCAGCCTGGAGCTGGGCCATGTGCCGACACCGCACCCTCTCGCAGGCCTGACGTACCTCAGCCCCAGGTAACCACCACGCCCGGCACAGCCCCGGCTCACGAACGGTGACCAGTCCTCAGGCATTGATTGCAAGGCTGAAACAGAGGCCTGCTGGCTGCAGGGTCAAAGGTCATTCTAGAAGCAACTGGGGAAGGGTTTGGAGAAGCATGGGGGAACACAGATTAGGCTTCCGACGTCATAATGCAGGTGAGGAGTGGAGAGCCCTGAGCGAGGCAGGGAGAGGAGTCGGGGGCAGGACAGAGTTTGGAGAACAGCCAAGCAGGAGAGGGCTGAAGGGCTCCTAAGGCTGGAGGAGGAGAGAGAGGGGGAGGGGAACGGGCTGCCCGGTCTCTTTGCCACCGAGAGGGAGGCCCAGGATTGGGGAGGAGAGGATGGGGGAGAGTTTGGCCTCACTGAACCAGAGACACAAGATTTTAAGTAGAAGCTCTCAGCTGGAAACACAGGACAGACTTTGGGTAAAAACAGTGGCCATTAGCCAGCGCCGGGCCCTCAATTTATCAGAAGAAAGCCTGGTAGGCTGTGTCTGGAGGCAGCACAGACGCAAAGCACCCAGCCTAACCCTGCAACTTCCAACATCCTTGAGACCCGGAGCCAACCTCACCACCTGATGCCACCCTCCTTAGCTCTGAGTACAAGAATTGTCACAACTGTCACATGGACTTAAAATCTGCCAAAGTTTTAGAAAGCAATCCCTTAGCCAAGCCCCGCAGGCCTCCTCCCCTCCAGCATTTTGGGGATACCTTCTCCATCTGCAGGAGAGCGATTTGCAGGGAACTCAATGGCGGTGCCCATCAGAGTGGGGGATGCTAAATTCCTGGGTGGCCCTGTCCGAGGTCCCCGAATCCTCCTTTAGCAGCCCTCTCCTCCACCTCTGCCTGTATATCTGCAGCAAAGCCAGGGAATTAGACCCAGCCGGCTTTGCAAATAGAATATCTCCCGTGTAATGGTGCAGGGCTGCTGGGTCACCGTGAAAGGAGAGGAAGGAGGATGCTGAGCTGTTTTCCTGCTTCTTTTGAAGTCCATCCAGGGCGGCTGCCATCAGGACCGAGATGGACGATCACAGGCACAGAGGCAGCCCCTCCTGCAGCATGCATTTTCTGCAGAATTAAGACTCTAAGTTGCATTACTGGGTGTATGTTCCTTTCGGGGCACCTCTTTGCAGTCACGAATGTGCTATTGCGAGAAACAAAAACAGCCTGGCTGGTGCCTTCAGCCTTCCAGCCTGTGAGCGGTGGAGATGAGGAGCTGCCCGTGCGTGGGGCAGTCCTCAGAGTTCTAGATTCACTAGCGGGGGCGAGCCATGCAGCCCACTGCGGCATCTTCCGCAAGATTAAACGTTGTTCCTTCTGATGACTTGATTTACGTCTGGAGGTTTACAGCTCCAAACAAAATGTTGTGACGATGGCAACAAATCACGCCGGGTGTGTTTATGTTGGCAACTAGCACGTTTCCCGTGAGTTTGGGAGGTGATTACAGAAAGAGGAGCTGCTGTGGAACGACACGTGTGAGGCAGGGCAGGTGCAGGGAACATGTGGTGTCAGGCGGGTGGGTCTGGATGCAGGGTTTGGATGCAGCTGGAGACAGCAAGGATTTCGGAAGAGCCGGAAAGCCCCAGGGAAGCACCATCCTGAGCTCCAGGAAGGCGGTGGGGTGGATGGGGTGGGGGGTGGATGTGCTGAGAACATCGTTTCCAGCTTTCAGCCGCTGTCTGCCTTGCTGCAACCCCAAGCGAGAGGCCCAGGGATCCCCATCAGGCTCCCCTGCCAAGGGTTCCACCTCTCCACTATGCTCAGGACGGGTTCTGGAACACTCTGGAGCCATTTTCCAGAACATGGAAGGGCTAGACTAGGATGGTTCTACAGAGCTGAGCCCCTTGGGTGTGTAAGGTTCAGGCTGAAGGCAGGTGCACCCTGGGCTGGGATCTCCCACGCAGACCAGAGGCAAGAAGTGCTCCTTGCCCACTGAGACCTTGCTTTAAAGAACAAGACGTCAGCAGGTTTAAAGTCCTCAACAGGCTGAGACGGATCCCAGTCTGGCTCAGGAAGACACCGATGGCCCTGCTTTCCCAGCTTCTGTCCTCAGCTGAAGTCTTCTGTTCGACAGTCTGTCACCTCTGCCCCTGACATCTGGGCCCTGCTGGCACCAGAAGGAGCAAGGATATTGGGGGTGTCTGTTCCCACCAACCCAGCTGAAGCTCCTTTCTTGCCAGGAGAGCCTCCCCAGGGGTAAAGGTCACGGACACCAGCGTGAGCAAGGCCGCGGGAGCTCAGGGCCCACGGCCAGGTTACAGCCCAAGGGGAAGGTGAGCCCCAGGCACCAGCACCTCCCGCCCTTCTCCTCCGGCGGGCCCCCTGTGGAGTGCTGCAATATGGTTGTTCAAAGACCACAAATTCAGCAGTTGCCTGGGGCTCCCCTGGGGCAGGCTGGAGAGGAGGGGGTGCCCACGTGTTTGAATGTCTTGGGAGTGAAGACAGAAATGTTCAATGGGTTGCTCTTCTGTGCCAGCCTCTTCCTGGCTGGGAAGTCAGCCTGCTGTCCACTCACCACCCCGCTCCATCCATGTCCATCATGCTCCGTTCAGTCATCACTCATGTACCACTCCACCTGGATCCATCGGCCCTCTACCCGTCATCACGTCATGACATGTCATCCACCCACAATCCCACCCACCATCCACCCATCATCCACGTACACTCCACTCATGACCCATGTACCATCCGTGCACCACCCAGCTGCCGCCCACACACCACCCATACTCCATCTACTCATCTATGTGCCGCCACATCTGTCATGGAAGACACCACTTATGCAGCATGAGCCCCACCCCACTCTGACCCCCCCCCACGCCTCCTTGTTAAATGTGCAAGAGCAGGGGCTGGGGCCACACACCTAGTAATGGATCACTTTCCCCAGCATCCCCGAGTTACCCGAATCATGACTTTAAGACCCATTCTCTTTGATAAATGTCATTTTTGGGCTATGGAAGTCTCCTTAGAACACATCTCTCTCCCCAGGAAGAGAGCATCTTGGCTATGAATCTAAAACCCAGCTTCCTGCAGGCCATGGCAGGGAAGGGGCTGGGGCTGGGTAAGTAGACGAGGGGAGAGCAGGGGGTTGGGAGGGAGGGTGGGGATTCAGGAGCAGAGTCCAAGATCCAGAGGTGGGCATCAGCATGGAGGCTGGGCAGAGGCTGGGGCTGGACAGGTGGGTAGTGGGAGGGGAGACAGAGCCCGGGCCAGGGTCTTGGAGCAGGGGTGTGGGGAAGCTCCACGGCCACAGACAGAGCCCTGGTCAAGAGTGACAGAAAGCCTGGGCTTCCCTGACGTCCTCAGGCTTCCACGATGCTCAGGGAATGGGCACAGGTGACAGTGGTGGCTGCAGCTCCAAATCCAAGGTAAGCAAGGCCCACGCCTCCCCGTCCCCCTCCAGCCCTTTGCTGACAACCAATTCTGCTGGGAAGGAGCTCGCTTCTCTTTCCACCACCCGCTGAAAACACTCTCCAGTGTCAGAAGACAAAAGGTTCTGTCTATCTTTGATTAAAACAAGGGCAAAAAAAATTGTTTGTTTTATGAAGTCTGGCAAATTTCAATAATGGAAACTTTAGAACATATAACACGAAAACCTTTCTAATTCCAGGCAGATAAGGGACAATGGTAACGTATTTCAGCTTCGGGAGCAAAAATAACCTTTTATCACCCAATTCAACAATGTGACTGAGAAAATATGTTAGGAGAATGTCAAATGCTATTTAAATGATAAAATATACTTCCTCGGATGGCAAGGATTTTAATTGCCATAATCAGAGTCCAAACACACTTTTGTCCCAGCTCTAGCAGACCTCCCTAATGACAGGGTATCCCTAACGAGCAGTGGCAGAAAGAGTCAGCATCGGCCGCTACCATCTCCCTGGGACCTGCCAAGAACAGACAGTTGCCAGGGCTCTGCCACGCTCGCCAACATCTTTGCCTTGTGAAGGATGAATCAGTTCAGATATTAATATTAACCTGCTACCACATTAATATTAATCAGTTAACACATACTTCCCGTGACAACAAGAGAGAAAGGAATCTTATTATGTGGTGGATCAGGGAACACGGAATATCTAAGGCATAAAGAAGTCTAAGCCTCTTAGGCGTGTCGTGTCTGCAGAGAATGAAGTCGTGCTTACGTGCAGGCAAAGTAGCTTGCAGGAAATGCCTCGTGGGAGCTAATCGGGCAGCAGCGGGGGTCTCCCTCTTCCAGGAGCAGGCAGCCCCCTGCAGGAAACCTCACCCAAGCCCCAAGCAAGCAGGGTGCAGGGTGAGCAGGGACAGAATGGCCAGGCGGGCGTGAGTGCTGATAAAGAAATGGTGCCAGTCGGATGGCGCCTGAGCAGGCCAGGTTTTGCTAGCCCTCTCTTGCACAAGAGACCAAGAGAGTAAGTGTCTTGTGCTGTGCCAGCTGGGCAGACACTTCCGTGCCCTCCCAACCATCAGGCCACACTGCCTGTCAGTGCCCGGAGACCGTGGGTTGGCCGGGTGGGCAGGGCCACACTGGACCTCACAGGGCTGACACGCCGGTGCCACACAAGCAAGGGTCCTGGCCTCCGGCTGCCCGCCCTGGGGCTCCCGGGGAGGCCGGCCTGCTTGGTGGGGGGCAGGGGGTGCACAGAGGCAGAGACGCCTCTTCAAGTTCTCTCTCCATCGAGGATTGACTACACGCTGGTTTGCAGACAGCCGCCACCGGCAAAGGCACATCTGAGCACAATTAACATTTTAAGCACTAATTATTTTACTTGGGTGTCTAAGTCTGAGGATCCTCCAATTTCAGTTTAATTGGAGAAAAATGGTCATCAGTTATTGAACAGCAGGAGGGCGGCTCTACACTTCCCCAGCTCGAAGCTGAGCCAGGAATCAGCTGAACATCTGGGTCCCTGCCGCGGCAGCTGGGCAGCCGAGCCAGGCAGAGGTGTGGGGGGCAGGCCCCGGGCACCCTGCCCCATTGGCCCTAACATCTGCCGGGAAAACTTTGTGGCCCAGTTAATTACGTGCCTTTTTAGAGACCTTTTTCATTTTATTCCACTTGCTGCAAAAGCATCTGTTGCAGGAAAACCAACTGCAAGAGGAAATAGGGTTCATTACTAAAAGGAAAGCTTGTGACTTCCCCATCCCTTCCTCTTGAACTTGGTAATAACCTAAGCTCATGATGAAATAAATCCTCAGGCCCTACCGGCACGGCTGAGGGAATTGGGGGTCCAGGGAGAACGTATGTGGTGGTGGGGTATCTGCCAGCTGATGAGGGACCCAGAATGCTGTCTTGTGGGGAGGCTCAGTCTGAGGGGGTGTTGGATGCCCGGCAGAGCCCAATGCTGTCTTTTCTTTCCTTTGCAGGTGGGCGGCTGGTGCCAGGGCCATGTGGGAGAACCGCGAGGCTTTAGGACTCACACTGGAGGGAAACTAGAAGGAACATTTTGTTTTCCTTTTTCTTTGTTCCCCTACGGACAATCAGTTAAGCGAACCAGAGGTTGTAGACTCCTGACGGAGCCTGGGGAGGAGGGCCCGGGTGCCTGGCTGTGCCGGGCCGGCCTGTCCTGAGACTTGGGGTGGGGGTGGAGTGAGGAGTGGCCCGGGGTACAGGGGGGGCCACCCGTGGCGCCAACTCTGCAGCCCTTCCTGGTGGCTTTGCCCCGGGGATGGGTCCCCAGGTTCAGGCCCCGGGGTCCCAGGGGAAGACCTGGCGGAGAAAGCGTAAGAGGTGCTGGGGAAGAGGGGCCCATCCCTGCGGGTGCCTTTGCTGGGGTCCACAGCCCCTGGTGACGGCACCCCATTCTCAGTGCAGCTGCAAAAGCAACTCAGCCGTGGCCCTCCCTGGACACGCGACAGGCCCCTGCTCAAGAGCATCCTCCTTATGCCACTCAGTAACTCTCCCTCTAGCCATGCCCACTGTGACCCCGTGACCCCACTCGCTGACCCCATCAGAGTCCCCTGAGCGACCCCTCATGTCCTCTCTAGTGACAGTCCTCAATCACCACCCTCACCACCCCCTCGGACAACGTTTTTCTCTCGGGTTCCAGACTCCCTGGCTTCTGCTCTGAGGGGAGGGGTCCTTGCTTCTCGGGCAGGCCTGCAGCAGAGCCTCCTGGGCAGGTTCCGGGTCCTTCCGGGCCCGATGCCTCCTGCATCTCTCTGGGTGTTTTGGCCCCTCAATCATGCTGGCACCCTGGGATGGCCCCTCGCCTGGGCCCCAGGACCTCATGCCCTACTGCTTGTGGGCAGACAAGGGGCTGGAACCATCCAGAGACCCAGTGCCTGATGCCTGCTATGACCCCAGACCCCAACCCTTTCGGGAATGCAGCACACAGCCCACCCTCTGCAGGGGGCACATGTCTGATCTGCAGGGGGCACATGTCTGATCCACCCACTGCCAGGAAGCCAGCCTGGGTGCAGACCAGGGGGCTGCAGGGCCTGCCAGTCACCATCCCTGGGACCACCCAGGGACCACCAAGTGGGCAGAGCCCTGCCCCACCCATGCGCTGACACTGCTGTCCTCACCAGCACAGGTGTCTGTGGGGCACCAGCTGATCCCAGATACCCACTGGCTGTGAAGAGCCTCGTGCTTGTTACTTATAGAAGCCCATGAGGTCGGCGTGACTTTGATCCAACTTTACACATGGAGAAACTAGGGCACACAGATGTTGAGTGAGCCGCCCAAGGTTGCACAGCCAGTAAGTGGCTGAGCCAAGGCTTGCACCCAGTTGTCCGTGACCCCAAGGTCCGCACTCTCTCACCCACTCACCACCTTCTCCTGGGGCTGTGCTCAAGGCCCTGCAATGACATGCAGCACCCCCTTCCACTCCAGTCCTGACTGCACCTCCCTGTCCCCCTGGGGCCTGTCTGTGGGGGGCGGGTTACCGTTACCTGGGATGGCATCCCCTCCTTTGCTTGGAGTGCTGGCATCCAGATTGGTGGGGCCTGATCCCCAAGATCCCCCACAGAGCCTCTGACAGTAGCAGTTCACCTGCTTTGAGCCTCAGTTTCACCAACTTTATAATATACCTGAGGATGCATGTGTCTCCTGGAATAAGTGACGATATGAACGACGTGGCCATGGGCTTGGGAAGGACCTGCATGAGTGCTGGCTGAGCTCAGCACAGCCAGAGCCTCTGGGTGCCAGGTCTGGACCAGACCCTCTGTGCTGGTTTAGATGTGTTATGTCCCCAAAACGCCATGTTCTTTGAAACAATCTTGTGAGGGCAGACATATTAGTGTTGATTAGGTTGGAACCTATTGATTGACTGTTTCCATGGAGATGTGACTCAATCAACTGTGGGCAAAACCTTTTAATTGGATAATTTCCATGGAGGTGTTACCCCACCCACTTAGGGTGGGTCTTAACTAAATCACTGGAACCACATAAAAGAACTGACAAACAGAAAGACCTCAGAGCAGCTGTGAGTGACATTTTGGAGAACAGCTTAGAGAGACATTTTGAAGACAGCTGTTGGAAGCTGACGCTGACATTCTGGAGAGCGCCATTTTGAAATGCAACCTGGGAGCCAGCAGACACCAGCCACGTGCCTTCCCAGCTAAAAGAGGTTTCCCAGATGCCAATGGCCTTTCTCCAGTGAATATACCCTATTGTTGATGCCTTACCTTGGACACTTTATGGCCTTGAGACTGTAACTTTGTGACCAAATTAAACCCCCTTTACAAAAGCCAATCCATTTCTGGAATTTTGCATAATGGCAGCATTAGCAAACTGGAACACCCTCTATCTCCTCCTTCCCAGCCGGGACCCCAGCCTAGGCTGTGGTGGGAGTGGAACCTCGGGGAAGGCAGGCTCTGCTGAGGGGGAAACTGAGGCTGCTGGAGGAGCAGCAGATGTGCCCTAGTGGTGGCAGGAGCGTGAGCTGCAGGACCGAGCTGACCTCGTGGAAGCTGTGGTTCCACATCTTGCCAGCTGTGGGGACTTGCTCCAGTCCAGAGCCAGGCAGATCCTCCATTCTCTCATGCGGAAAATGCAGCCAACAACGGGGTTGGTGGAGACGGTTACCCATGCGAAGAATGCAGGGGACCCGGGAGGAAATAGATTAGGCTTCATTAAGGTCCAAAGATGCTGAGAATCAGCCAGTGGGAAAAGGTTGGCTTCAGCGGCCCCTCCAGACCCGAAGCACTCTCTTTGGGTGAGTGGAGGGCGGGCATGGGCCTCCAAGCCGGAGCACGGCACTCTGGGTCTTGGGTGGGAGGGCGGTGATGCACGGCCCCTCGCTTGCCGCCTCCTGCCTTTTGTAGGGAAATGGGAATCTCCATTCACGGGGTGTGAAGTCTGCAATCACTCCCAGCGCACAGGGGGAGCCAAGAGACAAGCCTCCAAGCTGCCTCCATGTCTCTACCAAAAAGCCACATGTGTCAGTGAAAACAATTTCAAAGTTCAAAAGGCTTCCTTAGGATGGTTTTCATAGCAAAGCATTTCATTCATGCAAAAAGAAGTAAATAGCATACAATATACACCGTGTAAGGCATGCTAGAGTGAACACCAGGTACACACCATGCAGTTTAAGGAACGGCTTTATCACGACCACTGACACTCCCCCTGTGCCTCTCTCGGACCCTCCCCTCCCGCCCCCCCCACCCCCCCCACCCCAAGATGACCACTATGCTGAACTCTGCGTTTAGCCTTTTTAAATGGTTTTGTTACACGTTTACACCTCTAGGCAACTTAGCATTTATTTTTGCATGGCAGCTTGGAATGGGCCACAGTGGGAATGTTTACACCACAGAAATTGGCAAAGCCACCCACCAGGGCTCAGCCCCCTCCACCCCTGGCTGGTTTACACGCACAAGGAAGGGCTGTGGGCCACTTCCCAGAGAGAAGGCTCCTGTTGGTTCAAGGCAAATCTCTGGTGAAGGGTGCAGCTGTGAGCCCTTAGCAGCCCAGCCTTACAGCTGCAGGATGGGCGCACCCACCTGATAAAAGCAGATCTGGACACCAGAGCACCTACTCCAACAAATTATAGCACAGTCCAGCTAGAAGCGACCCCACAAATCTGCCCCTTCATTTTTTATTCCATGATTCGCAGTATTTACAGGTCATTCCCTGGAGTCAAACATATGCTCACCAGAGCTCTTCCCAACCTGAAATTATTTATGACTTGGCATTCAGGGAGGAAAAGCAATTTTCTCAAAATGTCCGATGTCATGATATATAGTGCATTTGACATGCATGTGCCAAAACCGGTGGCTCTGCAGGTCTGCCCCTCAATTGTTATTACCCAGAATTTAAAAGGAGCATTAAGTTGCTTGGCAGGATGCTAGCAGAAGTAGCACCCAAAGAAGATGCTTAGAGCTTCTTCTGGAAAAATACACACCTTGGAAGCAATTACAAAATGTCCCTGTCATTGTTTTTTCCCGGGGGTCTTTTGTTAAGTGATGCAGATCTAGCCCCCCCAGCCGCAGGGATCTGTGCAGGCTGCTGCCTGAGCCGCACAGAGGACCACATTGCCTGTGTCCCGATATGCTCTGACAATAAACTAAAAGAACACGTGCATCAATAGGTGAATGGGTAAACAAATTGTGGTATATCCATACAATGGAATACTACTTGTTAACAGAAAGAGACAAATTACCTGCATGCATAACAAAAATAAATCGCACTAACATTATGCTGTTATGTCAGACATAAAATAGTACATTCTGTAGGATCGCACTCTTATAAAATTCTAGAACAGGCAAAATGAAGCTCTAGTGATGAAAATGAAATCAGTGGTTGCCTGGGGCAGGGATGGAAAGGGGGGAGGGTGAGTGAGCAAGGGCCTGAGGGAATGTTCTGGGATGATGGAAATGTTGTATACTGGGGTGATAGTATGCATTTGTCAAAACTCACTCACAATGAATGTTGTTTTCTTGTATGAATTACACCTCAATTAAGTTGATAAAAAAATTGAGCGAACATATTTTAGAACTCCAAAGGGCCATGTTAAAAAAAATGCTATTTCAGTTTGCAGAGATCTTGCTTGTATCTTAGAAACCAAACATAAATACCTGCAAGGAAAAGACTTTTTATAAAATTGAAAAAAGAAGTGAATTCGGTAACATCAGCTACAACTAATTCTCAATATCCCCAAATAAGCAAAGGCATTTGGAACAATGGTCCCCTATAAAAAGTAGACCACAGGCATCCTTTGTCTCATGTGGGATGACAGGCCAGGTGTGTACGGGGTGTGGGTCAGAGGTGAAGGCTGCTGGGAGGTCGGGTTCTGAGACGGTTGTGGGATGATGGGGCTGTGCAGTGGATGCTGTGGAAACATTGCAACTAACAGCTCACAGCTGAATCTTCCTCTAGTGATCACTGTCCACTGAAGAAAGCCACCTCACCCAAGGTCACTCCTGCATCCCTGGGTCTGCCTGTGTCCAGCCACTGGCTGATGTGGGACATAAAGGCCCAGCCCCTTTACCCCAATTCAGGACAATGCTGCAGGGCCCTCCCAGCTCTAGAGCTCCTGACTTCTCCCTCTGCCAATTCCTGCTTCCTTCCCTTCCTCCATAGGTGTTGACCCAAGGGCATCCCCAATATACTTCCTCAGAGTCTGCTTCCTGGGAAACCTGAAAGGTGGTGTCAGTGGTCTGAGAAAGCAGATGCTAAGGTGAAATTTTAGAGTTGAATCACCTGTCAACCAGCTGGCAATGGGGACCCCAGAACTGGTGGTAGGTGGTAGCTGCGTGGGGTTTGCTCCTATGAACCAGTTTGGGTTTCTCCACTCAGAACTCACAGGCGTTGCCAGATGGCTCCAGCACAGGCTCATATTTGCATCTAAGATATGCAAATCTGGCAAGAGGTAACAATGCAATTGTTAACTTTTTTACTAGTGGTGAACCAGGATGGCATACTGGTGGAAAGGAAATGGACTGGTGTGTAAGAAAATGGATATGGGGCAAATAGTAATTTAGGGACAATGGAATCGATTGGCCATTGCCTCTTTGGCAGCATGTAAAGAGAGTTTCATCATCTGTAGCAAGAGG
This sequence comes from Choloepus didactylus, assembly GCF_015220235.1. Taxonomy (NCBI): domain Eukaryota; kingdom Metazoa; phylum Chordata; class Mammalia; order Pilosa; family Megalonychidae; genus Choloepus; species Choloepus didactylus. Next base: position 21,364,306 of record NC_051333.1, read on the forward strand.
GCCAGTCCTATGACTTAGAAGCGTAGCATTGCTTCAGAGAAGGTTAAATTCTCAGCAATGTCAAGCACCTGACAGAAGGAATGGAACCCTGAGAAGTGGGACAGGAACATCTGGATTGATGCAAAATGTTAAAATGTTAAAATCTTGAATTCCCGTATTTCCTTGAACTCTCTTGCCCCACAGAAGTGTCCCAATTCTCCTTTAATTAAAGATGTTGCAGAAGTCTGTCTTGCAAGACAACATGTGTCTCTCTCTTCAGGATCTGCCCCACCTCTTCTCCACTAGACTAACAACATAACCTACCAGGGGAAGCGCTGGATTCGCTAAGGTAGGAAAAGGGCAGAACCCTGTGAGAGGCAAAGGACCTTGCAAACACGTACTGAGAGGCGCCAGGAAAGTGCATGTAGGATTTTGTTTCTGAGGGTGCTAGATAAAAGGATAGGGCACGAGTTCAACAAGGAGAAGCAATCGATAGGGGAGCACTCTCCTGGGATACAGGATATAACACTATGTCAAGGACCCCGGAAGAAAGCAATGATCCACACTAGATGAAGTGGAAATGATAGAATTGCTATGGTAGATAGTGGAGGAAGAGATCAAAAGGCTCACAAAGACAGTTATGCTGGAGTGGGTATATTATGTAAGGCTGGAAAACCCACCAGATGACCAAGTTTTGTGGGAGGGCCTGGAGCAATATGGAATATCTAAAGCAATATGGAATCCACTGCGAGAAGGGTGCCTTTAGCAATGAGAAGAAGTGCAGTGGTGTCTCTCCTTTGTGGGACAGGGCTGAAGGTGGGAGACGCCAACACAGAACTGAGCTCCCTGATATCAGTGAAGGATGTTGGGTGCCTGAAATAATAGACACCATGAATTAAGAATGTTTAACCACCATAAACAAAATATGCATAATTATCCTAAGTAACAGAAAAGTCAATGTGGCAGCCAAGAGGAGTTGACCTAAAGAGGGCTATGGAGCTGGTTAATAGAATATGGCATCCTCAAGGGCAAGAAAGATGGCAGCCAACAAGGGTATTAACCAATGTAGACAACAAAAAGAAATCAAGGATGAATGACCAGGAAGCTGAGGACAGCTGCCCTAGTAAAAAGTCACAATTCCTTGACCAGCTTTTAGATCCAGAATTCAATGACTGAAGGAGATGTTGGATCTCCAAGAGGAAGAACCCCACAACATCTCATGGCAGTGTACACAGTACTTTCCCCAGTCCTTCCCCAAAGTGACCCAGGGCCAATTATTTGGATGAGTGTACAGTGGAGGAAGGAGAAGATCCACACACTTCTAGGTTCTTGTTCAAGTTGATATTTATACCTGGGGACTTGACACCTGGAGACCTAAGTGTCACTGTCATACCCCTGTTAGAGTGAAGGCATCTGGGGGCCAGGTAATAAGTGGCCCAATTCTGGCTCACATTGGACTCACAGATCCACCTGGTGATCATTTCCCCCAGTCCCTAGATGTATAATTGTGATAGCTGGAACCCTTGGGATGAGAGCTATCACTGTGAGGACTGCCTGGTGGAAGGCTTTGAGCCAAGATACTAAATCAAAAGAAATACTACTTCCTGGGGGAATGGCAGAGATCACTGCCACCTTTGAAGACATAAAGGATGCAGAGGGATTCATCACCTTCAGCTCTCCATTTAATTCACTAGTCTAGTCCCTAAAAAAGACAGATGGATCCTGGAGGATCAACCATCTATTAAATTGTAGCCCCAATTGCAACCACTGCGTCAGGTGTGGTGTGCCAGTTTGAAGGTATTATGTCCCCCAGAAAAAGCCATATTCTTTGATGCAATCTTGTGGGGCAGACGTTTTAGAGCTGAATGGATTGGAATCCTTTGGGTGTTTCCGTGGAAATGTGCCCCACCCAACTGTAGGTGATAACTCTGATGAGATAATTTCCATGGAGGCATGGCCCCGCCCATTCAGGGTGGGCCTTGATCAGTGGAGCCATGTAAATGAGCTGACAAACAGAGAGAACTCAGTGCAGCTGTGAGTGATGTTTTGAAGAGGAGCTACAGCCAAGAGGGACACTTTGAAGAAAGCACAGGAGCTGCAGATGAGAGACAGTTTGAAGACGGCAGTTGAAAGCAGACTCTTGCTCCGGAGAAGCTGAGAGAGGACAAATACCCCAAGTGCAACTAAGAGTGACATTTTTGAGGAAGTGCAGCCTAGAGAGGAACATCCTGGGAGAAAGCCATTTTGAAACCAGAACTTTGGAGCAGACGCCAGCCACGTGCCTTCCCAGCTAACAGAGGTTTTCCGGACACCATTGGCCATCCTCCAGTGAAGGTACCCCATTGCTCATGTGTTACCTTGGACATTTTATGGCCTTAAGACTGTAACTGTGTAACCAAATAAACTCCCTTTTATAAAAGCCAATCCATCTCTGGTGTTTTGCATTCCAGCAGCATTAGCAAACTAGAACATGTGGTATCTTTGCTAAAGAAGATTTACATGGCCTCAGGTACATGGTATGTAACCTGGGTCTCACTTTCCCATCCTTGTCAGAAACGAGTACCAGAAACAGTTCACATTGTCTTGGGATGGACAAAAGTATACATTTACAGTTTGCTCCAGAGCTGTTTTGACTCTTCTCTGTCATAATGTGTCCCAATAAACTTCCTGCAAACAAATCTCTGCCTCAGAGTCTATTTTTCCATGGAAACCAACATGCAACAGCTTGAAATGGAAATGTAGTTTTCCCTTTGTCCGGGGGCTGGCAGGACTGAGGTTACAGTCAAGAGTTGATTCTGGAAGGATCATGGCAGGGACTCAGGACACGGTTGACAGCAAAGGCCAGATTCTGGCTGGAGTCTAAGCTAGACCAGGAAGCAGAGCAATTAGCAATTAGACCATCAAAACAGGCTGAGGCCTGGCAACACAGGCACCTCAGAGAAGGGGACCCTGTGGTGGCAACTCAGCCAAGTGGAAGGTGAAGCAAGGATCTTTCAGGACCATGGACAGACCCCAGCATTATCCCACACACCCCACCCTGGGGTTAGCCCCAGGTCCTGGTCTCTGGGCTAGGAGGCCCCTGGAAAGGTAAGGTGTGAAGTCTGCCAACACCATGGATAATCCATGAGAGATCTAGCCCATCAACACTATTGACTGAAAAGACCACAACTGGGTCTCAACACCATAGACAGTTCCTCAAGTTGTAAGTTCAGAAGCCAAAATTTGTATATGTACTATCACGCATGATGGCAGTTCTGGGCTAAAACAAAACTAAACCAATAATTTATCTCTCAAGAGGCTCACTGTCTAGAGAGGAAGACAGGTTGGCCAAAATGTGATGCCTTTAAGGGTCCTTGAATCTCCTGAAATGGTGAGCTGTGCGTGGGGGGGGGGGGAGAGACAGAGAGAGAGAGGGAGGGAGGGAGGGAGAGAGAGAGAGAGAGAGGAGAAGGAGGCCCCCAAAATGTTAAGATTCACTCTTCTGGATCTTTGGCTGAAACTCCTTGCATGGTTTGTCCTGCAGAGGTCTTAGTGTTCTCCTTAAGCTCCCATCCTGAGAGTGATTCTCCTCTCCCTGGGGAGGAAGAATCGATGATGGCCGGGGAGAGGATTTTCCACTAATTCTCTGAAGTGACCAGCAGAGTGTCCCTGTCCCAGACTCAACATCCCACAGCATATGGCCACACAGGCCACAGGGCCACAGGAAACCTGAACATCTCAGTGGGTGCTCAGACTTTGAACTTAGTGTGGCACCTGGTTGAGTGATGCAGTTCTGCAAACAAATCCACACAGCCCTCACAAAGGTCCTTGGGGTCACTGGAGAGAAGCCCTCCCCCTCGGGGATTGGGAATTTCCACCAAGGAGTCCCATGGTCTGTTGTGAGGGACTCTCGGGGGGAGCTGCATGGGGTTTGCTTCTATGAACCAGCTTGCATCTCTCCACTCGGAGCTCCTAGAGTTTGCTGGATGGTTCCAGCACAGGCTCATATTTGCATCTAATTCCAGGACAAGTTACAGGCATCTTTTACAAATTGATTTAGAAAATGTTTTAAAATACAGACTTTCTTTTTTAAAGTGGTGACTTTTAGGGACTTAAAAGGAAAGTGGCAGGGTCCCACCCTCACTCCTTCTCTGAGTGTTGACCTCCCTTAACCACTGAAGACTAAAGCATCACAGCCATCAGCCTGGGGCACCAGGACGTGGGGTTGTCTGGCTCTCTATCGCATGCCAAGACCTCACCAGATCCTTTGATCCTTTGACTAAGACATGCCCAGAGTCTGGAAGTCAGAGAAGACAGATCTCATTTTCAACTCTTACCTAAGCATTCAGGCAATATCAGAAGAGACAAAACGTGTTTTTCTAAAAATGGAATGATGTTTGGAGCTGATGGAATGAGTCTTGACACCCTAGCAGATACACAGTTACACACCCAAGCCTTCACAAAGGTAAGCACCCCTCCAGGCACACGCTGTAATGTGAAGCAAAAAGTCAGTGAATGATTTAATTTCTATTCATTAATCAGCTCTAAGCACACAAGCAAAACAACAGTGTAATTTGGGATGAGCAACTGCAAACACTGGGGTGTCTGAGGATGATCAGATCCTCAGGGGGAGAAAGACAACAAGTCACCTGGCCCTGCTGGGAGAGCAGAGGGAAGGGTTTCCTGCTTCCATGCCTTCTGGGGCTGGGTGAAGTCGGGGTGGGGGTGAGGGGGTGGAGTGTAACCTTCCTCAGCTCACTAGTGCTCCATCATGTGGGAGTGGACAGAAGAGAGGCAGCTCAGGCTGGGAGTAGACTGCAGAAGAGATTAGGTGGTTGGAACTAAAGTGAGACTCTAAACCTCTATGAACTTACATTTTCCTGGCTCTCTCTCTGCAGGAAGAAATGGAGCAAGGAAAGTCAAGGACAAACCCTGTAACTTTAAGTAGTAGAAGGGTTTCTGCAGGAGGGCAGGGCTGGGGTGGGGAAGTTTTGTCAGATCTCCTGGGACACATCCCCCACTCTGGAGCCCTCCTGGGGAGTGGGGGAGGCAAGGTCCTCACAGCCTTGGTTAAACCTGGCAATTTTCTCTCCTCCCATTGCATCCCTCTCCAGCTGGGGAACAATCTACCCACTCACTAAAGAACGTCAGCTCCATCTCTCCAGATATCAAACGGAAACCAATATTTACATAAGAATAATAGCACGGGTTCCTTACAGGCTTTCTGATTCATCTGGACTCAATTACTCTTGGCTTCTCTGAGGACTAGAGCTTTGAAGGAATGTGGGAATGTGTTTAATTAATCCTGTTCTCCTTACAGCCAACTGGCGAGGGGTGTTTTGCTGAAAGCCCAGGGGCAGGGGTCTCAGAATAACTGCAGATTCGTTACAAAGGACAAGACTCCTCCTGCTTCTGCCGTTGGTTCCACTTCCCCAATCAATGACTCAGTGAAGGACAGAAATCAAATACCACAAAGATTTTCCAAACAAACTTTTCCAGGGCCTTTGAACTTGGACAATCCATGCCCCTGCCCGCTCACACAGACTGATGGTGGATGAGGGACACAGAATCCCAAAATAAGCCCTGGGAAGTTTTAAGCAGTCAGAGAATATGATATATTTATCTAGCAGAATGTTCTCTAGCTGCATGTCATATCCTCAACAAGAATGAGAAAAGGGTAATTGGATTTAAATGTCAAGATGTTCCCAGTGTAGGGTGGAAGGCACATATCTATTTTCTCAGCTACAGCTTTTTTTTATTTTTTTCTTTTCCCTTGGTCTTATGATAATGAAAACTGCAACAACTTGTTGCTGGAGATGACAGGAGAACATTCTCAGACTTGGAGATAAACACTGAGTCACAGCCTGAGAGCCAGTTACCGGGCTATCAGATGCAGAGACAACACAACAAGCAGTCAGGTGTAGAGTGAGAAGCCCAGGATTGGGCGTGGAGAGTCAGCTGCCAGGGAACAAATTAGAGAAGACCCGGTGTGATGGCTTGGAATTATATACCCTAGAAAAAAACACGTTCTTAATCTTAATCCATTCCTGTGGGTGTAAACCCATTGTAAATAGGAGCTTTCGATGAGGCTACTTCAGTTAAGGTGTGGCCCAACTGCATCAGGATGGGTCTATAATCCTGGAGGTCTTACAGAGACAGGCACACAGAAAGAAGCCACAGGGAGCAGCCAAGAACTGGAAGTCAACAGAACCCAGAAGGGAAAGGAGACGATGCCACCATGTGCATTGCCATGTGGTTGAAAAGCCAAGGAACCCCAAAGATTGCCAACCAGCCAGAAGATACCAATCCTGGAGGAAGCAAGCCTTCTAGCTTCTGAAATCATGAGCCAATACATTCCTGTTGTTAATCCAACCCATTGTATGGCATTTGTTTTAGCAGCTTGGAAACGAAAACATCCAGAGAGAGCCCAAAGGGAGAGCCCAAAGGAAAGAGCAGCCAGACACCCACCCCAGGGAAATGGCCACACTTTAGAAGAGACTGGAGCAAGCCCTGGGGACAATTCTCTCCGTGGAGTTCTGTTCTGTGGCCTTTTCCTGGATTTTGAAAGCTGAATGCTAGGCTCTATTAACATGGATGTGTGTCTCCTGCATTTGTCTCAGCTCTGATCATGGCCACAACCAACCCTCATTCCCGGTCACGGGGGCAGCCAGCTACTTGCCACTGCAGGACAGCTCTGAATGCATGTCCCGCCAGCCCTGCCTCTGGGTGTGGAGTGATAATGACATATTTTCGTGTGTGTTAGGTTCAGGGCTGTGGGCTGCACCCTACACAGCCACGGGCACCCTGTTCCTTGGTCTGAGGCCGGGAGACAGGGATGCTGGCCAGGATCTGCTGATCCTACAGCATCTCTCCAACACCAAGAAAGGGGTCTGGAGAGGACATTTCCTGGCAGCCCCAAGGACATGGGACCCACTCAGAGCCCCACACCCCCATCTGCCAAGTGGACAGTCAAGTCACCCCGGGTGGCCTGACAGGGACTGGACTATGCATCAATTCTGAGCTCGAGCAGACACCCCAGAGTGCCCCCCAGAGAAGGTCACCATTCTCTGGGAGGGGGGAACAGTATAAGGCTAATGAAACAGGCAGGTGCAAACGCAAATGACTGACTGTGGGGGGGGGAAGCTGGTTGGCAAGCAGTTAGACCAGAACTAGCTCGGGAGCTTTACTAAATGTCCATTTTTGTCTCAATTCTGATTGGGAGGGTGTAGGAGTCTCCAATGCCAACTTCCAGAAGAACACCCCAACTCTGGGGCACTCTCTAGTCTGTCCTGCAGCCTCCTTTCTTGCCCCTCGATAATCCAACTCGCAGTTCAGTAAGCACCGCCAGCAGGGGCAATGAGGGAAAGCAAATTATCCAATCTGGGAGCAGAGTTTGAGGTGCTGCTCCCCAACCTCAGTGGAACAGAGACCCAGGAACAGGAAACCCAAAGTCTTGGAGAGCCTCCTGAATCCGTTCCCAGGGCTGAGGGTGCGCAGCAAGGGAGAGAGGCAAAAGGCTCTTCCAGGGGAGCCACCCAATTCCAAAAATTCCTGGCTTTGTGGGGCTGAGGCACCGCAGGGCTCCTCAGCTGGGAGTGGTCCTCTTTGTATGGATGCTGCCAGGTGGCAGGTGACCACCTTACAAAGCACAGCCTCGATTAGAAACACTCGGATGAGGACGCTTGATTCCAGTTCAGGTGTGAGTGTTTCTTCTGGTAGAAGGACCCTCGCTGCTGTGGAGAATGAAGTGTGTGTGTGTGGTGTGTGTGTGTGGTGTGTGTGTGGTGTGTGTGGTGTGTAAAGGGGAGGAGAGAGAGAGAGAAGAGAGAGAGACCATTTAGACTGAGAGAGAGAGGGAGATGAGAGGAGAGAATGAGAGCAAGGTCGGGCCTCTGTGGGTGGGAGATGCCGTGCAGGTGAGGGAGGGGCCTGCAGGCGCCCCGCCCCTTCTCTCCCTCTCTCCCCAGCCAGGCTGTCCCCAGGGATTGTCTCTGTCTCTGCAAATAGCTGGGATTTTCGGATCAGAAGCCAGGCCTGGCACAGTTGCCTGCCAACAGGCACACGCCTTTAAAGGACGCTTTCTCTGTCCCCTGGGTGGGGGGGAACTTTTCCCTGACTGACGTTTGCTACAGCCTCCGGCCATGGATGGAGGCCCCTCAGACACACCCCACCCACCTTCTGCTTGGGATTGAAGCTTGGTGGTGGGGAGGGTTGTTTCAGGGACAAATCTGGGGAGGGGACATGGTTATCAACACGATCGCACCCCCAACTCACCCTGGAGGGTCTCCACCCATTCCCCCTTCATCCAAGTCAGAGCAGGTGCTCAGAGTCCCGGGGGCTGTGTGCTTGGCTTGGCAGGAGGGGGCAGGAGATGCCCAGCTTGGGGCAGCTCTGGGCACAGGAATGTGGGATCCCCTCTGCCAGGAGACCCCACTGCTGATGCTCCTCCTGGCCTGACCTCCGAGTAAGTGCTCTCCCTCCTTCCTCTCCCCTTTCCCAGTTAGTGGGTAGAGTGGGGGCGGCAGCAGCTGGGTATTCTCTGAGAGTTGAGCCCTGGGGTCTGGCCTGGCTCAGCCACTTCCACCTTCTCTCCAGTCCCACCCCACCTGAGGGCGCAGCCCAGCACCCATCATTGCCGTGTGGGTCCCCCGCTGCTGTCTGCAGATAAGAGGCTTGACTTGGAGAACCCACAAGATCAGGGGCTGGAGTCTGCGGAGCCCTCCCTTTGCAGGAGGCTATGCATGGGGATGTGGGGCCCCCCAAGAACCGGTGGCTCCTCAACATTAGGTGTGATGCACGTTGGAAGTTTCACATCCTTTTGGAGCTGGAGCTAGAACTGTCAATAATTTATCTATTTATGCTCCATCTTCTCCACAGAGCATTTATGATGGGATCCAAGAACATAATAGCATTAATTAAAAGTGGGAATGAGTGAAGCAGGAAATACAAGGAAAGGGCTATAAATGGCTCCAGAAATAAGGCTGAGAGTTTGCTTTTCATGTTGACGTATGTACTTGGGCAGGAGCTTCCCAACGGCCAAGGCAGAGCGAGGGGTCTCCCATGAGAGGGGAGGGTGGGCCACCATGAGCCTCAAGGGGGCTGTTCTCAGATCCTCCAAAGGAAAGGCAGCATCTCAACGGAGCATAACCCAGCGCTCGGCTGCACTTGGGAGCAGGCTTTGTAGTGGTAGACCCGCCTGAGTTGAAGTGGAGGTTCAGCTGCTCAAGCATGTGGATTAAGGGAGCCTGTACCCCTGTGCCCCAATCTCTGTCTGTGTGGATCAAGCCTCTAAGAATGACTCCTCTGTTTCCCTGAGGCTGTAAGATGCTTCGGGGGGAGATGGGGTCTCAGGCTGGCCTGAAAGAACAGAGCAGCATCTTCAGACCTTGACTTCATGCCCTGTCCCCTGCCAGGCTCTTCTCAGGGCAAACCAGAGTATTTGCCACACCCCCTGATTTGCACAGGGCCTGTCTTGTACTCTGCTGCATCCTTAACACCTTCAACAGGGCCTGAGACTTAGAAGATCAGTATGTAGATGGATGGATGGATGGATGGATGGATGGAAGGAAGGATGGGTGGATGGATGGATGGATGGATGGAATGAAAGAAGGAAGGAAGGAAGGAAGGAAGGAAGGATAGATGGATGGAAGGAAAGAAGGATGGATGGATGGATGGAACAAAGGATGGATGGATGGATGGAAGGAAGGATAGATGGATGGATGGATGGATGGAAGGAAGGAAGGATGGGTGGATGGATGGATGGATGGAATGAAAGGAAGGAAGGAAGGAAGGATAGATGGATGGAAGGAAAGAAGGATGGATGGATGGATGGAAGGAAGGATGGATGGATGGATGGAAGGAAGGATGGATAGATGGATGGATGGATGGATGGATGGAAGGAAGGATGGGTGGATGGATGGATGGATGGATGGAATGAAAGAAGGAAGGAAGGAAGGAAGGAAGGATAGATGGATGGAAGGAAAAAAGGATGGATGGATGGATGGAACAAAGGATGGATGGATGGATGGAAGGAAGGATGGATAGATGGATGGATGGATGGATGGATGGATGGATGAAGTGGGAAAGAACTTGAACCTCGTCCCTAATCATTGTTCACCATACGTAGACATATAAAGGTGCATCCAGTGAACTGAAGAGGGTGGGGGTGGCAAGAGGCACCAGACGCTATGGAGAGGCCACAGCAGGTCTGAAAGAAAAAGACCTCACATCAACCCCACCCCAGGCTGAGCTGTATGATCTCATTCAATCCTCACAATGCCCTATGAGGTGGGTTCTATTATCACTCCTGCCTGGCAGATAAGGAAACTAGATCCAATGAAGTAAAATTTCTCCCCACAGGTCTCCCTGCTTCACCTTTGCCCCATGCCCAATGGTTTCTCCACACAGCAGCCAGAGTGAGCCCTCCATGTTGTAAATTAACTAGGGCTGTTGCCCTCTGAAAGCACTTTGCTGGGATCCCATCTGTGGGAGGGGATCCAAGATGCCCCCCAGCGAGCCTCACCACCTGGCATCCATGCCCTTGGGATCCCCTCCCCATGAGCATAGGCTCGGCCCAGTGACTAGATTCTGATAAATAAAATAGGGCAGAAGTGATACGATGTCATGCCTGAGATTAAGCGGCTTCTGGGTTGCTTGCCCTCTCTCACTTGCTTGCTCTGAGAGGAGCCAGTTGCCATGTTGTGACCTGTCCTATGGAGAGCAAGAACTGAGGAGTCCTCTGGCCAAAAAACAGCCTGAGAGAAAGTGAATCCTGTCAATAGCCACTTGGCTGAGCTTGGAAGGAGATCCTCTTTCAATCGAACCTTCAGAGGAGGTTGCAGCTCCAGCTGCACCTGGTTGCAGTCTTGGGAGAGACCCAGAACACCCAGCTAAGAGGACACACAGAAACTGTGAAATAATAAATGTGTATCATTGAAGCTGCTAAATTTTGGACCAATTTGTTACACAGCAAGAGATAACTATTACACCATCCCACTTAGGAAAACGGCATCCAAATTCCACCATAGAGCCAACAAAGGGCTTTGTGAAATAGACTCTGCCAACCCCCTCCAATGCCTACTTCTGGCCAGTCCTCCTCTCCCTCCGCTCTGGTCTCCAGTATATCAAAGTCTTGTACCAGGTCTTTGCTCATCTCATCTTAGCTCCAACATAAAGTACATTTACACCTTTCTCCACTGTTCTGTACCACCTAGTCCTGATTTTTTCTCCTTCACAGCACTAATCACTGTATGAATTTATCTGTCCCCTTCTGTTTACTTGTTGGTTACTGGTTTCCCACCACCACCACCCCGATCAGAGAATGTCAGTTTCTCAAGGGTACAGACCTGTCTATCTTGTACTCTGCATCCTCAATGCCTTCAACAGGGCCTGGGACTTAGAAGGGTATCAGTACATAGGTGGATGGATGAAGTGGGTGGCTAGTGGCTGAGAACAGGCCAGTGAAAGATATTACTTTGAGAATAACAGAGCTGGTAGCTAGATGAATCATTCTGCTAAGAGAAACAAGACCTAAGACGAATTCTTAGGTTGTTCTGCAAGAAAGTTATGCATTTGGCTCCATGATGCCTGCCCCTCCATGCAATGGGATGAAGGCCCCAAGAGGAGAGAGATCCTTTATTTTTCTGTGTCCACCGTGCCTAGGACAGAGCTTGGCACACAATTGGTGCTCAGTGTACGTTAGCAAAATAAATGATTGGAATTACTTGACCAAGGCCACATGGGAAACTAATTACGTAGAGTGGGGATATTGTTAGGTCCCAAACAGTGTCCATTGCTGGGCCCCCGCTGTGTCTGGGAAGGTACCTTAGAGTGGAAGAGAATTCCAGTCTTGCTTCCTATGTTGTCAGAAGTAGGCCATGTCGGATAAAGGAGAGAGGCATTTCCCGAATGAGAGCCACCTGTACACCGTTATCAAGGGTTTGGCCCTCTCTATATTCTATCTGATCTATTATAGACTAAGCATCTTTGTTTAAATTGACTCGGGTCTAACATAATAAATAAATATTTGCCCCCACCCCCCCAAAAAAAGAAGGTGGGGACCCTCCAGGAAGAGAATACAGCATAAAGCTGAACCTGTCCCATGAGGACAGAGGTGAGGCCACCCTCTTGTGCAGCTTCTGCGTCCCCCACACCCATGGGACTGGGAACAGACAAGGTGACCAACTCACCAAATGTTAAGAAAGACCTTCTGGCAAAGAGAGCTGCTCTGCTGGCATCTGGCTGCGTGGGTTGGAGGCGAGATGCCCCCAGCCCTGTTCTGCACCAGGATATCCAGTGTCTGGGCACCCCAAGGGCTCCAGGACTCAGCTGCCAGCGGCACTGAGGGGGAAAGTGAGTGGAAGACCCGAGGGAAACAGTGGTGTCTGGTGAACACACAGGGCCAGAAATGGGGCCAGATCGGGGCCAGAAGAAATGGCAGGTTGCCGACTGGACAGCAGATGGGGCTGGCCCTGAGACACCCTGGGGACCCCCAGAAATACCATTCAGGGGGTCAAACAAGTGGAGGAAAGAGCCAAGGAAACATTGGTTAATCCTTGATGACGACAGCTCAGCCCCGCTGTAGCCAGACACTGAACATCCCCACTGTGTTATTTCACATGATCCTTACCACGCCGAGGGCAGGGGCTGCTGACGCCCCCATCTTACAGATGAGAAGGCAAAGGCTTACAGGGATTATGGGACTTGTCTGAGGCCACAGGAAGAGGGGGCAAAGCCGAGACACACATGGGAGATGGTGTCCTTCACTGACATGCCACGGTGCCTTCCTGTTTCCACCCAGAGGGAGCTGCCAGTTTCCACTGGAAGTCTTTTGGGGGTGGCCTGGGGAGAGCCAAGCAGCAGTCAGCACCCCCTTCCTGACCTCCTTGAATTTTTTAAACCCTGGAAAGCAGCTCTGTTTAATAGTCACGACAGCTTTTCACACGAAACCTCTCACCATCCTCTTAGAAGGGCTGTCTCCTGGGGAGCTGGATGGCCGGGGTCTGTTCTCAGCCTCTCATCACCCAGTGGGAGTTGGGGTCCTGATGGTGACCTGGGGATCCAGGAGAGAGGCCCCATGTCTGCCTGCCGACCTGGTTCAGCCATCAGGAGCCTCCACACCTGCCTCAGGCCTTCAGATCCAGAGCCCACGCCCGCCCGGGAGCGGCCCCAGCGCACCTGCTGTCCCCTCCCCACACAGAGCCCGCCACCCCTCTCTGCCCCTCTCCGCCCTCCCCACCGCTGGGCATCCATGGCGAGTCCACTCTGCCTCTGGGTGGGGGACACACCTTCCGCAGGCTTCCAAGCCAGCTGGTTCCCAGGCACTGACTCTCCAGCCACCCCGGCCCCGTTCCCACTGGTGTGCTGCTGGAATAACAGGGAGTCACAGAAATGTCTCCTTCCAGAGTAGCTCAGTTCCACGGAGACCTACTGAAGGAGGCCACCCCACACGGCCCACGGTCGGGCAGTGGAGACTAACAGGAGACAACCACTCACTCACGGGTGCAGGGGAGACGAAGGGCTCTGCTGGGTGGAAGGCGAGGCTGTGAGGTCTGCAAGAAGCTGGCAGGGCAAGGACGGGAGCAGGAGCTCAAGGAGGCCATAGAGAGAACCAAAAGGATGGGGTGTGTCACCGAGAGTGGGGTTCTAAGGTGACCCGGTCACAGCGAGGACAAGTTTTGCGGTGTGGCCCTGAGTGAGGTGGTGGTGGCGGGTGGCTGAGCCCGTGGAGGCAGAAGTTGTAGACGCATTTCCACCCCCACTCTTTGACTTGCCCTCACCAGTGATTTGTTCCTTTCCATGTCCCAGATCAGAGAATAGCTGCAGGCAGCCCTGGAGTGATAAACACCCCAGAGAGATGCAATAATGAAATGGTGGCCCCATCCTGGTCGCCGCAACAAAGCTGGGCCAGGAGATGACCTGGGAGGGTGCAGGTGAGGAGCTGGGTGGGCAGACGGAAGCACAGGCCCCGCTTGGCCACAGCCTCCGCTCCCGTCGGTCCCACCACCAGGACTCCCAGCTCGGGGTGCCGAGGGGCTCAGGGGGAAGCAGCGAGTGTGCATGGAGACAGCAGAGCAGTGAAGTCTAAATGGCATCCAGGAGGGGACAGCCATAGTGCACAGGCAACAAACAGAGGTTGACGGGCGGGTCCCAGGCCCCAGAGCCAGGCAAAGGGAGCGCCGGGAGACGCCAGCCAACAGCAGACAGCACGGGCATGGACTTCTCTGGGTCTCACCTCACATCAGGTGGCAGCCAGGCGGACCTGACAGCGCGGCTTCTCCTCTAGGAACAGGGCACCATCGCCTCCCGTCCTCAGATTGGGAGAGCCCTATTACCTCTGCCAGGCGGGCACCTGCACCCCTTGATGTGGTCATGGTACTGGGGGCACTCAGCCTCTCCCACAGGAACCTGTGGCTCTGCCCACGTGTTCACACAGGGGTGGGCATCTGTGACATGTGCCCCCACTCCCTGCTTTTATTTAAGGGACATCCTACAGGTTCCTGTTGAAAGAGGGGTGGGAGAGAGAGATGCGGGCAGGGGAGACACACAGTTTTGTGCCTGGCACGCAGCCTCCAGCCCGCCACTGCGCGGGGCTCCCCGAGGAGCGGACTCACTTGGCACTGGTCAAGGTAATTACTGCTGAACTTTAAAATCTAACGCAGCAGAACCACAAACATTTAACATGTGTTTCTCCTCCCGCGGGGCAGAGGGAGCGGGCGCGAATGGCCAGATTCACGACATGAGCTCCCGAGGCTGCACACAAACCGATTAATAAAGAAGCCAGCCGCAGCGAGAAGTGCAGCCCCCCGGCGAGCGGCGGGTGGGCAGAGGCAGCATAAGTCCCGGCTTCTCCACGGCCCCCTCCGGGGCTGACGTGTGGGCGACGCCAGGTGCGCGGGTGCACACACCTTGCGGGGACCCGGGCGCACGCACGCCCCACACGGAGACCCAGATCCCCAGACCCAGGCCCGGAGCAGCCTTCGACAGCTCCTGTGTGACTCCAGATGACGCTTGTCTCTGACACAGAAAGGACCAAACCAACTTCTGCGACAGGTGTGGGGCCCAGGAGGGAGACGACAGCAGAGGTTCCAGCTACCCGGGAGGCTGCGCGCAAGGGCTGGGCTCTGAGAAGTGGGCAGGATGCAGGTAGAGGAGGATGCCCGGGGAGACAGGATGCACATGCGCTGGAGGGGGGGGCTGTGCTGTCAGGAGCAACCCGGGAGCACACGGAGGGGTGGACGCCCACGTGGGGCCCGAGGGCAGCCGCAGACCCGAGGCCTCTGAGTGCCAGGCCTGGGGTCACAGGTCCTCTCGGCCCCATTCCCCTGCCCCTTGCCTGCTGGGCCACTTACTCTTGGCAGTCGGAATGAAGGAGCAAACCCCAAACATGCCTTGTGCCAAGTTTAAAAAAAAATTAAGTTGTGGTTTTATATTACATATATGTATATACATATATATATATAATATATAACATAACATTGCCATTCTTTAGTGTACAATTCAGTGGCATAAATTATATTTATAATGTTCTGCTATCATCACCACCGTTTATTGCCAAAACCTTTCCATTGCCCCTAACAGAAATTCTGCACCCAGTAAGCAATAACTCCCCATTTCCCCTCCCCACAGGCCCTAGTAACCTGTAATCTAATTTCTGTCTCTATGAATTTGCCTATTCTAGCTATAAGTGGACTCAGACAATACTTCTCTTTTGTGTCTGGCTCATTGCCCTCAACATGATGTCTTCAAGGTTCACCCAGGTTGTTGTGAGTTCAGAACGTCATTCCTTTTTACAGCCCAGAATATTCCATTGTATGGACAAACTACATTTTGTGCATCCATTCATCCATTGAGGGACATCTGGGTTGCTTCCACCTTTTGGCTTTTGTGAACGATGCGGCTGTGAACACACATGCACGAGTTTCTTTTGGAGTCCCTGCATTCAGTTGTCTTGGGTAAATACCCAGGAGTGGAAATGCCAGGTCATATGGTAATTCTTTGTTTAACTTTCTGAGAAACTGCCGCACTGTTTTCCACAGTTTCCACCAGTTTACATTCCCAGCAGCAACACACAAGGATCCCTATTTCTCCACATCCTCACCACTTTTGCCAGGTTTGGGGCTTGGCACCTGTTGTCAACAGGTGGCACACTTGGCTGGCTTTCTCTGCTCCCGGGAAACTGACACTCTGTCCCATGTTCCCCCCAGAAGGGAGCTCTGGGGCCTCCTCCCACCCCAGGCTGATGCCTCCTATTTAATGTCAGATCCCAGTGGTGCAGTCCCACATGGCCTGACACGTGGCCCACTGTCCCCTGCTTCACCCATGGCCACACCTTCCAGAGTCCAGCCGGGCAGCACAGACATCTCAAGACATGGGTGGCCTGGGGCTGTCTGCCCAGCTCCATAGAGGCCTCAGGGCAGAGACCTGACAACTGCAGCCCCAGCCACGATCATGGAGGGGGGACCAGGGATAGTGCCGGAAGCCGGGGCTAGGACTGCAGTGACCCCTGCCCCAGGGGACAATGACCCTCACGACCCATCCTGGCTGCTCCTCTCTGGGCTAGAGGGGACAGGGCCACCTCCAGGTAAGAGCCCCAAGTGGCTCCATTCTCAGGCTCCAGCTTAGCCCAGGACCTTGGCCACTTGGACCCTGTGGCCAGGCCCCAGCCCCAGGGTGCTCTGACCCGAGTCCCCCAAAAGACCCCCCCCCAAAGGATCCACAGTCCTCTAGGTGGATGTTAGGGGCGGGGAGTGCCAGAGCCAGACGGCGGTCACTGACAGTCAACAGTCCAGCCCTGCTCTCCCGCTCACCCTCACATCCCCTCTCTCCACACCCCTCCGTGCTGAGACCCCGGGGGTCCCAGTCTGGTGAGGACCAGGCCTTGGGAGAGCTGGGAGAGGGGCAATAATATCTTACATTTGTGCAGCATTTAAACAGGCGAGGAGATGAAGTTGGAGGAAAGAAGAGCCAACCATTTTGACTAAGGAGGAAACCGAGGTTCACTCAGCTCCTGAGTGGTGCCGTCTGCCTCCAAGGCAGAGCACCCTGACGGGGACCGAGCAGGGACCCTAAGCCAGTGCAGCGACAAAGGCACAGCGGCCGGTGTTGTTTAATTTTCACCTTTTGCAAATTTCATTACCAGTCATTTCAGGTTGGAAGAATCAGGACTTCAGGCTCAGTTGGCAGAATGAGGGACTGGGGGGAGCCCCAACGGGAGCCGGTGGGAGCCTCCAACAGTGGTGGCTGAGCCCAGGCCCAGGACGCCCTTGGGGATGCCCCTGGGACCAGGGGACAGGCTGTCAGCCCTGGAGCAAAGGGATTGCCTTTCCCCCCCCAGGACCTCTCAGTCCTGATCAACTCTCCAACACGGAGAGCCAAAGAGAGACAAGCTGTGTTGCCACAATCACACACAGCCACACACCTCCCAATGCACCCCACACCCTGCAGACGTGCACACACAGGCATATACACGTGCTCGTGCACACACATGCACACACAGCTGGGTGTTCTCCCCATGGGAGCTGAGCTCTGCGCGCACTGCTGCGAACGGCTCCCTGGGGTTCTGGGCCACTGCGCTCTGCCTCGTCGCCGCCCCATCAGCCGCGGGGTTCCTTCCCCAGGACCTGCCTTTGAACAGCTGCGTGTGCCCGGGTGTGGGCCCTCCCTCTGGGCCACAGCCTGCCCCACCGGTGCCCAGGCAAGAGCAGGGGAGAAGAGGGGCTGGTCCAGCCCACCGCAGCCCCACCCCAAAGCAGGCTTTCCGTGCCCCTGGCTCAGAAGCCCTGCAGCAGGGTTTGCCATATCTGCCATCTGCTGCAGGCCCTCCCTGCCCTGGGGACTCTGAGGGTGGGGGAGAAAGGGGAGGCAGGAAAGAACAGGGATCCAGGGGAGGGCCAGGGGTCGGGGCACAGGAGGGGCTGGTCTGGGCCATCCTCTACCCCCGTCTAGGGCCATCCGGACAGGCGGGGCGCACCCAGCGGCATTGTCTGGGCTTGTTCCCGCACTCAGTGGGCAGGGGGCCCCTGCTAGGCTGCAGCGCATATTTTCAGGTGTCTTCAATTATTCACGGGAGTTGGCGGCGCTTCCTGCGCTTTGCAGGAGGGCTGCTTGCAACTCCTCTAGCTGCATCCTGGAGAGGTCACTGATCTCCTCATCCAGGAATGGGGAGGGCCCCTGGGGACGGTGAGCACCTCCGATGCTGTACGTCACCCCATGGGTGGGTGCCTGACCCCAGCAACTCCTCCCTCTTCTGAGAGCTGCACAGTGTTAGGGGACAGTGGAGACGCCACACCCAGGGCACAGACACCACCTTTGGCAGGGGCCTATGGGAGGGGTGGGCAATAGTGGGGCTTGGCTAGGAAAAGCTGGCCCAGGGCCTGGGTGGCAGGTACCAGTGGAACTCAGTCTGGAGCCTGAAGCCAGAGCAGGTGTGCCCAGCTGCTCTCACCCTGAGACTATGCAGTGGCTGCCCCGAGCCCCCACAGGGGGCTGGGTGTGCTGAGGGGCCAGGCCCAGTGTCCTTTACGTGGTGCCTATCTGTGCCTGGGGCACGAGACCTAACTCCAGGGAGATAAGTACCCTCATGCCTGGAGTTCCCATCTCCTGCTTCTGCCCACCCAGTATCCCCATTCCCATCCCCACCAGCACCCGCCTTTCTCCCAGGAAGCCACCCTTCCCCACTCTCAGTCTCTGTGGCTTGGATGGGGTGACCCCTCACATACCCAGGAGGAGCATGAGATCCAGATGGACCAACCAGCCATAGGAATTGCCTTAAGGATGGCCAGGGGACCAAACTAGAAGGATGATGGGGGCCTGGAGGCATCAGTGCCACCCCTTGGGGAGAGGCTGCCTGGATGCAAGTATTGGGGGAAGTAGAGGCAAGGAATGGAGAAACTGAGTTCTAATGAGACTCGGCACCTGAATATAGCCCTTCCTGAAGCTGTCGCTTGCAACTGTAAAGCTATCCAAACAAGGACCCTTCATATGCTGTTCTGCTCCCAATGGAATGTGCTTTCTCCAGCAGGACTGGGGACAATGGGCAAGCACAGGGCTCTAGCCAGCACTTCTTCCTTGCAGACACTGGCCAAAGGCAGAGCAATGGTGATAGGGCTCAGTGACTGAAAAGTCCCTAAGACCAGGTACAGCTGCACCCTGACAATGAACACAGGCACCTGGCACCCATCTTCATGTTGACACACACACACACACATTCGCACAGATAGGCAGCTCCTACACACCTGTGTGTGCACAGAGATATGCATAGGTGTGCACGTAGACACCCACACTTGTATAGACATGCACATTCTCAGATACTCACAGGCATGCACACACTTGCAGGGGAGCCTGCAGGCCTAGCCCAAATGCCAGCCCCCCCCGCCCCACCTCCAGGCAGGTGTGCACAGATCTACTCACATTCACACTCACAGGCACGCATGTGCTCACCAGCCCAGGGCACGCACACATTCCCACAAAACCACAACACTGCTGGATCCTGAGTTGAGAGTGGAAACGTGACCCAAGCAAGCCCCCCTGGCTCGGCAGGGCAGCCCGAGCAGGAGCCTGCCAGTGGCTCCTTGTTTCCAGCAGGCCTCGGCACAGAGCCGTGCTTATCCTGGGAAGGGTGAACACCAGGTGAAAAATGATTAGCTGTCACTCAGGGTTTGACTGATGCAGACCCCCTCCTTCTGCTCTTGGCAGAGGCTGGCACGTTATTGATCCACTTAGTGCACTCATGTCGGCAGGCACAGCACCTGAGCCAGGATTAGCTAAAGAGCATAAAAAGCAGGGAGGACAGGGCTGAGACCAGGGGTGGAGGGAGCTGCTCCAGGCTGCTCCCCACTGCCCAGAGCCCTCCTGGGCCAGCAGTTGTGCTTAGGGTGGGAAACAGTTGTTTCTCCCCAGAAACCTCATCTCTGTGGTCACACCCCCTCCAGGTTTGTGTTTCCAATTATGAACACCCAGCCCAAGTTGGAGAGGGGAAGGGGTGCAACCAGGGTCAAAGAGGTAAGAAAGGCAGCCACAGAGAGAAATCTGATGAAAGACCACAGGAATGCTGGCTGTGGGAGCTGCAAGAAAATATCAGCATTTGGACCATTTTCCTGAAGATTTTATTAAGCTTTCCCTGTTTCCTGGAGTTGGTCCACAGCAGGGCTATGGCTTCAGAATTTAGTTTGTATCAGTTTAGCAATAAACTTTTGCTGAGACTTGCCTTCACTTTCTTTCTTCTTATTGTACCTTTACTTACCCATCCATCCGTCCACCCATCCATCTACCCATCCATCATCCATCCATCCATCCATCCGTCCATCCATCCATCCATCCATTGCCCCGTCCATCCACCTACCTGACTGTTCATCCATTTGTCTATCCATCTACTTGTCCATCTATCCATCAATCCACCCATTCTTCCATCCATCCATCCTTCTCCCCATCCGTCTGTCCACACCTCCATCCTTCCATCTACTAACAGACATTTACTAAGCACTAGCATGTGTCAGGGCCCTGTGCCCATTTTGGTGATGGCGGTGGGTAAGTGTCTGGAGGTGGACAGAGACAGGAACAGCTCTGGGGCCCCATCCTGGGGGGTGCCCACTCTTAGAGGACCGAGAAGGACCGAGGGCAGACTGGAATGTCGTGAGTTAGCTCGGCACGCCCTCTGCTGGTGGCAAGGCAAACGTACTCCTGGAGCCAACACTAGCTCCGGGGATCTTGAAACAGGGCTTCCAAGCATGGCCATGGGCTTCCCGGAAAGGGTCCCAAGAGGCCACCAGCCTTCCCGTCGGGTCCTATCACCTCCCATCAAGGTTTTATCCATGCATACATGGATTCTGTGTTTCCAAATGTCACAGACCAGGCGGAGCTGCAACAAATGAACTTGAGCCTGGGGATGGCCACAGGGGCAGGCCTGAGTGGGCATCTATGGTCAGAGGCTGCCCTGGGTACCCCTGCCTGGGCCAAGTCTGAGCACCTTCCTCCTCGCTTCCAGGTTGGGCCACAGAACAGTGCTGGCTGCCTCTCTGCTTTCAGCAACGACGGCCATGGCTGATGTGGGGCCTCCCTCTCTCCTGGCCCCAGGCTAGGCTACACCTGAGGCGGAGGAGAGGGGGTTTAGGATAGGGGAGCAGTGTCCTGCCTCTGGAGGCTCCTGACTCCGCATGCCCTTACCTGCCCCACTCCCTGCCTCCTGCACCCTCAATGGCTTTGGAGTGGGGAAATTACCCAGCTCTCATCAGGGGGGTTTGCTGTGGTCACCATGGGAGACCCAGCGGGTGTAAGCAGGGAAAAGCTCTCTCTAGCTCTTTCCTGCCCCCTTCGTTGTGAACAGATGCTGGCTTGGCGGAGGAGCTTGGGTTGGGCACGACTTTGGTTAGTGAACGGCTGCCGATTGGCCTGGGGCTAGAGGGGCCCACAGTGCCCGACAGTCCCTCCCTGCTCCCCAGGTACCAGGCAGCCCCTGGCCTTCTCGCTCCCCTAGTCCTAAAGGCCTGGCCACAGAGTTTCCAGAGCTCAGAGAGACAGACTCCAGCCTCCGCATGAACGAGACACAGACAACAGGGACTCCCCCTGTCTCCAAACTGCTGCCCATGGAGAACACAGACAATGGCTGAAGCTGTCACAGTGGGGAAGCCCTGTCACAGGAGGCCAGCACACATACTTGAGGACATGAAGCCCAGGCTTGCTGTGAACAGCTTGGGGTCCTATTCCACAGGTTTCTTAATTTTTGTCAAGTGCAGGCATTTTGGCCTCCTCTCCCTTTGGGTTCTGCAAAGCTCCTGGAGGCCTGGGAAACTGGGGTGTCTGGGGGACCCTCTGCTTTCAGTCCTCCTTGGTCATTGCAGGCAGGTGGATTGTCCAGCCCTGAGGCTGTGCCCCAGGCCCCCCAGGTGTTCTAGTTCTGCAGCCTCCCTGGGTCTGTCACCTCCTCCCACCCCCTGAGAATCCCAAATGTCAACCTCTTTATAGCCCTGGGTACTGGGTCTGCCACGCCTCCTTCTAAGACCTTCACCTCCCTGGCTTTTCCTTAGAACAATTCTTCAATGAGCTCATTTTTCACTCAGAAGACAAAGGTGGGGGTTGCATCCTCAGACAACCTCAGCTTCGTGCCCTGCAATCCCCCACCTCCCCAACCGGGAAATACAGGGGCCGTGGAAGAAAAATTCAGCCAGGACTAAATGCAGATTACAATTGACATAGATGATCTTGTAACAGCTTTCAGCCCCTTTCTGCCTGTCCTGCAGGTCCCCTCCTCCTTGCAGACACAGCAACCTAAAGGGACATGGCTCAGACACCCCACCCTTCCTCGCCCTGGGCCGGGGTCTCCCCACAGGGAGATGAGCTGCTCCAATCCAGCTCCTCCACTCAGGGCTCCCCCACCCGACCCACCCCCGGCCGACAGAAGGTATTTACTTTATATCAAGAGAAGTGTAAATGTTTTTAGAAAACATTTTAGCAGCTCCAGCAACAGTTTGGAAAATGTGTTTTATTTGGAGGTGGCAGACAGCACTCTGGCTCCGGAGTGTCACACCTATGACATCACTGGGGGGAGAGGGGCCTGGCAGGCAGGGCAGGTTCCAGGCCCTGGGGACCTGAGCCTGGTGGAAGCAATCACGTGAGCTGACACCCTCCAGAGCCCAGAGCCTGCAGCCATGCAGAGCAACACCTGGGAGCCTCCTTCCCTCTCTCTGAGCAGCAAGAGGGATGCAGGGCACACTCAAAGGGCATATCCAGAAAGCCCACCTACAGCCTCCGTCTCTGTCCCCGCCAAGCCCAAGGCAGCCGTAACCCCTCCCCGCAGAACCCCGCAGGGCCTCAAGGGCTCACGGGCTGAGTCTGAGCTGCCTCAGCACTGTCCTCTGCAGGCTGTGGCGTTTACCTCTTCTTGAGGAGAAGCCAGGGGGCTTCTGGGTAAACACAGTGGACTGAGCATACACATTTATCTCATTCCCCTCTGAAGAGCCCAGTAAAATGGCAGCAAAGAAATAAAACATGGGAACGAAGAGAACTGGAAGGGGAAAGAAGCAGATGACAGATTGCAGCAGATTTTTGGAAGAGAGAAAGTAGATGGAGAGTGGTAACAGACAACACAGGTGGAGGGAGGGAGACAGGTAAACAAGACTGCAGGGGCAGGTGTGGAGGACTGATCTGTCCCATAGAATCTGGAGAGACCCTGGGTTTGGAGGTACCAGGGCTGGCAGATAGGAGGGGTGAAGTGTGGGGCTGAAAATCCAGCAGGTGGGCGACTCTCCTCGACCCCCTTCCCAGGCAAGAGACGGAAGAGTGGCCCTCTGATGGAAATGCAGAGGACCCAGGGACTCCGGGTGGAGGTGTGTGGAGGTGTGGGACAGGACGGTGCTGAAAACAAGAGGACTAAATGTTGGGCGGTGGGAGTCCCAGGCTCACCCCCCATCCTGCACATTCCAGGGTGTTCCCCACAGGTGGAGATTGCAGTTATCTTCCTCGGAACTGCCCAGCATGATGGCTGTCCCTCACTCAAACACCCTGAAGTAAAGTGCTCCCCATCACCACTTTACTTCAAACGATAAGGTGTTTGGTGCCCCACTCTCAACTCTGGATGGGTCACCAAGAGTCACCAAATATCTGAGGACCCTTGAAAGTACAAGAAAATCGAACAAAAGTAATTTGTAGAATAGCCAAAAACTGGAAACAACTTAATCCTAATTCAGTAGGGAGCAGGTTGAGTAATCAATGGAATATCCTTACAATGAATACCATAAAGCTGCTAAAAGGGATGAAAAAAAAATCTATGTATATTGAAGTGAAAAGAGGTCTACCATGAAGGGTGAAGTGAAAGAAAACAGAAGACCTTATGTGAAGTGTGATTGTGCTTATTCAAATCATATGTATATAAGAAGGGTCTGGCAGAAGGTGGGTAGACGGGCTTGCAATGAGTATGTGTTGAAAATAGCTTCTAAACGGACCTGCATACGTGCCAGGTGAAAAACCTCTGTGAACTTCCTGATCTCCAGGATACAACTTCAGAGCTATTCCTGTTTGACCCAGAGGACCAGAAACTCATACACCTGCCTGAAGAAACTAGCATGAGGCTGGGCATACAGCAGATGCTCAAAAACTGCTTAATGTGTAAACAGATGGATGTATATATAGATGGCTGGGAGGAGGATAGATGCATGGATGAACGGGAGAGTGGCAGGACAGTGGCTGGTTGAACACGATCATATGATCACACAGGTAGCTAGATGACAACCCCGATCAGGTAATCCCACTACAGCAAGGAAGGGAAAGTCATT
The DNA here is from genome assembly GCF_015220235.1 of Choloepus didactylus. Taxonomy (NCBI): domain Eukaryota; kingdom Metazoa; phylum Chordata; class Mammalia; order Pilosa; family Megalonychidae; genus Choloepus; species Choloepus didactylus. The sequence goes on from NC_051333.1 coordinate 21,388,530, forward strand.
CTGGGCTCCGAGATGCCTGCTGGATGAAGATCTGCACACTCCCGTGGGTCCTGTCACCTCCTGCCTGAGCAGACACTGATGCCCAGAAGAGAAGTCTAACCTGTTGAGTTGCTAAGGCAACCAGAAGCATGCTGGGATGCAAAGCTGGCAGTCCCAGGGAAGTCCTGTCTTCCATTTCCTAAATCACAGTGCTATCAGCTCTCCTCGAGGCTTGTTCCTATCAGTTCAGAAACTGGGCACAAACAGCAAATCCCAGACAGCCACTGGCCCCCCGTGTCAGCACGTTCTCCCTAATCCCAACTTCTAGGAGGAATTACAGCAGCCCAGCCAAAGCCCACATGTGACTCAGACACAGGAACATCACCAGCCTGGGTCCAAGCTCCAGCAGGGGCTCAGATCACACTGCGGAGGGCAGGACAAGGCAAAGTGATACCACAGCCAGTGGTTTGGGGGCATGGGGCCATTCACAGCATCTCCACGGCCTTGACCAAACAGCAGCACCAGGACAGTGGGGGAGGGGGTATCAGGGTACATGGTGAGGAAGTGACTTGTTCAAGGGCAGGGCTGGAGCTCTTGGTTGTCCCTCAAACCAGGTCTTTTTCCCCAGGAACCAGAAGCTTCTGGCAATGATGTAGCTAGCTCTGGCTTCTTGACTCAGGTTGTGGTTATCCAGACTTGACAGGTGAGGAAAATGAGACTCAAGGCGATCAGGGCTTACCAAGGCCATATGCCATCCTGTGGTGGGACTGGAACCCAGGATTCCTGCCTCCAAGGTCAGTGCCCTGTAGCTGTGAGGTTGTGGCAGGTGGGAAGAGTTCACACGGGAGGAAGTTGCTAGAGGAAGGACCAGGGCAGTGGCTGGAGAAGGTGGGGCGGCTCAGATGACAGCAGAGCAAACATGGAAACAGAGCGGGGCAAGCATCCTGGATGAGTCACCTGGAGAGAAAGGGATGTGCGGGAGAAGGTGACTTTGGCCTTGGACGTAGGGAGTTGCTGGGCAGGGTGGAAAGGGGATGCTGTGATAGGAGGAAGGGTGCTATGCGGTCAGTAGGCTGAGCTGGCCTTCCTCCCTCTGGGCTGTTCTGCTCTGTGCCAGGGCCTCAGAAATGCATGTGCAAATTCTGAGCCAAAGTCCTGAGAATTGAGGCAGCGTGGAGACAGGCCCAAAGGGAGAGTCACACCCAGCTGTACTCTCTTCCCTCACAGGGAAATATCAAAACTGATTCAAAACTTAATTTAAAAAATTAAATAAAAAATAGGGTGAGATGAGGGGGATGGAATGCTTTGGATGTTCTTTTTTACTTTAATTTTTATTTTTATGTTTTTTGGAGTAAGGAAAATGATCAAAAATTGTGATAAATGTACAACTATATGATGGTACTGTGAACTGATTGTGCTCTGTGGATGATTGCATGGTATGTGAATGTATCTCAATAAAACTGAATTTATAAAAAAAGAAGAAATAGAAAACATGAATAACAAGTAAATAAATTTTATTTATAATGAGTAAATAAATTGACTTCGTAATTTAAAGACCTTCTCCTTAAGAAAAGCCCAGTCCCAAAAGGCTTCAACGGTGGATTCTACCAAACATTTAAAGCAGAAATAATGAAGAAATGATCCTTCACAAACTCTTCCAGAGAATAGAGGAGCTGGGAACATGTCCCAACTTATTCTAAGACCAGTATTAACCTGATCCCAGTGCCAGACATGACATCACAAGAAAACTAAAGACAACTTTCCCTCAAGAATACAAATGCAAAAATCAACACAATCTTTGCAAACCTAGCAACATATAAAAAGGATTATATGCCATGACCACATGGGATTTCTCCCAAGAATACAAGGTTGAGGTATTTCTGTAACATTCCATATTAATGGAATAAAGGATGTATCCACACAATCATTTCAACAGATGCCAAAAAAAAATTTGACAAAATCCAATACCCATTCATGGTAGAAACTATGTGCAAACCAGGAATAGAAAGGAACTTCCTCAAACTGACAAAAGTCCTCTACAAAATCCCTACAGCTACCGTCATACTTATGGTGAAAGATGGAATGTTTTGCCCCTGAGATCAGGGGCAGAGCAAGGATGTCCACTTTTGTGACTTAGGTTCTAGGCAGTGCAATCAGGCAAGAAAAAGAACAAATATTCAGACTGGAAATGAAGAAGCAAAACGCTCATTATTCACAGACAATATGACCCTGCATATAGAAATCCTGAGGAATTCACACAAAACTACTAGAACTAATCAAAGGTCACAGGATATGAGATCAATATACAAAAATCAATTTTATTTCTATAAACTAACAATGAACAATCCAGAGATAAAATTTTAAAAGAAGTCCATTCACAATAGCATCCAAAAGAATAAAATATTTAGAAGTAAATTTAACAAAAGAAAGGGAAGATTTACACACTGAAAGCTATAAAATATTGCTAAGAGAAGTTAAAGAAGCTCTAAATAAATGGAGAGACATTCCATGTCCATGAACTGGAAGACTCAATATTGATAAGACGGCAGTTCTCCCCAAATTGATCATTGGATTCAACCCAATCCCTAGCAAAATCCCAGCAGGTTTTGTGGGGTTTTTGTTTTTTAAATTGGTAAGCTGTTCTTAAAACTTACTTGTAAATGGAAAGCACCCAGAATAGCTGAGCAATCTTAGAAAATAAGAATAAAACTGGAAGAAAAAAAAAAGAATAAAGCTGGAGGACTAACATTTCCTGGTTTCAAAACTTACTATGGAATCTAATTGATCAGGATGGTGGCATAAGACTTCCAAGGGTGCCATTCCCCTAAAGAATATCTGAACAACTAGCAAAAACTGGGAGACATTTTCCTTAAAACTCCAGAAAATAGTTAAAGGGTTTCAGTAACTGGGCAGGTGCCAAATCAAGAAAATACAGCTTTAAAAATGGTAGATATATGATTGTGAAAACCTTGTGGATCGCACTCCCTTTATCCAGTGTATGGATGGATGAGTAGATAAATGGGGACAAAAACTAAATGAAAAATAGGGTGGGATGGGGGGATGATTTGGGTGTTCTTTTTTATTTTTATTTTTTATTCTGATTCTGATTCTTTCTGGTATAAGGAAAATGTCCAAAAATAGATTGGGGTGGGGAGGATCCAAGATGGCGGCATAGAGAGGAGTGGAAACTAAGTAGTCCCCCTGAAACAACTAAAAAACAACCAGAAACAACTAGAAAATAATCCGGAATAACAGCAGGGGAACAAACGTGACCGTCCACTCATCATTCACTAACCTGAATTGGGAGGAATGCCCGAGATCACAGCATAAAATCTGTAAGTAAGAACTGCAGATCCAAATCGGGAGACCCCTCCCCCACAGCCCGAGCTACAAAGCCTCGTGGTGCCAGAGAGAAGCTCTCTCCCAGCAAGTGAATATAGCTCAGATGAGCTCCAACTGGGCTTTTAATTAGTGAGTGTGAACTGCTCACTACAGGTACGAATCTCCAACAGGTAGACAGAGGCTTTGGGTGACGACTGACCTTGGAGAGCCAGAGGGTCACCTTGGACTAGCTCTGTTCCTTTTTTGGCTCAGTGGAGAGGAGAAAGGCTCAGCCATTTTCAGTTCCCAGTTCTGTAACCCACACAGGGGTGTGGCACAGGCAGAGAGAGACCATTGAAATGCTAATGACCTCCCCCTAAGGTGTCCTTCTTCTCTAAGAGGAAAGGGGTGGGGCCCAGCTCTACTACCTGCCTTTCATTCAGAACTTACACCAGTCAAAAATTATAGGCTAATCTTTGCATCAGGCAGAGAGCGACCCTGCACGGCCTGGCGGCCCGGGGCTTCCCTTGAGGGATGACACGCACTAGTGATGTAGCACAGCCTTCCCTCAGCAGAGGTCCTGGAAGATCACAGCTGAGAAGAGGGGCCGGCTCAGAAAACCCAGGGATGCTACATCAATGCTGGTGGTTAGTGGATCAGCAACAGAGTAAATCTGGGGCAAAACAGAAATGAAGGCTTAGACTCTTGCAACAGCCTTGAATCTCCGGGAACACCTGGGAGGTTTGAATATTAAAGCTGCCCTGCCTCCCTAACCACCCAGACACATGCCCCACATTCAGGGCGGACAGCTCCAACAACAAACCCAAACTGAGTTCAACAACTGAACCCCACAAAAAACATTTCCCCATGCACCACAGAGACATAGTTGGGGAGAACTGACTTGAGGAGTATAGGTGACTCGCAGACGCCATCTGCTGGTTAGTTGGAGAAAGTGTACGCCACCAACTTGTATTTCTGAAAAATTAGATTGGTATTTTTTTTTACAACTTGAAAGAACCCTATCAAGCAAAGCAAATGCCAAGAGGCCAAAAACAACAGAAAATCTTAATGCATATGATAAAATCAGACGATATGGAGAACCTGAACCCAAACACCCACATCAAAACATCAGAAGAGACACAGTACTTGGCACAATTACTCAAACAATCACAATCAAGGAACGAAAACATGGCACAGGATATAAGACATGAAGAAGACCAAGGAACAGGACAAAAGGGACATAAAGAAGACCCTAGAAGAGCATAAAGGAGAAATTGCAAGATTAAATAAAAAAATAGAAGATCTTATGGAAATAAAAGAAATTGTTGGCCAAATTAAAAAGACTCTGGATACTCATAATACAAGATTAGAGGAAGTTGAACAATGACTCAGTGTCCTAGAGGTCCACAAAACAGAAAATGAAAGAACAAAAGAAAGAATGGAGAAAAAAATAGAAAAAATTAAAAGGATCTCAGGGATACGATAGTTAAAATAAAACGTCCAAATTTAAGACTCATTGGTGTCCCAGAAGGGGAAGAGAAGGGTAAAGCTCTAGAAAGAGTATTCAAAGAAATTGTTGGGGAAAACTTCCCAAACCTTCCACACAATATAAATACACAAAGCATAAATGCCCAGCAAACTCCAAATAGAACAAATCCAAATAAACCCACTCCAAGACATATTCTGATCAGACTGTCAAATACTGAAGAGAAGGAGCAAGTTTTGAAAGCAGCAAGAGAAAAGCAATTCACCACATACAAAGGAAACAACATAAGACTAAGTTGTGACTACTCAGCGGCCACCATGGAGGCGAGAAGGCAGTGGCATGACATATTTAAAACTCTGAGAGAGAAAAATTTCCAACCAAGAATACTTTATCCAGCAAAACTCTCCTTCAAATTTGAGGGAGATCTTAAATTTTTCACAGACAAACAAATGCTGAGAGAGTTTGCCAATAAAAGACCTGCCCTACTTCAGATACTAGAGGGAGCCCTACTGACAGAGAAACAAAGAAAGGAGAAAGAGATATAGAGAATTTTAACAGACATATATAGAACCTTAAATCCCAAATTACCAGGACATTCATTTTTCTCTAGTGATCATGGATCTTTCTCCAGAATGGACCATATGCTGGGACATAAAACAAGCCTCAATAAATTAAAAAAAAAACAAAAAACAAAAAACAATTGAACATATTCAAAGCACAATCTCTGACCACAATGGGATACAAATAGAAGTCAATAATTTTTGAATTGTAACTCATTTACTTCCTACATGATATAAAATACACAAACTCTAATGACAAATCAGTGGTTTTGAACTCAATGTAAAATACATAATTTTGACAAGAACTATATAAAGGTGGGGGAATGGAGGAATATAGGTACATAGTTTATTTGTCCTACTGAAATTAAGCTGGTATCAAAGAAAAACAAGATTGTTATGGATTTAAGAGTTCAATTTTAAGCCCCACAGTAAACACAAAGAAATTATCAGGGAATACGACCATAGAGATGAAAAGTAGAGTTTGGGTTAAGAGAAATGGGGGAAGGGGCAATGGGGAGTTAAGAAATGAGTGTAGGGTTGCTGTCTGAGGTGAAGGGAAATTTCTAGTAATGGATGGTGGGAAGGTGATAGCATTACAACATTCTAAATGTGATTAATCCCACTAATGGAATGCTAGGGAGGGGGTGGAATGGGAAGATTTAGGCTGTATATATGTTTCCACAATTGATCAAAGAAAAAGTTTAAATAGATCACAATTGAATGCCAAGGATGACCCTGGATGGGATCTGAGGATGGAGGACAGGAGGCTCAGAGGGACACAGTTGAGACATAAGGAAAAGGACAATATAGAATGTAAGCTTTGTATCATTGTTGAATCTCTTGTACTTCTTAGCTGCATTTAATGGGATTGCATAAAAGAATGTTCTTGTTCATGGGAATTGTATATGTGAATTATAGTATTTGTTCAAGGATTTGTGCAGCTAGGTCTCATATGTTCAGAAGACAGAGCAATAGAAGATAGATGATAGATAGGGAGAGAGGAAGGGACAGAGGGAGGGAGGGAAAGAAAAAGTGGTGTGACAACATGTTAAAGTTAGTGGATTGGGGTATCAGAGGAGGGGGGTCAGGGAATGCTGGAGTTCTGTGTATGGGGTTTGTATTGTTTTTGCAACTGTTCCTATAACTTTCAATTTATTTCAAAATAAAATTTTAAAAACTGAATTTTAAAAAATTGTAGGAAAAATGCATAGTGCCTTTGATGGCCCCTTCCCCACCCCCTCCCTGGTGTGGTGTGGAGACAGCCAGCACTGCCATTGTGGGCCCCTGGCCCTATTTCAGAAGGATTAGAGTAACTCCTATGCGTGTATTAAGGGGTGCCTGTATGTTAGTGCCAATCTATCAGGTGGAGAGCTAAAAGGCTAAACCAGGAAACTCCTTTCTGGCTCATCCTCTGTGAAGGTGCCTTGCATGCAGAAGCAGCTTGTAGACAGCTAAAGCAGTGTAAGAAACAATTAACAAGCATCCTGGGGCAACAGAATACCTGCTTTAAGAAATACAATACAGCACCTGGGGATGGGAGACTCTATTTATAGGGAGTAGAGGGGGCATCCGAATTCCTGTAAACAGGGTAGTTCCTAAGGCCACTAGCAAGCACAAGTCCTAACAAAACAAGACTTGGGCTCAGACAAGACGGAGAGGACCCTGGACTTCACATTCATTTGGGGCTGATTTTCTTGATAACAGGGCTAGACTCTGAAGGAGACCACTGGTCAACACAGAACCAATTTGCAAAGACTATAAAAGGCATTTTGTGTGTGTGTGTGTGTTGGGAGGGGTTGTTTGTTTGTTTCTGTTACCTTCTGACATTCAAAAAAATTTCTCTCATATCACTATCTGATACAAACTTAAGGAACAGACAACTCAGGGAATGAATCCCAGAATCAACATTTAAAAATTTTAAAATGCACAGTGTACAACAAAATATTACAAGACAAACAAAGAAATAGGAACGATGGCCCATCCAATGAAACAAGATTAAAATCCAGAAACCCATCAATGAAGACTAGACTTCAGACATACTGGACAAAGATTTTTTAAAAATGACCCTCAATATGCACAAGGAGATAAAAGAAAACATGGAGAAAGAACTAAAGGATATCAGGAAAATGATGAATGCACAACATGGGAATCTCAATAAAAGAAAGAAATTTTTAAAAGAAACCAAACAGAAATACTGGAGTTGAAGACCATATAACCAAAATGAAAAATTCTCTGGAGGCTTACAACAGCACATTGGATCTGGCAGAAGAAAGAATGAGTGAACCTGAAGGAAATCAGAATGATTTGTGCTGAGGACCAGAAGGAAAAAAGAATGAAAAACAGTGAAGAGAACCTAAGCGATCTGTGGGACACCATCAAGCATACCAGTATATGCATTATAGGAGTCCCAGAAGCAGAAGAAAGAAAGAAAGGGGCAGAAGGAATATTCAAAGAAGCAATGGCAGAAAACTTCCCAAATTTAATGAAAATCATGAATATACAAATTCAAGAGAGACGACGAGTCTCAAACAGGATAAATTGAAGTCACTGGTGTTCCTGGGCAAGGCTGCTGTCCCGGGCACCTGGGGGTGGACCGCTTCTGTTCACACTTCCATGGCCTTGGGTTTAGGTCTGGCCGTGCTGGTAGCCCTGACCCTGGCTGCTGTTGCCAAATGCCAAAGACAAGAGGGTTCTGAAAGCTGCAAGAGAAAAGCTACATGCTTTGTACAAGGAAGTCCCAATAAGATTAAGTTCTGATTTCTACAATCATAGAGAAGAAAAGACAGTCAGATGAAACACTAAGATGCTACAAGAAAACAATTGCCAACTAAAAATTTTATGTCCAGCAAGACTGTCTTTCAAAAATGAGGGAGAGATTAAGATATTCCCAGATAAACAAAACCTAAAGGAATTTGTCATCACTATGCTGGTCACCAGGCATTGGGGGGCAGAACACAAGGCAATTGGGAAGAACTGGGATAAAGCTTCCTGAGGAGCTGGCCACAGGGTGGTGGACAAGGAAGAGGCGAAGGGCTGGGCTTATGAGCTGAGGGATGAACAGAGTTCTCCTGGGGCCCTTGGGATCAGGGAGCCTGTGACAGTCAGTCGCTCCCTCTCCCCTTATCTGTTCTGTGAGCAATGCTAAAAGGAATTCTTCAGCCTGAAAGGAAAGGACACTAGACAGTGGGTCAAAGTGACGTAAAGAAATAAAGACCTCCAGTAAAGGTAACCGTATGGGTAACTATAAATTCCAATACTATCATATTATATGTTTTGGTATATGACTCCACTTTTCAGTTCTTACAGGTTCTAAAATGCAAATGCATTGTGTAAAATGCAATGCAAAAATATGTAATTTGTAACAATTTCAACAAAAAGATGGGGGATGGGGGTAAAAGAACTGTGTACGTGTATGCTATTTAGATGGAATCAGGAGGTGGGGCAAGATGGCAGCATAGGGAGGTGTGGAATTTAGTTAGCTCCCTAAAGCAACTGCTAAATAGCCAGGAATAACTAGAAAATAGTCTGGAACAACTGTTTGGGGGACATCTGTGACCAGATACACATTGTACACCAGTCTGGAAGGGGTAGAATGGCCGAGATCACAGCATAGAACTGTAACCAAAGCTCCCCAAACTGTGGAGCCGGTGCCCCTGCCCCACTGGTATGGCAGGCTGAGTTGGAACACTCCCCTGTGGGAAAAAGAAGTGATTTCTATTGGGAGAAAGGGAAAGAAAGCTACAACTACAGTTTTAATTAAGAAATGAGGACTACTCAATACAAGCTACAAGCACAGATAAACCTGGAGCAAGCAGGAAAAGAAACCTGAGGACTCTCCTGGCAGAGAGGAGGCAGGGCTTTTGGAATTGGCTGAGTTCTAAATACTGGAGAAGGGCAGTGTCCCAAGAAAAAGGGCACATTGAACTGGGTACCAACTCTGGTCAACTGGTGAAACTGGGGGGCTGGGGACAGGATCTGAAAAGGGGATTTCTTTATTTTTTCTTTCTTTTTTTTTTCCTCTCATTCTAAGTAGCTCATTAGAGAAAGCCTCAGGCAGCTCTGACCCAGGCAAGGGTTAAGATAGTTAGAGAGACAAAGGAAGAAGTCAAATTAAGGAAATAATCCCCTAAAGGGCATATCTTCCTAAGAAAAGGCAGGGGCAGCTCAAGTGGCTGTCCTTCCTCAGAGAATTCAGACCCCCAGCTTGACTTCTAATTCACCGCTGGCCCCAGCAGGAACATGGTCGGCTGAGAATTAAAGGCACCACACCTCTTTACACTGGTGGGGAGCTGTGAGCTGACAAGCACCACCTGCTGTTGGGAAGGATAGGAAAAGCACAGAGTCTAGAGGCCTCACAGGAAAGTCTGACAATCTGCTGGGTCTCAGCCTCAAGGAAACTTGATACTGATTTCACCCTCCTCCTGAGACCTGGGCCCATCTGGTCTGGGTAATCAAGGAAACCAGATGCCTAGACAACAAAAAAATATGATTCACACAAGGAAAAGTGAAGATATGGCCCAGTCAGAGGAACAAACTTACACTTCAAGTGAAATACAGGATATGAAACAACTAATTAAAGATGTTCAAACAAATCTTCTAAATCAAATCAATGAGCTGAAGGAAAATGTGGCAAAAGAGATGAAGGATACAAATAAGACACTGGGTGACTATAAAGAAGAATTCATAAGCTTGAAAAAACAAATGGCAGAACTTATGGGAATGAAAGGCACAACAGAAGAGATGAAAAGCACAATGGAGACATACAACAGAAGATTTGAAGAGGCAGAAGAAAGGATTCATGAACTGGAGAACAGGACATCAGAAATCCTACACACAAAAGAACAGATAGGGAAAAGAATCAGAAAAAAATGAGCAGCATCTCAGGAAACTGAAAGTCAACCTGAAGCGAATGAATATATATGGTATGCTGTCCCAGAAAGAGAAGAGAAAGGAAAGAGGGCAGAAACAATAATGGAGGAAATAATCACTAAAACTTCCCCATCTCTTATGACATAAAATTACAGATCCAAGAATCACTATTTACCCCAAACAGAATAGATCCAAATAGACCTACTCCAAGACACTTAATAATCAGATCATCAAATGTCAAAGACAAAGAGAGAATTCTGAAAGCAGCAAGAGAAAAGCAATCCTTCACATACAAGGGAAGCTTGATAAGACTATGCGCAGATTTGTCAGTGGAAACCACAGAGGTGAGAAGGCAGTGGTATGATATATTGAAGATACTGAAAAAGAAAAACTACCAACCAAGAATTCTATATCCAGCAAAACTGTCCTTCAAAAATGAGGGAGAGTTTAAAATATTTTCAGACAAACAGACACTGAGAGAGTTTGTGAACAAGATACCTGCTCTACAAGAAATATTAAAGGGAGCCACTACAGGCAGACAGGAAAAGACAGGAGAGAGAGGTTTGGAGAAGAGTGTGGAAACGAAGACTATCAGTAAGGGTAAAGAGAGACAGAGAGAGCGAGAGAGAGAGGGAGAGAGAGAGAGAAATACAAATAAAATGTGACATTTAAAATCCAAAAGAAAAAATGGTAGAGAGTAGACATTACATTAAGTGAAATTACCCAGAAAGAAAAGGACAGCTACTGTATGGTCTCATTAACGTGAACTAACATTGATGAGCGAACTTTGAGAGTTAAAGTTGAGAACACACGTTATCAGGAGATAGGAAGAGGTTAGAGATCGGGCATTTGATGCTGAAGGAGTACAGAAGGTTCAACTGGATTGATTGTATAGATCCAGAATTGGATAGGACAATACTGTGTGATGGTAGCACAATATTGAAAGTCCTCTGAACAAAGATAAGTGTGAGTATGGTTGAAAGAGGAAGGCTGGGGGCATGTATGAAGGAAACATAGAACATAAAGACTGGGATTGTATAACTTCACGAAACCTAGAGTGGTCAATGATGGTGATTAAATGTACAAAAATAAGAATGCTTTTACATGAGGGAGAATAGATGAATGTCAACATTGCAAGGTGTTGAAAGTTGGATGGCATGGGGGAAAAATGCAATCAATACAATGTAGAGTTTATAGTTACTGGTAACATTGTAAGATGCTTCCATTAATTATAACAAAGTTAGTTTACCAAAGCTAAATGTCTAAAAGAGTGAGATACAAGGGAGTGGTATGGGCTTCTTCATGTTGTTGTTCTCTGACCTTCTCATTTTATTTTATTTTATTTTATTTTATTTTCCTTCTGTCTTTTATTTTCTATTCTTCATTTTTTTAATCCTCATATAGATTCTGGTAGTAAATGTGTAACTATGTGATTATACTGGGAATCATTGATTGTTTACTTAGGATGGATTGTATGTGGTATGAATAAAACTGTTAAAAAAATAAACAGAGGGATGTAAGTCCTAGAGAAAATGTGGAGTGAGGAATGTACCTATTCCCTGTTGGTGGGGAAGCAGAATGGTGCAGCCCAGCTGGAGGGCAGTATGGTGGTTCCACAAGAAGCTAAGAATGGGGTTGCCAAATAGTTTTGCAACCCTGTGACTGGGTATATACTTGGAAGAACTGAGAGCAGGGACACGGATGGACATTTTCACACTGATGTTTATGGCGGCAGTATTCATGATTTTCAGTGAATGGAGGTGGCCTACGGGTACATGGACTGATAAACAGAATTGTGAACTGTGGTGTATACATGCAATGGAATAATGAAATGGCGGCAAAAGGAATGAAGTTGTAAGGTGTGCAACTAGGTGAACAGACCTCGAGGACAGTATGTTGAGTGAAATAAGCCAGAATCGAAAAGACAAACATTATAATGCCTCACTAATATGGACTGACTATAATGTACAAACTCTGAGAATTGAATCTGATACAATAGGTCATCAGGGGAAGGCTGTTGTAAAGGTTCCTAGATTGTAAGCTCTTACAGCAGTCATATCTTATAGCAGTTGTAACGGTTATTTCTAAATTCTGAGATGCTGAGCTGTTTGTGTGTAACCTAGTTGGTCCCTGTAACTTCGGGTATCTGTGTGACAGCTGAGACTCAGAGCCAGAGTTCAGTAGCTATAAATGTCAGCATTACCCCATACAGCAACTGTTAAGAAGCTGAAAAAGAGATCAGGCTTCAATTATGGATAGGAACAGAATGGACTTGTTTAGGACTACGCTGAATCAGACTAAAGGGTAAAAGATAGTATTGACAGTGTTTTAAAACTTCAACTTCTACATGAGACGAAAGGAAAAGATGTTTATTTGGCACAAAATCTGTATTTCCTGTATCACACTATAGAATCTAACTTGTAAGTCTGTTTATTCAAACACCATAATTGCATGGAAACTTGAACGGGGGGTGAGATCTGGTTGGTTTGTACAGGTTAGCGTGGAGCCCCAATAGATCCCAGAGTAATTTGGGCAGAGAATAAAAAGTATTTGCAAAGTCCCTTTGAGGGACTGGGGGGGAAATGTGGTTATGTTACTTCCCCACCTGGGGAATTCCTGATATTCTCATGAGCATTGGGGACTACCAGCTTATTAGGCTGAGCCCTTGATCTTGGAGCCTCCCCTTATGAAGCTTGTTACTGCAGGAGAGACTATACCTATTTATAATTGTGCCTAAGAGTCATCCCCAGAGGAATTCTTTTGCTGCTCAGATGTGGGCTCCCTCTCCAAGCCAACTGTGCAGGTAAACTCACTGCCCTCCCTGCTACGTGGGACATGACTCCCAGGGGTGTAAATCTCCCTGGCAACATGGGACATGACTCATGGGGATGAATCTGGACCCAGCATCATAGGATTGAGAAATCCTCGTGGACCAAAAAGGGGAAGAGAAATGAAACAAAGTAAAGTTTCAGTGGCTGAGAGATTTCAAATGGAGTCGAGAGATCATTCTGGAGGTTATTCTCATGCATTATACAGATAACCCTTTTCAGTTTTTAGTGTATTAGAATAGCTAGAAGGAAATACCTGAAACTGTTGAACTGTAACCCAGTATCCTTGATTCTGGAAGAAGACTGTATAACTACATACCTTACACCATGTGATTGTGAAAACCTTGTGGCTCCCACTCCCTTTATCCAGTGTATGGACAGATGAGTAGAAAAATGGGCAGAAAAAGTAAATAAATAATAGGTGGGGAAAAAGAGTATGAGATATTTTGGGTGTTCTTTTTTACTGTTATTTTTATTCTTATTCTTATTTTTATTTTTTGGAGTGTTGGAAATGTTCAAAAATTGATTGCCATGATGAATGCAAAACAATATGATGATACTGTGAACAACTGATTGTACTCTTTGGATGATTGTATGGTATGTGAATATGGCTCAATAAAATAGTTCTTTCAAAAAAAAAAAAAAGATGGAACCAAAGTAAATGGGATTGTTACAGGTTTAGGATGTTAACTTTCAGCCCCATGGTAACCACCAAGAAAATATCTGAAAAAAAATATTAGAAGGAGATGGGTAGGAACTCAAAATGTTACAGTAAAGAACCATATAAATATGAAAGTAGGCATTAAAAGAAGAATCGAGGGACAAAAGGGTGTAAGTCTTACGAAGACCAAATAGCAAAATGGCAGAAGAAAGTCCTGCATTACCAGTACAGGCACACCTCATTTTATTGTATTTTGCTTCATTGTGCTTCACAGATATTGCACTTTTGACAGATTAAAGGCTTGTGGCAACCGTGCGTTAGGCATCTATCAGTGCCATTTTTCCAACAGCATGTTCTCATTTCATATCTCTGTGTCACATTTTATTTAAGGTATGTACAGTGTTTTTTTTAGACATAATGCTATTGCACACTTAATAGGCAACAGTACAATGTAAACATAACTTTTATATACACCAGGAAACCAAAAAATTCAGGTGACTTGCTCTATTGCAATATATGCCTTATTGCGGTGGTCTGGAACCAACCCTGCAATGTCTTTGAGGTATGCCTGTAGTTACTTTAAACGTAAAGGGATTAAATTCTCTGGTCAAAACACAGAGCTTGGCTGAATAGATTAAAAAAAAGAAAGCATGAACCAAGAATATGCTGTTTATAAGAGACTCACCTTAAATTCAGACAAAAGTGAGGTGGAAGTGAAAGAATGGAAAAATATACCATGCAAGCATTAACCAAAAGAGAGCTGGGGTAGCTATACAAATATCAGATAAAATAGAGGTTAAGTCAAATACTGTTGCAAGAGACAAAAAAGGTCACTATATACTGATAAAGGGTCAATTCAACAAGAATGCATAACAATTATAAATATATATGCACCTAACGACATATCCCCAAAATACAGATGCAAATATTGACAAATTTGAAGGGAGAAATAGACAGTTCTATATTAATAGTAGGAGACTTCAATATACTATTTTCAATAATAATAATAATGAGAAACAGTTCTACATTAATAATAGGAGACATCAATATACTATTTTCTTCTATTCAGAAGATCAAGAGGAAATAGATTTGAATTATATAAAACAATTAGACCTAACAGATATATATACATTGTTGGTCTGTTGAGATTTTTCTATTTCTTCTTGAGTCAGTATCAGTAGTTTGTATGTTTCTAGGAATTTGTTCATTTCATCTAGGTTATCTAATTTGTTGGCCTGCAGTTGTTCATAGTATCTTTCTGGTCTTTCTCTCCCTCTGTGTATATATATATAGAGAGAGAGACAGACAGAGAGACAGAGAGAGAGAGAGAGAGAGAGAGACAACACTTCACCCAATAGCATCAGAATACATATTCTTCTCTAGTGCACATGGGTCGTTTTCCAAGATAGATCATGTGTTAGGTCACAAAACAAGTCTCAATAAATTTAAAAATATTAAAATCATACAGTGTATCTTCTCTGACCACAATGGAGTTTAGCTAGAATAATATCCGAGGGAGAACTGGAAAATTCACACATATAAGGAAATTAAACAATATTCTTAAAAAGCCAGAGGGTCAAAGAAGAAATCACAAGGGAAATTAGGATATATCTCTTGAGGCAAATCAAAAGGAAAATGCACATCACAAAAGCTTATGGGAAGCAGCAAAGGCAGTGCTGAGAGGGAAATTTATAGGTCTAAATGCTTACTATAAAAAAGCTTTAAACAAGATCTCAAATCAGAGACTTAGTCTCACAAACGGACGGCCTAGAAAAAGAACAAACTAAATCAAAGGTGAGCAGAAGCAAGGAAGTAACAAAGATTAGAGTGAAGAAAAATGAAATAGAATATTTTAAAAAAGCAGAGAATCAACAAAACCAAAAGTTGGTTCTTTGAAAATATCAATAAAATCAACAAACCGTTAGCTAGGCAGAATAAAAATAAATAGGATGCAAATAACTAAAGTCAGAAATGAAAGGAGGTCATTACTATTGACCCCACAGAAATAAAAGGAATTTTAAAAAGATACTATGAACAACTGCAGGCCAACAAATTAGATAACCTAGATGAAGTGAACAAATTCCTAGAAACATATAAACTACCTACACTGACTCAAGAAGAAACAGAAAAATCTCAACAGACCAATACAAGAATTGAATCAGTCACCAAAAACTCTAAAAAAGAGAAGCCCAGGATCAGATGGCTTTACTGGTGAATTTTACCAAACATTTCAAGAAGAATTAAAGCCTAATCTTTTGAAATTCCTCCAAAAATGGGAAGGACAGGAACAATTCCTAACTCATTCTGTGAAGCCAGTGTTACTCTAATAACCACAGCCAGGTAAAGACATCCCAAGACAGAAAATTACAGACTAATATCCCTTATGAATATAGATGCAAAAATCCTCAATAAAATACTAGCAAATTGAATTCAACAGCATATTAAAAGAATTATACACCATGGTCGAGTGGGATTTCCCCAGGTATGAAAGGAGTTTCAATATAACAAAATAAATTAATGTGATAAACCATATTAGTAGAATGGAAGGAAAAAAAACCACATGATCATCTCAATTGATGCAGAAAGACATTGGGAAATGCCAGCACCCCTTCTCAATAAAAACACTCAGATAATTAGGAATAGAAGGAAACTTCCTCAACATGATAAGGGGCATATATGGAAAACCCACAGCTAGCATCATACTCAATGGTGAATGACTGAAAGCTTTCCCTTTAAGATCAGGAACAAGACAAGGATGTCCAATGTCACCACTGTTATTCCACATTGTCCTGGAAGTTCTAGCCAGAACAACAAGGCAAGAAAAAGATATAAAAGGCATCCAGATTGGAAAGGAGTAAGTAAAATGTTCCCTATTTGCAGGTCACACAGTCCTTATACATAGAAACTCTGGAAAATGCCACAGCAAAACTATTAGAGCTAATAAACAAATCCAACAAAGTGGCAGGGTCCAAGATCAACATGCAAAAATCAGTAGTGTTTTTCGATACACTAGACATGAACAATCTGAAGAGGAAAACAAGAAAAAAAAGTCCATTTGCAATAGCAACTAAAAGAATCAAATATCTAAGAATAAATTTAACCAAGGATATAAAGGATGTGAATACTGAAAACTACAAAACATAGCTATAAGATAAAGAAGATCTACATAAGTAGAAGGATATTTCATATTCATGGATTGAAAGAATAAATATTGTTAAGATATCAATTCTAACCAAAGCAATTTACAGATTCAAGGCAATCCCAATCAAAATTCCAACAGCCTTCTTTGCAGAAATGGAAAAGCCAATCATCAAATTTATATGGAAGGATAAGAGGTGCCAAAAACCAAAATCATCTTGAAAAAGAAGAAAGAAGCTGGAGAACGCACACATCTTGATTTGAAAATGTATTACAAAGCTATAATAACCAACACAGACATCTTAAGTATAAGAACCAACACTCTAAGACTCCTAGAAGAAAACATGGGATACACAGATCCTTGTGTTAGGCAATGGTTTCTTAGACTTTACACCAAAAGCACAAACAACAAAAGTAAAATAGATAAAAGGGATGTGATCACAATTAAAAACTTTTGTGCATCAAGGCATTTCATCATGAAAATGAAAAGCAACTGATAGAATGGAAGAAAATTTTTGGAAACCACATATCTAATAAGGGTTTGGTATCCAGAATATATAAAGAAATCTTACAATTCAATAACAAAAAGACAAACAACCCAATTTTAAAATGGGCAAAAGACTTGAATAGACATTTCTATAACGAAGATATACAAATGGCCAATAAACACATGAAAAAGATGCTCAACATCATTAGCTATTAGGGAAATGTACATCAAAACCACGAGATACCATTTCACATCCATTAGAATGGCTCCTCTTCAAAAAACAGAAAATAACAAGCATTGGACAGGATGTGGAGAAATAAGAACACTTGTTCATTGTTGGTGGGAATACAAAATGGTGCGGCTGCCGTGGAAGTCAGTTTGGTGGTTCCTTAGAAAGTTAAGTATAGAATTACTATATGACCTGACAATGCCACTTCTAGGTATATACCCAAAAGAATTGAAAGCAGGGGCGGGAACAGATATTTGCACATTTATGTTCATAGTGGCATTATTCACAATTGCCGAAAGGTGAAAGCCACCCAAGTGTCCATTAACAGATGAATGGATAAATAGGTATATACATACAATGGAATTTTAATTAGCTGTAAAAAGGAATGAAGTTCTGATACATGCAACAACATGGATGAACCTTGAAGACATCATGTTGAGTGAAATAAACCAGAAACAGAAGAGCAAATATTGTTTGATCTCACTGGTATGAAATAATTAGAATAAGCAAATTCATAGAGTCAGAAACAAGAATACAGGTTGCCAGGGGTTTGAGGTTGGGGGCAGGGAATGGGGACTTAATGCTTAACTTGTACAGCATTTCTGCTTGTGGTGATGAAAAAGATTTAGTAACGGATGGTGGTGATGGTAGCACAACATTGTGAACGGACTTAACTCCACTGAATTATATACTGGAATGTGGTTAAAAGGGGGAGATTTTAGGTTGTACACATGTTATTAAAATAAAATTTAAAAAACTAGTAAGACTATACAGCATAAACCATGAACTCTAATGTAAAGATGGACTATAATTAATAGTATAATTGTAATAATATTGTTTCATCAATTGTAACAAAGTTACCAGGTTAATGCAAAGTGATAACAATAGAGAAATTTGTGTGTGTGAGGAGGGTATATGGGAACCCTGTATTTTCTGCATGATTTTTCTGTAAACCTACAACTTCTCCAATAAAATGAATAGATTTTTAAAAAATCTAGTATAAATCTACAGCAATAAAGGCATTGCCATACTGGTGTAGAGATATACATACAGATCAATGGAATAAAATTGAAACTCCAAAAATAACCCCTTACATTTATGGTGAATTTATTTTTGACGAACGTGCCAAGGCAATCCAACGGAGTAAAGATAGTCTTCAACAAGCAGATATCCTAGCAAAAAGACGGATTTAGACCATTACCACACATAAAACACAAAAATCAACTCCAAATGGGTCACAGACGGCTTAGATTTAAGTGCTAAAATTATAACACTTTTAGAAGAAAACATAGGAGAAAATCTTCATGACCTCAGATTAGGCAAAGATTTCTCAGAGATAAACACAATTCATAAACAAAAAAAACTGATAAATTATACTTCATCAAAATTAAAAATGTTTGCACTTCAAAAGACACCATTGAGAAAATGAAAAGACAAGCCACAGACTGAAAGAAAATATTTGCAAATCTGGTAAAGGACTTGCATCTAGAAAATAGAGAATCAAAAAATAAGATAAATTACCCAATTTTTAAAATAGGCCAAAAAATTGAATAGACATTTTACCAAAGGAGATATTCAAATGGCTAATAAGCATATGAAAATATGCTCAACATCATTAGCCATTAGAGAAATACATATTAAAACCACAATCAAATACCACTTTACACCCACCAGAATGGCAGTAATTAAAAAGATAGATAATCACAAGAGTTGACAAGGATGTGGAGGAATTTGGAGCCCTCACCCACTGCTGGTGGGAGTGTAAGATGGCGCAGCCCTTTTGGAAAAACAGTTCAGCAGTTTCTTAAAAAGTTCAGCATAAATTCACTATACAATCTAGCAATTCCACTCCCGAGTATCTAATCAAAAGAAATAAAAACAAACGTCCACATAAGGACTTGTATATAAATGTTCACAGCATCATTATTTGTAATAGTCAAAAAGTGCTAATCTTCCAGAAGTCCCTCGACTGGTGAGTAGATAAACAAAAATTCCATATGATGGAATACTATTCAGCAATAAAGAAAAATGAATCGCTAATATAAGCTACAACATAATAACCCTCGAAAACATCAGGCTAAGTAAAGAAACCAGATGCAAAGAACCACATATTGTATGATTCCATTTACATGAAATGTCCAGGATAGGCAAATAGAGACAGAAAGTAGCTTAGTGCTCGCCTGGGGCTGAGGGTGGGAACGGGGATTGCCCACAAAGGGGATGGGGGATTTTTGGAGGGAGCAATGGAAACAGTTTAAAGATGGATTGTGGTGATGGTTGCACAGCTCCATAAATTCACTAACAATCACTGACTTGTACTCCCGAAACAGGTTCATTTCATGTCATATAAATTACACACTAATAATAATTAAAAAAAACCTTTAGCCCCCAGGCACCCTGGCTCGCTGCTTTGCCTGGAATCCCTCTCATTTTCTGGCTCCTCAGACTTCCCTTCCCTCCTTGATTTATGACGTCTGAGGTACCATTTTGTCCGGTGGTGGATTGGCGCATCAGCTCAGCCTGCCACGCTGCCACTATTTGCTTTCGTGGGATGCTGGTGTTTTCTACCCACGTCTGGGAGCTCCCAGGGCAGCGTGTGTGTGTGTGTGTGTGTGTGTGTGTGTGTGTGTGTTCCTGTGTCATCCCCTCAGTGGAGGCAAATGGAAGAAATCTGAAGCATCCTGGTGGAGGGATGTCCCGGCTGGACCCCCTCCTCTGTTGAGCCTGCTCCCTCCCTCTCTCTAGTAGAATGGACGGGTCAGATGCCAGTCAAGCCACCGCTAACAGCGCTCCCTTCTCCTTCTCTGGCCAATGGGAGGTCCCAGCACAGGCTCTGCCTCCAGTTCACCAGCCCCAAGGTTCTGGAAGAGCCAGACCACACTCGATGCCCCACAACATGGCTGCAACACCCCCTTGGGAGTGAGTCAGGGTGGACAGGAGAATTCCCCATCGCTCTACTCTGTGAGTTCCGTCAAAACAGGGGCCTCGTGATCCTGTTCCCCACTGAAGTTCGGTGCCTGGCCCAGGTTGGTGCCCAATAAATGTTTCTGAAATATATGAGTAAAAGTGGAAAAGTGTCCCCAGTGGTAAGAACCAGCCTCCTTCCGGCTGTGGTTTTTCTGCTCTTGCTGACTGTCACCCCCACGCTCCAGTGAAGGGACGCGGCACGCACAAATTTTGCAAACCCTGTATATCACACATGCTTCATGAGTAGACTTGATTTAAATCCAGAAAATCCTTTAATTGCTGCTGCTACTTCTGACTGGGTTCTGAGGAGGAACTAATTCAAGCGAAGATCATTCAACCTGAAATATCATGAATGTAATTTCATTATTTGGTCTGCTCAAGTCACAGGCAGGGGTTATCATATTTGGTTTTGCTGAGTTCCTGCTGGAGTGACAATTTCTCATTCATTTCTGTGGCTGAAAACCAACAGACAATCTATCCTTCGATGCCAAAGCCTCCACCTGGGGCCGTGAATGCATGTGTCCTAAGTCTGCTCCTCTCAGGTGAAAATATCAGTGTGCTCTTGGCTCCAAACTTCATGTGTGAAGTGTTTCCCACATGAGCTATGAGCCTGCATGCACCTCACAGTCATGCACTAACACCAAGGTGAGTAGATACTTACACATCATGATCACGGATGGGAGGCAGACACACACACACATTGACAGAGGTCTGTGTCCCTTTGCCAGCACACTCATGTGTGTGCATGGACCAGAACATGTTTGCAATGCACAGGAATGAAATGTATCCCAAACATCGGCATGCGAGGGCTGTGCAGGGCCCCAGGACTGCCCTCTGCCACTGTGTGTCTCCAAGTATGGTGTTCCCAGCTCTGAGAGGTTGTCAGAGTCACCAATAAGACCTTGTTGTCTTTGGGGTCAGAAGACCCGGGTTCTGTTCAGGCACTGCCACTTTCCTGGCTGTGTGACATTGGGCAAGCGACTTACCCTCTCTGTGCCTCAATTTCCCTATCTTTGAAAATAGCAATGGGGCTTTGTGAGATTGATTGAGAAAATATTTGTAAAGCATGGTGCCTGGGATAGGGTGGGCTCAGCCTTCATGGCTGTCACCTCTGCTCATGCCACACTACCAGGTGCCACCTCCTCATGTGCCGTCCAGTACTTTCCTGGACCCACTCGGCCCCAGAGGCATTTTCCCTGACGTGGAGGCAGTGGGGCTGGAAGAATCTGCAAAGCGCCCTGTGCTGCCCAGGCCTGGCCCCTCTCCTGAGAGACCCCTGATAAGTGTGACCATCACAGATGGGTCCTAGGTGGGGAAGCAAGGAAGCCAGTGTAGCTGTCCCTGCTAAGCTCCATCACTTTTGGAGACAAGTGGCCAGGTCAGAAATCCTTCACCATTTAAACCCAAGCCCATCTCATCAACCCAGCGAGGAAGTGCCCACCCTTGCAGGAAGGTTTGTCAGATATGATTCTTCATTTATTCACAGGAACAGAAGCTTGCAGGTGGGTGCAAATATTTGCATATAAATTGCTGTGTGCAAATGAAGGGAGGTTTTAATTATGAACCCTCTGCAGCACCTCACCTCCTCACCTCTGCGTCCCCCTCTGCTGACCAGCCACCTTCTGGGGCCCCAGGTCTCCTGCATGAATGGTGAGCAGGTATCCGGCAGGGCTCCACACCCCCAGAACCAGAGACACCTTGGACGGCATGAGGCTGTGCACAACCCACTCGGAGCCTGGCTTGATGGGAGTCCGACCCCAAGGCTGGGAAGAGTTAACAGGTCATCCTGCCCCACCAAGGAGACCACCACCTCTCTGTCTCCCAGGGGCCACAGGGAGGGTGGGTGTGGAGTCAGTGACGGCCAGAGGGGGCCAGGCCTCCCTTAGGAAGGCAGGTCTCAGCCTGGGGAAGGTTCCAGATATCGGCCAGACCTTCTCCCTCCAGTCCAACCAACAGGAGGTGGCAAGCAAGACCTATTGTCTTGTCCAATTCCAAAGAACACCTTCTCAGATTTGAGCTGCTACTTGCACCTCAGGATAATTCACATAAATATACACATTTATAGCTTACTCTTGAAAAAAAGGTGGGGGGTGGTGGAGATCTGGCCGCCTGGGCCTGCATTCCTGCACAGGGCTCTCCACAGGAACCGCGGACAGGCCGTGTGTCCGCTTTTCCTCACCGCCCCCTCCATGCCCCATGGTCACCCCCTCCCTGGCTGCTTCTCTCAGACACATTTTCTCACAAACGCTGGTGACCCCATAGAGCTTCTAGTGACATCTCCCCTTATCCCTTTCTCTCTACCATCTCCCTCCCTCCCAGGCAAGCACAGGCCGTGTGGGCAAACGTGAAAGGCACCCACAAGGGATGTAGCCTTTGGGGGGTGGAGGCTGGGGGGTCAGGGGCAGCTTCCCGGAATGAGCACAGCACCCACCTCAGTCCAACCCAGGTGGAGAACCAATCACCAGGGGCTGGAGTCCCCAAGGCCTGCTCTGGGGACAATCAAGTGGGGTCTGGGGTGGGGGCTGGAAGGGGCCAGCACGCTCCATAAGTGGCCTTCAGGGACCATCTCAGGAGACGGTGAGAGGCAGCCCTCAGCTCCCCGCCCGCACCCCGGACTGTGAAAACGGGGAAACAGCTCCCACACCTCCATCGGGAGCCCGCAGCTGCTGGGCAACTGAACTGATTCAAGCTCAACTTTTATTCCCCCACATAAATACAATTTTAAAACGGAAGAACTCATCCAGTAAGTTCCTCCACAATACAAGTGAAAACTGCAGAGCCGCATATTCTGGGAAATAAGCCGTGTAACTAAAACATCGGCAGGCAGTAATGAGGAGCTGCTGCCTTAAATGGCATCTGCCCAGCGGCTCCCAACTTCCTGCAAATATTGCAAGAAGGAGGAGAGGAGACACGGCCCCTAAAGCCTCCCTAATGGGGTGGCCATGACCCCACGACCTCTGGGGAAGGGGACAGGCCCGGCCCGGAGCCGCCACCCTCCTGCCCGTGGGAAGTGTGTCAGCCTCAAGAACCAGCCCTCCAGCGCTTCCGTTGTCATAACTACCACCGTGACCTTTACAGGGGTTTAAAGAAACGAAGAAGGGCGGCGGAGAAGACAATGGCAGCCACGGCCCTGTTCTCCGAGGCAGGAAGGCTCGTGGGGCCCTCAAAGGGTCTGGACCCCCGGGACCCTCCTCATGCTGGCAGTGGGTGCTGCGTTCTGATTCACTGGGTGCCCTGACCCCGACCCCCACTGCACCCCGGAGACTCCCCCAGGGAGGAGGGCAGGGCAGGCAGAAAAGGCCCCCTCGGGCTTCCTTGGGGTCACCTGTCACTTTGGGTTGGGGTCTTCCCCGGCCTCCCCATGTCTCTGGCAGATCTCCTGGGCTGTGTGTGTGTGTTGGGTGGTGGGTGGCTCTGATGTCACCTGTCTCCCACTGAAGACGCCTGCTCAGTGAACAGGGATGGATGGGGGGGGCGTGGGGTGCAGGAGAGAAAGGACACTCAGGCCCCTGTGGGACCCCTCCCTAGCACCCAGGCTGCAGTCCTGGCTCTCGGCTCAATGCCCACCCAGGTGCCAGATCAGATGCAATTCTGGACCATCTCACACCCAGATCTTGACCTCCTCCCACCCCGTCCTCCCCTCATCCCCTTCCAATTCATTCTGGGAGGAGTCGAGCGGGAAAGAGGTCACCCCACAGCTAAGACAGGGTCTGCCAAGCCATGACTCACGTCGCAGGTGAACAGAGCCCAATTCACCCCCACGGGGGGCGGGGGGGCCTGGGGCTCAGGGAAACAATCTGCAGCTGTGGAGACGCAATCTGAAGCTGGGGTTTTCTGGGGACAGGAGCCGCATTCGGAACCCCCAGTCCTGCAGGGCCCGGCGCACAATGGGAGACCCAGTTTTCCATGTGAGCTGTAATTTCAGAAGGTGTCTTTGTTGTGGGCTTTATGAACCGCAACAGCTGAGGAGCCTTGGGGGCTGGGTTCGGGGAGTCGGGCTGCAGCCAGGATCTTTCGGGTGTCAGGAAGACACAGACAGACCATGCCTGCCCGAGCTGGGGCACTCGGGCTGCAGGGCTCTGGGAAACCGGCTTAACCTCTCTGAGTCTGTAATAGGCGGCACCCTGCCCCTCAGGGTGAGGGCAGAGGAAATGAAAGCACTTAGGACAGTGTTTGGCAGCCAGTAACCAACAACTATTACTATGTTTCATGGACACTGACACTTTATTACGTTGTCTCATTCTAAAAATTATCATCATACACGTGTGCAAAGCTCTGGGGTTTCCAAGCCATTTATATCCATTACTCCAATACATTCATACAATGATCCTGTCTTCTACTTTTAGCATTTTCGTTCAGTTCCTTTAAAACAGAAGGCTTGCTCTTATTGGATACGATTGTCCCAATTTTCTGTTCTGCTCTCCTTTTTAATTTCCCCACCCTTAGGAACCTTTAGCATAACAATTCTGGGACCATTTTCTATTAATATCAATTTTCAGATTACAGCAATATGATGTCTGTTTCCTAATTTAATTAGGAGATTCCTGTTATTAGTTCCTACATGCTCATTATTTTTCATTTAGCATATCTTAATGCACCAAAGGAAAGTGAGACTCCGGTTAGAGACCTCCAGGGCATCTTTTGCAGGAAGGAGCGAAATGTTCCCTCCACATGAAGGAGGGTGGAGGGATCCAGGAAATTAGGGCCACATCAGGGCTGGAGCTGCCATGCAAAGTGGCCCAGATGAGAGAGGGTGACGGTAGATCAAACCCCGCTGCAGAGATGGGGCCCGCAGTGGGTACCCCCGAGGTCAGGGCCTCTCCAGCGAGTGCTGCAGTGAGACCCTTCACGACCCACTCAGCCCCCAGCACAATCCGGCAAAGGCTCCAAAGCTGGCAGCCCCAGAGCCCACCTCACCCACGGAGCTCAGGGTGCCCAGACTTGAGGGTTGCATCTTCTGCCCATCCCCACTTCTGGCATGTATTGGGTGTCACCATTTGGGGGTTCCACGTTCTGGCCGTCCATCAGGACCACAATTCACAGCCCAGTCTAGGTAAACACTGCCTGGAAATCAGCTTGGGATGTGGGTGAGTGGTGACCCCAGCCCTGTGGCCACACTCCCACCACCCCACGGTGCCAGAAAGGAGCCCCACAAAGAGGCCTTGGGATTTACAAGAAAGGCAGGGGACAACGGGGGAGGGGGTGTAGGAAGCTTGAGGCCCCAGCTTGGAAGGAATCTTTGTGCAGGCATCCCCACCCACAGCCCTGACTCCGAGAACCTGAAACATTATCCAAGGAGGAGAGGGCACTCGAAGAGATCTGAAAATCTGGCGGTCGGGGTTTCCCTGAGTAAAATTCTCCTTGCTGTGGCCCCAGAAAGGAGAGGCACGGATTGCGGGGCGGCCCCCGCCAGCCTCCAGCGGTGTTCGGGGAGAGTTTGAAGACACCACAGGTGCATTGTTTAGAAACACTGGGTTCTGAGTCCCAGCCCTGCTGATTGTGCAGTGATATATTGCCAGCTACTTAACAGGATAGATCACTGCAATTACATGTCACTTCTGATATTCACAGTCACAACAAGGATGTGTCAGCCTCGCAGGGTTTGTAGGAAATATATATGATGTTCCGCAATGCCGTTAGAAAACAGTTTCAGGAAACAGACTCGAGAGGATTCCAATAAAACCCACCTGCCCAAGAAAAGCAAACAACGCCGTGGAAATGAGGGGCTGGCTTCCCTGGCCCGGGAAAGAGCGTGGATTTAAGACACCTTGGCCCAAGGATGGCAGGGCTCGCTTCCTAAGAAGTCCAGCTGGCTTCCCCTCTTCTAGGGCCACTCTGGTCCCTGATGCCCAGAGAGGATGAAGGAGGGATGGCCGCTCGCTTCTGTCCACTTCTTCCCCCTCCCAGGGTGAGCCTCTTGGCAGCTACCCCTGGCCCTCCCTCTCGGCTTGGTCATGTGGTCAGAGAGGTGTTGGGGACACTCCAGACAATCACCGTGGGACAAGACAAATCTGATATTGCCAAGTGGCTGTCAGCATGACACAGACAGGGCTTGTGTCCCTGGTAACTGAGGGCCACACCTTCTCCAGCCAACTCAGCCCTGCCCAGCCAGACCATGGGCCAGCCTCCAGGGGACCAAAGCCAGAGCTCTGAACTCAGGCCCACTTGGGTTTGAATTCTGACTCTATAAATTTCTAGCCGAGTGATACAGGACAAGATGCCCGGCAGTGCTCTGGAGAGAAGCCCAGCCTCCAACAGCATCTCCCAAGCCCACATCACCACTTACGCTGGAGGTCAGCACTGCGGCTCACCTCCTGCGGGCTAGAGGAGGCAACCAAGCAGCCCACAGCCCCCCTCCTCCAGGAAGCCCTCCTGACTCCTCCAGCCCTTACTGGGGGTCCTTTCTCAACAATGCGCCGGCTCTCCAGCTAGAGTTCACAGCTTGCTTTGGGCTCTGAGCATCACGGTGTGAGTTTGCTCCCAGAGGTAGGGTCAAGTGCCCCACTAGGAAGAGCCTAGGCAACCTCTTTCCCCGGCCCCACAGGCCGTGAGCTCCTGAAGGCGGAGCCCAAGCAGCCCCCTTGTGCTCTTTCTCTTCCTCTGCATCCCCAGTCATCCCCCATAGGGCTGAGCGGGCTGGGCTCCCGGGGCTCCGCACAGAGGGTGCATCCAATCTCCTCTCCTGCTGGCGAGTCCAGCGTCCCAGGCAGGGAGGTTCCAACCCAGGACAAGGGGAGCGGCTGCAGGCAGAAGCCAGATCCACAACCGTGACATCCAGCCTGATGGAGGGTGTGGGCAGCTTCCCTGGGCACAGAGATGCCAGCCCCCCTCATGGGGCACAGCTCTACAGACCGCGATGGCCCCAGATCCAGGGTATATGGAAGGACGGGGTGAGAGGAGGCACTGGGGCCGGCTGGGGGCTTCCTGCCGCCCTCACCTGGTCCCCGGGTCCGGGGGGCTGGAGCACCTTCAGGGAGGAGTTATAGGGCAACGCCACACACCCTGCCAGGTGTCTCACAAGTCTTGTGCCCTAAAGAGAATGCAGAGTCTCCTGACCTTCCCCCAGAAACCCCAGGCATCCCGAGACCACGCCTCACCCTCCCACCCCCGCATCCATCCAAATCACCAACTCTGCCCCCAAGCCCCAAAATCCACCCCTCTCCCACCACAACCTGCCCTAAAACCTCATGGTCTCTTCCTGGATCCCTCCACACCCTCCCAGCTGGTCTTCTTGAGCTTGTCTCGTCTCCTCTTTTGCTCCCCACCCAGAGCACCGCAGCCACTGGAGCGAGCTTTCTCCTGAGCCACAGCTCCCCTCACCCTGCCAAGGGCTTGCTCCCGGGCAACGCTCCAAGGGCTCTCCGGGGCCATGGGTCCTGGGTCCACCCCCAAACCACTTGGAGATGTCCACGTGCCCCCCTCTCGTGCCTCCAAACCCTTATCCATGCTGTCCTCTCTGCCCCAGCTCTGTTCTGGGCCCTGACCCAGGGATCCAGGGTCACACTTGTTGGGATGGCACTTCAGGGTCAGGGTCAACAACCAGCCTGCCCGAGGCAAATCCCAGGGCTGCAGCACAAAGCTGTGTGGCCTTGGGCTCGTTTCTTAACCACTCTGTACCTCGGTCTTCTCATCTGCCAGCTGCCCTGACAGTACTTAACTCATGGGGCTTGTAGAGCCCTATGAGTATTAAAGACATGTACGGTGCTGCTTGCACCTGGCAGGCAGTGAGCGCTCTGCACACGTCATGAGTTTGCTCGGCACCTCACCTGTAAAGTGGGAGTTGCTGACGATGATGATGATGATGATGACGATGAAGATAAATGCATTAAGATACGTGACATGCTTAGCCCGGGATCTCATCCTTGGAAATGCTCAGTGAGGGTCTGCCACTGTTATTATTGTCTCTGAATGTCCCCTGAGCTGCAAGGAATGTAGCACACGGAATAAAACATGGCCAGGGCCTGTCCAGTCCCTTTGCTCTCTGGGGTCCGGTGTGGCTGCCTCCCCTCTTGCACTCCAGCCCCAGCCCCGGTCCTCACCGTCACCAACCTTAACCCCGTGACTCCACCAGGAGCCAAGAACTGCTTCACCGTCAATGGGGTGTGGTCCCACTTAAGAAAACTCACTCTGCGAAAGCCAAACTTAAAAAAAATAAACCCAACTACTCACAGGGAGCTATCAATAGAAGCTGTACCTTAAGGTCATTTTTATATGTTAATGAAAACCAATCAATCCACCAATCCCTTTGGCTTTATGGGTCATGAACCAGAACTTGCTGTTCCCCATTAAAACAAAGTCCATTCCACTTAAAAAAATAATGAAGGGATGATAAAATTAGAACAGCACCACTGTGTAATTCCTAATGAATGTATGGAGCCAGGCACACCATCAGTGGCTAACTGACATCAAAAAGGGAGCAGAAGACGTGAGCCCCTGATGGGAGAGCACAGCTCCACACATGGGGAGCTCTTGTCACCCTCCTCCCACCTTCCCAAGCAACTCAAACCTATATCGGATCAAACAACGAGATTTAAGTCATTTATAAGGAATACAGAAAACAGAGGACAATGTTAAAGTACAGCAAAGGGGCACACTCAGTAAAATCCCAACAGTGGAAAACTCCACAGAGCCCATGGCCTGTTTCTTCAAATAAACAGCAAGAGAGAAAATAAAGAGGGAGAGGGAAGTCACAGACTAAAAGAAGGCTCACCAACTAACTGCGGTGTGTGGGTCTTATCTGGATACTGGGTAAAACAAACTGGAGAAAAGTATTTATAATATTTAGGAGACAACTGGAAATTTGAACACTGACTAGATGTTTGATGATATTAAGGAACTGCTAACTTTTTAGGTTTGATAATTGTGGAGTGGTTATGGTTTTTTTTCTTTTAAAAAAAGTTCTCTTAAACTGAGTATGTATAGAACGATCAATGGCTGAATTGATCTGTTTTATATAGTTCAAAATCATACACAGGAAGGGAAGGAGATGGGGCTGTGGATCGCCATGTTGGGGGGGGTTGGGTGAGGGGCACATGGGGGGTTCACTGTACGTTTCTAATCTACCTCAGTGTGCGTGTTTGAAACTCTCTATAATAAAATGTTCATACAGAAAGCCAGCTCATAAAAATTCAACTAGCCCAGCCACGCAGTCTGCCTTCTGCCCCGCTCGGAGCCAGTGTGCTGGGACCTGTTACTGCTGGAGCTGATCTGCTCCCCAAGTCTTCCACTTGGGGAAGGGGCAAGTGCTGTCCCCTGGGTCAAGGGGTGAGCTTCTCAAGGGCCTGGCAATATTGGAAACCAGCAAATAACTGTAACCGGATAGGTGAATCCTCTGACACACAAGAAAATCTAACCTTAGAATGCAGGAGGTGACGAGGCGGCTATTCACATCTCAAAAGGTTTAGTTTATAGTATAGCAAAAAAAAATTTTTAAACTATGGCTTGATTTACAAAAGTTGGCAACCCCATAAGAGCCCCTCAAATGCCTGCTGTTTCCCCTTAAGAGCTGGTTGCTGCACAGAAAAACTGGAAACATGCTCAGACTCGAGGAATCACAAGCAACTAAGAACTGCCACCCACTCTCCAAGCCCTCGTTCCTGGACTTCCATCTGCCCATCCTGCCCTTCCCACAAACAGCAGATCCCTGAGAACTCCGTTCCCAGGAAAGTTTCTGCTGTTGTGAAAGCCAGCGACACCCTGCCCGATCCGGAAGGCAGGGCAGCCTCCTGAGGGTGCGCCTCCCACAGGCAGAGATCCACAGGGGGAAAGCCTTGTCAGGGGCCCTCGGGGTCACCCAGCCGTGCAGCTGGACATATATACTTTGTAAGCATTGGTTTCCAACAGATAAATGTAATCAAGGTTTATATGCTCAGGGAAGCCAACAGGATGGGATTGTTTCACTTGAAAGATCAGAAGAAAATCGTAACTAATGTTGTGGAAAATTACTTTGATATTGCTTTCCTGGTACGGAATCACAATTAGGCTACTGTGAGAAGTACAGGGAAAGAATGAATGAATAGTAACAAATCAACACAAACAGCCTGTGTCAGGAGTACTTGGCTCAGGGAAAGTAACGTAAGCATTACTTAAAGTTTATGACGGTGGTTTGATGAGACTTACCTAGAAGGTCAAGATCTGCCCATCACCTGGCCAGTGCCGAGGGCGGTACGGCACCTTTACAGTCAGAACCAGCGTGCCCCTCGCCTGGTTCTCCTGCAGGCGGAGGCTCACCTAGCTTCATGCCACCCATGACGCTCTGTCCGGACTGAGACTCCAGCATCTGTCTCCAAGCACGCCAATCCACCCCAGAAACCCTGCTGACCTGTAGGTTCCCATGCACCACCACCCCCGCCCCCAGACATCTCATAATCCAGGGGGTCCGCACACACATGCATTCTGGGAGCTGCAGGGCAGGGCTGGCTGACTCCACGGGCAGGATTCCACTGTTTGCTCTGCTTTGCCCGCTGGTGACAGCACGGCAGGGCCTGTGCCGCAGCCACCAAACCACTCTCCTACCCAGGAACACACCACCTGTCCCTGACGTGAAACACAGACAGGTGCAAGCCCCCGGTCCCAGGTGGACCCCACAGACACCAGACACGTGCAGAGGAGACATGCGTGCCGTTTATCCCACCCAGTGTCTGAGTGCTTTTTTTCTGGAATTTGCTTCAAGCACAGAGAACACACAGTTAACAGGGACCAACTTGCAGTCTGCCCCGATGGCACTGCCCACGGGGGCTGGCGGACGGGCAGGGCTGGTTCTGCTACACGCTGTGGCCGGTGATTCTAAGTCCCCACCCGAAGCTGCCAAGTCCCCACAGAGGAGCCGGCTCCATCACGTGCCCTTGCTTCTGCAGACGCCCCACTTGGACAGCCGCACGCTGCGAGCATCGGCCCCGGCGTGACTCAGCGCCGGTGACTCGCACACTGTCTCCTGGGGCTGACCAATTCGGCCTCTGACGGACTCTCAGCTCATCGGCCTCCCCCTCACCCGGCTTCCGGTGGCAGCTGCAGGCTGGGGTGGGGAGGGGGGAGGCTCCTTCTGCACCCCCTCATCTGTGCTTAGGGGCACGATCACAGGCGAGCATCCCTGTTTGCAGAAGCGGATGCCGGGGGCAGAGAAGGAGGCAGAGCTCCACTCTGAGCACGAGCGCCGGGGAGGGCTGAGGTGAGGCCACAGGCCCGGGCACCCTTCCCTCCCTCCTCGGGGACCGGGTGCCCTGGGTGGCGCCACCCTCCTGTGAGGCGGGCTGCAGGCACGGGTGGCTCAGGAATCCCTCTGTCTCCACTGCCCTTTCACACTGTCCCCGGTTCACAGCACCTGCGAGTGGGTACCTGTGTGGCCCCGGGGAGAGGGAGGTCTCTGGGGTGCACAGGTATACCAGGTCCTGGAGCATGTGGGCTGGGAGTGGGGGTCTTCACGGACCCTCCCCCATCAAGGCTCCCAGCACCACTGCTGAGAGATGCTGTCCTCCCCGAGGCAGAGTGACCCCCAGGTCTCCACCCTTCCATGCTTTGAGGGGTCGGGATCTGGGTCCCAGAGCGTCAGCAGAGGTGCCTCAGGGTAGGGACCTTGTCCAAGCTCCCCTCCCCACATTTTGTCTGCCCTTCCTGCTCTTATCGCACTGCACACCCCCACCAAGTAACCCCCACTGTCCCCAGCAGACTTCAGCCGCCGTGACTCAGGGAGGGAGCTCCCCTCAAGTGTGTTAGCAGGGACAAGCAGAATGGGAGGTAAGCAGGTGGGGGCCAAAAGGAGTGGCTTCCAGCCTCCCAAAGCCTGGAGGCACCCCCAAACCTCTGCCCAGGCTGGAGGGTCTAGATTTGAGGGGTCCCCAGGGCTGGGCAGGGAAACTGAGTCACCCCTGGAGGGCGTCGGCTCAGGAAGAAGTCATTCACACTCTGACGTCCTTGCCACTGTGCTACAGGCTCCAAGAGGTGGCACGATTCTCCTTAAATCTGAGTTTCCCCAAAGGGCAGCGTCGGGCCGAACAGATGGTCAGGACGGCCATTAGAGAGCTGCTCCCGAGGGGCTGCCCTGTTGCTGTGCACCAGCTAGAGGCCAGAGGCCAGAGCCCCGAGGTGGTGGTCTGAGACCAGGACACAGTGTTCCACCTAGAGGCGGGTGTCCTCCAGGAGGGGCCCAGGCCCCCTCCCTGCCTGCCAGGGTTCTTGGCACACACTTGGCCCCGTGCTGTGGACACAGGGCCTGCACCCAGGCCCGGCACCCCAGAAGACAGGGGCCAGCAGATGGCAGGACAGAGTGCAAGGGCTCACCTGGCACCTGCTGGGGGGTGAGCTCCGTAGGGTCCTGCAGGCCGATGAAGAGGAGGAGGCCTGCGGCTCCAAACAGCAGGATGGAGGAGAACATGCAGGCCAGCCGCATCGTTCCGGATCGAGGGGCCATCCGGGGCTCGCTCCGGGCTCGCCTCTAGGGGGTGGCAGGTGCGTTCTTCCCTCATTGTCCACACCAGGCTTCCATCAGGCACGGTCTGCAGGGCAGAAGACAAGGTCCGTCCATCAGTAAGGGACGGGCAGGGGGTCCCTAGGGTGGGCCGAGGCCCAGCCGCCACACGTGACCCAGGCACAATCCCTGCAGCCTTCTGCCCTCTGATGCTCACTCGTGATCCCCTGCCACCTTTTCAAGCCCAAGACAAGGTTGAGGGAAGTCCTCCTCTCATCCCCCCACCCCACCCCCCTGCATGGCCAGGACACCAGCTTCCTGCCAGCGTCTCCTGTATCTGTCCCAGAAAAACCACATTGAAAGATACTCACCAGCCCCGCCTGGAAGGCCAGCGTCCACCCTGCAGTTTTCCAGACTCTCTGAGCCCCCAAACATGCAGGTGTGCCATGCAGGGGGGCTTCCAGCTCTTGCAACTGGCCTGGTGGACAAAGCCCTTGGACCCGCCTCATGGAGCAGGAGGCTGAGACACTGGGGGGCAGGCTGAATCCTTCACTGCTCACTGCCTCCACACCGGCCAGCGCTGTCCCTCATGGCAGACTGCCATGCTGGTGAGATAAAGGCCCCACTGGACCCCTGTCCAGAGGAGCTAAAGCCCTCCTATCCGGATCCCAGTTTGTCCCCTCTCTGGGCCTGGGGCTAAGGGAAGCAGCCAGACCTGTGTTTGACAAGTCCCAGGCTCAGGGCTGGGTGCAGATGGCCGCAGTGCTTAGTGATGGACACCTGCTTCTCTGGTCACTGCACACTCTAAGAGTGTGTCCATGTGACCTGACCCTCACCCTGCCCCCTTCTGAAGGGTGGAGGGAAGAAATTCCCATACTAACCAGTGACTCCAAATTGGTCCAGGCTGTGGGTCAAGATGGGGCACCCCAAGGGCATCTGCCCAAAGGAAGGATGCAAGATCCCACAGTTGAGTGGGGCCTGGGGGGACGGGGATGGGAGCTGAAGAGGAATCAGCACAGGAGGCCTGGGTTGGACAGGCAGCAGGTATCCGACGGACCTCCCCTTTGAGAGAGGATCACCCTTGCCTTCATCCAGCCCTACTGGCCCAGGCCCAAAGACCCCACCCTCCTTCCACGAGGAGCCCTGCAGGGGACTTCTCCACCCTGGCAGAGGGCAGTGCTCGAGGGATGCCAAAGCTGGGGGCAGTTCCAGCAGCTCCAAGACCACAGTTTGGTGACTGGTCTGGGGTCCCGGAGCAGAAGTGCCCCTCTGCATGAGGGCGTTTCCCAATCTGGGGTCAACTGGGCACAGAGGCTTGGCCAGGGGACCACCTCTGCTGCAGCCCTGGGCACCGATGGAGAAAGCCCCAGCTCTTGTCCCTCTGCACTCAGCCTTCGGGGCCCGGGACAGGAAGCGATGAAAAGAGAAGCCCAACCCTGACAATGGCCAGAAAAATCCCCAGGACTAGACAGTTTTTCAGAACGGCTGAGGGGCCAGGAGTGTTAAATGGCAGGTTTGGGTTTCTCCCTTCTGCAGTCTCTGTAATTATTTTTTCACTCAGTTAACTTTAATTAACCTGCCCCGGGCCTCCATGCAAGGGGACACGCCTGACTGCTGGGCCCTCCGGGCTGGGCCGAGGCAGCGCTGAGCAAGGCTGGGTTTGGCGTCTGGAGCTGACTCATCGTTTCCGGGGTGGCCGGCGGGTGTCTTGGTCTCCCGAGCTCTTCCCCCGCTGATGTCAGGCACTGTCTGCAGAGCCTCCGTCGGGCCCAGGTGGAGCTGTTCTCTCCCACCCTCTCTCTGTCCACCCACAAGCACTTGGCCTAACCCCTTGGGACTCCCAGGGAGTCATGGAAATGACGTAGCTCAGAGGCTGCTGGGACCTGCTCAGATGGGGAGCGGGGGCGGGAGTTCAAGGCCTCAGAAGCCGTTCACAAGCACACCTGCATGTGGATTTGGGCAGGTGCATGTGCACAAATGTGTACACACACAAACGCCTGGCACGTACACCACCAGTGGTCCCCTATAAGGGCTAGCTGTAAAGAAGCCTTCACGGGGTCCCTGATAGTGCTGGTGTGATGTTGGCCCACCTCCTGCAGCCACATCAGCCTCCCGAGGATGGCTGGAGGTCAGGGGTCAGTGTAATCAAGGGGGTCCCTAACCCTAAGATAGCTCCCGAGGAGGGAGGAAATGAGGGGCAGTGGAAAGAAGGAAGGAAACAGGACAACTTTATGGCTAGCGTGTAGGTTTGCCTAATAAAATGGCCAAGGTAAGAA
Source organism: Choloepus didactylus (assembly GCF_015220235.1). Taxonomy (NCBI): domain Eukaryota; kingdom Metazoa; phylum Chordata; class Mammalia; order Pilosa; family Megalonychidae; genus Choloepus; species Choloepus didactylus. Next base: position 21,423,734 of record NC_051333.1, read on the forward strand.
CCACCAGACAGGCCCAGAGGCTCCACACGATGAACAAAGGAGACCGAGAAGCATCTGTGAGAATCGCATTGTTCGTTCAGAAGCTGGTGCTGCAGAAGCGACACCAGGAGAGCTGGTCGGTCCCCTCTTCTCCCCAATCTGTCACGCTGGTCACCATCTGAACCAGTACAGACCTCCTATGCTAAAGAGCAAACTGGTCCTGCAGCCGTGACCTGTCCCCATTTGACTCTGAATCTGCCCAAAGCAAACCTGCCACATCAGACGCATGGAGCCAGGCTCTGGCCGCCCACGTGCCTTGCAGCAAGGACAAGGACCACATCCCTGCCCCCAAATTTGCTGGAAGAGAACACGGCCCCAGGGCCTGCACCTTCACAGTGGCAGGAGCGTCATCTGTCCCCACCTAACGCCAATGGCTGCCCATTCGGTTTCAGAGAGACCTCTGCTCATCCCATCCCCCATTTTATTGGCCCCGGAGAGAATGCAAGGATTCTCTCCCACACTCAGGGAGGCTGCCCCTGGTCTCCCCCGCCCAGCCTGAAGCACCAGCCTTGTTCTCTGGGGCCCTACCAGCATTCGCCTTCACCGGACACAGAGTCCACCCAGCCGGCTGGTGCCTACTCCGTGCAAACGGGCACCACAAGGTTGACTTGCCTCCCCTCCTGGGCAACTTGTTTGCAGCCTGATGGAGGTCACCAACAGGTTAAGAGGCCCTACAGGGAGGTGCACATCTGATCCCCTATTGTCCCCGGGAGGGTCCTTTTATTCAAAGTCACACATTATTTTCAAGGCGACAGTGGAGATGCTGGTCCAAAGGTTGTCCGTCTCCCTCTCCTCGGAGTGGATGCTGTGGGGTTACAGGGCGGGGCCTGGCTGCCCAGGGGCTCAGCAAACACACCCAAAAGCTCCACTCCCACCCGGGACAGCCCTTCCCCCCCCACCCTCCATCGCACTCAGCTCCCAAGACAAGTGGGACCCCCGCCCCTCCCTGTGTCCCTTCTGACACTGACAGACAATAAAAACATTCAAATTACTGGGGGTGGAGATGGGGGGAGGGTTCAGACAAGAAAAATAAACAGTGAATAGAGTTTCCAGGAGGTCCCGCCCGCCTCACAATTCCTACACCCCCCAGGGGCTTCTCTCCCTGAGGCCTGAATGGCGTCACCAGCTTTTACTTTAAGAAAGAAAGAGAGAGAGAGAAGAGAAAAGGTTCCAATTAATCTTGCAAACATCCCCTGGGACACAGGGCAGGGCCAAGGATTCATCCTATTCTCTTATTTATTTGATTTAAATTTTTGTCTCTTCGGGAAATTCACTTCAGGGCACAAGCAAGGATTTGGGAATTGAGCCAAAACACACGCACCTCCAGTGGCGACAGGCGGGCAGACGGATGGACAGATGGCTCCAAGGACACGCTTGGCTGCGGCTGCTCCGAGGCCGGGGCGCTCCCGGGATCACCCAGAGGACCCCCTCTGGCTGTGGGGACCCGCCCCCGGACCCCACTGGAGGCAGCAGGAGGCATCTGGCCAAGTGCCCATGGGAGCCCCCATTTGGAGTCCGGACCCGGGGCCTGGGAAAGTTGTCTGTCCAGTCGGTCTCCTCCTCGCACGGGCAGGAGCGAACAAAGCCGTCCCTCCCGGCGGAGGCTCCGGGAGAAGCTGTTCTTTGGAGAGAGGCTGCTATGGCAACTTGAGGAGGCTGGAGCCCAGCAGCGCCGTCACCTCGAATCCGGTACCGCGCGCTCTGCCGTAGCGGCGGAGGGGGCCGCTCCCCCAGCTCTCCAGAGCCGCAGCGGCGGAGGGGGGGCGCCTGCGCTCGGCCTTCCCTCCTCAGCCTCCTGGCCTTGGTAACTCATCTGCTTCTCGCCGGAACGGAGCACACGGCCCAGTCCCCTGAGAGCACCACCTCCATCTGTTTTGTCAGCCTAGTTCTCAACGTGTGCGCGGCTCCTGCTTACTTCCGAGATGGGGCTCTTCTTAATTTCAGCTCATTAAAATCCTGCAGCTAATTAAAACAGCTTTGACAGCAGCAGTGGCAAACTCGGGGCCAGTCCCTCCAGTTTATATGCCTAGGCATAAAGTTGCAAAGCTCTCTGCTCTGCCAGGATGACGAATGGCCGCAAGTGCTCAGACTCTGGGGCGGGTCCTGCAGACGCCGAATCGCTCCTGCCCCGCCCGTCGAGACGGGGAGCGCTGGCCGCGGTGCTGAAGTCCCCAGGGCCCAGTCCGGGCGCACCCGGCCGTCTCGGCGGCACCGCGCTGACTCCAGGGAGAGGCGACTCGCCGGCCATCCACTCTCCTGTTACAGGGCAGGGATCCTTCCAACCCTCCCTCCCCCCATGCTCCCTTTGGGGCTAGAAGGCTGGGGCATAAATCAGGCTCCAAAAGCCCCAAAGCCTTGTTCCTCGGGGCCCACTAGGAACACCACCGCCTAAGCCTCCCCTCATAGCATCCGCAAAGTGAAGGCTGCAGGCAGCCTGCAAATACACCACTGCAGCAAGGGGTTCTGGAGAGCCTGGCCAAGGTGCCACAGGACACAAGACCTTCCACTGCTGCTGGGGTGGTACCGCACCTGGGATACCACCTTTACCCAGAACTTTTTACATTTTATGCAAATGAAGCAGGGTAATCTTCCAGGTACAAACTGAGTCACTTCTCACCCCTGCCCTGGCAGAGTCCGCAACTTGCGAGAATGTGACCCTCCCCGACAGTGCAGAGAGTTTTCAAGCATCTGTCTCACGCCCTGAGCCCCGGGAGCACTGTCAGGGCCACCCCTCAGCTTTGTATTCCCAGCACTTAGGACAGTGCCTGGCACAGGGAAGGCGATCAATAAGCCCCGCTGCATGTTGACTGAGCACAAGTTAATAGGTGGACGCGTTTGGGCCATCTGGAGAGAGGCACTCCATGAACCTGGAATATTAAAAAGGTCATTTATGTTTCAGGGAGCTGTGGGTTTGTTTTGATCAGGGCTGATTTTGAATCAGGCCCAAAGAGTAGCCCAATCTTTTGCAAGCAGAAGCAGCAAGGAAGTGAGGCTCCATCCAGGAACCAGAGGGGGTCTGACAGCTCATAAATATCCGACTCACACTCACCTCCAGGACATCACTTTTGTATCACGTTGGTACGACAGGTTTCAGATCATGGAACTTGAAGATGAATACACTTTCTTTTTTTTAAAGGCTAATATACTTTTAGAAGTTAATGTTGACTCTGTCTCTTTATATACACACATATTAACATGTATAATGTATACACAAACAAACAAGTAATTTAGATGCCACAAAACTGATTCCAAACCTTTAGATATAATATGATGCTAGGAAACTCCCAAAGAAAATTACAGTTTGAATATGCTGATCAAAAATCCAAGAAAGAAAACTTTAAAAAAATTAATCACTTCCTACCTATTAGTTTCATTCATTCCCCAGCAGAATTTGCACATTGTACAAGAAAGGACCCAGAAGCCAAGGAGGACCAGAGCAGTCAAGTTCATGCCCATGTGAAACACAGCCATGACATCAGGGAGCTGGGTTTGTGGCCCCAGGCAGCCTGAACGAAACAGTTGGATGTCAGGAGATGAGCCCTCATTCTGAGTATGGCTTCCCTTCCAATTGACTGTGTGACCCTTGGAATTTCATTGTCCTTATCTAGGAATCAGTCCTCACCCCAAATTTCTATTATAGATGAGTTCCAAAGTTCCTTGCAGTGCAGGTGTAAGATGAACATCCCATAGAAGAGAAAGGCCCCTTGTGAATTTCATTGGCATGAGACCACACTAGGGTGGAGCAGGTGGTCTCTGGTGAGTGACCCTCACCCTCACCCACACCAGTGCCTGCCCCTTGCCATGGATCTAGACCACTGCCCCAGGAAAGTTGCTGGGGTGTGCCCTAGAATTCTACACCCTGGGCAGTTCTGCTCCAGAGATGGCAGGGACCCAACAGGCTCTGCCAAGTTGTTTCCCTTGAAGACAACTCACACTGCAAGTGTCAAACTGGAAATTGTTCTCCCAGGTGTCTTCTGATCTGCAAAGCCATGCTACCCCGAGGCGTGCCTGGCTGAGGCGAATCCCACCTGGGGCAGTCGCTCCCTGTGTAACCACTCATCTGTATTTGTATCCAAGCACTAAGCCCAACTTGGACAGTGCTCCCTTTAGTGACAGAAATAATTTCAAGGCAGAAATCTAAACAGGGTTAATGATGGGGATCTAACTGTACCTATACTTACCCTTTTCATTTAAAAGTCAAGAACTTAAAAGGGCAATATGAAGGATCCTTGTGGTGATGGAAACGTTCTATACCTTGACTGTATCAAAGTCACTATCCTGGTTGTGACATTGTACTTACATTTTGCAAAACATTACCATTCAGGGAAACTGGGTAAAGGGTGCATGGGATCTCTCTGTATTATTTCTTACACCTGCAGGTGAACCTATAATGATCTCAAATTAAAAAGTTTAATTAAAAAAATAAAAGTTTAACTAAAAATAAAAGTTACTGGCCTTTCAGCTCATGCACAATGGAAGCAAACTCTAATGTTGTGCATATAAATAATAGAGAACCATTTTCATGGATCAGTGCCATCCTTGTATAAGAAACATTTTAAAGTTAAAGGACTATGCCTTTAATAGGAAAATTTGATGTGTTAGCAACTATTGGTTGATCCCTGTGTATTTTTCAATTGCAAATTGCACTTTAAAAATGCAAACAATTATTAATATTGATTTGGAGTAAAACAATATTGGATTTCAATATATTTCCAGCTCCTTTATGAATTACCCTGTGGACACAGGATGATTATGATAAAAGAGTATTTGCATGCTCAATTTCTTTTCAGTGAGGAACCTAGAAGAAGGTGATGTGATCCATGTACAATGAACTACACAGAGACTAGATGGGCTCCGGAATCCTCAGCCAGGACCCCAGACTTCAGCAGCCAACAAAGACCTTCAGCTCTGTTTTCCTCACTGGGCTTTATCTAAACCAACGTTGCAGAGCACAGGTTACAAACACCTGCTCAAGGCCAGAATGGGATTTGGAGTCACATTATCTTTTAGGGAAAGGAAAGGAGAAGGAACAGATGTTTATCCTGCTTTTTTAATGTCTCAGGCAATATGCTGGGTACTACAGAAACATCCCATTTACCTTTCACACAGTGATCTCTTGAAATTAAATCATTATCCCTATTTGTCACAGCTTTGGTCTTCTGTAAGCAGGTGCTGAGATGGAGTTTGGGATGCAACATGCTTATTAAGGACCAACACCCATGAAAGAGAAAGGGAGGAAGTGGAATTGGGGAGAGGGAGAGAAGTCAAACAGTGATGCAGATCCAGCAAAGGCTTGGTGGGGAGCTCTGGAGTGGGGATAGCCCATTAAAGCATCCTGCAGCAGGTGCAAATGTCTGGACTTTTAGATGTCCACCTTATTTAGGACCTGGATGTCAGTTGCCCAGGGAAGGCCAAGACCTCGGATGAGGCAGTTTGTTCCAGCTGGGGCAGGTCCCAAAGGAACTGACAGCTGGAGGCTGACCGCTGAACACACCTCCTGTGGCTGGTCAGCAGGTCCCTCCTAAAAGGGGCATCTAGGCAGCATATCTGCACGCCTCCCACTCTATTTTACAGATGATGCAATTAAGACCCAGAGAGACTAAACATCCCAAGGTTATACAGTAAATAAAAGCCATCCCAGATCTGTCTGACTCAAACCCCGCCTCTCTCCACCCCATCCACTGCCTCTCCCAAACAAAAGCTTACATCAGAATGTCCTGACCTTCAGATACTGAGACACGAAGGTTTGAAAGTCTCCAGAGCAAAGTACAGAAAGTTTGTCTGCGTAAGCAAATTTACTCACCTCACATCTTCTACTGACATCCCTGCAGCACACATGCATACACATGCACATGCACACACACACTCTTCTTGGCAATTATCTCATTGCTAGTGAAGGTGGGGGGGGTTAAAAGTTCCCCCGACAGTACAGCCTGGAGAGCAATTCCCTCTCTCCGACCCTCAGCAAAGCTGCTGGATTTTGCCAAGAGCAGCGGAGGATGTGTGACGCTGCACAGCCTCCTTTTACTTTTAGAAAGCACTGAGCTCTTCACATTTTCCAGCTGCTCTAATATCCACAGCCACAGCAGGGAAAATTACAGGGAGGAAAAAACTGCATATTTACTTCTCAAAATTGAAAGTTGGGGTATAATATGGACAGAGAGGAGTGCGTGCATAAACCCAGAGTGCCCTGGCCCCTGGCAGGGTGCAGCTGCTTCCAAGCTGCAAATGGCAATCCACAGACTCCAAAGGAGGAGAGAATGGCAAGGAAGTTTGGCTTCCTTCCAGGGAATCCCTTTCTTAGTGGCTGGCACAAGGAGGCCCCAGAGGACTTGCTTTTGCGCTCCTGGCTGCCAACAGTGCCTGGAACTGAATGGGTACTTGGACAATGTATAGTGAGCAAAGAGCTCATGAGAAGAGGAAGGAGGGGAAGGGATGTTTGCACACTCGGACCAGCTGGGTGCTTTGGGTTGAGGTGATGTGGAGTCCAGCAGGTGTGTCTTGTGCGGCTGCGTTGTGCATGGCTATCTCAGTTGGGAGCAGGCTGGTCTATCTAAGCTGCTTCCAAGGGTGGCCACCATATTAGTGACCCCCATCAGAGCAGCATGATGTTCTCTGGAGCCCAATGTGCTGGTTTCTTCCAAGCTGAGGGCTCAAAACCAAGAACAGGGCATTGCAATCAAGTTTGTTGGACCTATCCTGGTTGCTATGTGGATAATTGGGTCTTCTCTTTCAAGCAACCAAGACAGGACCAAAGCTGAGTGACCTGAATGTTCTAATGAGTGGCTATGCATTAGGCAGGAGCCTCTCTCCTCCGTAAGTCTCTGCCCCCACGTCTCCTTTTAGCTGACATCCTCTGCTTCAAGTCTCCTCTACCCCACTGACCCCATGATGCCTTCCTCCCACCCCTTTTCCCTAAGAAGTGTTGGAAAACCAGAAAGTTGCATTCACCCCAACCTCTCTTCCTACATCCAGTCTGCAGACTCGGCCTCTTGAATTTGGGTCCTGTCTATCCTCGGTGGGGCTTTGATTCAGCACCGGCAGCCTGGACAGCTCCCTTCGTCTGCACTGGTCTTTACTGGCACTCCTCTGCTCAAAATCATCCACAACTTCTTGGGCCATTGCACGATGGCCCAAGTCCAAATGTCTCAGTGTGACCCACAAAGCCCGGAGGCTCCAGTCCCTGCAAACTCCTCACCCCCAGCCTCATCTCTCACTATTCCCTAACAGCCCCCAGGCCAGGCAATGGGCCTTCCTGCATGTTCCCAGAGCACCTGGGCTTTGCTCCAACACAGGTAGTGTACAGATAGCACAGAGAAAAGAGCCTTGGATCTGTGTGTCTGCTTCTTGGAATTAAATCTTCTCATTGGGAAACTTGGGCATCATATCATATTCCATCTCTGGGCTTCAGTTTCCCCAACCAGTAAGTAGGTCTCTGGTGGAGTGATATCACAGGGCTCTTTGTGAAGATGCCTGCTGTGATGGGAGAGTGTCCTGAGGGTAGAGTGGAAAGGCTAAGGGGAGATGGTTACAGCCTGCACCCTGCAGGGTGCATGCTCCTCCAGTCAGTCCTTCCTTCTTTCCAAATGGCTTTGCTGATCTCTTTGCTTCTCTTGAACAGCACACAAGGGGGTCTGGTGTCTCTCTCCCAGAACCTGCAGCCTCTTTTCCACTGTCCTGGGTCCTGGATGTTCTCACCTCTCGGCTTCAAGGACACAGCAGAAAAGCTGCTAAACCATTGTGATCCCTGGACGTGGCAGCTCTTTGCCAGGCGGGGACAGTGGGCCAAGGACTAGGCAGCTCTCAGCTGGTTGGGAGCAGCTCAAAGAGGAACAGCATACACACAGGCCCCACACTTGTACCCTACGCCAGCCTGTCGCCTGACCACATTAAGGATCGTTTGAGCCCTGACTTCTTATACAGTTTCTGAAAAGAGGAAGACATAAATGGAAATATGCATTTTTATGATGGGATCCAATGTGGTCAATCTTCGGTCTTTGGAGAACCAAATAGTCTATTTCCTATAGCAACCATATGGCACTTTTATAATGAAAATTACTTTTAAAACAGCACATCCAATGACCCTCATTAGCAGGCCCAGGCCGTAAGATCATCCAGCTTGAGCACACTCAGACTTCCAGATCTTACCATCTGGAAATCTGGATTTTTAACTTGAAATTTCCTGATTCTCAAATTGGCAGGCCATGCACATTTTAAAAACCTACTTGGGCCAAACAAAGCTCATGTCCAAGCTGGATTCAGCCCATGGTCCACCAGTTGTCAACCCTGCCATGAAAAGTGTGGCCTAAACTCGGAATGGCAGGTGACTCCTGGATAAAAATGATGCAACATCAGCTGAGGAGAGGAAAAGCCCATGAGTCAGTGGGCGTGGAGAGGGCTACGGCAGCCTCGCTGGCAGGGAGCTGGTTCTGATACTTCTGTAGCGGGACGGGGCTCAGCAGCAGGTGCGTCTGCCTCTGCCTGGAGGAAGGTCACTGGGGTGGGGCAGGGCAGTGGTGGCTCAGGCAGCAGGAAGCATCTCATCCAAGCACGGCTCCTTTTCCCTGGGCGAGAGTAGCACAGTGACCCCCCACCCCACCCCCTGCACTCTTATGCACCCACTCTTATGCTCAGCCTGGACCCCAGGTCCAGGTCTCTTGGACACGAAAATGACCCTGAGCAGCTCCCCCTCCCGCCCCAGCTCAGGGTCAGGCCTCCTTCCCGGCACAGGGGAGTGGGAGAACCTTTTCCACCAGGGCCAGGAGCAAAGGAGGTGGGGTGGGAGAGTGAGGGAGGCCTGGGAGCAGCAGCCAGCTGGGTCATCTGCCACCTGCACCCCCCGCTCCCCGTCCCCCTCCATCCTCTCTCCACCTCAGGGGGTGTCGCTCTGGCGACCCCTGGGAATTGGAAGCTAATTTTCCACGATCGTTAGCGATGGAAAGACCTCAGGTTCTGCCTTTAATTAAAGTCAAACGTGGGGCTGAGGAGAAGAAGCATGGCACGCAGCCGTCCTCTTCTCACTTGTAAAAGCCATATGCAAATAATTAAGCGAGGCATGGAAGCCATAATTAAAAATTTCACAAACCCCCTCATTAGCTGAGCAGTCTGCATGGCGACACAGGCCCGAGTCCCTCCCCGATGCCGATGGCAGCTCCTGCAGATGGCTAACTGGGGCTGGGGGGAGAGGTGGGCTGTGCCCGGGCAATGGTGCAGCTGGCCATGGGCTGGCAGGGCTCTGCTCTCCCAGGCTGGCAGTGATGACCCACCCACCTCCCTCCAGGAAGCCTCTAGCCAGGGACCCCTGGGTGGGTAGATCCATTCACGCACCCATCCACCATCCCAGGGCTAGGAGACATCACGCCACAGGACCCCATCCCACATTTGTGCAGAGCTGGGCTGTGCTGATGAAAGTGGGGAGAAAGGTCTCAGTTGGGGAGTTCCCACTGTAGCTAGCAGGGAGGTGCAGCCCTCAAAGGAGGCAGACAAAGCAGACCCCTCCTCTCTCAGCTGCTGCCCCCATCCTGAGACCCTCGGCCCCTTCCAGGGACACAGATTCCCAAGCCTGGGGGCACCAAACATGGATTCACACACACAGACAGGAGACCCCACACCCCATAAACATGCGCCTCCGCCCCAGCTGCACTCCGTATTTGAGAACTGGGAGGATGGGTGGGGTCTCCCGCCTGGGGGCTTCTGGCTGAGACAGCCTGGCAGGGAAAGGCGTCTGACCTTGCCATTCCTGGGCATTTTCTGGCCCCCTCTCCCAGGCCCTACTCAGGGTCCCTTGGCCCACGCAGATGTCTGGTCAACCTCGTGTCCGGAATCGATTCCATAGGCAAGTCGCCGCAGGCATAACCTCCACTGGCTCGTTGACATTTCCAAATGAGTACTCACTCAACCCAGTCACAGTCACTTGTTTTCCATCTGGCCCAGTCAATGGCACTCCTCCGAGGGCACCGTGCTCACCAGAGGCACTGACTGACGTCCCCAATGCTGCCAAGAGGCCTGGGCCCTCGCCAGCTCCCCTGGCCTGCAGAATGGTGGCCCTGGGCTCAGTGGTGCTGGCAAAGTGAGAGTCACATGCAAACACACACACACACACACACACACACACCCTTCAATGTGCCTAAAAACAAAAGCAGAAAATGGCTCTCCTTTTGAGGACTGGGGAATCTAATGGAGCCACAGGGTGTCAGGGAGCTGAGCTTTCTCCTCCATCTGATGTCTTCACCCAGATCCCTGAACCTGGCCCTTTCCTGGTGGCTCGGGCAGCATCGCTTCTCTTTCTGTCCATCCTCTGGCAAACAGAGGGGACCCAGCCCCTTCTGCCAAGGGCCCCCTGATGCCCACCCAAGCACTCCACTCTTGGGAGCCGGCCAGGATGGACTTGATCCTGGCTGATACTCTGCCTCGTTTCTCATTCTGTCCTCCCCCAACCCACTCTGAAAGTCGCCTCTGAGGGTCAGCTCTGGCCCCTTCATTTCCTTTACCTTCCACATTTGGAAGCCAAGCCGCCCTGACAGTTGGAGCCCTGGCCATGTCTTCACTTCCGGCTCCTCCACGTCTTCCCATCTTCCCCACTGCAATCCTAAGAACTTGCACTTTCAGCCACTGACACAGAGGATGGACAAAAAAACACGCATGTGTGAGTCACGGCCTGTGGGGAAGGGATTGTCACTCATACAAACCAAACATAAACAGTCTTTTGCTTTTTGACCCTGTTTGATTTTTTTAATTCACTATGAAGCATTTCAGGTAGTACTTAAAATATATAGATAATTTAAAGTACCAGTACATCCACCACTCAGCTTAAGGATTAAAGCAATTCCCAATATTTGGAGTACTCTTTTATACCCTTTCCTATGGCAGCCCCTCCCCCATCCAGAGGTGCCCACTCATTTGGTAAATATTTAATAATCACCTACTGTGTGCCTGACTCTGCTCCAGGACCCATCAGTGAACAAAGCAGACAAAGATCCTGCCCTCGTGGAATTACATTTCAGCCAGCAGAGAGACAGAGAGTACAATGAACACAGTTAAGTTAGCAAATTATATGTGACATTAAAGGTTGCTAAATGCTATGGAGGAAAGAAAAATAGAGCAGGATGCGGGGGTTGGGAGAAATGGAGGGCAGAGGCAGGACTTAAGAGTGCTGGGGAAAGGCCTCATTGAGAAGGTGATATTTGAGCCATGTGGAGCGCTAAGGAGCAGCCCGTGCAAAGGCCCTGGGGTGGGAGCATTCCTGACAGCCAGCGTGTTCTGGAGAGACAGGAACATACAAGAGACAAGCTCAGAGAGGTCATCACATGGACTGTTGCAAGGACTTTGGCTTTACTCCGCGAGAGACGGGAGCGGAGGAAGGATCTGAGTGGACCCCTCTGGCTGCAAAGGCAGGCAAGGGTAGAGGGCAAGAGGCTGGTAAAGAGGCAACCACAACCTTCCAGATGAGGAATCTCAGCTCCAACGTGGAAATCAGTGCTTGCCATTCTAATGTGATAACTGGCATGTTTAGAAGAGGGCTTTAATTTAATGTTGAAAATTACACGTGTTTGACTTTGATGCTGTGATATCAATGTCAGTTTTGGGTCCATCTGTTGGCCACGTGCTTTTCTCACGTGGTTATTGTGGATCTGGAAAAAATTCTAAGTCACTCTCCTCATCAAGCCTGGCCCTCCCTGCTTGTTTCCATATCTGAAAGTGCAGGAAACCCAGAAGCTCAGTATATGGGGGTGAAATGGAAATGGGATAGTGGAGCCAGGCTGCCTCGGTCCAAACCCCAGCTCCACCACTTACCAGCTGTGTTGCCCTGGGCAAGTTACTGAACCTCTCTGTGCCTCTGTTTTCTCATCTTCAATATGGGGGGAATAATGGCTACCTTGCAGGGCTGGGGAGTAGCAGTGTCCTTTTGGAGCAGTGCCTGGCACCCAGGGAATGCTGCATCATGTCAGCAACTACTTTGGGGAAGATCCACAGAGCTCCTCAAAGAGTTTTCCTTTCAGGCAACTCCATCAACCTGGAGTGGAAGAAACAACCCTCTCCTGGGTCTCAGCTAGCAAAGCCTGCATGCCAGGAAGAAACGGGGGCTGTGGAAGCTTCCAACAGAGTCTCCAGGCAACATCTCACGAGTTCAGGCTGTAGGGAAACCCACAGAAAAATGCCACACTCCAGGAAAGGGCTCTCAGGAACCTGAGGCCGCCTCCCACAGCGGTCGCGGGACTCAGGCTCTCACCACAGGCGAGCAACGGGGCTGGGGTTGATTCTGGAGTTCTGTGTATTCAAAACGATTTCAACCACACCTTCTGAGGATGCCAGGCACCATTACGAACCCATTTCGAAAGTTTGATGCTCGTGATCTAAAAATATGGTAGCGTCTACCATCAGCCCATAAACCCACCAAGTAACTTTGACAATTTCATCCCAGACCAGAATGAGCCCAGTATGCAATTCAAATTTTCTCATATTTAAATCTGCCCAGAATCAGGAAAACAGCATGATGTTCAATGCAGTGGGTGTTTTTTTTGTTTTGTTTTGTTTTTTTTTTTGGTGGGGGAGTGTGTTGTGAGAGTTTGGTGGTGTTTTTTTTTTTAATATGATTACTCTGCTAGCAAGTTTGAAATCTTCTAAAAAGTTGGCAAAGTTTGGCAGGGAATGATGGAGTATATTCTGAAAATATTTGTAGGCGTTCTCCTTGTATTCACACACACAGCCACAAGACAATCCTAGTCACGGATTCAGCATTGCTAGAACACCTATGATGGGAGTCTAATATTATTCTCCAATTTGGCTCATTTACTTGGAAGAAATTTGACTCCAGTTCACAGGAACAATTTTATTGGGAGTCTCCAAGGCCGAAGAAAAGAGCATTTCGCTGCCAATAGCATCTTGAACGCTGTGTCCCACTTTCCTAGGTGGCTGTGCACGGCTTTCTTCACCTTCCATTCATCACAAATAATAGCCAAATGAGAAACTTGACCTTTTGCAAAGCTGGAAGCCTGACATCCTCACTACATCGCTACTTTGGCACTTCCCAAAGAAGTCCCTGGGGCTGTCTTCTCAGTTTCTTCGCCAAGTCAAAGTTTGGCTGCCCCCCAGTGCAGGTTTCACGAGAGTTCGCCAATAAGGCAAAGTTCTGTATCCTTTAGAGATTGCAAGAGTTTTGTCCAGAGGGCGACAAGCATTTCAGATCCTAACTGATGATCTCACTTAAGTGGGTCACAGAATGCTGATTTGCAGGAAGGGAAAAACATAGGTTTTAGAATACTGTATGAAATCTGGATCCAGGGTTGTTTAAGGTAAAAGGGCGGTTTGGCGTCACTGCCCAGAATGTGCCAACACCCCGTCTTTGCAGTATGCATAGGTCCACCTGGGTATGAGCCTTGTGCATCATCTTCAGCTACCCCAGAGGAACTAGCAAACAAAGCAAAATCAAGATGCTCACGTCAGATTTGCAGACAGCAACAGGGCCTCCGTGGCAGGTGGCCTGAGAGGATGTGGCAGCTGTGCCTGGGCTCCAAAAATGTCGGTGTGTCTGTGTGTTTGGCACATACACACAAAAAAGACATAATTGCAGTATACCCATGTCTGGGGCTGATGTGAATGATCCTATTTTGCAGGTCCTTTGATTTCCAACTCACAGAGTTAGGCTCAACGTCAAATCCTGGGAAGGATAAAACTGAAGCTGTAACAAAAATAAGTTTCCTGAGGCTCAGAGTCCCTTTTGTGTGCTTGTCCTTAATAAATACAAGCAAACTCCTAGTAAAAGCACATCCTCACCTTAAAACAGAAAAGTCGTATGTTCATGACTTTTCATGTAATGGGAACCGCAGTATAAACGTAACATCAACAAACGCACAATGGCAGTCCACAGTGGACTTAACACAAGTGTCACAGAGCATGTCAGTGTGTGTGTGGGGGGGGGTCAGTTCTCAAAATCTCTCTCCCTAGGAATTCCACAAAGCCCACTCTCCAGGAACATTTCACAAAGTTTTACTTTGTGTAGTTTGCATTATGAAAATGTAATTTTATATTTTGAAGACCTCCCCAAACCTCTTTAGTAATTGAATATTCTCTTTCAAGCCTTATGAATCACATTCACCATCGTCAGAGAATCTGATACAACCGAGGTCCACCTAGTCTGTTACCCCCACCCCCCCACCCCCAACTCCCGGCAAAACTGCTGCTCTTGACAACCATGTCTGAAGATGGCTTGTTTTTCCAAACCCTAATTATTCATACGCTCCCCTTCCCTCCTTGGCTAAAGGCATTGACACTTCTTTCCAGTTCAGACATCTTTGGACCAACCCCCAACATTCAACATGGCAGAGAGTGGAGTTCCCCAGAATCTGTGCATTCTCCCAGCCCAGGGAAGGCTCCCGAAGGATGGCTGGGGTGCAGCAGCTTGCATTGCAAGGAAAACCCAGGGTCCCCTGGCAACAGTCGCTCAGATGCAATTTAGTGAATTCCCTTCCACACCATCCCTGCATCTGTAGCAGCCTTGAGCCCACATCCAGGAACAGAAGGGGCAGAGTCCTGGGGGCAGAGTCCTGGGGACACAGGGGCCTTGGAATCATTCTTTCTTGAGCAGAGATGATCGAAAACCCAGCATCAGATTTGCTCTCTGACACACGTGGGGTTATGCCCTCCCACGTTCTTTTCCTTAGGCCCCATTGTTTTAGGATAATATGAAGTGACTCTAAAAATGGCCAATATTTCTCCCCCAGCACAAGGGCCATAAATCACTGTGTCTTTGGTGCTTTCTTTGCGGTATCGATTCTTCTGCGAATGAAGGCGGATGGTTCTGATATGGCATCATCTAATATTCCCCCAGCTTGATTTATAGATTTCTTTGTGCATTACCTGAACATAAATGAGTCTTGCCTTATTTCTTGCACACTTGTCAAGTTAAGGTAAGATATTCTTGTTGACCTTTAAACCTAAAAAATAAAAAAAAAAAATGCATCTGGGATATTTTCCAGCAAGCATTAAAACGAGCTGACCCCTCAGATGCCAATTAAGAGAATGCAATTATGAAGGGGCTCGTCGTCTGGGCTGCGGGTAATGATTTCATTTTAGTTTGAACACCATCACACAATGGAGGAAAAGAAAATAAACTGGATTACAAATAATCGTGTGAAAGAGATGAGAATAATTTGGCACCACTTGTTCTCTAATTTACCAAAATGGGAAGAAGCTGGGGCAGCTTGGCACCCCGGCTTTCCAGAAGGAAGGAACACTTCTTTGAAAGGTGCAGAAGCAACGGTGGCAAGAACCAAAATAGAGGCGAGGAGCCGTTTGCTGCGATGTTACCAAACAGAGGCAGGAGTGCGAGGGTGGGCTGAGGCTCTAGCTTCAAGCAGGGGAGGAAGTTCCACTCCTGCTCCAAGGTTTTCTCCCTCTGACCTTCCCACAGCCAGATCGGACCCAGGGAAGGGGTCTGCACCCTTCTCCTTCCTTCCACGAGCCCATTCCTCAAGGCGAGGGGAGGCTGTCTGTTCCACCAGGGCCTGGCCTCGGCACCCCCGGGGTCCCTTTCAGAAAAACACCCATCAACTCCCAAGCGCTAATTAAATCACCCCCCACTCTTGCCAAGACCACGAGGGCTCCCACGGGTCAGGCCTGCTCACGCCCTTGGTTTCCACGTCTGCGTTGACATCTTGCTCACATGCACAGGAATCGAATCCAGTCCTCTGCCAGCTCCCCTAGCTCCCTGTCCTCCCACACCTGGCCTGGCTCCACCGCCCCCTCACTTTCCACTCCTTTCTCTTTCTGCTGCGCTAACTTTGCCCTTCTCTTGTTTCCTGAAGCAGTCAAATTTGCTTTTTTTGTTCTCACTACCCCGGCTTTACATCACAAAGGCCCTGGAAATACCAGGTAGGGTTTTCTGTCCTTATGTGTTACCCATTGTTTCTCTGCTACATCCATTTGCAGGAATCCACACACAACTGTGCACACAAAGAGACACACCCAGACATGCAGACGCACACACAGAGACACATGTACACAGACATGCACACAGGTTCGCTTGGCTCAGAGGGCCTCTGTGAGCATGCACAGGAGGAAACACTCCCTGGACACACCAGGGGTATGAGAGAGGCTCAGGCCCAGACGTGAGTGAGCCACTGCAGCCACGTGACTAATCAAGCTTGGCACCCCATCCGCCGCTGGGGACATGACTCCCGGGAAGGCTGGGTGAGGCAGGGCCAGCACGGGAAGAGCAGTTCCCCACCCCAGGCCCAGGGAGGCCTGGCTTTCAGAACCCGGCTGCGGAGGCTACAGTCTCTTCCCAAACCTGAGGCTTTCGGTCAGCCCCTGGTCTGCCCCATCGGCCGCCTCCCCAGGAGCCCTGCTCACTTGCCCAGATGCTGACTGGGTGCTGACCATTGCAAGCTCAGCCTCTGTGCAGACTTGCAAAAAGCACAGATCAGGGAACCCCTGGGGCCCCTTCCGGAGGGCTAGAGGAAGCTGTCCTCAGGAGGCCTTGCTCCCCGCTCTGGCAGCTTTAGCCTCACCCTGGTCCAGCTGGAGGAGGCTATTGGATGGAGCTCGAGCAGAGCAAGGTTTCTGTTTTGCAGAACCTCAAGCAATTCTTTCAACACCAATTGTTCTAATTAGAGGCCTAAAATATTTCCATTTTTCTCTATTTCCATGCCTAGATATGTCCTAAGGATCAATTAAACCAGGCATCAGCAAACCACAGCCCATGCCCCAAATCCTGCCAGGCACCCACTGCTGTAAGTAAAGTTTTATTGGAACACAGCATGCCCACTGGTTTCCATGTTGTCTATGGCTGCTTTCCTGTTACAAGTGTGGAGTGGGGTAGTTTTGACAGAGAACTTTTGGATTGCAAAGCCTAAAATAGTTACTAACTGGTCCTTCAATTTACTCATAAATAGCCTGTTAAGTAACTTTCAGGAATGTCCAATAAACTTTGCGTTAAGTCACCGAAGAACTCCACTCAGAGAAATAAAAACTGAAAATCCCAGAAGCTCAAGGCAAACCATATAGATCCCCAGGCCTAAATCCATACGTCTCTTTAAATTACACACGTACATAGGAATACAGTCTCATAGGACAAACCTACAAACAAAATACTTAATGGGAAAATCCCCGGGAAAGCCACCCCAATCCTACCCACTTCACACTGGAATAATTTCATATATTTCCTTTCAGGCTTTTTTTCTAGATATGTACTTACAAATCCATTAATAGAGAAATATATAGTTTTTACTTTCTGGATGTATTTTTTAGCTCAAATGGTATATAAACACACACACACTAAATCTACAGTCTGCTTCTTTCACATAACATACTCGAGGACATCTCTCCCCATCAGCATGTACAGAGCCACCTCATGCTTTTTAACTGCCCAGAACATTCCCAGGTGTGCATGTTGCAAAGTCTGCTCCTAGTGTGCATAAACATCTGGAGTGGCCACTGACTTTTGCAGAGCCAGCCCTTCTTTCTTCCCAGGTTGCCTTGGAAAGTGGCCTGTCAGTAGCTGGACGGCGGCCCCCTGCCATGCACCCCACGTCCCTGAAGATACCCCCACCCCCAGGAGTCCCTGGGTCCTCGCCTTCAACACCCACCATTGGGGGTCTCTGCTTGACCTTCAGCGTCTCCTGGCAGAGTCCCCAAGATCCATGATTCCAAACACCCCATTCAAAGAAGCTATTTGAAAGGTGAGTCACTGTGAATATAAATGACTTTCTCAGAAGCTTGACTTTTAAAAACGGAAGATGAATCTGGCCCTTGCAAATAAAAAGCAGATTGAGAAGCTGAGCTTCGTGGAGTGACTTAAACAGGCATTCGGAGTTGGCACCCGCTGGCACGGCAAGGAAGGGGGCGGGTGGGGCTCAGCAGGGCCTAGTGCTCGGCTCAAGAGCAGCCCCCTCATCAGGTCCTCTCCCCGCTCTGCATTCACCATCCCCTCCAGGCCCCTCCACCCACAACCCCCTCTGTTCCACAAACACGCACTGAGCACCACATCCACTGTGCAGCCCTGGGCCACAGCCCTGCCCTGGTGGGGGGGAGCAAAGGCACTCCCTGAGCAAGAGGCCACCGCATGCCCACCAGGTCTGTGCCACGGAAGGCCCCTGTGCCTGGGATGTGCAAGACGAGACCTGAAAGAGGTGGGAGGGCAGGCAGGTGGGGTAAGGGAGGCATTCCCAGGCAAGGGTCTGGAGGGAAGGGGGGAAGCGGGAGTATCGTATGAAATTTGCAGGAGGCAGCACATCTGCCCAGCTAGTCTCTCCCCTCAGGGACAGCCCGGCACATCCTGCCAGGTGCTGGGTGCATATTGGCCAAAGGAGCAGGGGTCCCACATGTACCCGGGGCAGGGGCTGTGCAGGATGAGGCTGGGCCGTGGGCACTGGCCCGCTCCCAAAGACCAAGCCACGGAGGTGCCAGACTGTCCCAAGCTTCATGGATCCTTCTGTGGGGAAAGAGAGAAGGGCTCCAGGGTGAGCGGAGCTCTGCTCCAGCTGAAACCCACAAGGTGGCCGGTGACAGAGGACCTGGGTGAACAGCCTGGAGGAGCCACTGACCAGCCAGATGGCCATGCCCGTGGGCTTAACCTGAAGCTCCTCCTCCTGAACAGCTCTCAGGGGTCTGTTGTGAGAACTAAATGAGATGAGATCTAAGAATGCCTCCAACCCAGCACTGGGCACATTCAGCAAACACCCACCATTAGCCGCGTCACTGCACCCAGCCAGCAGAACAAGTTCCCAGACCTGCTGCCAAGAAGGGAAGCACAGGACACCTCCCTCCCAGGGTCACGTCCCCAGCCCCTGGCCACCATGCACACGCCAGACTGCTAGAACCGTGCAGGCTCTGTGCCCACGGAGGGGGTCGGGGGTGCTGGAAACATCCCTCCCTGCAATGAATGCATGTATAAATGGACAACGTTCTCCTGAAGCAAGTGGGGAGGTTGGAGCTAGGAAGGGAGGTTAAGGTGCATAAGTGGGAAAATAACTTTTTTCATTAAAAAAGCAGCTGTAGAAAGGAGAGGAACTTATATGTTAAGAATGGCAATAAGCACCATTCGTTTAATTCCTTTCCCTCCCAAATTCCCAGGGAAAGGATCAAATAAATAAAAAGTTGGAGGGCTGGGGGAGAGGGAGCCTCTACACATGGGGGAAAGCTGGTTAGGGTGCAAAGGATGTCAGGCAGAGCTGGGAAGGACCAGGGTGGGTGAACCATTCAGAGCCCAGGACCGGATGACTGTGGGTCCACGGCCAACTCTGCAGGCCATGAAGTCTTCAAAAAGGCACCAGGTCACCTCTAAGGAGACACTGGTCACGGACAGGCATCAAGACATCGCCCAGCATGTCAGTCTATGAAGCAAAATGGATGAGGGCAAAAGAAGGAGACATGACAAATTCCCAATCAGAAAGGTTTTAACACTTTTCAGATAAGCAAATTATGTAAACCAAATTGAGACTATTACAGATGTGACTAATAAAATTATAGCACTTGCTCTCACGTCTCTGTGCTTGGCAAACACAACACAGTTTTCTTGATCACACAGAATATTTAGAGAGACAGGCTTATATTAGACTAGAAAAAAAAACTCAGTAGAAGTCATTACCCAACCATGATGCAATAAAAATAGAATCTAACAAAAAAGAGAGATATAAAAATGTTTGCTATAGCATTGTTTTCAATAGCAAAAGGTGGAAAAGTGTGAACGCCCGTTAACAGAAAAATGTTTAAATACATGTTGGTCCATCCAAACTCTGGAATCCTATGCAACTTTTCACATCAATCAGCCCATTCATTTATTACGGAGTTCTAGAAGCAGAAAATGGGGGACTAGTAGGGAAAAACAATACATTGAGGGGATAGTGGTTGAGAATGTTCCAGAATTGACAAAACACCTGATTCCCTACAATAAAAATGTACACAGAGTGCTAAGCAGGGTAAAAAAAAAAAATCAATACAAATGCACATCTTGGTAAAACTCCAGAATACCAAAAATAAAGAGAAAAATCTTAAAGATTGCCTACAAGCTAACAGCAGACATATTAGCATCAAAAGATGCCGGATGACAATGGAGTAATATAATATTTTTAAAGTGTTGATGGAAAATAAAGGTCATGCTATTCAATCATTCAAGAATGAGGGTAAAACAATGGCCTTTTCAGGCATTCAAAACTGAGAGAGTTTGCCACCTAAATTGAAAGAAGTGCAAAAGGGTACATTCTGCAAGAAGATGCATGAACCCAGAAGGGTGGAGGGGGATTTAAGAAACATGAATGTTGGTAGAGTTTGTTAGTAAACTTAGTAAATTATTTCCTGTAAACATTAATAATATTTTTTTGTATTAAGGTGGGAAAAAAAAAACCAGTAAAACAATAAGGAAGGCGGAGAGAGAGCATCCAGTGTGAAGTTCTGGTGTGATAAGGACTTGCTTGTCTGGGAGGATGATGGAGATGATAACTTCAGACTTGCTAAAAATATTTATTGTTTAATATGTATATTAAACTTTTAAGGGTACTCAGTAAAACAATAGGAAAAAACATAGTTTTCAAATCAGACAAGGGAAAAATAGAAAATAGTTTCAACTGAACAGAGCACAGGAAAGTGGAAAAAGGAAGCCACGAAATAAGGTGATAGAAGTAAGTCCAACATATTAGAAATGAGATAAATATGAAGGGATTAATCTTATCTACTAATGATCTAACTTTTACTGACTGTTTACTATAGACCAAGCCTTGGTCTAAGAATTTCACATGTATTGGCTCCTTTAATCCTCATAACAAGCCCAAGAGCTAGGTACGCATTTTATAGATAACTGAGAATCAGAGAGGTGAAGGAATGCGGCCACAGCTGGTAGAGAACAGAGCCAAGATTTGAACCCTGGCATCCTGGCACCCATTACTTGCCCTTCAGAAACAGGTGCATACACAGAGAACCTGCAGCTTGCTGTGTACCAAGAGACAGAGACCATCAAACTGGGTGGAAAAACTCTTTAAAAAAAAAATAAACACAGAAAGGTTGGATATAAATAGATAGAAAGTAGAATGCCAGAAAGAACCAACCAAAGGAAAGCTAATGTGATATTATTAACAGATAAAATGGAATTCAAAGGGGGGAAAGCACTAATGGGGTAAGGAGTGGCATAATGCAATGAGAAAAAGAACAATCCAAAAAGAAAGTATAACAGGAACATGTAGGCAACCAACAACAGAACCTCAAAATACATAAAACAGAGGCGGGGCAAGATGGCAGACTGGTGAGCTGTAAGTTTTAGTTACTCCTCCAGGAAAGTAGGTAAAAAGCCAGGAACTGCGTGGACTGGACACCACAGAGCAATCTGTCTTTGGGCATACTTCATACAACACTCATGAAAACGTGGAACTGCTGAGATCAGCGAAATCTGTAAGTTTTTGCGGCCAGGGGACCCGCGCCCCTCCCTGTCAGGCTCAGTCCCGGGGGAGGAGGGGCTGTCAGCTCCGGGAAGGAGAAGGGAGAACTGCAGTGGCTGCTCTTATCGGAAACTCATTCTACTGATTCAAACTCCAACCATAGATAGACTGAGACCAGACACCAGAGACTCTGAGAGCAGCCAGCCCAGCAGAGAGGAGACAGGCATAGAAAAAAAACAACACGAAAAACTCCAAAATAAAAGCAGAGGATTTTTGGAGTTCTGGTGAACACAGAAAGGGGAAGGGCGGAGATCAGGCCTTGAGGCGCATATGCAAATCCCGAAGCAAAGCTGATCTCTCTGCCCTGTGGACCTTTCCTTAACGGCCCTGGTTGCTTTGTCTATTAGCATTTCAATAACCCATTAGATCTCTGAGGAGGGCCGTTTTTTTTTTTGTTTTTGTTTTTGTTTTTTTTTTTTAAATCCTTTTTTCTTTTTCTAAAACAATTACTCTAAGAAGCCCAATACAGAAAGCTTCAAAGAATTGCAATTTGGGCACGTCAAGTCAAGAGCAGAACTAAGAGAGCTCTGAGACAAAAGGCAATAATCCAGTGGCTGAGAAAATTCACTAAACAACACAACTTCCCAAGAAAAGGGAGGTGTCCGCTCACAGCCACCATCCTGGTGGACAGGAAACACTCCTGCCCATCGCCAGCCCCATAGCCCAGAGCTGCCCCAGACAACCCAGTGTGACAGAAGTGCTTCAAATAACAGGCACACACCACAAAACTGGGCGTGGACATTAGCCTTCCCTGCAACCTCAGCTGAATGTCCCAGAGCTGGGAAGGTGGAGCAGTGTGAATTAACAAAGTCCCATTCAGCCATCATTTGAGCAGACTGGGAGCCTCCCTACACAGCCCAGCAGCCCAGAACTGCCCTGGGGGGACGGCACTCACCTGTGACATAGCACAGTCATCCCTCAACAGAGGACCCGGGGTGCACAGCCTGGAAGAGGGGCCCACTTGCAAGTCTCAGGAGCCATACGCCAATACCAAAGACTTGTGGGTCAGTGGCAGAGACAAACTGTGGCAGGACTGAACTGAAGGATTAGACTATTGCAGCAGCTTTAAAACTCTAGGATCATCAGGGAGATTTGATTGTTAGGGCCACCCCCCCCTCCCCGACTGCCCAGAAACACGCCCCACATACAGGGCAGGCAACACCAACTACACATGCAAGCTTGGTACACCAATTGGGCCCCACAAGACTCACTCCCCCACTCACCAAAAGGCTAAGCAGGGGAGAACTGGCTTGTGGAGAACAGGTGGCTCGTGGACGCCACCTGCTGGTTAGTTAGAGAAAGTGTACTCCACGAAGCTGTAGATCTGATAAATTAGAGATAAGGACTTCAATAGGTCTACAAACCCTAAAAGAACCCTATCAAGTTCAGCAAATGCCACGAGGCCAAAAACAACAGAAAATTATAAAGCATATGAAAAAACCAGACGATATGGATAACCCAAGCCCAAGCACCCAAATCAAAACACCAGAAGAGACACAGCACCTAGAGCAGCTACTCAAAGAACTAAAAATGAACAATGAGACCATAGTACGGGATATGAAGGAAATCAAGAAGACCCTAGAAGAGCATAAAGAAGACATTGCAAGACTAAATAAAAAAATGGATGATCTTATGGAAATTAAAGAAACTGTTGACCAAATTAAAAAGATTCTGGACACTCATAGTACAAGACTAGAGGAAGTTGAACAACGAATCAGTGACCTGGAAGATGACAGAATGGAAATGAAAGCATAAAAGAAAGAATGGGGAAAAAAATTGAAAAACTCGAAATGGACCTCAGGGATATGATAGATAATATGAAACGTCCGAATATAAGACTCATTGGTGTCCCAGAAGGGGAAGAAAAGGGTAAAGGTCTAGGAAGAGTATTCAAAGAAATTGTTGGGGAAAACTTCCCAAATCTTCTAAACAACATAAATACACAAATCATAAATGCTCGGCGAACTCCAAATAGAATAAATCCAAAAAAACCCACTCCGAGACATATACTGATCACACTGTCAAACATAGAAGAGAAGGAGCAAGTTCTGAAAGCAGCAAGAGAAAAGCAATTCACCACATACAAAGGAAACAGCATAAGACTAAGTAGTGACTACTCAGCAGCCACCATGGGGCAAGAAGGCAGTGGCACGATATATTTAAAATTCTGAGTGAGAGGAATTTCCAGCCAAGGATACTTTATCCAGCAAAGCTCTCCTTCAAATTTGAGGGAGAGCTTAAATTTTTCACAGACAAAGAAATGCTGAGAGAATTTGCTAACAAGAGACCTGCCCTACTGGAGATACTAAAGAGAGCCCTACAGACAGAGAAACAAAGACAGGACAGAGAGACTTGGAGAAAGGTTCAGTACTAAAGAGATTCGGTATGGGTACAATAAAGGATATTAATAGAGAGAGGGAAAAATATGGCAAACATAAACCAAAGGATAAGATGGCCGATTCAAGAAATGCCTTCACGGTTTTAACGTTGAATGTAAATGGATTAAACTCCCCAATTAAAAGATATAGATTCGCAGAATGGATCAAAAAAAATGAGCCATCAATATGTTGCATACAAGAGACTCATCTTAGACACAGGGACACAAAGAAACTGAAAGTTAAAGGATGGAAAAAAATATTTCATGCAAGCTACAGCCAAAAGAAAGCAGGTGTAGCAATATTAATCTCAGATAAAATAGACTTCAAATGCAGGGATGTTTTGAGAGACAAAGAAGGCCACTACATACTAATAAAAGGGGCAATTCAGCAAGAAGAAATAACAATCGTAAATGTCTATGCACCCAATCAAGGTGCCACAAAATACATGAGAGAAACACTGGCAAAACTAAAGGAAGCAATTGATGTTTCCACAATAATTGTGGGAGACTTCAACACATCACTCTCTCCTATAGATAGATCAACCAGACAGAAGACCAATAAGGAAATTGAAAACCTAAACAATCTGATAAATGAATTAGATTTAACAGACATATACAGGACATTACATCCCAAATCACCAGGATACACATACTTTTCTAGTGCTCACAGAACTTTCTCCAGAATAGATCATATGCTGGGACATAAAACAAGCCTCAATAAATTTAAAAAGATTGAAATTATTCAAAGCACATTCTCTGACCACAATGGAATACAATTAGAAGTCAATAACCATCAGAGACTTAGAAAATTCACAAATACCTGGAGGTTAAACAACACACTCCTAAACAATCAGTGGGTTAAAGAAGAAATAGCAAGAGAAATTGCTAAATATATAGAGACGAATGAAAATGAGAACACAACATACCAAAACCTATGGGATGCAGCAAAAGCAGTGCTAAGGGGGGAAATTTATAGCACTAAACGCATATATTAAAAAGGAACAAAGAGCCAAAATCAAAGAACTAATGGATCAACTGAAGAAGCTAGAAAATGAACAGCAAACCAATCCTAAACCAAGTAGAAGAAAAGAAATAACAAGGATTAAAGCCGAAATAAATGACATAGAGAACAAAAAAACAAGAGAGGATAAATATCACCAAAAGTTGGTTCTTTGAGAAGATCAACAAGATTGACAAGCCCCTAGCTAGACTGACAAAATCAAAAAGAGAGAAGACCCATATAAACAAAATAATGAATGAAAAAGGTGACATAACTGCAGATCCTGAAGAAATTAAAAAAATTATAAGAGGATATTATGAACAACTGTATGGCAACAAACTGGATAATGTAGAAGAAATGGACAATTTCCTGGAAACATATGAACAACCTAGACTGACCAGAGAAGAAATAGAAGACCTCAACCAACCCATCACAAGCAAAGAGATCCAATCAGTCATCAAAAATCTTCCCACAAATAAATGCCCAGGGCCAGATGGCTTCACAGGGGAATTCTACCAAACTTTCCAGAAAGAACTGACACCAATCTTACTCAAACTCTTTCAAAACATTGAAAAAAATGGAACACTACCTAACTCATTTTATGAAGCTAACATCAATCTAATACCAAAACCAGGCAAAGATGCTACAAAAAAGGAAAACTACCGGCCAATCTCCCTAATGAATATAGATGCAAAAATCCTCAACAAAATACTTGCAAATCGAATCCAAAGACACATTAAAAAAATCATACACCAAGACCAAGTGGGGTTCATTCCAGGCATGCAAGGATGGTTCAACATAAGAAAAACAATCAATGTATTACAACACATTAAAAACTCGAAAGGGAAAAATCAATTGATCATCTCAATAGATGCTGAAAAAGCATTTGACAAAATCCAACATCCCTTTTTGATAAAACACTTCAAAAGGTAGGAATTGAAGGAAACTTCCTCAACATGATAAAGAGCATATATGAAAAACCCACAGCCAGCATAGTACTCAATGGTGAGAGACTGAAAGCCTTCCCTCTAAGATCAGGAACAAGACAAGGATGCCCGCTGTCACCACTGTTATTCAACATTGTGCTGGAAGTGCTAGCCAGGGCAATCCGGCAAGACAAGAAATAAAAGGCATCCAAATTGGAAAAGAAGAAGTAAAACTGTCATTGTTTGCAGATGATATGATCTTATATCTAGAAAACCCTGAGAAATCAACGATACACCTACTAGAGCTAATAAACAAATTTAGCAAAGTAGCGGGATACAAGATTAATGCACATAAGTCAGTAATGTTTCTATATGCTAGAAATGAACAAACTGAAGAGACACTCAAGAAAAAGATACCATTTTCAATAGCAACTAAAACAATCAAGTACCTAGGAATAAACTTAACCAAAGATGTAAAAGACCTATACAAAGAAAACTACATAACTCTACTAAAAGAAATAGAAGGGGACCTTAAAAGATGGAAAAATATTCCATGTTCATGGATAGGAAGGCTAAATGTCATTAAGATGTCAATTCTACCCAAACTCATCTACAGATTCAATGCAATCCCAATCAAAATTCCAACAACCTACTTTGCAGACTTGGAAAAGCTAGTTATCAAATTTATTTGGAAAGGGAAGATGCCTCGAATTGCTAAAGACACTCTAAAAAAGAAAAACGAAGTGGGAGGACTTACACTCCCTGACTTTGAAGCTTATTATAAAGCCACAGTTGCCAAAACAGCATGGTACTGGCACAAAGATAGACATATAGATCAATGGAATCGAATTGAGAATTCAGAGATAGACCCTCAGATCTATGGCCGACTGATCTTTGATAAGGCCCCCAAAGTCACCGAACTGAGCCATAATGGTCTTTTCAACAAATGGGGCTGGGAGAGTTGGATATCCATATCCAAAAGAATGAAAGAGGACCCCTACCTCACCTCCTACACAAAAATTAACTCAAAATGGACCAAAGATCTCAATATAAAAGAAAGTACCATAAAACTCCTAGAAGATAATGTAGGAAAACATCTTCAAGACCTTGTATTAGGAGGCCACTTCCTAGACTTTACACCCAAAGCACAAGCAACAAAAGAGAAAATAGATAAATGGGAACTCCTCAAGCTTAGAAGTTTCTGCACCTCAAAGGAATTTCTCAAAAGGTAAAGAGGCAGCCAACTCAATGGGAAAAAATTTTTGGAAACCATGTATCTGACAAAAGACTGATATCTTGCATATACAAAGAAATCCTACAACTCAATGACAATAGTACAGACAGCCCAATTATAAAATGGGCAAAAGATATGAAAAGACAGTTCTCTGAAGAGGAAATACAAATGGCCAAGAAACACATGAAAAAATGTTCAGCTTCACTAGCTATTAGAGAGATGCAAATTAAGACCACAATGAGATACCATCTAACACCGGTTAGAATGGCTGCCATTAAACAAACAGGAAACTACAAATGCTGGAGGGGATGTGGAGAAATTGGAACTCTTATTCATTGTTGGTGGGACTGTATAATGGTTCAGCCACTCTGGAAGTCAGTCTGGCAGTTCCTTAGAAAACTAGATACAGAGTTACCATTCGATCCAGCGATTGCACTTCTCGGTATATACCCGGAAGATCGGAAAGCAGTGACACGAACAGATATCTGCACGCCAATGTTCATAGCAGCATTATTCACAATTGCCAAGAGATGGAAACAACCCAAATGTCCTTCAACAGATGAGTGGATAAATAAAATGTGGTATATACACACGATGGAATACTACGCGGCAGTAAGAAGGAACGATCTGGTGAAACATATGACAACATGGATGAACCT
Organism: Choloepus didactylus; assembly: GCF_015220235.1. Taxonomy (NCBI): domain Eukaryota; kingdom Metazoa; phylum Chordata; class Mammalia; order Pilosa; family Megalonychidae; genus Choloepus; species Choloepus didactylus. Next base: position 21,451,394 of record NC_051333.1, read on the forward strand.
TGAAGACATAATGCTGAGCGAAATAAGCCAGGCACAAAAAGAGAAATATTATATGCTACCACTAATGTGAACTTTGAAAAATGTAAAACAAATGGTTTATAATGTAGAATGTAGGGGAACTAGCAGTAGAGAGCAATTAAGGAAGGGGGAACAATAATCCAAGAAGAACAGATAAGCTATTTAACGTTCTGGGGATGCCCAGAAATGACTATGGTCTGTTAATTTCTGATGGATGTAGTAGGAACAAGTTCACTGAAATGTTGCTATATTATGTAACTTTCTTGGGGTAAAGTAGGAACATGTTGGAAGTTAAGCAGTTATCTTAGGTTAGTTGTCTTTGTCTTACTCCCTTGTTATGGTCTCTTTGAAATGTTCTTTTATTGTATGTTTGTTTTCTTTTTAACTTTTTTTTTCATACAGTTGATTTAAAAAAGAAGGGAAAGTTAAAAAAAAAAAAAAAGAAAAAAGACAAACAAGTAAAAAAAAAAAAAAAAGATGTAGTGCCCCCTTGAGGAGCCTGTGGAGAATGCAGGGGTATTCGCCTACCCCACCTCCATGGTTGCTAACATGACCACAGACATAGGGGACTGGTGGTTTGATGGGTTGAGCCCTCTACCATAAGTTTTACCCTTGGGAAGACGGTTGCTGCAAAGGAGAGGCTAGGCCTCCCTGTGTTTGTGCCTAAGAGTCTCCTCCTGAATGCCTCTTTGTTGCTCAGATGTGGCCCTCTCTCTCTGGCTAAGCCAACTTGAAAGGTGAAATCACTGCCCTCCCCCCTACATGGGATCAGACACCCAGGGAAGTGAATCTCCCTGGCAACGTGGAATATGACTCCCGGGGAGGAATGTAGACCCGGCATCGTGGGATGGAGAACATCTTCTTGACCAAAAGGGGGATGTGAAAGGAAATGAAATAAGCTTCAGTGGCAGAGAGATTCCAAAACGAGCCGAGAGATCACTCTGGTGGGCACTCTTACGCACACTTTAGATAACCTTTTTTAGGTTCTAAAGAATTGGGGTAGCTGGTGGTGGATACCTGAAACTATTAAACTACAACCCAGAACCCATGAATCTCGAAGACAGTTGTATAAAAATGTAGCTTATGAGGGGTGACAGTGGGATTGGGAAAGCCATAAGGACCACACTCCCCTTTGTCTAGTTTATGGATGGATGTGTAGAAAAGTAGGGGAAGGAAACAAACAGACAAAGGTACCCAGTGTTCTTTTTTACTTCAATTGCTCTTTTTCACTCTAATTATTATTCTTGTTATTTTTGTGTGTGTGCTAATGAAGGTGTCAGGGATTGATTTAGGTGATGAATGTACAACTATGTAATGGTACTGTAAACAATCGAAAGTACAATTTGTTTTGTATGACTGCGTGGTATGTGAATATATCTCAATAAAATGATGATTAAAAAAAAATACATAAAACAAAAAAACAGCACTACAAGGAAAATGAACAAATCCACCATCTGCATAGAAGATTTAACAGATCTCAATCAGAAATGGAAATATTAAGTCAATTTAAAAACTAGCAAAGATATAGACTATTTGAAAACACGATTTCAAGATTGATTTTATATATACACATGTGTATGCATATACGTGAAATATATATGTATGTGTGTTTATATTCATATGTGTGGAGATAAATGTATGTGTATTTATATACACATATACCCCTATAACCAGCAAATAGAGAAGCATTATTTTCAAGCACACATGAAATGTTTAAGAAAACTGACCACATACCACATACCAGGTTATAATATATCACAAGGAGCTAATATAATGCAGACCATACTTTTCTGACTACATGTACTTAAATTTAAAATGAAAAAAAAAGTCCACATTTCATAAATCCTAAGATGCACTTTTTTACACTATCTCTGAAACCAGGATGCATCTTATAATTGTGACAGTTTAGCTAGCAGTCTTTTTTTTCCCTTTAGTAGTACATAAAATAATGAACATTTCAATCAGTAGCATTTTAGATTTCAAGAAAATATGGTAGTTTTTAAAAACTGCATGGATACATTACTAACTAGAAATTAATAACAAAAGAAACAAATAAAAGGTTTTAAATCATCTTCTGAAAATCTCTCTTGTATCAAAGAGGAAATAAAAGTAGCAATTTTAGACTATGAAAAATCATGGCAATGACAACCTATGTGTACCAAAACTTATGCAATGTGTCCAAAATTGTACTCAAGGAATCTTAAGTGTTCCATTATTCAAGGAAAAATATAAATGATGTGGACATTTAATTTAAGAAATTAGAAAAAGAGCAAGAAAATAAAACTTAAAGAATTAAAGATAAATGGAGGAGTATTAATTTTTAAAAGAGTTCAATGGTAGGATGAATATATAAGTTCAACAACTTTTTCTTAGACAAGGCCAACAGACTAGACAAACCTCTGATAAAATCTAATCAAGAGGAGGAAAAAAAACATTAATGAGAAAGACATATAACCAGAGATGCAAGAAAAATTATAAAATAAAAGAATGCCACGTGGAATACTATGCTAATAAATTTTCAAACCTTGATTAAATGTATGATGGTCTAGGGAAGCAACAGTTATACAAACTCATTTAAGAATTTAAAAAGCTGAATAGAAAATAAGTGTGGAAAACAATCACCCCCACCACCCTAAGGCATTGTCTTCATACAGATTTCAGTGAAAAATTTTAATCCTTCAAGGAATAGAAATTTTCTATGCTATTTAAAATGTTCCAGAGCATAAAGAAAGGGGAAATGCTTCCTAATTAATTTTATGAATAACGTGTAACGCTGATACCAAAACCTTCCAAAGATGAAACAAAAAATAAAACCATTGACCGATACTACTTGTCACTTTAGATACAAAAATCCTACATAAAAGTTCATTGCAGACACATGCAGGCCTCACCTCACCATCACTCACCACTCCCAGCTCCAAATGCATAGAGGTGCTGGATATAATATAACATAAAATGACTAAATACACAGTTGGATTTGAAAGAAAGAAAAGGAAATCCTCAGGTGTAAAAAATGGAAAGAGATGTGAGAGCTGGAGCAATGGACTGTCAGCTAGTGCCCCCGAGGTTCTGAGCAGCAGATGGGGGATCCCTGAGGCCAAGGCTTGGGGCTTTTGGGTCCACAAAAGGATGGGGGATGCAGCCCAGATCTTTGTAAGATGAGGAGCTAGAACTGAACTTCTGCACAAAGCTGGGACTCTGGAGGTGTTCCCACAGAGGCCAGAAAATCCAACACCTGTCTGAGGGAAACAACAAAAAGGTTTGGGGTAGGAGCCTTCCAGAAAGAAAGAAAACCCCAACCCCAAGTCTGCACCATGCCATGGAGACCAGATTTATACCAGATATGTGGTGCTAGAATCCCCATATAAATAATGGGGGTGAGCTCCCAGCAGAAACTATTTAAAAAACATACTGAAGCAACATTTTCACAACCCAGATGGCAAAGGGGTACCATTAAAAAAAAAATCACCAAGCGTAAATTAGTTTGGATAATTTTTGCTTCCCTCGAATATCATGCAGAAATTGCAATACACCCAAGGAAATGCTTCACCATGAGGGAAAATCAGCTGAGATAAAGGAAAAAACTGAAAAAAGATAATTATGTTTTAAATTAAGCAAGTAAAAGAATTAAAACAATGAAATAACAGGAAACTACAAAACAAACATGTAGATTTGAAAGAGCTCCATAAATTTTCCAGAAAAGAAAATGGAAGGTGGAAATTAAAAGTACAACACAATGGTTTAATAACAGATCAATCAGTAAATTAGATTTGGTGCCCTGGAAGATAAATCTGAATCACCGAGAATGCAAACATGGAAAATAGGAACCTGAGGTTAAGAGGAAGAGAACAGAATGAGAAGGTCCACAATAATACTAACCATCATGGAGATTCTGGCAGAAACGCACCACCAAGGAATGAAGGTGACTTCCAGAAGACTTATAATAACAACCTCAGGACAAGCGTGCTAGCGTCAGTACAGGTCTCTGGGGCATTTACAGCACACTAATAACTAGTCATACTTACGTGGAGCTGCCCATGTGCTAGGCACTCTTTCAGGAACATTACAAGTATTAACTCATTGAATTCTCACAGCAACCTTAGAGTCTGGTAACATCGTTTCTCCCTCTCCCAATTTATAGATAAATAATCTGAGCTCAAAGTGTTTCAGTAATTTTCCCAAGCTCTTAAATACTGGAATAGGAGTCAAATCCAGGTAGCTGGCTCCAGAGTCCCTGCAATTAACCACCATGCGACCGGTATTTCAAAGGCAAATGCAGAGAATAGGGTAGTGGGACTATTTGAAGAGATAATGACCAAAAGTTTTGCAGAACTAAAAACGCCATCGGTCCTCATACTGAAGAAGTCCTTCAACTTCCAAGCAGGAGAATCAACATATATACCTAGATACTTCTCAGTGAAGCTACAAAATGTCAAAAGAAAGAGAAAACCACCAAAACAAGCAGAGAGAAAGACATCATCCACAAAGGACTGAGGAAAACAATGAAATAAGGTCTTCAAAGGGCTAAAGGAAAATAACTGTCACCTCAAAATTCGATACCCAGCTCAACTATTTAAAGCAAAATAAATAAACAAAGGTGAGAGAGCTTACACAGGTCTTTACTGAAAGAACCACTAAAGGATGATGTCAGGAAGTTAGAAATGCAACACAGAAAGAAGTAGGATGCATAGGCAAGGGTGAGCAGAGAATCTGGTAAAGAGCTGTAAACCTAAATAATTACTAATTGTAAATAATGATGATAAAATATTGGGGAGTTTATAAACAATTCGGCACTAAAATTAGACAACAAAAGATATGAGATGGGAGTGTGATCAGAATCAAAGTGTTCTAAGATTACTGTATCATTTTGGAGGAAGGTAGAGGTTTTTATTTAATTCATACTGTGTTAAACCAAGTATGCATATTAAAAACGTAGATGTAATTGCTGAAAGAATAAAACATAGGTTTTATAATTTTCAAACCAGAGAGGGAGTGAAAAAGGAATAAAGAAACTTCAATCATTCTTTTATAAAGCAGAAAAGATTAAAAAAAAAAACAACAAACAAAAAGTAAAGGGAGTAGAAAAAAACATACAAATAGAAACACCAATAACCACAGAAAATGAATACAGATTAAATTTGCTATGAGAGACACTTCTCAAATATAATGACGCAGAACTGTTCAAACCAAAGAGGTACTAAAAACAGATAAATGCTAACCAAGACAATTTTTCTATAATATTAATAAAATAACAAAAAAGCATTCTTAGGATTAAGAGGGTTATTACACAAAGGAAAATAGAGTAATTCATTGGGAAGATTATAACCTTGAGTCCATATGCACTTCAAAACATTGTCTCAAAAAAATAAAAGAGTAAAAGATGACAAAATTACAAGGAAAAATCAAACATGAAACAAATTTATACACATATTGGGAAATTTTAATACACCTCACTCTGAAATTGATAATAAGACTGAGCTAAATAACGTATATAGAATTCTGCACCCAACAATTAGAGGATATGTATTTTCAAATGTAATGAAACAAAAAATGGCCATATATTAACCAGGACACACAGCAAACCTCAACTAAAATTAAATAATTGATAGCATGCAAATCTCAATCTCTGACTACAAATGCAATAAAATTAGAAAAAAAGTTTTTAAAAGGCAGAAAAGAAAAATGTGCCCTTGAAAATGTTTAAGATTCTAAATAATTCACTAGTCAAAAAAATAAAATTTCTGGTCATAGAGCAAATTGTACAAATGGTATATAAAACAATTTTGTAAACCAACTCATTGATATTTACTCTATACACACATTATATAATGGCTCAATATTAGAATATCTATTAATATAACTTATTGCATCAACAAGTCAAAGGAGAAAAACTATGCTTATCATCAAGCAGATTAAATACACTTGAAAAACTGATGTCTTCAATTATTTATAAATACTAGCAATATAGAATTCTTTTTAAAAAGTTTTAGAAATTTCATACTCATGCATAGTATCATCATAAATGATGAAATATTAAAGTCAGGAATAGAACAAGGGAAGCCCACAATCACCACTACTATTTTTTTTTTTTTTTAATCATCATTTTATTGAGATATATTCACATACCACGCAGTCATACAAAACAAATTGTACTTTCGATTGTTTACAGTACCATTACATAGTTGTACATTCATCACCTAAATCAATCCCTGACACCTTCATTAGCACACACACAAAAATAACAAGAATAATAATTAGAGTGAAAAAGAGCAATTGAAGTAAAAAAGAACACTGGGTACCTTTGTCTGTTTGTTTCCTTCCCCTACTTTTCTACACATCCATCCATAAACTAGACAAAGTGGTGTTTGGTCCTTATGGCTTTCCCAATCCCATTGTCACCCCTCATAAGCTACATTTTATACAACTGTCTTCGAGATTCATGGGTTCTGGGTTGTAGTTTGATAGTTTCAGGTATCCACCACCAGCTACCCCAATTCTTTAGAACCTAAAAAGGGTTGTCTAAAGTGTGCATAAGAGTGCCCACCAGAGTGACCTCTCGGCTCCTTTTGGAATCTCTCTGCCACTGAAGCTTATTTCATTTCCTTTCACATCCCCCTTTTGGTCAAGAAGATGTTCTCCGTCCCACGGTGCCAGGTCTACATTCCTCCCTGGGAGTCATATTCCACGTTGCCAGGGAGATTCACTTCCCTGGGTGTCTGATCCCACGTAGGGGGGAGGGCAGTGATTTCACCTTTCAAGTTGGCTTAGCCAGAGAGAGAGGGCCACATCTGAGCAACAAAGAGGCATTCAGGAGGAGATTCTTAGGCACAAATACAGGGAGGCCTAGCCTCTCCTTTGCAGCAACCGTCTTCCCAAGGGTAAAACTTATGGTAGAGGGCTCAACCCATCAAACCACCAGTCCCCTATGTCTGTGGTCATGTTAGCAACCATGGAGGTGGGGTAGGCGAATACCCCTGCATTCTCCACAGGCTCCTCAAGGGGGCACTACAACTTTTTTTTTTTTTTTTTTTTCCCTTATTTGTCTTTTTTCTTTTTTTTTTTTTTTTTTTTTTAACTTTCCCTTCTTTTTTCAAATCACCTGTATGAAAAAAAAAAGTTAAAAAGAAAACAAACATACAATAAAAGAGCATTTCAAAGAGACCATAGCAAGGGAGTAAGAAAAAGACAACTAACCTAAGATAACTGCTTAACTTCCAACATGTTCCTACTTTACCCCAAGAAAGTTACATAATATAGCAACATTTCAGTGAACTTGTTCCTACTACAACCATCAGAAATTAACAGACCATAGTCATTTCTGGGCATCCCCAGAACGTTAAATAGCTTATCTGTTCTTCCTGGATTATTGTTCCCCCTTCCTTAATTGCTCTCTACTGCTAGTTCCCCTACATTCTACATTATAAACCATTTGTTTTACATTTTTCAAAGTTCACATTAGTGGTAGCATATAATATTTCTCTTTTTGTGCCTGGCTTATTTCGCTCAGCATTATGTCTTCAAGGTTCATCCATGTTGTCATATGTTTCACCAGATCGTTCCTTCTTACTGCCGCGTAGTATTCCATCGTGTGTATATACCACATTTTATTTATCCACTCATCTGTTGAAGGACATTTGGGTTGTTTCCATCTCTTGGCAATTGTGAATAATGCTGCTATGAACATTGGCGTGCAGATATCTGTTCGTGTCACTGCTTTCCGATCTTCCGGGTATATACCGAGGAGTGCAATCGCTGGATCGAATGGTAGCTCTATATCTAGTTTTCTAAGGAACTGCCAGACTGACTTCCAGAGTGGCTGAACCATTATACAGTCCCACCAACAATGAATAAGAGTTCCAATTTCTCCACATCCCCTCCAGCATTTGTAGTTTCCTGTTTGTTTAATGGCAGCCATTCTAACCGGTGTTAGATGGTATCTCATTGTGGTCTTAATTTGCATCTCTCTAATAGCTAGTGAAGCTGAACATTTTTTCATGTGTTTCTTGGTCATTTGTATTTCCTCTTCAGAGAACTGTCTTTTCATATCTTTTGCCCATTTTATAATTGGGCTGTCTGTACTATTGTCATTGAGTTGTAGGATTTCTTTGTATATGCAAGATATCAGTCTTTTGTCAGATACATGGTTTCCAAAAATTTTTTCCCATTGAGTTGGCTGCCTCTTTACCTTTTTGAGAAATTCCTTTGAGGTGCAGAAACTTCTAAGCTTGAGGAGTTCCCATTTATCTATTTTCTCTTTTGTTGCTTGTGCTTTGGGTGTAAAGTCTAGGAAGTGGCCTCCTAATACAAGGTCTTGAAGATGTTTTCCTACATTATCTTCTAGGAGTTTTATGGTACTTTCTTTTATATTGAGATCTTTGGTCCATTTTGAGTTAATTTTTGTGTAGGGGGTGAGGTAGGGGTCCTCTTTCATTCTTTTGGATATGGATATCCAACTCTCCCAGCCCCATTTGTTGAAAAGACCATTATGGCTCAGTTCGGTGACTTTGGGGGCCTTATCAAAGATCAGTCGGCCATAGATCTGAGGGTCTATCTCTGAATTCTCAATTCGATTCCATTGATCTATATGTCTATCTTTGTGCCAGTACCATGCTGTCTTGGCAACTGTGGCTTTATAATAAGCTTCAAAGTCAGGGAGTGTAAGTCCTCCCACTTCGTTTTTCTTTTTTAGAGTGTCTTTAGCAATTCGAGGCATCTTCCCTTTCCAAATAAATTTGATAACTAGCTTTTCCAAGTCTGCAAAGTAGGTTGTTGGAATTTTGATTGGGATTGCATTGAATCTGTAGATGAGTTTGGGTTAGAATTGACATCTTAATGACATTTAGCCTTCCTATCCATGAACATGGAATATTTTTCCATCTTTTAAGGTCCCCTTCTATTTCTTTTAGTAGAGTTATGTAGTTTTCTTTGTATAGGTCTTTTACATCTTTGGTTAAGTTGATTCCTAGGTACTTGATTTTTTTAGTTGCTATTGAAAATGGTATCTTTTTCTTGAGTGTCTCTTCAGTTTGTTCATTTCTAGCATATAGAAACATTACTGACTTATGTGCATTAATCTTGTATCCCGCTACTTTGCTAAATTTGTTTATTAGCTCTAGTAGGTGTATCGTTGATTTCTCAGGGTTTTCTAGATATAAGATCATATCATCTGCAAACAATGACAGTTTTACTTCTTCTTTTCCAATTTGGATGCCTTTTATTTCTTTGTCTTGCCGGATTGCCCTGGCTAGCACTTCCAGCACAATGTTGAATAACAGTGGTGACAGCGGGCATCCTTGTCTTGTTCCTGATCTTAGAGGGAAGGCTTTCAGTCTCTCACCATTGAGTACTATGCTGGCTGTGGGTTTTTCATATATGCTCTTTATCATGTTGAGGAAGTTTCCTTCAATTCCTACCTTTTGAAGTGTTTTTATCAAAAAGGGATGTTGGATTTTGTCAAATGCTTTTTCAGCATCTATTGAGATGATCAATTGATTTTTCCCTTTCGAGTTTTTAATGTGTTGTAATACATTGATTGTTTTTCTGATGTTGAACCATCCTTGCATGCCTGGAATGAACCCCACTTGGTCATGGTGTATGATTTTTTTAATGTGTCTTTGGATTCGATTTGCAAGTATTTTGTTGAGGATTTTTGCATCTATATTCATTAGGGAGATTGGCCGGTAGTTTTCCTTTTTTGTAGCATCTTTGCCTGGTTTTGGTATTAGATTGATGTTAGCTTCATAAAATGAGTTAGGTAGTGTTCCATTTTTTTCAATGTTTTGAAAGAGTTTGAGTAAGATTGGTGTCAGTTCTTTCTGGAAAGTTTGGTAGAATTCCCCTGTGAAGCCATCTGGCCCTGGGCATTTATTTGTGGGAAGATTTTTGATGACTGATTGGATCTCTTTGCTTGTGATGGGTTGGTTGAGGTCTTCTATTTCTTCTCTGGTCAGTCTAGGTTGTTCATATGTTTCCAGGAAATTGTCCATTTCTTCTACATTATCCAGTTTGTTGCCATACAGTTGTTCATAATATCCTCTTATAATTTTTTTAATTTCTTCAGGATCTGCAGTTATGTCACCTTTTTCATTCATTATTTTGTTTATATGGGTCTTCTCTCTTTTTGATTTTGTCAGTCTAGCTAGGGGCTTGTCAATCTTGTTGATCTTCTCAAAGAACCAACTTTTGGTGATATTTATCTTTTCTATTGTTTTTTTGTTCTCTATGTCATTTATTTCTGCTTTAATCCTTGTTATTTCTTTTCTTCTACTTGGTTTAGGATTGGTTTGCTGTTCATTTTCTAGCTTCTTCAGTTGATCCATTAGTTCTTTGATTTTGGCTCTTTCTTCCTTTTGAATATATGCGTTTAGTGCTATAAATTTCCCCCTTAGCACTGCTTTTGCTGCATCCCATAGGTTTTGGTATGTTGTGTTCTCATTTTCATTCGTCTCTATATATTTAGCAATTTCTCTTGCTATTTCTTCTTTAACCCACTGATTGTTTAGGAGTGTGTTGTTTAACCTCCAGGTATTTGTGAATTTTCTAAGTCTCTGATGGTTATTGACTTCTAATTGTATTCCATTGTGGTCAGAGAATGTGCTTTGAATAATTTCAATCTTTTTAAATTTATTGAGGCTTGTTTTATGTCCCAGCATATGATCTATTCTGGAGAAAGTTCCATGAGCACTAGAAAAGTATGTGTATCCTGGTGATTTGGGATGTAATGTCCTGTAGATGTCTGTTAAATCTAATTCATTTATCAGATTGTTTAGGTTTTCAATTTCCTTATTGGTCTTCTGTCTGGTTGATCTATCTATAGGAGAGAGTGATGTGTTGAAGTCTCCCACAATTATTGTGGAAACATCAATTGCTTCCTTTAGTTTTGCCAATGTTTCTCTCATGTATTTTGTGGCACCTTGATTGGGTGCATAGACATTTACGATTGTTATTTCTTCTTGCTGAATTGCCCCTTTTATTAGTATGTAGTGGCCTTCTTTGTCTCTCAAAACATCCCTGCATTTGAAGTCTATTTTATCTGAGATTAATATTGCTACACCTGCTTTCTTTTGGCTGTAGCTTGCATGAAATATTTTTTTCCATCCTTTCACTTTCAATTTCTTTGTGTCCCTGTGTCTAAGATGAGTCTCTTGTATGCAACATATTGATGGTTCATTTTTTTTGATCCATTCTGCGAATCTATATCTTTTAATTGGGGAGTTTAATCCATTTACATTCAACGTTAAAACCGTGAAGGCATTTCTTGAATCGGCCATCTTATCCTTTGGATTATGTTTGCCATATTTTTCCCTCTCTCTATTAATATCCTTTATTGTACCCATACCGAATCTCTTTAGTACTGAACCTTTCTCCAAGTCTCTCTGTCCTGTCTTTGTTTCTCTGTCTGTAGGGCTCCCTTTAGTATCTCCAGTAGGGCAGGTCTCTTGTTAGCAAATTCTCTCAGCATTTCTTTGTCTGTGAAAAATTTAAGCTCCCCCTCAAATTTGAAGGAGAGCTTTGCTGGATAAAGTATTCTTGGCTGGAAATTCCTCTCTCTCAGAATTTTAAATATATCGTGCCATTGCCTTCTCGCCTCCATGGTGGCTGCTGAGTAGTCACTACTTAGTCTTATGCTGTTTCCTTTGTATGTGGTGAATTGCTTTTCTCTTGCTGCTTTCAGAACTTGCTCCTTCTCTTCTATGTTTGACAGTGTGATCAGTATATGTCTCGGAGTGGGTTTTTTTGGATTTATTCTATTTGGAGTTCGCTGAGCATTTATGATTTGTGTATTTATGTTGTTTAGAAGATTTGGGAAGTTTTCCCCAACAATTTCTTTGAATACTCTTCCTAGACCTTTACCCTTTTCTTCCCCTTCTGGGACACCAATGAGTCTTATATTCGGACGCTTCATATTATCTATCATATCCCTGAGGTCCATTTCGAGTTTTTCAATTTTTTTCCCCATTCTTTCTTTTATGCTTTCATTTTCCATTCTGTCATCTTCCAGGTCACTGATTCGTTGTTCAACTTCCTCTAGTCTTGTACTATGAGTGTCCAGAATCTTTTTAATTTGGTCAACAGTTTCTTTAATTTCCATAAGATCATCCATTTTTTTATTTAGTCTTGCAATGTCTTCTTTATGCTCTTCTAGGGTCTTCTTGATTTCCTTCATATCCCGTACTAGGGTCTCATTGTTCATCTTTAGTTCTTTGAGTAGCTGCTCTAGGTGTGTCTCTTCTGGTCTTTTGATTTGGGTGCTTGGGCTTGGGTTATCCATATCGTCTGGTTTTTTCATATGCTTTATAATTTTCTGTTGTTTTTGGCCTCGTGGCATTTGCTGTCCTTGATAGGGTTCTTTTAGGGTTTGTAGACCAGTTGAAGTCCTTATCTCTAATTTATCAGATCTACAGCTTCGTGGAGTACACTTTCTCTAACTAACCAGCAGGTGGCGTCCACGAGCCACCTGTTCTCCACAAGCCAGATCTCCCCTGCTTAGCCTTTTTGGTGAGTGGGGGAGTGAGTCTTGTGGGGCCCATTTGGTGTCCCAAGCTTGCGTGTGTAGTTGGTGTTGCCTGCCCTGTATGTGGGGCGTGTTTCTGGGCAGTCGGGGAGGGGGGGTGGCCCTAACAATCAAATCTCCCTGATGATCCTAGAGTTTTAAAGCTACTGCAATAGTCTAATCCTTCAGTTCAGTCCTGCCACAGTTTGTCTCTGCCACTGACCCACAAGTCTTTGGTATTGGCGTATGGCTCCTGAGACTTGCAAGTGGGCCCCTCTTCCAGGCTGTGCACCCCGGGTCCTCTGTTGAGGGATGACTGTGCTATGTCACAGGTGAGTGCCGTCCCCCCAGGGCAGTTCTGGGCTGCTGGGCTGTGTTGGGAGGCTCCCAGTCTGCTCAAATGATGGCTGAATGGGGCTCTGTTAATTCACACTGCTCCCCCTTCCCAGCTCTGGGACATTCAGCTGAGGTTGCAGGGAAGGCTAATGTCCACGCCCAGTTTTGTGGTGTGTGCCTGTTATTTGAAGCACTTCCGTCACACTGGGTTGTCTGGGGCAGCTCTGGGCTATGGGGCTGGCGATGGGCAGGAGTGTTTCCTGTCCACCAGGATGGTGGCTGTGAGCGGACACCCCCCTTTTCTTGGGAAGTTGTGTTGTTTAGTGAATTTTCTCAGCCACTGGATTATTGCCTTTTGTCTCAGAGCTCTCTTATTTCTGCTCTTGACTTGACGTGCCCAAATTTCAATTCTTTGAAGCTTTCTGTATTGAGCTTCTTAGAGTAATTGTTTTAGAAAAAGCAAAAAGGATTTAAAAAAAAAAAAAAAAAAAAAAAAAAAACGGCCCTCCTCAGAGATCTAATGGGTTATTGAAATGCTAATAGACAAGCAACCAGGGCCATTAAGGAAAGGTGCCCTGGGCAGAGAGATCAGCCTTGCTTCGGGATTTGCATATGCGCCTCAAGGCCTGATCTCCGCCCTTCCCCTTTCTGTGTTCACCAGAACTCCAAAAATCCTCTGCTTTTACTTTGGAGCTTCTCGTGTTGTTTTCCTTCTATGCCCGTCTCCTCTCTGCTGGGCTGGCTGCTCTCAGAGTCTCTGGTGTCTGGCCTCAGTCTATCTATGGTTGGAGTTTGAATCAGTAGAATGAGTTTCCGATGAGAGCAGCCACTGCAATTCTCCCTTCTCCTTCCTGGAGCTGACAGCCCCTCCTCCCCCGGGACTGAGCCTGGCAGGGAGGGGCGCGGGACCCCTGGCCGCAAAAACTTACAGATTTCGCTGATCTCAGCAGTTCCACGTTTTCATGAGTGTTGTATGAAGTATGCCCAAAGACTGATTGCTCTGTGGTGTCCAGTCCACGCAGTTCCTGGCTTTTTACCTACTTTCCTGGAGGAGTAACTAAAACATACAGCTCACCAGTCTGCCATCTTGCCCCGCCCACCACTACTATTTAACATCGTTCTGGAAACACCAATGCAATTAGAAAAGAAAATTTAAAAAAAAAAAAAAAAAAAAAAAAAGAGTCAGAAAGAAGGAGATAAAATTATCAGTATTTGCAGATGACATGATTTTCTCCCCCCCTAAAAAAAAATCTAACAAGAATAAAAATTGTTTAAAAAACGAGATTTTATAAGTATGGTCAGTTATAAGAGCAACATACACTTTTCCATACACAGGCATTAACTAGCTAAAGTGTGAAATAGAAAAAGATTTTATTCACAGTAGCGATACAAACATGTAGGAATATATTATATGAGAAATTTATAGGATCTCCATGAAGAAAATTACAACATTCTACTGAGGAACACAATGGAAGATTTGAAAAAAATACAGAAATATTCCATGTTGTCATCAGTCTCCATTGAAGACTTTGCTTTGTATTTCACTGAGAAAACTGAAATGATCAAAAGAGAACTTCCAGGGTCCATAAATAAATCCTTAAACAGTTATGATCAATTGATTTTCAACAAGGATGCCAAGACAATTTTTCAACAAATAGCACTGGGGCAACTGGATAGCCACATGCCAAAGAATGAATTTGGACCCCTATCTTACTCGTACAAAAATTAACTCCAAATGGACCACAGACCTAAATGTAAGGGCTAAACTTTAAAACTCTTTGAAGAAAACATAGAAATAAATGTTCATAATCTTGAGCAAGGCAAGGCCTTCTTAGACACAATACCAAAAGCACAAGCAACCAAAGAAAAAAATAAAAAACTAAAAACTTTTGTGCTGCAAATGACAGCATCAAGAAAGTGAAAAGACAACCCACAAAAAGGAAGAAACTACTTGTTAAGCGTATATCCTATAAGAAACTTAGGTCCAGAATACATAAAGAACACTTACAGCGCAATAATAAAAAGACAAACAATCCAATTTAAAAATGAGCAAAGGCTTTGAATACGCATTTCTCCAAAGATATGCAAATGGCCAATAAGCACGTGAAAAGTTGTTCGACATCATAGTCAATAGGGAAATGCAAGTCAAAACCACATGAGATACTACTTCACACCCACTAGGATGGCTATAATAAAAAAGACAATAACAAGTATTGGCAAGGATATGGAGAAGTTAGAACTCTCATACATGGTTGGTGGGGATGTAAAATGGAGCAGCTGCTTTGGAACTATAGTCTGGTATTTCCTCAGAATGTTAAGCAAAGAGGTGCCAAATGACCCAGCAATTTCACTCCTAGGTATATACCCAAGAGAACTGAAAACATATGTCCACAATCACCTTGTACATCAATGTTCATAGTAGCACTATTCACAGTAGCCAATGGGCAGAGACAACCTAAATGTCCATCAACTGATGAACAGATTCAAGTAAAATGTGGTATAGTCAGAAGTATTTTTCAGGCATAAAAAGATTGAACTACTGACTCATACTACAACATTAATGAACCTTAAAAACAATATGCTAAGTGAAAGAAGCAGGACATGATAAACCACATATTGTATGGTTCCATTTATATGAAGTGTCTAGAACAAAACACTTGTAGAGACAGAAAGCAGATCAATGGTTGCCTAGGACTGGGAAGGTAGGAATGGGGAGTGACTGCTAATTGGTGTAGGGTTTCTTATGGGGGTGATGAAAATGTTATGGGATTGACTGCGGTGAGGATTGTGCAACTCTGTGAATGTACTAAAAACCATGGAATTGTACACTTTAAATGACTGAATGGCATAGTATAGGATTATATCTTAATAAAGCTGTTGAGAGAAAGAGAACTTCCAGATTCCAACAATTTTACCTGCACCCACTGTTCTGCCTTCCCAGCTTTTACCAATCCCTCTACTTCCACCCGCTCCAATGCTCTCTCACCTTCTCATGGACTTTGCCCCAGCAATCCTCCTTTCTCCTACTTCAATTTTCCACATTTTATATAAACAAATAATATAATATAATAATATATATTATTTTTATATAATAAATATATATTTATAATATATTATATTATATACAATATACAATATATATTTATTATATATAAATATTTGTTATAATATATAATAACATAATATACAAATATATATACAACATAAACATATATGTTAATATACAATAAGCAAATATACTGTTATTTCCCTCTTGGTAGGAAAAAAAAAAAAAGAACCTCTCAAACCCTCTTCTCTCAACACCCATTTCTTAGCTCTCCTTTGCAGCACAACTCCTTGAGTTACCCATATTCACAATCTCCAATTAACCTCTTCCCAGTCTCTCATAAATCCACTTACATCAGACCCTTTTCCCACCACTCCACCAAAGCCGTTCTTGCCTGGAGCACACTGCTGAGTCCACTGCTCAGCCCTCAGTCCTGGTCCTCCCCGACCTGCCATCAGCATTTGACATAGGAGACCACACGCTCCTCCATGATGTACTTTCTCTACCTGGCTTCCAGGATACAACACTCTCCTGGTTTCTTTCTACATCACCAGTCACTTCTTGGCCTCTTTTGTTGGCCTCTCTTCATCACTCTGACTTCTTTATGTTGGAACATTCCAGGGCTCAGATATCGGTCCTCTCCTGACCCCAATAAATCTTATGGCTTTAAAAACCATCTCTAGGTGGACAATTTCCAAACTTATATTTCCAGCTCTGAACTCTCTCCATAATCCCAGACTCATATGTCCAACTGAATATTCAACATCTGCAGTTGGAAATGTATTATACATCTCAAACACAGTATGTCCTTAACTGAAGGTTGGGTCTAGATGCCCTCCAACATCTGCTCCACCCTCTGTCTTTTCTATCTCAGTCGTGGACAACTTGATCCTTCTAGTTGCTCAGACCGAGAGCTTTCTTTCCTCCACACCCCATCTAATTCATCAGGAAGCCCTGTTGGCTCTGCCTTCAAAATGCTTCTGGAATCTGACCCATTCTCTCCACTTTCACTGCTATTCTCTTGGCCCAGACATCAAGTCTCACTGCCAGCTCTCTTTGTCCCCATTCATGTCACCAATAAAAGGGTGATCTTTTCAAAACACAATTTCAATCACTGTAGTCCTTCTGTTCAAAATCCTGTGGAGGCTCCCCCACCTCACCTGGGGTAAAGTCAAATTCCTTACCCTGCCCTGCAAGGTCCAAACCATCTACCTGCCCCCCTCCTTCATGCACCTCAGTGATGTCATCTCCCGTGGCTCTACTCCATCATCTCTGCTCCAGCCTCTTTGCTGTTCCTCGAACTTGCCCAGCACACCCTGGCCTTAGCACCTTTCACTAGGTGGGTGATCAGGTGCTCTGCACTATTGACATCGTGGACCAGATACTTCTTTGCTGTCGGGAATGTCCTGTGCACTGCAGGATGTCTAGCAGCATCCCCGGCCTCTACCTACCTGTGCTGGTTTGAATGTATTACATCCCCCAAAACGCCATATTCTTTGATGCAGTCTTGTGGGGGCAGACGTATTGGTGTTGATGAGGTTGGAATCCTTCGATTGAGTGTTTCCATGGAGATGTGATTCAATCAACTGTGGGCAAGACTTTTGATTGGATAATTTCCATGGAGGCGTTACCCAACCCATTCAGGGTGGGTCTTAATTGAATCACTGGAGTCCTATAAAATTGTTCACAGACAGAAGGAGGTGCTGCAGCCAGGAGAGACACTTGGAAGAATGCAGAGGAGCTGAAGATGTAGCTGGAACACAACCTGGGATCAGCAGACACCAGCCACTTGCCTTCCTAGCTAACAGAAATTTTCCAGCTGTCACTGGCCTTCCTTCGGTGAAGGTATACTTGTGTTGATGCTTTCATCTGGACATTTCCATGGCCTTCAGACAGTAACTTTGAAACCAAACAAACCCCCTTTATAAAAGCCAATCCATTTCTGGTATCTTGCAAAACAGCATCATTAGCAAACCGTAACACCACCAGAGCCCCCCACCACCAAGTTATAACAATCATAAATGTGTCCAAACAATGCTAATTCCCCTGGGGGGGGGGCACAATTCCCCAGAGATTGAGACGCATATGCTGACTCCCTCATGTCCCTCAAATCTCACCTTCTCCGTTTCTTCAACCTGTCCTCTCCTCCCCCACCCCACACATGCAATCTCCTTTCCCCTACTCTGGCTTTTCAAAGCACCTCCCATTTCTAACAGGACGTAATTGACTAATTAATTATATTTAGTGTTTGTCATCTGGCTCCATTGGGGTTGGATCCTCCCCTGCCTTGTTCCTTGATGTATCCCCAATGCCTACAACAGGGCCTGGCACAACAGGATTTGTTGAATAAATGGATCAGAGGCTCCATATGGTAATCTATAATAAATACAGTAAAGAAGTCTACTTATCTCTAATTTTTCCCAATTTATCTGTAAATGAAACACAATTCCAATACATACCTCTATTGGAAATTATTTGAAACTTGACCCAATATTTCTAAGGTGCCTTGTAAGAATAAAAATGTGATACCACTCAAGAATAATAATGAAAGGGGATTTGCCCTCTAAGATATTGAAAATGTGATCACAAGATACAACAATTAAAATTGTGGGTTCTGGTACCAGATAAGACAGATAGACTAGGACAGAAAAGGCTAGAATAGCTGCAAGAAAATACCAGAATCTAGCAAATGAGAATGTTGGCAGCTAAAAAAATCAGTAAGCAAAGAGTGACTGCACAATAAATGATGCTGGAACAATTGTCTGGCCATTTTACAAGAGTCTATGCATGTTATTAAGAAATACGGAGGTATTAACACATCCTTGGGGTAATAGCTTGAAGAGTCAGAGGCGACTGTCTCATGGAGCAGGACTGGGAGAAGTGGGTGAGCCAGGGGACTGTCGGGTTTATCATGTCTTTTATTATTATGCCTATTTAAGCTGCATACATGTATTACTTTGATAAAAATAAAAGTTATTTTAAAAAGCAACAAACATGCCCCTCCTTCATATATTAGATTGACAAGGATTAAGAAAACAAAGATTCCCAGAGCTGGTGTACATATGAGAAAAAAAAGGCATGCTTGTGCGCCACTGGTATAAAAGTAGGTAGGATCTTTCTGGAAGGTGATTTGTTGAGATATATTAAAAACCTTATACCATGCATATCCTTTGAGCCAATAATTCCACTTCTAGGAATTTATCCTGAAATTACACAAGGGTACACAGCAAGAATGCTCACTTCAACATTCTTTAAAATTGAAAACAAAAATGAAAACCACCAAAATGTCAAACAGGGAACTGGTTGTATAAATTATGATAAATTCATATGAAAGAATGCTGTGCAGGTGTCAAAAGTAGGATGGAAAACAGATCCATTACCATAGAAAGGCATTCATGGAACATAAAGTGATTAAACAGGTTAGATGCGGTATGCATAAAGATAATTGCATTTTTATAAACTGAATATAATTTATGAGTTTATGTATACAAAATGATACAAACATAAAACATCTCCTCCTGGTAACAATGTTACAGATCCAGGAGGCTGCACTGGGTAGTAAGACTTTTATTATCTTCTTCTTGCTCTTTCTGAGGCATTTCTGCAGGGAATTTCTAAGACTTGAGAAGGCGGAGGCAGGTTGCCGAGGTGAGGTCCCTCAGATATGGGGATGGGGGTGAGGGTCAGTCCCCTCTGCTGCCCATGTGCCCTGGTTGGGCAGGGCTGGGCTGGCCAGGACAGAGCCTCTCTCAGTGTCCCACCAGCAGCCTGGCGCTCCGGATACAAGAAGCCCCAGAAATGAGTTCTCGTCCCCTTCCCAGCAGATGGGGAGGTCCTGGGACAAAGACCACAGCCAGGCAGCTCTGCAGCCGTGGCCTGTGGTCTTGGCCACTGCTGTCCCTTCCCAGGGCTCTGTCCATCCAGTCAATGCAGGTTCCAAATTCCTCAAGCCCAGACTGAAACGCAGCCCAGAGACCTATTTTCTTTGTTCAGCATAGGGCTTTGGTTTTAGATTTTGAATTAGTCTCCAGAATTTAGAAGGGAAGAAACGGCATACAAAAACCTACCTGGTCTTGAAGATTGGGGACACCTGGCCCCCTGGGTACTGTCCCTCGCTGCACTGACAGCTGGAGCCAAGTCCCATGGAGGGGCCCGTGTCCCAGGACTCCCAGGTTGATGAAGCTCTCTCTCCCCACATTACCAGTGAGCGAGAGTGGCTGGGTACCAGGTCCCCTCTTCCCTCCCACCCCCAGCCATGATAACCACTGCCCACATCCCAACACCCCCAGCCCTTCTCTGCGCTGCCCCTTTGGGACACCAGGGTTTCCTTTGCAGAAAATCCCTCCAAGCCGGCTGCCACCCAGAGCCAGGGAGCGGAGGGGTCACGGGGGAATCCTCTGTCCCTCCTACTGCTCACCCTGCCCAGGGGCACCCGGACTGAGGCCAAGCACCCAGTCAGCACCTCATCCCTGGATTCAAGAAAGGAACACGGAGCAGAAAGAACAATCCTGAGCCTGGGCGGCTCTGATGCCAAGAGAGGAATACCTTAGTGGACAACCGACTTAGGAACACGGAAATCCCTCAGAGCTGGGCCTTGGGATGGTTTTCTAGAAACTCCCAGGTGGAGCCTTGGGGACAGAAGGCTAATACTGAGGGCTCCGGGGAGAGACCCCCCATAAGGAAGTGAGGAGGGCAGGAGCGGACAGAGGGGAAGCCGGTCCCATAGGGTGCTCGGGAACTGGGACAGTCCTCCAGAGTGGCCCAAATTGAGGCACGGGGGTGGGGCCTTTGCACCCCCACATTAGCCAGCCCTTGGCTGAAGGGTGGACACAGCTTTGGGTGAGGAGTTTCCCCAAGGCCAGGGGCAGTCAGTTTTCGTGGGGGGCACCGCTGGGAGGCCAGGAGCGGACACTCCCAGCAGCCCGGATGGGCCTGGGCTGTGAAGAAGGTCTGAGCTGAGCACCTCCAGGTGCGCTCTGTACCCGGGAGTTATCGGGGCACGTTGTAGGGGAGCAGGGCCAGCCTGAACGCACAAAGGACACTGAGAGACGGGGGTTCCCAAGAACCCTCTCCCACGGGGACACTTCCTAGGCAAGGCCACAGAGGCAGGGCTGGGAATGAGCGGAGAGTGCTAGAAACTCAGTCACATCCCCGTCATTTATTTGAAACAGAACATTAATTCTGTCATTAGAATCCATTTCAATTTTGTAATAACACAAAAAGTTAAGAGTCTAATTTATTCATACAAATCTTGTTAGCATCCAATTTCCACATAATGTAACATAGTCCTTAAAAAGCTGACAAAGCTGGAGAAATTAAAAACATTAAAAAGACATGCAGGGTGGTAGCGATGGTGGTACAACATCGTGAACGTAATTAACGGCACTGAATAATAGATTTGAATGTGGTCGAAAGGGGAAATTTTAGGTTGCCTATATGTTACTAGAATAAAAATTAAAATTAAAAAAAAAAAAATGCTGTCCATGGGCTCAAGGTGAGTGGGGACACCAGGGCTGGGCAGCGGCTCCTGAAAGGGCTGGAAACTTGAAACAAGAACCGACAGATGCTGAGGGCCACTCAAGGAGCTCTGGCTCCTATCTCGTCCCAGACGTTCCCCCAAGGCTGTGTAGGGGGGCCCCCTGTCCCACCTCCGCCCCCCACCCCCCACGCTGTCTCAGCTCGTGTCCCTGCCCTTCCGGCTCCACACACAGCTCCTGGCACTTTCCTCAGCAAATTTTCATCCTCAAGAGCCCGAAACCCCTCTTAATTACACGTCTGCGGTGTTTGCATTAGACGGCTGTCACCCTGTAATTTACTCGTACACGGGTTTTAATTGTACATTAATCTTTCCTACACGCCACTCTTCTGCTAGAATCTGTAACAGCAGCAGTTTGGACCATTTTGTTTATTCCTCAACCAAAAATAGCTGATGAATGTAATTGCACATTGTCCCTCCCCCTTCTTTTCCAAGAATTACCTGCTGGGTGCTGGGGCTGGAGAGAGGAGCCTGTCACCTGGAAGCCACCTTTAAGCACAATATTTGGCTGCTTCGTGGCTCACATAAATTGTAGAGGAAAGGTCAGCAGCAACAAGCAATCTTCCAATTACCTGCCACGTGCTCTCTGGGTGCCCCTGTTTGCATCCTTTCTCTCCAGCTCCAGCCAGATGGGTGCTGCAAGCGCTCGCCGGGGGAGCGCTCTCCCAACCTCACAAAGGGATGGAGGGCAATGTGCGAGTCTAAGAAATCCAGCAGTCTTGAAGGTCCAAGGTCACTGGGAGAACCAGGAAGGAGAACTATAAATCACAAAGTCCTGGACAGCTGCCAGGGCCCCAGGAAGCTACATTTAGCATATCATCCTCCCAGCGGTGAAACCTTAACTCCTTTTCCTACGGAATTTGAATGGAATCTGCTACAGGAACAGTGTGATTGAAATATCACCAATCGGCTTTTCCTGACAACTCTGCAATAGATTGCCATTGCGAGAGGGTGGGTGGGCAGGCACCGGAGGGGTGGGAGGGGGCTGCTGCATTCTCCAGCTGGCCGAGATGGCGGTGAGGGAGCCCCATACAATATTTATGAAACCCTGATGAAGCCCTACGCTGGAGATGAGCTGATATCATAACACAGATTTCAAAAACGCCTTGACATTTGCCCAGGATCAAATTTCCCCTTGCGAAAGCCCACGAGGCCCTGCGCTGACAGCGGGCCGTACGCGTTCCCCCTCCCTCCGACCCCCCACCCCCTTCTTCATTTATACCCGGGTAATTAAACCTGGGATCAGGAAAGCAGGAGGATTAGAGGGGTATAGACAATAGAATGATACCGCCAAGTCCTCTTTTCCTTTGCAGAGAATCTTAGCTGCATTTTTCAGTGATGAAAGACAGGAGTTTTGATAATTTTTATTGTTAAACACTTTCTAACGTGCAAAACAAAGCTCTGGTGATGACCTAACCGACGAGGCTTCTGATATGGTATTTGGATGAGGAGAATGCCTTACAGACACTCGGCGATGATCCATCAGGCGTCAACCCATGAATCAAAAACAAAGCAGGAAGTGTATTTCCTTGGAGTAGAGGGTCTCGTTTAGGTTCAGGTTTTGACTCCCTTTAGGGAGCCCTTGGAGACAGAAAGCCCTCAGGATCCCGGAGGAGACACTGATTTGGGAGATACAGGAGACCAACATTTCCAAAATGGTCCCTGGCCACATCTCCATCCCTTAAGGCTCCTTCTCCCACCTCCGCCCATGTCTACTAGAGACAAAGACTCCCTGTGCCTGTCCACTGAGACGAGAAATACTGTGTGGGATCCAGGCCTGAAGTTCCCAGAGATTGTTTACGATTAAACAGCCAAGGCGATTTAGGTGGGTTTTGATAAACATTTACTGGTCCGCATCCTAAGAGAAGAACACTTGTAAAGCATGCATCTTTATGAGCTGTCCGCCCATAAACCTTGCTCGAAAGGTCCGTGCTTAATGTTGGTTTGGCAGTAAATTGGCGCGATGCACAGATCTGCTGCATCGTATTAGCATCGACCCATAAACGTTACTGAATGATTCCTCAAATCTGCCACGTCTTCAAATCAATTTTGGAGAAAGTGTCAGGGCTTTTTAAAAAAACTTTGATAAACCTCTCATATTAGTTATCACAGAAGAGAATAAACCTTTCTAATCTGCCTTTCTACAAAAAAAAAAAAAAAAAGGTGTTGTTTTTCCCATACTGCTTTTAGCTTTTCCGTCTTTACGGGCCCGCCTCCACACACACCACAGAAACAATGTGTGTGTCATGGATTTGTTTGCTGCCCTAGTTTAGTGATGGGTGTTTTGCTCACACTGCCCCTGCCCCATGGTCCCAAAGCTTGGAGAAAATTTCTGCTTGCACAGGGGTCAAGTTCTCGCCCCTGGCCTTTGACATGCAGCCCCAAGCCTGCCTCCTCCAGGAAGCCTTCCATATCTCTTCATCAAACCCTGATCACTGCTCCATGCCCTTGTGGGCTGGCTCAACTAGAGAGTGGTCTCCAGGTGCTCGGTGAAACTCCTCCTCTTTGGACTTCACGCTACTGACCATCAGGGGCAGGGCTCATACTGAGCAGTCCAAGAATTGTTGGCTGCCCCCTCCCTGTCTTTCGAGGGCCAGCTTAGGCCCCCTTCCTCCAGGAACCCTCTCGCCCCAGCCAGATTCCCTTGCTCTCCCTCTCCAACCCCACTGTGGCATGAGAGGTGTGTGTGAATCTGTCTCTCTCCCCTCGGGACAATCCCTGGGTCTCGAACCCACACACAGAGCAGAGCCTCGATTTGAACTCGCAGGGTCTAACTCAGAGCTCTCATCTCCCAGGCTGTGCTGCTTCCCAAGTAACTGTGTCAGACTTAAGGAGAAGGGGGACTAGCCACCCTAAAAGAAAGCAGGTTTTATGGTGGCTCCCACTGAAATGGTGATGGGGCAGGATTGGATCAGTTGGGAAAATAGACGTGGCCCCTTTGCCTTCCCTTGACCAGGGGGTATGTCATCTGTGAAAAGGTGGTGTTGAACAAGCTGGGGAGGCTGCATGGAGCAGGGGCGAGGTGCTGCAACTCAGGAGGGGCTTCAGGCTTTTCCAGAGGGACCCAACAAATAGATAAACCCATCAGGAATGAGGTCACGCCCAACCTACACGGCCAGCGCCAAGAGCACTGGGATGAGGAAACAGGAGCTGAGTGTGGCTGCTGGAGGCCCCCAGGCAGCTGGCTTTGGAAAGGGGTGAGGGCCTTCTGGGGAACAGGGTACCAGCACGGGACACCTCGCAGGGACTGAAAGCCCGACTTCCAGAACCCTCCCCACCAGTCACGAACAAATCCCAGTCCGGTCAGCCGGGATGGGAGAAGAGAAAGAAGCCAATGGATGGTCCTTCACCATGTGATCCCAGTAAGAATTTGTGGAGCCCCACTCTGCCGCACCAGCACCTGTTCAAGGTGCTGGGGATACAGCAGTGAACACGACAGACAGGGCAGCCTCGATGCTTGTGAAATTCGTGAAGGAAAAGAAAGACATCTAAATATCCTACTTGTCGAGCCCCAGAGACATCAAAAGGTCATGGTGCTCTCTGGTGATTTGGGAGACCAGGGTGAGGCCCAGCGTCTACATCTCTGACCAGCTCTCCAGGTGATTCTGCTGCAGGTGGCCTGATCCCCAGCCTCACCCAGAGAAATGTCCGTCGAGCCTGTCCCTCACCTTCCAGCACAGCAGATTCAAACCCACCCAGAAGAAGGTATCACAAGCACCTGCAGACTTTCAAGGGCATAGAAGTGAATTTTTAAATTTGTTGAATAATATTCTCCAGTTCAAAATACCCTTGGCAAAAAAAAAAAAAACAAACAAAAAAACAAAACACTGCATTAGTCATATGGGAAATAAAATGAAAACCACAATGTGATATGTCTACATAGTCACAATGGCTAAAAGGAACAAGACTGAAACGCAGAGTGTTGGGAAGGGTGTGGAGCAACTGGAACGCTCCATCTGAACTGGTGGGGGATGAATTAGTACAACCAGTGGAGAACACTCTTGGCTGTCCCCACAAAAGATGAACATATGCACAGCCCGGGAGCCAGCGACTCTCTCCTCCATACGCACCTGCCAGAAATGCATGCAAATGCCCGGGACAAACACGCAAGGAAGTGCTTGGCCATACTGTTCATAAGAGCTCCAAACTCTAAACGACCCGAATGCCCATCAACAGGGGAAATGAGAAAGTGGGGTGCATTCGCATAACGGAATCTTGTACATTAAAAAGAATGAGAAAGCTACAACTACTCACGCCAATGTGGATGAATTTCACAAACATGATGATAAGATACAAAGGTGTGCCTGCAGTCTGTTTCCACTTACATCAGGTTTAGAACAAGGACAACCATCTGTGGCATTAGAAGTAGGATCAGAATTCCCCTGGTGGGGGGACTATGGGTGCTCAGTTCACAGGTGTGTTTGGTTGGTGGATATTCTGGGATGATCCGTGCACTTTTCGGTATGCGTGTTGTACTTAGAATTAAAAGTTTAAAATGTCCTGTAGTGAATGCAGGACAGGGAGGCAGTTATCAACGGGAAACTATTTAGGGAAAGCAGGAACTGGCCACCTGCCCCCAAGCCTTTGTCAAAAACATGGCCCTTGCCAACATGAATCCCTGCATCTGAGATGGAGAGGAACTGGGCCTTGGCTAAGAAGCCAAACACAGGGGGTTGGCAATAATAATAATAATAATAGGGCTGCCATTTACTGTGGGCATGAGGGCTCCATGAGGTGGGTTCCATTGTTATCCTCATCGCAAAGATGGGGAAACTGAGTCCCCAGCTCACACAGCAGCCAGGCAGTGAAGCTGGGATTTGAACCGAGGCAGGCTGCTGCCAGGCGCTGGCTTCTATCACATCCCAGAGGCAGCTTCAGGGGGTGCAGTGGGGGTACAGCCGGTTGGCAGGGCTGTCCACTGACACTTGAATTCATGGAAGAGAGAACTCAGAAGAATTGAATAGGCATAGACTGTGCTTTCATGGGATGAACGGTCTTGAAGTTAAATTTGCAGATGAGGCCAACCTTCCTGAGTTTAGATAACAACAGTGGAAATGGAGACCCAAAACTTGAGCGGAAAAGAGCAAGATGGACCCACGTTGGAAAAATGCAATTTACCATGCACACCAAGGCAATAATCCGTGCTAAATGATTTTTGTGAGAAAAAAGGCATGTGGGCAGCTGCTGTGCAGGCACAGGGGTGGCACTGACCAGCTGAGAGCGGGCAGCCTCTGGACCAGTTGGCAGACTTCACTCCCCAAACATGACGATAGTGGGCAGGGGGCACCCAGGTCGGGTTGCAAGGCTTGACCAGAGGCCCCCACATCCTATGCCATGCCCAGCCCTGCAGCAGCCTCTGCCAAAAAGATCCAAATAAGATGTGGGGAAAGCTGAGGGAGACGTCAAGGAAAACTCAGAAGAAGTAGCACTCAAGTTGGACCCAGATGTGTATAGGAAAGGGGGTAGGAAAGAGTATTCCTGGAAGAGAGGCGCACACATGAAAAGAAAAAGATGTCGGAAGGAGCCCAGAACACTGGCCTCAGCAAGCCAGAGGCTGGTTGCATCACCCACTGTCTCAACCAGTGTAGACAGAGAGTCTGAATCATGAACTGGATTCACCCAGTAAGGACAGAGTGCCTTGCATCACACTCTGGGCTCAACTACCCCAGCTCGGGACTATGCCAATGTCTGAGCAAAGCCAGGGCCTGACCTGAACTGAGATGCCAATGCCAGAGAGTAGGCAGGCCCTGACTAAATGAAGGAAGGTTCTAGTGCTCATATCCTAGGCTCAACCAGTGTGGAGAGACTGCACGGTTTAGCTCACTCTGCCTCCAAACAGTCACTGAGCCCCTTCTCCAGGCTGAGCTCCTTATGGCCAACACAGTCAGAAGAAAGCAGGACTTGCTCCAGCAGTGTGACCCATTTGTGTCCGTACCCCGTCCCCAGGGCCAGGTTCGAGGTCCTGCGCTTGGAAGGACCTGTCATCATTGGCTGGGTGCCTGGTCACTCCCTTCAAGCACAGGAAGAAAGTTCCAGCCTCTCAGGGCCGGATGAGGGTCCCAGATGAGTCAGCCCCTAAGAAGAGGCAGCCTCGAAAGTGGGGATGACTTGCCTGCCAAGTGTGATTCAGACTGTGCCTGGCGAGGGGCTGTTGACGGAGGGGCTCTCCCATCCTATCTTCCCACTGATGAGCATCTGGCCATGCCCAGAGGGCATTGGGGGTCACAGTGACAAAGGCAGCAGCCAGAACCGAAGGACCAGCCCAGACCAGCAAGGCCAGTCTGGCAAGACCGCCCCTCACCAGGCAGAGAGGCCTGGGGGGGCCGAGAGGTACATCTGTGCCTCCTAGAATCCTCTCCTTGGCTCTCGTCCCTCCCATCCCCAAATCTGGCCATAGCCAGGGAGGAGCTGGCTCAGGCCCAGGCAGAGTGAGGACAAGGTGACAGCGACCTGGGCTGTTGCCTGCAGCTCAGCGGCCACTTGGCTTGGGGCCCACAGCCAGCAGCGTGGGCACAACAGAAGTGGGGTGATTCACAGATCTACCACACCACTCCCAGCCCAGCTCTGGGAGACAGAGCCTGGTGGACCCAGCGATGTGCACGGGGAGCCGGGGTCTGAGCTGAGCTGCAGACAGCCACAGGGAGACTCCCCAACCCCCGAGAGAGTTTGGGAGCTCAGAGCCCTGGGCAGAGCTCCTCGCAGAGGGCAGAGGGACAGACTGGCTCCCATGGGAGGGGAAGGGCACTAGGTAGTTCTCTCTGGGCAGGCACTTGCCAGCTGTCAGGACAGAGCCAGGTGAATCGCAGGTGGACGAAACATAGGCCAGGCTGTATCTGCCCAGCAGGCCCTGTGGGCAACCAGCCCAGGGGACAGTGGGTGTCAGGGTTGGGGCAAGCAGCCAGCGTGAAGGGGGCTGAGGGCCCCAGGGCCCAGGCCAGAAAGGAGTAAGCAGGAGGCAGCACCTCGCTCCACTCCCCCGAGGAAGGTCGCCCTGAACGAGCCCGGCCCAGCTGGGAGGTGGAAGCAAAAAGGAGGAAGGGACCAAAGGTGTGGCCCCGTGCCACCTGCCCTCACCAGGGTGCACTGAGTGCCTGCCGCGTGCTAGGGCTAAACGGTGAACCCACGGAGAAAGGCAGCAGAAGGTCCAAGGGCTGGAAAGGAGGCTTGAAGGGGGTTGGCCAGGTGGGCGGGGGGAGCAGGGCAGGACCACCCAAGTAGCCCCCCACCCAGCACCCTAGTCTTTGGAGGATGTAGCCCAACCAGAATGCACGGGAGGTTGGGGCTCTTTGTCCAGGGGGTGGTTGGGGGACTGTGTCTCTGGAAACAGACAGCTCCCCAGTGGCACTCCATAAATCACAGCCCCACCCACCCTCACCTTATCCAGCACCAAATCCCGTGGGATTTGTGTCCATCTGCGTGCGCCCCCTGCTGCCTGAGCTAATGTAGCTCCCTCCTTACTGGTCTCCTTCCTCTGCAGCAGCTTGTAGGATCAAGTCCCAAATCCCTCCGGGCCTCCACAGCCCCACCCAGCTGGGACTCCACCTGCGTCTCTCCAGCCACCCTCTCCCCTCCACTGTGCTGGCCACAGGGCCTTCCCGCAGCCCCCCACCGCCCCTCCAGCTCCCGTCTCTCGCTCCACATTAGGTGGGAGGACCCCTGATCTCTGCAGAGCTCCTGCCCCTGCCGGAACTCTCCCTCCCTGCCCCCCTCAGCTCAGCTCCAGCTCCAGCTCCTGCTGCTCTCAGCTCGGGCGGGCACCTCCTCTGGGAGGTCCTCCTGACCCTGCAGGCCTGGTCAGATTACTCTATCTCATAACAAGCCAGACAACCCTTCGTGTATGTCACAGCCCAGAATCATGCACTAATTTGTTATCTTTTTTATTAATGTCTTTGCCTGGCACAGGATGAAGCAGTGACGGACAACTCTCTCCCACCAGACGACAAACCGCACAAGGGCAGGGGCCACACTGGGTCCCGCTCATCTCACGTCCCCAGAGCCCAGCACAGTGACTGACACCTAATACATGCAACAAGCTTGTGTGGATGGCACTGGGAGTTCGTGGGATGGAGAGCTGTTTGGCTCCAGGTTTCAACCTTGACGATTTTAATTTAGTTCAAAAAAAGTGTCGCTCACCAGGACTGGCCCTGGCCGTGGCTGGGCAGGGAAAGAGTGCCTCGCCTTTAGTCCCCAGCCACAAAAAGCACCGATTTCCCAGGAATGGTGGGGAGAGGGGTGCTGAGACCCAGGCCCAGGAGGACAGGCATGCAGAGATCTCTGACCTGCACACAGAGATCTCTGCCTTCCCAAAAGGTGTCGTTAGGGATAGAATTAGGGTTCTCCTTGGTGTCAACCCACCTGAACACAGGCTTCCCCATTCTGCCGGTGGCTGGGCTGCCTTAGTGGATTTCTAACCACCCAGGAGCCAGTCCAGCAGGCGCAGCCTACAGCCCTGTATCACAAATGACAGGAAGTTTCATACAGGGTAAAAGTCACAACTTTTTTTTCCATGACCAATCTATAGGTCTCATCTTCTGCCACAGTGATTTACCAACCATAGGGGTCACACATCCTTCAGCCAATAAGACATGAGACAGGGTCTCCGCGTCCCCTGCCACCTGAGCTAATGTAGCTCTATCTGTCCCTGGTTTCAGTGGCTGTCCAAGCCCATGGGTTTCCTCTGCTTTGGGGCAGCCTTTTCCCAGAAAGGAGAGAAGGGTGCTCTGGTCTCAAACGAGCCCCAGCTGTGGGTGCAGAGACAGGCCCAGAGAGCCCATTGCGGGCACCATACAGGCTGCCCCGCAATTTCCTGAGGCTCCAGGACATCAACACCACACACCCCCAATCCCTGTGTTTTTAAAATTTCCTGCTGTCCCACGGCAGGGTCCTATTGATCTCCTCGGGCCAGGACTACATAAATCTCTTTTTTATAACTCATTACCTTCTGATTCTTCACACAGTGTTAACTGAGTCTAATTGCCTCTGGTGCTCATTAAGGAGCTGCCATAATCTTCTGTCCACTTTCCTGCCCACAGGTTCTTTCCCTGTCCCACCTTGCTCCAACGTGGCTGCCATGCACAATTCAAGATTTTCCGAGCATCATGGAAGCAGCAGGTACAGCTAGGGCAAGGGTCTCAGACTCCAGGCCAGGCAGCAGGCAGGAGACAGAACAGTCTGCCAGGAAACTTGGCTAGGGCCACCCCTTCCCCCACCAGTGGGCAGCCCCCCTCAGCCACACTAGCACTCCAGCACCCATCCCAGTTTCCTCCAACCAGATGCATCAGCTAGCAGCAATAAAAGCTTTACCCACCCATCCTCTGTTCGATCAGCACAACCACAAAAAGCCTATCAGGCCGCTCCTGGCACAAAGTCGGAGGGGAAGCAGAGAAGCAGCCTGCACAATGTCTCCAATCAGGAGAGTCAGACTTTCCTCCTTTTAAGTGGACTGAAGGCAAATTCTGGGATGACCCCACCAGGCACATCCTCCCAAAACCCACATGACAAAAAAAGTAGTTACTGAATTTTCCTGGACTTACTACTTACATAAACAGAGATTTGAATAAATGTTTAAAAAATGAAATTCCCCTGATACTCTATAATCAGTAAATGTTCATTTTGGAAACACAGCAAATATGCCTGAAATTTCCCAAGTGATATTCTGGCTGCAAGATTAAAAAAGGCATCTCCAACAGCAGGCTGGGTCACAGGGAATCTCGCTCCAGTCCCAGTCCAGCAGAAGATACGCCAAGCCCAGGTCAGACAAGCCAGCGCCTCTCCCAGCCGGAGCCAGGGAAAATCAGAGGATGCTCATTTTGCCCTCTCAGGCAATTTACAAATGAGCCTCTGCACTGGCTGATTGATGTCTCTATATAAATAATTAATCCTTGACCTTGCTTTAAGAAAGCCTTGACTTTTAAATTTGGGGTCTTTTAAAAAATCAATACCTCCGGCGCATAATTCACTCTCGCAGAGTCAGAGTCCAAGTAAACAAATAAATGAGCAGTGCGATTTGTGTGTCCCAGGACAAATGGGCCTGGGGATGGCGTGGGGTCAGACTTTAAGGTTTGGGATGTACAAATGCTATTGGATTATTGATCATCCTATTGAGGCTCGGACTCTTCAGGATCTGAATTTCGAAACCTCCTGTGGGTCACTTCACAAGGTAAGTGTGCTGAATACTCTGGAATTTGCTTCTACTCCCCACCACACAGAAGATCTCAGACCCTGTCCTGCCTTTTGTGGTGGACTGTCTTGATTAAAAGGTTTCCTGCAGGGACCAGAGTGCCGACTCCTTCCTGTGGCTTCTCTGTCTTGCCTTTGGGACGACAGAGGATGGGCAGGAGAGGCCATCAGAGTTGGGAAAAATTAAAGAGGGCTGGGCCGCTCCAGCCCGGGAAGGAGGCTGCCCTGTCCCAGGGCAGGACTTAGGGGAAGTCCTCTCCCCTTCCCCCCTTCCCTCCCCCTCCCTCCCCCTCCCCCGGAGGTCAAGGGTCAAGGTGAACTCAAATCTGAGGAGTTACCCAAAGAAGGTGGGCTTGGTAGAAGGGCTTGTAAGCATCTCCAAGATGGAAAAGGAACTAGTCTGCTCCTCACCCCTCTCATGTCCCCTCCAGGGTCCACTCCAGAGCCGGCTAAAATCCCTGAGCTTGGCTGCCTGCCCCACGTGCTCTGCTGCCCCAGCCAAATCCTGGCCAAGCCAGCTTACAGAGGGCCGGGAGGCACATTCCCCTCAACAGTGCCAGTCAAGGCTGGAGTCCAGCTGGAAGGCGGCCAGGGACCCGGAGCCCGCCGATACTGGGGAGGCTGCGGGATAGGGAGCGGGTAGGAAGTCCGAGAATGAGCCCCATACTTCTCGGTGAGAACACAGAGCTGGGCAGCAAGTGCCCCACAGCCGAGAGCACTGCGGGGCGGCTGCGCGAGCCGGATCGGGGTTGCAGGGCCTGGATACTGGATGTACAGTGTAAGTCAGGGCGACAGGAGCCCCGAGCCGGGAAAAGGAGAGGGGTCATCTCGGACCCAGGCGCCAGCACCGCCGCGAACCGAGGGCGCGCCTTTGCCTGGCCCTGCCGGCCTGGGGCGCGGCCAGAGCTGGTGTGCAGGAACAAAAGCCAGCAGCTGGAGTTGCAGCCACCTCCAGAGTTCGGCCTGGTCCCGCGGCAACGCGGGTCCTTTCGCTGTCCACCGGAGGAGCCCGGGGCTACGACTCCCGCGTGCCTGCCACACGCAAGCACAAGACCTTCGCACGATCACTGACGCGCACACATTCGCTTCCAGCACAAAACAGGCCGGTGCCCCAGAGAGGCGCGGGGTTGGGAGCGCGCCAGGGAGGGCGGGAGCACCCCCGCTGCTTGGTAGGCAACCAACGCAGCCTCTGCCTCCCGGTCGCCGGTGCCCGCCACAAGCCGCCGCGGAGTCCCAATCCTGAGCGCGCGGGAAAGCCAGCTCCGGGAAGCGGGGTGGGGGTCCTTGGGGACCCACCGAGCCAGAGGGGCGGTAGCTCACAGACGCCAGGGCGGCGAGTGAAACCAAGGAGCGAAAGTCTAATTAAAGTTCCCGCAACTGGGTCCCCAAAGTGTGGCCGCATCTAAGCCCCGCGCTCCCCACCTCCGCCCGCGGCTTCCGACTTCTACCTCGCGCCGGGTCGGAGGTCGGCGCGCAGCGCAGTCCTAGGACCCCCTCCCCCGGCACCCCGATGGACCACGAGCCCAAGCAAGGCGAGGACACAGGTGGGGCGGCGGGCGCGGCGCACTTACCTGGCGCAGCCGGCGCTCTCGGTGCCGCGAGCGCCCCCAGCCCGGGCGCGGTCCTCCACGGCCGATCCTCCGCTCCGGGACGCTAGGAGGCAGGGAAGACCCCCGCTCCGGCTCGGGCCCGGTGCCTCCTGGTCTCGGAGTGGCGCCGGGTGCGGGCGGTGAGGGAGCGGCTGGGGCCGGCGGCCGGGGAGCGCGCAAGAGGGACAGGGCGCGGCGGCGCGTTCCTCCGCAGCCCCTGGCCCGGGTCGGCCCCCGGCCTCCGCCGCCGCTGCGCTGTCTTCCCTCCGCCCAGCACCGCCAGCGGACCCGGCTCGCGCGCCGGGAAGGCTCCCAGCGAAGTGCGAGCGAAGCCTCCGGCGAGGCTGGAAATAGCGCCGCGCCCGCCCGGCGCCCCGCCCCCGGCCCGGCCCCGCCCCGCGCTGGTGGCGGCGACGCGGGGGCCGGACCCGGCGGGGACCGTCCGGCGAGGGGATCGGCCCTCCCCGAAGCCCACCGGCGCCGCGCCCCGCGAAAGCTCTGCGGCTCCCGCGGCCCCGAGCTCGGAAGGAGCCGCCGCTGGGTGCGGTCGGGCGGCCGCGCGGAAGAGGAGGTGGGGAAGGGGCCGCGCCCGTTCCCGGCTCTTCTGAGAGCGGGACTCCCGGCTGACGCTGGGCTCCAGACCGCGGCCAGAGTGTCGTCCCTGTCTCGGTGGGTGGCACCCCGGAGCCGCCCCGGAGAAAGGACCAGGCTTCATGAGCGGGCGGTGGGAACAGCTAGAGGGGGCGCCCGCCCAGGACCCGGCGATGCAGGGGCGCGGGGGCCCGCGGAAGGCCGAGGACTGATCCCGTGGAAGATTTTGCGAGTCTCTAGGCCACGGCCTTGAGCAGCCTCGGGCCTCGGGGTCTGCATTAATTCCGAAATTTCTGGGGCTCTGGACTCTGCTGACATTGCCCTATAACCCAGGATCTCCCTTGAGAGTTTCACGTGAAGTCCGGATCAGGTCACCTGCCTGAGTTAGGAGGGGTGGTGGCGGAGGCCCTGCAGCCCCGTGGATAGCGTGGAGACGCCGGTCACGGCCACACCTCCCCAGGGCACTGCGGGCACCAGCACCAGGCCTGGGAGTCCCCTCCTGGTTCTTCCTGCAAAGAGCAGGAGGCAAGCAGGTAATGGCTGGGAAGGAAGGGCAGGCTGGCTGCTCCCAGGATCCAGGAGAAACTGTAACCACTCACCTCAGGCTTGAAGGGACACCCAGTATTCTTGCTTTCTTTTTTTTTTTTTTTAACCTGCCAAGAAGTCTTCAGTAAAATAAAGTGAAGGATGCTAGTCCCACTGTCCTTCCTGTTATCTGCTGGGCTGATCTGATTGGTCTGACTCCAGTGGGCTGGCCGAAGGGGCAGATGGAGCTGGGGAACCATGGCCCTTGTGTGACCAAGTGGGCTGGGGAGAGCCACTCCCGAGAAAGGCCTGGAGCTCCAGCACTAGGGCTCTGGCTAGTCCAAGAGGTATATTCAGACTGTTCAAAGCCACCCCAAGGACTATCTAGTGCCCCAGGTAAGCGCCGAGTACCCAAAGAAGGACCAGAAAAGGTGAGGAGATAAACGGAAGCATAGCAACACCAGCATGACCTTCTTTTATTTCTTGCAACAGCCCAGGGGCGCTATTATCCCCATTTTGCAGGTGAGGAAACTGAGGATGCCACCTGGCTGCTGGAGCACACAGATCTGTAAGATAGCAGAGCCAGGATCCGCACTGGGCTCTGATTACAAAGTGGAATACCTTGGGTGTTGGGGCTCCTTGTCCAGGCCCAGGACGCAGGACCCAGGCACTTCCAGTGGCTGCTGCGTTACTCATGTGGTCAGGGGTGAGGTGGTTTGTATATGGCTGAAATCTCCCTTCTCTGCCTCAGTCAGGTGCAGATCGGATGAGCTGAATCAAAGGGAGAAGGACAGAAGTGTCAGGAAGAAAGGGCAGTGGAATCCATATCCAACCCACGTCCAAAAGCTGTCAGAGCAGAGCAGGACAGAAGATGAGGGGGCACAGAAGGGGAGGGTGAAGTGAGCAGAAAGCTGCTTGTCTGACTAGCCCAGAGTGCACTGTGCATCCCACCCCTGGCTCCCTAGCCCCCCACCCCGCCCAGGGTTCTGGCCCCAGGGTAGTGGGGCGGCCGCTGAAGACCTCCAGCCTGCAGCCAGGCCTGGGCAGGACAGGCGACTCTGGTCACAGACGCCTGGTGGTCAAGAAAACCACTTCAGTGCCACGCACACTCCAGCGTGCAAATGCACGTGCATGCACATACACATGCCGAGCAGTGGGAAAAAGATGGGAGGAGGAGTTCCTATTCCCAGAGGAGCCGAGCTCCACAGCTGGGAAGAGGCTGTAACTCACCAGCACTGCCACTGAGCCGTCTACACTGGCTTGAGTGTGTCTATACCAGCTTTACCCAGACAAGGCGAGGAGCAAGTGGGACTACTCAGGAGTCTCAGCTGCCTGGAGCATCTGTGCGAAGCCGTCCTCCCGGGAAGGATGGTTTTTCCATTAGCTTTTCCAACTCTACTTATTAGCACTTATTTGCATTTAATATTCAGGCAGACACAGCTAGGAATCAACCATGCTGCATTCCTTCTGACACACTCCCCATTTTCAATTTTTTACTCCGATTTCCTTCTGGGTTTGAGAAACCCTTGGGGAAATCCCAGGGGGCCTGAGCCCCACACCCCCACCTCCGGCACCAACAAGCAATGAGTCTTCCTGCCCGAGATTTGCCAAGGGCCGCATGCCCTTTTTTGAAAGTCAGCCTTGGCCTCTGCAGAGGGGAGGAGGAGACGCGCAAATCCCCGGCGGGAAGCCCTGTGAGCTCGCTCGCGGTTTTTGATATGTGTGTCTCCACTGAAAGATTAGTGGCAAACTTCTCCCTTTGCATCCCAACTAAGGTAAAAAGGGATTTTCACTGGGTGGCACCGCGAGTCCACAAGCGCCGCTGCAGGAGGGGTGGCAGGTTCAGAGGCCAAGGGGCGACGGGGCGGGAGAGGGAGGAGGGCCCACCTGGCCTGGCCGCGGGCTGCAGGCACCCCCTCCCTCCACTGGCTCGGGGGGCCCTGGGCCACTCCTGCCAGGGACGGTTCTGCCTTTGGACAGGGGGCTGAAGGCAGCGCAGAGGGGATGCTGAGGCGTCTCAGATTGTAGTTGGTAAAGGGCAGGGGGAAGCCGGGGGGCAAGGCTGAGTCTGGAATCCTAAACCTGCCATTGTGTTGCCAGGAGGAGACCCAGAGGGCACACCTCCGCCATCTCCCTTCACCCTATGGGAGAAAGGAGAGAATAATGCAATGACCTCCCCAAGGGGCCAGCTGGGTGTCTAGCGTGTCTGCTAGCCCCTCCGAGCCTGTT
Source organism: Choloepus didactylus (assembly GCF_015220235.1). Classification (NCBI taxonomy): domain Eukaryota; kingdom Metazoa; phylum Chordata; class Mammalia; order Pilosa; family Megalonychidae; genus Choloepus; species Choloepus didactylus. The sequence continues at coordinate 21,487,936 of NC_051333.1, forward strand.
TCCTCGTTTTTAAAATGAGGACAGTAGACTCTGCCCTGTCTTCTTCCCCTCTTGGCAAGGGGCATTCTCAGATACGAGGGTGTGAAAGCATCCTGGGGAACCCAGCCCTGTGGCTTCAAAGATGTCTGCCCCACCCACACCCGTATCAGCCACCCCAGGGAGCCACCTGGCCTCGGCCCCAAGCAATTAGCCCTGCATTGGCCTCTGACCCAAGGTTTCCCTATGTAGCGCCACACACAGACCAGCCACAACCTGACGGCCAGGGCACGGTTCCAATGGGTGACTCTCCCAGGTGCAGTCACGGCCAAGGCCTTCCTTTCCCTTTTGGTCAGTGAGGAGACTGGAGCGCAGGCTCTCCGAGGCCCCTTCCAGGCCTGAGCTGGGATTCATGAGGTCAGGCAGCAGTGTCCCTGGACCCCCTGGGACCTGACTGGGCACTGCTCCTTCCCAGCCCTGAACTCCACCCCCACGGTCCTCCTCCCATTCTGTCACCCCTTGGGTCTCTGGGCATCTGGAGGGAATGGGTGGCTGTGTTTGTTTCTTTGTTGAGTCTCCCGAACATTTCCCAATGTTAGCCTTCCTGTGTGAGGGTCCCGGCATTGGAGCCCTGTTGCTGAGGCTTCCGAGGACCCCCACACCCCCTCTACCTGATACAACGTCTGAAATTCCTTCACCGTCCCTGGGGGTGTGAGAATAGTCCCTCTTTAAGGAGCAGGTTTCCGGGGTGGGTAAGGAGAAGCTGGTGTCAGCCCTTAATGAGCTTGAGAGTTAGTGAACAGGTGAGGTTTCCTGCGTCTCGCACAATAGAAACTGAGGTTAATTGGAGTCAGAAGGCCACTGGGGAGTCTCACGGAGTTGAGGGGGAGCCGAGCATCTGGGAAGAAGGCAGGCTTGAGCTCGAGGCCCCGGAGGCGGGGCTGGGGGCAGCGCCTTGGGTTGCAGACCACTGCCCGTGATGGCTTTGATATGCCCCTCACCTCCCCCCACCAGTGTAAGGCAGCCGGGCCCAGAGCTCAGGCAGCAGCCGGGCCGTGCCGTCCAGTCCGTCCTCATCGCAAACTATGCTCAGAGCCAGCCTGCCTTCTCTGTTGAGCACTGATCAAGCTCAGGTTCATTCTGATGCTTCTAAATTAAAAATAAAAATAAAAATCACCCTGGGCTGGTCCTGCTATCAAGTCACTCCTTCAGCTCCCACCAATCTGTGTGACTCCTCATCCTCCAGGGGCCTGGCAGGGACTCCTCCTCCAGTCCCACCCTGGTGGGGAGAGAGGACACTGTCCAAGGTGGGGAGTTAGCTACAGGAGGGGTTCAGTACCCTGAGCATAAATGCTGGCTACTTCTCCTACTTTGGGAAAAACAGTTTAAAAATTCTAGAATATTCAGATGTCATAATGCAATGAGTGCTATTTAATTTGGATCAAACTAATTCAGCCTCCCTGGCATACAGGGTTAGGCTGAAGTTTACTTTTCCACTGTCTTCAAAGATAGGGGAACAGGCCTGCAGGGGGTATGTTTACCCTACCTTGTATAGCAAATGGGTTTTGACATCTCTTAGCACTAGTATTTCTGTGCATCTATCTGCCTCCAGATGCAAACGAGCTCATAAATGGTTCTCTATATTCAATCAGGTTGGCTTGGTTGACCCTCTCTTTGATTATATGCTGTCATTAATCGGGGTGACTGCTAAAATGAGTAAATTATGGGATGACGAAAATAAAAAGGTGCTTCTTTTAAAATGCCCCCTAATTTGGAAAGCCCGCTGATTCTCTAGGACTCCCCCCGGCTTAGCCCAGAAGAACGAGACTCAGCCCCCTTTCGTGTGCTGCTGCTCTCCCCTCAGCTTCATGGAACCATCCGCGAGGTCCCAGCCAGGGCCTCCAAGGGTGGGATCTTTTCTCCAGCATGTTCAGCCCAGAGTGCATTTTCAAACATCCACCCTCTCCAAGAGTTATAAATCAATTCATCTCTTTCCATCGTGTGGCAGGAAAGTGGGCCTTAAGTATCTTCCGAGTTCCTGAGATAGCTGAAAGCATTTTTAAAAATGCAAACTTGAATGCTAGTCTAAATTTAATGTTTAGTATTAAGAAACAGTTTTGGTGATTCTGGGAAGAAAGGAAAGATTGCTTTGATGTGAGGAAAATATTTCCACAGGAGCACTCCTGGAGCATTTATCAGATGCCACTGTGAGGATGGACACTCTGTAAGGTCCCTGGCTAGAGAGGTTTAGGACTGTGTGGGTTTAGAGAAATGTGGCACAAAGAGGCAATTTCAAAGCCAGGCTGAAAGGACCTCATTCCAGAACAGCCTGAAGTCTGCCCCCTCAGAGTTGGAAAACAAAGGGGCCCCTACGCTCAGAAAGGATTGTTGCCTGCCGGAGGACAGACCCTCCCCAAATCTCCCAAATGCAATTGGTTATTCTCAAGGTGGTTCTCAGTCCCTTTTAGCAGAGGCAAGCTGTGCCATAAACCATATGGTCAGCTGCAGCTGAGACGGAAAAGCAGCGGCAGGTTCTGTCCTTCTCTTTGAGGCAGTCCTGAGCACGTGGTGTTTTCGCACTGTACCGGGAGCCCACACAAGATGAATCTCTCCACTGGGACTGAAAACAAAAGCTTCGTGGATGATGCATCCAAGGAGACGCCATCGGGAGGATCCCATCAATCAGGCAGGATGGGCAGCTCCTCAGAAGGACACCCAAGGGCAGCAGAATGAGACGCCCGCCCCAAGTCCAGCCCCCAACCGGCCCCTCACCCTGCAGTCTCTGCTGCCCATTCTCCCTTAGGAAGATGCCTCATTTGGAAATACCCAAATTAGCTGTATACCCTTGTGACTGCAGGTTTCCTGTAAAGCAGAAAGTATACACTCCAAAGGTTTTCCAAATTGTAGGCAGGTGTTGCTAAAACTTTCTAGGAGACCCTCCTGCCCTATGGCCCAACAAATCACTGAGAGTCAGCCCACCACCAACGTAAACCCCCTCCCAGCTTTGCTAAGTCATCCCCCAGTGCCAAGAAAGGGCCAAGGTCAGCAGGCTTTGGAAGCAGATGATGCAACCTGCAGCGTTCGACAGGCAAGGCGTGTTCCAGAAGGTTTATGTGGGCAGGGGTGGGAATATCGCCAGCTTCCCAGGATTCCTAAAGGTGGGAATGCACTGAAGGTAAACTCATGGACACCTGGAAAAATTAAACCCCGCCACCAAAAATAGAAGGCGGTTGGCGCAGAAACTGAGACAAGCAGCTGCCCCTCCGTGGCCGAGTTCTCCCAGAGCCTTGGAAACATCGTGCTTGAGGCAGGACCCGGGATGTCCTGGAGCTCAGCGCGCTGCCCAGGGCGTCCTGTCTGTAGCCATGGCAACAGCGAGAACGTCGCCTCCCAGCCGGTCAGCATTTGTACCAGAGACAACTTGCTGTCAGTAGAGTTTAAAGTTGGCTTCAGAAAAACAAGACAACCCAAACTCCAATTCCGACAGTGCACCCAGGGCCCTGTGGCAGGAAGGGCACCCTGCAGGTCCCAGCACGGAGCCCGTCACTCTCTGCTCCCTCATCCCTGTCTAGGTGGGGGGCATCCTGTCTGCTCGCTCTTGGCAGTGGTGTCTCAGGCTCAAATGAGTCCACCCTTCATGTCTGTTCCTGCGTTGGCGCCTTGTACCAAGATTCAGGGAGCAGGGCACAGGCTCTGCTCAGCCCTCATCAAAGGGGTAGTGAGGGGATGTCCAGGCTCGGGACACCCAGCTGCCCCCACCTCTGCTGCAGGCAGGTGCGAGGGGGACGCCCAGCCCCTGTCACGGTGTCTGGACATCTCCTTTGGGCACAGACTGCCCGGCCAAGTCCTTGTGGAGGAGCTGCTGTGGGTCAGGGGCTGTGCTGGGGGAGGCAAGGGGAGAGCAGCTTGCAATCAAGGAGGAAGACAGAGAGACAGACAGACAGACAGCTAGCTAGAATGCAAGTCAGACTATGATGGTGCCATGAGAACGGTGGCTGAGCTGTCTTCCAGGTCAAGGAGGCAAGGCGGGCTTAATGGAGGAGGTGGCATTTTGAACTGACCTTGTCTCAGCTGGCCTGTCCTCACTCATAGCAAGACTCACAGCCACAAAGAATCAGGGACAGTAATTTTATAATATACGTATAACTTTATATATAATTTATATAAATATTTGTGCATAATATATTATATATTATATGTAACTTAGATATATAGATATATATGTCTGTATATGTCACACAAAGGGTACCCTGACACCTCACTTCCATGCCCCACAAAAGGGTAGACTCTATAATTAGAAGTTGGGATAGGATTGCTTAATCCTGGAAAACAAGCCTAGCAGTGACTTGGGGGGTTGGAAACAGCAAATCGATGAGGGCTTTTTGAGGGAATAAAGAGAGCATAGACAAGGAAAGACAAGTATTTCATTTGTGTAGAATAAAAAGGGTGTCTCACTACAGGCTTTTAAAAAATAGTAAGCTAACATTATTCCATTTTTGAAAACCACAAGCAGGTCCCACTGGATGAGAGATGTTTGAAACAGGCAGAGCTCCTGGAGCACGGCTTAGAGTCTGTTGTGGATGGGGTTCCCCCAAAAGCAGGTCAGAGACAAACACCTGGGTGCAGGTAGCTCACTGGAGATGACCTCAGGAAGCACAGGACAGGGAGCAGGGGAGTGGGGGGAGAGGAAGGGCAAATGGGGAAGCAGTGCATTGGCAAGTGGGATCCACTGTGGGCAAGCAGGGATCAACCTCTGCAGGGACTCTGGAGGAGCCATTCAGAACATGCTTCAGAATCACCCACTGGAGGAGGGAGAGCGGGATGGGTAACCACCAATCCCCGTGCTCCATTGGTGGAGGGTCCCCCGAGGGGATTGATGCTCCCACAAGCAGCCCTGCAAGCTCTGGTGGTGCCAGGAAAAGCCCTCAAGGGAGAAGAGAGATGCGGTGCTTGGGGTCGGAGCTATCTCCTGGGGTTGAACTCGGGTGGGCCGAGAGGATAACAGGCAGGGCCTCCACAGGGGGGTCCCAGTGCCATAATCAGCACAAAGCGCGCTGCACAAACCACTGTGCACATGGTTTTCCTCCTTTACTTTGGTTGTGTTAGAAAGCATCCCTTTGTGATGTGAAAGTGTCAGTGATAAACGTCCTCCCTGGGGTATTTTTGAGATGGCAGCAGTTCTGGTGGCATAATTTCGAACCTCCCTTAATCCCCTAATAAAAACGGACAGACCACTAGATAGAAAGATCGGAAAATGATGGGAAACATTTACAACACAACTGGTGGACGATGTATCGTCCCAAACCGCAAAATACTAGCAGGTGGGGATGAGCTACCAATAGTTACAAAACCTGCAGGGGATTAGTATCTGGCAGAAGGAAGCAAAGGGAAGAAACGGTGTCTGACAGGCCTTAGGAAAGGAACATCCCAGAATAGCCAATAGGTATTCACTGGAAAGCACAAGGATCTGATGTGAGCACAGTAGCTGAATCTGGGAGGGTTTTGCCCACCCCAATAGCTTGTAAGTGCAAAGGACCTTGGGTAAGACATCCTCAGGCCCCTGTGGACTCTTCCAGGCCAGGGCCCCACCCTGAGGAGAAACTGCTGAAAGAGGAATCAGAATTGAACACAGTAGGGGCAATGAAGGGGAAGGAAACAGAAGATCCAAGTAAAAGTGGAGACATTTTTATAAAAGCCAGGAAATCTCAAGAAACAGGTTGCCATATTTATACCCCTCTAGGAAAACCATGAAAGAGGGAAATCTGTGATGTTAGAAAGACTGTCCTGAACTCCCCCTCTTTCTCAAAGTTCAGAAAAATTAAATTCAGATTTAAAAAAATCAGCAACAGGAAAGGATCAAGGTCGAATCCCATTCAAGTTATTTTAAGAAAGAAAGAGAATAAGGAGGGGAATAACATCTCTATAGACAATGAAAAGCACACCATAAAGACACACCCAGAAAATAAATGAAAGCTATAACCTACTGTTTCAAAACAAGCTAAAAGACAGGAAGGAAATGATACAAGATATTAACCAACAACATAAATCAGAAATAGAAAAACTCAGAAACGAAATGACAAACTCAGGAAAGAATTAAACGTAAAAGAAAAAAAATGAGAAATTAAGACTAGAAAGAATACAAGAGTGAATAAATATGACAGATGATGTCTTAGAAGAATTAGAAGATGGAAAATAGAGATGTTAAAACTCAAAAATAAATGAAGATGATAGAAATTATTCAGAGACAGTAACTAATCCAGAGCTAGGTAAAGAAGATCAAACCTACAGAGAATAGGAAGTCCTAAAGAAAACAAATAAACAAACAAACAAAACAAAGCAAGGGAACAGAACACATAGGAAAAACTTCGATTAAAAAAAATCTCTCCCCGTCACCCTAGAATAAAAAGTTTGCAACTACAATCGAAAAATGTTGACATTCCTAGAGTACTGACCTAGAACGACCAACCCCCTCATTTTAGTAAAATGATGGGACTTTAAAGAAAAAGTCCATACTCAATGCAAAAATAGCATGTGACTTATAAAGGAAAGAAAGTCAGCTTATTATCAACTTTTTGAATGGCAAGAGTTATGACAGAAGAAAATAAAGTAATATATTTAAAACACCCTAGAAAATAAAATGTGAGTCATGGATTTTATATCTGGGGAAAGTGATTTTCAAGTATAAAGGGTACAAGCACATAGTAACATGCAAGAATTCAGGAAATACTTTTCCCACAAAGCCTTCTTGAGGGAGCCGCTAGAGAATGAGTTTCAAGCAACCAGAATAACTAGAAAGACAGCAACATAAGGAGTAATGTTTAATGTTCATTAAATATGCAGTTCTTTGTAAAATTAAGAATAAATAAGGATTAAAAAGGAGACAAGATAGTGTGTAATTGCTACCTGCTCTGACAATACAAGCATAGTACAACCATCTATAAATGGGAGGGAAAAGAAAATGGGGAAGGTTTATGGGAAAAAAATTTTAACGGTTTTCGATAATGATGTTGACTGAGGTAGTGTCAGAGTTGCTACTCTGAGGCAATTGTGTGTTATATGGGATCAGACAAATGAGTAATTGTTGGGTATTCTAATGCTGTCATCTCCTGTGTCCCTGAGAACTAGGATTCTTGACTGAGAAAAAGGAAATTCACGCATAAGAAGGAAGAGGTTTAAGTAAGTATCCGACTTTGAGGATTGAATCATGTTCCCCATAAAAGGCATTTTCAGGTCCCAACTCCTGGTCCTGTCAAATTGGAACTTTGAAGATGTTATTAGTTAAGGGTGCCCAAATTGACTGTGGGTGGGCTTTAATCCAATATGGCTGAAGACCTTATAAGCAAAGGAAACTGGACACCAAGAAAGAAGCTACAAGGAACAGCCAGAAGTTGAGAGTCAGCAGAACCCTGGAGAGAAAGACGATGCTACATGTGCACTGCCATGTGACCAAAAAGCCAAGGACCAAAGGATTGCCGACAGCCAGCCCCAGAACGCCACAGTCTTCAGGGAGAAAGCATTGCCTGGCTGACGTCTTGATTTCAGACTTCTCCTAGACTTGAAACTGTGAGCCAATAAGTTCCCATTGTTTAAGCCAACCCATTATATGGTGTATGTTTCAGCAGGTAAGAAACTAAATCACCCTCAAAGTTTTGAATTTGAATTGGAGGAATCAGTATGCACTCATGGGATGTTTTATCTTTTTTTTAAAGATTAGATAGATAGATAGATGATAGAAAGATGTGGATAGATACATAAATACATAGATGATAGAAAGATGTGGATAGATACATAAATACATAGATATAGGGTGGAGATAGATGATTGATAGATAACAGATAAGAGATAGATTGATAGATAGATAGATAGATAGAGTAGATAGATTCTCCATTAAAGGAAACCAGGACTTGTACAGGAAATGTATAAATGAGCCTGTAACATCTTATTATACCAGGCAGCAAGGAGATTAAAAGATCAAGTCAAAAGATCAAGCCAAAAGGATTGGGAATCACCTTCAGGAGGCTCTCACTGGCCGAATAGGGGACAATCTGAGCGTCAATAAAGATAATTGTAATGGATTAAAACCCATCTTTGAAACCTTTAATTCATAGAGTTATTAAACACATGGTCAACTTCAGAGGAGGATAAGGAACAAATTCATTATCTTGAAAACTGGTAAATAAAGGGAAAGAATCAAGCATTTATCCTGCCTTCAATCTGTGACCTGTACCCCTGGGTAACCAATGGAAGATGAGTAGAAGCATCTCTTTACAGAAGTACTTAAGTTAATACAAGAGAAGAAATGATAGAGTTAGAGCATCACCGTTTTGAAACCCCCTCCAATGACTTAGCAGAGCCAGGCATTGTATAGCGACTGCGGTTACTATCACAGAGGGGGAGGTAACCAGCCTTTACGTGTCTCCTAACGAAAGAACTCAACACCATCTCCAGTCTTGCCCAAAGCCCTGAACCCGAGTCCAATCCAGCTTCTGGGTTCAATTGCCAATTCTCAGGAACCAAAGAGGATCATTTTGAACTTTACCAAGAGTCTCAATCAGGAAAAATCCAGACAGTGGGGAATTCTGTGGGTCAAAAGGTCCAAGTTCTTCCAATAACTAAATTGTAAAGGAGAGAGAGGGGTAGAGGGGGTGCATAGATTAAAAAGAGACTCAAAATACAGACCAGATTTTTGAAAATGGCAAGGGAGGCACACTTGGGTGGTTAAACTATAAAAAAGGAAGTTGATTACCATAATATCAGGTTAGGAGTCACCTTCGTGGGGAGGGAGGCAATTGAGATTGGGAGGAGGAACAGGTAGGGCTTCTGGAGATGTTGGCAAGGTTCTATTTTTTAATCTGGGAGATGGTGGTTACCTTGTTATAAAACTCATTATGTATTTGTTTATCTTATTTTTTCTGTTTTATTTAACAATAAAAATATTTCTTTAAATTTTTTTCTCATACTTTTATTGCAGAATATAACATATATATATATAAGTGATAACTTTCTAAATGCAATTTAACAATTAGCAAATTTCAAAGAATATTATAATTCTGCAATTTCAGTTATTTCCTTATTATGAAATATAGCATATATACAAAAAGGTAATATCTTTCAAAGTATGATTCAACAAGTAGATATATAGGAAATTTCCAAAGTTATTACGAGTTATAGTACCACAGTTTCAGTTGTTCCCTTATTGTGAAATATAACATATATACAAAAAGGTATGGCTTTTAAATTACAATTTAACAAGTAGCTATAGAACAAATTTCAAAGGATGTTATGAACATTTTTTTCCTGATCCATCATTTAACCCTCATTCTCTGCACACCCAAAGGCAACATGTTGTGGTTGTGATTCTGATTTCCAACGTGATGCTTAGGGCTGTGGCCCAGACAAAGGACCCTGGTGTCTAATTAGAAAGATCCCCTGACCCACCAGAATTAAGCTCCAGAAGGCTGGAGGCCACGGGTGTCACATCCACTGCCGCAAGCTGTGGGACACTGATTACGTGCTTCAACTTGGCGGGCCTGGGCTGGGGGACCAGATCCACCCCTGGGGAGGGTAGTGGGCACGGGCGACAGCGCCCTCTACAGCCCCCCGGGCCTGGGAAAGTGCGGCCGGAGGCAGGCCCCATTTCCTCACCCAAAATACCAATGTTAGGGGAGGCTTGCCGGAGGGAACCGCCTTTTCCCCACCCCCTTATCTTGCCCGGACACTCCCCGTTGCCAGTGCAACTCCCATCACCACCGGTGCGCATACATTGTTGCCAGACACCGTTACAGGAGCAACTCTCGCCCCTTTTCAATCAACCTCCGCGCCCTCTCAGAACCAATCCAAGCCTTTAACCTCTACAGCTACCCCGCCCTCTAAACGCCCAATATAAGCTTGTACTCTCCCCTAATAAACGCGCTCTCTTGGTTTTCTTCATCCTAAAAGAAACGTGTCCCGCCTGTTCCTTTCTCGCCGCCCTCCATACTTTGCACGCCTCCCGCCGGGGACCTGGCCAAGTCCCCCGCCTCGCCCTCACCTCCGGGAAAGAGCCCCCGCCGCCGGTACTCTCGGAGCAATCCTGGGAGCCTAGGATTTAGCAACCGGCCGCCACCCTCCCCCAGACGAGTCAACTGCGACCGCAGCAAGCCCAGCTGTGTCATAAACCTCTGTTGAATGAACATAGGCTGGAGGGCAGTCTCCGAGGTTTCGCTTTGTCAGGGTGAACTGTACAGTGTCCGTCATACAAAAGACTCCAGGACCCCACCCAAAGGCTTGGCTCCTCCCTCTTTCTGAGTCTGTCATATCTGCATCTCCAAGGGCACCCTCTGACCCACCTTTGGACTCCATGCATCCCACCCCTGGACTAGGTGTCTGAGGAGCTGGGGGTCCTCCTCGGTGCACCAGTTCTCACGTGCGGAGGGTGACTTGTTGCTTCCAAAGGAAGACATAGAGGGACTGGCGAGGCCAGTGGAGGGGGCTGGACCGTCGTTTTGCCTTCATGTCCAACCAAAGTTTGGCGAAGCTGCAGAGAAGCTGGGGTGATGCCCAGGCCCCATGACCGGCTGTGAGTTGCTCAGGAAAAGCAGGCACACCTGTAGGCTCTGCAGCTCAAGATGGGCTCATCCTGAAAACATCGAGGAAAGAGCACGCTGGTGCTGGGGGGCGTGGGCTGTCTGCCACTCCTGCTTCCCTTACAGGCTCCCAACTCCAGCTCCCAGGGGGCCCCAAGAGCACAGGGATGTACAAACACTAGAAACCCCCTTCAACCTTGGAGACCGAAAATAGGGGTACGTTTGGAAGGTAGTGTTATATAAGGTGATTTCGATGAAATTCAGGCTTACCCCAAATCCCTGAGAATTAGTTGCTTCCTACGGTCCCCTCCATCCCAGTTTATGCCCATCTAGCAGACGGGACAGCAGAAGCAAAAAGTGTTTGGTTCTTATCCCAGTTGGAGAGAATAAAGGGCCGTTGAGAGGTGATGCCTCTGGTTGCCCTTTAACCAACATTTGCTTCCTGGGCAAAGATGGTCCCATTCCTAACAGACACCTCTGGAATTCTACTTTGGAAGGGAGGAGGAGGCAGCTGGTTCAGGGACAGGAAGCAGTTTTCTGTCACCTGGTATTTGCGCTCTTGTCAGTTCTCCTCCAGGCCACAGACGCTGCCCAGCCCTCCACCCACCCGCCCTCTCCCCTCCCCAAATGACAAGCTGCAGAAACCCCAAGGCACCTGACCCCGACCCTCGGATCTCTGGGCCACCTCTTCCAAGAGTCGCCTGCAGTGACACATTCTGTTCCAGGGAGTTGATAATTCTGTTATCAACTTCAGCATCCTAGTTAACAGTCAAACACAAAGCTTATAGCCTGGCTAGTGGATAGCCAAACGTCTGGGCCTGCTGGTTTCTGGAAATGGATAGAGCCTTCCTTTTTAAAAAAAAAAAAAAAAAAAAAGACTGAATCACATTTCCCTCAGGTAACCTTAGTTACTGTCAGTTTAAGTACTGTACACCCATTTTAAGAGTATCGTCCAGGAAGCATAAACTTTATTTCATTGCATTGTATAATCCCCTGTAATGGGAAACCAGAAATAAGCACGCCAGCAGCAGGTGCAAACGGCGGTTTTGCATCAATAGAAAATTCAATTCTAATCAATCTCTTCACAGTCAACATAATTGAGTCTTCACGGGGATCACCGTCCTGCCCCTCCCCACCCCTCCCCACGGGTCCCCTTGATGAGCCTGTCTTGCCCACCGCTATGCTGGAATTTGCCTGGAAACAAAAGGGAAAGCAGAGCTGATAGCGTCTCGCACGGTGTGGGCTTGCGGTGGAGTCTCTTTATTTCCATCACCTAGTTATTACTGACATCCAAGGCCTGGAGCACAGTCTCAAAGGCCTTCCCTCCGTATGTAAATAGCATCCCGCTTTGTTATTTATTTCTTAGCTCTCCTCTTTCCTCCCCTGCCCCCAGGGTTTTGTTTTTTGTTTTTTTTTCCTTTCTTTCTTTCTTTCTGAAGATATCACAAGGGTCACATCTCTCTTTGCTATGACAGAGCTCTCCACTCGAGCTGCAGAAGAAAGAATTATGAGTGTCGACGACCCGTGGGTGAGTACATCTTGCTGACCGCCCCGTCCTCCGGGTCCTGGCAATAATTCATGCATGGGTGACAGCCAGTTTAAAAGCCATCACTGGGAAGCCACAAGGAAATGCGCAGAATTCATAAACTCCCAATATTGCCTCCTCTGATCTATTTCCGTCATTGCTTTCCTCTCCCAACCTTAAATTGTGATCAGCCTCCGTGTTGAGCAAAGTTGCATCAGCTTAATGTTCAGAGCTCCGTTAATTAAAATGCTCCATCCATGCTGATTTCCAATAGGTTCTGCTCCCAGCAAATGTGAGCACACAGGAATAAAGCAAAAACCAGACTCTGATTGGGTCTTCCGGTCCCCTGAGCAAGAAGCCAAGTAAAGACGGGGACATTGCCCTTGAGCAAAAGTCTGATGTGGAAAGAGGAAGCTGCAACTTTGGAGCCCTCTCTTGAAGTTGGGCTCATACCCAGCCTCTCCCTCTTCACCATGAGCCATTTGCCGGGGTGAATGGTGTTCCCACCACACTCGGGGGCTGGGCTCTGCTGTGGATGGCTCAGAAAGCTCTGCACCTTCTGTAGCCAGAGATAGATCTGGGTTTCTGCCCTGCCCAGGTTTTGTGCTTGAATCGATACTGATTTTGAATCCCCAAGAACCTTATAAACATATTGACCACAAATAGGATGTAAACAAACTGAGAATAACGTTTTTTGTCGTAAGTGATAACCAGACATTTGCGCGAAGAAATGATAGGGACCAGCATGATGTCAGCCAATGGGCACTTCTTATAAAAACCCAGTGTAGACGCTGCCTGGGCAAGCAGATTGGTGCCCAGTCTCTCTGAGTCCCCGCCTCAGTGCCTGTGCTGTGTTCCAAAGAAACTTTCTGCAGCTCTCACAGCAGCACCGTGACCCGTGCCTCCCACCGTGGGCTCTGGAGCCTCCACTAGACACCACGTTGGAACTGGCTCCTGAGCCTGCTTGTTAAAGGTATCTGCCTGCAATCCGGCCGCTCTCAGGCCAATGGATTTTTTTGTTTTGCTTGTTTAAGTTTTTATTTCATAATCATAAACTTAACTCTGCAATCCAGCTAGACTTGGAAGGGGAGGATAGTGTGGAACCCAAACAACTGCAGCAAGAGCACAAGGGTTATAGGATACTGAGAGCAGATCAGGGGAGATGGGACACTCTCTTGAGCTACAGAAGCAATGGTCTGGTGGTTGAAACAAAACACAAATCAAATTTATTAGACTTGTCCACAGTCTGCAGTGGTGATCTTCTCAAGGGCCTCGCATTCCTGGACCCAAAGCACTCCATGGTGTCCGCAATATCCACCAGCCTGCCATCCAACCACCAGTCTTGGCACAGATGAAAAACTGGGAGCCGTTTGTGTTGGGTCCAGCATCGGCCATGGACAAGATGCCAGGACCTTATGCTTCAGGATGAAGTTCTCATCATCAAACCTCTCTCCATAGAAGAACTTGCCACCAGTGCCACTAGGGAGTGGGAAGTCCACACTCTGGCACATAAACCCAGGAATAATTCAGTGAATGCAGGAACCCTTCTAACCAAATCCTTTCTCCCCAGTGCTCAGAGCATGAAAATTTTCTGCCATCTCTGGAACTTTGTGTGCAAACAGCTTGAAGGAGACACGGCCAGAGAGCTTGCTGTCAACTGCGATGATGGAGAACACAGTGGGATTGGTGGCTGCGGGCGGGAGACAGTGGCTGTGGACAGCGGCATCTGCAAGGCCCCAATGGATTTTAAAGACTGTATCCTCCACCTTTAAATGAGCTGTGTGCCCTGACCTCATGATTGTGCATTGGTCATATTGGCAGCTTATGATTAACAAGCAAATAAATTGCATCGAACATTGAAACTAGAGTCTTATTGGATCTGCCTTCAAGTGCTAAATTTACTTTCGATTTCGATCTGCTTTCAGTCTGTTACAACAACTACATTCATGTGACACCAGGTGAGGCCAAGAGCAATGTCCAATGTGGCTGGAGCACCAAAGAGACCCTATCCCTCCAGTAGCCCATCACCCACATCATCACCAGACACCCTTTGCCAACTGCCCCATCAAAATCCCCAGCCAGGAATCCAGGGCTTGGCCTGGGCAAAACGCCTGGTGCCTATGCCTCACCCACTATCATTCTTGGACCTCGGTGTCCCAGAAGTCAGGGGCAATTGCCTCACTTTCATGCCTTCATGTTTATGAAGACCACCGGGGCAGCCAGATCTAGTAGAAAGCCCAGAAGAACCAGAGTGCATGTTGGAATGAGATCCAGGTAGGCTCCACACCATTAGGAATTGGGTTCCTTGGTGAGATTTGGGTCCAGAGGGCCAAAAGGCTCTCTGCAGCAGCTTGTCCTATCCTTAGGTGTTGCTTTCCCTTGAGGTCTTTGAGGTGTTGCTGGTTCCCTGGTCAAACTCTGATTTTTAAACACATTCCCAACTGCCCAAACCCCTCACACAGCTCCTGCTCTCCTCTCTGCCCTCCAAGTCTGCCTTCCTCTTCCAGCCTGCTTCCTGCCCGCTGGCTTCTTGTGGCCCCTGCTGAGACACGTAGGGTTTCCTTGCTGCTCTGGGTGCTGAACTGGCTCCTCCTCTCTTTATTTTCTAGCTCTAGGCTCGTTCTTGGGTCATCTCTTGCTCTGCTGCTGCTGTGATGGCTGCGGTGGAAGGCAGGCAAGTGGGCTCTGTCCCCCAGGCCTGCTCCCCGGTCTCACCATTCTTTCCATCATGACATCTATAATGATGAGGTCCAGCAATCTCCACTGACCTGGAGACGACTACCATGATCCATGTGGGGTGAGCCAAAGAAGGTCAGAGAATGGAGGTGGTTGGGGAGTCTTGGCCACAGAAGGAGAATGTTGACGTCTAAGAAAAGTTATGCTGAAGGCTGGGGCCACAGCCCTTTGAAACCTGAAAACTTGAGAATAGGAACGTGATGGAAGTAAAGCAGTTATTTTGGGTTAGTTGTCTTTTTCTTATTCCCTTGTTTTGGTTTGTTTGAAATATTTTTTATTGTATGTTTTTTTGTTTTGTTTTGTTTTGTTTTTTATTCTTTTTATATAGTTAATAGTTAATTTAAAAAAAAAATGAAAAAATAGGCAGAGCACCCCTAAGGAGCTGGGGAAGAATGCAGGGGTGTTGGGCTTCCCCACCTTGATGGTTGCTAATGTGCTCACAGACATAGGGGACTGGTGGTTTGATGGGCTGAGCCCTCAATCACCGGACTTGCCCTTGGGAAGACTGTTACTGCAAAGGAGAGGCTAGGCCTGCCTATAATTGTGCCTAAGTATCTCTTCCTGAATGCCTTTTTGTTGCTCAGATGTGGCCCTCTCTCTCTAGCTAAGCCAACTTGGCAGGTGAAATCACTGCCCTCCCCACTATGTGGGATCTGACACCCACAGGTGTAAATCTCCCTGGTAACATGGAGTATGACTTCCGGGGAGGAATCTAGACCTGGCATTCTGGGGTGAAGAACATCTTCTTGACCAAAAGGGGGACGTGAAATGAAATGAAATAAGTTTCAGTGGCTGAGAGATTCCAAAAGGAGCTGAGAGGTCACTCTGGTGGGCACTCGTATGCACAATATAGATAAACCTTTTTAGGTTCTAATGAATTGGAGTAGCTAGCAGTAAATACCTGAAACTATCAAACTACAACCCAGAACCCTTGAATCTTGAAGATGATTGTATAAAAATGTAGCTTATGAGGGGTGACAATGTGACTGGGAAAGCCATATGGACCACACTCCCCTTTGTCCAGTGTATGGATGGATGAGTAGAAAAGCAGGGGCAAAAAAAAAAAAAACAAAAAACACTAAACTAAAGGAAGAATGGGGGGGGGCACAATTTGGGTGTTCTGTTTTTACTCCTGTTTTTTTTTTATTCTTGCTTTCACTTCTTCTGGTACAAGGAAAATGATAAAAAAATTAATCAGGATAATGATGGTAATGTGATCAATAGATCATATATTCTGGATGATTGTATGGTATGTGAATAAATCCTAATAAAATAAAAAAAAATAAAGATCATGATTTATTTTACAGCCAACAACCAATAACAAAAACAAGAATAAAACCCATAAAACCCTGTCCCCACTTGGAATTGTAACTTAGAGTCTAGATAGTCTTCTCAAAGTTGGAAACTGGAAGGAGAACAGAGGTTTTCATCAGGGCCCGATATCAGATAGAAAACAGCTCTGTCCCATGTGTGATACATACAGCATCTCCTACCTGACCAAGGATTGACCTCACCTCTGTCTCTCTCCTCAAGCATCATTCCCCAGAACTTCCTGGAAGCACACTGAGCTTTGGCTGCCATCTTGTTTTGAGAAAAGAGCACATACCAAGATGTGTTCCCAGAACTAGCATGCAAGTCCCTGGCATTTAGCCACTTTTGTTCCCTGTTCGGGGTTGCTAATACTGCCGTTATGCAAAATACCAGAAATGGATTGGCTTTTATAAAGGGGTTTTATTTGGTTACAAATTTACAGTCTGAAGGCCTTGAAAATGCCCAAATTAAGGCACTAACACAAGTATACCTTCACCAAAGGAAGTCCAATAACATGCAGAAAACCTCTGTTAGCTGGGAAGGCACATGGCTGGCATCTACTGATCCTGGGTTATTTTCTAGCTCCTTTCTCAGCTCCTGTGCACTCTTCAAAATGTTGCTCTTGGGGCATTTCATCCTCTCTTAGCTTCTCTGGAGCAAACACTGGGCTAGCATCCCCAAAGAGTCAGAAAAAGTCTGCTTTCAGTGGCCGTCTCCAAAATGTTTCTCTAAGCGGCTCTCCAAAATGTCACTCTTAGCTGCTCTGAGGTCCTTCTGTTTTTGAACTATTTTATAGGACTCCAGTGATTAAATCAAGACCCACCCTGAATGGGCAGGGTCCACACCTCCATGGAAATTATCCAGTCAAATGGTTTGCCCACAGTTGAATGAGTCATATCTCCATGGAAACACTCAATCAAAGGATTCCAATCTAATCAACACTAATATGTCTGCCCCCACAAGATTGTGTTAAAGAACATGGCATTTGGGGGAACAGAATATATCCAAACCGGCACATTCCCCAACCACATATGATCTATAGAACAGTTGCCAGAGGCACCGACTCAAGGGAACTTTTTGCCATCTCGCTGTCCCCTGAAAGGTAGCTGCAGCCCTCTGCAAGTAAGTTCCCCTAATAAATGCTTTTGGTCTGACCACCAAGGCATTTGTTGCAACTGGCCTCATTGTAGGACAGTTTGGGGGCAATGCTGGTGGGAACTTTCCCTATTTCTTCTTTCAGGGTGAGTCCTGCTGCTGATTTAGTGGGATGCCCCAGTCCCAGCTACACTGAACCTGTTGGCCAGTGTTGCAGGGCTTCAAGTCCTAATGCTTAATCTCAATAGAAGACTCGATGTCCTTCATCACAGAGGGCACCAGCAGATCCCAGTCAGCTCCTGTCCTTACCCTCTCTCACTTGGTGATTAATGTGGATTTCACTGGTCACCCCATCTGCATCTCACCTCCCTGTGGTTGGTCCTCCACCACCACTTGAGCTGAGCTTCCAAAGTACAACATGACCAGGCCAGTCTGATGCTCAGAAACCATCAATAACTGTCCACCATTTACCAAATCAGTTCCACAGTACTTACCTTGGAATTTAAGACCAGCTTCTCTTTTCTGGGACCAGTCCCTAGACATAATCCTACTTTTCCTTTGGTGAACTTCTGTTCACACCGTTACACCAAAACACCTCCTTTCTTCTACCTGCTGCCACTCCTCAAATATCCTTTCAAGCCTATTTTCACCAATGTTAGTCAATATTGTTCTGAGAGTTTTAGCCTGTGCAATAAGTCGAGAAAAAATAAAGATATAACAATGCAAAAATAATTATTTGAAGATCACATGGCTTTCAAAAAAAAAAAAGAGAGAGAGATCATTAGAACATCAACAACAAAACAAGAACTTTGATCAATAGTTTTCCTAAATACAAATAGTAACTAGTTAGCTACAATGAAAATAAATGTCCCAATCATGACGCAACAAACATATGAAATATCCAGGGATAAACTAAAAAGAAATCCACAATGCATGTATGAAAAAATCAATAACCCTGTACTGTGGAATATAAAATAAGAGCTTAATAAATGAAGAGGCATGTTATGGCATAGGAGACTTGGTAATAAAAATATTTCACCTTCCCTAAACTAATCTATGAATGTAATTCCAATAAAAATTCCAGTAGAATTTAGGGAGAAGAACCTGATATATTGAATCTAACAATTCAAATGACCAAGATAAACTAAGAAATTTTAAAAAAGAAATAAAGAGCAATGAAGGTAGATTTCCCTACTGGATCTTAAGCAATATAAAATAACTTTCATTAAAATTAGGAATAGATGGGTAAAACAAAACAACAGAGACCAAATAGATCTTTGCAAATTTATAGGTATCCACGATTACTAAGAATAACAGTAGATACTTACTTCCTATGTGTCAAGCTCTGTTCTAAGCACCTTACATGAGTTAACTCATTTAAACCCGGCAACAACCCAATGAAGTAGGTTACTATCAATAACCCATTTTACAGATGAGGAAACTGGGGCACAAGGAAGTTGAATAACTTATCCAAGGGAACACATCATTATATGATAAGGGTGGAAGATAGTCAGTGTGAAAAGGACACTCTATATGGCATTGAGGGTAAATGGAAGAAAATAAAATTGAATTTCCTGCTTTAATCATGTTCAAAATTGAATCCCTCATGTGGTAAAGATTCAAATATAAGAAGGCTCAAAAGAGTACTAGATGTTCCCAGCTGCACTGTTCACGATAGGCGAAAGGTGGAAACAACCCAAATATCCATCATCTGATAAATGGATAAACAAAATGTGGTGTATCCACACAATGGGATATTATTTGGCCATAAAAAGGAATGAACTATTGATGCATGCTACAACATAGACAAACCTTGACAACATGATGCTGCATGAAAGACGCCAGCCACAAAAGGTCACATTCCATTCATAGGAAACATCCAGAATTGGTAAACCCATAAAGACAGAAAGTAGACTAGACGTCACCAAGAGCTGGGGGGAGGGGAGAGAGGAACAACTGACTGCTTGCTAGGTACAATGTTTCCTTTTGGGGTGATGGAAATGTCTTGGAACTAGGTAGAGATGGTGGTTGCCCAGCATTGTGAAAGTACTAAATGCCACTGGATTATACATTTTAAAATGGTTAATGGTTAATTTTATGTTACATGAATTTTGCCCCCCCCCCCCCCGCCAAAAAAAAAAGGTACTAGAAGAAACTGCAGTAAAGTGCTTTTATAGTCTTGGCGTGGTAGGGGTTACAATTATGGCCTCCAGTGACTCTCACCTACGCTGGGCCAACGCTCCTTTGCAATGTGGCTGTGCTGTTCTTCCCATAAAGAGGAGAAAGAAGTGGAGTCTATTTCCCCACTCCTTGAAGCTAGGCTGGTCTCCATGTGACTTGCTTGACCAGTATAATATGGAGAAGTGACAACATGCCACTTCTGGAGCCTTAAGACCCCTTGCAGCTTCCACTTCGCCGTCTTGGAGCCCTAAGACCACCATGTCGGGAAGGCGGCCAGTCAAGCTTCCTGGAGGACAAGAGGCCACGTGGTAGAAAACCAAGGTACTCAGCTGACAGCTGCATGGTGACCACAGGTGAGGATGGCAGAAAAACCACCCTGCTGAGCTTGGCCCAAATGCCATCTAAACAATCATGAAAGAATAATACATGGCTATTGTTTTAAGCCCTATGTTTTGAGTGGATTGTTGTACAGCAATAGATAGGTGATACATTTGAGCTAAGGAAGACTTTTTCCTTGATGCAGTGTTAAAGATAGAAATAGCACAAATTTGATAGAATAAAAATTTAAAATTTCTGTAAGGCAAAACAAATAAAACACCACAAACTAGTGTTTGTCATCCTGAGGGTATATCGAAACTGCCTGGGGATCTTTTTCAATATACATATTCCAGCCCTATCTCAAGAAACTATTTCTGACTCTCCAAGTGTTAGGGTAAATTCATGCAGCATTAGGCCATTGTTAGAGCAAGAACTCTGTAAAAAAAAAAAAATGACTAGGATTTTGCATGAGAGGAGTGTATGCAACATATTATGGTGAGCAATAAGTTATTATCTGTAGCAACCCGTGGCCTGAGCAAAACTGGCCTGCAGATCTTTGGTGCACAGCAGTCTGTGTGACCTAGGCAGCTAAATGTTTAACCTATTGTCTTTCTAAGCCAGTAAAGAAAAAAAAGGGTAAATTGACCTTAAAATGTAACTTTATGCAAGCAGGCAGGAAGTGGGAGGCTCTTAGTCTCACAAAAAGAGCAGAATGTAATTGTTTAGTCCTTCCTGCACCACCCCCCAGGTCAAAGTAACCTGTTCCTGCATCTATGCTCCCCCCACCCTTAGGAGGGCCTTTGTCTTAAGCCCTTGTAAAAGGCTGTGTGCCCTTTTTGCAACGCTCAGTCATCTTCCCTGTGAATGCCCCGCCTGCCGGGCCTGAGAGAGCCGTCATGATCTCCTCCACGACTTCTCACCCTGTAAGTAAGCCCTGAATAAAAGTTCATGTATCAGAAAATGCTCGTTGTCTTCTTTGGCCTTTGGACTGGCATGGCCCTCTTGGGCTGTGACATTATCTTCTACATATAAAGAGTTCTTAAAAATCAATAAGACTAGGGAGTAATAATTAGGGACTGGTAAGAGCTTTAGAG
Organism: Choloepus didactylus; assembly: GCF_015220235.1. Taxonomy (NCBI): domain Eukaryota; kingdom Metazoa; phylum Chordata; class Mammalia; order Pilosa; family Megalonychidae; genus Choloepus; species Choloepus didactylus. The sequence continues at coordinate 21,508,737 of NC_051333.1, forward strand.
TGTTTTGTTTTATGATAATTGTTTAAAATTGAGAGTGATAATGATTGTACTGCTAAGTGAAGATAATATGAGACACTGATTGTTTATCTTAGACAGAATATATGCTATGTGAAATTCGGAACCCCCTACTTAATAAGTCAAGCCCTTGATCTTGAGGCTTGCTTTTATGAAACTTATGGCTGTAGAAGAGAGGCTAAGCCTACTTATAACTATGCCTAAGAGGCACCTCCAGAAAATCTCTTTTGTTGCTCATATGTGGCCTTTCTCTAAGCCCAACTCTGCAAATAAATTCATTAACCTTCCCGCTACATGGGACATGATTCCCAGGGGAATGAGTCTTCCTGGTGACGTGGGACATGACTCCCAGGAATGATCCTGGCCCTGGCATCAAGGGATTGAAAATGCCCCTTGACCAAAAGGGAGAAAAGAAAGGTGACAAAATAAGGTTAATAATAATAATAAGAGATTTTAAATAAAGCTGAGAGGCTATCCTGGAGATTACTTTCACGCAAGCTCCAGCTAGATGTCCCAAATGGCCACAGTATGCCAAGCCCTAACCAACAGTAGTCCCAAAATACCTAGGTCCCTATCTGAGATGCTATTCAAGTTTCACTCACTGTGTTTACTTTTCAGAAACTTAAATCCCCCAGAGTGTTCCTATGCCAGATAAGTCCCAAACACAGAGGCAACAGTTCTGCAAGAACATCAGCCAGAAGCATCCCCCTTCCCCATAAGGTCAGCACCCCTTTTCAATATGAACAAGTTAGAGTGGTCACTGCCCAGAGATCCCTGAAGATCAAGAAAGTGCTTAAACAAGAGGAAGGTATAGCAATGGACAAGAGAGGATTTAACAAAGGATTATGAATACTGACTCTTTATATAAATAAAGATATTTTTAGATGTTAGGGTATTAGAATAACTAGAAGGAAATAACAGAAATGGTGGAACCGTAACCCATAACATTCTTTGAAATTACCTTGATAACTACTTGTTAAATCGTACTTCGAAAGTTATCACCCTTCGTTATATACGTTATATTTCACAATAAGGAAATAACTGAAATTGTGGAACTGTAACCCATAACATTGTTTGTAATTTGCTCTCTAACTGCTTGTTAAATTGTACTTTGAAAGTTATCACTGTTCTGTATCTATGTTATACTCACAGTAAAAAATGTATTAAAAAACAATAAGAAAAAGATGCAGACAAATGCATAAAAACATGAACAATCAATTCCAAAATAAATACAAGTGACCAATAAACATTAAAGGACGTTCAACTTCAGAGAAAATCAGAAGTGTACATTAAAACATTTTTTTGTTCTATTGTATGTACAGAGTAAAAAGGGGATAATTCCCACTGAGCCTATGGGAAAACAGAAACTTTCATTCCCTGTTATACAGATTTCAATTGTTATAACCTCTCCGAGACCGATGTGGCGTATGCATACACAAGTATCATGTGTATGCATTATACTTCGTGGAATTTTATCAGAAGGAAATAAACAGGTTAAAAGCAATATAGGAATAAGGATAGACATTACAGCACTCTTTATACTAGTCCCCATATTAAAACAAGATGTCTATTAATGGAGAATTCATAAAGTGAAGGATATTGATAAGGAACAAAGCAAGTTTCAGAGTGGAGTGAACACGACATGATCCATTTCTGTGGATACAGAGAGGGTGGGGGTGTCTCTAACACTGCCCCAGCTGGGGGGGAGGGGTGTGGTGGTGGGCTTCGAGCTTAGGAAGCCCCAAAGGGCCTGCAGATCCCAGAGTCTTTCCCACCTTAGCCATATCAAATCCAAAGCTGATGATATCATCTCCATCTGTCTGATTTTTGTATTTTATTTTTCAATTGGTTCAAATCTTGGCAGGGAGCAAAGGGGATTGTTTACTGCTCCCCTCAAATGCCAACAAACCTCTGATCTTCTCTTGTTCTTTCACAATAGTCCTGATTTGATGGGCCATTAAGCCCACATCCCTAATCACTAGTACCTGACTCCCTGGTTACTCTTTCTTACCATGAGGGCAATAAGGGCTTAATATTCAAACCTTCCCTGGAGGCGAGATAAAATATTTGCATTCTGTCTTTCCAATGCAACAAAAAAGGAAAGCTCGATTTAGTTCAGATTCTCTAATTTGAAAGACTGAGCATTCATATTCTGCTACCACACATATATGCCAAATTTATTACAAATACAGGAGAAAAAAAAAAAAAAGACTGGAAGGATGTGCACCCAAGGACGAAGTGGAGAAGAGGGCAGGAGAAGCCTGGAAAGTTGTGTGACACGTATTAATTATTTCTCTGAGCAGGTGAGACCAAGGGTGTTTTCTGTTTCCTCAAATTTTATTGTTTTTCTGCAATTTTCATATATTCCTCTTAAATAGAAAAACAATATTGTATACTATTGGCTTTTTCATTCATCTTTCAGGAGTGTCTCCTCAGCTCAAAATAATCTCTAATCCTAACCCTTTATTTTGACAAAATTGATGGGTCCCTAGCAGCCATCTTGTAAATGCAGAACTATCAGGTCCCGAGCTCCCAACCCCCTACCCCCAACCCATCCTGGCCTGAGGGGTTGCAACCAGGTGTAGGCACTAACCCAAACTGGACCAGTTGAGATCCCTTGCCCAGGAATTTGAAATCAGGCTGAGAATGTCATTCCTTCAAGTGGCTAAAGCAGTAACCTGCACAGCCAGAAAAGGCGGGCACCATGTTTTCAACCACCTGGTAACAGGAGTCCAGGCTCTAGCTCCCAACCTCCCTGAGGCCCAGCTGGGTTCCTGTTCCATTGTTCTGCATCCTTTAAAAAAAAAAAAAATACATGTCTTTTTCCTAAGCCCATTCTGGTTGGATGACACAATCAAAGGAATATTAACAGATGTCAAAGTCGGTACCAGAAGTGGGGTTACAAGGCCCTGAAAGACAGTGTGCTGCCTGAGACAGGATGGGAGCGAGGAAGGCACTGGTGAGGATTTCCCACACAACACTGGGACGCTTCCCAGCTGGGTTACATGCTGGAGAAGTGATTGACGATGCTTGTTGGCTCTTGGGTCTCGGTTTAGGGGCCAACAGAGAACAAGGCTGCAGGGGTCCCCTACAGTTAGACGTTAGCAGGCAAAACTAACAATGGCTCAGGTTTTTACAAGAGTTGTGTTGCTAGAAGAAAAGAAAGCCTTGCCAACATGGGCTGGTTATCCTCAGTCCCTCAGGAAATGCAAGATTCTGAGCCCAGGCTCTAGCTGAGAGTGAACCATCCTCCCACTGCTTCTCTGGGGGTGGGGGATGGTCTCCCCAAGACTGGCAGAGCTGGAGTGGCTACTATCCAGGGAAGCAAGATGGCAGAGAACTGTGGAAGGCAAGAAACCACTGGTCCTGTGACTTCCTTGTTCTCTTTGGGCTGGAAGAAATGGTATCTGCTCTGGACTGGCAACAAGGGTGGGGAGTAGTTCTGTTCTAGAAGGTTCATAACACATCTCCTCTTGTAAATGGAATTCACTACTATACATCGGGTGTATTGGGGAAGCTTCCGTTATCACTCAGCCCAAAGAAGAGGAGCTTCATGGCTGCCTGGTGAGGTTGGGGAGCAGGGACTGGATGGGGTTTGGGCACTTTCCATTGGGAGGGCAAGTCCTCTGAGCTAGGGGGTGAAGAGTGGGACAGGAAAGACAGGGTGTCTCGTTAGCTTTGTGTCCCTGGTTCCAGGCCTCTCAGCTCTGGCTGCCCTCCTAGCTTTGGCTTGTAAGTCATGACTACAGCCTTAAAAACATGTGCCCCTTTATGCTTAAGTCAGCTTCAGTTGTGTTTTGTTACTTGCAACTTACAGAGTCTTGAATTTTTTCAAAATTAACTTGTTTTTTTACTAAAAAGAGTAGTGCTAAGTGAACATGATAAAAAATTCAAATAGGTCAAAAGGGTATTCAGTGAAAAGTGGGTCTCCCTTCCATGCCAGACTCACATCCCTCTCTCCAGAGGCAAACACCATTAACAATTTCTATAAACCCTTTCAGAAACTGCCCATGCATATAGAAGCATTTGTATGTATTAAAAAAAAAAACAAATAAGAGCTTATTATACATGCTGTTCTGAGCTTTGTTTTCTTTTTACTTAATGATTTCTTAGAGATCATTTCATGTACTAATTCATTTTTAATTTAAAAACCACATAAATAAATGGTACTGTGATAATGAGTTAACGTTATGAAAAATATTAAAATTGGTTTCCTTCCTTATACCATGTACCAAAATAAGTTCCAAGTCATAGATTAAAGATCTAATTATAACAACTGAAATTCTCAGAAATAAAGGCAGAGCCTTTTCACAAAGATGGCACCATAAGCAAAGAAGGAAGCCCCTGCCGCTCCCAAAACTGAAGGCAAAGCAAGTCTTTGAAGGGTCACGAAGGCAGTACTGAAAGGTGTCCATGGCCACAAAAAAAAGGTAGATTCGCACTTCACCCACCTTCCAGTGGCCCAAGACACTGCGTCTCCAAAGGCAGCCCAAATATCCTCAGAAGAGCACCGACAGGAGACACAAGCTTGACCACTGTGCCATCATCAAATTCCCCTGATCACTGAGTCAGCCGTGGAGAAGATGAACACAACAACACACTTGTGTTCACTGTGGATGTCAAGGCCAGATCAAACACAGTGAAGAAGCTCAATGACATTGACGTGGCCAAGGTCAGCATCCGGATCAGGCTGATAGAAGAAGGCATATGGTCAACTGGCTCCTGGACATGATGCTTTGGATGTTGGGATCATCTAAACTGAGTCCAGCTGGCTAATTCTAAATATAAGTTTTTGACCATAAAAAAATAACAATGGAATTGAATAAGGGTGAATGGTCCTAACTTGGGGGATCCTTGGGTAAGAAGAGAAGTCCTTCTGGACTGGGCACAAAAGATGTGGAAACTACCAAGTTCAAGATGCCCAGGCTTGAGTCTGTGTGCATTGGTGCTCTCTGGACCCTGTTTTTCTCTTGGAAGAGAAGAGTGTCTTCGATGGGGTTTCCTAGAAGCAGACACTGAGATCCATGTGCAAGTGGTTTATTAAGAAAGTGCATCCAGGGAAAATCAGGAAGGGCAGAGGGGGGCATGAGTAAGGGAAGGGGAGAAGCGGGCAAAGTCCCAGACTGATCCATTGAGGAGCTGTGAAGTCACACCTCAGACTTGGTCCTCATCTTGAGACAAAGGAACTGGGCTTTCATAAAAGAGAAACTCTTCATGCAGTTTAGGATCTCACAGCTTTATTGAGCAAGTCGTAAATCTGGCAGCACCCCATTAAGAAAGTAGAAGAGAGCTCCTCCAAGGGGGTGGAAAGGGGAAGTTCATGTAGAGCAAATGTGGAAGCAAGTGAGGAAATGTTCTCCCATTGGGATGCGGCTGCCCCCTAAGCAGATCACCTCTTCCAGAACCCTGAAGGTAGGACAGACAGGGCACCCAAAGCTCTGCGGGTGCTGGTGTTCCCCTTGCAAAGGTGCCTGTGGTAGAGAGAGATCAGAGAAGGGGCCTGTATAGTAAGGAATTTGGCCTCCAGAAAGAAGTCTGGCAGGAAGGGGGGTGGATCTCCACATTCTTGGACTTTCCTGAGTGAAAGGAGTGTCTTCGTTATTTGTGGTGGGCTCCCAGCCCCCACCTGACAGTTTATGCTAATGAGGTGACTCAGGGGGGGGTCGCTGCACGTTGGCAGTCTTGGGTTTTGAGCTGATCTTTGGGGAAGAGAAGGGACCTGGTGATCGAATTCAACCACATGGGCACTGATTCAATCAAAAACCCTGGATGCCAAAGCTCGGCTGTGGCTTCCCTGGTTGGCAACACACATGGACGTGCCAGTAAGGTGACACATCCTGACTCCACGTGGAGAGGACATGGAAACGTCACATCTGAGACGGCCCCTGTTCTAGTCTGCTAAGTGCTCAGAGCAGACACCATGAAACGTGTTGGTTTTTACAATGGGAATTTATTAGCTTACGAGCTTACACTTCTGAGGTCATGAAAATGACCAAATCAAGGCATCGTAAAACAATACTGTCTTCCTGGAGACGCTGCTGGTGATCCTGGACTCCTCTGTCACCTGGGAGGGCACAAACTGGTGTCTGCTGGTCTCTCCCTTCTCTTCTGGCTTCCTTGCTGCCATGGCTTTCTCTCTTTGTCTGAATTTCATTCTCTTATAAAGGACTCCATCAAGAGGATTAAGATCACACTCACCAAAAGATCCTGCTAACCAAAAGATCTTACTTACAGTGAGTCCACTTCCAAAGGAATGGATTAACCTTAAGAACATACTTCTCAGGGGTACATACAGTTTCAAACCACCACACCCCCAGACCTCGCCTTATGTGTCTCTACTCTTGGCTCCTTCTTTTTGGTGTCCTTTTGCTACAGTAAAACTGTAATCATAAGTATAGCTCCTTCCTGAGTTCTGAGAATGGTTCTAGTGAATTATCAAACCTGAGGGGGTACTGGGAGGCCCCGAAGTTTTGTAGCTAGTTGGTCAGAAGTGCAGGTGGTCCAATAACTTCCAGATCGTAGCTGGTGTCTGAAGTGAGGGCCGTCTCATTACGAATCGTTGCCTTTAAACAAATTGTCCAGAGAACAAAAAGTGGCAGAGGGGTGTGGGCAGCTAGAGGACCGTGGGTCCGTGGCAGGCAGCCGGGGGTCCGGCATCGTCCCCACCCCACCTTACAGGTGAGAAAATGGAGGCTACAGCTGAGGGAGGACAGCCCTGGGGGACCCAGAGAGGCAGTGGTGAGAGAAGAGACCCACGGCCCCGTGCAGGGCACGGCGTGGCTGCTCCTGCCACAGCTCGGGTCCAGCGGGAGCAGGTGGAGCTGGCCGAGGGGTGGCCTGGGCAGTGAGAGCAGACTTGTGGGGCTGCTATTCCCCTCTCTGCCCAGCGCTGGGCCGGAGCCGGGATCTCAGGAGGTCTCGGCTTTGGGCCTGGTTGCCAGGAAACGGCATGGCCATGCCTAAGCATCCCTGGAAAGCCTGTTTCCCTGAAACACCCCTGACTGGAGCCAAAGCGTCGGGCCAGGCCTCATTATCGACCGAGCAGAGGGTTCTTAAGCGTCCTCGGCAAGCACAACAGGGCAGGGATGTGCAGAGAGCTCAGCCACACGGGGCGGTTTGGAGAGGGTCCCGGGACGTGGTGCTGGGAAGAGGGGCGTGTGCACCCAAACCCAGGTCGGGGGCAGCCCCGAGGCCCTTGCTGGAGAGCCTGTCAGCCCTTCAGCCTTCACGTTCCTCATTGTCCTTCCAGGCCAATGTGCCCACACCCTGACAGGTCACCCCTCTCCTGGGCACCCCCAGAGCCTCTGGGGAGCTGGGTGCCAGGAGCCAGGCCTTACAGATCATGCCCCAAACTGGGAAGGACAACTAACAACTCAGAACGAAGCTCTGTTTACACTGGTATCGACCAGGCCCCTGTGGGGACACGGAGGCTGGTGAGAAGCAGACATAGTCTTGGAAAGGGAGAGAGGTTTCCTGCCTCGCGGACACTGAAGGTTTCAGTCGATGCAGAACTCTCCGGAGCAGCGTGTGCTCCCCACCTGCCCTGCGCTGGGCATGGGAATGGCCGCTCAGGCAGTCGAGCTGCATGTGTTTGAGGGGGTTGGTGGTCCACAGAGGACTTGGGGGTGGGGTGGGGGCACTCCGGGAGCTGGGAGAATACAGCCCCCTTGCATCCAGCTCATGTGGGATTCTGGAGAGCCTTTGCAACTCAGCTCAAGGCCGGAGAGCCAAACATGCCCGCCCAGGGCACGGGTCCTGCCCCAGGTGGGAGGACGGGAGGACTGAAAACCAGCCTGTGTGCTCTGGGTTTCCAGTGAAGGCCGCCAGCCTGGCCAGCTCCAGGAAGGGGGGCCTGGTGAGGCGGAGGGCAGGGGGGCGTGGGGGCAGAGAGGGACATCTTCCTGAAGAGAAGACTGTCCCCAGTGTCCTCCAGGACCTCAGACAGGTGGACAAGGCTGTCTCTGCCCGGGCGTGAGGCATGGGGGTGGGGGTGGGGGAGGGAGGGGACAGGCAGAGTCTGACAAGGGCAGATGCCTCAATGTGGATGGACTCCAGGAGCCGGCCCCAGACGCTGATGCTCGTGGAGACGGGTGGGGTACTTTGGGGAAAGCAAGCCCACCAGGCCCGGAGAATGAGCCTCAGCCCCCAGCCAACACCTTGTCCCCTTTTATTGCCCTAGACAGCGTCCTGGAGAAGGAAAGGACCAGCAGCTCCACTGAGGGGCTGCCTGGCTGTCAAAGCAGGGGGCGGGGCTGCGGTCCCTGGGCGTGGCCTCAGTGCAGCTCTGTGCCCAGCTCCCCGCTCACTGTGCTCCCCTTGCATCCTCCCCGGCTTCTATTTACAGCCCCAGGGCAGCAGAGGGCGGATCATTTAAATGCTTGAAGGTGCAGCACAGCCTGACTGGAGGCAGGTGTGGGAGGAGGAAGCTGGAGAGAGAGTTTGACGCTAAAGGTTGGGGGGAGGCTGGAGGTCAAGGGAGAGCTGGGACAGCAGTTACCCCAAGCCCCATTCTGCCCATGCATAGGCCTGGCCTGGGGTCTAGTGAGGGTAGTGGAGAGAGTAACTGCTGGCTCCAGGTGTTATTGGAGGGACCGGGAGAACTGGGGCATCTCCAGGAAGGCCTGAGCTCCCAGGAGGCAGGAGCAGAAATGTTGTGCAGGTGTGGTCTGGCAGGTAAGTCGTTGGGTCTAGAGCTACTGTTGCCAGGCCCCTAGGCACCTGGCACCTCGGGATTGGGAAGGGTCTGGTGTGAGGGCTCCAGTGCCTCCAGGCTGGCAGGCCCTGAAGACCTGGGCTCCTGGGGCTGATGGAGCTGACTGGAGTCATTGCAGACCTGAGATGTGGGGGCTGGCTGGGAGCAGAGAGCCCCTCTCCCTGCAGGCTGCCGTACCCAAGGGGGGCCCTGCCAGCTGCACCCACAGGAGAAGCTGAAGGGCCAGAGGATCCCCATAGGAGGCAGCACCTCTTTGGAACTTCTGTGCAGACTCAGGGAGACCAGAAGGACCAAAGCTGGGCTTGAGTCACCCCCCCCCCCCCAAGGAGGACTGAGATTCCAGATGCCCCCCAGGGCTGTGGTAAGTGCTGCTGGGGAGATGCTCTCCATCAGCTAAGGAGGGGTCTGCTGTTGTTCAAACTGCGGTCTTCGGGCCACATGGGAAGGGAAGGGGACCCTCCTTGGGGCTAAAAGAGGTGCAGAGTCCTTTCCCGGCTATTATGGGCGAGTGAGGCACAACTCTTTGTGCCTATAAACATTTCCACATTCGACCACGGGCTTCCTACCGGGAACCTACGAGTGAGTTATTTGGGATCACTGAAATTTGTCAGTGCATCGGTAGATTAATAAATGTTGTATAAGATGTATGGCTGCCGGGCCACGTAACAAAGCTCCCTGCGTGCACAGACAGATGGGCCGTGGGACTCGTCGGCTATCGGTAATGAGTCTTTGTTGCCGACTCATCCCGGAACTGCCACATGTCCGTCACAGTGCACAATTGACGTTACTGCATCTTCTTCAACAAGAAGAGGAAAAATGGTTAATGGAGGACGAAATTGCTACTTAAAACTTACAACTCTCTTCCGGGAGGATGGAGGCTGTTGGAGGCAAGATCGTCATCCCAGGGTCTTTGCTCTCCTTTTCAGAGCGCCAGCAACTTGTTCTGCCCCAGCGGAACCTGCCCGTGTGTGTGTGTGTGTGTGTGTGTGGGCACGTGTGTGTGCAACCGTGGTGGTCCTGGAACCAGCTGTGGGAGTAAGAACTGAGGAGAGCCTGCTCAAGAACCGGGCAATCCCAATTTCTGGAAGGAGGGCAGGAGTCAAGACTTGGCTGTCTAATAAGTAGCCCATCTTCCGTTACCTACAAACTCTCAGGCCTCAGCATTGTTTCCTCAGTTGATTTGGAGAAATTGGAGGATGTGAATCATGACGATAAGCGCCCAGTGACAAGAGAGAGAATAGAGGACAAGAATTCAGCAGAGGCAGCTGCTGGGAGCCAGAGGCACCAGGAGAATATAACTCACCCTCCACTCACAGGCTTGGATCTGCAGAAATCTCAGGAGAGTTATTAGATTTTCTGCTGCATGTGAATTATTAGCTAGACCTCAGGGGCACATGGTCATTTGTTAGGTTTTAATATTGTTTTGTTTAATTTTTAAGTGCTTTCAAAGCAATGCATATGCATAGTTCAAAAAGGAAAAAATTACCAAAAAGCTTGTGATAAGGAAGATCCTAATCTTGCTCCCAGAGATGACCTTTTACCTACTATACCCGCTTCCCCAGGATTTTCTTCCATGTTTCCAAGTCACATGCTTACACTGCCCTTTCTTCATTCATCTGTTCTGTTGTCTATATGATGTGCAACCATGTGACTAAATTCCCAGCTTTCCCAGCTCTCCCCCTCCCGACCTCTCTTCCATTCTCCATCACATCTTTGGCTAAAACTATGGTCAGTGTTCATATCTGTGTTTAGTATCATTAAGCAAATATTGTTTATTGTAGAGTTGAGCAGTATACCCTGATTTTATCCTCTTTCTTGTGTAATCTTATGGTTTTCTTCTCCTCTAGAGTTAGCAATGGATTCGTTTTTTATTTGCTGGCTTCCAATATACCTATCATTGATTTTTTTCCACATGCTTTGACATCTCTGCCGCCAGCCTATCAATGATATTTTTTATGCACTGTAGTACCACAATTCCCAAACTGCATCAAAGGCACCCCAGGGTATTGTAGCGAGTTCACAGAAGTGCTGCAGGATACTTTACATTTTCAAGGGAAAAACAGTAATGCTTGATATTTGTCAGAGACCACAAACTACCAGTACCAGGTATTTGGCTACTTTGGTGTTAGAGTGTACCACATTCCTTTTGATGATGTCATATCTGTGCAAAGCTGAATTTTCAGCAAATGCTGTGTTAAAAAGCAAGTACTGGGCAAAAATCAACGTGAAATAGAAAATGAGTGCGGAGGGGCACAATCTGATCCAAAGGTCTGAGAAGCTGTGCAGTGTCCAACAGGGGTACCCATCCCATTAGGAAGAAATATTTCTTTTTCCTTTCAATTTATGTAAACAATTTCTTAAATGGCTACCAGGTTGTTAGGACATAACACTCATTAAGCCATTTGGGTCTCCTATTTAATAAAAAGACCTGTCAGGTATTTATCGAAGCCCAGGGGCACCATGAAAAATTATCGAGACACCAAGGACGCCATGAACCAAGAAAGTTGTGAGAAACTCTGCTAGAACACTTTAGTTCTGTTTATTCCTGAGGACTTTCCTCCTGGAACCTTCTCCGTCTTGCTGCAATCTGCTGTAAAGCTGTCGTCTTGGGACTGGCCTTCACTTCTCTTCTGGGTGGAGTCCTCTATTTCCTGGATCCCACAATGCCATTTTTTGTTGGTTCTCATTTTGCTGGAACATGCTGTCCATTTCCATGTTCTTTGGCTTCCTAAGGACGGGTATAAGGAAAGTCAATATTTTTAGTACTTGTTCTGAAAATGTCTTTATTCTGCTCTCTTTCTTGATTGTTAGGTTGGCTGAGTATAGAATTTTAGATTGAAAATAATTTTCCCTCTGACTTTTAAAAGCTTTGTTCCACTGTTCGGGTGTTTTGGTATCGTCATTGAAAGCCTGGTGCCATTCTAATTCCCAGTTCTTTGCATGGCATCTGCTGCAGAATGGGCTCCCAGGAAGCAGTCTCTGAGGCAGGATGTTTATTAAGGATTGCCCTCGGGAGTTAGGAAGCAGGTTTGAGCACCACAGGCCCAATGACAGCCCAGTCGACCTCATGGGAACGCTGGAGCTAGAGTGACTTTTCAGAGGTGTCCTTAAATGAACCAAGATGGCCCAGCCTCCGTGCTCCTGCTTCAGACAGCCACTGGATCACCCGGGAAGGGTGTGCCTTTGGGTAAGGTAGCTCTCTGCAGCAGAAATCCCTGCAGGGCTGGAGGCTGCGTGCTGACATCCGGAGCAACACGGCCTTCCTTGAAGAGATACCTGGCCAGCGAATCCCAGGGTCTACCACAATATCTGGAACTTTCTCCCACTTAAAGCTTTTAGGACCTGTTCTTGTCCTAATCACTTAAAAATGTTTCCTTGATGAGCCTTGAAGTAGATCTATTTCATTTTTTGTGCTGGACGTTTGTTGGGATTTTGAATCTAGAGAATCATGTTCTTCAGTTCAGGAAACAATCTTATATGATTTCTTTAGTTTCCTTCCATCTGTCTTCTCTTCTATGACGCTCCTGCTGGTCAGGCAGAATGAGCTTCTACAATTCTTAACTTTCTGGCCTCTTGGGAATCCGATCAGGCAGCACATGGGTCTTTCCTCATGCAGTGTCTGGGACTCTTCTGTCAGAGATGCAAAAAGAACCCTCTGGTAAGCTGGCCAGGGAAGTGTCTGTGTCCTATTATTTGTGTCTCTGTGTGAGTGCTGGTGGTGGGAGTCTCCTACCTGGCAGGTGGAGGGAGCTGGGGTCCAGCAGCCTTCATTGTTCCCCAGGCCTGTTCTGTGTCCGCTGCCCCCAGATTCAACATCTTGGTTCAATTGTTCCAGGAAAGGAGGCCTCAGCCCCTCGGCTCCTGGCTTCACAGCCAGGGGAGAGGACCGGGCCACCACCAGCTCTATTTACAGCTTTTAGACTTCTCCCCCTGTTTTCAGCCTTCTCACCCCCATCCCCACCCCCAGCTTCTAGAACTTTCCCCTTCCACTGCTGGGGGTAGAGAGGTCCTATGGTTACAGGCTCATGATCCCTGGTAATCCCTCCAGGTGCCCCCTTCTCTGCTCTGCTCTGACAGGCTGCACTTCTCCCTCTACTTTCTGTCTTCCAAGAGTCATTGAAATCCCTCACCACCGTTATCGCCTCTTCTGCATTTGTCCTTGTTGCTAAATACCTTTTCAACTTGCTTCTCTTTCATGGTGGCAGGTAGGAGGGAGAGGAGAAAATGCTGGAGGTCAAGCCACTGGTTTTTAAAAGGACCCAATGTTTTGCATTTTGCTGCTCTTTAGCATCTCTTTTCACTGTTATCATTTGACTGGCATTTTGTTCCTGTCTGTGCTGGATCTCCTGGTCAATAGAAATAGTGGGTGGGGGCTGGAAGTCTGCAAGGTTTTTGCCCCTCAGGGTAGCCAAGCAATGGTGAGAGGGTATTCCCTGGGCTGCATTAGGGGAAGATGAGTCAAAGTGAGATGTCTGAGCTCCTGGGCATGTGACAGGAGGGGACACTGAGTCTCAAGCAGGGAATGAGGCAGCAGAGCTGGGCCTGGAAGCCAGTGCCCCCGAGTTCCCGTGCAGCCTGCTGCTGCAGCTTTGTTCTGAGTTCAACCTGCCTTGAAGCGAATGTGTGAATAGCAGGTGTCTCTGATGCTGGGATGGTGCCGGAGACGTCTGGGTTCAAGAGGCGTGGGTGAGCCTCTCCTCCAGGCGGGGCTCAGGCCGTCACAAGGCTTCCTGGAGGCCCGTTGCAAACGGTGTCCATAAGATTCTCCCAGGCTGAGAGAAGGCATCCCTTTTTTCTGTTGTTTGGTGTTTAATATCGAGTTTCAGCCCGCCTCTTGATCGCAGCTGCTGTCAAAGGACCTACAGGAAAATCCGTTTTTATTGAAGCTGAAAAGGTCAGTTTTCTTGGATGTCTCCATGGTGAAAATAATAAATGCACCACATTTAGACCCCATATGATATTTAGGTTCTTCAGCTGGAATGACCCCTGGGAAAGAGGCTCCTGAGATTTTAATTAAGTTTCCTGTCCTTGCAGGCGACAGTCGCTGGAAAAAAGGCCATCTGGTGGGCCTTTCCCCTCCCTGGGGGCTAGGGTAGATGGGGGCGTCTGGCTTAGCCTGGGGGAGGGTGGGATGTCTCATCCTTTGGATCTAAAATACAGCCCAACCCTTCTGAGGCTTCCGCTGTTCAGGGATAGTCCCACTGATGGACTTGAATCTGCAGAAGATGAGTCTCTGAACCCCATAAGTAACCAGGCTCAGCAGCAGGGCACTGCCAGCCTCCGGTCCCTGAAGACCATTCCCCTCCCTGGGGCAGCCAAGCAGCCTGGGGCAGGGCCACCTGGGACTCAGCAATGACAGCCGGAGAGCAGGGGTGGGGGTAAGCAAGAGGGTGGAGAGAGAGAAGCTGAAAGGGCAGGCAGGAGCAGCCCCAGCCCCAGGAGGCGGAAGGAACAGGGTGGTTAGGGGTGCAGGGAGAAATTCCAAGGCCAGCTTGGCAATTGTGTCTTTTTAGGTAATTATTCTTCAGTTGTCCGAGAGATCGGATAATTTCACCAGCTCTCTCCTCGTGACTTTTAATTAATTTTGCCTGGTACGCTGTGAACCCCTTCAATCTACAAGTTTAAATCAGTCTTCAATCTGGCAACACTTTTTTGTAGTTTATTTTGGAATGTGTGTTTTCTTTCCATTAATTGGGTTCTGTTCTTCAGGAAGACCCCTTACCCTTATGGGATTTCCCACATCTCTTCTTCATGCATGCTGCCCTCTATCTGATCCTTTTGTGCTGCATTTTGAAAGAACCCCTCTGTGCCAGTTTGGATGTATTATGTCCCCCAAAACGCCATGTTCTTTAATGCAGTCTTGTGGGGGTAGACATATTAGTGTTGATTAGATTGGAATCCTTTGATTGAGTGTTTCCATGGTGATGTGATTAAAGCAACTGTGGGTAATACTTTTGATTAGATTATTTCCATGGAGGTGTGGCCCCACCCATTCAGCGAGAGTCTTAATGAAATTACTGGAGCCCTATAAAAGCTCAGACAGAAGGAATAGCCACATCCAAGAAAGACATTTTAGAGATGGTCATTGAAAGCAGACTTTTGCTGACACATTGCTCCAGAGAAGCTAAGAGAGGACAAAACACCCCAAGAGTAACATTTTGAAGAATGCACAGGAGCTGAGAGAGGAGCTCGAACACAACCCCTGGATCAGCAGATGCCATCCGCATGCCTTCCCAGCTAACAGAGGTTTTCCGGACACCACTGGCCTTCCTTCAGTGAAGGTATACTTGTGTTGATACTGTAAATTGACATTTTCATGGCCTGCGGACTGTAAATTTGTAACCAAAAAACCCCCTTTATAAAAGCCAATCCATTTCTGGTATTTTGCATAACAGCAGCATTAGCAAACCAGAACACCCTCAAACTCCTTCTCCGTGTCACTGAGTCTGCTGGGTGCCTCCTGATTTTTACTGTCACTGATGCCTTTTTAAATTCTGTTACAGTGCTACTTGTGTCCTCAGATTGTTCACCCAACTTCCAGCTCCATTTGGACCTCAGCTTGGGGTCATCCTTTCTTCATCTCTTGGCCCTCAGTGTCAATATTTCCATCCTGAGAAAATATCTACATGTGTTTCTTTTTTGGAGTAAATATTTTCAAATTCTGATTTTTCTCCTTCCTTGATATTATCCCATACGGCTTTCTTTTCCACCCACCTCTGCCAGGTATCGTTATGGCCAAGTTCATTCTCATCCCCAGGTTTCTGCCTGTGAGGTTGGGGACCTGCTCCATCTCATTGTGGGTGCGGGGGTCTCCTGCTTATTCAGGAGAGGGGTTCCTGAGGACAGGCTGAGCTCACTACACTAGTGAAGGTAGTGGGTAGAGAAGAGGCCCACAGAATTCTGCCAGATGTGAACACTGGTCTTCTCAGACCCAACACAGCTGCCTCGCGGCTGGAGGTCCCTGGGGGCTAAAGATGCTCTCCCACGGCCCACGCTAGTATCTCGTTCACCTCTCCAGGTTCGAAGGTTTCTGGAAAGAGTTCCTCCACACCAGGAAATGCCCAGGTCAGAGAAACTGGCCAGCAGCCCCAGGGCTCCTTCTACAGCCGAGACTGTTATAGGCCAGGGGCTGAGGCGTCAGAGGGCCCGTGGCAGGCGCTGGCCCACCTCCTCCAGGCTGCTCTGCAGCATCCCTCGGCCTGGAGGGGAGGGGTGGGCTTGAGACCCCCCCAGCCTTTCCATCCTTTCCTCCCCAGGAAGGAGGGTTGGGGGGGTCTACTTTGGGGACCGCATCTCTCTGGTCTCAGCTATCCAGAGCCTGGTGGGAGCTTCTCGAAGCTTCTGGCACACGGCTGGTGCTTTCCTTGAGTTTCAGCAGGACTTTCCCAATCTTTGTTTTCTTTGTTTCATTTTTCTCATTTCAAAGAGGGAGACTGGAGGCCTTTTTCTTACACCAACCACCTTCCCTCATGAGCACATCTCATACCTGTAAGTCACACGCACTGGTTGCTTGTGATCCTTTGAATACTTCTTACACGCACATCTGTAATTGCTAAGGAATTTGGTGAATAGTTTTTCCAACTGAAACCTTAACGAGAGACAAAAATCTCTTGCAGTAAGGCTGATGGTATGGACTCAGGGAACTTGGAGATAAAGAAAACTCGGTTTCTTCATCTTAAGACTGGAAAAATAACAGTACTTACCTCAGAGGTTCTGTGGCTTAAATTCGTTAAGACAATCAATAGCTGTGAAGCCTTAGGATGGTACCCGGCACACAGAAGAGATCAATAAGGGATGTACAGCATCATCTATTATAATAATGATTATTACTCTTATTTCTGTTTGGAAGCGACTACCTTGTTTAAAGTGCTATGCTATGGTTAAATCGCATTTCTTATTTATGTGATGTATGCAGCAAGTCTCTAAAATACAAAAGGCCCAAGGTTGGGATTAGCCTCGTACCTCAAAAGCAAGATCCTGAGAGCTTTTACTAGGGTGTGTCCATGGATATGCATACCACTTCCGAAGTGAAAAGAAAACCCACAGTGCTCTTTAGGTTTATCCTATAAAACTACTCTTGCCCCAAACTCTTGAGCAATAAATATGTTTTACATATATATATAAAACAATCTCCAGAATAGTCACTTTAAAGGGACTAAACCCAAGTTTTTAATGCTTTACAATCATACTGAACTCGATTTAGGGTCCTTGGGGACCCAAGAGTCAGGCCCTTATTTCCCACAGAGCCTCTGAGATCCTGGAATGCAGACTCACAGGCCCAGGGCTAATAGGTAAATTAGAGAAATTTTTTCTCTGAGCACAATTTGAAAACAGAGACAATTCTGCAAATCAGGTTCCACAGACTGTGATGAAAGGAAAATATCTTTTCCAGCATCGCAGACCTCCCAGGGTTGGAGCCACAGCTGTTCCCGTCAGCTCCAGACCCTGTGTGGGAGAGGGTGTGGAGAAATTGGAACTCTAGTGCATTGTTGGTGGGAATGTAAAATGGTGCAGCCACTGTGGAAAGCAATATGATGGTTCCTCAAAAACTTAAATCTAGAATTAACATATGACCCGTTAATCCCGCTTTTGGGTATATACCCAAAGACAGTGAAAACAGGGCCCCAAGCAGATACTTGGACATCAGTGTTTGTGCAGCATTATTCACAATAGCCAAAAGGTGGAAACAATACAAGTGTCATCAACAGATGAACGGGTAAGCAAAATGTGGCACATACATTATTCAGCCGTGAGAAAGAATGACGTTATGGGACATGCTGCAACACAGAAGAAGCTTGAGGGCATTATGCTCCGTGAAATAAGCAAGACACATAAGGGTAACTATTGTATGATGTCACTCATAAGAGATGGCTAGAAACAGTCCAGTCACAGACAGAAAGCAGATGAGGGGTTGGAGGGGATGGGGAGGGGTAACAGGAGAGGGTTTATTTGTAAAAATTCTTTAAAAGAAGAGGACGAGGGAGGAGGAGGAGGAGGGAGCAGACCTCCAGCGCAGACTCTGAGCTCTCCGTCCACCGTGGAGGGCACTGAGTGCTGTCATCCGTTCTGTGCCCTCTGGGCAGTCTCGCAAGTTCCCTTGACAGCCTGACACTGGCAGGTCAGACGGCCAGTATCGAGGAGGGCAGACAGCAGCATGTCTGCTCTGTCCCCACTCCCCATTGCCACCCTCCTTGGTTGCAAATTTGGGTAGCTCCGAGGTTAACGCAGGCACTCGTTCCTGGACCGGGAAACACAGGTCGCGTGTGCATACAGATACAGACACCAATATATCTGTCTGCACACAAACCTGCACACCCAGTTACGTGCAGAGCCACACATGCTTGTGGGTGCATATGTGTACGTGAACGTGTCTGTGCATGCTCTTGTGTGTGTGCATACCTGTGCACACTTGTGTGCCTGTGTGTGTACCTGTGTCTGTGCATGTTTGTATGTGTGAAAATGTGTGCACAGATCTGCACACTCAGATGCATACATACACACCATATACAGGCATGCCCCTGTGCACACACTCAGAGATACAAGCACCCGGGCACTTTTCCTGCCTGTGGGGCCCCCAAGGCAGCCCTGGGCCTGCTGGTGCTCCCTCCTTCGTGGCTGTAGGGGGTGCCCAGGGTGGGGAACGGTCTGGCTCTTATTAGATGCCCTCTCACCCCCTGCAGCCCCGCCGAGCCCGGCCTGGGCTGTCCCAGGAGGCAGCCGCTGTTATTTACTTTTCCATTTTCTTCCCTCACCAAGGAGACCTCAGAAACCTGAGCCACTCAAAGGTATGAACCGTACATCGCTGCATGGTTCGTTTTAGAACTTCCAATCGTGGTGGTGTCAGACTGTGTCAATTCTAGGGTGTCAGACTTGATTAAAAACCCCGGTGTCTGGTCTAGGAGTGGATCTTCTGGTGAGCTCCCTTACTCCCCGCCCCCTCACACACACACACACACACACACACACACACACACACACACACACACAAGTATATGAACGTGCATGCAAGTCACCTACACAAATCCTCAAATGCACGGATGGGGTTCTTTGCTAAATGCATAGGAGATGCTGCTCCAGAAGAATGGAAGTGGAAAACACTGATTCTATCTTTTCTTTTTCCCAGGCCTGCCTGCTGCCCACCTCCTCTCTCTGGGCTTCCTCCCTGCCCCCACCATCCAAGCCCCATACAACCTCCACAGCCTCCAAACCCCAGCTGTGAGCTGCAGAGATGCCCCAAGGTAAAAGCCTTCCCCTTGGCATGACACTCCACCTTGCCCCAAATCATCTCCCCAGAAGACATCATCCTATACTCCAGGTACTCTAAGCTCCTCTCCCTTCCACCGAGCTCAAGGTGGGGGGTGCCTGCATATGGTCACTAGTCTGCCCTGCCAAAGCACGTTCCCACCCCAAACTCCTATACATCCTTCAAGACCCACTTGGATGGCCCCTTCTCTAACCTTCCCACCCAGGCAGAGCAGGGCTCTCCTCCTCTATGCTCCCTGAGCTGGAGACACACCTTTCTTAAGCCACTTTTGGAGGGCACAGACCATATCCTCCTCACCTCAATGTGCCAGGACCTGGCTCACAGTAGTCCCTCAATAAATCATGTTGGCTGAATGAATGAACAATGACTGTGCCAATGGTAGTTGAAGTCAGTTCTGTTCTGTTTGGAGAACATGAGGAGCTAGCCCAGGGCAGAGCCCTCCCTCTCAGCTCTGCTATTCCTGGGGTTAACTGTGTCCCAGAAAGAAGGATCTGCACAAAAAACTTATCAAGGGAAATACCATCTCCCAGCCACATTGATCAGGAAATTCCCATCTTCCCTGGAAAGCTCCTTTTTTTGAAGCAAAAAAGAGAAATAAAATCAGATGTTCTATATTCAAATCAGTATGATTTCAGATCATTGAATCAAAACTCTGTGTTTTCAGCCAGCTGTGGCTCAGATGAAGTTTCCAGTTACACAGAGCAGGGATTTGTCACTCCAAAGGGACAGGCTCAATGACAAGCAGGAGAAATATTCCCGGGGTGGTGGCTCCACCAGGACTCTCCGTTTCTGGGAGCCAAGCCTGGGACCTGTGGGCACCCACAGGTGAGTAACTTCTGCTCACGTGGAATGTCCTCAGTTTACCCATCTTATCCCGCGGGCCTTGCAGAGGCCAAGCTGCCCCCGCCCCGAAATAAGGTCACCTTGTCCCACCCCCGTCTGAGGCCTCTGCCTCTTAAGAACCCTTTAGGTATTTTGGTTCTTGAGTTTTCATGTTTATCATTAAAACAATTATCAGCTAAAAATGCTCTGCTCCCTAAAACAATGCAATCAGACGGCAGGGGCAGATTTGAAGTTATAAATAACTCCCTCTGTCCCCCCTACTTGTTTACGGTGCTATATGGATTTTTAGGTGTGAGGGGTTCATCATTACTAATGTTCTCTTAAATGTAATAAAACTTCTCTCATTCAAAGGAAAGGCAGCCAATCCAAAGGAGCCCCTTGCAGACCTGCGGACTCTAGCCCGTGGTATTTGCAATGCAGAACAACTGTGATTTTATTCATGGGTTGGCAAAGCCGCAGCCCAGCAGTAATTAAACACGGAACAGCTGTCACTCTGCGGCATCCGAGGCAGACAGGACGGAATAATGAGCCCTCATCGGGGCCTCGGGCGGTAGGGGGCTGCGGGACCTCTGGGCCCCTGCTCCGGGCTGTCCCTGGCTCACCCACTCCAGACTTTTCTCCCTGGCTTTGTGGAAAGAGGGCAGCCCCCGCCTAGGGAGGAGGAGGCGGAGGCTGGGGGCGGGTGGGCGGAGGGCTGGGGTTGGCGGGGATGTGCGCAGACGTTTCCCCAAGGCCGCACGGGACCCAGCAGATGCGGCCTTGGAAATATTTTGACAAGCAAGCAGGTATTATTTTTGTAATTGAAGGAGCTGATTTTTTTTAAAGGGCCGGTGCTGAGCAGTGGGTACTGAGGAAGGGAGGGGGCTCCGGACCTGCCTGGGAGGGAGGGGTCCTAAATCTCTGGATGTTCAAGCCAGAAGGGGCATTTAAGGTCTTCTGGCCCCTGCCCTCATTTTGCAGATGAGAAAACTGGAGGGCTGGAGAGGCACAGGGGTTGGTGAGAGCTGGGCACCGGGCTGTAGATTCCCACAGCCCACACTGTAACCTCAAGCTGCCATACCTGCCTCTGGGCCTCAGTTTCCTCCTCCAGATGAGGAGTGGGATGGGGTGAGGGGTCCTTTAGGATGTTGTTGGCACAGAGGTCCTGGGAGCAGAGTCTTCCTGGGGCCCTCTTTGGAGGTGCAGCCATGCATCTCTCACGGGGCCCCCATGGGGATCTGGGGCTGGGGGAGGGGTGGGCAGGGGGTCCAGCCTGCTGCCCGCCCCTCCCACAGCAGCCCCCACTGTACTCCCCTTGCATCTCCCCCACCGCCAGGCTGCACCCCAGCTTTTCTGGGCAGCCTCAGTTTCTCTCCCTCTCTCTCCCTTCCTTCCCCAGGCTTCCACCAGCAGGGGGCAAAGATGGCATCTCCCACATCAGGGGCCCAAAGGCAGGACCTCTGGGCCCTGCCTTCCTGAGGCCCAGCTCCCTGCCCATGGCCCAAGCTGCCCACCCTCAGGGTGGCCTGTATGAGGACGCCTCCATCCTGACCCAGGGGGATGCCTTTCTCCATGAAGTCTTTGCTTGTCCAGGCCCCCAAGGCTCTCTCCTCTTGCTTGATTCCTGCCACACTGAGTCAGGGAAGATCAGGGCAGTCCCCTCTGGCCAGCCCCTCACAGTGGGCTGCACTGGGGGGAGCATGGAGAGTCCATCAGGGAATGGACTGGAAGATGCTGATGGTGGTGTCTGAGGTCTGGGAAACCCCCTAGGTGACAACGGGGGGGACCTTCAGAGTGCCTTGGCCTGGATGGGGGGACAGGCTACTCTGCCTGTACTGGCTGTGCACTTGGTGCCGGGAAGGGTCCAGGGAGCCTGTCTGGGTGATGGTTCCATGGGGGCTGGGATGGGGGGTACCAGGAGGGAGGGCTGAAGCTGGGAATCTGGAGGCCATCACAGGTGGTGGGGGCGGTTCTGATGACAGAAAAAAATGTTTGAAATCAGGGAGATCCTGGTGAGGCTCCTGGGGTCGGGCAGAGCACCTGCTCCATGCACTAGGCGGGGCCGGTGTTTACAGGACCAATGGATGCTGGGTGTGACCTACTGGCCAAGCTGGGGACCCCAAAGGCTGGGGAGGACATGGCCATCCAGGTGCAGGTGGTCTCCCAGCTCACCACACACAGTGCTCTGGCAGTGCCTGGATGTGTGGGTGCTGTGGAGTGCCCAAGAAACAGTGGCTACCAAGGTTTCTCTGCTCTGGCATGGGCAGAAAAAGCAAGCACTTTTTGTACATATGCATGTGCATGCATGTGTGGGAGTGTACACGTGTGTGAGTGCACATGTGTGTGTGTGCAGGTGCTGTACAGGTGTGTACGTATGGGAGTGTGTGCATGTTGAGTGTGCACATCCCTACTAAACCATGCCGTCGGGAGGGCCGGGCATCCCAAGGACCAGCTGGATGTTCCCACCCCATTGAGCCTCTCAGCCCTTCCCCCAGCAGGAGACCCATCCTGATAAGCCCCAGAGATGGAGGGCATCATTCCCACCGTGTAAACAGTGGGAGCTTTCCCTGCAGCCCTCACTGCTATTTAAGACCAACGTATTTTTAAACCAGCAAAGTAGTTTCTTGGGACAAGATGCCAGGTTGCCTGGGGTGCAAGGCTGCCCTGGGGGAGAAAATCAGGTAGGAGCAGGTGGCAATTTAGATTCACTCCTGACCTGCGATGCCTGGTGGTGTGGGGGCTGGTGGGCACTCAGGACAGACACTGCTCAGCTTCACATGCAGGACCCTGGGGGCATCTGCAATGCGGTGGCGTCTGGCCACTCTGCCAGGAGCCGGGCATTGCCGTGGAGGAAGGAGAAGCAAGAGCCTCGTTGGCTGCCTCGTGTCCAGGGTCGGTTCCTCCAGTGACACAGGGTCTCGGGACATGGGCGGATCCAAGCTTGTTGGAGAGGTGGCTGCTGGCCTCCCCGTTCCTTATCCTATCAGATGCATTGTCCGCCCCTCCCATGTCACCGGCTCCTTCCTTTCGGCCTGTGGAGTGTGGAGGGGAGCAATACAGAACCGACCTGGGCATAGCAAGGGGTCTGGGTTGAGCATAACTGATAGCGTTGGACATGCGTAGAAAGGGCCCTGATGGAGAAGGCACAGGGGGACTGCCAGGCCCGCAGGAAAGCTGCTCCGCCACCACTGAGCATGCAGGGCAGGGCCTCCAGCAAGACCCAGGTCCAGCCAAGGTTGTCATGTCCCCACATCACGTCTCCCTGTCTCCTCTTTCCACATCTTACATTGGCCACAAGCATCCAGGGTTTGGCAACACCCCAACAGCAGACAGGGCTGCCAGTTATTGAGCTGGGCTTGGTGCTGGCTGCCAGACAATCTCAAAAGAGCCTCACCACCAACCCATGGTTACTCTCTTCCTTCACAAGCGGGGAAACAGAGGCTCACTCAAGTTATATCAACTAGGACTGTTTTGGTCCCAGTGACAAGAGTCCAGGTCAAACATGTGTAAGCAAAAATAGAATGTGCTGACTCAGGTATCCAAAATGCCCCGGCGGGGAGCCCTAGCTCCAGGATCAGGTGTTCAAATGATCCTCCCGGCACCCCACCATCCCTCTGCTCCCTCTCCTCCATATTGGCCCCGTTCTCCGGCTCCACGTGGGGGCAAGATGGCAGCCAGCAGCTCCAGTCCCTCGTCCACCCAGGAGGCAACCACGTGGAAGGAGCGCGGCCATTTCATTGGCTCCGACTGGGTCCTCTGCTCAGCCCAGAACCAATCACGCTGGCCGGGGATGCGATGTGCTGATTGGTCCACACCAGAGCTCGTGGGAAAGTCAGCATCCATGGAAGCAGGAGGGATGGGGGGCGGGTTGCCAGAGGAGAATGGGGCGACGAGAAGTTGGAGAACTAGCTCCACCCCCTTCCTCGCCTCCCTGCAGTGCTCTGGAGTCCCTGGGCTGGGGGACCTGCCTTGAAAGCGTCACTGCTTTCCTCTGGAGGGCCCCGGGTCTCAGCCCTGGGGGACCCGTTTGTGTCAGCCTGGCCTCTGCTGCTGAATCTGGGGAGATGCAGGGCGTGGAGGTGTGGGGAGGGGAGCTGTCCTCCCGAGCAGGCCCTTTGAGCCGGGGCCCTGGGGAGCCCAAACGGGATTGCCACTGCAGTTACACAACCTAAATATATGGCACGTAATTATTTTTAAGAATATACCAATAAAATTGTCTCTGATTATTTTAGTCACAATACAAATAGCCTCAATTAGAGCAGAAATAGGGCGCGGGTTTATGGCTTCCATGAATCTGAGAGTAACCTCAGCTCCCCCGCGGAAAAGTCTGCAGCTCCCTTCCGGCCCTGCCATGAATCCTGCGGCAGAACAGTCCCAGATCCGGCACGGGGACGGCAGGCAGGGAGGAGTCCGGAGGGACGGTCGCCTGGGCGAGGTCCGGCTCCAACAGCTGGTCCCAGCCGGCCGGGAAGGGCCGGCCCCCAGGCCCGTGGGTTTAGCCAGACGGAGGGCTGAGGACCCGGGCCCACCTCCTCCACATAGCCCTGGTGGCCTGTTTGTCAGTCTGTTCCTCTCTGGACAGCCAGACCTCCAGGTTCCCCTCTTGAAGCGGCAGTTTCTACCTGCCAAGAAAGGCAGCTCCTGTTGGGGAGACCCAGGCCCTCAGATCCAGCCAAACCCCACTAGACAGATGGGCAAACTGAGGCACCAAGGGGCAGGATAGGCCAAGATCACACAGCTGACAAGTGGCAGACTAGAGGGGTCCCGAGGTTCTGCCTTTCCACGCATGGAAGAGGGGGACCGTCGCTGGGGGAGAGGGTGGGATGTCTCGGAGCCATCCAGCTTCCTGGCTCATGGCCAGGTGAGGACACAGGTGGAGCAGGCCCTCGCTGTCCTGCCTCCCCTGCCTCCCCTCTCCTTCTCCTCTAGGCATCTGAGGGTCGCATACCCACAGGAGGTGCTCCCCTTCCCATGGCAGTTTCTGAGCCCGCAGCCGGAAACCCTGTTGTGCCAGTTTGAATGTATTATGTCTCCCAAAACACCATTATCTTTGATGCAATCTTGTGTGGTCATACATATCAGTGTTGATTAGATTGTAATTCTTTGAGTGTTTCCATGGAGATGCGCCCCACCCAACTGTAGGTGATAACTCTTACTGGATGGTTTCCATGGAGGTGTGGCCCTGCCCATTCAGCTTGGGCCTTGATTAGTTTACTGGAGCACTATATTAGCTCAGACAGAAGGAGCAAGCTTGCTACAGCGAAGAGGGACACTTTGAAGAACGCACAGGAGCTGCGAGAGGAGCTTCAGCTTACAGAGACATTTTGGAAATGGCCTTTGAAAGCAGACTTTTGCTCTGGAGAAGCTAAGAGGGGACAAATGCCCCAAGAGCAACTGAGAGTGACGTTTTAAAGAGGAGCTGCAGCTAAAAGAAGACAAAACGTCCCAAGAGCAACATTTTGGAGAATGCCATTTTGAAACGCAACCTGGGAGCAAACGGCCGCCAGCCATGTGCCTTTCAGCTAACAGAGGTTTTCCTAATGCCAATGGCCTTTCTTGATGCTTTGCCTTGGACACTTTATGGCCTTAAGACTGTAATAAAAGCCCTTTATAAAACCCAATCTATTTCTGGTACTTTGCTTAATGGCAGCCTTAGCAAACCAGAACACCTGTTGTCAGTCCTGGGCCACCCACCCGGGGAAGGCGCCAGGTGGCAGCTTGCCTGAGCATCACAGAGCCGGGCACATTGGGGCCCACACACTTCTGGCCACCACGCTCCCCCAGGGCTGGGGAGGGGGTTCCCTGTCTGCCCTGTCAGGCACACACAGTAGAGGGTGACAAACCCCTAAGCTGGGCCCCACCTGCCCTTTCTGATGAACGTTAGCCCTTTCCCGTCAAATTCCAATGAATATGACTTTGGGATTTTTATTGGAATTGACATAAAAACCCAAATAAATTTGGAGAGAGCTGGAATCTACAACAGTGAGCCTTACTGCCTGGAATAGGGCCACTTCTCTCTGTTGAGGCACGTCCCTACATTTTTAACATTTTACAGTTTTCTTCATACAGACCTTGCACGTTTGATGCTAAGTCTGTACAGTTTAAAGTTTTGTTGATGCTGTGAATGAGGCCTCTTTTGCCTTTATTTTCTGCCCCGCTGTTTGCTGGTACACGGGAAGCTCTGGGTTTTTCTCTATGCATCTTCTATCAGACCACCTTTCCAAGCTCTCTCAGTGGCTCTAATTGTTTCACAGTTAATTCTCCTGGATTTTCTAGGTAAATATGAACATATTATCTGCAAGGAATGATAACATTGTCTCTTCCTTTCTAATCTTTGCACTGTTTTTCTTTTCCTTTATTTCCAGTTTTATGTTCACCACATACCATTGTTTAAAACTCATGGGTAGAGGGTCATCTCTAGCTTCTTATTGAGGTGACAGTGACAGACCCCCAAGAGCCCTTCAGACCTGTACACAGGTGTCAAGACTCTTGTTGCAGTGCTCCCAGCAGCATGGACACCCCTGTCGTTTCAGGACCACCCCCCCCCCAAGCCACGATTCCAAATGCACCACATTTCTCAGGACTCTTTCCCCTCCGTCAGGGGGCTTCCGGGGGCCTCGGGGGCCAGGCTCTAATTTAGGCATGTAGTAGGGGCGGAAGCAGCCCGGTCCGGTTTACTAATGCTGCTGTTTCGCAAAATATCAGAAATGGATTGGCTTTTATAAAGGGGGTTTATTTGATTACAAGCTTACAGTCTGAAGGCCATGAAAATGCCCACATCATGGCATCAACATGAGGATACCTTCACTGAAGAAAAGCTGTTGGCATCCAGAAAACCTCTGTTAGCTGGGAAGGCACGTGACTGGCATCCGCTGATCCTGGGTTGTGTTCCAGCTCCTCTCTCAGCTCCTGTGTGTTCTTGGTCTCCCAGGACGTTTCTCTCTAAGCGTCTAGGGGTCCTGTCTTAGCATATCCTGGGGCAAATTTGGGCTTCATCTCTTAGCTAAACGTTCTTCTATCCACATCTCCAAGCATGTCTAAGCATCAGTGTCAGCTCTTAGCTTCTTTAGCTGCTCTGAGCTCCTTCTGTTTGTGAGCTCTTTTATAGGACTCCAGTGATTAAATCAAGACCCACCCTGAATGGGTAGGGCCCATATCTCCATGGAAATAATTTAATCAAACGTTTATCCCACTGTTGATTGAGTCACATCTCCATGGAAACAATCAAAAGAGTCCAACCTAATCAACACTAATACATCTGCTCCCACAAGATTGCATTAAAGAATACGGCTTTTGGGGGGACATAAACTATCCAAAGTGGCGCATAGCTGGTCCCAGTTGCCTCTGCTCTGAGGTGCTCCTCATGCTGGGGCTCCAAGGGAGAGCTTCCTGGCCTCATTCTCAAGTTTTCCATGCGCCCACCTAGGGGGTCTGCAACTCTGAGTCCTGCAGAGCAGACCGCAGGAACAAACCCACCTCCTGATTTAAGACCTGCCTAGGTGTTTCCTAACAAGGCCAGCAGACTGATGGCCCCATGATGAGTCATCCAGCTCCCAACAGCACTTCTGATCCCGCCACCTGCCGCACTGGTGCAGTGACCCAGGGGTACCAGGAGGACCAGACGAGGATGGGAAGAAGACTCCATCCCTAATGCAGCGAGATCAGGAAATGGGGGGTGCAGGGGGTGGGGATGGGGCCCAAGGGTGAGAGCGGCCCCTCCTGCTTGGCTCTATGGGGGAGCAGGGCCATGTGGGGGACAGGTAGGGTCCCCTGGCAGACAAGACGAAAGGAGCATGCAGGGAGAAGCGGCTCAGAGGTGGGCCAGGAGCCCAGCCCGCGTCCTGGGCTGGCCGGGCAGGACTGGAGCCTGACAAGGAGAGAGAGCTCCAGGCCGGTGGGCAAATGGCGCTTGGGCTGGGATGCTCAAGATGGAGAGCTCCGCCATCATCATCACCCTCTCAGGCTGAGGGTGGGGGCGCAGAGGTGCACGTAGGGAGATCACTGCCATTCTCAGGGCGCGGGAGCTGAAGGTGACCTGAGGAGAGTACTTAGCTCCTTGGCCCACCACCCCTAAGTTACTGGCATTTTATATTCGACCAGCTGCGGTAACGTCAGGCAACCCACCCCTCCCACCCAAGGGAGGAAAGGGACAAGCCCCTGCCCCACTTGTCTTAGTTTCCTGGGGCTGCCAGGGCAACATACCACAAGTGGAGCAGCTTAAAACTATAGACATTTACTCTCTCTCAGCTCTGGGGCCCAGAAGTCTGAAATCAAGGTGTAGGGGAGGCTCCTTCCTCGTGTCCTCTAGCCTAGTGTTTGTCAGCCGTCCTGGACGTTCATTCACCTATAGATGCATCACTCCCGTCTCTGCCTCCGATGCCTCATGGTGTCCCGCCCTCCCCAACCCCCATGCCTATCTGTCCAGATTTCCTCTTATCAGGACGCTAGACATCATGGATTAGGGTCCACTTACCCATCTTCAAAGACCCCAGTCCCTAATAAGGTCATGTCCATGGGACCGGTAACTGGGGCTTGGACGTGTCTGGGACCCACAACTCAACCTGTTACACCGTCCCTGCTGTGGCTTGGGGAGGATGCACTCCAAGGGCAATTCTCCACTCAGATAAGTCATCATCCTGGAATTGAGTCAAATGCTGGCTGCACTGAAAGGAAAAGAAGTCAATTTTTATTTGGGAAAAGCGAAGTTAGCATGGCCTGGGTTGCAATGGTAGAAGCACCCACATTTTAACAGCTGACTTTAAGCACAGCTTTCTGCTTGCAAAGCCCTTACTCCCTTCTCTGGAAATGCCCCAGTGCTTGGGGGTCCCTGGCAGCCAGGCCTGACCATGTGGATTTTCTCTCCTGGGAGCCAGAGATGGGTGAAGCTGAGTGCCCTGTTCACGGCAAGCCCCAGGGAAAGGCAGAACCAGGAGCTCCAGCCTGCAGGACCTCAGGCCACCCTAAAGTTGCTCATCTCTCTCTTTGGTCCCAACAGCCAACCCAGCATCACAGTGTTTGTTGGTTTGGGGCTACCCAGAACCCATTACCTCTTCCTGAGTTTCCTGATTTACCCAAGGGAATCACAATTCCTATGTTCTTAGCCCACGTGCCTTGGGTGGAGCTGCACCCCGAGAAGGGGACAGCCCATGACCCAGGGCCTAAGCCAATGAGAACACTACTCCCGGGTGGCCACAGGGATGGACCCTGGGGTGGGCACATGACTCTGGCCACATGGTCAGACCTCATTAGACCTAAGTCCAGGGCTTTTGTCTGAGCCACTGGAAGAAGTGCCTGCCATGTGCTAATGGACACTCACCTGGACACATGTGACCGCCACCTTACCACCACCTGTGGCCCAGGAAAGATGCTAACAGAGTCAGCAGAGCCCAGAGCTGAGAGATTGTGGCTGAATCCTGCCCTGTTGGAGGCCAGACTCTGACCTGGACAGGATCTGCTTTGACCTGAGTGTAATGGGTTTTCTGCCTCTTGCCACCCCAAGAAACCTCCCCATGCCCAGCATCCTCCAGGAGATCCCCGCTCTTCTGGCTTCAGTTATCCCACAGAAGTTTCTGTTGCCCAGCAGAGGAGACGGCCCCAGAGGTGCTGCTCTGTTTAAACGGATGCAAATGTAAGGTCCAGCTCTGGGAGAGCCCAGGGATAAGACCTTCTAGGGGGTACAGCTCCACCCAGGCACATGGGCTGAGAACATAGGAATTGTGATTCCCATGGGTGAATCAGGAAACCCAGGAAAAGGGTAGTGATGGGAGGAGCTCTCCTGAGGCAGACAGAACCCAGACCATTTCCAGTGACCTGCATTTGGGTGGGGGAAGGGCACCCTGGTGTGGGAAACCCAGTGGGCAAAGTGCCACTGCAGGACGCAGGGGACAGCCCCGGGAACTGAGGCCTGGCCTGAGAAGAGGCGGAATGAGCTACCAGGAAGCAGGCAGGCTGGGGAGTTTGAGCTTCACCCCCAGGATCTCAGAAGTCACTGCAGCCTGATTTACTCCAGGCGGGTGAGCATCGATTTAGGGCTTCTGACAGGTGGGCTATTCCGAAACTTGATGGGGAGGGACATTAAGTCCAGGCGTCCCCATTTGGCACGGAGCAATCACATTTCTCCACGCCTGGTCAATTCTACAACCAAAGCACTTTTGTCCCCTGGAGGGAGTCAGGATGGATTAGAATTAACCAGGAAGTTCTTTGATTGCTGTTTTAAAACTTCTCTCTGCTACCTGGCCTGACATAATAATTATCCGCCTGTGATTTATCTCTGGCAGATTGTGAGTGATGATAAGGTTTGGGGTTGATAATGGAGTGTTTCACCTCCCCTGCCCCCTGACTTGTCAGCCTGCAGCCGCCGCTGTTTTCGCTCCGGGTCGCTGTGCACCTTGGGGTGAGTGGGTGTGGGGGCAGGGGGACATTTTGCAGGTGGCCTGCTGGCCCCTCCCAGCACCCAGCTGTGGCCAGCCCCATGGGGGTCTGCCCAGCTCCATCTTGGTCCAGCCGCTTGTGAGACATCTCTTAGACCCAGATTCAAACCAAAATGCTTAAGCCAGACCTCTCATCGTTCCTTTGCTAAATATTTACTGGGCTCCCACCACAGTCCAGGGACATAGCAAGGAACAAAACAGAAAAGGCCCTGATCTTGGGGAGCTGACAGGCGACCAACGGTGGAGCACCGACTACCTGATCAGCAAAACAGGTGACTCCAGAAAGGGATGTGGCTGCAAAGTGAACTTGGGGCTCAGGAAGTGCCCCTGAAAGGAGGCATTGGACGTGAGAGCAAAAGGAATCAGCTGTGGAAAAGGCTGGAAAGAGCAGCCCAAGGAAAACAAGTGGTTGAGGAGAGGATGGGGACCAAGCCTGGAGGTTCCGGAAGGTGGAAGGAGGGCCAAGGGGCTGACGGACGGGGACCGAGGGGAGGCCATGAGCTCAGAGAGGTTGGCAGATGGAGGAACCAGTCACCCATGTATTTGAGCTTCCTTGTTAGAAGAATCTATTTTCCATTTGTAGGATGCACAGTGGGACCAAAAGCTGTGGCTTTATCGGTCCTTAAAACCCAAACAATTAGGAAGGAACTGAAAAAGCAGCAACCAAATCTCTCGGTGATTTTTTGGAGGTGAAAATATTTCAGGAGGTGGCCTGAGAAATGTGGGAATGGGGGGACACAGCTGCAGACAGATAGCTCTGGATGGCCCTGGACAGACATGGGCCCTGAAGGCGTGGGAGTCACTGGGGGTTCGTGGAAGCCCTGTTAGAACTGGAGCTGCTAGAGCTGAGTGGTTTCTCAGTCCTCCGGGGGCGTTTCATGGTCCTCATAGAGACTGAGTACTGCCTGTCCCCACCACATTACCCTGGGTGGGAGCTACGGCCTAGGCACTCCCTGAGGCCGTCACCCTGGCCAGCTGCGGCTGTCGCTGTTGCTGGAACATGGAGAGGCTAAAGCGTTCCCAGGGTCCTGACCGGCAGAGACAGTGGCAGCTCGGCGGCCGAGAGCCCAGGGGCTGCAGGACGCTGGGGCCAGACTCAACATGCGAGCTTGGCCCTGCCACGCGCCGGCCACAATCCCCTGAACATTCATGGGCCTCACTTGGCCCTGACTTCTGCTTCTGTGAAATGGCCCTGGGGCCGCCATGGAGGTGCTCATCTCCCTTCTAGGATTGCTGCTCAGCTGCAAGGAGCTTGTGGCCCTCCCCAGGCCCTCCCCAGGCCTCCCTCAGCCAGTGACTGAGCATGGTGAGGACACTAGCCCTTGGCCAGGACTCTCCTAGCAGGAGACGTTTACCCTAGAGCTCCCCCTGACCTTGGCTGAAGATGGGTCAGCGCTGCCCGATTTCTGAGGCTCTTCTGCACCGTTCTGCTTCTTCTGCCTTTTACCTTCCACAGATAGTGCCTTCCCAAACTTCCTGTGGGCCTAACTCCATCTCCCCAGCTCTGGCTTCCTCATGGAGCTGTACCAAGGACGACGTGAGATGCCTTAAGTGAGATGCCCGGCCCGGGCCACCCGGGTGTGTGACTCTCCAAGAACACAGAGTGAGCGGATGTCACGGCCTGGAGTTGTCCACGCACCTGCCCAGGGACACTTCACTGGCACTCAGGCAACGCAAGCTGAAGTGAGTCCTCTGAATCCCAGCCCTTCCTTTCTTTGGTATCAGACTCAAGAATGTCCTGGCGCCAGGGAGTCCAGGAGCAAAGAAAGGTGTGTTGGCCCCCAGCAGTGACTGGCCCTGGCTCGGGGTCCTCTGAGCATGGAGAAGACTGGCTCCTGCTCAGAAACTCCTGGCAGCGCCCCGCAGCTGGGCACAGTGAGGGCTGCCCTCCCTGGGAGCACAACATCCTGGAACTCCCCAGGAAAGATGGTCTCCCCACTGCCCCGGCAGCGTGGGCACAGGTTCTGTAGCCGGGGAACCGGGCTGGGCTGGAGGGGGACCTGTGAGGAGTGCTGGGGGGTCAGGGAGCATGGGGGTGGAGGGTGGGCCAGCTGATGGCTCCTTGGTGTCTGGACCCCAGGACACAGTGGTGTGGCAATATCAGGAGGCCTGGACTCTGCCCTGGTTCTGCTGCCAGCTTCCTGCGCGTCATTACGAGAGACATCATTCAGCCAGCAGGGGCTTGGCATATATATCCATAAAATGGGCACAGCGCCTTCTCTGCTCCAGGGCTCTCAGAGTGTGGCCAGGTCTGTGAAGGGCCTGCAGGGAGGGAAAGCCAAGAACAAAGAGTGTGTAACTTCCTGGCTGTAGGAACAGGGTAGCTGATGGTTGTACCATTGATCAGGATAGGGAAGTACAGGTTAGAGGGGGCACAGTCAGGAGTCCTGATGGGGATGTTCTAGGGATGGAGCAGCCTCGGCTTCTATCCGCTCAGCGTACTTCCCGCCACCTTCTCTTCTGGGAACAGAGCCTGTCCTGAGGCAGAAGAGATCTCATGCCCTTGAGTGGGACACAGCTGACCCCACCCCTGCTTCCATGGTTGGGCAGGACCCAGGATTGGCCATGGAGAGGACTCCGTCCCCAGGCCACCTCAATAGTGCAGTGAGGGGCATGGGGTGACCCCAGCCGGCAGAGCAGAGTCCTCCCTGGGACTTTTGGGGGAAGAGGTGGTCTCTTTTCTCTGGAATCACAAGCTGGTGTGTGGAAATGACTTAGGAAATGCTTGTGGCTATCTTGGCTGCACAGGAAGGTAACCGGCCTGAGAATGAAACCAATAACCCAAGGAAGCAGAACCCAAAGAGGGAGGGTAGAGTACTGATGATACTGTTTGGAACCCCTGGATCCAGCCATACCTGAAGCAAGACACCCCCTTGTCCTTCTCAGTTGTCAAGTCAATAAACACGATCCTCTTTTTCCATCAACAAATATTCTTTGGGCACTTGCTAAATGCCCAGTCCTGTGTGGGGTACTGTAGAAACAGCATGAGTGAAAAGAGACATGGTTGAGCTCTTCAGGAGCTTACAGTAGACCAAGAGATCATTTCCCCCAGCAACGAATGTCACAGGTTTTTGTTAGGGATGCGAACAACGCACAGATGGTGTCCACAGGAGCAATTTTGTGGCAAATGCGGTGACAATCCACACACGTGCATTTCGTCTGCGGACATGGAGGTCCCAGTGTGGCTTGGTCAAAACGACTCCGTGAAAGTACAGAAGTGCAGTGCTGATGTGCACCTTTCCAGCCATCCCAGGTGAAACAGTGGAAATAGAGCTTGGAGAATCCATGAATGGCTGGCTTGTTCCCTGAACACCCCTCCTGAACGACAATTATCCTCGCTGTACTCTTGACAAAAGCACCCTGGAGGTGCATTTTAAATGTTTAGCTTTTGAATTGTAAAGATATTATGAGCACATTCACAAACATTCAAAAAACAGAAAAACATTCCTCAGCATCCACTCCCCCTAACAACCTTTGTTAAAAATACAATTTTGAGATTTTAATGACAGTCTTTGGATGATGAGCCCATGTGACATATTCGTGATTCCATTCTCAGGTCACCCCAGGCAGGCCTTAGAGGCTAGGGGGTGAGGTGGGGGAAAGCCAGCTCAGAAGCCAGGCTGCCTGGGTTGGAGCCTGCCCTGGTCATCTAAGAGCTGTGTGACCTTGGGTAAGTTGCTTGGCCTCTCTGAGCCATCTACTTCATCAGTGCATTAGACTGAAATGAGATAAGGCATGCACAGGCCTAACCTGGGGTAATGGTTCTCCCCTCCCCTTCCCACCTTAGCCACTGCCTGAGCACAGCCATAGACCCCGACCCTGGCTGTTCCTGGAGTTCTGAATCCCCCCAGGGAGAGAATGTGGATGGCCCAACCCTGAGCCACCAATGGTCCAATGTTGTATTGGGAGGCAAGCGTCACCTCCCCATGGGAAAGACGGCATGGCTTGGTGGGAGTGGGGGCATGGCACACATTCTCCCTAACCCCCCCCCCCCCACTTCTTCAGCACTTAGGAAGTGTCCAGGGTCAATGCAAGTGTCTTGGAGATGAATCTCCCATCTCATCCCAGGTCCTCCCTGTTCCACAGGTGCTTGGAAGGGGAGTCCTCCTGTTTTGCCCTGGCATGGACACTAAGGCCCTGTTTGTGGCTGCTCAGGAGGCCTTGCTACATGGGCTCCCGGCCCCAGCCTGTTACTGGACTCCCCCCTGGGCATGGCTTGCTGCATTCTGCTCTGTGCCCAGTCACTGAGCACCGTTCTTCACTGTCTGCAGGGAGTGACGCTTGAAGGAGCAATTTGCAAACCCACCCGGGGTCGGAAACTGATCACGTGGAAAAGTTCAGGGGCTGCCCAAGTCCTGCTGTGAGTCCAGTGCTGACACATCCCAGCCCCACTGCTCAATCGTTCATTCATTCAACACCTTCCGATGCTGAGATCTGTGCGGATGCCAGGCTCTCTGCCATGAGGATACCCAGCTCCTGCCGGCGAGGCCTCCAGCTCACAGGACATGCTGCAGCTCACACTTGGGTCCCAGGGCCCGGAGAGGGGACCTGCTTGCAAGATGTCACAGCAAATCAAGGGGGAAAACTGGATCTTGAGCCCAGGTCTCCAGACTCCAATCTTGTCTTCGGGGAGGTGTTGACCAAAGCCAGGAAGATGTATCTGACAGAACATGGGAGTCCCAGACCCTTCCGCATCCTGAAACCTTCCCCACCCAGCCTCCCTACCTTGGATCTGCCTTATCAGCCCTGGGGATGCCAGCCTGAGGGGCAGGGAGCGGGTGGGTTCCTGCTGAGCCCTGAGGAGCCTGCCAGGTGCGGGGCCTCTGACAGTCATGTGTCTCTCCTTCCTGTGTGGGTTTGGGCACGTGCAGCCACCACGGGGTCTCGGATCCTCCCTGGGGGGTGGGAACGAGACCACTCACATCCTGCTTTCCTTCCACTCTGCGTTCAATCAGTACCAGACGAGAACCTGCTCTGTGCCCACGTGAAAGAGGCAGATGTAAGCGTCACCCTCCTGGAGCTTATATTCCACTGGGGGCGAGGGGGCCAGTCAAGGGCCCTGACAAGACCGGGCTGAGACAGGGGAATCCAGAAGCAGCGGGTCCCTGGGGGGCGGTCACGGGAGGTTGAGGGCTGCAAGCCACGGAAGTGGTCGTGGCTGGAGGACAAGTGTCCAAGTGCATTTGGTGGGTGAAGGTTGGGACCCAGAAGAGCCCAGGATGTCAGGAATGTAGAATTTGGTGGGGCAGGGCCATTGCTGGCAATAGGCCCCAGGGCCTTGGGAGCCACCACAAACACCAGTGACCGAGGTTCGGGGTCCCACGCCCAGAGGCCCGGGTCAGTAGCTGGGATCCGGTTCTAAAATTGTTCCCAGCTCCCCAGGTGATTCTAGGATGCAGCCACCTTGAGCTCTCCCTGCTTTAGCTTCGGGGCGATGTGGTCTCCTTGGAGGGCTCTAAGCTGCCAGGAGTGACAAGATCAGATCTGTTTTATTTAGAAGGTTCATTGAGCAGAAGCCCCGAGAGCTTTGTTGAAGGTTCTAGCGATAACCCCGGGTGAGAGAAGACGGAGACAGCTCTGGGGTAGCGGTTTTGGGAAGGAGAGGGGGAAGGATTCCAGAGATATTTAGGTGGAGCTGACAGGCTTGGGAGACAGAAGGAATGTGTCTGTGCAAGTGAGATGACATCCAGATTCCTGGTGTGGATAACTAACTGGCTGCCCAGCCACCAAGATGGGGGATCAAGGTGGGAGGGGGCAAGTAGTGATTTTGAGATGGATTTGTCCTGCCTGGGTGATAAGGGGGCAGTACTGCTGGCAATACAGAGATAGACCCAAGGGGAGACTGACTGAGGGCAGAAAGCTGCTGGGGTGGACGGTGCTGGGCAGTTAGAGATGGTCTGCGACAGAGCCCAGGGGGCTACATTATTTGAGGATGATCTGAGGCTCTGCAGGCAGAGAAGGACAGCCCAGGGGAGCAGGAGGAAAGTCAGAAGAGGAAGGGCAGCTTGGAGGCAAAGCAAGGAGGGCATGGCGCCCAGTGCCCTAAGATGCCAATAGGCCAAGTCAGCTGTGGATGCCAAGGGTCAAGGGGGCTGGGGGGATCAGGGTGGCTCTTCTCCTCCTTCCCCCCACCCCAGCCCCCAGGTTGAGGCTGCTCCCTCCTTGGAGCCCAGAGCAACTCAGGTGTCATGGTAAAAGCAAATTGGGGGGGGGGGGGATCCCCAGCACAGTATAAAACTCTAACTGATTTTTTAAAACCTTTTATTGCATTAATATATACAACTGAAAATTTCCCATTTTAACCATTTTCAAGTGAGAATTCAGTGCTATTAATTACTTTCACAATATTCTGCTATCACCACCAACATCCATTACCCAAACTTTTTCATCCCTTCAAATAGAAACTCTGCACCCTTTAAGCGATAACTCCCCGTTCCCCTCACCCTCGGCCCCGGGGAACCTGCCGTCCACTATCTGTCTCTATGAATTTGCTTATTCTACGTAGTGCATATAAGCGAGAGTCCAACTGGTTTTCAAATGGAAACCTGACTGTTTACACTTTCTTCTCCTTTCCTGCCTTAGAAAGAGGAAAGGCAAAATATTTCCCTCACCTCCTTGTCCTTCTTAAAGGCAGCCAGATTGATTATGGACACTTTTTTTTTTTAAATATTTTCTATTCCAAAGATTCTTTTTTTTAAAATTCAGTTTTGTGAAGATATATTAACATACCATACAATCATCCACAGTGTACAATCGATCGCTCACAGCACCATCTTATAGTTGTGCATTCATCACCACAATTTCTAAACATTTTCATTGCTCCAAAAAAAAGATGAAAATAGGAATAAAAATAAAAATATTAAAGAACACCCAAAATACATGGACATTCTTAATTGAGGTAAAACACACACATTGAAAGCGTACAAATCCTAAGTGTACAGCTTGATGCATTTTCACAAATGGAACACTCCATGTAACCTCTAAGAGAAGCTAAACCCAATAGCATCACCTCCAGAAGCCCTGCCTCGGGCACCACTTCCAGTCACTACCTGTCAAAGTTGACCATTATCCTAACCTCCAACAGTCTAATATTTAGTTTTGCCTATGTTCCTTTTGACCTGAAAGAAATAGAATCATGCCACATGTATTCTTTTGTGTCTGGCTGATTTTGCTCAACACGGTGCTTCTGATATTCATCTTTCTTGTTGCATGGATTCCAGTGTATGAAAACACCACTTTCTTTATCCAATCTACTGTTGATAGGCATTGGGGAGTTTCCAGTTTGGGGCTATTTGGAACAGTGTGGTTACCAGCAGCCTTTCCATGCCAGTTGGATGTATGCCCAGGAGTGAGCTGCTGGGTCAAAGGCAAGCACCCCGTTTTAAGGCTGTGAATGAATATTTTCTGGATTTCATGAGTCATTGGGTTGAATGTGAAGATTGAGATGAGGTTCTGGGACGAGTGGAGGAGGGACAAGAGGATGAGGGGCAGGAACCCGTGAGCAGCATTCGGGAAGCAGGAGCAGAGTGGGGGGGCGGGCACCCATCAGGACCTACTTGGGGAGTTGGTCAGAGAAAAGCTGGCCGTGCCCAGGGACCACTCTCGCCTTCCCTCCCATGGGAGCTCCCCTCCCCCACCCCCACCCTCACCCCCAGCCCACTGTCCCTTCCAACAGTGCTGGGGAGGACCCTGTCTCAAAGCTATCTGAGTCCTGGCTTCCAGCAGAGTCAACCAGGGAGTTTTCCAAGTTCCCAATGTTTTGTCTCCAGCCCTGGGAATTCTGAATTCAGTTGATCTGGGGTGAGAAGTGGGCCCTGGTAGCTTTTAAAGACTCTGTAGGGGATTCTCCTGGGAGCCAGGGCAGAGGGGCACTGGTCCTCATGGAGTCAGAGGTCCCTGGGATCCTGGTTGACCCCTGAGAATCTAAATGTCCATGAAGACCACTCACCCTCCCTGCAAACTGTGTGCCAGGCAGGGCCTGTGGTTACAAATGATAGAAATCAACTTAGGCAAATGCATGCTGTAAAGAACCTCACTGGAAAGGTGTCTGGAGCTCTCAGAGCTGGGGAAGGAACCCCAGGGGGGCAACTTCAGCCGAGCTCCCCAAGGGGGCACTTGCTCCACCTTTGCAGCTGGCTCAGCTACCCTGGCCCCCGGCTTTGTGGCAGCTACCGCAAATCTTTTCTGGTTGAGCTGGATTCTGGCGGGAGCATTGGCCTGGCCATGTTTGGGGCCTGCAACCCAGCCACCCTCAAAGAAGGAAGGGTGTGGGGCACAAGGACAGTGCCCCCGGCATCTCCCCCCACCACCCACACCCCCTGCTCCCTGGCAGAGTTGGGGAGGGAGGGGTGGTGGACATTCTGCACCTGTTCTGGAAGGGGCTAAAGGGGCAGGATGGATGCCCCCAAGTGGACTATGGCCTGGGACTCCCTGCCACGGACCCCTCTCACCTTCTCTCCAGTGGCCCAGATGCCGCAGCCCACAGAACACAGCACCAGAACCCCCAAAACATGGACCCCAAGTGAGCTCCCAGCTGGGTACATCTCAGCAGGATGGAGACTGACCGGGGTCATCCTTGGCTCCTTCCTCATGTCCTCTTCATGTTCCACTGAATGTCAGGGTCCAGAGCTTGAGTTCAGGGCCCAGATCTTAGGACTCGATAGGGGTTGAAGGCAGGGTCAGGGTGAGGGTCAGGATGTGGGACAGCTTTTCCCACCAGCAATGTGGCCCTGGCCAGACCAGCTTGGACAGAGGCCCCTCCTGCTCTGGTCACTGCCGGCATATGCAGGCTGGGGTGACAGCTCCTCTGCGAGTTTGCTTTGAACCCATTCAGGATGCAGCATGTTTCCTGGAGATCCCCAGGGCCACCAGCAGAAGAGGGGGCATTCAGGCCCCAGAGAGCCCCCAGAGAGCCCCCAGCGAGTCCCTTTGCAGCCACAGTGCACCGGTGGGCTTCAGGTGGAAGGGTCAGACAGGCAGGCCTGGAGGGGGGTCTTGTGGAGCAGCTCCCCGTCACCCCCTCCCCTGGCTGCCTCAGACACTCCCGTGCTTCCACCCCAACCCTCTCTCCCGGGCTCAGGTGCTGGGAGCAAATCTCCGAATCCATGGAAACCGCAGAGGAAGCTGGAAACCAGGAAGGAGGGGGCTGAGCTCTGGCTGGCAAATCCTGGGGAGGGGAGGGGGAGGGGGATATTCTCTTCCTTGGTGAGTAAAAACCAAAAACACGACTTTCTCTCTCACTGGCGGCCACCGCACCAAGGGCTGTTTCCCCCTTCTCTCCCGGGCTGTAGAAATGAGGGCAAGGGGGGCTTTATCTCTGGGAGGAGGTAGCTGGCCCTGGGTTGGGGGGCACGGGTCAGGATGGGAGAAGTTGTGGTAGAAGTGAGGGAAGAGGTCAGGGGTGGGGTTGCTGGGGCAGTGTTTAGAGTAGAGGCTCTCAGGTCTAGGGTTGGGAGGTAGGAGCTGGGGTGGGGCAGGTAGGGATCAGGTTGGGGTGGCAGGGGTTGGACATCCAGAGCCTCCTGTTGGTTGGGGTACACCCCACCTGGCCCCCTACTGGCCCCGACTACCCTCTTAGCTCTAGCTCTGCAAAGCTCTGTCTATGAACTTTGTAAATGATAACCAGACCTTGTCATTCAAAACACAGACAAACCAAGCTCCCCACCCCAGACAGAGGCTGATGTATGGCTCTGGAGCCAGGAGCTGAAAAGGCACAGCAGTGCAGATAGGCCAAAGCTGGGGCCTAGGGCCATCTGGGGACGGCTCCCTCACATTCTGAGGCCCGCAGGATTGAAGCAAGCTCCCCAAGGTTTGCAAAGGCACCCCTCAGCTGACGGTTATTTCTGAGGTTGAGATATTTTTTTTTTTCTTTTAAAATTGCCTTATTTATTTTTAACTACACAAATGCATGAATATATTCACCTTAAAAAAATGAGACCATTAGATAAAGTTACAGCCCCCTTCAGGTCTCCTTGCAAAACCCCTTCCCTATCTCTGAAGACAGCCACGTTGGCTTCTTTTCTTTCAGATCTTTGAAATGCTTTTCCGCACACAACCGTGTGTCCATCGAGAATTAATAGACCTGTCTCTTCTTTTATGGGTCTTGTGCACTTTTCTTCAACTTCCCCTCAACAATGAATTTCTGAGGTTTCTCCGTGTTGATAGCTGTAGATCTCTGACATCCCTTATAATGGGTGCCCCCGTGTACTAGCACGAGCTCAGACCAGCTTTCACTTATCAGCCAGTGCTTGGCTTGTTTCCTCTTCTTCACCATCACAAAACCACAAATCACACTGCAATGAGCGTTCCTTTACATGTCTCCTCGTGCTCCAGAAGCAGGCTCTCCTTAGGGTAGAGGATGAGAACTGCAATTACAGGGCTATAGGCTTAATTTTAATATATATGTATATATTGGTTTTAATAGATATTCCCAAAGTGCCCTCCAAAGCAGCTCTTCTAATTTATTCTCCCACAACCTTGCACCCAGGCTTGGCAAGCTTTGCTTGGCGCCCATCTTGGGGTGGGAGTGAAAAGCTGATGGCCTCTCTGGCCAGCCAGGCCTGAGCCCCTGGAAGGGCCCCAGGACCCCTGCCCAGGCCAGTGGGCTCTCTTGCCCGGGCTGTGGGCTGGAGGGTGGGCAGAAGGAGGGGGCTTCCCGGGGAAGCTTAAGAGGGCCTTGAGGGATAGCCCAATAGCTGTTTCCTCCCTACTGGGGAGGGAGGGGATAAGCTTGGGGTCGGGGGTAAGGAGCTTGGGATTGATGCCCAGGGCCTGTGCCTGATTCTGGGAGAGGCTGCAGACAGGGCCCAGCAGAGCAGGGGAGGGCCCGGGAGAGGCTGAGCTTCCCCAGTGGCTGCCTGGACAATACACCCCAAGCCTGGCCACAACCACAGGCAGCTGGAGGGCTGGTTCAAATCCAGGTGCCCGGGCCACACCCCAGCCATGCGTCAGAATCTCTGGGGATGGGTTGCACTCCCTGCCCGTGCCCACACACACACGTGCCCACACACACACATGCCCACACACACGCACACGGAAGGAGCTTGTCCCTCTGCAGAGTGGACCTTCCCAGGGGATGAGCAAGCCCTTAGAAAGGGCCCTTTGTCTTCACATATTTGCATAGCGAGTGTCCTCTGGTGACAGACGGGACAAAGTCTGCTCTCAGTGACAGACACAAAGCTAAAAGTGGTTTTCTGGGCAGCCAGTTCTTTGTAGCCTGGAGTTCAGGGGACATCCACAAAGATCCCATGAGCTCTTCTCAGCCGAGTTTTGGCCTCCTCTCGCCTCAGGCAGTCGTGGCGCCCAGTGGGGACTTGGGTCCTCTCTCCTCCTGGAGGTCTGGGGTGAAGGGCCGGCAGCCCACCTCGGCGGGCATTGATGTGAGGTCCTGGGCAGTGGACTGGCCACCAGCCTCGCCGCCACAGGGGCGGACAGCCCCTGCGGGTGGCTTTGATGCCTGAGAACTGAAAGGAGAAACACCTGCTGGCATTCCTGCCGCCAGGTGATGCACAGTAATTCCCCGTCAAGCCCTGAATTTATAGTGGGATATTGGGCTTCAAGAACTGGAAATAAAATCATGATTTTTCCCAAAGCCTGTTGGAACCGAATGTCTGCAAAGGATGCGGAGGGAGTGAGACCCCCATCAGCCCCTCACACCACCTGGTGAACTGGTATCCAATTCGGAGACCTCGCTGTCGTCTGGACTCAGCATCGCAGCAGCGACTTCTGGGCCATCTGCTCAACCCTTTAAGAGGTGCTCGATGCATAGTGGCCGGTCCTCCGAGATGAGGGTGGGCACTTGGCCTGGAGGGGCTGAGCCTTGGACTCGGGCAGGACCCTTGTCTCCAATGCGACAAGAAGATGCCACTCTTCGGGGAGAGAAGCCCTCTTGCGGGTTGATGTTGGCTCGGTGTGCAGCTTCCCCGGGAGGTTTGGGTCTGTCTGAGGAAGGCCCGCCGGGGATGAACTCCCTGCTGAATGTCACTGACCTTGCTTTGGGTCCCCACCTGTGACAGTGCAGGTACGTCCCCCAGGCTGGGCTCCGTGGACATAATCACCCGGGTTTAACTGCCTCCCTCCCACCTGCACAGCAGGCCCTCCAGTCCCTGTAACGGCCCCTTAAAGGTCCCAGGGGGATTCTTACAGAAGCTCCCAGAGTCCAGTGCCCAGTCTGCTGCCCAGGGAAGCCCCACTAGGCACATCTCTCTGCCACCACCACTGCCCAAGCCCCATGCAGCCTCGAAGTGGGGGTGCTACCTCTCTGCACCCCTGAAGCAGAACCACAACTGTGTCAAACACAACTGAAGTCCCTGCAGCCTCCTCTGAGCTTAAGCCATTCCAGAAGGGGATGAGGTGAAGGTTACTCTTTCCCCCTGGGTCTCACAGCAGTGCTTGCTCCAGGGTTCCTTGAGGAAACGGCCTCTGTGGCATCTGCCCTGAGCTGCTTCTTTGGGGGCTGTAGTCCCAGGCTCTCTTCCCATATGCCCTGTGTTGGTTATAATAGTTGCATTAAAAAATGCCCAAGATAATGGCTTGAAACAACAACATTTTTTATAGCTCAGGATTCTGGGGGCCAGCGTGGCTGGTCTCTGCAGACTAATTCACGGGCCTGTGGCCTTGCTCGTACGTCTGCTGGTTGCCAGGCTGTCACCGGGCATCTTACCCAACTACAGGCTAGCTCAGGCATCTTCAGGGGCTGGTGGTGGCAGTGGCAGGACTCCAAGAGCAGCAAGAGGACAGGCCCCAGAGGGTGAGCACCTTCCAAGGTCTCTGCTTTTGCTACTGTCCCATTATATCCAAAGCAAGTCACATGGCCAACCAGGATTCCAGGGGTGAGGAAATAGAGCCCACCTCTGGGTGGGAGGATCTGCAGCAGCACAAGGCAAGGATGTGCATGCAGCAAGGAGGAGAACTTGAGGACATTCTCAGAACCTATGATATGTCTCAGACCCCTCCCACCAACCTTGCAGACTCTCTTCCTTACATGCAAATCCTCCCCCACGAACCCCCAGTGCAACCTCCCCCACTCACTCATGTTCCTTGCTTTTCTTTAGCATCTCCACGTGCAGGGAGCCCAGGGCTGGCTTGAGAGGGTCAGAAGCTCCAGGTCCAGCCGGTCCCTCTGGAAGGGGGTGAGCACTGACCACGTGGGCTTGGGGTTGTGGACTCACCCCCTTTTGCATCAAAATTGCTCTGTAGTGACCTCAGCAGGCATTGCACCACCTTCACAGCCTGGGGATGAGGAGGCTGGAGGCCAGCTGGACAGAGGCAAGGTCCTGAGCTGCTGCCCCCACTTCTCATGTGACCACAGTACAAGGACGACTGCCTTAGTCATGAGCCTGGCACACACTCAGTGGCTCACGGGACCAGTCCCATTCCATGCCCTCAGTAGTCGTCCGAGCTGGGACCTCATCATCCCCATTTCACCAGCTGGGAAGCTGAGGCTCAGAGTTGGCCATTTGCTCAATGCCACAGGGATCGAGAAATAGCAAAGCCAAGAATCAGACGTACGTCCCAATGCCCACGTTTCCAACCACCATGCACCCTCTAGCAACGACAATTGCAAGTATCATAAAAGTGAAAGTGACCAGGACCACATTTGAACACCCAAGGGCCCTGGTGTTTGAGACCTCATCCGACCCTTGGGACTGCCCTGTTGGGGGGGCAAAGGGCACCCCACGGTCCCCATCTCCAAACAGGAGAAGGGAGAGCCAGTGGCACTACACCGCCAGTGCCCATACCCAAAGTTCTGCCTTTGAAGTCCTGGAACTTCTTCCTCCCCGCACGGTTGCTAATGTGTTCTGTGCTCTGGGACACGTATTTGGCCATGACACAGAGGCAGGGCCAAGGAAGACCTTTAGAGCTGAAGAAGCAAAAATTATGAATTTCTCCATGTAAACTGAAAATAAAAATTATGCCAAACCGCAAAACACTTCGGCTGAAATGAAAATAGCTGCATTCTAGACTTTCTGATTTCAATATTCAGGATCAGTTCACCCAAGCTGAACATTTCAGGGTTTTATTGGGGTGGGAGTAAACCAAGCAGATCCATCACCGCGTGTCACAGGGCTTTGCGTGTATCTGCCAGCATCTTAACCCCCTCCTGTTCAGGGAACAGGGCTGGGTGAGATGCCAGCTTCTTCCCCAAAGCAGAAGCTAAGGGAGACAAGAGAGCCAGGGTATGGGCATATGATTTGGGCTCTGCGACTGGATGTCACTGCCCACCAAGGACTCTGGCTATGCAGAGGATAAAGCCAGGCTGCTGGGTCAGTCCAAGACCTTGCCCAGGGCCAGAGACGGTGGCAAGGGTTCTGGGCAGCCATGCCAGCTGCCATGCTTCCTTGGGCATGGCCTGGTAGTACACATGACCACCAGCCTCCCCGGCTCCCACCTATTGTCTGATTCTGCCTCTCCTTTAAATGTGCCACTTGATGCACCTCCAACACGCCCCTCTCCTGTTTGAGGTCAGACTCAGGGGTTGTTGGCCATGGGGGCTCAGAATGGGACAAGACTGCAGATGGGCAGGCAGCCAGGGTGCCACAGCAGTCACCTGGGCCCTGGCCCTGGCAGGGAGAGGCTGGAGGACAGAC
Source organism: Choloepus didactylus (assembly GCF_015220235.1). NCBI lineage: Eukaryota > Metazoa > Chordata > Mammalia > Pilosa > Megalonychidae > Choloepus > Choloepus didactylus. The sequence goes on from NC_051333.1 coordinate 21,553,569, forward strand.
AAGGCACTAAGCAGGAAGATTGGGTGGGGGGGAGGTCAGAAGCGGTTTTGATGGAAGAAGAGGGAAGGGTCAAAGGGGGACCCCTGGCATGGGGCTGGCATGAATGGAAGTCTGTGGGTGACTGCATGAAGGACTGCAAGCATCTTTCTTAAAATGCCACCCTGAGTGGCAGGAGCCCCTAGAGGGGCAGTTCTGAATCTCAGCAGAGACTTACAGACCAGTCAGAAATGTTCAGTGAATTGGAGCTGGGTAGCAGGAGGGTACATCCCCCAGGGAGATTTTTCCCCAGGACGTAACGACAGACCCAAATCCCCCTGCTCTGGGACTTTGCACTTACATGTTTGAAATTAGGAGCTTCATTCATTTTTATCAAGATCTTGAAATGTGGTAATAAAATCTCACCAATGAACAGCCCAGCACAACGTGGGATGTGTAATAAAGGTGGAAGCCATGCACCAGCCACTGTGCACCGATATGCATGGTAAGAAATAAAAGTAATTATCACCTGCCCAACCTGGCAGCCCAGTCCGCGTGCACCAAGGAAAACCATTTCAGAACTTTATTTCCTATATTGAATGTCGATAATTGGATGTATTTATAAGTCTCTCTGGAAGTAAACAGCTTGTGATTTCAAGATGAGAAAACAACCTTCCAAACAGTGAAAAACAATATATTCCCCATTTTCACACACACACACACACACACACACACACACACACACACACACACACAGACAAAGAGCTTGTTTCCTTTGATGTTTTTTAAGGTGCTGTTGGAATGATTTGCCTTTCTGAAGCCACCGTTCCATTTCTCATCTTGAATTGCCTCCCAGACCCTGGCAGAGCACTCAGCAGGGACCACTTCATCTGAGGCGGTGACGGGGGCTTCTGCAGGAAGGCCCCCACGGCCTCCACCTGCCTCTTTTCTGCAGGAAGATGGATGCTCGGGCGGGCGGGGCTGGGGGAGGAAGGGCAGGAGGGGCATGTCGGGAGCCGAGGCTCCTCCGGGGGCTGACGGATGGCGGGGACGGCTGTGGTGTGGCTCCAGAGGAAGGAGCGAGCCACGCTGGCCCCAGGAGTGGGACAGCTGTGGCTGCTGCCACTGCAAAGGGCGAAGGCTGGAATGTGCCAGATCTGTGATGGAGAGAGAGCTTCGCGGGCTGTTTTCCCCATCATGCTCCCCCCTCCCCACCCAGGGAGAGGTCTGGTTGGAACATAGCCCCCTCAACTTTCCCCCCATCTCACCTGTACACACCTCTATTCCTTGTGATCCGTCTATTTGGTGAAGGTTTTCTGAGCCCAGTCGTCTATTTTGAGCAAAAGCAAAAACAAACAAAACAAAAACCCAAACGACATCCACGCGGTTGGAACGGGACCCGGCCCTGGGCTCGGAGAGAGGAACCCCTTGCTGGCTCTTCTCAGCTCTTCCCTCCAACCCTCCTGGGCTCCTGCCTGAGAGACCCTCAGACCCTGGCCTGCTCCTGCTCAGAATGCCTCAGGAACGCCCCTCCAGCCCTGGGGGGACCTACCAGCACGTGGCTCTGCTCTGCAGCCCTCCCAGATGGTGGGCTTCTCCAGGGCAGCACTGAGGACCCCTCCTCCGTCCCCCAGACCAGAAGTCCTCTGGGACGAGGTCTGGGTCCTAGGCCCCTCTTAGCATTGCTGGTCACAGAGTGGTACCGTAGGCAACAGCTCAGCCCAGAGGCAGAGGGAACCTGGCGTCCAGGCCATCTCAGGTGTGGCCCCACAGAGACTTCTGGCAGACCAGTGTCCTCGGAAGGCAGCAGAAGACAGTGCCCAAGTCCTGGCTCTTCCAGGGGACACCTCTGCATGGCCCCACAGTAGCTTATAAATCAGAGTCTGCCTGGTACCTGCCTCCAGGCCTGCCATCTCCAGGCGTCCAGCTCTCAAGATGGAGAGGGTGAGTAGAACAGGGAAAGCTGGTGACACACAGTGACAGTGGGGACAGAGGGGACCATGGGAGCTTCAAAGACGGATTTCTTTTGTGGGTCTCTGGCTGCGGCAGGGCACTCTTAACATCTGGCCACAGGCTGGCTGAGTGCAGACACCTCCCAGCCAAGGGCCCGTGACCTCAGAGGCATCGCGGCGTGAGGCCCGCGTGTGCTGCCTGGCACTCTGGCTGGTCTGATTTACACACTCCCGCTCTGACTCGCTAAAATCAATCTTTCCCCAATTGCCTCCTGGCTCCCAGCAGCGTCTGGGGTCTGCTCTGCATGAGTAACTACGCAATCTTTTCCCATCCCCTGGGCGGCTTCTCCGGAGTCCCTGTGGGAGCATGAAGGCGACAGGGAGGCGTGGTGGGCAGCCCTGCCTGGAGGTCCAGTCCTGAAGAGCCTAGGTTGGCAGCAATTGTGGGCAGGGCCCCCCTATTACAACCTACAAGTCCACTAAGTCGATAAGTCCTCCCACCTATCATTTTGTGGATGTTTAGGACAATTACTTCTTCCTCATAGTAACAAACGTTCAGAGATGGTATTAGCTTATTATTATTAGGAGCCTCTTTCCTCAACTCTCCGGTGTCTCAGCTGGGGCAGGAGGTGGGACAGGCTGTCTGGAGGTGCCACTCTCCTCCGGTGGGCTTTGACCTCCCTGTGGCCACACCACCACTAAAGATGCATCCACAAACATTTGCTCATGAAATCCCCACCGCAGCCTCCACACCCCCAACAAATGAGGAAAGCAGGGATGGCGCTGGGATTCCAAGCAGCAGTGCTGTGTGCCCTTCACCCTCTCTTCCCCGTTTTGTGGGGGCCAACAGCAGTTGCTTCTCCAGCTCACAGCCCCTGGGCGCCCTCAGCCTGGCCCTCGTGACTCACATTCTTGTTTGGACAAAGAAATGAGAGGCCTCCCCAAACCCCAGCCCTTTGACCAAAGCCGCTTCTAGCTGGGTGTCAGCTGGGGACTGCAGTCAGGATCCCCATGGGCAGGTGCTGCATCCGCCTCCTGCCCATGGGACCCCAGGGGCACCCTCCCCCACCAGCCCTGGGCCCCCTTTCTTCACAGAAGCTGTGTGGGGTGCTGCTCAGGGGTGCAACTGCCTAGTGTGCAGCCTGGGCTCACCACTTAAGTGCTGTGTGAGGTCAGGCAAGTGACCTACCTCTCTGTGCCTCAGTTTCCTCCCTGAAGATGGCACTAAGCCTCACAGGGCTGCTGTGAGATTTCAATGAGTTAACATCTGCAAAGCCTCTGGGCCAGCGCCTGGCAAAGGAAGGGCCCCATATCTGTGGCTGTCATTCTTGGTTGTGCTTTTATTCTAAGGCATGTGCAGCCCAGGGAGGGTGCCATCTGCCTCCCGCATCCCACCCCACCCCTACCCCAACATGTCTCTTGGGGTCTCAGCACCAACACGGTGCCCAGGAGGGCAGAGGGGGAAGCCCTCTCGATTGTACCCACCTCTCCTTAGCCTCCTCACCAGCCTCCCTTCCTCTGGGTGCTTCTCCCCCCTGCAGTTGAGGGAGCTTTGAAAAGACCCCACCTGACAGGCTCTTGCGGTGGATCTGGCTTTTGCTTACCTCCCAGGCTGCACCTCTCACTACCTGTCCGCCCCCCTCTCCTGCGACCCGGAACGTTTCCGTTCTCCCAATTGCCCTCGCCTTTGCTCAAGCTGTTTCCTTTCTTAAGCAACAGCTCTCATCTCTGGCCCTGCCCCAGGCTGGGTCAGCGACCCTCTCCTTCCTCCTCAAGGCTGCTTCTTTTCCGCGTGTCCTTTGCCTGTCTGGGGACACGCCCTCCTACCCCGGAGTCACCTGCCCGGCTGCCCCGCCCCTCGCCTCCTCCTTCGAGGCTCCTCCCCTCCACGACTTTGAGGGCCGGCCTCTGGGGGAGGGACAGAGGCTCCCGGCCCCGCCCCTCGGGCCCCGCCCCTCGCCTGCAGCCCGAGGCCGGCGGGCAGCTCCTGGCCCCGCCCCAGTCCCCGCCCCGTGCCCCGCCCACCTCTGTAGACCCCACCCCCACCCCCCAGCCCGCTCAGCTGACGCCGGAGTTCACGTGACGCTCGTGCCGGGCGAACATGGCGGCGGCGGCGGCAGGGTGAGTGCTGCTTTCCTCCTTCGCTCTGGCCCGCCGGCGCGGAGGGAGGCCTCGGTCTCTCCGGCTGGGCCGTGGGTGAGGGTCCCTAGCCCGCGTCCCGGCCAGCCTGGCTGTGTGGCCGCGGGGAGCGCGCTGCTTCCCCTGGCGCCAGCCTCCGTGCGCGGGGCCGCTAGATGCACGCTTCCAGGCGGGAGTCACCCTGGGGCTCCCAACTCCCCTCCTCTCTCCCTGCTGCCGGCTGGGGCTTGGGGGCTGCCCTGGCGCTCCGGGCCCAGCCGCGGGTGGCGTCCCCACCGTGTGCGGCCGCGGTGGGGGGCTCGGGTCGACGCGCGTGTTCACTGCCACGACCCTCGGATGGGACCCCGGCGTTGCCAGGGCGTGTTTGAGATGGGCTAGGACTCCCCTTTCCCCAGCGGGGTACTTCCCCTCCTCCCCTGGGGCCCAGATGGCACCTCCTCGGAGAAGCCTTCCCCAACCTCCCGTCTCACTTTTGTAACCCTTGTCACCATTTGTTGAGGTATGTAGTGCTTTTAATTTTACTTGTTTATTGTGTCCGTCTCTGGAATGTAGGGGTAGGACTCTTCTCTGGCTCACTGCTGGGCATGGCTATTCCTTACCCACAGTAGGTGCACAGTAAATTCTGTTGAATGAAAGAATGGGTGGTCCTGGTTGGAGGAAGTGTGGACAAAGGGACCCACTGAAGCATGGGGAGGATGCCCCAGCTGAGGGAACATCTGAGCAAAGGTTGAGAGACAAGACAGTTCAGAGTGTGCTGGGGACAAGGAGAGGTGGGGCAGGTTCCCTGGGCTGGAGGGTGTGGTGCCCCAGATAGACTCTCCAGACTTTGTCCTGAGGGGTTGAAGCTTTAATCTGCTAAGATCTGCTTTCCAGGAATCCCTTCCCTTGGCTGCGTGTGGGTTCAGGGGAAGGACCAGTAGTGGGGAGGGGTTGTAGGGAGGGAGTGCAGGCCTGGGCAATGCTGGGGGCAGTTCCCTGGTGCCAAGTTGGGAACTGAGATTGGGATCGGGGAACTGGTAGACTGAATGCATCTCTAGTTTTGGAAGGGGGTCGGTGGATGGCAACAGAAAATGGCTTCTCAGTTGGCTCCCAAGGTTGGGAGAGCTCAGAACATACCCATGAAACATTTAGTGAGCACCTGCTGTATTCCAGGAACAGCGCTGGGCCTGCCCTCTGGTCCTTACAGGCTCTGGAGCAGGCAGATACAGGAGAGCCTGTTGTCTGATGTCTGTTTCTGGTCTTGGTGTGTGCCATGGAGGGGTGTGGATTCTGAGCTCGGGAGAGTGGGAAAGCTTCACACCCTGGGTGACATTTTTGCTAGTCCTTGAACAATGAGACACCCGGGTGACATTTTTGCTAGTCCTTGAGCAATGAGACACCCCTTGACCAGGGCACTGTGCATGCAGAGGTCCAAATGAGTATCAAAGCACCCTAGGTCAGATCCCTGAACCCAGCCTGTGACCCCACCTTAATGAGCATGAGTGCAGGCTGGTGCCTGGATGTAGGTCTGGTGTCCTCATGTCTGGCCTGGCTAGGAGGTCCCAGAGAGTTTCAGGGGCTGCATTTGGGTTCAGGATTATCCAGGTTGAGTGATGGGTTGGGAGTCAGCCTGGAGCTGGCTGCATCCTAAAAGGAGGGTTCTTCTAGCAAAGACAAGGTTGAGAAGAAGCTGACGCTCAGGGCCATGGTGCAGGGATGGGTGAGGGAGTAAAACAGAGTGACGGAGGTCCTGGCTAGGTGTGCTATTAGAGGGGAGATCTAAGAGGTGCAGGAGGCCTCCAGAGCTCCATGGGGCCTCCTGGGGAAGAGCCACTTGAGGCTGCATGGGGCTGCCCTGCCAGATACTTTGAGCTTGAGGCCGAGCCTTGGGGGCTTCCCTGCGTGGAGGAGGTTCGAGTGTTTGCAGCAAAGCTCTGCCCCAGCTGCAATCATAGGATAAGTCAGAGTGTCGGGTGTGCCTAGGCATCACACTGTCCAGTCATGGTCGTGTGCTGCCTGGGAATCCGGTTTGGTCACCTGTCATTCCTTCTGAAGCCTGGGAGAGTGCAGGCCCATAAGAGCCCCGGGTGCCTGGGGCATGCCCATGTGCTGTGGAAGCAACAGAAGCCCTATCTCAGGTTCATTTATGAATGCGAGATGTTGCTTGAGGGGGTGTTTGGTGTTGATCCTGCTCGGCCTCCTCAGCCTGGGCAGGGGCCTCAGGTTTAAAGTGAGGGTCCTGCAGCCCCTAGAGAGGTTCTGCTCTGAGGTCAGTCCTTCCTTCCCACTCCTTGGGAAAGGGTCCTCTTGGCACTTGCTGGGAAGGGGCATTGCCTTCTTGAGCCACGTTTTCCCGGAACAGGGTCTGCTGCAGCCAGACCTGTCTGCACCTGCGCCCCTTGCTTTTCTTCTCCCTTTGCCCACTCACCTCCAGGCGCCGGAACGCCCCTGTCCCTTACATCATTCATACTCGGAGGCCAAGTTCAGTTGGCTTTTCCTCCCAGAAGACCCTGCCCCCTGCCCCTCAGTAAAGACTTCCTGCTCTGAACTCCGCAGAATCCCAGCTGTCCCTACTGACATGACATTTTCCCTGTCTGCCCCTCCTGGCTGGGTAAGGGGTTGCTTCCTTCATGCTTTTCCTGCCACCCGTGAGCCCAGGGGCCAGTTCAGTTTGGATCCACAGGGTGTACCTGAGGCTGCCCTTTGATTAGCACCCAAAGTAAATGAAAGGAGGAGGGAAGCTGAATGAGGGAGGGGGGCTTTACTCTAAATCAGTCCAAACATCCTGTCCCTGCAGCTTTCCTGGAGACTCTGATCGAGGAAAGGATTTGGGGGTTGCAGGAGGGACAGAATTCTGAGGAGTACGATGAAGATCTAGCTTTCGTTCTCTAAGTGGCTCCCAGAGAGCTGATGCCCAGAGAGCCTTTACCCAGTGAGAAGCAGCAAGTGAGCTGCCCTGGGTGTATGCCTGTCAGGTCATAGGTCAAACCAGAGTCAGCGACCTGTATCAGAGACCGTCCCCACCCTGATGTGAACCTGGTGCCTCTGGAGCAGAGGTCTTGGGCTGACCCTGGGGATGGGGTGGAAGTGGGTCTGCGGGAGGCAGACTGGCCACTCAGTGCCCCCTTTCCACTACCCTATTGGCTCCTCAGCCTGGTCCTGACTCCACATGGCCCTCTCACAGGGGAGCAGGAGGAGCTGGGGGCTCCAGCCAGCTGCCAGGAAGCCTCCTCCAGCCAGGGCGATGGGGCTGGCCTTGCCGACACTTAGTGAGCCAGTGGGCTGACTGGGCACCCGCTGGGGCCTGGCCCCGAGCTGGAGACCGTGGATGCGAGACATAGAAGCAGGCTAGTCCCTTGCTAGAAGCTTAGCATTGTGGTCCTGTCCAGCAATGGCTTTTATTCTAGTGCTCGTCTGGTCTCTGCCAAGGGCCCCACTGGCATCTGGTGAAACCTAGGACCCCTTCTCAGCGTGATGGTTTTGAATGCATGAAATAAAACATGGATGATTACAAGGAAAACCAATTGCGTTGAAATACAATTATTAAAATATTAAAATAACGAGTGTGTGATATAACGTATGACTCAGTATTAACACATTAGATAATAAACTTAGCGGCAGGTCTAACAGCCACCTTAATTTTGAAGTAGTGATGAGCACAAGTGCAGTTTTGGGAGAGTGCAGCAGCAGGGATGGGCTGTGAAAACACCTGTGCTTTCTGTTGGTGACAGATTCACGTGCTGTGACACTGTTGTGGTTAGTTGCTTACACTCAAAATGGAAGGGAATGGAAATTTGAGTTAGAGATTAGAGAAAATAAAGATACATTTTTTTCCCCATCCAAGCTCGTGGGGTCCCTGAATTCTGTGCTCGAATCGCCAGGGCTCTGTGGGCCTTGGTAGGAACCCTGCAGCTGGCCATTGAGGAGAGCAGAGAGGAGACCCTGGGCTGGCAGGGTTACAGGGCCACCTGGAGACAGGGATGGGCTGCAGGGCAGCATCACACCCTCCTGACCACCCTGTTCTCTCCCTGGGGCACTGCAGTGCCTTGGCAGTCCAGGGTGGTGGTGCGGGGGAGGGCTGGTCCGTGGGGCTGGGGGCTCGCTCTCCCTGTCTCTGCATGTGCGGAGCTGTTGATCCACCAGCCCCTGCTGCTGCCCCTCAGGCACCTGCCCACGTGCTCAGCCACCTGCAGGAAAGTGTGCCCCATTTATGCTGGGACTGGGGACGGCACGGCCTTGCTGTTTAAATCCCAGGGGCCAGTTAACCAAAGCTCAAGCAGTATCCAGTTGGAGGTGTTTTTTGTTTTTTTTTTTTAATTAAATTTTATTGAGATATATTCACATACCATACAGTCAACCAAAGTGTACAATCAGCTGTTCACAGTACCATCATGTAGTTGTCCATTCATGACTGCAATCTATTTTTTGAACATTTTCTTTGTACCAGAAAAAGCGAAAATAAGAATAAAAAAATAAGTGAAAAAGAACACCCAAATCATTCCCCCCCTCCCACCCTATTTTTCATTTAGTTTTTTGTTCCCATTTTTCTATTCATCCATCCATACACTGGATAAAGGGAGTGTGATCCACAAGGCTTTCGCAATCACACTGTCACCGCTTGTAAGCTACATTGTTATACAGTCGTCTTCATGAGTCAGGGCTACTGGGTTGCAGTTTGATCGTTTCAGTATTTACTTCTAGCTATTCCAGTGCATTAAAACCTAAAAAGGGTTATCTATATAGTGCATAAGAATGTCCACCAGAGTGACCTCTCGGCTCCATTTGGAATCTCTCAGCCACTGGAACTTTATTTTGTTTCATTTCGCATCCCCTTTTTGGTCAAGGAGATGTTCTTAATTCCATGATGCCAGGTCCAGATTCATTCCCGGGAGTCATATTCTGCATTGCCAGGGAGATTTACACCCCTGGGAGTCAGATCCCATGTAGAGGGGGGAGGGCAGTGAGATCACCTGCCGAGTTGCCTTAGAGAGAGAGAGGGCCACATCTGAGCAAAAAGAGGCACTCAGGGGAGACTCTTAGGCACAATTATAAGCAGGTTTAGCCTCTCCTTTGCAGTAATGAGCTTTTTAAGGGCAAGTCCCATGATAGAGGGTTCGGCACACCAAACCGCCAGTCCTCAGCGTTTGTGACAACATCAGTAACAATTCAGGTGAGAAAGCCCAGTGGGAGGTGTTTTATTGGCGTCGTTGCTGAATTTGCAGGGAGAAGTCACCTGCTCTGGCTTTGGGCCTGATGGTCTCTCTGGGAGTTTGGTTTATGCCGTGAGAAATCAAAGGGCATGTCTCTCTAAACCTTGATCTGAGGTGTCCTCTGGTAATTAATGATGAGAGCATGTCACCCGCCTGGTGGCTCAGGCTGAGCTGCCCTTCTCGTGCCCAGTGCCTGGGTCTGGGATGGGCCGGGGTGAGCCTGGCTCTGGCTGTGCCCCTTGGAGGAGTCAGTACTACTATAGTAGTTCCTCACTTGACTTGGGCAAGTCGCTCCTGGGCCAACAGGTCCCTCTCTGGCAGCCCTGCAGGATTGAGGCCTCTTGGGGGCCCAGCCCTCTGAGAGCTTTCCACATTGGGGCTGCATGTGTTTAAGGAGGAAGGCTGGAGCAGAGGAGGGTGGGGGTGGGAGATGAGGTGGGCAGGGCTGGGTTCTGCAGGCTGGCGGGCTGGGGCTGGCGTTTTCAGCTGATGGTGCTGTTGGTGATGGGGCCCGGCGGATCGGGGGCAGCTTTAGCTGAGGCCAGCTGTCACAGTGGCCTCCATGTTGCCTGCTGAGATGTGAGTCCTCCCTGCGCTCCCCCCACCCGCCCCCACCACAGGCTTTCCCCGGTGAGGGGAAGCTGGGGGAGGCCCAGGCATGGGTGCTGGCAGCTGCACTTTCAGTTCCTTGCTGAGGCCAGCTGGGATGATGTTGTGTTTACATGGCCACCTTCCTTCTCCCTCTCTCCTGGCATCCTTGGGGCTGAGTGTGCAGAAAAGCAGCCCGGCTTCGAGGAAGCCCTGGCCGCCCACCTCTACCCATCCACCCCAGGGAGGGAAGTGAGGCCTGGGGAGGGGGTGTGGGGCCCTACCCGGGGAAGGGGTCCACTGCTCCTCCACCCTTCCTGGCCAGGATTCTGTGTTCCACCCACTGCCCAGCTGCACGTGTGGCCCCACGTGTGAACCGCAGCCATCGTTCACTCAGCGGACATTGATTGAGCACGTGCCGGGTGCCGAGCAGGCCTCGGAGCACAGCGGCAACCAGAGCAGACACAGATCCCTGCCTCTGTGGTGTTCACATTCTGGTGGGCAGAGATGGACGCCACCAACAAACTATTGTGACATTTATGTTAGTAGATGACACACATCGTATCAGGGATCTGGCCAGAGGCAGATGGTTCACTCAGGGTGATGGAAGAGAGCTCAGTGCCTGCCATTTGACAGAAGTGTGGGCAGTTCAGGGCACCAGAAGCGAGGGGGAGAGAAGCTGGCCAAGAGCCCAGCGAGGCCTGTGCCGTGGGAAGGGGTGGCCTGGCCGGACCTGCTGGGGAGGGAGCCAGGGGTGAGGGAGCCTGTCCATCTCCCCACATCTCCTGGGCACAGCAGGATGGAAACTGGATCCCGAGGGAGGGTGGAGAAACCCTCCTCTGTGCTAAGGGAGGAAAAAAAGCAGGATCCAAGGGTGGGGAGGGCAGGGGAGAGAGTTGCAAGTTTAAATAGGGAGGTCTGGGAAGGCCACCCCGAGAAGGTGGCATTGGAGAAAGATGTGCAGGAGTTGTCACCTGCTTGTGTGTCCCAGGTGCAAGGGTCAGGAGCTCTGAGGGTCCCCAGGCTGGCAAGGTGAGAGCGGGAGGTGCCCGAGGTCCCTTCACAGCTGCAGGGCTGTGACGGAAGCCTCTGTCTCGCCATCTGGCTCTCGCTGTGGTTGTCCCAGCTGGAGCCCCCCTTCTCCCACCTTGGTGACTGCACCAGCTCTGGGCCACCCCTGTCCTCCATGGTCACCCCCCCCACACACACATACATATACCTGGGAACCTGCACAGCTGCCTCCTGCACTTACTACCCTCTCACCTTCCCGTGCCAACCCCATTCTCCAGCCACACTTGGGTATCCAGCCTGTTCTCGGGGACTGCCCATGGTGCCCCCATTTATTCATTGACTCTGCAGATGCTGGGCGTGTGCTTTATCCCAGGCACTCTTAGGTGCCAGGAACCAGGCAAGAGCCCTGCCCTCACAGAGCTGACATTTTAGCTGGAGAGACAACAGGCAAATGATTACACAATGTTAGGTGGTGACAGATGCTTCAAAGAGACACAGAGGGGATCCCATGTCTGTGTGGTGGGGACTGGCTTAGGTGGGGTGATTAGGAAACACCTCTCAGCAGAGGGGCAGAAAGTGAGTTGAGCCCTGTGGGCTCCTGGGAGGAGAGCGCTCCTCATAGGGAGCTGCAAGGGGTGAAGCCCCTCAGGTGGGAGTGAGGGCCCCCAGGTTGGAGCTTAGTGGTGTGTTTAGGGAAGCGGGAGGGTGTCCTCAGCGCAGGGCTATGGAGCAGGCCAAGTGGGTGGGCCGATCCCTCAGAGCCTTTGGACTGGGAATGAGTTTGCATTTTGTTCTAAGTACTGTAGGAAGTGGTGAGGGGATGGGTTCAGGAGCACCTGGGCTTATTGGCATTTTCAAGGGATCCCGCTGGCTGTGGGTGGAGATGGGCTCGGAGAGCCCTGGGAGATCCCTGTGGCGTCCTCGTAGGAGACCACGCTGCAAGGAACCACTCTGGGGGGGCCCTGAGGACGGGAGAGGGCCCGGGTTCTGGATGTCCATGGAAGTAGAGCTGACCGGACTTGCTGTTGGGTGGGAGGTGGACTGAGAGGGGAGTCAGGGATGGTGTCAGGGTTTTCAGCCTGAGCAAAGGGGCATAAGTGGGGAGGACAGGGAGGGAGGCAGGGGTGGAGGCCTGTGTGGGGCCCACTCAGTTTGAGCTGACTGCCACCCGAGAGGCGCTGTGGGCGGGCAGGGGACACATTCCTGGTGCTGAGCGAGGGTGCCCTTAGGGAGCAGTCCCCTGGATGGAGCCCTGGGCACCCCTGCGTGGAGGCTGAGCCAGGAGGGAGGAGACTGTGTGGGTGGAGAGGGCTCTGAGGGTCCGGTGACTGGCCGGGGTTCAGCAGAGAATGCTCCCCAGTGCCAGGGGCCCCCAGAGGCCGGACTGGGGCTGGGACATACTCTCTGGGCTCAGCAGGGGGCCCAGTACTGGGGGCCCTGTGTGCGTGGGGTGGGGCTGGGGCCCCGGATGTGGGGTCTACAGAAGGCGTGGTGGTGGGCAGCCGGCCAGGCCCACCCAGACGGCAGGTTCAGCCAGATCGAGGGCGCGAGTTGAGGAGGTGGGTGTGTCCCTGCGCCACCACTGACGTTCCCTGAGACCGTGGCCTCGCCTGCCCACCCTGGTCGAGCAGACCCAGCCGTCCCTCCTCCCCACTTGTGTGGTTGATGAGCCCACTGTGGTCCTCAGGGACCAGTTTCGGGGTCCCAGGGCTGACGGGGGGTGGGGGTCCCGGCAGGCTCGTGCTCCAGTCGCCTCAGCGCCACAGGCAGCGGACGGGCCTAGCGGTGCTGACGGAGGTGCTCGTGGCCGGTTGTGCTCGTGTCTTTGCAGACCTTCGTTCTGGCTGGGAAACGAGACCCTGAAGGTGCCACTGGCCCTGTTTGGCCTGAACCGGCGGCGCCTGTGCGAGCGGCTGCGGAAGAACGTGGCGGTGCCAGCCGGCTCGGTGGTGCTGCTGCAGGGCGGCGAGGAGACGCAGCGCTACTGCACGGACACCGGGGTCCTCTTCCGCCAGGTGAGCAGCCTGGGGGTTTCCTGTGCCTCTGCGGTGCCCCCGCTGGGGGCCTGGCTGCATCCCTCCAGCCCTGGGCCTCGTGGGTGGGGAGTGGCTTCACCCCTGCTGGCAGCCTGGAGAGGCCCATGGAGGCGGCCGGGCTGGGTCGGAGCCTCGGCTCCCTCAGTTCAGCGCACTGAGAAGTGGTGCTCCAGGGGGAGCCGGCAGGCAAGGCTCACGGAGGAGGCTGCGCTGGGCCTGGGCCTGGAAGGCCAGGGCGAATCTGACAGGTGGAGGTGGGTGGGTGTTCCAGGCGTGCACAGGAAGGGTGAGCATGGGGGTGGTGGGAGCTGCCTGTGGCCAGGGCCGGCAGAGGGGAAGGGTGCAGAGAGGGAGGCTGAGTTCCTGGGCGCAGTCTGCCTGCAGTGGGGACGGCGGGGGCCGCAGGAAGCCAGTGTGGATGTGGCAGCCTTGGCAGAGAATCCCTGGCAGCACTCGGTCCCCAGGAGCAGGAGCAAGGACACCCAACCAGTGGGCTCACCCAGGGTGCGGGGGGGGGCCTTGAGCCGGCCCCCATGCTGATCCCTGGCACTGCGCCTACTTTACAGGTGAGGATTCCAAGGCCCAGAGAGGAAATAGCCTGCCAAGGGCTGAGGCTGGCACTGGAACCCCGTCTTCTGACTCCTTCCTGCCGGGCCCAGAGCTGGGGCCTGGCCACAGTGGGAACACCAGCCCCTCCCTGGGGGCAGGCAGAGCCGAGGGGACGGGGCTGTCTGGAGTCTGGGCCAGGAGCTGCAGGGGAATGCGAGGGGACTGCGTGGTGGAGGGGAGGTGGCTCCCTGCCCGACATGTGCCCCCCAGAGGGGCCGCTGCTGAGTGTGATTGCAGGATGTTTTCTGCGGAAAGCACCTCCTGTCCTTTCTCAGCGTCCCTTTCCTCTGCCTTGCTGGGGATTGCAAGCCCGTGATGAAAGGCACGGAGGCTTAAGGAAGTATTTTCTGAATAGTCTTGATGCTTCTCGAAGATTTAAATATTCTGTGGTTTAAAAACTGATTCCCTAAATTCATCTGTTGGCTCCCTTACTGATGTTACCCGAGGATAATTTTAGAAGAGCTGCTCCTCTACCTTGTACGTTTAAACATCTATTTTAGCTCAGCATTTACTGCTAAACACGGAAGTCCGTCAGCTGCCCTGGGAGTGGGAGAAGGAAGTAAGGAGTCCAAGTAGAGGAATCCATTTTGGTGCAGATGCCTGGGCTGGGGGTCTAAATCAAGGTGGCGTCTCTCCTGCCTGCAGCCACGGGGGAGACCGAGAGGCGCAGGGCAGGGCTGAGCCGGACCGTGGGGCTGGATGGGTGCTGTGAACCAGGGTTCCCTGGCGTGGACCCCGGGGGTGGCAAGGAGGTGGGGCGGGGCACACGTGTGAGACCTGCGTGATCAGCGAGGGCCCTAGGCAGGAACAGAGGAGCAAGACAGGCCGCCCCTTATGGGAAGATGAGATGGGCAGACCACAAAGGGCAGTGGGAGCAGGGGGCTAAGGGGCTGTGCGAGGCTGGGGTGCGGGTGCTGAGGGGAGTCGGGCCTGAGCCGGCCTCCAGGATGCAGGTGGGAGGACGCTCTGGTTGGTGCCCGTCTCTGTCCTGCCGGCTGGGTAACGCGGGTCCTTGTTCTTGCCCCAGGAGTCCTTCTTTCACTGGGCGTTCGGCGTCACCGAGTCAGGCTGCTACGGCGTGGTGGACGTTGACTCGGGCAAGTCAACCCTGTTCGTGCCCAAGCTTCCTGCCAGCTATGCCACCTGGATGGGGAAGTAAGGAGCACTCTGGGGTGTGCTACCGGGCCACAGGGGGCTGTGGGATGGGGGCAGGGCGGGCCTGTTGGCAGGAAGGGTCAGGGGTCATGCCTGCCAGAGGGCATGCTCCACACCCGAGCTGGGAAGGCGCCTCAGAGCCAGAGCTGCACATGGTGCTGGAGGGCGGGGGTGTCTGTGTTTGGAGGTGCAGTTTGTTAATCTTTAAATTCCAGCTTTCCAGCTTTGTTAAAATGCCTGAGGCTGTGGTCTCAGTGGGCCACAGCCCTCACTCCTGCATGGCAGAATGGAATGTGTTCCTCTTCTGGAGGGTGGGGGGGCTGGTTGGGGAGGGAGGGCAGCCCGGGGCCCTTCTCTGAGGCCCATCGCTGATGAGCAGGAGTCGTTGCCCCTGCGGTGTGCCTGCCTCGGGGCTGAGCTGTGCAGGCCTCAGGTACGGGCGCTCCCTCAGCCTCCTCTTCTGCGCAGGGGTCGAGGCTCGAGGACTGAGCGTGGAGAGGAGTCAGACCCCGGGCCTTGGTGGTGCCCAGAGGCTCCCCCTCTCCCCAGCATCCCTGGCCCGGCCAGCTCCAGGGCCCCTGCTGTGCCACCCTTCCCGGGAGCCACTCCTGCCTGCTCACAGGCCTTGAGGCAGTAGCTGTAGTCAGTTGGGGACATGTGACACAATCAGAGAATCCCGCTAAGTACTTGCTTACCAAGTCTTCCAGCCTGTCCTCTCTGCCTGGAGAGTGAGTATTCTGGGCTAATGTAGAAATTACAGCCTTTGCTGCCTGGTGCCACAGACGGGTCCCCACCAGGCAGGCTGGTGAGTCCGTGGCTGGTTTGAGTGACAAGGTGCCTGGCTTTGCAGGGGCCCTGCTTGCTGCAGAGGGCAGGGGCCGTGGCAGGGCTTTCCCATTTTCCCTCTTTCCCCTCTGCCTCGTGCTCCCCCTCCGTGCCCCCCCGCAGCTCATCACTGAGAACTCGGTAGCGTCCTTTGTGGGCCCTGCCCCTGCCTTTCCTCCCATCTTGGGGTGAGGGGGTTGGATTGGCAAGTTGGTGACCGTCCTGCCCCAGGGCTGCTTGGCAGGATCCCAGCCTGGCCCTGAGCCTTTGCTCTGCTGAAGACTCAGCTGAAGCAGAATCAGCAGTGGACAGGAAGCAGGTCCAGCTTCCCTGGGGAGGGGCTTCCTCCAGCTGGCCTGGCCCTTGGGAGGGAGGGTGAGTGTGGCCACGCCCTGAGGCAGCTGGCCTTTGGAGTAGATGCTGGGCTAACACTTGGGTCCCCGCCTTCTCCGAGGTCGTTGCCTTGCTGTGTGAGGATAGCTTCCCCCTGAGCTGGGTGCCTGCTTTAGGGTGGGGCACTGGGATATTGCACTGCCAGCAGGGGCTCTGTGAGAGTCCTCCTAGGCTTGGGTCCTCCTGGGGACTCCGGTTCCCCGTGGTGCCAGGCTTCAGGGGGGAGATCAGGGGAGGCAGAGATGGGGACGAGACCAGGCCAGTTAGATGTGTGTCTGCTCTCGCCCGGGGACCCTCTGCCTGCCCTGTCAAGGCAGGGCCCAGGCAGCTGTGGGGTGGCCCCACCTCTCCCGGCTCTCGCCTCCCCTCCTGCCAGTTTCTTTGTTGTTGACAGTGGAAGTAGCCCCGTTGGCATGACATTCCTAGCTGAACCCTTACAACTGCTGAGCTGTGAAAGAGGAGTCGGGCTCAGCGTGACTGGGGGCCTGGCCTGCCTGGCTGCTCGGCGGGGCCTCTCTGCTAGCTGCACTGGGAGAAGAGGGTTCCCGGTCACTGTCTAGGCCTCTAGTGCTGTGTCTGTGAGACAACAGTGACACATCTCACCAGGTGCCTCTAGGGCTGTTATTAAAGTGACGGTCATTGTGAGGACAGTTACATTTGCGACACTGAAATGAGGCGGCCCCAATATTGGGTGGGGAGGGGAGGATAGATTGTAAAACTGGCCACAGCACCATTTCTTGCCATTCCTGGTCAAGAGGCAGAATCTCCTTTCCCTCCTGCTCGAGCCTGGTCCGACCTTGTGTCTGCCTTGATGAGTGGAGGTGGCCGTGTCTCTGCAGGGCTTCTGAGGCTCAGTCATGAATGCACGGCGGCCTCCACCTGGCACTCTCTCCTGGGACGCTTGTCCCTGGAACCCAGCCTCCAGGTGGAGAGACGGTGTGCAGGGAGACTGAGCCTGCAGCCGAAAGCCAGCACCAGTCACCAGATGCAAGAGTGAGTGAGTGACTCTTTCTGATAAGGTCTCAGACTTCGTGGAGCAGAGATAAGCCATCCTTGCTTTGCTGTGCCCAGTTCCCAACTTTCAGAACCTATGAGCATGATACATGGTTTTTCAGGCCGCTAAGCATTGGGATTGTTTGTTCCACGGCCCTGGTAACTGTAACAGACAGTGATGAAGATTCTTTTGGTGAGTTTAGAGGTGAGAGGATTCTCCCTGAACTCCTCCTCCACAAAGAGTGATCACACGAGCAGAGTTGTGGCCCAAGTCCTCTGTGAGTGGCACTTCCCAGAGTAGCCGAGGCCCCGGTGTCACGTGGCCCTTGGCTCTGGGTGGTCCCTTGGTTTTGATCTGGCTGCCCTCACCCTCCTGGCTCAGAGTCTGCTGAGATGCCCCACTACCCAGAGACTCAGCCGCAGCAGCCAAGGCAGAGGCTCCACCTGGACAGGTGGGGCTGGATCGTGGGGGAGGAAGACGCCTTCAGGGTGGGTCTGATCAGGGCCTCCCCTGGAGTTCCTGTCTGGAGAGGTGGCGGCTCTGGGTGCACAGAGGCTCCTCCTCTGTGTGTTTCCTTTTCTGGAGAGCCACCTCTCGCAGGAAGTCGTGGCATGCCTGCCCGCTCTGTGATGTCCATTGGTTGAGGGTGGACATGCTCTGGGCCAGTTGAGGAGAGGCCTCGTCCCTGCGTGGGGACTCCCCAGTCTGGTGGGAAACCCTGAGCCCATTTCACCGTGTTTTCTTGCAGTCACCATCTGAGGAGCCAAATGGCACTTGACTTGAGGGTTTAAAATCCAGGATCTGGTTGGTCAGGGAACAGCTGGTCACAGTTGGCTTTTTTGGAGCATAATCTTCAAAATAATACAGGAATAATGCTCTGTGCCTTGGCCACCGCAGGGCTTCAGAGTGGCTGTTAGAAGTTCTCCTTTAGTCTGCCTCCTCTTTGCCGAGCCAGCTGCCTGTCCAGAGCAGGTGACCTTGGGGGTACAGATGGGTCTGCAGGGTTGGTCTCCGTGGTGGGAAAGGGCTCCGTGTGCAGGCTGGGAGGGATCCCGGCCCCACGGCAGAGAGAGGGCACCCCTGTCGCCTGCAGACCTGGCTGCCCACTCTGCCTTCCCGCAGGCCTCTCTCTCCGTCTGCTCTGGGGTGAGCCTTCGGGAGAGGAGGACTGATGCAGCCAGGCAGTGCTGAAGTGTTTGGGGGGTGGAGTTGGGTGGTGGGCAGGACTGATCAAACAGGGCTGCTCCCCCAGCCACTCTGCTAATCGATGAGGCCCAGGGAGGGAGGCCGATGGGATTACCTGGCCTTTGCAATCAACCCCCCTCTCCCCAGACTGAACATTTGGCCTTAAGCTCCTCAGCTTCCTCTTCAGTCTCTCTCGGTGGCTTTTGAAAATCCATCTGGCAGATACTGCAATCCAGAGTCACCCAGGGAAACACCACCCCCGCCTGCAGGATCTGCCGCTTCCTGCATAAATAGTCTGGCTTGTTGTCAGGACTGTAGACGCCCAGGGGGTCTTGGGCAGCCAGGGCTCATCCTCCTCCCAGGCCCCTTTTGGGACAGGAGCGTGGTGGCTTCTAATTTGTTTTTATCTGAAGTCTTAGCTCACAACAGCGTGGCGCCTTCTGATATGAGAGTGTTTCCCATCGCCCCTGTTCGGATTGGGCTTAGCTAGTGGCAGCTTGGGGTGCCTGAGTGTGGGGGGGCCTCTGAGCAGGCGGGAAATTGCCTCTAATTTGACACCCAGGAGCTCATAGAGGGTGAGTGCCTGGGACAAGTTGGGGGAACCTTCCCAGAACCTTTGCTGCTTGGCTTTGTCCTGCTCCCTGGCTGAGACTTCAGCGGTGGGGCGTGAGACGGTGTGCCTGGCCCGGGTTTGTAGGTGGGGGTTGCAGATCCTGCCAAGGGCCTGTTTGGGCCTTAGGCTGCCCAGGAGGAGTGGGGTGAGTTTCTTCAGGGCCGGGGACCCAAGGCTCTGAGCCCTGCTCATTTTGGTATGGCAGACTGGGTGTGTGTGTGGTGTGTGTGGTGTGGTGTGTATATGCAGTGTTTGTGTATGGTGTGTGTGTGTGTGGTCTTTGTGCAGTTTATGTGTGTGTGTGATATTTGTGTGTAGTGTGTGTATATGGTGTGTGTGCAGATTGTGTATGTGTGTGATATTTGTATGTATGTGATGTGTGTGTGTAGGAGTGTATGTGTGCATGTGGTGTGTGTGTAATTTGTATGTGTTATGTGTGTGCTGTGTGTGTATGTGGTGTTTGTGTATATGATGTGTGGTGGGAGGAGTGTTTGTGTGCATGTGGTGTGTATGCAGTTTGTGTATGTGTGTGCTGTGTGTATGTGGTGTTTGTTTGCATAGTGTGTGTATGTGGTTGTTCTGGTTTGCTAATGCTGCGTTATGCAAAATAGCAGAAATGGATTGGTTTTTATAAAGGCGGTTTATTTGGTTACAAATTTACAGTTCTGAGGCCATAAAAATGTCCGTACTAAGACATCAACAAGAGGATGCGTTCACTGAGGAAAGGCCGATGGCGTCCAGAACACCGCTGTCAGCTGGGAAGGCCCGGGCTGGCGTCTGCTGGTCCCTTGCTCCTGGGTTGAGTTTTAGCTCCTCTCTCTCAGCTCCTGTGCATCTTGCCTCTTTCTCCCAGGGCGTTTCTCTCTAAGCTTCTGGGGGCATTTCTGTCTAAGCATCTGGGGGTCCTCTCTTAGTTTCTCCAGGGCACACTCTGGGCTTCATCCCTTAGCTTAGCATCTCCAAACGTCCTTCTCTCCACGTCTGCAAACATCTCCAAGCATCAGCAAGCATCCAGGTCTGTGTCGGCTCTTAGCTTCTCTCTTAAATACTCCAGTAAACTAACCAAGACCCACCCTGAATGGGCGGGGCCTCCCCTCCATGGAAATAATTCAATCAGAGCTTCCACCCTAATCAACAGACTATTCTGTCCCCACAAGATTGCATTAAAGAATATGACTTTTTGGGGGGACATAATGTATCCAAACTGGCACAGCGGTGTGTATGTGGTGTGCACGTGGAGGAGTGTATGCATGCATGTGGTGTATGTGTGATACGCGTGTGGGATTTTTGACAGCCTTGCCCCATATACATGCACACCTTGCGTTGTGAGGCCTGAGGCTGCCTCAGCCTCTCTGGGGCCTCGGTCCCATCTCCCTCCTGTTTCAGGGGGGTCTGGGGCACAGGCCTTCCTGAGAAGGGACGGAGGGAGTTCCTTGGCTCCTGCCCCAGGTGGTTCTGGAACAGGATCTGGGCAGCCTGCGGCCCGGCTGGGCATTTGACAGAACCCACCATCTGGCACCACTCCTGGGGCTCCAGGGCTGGGAGGGGAGACACAGGGACCTCATTTTGATCAGCTCCCTTTCCTTCGCCACCCCCCCCACCCCCCCCCGCTGCTACGCCGTGCCATCTGGCCGGCTCACTCCCGGCAGCGGCCTCCGGGGTCAGGCGCCCGCTTTGCTGGGGAGAGCTGTGCATTTCTCTTTGACTAGCTGATGGAACCTTGAAATGGTTGGTGACTCCCATCCGGGAGCAAGTGCCGGGCATCTGCGGAGAGCCGAGCTAAAGGCCGCAGCACTGCTTGTAGCTGAAGGCCGCCTCTGGCCGTGGGAAATTGATGGTGACTGCTGTAATTTGGCTCTATTACTTATTTATTAACTGCGTGCAGGTGGTCAGCTAGCTGGCAAGACCTGCTCTCTGAAATTTCATTTTCTAGAAGGCTCCATCGTGTCTGCCCTTTGCAGCATTAATTCAGCATCTCCTTCCCACCGGAGGCCCTGCATGGGGTGTCGGCCCTCGCTGCAGAGTGAGCCGGCACCGGCTCTGACCCCGGGGTCTTGGAAAGGCCTCCCCTAACTCGTGCTGGGCCCAGCTGCCGGTGGAGGAGGCCTGTAAGGGCCCGGGTCCCTGGACACTGGCTGCTCCTGAGGACACAAGCCCCCTTGAGTGGGGATAGGGAGACCTCCCCCTCTCTCTTACCAAAATTGTCCCTTCCACTGGATGGCAGAGTTTCTGGGGTGGGATTACCTTCCCCACTGGCCCATCCCAGCCCCCCAACTCAGGTCTAGTTGTTTCTACTTGGGTCTCCCATGTGATGGGTCCTGGTGTGAGCTGCCCTTGCTGAGCCCCAGACCCCATGGGCTACAGGCCCCCCACGCAGCCGCCTCCTGCCCTGGCCCGGCCTGGGCCTCCAGCAGGTTTCTAGCTGCCTGGTGACCTTTCTGGGAGCTTTGCAGGGCTCCTGTGGACGCATCTGTCCTATTAAGCCCCTCCTTTCCCCAGAATCTCTCCTGCCGCACCTTTGGTGGCTGGTTCGATGTGGTGATCTGGCATGCTTATCCGTCAGGGTGACATTTAAATGATTTTTTACCGTAGCCCCAAAACATGAAAGATAAGTATCCTCAAACTTAATTATCTCTGCCCTTTTTAAAAAGAACAAAATGCAAAGTGCCAGAAAAGATGCTCATGGCTTTTCAGGTTTTATCTGTCGAATGGTTATTCCTGTTGAGAGTGGTGCTTCTGAATCCATCAAAATGTTGTTCCTGTCAAATGGTCACTCCAGACCTGTGGCTAAGGGAGGTGATTTTTGGCCCTTGAGACCCTGCTGGTGCCCTGGCTGAGCTGGGCCATGTAGCCATTGGGGGTATGGGCAAGCACCTCATGGGCCGAGGGTGGCTGGTAGGGCTGGGACCCCGTGTTCAGTTCCTCCTGGGTGCTGGGGCGGCAGCAGCGGGAGCCCCTGGGGTGGCTGGCCCTTGCCCCTCCTTGGCTCCCCATGGTAAGTGGAGTGGTTTGAGGTCAGCAAGTGGGGAGTGGACAGGTGGACACACAGCCCTGGAACCACCCGTAGATCACAAGGCCCTCGTTTTCCCATCCCCGTTGCTCTCCCTCCCTTACCTCCTCTTTACCCCGACTTCCCCTAGCCCCTTCTCTTGCCTCCCATCCCTTCCCTCTTTGCCACCCCCACTGCCTCTGATTCCACCTGGTCAGGACCTTGGCCTCAGGTTTATTTCATGGAGACATTCCCAGGCCTCAAGTCTCCTAAGACTCCTGGGCAGTAAGAGTGGGGACATAACCAGCGTCTTGCCTTGGCACAAGGGCTCTGGTGAGATTGGAGGTTCAGGGCTCCTAAGGAAGTGGGGGTGAGCAGGTCAGGTTCCCACGCTGTCGGCCGAGATGTCTCTGCAGGGAGGCACCAGGACCGGGCTGCGAAGCAGGCCCTCTGCACTCCCAGAATCTGATGCTGTCGCAGCACATTGGTGGTGATGATGTGACTGAGGACCAGAGGTGGGTTGGGGCTTGCTGAGGATGTGGGGTGTCTGGGCCCAGGGAGTCAGAGTGGATGTGGTGACAGTCCTGCCTCTCGCTTTCCTGGCATGAGCCTTCGTGCAGCTGCAGGGTGAACTCAGTGAGCCTCTCACTGTTCAGGAGCAGGGGGTCTAGGAGGCCTCCACGAGCCTTGGGAGCAAGCCCTAGAACCACAGCCTCCGGAGTGCAGGCCAGGGGCTCGTCATCAGCTCCTGGTCTGGCACCGCCTTCAGCTTGTTAATAGAGGTGTCAGATCTACCCTGAGAGGCCCTCTGAGTCCTGTCTCAAATGCAGACACATGAAATGTTATTAACAGCAAATGTTATTAACAGCTGGAGCTTGACACCAAGTGACCACTTCAGAGAAACCGAAAGGGCGATAAATGCTTCCTGGCTTGTCTTGAGCTGCCGATGGATCACAGCGAGACCAGGGTCTCCTCGGCCTGTGGGGGGTTTTGTGGCCGAGTCCTGCTGGCTGTGTGGGCTGTGAGCTGCCCGCTGCTGATTCCTGCAGCCCACCTGTCTGGCCGCGGGGCCCCGGGCTCTCCACTTCCTGGCCCCGGTCCAGTTGGGGACACTTGTTTGGGTGAGCTCAGAGAGAGGAGGGGCTCTTGTTTCCTGGGCGGTGGTGCGGGTCACTGGTGTCGCTGCGAAGGACGGGGTGGCAGGTGGGACGCTGACATGGCCTGGCTCCCCAGGGTCATCATTCCTGAGTCCTGAAGGTCTCTCAGGCCCCTCTTCCCTCTGGGCCTCCCCAGGCACATTGTCCCCACCCTCTCCCCCAGTCATCTGCTCACCCCTGAGAGCCCAGGAAGCACAACTTGAAAACCATCTGCTGTTTTTCTTCTCAAGGCCTCTTTTGGCTGTAACACCTGGTGACAGTGATAATACAAGGCCACAGCCCGTCTGGGGGTGGGGACAAGGACGGAACGTATCCCCGCGTGGTGACGTGCCCGTGCGTGGGCTGGCGTGGGGTGGCACATGTGTGCGTCGCTGGAGCTGGCTTGTGTCACCTCCCCTTCAGCAAGTGCTCCTCCCCTTGCAGGCTCGGTCACCAGCAGTGACGTTGATGCTGAGAGACCCGGGGGGAGAGGGTGGTGGCTGCTTGCTGGGCCCAGGAGGAACCCTGGAGGTGGGCGAGGGCTCCCCAGCTGCGTCCACTCTGTCTCTTTGTCTTCTCACAGGCTCATTTTTCAGAGATGAAAACTGAATTTTCTTGGGTTTTTCTCATCGTATTGAATGATACTGATAATTGATTTTTTTAAAAATGTTAATTAAATGTTTTGCTTTCCTTATTTAAAGAGACTTCATAGCAGGCTGGGAGGCAGCTTGTTTCATGTCCCAGAGCAGGTGTGCTGGCTGGCTGGCAGGTGGGCTCTCGCTGGCACTGGAGGGAGATGGTGGGGGTCCGTCGGCAGCCACTGGCCACGGGCTGCCAGGCTCAGGGGCTTGCAGGGAGGAAGTCGGCTGGACTTCAGGGAGGCTGGTTTGGTTCAGTGGTTGCTCCGTGGCCCTGTGCCGTTCGGCCTCTGAGTCTGCGTTGGGCACATCTGCTCAGTGCCGGGTGCCGGCCACGGCAGGGATGGGCCCGGGGCCTGATGGGCTGGGCTTGACGGGCAGGAAGGTGCCCCATGCTAAGCCATTGCTTAGGCTGACCTGGGGTTCCTTCTGTTTCTCTTTGAGGATCCATTCCAGGGAGCACTTCAAGGAGAAGTATGCTGTGGATGACGTCCAGTACGCAGATGAGGTAAGTAGCAGCTGCTTCCTCCCTTCTCTCAGCAGCTCTGGGCTCCCAGAAACCCGCTTCCTTCTGGATTGTCTCTCCTCGCCATGCCACAGCCTGGCTGGATGTCGGGGGACACCAGCTGCCAGCCCCCTCAGGTGTACCCTCATTGGGAAATGGCAAGGAGGAGACCTGCACCTCTAGCTGCTCCAAGGAAGCCGTTGCTCTGCCTGGCAGTGCCCCCGACCCTGGGTGGAAGTGTCTGGTTACGTGGCTGTTGCCACTGAGACGCACGGGGGGAGGAAGGCTCTGAGAGGTGGGCCAGCCTGCAGCAGAAACCAGAAGTTCTGACCTAGGTCACCTCCAGGCTTGGCCAGGGCCTTCCGTGTATGGGGAGGTTCTCCCCCCGGGCTCTCGTGGGCTGCGGGTGCCACTGTCAGAAAAGCTGCAGCCTGCCAAGGGCCTGTGGGCAGGGGGAGTTGGAGTCCCTTGGCTTTGATTTCCTGCCCAGTGTGGTTGCCCAGCGGGTTTGTGTGGCCTGGGTAATGCGTGACCGTCCTGCTGGGGCTCTGACTCTGTCCCAAATCCAGGCTGGCCTCCCTGCTGGCAGAAGTGAGAGTACGGTTGTGAGCCCCATGGTCTCTTTGGGGGGCCACGCCCTAACGCATAGGAGACGTCTGCTCTGTCTCTGGGCACTGTCCCAAATCCCAGGCTCTGTGCAGGTCAGTGCTGGGGAGAACAAGAAACTCCCAGAAGTCTGTACCTACCACTCGAGGTCCAACCCGGGCCTGGCAGGAACAGCTGGTCAAGGCCCTCCCAGGGCCACTTTTCCCCAGAAGATGCCACATGTGGACACAGGCTAAGAGCCAGGGTGCTGGGTGGAGGTGGTCAGGGGAACCAGCTGGCTGGAGGCCATGCAGCTCCTCACTCCTCTGGGCAGGACACAGCCCGTGCCGTGGGGGTGATGGTGCCTCATCCTGGCCAGACTCAGCACAGTGAGGAGCGGGTCTGTCTCAGCTGGTGTCCAGGCAGGCCCAGCCTACTTGGGGGCAGACAGTGCGCCTTCATAGACACATGTGCTGTGGCTCCAGCAGGCCGGCTTCTGTCTCACTCCTGCATGGGCAGAGCCCTGCCTCCGGTTCTGCTGTCCGGAATGCTGTTCCCACTGCTCCGACTGGCCATCTCGTACCCATCTTCAAGGCTCACAGAGCCCACCACATCTCTGCCAGCTCCAGTTTATACCAGGTGCCCTCCTGAGCTCTTGGGACATGTGGATGAGTTGTGGGCACCGTGGGCGCTGGCTGTGTTTTGATCTGCTCCTTCCCTTAACTGTCTTGTCGCTTGGGCCCAGTTCTTTTCCCT
This sequence comes from Choloepus didactylus, assembly GCF_015220235.1. Classification (NCBI taxonomy): domain Eukaryota; kingdom Metazoa; phylum Chordata; class Mammalia; order Pilosa; family Megalonychidae; genus Choloepus; species Choloepus didactylus. Next base: position 21,578,843 of record NC_051333.1, read on the forward strand.
CAGATGCTCTTTATCCTTGCACTTTCCCTGGCCCACTCCCAGGGCCCTGTGGGCCGTCAGAGCTGGGCGAGACCCAGGGCCGAACGCCACAGCAAGGAGTGCGGTCCAGTGGGGGCGGTGACGGCAGGGCAAATGGCCCCGCAGTGAAGTGGTACCTGGGCAGGGTTCCCCAGGGGGCGTCCGTGGGGGTGCAGGTGTTTTTGTTGGCACCTTCCGCCAGTCACACTGTGGAGAGAGGGGGGCTTTCAATGGATCTTTATTTTATGTCATGTGGTTAAAGCGCCATGCTGTTGGAGGTGACATAGGATCTAAAGAGTCTGTTAGCATGCACATAACCTATCATATTAATCTCTTCGGGGATAGGATCTCAAATCGACGGACTGTTTATTTGCATGCCCCTAATGCGGTCATCTGTCACCCGTCTTGTGCTTCTGAGATCTAGAGGGAAGGACCTGCTCATCCTTCATTCTGGTCTTGTTCCTGACCTTCTCCGTTGGCAGGGTGTCTCCTCCACTCCCCCCATAAGCTGTGGCTTAATGTTGCTGCCCTTTGGGACCTTGACTTTTCCAATCTCCTTGTATGAAACGTGGAGGGGCAGCCTGGGTGGGCCCAGGGGCCCGTACCTGCTGCAGCCAGGGCCTCTGGGTGCCACCTCAGAGCTGTCTTGGTGTCACAGCCTCCATGGCCACTGTCTGACGTTTTGTTCTTGTAACTGGGGAGAAAAATCAACACCGTTTATATTGTGGTGTTGTGGGAAGGGAAGGAGAATGGTCTCCGAATGCAGTAAAATAGAGGGGTCTGGGTGTCAGAGAGAGTGAAGACCTTACTGTAGAATCACCGCCCTGCAGACCGGCTCCTCCTGAGTCTCTAGAGGCAGAGTCTTACATGAAGGCTTCTATGGAGTTCAGAGGACGGAATGTCTTTGGGGATCTGGAGCTTTCTGCAGCACTGTCTCACCACCATTGCTGGCGTGAAGCACTTTCTTGGTCTCCGTGATTGCCGTTGTGCTTACTACAGGTGGGCTCGTGTTGGCAGTGGACAGGCGCTTCACTCCGGGGCAGCAGCTTTCCAGTCACGTCAGCAGCTCCTGCAGATCCCCTCAGCCTCCCACCCCTGTTCCCGGGTGAGCCACAGCTGTCACCCCATTTGCAAGGCTCAGGCAAAGGGATTTGTGCAAGGCCCTGCAGCTAGGGTTGCAACCCTGGGGCCATCGGAACCCAGAGTCTCTGCCCCCAGTCCCGCACTTGCCCTATCAGATGTGCAGGACACTTCCCCGGAGGTGTCACTGGCTGGAGGGCCTTTCATTTCCTGCCGTTGGAGATGGAGCCTGCCGATAAATGCAAGCCAGGAGGTATTTCCAGTTGCTTGTGTTCGATCACGGAAGAGGGGAAGGGGACAGGAAGCCCCTTATGTCGAGGAAGGATCCCCTGAGTCCAGCTCCACGGCAACCACCCCTTCTGATGTCAGGCAGCCTTGGCCATCTGTGACAGGTCACAGTGGAAGACGGCTGACGACAGCTCGTGCGTCTGTCTCCTCGGAAAGGCAGCAACAAGGCCACCCTTGGGCCATGGCTGGCCACTTGGTATCACGTATAAAGGATAGTGTCTGATTTGCAAACCTGGTTGCTTAGTTCTCCTCCCCCTAGATGACCCTGAGTTGAAATATTGAGAAGGTAAAGCTAACGGTGGTCCCCTGAGAAGGGGACTCAGGAGAACCTCGAGAGGTGCCTCAAGGCATTGAGGTGAAGGCTTGGGGCACGGCTGGTGCTCGTGACCCAGGGAGCTCTGGGATGAAGGTGACATTTTATACCCTTGCCCTCTTTGATGGAGCTGGGCAGATGTCACAGGCTCTGACATGCAGGCAGCAAGTTGGTGAGACATCGTGGCGGCTCAGTGATGGATGTCACCTGTCACTCAGCGTGGAGCCTCAGGGAGTGGTGGGTACTGCAGCAGGGCTGGGGAGAGCCTGCCCCTCTGAAGGGGCGGCCGCTACTTGGGACTGCTGGCTCTGGGTTGCTAGGTGTTATTCCACGTGTTTAAGAGAAGCTGCAATCCAGAATGTGCTGTTTCCTGATTTTTAATTTTCAGAAACAGATTCAAAATTTTAAAAGCATTGCAAGTGAAAGCAAACTCTCTTGTGGGCCCGATTTGGGTGCACCGCTGTCTAAGGAGACTGCTGTTACAGACAGTTTGCAAAGCTTCTCTGCCTGCAGGGTTAAGCCCAGCTGTGGGGAGCAGTGCTGGCTTTCCCGACAGCACAGGGGAAGGCTGCGTCCAGCCCTTTCATGGGGCTCCCTGTGAAGACAGGCCTGTGGGCTGCTGGCTGGGAGGGCATGGGAGGGTCCACGGGAAGCCTCTGCCTGTCCTCAGGGGTCTGAGGGGTTCTGTGCATGCCCCCTGCCCATCGTGACCCGCTGGAGGAGCCAGGCTGCCTGGGGAATCCGCGCCGGCCATGGCATGCAGTAAGGCACTTAAAGCACCGGTCTGTGAGCGCCAGCGGGTCTCCCGCCACACATGCTCCGTGGAAAGGAGGCCTGTGCTGACAGAACCGGGCTGTCCTGCATGCCAGGCCGCATTTCGAGCAGCTATGTTGGGTTCCTTTAATGTTTTGAGGCAGGGAATTGGGGTGTGCCAATGAATGCACAGTGCCGATGGGTCTCCCCCGGGAAGGGTGGAAGGTGCTGCACCTACAGGGGTGACCAGGGCTCATCCATCCACACCACCTGCCCTCGGCACCGGGGCTCCATCCGTCTGTGCACTGGCAGCCCCGAAAGGGCCACTGCCTCTTCCGTTATTCCTCACCAGCACGTCCTGAGAGCTACCATGGAGAGAAAAGCCATCGGCTGCACGTTTATTAGCCTGCTCCTCTCTGCCAGGGACAACGACAGAGGCATCCCCCAGGTGCCCTCTTGTGCTCTGATCCGCTGCTGTAGTTGGTGGGCCTACTTTGTGCTGACGGATGTGACAGTCCCCAGGGCCCCTGGCTGCTGCTCTTGTGGCTTTTAATGAGCCCCCTCCTCCAGGAGAGGCCGGGACATGGAGAGCTCAGCCAGGCCTCTCATTTAGGGAGGCACATGGAGGCCACAGGATTCAGGCGTTCTCTGTGCCCTTCCTGAGTGGTGGCATGTCCAGGGAGACGGAGCCTTGTCCGCAGCTGCGGGTAGGGCTGTTTGGCCAGAGCATCAGAGACCTTGACAAGTACCTGGCCTTCCACTTGGCAGTTCCACTGGGTCAAATTTGATTTTTTCTTTTAAAGGAAATAAATTTTCAAGGGATTGATTTTAAGGAAATAATCAAAGCCTTATATACAGGAATGTTTATCATCATATTCTTTATAACAGGTAATCATTGGAAGTAGGTGGGCTACATCCATTCTCCGCTGTTTGTCTGGGCTTTGCTACTTTTTAACTGTGAACTTGAGCGAGTTTTCTAACTCACTCCCGGGCATCAGGGACTTTCTACATGGGCGGCGTCCCCAGAAACAGTGATTGCTAAAAATCATAGGCTTCAAGAATGTTTAATGACAGGAATGAAATGAAGTAGGTAACTTCATGTGCTCCAAATGCCTTTGCAGATCTCTGTTTTTCTGCACCAAGATAAAAAGGTGAGAAGGAAATATTATTAAAATGTTACCAACGGTTGTCTCTGGGATGGGATTGTAGGCGCGTTTTATCCTTCTGTGCCTTTTGTGTGTTCCAGATTCTCTCAGGGAGCATCTCGGTATTAAAAACACATGGGTGTACACGTTAGAACTCCTCAAAGTGTAGACTTTGGGCATGTGCAGCGCATGTCAGTGAAGCTGCGATAAGTCCTCCTCGCTCCCGCAGCGTTGGGGTGTTAAGGGGAGTTGTGTGTGCGTGAGGGGTGGGAGGTGGGCTGCAGAGAGGAGATGGCTCGTCCTGGGGGCTCGGATGCAGTGGGGCCTCAGTAGCCAGGGCACACTGAGGGGTGGGGCTCGGGAAGAAGGACTCGCCTCCCCCCAGGGTGGGTGGCCCCCTTTGGGGTCCAGGCGTCACAGCTGATGCAGGGCGTGAACCCTTTGCAGGGGCGGTGATTACTGCCAGTGGGCGGCAGGGGGGAGGCAGGGGCTGAACCAGCTGGGTGCGGGGGCTCTCGGTCCTACCGTGGGTTTGGAGGGTGGCAGGCGTCCAGGCAGAAGGAAGAGCACAGTGAAGGGGGGTTAGGGGAAGGAACTCCAGCAGCCCGGAGGTGAATGGGGGCAGGGAGGTGGGGAAGGACGGGGGGCAAGTGAGGGCCACCGGGGTCACAGGTCTTGCAGGAAGGTCTTGGCAGAGGCCGAGGGGCTGGCCTCGGGGGGTGGGAGGGTCTGGATGTTCAGAGCCTGGGCTCTGTGGTCGGGGTGCGGAGTGTGCGACGTTAAGGGTTTGAATTCCTCGACCACTTGACAGCTGTGTGGCTTTCAGAAGTCCCGTACCCTCCCCATCCTTGATTTCCTCATCTGCAGTTTGGGGCCGGTGACAGCACTGTGTTGGAAGGGTTTGCTCGATAAACGTGAGCCATTGTTAGGAGATGACGATAGCCGGTGGCCTCTGGCAGACCTCCTCGCGGGTGCTCTAAAGTGGGTCTCTCTCTCTGACCTTTCAGATTGCCAGTGTCCTCACGGCCCGGAGCCCCTCTACCCTCCTTACTTTGGTAAGTGGCACCGTGGGGGGCGGGGGGCGAGGGGGACACCATCCAGCCCCTGCCGAGGTCAGGGCTGGAGACGAGGATTGAAAACCCAGTGGGGCAGCTGGTGACGAGGCGTGGCACCTTCCCAGTCTGGGTGGCTAGCAAGTCCAGAACCGCATTCTGCATGTTTGGGTCTCCCTGGGGTGTGCTGGGTCCCGTCAGGAGGCCATGAGGCCACTGTGAACAGACACACTGCCCACTCCAGGGGCCACCCCCCGTGCTGGGAGGTGTGCTCCCGGCAGGCTGGGCTGGTGGGCATTTACTTGGTTATTTGAAAACACGCTTGGTGTCTGGCTGAGCAGTAGCTGGGCCGGGGGACCTTGGATTTTGAAGCCCAGCAGGGCTGTGGACTGTCTCACACAAGCATGTTTTCTGCATTTTTTTTTTTTTTTTTTTTGACCTTGAGAATTTCAGGTAAGAGGAGCATACAATTCTGCTTCCCTCCCAAAGTGACCCTTCTCTCCTCTGTTAATCGATCTTTACAGAAATAGCCTTTCTTGGTTATTTTTTTAGCACTTACAGCGGACTCTTTTTTCCGCTCTGCTGTTTTGATGGCTATGGGGGAAGGTTATGTTAGATGATTGTAGTCAGAGATGGTCTGATGTGTTTTTCTTGATGTCTACAATCAGATACTGACTGACGTTCTTGAGGAATAGGTGGTGGTTTAAAATGCTTTGCTTCTGTGCCTGCCCGAGTTCCCCCTTGGAACACAGGCGAGGAATGTGATGTGCTTCGTGGTGTCCCCTGAGAAAGCCCCTCCTGCCTGCCTTGGGTCCAGCCTGCATCTCCGGAAGGGCTGGGTGGACCGTGCTCTTTAGGACCTAGTAGCATCTCCGGGAAGTGCTGTATCGGGGAGAGCAGATTTGTGGTGGGGCTGGTCCCCGGTCCTCAGCCCTCCTCGCCCGGCCCCTGCCCATGGCCGGGCAGCCTGAGCTGGTGGCAGCAGGCGCTCTGACCTGGCCACGGATGGAGGCCTTGGTGTGCCCCTGGGGCCTTGTCTGTGGCACCTCCTGCTGCCTCCCCTCTCAAGGTTGCATGAGGTTTGCCCCGGAAGGAAAGGAGGGCCTGCCCTTGTACTGGGGCCCGGCTCGTTTCTCAGGGAAGGAGGTGGGGAGGGGGGTGGATTTTCCAGGCTGGGATCGGGGCTCGGTGGCCTCCGTGTGACCTGTCCGAGCCCTCACACTCCCTCCGTCTTCACAGCGCGGCGTCAACACGGACAGCGGCAGCATCTGCAAGGAGGCGTCCTTCGAGGGCATCAGCAAGTGAGTCGTGGGGTCCCCGGGATCCGTCCTACTCCCTGCTCCGTGGGCTCACAGCTTTGCCAGCAGGTCTTTCCCCGTCTACAAACTAGGCGTGACATGCACAGGCGGGAGGACTCTAGATAAGCATTAGAGTGGGCATTTGGAAGAAATAGTTAGGGAACCATCTTGCTTAAAGTCACCCCAACTTTCACTGTAAAGAAGGGATGCCGCTTCTCTACGTTCAGACCCCCCGAGAGCTTGGGGAGCCCTGGTCAGCCTCTGGGACTGGGCCTGCTGCCTTCTCTCTTGAGACCTGCCTCTGTGCCCCTGTGGTCTTTGCTCTTTATCACATCCTTTGCCATACGGCCCCGTCCCCTTGGTCCTAGCCACTGACCTCTCCCAGCTGCTCCCAACAGGCCCCCGCCGCCCCAGTCCCCAGTCCCAGGCAGATGCCCCACATAACTACTGTCACCCCCCATCTTAGTTGCAAGCTGAGCCCCCACATCCTGTTTGGGAAGCAGTTCCTCTTTTCAGGCCTCTCCAGGAGGGAGGGCAGATGTCGGGCACAGGGAGAGCAGGCCCCATCTTCCCTGCTACCCCTCGGCCCACAGTCTCCGGAGAGTGTGGCCTGCCAGCTGGGCCTGTGTCCCCAGGCCAGCTGTTGCCTGGCCCTGGTGGGGGTCAGGGTCCTGCATTGCTGGGCTGCCTTAAGGCCGCTAAGCAGACAGCTCCCAGCCCGTGCCCCGGTCCCCCGACACCCTGCTCCTCCCCCACCAGGTGGCCTCTGCAGCTGCCACGTCCTCTGTCATCCTTTGGTGGACCGAGGCAGCGACAGAGGAAGTGCCTTATAATTATGCATGAGCCTGAGCTGCGGGAGTTTGCGTGTCTGTGTGATGTAGGGGTAATTAGAAAGGATTACGAGCTTATAAATATATATCACTTTCCCCAGTGTTAGAGTGATGTGCAGGGGGCAGGGCAGGGGGCGAGTGTCAGACCTGCCTCTTTCTGTTGCACAGATCTCTGCATCCCGTTGGGAGTCTCCCCAGGGCGGCCATGCCTCCCGGGCCCAGCGGCCGTTCGCTGCCGTCACCTCCAGGCCCTTGGAGAGGGGTGGGGGGCGTAGCTGGCTGCTGCCTGTCCTGGGCCAGACCCCCTCCCCCCGGGCTCCCTTGGCACTGCCAAGTGCTCCCCTCCCATCCTTTGGAAATGTTTTCCTGAGCCTGTGTGGCCCCTGCCAAGAGCCCAGAAGAACCTGTGCTTCTGCCACCCCTACCCCAGCATTTGGGAGGCTCTTTTGGAGAGTCAGGGATGCCTTGATTTTGTACCATCTCCCCAGGCACTGGGCTGGGGCCTCTCCAGCCTGTGGCCCACTGCAGGGGCCGGCCGTGGGGAACTCCCCGGGGGGCACAGGAACAGCCCCCCGTGGGTGTGCTGGGGCCATCGAGTCTCCACATCTGCGTGCCGGCTGCTCCCCGAGCTCTGTAACTTGGCTGATGCTGCAGGGGTCCCCCTCCCACGTCTCTGCCCTGGGGTCCTCTGGCGGCTGGGGGTGCTTCCTCCACCTTCAGCCCCCAGGGGTGGGGCTCGCCCCTCTTACCTCACCCTGAGCCTCATCCCACTGTGTCATCCTTGGTGTCCCACTGGGGCAGGAGCCTGCAGTGGGTCCCCGACCTCACAGGCATCAACCTGGGCCTCCCTCCAGCCGCCCCCAAGCTTCTTCCTTGTGGAAGAGCCCCCCACAGTCACGTCTGTGTTCCTGGGGTCCAGGTGCAGCTCACCCCCTGCCTCACACCCACCAGCTGCCAGCACCTGGACGCTGCCACCTCTGGGGATGGGGAGGGAGCGGCCTCAGCCCAGGGCCCACTGCGGCTCAGTGTCGCTGGCATTGCCACTGGGAGCATCTCCAGCTGTTTGTTGGGGATAATAATAGCCTGAGACCTAAGTAAGATGAATCTCACTGTCGTCCTTCTTGGTGCACAACTGCTCCTGCCTCCAACCAGCTCTCACCGCCTTAATTAAGCTCCTTGTTTCCTGGGGTGCTTTTCGGGCCCTGCTGACTGTCTCTGCACCACCTCTCCTCTCGGGTCTTTGCCCGACCTCCTGCTTTAACAGAAGGTCAGGTTCGACCTCTCGATGTGTCCTGACAGGCCAGCTCAGGCCACCTTCACCCCTCGGCCTGGAGGGAGGAGGGAGCCCGTGGTACAAAGTGGCCTCCCCTGTCGGACCCTCTAGGCCCCGGTCCAGCTGGGCACTTGGCCTGTGACCTTCTCTCCAAACGTGACTCCTCAGGGTTATCTGCTTGTGGCATTTGGGCTCAGCCTTGGAGGGGCATGGAGGCTCTCCCCGCTGGCCTCAGGCCCCCTCAGCCCTCCCGGATCAGGGCCAGGCGCTGCTCCCCACAGCAGGGAGCACACAGGTCCAGCAGTGGAACGGCTCACTGCGGGCCTGGTGCTGAGCTTGGGGTCTGGCCTGTCTCCACATACGGCCTGCGTGGACAGGGCCGGCCACAGGGCCTGTGTCGTGGAAGGAGCAGGCCCTGCGGGAGGCTGGGGTAGGTGGGGGGGACTGGGGGCTGGGGGCCGGGGGAAAGGGGAAGGGGAGATTGGGGGAAAAGCTCTGGAGTGAAGCGGACCCGGGACTTCTTCCTGTGGCCCGTGGGCGCCAGCGCTGCCTGGAGCTCTTGGTTCCTGCCGGGATGCGGGCTGGGAGTGAGGTCACATGTGATGAGTCTCTACCACATCTGGGGAGGAAGATTGAGGGGGACTGGGGGTGAAGGGAAAGATGGTCCGTGAGGGCCGGGGGCCTCAGCCTGTGGAGCCTGATGGTGGGGCCTTCCCAGCAGGGCACGGTTCCCTGCCGAGGTTCTGCCCAGGAGCCGGGACCGGGGCTGCAGTTGGGGAGGATCCTGCTTCAGGCCGTTGTCTGGGGGAGAAATGCGGTCGATATTTTACATCAGCTGCTTATTCGGGATAAGCATATTTCTTTTCTTCTGGCATTTGCTTAAATTGCCTTGCATATTTGAAGACAATTGGCTACAAATTAATTCCATTTAAATAAGCAGTTAAATTTGAAGTGGCTGAATTTGGGGGTTGTTAATGCAGGAATATTAATATTCAAAGATGTGAATTTTAAAACCCAGGAAGTGGAGGGACGCTAATAAAACTTGACGATTACAGCAAAAATGCCAATTTATGGTTTGGGGACCATGGCTTTGCGGTTCCCATTAACTTGTATATCCGGTTTATATTTTGGCCCATTGAAATCTATGAGGGGAGGAGTGCTGGGGGGCAAGAGCGTGTGCCAGCTCCCTCGCTGTGGGGGTTTTGGGGGGCCTGGGCCTGCCTCCTTTGTTGAATGGGAAACTCCAGGGAGAAAACTAGAGGTGTGGGGGCAGGGGCCTGTGGCCCACACTCCTCGCCCTGCTGCCAGGATCTCCCGCCCTCACAGGCACCGTGGGGTTTTCGTAATCAATATCTGCTCGTTGTAGCATGCGCCAGTCAGCACAAAGACAAAACCAGGGAAGGTCCGAAATTCCATTCCCCAAAGTTAAACCCTGTCAACACTGTGCTGAATGTCTTTTGGTCTCTTCTTGTGTGTCTGAGTGTATGTGCGTGCATGCCTTTCTGTGTGGGTCTGTCTATATGTAAACATAGGTTTGTGCATCTCAGTGTGTGTCTTTGTGAGTCTATATCTTTGTATGTGTGTGTCTTTGTGTGTGTCTAAGTGTACACCTGTCCAAATGTGTTTACGTCTGTGTGTCTGGATGTTTCTGAGTGTCTGTGTGTATGTGACTGTGTGTGTGTGTCTGCCTGGGTCTTTGTGTCTCTGTGTGTCTCTGACATGCAGACATCTGCAGGTCTGCTGTGTCTCTTCTAAGTGTGCACCTGTCTGAGAGTATGCCTGGGTGTCTGTACCTGCATCTGTGTGTTGGGTCAGTCGGAGTGTCTAGTTGAGGGAAACTGAAGTCAGCTAACCTGGTGAAGGAGAAAATGAGTTCTCACATGGGTGTTGTGGATCACAGAGCCATCAGGAGGTGGAGAACCAGACTCAGAAACTTGGCAAGGATGTGTGTGTGTACGTGTGTGTGTGGGGGGGGGGGGGTGGTGGTTCAGACAGGCTTTCCCTTGTCCCTAAGGACAGTGTGCACCAAGATCACGGCACCTGCCTCCTTGCTTCCTGGGCACAGGTGGGCCACACCTGGAAGAGCCCTGCAAGGGAAGTGTCCCAAACCAGGACGGGAAACAGATGCAGGGCAGGAAGGAAACAAGAGCCCGCCGGGTGTGCGGGGGTGCATTTAGTGTAACTACTGATGAGGTAGTATGTAAGTCTGCCATTTTAAAATTTATTTTCTATATATCTTTTGTCCTTTGTGTTCCTCTATTCCTCCATTTCTACCTTTTTATATTAGATATTTTCTAGTGTGTCATTTTAATTCCCTTGCTTTTTATTTTGTTATATGTTTTTGAGTTTTCTTAGTGGTTGCCCTGGGGATTGCAATTAACATCTTAGCCTATAACAGTCTAATATGGATTAATGCTACTTATTTTCAATAGGGTATAAAACCTTCGCTCATCTAAAGCTTTTTCTCCTACCCCCTCCTTTGTATTCTTATTGTCTTACAAGTTACATCTTTATACATTGTGTACCTGTCAGTAGGGATTTATAATTTTTGCTTTAAAGTTGTCTTTTCAATCATTTAGAAGAAACAAAAGGAGGCACAGAGAAAAAAATACGTTTATATTATCTTTTCTGTTTGTTTATGTAGTTACCTTCACCAGTGCTGTTTTTTTCTTTGTGTGGGTTTGAGTTTTTCTGTCCTTCTGTTTCAGCCTGGAGGACTCCCTGTAGTGTTTCTTGTAGGGTGGTCTGCTAGTTGTAAATTCTCTCAGTTTTTGTTTATCTGGAAGATAGTTCTTCATTTTTGAAGTATAGCATTGCTGGGTATAGACTTCTTGGTTCCCAGTGTTTGTCTTTCACCACTTGTAATATGTCATCCCTCAGCCCTCTGGCCTCCATGGGTTTCATGAGGAATCAGCTGTTGATCTTTTTGAGGAGCCTTTGTCTGGGATGAGTTGCATTTCTCTTGCTGCTTTCAAAATTCTCTGTCTTTACCTTTCAAGAATTTTATTATGATGTGTCTAGGTGTGGGTCTCTTTGAGCTTATCCTACTTGGAATTCTTTGGCTTTTTGGATATGTAGATTAATGTGTTTCATCAAATTTTGAAAATTTTTGGCTATTATATTTTTAAAGTATTCTTTCTGTGCTCTTTTCCCCTCTCTTTCTGAGACCCCCATTATGCGTATGTTGGTGTGCTTGATGGTATCTCACAGGTCTCTTAGGCTCTTGCCTTTTTCTTCATTCTTTTTTCTTTCTGTTCCTCACACCAAATAATCTCAATTGACGCAACCTCAAGTTTGCTGATTTTTTCTTCTGCCTGTTCAAATCTGCTGTTGAGCCCCTCTAGTGAATTTTTTACTTCATTGATTTTACCTCTCAGCCAGAATTTGTTTGGTTCCTTTTTATAATTTGAACCTCTTTGTTGATATTCTCTATTTAATGAGACATCATTCTCATAAACTTTCTTTTAGTTCTTTAGACATGGTTTACTTTAGCTCTTTGAAAACGTTGAAAATTATTTGATTTTTTTGATTTAAAGTCAAAGTCTAATTAAAGTTCAATGCTTGGCCATCCTCAGGGATAGCTTCTGTTCCTTTTTTCCCCTGTATTGTATTGTAATTTTTTGTTGAAAACTGGACATTTCATATAATATAAAGTGACAACTCTTGAAATCAGATTCTCTCCCTACCCCTTGCAAGGTTTGTTGTTGTTGCTGTGTTTTGTTGTTGTTGTACATTTGGTGGCTTTCCTGAACCAGTCCTGCAAAGGATGTTTTCTTTTTGCATGTGGCCACTGAACCTCTGCTTAGTAGTCAGCTAATAATTGTGTAGAGCTTTCTTTAAATGCCTGGAACAAATATGTTTCCCAGCCTTTGCCAACAGGCCCCCCTGCACGTTGGAGCATGCCTTCAACACTTGGCCAGGCAGTTGACAACTCTGTCTTAGTTTTGTTTTTTTACCTCTGCTTTTGCCTCAACATTAGCCAGAGGTGAGAGCTTAGGGAAAGGCTCTGGGTCTTCCAGAGTCCCAGGATAGGTTTGGAGCTTTCCAGAACCCCACTAGAGACACGTCACTCAACAGCTTTTCCTTTTGAGCTTTTAGTTAGCGCATTGTTTGCTCCAATTGTTGTTCACTTCCTCAGGCAGTTGCAAAGTTGAGCACTTGTCTCTGTTTTCAACAGATGCCTGTGAGGAAAAGTCTTTTGCACTGGGAGGGCTCTGAGTCGGGTTAAATGAAGACAGCCTTGCAAATGGGGTTTCCAGGAAACCACCAAACCTGTCAGATGATCATGGTTCTCTGGGATTGAGGCTTTGAAGGAGCATCAACCCCATTCTGCCCCTCTCTGGCTGCCAAGCTGGTGGCCTGTACAATGACAGTGAGCTGTTGGTTTTCAAGCTGCTGTGGAGCTGGAGAGGAGAGGGATGGAAACAGGACAAGTTAAAACACCACAAGACTTACTGAGATTCAGCCTTTTTTTTTCCCTAACTCTCCCCAGATTGCTGCAAGCCCCAAGCCTTTGGTTAATTTCCAGGCTTCTGAAAAAGTTGATTTAGAAACTTTTGCCAGTTTTTCCATTGCTTTTATAGGATAGAGAATTTTCAGAGGTTCTTCCTGCCCCATTTTTGCTGATGTCACTGTCTAGAACTGTTTTTTAAGAAGTCTGCTCTTCCCTCTATTGAATTGTCCTGGCACCCTTGTCCAAAATCAATTGATTATAAATTTAAGCGTTAAGTTTTGTACTCTAAGTTCAGTTCCACTAATCTATCTGCCTTTACTACACGTACTAATGACTGTAGCTTTGAGTAAGTTTGAAATTGGGAGGTAGAAGTCATCCAACTTTATTCCTCTTTTTCAAAAAGATTGTTTTGTCTGTTCTGGGCCCCTTGCATTTCCATATTTCAATAAGTTTTGTCATATGAATGGATTCCTATAATATGGAGTCTCTTGTGTTTGGCTCCTTTCATTTAGCATAGTGCTCTTGAATCAACTTTAGCATCATGCTTTTGAGATTCGTCCATGTGGTTGCGTGCATCAGGGCTCATTTATTTATATTGCTGAACAGTATTTTATCACATGAATGTACTACAGTGCTTCTTCATTCACAGTTGATGGACATTTAGTTTGTTTCCAATTTTTGACAATTACAAATGTAGCTACTATGAATATTCATTTATTAGTTTTAGAGTGAACATATGTTTTCGTATTTCTTAGGTAGGTACTCTCACAACAGCAGAATATATATTCTTTACAAATGCAAACAGAACATTCACCAAGACCAACCATATGTTCATTCATAAAACAAGTCTCAGTAAAATTTAAGGTATTGAAATGAAGTGGTATATTCTCTCACCACAATGGAATTAAACTAGAAATCAATAATAAAAGCCAGAAAATCGCCAAAATTTACAAATAAAACTGAATACTTCTGCATGACCGGTGGATCAAATATGAAATCATGAGAAATTTCAAAAAGATTTTTAACTGAATGATAATGCAAACACAGCGTGTCACAACTTGGGGGAATCCAGCTAAAGCACTATTTAGAGGCAAATTCTTAGCTTTAAGTGCTTGTTTTAGAAAAGTAAGGTCTAAAATCAGTAAGACAATAGATCTCAAACATCTTCCAGTCCTGTGTGAGCTCTGGGAATGTTCTAGCTTACAGCCCCTGGTAGATGTTCTTTGCTTGGCCTCAAGGACTTTTACCACACCCATGCACATCTTTGTACATTTCTGGAATTCTTTCTCTTTTTAGCCTCCTTTCCTCTGGTGGTGTGCCCACAAATTTAAGTAGCTTTACCCTCCATGAACTCCAGTCTCTGTTTCCCTACCTCAGTAAGACCTCTGCTTGGGTTTTCTCTTCCTGTGCCACGTTCTGGAAAGTTCTCCAGCCAGAAAGCCTGGGATAGGCTCCTCCACTGTTTCTTTTTTTTTTTTTTTTTTTTTAGGGATCATGGTTTTGTACTACCGGTAGGCTAGTGTCTGAAAACAGTTGTTTTGTATTTTTTGTACAATTTTCTGCTTGTTTATGGCAGGAGGGCAAATTTAGTACCAGTTATCCCTCCATGGATGGTAGGAGAAGTCAGTTATTTCTCTTCACCTGCCTAGTTTTACAGATTTTTCCTTCTTTACTGTCTTTTTGGCTCTTGAAGCCATTAACGCACATGCGGAGGCTTCCGGTGAGGTGACAGGTCCATCTCCATCTTGTTCCCTTTTGGGGACCTGCTCCATGGTGACTCCTTACCCCAGGCTGTCATCTGGAGGCAAAGGGAACTCCCCATGGGTCGCTCCCAGAATGAGCTGCTAAGGCTGCTAAACCCTGCTCCTCTCTCCCTTCCTTTGGCTTCGTCACCTGAACGCCTCACTGAGAAACGAAGGTACTTGAAGCTCAGCTCTTCTTCAGGCTTCTTACTTTCAACAGATTGAGAAGCCTGTGAGTCTGTGACATCTTGCTTGGTGATGTCCTTCCAGGAGCGCTGGAGCCCCAGCCTTGCCCTGTCACTGGAGGTGCAGGAGGAGGCTGTGCTGCCTGCCTAGTGGGAGGGGCAGGGGGCTGCTCTGCAACAAGCTCTTGCTCTCCAACCCACTGCACATGGAGGACCCGGCCCGGGCGTCCAGGTCTGCTGCAGGAGGCAAGCAGCAGGCCCTCCCCAGGCCACGGCAGTGTGGAGTTAATGTTCGGGGCCGTCTCTTGGTCATGGTGTATTTGTCTTGAGTGAGTCATTTCTTGTTGGGAGATGATAGATGATTGAACTAATGGGCTTGGTTTGCTCTCCCTCCACAGCTTCACTGTCAACAACACCATCCTCCATCCGGAGATCGTGGAGTGGTGAGTACGACCTGTGGCCACCTCGGGCCCCTATGCCCAGGGAGGTGGGTGTCCCTGCTGTTCCCGCCCGCCCTGTCTCCGAGAGCCCCTCAGACAAGGTGGTCCCCAGAACTCCTCCTCCTCCCTCAGCCTCTTCTCCTTGTTGGTTTCTTGGTTGGTTGGTTGGTTTTTAAGAAAGGAAATGAGTCATCTGAATGTCAGTTAACTTTCTTTTTTTTGTCTTTTTCTTTATTTTCAGCCTTTTAGAAACTCGTACCATAGGTAGGCCAAACCCCCGTAGCTAAGTTAGAAAGTAGATAGTGAAAAGAGTAAAAATAAACATCACACACACATCCTCTCTCTACCAGCAGGTAAATATTTTCTCCTCACGTCGCGCGTCTGTCTTGACTAGCGCGGCATCCTGCTTCACGGGCTGTCTGCTCACCTCCTTCCTCCCCTGGGTGGCTCGGGCAGCCCCTGCCTGCCGCGGAGGTGGTTCCTGTTAGGTCGCCGCACGGCGAGCCTCAGCCTGCGAGTCACCTCCATGGGCCCTGGACGCTGCCTCCGGCTCTGATGAGCCACCGGTTTCTCCCTAAGCAATTTGATGGCATCAGACGTTTTCCCTTTGCCTCATGGCTGCCCTTCTTGTTGTAGAGGAGAAGCGAGGCAGGGCCTTGGCGACGTCTTCGTCTGACGGGGAGGGGTGCACAGTCCTCACGTCGGATCTTAAGTTGGCCGTCGGCTTTGTCTGTCCAGCTGGGCGACCTGACTCGCCTCGTCCGGGTGCTGGGGAGCACTGCGACCTGGGGCATGACTCGGACGTGGCTGGTGGGGGGGAAGCGAGGGAGGAGGTGCGAGGGGGAGAGTGGTCCGGGTCCAGGGCCAGTTGTTTAGAGGCCAGAGGCAGTGAAAGGGTGTTGACCCTGCGTAGTCAGAGCAGCACCAGGGGTGCAGAGCCTGGGGGGGGTTGGAGAGGCGGCTGGGGGGCGAGGCTGCCCTTGGGATCAGTTTTGACTGTGTCTTGAGAGAAATGGGAAATGTGGGAGACCTTTGAAGGGTTTAAGCAGGAGCATGGTGGGATTGGGTTTGTATTTCTTAAAATCATTTTGGCTCAGGCTGGTGAGGTAGGTTTTGGGGGGCGAGAGTGGGAGCCAGTTAGGAGCCTTTTGCCGAGGTCCACGTGGCAGTGCAGGGGGTGGTTTGACCAGTGTGAGAGGTAAAGAGGGGGTCGAGAGGAAAGCTCCTGGTGAGGAAGCGGCTGTGATGGTTGGGTGAAGATTGGAGTTGAAGGCGGCTCCGATTTTTGTCTTGAACATCTGGGTGGCAGCATCACAGAGCTGGGGAAGGCTGAGAGGGATGGGTACTGTGGGAGGCTGTGTCCTCATCTTGTTTTTATACAGTGCCTGCCCCCTCTTTGCCCCCAGTTGGCAGGAGAACAAGTCCTGCATACTCAGGACAGGCCTGTGGCCACTTAACACTCACATATGACATTTCTCATGGCCGCTTACAGTTTGGGCACTTTGGAGACTATGGCTGGGTCGTGCATGTCAGCATCTCCTAAGGGATGAATATTAGAGTGTTCCTTTGAAACAGGTACACTTTAATTCCAGTGACAGTTCCAAGGCTCTGAGGTAGAGCCTCTGTTCACAAGAACACTTCCCGACATTATTAAAGCAGCAGAAAGGACTTGTTTGGCATCTGATGTCAGTCCTACTGTTTTAGGAATGCCACGTTGTCCTTCCTGCCTTGGGGTGTGTTACTAAAGCCTGGGTTCAGGCTGTGCTAGTGGCCATGGCTGTTCCTGGTGAGAGCTTTGCTGTCTTGGGAGCTGTCCTCCCGGGTAACTGAGTAAGGATTCTGGGGAAACGGCCCTCCCAGGAGGCGGCGGGGGGCAGCTGGGTTTCCCGTGATGCTGGATTGGACTTCTCTGTGCACCAGTGGGCCCCAGGCCCGTTGGCTTTTACCACTGCCTTAGTGGGCCGGGCTGCTGTGACGGGAACCACGCAGTGGGTTGGCTTAAACAACAGGATTTTATTGGCTCACAGTTTTGAGGGTAGAAGAAGTCCAATATTAAGGTATTGGCGAGACTTGCTTTCTCCCGGAGTCCGTAGTCTCCTGGCGCTGGCTGCGGCAGTCCTTGGGGCTCCTTGGCTTCCATCTCTTCCTCCTGTCATGGGACATTCTCTCTCTCCCTGTGTCTGCTCTTCCAATTTCCACGGACTTCCCATTTCTCCTTGTATGACTTTTTCCAACCTCTGACTTCCAGTTTCTTGTCTTTAATAGACCCCCAGTAATATGAATCAGACCCACCCTCATTGAGTTGGGCGGCACCTTAACTAAAGTTAACATCTTCAAGAGGATCCCTTCCAATGGGTTTACCCCAGGAACATGGATTAAGATTAAGAACATAATTCAACGTGCCACACCATCTCTCCCTCCAGGCCCTGTGGAGGGAAGCTGCTGGGAGTAATGGATAAAGCATTGATTTGGGGACTCAGGAACCTCTGAGTTCTAATCTCTGACCAACCCCTCCCCTCAGGAAGTCATTTAACTTTTCTGATCCTCAGCTTCTTCGTCTGTAAAATGGGCATGTAGTAATCCCCAGCTCACAGTGCAGACGTGATGGTTCATGGAGCCTTGCTGCCTCGCCTGTGAGGTCAAAGTGGTCCCTCTGATGGCGGCTTGAGGATGGGAGGAGAGCTTAATCATGGGCTGACACATGTTAATGAGAACTGTCACTTTGAGATTTCTGTATGCAAGGTGCCTTACTAAGCTCTGGACACCTGTCACATTATTGAAAGAGTTATTTTATCTGTGTTATAAGTGGCTGCTCTGACAAGCCGCATGCTACAGGTGAGGCCCAGGAGGTCAGTGACTTGCCCAAGGGAAAGTCAGGAGTTGAGCCCAGGTAGGTGGTTCCAGGATCTGTGTCCTGCTGCCCCTGGTGGCGCCAAGGAACACCTGGAGGGTGAGACCCTGCCGAAGTGACGGCCTTTCACCCAGCTCACTGTCGGCCCTGATGGGAATGAGGTGGGGCACAGAGCCCTCGGCGTGGACCTAGCACTGAGGCCAGGGTGCAGAGGGGTAGGGGGATCGGGGGTGCAGCCAGATCTCCTCTGGCACCATACCCTCCCCCCCAGCTCCCAGCTAGCATCTAGGCCGGGGTTTGGGATTCCTTCCAGAGCCCCTCTGATTGGGAGGCAAAGAGCAGCCTCTCCTAGCACAGGAGATGTTCCTTTCTCGTTTTTGTTTGGGTGTCATTCATTTCCTTTCTGTGACTGTTTTATTGTTTTCCATTCTCTCAAGCAGTGCCATTTTGATTTCCTGTAAATTCCTCTATAATCATACTCTTCCCCACAAGCATGAGATCATAACTGATAATTCCTTTTCTTGTGCTGGGTATTGCAGTCTGAATGTGAAGGTCAAAAGTTGAAACTTAATAAGAGCAAGCATCTCACTTCCATAATTTAGGCTGCGGTTCTACTCTCTGTTTTGCAGATGATTAAATTGAACTGAAGGTAGGGTAGGAAATAAAAGGGGATAGTGTCACACTGTATAATAGCCCGGCGCCTTGGGTTTCAGTTACGCACCTGTGGCTGTCTCACAGGAGAGCAAGCATGTCAGCAAATGCCGGGTGCATTCTTGGGTTTTTAAGCGAGACTCTGTTAAATTGAGTCATCTCCTGTTTTTAGAACTGTTAATTACACGGCGTGAAAGTATCCTGCATGTATTAACCAGCCAGTGGGGTAACGTATCTATTTCTGCTCTCCTGCCTCTCTCTGTCCACGGGAGGTGGGAAGGTGTGGATGGTTTTAGGGGCAGAAATGCACCAAGTCCCTGCGTCCTGGGGAGCATGTCCCAAATTAGAAAAGGTACGTAGATGATGACCCAGTTTCGGGGATGCATGCGACAAGTATCTTGGTAAGATTGCTCATCTTTGTCTTCCAACGAAGAGGCCTTCATGCAGCTAAGTTAACAAAGAAGCCCAGTGGAAAGGGGCTCCGAGGGCCGAGCAAGCACCGGCGGTGTTAGCCTGTGCAAGAAGGCAGGAGACGGGATGTTGGAGGAGTGGGCAGAGGGGCCCTGAACCACCCACGGCCCTGTACGTGGCGCACGTCTGCCTGTCCCCACTCAGCTCTCAGGCCCACATTAACTCACAGCTGTGCTAACCTAGCATTTTCTTTATGGCTCTGGTTTCTTTGAGAAGACTTCTTGACTGAGCCTCCTGAGGGTAAATAATCCCAGCCAGCTCTTCTCTTTCTGTCCCCACTGTGTGTTCTGGGGCTTTGGCCTTCGCATCCCTGGGTCACAGGGTGTGGCGGGAATGGTCGTGGGGGTCGGTGGGCTTGACGCCCTGCCTGCCTGGCCCACAGAACCATCCCCGGCACGCGCGTCTTCAGGAAGGATGGAATCCTCTCCCTTTAAACGGAGTCTGTTCAACACCGTGGCACTTCGATGGCTTAGAGGCTGTGTTTGGAAATACTTCATCCTGTCTGGCTATTATTTTAGTCAGTGGAGCATTCAGGCCTCAGGTGATTGATGTCTTCATCCTGGGTTTAATGTCCACAGGCAGTTTTGTGACCTGTGAATATTAAAAACAAACAAACAAACAAACTCAAAAATGGACTGCACATAGAAATCTCTGCCTTGTCTAGTTTTGGCCATTTCAGGCCTGGAGCAGGAGACTCTGGGCTGGGTGGGTGTAGGAGCCTCCTGCCCCCTGCCCTGCCCATGAGCCGCCTTGCGGGCGCCGTGATGCTCAGGGGCCGGGGCCAGAGCCCGGGAGTCTGCTTGAAGCCATGACGTCACCCAGGCACACGCCACTCACTCGAGCTTCCTGTGTGACATCAGCCTTGTCCTGTCCTGAATCCTAGTCCTCTTTTGATGCGTGGAAGAGGTGGCCTTTGTCCTCTCGATGGGCATTTAAGCCTTGCAGGTCACATCTCTAACCACCAGCCCACACATCCTTGGACCAGACTCCCCTGGAAGTGGCGTGTCATGAAGCATCCCTCATCCAGATGTCAGGGGTCTCTGGAGCTGAACCGGACCCCCTTTCTTTGCCTTTTTTGTGTTCAGGAATAGTGGCAATAGCCTCATCAGATTCACGGCTGCGAGTTCTCTCTGAAGATGGGAGAAACTGTGCAGAATGTTAAAAGCCTTATTATTTTCTGCAGTAATCCTCATTTCTGGCCCTTCTGGCCAGGGAGCTAACCGGCTGGGCTGGGAAGCGTCCCTCTCCGCCTGGGCCCGGGCAAGACTTCAGGCCCAGAGTCGCCCGTGAGTAACTGGTTAAGCCCGCACATGGTGGACATTTATTTTCAGGGCCTTGAGAACAGGCCAGAGCCCTGCCAGGCTGGTTTCATTGGAGAGAGGCCTTTGCGGGGTAATTTGACCTGGTTCAGGTTTTCTGTTTTTTGTTTTTAATGTGACTAGAAAAATAAGCCCCGGTAAACCAGCTAGAGGCCCAGTTTGTTACCTTTGCCAAAGTAAAATTAGAAAAGAAAGCCGGCCTCTGGGCCTCTGTCGCTGACAGCACGATTCTGATCAGAAGAGAACAAGGTTTGGGATCAAAGTTGTTTTTCTCCTTGGGCTGGTTGCCTCACTCTCCAAGCCTCGTCTCCAGAACAAGGATGGCTGGGACGCAGCGGGGAGGCCGGGTGGAGGGCTTTGAGTGGGGGCCCCCAGCCCGACCCCCAGGGCTTCACATCCTGGGGCTGCCTCTGCCTTGCTGTGTGGCTGTGGGATAAGCAGTGATGGTCAAAATCTGGGGGTGGGGGGTGTGTCCCGCCCTGCTCAGGGCATGCCAGGCTGACAGTGCCCTGCTGAGCGGGCAGGTTCCCCACTTGGGTTGGGAGGGGGTAGGCGGAACGGAGGAGGCCTCTTTTTCTGTGTGAAATGAGGCCATTGGCCCACTTTGTTAGAATTAAACTGTTTTCCAGCTTCAGGGTACTACTCAGATATTTATAACTACAGGTAGTTTTTTTCTTTTTTGCTATATAATGTATATTTATTTTGGTCCCATCTACTTTTTTTTTTAAATTCAGTTTTATTGAGATATATTCGCATACCATATAGTCGTCCATGGTGTGTAATCAGCTGTTCACAGTGCCATCCTGTAGTTGTGCATTCATCACTCCAATCTATTTTTGAACATTTTCCTTATGCCAGGAAGAATCAGAATCAGAATAAAAAATAAAAATAAAAAAAGAACACCCAAATCACCCCCTATCCCACCCTATTTTTCATTTAGTTTTTGTCCCCATTTTTCTACTCATCCATCCACACACTGGATAAAGGGAGTGCGATCCACAAGGTTTTCACAATCACACTGTCACCCCTTATAAGCTACATTATTATACAATCGTCTTCAAGAGTCAAGGCTACTGGGTTGGAGTTTGATAGTTTCAGATATTTACTTCTAGCTGTTCCAATACATTAAAACTTAAAAAGTGTTATCTGTGTAGTGCATAAGAATGTCCACCAGAGTGACCTCTCAACTCCATTTGAAATCTCTCAGCCACTGAAGCTTTATTTCTTTTCATTTCGCATCCCCCTTGTGGTCAAGATGTTCTCATTCCCATGAGGCTGGGTCCAGATTCATCCCCGGGAGTCATATCCTGCGTTGCCAGGGAGATTTATACCCCTGAGAGTCGGGTCCCATGTAGTGGGGAGGGCAGTGAGATCACCTGCTGAGGTGACTTAGAGAGAGAGGCCACATCTGAGCAACAAAGAGGCACTCGGGAGAGAATCTTAGGCACAATTCTAAGGTTTAACAGGTTTAACCTCTCCTTGCAGCAACAAGCTTTATAGGGGCAAGCCCCAAGACAGAGGGCTCATGTGCTGTGGTTTTAACTTCCCGAGGAAACCTGGAGGCCACTGAAAGGTTTTAAGCAAGGAAAGATGCAATTGGTTTGACATTTCCCAAAGATCCCCAACTGCCATTAGGAGCAGACAGGGCTGGAGGCTGGTGGAGGCCAGAGAGGCTGTCCCGGCTGGGGGGGTGGGGTGGGATCGGGTGGTTGTGGGGGTTGCTGAGAAACGGTGCAGTCTGAGAGAGCTTGTGGAGGGAGAACCCTGGTCCTTAGTCATTGGTCGGATGGCAACAGGGAAGGTCTGGGGGCTACTGGCTGTGGGGTTCTGCCATGCTGAGCTCCAGGTGCCTAGGGGACCTGCAAGTATAGGCCCCGCTGAGAGGCACAGTCCAGAGCCACGTGCCAGGAGCCCGTGCAGAAGGCGGGATACAGGGGCCAGGACTCAGGTTGGAGGGGCAGGGAGAGGGGCAGTCGGACAGGGAGAAGAGCATGGCTGGTGCCGTCGGGTGGGCGGACGGCTCTCTGTGCCTGGGCCTCCTGGAAGTCGTTGCTACAGCCTTGGTTTGAGGAGAGCCGGCCATAGTGGGGGGTGAGGAGAGGAGCAGGGGAGAGCTGGAGGCCAGAGGAAGGAGAGGAGGCCCACAATAAAAAGTACACGCTGCTCTCCCCACCTCTCTTCCAAAGATAAGGGCCCATAGTTGTCCCTTCAGGAAGTGGGGCCCCGGAGTGAGGGTGAAGAGCACTGCGGAGGAGGAGCAGGCAAGCGAGAGAAGGAGTTTTTACTTTCGAGGGGGCCTGTTTCAGTGGTCACGGAGCTCCGGGTAAGAGGAGGAAGTAGGAGAACGAGGCTGGGGTTGGGGTGGGGACTGGAGCCCACCTGTGTGTGATGTGTGTGTATGCGTGTGGGGTGAGCCACTGTGGGAAGAGGGTGGCCCTCCCCTAGGGGAGGGAGGACGGAGAGGCTGAGTGGGCTGGGGAAAGTTGGGAACTTGGACAACAGGCCCGAGTGAGCCCATGTGAGGGTGTCTGTTTTTTCTGCACAGTGGATGAGTTCATTCATCTGCTGAGGAGGAGGCGGTGTGGAGTAGGGGCCCCGGGTCGGGAGGGGAGAGATGAGGAAGGTGGAGGAAGTCACACGTAGCCCTGGCACGTGCTCCCCTGTGCCTCCCGACAGGATTGGGGGTCTGGTGGGGGGCCGGCAGCCCATCTGCCCAGCTGCGTGATTCCCTGCAGGGCCAGCCCTGGAGCAGGCGTGGAGCAGCAGTGACTGCTGTCCCCCAGGGGGGTTTGGTGGACCTGTGCGATGGGTGTGCACAGCATCTCGGGAGCCTGAGATGTGGCAGGAGTGGTGGCTCAAGGCACAGACCAGGTGACTGAGCTGAGCAGAGATAGCAGAGGAGGCAGGGAAGGGGTCAGTGGGCAGAGAGGGCACGGCCTGGGCCTGCTTCTCTCCTGAGAGCCCAGCACAGAGCCTTCCCCACCGGGCCGGGATGTGGCGTCGGGAGGCACGTATCTGATGAGAAGCTTTAGGGCCTCTGGGAAAGGTTTTGCAGCCATAGGCAGGCATCGCTATGCTGCTAGATGCCATTGTCATTTCCCGATGACAAATGGCTGGCTGCCCCAGGGTCGCAGAGGCAGGGTGAGCCCGTGGCCAGCTCGGATGGCTCTGGCAGAGGTGGGGGATGGTCCGAGGCGTCCCCTCGGCAGGGCCTGCCTCTGCCCTCTGTTCTGCCCCTCCCTGGGTGCCTTGGGCACTCCCTGACAGTGGGTGCACTCTGTCCTCCCTCTGGGTGCAGGCGGGCGCTAACCTGCCATCCTCAGACTCTCGTGCTCTGCCGGTTTCCAGGGTGCTTGAGCATGTTGTCCGCTTTGTGAGAGGGAAAAGTGGGAACGGAGCTGGCCCTGGAGGAGACGTGCTGAGGACCCTCGTGTTTGCAGAAGCCGTGACTGCAAACCACCTCCAAAGGCCCACTGTGACTTCCCCACTGGGTGCCATCCCCAGAGGAGATTAGACCCCTCCCAACGTTCCCTCCCTTAGCAACCGTGACTACTCCTCCACGGCAACTGTGACCCCATAACAACCATGACTCTCCCCATAGCAACCAGGACTTCCCCCATCGCAGCCGTGACTCCCCTCCATAGCGGTGCTTCTCCAGTTTGTATGTGAACTTCCTTGCTGTTCTCGTTGTTCTCTGATCTCCATGAGGGAAGGATGGTTCTGCTTTATCCCACTTTAGCACCGGTGCCTGGTGCATAAATAGGCACTGGTTTGAGAGTAATGTGAAACAAATGACAGACGTTTGCCTTTGTGGGCTGCACCTCATCAACCTCATTGACTTTTTTCAAGTTTCATCAAAGTAACATGTGCACATGGTTAAAAAAATCAACAGGGACTGAACCAGCACAGGAAAGATAGATTAGAATAAAAATCAGCAACACCTGCCCACCCTTCTTGACCACCCCCCACACACACACACACACACGTTCTTCTGGCCTTTTCCATCCTGCCACCCATGTACTCTTCTTTTTGGTTCCTTCATTTGTGACATTTTCCATCTTGCCATACGCTCCATCCTCCTGAATTCCTGCTCTCTGAGCTCTGCACATCGTCTTGCTTTCCCGCTGTTTAAGCCAAGGCTGCAGGCCCCTGTCCTTCCCATGTCTTATCTCCCAACTTCTCTTACTGTTTCTTGCCAGGATTCATTACATTTTCATTGTGTTACTATGACCTGTCTTTTGTGTATTTTGGGGGAAGTTAACTTGAAAAGGCAAAAACCCGTAAAGCCGTGTTTCCACAATTATCACTATCGCCACGGCTTAGGCAGAGCTGAGGAGTGACCAGGGCTGCAGCACCCCTTCTCCTTGGGGCTCCCTCCGGTGGAGGCGCCCAGCTTCAAGGGCATCGGGATTTTTTTTTTTCGTATGTAACCATCAGTTGTAATAAAATCACTCCATAGTTTAGTTTATTCCATGTTTGAAGTGTGACTTCCTCTCTCTTTTTGAAATTAAAACAAAAGACATTTCATTATTGCAAAAGCACCATAGGTGCATTGTTGACAGTTAGAGACTTCAGATAAGCACAGATTTCCTCAGTTGTCCTGAAAACGTCCATAACAGCTGGTCTGTCCAATCCGGACCCAGTCCATTTCCCCGTATCTCCCTTGGCTGTGTTAAGACTTTTTCCCCTTGATGATTCTTGAAAAGACCCAGCTGTGGTGCTGCAGAATGGCCTGCCTTCTGGATTTGTACAGTTGCTCCTGTATCCCTTATATTTCGTACAAACTGTAAGTTAGATCTGAAGCCCCCCCCCAAGTAGAAACTATTTGGCTGGCATACCTGTATTTGGTGATGTGTATTTCTCACTGCATTGCATCAGGCACACATTACTGGTTGACCCAACGTCAGTGCTGCTGAGACTGACCATTGGGTTATGTTCCCCCTTGGACCAGAAAGCATCCTGTGTGGCGGTGCTATGGTACTCTCTGGGTAAATGTGGTTTATGTGTTTTTTGCTTGTTTTTCCTGGTGTTTCTATTTGCCTTCCTTTTCTGTTGTTGAGAGAAGAAACATAAAGCTTCTTCATCATATTACTAAGAGTCTTGAGCTTTTTATTGATTCTATCTGTGGAAATGAATCCATTCCATTCTTCTATTGGACGGTCTTCTCAGAACCAGACACTTTGAGTTCTAATTTCTCCAGATTGGTTTCTCGATTTCCTGCCCAGCATACCCTGGGTTTTCTTTCAGTATGCTTTTGGGTCACTTCCACATTTTAAAATATCCTATTGCATCTTCTTTCTTAGTTTAGTCTCACTCACTTGCTCATTCTCTGTCTCTTGCCCTTTTTGTTGTTTTATTGTTTGTGTGTGTGTGTGTGTTTTGCTCGAGTGTACCCTTAAGCACTTTGCACAGAAAGAATATATGGGAGATTAACTTTCCGAGTTACTGAACATCTGTAAAAGACTGTTTTCTTTTTATATTTGATAAGTACTTTGTCTAGGTGTAGAGTTGTAGATACAGAAAAGTTGACTTGCTTGGGGTGGGAGGAAAAGGAAGTCAGTGTGGCTGAATGGGTCTTTGGACGTTATTTTATCTAAATCTCAGTTTCCCTATCTGTAAAATAGAGATGACAATACTTGTTCCTGGTTGAGTTTCCTGGCGAGCTCTGAGCTTATTGGGAAGGAAGTGAATTGAGAATCAACAGTTGTGGGGTGTGTGAAGGCACGGGAGTGGGCTGGGAGAGAGGCTGAGCTGTGGCGCAGTTGGAAGGAGGGCTCGGCTGAACCCATGGGGAGCTTTGGAGCTGGAGTGGCCGCACAGAGATGTCCCCAGGTGAAGCAAGGAAGCTGAGCCTTTGTGCCCTCCACCACATCGAGGAGACCAGCTGAGGGCATTCCTAGAGAGGGCTCATTGGCTGCCAACATTCACAGCGGCTGGGGCCTGAGTGCCTTGGCCCCAAAAGGGGTGATTTGGGCAGTGCACCCAGCGTCCACTACTAAAGCCAGGCCCGAGCTTGGAGTAGGCCCTCAATAAGTGGCAGTGGAAAAAGAAGGGAGGCTGTTTGTTTTCTGTGCTTTATCTGGCTTCATGGGCCTGCTGTAAATATTAGAAAATACTGTCTTTAACGAGAATCTGAGCAGCCTACCTGAGGAAGCCGGAGGGTCTCGCCTGGCTTCCAGGGCGGATGGTGTGTAGGAGGCAGCCAGTGTAGCTGCAGGCTTTGGTCTTACTGAGGTTACAACAGACACTCGTTCAGCACTTAGTATTGTCAGTGCTTTACAAATGTTAACTCCCGTCATTGTCCCAGCAATTGTAGGAGAATTCATTACCTCCACTTTACAGACGAGGAAACTGAGGTACAGAGTAAGGATCTTGCCTAAGGTATACAGCCAGGAAGGGGCAGCGCTGGGATTGGAGCCTGGGGTCTGTCCCCCAAGCTCTGTGCCCCTAAGGACAGGGCCCGACTGCCATTTGAAATCCCATGGACCCGAGGCACTTGTTTGAAATGGGTGTTTACTTAGCTCCTCTGTGTGAGCCTTACTTGGGGATGGGCTTGAGTGCTAGGACCAGCAACCTCACTGAACTTGGGCAGATGAGCTTGAGTTTGGGGTGAGGACCCTGGGAGTCCCCCAGAGTCAGTGACAGGGAGGCCCAGCTGAGTCTCCTGGGGGCAGTGGCGTCTCGAGGTTGCACCTCCCCTGCGCCTCATACACTCCCCCCACCCCCACCCCCACTCCTGCTTCTCTCTTCCCATCTCTTCCCCATCTCTGCAGACCAGCTCTTTCCACATGTTACCTGCACACCCAGGGCTGGAAACACTGCCAGCGCCACGGCTGCAGGCCCCCACCACCATCCCCATTCCTGCCACCCCCACCCCAACCCCTGTTCCCACCACCCCCACCTCAAAGCCTGCAGCTGCTGAGTCACTTGGTGATCCTGGTTGCCCCCCAGGTGGGGAAGAAGTGAGATTGAGGTGCAGCGGCCTTGCCATGTGGATTTTATCCCCATTTTATAGAGGAGAGAACTGAGTCTCTAGGAGGGCAGGGTGTGTCTGGCTGCAGAGGCTGGGCTGCTCCCACCGCCTACAGTGGCTTCCAGATCTCCTAATGCCTATGGCCTGTGTTAGGGCAGGTGGGGCAGTGGCTCTCCTCCCCTTCAGGAGTTTTCCTGCACACCACTCAGTCCAGCTTGTCAGCCCTGGGACTTGGTGGCCCCAGCCCACCCCCACCCCCTGCCCTGGGCGGCCGTGGGCTGGCCTGGTCCTGGTGCCCTTTTCAGGTGTGCAGGGTGAGGCAGCCCTGAGGTCCCAAAGTGTTCCGGGAAGCCTGCTGGAAGGTACTAACCTGCCGCTTTTCCCCCTTGCTTCTCCAAAGCCGAGTGTTTAAAACGGACATGGAGCTGGAGGTTTTGCGCTACACCAATAGGATCTCCAGCGAGGCCCACCAAGAGGTGAGTGGGATGATAACTTCACGTCCCCCAAGGCTCATTGGGCATCTTGTGCCAGTTGGGTGGGCTGAGCAGCACCGTCTGGGCAGGTGACAGCCATGTGGGATGCACAGTCGTGGGACAGGCTCTACTCCCCGAGGGCCATGCAAGCCGGTGGAAGTTCCGCTGCAGACCAGAGATACTGTCTCTCTCTTTTCAGTTCCCCAGTGGGGGCGGGAGAGGCTTTGGGGGCTGAGACCGGGGACAGGAGAGACTCTGTCCCAATCACAGGTGGTGTTTTAAGGTGAAAGGCTGGGGGCTTGTGTCACAGTAGTGGCAGGGGCTAATCCTCTTGGGGATTTCTAACAGAAAGCCCCGGCGTCCAGCAAGGAGGGGCCTTGCTCCTGTCATACTGGCAGTCCCCCAGTGCATTTTAAAGAATCCTTTGTCCTTAATTCTGATTCAAGCATTTTGTTACCGCCACCCATTTTCTGAAGACGTCCTCATGTGTAAGTCTTTTCTCAGCCCTCTCCCTTTACCTGGGGAATGAGACCGAATAAGGAAGGGCATTCATTGCCTGACAGATGTCAGGACGCCTGGGATAACCTTGGCCTTCTCAGGGACAGATACAGCTTCCCGTTAGGAAACAGACAAGGGTAATTTATGGGCCATGTAATCTCTTGCATGAGTTAATTGTCCCTGTGTTTTATGAAAGTTCAACAAAGGAAAAACCTTTCAGCGAGAGTCTTTCCAGCTTCTTAGCATTAAGTATTCACCAGACGTGTCTCGGCTGCGTCTCTGTGTCTGCCTGGCCCGGGCCTGCTGCCTCTGAGCCTTGGCTCGCTGTAGCAGTGCTTTATCAGTTCCAGAATGCAAGTGCTCCATGGTGGTTTAAATAAACTGTAGGGTTTGGGAGCCTTAAAAAAGGTCTAATTTGTCACATTTCCCCACACCACCATGTGCACGTATTTTACTTCTAAAGAAGAGGTGCTTTTGAAAAAGTGCTATACATTATTTATAAGGCTGTGTTACTTATCTCTTTAATACCGTCTTTGCTTAATATCTATCCTCCAGGTAATGAAGGCTGTAAAAGTGGGAATGAAAGAATATGAGATGGAAAGGTAAGCTGCTATGTTTCTCTGGGTAAAGATTAACATGTAAAAAAAAACAGTAATTTGTGTTCCCTGAGCAAGTAACAGATGAGACGCTGCGGCGACAGGCACAGATTGAGTGGGGATTACGAGCAGGGCTTTGGGATCACGGGGAAAGATGGTTTTCCTTCTGGCTGTGGCCACCTCCCTGGCTCTTGGCAGAGTGTTTGATGGTAATGGTCTTTGATTACTTTGCAGGGCGGTTTAGTGCCCCATCATTCCACCCTTGGACTTTGTTTCTGCAATTTGCAGGGAACTTTACCAAATAGCTGCTATTGCAACTCTGAAAGCTGCTAGTCAAACAGCTTGCCGTTTTTATGTGTAAACACTGCCATTATTTCTGCTGTGCTTGGACGACTGGGTCGTGGGATGGTTAAGTGGCTCATAAAGTGCTCCGGAGAGCTCTGTTGGCCTCCAGCTCCAGTTAGGCCTGCAGCGAGCCCGGGCCCCCCCAAGGTGCTGCCCGTGGCTCCCCAGCCTCTGTGGGAGCCCAGCCAACCCCTCCGCCTGGCCTCCGGACAAGGGGCAGCCCCCCCCCACTGCCCTGGCCCGGGGGAAGCTGGTGGGTGAGACCCACATTGCCCCAGGGGCTCTCTGCCCACCTGAGTCCTGGTGGGCTGCCCCCATTCCAGGGTCTCCCACCAGTGACTGTGCCACCTAGAGGCTCCCCAGCAGGGAGGGCTGAAGAAGCCACCATTTCTCCCACCATCTTGGGCTGCCTGTTCCCACCTGGGCTTGTAACAGGAGCTTGGCTGCTGCCGCCCTCCCTCACCTTGGAGGGTCCTGGGCCACCCCGCAGTGCCCTCAGCTGCCTTCAAGGCCTGCCCTGTCCGGGGTGCTGCTTCCACACTGCCCTCCCAGCCCTGCTGCCTGCCCACTTCACCCATGGGTGTGGGGCGTGGGGCCGAGATGCTGCTGGGGTCAATGGTGGGCAGTGCCGGTATTTGTGTTTGCTCTGACAGCGGTTTGGAGATAGGGGTCTCCTTGTAAATGGCTAACCCTAAAGGAGGTCTGAACAGCGAGCCTCTGCATTTCTCAGCTCTTCCCCTGGGTAGTGGCTCTCCAGAGGGGGCAGGTAACAAGTGCTTTTCCAAGGCCCAGCTCTGTCACCACCGCCTCCTGCCCTGCGTGGTCTCCGCGTGCCCCAGTGTTTGCCTTCACCACGTGGTCTCCTGTGCACAGCGGTGGCTGTGCTCCGTGATTGCCGGGACCCTGACCCCCACCCCACCACCCGGGACCTGTGACATGGAGAGTTCTGGGGGGCTAACCCCAGGCAGGTGAGTGGGCTGGGCAGCAGGCCCTTCAGGTTGGCACCACTCCAGAAAACCTGTCCCCAGTTTAGTTGACCCACAGAGACCCAAAGCTGATGCCTCAAATAAAAATCACCAAGCAGTTGGAGCAGGAATCCCTTGTCTGGCCCAGAGCCCTGTGTCCCACGCTGCAGGGAGGCTGGCTTCCAAGGAGATTCCCCCTGCCCACTGTCCCAGCACCCCACCTTGCCGGGGCAGCCCTCCCCTTGCAGTGGTCTTGGAGCACAGCCCGCCTGGGGTGGGACCTGAGTGTGGGCTCTGCGTGGGGTGGGGGTGTCCCCTGGGAATACCTGTCCCCCAGCTCTTTGCCCCCTCCTGGGTAACGGCAGTCTTTGTTTTCTTTTAATGGGAAATTTCAAAGAGCTACAAAAATGGAATAGTAATCACAAACCCCAAGTCTGGCAGATTCTTTTGTTTCATTGTGTTTTTGTTTCTGTGCATTTCAAACTGAATCCCAGACGTCATGTCATTTCACCTGGGACTACATCAGTAGGTATCTCAGTTGATGAGGTTTTTCTTTTGTTTCATTTTGTTTTTACTTTGCAATACCACAGTGCCATTATCACGTTAGCCATATTCCCAAATGCCAAATTACCGAATTGATAGCCAAATTATCACGTGACCAAGGACGGAGGGAAGACTGCCACACTTGCAGGCCTCAGCCCGCAGTGGGGGCCGTCGGGGCCATGGGTCCCTGGGGGCTCAGGGCAGGATGGGCTCAGTTCCTGGGTGGGGAGGGGGTCTCCCTCCCCCCCACCCCGCCCCGAGAAAACTGATCTGAGTCAGAGACAGGAGAACAAGGAGGAGCCTCTTCTTGAAGGACTGGTGGGTGGGGTCCTTCTGAGGGCAGAGAGTGTCCCCCCTACCAAGATGGTAGGAAAATGATGGTCCGTGGGGGTCTGTTGGGTCTTGGTGTGCCCCTGGTCAGATTTGAGGAGGGCACCCTCTTGATCGCCAGTGCCCAAAACGAAGCCCTGCATGGGGGCATCTGCAGCCGTGAGGTGGGCAGGCTCTTCCTTCTGCCTTGAGCTCCCCCCTCAGGGCATGGGGCACAGTTCTCTCACCACTCCAATCGCTATGTGACAGTTTTCTGGTTGCTGTCCGTGTCCTTGGGCGGCCTGGAGGCTGCTTCTTGGGGGCCACGTCTCTTATCTGCATGGTGTCTGGCTCACAGTGTCAGGAAATAAATACATGTGGGATGTTAGATAGATGGATGAAAAGAGAAAAGAACGTCCTGAGCTATTTTTCTGCCATCCTCTGGGCACTGTGAACTTCAGAATTCTCTTCTGAACTACCTGGGGAATATAAAATCTCTTCTAAAGCAGATGTCGTTGGTTGACCAGGGGGTGTGGTTCTTTTAACTGAAGCCCAGGAAGGCCGGTGCGGCCAAGCTGCTTTGCATACTGCAGTGGGTTCTAGGTAAACGAGCTGCTTCTTAGCATGTGCTCACGGCACTCCAGCTGGCCTGGCGAGCGCTCCTGAAACCTGCTGGGCCTTCTGATGGTAGCCTGGCTAGTCCGGCCCACAGAGGGACATGGGGCAAGAAGTGCCAGGATCCCTGTGTGTCAGGGCTGGAAGCAGAGCTGTTGGGGACAGGGGGCAGGCCCGGTTTTCCAAAGGTGGGCTCGCCGTGGAGACTGTGGGCTCAGACTCGACATACCGGCAAGGAGACCCAGCTCTAATCATCTTTTTTTTGTTTTATCACCAAAAATATGTTATAAAATCCCGAGGGTGTGTTAAAAAAAAAAAACAAGGGCGCTGACAACATTTGTGAAGCCACGTTTTCCCCTGTGCCAGGGCTGTGAGTGTGATTTCAGAGGAAACCAACATTCTCTACAATTGAGGTGTAGTAAATTGTGTTAAACCAATAAGACAGTAATGTTTGGGTAAATCGGACTCTTAACAGCATTTGACTGCAGTTCCAATCAGGCAGTCCATTTTACTGCCTCCTATTATTTAATGTCAGTGGCGTAACCAGCTTGTAGCTGGCTGGCGTGGGGCTGGCAGCTGAATCAATTACCTGCAGACACTAATTTAGAGCATGCTCAATTGGCTGTGTAAGCAGGTCCAGGTTCACATTTGCCACAAGGAGATTAACAACTTGATGTTTTTGACAGCCTGGGACCTATTGAAATTACGTGCTCTTCCTCTCCACGTGGCGAAGGGGGACATTTTGGGCCCTTTTGGACTGCTTCTGTGGGGGTCACATGGTCATTTGAGAGGCACAGATTTGCAACGGCCTCGTCTTCCTCCCCTGGCTGGGATCCTTCTCGGCAAACCCTCCTGAGCCCACCTGGAGACTCTCGACAAGGCCTGGCCTTTTCTGGGTTCCTCCTTCATAGGCAGCAGCAGACAATAGTAGCCTCCTGTTTGCTTGTAACCCTCTGTTAGTGATGCACGTGCCCAGCTGTGGTACATTTTATTAAAGGTCTCGTTGCTCTTTCCTACCCTTCGGCCAGATGGCGGGAGATCAAGTTCTGTGTTCAATGTGCCTGTTGAGAGCAGACGGGGTCTCCTCCTGGGGGTCCTCTCCCCAGGGCTACGTGGAGGTGGTACCCCCACACATCCAGGATTCCTGGGGCTGGGTCACGCGGTCGATCGCTCACTTTCCCACAGCAGGGTGCAAACTCTTGCCTTGTTCTTGTTAAGTAAGTCCAGCTTTTTTTTTTTCCTTTCCTATTTTTAGGATTAGAAAATTGAACTCCAGTAAATAGGTAGGATAGGTAATTGGAGCATTTATAGGGAGCCCCACAGCCCTGTTAACTCACGGTGATACTGGCCACAGGATGTGCAGGCAGGTGATAGCATGCAGCAGACAAGCTGCTTCTTGCTGCCCCCACTGTGAGAAACAAGCACTATTCCTAAAAAGGAATAAACGCTCACCAGATTGTGGAGAAGAAAAGAATTTATTCACGATCTTGCAAGAACGGGCACCCAACCAAAATGTGGGGGGTTGGCGCCCAGAACAATAGACTCAGCAGTATTTATTCTCTATGCCTAACTTGCAAGTCCCTCCCCTGTTTCTCCAGTGGCTGGATACTTCAGAGGTTACATTGTATTGGACAAGCCTAACTAGCCCACACAAATTGGAAACATTTGAATAAGTTTCCCTGTGCGAATTTGCAACATTTGAAATGGTTGGAACAAATCTCCACCCCTGACTGTAATGGTTATGCCCAGGCCTCTTTGTTCTTTAATTGCAGAGCCAGTCTGGGCTAGTTTGGTTAACAAGTTATGAGGCTATTTTGGGAACCTCTACCCCCCCCCCACCCCAGTCTCCACCTTGCAAAGGATAGTGGATGGGGGCAGATAAACAAGGGGACTGACCGTGGACAGTGGGCAGATAAACAGGGGGACCAACCGTGGATAGTGGGTGGATAAACAGGGGGACCAACCGTCGACTACAGTTTGGCTTTTTAACCTTCTGCCAATCCCTGAACTTCCCCACCCTGCCAGGCACAACTACCCTGTGTGAAAGCTAAACGTAATCTCATTCTCACCACCCCCCCTCCCCATGCCTCCCCCTTCACAGGTGACCCTGGAGTGTCTCCTGACTCTGCAGGGCCACCCCTCCCCCAGCCGAGCCAGGAGCCAGCTTTTCTGCCCTGTCTGAATTTCCAGCTCTCTGGAGGCCACTGAGCCTTATTGGATCAGCGATCTCTTCTTTTCCTGTCCGTCCCTTCTGATGCACTGTAACTGCTCAAGAAGCTTTCCTCCCTGTTGCCTGTGGACACAGCACGTCATTCTCTGCACCCCTTGCCTCCCGCCACCCCCACCCCCTCGCTCTGGGCCTCACCCAGGGCTCTCCTTGTCGGCCATGCTGGGCAGGGCAGACCTGGTTCTGGAATGTCTCTGGCCAGGGTGGGGACCCTCACAGCTCATCAGCACACTGTGACGTGGGCTGCAGGACGTGCAGGCAGGTTGTAGTAGACAAGGATCTGGGTGTGGTTGGGATGGAGGCCACCACGAGGTTCTGTTTCCCGCCTTCCCAGAGGCTTTGAAGGGTAGTTCCCAGTTTCCTCATCCAGCGCCCTTGGGCCCTCAGCTTACCTGCCTCCACGAGGGGTGCTGGAGCTTTGTTTGGGGCCCTTGGGGCAGGTCTGGGTCCAGGCAGCCTCTGGGACCTGAGCTCCAGGCGAGAACGGATGTGACACCGTCCTTCTCTGGGGGCCTGGTCACTTCACTCTCCTTGGGCAGTGCCAGGACCCTCAGTAGCAGACGTCACCTCTCTCTCATCTGCTTTGAGGAATGGGAACCTTGCCATGGCCCATTCAAAAACGAGGAGCCCCCAGGTCTGGGTGTGAGGAACCCCTGCTTTGCCTTGAGGCAGCCTGGTGAGCAGGCGCGGTGGCCCCTGCCTGTTTCCTACAAGCACTTCCTTGGCTGTTGGAGACGGGCTACAGCCTACCACAGAACAGGCCAGGAAACTCAGCTTACTGGGGTGAAAAGAAACCCATCTGTTAGGTGCACGCCTTGGCTGGCCGGGCCCAGTGGCTTTGAACTAAGCCCTTGCCAAGAGCCAAGGCTGTCTTGCGTGGTGAGTTCCTCTATGCCTGGAGTAGGCTGCATGCCATCCTGGGCCTCCCCGTACTGGTGCCGTCCATCCTGCTGTGCCCACACTACCTGGCATTTGGGGAGGTGGGCACGCCATGGGGAGTAGCCCTCTCCGTGAGTGCAGCAGAGCCAAGGGTCTGAGGGGGCAGCTGGGTCTTGGCCAGTGGAGGGGCTCGGGGACTCGCTCTGTGGCTTCACGCAGGGACAGCTCATTTTGTCTAACAGAGTAACTGAGAAATGGACCCATTTAGGGCACACATGACTGGGGTGCAGCCCAAACGCTGGGCAGAGCCAGAGAGAGGGGCTTGCTGCAAATACACAACAGCCTGGTTGACTCCAGTCTCCGGAGGGCTTCTGGGGCTTCTTTATGGATTTGCCCCGGGGTTTCACCACTAAACCTGAGACTGACTGTTGATTTGAGATAAATATTTATCATCAGTTTAAGGAAGTAGTGTTTTCTTCCTGGCTTACAAGGAGATTTTATCAGGAAACGAGGTCGAATTTTATCAGCAGCCTTTTTGGCATCTCCCTTGGCCTTTTCTGTGTGTCTCTGAAAACAATTAATAAACCTTTTACTTTAGAATCATTTCAGATTACAGAAAAATTAAAAGAATACTGGAGAGTTCCTGCATTCCTCACACCCACTTTTCCCCGTTAACATTACTGTGGGACATTTGCCACGACTCATGAACCAACGTTGATGTGTTATTTGTTAAACTTCATGCTTTATTTGGATTGCCTTGGCTTGGAACTGCTGCTCTTTTTCTGCCCCCACATCCCACCCGGGCTCCCGCATTACGTTTTGTCGTTGTGTCTCCTTAGGCTCCTTTCAGCTGCAATTGTTTCTGAGTTTCCCTGTTGACAGCCTTGACAGTTGGAGCAGTACTGGTCAGGGATTCCATGGAATGACCTTCCACTTGAATTTCTCTGATGTTTCTCTCGTGGTTGGATTGAGGCTGTGAATTCTGGGGAGGAAGACCACGGAGGTTTGCACAGAGCCCCTCTCATCACGTCATCTCCAGGGTACATGCTGTCAGCCTGGCTTATCACTGATGATGTTGACCTTGATGCCCCGGCCGAGGTGTTTGTCAGGTCTCTCCAGCAGAAAGCTACTCTCCCCACCTTTCCACACTGAACTCTCTGGAAGTAGGTCACTATGCACAGCCCACCTTTACGAAGTGGGGAGTTATGTTCCGCCTCCCTGAGGGTGGAGTGTCTGCATAAATCATTTGTAATTCTTTAGTGCAGAAGGCTTGTCTGTTCTCCCTCATTCATTCATTCATTCATTCATTTATATAAATATGGACTCATGGATATTTATTTTATACTGGGGTTTATAATCCAATGCCTCATTATGTAATTTGCTTCTCAAATTGTTCCTGTCTTGGCCATTAGGGGCACCTCCACTCATGTCCCTTTGAAACTCCTCCATTGTTTTGCTGTTTTGAGCACTTCCTGACCTTCTGTCACTACACGATGCTCCCGGCTCATCTTATCTATTTCCTGCCTCAGTCATTTCTCCATGAGCCCTGGTTCCTTTGATTGGAGAATGGTGTTAAAAGCCAAGGTGGTGCTGAGTGCACCTTAGCATCTTAATGAGGTGACTTGTGTGACCAGACTTCCTGCTGGGGAGCCAGCCTGGCACCTCTGGCGCACACCCTACTTTGTTGTGGTCAGTTACTGTTTTAATACGCTGCAGGACCGAAGCAGGAAGCACGGTCCTGAGACTGGCAGTGTGGGTTTGGGTCCCAGCGTTGCCACTTGCCAGCCATGTGACTTTGGGCAAGTTGATCACCACGCCGGGCCTCAGTTTCTTCATCTGGGAAAAGGGTTTATAATAGCACTTATCATAGGATGGTTAGGTGGATCCAAGGAGATGCTGTGAGCACAGCATCCGTAGTGAGCCTCATACAGGTGTCTGTTTTATTGTTATTCTTTTACTAACATTTTATATAGGCGAAAAATAGGAGATTGAGCTATAAAATTTTTTTTTTTTTAAACTCTCTTGGCCGTGTTTTGAGGTCAGGCTTGTGTTAGCCTCATTGCATGATTTGGGAAGCTCCCCACATTTTTCTCCTTCCTGGAACAGTTTACAAAAGTGTAGGATCTGTCCCTTGAAGGTTTAAAGGCCTTTGATGCTGTTAGAACTAACTGTTTCTTTTGGAAGAATTTCTTTGATAACTTCTTCAGGTTTCCCTGTAGGGTTGTTTTTGTTAGACTTTATTCTTCTTCAGTCAAAACAGAATATTTTCTTGGAAAGTTTTTTTGTTTTCATCGAGAATTTTAAACTATTAGATCCAAGTTATCAATTTTTTTCTCTTAAATTTTAATATTTTCTCCTCTTTATTATAGTTGTATCATCTTTCTCATTCCTAATATAATGTATTTGTGTTATTATTCTTTATTGATTAGCATTGCCAGGATTTTATCTGTTTTATTGGCCTTTTCATCAAATCAGTTCTTAAATTTATTTGTCAGCTTTGCTGTTTGTCTAGCTCATTGATTTCCAATTTAATTATTCATTACCTCTCCTCCCTTCAGAGGCTTGTTTTGAACATGTCTTCTGACTTCTTTAGTTGAATCTTACTTCATTTTCATTCTTTCTTTTTTAGTAATATATGAATTTTGACATTATATTTTTGTATACTACCTTGCTCATAAGTTTTGATTGATTTGGTTTTGACCTAAGAAATGAACTGAAAACAGTTTTTTTAATTTCCAGGTAGATGTGGTTGTACGGTAACTTTTTATTATTAGTTTCTGATTTGTGTCATCATTGTAGTTAGAGATTGTGATCGGTAAAACATTTATATTTTCAGATTTTGAAGTTTTTCTTTAGGAATTTAGAAATACTTTTGTCACAATTTCATGGAGTTTTGGAAAATGTTTAGTTTCTATTTTTTAGAGTAAATAATTTGGTGTACATTGAATCAGTTTTGCTATCTTTTTCCAATCCTCTGTTCACTCCCTTAATTTTGAATATTTGCTTTAAGATTTGCTCTCTCTTATATGCATCCCACTTTTATTCTAGAATTAGCTTGAAATTAAGAAAATAAATTACCTGTATTTCTCGATGTTCTCTTTGTTAAAACGTTAAACACTATCAATTCTTCACTGTGAAAAATGAGAAATTTGGCATAGTTTTACTCTTTATCTCCTTTTTTTCCATTTTTCAGTTTTGTCATTACACAACTTTTCTTTTCTTCAATTATTTCCAGCATTTTTGTTGTTCTATAAATCATTTCATTAGCAGTTATGCAGACTTAACACAGTTTCACTAAATCCGGTGTGGACCCCTGTTTTGAACCACCTTTTCCCTTTTCTAGACAGCTTTTATTTATCATGTTGACTCAGTACCTTGAATCCTTGCCTGTCGGAGTGTCCTTTGGTTGCTGCCTGTGTGAATGTGAACAGTGGCTTAACTGGGTATTCAATATTTTACTGGTAAAACTGTTCCTTCCATTGTTTCCAGACGTCTTAGGAGAGTCACATTCTTTCTCCTTTCTGGGAAACTTTTCATTCTCTGACTTGGATGCTGGTAGGATTCTTTCTTTATCCTTGGGAGTAACAGCATTTCCCGAAGAGGGGTCTGAACGCTGTTCTCTTTTCTGGGCTTCAGCCACACTTGGGGAGTCAGGATCCTGCCGGTTGTGTGGGGGCCCCCGGTGAAGAAGGGGTCTCCTGGAGAAGAGGAGCAAGCCTGGCCTCGCATCAGCTGCACAGTTCCTTAGCCAGGAGGTGGCACGGGCAGGTGAGGAGGGGCAGACAACTTATTGTCTTATTCTG
Organism: Choloepus didactylus; assembly: GCF_015220235.1. Lineage (NCBI taxonomy): Eukaryota > Metazoa > Chordata > Mammalia > Pilosa > Megalonychidae > Choloepus > Choloepus didactylus. The sequence goes on from NC_051333.1 coordinate 21,617,231, forward strand.
ACCTGGGCTAGTCCAAGGCAGAGCAGAGAAGCAATTCACCACACCTCACACCCAGAGCAGGCGCGGGCCGGGGAGGGGTACAGCCTGTTGACCGTGGTCTGGGTGATGGCTCGGGTGATGTCAGCAAGTGCTTGGTCCCCCGAGTGAGGCTGGGCAGCCCACAGCGGACAGGCCAGAGCAGGCTCCTTGTTTCCTGTCTGTTCACCCAGTGGTCACTCTCCGGAGCAAGCATTTATCCTTTTGGGTGATGGTATCTGAGACCCACGAAGCAATTGTCATCATGTCGTCCTGGACGGATTTCACTCCCGGGCTCTGTGGCTTCCTTCTTAGCTTCAGGTGGTGACTGTAAGGTGGTGACCCACTGGGGATCAGGGGCCTGGGGTTGTCCCCGTGATGCTCATGGATCCACTTCAGTCTGAACAATTCTTTTAAATTCCTATTCTGCATGTATTGGATCTCTTGGATGTCCCCTGTGTCTCTTATCTTTTCTCTCATAATATCTGATTCTGTGTCATGGAAAATTCTTAAGCTCATCTACCCTTTCACGTACTCTGACCCCCTTGCCCCGTTTGGTCTGCAGCCCATTAATTGTGGGCACTTTGTAACTTTCTCACCACGCCTTTCATCTTAAAAGTCCCTCCCTGTTTTGGGCTTCTTCTCCATCCATGACTGTTTACTCCTGCTCTCCAGGTGTGCTGTCCTTGCGGAGCCTTGGAAATCATGAGCTAGAGACTCTCTTTAAGTTGCCTCCCGTTTCCCACAGGGAGACCTGCTCCGGCTCCCTCTGCATGGCTGACCCAGAGCTGTCTGATTCATCCCGAGATGCGAGATGCGGGTCTCTGTGGAAATCACTCAGGCCCAGAGGAAGGGGAGGGACGTGTGGGTTACCTGGAGATACCTTGTGCCAGGTGAGCAGCCCCCTGTCTGGGGAGTGGGGGCAAGTGCTTCTGGGGTCGGGGCAGTGCCAGGTCTCCCCTTGTGAAAGTAGGAGGTGTTTTCTCTGCAGTGGGCCAGTTGCCTGGAGTCAGGTTGGGCCACCCCCCGTTAGCCAGCCACCTTGCCTCTGGGGTCCCCGTGTAGGTGACCGCAGCCTCTGTGGGCCTCTGACTGTCTCTGCCAGACTTGACCGGGGCCGCAGTTTCTGCCCTGCAGCTTTGGCTGGACTGCTGGGGGAGACCGCCGAGGTCCCCACCTCTCCAGGAGGAATTCTCTTGCAAGACAGATGCCAAGGCTTGTAAAGTGGTAGCTTCTGGGCTAGATCTAGTGAACAGGAAGTTCTGTTTGTCCCACTCAGTGGGGTTTTGTGTGTGTGTATGGCGGGGGGGTGGGGGGGTGTTGTTTGGTTGGTTGGTTGGTTAATATGGGTCATCAAAAATAAAAAATTTCTGGCTTTTCCTTGAAAATCAGAATAGCTGGTAACACTAGGCTGGAATTCCCATAGAGCGGCAACCCCGCAGGATATGAGGAGCCCTTGGGGCAGGCCCCCCAGGACCCCGCTGCTGCCTCCCCCAGCACTGAGGCCGCCATCAGGTCATCAGGTGCCCATTTCCATCATTCCCATGAACAGTGGCTGTCTCGTAGCTGAGGCAAAGTTCTCGTACCTGTTTCTCTATCAAGAGAGGGAAAGCTTAAAAGCAGCCATTATCTGAAGAAAAACGGGAGCACTGTTTTTCACTCTTTCATGTTTTGTGTGTAGATCCTTGGTCAGCTTTGCTCCAGGCCCCAGAGCCGGTCCTGCCTGCACCCCCACCCCGGAATAGCCTTCCCCGCTTCCCTGCGTTTTCCTGAAGGCATCCTGCAGCAGGCCGGGAGGGGGCGGGGGAAGGCGTGGGGACGCGAGGCCCACGTGGGAGGCTGTCTGTCCTGCTGGTGTTGACAGTCTGCACGCCTCACTCCCAGTCTCGGGAGCACCCAGGGAGGGCTTCTCCTGGAGGAGCAGTTAGTTTGGTTTGGCTCCCAGAGCAGGCAGACAGTTGTGATTATGCTGTGAGGTTTGGTGCCAGTTTTTAGAAAATTTTCCTCCAGACCTCTTACACTCTGGTGCGGAAAGATGCTCCCTGTGGGAGCAATTATTCTAGGCCTGGAGTTTTTTTCCCTCTGAACTCTGAATTCTGTAGGTGTCATGAAGGGTTTAATCCAGGAACTCTGGAAGGCTGGTTCCACATCTGCCAGCAGGCACATCTGCTCTTGAGACCTGGAAGTGGATTAAATGACACCACGGTGGGGGCTCCCCCTTGGAGGCCTCAGCCACCTCGGCCACAGGCTCCACGTCCTGGGGCTACAAAGCCCAGTTTGTGCCCCACACACAGAGCCCCAGCTGGGCCTGGCCTCTGCCCCACGCTGTGCTGCCGGCCACATGTGTGACTCCCAGTGGTTCCCAGCTTGGGGAGGGGGTAATGTGGGCTGCACACATCCTGCAGCAGTTGTCCAAGGGCCTGCCACAGTCCTGGCCACGGCCACCGCCTCCCGTAGCTGTCCCAGAGCAGGGTCAGAGGACGGGGGCTGCTGGGGTGCCACTCTGTTGGCCGCCGGGTCCACACAGCCAGGGGTCTGGGCTCATGTGATTCTGCCCCACCTACGGCTGGCTTGGGTTCCTTCTGGGTTCCTGGCACTGCCGGACCCCCCAGGTCGGCCCCCTCAATGCCCCTCTTCCCTGGGCAGAATGAGAGGATGGTCTCTACCCTCGAGCCAGGCCCTGACCATGAAATCTGGCCACTTCCCACCCCAGAACCTACAGGAAGTGGGTCTGGGGGTCACAGTTACTGCTGCTTGCAGCATCAGCTGGCTGGGTTCTCGTTAATTCTACCTTTTTTTTAGAAAAGTGCATTCTGTCAAGGCAGTGCTCTGGCAGTCACACCTCTGCTCCCCACTCTGACCCCTGCACTTGTGCACTTGTGCATTCTCCTAGGGCCGCCCTCCGGGCGTGAGCGCATACACATGCACCAGTATGGGTGCCATTCATGACAGCACTTTGAGGTCCCCTTGTCTGTGAGTGGCAGCCTGGGGCTGGGGTGCTGCCCCATCATGACCATCAGGAGCACTGTGGCCTGCTCAGGGGCCTTTCCTGAGCATCCCTGAGGGTCAGGTGCACCGGGGTGGCTGGTGCTGGTTGGTGGAGGGCCCAGCAACCAGCAGATGCCTGGGTGGCTGGTTAGGGTCAGGGCTGTCTCATCAGGCAAGGGAAGGGAGGCTCTGCTGCCCTTCCTGAAACTGCTCTGGTGGCTGTGCAGACAGGGCTGTGGGCTTGGCGGGGGCACATGCCTCTGAAGGCTGCATGGGTGGGAAATGCCTTGACCCCCCTGGGTGGAGGCCAGTGCCCACTGGACCCTGCCCCCGTGGGTGCTGAGCAGCCCTGGCTGGGAGCACGCCCCTCTGGCAGTGGTGGTTCTTTAGAAGGTGGCACCAGCTGCAGAGCTGACGTGGAGGTTCCTCCTGGAACAAGTCCTGGGATGTGTGGTTTGCCAACAGGCGCCTCCTTGCTGCCCGCTAGCCACAGCCGGCTGGTGTGTGCCCCTCAGGCCCTCGGCGCCACCCTGCCCAGGCTAAGAGGCAGGACGAGCTAGGCCCGGGCTTGGGGAGTGGTGCTGGCTGATGGCAGATGGTGTCACTATCCTGCAGGTGAAAAGGCACAGAGAAGAGCACCCGGGTGCCCAAGTGAGTCTGGGGTCCGGTGGCCAGCGTGACACATCCACTGGGAATGTGGCTGGTGCTTTTCTCCCCTATTTGAGGTTATTCACAATCAGTTTGAAGCGGTCCAGGCATTGTCGCTGTGAGCTGGGGTCTTTGAATCGTTCATCTTGGCAGCTCTTCTTGAAGCTGGAGAAAGGTGGAAATCCATCCAGGTACTGAGAAAGGAGCCTGGAAGAAGAAAATGCCTGGTGGCTGCCGTGATGGGTGGCGTGCCGGGAGGTGGTGCTGGTGGCTCAGAGATCGAACGGCTGAGAAATGGTTTCCCAGGAGGAACTCGGGGAATTCTAAGCAGGTAATGAGTAGTGACTTTCTTTTGATTTACAGCCAGACTCAGCAATCAATCTATAACGCTTTGAAGAGAAAAGGAATGGGCCTGAAGCTGCAGAGACTGGCAACCCTTCCCTCCGTGTGTCGGCAGGGCGGGGAGAGCCAGCGTCCTGTCCTCAGAGAATTCAGGCTGCTCCCGGGAGGTGACAGAGCTGTGGCCAGAGCTGGCCTGAGGGAGGGGCTCCTCGCTCCCCCCGCCTCCGCCGAGCCTTGGCTCCAGCCATGGTGGGCTCTCGTTCGTGATTCTTGGGGTTACTGGCCACAGCCTTCCTGTTGGGTCCTGGACTCATCTCTCCCCACCGGGACTGAAGGGGTCCTTTGCTCCCTGGTTCCTTTTTGGCCCATGCCCACCTGGGGACTCGGCAGGGGCTCTGCAGCCAGCATCCCTCAGCATGGTCTGGGTGTGTTTACTCCACATTGTATATTTTCCCATCCTCTGGCTGCCTAGGTCAGTAAATAAAATCAATGTAATATAATCTATAAGTAACACTGTTGGGGGACTGGACGCACAGCTGACACCCCAGAGAAGAAGACAGACAAGGAAGAGGATTACGGATGTGCAGGAAAGGAACAGAGTGGCTGAGGAGGTGGGGTGCCCTTGGGGTGAGAGCCGGCCTGCCCCCTGCCACGTGGCGGGGGCACCCATTTGAGAAGGGCAGAGCGGCAGGCCCCAGCGGGCAGGAGGGGACCCGGGCCAGGTCCCCAGGAGGTGCCCTCAGAGGCTTCTCTGAAGCCGGGAGTGACTTGATCGGCTTGGGCTGTGGCCTTGGGTGGAGACTGGCTGGGAGGCAGCAGCGGGGAGGACGTGAGGCTATGGCGGAGCCAGGCTGGTCAGGAGGATGCAGGCGAAGCTGGCGTAGTGGAGGGTGTGTTTGCAGGTGGAGTGGAGAGGCCTCGCTAATGGATCGGGTGCTGGGGCAAAGGAGAGGGAGGATGGAGGTGAGCCCAGGTCTCTGACCCCCCAGCCCGGCTGTGCTGACGAGCCTTCCAGCACTGCGCCTTGGCCCCTGCTGCGTAGACCGAGCCACGCTTCCCCTGGCGACCGCTGCCTCTTGCCGTGGCGGCCATGCCTGCCGTGCCAGCCTTCCTGGTGCCAGTGAGTCTCGTCGGCGGCTGCGGGCACCACGCTCAGGCAGCTCACTTCTTCATCTCCACGCGCTCCCTGCCTGGTTCACACGCTGGCCCAGCACAGGCTCTGCCCGTGGGCTGTGCTTTCATGAGGCCATGCTTGGTTCCGGAGAGAGACCTCCAGGCCCTGGTGCTGCACTTTCAGTCAGGGCCTGGCCCACATCTCACGTCCTGGCTGTGTGTGTGTGTGTGTGTGTGTGTGTGTGGTGTGAGCACATGTGTGGAATGTGTGTGCATGTGTGTATGTGGTGTGGACACGTGTGGAGTGTATGTAGAATGTGTGTGTGTGGTGTGTGCATGTGTGTGGTGTGAGCACTGTAGAATGTGTGTGTGGAGTGTGTGCCATGCATGTGTGTGGTGTGACCATGTGTGGAATGTGTTGTGGAGTGTGTGCATGTCTGTGGTGTGAGCACATGTGTGGAATGTGTGTGCATGTGTGTATGTGGTGTGGACACGTGTGGAGTGTATGTAGAATGTGTGTGCATGTGTGTGTGGTGTGTGCATGTGTGTGGTGTGAGCACTGTAGAATGTGTGTGTGGAGTGTGTGCCATGCATGTGTGTGGTGTGACCATGTGTGGAATGTGTTGAGTGTGTGCATGTCTGTGGTGTGAGCACATGTGTGGAATGTGTGTGCATGTGTGTATGTGGTGTGGACACGTGTGGAGTGTATGTAGAATGTGTGTGCATGTGTGTGTGGTGTGTGCATGTGTGTGGTGTGAGCACTGTAGAATGTGTGTGTGGAGTGTGTGCCATGCATGTGTGTGGTGTGACCATGTATGGAATGTGTTGTGGAGTGTGTGCATGTCTGTGGTGTGAGCATGTGGGTGTGAGTGTGGAGTGTATGTGTGTGTGGAGTATGTGGTGTGAGCATGTGTGTGGAATGTGTGTGTGGAGTGTGTGTGCATGTGTGTGGTATGAGCATGTGTGTATATTTGTGTGCAAAGTCTGGTGTGAGCATGTGGGGGTGTGAGTGTGGAGTATGTATGTGTGGAGTGTGCATTTGTGTATGTATGTGGAGTCTGTGATATGAGCATATGGGTGTATGAGTGTGGAGTGTATGTGTGTGGAGTGTTGCGTGTTAATGTGTGTGCATTTGTGTATGTGTGTGTGGAGTGTGTGTGGTATGAGCACGTGTGTGTGGAGTCTGATGTGAGCATGTGGGTGTGTGGTGTGAGCGTGTGTGGAGTGTGTCTATGTGTGTGGAGTGTGTGTGATGTATGTGTGGAATGTGCATTTGTGTATATGTGTGGAGTGTGAGCATGTGTGTGGAATGTGTGTTGAGTGTGCCTTTGTGTATGTGTGTGGTATGAGCATGTGTGTATATGTGTGTGGAGTCCTGTGTGTGGTGTGAGCATGTGAGGGTGTGTGTGAGTGTGGAGTATGTATGTGTGGAGTGTATGCATTTGTGTGCGTGTGTGTGGAGACTGTGTGTTATATGAGTGTGTGGGTGTATGAGTGGAGTGTTTTTTGTGCGCATGTGTGGAGTGTGTGAGTGTTGAATGTGCATTTGTGTATGTGTGTGTGGAGTGTGTGGTATGAGCGTGTGTGTGTGGAGTCTGATGGGAGCATGTGTGTGGAATGTGTGTGAAGTGTGTGTGCATTTGTGTGTGTGTGGAGTGTGTATATGCATATGTGTATGGTATGAGTATGTGTGTATATGTGTGTGGAGTCTGGTGTGAGCATGTGTGTGTGAATGTGGAGTGTCTGTGTGTGGAGTGTATGTGGTGTGTGAAATGCGTGCATTTGTGTATATCTGTGGAGTGTGTGCATGTGTGTGTGTGGTATGAGCACGTGTGTGTGTAGTCTGTGATGTGAGCATGTGGGTGTATGTGTGTGTGGAGTGTGTGTGTGCATGTGTGTGTGTGTGGTATGAGCACGTGTGTGTGTAGTCTGATGTGAGCATGTGGGTGTGTGTGTGTGGAGTGTGCATTTGTGTGTGTAGAGTGTGTGTGCATGTGTGTGTGCTATGAGCACGTGTGCATGTGTAGTCTGTGATGTGAGTATGTGTGAGTGGAGTGGGTGTGTGTGGAGTGTGTGTGGTGTGAGCATGTGTGTGTGGAGCGTGTGTGGTGTGAGCATGTGTGTGGGATGAGTGTGGTGTGAGCATGTGTGTGGGATGAGTGTGTGTGTGTGTGTGCATGTACATCTGCATTAACCATGCCCCTTGCCCTGGGCCCCCTGGAGGGGACGTGGACCCTGCCTTTCCAGGTCCCCTTTGGCCCTGAGCTGGGGCAGAGGAGAGCAGGCAGGGGCGGGAGGGGTCCTAGGACACCCTGGGGCATGTCTCCAGAGGTCGGGACGGGGCGGGGGCCGTGGGGTCGCCGTCCAGGCCGAGGAGAGGGGAAGTGAGCCTTCCGTGACATTTGCAGATGGGAAGGTGGTTTTGCAGGAGGCTGCCCAGGCACATGGGGATGGGGAGAGCCTGGACCTGCGTGCCGGGGGCCTGGAGCTTGTTCCCTTGGTCACACCACTCCGCTGCCAACCAATGCATTTGCTCAGCAAGCATTTATTGAACACCTGCTGTATGCCGGATAGTGTTCTGATGCAGCAGCAGAGGGACATAGTTCTTTGGGAAGAGAAGCGATGGGTTTTGACAGATCATGGAGGTCTGGCCACGTGCCAGCTGCTGGCCCGGGGCCTTTGCAGTTACAGACGAGCTGAGAGGTAGGGGCTTCCTCTGGCAGCCCTCGGACTGCACATGAGGAGCAGGAGGTCCAGAGAAGCTCAGTGACTTGTCCGAGATCTCACAGCTGGCAGGGGGGGTCAGGGTCTGACCCGGCCGCCTGACCTCAGCTCCGAGGAGGAGGGTCCAGTTCCTTCCCTCTGGCAGTGCTTCGTGTACCCGTGGTGTGGGGGGCTCCAGGAAGGAGCCGGAAACTAAAAAAGACAAACACCTATCACATTATGAATTGAAGGACGTACAACCCAATGCTAGAACTGGGGCACACTCTGGCCAACTCTCTGGAAGGAAGAAGGTCCTGGCTCATGAAGTGGAAGGAAACTGCCCAAGAAAAGGCAGGAGGCTCGAAGACTCCCCTCCTTTCCCCACCTCCGGGGTCAGGGTCACCCTCAGCTAGGGAGCCGCGGGCCATCGCCTCGAGAGTCCATGCCAGCCATCAGTGCTGTTCTCTCCCTGGCCGTTCTGAGACCACAGGTCCAGGACAAAGGGACCAGGTGGCAGCCGTGGTCACCAGTGGGGATGCCCAGTGTACCAGGGGCCACCCAGCAGGTTCAGAGCTGTAAATGGGGCTGAGGGGGAGCAGCCCACCTCGAGGGGCAGAAGGGAGGGGTCCTACGTTTGTCAGGTCCTTGGATATTCTGGTGGTCTTATACTGCCCTAGAAGGGTGAGGGCTTGGAAGCTCCCTCACGTCTGTCCTCAGAGCCAGGATGGGGAGGTGTGGCATGGCCGGATGGATGGCCCGCCCCGGGGCCCTGCACTGGGGAGCTGAGTCTCTGTCTGCCACACTGTGCCCCCAGGGCTGGGGCTGGCCTGGGCCTGGTGCCTGGCAGGGGGTCTTCATGAGTGGCCCTCACAGGCCCAGGAGGAGGCCCCCGGCAGGCTCCTCACTCAGCACTGGGCACCCACCCACTCAGGGAGCTCGCAGCCTGGCTGGGTTGCAAAGTTGTGTACGTTGGCCGTGGGTCATGGCATCCACAGGGCTGTGAACTCTTCTGGGCAGGGCCTTGCTTCCTGTGGATGTGGTTCCCGGCCTTGGCGAGCAGCGGGCTCGGTGGTTATCGAGGAATCAGGTGTGTGCTGCTGGGCCAGCGGATAAGGGGTACACACTGGTGTCGCAATGAGACGCGTGAGGCAACCGTTCCCGAGTGGTCTTGGAAGGATGTTAAACACTAGGATGAGTTTCCAAAGGCAGGGGTATTAGTTCCCTGTAGCTGCTGGGACAAACTACCACAAACCTAGTGGCTTAAAAAGCAGAAATTTGTTCTTTCACAGTTCTGGAGACCCCATGTCCAAAAACAGTTCTCTGGGCTGAAATCAAGACTGGGAGGTGGGGTCTGCCCTTCCTCAGCAGCTTCTGGGGGGAACCCGTTCCTTGCCTTTCCAGGCCCTGCCTCAGTGGCCATATGGTTCTCCCACCACTTCCCTCTTATAAGGACACTTGTGAGTGGACTTAGAGCCCACCCAGACAATGCAGGACCATCTCCCCATGTCACATTCCTCCCCTGGATTGCATCAACCAAGACCCCTTTTCCCTGTGAGCTGATGTTCAGGGCCCCAGGGCTGCAGGGGGCTCTTCCTCAGCTGACCACAGCCGACCCACAAGCCCATCTCAGGCGGCCTTGAAAATTGCGAGTGGATCTCCCTGTGCTTGGTAGGGACAGCAGAAGCCAGGCTTGCCGACCCTCAGGACCATGGGTTTCCAACCTCATTCCCGAGTGTAGCCGGTGGGGCCACCCCCATTTAGGGCTGTGCATTTCAGAGAGCCCTGCCGGGCCACCACGAGGCTTACCTGGTGCAGCAGCAGCAGCCTGAGTGCCCTGCTGCTCTCGGCCGGGCCCCCCGCGCAGCACCTGTCCTTGGCAAGCAGGCTCTCCTGGGCCTACCCTGCCCTCCTGCTGGGTGGCATTGGCTCTCCACGAGGCAGCTGACTGCGCACCCAGCCTGATTGTGCCGGTTCATTCCATCACAGGCACTTACTGAGTAACCGCAGGTGCCAGGCACTGTTGTAGGACCCGGGGAGACCAAACAGGAGAGCCTTCTACTCAGGAAGAGCTAGAGGGAGGTAAACAGAGTAAAGAAATACAATATATGGTATGTTAGATGGCAGCAAACACCACGGGAAACAATAAAACAGGGAAAGAAAATAGAAGGGCATGGTGGGGGCTGCAGTTTTGAGTTGGGTGGCAAAGAAAGGCCTTGCTTAGGGGTGATAGCATGTAAGACCCAAGAGGGTGAGGGGCCAGGAGACCCATGTGGTAGAGCGGGATGAGCAGGCGCTAGGAGAGGAGTGAGAGAGGGGAGGGCCGGACCACAGGGGCCTGGGAGTGCTGGGCGGAGTGAGGATGGCGATGCCGGGTAGCAGCAGAGGAGCCCTGGCTGCCGGGGAGGGCAGGGGCAGGGGCAGAGGCAGGGGGCCCAGGGAGGAGGCATCTGCGAGGGCAAGAGGTGAGGAGCCTGGGCCAGGCAGGAGGGAGAAGTGGTCGGGTTCTGGGCCTGCCTGAAAGTAGAACCAGCAGGCTTTGCTGTCAGATCAAGGCGTGTGAGAAAAAGAGAATCAAAGACGTCTCCTGGGGAAGGATGCTGTTGCTATTCAGTGAGGTGGGAAGGTGAGGAGAAGAGCCTGGCCCACCTACATCTGGGGAAATCGAGGCAGAAGAGCATGTGAGGCAGGGGTCATGCTCAGCCAGGGTCACCCGTCTTGTGGCAGGTGCCCTTACGGTCACTTAGAAGCTGATAAATGGGCCGTGGCTGTGCTTGAGGGAAAGCCCACATGCAATCCCTGTTAAAGAATACCTCTTGCAACGCCATCTTGTAAAGCTTCACGTTTGCCCCAGAGGGGCATGAAAGGCTTTGATCAGGGCACAATGTAGGGGTCCCCGTGAAGTTGCTGTGCGGGCCCTGGGGGCACCAACTGCTCCTCTTTGGATGGCCTTCTCAGGCTGGCGTGGGGCACCTGCCTTACCTGGGGGTGCTGGGCTGTGTGACCCGCAGTCTCTCAAGGGACCCTCTGTGGTGCTCATCTCGGCCAGTGAGTCTTCAGGGTGGCCGGTTTGATGAGAGCCCCCAGGAAGCCAAAACAAAAGGCCTGAGCCCTGCAAGCCTTGCTGGGTGGCACTTGTAGGCCCTGCTGCTGGGGGGAGGCTCGGCGGGTACTTCCACCAGCCAATGACCATGCTGGCCAGGGGCCCCGTGCCCACTGGCCTAGCCCATGTTCACAGGGAGGAGAACGGCTTGGCACTGACCAGGCAGCACCCAAGGAGGGCAGGTCCTGGTAGAAGTTGCAGCCACCAGCAGCTCGGACACCTCCGGCTCTAGTGCCCAGCCCAGAGGGAAGCAGGGGCCTGGAGGGCACTCTCGGGATGGAGGGTGCAGGTTACGGGATGGGCTGTGACCAGTGGAGAGTCGCTGCGAGTCCCTGCCGGGGAGGAGGGCTGTGTGCCTGCCTGTCCTGGAGCACAGGCCCCTCCTCGATTAGAAAGCGTTCCCCTTGTTTCTTAGGTGTCTGTGAGAGAACAGGCAGGGCCACCCCGCTGTCCCGGGGTTGCTGTTGGATGTTAACTGAGCCCCCCCCAGTTCTGCCCCGAGGAGAGCAGCCAATGGAGGGCAAATATTTTCCTCCAGGACAGCTGTCCGGTGCCCCTGCCAGGGCTGGGCTGCTGGCTGCCGGCAGAGCCCTGCCATCCCCTGCTCCGTCACCCAGTGGCCGTCCCATTCCTGGCCTGGACAGTTGGCCAGTGGAAGAGCCACCATCAGGCTGGGCTTGGGGCACAGGCCGGCGTCGACCTGGTCTGGCATGGAATTGGGCTACTCTGCCTGCCTCTTTTCTTCATATCCCACGGTCTCCATTTTCCAGCAGCCAAAATGAGTCCGGCCAGCATGGCCGGGGAGGAAGCAGCCTGGTGCATTGGTCTGGGGGCTCTCGGCGGGGCAGGCATCCTTTCTCCAGTGGCCCAGGCCATGCATGGATCTGTTCTCTCTGCATCCAGCAGGCATCCATGCCCAAAACCCAGTGCTCTGTGCCCTGTCCTTCGAGGTCCTTCCTGGTTCCCAGGCACTCTTGAAGTCTCGTTCATCTGCACCATTTCCTTGGGGCTTACGTTTGGGCAGTGGCAGCCACTGGCTTTTGGTGGGTTGTGTACAGCTGTCCAGGAGAACCACCTGTTGCTTTAATGGACTTCTCTTCCCATATTTCATGGTTAGATAGTTCTTGACATTATTCTTTCTGCCTTATTTTTTTCCCCCTTTCCTTCAGCTCTGCCCTGCTTGATTGTCAGGGAGAGCCCTGTGTGTCACACCCCATGTGTTGTTGAAGATTCAGAACTCCACCTCTTCCAACCCTGGGATTACGTGATAGGAAGTGACAGGAGTCAACGAGAGCGGATCCGTTGGGCACAGCCCACGTGCTTTGGAAGTCACCATCTGAGCCATTTCTGACATGCCCTCCCCCCTCAGACCCTCCTGCTCACGTCACCGCCTGCTCACCTGCAGTGGGCCGATTTGTTGGATTTATTCCGACCGGTTCGGTGCACTTAGCAGCTGAGAAAGGTGTTTGTCATTTTTGCTATAAAACATCAAACACATCGTGACCTAAACGATTGTGACAGCAGCCACAGTCTGAAATTTTAGTGTTATTTATGATGCTCAGCAGTCTTGTGCCTCCAGTATCTGCTTAATCCCGTCTAAATCTGGAGCCCCGTCTCCTGGGCCTGCCCACGTGTCTCCAGCGGCTGTTAATAACAGCTCTGCCAGGCGCAGTGTTTGCCAACGGGAGCTCCTGAAGCTTTCGCATTTCACACGGCTGTTAAAAATTGACATTTCTTTATTGATGTGACTGCTTCCCGGCAAACACTTGGGGACGAGTAAAAGCGGCTGACCTGGGAGACCATTTGTTCCCGGGATGGCTGGCCAGCTGGTGTCGGCATTTCAGCAAGCTGTCCTTTGAAAAAACCTTAGGAAAGAAGTTGACTGTTTCGAAAATCAGTGATCAGAGTGTCTGCCAGGAACGGAAGACCCAGGCTTCCTGGGGGCCAAAGTCTGATGGTCGGGAGGTGCGTCTGCTCTCTTGGCTCCCCGGCCACATCTCGGGGCGCCCCGGCTTGCTTCGTTTTCCCTGTCGCTCCCTCCCCGAGGGGGCCTGGTTGCTGCTCCCCTCCCATGCCCTGCTTCTCTCCGCCTCAGGATTTTACCCCGGCTCTTCTCTCAGCTGGAGCCCCGTTCCCTGTGGGTCTCAGCTCGGTGCCCTCCTCCAGGAACCCGTCCCCAAGTCCCGGCTCTGGGGCTGTGCTCACCCAGCACTTGGCTTCTCCTTTGTCCTAATCGCTCAGTGGACCGAGCCTGGTCTGCCTTGCTCACCCTGGGGTCACAGCACTTGGTGGCTGGTGCATAGCAGGTGGGTGATGGTGCTGCAGCATGTCCTGCTGGATGAGCCCCGGGGGCCTCCCGAGCCTCCAGTTAGCTGGCGTTCTGGATCTCTCCCCCAGATTCCCTTCCTGGGCCCTCTTGGGATGCCAGGGCGGGGGGGACTGGCCTTCTGGTCCCTTGGAGTAATTACCTGAGACAAGCAACAAGTGTGGGAAGATGGAGGCTGCGCTAACATTGATTTTCCCGTAAAGGTGTAATCTGTAGTGCGTGAGAGAGCTTTCTTGGCCATACTTCGCCCATCTTAGCTGACGGGGTCCTCACGGCCCCTGGAGGCCTGGAGCCCTCAGATTACAAAGTCTTGTCAGGCAGAAGCCCCCTGTTTTAGGGTTGGGGGGACAAGTGGAAGAAGGCTCATACTGGCCTCCAAACGAGGTGCTCAGGGCCTGCCAGGGAAGGTGGCCCACTGGGCTCCCCTGCTCCTCCTCTTTCCATTCTTCTTTCCCTCCTCTTATTTTCCCCCACCTACCCCCTTCCCTCCACCTCCCTCTCTCTCTGCGTTCCCCCTTTACTCATCTTCCCCCATCGTTCCTTTCCTTCTCCTTCCTCCTCACTCTCGTCTTCACCCTCTTTGTCCTCTTCCTCTTCTCCCCTCCCCTAGGCCAAAGGCAACCCCTTGAAACCAAAGTGAGGGGCAGATAAGACCGAGGGGTCTTCGGGGACCTCTGGTTTAACCTCCTTTCCTCTCTTCCCCCAGCCTTGACCTGCCCTCCTCCTCCTCCCTGCCTCTGGGCCCAGCCTTCTTCCTCTGCACCTGCACTACCTTCCTCTGTTTGCTGGGTGGATATGCTGTGTCGCCACCAGGATGACAGAGTGGACAGGTGCCAAGGGCCTGGAGGTGATGCCAGCGTGCCAGCCAGCCTGAGACGAGGACGAGCGCCCCTGTGGGGCTGGGCCAAGGCCTCGCCAGGGGCACCACTGAGGCTTATGGGGATGTGGTCGGGGCGCGCTCGGTGTGCGGGACGCTGACCCCAGCAGCATGCTGCGAGGGGCGAGGGTCAGGAGAGGACGGGTGACAATCACACAGCTCTTACGTGACAGCATCCAGCCCAGGGATGCTTGTTGTTCCCATCACGGATGGGGGGCTGAGGCCAGAGAGGACGGCTCCTGGGCCAGGGAGCCTGCCCCGGGGCGAGCCTGGCCTGAGACGGGCCCTGCTTGTTCTTTGTCTGAGCTGGGGTCAGGGAAAAGGGCTTGCTGTCCCCTCGGCCTCCTGGCTGCCCCTGAACTTCCCGGCTGCCCCTCGGCCTCCTGGCTGCCCCTGAACTTCCCGGCTGCCCCCCTTGGCCTCCCGGCTGCCCCTCGGCCTCCTGGCTGCCCCTGAACTTCCCGGCTGCCCCCTCAGCCTCCTGGCTGCCCCTTGGCCTCCTGGCTGCCCCTGAACTTCCCGGCTGCCCCCTCAGCCTCCTGGCTGCCCCTTGGCCTCCTGGCTGCCCCTGAACTTCCTGGCTGCCCCTTGGCCTCCTGGCTGCCCCTGAACTTCCCGGCTGCCCCCCTTGGCCTCCCGGCTGCCCCTCGGCCTCCTGGCTGCCCCTGAACTTCCTGGCTGCCCCTTGGCCTCCTGGCTGCCCCTTGGCCTCCCGGCTGCCCCCTCAGCCTCCCGGCTGCCCCTTGGCCTTCCGACTCCTGTCCATTCTGAGGGGACTGGGCAGCAGGAAGTGACAGGGAGGCCACCTGGTACATCCCCTGCCCGAGGCCTCAGCTTGGCTTTCAGATTCTGTTTTCCATCACATTAATTACATTTATTATTCATAAACTTCTAAAACTGGCTCCTGGGGACCTCAATTTCCTGAGCCTTTCAGGCCCTCACAGCTGAGGCTCCTCGGAGTCGAGCGGCCC
This sequence comes from Choloepus didactylus, assembly GCF_015220235.1. Classification (NCBI taxonomy): domain Eukaryota; kingdom Metazoa; phylum Chordata; class Mammalia; order Pilosa; family Megalonychidae; genus Choloepus; species Choloepus didactylus. Next base: position 21,632,314 of record NC_051333.1, read on the forward strand.
TTGTGGTTTTGAGTCAGGATCAGACGCTGGCTCAGCCAAAGGGGCCTTCTAGCTTGGAAATGAAAACAAAGGATTTTCTGGCCTAGTGGCTTTCCGGCAGCCCCGGGTGGCTTGTCCTTTTCTCTCCTCTGCCTGCAAGTGCCGGTGGGTGAGGGGGTGGGTGAGGGAGCGGTCGGCTGCCCCCCACTCGGTGCCCCCCACTGCCCAAGGCCCTCTGTTGTCTCCTCTGTCCTGCTCTTCCCCCAGCTTACTCCAGCACTGTGCTTTTGATCTCCCGAGTCCTGGGGTGGCCACTCCACCCCGTTAGTGGCAGAGCCTGTGTCTTCCTGGACTTCCTGCTCTCCAGGCCGTCCCCACAGCTTCCTGCCCTGTTTGTGCTCCGCCCGGCTCTCCACTCAGCAGATGCCCGGGAGAGCTGGGCAGGGGCGGCCTCGCTGGTGACAGGCTTCCTGCCGCTCCACCTGGCTGGTCCCTGACCCCGTTCCCAAGGCCAGTGACCACGAAAGCGGGACCTCTCCCCACCACCTGTGGGTCCCCCTGCTGGCAGCGCTCTCCCCAATTGAAAGGGCGTGTGTTTTCATCTCTCCCTGCCTCATCCTGGTCAAGTTCTCTGTTCTGCCGAGTTCTCTGCTTGGAGGACTGTCACCCCCAAGGGACATCGAGTTGGTCTGTGGCTCTCCCGCCCCAGGGGCCCAGGGAAGGCCAGGCGTGCCGTCATCACGTGGGGTAGCTTCTAGGGAAAAGTCACCTCTGGTGGCTCTGCCGGGGCAGGTGCAGTGCGGCGTGTGCTTGGGGGCTGCAGGCGGTGGGCACAGGCCGAGCTGGGCATTGGGGTGTGGCCCGAGGTGTGAGGTGTGCTGAGCCTCCTCCTCGAGCTCATGAAGTGTTCACAGAGGGTCATAAAGTGACGGGTGGAAAGTCTCCCCATCGTGGGGGTGAAAAAAACAAATATAAAAACCGGCTGCTGGAAAACGCCTGGAGGATCTCCCAAGGCAAAGCTTCCCACACCTCGTGACCCCGCAGTTCCACTTCCTGTCAACAGAGGCACCGAAAGGCCCCTCTGTACATGAGCTGGGAAGTCTCAAACCTCAGGGCAGACCCAGAGGCCGCCCCGGGAATGGGCAGATTGCAGCGTGTTTGCACGGGTGTGTTTGCACGGCGGAGTACAGCCGAGCTGCGAGAGTGGGCAGAGCTCCATGAGGCGCAGGAACACGGCAGAGCCACTCGCGAAGAGAAGTTGAGTGGAAGGGCACGTGCTGTATTGCTATTCCGCTCCTAGAAAGTTCCCGAACAGGCAAAACCAGTCTTTAGTGATAGAGGAGCAGAGGGCAGTGGGAGGCGACGGGGCTGCTGGGGGCTGGGAAGGTTCTCTATTTTGATCTGGGGGATATGTTTTTGAAATTTCATCAAGCTGGACACCTAAGATGTGTGTCCTTTTGTATGTTACATTTGGGGAAAAAAAAAAAAAAAAATTTTAAAGGCAAGGCTGCCGCAGTGGTAGCCTGAGCAGAAAGGCTGGTGGTTCCTCTTGTCCTGCGTGGTCTTTGTAACTCCCAGATTTTACAGGCACCTCAGGAGCCAGAGGCTGACACGGTGAAATGACCCTTCGCATGCTTTCAGAATTATCCTGTTGGCCGATGACAGAAAGAAAATGGGAAGTTAAATGCAGTTTAGGAAAGTACCGCCTGGGCTGTCTGTCGAGGCCGGGGTCTGAATATAGTCTATTAGAGGCTATTATAAAGGGGACAGTGGTTCTCAGTGTTTCTCATTTGACAGAAAGGTTTTTAAATATGGGGCATTAGTTAATAAAAAGTCCCCAGAAGCCTGTTGTAATATATTACCTAATTCCTAACAGTTCATAGCCACTGAAATAGGTAAAAGGGAGATGTAAAATTAATATATAGTTATTATTAAAATTGCCTTATGAATTAGTTAAGTCCCCTGGAAGTAAAAAGTGGGCATCACTGTTCTAGGACCATCTCAAGGGCTTTGGTCACCCTGCGTGTTTGTGGAATGGGAAGGGACGCTCAACAGAGAGGGGTCGCTCCGGCCCTGCGGGTCACGGATAAAACATCTGCTCGCGTGCAGAGACGAGGACTAGCAACCAGATGACAGAAATTTCATCAGGGAACTCCTTTGCTTATTGAGGTTTCTGGGGAAGGTGGTTTGAGGCATCCATGAGCATGTTGTGCCCAAGGCTGAGGAAGCCCAAGACAGACAGACTGACAAGGGCTGGGATTGGTTGGAGGCGACATGCCAAGTGTTTGTACAGCCCGGGGGGTCCAGGGGACCACGAGCTTGTCCCAGAACCGATGGGGCAGGAACAGTTCCCTCCAGGTGTTTTCACCTGAGAACACCCTGCTGCGGGGGGTGGGCCCCCCGCTCAGGCCCCTCCATGCCCGGGTACCTCTGCAGGGTGCCTGTGACTCGGGTGACCTGGAGGCCACAGTCTCCAGGCCGTGTGTGGGGTGCAAGCTTGGGAGCCCCTCCAGAGACACCGCTGGCTCAGACTTCCCTCCTTTGCAGGCAGCTACGCACTTAATTGCAGATGTGGAGGCTGTGAATGGCAATCCATTCTGATCTGAGCTGTGTGCAGCATCAGAGTTTTCTGTCCAGGGGGATTTAGTGAATCTAATGTTTTATGCGTTCTGGGTAATTTGCCATGGATCTGCCGGCTCCGTCCACAGTGGCAGGTGCGATACTCCCAGGCAGAGTCGCTTCCTTCTGCTTTCACGGGAGATAGATACCTGGGATTTTCCCAGCAACAACCCAGGAGGTAAATTTGCTTCTTAAGTCAGCCCTGTGGGGCTGCAGACTCTGCCCATTCCATCTCTGGCAGCCCCCATGGCAGTGAGAAGCTCCTTTTGCTTAAACGTGGTGTCCACAGAGCACGTGGCATATGGCGGGGGTGATAAGAGGAACCGGGCAGGTCTGTTTCCCTAACCAGTCTCTGACCGTCCCCTGCCCTGCTGCCCACCCCAAAGACTGCAGAAAGGGTACCTCCTTCTGCAGACAAAGGTTTTGCCAAAGAACCCCACTCCAGAGAAGACAAATAATTGGACTTTTGAAGCAAGGTTGAGCAGATCTTCTTGTGGTTTGGGTTCTCCAAACCCTGCCCCAAAGAGCCTTGCCAGCAGAGTTGGTTTCTGCACCTGCTAGTGAGGTAGAGGAGGTTCAGGAACTCTGTGGGTCGACGGATGTGGGGGTCCCCATTCCTTTCCAAGAGCCTCACCCTCACCCGAGACAGTTTCCCCCTGGTCCCTGGCCACCTTGGGTTCATTCTTCCCAGTTTGATCGTAAGGCCCAGAAGCAGGAGAGGAGTGGCCCCACCCCTAGGTTTTGAGCCCTTGACTTCAGGCAGAGAATCCACCAGAAGGTAGCAAGAGAGGCTGGGAGAAGAGTCTTCGAGGAAGTTGCCCCTCCTGGGAAGGGTTTTGCCTGGGCAGCAAATCGCAGTGGTGCATGGCAGCGGGGGTCGATGGCAGAGGAAAAATTGATAGGAGGACTCTCAGAAGGCTTGTCTTGGGCACAGTGGGGTGGGGGGAGTGCACTGTCTTCTGCTCTCCTCTCGGGGAAGTTCCCTGCAGGAGCCCTGGGGTGATGAGGGAGGATGGGACCCTGCCCTGGCCCCCAGGTGGGACCGGGGACCTTGTCTTCAGATTTTGGACAGAGGAATTGTGCTCAGGTTGCTCATTTTTAAAATTTGTCCACACGATGTAGAAAAGAGAGATACGGTCCTGGTCCTTAAAGCCAGGCTGAAGGGTTTTCAGGGCTCCGTGGGAGGCAGAGGTGTGTGCATTGCGACCCCTGGCGGCAGCGGGTGGCGTCGCCCTGGCTGGCACCAGGCCTCAGGAAGGCAGGTGTGCTCAGGCCGACGGGAGCTGGTCTGCACAGGTGGCTTTTGTTTCTACCAGAAAACCTCTCCAAAGTGAAAACCACTCTGATGAAAAGATAATATATATGCCGTGTGGAAATTCAGTCAGTGCAGGACATTGTAAACAAGCAGTGTGAGAAATCCTGATTCGCAGAGGTTCACTCACCTCTCTGCATCTCGCTGATCCCCAGAGAGACAGGATTGGATGCGGGGGATCCTGCTAGGCGGGGTTTTTCCCCTGTCCCGTGTGAAGTGGAAATCTCCCGATGTCCGTGCACTCGCGCAGTTTTGTGTGGCCCCACCGCAATCCTTCACCCAGGCCTCCCCCAGGCATCAGGTGGCTTCCAGCCTCCAGTGCAGACGCCGCTGTGGTGATCAACTGCGTGCCCATCTGTTGGGTGTTTGCTGGGGACCATTGCAACGCCCAGAGCCCCACTGCCCTCTCGGAAATGTTGTACTCCCATCACAGCTGTTGATGGCACAAACACCTGTTGAGCACAGACCACGTGCTTCACAGGAATTTCCTCATTTCATCCTGTAGACTTGGGGATTTTAAGGAACTTGCCCAGGATCCCAGGGCAGAGAAGCCAGGTGTCCGTCCTCCAGGAGACGTGTCTCAGCTGCCACACTGGACATGCCCTTGGGAGCATCCGTTGGCCCATTGATCTAGAATAAGCAAATCCATAGAGTCAGACACTCGAATCCAGGTTACCAGGGGCTGGGGTGGGGGTAAGGAATGGGGGTTAATACTTGCACTGTGCAGTTTTTCTCTGGAGGATGGGGGCTTTCCTCGCAGACTGGCTCATGAAGTCCGGTGACGGCTGGCTGGTACCTGGAGCCCGGCCAGAACCCCCTCCAGCCCCCACCTCCTGGGGCAGGGGGCAGGTGGGCCATGAAGGGACCTGGCTAAGAGACTTGCAGGGCAGCCAGAGGGCTGGAAGGATCGGGGTGGATGGGGAGGGGGCAGTGAGGAGAGTGGCCTGTGGGTGCTGGCCGGGGTGGGCTTGGGGTGGGTGTTGGGGTAGAGCCCACAGGATTCTGTGCCCAGAGCTGGGCACGTGGGCCGGCCTGGAAGGGAAAACATGGGGCCCACCAGCTGGTACAAGGATGCCCAGGCTCCCTCCCTATGCCTGATTCCCTCCCCCACCACCGCCACGCTCTGGTCACTCTCTGTGAATTTTCTGAATTTCAGCAGGCAATTCAGGAACTCATGTGGATCGTTTTGTTTAGATGCCTCAGAGAATTTCCAGGGTGGAGAGTGAGAATTCAAGGGGCTCTCTCCCTCATGGCTGGACAAGGGAGGGCAGGCCCAGAGCCCTGGCCACGGAGCCAGTGCTTCCATGCAGGGGGCGGCTCTCAGGGGCCAGGGGCTGGGAGCGCTGCCCGGCACGGGGAGTCGCCATGGTGAGGTCGGCAGCCGCCAGGATGAGGGCACAGCTTTCCTCCAAGTACCTGTACTGTTCCCCAGGTCGCCGGGTGGGGTTTCACACGCAGAAGAATTCCTGCTTGTCGTCATTCGGCTTCACTTAGCAGTGTTGGTGCTATAAAGGAAGAATAGGTCACTTTGCATCCATAGACAAGGAATGACTCAAATATAATTAAAATCACAATTTCTTCTAATTATTGGCTTTATATAATGCATATTTAAAAACAGGGCATCTGTTAAGGCTTCCTTTCAGACACATCCAGAAACCAAGAGAGGCTAGCATTTTAATTAAAAATGGATTATTTCAAAAAACCATTTAATCATCTTGTCATCAAAGGACTTAGACCTTATTAATTAGCTATTGATAAATAGGTTTACATTCCCACAAATTTAAATTCCCGGGGATTGCTTCTGGCATCCTGCAGCGGGAGAAGTTATTTTGGGAACCCAAGCGCACAAGCTAGCTCTCCGGTCACCCCTCCCAGCCTCCATGGACCCCGAGCGGATGTCCCATGCCACCCGCGTCCCCCAGCTCTGGCCTCAAAGGCCCTGGAGATGGTGTCCACTGCCTGAGTGCGTGGGCCCCAGGGGCTAAGGACAGTGGGTTCTCCCTGTCTGAGCTCTGGCCAAGGCCCCCCAACGAGTGCCATGGGTGTGTGGAGATGCAGCCGAGACGGGAGGCCCCCACTTAGCAGGATCAGGACCCCGGGGCTGCACCTCCTCTTTTCAAGCTGATCTTTCTAGAGGGACAGCGTGAGCACAGCCCCCATTTATCATCTTAAGTGGATAAAGACTTCAAGGTGATAAATAGCATTCTGGCTGCTCCTTCAACCGAGTGTGACTAAAATAACGTTTGGAGTCGCAAGTGGGAGACGGGCAGGCTCGTTAAAATCAGGGTTTTTTGACAGTTCAGACTGAACAGCCAACATGCCGCCGGAAATGTGGGCGCATGGGGTCTGAGGAGGACCCTCCCCCCGCAACTACCCCGGCCTAGCCCTGCAAGAGGGGCTCTGCTCCCTCCACCCAGGTCTGCGCTCAGTCCCAGGTGCCCCTGGGGAGTCTCATCTGGCCAGGCACCCAGGGTCCTTGCTGCCTTGGCCTCCCCGGGCCCTCGGGCTCCCTGTGTCCAGCCCCCGGGGTCCAAATGCCAGCCGTGGTTTGGGTGCCCGGCCGGATCTGGCTGGCAGGTCGAGTGGAGGGCACCTGGGAAGGAAACTGGGGACCTGGGACCCAGAGGACAGATGAGGGGAAGCTGGGACCCCGCTGCGGGTCCACACATTTGGAAGAGATGGAGGGAGAGGCGAAGAGGCCCGCCCAGAGCTGGGCTCACGGTGGGGGGCACAGTACAGTGTGTGTGAAGAAGCACGATATGAAGTGGCCCTTTCCGGAGGAGGTCATGTCGGAAACGGCACACTGTGAAATCCTGTAAGATGGTAAAGGCTGAGAAAGCAATTCAACATTTAGAAATAAAGTAATGCTGGATCTGTAAAACAACATCAAGAAAAAAACCCTAAAGGGATTTGTGCTGGTCTGAATCTGTTATTTTACCCCATAAAAAGCCATGTTCTTTAATACATTCTTGTTGGGGCAGACCTATTGTGGGTGGGACCTTTTGATTAGACTATTTCAATGGAGATGTGACCCCACCCATTCAGGGTGGGTCTTGATTAGTTTACTGGGGTCCTTAAGAGAGCCCACACACAGACACTTGGAGATGTAGACAGAAAGATGTTTGGAGATAAGCCCAGAGTTGGCTCTGGAGAAACTAAGTGGGAACTCGGAGATGCTTAGAAAATGCCCAGAGACATTTTGGAGATAGCTATTGAAACCAGACGTTTGGAGTGGCTAAGCTAAGAGGTGAAGCCCAGAGTTTGCCCCAGAGAAGCTAAGTGAGAACCCACGGATGCTTAAAGAGAAGATCACTGGAATCAGAAGCTGAAAGCAATGCAACCCAGGAGCAAAGGACCAGCAGACACCAGCCACGTGCCTTCCCAGCCGACAGAGATGTTCCGGATGCCATCGGCCTTTCCTCAGTGAAAGTGTCCACTTTTTGATGCCTTAGTTTGGACACTTACGGCCTTAGAATTGTAAATTTGTAACCTAATAAATCCCCATTGAAAAAGCCAATCCATTTCTGGTATTTTGCATAACAGCAGCTTTAGCAAACCACAACAGGATTGAAAGCAGGGACTCCAACAAGTACCGGCACCATTCACGCTGGCCACGGCAGAAACAGCCTGTGCGTCCAGCAGGAGATGAAGGGATGAACAAAATGAGGTGTGCCCATACGATGGAATCTTAGCCTTAAAACGGAGTGAAGTTCTGATACATGCGACAACGTAGGGGAACCTTGAACACATCATCGTGAGCGAAAGAAACCATATACAAGAGGTTACATATTGTACGATTCCATTCATCCAAAATATCCAAAATAGATAAATCCGCAGAGACAGAGCACAGATTGTTGGTTGCCAGGGGCTGGGGGGCTGGGAATGGGGGGCAAGTGCTTAATGGACAGAAGTTTCCTTTGTGGTGAGGAAAAGGTTTTAGAACTCGGTGGAGGCGGTGGTTGTACACGGTCCGCCACTGAATTGTTCACATAAAAATGGTTAAATTCACATGGGGCGAATTTCACCTCAATTAAAAATTAAACAGCAAAGCCAAGCACTTCTCTTGCTGGGAGGAATGACTCGGGGCTCTGTCCTGACAGCAGTGGGTGGAATCCGGGGCCCTTGTCTCCTGAGGGTTCCGTTTAGGAAGCATGTGTTGGGTGGAGACTTTGCCGGGGAGCTGGTGGGGAGTTGAGGCAGGGCGGCATCTCCGAGATGCCCAGGCGGGGTGAGGGGCTGCTGGGCCCGCATAGGGCTTTCCACCCTCGGCCTGGTGTCACCACTGCCTCCCTCCCATCGCCCAGGCCCTGACCAGGCTATGACCCTATGATCCGACCTTCTGGTGAGGTGTTGAAAGGAGGGGGAGCATTGCCAGACGAGACCCCACCAGCCTTCTCCACAGCGCTCTGGGGGTGAGGGAGGTTCACCTGAGTGTGTGTGCCACCCTGGTGGAGGGTCGTGGCCACACGTGGCAGGGCTGCCGGAGGGGAAGGGCAGGGGGCCTGTTTGTGCCTTCACCCGGGGGGTCCATGCCAGCTGTTTGTCCCCAGGCTACTGAGCAACTTCGGGCACAGGAAAGAAGTTAGGTCTCATTTATGGGGGAGCTTCTGAGCCAAAGTTCCCCCGTTCCTCTACTTCGACATAAAACAGGCTTTTCCTCAAGGAGGCCTTAAAGCAGAATCTGCAGCTCCTGTCACTCACACATCAGCCACCCTCACAATTTCTGCCAGATCCTTGTCCCCCCTCCACTATTATTTGCTTAATAGTTTTCTTTAAATTGCCTCATTTTTTCTTTAAATAATATTTGAAAAAGAAGCTTTATATCCCTCTCATGAGTAAAAGCCCAGTATTTATTTGCTGTAAATGGAAGATAACACTTTAAAATAAATACCTGATGCATAAAATTAAAAGCTTATCCATGTCATCTCAGGGACTTCTGTGCATGCTTTGGGGAGCATTTGCTCAAAGCAAGTGCCCCTGCCTCCAGTGGCGCCGTGTGCCTGTCTTCCTTCTCCCGTCCCTCCCCGGGTGAGGCCGAGGGCGTCACCGTGTCCCTTGGGGAGAAACTGGCCTCTGGGTCGTGGCAACCACGGGTCCCCTCACCACCAAGAGCCTTTTAGCTTGCTGGTCATTTGGGTTTGTGCTCCCCTGGATTATTCCTGGGGTGACCTGTCCTAAAGAGGAGAATGTTTAGGGCCAAGAAAGGTGTGACTGCTGCAGTCTGCAGGACTAGTGAGAATGGGTCAGAGGTGAGCAGCGGAGAGCTGTCTGCAAGGTGCGCGCCTCCCAGGGCCTTCTCGGGGTGTCAGTCCCCAGATGGGTGTGGCTTCGCAGACCTCGGCCTTCCCACTGGATGTGTGTGCCGCGGGCGCCGGTTGTCTTTCTCCTCCCTGTGTGTCGTCCCAGCCTGGGCAGCAGTGGTGTCCTGCTCGTGTCCGCAGCTCCTGTCCCAGGTGCCCTGTCCCTCCTTCTGGGAACCAACAAAAAAAGGTCCAAAACGGGGCCAGCTGCTGGGAGACCGGTGATGCCTCCGTGAGGGAGGTGGAAGGCCCCTGCCCAACAGCACAGTGACAGCCCCAAACTGACTCCTTATGACAGAGGTGACATCCCAGGCCAGCGTGCAAGGGGCAGTTAGTGAAAGGAAGTACAATTAGAACTCCACGTCATGCCCCCATCAAAATAAACTCAAGATGGGTTAGTAAAGTCAGTATAAAAACAGAAAACTCACAAAAGAAGGTAGAGTTGATACAACCACAGCATTAGGAAGAATCCAGAAAGGGAAAAAAAATTGAGACTGATAATAAAAATGTAAATGATCTGTCCAAAAATGCCATAAAGAAATTAAAGGGCAAAGGGGAAAATTTGCTATATGCATGATAGTCAAAGCTGCTTGCTCACGTCTTTCATAATAAATCCCTTAAGGATCAATAAGAAAAAGATGAACGTCAAATGTTTAAAAAAAGGAACAGGCAGTTCAGGAAGGAAGACATATGAGGAAATAAACCTGAAAATGTTCAAACTTGCTTGTTAATCAGTGAAACCATGAAATGCCTTTTATGTTTTCCTTACCATATTCAGAGTTCTGTGGAAAAACGGGCAGTGTGGTGCCCTGGTTAGGACCCCCAAAATCCATAGACAAAATCCTAGGACCCCCAAAATCCGTGGGCACCTTCTGGAATCTGTTGGCAAGACATGCCCTAAGACTCAAACATGTGCTTATGCTTTGGCTCGGTGACTCCACTTCTAGGAACTTGGCCTGTGGCAGTGACAGGGCATGTGGCCATGGCATCCTCTGTCCCTCGGAGGTGGAAACAGCCTAGATGTCTGACGGTGTGAAACGGGGTGACTTCTCACTGTGGCACTGCCCGGGCAACCATTTATTTATTCACACTCTCAACAGACACCAACTGAAAACCTCCTATGTGCCAGGCACTCTCCTAGGTTCTGGGGATGCTAGAGACAAAACCCGTGCCTGATGGGAGGCAGGAGACGTCGTGTTGGGTAGGTAGATGGCAGATGGTGGTGAGGGGTGTAGGGGAAGGGAGCTGCTCTTTACCCAGGTCGCAGGCCAGGCCTCCCGGAGGAGGTGAGAGAGTGGGGGCTGAGGCTGCCTGGGACAAGCCAGGCAGAGAGAGCAGTTGGTTCAGCGGCCCCCGGGGTTCCAGGTACACTGGGAGAAGACTGGTGGAGCCTGGCTGGGGTTTGGGCAGTGGAGACCCGGGGGGGGCTGCGTGATCTGACTTCACTATAAACGGGGCCCCTCTGTGGGGCGTGTTCTGTAGGGGTTAAGGGTGGCAGCAGGGAGCTCAGCTGTGTCTTCATCGCAGTTGTCCAGGTCAGTGGCTGGACATAGTGACAATGCTGCAAGTGAACATCGGAAAGCCGTGTATCTATTGATAGGAGAAATGTTCTTGCTAAATGAGGTGGAAGAGGTCATGAGACAATGAATAAATTGATGCAACTGCTGGGAAGAACCATGTGGCTTTATCTCCTCAAGCTGAAGTGATACAATATCCTGGGACCCAGCATTCTCACTCCTTAGCTACATGGCAGAGAGACTGTTCCGGAAGTCCACGGCAGCAGTGTTCCTAACAGCTATACTCTGCCAGCCACCGGAGCGGCCCCCAGGGGACAAATGGAGGGGGCCCTGGGTTCTGTTTCCCCAGGTGAGCACTGGGCAGCCAGGGGAATGAACAAACCCCCACGTCCCACACGCCGGCCAGGCACCCAGATGCTGTGTCGTGCAGAAGCAGCCAGACGCAGGAGACTTCATGTTGTTTGAGTCCTCTAAAATAAAGTTTGGGAATAGCAAAATGAATCTGTGGCGTTGGAAGGCGGGGTGGTGGCTCCCGGGGGAGGGGGAGCGCTGGCTGGGAGGGGGCACCGGAGGCTCTGGGGCCATTCTCCGTCTGTGAAAACCCATGGTGCTGGATCCATGGTGGATTTGGGTCCTTTTCTAAATGCATGTCATACTTCAGTAAAAAGGTGATTTTTTAAAATAAATTTACAGGTATTATTTTTAAAATCCGTGTTTATCCATAAAAATTGCTTGGATGGATGCTTACCAAAACATTTGATAGAGGTTTTCTCCAGATAGTAAGATTATGCAAAAATTTTTTTTTTTTTTTTTTTACTTTGTGTAGAGAACATCTATCTCTTCTGTTTTTAAATTTATAAATATAAGTTTATTAGCCATCTGCTACAACCAGGACTTTGTCAACTAAGGAGAGAGAGTGTGCTTTACCCATAACTGATACCGAGGAGCTCAGAAACTCAACCTAATCAAGCACGTCGAGAATAAAGGGGGAGATTTGATAATTGAATGTCATGTTATGTCCTCAGTTGTGCTTAATACAAGGTAGGCAATTTGGAATTCCCAGTTATCCTATTAAAATGCTGATCATCTGCTACCTTGATCCTGGCGCTCCTGGGGAGGGCGGGAGGCTTTCCTCCATGCTGCTCGGCTCCCTCTGTGGCCCGCGCCAGCTTTGCCACTGCCCCCGGCTCTGCTGCGTGGAGCCCCTCCTGGGCCCCTGCACCCCGGGGGGCCTCTTCCCCCCGCAGCTGCTACTTGCACAGGCCCGCCCAGGGCACCTTCCCGGGGACAGCCTCGCCCTGGCCCCGCGGCCCTGTGCCCAGACACAAATCGGGCCTGGAAGGCGTGAGCCACAGCATCCTCGCTGCCGATAAGTACGGAGCGCAAAGCCTTCCTCTGCCCGATCCCCTGCAGACCTCAAGCAGCCATCTGGTGGGTGCTGTGCAACTTCCCCTTCCCCCCACTTTGCTGTCGAGAGCCCTGGGTGGACTCTGAGCTGGGGTGCAGATTCAATGGGTTCTCTGATCACACACAGCACGGGGTCTCGGACCCACAGTTTCCTTGTCTGTGAAGTGGGGAGAGTGGCCCCAACCTCACAGGGTGTTTGTGGATGCTAAATCCTGTGGGAGGCTGGGCTAGTTTTCTTACTTATCCCCTGGTCACCCCAGAAGAAAGGAGGGGAGCAGCTTCTAACCTCCCCTGAATTTGAGGAGAATCTGGTGTGTGCTTTCAGCTCCATGTGAGGGGAATTCTCCTCCTCCCGTTCCACTGATCGGCTTCTCTGGGTGTGGCTCCGGGGCTCGGTGGCTGTTGTTCTCCCGCGTGGGGTCAGGAAAACTCTCCTGCTTGGGCTTGGGGTGAACCCCAGCCCCCCTGTTCACAGGGCGACATTTTCTTTTAACATGAAAACAATTGTCCTTTATTATGGGGATAGATCTTCAAAAGGCACAGCACAGTTATTATGTAATGGTGGTGATCTGTACTCAGAAGACATAGAAACAATTGATTAATGTGAATTAAAAGTAACCTGGTACTGAGCGCAGAAAGCACAGTTGGTTGGCCTCAGATGTCCCTAATGCTGTTCGCTTTCCCCTCCCTCCCTTCCTCCTTTCACACCCTTGAGGCCCTGGCTCGTGGCCGTGTGGCCGAGGAGGCAAGACCTCTTAATCAGCCCCTTGGGAGGCCATGGGGTGGTGGTGAAGGGACACTGGACAAAGATGCCCTGAAGCCGGTTCTGTGTGCTGTTTTCCTAGAAATTTGTCACAGACAACAAACATCGTGCACCCTGTGCACGGGCCTGGTGGGCTCCCATAGAGGGCATTATGGGGTATCCCATATGTGGTATCCGAGGCGTCAGAGAGCTCGGCTCTGCTGGCCACCTCGTGAGTGTGGACATCCAGGCTGAGATCTAGCAGATTCTGCTTGGTTCTAAGGGAGTATCCAAGAGATGGCTCATCAGCGCTAGCTCCCAGGCCCTCCTCCCTCCAGCCTGCGGGAGGGTCCCCGTCGTGGCTAGACAGTTACAACAGCAGAGGCTCACGGGTGCTCTGCGTTAGTGTGTGGGCCAAGTGCAGCACTGAATCCTTCACAGGCGTTACATCAGTACCACACGGCAGCCCTGGGAGGACGGTACGGTTGTTGTCCCTGTTGTGCAGGGGAGAAACTGAGGCATGGAAAGTTCACCACCGGTGGGTGACAGAGCTCAGTGTCCCAGAGGCTGGTGTGTGGGCCCAGGGCAGGCAGGTCCCCAGGGGAAGGACCTGGGACAGGACCTAGAGAGGTGGTCCCACAGGGCTGCAGGAGCTGGGGACCACCACGAGCTCCCTGCCCCTGCCAGAGAGCACATGAGGCACAGTAACAGAGGGGTGTGGGCTCTGCTCCCTGCTCAGCTTGGAAACCCTCTGCCCCTCCCCACTTCCCTGAACCCTCTACTCAGCCAAATGGGCTCTGTCACCAGCTTCTCGCTTTCCCTTCCACACTCCTTTGCCTGGCCTCCCCCTCCCGAAGTTGGAACCCCCAAATCCTTTGAGTCCCAGCCTGGTAAGTGGGAGTGAAGTGACCACTCCTCATGCAGCCCCTGCTGACCCTTCTGGCTGTGCAGGCCCGACTCCCTGTCAGCTTGCCCTGATAGCTTGGCCGACACTGGTCCCTTTGCCTGGGGCAGCCGATTCATTATTTTCAGGCTGTGGCTTATCTTCTGATTTGATGATAAACCTCAGAGGGCAGGAGCTGGACCCGGGTGCTCAGAAATGTTCCAGGCATTGGATTGGTGACGCCCAGGGTGGGGGTCCAGCGATGCTGTCTGAGCTGCCCTTCCTGGGCCCCGGTATCTGCAGCCCCTGACAGGTGGGCCTGCCCCCTCCGTGGCTGCAGGAACTCTGGCCGTCTCGTTACTCGCAGCACACATTCTCCCAGGTTCTTAGAAGCTCTTATTTATACCCAGTGCAAAGCATTTGCTACTCAAGTCTTGCTTGGGAGAAATTTATGGGCAAAGGTGTTAGAGGGATGGCTGTGTGGGAAAGGGGCTCCCGGACCACCGGGCTGCAGGGATGCCGATGGGGTGGGTGGGCTGGGCGAGGGGGCAGCCCCACTGTACCCTCTGCTCCCCAGGAGGCCCTGCCCCACCACCGGGGTTGGCGGTAGGGCTGCACCACCCCATCCTCCTTCCCAGGTGAGCAGGAGCGAGCAGATGCAGATAGGCCTGTGGTCAGTCCGTAGCCCCCTCTGGTGATGATTCAGCAGGACCCCTCCCTTGGCTCAGTTGGCCGTGTCTTCCGTACAGGGATAGAGGAGCCTTTAGTGACTGTCCTCCTGGGGCTGCGTGGTCTGGGGCTGTCAGGTGGGAAATGTGGTCCATCTGCTGCCGTGTCTTGTCGGGGTCCCTGTTCCCTCTCGGTCACCCCAGCCCCAACCTGAGCTCTGGGCAGCTGTGCTGGAGCCTCGTGTGGCCGCCTTGTCCTCGTCAAGCCTGGAGTCCGGTTGGGAGCACCCACGTTTCAGCCCCCACCCTTGAAAACCAGACGTGTCGGACTCCCATCTCTCCACGGCCCTGGGCCCCCCACTCTCGCCCCAGAAAGTGGGTGCCTTCCTGCATCCCTGGCCCAGGCACGAGGCCCCAGAGAGGGGACCCCTGTGTCGGCCCGGTGCCTCTGTCTGCTCGTGCCACCAGAGCACCCTCCTGTCCCCATGTTGAGTCAGAAAAGGTCATTCAAGGTGAGCTGCTATAGCTCAATTTTCCAGAACTTGGAACTCTTTTAGGCCAGAGCAAGTGCTCACCGCAGGCAGCATGCCTACTCGTCTTTTCAGCTCTTCCCTTATGGGGGTGCGGAATTGTCGTTGTGGGAAGGGTTTGCAGGTGAAAACTGGGTCAGCCTTGCCTTAGTTTGGTGCTTCTGGAAGCCATGCCTTTTACTTTAAATTACTTTTTCTTTAAACAGAGGCCACCGCGTAGAACGAGGGGTTGTCCCCGCCAAGGGGACTGTGTGGTAGAGTTGTCAGGCCCCAAGACTCGCTGCAGCCCCAACCCGGGTCTCCTCAGTTCGGTGTGCTTGTGCACTGCCCACGCAGTGGCACGGCTGACCCTCACCCATCCTTCCTGATCATTGCATGGTCTCAATGGCCCCTCGTGTCCCCACCATGGCAGGGACCCCCCTCGTCCACGTCACCTCGGGGACAACTGTGTGGCCCCTGAGCTTTGCTTCTGTTGGGGGCAGCCTGCCTTCCCCGGAGCTCACAGCGCATCACAGTTCTGAGGCATGTTTCCGGATTCTCCCATGCCAATGTGGGCACGTGCTTTAGGGGCATTCTGGCTGTGGAGGGGTCTCTGATTTCTAGATAGGGAGCAAAGGAGATGTGGAGCTGGTTGCTGAGGATGCCCGGGAGGGGTTGCCATGTGGAGCGTTGGCCTTTGCCCCCACCTCCCCAAGGGCCGAGTCTGAGCTGTCCCTGCACAAGGCGCTGGGACCCGGGCCTCCCCTCACTGCCTCTTGGGACTGAGGCAGAGTTCCTTGCAGCACTTTTGCACTCAGAGATACCTATGTCCCAACTGTGAGCCTGGGGGCAGCAGCCGGGGGCAGCATGGGTATGGCTTTCTTGGCCTCTCTGGCGGATCCCGACATCCTTCATGCAGAGGAAATATTTCCTTCCCAGATACTCGTCACTCTGTGAGGTGTAAGGCAAGTCTGGGGGCAGATTGAATAGAGCGGAGTAATTCCTGCATAACAACTGGTTGATACCCGATGATAACAATTACACGTGATTGTGTTTATGGGGCCTGCGAGGTAAAACTCTGTAGGAACATTCTCTAAACAGGCTTGGAACATGGGGGCCCCGTGGACAATCAGTACATCCGTGGGTGACCTTCCCCGTTTTGGGAGCAGCAGCAACAGCACAGCCCTGGGCTGGGTGCCCCTCCTGGGCCTGCCCTGACGGTGGGTGGGCAGGGCGGGGGCTGCCTGGGCCTGCTTCTCCCCGGGCTGCAGGGAGGGGGCAGGGGCCGGCGCCTGGGGTTCCTAGGGGAGCAGAACAGAGTCTGGGCAGCAGCTCAGCCCCCTGGGAGCCCTGAGGCCCTGGGGCATGTGGTGGGATCGGGAGGTGGGGTCCTGGCCCCCCAGGGACTCGGCACTGCTGATGTGGTTGGCGTGGCTGTGTCCTGCAGGCCTGTGGCTGCCCCAGGCTCCGGGCTGCAGGCCCCATGGGCCCACGCGGGGGAGCTCACGTGGCCTTAAGGCCACAGCCAGCACCAGGCCTGGGCTGCAGAGTCACACTGGGTGGGGGGTAGGGGCAGCTGTGGGCTCCACCGACTGCACCCTGACACCTTGACTTGTCTCCTCCACAGCCTCTTTGAGCACTACTGCTACTCCCAGGGCGGCATGCGCCATAGCTCCTACACCTGCATCTGCGGCAGGTAAGTGGCGCCCTGGACGCAAGGCCCCATCCCTGCTGGTGGGTGGGGACAGCCATGGGGAAGGCGAGACAGGCCCCCCACCAGCTAAGGTGCCCCCACGGCACCCAGCTGCCCCAGCTGGAAAGTCACTCTTCACCCCACCCCATCTCGTGTGGGACAGTAAGACTCAGGGAGCCGAGGCTGCCTCCACCTGGTCCGAGAGACGGGCCAGCCTGGTGCTGGGTGAAGTGGGGGAGCCCCATCACCCCCTACATAAGGGCTGCCTGTCGTCGCCCTCTTCCAGCTCCCAGTTGGGTGCCTGGGAGGTGGAAACGTGGGCAGCATGTGTCCATGGGTGTGTCTTACACACGGCGTGTTGTGGCTATGGTGGTCTGGACGGGTGTGTGTAGCAGTGTGTGTGTGCCTGTGTCACTGCAGGCGTGTCTCTGTGGCACACTGACTGCTTGTATCTGTATATGACACATCTGGTCCTCCGTGCGTGTGTGTGGAGTTGTGTGTGTGTGTCACTGGATGTGTGTCTGTGTGGGGCCCTGTGGCTGTGTGAGGTGCGTGTGGGTCTGGGGGCTCTGGGTGGGTGTGCGTAGCTCTGTGTGTGTGTCAGTGTGTGTACCACTGTCGGTGGGTCTGGGGGCTCTGTGGTGTGCTGCAGCGGCACGGTGTGGCCGTGCAGGCCCCTCGTCTCCCGGGCACCCCCGCCTGGTGCCGCTGCGCCCAGGAACAGAGCGGGCAGCCTCCGCTCACACTTCAGCCCGGAACATGAATAATCCATGTGCACATCTCAGTCCTTGGAAACGCTCTTCTTCGTAGATAGAGAGAAAAATCATTACTTCTACTTTTATGATTCCTGAGACTCCCAAATGGGGCTATAAATACTACACCCAGGTGGGTTTTTCTCTTTGGACAGACCTGAAAGTCCTTTTTTTCTTAAAGGCATTGCTTGTTTGGGAAGCTCTCCTGAGCTCCCTGTCTCTCGGGCCCCAGGCTCCAGGGCAGCTCCCTTGGGTGCCCAGAAGGGCGTCTTCGGCCTTCCTTCCCCACCCCACTTCTGTTCTTAGCACATCCTGCCCCACCGTGAAGGCCTCTGGTCTCGCCCTCCCCAGCCCAGAGGGCCTCCCCGAGCAGGCCTTGCAGCCAGGGCAGCTGCAGGTGACGCCACCGAGAGCCGAGGGGCTGCCCACCCAGTGCAGGGGTGCAGAGCCACACCACCAGCCCCCACCTCAGGCTGGGAGCCTGGTCTGGTCTTTGGTGGGCTCTGTGACCTGTAGTGCCAGCCCCTCTGGGTCCTTCCGGGTGAGGGCAGCCATGGACCACCCCCTCTCGCACTTGCAGTGGCGAGAACTCCGCTGTGCTGCACTATGGGCACGCTGGGGCCCCCAACGACCGCACAATCCGCGATGGAGACATGTGGTAAGTGAGCCGCTGGTGCCGCCTCTACCCAACTCTGGGTGGGGACGGTGGGGTGGTGGGTGGACGCCTTGGGTGGCGCAAGACTGACCACAGCAAGGCCCAGGCCCGCTCTTCCCCAGAGTTCTCTGCCCAGGCCACCCTCCCTATGCGCTGCCTGCCCACCCAGGGCCCAGGGCCTGCACCTGGCCGGGAGGACAGTGGGTTCTGAGGAGGGCCTGAATGACCCCCGGCTGTCCTCTCGGTTCAGCGTATACCATACTCCCAAGCCCCTCTGTGGCCTCAGTGTGGATCAGGAAAGGCCCCAGGGAGCCCACCAACCCCTGACACCTGCCAGACTCAGCCGCAGGCCCCCTTGGCATGGCTAAGGCAAGAATCATGCGTACAAACTAAGGTTTTTGGTAGAGCTTCTGGAACACTGACATGCTCACGGGCTCCCGTCACGAGCAAGCTGGGCTGTGCCCAACCTCACTGGCTGCTGCTCTGGGCCTGGCAGGGGTCTCTGAGCACCCATGCTGTGATCTGCTGAGGGCGCTGGGGCCAGGGGCGGGCCTGGCCTCCTCCCCCTCCTCGGGGGCATCTCCATCCCCTGCCCCACATCACCCAGGGCCTGCCTGGGCCAAACTGGACTGCCGAGAGGTGGTCAGGTGCTGGGCCTGTGGGGCACGGCCACTCAGCCACCGGGGCTGCCTGGCTGGGCCTTCCAGTAGTTTGCTGAGGTCACAACCAGCTCAGCCTGGTGGACGCCCCACCTGGTTCCCTGGTGCCTTTTCATCCTGTTGCTGACACACCTGAACGTGGCTGCATCTGAGCCCTGCTTTAAGGCCTCTGCAGGCTTTCTCTCAGGGTCAGAATGCTTCCTCTGCAGCCACCCTGGTCTGCTCGCCCAGCTGTGAGCCACCTGCAGCAGGGTGGGATGGGAGGGCAGCCCTTGCCCGTGGAGGGGCGTGAGCACACGTGCACAGACTCGGACAGGCAGGTGGCCGCCCCAGAGATAGCGTGTTCCAAGCCGTCACTGCCAAGTACTTGCCAGAACCCACCCAGTCCCAGGGCCCACCCTGCCCACAAGGCCCACTTGCCCCAAAGTCAGTAGGTGGACTTGAGGTTCTGGCTCCAGCCACTGTGGGCAGGAGCCCAGCTCAGCCTTCTGGGAGGAAACAAAACCACTTCCTCCACCTCTGGGCCTCAGTCCACTCATCCATGAGTGGAGGTAGCATGTGGCAGCAGAAGGGACATACTAGGAACCGTGTTGCTGAGCCGAAACCCACGCTCCACCCCCAGGAAGCCGGAGCCAGCAGGCCGGGAGGTAGGCGCATGCCCCAGTGCCAGACTGTGCCGCCGGCTGCAGGCCGGGCAGAGGCTGGGCTGTCCCTGCTCTGTGCTGGCCGGGCAGGCTAGGAGCTTCAGAGCACGGACCTTCCTAGAGGGCCCAGTGTGCTCCCTGGCCTGGGGTCCAGGGTGAGCAGTGACCTTGACAGGCCCTCCCCATGCCTGGCACCAGGCCCAGGTATACATAGATTCTCTCATTTAATCTTGACTTTGATCCCCTGAGGTGGCAGTGCTGTCCTCAGCTAACAGGAGAGGTAGGCTGAGACTCAAAGAGGGTACCAGGGTCTGGTGCACAGCCAGTGTGTGCAGCCCCCTTTGCCCACGGGGAGTGGGGAGGGCCTGGCTGCCTCCAACTAGGGGTCTGGGCCATGGCTGGGCCACTGGTGGCCCCAAAGAGAGACATGGGGCTTCCTCAGGGGCTTTCAGCCCTGGAACCTTCCCCTAGTGCGCTCTGGCCCATTTCTGGCTGGCCGGGGAGGAAAGGACATGGGAGCCCAGTCCCAAGGCAGAGCAGAGACCCCAGCACCATAGCTGCTGGCCAGCTGGAGGGCCCTGCACCCCAGCCCTGGGGCCATGAACACAGCTCACCACAGAGGAAGCGGGCTCCTGCTCCCCTGTCTGCCCCAAAGGGTCCGCACCCCGTCAGAGCCAGTCCCTGCTGTACTCCGGGGTGCTCCTGACGGGGTGTGGTGGCCGTGGCCCTCCTGGGCAGCGTGTGGCGCCCCATCCCCCCGTCACAGCTGTGGCGATGAGCGTTGATCCGCTGTGAGCGCCAAGCCCAAATTAGTGCTTTTGTTTTTTCCAGTGCTAACTTTGAAATGTAGCCAGTAGAATAATTATGAGTTTATTATAGCCAATTTATTATGTAGCGTTTAGTACAACATGTTTTGTTGATTTACTGCCACTGCCAGATTGCCTGGCGGCATTTATAATCCATTGTTTTATTGAAATTGATCCGCTGCGCGCCTACTGCGTTCGGTAAATAATAAATCACGCTGTTATCCCAACACAAAAGCCCCAGTGCTTCATCAGAACGTGTGAAGCCGAAATCCAAGCAGGGTGCCGCCGCCTTCCTGAAGCTGACTCCTCCCCGAGTGGGGCAGGGGTTCTGGGGCATCCATCGGGGAGGTGGCTCTGGTGGATAAACAGAAGCGTTTTAACACTTAGTGAGGGGCTGCTTTGGGGGCGGGAGCTGGTCCAGGGCAGTCAGACCCCAAAGCCTGTTACTGCGGAAGGCGTGGGGCTGAGGGGAGACCAGCCCATCCCCAGCCCAGACGTGGGCACCCCACCCCCCATCCATCCCAGGGGGCCTGAGCCCAGCCCTCCCCTCCCCGGCTGTGTGGCCTCCTCTTGGCCTCGGTTTTTCCGTCAGTAAGTGGGGCCCTCCAAGAAACAAGCACCTAAAGCTGGGGAGGATTCGCCGAAAAGTGCAAAGCTCTGAGCGCCTGGCATGGGCGGAGTCCCGGGCAAGTGTGAGCCACAACGGTGCGGGTCGGCGGCCAGAGCTGGGCAGGGCCGGTGCTGCCTCTCTCCCCTCTGCGGCCAGGTCCCCACCGAGGCCAACCGTCCAGCTGCTGCTGCCCAGCAAGGGCGTGAGCTCGGCCGCAGGCTGCGCACCAGCCAGACCTGGTTTACCCAGACGCCTCTGCGTTCAGCCCCCGCAGCCCTCTGTGAGTGCACCGGGCCTCCCCTCTTCTCCGACCTTCAGTACCAGATCCTGGGCGGAAATGGCACTGGGTCTCCTTCAGGCCACCCTTGCCCCCCAGGATCCGGGAGGAGCACTTGGCGCTGTGCCCCGGACCTCAGAGCCCCTTCCCGCTCCTAGAGGAGCCACCTGCTGCCTTCGCTTCTTATTTTTAAGACAGGCAGGTAGAGCTTCTAAAATGGGTTTCCAAAAGCGCTTGCCAAATTCCTGCCCCAGCAGACCTCCCTCGACTCCTTTCCCGAGCTGGTGGGTGGCAGCACAGGTGTGGCCGGGACTTAGCCCTTATTCCCCCAGAACCAGCCTGGGCACCGGAAACTAGAGCCCCCCAAGCCGAGGGCGCGAGCTGGCCCGTGGCCACCAGGGGGCGCCCTCCTCCGTGCTGCGCCCGCCGGGCCCCGCGGCTGCCGGAGTCGGACCCCCCCTGGGCAGTCGGTCTCGCCCCACAGGGCAGAGGTGGGGGGTTGCCCCCGCTGGGCTCTGATTTGGAAAGAAGCTGGGACATCCCTGCTCACCTGCTGCGTCCTCCCTGACCAGGCGATGGGGCAGGGGGCCTGGGGTGGAGGCTCTGGGGACCCTCTCAGGGCCTCCTTACACAGGGGTCCACGGACGACCCAGGCCAGGGCTTGTCCAGCTGCAGGCAGGAGGTGGCTGGTAGGCGGCGAGCCGGACCTTCCCGCGCCGGCCAGGAGAGGGCAGCGTTGTGTGTCCTGAGGGTGGACTGCGGGTTTGGGGGTGCAGTGCCTTGGCGGCCGGCGTCTTCCCCATTCCTTCCCTGTTGTGAGACTGGGGTCCCACGGGTCTCCCTACCTGGAGAGTGGCCAGTCTGAGGCCCAGGCTCACGTGTGCCGTGCCCTGCTACCCAGTGGCGGTGAGGGCCCGGTGCACAGCCGCCAAAGCCTGGCTTCTGTTTGCCCAGAGAAATACAGCTACCGAGTGCACCCCCGGGGAGCCCTTGAAGACTCCCTGAACTCAGGCTGGCACTCTCACTGCCTGTGCCACATCCCTGAGTCCTTCTCAACACAGTCTGGCACCCACAGAGGCCTCTCATCTGCTGTCCCTGATCCGCCCATCCTTTCTGCCTACAGATGAGAGGGGCCGTGGCCAGGGAAGGCTCCCTTCCCTATCTGGTCACCCTTTTCTGCCACCGGTGCCGTTACCAGCCAGCTCCTTCCCGCTCCTTCTCCTGGTAAATTGGTGCCCTATAAATTCGGCAGATTTGATGTGGGCCGGGCATTGATGGCAACTGCTCAGGAAGCTCGACCCCTGCCATCTCGTCTCCTCCATCCTGGGCCTTTGGGTCTTGAGCAGCAGCCACTGGCTCCACCCCAGACATGCCTCCTCCTGGCCCCTGTGGGTGAGGGGGTGCCCACTGCTCAGCTGGGATCTCAGCAGTCCCCTTGGCACCAAGATCCTGCAGGCTGAGATGGGCCGACTGTGCCAACTCCTGGGTGGCCAGTCAGGCTGATGTCTGCCTCGGCGCAGCAGCCCCCCGCAGGGCCCCCAAGGCCAGACAGGAAGTGTCCTGGCAGGGGTCCTCCAAGCCTCATGGCTCAGAGGGCTTTAACAGAGCATGAGTGTCACCCCCAGGGCCTGCTCCTGCTGCCAGGCCCAGCCCAGACCCCCACACCCACCCGCCACTGGGCTGTTTCTTCTGAGGGACAGTTGATTGTCACCAGCCAGCCCATCCTGAGGGTTCTGTGGTCTCAAGGACGTGTCCCGCCCCCAGAGCCAGAGAACATGAGTGGCTGTGGCCTCCAGCCATCCATCCCCACCAGAAGCACCCCAGGACCCACACCCATGGATTTACCCTATTGTAACCAGACACTCCTCACGCGGTTCGATCCGTTCTTTGTAATTTGTTAATGCTGCTTGGTCCCAGCCCACCCCTTTGAATCCATGACCTGCAGTTTGACACACACAGCTCCAGACGGCCTGGGTGCCCGCAGACATCATGGGACACTGGCCACCAAAAAAGTGAAACAAGACATGTGCTGTGCACGTGACACCGACTCACGTCCTCCCCCACTGCCAGCCGCCACCCTGACCGGAACCAGCCCCCTGGTGGGTGTGAGCCCTGTTCTCCCCGTACCAGGCCAGCGCCCTGCGTGCACTTCCAGGCCCAGGCCCATGCTGGGGCTGCTGCTTGCCACGTCATCTGTGCAGTGGTAACGATGATGCTCTCCAGGCTCACGGGGTCCGGAGCACGTGGCCACCCGGATACCGTGATCACCCAGGAGCAGCTGTGCCGTGACTGTGTTGTGTGTGGCAGAAGTGCCCCTAAAGGCACAGGGGAGGGTCCACGTGGCAGGTCAGCCTGTGGCAGGGCAGCCCCGAGGTCGCTGGGTGGTGGCCTTTGCCCCGCTGGTTGTGCCCGGAGCTTGGTGCTCAGTGGCAGCCCGTGTGTGCCTGGGAGGCCAGAGAGCACCGCCTCGTCTGGAGCGGCTGCCTGCTGAGGTCTGAAGGGAAGCCCGTTTCCTGCTGCTCAGAAATTCCCCAGCCTGTCCCACACACAGACTGGGAGGCTGCAGGTTGGGGTCTAAAAGCTCCTGCAGTCGTGGGTAGTCAGTCCTGTGCACACATGTACATAGTGCTCTTGGGTGAGAAGTAGCTAACTGCACTGCCACGTACTCAGCAGGAGATTAAAACCAAGCCACAAATGAGCACAGAGTGGCCCTTGTGTAAACATTGCAGCTTTCCCCCCAAACTGTTCCTGAGCCTCACATTGCTGGCTGAACCACCTCTGCCTGTGGGAGTCGGGGAAAGGGGCCTGGGGAAGGTCTGGGTGGGCTGATGGTGGCAGGTAGCCGGGGCCTGAAGCGGCCCTGGAGGAGCCAACGGAACACAGAACCTCTCCTCCCAGCCAGAAATGGGACCCCATGAGCGCGTGTAAGTACGGGGAGATGTGCAGTGTCCCCCAGATGTCTTAGATTATCACACACATTCACTCGGCCAGAGATGGCCGTGTCCTGGTGTCCTGGGCTGGGAGAGGGGTCCCCAGGCAGCCAAGAAGGAGGAAGCCAAAGCTTGACCAAATTCTCCATTGTCAGTTTGTGTTCCGAGGACAGAGGAAGTAGATCCAGAGCTGCTGCAGGGAGGCGATTTATGAAAGAGAAGGCTCTCGTCCTGGATCCCGGGCGGCTTGACTCTGAATTAACTTAGGCATGCAGAAACGCCGAGGGGGATTTTTTTTTTTTTAAGGCAGAAAAAGATAGGGAACTGAGAGCACGAAAATAGACTTCAGCCCCATGCCCAAGAGTCGCGAGGCAGGATGGATTGTCACCCGGCTGGGTATACACTTCCTTTTCCAGAAAGTGGGTGATTCTAAAACAAAAAACACAGCTGAAGTCTAGAACCTGAAAGACAAAGCCAGGCCGGCCAAAGCTGGCAGGATATCCAAGCACCCGCCATCTCCCGTTCTTGTATTTTGGGGGAAAGGGTTGGAGGAACTGGCTTTAGAGTCTCCTGTGCTGCCCTGGAGAAGAGCCTTGTTTTCACTGTTCTAGAAGCCTCCGGCGCTTCTCACGCGCTTGTGGGTGCTCTCTGGGGCTTCCTGGTTTTTTGAGTAGTTCAATTTCTGTTTTTCTTTGAGGAAAGCACGGTCCGGTAGAACTTTCTGCCCGGGGTGCTGCTGCTGCTAGCCGTCCTCTGGCGTGGCAGCCCCCGGGCATCTGTGTCCCCCATGCTTCCGGCTCTGTCCTGAGTGTTCTAAATGAACCACAGACCACCCGCCTTTCCCGATTCGGGGGAGCCTGCATGAGAACACGCTGCTTCCCCGGGTAAGGCCTGGCCGGGACTCACCTGGTTCTGCACCTCAGTGACACCCACTTCCAGCCCCGAGAAGACACAGAACCTGCAGCAGTGGTGGCCCTGCTTCAAAGAAGGGAAGGTGGAGGCCTGATGGCGAGTGTTGGGCCAGGACAGGAGGGCACGTGGCCAGGCTCTGAGCTGCTTGCTCCTGGACCTGCGTTCTGAGCCTCAGTTTCCCTTTCAGTGTGAGGCATCAGGTGTACTTCACCCTCCTGGGCAGCTTGGTGGGGAGTAGGTGGGGAGTGGGCCCCCAGCAGGACTCACCCTCCAGGCAGCTGGTGGCCCAGACACCTCCTGGGGAGCGCCACTGGGGCGTGGCAGCTCAGGGCCTGTTTCATTGTCCTCTGCTGGCACCGGGCTTGGCTGGGTCACCCTCAAGCAGGCCCAGGACCCCCCGTGGCCTGCCCCAGGCAGGGCCCCCCCTTTCCCCCAGGGTCTGTGACTTTGACCCCACCCCGAGGTCCCCCTGCCATGAAAGATCACCTGAGGCGTTATCTGGTGCTTTTTGCACTGTTGACACTGCTTAGGGTGTTTTGCAATCAGAAAAGACAGGAGATTAGAAAGTGCCTGGCTGGGCATTTTGGATTCCAGCAAAGTGTTGGGGGACCCTGATTGTCTGGGATTCTCCCTTAAAATGGTTTCTGGGGAGTCACTGCTGCTGCTCCATCCGGCTCCAGCTGCAGGATGGGGTCCAGAGGCAGGTGCATCAGCAGCAGGCATGGCTGTTGGGCGGCTGGGTTTGGAGTCTGGCGTGGGCAAGAGGCCTGTGCAGGGAGGCACAGCTCGGGCCCCGGGCTCAGGGCTGCCGGGGTCTGTGGACTGCACACCGGCCCATGGGAAGCCGAGGGGAGCAGCCTGATGGGCTGCGCGGAGCTGGGTGCCAGCCGGTGTGCAGGGAGCAGTCTCAGCAGCCACCAGGCCTGGGCCAACGTCCGTCAGCCCGTTCCGTCAGCTTTGCGACTAGACTCTGAGCCCGGGAAGGGGCCGGGGGGCTCTGGCTGGCTGTCCTGTGGGGCTGGTGTGGGGGTGCCTGTCCCGCCCCTCCCACCTGGGCCCTGCCCTGCTTCAGCTCGAGTCCTGGGAGCTGCCCCTGTCCTGTCTCGTTCCACCCGAGGCCACCGAGTGGCCCGTGTGTGTGGCAGGTGCGAGGGCATGAGTGTGGCTTTCCCGCACCTTCCGGGCCCTGCTGCACCGGGGCCCCATCTCGGGGTCTGGGGGGCAGGCTCAGTGTGCAGCCAGCCCCCGGCAGGCCCACTCCTCTGTCCGTCCTCAGCTCCTGCCCACCCCACCTGGAGGCTCAGGGGCAGGGGCCCCCAAACAGCTGCCTGCAGTGGTTCTGCCCCGAGGCGGGGTGGCCTTCCCTCTGGCACAAGGCCTTGCCTGGCCTCAGGTCCCCTCCCGGGGCAGTGCTGCCGGCCCCCTGATGCCCACGGGGGCTCAGGCAGACCGCCCTTGGCGCTGGGTAGGGGAGGCCACGGGAAGGCCGCTGGTGCCCGGGCTCACCCGTCTTCTGCCCCCGCTCCTCGCAGCCTCTTCGACATGGGCGGCGAGTACTACTGCTTCGCCTCCGACATCACGTGCTCCTTTCCCGCCAACGGCAAGTTCACTGCGGACCAGCAGGCCATCTACGAGGCCGTGCTGCGGAGCTGCCGCGCCGTCATGAGCGCCATGAAGCCAGGTGAGGGGGCCTGCGGTAGGACCCCCTGGGAGGACGCGGAGGGGCAGCCGTGCAGCAGGGCCTGCATTGTGTGACATCAGCCACCACCACCCACCCCCACCCGCCTCGCCACCTCTGGCCCCATTCATGGCCCAAAAAACAGCATGGTGCCAGGTCCTGGGACGCCCCAGCCCTCCAGGAAAGGGGGCTGTCACCGAGCAAGGTCAGTCAGGAATCAGGGCCTCAGCCCCAAGGCAGCCCACGGCCCAGCTGGCTTTCTCCACCTGGGCACCCCCTGCTGGCACTGCCACTCCAGGGGGGGCTCAGCCAGCTCCGGACCCCAGCGTCTAGACAGTTGGACAGTGGAGCAAGTTCCAGCCCTGCTCGGCCCCTCACTACCTCTGTGACCTTGGAGCTTTGGACAGAAGCTCTTTCTCTGCAAAACGGGGTCACAGCATCTCACACAGGCGTGGGCAGGCTCAGCTGATCCATGTGGCGCACCTGCCGGGCCACCTGCTGCGTCTCAGCTCCCCAGGGTCACCGTCCTGGCCACGTGGGTGCAGCCGAGTCTGGGCCCAGTCCAGGTGGTCCTTTCTCCCGGCAGCCAGCCATGGCCAGATCCTCCCCCAGCCTTCAGTGTACCACCTGCACCCCGGTCTTGCTCCCCAGTGTCTGCTCCTTGGTGCTGGGCCATCTGCCACCCTTGGTGCTCCAGCAGGGTGGATGGAGAAGGTGCCCTCCAGGGGAAACAGCCGCCCCCCCAGGCAAGGCCAACTTGCCAGCCACACTCCTGGGAGGCCTGGGTCCTCCTCCATTGCCACCCCGCTAGTCGGCCGCACTCCCCGCTGGCGAGCCCCTGGCCTTCCCCCCGCAGTGCTGGGAGGGGTGGATTCGGGGTTCACTGAGGTTCAGCAGCTCTGGGGTCAGACCCCAGGTCTGGTTTTTGTTCTTTCTGCCCTTCATTGATAAGAGACTTCTCCAGCAGTGGTGGAACGTTCCCATGTTTTCACCTCTGCCTGGAGGGGAGAATTTAGGGACTTAGTGTTGTCATGTCCCTGTCTCAAGCTCTCCAGGGGCTCTTCAAGGCAGCCCCAGCCGGCAGGCCTTGGGTTCCTTAGAGTTTGTGCGGCCTTCTCAGGGCCACGATGCACCCCAGGCCTGGCCCTTTGTAGACGTTTGGCTCCTGGTGGCCACTGGCCTTGTCCTGAACCGTCCTGCCTGGGTGACTTGCCCGTGCAGCCCACGCCACCCACCCCCAGCCAGCCCACAGTAGGGCACCCACCAGTGCTTGTGTTGCTTCTGCATCTTGGGACGATAGCCACAGAGATGGACTCCAGCCAAGCTAGGTCACTTGGCACCATCACACCTTGACAGGAGGTGGGAGAAGCAGGTCTAGCCTGGGCCAGAGCCGAGGCAGCCCGGAGGTTTGAGAGCCCGGGGAGTGGGGGTGAGGTGAGCCATGGCCGGGCTCGGCTGGCCAGGGCCTGCAAGGGACATGTGGGCTCCAGCCACCGTCTTAATTCTGGGCCGCTGAGTGAGGGTTGCAGTGAGACGACAGCTGATGCTGGCCAAACAGGTCCCCGCAGGCAGTTTACTGTCCAGAAGGCAGCTGACCCCGAGAGACCGGGCCCAGCCCCAGCTCAGGGCCTCTGTCTCCGCCTTCGCAAAATGGGCCAGCAGCAGCAGCCGCCACCGGCAGGGCAGTCAATGCTGACATGCCCGGCCCAGGGCTGGTGCTCTCGTTCAGTGCCACAGCCGCGAGGGGAGGCGAGGTGGCCACAGCCGGGTTAACGAGTCGGGAGGTGGGGTGGGGTATCTCCTCAGGGATTGGAGATGGTGAGTTGAGGTTGCAGGGCCTTCTGGGGACACGGTCTTGACAGCCAGACTCTGAGTTCACGTTGAATTCAGGAGGCCGTGGTGTCAGCTGCTTCTCTCTCTGTGGATCCTTTGTAAAGAGCCACCACCGCCAGAACTCCAGTCCTGAGCCCCAGAATCCAGAACTGAGGGCTCAGCATTTGGTTGAAGAGTTTTCTGTGGCTCCACAGCCCGTGGTGGCATGTTATGGGGTGATGCCACACAGTGCTGGTTTTTTTTTTTTTCTTTAATTCAGTTTTATTGAGAGATATTCACATACCATACAGTCATCCATGGTGTACAATCAACTGTTCATAATGCCATCACATTGTTATGCATTCATCACCCCAGTCTATTTTTGAACATTTTCCTTAACACCAGAAAAAATCAGAATAAGAATAAAGAATAAAAGTAAAAAATAACACCCAAATCATCCCCCCCCCCCATCCCACCCTATTTTTCTTGTAGTTTTTGTCCCCATTTTCCTACTCATCCATCCATACACTGGATAAAGGGAGTGCGATCCACAGGGTTTTCACAATCACACTGTCACCCCTTGTAAGCTACATTGTTATACACTTGTCTTCAAGAGTCAAGGCTACTGGGTTGGAGTTTGATAGTTTCAGGTATTTACTTATAGCTATTCCAATACATTAAAACCTAAAGAGGGTTATCTATATAGTGCATAAGAATGCGCCACTCCATTTGAAATATCTCAACCACTGACGCTTCACTTCATTTCATCTCGCATCGCCCTTTTGGTCAAGAAGGTGTTCTCAGTCCCACGATGCTGGGTTCAGGTTCATCCCCAGGAGTCATATCCTGCATTGCCAGGGAGATTTCTACCCCTGGGAGTCGGGTCCCACACAGTGGGGAGGGCAGTGAGTTCACCTGCCAAGGTGGCTTAGCTAGAGAGAGAGAGAGGCCACATCTGAGCAACACAGAGGTACTCAGGGGAAGACTTAGGCACAATTATAAGCAAGTTTGGCCTCTCCTTTGCAGTAAGGAGCTTCATAAGGACAGGCCCCAAGATAGAGGGCTCAGCATACCAAGTCATCAACTTTAATGTTTGTGAGAACATCAGCAACCATCCAGGTGAGGAAGTCCAACACCTCCGCATCCTCCCCCAGCTCCTCAGGGGGGCCCTGCATACATTTTTTTATTCTCTGCCCAAATTACTTTGGGATGTTTGCTATTTCACTTTAATCTATACAAATCTACCATATCTCACTTCCTATTCAAAGTTCCATGTAATTGTGGTGTTTTATCAAATTGACTGTAGAAGTTATATTGTTTAGAAAATACAGCTGCTACACCAAATAAACATCTTTTCCCTTGGTCTCACATGGAAGTTGAAATTTGAACACAGTCAGTTTCAACCTTTACCCTTTGGCCCGATTTGCTATAGTCTTAATCAGATCTGTTTTATTCGTATCTCTAATTGGAGTCTGGGCTCTATTTCAACTTTTTTTTTAACAGTTGCTGTATGCGTTAATACTGATATTCGTATCTGCCAAGCTCTAGCTCTGAGTTTCAGGTGTCACACAGATGCCCAATGTTCCAGAGACCAATCAGTTTATACAGGAAGGGATCAACATCTCAGAGTTTGGAGATAGCCGTTACAATTCAGGAATAGATGTGACTGCTGTAAGAGCTTACAGTTTAGGGACCATTACAATAATCGTTCCCCTGATAGGCTGTGCTCTAAGATTCAATTCTGAGTTTACACACTGTAGTTAGTCCATATTGGCGAGGCATTATAGTGTTTGCCGTTGTTTATGGCGTACTTCACTCCAAATACAGCGCTGGTTTCGAGGGGTCTTAGCAGCAGGCACTTTCAGGAAGCAGAACGTGAGCAGGCCTTTCTGGGCTCCGATCCCCCACTAAACCAGGGTCCCGTGCTGGAGGGCTCCCGCCTCGCCCCAATGCCCCCTGCCCCACTGGTCCAAGAGGAGCAGAGCTTCATGAACAAATGAGGGCCGGGAACTTGATATGCCCCAAAGGAAGACGAGGAGGGAAACCTGCAAGTAAACAAGCTCCCCGCGGGTGACGGCGCTGCTGCTATCTGCCTGGCTTCACAGCGGCCGAGGGAGTTGGCATCTCGTGCTGAGCTGTATTTGGTAAAAAAATCAGCAGCCGCCTCCAGGTGTTTCTACAGAAAAGCTCCAGGCCACATCGTGGCATGAAGGCAGGGAGGCGCGGGCTGGCGTGCCGCCGGGGGCCGGTGCATCTCGGGCCACGTGGACACATCGCCCGTTACCTGTTCGTTCGGCGTCCATAAAGCAGCCACCACGTCTCTGCTTCCACCTGGCGGGGGGACCTTTTGCTCAGTGCTGAGGAGTTGCTGCGTGTGCTGTAGACACAGGGAGGGCTTCTGGCCAGTGAGCGAACATGGTGGTGGGTGCTCCTGGCTTCTGTGAGCGCAGCCCCTCCCGCTGAGGCCTCCACGGGGCACAGCCTCTGGGGTCAGCGGGGGTCTCTGCTGCACGTGCCGTGGGGCTGTGCCAGGGTGGGCTGTCGTCGCCTTTACCTCGGGGGAGACGCCTTCAAACATCCACAGGCAGTTGTGAAACGTGGATGTGCAAGAGGTCCAAGCCCGGGCTGGAAGGGGTGAGGCTCTGCGTCTCGCTGAGGGGAGACGGTTTGAAGCAGAGCCTTGGGTGCCTGTGAGGCTGGAGAGGGACCCAGAGGCACCCCCAGCCCCGTCACCCCTTCCCGCACACCCATGTGCTGAGGAGCACGGAGCGGTCAGCAAGCTCAGGGCCACCCAGGGGCTGTGGAGGTGGCCGCTTGGATGCCAGCCTGATGCCAGGACATGAGAGGGAGGGATCGAGGATCGTCCACAGCCCTGGAGACAGGGCAGGAGGGGCCAGGCCTCGGGGAGGAGCACGGAGCACGGAGACGGGGAAGTGGGACCTGCATCCTGTCCACCAGGCAGAGGCTAGAACAGCAGCACCTCCCCTGGGGCTCTTTGCCCACCTCAGGGCTCCAGGATCTAGCCCCTGGCACTGCTCACCCCTCACCCAGTGCTGAGACAGGGTGGCTGGGGCCTGGGCGGTGCCTTCTCGGGAGGACCCTGGCGGCCTGGCCGGAGCAGTAGCCCAACTCAGCCCAGTCCTGCTCAGGAAGTGGCCAGGCCCACGGGCAAGTCCCAAGGTCCAGGTCTCACTGCGAAGGGCCCAGTGCTCGGGCCTGCCACTCCCCTGGCCACCCGGATCTGGGGGTGCTGCCTGGCCGTGCTGGCTCTGCCAGCTGTGGGCCTCTGCGCTGGGTTCTTGAGGTTCCATGGGGGACCTGGAGCGGAGCCCCCAGCAGTACCCCCACCTCTCCCACCCGTTCTGCAAGGGGGTTGGTCTGTGTCCACAGAGGCACAGCGGGGGCAGCGGGGAAAGCTGCCCCTCCAGAGCAGCAAGGAGATCCTGCTCAGGTCAGCCCCACACCCTGTCCCAGCAGAGAGGCCCCTGGTTTGTGGGTTCAGTTCCCAGGTCAGAAAACACACACATCCCAAGAAGCCACACCGAGATGCCCAGGGGAGAGTCAGTGGTTACTCCGCACACGGGCCCTGGGGCGCACAGTCCCCGGGGAGGGGGAGACGGCAGGGGTCTGTGCGGCTGGGAAGATGCCATCCTGCTGCCCAGACGGGAGGGGCCGGGCTCGAGGCTCTCAGGCAGCCGGGCCACCCTAGGGACCTTCCTTTCCCTGTGGCTGGGGAGCGCGGTGCCCACGGCCGTCCTGGGGGAGGGCGCTGTTGGGGAGGGCAGGGCCGGCTGGGAGAGGAACTGCTGGGAAGGGCACGGTGAGGCAGGGTGGGCCCGGGAGGGCGTCCGACACCACCCACCGATGGGCAGGCTCTCCCAGGCACCCCGTAGGGCCCCCCTAGGTCCTTCATGTGCTCAGGCCCGGAAGCAGCCAGGCGCGGCCCCCCTCTCACCTCGCCCGCTTGTGCACCCCACCTCCCTTGCTGCAGCTGCAGGCCCCGCCTTCTCCTGCCCCACTGTGCCCCCTCCCTGAATGACGCCCCCTGCCCCTGGGGGGTGCAGACTGGCCATGTGCAGCCCGGGGCACCTCGGGTGGGGGCTGTGGAAGTAGCGTGTCACAGCCTGTGAGTGACACCTCTGTGTTCTATGCACAGCCTGGGTGGTGGCACGCATGACCTCCACCCCTGGCCATTCCTGGTCTCCAGGCCCTGGCCACATGTCGGGGCTGCCCATGTGACGTCAGAAAGGAAAGGCTTTTGAGGCGGAGGTGCCCCCGGCCCTCTCTTTGGGAGAGGAGCACAGTGAGAGGGCCGGGCCTGCAGGTGGGGGGCCCTCCAGGAGCAGGCTCCCTGCGGACTGGGGGGCAGGAGCAGGGGCGGGGGGGGGCTGCACTGCCCTCAGGGATGGGCACGGAGCACAGGGCCCGAGCAAACAGGAGGCAGGGGCCTTACTGCCCCAGCCACGGGTGGCAGCTGTGGCAGGAGCCATAGGGCAGCTGGGAGTTGGTGGGGACCAGCTGTAGGTGTGGACCTGGGTCTGCCCCCTGGCCCGCGAGGCCCCTCTGCCCTGTAGAACGTGGGGGAGGCTGGGTGAGCTCCCACCCCTCACTGGCCCCCGTTGACCTCCTTCAGGGCTCCCGGCCCAGCTCAGAGGAGGTGTGGGGGGACTGTGTCCTGCAGAGGTGGCCATGCTCGCCTCCCCGTCAAGGCCCTGCAGCCAAAGCGGACAGCGGCCCCTGCCCTTCCGCAGGCAAGGGGTTCCCAGAGGTTCTGGCAGCAGTTGAGGTCTGCCCACCCCCGGGGCATTTTGGGGCAGGCAGGAGGCCTCAGCCCTGCATCACCAGCACAGTCTGCCAGGCGTCCCCCGCAGCCCACAGTCCGCGCCCAGGACCCCGGCCCTGAGCCTTCCCTGCCGCAGCCCCAGGGCTGGCGTGCGCACCCTCCCCCGGGGGCCATTGTCCGCTCCGATGAAGCGAGCTCTTTGTCTGAAAGTGCTGGAAGTCTTCAGCACGGGGGGCCCTTTGCTGCCTTTCCAGCTGGGCTCTGAGCCTCCGGAGCCCCCCAGGGTGTCACACTCTGGGCAGGCTGCTGTGGATGCTGTGAGGCTCCGGGGGTCGGCCCAGGCCACAGGCCCGACGGGCTCCAGACCCCTCCACAGCGGGTGCTGCTGGGGCGGGGTGGGGAGTGGATGGGAGGTCCAGGTGGGCACAGGAGACGGGCCAGCGAGCCGGGGCTGCTCCAGGCCCGCCCTGGGGCCTGGGCACTTGGCTTGCATTTCTCTGAGCCTGACAGTGCCGCGTGGCAGATCGTGGGGCTCTAACCCAGAGGCCGCCCTGCCCACCGGGGTCTGACTGCACGAAGGAGAGGGGATGAGAGGCAGCACGCCCGAATCCTGGTCCTGTGGGTCACGGCACTGGCTGCAAGGCAGACCCTCGAGAGAGGCGGGAGGAGTTGCCGCTCAGCCGTAAATGGTGTTCCCCGGTACGGAGGCTGGGCACAAGCCTGGCTGTCTCTAGGCACAGGGGCCTTAAGCAGGCCTCAGCTGTGCTGTGGGGGGGGGGCACTGGCAGCACAGGAAGGGGCAGTCAGGGCGGGCTTCCTGGAGAGGGTGCCACGTCACAAGGGCCCGCGGGAGGAGTAAGGGAACAGCGGGCGGCAAGCACAGGGCCAGGGTGGCTGCTGCAAACCCAGGAGCGGGTGCTCCGTGAGGCTGGAGAGGAAGGCCAGGCCGAGGCGCTGGGCAGGGTCCCTGGCTGGGACTATGGGGTCTGCAGCAGGGCTTGATTTCGGTCCACCCCATGTCCTAAAGACATGGCCCTGGCTTCCGAGCTATGTGCAGAATGGAATGGAGGAGAAGAGGCAGTGGCAAGGGCGAGGGCAGCAAGCTGGGCAGGGGTCCGAGAGGTGGGGGGCCCAGCGAGATGGACAAATTAAGGAGAGAATCTTCAGAGGAAGCAAGGACGAGAGTCAGTATTTGCTGGAGGTGGGAGTGTGGGGAGGGTGGTGCCCACGTCTCTACAGCGACCCCGCTGTGGTGTCCCTGGTGTGGCCATGAGGGGCTGCCAGGTGGGAGGGCCCGAAGTCCTAGTGGACCTTAGCTGTGGGGTGGGAAGGGGCCAGCCCCCCACTAGCCTTGCCCAAGGCCCCGCTGCCAGAGTCAGGGACCCCTGCCCCGCCCAGCCATGGGTGTCACCCCCGCCTGGGCCAGGCGCTGGGGCCAAGTTGCTGGAGGCGTAACCGCTGTCAGCCCTAACCACACGCAGGCGGGAGGAGCCGCTCGCAGCCAAGAGGGCTGCGTGTGCGGCCTTCCCTGAGGGTGTGCAGGCGAGGAAGACTCGAGGCGCCGTGGGGGCCGCCTGGGCCTGAGGTCGGGCGCCGGGCCGGCTCCTGCAGGGGCCCGAGGACAGGAAGGGGGCTGAGCTGCCACCATTTGCATGATTTATACCTGGTCCCCTCTGCCGAAACCGGGCCAGGGCGCAGCCCACAGTGCAGCTGCCAGGTCTGAAGTCACGCGACGCTGCCCAGGCTCCCCTTCGGCTGGGGATGCGGGTCCCTGTGGAGGCTGCGCCTCTGCGCGGGAGGCCTTGCGTTCAGCGGGGGTCTACACCGCGGGCGGGGCCCAGGGCGACAGCCACCAGCCCCGCCCCCGGGACCCTCCACTCTGATGGGAGACCCGAGAAGCAGGTAAGCAGACCTGTCTGGGAGATGGCCCCAGGCTGAAAGGTGCTCCGAGGGAAATAACGGGGACAGCGGGGAGAGTGGCTGGGAGGTCTCTCCAAGGGGGCTGAGACCCCAAGGACGAGGCTTCACTGGTGAAGGCCAGGGAAGAGTGGCTGGGCGTAGGTGACAGCAAAGAAAGGTGGTGGCCTGGTGCCTGGAGGACGCGGTGGTGGGTGGGGGTTGTCATCGGGCAGCCCGGGTCTGTGCCTGAGCACAACAAACGTGTTGATCATGGGGTCTGGCTTGTCCCGACAATGGGGAAGTGGAGGCAGATGCTGCTGCTCGGGGCCACTGCCCCCAGCCACCCAGTGCAGGCAGAGCCTCTGCAGCCAGTGACCTTCGGGGGCCAGTATTGTGGCCCCGTGTGTCAGGAGGGGGGCATCCAGCTCACAGGTGAGCTGCATGACCTGGACTCCGGTTACCCGGGTCTCCACTGCGGGGCTGCCATGCCATCAGGGAACTGCCCCCACCCATGCACCCAGGATGGCCCCAGACCCAGGCTGCCCGTCTCGGCCCTCACAGGCTGGGGCCAGGAGAGCAGGGCTGGGGTGGGGGGGCATGTGGATAAGACTGACCTTCGACACCTGGACTCCAGAGGGAAGGAGGGTCTCCGTGGACCGTCCGGGCATCTTCCCTCCCTCTCTGCCTCCCGCAGCCAGGGGGCCAGGTGCCCCCGACCCTCTGCTTGTGGGTGTAAGAGGTTGAGTAAACCTTGCAGCTCCAGCCAGCCCAGGACCCTGGCTGTGAGGCCAGCCTTCGTCTCTGGCAGAGAAGGGTTGAGCCGGTGTCCAGGGGTGCTGGCTTGTCTCTGGGGATGGACCCCGACTCCTGCTTCCCCCCCACCCCCAGGCCTGTGGCTGCCCTCAGCCAGCAGGAGGTTCAGAGAGCCCTCTCCCAGCCCAGGGTCAAACAAGGCCCCATGACATGAGGAGCCCCCCGTGCTTCCCAGGTAGTGGCAACCTGCGATGATGGGGTGAGGAGGGCAGGGTCTGGCCCAGGCAAGGCAACCCGTGGTGGGGAGGCCCCTTGGGCTGCTCTGCCAGAGGGGCTACCGCGGTGTGCACACCTCTCCAGCCGGCACATGGGGTCCGCATGGGGCAACAGGAAGCTGGGAGGAGCCGCGCCCCCCCCCCCCAATGAGAGGCTGCAGTGGGGACCCTGCAGAGCCTAGTGGGTGGGACAAGGGCACTCCCGGGTGACGGCTGAGGCTCCTGGAAGGTAGCTCTCCAGGACCCTGTGCTGCAGCCCCCAGGGCCTTAGGGGGCCAGGCAGGGCTGGAGCTGCCTCTGGGCTCGGACTCGGGCGCCCAGAGAGCCCCTGTGGCCCCAGCAGCTCTGTGCAGAGGTTCTCCCTCTGCATGGGGAAGTTCTCTGCTGTGACCTTTGCCCCAGAAACATGGTGCAAAGATGCATCTGATTAGCAGCCTGGGGCTTGCACTTCGGGGAGAGCGTGGGGATGGTCGAGGCGCTGAGGAGGGCAGGCCACGGACCCCTGCAAGCCAGCCTGGAAGGCTGTGCCAGCCGCACCTTCGCCCCAGAAACCTTTGTTCCCTACAAGCAGCTGGCGGGTGATTCAGCTGGGCTCTGGTGTGCCGGGGTGCCCTGGGACCCAGCTTCCTCTTTGCCCCACAGCAGCAAAAGCCCAGCCTCAGGCTCTGAGTCAGGCCCTGGGCCTCAGCCTCGGGCCCGGGGCTTGCTGAGGTCACCCCATTGCCACCGCTGGGAGGAGCTTGCCTTTCCACTTGGGCTGCCTAGGGGTCAGGCTTGTCCGGGGTGTTTTCAGCATGGGCTGGAGGGTGGATCTGGGCTGGCCCCTGTAGGAAGCAGGCGTTCAGTGTCCCCGGCCGTGGGTGACGTGAGTCCACCTGGGGGCAGAATGGAGTGAGAAGGGGCTCGAGCCTTGCCTGTGAGAGCCCTGCACAGAGAGCCACCCTGGGCCAATCACCCCTGGCCCCTGGGGCACCCATGCCCTTCACGCCAAAGCCTCCCCCCCTCAGCCAGGGCATATCCCTGCCCCTGCCCTGGGAGCCCTGGCTGGGCCACCCGGCTCCCCAGCTCACCGCAGTCCCCCCGTGAGCTGCAGGTGTCTGGTGGCCTGACATGCACCGCCTGGCCGACCGCATCCACCTGGAGGAGCTGACCCGCATCGGCATCCTGAGCGGCAGTGTGGACGCCATGGCCCAGGCCCACCTGGGAGCTGTGTTCATGCCCCACGGGCTTGGCCACTTCCTGGGCATTGACGTGCACGACGTGGGCGGCTACCCTGAGGTCAGTGTGGACGGGCCTGGGGCTGCTGCTTCCCAGCACAGGGAGGGCGCTGGGAGACAGCAGGGGCTGGGGCGTGGGGCGGGCAGGCCGGGCTCCCTTGTGCCCCGTGGTCATGGCGGGAAGGGAGGAATTTTCTCACGGCACCACCCATGGCCCCTCTGCCTCCACACCCATCGAAGTCCCTGGCCCGGGCCTGGTCCAAGGCAGGGATGACCAGTGAGCAACTCCACGGCTGCCTCCACTGTCCTGGGCTCGGAGATGGGTGATCAGTGAACAGGGCGGGGGAGCCCCGCAGCCAGGTTACAGGGGTGGGGCCGGGGCTGCACCCCTCATTGTCTTCCTGCGTCTCTGCTTCACTCGGACAGGGTTGAGGGGAACTGGTAACTTGCCTCTGGTCCCTCCGGGGGGAAACAGCCCAGGCCCCCGGGGCCAACACACCCCTGCAGCCTCATGGTCTTGGCAGGGTAGAGGGCAGCTTTTGAGGGCATCTCCAGGAAAGGCCTCCCCTCTGCCCCCTCCTGTGTTGCTGGTCCGGGAAAGGCCCACCCAGAGGGTGCGTGAGGCCCTTCGGAAGGCCCCGCGGGCAGGTGGCTGCAGCCTCCCGGGCCCCACGGGCGGGTGTGCGCGTCCCGCTGCGTGGCCTGCTGCCCACGGGGCAGGGGGCCGATTGCGCAATCCACGCATGCCCAGGGCCCCACTGCCAGTTGGCCAAGACTCGGCTTGGCTCACTGGCTGCGGGGTATTTTGAAAGCACTAGGAACGATTTTGGGGGGGGAAATTGCTCAAGAGAAGCATTATTATTCAATTATTTTTTCGTCAAGTGTAAACAGTTAAATTTGGAGAAACAAAATCAGTTTTAATTTCCTAATTTCTCTCTCTCACAGTGTGTGCAGGGAGCCAAGAGCAGGGCCTTCCAGACATTGTTAACTGAGGCCCATTATTCATTAGTAGCCACAGCATTTTTTTTCCACCAAAGAAAATTGGCAGGCTACTGTTTTCATCTTTTCCAGTAAGCAACCCTTTGTGCTCGCAGAGCCTATTCTTCTGACAGATAAACACTGTGGAAAAAATATGGCTTTTCCTATAAAAGTCATTTATTTTATTTCAGGCCTGCAGACACATCTGAGTCTCCTCTGCCCTGAACCCAGTCAGGCTGAGGCCTCATCAAGCCCTCGGCCAGCAGAGGCCGGTGCGGGCACAGCAAGGGCACATGCCCACCCAGGGCTGAAGCTTCTGGGTTGGGGGTTGGCCCAGCCTCTTCCCTTTGTGGGGTCCGCTTTCCATGCAGCCCATCTCTGGCTGTAGGGCTGGTCCCCGAGGCACACTGGGCCTGTGCCCTGCCCCTGGTGGGCCCAGGGGTCCTCCCATTCCTCCCCACCCCCATGTGAGTGGTGGCCTGACATTTGCAGGGCAGCGGGCGGGCATGACTGGAGCGGACAGGGCCTGGTACGGTCTCTGCCTCAGCCAGCCCTCCCACCCCCCGGCTTTGACAACAAAATCAGTTTTTACTTCCTAATTTCTCTTCCTGGAGAGCAGGGTCAGGCATGAAGGTGAGGGGCACTGAGGGGCAGGGACATCCTGGATCAGAGACCCTGGGCCCCTGGCTCTGCAAGCCCCTGCCTGCTCCACGGGCACCCCTCACCTGAGCCCGGGGGCTGCCAATGCAGACGGGGCCCTCCTGGCTGTGGCCACCCCTGCCCAGCTCCTCCAGGCCAGAGGCCCAGGAAACAAGGTGGCAGTGCCAGGCCCAGGCAGACCCGTGACCCATGGGGTCCCTTGCATCCTGTTCTGCTCACAGGATGGTCTCCCAGCCACACCGCCTTCCCCTGCTGTGCTGGGCCTTCAAGGCTGAGTGGCCTGTTTCTGGTTACCTTACATGAACCACTAATTGAGGTCTGCTGTTCTTGGCCTCAGAACAGTAAGAAATGACAGCTCTAGCTCCAGCAGCTGGACTTCTGGGGGGAGCCTCGAGAAGCTCTGACCAGAAAGCGTGTTTGCTGCCCATTTGCTCAGGGGCCCTCAGGAAGGCAGGGCCACTCGCGAGTCCTGGGGGCACCACCTGCCCTTCAGCCCAGGCCCGTGGCCCCGCAGCCTGCTGCTCCCCAGGGCTGGGTGCTCTTCCAGTGCTCAGCTGCAGGCCCAGAGCCCAGGAGGAGGAGCCGCCCTGTGGGGAAGGCCCCCAGCTGGGCGGGAACGCCTCTCCTCTGGGAGCTCTACCCCAAGCTGGCCCACCCCAGTGACGGCACCTGTCCCTCCTCCTGGAAGGCCTCATGGAAAACTTGGGACTTGGCCTAGGGGAGCAGGGCCTGGCACTTCTGGGACCAGTTTTCACTTGATTCTGCTTGGAAGGAAAGATGGAGCCTCCTTCCAGGCTGTTCCAGCTTCACTGGCTTTGCTTACATTGGTCCCCTGGGTAGGAAAGGGGCCTGGATGAGAGCAGCCGGACCCCCAGCCAGCCCCATGGGCCGGCCCAGGCAGCTGGCCCTGGGAGTGTGCAGGTGGGTGCTCACCAGCCTCCTGCAGGCACTTCTCAGGGTTGCCAGGGGCAGGGACACTTGCAATCTGGGGGTGTATACGGAGAGCAGAGGGGCTTACCAGAAGTGCCTCTGGCACAGCCCAGCAGGGGCAAGTCTGGGGCCAAGATGCTCCAGCCCAGCGAGCTCCCCAGGTGGGCTCCCGCCCCAGGGTCCAGAAGCCTAGCTTGTAGGTTCTTTCTTGCCCATCTGTCCCCTGCGAGAGGCAGTGGCCCTGGCCTGGAGCCCACGCCCTCCTTGGTCCTGCGGCTGGCTGAGAATTCACTGAGGCCTCCCTCTTTCCCCGTCCGCAGGGCATGGAGCGCATCGACAAGCCCGGCCTGCGCAGCCTGCGCACCGCCCGGCACCTGGAGCCGGGCATGGTGCTCACCGTGGAGCCGGGCATCTATTTCATCGACCACCTCCTGGACGAGGCCCTGGCGGACCCAGCCCGTGCCTGCTTCTTTAACCGCGAGGTCCTCCAGCGCTTTCGTGGCTTTGGTGGGGTGAGTGCAGGGAACCCAGCATTCTTGCTCCCAGACTACTCACCCTCTGATCCATCTGCTCGTCATCTCTTTGTGCCAAGTGGGAGAAGGAGCAGTCTTAACCTCCTCACTTGACAGGGAGCTGGTCTGCCCCTTTTCATGGTCTGTCATGGCCCAGTAAGATGCTCACCCCTCAACAGGAAGGACAGAGATTTTACAAAACCCCTACCCACTCGGGAGGCCTCCCATCCACCAGACAAGGTGCAAGAGCAAGGACAGGGTGGGGACGTGACATGAGCAGATGGCCCCATGGGGGAGCCTTCCTCCCAGTGGTGGTCCCCAGGGGCTCT
Source organism: Choloepus didactylus (assembly GCF_015220235.1). NCBI lineage: Eukaryota > Metazoa > Chordata > Mammalia > Pilosa > Megalonychidae > Choloepus > Choloepus didactylus. Next base: position 21,673,014 of record NC_051333.1, read on the forward strand.
GAGGCCAGCCTCTTCCGCCACAGGGAGCACCGGCCACTCCCCAGAAAGGGCTTCTCCCCTCAGCGGTGGGCTTGGCTGGGCGGCTGGGCTGGCCCCTCTGGTGGGTGTGGCCAGCTCTGTAAGGAGTGACTGCTGCTGGTCCCACACAGGTCCGAATCGAGGAGGACGTTGCGGTGACCGACAGTGGCATGGAGCTGCTGACTTGTGTGCCCCGCACTGTGGAGGAAATCGAAGCGTGCATGGCAGGCCAGGCCAAGACCTTCACCCCCTTCCCTGGCCCAAAGTAGAGCCAGCCAGGGGTGCCCAGCGGGACTGGGGCCCGGCCTCGCAACCTCTCTTGACGAGGGTCAGCTGCCGATTGCTGGCCTTTCAGTAGAGAGGCGGTGCTCAGACATCCCGGCTTCAACATCTGATCCTGCCACACAGTGCTGTTTCCAAGGGGAAAGCTCTTCTTCATTAATATTCTGCAAGATCCCTTTACTTAAATAATGACTTTTAAAACTGATTGAAAATGATCCTCTTTTTCCAGCAATTAAGACATGCTTTCCCCTCTTTTGTATTCTTTTTCCCAGGAAAGATACATTTCCAGGGTTTTCTCTCAACAATCAATATGCGGAATGGAATTTGCAATAAAAGCCTTCCTGAAATGGCTCCTGATGCAGAGCCTTCTCCTCCTGTATCCATCCCTGTGTGCTCAGGCCTGGTTGGGGACCGGGGGCTCCTTGTGTCAGGAAAGTGTCGGCAGCATGGGCCTGGTGGGACGGGGCAGAGTCCTCCCCCAGGAGCCTGCTTTGAGCCCCTGGGATCCCGCTGGGCTTTGGCGTCCCCTGTCACTTGCTGCAGTGCTTCCCCAGCCCAACGGGCCTCAAAGCACTGCGTCCCGCTCTCCAGGGCTGATGCCCAGGGAATCTCCATCTTCCACCAGCACACCTTAGACTCTCCTGATGCACAGTCCGAGAACTACCCACAGGCAAGGTGGCAGGGGCACACCCGGGCTAAGCTCCACCCTGTCGGTGCTGGTGCAGCCAGAGGCCTGACCAGCTGAGGTGGCCTCCACCGTGCCTTGCTTTGCACGCATCGACCAGTGAACCAGTCAAGACATCTTTTTGATCCTGCTGTCAAAGCTAAATTTCTGAAGGGGAGTAGAATTACATGGTACTTAATGTCAGTTTAGGAGTCTTTATTTAAAACTTGAGACTTGCAGAGATGCATTGCCCTTGATTTCCTTTTCATGCGGGACCCATTAACAAAGCCAGCATTTGCCTAAGAGACACTGGGGCCTCAGGCAGTGTCACAGCCGAGGTGAGTTTCTCCTCCCATGCTTGCCGACACCATTTGTCCACCCCACTGACCACTTTCCTCTCCGCAGCAGTGAGCCACTGAGGGCCCAGCTGAGCCTGGTCCCTGCCAATTACAGGATGAGAATACCTGTCCCTCCTTCTGCTTATCCAGCTCCCCAGTCCCACAGCTGTCCCTGCCCCCAGAGCCAGCTTTTAGAAGTCTGTGCACTGTGTCGGGTGTGTCTTCTTGCAGCACTCTCAGCCAGGAGTTGCCAAGCCAAGGTGAAGGGCAAGTGAAAATAAAAGATGGCAGAGGTGTCTGAGACTGGGGTGGGGCACAAAATCGCTGTAGCCCATGCTAGAGATATTTCAGGTCACTGAAGAGTTTAATACAAAATGATTTCTTCCTATGGCACTAACACAAATGTACTTTTAATGTGGCCACATCAAGATAAAAAAGAGCCAATCTCAATTCCAAATCACTATGTATCTTACTTGCTTCTTAGCTTAGGACATCATCATTTTTAGGGTTTTCAGCTGGTGCACAGATATACTTTCCAAGTTATCCATCTGTGACAATGAGCAGTTTGAGTAATGATGTTGCTTTTCTGAGTTCAGCTGTACCTGTGATAGTCGTGTTCTGATGTAGAGGGTTTCAGCCCTTCCACCCAAAGATAAAAGCAAAGTTATGTCAAAACTAAATGGACAGTTTAGTTCAATTAATTAAAAAAAAAAAAAAAGCCAAATGTACATCCTTCTCTCCTGCTCTTCAGATATTTCCTACCAAAACTGCACATGCCACATAAATATTTCTTGATTATCAAAGTATAGACAAAAAAGAGCAAGAAGCTCATCAGTAACTAAATGCTGTTTGTCCAAAAGGACTGGAAACATGGGATGTGATTCTGGTTTAACCCAGGTCGGCAGATGAAAGGGCATTCTTTGAAAGTGCAAGTCTCTTCCAACTGCTGCAGAAGCGCTTCAGAGACATATTAGGGACCTTTCCAGAAAGCTTAACAGTTAGCTGAAATCTTCCCCCAAACCTTGGAAGGGTCTAGCTATTCATTCTGAGCATCTGCCATATGCCAGTGCAGTACAAAAACAAGCCCCGTAGCCTGCAGACTTCAAGGACAGGCTTCACCTTAAACAAACATTAATATATCATCTCAAAACTTGCAAAGTGCCATAAAGGAAAAGAACAAGACTTGACCTGATCTAGAAAGGGGTTGAGACAGGAAAGGTTTTAAGGGAAAAGCAAAAGATAAAGCCTGCCAGACACAAAAAGCTGCCCCAAGGTCTTAGGGTGAAAAAAACTTGGAAAAGCCCTGTGGCCAAAGCAAAGTGATGTAGGAGGGAGGATGGAGGGAAAGTAAGTGGGCAACATCAAATGGAGCTAAGTCCTAAGGAGTTTGGGTTTAATCCTGTGTGCCATGAAGCAGCAGGCTCTGGAGAGCACACAAGACTACCATCCAGGGAGACTGAGGAGGGGGCACGCGCCAGGCCCAGGGAAGGGGAGGGCAGAGAGGTGAAGCTGACAGGTTCGAGAGAAAAGAGGTAGAATCAAAAAGAGGTGATGTGGAAGGGCATCTGATTTTAATACCTGCCTTGAAGAAGTGGCAAGAATTGGGTTTGGGTGTCTGGGCTGCAAAGGGGGCACCAGGTGGGTGCCTCCTTGACAACCCCATTCTCTTCCAAGCCTAATTCTACAAGCCCCGTTCCTCTAAATGCCGCTACATAATTTTCAGGCCTAGGCTCTGTGAGGAGTTGGGATATTGCAGTAAATATCTAGAGGATGATGTTCTTTTAAGTATCTGTAAAATGCATATGCACTAGTCAGACAGAGGCAGTGAAAGCAGTAGGTCTAAAAGTGCTTTTATTTAAAGTGAGCCGGCCCCTTCACAAAGAAATAATCCCTACATAAAATTCCGAAAGACAAGTTACTGGATTCTAAATTACAACTAATTCATAAAAATGAAAGGATACTACCCATAGAAATCATCATTGTACTACAATTTTCATTAAGACGCAACAAGTAGAAATTTCTTTCCCAAGACGTGAAAATAATTAAAGGATTATAGAAGAAATGTATCTAAATGGCATTTTGTCTTAAAACACTCAACTCCAAATAAGCCTGGACTCACAAGCTTTATGAATTCAGCAAATTCATCTCTAGGACTCTTGATGGCATCACATAAATGAAAATATGATGATAACCCACTATAAGTTTGTAATGTTAGGGAAAAAGCCTTACATTTTAAAAATGTACCTTGAAACATAAGCAATTCCTACCACATTGGAAATGGCAATCATACACTAACAAACTGTCTAAACAGAACGCCATCATTGCTTTCCGCAGTCTGGTTTCTACTCGCCGATTAGAACAAGTGACTCAAAACTATTTTCCTACCCACTGAGGGAAATCTAGCCTTAGACTAAAGCCCCTCTCCTTGTTTCCCACACCCTGGACTGGGAACACAAAAGACAGCAGGAAATCTGCCTGCTCTTTAGAGCCATATGACATGTGAATTGAAGAAACCCACAATGAAATACAGTCATTGTTCAAAAGTGTTTATTTTGAACTCATTGAAAGAAATAAAATTATATTAAAAAAAACAGAATCATCTCAGAAACTGAGGAAAGCCAGGAACAAAAAGAGCAAGTTAGTACTTTTTCCTGAGAGGCAGCTCTAATAGCTACAGAATGGATTTTCTCCTTCCTAGCTTTTAATCAAACAGAAAAACAAATTTCCCTGTTTCTAAGGCATCAGAAAGCACACTGAATGATAAAAGTTAAGTACAAGGTTTCAAGCCCTCTAATGGGGATTAAGAAACATCAAAAGCTGCTAGTTTCCTTTCTTTTAATATCAACTATTAAATTGCACATACAGCTAACAATGTAAATTTGAGAATTTCACACTCATGACCTGAATTTCAAAAATCTGGTCATATTTTATTAAAATCTTAGTACTTCTTGGTAAGGAAGTCTAAAGTATCTGAGCTTGCATCACGGTAACTGAAAGGGGCCAGAGAGCAGGAAGAGCTGCTCTCATCTCACCATCTGTAGCCAAAACAGTCAAAAAGCACCAATCCCAGGAGACTGTGATGCAGCCGGAAATTTATAGCAAAAGCCTCATTTCTAAACCACTAGAACTGCCCACAAAGGCAGATCAAATCCTAATCGTTCATAGATAACACACACTATAAAAGCTATAAAAGTCATTTTACAATTCCCAAAGCTTTAAACTTACTCACTGGTCTCCTTCAATTTTATACTGATTAATCTACCAAACTAAAAACTTTCATTCTCAACCAGTTCAGTAAGTTAGTCAAGACAATGGCTATCACTTTTGTTCTATGCATAACTAACTGATTGCTTATGCTAAAGTTTTGATTTGCATAGGTAATAAGAAAGCTGGAATCAATTTTTCCATAAAGTTCCAATCTTATGTTTTGATTTGAAATATTGAGTACATATCCAGACAGCTTCTCTAAAGTTTCCTTTTTAAGATAATTGACTCAATCTATATCATTGGTAACCATAAATTCCATAAAGACATCCAGTCCTCAAAGTTTTTAGTAAATACAAAAATAAAATGTCACTAACACATCTGTGAGTATGTCCTAGTTAAGCTATTCAAACACCTGCCAACCTTTAAAGTAGATCAATACTCCCCCCCCAAAGTAAACTGCTGTTGGACCCTAACAGAAACCCCACCCTGTTCCAGGCTCTGTAGGGAATCAGCCCTCCTAGGCAGCATGTCCTACGGGACCACCCTGGGCTCCTGTCTCCCAGTCAGAAGGGGCCCCCTCGGCCCTCACGATGGCTTTGCTGAGTTACAGGACACGGCCAGGGTGTCCTCTGCCTAGGGGAACAGCACAGTCAGCACCCTGCCACCCATCCAAGGGCACAACTTGAGTGACACTGAGTTACACTCTGGTTAGTGTCCCAAGTCCTGGCATGACACAGCAATGGGGCCCAAAATGACCATATGCAAAAGAGAGACCTAGTAACACAAACTTCTAAACTAAATGTAACTGAGTCTTTTATCACCAACCAGGCACAAGAAAAAATATGAAAAAGTTAACAAATATGAGCTAGAACCCACTTCAAAAACAACAAAAACACACAGTTAATAAGGACAATCAAAACTACCAACACTGATATAAGCCAAAATCTAGAGATTCCCAACTTTAGTGATTGGCATTTTTTGAGTCTCAACAAAAATGTTAATATCCTGAGTTTTATCAGTACTTTCTTCCTTAAATAACTTATGAGACATGTAAGCATACAAATGACAAAACAGAAGCAGTGGTACAAAAAGTCTGGAAGGACAGCCGCCAGAAAAGGAAGAGTCACAAAAACAATGCAAGAAGATGCATTTAAGTGAAATAAATTAAAGGTTTTACACTTTCAAGTTTTTTTTTTTACACCCATTTTGGGAGACAGCATGGAGTAAATGACACATTTTTCTAAACATCAATTGGTTAAGATCAAATACCAAAATCATCCTTTAGAAAAAATATTCGCCTTTAGAAATCAGGGCCCCATGACAGTTAATTTGAACACCATAGAAACTACCTGCTGAATTAATATTCTAAATCCTAATCAGTAGCTTGTCTGGTCAAACTGTTAAGACATTTTGTTTACTGATTTGGTTGCAAAATGATATTGAAAAAATGCTCACTTTACTGGCATCTGCAGAAACTAAAATTTTGGTACTTAAGTTTATCTGAACTACTGAGACTTTTTTTCAGGAAACAAAATAATGCTAATCCAATAACCCAAGGTACCCCAAAACTGTAATTCTAACAGGCTACACTTTTATAAAAAAATAAAATAAAATCTATTTGCTTCCTAAATGTTATTTTTATCTTTAAGCCAACTGGCTACATATGCCTTTAAAATGCAATGGGATCTCATTCCTTAACCAGGCATTATTATTAAAAATCACCTGGTAATTGCTGGGGAAAATAGTACTCATATACTAAAATAGGTGTTATGCGATATATAAAATCATTCCAAATAACAAAACAATTGGTTTCTATCGCCCTAAGGATTTTTAATACAAAGTTTAGGAAAAAAATCACAAGTATGCTACTATAGATGGCATTCAACTTTTCTTAATCCAATTAATCATATCCATTAAAAACCAGGAACCTTCTGCACAACCTGCCAGATCCCCATTCCTTTTGTCCACCTGAAAAAGCACTTCTTGGGAAGTCAAGATTTATCAAGAATATCAAGGTCCAGGATATTTTTTTACCAAAAACCTTAAAAGTGTTTTTTGATTCCCACAAAAATCCGTATCATTTATAACCACATATTCAAATTACACGGCTAACATGTTTAGCTAATCAACTCTTCAGTGCTGATCCTAGAAAACAATTTTCAATGGATCTTTGAATAATGGAACAAGACAAGGTTCACCACTGGTAAGAATGGTGAAAGAGGTCACACCTTTAAGGTTCAAGCCACAAGTCGTGAAGTTTGGAAAGAGTGAGGTCTACTGTCCTGCATTATCAGAATTTGTTGTTGTATTTTCAGTGCTCATGGGTTGCACGTTGTCTGCAAGGTTGTGTGCATGCTCAAGAAACAAATCTTTAAGTACACTTAATTCCTTTGTCAGCAATTTAATTTTTGCTTCCAACCGTTCATTCTCCTCTTTGAGCTGATTTACTTTCTGTAGCGTATCCTGTGCTTTCTGCTTGCTTTTCAACCGGCTCTTTTTCACTGCCATGTTGTTCCTCTCTCTGCGCTGACGATACTCGTCGCTGTTTCGATCCATGGGTGAACTCTTTTTGCTCTGCTTGCTGGGAGGCACAGCTTTGCCTCCTCCACCAGGGCCAGCGGGCACCAGCTGAGGAACCTGCTGTAAGCCACTGCCATGTGCCTGAGAATGGATCACACTTATTCCGTTTACCCCCGGAGTACTGGGTTGCTGTGATATCTTGCTCATTTGGGCACTCTCCCTTGCCAACACAGAACAGGCAGAAATGAGAGCAACGTGATCAATGGTTTCCACACTAAATTGCCAAGAAATCTTCACATGCACCTAGTTAAAAAATAAATTGCATTCAATATTTGAAATGACAGGATCAAATGAGATTAAACTCTATGTACTTAACATGAATTAATTATGCTGAGAAAAGTCTACAGCAACTGCCAACTGTTCCAATGTTTCAGAAGTCTAAATCATTTAATTTAAAAAGATAAGTTAGTACAGCAGCACCATAAGGCCAAAATTCAGCCCACCTGAATCCCTGAGGGGACTACCCATCTGTGATTGTTATCAGAAATGGGAGGGAAAACAAAAGAATACCAGTAATTAGGTAGCACAGATGAACTAATAGGACTTGACAATCTGCCAGTGGGAAATTTGAGATGTCTGGGTTAAACAAGGAAAAGCTGAGTTCAATTATGGTAGAAGTGACACCTGCAATGAAAGGGAAAAAAAAGAAAAGTTTCACTTGTTGGTTCAAGTCAAAAGAGAATGCTGGAGTGTCCGACCTCAAATATTCACCAGGAAAGTTGTGCTGAGTTAGCTGCATGTCCCTTATTCCAAAATGCAGGGAGGGAGTTATAAGGGCATACCTTTATACACCCAGAGCATACCTTTATGTATCTTTACAGGATATTCTAAAAGGTGCTTTTTTAGGGGGGAGGGGGAGGAGCTTCTTTTTCTTTTAATGACTTCAAATGATATTAAATTACAGAGGGTAACCGAGTTACTTTCTTCATAGATTTAGGAGCTCTGAGACACTCAATTTGCTCCTCCAACCCATCATACTTCTGATAGTGTTCTTTCTTCCTAACACAACTAATAAAACATCTAAACTCATTCTACCTAAAACCACAAGGAAAGAAACAAAAATCCTAATGAAGTATCCAAGGGAGGGCGAGAACTGTGCGGACACGGTGCCTGCACCCACATCACACTGCCGGCGCTCACAGGAGCACCAACTCTGAAGCACGACTCTAGTGAGTATAGTCACGGACAAATGAAGTTACCATTTCAGAAACTAGTCATAGTTGGATTACTAAAATTCCAACTAAGTTCCTACAGTAGCCCGAAGAAGTGTCAAAAGCACATGATCCTATTATGAGACTATTTCAAGCAAAACCGACAAAACTGAGTGAACAGTGTTCACTAAGAAGTTACAGCACTCCGGGAAATTTAGAAAGCAGTATTACGAGCATTATTATGAGCCATAAAACTATCCTGTTCTCTTTTCACAAAACATCCAAAAACTGTATCAGTGGAAACAAACCTTAAGTCAGAATTATGAAATGCCCCAAATGAGTCCATCCCACAGTTCTTAAGAAAGTTCAGTTAGTAAACGGCAGTAGCTTCACCCAAACCTTTCGCCAGGTATATCAATATAAACACTGGTTAATGGTCTTTTTCTTTTAAATCGTTGCATAAAAAAATCCATATATCATCGTCAATGGTTTGAAAAGCCATACTGCCATCCCTGAGCGCTGACTCCAGGACTAATGCAAGAGAGAAAGCTTCCTTTCAAACCATGACAGACAGCTACCTAGTCCAAGTCTCTCCTCAGTGATGGACATTTCACCATTTCCCTTATAATTTATTACACTGCCTAATTTTTCTTCCAGTTAAAAAGTAGCTGTTCAGAATTCATTTGAGCCACCCTTACTGCCATCTAACACTATTGCTTATCTATTTGGTACACATGTTTTACTCCAGTTTTAAGAACTTGCTTAATTTAACACCTCTCCTGGGATCAGCTTAACAATCATGATCATGTTCACCTTATTTTTTTTACTTTTCATCTAATTATATTTTTAGTCATTGAAGCTCATCTCTCTAGTCAATGTGACCAAGCTCAGAGATGGCAATGATTCGGATGGACAGATCAGGAACCAGGTCGGTTCTTGCTCTGGCTCCTCGCTTTACTCCGAGCAGACCCCTTCCCTTCTGTGGGCCTCAGTTTCCCATCTGCAAAGGAGGGATGTGGAATGGATCTTACCCATTCCAGCTTTCCAAACATACCATGAATTAGTCACTAAAAACTCTTATTCCTTATAGGCCTGTTTTTTGACTCCAAAGATACAGGAATAAGGAAGGGATCTATTACCTCAGCCTGACTCATCTTGCCTGGGTTGAACATAGCAGGTGAGGTTTTCAAAGTGACCCTTGGCTTGAAAAAGAAGAGTATTCACCAAACCTACAAACTAAGAAATAGAAACTGGGAAACATTAAAGAGAATTCCAAGGATGTAAAATTAAAAAAAAAAAAAAAATTTAAAAAAAGTTCTTCAACCACATACAAGCCGAGAGAGTAGCTCATAAAGTGAAGCTGTCCATCCCTGAAGGAAAATGGACCAAGTAAATGGGGTCAAAGAGCTAACTAGCCTAAAAGACCTAACTCCAAACAGACCATCAATTTGCTTTTTACACTGAGCAAAATATCTGCCTCCAAAGTACAGATTTTTTGGTTTACACTATTATTTATGTTTTGTTCCTTTCACAGACATTTACTGAGCACCTACAATGGGTAAAAAATTAAGTCTATTTCAAATCCAGATGCTCAACCTATATGAAAGTCTGGCTCCTTAGGGAGACAAATACTATTCCAAAGTTCAGTCTGCCGGACAACAGGGCGGTACCTTGTTGCCTGGCATGCGAATCATTCCGACAGGAAGCAGCAGGAGTGCTCACAGCGCGGTCCCTGGGAACTTAAACATGCAACCTCCCAAGCAGCCCCGGACCTCTGAATCAGGAGCTTTCGGAGATGGGGCCCAACAATCTTGTTTTCACAGAGATTACAGTGATTCTGATGACACTCTGATGGCACTGCTATAGATTAACAATGGCTCTTTAAAACGCTGGACTGAGCGGGTAACTTTTAATTCAAATTTCTTAAATTCAACTAGTGCCCATTCAAATCAGAAACACACTGAAAACTCAGAATTTAGAATAAGTAAAACAAAATCAAATCTTCCCAAGTTTCATAACTCTTGTTTCCCTTCTTTTCCACAGACCTAGAACAACCAGCTCTCCCTCCCTCTCACCATCCGTATCCCTACCAAAATAAAATTTTTCACTCAAGGAAGGTCTACACTCCAAAATATTCATATGTGGGATCTGACAACTCTACCTAGAAAAATGTCACATCCACCATTCCCCTCCGTGCCCAAAGCCACAGAAATTACCTCAGGCTGACATCTCTCAGGGGCACTACAGTCTCCTCTGGTTTAGCAGCCTTCCCTCCAATCAGTCGCTGGCGCCTTCTGACACTCTCCTGCTGAAAATTCTCTGTGGCTCCTGCCTACAGATCAAAGCTAAGGCCCTAAGCCTCTCTCCAGCCCATGCTCCCTCACCCTACACACCTGGACAATACCGAGACACTACTAGTTGCCTAAATGGTCCAGGCTTTCTCTTTTCTTGTGCTTCTGTCCATGTTGTTCCCCCAGTTTCCTGGTCGACTCCAGCTCTCTCATAGACTCCGCTCGAGGCAGGACTACTCTTTTGTCTTCACATGCCCAGCATCTTGGGCAGGGCTTGACATACACTGGCACTCAATAATTATTTGTTGAATACATGTTCAAAAGACTAAGAACATTTATTCTTAAAAATATCCTACATAAAAATGGGACTCTCTAACATTAAAATCTCATAAAACAACCACAATTAAATCAAGAGTATAACGAAGATATTATGGCCATACTTTCTGAAGTTCTAGGTCTTTCTTAAACACACACAGGAAAATTAAAATACAGTTCCATTTGCAATTTCGAGTCACCAATCTATACAGTGACCACCACTCTTGTCTGGTCTTTGCTTGACTTCAGTGGAGAATGTATACATTCTGTACTTAGCCCATTTATGTTTTCCAAATGACCGCAAGTTCTTAGGCATGCATTACCCAGGTTCAACAACTCTGACCTAGAAATGATAAATCTAGAAGAGGAGACAAAGTCATAGGTATCCAAAGGAGAACTTTATTCCAATGCCATTACTTGCTTTGAAAAGCAGGGGTCCATTAAGGAGGGTACATCCTTTCAGAGAGTACATAATGGCAATGCGAGAAACAAAAGCATGTTTGTTTTTCTTTTTTAACGTCATCTTTTAAAAAAAGTATTCTACTTTTGATGTGGTTTACAACATATAAAACAAATCTTGTTTACAATTTCACATCTAGTATGTGCTCATGCTCAAAACTGATTTTTACTGATAGGGCTGGGAAGCCAAAAGGATAGGAGACCAATGTACCAACCAATATAAGAACCTACAGCAACACCTCTCCCCCCAACTACCAAATACACCTGAGACTACGGCTACTTGTATTTACCATTACTGCAACCAGGTGAGGTCATCTAAGACCCTAAGACCAAATTCAGCCCCCCTGAGATCCTATTTGTCTTTACCAGGGACTCACCGCTTGCTGTTTAATTCCCCAAGGATGAAGCACCTCTCCAAGATCAGAAAGTCTTCCTGGGAGTCATGATGTGCTCCTGAAAATTTAAAAGATCTTCTGGAAAAAAAAAAAAAAAAAAAAGTTTTGTTTCCACATATTTTTTAAGCAGGTGTTAAATATAAACAACCAACCAAACGTGTCCACCAGAAGCAGGAATCAAGAAAACGAAAAATTCTTCAGTTCACCAACATCCTATAATAAGCCTTGTTCAGTTTTTCCAAAAACAGAGAATCAACTTTAAGAATAGCTTATCCCAAACACTATCCAAGACCAGATCTTTATTTTTAAATACCAAGAACTTTTTAAGATACAAAATTTATTTGTAAAGCACACCCTGAGATCCATAATATTTTATTTTGAAAATGTCTCTGGGAGTCACATATCCTGTCTGAACTCAAGGCCCAAACAATCTATTCAAATCAGGATGCAAGTGAGTGTAGGCTCAGAGACAGAACTGCCAATTTTACTATCACCCACAAATATTAAAAACCTTTCTAAAATGCCACATTACAGTTCAAACCTCAAACTAAGGGAAAACCAAAAACGAAAAAAAACAAAAAAACAAAAAACCAGAACCATACAAGCTTACTCGACGTTCCCCCTCAAACATGCATTTCCATCCTCACCATCTCTCCAGACACCTCTCCTAGCTATTTTTCTGTGTTCCCTCTCTCCAACTCGACTAACAAGTGCTTCATTTTCTTGCCCTTCCCTTTTGTATTCCACTCGTATTTGCTACACGTTCACCTAACGTATGTTAGACAGCGAACTGCAGGGTATTCAAACCATACCTCCATAAATAAGCAAAATGGTATTTATATTATATAAAGTTACGTGTTTAAAAATCAGCTACTTTCCCTGATCACCCTATCATCTGAACAGAATTCACCACCACCGCAGAACGACCCGTTTTGGAGGGGGCAGGAAATAACCCATGCGGCCCTAAAGCGAGATACGGTCCACCTCCCGCTCTTCTGGAAACACCCTGGATCCCCAGGGGCCAATAAGAGCCCGGGCTGTCACAACTGCACGCTTCACAAACAAACAGCGGGTCGGGTCTTGCAGGGGGCACGCCTCGCCTTCCGCCCCGTCCCCGGCCGCGGTCCCGGCTGGCAGCGAGGGGCGCCCGGGGAGCGCGGCGGGCGGGGGTCGGCGGGTGGCGCCGCGGCGCTGGGCCAAGGACCGGGATGAGCTCAGCGCCCCCGCCGGGTGTTGCCGGCAGGTTGCATCAGATGCCGCGCGGGGCCGCCGCCCGCGCCGCGCGGGGCCTGCCCGGCCAGCCGGCCGCTTCGGGCAGGGCCGGGTCTCCTCGGGCCAGGCCGGGCCGGCGCCCACGCGAGCAGCCGGCTCCGCCGCGGCCTCCCCCTCCTCCCGCTGCCCGCCCGCGGCCTCCTTACCTGCGCCGCCAGCCCGTCCGCCCCCCGGCGGCCTCCGCTGCGAGCGACCCCGCGCAGCGCGGCCCAGCGCCACCCAGGCCTCGCAGCCCGCGCGTCAGCCAGGAGGTGCGACGGTTACGAAACCGGCAGCCTCCGCCCGTCCCGCCGCCACGGCCACCGGCTTCCCCTCCCCGTCGGGGCCGCGCGCGCCACCGCCGCCTCCGCCGCGACCAATGGGCGCGCGGACCTGCGGACGTCGCACCCGCCCCTCGCGACGGGCAGCACCGCCAGCCAATCGCGACGGTCTGCGGGGGGCGGAGGCGGGCACGTGGCGGAGGCGGCGGCCTCGGAGCGGCGGGGCTGGCGGGCGCGGCGGGCGCAGGCCGGGGCTTGGGGTGCCGGGCGTGGTTCCCCGGCGGTGCGCGCAGGGCGGCAGCGGGAACCCGGATCTGTGGGCGGTCGGCCCGGAGGAAGGTTGTGTTGAAGGTGGAGGCGCTGGAGACCCATAGCCTGGCTTGCTTTCGTATGCGAAAGCTTTCTGAGGTAGTTTTTTGAAGTCCCTGATTTCTGTTTCGGTTTCACTCCGGCCTCGGGGAGCCCTTTGGCGGCCGTCTCGGAGCCAGTTTCCTGATCGCCCCACAAGCTCCCTCCCGGGGAAAAGAATTGAATTTCCACAACTGATCGCTTTGTGGTGCCTTCTGGGTGAACGGATTGAGTAACGTGCTCTCTGAAAATGGATAGCAACCCAGTTTTGTCACAGGCGGATCTGAAAGCGTTTTAAAACCAGGAAGCAGCGCGCTGGGTGGAGGACAGAGCCCGCCTGATTGGTTTGATTGCTTCCTCTTTAGCAATTCTTATCGTTCAAAAAATAGAGTCTTTGAAAGAGGAAACGTTTCTTCATCACAGAAGCCAGGAGACCAGCCCTCCGTGTGAGATTGTTTCGAGGAATCACTAAAGAGATGATCAAGCACTTGCAATCAATCAGTCAGATAAAAGGAGTGCGACTAAAAGTGAACAATAACCACAGACGCACATTGGTAGAATAACGTAATATCATCAAAACCAGTATGCTGCTTTCACTTTGGCCCTCAGTGTTCCAGCTGAAATTTCTTTGATGAAGATTTTAGCGCCCCCAAAATGGGATTATATATTGTTGCTCGCAAATCATGAATTTACCTTGACCATTTCTTAGTCACTTAAAAATTGTGTACGGTGCAGTCGTTGATGCTCTGGTTTGCTAATCACTCTGCCAGGCTACTCCAGCTTGCCTTGTGTGGAGTCGGGACAGGCCTTCCACGCCCAGCAGGTCTGGTCTATGCAGAGGAGACTAGGTTATTTCATTCCTCTTCAGCTGGTAGGGGTGTCCTCTCTTCCACTCAGTTTATAAATATGTATTTGGTGCCATACGTGTGTTACGCTTTGGGGTAAGTGCTGAGAATGAAGCAGTAAATAAGACCAACAGTCTCGGAACAAGACAAACACAGTCCCTGCCTCCATGGAGCTTGCACTTAAAGCCAAGGAGACAGACATTCAGTAATTACACAGTTTTTTTAATTACCATTTTCATGAGTACTACGAGAAGTACAAGATACTGTGAGAGGTGGCAGGAACGGAACCAGTTCTGCTCTGATGGGTCGGAAAGCCCTGAAAGAGAAGTAGCAGCGGGCCAGGCAGCTCAGATGAAATGGATGTGCCAAAGGGAGTGGCTTGTTCAAAGGTCCTGCGGTGGGAGAAATTTAAGGCCAAAGTGTCTGAAGCACAGAGCCCCAGTGGAGACTGGTGAGAAAGTCAGGGCCTTGTGAGTTCTGATTCTTACCGTGAGAGAGATGGGAAGCCTGGGAAAGAAGTAATGTCACCATAAGGAAACAAGGAGAGCCTGCTGACGGCTCAGTCCCTGGGTTGAGGAGATCCACCATGTGGCTCTCTTGCAAATCACAGGGAACCAAGTAGTCATAGGAAAAGAAAAATTTTCAGCATAGATCTCTGCCTCACAGATACCCAGTACACAATCTACACAATCTGAAGAACTTGTTAATAAATATAACATTAACATCCCCTCCAAAGGACTTGGGAAGTGGGAAGTCCTATTTATTGAATATTCTAGTTGCCTGGCAGCTGCTGGAAGGTATGGACTCCATTGTCAGGCTGTTACTAGTTGTATGACTTCGGGCAAGTTAGTTAACCTCTCTGTCACCTGTAAATGGAGATAACAACAATATCTACCCAACAGAATTGCTATGAGGATTAAAGGAGTTATATATATTAGTCTCCAAGAACGTGCCTGGTACGTGGTAGGAGCCCAAAAGTATTAGCTATTATCACTATTATCATGATGATGCTCGTACCTAAATTATAAACAAATTATATCCATAGAATTATGGTAGAACAAAACACACTTCAAAATGAGGTCAAGCTGTGCTTAATATTGTTTTGATGATTCAGAAGGTACTAAATCAAACATAGTATTTGAAGTGTTGATGCTGACCCTACAGTGTATCTCAAAAGTTTTAAATAGTTCCTTAGTTACTACATCTTAACTCATCATTTCATTGTTTCCATAAAGTAGAGTGGAGGAAAAATATAATAATTGAAATTTCTTGGTGTTTGGAAGTCAGATCAATAGAAATTTACTATCCATACTTAAATAAATGTGCATTTGGGAAGTTTTTTTTTTTTAATTTATATTCCAAACCAGGTACCTTTAACAGGTGATCTGGACCATTCTGTAATATTTCAAGATCTGAGATAATATCTGTCACAGAA
The DNA here is from genome assembly GCF_015220235.1 of Choloepus didactylus. NCBI lineage: Eukaryota > Metazoa > Chordata > Mammalia > Pilosa > Megalonychidae > Choloepus > Choloepus didactylus. The sequence continues at coordinate 21,688,874 of NC_051333.1, forward strand.
TTGAGTCTCAGTACACATTTATTGTGATATATTCTGCATTGGTTAGGGCTCTTTTAGTTAGAAAACCATCTCTGACTAGCTTTAGCATCAAGGACATGGTAGAAGATCTTAGGACACTTCTTGAAATACCCAGGCCATGTCAGAACCAGGAATTAAAATGTCTTCATGACTCTCTCCTTCTCTCTCCCTCACCCCTCAATATCTATCTATCTATCTATCTATCTATCTATCTATCTATCCCTCTCTACCCCCTCTCTCTCCCTTCCTCCCTCCCTTCCTGCCTATTGGCTTCATTATTCTTTATCCTTGCACACAAGCCTTCTTCATACAGCCGCTAACAACCTCATGTTTACAGTTTCGGTCACTAAAGAAAGGCCAACTCTCTTTTTAAATTCCTGTTCCAAAAAGTCCTAGGGAAGGACTCTGGGATTGGTCAGGCTGTGTCAAATGCTCAGCCCTGGAATGATCAATGGCCAAGAGTAGGGCACGATGTACAACCATGGCAGCCCTGGAGAGTATGGTGGCGGAGGTGCCCAGAGGGAAAGAAAGTGCTGAGCAGGCAGATCCCTCAGTATCCACCTCAAGCAGCAGATCCCACTGCGGTCACCCCACTGGAAGCCTTGATCACTCTGACTGACTGATCTGTTCTTTCTGATGCAATATGATCCCCATCTTTGAGGGCAAAATTTGAACCTCCAGATTTACCTTTGGACGCACTATTTTGAATCCTCACAGTTAACAAGTTAAAAGGTCATCTGAGGACATAGCCAAATGTCATAAGTGGATCCTATGCATAGAAGAGAAAAATCTGACATACTCTAAACTTGAGCAGTTGGCAAATACTGTCAATGTCCGTTATAAAGCACTATTCCCTGTGTCAGATTTTGTTATCCCGTGAATTAGGACACATAATCTGTGTACTTGAAGATAAGTACATGTCACCTGTGCACATGAGGAGAGGGGTTTACAATCTGTGCACACAGAGATAGGTATGGATAGATGGTCTGTGCACGTGAGGACAGGTACTCTGTATCTCTTGTGGGCCCAGGAGGGTCTTCTTCTTATCTCTGACCTTCACTCTGCTGAATAAACACTATTACCTGTTATGTAATGATTGGAATGCAAATTATTCCAGTGCCTCTGAAGTATATTAGCACAAAACTGAAGACAAATTTTTGGGGGGGAGGGGATGGTTGTTTGGTTATTTATTTGTGATATATGTGATACCCATCTCCAGCTTTGCGGTGTGACAGGCTCTGGAGACAGGACAGGGTGATGTTAGTTAGCCTTTAACCCAGCTAAACCTCTAATCCTCAACCGTACAGGGTGGACAGAGTTGTCATGAGGATTGAGTAAACTCACATGAAAAGAAGCTTGCATAGTGCATGGCACACAAGAGGCACAAAACAAATGTGCTTATTTGTACAGCCAAAAAGGATTTGACACCTTGCATACAGATTTGGGCTTCTGATATGATTCTCTAAGAACACCAAGGATCCTTAAAGAGAAATGACTGATCCCCAGTGGAGGCAGGAAATAGACCAGAGGAGCTTGGAGCACAAAATGATGGAGGAGTGCCATAGGGACACAGGACCCAGATGAGAGAGCCCTCAATGGCCAAAGAGGAGCAATCTGAGTAGCAAAGTAAGGTAGTAGTGGATTATAACCCAAAATATAAGATCAATATCCACAAGTCTATGCTGCTATAAATAAAAATTGCATGAATACATAAATGGAGAAGAGACCAATTTCCAGTACAAAATAATTACGCGTAATTTTTGCAGATAAGAAGGTGGAGCATTGTGACTCCGCACCCCTGAAGAGTGGGCCTCATAGAGTGACATCCTTCCAAGAATTGCTGTATAGACGAGAGGGGAAAAGAGTAACTCACAGCAGAGACACCTGACAGACATTACTTCAGCCAGGTGACCAATGTCAACATCAACAGGGATAAATCAGGTTGATAGTGTGTATCCTTGATGCGATGTGAGGAAAATGGCGCATCGCATCTGTGGTCTTCTTCCCCCAAACCTCTAACCCCAGACTAATCATGAGGAAAACATTAGACAGATCCCAATAGAGGGGTGGACTCAAACATACCTGAAGAGTACTCCTCAAAACTGCTAAGGACATCAAAAACAAAGAAATTCTCCTCAAAACTGCTAAGGACATCAAAAACAAAGAAATTCAGAGAAAGTATCACTGTCTAGAGGACCCTCTGGAGACACGACAATTAAATGGAATATGAGATCCTGGATGGGACCCCGGAATAGAAAAAGGACAGTAGGTAATAAAAATTAAAGAAACCTGGGTAAAGAATGGACTTTAGTTTAGTAATGTATCAATATCAGTTCATTAATTGTAACATATACCATAGTAGGTGAAGAGTATACGGGAATTTATGAGAAAACTTTCTGTGACTCCAAAACTGTTCTAAAAAAAAAAAAGTAATCTATTAAAAAAACAAAAAAAGATTTGAGATGGAGTGCAACATTAACATTACCTAAAACAGGACATTTTCAAACATTGATAACTCCAGTTAGGCCCAGATTTAAGCCAAATAGAAGAAGATGTTGAGTTCATCCGGAGAGCCCCACTTCCCAACGTGACGCACTAGTGATGACTGCTTGCCAGGCAAACCCAAGACAGAGAAACAGAGCCAGAGAGAGAGAGCAGAACTAAAGGAGCTCCTCCAGGAGGGCAGGAGAGTAAGAGGAGGGAAGAGGAGGTGAAGGGAGGCCCCTTCGGGGCTGCAAGATGATGTGGACACCCAGGGAGCCAGCTGTGGCCGGGAAGCCCCATCCTCAAGGTGCACCTCTGGAAGCTGCAGAGCTGAGACAAGAGAGAAGGAAAGGAGAAGCTCCCCACACCAAAGGATGTGGTTGTCCCATTTATTCGTTCCTTCATTCTTATCTTCTCTGTCTTCGTCATTAGCTGTTTATCGAGTTCCTGCCCTGTGCCTGCCCTGTGTTCTGCTCTCTGGGAGCTCTGCCAGGAATGAGTCTCAGCAGGTGAGGTGCTGGTGCTCCACAGATGAGAGAGAGGCCAAGGAAGCACATCGGCTGGGTGGGCTTGTGGCCCCGGGTTCCTCCAGCTTAGTCAGGGATCCATGCCTTCTTCTAGGCCTTGATCTTTTTTTCGTCCTTTTTTCTTTTTCATTTTCTTTTTCTTTTAAATTCCTACAACAATAATCACTTCCTGTGTCAGCCCAAAGGCTGCATTCAAATTGGCTTCGGCTTGGTGGGTGGAGCCATCCGAGTCTATTTGCATAAATGTCAGGTTTGGGGCTGGAAGAGGAAGGTGGAGTTTGTTATTTTCTTTGCGGGGGGGGGGGGTGGGAGTGGGTTGTGGGGGGGGTTGTAGGGGGGCAACCTGAGACAGGGAAGAAGCTAGGTTTGGGGGCGGGACAAATGCTGATTTGGAGTCCTCAGGAAGTGTGTGGCATTCTCTGTGAATACCAGGTGTGGCTTCAGCCCCGTGGGAACTTTGGTGCCTCTAGGATTTGTACCTTTGTAGAAATGAGGAACCAGCCCCCTTAGTGTATCATCAACTTTGTCAAGAAGGATCTGAAAGGCCCATCCCCAAGAGACGTCCAGAACAGGAGACATTAAGTATGTGGGGGCATCGTGCCACATGACCATGAGGTGATGAAAGTGAGGTACCCACGCAGATGCCCAGAAGTACTTGCTGCTGGAGGTTGGAGCATTTGTTTTATTACTGCCAAACTGACCCAACCATTCCCAAAGGGGGTGAGGCCTGGGCAAACTTGACAGCTAAATTAGTAAAGACTTCCAGCCTTATCTTGGTCAACCTATGAGTGAAACCAAATTGCACCAGCCAGAAGAACTTGTGAGATCAGAGTGTGTCCAGGGCAGACAGAAAAAGGAGAAGGAAGTAGAAAATGACCAAGGAATGTTAGAGATGCCCACTAATTCTGGTGTGCCATTTCTTCCCAATCTGTGGATCCAAATCCTCCCCACTTCTCAAGCTCTAACCCAAGGCTCACCTCCTGGCCTTTGCTGACTGTTCAAGGGCTTGCTGATCTTACTCTTTATTCTCAGTGGTGTATAATTTATCGTTAAAGTACACATTGCCCTGCTTTTTGCTATGGTTTGGTCTGTTACACTCTGCCTTATCTAACAGAAAGGTAAGGCTCTGTTTTATATACATACTGCTGTGCTATGTACTTATGAGACTTTAGAAAATGCAGCTGGGGGAATGAGTGTCCATGACACCTACCACAGTCCGTCTCTTCTTGGGTCTGCTTGTTACGTATAGAAAGTCGGTCTCTGCTGTGCACAGCTTCTCCATGATTCTAGACGGTCTCCTTTCCTGGAGAAACTTGCTAGAGGCTAGCTAGTGGGAGGAACTACAGCCCCCACTGCTGCCACTGGCCTCAGGCTACGTCTGATAGTCATCATCTGCCGGCCCCACGACCCTGTCTAGATTCCCCTCACCCTCGGCCACCTCTGGGGGTCGGAGTAGCTTACCTATTGGGGTGACCCATCGGCTCATCCCTGAGAAATCTGTATCCTTTGTTCCCAAGCCCTTCTCAGGCCAAGGCCATGCAGTTGTCCATGTACCACCAAAACTGACCAGGGGATCATTTATGTGAAAGTAAAGGATGACTAAACCAACAGTTTATTCTTCTGGTTCCCTAAGGAGGTGTGGATAGGAAGAGTGGGGCTAGCAGGGATGAGCGGCGCAGAGACCCCTCTGTGTGTTTATCTTTTGGTATACTTCTGCCTGGGAGGGAGAACCATGGTAATGTCTCACAGGGCCCCAAATAAATAATTAACACCAACCAGGAGGTGGGAGAAACCTAAAATGAAATATAAACGATAATCAGTGAACCTAAGTGTACTACGAATGGATAATGTTAACCACACTGTCAGGAAGAAATGAAGTGACCTAAGTAACTTTGGAAAACAGTATTTTGATTGTATCGTATAAGGTCAAATACATCAACAACTGTACACAAATAATATGCTTTTGCTACTAAATTTGTTTTTCAAAGGGGCATGGTTAACAATCCTGAAACTATTTTATGTATATGGTAGGACTGAGCAAATATGTAAGTGCATTGTGGATAATGAAAGCAGGTTCTGCCCTGTTGAGGAAAGGAGTTACAAAGAAGGACAGGGGAGGGTTAGAATGAACTCTATAGTGTTGGATTGGAATCAAAGGTATCCATATGAATTCACGGTTTGCAATATATACAGATTGATAGATTTATAAATATATATTTCCTAGCTCTGTCCCCTGAGGGGACCTACAAGCAACGACACCTCAATAGCCATGATCCTACCAGGATCTTGGTATCTAAATATCTTGCCCAAATCTTGGTATCTAAATATCCTTCTTCAGTAAAAGGAACCAGTGTTCCTTGAAGAAGTGCTTGATTCCAGAGTTGGGGCAGGGAGAAGACAAGAAGAGTCTGGAACATCTTGTGCTAGAAAGTAAGGAAATGCTCAAAAAATGATGGCTGCTGTGCTGGTTTGAATGTATTATAGCCCCCAGAAAAAGCCATATTCTTTGATGCAATCTTGTGGGGCAGACTTATTAGCGGGGATTAAGTTGGAACGTTTGGATTAGGTTGTTTGCATGGAAATGTGCCCCACCCAATTGTAGGTGATAACTGATGAGATATTCCCATGGAGGCGTGGCCCCACCCATTCAGCGTGGGCCTTGATCAGTGGAGCCATATAAATGAGCTGATGGGCAGAGGGAACTCAGTGCAGCTGTGAGTGACATTTTGAAGAGGAGCTACAGCCAAGAGGGACACTTTGAAGAAAGCACAGGAGCTGCAGATGAGAGACAGTTTGAAGACAGTCGTTGAAAGCAGACTCTTGCTCCAGAGAAGCTAAGAGAGGGCAAATACCCCAAGTGCAACTAAGAGTGACATTTTTGAGGAACTGCAGCCTTGAGAGGAACGTCCTGGGAGAAAGCCATTTGAAACCAGAATTCCAGAGCAGACGCCAGCCTAACAGAGGTTTTCCAGACATCCTCCAGTGAAGGTACACAATTGCTGATGTGTTACCTTGGACACTTCATGGCCTTAAGACTGTAACTGTGTAACCAAATAAACCCCCAATTATAAAAGCCAATCCGTCTCTGGTGGTTTGCATTCCGACAGCATTAGCAAACTAGAACAACAGCATATCAAAAGGACATAGGAGATCATTTGAAGGTGTTCCCAGGGGCCAAATGTAGGACAATTTGAGTAATAAAATAAATAATAACAGTAGTTGATTATAAACTCACAGAATTAAATATCCATGAGTCTGAGAGATATAAATAAATAATTGAACAAATAAGTGAGAGAGAAGGAACGGCTTTTCCTTACTGAGAATTCCAATTAAGAAGGGATGATTGAAATAGCAAATCATCATTAGACAAACACCACAGTAATAATCATTGCAGGCAACAATCATCAATGAATTCTAAAGTCAATGGGTGGAATTAGGATGAGAAACAGGATATTTGCATATTCTGAAAGTATCTCCTCACAAGATACTCACTAATTACAATGGGAAAATAGTGGAGAAGCACAGTGGAGAAACCTCGCAGACACCACCTTAGCCAAGTGATAAAAGCTAACGTCACCAGTCATAAGCCCTTGTTAGGACACTGCTCCAACCCAGCTGAGCCCTAAGACTGGAGAACACACCAGGCACAGAAGTGGACTTGGGTTTAATTGGGACTTACTGAGAGGAGATGATGGTCTCACAGTTGTGACTGGCCATGGAAAGTGAACCGCAGGAAAAAGAGAGATGAGAGGGAGTGCCAAGCGGGGATGGGGTGGGGGGTGGCTTATGCAGGTTTGTGACAACGGAGTTTCTCCTGAGATTTGGTTACTAACAGTGAGTAGGGGAGGGAAGTTGCAATGCCTCCCCCCTGGGGAGGGGCCTGCTGTCTGGTCCTGCAGGCGGCTGTGTGTATCTCGTAATGGAGGAGGGCTGGGGCCCTCTGCCTCACAGACACACTGGAAAGGACCCAGCACCACTTCTGGGTATTCTTGCCAAAGATGCAGCACCTTGACATCTAATCATGAGAAAATGACAAACTCAAGTTGAGGGACATCCTACAAAATAACTGGCTGGGACTCCTCAAAAGCGTCCAAGTCCTAAAAGACAAAGAAAAATTGAGAAAATTGTCAGAGATTGGAGGAGACTAGGAGACATGACAACTAAAGGCGATGTGGGATGCTGGGCTGGACTCTGGACCAGGAAAAGGACATTAGCGGGATAGCTGGAGAAAATCGAATTGGGTCTGTGGGTTTGTTAATAGTAGTGTGTCAGTGTGGAATTCCTGGTTTTAATAATACTTTCTCCCTCGTCTGGTGGGTGAGGGGTGAGGGCAGCCCCGGTACTGGAGAGACAGCTCACCCCTCCTTTGTACTTTACCCTCCTGTGGCACCCACCGCGCTATTGGGCAGGGTAATAGGTGCCACCTGTTATCATGAACATAGAGGAGCCCAGGCCAGCAACAGGTAAGAATACACACACACACACACACACACACACACACACACACACACACATACAATGGTAAGAAAAACTTCCCTGATTAGCACCAGCCCTGCCCGGAGGTGAGGCCCTCACAGAAGTTAGCCTGTCACTCTCCTAGGAGATAGGAGAGGGCCACACCAAGGTTACTTAAGGGTGACTTCAAAATCAAAAAAAGATACAGGAAATAATTGATAGAGCTGATCACACATATATGTATAAAACTTTGAGATCTACAAATACACCATAAATGGCATTTCACTCCTTCCCAAAAGAGACAAGTTGCCCTCCCTGTGGACGCTCCCAGTCTGCCTGCCCTCTTTTCTCATCTCTGCCATGCAGGAAGAAACACAGAACCTCTGAAAAAAGGAGGGGACTAAATTTGGGGGGCATTCACTTTGGCAGCAGTCTGTGGAACCCGGGGTTTTGGGTCTGACATAGCAGGATGGGGTGAGCCCAGGCCAGGCTCTTAGAATGACTTTTGATTATTAAATTAGGAGAAGTAGAATGAGTTACAAAGCAACATTCTTCTCAAGTCTGTGAATACGGCAGGTGCTAGAATGAGAATCAAAACAGCAAAGTCAGAGAAAAAAATATATGCCATAAATAAAATTAGTAACAAATGAGAGACTGGGAAAATATTTGTGACATATAACTGTGTGGATATCCTTATCAGACAAAAAGCCCTTATAAATAAAGAATCAAAAGATGAATACCAGAATTTAAAATGAGCAAAGGACATGAATGAGCATTTTGCAAAGAGATATGTATGGCCTGAGACATGAAAAAAAATGATCTTATCAAACAAATGCAAATTAAATCAATGAGATACTATATTTTGTCTGCCTGATTATAAATCATCAAAAAGAATGTTAATACATGGTGTTAGTGAGAAGCTAAGGAAACTGGTACTTGCCTATATGGTCAAAGGAAATGTAATTTGGCAAAGCCTTCCAGAAGCCTTTTGGCAATTTGTAATAAAAACCCTAGAAGTGGGCATATCCTTTGATCCAGCCAATCCAATTCCAGCCATTTATTCTCAGGAGATCATACATGTATGCAGAGATACAAGGAATGCATCATATCACTGTTTACAATAGCAGAGGAAAAGAGAAAATCAAGCTAATATCCATTTGAAAGCCCCAACCAGTGGTGGTTGCATTCCCAAAATCAAAAGGAAAGAAGGAGGGTGATGCTTGTAAGAAAAAATTTGCCTAACATGGGTAATTGCCTTAGGACAACAGGATTATGACTGGGTCTATTACAGGATTTTTTTTTTTTTTTTTTTTTTTTTGTCACCTTCCTTTCTTTTGTCTTCTAATCCCTTGAGGAACTCATAACTAAATGCCTGCTTGTATGGGTTGCTCTGTAATTTGACCATTAGTGCAGAGAATGCTATCTGCCCCCACCTGATCTCAGGTGTTGATTAAAAATGTTCTCCTTTGGGCTGTCTGTTGTTAGAGCAGAACCAAGATTAATTACTTGTGTTCCTTCTTTCAAAGAGAGTGCAGATTTAGCTTTGAAAGAAATATACATGTATTTCTAGCTGTGGACTCTCAAGAATTTTATACAGCTAAAAGATTGATCTTAAAAAGATAAGTCTTATCAGATTGATTCTTTTGTATAAATTAAACTGATACCAAATCTTACATTTCAGTGTCTTGTTTGTAATGAGAATTTATACATTAAAATATACAGATATACAGAAATGTACATAAAAATATACAGATTTTAATGTTGAAAGTTTTCTTATTAGAAAAAAGGTGAGCCACTTTATAACAATAGCAAAAGCTTATATTTAATAAAGCCCTTTGTATTCTAGAAAGCGTAGATTTGCATCTATTTTTGAAATGTTGTGGGATCCAAAACTTGTTAAAACCTGGAATTATAAATACAACAGAAAACCATCATAAAAAGCCATAGATGATGCTGAGCTCTCAAGCTAATGGAACTATTTACTAATTCATTTCACAGGTTTCTACAGTTCATCTGCTATGTCTAGGAACTTTGCTAAAAGCTGAGGTTAGATGTGATCAAGAAATGATCCCTGTTCTCAAAGAGTTTTCAGTCTAGTTGGAGACAGAAGTAAATCGAGCAATGCATGCTCCACATAGTACTGGGTGTGAGGGTAACAACAAAGTAAGGACATGTCTTAGTTTGCCTGGGCTGCTATGACAAACACCACACAGTGGGGTGGCTTAAAGAACAAGCATTTATTGTCTCACAAGTTTTGGAGGCTAGAAACCCCAAATCAAGGCCTTGGCAAGACCATGCTTTGTCCCTGAAATGTGTAAAGTTCTGGCTGCCTGCAGTCCTTGGTGCTCCTTGGCTTGTATTTCTGCCTCCCATCACTTGGTGCATTCTCTCTCCTGTGTCTGCTCTTCTAGTTTCCAATGACTTTGTCTTCTGGGTTCTCCCTGTAGCTTTCTTTGACCTCTGGCTTCTGTTTTTTCTCTTCATAAGGCCTCTACTAATATGCATTTAGTTGGCCACATGTTCACTAAACATAACATCTTCAAAGGTCCAATTTACAAATGGTTTCACACCCACAAGGAATATATCTTTCGAGTGCATCCGTAATTCAGTCTCCCGTAGGGTGCTTCATCTGGTCTTTGAGGGGTAGTCAGGAGAACCCCCTTCTCATCTCTGGAGTACTGAGGGTGACTAGGAATTAGCCAGGCAGAGGGCAGATGAAGAACACAAAGGTGCAGAATGCTAGGACCAGGTGAGGGCACAGTGAGGAAATCAGAGACTGTGAGTAGCTTGGCGTGAGCAGGATTCAGGGTTGGAGAGGACTGAGGAGATTGAGGAGACTGGAGATGCAGGCCTTGTCAGGGAATTAGGATTTTATCTTGAGATCCATGAGAATCCACGAAAGCTTTTTAAGGAAGGGAATGATGTATCCAAATTTGCATCTTAAAAGGATTATTCTGGCTGCTACCCTGATAAACACACTGGAAGAAAGCAAGGCTGGAGGCAGGAATATCAGAAAAGATTTAACAATAAGGACCCTTGCAATGGGCTGGGAAATGAATGAGAGGAGAAGAAACCATGGATTTAGACAACTGTGTCTAAAAGTGTGGCTTTGAACAAGAGAAGATAGCAAGATGGCTGCAGGGAAATCTGGAGCCCAATGAGGGTGTGTGTATGTGTGTGTGTTAGGATGGGAGGGGCAGGCATGTGGGGCATGGATGGGGGGACACAGAAGAAACAACCTTTGGCACTAATGTGAGGGATGGGACTAGATGTCAGTTACAGAACTTACATTAGCTTGAGTGGGAGGGAGACGTCTCCACTTCCATTTTAACAGGAGGAAAGAGGAAAGGATAGATTTAGGTTTGCATTAGAAAATTGAGGGCGATCCCTATTATTATTATTTTTTTTTAACTCTGTAAAATAGAAGGAAAGGTCATCATGGAGGGGTGGTGGTTTATAGGGCAGGTTAAGTGTGAACCTGGAGTTAAAGTGAGACCAAACATGTCAGTTATGACTGCATATATGAAAATATTATAACTCAGAGATTCTATTTGACTTGGATCAAAATCAAAATCTAACAACATGCAGTTTACAAGAGACATATCTCAAACAAAATCATACTGAAAGGTTAAACTTAATTATATAGGGAAAGATGTAACAAGAAGATACAGGCCTGGAAGTAAAAATAAAATACATAGTAAAATTAAAGCAAAAACACGTAAGTTAAACAGGGTTGCTTTCTATTTATAAAATATACAATGTGTAATTTAAAATAAAGGAGAAGAGGAGATTGTGGGAAGATAGTGGAGCTCCAAGAATCAGTCCCTCACCCAAAACAATCATTGAACTGGCAGGAACTGTCTGAAGCAGCTATTCTGAAACTCTCGAGTCTAGTGGAGCACGTGCAGCATCCAAGGAAGAGCTGGAGAAAAAGGCTGGTAAATTGCAATAAATATGGGGAATTTCACCTCTATGCAGCAGTTAACAGCCCCCATCCCTGAACCACATAACAGGCAGCAGTGGGGACTGTAGCCTGGTCCCAGGGTGAACTGTAAGGACCAAGACCTCCAAAATCTGGGATGGGTGGGTGGTCTGATCACGGATCACTGCTTTTGATAAGCTACTTCAGATTGCTGGGGGTCGGCTCTGAGAGTCTAGGTATAAAATTAAATAAGGAAGTGAAAGACTTATACACTGAAAACTACAAAACATTGCTGAAAGAAATTAAAGACCTAAATAAATGGAAAGGCATCCCATGTTCATGAATTGGAAGACTTAATATTGGTAAGATGTCAATCCTGCCTAAGGCAATCTACAAATTCAATGCAATCCTTATCAAAATTTCAGTAGCTTTCTAAAAAAATTTTTTTGCAGAAATGGAAAAGCTGATTCTTAAATTCATATCAAATTGCAAGAGGCTCCAAATAGCCAAAACAATCTTGGAAAAGAGGAACAAAATTGGAGGACTCACACTTCCTGATTTCAAAAATTACTATAATGCTACAGTAATTCAAACAGTGTGGTACTGGCATAAGGATAGACACAAAGACCAGTGGAATAAAATTGAGAGTCCAGAGATAAATCCAGACAGTCATGGCCAGTTGATATTCAACAAGAGCCAAGTCCGTTCAATGAGGAAATAATGGCATTTTCAACAAATGGTACTGGGACGATTGGAAATCCACATGCAAAAGAATAATGTAGACCCCTACCTGTCACCATATAAAAAATTAATTCAAAGTGAATCAATGACCTGTGATATTAACACTATACAATTCCTATAAGAAAACATAGGGAAATATCTTTGAGGACCTTGAAGTAGGCAGAGGATTTTTAGATTTTACACCAAAAGCACAAGTGACAAAAGACAAAATAGATAAAATGGGCTTCATCAAAATTTAAAACTTTTGTGCATCAAAGAACATTATCAAGAAAATGAAAAGGGAATCTACAGAGTGGGAGAAAATATTTGGAAACCATATATATGATTAGGGCTTAATATTCAGAATTTATAAAGAGCTCCTACAACTCAACAATGAAAAGATAAATAACCCAACTGAAAAATGGGCCAAGTATTCAAAAAAACATCTTTCCAGAGAAGATATTCAAATGGCTAATATATGAAAAAATGCTCAACATCATTACTTATTAAAGAAATGTAAATTAAAACTACAATGAGATACGTCACACCAAGATGGCTATTAAAAAATCTGAAAATAACAAGTGTTGGTGAGGATGCAGAGAAACAGGAACCATCATACATTGTTGCTGGGAATGTAAAATGGTGCAGTCACTGTGGAAAACAGTTGGGTGGTTCCTCAGAAAGTTAATCATAGAATTACCATATGATCTACTGATTCTACTTCTAGGTATATACACATGAAGAATTGGAAGCAGGTACTAAGAGAGATATTTGTATACCAATGTTCAATCAAAACATTATTCACAATAGCCAAAAGGTGGAAGCAACCCAAGTGTACATCAGTAGATGAGTAGATAAACAAAATCTGATATATCCATACAATGGAATATAATTCAGCCATAAAAAGAAGTGAAAAGCTGGCACATGCTACAAACATGGACGAACCTTGAAGACATCATGTTCAGTGAAATAAGTCAGACCCAAAAGGACAAGTATTATATGATTTCTCTCAATGAAATACTCAAAATAAGCAAATTCATGGCAACAGAGAGCAAAATAGTGGTTACCAGGGGAGGGGAAGGGGGAATGGGGATTTGTTGCTAAATGAGTATGAGTTTTGGTTTGGGATGATGAAAATAGTCCAGAAATAGATAGTGGTGAAAATTACACAGTATTGTCAATGTACTTAATGTCAAAGAATTGTCACCTTAAGATGGTTGAAATGAAAAAAAAAAAAGGGGTGGGGTGGGGGGGGTGGGGAAAGAACTTGAATAGGCATTTCTCCAAAGAAGATATACAAAAGACCAATAAGCACATGAAAAAGATGCTCAACATCAATAGCCATTTAGGAAATGTAAGTCAAAACTATATAAGATACCATTTCACACCCACCAGGATGGCTATAATAAACAAGTCAGATAATTACATGTGTAGATAAGAATATGGAGAAATTGGAACCTTCATACGTTGCTGGTGGGAATGTAAAATGGTGCAGCCACCGTAGAAAAACAGTTTGGCAGTTCTTCAAATGGTTAAACATAAAGTTGCCATATGACCCAGTAATTCTACTCCTAGGTATACACCCAAGAGAACTGAAAACATATGTCCTCACAAAAACTTGTTCCTGAATGTTCATAGAAGCATTATTCATACTAGCCTAGCCCAAACTGGAAACAACCCAAATGTCCATCAGCTGATGAGCAGATAAACAAAATGTAGCATATCCGTACATTGGAAAGCTGTTCAGCAATAAAAAGAAATGAAGTTCTAATACATGCTACAACATGGGTGAATCTTGAAAGCATGATGCTAAGTGAAAGAAGCCAGTTAGAAAAGACAACATATCATGTAATTCCATTTATATGAAATTTCCAGAATAGGCAAATGTATAAGAAAGAAAGTTGCTTAGTGGTTTCCTAGGTCTGGGGGGGATGGGACCATTGGAGGTTGATAGCTAAAGGGTATAGGGTTTCTTTCCGGGTGATAAAAATGTTTTAAAATCAGTTGTAATAGTTGCACAACCCTGTGAATACACTAAAAACCACTGAATTGTACACTTAAAATGGGTGAATTGTATAGAATGTGAATTGTATCTCAAAAAAGCTATTAAAAAATTAATGGAGAAAACTTCTATGTGAATGTCTATTTCCAGCATTACATTAGACTAAGATACCCAGACTGAGCCTCTCTCTGAAAACAACTAAAAATGCTGAATAAAGTGTACTTAAAATCTCTTTAAATGCATTGATGAATGAGAAAGAGAGAAAAAAAAAAAATTCTCGGAAGCCTGAAGTTAAGTGAAAGCAGGAACCCAAGGCACTAAAGCCAGGTTTGGCCTTGAGGCCATTTTCCCACCCAGATGAACCTTGAGCTACCCTTTTCATGGTCTCCTGGGAGTGGGAGACTGACAGCAAAGACCAGGACTTTCCTAAAGTGGGAAGTCTAATAAGAAACCTATAAATAAGCCAAGTCCTCAACTGGTTACAGCCTAAGACTCCCTCCCACCCCTCTCCAAGCCTAGGGCACTGCAAGGGAAATTGCCCAACACCAACCTCAGTACGGAGAGAAGGGGACGCTGTCTCTCCTAGGAATTCATAACCACAGGCCAACCCTCTCGTGGATGTGCAGCCTTATTAGATGCATTCTACGTGGGTTAATTGGAAAACCTCAACTGACTATTTACTTTAAGGTGAACTGTGTAGCCCTCCTCATAAACACGTGGCCAAAGCAAATGTATCTCTCTTCAAGAAACCAACTACCAACTAGATGTTAAAGACTTTTCACATATAAAGTTTCAGAAAATATGAACTTACAGTAATAAATAAATAAATAAATTATATATATATATATATATATATATATATATATATATATATATATCTCACAGAGCACATAAAGAAATTGAGACCAGCAGAAATAGCAACCAGCAAAATCAGGTATTGTAATTATTAAACAGAATATAAAATAAATGTTTAATATGTTTAAAGAACAAAAAGACAGAATTGATAAATACATTTAAAGAGCAAAAGATTGTAATAAAATGAAACGATCAAGCAAATTTGGAAAAGACTAAACAGAACTTCTGGAAGTGAAAAATAGGGAAATTGACATTTACAAATACATGGAAAATGGGCTTTTTACCAGTAGTTCAGACAAAACTAAAGTGGGATAGTGAACTGGAATATAGAGATCTGAAGATATTATCCAGAATACAACATATACAAAGGGATGGATAATAGAGAAAAGAGATAAAGAAACATGGAGGATAAAATAAGATTGTCTGTTGTACATCTAATTCAAATTCTTAAAGGAAAGGCAAGTGTCAGTCAAACAGAATAGCTGAGAAAATCATGGCTGTAGTATTTTTATTAAAACTGATAAAAATTGATGAATCAAAAACTGCAGATTTGGGAAGTCCAATAATCCCAAGCAACTCAAATAAGAAGAAAAAGTCATAAATTCATCATAATGAAACTTCAAAATACCAAAGACAAAAGGCTGTTATTATAAGCAGCCAGAGAAAGACAGATTATCTTCAAAGCAAGGTCAAAGAGACAGCAGACTTATTAACAGTGATGCCAAACAGAAGAGAGTGGAATGAGGGAAAATCATTGTCAACCTAGAGTTTTATCTCAAGAGAAAGTATCTTTCAAGAATGAGGAAAAAGTTAAAATATTTTCAGACAAAAAGAATAGAGAAATCCACTACGGGAAACTCAAAAGGATGTACTTAAAGCAGAAGAAGGATGTTCTGAAAAGGAAGAAGAAATGAAAGCAAAAACAGTAGTAAGCATGTGGACAAATCAAAGTAAAAATCACTTGAATAACACAATAATAATAATATCTAATTGGTAAAGCGTGGAAAATACAAGGTAGAACAAAAATTCTGGACAATAGCAGCACAAAAGTCAAGAGGGAATTGTCAGAATTAAATATTCTAAGTCCTTGATGTGTTTCTGAGGATAAAGATGTCAATTTTAGATATTCGTGAGTTAAAGATTCACGTTAATGTTTCAAGTTTAACCACTAAAATAACAGAAATAAAGTGAAAAAGAAAAATATTAAATGAAAAATAATAGAAATGGCCAGAATTACAGGAATAGACAAATCCACCATGCTACCAATAGACTATGCATACAAAATAATCAATAAGAAAAAAGATTTTGATAACATAATTAACAACAGGGCCAATGCTTTACAGTTGCACAGGTTGTGCATTGTGCAATTCCACGGGGCATTTGCATAGATTACATATGAATGGTGCCCCCTAAAACTGTGCAGTGCACAATCTGCACAAGCTTATGCAGCAGCCCTATCAAAAACTTGATCTAGTGAATCGAGATTTGATAGATGATAGATTAGATATGGAGATATAGATTGATGTATATAAAACAATGTACTCAACATCTGCAGAAAATACATTTTAGAGCAAACATGGAAATTTCAGGAAAATTGACCTCATATTACACCAAAAGTAAGCCTTGATTTTCAAAGGATTGTTAACACATAGACCACTTACTCTGATCCCTATGAAATTATGTCAGAAATCAAAAGCAAAAAGATAACTTGAAAAAGATAAAGGAATACATTTCTAAGTAACTCACGGGTCAAAGAAGAAATTACAATAGAAATTTAAAAATATTTAGAACTACATGATAAAAAAATTACATATCAAAACTTGTAAGATGCAGTCAAAGAAGTGATCTTGCAAAGGGAAAGTACAGAGTAAATTTATAGAGGGAAATTTAGACTTAAATACTTATATCAGGCTCCAACTTAAGGACCTTAGTAAAAGAAAACTGAATAAATCCCAAACAATAGAAGTAAAGAACAGAAAAGATAAAAGCAAAAAACAATCAGACAGAAAACAAATGTTCAACCTATAGGATCAACAACCTATTGGTTTTGTGAAATTTCTAATAAAATGGACAAACCTCTGGCAAGATTGATCAAGAAAAGATATTACTCTAGAAATTCTGCCTTCTCAAGCTTCCCTCTCTACTGGATGATAACCATCAATCAGCACCTTAACCATCTTAAAAAATCATAACACAAACCCTCTGTTGAGTCCAGTTTCCCTTCTAACTGTGTGCCACATTTCTCTCCTTCCCTTTACAACAAAACTCTTTGAAAGATTATCTACAAGGACTGTCTCTAATTTCTCTCCTCCCATTTTCTCTGGAATTCATTCCAATCAAGCTTTTGTACCTACCACACCACCAAAACCACCCTACTTAAGCTTGCCAGTCAACCCCACAGTGCCAAGTCCAAAGGGCAGTTCCCAGTTCTCTTTTTTCTTGATCTATCTGCAAGCAGCATTTGGCTGAGTTGATCGTTCTCTTCTCGTTGAAATAGATCCTTTTCTCCACTTGACTTCCAGGACCCTACACTCTGTTTTCCTCAATGTTTGTTCCTGCTTGGTATCCTCTCCTTGTTTTTCCTCATCTCCCATTACTAAATGTTGGCTACCAGAGGAATGAGTCCTTCAACCCCTCCTCTCCTCTGTCTATACTCGTTGACTATACTCTTGACCTTAAATACTATCAGTGTGCTGATGACTTCCAGATTTATATCTCCCTCTGTGCTGGCTTGAATCTGTTATGTACCCCAGAAAAGACTATGTTCTTTTAATCCACTCTTGGGGTGGGCAGACCTTTTGTGGGTGGTGTGGAGATGTGACCCCACCCATTCAAGGTGGGTGTTAATTAGTTTACTGGAGTCCTTAAGAGAGCTCAAGTTGAGAGAGAGATCAGAGTCAACACAGACCCAGATGCTTGGAGATGCAGACAGAAAGATGTTTGGAGATGCTACGTTAAGAGATGTAGCCCAGAGCTTGCCCCCAAAGAAGCTAAGTGAGAACCCACAGACACTTAAAGAGAAAGCCAGTAGAATCAGGAGCTGAAAACAATGCAACCCGGGAACAAAGGACCAGCAGACGCCAGCCACCTGCCTTCCCAGCTGACAGAGGTTTTCCAGACACCATCGGCCGTTCTTCAGTGAACGTATCCTCTTGTTGATGCCTTAGTTCGGACACTTTTATGGCCTTAGGACTGTATATTTGTGACCTAATAAATCCCCATTAGAAAAGCCCATCCATTTCTGGTATTTTGCATTCTGGCAGCTTTAGCAAACCGAAACACCATCCTATCTCCCAGTCCCCAGACTCAGATCCAACTGTGTAGGCAGCACCTCCTTTGAGATTTCTAACAGGCATTGCAATGACCAAAACCAAGTTCCTAGAAGTTCCCACCAAACCTACTTCTCCCATAGCCTTCCCCATCTAGGGACATGGCAGCGCCATCCATCCAGTTACTTAGCTCAAAAACCTTGGAGTCACACCTGACTCTTCTCTTTCTCTTACATATCACATCCAGTCTATTTAACAAATGTTTACACAGCACTTTCTGTATGCCAAGCACTTCGAATTAGTAAATTCTAAGCACTTTCCAAACATTAACCCATGCAATCCTCATGCCATCCTATGAGGTAGTTTCTATTATTATCTCCAGGAAGAAATGGAGGCACGTAGAGTTAAATGATTTCCCTAAGGTCACACAGTACTGGGGTTCTTTGAATCACTTAATATACTATGCTGCCCAACCAGCCACCAGCAAATCCTGTTAGATCTGACATCAAAATATACCTAGAATCTGATAATTTCTGACTGTGACCATGCTGGTCCAGCCACCCTCCCCTCTCATCTGATTACTGTCATCCCTGCCTATCTGCCCCCCTAGCTTCCACCCTTGTCCCCCCGCAGTCATCTATTCTCAACACAGCAGCAGAAGGAAACTGTTAAAATATAAGTCAGATCCCACCTGTGCTCAGCCCTCTCTACTGACATCCGGCCTCACTCAGAGTAAAAGCCCAAATCCTCCCAATCCCATAACACCCAAACGATCTGCCTCCATGCCTGCCCCAGCCCCTTGCCTCCCCCGTCTCTTCTCTGCTCACTCCTCTGCAGCCTTACAGGCCTCCCAGCTGTTTGTGGAACACACCAGGAAGTTTCTGCCTCAGAGCCTTGTCTCACAGTTTCCTTTGCTTGGGATGTTGTTCTGTTTATCTAGTGCAGTATAATTAATTGCCCTAAAACCTAGCGGCTTAAAACAACATTTTATTTTGCTCATGAGTTTGTGGATGAGGAACTCGGGAAGGGTTGGGAAGTTTTCACTTGGATCTCTCATCGTCAGGGCTGGAGGCTTGCTTGGGTTGGACGTCCAAGATGGCGGACCAACATGGAGGGCAGTTGTGGCTGTCAGCTGACAGCGCCTGCAAGTGGCTTTCCTGTGTGCCCTAGGACTCCTGACAGCATGGTGGCCTTAGGGTAGGCAGACTTCTAATCTGGTAGCTCAGGGCACCAAAAGCAGGTGCCAGTGGACAAGGCAGATGCTCCATCACCTTTTATTAAAGACTCAGTTTCAGAAGCCCCATAGCATCACTTCACCTGTACTATACTGTTCAAAGCAGTTACGGGTCCACCCAGATTCAAGGGCAATGGACTGCAGACCCCTCCTCTCAATGACAAAATGTCAAAGGCTTTGCAGTCATTTTTTAAAACCACTGCAGATGCTCTTTTCCCAGAGACCTTGATGGTTTGCTCTGTTCTTTGCTTATCATTGGTGCTGGAGTAATGCCTGTCAGATATTCAATATGTATTTCAATATTCAATAAATGCTCACTGCAGGAATGATTACTGCACATGATGGTATATTATACAGCAGTGAAAAGGAATGAATTACAGGTCACACATTGATGAATTGCAGGAACATGGTTTTGGGCAGAAAAAGCAAATCATCCAAAGAATATATAATGTGGTTCCATTTACAAAATTTACAAAAGATGCAAAACTAAAACAATGATACTATTTCAAAATACGAATGTGATTTAACAACTCTTAAAAAACTGAAGGAATGATAAGCACAAAATTCAGCACAGTGTCTCCCTATGACAGGGATGAGAATAAGCGAGATAAGGGAGGTGTATTCTAGGCACATAAAATTAAGGTCAATGAATGTGGGAAAATGCTAACAATTTCCCTAAGCCTGAAAGTATGCCAAAATAAAAAGTGAAAAAAATTAGTGATGATGTTGGCTTTTGTTTTTAACTAGAGAAGTTGTGAGTTTACAGAAAAATCATGCATAAAATACAGGATTCCCTTATACCCCCCTATTATTAACACCTTGCATTATGATGGTACATTTGTCACAATTGATAAAAGCACATTTTTATAATTGTACTATTAACTTTAGTCCTCGGTTTACCTTATGGTTCACCGTTTGGTTGTGCAGCCCCATGGATTTTAGTGATCATGTTCTTTTTCTTAAATTTGATGGATACTATGATGGTCAAATTGATGAGGGTATAGTGTCCGGTCATTCAGTCAAGCACTGGCCTGCGTGTTACTGTGAGGGTTAGAAATCTTTAGTTAGTTGATGGCTTTTGTGGCTGATTTCATCTACAATCAACCAAAAAGAGTGCCTGCAGCAATGAAAGTAATCTCCTCATCCAATCAACTGAAGACCTTAAAGAGAGAACTGAAGATTTCAGTAGTCAGAAAGAGGAATTTCTATCTCTATCTCAGCCCGCCCGTTTTTCCTGGGGAATTCAGTGTCACCACTGAGTTCCCAACTTGCAGCCTGCCCTGCTGAATTCAGACTTGCCAATCCCCGTGGGCATGTGAGCCAATTCTTATAATAAATCTCTTAATATTTAATATATATATACGCACACACACCTGTGTGTTCTGTCTCTCTTGAGAACCCTGACTAATACAGATACATACTCAGATGTTTGTTATATCATTATTATTGATACCGCATCAAAATTTTATAAATATTAATTTTAGCTGCTCAATATTTAATAACACCATAATAGAAAAACTTTTTTGTACCTAGTAACAGCATCAAAATTTATGAAGCCAAGATAGAGAGAAATATACAGAAGAAATGTAAAAACCGTATTTTTAGCGAGATACTTTAATATGCCTCTCATTCATTGACAGATCAGGGAGATAAAAATGTAAAAAGACAAGGAGGATTTGAATAGCAACAGATTACTGTGATTTAATAGATGAGTTATATCAATGCCATATTGGTTAAAGAACATACATTCTTTACAAATAATTATGGAACAGCTACAAAAAAAGATTGTACATTAGGTAATAAAAGAAATGTGAATATAGTCCAAAAAAAAAAAAAATAGAACTTCTATGGTCCACAATGCAATAAAACTGGATGGTATATAAAAAGGATAAACAAAATATCATATAACTTGATAGATCAAAAGAAAAATAATCTTTTAACAATCTTTTGGGTCAAAGATGCAATAAAAATGTCAATTTCAGTTATGTTTAGAAAATGACGAGAATTATATACATAAAAATTGGAGGTCTGGCAAAAGTTTCATTTACTCAAGAAAATTCATGGTTTTAAATGCCTGTATTATTGGAAAAGAGTAAATGACCAATCATTCAGTTCTGGAAAGTAGAAGAGGGACTTTAAAGACTGATATTAATGAAATTGCTCAGGGAATCCAAAGTCACCATGATATGAAGATATTCCCTAATGAATTGGCCACAGTTAAAATTAACCCACACTTATACATCTCCTAACCCAACAGAAGACCCTTCTCCCTTCTCACATGACCATTTTGGACCCCAGTCTCCTTCTGAAATGGAGTGGAATACAAGAGAAAACACAAACAATAGATGTACATGAAGTGAAATTGCAAGAGAAGCAGGATTTCACACAGTCTGTGGAAGTCATATTGAATTGCTTGTATCCCAAGCAAAGTCATTGGCAAAGGAGGATAAGGCAACATTCAGAGATTCACAACTGAGGAAGGGAAACTGATGAGGGTATTGATAGAAAAGAGAATGAGTTAAATGGCAACGGATTAGGAAGGCACTTGGGAAAATTAATTAAGTGACCCACTTTGTGATCACAATGCCACAGTCCAGAGGGAAATGATGGCAGGGTCTCTGCCCCCCAAAATCAACACAAGCCCATTTTAAGAAGTATACATAATTGTGATTATAACCTAAGTTTTCTGAAATAGAAAATAAAGTTAACTTTTTGTAATGCTTGTTTAATTTTCAAGATAAAGCCCCAATCAGATCTTTTTATTAATTTAATTATTTTTTATTTTTTTACTATACTATGAAATTTTGGTTCCGGTTTCGCTCCAAGCACATTTTTTGTTTAGCTTTGTTTTGGTCCTATGTACCATAGGAAAATGGAGACCTTCCATAAGTTAACCTTTCATCAGCAATTAGAGTGAATTCCTTTTTCTGATTGCTGAAAAGTTAGTGGCCATCCCCCTCCTGCCTTGTTGGAAGGCTACACACATTGTCCACTTCGGTTTTGCCTGGGGCCCGCCTGGTGCTGGAAAATTGAAGATTGGCCCTAGCTGGACAAACCACAGGCCCCCTTGACATTATTCTCGGACATTCGAGCACAAACACCGCTTTTCCGTGAACCGCTGTGATAATCAAGTGGAAATCCGTCTTTTGACCTGCTGTGTCCAGATTTCTTAACATGCCTCACTTTAGCTGCTCACCTCCCCCTTACCTCCACAGGGCATCCTGCTCTGAAGAAATCAGATTCTCTTGATTACAACTGATGCTTGTCGGCAGCAGGGCTATAAGTTCACCTCCCATGGAAGGCTCTCTTGCCTTTTAGAAACCACTTGAATCACGCACGAAAATGATCACCAAGCTGACAGCCAAGCATTGGCATCCAGGGTTTGAACTGACGAGCCCTTGTTTCCTTGGAGCAGTGAATCCAGACCCCTGTGCCAAAGAACAGATGCCTCTGGTGCACGTGGCGTGTCGTGGCCTGCTCTCACCCTTACGTTTGTGTTGTACTCCAGACCACATACCACTACTCAACAGGGAGCCTGATAGGCTTATGGTGTTTTTTCCCCTGATGTAATGTCTTTTCATGGGGAAATAGAAAAGGATCAACTCTCACAATGATTGACATGTGGCTGTCACATTCCATCTTTGCCTTATTACAGATGATCTGTTATGGGTTGAATTGAGTCCCCCGCAAAAGATATATCGAAGTCCTAACTCCTGGTGCCTCAATATGGGACCTTATTTGGAAATAAGGTCATGGCCAGTGTCATTAGTTAAGATGAGGTCATACTAAAGTAGGGTGGGCTCTTAATCCGATGTGCCTGGGGTCTTCATAAGAAGGGGAGAGGAGGCACAGACAGATACCCAGGAGGCTGAGACTGGAGAGATGCATCTGGAAGCCAGGGAACACCAAGGATGGGCAGCCAACACCAAAGCTAAAAAGAGGCAAGAAAGGATTCTCTCCCATAGGTTTCAGGTGGAACATGGCCCTGCCCACACCTTCAGTTCAGACTTGTAGCCTCCAGAACTCTGAGCCGATAAATTTCTCTTGCTTTAAGCCATCCAGTTCATGGTCCTTTTGAAGGCAACCCCTAGGAAACTAAGACACAATCTAAGTTGCTTTTCCAGGAGGGGTTTGAAGATCAAGTATTTTTTTCTCTTATCCTGTTTTTATGGCCTACCAATGCATGGAAAAGAAAGTTTATCTTTTCACCTTAAATGCATATGTGGGTCATAAATTCTATGTAGTTGGTTTTATCGTGTACACTTGAATGCAGTAAAAATCACTCCCTGGCAAACGCTGCTTGGCTCGGCTCAGTCTCGCCAACGGCTGAAGGTGGCTGACTGTCAGCTTCCTGTTGGTCACATTGGTTCATAAGCTGAGATAAACCCACCATCTAGCCAAGTCAAGTTTGCTCCTCTGTGGTTTTCCAAGCTCTACCATGAGATCTTTCCACCACTGCTTTTCCCAGCTGTGTAATTTTCTAATCTAATTTATGGTCCGAGAATATTAAAGCGATTGGTTAATCTGACTCGATCGTGTATTTTTGCTTCCAGGTACCACCTCAAGATTTTAAATGTTTTGCGTCAGATATCTAATGTTTAACACATGACTAAATCGATGAGTCATGAACAAACAAACAAAACTTGCTTTCCCTCTGGGGGTGTGCCTTCAGTTCTTATAATTCACCCTGTATGTGTCTGTCATGCCCGAAAGGGTGTGTGCAATTACTTCAGGTGTGGGAGAATCTCAGCTGAGTTACGACTTCAATGATTTGAAGGTGTGACTTCTGTGGGCATAGCCAGATAATTAATTAGATTTGAACAGTCTGTGGGCCCACTGTCTGTCCTTGAGATGAAGTAAAGCCCTTCCAGAAAAGAAAGGAAAAAAAGGATTACTTACATCCTTTAGAACACGAATCATAAAACTTTAAAACGTTTCAATAATGCTTAAAATGTCAGTAATTGCCTGGTTCTCTGTGCTTAAAGGGATTTATTCAGAGTTATTTTCCCATGCCAACTTAAAATGAAAACGTTCCAAGTTGAAAATAAAGTGACTGGAATAATTGGCTTTGATGAATTCAAGTTACAGCTCCACACTGCACGGGTGCGGAGTTTGAAGGGGCAGATGTGCTCCGAAGAGACGCTGGGTGAATTGCCATGTCCACACCGGGGCACTTGATGAGCGCTGGAGCGTCGCAGCCCTGGCCCAGTAAATGGGTCATCCCAGGCTGAATTCTTTCACGGTTTCAGGACCAGGCATGGTGCTAAGGTTTTAAAGATAAGATCTGCTCTGAGCCAAAATACATGAAAGCCTCTCCCTTCGTGAGTCCCACAGAGCAAAACAGCTGGGTGAGCAGGACCCAGCCTTGCCCTCCTCGACATCTCAGCCAGAGCCTCAGCCCATCCCGGGGGACAGGGGCTCCCCTGACGAAGGAAGTGGGGTTCTCTCCCATTCTTGCGCGATTACCAAGCATGATTGCTCTCAGAACTTTAGGGGAATGGAGAAAACACTGAAATTTCCCAGCTTTTCTTCTGTAAAAACCAGCCAGGCACACCTTCAGTTCCTGGAGTGTAGGTGAACGACAATTTCCTAAAAGCAGATTTTACATTCTAGTGAGATCACCCCTAAGATGTTTTTTCGTGAGCTGTATCCATCAGTGTTAAATCCAGGATAAAGAGTAAAGGAAAATACATGCTTTTCCAGAAAAGACTAGAGTATAAATTTAGGATTCTATCAACTGTCCTGGCTGCCGAAGGATTTATGGGAAGCCGGCATGGGCTCACGGACTGGAGGGGACGTCAGAGGCAGATGTGCTGTCATCCCAGGAACAGCCCCAGCAAGATGTGGCTGCTTCCGTCTGCCTCTGCCCAGCCAGGCTCACGGCTGTGCACAGATGCTCCGGCCATCCCTGTGTATTCAGTCGAGATGCAAGGTCCTGGCAGCCTGCCTGCAATTGGCCAAGAGCTGCCGCATGCATTCCTGCCCAGCACCCAAGCATCCAAGAGAGGAAGGATGGGCCTCTCCAGCTTCCCAGAGGGTGGGAGCGGCGGGAAGCTGCAACGTGGAGTTTCTCCTCTGCCAAGACCACACAGCGGGGGACAGGTCATTTCTCATAAGCACCGAGGACAGCCAAAAAGCAACCAGTGGCCACTGCCTAGCCAAGAAGGCAAAGGGATGCTCTGGGATTAGCTCCAGGAGGTCAGCCCATGAGGGTGCTCCCTTGCAGAACTCCCAGCTTCTGCAGCGAGACCCGTTCATTGGCCGTGTAACAAGGTCTGCCCAGGGTACGTGAAAACCTCCCAGCTAGATGTTAAGCTTCTTATGGTGATAGCCAAGGAAGCCTGCCCAGCGCTACAACATAAAAATTACTCAAACCATATGTGTTGACTAAGAATATCAAACCAATGACATATGTGAATGTCACGTGAAATCGCGTTGGTCGCACTATTTTTTTTCTTTTTTTGAGATCCAGCAGTGTCTGGGGACAAGCCCTGGAGTCGAGCAAACACATGTACTTGTCTGAGATATGCGTGACCTTGGGTCAATAATTTCTCCTTGATGGGCCTCAGTCTCCTCATCTATTTACTGGGGATGATAATACCTCACCTTGAAGTGTTGTTGGAAAAGCAGAGACAATGTAGACCAAGTGCCTGGCATACAGTAGATATCCAGCATGTGGTTTTAATCATTATAATCAGGCATAGACTTTTTCATATGATGTTCCTCCAACAGACACTGTGTGCCATGATTAAAGACGCATGTGTTGGATCTTTAAGTTCCTTCTTAGAGATTCATTGATTAATTCCAAATTTGCTTTACATTATATATATACAATTGTTAATATTATATTACATAAGATATATTTATTTATATTATATTATATAAGATATATTTATTTATGCTATATACAATATCCAGGGTTTTTATACCATGATATTAGAAGATCAACTTTATTAACAGCTTGTCTTAAATCATATTATGAAAAGGGATAATGCTTAGAATGAGACCTGGGCAGCCTGATCCCTTGTCTGGAAAAAATATTATAATACCCTTTTGGATAGCAGCAAACATCTCCTTAGCAGAGATTTTACTGTGAGTTGAGGCAAGAAGATTCAGAAGCCCACTCCATGGTTAATAAGGCACCGAATTTTTAAATTGTCAACAAGTGTGTGTGTGTTGAGTGTCCTCTACGTGCAGGACATGGCTCTGAGGGTGCACCAGGGAAAAAAGAGGGGAAGATCCCTCCCTCCTGGGGTTCCACTCTAGCAGGGGGTGCAGGTCAACGACAAAAGACATATAACAGAAATCATCATCCAACACGGTGAACAAAGGTGGTAAGTGCTGCCGGGGACAAGGCAGGGTGCGGGTTGGCTGACTTTTAAGTACGGTGGTCAGTGGAGACTTAGAGAAGGCCATGGGGGAGCCAAGACTTGTAGCATCCAGTCGAAGCCCCCAAAATGTACCTTGAGATCAGAATTATCTAGAATGGCTTTCTACAGGTACCGCATGACTCGGAAAACTGCCAGGTTCATGCTTTCCCTTAGTGCGTGCTACAATAGGTATAACCACAGTCACTATTTGAGGAAATGCCCACCGCTCCCCACCGCCTACGCTTTTTTTCAAAGATTATATATAAGAAAAGTGCTCAGACAGGCAGCCAGGCTCTTACTAAGGAAAAAAGTAATTTCCTTACCCGTCACAAGACATTTATTTGTTCCTGCAGGGAGACTTCTTGTAAAATTTGAAATTTAAGTAAAACCCACCCAAACTACACACTAAGTGAATCATTTTTGTAAAGGGCCCTGTTGATCCCAAAAAAGTGGAGTACACCCGGGAATACAGTGTGTTCTCCTGCACGTGGATTTTGTACCCACCACACCTATTTCCAAAAGCTCTCAGGACACCTGCCAGGAAATGCAAAGGAGCTGGGGCATTAGGCCAAGGAAGCACCAGGAGGAGGAAGTCCCCACCTGCAATTACTGGGATAGTCGTAAAGCTGGGATTGTCATGAAGAAAGAAAAAAAAAAGTTCTTGATACAGAATCCTCCCAGAATCACATGCGGCATACAGATGTCAAAATTTTGTTAAGAGTTCCAAGGGTAAATCCCCAGTTAGCTAATTTGTTTTTCCTGCTACATCAAAACTAGAGAAATCCAAAGCCGCAGCTCAGCATCTGCCGCAGGGAATAAGGAAGAAGAGACTAAATGTTGCTTTTGATTACCAGTCTCCATGGTCCCCAGGAATGGAAGGGGAGGAGAAAGGTTTGGGAATGGTAACTGCAAACTCAGCTCTGGGGCACCGAATGCCCAAATTCAGCTAAATAATCAGTCGGGAATAAAGAAACAACGTCCTTAAGAAGGATCTGTGCTGAAAATTAGTTCTGGATTCCTTGGGGATAAAGACTGCATCTGGGTAAATTTGTTGGGTTCTATTCTGGTCTTGTTTAACAGGTTGTTTTCTCTCCTTCATCTCCTCTCTCCAATTCCATAATAAAAAGTAGCCCCTTGTCTAAGTTACTCTTTCTAAGAATAGTCAATATAAGGTTCTTTTGACCCAGGAAGGTATACTCTTTTTAATAGTGTCAAGTTCCTAATTTTAATATAATCAAAATAATCAGTTTTTTCCTTTATTTTGTGCTTTTTGTGTGCTGATTAAAAAAAC
This sequence comes from Choloepus didactylus, assembly GCF_015220235.1. Classification (NCBI taxonomy): domain Eukaryota; kingdom Metazoa; phylum Chordata; class Mammalia; order Pilosa; family Megalonychidae; genus Choloepus; species Choloepus didactylus. Next base: position 21,717,021 of record NC_051333.1, read on the forward strand.
TTTACCCACCCCAATGTTACATAGCTATTCTACTCTTTCTTCTAGAAGCCTTGTTGTTTTAACTTCCATATTTAAATCAGCAATCCACCTGAAAGTGATTTTTACATATGGTCTGAGGTGGTGGTCAAGGTTCATTTTTTTTCAATAAGAATATGCAATTGACATAAAACCATTTATTGAAAAAAAACATTCTTTCCCACTATATGTAGGTTATCAAAAAAAAACCTCTACAACTTCCACGACAGCATCTGACACCAACTGCAAATACTACAGTAACTCAATTAATCAATCCAATTCTGATTCTAACTACCAGGAGTTAGGCCAGACCCCACAAGTTTCAGGGCAATCCTTTAGAAAACTGCCCTTCAGGCACCAGCTGCAAGTTCCAGGGCCACCAGCACTTTTGAACAACTGGCTACAAATTCAGGATTTCCTACTACCCCCATGGGTTCAATTCACTAGGATGACTCATAGAACCCCTTGAAAGTGCTATACTTAATGACTATAGATTTTTTTAATGCAATTTTTTTGAGATACATTCATACATCATACAATCCATCCAAAGTCTGCAATCAATAATTCACAGGATTATAGTTTTATTATTAGCATAAGGATTCAAATAAGAAGAAGCCAAAAGAAGAGATGCATGGGATGAGGTCTGGGTCTTAAACACAGGCTTCATGTCCTCTACACGTGAAGTCACCATCCTCCCAGCACACTAGCAATATTTTCTCAATCAGGGAAGCTCTTTGGTCTTTGAGTGTCCTAAGTTTATACGGGGTCTCTATGTAGGCATGGAGGATGAGTCCATGCTCAGTGACTGAGCACCATCTGCATATGGTGTGGTTCTCAGCCCCACCCCTCCAATCACCTGGTTGGGCTTTCTGGTGGGGCCGGCTCCCCTTCTAGGATTGCAGGTGTGTTGGCCCCTCCCCATCATTCATTAGCATATGAACTATCAGGTATGGCCCTCGGCCCACCATGGAGAACAAAAGACACTCCTACCATAGGAAAATCAAAGATTTAGAGTTTGCTTCCCCAGGAGCTGAGCACCAAGACCAGCCAAGTTTTCATTATTCAGTGCCCTACTGCTCTGCGGTGGCCACATTTATCATACACTTAGTGTCCATATATATGTGGATTTATTTCTGGACTCTATTCCATTGGTCTGTCTATCCTTACCACACTGTCAGAATTATTGTACATTATAACTTGATATCTGGTAGTAGAAGTCATCCCGAATTCATTTTTCTTCAAACTGTCTTTGCTGTTTTGGATATTTTGCCTTATATAAAATTAGAATCAGCTTGACAATTTCCCTTAAAAAAAAAAAAAAAAAAAAAACTTCGGGATTTTGGTCAGGACTGCAATGAATTGGGGGAGAATTGTATTTAGGTCCTTAATTTATTTCAATAATGGTTTTCAATTGTCACTAGAGAGGACTTGTATATCTTTCATTAGCTTTATACTCAGTTATTTGATATTTTTTACTACTGTAAATGATATTCGTCTTTTTAAATTTTATTTTCTAATTTTCTGTTGCTGATATATAGAAATATAAGTCTTCAGAAGTTACTTGCTAATTCTAATACTTCATCTGTGGTTCTTTGGGTTTCCTCTGTGTACAACCATGTTATTTATAAATATAAGTCCTTTTATTTCTTCCTTTTCAGACTTCATATATTTTTTTATTTCTTTTCTTTTCTTTCCTTTTCCTTTTTTTTCCTTTTCTTTCCTTTTGCCTTATTGGACTCCCTAGGACTTCTAGTACAATGCTGTATAAAAGTAGTGTTAGCCATTACACTTTTCTCATTCCCAGTTTATTACATGATTCTTTTGTATCGATTAATATGATCAAATGATGTTCTTTATTTTATTATTGTGGAAAATTGTATCAATCGGCTTTAAAATAATAAGCTAACTCATATTCCATATGTTGTCCTTTTTCTATATGGCTGAATTAAGCTTAATAATATTTTGTTTAGAATTTTACATCTACTTCTATCAGAGAAATTGGCTTATAATTTTATTTCCTTATAATATTTTTGTCAGATCTTGGAACAAAGTTATGCTGTCTTCACAAAACAAGTTGAGAAGTGCTCCCTCTTTTTATAGTCTCTGGAAAATTAATATTTATCCTCCTTCAATGTTCAGTAGAATTCATCAATTGTGTCGGTTTGCTAAAGCTACTGAAATGCAATATACCAGAAATCGATTGACTTTTACCATTGAGGTTAATGAGTTCACAAATTTGCAGTTCTAAGGCCATGAAAATGTCCCAGTTAAGGCATCAACAGGATGATACCTTTTCTGAAGAAAGGCCTATGGCATCCAGGGTTCCTCTGTCACATGGAAAGGTACATGGCTGGCTCTGCTGACCCTTCTCTCGTGAGTTTAGCTTCTGGTTTCAGTGGCTTTTTCCAAAATATCTCTGGCCTCTGGCTCTCTGAGCTTCTCTGAGCTCTCTCCAAAATGTCTCTGCCTTTTATCCTCTCATAGAGGACTCCAGCAAGGGGATTAAGACCCACCTTGAGTGGGCGGGGCCACATCTCCATGGAAACAATCGAATCAAAAGGTCCCACCCACAACAGGTTTGCCCCCACAAGACAGGATTAAAAGAACATTGTCTTTTCTGGGGTACATAACAGAGCCAAACCAGCACACTAATGAAGCCATTTAGACTTGGAATTTTCTTGGTGGGAAGGTTTTTAATCATGGATTCAGTTTATTTAGTACTTGCAATAGGTTGTGTTATTTTCTAAATTTCATTTAATTTCCAAATTCATTGGCATAAAGCTGTTTATCATATCCTCATCTTAGCTTTTTAATGTCTGTAAGATCTGCTATCATGTCCTCTTTTTAGTCTCATGCTGGGAATTTGTGGCTTTTCTCTTTTTTCTTGATCAGTCCTTGCCAGGAATTTATGAATTTCAATATTCTTTTCAAAGAACCAATTTTTGGTTTTGTCTCTTTAATATACAATAGTTTTTAGTTTTATTGCTTTTTATGCTAATCTTTATTATTTTCTTCCTTCTACTTTCCTTGGGTTTAATTTGCTTTCTCTTTTTAACATTTGAATGGATACACATATATAGATTTTCAGCCTTCTTTTCTAGCATAAATATTTAAGGCCCTTACATTTTGTTGTAACTTGCTTTATGGTCCAGTATATGGTCAATTATGGTGCTGCAGTACTCTTGAGAAGAATGTATATTCTGCAGATGTTGGAGCAATATTCTATATATATTAATTATATCACCTTTGTTAATCTTGTTTATCTGGGTGTCTTGGTAATTACTGGGAGAGGTGTGCTAAAAGTTTCCTACTTCGACTGTGAATTTTTCTGTTTCTCCTTTTGGTTCTTGTGCCAGTTTGAAACTGTTATGTACCCTAGGAAAGGCCATGTTCTTCTAATCCAGTCTTGTGGATGCAGACTTAGTGTGTGTGGGACCTTTAGATTAGGTTATTTCCTTGAAGATGTGACCCACCCAACTGTGGGCAAGACACTTAGGTTAGATTATTTCCATGGAGGTTTGGCCCCGTTCATTCAGGGTTGGTCTTAATTAGATCGCTGGAGTCCTTCAGAGAGCTGAGAACCCACACGGACCCAGATGCTTGGAGACGCTGGGAGAGGCAGACAAAAGGATGTTTTGAGATGGTAAGCTAAGAGATGAAGCCCAGAGTTTGCCCTGGAGAAGCTAAGAGAGGACCCCCAAGATGCTTAGAGAGAAACACCCTGGGAGAACAAGCAAGGATGCACAGAGGCTAAGAAATAGAAGCTAAGAGAGACAGAGCCCAGAGACATTTTGGGAAAAGCCATTTTGAAACCAGAACCCAGGAGCAAAGGACCAGCAGATACAAGCCACGTGCCTTCCCAGCTGACACAGGTGTTCCAGACGCCATTAGTCTTTCTTCAGTGAAGGTATCCTCTTGTTGGTGTCTTAATTTGGACACTTTTATGACCTTAGAACTGTAAATTTGTAACCTAATAAATTCCCTTTATATAAGCCAATCCATTTCTGGTATTTTGCATAAGGACAGCTTTAGCAAACTGGAACAGTTCTATTTTGCTTTATACATATTGAGGCTATGTTCTTAGATGCTACAAATTTTGAATTGCTGTATATTCTCAGTGACTGACTCCTTTTTCCATTATGAATTGTCCCTCCTCAGCCTTAGTAATGCTTCTTGTTTTAATGTCAATTTTGTCTGATATTAATATAACAACACTGACTGTTTTAGACGATGTTTGTAGTATGTATCTTTACCCATCTTTTTATTTTCAGTTTTTTGCATCCTTATATTTAAAGTGTGTCTTGTAAGCAGCATATAGTTGGATTGTGATTTATTATTCAATCTGACAATCTCTGTCTTTTACTTGGAATATTTAATCCTCTTGCATTTAGTACAACTGTGTTTCAGGGATTTCTCTGGATTCTGAGTGCAGAGCAGGCTAGACATGCTGGAGAATTTAAAACTCCCGGTAGTAATCTTCAATTACTGACCAGAGTTGATGGGTAAATAGCTCAGCTTCTTTGCCCCTCAGGTTTGATTAACTCTGAGGTGCAATTCTTCTCTGGCTCCCAGAGTTTCCAAGCAGGATTAAGCTCCAGTTGCTCATAGTGAAAACTCACTGGATTGTGCAGACTTCATTGGTTTCCTTCCCTTCCCTGCCTCACTTCTCCAGTCCCATACTGACATTATCTGGGTTAACTTCCAAAATAGATTGCTTTGACTCAGATTCTTACCTCAGGGTCTGCTTCTGGTGAAGCCCCCTCTCACCTTTTGTGGTGGTGTTGTCATATATTTTGATTCCATGTGTATATAAAACCCACAAGGCATTATTATTGTTGTGTTATGCAGTAGGTATTTGCTTAGATTCACCAACATGTTTTACTCTTTCTGTCACTCTTTATTCCTCCCTGAATTTTCCACCCTGAACTCTGGAATCATTTTTCTTATACTTGAAGAATTCTTTTTAGCATTTCTTCTATAGTGGGTCTGATAGCAGTAGTTCCTCCATTTATTGTATGTCTAAACATTTCTTCATTTCACTTACATTTCTGAAGCATATTTTCACTGGATATGAAATTCTACGTCAACAACTATTTTCTTTTAGCACAGTAAAGATGTTATTCAATTTCCTTTCGGCTTCATTCCTTTCTGTCAAGAACTCAGTTTCAGTCTTATTGTTTTCCTTTGAAGATAATGTTTTTTTCTTTAGATATGTTTAAGATTTTTTTAAGTTTTTAGCATTTAACCATGATGTGTCTAGGTGTGGCTTTCCAGCATGAGGTGGGGGTGGGGGGCTCATTCTCTCTTTCTTCTTGTTCTCCAATTACATGCTGTCAAACATTTTTACCATGTCTCTTATGTTTCATACATTTTCTATATTTTCCAGGTTTTTTGTCTTCCCAGCCTGGCCCTGTCTTCCAGTTCATTAATCCCCTTGTCTTTCAATTTAGCTGTTAAACCCACCAATATTCCCATTTACTAATCTTCTCTTTGGTGTTCATTCCACTGTTAACCCCATCTATTCTGATATTAATTTTTGTTATTGTCATTTTCACACTAGAACTTACATTTGATTTTTTTTATAGACCTTGGCTGTTGGTGAAATTCACCATTCACCAGTTCTCTTGAACATATTAACTAAAGTTAAAAAATTTTTTTATTATAAATTTGCTTATTAAAGCATTACATACATACATTCAGGAAAGTATACATATCCTAAGTGTACATGTTGATGAATTTTCACAACCTGAACACAGCTGTGATGGTTAGGTTCAAGTGTCAACTTGGCCAGGTGATGGAGTCCAGGTGTCTGGTCAAGCAAGCACTGGCCTAACCATTACTGCAAGGATATTTGTGGCTGGTTTATTAAATCATCAGTCGACTGGCTGCAGCTGTGACTGATTACATCAGTGAAGGGTGTGGCTTCCACAATGCAAGAATGCAATCAGCTGGATTTAATCCAATCAATTGAAGACTTTTAAGCAAGACAGATAGAGGAACTTCACTTCTTCAGCTAACCAGCAAAGCATTTCCTGAGGAGTTCATTGAAATTGCCAGTTCATATCCTGAGGAGTTCATCGAACACGTTCATTGAAGTTGCCAGTTCACTGCCTGAGGAGTTCATCAAACAACTTCACTGGAGTTGCCAGTTTGCTGCCTGCCCTACGGAATTTGGACTCATGCATATTCACAGTTGTGTGAGACACTTTTATAAATCTTATATTTATAGATATCTCTTGTTGATTCTGTTTCCCTAGAGAACCCTAACTAATACAACAGCTATGTATCCAGAATTCATATAAATGAATAGGCCATGCCCAGCACCTGAGAAGCTCCACCCATCCTCCCTTCCCTTACCCCGTGTAAAGGTAACTTCTATCCTAACTTATATATTAGATTTCCCTGCTTTAGTATTTTACAGAGATGAAATCATATGGTATACTACTTGTGTATTTTTGCACAACAAATTAAACTAAGACTTCATGACTTGAAACAACTAACATTTATTCCCAGTTTCTGTTAGTCAAGAATCCATGCACAGCTTAGATGGGTGCCTCTGGCTCAGAGTGTCTCAGGAGTTTGCAGTCGACCTGAGCTAGGGCTGTGGTCTCACTTCAAGGTTCAACTGGTGGAGGATCCACGTCCATTTGGCAGGTTGTTGGCAGGATTCAGATCATCCCACGTTGTCGGACTAAGGCTTCTCTCAGTTCCTTACCACGTGGATCTCTCCATTGGGCAGCTCACAATACGGCAACTAGCTTCCTTCAGAGTGAGCAAAGGAGAGAGTGAGAAAGAGCATGCAAGATGGAAGCCAGTCTTTTTGTCACTCCATCTTGGAATTGACAGTCAATCATTTTTGTCATATTTTACTCTCTAGAAGTGAGTCACATGGTCTAGCACATACTCAAAAGAGGGGCATGAATAGCAGAAGGCAGAGATGACTGAGAGCCATGTTAGACTCTGCCTTCCACATATCATTTGTCCTCTTTTGTGTTTGGTTTTCTTGGCACAATATAATTTTTGTGAAATTCACCCATATTGTTTGTCTAGTTGTTAGATCATTCATTCTTATTGCTATATAGTATTTGATTTGTGAAATTTACTGCAATTTATTTATCCATTCCATTGTTGATGGGCATTTGGTAGTTTCTAGTTTGTGGCTATTACAAGTAGGGCTGTTATGGAATATTCTAGCACATCTCTTTAGGTGAGTGCTCACAGGCATTTCTGATGGGTTTATACCTAGAAGTGGAATTTCTGGGTGATAGGCACACATATGTTCAGCCTTACTAGATATTGACAAACTACTTTCCCAAAGTAATTCTCTTAATTTATACTTTCACCAGCACTAAATGTAAGTTCTGAATGCTGCCATCTTCACTAACACTTGGTCTATTAGTTAGGGTTCTCTAGGGAAACAGAATCAATGAAAGATATCTATGAATATAAGATTTATAAAAGTGTCTCATGCAGCTGTGTGTATGCACGAGTCCAAATTCCCTAGGGCAGGCAGCAAACTGGCAACTCCAATGAAGATGTTCGATGAACTCCTCAGAAAACGAACTGGCAACTTTGACGAACTCCTCAGGAAATGCTTTGCTGTTCAGCCAAAGAAAAAGTGAAGGTCCTCTATCTGTCTTGTTTAAAAGTCTTCAACTGATTGATTGGCTTAAATCCAGCTGACTGAATTCTCTATTTGTGGAAGACACGCCCTTCGTGGACATCATCAGTCACAGCTGCAGCCAATTGACTGATGATTTAATAAACCATCTTGTTGATTTATTAACCAGCCACAAACATCCTTGCAGCAATGGTTAGGCCAGTGCTTACTTGACCAGACAGCTGGGTACCATCACCTGGCCAGGTTTGCACATGAACCTAACCATCACACTTGGTATTCTCCATCTTTTTCATTTTAGCTGTTCTGGTATCTATGTAATATATTTTATTGTGGTTTTAGTTTACATTTCCTTGATGGCAAATGAAGTTGAACACCTTTTCATATGTTTACTGGCCATATGGCTATCCTCTTTGGAAAATGTCTTTTCAAGTATTTTGCCCATTTTTCTATTGGGCTGTTTGCTTTTTTCTTATTGATTTGTAGAAGACCTTTATGTGTTCTGTATAAGAGTCCTTTGTTAGCTTTATGAATTGCAAATATCTTTTCCCACTTTTCTATTTTTGTTTGTCACCTCCCTAATTCTGTCCTTGATGAATAGAAGTTTTAAATTTTAATATAATCAGCTTTCTCAATTATTTTCTTTTATGGTTATTGCTTTTTATGTCTGAGCCTACTTCAAAATCATAATGATATTCTATATCCTTCTGTAAAAGCTTTATTGTTTTACATTTCACATTTAGATATCCAAAGCCACCTGAATTTGATTTTTGTGTTGATGAGGTAGAAGTACAAATATATATATTTTTCCATATGGATATGTAATTGACCCAGCATCACTTATTGAAAAGATTATCCTTTCTTTCCTCCCTGCATTACAGTGTGGCCTTTTTCATAAATCAGTTGGATGTCTGTGTGGCCCTGTGTATTCCATATTCTGTCCCATTGGTCAGTTTGTCTATCCTGTGCCGATGTCACACTACCTAAATTACCATAGCTGTATAATAGATTTTGACATCTAATAATGTAAGTTCTCAGCTTTGTTCTTCATCAAAATTACCTTGACTGTTCTTGACTCTTTATACTTCCATATGAACTTGAGAATCACTTTATTAATTTCAACAAACCCCCACCGTTCAAATCTTCTGGGATTTAATTGGTATGGCATTGAATCTATAGATTGATTTGGGAGAGATCTGACATATTTATTATGTTGAGCCTTCCAATCCATGAATATGGCATATCTTTCTGTATATTTAGATCTTCTTTAATTTTCTCAATATCATTTTGTGATTTCCAGGGTGGAAGTCTAGCACCTACAACCTTTCATTAATAGGTAGTTTGATGTTTTGAAGCAATTATATACAATTTTTGAAATGTGTTTGTTTCTGGAATGCAGAAATACAATTGACATTTGTATTGAGTTTGATCCAGCAAATATCTTTAAATTCATATATAAATTGTAATAGTTTGTCTGTAGATTCCTTTGGATTTCCTATATACACAATCATTTTGTCTGTGAATAATCATTTTATAATTTACTTTCTACATTTCTGCCTTTAATTTTATTTTTCTTGCCTTATTGTAATAGTTAGGACCCCAATCAGGTATTTTAAAGTCCATGCCTAATAATCACAATATCTTTGTCACTTGGAGATCTGCTTCTATTTTCTATTTTTTCTTTCTTCTGATTAATGGCTTCATTTTCAGGCTTTGCATAGTAGCCTCCAGCAGCCCCAGATGCATCTCTTCCCAATGCAAGTTCCTTGGGAAAAAAAAAAAGGAACTTCTTTTGATAGCATGTCCCAGACCTGGCTGTTCCAGGCTCAAGCTGTGCAGATGCCCACCCTTGAACCCATCACCAGGGACAAAGGGATGGCACACACCTGTTGGCCTCACTGTAGGTGACCTGCCCACCCAGGAGCTGTGTGGTCAGCCCTACCCACAGCACAGACACTGAGGGTTGTGGGAGGGATGTCTCCCTAAGAGATCTTGGGGTGTGCTCACTAGGGGTGGGATGAGCAGGTGCAGGTGGCAAAGCAAAAGATATCCAGTATAGTATGATTAATTAAAAACAGAGAAAGAAGGGGAGCCAGTTTCTGGAGAAGAAAATGGGTTCAGTCTTGACCTTGTTAAGGTTGAGATGTTTGTGACCCTCAAGGTAGAAGAGGCTGGTAGGTGATCAGAGATAGAAATAGAGTTTAGATTTGTATTATTTTTATTATTTTGGTAAAATTCAAATAATGCAAAATTTACCACTTTAACCACTTTACAGTGTAAATTCAGTGGTATTTAGTATAGTCACAATGTTGTGCAAATATCACCACTCTCTAGTTCCAGAAAGTTTTCATCACCCCAAAAGGAAACCCCTTACCCACCAGGCAGTGACTCCTCATTACCCTCCCAGCTCCAGGCAACCACTAATCTGCTTTCTGCCTCTATGGATTTGTCTAATCTAGATATTTCATATAAATGGAATCATACCATATGTGGGGTTTTGTGCCTGATTTCTCTCACTTAGCATCACGTTGTCTATGTTTATCCATGTTATAGCATGTATTAGCACTTCATTCCTTTTTATGGCTGAACAATATTTAATTGTATGTTTTCCATTGTTCTGGTTTGCTAATGCTGCCATTGTGGAACATACCAGAAATCGATTGGCTTTTATAAAAGGGGTTTATTCGGTTACAAATTTACAGTCTGAAGGCCATGAAAATGTCCAAATTAAGGCATCAACACTCATATGCCTTCACCAAAGGAAGGCCAATGGTGGCTGGAAAGCCTCTGTTAGCTGGGAAGGAACATGACTGGCATCTGCTGATCCTGGGTTGTGTTCCAGCTCCCTCTCAGCTCCTGTGCATTCTTCAAAAGTTGCTCATGGGGTGTTCAGTCCTCTCTAAACTTCTTCTGGAGCAAAGTTTCAGCAAAAGTCTGCTTTCGATGGCCATCTCCAAAAGGTCTCTCCTGGCTGTAGAACCTCCTTCTGTCTGTGAACACTTTTATAGGACTCTAGTGATTCAATTAAGACCCACCCTGAATGGATGGGGTAACACCTCCATGGAAATTATCCAATCAAAGGTCTTGCCCACAGTTGATTGAGTCACATCTCCATGGAAACACTCAATCAAAGGATTCCAACCTAATCAACACTAATACATCTGCCACACAAGATTGCAACAAAGAACATGGTATTTTGGGGGACATAATATGTCCAAACTGGCACATCCATTCATTAGTTGATAGACATTTGAGTTGTTTCCGCCATCTTAGTTTGGCAAAGTTTCTTTGACAAAAATGGCACACTGATTGACTTAATAACAGGAATTTATTGGCTCACAGTTTGGGACCCTAGAAGTCCAAAATGAGGTGTTGGCAAGGCCATGCTTTCTCCCCAAAGTCTATAGCATGCTGGTGCTGGTTTGCCACAACCCTAGGGGTTCCTTGGCTTGCATCTGTGCCTCCTTCACATGGTGATATCTGTCTGCTCTTCTAGTGTCCCTGACTTCTTGCTTCTTCCTGTGACTTTCTTTGGTTTCTGGTTTCCCTCTATAAGGCCTCCAGAAATAAGATTAAGGCCGACCCTGATTCAGTTTGACCACACCTCAATAGGACCTTGAAAGATCCTATTCACTTTGAGTCCACACCTCCTGAACTGATAATACACTTCAGAGGGTCCTATTGACACATGGCTTCTCACCCACAGGAATGCAGATGAAGATTAAGAGCATGTTTTTTTGTTGTTGGGATGCTTGAGTCAATCTATCACATCCACCTTTTGGCCATCGAGAAGCTATGAATGTTTACATACGAGTTTTTGTTTGAACACCTATTTTCAATTATTTTGGGTAAACATCTAGGAGTGGACTTGCCGGTTCATATGGTAAATTCTATGTTTAACTTATTGAGGAAGCACCAAACTGTTTTCCACAGCAGATGCACCACTTGACATTCCCACCAGCCACGTATGAGAGCTCCAATTTCTCCACACTCTCGGCAACACTTTGTTAATTTCCTTTATTTTTTTATTACAGCCATCCTAGTGGGTGAACTTGGATGTTTTAGTGCTCACCTTTGACTTGGAAAATGTAAATCACAACTGTGGTAGAAAGTACTGAAAGTAGCCAAAGTTGGTGGAAGCCGAGCCACACAGAGCCAAATGAAGAGATCCCTCGAGAAGATCACAGTTCACCGGAGCACCCGAAAGAGCCAGTGAGAACATGGTTGCCCAGATGGGGGAAGTAGTAGAGCCACACCCAGAGAGCTGTGCTTAGCTAGGGGCTGCTTTCTACCACAAGTCAGTAGAGAAAAGGCTGGCAGAGCACAAAGAGGAAACCAAGTTATTAAAAGAATGGAGGAATTGACCCATCGCAAAAGGCTAAAACTCCAAAAGGTAGTTTGGGTCTTCAAAAGCTTGAGAAGTAGTTGTCTGCTGTTTACAAATATATGATGGGCAAAAGCAGCAAGTGAATTCTATTTTCTAAAGAAAAGGGATGTTTTCAAGCAGGAATAATAGACTAGAGAAATATTGCAAAGATAGTTTAAAAAGAGAATCTGGATTCATTAGAAAACAATATTAACATAAAGTTGTACAAAATGAGGAATAGTTTTACCAGAAAGTGAGGAAGTCTTATTTTTAGAAATCTCTCTACTGAAAGTAGTTTGTGCTATTGGAGGGGAAGGTCACTCTTTTTACAGAGCAATCAAATAACAGAAGAATGTTCAGTTTCTGGGTTCTTTGGATTTTTTAATTTTTTACTTTGTCATTCAAAGTGAACGTTTCCCCACTCCCAGTCAATTTCAGAAAACTCTCAAACCCAAATTTGGCCTGTCTGAAGATGAAAACATACCCTTCCTTTTCTCCCAACCCCACCTTAAAAAAACAAAATTCTCCTTTATCCCTTGGTTTCTCCTGTCCTAGTAAGCGGCATTGCCACTCCTCTCCTCTGCCGTTTGGGATCACCTCCATCTCCTCCTTCTCTGCACTTACCCAGTCGGGTGGTTTCTGAAACGCCTTCTGAACCTGCCTCCTCTCTTCGTTCTCGTCCTCCTCTGATCTGATTCACGCTCCAACCTTTCTACAGAATGTGCCAGTAACTTCCTCACCCCGGTCTCCATCTCAGCCACTCCACACTCCTACCACACCCGCGCCCCGCACCACTGGTCGTAACCCAAACCTGTTCATGACTGGGTTTCCACACAGTAATCCTACAACTTTAAAATGGCCTTCAGGGAGGATCAACCTCCACCCCATAAACAATCACCCTTCCCAGAACTTACCATGTGTCTTAGTTACGCAGCTGCTGAAACAAACACCGTACAATGGGTTGGCTTAAGCAACAGGAATTTATTGGCTTTTGCTTTTGAGGCTAGGGGAAATTCAAAATCGAGGCATCAGCAAGGCGGTGATTTCTCCTCAAAGACTGGGGTGTTCTGGGAGTGACTACGGAGATCCCTGGTCCTTGGCTTTTCTGTGACATGGCAATGCACATGGTTGCAGCATCTCCTTTTTCTTCTAGCTTCTGTGGACTTCCAGCTTCTGGCTGCTCCCCGTGGCTTCTCCTTCTGTGTCTAATTTCCTCTGCTTATAAGGACTTTAGCCATATTGGATTAAAACCCCCGCCCCCACCCCATTCAGTTTGGGCACATCTTAACTAATAACATCTTCAAAGTTCCCATTTACAAATGGGTCCACACCCTTAGGACCAAGGATTGGGACTTGAATATGCCTTTTGTGGGTAACATGAGTCAATCCCCAACACCATATGTGTTTTTTAGATGTTACATTATTGGCAAAACAATATTAAAATAGCGACAGAAATTCAAAGCAAAAGTTCCCCATGATCCCACCAGTTATTTATATCAATATTGCTATACAACTCTGGTTCCCTCTAGTCCTTGCCTATATGCAAGTCAATGTGTACAGTCTTGAAGTAATATTAATAGAATTTTGTATTTCCCTATTTTTCTTAACATGATATCATGAATAATTTTCCATTTTGTTACAATCTTTTTTCTAATTTCCCTCTGACTTTTGCCATTATAAACAGTGTTAAAATGCTGTCTTGGTGTAAATATATTTATAGACCAGTAATTTTATGTCTGTAAGATAGAACCCCAACAGTGTCATTTCTGGATTAAGAGGAAGATGCATTTTTTTATTCAGTTTTATTGAGATATAGTCACATGCCACAAAATCATCCAAAGTGTTCACAGTATCATCATATAGTTGTGCATTCATCACCACAATCAATTTTTTGATCATTTTCATTACTTCAAGAAATAAAAATAAAAATAAGCAGAAAAATAAAAATAAAAATGAAAAAGAACATCCAAAACATCTCATACTCCTTTCCTCCCCACTATTATTCATTTACTTTTTGTCCCCCTTTTTCTACTCATCTGTCCCTACACTGGATAAAGGGAGTGAGGGCCACAAGGCTTTCACAATCACACAATCATCCCATATAAGCTATATAGTTATACAATTGTCTTAAAGAATCAAGGATACTGGATTGCAGTTCAACAGTTTCAGGTATTTCCTTCTAACTATTCTAATACACTAAAACCTAAAAAGGGATAGCTATATGATACATAAGACTAACCTCCAGAGTGATCTCTCAACTCCGTTTAAATCTCTCAGCCACTGAAACTTTATTTTGTTTCATTTCTCTTCCCCCTTTTGGTCCAGATGGCTTTCTCAATCCCATGATGCTGAGCCCAGGCTCATCCCTGGGAGTCATGTCCCACGTTGCCAGGGAGATTGACACCCCTGGGAGTAATATCCCACATAAGGCAGTGTGTTTACCTGCAGTGTTGGCTTAGAGAGAGAGGCCACATCTGAACAATGAAAGAGATTCTTTGGGGGTGACTCTCAGGCACAATTATAAGTAGGTTTAGCCTGTCCTTTGCAGTAACAAGCTTCATAAGGGCAAGCCCCAAGATCAAGGGATTGGCCTACTACAATGGTAGTCTCCAATGCTTGCAAGAATATCAGGAATTCCCCAGGTGGGGAAGCTTAATATCTCCAGTTTTTCTCCATGCTCTCAAGGGGGCTTTGCAAATACTTTTTATTCTCTGTCCAAATCACTCTGGGATGTAACGGGGTTTCATGGTAACCTGTACAAACCAACCAGATCTCACCTCCTATTCAAGGTTCCATGTAATTATGGTGTTTGAGTAAACTGACCATACAAGTTACATTATATAGCATGCTACAGAAAATACAGATTTTTCACCAAATAAACATGTCTTCCTTTGGTCTCACACAGAAGTCGAAGGTTTAAACACGGTCAATATAATCAGTTTCTCTTTACTCTGGTTTACCATTGTCCTACTTAGGCAATACCCCACCCCTGTCCTTAGGAATTCTACAAGTTCCACCCACCTCTGCACCCCCCACCCAGCTTAGGAATTCTTCAAGTTTGTGATAACATTTAAAATTTTAAATTTTCCTGCCCCCAAGTCCCTGTTCCCAGTTCCTGCCCCCAGGTTTCCGCTCTCAGGCCGATCAGTGGAGACCTGCCAGCGACCCCCTTAGCCACTGAGAAACTGCCAGCTTAGACCTGCCAGCTCCCAGTCCCTGGACAAGAAACTTCCCACCAACCGTCCTATATGAGTCCTACCGTTCCCCTCACTCGGGGCTGCTGCCATCGCGGGCTTCAGCCCACCTGCACATGGCCAGACAATACAGCTCCTTTGATCAAGTTTTGTTTCTTCTCTTCCCGATCAAAAAACCTAACACCAACCAAGTCAATTTTGTTAATATCTCTAATTAAAGTCTGTTCTCCTTTTTCAGCTTCTTTAACATTTGCTGTATATGGTAATGCTGACATTCATAGCTGCTGCACTCTGGCTCAGTCTCAGGTGTCACACAGATGCCTGAAGTTCCAGGGAGCAACCAGCTCATCATCCCAGAATTTAGAAATAACCATTACAACGGATGAATAGATGTGACTGCAGTAAGAGCTTACAATCTAGGAACCTTTACCGGAAGCCTTCCCCTGATAACCTATGCTCTCAGATTCAATTCTCAGAGTTTGTACATTATAGTTAGTCTATATTAGTGAGGTGTTATACTGTTTGTCTTTTCTATTCTGGCTTCTTTCACTCAACATACTGTCCTCAACAACCATTCACCTAGTTGCATACCCCACAGCTTCATTTCTTCTTGCCTTCGCTGAATATTCCATTGTATATATACACCACAGTTCACCATTCCGTTTACCAGTCAATGTACCCTTCGGACACCTCCATCCATTGCGAGTCATGAATACTCCTGCCATAAACACCAGTGTGCAATGTCCATTCATGGCCCTGAATATATATTTTAAATGTTAATAGACATTGCCAGATTATTTCCCCAAAGCATTGCTACAATTCATTGCTACAATTACATACCAGCAATGTAAAAGAGTGTCTGACTTAAAGTATTTTTGCTAGCCATTCTTTAATATTTGCCAAAGTGATGAGTTTAAAAAATAAACCTTGGTTTCTTATGTTTGCATTTCCCTTATTACTAATGAAGCTAACCTTTTCTCATGTTTATCGGCTATTTAAAGTTCTCCTTCTGTGAAATATCCATTTATATATTTTTCCTATTTTTCTACAGGACTGTTTGTGTTTTTCTCCTGAGGTTGAGGATCTTTGTGTATTGAGGATATCAAATCCTTCATCTGCCATATGAAAGCGCTTTTCACAATCCTGGGTCAGGAAAACTAGATATCCTCGGTCACGTCAAAATAGAACGCCCCCAACTTGCTGCCTCCTTGGGCATATTGTCTCATCAGTCATTTCTTTCTCAACTAGTTAATTCTCTTCAAAATGGAGTGATGCTGAAGTGTCTTGGCTGGTGTGAAATTCTGGAGGTGAATGAGTGAAGAAGGTGTGTGTGGAGAACGGCATAAGACATGGTTATCTCCTGCATGATCTACAGGAGCCAGATAATGCAGGGCTTTGTAGGATTACTTATAAGTGCAAAGGGAAGATATGGTCTGGATTGTGCTTTTGAAAAGATATCTTCAGCTGTTGCCTTGTAAGGGAGCAGGATTATAAGTAAGGAGCCCCATTAGGGAGATAGTGTTGAGGTCCACCTGAGGGAGAGAAAGTGGTGGTTTGCAGTAGAGTATTAGCAGTGGGTATAGGGAGAGGTTGATAGATATACTTTGAGTCATGATGAAGGGGTGATACAGGCAATTGGTTATGCTTAGAGATTAGAAATGGAGGAGTGAGGTGTCAAGATTCACTCCTAAGATTCTGGCTTGGGGAACTGGATAGGAGGAACGGAATGGGAGGGAGTTCATGGGAAAAAAATAAGATTCAATCTTAGACTTGCTAACTCTGAGACAACTTCAAACAACCAGCTGAAGAGAGGTCAGTTAGAAGAACATGGAGCTCAGGCTCAGTGTCTGGACTGGAAATAGGAATATAGGACTAAGCCAGGAGAGAGGACGAGATTCCCCCCAGAAGAGAGTGTAGATAGAGAAGATGGCTAAGGCCTGTGCCAGGGAGGGGAGGAGCCAGTAAGTATGAAATGCTGCTGGAAGGAAAATGCAGCGAGGACTGAGCTGTACCTTGAATTGGGGAGCCCAGAGGGCACCTTAACTACGAGCAGTTTCAGTAAAGTGCTTGGGTTATGGGGAGCAAATTGGACTGAGATAAAAAATTAATGAAAGGTGAGGAAGTGGAGATGGTATTTTGAGGCAATGCTATCAAAAAACTTGGTTGCAAAGGAAGAGTGGAGAACTAAGGAGCCGGGGGAAAGGCTGTGGAGACAAGGGAGAGATTTTTTTTTTGTTAAGTAGGGTGTTCCAGTTTGCTAATGCTGCCGTTAAGCAAAATACCAGAAATGGATTGGCTTTTATAAAGGGGGTTTATTTGGTTACAAAGTTATGGTCTGAAGGCCATAAAGTGTCCAAGATAAGGCATCAACAATTGGGTACCTTCACTGAAGGATGGCCATTGGGTTTAGAAAACCTCTGTTAGCTTGGAAGGCACATAGCTGGCATCTGCTTGCTCCCAGGTTACATCAGCTTCCAACAACTGTCTTCAAAATGTTTGCCTCAGCTGCTCTGAGATCCTTCTGTCTGTGAATTCCTTTACATGGCTCTAGTGATCCAACTAACACCCACCCTAAATGGGCAGGGTAACGCCTCCATGGAAATTGTCCAACCAAGTGTTTCATTCACAGTTGATTGAGTCGCATCTCCATGGAAACACCCAAAGGTTTCCAATCTAAGCAACAACTAATACATCTGCCCCCACAAGACTGCATCGCTTTTGGCGAGACATAATACATCCAAACTAGCACATAGGGTAAACTAGAGCATGGCTGAATGCTGATGGTTCAGTTGAGAGATGTGGGCAAGAAAAAGATAACCAATGGAGTGGGGCACCTGAGAAGCCAAGAAAACACAGGTCCAGAGCATGAGGAGAAGGATTGGCCTTGGACAGGAAGAGGACTACCTCCCTGTTCACAACAGAAGAAGGAAAAGATGGGGCAGATGTCAGAGGTCCATAGATGAGGTGGTAGTAAGATAGTGAGGTAAGGAGGATCCTGTCTGGTGGAGTAGAGTGGAGGCACTGGGAGGTTTAAGAGATTTAAGAGGCAAGGTGGGGGAAGACAGAAAAGTGGGGAAGAAGGGAGGGAGGGAGAGAGGAAGAAAGAGGAGGGGAGGGAAGGAGGGGGAGGGAGGGGGAGGGAAATATTTACTGGAATGGAAGAAAGAAAATGGTCCTTAGATTGAAAGTCCACTGACTGCAAAGAAAAGTGAAGAAAAAGCCCACCTCAAGAAATTTCAGAATCATAACGACAGAGAAAAATCCCAAAAACTTTCAGAGAGAGAAAGATAAAAAACAAATTTCCCGCAAAAGAATGAGAACCATTTTAATATTCTCTCTCTCATTGGCAACATTGGTTACTATAAGGCAATGGAACATCACACGGACAATTCTGAAAGAAATTGAATTTTTTTAGCCCAGAAGTTTACACAAATTAAACTAGCGTTCAAATGGAAAGCACAAAATAAAGACATTTTCAGATACCCAAGGACTCATAAAGCTTACACTCACAGAGCTCCCTGAAAAATGTACTAGAAGGTGAAACCCAGCAAGTCAGAAAATGAATCTGTAAGGAAAATATGTGATACTAAAAACAACAGCAAGTAAGAAAACTGGAAGGGAGGGTTAAAATCATGTCTAAATAATTTCTGACAGTTTAAAAAAAAGGCAGTCTGAAACTAAATAAGAGATGGCAGAGAAGAGAAGGAGGAGGGAAGTGAAAGCCTGTTAAACTCTCTATCCTCTTCAGGGGAGGGAATAGATGCCGATTATCTCTAGATATTGCTAGAAATGTGTGTGAAAAATGTAACCATAATACTAGAAGAATAGAAGATGTATCAATTCTCTATATTCTAAATCCCTAGGAGAAAGGAATGGAGCAAAGAAAACCTATAAACTCAAAGCAAGTAAAAGGTTAACAAAATTAAAAATTAAAAAATGAAAGGCACAAAAAAGTAATATTTCTATTTTGAAGAAATAGAAAGCTTAAAATAATAAACTGGCATAAAAATTTCCAAACATATCTCAGTGAGGGGAGTAGAAGAGTGAGTTACTAGAAAAACATAATAAAATACCTGGGCAAGATTGTCCTGTCCTCAGCCCAATTCGTTCCTTAACACCTCTGAAATCCTCTTCATTAATAAATATACTAGTCACTGTGGCTGTGTAACAAATTACCCCAAAACATAATGGCATAAAACCACCATTTGTTACATTCACGAATTCTGTGGTCTGGGAATTCAGACAGGGCAAACGGAGATGGCTTGTCTTTGTTCCACAATGGCTGGGGCCTCAGTGGGAAGACTCAAAAGCTGGGGACAGGAATCATCTAAGGGATGGTTCACTCGCATGTCTGGCAGTTGGTGCTGACTACTGGCTGAAAGTCTCATTTCCTCTCCACTGGGGCCTCTTCATGTGGCCTGGGCTTCCTTACAACATGGCGGCTGGTTTCCAAGGGCAAGCATCCCAACAGAATGAGAGCTGGGGGGAGCCGGAAGGCAATGCTGAGTCACCTTGGCTGCACTTCTATTTGAAAGAAGAGAGCCACTAAGGGAGGCTTATGTTCAAGATGAGGGGAATTAGACTCCACCATTTCTAAGAGATATGTCAAAGAATTTGTGGACACCTTTTTAAGCCATTATAATAACCAAGTTAATTTTTAAAATATAAAACTAAAAACATACTATGTAAGCAAACTTTGAAACTTTAATTCTACAGCAAACCATAATAATATAATTAAACAAAGATATCCACTGATAGAGACTTTAAAACAATTTATCATTAACAAAATCTTCATTACGTTTTGCAAGTTCCGTTTTCCTTCTCTCAGATTGTGTTAATCTGCAACAGCTACAATCAAGAAAATCTAGCTCTTCGTTATTTACAAGAGATAGGGGCAAAAGAAAATAAAAATAAAGCCCTTGAAAATGAAGGGATATAAAAATATACCAGATATCCTAAAAAATAATTCAGGATGGAAAACATTAGGGAATTTCATATTGACTAGCCTTATAGGTTATCAGGAAAATAGGCATTAAAATGCCAGTGATACAGCAAATGAGCAAAATTTTAAATTGCTCATAAGGGCCATTGTTTGCATGGGTATAAGGAAGGGTATCTGTATGCACTAGTGTTGGATATGTGAAACTATACAGTCTTTTTAGAGAGCAATTTGCAGTGTCTGTTCAATTTTAAACCCCATACCCTTTGACCCAACAATTCCATTAATAGTAAAAAATACTATGCAGTGTTTTAAAAGGAGTAAGATGTACATGTCGCGACACAGAAGGAATTCTGGAATACAATGCTAAGTGAAAAAAGCAAGCAGCAGAAAAATACATATAGCATGGTTGCTGTTATTTCTTAAGTTGCAGAACTAAACTATGCAACTATGTCTTTATGTTCATACATATGCAAATACAAAGAGAAACGGGAAGAAAGATTTGCCCTAAACTGATAACAGTGGCTTCCTCTCAGAAGTTGGTGATAAAGGTAATTTAAAATTTTTCCTCTATTTCCCGCTGTATTTTGAATTTCTTAAAAAGAAAATATACATGCATTAGTTGTATAATTTTAAAAATTGAAAATAAAATGAGTTTTTCCCTTGTTTAGTAATTTCTTTTTTTGGTAACATCTTAATCAAAATATAATTCTCACCCTATACAATTCACCCATTTAAAGTATACAATTCAATGATTTTTAAGTATATTCAGAGTTGTGCAGCCATCATCACATTCAATTTTAGAATATTTTCTTCACCCCCAAAAAGAAGTCCTTTACTCTTTAATGATCACCTCCCAATTTCCCCTGGCTCTAGAAAACTACCAATCTACTTTCTGTCCCTACAGAGTTGCCTAATTTGGACATTTCATATAAATGGCATACAAATGACATCTTTGTGACAAGTCTCCTTTCGCTTAGCCTGTTTTCAAGATTCATCTATGTCATAGCATGTATCAGTACTTTGTTCCTTTTATGGTCAAATAATTTTCCCTTGTATTGATATACCACATTTTGTTTATTCATTCATCCATTAGTGGACATTGGGCTATTTCCACCTTTTGTCTGCTGTGAAGAGGGCTGTTATGAACACATGTGCTCCTGTATTTGTGCACCTGTTTTCAAGTCTTTGGCATATATACCTAAAAGTGGAATTGAGAGGCATCAAGTAATTCTGTTTAACTTTTTGAGGAACTGCCAAACTGCTTTCCAGTGCAGCTGCACAATTTTACATTCCCACTAATTGTGTATGAGGGTTCCAATTTCTCCACATCCTCATCAATACCTATTATTATCTGCCTTTTTTATTATAATCATCTCAATGGATGTGAAGTGGTATCTCATTGTGGTATTGATTTGCATTTCCCTGATGACCAAATACGTTAAACATCTTTTCAGGGTCTTATTGACCATTTGTATATCTTCTTTGTAGAAATGTCTATTCAGATATTTTGCCTATTTTTAATTGGGTTATGTCTTTTTTATTATATATTAATAAGAGTTCTTTGTATATTCTCAGTACAAGATATATGACTTGCAAATATTTTCCCCTTCTGTGGATTGTATTTTTACTGTATTGATAGTATTATTTGAAGCACAAAAGTTTTTTATTTTGATGAAGTCCAATTTATCTATTTTTTATTTTGTTGCTTGTGCTTTTGATATCATATCTAAGAAAACATTACCTAATCCAAGGTTGTTCCAGTTTGCTAAAGCTGCTGGAATGTAATATACCAGAAATGGTTTGGCTTTTACAATGGGGATTTATTAGTTTACAAATTTACACTTCTAAGGCCATGAAAATGTCCCAGTTAAGGCATCAACAGTATGATCCCTTCTCTGAAGACAGGCTGCTGGCATCCGGGGTTCCTCCGTCAGCTGGGAAGGTGCACAGCTGTCTGCTGGTCCTTTGCTCCCAGATCTCATTTCAACTGCTGGTTCCAATGCCCCTTCTCTGAGCTTCTGTTGGTCCTCTCTTAGCACCTCCAGGGCTGTTCTCTCTCTGTGAGCTCTCTCTCTAGCTGTTTCTCTCTGAGCTCTCTTGGCTCTTTCTGTCCTTTATCGTCTCATAAAGGACTCCAGTAAAAGGATTAAGACTCACCTTGAATTGGGTGGGTCACATCTCAATTGAAACAACCTAATCAAAATGTCCCACCCACAATAGGTTCATACCCTCAAGAATGGATTAAAAGAACATGGCATTTTCTGGGGTATATAACAGTTTCAAACCAGCACAAAGCTCATGAAGATTTACACCTGTGTTTTCTTCCATGAGTGTGCCAGTTTGAGTATATTATGTCCCCCCAAACACCATTTTCTTTGATGCAGTCTTGTGTGGGCACACGTGTTAGTGTTGATTAGGCTGTAATTCTTTGAGTGTTTCCATGGAGATGCGACCCACCCAGCTATAGGTGATAACTCTGACCAGATAGTTTCCATGGAGGTGTGGCCCCACCCATTTAGCATGGGCCTTGATTAGTTTACTAGAGCACTATGTAGGCTCAGACAGAAGGAGTGAGCTTGCTACAGCCAAGGGGGACACTTTGAAGAACGCACAGGAACTGAGAGAGGAGCTGCAACTTACAGAGACATTTTGAAGACTGCCGTTGAAAGCAGAGATTTGCTGATGCTTTGGAGGTACTAGCCCAGAGTTTGCCCCAAGAAACTGCAGCCTAGAGAGGAACATCCTTGGAGAAAGCCATTTTGAAACCAGAACTTTGGAGCAGACACCAGCCACGTGCCTTCCCAGCTAACAGAGGTTTTCAGGACACCATTGGCCATCCTCCAGTGAAGGTACCCGATTGTTAATGCCTTACCTTAGATACTTTATGGCCTTAAGACTGTAACTGTGTAACCAAATAAACCCCCTTTATAAAAGCCAATCCATTTCTGGTATTTTGCTTAATGGCAGCATTAACAAACTGGAACAATGAGTTTTATAGTTTTCACTCTTACATTTAGGTCTTGATCCATTTTGAGTTAATTGTTGTATATGGTGTGAGGTAGGGGCCCAAGCTCATTCTTTCACATGTGGACAATACAGTAGTCCCAGTGTCATTTGCTGAAGAGACTATTCTTTTGCCACTGAATGGTCTTGGCACCCTTATCAAAAATCAGTTGGCCATATGTGCATGAGTTTATTTCTGCATTCTCTATTCCAGTGGTCTGTATGTCTCTCTTTACGCCAGTACCACATTGTCTTGTTTACTTTTGCTTTGTAGTAGGTTTTGAAATCAGGAAGTGTGAGTTCTCCAAAGTTGTTCTTCTTTTTCAAAATTGTTTTGGCTATTCTGGGTTCCCCGAGTTTCCAGATGAATTTTAGAACAAGCTTGTCAATTGCTATAAAGACAATTGTTTATATTGGGGTTCTGATAGGGAGTGCATTGAATAAAATGAACCTTTAAAATGGCAGATCTTATTATTATCCCTGTTATTATTATTTTATGGGAAATGGGAATACAGTAGCATTCCACCAGTGGTTTCATGGGACTCAACTTCCAGGAGTTAGTAGATGTTACTTTTCTGTTATCATCTAGATCCAGAATCACTAAGTTCTCACTATTTTGTTCCTTATGTACCTTTCAAAACCTTAAATCTTTTCCCACGGACCCTGTCTCCTGTCTTTGAAAAACCCTTCAATGGCTATTCATAGCCCTCAAGATAAAGTCCAAATTTCTTGGCATAGCATATAATGCCCTTCAAGCTGGGCTTCTTGCCTCCTCAGAAATACCCACCCAACTCTATTTTTGAGCCAAACAAACTGCAGTCCCAGGATGCACCAGACACTTTCATGCTTCCCTGCCCTGGCACATGTGATCTCTGACTCGAAGATTCCCCCCTCTCATCTCACTGGAAAATGCTTACTCATCTTCCAAGACTTGGCTCAAATATCATTTCCACTCTCTGGATGATGATGATGACAACTATGACAAAAGATACATTTAGTATCAAAATTTAGGCCTGTAAGAAGTATATAAAATTGAAATTAAGAATAAATCTTCTCCCACTGTCCATTTCCAGTCACAAACTTTTGGTTTGCAAATTTTTATTTTAAGTTTTTTCAGGTTAGGTTTTTTCAGGTTAGGTGCATACCCGTTTATGATAATCATATCTTCATAAGGTATTAAACATTTATCATTACAAAATGTCCCTCTTTATTTCTGGTAATATTCTTTGTCTTGAAGACTATTTCATAGATATTACTATAGCCACTCCAGCCTTCTTAGACTTACTGCTTATTTAATATATCTTTTTCTATTCATTATTTTCAACCCATTTGTGTCTTCATATTCAAAGTAGGTTCCTTATAGACAGCATATAATTAGGAATTGCATTTTCATCAATTCTGAAAACCTCTGTCTTTTGATCAGAATGCTAGCCCTTTTAAATTATTGATATAATTAGATTTAGGCCTGTCATTCTACTATTTATTTTCTGTTTGTTTTTCTGTTTCTTCTTTCCTTCCTTCTTTTGGATTAACTATTTTTTAAAATGCTATTTTAATTTGTCTTTTGGTTTTTTAGCTATACCTCTTTGCTTTATTTTTTTGGTTATTGCCCTAGAATTACAATATTGTTTTAGTTTGCTAAAGTTGATGAAACACAGTATACCAGAAATAGGCAGGCTTTTAACAATGGGGATTAAGCTTACGACTTTACAGTTCTGAGGCCATGAAAATGTCCACATCAAGGCATCATCAAGATGAGATGTTCTTCTTGAAGACAGGCTGCTGGTGATCCTGGGCTCCTCTGTCACATGGCGAGACACATGGTGGTATCTGCTGGTCTCACCCTTCTCTTGTGGGTTTCGGTACTTCCAGCTTCTGGCTTCAGTGGCTTCCTTGCAGCTTCTGTTCTTTCTCTCTATTTCATCCTCTTATAAAAGAATCCAGGAAGAGGATTAAGGCCCACTTGGGGCATGCCTCAACTGAAATAACCTAATCAAAAGTTCCCATCCACAATAGGTTTTCAGCCACAGGAATGGATTAGCTTTAAGAACATGATCTTCTGGTGTCCAAACAACTTCAAACCATCACAAATATACATATTTAATATTTTATAGTCTGCTTAGAGTTGATCATGGGCCACCTCACATAAACATAGAATCCTTGGAACCATACAGGTCCATTGACATCCCTGCTCTTTAGCTATAGTTGCCATAATTATTACATCCAAACACATTATAAACTCCACAGTACGGTGTTATAATCTTTGCTTTAAATAGTTATTTGTATTTTAAAGAAATTAAGAGAACAAAAATAGTCATATATTTATCCACATACTTACCGTTTCTGATGATCTTCATTCCATCCTAGATCTGAGTTTCCATCTGGTTTCATTTCCCTTCAGCC
Source organism: Choloepus didactylus (assembly GCF_015220235.1). Classification (NCBI taxonomy): domain Eukaryota; kingdom Metazoa; phylum Chordata; class Mammalia; order Pilosa; family Megalonychidae; genus Choloepus; species Choloepus didactylus. The sequence continues at coordinate 21,742,562 of NC_051333.1, forward strand.
TGAAGAACTTCCTTTAGCATTTCTTATGGTGCAAGTCTGCTGCCAACAAATTCTCTTAGTTTTTTTGTGTGTTTTTTTTCCCATCTAAAAATATCTTTATTTGCCTTTATTCTTGAAGGGTATATTAACTGGAAATAGATTTCTGGGTTGAGTTTTGTTCACAGTACTTTAAAGATGTAGTTTCACTATCTTCTGGTCCCCTTTGTTAGTAAGTCACAGGTCATTAGAATCTTTGCACCCCTAAATTTATACCTTCCGTAAATTATGCCACTATTTCTTCAAACATTTTTTTTTGTCCCCTTTTCTCTCTCCTCTCCTTCTAGGAATCCAAATACCTGTATGTTAGGCCTTCTCACAGGTCCTGAGGTATTGTTCAGTTTTCTTTTGCTTTGTTTTTAGTCTATATTTTTAGTATGTTCTTCAGAATGGATAATTTTTATTTATTTTCTTCAATTCTATTGATTTTTCTGCCATGTCTTTTCTGCTTTTAAGGCCATCAGTGAATCTTTTATTTCTGATATTGAATTTTTCATTTCTAGAATCTCCATTTGGTTATTTCTTATAGTTTCTATTGTACTGAGATTTTCTATTCTTCTCTTTATTGCAAACATATTTCCTTTATGTCCTTGAGCACAGTTACAATAGCCACTTTAAAATCTTTGCCTGCTAATTCCAGTATCTAGACTACCTTGGAGTTGGCCTTCATTGGTTGTTTTTTGTCTCCTAGAATGAGTCATGTCTCCCTGTTTCTTAGAATGTCAGTGAATTTGGGTAGTATTGTGACATTGTGAATGATATATTGTAGAGGTTCTGAATTCTGTTATGTTCCTCTGAAGAGTATAGATATATTTTTTTTAGCTTGCTGTTAACTTGGCTACATGTAAACTGTAAACTCTGCTCCTCTATGATTGGTGACAGTTCAAATTTAAGTTCAGTTCTTTTATCCATAACTGGCTGCTTGGTACCTTCCCTATGTATGCATGGTTCAGAGGTCAATAGAGATTTGGACAGTGTTTATGTAGAGAATTTGGGCTCTTCCTCTCCTTTCTTAGATTCCCCTCCTCACATTCTAGTAACTGGTTGCCTTGAACAGCATCCTCTGGTTCATCAAGTCAGTAAGATTGGAGGTTTTTCAATTGAAATTTTAGTTGCCCCATATGGTGCAGACCCAGGACTGCCCTCAGGCTAAAAACTACATTAAAAAGTAAAGAAATGGGGTAAATTCTTGGAAAAGCATAGAGCAAGGATACAAATGGACATTTGCACACTGGTGTTTATGGTGGCAGTACTCATGATTTCAATGGTTGGAGGTGGCCTAAGGGTACATCAACTGATGAAGGGAATGGTGAACTGTGGTGTATGCATACAGTAGAATATTGAGTGGCTGCAAGAAGGAATGAAGTTATGAGGCATGCAACTAAGTGAATGAAACTTGAGGACAGTATTTTGAGTGAAAAAGCCAGAAACGAAAAGACAAACATTATAATGCTTCACTAATGTTGACCAACTATGATGGGCAAACTCTGAGAACTGAATCTTAAAGCATAGGTTATCAGGGGAAGGCTTATAGTAAAGGTCCCTAGATTGTAAACTCTTATAGCAGTCACATCTTTGCCTGAGTTGTAATAGTTATCTCTAAATTCTGAGATGCTGAGCTCTTTGTGCATAACCTGGTTGGTCTTTGGAACTTCGGGTATCTGTGTGACACCTGAGACTTGGAGCCAGAGTTCGGTGGCTATGAATGTCAGCATTACCCTATATAGCAGCTCTTTAAAAAGTTGAAAAAAGAGTTCAGACTTCAATTAGAAATCTGGTTAGGACTAAGGCAAATCAGACTAAAAGGTAAAGGATGATATTGACAGTGTTTTAAAACTTCAACTTCTATGTGAGACCAAAGGAAGAGATGTTTTTGGTGTAAAATCTATACTATCTGTAGCATACTATATAATTTAACTTGTATGGTCAGTTTATACAAACACAATAATTACATGGAACATTGAATAGGGAGTGAAATTTGGTTGGTTTGTTTAGGTTACTGTGAAGCCCTAATACATCCCAGAGTAGTTTGGGCAGAGAATAAAAACGTACTTGCAAAGCCCCCTTGAGGGACTGGGAAAGTAGGGAAGTATTAAGTTTCCCTACCTGGGGAATTACTGATATTCTCACAAGCATTGGTGACTATCAATTTAGAAAGCCAAGCCCTTGATCTGGGGACTTGCTCTTATGAAGCTTGTTACTGCAACGGAGAGGCTAGCCTACTTACAATTGTGCCTAAGAGTCACCCCCCCCCCCAGAGAACCTCTTTTGTTGCTCAGATGTGGCCTCCTCTTTCTAAGCCAACTTGGCAGGTGAACTCACTGCCCTTCCCCCTATGTAGGACATGACTCCCAGGGGTGTAAATCTCCCTGGCAACATGGGACTTGACTCCCAGGGATGATCCTGAACCTGGCATCATGGGATTGAGAGAGACTTCTTGACCAAAAGGGGGAAGAGAAATGAAACAAAATTAAGTTTCAGTGGCTGACAGATTTCAAATAGAGTTGAAAGGTCATTCTGGAGATTATTCTTATGCATTATATAGATATCCCTTTGTAGTTTTTAGTGTATTGTATTAGCTAGAAGGAAATATCTGGAACTGTTGAACTGTAATCGCAGTAGCCTTGATTCTTAAAGATGATTGTATAACTATATAGCTTACACAATGTGACTGCATGATTGTGAAAGCCTTGTGGCTCACACTGCTTTTATACGGTGTATACAGGGAGAAAAATTAAATGAATAATGGGGGGGGTGGGACGTTTTGGGTGTTCTTTTTTACTTGAATTTTTATTCTTATTTTTAATTTTTTTGGAGTAACGAAAATGTTCAAAAATTGGTTTTGGTGATGAATGCACAACAATGCAATAGTACAGTGAACAACTGATTGTACACTGTGGATGATTGTACGGCATGTGAATATATCTCAATAAAACTGAATTTAAAAAAAAAAAAAGGAAAGAAACTTTGTGCTATCCCCATCTTCCAAGTGTCAACTCCACTCCAGCTCTACCTGCTTTTCTTCCCTCTCCAGTGCCTACAGGTAGCCGGTTTTTAGATTTTGTGAAGTTTGTAGTGCTATCCCTAGGAGGGTGGTACATTAGGAGCTTATCTGACCATGATCAGAAGCAGACCATCCTTTTTCCTCTTTCGAGTCAAATCTCAATTATATGGTCCCAGATCCTAAGCTTTGAGCCCAGAAAGCAAAGTCTGCTCATGAACTTCACTTATGACCTCATGTTAATGAGATAATGCCCTCTCAGAGAGGGTGGTGTGCTGATTGTTTTATAATTGGTCTGTGAATTAGGACTTGTTGGTGAAAATGACGAAAACCCATCCTGTAAAAAAAAAAATGCTTAAGGAAAAAGGGAATTCATTGGCTTACAATTTGGTAGTCCAAAACTGGAGCAAGAGTCAGGTATACCTGGATCTGGAGCTCATCTCTTGGCCCTGCTGCATCCACATGGTGGCTATATTCAAGCACGGGGGCGTCTACATGGCAGGAATGAGAGCCTTTCAACCCCAAACTCCTGTCCTCTGCTTAGCAACCCCAGTGGGAAAGGGCGTGGTTGTCTTCCACTCTCTCTCTCTGATTGGCCTTGCCTTGGTCACATGCCCACCCCAGGACCAATCATTTTAGATAAGTAGCAAGAGGTCCAACAAATGGCACTGCCTTGGCCACACCTCTTCTCCTGTGACAGGAAGGTGGTGCACCATGATTGACAGCTCTACTGGCTTTTATGGACTAGGGGGAGGGCCGTTCCTCAAACGAAATAGCAAAATGGGACCATGTCATGTGGAAAACACAAATTCTGACAACAGAATGAAACTGTTACAAGAATTCTAAAGGATAACCCCATAGTTATCTTATTAAAAGGTACATATACTATATAATTTAACTTCTACGGTCAGTTTATTCAAATGAAAATGCTTTGAATTATTTCATAAATAATTCATAATTAAATAATTATTTTAATAATTTTAATAATTTAATAATTTTCCTTATTGAAAGGAAAATGCTACTTCCATTTGGCTATTGTATAGAGAAAGGGAACCTGGAAATACAAGGACTGTTAATATGCTTGAGTACCTTAACTTATATATTTAGAGAACTAAAACTGTGGAAAGCTTCTATGATTAAAGATCCCAATATAATAAACATATTTAAGTGTAGAAATCATATTGTCCATCTGTGTGCATACAATAACAACAATAAAGTGGTTACATTAATACAATAACGAACTCTACCATCTAAGTTATTTGTCCGGGGAACCTCTGGTCTCCTCCACTTTTCGACGACCAAGATCCACTACAGCGACCCAGTGTCATGATTAGCACTGATAATGCAGGCTGCAACCTGAATTTATTTGGTATACCTAATCATTATGCTGAAGATTTGGACAGGGCATTTATTCCTCATGGACCAATTTTTGGACAGAACCGAACGGCTTGCTCGAGATGTGATGAGGGAGATGGGATGCCATCACACTGTAGCCCTCCATGTGCTCAAGGGGGAGCTATACATTCTTGGCAGATTGCATCAAAGCACTGAACAGAAATAGTGATAGATCCATTCCTCAGACTGTAGATTGTATCAGACTAAAGAGCCACTGTAATAACCAGTGATCAGAAGACATAAAAGTAAGTGAAGATGATCTGTCAACTTTAACAGGAAAGAATGTCTTGATTGTCAAAGATATAACTAACACTGGCAAAACCAAGCCAACCTTGCTTTCCTTGGTCAAGCAGTATATCCAAAGAAGGTCAAGATCACCAGCTTACTGGTGAATAAGAACCCTGGAAGTGTTAGAGACCAGACTTTGTTGGATTTGAAATTCCAGACAAATTTGTTGTAGGATATGCCCTTGACTATAATGAATACTTCAGGGATTTGAATCATGTTTGTGTCATTAGCGAAACTGGAAAAGCAAAATACAAAGCCTAAGATGAGAGTTCAAGTCAAGTGATAGAGTTTGGCAATATCCAGAATCCCATTGACGTCACCAGTAAAATTACTAAATGTTCTAGTTCTGTGACCATCTACTTAGTAGAGCTTGTGCATGTAAGAATTTTATCTGCTTTGTATATTAGAAATGTCACTTATGGCAGTATGAACACTTTATTTTCACCATGAGCCTATAGACTATCAGTTCCCTTTGGATGGATTGTTGTTTCACTTGTGAATGGAAAATCTTTTAAACCACACCACTATTGAATGAAAATATTGAAAACAATAAGAAACATTTAAAAAGAAGACACATTAGTTTTTTAATTGGGTATTTTAATTTTTATGTATTCATGAAAGAACAGAAGTGATCAAATATTGTTGATTTTACCACCATGTGTTTGGAAAATCAAGAAGCAGTCAGTTTCCATATCAATGACAGAGATTTTTATCGTGTCCAAGACCATGTGTCTTGGAATTCCTTGAGTAATATTGCAACAGTATTAACTGAATTTTCGCACTTGTTCAGAACACCAGTTCCTTTCAAATATGGATAAATAAATTCTAAAAAACGTTACCACTTTTTAAATTCTTCACTGGACAAATCCTTAAAATAAAGACTGTCTCTTTAAAAGAAAAAAAGGGGGGGGGCTGCTTGGAAGAAGGGTCAACCTTGCCCTTTCAAGTTTAGAAAAGGCCAAAAGAAAAATGGTGTTGAAGAAGACAGCAACATCAGGAAAATTTTTGGAAGTTTTTCCTTTTATCTAATTCAGTTCCAACATGTGTCAGCACCTACCTGGTGAATAAGCCAGCAATGGATTTCATACTTAGAACACAATGCAGTGATCTGCCCGAGAATCTTAGAATAAAAAGCCTTCTGGTTGTGCACCCCAGAATAGAAATTCCTTCCACAGCATCCCAACAGGTGGCTGTGTGAGACCTGCTTGGGCACACCCAGGCCAGGTGCTCTCGGCCCACGAATTGAGCACCAAGAACAGAGTCCCCAAGATGCCTGAGAAAATCCAGAGGGCGTTTGAAGCTGGGCCTTTGGCAGGAAGAGGGTCTGGTTACCTCAGGGCCTTTGCAGTTGCTGTTCCCCTTTCTTGGAACACGCTTCCTTCAGTTCCCTGCGTGGCCGGCCCCTCCTTTTTCAGGTCATTGCTCCATTGTTACCTCCTCAGAGAGGCTCCCCGTGGTGATCTAGTGCAAAGGGGCCACCTCCCTCCCAGTCACTCTTGTCCTTGCACACCTGAATATCTGAAACGATGGATGCGTCTGTTTGCAGGTTTATTGCCTAGCTCCACTCCACCCAGAATGGAGGCTCTGTGTGAGCACAGACACTGTCTACTTCCACAGTGTCTGGGACACAGTTGGAGCCCATGGGATATGTATTAACTGAATTCTAAAGGAGTCTCCAGCAGGAAAGGGCAGGGCAGGGGAAGGGAAGGGAAGGGAAAAGGGCAAGGAAAAGGGAAGGGAAAGAAAGAAGGAAAAAAAAAGGCTGTGACCCACTGGCCTAGTTGTTATAGGGACTTTGATGTTGATCCCATACAGTAAGACATTTTCTAACTCCCCCCATGCATCTTATTTTATTTCCTTGCTAGGAGAGTTCATCCTGAATATTCACCTAAGTGCTATTAACAGCTTTTAAAATTTAAGCCCCACAACAGCTCTATGAGGCCATGCCTTTTTTATCCCCATTTTACAGACGAAGAGAAGTTAAGCCACTGGACAAAGTCACCTTGCTTGGGTGGCACTCCATCTGGCTGCTGACTCCACAGCCCATTCTTTTCCAACCCAGCTTTGGGAAATGGTGGATAAAGGGGGCAAAGTGCCCAGACTAAGGTTACAGCTTAGAACGTAGAAGGAGTCATCTGTGACTTTGACCTTTTGCCAGGTCCCTGTTAGTCATCCAAGACCCAGGCTTATCCCAGTAGGGCATAGCCAACAGAATCCTCGCTAACTAGTTAAAGAGGAAACAAATATACTGGAGATGGTTAGGGGTTTGGCAGCACCTCTACGAGGGCAGAGGACCCAGTCTGCAGGGCTGTGCAGCCGGATGCAATTCCCGTGTGGCCCCAGACACTGGCTGCCTTTTGGCCACCTTTGCCAGAGAGGAATCTGGCAGCACCTGCTCCTTCCATCTCTCCCTCAAGCCCTGACTTGGCTCCCACCGGAATGTGTGTTGTGGGAACCTCCCTCCCACCCCTCACCCCAGCTGCAAGGGAGGCTGGGAGAGACAGCGCTTCTGGTTTCTGCTTGTGTTGTTTGGGACGCCTAAGGTGGTGCATCCCCAGACACTGTAGTGTTGGACAACCAAAGAATTCATTAATGTCCACCCCAATGTGCACATTCTGTGCCCGTGAGCCGCAGGGCAGATTCCATGCGACCTGCTTGTCTTCTAATAATTTCTCCCAGAAAAGTAAGAGGCCAGAGCAACCCCTTGCTGACTGTCTACACATTTCCTTCATTTAGAGAAAAGCCAAACTCTGTCAGCAGATGGTTTTATGGGAGAGTGACTCATGCGGGTTTTCGTTTAACTGTTATTGCACCTCGACAAAGATAAAAATGATGGCATTTGGAACGTTAAGTGGGATTCTCTAATGAATTATAATAAAATGTTGATTCTAAAGATGTATTTGTTGAAACTCTCCATTGGTAGGGGGCCGTGTCCACTTGTTGGCCAACGAGTTGAGGATTTACAACAGTGTCCTCTGGTTCCCAAGACCCACGCTGGGTTCCGGACCATGGGAGGTTATCTGCCGAAGAGGGAGTGTCTGGAGAGCTTAGTGGGTTATTTGCTTTCTGAGTGACCTTTGGACTTTTGACTGAAAATGGGACCAATTGGAGGGGTGAGAATGGATGGCACTGCCCCTCCCTCAGTCCTCAAACTGCTAAATCAACAGCAAGAGACTCAGTTCCGTATCTAGGGGAAATGGGCTCATGTTGCATAAAATATACGACATACACTTCTGGAGGGTCTCCAGTGAAATTAAAGGACCATTTAGGCTTTTATAGTCCCTATAGCTCTATTCAATTATATAAAAATGAAACTACATCTCCTTTTCACAGCTAGTGTTTTCAAGGTATATACAGCAATCGTTAGGTTTTGGATTTTGGGGGAGAAATCCCTATTTTATATTACTTAATGACTGTTTAATTATTTTATATATCTGAATGTATAATAAACATTTCTCACCCCTATTTGCAAGTCCAACTCCTTGGTACACATAAGCACACATGAAGCCCTTCCCTTTCTTTTTACATAAATGGAAGCATATTATACAGATTTGGGGCACTGTGTGTTTGTGTATCATAGCCTCATGCCAGAGCTCTTTCCATATACATTCATACAGGCTTGCTGTTCTGGTCTGCTAATGCTGCTGGATCATAAAACACCAGAAATGGATTGGCTTTTATAAAGGGGGTTTATTTGGTTACAAAGTTACAGTCTCAAGGCCATAAAGTGTCCTAGGTAAGGCATCAACAATTGGGTACCTTCACTGGAGGATGGCCAATGGTGTCCAGAAAACCTCTGTTAGCTGGGAAGGCACATGGCTGGTGTCTGCTGGCTCCTAGGTGGCGTTTCAAAATGGCGTTCTCCAAAATGTCTGCATCAGCTTCCAGTGGCCGTCTTCAAAATGTCTGTCTCAGCTACAGCTAGCTCGCTCCTTCTGTCTGAGCTTATATAGTGCTCCAGTAAACTAATCAAGGCCCACGCTGAGTGGGCAGGGCCACATATCCCTGGAAATTATCCAATCAGAATTATCACCTACAGTTGGGTGGGTCACATCTCCATGGAAACACTCAATCAAAGAATTACAGTCTAATCAACACCAATACATCTGCCCACACAAGACTGCATTAAAGAATATGGCTTTTTCTGGGGGCATAATATATACAAACTGGTACACTTGCCTCCTCCTTCTTAACAGAGACACAGAGGATTTTTATCCAGTTGTCTTGAGGTTGTTTAACCAGTTTTCTATTAATCGGCAGATATTTGGTTGTTTCCAATCTTTTACAGTTATAAATAACATGGCAGTCAATATCCTTGCATGTCCCTCTTTATGCACTTGTGAAAGTTTCTGCGCTAAGTTTCTAGAGGTGGAATTGCAAAGTGAAAGGCAAAGGACACTCTGAAATTAGATAGGTATTACTAATTTTTTTCCTGAAGATGCTATATCAATATATAATCCTTGGGTATGCCCAACTGGAGTACAGCACGAGGTCAAACATCTTCATCTTTATCTGTCCAACTGGAGTCATTGTAATTTGTACATCTCTTATTCAGAGTATCAACACTTTTAAACATGTTTAAAATCCAGTCACATTTGCTTTTTTTTTTAAATAAACTCTCTGTATATGCCCATTTTCTTTTAGACTGTGCATCTCTTTCATATTGATTTGTAGATGTCCTTTATATACAAATAAATGAGCTTGTTTTCTTTTAAAATGAATGTAGAACTAAATGTCATTAAGTGTCTATGACTTTGTATTGGTTTTCATATGAGCAAATTCACAAATCAGAAAACAATCAATTCTTGGAGCCTGTCTTCAGATTTTTTTAATTTGGAAAATATGGTCATTGAAAAGCATTTTGAAGTTATTTACAAAATTAGTCCAACCATTGTGGCATTATATGTTTGGAGAATAAATTAAGGTGGCTTAAAAAACATTTCACAGTTTATAAAACTATAAATATGATAAATCTACAGAATTATTAAATTTATTTTATAGTTCATAAAGTTATAAAAGTATTAAATGCATATTCACTCATTTAAAAAGACCAATATTCCTAAGTGTATAAAGTAAAAAGTGCAAGCTGTCCCACTTCCTACCAAGATGAAAGCACTGTTAACAGTTGGGTTTGTGTTCCTCTCAATGGCTTTCTATACACCTAAAAATACAATTTAAAGAATTTTTTTTGCAAAAAATGGAAGCAACATCTGTTCTGCAACTTGCTTTTTTTCAGTTGGGAATTTATCGTGCATGGATGTCAAGACTGGTAACCTTTGCAAATTACATTGCCTCGTGCAAGCTGACAGTGTGTTAACAGAAACCATAGCAGGGCCTGACAATGACCCTTCCAGAAGAACCAATGGGCTAGAACAGATAGGGCCTTTGGAAACATCTAAAGTAGCCCACTGGGTGTAGCTTGTTTCTCCTAAAGCTTCCACACCTACATTTTGGAGACTGTGTTGAGGGGCTTAGATTTGGGGGAACTGAGTAGAATCACAAGGAAAGAGGGTGACAATCAGAGCATTCATGCAGCTGGCCCTTAGAAACTCCTGCTTTAGTTTTCAAGATTTGGCTTTCCACTTATTTAGGTTGCCTCCCTCCCTGTCTTTCTCCCTCTCTCTTTCTCTTTTCTTTTTCCTCCCTCCCTCCCTCCCTTCCTTTCTTCCCTCTCTCCTTCCTTCTTTCCCTCTTTCTTTCCTTCCTCTCTTTCTTTTTTTAAGAAGGATGGGGTCAGAATGGTGGTGCCCAGGACTGAGCTCCACAGAGGCCCACCCAGCCCTTAAGCAGAGGGTTCTGTCCAGTCTACCTGCGGGAGCAGCCCCTGCCTCTGACTTGAGCCTGTTCAGGGGCAGGCTAGCTTTCCCAGGTAGATCCGTGTCCACAGGGAGGACAAACCCATGGACTAATTGGGCTCTCCTGAGACACCCTCCCAGCAGGGCCCTACAGATGGGGGATGCTCTGAGGCCGAGGTGGGGCTGAGCGGTTTGCACACAAAAGAGCCCCACTCAGGAGGCCTCTGCTCCCCAAGTCTTGCATCTGGCCAGGCTGCATCCCCCCAAAGAGAAAGGTGCTTTTCAGCTGGGCAGTCGAGCCAAGTACCAGGGGAGCCGCATGTGCCTGAGGGGGGCCTCCTTCTAGTTACCCGGAGGCACTGCCTGGCTCTGTAGGCCCTGGCAGACTTGCCCAGAAGAGCTTCAGAAAGCCCTGGATTGGCTCTGACCCAAGGGGGTAATGGTCTTCCTGGCATCCTATGGGGCCACCCCCGAGACCTGGGAACAAACTGAGTTCTAGAAGGCTGGGTGGCCGGGTAGTAGTTTTCTTCAACACAATCCGTTCTGTGTTCATTCAACAAATATTTGAGCCTTCTAGCTCTGGAAATACAGCAGAACAGGACAAAGTCCTCGCCTTTGTGGGGCTGACATTCTAGTGGGGAGAGGGAAGCCAGATAAAGCACGAGTAATAAAAGCAAACAAGATCATTTTGAAGCAAGTTATTAAGAAAATAAAATGGCACTAGTGGCTTAAGAGCGACCGGGCACTGGGTCCCCGAGAGGCAGCTGTCTGAGAAGGAGTCATGCCAACACCTGGGGAAGAACATTCTGGAGAGAGAAAAATGCAGAGTGCAGCGCCCTGAGGCTGGGAGGCCCTTTGGCTTGTTGGAGCAACAGCAAAGACCAGGGGTGAGCCTGGAGCGTGGGGGAGCCCAGGAGAAGACGGGGAGCAAGGAGAGCTGAGCGCCAGATTTCACAGGGCCCTGAGGCCAGGCTGGAGCATTTGGACTTTATTTCACATGCAACAGGTCACCGGAGGATTTTAAGTCGTTGAGCAATGCAGTCAGAGTGCATATTTATGGGCCTGCTTTGAGGAGAGAGTTAGGGGGGTGGGGATAGGATGTAAGTTGGGCAGAAGGGAGACTGGCTAGGGGCTGCTGTGGTGGTCCAGGAGAGGGAGCCTGGTGGCTGGGACCCGGGTGGCTGAGGCAAGGTGGTGCAAAGGGACGGACTGGGAGTATCTAGATGGAGATTATTGCTGACCTCTGATGTCCTCCAACAGAAACAGGGCCAGGGGCCCTCCTGCTTGCACTGGATGAGGGCTGACCCTCCCAGGGCACTGGGTCCCTGCCTGGAGTAGCACGATGGCCCTTGCCCCAGGCCCCACGTTGAAGGGCCCCACACAGGCCTCTGCTGGCCACTCCTTCCTCTCAGGGCGTGGGGTCCACCCGCTGCGGAATTACCAGCTGCCGGGGCCTCGGGGGGCCTCTTTACCAGGGTGCTTGCTATGTGTGCCCCTACGCCCAGGGGATGGCCATTTTCAGCGGTCTGGACAGAGTTTGAGCCCTCAGACTGGGAATCTACAGCCGCCTGACTAAAGACCCTTCTGGGGATGGGGGGTGGGGAAGGGAGTGGGAAGAGAAGGAGGGGAGCTGGCTCTCCCTACCCCAGGTTCCAGAGCTAAATTCTAAATTTAAATCTGGCCTTCTAGGACACGATGAAGATATAGCCATCAAGGCAGGAAGATAAACATATTTTATTTAACAGTTTCTTAGTTTGATTGGTAACTTTTAATATTTAAACAGATGGTGTGGGGGCTGCCATTTGTACTCTTGTCCCAGATCCCACAAATGTGCAAGCCACATCTACTGCAGGCTTTCTGCAGTGTTTCTCACACGATAGACCGGGAGTTCTGGGCTCCATCATCTAAAGAAAGAGTTTTCCACTAACAGAGAGTAATGGGCTTTTCCCAATTTGTTAAAAAAAATTAAGATGAATTTCAAATTCTGACTTGATTTCCTTTTGCTAATATTTTTGGTGCCTGCTACTACTTCTCTGCTAGCAGTTGCAAGCTAGTAAAATAAACACACAAACAAGAACAACAGCAACCACAAAAGAAACCACGCATACATCAGAGGGGACGAATTTATTAAGAGAAAGCTGGAAACCGCAGATTCTCGTGATTTTGACAGCATGGATTTTTTATAAGCACTCATGGTTGTGATTTCATATGGTAGGCACACAATCTTGTTACTTTTGCTCGCAGTTAAGTCATTTCTAGTTCATGAGGATGGAATTAATTATACTTCACGATGTTCTGCAAAAGCACCATGACTTCATGGTGAACTAAGCCTTAGAACACTGGCCCAATCATCTAACAAAGGAGTTTTTCCACCAACATAGAATAAAGGGCTTAAATCTGGCCTTCTAGGACATTACGTGCGAAGAAGCGTGTTTATGGAGAGGCTAAACAGGTGAAGAATAAGACAACCAGCTTTTATTTATCAAGCAAGCATCTGCAGTGTACCAGGAACTGGCATCCGCATAGACATTCTCCCTAATCCTTTCAACGACCCTAAATTGAAATTATTTCCCCCGATTTACAGAGATGAAAATGGAGGCTCAGAGAAATTCGGTAACTTGCCAAAGGTCATCAAGCAAGTAAATGATGAAGCAGGGATTTTAACCCAGTGTGAGGAACCCCCACACCACTGGGCCTCCTGCTGAGATAGCATATGTAATCTAAAGGGTGATAAGAACGGCTTCTCCAAGAGAGGGGAGGCTCTTGATAAGAAACACTAGTTTTGTGGCTGATTGTCCACTGGGTCCACGGTCTTTGACTATCAGTACTAAAATAGAAAGCATGTTAGAACAAAACTCATTTGCTAATGCATTTGTAATAACAGTTAGTTTGTTTATTCCGCCTAAATTTCAGAGAGGTCTTGGAGAGTATTTTGTTGAATCACTGAAACTGTGCCTGAAAATCGTAGCTCTTGGCCTTTATCTTATCTTGATTAGTCATGCTTTGGAGTGATGCTTCTTACATCCAAGCTTTAGCTTTAGATAAAGTTAGAAAACTAAATGGGAAGGGTTAGTTCTGCTTTTGCTCTTTGGAATTTGATTGGTTTTCAAACTACAAACTTATTCTCTTGTGTGCATTGCCTTAGGAAGGGTGAATCAAAGCAAATTAAAAATTTCCTAGGGTCCTGTTTGTCTCCTCACAAAGAGTTTTACAGGAGTCTGGAACCAGGCTTTGTCCTGGAGCACACAGAGCTCAAGACACAATTTGCAGAGACCCGACTGGTGCTCAGCCTCTCCTTACCCCCCGCCCGGGCCCTGGCCTGCCCACCCCCAGTGGGGCAGTCTTCTCTGAGCTGTCAGCAGCACACTTCCCACCTCTTCAATGCACTGTCATTTCTGCTGCTGGTTTTCTCCTTTGTAAAAAAATAGAGCCAGGGCATGTTTGGGTACATTCCAGTTGCTTCTCTCCCCTGGCCCCTGGGGAGCGGGCAGCCCTGTCGGAGCTGGGGTCCCTGGCCCCATGGTGCCTGCCTTCCTTGAGATCTGTCTCCAGGACAGCCAAGTTGCCATCAATTACAATGGAAGAGAGGATCTTTAAGGCGGTCAGAGAGTGGATTTATAAGCTTCTCTCATTATGGACTCTGTCTCAATTGGACATGAGTTGCATCTCCTTTCCAAGTGATTTGCACTCACTCCCAATTCTCCAGCCCAGTGCTGACCCCACATGTCTATCAGGCTGCCCCACACACACACATACCCCCTTGGCCCCTCCCATAGAAAGCTGGCTCCCCCAACCCTGGGGGCTCCCCAACTTCTCCATCCAGTCCCTGCCTCAGGGCTTGGACAGCTCCAGGATGTCCCTACCTCAGGTCCCTGGGTGCCCCTTCACCTCTGGGCATTCGGCCAGCCCACCCTGACACCCACCACCGGCTTTCTGAACGTCTTCCTCCTCACGCCAAGGCATTCTCTTAGACCTCAAAGGAAAAACTAGACCCTGGCAGGTGGACCTTGGCGGATGTTTCTAGGCCACAGCCCTCTCTTCCGGAAGCACAAAGCAGGAAGGTGGGTGTCCTGGAGGTGGCGGCCCAGGGCTGTGGAGGGGAAGGCCCTCCCTCTTCCCTGCCTTCCACGTGCTGGACGGCAGGCATCAGCCCCCCGGCCTGGCCCTGCGTCCTGCCAGCTCTTCCCTCCATCCCTGGCGGGGGTGCTCAGCTCACATCTCCGTTCTTTTCCCCTGATCAAGTCTCCCCTCCCCAGCCCCTGTCAGAGTGGCCTTTCAGGAACCCAGATCAGACCAGGGCACTCCCCTGTTAAACACTGGGAGACGAAAGCCTGTGAGATAGGACCCAAACTCCTTCACCTGGAGCCCTCAGCCCAGCTGTCTGCCGATCCAGCCTTATCTCAGTCCCTCCCCAATGCTCCCCACACTCCAGTCGCCCAAAGGGCTTGTCCTTTGTTACCAGGCCGCGCCATGCACTAGCCATCTCTCCACCTTTGCACCTGCCCTTCCCTCCTCCCTTATCCTTCCAGCAAATTCCTGCTCATCCTTCAAGGTGCAACACGAAGGCCCACGGCCACGTGATCCCCAGGCAAAGTCAGCCGTCACCTCCTCCAGAGCCCCAGTTCCCCAGGGTAGAACATGCTCTTAGCACAGCACATCTTTAACCCCCCTTGTGGCCCTTACATGTTGGATGAATTAAGTGATGGGGAGCCTGGGCTCCCCAATAGCGTTTTCTCGCCACGCCTGCTTGGGGGGCTCCCAGGCGGGTTGCGGAGCCTTCCTCCTCTTTCCGGCCGCTGTCTGGTCTGGGATGGGGCTTTGACTTGCACAGCCTGGAGATGCTCAGGCAGGCGCACCTTCAACCAGCACCCAGGGGACGCCGCGCGTCAGCCCAAGAAGTCGCGAGGCTTGGTGTAGGGGTGGGGTGGGGAAGGACCACAACTCACTATGCACACTCAGCCCCTCATGCAGGGCCGCCCTCAGCAGGGGGTTCTGGTCCAGTGTCTCTCACCTGCACAGTCTCATTGGAGTCTGGACAAGTTCCCATCCTGCTGCTCCCCCAGCTCGGTGACCCTCTGTGGTTTCTTCCAGTTCCGGAAGGATGGACTCCTGTTGAGGAGACAGCAACTCTGCAGATGAGGCTGTGGCAGGCCCAGCCCACTTTCCTTCTTTTGTTGTTGTTTCATTCCTGCTCTGGGAGAAACCACTCTGTTTAGCCCTGCAGGATAAAGGAAAGTGCCACCGTGTGTTTTCAGATTTCCCTCCAGATCTGCACAAAGGCAAGGTGTCTAAAGCGGCCTTGCTCCTGGCCAGGAAGGCAGCAACTTAGCTCAGGCCAGTGAGATATTTAATGTCTCTTTTCACTCCCTCAATCCCAAAGCATCAAGTTCAAAATATCTTGCTTATGAGCTCTGACCCAAAAATGAAGACTTTGGGCCACAAATCATTGGGATTATGTTGAGTAGAAATAGATTCAATCACAGTGTGCGTTCCCGGCTTGAAGTCGCATCTATCTTTACTGTGACCACAGTGAGAGCCTGGGCTCCCCAGTAGCGTTTTCTCGCCGCGCCTGCTGGGGGGCTCCCGAGCGGGTCGCGGTGCCTTCCTCCTCCTTCCGGCCACTGTCTGGTCTGGGATGGGGCTTTGACTTGCGCAGCCCAGAGATGCTCAGGCAGGCGCATCTTAAACCAGCACCCAGGTGACGCCGCGCGTCAGCCCAAGAAGTCGCGAGGCTCGGTGCAGGAGCGACTTGACGGACCCATGAGCCCCCCGTCGGGACCCGCCGCCGGGCGATCCCCGATAGATCGCGCGGGTCTCCACGTAGCTGGAGAGATGAGCAGCCGCGAACCCCTTTCCCAGGCAGTGGTGGCGCCTAGGCGCCGGAGAGGCACCCAATTCTGGCCGCCTCGACCCCCGGGCTCCCGGGGACTCTGCACCTGGGCCCCAGAGTCCGCGCCCTACGGTCCAGCGTTCGAGAGTATCTCGGTGGTTCTCAAACCTGGAGCCGCGGGCGTGGAGACTCCGAGGCCCTGGCTTCCTTGACGCCCCTGCTCCCGCCGTCGGCGCCCAGCTGGACGGGGAATGCGGGCAGGAAGCAGTGGCCTCGGACCCCGCTCGGCGCTTGCCCACCTTCCCTTAACCCCAGATCGGGACTTCCGTCCGGAGTCCAGTTCTGCCTGCCCGAGGCCCGCCCGTCAGTTCCTCCGAGACAACTTGGCGGCTCTGCGTCGAGTTAGCAGGGCTGACCCCGCGTGCCTTGCAACCCTCGCGCTGGGGCCCGGAGAAGGGATTGAAAAGAAAAACTCTTGCAGCCTCGGCAGCCCGACCGGCCCGCTCCTCCGGGCTCCCGGGCCGCGGCCGCCTCCCGTACCCTCCGCTCCCCACGGGTCCTAGCGCCCCGCGCCGCGGAGCTAGAGGGACCCGGAGGACCCCGAGCGGCAGGGCTGCGGCGAAGTGCTTCTGCGCGGACTCGGTGGGGTCTCCCGGAGAGCGCAGCTGGAAGTCAGAGTCCTCTCGCCCGGACCTCTCCCCTCAGCAGCTTCGCGCTGCGCCGCGCGTTGTGGCGCGTCGGAAACAGCGTCCCCGCGCCCCCACTCTGCGCCGCCGGCTTCCAGGGACCCAAGTCCCAGACGGGACTGATTTCTCCTTTTCAAGCGAATCCGCGCCACGGTAGCCCAGAGACCGAGTCTCACCCTCCACCAACCCCCGGCGCGGCCTCTGGGTGACCCTGGGCTTCCCGTCCGTTGGCTGCAAGTGGGTGCCTTGGGGAGGCGGAAGGCGGGCGCTCCGCCGCCAACCACGTGTGCGCGGGGGCGACAGCCGGGCCGGGGATCGGGCGCCGCGCGCCCGCGATGGTTCGGCTCGCAGCGCCGGGGTCAGTGGGCGTTGCGCCGCGGCCTCTCGCAGCCCCCCGCGTACCGCCCTTGAAGAGCGGGCGCTAAGACCCAGCAGGAGCCGCGCCGCCGCGGCCGGTGGTCACAGGCTGGTTCGGACACTAGGGGGCGACGGCCGCCCCGGTATAAATGCGGGGCCCGCGCGGGCCTGGCCATTCGCGACCTGGAGCTGCGCGGGCGCGAGCGAGTAGGGGCTCCGGGTGGGCGGCAGCGGCCTCCCGCGCAGGCTGGAGGCGCCCAGGCTCGCCATGCCGGGTGGACTCTAGCTCCCCCATGGAGTCGGCCGACTTCTACGAGGCGGACCCGCGGCCCCCGATGAGCAGCCATCTCCAGAGCCCCCGGCACGCGCCCGGCAGCGCCGCCTTCGGCTTTCCCCGGGGCGCAGGCCCCGCGCAGCCCCCCGCCCCACCTGCCGCTCCGGAGCCTCTGGGTGGCATCTGCGAACACGAGACGTCCATCGACATCAGCGCCTACATCGACCCGGCCGCTTTCAACGACGAGTTCCTGGCCGACCTGTTCCAGCACAGCAGGCAGCAGGAGAAGGCCAAGGCGGCCTCGGCCCCCGTGGGCGGCGGCAGCGACTACGACTACCCGGGCGCCCCCGCGGGCCCCGGCGGCGCCGTCATGCCCGGGGGAGCGCACGGGCCCCCTCCCGGCTACGGCTGCGGGGCGACCGGCTACCTGGACGGCAGGCTGGAGCCCCTGTACGAGCGCGTCGGGGCGCCGGCGCTGCGGCCGCTGGTGATCAAGCAGGAGCCGCGCGAGGAGGACGAGGCGAAGCAGCTGGCTCTGGCCGGCCTCTTCCCCTACCAGCCGCCGCCGCCGCCGCCTCCGCACCCGCACCCGCCGTCCGCGCACCTGGCCGCCCCACACCTGCAGTTCCAGATCGCTCACTGCGGCCAGACCACCATGCACCTGCAGCCCGGCCACCCCACGCCGCCGCCCACGCCCGTGCCCAGCCCGCACTCAGCGCCCGCGCTGGGCTCCGCCGGCCTACCCGGCCCCGGCGGCGCACTCAAGGGGCTGGCAGCCGCGCACCCCGAGCTCCGCGCGGGCGGCGGCGGCGCGGGCAAGGCCAAGAAGTCGGTGGACAAGAACAGCAACGAATACCGGGTGCGGCGCGAGCGCAACAACATCGCGGTGCGCAAGAGCCGCGACAAGGCCAAGCAGCGCAACGTGGAGACGCAGCAGAAGGTGCTGGAGCTGACCAGTGACAATGACCGCCTGCGCAAGCGGGTGGAACAGCTGAGCCGCGAACTGGACACTCTGCGGGGCATCTTCCGCCAGCTGCCCGAGAGCTCCCTGGTCAAGGCCATGGGCAATTGCGCGTGAGGCGCGCGGCGGCGGGACCGCCCTAGGCCGGCCCCTGGCGGGGAGCGGGGAAGAGTGGTTTCGGGACGCCGGATCCCTAAGGCACCCGGAGCCGCGCGAGCCAAGACTAGGAGATCCCGGTGCCGACTGAAAGTCTAACCTGCTCCGCGTGCCCCCTCTTCCTCTGCACCGGACTCGGTGCGCCTAAGACGAGGGGTCGGGCAGTGGCTTCTCTGTACGGGAGAAGCGCCGTGAGGCTGAGCCGGGAGCCCGGCAACTCTAGTATTAAGGAATAACCTTGTGCCTTGGAAACGAAAACTCACCGCTCTGATTCCTACCGAGTAGGGGGAGCAAATGTGTGCCTTGCCATTTTATTCGAAGGGTTCTTGCTGCCTTCTGGAGGCTGCAGCAGCCCCACCACCACCACCACCACCGCGGGAGGAAGGTTGGGGGAGCAGATTGCCACAAGCCAGCTCCAGCCTCCCAATGGTGCCTCTCCTTACAGAGCAAGAACCCCAGAGACTGGGGGCTTTCAACCCAAGGTTGCTCCTCAAGTTTTACATGAAGGGGAGGGTCCCTGGTTCCTTCCCTCTCCCCATAAGCCTCCAACAGGCTGAGCTTCCTCCGGCAGGACTCTGAGATGGGGGTCACCAAGTGACCAGTGGGAAGACACCACCTCAGCTTTCCCCAGCCAGGCCAAAAAGCTAAGCTGTGGGTCAACCACAAGGGCATGTGTTCATAGGCGCGGGGGCCTGGAGGAGGAGGGTGGGGGTGCAGGGACCCTGGGAGCCTCGGCCTCCCCTGTTCAGGATGTCGCCAACATTGCCATAGGAACTCGAAGCACAATCAGTCCGTCCCGGAGGGCCGGAGTCCTGAGAAGTTTCCAAATATTTTGCTTTATCAGCCGATATCAACACTTGCCTCTGGCCTCTTTGTGTCCCAGCGGTGCCTTGTGCAATGTGGATGTGCACGTCTATGCTAAACCACCATTTTATTTGGTTTTTGTTTTGTTTTGGTTTGCTCAGATACTTGCCAAAATGAGACTCTCTGTCGGCAACGTGGGGGAGGGTCCGAGGCTCTCTTTCCTTTTGGTTTGGGATCGCTTTTGCTCCCGTGGGACCAATGAGGTGAGGTGGGCTTCCCCTTTCCCCTCAGCTTTCCCCGGGGGTGGGGGGTGCGGTGGTTGTGGGCCTCGGTCTTGGGCCGACTGGGTCCCTGCTGGCCAAGGCCGTCTCCAGCCCAGGCTGCCCACAGGATTGTGCCCCCCAGAGGCCCTGGCTCCAGGTCTCCAACCACCACACACAGCCTGGGAACACAGACCACGGCGGGGGGCTGGGGCAGGACAGTTTGCTTCTCTTCTTTTCGGGGAGAACACAGAGTTTCATGTTAGATGTTTTATGTATTATATCTATAATATAAACATATCAAAGTGAATTTTGGTGTCTTTTTATAAGCAGAAAGAAGCTCCTTCCAAGGTTTTTTGTGAGCCAGGTCACATTTGTAAATAATCACAGCATATTCTCTGGCTAGAATCCTGACTTTCATTAGTTCTCTGTCCATCCTGAGCCCCCCCTTTACCTTAAGGGGGTGACTTCTCCCAGTCGAGGCAAAGAAATGGCTGGGGGAAGACAAGATTCCAAGCTGAGAATGCCCAGAGCCCACAGAACAGTGAGACTCTTCTGTGAGGGGAGAAAGGGGTCTTGGGGTCCTGGCTGAGGTACTTGTTATGGTGGAGAGCCCCTCCTCTGCCCCTGAGAGGAGGAGAGGGATTCAGAGAGGGAGCTCTTGGCTGAGGTTTGCACGCCCCTTCCAGACCCGGGCAGGCCTGGCCCAGCAGCTCCAGGCCCAAGGGGCCCCTTGACCACATCACTCACAGCTCGTGCTCTGAAGCAGCCTTGCTCACACCCAACTTTGCCCCCAGCCTCCGGGAGGACCCTTGGGTCGGCAGCAAGAGGCCCCGAGTGGCAGGACTCCCCATCCCTCTCCACTTTCTCTGGGCCATGTGGGTGCAGCCTACCCCAATGATGTCCTGTGCACCCCTCCAGCCAGCCCACCCCAGGAAGAGAAGGCCACAGCACCCCGCAGGGGCCCGGAGCTGCCTCCCCCAGCCCCTCCCCACATACCCCCTGCCAAGGAGCCAGCCCCACATCAGCCTCCCCACCAGGAACCACCCTGGACCCAGCAGGAAGCTGCCCCAGCACCCCCTTAGCAGCAGCAGCCGCCAACCAGGGGAGGCGAGCCCTCAGTCCTGAAATAACAGGGCTTGGGAGGAAGTAGCCCCGAGGTCGGCGGGGCACTCAGATTTCACCCTCTTCCAGGAGTAAAATGGTAAAACACTTTCTACCTTTGGTTTCCACCCCGAGTGTGTTCACCGTGCAGCTTACAGCACATGCCAGTGGGGACGGGGGCATTTGCAAGAAATGACGCATTCGTTTGTAAAGCCTGAAAGCTTTGGGTTTACCTGCCTGTGAGGCGAGCGGGGGCAACTTGCCCCAACCCCTTCCTCCCAGCCCCCTCGGTCCCGTGTCTCGCCGCCTCCTCACCCATGGCCGCCCTTGGCGGAGGAAAGGCCGCGAGCCCGCTGAGGAGGCGGCGGCCTGCCCCGCACCCTGGGAACCGAGGAGGCAGCGGCGCACGGCCCGCCCAGGGGCCTGGGGCAGGCCGCAGCTTGCAAGACACCCAGCAAACCCTCTCGGAGTTCAGCGCTAATTCCAGTTTTTCTCGTTTGAGGGGCTGATCCTGGGCTTCCCCCCTTTGCCCCCAGCACAGGTCCCAGGATGAGCGGGGGGAGGGGCGGCCCCTGCCCTTCCTCCTCCCCTCCCACTGCCCCACTGGGGGTTTCCTCTTTCAAAGCTGTCAGCGCGTGGGACACTCCCTCCCGCCGCCTGTCCTGAGGTCCGGGCCGGGCTTCCTCAAGGACCCAGCCAACCACATCGAGCCCCGGGAAAGGGATGGGGCGGGTAGAAACCCCTGCGTGGTCCACTGGACACACAGCAGCAGGAGGGGAGCCCTTCGGGGGGTGCTGCCCAGCCCGAGAAGCCTCCCAGGGAGAGCTGCCCCCTGCCACCCACTGCTTCCTGCAGGGATGCCCCCCACCAATTCCCTCCTGACTGCAGCCTTTATGAAGAACCCCTCCAAGAGCCCGGCAATGAGCATACCCTGAGTATTTATTGGAATTCTACTGTATGCCAGGGCCTGTGCCGAGGACTCAGCTGGGAACAGGCAGCTTCCGCCTCTGCTCTTGGGGAGCTCACAGTCTTGTGGCCCAAAGATGTGGTTTGAAGGTGACGAGTGTGATGAAGGGAGGCTCGAAGTGTGAATAGAGGCTATCAGGGAAGACTTCCTGGAGGCAGTGGCTTTGACCCAAGACTTGGTAAGGCAGCCCCCCCCTGGCCCTGTCTCAAATGCCTAGATGCTCCTGCTTTGCACCATTCTCCCCACGAGAGGTAGCATCAGAGAGCAGGGACCTCATGCCCCAAACTGGGCCACCCCTGAGCTTGGGCGCCCTGCTCTGCTCAGGGGAGCCAGCCTCCGGGGAAGGAACCAAGGGCACAAGGGAAAGAGGGAGGCAGCTCCTTTGCCCACGGTAACTCCAGGTGGTTTAGCGCTGTCACGGATGTCACCCTTATCTCTGGATCTCCTGGGAATCTGTGAGGATGGGGTTTGGCTCTGACACCTGCCATGAGCCACTGGAACTGGGGAGGAGCAAATGCCTCTCCCAGGCCTCCCGCCCCCTCCTTCCCAGGCAGGAACCTGTCGGGCCTCCTCCAGGGGCGGCTGACTTCACGGGGCTGCGGGCAGAGGAGGCAGGAGGCCACTCACGGTGAAGGGCAAGGGGGTGCAGAAACCCCTACCTGGCTCAGCCAAGACACTTCTCCTTCCAGGACACCCACAGGCCTTCCTGGATGGTGGTGATGTCCCATTCAGTTTGTTTCCTATGCTGATGAATGGGGGAAGGGAAGTCTCCCCTCCCCTCCCCTCCCCTCCCCTCCCCTCCCCTCCCCCTTCCCTACCTTTCTTTTTCTTTAAAACTAAACAACCAGCACCTTGGGAGATATTTCTTGATTCCATGAAAAAGCTTGTGCTCTCTCCCCCTCTCCCATCCTCCCTCCCCCTCCTCCGGGCCCCCACCCCGTGGATGGAGCATTTGACGTAAGCAGACTCAGGAAAGATACAATTCACTATCAAAGCATCCTAACCCCATCCCAGAGCAATTTAAAAGCCAGATGGAATCTCTGGGAAACAGCATTAATAACGCGAACAATCTGTGAAGGCCGGCGGGGACCCAGGAGCTGCAGAGGGGGGCAGGGAGGGGGCCCTGGGCTGCCGGAGGAGTGCCAGGCAGGAGTCTGCAGGGTCACTGCAGCCATGCTGTGGCCGGGAAGGGGCCATCGCCAGGGTATGCCCGAGGTCTGGCCACAGCGGGGCTCTCCCCTCCAGCCCCCGCAAGGCCCGCTGTGCACCCTGGATCCTGGTCGCGGCAGACGGAGCCAGACAAATGTGGAACCCATTACTCAGGCAGCTGCAGCCTCGGCCAGGCCCCCTCTGGCACCCAAGGGCTTTGCTTCCCTTCCCTTTTGTTTTTATTTATTATTTTTCCAGCCTTCTGGCCCCGCCTGCTAGGAAAAGGCCTCTCTGGGTGTATTTCCCTTCATCTGCCGTGCCTCCACCCACCGCCTGTGCCAAACAACAGCAGAATAGTGTGAGATGGCCTGGTGGGGCCTGACCCAGGGGGATCCCTTAGAATGGGCGTGGCGGACACTTCGGGCTGGACCAACGGATCTCTCAGAAGCTGCTGTGATGGCTGGGGAGCTGGGTGCAGTGGCTTGGCAGCCTCGAGGGGCTGCAAAGGGGCTGGGCCAGGACGATGGGAGACAAACCCTCTGCTGTTCTGAAGACTTTTCCCAGCAAAGCTGAGGAGCTGGACTCTTCTCTTGGTCCATTTCTCAAACCCTGGCCTGGAACCCCACCTAACATGGGCTTAAAGACGTGGTTTCCCGTCACCCATCAAGTCAGGGCTGGGAATTGGCATGTTTGAGAAGCAGCCGTTGTGATCCTCGCATTCACAGAGAACCTATTTCCCGAGCTTCGTCTTTGCCATCTCCTCATCTGCATCTTCCACCAGCCCCTTCCATGGAAACTGTTCTCCTCCAGGGTCACCACAAGCTCCTGGCACCATCTGGAATGAACTCACCTAGGGTTCTGCCTTTCTCGGCCTCCTGCTGAATTTGGTCCCCAGGGATGTCCAGCGTGGGGCCCACAGCAGGTCTTCAATGCATACTGTTGAGTGCGTGGATCTCTCTTCTTTAAGGGACATGCTCATCCTCTCCTCGCCACTCCTGGGCCTGTTATGTTGGCCTGAGAGCTGCCAAGCAGGGGCTTAAGAGATCAGAGCTTGCTACTGAGGTGAGGGGCAACCCAAGGCTGCCAGAAATGAGAATCCACCTTGGCAACCCACTCTAGATGCGTTGTTGCTTCTACGAAGTTACTCTTAAAATGCAAGACTCTTAAGAAGGTTAACCCATGAGGTCTTAGATGTGTGATTAGGTCTTTGTGTGGTTGGCTTAGCTCCCAGCCCCAGAGAGATGGTTGTGCTCAAGTGTACAGGGAGGAGGTGGGACGGCTGGAGGAGGGGAAAGGGTGGGGGAAAAGTGAGGCAGTGCCATATACCCCAAAGCTGCTGGAGCTGCACTGGGGCATGGGCGGCCAGAACCACAAATTTTCTGCTTTAAAGGTCTTTCAGGTCTTTTCCCCGCTCCAGGATGAACGTCAAGATCGTTATTGAGGGAAGATGTCCAGAGAGTGGGGACACCAGTGGCCAAATGAGGTGGCGTAGGGTCAGGGCGTGTCTCCCAGGGACCCAGACGGTGTGAAGGGGTCCATCTCAGCCTGTCCCGAGCCTCTGGACTGAAGACATTTCTGCTCCTTGGCACGTGGCAGCCCAACCTTTCACCAGGAAGAAAGCCTCTTCTCCTCAAGCAGCCCCTGACCCTTCCCTGCTCTCAACCCTGGAGGCCTGAGAGTCCCCTGGCCCCCAAGCCAACCAGAGCACTGTCCCCAGCGTCCCCCCGCCCCCTCCAGGAAGGCCCTGCCCCTCTCGCCCATGAGGAAATGCAGCTGATTTACTGCAACCTTCCCCGAGTACGTTGGGCAATGGGCTCAGCGGGACGTGGCGGGCACAGCCCCTGCCTGAAGGACTGGGACAAGGGGGTGTCGGGAAGGGGGTGCCTTACACAGGCCCCTCTGGGAGGGAGCCACTGTGACCCTCAACATCAGGTTCAGACCCGCCGGGAATAGCCTGGTTGAATGATTTACAATTTGCAAACACGTTTTATTTGATTCCTGAGTTTTGGTAGAGCAATTACAGTGACTAAGCATGACAAATCACTCCCAACACAATGTCTGCTCGCTGTTAGGAAATGCGTTTGCTTCACTATTCTGCCTGGTGCGGCAACATTTTAAAAATAGACTCATTCACTGCACTTGAAGGCAATTTGTTCCAAATTTTCCCACTAATTTGATTTTAATCTGATATTTAAAATTCGTGTGACCACATTCCCACTGATTTATAGGGAATCTGCCCTACCTGGCAGCGGTTTAATTGGCTCAGCCCAGGAGTCCCCAGGACAGAGGGTTTAAATCCCAGAGCAACTTGAAGGCACAGCAGATGTCTAACTCAGTGTTGCATGTGTCACCTGTCTGGGGCCACTGAAAGTGCGAGTGGGGCTGAAGGCCGCGACATGGTAGGTCTTCAGGCTCTCCTTGAGCAGGTGAACCCAGCCCAGGTGCCCTGAGCCAGCACCTGGGGTAGGTGAGCATTGAGGTGGATTCCGGGGGAAAGACACGGGTGATGAGCGGCAGTTTCTGATCTCCCCCATCCACGATGGGGAGGCCCCAGGGAGGGGAGAACGTGCAGCGCTGGCATCGGGCTGCCCCTTGGGAATCCTGGCTTTGCCTCTTACCGTCCCACGTAGACCTCGCCAAGTCTGTTAATTTCTCTGAGCTTCTGTTTCGTTTTATGCAAAGTGCACGCAAATGTATGCAAAACAGCCCCTCACCCCCGCAGGGGTGAGTTGTGAAAGGTAAGGGAGGCAGAGCTGGGGAGACGGGAAGGCTCACTGAGGAAAGAAGGAGAGTGGGAGGGATAGGCACCCCTTGCTCCCCAAAGAACTCCAGTGGAAGGACACTTTAGGGCAAAAACCTTCGACCCCGAATAATCCCATCACTGTTATCATTTTAACACAGTTGAGATTTTCCCAAAAGATGATCTTCATTTGCTCAGAAAGCACTTATGAGCCCCTCCAGGATGCAGGGCCCTCTTGAAGGCTGGCAGGGACGGTCCAACCCCCCCCTGCCCTCCGCGGAGCCGGCCAGGGCACCCTGTGAGCAGACGCAGGTCACACAATGAAAGGTATCTGATACAAGCGCAGGACCCCAGGCGACACCCCCCGATCCATCCCCACTGGGGCGTCCAGCCTCTCCAATCCTGAAGACCCCTGCCCCTGCAGGCCTCCCCATCAACTTCCCCCCACTTGGAGAGCTGCAGCCTCCGCAGCCAGGGCCCCCTGCCGTCCCCTTGCTGGGAGAGGGGAGCAGGAGGCATTTGCTGTGTGTGTTGGGAGAGAGCCTCTCGCTCCCATTCCCCCCATCTGGGTCTGAGAGAAGAAGGAGGGAGGGTGCCCTCTGCCCTGAGGGGTGGGCTTCTGACGAATAGGGGCATCCCTGGGGTCCTGGAAGGGCTGAGGAGGGGGCACAGAGGCAGGTGGGAGGGGCCTTGGCCAAGCTTCTCCGGGGGCAAGAGCTGCAGAAACCTGCCCCACTCTTCCCTTTGCTGCCAGAAGTGTCGCCGAAAGAGGGGTTCTAGTGAATGAGCAAGCTCCTCAAGCAGGCACCCTGGCCTTACGCTCAAGCCTGGGAAGCGGGGGATGGCACCTGCCGGACCATGGCGGGCAGCAGGGATTGAGCGGGTCCGGGAGGGCCTGAAATCCCTGCTTCTCCAGAGCCAGGTCTGCAGGGTGGGTGCAGGGCAGCAGCAAGGAGAAAAGACAGGCGCGGGTGGGGGGCCGCTCCCAGGGGGCTGGTGGGTCCCGGTCCGGGAGTGGGGACAGACGGTGCAGGAGGAGAGTGCCCTGCCTGTGCTGATGAACTTGGGGCTGATTCTGAGTTGGGCTGAAGGAGATTTCAGGCCCAGGGGAGAGGTGGGCGAAGGGGTCCCCCAATGAGGCGTTCCCGAGTTCATTGAGGCCCCGACCTCTTGGGGTTGCGGAGAACGTCTCATCTGGTAGGGGCTGGGGGCATGAGTCACGGGCCAGGCCCACTGAGCCAGGGGGAGGTAGGGACAGAGGCGCTGAGCCCGAAATGTGTCAGAGGTGAGATGAGCATCTTGAGTGACGCAGAGTTTGTGTAATTATGTGGGGCAGTGCTGCCCGGGGGCTGAGGGAGCTGGATGAGAAAGGAGAGCAGCCCGATCCGGGTCCTCTCCCTCCGTGGGGCTGCATCCAGGATCAGCCACTCGCCAAGGAGCGAGGTGTCCTGAGAGGCGCCCTGGCCCGGTGCCCGGTGTCACACAGCCAGGCCCCGTCCCCGCAGCGACAAGACCAGGGGCAGGATCAGAGCCCAGGCTCCTAGGCTCCGCGTCCCCTGCAATGGTCTAATCCCCTACACCCCCAAATCCATCCAGGGCAGTGAATGCTCATGTTTTCTTAACACTTTCCTTTTTGGCTTCATTCCGTGACACTCACCCCCACTCTCGCCCAGCCCTCCTCCACACAGCATTCCTGAACGTAATTTACTTTAGTTTATAATTTTAAAAATCAAATCAACTACATGCTGTTTGGAACCTCACTGAGAATTTCAGAAATTGGAATAGCATGTCAGAGACGCTGCAAAGCTGGGTTCGGGGGCCCAGATGACACTGCTGTCTCCACTCATCGCAGGGGATGGGGAGTCACCATCAACCAGCCAACCCTGGTGGCTGTCCCCGTGAGACAGGCCTTTGGGACGGCTACCCCCACAGCACAGCGGCCTGGGGGGACCCGCTGCTGGGGGTGGGGGGCTCTGGCCTAAGCCCAAGGGCCAGGGCGGGACCTGCGTGAGGCCGCACTGGTGCCGGTTCTGCAAGGGCTGGGTTGGCCTCCCCACCCATCGGGGGCGTGAGACCATGTGCACCCTAGCCTCGCCACACACCTGCTGTGTGACCCGGGTCTGGCAGCCTCTCTGTTTAAGCATGTCTGAGAGGTGTGTCGCGATTCCCAGAGGCGAGATGATGAATGGGTGTCTCTCCAGAACACAGCAACCACGAGAACCTGGTCCCAGGACGTGTCACACTGAGGAGGACGAGGACCAGGCCCCCGGCCACCAAGAGGGGGGACTGAGTCAGAAACGCACTACTCACCTGCCAGCCAAATCTCTCGCCTGCCCGAGAGAGCTCAGGATTGGGAGCCAAAGAGCTGCAGGACCCAGTGTTGGGTAATTCCCTGCCTGCCTCTGGGCCTGGCTCCTGGATCCTTGCCATCCAGGTCTTAGGTGATGCTGGTGGGCTGGGCAGGAGGGGCAGGAGTGTTCCTTGGCCCCACTACATTGGGGACGGGGTTGAAGGACCCTAAGGTGATGTTGCTGGCATTAACAGGCCTTCTCTGGCTGTGGCTCTAGCATCACTTCAGCCCATTCCTTCTTCCAGATCCTCCCACCCCAGCTAAGACCACTCCCTATCAATCAGCCACTCAACTCACCAATAAGTCTCAACCAACATCCCCTGAAGGTCCAAAGCCCCATGAAACAGGAAGCCATGGTCAATAGCCAATATCATCCCACTCAACCATGCCCCTGACCCCCAATTGGCTGTGGAAAGACCCTGGGGGAATGATGTTCTGCTACCTCCCAGTGACTGATCAGCAAAGCCCATAGGAGGGGGCAGCTGTGGTTATCTCAGGGCTGCCCACACAGCTCCAAAGAAGACAGGGGTGAATCACAGAGGCAGGAGATAGGCAGGAGTTGATTTTTTTGCTCCCTGATCTTGTTTTCATGTGTCCTTTGCTACATTTAACTTGGTATTGTACAACATCATGGCCCTTAGCCAAGAGTGGACTGGGTCCAAAATCTCCCATCAGTATATATCAGAGCTCTGAGTTGTCTGAAGCATAGAGCTAGATAGAATGGCACCAAAGCACAACTAGCCATTAAAAGGCTAGAGGCTTTCCTTCATATATTTATTCATCAGTTTCAAAAAATTCTCACCCACTTATCCTTAAAATATTGCCTCTGATCTCTTTCCTTTCTCCTCTCCTTCAGGGACAATGCTAGATCTTCCCTTCTTCTTTATTTCGTGTTCTCTTCTGTATTTTCTGATACCAACAAATTTATTTTGACAATCTCATGAATTAGGGAGACAGAAACCAAATCCCAGGGCTCACATGCTTCTGCATTTTTTCTATCTTTTAATCTCTGCGTGCTACGTTCATGATTATTTCTTCTAACCTCCTTTCTAGTTAGCTAATTCTCTCCTCAGCTGTGTTTAATATGCTGTTAAACCCATTCACTGAGTTCTTGATTTTGGTTATTGTTGTTTTTATTTCTAGAACTTCTACTTTATTCTTTTTCAGATCTGCTCTGTCTCGTTTTATAGATTACCGCTCCCTACAGTCATTTTTAAGTATCTTTTATTTCTTTAAATATAATATGCACAGTTCTTTCATAGTTTTAGCTGATAATTTGAAGTATTTGAGAGTCTATTTCTGTTTTCTATTGATTCTTCTCATTTTCATTCATTGTGCCTTATTTTCTTATGTGTCTGATTATCTTTGACTATGTGCTAGTCATTGTTTTTGAAAAATTATAAGAAAATTTTGGAATTTAGGATAATGGTACCTTCCATTAGAGAGCATTTTCATTTGCTCCTGCCAAACATTTAGGAATACTGCTAGTTGAAGTCTGCTTTGATTGAACTTCAATGCTTGAGGTTTCCTAGACCACCCAGGAGAGAAAAACTTAGATTGCAAGATTACCTGAGGGCTGGTTTACTTCTGGTTCACCCTTATCCTGAGGTCATAGCACTTTGGGGTCCACATCAATACAGAAAGAGTGTCCTATTAAATATCCCATCTTGTGCGAGCCCTGGGATTTGATTTCTGTGCCCCCAATTCCATCAGGCTGTCAAAATTAATTCAAATTTGTTGGTACCAGAAGATGCTTTGAGGCAAAAATGGTTTCGCTTCTTGCTTACATGCCTGGATTTCTTCAACCCTCAATTTTGGCCTGGTAACTACCTTTTATACTGCCTACTCTTTGGTGCTTTTAATACATTCAAAGACTTTTTTATCCAACATTTTTACTTGTTTTTGGAAAGTGGATTGGCCCAAATAATCTAGTCTGCCATTACTGGAAACTGAAAGTCCTCCCTTCATTCATTCGACAAGTATTTGTGGAGTTCCTACTGTGTGCCAGGCAATGTGCTGGGGCCCAGCAGGAAACCAGACAGGTGGAGTGGTTTCTCATGGAGCTCACAGTCTCTCTGGAGAGACAGACAGTAAACAGAGAGTTACACAATTGATTAATTACAGTTGTGACACATGTTGTGGAGTAAGGCAAATCAGGGGTGGTGAGAATGTCTGACTGGGAGCCTTCACCTGCTTTGTGGGCTCAGGGAAGTCATTCTTAGGGGAGTGATTTTTGAGCTGATATCTGAAGGACCAGTGGGATTTAAGCAGTTGGGGGTTGGGTCGGGGAAATTCAGGCAGAGGAAACAGCATATACAAAACCCTAAAATGGGAAAGAGTATGACATCCTAGGTACTGAAACATGTCTAGTGTGCACAGAGCAGACATGGGGGACAGCTGGGTCAGACTACAGAGGATCTCGCAGGCAATGGTTCAGACTTTGGTCAATTTCCCAAGGGCAACAGGAGCCGTGAGGAGCAGTGAGGGACTGGAGGTCAGATTTGCTGATTGTGAAGCTCTCTCTGGGTGCTGTGTGAAGGATGGATCATGGTGGGCAAGGGGACATCCATGAGGCCAGGGAGGAGGCTCTGTGGCATGGAGATGAGAAGTGGGCAGATTCCAGAGATGGTTGGGGGATAAGATTAGAGGGATTTCCATGAGATCAACCGCAGAATCGCCAAGTACGTCCCAGAATGCCTTACCTGATCATGATTATTATTCTTCATTTGTCCCCTAGATCCACTCTGCACCGTACTCTCTACCCTGGGAGTCTGTCCTGCATGGAGCACACTGGAAACCTCCAGTGCCTTCTGGCTTCTGGTTGAGTTTGGCCAATGGGAGGCACCAGCAGGAGATCAAGGGAGGAAGAAGGGAGAGGTTGGGGCGTTTCTTCCCCGCTCTTCCCCTGCTCTCTTTCTCATGGATGATTACTGCTTTGAGTACATCTTGGGGGCCCCAGCATCCCTCCTAATCCCCTTAACTCTAGCCACACCTCCACAAACAGTCCCTTTGTTAAATCCCTTTATAGGAACCATCAGGGGTGAATTCGGTTTTCTGCCAGGACCCAGAGTGATCACTGATACTCAGTTTTTTGTTTTTGTTTGTTTGTTTTTTGCTTTAAAGAATCCCGAGAAGCAAATCTGTCTGGGAATCCTGGAGGAGGGCCAGTCCCTCGTGGCAGCTAAAGGGGTGGGGTCGGAGCCCACACGAAGGGCCCTGCTGCTGTCTGCTTTCCGTAAGCAAACACCCGCGTGCGTGCGCAGCGAGCTACAGCCAAATGACAAACAAGGCTGTGACAGTATTATGGAGCCGCAGCACCAGAAAGGGACAGAGGTAATTAGGAAAATTATAAACGTATCCGATGTCTTCTTTCTGGCTGCGCAATCCGTGTACGTGCCCGTGCCAGGAGTTCCAGCCCGGGGGGTTTATTTACAGTTTGCATTCAACTTCAGGTTCCAAAAACTTCTTAAAAGAAGCATCCGAGTGATTGATGCCAAAGTGCATCTGTCTTCTGGGGTGGGCTCGGTTGGTTCAGTGCCGCGCGTAGTTCTGGGAGGAACTCTGTCTTGGCTTGCCTGCCGCAGACTTGATTTTTCTCTCCCCTCTCTCCTTCGCTGTCTCCGTTTTCCCCGCCTCCTGAACTGAAGTTTGCTTCACTTCACTTTCACTCTGGAGATGTGTGCTGCATCTACTCCAAGGCTGACAGATGCTTGGGAACTGTGTTCCAAACCTCATGGGTTCATTCAGCACTCACCCCCGTCTGCCTCTGTGCAGGAGGCTCAGGGGGAGAGCCCAGTGCAACCAGGAAGATGAAACACGACCTCGCGGGAGAGGTTGCCTGGGTGGAGACCGGGGCTCGGGGAAGGTCTCTTTCAAGCAGCAGTTGTTCAGGGTGACCAAGGTGACGAGAAAGCCCCAGGCAGTCAAAGGACCACTCTAGAGAAGGTGGAGAAACAGAGCAAAGCTCCGATGGAAGGACAGTGTGGCTGGATGGGGGAAGGGACAGGAAATGAGGTCAAGCAAGGGCAGGGCCAGAGAGCAGCTCACGGAGGCCCTCCGAGGTGGGAGAGCCAGCCTACATCCCGGTTTACCTGGGAGACGCCTCTTTCCTCCTGCTGCCCCATCCCCTTCCACTTGTAAATGTGTCTGTTTATTCAGTTACACAGTCAGCCCACTTAGAAGGCAGAGCAAGAAGTCTAGATTCTATTTTAACTGCAATGGGAGGTCATTGGAGGATTTTGGGCAGGGGAGTGACAGGATCTGAGACTTTTCGTTCATTCTCCAAATGTTTACTAAGTGTCAGGTACTCTCTGAGGCTCTGGGGACACAGCATTGAGCCACACTTGGCAAAACTTCTGCCCTCGCAGAGCTTACATTCAGGGTCAGAATTGCTGACGTCTAGTAAAATTTACCAATTCACAGTTCTCGGTGCTCTGGACAAGTCAAGGTGCCCATTGGACAGAGAGAAAGAGCTGAAGGCAAAGGAACGTCTTGGGCTTCTTTTTCTAAATTTAATAATTGGAAAATCCTAAGGTGCTTCCCTTAAAGTATACTCCCAAATTCGCCTCCCAGGGGAGGTCTTTGCTGGGAGCTACATGTGGTGTGGGCTGCCACGAACTCCCACTCTCACCCACATATCCAGGCATCTGTGGTGGTTGAGCTCTGCTCTGTGTGGGGGGCTCTGCGTTGGCCTTTTGCACCAGGCTGGTTCTCAGCTCTAGATAACTGGCTTAAAATGCTACCAGAATAACAGCTAAGCAGAAAGGAGATTACACTGTACGTGTAATTAAAAAAAAAAAAAAAAAGTCCCAGGGGTAACTGCCTTCAGGCATGGCTGGATCCAGCAGCCCAGGCTATGTTGTCAGGAGTCCTCCTCTCTCCCGTTGTCTTCTGCTTTTCCCTTCTCTGTGCTGGCTTCAGTCTCCTGTTGGGAGTTTCCAGTACCCCAAGACCCCCAAACAGACACCCAGAAACCCAGAAGTAGAACTTCAATTTCCGAATAGTTCCAGGAAAACTCCCGGAATTGGGTTCTATTAGACCATGCACTCATCAGTGGATCCATCATTGTATCTGGGAGACACTGATTGGCAGTCCTGAGACACATGTCCCTCCCCCCAGCCCCGTTTGGGGGTTGGCACCACCTAGATGGTGTGGAATAGGAGTGGGGGAGGGGAGAGGTTCCCCCGAGGAAAATCTGGGTGCTGTGGCTAGAAGGAGAGAAAACAGATGCTAGGACAAGCAAAACCACTGGTGTCCACTGCATCTGCCCTTTGTCTCAGGAAGAAGCAGAAGCGTTGCTGTAGAGAGTGAGGATGACTCAGGCCAACTCCTTCACCCCTGCACCGAAAGAAAAAACAAGTTCACAGCCTTAAGTGGGGTGGAGGGTGGGTTTCTGGTACTCAATGGAGGTGGATTTGTCCTCAGATTTGTTCTTGACTTATGCCTCCTTTGCAGGTAACAGGTAACAACTCCTTTGCCCTAGGCAGTTCCTGGGGTCTGCGCCCCAAATCCAGGGAGGAAGGGGCTGCAGGGAAGATGTGTGGCAATGGGCTGCAGCCCCAGGAGACACGAGCGCCTCGGAGGCCCCCGCCCCTCCCTGCTGCTCCCCCTCCACACCTGCCTGGGGGGAGGGGAGGGATGGGGACCCGGGACCTCGGGCGTCTGAAGTTTCCAGGTCACATCTTAGACCTGAGCCCTTCTAAGGCCTCTGACCCTAGGGTGGGTTCTCTCCCTCCTGTTCTCTGGGACCAGGGCTGAGGGAGGGGTGGCTCTCCAGGCAGGAGATGCTGGCTACAGAGGAGCAGACCCTTCTCTTGTGGGCCTCGGCAAGGGTTTCCGAGGAACAGGTCTCCCCTCGTGCCACCCACTCACCTCCACCTCGGGGCGCTCCTTGAGGGTGGGGAAGGGGGACCCAGTTACTGAGTACCAATGACATGCAGGCGCTTTCTCAAGCCTCTCAGTGCACCCTGGCGGTTGCTATGGAGGTGGTCCCACCGTCAGCCTGTCCGCGGGGGCCCACGGGTCTTCACCCAGATTCCCCGACTGGAAACGGTGAAGCCAGGACTCCAACCCAGGTCTCTGGCTCCAAGCCCCAGTCCTAGCTTAAAAGAGTTGGAGGTGGGCAAGGAGGGGCCTGGTGGGTGGCAAGCAAAGCCTTCCTTAGAAAGCAGCCGTACCCGGAGCAGTTGCTCTGGGAGGGCGAGAGCCCCCGGCTGGGGCAGACCCGGGGACGCTGTGGCCCAGCCCGGCCAGCAGAGCAGGAGCCCCCCGGGGACCGGGATGAGAGCTTCCGCTCAGTGCCTTTATGCCACAAGATGTAAAATAATCCCCTCGGCTCCGAAAAACACATTTTATGGCCGTCTGACTCATTTCCCACAATGTTAGCCACCCCCCAACACACACACAAGTTTAGGGCTCTTGTTCTGAAAAACACAAAAATACGTTGAAAATTTCAAGATGACTTTTAGACATAAATCTCTCCCTGGCTCACCCTGGTCCCAGGCCCCCCTCACCTAA
Organism: Choloepus didactylus; assembly: GCF_015220235.1. Classification (NCBI taxonomy): domain Eukaryota; kingdom Metazoa; phylum Chordata; class Mammalia; order Pilosa; family Megalonychidae; genus Choloepus; species Choloepus didactylus. Next base: position 21,777,231 of record NC_051333.1, read on the forward strand.
TTTCCCAAACATTGGCTGCCAGAGCTCAGGAGGACCCATTCCAAGTGGGTGTCGGGCTGCTGGGCATGGAGATGTGCCGGAGGGGCCCTCAGGGAGGTGAGCAGGAGCCCCCTGCTCAGGGCCCGACTCCCCAGGCACCTCCCTGGCGTCTACAGCCACGTGTCTGAGTCCCATGTGGGCGCCACAGCATCTGGGGCACAGGTAATGCCGGGCAGCTTGCTCTCCACCACCCCACCAACCCCGACTCGGGGTGAAGACTCTACCAGGCGGCCTCAGATGCTCGGCCTGGATGTGCTCCCAGCCCTCGCTGCTCCTTCCAGGACAGCTAAGAAGCGCACCCAAGCTTAGTCCCCCCGGACCCCACGAGTGAAGCATGGGGTCCTTTGAGCCCCCAGATACAAATCTGGGCTTCCGAATGCTCCCCACAAATGCTGGGACTTGGCCTCCTGGTTCCCTGGTTCCTTCTTCCATTTTTCCCTACAACCCTGGCCGTGGGTCTCAGCACCCCATTTCTCTGGAGGAAACGGAGCCCCAGACAGCACGTGACGCAGCTCTGCTGAGGGAAGCCTGAGCGCAGACGAGCGGGCAGCTAGCTGCCCGGCTCCTGCTGACTCGCACATGGCCCAGGAAGGGGGCCCAGGCCAGGGGCCCCAGGCTAGGGCCCTGGGCGGGGTGTTGGGGCTATCCTGGGAACTGCCTGGTTTCTGGCACAGGACACAGCACACCTGGAGGGACCATCGCCAGCTGCTCACAGAGCCGGCCTCCAGCACACTGGAAGGCTCCACTGGGCAGCAGTCGACCTCACCTGGGCCAGGAGCCTCGGCTCCTAGGATCTGGGGCGAGACTGGGCTCCCATCCCCAGCTGCAGTGAGCCCCCATCCCGGGCCCAAAAGCAGAGCAGGGTCGGCACCTGCCAGCTTCGCTGAGCCGTCCTCCAGGAGCTCACCCAGAGCTGCCTGGCCCTTGTGGGATCTCTGTGCCACTGGAACAAGGTTGCTGGTGCCTTCCACATGCTAAAAGGACATGGAGGCACAGCGTCATCTGTTCTCAAGGATAGGAGGTCCAGAGCACAGCCCCTGGGAGCCGCTGTGGCTGCTGGGTCTGCCCACAAGCAGTTCTGGGACACGGCCCCGGATCCCGGCTCCCCAGGGCTCTGGACCCCCAGCCGGGAGCAGCTGGCTCTGGGGTGAAGCCTAGAGGGGCAGAGGGTGTCTTACAGTCGAGGATTCTGCAGGGAGGGCCTGGTGTTAGCTGGGGCAGGCGTGCTCCCCTGTCAGGGAGGGGCGTGGATGAGGGTCCCCCAGGCTGGCTGGGGCGGGGGCATCACGGGAAAGGCCAGAGGTGACCTGGACTTCCTTAACCACAGAGAATGACTCAGCTAAACTCAGGAAGGTTTCCGTTTGGGCAGAACATTTTTTCTGCTATGGTAAGAGCTTTCCACCCACAGACTCCAGAGGAGCTGGGCACCCCAGAGAGAGGTTTGGGGAGTTTCGGTTTGAATCGTCCATGCCAATTCTTAATCATTATTTTGAAAAGTCAGCTCTTGGTTTTCCAGCAGGTGGCTGGGTCCTGGGGAGCCAAGCCAGGTGCATGCATACGTGTGTGTGTGTGTGTTTGTGTAAATGTACGTTTGTGCCTTGAGGATGCTGGGGGCTGGGGTGGGGGAGTGGGATCCAAGCGTGGGCATTGCCCTCTGCCTGGTGGCTGCAGAAATGGCCCGGATTCTCCAGCCCTCCCGATCCCGCTGGCTTGAACAGGCCTCCGGCCCCATTGATGGAGGGCTATGTATGTGCCCAGGAGCAGGCCAGGCCCTTGCTCACATCACCTCATTTGACACCTCCCTGGATTTCAGCTGAGACTCTGTGGTTAAAGTACCAGCTGGACACTGGGCCAGAATGCAGACCCCCAGCTGTCTGACACCATCTTGACCCCTCTTGATTGCTGCACCACCTTGCCCAGCCTCCAGCTCCTGTTGTCTCTTAACCCTGCCCAGAGACCCAGAGAGGGACCCAGAGAGGTCTGAGAACTTCTTTCCAGAGCCCCTTCAGGGTGGGCTGTGATCCGAAGGTGGGCCTCTCCCTGGATCCTGGAAGGTTGAGCCAGGACATCCCCAATGCAGGCCTGGCTCCCACCATCCAGGGAGGCCGAGTGTCAGGTGGGGTTGGGGTCTGTCAAGAGTGGGGGGCCCAGGCCTGTCTCTGGGGCTCTGACTTCTGCCCTAACGAGTGTAGCAAGGAAAAGCCCTGCATCAGGTACATGATGCGGCTGCTGGCTGGCTGCCGTGGGCTCCTTCCTCTTCTGGTCCGGGCCAGGTGGGCTGTCTGGAGGCAGGTCCCTGCAGACTGTGGCCTGGTCGGCAGCAGTGAGTGCAGCAAGGGCTGGGGGAAGGTCTGGCTCCTGGAATGGTGACTGCCTAGGCCAGGAAAGTGACCCCATATTCATGGAGGCCCCAGTGTCTGCTGCCCACTCAATGGACCAGTGCATTGTGGCTCTGCCGCTGGGGCAAAGGCTCGGTCAGGGGCCTGGATACATGTCCTGGCTTTGCGCCACCACCCGCCCTTTCCCCCTTCCTGCCGTGTCCCAGTCCGCTGGCCAGACTCCTAGGGGAGGAGCGGGGGCTGCAGAGGCTGGCGGGAGGAGGTGAAGCCAGCAGCCCCTGGGGTGCTGGCAGCTCCAGGGCAAAGGGCAGGTTGGCTCTGGCCAGAGCAAGGAAGCAGGACAGGGGCAGTGTGAAGATGAGAGCTGGACCGAGTGTCCAAGGGGCCTGACTGACCTGAGGGCTGGGCTGAGCCAGCTCCAGGCCTCTGTGGCGGGCAGGGATACCAGATGCCCCCTGAGTGGGCCAGAGAATGTTTTTTGCATGCAAAGCACTTGTGTGTGTGTGTGTGTGTCACACACACACGCACACACACATGCAGATCTGTGCCCTTGTTAGTGGGCTTCAGCCTGCCATCCTCACCCACCATATGACTATTATCCCCTCATCCAGTACCCCAAAGGCTCTCAAGGACCCAGGGACAAACCAAGTCCTCTGCAGTCACCGCTGGCCTGGCCCAGTCCTTTCCCCATCTTTGCTAATTGCTTCCTCAACCCCCTCACTGCAGCCAGGCTGCTTTCCGCTCTGGCTGGCCTGCTCTTCATTCACACTTTCTGCACAAATGTTGAGCAGTGCATGTCCCTCTGGCTGGCTGTGTGTTTGTGCCATCTGCCTGTGCACATGCTGAAACTGGGTGTGAGATATGCAAATCCGGGGAAGACCCAGCTCTTGCAGGCTTGAGCAGAAAAGGATTTGCCGGCTCCTGTTGTGGAAACCTCTGGGATGGGGCTGGCTTCCAGCACAGCTGGATCTCAGTTGTCAAAACCCGTCTCCATCTCTTGGCCCTACTTTGCGCCCCCTCATCGTCAGGCAGGCTCCCTGCAGGTAGACTCCTGGGCTCCCGTTCCCCTGCGTGGTCACCTCGAGCAAAGAGAGCTCATTTGTTCTCATTCTCTCCAGCAAAAGTCTCAGAGCTGACACTCACTGGCCAGGCCCAGGGCACATGACCCACCTCTGGAGCCTGGGGCTGGGTCAGCCCTGCCCGAACCAGGCCGTGTTGAAAGAGGAGCCGGCCAGTTCCCCCAAAGAACACGGGGGCCGCCAGGAGGTAGGAAGTGGGTGCTGGACAGGTAGGAAGGCAGGAGTCCACATGTGGACAAGATGGAAGGTTCGTGTCTCACTCCAAGCCAGCATGGGGTTTAGATGGGGAAACTGAGGCCAGGGTGCTGGCTCTGGGTCTCACAGCTGGCAAGGGCAGAGCCAGAACCCAAGCCTCCCACAGCGGGTCCTCGCTCTACCTGCAGCAGGGAGTCAGCCTGGGGCGGGATCTACAGTGCCCCACATCCCAAACCAAATCAGAGCCCACAAGAATCACATCACCCCTGCCCTGGCCTCAGGGGCTCAGCTCTGCTGGGCTGGGGGAGCCTGGCAGGGGGCTGAGGTCAGGCTTGAGAAACCCCGGTTAACTAACCCCAGTCCAAAAAGGGGTCCACCTGCCCTAAGGGGCCCAGAGGGCTGGGGAGAGGGGTGCGAGGAGCACAGGGGCCCAGCCCAGGGTGGGGGTGGGGGGATATACTCCTGGGTGGTGGCCCCATGGGCTGGGGTCCAGGCTGAGGAGGGGGAGAGAGGCCTAGACCCCAGGGCGGAAAGGCCGAGGGGTGGGGGGAGGCCATGAGGGCCCTGGCAGGCTCCAGCAGGCCGGGGACGCTTGTCCAGAAAGGCCTGTTTGCTCAGAGGCCCAGGAGGTCAAGGCCTGGGCCCTGGATAATCATTAACCGTCGCCCGGCTCGTGGCTGCCCAGTGTGGGGTGAGCCGGACACCAGAGCCCAGGGGCCGCCTCCGTCCCTCTCCCCCGGCTGCCACCCCATGTGAGGAGGGGCCCTGGAGTGCTCCCCTGGAGGGCCCTCAGCTGCAGAAGGCACTAGCTGTCTGTGCGCCCCGTCTCTTTCCCAACTCGGGGCCGGCCACGCCAGGACCTGGGGCACCCAGCCCGAGGCTCTCGAAGGCCGCTGTGTTTGCCCAGCCTCTGGGGTGTCACGTCTGGCAGGCGGGTGGGGCAGAGGTGGCCCTGGGGACAGGAAGCCTTGTTCGGATGGAGAAGGGGCACGCTGGGCACGAGGGGTCATGGCCGGGGACAGGTTTAGCGGCAGGCTGGGGGGCAGGAGGGGATCGGTGGGAGTCAGGTGGGCTGGGCCCGAGCTGCCCATGGTCTGGGCTAGAGGCTCCCCAGACACTGACCCTGCACAGGGACATCTGAGCTCTGCGTCACCATCCTGCCACCACCTCCCACCTTCTCTCTATGCCCCGGGGAGAGCGTCTTCCCTTGTCAAGTCAAGCAGCAGGTGCTGACAGACAAGCTGTAGCTGCATTAGCAGCTTTTGGGCTGCAAATCCCTCCTTTGTCGTGCAGATTAGGCCTCCCTGCCTGGGGATGGGGCAGAGACAGGGAGCAGGGGGACAAGGACCTGGGGACAGGGGAGGCCGCCCAGCCTCTCTGGGGTCAGCTCTCAGCTTGACCCCGGACGTCGGGCTATGCCAGAGGGCCTGGGGGTGGCAGGAGGCTGAGACTCAGCATTTGCAGGGCCAGCAGCTGCCTTCCCTGGGTCCTGAGTTCAGCCAGCACTTCTTCAAGGGCGACAGGGCGCCTCCCCAGGGGTCTTGTTTAAGCACCGGCACTCAGCACTCGGCAGGCCCCACGGCCCAGGATTCAGCATTTCCAACATGCTCCAGATGAGGCCAAAGCTCCTGGAACCGCTGAGGGGAGCAGTCCACCCCCAGCGCAGAGCTCACCCCTAGATTAGAGACCAGGGCCTCAAAGATTTTCATTTCCTTTTTGCTGCCTTGAGGGATGAAGCCGGTGGAAGGGGTCCTGGCCGATCGGAGCCCGGGGAGTCCTGGGGCAGCCTGGGGGGCTCGCCTGGTGGGAAATGCTCACCCAGCCTCCACAGCAGTAACGGGGCGTCCCAGTCCAGACCCCCCAGCCCCTGCCTCCCAGGTGGGGAGGTGCTTGGGAACATGTTCTGGCTTGTCCCGTGGGTTCGCTCAGGTCAAGCCTTTCTGCGGCCGCCTTGGGAAGCTCAGCCACGGTGCACAGGGGCACCACGGAGCCCGCACAGCCCAGACCCTCCAGCGTCCACTTCAGGACACACTTGCTCCCTTTTCAACACACCGCTTCTGCCCCCAACCAGGAAATCCTGAAGCGAGGCTGCTGGCCCCTCCCTGAGTCAACACTCTCTGTGAAGGAGCTTGGGGCCCGGAGACAGGCCACGGGACATTCCCGCCACGCCAGCCCCAAGAGTCCAGGCTGGAGAGCACCACGTGCCACACACACTTGCCCTCACACACGCAGACATGCATACACGCGCACAGATCCACGGGAACACAACCACACGTGCACTCACAGACACAATCATAGACCCCTGGGCACACACAATAATCACATGTGCACATAAAGATGCACACTTAGTCACTCACTTGTAGTCATAAGTACACACTTGTAGTCACACGTGCACACATGCAGCACACTTGCATAGATGCACACACACAGTCACAAACCCATAGTCACAGTGCACACACAGTCACACACGCAGAGGTGTACACAGACTCACATGGGCTTTCCTGCCCCCAGGAGCCACCACACAGCCTAGGCCTGCGGGAGCCATGCACCCGGCTGGCTGCCCTCCCCACTCACCCACACGCACACTCTGCTCTGCTCTCCCAGCCTGGGCGCTATCTGGTGCCCTCCCTTGGAGACACGCTGTGCCCAGGAGCTGACACTTTGGGCACCCCAGCAGGTCTGAGACTGGAACTGAGCATCCAAGCCTAAGAAAAATACAATGGCCACCTACATTGGACACTGCTGGGGAGAGGACCCCTCTCCAAGAAGGGTTTTTCCAAAAGACAAAAACAATTGACCTGCAGGAGTTCTTGGAGAAAACAGAACACACCCTGCAAGGTTGCTGATAAGCTACACCTGATGGTAGAACTAGTTTTGGTCCAGTAGAGAGAGCCGACTGGAAGGGACAAGCAGAGCAGACTAATGGCTGTATATCTGCTCCCCACTTTGGAAGATACCCCCCACCCCCCACCCCTGCCATATGGAGAACGGAAACTTAATGCCAGCCAATCCGAACATTTCTTGGCTTGTGCCTGCCTGGGCCCTGCATGACCTTCCCCTGTCCACCCCCTCGCCGAGCTCCCTTCTCCTTTCTGAATGGGACGCTGCCGATTCACGAACCACTCAGTAAAGCTGTGCGATCCCAAACTGCATGAAAAGTTTTTCTTTTATTAAGATTCACACCAGGTTCTGACTTTAGGGCCAAGCACTGCCCAGGATGTCCCAGCACCCCTGGGGAGACGGGGGCCGGGAGGGTGAGGGGCAGCATCCCACACAGCTCCCAGCCTGGCCGGAGCAGGGGGCCCCTATCGCCCGTCACCTGTTGGTCTGCTGACTCGGACGGGCCCCAGGGATGCAGGGGGCCCTTGAAATGGAGTGGTCGGGGCTGGCTGCAGGGTGCAGGCAGGTCGCTGCCCCCTGCTGCCCTCCTGGGCTCCTGGCTCACCCCTGCCACTCGCTGGGTGTCGCTGAGACAGCCTGTCCACGGCTCCCGTCAAACAGGCGGGCGGGCAGGCAGCCCCGGGACGTGCCCGCACACGGCTCCCCTGCGGCCGCACGCCAAGACAACGCCAGAGCCAGGCCAAGAGCAGCAGTCTCGGGGCCTGCCCACCGCCCACGGCCTGCCCGGCTTTCCGTGCCTGCTGCAGCAGGGCCCCAGCCATCGGTGCCCCAGCAGGACCCAGCTCTGCTCCCAGTGGGGACAGGTATCTCATGCCAGGGGCAGCCACCGGGGGGGCTTTGCAAACATCAAGCAAACATCAGTCTTCACCCCCCAAAGGCTTTCCAGGCCTGTGACTTGTGCACTGGCCTCCGTACCATGTCCCAGATGGCCCTGGGCAGCCAGGCCACTGACCCCGCCATGACAATGGTCAGAGCCCCTCACTGGGGCTTCAGTGGTCTCCAGGCGCTGCCACAGCTGGCCCCTCTGGATTGTCACATGGCCGGCCCCTTCTTGTCACCCAGGCTCTGGCACCCCCTCCCCAGGCGGGCCCAGGTGACCCACCCCCAGTCACTGCCGCCTGTTCCCTTAGTCTTCTTGCTCTCTGACACAGCCCTTGCTCTTTGCCTCGAGGACTTGTCTGTCATCTGTCTTCCCTGCTAAAGTATCAGCCACGTGAAGGCAAGGAACACATCGTTCTCACTCGCAGCCCGGAAAGAGCCATTCCAGCAGGTAGTTGGTCCACCCACGTTTGTTGGGCAGATGAGTGAGGGAGAGAGGGCAGTGCTGAACCCAAAGGCGGGCATCTGAAATAGGAATGGCCGCATGTCAGGCGGGGGTCAGGCCTACAGGGGGATGCTGGGGGCTCCTGGCAACACAGGCAGGCCCGGCCAAGTGGATCCAGACCAGGGATCTGGGATTTGGACCCAGGCACTCTGCTCCTGGTGGAGTAGTCTCTGCCCTGGCTGCCTTGAGGGGCCCTGAGCTGTGCAGAGCCTCTGGCATCTAGTTTATGGGACTTGCACCCTCCAGCTCCTACTTCCACACCTTTGTCTGGGACACTAGGCAGCCTGCAAAGCCTCCTCTGTTTGCCCAGCCAGCCCTGCCCGACCCCTAGGGCCCAGCCAGAGTCCCCTCCCAGCCCCCAAGTCCCTGCCCCACTGCACACAGGCCCCGAGGCCACTCCCTGCTCCTCTGCCAGCCCTCACGGGTGCAGACCCGCTGCCCAGAGCAGCCGTTAGCCCAGAGCGGTCCTCAGCAGCTTCCGGCACTAAATGGGTTTCTCTGGGTTCTCTTGGGCAGGTTGAGGGGTGGGTGAACAGCCTCATCAGAGGTCAGAAACACGGGGTTAGGCAAGGGGTCGGGCAGAGACGGGAAGGGGGGCTTCGTTAGCTGGTTACTCGGTTAGCTAGCAGTCAGTTCATTCACTCATTTGTTGGCTCCCCTCATTTCTCCAGCGTGCACCATATTTGGGGTGGGGTGTGTCTGTGCTCCCTCTTCTCCCATGCAGCTGCTGGGGGCCCAGAGGCAGGACAGGCCCATCCCCAGATGGGGTGAGGGGGGACATGCTTGGCTTTCACCCTAGGCCAGGTCAACCAACTACAGCCCAGGGGCCAAACCTTCCCGCTTTCTGTTTCTGAACAGCCTGCGAGCTGAGAGTGATTCTTATATTTTTAAATGGTTGGGAAAAAATTCAAAAGAAGAATATTTTGTGACCCGTGAAAATGATATGAAGAATCCACATTTCAGGATCCAAAAATAAAGTTTTATTGAAACACAGCCACTCCCATTTGCTGACCTATTTGCAGTGGATTCAAGGGCCGGGTTGGGGAGCTGCAAACAGACCGTATATCCCGGAAAAATGAAAATATTTACCATCTGGCCTTTTCCAGAAACTGTTTGCTGCCCTCTGCCCTAGACCCTCCACCCACCAGCCAACTGGCTGCGGGCAAACCCTCTCTGCTCCCAGCACCCGCTGTATGCAAAACATCTCCCTGTTTGCAATACGGGGCGAGCAACGTTTCTCTCAGAGAGCGGAAGTGAGGAGTCCAGAGTTCATTGTCCGTCACCACCGTGACGTGGCCATCCCCTCCTTGTTCTTCTTTGCATTATTTTATTCCCTTGGCCAGTAAGCACGAACTGAGCACTTACTTATTCTGTGCCCAGCGCAGGGCTGGCCTGGACTCCAAGGATACGTGTGCAGGAGCAGACCTCTGGAGGGGCCCAGAGGAGCCGGGGAGCCCAGCCTGAAGGGCATGGGAGGCTCCGCGGGGCAGTGATGCCCAAGCTAAGTCTTAAATTTGCCAGAGGGAAGATCTTTAGCAAAGGTACAGAGAGATTAGCAGGCCTAGACCTTGGGGGTTACAGGAGGGTGGTGTGGAACCAGAGAATGGAGGATTTGGGGCGATCTGAGGTCGCTCCCCATCTCCAGCCCTGCCCCCACGTAGGTTTGGCCCTGCGTGCTGCTGGTGCCCGCCAAGAGTGAACACCGGAGGATCTGGCAGGGTGAGGTGGGGCACTGAGGGCAGGGGCCGAGGGGCCGCTGGAATTGGAGGAGCCAGCTGGGGGGCTGGGACCCTGGGGCTCGGCCCGGCAGGGTTGGGGGCTGCTGGGGCTGGGGCTGCCTGATCTTGCCCCCTGGCCCCAGGCAGCCGCTGGAGTCCAGGGCCGGGGCAGGCTGCCACAGGCGGGGAGCTGGCAACAAAGGCCTATTCTTCACGGCTTGAAAAAGAGTCTGAAAACTTGTCCAATTTCCAATTCGTTAGATGCTTCAGGATGTTTCCCCTTTGGAGGCTGTTGGAGATACCTGTCCGATAAGGGCCCGGTGCAGGATTTAATTATGGCCCCGAGACCTTGGTGTGAACAATCAGCCGAGTGTTTGCTTTGCTACTCCCCTGCCCCGGTGCTAATGGGGGGCCCAGGTCGGGTGCCAGCGAGGGGGACTGCGTGACCCTGGGCTTTGCTGTGTCCCTGTGAGGCCATCCCTGGGGAGAGCTCCCTGGGTGAAGGGGAGGGAGGCAGCAGGCCCCAAGCTCAGCACACATCCCCGCACTGTCGCTGCCAGGCTTTGGGTCCCAGGCCACCACCTCCTGGCCACGTGGCCTCAGCATATCCACCTGTAAACGGCCATGACAGTCACCAGGCCTAAAGAAGACAGGTGGCAATAAGCGCCTGCACAAGCAATGCTCGGTACATGCTGGACAGCGGCCGTGGTGGGCAGCGGGTGCCCTGTGGGTGCCCTGACCTCATCCCTGGAAGGAAACCCCCAGCTCCCCAGATCTGCTGGATGAGCAGGAAGGTGGGCCAGGGGCTCTGCCTCTCAGCGGCCCTGCCCACATTTGCCCCCAGCCAAATCCTAGGGGGTTTGGCTCCAGTGGGTCAAGGTCACCACTGCGGGGATGGCTCGCAGACAGCCCCATGCACTCTCCCCGGCACCCCAGGACCCGCCTTGTGTCTGGCTCCCAGGCCCTGGGCACTGTGTGCAGCTGCACCCCCCACATCTGCATTGGGCACCTGTGAGCCCCAGGACATGGGACATGGGACATGGGGCCCTGGGACATGGCAGAGCATGACTCAGCTTCATTTGTGGGAGAAACCCTTCGGGGTGGGGAGCAGGATGGGGTTGGCAGGAGAGAGAACTGGTGGTCCCCAGACATGCAGAGACACATGCTCACAAAGGGAGATGCACATGCTCACGTGCACGTGCCCACATCCTCCACGATCGCCCCCACGCGAAGGCACACTCACAGGGTGAGCACACACGTGGGCCAGGCCCCGCCCTCCCACTGCTCCAGCAGTCAGGAGGCCTCTCTGCAACCCGTGGGGCCACACGGAGACTTCGTGCATGTGTGCGCGTGTGTGCACATGTGTGCATGTGTGTGCATGGGCCATGGTGGCGCGGGGTGCACCCCCCACCCTGCCTGTGTGTGTCCGTGTCACGGGCCATACTCCGGGGAGAAGCCCCGGGAGCCCTGTCTGAGCTGCAGGAGCTCACTGAGCCCGCGCTCACTCCCGCAGGACCCCCCGCCCACCTTGGCTGAGAGGAGACCCCCAGAGAACCCCGCCACCCCCAGAAGTTCCTCTCCCTGCTCCGGGGGACGTCCCTTGGGCCGAGGTGACCAGCCCCCCACTGGGCCTCCAGTTGAGCCAGGAAGCCATTTTGAACTGTGATGAGAAGAGGAAGCTCCTGCAGCCCCAAAACAGAAACAGGAAGCTGGGAGGGGGGTACAGGGATAGGGAACGGGAAGGGGGACCCAGACACCCGGGCAGATGCACCAGAGCACTGCACCCCCCGAGCCCTTCACCAAGGGTCCCGGCCCCTCTGGGTGGTGGCCGAGGCTGGGTGTCACCGCCAGACCCCGATGCCGCCGTCCTTCCCCGAGCCCAGCGATGCCCCCGATCTAAGGGGGCATGGAGGTCGTACAAGCTGAGGGTCTCTCCTGCCTGGTGTGCAGGCGGCTGTGGTCCTCACTGAGAGGGCCTCAGTCTGCTTGAAACTTCCTGTCCACCCACGTGCTTGGGGTTGCCCAGGCGGCTCTCCCTGAGCACTAGGGGGTGCTGGGGGGATTCTCACAGGGTGGCCTCTGTCCACCGACCCACCTGCCCTCCACTGCCCAGCTCTGGCCGTGTGTCCGGCTGTGGCTCTGTTTCCCCCGCGGCCCTGCGGGACGTGACAGGCTCCCAGCCCCCACCCCCACGTGGTGACTGCGTCCTGCACGGACGGTTCTGGGCACCTCCACGGAGGCGGGAAGCTTGAGCCCCGTCCCGGGCGGGCACCACAGCCTCACACCACGCCCGGGGCAGGGATGTCCTCAGCTGGTGCCACAGCCTCCTTTCCTGTCACATGGGTGGGGGACGGAGCAGGCGAGAGACACGGGAGACAAGTTGGGGTCCAGAACCCTGCACCAGCCATCAGAAATGGGGCATCTCCCGGCTCACGCAGGGCCTGGCTGGGGTGAAGCTTGGTGGGGGGCAGGAAGACAGCAGGAGTTCTCTGGAGGCCTGTGGGTGGGGGTGGGAGCCAGGGGCCGGAGAGGCAGATGTCACCAATTTCGGTTCTGCCCCAGCTGGCCTGAGGCCTCTTGGGACTTCCCAAGGTGGAAGGACCGGCCAGGGGCCAGAGCCCGGGCTGGGCCTCGAGGAGCCCCCTCCTCACCCTCGCTGTTAGCTGTCTGCAGAGGGGCTCTGGGTGGACCGGAGTGAAAGAAGGTGCGTCCCTGGGTCCTTCCCTGAGCCTCGCAGAGCAGGTTCCGCTGGTTCTGCTACTCAACCCCAGCCCAAGATGATGGCCGCAGAAGAATTTGGGGCCTATTTGTGCCCCCCAAATGGAGGCTTTATGAGTACAGCTGCCCCAGAGGCTTCTGGAAAAAGATTTCCAGGATAGGAGTGAGGGGTCCTGAAAGATGAGGCAGAAACCACAAGGCTCCATCTTCTCAGCTCCCCGCGCTCATCGCCCCGAGAAGGACAGTGGGGAGCGGGCGGGCTGGGCGAGGATGCCCCCTGCCTCCAGCCCGGCCCGGCCGGTGGTCAGCATCTGAGTCAGCAGGGGAACAGGCCCCCCGGCCGGGGAGCACATCTGACTGGACAGTGTTCTGGGAGATCAGTTGTGAAACTTGCTTCAAACCCCCAAACCACAAAAACGGCCGATTTTCCCAGCCCCGTTCTCACGTTTCTCAGATGAGCCGGGGAGTCTTCAGCATTTCCATCTGAGGGAGGCCTGGCCAGCCCCCAGCGGCCCCCCCAGGGACCAGAAATCCCTGCTTGGAGGCCAGGGTGCCACGGAGACCCCTCCCGAGCTCACGGAGCCCACCAGTGCGGGTGTGAAGGTGGGGTCTGGAGGAGGACGAGGCTGGAGCTTGGAAGGAAAGCTGGAAATCGGGACTGGGGGGAGCCTAGAAGCCATGAGGGCTGTTTGGGGGTAGAACTTTAGAGTGGCCTTCCCAGACTAGATGGGCTCTGGCCAGTTGAAGGTCGAGGGCTGGTCACCAGGCAAATGCCCTTGAATTTGAAAAGGAGGCACACAGGCCCTGCCTCACCGAAGTGGCTCTTCCGTTCTTTCCCCTTTGGAGAGACAAGTGGCTCTGGCCAAGCAAGAACTCGCTGGGGACACTCTGGGGGATGACCAAGGGCCACTCAGCTGGGCCATGAGTGATGGTTAAAGCCACCTTAGAAAGTGAGACGCTGCTCCTAAGTGTTTTGGGTGACTCGCAGCTTCAAAGCCTTGAAGTCCCCGTTAATTCGGCCTGTCCCTGCACCCCACCCTCCCCACTTTCTCCGGCCAGAAGCCCTGCCCAGCCCCAGTCCCCAAAATGAAGTGGGTGTGGACTCTCCGTGCCACAGCCTCTCTCCCACTCACCGGACTCGGCCTGGGCCCGGCCCCGCTGGCTCCCCACCTGCTGCCTCCCCCACTCGCTGCCCACCCCACGGCCGGCTGCCCTGCGCCCAGGCCGCGACCACGACTGCCTGTTTCCAGCTGGACCCTCCCTGAGCCTGAGAGAGAAAAGTGGCTTAACTGAAGTGGCGATTTTGAAAGTGAAATGTTGAGGAGAAAAATTCTAAGTGGTAGTTCTGTGTTTGTCCTTCCAAGCCTCCCCCTCACTGAACTGTGATTTTTCTTTAAAATGCCAGAAAATGGATGAAACTTGAAGACCTCGGGTTGAGTGAAATAAGCCAGACACAAAAGGACAGCTCTTGTGTGATCTGATTGATATGAAATAATTAGAATACGCAAATTCAGAGTCAGAAATCAGAATACAGGCTACCGGGGTGGGGTGGGGTGAGAAAGGGGGAGTTACTGCTTGATGGGAGCAGAATTTCTGTTTGGGGTGCTGGAAAAGTTTTGGTGATGGTTGGTGGCAATGATAGCACGACATTGTGAGTATAATTAGCAGCACTGAATTGTATCCTTGAAAGAGGTTAAAATGGAAGATTTAAAACCGTAGAACAGTACAACCTAAAGAGTGAAACCCAACGTAAACTATGAACTTTAGTGAATAATGTTATTATAGTAAAATTGGTTCATCCACTGTAACAAATGTACTGCATTAATGCAAAATGTTAGTAGGAAAAACTGCATGTGGAGAGGGGCATATAAGAACTCTGTACTTGCTGCATGATTTTTTTGTAAACCTACAACTGTTCTAAAAAATAAATTTAAAAAAGTGAATAGAAAAGAAATGCTGAGGTGGTGTGTGATTCTGCGTCCCTGGGGCTGCCTTGGCCACGTCAGCATCAGCTCTAATAGTACGTGGTGGGTGTAAGAGCCACTTGTATATGTTGTACCCCTGCAAGGTCACCTCCAGAGCCCCGAGAAGCCTGCTGATGGGGGGCCGGCAACCTGGGAACAGACCCCCGAAGCCAAGGCCATGGCAACCAGGCCTGGGAAGACTCAGCCCGGGGACCTCACCGGCAGAGCAGGGTTGGGGACACACGTCGGCACGCCTCCCGTCGTGCACTGGCATGTGGGTGCCTGTCTTTCTGTGTCTCTCTGTACACTTGGGTTTGCATGCCCGTGTCTGTGGTCTGTCCGAGTGCCCTTTGACGTGGCAGTTTCCAGGCATCATCTGTGGACGTGCTGGTGTCTCCGCGTGTGAGCCTGGGTGCCTTCCTGTCTCCATCATGTGCTTGGACATCTGTGCATCCAGCCACGGAGTGTCTAATGTGGTCCAGTGGGAAGTGCACAGTGAACGAGGACTTGCACCTGACACGGCAGATGACACATGCCCGGGGCAATGGAGCGGAGACCCAGAACCCCCAAGATGAGGGACCTGATGTGGGTGATCCGAGGAAGGACATGAAAGCACGTGACCCAGGATGTGAGGGAGTCAGCCCAGTGGATGGTGGAGGAAAGAGTTTTCCAGGCAGAGGGAACAGCGTGGGTGAAGGCTGGGGCTCTGAGGAAGGGTAAGGAGGGCAGCAGGCAGAGCCAGGGGAGCTCGGGGAAGCAGGAGGCCAGGGCAGGGTGGGCAGGGGCTGGACACGCAGGCCACAGTGACGGTGGTGAGCTGAGCCCAAGAGCTGTGCCAGGGCTCCATCTGGAAAGCGGCCCTCTTATGTGGCCATTTACATCTGCTAAGAGAGCACGCTGCAGGGCCCCAGAATGGGCCAGAGCCGCCATCCAGCAAGGAGTGATGGTGTCTGGGACATGGAGGTGGGCATGGAGGGACGAGAACCCACCCAGGGACAAGAGGGCAATGGGAGGGTGAGGGACATGGAGGGATGAGGAGGCTCCCGGGGCATTTGGGAGCCTGTATGTGGGCCCGCGTGTGCACGCGTGTATGTACCTGAGTGTGCACACATGGGCATGAGTGTGGACGTGCACATACCTGGAAGGGGCTCAGGCCTGGCCGTCTGCCCTCTCCCCTCTCCAATCTCGCGTCCGGTGCCCCCACCTCCTCACCACGGACATGACAGTGATGGTAAGATGGTCTCGGTGTTGCAACTGCATTTCCTCTCGAACCCGGGGCCGCCAGAGATTAGCTGAGAGCCCCGCGTGGCCCTGGGAGATAACACACCCCCTCCCCCCGTTTCCTAATCTGATTCATTCCCAACTGATAACGGAGGCAAGTAAGAGATGCCCCAGAGGGTCCCACCAGGGCTGCTGCCTGCGGGGCTCTGGAGGGGGGACCCAGGGTGAGCAGGGACCCCACAGT
Source organism: Choloepus didactylus (assembly GCF_015220235.1). NCBI lineage: Eukaryota > Metazoa > Chordata > Mammalia > Pilosa > Megalonychidae > Choloepus > Choloepus didactylus. The sequence goes on from NC_051333.1 coordinate 21,792,973, forward strand.
GGACATGGAGGGAGAGACAGAGAGACAGACACTGCTGAGCCCCAGACACACACACACACACACACACACACAGACAAACCGACAGACAGACAGACACACACACACACAGACAAACCAACAGACACACACACATACACAAAGAGGGGAAGACACACAAACAGCGAGGGGAAAGAGGAAAGGAGAGAGAAAAAAAACAGAGCCATAGAGAGAAAGTCAGACAGACTGACAGATATATAAATATATATACAGAAAAAAAGAGTGCAACGGAGAGCAAGATGGACAGATGCATAAATAGAGGCAGAGTGAGAAGGAAAGAGAGAGACAGAGTCTGAGCGACAGAGAGAGAGAGAGGTGGCCCAAGTTGAAGAGGGCTGGGGAGAGTGGGCACCTGCCGGGCGGAGGTAGAGAGCAGGATGGGGGGCAGGCTGGGTGGAGGCCCTGCTGCTCTGACCCCTGCCAGGCGGAGGCCCCCAGCAGGGGCGGGAGAGGTAGGGGCAGTAGCCCCAGCCCCCCAACACTGTGTCCCCCCCCGTCCAGCCAGGGAGCCCCGACCCTCGGGCCTCAGGAGGAAGGGCTGGAGCAGGGGCCGCACCCGGGCTCCCAGGCCACGGGGCCCTGGCGGCTGGAGAGGGCTCTCCAGGAGTGGGGTCAGCCAGGGACAGAGAAGCACCGGGGGTCTGGTGGGACTGAAGGTGGAGGCCGAGGGGACCAGGCTGGGGTGGGCAGGGCTGCAAGCCACATGTTAAACGTCTGGGAGGAGGTGGACAGTGAATAAGGAATTATTCTCAGAACAGCAGAGTCCCAATGGTGTCATATGTAGGACACATGCTGGGAGGGACGGTGTGGGGACCCAGAACCCCTAAGACAGGGGACCTGATGTGGATGATCCGACGAAAGGACATGAAATCATGCACATGATCTGGGATGCGGGGAGTCGGGGAGGTGGCAGGGAGCTGGAGGGAGACAGGGGGCTGCCGGGTGCCAGCTGGGCCAGCACCCTGGGGCTGAGCCAGGCTCCTTTCCATGCCCCTCCCAGGCCAAGTGCTCCTCTGGGGCCACAGGCTGGGGTCACGCTCTGTGAGGCTCAGAGTTCAGTGGAGGAGGAGGGAAGGGACACTAGCCACTTCCCTCGCCCTGGGGCCCCTGCCCCAAGCCCCTGACCCCTTCTTAACAATAAGATAGAGGGGTGCAGACAGCTGCCCGCCCGAGGGGCCTCGGGAGCTGGGCAGGCTCGCCCAGGCTGCAGGGCTTCCCTGGGGTGGCTGCCAGGGCTCAAGGGCTTCCCAGAGGGGCAGGGGGGCAGGAACTGCCTGAGCAGGGCTGGGGAGGAAAGGGTCTGGGGGTAGTGAGAGGCAGGGGCCGAGAGTGAATCTCAAAGGCCTGGTGGACTTCACTCCAGGGGCGGAGAGCCTGGGCAGCTCCCAAGCAGGCTCCCACAACCCTCCAGCCCCTGGGACCCCCAGCCCCAACCCACGAAGGGTGACAGCACACTGCTCGGCCATGCCCAGTGGGCGGCCCCCTGCCCCAGGCTGCACCTTGCCCCTCGGAGGACAGCCACCCCTCTGATTTGGCGGTGCCTGCCCTGATGCCCTGCCTGCCGGCGCGACCACAGGAAGCACTGCCCCAGCTCAGCACTTCCCCTTTCTGAAATCTGCCCCTGGCAGCCTGGTAGCCAGGGAAGGCAGACTTCCCGCTTCTGCCCGGCAAACACAAGTGGTTTGTTCCTGAGCTTCCCTGGGCAGAGGTGACCTTCTTGCCCCAACCACACATCAGTTATTTATCAGAACAGGAAAGATGTCACCAGAGATATGTCCTCCCCCCCTGCCCCCGGAGGATCTGGCCTGCTCCAACGACCGCGCGTCTGCTCGCCACATCACACGGGCCTGCGTGGCGGGCGCGTGCGGGGCGGCACTGCACAGGGGCCTCCTGGGTGGGGGCGATGGAATGGGTGGTGCTCCCCTATGGGCCCAGGCTGGGCTCTGTGCACAAGCTGACTGCAGTCAGGGAGGGCTTCCTGCAGGAGAGGGTGCCCTCCTGCAAACTCTTGGCCTCTTGCTGTGGCAGGTCACTTGGCAGCCAGAGTCCTTTGTGTCCTCTGGGAGCCGCCCTTTCTCCCAATTTGCTCTCAGCCGGTGGCAGGTCTTAGGGCTCCTCTTTGCCTGCCATTGGGAATACTCTGACGTCAGCGCCTCGGGCTGTGCCCCTGTGCCTCCAACCCAGAGCAGACGTAGGAACTCAGGACCCACTGGAAGGAAGGGAAGAAGCTGCTATCGGAGTTTCTCAGCAGTGGCTTTATTGATATTTGGGGCTGGAAAATTCTGTGTTGTCTGAGAGGCTGCTCTGGGCATTGTGAGATGTTTAGCCACATCCCTGGCCTCTGCCCACTAGATGCTGGTAGCTTTTCCCACCTACTCCCCATCAATGTCTCAAGACACTGTGAGATGTCCCTTGGGGTGCAAAATCACCATTGGCTGAGAAACACTGATCTAGATTCATTAAAATGCCCCGACTTCCATGGCTAGAGAGTTCCGGGTCTCAACTGATCTGTTTAACAATTTTGTGCTAGATAGTCACAGACTGAAGCGGCTGTCATCAGGCAGGGTCTGGGGTTCGTGGGAGCTGGAGGGTGTGCCTGCCCCCGGGGTCTGTGCTGTGGTGCTCCATCTGGGGTTCTGGGCACAGCGGTGACAGAGACCCGTAAGCTAGAAAGGGACCCTTGTGACTGCAAGAGGGGCAGGGAAGCTGGGAGGTTTCTTCCAAGAGAGGCTCAAGGAGATTAACCGTGGGCCATGAATGGATTTCCCTTGGAGCCACGGAGGCACGTGGGGTCATGTCCAGCAGGGCCAGCACAACAAGGCTTCACAATCAGGGCAGAGCACAGAGACGGGGCTGGCCTGGATTCCCATACGGCAGCTGGAATGGAACCCCTTGCAGGAAGCCGAGGGCTGGCACGGCTGCCCCGTGCAAAGGGGACTTGCAAATCTGATCCACGAAAGTGGCAGCAAGGCTTTCCGTCCTGCTGGGGCAATGGGTGGGATAAAGACATAGCCTTTGAGAAACCACAACCTTGGTTTGAGCCGTAAATTGGCGTGGGATTCAACTTTGCACAAACAAAAGATTCTAGAACCCCAAATCTAGAAGTTAACATAAAAACTAAATAGTACTTTGAAAGAAAGTTACTCCAAACCACCCTGCAGGGACACTTTCATTGCCCAGGGTGAGTAATGCAGAAAATAACAACACCTCATGAAGATGAGCTTATAAAAAGAAATTATAAGAAGAATAACCCAAAGGAAGCAAGCCACTCTGTCAGTAGTAGATCTGAGATCTAGAGATATTAGAGCAATTTTGCAAAATATTTAGAATTATTAAGGAGGTAGAAGAGGGAGTGAAAGAAAAAAAATATTGCTTTAAAAGGTCCAAATTAGAAGAAATCAAATAGTACATCAAAAATAGCCATTGTAGTATAAAAAAACAAAACCTCAGTGAATGGGTTATATAGCAAATTAGTAATGGCTGAAGGGAGAACTAGAAACTGAGATACACATCTGAAGAAATTTAATTAAATGCAGTGCAGAGATATAAAAAACAAGGAAAATATGAGGGGCCAAGCCTGTTGGAGGCTAGAATGAGGCAGCCCAAGAAGTTCTGAAATTTATATAATAGGATTTCCAGAAGATGAAAATTTGAAAAATTCAACACTGAATGGTTGAGAACTTTCTGGAACTAAAGAAAGAGTTCTCACACTGAAGAAGCACGCTGAAACCTAAGAAGGATAAATACACCAAATCCATGCCATAGTCAAGCCACAGAACATTAACAACAAAAAGGCCATCTTAAAAGCACCAGAAAGATGGGAGATATTACCACAAAGGAACGGCAACTAGATTGACAACCAGCTTCCCATCATCCAACATGGAAGCCAGAAAACCAAAGAATGTTTTCCAGGGGCTAAGGGAATCAGCTTTCCCCAAAGAATACTATACCCAACTAAACTGCAGAGAAATGAAGAATTGGAGAACAAAGGAGGGGCTTGAGGAGGGATCTGGGTGAGAAGGGGGCATCTCTGACGTCAGGAGTGGGAATGTCGGTCTATAAAACAAGTCACATGCTCTGGGGCACGGAGGGGAGGTGGGTGCGTCTGGCCCTTTGGAGGGTGACTTCACTTTGGACGGGCACCAAAGTGGGAAAATGGTGAAAATCAGGATCAGAAACCGAGGTATGTTCCAGAGAACGATGAGGTAAAATGGCAGGCGAATCCCAGCAGGCCAGTTCTGCATCTGGTTCTGACGGGGCCACCAGGGGCCAGAGACCACCAGTGGCCTCCTTAAGGCTGGACGGCTCTGACTGCTGGGTGCAGCCACACTGCCCTACATCTCCACTGACTGTTTGTATTCTACTCTCCTGCTACCTCTTTTATGTGTTTTTCCTTGAATTCCCACCAGACGCAACTTTTCTCCCCTAGGAACGGATATAGTCTATCTTAGAGTATTTCGTGCGGCCTTTTCCTTCCCTTCCCCCATGAGATGTCCTCCTCTGGAAATACCCGTCACTGAGTGGGGACTGGCCACTGCCCGACTCGTTTCCTCCTGGGGCGATCGGCATGACAGGCCCCTCTCCCAGCCGTGGCTGCCGGACAAAGAGCAGAAATGAGACAAAAGTTAGAAATAACAGAAATCGTCATAACCAGTATGTACTGAGCATCTACACTCACTCAACTCGTCTGTGGTGTGTGAACCACCGTTATCCCCCTTTGCTACAGACGATAAAAAGGAAGCGCGGGGGTGACGTGAGCTGCTGGGAGCAGAGGAGCTGGGCCTCGATCCCCGACGGCTGCTGCAGTCCGGGGGCTCCTAACCACCGAGCAGCGAGGCCGCGGCCGCGGGAGTTACCCGAGAGGGCCCGGGGGGTCCGGGTAGCGGTGCAGCTCGGGTTCACACGGAGACTGCAGAGCTGCAGGGAGGGGTTTCCCACCAGCCTGGGATTTGGGGGCGGGGGGGTCCCCAGTTCTCAGTGGGTGATCAGGACTAGACAGGAGATTGAAAACCTTCCGTGGGGAGTGTTCCTCACTGCTGACCAGAGGATTGGGGCACCCGAGGGGACGGAAATGGGGGTGTTGGAGACAGGGCACCCACAGGACCCAGGCTCAGGGCTGGGGGCTATGGAGGGGTGAATGGGGCCTGGGCCTCTGTGGCTCAGGGGGAGGTGGGGGGCAGGGAGAGGGGAGGCTGTCCCGGGGCAGGCGGGCTGGAGGAGAGGCCAGGAAAAGGGAGAGGAGACCCCAGAGGCCAGCCACACGGCAGTCCGAAAGGCCTGGAGCCAGGGGTATCTCAGGTGCGCCCCTCCTCTGGGACTCTCTCTGGGGAGGCCCAGGGCAGGCCGAGGCAGTGGGCCTGCCAGGGACTGGGCGGCTCAGACGTCAGCCCGGGTGTCCACGGGTGGGAGGGGTGGCCCGGCCTGTCCCCGGCAGGCGGCAGGAGGACGTGCCTTCGTGTGAGCCCAGGCCCAGCTGGGAGCGGGGCGGCTAGTGCAGGGTTCCTGACGACCCTGGTGGGTGACCAGGCCCTTGAGGGAGCAGCCACCCCCACACCGGGGCAGACCGGCCGGTGGGCACCCTCCTGGCACAGGGGCCACTTCCTCTCTCATTCCACCCTGGCCCTGAACGTGATTCCTGCCCAGACATGTCAGCCCTCCATCCTCCAAAAGAGCCGGAGTCTGGGGCGGGCACTGCGGCCTGCGGCCAAGCACGGGGAGGGCAGGGGGTCCCATCGGAGACAGCCAAAGGGCACTATATGCTCGGGCAGAGCTGGGGATGGGGGCCCCTGAGAGACGGCGCCCCTCACCCCCTGCACCCTCCCTGCACTGGGCAGGGGGCTTCTCGCAGGGGTCTTGGGGCCCTTTGCCATCCTCGTGCATCCAGGTCCTGGCTCCCCAAAGACTGGTACCTTCCGCCACTGCCACGGCCGACCTGTCGAGCCCGCTCTACCTGGGCAGGCAGGGAAAGGCCCCGTACCTGTCCACCTTGGTCACCACCATTCTAGGTCCCAGGCAGGGAGGGGACTAGTGAAAATCAGCTCCTCCTGGGAGCCCCACACTCACCCAGGGGACCCCTTGCCTTCAGCACCCCACCATCCATGTCGATGGATCCCGGGGCACCTACGGCACAATAATCTGGCTCCAGCAGGGGACTGTCAGGTAGAGACAGTGGGGCAGGGTGCTCCCTGCTCTCCAACATGGGGCTTCTGCCCCTGCCAGCTCTGGGTCAGAACCTGCAGGGGCAGCTCCCGGGAGCCTTGGCTGGCCGGGCCCTCCCCACACCCTGGGGTACGTGGTAAGTCTCACCCTGGGCCAGGGTTGCCCCCCCAGTGGGCCAGGCCCCCTGCTCTGGGCACACAAGGCGGGACTCCTCATTCAGAATTCCTGTGCTCCAAGCCAGGAGGTCAGCTGGGTGGGGCCCCGCAGGACACCCCAGGTCAGCCGCGGAGGGGTGGGGGTGGGGGGGATTGAAGGCTGGGTGGGCCCTGGAGGGGCAAGAGGCTGCTCAAGACAGTCCTGAGGGTTGGGAGAGTGTGGGGATGTCCACCAGCCCTAAGGGTGCAGCCTGAGCCCCAGGGCCCCTGGAAGCCCCCCTTCCCCTCAGGCACGCAGCCCTGGCACCCGTGGGCGACTGGACCGTCTCTGTGGGCCCGTGTGCAGGGGGGCCAGGGTGGGGTGCAGGTCTGTGTGTGTCTGTGGGCTGTGCTAGTGTCTATGTGTCTGTGCACGGGTCAGAGTGGGGGTCTGGCCAGCACCACCTCAATCCAGGAGGTCTCCTGGGGAGCAGTGGGGGCCGCAGATGTGATCCTTAGAACCAGGAAAGGCCTCCAGGTCCCAGCCTTCCGAGAGCCACACCACAGGGATGGGGGTTCCAGCACTCTCTGCTCCCCACCCCACTCCTTCCCTCCAAATGTAGCCCCGAGGGGCCTAGGGCCCCTTTCCTCTGTCCAGCCAGCCAGGCCCTGGGGACCCAGGAAGGGACAGGAGCAGAGACCTGCATCCCCGGGTCTCCCAGGTTGGGGTTTGAGGCCAGCTCTGGCTCCTGGGCCAACTGTGTGAGCCACCTCCCCTGTCCGAGACTCAGTTCCCCGGAGCAGAAGGGGTGTCATGTAGGGCTTGGGGTGTCCCTGCCCCCACTGCCACAGGACACATGGCAGAGCCGGGCAGGGTGATCCCACCTGATCGGCCCAGGCCCCAGGTAGAGACGAGATGAGGCTCCCAGACAACCCAAAGGAGGGGGAGTTTCCTGGAGGGGACAGAGGGGTGGCCAAGGGCACGGCTGACACCAGGTGTGGGATGTGGACTCCCCCTACCCACCCACCCACCTGGCTCAGGTCGGCTGCAGCCCCCTCCCTGGCTCCTGAGAGTGTCCCTGGAAGCAGGTGGCCAGGACCTGGGGCCTCTCCCTGGGGCCAGGGCCTCCTGGGGTCGGTGGGGACAGGAGGCATCCTCGGCCCTGGAGGCAGGCCCAGCTAAGCCCACATCCTGGCTCCCCCTCTTGCCTGCCACACAGCCTCTCTCTGAGCCTCAGTTTCCCCATGCACCGTGTGTTCCCCTCACCCATCCCAGAGGGGCTTAGGGGCAGTGCCTTGGTTTTGGGGCTGATGCGGGACCTGTGCCGTCCCCAGCTGCACTCTCTCCCATCCGGGCATCCTTCTCAGCCAGGGCCAGGCCGAAGGTGGCCTCCGGAGGCTCAGGTGCCGGGCCTGAGGCATGGCCGCCCCGGGAGTGGGGCTGCGTCTGCCTGGGACAGGAGGCAGGAAGCAGAGGGTCCCTGGCCCGATGGCCTCAGAAGGGACACTCCAAACCCGCATCCCCAGCCCTCGGCCGCTTGGCATCTCGGGCTCCAGGGGCCCCCTTCCCCGCCTGTCTCCAGGGCGGCCGCTGGCTGGGCCGGCTTCCAGCTCCAGCCGAGGCCCTGAGTGTGGAGTGAAGGGAAGAGGCTGGCGCGAGGGGGCCGATGGCCTCACTCCCTTCCCCCCGCAGCCTGGGCCCGAGCCAGAGGGTCACCCCCTCATCCACCCCAGAGACCAGAGCAAGGATTGGTGGAAGACCGATAGGTCCTGGGGTCACAGTGTGTGGCCAGGTCAGAGGCCAAAGATTTGCTGACAGCAGCCTTGGGGGTATTGATCTTGGGGGGAGGGGACAGACCTCTGTCCCTTGCTGAGGACAGCAGGCAAGGAGGGGTGGTCAACAGGCTGGACACAGCAGGGCCCATCCTGGGATGAGGAAAGAGGGGCTGGGGGCTGCAGAACCCCCCTTGTGGCCCTGGTCCCACACCAGGCAGGGAACCCATTGTAGAGGCCACAGGTGGTTTCAGTTGTCACCCTCAGGCTGACACCCCAGGGTGCCTGGGTCTGTGTGGTCGGGGGACAGTAGGGTCCCGGGGACCTTGCCCTGCAGCCTCAGACTTAAGGCGCCTGGGCTGGGGGGCGTGGGGAAATGAAGTGCCAAGAGGCCCAACCCCAAGCAGGGGCCCAAGGCTGGGATGGAGAGTCTTCGAGCAGAGAAAGGCCGAGGGCTGGGCTGCCTTCCTGGGGGAGCCCACCTGCGGGGAGAGGGGCTCAGCTGCTCCAGGAGTGACCCTGCGGTCATTCAATGCTGGCCATTGACCACAGCACCCCGAGCTGGGCAGCCCCACTCATGTCAGAGCCGGTGCCCAAGCTTGCCTCTATGGGATATAGCAGTGATTCCAGCTCCCCCCACCCCAGAAAGATGCGACAAATAAGTGAGTCTGGGGAAGGTTCCGGTCCCCTGCTTCTGCCCACACCAGCTCCATGGGGCGGCCAGACCTCCCAGCTGCCCCTCACTCCCCCAAACACATCCACCCACAAAGGGGAGGGGCTGCCATGGCAGGTGGGGTTGGGGGGTGGGAAGGGGCCACCGTCCCTACCTAATTCACATCAGACAGACCAGACGCAGAGCTGCTTCTCCATCCATCCTCGAGGCTGCCTGGGGCAGAAATAGGGAAGTGTGTGCGTGAGACAGAATGTGTGCACATATGTATTTGTGTGCGTGCATCTGCATGTTTGTTAGTGCATTTGTGTTTGTGTGCACACACGTGTATCCACATGTGTGTGCAAATGTGTTTTGCATACATTGTGAGCATGTGTCCGTGTGTGCATGTGTGTATTTGCATGTACTTGTGGGCATACGTGTGCATGTGTGTGTGCTTGTGTGTGTTCACATGTGGTTGGCCCAAGCCTGAGGCTGGCCTGGCCCCCGTCCAGGCGCTGACTGGAGAGACACTGCAGCTGTCCCTTGGAATGGCCTGGCCTGGACTTAGCCAGAAACCCTCACCAGTCCCCGTGGCCCTGTCCTTGGCAGCCATCCTGGAGCTGAGGGCTTCCGACCAGCCCCGGCCAGCTGGCGGCATGGCCACAGGGCAGCTCTGTCCGCTGGGAGGCATGTGGCGGCCCCTGGCTTAGAGACAGAGCCAGGCTCAAGGTCAGTGGTGCTGAGGCCAAGGCACGTGGGCCCACTTGGGTCTGGAGCCCTCCCTGATACCCCCAGGGCCTGGCCAGGGCCTCATCCTAGCAGCGACCCCTCCTGGGGTTGGAGGCACTGCAGACTGAGCTGCTGGCCACAGTGTGAAAACAGGCCCCCTCTGCCGGCATGAGGTTCCTCCCTGCAGTGAGCAGGAGGTTGAGCTTGACCCGTGGTTTTCAAACTGTGTTCCTGGGAACCCCTAGGGTTCCTTCCGAATCTCTTCCAGAGCTCCCCAAAATTGAGACTCCCAGCTCCCCAGCTCCCTCCTCAGCAAGAGCATAGAATTCATGTACTGGATTTTTTCAGATATTTCTCTAAAAATTTTTTTAAATCGCTAGATTTTGACCTTTCAGTTCCGGGAGTATATGTCTGCGTATACATCAATCAGATCTTTTAGAGCAATGAATTGGGCTTTAATGACTAATGACCCACCATCTCCTGCCAGGTGCACAATATTACTTTAGGGAAATTGGAGAAGTGGAAGCAGGTGGAATTCTCATTGAACTATCTCTTCGAAACCAGAGGAGGCAGTAAGGAGAGACGGTCCCCCTTTGAGCTGGGAAGCCTTGGGGGTGCCCTGGGGTCCAGCCCTCAGGCCAGGACAAACTTCATGCCCCCTAGGGCTTGGAGCCTGGGCCTGGAGTTCCAATGCCCAGTAAAGGGGCCCATGCATGAGAGGTTTCGGGGGGTGGGGGGGACGCACTGCCTCCCCACCTGGGCCTTGGGACGGGGAGACCCTGCTGCTGGGTCATATCCCCACACCACCCACTGGCTCCTCCCACAGAAGGGATGGGACAGTTAAGGTCTGTCTCTCTCTCAGGCATCTTTCCTCCCTGCCATGTGGCTTTCTACATCCTCCCACATGCCCCCAACCCATCCACATAGCACATGTGTCACCCACACCCCCCGCGTCCCACGCTGTGCAGTGTTTGGGGCCATCAGAGGCGTTTTGGCAGAGGTAAAGCACAATTCCCAGGGCCACAAAGCTGAGCCAGGAGTGGTACGGTCAGTGGCTTTGTCACCCCAGCTCACCCACTGCTCCCAGTGTGGATCGGCCCCTTCCCTGCACCTCCTCCCCAGGCCGTGGCAGGGTCCAGAATGGACCAAGCAGGGAAGACCAAGCCTGAGGACCTTTTGGGACAGGCAGCGCCTCGGCAGACGGGGACTGCTGAGGCCGAGGCCTCGTCCTGCTGCGGCCAAACGAGGTGAGGGGGCGAGGGGCGGCCTGGCTGGGACCCCGTCCCACCCATCCCCGTCCATTCGCTCGAGAAGTGTCTGTGCAGCCCCTGCTGTGGGCTGGCGCTGTGCTGGGTGGGGTGGCTACATCGGCGGGCAAAGCAGACCACTCAGCTTCTGGTCTAGTGGGGCAGTGGGACAGACAGGCAACGCGGATAACGGATAAGTAAAATATCTAGAGTTTCCAATGGCGATCAGGGGAAAGGCAGGACCAAGTGGATAGAAAATTCTGAGGCGGGGATGTGATTTTCAACGGAAGGGTCCACAAATGCTTCCCGAGAAGGTGACACTTGAGCAAAGACCTGAAGGAGGGAACGAGCCCGGAGGGTGCCTGGGGAAGAGCCTCCCAGAAGGGGGCCTGGCAAGTGCAAAGGCCCTGGGGCAGGAATGTGCCTGGAGAGCTCAAGAAGCTTCGAGGCAGCCTGTGGGGCTGGGGCTGAGTGGGTGACAGGGAGAGTGCCTGATGAGACCAACACGGGCTCGAGGGCTGCATGTTGCAGGGTCTTTGAGCTCCCTCTGAGAGAAGTGGGGAGACATCATGGGGTGTTGAGAAGGGCAGGGACTTAGGGACTCAGAGACTCAGGGCCTCTGTCACTCATCCTTCTTCCCCTCCCCGGCTGACCTTGCCCCCCAGCCTGGGAGCTGAGACACACCCACACTCTCCTGCCTTGAGGGGCCCTTGGCCAGCAGGGAAAAGGCCCTTTGTGGGGTTTTATCTGCTTCTCAGCGCACAGGGCATAAGATTCAGGGTCTATTGGTCCCCGTGAGCTCTGGCATCTTCTCTTCTCACCAGTCACCCCAGCCCTGCATAAAGCCTCACCCCTCAGCCTCCCCAAGGATCTCTCCCCACAGGAGCGACCTTGGGGAGGAAAAGGCAACATGGCCCGAGGCCCTTTGGATCTGCCCACTGCACCCCCAAGCTGCACCCAACACCCAGGCCTCCTGGAACTTCTCTTGGCCCATCCCTGCCTCGGGGACTTTGCACGCACTGTTCCGGCCGCCCTGAGCTCTGTTTCCCCAGGTGTTCGCTGACTGCTCCTCTTCACCTGCTCAGAGCCTTCCCTGGCATCCCCCCAAAGCCACCACCCCCCCATGTTCCCAGTCCCTGTCACCTCACCCTGATTTATTCTCATATGACACTGCCTCTGTTGCAAATTCTCCTGCGCACTCATTCGGTGACTTTGATATTCTAGAATGCACGCTCCCAGGGTGGGGCCTGGGCGTCTTATTTGTGGCTGGATCCCCTGCGCCCACACACCTCAGCAAGTATCGGGTGAGAACGCACCTGCAGGGGGGAGAGGCTGAAGACGGGGCAGTGCTCCCCACTCCGGCTGCAGCGCGGCTGGGGGGCTCTCTGACGCCTTGGCAGGGCGGGGAGCGCCCCCTGCCTGTGGGAGTGGGCACGGCCGGGTGGGAGCTAAGGGGCGCTGGCCCCTCTCGGGGCCCTTCCCCTGTCCCATGGGCTCCTGGCGACACCTAGTGGCCAGGATTTCCTGATGCACCGTCTCTCCCGGTTCCCCAAACCCCTGCCCTCCACCCCTCCCCCACCCCCCACCCCCCATCCCCCGAGTCCTGAGCCCATGTGACCCTGGGGATGTCCCCTGACAGCAGGGATGCCGCCCCCCCCCCAGGCCCCTTCCCACAGACCCGTTCTCACGCCCACGCTCCCGGCTCTCGCAGGGACCCTGCCCACACCCACACGCTCACTCTCACCCGGCCCTGCCCGTCCACCTGCACAACTGCCACGTGGCCCATTGCGGGGGCTTCTCCGGTGCGCCACAGGCCCAGGTGCACCCACACCAGAAACCCCCCAAGACCATTGAGCCCACCTGGGGGGAGGCCCAGGGAGGAGGGCGGTGTTGCCCCTCGGGCTGCCCTCCTACCTGCGTCCAGCCTGCCGCACAGCTGCTGTGATAAAAACAAACAGGGCAGAGCCAGGAGAGCAAGTCAAGAACTGGTCAGAACCCAGGTCACCAAGCTGCTAGGCAGGCCCCACATAGACAAAGGCCACCTCCTGGGGGTGTAGCCGTCGCCGAGCAGGGGAAAGGGGCTGGGAGCCGGGCCAGGACCAGGAGTGGACATGTCCGCATTGGCTGAGAGCAGCCTCCTGCCGAGCTAGGGCCTGGCCGCCCACATCACCAAGAGGAGCCCAAGGATCTCGGGGAAAGGCCCGGCAGGGGTGCCTGGAACTCTGCCAATCAAGACACGGGCACACATGGCCAGCAGGGCAGAGCAGGGCCCAGGGCCTGAGACCCCAGGCCACTGGCCGACCCCTCCAGGAACTGCCAGGAGATAAAGGCAAAGGCCCCTTGCCCATTTCCCAGCTGGGGGCACTGAGGCCTGGCAGGGACTAGCAGAGACAGGAGGTGCTGGGGGTTTCGTTCCCAGGCCTGGGGGTGGCCCTGCAGGGTCTCAGGGTCTCCAGCTCCTATACCCTTCCTCCTTCACCCCTGTACACCCAGCCCTGCCAGCCTGGGATGGCCTCATGCACCAGTGCAGCCCTTCCCCCTGCCCCTTCACCTCATCTGTGGTCCCTGCACTGCACAGAAGCTGGGGACACCCACGGGCAGGACAAAGCTGGACAGGGCAGGACAGGACACGCCTGCTGCTGGGGTTGAGCCAGGGGCCCAGTGGGCTCAGGAATGGCCAGCGGGAGCAGCTGCAGCCTGGGCATGCTCTGCCCACAGCCCCGGCCTCCTTGCTTGGCGTGAACCCTGAGAAGTGGGATAAGGACCAGCTGCTGCCAGCGTCCAGTGCCCAATGGTCCAAGGACACCTCCAGGAACTCCAGGGGGGCTGTGTGCTAGGAGGCCTAGACCCCCTGAGGGACCCCATAGATAAGAATTAAGGAGCCCCTGCAACCCCAGGCCTGGCTGGCTGTCCCAGAGCCACTCTGGATTGGAGAAGGGCTTCCCCTGGGAGCACGTACAGATGGAAGAATTGCAATCTCTACCTGAAGGCCTCTCCCTGCCTCTCCCCCACCCCTTGCTCCCCCACCCCCATCCCCACAGCACCATCCCGTAGGACAAGGGCAGGGAGCTCTGGGCAGGGAGATGGGATGCCAGCTTACCCGAGTTCAATCCCCGCCAGTGATGTAATCTGCCCACCCCCGCCCCACTGCCCCTCCAGTTCTGTCCCTCAGAATGTACCTCCTTGCGTTTGTGGGGTGTCCCTCGGAGGCCTCAGGGAATGACAGAATTGAACTGAGTCACCACCTGACAATGTTGATGGTGCTTTCTTTGAGCTGGGACCTGCAAGCAGGAGGACCCTGCTAGGATTGGGGGGAAGATCTGGGGGTGGAGTGGGGAGACAGGCAGGCCATGTGATGGGATATGCAGGCCCAGGGGTCAGAGAAGCCTGGGGAGTGAGGGGAGAGTGCTGGCCCCACTGGGGAGGGGGCAGCTCCAGGAGAGCTTCCTGGAGAAGGACACCAGACCAAGCACTCAGACGGAATTCCAGGTGAGCACAGAGGCGAAGGCCCTGGGGTGGGAGGGAAGCCCAAGCAGTGGAAAGGGGGAGGCAGGAATTAGGAGGAGGCTGGAGGGGTGCATCTGGCAGAGCAGGGAGCACCAGGCGAGCCATGGCAGGGACGGGGCAGTGGGGAGGTGGCTTGTCACGGTGGCTGGCTTGAGGGAGACTGGGACAGCAGGTCTCACCGTGTGTGCGTGGGGAAGGGGTGGGGGCTTCTTGGCATTGCCGCCCCACCCACCCACCCACCCGGAATAGAGAATCTGGCAGCTCAGAGGCCCCCATCACTGGCTGTGCCTCTCCCATGGGGCATTTGAGAAATGGGAAGGGCAGGAGGAGGTGGGTGCCAAAGGCACTGCGGGGAGGTGTCACTTCTGGGATGTCGAGGCATTCTGCACAGCAGTAAGTTGTCCCACATCCCCCATGCATCACACATTCCCCCAGGCACTCGTGGAGGTTGATGGTCCCCAACGGGGGGGTGATTTTGCCCCCAGGTGACATTTGGCAATGTCTGGAGGCCTTTCGGATTGTCAGGATCTCGGGTGGGGGTCTGTTACTGGCATCACAGATGAGTAGAGGCCAGAGATGCTGCAAAACACCCAGCAGTGCCTGGCAAAGCACCGTTCCGTCCACAGCATCGACGACGCTGAGGCTGAGAAGCCCTAGCGTGGGAAAACCCAGGCGGTCCTCGCTGCAGCCTGGCAGCCACCTCCGTTTCACACGGTTTCCAACCAGAGTTTCCTAGGGGTGCAGCAAGCACAAAAACCGAGGGGAGCTGCAGTTCCGTTTGGTTTGGAAATCGGCCAAGAGCTGTTGTCCCCGGGATGGTCTCGTGGCTCCAGGTCCCGGCCCAGGAGGGCTGCTCCCGCCCGGTCCACGTCAACGGCAGCCACAGCCCCGGCGAAGCTCGCGGGCAGCAGCCGAGGCCTCTGGAGGTCAGAGCCTGGCGTTCCTTCCATCGAACGCACATGGTGAAGTCATAAATTACTTCCCTTTTATTTCTCCTTTGTTTTAAAGTGAGGGCTTTATGTTGATTTCTTTATTACAGGTGTAGATTATATTAACTCTAAATTTTATTTTAGGGTGGCCAGAAGATGTGATTCTTTACAGAAGGGTCTGATAGAGTTGACAGATGGAGGTGCTCATGGGAAGGGGGGGCTGGGGAGCGGGCAAGGAGGACCCCCTAAGATTCTTCCCGGAGCAGGAAGGAGATTCGGTGTGTGTGGGGGGTCCCCTGGTAAGAGAAGGTAGGGGAGGCCTGGGTATGAGAGAAGAGCCATGCTTGGACACTGCCCAGGCGACCCTCAGCTGGGGGGGAGCTGAGTATGAGGGGCTGGGGTCAGCGAGGACGGGGCCGAGACAGTGCTGGGAGTGGGTGGAAGGAGTAGAGGCCACATACCCAGAAAGCGCTGCGAGTCAGGGAGCCCTGAGGCTCTGCAGGGCAGGCAGGGGACATGGCCTTGGAAGGGGCAGAGAGCACCAGGGCCGTCAGGCGAGGGTGGCTCAGGGGGGCAGGGGGTCTGTGGGCAGCTCGCTGAGGGAGGCGTGAGCAGCTCTGGGGTGTGGTGGGAGCACAGCAGTATTCAAATGGCCTACCTAGGTGGGGACCCCCAGAGCACTGGCAGCTCTGGGAAGCAGACGTTCCTGGGCCTTGTGTGATCTGGCCACACGCAGGTCCGGGTCTCTGCCCATCCAACCTGATGGACGGGGCTGGGAGGACGGCCCCAGGGCAGGATGGGGGTGAGCAGCCCCAGAACCAGGGGGCCTGTGTATCCCAGGGGTCCCAGGCTCCAGGCCTGGCCATCCTGGTTCCTCACTTAGCTGTGTGACCTTGGGTTGGTTACTTCCATTCTCTGTGCCTGTTTCTTCCTCTTTGAAATGGCTGGTAGTGCAGTGCTGGCTCCTCCCGTCTCCTCCAAACCATGCCCCGACCCCATCCCATGGCTGGCCAGGCCAGCACCTCCGTCCTGCCGGGACCCAGCCGTGGCCAGGGTGACCCAGGCTTCCACGCATCAGCAGCTTGGAGCCTGGGGCTGGCCCTGAGAATCCGAGAGAACGCCCCATCCTCCTCGTGGGAAAAATGTTTGCCCCGATGTTGTCCTGAGAGTTCTTAGCCATGGCGCTGGGCAGGGCCGAGGCTCCCAGGCCCACTGGGGCCTCATAGGCTCTGGAATGGGGGCAACGGGGCCTGGTGCATACCCTCCTTGGGTGGAGATCTCACACTCTGGAGCTGGTGCCTTGTGCTTGGGGAGGTGGTTTCCCGGTGGATGGCTAGGGGCTGGGGTAGCAGGGACTCCTCAGACATGGGAATGACCCTCCTTGGACCCTTCTGGAGGCCCCCCAGGGACACCAGCAGGTCCCTGGAGAAATCCCTCTGAGCCTCTGTTTCTCCAGAGTGGTCCACCCCCTGCCTCAACCCAGTGGAGTCATATCCCCCGTCCGACCCCCACCCACCTGGGCCTCAGTCACCACAGGGGGTGACCCCACAGGAGGGGGCCAGGGGAGGGCACCCAAGGGGCTGTCCGCCCAGGGCCCCGTGTTCAGACTTGCAGTGCGGCCTCAGATCCCTGCTGGGCTGGGGACCGTCCACACCCCCAGGAAACCTTGGGCCTGCATCCTACCAGCCAATGTGTTCTCGAATCCAACCAGTGTCTGCTGAAGGGCAAAGCCTGTGTTTTTTTAAATGAAAAGTGATCATTTGTCAGAGGCAAATGCATGAATTGCCCCCGCTTTTTTGTAACCGGTTTTGGTGTCCCGCGGACACGCTCCCCTCCAGCGGGGTGGCCGCCCGCGCCTTTCCCAGGCTCTGCGTCCCGGCCTCTCAGGCGGGTGGGGAAGTGCAGCCACCGGGCCCGCAGAGCCCCCGAGTGCCAGGGACGGAGGCTGACCTGCCTGGGCGGCTCTGCAGAGCGATGAGAAAGGAGGGGCCCATCAGATAAGGCCAGGGCCCTCCCACCACTTGAGGCTCCAGCGCCTCCCCATCGCTCCCCAGCCCTGCCCCGAGGCAGGTGCTCTGCGTGGAATGAATGGCACTACGAGATCTCTCGGGTTTCACTATGAGTGTCCTGACCCGGGCCAGCACCCACAGACCCCGGGGCCTCCCCTGCACCTCTCAGGCCAGGAGACCAGCCTCGCTACACAAGCTGCAGCAGGAGGGAGCCTGGGCAGCTCTCAGGAAGGACTTCCCTGGCTCCCCGCTGGTCCCAAGAGGCCTCGCCTGTCCTCCCCAAGCCCCCAGAGCAGAGTCCACCTGAGGCCTGGATCCCCGGTTCTACCAAAGAGGCAGCACCAGGGTCCATCCCAGGTCCGTGGGTGCAAAGGCTGACGAGGAGGCTGCCCTCTGGTGGCACCATTTGGGATGGCAGGTGTCCTTGAGTGGAGGGATGGGTAAGGGTCCCAGGGACAGAGTGTCCTGGTCCAGGAGGCTGGCCCGGAGGGATTCAGGAGGGAGAGCAGAGCCCATGTCCAGACAGAAGGCCCAAGCTCCAGCTTCTCACATTTCCCAGCTCCCTGTTTCCCACAGCCTCCGTCACCACCAACAGGGACAGCACGGGGCCATGCCTGCAGGAGCTGCAAGGAGGAAACACAGGGACACGGAAAGACCACCCCAACAGCATCACCCCTCCCTGCCATTGCCCTCCTCTGACCGGTGGGTCTGGGACTCCCGGGGCTGGGGAATAATGGGGGTGATTTCAAGCAAACTGCCCCCACTCCATGACAACTGTGGGCGCTAAGGAATCGCGTGCTGCCCCCACTGCCCTCACCCCAGGTGAGAAGTGAAGCATCCAGAAGCCGGTGGCCAAGCTAGGACCAGAACTGCATGTCCTGGGTCCCAGGTCAGACCTACTATGTGCTGGGAGTAAAAGCTGGTCTCTGCCTATGAGAAGAAACCGGTCCAGCGGGGAGAGCAGCAGCAAGGAGGGGCGGCAATGTGGGTGCAGAACGAGACCCCATCCAGCCTGGGGACCAGAAGGGCTTCCTGGAAAAGTGATGCCCGGCCAGACTCTGGAGGGGCAAATGAGACTGAGCTGGGAGTGGGGTGCAGGCCTGGGGGACAGCTGGGTCAAGGCAGATGGTGAGCAGCAGCCTGCTGCATCTGAGCTTCAGAGCAGAGCTGGGAACAGTGGCTTTAAAAAAGGTGACCCAGAAGCATTATCCACAATAGCCAAAAGGTGGAAGAAACCCAAATGTCCATCAACGAATGAATGGATTAACAAAACGTGATGTATACATACAATGGAGTATTACTCAGCCATAAAAAGGAATGAAGCTCTGATACATGCGACAACATGGATGGCTCTTGAAGACATCGTATTGCATGAAATATGCCAGACGTGAAAGGACAAACATCGTATGATCTCATTATATGAAATAATTAGAATATGCATAATCATAGAGTCAGAAATTAGAATGCAGATCACCAGAGGTGGGGGTGGGGAATGGAGTTTAAAGGTTAGTGGGTACAGAGTTTCTGTTTTGGGGTGATGGAAAAGTTTTAGTGATGGATGGTGGTGATGGTAGCCCAACGCCGTGACTGTAATTAAGACCCACTGAACTTAAAAGTGGTTAAAATGGGAAATTTTATGTTGTGGATATGTTACCACAATAAAATTTTTTAAAAAACACAAAGAACTGTGTTCATGAAGAATGAACCTTCATTATTTAGTTAATAATATAAATATAATAGTATTTGTTCAATTGTAATAAATGCACCACATTAATACAAAATCTTAACAGAGAAAACTGGGGGTGGGGAGGGGCCATGGGAACTCTGTATTTCCTGCATGATTTTCTGTAAACCTACAACTGCTCTAAAAAATAAACTAATTAAAAAAAAAAGAAAGGGGGTAACTACACTTCCCAGATAGCTCAAGACATCCTGGTTTACACCTGTCGTCCTGCTGTAATTACTAACAGTGCCCCTTTCATTCCCCAAAGGGCCCCAGTTTGGGTGAGAAATTAAACGATCTCCCTAGAAAACATTCCTGTGGGTGCACAGGCCAGCGAGGATACTTTGGGGCGGGATGGGGGGAACAGATCAGCACTTTGGAGGATTCCTGGGGTGGGGAAGAGGCTGTTCGCCTCTAGGAAAAGGAGGATGATGGAGAGCATCAGGATGGGGGGTGGGTGATAGGGAGTGGTGAGGTCCTGGGGAGAGAAGGGACGAAGGCGGGGGGCAGCCAGAGCTCTGGGTGTGGGGCCTGGGAGCTGTCCCGTTCCCATGGCGGGGTGGGGACGGGGGTGAGGCTCTGCGTGATGTCTGTGGGCCCTGGGGCATGGGGGCCACATCCCCTTGCTTGGCCATGAGGGGTCATTGGATCACTCCAGAAGCAGGCGACATGGAGGTTGGGGACCTGGAGGGAGACCTGGTCGTGGGGGTCTCACACCTCAGACAGCCAGAACGTCACCAAGACCAATTTTCAAATGTTCGGTCCCATAATAAAATATTCCAGTTTGGTAAGTCATTGAACAAAGGCGAATTGTGGGAGAGGGATGGGAGTAATGAAAGACCCTGCTCCTCCCAAGCCAGGGGGTGCTGGGCCAAGAGCAGTGAGTGCCATAGTGGGGCACAGGGAACTCACAGGGTCTGCCCTGGGAAACCAGAGAAAGAGGCAGTGCAGACGCTTTCTTTCAAGTCAGCCCCCCAGCTCATGGAGGAGAGGGTCCAGAAGGCCTGGGTTCCCCAACTGCCCTCACTCTAAGCACCCCCCGCCCCCGCTCTGTGGTGACCTTTGGGTAGGGGGTTATAATGGCCTGGAAACCTCGAGTTGGAGAAGCGAGCTGGGCGGAAGGAGCCAGGAGCCGTGGGCACTGCCAGCTCCTGCCCTCCACTGCCCGGCATGTAGCAGACATCAGGACTGGCCCGGGGAGAGCCCCCCAGGGGGAGGGAGTGAGGGCTGGGCTGCGAGCACAGCTTCACTCGTAACTGCTAAACATTTAGGCATACGGAGCCCCGGCCTCTCCAGAGGGAGGATGCCCAGAGAGGGTACAGAAGAAGGAGAGGGGAAATCCAGGAGTGAGGCCGGGGAAGGCGAGGAGAGAGGAGAGCAAGGCAAGAGGGGGCAGCGACAGTGTCCAGAGACGGAAGCAGAGAAGAGTCCCCAAGAACCAGCAGTGAGTGCATCCTTGAGACGAGGACAGGGAGTGGTTTGGGTCAGGATGGTGGGGCCCTTGGAGGCCGCCAGAGTCCACTCCTGGGCTGGAAATGTGGGGAAGAAGGGGCCGGGGGCTGGGGCTGGAAGGGTGTGTTGGCGCTGGGCACCTTGGATGCCCGCGAGGAACTGGAGGACTCAGAGTAGATGCAGACACCCCCCCCCAGGCAGGCCCTGCCCCACCCAGGGACCCTGCCCAGCACCCGTGTTACATCATCCTTTTGAGGAAGTGTAACACATACAAAAAGACAAAAGCACAAATTGTAAATGTTGAGCCTGATGAATGTTCACAAACTGAAACACTTGTAAAACCAGCACCCAGATGAAGAAACAGAGCTGGCCCAGGAGTCCCCAGCCCCCTCATGCCCATCCGCGGACCCTCCCTCACCAAGCACAACCACTATCTTGACTTCTAACAGCATAGATGCATTTTACCTGCTCGAGACCTTCATATAAATGGAATCATCCAGAATGTTCTCGCTTCCCGCTTCAGGTGCTGAACGGTGTGTTTGTGAGCTTCACCCACGCTGTGGGGCTGGTGGGTCCCCATCTCCTTTGCAGTGCAGAACTCCAGGATGTGAAGGTGTTCCAACGTGTTTCTCCACTCTACCGTGGCTGGTTATCCCAGGGTGTGTCAACTCGCCTGCACCTCCGTTTACAAGTTCATGGTGTAAGGCTAGTCCTCCAACATCTCCTGACTCAAGGGCAACAGAGAATTCCCCGGGAATTAGGGAGGTGCTGCCTGGTGGTACTCTGAGTTGTAGAAAACTTAGAGGGCTCCAGAGCCAGGTGAGCCTGGAGGATCTGAGACAGTGCCTAAGACGTGTCTAAGATAAACAGAATGGAGATGCTGGGTCATAGAAATGCTGTTTGGTTTTAGAGATGCTGCCAAGTGGCGTTCTAAAGCGGTGGCACCAATGTATGCTCCCAGCAGCAGGGTGTCTCGCCATTCTGCTGGATGTGTGGTGGTACCTCGCTGTGGTTTTAATTTGCATTTCCCCGATGGTTAATAAGGTTGAATGCCTGTTCATGCGTTTACAAGCTATTTGGACATCCTCTCTTGTGAAGTGCCTGTTCAAATCCCTTTTCCTATTGCTTTGTAGTATGTCTTATATTTTTTAGACAAGAGTCCTTTGCCAGATGTATGTATTGGAATATCTTCTCCCATGTGTGCCTTACTTTTCCTCTCTATATAATGTCTTTTGAGTAATAGAAGTTTCTAACTTTAATGTAGCCCAGTGTTCTAGTTTGCTAATGCTGCCAGAATGCAACACACCAGAGATGGACTGGCGTTTATAAAAGGGGGTTTATTTGGTTACACAGTTACAGTCTTAAGGCCATAAAGTGTCCAAAGTAACATATCAGCAATAGGGTACCTTCACTGGAGGATGGCCAATGGCGTCCAGAAAACCTCTGTTAGCTGGGAAGGCACGTGGCTGGCATCTTCTCCAAAGTTCTGGTCTCAAAATAGCTCCCACCCAGAACGTTCCTCTCTAGGCTGCAGTTCCTCAAAAATGTCACTCGTAGTTGCACTTGAGGTATTTGTCCCCTCTTAGCGTCTCCAGAGCAAGGACTGCTTTCACTGGCAGTCTTCAAAATGTCTCTCATCTGCAGCTCCTGTGCTTTCTTCAAAGTGTCCCTCTTGGCTGTAGCTCCTCTGCAAAACACCACTCACAGCTGCACTGTGTTCCCTCTGCCTATCAGCTCATTTATATGTCTCCACTGATCAAGGCCCCCCCTGAATGGGTGGGGCCATGCCTCCATGGAATTATCTCATCAGAGTTATCACCTACAGTTGGGTGGGGTGCATTTCCATGCAAATCTAATCAGCACCAAAACATCTGCCCCACAAGACTGCATCAAAGAATAATGGCATTTGGAGGGACATAATACATTCAAACTGGCACACCAGTCTTTCACTTTTTAGTAGTTAGTGCTTTTCTTAAAGAGAAGTGGTGGGTTTATAGAATAATCAGGCATAAAATATAAGATTCCCACAGTTAGTGCTTTTTACATCCTGTTTAAGAAAATGGATCTATTCCCTCCTGAGTCTTCCAGCAGATTTGTTGTTTTACCGTCCCACGTTCATTCACCATCCATCTGGAACTGGCTTTGGGGTACAGTGTAAAGTGGAGATTGTGATAGATTGAATCAAGTCCCCCACAAAGACATGCTCAAGTCCTAACCCCAGACCTGGGGGGGTGAACTCATTTGCAAATCAGATTTTAAAGATATTAAGGACAAACTGAATCGAGGTGGGCCTTAATCCAATATGACTGGAGACATTAAAGGCAGAGGAAATTGGACACTGTGGTAGTAGAAGCCAGAGGAAGAGACGGAAGACAGATGGCCTTGAGAAGGAGGCAGAGAGTTGGTTATGGGTTGCCGGCAGCCAGCACCAACACTGCAGGCTTCCGAGAAAGCCTGAGCCTGCCAACACCTTGACTTGGGACTTCCAGCTTCTAAAACTGTGGGGCAATATATTCCTGCTATTTCAGCCATCCAGTTTGTAAGGTATTTGTCATTCCGGTCCTGGTAGACCAAGGCGGAGATGAACTGTTGTGTTTTTTGATGACAGATACTCAATTGTTCCAGCACCGTTTATGGGAAGATCTCCAAGTTTGTTCTTCTTCTTGTTCATTTCTGAAGTTTTAGAAGGGGATTAGAATGTACCGGAAATTCCAGGGTTGGAAAAGTGAGGTGGGGGAAGGGTAGCCAGGCACGTGCACATGTCTAGGAGTCTTCTTGAGCAGCAGCCAGGTTCCCGTCAGAGCCTATCAAGATTTACGAAAAAGGGGGGCAAAAATCCTCTGGGACTCTGGGATTGCATCAAATCTACAGATCAATACTATGGATCAATTTGGAGAAAATTATCATCTTATGTTCCAATTCATAGACATATTATATGCCTCCATTAATTTATGTCCTTAAAATTTTCTCCCAGTAATGTTTTGCAGTTTTCTGCATAGAAATTGTGTGCAACATTCATTAGATTTATTTTTAGGTATTTGATTTTTATACAACTATAAATTCCATTTTCTGATTGTTGCTGGTATATAGAAATATAATTAGTGTTTTATATTGCATTTGTATCCAGTGACTTTGCTAAAATCACTTTACAACTTTAAGCTTACCTGTAGTTTTTCGATTTTCTACATACCCAATAATCTCCTATGTTAATGACAGCTTTATTCCTTCCTTTCCTCTCTTCACACCTATTTATTTGTTTTTCTTGCTTTATTGCACTGGCTAGGACCTCCAGTTCAGCGTTGTGTAGACTGCCAAGTGTTGACAATCTTTCTTATTCCCAATCTCAGTGGAAAAATATTCAATATTTCACCATTTAGCATGATGGTAGTTGGAGGTGGTTTGTTTTGGGGGGATATTGATTGGTTGTGTTTGTTTGTTTTTTGGTACAGCACTATCAAATTAGAAAGTTCCATTCTGTTTCTAGTTTGCTAAGAGTTTTTTGTTTGTGTGAATCATGAAAGTGTTTTCTGCATCTACTGAGAAAATCCTATGGTTTTTCTGTCTTCTTTGTTAATGTAGGGATTTATTCTGATTGGTTTTTGGTTGGTTACCCAACCTTAGTAATCATTTGTTTCCACTGGAGTGTTCAAGTTCTGGTTCAATTCCACTAAAATGACCCCATGGGCCATGTGCTTGGACAACAGGAGGTAAACTCCCTCTGATGTGGAGCTGTAGTCACCCCCTCCCCTCATACACAGGAGAGACTCACCCCCCACCCCCACCCCACCCCCCAAAACCAGGGCTTCCTTTCCTGTGAGACCCACGTCAGACACAGAGTCCCACATCTTGGCAACCAGCCTCCCAGTGCGCGAGTGCGCGGGCCCCTGCGACCCCGGACGGACCCTCACCCAGCAGATCCCAATGTTGCGAGGGTAACAGGATGGGGAGAGTCAAACCAGCTGGTCGAGGCCCCGGACCCCGCCACCCGCGGTGCCCAGGACTCTGGGGGCCTGAATGCGGCCCCCGCCCCCAGCCGGTGAGCGGCTCCGTTAAGAGAACCGGCCGCCGGCAGCGTCTCTGGGGCGCCGAGAATGCGGGATCCGACGGGAGGGCAGGGGCTGGCGCTTCGTGGGCGGCCTCCCCCTCCGCCTCGCCACGGCGCGTCCACCAGGGTCGTCCCACTCCTGCCCCAGCTTCGGGAACCCCTCGCCCGCCCAGCCCGGCTCCCGCCTTGGTGCTCCGCCCCTAGCCCCCGCCCCACCCCGTCCGCCCCGCGGCCGTCGGAGCCTCTGGCGGGGGAAGGACCCGGCGCCCGGAGCGGCCTCATCCACATGCAGGGGACGGCGCGGCGCGGCGGCCGCCAGGAAGGGACAAAGGCTGTTCCGCCGCCGGTCGCACCGTGCCAGGCTCGCCCCGCCCGCCGCCCTGGTGGCCCCGACGCGGCCCCTGTGTCTACCCCGCCGGCCGGGGCTTCCAGGAGGGGGCAGCCTCCCCCGGGCCCCGCACGCCCGGCCCCCTCCGCGGCGTCGAGGGCCACCGCCTTCCTTTCGGGGTCTCCGGGGCAGTCGAAGGGGCTTGGCCTTGAGCCCGCGAACAGGAACCGCGCTCAGCCGTCTGCAGTGGAGACCTCGCTCCAGAGGCAGCCCGGAGCCCGGCAGCTGGGAGGTGGGCGCGGGCCAGGGGGCCGGGAAGAGGGGCTCGGCAGGACCCGGGTCAGGACTCCCACACGGCCCTGGGTCCCCTCCGGGGGCGGGGGGCGGGCCTCTGGCGACCTCTGACGGCGGGTCCCGGGCGCAGCCTCCACCCCTCCCAGAGCTGTGCTCGCTCCTGTCTCACCGCCAGGAGGTCAAGGAGGCATCGGAAAGGGTTAGCCCCCCGCCCGGCCACTTGCTCTGTGATCTGCCTTACTTATGTCTGGGCCTCAGCTTCCATTTGTAGAATGGACCCAACGGCCCCCCACACACACACGCGCGCACACACACACACACACACACACACACGCACACACACACTCCTTGAGGGCAGGGACCTTCCTG
This sequence comes from Choloepus didactylus, assembly GCF_015220235.1. Lineage (NCBI taxonomy): Eukaryota > Metazoa > Chordata > Mammalia > Pilosa > Megalonychidae > Choloepus > Choloepus didactylus. The sequence continues at coordinate 21,818,359 of NC_051333.1, forward strand.
CCTGAGCGCAGCTGCCCGCCCCCACCTCCGCCCCTCCAATGGATGGAGCTCGGGCCGCGGAGCCCCTTCCTCCGCTCAGCTAGGAAGTCCTCCCCAGGTCTGCCCCGAGTCCTCTCCCCCCCTCCCCCGCGGGGGCCGGGCTGGGTGGGGTGGGGGCGTTCCCTTTAAGGGCGGTGGGGGAGGGGGCTGCCGGCCGGCCTTCCTTCCGCCCCTCCCGGGCCCCCGCCGCCCCGGGCCCGGGTCCCGGGCCGCGCGCCAGCGCATGCGCCCGCCTGTGGGCGCTGTCCGGGCTGCGAGGGCTGCGAGGGCCGCGGCGCGCACGGACAGACAGACGGCCCGACCGACTGGCGGCCAGTGGGGCAGAAGGGACAGCGCAGGGAGCGGGGACGCGGCGGGACAGAGACATGGCCGGCCACACGCAGCAGCCGAGCGGGCGCGGGAACCCTGGCCCTGCGCCCTCGCCCTCCACCGGTCCCGGTCCTGGCCCCGGCGCCTCGGAGCGGGTGGCGCTCAAGAAGGAGATCGGGCTGGTGAGCGCCTGCACCATCATCATCGGTGAGCGGCGCCTGAGGCGGGCGGTATTTGGGGCGTAGGGCCGAAGACTGGGGGCGCAAGTCGCTGGGGACAAGGGGTGCCCCCTCTCCGGGCTCTGCCTTCCCGGCTGCGACAGTGGCGGGCAGACGCAGGGTGCACCTCCGTGCAGCATCTCCTCTGGAGGTCCACACAGCGTCTCACAGCTTCCTGTTCCCACTTCCCCAGGCCTCCCCAATTTTTGCCCCTCAGGGAGGTTGGGGTTCCATTCACCACGGGAATCCTCACCTTGCCTTTACTTCTCTATGAGGCTTTGGTAAAACAATTGTCCTCAGTGTTCTCATCTATGAAATGGGGCAATGATCCGGGCCCTGCCTTGAGAGCAGGAGTCTTGCAAGGGTCTGGCTGGGCTGGGAGGTCCTAACTGAGGCCCCGAGGTTCTGGGCCGTGGCACAAGCTGAGCCCCTGTGTGCAGGGCCAGGTGACCTATTCTTCAAAAGCAAGAAGGACTGTGGGTGGACTGGACAGGTAGAGCCAGCCTAGAGGAAAATGGGTTCAGAGCAGGGTCTGGCCGCAGGACCCAGAGACAGGGTGCTGGTGGAAAGCAGTGACAGGCTGCCAGAAAGGGGGTGGCACACAAGCCTGCTGAGGGCCAGCAGCCACCTGGGCTGGGATCCCGGCACCGGCATCCTCTGACCCTCTGGCCCCAGCTTCCATCTGTGAATGGGTCTGTGTGTCACATCTCCACATGGGAGTTCTGGGCAGGCAGAGGGCTCTCTGGGCAGGGGACAGCAAAAGTGGTGCTTGGCTTTTTCCGCCTTGGTCCCAAGTCATGAACTCAGAACTGGGCTAACCCAGGCCTGTTCTGTCCCCTGTGTCCCAGGAGGCACAGAATGGGGGGATGAATGGCAGAGGCCTTGACTGCCTGCAACCTCCTGCCTGTCTAGTCTTCCCTGGCACCAGCTGGTGGGAGCTGTGCATCCACCACCCACCCACCCTCATGCCCCTGAAGATGGAGAAAACTGGGGGGCTCAGGACAGCAGAAACGGGTCTTGTCTTCCTCCTCTCTTCCCCCATTACTGGGAGGTCCTGGCGAGGGCTGGGTCTGACCACCCCTGTACTCACACCCTGCATTGCCCTTGAACTCAGACTCCGGGCGGGTAGCTCCACTGTCTCACCTACTTGCCCCGATATGGTATCTCCCAGGAGCTGGTCCTGAGCTGGCCCTGGGGGCCCCTGCCTGGCTGTCTTCCTGGGATTTGGCCAAGGTCGGGTTGGAGGTTTGCCCCGGCCCCCACCTTCCCAGGAAGGGAAACCCATACTGGCCATGGCTGGGCCAAGTGTGGGGCCACGCAGGTGCTCCCTCTCATATCCATCATCCTCAGGTCAGGGGAGGCTGCCAAGCCCGTCTGTCTCCCTGAATGAATGAATGAATGAATGATGGCGGCAGAAGGGGGTAGTCTAGCTCCACCACCATGCCCCTTCCCAGGGTGGGCCTTACAGCTCTCCCACCTTTCGGTCCAATGCTGAGCTGGGAGACCAAGGCATGGGGTGGGGACGACTTGGCCAAGGGTGGTGGATCCAGGCCCAGAACCCCAGTGATCTGAGCCCCAGCCCAGGGCACAGAGTGGAGGTCTAGCACCCCGGCTGGGGGAGCTTCAGAGGATTACAGCAGGGCAGGAGCAGGACTGGGCAAGAGACAAGGGGAGGCGCGGCCTGAGCTAGGAGATGGGGCCCAACCCCCTCTCCATCCACTGATGGTGGGGGGTGCGTTTTCTCCACCCTCCTGCCCTACGTGGGCCCAGCTCCTCTACCCCACCATCCTGGGGACCTGATCAAGGCCAAAGCATCATTTTAGCTTGAGAAGTCTTCAGAGCTTTACTTCCTGTGCCAATTCTTGCTTTGTTAACAATTAGTGACTGTGGTACCTCCAGAGTTGCCAAACAAACCCTCCCAGAAGATCCCCTCATGCCCTCACCTTCCATCCGTCCCCTGCTCCACCCAGGCTGAGGAGTGGGGCTTTCGGGGACGGTTTGCTATGGAAGGGCCATGGGCAGGAGTGAGACGCCACCTAAAACGTGTTCAGGGCAGCACCCTATGGCCACAGCAAGGAGGGGAGGAGTCCAGGCCGGAGGGAATGGAGCGAGCTGGGGCAGGAGCGGCCAGGACCACACTCACATCCAGTAGCTGCTCACAAAACACTTCTTACTGCACTTGGCAAACATGTTCTTTCTCTATCTCCTCCGAGTCTCGTGCCCACCTTGCTACAAGCGGTGGGCCCGGGATTTAGAACCAGTTTTGGACCCGGGTCTCAACGACCCCCCAGTTCAGGGCCCTCCTTCCCGCTGCCCTAGTGCTGGACGGAGCTGGCCAGATTCAGGGTCCTGGAGGGGCATGGGTGGGGGCTCAGCTGGGTTTCCCAAGTTTCCCACCCCTCTGCAGACGGGGAGCAGACCGGTGGGCAGGAAAGTGCCCCTCCCCCAGCCCCACCCACCCGGGGCTGTGCACCCAGGGGCTCTGGTCCTGCCTTGGGGTTCTCGGCCAGCTCCCTCACCCAGGCCACACCCAAGGAGACAACCTGCCAGGTCCCGGCCGAGCGGGCTCACAGCTGGGTCTGCTCTCCCTTCCTCCACTCTCTCCATGTGACTCAAGTCTCAGCCCATTCAGGTGTTTGTGGCTCAGTGCAAGGAGGTGTTGGGACCCGGGGGTCTCCCTAGATCCAACACCCCCTCCTCCCACCCCTGTCGGGTCCCTGTCTGTGTCCTCTGACGGAGGTGGCTGGGCGCACCGAGGACGGACCCTGTCGAATGCCAGCCCCTCCTCACTGCGATCCTGGGAGCCATAATCCCACATAGGGGTTCCTCTGGGCCTCAGCCCAGCCCCGAATGACAGAGGAGAACACTGATGCTCTGGGGCAGCCACAGCGACGAGGATGTTGGGTGGAGGGGAGCACGTCACTTATCCATGCAGTAAATATTTACCGAGCTTTTACAACGTTCCCGGCGCTCCTGTCGGCGCCGGAGACCCAACGGGGAACCAGACAGATGCAGTCCGTGTTCTGACAATCCAGGATGGGAGTCAAACAGCAAACAAGAAAAGCCAGCCAAGCATACGGAAAGCTGGGTAACGATAAGTGCAAACGAGAGAAAAGCAGGACTCAGATGAGGGGTGTTGGGTAGGAAGGGAGGCAGGGAGTGGGATGGGGTCCTGAGAAGGCGAGGCCTTACGGACCGCAGGGAGAACTTGGCCTTCCCCTTTTGTGAGCTGCGAGCCCTGGCGGGTTTTGCGCAGGGAGGGCTGGCATGTGGCTTTAATGGGCTCCCTCTGGAGAAGAGGCTGTGCGAGCAAGGGTGGAAGCAAGAAGCCCCATCAGGAGCGCGCTGCAGCCTCCTGGGCAAGAGACGATGGTGGCCTGGAGCCGGGTGCTGCTCGTGGAGGTGCTGAGGGGAGGCTCAACTCTGGAAGGTGGAGCCAAAGGATTTGCCGATGGACTAGACGTGGGGTGCGGCAGAAGGAGAGACGTCGGAGTGACACAAGGTTTGGGCCGGAGCATCTGGGAGGACCATTTGTTGATTAGGGGAAGACAGGGAGAGGAGCAGTTTTGGGGAAAGGAGAGTAGAAGTCAGGAAGTCAATTTCAAACCCAGTAAGTCTGAGGTGGCTATTTGTTGAGTTGTTAGTTGGAAACCCGGGTTTCATTTAGCCGAGAGGCCCGTGCTAGGGATGTGCATTTGGAAGTTGCCAGCAGATGGATTGTTTTTCCAGGCAGGGAACTGGACGAGGTCTCCAAGGGAGTGAGTGTAAAAAGAAAAGAGAAGCCACCGCAGGACTGAGCCCTGGGCACCCAATGTTAGGAAGTCAGGAGAGAGAAGGAACCAGCAAGGGAGTTAGAGAAGGGGCAGCCAGCGAGGTCAGAGGAAGATGGGGGTGGTGGCTCCAGGAGGGACAAGGAGGGGACAGCAGCTGCCATATGCTGCCGAGGGGTCGGGTGATTTGAGGGCTTTGGAGTCAGCAACGTGGAGCTCATCAGGGACCCTGACGAGACAGCCTGGAGACGGGGCACAGGCAGGGCAGGTGGACGGGCTCTTCTGGGGCAACCCAGGCTCCGCAGGCCGAGCGAGCCGGGCAGAGAGGCCACCACACGCGGCTCCTCCCTTCTCTCAAAGGAAAAGTGGATTAGGCCTGAGGTGCCAGACCTGGACATGTCCCCACTCACCTCCCTGGGGTCCTGCCAAGGCCTCGGCAGGCACATCTGTCCTCCCAGATGCTCGTGGCGAGGACACTCATGCATGGGGGACAGGCAGCTCACTGGGTCATCCAGGGTGCTGGGCAGGACCCTTCCGGGGCAGGGCTGCAGCTGCTGACCCCAGGGTGTCAGGTCCCACGGGGGTTAGGATGGCAGTGAGGGCAGGTGTCCTGCAGTCAGACAGGGCTGCCTCAGGTGTCCCCAAGGTGGATGATGATAGCAAGACCCCTGGGTCCTTCCTGGGGTCTCTGGAGTGCCATGGACAGAAGAACTGCAGCACTGGGGTCCTCCCTGGTCCCCAGGTAAGAAGGCTTGGAAAGGTGAAGCATCTTGTCCTAAGCTGCCCACACTGGCAGTTCTGGGATTTGAACCCATATCTGGGAGTTCTCAGCCAGGAAGCACCCCAGCCCAGGGCCCCAGGGTCCTTGGGGCCTGCCCATGGGAATTGGGGGCTCCTTCTCAGAGGCCTCATGGGTCATATCCTAAGAGGGAGGTGCAGGGACTCATTCCCCAGAGCAAGGGAAGGAGGCCTGACCCGTGGCCAGTCTCTGTTCTCATCAGGCCGGTGTGAGAGAAGGATGCCCCGTGGTGGCCCTGCTCACGGGAAGAGGCAGGGGTAGGTGAGGCTCACGAGGCCAGCCAGGCCCCATGGATCCTCTGTCCCTTTGGGGAGCTCAATCACAGACTCCTCCAAATCAAGGAATTGCCCCCTGGCCTCCTCCAGGCACCGTGGGAGTGGCGTGGGGTCCAGGTGATAGAGGCCAAGGCTGGAAGTCAAGGAGGGCCTCCTGGGGGAGGTGCTGCTTCCGGGAAGCCAGCGAGCTGGGGAGAGGCCTGCCAAGTGGGGGATTGGGGGCCCTGAGCAGACCACTTCTCCTCGGGCCACAAGCCAATGTCAGGGTTGGGCCAGGCCTCTGCTGCCCCTCAGCCCAGTGGCCCTACCTGGCAGATGGGGAAACTGAGGCCCGGAAGGGCAGCACTGGCCTGGGATCACACAGCCAGTTCCCGAATGGGTTTTTGGGGTGAGGGGTGGTACCTGGCAGCCTGGCCGGACAAGACCTCCTTGCCCCTGTCCAAATGTGACTGCCCACCCCCTCCCACACGCCGCGGGTGGGTGGCTCGTTCCGCCGACGCGACCTCCACAGTCCACCCCCACGACCTCCGTGGTCCACCGCCGCCTCCCAGAAGTAGGTCAGTGCGCACCGCAGCAGCCTCTGGGGAACAATGGCCCTTTCTTCGTTCCTCTGCGGAGCCGGGTAAGCCCCATCAGGCCAAACATCTTAATGTGATAAAAAACCACCCAGCGCGGGCCGCGGGAAGAGGGGCGGGCAGGAGGAGACTGCGGGGAAGCCTGCCGGTGAGGGGGGCTCACAACCTCAACACCTGCCCTGGGGCCACGGCCCCCTGAGCACCTGCGGGGACCCCGGAGCCACGGCCCCATTTGGCGGACAGGAATGCCGAGGCCTCAGGACCCGCATCTCTCCCGCCTGCGGTCAGACGCCCCCCTGGGCACTGAGCAGTGCCTCCCACCCATCCCACGTCCCCCTGAGATCCTGCCCCCCAAGTGCTGGGCGTGTCTCCTGCTGGCTCCATCTCAACATGTGGATCCGATTGAGCCTGGGCCTGACTCCAGCACCACTGCTGGGAGCAGCTGGGCAGGCACCCCGAGGGTCCCTCCCCCACGTTTCCTGTGAGCCTGCCAGCGCTGGAGGCCCCATCCCTGCCCGTCCCCTCCACGTTCTCGCGCTCTGCAGCCCACCCAAGCCCACTGCCCCCGTTGCTCCTTGCAGAGCCCCCCGTGCCCCACCCCACGCCAAGAGCAGCCAGCAGCCAGAGATGGGTTTTCTGCCACCGTCAAACACGACCCTGGGGCAGAGCTGGAGGCTGTCCAGGCCCAGAGGAAGAAGCACCCGAGGACCCGAGAGATGCCAGCACTGTCCCCAAACACGTGTTTCTTTGAGCCGTTTGGGGAGAAGCCCTGACTGTAGCCTGAGGCCACCTGCCCAAAGCAGTCCTGCCCCCCCAGCTCCAGAGCCCAGCGTCCGAGTCTCTAGCCAGTGGGTAGGGGGGTAGCCATGAGACCCTTTTAGACCCTGGGGCTGCTGGATGGGGCTTCCTAAGAGCGTTACCCTTGAGGCCAGGCCGGGCTGAGTCACATAGAGCAGTGGGGTCCCCGCAGGTGGTGACTCAGGGCTCTGGATGCCCCCTTCCTGAACGCACCCAGCTCCTTCCAAGGCCATGCCACCCAACCCCCCGCTGGCTTCCAAACTCACTGGCTTTTGGCAAATCCTGCTCCGCCAGGTCCTGAGAACAGAGGCTCTGCCTGCCGGATGGAGCAGACTCAAAGGCCCTTTAGAAAGCCAGCAGCCCACCCCGGGCCTGGGCACCCCCCACCCACCCCACGCAGATGAAAGAGGCAGCCCCTCTCCCCCTGGAAGCAGGCTGAGGGTGCAGCTTACCTCTGGGGGGTGGGGGCAGGAATCCTTTCCTCCTTATCTGAGCATATTTTGGGCTCCTGGGATGTGACCAGAAAGCCAAGCGGGCGTCGTGGCTGTCCGGACTGGAAATCTGTGTCGGCTGGGGGTGGGGTTGGGGGGTAGCACCGCGGGCAAAGAATGCATGCAGATTGGTGGACAGCTGTGTCCTCATCCAGCCTGCCTGGGGGTCTGGCAGGTGGAGCAGGCTGGGGGACGTACACCCACCCCCGCACGCACCCAGGACACTGGCAGGTGGGGGACTGAGCCCCCAGGTCTGGGCAAGTTGACTCTTCAGTTCGTGTGGCCTGCGGGGCTTGGGGTTGTTTCCTTTTGGGCAGGCCCTAGTACAACTCTCCGGGGATGTTGTCTGATTCATTCTCACGGGAGATGAGAACCATGTGTAACCCAGAGCATTGCACCCCATCCCCTTTGATCTATCGGCTGGGGAGCTCGGGCCAAAGGGACACCCAGAGTCTGGCTTGTCCGGGAATGTGCTCTGCTGTCCACGCTTGACTCTGAGCATGTCCTGCTGTTTCGGGGTGCACAGGAGGCACATCCCCTTTCCACTCCCAGTCACCTGAGTCTAGGGGAATCCCCTGCCACTTGCCCATCCTTCGATCCCACTTGGACCTGAGCCTTGGAGGCCTACCCCTCCTCTGCTTCTCACGGTCCCCTGTGGAAGGGCCGAGTGGGGACAGCTGCCCCCTTTCCCAGAAGAGGAGGTCAGTCCAAGCCAAGGCATTGATGCCTCTGGGCCTCAGGCCATTTTCTCACCCATTAGTTGATATCTATTGAGCACCTACTAGGTGCTGGGGGGCTGAGGGAAGTGAGAGGTGGGCTCCCCGCCTGGAGGCTGCAAACAGTGCACATAGAACCATTCAAATGGAGATGCAAGGTGCATCTCAGTTACAGCCAGGAATGAGCTGAAGGCTTCACGCTGTATCTCATTTAATCCACAATAACCCCATTTTACAGATGAAGGTGGAGAGGTGAGCTGGCAGGGCCTTGCAGGCCTGAGCAGGGGGTGGGCCCAGGCCTCCTGACCCCCAGCTGGGGATCTCCCTTGTGTCACTGGGATTGGGAGCAGTGACCCCTGTTTGTAAGCAGCAGGCTGCCCCAAAGCGGGGAGCGTCAGTCTGTGTCCAGGCACCAGGCCAGGCCAGAGTTTCTGCCAGCCTGCCGTGGCCCACCCCACTTCTGCCTTCATGGCTTCTGACCAACCCCCAGCCCTGAAAATCCACCAATTCCTCTCCCTCATCCCACTGGCCCTTGCCAAGGATCTGAAACATTTTAATGGTGTCGGGAAACAAGGTCTCTTCAGGGTCTATGTCTGCAGCCTGGGTTCTAGGTCAGGGAAGAGCCTAGGGGAAGGAGCTCCCTGGTGGGGAAGGGGAAGATAGAAATCCACATGAAAAAGTACAGAGTAGCGTCCAGGCAACCACAAGGCTATGAAGTGGGAGGAGAAGCCCAAACCCAGTGTGGTCTAGGAGGGCTTCAGGGAGGAGGTGCTATGCTCCGAACCATTCCATGAGTGTGGATTTTGGCCAATAGAAAAGGAGCAGGAGAGTGACAGGGTTAAAGTCTTGCTTTTAGGAGGCCAGCACTGCAGGGAGGACAGGTAGCTGGAGGTTGATGCGGCTGGAGTCCTGAGACAGGGGTAGGGGGCCTGAGCCAGGCCCGGTGGGGATGCCCCACTTGTGCTTGCTCCACCTCAAGGCAATAAGTGGGGCTGGAGGAACTGGGGGCAGGACCATCCCTGGAAGGGGAGCCTGGTCAGATGGACAAGGTGTCATTCCCCACACCAGGGACTGGGTGTGGGGACGGGTGGGAGATGAGGGCCCAGCAGTGTCTGCATTCCCCACTCCTCCAGGAAGCTTCTCAAGCACCTTTCCTTACTGCAGCATCCAAAGACCACAGAGAAGCTGGGGCTGCTCCAGGGGTCCCCCAGACCTGACCAAGGCCTGGCCTGATGCATCCCCCCCTCCCATCTCTCCACCCACAGGGAACATCATCGGCTCAGGCATCTTCATCTCGCCCAAGGGTGTCCTGGAACACTCAGGCTCCGTGGGCCTGGCCCTCTTCGTTTGGATCCTGGGTGGGGGTGTCACTGCCCTGGGCTCTCTCTGCTACGCGGAGCTGGGAGTCACCATCCCCAAGTCCGGCGGAGACTATGCCTACGTTACCGAGATCTTCGGGGGCCTGGCTGGGTGAGTGTGGGGCCCAGTGGGGCAGGGGGATAGCCTCTCTGGAACTGGATGGCTGCTTGGGCTCTGGGCCTCAGTTTCCCCTTCTGCTTCTCACAAGGCAGGGAGGTCATGGGGGTTGGTGAAGGGGGTGGTGTTGAGCAGCCTTCTCAGGCCAGCCTTCTCAGGGCCCACCCCACTCTACCGGAGTCTGCCGGACACTCCAGCCGAACCCTCAACCCGTCTGCACCCACTTTAAAGAGAACCCCACTAAACCCCATTGCCCATCCAGGTGCTTATGGGTGCAGAAGCTCTATCTGAAACCACTAGATGATGCTGGTACCCAGGCAGGGAGAGGCCCTGTGTTTAGTAAATCCACAGGCGGTGGTGGGGAGGCATGATGTTCCCATCACATGCCCTAAGCCCCTGCACCCCTTTATTCATTGGTGAACACCTACCAGGTGCCAAAGGCTAGGAATGCGGTGATAAAAGTCCCTGCCCTCAAGTTGCCCCCCATGCAGTGGGGAGACAGCCATTCAGACGTGACCGAGACTCAGAAGAGCCCGGCTCTGGTAGGCTATGCCCCAGAGGCAGCTGCCTAGCCACAAAGAGAACGGGGTGCACACCAGCTAGGGAGGCTCCCGGGACAAACCATGTGGGAATCAAGGCTCGGAAGAAGGCGCGAGTTTTTCTCAGTCAACAGTGAGGAAGGCACCCCAGGAGGCAGCAGCACGTGCAAAGGCCCGGGGGCCTGGGGGCCTGGCGTGCTTTGCTGTGGCCAGAAGACGCGGTCAGTTTCCTGAGCAGGCACCAAGCTGAGGGAGTGAGGGATAGAGGATGGGAGGCTGTTGTAGTCGTACAAATAAGTCATTCAGGAGCCTCCACCGGGAGGCCGTGAGCCCGTGTGGGATATAATAAAAGAGCAGGGTGCAGCAGGCTGACACTCACTTTCCCATTTCAGAGCCTCCATAGATGGACAATTCCCGAGATGGGGAGGCAGAGGCTTGCAGGTGGGGCTGGCCAGGAGGGGCATCTGTGGCTGGCGGGGGGAGTGTGCAGTCAGGTTGTGAGTGGGGGGTCTGGAGCCTGGAGGAAAGGTCTAGGCTGATGTGTGTAAAGTTGGGTTCTAAAGGACATGAGCCAGGAGTCAGTAGCCGGGCAGCTGTGCATGGAGCCCTGGGAGGGCATGTACACCCTGGGACGCTCACATTGAGCAGGGGGTCCTCGAGGGGCCTGGAGCTAGGAAAGAAGATTTATGCTGCAGGGTTGGAGAGAAAAGTGGGGAGAAGGTGAGAGGGAGGAGGGACCTGCAGTTGGCATCATGGGGGTGGGCAGCAGGTGAGGAAAGCTGTGGAGCTGAGTACCCCAAATCCAAGGGAGGGAGTGGAGCAGGGCTACAGAGCAAAGGTGAGGACCAAGAGGACCCCACCAGAGGTCGCTGGTGTCCCTAGCGAAGGCAGTCCCCACCCTCGAGGGACAGCTGAGCCTTAGACTGGACCCCCAAGACCCTCCCCTGGGTGCAGGGGAGCCCCTGGGACCAGCTCTGGCTTCACAGCCTTCAGCACAGAGCTCCCAGCCCACCTCCCACTCCAGGTGCCCTGCAGGGGCGACATGCAGGCAAAAGGGACACCGGTCCCCGCATGCCAATGGTCTCCCATGACTGGAGGGAAAGGACAGTCTGGTTTACCCCCGCACACCAAGAGGGCTCAGCAGTCACGAGAAAGCTCCAAGGGCAGCCCTGCAGATGGTGAAACGTGTTGAAAGCCTTCTCTGTCCAAACAGTCCATGCATAAAGAGTGAGACTGAGGCAAGGTGAGCCATGCCTTCCTGGGCACACCCTCGCCAGCCCGTGGGTGCCAGGGCCCAGGGTGCCACCTGGCTGCCCACACCTGGGCTGACTCGGGCAGGAGGGGCGCCGGATGCCGTGCCACTCGGCCCTGGCTCCTTCCAGCTTCCTGCTGCTCTGGAGCGCCGTCCTCATCATGTACCCCACCAGCCTGGCCGTCATCTCCATGACCTTCTCCAACTACGTGCTGCAGCCCCTGTTCCCCAGCTGCGTCCCTCCGGCCGCCGCCTCCCGCGTGCTGTCCATGGCCTGTCTGAGTGAGCGCCCACCCCGGGACCCCGTGGGGAAGGGCTGGGGGTGGGATTCCTCCAGAGTCAGCCTCGGGGTTCGGGGGCTGTTGCATTCTGGCCACCGCAGGGGTGTCAGCCTCGGTTGCCCTCCCGCCCCAGCACCCGCTTTCCCCCCAGTGCTCCTGACCTGGGTGAACAGCTCCAGCGTGCGCTGGGCCACGCGCATCCAGGACGTCTTCACGGGCGGGAAGCTGCTGGCCCTGTCGCTCATCATCGGCGTGGGCTTCATCCAGATCTTCCAAGGTAGGGCCGGGCTGGGGGTGTGCCCGGGGCCCGAAGGCGGCGTTCACCCCTGACCTCTGCCCCCCAGGGCACTTCGAGGAGCTGAGGCCCAGCGCTGCCTTTGCCTTCTGGATGACGCCCTCCGTGGGGCATCTGGCTCTGGCCTTCCTCCAGGGCTCCTTTGCCTTCAGCGGCTGGAACTTCCTCAACTACGTCACCGAGGAGCTGGTCGACCCGCGAAAGTGAGAGGGGGCCCCGGTGGTTGGAGGGGCGCCCCCCACCCCCCTCCCTCGCCCCCTTGTCCTCAGACCCGGCCGTGAATCCAGCCCACAGGCGAGGCAGCTCTGCGGGCTGGAGGAGGACCTGCTGGCCACCTGGGGCTCAGACGGGTCTACCTGACGCCCAGGTGGGATCCCTGCAGGTACACAAGGAAAGAAAAAACAGGACACTTGTGTTCGAGCCTAGCCACGGCTTCTCTCTGGGCCTCAGAAAGACTTTGTCTTCCTGTACTGCTGTAAATGGATTAACTATTTGCACTTGTCCAAAAAGTATTTAGAGACACACAACATGGTCCCTAAAAATAGAATTGGTGATTCCTTTTGATGCTCACCAAAGAAAGAGCAAACAGCTGGAGCTCCAGGAAAGGCCCTTGAACCTGTGGATGGGCCCTGGGGGAGCTTCGGGGCCTTTCCAGGCTGATTTTGGCAGTATGCACGTTTCTCTTTGTGTCCCAGCACTACACCCTGCCCTGGGGCACTGTGTGGCTTCTCCCCCAAGCTGTGCTTCCTCCCACCAGCCCAGGGCTACGCCTTTCCTGGCCCAGGACCCCCAGTGGACAGAGGAGACAGCGCCTCAAGGCTGCTCCTGTTGGTGGGCCCCCTGCTCACCCCCCCACCCCTGCCCCCGAGGGGCCGACACTGACATGCTCCAACCACTGCCCACAGGAACCTACCTCGGGCCATCTTCATCTCCATCCCACTGGTGACCTTCGTGTACACGTTCACCAACATCGCCTACTTCACTGCCATGTCCCCACAGGAGCTGCTGTCCTCTAACGCCGTGGCTGTGGTGAGTGGGGGGCCCCTCGCTTGGTCCTCGGCCCCTGCCCTGGCCCCCCCCCCCAGCCTCATGCTGGGCCTTTCTTCTGTGCCTGCGCAGACCTTCGGGGAGAAGCTGCTGGGCTACTTCTCTTGGGTCATGCCCGCCTCCGTGGCACTTTCCACTTTCGGAGGGATCAATGGCTACCTGTTCACCTCCTCCAGGTGACTGCACGGGGGAGAGGATGGCCGTGGGTAGGTAAGGCAGCTGCATTAGTGTGCAAGCACAGGGCAGGGGAGCAGAGAACGTAAAATACAGTCAAGGGGGGCCCACCTGAAGCTGGGACGAAAAAGTCTGGGGAGGTAAAGAAAGCAAGAGGAAGGCAGGCTAGATGAGATGAAGAACTGCCCGGCAGTGGGGCTGCTGGGTCCTGGAGCAGGAGGTCAGAGGTGACAGCTCAAGAGGGACAGTGATCCAGAGCCAGTGTCCAGGATCTGGCCAGTGGGGAGGCCCAAGGCCCGGCTCATGGCCCCTACCCACCTCTGTCCCGACTCCCCAGGCTCTGCTTCTCAGGAGCCCGAGAGGGGCACCTGCCCAGCCTGCTGGCCATGATCCATGTCAGACGCTGCACCCCTATCCCTGCCCTCCTGGTCTGCGTAAGTTGGGGGACCCGGGCTGGGAGCCATGGTGGGTCTCCTGGCCGTCTCAGGGTGTGGGGAGGGGTCCTGAGCCACCTGCGAGGATGACAGGAGGCCAGTGGCAGACCAGCCCTCAGCCCCGGGTCCTCTCCAGTGCGGGGCCACAGCCGTCATCATGCTTGTGGGAGACACGTACACACTCATCAACTACGTGTCCTTCATCAACTACCTCTGCTACGGCGTCACCATCCTGGGCCTGCTCGTGCTGCGCTGGAGGCGGCCGGCCCTCCACAGGCCCATCAAGGTGAGGCCCGGCCCGGGGAGGGCTGCCTGGCTCACCCGGAGCCCCCGGACCCACCCCAACACCCGCAAAGGCACCCGGGCACGGCCCTTCTGGCTTCTCCCATGTGCTGGGTTCCCTGGGTGCCGACATGGTTAATCCTCGTGGCAACTCCCCAAGGTGGGCGTTTGTGCACTCCCAGTTTCCAGAGGAGCTAAAGTGGGGGGAGGTTAGGGAACCCTCTAAAGGGCGCACGGGCAGCCAGGATTCCAAGAGCTCACACCGAAACAGAAGACCCTAAACTGAGCTAAGAGAAAAGCCCACCATTTGCATATCAATCCTTGAGCCTGAGAAATTCCCAGGGCCCAAAATGGGAAACATCAAAAGATAAAAATTGACCTTCAGCCAAGCCCAGCCCAGGCACCCGCACTCAGCCGCTGGGTGAAGCTGGGAGTGGCTGAAACGCTGACAAATCCCAGCAATGTGGGAGAGTGACCGACCCCTGGATTGCCTTGGGGCCCAGGGAAGGAAGGAGGTTCGTTGGTGGGGGGGGCTGCACCCTGGCGCTCATGCCCGCCCTCCCCAGGTGAACCTGCTCGTCCCCGTCACGTACTTGGTCTTCTGGGCGTTTCTGTTGGTCTTCAGCTTCATCTCGGAGCCCATGGTCTGTGGGGTCGGAGTCATCATCATCCTCACGGGGGTCCCCATTTTCTTCCTGGGGGTGTTCTGGAGAAGCAAACCAAAGTGTGTGCACAGACTAACCGGTGAGCCGGGCAGCCGGGGTCTGGGGGTGTCCCCCCCACCCCCACCCCACTGCCCATCCCTAGAGCTGGGCTCCCAGCAGCGGGGGTGGCCACCCAGGGCGCCCCCACCTCCACCGAACGTCTCCCCAAGATGTGACCAACCTGCAGAGGGAGCAGCTCCCTGGAAACCCCTGTGGGGGAGTCCAGTGGTGTGGTGGTCGCTGTCCCACGGAGGACTCTAGGCTCCAAGGTCCGTCTGTTTGTCTGTCTGTCTTCAGAGTCAATGACACGCTGGGGCCAGGAGCTGTGTTTCGTGGTCTACCCCCAGGGGTCTCCCGAAGAGGAGGAGAACGGCCCCTGCCAGCCCTCCCCACTGCCTGCCACTGACAAGCCCGTAAAGACACAATGAGACGCTTGCGGAGACTGAAGCAGCCATTTCTGTTTACATGTTTATTGAGGGGGTGTTTTTGAAATTCAAAAAAAAAAAGTGTTTTTTGTTTTTTGTTTTTTTTTTCTGGGAAAAAAAAAGCAGTAGAATTTTTAGAAGCCTGTCGCAAAGAAGCCCTGGACATGTGGACTGGGTGGGCTCCCTGTCTCAGCGCTGCCCTGCTAGTTTTTCCTGAAAAGGTCCATGAATAAATCGGGGCTGGTTGTTTGCTGGTGCCCAGGTGAGTCCCTGGTGAGCACAGACGGGCTGGCGGTGGCATAACTCGGGGGACAGGGGGCACCCTTGTTGCTGGCAGGGGAAGGAGCCTCTAGAGGAGGCTCTCGCATTTGGGGGCTTTGCTGCTTGACCCAAGCACTCCTTCTCCTGAGGTCACTTCAGGCCCAAAGGAGCAACGAGGATTGGGGGGGGGGGCTTAGTCTGCCCCTCACCTAGGCCCCTGGATGCCACCCTGAGGCTCAGCCGCCCCAGAGAGGCCAGAGGTTCACCTAAGTCATCAGAGTGAACATCAGGACCTCAAAGCCCACAGTCCCACCCACACCTTCCCAGCTTACAGGTGGGGAAACTGAGGCCTTGAAAAAGGGTGGGATGGATTTGGGCACTGTTGGTGGGTGTCTCCCCCTCTGTCCCCTAAGAAAGTACAGAGCGGGGTCTCCAGGGGATCCCTGGACTTGCAAATGACCATCCATGCCCAATTTCCCAGCCCTGCCCATGTGCCCAGGAGAATGACCCCTTGGTCAGAGGACAAAAGTACCAGCCCGGCCAGGCCCACGTTGAGACCACAGGCACTAGGATGGGGCAGCCCTGTCCCTGATCTGGCTCCTCGGGGGCTCTGCTGGAAAGGATGGCAGGAGGACTCAGGGCAGATGGAGGGCTCACCATGGACCAGGAATGAGGTCCTCGTTGCCCTGCTCCGTCCCCCCCACCCCCAGCTCCTGGCAGGGGGTTGGAGAGTGGCACAGCTCTGGGAGAGCAGCTGGAGCCACCAGAGGGTGAGAGGGGCTTGGAGCCTCAGGAAACACTCCAGAAAGCCCCGCCTGGCCCTGCCACCTCTCTGGAGTGGGGGTAGGGTGGGGAAGGGGTAGAAGTGAGACCCCGGGGGTGCCCGCACTGGGGAACCTGCAGAGGGGCTCATCACACTACCCCTCCTCCCTGCCCAGCTCCCCACAGCCCCCACCTACCGGACCCACCCAGTCAGCTGCTGGGGGCCCAGCCGTGCTACCAGGCCTGTGGGGTGGCCCCTCTGTAAGAAAGAAGGACACGGAGGCAGGGTAGAAACGACTGTGTATTCCCTGGTTACAAAGCGGGGCTACGGCGGTCACCAGCGTGTCCGGGGGTCAGCAGACCAGCAGGGCCTCGTCGTCACTGGCCTCCAACGTTGGGGAGCAGGGTGGCAGGGGGCTCCTGCAGACACCCAGTGGCTCTGATGGATGGGGGCCTAGGGTGTCGCTGGCAGTGGGAGCAGAGAGCTGGGGGTTCTGGGCGGAGCAGGCCTCCCGGGATGTGTCCGGCGGGGCCAGGTTGCCCACCAAAGGTCCCCCACGGCCCTTCCTGTCCTTGTTCCTCGGCCTGCGCTCCGGGACCCCCAGGCCCGGGGGCAGCGGCAATGAAGGTCCCCCTTCAGGCGCATGGCCGGGGGCGCCGGGGGGGCCCCCGCCAGCTGCCTCGGGGCCGCCTGTGTCCGTAGGGGGTGCCGGGGCGTCCGGCGCGGGCTGGAGGAGCCCGTCGCCCAGCACCGTCTGCGAGGTGCGCGCGGCGGTCAGCAGCGGGATCTGGCCGCGCGGCGCCCGCGGCCGGTGGAAGAGCCGGTTCCAGAGGCGGCCCAGGCGGCGGCGGGAGGGCCCGCGGCGGGAGGCGTGCCGGCGCATCTGTCGCCGCATGGCGGTGCGCAGGTTCTGTAGCACCGAGGCCTGGAGCGGGGGGACGGCGGCTGAGGGCGCACGGGGCGCTGGCGGGCCGAGTCAGCACCCCGCTTCCGCCGGCCGCGGCCCCCCGCGCCGCCCTGCCCAGGCCCTTGCCGACCCCCTCCTCCGCCCCCAGATCCAGGGGGCCTCACCTGGGACGCACTGTAGACGGGGAAGTCCTCCACGGGTGGGATGAGGCCCTGCGCGATGAGCTGGCCGTACGAGGGGGGCGCCTCCCGCCGCACGAACTCAGCCTCCAGGCGCGTCATCTGGGTCTCAAAGGCCCTGGAAGCGAGGGCGGAGGGGCATCACCGCAGGGCCGGCTGGGACCCCGCGCGACCCCCTCTCGCGAGGCCCCCCTGGGGGCTCAGCAGCAGCACACACCCCACCCTGCTCCGGACCTCGCCCAGACCCCTCTGTGCACGAGAGAAGTCGCTGGGTGGCCCGAGTCCCCCTTCACAAACCCACATCAGACAAACAAAAACTAAGGTACCCCGGCCATGTCAGAGCTCCACCTTAGAAACTAGGAAAACCCCACATATCAAACGCCGAGGCTCAAGGAAAATTCCTGCTAGTCTGGAACAGGGTCCTCCCTGATGTCAACCCCCGGAAAATATTTGTTCTAGTTAAAATCTCATTTAAAACTGTTTAGGCGGAACCTAAACAGGATCTACGTAATCCAACTACAAAATAATAACATTAATGACAATGACAACAATAAAGTTGGAAGAGAAGGGAGCGTTACCAGGAAGCAGACGAAAATCAAGAGAAAAGTAAAGAGACAGAAAGAGAGAGAGATGTGTGAGGAAAAAAAGGAAAAAAAGCTAAGGTCCGACGGCCAGGTGCTCCCCGCTCCCCATCGCTCGCCCCGAGCCCCGCCCACCAGGGCCCCGCCCCGCCCACAATGCCCCGCCCCCTGAGCACCGCCCACCAGGGCGCCATCAACCAGGGCCCCGCTCCCGCGCCCCGCCCACCAGGTCCCCGCCCACCATGTCCCGCCCCCCGGGCCCCGCCCACCAGGGCTCCACCAACCAGAGCCCCGCTCCCGCGCTCCGCCCACCAGGCCCCCCCCGCCCACCAGGCCCCCTCCCCGTCCCCGCGCTCCGCCCACCGGGCCCCAACCACCAGGCCACCAGGGCCCCACCCACTCGCTCCGCCCACCAGGCCCCGCTCCCTGAGCCCCGCCCACAGAGCCCAACCAACCAGAGCTCCGTCCCCGCGCCCCGCCCACCGGGCCCCGCCCACCTGTACTCCTGCGTGCGCAGCGAGTAGAGCTTGAAGGCGCAGCCCAGGGCGATGACGAGCAGCAGGCCGCACACCAGGCTGCCGATGAGCGCGGCGGTGATGACCTTGCGGGGCACGGCGGCCAGACAGCCGTGCTCGTCGCTGCCGTCCTGGCAGTCCTCCTGGCCGTCGCAGCGCCACGTCTCGAAGATGCACAGGTTGGTGCCGCAGTGGAAGGTGCCGGGCTGGCAGGAGAAGCAGTTCTTCTCGTCGGCGCCGTCGGGGCAGCTCTTCTGGTTGTTGCAGCGGTCGGCGGGCGCGTAGCACAGGCCGCCGCCGCCCTCGCAGGGGTACTGGTCGGGCGGGCAGGCGGGGCAGCCCTGCTCGTCCCGGCCGCTGGCGCAGTGCCACCAGCCGTCGCAGCGCTGGGGCTCCGAGAAGCAGCCCTGGTCCCCCGCGTCGCCCCCGCCGCACGGCCGCTCCCAGGGCAGGCAGTAGCCCTTCACCTGGTAGGTGGCGTTGAAGCCGTGGCCGGCGCTGCGGGCGCGGGCGTGGTAGGCCACGGTGAGGCGGCCCTGGGCGGCCTCGAGGCTCACGGGCCGGTGGTTGCTGCGGTAGGACAGCGTCTGCAGCAGGCGGTCGCCGCGCTCGCCCAGGCCCTCGTACACCTGCACGTAGTCGTCGTAGCCCAGCCGCAGCTCCAGCTGCAGCAGCACGCGGCGCGGGTCCTGCGTGTCCACCAGCCACGTGCAGTGAAGGTCCGAAGGCCCCCGGGCCGCGCCGAACAGGTCTGGGGAGGCGAAGGAGCCGTAGAAGCTGCCCAGCCGCCGGCCGCACGCCAGGTCCGGGCAGCCGGCCTCGTCGGAGCCGTCGCCGCAGTCCTGTGAGCCGTCACAGCGCCGCTCGGCCGGCAGGCAGCGCGTGGAGCGCGCCCCGCTGCAAGGGAAGGTGCCCCCGGGGCACAGGCTGCCCGGTGGCTCCCAGGCGGGCGTGGAGCAGTTCCCCTCGTCTGAGCCGTCCCCGCACTCGTCCAGGCTGTTGCACCGCCACGGGCCGGGCAGACACTTGCCGTTGTCGCAGAGGAACTCATCTGCCTGGCAAGACGCCTGGCCCAGCTTCCCTGGGGGGCGAGGAGCACAGAAGACGTGGTCAGCAGAGCCTCCCTCCGGGACAGGGCCAGAGGCAGGCAGGTGCCCTGGTCACAGCAGGGCCTCTGGCTCGGCCCCATGCAGTGAAAACAGCACCAAAAAGAGAAGCCCCTCGCTTCTGCACGGCCACTGAGGGTCAGAGACCCCTGGAAGACTGGGGTGGCAGAGTTCCTGACTTGAGCTAGAGCTAAAGGGCTAGTCCCCTGCTCTAGCCAAGTCTGTTGAGTGGGGTCTGTGACAAACCCCAGTGACCTTGAGAAGCTCTGTGGGGGCATCCAGAGATGGGGGTGGGACCCGTCCTGGCCCTGATGGGGCTGGCTGTCGGGGGAGGGGGTGGGGAGGACCTGCGGGGAGCCTGGGCAGTGGAGGGCGCTGCCTGGCCCTTGGAGCCCTCCTCATGGGTGCACTGTGCTCTGTGGAACGGGCCATCCTCCCCACCCCACCCGCTGCCGGGACCACCTCGGATGTAGGAGAGGCGGAAGCCCTGGGCCTGGCCGGAGCTGGAGGCGTCGGAGTGGAAGAAGATCCAGACGTGGTCCCGGGCAGACGTGAAGGCGGGCGGGATGGCAGAGCCGCAGAGCCGGAGGGCCTCCTGGCGGGGCGGGGCCGCCGGGCCCAGCATGACCCAGTCCAGGGAGCACTGGTGGGACTCCTCCACGTCAAAGCTGCGGAAGCTGCAGGGTGGAGAGGACAGCCAGGGAGTGGTCAGGGCTGGCCTGATGGCAAGGACAGCCCACCCACACCCACCTCATTGCCCTGGCCCCTCGTCTCCCATACTCGCCCGACTCCCCCACTCCCAGTCACTGGGTGGGACCCCCTCGCCCCCAACCACGGACAGCATTCGTCACATTCAGCATTCTTTCGCATGCTTTCTGCGCAAGAAAGCCTCAATCGTGTTCCTTCTGCCCTCCATCAGCACGGGCACAGCATCCCCAGCCCAAAGCCAAAGAGGAGAGGGGAGGCCCAAGGGCCCAGCTCCCTCCCACCGGCACAAATCCATAGGGTTTGGGGCAGGCCCACGGCTGGCCTGGACTGCAGTTGGGGGACACGGTGTCACCTGGGAGAAGGACCAGCCCTGGACTCCAGTGGCTGTCTGCTGCCCAGGCCATGGGTGGGGCAGGGGGGACATGCTGTGTGCCATGGAGAGCCACTCTCACACATTCCCACATTCAAGGCTCCACTTAGTTGCCCCACTGGTCCACTTCTAGAGAAGGGGAAACTGAGGCACAGCACCCAGTGCAGACTCTGCTCATGTCTGTCATGTCCCTGGGCTTTGACACTCTGGAGTAGCCAAGGGCCTTTGGGCTTTGGCATCTGGGAGAGCTCAGACAGATATCCCTCACCCAAGACCAGGGGTTCCGGCACCTCAGTTTCACTTCCTGGTCCCCGTGCCCCATTTTCTTCTAAATGTCCCAAGGTTCCCTAAGATTAGAGTATTTGGGCCCCTTCCTGGCTCCCTCCCCTGCCAAGAGCACCCCAGGGCCCCCTGGGGAAGCCTTGTTCTGGGCTCAGTGCCAGCCTGGCCTCAAGTCACTCCTGCAGGACAGGGAGGAGACCTCTGCCATCTCAGAGGCAGCTGAACCAGGCCCACCGGTCCCAGGGCACCCCCTCACTGGCAAGGCTGAGGAGACTGATAGTCCCTGCACCCCTTGAGCAAGGCTCAGGGCAGGAAGAGGCCCAGTGCCAGGCAACCAGCCACAGAGGCCCACGGGGAGCTGGGGACCTGGGCACACGCCCGTGCTCATCCATGTTCAGGCACTCACTCGTGCACACTCACATGCTTACCACTCACACATGCTCACATGTGCTTTCACGCTGCTCCACAGGTGTACTCATAGGCAAGAGTTCACACGTCTGCTCACGTATGCACACATACATGCATGCTCACATCTGCTCACACATGTACTCTCTGCACCTGTCCACACGTATGCACATGCACGTACAAAATCACACACATGTGCTCACACACATACATGTAGGCCCACCTAGATCCCCTCAGATCCCCTCGGTGTCCCCTTACCTGATGGTGATCATGTCCCCACGGTCGCCCTGGATGTACCAGCTGCAGTTGGTGCCCGGCGGGTAGTTGAGGGGCCAGGCCGGGCTGTAGATAACCCCACGCCGCTCTGTGTGTGGCTCTGGCTTCCCACTGCAGGTGGCTGTTGGGAGAGGAGGCTGGGAAATGCCAGCCCCGCCCCACCTCCAGGCACAGGCCTCCCCCAGGGGCAGCTCAAGGGCAGCCAAGGATGGCCATGACCGGGGGCAAGACCACCACTGCTCAAGACTCCACCCAAGTGGTGGGTGGGGGGCAAGAAGGACCCATCTGCACTTGGAGTAGCCAGAACTGCCCCTCTACTGGTGCACCAGAGCCTAGGTCCCTCCCCACACCCCCCGCAGCACTGGGAGTGAGCCCACCAACAACTCCCTTTGCAACCTGCACCTCCAAGGTGCATCCTCTTGGTCTTGGGAGCCCCAGCTCAGTGGAGAATTCTGCACACACTGGCCTGTCAGCCCTGCTCCAGAAATCCTGCTACCACCCCTGCCTGTCCTCCCTGGGGCTTGCCAAGGGGAGACCTCAGCCCCAGACAGGGAGGGGCAGGCAGGTCCTCCAAGTAAGACGCAAAAGCCCCACAGCATTGCGGGCTGCAGCTGGGAGCACCAACTAGGCAGGTGCTCGGTGGAATGAGGACCACCAGCCAGGCCCAAACAGAGGGGCATCCTCAAGAGCCAGGCCTGCACACTTCTTGTGTGGCATTTGGGTTTTATCTTGTGCATAAGTGGGAAGCCGCAGGAGGTAGATGTCATAACCAGTTGAGGACACTCAGCTGGAGCAGTGACTTGCCCAAGGCCACGAAGCCAGGCAGCAGCAGAGCCGGGATTGGCCCTTGTCCTCCAGTGAGCTCACCGTCCCCTGCTGCCAAGAGCATTTATGGCACAAAGCACCACCCCACCATCATCCACTTCACTATCCATGCCTCTGGGTCCCAGCTGAGCCCGCCCACCCGCAGGGCCCATGCACACCCCTTCAACCCTTCACCACACTGCTTCATCCGATCCTCACAGCAGCCTCCGGCAAAGGCAGGGCCCATTTCACAGATGGAGAAACTGAGGCTCAGGGAGGCAAGCGATGACCCTCCTCCTGAGCCCATGGACACCATCCACTCCCCTCCCACTGCCTGGCACCTTCTGCTGTCACCCTGGAAGCCACGTTCTCTCTGGCTCTCAACAAGAGTTTCTGGGCCACAGCTTCAGAAAGCAGAAGGAAAGCCCTGTGGCCACCTCCCATGGTTCCAGGATGGGGACAGAATTCCTTGAGGCAACCCCAGCCCCCCTCCCCACCTCAGCTCTCCCACCCCGGAATCCTCGCGCTCCCTCTCCCTTGTTGATCCCACTGCCCCCCCGGAGGGTGCTCTTCTAACCTCCCTTATCATGTTCACTCGGACCCAGCTTCCCGTCTCAGCTCAGCGGTCCCCTCCTCCAGGAAGCCCTCCCCCTGCTCCCTGACCAGGGCTCCGGTTCTCCCCACCCCCTCCTCAGCAGCCCCTGCCATAGCAGCAGCGCTGTCCCTTTTGTTCTGGGATTGTCCGAGTAAAGCCTCCCGCAGGAGGCAGGGGCTGGGCCACTTCTGGCTGGACACATGTCCCCAGGGCCTCGTGCAGGGCCTGACTAGCGGTCGGCATTCGATAAACACGGATCGATAAGTGGGTTGGCCAATCTAAGCCCTGGCTTGGAGTCACGGTTTGAACCCCCTTCCGAGGGGGCCTGCTGCGACCGCCGAGGCCCAGATGATCTAAAATTGGTACCCCTGCCGACGGCTCACAGGAGCTCCAAAAGTGCTAGAACAGAGATGCTCACCCTCGACCAGCTGCCTGGCTCAGCCCATCAGGTCACCGCCGGAGCCTCACCAGTGTCGGGCTGGCGAGGGGCAAGCCAGCCCTGCTCCACCTGGGACCACCTGAATCCCTGGGAGGACAGCCTCCCGGAGCCCCAGATTCCTCATGCAGAAAACATGAGCGACACGCTCTGCTCACAGCCCAGGAGGGTGAGGACTAAACAAACAGGGCAGCACCTGAGAGACTGGGCAAAGTGCCCCCAGCTGGGCCTGGTTCACTGGGTGCTGACTGGGGGGGTGCCCTGGGAGGCATGGGGTTCCCAAACTCAGGAGAGGCTTCTCCTCCTAGAAGGGGCTGGGTGGGGAGGGCTCACAGGCAGGAGGGCCTGGGGCAGCGTCCCCCCGCCACCTCGAGTCCCCAGAGCATGTTAGATGGAAGCGCCTGTGAGTCAGGAGGTCCGAGGCGAATGGGTGAGCTCAGCCCCGAGGACAGGACCCACCAGGGCCTGGGGCCTCCCCTGGGGAATGGACAGGGACTGCCTCTCTTATTGGAACATTCACAGTTTCTCACCCATGAGGCTGAGGGAGAGCAAAGCTCCTCTGTCTTCCATCAGGAGCCACCTGCCACCTTTTCTCTGTGCCCACATCTTGGCCAGGAAACTCCTTGCTCCTAAACCTGTGTGGCTCTTCTTTCATGCGTCAGGAGGCTGGTCTCTCCAGACCACGAGCCAAGCCAGGAGCAGATGCCTGGACAGCTCCTCCTAACAGACGCACCCCAGAGGGCTCCCAGGATGGCCCCGGAACCTCCCCTTCAGGGGCAGCGTTGTCACTCTGGCTAACTGTCTGCTGGTTTCCGCAACTGTCAACTCAGCCTCGGGCAGAGCGTTTGTGGAGCAGGAGGGAGGCTGGGGTCTCTGTGGGGAGCTGGGAGCTCTGGCCAGGGGCTTCTGACTGGGACCCGCTCGGCTGTGGGCCTGGAGGACGCCACCAGCTCAGACAACCAGCCCCAGCCCTCTCTGTGACAGCAGGCCTGGCCCCACCCCAGCACACCACCCCAGCCCCAGGCCCCCGGGCCCACCCTGTCAGACACCTGCTTCCACCCTGGGCCTCGGCTGGTCCCTCAGTAAAATGGAGTCAGTGGGTGTCACTCTTCTTGGGGGGTGGCTGGGAAACTTGAGGCAGGCAGCAGTTTCTAGCAGACATTCATGTGATGGGGTGGGTGGGGCAGGGTCCATTGGGAATGCAGCATGGAGGTGAGGGTCAAGGTGGGGTGGTGAGATGATGGGCAGGCAGTGAGGAGGGCCGTGTGTGTTGGGGAAGGTCGAGCCAGGAATGCTGACGCAGGGCAGAGTTTGGGGGGGCCTCTGTGAGCAGTCAAGGAGGTTTGCCTGCACTTCAACTGGGGTAACCTGTGTTCACCCTTGGCCCCTGGGCCAAAGTGGCCTGCTCAAGTGGGCAAGGGATGACTAGGCACTTTTAGGCCAGTGTCCTTGTTTCCTGGTCCAAAGTGTCATCCAATACTCCTGAGAAGACACGAGCAAAGCCTAATGAAGCATAGTTTGCAGATCTGATTTCCAGAGACAACTGATACTCCAGACAACCTACGAGGTACAAGCTGGTGATAGGGAACTGGGAGTCCCACCCTAGTTGGGCACTCTGGGGACTGTGTCAAATGAGTAGAGAACAGTCTGAAGACCCTGCCCAGGCCCCCCACCTGGGGTCAGTGAGTATGTGGCAGAGCCCAGAGACCGGGGTGTAGGAAGGCAGGTCCCCAACCCAGTCAGGGCCTGATGTACTGGGCCAGGACTCGGACTGAACCCAAGCGGTCCCGGGCAGCCCCACCAGGCCCTGAGGAGCGTTTGAACCCAGGGAGGGGTGGGAACGGGCCTGGGGATGGTTCCTGCTCCAGGCTCCTTCAAAAGGGATCACAGGGAAAGCCCTGACGGGGCAGAGTCAAGGAGCATCGGCCACCAGAGCTGGTCTCCACCGCCCTGACCAACGCCAGAGGGATCCGAGCTGGACTCTGGGAGAGCCAGGGCCCCAGACTACCACTTAGGATCATGCAGACTGTGCGTGCAGCTCACAGCTCTGAGGTCCAGGCACAGACACCCCGATGTGAATGGCGACCCCTGGAGTGGGGTGATGTGGACCCTGCTGGGGCCTGGGTTCTTGACAGCTAAGGACAGACAGATGCCCGACTTGGAGGTGTGTCTTCTTTCCCTGGTTCTATGAGCAGCTCTTGCCCCTGAAGGACCACTCTCCTAGCCCAAGGCCAAAGCCAGGGCCCCTGCACATGGCAGACATGTTCAGGGGGCCCACCCACCACATCTGCTGGACTGGCACCCCATGCACCATTCCCCCACCTCTCTACCTGGGCCAGGCACCTTACCCACGCTGGAAAGCAGGATGGGGAGACCGGGCAGTTAGCTGTGGGGACTGGGACACCAGGCAGGGTCAGGGTGGGGTCAGTGCTGGGCAAGGCCAGGCCCCAAGTAAGCCCGAGCTGGCAGAGTAGGCCAGGCTGCATAGAGAACAGAGCTGGAGGGAATGGGACAGTGACAGAGGAGCCCGTGCCTGCAACACGGGCTGGCGAGAGCAGCTTCTGGGCACACCGGGCTTCTGCTCCCAGGGGCCGAGGCCAACAGCTGTGGTGGTGGGTACGTCCCCCCAACACCTGAGCCAGCCCTTCTGCTCCAAGCTGGGCCCAGAGTAGAACTAGAATCCCGGTTACCTCTTGCCCCACCAGGCAGCACAACAGACAACAAACAAGTCAGAGGCCCCCAGTTGGGGACCCCATCTTCTCCTCCAGCCCTGAGACCTTTCTGGATCTCTCCTGGTGGCACTGAGGGCCACAGAGGGCTGCAAACAGCATACACCCCCGATGCCCCCACCCCCTCCACTCCTGACAGTCTTTGCTGTGCTTGGCTCTAGCTGACCAGCAGGAAGGAGCAGGCACCTCCTGGCCCTCAGGGAACCCCACTGCACAATCTCTCACTTGTGTGGGGCCCTTTACATGCGGCCTCACTCACTCTCTTGACCTTAAAAGCCAGGCCTGGAGGTAGGTCCTATAAATTCACCCCTTGTCCAGAAGAGGAAGCCGAGGCTCTGGAAGTTTAAGCTTGCCCGAGATCAGACAGCTCCTTTGTGGTGCAGGCAAGACGCACCAGACAAAACTGAGACTGAAAGGGGCCAGGTGACCTCAGGGGTGGAGCCAGGACGCTGAAGGAGAGAAGCATCGGACTTACCTAAGGCAGGGACCGCGCTGCTGAGCCTCCCAGTGAGAAAGAGATTCACTGTGGGAGACACAAAGAGGGGTCAGTGGGGTGGGCAGGGGCTCTTGGGGCAGCCCTGTCGGGGCATGGCACAGCACTGCCCCAAACCAGAGCTGACTTCCCTTCATCCCACAGGGCAAGGCCCAGAGTGCTACAACAGGGACTCCCACCACCATGCCTGGCCCTGCTGGGATGGGCAGAAGCTAGGACCCGGAGGGTCTCGGAACCCACCCTGCACAGCCACAGCCCAGGGGAGCAGTGCCCATGCCCTGGCTGCCTCAGAGCCACTCCTGCTGCTCCCTGAGGGGATGCCATGTTCCTGTCTGGCGTGGGACCCTGGGAACTGGACCACCCATCAGAGGGGGGCCCTGCGAGAGGCTGGGGCACAGCCAGCAGGGTAATGGTGCCCTGAGTCCCAGTTTCCTCTGATTCGCTGTGCCCTGCTGACCTTGGCATGTGTGCAAAGAATTCACCTCCACCCCTCAAAGACCCCCCTCCATGGGATTGGTCCTTTGTCCCCATCTACTGCTCTCCTTCATGGCTCACGGGACCAAGGCAAGGAGACGGGCAGGGGTGGGAAGGCACCTCCCCCGACAAGGATGCTGGTGCAAGCACAGAGCATCTCGGGGTGGGGGTGGGGTGGGGCTCAGCCCTCACCTGGCAGGTAGCAGGGTGAGCCACGCCCTTGTTCGAGACACCAGGTCCTGCTGGGCAGAGCCTGTGCCACAGCTCCTGCGCAGTGAGGCCCTTGGGTCCACTCGCAGAGGGAAAAAGGAAGCCAGTGTTCTGGTCCCCTACCCTGTTCACCAGGGACAGCCAGCACCCAGCAGCTCAGAATCCAGCACACACTACTGGTGGGGAGGGCTTGAGGCGGAGGGGAGCTGCAAGGTGCATGCTTGGGGTCACCCCTGATTTAGACCAGCTCACCCAGCTGCCCCATTTCAGAGCTCCCTGATTCTTGGAGAGGGGCTTGTGCAGGTTAAAGCAGACCGGTTTGTGTCTTAGTTTGCCATTTCAGTAGCTTCAGCAAACCTGTCCGGTTACAGGGCCCTCAGCAGCGACACCACAGAGTGAACCGTGTCCCCTGATGACCCCCGGCTCTGATAATGGCCTCTCTCCTTTTTCGCGGTAAATAAAGAAGCCATGTGGGTGGCGGATTTAACCCCTCTCTGCCCCCCACGGGGTGCTGGAAAGGCGACAGAAAACCCTCTGGGCAGCGCAGGAGCCCTCGGCCCCGGTGCCAGGCCTGACAGGTGCTGGCCCTTCCCAAACACACCACGCTGTGCTGAACCGGCTGCCCCCGCGTCCCGGAAGACACAAAAGGAACAGGGGTCTTTCTCGCGGCTGCCTCCTCCCTCCTGGCTTCCTGAGCGCCCCCTCTGCAGGCCGGCGTCCGTCCCCGACCCCGGCTCCTCGCAGGAAACCGTCTTAAGCGACAGCCGGCCCGGGACGCGCGGGCCTCGCCTTTGTCCGCACCTCCGGAGACCACCCGGGCCGCTCGCCCCAACCGGGCCGCCCGCGCGCCGCTCAGCCCGGGGCCGGGGACGCTGTTCCGAGCCGGGCGGGAGCCGGGGCTCCGCTGCCAGGGCCCGGCCTGCAGGACGAGACCCCAGGGTCCCAGGCCTCAGCCCGGGGCCGACCGGAGAGCTGGGGGCGCTCGGGAAGGGGAGGGCCCAGCGCCGGGAACCCGCCTCGCTGCGGCCTCCGCGCGGGAGCTCTCGCCCGGGCCGGCGCGGAGCCCGGAGCCCGCCCGCCCGCCGGCGCGACCCACTCACCCAGGCAGACGACTGCGAGCGGCGCCCGGGCACCCGGGCCCCACTCTGGCCCCGCGGCCGCCCGCTTCTCCATGCCGGGGCCGGCCGCCCGCGCGCCGCCTCCTGCGCCCCGGCTCGGCCTCGGGCTCCCGCGGCGGCTCCGTGCGGCGGTGGTGCAGGCCCGCAGCGCGCGCGGGGCCACATCGGCCGCGGCGTCACGGGCCTCTCGGGGGCTCCGCGGCGGCCGCCAGGGAGGACCCCCGCCCGCCGCTGCCCCCGCGCCCCGGGCGCCGCGCCGCCGCCGGCCTAAGCCCGGCGGCCCCCGGCGCGCCCATGCCCCGCGGCGCGCAGCCCGCCTGGCCGGGTGCCGCCCGTTAGCGCCTCGCTGGGTCCGTCCGGCTCCCGCCCGGCCCCCGCCCGCAGCCCCGCGCCCGGAGGCCGCGCCGCGCAGCCACGTGACGCGCCCGCCGAGCCGCAGAGGCACTGGCGCTGCGGGCGCAGGCGGCCGGGGCGGACCCGGGGGCGCGCGCCCCGCCTCGGGGTGCTGGACAGCTCCACGCCGGCCCCCTCTGCCCAGCCCCGCGCCCGGGACTCCAGGCGGGTCGCGCGCCCGGGGTGCGGGTCCGCTCAACCCCTCTCGGATCCCGGATCCCGGCTGTGCTGGGAGCTGGGGAGGGCGGGGATCGGTGGGAGGTGGCAGAGAAAGGGGCTACACGGGGCTGTTTAGAGGATCTGAGGGCAGGACTGCGTGTGGGGGCGCAGGACTTAAGTCTGTCCTAGGCGTGAGGCATCCCTGGTCTACCCGGCCCGGCTGGTCCCCCACGTTTGCCACATGTGTGAGATGAATCTACCACCAACCCCCTCCCCACTCCCGCCAAGCAGAGCAGGGCCTGTGAGGACACAGTGAGAGGCCCTGAAGACCTAACCCCTCCCAGGCACCCCGAGCCCTCTCAGTCATCCTCACAGGCCCTGAGGAATGGACAGGGGTAGGCCAACTTTTCAGGCTTGGGGTCACCCCTCTGTGAAAGCTGTCACCCAAGGTGCTGGGTCCAAAAGGTGAAGAAACCAGGAGCCACCCGAAAGGAGGGCTGAGGCTTGAGGAGGCCATTCAGAACCAGGTTGACAGGGAGAGAAGGGGCAGGCTGGGGTCAGGCGGTCCCTGCTCAAGTTCAGTCTCCATTAAGACTGATATGAAAGTAGAGGTCCCCATAAGATCTCCAGCAAGGCGGCTGTGGTGTGGCCTGCCCCACCCCAGCCTGAGCTGAGCTCAGGACCCCTTTGCAGCCCCTCACCATTTGCTGTCCTCCCAACAATTGTCCAGAGTTTACTGAGAGAAGCTGGAGAGGAGCTGATGTTCTAGTAATGAAAGCTGAGGACAGAAACAGAGAAACTCTAATTTGCTTTCACTGTGCAGGCCGACCACATTTTGATAGAAAGTTGGGGAAACCCCTTTTAGTTGTTCTGGTTTGTCTTGTTCTCTCTTTTCTGATTCTTTGGGTGCCTTTTCCAAAGCAGACATCCTGGGAGATGTAATAAAGCATTTGAAAATCACATAACAAGATAATCCACTGATTTATGCTAAAACAGCATACCCATAATTTGGTCTCAGAATTCCAGCAGACTGCTGGCTGCCCAGGCGGTGGGCTTTCAGGCATGGCAAGAATGCTCAACAGAGGATGAGAACAGCGCAGAGGGTCTGCAGTGTTGTTTCACTTGAGGATGCCGTCTACTTTCATGTATGCTGAGTTATATAAGGAACCAAGGATTTGAGATTAGAGTCATATTGAGGCCTGAGGCAAAAGGAAAAATGTGAGTCCCTATATACACTATCAACATACCTGCCCGTATTTTGAACCAAGTGGGAAAAAAAAGCTCTACAATCACAAAACATGGCTAGATGGAAAGCCCCGCATTGCCCCATGTGTTTTAACCTCCTTGTCAACCCTCATAAACCCATACAGTGGGGGACACGGCAGCCAAGCTGCCCTGGAAACCTGGAGCTAATTAGAAACAACAGTTCCTGTTGCAAAATAGTGCAGGGTCTTAAAACAAGGAAATACTTTTTTGATTTTCTGCATTAATTTGATTTTTTGAAAATATTGCATTAAAACATTATTCATCTTGGTTACTGAGTTATTTTGGCACCTCCTTAACTTTCGTGCCCGAAGTGGGTGCCTTGCTAACCTCACCCTAATCCCCTGGTTGAGACCTTAATTTTTTGACACCCCATGTCTGATGTAGACTCTCGGGGGTCTAGTGCCCTCTAGAGGTTGCTCTGGGGTCAGTGCTGTATCCCACCCTCCCTCACCATGTCTGGACTTGGTTCCTGGCTGCAGTCACCTTGTCCCACCCCATCCCCATCTCCTCCCTGCAACCTTTTAATAAACGTTCCATATCTGCTTGAGTTGCACTCAGGAGGTTTCTGTCCATCCCAACTCAAAAAACTTCCAACAAGTGGAGAAATAAGTACCGCTAAGGGCGTGATGCAAGTCATAGACCCCAAGAAAATGCCGACTGACTGGGGCAGGTGAGGGAGAACTGGGTTGGAGGCGCCTGGGCAGGGATCAGGGTTCCCTGGCAGAAAGCTGGCCTTCCTACTGAGGAGGAAGCAAAGCTGCTGTCAAACCCACAGTGTCTTGGGTGGACTGTGGGCCTTTAGCAATCAGCTAGCGGAGCGAGGAGCAAGGGGGGCACGCAGAGGGAAGAGGGAGGAGGCACACACGCCCCCCCTAAATCCCCACCCAAACAGCAGGGCCAGTGCCTTTGCCCACTCACCAGGCTGCATATCCCAAGACCCCCGCATGGCACAGAGCAAGCCGATGCTGCAGGAGTTTCCCAGATGCCCCTCCATCATCCTCCAGTGTGCAGGTGCAAAGCCAAGCCTTCTCTTATCCAACTGGCTGCCGGATACTACATTAAGTGAAGCCTGGGGTGTTTGATAATTATCTTTCTCAATTCCAAATAATTAGAATTTAAGGGTCAAAGATCAAGAGGAGATCTGGCAAGTAAAACCAAAGCAAGGTCCTGTGACCACCCGGTCCAGGATTATCCCAGGTGCCTTCCAGGAAGGCAAACCTTTCATTGTCCAAACTGAACTCTAGATCAGACACTTCTACATCCTGTGCTTTCCCTGTTGTGCCCAACTTGGTTAACGGCCACACCACTACTAAGTCAATAACTTTTACTCCCATCCTTCGATCCGTCTGATGGATCACATCTGATCCATCACAGTGAATCTCAAATCTGTCCATCCTTCACATCAGCATGGCCACCTCCCTGGTGCAGCGCCCCCTCCTCTCTCCTGGAGCACCACAGAGGCCTCCTGTGTGACCCTCTGCCTCCCCACCCATTGCCTACATGCTAATATGCAAACTGGATTTGCCCTGTGCAGAAATGCTCCAGAACAGAACTGGAGGGTTTTAGCCTGAGCTCCGTGCCCCTTTGGGACTGGCCCTGCTTACCTCTCCTCTCCAAGCCCCACTCTCCCTGAAGCTCATTCCAGCCTCATATTATTTTCACTCTTCCCACAGCTAATTTCTACTCTTCCTGTGGAGAGATGCCAGTTCTGTCGGGGAACAGCCAAAAGGCAGAGCCAGAGGGCATGTGGGGAGACAGTCTCAGCTCACAGAGCAGCTCCTCCAGCTTATGGGCGAACCAACTGACCTCTGGGTTCTCCAGGGCCCCAGGGTTTTGCAGAGAACTCCAGGCACCCACGGTCAGATGCTCACTCGAGTTCAAGGTCAGATGGTACATTAGCCTTGGGTAAACCTGCCTGGGCGCCCTGCAAAATCCCTTCCGGAACCCCAGCAGGGGTCACTCATGGGATGGTGTCTGCTACATGGCTATTTTGCTTTCCTACACGTTAAAATCCAAGTTTCTCCAGTGATGTTTTTAAAATCTCAGTCATCTTGGTTGAAATTAACATAAAACCCAATGACCTGGGATTTCTGAACGTGAGCTAATGTTGTACAATTTTGAAGTAAGATCATGGAAGGACAGGAAAGGGAGCTAAGAAGAGAAGAAAATGACTTTAGAGAAAGGGAGCTAATGTTCATTTGAATTAAAAATACCAAAAAGAAACTGGAAAAGAATTCATGATTGCAACACAATTCCCACCTGAGCTCAACATTTCTACCTGCGCTGCACCTCAGCCAGGGCTGCTGCTTGTGACTTCGTGTGGCTTCTGGTGTCTCTACCCTCCCGGGCTTTGGTCTGCCAGGGTGGCAATTGCCAGGCTGGGAGCGGGCACCTGCCCCACCACGGGAGACGCCCAGGCTGGCCAGCCCTCGCCCTGATCTGGCGCGTGGCTTCTACCAGGTACGTCTGTGTGATGGGCAGTGTGGCTGAGCACTTCCAGCCACGGACCCTCTCAAAGCCGCTGCTGGCTCTTACAACTTTAATAGACCAGCAGCGGTGCAATCCTTTTACCTCCGGTATTAAGCAGTAATTTTAAAATTATAGGCCTAGAACAGCGAGGATAAGTATGTCATAAAAGCACCATTCAGCCCCCAGAAAGGCTTTTATTGCAATAAAAATGGAAGCACCAGGTCACTCACTCCTTTAGTTTCTGTAACCCTCACCACAGCAATTCTGGGTGGCAGCGCAGTTCCAGTTTTCCATTAGGAAGCTCCCCTCCGCCTTGCCGCAGCACAGAAGGGCCCTGAAACAATAATCGTTAGTGCATTGATTTGGGGGAGAATCAGTCCAATTCAGGACAGCTCACTGAACTATTAATGGAGCGAAGCATATCAGAAAACCCAAGGTGGGCTGGCAGATAAGGTTTGTTCTTTAACCCAATTGCTGCCCCAGGAGTAACGGTCTCATGTTGAGAGAAACTGAGTCCAGAGGCACAAGTGCGGGCCGTGGAGTGGATCAGGAAAGCCACTGGGGGGCAAGCCCAGGCTTCCCAAGGAGAGTCCCTTTTGGGGATGGGGAGAGTGGGTAGTGGGAGGAAGAGTCGTCGTCTCTGGTCAGCGAGGGAAGAGCCTCCAGAAAGAGAGGGGAGGGCCAACTTCACGTCCGCATGTGTGGGAGGTGAAAGCAGCCTGCTGAGGGGCTGCAGGGGTCTTCTGTCAGGGCTGACTGTCCCCTGTGAGAACTCCTGGGACCCCCAGGGGTTGCAGTGTGGCCAGCACAGTGCTACACCCACCTGCCAGGGCTCTGAGGGCTGCCACCACTGTGGGCAACTGAACCTTTGTTAGGGGCTTAATATTTGTAATGAAAACAGCTCATTTTAGTTTACTTAAAAAGGAGATTTGTACATCATTCCCTTCAGTCAGCCCAATACCAGATCACCAGCCATAAAGACATGATCATAAATACAAACGAGACCCCAAAAAAACATTCTGGGCTTTGCTGCCTGTCTGTCTGTCTCTCTCAATCACCAGGCAGATTAGGAAGTGGGTGAGGGCATTCGAGGCACGCTAACACCAACCCTGAGCTGTGCCCGCCACAGAATGAGAAGCCCTGAAGGAGAAGAGAAGAAAGACATCCTCAGATGACACTCTGGGTCAGTGGTATTTACTGCAGGGTGTGACAAGCTCAGATCACCCCCATCTGATGAAAGTCACCCAAATATCCAGCATAATTAAGTGGAGGGGCCCTGGAGTCGACCTAATGAGGACTCATCCCACTAACACCCCATGTGAGCAGGTTTCCGAACTTTTATGAGCCTTGGTTTCCTCTTCTGTAAACGAGACATGATACTACCTACACCGCTAAGTCACAGTAAGAAATAAAAGAGTTTCCTGGTAAGGCAATTACAATCGTGCCTCACACAGAGTAAGCACTCAGGAAATACCAGCCACTGTTGGACTATCACCTCTGAGGAAACTCCTATTCGGTCTTCAGAACCCAGTTCAATTATCCCCTCCTTGTCCTCTCAGAGAGATAATCATTCTCTCCCTCCTCACTGCTGCTTCTGTACCCTGAACTCTGCACCCATCTCATTCTTGTCATTTGCACCTCCTTCCCACAGGGTGCTAACGTGCCTTTTATGTCTCCAACACCCAGGGCAGCTCTGCCTGCACATACCTAGTGTTTACTGACTTGAGTCGAAGCAGACAAAGGTGCATGGGAGAAAATAAAATAAAACAAGGGGCCTGGATGGAGGGAGCCCAGCTGGTCCAGCAGGGGGATAAACCAGGGTCGCTAAGGCCGCCAGAGGTGGCCTTCAAGCTGAGAGGAGCACGACAAGCAGCCAGTCAAGCAAACGTTTGGAGACAACGTTGTATGGAGAGGGAACAGCCTGTAAAAGGTCCCCAGGTCCAGGAGGTAACCTCTGTCCTTGGGGGGAAGTTAGGGGTTGGGTGGGGGTCAAGAACTAGACATTTGCTCCTAGGGGAAAACCTGACAGACAGAAATCTGGGGAGGGTGGGCTGGGGTGGGGTGGAAATGGGCAGGCTCCAAGGCTACATGATTACATTTTTGAATTTTAAACTGAAATATAAGTGTTTGATACATCCATAGAGCACCAGCTGGCCAAGATGGGCTGGCTGAATAAAAAATTAATGGCTGTTCATTGTCCAAAAAAAAAATATACCAATGAGTACAGAACATTCTTAAGAAATATAAAAAACAAAGACCATCCACCCAGAGATGTTATTTTGGCAAATATCCTTCCAGGCCACTTTTTAAAACTCACATAAACGTATATTTTGCAACAACAGAAACACACTAAGCACAGTTTTGTAACTTTTCTGGCATAACTGTGTATCAGCATTCACGCATGAGCCTCTGCACCACCCTTCTCGGTGCCTGCTGCATACTCCCTGGAAAGCTGTGCAAGTCGTTTGTCTCACTGCTGAGAAGCCCTCAGTAAATGGCCTCACGCATCATCCTCACCAAGGGGCCCTATTGGGGCTGTGAGATGAGGGTCTGGAGGAACAGTCTCCAGGTCTAAGGGTGGGCACGTTTAAATGTCGGTGCACCCCATCAGATCGCACCCTAGAAGGGGTGCCAGTTCCCACCCTCTCTGGTGGAACATGAAATGTGCTCGTTTTTGCAGCAACTCAGGGTATCATCATCAGTCTTCATGTAATTTTTTCCTATGCCGTAGGAGAAAAAAATCTTGCTGCTTCAAGTTGCACTTCTTTGAGTGAACATCTCTCCGTGTGTTTGCTGGTCATTTGTCTCTCTTCCATTGTGAATTGCCTTTTCCTTCTTTCCGTCATTTTTTTTCAAGGAAAAAAAAGATTATTCAGGAATAGGGAGGGTACTTGTACTGTCCTCAGGAAGAGGACTGAATAAAATTGTGCCTTTTAAAGCAATGCAGAAGGGCACATTTGTCAGCAGAACAAATGTGCTTCGAAATCCCTCCTTCAGCAGAGGATTTCCAGGATGTTTTATTTTTTTGATGTGAGTCATTAGCAGCACGGCAGCCGAAATCATCAGTGCCAAGAAGCTTATCCGTCTCTTTCCAGCTACTAAATCTAAAATAATAAAGGAAATAATAAAAAAAAAAAAGCAAGTCATCTGGCATTGGAAATACAAATTTACATTCCCACAGGCAACCAAAGCAAAGTTCAGCTTAAACATTCTCCCTGGCACCACGTGAACTGTGCACAGACAGGGGTCACGGAGGTCTGTGGGGTGGGCTTCCTTTCTCCACTGTTGCAGCCTTATATTGTTGACAGAGGAAATTGTGCAAGATCAAGAGAGTAATGGTTTTTCCCCCAGAGAATGAGCATCGGAAACATCCCTCCCGAAAGTTCACCTACTTATTTCAATGACATTTTATGCCACTTAGAAAACCAAGAGATAATGTTCTTCAAATTTTTTCTTTTAAAAATTTTTCTATAAATAAAAAGGGGAAAATAACTACAGTTGCATTGATTTTGTCAGCAAGAGCAAAGTCTAATTTGATTCAGCCATAGGTAGCCACTAAGTGATAAAGTTTGGGAGCCTGAGAGAAAACATATGCATCCAAAATCGTTGCGAACTCAGAGGGCTCAGTCGAGTTCAGTTATAAGGATAATAACAGCAATGATGATAATAACAGCTCTCAAGGGAATTGCAACACTTTCAATGTAACAAGTTCAATTTCTGGCCCTGAGAAGGCAAAACTTCCAAATCATAATGCACCATTGTCTTTGTCCCTTCTTGACACATCTCAGGCCAAAATTCTGATGATCTCAGCAAGTCTTGGTCTCCATCCTTACAACATCCTCATCCTGACTGATGCAAGTCCTTTGAGAGCACTCTCCAAGCAAGATTCATAAAAAAGTAAGTCAAGGAGAATTTCCCTCATTTTATGAAAAGAGAAACAGGGAACAGTGTCGTGTGACTTGGCCGCAGTGGACCAGCACTTAGGCTAAAGATGTAAAAGCTAGTTGAGAGGAAGTGACAGGTGTGATGGAAAACACTGTCTTCTCTAGAAGAAAATGTAAACAGTCCAAGGAAGGAGAGACACTTGAGCATTGGAACACTTTTGGGTGTAAGCAATGAAAACCAGACTCAACTTTCCTGAGGGAAAAGGGGCTGCAAGTGAAGAGTCCCTGGCCTTGGGGGTTTCATGGAGTTCAGGACAGGAATGCAAAGAGATACTTGGGAGCAAAGTGGCAGGATCTCGGTCTGTCATCTCAGTGCCTCTCCCTGCACCTGCTCTGTTCTTGCCTCCCCCCCACTGGCCAGCAACTTCCCTCCGAGCACATGGCAGAAAGCATGGCCCCTTCCACTACCACCATCACCATCACCTACAGCACCTGGGTCTGCGAGTAACAGGCCAGCCACCCAAATCCCAAATTCTGCAGAAAGGCTCTGATTGGCCCAGTCTGTCCAGATGGACTCCTCTGAGGGCTCATCCTGGGTCAAGCATCCAGTTGTCTTGGAGCCATGGGATTGTGGGGTAGGGGTAGGAGCATTTCCTAGATATTCCTCTAGTGTGCCCTACAAATTGCCCGGGAACCTCTGAATTGAAAGTGCCTCAAGAAGATACTCATTCATTCACTCAACAAACATTTGTTAGGTGCCTTCAATGCAAGAGGCCCTGTGCCAGGAGCTGTAAATATAAGGAAGAGTAGCTAAGCATCTTAGCTTCAAGGACTTTGCCATTTTTGTGAGAGAGGGCAAAGACAGGTAGAAGATACCTGCTGGATAGCATAATGATGGAAATGTGCTCAGAAAGTTGTGGGAATCCAGCAGGAAGAGCTTGTGGGGAGAGAAAGGTGTCCATACTGGAATGAGGAGCAGTCCCGTAGGTCTTCCACTTCTGTGTTTCAGCTCTTCAGAACCTGCTGATGGTTCTGAAGTTCTTTCTTTCACACAACTCTTACTGCCCTCTGCCTGGTGATCCTGCCCAAACATCCATTCTAGCCTCAAGGAGCCGATGAACTCTTGCCAAGCCCATGGGCATCTGTCCACACTCCCCATGGGGGCTTTTGTTCATATCCCTGAAATGCCTATTTTCATTCCAAGAGTCAGAAAACTTGGGTAAAACAAAAAGAATTTGGGATCCCATATTTGAAATACTCAGTTCAAGTGCAGCTGAATCTAGGGGCATGAAGAAATGCCACAGAATTCTCCTTGTGTGTGTGTGTGTGTGTCTGTTTCTCCCTCTGTCTCCATCACTCTGCCCCCTTCTGCCTGGTGGCATCATCTCCATGCTCCACTTGGGAACAAGATGGTATCCAGTTACCCCCAGATTCAAGTTCAACAGGGAAGAGCTCATACCATCCACAATGGTCTCAACACAAGTTTCAATTTGTCTTATGGGGTCTGAAGAGATCAACCCCAATCTCAACCCAATCAGGGTGGCCCAAGAAAGAGGGAAAGTGCTGATGGACTTGGGCCTGGGTCACCAAATCCACCACTGGGGGTACAGAGAGTGGGCATTGCCCAGAACACTGGGCCTGAGAGTGGGGTAGGGGCCAGCTTCTTTGCAGGAACCTGCTAAAAGGTGATGAACAGACAGGCAGCTAGGTGGGCAAAATGACAGCAGGTATCCACCTGCCCACCAATCCTGGGGCTCTTACCTCCCTTACCTGCCTGGGGCCTTGTGGCTTTTTATAGCTATTGCCTTTTCTGAGAGGGCAATGGGTTCCTGAAAGAAAAAAAAAAAATGCGGAGGAAACAGGAGAAAAATCATAAGTGAAAAAGAAATTTAACTACTATTTTTCCTTATAATTGATAATTCAATATTACACAATGACTACATAAATTCAGTCTTGTCTGAAAAATTAGTCCATTACAGACTTCCAGAGGTGGCCAAAATGGAGTAAGCTCACTACAGCCTATCTCTCCCACTTATTACAAATAAAAACTCTGCACAAAATACAAAATGCACTACCTGAGGACTCTAAAAGGTAAGCAAAAGAAGACAGATTGGTGAGAAGAGTCAAAAACTGAAGAAACAAGTAACATGAGAACGAGATTTTCCCCCAGTTTTCTCATTCAACATTGACTCCAAGGGGAATGCCCAGGGGAAGTGCACTGTATAAGGCAGGCAGCAGAAAATTCTGAGAAAAAACACATTTTTCTGGGCAGAGACTCAGGAAAAGGGACACCTGTGAACAAGAATATGTGGAGGGAACCCTCATATTTAAAAAAAAAAATTTTCCTCTTTTTTCATTCTGATGCTGTGCCAAGAGCCAACTCCAGCCATGGAGATGCAGCTGCTGCATCAATGCAACCAGCTAAAATTGCAGGTGATATCCAGTCTTCCTGGTTAGAGGACTGGGAAAAGGAACCCCACGCAAGCCAGAGAATATGAGAGAGTCCAAGAGAGGAAAAAGAGAGAACTGTACCTCCTGATTCTGTGTCTGAAATGGACAAGACCTGTGCTCACCCCTGAACTTCACATATATGGGACAGACCCAAAGCAACACAGAAGAAGCTTGGAGAACTAAAGTAAGATGTAAACCATCACCCAAATCTCACACTAACTCCTGACTGGTGTATACATTGGAAGAGACCCAAAGAAGCACAGCAAATTGTTTGAGAACTGAACTGATGTTGGAATCATCACCCACACAGAAGGTGAAACAGAACTTGTGATGTAAACCAAACCAGGTCAAGTGCATGCTAGGACAAGAACAAAAACCAATATTCTCCAGAATATTTTAACAGGACCCAGAGTCTCACAACATAGTATTTAAAAGGCTCAGGACATGATTCAAAATTACTCAATATGCAACAAACCAGGAAAATGTGACAATGAGACAAAGATAACCCAGACGTCAGAAGTATCAGAAAAAGACTATAAAGCAATTACTACTATGCTTCATTAGATAAAGGTAAATACTCTTGAAATGAGTGAAAAGACAAACGTTATCAGCAGAGAACCAGAATTATAAAATAGAAGTAAACAGTAATTACAGAAATGAAAAATAAAATATCTGAAATAAAAGATTAACTGTACGGGCTCAATAGCATAATGAAGATGACAGAGGAAGGAGTTAGTGAATTCGAAAATATGTTAATAGAAATTATGCATGATGAAGAGTGAACAGAGGCTCAGGAACCTGTGGAAAATATCAAAAGATCTAACGTTCATGTGATTGGAGTACCATAAAGAGAGGAAAAAGACTGGAGCAAAAGAATATTTAAAGAAATAATGGCCAAAAACTTCCCAATTTTTTACAGGTTTGAGAAACTCAGTGAACTCCAAACAAAATAAACCCAAAGAAAACCATAATCAGATGCATCATGATCAAACTTCTGAAAACCAAACATGAAGAAAAAAATCATGAAAGCAGCCTGCGGTCGCAGTTGATTTGTCTGGGGGGGGGGGGCGGCCGGTTGCTGAACCCTCGGCTCTTGGCGTTGCTCGGAGGGTACCGGCGGCGGGGGCTCTTTCCCGGAGGCGAGGGCGAGGCGGGGGACTGGGCCCGGTCCCCGGCGGAGGCGTGCAAGGTGTGGAGGGCGGCGAGAAGGGAAAGACAAGACACTCTTCCTCCAGTAGGGGTAGAACAAAAGGGGGGTTTATTCAGGGGGGTAAAGCCAAGAGCGTTTATTAGGGGTGAGCACAGGTTATATAGGCTGGCATAGAGGGCGGGGGTTGTTACAAGCCAATGCTGAGGGGATAAAGGCTAGGATTGGTTCTGAGAGGGTGCGGAGGTTAGGATTGGTTCTAAGAGAGCGCGGAGGTAGTTTGAAAAGGGGCGGGAGTTGCTCTGGCAACGGTGTCTGGCAACAGTGTATGCGCACTGGTGGTGATGGGAGTTGCACTGGCAACGGGGAGTGTCCGGGCAAGATAAGGGGGTGGGGAAAAGGCGGTTCCCTCCGGCAAGCCTCCCCTAACAGTGGTATTTTGGGTGAGGAAATGGGGCCTGCCTCCGGCCTCACTTTCTCAGGCCTGGGGGGCAGTGGAGGGCGCTGTCGCCCGTGCCCACCACCCTCCCCAGGGGCTGATCAGGTCCCCCAGCCCAGGCCCGCCAAGTCGAAGCACGTAATCAGTATCCCGCACAGCCACAGAAAAATGGCCATTACATACAAAGGAACAATGGTTTGAAAACTTGCAGATTTCTCATCAGAAACTATGGAGGTCAGAAGATAGTGGAAAAGCATTTTAAAGTGCTGAAAGATAATAACTGTCAACCTAGAATTCTATATCCAGTGAAAATATTCTTCAGGGATTAGGGCAAAATAAAGATATACTCAAGTATAGAAAAACTAAGAGAATTCATAGGCAGAGACTTTCTTTAAAGGAAGTGCTAAAGGGAGTTCTTTATGCTAAAGAGTAACGATAACCAAAGGGAAACTTAGAACTTCAAGAATGAAGAGTAACATTAATTGTAAATATTTATGAATAAATACAAAAGATTTCTTATCCTTCTTAAATTGATTAAAATGTATAGCTGTTGAAAGAAAAACTTTAACATAGTCTGATTTTATA
Organism: Choloepus didactylus; assembly: GCF_015220235.1. Classification (NCBI taxonomy): domain Eukaryota; kingdom Metazoa; phylum Chordata; class Mammalia; order Pilosa; family Megalonychidae; genus Choloepus; species Choloepus didactylus. The sequence goes on from NC_051333.1 coordinate 21,859,263, forward strand.
ATAAATTTAGATATGACACATTTGAAAAGTATAACACAAAGGGAAAGGGACCTATATGGCTGTAAGGATTCTGCATTTTACTTGAAAAGGGTAAAATGTTGACTCTAAATAGGATATGAAAGGTTAGCACATTGAATCCCTATAGAAAACACTAAAAAATTCAGAGAGACAAGCAAAATCACCAATAGATAAATTAGAATGGAAAACTAAAATAGTATTCAAATAATTCTAAAGTAGGCAAGAAAAGGGGAACAGAGGAACAAAAGACAGTGGAGACAAACAACAAAGCAAAATTAAAATGACAGAGTAAATATAAAAATATCAATAATTGCATTAAATGTAAATGATCGAACACATCAATTAAAAGAAAGAGATTTTCATATTGAATTAAAAGAAACCCACTTTAAATATAAAGATATAGAAAGGTTAACATTAAAAAGATAAAAAAGATACGCCATCTAAATTTGAATCGAAAGGAGACTGGAGTCATTATAGTGATATCAGATAAAGCAGACTTCAGAACACAGAATATTAACAGAGATGAAGAGGACATTATATAATGATAAAGGGCCCAATTCTCCAGGAAGTCATAACAATCCGAAATGTGTACATACTTAATAGCAGAGCTTCAAAATACATGAAGCAAACACTGACAGAAAAAAGAAATCAATACATTTCAAATTATAGTTGGAGATTTCAACACTCCTCTCTCAGTAATCAATGGAAAAAGTAGACATAAAATCAGCAAGGATATAGAAGAACTAAATGACACTATTAGCCAAACTGACCTAATTGACATTGATAGAGCACTCCACCCAAGAACAGCAGAATAAATACTCTTTTCGAGTGCGCATGAAACATTCACCAAGAGAGACCATATTCTGGGCATAAAATGAACCTTAACTGATTTAAAAGAATTGGAGTCATATAAAGTATGTTCTCTGACCATAACAGAAACAAAGTAGAAATCAATAACAGAAAGATACCTTGAAAACCTTGAAATATTTGTAAATTAAACCACACACTTTAAAATCTACAAATGCAGAGTCATGTATCTACCATCACAATAGGGATAGGAAACAGTCCCACCTCTCCCCAAAATCCTTCATGCTGTTCCTTTGTTGTCAATCACTCCCCCCTCTCCAATCCCTGGCAACAATTGATCTGTATTTTATCCTGACCATTTTGCCTTTTCCAGAATGCCATATAAATGGTATCACACAGTATGTAGGGCCTGAATTCTTTACATGTTGCTGTGTGAATCAATAATTTGTTCCTTTCTGTTTCTGAGTAGTATTCCATTTTATCATGTACCACAGTTTGGTAATCCATTCACCTGTTGAGGGACTTGTTGAAGGGTTGTTTCCAGTTTTTAGTGATTTTGAATAAAGCCACAATAAATATTCACATACAGGTTTTCGTGTGAACATAACTTTTCAGTTCACTTGGGTAAACTAGGAGTGGGATTACTGGATTTTATGGTAAGTGTATATTTAACTTTATAAGAAGTTATACAATCTTCAGTCAAGAAGTAATAGGTAACATGAATAGAGCTTTTATCCATTAAAGAAATTGAATTTGTAATTAAAAACCTCTTGATAAAGAAAGCTCCATTCCCAGAAGGTTTCTTTGTTGAATTCTACCAAACATTTAAGGAAGAAATAATACCAATTCTGTGCAATCTTATCAGGAAAATAAAACAGGAAGGGACACTTCCCAACTCATTTCATGAGGTCTGAATGATCCTGATACCACAATTGAACAAACACTTTGCAAGAAAAGAAAACTACAGACCAATATGCCACAGGAACATAGATGCAAAATTCTGTAAAGAACATTAGCAAACTTAATCCTGCAATACATTAAAAGGATAATATATCACAACCAAGTGGATTTTTTTCCAGGAACACAAGGCTAATTCAACACTGGAAAATCAGTCAGTGTAATTTGTCCAAACCCACAGATCTGTACACCACCAAGAGTGAATGTTACTGTATGCAAATTTTAGAAATCAAACAGAATGTCAGGAGAACTCAAGATGGAATGACCTCTGGGACAAAACTAACTGTATTTGGTTAAACCAAATGAATGCCTTAACCACAGTGCAACTGAGGAGGAAGAAAGGAGCTAAGGCAGTGTTTTGACTAGATACAGCAAAGCTAAAGAGGAAAATTGTACACCAAGTGTGCTCTAGGTGATAAATTTGTTTCTCAAAGGAACATAGGTTATGAATTCTGAAATTACTTTACATTTATAGTAGGGTTGAACAAAAAAGAAGTTATACTAAAGATAATAAGAAACAGGTTTTCCAATGTTGAGAAAGAAGTTACAAAAAGCAAGAGGGGAGAGCTAGAATGAAACCTTTGGTGCTGAATGGGAGTTGGAGATATCAGTATGAATTCATTTTTTAAAAGTATATTATGGTGGCTTGGAGTTATGTGTCCCAGAAAAAACATGTTCTTAACCTTAACCCATTCCTGTGGATACGAACCCATTGTAAATAGGACCTTTTGATGAGATTAGTTTAGTTAAGGTGTGGCCCAACTGAATCAGATTGGACTGTAATCTGGATTACTGGAGAACTTTATAAGCAGAGCGAAAGTCAGACAGAAAACAAGTCACAGGGAGCAGCCAGAAGCCGGAAGTCAACAGAATCTGGAAGAGAAAGGAGAAGATGCAACCATGTGCACTGCCATGGGACAGAAAAGCCAAGGACCAAGGATGTCTGGCAGCCAGTCCCAGAATGCCTCAGTCTTCAGGAGAAGGCACCACCTTGCTGATCTCTCTATTTTGTACTTCTCTTAGCCTCAAAACTGTGAGCCAATAAATTCCTATTGTTTAAGCCAAACCATTGTATGGAATTTGTTTTAGCGGCTAGAAACTAAATCATATATATATGTGTGTGTATACATACACACACACACACATACACATACAGATAGATACAGAAATAAATAGAGATGTGTGGGTATACATGGCTTAGACTACGTAAATAAATTCCAGAGCTCTGTCTGCCTTCAGAGGGCCAGTGCCAATGAGCACACCCAACACCAGCTCTTGATTCCTAAATACCACTCTCCAATATAAGGAATCAGAATTCCTTGGAGAAGAGGACTGGAGCATGGAATATACAAGGTGAGCCAGTGGAGCAGGAAAATAAGAAAGTGCTTAAAAATAAAACAACTCTATGGTATTCTTCTCCAAAATATATAACCTTGCTCTAATTTGGGAAAATATCAGATAATTCTAAATTGAGGGATATTCCACTGTATTAGTTAGAGTTCTCTAGGGAAACAGAATCAGTGAGAGGTGTCTCTGATTATCAAATTGTAAAAGTGACTCACGCAACTGTGGGTATGCACAAGTCCAAATTCTGTAGAGCCGTCAATAAACTGTCAACTCCAAGGAAGATCTCCGATGAACTCCTCAGGAAACGAACCAGCAACTTCGACGAACTCCTCAGGAAACGCTTCACTAGGCAGCCGAAGAAGAAGTGAAGGTCCTCTATCTGTCTTGCTTATAAGTCTTCAACTGATTAATTGGATTAAATCCAGCCAATTGCATTCTCTCATTGTGGAAGACACGCCCTTAGGTGAGTCATCAGTCACAGCTGCAGTCAATTGACTGATGATTTAATAAACCAGCCTGTTGGTTTATTAACCAGCCTCAAACGTCCTCACAGCAATTGTTAGGCCAGTGTTTGCTTGACCAGACAGCTGGGTACTATCACCTGACCAAGCTGACACATGAACCTAACCATCACATCCACAAAATACCTTACTATTATTCCTCAAAAGCATCAAAGGCATGGAAGACAAGGAAAGACTGAGGAACTGTCACAGATTGGAGGAGACTAAGGGGGGCATGACTATTAAATGAAATATGGGATCTTGATTGGATCCTGGAACCAAAAAAGGACATTAGTGAAAAACCATGAAAATCTGAATAAAGTCTGTGGTTTAACTGATACTGTGGCACCAATGTTCATTTCTTCATTTTGATAAACATGGTTATGTAATATGTAATGAAGGGAATGAGAACACGCCATACTATTTTTGCAACTCTTCTCTAAGTCCAAAATTATTCTAAAGTAAGATTTTAAAAATACTGTATAAACCAAATACACACTTATTAGAATAGCTTAAATAGAAAATATTGACAATATCATGTGCTGACAAGGTTGCAGAGCAACTAGAACACTCATCCATTGTTGGTGGGGTTGCAAAATGGAACGGTCGCTTTGGAAAGTACTTTGGCAGTTTCTAATAAGGACTTTCCCTAAGTCCCAGAAATTCTGCTCTTAGGTATTTACCTAGAAAAGTGAAAATTTATATTCAAACAAAAAGCTACATGTGAATGGTTATAGTGGTTTTATTCCTAATCACCCCAAACTGGAAATAACCCAAATAGCTTTCAACAGGATAAACAAACAGTAGAACATCCAAACAATGAAATATAACAGCAAAAAAGGAGGAATGGATACATATAACATCCTGCATAAATGTCAAATGCATTATGCTAAATGAAAGAGATCAGACACAAAAGACTATACTGTATGATCCCATTTACATGACATTCTCTAAGAGGCAAAATTCTAGGGACGGGAAAAGCTTGGTGGTTATCAGAAGTTGGGGTTTGTGGAAGGGTTGGCTCTAGAAGGGCTAACTCTGAGGGACTTTTCTGGGGGAACTGTTCTATATCTTGATTATGGTGATGGTTGGATGACTCTATGCATTTGTCAAAAACTCATAAAAATTCAAAAAGAGTGAATTTTCTTATATGTAAATTATTTTCAAATTAAATTGAAAACTCAGTCCACTATATACAAAGCCAAAGCCCTCTTGGCTCCCCATCTCAGTCTCCTCCCCTCCTTCCCAAGGGTAACTATGGAAATGAATTTAACACCTATCCTTCTGACCTTTAAACAAAACACTTTTCACATCCCTATATGTTTATTCCATGGAAAATTGACCATTTGGGTTCTGTGTGGTTGTTGTTTTTAAGCATGGAGCCTCCTGAACAGAGGGTGCTTTCAGGGTCTCTTCAAAAGGTACCTCGAGTCCTTCAGAAACAGATGCTGCGGGGTCTGTCACCAGGGACTCAGGAGGTCTCGGCTGGCTTCACCCACCCAGCCTTCTGTTCGTTTGCTAAAGCTGCTGGAATGCAATATACCAGAAATGGGTTGGCTTTTTCAATGGGGATTTATTAGGTTGCAAATTCAGAGTTCTAAGTCCATGAAAGTGTCCAAATTAAGGCATCAAGAGGTAGATACCTTCTCTGAGGAAAGGCTGATGGCATCTGGGATTCCTCTGTCACATGGGAAGGTAAATGGCGACGTCTGCTGGTCCTTCTTCTCCTGGGTTCTGGCTTCAAAATGGCTCTCTCTCTCCAAAATGTCTCTGGGCATTTCTCTAAGTGTCTCTGAGTTCCTTCAGCTTCATCTGTCTTTAATCCTCTCATAGAGGACTCCAGCAAGGGGATTAAAACCCACCTTGAATGGACTGGGTTCCATCTCCATGGAAACAACCTGATCAAAAGGTCCCACCTACAATAGATCTGCCCCCACAAGATTGGATGAAAAGGACATGGCTTTTCTGGGGCACATGAAAGATTCAAACCAGCACACACTCCCTCCCTTCCTCCTGGTAACAGCATCTCTAATTTTCTTTGGGCCCTCACTGCCCCTTACACTCAGCCTGTGGGTAACACCCAGTTTCAGGGACCAGCTTGTGACCCAGACCTGAGCCAACGTCAGCGCATTTTATGTGCCACCCCCTGGTCTCAAAGATGGCCTGAGACCCAATTCTGGTTAATGAAGATCAGGCCAAGATTGTGGAGCAGCCAGAAACTCTTTATATCCCTGGCCCGGTGGGGCAGAGGGATGTCAGTCTGGGACCATCGGCAGCCCCAGAGGAAGCAGAGCCATGGGAGGGAGCATGAGTGGGTCCTGAGACATTGTCAGAGGCCCTGGAGCCACCCCAACCGGAGGCCAGTGCCACCCTTGGGCGGCTGAGTGTCACTAGCCAGCAGACACTGTTTTCTGCAGGAAGACCCAGGCCTTTGACAGCTGCAGATCCAGGCAGTCACTGCAGGTCAGTCCTTCCCACCCGAGTCGCCACCGTCCTCCCCATCAGGGCTTAGGTCCTGCGAACTGGCCCAGGCACTGCCCTCCTGGCCTCTGTGACCCCCCTCCAAAAGGCACCTGTGAAAGTTCCGTGAAACACAGGCAGATTCCAAGGCCCAGGCAGCAGAATCCACATTGTTTGCATCCACTTTGTACAAATTTTGGGCCTCTTGTCAAAGAACAAACTACTAACACACAAAACAACATGGACAGATGTCAAATGCATTATGGTGAGTGAGAGAAATAAGATTCAAAAGGCTACATACTGCATGATTCCAGTTACATGACAGTCTCTAAAGGCAAAACTCCAAAGATGGAGAACAGATCAGTGGCATTTGCATTGCAATCAACACCATTAGTTTCCCAGTTAGCATTTTGGTGGCAGCTATATTTTTTAAGAAGTATGCTACTATTCAAAAATATTAATAAAAATTGTAGATGAAAAGATACAATAAGTATGTCTACGTTATATGGCTTTGGTTGTTTGTACAGTATAAAATCCCACATAACTTTTAAATGATCTGGAGAAAATGTGCATGTTTATGAAGCTAATAGATTACTACGTACTAACTACAATATGTTACTCTTAGAATGTAAAAATAAAGATTAAAATAATAATTGCAAATGTCTTCATTAGTTTTTCTCTAATCTCACTTTGAAATATTGTGCTCTAGAATAAATTCTTAGCTAAGTATTAAGGACATAATGTAAGCTGAGAAAATGTGGTCTAGGGAAATACTTGTTTGATGAGAAGTGTTTATATACCATTAATTATGGTGATTAAAATGAAATTCTTTTAATATCTTGCATTAAAAAGAATTCTGGGACCCACTGAAAGAGCAAATGCAGAGGTATGTGTTCCTGCAACGGAGGGATGTGAACAGCCTGGACATCTCCAGGGCTTGATTCTCACAGGTGTGGGTTTACTGAGTCACCTGCTTGGCAGCCTTCCCAGGTGCCTGCCTCCACCACTGCAGCCACCGTTTGCTCTGGGCCCTTGGGGCTGAGCTGTGGAAGCACTGGGGAGGCATTCCAGAGCAGACTTGTTCCCTGGAGCATCAGCGGCCTCTAGATCCCCCATTAAAGCAAGATTCCCAAGCTCCTTCATGCATCCTGCTCCCAAAGACACACAGGTACACCAGGCAGTCCGCCACACATGGCAGAGTGAGCACGGCTAGTGGATGGCTTGGTAACATTTTAGTTTTAACAATAACCAATTGCAACAGCCTTCTAAAGAGCCAGTCTCTGATCAGAGGGAAGTGAAGTGGTATCTCGGGGGCCAGAGCAGTGAGGAATCAAAACATGAAGGCTGGGGGGAGGATTGTGGGAAGATGATAGAGTAGAAAGCTCCAGGAATCAGTCCCTCCACCAAAACAGGAACTATATGAATCAATCAACTATTTTGAAACTCTGGAACTTAGTGGGACACTATGCAGCATCCAGGGAAAATCTGGAGAAAGAAATTGGTAAATTGCAGGAAATGTCACTGAATTTCACCTTCCCTGAAGATGCTACCATCTCCCATCCCCCAGTCACATGTCAGGCAGCAGCAGGGACTGCAGCTTTTTGGTGCAGGGTAGACTATAAGGACCTAGTCCATCAAGATCCAGGGTGGGGGTGGGGAAGGTTATTATCTGATTACTGATCACTGCTTTTGGTCAGCTACTTCAGATTGCCAGGGGGCCGGTTCTGAGGTCAGCCATCGTTCCAAGCCCCCTGGGGCAAAAGTGGCAGAGGAGTCTTAAAGAGGCAGTATCTACTCCCCCCCACCCTTTTCTCTTTCCATTCCCTGATTGGGAGAAAAAAATAGTTTTGAAAATTCACAAATTGGCAGCGCCAACCCTCAACAACAGCAACAAACCTAGCAATCTCAGAGATGTGAGGAAACAGATTTCCAGAGTTATAACAACATAATACTCAGAATGTCCAGTTCTCAACAAAAAATTACAAAACACTGAGAAAACAGGAAACCATGGCCAATTCACAGGGAAAAAAGAAGGATGTTTGGAGATGCTAAGCTAAGAGATGCTAGCCCAGAGTTTGCTTTGCTAAGAGACACAAGCCCAGAGACATTTTGGAGAAAACCATTTTAAAAAAAAGAATTCTCCAGAAATCTTCCCTGAAGAAGCTCATACATTGAAACTATTAGTCAAAGACTTTAAATCAACCATCTCAAATATGTTCAATAAGCTAAAGGGATCCATATACAAAGGACTAAAGGAAATTAGGAAAATATTGTCTGGAACAAAATAAAGAAATGAAAATTATAAAATGGAACCAAACAGAAAATTTGGAGCTTTAAAATTCAGTAATTGAAATGAAAAACTCGTTAGACAGATTCAACAGCAGATTTGAACAGGCAGAGGAAGGAATCAGTGCTCTTGAAGATATGACCATTGAAATACAATGTGAGGCATAAAATTTAAAAATAATGAAAAAATTAACAGAGCCTGAGGGACCTGTGGGACACCATCAAGCATACCAACATATACATCACTGGAGTTTCAGAAGGACAAGAGAGAAAGAAAGGGGCAGAAAAAGTATTTGAAGAAATAATGGCTGAAAAATTCCCCAATCTGAAAGAGCAGGAAGCTCAACGAACTTCAAGCAGGATAGACTCTAAGAGACTTACACCAAGACATATTATAGCAAAACTGTCAAAATCCAAAGGAAAAGAGAGGATGTTTAAAGTAGCAAGAAAGAAGTGACTTGTCACATACAAGGGAACCCCAATAAGATTAACAGCGGATTTCTCATCAGAATCTCAGAGGCCAGAAGACAGTGGGTTGATATATTTAAAAGTCCTTAAAGAAAAAAAAACTGTCAACCAAGAATTCTATACCCAGCAAAATTATCTTTCAAAATTAAAGGAGAAATTAAGACAGATAAAAAATGAAAGAGTTCATTACTAGAAGATCTGCTCTACAAGAAATGCTAAAGGGAGTGAATGAAATAAAAGGATCCTAGACAGTAACTCAAAGCCATAAGGAGAAATAAAGAACATTCATTGGTAAAGTTAACTTCATAGATAAATATAAAATCCTATATTATTGTACTTATGATTTATAACTGCTTCCCACCACCCCCTACATGAAATAACAGACAAACGTGAAAATAACATTTTAAATCTATGTTAAAGGGCACACAATGTATAAAGATGTAATCTGACACAATAATAATATAAAAGAGGAGGAAAGAAGATATATAGGAGTAGAATGTGTATACTACTGAAACTAGGTTGTTACTAGTTTAGGATGTTAATTGTAATTACAAAGGTAGCCATTAAGAAAATGACTAAAAAATATAGAGAGTAGGAAAGAAGAAGGGAATCAAAACGGCATATGCAAAAAAAGCAATTAAATTTTAAAAATGCAGTAATGAACTAATTGCCACGGATTTTTAGACTTTATACCAAAAGCACAAGCAGCAAAAGAAAAAATAGTAAAATACACTTCACTAAAATAAAAAAATTTTTTTGTTCAAAGGACATTATCAAGTAAGTGAATAGACAACCTACCAAATGGGAGAAAATATTTGGAAACCATATATTTGATAAGGGTTTAATATCCAGGCTATATAAAGAACTCATAGCTACAACTCAACAACAAAAAGACAACCCAATTTTTAAAAGGGTCAAAGATCTGAACAGATATTTCCCCAAAGAAGATATTCAAATGGCCAATAAACATATGAAAAGATGCTCAACATCATTAGCCATTAAAAAATGCAAATTAAAACTACAAGATACCATTTCACACCCACCAGGATGGTTATTATGAAAAAAATCTGGAAATAACAAGTGTTGGCAAGGATGCAGAGAAACAGGAACCCTCGTACATTATTACTGAGAAAGTAAAATGGTGCAGCCACTGTGGAAAACAGTGTGGTGTTTCCTCAGAAAGTTAACATAGAATTACCACAAGACCCAGAAATTCTACTCCTAGGAATACACCCCAAAGAACTGGAAGCGGGACTCAGATATTTGTACACTAATGTTCATCACAGCATTAGTCACAATGTAACCCACATTGCAACTGTGAACTAACAAATATAATACAAATATATATACTGAATTGTAATGCACTTGTGTCTTTCAACCTCTTGACATACTCATGTAGCTAAGAGCTAATACCTGTAACTGTTGTAACTCACTTAACCGTAACCCAGATGCTTTGATGCTTTGCTTTGTATACCTGTAACTACATAGCTTTATAATAATCTCCAAACCCTGTACTTATCCCCTTATCTTGTTTTGTAACCTGCAAATCTTGTGACCTTGCTAACAGCCCCCTTAATGTTTATTAATGAAGAAACCTGAGTTCACCCACCCTAATTCCTGGTCTATCTTGCTAGATAAAGCCAATTCTAACCAGAATTGGCCCACCTGACATGCACAGTAGCCTAAACCTACAACCTATAGTAACCCATGCTGTATTATAATACTAAATATCATGCCCGGCATCATGTTAAGGCCACTGTTTTCTTACATGTGTCCTCTGATGCATGTGCATGCTCAACAAATCAGACTATCTCTAACCCCGTCATCTCGAGCCACTGTATTTACTTTCATAAGCCCACCTTTGTCAAAATGCTATAAAACTCAGAGCTTTTCCAGTTTGGGGAGACAGATCTGAGGCTCTCAAGCCTCCTGTTTTCCTTATATTGCAGTTTGCAATAAAGCGCTTTCTCTCTTTGGAACGCTGGTGCTGCAGATAGGCTGTTATGAGCATCGGACAGTGTGTCCACATTTTGTACGGCAACAACAGCCAAAAGGTGGAAGCAACCCAAGCAACCATCAACCATGAATGCATAAAAAAATGCGGTCTGTCCATACAACGGAATACTATTCAGTCGTAAAAAGAAGTGAAGTGCTGGCACATGCTACAACATGGACCTTGAAGACGTCATGTTGAGTGAAGTAAGCCAGGCACAAAAGGACAAATATTGTATGGTTTCTTTTATATGAAATACTTAGAATACGCAAATGCATAGAGCTAGAAAGCAGAATAGTGGTTACCTAGGTGGGGGGAAGGAGGAATGGGGAGTTATTGCTAAACCAGTATGAGTTTTGGTTTGAGATGATGAAAACAGTCTGTAAATGGAGAGTGGTGCAAGTTACTCAGCATTGTCAACATACTGAATGTCAAAGAATTGCCCACTTAAAATGTTTTAAATGATTTTTATGTTATGTATATTTTACCACAATGAAAACTAAATACATTATTTTTTCAAAACATAAACATGGAGGCTAGAAACCAGTGCATACTCATTCTGCACCTGCCCTCACTCTGCATCTTCGTGCCCCTTCTCCACCTTCTCCACAGGCCTTCCAGCCCCAGAGCCTGCAGTGAATTGTTCTACACCCAGTGGACACTCCATGTTTGCTGAATTTATATTTTGATGAACTTTTGGTATTAAAGTATATTTCAATTAATTATAAGAAATAAAGGCAGATATGAATGTCAGTATTAGTGCATACAGCCACTGTCAAAAAAAAAAAAAAAAAAAAAGCTGAAAAAGAGCCCAGACTTCAATTAGTGATATGAATGAAGCAGGGCTGGTTAAGACCAGGGCAACCCAGGCCAAAGGGTAAAGGTTGAAACTGATTGTGTTTTAAAACTTCAACTTCCATATGAGACCAAGGGAACAGATACCTATTTGGTACAGGATCTAAATTTTCTAAATGGTACAACTCTACAGTCGATTTGTTCAAACACCACAATTGCATGGAACTTTGAATAGGAAGTGAGATACAGTAGGTTAGTATAGGCTGGAGTGAAATACTGACACATCCCAGAGCAATTTGGGCAGATAATAAAAAATATATTTACAGCCTCCCCCTCCCCAGCCCCGAGGATCTGGGGGAAGGTGCGGATGTGTTGGACATCCTCACCTGGACTGGTGTTGATGTCACAAACATTGGGACTGGTGGTTTGATGTGCTGAGCCCTCAAGCATGGGACTTGCCCTTATGAAGCTCATTACCACAAAGGAGAGTCTAAACTTGCATGTAATTGTGCCTAAGAGTCTCCCCGAGTACCTCTTTGTTGCTCAGATGTGGCCCTCTCTCTAACTGAGCCATCTCGACAGGTGAACTCGCTGCCCTCCCCACTACGTGGGACCCGACTCCCAGGGGTGTAAATCTCCCTGGCAATGCAGAGTATGACTCCCGGGGATGAATGTGGACCCGGCATCGTGGGACTGAGAGTATCTTCTTGACCAAAAGGGGGATGCAAAATGAGACGAAATAGTTTCAGTGGCTGAGAGATTCCAAATGGAGTCGAGAGGTCACTCTGGTGGACATTCTTATGCACTATATAGATAACACCTCTTAGGTTTTAATGTATTGGAATAGCTAGAAGTAAATACCTGAAACTACCAAACTCCAACCCAGCAGTCTGGACTCCTGAAGACAATTATATAATAATGTAGATTACAAGGGGTGACAGTGTGATTGTGAAGACCTTGTGGATCACACCCCCTTTATCTAGTGTATGGATGAGTGGAAAAATGGGGATAAAAACTAAAGGACAAATGGGGTGGGATGGGGGGATGATTTGGGTGTTCTTTTTTTCATTTTTATTTTTTATTCTTGTTCTCGTTCTTTCTGATGTAAGGAAAATGTTCAGAGATAGATTGTGGTGATGAACGCATAACTATGTTATCATACTGTGGACAGTGGATTGTATACCATGGATGATTGTATGGTGTGTGAATGTATTTCAATAAAACTGAATTTAATAATAAAAAAAAAAAGAACCAATGGTCTGGAATAGCTAGCAGTAAATACCTGAAACTATCAAACTACAACCCAGAATCCTTGAATCTGGAAGACGATTGTATAAAAATGTAGCTTATGAGGGGTGACAATGTGATTGGGAAAGCCATGTGGACCACACTCACCTTTGTCCAGTGTATGGATGGATGAGTTGAAAAATGGGGGCAAAAGAAAAAAAAAAAAAAGGCATCCAGTGTTCTTTTTTACTTTAATTGTTCTTTTTCACTTTAATTTTTATTATTGTTTTTGTATGTGTGGTAATTAAAATGTTCAAAAATTAATCTGGTGATGAATGCACAATTATATAATGGTGCTGTGAACTGAATGTACGCTTTGTATGACTGAATGCTATGTGAAAATATATCAATAAAATTGAAAAAAAAAAAAATCCCAAAAATTGATGTAAATAACAATGTCATTTTCCAGATGAAACTGCATTTTCCAAAATAAAATGTTTAGTGAGAAGAAAGGCATTTTTTGCAAATCTCTTTTATGTCAGGTTTGATAGAAGGCAGCTGGGTTGTCTTATCTGCTTTTGCATTCAAACTGTTGTGATATGTTATTTTGGCTGAAGTATATGAAGAAAATTTGGTCTCACACAGATATGTGTTGGAAAAGGGAGGCGCGTTTTAATAGCCTTTTCAGATATTTTTGAATATTCTTCTTTGATACTACACCAAAATTGAATAATGGGAGCTTCTTTAAGATTAACTGCAATATGGACACTGAAACCATATCAATGAACTTTTCATACTCTGTTACATTAAAATATATCACTATAACGTGCTCTTCACATGGATCATGCACCGGTCATTTAGAAAATATGGTTCACTGAGTTATGCAGATCTTCCAAATGTTGAAATATCATTATCCAATGTAAAAAAATTACATTCCTTATTATCACCACCGATCTCATCAAAAAAAGTTTTTTGTTTCTTTTTATCATCAAAAAAGTTCTTGAATCCTGGAAAGCTGTCAAGCCTTTGGTGGCATATACAAATGTTCCAAACTCTAGCTTTTGCTTGAAAATTCAAATTTTATCCTTGGCAACAAATAATGTCAGCTGTTTTCCTTGAAGTGACAAGCTCACTTTATTCATTTTCAAGAAATGAAATCTAAATAAGCAACTAAATAAGCATAGATTCCTTGTCAGTTATTTTATCTTGTAAAAATTATGCTCCATGAAAAGCACGGCCAGGTCAGCTGGCAACTTAACAATCACACAAGTACCTTTTCTCGAAACAACTGTTGTCTTCTTTGTACGTGTCAGAAATGCTTTATGAATACTTTCCATTTTGTTGCACAAAATATTAAAAATGTGTGTACACAAGGGTCAAGATCCAATAAAATTAATTTTATTTCTGCTTCATTAAGGAATTTAAGTGAAATAAGCTTTTTCTTTTTTTTTAACTGCAAAAATGTGGCGGTGAAGGATAAACACGACAACTTGTGCCCTTTTGTGCCACTGTCTTGAATCCTACCAAGGTGCCCACAGCTTTACCCACCGTTACTTTTGCATACTGATGCAAATGTCAACAGAGTGAAAAAGGGACCATAATTCTTAGTATTACCATGAAAACAGTTTTGACCTTGCAGACCTGCTGAAAGGATCTTGGGGACTCCCAAGGGTCCATGAACCACATTTTGAGAACTGCTGCCTCACAGCATTTAAAAATGGACTAGTTGTCCAAAACTCTCAACTTGCATAATCTAACCAAAATAATCTGAGCAATTTTTAAAAAGTCATGTGTCCACAAATGCCTCTAGGTTCTGAGGACACAGTGTATATAAACACATATCAATTCATTTGGAGAAACAGAAAATAGACACGATAATTAAGTAAAGGAAATGAGCATGGACTGGAAGCTGGCCTGGGAGGGGTGGGCTCTCCTGTACAGAGTGGGGTGGAGGGGAAGCCTCCCGAATGGCAGCCAGGAGATGGGAAGGACCCAGTCATGCAAAGAGCCAGGGCAACAAAATTCTAGGCAGAGAGCCCAGCAAATGCAAAGACCCTGAGGCAGGAATAGCTCCGCATTGTTAAGGGACAGGAGAGTGGACTCTTTTCTGGCTTTGCTCACTGCCTGGGGGACCTCAAAAGGTGCATGGCTGATGGCTCCCAAATGCTTTTCCTTCAGCTGAACCTCCCTGAACCCTAGATTCTCACCCCCAACCAATACTTGGCCATCTAAGAGGCATATGCCCCAAACTGACCAGGAATTTCTCAGGCTAGGAATAAAGATGAACCAGAAGCAAACCAGCCCCCACGGACTCGACCCAGTTTTCAGTATGCTCCTCCCTGCTGGAATTTGGGCAAATGCTCCTATTAGAACCACCTGCTCCAGTCCAAAGCAAATCCTCTTTGGAAGAAGGTATCACCCAGAACCTCAAAGTACCACTATAAGTTTTCATTCTCAATGGAAATAAAAAATAACCAAGCTTGCAAAGGGTCAGGAGTGACCACAAAGCAAAAGACAAAGCAGACAGCAGACTCAGCGCCATAGGGGAGGTCACGAGAGCTTGGACCACAGGGCGCTGACTGCATTTCTGCAGTTCACTGAGACTTTCCTGGTGGGGTCGACGTGAGTTTTTTTTTAGTCTGACGTGAGAATCCCTAAGAAACTTTTTTAAAACTTCTAATGCATCAGTCCACCCCCAGAGACTCGCAGGCCACTGCTCTGAGGTTAGGGCTCCGCATCCGCATATTTTCACAGCCGGGGAGGTTAGCCATCCCAGCCCGGGGCCGCGCTCACCCCTGGCCCTCTGCAGAAGCGGACCCCCACCCCGGCCTGGAGCGGACCCCCACCCCGGCCTGGAGCGGACCCCCACCCAGCGGGACTCGAAGCCCCGCCCCTCCCCGCCCCCAGCCCCGGCCTCCCGCCCCCTTGGCCCCGCCCCGCCGCGGTCCTCACTGCAGAATGGCGATGCCGGTGGCACCTGCTCGGCCGCGCGGTGGAGGGCGGAGCGCGGAAACAGGCGCTCGGCGCGCAGGGAGGCGCGGGGCCGCACGGCGTGTGGGTGTCCAGCCACGGCCGCTGGGAGCCGGGGTCTCGGGTGCGGGCGCCCCCCACCCAGCCAGCCAAGGCGGTGGGCGCCGGAAAGGCGGGCGGGCGCAAGGCACCGAGGCCAAAAAAATAAATGAATAAAAGTAAGACCAACCGAGGAAACGACTGTCCCTTGGCGAGGTCCCCCTTCTGCTCCGGAGCTCCGGGACGCCTCCCAGCTCCCTCTCCCCGCCGGGCCGTGACCCTCCGGCGGCTTGAGCACACGCCTTCTAGGCCGGAAGGGCAAACCAGGGGAGGCGGGCGATCTGGGACCACGCCCAGTCCCAGGCAAGGGGTCGGCCCAAAAAGCCTCGGTCTTTCAACCTCACCCCCGAAAGGGGAGGGAAACTGGGTGGGCGCGTAGGGCAAAAAAAAAAAAAAGAAAACACGAAGTCAGCAAAGGCACCGCTGGGATTCGAACCCAGGATCTCCTGTTTACTAGACAGGCGCTTTAACCAACTAAGCCACGGCGCCGCCCGCATGGATACCGCGGGAGTCCGTTCCCCATTACTAATTTACGCATCTCCCTACGCATGCGCATTCACCTCGCCGGCAGCGCGCACGCGCCGTATATATTCTGGTACCGGCGACTGGGGCGTCCCGGAGCTCTGGTGGCGCCTGGTAGCTGGGGCCTACTCGGGCGGGCGAGTTTAGGGCCGAGACGGTGTCTGCTCCCGTGTGGAGTCAGGACGGCTTGAGTTTGGGGTCTTCGCTGGCGAGGTCAGGGTCTTCTGCCGGCCAGAACTGGGGGGCAGGGAATCCCTCCAGCCCGTGCCCCGACGAGACCGAGCCCCTACCCGTTCCCGGAGGTCCCCGCCCGGTCATCGCAGCCCCGCTGCTGGCTCCCCGGGCGCTCGGCCAGAGCGCACATCCACCGTGCCCGGCGGTGACCACCAGCGCGCATCGACCCCGTCCGCGCCAGCGCCTTCGGCCGCACACTCGGCTATGGGGTCCCGGCCCTGCCCGCACCCGCCCACCCGCCCTCCGGGTGAGACCCGGCCGGTGTCATGGGCCGCCACTTCCTCAGACCGTGAGCCGGGGAAGGAGCTGAGGGTACCCAGGGGGCCCTGAGCAGGCACGAAGGGCTAGGAGAGATCCTGGCCACGGAGGGGCCCGAACCCTTGGAGCCCCAGCATCGGGTATGGGGCGGTTTCTGCAGCAAGAGCAAGGCGAGGCCCTCCCTACCCTGGGTCCCCTCATCCAGACGCATTCGGGTATCAACAAAACCAAGCACTGCTCATCCGGTCACCCAGAAGATCCTCAGGTGGGGTTCTTACCCACAGAAGTGTGAAAACATAGGCACAAGATTCACACTCCAGTTATTAATTGTAATAGCAAAACAAAACAGAAACAAAGTAAGTGCATGCCCATCAATGGGGGAAGCTGCGAGTATATGCAGTCCAAGCATCCTGCACAGCCATGGAGAAGAATGCATCTATGCTTGTCTTCATATGTCTGAAGGCCTCAAAACCATCTGAGAGGACAGGGAAGGGGAGCCCATCCTGGGAAGGGCATGAAGTAGATTTCTGAGGACCACATGTTCACACATCATTCATCTAAATAAATGTATAAATACTAGGGTGGTGTCAAGCGTGGGACCTGCCCAAATAATGACTACCAGGTTATGGTGCTCACGTGCAAAACTATTGGATGCCAGACAGTTGACACTAGATAAATCAATTCTGCAGTTAACTTTTGCAGTTAATACTTCCTAGGGGCAGACAAAAGACATTTAGTGAAAGTCACGTGAGCCATGCCAAATGGAAAAGTAGGTCCTTCATGTTCCTTAAAAACCTTGGCTCTCTCTGAAGTGTTGGTTTCTATTGTATGGTATGCTGTGGAATCAGAAAGAGGGCTGCTTGTATGCGTGGGTGTTCTGGAAATTCATGAATCTTGGGGCAAAAGCATGAAACATCCTGTGATGGAAATGCCCCCCCATCACAACTTCCCAACTCCCACCTAACCAGACCTTTCTCTGCTCTGGGGACTCGGCCGACCCAAGGCCTGAGCCAGGGAGGCACCCACATTGCCTGGCCCCAGTCCAGCCTCACCCACAGAGGGTGCCCACATATTCGTGTATTCATTCAACAAACACTTCCTCCGGCTACTGGTGCCAGGCCCTCTAAGGCTGCCTAATAAGGCAACTCCAGACATGGAAAGGAATGGAAATCCATAATAGGTGCTTAAAATCAGACAGGGGGAACACCAGGAGATAAAGCTTAGAAATGGTAAAGATGCTTCTAGAAATCACGTGCACGTTTGTTTTCCAAAGGCATCTAGATTTATTCTGCAGAAAAAATACAAAAGAAAATGTTTGCTCCCCAAGGCTGCTGTGGGCTGAGGGGGCAGCACTGTGGTGAGAGCCCGGCCAGGGCTTGGCCCCTGCTCCAGCCTCACCTGCCCACCCAGCCAGGCAGTGGCCCCAGAGAAAGAGCCCTGCAGAGTCCCACAGCCTAGGTGACAGGTGGCTCGTCGCTCAAAATGTCAGAGGCCGAGTCATCCTTGCATGGGCTGGGCTCCCTTGCCAGCGAGTCTTCCCTTCCCCATGATGACGAGGCCTCTGCTGACAAGTCCCTTTCATCTATCCGGCAAAACACACATTTGGTGAATACTTCGGAGGAGTTGTCACTTTCGTACATGGAGAAAGGCCTGTCGCATCCTTTGCACTGACATGAAATATTTTAAAAGAAAAGAAAGAAGGTGCTGGTCAGAAGGGAACAAGGCATGTGGTCAGAATTCTCCCGGCTGATCCCATCACCTGGGGCTGTACCAAGGCTATAGGGTGACCTCTACTCTGGGCGCTCAAACCCCACAAGCGTGGAAATTGCAGGCCCCTGGGAGACAATGGTCACAGGCTTCCCCTCCCTTTCTTCCCCCTCAAAAGCTGTACAGGTACCGCCAAGTATTATGTGAATGCCCTCACATCCCCTGCTGTGGGGACCTGGGCACAGGAGTGGTGACCCAGTTGGTGATGGGGAGGACAGGAGCATCAAAGATCTGAAGGGATGTCCTGACTCCCTGACATCCTGGGGACACCCAACTTTGACAGAATCAGGAGAAGCAAGCCGGCCAGATTTCCAAACAGAGCAGGGGTGCTGAACACCCAGCACAGGTGTGACCACCCTCCTCTCCTCTGTCCCTGTTTCCGTTTGGCCTGTTTCTGTTTCTGGCTGAAGCACATGGAGAACAGGGCAGAGAGACGGCACATCTGCTTCCCACAAGCAAGAAGGCAACACCACGGGGTGGGGACGCTCAGTCTGGGAACAGAGGCCTCTTAAGCGTTCCCACCACTGCCTGGTCACTGTAAGAAGAGCCCACAAAGAGGCACGCCCCTGCTGCAGCCCTTCAAACCTCAGGGCTTTGCCCTGCTGGTCCTTTCCAAGGCATACAGACCTTGCTTTGATACCTCTCCTCTGGGGCAGAGAGCAGGGCAGGCCCTCAGGCCTGGGAGTTTTCCCACACAGCATCCTGCTGTCCAGGGCGCCTTGGGCCTGTGGGGGCAGGTGGGGCCAACCCAGCTTGGGACAGGCCCTCTGGCAAATCTGGCCTCTGAGGTTTCTCATATTGATTCAGAGCAAGTCAAAGGCAGTGGGTCCATCTTTGCTACAGCTTCAGATAGGTCTCCTTTTTAAATCAGATCCCGTAACTACCTTGTTCTACAGCAAAACTTCCTCTGGTCCAAAACCAGAACTGCAGGGCACACAGAGGAGGCAATTCCTGGTCCCTGCCCCACTGGTGGGGGTAGGACTGGGGCAAACTCTGTTCTGTAGCTCATCAGCTTCCGGGGTCTGAGGACGCACATGGCCACAAAGGCCCTGAGGTCTGGCTGGCCAGAAAGATGCGGTCCACATGGTCCCACCCCTCTCCCCTCTGTCCCACAGCAACTGGGAAGGGGCTCCTTGCCCACCCCCCAATTCACTGTTCCCCAAGAAGCAATGGCTCTTAGCCTGGTCCTGTGAGCAGAGGCAAGTCTAGGTGGCTCCAGGATTCTGAGGGAAGGACTCAAGCAAACCCACATGGGTCCCTCGGTTTCTACAAGGTGCCCTCACGTGTCGGCACAGGGAGGCCCCGGCAGGGACTGGCTCCACCACCCAGGGGAGGGATGTTGGAATCGCCTCTGTGCCAGCCCTGGCTGGGCCTGGTGAAGCAGATGTGTCCACCCTGCCTCCAAGCTCCTCCGCTAGAGAAACGCAGGCACCTGAGCCCATTCTGTGGGAAACGCAGGCACCTGAGCCCATTCTGGGGCCTGGCCAGAGTGTCTGCTGCAGGAGCTGAAGAGGACACGTGAAGACTGAATCATGGACCCCACAAAAGACATGCCCCAGTCTGTATCTGCTTTGCTGTGTGTGCCAGTTTGGATGTTTTATGTCCCCCCAAAATGCCATGTTCTTTGATGCAACCTTATGGGGCCAGACCTATTAGTGTTGATTAGACTGGAATTCTTTGACTGAGTGTTTCCATGGAGATAAGACTCAATCAATTGTAAGTGAAACATTTGATTGGATAATTTCCATGGAGGCGTTACCCCACCCATTCAGGATGGGTGTTGATTGGATCACTGGAGTCCTATAAAGGAATTCACAGACAGAGGGACCTCAGAGCAACTGAGAGTGACATTTTGAAGAGCAGCTGCAGCTAAGAGAGGACAAAACCCCCCAAGAGCAACATTTTGGAGAATGCCATTTTGAAACACCACCTGGGAGCAAGCAGATGCCAGCTATGTGCCTACCCAGCTGACAGAAGTATTCTGGACACCAATGGCCATTCTTCTGTGAAGGTACCCGATTGTTGATGCCTTACCTTGGACAGTTTATGGCTTTAAGACTGTAACTTTGCAACCAAATGAACCCCCTTTATAAAAGCCAATCCATTTCTGGTGTTTTGCAGAACAGCAGCATTAGGAAACCAGAACACTATGATTATGAACCCATTTGTAAATAGGGCCTTTTAATTTATTATTCGTTAACATGGGGACTCATTTGTGAATAGGATCTTTGAAAATCCTATTGAGATGAGGCCAAATTGAATCAGAGCAGCCCTTAATCTGTACTGACTGGAATCCTTATAAGCAAACGAAATTTGGTTGTGAGGGGTCAGAAGAGACAGTTGGAGAAAGCCCCAGGAGGAGACCAAGGATGGGAAACACCAAGCGATGAGATGCAAGCCAGGGAACCCCAAGGATAGCGGCAAACCAGCAGAGAACTCTACAGACTCCGGGAGAAAGCATGGCCTGGCACTACCTCAAGGAGAACTTCTAGCTGCCAAACCCATGAGCCAATAAATCCCAGTTTAAGCCAACCTGCTGTGTGGTATTTGTCAAAGCAGCCCTGGCAAACGAAGACAAGGGCTGTCCCTGCCTGGCTTAGGTGGTGTCAGCCGTTCCTGCTGTGTCCAGTGCTCTCGCAGACCTCTCCTCCCTCCACCCCAGCCAGTCCAGCCTCCTCTTCACTGCTCCTCAGACACACCAGGCTCACTCCTGCCTCAGGGCCTCGCACCGGCTATCCCCTCTGCTGGGAAGTTCTTTCCCTAAAAATCTGCACAGGTCCCTCCCTCACTTCCTTCAAGACTTTGCACAAATGTCACCTTCTTGATGCACCTATCCTGACTACTCTTTAAAATATTGCAACATCCAGCACTCCCATTCCCCTTCCCTATTTTATTTTTCTCCAAATTACTTATCACCATGTAACTTACTATATATTTTTCTTGTTTCTTTATTCATTTTTTCGCTCCCCTTTTAGAATTTAAGCTCCCTCAGGGCGAGAATTTTAGTCTCTTTGCTGACAGTTGTATCCTCAGTTGCTCGATAAATGTTTGTTCAAAGAATGAATGAATTTGTAGAGAGAACTAATGAAAGCTTAATTTTACCCAATACCAACCTGCGTAAACTTGTAGCCCTTGGCCTTTTTGTATTCCATCACCAAAGGGATTTCGTCAATTTCTTCAATGTGCCAGAGTCTCATGGTTTTGTCCTAAAACAGTGAAACAGCAAAAGAGGCTGTCACGAAAGAGGCTCCTGAGGTTGGGCGCAACCAGGGAGGTGCATCACGCTCAGGCCATGTGTGGGGAACCCCGACTGCAGAGGAGGTGAGTGACGGGAACAGCTGGCTGGGGTTCTCTGGGACCATCCCAGCAAATCCCTTCTGGAGCAAAAAGTCCCACTTCTCAGCGATGGGTGTAGAAGTGTGGGGGAGGGTAAGTACAAAACCCATATAGGGGCCTCCAAAATAGGAGCTAAAGGCAAAACTGATTTTAGTGTCGAATGGATAGATATAGTTCATCCGCCTTCCATAGCTGCTGTCACTTTTCCCCCCGTGGCTGATGTTGGCAACCAGGATTTGCAGTACACAAGAATGGACCCACTCAAGTGTGCAACTTGAATGCGCTGTGATTGTTGTAATTGAGAGTGTTTACAGTCTGCCTTTGACTTTGTGGATTAATTGTTGTGCTTTGTATCCAGATAGTGCTTGCATAATTTTAAACATCGTGAATATTGTGATCATGTTTCCTTAGAGTTCAAATAATGAAAATGAGAAAAATTACAGACCAATGCCAGCATGACCCAGACATTACTGAAAAAGGAGGATCTAACTGTATTATTTTAATGACAGATGGAAGGACATGGAAAACAAGATTAGGGAGGCATATGACCAGAACAAAGTACACTGCACAATATGCAGAGAATATTTGGGATTGGGTATGGTGAAAGGGACGTGAAAGCACGTATGAGACAGAATCTCACAAGTCTGGGATGAAACAGCCAAGCAACTCTAAATCAATCAAAAGTTTTTTTCATCTCCCCAAAAGACACAAATGTGCAATAAAAGGAAGTAAAAGTTACCCAGGTTGGAAAGAAAGAAGTAAAACTATCTTTAGTTGCAGATGACATGAAATTGTAGGTAGGAAATCCTAAAGAATCCACTAAAATAATATTAGAACTAACAAAAGAGTTCCGCAAGATTATAGGATATGAGATCGATACACAAAAATCAATTACATTTCTATGCATTTGCAACAAACTATCTGAAAATGAAATTAAGCTATTTACAATAGCTTCAAAAAGAACAAAATACTTAGGAATAATTTTTTTGCATTAGTGTGATACTTTTGTTACAATTGATGAAACAATTTTATTATAATTCTATTATTAGCTATAGCCTTAATTTACATTAGGGTTCACTCTTTGTGTTGTATAGTTCTAGGGAGTTTTTGTTGTTGTTGTTGTTAACTCATATAGAACGTAAAATTTCCCATTTTATCCACTTTCAAATATACAATTAAGTGGTGTTGATTACATTCCCAAAGTTGTGCCTCCATCACTATCATCCATTGTCCACATTTTTCCATCACCCCAAACAGGGGTACCAATTAAACATTAACTCCACATTCCCCTCCCTGGTTACCTACATCTAGCTTCTGACTGTATGAATTTTCATGTTCTGTTTTTTTCATGTGCGACCATACGTGTCCTTTTGTATCTGGCTTATTGCACTCAACATGATGTGTTCAAGGTTCATCCACGTTTGTAGCACAAATCAGAACTTCACTCCTTTTTACAGTTGAAAAATATCCCATTGTGTGTATAAACCACATTTTGTCTATCCATTCATTGGTTGATGGACACTTGGGTAGTTTCCACCTTTTGGCAATTGTGAATAATGCTCCTATGAACATTAGTGTGCAAATATCTGTTCGAATCCCTGC
This sequence comes from Choloepus didactylus, assembly GCF_015220235.1. Taxonomy (NCBI): domain Eukaryota; kingdom Metazoa; phylum Chordata; class Mammalia; order Pilosa; family Megalonychidae; genus Choloepus; species Choloepus didactylus. Next base: position 21,882,909 of record NC_051333.1, read on the forward strand.
TTTCAATTCTTTTGCCAGGTCATATGGTAATTCTATACTTAACTTTCTGAGAAATATTAATTTTTGAGTTGAATTTGAAAATAATTACGCATTAAGTTAATTCAAAGAATGTTTTTGAGCCCCTTCCATATGTGGTGCACTGTTAAATTCTGAGAAAGATGTATTGTTGACTCTTTAGGTGACTTACAATTTATAGCTCTCCTCCCAACATATCTGCAAACAAGTAAATCTTATAATTTTCATTGAGTGGAAGGAAAACTTAATCCAGACATTTTAGGCCAAATTTATAGATTATTGCTATTGGAGATAAAAATGATTATTTAACTAATTTCCCAAAGAACACAGTCAAATTCTAATCATACAGTTCTCTTCTTGAAAATTCATAATAAGGAGAGGCGGGGCAAGATGGCAGACTGGTGAGCTGTATGTTTTAGTTACTCCTCCAGGAAAGTAGGTAAAAAGCCAGGAACTGCGTGGACTGGACACCACAGAGCAATCTGTCTTTGGGCGTACTTCATACAACACTCATGAAAACGTGGAACTGCTGAGATCAGCGAAATCTGTAAGTTTTTGCGGCCAGGGGACCCGCGCCCCTCCCTGCCAGGCTCAGTCCCGGGGGAGGAGGGGCTGTCAGCTCCAGGAAGGAGAAGGGAGAATTGCAGTGGCTGCTCTCATCGGAAACTCATTCTACTGATTCAAACTCCAACCATAGATAGACTGAGGCCAGACACCAGAGACTCTGAGAGCAGCCAGCCCAGCAGAGAGGAGACGGGCATAGAAGGAAAACAACACCAGAAGCTCCAAAGTAAAAGCAGAGGATTTTTGGAGTTCTGCTGAACACAGAAAGGGGAAGGGCGGAGATCAGGCCTTGAGGCGCATATGCAAATCCCGAAGCAAGGCTGATCTCTCTGCCCAGGGCACCTTTCCTTAATGGCCCTGGTTGCTTTGTCTATTAGCATTTCAATAACCCATTAGATCTCTGAGGAGGGCCGTTTTTTTTTTTTTTTTTTTTTTTTTTTTTTTTTTTTTAAATCCTTTTTGCTTTTTCTAAAACAATTACTCTAAGAAGCTCAATACAGAAAGCTTCAAAGAATTGAAATTTGGGCACGTCAAGTCAAGAGCAGAACTAAGAGAGCTCTGAGACAAAAGGCAATAATCCAGTGGCTGAGAAAATTCACTAAACAACACAACTTCCCAAGAAAAGGGGGGTGTCCGCTCACAGCCACCATCCTGGTGGACAGGAAACACTCCTGCCCATCGCCAGCCCCATAGCCCAGAGCTGCCCCAGACAACCCAGTGTGACGGAAGTGCTTCAAATAACAGGCACACACCACAAAACTGGGCGTGGACATTAGCCTTCCCTGCAACCTCAGCTGAATGTCCCAGAGCTGGGAAGGGGGAGCAGTGTGAATTAACAGAGCCCCATTCAGCCATCATTTGAGCAGACTGGGAGCCTCCCAACACAGCCCAGCAGCCCAGAACTGCCCTGGGGGGACGGCACTCACCTGTGACATAGCACAGTCATCCCTCAACAGAGGACCCGGGGTGCACAGCCTGGAAGAGGGGCCCACTTGCAAGTCTCAGGAGCCATACGCCAATACCAAAGACTTGTGGGTCAGTGGCAGAGACAAACTGTGGCAGGACTGAACTGAAGGATTAGACTATTGCAGTAGCTTTAAAACTCTAGGATCATCAGGGAGATTTGATTGTTAGGGCCACCCCCCCTCCCCGACTGCCCAGAAACACGCCCCACATACAGGGCAGGCAACACCAACTACACACGCAAGCTTGGGACACCAATTGGGCCCCACAAGACTCACTCCCCCACTCACCAAAAAGGCTAAGCAGGGGAGATCTGGCTTGTGGAGAACAGGTGGCTCGTGGACGCCACCTGCTGGTTAGTTAGAGAAAATGTACTCCACGAAGCTGTAGATCTGATAAATTAGAGATAAGGACTTCAACTGGTCTACAAACCCTAAAAGACCCCTATCAAGGACAGCAAATGCCACGAGGCCAAAAACAACAGAAAATTATAAAGCATATGAAAAAACCAGACGATATGGATAACCCAAGCCCAAGCACCCAAATCAAAAGACCAGAAGAGACACACCTAGAACAGCTACTCAAAGAACTAAAGATGAACAATGAGACCCTAGTACGGGATATGAAGGAAATCAAGAAGACCCTAGAAGAGCATAAAGAAGACATTGCAAGACTAAATAAAAAAATGGATGATCTTATGGAAATTAAAGAAACTGTTGACCAAATTAAAAATATTCTGGACACTCATAGTACAAGACTAGAGGAAGTTGAACAACGAATCAGTGACCTGGAAGATGACAGAATGGAAAATGAAAGCATAAAAGAAAGAATGGGGAAAAAAATTGAAAAACTCGAAATGGACCTCAGGGATATGATAGATAATATGAAACGTCCGAATATAAGACTCATTGGTGTCCCAGAAGGGGAAGAAAAGGGTAAAGGTTTAGGAAGAGTATTCAAAGAAATTGTTGGGGAAAACTTCCCAAATCTTCTAAACAACATAAATACACAAATCATAAATGCTCAGCGAACTCCAAATAGAATAAATCCAAAAAAAACCCACTCCGAGACATATACTGATCACACTGTCAAACATAGAAGAGAAGGAGCAAGTTCTGAAAGCAGCAAGAGAAAAGCAATTCACCACATACAAAGGAAACAGCATAAGACTAAGTAGTGACTACTCAGCAGCCACCATGGAGGCGAGAAGGCAATGGCACGATATATTTAAAATTCTGAGAGAGAGGAATTTCCAGCCAAGAATACTTTATCCAGCAAAGCTCTCCTTCAAATTTGAGGGAGAGCTTAAATTTTTCACAGACAAAGAAATGCTGAGAGAATTTGCTAATAAGAGACCTGCCCTACTGGAGATACTAAAGGGAGCCCTACAGACAGAGAAACAAAGACAGGACAGAGAGACTTGGAGAAAGGTTCAGTACTAAAGAGATTCGGTATGGGTACAATAAAGGATATTAATAGAGAGAGGGAAAAATATGGCAAACATAATCCAAAGGATAAGATGGCCGATTCAAGAAATGCCTTCACGGTTTTAACGTTGAATGTAAATGGATTAAACTCCCCAATTAAAAGATATAGATTCGCAGAATGGATCAAAAAAAATGAACCATCAATATGTTGCATACAAGAGACTCATCTTAGACACAGGGACACAAAGAAATTGAAAGTGAAAGGATGGAAAAAAATATTTCATGCAAGCTACAGCCAAAAGAAAGCAGGTGTAGCAATATTAATCTCAGATAAAATAGACTTCAAATGCAGGGATGTTTTGAGAGACAAAGAAGGCCACTACATACTAATAAAAGGGGCAATTCAGCTAGAAGAAATAACAATCGTAAATGTCTATGCACCCAATCAAGGTGCCACAATATACATGAGAGAAACATTGGCAAAACTAAAGGAAGCAATTGATGTTTCCACAATAATTGTGGGAGACTTCAACACATCACTCTCTCCTATAGATAGATCAACCAGACAGAAGACCAATAAGGAAATTGAAAACCTAAACAATCTGATAAATGAATTAGATTTAACAGACATCTACAGGACATTACATCCCAAATCACCAGGATACACATACTTTTCTAGTGCTCACGGAACTTTCTCCAGAATAGATCATATGCTGGGACATAAAACAAGCCTCAATAAATTTAAAAAGACTGAAATTATTCAAAGCACATTCTCTGACCACAATGGAATACAATTAGAAGTCAATAACCATCAGAGACTTAGAAAATTCACAAATACCTGGAGGTTAAACAACACACTCCTAAACAATCAGTGGGTTAAAGAAGAAATAGCAAGAGAAATTGCTAAATATATAGAGACGAATGAAAATGAGAACACAACATACCAAAACCTATGGGATGCAGCAAAAGCAGTGCTAAGGGGGAAATTTATAGCACTAAATGCATATATTAAAAAGGAAGAAAGAGCCAAAATCAAAGAACTAATGGATCAACTGAAGAAGCTAGAAAATGAACAGCAAACCAATCCTAAACCAAGTAGAAGAAAAGAAATAACAAGGATTAAAGCAGAAATAAATGACATAGAGAACAAAAAAACAATAGAAATGATAAATATCACCAAAAGTTGGTTCTTTGAGAAGATCAACAAGATTGACAAGCCCCTAGCTAGACTGACAAAATCAAAAAGAGAGAAGACCCATATAAACAAAATAATGAATGAAAAAGGTGACATAACTGCAGATCCTGAAGAAATTAAAAAAATTATAAGAGGATATTATGAACAACTGTATGGCAACAAACTGGATAATGTAGAAGAAATGGAAAATTTCCTGGAAACATATGAACAACCTAGACTGACCAGAGAAGAAATAGAAGACCTCAACCAACCCATCACAAGCAAAGAGATCCAATCAGTCATCAAAAATCTTCCCACAAATAAATGCCCAGGGCCAGATGGCTTCACAGGGGAATTCTACCAAACTTTCCAGAAAGAACTGACACCAATCTTACTCAAACTCTTTCAAACCATTGAAGAAAATGGAACACTACCTAACTCATTTTATGAAGCTAACATCAATCTAATACCAAAACCAGGCAAAGATGCTACAAAAAAGGAAAACTACCGGCCAATCTCCCTAATGAATATAGATGCAAAAATCCTCAGCAAAATACTTGCAAATCGAATCCAAAGACACATTAAAAAAATCATACACCATGACCAAGTGGGGTTCATTCCAGGCATGCAAGGATGGTTCAACATCAGAAAAACAATCAATGTATTACAACACATTAAAAACTCGAAAGGGAAAAATCAATTGATCATCTCAATAGATGCTGAAAAAGCATTTGACAAAATCCAACATCCCTTTTTGATAAAAACACTTCAAAAGGTAGGAATTGAAGGAAACTTCCTCAACATGATAAAGAGCATATATGAAAAACCCACAGCCAGCATAGTACTCAATGGTGAGAGACTGAAAGCCTTCCCTCTAAGATCAGGAACAAGACAAGGATGCCCGCTGTCACCACTGTTATTCAACATTGTGCTGGAAGTGCTAGCCAGGGCAATCCGGCAAGACAAAGAAATAAAAGGCATCCAAATTGGAAAAGAAGAAGTAAAACTGTCATTGTTTGCAGATGATATGATCTTATATCTAGAAAACCCTGAGAAATCGACGATACACCTACTAGAGCTAATAAACAAATTTAGCAAAGTAGCGGGATACAAGATTAATGCACATAAGTCAGTAATGTTTCTATATGCTAGAAATGAACAAACTGAAGAGACACTCAAGAAAAAGATACCATTTTCAATAGCAACTAAAAAAATCAAGTACCTAGGAATCAACTTAACCAAAGATGTAAAAGACCTATACAAAGAAAACTACATAACTCTACTAAAAGAAATAGAAGGGGACCTTAAAAGATGGAAAAATATTCCATGTTCATGGATAGGAAGGCTAAATGTCATTAAGATGTCAATTCTACCCAAACTCATCTACAGATTCAATGCAATCCCAATCAAAATTCCAACAACCTACTTTGCAGACTTGGAAAAGCTAGTTATCAAATTTATTTGGAAAGGGAAGATGCCTCGAATTGCTAAAGACACTCTAAAAAAGAAAAACGAAGTGGGAGGACTTACACTCCCTGACTTTGAAGCTTATTATAAAGCCACAGTTGCCAAGACAGCATGGTACTGGCACAAAGATAGACATATAGATCAATGGAATCGAATTGAGAATTCAGAGATAGACCCTCAGATCTATGGCCGACTGATCTTTGATAAGGCCCCCAAAGTCACCGAACTGAGCCATAATGGTCTTTTCAACAAATGGGGCTGGGAGAGTTGGATATCCATATCCAAAAGAATGAAAGAGGACCCCTACCTCACCCCCTACACAAAAATTAACTCAAAATGGACCAAAGATCTCAATATAAAAGAAAGTACCATAAAACTCCTAGAAGATAATGTAGGAAAACATCTTCAAGACCTTGTATTAGGAGGCCACTTCCTAGACTTTACACCCAAAGCACAAGCAACAAAAGAGAAAATAGATAAATGGGAACTCCTCAAGCTTAGAAGTTTCTGCACCTCAAAGGAATTTCTCAAAAAGGTAAAGAGGCAGCCAACTCAATGGGAAAAAATTTTTGGAAACCATGTATCTGACAAAAGACTGATATCTTGCATATACAAAGAAATCCTACAACTCAATGACAATAGTACAGACAGCCCAATTATAAAATGGGCAAAAGATATGAAAAGACAGTTCTCTGAAGAGGAAATACAAATGACCAAGAAACACATGAAAAAATGTTCAGCTTCACTAGCTATTAGAGAGATGCAAATTAAGACCACAATGAGATACCATCTAACACCGGTTAGAATGGCTGCCATTAAACAAACAGGAAACTACAAATGCTGGAGGGGATGTGGAGAAATTGGAACTCTTATTCATTGTTGGTGGGACTGTATAATGGTTCAGCCACTCTGGAAGTCAGTCTGGCAGTTCCTTAGAAAACTAGATATAGAGCTACCATTCGATCCAGCGATTGCACTCCTCGGTATATACCCGGAAGATCGGAAAGCAGTGACACGAACAGATATCTGCACGCCAATGTTCATAGCAGCATTATTCACAATTGCCAAGAGATGGAAACAACCCAAATGTCCTTCAACAGATGAGTGGATAAATAAAATGTGGTATATACACACGATGGAATACTACGCGGCAGTAAGAAGGAACGATCTGGTGAAACATATGACAACATGGATGAACCTTGAAGACATAATGCTGAGCGAAATAAGCCAGGCACAAAAAGAGAAATATTATATGCTACCACTAATGTGAACTTTGAAAAATGTAAAACAAATGGTTTATAATGTAGAATGTAGGGGAACTAGCAGTAGAGAGCAATTAAGGAAGGGGGAACAATAATCCAGGAAGAACAGATAGGCTATTTAACGTTCTGGGGATGCCCAGAAATGACTATGGTCTGTTAATTTCTGATGGTTGTAGTAGGAACAAGTTCACTGAAATGTTGCTATATTATGTAACTTTCTTGGGGTAAAGTAGGAACATGTTGGAAGTTAAGCAGTTATCTTAGGTTAGTTGTCTTTTTCTTACTCCCTTGCTATGGTCTCTTTGAAAGGCTCTTTTATTGTATGTTTGTTTTCTTTTTAACTTTTTTTTTCATACAGGTGATTTGAAAAAAGAAGGGAAAGTTAAAAAAAAAAAAAGATGTAGTGCCCCCTTGAGGAGCCTGTGGAGAATGCAGGGGTGTTCGCCTACCCCACCTCCATGGTTGCTAACATGACCACAGACATGGGGGACTGGTGGTTTGGTGGGTTGAGCCCTCTACCATAAGTTTTACCCTTGGGAAGACGGTTGCTGCAAAGGAGAGGCTAGGCCTCCCTATATTTGTGCCTAAGAGTCTCCTCCTGAATGCCTCTTTGTTGCTCAGATGTGGCCCTCTCTCTCTGGCTAAGCCAACTTGAAAGGTGAAATCACTGCCCTCCCCCCTACGTGGGATCAGACACCCAGGGAAGTGAATCTCCCTGGCAACGTGGAATATGACTCCCAGGGAGGAATGTAGACCTGGCACCGTGGGACGGAGAACATCTTCTTGACCAAAAGGGGGATGTGAAAGGAAATGAAATAAGCTTCAGTGGCAGAGAGATTCCAAAAGGAGCCGAGAGGTCACTCTGGTGGGCACTCTTATGCACACTTTAGACAACCCTTTTTAGGTTCTAAAGAATTGGGGTAGCTGGTGGTGGATACCTGAAACTATCAAACTACAACCCAGAACCCATGAATCTCGAAGACAGTTGTATAAAAATGTAGCTTATGAGGGGTGACAATGGGATTGGGAAAGCCATAAGGACCAAACACCACTTTGTCTAGTTTATGGATGGATGTGTAGAAAAGTAGGGGAAGGAAACAAACAGACAAAGGTACCCAGTGTTCTTTTTTACTTCAATTGCTCTTTTTCACTCTAATTATTATTCTTGTTATTTTTGTGTGTGTGCTAATGAAGGTGTCAGGGATTGATTTAGGTGATGAATGTACAACTATGTAATGGTACTGTAAACAATCGAAAGTACAATTTGTTTTGTATGACTGCGTGGTATGTGAATATATCTCAATAAAATGATGATTAAAAAAAAAAAAAAAAAAAAAAAGAAAATTCATAATAAGGATTTTTTTCTAGCTCATACTCATTTCATAGTTTAGTACTATTTTAGCATTCATTCTTCCTTTACATCTTCAAAACTGAGCTTGGTAAATTTATAAACTGAATAATCAGGGAATTCAGCAATAATTTTAACACAAGAAGTGCAAGACTTAAAGAAGGCCTAAATAAATGGAAAGACACTGCACGTTCATAGATTGGAAGACTTAATATTGTGAAGGTGGCAACACTCCCCACAATGACATATAGATTCAAAGCAAATCCCTACCAAAACCCCAGCGACTTCCTTCCAAACATTGAAAAACTGATGCTAAACTTCACAGGGAAAGTCAAGGGACCCAGAATGGCCAAAACTCTCTTGAAAAAAATATGATTGGAGGATTCACGTTTCCTGATGCTAAAACATACTACAAAGCTACAGTTATCAAAACAGCATGGTACTGGCATAAGGACTGACAAATAGACCAGTGGAATAGATCTGAGAGTTCAGAAATAAACTCTCACATTTACAGTCAGTAAATTGATTTTTGGCCAGGTGCCAAGACAATTAAATGGGAGAAAGTCTTTTCAACAAATGGTGTTGGGACAACTTGATACCCACATGCAAAAGAATGCAGTTGGACTCTTATACCATGTACAAAAATTAACTCAAAGTGACCAAAGACCTAAATGTAAGAGGCAAAACTATAAAACTCTTAGAAGAAAACATAGGTATAAATCTTCGTGACCTTGAGTTTGGCAATAGTTTCTTAGATATGACACCAAAAGCACAAGCAGCAAAAGAAATAGATATGTTGGACTTCGTCAAGGTGGATGGACAATTTTGGGGAGCTGGAAACTAATTCCTAGAAGGCTAAAATTTTGTTGGGGCTAGTAAGTAAAATCTTACATATTCGTATGGAAACACTTTTCTTGATGTTTGATGTCATCACACTAGGCTGCACCGGGAACCAATATAACACAGGTTTAATGAGAGCAGAGCTGCAAGTCAAAGTGAATTTTATGTTTGACACTGTGCACTTTTACCACTACACAAAAGAAAAGAAGGACGTCCTAAAGGTCAGTTCAGAGAAGTATTTTTGGAAAAGTAAACAGAGAGAGTAAAAACATCCTGCTGTATTATGGGACAGAAAGAAACATGTCGTTTTTTATTAAATGCGAGTAATATCTGCTTAATCAGTCCTGTTATACATATGTTCTCTTTTTCAAAATTCTACCTTTTTGTTTCTTAAGAATACACAATACTATAGCCTATAAAATGTAAATTTCTAACAAAGAGTTTTTCAAAGAGACAAAATAAATTGCCGTATCAGAGGACAGAAAGAAACACTATAAAATATCTTGATTTTTTTCTCACATATTATTTAATTAGTCTCTGCTGCTTGTCCATGAACCGATGCTTCCCCTCCGAGACGCCTGATGGGCTCCATTCCTTCCCAGCCTGGCGAGGTTCCGGTTACCACCGAGCTCAAGCATCAGTGGTGCAGACACCGACACCCCCGGCAGCCCCCCATCTGCGCAGAGCCCAGCACCTGCCTCCCCCGTTCCCACGGAGCTTCCTGAATGAAGATGACCCGCCTGCCAGGTGTGGCCTGGACTGAGGCCTGCCCGGGAATGTTACTGGGCAATAACACTCCTGTTTTCACCGATTCTGAATTTCAGTCCCTCAAAGCCTGCCCATGTTTACCTTCGAAGCAGACAGGATCCATTTCTTATTGCTGCTAATAGCTACATCCATCACCCAGTCGTCATGGCCCTGAAGAAAAATAAAATTGTAACGAGGACCCGGAGACAGTGCCTTTACAACAACAACATAAACATAAAAAGTCAGGAGTCCAGTGCTGCTATTTAAGTAGGAGCAACTAATCACACCTCCCCGGTTTCCTCCACAGCATCTAAGCTAGAACACAAAGCGTAAAGGCGCGCGGTATCTGTGCACATCAGGGCACTGTTCTGTGTTTTAAGAAATAGTAGTGTGGGATTTAGCAGGAGGAGAAAAGTGAATTATTTCCTCAGCTGATCCCAGAGCGCCTCCTGCAGAGGAAACTTGGTTCGGGAAATAACAGTCAGAGGCCCCGGCATGACTGCAAATAACTGCAAACCAACTGCAAGTAACTGCTTAAGCCAATAGGGGGTTATGAGAAGAAGCTCAGAGGAGACAGATGTCCCTGCTGCTTAAGATGCTCAATGACACCAGGGCTCCGCATTAGCATCTTTACTATTCTTTTGGAAAGAGGTGGAAGGGGAGGCAACGTGGTATGGCAGGAGGGAAGGTGAGGTTCTCTGCAAAGGAGAGGGAAGGAACTTGAGCATGGAAGACAGAGAGGCAGAACCACCTGACAGGCGGACAAAGGACATTCGGACGCGGGGTGGTTCACCATCTGGTTCAAGCTGCTGCCTTTGCTGTGATGTAAACTCCCTCTGCCTCCCCCAAACCCTAGGGGAAGGCAACTCAGAGAAGTCTGTGGGCTGGGGGTGGGGTGGGGTCTGAACTTTGTGGTGCTCAAGGCATCACAGTCTACATGGAGTCAAGAGGGACAGAGAGACCAAAATCTTGGATGCAAGAATTCAGAGCCAGAGGTGCCGTGAGATTGCAGGACTGGAAGTTTGCAGAAATCTTGGGGTGGGGGTCATGTAGAACAGGAGGCACTGAATTAGCCCATCCTGGGACAGCCCAACCTCTGGCTTCTTGCTGTGTCTTTATGATAGAACCACTTTGAGTGGGGTCTCCTCTAACTTTCAGCCAAAAGCACTCTGATGAGCCCCACCCCCTGCCATTTTGGAACCCCCCCCGCCCCCCAGCTTTCTGTGCAGGGCTCATGATGGCATCTGTCCCTCTGGCACTCTCCCCCACCCCCCACCCCCACCGCCAGGACTTTGCATTTGCCATTCCAACTGCCTGGATTGCCCTTTCCCAGGATCCTTGCTCCTCCAGTGCCACCTTGCCATCCCGTTCTCGGCTCAAAGGCCACCTTCTCTGGGAAGCCCTCCCTGCCCGCCCACTGTGGATTAGTCGCAGAGTCTGTCTTTATCATGTTACCCTGTTGTAGTTTCTCCGTTTCACTCATCATTGTCAGTGATTTGTTTGTTGGCTGCTTGTCTGTCCTTCCTCGCAAGCATCTAGCTCCATTAGGGAGCATCTAGGTCTGTCTCACCCACGCCTGACTCCCCAACACCCAGCACCCGGCACCCAGAGTGGGATGACTAAGCGATGGTGCCCAGCACCACACCCAGCCTCTACCTGATGCTGGCACTCGTACCTTCAGCGAGAGCTTCCGGTAGCCTTCTCCGACATCCCAAACAGCCACAGTCTTGTCGAGCCCTCCAGACACAAGGAAAGAGGCTGCAACAAAAAGTGAAAGAGTTTTGGGGGAGCCGTGTTCCCCATCCAAGTGCCCCTGGTGAAGCCAAAGCTGGCTGAGGATGAGTTTGTAAGGTACTGCCATGGCTCAGTCTGAGGGCAGTGAAATCCCTTCCTGCCGTGGCTCTACAACCCCCAGCCTATTATGTGACTCTGAACCCAATAAAGCTGAGGACGGAAGCTAGTAGGGCACCCCACAGTGGGAGTGTGAGGTTGACTTAGACATAGGGTGCTTCTGAAGATGGAAAACTCTTCAGAAACACTCTAGCATTTCTCAAGGTTGGCCCCAATTATATGTGTACTGGCCAGGCTCCCCCATGAGCGCCATTCCTCTTGAGGATGGAGTATTAGAACATTTGGCACCTGGGTATGAGGAGCAATCCCTCCATTACGGGAGCTAGCTACTCCTGGCAGCTGCCTGTCATTGCCCCTTTGCACATCCATGTCCCTTCAGTTGGCAACAGCTCCCCAATTTTCCTGTGGGGAACCACCCTTGCTGACTCTCAGTCTCTCTGATTCACAGAAGACTGACTCCCACCCCTGGCTTTAGGGATGGACCAGTCACCAAGGCCTGGCCAATCAGAGCCTTTCATGCTCTGCTAACGTGATTGGTTCAGAGATAGGCATGTGAGTCTAGCTGAGCCAATGGGAATCTTCCCTGGGTCTTGTGAGGGCACCATCAGAAAGTGGGTCTCCAGGATTGCCAGCAGTTAGGACCATGTTAACTGGACCCCCAGAGGCCATCTTTGCCTATTTGAGGGGAGAGGCCAATGCAAGAGGGAAGCTGATCTGAGAGACAGAGTGTGGGAGGGTGTCATGCCTGAAGTCTTTACAGGAGCAATACATTCCTTTTGTTGCTTAAGCCATGCTGAACTGGGTTTCTGTCACTCGTAAACTTATGCCTGTGACTCTCCCTCTTGGCCATCTTATTGGCGGCATTATGGGAAACCACCCCTCTGTCTTGTGCTGAGTCCACATGAATGAAACATGAGGGTCTTCCACAACACTCCCACAGCTTCCATAGATGGAAACCTGCCAAGTGTTAACTACTCACAATCTCTGGAAAACTGGCAGGAGCTCACGGAACCTTCATGGCCCTGCATGAGAGTCACACAGGCTCCGTGGTTTCGAAACTCCCCTGTGTGGACGTTCCAGACTTTCAGGGTTTTATCCCAGGAGCTTGTACACAGGAAATGGCCGCTGAAGGTAAAGCAGCAGTTTGAGATTAAATTGTCATGCGCCCTGAAACACAGATGGAGGGGAGCATGTTAGTGCTTTAGCTCCTGGAGGATCTGAGGGCTCTCTCCTCAGCTGTCATCAGTGTTATTATTTTAATGTTGTTTATTTAATTAATAAAGCTCTGGTTTACTTGGTCTCAATTTTAATTGACTTCTCTTTTTTTTTTCTGGAAAAAAAAATCAGAATTTCCTTGCTTTTTGTTTTGTTTGTGAATCTCCAAGTATTTCCCCCCATGATTATCATCTTCTGTTATTATAAATAATTTTTCAGTGAACCTATAAATATAAATGAGCATTTATGAGTAGCCTGGATCATTAAATCAGGCTACTTTTACCTGAAGAAAGGGTTGAAAAAAGTTGTTTTCTACAGTTCAGGTCAGAGTGTTAGACCCCATTTCAGTTCTTGGAAAAGCACAAACTGAGCAAGTTCAATGGAGAAGAAATGTCAAATTCCCAGGGTGTTTATATTGGTAAAATGTACCAAATACCAGAGCTTGGTGTCTGTGACCAATCTGGCATATACTGGAGGCAGACAACAAGCCCTCCCTGGAATACAGACACTGTAACTGGGTTTTAAGACCATGAATCTCCCTATTCTCTGGGATGGGGCTCTTGTTTCAGATAAACTCCAGTTCTCCATTTTATTTAGTATGAAAGTTTGAGAATAGTGCTTATGTTGGGTTTATAGTTCCAGCAGATGGAGTCAATGCACCTCTCTCTAATCATCCTGCTGAGAACAGCTAAAAACCCTGGGCATTATCTATAAAACAAATGTAAGAAGACTCTGAAAGTAGGAGAAAAGACAGCCCAGCTAGGTAACTCAAACAAAATGCAGTTAGTTTCCTGGGTTTTCTTTTTGACTCTATGTCTGAGACTAGTTGCTGGAAAAGCCTAGAACCCAGAAAACCAATGAGTGTAGATGAAAAAAAAATTCCCACAAAATACCTAGAAAGCCAGAAAACTTTTAGACAATAACAGCCCTACACCAGCCAAACACCATTGGGAAAACTACAGCCCCACCCCCCACCCCCCGTCAGCAAAGGGAGCCTAGATTTCCTCCCTTGCAGGGTGGAAGGTAGCCTGCTTAAATTAGAAAATTTAAATAATCTCATAACACCAAAAATGTACAGGATATAATTAAAGGTCACTTGTCATACTAAGAACACCAATGAGAAAAGACAGCCAATGCCAAGATGACATAGATGTTAGAATTATCTGACAAGGATTTTAAAGCAGCTGTTATAAAAATGTTTCAATGGACAATTGTCACCTTGCTTCAAACAAATTAAAAAAAATAGAAAGTTTAAGCAGAGAAACAGAAGATATAAACAACCAAATGAAAATTTTAGAGCTGAAAAATACAATAACAAAAATAAAACAATTTAATGGGTTAGGGTTAGGCTTGACAGCAAAATGATTGGGATAGAGGAAAGAATCAGTGAACTTGAAGACAAAACAATACAAAAAACCCAATTTGAACAACAGAGAGAAAATAGACTGAAAAAATTGAGTCTCAGGCACCTGTAAGACTATAATGAAAGACCTAACATTTGTGCTATCAGAGTCCCAGAAGGAGAGGAGAAAGATGGTAGGGCTGAAAAAGTATTTGAAGACATGATGGCTGAAATCTTCCCAAATTTTATAAAAGACATAAACCCATAGATTCAAGAATCTGGGTAAACCCCAAACAGGGTAAACCCAAAGAAATCCACACCAAGACATACCATAATTAGACTTCTGAAAACTAAAGACAAAAAAAAAAAGTCTTGAAGGTGATAAGAGAGAAATGGCACCTTACCCGTAGGGCAGAGGATTTCTTAACAGAAACCACGGAGGCCAGAAGGAAGTAAGGAAGTGATATGACATATTTCAAGTGCTGAAAGAAAAGAACAGGCAACCCAGATTTCTATATCCACCAAAAAAAAAAAAAAAAAAAAAAAAAAAAAGCTTTGAGGAATGAAGGGGAAATCAAGACATTTTTCACAGGAAGGAAAACTAAGAGAATTTGTTGCTGACAGACCTACCCTATAAGAATGGCTAAAGGAAGTTCTCTAAACAGAAAGGAAACTATAAAACAAAGAACCACAGAACATCAGAAAGTAAGGAAGAACTTGAAACATCAAGAAATAAGGAACACAGTAAGCAAAATATGAATAAATATGATAGACTTCCCTTCTCCTCTTGAATTTTCTAAATAATGCTTGAGAATTGAAGCAAAAAAAATTTATAACAAAGTTCTTATGTTTACTCCTTGCAAGATTCAAAATAGTTGGGATTATGACATTTTGAAATCCTCTAGCAGGAACAGCTATGTAATTTGCTGGTTGGGCCCAGTGCAAAATTAAAATGCAAGGTGCCTTGTTGATTAATAATTTCAAGGCATCAACAGCAGAGCATTAAATGAAGCACAGGGCCCTTCTGAGTGTGTTGGGGGGCGGGGGTCCTCTGTGACTCCCCAAGTGCACACCCATGAATCCAGCCCTGTCCTGCAGCACTGAGACTCCTTGTCTCTATATTTTCTTGCTAAAAGGTGCATTTTCCAGAAAAATCACAAATTCAGGTAAATCAAAAATGCCAGTCGACATTTCTCTTGTTTACCTTTAAGCCACTGTTGGGGAAACAGAAGGGAGTGGATTGCAATGCTTGCCCCATGGTTGGAGCTGGGTCATCCTCTCCCGCACCCGCTCCCCGCACCACCACCACAGAGTGGTCCTTAGAAGCAGTGCAGGGCGGGAGAGGGGGGAGTGCCCTATGGCCCCTCCCGATCCAGGTTTCCATGGAAATAACTCAGTTACAGGGAGTGCATACTGAGTGCCCACCGAGTGTCCGGCCCTCAGCTAAGGACTCTCATGTGTTATCTCCAGACTTCATATCAGCCCCGTGTGATAGCCACTGCCATTGTGCTCAGCTTTCAGGTGGGGAAACTGAGGCCTAAGTACACACAGGATGGGAACCTAAACACTCTGAACGCCTGGCCAGATCACCATGGGAAAGGCTGGCCCTGGCCGGCAGGACACACCATTGAGCAGGACCAGCAGGGTGACAGGGTGCAGACAGGTTCTGGGATCCTGGCTGGAGGGGCCTGTGGTCTCACCCCATCTGGGGGCATACACCTGCAAGGCAGCCCTGGATCATCGGATCTCCCGTTTTTAAGGAGCTGCTGGAAAATCACATTTGGAGTGGGATGGGAGGAGGAACTCCATGCAATATTTTCCATTGCTGGCTCACATTAAGACAGATGCATCTGACACCAGTCTGGCACCCAGGCCACAGCTAGTGGCTTCCCCCCTGGCTCACCTGCTTCCTTCCCTTTCCCTGACTCTGGCTTCCTCATAATGTCCCCACTCTATGTGCACGTTGGCTGGCAGCTGGACGTGTGAGGTGAAGCGTGCACACTGAGTCCAGGAGGCACGAGTGGAGCCTCCCGCCCACTCCCTGCTGCAGGTGCTGCCCAGCCTCCCGGGGCCCCGGCTCACTTGGCAATGGTGAGCAGCGTGGCCTGGGAGGTCACGTCCCAGATCTTGATGCTCCTGTCTGAGGAGACGGAAGCCACCTTCTGGCTGTCAGGGTCAAAGCAGCACGCAGTGATGGGCCTTTTGTGATGATCTGAGGCACAAGGAAAGCCACTAGTCACCACATGGCCCGGAAGTCTCACCCTCGTCCCCCACCCAGCAAGGATGTGATGGAAATGCAATGGCGGTTTCTGTAAGGGACTCTTCACTCACACAAGCATTTCCTGAAGGCCTGCTAGGTGCCAGGCTTTGAACAGGGAGCACGGCCTGAGGGGAAAGACAGCCCGGAGCAGACAGCATCCCATGGGGTGCTGAGGGTGGTGGCACGGTGTGACGTCACCCAGCCAGCAGGACCCAGCCCAGCCTGCAGGGGTCAGGAAGGGACCAAAGAGTTAGCAAGAGAAGCAGGGAAGGAAGCGTGTTCCCGGCACAATGAACAGCATCTGCAAGGGCCTGGAGGTGGGACAGAGCATGGAGAAGCCTGGTGTGCAGCGAGCACTCGGAGCGTGAGGAAGAGAGACATGCCAGCTGTGGGGCACTGCCCATAGCACGGTTCCAGGTTGATAAAAATAAACACAAAATATGGGAAGTAGTGTGTGTGTGCGAGTGTGTGCACATGCATGCAAACACACACCACACACACGCAAAGTTTAGGAAGGTCATCCAGCAACATATTGTCAATAATAAGCACCTCTGGGGAGAGACGAGGCATATTAGCCAAAGTTTTTATAGTGATTATGCATTTTTTTTAATTTTATTTTGAGATAATTGTAGATTCCTGTGCAGTGCAGTTGTAAGGGACAATTCAGAGACGTCCCACATGCCCGTCACCCAGGTTCCCCCAGTGGTGACATCTGACATAACCATTAGTACAGTATCACAGCTGGGAAACTGACATTCAATGATTATGTATTATTTTATATTTTCAAAATACAGGTACACAATATGCAAAGAAGGCTGAGTCTCCACTCATTAAAAGATTAGACTTTAAATGTCCACATAAAGTTGGAGCAGAACAATGTTCCATTTAGTGCAAGAACAAGATTGAACGGAAAAGCTGTAATGGATAAGAATCAGCCTTGGACTTAACTGTCTGTGCTTTTACCAATCAGTGCCCAGATTCAGTGATGAGGCTCATGCCATTACGGTTTCATCACACAAAGCAATCAAAAGTCACAATTGGAATGAACAATGGGGATGCTTTGGATGTTCGTTTTTATTTTAATTTTTATTTTATTTTTTGGAGTAATGAAAATGTTCAAAGATTGATTGTGGTGATGAAAGCACAATTATGTGATGATACTGTGAACAACTGATTGTACACTTTGAATGACTGTATATTACATGATTATACCTCAAAAAAATTGCATTTAAAAAAGTCACAATTGGTCAGATGCCCAGCGGCTGTTACCGTGGTAGATAGACCAGCGGCTGGACCCTGTGCAACTCACCTTTAAGGTGTGCCACCGTGGCGGTGTTTTCTGCATCCATGACATAGATTCCGCAATCCAAATCCAAGCCAGAGACCACGTATTTACCATCAGGAGAAAACTTA
This sequence comes from Choloepus didactylus, assembly GCF_015220235.1. Classification (NCBI taxonomy): domain Eukaryota; kingdom Metazoa; phylum Chordata; class Mammalia; order Pilosa; family Megalonychidae; genus Choloepus; species Choloepus didactylus. The sequence goes on from NC_051333.1 coordinate 21,900,797, forward strand.
CAGGAGACTATGAAGTTATTATGCTTGACCTTCCACTGAAATGGGACAACAATTGAAAGGTGGTTTTTTGTCTGTTTCCTCAGAGTGTTAAGTATAGGATTACCATATGACCCAGCAATCCCACTTCTAGTATACACCCAAAAGAATTGAACGCAGTCACTCAAACAGATATTTGCACACCGATGTTCATAGCAGCCTTATTAACAAAAGTGAAAAGGTGGAAGCAACCCAAGTGTCTGTCAACAGATGAATGGGATAAACAAAACGTGGTATATCCATACAACGGAATATTACTCAGCCATAAAAAAGAATGAAGTTCTGGTTCATGCTACAACATGGATGAATCTTGAAGACACTAAGTTGAATGAAACAAGTCAGACACAACAAGACAAATATCATATAATCTGACTTGCGTGAAATAATTAGAATATGCAAATTCATAGGGTCAGAAATTCAAGTGAAGGTTACCAGGGTGGGGGTGCGGTGGGGAATGGGGAGTCAATGCTTAAGGGGTAAAGAGTTCCTGCTTGGAGAGATGGAAAAGTTTTGATAATGGAAGGTGGTGATGGAAGCACAATATTGTGACTGTAATTAACAGCACTGAATTGTATATTTGGAAGTGGTTAAAATAGGAAATGATTCTGTATATGCTACCAGGATTAAAAAAAAGGTTTTTTAAAAATATAGAACTGTACAACACCAAGAGTGAACCCTAACGTAAACTAGGACTATAGTTAATAATATAATTTTAATAACATAGCTTTATCACTTGTAACAAAGGTTACCACACTAATACAAACGGAAAACTGGCTGTGTAAGGGGGTATCTGGGGATATCTGTAGTTTCTGCATGATTTTTCTGTAAACCTACAACCACTCTAATAAAAAAAAAAAATTAAAGGCTGTTTTCTCTCTATACCAGCTGTCCAGTGGGACTTTCTGTGATGATGGAAATGTTCTGTAGGGCTGCCACCAGCTGCATGAGGTCATTGAGCATTTGAAATGAAGCCAGTGCAAATCAGAAATTAAGTTTTTAGATTTGTTTGAATTTAATTAATTACCTTAGTGAAAAATTTTAAAGTTTTCTCTTTTCTCTTTTGACTCTGGGCGTGAGAGAGACCACGCCAAGTATAGATGAAGGCAGATAGAGCACATGGCAGAACTGGTGGCAAGGTTCAAGTAAGGGGCACGTCTATTCCTGCCTGGTTGGGGTACACGAGTGTTTATTGAACATCTACTCTGTGCCTGGCACCATGGTCAAGGCGCTACAGCCACAGCTCCTCAGGCAGCTCACAGTCCCCAGGGGGAGGCTGGCACCAAATCACAAGATGAGAACCATGAGTGACTCACCAATGTAGGAAAGGAGGATCTTTCTGATATTTTAGGTTATGGTGTTGCCACTGTGACAGTTTTAAAATACGCCCACAAATCCTTTGACGGTCCTCCCTCCAAAAGCTGGGGCCAGCCTCCCTTCCTTTTTTTTTTTTTTTTTTTTTTTTACATTGAGAGATATTTATTACACTCCTGTGTGAATTCTTTTATTTTAAATGTTAGGCTGTGGCTAAAGACTCTTACATAAGCAAAACATGTTTAATGAGTTCTCTGATGTCCAATAGCAGAATAATGTCTAAAGGTTTTCATACCTTGATGGGAGAAAAGTTTTCTCCCCAGTATTAATTACCTTGTGTCATCTGAGTCTATCAGTGAAGCATTTCCCACATACATAGCCGGTATATAGTTTCTTCTGACTGTGAGTTCTTGCATTTAACCTAAGTTTACCACATAAATGGAAGGATTTCCCACATAGATGGCAGACATATATTTTTTGACCAGTGTGAGTTCTCTCATGTTGCCCAAGTTTTCCACATAGATGGAAGGATTTCCCACATGGATGGCTGACTTATGGTTTCTCCCCAGTGTGAGTTTTCTCATGTTGCCTAAGTTTATTATGTATGTAGAATGATTTCCCGCATAGATAGCAGACATGTGGTTGCTCTGCAGTGTGAATTCTTTCATGTTGCCTAAGGGTACCACAACGACTGAAGGATTTCCCACATACACTGCAAATATTGGGTTTCTCTCCAGTGTGAATTCTTTCATGTCGCCTAAGGGTACCACATTGACTGAAGGATTTCCCACATATATTGCAGACATATGGTTTCTCCCCAGTGTGAATTCTTTCATGTTGCCTAAGGTTACCACAATGACTGAAGCATTTCCCACATATGTTGCAGATATTGGGTTTCTCTCCAGTGTGAATTCTTTCATGTTCCCTAAGGGTACCACAATGACTGAAGGATTTCCCACATATACAGCAGACATATGGTTTCTCCCCAGTGTGAATTCTTTCATGTTGCCTAAGGGTACCACAACGACTGAAGGATTTCCCACATATATTGCAGATATTGGGTTTCTCTCCAGTGTGAATTCTTTCATGTTGCCTAAGGATACCACATCGAATGAAGGATTTCCCACACATATTGCAGACATATGGTTTCTCCCCAGTGTGAGTTCTCTCATGCTCTCTGAGAGTAGAACTATGAATGAAGTCTTTCCCACATACATGGCAGACATATGCTTTCACTTTAGTATAAGTTCTCTCACACTGTGTGAGGGTGGTACTATCTGCAAAATCTTTCCCACATCTGTGGCAGGCATATAGTTTCTCCACATTGTGAATTCTTTCATGTTGCCTAAGGTTAAAACTTTGACTGAAGGAATTCCCACATAGATGGCAGACATATGGATCCACCACAGTGTGACTTCCTTCATGTTGTCTGAGGGTAGAACTACCAGTGAAGTCTTTCCCACATAGATGGTAGCCATATGGCTCTTCTCCAGTGTGCATTTTCTCAAGTTGTCTAAGGCCAGAACTACTTCTGAAGACTTTTCCACATAGATGACAGTTATATGACTTACAGCCAGTTTGAATTTTCTTATTTTGACCAATGAATGAATGATAATTGAGAACTCTTTGAAACTGTTTGTTTACATTGGGTTTCTTTCCCATGTTAGTCATTGTGGAGTGAGTGAAATATTCTCCCAAATCATTACTTTCAAGGGGATCCTCTTCAGTGTGAGAAATCAGCTTTGTCTGGTTGGTAGATGTGTTCTTCTTAGAGATATGTTGCATGGTTATCATTTCTTCTTTTTTATGATCATTTTGCCTGCATGGACTCTGTACTTGGAGAAATGTTAATCCTTCTCTCCACAGTTCTCCTTGTTCTGACTGTGAAAGCACTTCTGATATGCCAACCTGATACCCCATGAACACCAGATGACTGATATTCTCCAGCATAACATCTCTGAACATCTTTCTCTGGTTTGTGTCCAGCATGGCCCACTCTTCCTTGGTAAAGTGGATAGCTACATCATTGAAGGTCACTGATCCCAATGGTTTCATTGTCAGTAGTTCTGCCATCAACTATCTTCCTCTGGGTTTTCACTCTCAGACAGTCCAAGCATTAAACACCCAAGCAGGGTCTCCAGCGCCTGGCTACTCCCCACCGCCATTTCCGCAGTCTAGGGAACTTTGCTGCCATCGGTGGAGGCCTGGGCGCCAACGTAGTGGCAGGGCCAGCCTCCCTTCCTTTTGAGCATGGGTTGGACTTAGTGAAACGCTTCTCATGAACAGAACATGGGGGAAGTGATGGTGTGGCAGCCGGTCATAAAAGGCATCATGGCCCCCTCCTTGCTCTCTCTTGGGTCCCTCACTCTGAGGAAGTTAACTGCCATGTCCCGAGGACACTCAGGCAGCCTGGTGGAGCAGCCACATAGACAGGCACTGAGGCCTCCTGCCCACAGCCAGGGAAGGAGCCATCTTGGAAGGGAACCTCCAGCCCCAGCAAAGTCTCAGGAACTGGTAGCCCCGGCTGCCATCTGACTGTGACCTCCTGTGAGACCTGAGCCAGAACCACCAGACCAAGTTACTCCCTGATTTCTGACTGTCCGAAACTGCATGAAATAATAAATGTTTACTGTTTTAAGCTGCTAAGTTCTGGAACAATCTGTCAAGCAGCAGCAGATGACTAGAAACCTAATTCAGCCACATAGTTGGCAAATGGCATGGATTACTTGTGTAGCAAATAAAAGTACTTTTAAAGAAGGAAAAGACAAGCACCCCATATATAAAAACTAGAGACAAGAACAGGAAATTTATCTTCACCTACCAAGTTGGATAAAATTTTTTTAAATCCTGATACCCAACATGCAGGGGTGGGGTGACGGGGAGTTGGTGTGCCCTCATTGAGTGTGTAGGATACGATTTGGCACAGCTTTCTGAAGGGAAGCTGGGCAATTTTTTTTTTTATAAATAACAACATATACAAGACTCTTTATTGTAAACTTCTTATAGCCTTTGATTCTGACCATATGCTTTCATTGATTTTTTTTCAGATTTTATTGAGATATATTCATTTATTATATATTCCATCCAAATTATACAATCAACATTTCACAATAGCATCACTTAGTTGTGCAATCATCATCACACTCATTTTATACTAGTTTCATTACTCCAAAAAGAAAATTATCAGATAGACACATGAAAAGAAAACCCAAAACACCCCATATCCCTTATCTCCCCCTATTATTGACCCTTAGTATAGGTGTGATATACCAGTTACTGTTGATGAAAGAATTTTAAGGCATTACTGTTAATTACAGTCTGTAGCTTGCAATAGGTATTTTTCTCCCACAAAGCACTCTATTATTAACTCTCTGTACCAGTGTCGTACTTTTGTACCAGTTCATGCAAGTACTTACTTAAACTTTAGTGTGAATCAGTGACGTATGACTCTAAACAAGCCCTTTCAACCAAAATCACCTACAATACAGCATTATTCCTTATATTCACACTAACAAGCTACCTTCACCCCATATCTATTTCCAAACATTTTAAGTTCAACCTCATTATACATTCTGAACATACCAGGTTACCACTCCCCCTTCTCTAACTTCTGTCTATGTCTAGGGATTCTATATTCTACATTTTAAGACTCTGAGTTTACATATTCTAGTTAATTCATATTAGTGAGATCATACAATATCTGTCCTTTTGTGTCTGACTTATTTCTCTCAGCATTATGTCCTCACAGTTCATCTATGTTGTCAGATGCTTCAGGACTTCATTTCTTCTTACCGCTGCATAATATTCCATCGTATGTATATACCACATTTTGTTTATCCATTCATCTATTGATGGGCATTTGGATTGTTTCCATCTCTTGGCAATTGTAAATAATGCCGCTATGAACACTGGTGTGCAAATGTCTGTTTGCATCCCTGCTTTCAGATCTTCTGGGTATATACCGAGTAGTGGAATTACTGGGTCACAGGACAAATTAATATTTAGTTTTCTGAGAAACTGCCAAACTGTATTCCACAGTCTGTACCATTTTACATTCCAACTGGGCAATTTTTTAAGATTCATGTTTTCATTGCCTTTAAATTAGCAATGAAGTTTAGCTATATATTTAGCTCAAGAAATACTGGATCATGTGTATAAAAAATACACACAAACTTTCCTCATCATAGTATTAGTAACAGAGACAAGTGAAAACAGCCTTAATGCCCTATCACAGGGAACCAGGCAAACCCAGGGGTCTCTCTGTGCCGTGGAATCCCACTGATCCACTACCAAGGATGACGCAGATGTACCCTCAGTCACAATTTACTGTTTGGTGGGGATAAAATCGGCATCCAAACAACTGTCTTTGTTAGCAAAACATATGCAAAAAAAAAATAATAATAAAAATAAATAAAAATAAAAAAACATATGCACATATCTTCATATGTAGACGTGTGTATAGGAAAAAAGAAACTAAGATGTTAATGAAAATCTCTGTGTGGTGGTTTTAAGGGTGTTATTTAAATTATTTTTTTCAACTTGGCTTATTGTCTTTCTAAAATTTTTTTGGAATAAATAATAGTAATAGAATATTAAAATAATAATAGAATAAATTCGTGTTGAAATGAATACATATTGACAAAGGTCAACATAAGAAGAAAGGTTGTGCTGTTTTTTAAGGAGAGAAAACAGGAGAAAGGGAGAGGAGGGGCTGAGGGAGGGAGGTGGGGCAGGAGACGGAGATCCTGAGGCAGCTCCCGACAGGGCTGGGGCCCTTGGGCACAAGAGGGAGAGAGGGAGGGGATTCCTGGATCTCCAACCCATCTGGATGGATGGATGGTGATCCCCTCCAAGATGGAGAGAGAACAGGTAAGGAAGGTCCTGGAAACCCCGGGCTTTGGCCATGTGGCCTTTTCCTGTGGCCTCTGCCCCCACATCCTGCCCCATCCAATCCAAACATCCCAAGGAGCAGGATGCTTGGATTCTCCTCCAATCGCCCCCGCCTGGAAGGCTATGCCCCACCCCCGACCCCTTCTGCATATCCAAATCTCTCCCATCCTTCAAGATCCAACCCGCATTCTGCCAACTCAGAGAGGCTTTGCTTGCCCAATCCCCGCCCTCCATCATCTGCAGTGGCTCCCAGAAGCTGCTGTTCACACCCACGTCTTGGATCCCTGAGAAAACGTTCCTTTCCTCGAAGACTGACGCTTTTGTCATCTCCCCCACCACACGCCCAGCCTGAGGCTCTCGAGACCCAGTTCAGATTACTGGCAGGGCACCCCCTGGCCCCCAAGTTCCGCATCAGAGCAGGATGAACGTACCAGAGATTTTCCTGTCTCCAGGTCCCAGGCCCTGATTGTTTTGTCGTAGGATGCTGCGATAACTCTGGAAATAAAATGCACAAACACAGGGTCTCAGCAACAGAGACAAGTATGCCTGGGGTTTCTACGAGGATGTTTTCTTCCTAGAACATTTTTATAATTTAGGACTGAGATTGCAAACAATACCCTAGACTTCCAAAAGAGGCTCCCAGGACATATGCTAGCAGATAGAGTTAATAAAAATAATTTTCAATGGCCTCATCTCGCCTGTAGTGTGGATGTGGTCTTCATTCCTGAGTGACAGCCTCATGCTGCCCGCACCCGCCTGCCCTCCTACCATGTGGCACCTCCTGCCAGGAAAAACCCCTCCCTCGTAGGCTCCTGGGCCCCAGAGCTACGCGGTGCCCTGAGTCCCACTGGCACTGCTGGGTCTGGCTTGGAGGCATCGCATGGGTAGCTTCCACTCTCCAGAGACATCCCCAAACCCGTGCTGTTCTGTGAAGACCCTTGGACCCTGGATGGACACCCCACTTGGGGTGAACGTGATGCTTGCCTGGAGGGATGGGTGGGACAGAGCCAGGGTCCCCACCCATGTGTTTGTTAGATCTTTCCTCTTAGAACTCACTGGACACCGAGAGAAGCTAACACAAATGGTACTCTGGCGCTGTCATCTTCCTTCATCCTTCCGCTACCCAAATACGTTCTTACATTTAGAGAGTTTGAGGTTATTTCTTCTGTCCTCCATCTACTGAATCCTAAGGGAATATCGTTCTCTGTTCTGCTCACGTGTCCTATCTTTTTATCAGAAAACGGTTTAACAGACAACTGTTTCATTCTGAAATGTTTCCTGTGCTTTTAGTAAAATGATATAAATACGCTTCTTATATTGCATGCTGCCAATTATACATTTTATCGTTGATTTATAAAATAAGTTCCCATGAAACTTAAATTTCTACACTGGTCTTCAAAGAAATTTCTTTTGCAGCTGCTGCACAGGGTAAAAGTAAATCCACTTTCAATCAAAACCCCTTGTCTTTTAAAGGCTCACCTCACATCTGTGGGAGAGGATTTTAGCAAATCCACCCCAGAGGCCCTTCTCTGTGTGGGGCCACCTGGCAGCACTGACCCTTCCCAGATGAGACACTGTGGTGGGCCCCTGCTTCCCTGAGCCTCCATTTCCCCGGTGAAATGAGGGCCTGGACTAAATCGCTAGGACCCCTTGCAGCTGCGACAGCCCACACGTGTAACTATGGAAAGAAACTTCATGAGAAAAATTCAGACTGTCTGGGTATTAGCCACAATAGTGTGCTGTCGTGTCTACTTGGTTCTCACAGGGGGGAAAAGAAAAAGGAATCTATTTGCATTAAAAAAAACAAAAACAAAAAACAAACTGTCAGTGCTCTGCCTGTACCAGGGCTGCCTCCTTGCTCTCACTTTTCCTGACCTGGGTAAGACAAAGGAAAGGTCACCTTGTGCTGTCAGCCGTGATGCTGCACTCTAAAACAGGAGCAATGGGCCCAGGCTCAAAGTTCCGAATAATAATTCCACTGACAGCATCCTCAAACAAATAAGAGAGAGAGAGAGAGAGAGTGGTCACTGTGGTCTTGCCGAAGGTGTGGACTATGTTAAACAGTGGCTCTTAGCTTGTTGCAGAGGCAAAGTACGAGAACCCCATTTCCCTATGACTCTTGCTCAGCTCAAAAGAGCAAATGGACTTTCCAACATCTCGCCCAACACCCTGGTTTGTAAGGTCCCTAATAAACTGTTCTTATTTTGCTATATGGAGCGGCCTGCTTTGTTTTTTCAGTCTTGATGCCCACCGAACTTGGGCAGAACCTAGTCTATATTTTATTAGCCAGAAAATTGGCGAGCCAGCCAGGAGACTGGAAACAAAACAAGCCAAGGAACGTAGGAATCCGTGGGGACAATCCCAGCGTGGTCCACTTCCCGGATGTGGGGGTAGGTAGCCCATTTTTTGGAACAGTTCAGCCCAGTGTTCAGCCCCGAAAATGCCAGACGGAGCATTATTCATCCTGAAGGGAAACCTGGGGGCAAACAGAAATCACAAGGGAAAGAAGCAATTGCTGCCACAGGTAGCTGTTGTTAGGGGCAGTTAGATTTGCTACCAAAGCCCAATTAAAAGCAGAAACTAAGGGAAGGAGATTAGAAGAGGCTTTAACTCTAGAAAAGACATTAAGTTAGCATGTTCCAACAATGCTGATGTATTAGCAAAAAAGGGGCAAACCCAAGAGAGACAATTAGAAGTAGTGTCATGTAAAGTGAAAATGCATGGAAGGAAGATGAGTGGTTATCCACAGGGAAGGCTGGAATACGAAATTGCGGGATCCCTGGAAGAGTACAGAAGAGGGATAATGGGAGGAGGAAATTGAAATTGAAGAAAAGTTTAAACGAGCAAGGCTGTTAATAACTATAATAAATGAACACAACAAGGGAACTCAATGACCCTCAGGAAGAGATCCCTGCTCAGAAGCAAACAGTAATGAGATAGTATACTCCCTCAGAATTAGTAGAATTAACAGAAAAGTTTAAACAGAAGGACTGAGAGAGCATAACTCCTTGATTACTGAGATTACGGGATGTAGGGGTAGATGGTATTATGACCCCAAGAGAGGAAATGGCAAAAATGGCTAGCATAACTACACATCCCTCTCTTCATCAGTGTCTTTACCAGGCATGGCAAAGACGTAATGGCATTCAAAATTTATTAGTATGGTGCATTTTAGCTGCAAAAGTGGCCTAATGAGGGGCATATGCCATCCACAATAGGTGATGGTCATCTATGGGAGAATTACAGGGTGTGTCAGTTTGGCTATATTATGTCCCCAAGAAAATGCCATGTTCTTTGGTGCAATCTTGTGAGGCCAGACCTATTAGAGTTGATTAGATTGGAACTCTTTGATTGAGTGTTTCCATGGAGAGTGACTCAATCAACTGTGAGTGAAACGTTTGATTGGATAATTTCCATTGAGGTGTTACCCCACCCATTCAGGGTGGGTGTTAATTGGATCACTGGAGTCCTATAAAGGAGTTCACAGACAGAAGGACCCCAGAGCAACTAAGAGTGACATTTTGGAGACAGCTGCAGCTAAGAGAGGACAAAACGCCCCCAAAAGCAACATTTTGGAGAACACCATTTTGAAACGCAGCCTGAGAGCAAGCAGACGCCAGCCACATGCCTTCCCAGCTAACAGAGGTTTTCCGGATGCCAATGGCCATCCTTCAGTGGAGGTACCTGTCATTGACACTTTATGGCCTTCAGACTGTAACTTTGTAACCAAGTAAACCCCCTTTATAAAAACCAATCCATTTCTGGTGTTTTGCAAAATGGCAGCATCAGCAAATCGGAACACAGGATACAGGCAGAGAATTGGGAATGAAGCATGCAGCATTTGTGAACACTTTGTGGACCTGATGGATGACAAGCTGTTCACAGCTGGTATGAAGGATAAAATCCTACAAATTGCACCTCCAGCCTGGTGTGGGACATGAGTATCTATTCTAAGCCTCCTAGTTGGTCAGGCCATCCACCGGCTGGCACAGGCAACAGCAGACTTGGGTGAGATGGAAAGAATTTGGTCGAAGAGGGTACGGAAAGTAACCAAAGAAACCTTGCAAGGAAAGGGGCAGAGGGGGCCTGTACATGTGACCCATAAATAATTATGGGCTGATTCAATTGCCATAGGCACCCCAATAGAAAAAAATGAACAACCTAACGCTATGTTAGTAGGACTCCAGCAAAAGCTGCCTAAGAAGAAAAAATATCAGCCTCTGCCTACGTCTAAATCTCTGCCACCAGTTATCACTCCTGCAGCACTCCCCCACCCCAAGGAAAGTAAGTCCGGTGTCAGGGAATGGGTATATGCCCTACCCCTGAAGACTACGGGTGGGGCCACAGTTGCTTGGAAATACGGGCAAAAGCAGGTGCTCAGAGGTCCTGCTAGTTATCCACTGGTCCCCCAAAAAAACGTTTGCATGTTGAAGCTCTTAATGATATTGGAGAAGGGTACACACTCATCTTTGGGAATTCCTGGAGATTTAAGGGATCCCTAAGGATGACAGAAGAGTTTGGAGGAAAAGCCATACGAGTAGTGCAGACTAGCCTACGATTGCAAATTGGGGGGTCTCATCCCCCAAGAGTACATTGTATGTATTTCTCCCATTCCCCAACATATATTAGGAGTTGGTGTGTTACAACACCCTGACCTTACCACCACCATTGGTGAACTCCATCTTCACATCTGCACAGTGAAATCAATTATAAGGGCTGCTGCTCGTTGGTCCCCAGCGCACCTGCCTCCAGCCGGTAGGGTCACGCATACCAAACAACATCGCCTCCCAGGTGGACATGCTCAAATCAGTGAAACATCAAAGGAACTGGCCAGAGAGGGGATCATATGACCAGCACAGAGATCATTTAATAGTCCTCATGGCAAGTGGAGAAAGACAGTTGATTACTGAGAATTAAATAAGGTGGTTCCTCTCATTCACGCAACTGTGCCCAATATTGCAATGCTTCTCAACAGCTTATCAGCCCAGTTAGGAGAGTTCCATTATGTATTAGACTGGGTTCGCACCTTTTTCAGTATCCCGGTAGCTGAGGATAGCCAAGATCAATTTGCATCTCTGTGGAGAAGGCGGCAGTGAACTTTCCAGGTTTTGCAACAAGGTACTCACATGGCCCCACTGTCTGTCACGGGATGGTGGCAACTGATCTGGCAAGACGGGAAAAGCCACCCAATGTTGCTGTGTTTCACCAGATTGACGATATTAGGCTTACTTCTGATGGGATTACAGTTCTAGAAATGGCAGTCCCACCATTACAGGGTCTCTTAAAGGGTCGAGGATGGGCCATCAATGGTGCCAAGGTCCAGGGGCCCAGGCGGTCCATAAAATCCCTAGGGGTGGTTTGGTCACACATAAGACAAAAGTCGTTCTGGCAGCGGTCACAGATAAAGTACAAATGTGTCCAACTCCCTGCAGCGTAAGGAATTGTGAGCCTTTACAGGCTTATTAAATTACTGGAGACCCTATATACCGCACCTGGCTCAGATAATTTGACCATTATATAAATTAATAAAACTGGGGGCTCATTGGTATGGGGACACTGAAGCCGAGCAAGCATTGCAACAAGGAAAAATAGCTGTAAAACAGATTCAGTCTCGAGGTACTTTAACAGCAGGGCAAGCCTGTGAATTGGATGCTGTCAGCCTCCCAGAAGGGTTTGGGTGGGGCCTGTGGCAAAAAACAAAACAAAACGGGAAGCGAGTACCACTCAGATTCTGGTCCCAACTACGGAAAGGAACAGAACAAGGACATAGTCCTATTGAAAAATAACTGTGAGCAGTATATCCTGCTCTTAGGCAAACGGAGCCTGTAACAATGACTTTGCCAATAACTGTGCAAACGTCTTTGCCAACAAGTGGATGGAGCAAAGACATTTGCATCTGGTCTAAAAGTGCCTGTGCAGTGGCTAGCACACTGTACAAATGGATTGCTTATTGACAACAATGGAGTTCTTTCAAGCCCACTATCTGAGGAGTTGCATAAATTATTGGGGCCAGCTATGTATGTAGAGAATCCGGGCTCCCCTACTCCACCCATGCCAGTGAGAGAGAAGGCAGCATCAATAAGAGAGGGTGTGGGAGCCCTGTCTTATACTGCCTGGTATACTGATGGTTCCTGCAGCGGACAACCCCTCCTGAGGGTGCACAATAGCAGTTCCAATAACTACGGACTCCATATGGATGGATGAATGAGAACGTCAGAGTAGGCACTGGGCTGAGCTATGAACAGTCTGGATGGGCTGGGGACTGGACAGCTGGACTGTGTATCATGGTCTGACTCTCCGGATGGGTCAGTGGCAATAGGAGGAGTGGATCATAGCTGGTAAGGACATCTGGGGTAAAGCCCTGTGGGAAAATATCTGGGTTAGGGCATAAACCCCTGATGCCAAAGTAACAATCTGGCACGTTCCAGCCCATACTTCATGCAAACCCCTGGGAAATGTGGAAGCCGACACCTTAGCTAAAGTTAGATGGGTTGCCAAGCAGACTGGCTACACTGTAAATCAGGACACAAGACTCCTAAGACCACCGGAATTATCTAAAAGTTTGTATCTCCCTTTGAAACATGGTGATGTGCTTACGGGCAGGCTGAGCAACGCCAGCAAATAGACTCTAGAGGACCGTTTCCTCTCCTTCAGGTGAACAAAAGTACCTAGTAACCTGCGTAGACACTGCTTCAGGTGTTCTGCAGCCTTTCGGATGTCAAAGAGCAAATCAAGCTTCAACACTACAAGGACTCGAGAAACTTTCCTCTATGTGTGGGTACCCAAACACACTGACAGCAAACAAGGCACCCATTTTACAGGTCACCACCTCCAGGACTGGGCGCAAGAAGGAGAAATTATCTGGCACTTTCATCTGCCTACAAGCCCCAGGCCACTGCCCTAACAGAGAGGAAAAATGGTATTTTGAAGCAACAGCTCCAGCAGTTACCTCCCTCCACTCATTGCATGGGTGGGCACCTCATTTACAGGAAGCAATTAGGCTGATAAACAGAGCACCGAGGAGTGGACAAACCTCAGCACACGAACGTTTCAGGACCCCAATGCCCACTCCATCAGCAATAAGGATAGAAGTAATATCGGAAAAAGCGGAAGGAAATGAATTCCTGAAATGGGCAATTGAAGCAGCTGCAACTCATAACCAGACGGCCTGCTGGGTGTGTGGACAACTGCCAACTTCCACCAGAGACGGACTGTGTTGGACAGTGTTGCCCTTTAACCCAACAGAGTGGGGCGTGGGATCTGTTTTACCAATTTTCCTCTTGACATTAGCAGGTAGAGGTATTAGCATATGTGTTTTATATTGTGGAGTTTGCCTCCAGACGTGCCCCTCAATTACCTCTCAGGGATCTTCGCGGAAGAGGGGTGGGTAGAATGCAAGAGCGGGTTTTTTGAGGGTTGGAGTGTGAGGCCACGAACCAGAGAAGCCATAAATTCTAAATGAGGCAACCCCTGCCCCCTGCAGGTGCATGTTAAGGCACGCGTGCACACTCCTAAGCACAACAATCTGTACTAGAACTGCTCCTGCTGCGTATCAGTAACTTCAAAGAAACATGTTTACGATCTTGCAAATTCCAACTTGGCTCTGTGCCTTCCTTGTTCTTACCCCAGTATTTTCCCCTGTAACCTGCAGGTGGCACCAAGCGCTACTCTGAACGTCCTGCAGCCAGCCAGGACCAGCTTCCCGGCTGTAGGTTCCCTGAGAAGCTGTGACTATTTTGCCATATGGAGCAACCGGCTTCGTTTTCCGGTCTTAAGTTCCCATTGAATTTGGCGGAACCTATTCTGTAGGTTCACAGCCAGACAGGAGGAGACCAGGAGCGAGCTCCCAAGAGTCCTCTCCCCGTGGAGCCACACAGGACATGCTCAAGTCCTCCAGCAACAAGTTCTAACAACACAGGAGAAGTGTTGTCTACCAGGAGAGAGAGCGTGCCTCAGCCTAAGAGTTCAGGACTTTTATGTGGACTCTCACGTGGGCACCCCCCGCCTGGCACGCACAGGAAGGAATGTGGGTGTCCAGCGTACGCCACACAGTTTGCACACAGTCTAGGCACGGTGCGCCAACTGCATCATTAGGGAACGTCTCACATCAGATTAGGAACCATTTACCCGTCGAGTTCCTAGATGCCAGCCAAGGGCCAACCCTGAGAACAGGCCTTTGTAAAGCCGGCTGCCTCGGGCCAGCCAGGTGGACTCTTCTCTGCACACACAGAGACCCCCGACTCCTGCTCCGAGACCTGAAGCAATGGAGTCGTCTCTGGGTACACCCAGCAGGCCCTAATCAAAGCCCCCCAGCAGGAAGGAGCATCGGGGATCCCCAAGAGGAACTCGGCAGGGCCAGGGGACGGCTAGGCCGGTGGCCTGAGCTCAAGAGCCTAATGGCTTGGGAAGAAAGAGCAGGTTCTAAGAACCTAGGGCTGTAGCCCCCTTGGTGGGTGTGTTGCTCCACGGAGCAAATGTGATTGTGAACTGAGCAAAGGGTCATCCTGGGACCTAGTGTGAACCAATGTTTGTGGGGCTGTGCAGGTTCAGTATTCAGGGGTGACAGCAGATGGCCGAGGGAAGGGGCAGTGACCACGGGCAGGTACCACAGCTCCTTCACCTGACCTTTGATAGCGGGACCCCACCCCTGTGGGCTCACAATTTAAGTGGGGGTTACTGGCCAGAGTTTCAATGAATGGGGAGGAAGGGGCTTTAAACAGTTGAAAAAATAAAGATATGACAATATTTGTACCCCAAGTTCATTATGGTTACACAAACTATGTCTGTATGCTTCCAATTTTGTAAATGTGTGCGTATACCAGCATACAAGAAAAAAAAATTTTTTCATAGCAGTTAACTCTGGGGTGGAGGAATGACAGTGTTTTCCCTTCTTTGTGATTTTGTGTATTTTCTGTAATAAAATCATATTACCTTTGTAATAGGAGAAAAACTACCAACATTATATTTTTTAATGAGTGGAAAGAAATGAGCCAATATATTAGAAGGAGATTGGGTGGTGGGATTAAGAATGATTTTTTTTCAACTTCTTTATTCTTTTACAGATTTTGCAAATTATTCACAATGCCCTGTAATGAGGCAAAGAGGGCCTTTTAAAAGATGAAATCGGATGTTTTGGTTTGGGGTGGGGTTGGGAGGAGGGACAGGAGGAGCACAGAAATGGGGGAGGAAGTTTGCAGGGGAGGGAGGGGGAGAAGGTGCCATCTATATAGGGTAATGTCTTAATCATCAACAAGGGGGAGAGGGAAAGAGGCTGGGACAGGGAAAGCCACAGCTGGGGATCCAGGAAGAGCTGGCAGAAGGGGAAGGAGACGGGGTGGAGAGCGGGCTCCTCGGAGGGGCAATCAAGGGGACCAGCCAGGGCGGGGAGCCCAGAGGAGACGGGTAATTAGGGAGCTGGGTTGAAGGAGGGAGCAGCAGGGACACAAGGCCTGGAGAATGTGGCTGAAGGGAGTCATGCTGTGGGTCAGGGGTGGAGGGAGGGAGCCCTTGGAGGGGTTTCCTGGGGTGGGGGGAAGGATTTGAGGCTCATGGAAGGAAGGTGTAGGAGGTGGCAGAGGCCCAAGGGACTTTTATGGAGCACGGTGGAGAGCCAAGGATGTCACCATGGACGGTTCGCAATCTGGGGATAACGACCAAATCTTGGGATAACAACTTCAAGAACGTAGAAACAGGCGGATTTTCCAGATAGAGACAAGAGCCCTTTAGCTGACACAGAAGAAACCTTGTGAGTCCTTCCATGGACTCAAAACATGAGAAGGAAGTGGGAGGAATCTGAAGTTGGTGAAACAGAATGCACACTCGGAAAGCTACCATCCCTCAGTCCCTGGGTGATGGCAGCCAACAGAGGGTTTTCCCAACCAGAAGGTCATGGAGCCGAAGGAGAGGTGGAATTTGTTAAGGGCGGCAGCAGAGGGAGGTGGGGGGGGTGTCTGCAGGGGTTTGTTATGGACCAGGAGGTCCTGGGCTAGCCCCAGGCACACGGCTGGTCCTGTGAGGTACAGAGAAGCTCAGGGAGACCTAGGAACTAGTGCGTCCCAAACGTGGGGCCTGAACCCACTTTGACAGTCCCCACAGCCCTCCTGCCTGGGCTGCCTGGAGGAGCATGCCGGAGGGTGAGGGGCTATCCTCTACTCAGCTACCTGAACTGGAACCTGGGAACCAGCCTTGACTTGCTCTACCCTGTTCTCCTCCTGCCCATGAAGACAAAGAAGATGGCAGAACTCAGAACCAGCCACCCTACCCACGGGCCGCAGCCCCAGCCACACAGCCATCTGTGGCCTCGCCACTGCTGTCCCTTAGCCCTGCTCCCTCCGCAGCCCCTTGTGACTGACCAGCAATGCCCCAGCATGGGCCTACCAGAGTCTGCCAGGTAAGCTTAGAAGGGTTCTTTCTGCAACCTCGTCTATCTGTAACCTCGTCTATCACCTCCCTGTCCCTGTATTCCTGCCTCTTGTCCCTTGTGGGGGCAGATCAGTGCTCAGACCTGCCTCTACCAACCACCCCTCGGGGCAGGTCCCACACCAGCCACCTTACTGCTACCCAGCCTGGACATACAGTCTCTATGGATGGAACTGAGTTTTCCAGACATGGAGAAGAAGACTGTGAGAGATGACACAGCTCAGAGACCCCAGGTAGGCACTAAGCACAGCTGGGACTCCCCCCCCAAAAAAAAAAAAACACAAAAGGTGGGGACCTAAGAGTCTCCTCCCGAATGCCTCTTTGTTGCTCAGATGTGGCCCTCTCTCTCTGGCTAAGCCAACTTGAAAGGTGAAATCACTGCCCTCCCCCCTACGTGGGATCAGACACCCAGGGGAGTGAATCTCCCTGGCAACGTGGAATATGACTCCCGGGGAGGAATGTAGACCCGGCATCGTGGGATGGAGAACATCTTCTTGACCAAAAGGGGGATGTGAAAGGAAATGAAATAAGCTTCAGTGGCAGAGAGATTCCAAAACGAGCCGAGAGGTCACTCTGGTGGGCACTCTTACGCACACTTTAGACAACCCTTTTTAGGTTCTAAAGAATTGGGGTAGCTGGTGGTGGATACCTGAAACTATCAAACTACAACCCAGAACCCATGAATCTCGAAGACAGTTGTATAAAAATGTAGCTTATGAGGGGTGACAATGGGATTGGGAAAGCCATAAGGACCACACTCCACTTTGTCTAGTTTATGGATGGATGAGTAGAAAAATAGGGGAAGGAAACAAACAGACAAAGGTACCCAGTGTTCTTTTTTACTTCAATTGCTCTTTTTCACTCTAATTATTATTCTTGTTATTTTTGTGTGTGTGCTAATGAAGGTGTCAGGGATTGATTTAGGTGATGAATGTACAACTATGTAATGGTACTGTAAACAATCGAAAGTACAATTTGTTTTGTATGACTGCGTGATATGTGAATATATCTCAATAAAATGATGATTAAAAAAAAAAAGTAAAAAAAAAAAAAAAAAAAAAAAAGGTGGGGAGGCTGCCAGGCCGGTGGTCTTTATCCTGTGTCTCATTGTTTCCAAATCACCAGGCTGGCAGCAGCTACACTAACTTCATCTCCCTCCAGCCACTGGGCACCAGAGCAGGGAGTGGGGGTGGGGGGGACTGCCCTCACTTTACTCCTTGCACTTTGCTCAAAGCTTTGGGATCTTGGTGTGTTCAGGAACTCAATACTGGAAACTGTCCACTGGAGGTGACATAAGCTTGTGGGTTGTTTTAGTTCCAGATCCTGACATGGGGCCACCTACCCACAGCTTCACCGTGTGGTCATAGGAGCCAGTGAGGAGCCTTGTTTCATCCACACAGAAGTGGCAGGAGCTCACCGCCTCCTCGTGCCCTTTCAGAATTTTAAATGGGATCTGCAAAAAGGACAGACTGAATGAGTACAACAAGGTTGCAGGATACAAGATTAGTATACAAAAATCTGTCATATTTCTACACATTTGCAATAAGCAATCCAAAAATAAACTAAGAAAACAATTCCATTTACAATAGCATCAAAAAAATACTTAGGAATATATTTCACCAAAAAAAAGAAGGAAGTTAAGAGGGCTCACACCTCCCTATTTCAGGATGGTGTGTACTAGCATAAGAGAAGACCTAAAGATCAATGGATTAGAATTTAGAATCCAGAAATAAACCCTCACATTTACAGTCAGTTGATTTTTGACAAAGGTGCCAAGAAAATTAAATGGGAGGGAATAGCCTTTTCAACAAATTGTGCTGGGACAACTGGATATTCATCAGCAAAAGAATGAAGTTGAACCCCTACCTCATACCACAGACAAAACTTAACCACAAAATGGACCAAAGACCTAAATGTTAGACCAAAACCCATAAAATCTTAGAAGAAAACATAGATGTAAATCTTTGTGACCTTGGATTAGGCAGTGGCTTCTTAGCTATGGCACCAGAAGCACAAGCAACAAAGGAAAAAAATATGCTTATAGCAGTATTATTCACAAAAGCCAAAAAGTGAAAACAATCCAAATGTCCATCAACTGTTAAGTGGATAAAATAAAATGTAGTATATCCATACAATAGAATATTATTTGACCACACACACACAAAAAAAAGAATTAAGTAGTGAACATGGGTGAGCCCTGAAAACATTATGCTAAGTGAAAGGAATCAATCAGAAAACACCACACATTGTATGATTCCTTTGATATCAATGGTCCAGAACAGACAAATCTACAGAGGCCGACAGTGGGTTAGCGGTTGCCTGGGGGGGGGTTGAGGTGGGGGGTGTTGAGGGGAGATGGGGAGTGAGTGCTAACGAGCACAGCCTTCTTTAGGGGGTTATGAAATGTTCTAATACTGATTGTAGCAATGGTTGCACACTCTGCGAATACACTACAAGCCATTGAACTATACTCTTTAAATAGGTAAATTATGGTATATGGATTATATCTCACTAAAGCTGTTTAAAAAAAGAAAAAGGATAGATGGAGCAAGCCTGAAAGTTCTCTGTTCCAGGACGAGCGCAGGGAGAGGAAAGCTGCTGGGATGCGGGCTGCCGGGGCATGAGGGGGCGCGAGGGGATGTGGGGACACGGAGACCAGGGGGTTTGGGCTCTGCGACCAGGGAGGGTTGGGGTACGGTCCTCGGGATGCGGGGCGAGGCGGACTCGCTCGGAGGTGCAGGGATGAGGGGACGCGGGGTTCAGGGCGGGGTGAAGACGCGCAGGAGTGTGGGGCTGCAGGGGGGAAGGGGCTCTCCCTGGCCAGGGAGCGGGGAGACGCGGGGCTGCGGGGACACGGGCCGAGGACTGCCCGCCAGGGGGCGAGGGCGGTGGGTGCTGCGGGGCGCAGGCGGCCGGGAGCCCCCGAACCGGCCCCGACCCCAGGGACGTGACCCCTCCCCGCAGTCTCCGGCTCCCGCCCCCCGGTCCTCGCCCTCCGCGCCCCGCTTCTCCAGCAGACTTCGTCTCTCGGCGAAACCAGAGATTTGAGTTCTCTTATTGCAAAAACATGACTTCATCCTGGACATACAGCTCCCCAAGAGGAAGAAGACAGAAAAATCCGTCTAATTCCACCAGCCGGGGATTAGCCCAGCCCTTCCTGGGGCCCTCCTGTATCAGAGCTTTCCCTGTGCGTTGCACGTTTCTGTCTGTTAAGGAAAGGGATCCGGGGAGCTGCAGAGACCGGTTCCAAAGCCAGGCACTGACATATACAGCACGACAAAAGAGGATGGTCCCATATGTGTAAAGACACAAAGTTGGTTGTTTTTTTTATATATGGGGTCTTCATTTCTTCAACAAATGTCTCTTGAGTGCCCCACCCCTCCCCGTCAGGCCTTGATCTAGATGCTGCAGCTAGGGCAGAAACCCAAGAGTGAAGACCCCAACCTCTAGGAAGGCACTGGGGACCCAGAAGGCACAGCGTGGGGGATGAACTGGTTCCTGCTATGAGGGGGTTGGGAGTGGGCACAGAGCCACCAAACAAGTCCAGGACATCACATCAGGTCATGGCCGGCACTATGAAGAAGAAACAGGTGATCCGAGCTACCTTAGATGGGTGGTTGGGGGGATCCCCTCCTGAGGAGGTGATGGCCTTGGGGAGGGAGGATCTGAGCAGAGCCCAGGCAAGGGGACAAGGGGGCACCGAGGACACCAAGGGCAAAGGCCCTGAGGCTTGAAGACAGTGTGGCCCCAGGGGAAGAGAGGAAAGTGTGGCCCCAAGGCAGAGAGGAAAGTGATGAGAACAGGGAGTTGAACCAGATTCAAAATGGCCTGGAAGGTCATGGCCAGTTCTCCAGACCTCACCTGATATGTGCCAGGAGGCTAGGGGAGGCTTTGAGCCAATTAATAAAAAATATTGGGAACTGTCTGTGTGTGTGTGCATTAAATCAAGGCCAAGATACACTATCTATTGAGAATGTTCTTCAGCAAAACTTCTCAGAGATTTTGATAAAAAAATCATTTGAAATACTAGTTTTGAAACATTATTTTTTGCAATATGCATCTTCACTTCAAGAGTCATTTGTTAATATTCTTATTAAGGTACACAACCATGTTAACTTCAAACTACTGTTTTCATTCATTGCTCTCCTGTTTATTCTAGACCACTCTTCTTGAGTTCTTAATTCTGATATCTGTTGTGTGTCTGTTTGCTGGAGTGTGTCCTTGAGTAATTTTTTTCCTCAAAGAGAGAGGTATCCTTTTTGAGTCTTTGCAGCTCTGAAAAAATGTCTTTCTGTTACCTTTTTCAGAGATCAGCAGTTACATCACAAACCTCAGTGCTTTACAGAACTTCTCAACCCGTCAGCCTGGCTCATCATAAAATCCTCAGGTTCCCCCAAATCAAAAACCATATAAACATGCATCTCTAGGAGACTGGTTAAATAAAATCAGGGAATATCCACCCAAAGGAATACTATAGATCCATAAAAAAAGAACAAGGAATACGTCTATGTACTGCTATGGAAGGATCTCTAAAATACACTAAGTGAACAAAAACAGGAACAAAGTGTAGAAGGGTTGTAAGTTATGCTACAATTTTTTTTTTTTTTTTACCATTGTGTAAAAAGGAGGGGAACTTGAGGAGCCTGTGGAGAATGCAGGGGTATTTGCCTACCCCACCTCCATGGTTGCTAACATGACCACAGACATAGGGGACTGGTGGTTTGATGGGTTGAGCCCTCTACCATAAGTTTTACCCTTGGGAAGATGGTTGCTGCAAAGGAGAGGCTAGGCCTCCCTATATTTGTGCCTAAGAGTCTCCTCCTGAATGCCTCTTTGTTGCTCAGATGTGGCCCTCTCTCTCTGGCTAAGCCAACTTGAAAGGTGAAATCACTGCCCTCCCCCCTACGTGGGATCAGACACCCAGGGGAGTGAGTCTCCCTGGCAACGTGGAATATGACTCCCGGGGAGGAATGTAGACCTGGCATCGTGGGACGGAGAACATCTTCTTGACCAAAAGGGGGATGTGAAAGGAAATGAAATAAGCTTCAGTGGCAGAGAGATTCCAAAACGAGCCGAGAGATCACTCTGGTGGGCACTCTTACGCACACTTTAGACAACCCTTTTTAGGTTCTAAAGAATTGGGGTAGCTGGTGGTGGATACCTGAAACTATCAAACTACAACTCAGAACCCATGAATCTTGAAGACAGTTGTATAAAAATGTAGCTTATGAGGGGTGACAATGGGATTGGGAAAGCCATAAGGACCACACTCCACTTTGTCTAGTTTATGGATGGATGAGTAGAAAAATAGGGGAAGGAAACAAACAGACAAAGGTACCCAGTGTTCTTTTTTACTTCAATTGCTCTTTTTCACTCTATTATTCTTGTTATTTTTGTGTGTGTGCTAATGAAGGTGTCAGGGATTGATTTAGGTGATGAATGTACAACTATGTAATGGTACTGTAAACAATCGAAAGTACGATTTGTTTTGTATGACTGCGTGGTATGTGAATATATCTCAATAAAATGATGATTAAAAAAAAAAAAGGAGGGGAAAAGAAAACACACAAGTATGTGCTGCTACATATCTAAAATATCACTCTAAAGATCCAGAAAAAACTAGAATATTTATTGCCTCTTATGTTGGTTTGAATCTGTTATGTACCCCATAAAAGACTATGTTTTTTTAATTTGTGGGGGCAGGCCTATTGTGGGATCTTTTGATGGGGTTGTTTTCCATGGAGATATGCCCCACCCACTTGTGGGTGGGAACTTTTGATTAGATTATTTCCATGGAGATGGGGCCTTGCCCATTGAAGGTAGGTCTTAGTTTACTGAAGAGAGCTCAGGAAAAGAGAGAGAGCTCAGAGTTAAACAGACCAAGCTGCTTGGAGATGTAGACAGAAAGACATTTGGAGATGCTAAATAAGAGAAGAAGCCCAGAGTTTGCCCCAGAGAAGCTAAGCGAGAACCCAGAGATGCTTATAGAGAAGCCACTGGAATCAGAAACCGAAAGCAATGCAATCCGGGAGCAAAGGACTAGCAGATGCCAGCCACATGCCTTCCCAGCTGACAGAGGTGTTCCCGACGCCATCGGCCTTTCTTCAGTGAAATTATCCTCTTGTTGATGCCTTAGTTTGGACAGTTTTATGGCCCTAGAACTGTAAATTTGTGAACAAATAAATCCCCATTGTAAAAGCCAATCCATTTCTGTCATACTGCAATCTGGTATAAAGCATTTGCTTTAGCAAACTGGAATACCTCTATACATGGAAATGAGGTAGTTGGTGTGCAAGGGTGCTGGGGAGACTTTTCATTGTAAACAGCCTTTATATCTTTTGAACTTGAATGTTCAATTGTGAATATAAAGAAATGAAATACAATTTCTGTGTTCTCCTTTAATTTCACAAAAAAATTAAAATAAATATCATGACTAAAAGCACAGCAAAGCACTAGGACAGAGCTTTGCTTTCTTTTCAGCCTCCCCTTTGGGGACTCAAAATAGCCCTTCCTGGTGAAGGGTAGAGGGGAGCAGATCTGCCAGGCCCTGTGACAATCCTGCCGTGGGCTAGAAGGCTGCATCTCAGACTGACCCCCGGCTTTTCTGCCTGGGAAAGGGGAAGACCATCCTAGCAAAGACCCTATCCTAGCAATTCAGGCATTCACCAGGTAGTGGTTATAGTTCCCAATAGCGTAGCACTGAACTTGATCGCTTCAAATTATCTTCATCGCTTCTTTGCGTATTACTTTTCCTCCTCCTGCTCCTTCTCTCCAACACTCTTACATGTATATCAGTTCTTCTGGATCTCTCTTGCATTTTAAAAAAAATCTTTTTTCTCATAATTATTGTGCTTTAATATTTTTTCTCAGCATTCTAAGAGGATCCCATGAGCTTGTTTTCTAATTTTCTGTTTCAGTTCTTTGCTCTAATTTTAAAGTCTCCATGGAGGATTTTGGTTTGGAAATCTTGTTTTTCATCCCTAAGAATTCTCTGCAGATTCTTTGCTTTTCCCAGTTGCCAGCTTTTGTTTCATGGATGCCATGACCTCTCAAATATCTGAGAGTACAAATAGTGTTGTTGAGAATTGATCTTTTATTTTCTTCTCTCTCCCCCCTCCTCCCCCTCCTCCTCCTCGCCCCCCTCCTTCTTCTTCTAAGTTTTCTGCTGCTTCCAGATTGAACGGATTCATAGACTTGGGAGGGGTCCTTCACTGACTCTCAGGCCTGCTTTTGTGTCACTGTGGGGTGACACCCAAAGGCCACTAGGTCCACGCACAGGGCTTTGGAACCCAGGCCCCCTCCCCACAGCAGAGTCCTTGCCTCCCCCTGGGGCAGCAGCGGGAAGCCCCAGGCCAGCCCGCTTCTCCATCAGGCCCTACCAGGGCCACCTCCAAGTCCCACCTCCCAGCCTTTGCCCACTAGGTGTATGCAGGTGGGTGCTGGGGAAACTTTCCATCGTAAACCTTTTCATCTTTTTAACTTGAACCTTGGGAATGTTTTATTGTGAGTATAAATAAAATACAATTCCTGTGCTCTCCTTTCATTTTAATTAAAAATCAAAACAATATCATGACTAAAGGCACAGCAAAGCACTGGGCACACGACCAGGGCTCTATCCGGGGGTCCTGGCGGAGCCGGGTGGATTCCCCACAGGCCCCCTCCCTGGCCTGCACGCTTTCCCCACACGGGGGTAACAGCCCACCGCCCCTTCCCCGAAGGCAGATCTGACCTTGGAGAGGGGCTCTTGGTCACCCCAGAACTCCTTCTCCGGCATCGGGAGCCGCTCGGGCGGCGGCACGTACTTGCCCACGGACAGAGGGTCAAGGCTGGCCAGCAGCCGGGCCTGGCGCGCCTTCGAGATCGGCAGCTTGAAGTGGCCATAGGCTCTGGCCACGGTGGCCCAGGGCAGCCCGCGGCGCGGCTGCGCACCGAGCCGTAGCGGCGGCCCAGACTTCTCGCCCCTGTTCGGGGCTTTCGGGGAGCCGGGGTCGTGCGGCGGCAGGGACGCCATCTCGGAGTGGGCCTGCGGGCTCGGCCGCGAACGAACCGTCCCCGCGCCCGTCCCCGCGCGCCGCCCACCGCCGCCCGCCCGCCTCCGGCCTCCTCGCCTGCCGAGCCCCAAACTGCGTTTCCCAGGAAAAACGGGCTTGGAGTTCTGGGCACCGGAGGAACGAGGCCGCGCGCGTCACACTGGCGGCCCATGCTCTCAGGAGATTGTCCTCTGCCTGGGTCAGAGGACACTGGCAGGCCCACTCCACGGACAGAACCAGAGAAACGGCAGTAGCTACGGAACCGCCCGGGAGGAAACGGGGGGCGGCGACTGCAGGCGGGTACCTACGATTTATAAGGGCTTGAGGGGAATATCTGTCACATGCCAACGATAATAATAGAACAAAATGTTACCTTTGGTGGGAAAACAGCCCCGCTAGAAAAAGATTGGAAGGAATGATGCCAAAATATTAAGTGTCATTTCGGGTTCGGGGGGAATAGAAGTGATTTTTCACCTTCTTTTTTCCTTTGCAATTGTTCTCATCTTTCTGGTGCTTTCATAACGTAAAAAAACCTCTGGACTTGAAAAAAAAGTCTCATCGATGCAGAGGAGAGGAGCCTCACTCAGATCAGGGACCCAGGGCTGCAGGGCAGAGCCCCAGAGCCGGTGAGACCCAGAGGATGGGCATGAATTCTCCCACTGTCAGGCTCTGAAGATGTGCCCGTCTCCAAGGACACTGCAGTGACATGTCCCCTGGAGACGGAGGTCACCACTCATGGGGGCCCATGAGAGTGAGGAGCCTTACTGCAAGGATGACAGGGAGGCGGGGAAGGCACTGCCGCCCCCGTGCACCTGCCCTTAAATCCAAGCTGTCCTTATCTGGATTCAGCTTTCTTTATAACGGAACCTGAGCAAAACTTTCACTTTTGATTTCTTTTTTAAAGTTTCAGGAAATAAAAAAAATCAAGAAAATAGAAAAATTCCACTTTAATTAAACTGTACATTTGAATTTTTTCCTCAGTCACTAACTGAAGTCAAAAATAGGAATCAATTCCTGCAACCTTCCAAAGCAGCCTTTGAAATGCCAAGGTTTTAAAAGTTATTTTACAACATGAATTTACACGTAAATACAGTCAATCAGTGATCTTCCATCATGGAGGAGATCTGGTATTGGGACAGCCAGGGCAGAATCCAATTACTGCCTCATTACTGGAACACGTTTCAGCCTGGAAAAGAACAAAGAACAGAAAGAGATGGAAAGTTAGATACGGGATGAGAACCCAAACAGCTCCAGGAGGGTCCAGAATAGCAGACCACCCTCTTGAGGCCCAATGGCAGGAGTCCACCCGTAAAACTTGGATGCACACACACTACAAAAGCGCCTTTTAATCTATATTAAAACACCACCACCACCACCACACTTTTTATTTCAAATACTTTCAAACTTACAAGACAGTTAGAAAAATAATATAAACCTCATACAGAAAACTTCAACATTTGCTTATCCCCCCAGATACTCAGATCCACTGATTTTATCATTTTGCCACATTTGACATTTTTCCTTCCTTCCTTCCTCCCTTCTTCCCTCTCTCCCTCCCCTTCTCCCACCTAGCTATCAATTCATCTATTTGTCAATCCATCTCGCAACCCATTTTCTGAACACTTGAGTACAGGTTGCATAAATCATGCTCCTTCAACACTTAATACTGCCATGAACATTTCCTAAGAACAAGGATATTCATTTATCTACCTGAAGTGCAGTTATCAAGTTCAATAAATTTAACACTGATATAAAGCTTACATGTGTCTACTTTTTTCAGATATCTCAATATCCTTTTGGGCATTTTCTCCTTCCTTAATAGATCCTATCCAGGATCATGTATTGCATTTAATTGCCACTGTCTTTTTAGGTACTCATTGTTTTTTTAAGTTGAGGGAACATTATTTATAAAACATAAACTTTCCCATCTCAACCACCCCCAAGCATACAATGGGTGGGGGTGGATATCACCCATATTTACAACACGGTAGTACCTTCACCACATTCTGTTACTAAAATATTCCCATCTCCCCAAACAGAAACCCTATACCCATTATGCATTAACTCCCCATTCCCCCCAGCCCCATGATCCTAGCAACCTGTGTTCTATTTTCTTCCCTATGAACTTGTATACTCCAACATTTTCTTTGTAGTAACCATGGGCTTAAATTTAATACCCTTAAAAGTAACACTCTTGTTTGCTTAGATACCAACTTAAGTTCAATGTTATATACAAACTATGTTCTATTCCCCTCCATTCTATCTTTATGTAGTTCTTGTCACAAAGTACATGTTTCTACATTATGAGTCCCAAACCACTGATTTATCACTACATTTTATGCATTTGCCTTTTAGATTCTGAAGGAAGTAAAAAGTGGAGTTACAACCAAAGTACAATAATACTGGCATTTATATTTATCCCTGTCATCACCCTTACCGGAGATTCATATTTCTTCAAGCAGCTTTGATCAACTGTCTTTTGTCTTTTCCTTTCAATTTGGAGAACTCTCTTTAGCATCTCTTGTAGGGCTGATATGGTGGTGACAAATTCTCTGGTGACAAATGTCTTAATCTCTCCCTCATTTTTGAAAGACAGTTTTGATGTACATAGAATTCTTGGTTGGCAAGTTTTTGTTTTCAGCACTTTAAATACGTCATCCCATGGCCTTCTTGTCTTTATGGTTTCCAGTAAGAAATCAGCACCTTGATCTTACTGAGGTTCCCTTGTACATGATACACTGCTTCTCTCTTGCAGCTTTCAGAATTCTCTCTTTATCTTTGGCATTTGACAGTTTAATAATAATATGCCATGGTTTGGGGTCTATTTGGATTTATCCTGTTTGGAATTTATTGAGTGTGTTGGATGTGTATATTCATGTTTTTCTTTATATTTGGGAAGTTTTCCACCATTATTTCTTTGAATATTCTCTCTGCTCCTTTCTCTTTTTTCTTCTGGGATTCCCACAATGTGTGTATTAGTATATTTGATGGTGTCCTACAGGTTCCTCAAATTCTGTTCACTTTTCTTTATTCTTTCATCTTTCTGCTCCTGAAACTGAATGATATCAATGGTCTTATCTTCAAATTCACTGATTCTTTCTCCTGCTAGCTCCAATCTACTGTTGAACCTCTCTAGGGAATTTTAAATTTCTGCTACTGTGGTCTTCAGCTGTTTGGTTCCTTGGAGACATGACCCACCCAACTGTAGGTGATAACTCTGATTAGGTAATTTCCCCACCCATTCAACGTGGGCCTTGATTAGTTTACTAGAGCCCTATATAAGAGTTCATACAGAAGGAGCTTGCTGCTGCAGCTTAGAGATACATTTTGAAGACAGCCATTGAGAGCTGACATTTTGGAGAGCGCCATTTTGAAACACAACCTGGGAGCAAAGGAAAAAGACACCAGCCACGTGCCTTCCCAACTAACAGGTTTTTCGGACGCCAATGACCATCCTTCAGCAAAGGTACCCTATTGTTGATGCCTTACCTTGGACACTCTATGGCCTTAAGACTGAAACTGTGTAACCAAACAAAAGCCAACCCATTTCTGTATTTTGCATAATGGCAGCATTAGCAAACTGGAACAACTTCTTTCCCAGTGTTTGCTGTTTGACCTTTGCAAGGGCTCTCCTTCAGAACTTATCCATACAGTGAGTTTAGAGAAGAGCTCCAAGCCAAAGTCTAGAGGCTGTCCTAATCCTTTCTGTGCATGTGTGCTGTCTTGGGCATGTGTGTGTGGCCCTGGAAATTCTCTCATTTACACAGATACAAATGTCCCCTCTCCTCTAGAAAATAGTTTCCTCACAGTCCCGGGCACTACACTGTACGTCCTACATCCAGCAATCCCTTGTCCCAGCCAGCCACTTGACTACTGTCCCACAGCATTCTGTAGGAGAACTCTGTGAGCTGCCTTCTACCGCAGGGATAGTTTTGAAAAAGCAAGTACATGACTACCATTTTGGTTCAGTTTCTCAGGCCACTACCAGACAGACTGGGTCAGACATTCATGCTCAGTATGTACATGAGGGTCACTCTGCTCCTTCCAGAACTGAGACAAGGGATCTATACTGGAAGCACAGGCCAATTCCATGTCGAGTTAGTGAGGGGTAGAGGAGAGGCTAGCCAGGGCACCATGAAAACCTACGACTTTTAAGTAGCCTTTTCCTTGTTCTGCATTCGCCCTATTTACTAGTCCTTTAACCGTTTTCTGGAGCTTTGAGAAAGTTGTTTCTGCCAGTTCTTGCTGGTTGTTCAAAGCTTCTGTGATGGGACCGAGCCCTGAAATGTCTCATTCTGTCATTGTGATCGCAGTGAAGACCCACACCCTAATCTGTATTCTTAAAACGCTTTTTCTTTTACCCTCCAAACACACATAGAGACTCAGTTACAAGACTCTCATATTAGGATCCTTTGATAAGGCCAAGCTCTGATCCTGGCTTCACTCATTTACCTCATTCATTGCATGACCACAGGAAGGAACCAAAAACATGTTCACTTCAGGGCCAAAAGCCCTCAGGTTACCAGTTTTAAATCTCAGTTTTGCACTGAAAGAATGTCCACAGCAGCTCTGTTCATTAAACAGCCCCAAACGGAAGAACCAAATATCCACAGCAGTAGAACAGATAAATACGATGTGGTGTCTTTACTCAAACAGGGACTCAACGGCAATGAGCGCGAACCTGCGACTGCTACCTACGATGAAACAAAGGACTCTCACAAGCCACACACAAAAGAGTTAACGTTACCTGATTCCTTTAGATAAAGTTCAAGAACTGACAAGAGTAATCAACAGTGATAGCTGTCAGGAGAGTGGTTACCTTTGGGGATGGTGCGAGTAAGGGGACCAAGGTGACTCCTGGGGTGCTGGTCCATTCCTTGACCCACGTGCTTTTTCCAAGGGTGTATTCAGGTAGTAGAAATGTATGGTGCTGTGAGTGTAGGATCTGTGCACATTTATGCATGTTTATTATGCTTCAATAAAAAGTTTACTTCACTGTATGATTCCATTTAAATGAAATTCTATAATGGGCAAAACTAATTTATAGCAACAGGAAGCAGATCAGTGGTCTCCTGGGACAAGGAGTTGGGGATTGGGGTAGACTCAATTCCAACCAGAAGCAGGTTGTGCTGCCATGGAAGAAAAGTATTAGGAGACCTTGCCAAGTGTGAGACTCCACACCAGGTGCCAGGGATAAGACCCACAGAGTCATGACCCTCAAAACACTACTTCCAGTAGAGAGCCATAGGTGGGCAATACACAGAGTGAATTGATGTACAAAAGATGCAGGAGAGCCTCCAGGTTCCTTGAGAAGGAGCCTAGGTGGTTTGGGGGTGAGGAGCTGTGGGAACTGTACCTACATCAACCACAAGAGTAATATTCAGACTCACTTCATACCTCTGACTCTCCTTCCCCCATCCAGTTCCTCGCTCAGAGGTAAATGCCCTCATGAGTGTGATCAGAAACCCTCCAGCCCTCTTCCTATGCAAGAATGGGCACATATATGTGTGCAGGGAAATGTGCAGGCCGAAGAACCACTTTTTTTTTTTAATTGAGATTGTTCACATACCATACAATTATTCAAAGATCCAAACTGCATACTCAATTGTCCCCATCATACAGCTGTGCATCTATCACAATTAATTTTTTTTCAATTTTTAGAGCATTTTCATTACTCCAGAAAAGAAATAAAGACAAAAAAGGAAACTTAAATCCTCCCATACCCCTAATCACCCCCCCTCCATTACTGACTCATAGTATTGGTATAGTACATTTGTTACTATTGATGAAAGAACGTTAAAATACTAGTAACTGTAGTATACAGTTTGTAACAGGTATATTTTTTCCCTACATGACCCTCTATTACTAACTTCCAGTTACAGTGTCATACATTTGTTCTGGTTCATGAAAGAGATTTCTAATATTTGTGTAGTTAATCACTGACATTGCCCACCAGAAGGTTCATTGTTTTATACATTCTCATTTTTTTAACCTCCAACTGTCCTTCTGGTTACATACGTGACTCTGAGCTTCCCCTTTCTACCACATTCATGCACCATTCAGCACTGTTATTTATTCTCACAATGTGCTACTGTCACCTCTGTTAATTTCCAAACTTGTAAGTTCAACCTAGTTGAATATTCTGCTCCTAAAAAGCAACCACAGAGAACCTAAGATGGCGGCTAGGTGAGACAAGGCAAAATAACACCTCCATGAAAAATACTAGATAAAAACCAGAAGGTGACCCAGAATACCAGTTTCAGCGATGCACCAGCTAGACAAGGTCTGCTAGAACCACAGGGGCCGTACACTTGGTGAAAATGGGAGTCTGCATTCTGAAATGAGTGAGTAAGCCAGCTGAAAGACCTGCAGCCATGCTGCAGTATGGGGAAGCCAGGGGTTGGCATTTGGAGACAGACTGGTTCTTTATAAAAAAATAAATAAATAAAAAGGGAAAAACCCCGGGAGCAGCTGCATTTGCGACAGTGAAAACTGCGCAGTGAAGCACGGCAGAAGCAGTCTGAGCCAGCCTCTCGGTGTCTGGCAGGGAGGATAGCCTGCTGCAGATTCCCTCAAGGCCAGGGGAGCAGAGGGGAGAGCCAGAAGGAGAAAGAAACCCTGCTGCTTGCAGCTCCTCCCCGGCAGGCTGGAGACACGCCTGCCCGGGGCCGTGCCCACAGCCCAGAGCAGCGCCAGTTGTCCCGGAGCTGGAAAGGAGGAACTGTACGAGGAGAGGGGAGGAGTGGAGATGCACCATTCAGCCATCTTTGCATCAGGCTGAGAGTGTCCCTGCATGGCCCGGCGGCCCGGGGCTTGCCTTGAGGGACAGTGCGCACTTGTGACGTAGCATAGCCTTCCCTCAGCAGAGGTCCTGGAAGATCACAGCTGAGAAGGGGGGCCCGCTCGGAAAACCCAGGGACACTACGTCAATGCCAGTGGTTTGTGGGTCAGCGTCAGAGAGGACTGGGGGCAGAACTGAAATGAAGGCTTAGACTCTTGCAACAGCCTTGAATCTCCGGGAACACCTGGGAAGTTTGAACATTAAAGCCGCCCTGCCTCCCTAGCCACCCAGACACACGCCCCATATTCAGGGCAGACGGCTCCAGCAACACACCCAAATTGAGTTCACCAGTTGAACCTCACAAGAATCATTTCCCCACACACCACAAGAACAAAGTTGATAGCTGACTTGAGGGATATAGGTGACTCGCAGACGCCATCTGCTGGTTAGTTAGAGAAAGTGTACGCCACCAACTTGTATTTCTGAAAAATTAGATTTTTTTTTTTTTTAACAACTTGAAAGAACCCTATCAAGCAAAGCAAATGCCAAGAGGCCAAAAACAACAGAAAATCTTAATGCATATGATAAAACCAGATGATATGGAGAACACAATCCCAAAGACCCAAATCAAAATATCAGAGGAGACACAGTACTTGGCACAATTAATCAAAGAACTACAATCAAGAAATGAAAAATGACAAAGGATATAAAGGACATGAAGAAGACCATGGAACAGGATATAAGGGACATAAAGAAGACCCTAGAAGAGCATAAAGAAGACATTACAAGAGTAAATAAAAAAAATAGGAGATCTTATGGAAATAAAAGAAACTGTTGGCCAAATTAAAAAGATTCTGGATACTCATAATACAAGATTAGAGGAAGTTGAACAATGACTCAGTGTCCTAGAAGTCCATAGAACAGAAAATGAAAGAACAAAAGAAAGAACGGAGAAAAAAATGGAAAAAATTGAAACAGATCTCAGGGATACAATAGATAAAATAAAACATCCAAACTTAAGACTCATTGGTGTCCCAGAAGGGGAAGAGAAGGGTAAAGGTCTATGTTCTAGTTTGCTAATGCGGCAGAATGCAAAACACCAGAGATGGATAGGCTTTTATAAAACGGCGGTTTATTTCACTACACAGTTACAGTCTTAAGGCCACAAAGCGTCCAAGGTAACACCTCAGCAATCGGGTACCTTCACCGGAGGATGGCCAATGACGTCCGGAAAACCTGTTAGCTGGGAAGGCAGCTGGCGTATGCTCCAAAGCTCCGGCTTCAAAACGGCTTTCTCCCAGGACGTTCCTCTCCAGCAAGCTTGCTCCTCTTCAAAACATCACTCCCAGCTGCACTCAGTGAGTTCCCTCTCTCTGAGTCAGCTCATTTATATGGCTCCACTGATCAAGTCCCACCCCGAATGGGCGGGGCCACACCTCCATGGGAACATCTCATCAGAATCATCTCCCACAGCTGGGTGGGGCACATTCCAAGCAACGTCTGCCCCACAAGATTACAAAGATAATGGCATTTGGGGGACACAATACATTCAAACCGGCAAAGTCTAGAAAGGGTATTCAAAGAAATTGTTGGGGAAAACTTCCCAAACCTTCTACACAATATAAATACACAAAGCATAAATGTCCAGCGAACTCCAAATAGAACAAATCCAAATAAACCCACTCCGAGACATATTCTGATCAGACTCTCAAATACTGAAGAGAAGGAGCAAGTTCTGAAAGCAGCAAGAGAAAAGCAATTCACCACATACAAAGGAAACAACATAAGACGAAGTTGTGACTACTCAGCGGCCACCATGGACGCAAGGAGACAGTGGCATGACATATTTCAAATTCTGAGAGAGAAAAATTTCTAACCAAGAATACTTTATCCAGCAAAACTCTCCTTCAAATTTGAAGGAGAGCTTAAATTTTTCACAGACAAACAAATCCTGAGAGATTTTGCTAATAAAAGACCTGCCCTACTTCAGAAAGGGAGCCCTACCGACAGAGAAATAAAGAAAGGAGAGAGAGATATAGAGAATTTTAACAGACATATATAGAACCTTACATCCCAGATTACCAAGACACTCATTTTTCTCTAGTGATCATGGATCTTTCTCCAGAATGGACTAATATGCTGGGACATAAAACAAGCCTCAATAAATTAAAAAAAAAAAAAAAAGATTGGCTATACTGAAAGCACATTCTCTGACCACAGTGGAATACAAATAGAAGTCAATAATTTGTGAATTGTAACTCCACTATTTACTTCCTATGTGACATAAAATACACAAACTCTAATGACAAATCAGTGGTTTTGAACTCAGTGTAAAATATGTAAGTTTTGACAAGAACTATATAAAGGTGGGGGAATGGAGGAGTATAGGAGCATAGTTTGTGTCCTATTGAAGTTAAGTTGGTATCAAAGAAAAACAAGATTGTTACGGATTTAAGAGTTTAATTTTAAGCCCCACAGTAAACACAAAGAAATTATCAGAGAATATGACCATAGAGATGAAAAGTAGAGTATGGGTTAAGAGAAATGGGGGAAGGGGCAATGGGGAGTTAAGAAATGAGTGTAGGGTTGCTGTTGGAGGTGAAGGGAAATTTCTAGTAATCGATGGTGGGAAAGAGATAGCATTACAACATGCTAAATGTGATTAATCCCACTAATGGAATGCTAGGAAGGGGGTAGAATGGGAAGATTTAGGCTGTATATATGTTTCCACAATTGAGGAAAAAAAAAAAAAAAAAGGACAGTCTAAATAGACAACAATTGAATGCCAAGGATGACCCTGGATGGGTTCTGAGGATGGAGGAGAGGAGGCTCAAAGGGACACAGTTGAGACATAGGGGGGAAAAAAGGAAATATAGAATGTATGCTTCGTATCAATGTTGAATCTCTTGTACTTCTTAGCTGCATTTAATGGGATTGCATAAAAGAATGTTTTTGTTCATGGGAATTGTGTATGTGAATTATAGTGTTTGTTCAAGGATGGGTGCAGCTAGCTCTCATATGTTCAGAAGACAGAGCAATAGATGATGGATGATAGATAGGGAGGGAGGGAAAGAAATACCGGTGTGACAGCATGTTAAAGTTGGTGGACTGGGGTATCAGGGGAGGGGGGTCAGGGTATGCTGGAGTTCTGTGTATGGGGTTTGTATTGTTTTTGCAACTGTTCCTATAACTTTGAACTTATTTCAAAATAAAATAAAATTAAAAAGAAAAAAAAAAAAGCAATCACTCCCCATTCTTTAGCCTCGTTCTAAATCCCAGTAACTTATATTTCATGTCTATGAGTTTACAGATTATAATTAGTTCCTATCAGTGAGACCCTGCACTATTTGTCCTTACGAGTCTGGCTTATTTCACTCAATATAGTGCCCTCAAAGTTTCTTCATCGATCCATTTTTTTAAGACAATTTTGTTCACACACTGTTGGGGACGATTAAGGTAGATGTATAAAATCCACCCTCAGCGATGCCGGAGATGTGCAACATGGCCGCTGGGGCTGATGCGATAGCGGCTTAAGTTGCCCTCAGCCTTCTACGGAAGTGATAGCCGTTCGCGCCTAAGATTCGCACCTAGAGTGCTAGCTTTACTACCTGCCTTCTACCCCAGCAACAGTAGCCACCAATCCTGTGCTAGCCTTACATCTGCCATCCGCCCTAGCAACAGCAGCAGCCAATCCTAGACCGCCACCCGCCTTTGCAGCCACCAATCCTAGGCCGCCACCCGTTCGTACTAGCCACTCCCTCTACCTTAGAGTATATATACCCTGCCTCTTCAATAAAGTTTTGCAGCTTGATCAGAAACCTGTCTTGCTGTCGTCTTTCGTGTCTCTTGTCCCATACCATTCTTCCCTCGCAGGAGCTGGAGCCTCGGTTGATCGTCCCGCGGGCCGGGACAACACACCATACATTCTATCCTAAGTAAACAGTCAGTGGTTCCCTGTATAGTCACATATTTATGTATTCACCATCATCACCACTATCTATATAAGGACATCTCCATTTCTTCCACAAAGCAGGAAGAAGAGTCAAAGAAGGCAGAGAGACAAAAGAAAGAAAAAACAAAACAAAACATGACAACTGGGAAAGGAAAAAGGAAAGACAGCATTAAACTAAAGTAGGATAAAGAATCAGACAACATTACCAATGCAAAGAGTCCCATACTCCTCCCTTATGTCCCCTCTTATATTCATTTAGCCTTGGTACACTGCCCTTGTTACATTAAAGGAAGCATAATACAATGTTTCTGTTAATTATAGTCTCTAGCTTGCATTGATTGTATTTTTCCCCCAATACCTCCCTATTTTTAACACCTTGCAAGGTTGAGTTCATTTGTTCTTCCTCATGAAAAAACATATTTGTACATTTTATCACAATTTTTGAGCACTCTAGGATTCACTGAGTTATACAGTCCCGGTCTTTATCTTTCCTCTTTCCTTCTGGTGTCCCACATGCTCCTAACCTTCCTCTTTCAACCATATTCACAGTCGTCTTTGTTCAGTGTACTTACATTGCTTTGCTACCATCACCCAAAACTGAATTTCAAACATCTCACTCCTGTCTTTTCCTATCTGTCTGTAGTACTCCCTTTAGTATTTCCTATAGAGCAGGCATCTTGTTCACAAACTCTCTCATTTTCTGTTTGTCAGAGAATATTTTAAACTCTCCCTCATATTTGAAGGACAGTTTTGCCAGATATAGGATTCTTGGTGGGCCATTTTCCTCTTTCAGTATCCTAAATATATCACACCACTTCCTTCTTGCCTCCATGGTTTCTACTGAGAAATCCACACAGTCTTATCAAGCTTCCTTTGTATGTAATGGATCGCTTTTCTCTTGCTGCTTTCAGGATTCTCTCTTTGTCTTTGACGTTTGATAATCTGAGTATTAAGTGTCTTGGCATAGGCCTATTCAGATCTATTCTGTTTGCAGTACGCTTCTTGGATCTGTAATTTTATGTCCTTCATAAGAGATGGGAAATTTTCATTGATTATTTCCTCTATTACTGCTTCTGCCCCTTTTCCCTTCTCTTTTCCTTCTGGGAAACCCATGACGTGAACATTCATGCATTTCATGTTGTCATTCAATTCCCTGAGACATTGCTCATATTTTTCCATTCTTTTCCCTCTCTGTTCTTTTTTGTGTAGGCTTTCAGGTGTCTTATTCTCCATTCCTGAGTGTTTTCTTCTGCCTCTTGAGATCTGCTGTTGTATGTTTCCATTGTGCCTTTCATCTCTTGTGTTGTACCTTTCATTTCCATAGATTCTGCCAGTTGTTTTTTTGAACTTTTGATTTCTACCTTATGTATGCCCAGTGTTTTCTTTACAGCCTTCATCTCTTTTGCCATATCTTCCCTAAACTTTTTGAATTGATTTAGCATTAGTTGTTTCAATTCCTCAGTTGAAGTATAAGTTTGTTTCTTTGACTGGGCCATAACTTCGTTTTTCTTAGTGTAGGTTGCAGTTTTCTGTTGTCTAGGCATGGTTTCCTTGGTTACCCCAATCAGGTTTTCCCAG
This sequence comes from Choloepus didactylus, assembly GCF_015220235.1. Classification (NCBI taxonomy): domain Eukaryota; kingdom Metazoa; phylum Chordata; class Mammalia; order Pilosa; family Megalonychidae; genus Choloepus; species Choloepus didactylus. The sequence goes on from NC_051333.1 coordinate 21,937,794, forward strand.
ACCAGAATGGGCTCAGGTCCCAGAAGGAGGAAATATTCAGTATCCGGTTTCCCTGAGGGTGTGTCTTAGAAGACTGACACACCCTGTGAGGCTCAAGCTGCTGTGCTTTTCCTAACCTGCCCAGCAGGTGGCATCTGTCAGCCTGTAGCTCCTGACTGTTGTAAGGAGGTGTGGCCTCCTTAGTTTCTGTTTTGGCTGTTTCCTCCAGGCTCTGGGGTCTGGTTCTGAATGGAAGGTGGGTAGTAGAGCTGGGCACCACCTATTTCCTCATCGGGAAGGTACAACCCCTAGGGAGTTTTCATTTGCATTTAAATAGGTTCTTTGTCTCTGTCTCTGCTATCTCCACCTTTGTCTGGGTCAGAGTGCTGGGAGATGAAAATGGCTGAGGCTTTCTCCACTGAGCTACTCAGGTTGAGAGAGAGAAAAAGGGACAGAAAGCCCCCTTTCAGGGTTAGTCCACAGCCCCCAGTTCCACCTGTTGGCCAGAGACAGCACCCAGGTCTCTGGGCTCCCCTCCTGGAATAGAGATGTTCCCTGGCTCTTCAAGGTCAGTCATCACTAAAAGCCTCTGTCTGCTTGTTGGAGAATTGCAGCTTACATTGAGCAGTCCACGTTTGCCAATTAAAACCCCAGTTGAAGCTGGACTGAGGTATATTCACTTGTTCAGACAGTGCTGCTCTCTATCACAGTGAGGCTTTGCAGTTCAGGGTGCCATCGCAGGAAGGGGCTCCCAGCTCGGGTCTGCGGTTTCTACTCACAGAATTCACGCTGCAATCTCAGGCATTCCTCCCAATCCAGGTTGGTGCAGGATGTGTGGACAGTCATGGTTGTTCCCCAGGAGCTATTTCAGATCATTTACTAGTTGTTCCTGGATGTTTATTAGTTGCTTCGGAGGGACTAACTGACTTCCACTCCTCTCTATGCTGCCATCTTCTTCTGTCTCCCCAAGGACCACTCTTAACATCAACAGTACCGAATGTACACACTGCTCTGCAGCTTCTGGTCCCTCTTAATGAGTACATGAGTACACATCTAATTGTCCATGCTTTCTGACTGCTGCCCACTGCTCTGCAGAATGTCTATGCTCTTGCTGATAGGCATTAAGGGGCTCCCGATGTGGCACCCCATATGTGCATAGTTCCCTGCAAGAATGACCCATCAGGTGGCCAAAAATGTTCCTGATCAATAATGTCAGGTGTTGGTAAAGTGACTCTTATATTCACGAGCTGGGGGTGTTGGATAAGTGACTTACTCTCTCTGTGCCCTGCTTTCCCACTCTGTAAGATGGGATGACACTAGTATCCACAGTACAAAGTTGTGTGAGTATTAAATGAGTTGATACACATGATGGGCTCCCACAGTACCTGGCTCATCCCTATCTTTTCTCTCATACACTACAAGGAAACAAAAACAAGCTGGCACAGTCACTGCAGGGAGCCCATTCCAAGGAAAACAGTTAAGAAGAACAAGGAAGTAGTACTTGTCTTTCCTGATAGCAAAATATACTATAAGGCCACAGTAATTAAAACAGGAGAGCAAAAAACATACAAAAAGGCCAAGAAACCAGAATAGAGAGTCCTGGAACAGAACCACATGGGCATGGGGCCTTAGAACAAGGTGCAGCTACACTTCCCTTAACGAGACAGAACACTGGGTGGGACTGGGACCGCCAGGACTCAACCGGGTTTCCCGCTTCACTCAGGGCCACAGCTGGACTTCCTCTTCCCAGCCCTGTGGCAGCCAGGTGGGACCATCTGGCCCATGGACAGTGGTGGAAGTAATGACTGTGACTTCCAGGCAGAACCACAGCAACCTCCAGCGTACTGCCCCCCTGTGAAGGCCATGTGCAGAAGTGGAAACAAACTGGGATCCTGAGTGACTTCCCTTGTCTATGACACTGATGCTTCCATTGCTGACCCCAGTGTCAGGCCACTGGAATTTGGGGGTTGTTTCTAATCACAGCCAGCTTACTCACTAATACAACTGGCTATCCACTGTAGAAAAATAAGCTGGATCCTGCCTTACTCTGTAACCTGCCCCCACTCCCCAATATAACAGATTAAAGAGCTAAACAAAACACAAAACTATAGAAGCTTTAGAATAGTGTATGTATAGTCTGGGGTAGGGAAGGCCTCCTAAAGACAAAAAAGTAAAACATGCCAATAAAAGAAGTGGATAAAATTGAGTACACCAAAAAATGAAAACTTTTCTCTAACAAAGACAGTTAAAAACCATGCAACAGACAGGAAGAAAATATTTGTGACACCCTAAAAGACAAAAAATTATTATCCAGATTTTTAAAAATTCCTAGACATCAGTAAAACAGTCAACCAATCAACAAAAAATGGAAAAATGAGCAAAGGATATGAGCAGACTATTCACAAAAGAGCATTTAGCAAAGGCTGAGAAATGTATGAAAAGAGGTTCAACCTCATCAATAATCAGGGAGAGGCAAATTAAAAGAAAATATAATGTTTGTACCCATCAAACTAGCAAACCTAACAGGTGATATAATAACAAGATGCTTTCATAAGTAAAAGGTACACAGCCTCTTTTGGAAAGGAATTGGGCAGGATTTATTCATCATAAATGCACATAACCTACCAATTTATACTATATTATATTATGTTACTTATATTTTAAAATCACATAGAAAAATGTGTGTATATACATACGTATGGGTATGTGTTTGTGGCTGCACAAAAAAGTTCTCAAGGTTACATATGAAACTGATAGCAGAGGTTATTCTGGAGAGAAGGAAAGTTTGGGGAAGTTGTCAAGGGGCACTTTAAGCTTAACTACCTGTAAGGTATGAATTTTCACAATGAGAATCTATTCATATATTACTTATGTAATTCAAAATAACAGCTTTTTCAAAAGGCCTAATTAAAATACAATTTTATCATTGCTGACAATTGCCTTTAAACAAATACATGATAATTTTGATGTGTCTCTGGAAGGTTTCTGAAAAGCCCCTGGTCTCCCATGGCTTACCGTCTCAGCAGCTCCTCAGGTGACATGTTTCCGGGCCCTTCTCCATCACTTTGGCTGTCACTGCTGTCAGTACTCTCTGAACTACTACTTTTTTCTGATTTTTTATTCTTTTGTTTGCCTTTGTGTTTGTGCTTCTTGTGTTTCTTCTTCTGTAAAGAGGAAAAAAAAAAAGGGAATTTTATCCAACGAAAGGCTAATGAGATATTTGGCTGCTGGAGTCATTCAAAATGGAAACCAAAACCCCCCATTGGGGTGAGCCTTAGCCTAACATAGAAACAGGACAGCGGTGCCTGCTCTGCACTGTGCACCTGCTGGCAGGGCTGGTCCTCTAGCAGCAGACATGGCTGGAACGCAGGTATAGCCCTGCAACCTTCCAGAAGCCTGCCTGGCCTTCTTTTTTTGGACAACTGAAAACTACAAGCACCCTGGAAAAGCACACAGAAGAAATGGGCAGAACGTTACAAAACAGCAGATACACTGGAAGAAACAAGTGGAGACTGCTTCTCAAATCTGTCAGCACTAATATTTTTCCTTTGACTAGAAGAGTACTTTATTTATTCTCCATGTTCAGGAATCCTTTTTTTTCTGGTAGCCAATAATGAAACTGTTGCTACTCTATTTTACTAAAAGCCCATCACTTTGGATACCCAACAATGACATTAACCAAATTGAAAGCCTATGTCATAAGCCAAAAGACGACATGGATGACATCAAGTTAACTTTCTAAGAAAACTCAACATTGTAGTAAGAAATAAGAGTTACAACTAAAGTCTTCCTACTGTCCTCTAACAATCAACAAGTCAGTCTTCACCTGTCATTTCTGTTCACAATGAAACTCCAGATGGCTCATGGCACAGCCCTTGCCAGTGGGGTGGAGGTCACAGAATGAAAGCGGTTTGGTGGGAAGGAGTTTCTTGCCTGCCCTGGGTGTCCTGTGAAGCAAGGGCTGATGCCTCCACCTGTGGGGTCCCTGCAATTGTACATCACATGCTCAGAAGTCAGAGGCCACAACTCACAGTGTTTAACAGACTTGCAAAGGGTCCTTGATGTGTCCCTGATACCTAAGGGGCTAGATGCCAGTCTGCCTGGCATGGGAAGGGCCTTCCTGCTCTCCTATAACTGTACGTTTCCTACCTAGCAAATTCACTTACATTTAAGAATCTATTATAAAGAAATAATCTAAAGAAATAATCAGAATGCAGACAAAAGATTTACAAAGGCAGGAAACTGGGAACAACCTAACAATCCATGAAGGGGGAATAGTTAAATTATGACACTATGGTAATGGAGCCCCTTACAACAGGATTTCCTAGATATTGCAGATGACATGCAAAAATGCCCATAAAGGCAAAAACCCGGATTCCAAACTTTCTATACAGTGCGCTCCAAATAAGGTAGAAAACGTGGATGCAGAAATAAAAGACTGAAAGGAGATAAATATGCCAAAATGTTACACTTGTATTCTCTGGGTCACTGGGTCATAGGACTATGGGTGCTTTTTGTTTGTGTGTTTTTAATTAACATTTTTATTGTGATATAATTGTAGATTAACACGCAGTTGTAGGAAATAATAGAGATTTTGGGTGTGCTTTATCCAATTCCCTTCAATAGTAACATATTGCAAACCCATGGTAAAATGGGTAAAATATCACCACGAGGAAACCGATGTTGATACAGTGAAGTTGATACAGTCAAGATGAAGAACATTTCCATCACCACAAGGACTCTCATGTTCGCTTTTTTTTTTTAGGAGAGGATGCTTTGTTTTATTTTGTTCTTTAATCAACATGATAGTAGGAAGTACACTAATAGAAGGACTTCAGAGAGAACCTGCCAGCTGTATTGTGCCTTCAGAACCAGAAAACAAAAGCAATATTAAATACAGATTCAATGCAATCCCAATCAAAATTCCAACAGCCTTCTTTGCAGAAATGGAAAAACCAATCATCAAACTTATATTGAAGGGTAAGGGAACTCAAATAGCCAAAAACATCTTGAAAAAGAAGGAGATTGTATGATACATGAATATATCTCAATAAAACTGCTGGAAACAAAAAGAAGAAAGTTGGAGGACTCACACATCCCATCATGTTCGCCTTTTATAGCCACACCCACTAAACTTTTGCCCCCACCCACTCCTTAACCTCTGTTATCCATTTCCATAATTCTGTCATTTCAAGTATGCTCCATAAATGGAATTATGTAACATGCAACCTTTTCAAATTGGCTTTTTTCGCTCAGCATGATTCTTTGGCGATCTACCAGGAGGGCGTATGCATTAATAGTTTGTTCCTTTTTAACACTGAGTGGCACTCCACGGTATGGCTGTACCACAGTTTTTAACCGTTTACCCACTGAAAGACATGTGGGTTATTTGGGCTATCAACAAATAAAGCTGCTACAAACATACATGTATAGGCTCTTTTTTTCCCCCTCAATTCAATTTTATTGAGATATATTCACATACCATACAATCATCCACAGTGTACAATCAATTGTTCACAGTACCATCATATAGTTGTGCATCCATCACCAAAATCAATTTTTGAACATTTTCATTACTCCGAAGAAAATTAAAATAAGAATAAAAATACAAGTAAAGAAGAACACCCAAAACATCCCAGCCTCCACATCCCTCCCTATTATTCATTTAATTTTTGTTCCCATTTTTATACTCATCTTTCCATACACTGGATAAAGGGAGTGTGAGCCATAAGATTTTCACAATCACACAGTCACACCATGTAAGCTACATAGTTACACAATCGTCTTCAAGAATCAACGCTACTGGGTTACAGTTTGACAGTTTCAGGTATTTCCTTCTAGCTATTCCAATATCGTGTACAGGCTTTAGTGTAAACGTTAAGTTTTCACTCCTCTGGGATAAATGCCCAGGATTGCAATTCCTGGGTTGTATGGTAGCATATTTAGTTTTTTAAAAGTCTGCCAAACTGTCTTCCACAGCAGATGTACCATTTTACATTCCCACCAGGAACGTTTGAGTGATCTAGCATCTCCCCATCCTCACCAGAATTTGATGTTATCACTATTTTTCACTCTAGTCATTCTGATAGGTGTGTAGAGACATCTCATTGTGGTCTTAATCTGCAGTTCCCTAATGCACTGTATGTCCTACAGCCAGCAATTCCTTGCTCCAGACAGCCACCTGACTACTCTCCCCCAGCATTCTGTGGGGACACTTGGTGTGCCACCTTCTATGTGCAAGGCAAGTTCTAGGACAGCGAGTCCCTCAGACCACCACCAGACACATTCGGCCAGACATACATGCTCCAGAGTGCCTGAGGGCCACGTCGCTCCTTCTGGAACTGTGCTGGGAGCACAGGCCAGCTCCACACTGAACCAGGGAGGGGTGGGAGGGGGCCAGTCAGAACATCAGGACATCCTCCTGTTTTTATGGGGCTTCTGCCTTGATTTGGTGCTCACCCTATTACTGCAATCCTTTCATGGTTTTCTGAAGCTTTGAGGAATATGCCTCTGCCAGTTCTTGCTGGCTGTTCATAGCTTCTGAGGGGGGATGGAGCCCTGAAGTTCCTCACTCTGCCATCTTGATTGGGGCAGGGTTGAAAATCTATGTACTATTTTTTTTAAATAATCTTTTCTGTTTGGTAAGAACTTACTTTTTAATAAGCAATAAAATAAATGGTATAGCTTGAACCTGGCAAAACTACAAATCATGCTTCTTTAATCTCTGGGATTAGCCCTGGGATAATTAGTTAACACTCCTTTTGGTTTGTCACAGTGTCTTGTGAGAAGATTCAAATAAACCAATGCTTCTGAAAAGTGATCAATATAAAAGACTCTACAGTCTGGTTGGTTTATTAGAAACAGAATTAGCCTCTTGACAGATTTTGCCATGACATAAACAAAATCATTTTTAAAAGCACATGTAAGAATAGAGATAAGCGATATCAACAGTGAAAGCACACCCTGCTCTTTCTATTCAAGTTTCCTTTACTTCAGAGGGCAAGCCACTGGACTAAAATCTCTTTTTGCAATGAAGATAAAGTAGTTAAGAAATGTTCAAAATAACACCACCCTTTAATATTGAAAGAATAATCAGTAAATACAAGTTTATTATTTAATACACAAACACCACCCTAAGATACTTAAATGCCCTTTTCCCTGCTTTTCAATGTTCACAAATAAACCAAAATTAAAAAAAAAAAACACAAAAACCCAGAACTGAACAAATTACAATATTCTGCTTTGAAAGAAAAATAAAATTTCTGAAAAGCTGAGGGCTGACACTGAATGTCAACATTTGTTAAGGTGCAGAGACCTGGCCACAGGATACTTTCTCTTATTGGTTTTGTGTTATTACCAGAAGAAGCAGGCAGGGCAGACCACAAACACCAACTGTGCGACCCCCAAAAGTTACTCACCTTCTCTTTCTTTCGTTTATGATCTTTCTTGGCCTTGTGTTTTTCTTTGTTCTTTTTATGCTTCTCCTTTTGAGGTGCCTCAGGTTTCTGACGAGCATCTGAAACAGAAATGTAATGAACTCATAAACTACAGAGGAAAAATAAAGGCTAAATTTTAAAAAAAGGAAGTTACTTAATTACTGAATTAGGACTCTGATCTAGATGAAACAGAACTTCTGCCCTATGATCTGCTTTGGCCTCAGTGGGAAATGAATGGATTATAGTGCACACTGCATTGTAGCTCTATATTTAAAAAGCTGCCAGAAAGCAAGATGGCAAAGTGAGAAGTTCAAGGGTTCCATCCCACCACAGCAACACTGAAAAACCAGCAGAAACTGGCAGATCCAATTTTCTCAGCGCTCTGGAAAATACTTATGGGATTGCAGTAACTGGGTGAGAACCTAATCAAGAGAAAGGCAACTTAAAAGAGGAAGGAAAATCTTGTGACACCCTTGCTGGCCTTTCCCCCACCCCATCCCCAGCTTGGGTAGTACCAACTCTCCCTCCCAGCGTGAGTCCCTGGTCCTGGATTCCAGAGTGAGCACAGTAACCCCAGTGCTATTTGTACTGGGGTGCAGGTGTGTCTATGCCAATACATCAGGTAGCAGCATGAAGGACTGATCCAGGATGCTCATCTCAGTCTCACCAGTCCCAGAACTTGCTCTGGATATAGAAGCGGCTGATAGCGCCACTAAAACACTTTAAGAAAGCATCAAACCACAGCTACCTGGGCAAAGGATTACTAGATGAAACATACAATTGTGCCTGGGACCAGGAGGAAAGACCGAAAATTTCCTGGGGAAAATTGGGAGCATTCAGAGTATCTATGTATATGAGGGAACTGATAAAACTGTGTGTGCATGCCTAGGACAAGATGCATGCTCAGAAAAGATTCGAGAGGACCCTATGCTTTCACCTCAGGCTGTCCTTTAGGCTCAATGAAAGGCTGGCTAAGCGCTTAAGGAAAGCATTGGCACAGAGCCAATTTGCAAAGACTGGGAAAGGAGTTTTCTTTTTGTTGTTGTTTTTGTTTTGTTATTGTTAGCTCCAGGCATTCAAGGAAATCTCTCTTATAACACTAGCTGACTACAGGCTTAAGGAACAGAGACTTCTGTAACTACATACATCAAGGTATATGGTTTTTGCATAAATAGTTTGGGAAAATAACTAAACAAATAGACTATGGCAGTTTCAACAATAAGAAGGGGGAGGGGGGGCCACAAACCATGGGATTGGAAAATCAGTAAATAAATAGACTATGGAAACCTTCAACAAAAAGAATGGGGAGGGCAGCAAACCATGGGGAAGGGCAAGAATTTGATTTCCAGGGTTAACACATTAAATATCAGATTTCCACAAAAAATCATAAGACATACAAAGAAACAGGAAGAGAAAGCCCATTCAAAGGAACAAAATAAAGTGGCAGGCACCATCAATGAGGAATATCACACCTTGGGCATATCAGTGAAAGACTTGAAAAGCTGCCAGAAACCTCAACATAAGACCATCGTGACTTAACCAATATCATACTACAACTTTATGTCTGATGAAGTCAGAGGAAGATAAGGTCGGACCATAACATGCACGAGCCTTTCTTAATTTAACATCTTCAGGTATGCTCAGAGATAGACCGCAGTCTGAATCTCAGTTCTGCTTTTGGCCACATTGTTTAACCTTTTCAAGTCTCAGTAAAATGGGGATAATAAGAATCCCTATGCCTCTTCAGGATACAGGAAGAATTAGATGGGATCATGCACATGAATCCTATAGTCTGGAATAATGGCATGCAGTTTTTCCAAATATCACACCTTTTACTCTTCTTTGCTTTTTGTCATCTCCTTGAAAGCTGTTTAACAAACCTTTGATAAGGTGGCCCAGATAGTCTAATGCTCTATTTATAGCATCCTCTAGTGTCCACATATAAATGTTGGTATGGTTCTCAACTCACTGAGGCAGAAGACAGGAGGCAGCCGTGGGCCGAACTCTTCTCTTTCATCCATCTGCATCTTCTGTATTGGGAAGGAAGGTGCAGGCTCCTGGGGTGTTGGCTCAATAGCTGAAAACACCAGGGTATTAACTTCATTTATTTGCCAAATGTTAATGTGTTTGAGTCTTTAATTAATGAGTGCTGCCACCAGATAACGCATGCTTTTGTTTACTGCTATGCTTAACTAGCTTGTGCCAGGTGGTGAGGACTCAGCAGGGAACACAGCAGACCCCATCTCTGCCCTCTGGAGAGACTCGGGCACACACAGGCCCTTGTGACCAAGTGCACTCAGGGCCATAATAAGGGGTAGCAAGTGTGCCTGTGGGCACACACTTCAGATCACCAGGAGACCTGAAGAGTAAAACACATCCTCGAGGAAGGGCCATCTGAGAAGAAATAAAATCTTACAAATAGGAATATAGGACTATGACCTACTTTAGAAAACTGAGACTAATTTCATTCAAAATAAATTATCATGTTCATTATTAATAACCTCATTTTTTTAACAGATGACTGTATTTTCAGAGTAGAAAAGAAAATAAAAATGGGAAAAGTCTGGAAAACTATGCATCAAAATGTTAACGGTGGTTATCTTTGGGAAGCGAGATTATAAGGGACTTAAGCTTTCTACATTTCAATATATTTTAACTTTCTAAATACAAGTATACATGACTTTTGTAATAAGAAAGTAAGTTTCTCTTTTTCTTACCAAAGAAAGAAAAAGAAAAGGGCTGACATTTGCAATCACTTAAGAACAAACAAAATTTTATATGTCTATGCAACTTCTTGGTTAAAGGTCCTTAAAAATTATACTCAAATCTACCATAGACTGTCAGGAGCAGACCATGCTAAGAGATGGGAAATTTTATCCAACCACCCAAACATCTGAAGAGTCTCCCACAACCACAAGCCCTGGACAGCCTCCCTTCCTGTGTCCAAAACTACTGGCTGGGGCATTGAGAACAGGCAGGAGCAGCTATGCCTTGGAAACAAGTGTCAGCCTTCACCGAGGGCTACGGCCATTCACCGAGGGCTACTGCGTACCAGGCAACTCCTATCTGATGGCTGATCCAGAATACACAACTTGCCCTGCAGAGAGGAAAGCAGGAAGAAGCCCTGTATACTTTCATCACCAACTGTTTTCCAATAATCCTGGCACCTTATTATCAAACAGGTTAAAAAAAAATGGTTTTGCTGTTATTTTTTTTTAAAGAAACTCTTATTCTTTTTGAAGCCTTCTCAACTAGGGTAAGCAGAAAATCAGTACCACAGATATCCTAAAAATATACCTGAGATTTATACCAGATTGAAAAAGAAAGAACTCTGATCTACCCCAATGAAATCTATAAAAAGATTAAACACCAGCAACTGTTAATTGTCCTGTTTAACATTACAGGCTGAGGAAAGAGGCAGCTTCTCTAGAGACATCATCTTTAGATCCAGAAGTCTGAAATACTGACATACTGTGTGCCACTGCTGGTGTTTCCGCCAGCTCAGTCTCTTGGGAACTTTTGCAGTTGGTCTCCCTGTCGCCCGCCTGATCATCCTCACTGTCGCCTTGCTCATCATCGGAGGACGAGGACTTTTCATCTGAGGAGCTGGCAAAGATGGCCTTGAATAAGTCCATGGATGGGCGGCTAAGACCTTCTTCTCCCTCAGTCTGTGAATCCGCACCTTTGTTTACCATCTACATTGAGAAGGAAATAAGAGTCAGGAATGATGAAGCAAGGGTGAAAGGAGCTAAATATTCTAGAATAACACACAAGTTTATGCTCACATACATGGGATCACACTCACAAACTGCAGGACTTAGCAGTGATGACTCACACGCTTTTTTTCTGTGGTGTTTCTGAGTCAACAACTGCGGAATGTGCCAATAGGTAGAAGCAGCCGAAATCTCCACTAGAAAGGGCTCTCCTGGAGATTAGTCATTGATCAGAATTGCAAAGGGCCCAGAAAAATGTAGTCAGGACTGGTGCAGTACCTATGTCCTACTTTAAAGAGTGAAATGAGACTCCTAAAACACAAATTTCATTTTTGATGACTGCCAGCATTATTTATGTACTTTGCTAACAATCCTTCCTTGTAACTGCAAACAAAGTCTACCCAAGCCTTCAGAGACTTCACGTCAAAGATAATGACGCCAGTCTGCTATGGAAAAACACTGAAAGGAAATTGGGTTCTCCTCAGAATGGGAGGGAGGCAGGACCACACTGATAAAATGATCATGGAACTTCTGCAATCATCCATCGCCTTCCTAAAATAAGCACTAGCTTATTTTAGATTAACAGCTTATTTTCAGATTAACAGAATAAAACGGCAGTAACTTTGTATGAACTCAATGCAATAAACACAGAGCCAAGGTAAAGTGCTTACCACCACACAGGACGCTGAGGGGAATCTACTGGGTTAAGTGCAAACAGGAGCAATGGGAGACGCTGCAGGACCAGCCCCCACCCCTTCCTGCCCAGAACCCCTTCAGCCTGCCCCTTGTCCTCTGAAGAACCCACGTTAGAGAGGGCAGGAGACTCTGTGAACGCTGCACTCCTGCAGTGTGCCAGCGGGTGGCGCTGGACTCTACAACCCAACTTCCCTCACTCTTGGTCAGTAGTTTGTCCACCGTACCACGCCACCTCTAATTTGTGGAGCAGAATTACAATATCCACATGAGGAAAACTGGTACAAGATAGTAGAGTTTGTAGTTTAAAATAAGCACTTTTCATAGAAAAAAATTAAAGAGGAAAAAAAATGTCAGGACAGTACTCAGATCTTGTTTTCTAAATACCATTTTTCACTAAAAGAAACCAGGGCTGACTCCAGAGCTGGGGTTGAGAAAGAAAAAGATGAGCCTAAAACATCTTAGTGTACCCAGAGAAAGGACAAAAAAGCCAACTTGAAAGTGCTCCAACTAGCCAAACCTAGGACAATTTGAGAATTAAAGAATAAAGTAATGAATTACCTTCTTTTGAATGAAATAGGACACCATGAGTCCACATTGATATAAATAAATACACAGTTTGATGAGGGACAGAACAATTTACATATCCATGGCTCCTAAATACTAGAATAATTAAGTCAGAATTAATAAAAAAAATAATAAATAAAAGTACTTATTACAAAGGGAAAAGAGTAACGTCACAATGGAGAAGCCTGGCAGATGCTGCCTTAATCAAGGATCAAAGTGAATTTCATGAGTAATGGCACAGCCGACATCACGCGCCGCAGGAGAGACTGCAGTGGGAACACAGCATCCCTGCCGAGGTAATCCTGCCAAAGACACGTGAGCCAACTCTAATCGAAAGGAAACGTCAGACAAGTCCAAAGTGAGGGACGTTCTACAAAATGACTGGCCTGTAATCTTCAAAATTATCACTCATGGAAGTCAAGAAAAGATTGAGGGAACTGTTCTAGACTGAAGGAGAGAAACTAAAGAGATGTGGCAGCTAAACGCAATAAGTGATGTTAAACTGCATCCTTCTTGCTATAAAAGACGTTGTGAGCGCAACCGGTGGAATCTGAATGGGATCTGAAGATTAGACAGTAGAAATGTATTGATGTATCAGTGATTTTGATGGTCATTTTGATTATATAGAAGAATGTCCTTCTATGAAAGAAATCCATACCACATATGAGTATTAGTGGGCAATAGGGCATCTGACTGGCAACTTACTCTCAAGTAGTTCAGGAAAAAATTCTCTGTTTTATTTATATTTTTCAGATTGTTTCAAAATTCTAAATTTTTTTTTACAGAAGTCAGAAGAGAGGGCCTGACAGTGAAGCACAGGAAATCATGGCAACAACTCCCAAGAAAAGCCAGGACCCTGAAGTCTTTATAGCAAGCCACAGACACCATTGCTACATGCATGAACCGTACACTGAATGATGGCTGACTAATATCTGTTTTCACAGACATTTCTGGACTTTAATGGGGTCTATAATACTAATTGTATAGGCAGAATTGCTGTAACCATGTCTGCTATTCAACTCTTAGATGGCTACAGAAGTTGAACTATTTTTTATTTTTCCCAGATTATGAAAGGAGTTGTACTGTAATTAAATAGCAACAACTCAAACTAAATATACAAGGACTATATTTCCAAAGCTCCCTCACCCATTGTCCTCCACCTTAATTCTGCCAAAAAGTATGTACATTAATATTTGCAGTGATTCAAAAGTTTTCAAAGAAAAAAATTACATAATCCAGATAGGGAAAGAAACTCCCAAGGTCACATGGCTGTTAAGTGAAAAAGCAAGTACCAAGACTTTTTCCAGACAAAAATATCCAAATACAATAGCAGTATAATTTTTGAAAAAATCTAGAAGGCTTTCTAATCTAATGGCTACAGAATTCCTGAATGGGGATTTTATACTATTAAAAAAACAACAGTAAAATCCAATGGAGAGGTTTCAAGCCTGCGGTGACAGGGGTGGTGGCAGCAACCGCCAGGCAGGCACCTGAAACTCTGAGGGAGGGGAACCCTTCTCTCTGCACACAGGAGCTGTGGTCCCAAGAGTTTGGAGTCAATCTCATTGCTCTTCTTTCCTTCTACCCTCCTGCCACTTGACCCAGACACAGTAACAGAAGTACAAGGCAGAGCAAGGAAATCAAAGCCCCAGCTTCTGACCCTGAGGGCCATGAAAGGGGAGCCAAGAAAACTAGAAAGTGTCAGGAAGATCATGAAGAGCTAAGAGAGTGATCCCATAGAGTGGTATATGAACTTCTGGCTCACCTCTGAACTGTGCACGCATGGATCTGACCCTAAAGAGCAAACCAAAGGCTCTTCTAATAGAACTATGGGATTACCTACCACCCAGGTCCCAGATGGCCCACTGGGTGGTGCACATACAGAAACAATTCAAACAGCATTACAAAGACTTTGAAAACTGAAATGACATTAAAATCACAGCATACGGAAGATAGGTCAGAATTTGAAACCTAATTCTAACAAGGTTGAAAATCTGCTAAAATGAAACAAAATCAACATTCTCTTTAGAATTAAACAAGACCCTGACTCTCATAACATTCAAAATGTCCAGGATGCAATTCAGTATTAATTGGTGTATAAACAACCAGGAAAATCTCAAATTGTAAGAGAAAAGATGTTCAACAGATGCCAACCTGAAATGACAAAAATGTTGATTTACCAAAGACTTTAAAGCAGCTATTATACATGCTGGAGGAATAAGGGCAAACAAATGGAAAAAATTTTTTTAAAAAAAGACTCAGCAGAGAAATAAAAGAGATAAAAAAAGACAAAGTGGAAATTTTAGAAATGAAAAGTACAGCCACCAAATTAAAAAATTCATTGGATGGGCTCAATAGTAGAATGGAGATGACAAAAGAAAGAGTCAATGAATTTGAAGACAGATCAATAGAAATTAGCTGATTTGAATAACAGAAAAAAAATTGGAAAAAAATAAACAAAGGCTTACGAAAGTGGGGCAATATCAAAAGTTCTACCATTTGTGCCACTGAGAGTGTAGTGAAGAAATAATGGCTGAAAATGCCCCAAATTTGAAGAAAGACAACATATAGATTTGAGAAGCTCAGCAAACCCCAAACAAAATAAATGCAAAGAAATCTACACCCAGACACATCATAATTGAATAGCTGAAAACCAAAGACAAAGGGAAAATCTTGAAAGCAGCCAGAGGAAAAATCGCCTCATTTTAAATTTGGGAATAACAATTTGAATGACTGCAGATTAGAAACCATGGAGGCCAAAAAAAGTGGCATAACATTCTTAAAGTGCTGAAGGAAAAGCACCCAGAATTCTATATCCAGCAAAAATATCCTTTGGGAATGAAGATTAAACACAGGACATTGTCAGATGAAGGAAAATTAAGAGAATTAGGTGATGACACTAAAAAAACAAACAAACAAAAAAAAAACAAAAAATGCTAAAGGAAGTTCCTTAGAAGGAAATGACAGAAGAGGGAAAACTTGGAACTTCAGGAATGAAAAAAGAGGAACAGAAATGGTAAACATCTGGATGAATGTAATAGACTATTGTTCTTCCCATCTGTTCTTTAAAATATGTATATTGATTGAAAGCAAAAATTTTAACATAACCTGATGGGATTTTTAGTGCATATATATTTAAGACAACATAAAGGGGGGAGAGAGAATAAAGGGAACTATATGGTGGTAAGGTTTCTATATTCTGCTTGAAGTGAAAAATATTAATTCTAAGTAGACTGTGAAAAGACAAGTATGTCCTATGTAATTGCTAGAGCAATCACCAAGAAAATATACAAAAGATAGAGTAAAAAAAACTAACAATAGCTAAATTAAAATGGAATGATGGAAAAAATATTCAAATAATTCAAAATAAGGCAGAAAAGGGGAGACGGACTGTGCCAGTTTGGATGCATTATGTCCACCAAAACGCCATGTTCTTTAATGCAATCTTTGCGGGGGCAGATGTATTAGCGTTGATTAGGTTGGAATCCTTTGATTGTTTCCATGGAGATGTGACTCAATCAACTGTGAGTGAATGTGTGATTGGATTATTTTCATGGAGATATGGATGCCACCTGTTTAGGTTGGGTCTTGATTTAATCACTGGAGTCCTATAAAAGAGTTCATGGACAGAAGGAACTCAGAACAGCAGACAGTGACATTCTGGGGAGCAGCTGAGAGAGACACTTTGGAGATGGCTGCTGAAAGCAGACTTTCACTGAAACTTTGGAGATGCTAGCCCAGAGTTTGCTCCAGAGAAGCTAAGAGAGGACAAAACACCCCAAGAGCAACATTTTGAAGAATGCACAGGAGATAGCAGAGGAGCTGGAACACAACCTGGGATCAGCAGATGCCAGACATGTGCCTTCCCAGCTAACAGAGGTTTTCCAGACGCCATTGGCCTTCCTTTGGTGAAGGTATACTAGTGTCGATGCCTTAACTTGGATATTTTCATAGGCTTCAGACTGTAAATTTGTAACCAAATAAAGCCCCTTTATAAAAGCTAATCCATTTCTGGTATTTTGCAAGATGGCAGCATTAGCAAACCAGAACACAGAGGAATATATATGCGAGAGAAAAAATAAAAAACAAATAATAAAATTATAGACCTAAATCTAATAATTTCAACATTTACATTAAATGTAAATGGTCAAATAAAAACACAAATTAAAAGATAAAGATTATCAGAATACATTAAAGAAAAAGTCCTAACAACATGCTATAAGAAACCTACTGTAAATATAATGAAATAGATAGGTTAAAAGTAAAAAGATGGAAAAAGATATACTATGCAAACATTAGCCAAAAAAAATGCTGGCTTGGGGCTATGTTAACATCAGAGACAAATGACTTTGGAGAAAGGAAAATTACCAGGGATAAAGAAAGATATTACAAAATGATAAAAGGGTCAGTTCACCAAAAAGACATAAAAATCCTAAATGTATATGCCCTGACAAGAGAGCTACACAAAATATATGAAGCAAAAACCACTTAGGAATACAGTATGGCAACTTCTTGTAGGTTAAATATATACTTATATATGACCCAGCAATCTCACTGCTAGTTATTTACCCTTGAGAAATGAAAACTTAAGTTCACACAAAAACCTGCAAAGAAATGTTCATATCAGCTTTATTTGTGATAGCCAAAAGCTGGGAACAACCCAAATGTCCTTAAAAAGGTGAATGCATAAAACAGACAAACAAGCAAACAAAGAAAAAAACACACCAATACAATGAAATACTGTTCAGAGAAAAAAAAAATGAATTATTGATAAATGTAATACTACTGATAAAACTCAAAAGCATTATGATGAATGAAAAGAAGCCAGTCTCAAAAGGCTACATATTGTATGATTCTATTTATATGATATTCTGGAAAAAGCAGAGGGACAGAGGACAGATCACTGGTTGCTAGGAGTTCACAGTGGGAACAGAGGATGACTATAAAGTGACACAATGAGGGGGTTTTTTGGGGTGATGAAACTATTTTGCAAATTAATTCTGGTAGTGGTTACACAAATCTATACAGGTATTAAAAATAATTGAAATATATATCAAAAAATTACTAATTAAAAGAAAAACAAGCAACAGATATTTCCTCTATATCCTCTATGAAAGAGAATACTTATTATTTGGAGACTATTTTTCAATATATGAATACACTGAATTTTGTTTCAATGGTTGATGCTAAGTGAAAGTCATTTGAGGGAAGGAGTTTATGACTTCTTCTCACATGATTAAAGCTGTGATTGAAATTCTTGGACTACAGAACAGGAGTTGGTAAACTACAGCCTACAGGTTAGATCTGACCTGCCTGTTACTGCAAATAAAGTTTTATTGGAATACAGCTATGCCCAATCTTGACATATTACCTATGGTTGCTGTTACACTCAACAGCAGAGATGAGTAATTGCAATAGAGACTATATAGCCCACAAAGCCTAAAATATTTATAATCTGGACCTTTGCAGGAAGGGTTTGTTGACCTCTGCTATCAAGAAATGAGGGAAGACATCACCACAGAGAAAGGCAAAGGCCATAGTCAGCCCGGCAAAGAGAGCCTGGAAGCACCAAATACCTTATTTGAGGGTGATTCTGTTACATGCTCCTCCTGTTTGTTAATCAAAGGACTGGACTCTCGTTTAGGTGCACCAACTTTTGATCTAGCCAAACTTAAAAATTCACTAATGGAATCTTCTTTCTTTTCTTGTTTAGATGTGTCCCACCTGGAAGGTTTTCTTGATTCTGAAAGACAGGACAAAGACATAACATCAGAATTAGCAAGAAAAACTGTATAGCCAAAAAGGCAGGTTCTTCATTACCTCAAGAACCTACTGTGGGCCAGACATTGTGCAAGGGGTTGGGGATCTGGCAGATGCTGAGACAGAGCCTCAACCCCAAATAGCATATATCTGGAACATTACAACACAAGCCAGTTTATCAACCTGAGCAATTCTCCAATGGAGGGAGGAGGATTCACACTAAGCGTATCCTTAGAACTGGATGACCTTTTACTTCTGTCTTCCCAGCAGGCTAAGGGTTGAGACCCTAGCCAGCACATAGACCTATGGAGGAACTACTCACTGTCAAGACCTCGGTGCTGCTTTATTTTTTCACTTGATGTTTGAGTTGCAGGCAAGGAAGCTGTCTCTGGTAGTGTCAGAAAGTTGAAGACTGAGTATTTGTCACGTTTCACTCTTGGTAATCCAACTAAAGTTGAACTGGGGATTGAAAAGGAAAAAAAATATAATTTTAATAACAGCTGCTAGGATAAAATCCACTTCTCTATAAAGCTTTCCCCATCTCACGTTTTTTTCCCAGCTCTTCTACTTGGCTAAAAAGGTCCCCTAAGATGCTTTTGCTTCTCAAAGAAGTTCAAGAATTTAAAAAGGCTGACTTCAGGATCCATTAGTTTTTCCTTATTACAATAAGGGCTACAATTTAACTTTGAAAATGAATTCCATTAAAGAAAATTGCCATGGCTAAAAATATACTGAAAATTTCTCACAAAATCTCTGATTCAACTGTATGTGCTTTCTTGCAGTGTTTATGACCAAATAAGATTTTGAACTTTCATAAAGAGATTAAAAAGTGTACTTATACTTTTCTTGCAGTGTTTATGACCAAATAAGATTTTGAACTTTCATAAAGAGATTAAAAAGTGTACTTATAATTTTCAAATGTAAATTGTATAAGCTACCTTTAAATGTTGGCAAATTAGACAGGCATTAAGTTTTCATAATTGACATATCTGAGTTTCTTATCTTCAATATGGAATAAGGTTTGCTACCTGGAGAGATTTTGGTAATAAATTAATAGAAGTTAAAGTAAATCTGCAAATTTTTCAACTCCAAGGACTTATAAATAAGTTCATTTAGAAAAAGGGAATTTATATGAGCATGTAAGGGGAAAAGTCAGTTTTAATATGAGGAACAGGTTTTATTTTGGTAAAAAGGCAGGTTTAGTCAACTTACTCTGGATAAGGGTCAGGAACATTAAACCTCTTACACAGAATCTTGTCAGGGTGCCACTCAAACGTGTCCCGGGTAAGCTTCCCAAACATCTTCATCTTCACAGCTGACTGCTTGTCATTGACATCATTCTGAGAAAATAAAATCATTCAATTTCATCAACTGGTCACACAACTGACCTGACCACTTTTAAATGCCACTTAAAAATTTCCAAACAATCTTCTAAAATTCTAAAACAGTTCAGGCTATAAGAACTTTTATAAAGTATTTGGTAGTGGCTGGAAGCTAAATCATAAAATTGTTCATATTCAACTAAGCCATGTATATTTTGATATTTTCAATGAGGGATTTAACATATTTGGCAATACAGTGTTTTAATTTTAAAATTCACCAGGCAGGGGCATGATGGTGGCAGACCTCTTGGTCTCGAGGAACTTCGACTTGGTCCGTATCATCTTCCTCCTTGGCATGAGTGAACCTGGAGGACAGGGTTGAATGGGAAGACACATACAGCATGGCTGCTCGAGAAAACTCATCCCGCTCGCGGCCTCGCTCCCACTCGGTCATACTGGGATCCAGACAACTTTCCAGAGCATCTGTGGTACAGAGAACAAGAAAATGTTTCATTTTTAGGAAAAAGAAGGGGCTTTAACCTGGCTAAGAGATTTCAAACTAGAGTCGAGAGGTCATTCTGGAGGTTACTCATGCAAGCTTCAGCCAAATATTACAAATTGCCACAGTATGTCAAGTCCCAACCAATAGTATTCCTGAAAACCTAAAGAATACCCTGGGCTCTATCTAAGACTCTATAAATGTATTACTTAGTAAGTTTTTCAGAAACTTAAGGCCTCCAGATTGTTCCTATGCCAGATAAGCCCTGAAACTCAGAAGTACCAGTGTCTCCAAGAACATCAACCAGTTTCATTCCTCTACCCCATAATGTCAACACCCCTTTCCATCACGAAGAAGATAAAATGGTCATTGCCCAGATATCCCTGATGATTTAGAGAAAGATCAAATGAGAGGGAGAAAGTATAACTGAGAAATTAGGATTTAACAAATGACTGTGACTACTGAATCTTTACATAAATATTTCTTTTCAGTGTCTAGTGTTTTAGAATAGCCAGAAGGAAATACCTGAAGTTGCTGAAGTGTAATTCAGTATCCCTGATCTATGGTAATGATTGTATAACTACAAAGAAAAAAAAAAGTCAGTTGCCTGTGTCTGTATGAATCTACTTCTGGATGTTTGTTCTGTTCCACTAATCTATATATCTATCTCTGACAATACTACACTGTCTTAGTTAACCTACCACTATTGTAAGTCTTAAAATTGGGTAGAGTGCAATACTAGTGGTCAAGAAGAGGAAGGGATAAAGGGTATGGGATGTTTGGGGTCTTCTTTTCTTTTCATTTCTTTTATTGGAGTAACGCAAATGTTCTAAAAAATGATCATGGTGAAGAATATGTGACGACACTGTGAACCAGTGATTATATACTTTGGATGGATTATATAGTAGATGAATATATCTCAATAAAATTACATTAAAAAAAATCAAAAAAAAAAAGGAAACACCTGATGGATATCACTCCAGCCTACCCTTGAAGGCTGACCAGCTTTGTCTTGAAGGATGCCATGGGTGGTGGTGGTGGAGGGGGCATGTATGTGGCAGGTAATGTTGCTCTCTCCCTCAGAATGATGCTTTTATTTAATTCTGTCTATTGCTTATAACACAGAAAAACATTCTGGGGACTAACAGTTAAATCTTCTGAAGCAAGGAACTTGTCATTACTCCCAGACAGTGATAAGTTCATCCCAACTATATTTTTGTTTTTGCAAAAAGACACTCCTTTCTCGAACTTTTTAAAAATTTTAACAACTAAATATTAGGGCTGTGGGTTCTCAGAAAGGAGCAAAGCACAGTAAAAGGGCTTTACATTCCCCAAAGATCTGCCTTTGAAAAGCTGTCCCTTTAATTTGCTGACACCCTCACACAAGGACTACTGCAACTAACAGCAGTCCTTCTGCTCATCCTTGCCAATCCCCCTCTTCACCCTTGACATATTTACTTCACAGATCATAGAGCGATTTTTTTTTCCCCACATAATGATTCAAGTTTTACAGTCAACTATCTTTTTAAGTCAAATTTTAGACTATGATTTAGGGCTGGATGGTTAGGATCTTAAGACAAAACGGAAGATGAGGTTGTTCATTTGGTGTGAAATGTAAAACTTACAGAAGTCAAGCATTTGCAAACAGATGATGGTTTGTATTATGTATTGAGCATTAGCTACTGCCAAGGCAAGTTCTCTATTTAAACAGCTACCTTTGGGACCTGAGATGTAGAGAAACACAATTAATTGGCTAATTGTCCTTTCTTTCCAAAGTCAAGTGCCAGGGCCTAAAACTTTTGCACTGTTTGCAGCAGGACAAAGCAAATACACTGGCAGAGCAGGATACTAGGGCAAAACTAGTAAAAAGGCTACCCCTGGCAAAAATGAGAGGCCCAGGCCTAGCACTCACCTTTCTGTCCCTGTTTCATATTTGCTAAGAACTCTTCATATCGTTTTTGCTTTTCTGGGTCTTTTGAAAAAGGTTTGAACTTGCTGGTTCCTGTG
The DNA here is from genome assembly GCF_015220235.1 of Choloepus didactylus. Taxonomy (NCBI): domain Eukaryota; kingdom Metazoa; phylum Chordata; class Mammalia; order Pilosa; family Megalonychidae; genus Choloepus; species Choloepus didactylus. Next base: position 21,959,770 of record NC_051333.1, read on the forward strand.
GTGGCTGTCCTGCCACCCAGTGCCATGTGCCAAGAGCAGTGTCCAACATCTGGAGAGGAGGACTGGGATCTGCTGCTCAGGGCATTCTGGGCCAGACTGCTGGCCTTGAGTTGAGCAGCTTTAAGTTCAGTTGCCTGTTTCATTTCTTTGATTCTCTCTTTATCTTTTTGGGACAGAAACTCTAAAACTGAAGTAGCTGAACCTAAACAAAAACAGCAGTAAGAGATGAAAAAGAATCATTAGACAAGTTTACTCCGCATTTCTCTGTACATTCATTTTCAATATCACAAATTTAAATAGGTGATGAATTTTCATGTTTAATGTTTCATTTGCCTTCTTATTATCCCTGTGAATAACATAATGGGAGTCCTATTTTACAGTTGGTAAAATGACAGCTAATACCTGGATGCTTACAGGGCTGGTGAGTGGTCCTAGCATGAGGAACCTGACATCCCAGGCTCCGGACCTCCGTCTGCAGTGGCCACCATTTGTGCAGTCCTGTACAGCACACACCCCATTCAGAGCACAGCCATCCACCAAGCATTTATTCATATCATAAATGTTCACTGAGTGCCTACTCCATGCCAGCACTGGTCTAGGGTCTGGGAGGACAATGGAGATGAGGCCCGTTCTCACGAGTGAGAGATATAGACATTATAAACAACAACAACAATAACAACAAAACACCAGAGCACTGCCATGAGAGGAGCACTATGAAAAACATAAACTAGGGTGATGTGTATTATTGATGACAAGCTAGTGGGCTGGTAATAGAGGATGGAAACAGATATAACAACCTCATGTGGTGGTTAGGGAAGGCCTGAAAAGTCTCTCTAAAGAGGTAATATTTGAGATAACTTCTAAGTAATAAATGGAGCCAGATTTGCAAAAATCTGGAGGGAGAACAGAGGCAGAGGAAACAGCAAACATAAAGGCCCTGAGGAAGGATCATGCTTGGTAGGTTCAAGGGGCAGCAAGGAATGTCATGAGACTAGACTGCAGGGAATGGACCATGGGAAAGGGATACAAGAAGTGGCCTGAGAGGCAGGCAGTGCCTGGATCATGTAGGGCCTTGTGGGGCTTTTACTTTAAGTGAGAGCTACTACAGGGTTGAAAGGGGGTAATGATATAATTGGTTCATCTAGTTGCTGTTGAGCGGAATGGACTGCAGAAGGAAAGGGGACAAAATAAAAGACCAAAGACGAGGCTGCTGCAATAGTGCAGGTGGGAGAGGATGGGAGCTTGGATCAAGGCGGAAGCAGTGGAAATGCAGAGAGGTGGATGGATTCCCCACGTGCGCTGGAGTTAGAGCAGAAAGGACTTGCCAATAGACTGGGTATGGTGGGGAGAGGAAGGGAAAGAAAGGCGCTTAGAATTAGGATTCCTATGAACTGGTCTGAGCAATGGGTCAACAGTAGTACCATTTATTGATGGGGAAGAGAAAGTTTGGGGAAGAGAGAGAGAAATCAAGAGTTCTTTTTTAATTAACTGCAATTTGAAATACTTATTAGGCTCCCAAATGGCAATGTTGCATAGCATGAAACCTTCAAAAGTCAAAAGTCTACCTCTTATACTGGGTCTTTCTGCTGCAATCTTCAGGGGATTCTCCACATTTCACAAACTTCCAGATACTTTCATTTCTTTAAGGCTTTCAGGAGAAGAGCTATAGTACCCTTCCCCACTAAGGGAAAAAATATATATACTTTTCCAGGCTGGGCAGAGAGAGTGAAGCTACAAACGTCCCTGATCTTAACCCTGTTCCTGGATAATTATTAAAATTTTAAAAACAGTTGACCTTAAGACACAGATTGTGATTTTAATAGCACAATCCACACTGATGGTAGAAAGCAAGTATTAAGGAAAGGATGTACATCCTGTTATGTATTCCATTCTTAGTAATAACTTTTATTCCCACAATTTGGGAATACAAAATCATGTAAAATAAATTTCAACAGGAAAACAAAACCTTTACATTTTGATTGTGATAACTCAGATTAGTTTAAAGGTAATGGCTTCTCTCTGCTCTGTAGCACATACCTTGGATAGGCGTCTCTCCAAGCAGCTCCCCACGCTTGGAGGCATTCAGTTGGTGCCTACTATGTGTCTCTGAGTCATGCATTGCCTTTCCAGCTGACTCTGATAATACCTGAATTAAGTGGGAGTTGTCTGAGGTTGCAGCTACCACTGGCCTGAAATAATGCACTGGTCGATAGTGTCTTGGCAATTCAGGTGGTGGATATACCTTAAAAAATAAAACAGAAAAACAGGTTGCGATGAAAATGTTCTGGTGATAGACAGTGGTGAAGCTTACAAAACATGCCAATATATTTAATGTCTCAGAATTATATGCTTAAAAATATGGTTAAAATGATTTTTATGTTATGCATATTTTACCATAAAAAATGATTTAAAAAAAACAACAAAAAACCATCAAAACGGTTGCAAGAAAATCTTGTTTGACTTAACCAAGAAAGCCTCCGAGTGGTGTTAACCCTGCTCTTTTCCTGGCTACCATTCAGCCAGTTCTTCTGTTGGGGCAGCCTGTCTAGATAGCCTTCCGGTATCCATTATGGATCTGGAGGATCACCAGAACCACGCTGTTCCAATGGTCAGATATTATTACTGTCCCTTCTACAGAGATGCTAATATGCATGTTTAATATGACAACAATAAAGGGATAACAGTCAATGTGACGCATTGGCCCAGAGGCAGAACTGGCCCACTGTAAATCAGGAAATTCAGAAAAAGTGTGATTCAAGGTTTATTAAAAAACAATGACTTGCATAAGTTAGTCTTAAATTTAGCATTCACTATTTTGTTAGGTTTTAGTTCCAAACTGAAACTTCACTCTGCTTTTTGATACAAGATATTTCTAATTCAAAAGCTCACAACTGAAATTGAAATTTATTTGGGAAATTCAGGTACTTTCGAAACTGAATGGCATTAACCATGGCAGCACAGATAAGTTAAAAAATTATTAGATACTTTTAAATAACTGGGAAAAGATTCTAACTAATGAATACACGTAATGATCTCCCTGCTCTTGGTCTAACAGGATGATAGACATATACTTTTATGGACTGTTTCTTATTTAAGCTGTTTCTTCGATTTTTAAGCTACCTTAAAGCAGGAGTTGAATCAACCCTGAACTCTGTAACCAGGGAGGCATCCTCTGTGACTGCGGTTCTCAATCCTGGCGGAACACTGGACTTGCCTGGAGAGTTTCAACAATACTGACGCTTGCGCCCCGCCTCCAGAAAGTCTGACATCATTGCATTTTCCCAAGCTCCCTAGGCAGTCGCAGTGTGCGGCCTGGGTTGAGGACCTGGTCCTCTGCAAGTCCATGCGAGTGAATTATCATCATCAGGAAACTGGACCAGCCAGTTGGTCCCTGACTAGACAGGGGATGCAGACAGGAGATACTCTCAGATGGGACTCTCTACAATTCTTTTTGCTAAAATACAATTGCACCTCCTCTACCTACCTCATTTTTTATCATCACAGCCCTCACCACCTGCTCTGAAACAGACTTTCAAATCAGCAGCCAAACGTGCTCGTTAACCACCACACCAAGAACCAGAGGGTCATGGCAGAAAGGAGGGGTGTGGACATGGCTCCTCTTCACATTCTCCATTAGATTCAAAGCATTTCTATTCCCATATAAAGTCACTGTTCTGTTTTGCCTTTAGAGCCAGAGGTTGGGTTTTGGCCACAGCATTAGAAACCTTTGCATCTGGGAAAAGTTAGGTGAACCCGGCCCTCCACGAAGTCATTCCTACCCACAGCTCTATCCAGCACCGAGCCTCCTCAGGGAGCCCCGGCCTTGGTTTCTCGTTTTAAACACTTCACAACTCTACAATGCATTTGCTGGTCTGGTAGTCTCCCTGGTGGAGAGCAACTTCAGGTCCAGGACTTAGTCCTGTTTTCCTTGAACCCCTGAGTCAAGCAAGAACTTTTCAGCCTTTTTAAAACTATGTTCCTTTCCAACATGCAAAAACTTCACATTCTCCTTTAATTTTATTTGACATTTCTAGTAGTAACAGTCCCTTATCTGGTTCCTTCCTAAATATTTTATATGTATTAACTCATTTAGTCCTTCCAACAACCCTATGAGGTAGGTGCCATTATTACTCCCATTTGAAAGATGAGGAACTTGAAGCAAAGACAGGGGAAGGAGCATGCCCCAAGTCACCTGGCAGCAAGTGGCAGAGCCGGTGGAGACCTGGGCTGTCTGACTGCTGCCAGTGCCCTGAGCCAGCAGGTCATGTTGCCCATTTTACAACACATTCACCATCACAACTATATTCACCAAACACTCATCAACAGTGAGTATGAGTTCTCAGGCTGCACTGCCCCCGGCCTTCCCCCTTCTGGAGAATCACAGGCTTAGCAGTCCTTAATAGATGTTTCTTAGATAAAAACTAAAAGTTCATTTAAGTGTGGAAAGAACTGAAAAAGGAATACCAACAAGGCAAATGGCCAGGCAGCTCTACTGAGCTACCCAGCACCCACAATAACTCCCAGGTATATGCTGTGACAACTGCACTGTGAGCAGGTGGATTCAGTGACTGTTAAAGGAAGAACAGCCACCTGGCTGGGGCAGATCTTAGTCTAAGAGCAGATTTTCACATGTGGCAGTAACAAATCTCCAAAATCAAATTATCTGGAAAGGTATGAGGCGTTCTCCCCATGACTCAACCTGCACACACATGGCTTCTCTCCTCTCTGCTCCTCCCCTGCAAAGCATCGGAGAATCTTGGCTGCACCAGCTAATGTACTTCGTAGCATCCAGGGAGGAGTCAGAATTGGGGGTTACGGGTTTTTAAAAGGTTTCCACTTTTTCTTAAGTTACATTATCCCTGGTACTATATCGATTTTATTCTCCCACTTATTTCCAATGTATTCCTTTTTCAATGGAAATAACCACTCATTAGACGTTGGATTTAAAAGATTACTAATTCGATGTTTTGAATATAATGTGGCTACTAACTTGACATTTCTAATGTAGAATACATTTAACTGGCTAATCACCAATAACTAAGCTGTTGCTTTATGAAAACACAATTTACTTATCTTTTCCATTTTAACATAATAACATAGACTACCTAGCAGCAAACATTTTAAGCACTAAATCAATATTAAAAAAAAAAAAGGTACTTTTACTTTCTTGGAAACAGCAAAAATTTTAAGCCTAATTATTTCCAATAATTTAAAAAAAAAAAAATAAGGTTCTCTTACTTTCTTGGAAGATAAAGGTTTAGAAGCCAAGGAAAATCCATCCAAAATTTTGCCAATGTATCGAAGATCTTTCTCTGGTTCTACAAAATGATATCATTGATTAATTCCAGAGGCAGAGAAGATTAGAGTAAGACGATGGACGTCAGAAGCTTTGTATCTCCAAGAACATAAATACTACGTGTCATACAACCACACGTCAAATGCTCACACCTCTGTTGACTCAGGGACAGCGGCCAGCCCACACCACCCCGGAGAGGCCGATTAGGCTGCTAGGACACAGGACAGCAGCCCTACAAAACAAGGACCTCAACCTTTTTTTACAAAAAGTGCCATAGGTCCTAAGTTAAGGAGCACCAAGGAATATAAATACTCTGTGGAGTAAGAGGTCTCAAGAAAAACAGTCAAAAGGACAAGTATAGATAAAATAATAGTCACAACTGCAAGGGAGCCATTTCTAAAAATAGGTTAAAACCCACTGGGAGACTACCTACCAATTTCCTTAGCAACTATTCAAATAAGGAACAGAAAGCAATCGAAAACCAGATCACACTGGAATCTAATCTTAGTACAAATTGAAAGGTACTTTTTGTCTTTTTCACAAATGAAATTCTAACAAGAGATAAAGATCAGAAATGCCGGAAACTGAACGATGACACCCTCTGAAAAGAGCCAGGATCCTCCCTGGTCATGGAGACAACAGAGTCCCCCTGATTCTCAAGGGTTTTCTGAATCTAGCAGCTGTGTCACACATTCATATGCACAAACTGCATTTTCTGGAACTGAAAAGCCCTTCTGCCTGATAACCATGAGCATTCCCACAAGCGTGTTTGGTCCCGGACCAGGCACTGCTGCCACCTGCCAGGCGGGGCAGGGCTGAGATTTCCAGCAGCTCATAACTACACACCACCATGTAACTACTTTCCCCCACAAGATGATGTGTTGTACTTCAGCTCATGTTGAACTTTTGTACCAGCTTCTGAAAGTTCTGAAAATTTTGTAGGATAATTTGAAATTACATTTCACATTCTTGGAATTTTGTGTTCTTTTAAAACCCAGCAGTTTCACTTCTATGAATTTATTCTGAAGGAATAAACAACAATTGTGCATAAAGATAGAGCCATAAGAATATTCATTATAGCCTTATTGATCTCAGAGAAAAATAGAACTTGAGGATTTTCAATGAAAGAAAATTGTTTTGCACCAGCTGTTTTTTTGGATGTGATGCTCACATTTATATATTCTTTCATAATAGTTAGATTATTTCAATGGGTATATTTTACACGTCTTTTTTTACAAGAGTTAGATCAAACTTTTATCTAACTTTAGCTAAAAATGTCTAAACAGATGGTTTTCCACAAGCTCACACCTCCTGAATTTTATTTGGGTTGTTAATATCACTATAACCACAAGAATAGTAGCTGCCATCCATTCGGGCTTTGTGGAGGGTACTGTGCCAAGCACCAAGCTATGCCATTCAGTTCCCATAACATTAATTCCCTGAGTTGATTTTATCCTCACTTTAAAAATGAGGACTCTGACGTCCAGAGAGGTTACAAGTCTTGCCCATGGTTACACAGCTGGACAGTGGAGAACTGAGATCCAACTCCAGGTCGCAGTGACTCCAAATCACACATTACTAACATCTACTCTGTACTGTCTCCTTTCTAAAGCTTTTCTGGAAAGAAAAACTGAAATACTACTTAGACTCATAGAATCTGAACTGCCATAAACTCTGACTTGAAACTCAGATTGTATTAGGAACTGACTGTCTCCTATCCCAACAAGAGCCCCTAAGAGCAGGGACTCACATGAGGAAATAGGCAGGGGTATCAGGCCCCCTCTTGCTGCAGGTTCTTGGCCTCTGAACTGCTGCTGGAATGGGCCTACTTTGGCCACCTGCCCAGTTCCTTGAGCTCTGAGTGCCGGCCTCTGACCTACAACACTAGCACCTGTGCACACACGGCTGCTTCCCTGATCCCAGGCCTCTCCCTCCGCCCCACCTTGGCCCATTTCGATAACTGGCTTTGGACTTGACCTGGTCTAAACACTACTTGTGTCTTCTCACCCTGTGCTGCTCTTGCCCTCACTTTGTTTGTCACGTTGCACCTTTGACCACAATCACCTACTCTGTGGAGGCTCACACTCCAGCTTCACTCCTGCTACGTGACTGCTTCAATCGTCTTACCAACAGCTGTGGGTCTGTGGAATTACCTTTCTGGGTTTTATACTGCCTGGGCGCTGTCCAGCCATATAGTCCATCTCCAGGCTCCTCATCCTTCAAAATGGTGTCATACTTGGATAGAGTTTCTGTGGCATAGATATCATCATCTTCCTCTTCCAGGGCACCTACACCAAAAGCCTTCAGAGAAAAGGTTTCAAACTAAGCAATTACAGGTTTTAGGGTATGTCTCCATTAAAGTATAAAGCTACTTTAAGGATCCAACTGAACAGATTCCTTGAATTCTTATTCAAGATTACCAAAAAGAGAAGTGAAAGAGAGCCCCCATTAACAGATAGACTCAAGTTTCTTGAAAAACAGGACGAGAAGGGAATGCCAAGCTTCCAGCACTGGGGCTGGCCTCTGGCCCCACAGCAGCCTTGAGGTCCTTTAGGACAGGATGACAAATGGAGGAGATGCACAGGCAGTAGTGAGAGCAGCAACAGAAAAGAGGCCTCCCCAAAGAGAAAGACAGAGATGCTCATCACATGGTGGGGGCCCGTGCTGGCGACAGCTTGAGGCCTGAAGACCACTGCTAGTCTAATGACAGCTGTACAGACTCCTGATCTGTAGGGAGAGGCCTCCGACAAGTAAAAGTTGTTAAAAGGACTGTTAAAAGTGTAGAAAAGAAAAGATAATCACGAATTGATGAAGTAAAAATAAAAACGTATTTTCTAAATCCATTTTAAGAAAGAACCTCTGAATCAGTCTGAGAGAACATGCAATCAGCAAAAGCTTTCCATCTCGCAAAGGTAAAAAGCAAGCCCCCTGAGCAAAAACTAGACCTGTGTTCCTGACCTGGTTGGGGCTTGTAGTACTAGGAAATAGTCCAAGAGATGGTAAAGCTTTGGACCTAAACACAGACAGCAGGCTGCAATTAAGTACTTTAAGCACTGAGTAAATCTCAGGGGTAGGAGTAGTTTTCTGCTCGGACCACGTGTGTGGTAAAGTAGTGCTCATTTCTAGGAAGGCACAAACTCCACCAAGAACACTAGGTCCAGGTCACGGGACTACGGTATTAAAATAAGGAAGGTGTGTGCCTCACATTTTCAGAAAAGATCTTAGGAAAATATAACCTCTTTAATGTCTTCATTTATTAAATGAATAACTGCCTACCGTGGGGCACGTGTAACAGGGAAATGAGACTCATTTTTCAATGGTTCCACATTTATAAAACACAACCACTCTTACCTGGCCTGAAATTCCCAATTTTCTTCCTTTATTCAGTCCCACATCTCCAATAAGATTGCTGGCCCTTTCAGATCCCTCACCGAAAAGATTAAAATGTTCTCCTGAAGTTCCAAACAGTGCTTGGTGGGGATCCAGGCCCTTATAAGCCAATCCATGTACATTATCTTTGGGTGTAAAATCCACAGGTGTAACATCTTTGGGTGCAAAGGTCACGTTATCAGGTACGTAGTCATCATCTTCATCCTATTTCCAAGGTTAAAAATGGAATTAGGGTGAGTCACTGCATGGTGCAAAGTAAGCCTTGAAAAGTGACTTTAATCAGTGATTAATTCCAAACAGAACAATTATCAAACCTTCATTTATGCTATTACAAATGGCTAAATCAAGTCCTTGAACAAATGATACTAATACAAATGACCCCATTTTAAGTAATGTGAACATCTGGATTTGGGATATCTATGGTGCTGGCAAGTTGTTGAATATATTATCTGACATAATGAGAATAGTTTTAGAGTATGGATATTTTACCATAATGGGATTTGACTGATTTCTAAAATTGTTTCTGACCCTAAAATATCATAATCATAAAGTAACAGTTGCTACTGTACCAAATTGAAGGCCTGTTATCCCATACAATACCTCAGAGCCTTCAGAACCTCCAGGGGGTAATGCGCAGCCATAGATTTTTACTCCAGGATCTGTAAAAGACGTTTTGAAGGCATTAGTTCTGAGCAACTGAAAGACAGAAACCTAACTCACTGATTCTTCAGAGGTATATGCCAAGGTACAACTGAGCTTGTAAAATGGGCTACAGCTTTAGGGTCAAGAAACTATCACTACAGAATTGTTTTCCACTAGTCCCTGCCCCACTAACACTCTGGTGAAAAAGTACTCAAGGAGTAACCTCTACTGCCCCAGCACTATGGAGAACCCAAAAGAAATGATCACTGCCCTCAAGGAGTCCACAGTCTGGCTGAGGAGACCAGGGGCAAGACAAATACAGAAAACAATGTTAAACTATGTCATATCTACTATTTTCCCCTACCAACTTGGCAAAAAAATTTTTTAAAGTATCGGCGAGTGTGGGAAACAAAGGCTTTCATAAACTGCTGTTGGGGACATAAACTAGTGCAATTCTTCTGGAAAGCTATCGTGTATTGCACATAAAAAGGCTTAAAACACATGTACACCCCTTGACCCAGCAATTTTATTTCTAGAAACATGTAGCCATTAAAGTATACAGTACTGACTCTCTGTTCCTCCCCATTCAACACAGAGCTATATTTTCTTATGCAGTGCTCACTGCATCCATGAAACATGATGGTGAAGGATGGGGCAAACAGGTTTGGCCATACTGTATGCCTGGTCATAAGGGCTGCTTTTAACTCAGGCAAAGTGGAAGTGTCACCATCGATTACCCCTTCATTGACCCCAACTACACAGTCTACATGTTCCAGTATGATCCACCCATGGCAAGTTCAAAGGCACTGTTCAAGGCTAAGAATGGGAAGCTTGTCATCAACAGGAAGCCCATTTCTATCTTCCAGGCACGAGATCCTGCCAACATCAAATGGGGTGCTGCTGGTGCTGAATATGTTGTGGAGTTCACCGGTGTCTTCGCTACCTTGGAGAAGGCTGGGGCTCACTTGAAGGGTAGAGCCAAAAGAATTACCATCTCTGCCCCTTCCACTGATGAGCCCATGTTTGTGATGGGCATGAAACATGAGAAGTATCACAATTCCCTCAAGATTACTGGCAATGCTTCCTGAACCACCAACTGCCTGTCCCCATGGCCAAGGTCATCCACGAGAATTCTGACAAGGTAGGGACTCATGACCATACTCCATGCCGTCAATGCCACCCAAAAGACTGTAGATGGCCCCTCTGGGAAACTGTGGCATGACAGCCATGGGGCTGCCCAGCCCCTCATCCCTGCATCTACTGGCACTACTGGCACTGCCAAGATGGTGGGCAAGTTTGTCCCTGAGCTGAATGGAAAGCTCACTGACATGGCTTTCTGCATCCCCACCCCCAATGTGTGTGTCAGGGATGTGACATGCCATATGGAGAATCAAATACGTGATCAAATACGAAGACACCAAGAAGGTGGTGAAGCAGGTATCAGAGGGTCTCCTAAAGGGCATCCTGGGCTACAGTGAGGACCATCTTGTCTCCTGCGACTTTAACAGAGACACCCACTCTTCCACCTTTGATGCTGGGGCTGGCATTGCCCACAACGACCACTTTGTCAAACTTATTTCCTGACATGACAATGAATTTGGCTACAGCAACAGGGTGGTGGACATTATGGTCCACATGACCTCCAAGGAGTAAGAGCCCCCTGGGCACCAACCCCAGCAACAGCACGAGAAGAAGACAGAGACAGTCAGCTGCTGGGGAGTCCTCACCCCTCCTTGACCCCCAACACCACGAATCTCCCATCCTCCACAGCTTCTATCCCAGACCCCCTGAAGAAGGGGAAGAGCTTAGAAAGCCCTACCTTGTCATGAGCCATCAATAACATATGTTGCACTCAGCCAAAATATATATGTGCTGGATTAAGGTGGTTACATAAATATCCTTGTTCTTAGGATATAATACTTGGAAGTATTATGTGTTCAAGGGGGATGATGTATACAACTTACTCTCAACTTTTCAGAAAATAAATGGATAGATGGATAGATGGATGGATGGACAGACAGAATGGTACAGTAAATACAGAAAAATGATACAGCAACTGCAGTTCAAACTGGCAGATCTGGGTATCTGGGAGGGGTGGATCTTGGAATTCTCTATATGGATTTTGTATTTTGCAACTGAACTTTAAGTTTGAAAGTATTTCAAAATAAAAAGTTTAAGAAGAAAAAAAAGTATGCTGATTATTCACAACAGCCAAAAGGTGGAAACAACCCAAATGTCCATCAACAAACAAATGGATTAACAAAATGTGGTATAGCCATACAATGGAGTATAATTCAGCCATAAAAAGGAATGAAGTTCTGAAACACGCAATTACAGAGATGAACCTTGAAGACATTATGCTAAGCAAAATAAGCCAGACACAGAAGACCAAATATTGTATGATTCCACTTATATGGTAATATCTAGACGAGTAAATTCCTTGTGACAGAAAGTACATCAGAGGCTATCAGGGACTGGGGAAAGGGAAGTATGCAGAGTTACTGCTTACTGAGTATAGAGTTTCTGTTTGGAGTGATGAATAAGCTTTGGTAATGGAAGGTGGTGATGGTGGTACAATATTTAAATGTAAGTAATGCCTTAGAATTGCACATTTAAAGAGGATAAAATGGCAAATTTTATGTTAAATATGTTACCACAATAAAAGTTTTTTAAAAACATGCTGTAGAATGAATGACAAACAATATACATACCAGGTTTTTGTCGGCGTGGCCTTCTCTTCACTCGAGGACCAACTCCTTGCCCTTCCTTCCACCCCATCTTTCTTAGCAATTCAAAACCAACAGATAATCTAGGGTAGCAAAGCAATGAAAATTAACTTCTTTTCATAATGTTAGGGAATAGTATGAAATAACTAGTTTTGGGGTTCCTGTCCAGCTCATAAACCTGTCCCACCTGAGACCTCTTCCCTGTCCCTGTTGGAGCTGTGTGACTCTGCCACTCCAGCCACATCACATTAAACATGGGGTAGACACCTGACCTGGAGAAGTCTGGGAGATGCCCTGTCTCCTGAGCATCTGGAATGGGCACAAGGAGACTCTAGGCAGTCTTTATAAGCATGTGTCCTGGGAAACCATAAAGATCTGAGGCTGCCACATTAGAACATGTGCCCAGGCAAACAAGGAGGTTTGCAGAGAGGCAGACAGGAGAGTCCACAGGCCTGTGAGAAAGGGAGTGGGAGGGTAGCCACTCGGGTTCCTAACAGCTCTCTAGCCTCCGTGGGCTCCAGCAGCAAGGCCAGTGGCTGAAGCTTTTGAGATCAATGCAGTAAAAGTACAACATCCTTCAAATAAAGTCCCCCTTTTCATTCAAGCTAGTCCAAGAAGGCCTCTCTTACTTGCAGACAAACTATCCCCTAGCTAAGATAATCATACATACTTAAAGCAGGGATGCCAAGAATGGAAAAAATCAGAATTAAATTTTTCTCACTTTGCTGGTGATATGAGGTCATCAAGCAGAGTGGCTCCAGGAATGGGGGCAGTAGCAGCTGCCAACTGCCTGGCCTTTTCTCGTATTCTGTCTTTGGTTTTGGAAGCAAAATCGTCTGTGGTAACAATTGCTTTGGGTGCTATCCCAAATTCACTAAGATCCTTAAAAAAATCCAAACAAAATTACTTACATTTCTATTTGAAAAGTGACTAAACATGATATACCCCATAGCTTTATTTCCTTAAAAACAAAAAAGTTAAAACTACAAAATTCAGTTGGGGACCAGTGGAGTGGCTGTCTTTACAAACTGATTTCAGAATCCCATTCTCACATAAAGTAAGGCCAGTGACTGAGGACAGGGGCATGATGGGAGCTGCTCTGTGGGGACACAACAAGAACCACCAATCTGGGAAGGCAGCAAGTAAGGGCTGAGTTCTTTTCAACAATTTTTCAAAGATCAGTGTGAAGCGGGCAAATCTTTGCTTCACAGCCAGCAAGCCTATGTGTGCGCACGTGCCAGGCCTTGAGTGAGGGGCTTTTGCATTGACTGCAGCAGGTACTGTCAGCTGCCTGCCCAACACCCACACCCCTTCCTCTTTCCTGGGCACCCTGATATTGCCCAAACACCTATCTTCCTCTGTGCTACCTTGCGCTTCTGGAGTGGCTAGAACCCCATGCCAGGTACAGTAGAAGAAGTAGGGGATGGGGAGGGGGAGAGATTCATGCCCTTTGATCCCATTTTCCTTGTCAGGGACTGCTTTAGGAGAATGGGCACGTGGAATAATTTGCCCAAGTGGATGTGAGGGAAAGTTCACTGTAGGACCTATGCGAAATTTTCTTGGTTCCTAAGAACAGATATCAAGAATAACCTCCTTCCACTGGATATTATCGTCCTGGATGCATGCCTGGAATGAATGCAGCCATCTTGCTACCATGAGGAAAGCTAATGTAAGGACAAGCTGCCATGCAGAGGATAACGGAGAGGAGAGATCTGGACACAAATATTTTATTTTATCTTCATCACAAATGAATCCATGACTAAGAATTAAGGTAACAGAGGCTTAATTGGAAAATGACGTACATGTGCAGGCTAGTAGGGCCACTTTGGAATTCCCTGGTCAACCTCCTTGCCCCTAAGAAGTTGGTGGGCTTAGTTTGCTCTAACAATGTGTCCAGACACCTGTGGGTGTCTTCCTTTCACTCATCAGTCATGTCACTCACTATTCTTTAAACAGCAGTGTGCAGTCTACGGAAAGCTGCCAGCTGGTACCCACAGGTACTGCACTTCTGGGGCTATGTGACAGCTTTTCAACTAATTCTGCCTGTACATGACTTTCCCATTACAGTCTTGACTTTAGAAACCAGCCCCAGCACAAGATGCTGCTCCAAAGAACAAGAATCCATCAACATTCAGGGCACAATAATCTAAACACCTAAATGATAGAGCCTTACAAAGACGAAATCCTACACTGGACTATCTGGAGAGAGAGAATGTGCTACCACAACCAACTACACACATCCCGCCAGTTAAGAAAGCAACTGAAGTTCTGCACACCCACCTCCTCATCCATAAAGTCTTCAGGACCAAGAACAGATTTTTCTGCTCTATTCTGTCGTGAAGATACAAAGGTGGAGGGTGTCCATCCTTAAAAGAAAAGAGTTGAGAACTTTATAATCCTAGCTAGTACTTTGGTTTATAACTAAGTGATTAAATGACATGTACAGATTTGAAACCTCCAATAGCTACAGACTTTGTAGCTATTTTCCCATCTCACTGCTTACATAAACATCATTTTTCTAAATAAACTTATTAATCCCTATGTACCCTGCTGTCAGAACTTAGTGGATACAATGAGGTTTTCCCATAAGAACTTGGAATAAAGAGAAATCAAATTATGCATTGAAAATTACACTGTGAAATGAACAAGTAGATCTGAGCAGAAAGACGCAAGTTACCTTAAATGGCAGGACAACTCTGAAAGCAGCAGCACAGCAACCTGCACTAAGATATTAGCATATCTAAAGAAACAATGTATCAAGGTGCATTAGTCAGTCAGGAAAGGACAGGTAGAGAGACACACTGTATGCTTTATAACAATGCTAAATTTCTTGAAATGGATAGCTGTACTTAGGGTGGTTACATAGTGAGTATCCTTGTTCTTAGGAAACGTACCTGGAAGTGTTAAGTGTTAGAGGAGATTGATGTATGCAACCTACTCTCAAATGTTTAGATAATAGACAGATGGATAGATAGAAAGAATGACATAATAAATGTCAAAAAATGCTAACATTGGTAAATCTGGGTATCTGGGTGAGGGGGTATATTGGAGCTCTACGTATTGTTTTTGTATAATTTTTGCAACTTTCCTGTAAATTGGAAGTTATTTCAAAATAAAAAGTTAAAGAGAGACGTTAAAGCGGGTGGGGGAGAAGGAGGGAGAGAGGGAAGCAATGCCTGCAACACGCTCCAGGAAACACCGAGGGTTCCCTGGTAGAGGACTTGATGTGCCTGGTCCAAGGGTGATGGCCATACCAGACCCCCGATTACATCAAACACCTGAGTTCTATAACTGACACCCCTTGTTTCCCATCCAAGATCACCAAGCATATGCCATGTCTATAGAGAATGCTCTGGAGCTCAAATATATCTGTAACCCTCTGCAGACAAATTTTTTCAGTTTTCTCTAAGAGTTGGTGCACCTCCTTTCTGATTTCCTACAAGGGTTTTGTGGCTCTGAGGAGTGTGGGATAGAACTACTCTTGGTAGGAAGGAAGAACAGATTTCTGAGTTTGCAAGGGGTGACAGTGGCACAGTCCCTGGGATATGAGCCCAGCACCTTCCTCCTCTTTGGATTTCTACAATCTTTGCCCTATTTCTGCACAATCCTTTCAAGTGTCACTCCTAACGGTAAAGAGAGATTCCAGTGCATTAATATATCACAGTCTACCTAGGTAGCCACCCACAAATTAATTATAATACACCAGTACAGATATAATCATAACAGACAAAGAAACGGTTGTACTTTTTTTTTAATTCTTTAGAATAAAGTTCCCAAAGTAGAGATCAAACTGCTCTCCAGACATACTGACTGAAATTACCCAACAATCAGCAATGTATTAGTCTACTTGTTTCTTCACAAACTCTACTGTCATTCCTCCATTTTAATAGGTGTGCTAGTTTAATAGTGCTTTGGTTACTTTAATTGCTTTTCTTAATAATAAGGCTGACCTCGGCAGAAAGACTCGCTGCCCTCCCCACTACGTGGGACATGACCCCCAGGGGTGTAAATCTCCCTGGCAACATGGGACATGACTCCCGGGGAGTAGCCTGGATCCAGCATTGTGGGACTGAGAAAGCCTTCTTGACCAAAAGGGGGAAGAGAAATGAAACAAATAAAGTTTCAGTGGCTGGGAGATTTCAAATGGAGTGGAGAGCTCACTCTGGAGGTTATTCTTATGCATTATATAGATATCCCTTTTTAATCTTTAGAGTATTAGATAGCTGAAAGGAAATAGCTGAAACCGTTGAACTGCAATCCAGTAACCTTGATTCTTGAAGACAATTATATAACCATACAGCTTATATGGTGTGACCATGTGATTATGAAAACCCTGTGCTCACACTCCCTTTATCCATGTATGTACAGACGAGTAGAAAAACAGGGACAAAAAGTAAATGAATAATAGGAGGGGATGAAGGGGAAGGGATGTTTTGGGTGTCCTTTTTTACCTTTATTTTTATTCTTATTTTTATTTTTTGGAGTAATGAATGTGTTCAAGGGCTAATTGTGGTGATGAATGCACAACTATATGATGATACTGTGAACAACTGATTGTACACTGTAGATAATTGTATGGTATGTGAATATATCTCAATAAAATTGCAGGGAAAAAATAATGAGGCTGAATAGCTCACACAGCATTTCAATATCCTTTGGAGTAAACCGTTCAAACACTTAGACCATTTGGTCTTTGGAGGTTGATATGCACATATTCTGGATATCAAACTTTAACCATCTTATTTACCCAAACTATTTTTCTTTTTTTTTTCATATTTTTTTAAAATTGTGGAATATAATATATATACAGAGAAGTGACAACTTTCCAAGTGCAAATTTAACAAGTAGTTGGAGAGCAAATTTCAAAGAATGTTATAGTTTACAGTTCCACAGTTTCAGCTATTTACTTATTGTGAAATATAACATATATGCAAAAAGGTAATATCTTTCAAAGTATGATTTAAAAAGTAGTTATACAGGAAATTTCCAAAAATGTTATGAGTTACAGTACCATAGTTTCAGTTATTCCTTTATTGTGAAATATAACATATATCCAAAAAGGTGATAACTTTGAAATTACCGTTTAACAAGTAGCTATAGAACAAATTTAAAAGGATGCTGTGGGTTACAGTTCCACCACTGCAATTCTTTCCTTCTAGCTATTCTAATACCCCAGCAACTAAGAAGGAGAAAATTATATAGAGATTCAGTCTTCATAATCCTTTGTTAAATTCCATTTTGTCTGATCCAACTATTTTTCTTGCATTGCTTTTTTTTTCTTATATTGCTTTTTATCCATAACTTACTATTATTTATATGTATAAGCTATTTTTTAAAATTTACATAAAAGATCTGGCTCATCTTGTTCCTGATAATTCCTACATGAGTTAATCAGTTCATTTTTCACTCATTATGTAGATACATAAAGTCATTTTCTTCTAGTTTATAAAAAAATGTTTCTGTGTTAAGCCATTAAAAAATATATACATTACTTTAAACAACATGGAATTTGTTACACTGCACAATATTTCACTGTTATTTCTCCAGAAGTGGTGATGCTATGGTCCCAGTGTCAGGAGAGAGCAGCTGTTGGCTCCACCCACTGCGATGACTAAGGCCTTAGCCACTGGCTCCTTGACCACTATAACCCTCAGTGGCCTCGTCTACAAAAGAGCTGGGTTACCCATTGTCCTTAGCCACCCAGTTGTGTGGGAACCAACAGATGTTTAATGATTAATGGAATTCATATGTGAGAGTGCACTGTGCATGGTGAGATGCAATAAAATGGAAGTCATCATCATTTGATCATCTAATAGAGTGTACCTATTTTTCTAAAAAAAGTGGAAAGAATCTCTTTCACCATCAGGTTGTAATCAATGAACAGTATAAAAGTTGACTCTGAAAATATTCCAACATTCAAAGAATACTGGTGTATGTACTAAAACATTTTAAGAAGTTTAAAAAAAGGGAAGGGTTATCTTATGCTATTTTGATCATTTGCTTTAGCAATATAATAGCTATAAATAAGAAAATCATACCTTCTTTTGAGCCAACAGTGTTGAAGTACCCAGCAGAGAAACCTCCACTAAAGGCTCCATGAAATCGTTTATACCTTCCTTTTTCATCTCTGACAGTCTGATCCTGGAGAGGAATTGGTTTTTTTGGTCTTTCACCTGAAAAACAAATTTTTCTGTATAAGCAGGAAAGAACAGAGTGGTGGCTTAGAAAGCATTTGGGGAAAATGTCATTTTTAAAACATAATGAATTTTTCATTTCTTGTAACTCCAAATATAACAGTTTAAATTAGGTTCCTATTCCTAGATGTTAGTATCTTATATACTTTAGTGTATTATATATCAACTATCTAATATATTCTTATATATCAAGTTTCTTTATAGTTCTAAGATAATTATAGATATCCCTTACTTACGATAGAATAATTTTTTAGCAAAAATGGCCTGCTTTTCCTACTTAATTCCATCATGAAAAACAAACTAGTGTGGGGGAATGGGGTTCAAAGAGATGAAGTTGAAATCTCCTTGCAACAAAGGAAGCAGATGCTGGGGTGACACATGACATGCAGAGGGAAGTGACAGAAAGAATACTTTTATAGCTCTTCTAGAACTTCACGGTATTTCTCTGACTTCAGAAGTTTTTCTTTGATACTGCCTATTTCCCCCAGATCTTAAGAGTTTCCTTATTCTGGGAATCTCCTGATTCCATAGTTACTATTCTTTAATCTTATTCCTTTTCCTACTTTGTTGAAAAGAGCTAGATTGCTACATCAGACAAGCAAACGGAATTTAATCTAATACATTTTAGCCTAGCCTAAAAATTCCTTAGGTTTCAGGTACTGTAATATAAATTATGGTCTAATTTTATCAACTCAAATTCAAAATTCTGAATTTATATAAAATAAAAAGTAACCATCACATCATTTTCAAAAGCTTAGTCATAAAGTAAGTTATACAGTGGCTAAGGGCATGGGATTGAGTCACAGAGCTCTGGATTTTAAGGCCAACACCTTTGCTGGCTCCAGGACTTCGGTCAACTTAGAATCTCTCTGCGCCTCCATTTCCTTGTCTGTAAAATGAGGATGGCACTAATAGTGAGAGCTATATCTTAGGGTTGTTAAGCAAATTAAATAAGATAATGCCTGTAAAGTGCTTATCAAGAAGAATGGCATACAATAAATACTTTTTGAAAATGCTAGCTGCTACTGCTATTACTATTACTATTATTAGGTGTGTTTCAAAGTCCATGCATAAACTGTTATTTCAATAATTCAGTTTTGACTTCTGGAAGACAGAATAAAAAAGTAAAGGAACTTCCAGCTTCATGGTCCTAAATTCTTGCTTGTAGTTTTTGAAGTCTTTAGAGCATTCTAGCAGTATGAGCCACAGCAGGGCAGTGGGATCTGAAGACCAGAAGATCTGGCTTCAATTCATCCTACCCTCTTACGTGCTAGTTTTGTGACCCTGGACAAGTTATTTAATCTCTCTAAACTTCAGTCTATGCGACTGTAAAATTAGGGTAATAATGGAGCCCACCTTGTAGGGTGGTGATGGGGATTAAACACTACACAGAGAGAGCTGATCACAGTGCCTGGTCATAATGAAGTTCAGTTAATATCAGTTACAATTTCATTTCACTTTAAAGAACAGAATTATAACTTTGGTCCCCCAATCCAAGATTTTCACCATTTCTTAGAAATGCATTATACATGCTCTATTACTGCATGTGCGCCTGGCTTGATGCTTGGCTAAGGCAGAGTGGGAGTCGGTCCTGTGCACTGCAGCGTCCCTTGCCTTTACCCACTTGATGCTAGTAGTACTCCCTCCACCAAGCTGTGACAACAGAAAATGTCTATAGCTATTGCCAAATATTCCCTCGGGGGCAAAATCGAACCTCACTGAGAACTACCGAGTTAAATGAGAGAAGGCAGATCCCACCAGCGCTAGGTGCTGTTCTCGCTCTGTTCTCCTTCTGTTCTCTAGACGCACCTGATCTGAAAGGGGAGATAAGATCTCCAGACATCTAAGTGGAGCCTACGGTGACAGGTGATGAGGGCCACACAGTATGGCCGACTGGGTCCCTCCCACAGGGTTCCTAAGGAGGAGGCGCAACCTCTAACCACAGAGACGGGATACTTCAGGGAAGATGTGGCATTTTGGCTAGGCCCTCTTATAATTATTGCTACTAATAACAACTAACCCCTTTATTTTACACTTATTATCTCATTTATCACATCTTTACAGATGAGGACACCCTGATTAGGCAGCTGGCCTGAGGTTGGCAGCTAATAAGCACAAAGCTGAAACCAGATCTCAACACTGCCTCCAAGTTGGGGACGCCATCCATACTGTCCCTCACTCCTTCTCCAACCAAAAGTTTACTGAGGGCCTTGCCGTGGACGCAGCCCCATTCTAGACCCTGGGTATAGAAAACCAAACACAACTCCATCCCTGTTCTCAGGGTACTCAGAGTCCAGCAGAAGAAACTGCCGCATGTACAAGAACTCTTCTGACAATGTGCAAGAACCACCATATCACAGCCACCCTTAGGGATGAACAGAATTTTGATCACTGCATATGGAAACATAATTCCCAACAGAGACACTAACTCCCATGAGTAAACAGAAGGAGGTATAAAAGGACAACACCAGGTGTAATGAAAGGGTAGTCTAGTCTGACTGGATGGCAGGGAAGGAGTGGAAGATAGAATTAGAAGGGGAGACAGTGCAGAGGGCATTGCACGTGGTGCTGCAGGGTTTGTGGCATGTTCTGTGGGCAAAGGAAACCACTGACTATTTTAATTGGGAGAGTCACACCATCAAGGAATAAGAAAATGATCCTAAAATTAATCTGGGTATAGAATCTTCCAGAGCCAAATGAAAGTCTCAAGGGAAAGAGGAAGTAAGTGCTGGTACCCCATTCCTTTCAGGTCAGAGGACCTGGTTATCTTGTATCCAATGAACCTTTCTGTCAGGGTCAGCAACATTAATTAAGGCATGGGGTCCCTCCTTTACCAATGTTTGTCTAACCTGTCACTAAAACTTCAAAATACGGAGTAAAAGTGGTTATTGGTCCAGTATGTCATGTTGTAAAATGCAGTTTAAGAATGCATCTAAACTTCAAAGTGCTTAGAAAACAATGAATTAATCCTCAAAATCTTCTAATACTGAGAAGTGAAAGGATTTTTTAGGCCAGAAAAAAAAAAAAAGTATACAAAACAAATGTCCCTCCTTTCCACTTCAAGAGTAGGCTTCATTTCAGATTTCATGCACTATCAAAACAGGAAGGATTGGAAAAATTTGTGTCAAAGAGTTTGATGACTTAGAATATATCACTGCACAAGAGAACAACCAGAAATGTAGAAATGACATGAACGGCTGCTGAACACTGCTGTAATGACCTCCACTCATGCACGGTTGACCCATGTCTTCTACCTGCATACCTAAACTCTAATCAGTTTTCTAGGGAACTCCATCCCCCTTCCCAGACTTCTCCTGCGAGCTTGTGTAGGTTATTTCTTGTCTACAATGCACATTCTAGCACATGTGAATCTACTTTTGTTTTCAACTAGATTTAAAACTCCTCACAGAAAGGATCTTTATCAACAAACACTTTGAGATTATGGGGTGATGTGCTTGCCAACTGTCTAGAATGAAAAAAAGTACCACAATGGCCCTGCTTTATTCACACTCTGGTCCAGTACTTGGAGAAGGACTGACAAATTAGGGCATCTCTAGGGGGGTTGAGGAGACTTTAAACTGAATTTTAAACCTTCTGTTGAATGGAACTGGGGGATGTTGAGTAAGCAACAGAGATGTCTTAGAGGAAACATAAGGGCTGTTTTCAAACACTTAAAAAGCAATCAGACTAGCCTCTCTACACTCTTTGTAAGCAGAAGGTAGAAGTAGGTCCAGGATCTCAAATCGGCACGGTAGACTGTCATCAGAGAAAAGAAACAGCCAACTGAAGAGAGGGTGGGGAGAGAGAGAGGATCCCACCAAAAGGAGGTCTGCAAGTAACTTCTAGTCCAACATCGCTCCCATGCTTCCTCTGTCATTCCTACAGG
The DNA here is from genome assembly GCF_015220235.1 of Choloepus didactylus. Taxonomy (NCBI): domain Eukaryota; kingdom Metazoa; phylum Chordata; class Mammalia; order Pilosa; family Megalonychidae; genus Choloepus; species Choloepus didactylus. The sequence goes on from NC_051333.1 coordinate 21,981,904, forward strand.
GTCCAGCACTGCCATGAGCCCTTAATAAGCACACAGTAAGTACTCTGCTGAGTGAATCAAGTCAGTAAATGGGTCAGACCAGACGCATGAGAGATCCTTGACTCATTATGCCCTCATGCTCACATTCAATCTACCAGCAAGTCCAGTCAACTCTGCCTTTCAAAGTATATCTTGATTCAGACCACTGCTTACCACCACCACTACCGCTCCAGTCCATGCCACCATTGTCTCAGAACGAGTCTCCTGCTTCACTCTTGCCCACTCCCAAAACATCTATTCTCAAAATAAAAGACAGCATAATCTTAAAAATATAAACTCCTCTCTTGTGCAACCCCTCCATGACTCCAACACACTTAATAAAAAAGCCAAACTTCTTACCACAGCAAATAAGACCCAGCTCCTGCCTGTCTCTTTGACATCATCTACTATTAATTTCCTCCTGGTTTCCTCTGCTGCACCCACACTAGTTCTTCCTGTCCCTCAATTTACCAAACTGACTCCCACCTCAGGGTCTCTGCACTTGCTGCCTGGAATGCTATTCCCCCAGATCTTCCCATGGTTGATTCCAGTCTGGGCTCAAACGTGCCCTCCCGAGAAAAATATTGTCCCCGCACTCACACGAGCCTGTTTCGTCATCTTTACATCTTCCATCGCTCTGAGTCTCTCCTCTATCCCTCCAGAACTTGAGCGCCCCGAGAACGCTATGTTCCCGTAGCGAGCGAGCCCTTTCCCAGGAGCCAGCCAAGGCCAAGAACAGAGTTGTGTGTTTTTGCCCTGAATCCTGGATCCCCGGTTGTTTCTCACGGGCCCCGCCACCCAATTCGGCCCGCACCTTCTTCCAGCGGCTCCAGGCCCCTCCCGTAGCTGACCAGGTCCTCATCGCTGTCACTGTCCAGCGTCGCCATTTTGTCACTGCTCGGGCCCCGCCCCCTCGCTACGGCGGCCTCGGCGGGCCAATAGCCTTCCGTCCTTTCTGCTCCGCGAACGGAAGTATTCTCTCTAGGACCTAGGTCAAAGGTCCCAGGAAGACTCCGCGGCGAGTTGCTTAATGCCTTCGACCCTCGCCTAGGGTTCTTAGGCTGATACCGTAGGAGCTGAACCCGGACACGAGTTGCCTTGGGGGATTTGGCAGCCACGATGTCCCATCCTAGCTCCGCGCTGCGAGGGTCAGGAGCAGGGGAGGCCGCTGGGAGAGGTTAGAAGCCACCCAGCTGTCCGGCCGTGGTGCGTGTTCTTTGGGATGCGAAAACCGACATCCTCCCACCGTCCCGACCCCTGATCCCTACCCTCTTCCTCTGCCAGCTGTTACTGCCGGACTGCCCGCCCCGCTCCGTCCAAACCCCACGCCGCCCTGCCACCTGCCACTTGCAGGGCAACTGCCTGTGCTCTCGGATATGCCCGATCGCCCTGCTGCTGTTTCACTTATTGTTGATAGGGGAAGAGGATAGAAGGTGCAGAACTGTGTGTTGTAAAAAGCAGAGGTGGATGGGAATATATAGACACACACATACAGTATCTATCACCCTTGTATCATTGTGTGTTTGCATGAGTGAGCTGAGTCCCCTTCCAGGCTTCTGGAAAGGTTCACAAACATTGGAAGCTCCAGTGCCCGCGGGAAAAATAACGGCTAAAAGAGAAAAAGAAAGAGGGAATGAAAGAAAAGGAGAAAAAAGGAAAAGGTTTGGAAAAAAGAGATGAAAGGAAAGGAATAAAGAAAGAGAAATTAAAAAATGAGAGAAAACTGAAAAGAAAGGGGGGGGGAATGCATACAAGCAAAAGGCTGCTGTGTTGGGGGGTGGGGTGGGGCTGGGTTCTCCCTTATTGAACCTAAAGAAACACATCTGTCAAATGGGTTGCTGTTAGCCCACCCACAACCCCTTTTTACAGAAGAGGAAAATGAAGCTCAGGTAGTAAAGAGTGAGGCTAAGGGGGAAGCCAGTTGGGAAGCCCAGGTTTTTCAAAATGGGAGTAAGAAGTTCACTTGAGTCAGAATCACCTGGGATCTTTTTCAAAAGCAGATTCATGTCCCTTCACACCCCACTGCCCATCCCCTCAGGCTTCTTCAATCTAAATCTCTGGGAGTGGGACAGTTCTTTGTGCATTCCAAGCACATTCCCACCTTGAGACCTTTGTACTGTCCCCCAGATATTATATGACTCACTCATTCACCTCCTTCTCAACTCGACTCAAACAGTGACACTTTCTCTGACTCTATTTACAAACCTCTGACTCTTAAAATTAATCTCTTTCTGCTGCACTCCCTATCCCCCTTGCCCTGCTTTATATTTTTGCATAGCACTATGACCTAACATACTATATAATTTGATTTACTTGCCTATTAGGTTTGTCTCTGCTCATTGGAAAGTAAGCTCCATGAAAGCAAACATTTTGACCAGTTATTTTTTTCCTTTGCTGTATTCTCAGCTTAGAGCAGTTAGCACATAGTAGGTGCTCAATAAATAATTTTTGAAAGAATGAATGAAGGGCTAGTTAAATAAGTCATGGTACTTCTGTAGTGGTTTTAAAACCTGGCTCCAAAATTGCTTGATAGGTCTCCCATGAGATGTGGAGTCTATGCCCCCTCCCCTTGAATCTGGGTTCTGTGACTGCCCACCAAAATGATTCAGTAAAGGTAACAATGTAGTCCTTTCCTGGCCCAGGCTTTAAGAAACTGGCAACTTCAACTTTCTGTCTCTTGCCATGCTTGCCCTTGGAACCCATCATCCATGCCGTGGGGAAGCCCAGACCACATGGAGAGGCCCATGTATAGATATTCCAGCCCAGGATCCACTGAGATCCCAACCATCAGCCAGCATGTCCACCAAATATGCAAGTGAAGAAGACTTCTAAATGATTCCATTCCCAGCAACCATCTGACTGCAACCACACGAGTCCCCAACCCCACCCCCAATGCCCAAGCAAGAACCTTTTACCTGGTTTGGTCACCTCCTGAAACCATGACAGACAATGAAGAAATTGTTCTTGTTTTAAGCCTTTATGATGGGATAATTTGTTAAGCAGCAATAGGTTAACTGGAACAATTCATGTGTGGAATACTATGAAGCATTAAAAAATACCTATGAGGAATAATTTCTAACATGTAGTTAAATGAGAAAAATGGGTGAAGTAGAGTACACAAGATGCTGCTGTTTGTGTTTAAAAAAAAATAGCCAAATTGTGGGGAAGGGCAACACATCCATAAACATACTAAAATATGCACAGTGTATCTCCAGTCAAAACACCAGTATGTGTCTTCCCTGAACAAAGGAAATCAGGATAGGAAGGATCCATACCTATACCATTAGACTATTTGATTTTTTTGTTTCTAACCATATCCAGGGTTCATTCTTTCCAACACATATTCATGTCAGTGGCTTAGTTTTTCTTTTTTTAAATTTTTATCGTGGTAACATAAATACAACATAACATTTTCCATTTAACCACTTTCAAGTATACAGTTCAGTGGCATTAATTACATTCACAATTAGTTTTCATTGTAAAATCTAATCTAACGTACTAAAGGAAAGGGATCTTTGTTTCTTGAAACTGGCCAGCCCTAGGATCGTCATTTGACCATCAACCATTACTGTAAACGTAAATGTAGATATTGAAAGTAGATTGGGGACGAATCCATATACAAAGACAAATCATGAAAATCCATGTTTTTATTTCTAAACAACTCAAACTTATTTTTTTATAGTTTGTAGCTTCTAAAGGGGCAAGGAAAACCCAATAAATTTCTTATTGAGGTTTTCACTTAATTGGAATCCTGACAATCACAAGCAGTTTAAACTGTAATAAACCAAGCCCTGACTGCTAAGGTTCAGGGGACAAGGAGCCCTTCAAAGTGCTTGCAGCTTCCTCAAGGAACAGCTCTGAGCTGTTCTTCAGAAGCAGACAACTGGGGGTGCTTCATCTGAGACCCTGGTCCCAATTCTTGGCAGAGGGAAGGTGAAACAACACGTGTTTAATGCAAAACAGTAGCAGCTTAAACATTACATATCCTTCTTTCTTATTGACACATGCAAGAATGTACAAATCTCAGGACCTTATCAAGAAACTAGAGATAAGGAAATGGACTAACTCATCTGCTGGAGGGGGAAAGAGTAATATATCCTACTTGTCACAGGTCATTGCTGGCAGTGTTGGCAGTGTGAGGGTCACTCATGGCTAATAAAGAGACCCGCCCTGACTACGTGCTTGGGAATGATGTCACTCTTTTTTTCATTGTGTTTTTTAATTGAATTATAACATGCAAACAGAAAAGGGCACAAATCATAAATTCAATGAATTTTTACAAAGTGAACATGCTCATGTAAGAGCATGCAGATCAAGAAATAGAAAATTTCCAGAATCCCAGAAGCAATAATCTGAGTATGGACTACTTTTATCTGTTTTACACCTTATATAAAATGGAATCATACAGTATTTTGTGTGTGGTTTCTTTTGCTTAGCAGTGTTTCTGGAAGATTCACCCATGATGTTGCACATAGCAGTAACTTGTTAGTTTTTGTTCTGTATAGTTTTCTATTATATAAGTATGACATAATTTATTCCATTCATTCTACAGTTGCTGGGCATTTGGGTAGTTTCTAGTTAGGGGATACATTGAATAGTATAGCTATAAACATTCTTGTACATGTCTTATAGTGAAAAGATGAATGCATTTTGGTTGGGTATCTACCTATAAGTGAAATTGCAACATCATAAGGTATACAATTATTCTGTTTTAGTAGATAATACCAGTTTTCCAAAGTAGTTGTACCAATTTACACTCCCACCATAAATGTATGAAAATTCTGGTTGCTCCACATTCTTGTCAATACTTGATGTTTTCGGCCTTTTTCATTTTAGCCATTCTGTCACTCATTTCTTTCTTTTTTTTTAAAGCAGTTTTATTCACACACCATACAATCCATCCATCATGTATAATCAGTGGCTCTCAGTATCATCACAGAGTTGTGCTTTCATCACAATCAATTTTAGAACACTTTCATTCCTCAAAAAAAAAAAAAACAAAAACCCATAACCCTTATACTCCCTATTATTGACACTTAGCATTGGTCTGGTACCTTTGATACAATTGATGGGAGAATATTATAATATTACTGTTAACTATAGTACATAGTTTACATTAGGTGTATTTTTCCATATACCACCCTATTATTAAGACTTGTAATAGTGTAAAACTTGTATTCACTTTTTTTATGCATTATCTCCCTTTAGGATATATATTTGTTCTAGTTCATGGAAGAAAAGTCTTACATTTGTATTATTAACCACTTTCATCAACCATAAGAAGGTTCACGGTGTTATACAGTCCCATGTTTCATCCTCTAGCTTTCCTTCTAGTGACATACATTACTCGAAACTTCCCCTTTCAACCATGATCACACACGATTCAGTGCTGTTAATTACACTCACAATAATGTGCTACCATCACTTCTATCCATTTCCAAACATTTGCAATCAACCTTATTAAAAATTCTGCAGCCATTTCTTTTTAATCCAAAATCAGTTTTTCCCTATATGCCAAAATACTTTTCCTTTTAAATAATAGGGAAGAGTGTAGTTAAGCATAGTGTCTGAGAGCCAGGGCCTTTGCATCAGACAGCAGGTGAACTCTGTGCCTCAGCATTTTCATCTGTAAAATGGGAAGGATAAAATACCCCCTTCATAGGGTTGTGGGAAGATCAACTGAAAATTGCTTAGCACATCATACGGCATATAGTTGGTACACAAGAAATGACAGTGGATGCATAAGAAGATATTTCTCGGCTGGGGAAATGGAGGCCAAGGTAACTCAGGGATAGAAGCTATGAGCCTGGGTCTGGCTCTCTCTGGTTGGCGCCTCTACATGGCACCATATGGCCTCAATTTCCTTTTAAGATTTTTTTTTTAATTGCAAAACGGTGTCTATAAGTTACAATGAATTTTATTCACTTGTGGATTACCTTGTAATTTCTGCACTTAATTTGGCAAATTTCATTGGCTCTCAAGATGGGATATATGTCTGGATGTCTGGCTGCCGCCAGAGAAGCAAGTATTCCCTTCCCTTAGAAGGCAAAACGCACATTTTACTTGAAGGAACTGCGTCCCAGCACAGCTTCTGGCTTCACCAAGATGGCAGCACAGGGACTTGACAAAACAGTTGTTTGCAGTTGAGATTTTAATCTTCGCCTCTGTCAGAAATTCCCACCCCAGTTGCTTTGTTAGGAGCACTAAGGCTCATCGGGGGTTCTTGTTGCACGTATTGCACGTATTACCATCAGGGGTTGACAAGTAAATTAGGCAAATAATGCTCCCTGCAGTGGTTCTCATTTCCTGATCCCAGCGGGATCAGAGCTGCTGGGGTCAGGCCCCGTGGGGCGAATACTCAGGTCCTGCTTGGCCCTAAGGAGCTGCACTGAGGAGGCTCCGGGTGGCCAGGGGATGTCTTGCTGTGTCTCACACAGAGAGGTGATCCTTTTCCTCTGAAGACACCTAGGAGAGAGTCTTGGGGTGGGCTGGTGTGTCTTAACACCATGTTTCCTTTCCTTGCGCTTCTTTTTTAATAAAAGGAGCAGGCTCAAGCAGGCAACAGCATCTGGCTGGATTAAATAACAGACCTTAGTTTTCGCTGTATTCACTCTTTTATGCATTATTTCCCTTTAGGGCCAAGCACCACTAGTTTCACTCATGGTGATGACATAGCTGACTTTCAAAATAGGTTGTTTAAAAAAAGTAAGAAATTTTAAAGAAAAATATGAAGTCAATAATAGTGCTTAATAACAGTAAAGTGGCATGTATATATGACCAATCGCAAAGGCAATTCGAGGTTCAAGGCAGTAAAAGATGGTAAAATCGGAAGGTGATGGGGACGTGCCTGGAATTAGCAGCTGACTCGAAGTGACTAAAACCAAGCTCAGCCACTAGCAGGGAATCCTCCGTCGTCCACTTAACTCCTTGAGTCTTTGTTTACTCACTTGTCAAGGGGAGATGATTTCATTCTCTTATCTGCACAAGAGTCTGAGAATTAAGCCTATCTTTTAATTTCCTGGGCAGAGTAGGATTTCTATTAGTGATAACTTTTTTTATTGTGATTACAAATGTAATAAATTGACTCGCCACCCCGGGATCCCCGAAACGGAAGTGGCTGTTTTTAGTTCCCGCCCAAAGCTGGTCCGTTTCCAGGGCAACGGATTAAGTACTGGGTAAGCGACTTTTTGCTGAAATTAGCTTGGAAGTAGCTTTCACTCTAAGGAAGGAAGGGGAGTTTTTGCATCTGCCGAAATTTCCCAAACACCTGTCGGAGCGCTGAGGCGATTAGGGTTGCAGTTTCTTCCCTAGAATGAGAGAAACCGCCCTTTCCGAAAACCCCTTTTCTCCTGCAGCGTCTCTGGGTCTGCAGTGGCAAGGTGGATTTTTTTTTGACATTTACTTAGTTGTTGGTCCTTGGCTGTTCCCACTATTTGCTTATTTTAAAAGTCTCCAACGACGACCCCTAATGCACCTTTCTTTTTAAAAAGAGAAGGAAACTCTTGGCTGGCTTTGAAAGCAGATTGGGTCCTGTTCTACCTGAGGCTATCTATAGGGAGGGCCAAACGCAGCAGCAACCACCCCCAGGATTCCCTTTGCAGGGGGGGAAGGGGACAGACGAGTAGCGAATGCAGGACCCGCGGCCGCGAAGGGCGAAGCCCCACAGCCTGGGGCTCCCGGTTCCGGCCCGCAGGAGGTGCCCCGCGTTCCGCTCGGCATTCGCCGGGGAAGTCTTAGGGTCAGCGGGGGTAGGAGGAGACTGATGCGAATCTCGTCCCCGGAGGTTCCCTTTTCGCTTCGGAGCCAAGCACGACCCCACCCCCAGGCCCTAGTTAAAAGCTTTTACATGCATTTCTGTCTTAATACTCATGACCACCCTGAGAAAGCTTAATCCACCCCATTTTGCAGATAAGAAAACTGGAGTGGCAGCTAAGAAAAGCGCTTAAGGGCACCAGGCGAAACTCTCCGGCACCCCCCCCCCCGGGCGGCCCCCAGCCCGGCGCCGCCCCGCCCTGGTCTGTGCAGTGGAGGGTCAGGGGACCGGTGCGGAGACCGCGGCGCAAACCCGCCCGAGTCGGCCCGGCCCCGCGGAGGCGCAGCGACCCCGATCGGCCCCGAGAGCTCCTCCTGCGGGGAGTCCTTCTCGACCACCTGGCGCTGGGCCCGGCGCTCTCGCGCGCTCCCGAAAGGGTTCCGCCAGCCCGGGCCTCGCTGCGGCCGCGGAGACTCGCCCCGTCCCCCGCGTCTCGCGGCGCTCACAGAGTCGAGAAAGCAACGACGCGCTGATTAGGACCCTGAGGCTGGGAGACGGCGAGCGACGCCGCGCCCGGGGCCGCGCTACCCGCGTCGGAGACCCTGGCCTGGGGCGCCGGGCCCGCCGCAGCCAATCCCGGAGCGGGGCCGGGCCGGGGCGTGGCCTCCGGGGCTCCCGGGCTAGGCTCGCGCTGGAGGGGCTCGGGCGGGCGGGGCTGGGGGCGGGGCGGAGGAGGGTCCCGGCGCCCTTTGGGACCCGCGGCGGCCGCAGCGCTGCAGTCTTCGCCGTGCGCCCGCCCCGCCAGCATGACCGACGCGCTGCTGCCCGCGGCCCCCCGGGCGCTGGAGAAGGAGAGCGACGGCTACTTTCGGAAGGTGGGCGGCTTCGGCGGGTCGGAGAGTCTGCGGGCTCCAGCCTGCTTGCCCGCGGGCTGGGGAGGGGGCTGCGGGGACGCGGCCGGGGTCGACCAGGCCGGAAGGGGGAAGGGGCACGCAAGCTGGGCGGAGGCTGGGGGTGTGGGCGGAGAGGGCAGCGCACCCGGCCAGCCGCAGCAGGTGCGGCACCTGCCCGGGTGCCTGTCGGGGTTGGGGGGCGCACCCCAGAGCCTCGCGCAGTTTGCGGGCGGTGAATCGGGGGCGGGGAAGGTGCACCGGCTGGGCTGCGCTCGCGGTGTTCCGCCCGGAGTCGAGCTTTCACCCTGGCGCTTGGCGGGGGCGCTGTGGGGACAGGAGGGTTGGCGTTCTCCTCTTGCCTCCAAAATGCTTCCAGTGTCCGCCTCTCCAACTTTTTCCAGAGGGTTGGGGTAGCTACTAGTGGGAGGGGACCCCCGTCGTGTCCCCCTGGGACCTGTCTCACCTCGGACGTGCCCTGACCCCTGTCTCCCAGGAGGGTGTAAGCGCCGTGCCGCTTCCCACTTTGTTAAAGTGGATTGAACTGGTTATTGGAGAGACGCTGCGGGCGGCGAACGTGGGCTCCGCGGGCGCTTGGCACGGCCAGGCAATCCCCTGGGCACACAAATGCAGTCTCCCGCTCTGGAGACGACAGTAGGGCCATCCAGTCTCTCAAAAGCCACCCCAGGCAACAAAATAAGGTTTTAGTGACTAAGAGAATTCAAATAGAGCCAAGAAGTTGTCCTGGAGGTGACTCATGCAGGCCTCACCTAGATATGCCAAATGACCACAATATGATAGGCCCAAGTCAACAGTACTCCAGAAAACCTTGAAGACTGCCTGGATTCCTATCTGAGACTCTAGAAAGCTTTCACTCACTAAGTGTATTCGTCAGAAACTTAGATCCTTCAGAGTGTTCCTATGCCAGCTAAGTCCCAAAACCCAGAGGCAATAGTCTCTTCAAGAACATCAACCAGATGTGTCCCCTTTTCCCATAATGTCTACACCCCTTTTTAACATGAACAGGTTAGGTTGGTCACTGCCTAGACATCCCTGAAGATCGGGAAAGTGATTGAACTAGAGGAAGGGGTAGCATCAGACAAGATGGAATTTAACAAAGGATTATGAATCTTGAATCTTTATAAAATTTTCTTTTTCTTAGTTGCCAGGGTATTAAATAGTTAGAAGGAAAGAATTGAAATGGTGAACCTGTAACCCATAGCATCCTTTGAAATTTGTTCTGTAGCTATTTGTTAAATGGTAATTTGAAAGCCATACCTTTTTGTATAGATGTTGTATTTCACAATAAGGAAATAACTGAAACTATGATACTATAACTCATAATAACTTTGGAAACCTCCTGTATATCTACTTGTTAAATCATACTTTGAAAGATATTGCCATTTTGTGTATATGTTACATTTCATAAGGAAATAACTGAAACTGTGGAATTGTAACCTATATTCTTTGAAATTTTGCTCTCTAACTTCTTGTTAAATTGCACTTGGAAAGCTGTCACTTTTGTGTATATATGTTATAGTCTACAATGAAAAAAAGAAAAAAACACCCGAGCCCACGGGGCGAGAATGCTGGTATGCCTGCAGGTGGCGGGGTCTGGGGTATAAAAATGCTTTCCGGGGAAGTCAAGATGACAACTTCCATGCCTTCTTGCAGGTCTTAGGTGTGTCTGAAAATACTCTTGGAGCTTGACCAGGGGTGACTGGGTCGCAAGGTTTTTTTTTTTTTTTTTTTTTTTTTTTTAATTAAATAACAGATATAACCCAAGGCAGAGTGCCTAATTATAAATAAGGAAGTGAAACTGTTTCCCACAGAACAATCAATTCTTAATTGTTCAGAGCCCAAAGATCCTGTTGGTAGATGGTCTTGGCGTCTTTCTCCTTCTACCATGTGACAGATACCGCTCTGGGGCTTTTGCTCACTTCTCATTAGCTGTGGCCCCCAGGGCTGGGCAGGAGCTAAGGCAAGGAGGGGACCTGGAAACAGGTGGGACAGAGTGGGAAAAATTTTTGTTAAATTGCTTTGAGCATTAAAAAAAAGGGTGGTTTTAAGGTATATTTAAGTTCAAAGATGTCATTGCAGAATTACAGGATTACAACTTCTAATTATGTGTGGCATTTGGGACAGAGGATCACAGGCCAGGGAGCTGCAGAAGGAGGCCTGTTCTAGGGCCCCAGGGCCCAAACTGCCACCCCCACAAAATTGCTCTGTGGCCTCCAGTCAGTTGTTACCTTTTTTTCTGGGACTTCATTTCCTTGCTGCAGTGTTTGTCCTCTGACTAGGTGGAGCCCTGGGGGAAGATAAGCAGAGGGAGGGCCAGAAAGGGCAGGCCACACCTGTGGTTCCAGAGCCTTCCAGCGGCGCACGCGGGGTCTTCTTGGGGTGGCACAGGACTTGGCCGTACAGGCTAATCTGGGGGAGCCCCTCCGTGCGTGCAGGGGAAAGAGCAGATGGCGAGTGAGCCGTGAAAGGACGCCTGGTTGGGTGTTTTTTAAATGTGGTTTCTCTGGGGGTAGATGAGGAATCCTGGGTGCAAAATAAGATGAATCACTGCTTTATGCTTGGAAGCATCCGTTTTGAAAACGCGACCTTAGAGCCCTCACCCTGATGAGTGCGAGGTCACACTGGTCCACCGAATGCTCTCTGTGTGAGGAAAATAAAAAGGTGTTGGCAATGACTCTCCCGGTCTGCGATCCCAGCCAGTTTGACATAAAGCAAGTGCTCCCGGAGGGAGGAGGGGAAAGGGAGCCTTTCAGGCAGAGACACCTCCGGGATGTGGAGGTGTAAGTGGGAACTAGGCTGTTTTGGGTCCCCCATCCTGCTCAGGAACCGCAGGGATCCATCGCAGTGTTTGGAACAGGACCCGACATGTGAGAGTCAGGTCACAGAAAGATCACGTTGACAGTCGAGTGGTCGGTGGGTGGGGGCTGGGGGAGAGGCAGTGGTGGTCCAGGCTGGAAGGGTTGGGGGGTTTTGCCCCCTACAACCTCATCTCTGCTCTTCCTACTCTGATACGGACTCTTGATGACTTCTCAGTCAGTAATCTAAAGCGCTGTGCCAAGGCTGCCTGCCCACCTCCTTGCACCTCTGACCCAGCCCAGGGGCGCGGCTGGAGGCCGGGAGCCCGGTGGTGAGGAGGGCCCTGATGAGGGTTTAGACTAAAGTAGTGTCAGCTGGAATGGGAAGAACTAATGGGGCGGGATATGGTGGGGAAGGCACTGCCGAGGGGGATCAGGAGTTCAGTGTCTGGGTGGGTGGTCAGGAGGCTGGCTGGGTGAGGGAAGCCAGAGGGGTGGGGGCAGGTGGATTCGAGGCCCCTGGGGGTTAGCCAAGGGGGTGGACCCCGCAAGGAGGCGGTTCTGCGGATCTGGCAGCCAGAGAGCCCGCTGGCTGGGGAGGCAGCATTGTGGGAAGCAATGGGGTGATGAGTGAAAAGAGGATGAGGGACGGGGGCAGCTAATACCTCCACTTACAGGACCAGCAGAGAGCGGGGCGGCAGGCCAGGTGGGTGGCTGTGTCAGGGACGCTGAGGGAGAGAGTCTTCTTAGTAGAGATGTGGTGGTGGACAAGTCAGAAGAGCACTAGGAAGTACTGGATTTGGACCTTCATGGGGTTGTTAATAAAGGAGTGGCTGGAGAGTTGCAGGGAGTGGAGAAGGTAGTTGCTAGAAGGGGATGGGAGGTGTAGAAGTGGGAAGGGCAGGCATGTTTTAGAATGAGGAAGTCTTGAGCCTTTTTTAAAGTTGAGCAGGAGTTGGGGGCGGGGTGGGGGGGCTGTGGAAGAGTCGGGAGAGAAAGAGAACAAGCGTGGAGGGGTCCAGGAATCCAGGTGGGAGGTGAGGATTGGAAACTGCTGCAGGATTTGGGAGGGTGAGTGACCAGGGGCGGTGGGTGAGGGCCCCTGAGACTGGAGAGGCAGTCAGGGCATCCCAGGCCGATTCTCATACACCTGCCCCCACCCCTCTGCCAGGATCCCCTCTCCTGTCTTTGTGCTTTTGGGATTTTGAACCCGCTTACAGGATCAAATTAATTTCCACTAAAGTCAGACTTCTCTTTCATCCTCTTTTCTTTGTCATTCCTTCCCTCCCCTTCCTCTTATCTTTAAAATGCCATTCTGCTCCATTCATCCCCAAAGCATTTACTCAGTGGCCGCTCTGTGCCTGACCCCTGTCACGTTCTGGGTCACACGCTGTCCTGACTCGGTGAGGCTTCTGTGGCGGTTCCCAGCTGGCCTCATTTCCTGGGGGTGCTGAGCAGGGCAGGGAGTTCGAGTTTTGTTGGGATAGCTCAGGCTGTGCTTGAAAAGGAAGCAACTTCTTTTCTTTAGTCAAGTGAGCAAAAAGTGGGAGCCCCTGGGCCATATTCAGAGCTACAGTTGTGTTTTGTGTGGCTTGCACACAAATGAAAACCAATTGTCCCCTTATGCCTGCTGGACAGGGACCCTGAAGTACATGACAAGGGCTGGACAGAGGCACGTCCCCTGGTAGGTCAGGGTCTTCTTGGGGTCACTTAGGAATTGACTATACAGAGCCCCAGAGCACAGCCAGGCCCCAGGTTGACAGGGACACACCTCAATACAGACCCCATCCTCCTGGCCTGGGCAGGCAGCTTGGGGGGAGTTAATTAAAATTAACAAACAAAACGAAACAAAACTGTTCTTGGTCTAGTAAAATACCATCTCTCACTTTCTTACTTGTTCTGATTTCTGCTGCTTGTTTGTTTTTCTTTTTCTTTCTCATTAATCATTAAAAGAGGTGCAGCTGAATAAGGTTATTATACAGCTACTTTACATTTACTGTTAAAGCAAGTTTTACTATAAATCACTTCCTTAAAAGAAGGGCCAGTGGAAATGCAGCTTTTTTTTCCCAAACAGATCTTTATGCTTATTGTAATGACAGCCTTGGAAGAATGTGTGTTCTGGCCTAAAATTGCATACAGTTATGTACATTTCCGGGACATCGCATCCTGGGAGCAGGTCTCTTCCCTGGGGCTCCCTTTGTGCTGTAGATCTAAAACCCAAAGGAAGACCTGTTCATGGCCAAGAGAAAGCCGGCTGGAGAAAAAAATGAGAGAAAGACTTTCTCCCGGGCTGCTGAAAGGCCCTTCAATGAACATCTTCACCCTAAGTGGAAGGAGAGAGTCAGTACAAAGTACAGCATTGTCAGCTCTTATCTCTGCTCCTGCATCCTTTGGGAACACTAATGACCCAAAATGAATTCAGCTCCATTGTTTTTGCTCAGTAGCTGTAGAAGTTGTTTCTTGTTCACAGAAACCTTGAGGCTGGACAGGGCCCCAAGGTTCATTGTGTCCTGGTTTATGGTCCTTGTTTACTCTGGGCTTCTTGGAGCCTCTAGCAGAGAAGGAAGGAGGAGAATTCTTTTTTTTTTTTTTTTTTTTTTTTTTAACCCAGAAGCTCCTTGTTAGTTCTCTGCACCAGTCATCTTTGTGGGGTTCTGATTTCATGTTAGACACCTGCGTGCATCGTTTATAAGAACACGTCTGTGGGGAAGCCTTCTGCTTGGCTGAGGCCAAGGAGCATGGTGTGGGTCTTAGGGGATTATCAGTTCTAGCTTTATTGGGGAGTTATGTTGTCCCTTCAGCTGTTTGGACCCATCCCTTTGGAACCTTGAGTCCTTTTCCAGGAATGGTATGAAGTCTGAGGGTTCTGCGCCACCTCTGCCCCCTGCCCCGCACCCCACTGTGGTCTGAGCCGGGTGTAAAGGCTGACCGTGGCCTCGCTGTGGCTCTGCCTGCTGCCTAGGTGCTCACCAGCAGCCCTGAAGGCCCTCCTGACGAGCACCTCCCCACATCGTGGGCTCCCAGCTGGGAGGACCCTGAAACAGAACTTCCAGGGTGACTCAGAGGAGAGTCAATGTGATGAGCTGTGACTCTGTAAATGTCCCTTGTTTCCTGGGGTACTTGGACAGCTCCCAAGACACCACCTGATCCTGCTGGGCATTGGCTTTTGTGCGATCACCACTTCCTCCGTTGACTCTGGTGCCAAAGTCTCGTGACACAAAGTCTGCTTTGGAGGTGGCTAGAGAGCACAGTCACCTAGCAGGTGCACTCACACCCACCCTCACCCCCAGGTGACTGGAGGGCTAGACAGGGAGCCGTGCTGGCTGTGCTTGAGGCCACCCACCTGCAGCACAAGGGACAGAGAGACCATGAGGGACACATGTGAGTTCTCCTGGCCTCTCCACTCAGACCCACAGCACCTTCTCTATGTCATATGCCCTTAGAAAATACCAGGTTTCGATTTGATTGTAAAGAAGAGGAAAAGGCAGGTGATCAAAAGCATCAACTTAGAAGTAGTTTCTTTTTCTTCAATCATATCTGTATCACAAAAGTAACATGTTCTCGAAAAGGTAATACAGAAGTGTACAAATTAAAATCACACATACACACTCCCTGGATAAGGACTGTTAACTATTGGTAGGTGCATCCCACCAGCTGAAATAAGTGGGTTATTGGTTGGATCTGGAAATACTTTTTTTTTAATAATTTTTTTTTATTAGAGCAGCTGTAGGTTTACAGAAAAATCACGCAGAAAGTACTGAGTTCTCACATACTCCTACCCCAGTTTTCCCTGTTGTTAACATTTCCCATTAGTGTGGGACCTTTGTTACAGTTGTTACAATGTTATTATAATTATATTATTTACTGTAGTTCGTAATTTACATTAAGGTTCACTCTGTATTGTACAGTACTATGGTTTAAAATTTGTTTTTATTCTGGTAACATATATACAACCTACATTTTCCCATTTTAACCGATTTAAAGTATTCAGTCCAGTGGTATTAATTACATTCCCAATTTTGTGCTACCATTACCACCTTCCATGACCAAAACTTTTCCCTCATTGCAAACAAAAACTCTGAACCAATTAAGCTTTAACTCCCCATTTCCCTTCCCCATCCCTGCCCCTGATAACCTGTATTCTAATTTCTGACTTATGAACTTCCTGTTCTAATTATTTCATATACATGAAATCAAACAATATTTGGCCTTTTATGTCTGGTTTGTTTCATTCAACATGATATCTTCAGGGTTCATCCATGTGGTAGCATGTATCAGAGCTTCACTCCTTTTTACGGCTAATATCCCGTTGTGTGTATTCACCATATTTTGTTTATCTGTTTTCCGTTGATGGACACTGGGTTGCTTTCACCTTTTGGCAATTGTAAATAATGCCTCTCTGAACATCAGCGTGCAAATGGAAATACTTTTGATTTATGGAAATTTTGGCAATTGTAATATTTGGTGATTTTAAGTTTGCAGTGATTGTAAGATTTGATGGAGGTACAGTAAAAGCTTTGTTATTCAGCATGTTGAAAAATGGCTGTGCTTGGCATGCAGTAAATGTTTACAAAGATTTGTAGAACTGAGTGAAGGGAGCCAGCCAGTAAAAAGTTATGGCTAAATGTTGATTCATATGGCCTCACCCCTGTGGGATTAGATTGGGATGCCAGAGGGAGGTGACTGAGCCTTGCCCTCTAGCCCCTGCCCTGGGACATCATAGAAGGGCAGGGGGGCTGTTTGTGAGAGCCAAATTCATTGCTCTAATTTTCATAGACATGGAAAAGCAAGATTCTGTCCATCCAACCTGCCCTGAGTCCGCTGCGTGGTGAAAAGTTAAACTGGGCATATCTGTATATTGCAGGGTATCGCAGGCTATTTCTGTGCTTTCTGGTTGACAGCTTCTGGCTGACTTAGAAACATACAATTCCATTTTCCAGAGTTTGGTGGTTAAGTGAGGGATTGCGTAACTAGGAAGGACTGAGAAAGGCAGAGAATCTCTTTACCCTGGAGAAGCAGCTCAAAGCACCTGCCCTCCCGTGCTCTGTGCAAGGTCTCTGGCCAGGAGCTGCCTCCTGCTCTGCACTGTCACCCCTCAGCCTTACTTCTGACCTCCAGATCCCAAGCCTGCACTTTGACCGACATTTGCTGAAAACCCATCTATTTGTGTGTTTCCTGGTGGAGGTCAGAGCCCAGTGCTCCCCAGTCGGAGGAAGGCCGGTGTCACTCATTCCCTGGCATCTAACCTCCGGATGGCCCAGCCTTTCCACCTTCCCAGGGTTGGCCTCTGTGGGAAGAGGTCAAACATCCTTTCTTTTCTTCCTAATTAAGTGCCTCCAGTTTTTGCCTAGTTGCTGTTCCTAAATGCTTGTTTCCCAGATGAACAACTTGACTGTATGCTAAGGGTGGGTGGGTGTGTGTTGATGCCTAGAGAAAGTTTTCACTCTAGGGGAATTCATTCTGGTTAGGACTTTTTCATTTGCAAGCACCAGACAACCCAATCCCAAATGGCTTAGACAGATAAATACACTGTGGTACATCCCTGCAGTGGAAATCTACTCAATAATAAAAAGGAACAAATCACTGATAGATGCAACAACATGGATAAATCTCAGTTTATAATATTGAGCATAATAAGCCAGACATAAAAGAATACATAACTCTATGGTTCCACTTACATGAAGTTCTCCAGTAGGCAAACATTTCTATATTTTGATTAGTGTGGGGGTTACACAGGTGTATATATTTGTCCAAACTCATTAAACTGTACATTTAAAATCTGTGTGTTTTAAAAATGGTTTAGGTACATAAGGGAATGCATAGACTCCTGTAACTGAGGAGTCCAGAGTGATGGCTTCAGGACTGGCTTGATCTAGGGCTCAAATAATGGCAACAAGACCCAGTTTCTCAACTCTGCCTCCCTCTGGGTTGGCTCCATTTCTGGGGAGGCACTACCAAGCTGGTGGTTATGTGGCTGCAGTGGCCCACCCTTGCATTGTCCTAGGTTCATGGCCAGTGGGAGAAAATGAACCTCTTCCTGACAGCTCTGGTTGAACCTGGTTGTCCTCCATCAGGCTCTCACTCCTGAACCAAGCTCTGGGGCTGGAGGCTTTGTTTTTCTAGCTGGGCAGGCTTGAGTCACATGTTCATCCCCTTGGAAAGGAGATGGGGGTGCATGGACTGCCACCCCCTGACCACCATTGGGTACCATTTCCACCCATTGCCACTGCTCAGGCTGCCTCATTTTAGAGCAGCAGGAAAGACATGAGGTTATTCCTACCTCCAACCCTCACTGCCTCTAGGATCTTGACTTTAACGTGTCAGCCTCAGAATTGTGGGATCTGAGATATTGTACCAGGGCCCCCCCAGGCTGTCCAACAAAGGGTGGTGCCCACAAAGGAAGCGTGTTATGAAGCTAAGGTTTTACTCGGTACTTATTTTTCTTGGGTGTTGGCTGTTGAACTGTCCTTCCACATTTCAAGAGTGATAGAAATACCTGGCCCTCAGATAGGAATGGCAACCAAATAGACTCGGGATAGGGGAAAGACTCACTTCACCATAGGGCTTGTAGACAGTGACCCCCTCGAGGTTAGGACAACTCACTTGGGGCCCCTTGTTCCCAGGCCAAGCAAGGGTGACCGTGCCACCCCGGTACCTGGGCACAAACCTTCACTCCAGTTTTGGAGCAGCTCTCTACATCCCATCCTGAACCCAACTCAGCCACAAAGTTGCAGGGTCTGGTCTGGAACCTGTTCAGGGCTAGGGCCTTGTAATTTGAAGAGACCAGGGGAAACTGAGGTATGGGCTATCACTGTGGTTCCCCACCGGCAGAGGAACCCCTAACAGGGGCCAGTGGACCGCTCACAGCCTCTGGGGATGCCAGGGGGTGTTTCTGGCTGTCTTGTCCACATTCACCTCTCCCGGCTCAGGGAAGTTTCTCAACAGCCTCATGGGCGTTTCTGGTGTTTCTAGCAGCGGCTGGCATTCCTTTCTGTCAGTAAAAAGTAATGTAGTTTTGGGTCCAATTACTCAGTCATATTTAATCCTAAGCATTCCTGTGTCTTATCTAGAAACCTGACCCCACATCTGTGGCCTGTTGGGGCGTTGTGATTCTGGGCCAGCCAGAAGTTGGGTAAAGCACAGGAGGAGCCAACAAGTTCTTATCCTTAAGCTGGAATGGCTGCTTATCGTAGCCTTGGGAATGTACATAAAGGGCTTAGTTCTTAAAGCTTCCCTGTAAAATAAAACACAGCGTTAGTGAACCATGTAATTTTGAGTCAGATTGGACCATACCTTCATAGTCATTTTAGGAGGTGGAAAGAGGTTGACAATGATTTTAGCCCTTTAATATTAAATTAGCTTAAGTTAAAGATATTTCTGTAATAGAAAAAGACCATTCATTTCTGATTTTTTTTTTTTTTTTTTTTTTTAAATCAGGGATCCTTTAATTGTTTGAAAGATCCATTCCAACTCAGATTCTAAGTATCTATGCAGTTTGGACTTGGGGAAAGTATCCTTTTGAGACATGGAAAATCAGGTTGGGGGACAAATAGAGGTGACCTGCTGAGAAATCTTTGTGGAAAGAGAAACGACACTCTTCTGGCCTGCTAGCCCAAAAGCCACTGATAGGGGGATCCCTGAGAAGGTTGGAGTTGTTGATAACACTTTTCTCTCTCTCTGGAGTTGAGGCCATAGGTGTGGCTTGGGTGAAGGTGGGGGAGACTGGGTGTGTGCAGAGCTGAGATGGATGTGGAGCGAGACTCCCCACCAGGCCACTCCCAGAGAGTAACCACAGCCGGTCAGTGGGCAGGAGCTGAAGATAAGTGTTAAGAAGGAATGTGGCCCTAACTCACATCCCAGGGCTCTACCTGTCTGGGTGTAGGAAGAAGATCACTAGGTTAAAATTAAACTTTTAAAAGCTTTTCAGAATTAAACATCATCTAAATACCCCAGGGCAGCGATCACAGACAATTTAATAGAAAAGAAATTCAAGTGCACAGTAATATATGAAAAAAATGATTGCCCTTGCAAATAATAAAAACTGCAAATTAGCAAATAAAAAAATCAAATTGGCAGAGATTTAAAATAATAGATTTTATAACTCAATAATGAAAACACAAATAACCCAATTTGAAAATGGGCAAAGAATCTGAATAGACAGTTCTCCAAAGAAGAGCTGCAAAATGGCCAATAAGCACATGAAATCATGTTCAAATATCATTAAGTTATCAGAGAAATGCAAATCAAAACCACAAGGATATACCACTTTTCACCCACTAGGATGGCTGTAATCAAAAAGACAATACCAAGTGTTGGTGAGGATGTGGAAAAATTGGAACCCTCATATGCTACTGATGGAAATGTAAAATAGTGCAGCTGTTTTGGAAATTAGTCTGGCAGTTCCTCAAATGGTTAAACAGAGTCAACTGTATGACTCTGCAGTTCAACTCTTAGGTATACCCAAAAGAATTGAAAACATACACACTCACAAAAACTTGTTCAACTTATTAATACTTATGCCATTAATGGTGATAAGCAGTCTTATTCATAATAAACCAAAAGTGTAAATACCCCCAATCCATCTACTGATGAATGGATGAACAAATGTGGGATATTCATCCAGTGGAATATTATTTTGAGACTAAAAGGAACAAAGTGCTGACACATGATACAATATGGATGAACTTCGAAAATGTTGTGCTATGTGAAAAAGCCCATCACAAAATGCCACATATTGTATGATCCCATTTATATGAAATGTCCAGAATAGGCAAATCTATAGAGACAGAAAGTAGACTGGTGGTTGCCGAGGGCTGGGGAGGGAGGTGGGGAAGGGGAAGTGACTGCTAATGGATACTTGGTTTCCTTTGGGGGTGATGAAAATATTCTAAAATCAGATATTGATACTAAAACCCACTGAATTTAAATGGGTGAGTTTTATGGTATGTGAATTATACCTCCATAATCCATAAAGCTGTTTTCTTTCTTTCTTATTTTTTTTTAAAGTATACTTATACCCATTAATGGTGAGAGAGGGAGAGCATAGGGGGAAAATTCATGTGCTTTCTTTCCCAGAGAATAATTGCATCAAGTGCACTGGGAGCCTTAAAAAGACTTGACCCCATAACTCTGCCTCGGAAACATACTTTAAAAAATATCTCAAAATGTGTAAAGATTCATGCTCACAAATGTGCATCAATTATTATATTGAATAACAGATACTTGGAAACAATCTAATTTTCCAACCACAAGGAAATGCTAAATCCTAAAACAAACAAACAAAAAACAAAACAAAACAGGCAGTATTATACAGTCATTAAAATCATGTTTTTGAGGAACATTTCATAATCAAGGAAATTTTTGTGAAAAAACATGACAAACGGTATGTGCGACTGGGCAGAAAAAGTTCAACATAGCAGGCCTGAGGCTGCCATCCTTAGGAAGTCCTGCCTGCAACGTTAGCCCTTTCCTGGCATCTGGGAACTTGGCCACTGGAGCATCCCCACCAAATCCTAACTGATAAGGGTGTTTCACGGTGCCTAGACTGATTGTGCAAAGAATGCATTTTATGCTGAACATTGGCTTTCCTTCTAGAAGTCTGGAATTTTGGTAAGTGCTAGGCAGGGTGTGCCTCTGGACCACCCCCCAGTTAAAAACCTTGGGTGCCAGTTCTCCAATAGGCTTCCCTGGGCAGAAACATCACATATATGTTGCTGCACTTTTGTTACTGGTGGAAGAGTGTGCTCTGTGTGACCCCTTATGGGAGGGAGAGGGTATAGGGGAGCTGCACATGGATTACTTCAGACCATACTCCTGTGTTTTTCCCTAATGACCGAGCTGTGTATCCTTCCTAAGCCACTGTAATAAATTTTAGCTGTGAGTACAACTATACGCTGCTTCTAGTGAATCTCCAAATGTGCGGGTCTTGGGGACGACCCCTGACAACCATTGATGCGGAAAATAACAGCTTGCATATAAAATAGGATGTGCAGGAAAGAGACCAGTTCAAAGTAGCTGTGTCAGAGTTGTGTTATTATGAATGACTTTTATTTTTTCTTTATACTTTTCAATATTTTACGCATTTTCTGTATTAACATTTTGTTTTCAGAAAAGGTTATTTTAAAAAAAGTTAAATAGTAACATTTAATATTTTCTGTTATGTTAAATATTGTAATATTCTGAAAGGGCATTTCTTATTTTCCCTTAGGGTTGTAATCCCCTAGCACAAACTGGCCGGAGCAAACTGCAGAATCAAAGGGCTGCCTTGAACCAGCAGATCCTGAAAGCCGTGCGGATGAGAACAGGAGCGGAAAACCTTCTGAAGTAGGTGTCTCCTGTCTCCGTGCCTCAGCTGGCAAGCGCAGTCTTCCCTGAGGTGTATCTTTCTAGTCTCTAAACCCCAAGCAAGGCCTGCCTGGCTACTTCTCTGGCACTCAGTTTTAGCTATGGGTCACCTCCTCATTTCCAGCACCTGTAACAGGCTCTTTCCTGTCTACAGTTTGGTTATGTTAAAAAAAACATATTTTATCTACCTGTTTGGGTGTTTAGGTGGAGGGGGACAGAGGGTAACTGGCCTTGATTCAATCAGTCATCTTGACTAGAAGTCCAGTTATTGTCTTCATGTATGTTTTCCCTGCTTTTCGTGGGACTTGTCTATTTTCTCCCCTGCCTGGCGCTATGCCTGGTCTAGAGTCACTGCTTGGTAAATGTTTATTGTCTGCATAAAGGACAGGAAGGCAGAAAGGAGAGAATGGAGCCTTTTTGTTGCCAGCATCCACTTCTCTAACATGAAGGGTCCGGTACAGCCCTCTGCTCTTGGTGCGTTCTTCACTCATCATTATGCAGTGGTGATAAATAGCTACTTATTAGGCACAGAACTCAGGGAAGCCTTATCTGCAGCCATAACTCACCCCCTGCTCCCCAGTTAAATGCACTGAAAGACAACATGACCTGCTGCTTTCCTCCTGTGTACAAGGGGTGTGGAGTTCCCTCTTCCTTCAGAGTTCCAGGGATAACTTTTGACAGTCCCATGCCGCCATTGGCGATGGGTGGTTGGGCTGGGACCATGCCTGCTGCCCTGGGGAGTGAGACAGGAGCCTCCTGGGGCCTGGGAAAGAGATGTTGAGCTCTCCAGGGACTGGAACCCAGAAACCTTTGCCTATTGGCAGGTGTTCTAGTTTGCTAATGCTGCCAGAATGCAAAACACTAGAACTGGATTGGCTTTTATAAAAGGTTGTTTATTTGGTTTCACAGTTACAGTCTTAAGGCCATAAAGCGTCCAAGGTAAGGCATCAGTAATCGGGTACCTTCACTGGAGGATGGCCAATGGCATCTGGAAAACCTCTTTTAGCTGGGAGGGCATGTGGCTGGCATCTGCTCTGGAGTTCTGCTTTCAAAATGGCTTTCTCCCAGGACGTTCCTCTCTAGGCTGCGGCTCCTCAAAAATGTCACTCTTTGTTGCTCTTGGGGCATTTGTCCTCTCTGAGCTTCTCTAGAACAAAAGTCTGCTTTCAAAGGCTGTCTCCAGAATGTCTCTGTAAGCTGAAGCTGCTCTCTCAGTTCCAGTGCATTCTTCAAAGTGTCGCTCGGCTGTAGCAAGCTCGCTCCTTCTGTCTGAGCTTATATAGTGCTCCAGTAATTTAATTCAGACCCACCCTGAATGGGCGGGGCAACACCTCCATGGAAATTATCCAACCAAAATCATCACCCACAGTTAGGTGGGGCACATCTCCATGGAAACACTCAAAGAATTACAATGTAATCAACATCGATACATCTGCTCACACAAGATTACATCAAAGAAAATGGTGTTTTGGGGGACATAATACATTCAAACCAGCACAGCAGGAATGGTGTCTGGGTCTGCTTTCTCGTAGCTGTGATGCCCGTGAGTCTTCCCAGGTGTTTAATTTCCTAGGCTGCTCCAGCAAATACCATGAAATGGGTTGAATTTAACGATGGGAATTTATTAGCTTACGATATTGAGTTTGAGAAGATCTCCAAATGAAAGCATCATCAAGGCGATGCTTTCTTCCTGAAGACTGGCTGCCAGCGATCATTGGCTTCTCTGGCAAGGCACATGGTGGCGTCTGCTGGTCTGTTTCTTCTGTTCTGGGTTTCCTTTCAGCTTCTTGCTTCCTGTGGCTTTCTTTCCTCTCTTTCTTTGTATATTCATTCCATTGGTAAAGGGCTCCAGTAATAGAATTAAGACCCATCCTCCTGATTGAGTTGTGTCACAACTCAATGAAGTAGCCTCATCAAAAGGTCCTACTTACAATGGGTTTATACCCAGAGGAATGGGTTAGATTTAAGAACATGATTTTCTAGGGCACATACGGCTTTGAAAACCACACCGGGCCTTTTGGGGATTCTAGGGATGGGGGTGCCAGATGTTTGTAGGAGATTGATGGCGGGTGCTCCCTCACTGTGGGGGCCTTAGGGAGCCCAGAGGCTGCTCAGGAGCTTATTGGGAAAAACAAATACCCCGAATCTGGGGTTTGTGAAAAAGCCCCAAGGGTTCAGCCCTCCCAGGTCCTGGTGATTACAGACACGTGGAGGCTGTGTGGTCAGCTCACAGAGGACTCCATAAAGACAGGAGGAGGATTTCTGAACTTGAACTTGGGATAAATTCATTCTGTATTTGCTCTGTAGGAAAGATCTTAAAGATATTAAGTGGGGAAAAAGAAGGTACAGACAGGATATCCTGTGTACATGTGTGTATGTGTTTAAAGGATCTGTACCTGTGCTTTTGTATCTACACAGATGTTTTCCAAATGGTAGGAAGAAAACTGTTAGTAAGAGTCAGCTTAGGGGAGCAAGACAAGGGATGGGGGATGGAGGTGACCCTCACATTTCATTTTATTCCCTTCGGTGTTTGCATGCTCTTTTACCTAGTGCATTGTTCATTTTTATTGTGAAATAGTGCAAAGGTACAGAAGAATAATATAACAGACCCCCTTGAACCTGCCGCTCCATCAAGAAGAACAATGCTCTGCCTGTGTTAGTTTTGCTATTTGTGGACTAGCAAAGGACCAAAGGTCCTTGGGAGGGAAAGTGTCTGGGAACCTCTTCTCCAGTGACTTTTGTAACCAGGCAAAAGGAAGATTGTTACTGGAGGAAACTGGGAGAATATTGCAACATTTAGCTTTTAAAATGTCTGAAAGTATCCCTGTCTCCAGGTGAGTCAGGACCTGGGTAGGGTCCGTTCTGCACAGCACAGTGGCCCTCTAATTTGGGGAGTGCCTGCCACGTGCTGGGCTTGGGGTGCTGGGAAGGTTGCAGCTCTCTCGCCCATGTTGTGTTTGGCGGTCATGGGCTCTGGTTGGCACTTTGACAGCCCTGCTCTGCGGCTGAGGGGCTGGTGGGCTGCAATTGGTTTGCCTGTTCATCCCCTCAACAAATGCATTTGTTGAGCACCTCATAAGTGGCAGTGTTTGAGGTGCCGGGGACCAGGCTGCCAGTAATTCAGACAAGGCCCTGCTTTCACGATGCTTAAATTCTCGTGGGTGTTGTCTAAAGGAAAACATATTTTCCAAAAAAAAAAAAAAAAAGAGGAAAGAAGACTAGTATTGATTTCTTTACAACTTTGCAAAATCTCTTTAATATCTGGCTTAATAAGAGATAACTGGATTCTCATATCTGCTTTTATATTTAGTCTTTTGTGATATGTTGTTTTAGTTGAAGTAGATGAAGAAAATCGGGCTTTATACAGATTTGTTGTTAGAAAAAGTAGAAGTATTTTAATGACCTTATCAATGAAGTTTATGTACTCTGCTTTATTAAAAGCCACTGGCCTATCTTGCAAAACAAATTTTCCTGGTTGGAGATACTCAAGTAAACAATTCAGATCATATCAGGAAGTGATGTTTCCTAGGGTGACAATAAAATAGGGGAATTGGATAGAGTGTGACATGGGGGTGGGTGCAGCCTTAGAGAGAGAGGGGACTTAGTTTCTATGGCAGAACTGGGGCGGTTTTGTCTGCCTTGGTCTGTTGATGACACCAGCAAGCAGCCTGTGACGCCCAAGTGTGGCTCCAGCTCATTGTCAAGGTTGCAGCAGTGGTTGAGCTGGGAGGGCTGGGGGTGGGGCGGGTGGTTAATGATTCTTGCAGTGACCTAAACGTTCAGAGTGCCACTCTCTGGAGAGTGGTGTCAGAGGAAAACCCTAAAGGTGTTTATTAATCTGACTCAGCAGCACCAACGGTTTCCAAAAACAAATAGGGCATTTCGCCAAGCCTATCTCCGGCCTTGCTGGTGGCCCTGGGCTGCTGGTGAGGTAGCTGTCCCTGCGGGCAAGGGGTGGTTTCGGTTAGAAACTGGGCCCTGCTGTCCTGTCTGTCTGTCGTCAGGCTCCCAGATGTCCTGCTGCAGCCGCAGGTCGAAGGTAGAGCAGTTGGAAGCCGAGATGGGGTGAGTGTGGGAACATGTCCCAGAAAATGGAGTGTGCCTTACCTGCATCGGCAGGTGGGCATTGCGGCTGGACAGGCATTGCGAAGAGCTGGTTTTGTGCCCTTTCGAGGTTTTCTCCATCTCCTATCCATATCTGCCAAGAATCCTTGAACTTCCTAGAGTTTGATTAGGAAGATATCAAATATTTTAAATGTGCTTTTTTCAGGATAGACAAGGACAATATTCTCTCTCTTTTCTCCCTTGGGGCAAAGCTGGGGTAGAAATGAGATGATTTTTTTCTGAAACTGAAATGGTCTTTGTGAAATTCAAAGCAAGTTGTCAAACCATTGTTCAGTTTGAACTAACTAGTTCTGTGACCCAGGGCTTCTAGTTCCCCTTTTGTACTGGTAGCTGTTGAACTAGATCAGGGAACCCACTGTGAGGCTTATGGGGTCAGGCAGACATGGAAATGAATGAAGGGGGTTGGGATCAGTGCTGTGAGGCGATAGGGAGTGGTGGGGTCTGTGCTGAAGTACAGACCATACACCTTCTCTGGAGTAAGCTGCTGTGATTTGCTCTATTGAAGGCAGGCCCAGAGTTGCCAGATCTTCTCTCTCTTTTTTTCTCTCTCTTTTTTTTTTCCTGGAGATCTGACTTAAAAAAATAAAATGGTTTAATTGTTGAGTTGTTAATATTGGCAACTAGTTTAAGGGGAGGAGAAACACCCCAGTTCGGGCCAACTGGTTTTGTACTTGTCCATTGCCCCAGGCTGTGCCCCTAGGCTGGGTATAGATGGAGCTGGAACACGCCTAGTATCTTGAATTGGCATGCCCTATTCCAGAAGGCCTTACTCCCTCTACCAGTGAATCTGTGAAAACCATCATCTGTACAAGAAACACAGCTCCAACTCCAGAGCTGACCTCTGAGTCATATTTGAGCCCAAAGGTCAGCATTGTGGAAACCAACCTCGAGGCCATGCCTGGCTGCAAACCTTTTCCAGCGTGACCCACCGAAAGAGGTCCACATCCAGAACAGCTCTTTGATTGGGTGCAAATCCTAAAATGTGAATTGTTGCCCAACCAGGGCAAGGGAGATGTGGCAGATCATTCTGTTGAGATGGAAAAATCAAGAGTTGGCATTATTTGGAAGCTCTTCAGTTATTTGGATAGGGGAGCTCAAGGGCTAAATTGTTACATTTATGTTGGACCCACACTGCTACCAAGAACCAGAAAGCCGCCCCGCTGCTTGTAGGGAGTAGTCTTCACTCTGCCATTTCTTCTTCCATCACCTGAAATTTGTTGAGCCCCCACCATATAGAAGGTTCCAGGAGGAATACAGAGAAATGCAAGGGAAAGGTCTTGTTCTCCAGGAGTTGTAATTGTTTATCTTGCTCTCTTCCAAAGTGGATTTGAGGCACCTTAACACACTCCTACAACCCGTAAGATTGAAACGTGAGTGATGAGGAATTGGGAATAGGAAGGGTAAGAGTTAAGAGAGAGATTTAGCTGGAGGTAAGGCTAGTTACATGTACAAGGTCCTAATACTTTTTTATATGTGTGCAGTTTGTCTCTGAGTTTCCTGGCAGCCATTATGAGGAAGGGAATGTGATCTGGAACACATTTCTTGTCCATTAGCCAACAGGAAACCAGTTGCTAAGAAGAATTGAACCTGTTCTGAATATCGATGCCTGAGAGAATTTTCTCCCCTGAATTCTTGGGAATCAGTCATTTTTTCTCAATAACATCTCTGCAGTTCAGGTTTTTACAGGCTGCAGGTTGTGTGTCATGAAATCAATTCAGTGGGTTGCAAGCAGCATTTTTTTTAAAAACAAAAAGTATGTTTGAGTAGAATAGAGTATTTTGTAGAGCGTCACATGATGGATGGCTAAGGACGGTTTGGTGAGACATTTGTTTTCCTCTGTGTGTGTGCTGTGCTGTGATATAAGATATACTTCTTACCGGTAGTAACAACCAAAAAGCAAGCAAACAACACAGAACCCAATGATTCTCACCAAGCTGAGCTTCCACCGCCTCATTATCTGACCGAGGAGCCCAAATGTCCCTTCGTGAAAGCCCACGGAGCAGTAAGAGGGCATGTGCCACCAAAATGCGTTCAAGGTCCAGCTTGTCTTTTGTGGGGTGCGAAGTCATAGGCTTGTTTGTTGATGAAGGAGGAGTTCATTGGAGGGAGGGAGTAAGATGGAGGGAAGGGAAGGAATAAATATATATATATACTGGAGAGAAACCTATGGGCCCAAACATCTGGCGGGATGGGGAAGAGCCCCAGTGGAGAGGGCAGACTGTAGACGAAGTGTCTGAGACCCTCGTGGGCCGGAGGACAGGGGGATGGGAGGTGAGCAGGTGGCTGGATTTTCATCAGCCGAGGATGGGTACCTGGTCAGAAACAGTCTCCCTGCTGTCTGGAGACCTTGGCTGATGAGCCTCAGTTTCCTTCTCTGTGAAATGGGGTTCATTCTAGTCCTCACCTAAAGGATTAGCTGAGGATTTGATGGGAGCATTCAGAGCTCAGCGCTGGTGTTCGTTGTCACTGTTATTTGTGCGGTGCGTCCTGATCCATAAAAGGAAGACGCAGCCGTAAGGTCCTTGAGCAGGTATCAAAGCCTCTGCTTGAAAATTTATGTGAAGATGCCTCTTTTCTTCCCTTAGGAACCTTTATTCCTGATTCTGCAATCTTGACTCATTCCAGCTCTCTAAAGAGAAAATACTAAGCCTGCATTTTGCAATGTCTGCAAGTCCATCCATTTTAGGCATTTCTAAATGACAAAAGTCATCCGTGAAGCAATGGAGAGTCTATAAAGTAGATCAGGGGTGTTCTCCCCTCACTGACAACCCCCCCCCCAGGAAACCCTGCTGCTGTGAAAGCTTTCCCTGTGCTCTTGTAGGACTCCCCCTCTTTCACTTAAATGTATGTCTTCACTTACCCACAGCTCCCCCCTCCCAGTGATTTTTTTTTTGATTTTTTAAACAATTCTGTTGGAGCATAATTTACATATCATAAAATTCAGATTTTTAAGATACAGTTTTATTAAGATGTAGTCACACACCATACAATCCATCCAAAGTGTACATTCAGTGGCTCACAGTATCATCACAGTTGTGCATTCATCACCACAATCAATTTTAGAACATTTTCATTACTCTAAAAACAAAAAAAGAAAGAAAGAAAACCCAAAACATCCCATTTCCCTTATCCCCACCTCCTACTGACCCCTAGTACTGGTATGGTACATTTGTTACTGTTGATGAAAGAAGATATCGCTGTTAACTATGGTCCATAGTTTGCAACAGGTACATTTTTTCCCCACCTCTGTATTATTAACTCCTTATAATAGTGCTGATTTTAATTAAAAAAGACAGAATTGGAGGTTTAAAGGAAAAAATCAATATTAGAGACTTTATAAAGAAAAAATAATTGATAAGACTTAATGATTGGATATCTGGGTCCTGGGCCCTTGAAGCCTAGAGGTTGGTAGCAATTTTCAAGGGTGTATATTTGCATACAAGTGTGAATGCATTTACCAAACATCATGGGCTAGGCAGGATGCCTTGTTCACTTTCCTGCATCTGGTACTTTCTATCCATTTCCCTTATTGTACATAAATCCAACTCATGTTTAAAGGCCAAATAAAGTCCCTCCTAATTCACTAAATTCTTTCTGACTCTTACAGTTTCCAGTGATTGCCCCATTCTCTAATCCAGCATAATATAGAGCTTGGAACAACTAGATGCTTGTGATACTCAGAGCAGAATGCTTCTGTGGACCTTCGGGTTTAATCAGCTGTGTACTATATCCCCTTCTTGGACACTCACAATAAACACTGGCATGTTAAACGCCCTGTTTAACTTGGTTTAGTTCAGTGTTCCCCCAATTTTTTGGCCACCAGAGACCATGTCTAAAAAAAAAAAAAAATCAATAACTTTTAGTAACTGCAGAGTTGTACAAACATCACCACACTTAAGTTTTAGAATATTTACGTCACCCCAAAACTCCCCTTGTGCCTGTTTGCTGTTAATCCCTGCTCCAACCCCCAGTCCTGGCAGCCAGTGCTCTGTTCTCTGTCTCTATAAATTTGCCTTTTCTGGACATTTCATGAAAATGGAATCATACCATATATAGTTGTTTTTTTTTTTAATTTTTATTTTAGTTGTATATAACCTAAAATTTCCCCCTTCACCCACATTTAGGTATATAATTCAGTGTTAATTACATTCACAATGTTCTGCTACCATCACCACCATTTATTCCATGTGTAGTTTTGACATCTGAGTTCTTTCATTTAGTATAATTTTTTTTTTAACTTTTAATTCCTTAATAATTATAGCTTCACAGGAAGTTTCACAATAATTGACAGTAGGTCCCATGTACCCGTCACCTGGTTTTCCCCAATGGCAATTTCTGGCGTAAGTCTACCGTAATATCAAATACAGGAAATTGGCATTGGTTATTCAACCCACAGGGTTATTCAGGTATCACCTGTTGTACGTTCATTTGTGTGTGTGTGTGTGTGTGTGTGTAGTTCTCTGAAGTTTTATCACATGTATAGATTTGTGTATCCACTGCTATGGTTAAGATATAGAGAGTTTCCATCACTACAAGGCTCCCTCATGCTACCCCTTTAAAACCATATCCATCCTTCTCCCCTCATCCCTAATCCCTGACAAACGCTAGCCTCTTCTCCACGCCTATAATTTTGTCCTTTTGAGAATTTGTATAAATGGAATAATTTGAGATTGGATTTTTTCGCTCTCAGAATTCCCTTGAGATCCATCCAAGCTGTCACGTGTACCAGTGGTTTATTCCTTGTCTTGCTGTAGCAGTCCTCTGTGCATAGAGGTACCCAGTTTTCTTTCATCATTTACCCATTGAAGGATGTGTGGGTTATTTCCAGTTTGGGGCCAGTACAAGTAAAGCTGCTATGAACATTGGTGCACATGCTTTTGTATGAACATAAAAAGTTTCATTTCTCTGGGATGAATACCCAGGAGTGCAATTTTGCTGGGTCATGTGGTCAGTTTATTTTATGAGAAACTGCCCGATTATCTTCCAGAATAACTGTACCATTTTACAGTATCTCATCAGCAGTGTGTGAGTGACCAGTTTTTCCTCATCCTTCCCTGCATTGGGTTTTATCACTATTTTTAAATGTAGCCATTCTGGTAGGTATGTAGTGAAACACTTTTTTTTTTTTTTTGTATTAGCCAATATTACATTTTTAATTTAATTTTATTTTTTAGAGCAGTTGTAGGTTTACAGAAAAATCTTGCAGAAAGTGCAGAGTTCCCTGTACTACCTCCCACATAGTTTTCCCTATTATTAATTTTTTGTGTTAGTGTGGTATATTAGTTACAATTGATGCACTAATATTATTATAATTATATTATTATATTATTAATTAAAGTCCGTGGTTTACATTAGGGTTCATTGTGTTGTACAGTTTTGTGGTTTTGTTTATTTTTTACATTTTTGTTGTGGTAACGTATCCACAACATGTTGGGCTTTAAATTTGCATTTTCCTTATGGCTAACAGTGTTGGCCTTTCCATGTGCTTGTTTGCTGTCTGTATTTTCTCCTCAGTGAAATATCTGTTCATGTCTTTTGCTCATTTTCTAATTGGATTTAAAAAAAATTTTTTAGTTGTAACATACATACAGCATAACATTTCCCGCTTTAACCACTTTCAAGTTGTTTCACTGTTGAGTTTTGATAGTTTTCTACATATCCTAGATACAACTCCTTGTCTGAAAGGTGGTTTCCAAATATTTTCTTCCAGGCTGTAGCTTGTCCTTTCATCCACTTAGCAATGCCTTTTGCAGAGTAAAAATGTTTAATTTTGATGGGATCCAATTTATTAAATTTTCCTTTTATGGATTGTGATTTTGGTGTCAGATCTAAAGTCTTCACCAATGCTAGGTCTTGAAAATTCTCTCCTGTTTTCTCCTGAAAGATTTATAGTTTTGCATTTTATGTTTTAGTCTGCGAACCAGTTTGAGTTAATATTTGTGTGTGGTGTGGCATAAGGTCAAAGTGGTTTGGTTTTTTCTTGTTGTTGTTTTTGCCTATGACGTTATGAAAGTTTACGAAACTTTTGTCAACTTCCAACAGCTTCTGACACCAACTGCAGACACTGCAGTGGCTCCATTCAATTCATTTCTGGCTGTAACCACTCAAAGCTCAGCCAGACCCTACAGTTCAGGGCCGTCCTCTACAAGGTACCATCACAAATTCAGGGACCCGGTCCACCCGCACTTCTGACCAACCAGCTGCAAATTCAGAGGTCCCAACCACCCGCTTCGGTTCAATAATTTGCTAGAATGACTCCCAGGACTCACTGAAAGTGCTGTACTACAATGATAGCTTTATTATATTAAAACACATATATGGCCGTCCAATTGCTTCAGCACCATTTGTTGCATTGTATTGTTTTACACCTTTGTCAAAAATCAATTAACCATGAATGTAAGGATTTATTTCTGGACTCTGTTCTGTTCCATTGACTTATCCTTTGGTCAATAGCATGGTAAGTTTTGAAATAAGTTAGCCTAAGTCATCCAACTTTGTTGCTTTAAAAAATTGTTTTGGCCATCCTAGGTCTTCTGTATTTCCATATATGTTTTAGGATCAGCTTGTCAATTTCCACTAAAAAGTTAATTGGGGTTTTGTTTGGGATTGTGTGGAATCTACATGTCGACAAATTGGAGAGAATTGACGCTTTGACAGTGGTGAGTTTTCCAGTCCATATAAACATGGGATATCCCTCCCTTTAATCTCTCTCAGCAATGTTTTGTAGTTTTCAGTGTACCAGTCTTGCACTACTTATGTTAAATTTATTCCTAAGTACTTTATTCTTTTCGGTGCTGTTATGAATGGCCTTGTTTTCTTAATTTTTGAACTATTTATTGCTGATGTATAGAAATACAATTGATTTTTGTATATTGATCTTGTATCCTGTGATCTTTCTGAACTTGTTTATTAGTTCTAGGAGTTGTCTTGTGGATACCTTGAAATTTTCTACATATAGGATCATGTCATCGATGAATAAAAACAATTTTACTTTCCTTCTTCTTTCCAATCCGGATGCCTTTATTTTCTTTATTTGCCATATTGCTACTGGCAGGAAACCTCTAGTACAATGTTTAATAGAAGTGGCAAAAGCAGGCATCCTTGCCTTGTTCCTGGTCATAGGGGAAAGTGGTAGTCTTTCACCATTAAGTATGATATTAGCTGTGGCTTTTCTTAAATGCCCTTTATTAAGTTGAGGACATTTTCTTTAATTCCTAGTTTGCTGAAAATTTTTATCATCAATGGGTGTTGGCTTTTGTCAAATGCTTTTTCTGCATACACTGAGTTTTTTTGTTCTTTATTAATATGGTATATAACATCAATTGATTATCAGATATTAGACAAACCTCACATTCCTAGGATAAATCCCACTTGGACATGGTGTATAATCCTTTTTATCTGTTGCTAAGTTCAGGTTGCTTATTATTTCATTGAGGAGTTTTTTGTATATATTCATTAGGGATATTGGTCTGTTGTTTCGTTTTCTTGCAGCCCTTCTCTGGCTTTGGTGTCAGTAATGTTACCCTCATGAAATGAGTTGGGAAGGGTTCCATCCTCCTATTTTCCCATTCATTTTTTTTAAACTTTTAATTGTAGTAACATATATGCAACACAAAAATTTCCCATTTTAACCATTTTCAAGTGTACAATTCAGTGGCATTAATTAACTTTTACAATGTTGTCCTACTATCACCGTCTTCCATTACTAAAACTTTTTCATTGCCTTAAACAGAAACTCTGAACACACTGAACAATAACTCTCCATTCTCCTCAATCCCCCCCATCTATTTCCTTTTAAGGGATAATTTATGGTCTTCTAGGTGGGTGACCAAGAGCAGTTTTCATTTCTCTTCTAGAGGCGAATTCTTTGCAGGATTGTCTGCTCATTCATCCCTGGCAGTGTTGTTGACTTTGTCCCCAGGCCCATTTGCTGGCAAGAGTGGCTCAGGATGGGCAGGTACCCGGCTTCTTTGAGACACCTTTGATCACATCTGGCCCTCACATCGGCAAGCAGATTCCAGAGCGTCCCTGCAGGGATGGGGGCGGGTGTGTGCTCACCCAGCTGAGGCCACTTCTCTCCCCCACCCCCTTCTCTCTCTCTCTTTTTTATTAGAGAAGTTGCAGGTTTACAGAAAACTTATGCATAGAATAAATTTCCCTTTTACACCTATTTATTGTTAACACCGTGCATTCGTGTAGTATATTTGTTACAATTCATGAAAGAGCATTTTTAAAATTGAACAATTAATAGAATCCCTTGCTTACGGTCCTTCCCTCTCTTTTAACAGAGCAGCCACCAACCAGAAGGTGCGGGAGCAGGTGCGCTTGGAGCTGAGCTTTGTGAACTCAGACCTGCAGATGCTCAAGGAGGAGCTTGAGGGGCTCAACATCTCAGTGGGTGTCTACCAGAGCACAGAGTAAGTGGGGCCCTGCTTCCTCCAGATGTGTTCTGGTCCTTGGGACATGCCTGTAGCTCGGGTGGGTGCACAGGTAGGCCAGGTAGGGGGCTGTGGGTTGGGGACGTGGCAGACCCCACATTGGGAAATGAGGGAATTACCAGGCAGGGGTTGAGCCGGGTGCCAGGGGTAAAGGGATGAACCTGTGGAGCTTGGGGTGCAATGCCTGGAGAGTTGAACAAAAGGGCATTGTCCTGGGACCCCTTGGGTTTTATCGGGTCCCTGTCTGGGACCAGGTGGGAAGACAGCGTCTCTCACGTGGGCTAGGGCGGTGGCTCTGCCAGGATGGGCCCTGGATCCCTTCTGTGGTTATACCTTCAGGGTTGACCTGCCAGAGGGGGGCTGAGTTGCTTCCTTCTTCCCCCCACTTGCTCTCGAACTCCCCCCTCAGCCTCACCACCATGCGTGGGGCCTGACGCTGCGTCAATCAACTGATACAATTGCAAAAAAGTAGAAACCATCTTGATGCGGGGGTTTTACATCTGAGATTAGGGACCTGTGTGAGTTCTCTGAGATGATGCAACTGAGAAACTTCAGAAATGTAACCCTTTAAATATTTGAGAAAAGAAGGTTCTCATTCATAAGCATCCCTTAGAGTGTTAGTGGGAGGTGGAATATGGAGGTGTGGCCTTCTGACATCAGAAGTCTCCCAGGGTGAGCTGCTTCTGAAAGAAATGGCCATCTTTAAGGAATAACTTGGAAAAGCTTTAAGAGGTTTGCATATTTTTCAATGTGGGGATGTTCTCAAAAGGTTAGGTGGCCCTTAGGTGAAAGAAACTGAATCAGAAAAAGAGTTCCCCAGCTCAGAAGCAGTCGTTTGTAGAACTGATGTGATTTTTAAGGTATTAGAAAACTAAGTAGAACGTGTCTTTTTCTGTTTCAGTTTTTATTTCTGCATAAAGCATATCTTGATAAAAAAATTGATGAACTGGTTTCGTTTCAAAGACTCTATTTTAAAATAAATATCTAAGTTTGTGTGATTTATAAGTGTACTAGCAGGTAGAAGTACATGTGTACCTATAACTGTTTTGTATATTTTCATGTCTTAGCTATACTGGAGCTAGTTATTGTTACCAAATTGTAAGATAACTTAAGTGAATAAAATAAATAACTCAGTCATGTTATCAATGAAAGGGGTCTGCAAATGTTTTTTAAAATAAAAATTTGCATTCTATGTCTGTTATAGAATACATAAGTCAGTTGAAAATAAATTTTATCCATGATTCAACAATTTAAAAAAGAGAGAAAATAGTTCCTGGGATTAACAGAAAGGAAACATTTAGGAGTTGGGGTCACCTGTGCAACGTGCTTCCTTATCTTAGGTGTGGCCTCTCGGCTTTGTTCAGAGCCAGTGGGAAAACCTTAGAATGTGAAAACCTCCTCTCTTCCCCTTGGGGTGGGATGCACTTTGATCCATTTACCTTTGGGCTCCCACTGCAGTTCTGAACACCTACTCAGAAAAACAACAAAATAAAGGACTCTCCCAGTT
The DNA here is from genome assembly GCF_015220235.1 of Choloepus didactylus. Taxonomy (NCBI): domain Eukaryota; kingdom Metazoa; phylum Chordata; class Mammalia; order Pilosa; family Megalonychidae; genus Choloepus; species Choloepus didactylus. The sequence continues at coordinate 22,017,795 of NC_051333.1, forward strand.
AAATTTATTGTTGTCGCCCATAAGGTCAAAGTTCCTCGAGGAGGCAGGGCCAAACTTTGGGGCTGTTTCACCGCCTCCCTTGCTGTTCTGAAGGGCAGGGGTGTCCCTGTGGGGGTTTTGCACAGAGCCAGGCAGTGAAGGCCCCAGGAGGTCTGGCTTTTAGGTAGCCAGAGCTGATGACGTGTGCCCTTGGGAGGACCAGAGAGGGGTACAGATTCCTAAGGACACCTTGCATTTGCATTCTCCACCCTTTTTTCAAAGTAGTTTGTTTCTTTCTTTGCTCCTTTGATTTTAAACACTTCTGTGAGGAAGGCAGGGAGGAAATAATCTCAGTGTACAGATGAGAAGACCCCGGGAGGCCTGAGGTCCCAAAGAAGGTTATGTTAGAGGCAAGATTGGGGCGGAGGTGCCTTGGGGTGGGGGCCTTGGGACACTCCGTCACCTCTACTTGTTGCCCGGACAGCCCCCGGGAGAGCAGGCCTTGCCTTGGCCCTGCATGGGGTGAGCCCAGAGGAGAGGGGCATGGCCAGTCCTCTTGTCCCTCCATCGGGGTTCTTACCCTGCTGGCTGGGGGAGGCCACGCTCCCCAGTGGGTCTTGCCTGCTTTTGGCTCGGCCCCATTGTTTTCTCCCTGCCGCAGAGACAGTTTCAGCTTACAGCCCCATTGTCCACTCACCCTACCCAGCATTCCTGGCCTTCTCCGGGGCTGGGCCCAGCAGCCCAGGAGGTCTCCTGTTACAGGTCAGGGAGCTAAATCCCTGTTTGCAAAACGTGGTCCAAGGCCGTTTCACTTCCTGTTGGCCTGCCCCTAAGAATGTAGGGTGCAGGGAGCACTGGAACAGCGACCTGTGGGGTTACTGAGTGGTCACTGGGTGGGAGAGAAGGTGGAGGGGAAGCAGCCTGCCAGGGCCTGACCCCGCCCTGGGAGATAGGCACATTTAGGGGGGTCAGATGGGGCCTCTGCCCTCAAGGTATTTGCTGGGCAGGTGACGGGACTCTTAAGAGTGATGTGTCCAAAGGAGGAGGCCATGGAGAGTTTACGGCTGTGAGTGTGGGGGGTCCTCAAAGGTGAGGGCTGCAAGAGAGGTGGGACCCATTGCAGTGAGGAGAAGGGAGAAGGAGGACAGGATCTGGGGGGCTCACAAATACTGCACAGCAAGCAGTATATCCAGGTAGGGAAGCAGTGAGCGCACCGGGTATAGACACTGATACGGTAATTCTCAGCACAGTTACGGAAGGAAGGATTGAGACCTGAGGGGTAAGTCAGGGCTGAGAGCGTAGGGGACCACTTGTGTTAGGGTGGGTGGACCAGAAGTCACAGGGAGCCATATTCAGTTTTGGAACAGAGGGAGGGTCATGACCAGACTTGTCTTTATGGAGATTGAGCCTGTCTGCCAAGAGTGAGCTTGATTGGTTTAAGGAGGGTCGGTGGTAGGGGGGCTGAGATGGGCTGGTGGGGTGCAAAGATCTGGGCTGGGCGATGTTCATATGCCTCTTTTTGTTCATTCTAGGGAAGCATGTACAATTCCTCTGATTCCTCTTGGCCTGAAGGAAACCAAAGACGTTGACTTTTCAATCGTCCTCAAGGTAAATCTCCAAGCAGTGGGCACTAGACTCAGCGTTTAAAATGGAAATGTGGACATCATGTATCCCTTGTAGTGGCCTTAAGTTTGATGGGTTTCTGCAGGCTCCGCAGAGAGCCTTGTCCTTTCCTCTCATGTTTTCGCTCTCGTCTTTGTTGATTCTGAAGCTACTCCTGGGGGCCTGGAGATGTGGGGTTGGGAACCCAAAGCTGGCCATCCCCATGAGCCGAGTCACAGAGGGTCTGGGAGTGGAGGCACTTTGAACTTTAAAATTGTATCCTATTTTAGTATCTTTTTTCCCCTTAAATTTTAAAACTGATTTAGGCCATATTTGAAAACAGTAATAGTTAAAGTTTGGGTTTTTCCCTCCCTCTAATTCCTGGGTACCTGGCCTCCTTTTTTTTTTTTTTTTAAATAATGGCAATGTTGAGATATAATTCACTTACTTTTCCAGTTTTCTAATGCTGCCATTATGCAAAATACCAGAAATGGATTGGCTTTTATAAAGGGGGTTTATTTGGTTACAAAGTTACAGTCTGAAGGCCATGAAAATGTCCAAATTAAGGCATTGACAAAAGTATGCCTTCACCAAAGGAAGTCCAGTGGTGTCCGGAAAACCTCTGTTAGCTGGGAAGGCACGTGGCTGGCATCTGCTTGCTCCCAGGTTGCATTTCAAAATGGCGTTCTCCAAAATGTCAGCGTCAGCTTTCAACGGCCGTCTTCAAAATGTGTCTCTCTGCTGCAGCTAGTGTCTCGGCTTGTGTGGCTCTTTTTTTTTTTTTTTAATTAAATTTAATTTTATTGAGATTGTTCATATACCATACAATTATCCAGAGATCCAGGGTGCACAATCAGTTGCCCATGATACAGCTGTGCATCCATCCCACAATTATATTTTTTTCAATTTTTAGAACATTTTCATTACTCCAGAAAAGAAATAAAGACAAAAAAAGAAATCTCAAATCCTTCCATACCTCTAACCACCCCCCCCTCCATTATTGACTCATAGTATTGGTATAGTACATTTGTTACTGTTGATGAATATTAGAATACTACTAACTATAGTATATAGTTTGCAATAGGTATATATTTTTCCCTATATACCTCTCTATTATTAACTTCTAGTTCTTTATCTTTCCTCTTTCCTTCTGGTGTCCCACATGCTCTTAACCTTCCTCTTTCAATCATACTCACAGCCATCTTTGTTCAGTGTACTTACATTGCTGTGCTACTATTACCCAAAATTGTGTTCCAAACCTCACACTCCTGTCTTTTCTTATTTGTCTGTAGTGCTCCCTTTAGTATTTCCTGTAGTGCAGGTATCTTGTTCACAAACTCTCTCATTGTCTGTCAGAGAATATGTTAAACTCTCCCTCGTATTTGAAGGACAATTTTGCTGGCTATAGGGTTCTTGGTTGGCGGTTTTTCTCTTTCAGTATCTTAAGTATATCACACCACTTCCTTCTTGCCTCCATGGTTTTTACTGAGAAATCTGCACATAGACTTATCAAGCTTCCTTTGTATGTGATGGATCGCTTTTCTCTTGCTGCTTTCAGGATTCTCTCTTTGTCTTTGATGTTTGATAATCTGCTTGTTAAGCGTCCTGGCGTAGGTCTATTGAGATCTATTTTGTTTGGGGTATGCTGCCCCTCTTGGATCTGTAATTTTATGTCTTTCATAAGAGATGGGAAATTTAGATTGATTAGTTCCCCTATGATTGCTTCTGCCCCTTTTCTCGTCTCCTTCTGGGACACCCATGACATGTACATTTATGCACTTCATGTTGTCATTGAATTCCCTGAGAAGTTGCTCATAGTTTTCCATTCTTTTCCCTATCTATTCTTTTGTGTGTAGGGTTTCAAGTGTCTTGTTCTCTAGTTCCTGAGTGTTTTCTTCTGTCTCTTGAGATCTGCTATTGTATGTCTCCATTGTGTTTTTCATCTCTTGTGTTATGTCTTTCATTTCCATAGTTTCTACCAGTTGTTTTTTCAAACTTTAGATTTCTACCTTATGTTCGCCCAGTGTTTTCTTTATAGCTTTTATCTCTTTTGTCATATCTCCCCTGAACTTGTTGATTTGGTTTTTAATTTGATTTAGCATATTTCTTTGAAAATCTTTAATTGTTTTATTAAAGTGAAACAATATCTCAACTGTATCTTGATTGAGGTGTAAGTTTGTTCCTTTGACTAGGCCATATCTTTGTTTTTCCTAGTGTAGATTGTAGTTTTCTGTTGTCTAGGCATCTGGTTTTCTTGGTTACTCCAATCAGATTTTCCCAGACCAGAATGGGTTCAGATCTCAAAGTGGTGCTGTATTCAGTTTCAAGTCTCCCTGCGGGTGTGTCTTAGAGTTTGACAGATTTTCCCGTGAGGTCTCCAGCCGCTGTGCTTTTCCTAATCTGCCCAGCAGGTGGTGCCTGTCAGCCTGTTGCTCTGACTGGTGGCCTCTTTAGTTTCTGTTTTGACTGTTTTATCCCAGGCTCTGGGTCTGGTTCTGAAGGGAAAGCTGGGCCCCACCTCCTTATTCTTAGGGAAGATACATCCCCTAGGAAGTTATCATCTGCATTTGAATGTCTCTCTGACTCTATTATCTCCACCCCTGTCTGGGTCAGTGCTGCGAACTGAAAATGGCAGAGACTCTCTCTGCTGAGCCCCTCAGGTTGAGAGAGAAAAAAGGGACGTAAAGCCCCCTTTTAGAGCCAGTACACGGCCCCCCGAATTTCACTCGTTGGCCAGAGGTAACACATGGTCTTCTGGGCTCCCCTTACCGGAACAGATGAGTCTTCTGGTTCTTTAAGGTCAGCTGTCACTAAAAGCCTCTGTCTGCTTATTGGAAGTTTGTAGGTTATGTTCAGCAATCCACATTTGTTAATTAAAACCCCCAGTTGGAGCTTGATTGAGCTATAGTTGCTTGCTAGGAGAGTGCTGCTCTCTACCTGAGTGAGGTTTTGCAGCTCAGTGTGCCATGGGTGGAGGGGGCTCCCAGCACAGTTCCACAGTTTTTACTTACAGGTTTTATGCTGCGATCTCAGCCATTCCTCCCATTCCAGGTTGATGTATGATGTATGGACAGTCACAGTTGTCCCTCAGCAGTTATTCCAAATTATTTACTAGTTGTTCCTGGTTGTTCATTAGTTGTTCCAGGGGATTAACTAAATTCCACTCCTCTCTATGCCGCCATCTTGCCCCGTCCTGTGTGGCTTTTTTTAAAGTACTCTAGTGAGTTAATTAAAACCCACACTGAATGGGCGGGGTCACACCTCCATGGAAATAATCACCACAGTTGGGTGGCTCACATCTCCATGGAAACAACCTGATCCAAAGATTCCAACCTAATCAATGTAGTACTTCTGCCCCAACAAGATTGCATTAAAGAACGTGGCTTTTTGGGGGACATAATACATCCAGAGCAGCACACATACCATACAATTCCTATTTAAAGTGTATAGTATCCGGCCTCCTCTTAACTGTGTGTGTTAAGCCGAGCAGGCAGCCTGGCTCCTCCCTCATTCAGCAAATGCTGGTGGGCCCACCTGTGCCAGACACGGAGCTGGCAGGTGGAGATGACACAGACCCTGCTCTGGGCCTCCGGCTTATGGGGGATTGAGATGCTGAAACAGGTCGATGTGGGAAACAGCAGGTGCTTTCTCTGAGGGAGGCACATGGGAGAGGCGGTATCCCCGGGCTGGCAGCTGGGGGCAGGGGACCGTCTGTGCTTGGAGTGCCCTCCTCTGCCTGTGTCTGACTCCCCGGCCGCTCCAGCCTGAGCCTCCATGCACCAGTTCAGGCTTTCATTTAGGAGAAAAAAGAGTAGAAGGGTAGAAAGCAGTGCCTGTCTCTGAGCCTTCCACTGAGGGCATAGGATATGAGAATTAACCCCAGCAGTAGGAAAAATGCTCCCAGGAACTATTCTCCTTTCCATATAAATCCTAATTGACACATCCTGGATTTCTTTTAGTTTAGAAAAGAAGAAATTAGATGGTGTCTAGGCCACTCCAAAATTTGTCTTTTTGAAAGCAACTGGTTAATATTTTGAAAGAGACCATGGATCACTTAGCAGCAGCCCTTTTGTCCAGGGCCCTTCCACCTGCTGCCTGCTAATCCAGGCCAGGGTCCTTGTGAGTTTGGGGTTTACTGTGGAGTTCGAGAAGAGAAACTGGTAGTCTTGCAAGACCCAGGATTATAAAAAAGTTGGTTTTCCAGGTAGAAAACAATTTGGGAGCAGAAGTGTGATGCCAGCTTTTCACAGGTCACCTGATGCTTTGGATGTGAGACTCGCAGCAGTTATGTGCCTGTGGAAATTTCTTTAGTTGTTTTTGTATAATGGTTTCTGGAGGTTTAGGTTGTCTGTTGCTGAATGCCAGTGCTGCGGGAGTGCAGGCATTTTAAGGGGAGACTCTTGGAGAAACTCAGGAATTTTATGGGTATCTGTCAGGAGCTAAATGTGTCACATGCTGAATTCCACATTAAAGCAAGTAAAAAAAAGATCAGATATGGGCAGGCCAACTGCTATTCTCCTGGGGCGTCCAACCATATCATTTTAGCCTGAAGGGGACTCCACAATCTCAGTCTTACAAAAATGAGAATGTTTAGGAACTTTCTGTTTTTTCCTTTAACACATATGTGCTTGGGAACGACACAGGTACCACAGAAGTAGTTTGGCCGGCTTAAGGAGGGCAATTCAAGTTGTCTTTTAAATCTAAGAATCCAGGATGTTTAGTGGTCAGTAAAGCTTCAGGATTTGATCTTGTCTATTTTAAATAAATGGACTTTAAAACAGCCACATTGAAAAGCACCTTCAAAATAAATTCCCTTCCCAGGGAATTCAAGTTTGTTTTCTTGCTCTTAAATAGATTTTTTTTTCTGATTAAGAGCATTATTGCAGAACATTCAGAAAATATCAAGAGGTGTAAAGATTCCTCACAGCCCAGTATGCCCTCCCCACTTAGCTGTGTGACTTGCTCAAGTTACTTAATCCCCAGATTCTTCTCTAGTTCGGCCTCCTGCCTCTTACATTAAGGATTTGATGTGGTGTCTGCTGGTAGCAGGTGCTAAGCAACTTAGCTGCTCTTTTCATTACCTGGGCACCTTCCAGAAGCGTATGCTGTTATAAACAGCTGATCGTTGAGCATCTTCATAAAGTTGGCTGAATGTTCCTTTTGCATAAACTTCTGGTCATGGGTTTGACAGGTCAGAGATGCCTACTGCCTAATTACTCTCTGGAGGTCATCCTGCCTTACTTCCTACCGATCGTGGATGACGGTGCTTATCCTCCCGTACCTTTGGTTGTACTGGGTATCGGTAATCTTTTTGATCTTTGGGAAACTGGGCAAAAATTATATATATATTTTTTTGCCTTATGCAGTTTTTCTGATGTGATTTTGTTGAGATATTACCCACATACCCTACAATCCATCCAAAGTATACAATCAGTGGCTCACATATCGTCATATAGTTGTATATTGATCGCCAGTCAATTTTCAAACATTTTCATTACTCCAAAATAAATAAATAAATAAATAAATAAGAACATCCAAACCATCCCATACCCCTAATACCCCCTTATTATTTATATATATTTTTGTCATTATTTTATTACTCATCTGCCCATATACTGGTTAAAGGGAGTGTCTATCACCAGGTTTTCACTGTCACACAGTCACATGATTAAAGCTATATAGTTCTACAACTGTCATCAAGAATCAAGTCTACTGGATTACAGTTCAACAGATTCAGGTATTTCCTTCAAGCAATTCTGATATAGAAACTAAAAAGGATTATCTATACAATGCATCAGGAATAACCTCCAGATTGACCACTTGACTCTGTTTGAGATTTCTCAGCCTCGGAAGCTTATTTGTTTCATTTCTTTCCCCACTTTTGGTCGAGACGGCATTCTCAATCCCACGTTGCCAGGGCCAGGCTCATGCCTGGGAGTTCAGTCCCTCATTGCCAGTGAGACTACACCCCTGGGAGTCATGTCCCACCTAGTGGGGTGGGTAGTGAGTTTATTTGCAGAATTGGCTAGGAGAGAGAAGCCACATCTGAGCCACAAAAGAGGTTCTCTGGGGGTGATCTTAGGCATAATTGTTAGTAGGCTTAGCTTCTCCTTTGCAGGAATAAGTTTCATAAGGGCAAGCCCCAAGATCGAGGTCTTGACTTATTAAATTGGGAGTCCCTAATGCTTGTGGGAATATCAGGGAATTCTCCAGGTGAGGAAGTTTAATATTTCCACATTTCCCCCAGTCCCTCAAGGGGACTTTGCAAATACTTTTTTATTTGCTGCCCAAAGTGCTCTGGGGTGCATTGGGGTACCATATTAACCTGTACAGAATAACAAGATCTCATTCACCATTCTAGGTTCCATGTAATTATGTTGTATAAAAAAACTGATCATATGGGTTATATTAGAAAGCATGCTACAGAGAATATGGATTTTGTACCAGATAAACATCTCTTAAATAACAGTGAAAACTCAGGAATAGATGTGACTGCTGTAAGACCTTACAATCTACCAACCTTTACAATAAGCCTCATTGGACACTCTGCACTCCTGCATCACCGATTGTCTGATCTCTGCCCATGTTTTGTCCCTTGGTCCCTGTGCTTTCAAATTCAGTTCTCAGCATTTGCTCTTTATAGTAAGGTTATATTAGTGAGGCCTTACAATATTTGTCCTTTTGTTTTTGGCCTATTTCACTCAACATAATGCCCTCAGGTTTCATGCATCTAGTTGCATGCCTCATGACTTCATTCCTTCTTGCAGCCTTTCAATATTCTGTTGCAGGTATACACTGCAGTTTGCCCTTCCCTTTACCTGTTGATGTACCCTTAGGCCACCTCCATCCATTGCAAATCATGAATCCTGCCTCTGTAAGCACCAGTGTGCAAATGTCTGTTCTGTCCCTGCTTTCAGTTCTTCCAGGAATATACCAAATAACGGAGTTGCAGGATCATATCGCAGCCCTACAACCAGCCTCCTGTGAAACCACCACACTGCCTTCCAGGTCTCCACATGTTGTACAGCTCTTGCAGCTTGCTGTTTATTTTTAAACAGTTATATTTGCATACCATGCAATCCTTCCTGAGTGACCAATCAATCACTACCAGTATAATAACATAATTATGCTTTCACCGCCATAATCTATATGAGAACAAGTCCATTTTTTCCACAAAAAAAGAAGAGGAAGAAAAAAAGGAAAAAAAAAAAAAAGACTAAAATAAAATAGAAAAGGAGAAACCACAACAAGAATCCCATACCCCTTCCTTATATCCCCCTCTTATTGACATTTAGCTTTGGTGTATTGCCTTTGTTACAATTTTGGAAGAATAGTACAATGTTATTGTTAATTATAGACCCTAGTTTTCATTGATTGCATTTTTTCCTATGTACCATCCCGTTTTCAAAAAACCTTGTGATGTTGACATTCACTTATTCTCCCTCATGTAAACACTTTCTTTTATTTCTGCATTTAATCACCATCATTGTCCACTCTAGTTTTTGCTAATTTATACAGTCCCAGTTTTATCCCCTATCTTTCCTTCTGGTGTCATACATGCCCCTAGCCTTCTTCTTTCAACCATACTCTCATTTATCTTTGTTCAAAAAATGATATCTTCAAAATTTTTTTATTGCAGTAGCATATACAACATAACGTTTCCCATTTTAACCACTTCTAAGTATACAATTCAGTGGAGTTTATTACATTCACAGTGTTATGCTGCCAATGAGATCTTATTGTTATTACAGTTCACATTTCTTCTGTCAGTACTGGGTTGAATGTATTCTCGTGTGTTTCTCATGTTTCTCCTGATTCAAATGTCTATTTCTGTCCTTTGCCCACTTCTGCAGTGTTGTTCCTCTTAATTCTTATAAAAGCTCTTTTACATGTGTAGGACATTAATTGTTTGTTATATACATTACAAATATTTCCCCCAGTGTGTTCTGTCCTTGAACTTTTGTTAAGCAATAACCAGTTAGAAAAATCTAACTTCTTTTTGCCATACAGATTTTTATGTTGTTAAATTTATCAGTTCTTCCCTTTACAGTTTCTGCCTTGTCACGTTCAGAGAAGCGTCCTCCACACCAAGATTACATAAATATTTTTTCTCTAGTTTCTTCTGATGCTTTCTTTTTAAAATTTTAATATTAAATCTTTAATCTATCTGGAATTTTGGGGGCAGGGGTAAAAAGTGAGGTACAAGGCTATAACTTCTTTTTTTTTCACCAAGTGATTAGTTTCCCCCAAAATGCATGTTAAGAATTCATCTGTTAAGTAGAATACAGGTTACCAGAAGCTGGGGATAACGGGTAAAGAAGGGGGAGTTAATACTTAACTGGTTCATAGTTTCTGTTTGGGGTGTTGAAAAAGTTTTAGTAATGGATTTCATGGTAGCACAACATTGTTGATGCAGCTAACACCACTGAGTTGTATACTTAAAAGTGTTTAAAATGGGGAATGTTATATTGTATATATGTTACCACAATAAAATTTTTAAGAATAACACCATACAACTGTACAACACAATGAGTGAACCCTAATGCGAACTATGGACTTTAGCTAATTAAATAATTACAGTATCAATTGTAACAAATGTACCACACTAACTCAAAATGTTAGTAATAGAGAAAACGGTGTGTGTGTGTGTGGGGTGGGGTGGTGGTGTATGGGAGCTTTACTTCCAGCATGGTTTTTCTGTAAATCTACAAATGCTCCAAAGATTAGAAAGAAAAAAAAAGAATTCCTCTCCTGTGCTGGGCAGGGTCCATTTGCCCCCCTCCCATCTCTCTCCCCCTTCTATCCAGCTGTGGGGGGCGGCACCAGCAGGCTCCCTGCTCTCCTGCTTCCTATCGTGGGGGGGCACCACCAGGCCATCAGAGGGTGTTTGGAGAGGGAAGCTGGTGCGTGTCCCCTGCTCCCTCAGCCTGCTTCCTTTTGCCTTACTTAGGGACAGCCTCGGCTGCTCATGGGCGCCCTCCTCAGGCAGCCCCCTCTCCCTGTTTCCCAAGCTGCTACTTCCCCTTGAGCCTTGTACTCTGGGGTTTTAACGGGACTGGGCACCCTGCCATCCCTATAGTTTACCCCACCCCGCCCCCACCACTGTCACCCTCCCTTCGTTAAGCTTACCTGGGACACCGTTTGTTTGTGCTGCCTCTTTCCTGCTGCACCTGGTGGATGCTCCACCCTCTTGCCACTTGTATATAATGCTGTCTTTTGTTATATACCCAATTCTCAAATCGACTTCAGTTGGATTCTGACCCATGTCTGGTTCCGTTGTGTGTCCATTTCCCACCTGTTCCCGTTTAATCCCTGCGTGTTTAAATACCAAGGAGAGCAAGCCCCTCCCTTATTACTATTATTTTCCAAATTTTTTTGGCATTTCTGCTAGGTTTTGGTTTCCATATTTTGTCAACTTCCCCCAAAATAGTATTGTTGGAGTTTCAGTTGAAATCTCCTTAGATTAATAGGTTAATTTGTCCAAAATTGCATCTTTACAGCATTGCTAATTTTCATCCATTGAACCTGATATTTCTGATTGCTGATGTCAACAAACAGCAGGTTTCACTGGGGGCAGGAAGCATATCTGTCTTGTTCAAAATGACTTGATGAATAAATGACAGAATATAATAACTTGTGTCTTTCTATACAGTTTAATAGTTATTTGCTTAATTAATTAAATTAATTTTATCCCTACGGATATCGTATTTTTGTTACTCTTGTGAAAGGTCTTGTTTCCCTGCTATATTTTTCTAACTGGTTATTATTTGTATAAGAAAGGAAAACTGTTGGCATTTATATATGAACTTTTTGTCCACTTTACTTAATTCTTATTAGATTAGTATTTGTTCAGTTATGCTCATGAGTTTTGTAGATAGTTATTTTGCCAAAAAAGAAAAAAAAAGGTTTGTTTCTTCCTTTGTAATATTTTTATCTTGTTTTTCCTATTTGGTTGGCTTTATATGCTACATAGTAGCAGTGATGGTGGAAATCCCTGTCTTGTCCCTGATGTTTGCAGTGGGTTTCAGCTAGATATTTTCTATCCTACTAAATAAGTTTCTTCCTAGCCCTAGTTTACTAAGTTTCAAAAGTCGGGAATACCTTTAGAATTTTATCAGAATCCTCTTTGAGTTCTGTGAGGTAAACGTCTTATGTTAAGTGTAATTTCTCTCCATTAAGAAAATTTCTGCAAATGTCCCCAGTAGAAGCTGTTGGAGCCACGTGCCGCTACGTAAAGGATGATGTTCTAATCCTCCAACATCGCCTGAAAGGTGGCCTCTTACCACTATTCAGGATGTCACGGGAAACCCTGGATAAACTCTCTCCTTCAGTTCATCCTCACTTTAATCAATATTGCCAGTAACATAATTAATAACATTTGAAAGCCATTTCCAAATTTTATAAATTTCCATTATATTAGTAGAGGAGCTGATTCCAAACATTGGTATTTTAAGTCATGCAGAGAAGCTGTGACCACCTCATGAAACAAAAGGAAAAGCTGCATAGTGCTGTTTTACATATTTGTGGTTTCGAATCCCATGTTACAGCATCTTATCTCATTTTTCATAAAGGATTTTATCCTGGAACATTACAGTGAAGATAGCTATTTATATGAAGACGAAATAGCAGATCTTATGGATCTCAGACAAGTAAGTGTTTGCATGCAGCAGGGAGGGGAGCGTGTCTCCGGCCCATTTGCTGTCATCTTACAGAATCGCAGATGGTTGGAGGTGATGGGGAGGGGCCATCGAAATGGTCTGTTCAGCTTGTTGTGTATGAAAACCAGAGAAAAGGATGATACCCAGGGTTGGATCCCAGATTCCTGACTTCGTCCCAGGCCCTCTCTGCCTGTCCTAGAGTTCATGACACCAGTGCATACAATGTACTCTCAAATGCTTAGAAAAGAGACAGGCAGACAGATATAGATGGATGGATAGATAGAGATGGATGGATGGATGGATGGATATTCATAGATAGATAAATGATAGATAGATGATAGAATGATAAGGCAAATGTGGCAAAGTGTTACAAGTTGGTGATCCAGGATCTGGGTGGAGGGTACGTTGGAGTTCTCTGTCTGCGTGTTGTATTATTTTTGTAACTCACCAGTAAGTTTGCAATTATTTCAAGCAAAAAAGTTTATTTAAACAAAAAACAAAACTAGAGTTCACAACACTGGTTGTAGGGCCCAAGCCCCACGGGAAGAGTGAGCGGCGCCGGTGTGTGTGTGCGTAGAGCATCTTCTGGGGAAGGGGCATCTTCCATGCCCCTCATCCGCCGGCCCTCCGTGGCCCCTTCCTTCCAGGCTTGCCGGAGGCCCAGCCGGGATGAGGCCGGAGTGGAACTGCTGCTGAGTTACTTCCTGCAGCTGGGCTTTGTCGAGAGCCGCTTCTTCTCACCCACCAGACAGATGGGGCTCATGTTTACGTGGTAGGTGCTGGGGTTTCCCACTTTGGCCACTGTTTGAGAGCCTGAGCACCACAGGTGCAACTCTGCAGCCACTACTGTCCTCCTTTTGCATTGCAGCACCCCCCTTCCTAATTGATGCATTTATACAGGAGAGTGCGGTGACATGTAAATAAATTAGCATTTATTTATGAAGGGGATCTGAAGGGGAGCAGGCGCCAACAGGCCTTGCCTTCTTGCCTCTCAGAACAAGTGAGCCAAGGAGAGGAGGCATTTTTCTCATCCTCATTTTATTGTTGGGAAACACCAGGGCTCTGAGGTAGAACTAATGAGAAGCAAGATTCTTGTCCCGGGTGGGACAGGGGTGGGAAGCAGGTTTTTTTTCTGATGACAAGGCACCAAACAGAAACAGATTAGATTTTAAAAACTGAAACAGAACATGGTTTGGCAGTTCTTCAAAAAGTTAAAAATAGAATTTACCCTTTGACCTGGCCAATTCCACGCCTAGGTATATATGCAGAAGAATAGAAAGCAGGGACTCAGACAGATACTTATACACCAAGCTCACAGCAGCATTATTTGCAATGGCCAAAAGGTGCAAACAACCCAAGTGTCTATCAGAAGATGAATGGATAAATAAAATATTACATGCAATGGAATATTATTCAGCCATAAAAAGGAATGAAGTTCTGATACATGCTACAACCTGGATGAACTTTGTAAACATTATGCTGCGTGAAAGAAGCCAGGCACAAAATGACAAATACTGGAATATTCCACTTATATGAGATACCTAGAATAAGCAAATTCACAGACAATAAAAATAGACAAGAGGTGACCAGGGACTGGGAGAGGGGGGCAGGAGTCATTGCTTAGTGGGTACAAAATGTCTCTTTGGGGTGATGGAAAAGTTTTGGCAATGGATGGTAGTGATGGTGGCACAACCATGTGAATGTAATTAATGCCATGGGATTGTACACTTAAAAATGGCAAATTTTACATTATGTATATGTTACCACCATAAAATTAAAAAAAAAAAAACAAAGCAGAACATCTGATTCCTCTCCAGGATTAGTATTTTCAGAGATTAATATTGTTTAAATTCTTTGGCTGTATCTCTTCTCTGGGTGCACACAGGTATATGGGTGACAAGAGAGTAAATCCCAATAGTTAAGAGGTATATTTGGAATTAATTTTAGCACAGTAGATGGCTACTGATACCTTTGCTATCAAAAGGTTAGGCATCTGACTTTTCATAAAAATGCAGTTAAGTGCCTGTGCTGAGCTAAAGATGATATCTCCTTAGCTTTGAATTGGGAGGAAGCTTCCAGTCTACCTCCTGGTCGATGTGTGAAATTTAAAACAAGTCCCCAATCTTTTAGACCTCAGGAAAAATTCTGAGAGGTTAGTAATTGATACATATTTCAATTAGAAGTCTTATGGAAAAAAAAAAAGGTTTTTGTTTGGCGTATGTTTGTGTGTGTGGGGGGGTAAATTTGTAGAACCAGGCCCATCACCTTGCTCAGAAACTAAAGTTTCTCTTCATTTGCTTGCTTGAATTTTACTCAAGAAATTTTATTTTATTTTCATTAATTTTATTTGCTAGCACTCCCTACACAAAAAATTAATTTTGCTCCTTTGTCTTCATCAAAAGGTGGACCTTAACTAGCAGAGACATCCCTATTCTCCAACCATGTTTCTCCTAAATAGGTATGATTCCCTTACCGGGGTGCCGGTCAGCCAACAGAACTTGCTGCTGGAGAAGGCCAGCATTCTGTTTAACATCGGAGCCATCTACACACAGATCGGGACCCGGTGCCATCGGCAGGCACAGGCCGGGCTGGAGAGTGCTGTGGACGCCTTTCAGAGAGCCGCAGGTGGGTCTCCGCGGGTGCTGCCCAGGAGAGAGCTCTCCCCGCCCCCAGCCAGTTGGCACCTGGGCACTCCAGCCAAAGATGGCTTGTGGGTCCTCCTCAGGCTCACACTTGGACGCTCCAGCCTGAAAGGGTGAGACCACTCTGCAGGGCAGCTCTGTTGTCCCATCAGGAGAATTGCTTAGTGATCCAAACCCTGCGGTCTCAAGCTGACCGTGGCTTATGTACACAGTGAATCCTTGGTTATGAGTCATCTTTCCAAATGTACAGCCCTAAGCATGGCGGTGAATCAACTGTTCCTTTGTACATTGTATTATTTACCTATTATCATTTTTACAAATGCTCTCCCATCCTGCACACTCTATTGCAGAACAGAATAATTATTCCTGTATGGTGAAAACGTGGGGTTCTTTCTGTTTTTTTAGTAGCTGTGCCTTATCGGTGCATATTCTCCCCCCGTGCCTTTTGCATTATGCCCATTCCACAGGTCACCAGCCTGAGGTTGCTGTTCTCTGGCCTTCTGTCCAGTGTTGCATACTTAATAGCTCTGTCACCTTCTTCTGGGACTTCCAAAGGCTTTTCCCATTTTAGCTTCTTTTTCCCAATGAGTCACTCCATTCCTGAAATCTTGGTATGAACCAGGTGCAGGATGGAGGAGGAATGCTGGCTCAGCGCGGCCCCTTACA
Organism: Choloepus didactylus; assembly: GCF_015220235.1. Lineage (NCBI taxonomy): Eukaryota > Metazoa > Chordata > Mammalia > Pilosa > Megalonychidae > Choloepus > Choloepus didactylus. Next base: position 22,033,342 of record NC_051333.1, read on the forward strand.
TGACCAGGGGTTACCAGACCCTGGACTTAGTGCCGTGGGTGAGCTTGGCGAGGTTCACGTGCAGCCAAGGGTTCTGTTTTGCCTCCTTCCAGAAGGGCCTGTGCCCGGGGCAGACCATAGCATGATCCCCCAGACTGGCTCCACAGTAGGTTTCCATCTGTGCTGATGCTCCTTGTTCTGCCTTCGGTGTAACCCCTGGAAGAGAATCTTTCATTATCTCACTTGGTCTTGCAAGCCTGTGAGGAAAGAACCGTAGCTTTGCCTTGCTGGCTAACTGGGGAATTGTGTTAAAACGATTGTCACTTGAGATGGAACTCTCTGCTAAGATTCCACATGGGCATTGATTTCTTTCATGGCGGATCCACTCTTGGGCTCATCTTTCTGAGGAATCTTAGTGCAAAGGGCAGGAAGTACAGTTTTCTGCAAGATGAGGGGTATAGACACGCAGGTCCAAAATGAAGCTTCAGAACATTTGGACGTGTGAGTGAACCCAGAGGGAAGCAGCCCCCAGCATTTGCTGATCCTTCTGCAGCACAATTTATGACCTGCGGTAAAACCAGAGGAACCAGTTGGATGGGATTTGTGTCAGAGATTTTTATTCAGCTCCAGATTGATTGTCAGTTAATGTCTGTGACAGTTAATTTTCAAAACTATTAAAAAAAAATCAGCCGAGGGCTACAGCATAAAAGTGTCCATTTGGAAGGGGCTGAACTGATCTTTTCTTGGGGTCCTGGGGAGGCCCTGAATTTCTGGATGTCCAGGGTCTTATATCTGTGTGTGTGTCACCCTGCAAGCTCCTCCATCGTCTTGCCTAATTTCTGTTTTCACCCCCACCAAATGCTTAGTGGTGAAGGGGATCCTCACAGCTGTGCTGGGTGAGACAGGAATGGAGGGGAACGTAGAATGCTGGTTTCCTTGCTTGGCACAGATGTGGGTGTCTTGGAAGAGAATCTGATTTTTTAAGATGCTCTAGAACACTATGTAGATAGATATAGATACAGATACGTGAGTATCTCTTTTTTATCATGGTAACATATATATAAAACATAAAATTTGTCATTTTAACCATCAAGTATAGATTTCAATGACATTAATTGCGTTCACAATGTGCTACCATCACCACCTTCTATTACTAAAGCTTTTCCATCACCCCAACCAAACTCTACCCGTTAAGCACTAATTCACCATTCTAACCCCGCCTCCCCCAAGCCCCTGGTAATCTCTAATCTGCTTTGTCTCTATGAATTTGTTTATTCTAGATATTTCATATGAGTGGCATCATCCAATATTTGTCCTTTTGAGTCTGTACATTTCACTTAGCATAATGTCTTCAAGGTTCATCCATGTTGTAGCATGGATCAGAACCCCAGTTTTCTATTTGTGCTTCTGTGGTTTTCTATACTTGTGAGAAGCACTGTGGAATAAATATATTGCCCCTACTAATGTGCATAAAATGTACAATTTCAGGGGTTTTAAACTACCTGAAAGAGACATTCACTCATACTCCAAGTTACGACATGAGCCCGGCTATGCTCAGCGTGCTGGTCAAAATGATGCTTGCACAGGCCCAGGAGAGTGTGTTTGAGAAAATCAGCCTCCCTGGGATCCGGAATGAGTTCTTCACGCTGGTGAAGATGTCTCAGGAGGCTGCCAAGGTAAGCGCCCTCTGGTTCCTGTGCCTTTTGGGGACCGGCAGGCTGCATTGGGATGGGCCCCCTGGCAGCCGCAGGGGTTTCCCACGGCAGGCTGCACCCGTGACCGCCCTGGCCGGGGCTGCTGGTTTGCCTTTTCCTGGCAACTACTGCTGTTTCAGATACGGATCATTGATTGCATCTGCAGCTTGGCCTAAAAGCCAGCGTAATGACAGTTCCTGATCTTCTGTTAACACTGAGAGCTCAAGGAGTCCTTGGAATCATTTTCAGATCCCACAGCAGCCTCTGTCAGGGGCTTTTTTTTCCTGGTGTGTGCAGGCCCATGGGCCGGGTACCCCCTTTCCCTAATGCTCCTTCTCTTTCAGGTCGGGGAGGTCTACCAGCAGCTGCATGCGGCCATGAGCCAGGCACCGGTGAAGGAGAACGTGCCCTACTCCTGGGCCAGCTTGGCCTCTGTGAAGTCCCACCACTATGGAGCCCTGGCCCACTACTTCGCCGCCACCCTCCTCATTGACCACCAGCGTAAGATTTGGGGGAACGGGGACTCTAGGGTTTGGTTAGGGTTGCGAGTTGGCTGCCTCTGGGGGAGGAATTCGAGCCTGCCCTGGAGATGCTCACGGCCCGAGGACAGAGTGGACCCAGGCAGTGTCACACAGGCCAGGGTGCAGTTAGGGCTTATAAATGCCTACTGTGTGGGGAAGAGGGGCTAGCATTATTTCTGCCTGGGATATAGCAGACAGCACCATGAACCTTTTCACCTGGAATCCAGAACAAGGCCAGGTTGTGGTGTGTGAGGCACTTGCCTCCAGCACAATACTTAAGGGGATGCTAAAGAACTCAGTAATGAAGATGGAGAACATTTTAATGCAATATTTTTAAAAAATTAAAATGAATGCAAAAAAAAATCTGTGATGATCAAATGTTAAGTAAAGACAGTGAGCCATACTGGAGCCCAAGGCAAAATGGAATTCTGATGTTTTGTTCATTGCAGATTATTTTGCATTAATTTTGACTTTTAAAAATCACATTAAAATATTATGTATCTTACTTACTGATTTTCTGGCACTCCCCCTTGAAGTGCTTCACTTGCCTCACCCTAATCCCTGTCTCTGAATTAGAGGCTGGATGGGATTTTTGTTGTGATTAGTCAATCAGCGCAGCACCACAGAGTAATTAAGAGGACAGGCTCTGGAACTGGTCTGCCTGGGTTCAAATCTCAGCCTCGCCATTTACTAGCTGTTGTGACTTTGGGCAGGTTACTTAGATTCTTTGTGCCTCAGTTTTCTTGTCTGTAAAAAGGGGATATGAATAGAACCTACCTCACAGGACTGTTGTGAAACCTGAAAAAGTGCATATATGCAAATAAATAGTACCTTGTCCACAGTAAGCTCTTTGAAAAAGTGTTAGCTTCTATTGACTAGTTTGTCATGTGGTCCAGTAGGGAGGACAAGACAGGTAAGCAAAGAATAAGACAGGTGAGCACCTCTAACTGCTGTAGAGACACTCGTGAGGCAGCAGTTGGTTCTGTCTGGTGTTGACATGGACAGTTTCTGAGAGGCGGTGACAGTTGAACACTGAGTGGGACTTTTCTAGCTGAACAAAGAGGGAAAGGACAGCTAGGAGCGGAGAATACTGAAGGAATGGAGGTGGAAAGTGTTCGGGTAAAGGGGAGTGGTTTGGGGATACAGAGAGTAAGGTGCATGCCAGGGAGGGTGAAGGTGAAGTTGAGGGTGGTGCTGGGGTGGGGGGTGGCTCTGTTGCAGGCATGGAGGTCAGGGACGGGGTCAGGTCTGAGCTGGGAGGTTCCGGGAGCTGGGTGACTCGGAAGAGGCAGACTGTGGCAGCTCCGCGCACATCACAACCCACTGGCGCGTGCCTGGAGCTGCGTTGCGTAAAGGATGTGGGCTGGATTGTCTGGGCTGTGTCCAGGCGTGGGGTGTCCAGGGGGCATTTACCCAAATGCCTTCTAAGACTGGCACGCAAACCAGAAGAAAGGAACCCAGGGACATGGCATCCATCTCCCGAGCCCATGGCCATGTCCACGAGGAGGGACTTAGTGGCTGTGCATGGCTCTTGTTGCAGTGAATCCTGGCGCGGATGAGGACCACCAGGAGAAGTGCCTGTCCCAGCTCTACGACCACATGCCGGAGGGACTGACGCCCTTGGCCACGCTGAAAGATGGACACCAACGCCAACAGCTGGGTGCGTATCAGCCCCACCCCTGGAACTCTCACGGGGCTGGCTCTCCTGCTCCTCCCTGCACCCCATGTCATTTCCAGCTGGTCCTGCTCACCAGCAACCCCCAGATAAGTCCCAGGGCAGGGCTCAAGAGAGTAGGGTGTCCACGTCTTCACGGCTTCCCAAGAAGTCTGGCCCTCATGGCCATTCTGGATTCAGTGACCCTCACAGGGCTTCCAGAGCTGTGTTCTCGGTGGGGCTCCACGAGGACCCGGGCGTTCCACAGTGAAGCTGTGGCTTTGACAATCTCCCAAAGCCCTAATAGTCCCCAGATGCCCCTTTGCCATCCTAATTTGGAAAGACACATTTGTGATTTTCTTATGGCTCAGCTTCAGCACCAAGAACCAGTATGGATTATCCTGTTTATTCTCTGCTTTGTCCAGACCTGAATTCTTGCGCCACCTTCCCCACCCCCCCAACCCCCACAGTTCTCAGGGCAGGGATCGTGACTCCATCCTTCTGGGTGCTTGGGCCAGAAACTGCAGGGTCAACCCCCTCCACCCTTGTCTGTCTGTCCTTTTCCCTCTGTGTGATTGGTAGATACTCATTGGTTCTGTAGACCACTTCTCACCTTTCCACCTTGGTCTAAGCCACACTGATGTAGCACGTACTTAACAAATATCAACTCGCTTAAACCTCACAACAACCCCATGAGATCAGAATAGTGGGATCCCCATTGGACCGTTGAGGACACGGAGGCCCAGAGAGGTCATGCAGCTTGTCTGGTTTTTTTGCAGTGGCTGGACTCTCTGCTTTGCTCTTTGTACCTTCATAGTCTGTTGACGTGGATCAAATCACATCAGTCCTCTGCTTAAACCCTAACAGGCTCCCATCTCCACCAGAGTAGAAGTGAGAGTCCTCACCCTGCACTTAGAAGCTTTAGGCATGGTCTGGCCCCTGTTCCTCTCTGACCTCACTCCCTAACCTTCTCTCCCACCCTCAGGCTCTCCAGCCACACTCAGCTCCTTGTTGTTCTTGGACACTCAGGCATGCCCCTGCCCCAGGGCCTTTGCACTTGCTGTTGCTTCTTCCAGGAGGGCTTGTCCATCAGATATCCTCATGGCTGCTTCCTCCCTTCCTTCAGGATACCGCTCAGGATCGTTCCCCATCACCCGTTACAGGGCAGCCACTCCCCATCCTGCCTTCTCTTGCCACATCTGCATACCCTGCTTTATTTTTCTCCATAACCTTATTGCCACATAATCTATTGCATATTTCTTGTTAATTATCTATCTTCAGCCACTAGCATGTTAACTCCATGAGTTCAGGGGCTGTTTTTCTGGTTCACTGCTTTATCTCTAGTGCCTAGAAAGAACATTTGGTAAATACTTGTTGATTTGTTGAATGAATGGATGCTTTATAGACATAAGTGAACATATTACACATGTATTTAAGGAGCTTAAGCTGTCCAGGCAGGTCCTTTAGAGAAGAGAAGGTCCCCTTCCTGGGCTGATCCTGGGGCCCTTTGGTGCTTCTGGGTGCATTCACAGCTGCAATTTAGGAAACACGCCTTTCGGGGGTGGTTTTGTCGGCAGGAAAGTCGCATCTGCGCAAAGCCATCGCGCACCACGAGGCATCCATGTGGGAGGCGAGCCTGTGCAAGAAGCTCCGCAGCATCGAGGTGCTCCAGGACGTGCTCTCCGCCGCACACCAGCGGACCCAGCTCAAGTATTCTCAGTACCAGGAGGACAATGATCTTCTAGACCTGGTCGAGGCTCCTGACGTTGTTTGTGAGTGGCTAAGGCCCTTGGCCTGTCGCGTGGACGTCTGTGTCATGCACAGCGCATGTCCCGTGGGGGACCCTGGGGCGCCCCAGCTAGCCGGGCATTTATCTGTCATGCTGTGGAGGCCGATAAGCCTCTCTGTGTAGCTTGCTCTGGGGGGTCCGTCATTAGAAACAAGCTAGCTTTAAGGAAAGGCTGGGGCCAAAGCCTGTCATGATTTGTAGCTATTGCACACAGTTTGGCACAACACAGCTTCTCGCTGTGAAATCTTCTCATCCCTCCTTAATGATGAAAACAGGAAGCCCATTACGTAGGACTTGGTATTGAGAGACATAGAACTTCATAACAGCCCCACTGGAAACAGATCACTTTTCAGTGGGACTTTATGAGTGCCAAAGGAATTCCACTAGAATACAAGCTCCTCAAAGGCAGGGAGTTTGTCTGTCTGTCACAACTCTGTGCTGGTCCCAGAAGAGAGTATGCCCAAATGGAAGGTCCAGCATACTCCAGGTCAGGAGGTTGAACAGAATCCCGTCTTCTGTACTATTTTTCTAAACCAAGAGGAAGGACAAGTACGTAGGACCGAGTTTTGTGTCTTCTTCCCTTCAGAGAGAAGTCTGAAGCCCTGAGTTCAAGGATAATTCTCAATTACAGAAACATTTGTTTTTCCCTTTTAATCTTTTCTAGCTAAAACTGAGCAAGCAGTTGAAATTATACCACCACAGTTCTCCAAAGTGACAGTGACAGACTTCTTCCAGAAGCTGGTAAGTTGAACACCTTTTTTCCTAACGACCTGAGGGGACAGCTTTTACATTTTGTAAAAGGGGAAATGGCTATTACTGTTCTTTTATAATCTCTGTGGAACATTATCTCCCAGATGGCTATTTCCACTCAGTTCAAGGCTGAGTGAACTTTCAAATGTCTGATTCAGTCTTCAAGTCCTACAACTAATGATGCTCCATCCAAAGGGTCCCCTGTCCGTGTTCTCGGCCTGCAAGAGGTGGACACCTCCTCGAAGCATTCGTTTTGTCGCAGAAGAAGGTGACTTGGGGTTCACGTTGAGAGGCAATGCCCCAGTTCAAGTTCATTTCCTGGATCCGTATTGTTCTGCTGCAGTAAGTATGCAATGTTCTGGATTTGGAGCAAAACTCACTGGCATCTGTGCTTTCTTGAAGTGAACTTCGGCCAATACCTACTTTATTAATGAAGGTAGAGACTGTATAGTTCAGGGATTTGAATGAACAAAATATTGACCTTTACATAAACAATATTTTTGCAGCTGGCGGGAGCCAAGGAAGGAGATTATATTGTTTCCATTCAAGACATGGATTGTAAGTGGCTGACAGTGAGTGAGGTTATGAAATTGCTCAAGAGCTTTGGCAAGGACAGCATTGAGATGAAGGTGGTGAGCCTTCTGGAGTCCTCATTATCTATGGTGAGTGTCAGCAGCCCCTGGTGGTAAAGAGTGACACGGGTGAGGTCGGTGTGATTCCAGCCTCAGACATCTTTACCGTGCCCTCTGCCTCCCCCTGCGTCGGTAACCTTTCACAAAATAACGCATAACCTTGGAAGGTACTCGTCTTGGGTCAAAGACATACTTGGAAAACTTCTTTTGATCCCGTAGTTAAAATAACCACTTGATCTGTGTTTCTGATTAAATTCTTTTTCATTACAAAAGTAATACAGTCACAGTAAGAAGAAAAAAAAATTCCAAATGGTACAGAAAGGCTCAAGAGGACGTTTGAAAGTCCCTCTGTGCACTCTAGAGACTGTCAGTGGTTTCCTGTGAGATCTTGGGCCGTGTTTTGTGCCCATAAAAGTTCATGTGCTCAGCTATGGCCTTGGTTTTTTCAACCAAGTGGGAGAATCATACCACATGTACTTTGCTGCACTTTGCTGCACTTAGTGATGTGCCTTAGGTGCACCCCTGTACAAAAACATTCATTTCTTCATTCAACAACTATTGGTGTGTCAGGCACTCTCCCATAGCTGGAACTGGGACTGATAAGGTCCCTGCCCACGAAACTGACACTAAAGAGGTAAACAAATGGTTGTGATTTTGGTAAGTACTATAAAGAAAAGAAAATGTGTAATGTGATAGAATGACAGGAGGTGGGGAGAGGCTACTCCAAAGAGAGACTGGAATAGAGCAGGAATGACGAGAAAGAGGCAGCCTCTAGGAGGAGAGACCAAAAGGTGCTAAGACCCTTGGCAGGCATCAGCTTCTGCAGCAGCGGAAAGAAAGCCTTTTTGGCCTGCACACCAGGACAAGGGGGTGGGCGGCAGGAAGTGAGGTGGGAGAGGGGGGCAGAGCAGGGAGGGCTGTTGGCAGGGTAGGGAGTTAGGAAGCCACTGAACCTTTTCAGAACGGGAGTGATGTCATTTGATGTTTACTTTAGAAAGGTGTCTGCTGCCTGGAGTCGGGTCGAATGGCAGCCAGGAGGATGGTGAGCTGGCTGTGGCATTAGGCCAGGCAGGCCAGGCCACTAACACGGAGGTGAGGGAGATGGATGCACATTTGGAAGTAGAGCTGATGGGGATTTGGGGAAAGATGGGGAGAGGAGGGTGATGCCTCCATTTTGGCCGTGAACAACTGCATGAGTAGTGAGCATTTTTCATAATGATGGAGAAGAATAGAGAGTCAGGGACAAAACAAGAGTTGTGATTTGCATGTTTGCGATGCCACTGGACTTCCATGTGTACATGTAAAGCAGGCAGTTGGATGTTCAGATGTTTGGTTCAAAGGAGAAGCCAGAGCTGGAAATGAATACTTGAGCAGCGTTGGCATAAACACTGCGAGACCAGGTAAAATCCCCTGCAGGGAGGATGAGGGCCCAGACTAAACCCTGAGACTCCTCAGATGTTTGGAGGTCAGTTAGAGGAAAAGTAGGAGCAAAGGAGGCTGAGAAAGTGAGTCCAGAGGGGTAGGATAAAGGAGAGCTTTGGAAATCAGGAGAAGAAAGTCTCTCAGGGGAGAGCAGTCAGCTGTGTTAAATAGTTAGGTGGAGCCATGTCCTCTCCAGGTGGCCTCAACAAGGACCATTTCATAGAGAGGGGGTTGCAGAAACCTGACTGGGGAAGGTGGACCAAAGGGACTGGGTGATTCCATTGACATGAAATGTTCAGAACAGGCAAATCCATGGAGATGAAAGTGGATGTGTGGTGGCCAGGGGCTGGGGGCAAGAGGGAATGGGGCATGACCACAAACAAGCCTGGGGCTTCTTTTTTGGGGGTGATGAAAATGTCTGTAGAGAGTGGTGGTGACTACACAATATTGTGAATGTTCTAGAAGTCACTGAGCTGTATACTTTACAATGGTGAATTTTTAAGGTATGTGAATTCTATTTAATTTTTAAAAAGAAGACAAAGTAGTCAAGGGACTCACAGAGAACCTTGGAGAAGGGATTAAGGGGAATGGCATTTTTAGGGATGAAATCCGCGTAGTTGTCTGCCAAGCGATAGAAGTTCTGGCCAGAAATAGGAAGGAAGTTGTTTGTCCAAAAGGAGGTTAAATAAAAGAGCTCAGCTGTGGACTGAAGGGTTGTAGAGGAGAGATAAGCCAGAGAAGGCAGGACTAGAGAGCAGGCCGCTGTCCAAAAAGAATGCAAAGGCCACTGTTGTACCTTTGAACCAGAGTCGGTTCTCCCACTGAAAAGAGATGGAAGGCTACTGTTCCGGTTTGCTAATGCTGCCTTTTCGCAAAACACCAGAAATGGATTGGCTTTTATAAAGGGGGTTTATTTGCTTATAGAGTTACAGTCTTAAGGCCATAAAGTGTCCAAGATAAGGTGTCAACAGTAAAGTACCTTCACCGGAGGATGGCCAATGGCATCCAGAAAACCTCTGTTAGCTGGGAAGGCATGTGGCTGGCATCTGCTCCATAGTTATGGTTTCAAAATGGCTTTCTTCCAGGACGTTCCTCCCTAGGCCGCAGTTCCTCAAAAATGTCACTCTCAGTTGTTCTTGGGGCGTTTGTCTTCTCTTAGCTTCTCTGGAGCAGAAGTCTGCTTTCAACGACTGTCTTCAAACTGTCTCTGTAAGCTGCAGGTCCTCTCTCAGCTCTTGTGTGTTCTTCAAAGTGTCCCTCTTGGCTGTAGCAAGCTCGCTCCTTCTGTCTGAGCTTATACAGTGCTCCGGCAATCCAATCAAGGCCCAGGCTGAAAGGGCAGGGCCACACCTCAATGGAAATTATCTAATCAGAATTATCACCTACAGTTCGGTGGGTCACATCTCCAGGGAAACACTCTATCAAAGAATTACAATCTAATCAACACTAATGCGTCTGCCCACACAAGATTGCATCACAGATAATGGTGTTTTGGGGCACATATTACATTCAAAGCAGCACAGCTACCTTCTTATCTTTTCTTTGAACTGGGCCAACAAAGAAGATGATGTAGTGATTAAAACCCAGGGTTCTACCCTCGGACTGCCCAGGTCTGAATCCTGGTTACCACTGGTTGCATGACCTTAGGCAAGTCATGTTACTAGCTCTGAGCCTCCAGGAAAATGGGGTCAGTACCTATCTCATAGGGCTGTTGTCTGGATTCTGAGTTAGTCTATGAAAGCCCTTAAGACAGTGCCTGGCATGGATACATTTCAATTCATAATAAATGTCACAATATTAATGATGAAGATGATGATTCCTGCTTCTACTTTGCACCCAGCAAGGACTGCTAGAGCATGACAGCTGAGCACTGTTTTAGCTGCTGAATCCTATCTCCAAGCAAATTCAAATAATGCAAACAAATACAGCCCAGAGCTGTGGCTGAACTGGATTGGTGCCTAGAGCGCTGCCTCCAGCCCCTCCGTCTCTTGATTTCCTTGGGGACCCCTCATGCCCCTCTGTAGAGCAAATTTTGATAACGACAGATATAGTGGAAAGAATCCAAGGCTTAGAACCAAGAGTTGGCATCAGACCCTATCTACCACTAACAGGCTGTGCGACCTCCAGCAAGTTCACATCCTTCGTGTCCCTGTTTTCGCACCCATCTGATGTAAGAGTTAGGCTTTCAGTGGGTTTCAAACTGTGCCCCATGAAGCCCTAAACAGTCCCAGGACAGTGCCCCAGGAAGACTTGGGGAATGGGTGGTGAGGAGCATGCTGGATGAGGACAGGAAGAGAGAGTAAACAGAAGGGAAGGAAGAGAAGGCAGCTTTTTCCAGAAGTGTGGCTGTGCAAAGGAGCTGAGGAATTGGGGTGGTAGCTGGGAGGGGGGCTTAGGGTTAAATAAGGCTTTTCAAAGGGGATACCACAGGAAGCTTGGGTGCTGATGGGAAGGGTCCAGAAGACAGGGAGAGGTTAAAGATGAAGAGGGGGCGAGAGGTTGAGATCCTCCCATGCGGCCTCCCACATGGTCTTTGGGGACAGATGCAATTAAGTTTAAGACAAGGATGTCATTAAGGCAGGAGGCCTGCCTGCTGAAAAGGACATGTGAGCGGTTTGAAGAGAGAAGGAATGAAACAGGTATCTAGAAGAGGAATGAAAGTACTAGGAAAATGTTGTAGGACTGCCAGGCCATTGGGTGGCTATTTAAGGGTTTGGGGTTGGGGTTAGAAATTCTAGGGAAGCCAGTCAGCTTGGTAAACGTCCTCCGGCAGTGTGCAGCTGTCTGCGTGCAGGCCCGAGGGAGGCAGAGGGTATTTAACTAGAGTTGACATTTTACCAGGTGCTTATGGAGGAGGAGAACTGAAGGTATTTGTAGGGGAGTGCTCATCACGATGCATAGTGGACTCTTAAGAAGGGTATGGTTGAAAAATGTTGGCAGGCCTCAAATCTACTTCCAGGATTATTGTTATTATT